>NC_092747.1:70616595-76302883 GCF_047496795.1 Chiloscyllium punctatum | reverse complement strand
TTACCCCCACCTCTGACCCTACTAAAACATTTAAACCCTGGAACCTGCAACAGCCAATCCTGTCCCTGATCTAGCCATGTCTCCGTAATAGCCACAACATCGAAGTCCCAGGTACCAACCCACGCTGCGAGTTCACCTACCTTATTTCGTATACTTCTGGCATTAAAGTATACACACTTCAAGCCACTCTTCTGTTTACAGGCACGATCCTTTAAGATTGATACCATATTCCTACCCTCCCTACACTCCAGGTCCTGCACCCTAAAGTTACAGTCTGGGTTCCCATGCCCCTGCAGAGTTAGTTTAAACCCCCCCCAAGAGCACTAGCAAACCTCCCCCCAAGGATACTGGTGCCCCTCAGGTTCAGGTGCAGACCATCCTGTCTATAGAGGTCCCACCTTCCCCAGAAAGAACCCCAGTTATCCAAATACCGAAATCCCTCCCTCCTGCACCATCCCTGTAGCCACGCATTTAACTCTTCTCTCTCCCTATTCCTCGACTCTCTATCACGTGGCACGGGTAACAAACCAGAGACAACAACTCTGTTCGTTCTAACTCTGAGCTTCCAACCTAGCTCCCTAAAAGCCTGTCTAACATCCTCAGCACTCCTACCTATGTCATTGGTGCCAATATGGACCCCGACTTCAGGCTGCTCCCCCTCCCCCTTAAGGACCCGGAAAACACGATCGAGAAAAGTGAAAAGAAGAGAAAAGGGAAAGAGAAAAGAAGAGAAAAGAAGAGGAAAGAAGAGAAACGTGAAAAGAGAAAAAAAGATGAGAAAACGAGAAAAGAGAAAAGAGAAAAGAGAAAAGAAGAGAAAAGAAAATAGAAGAGAAAAGAGAAAAGAGAAATGTCAAAAGAAGAGAAAACAGAACAGAGAAAAGACTAGAAAAGAAGAGAAAAGGGAAAAGGGAAAAGAGAAAAGAAGAGAAAAGTAGAGAAAAGAGAAAAGAAGAGAAAAGGGAAAAGGGAAAAGACTAGATAAGAAGAGAAAAGGGAAAAGGGAAAAGAGAAAAGAAGAGAAAAGAAGGGAAACGTGAAAAGAGAGGAAAAAAAAGAAGAGAAAACGAGAAAACAGAAAAGAGAAAAGAAGAGAAAAGAGAATAGGAGAGAAAAGAGAAAAGTCAAAAGATGAGAAAACAGAAAAGAGAAAAGACTAGAAAAGAAGAGAAAAGGGAAAAGGGAAAAGAGAAAAGAAGAGAAAAGTAGAGAAAAGAGAAAAGAAGAGAAAAGGGAAAAGGGAAAAGAGAAAAGAAGAGAAAAGCAGAGAAAAGAGAAAAGAAGAGAAAAGAGAAAAGAAGACTAAAGGGAAAAGAGACAAGAAGAGGAAAGAAGAGAATCGTGAAAAGAGAAAAAAAGAAGAGAAAACGAGAAAACAGAAAAGAGAAAAGAAGAGAAAAGGAGAGAAAGGAAGAGGAAAGAAGAGAAAAGAGAAATTAGAAAAGAAGAGAAAAGAGAAAAGGGAAATGAGAAAAGAAGAGAACTGAGAAAAGAGAAAAGAGAAAAGAAGAGAAAAGAGAATAGAAGAGAAAAGAGAAAAGAGAAATGTCAAAAGAAGAGAAAAGAGAAAAGAGAAAAGACTAGAAAAGAAGAGAAAAGGGAAAAGAGAAAAGAAGTGAAAAGCAGAGAAAAGAGAAAAGAAGAGGAAAGAGAAAAGAGAAAAGAAGACAAAAGAGAAAAGAAGACAAAAGGGAAAAGAGAAAAGAAGAGAAAAGAAGGGAAACGTGAAAAGAGAGGAAAAAAAAGAAGAGAAAACGAGAAAACAGAAAAGAGAAAAGAAGAGAAAAGAGAATAGAAGAGAAAAGAGAAAAGAGAAAAGTCAAAAGATGAGAAAACAGAAAAGAGAAAAGACTAGAAAAGAAGAGAAAAGGGAAAAGGGAAAAGAGAAAAGAAGAGAAAAGTAGAGAAAAGAGAAAAGAAGAGAAAAGGGAAAAGTGAAACGAAGACAAAAGAAGAGAAAAGAGAAAAGAAGACAAATGGGAAAAGAGACAAGGAGAGGAAAGAAGAGAATCGTGAAAAGAGAAAAAAGAAGAGAAAACGAGAAAACAGAAAAGAGAAAAGAAGAGAAAAGGAGAGAAAAGAAGAGGAAAGAAGAGAAGAGAAAAGAATAGAACAGAGAAAAGAGAAAAGAAGAGAAAATGGAAAAGGCAATAGAGAAAAGTGAATAGAAGAGAAAAGATAAAGAGAAAAGAAGAGAAAATGGAAAGGAGAAGAGAGAAAAGAAGAGAAAAAAGAAAAGTGAAAAGAGAACAAAAGAGAAAAGGGAAAAGAGAGGAGAGAAAAGAAGAGAAAGAGAAAAGAGAAAAGAAGAGGAAAGAAGAGAAAAATGGAATGAGAAAAAAGAAGAGAAAAGAAGGGAAAAGGGAAAAGAGAAAAGAAGCGAAAAGGGAAAAGAGAAGAGAGAAAAGAAGAGAAAAAGAGAAAAGGGAAAAGAGAAAAGAAGAGGAAAGAAGAGAAAAATGGAATGAGAAAAAAGAAGAGAAATGAAGAGAAAAGAGAAAAGAAGAGAAAAGGAGAGAAATGGGAAAGAGAAAAAAGGAGAAAAGAAGAGAAAAGAGAAAAGAAGAGAAAATGGTAAAGGCAATAGAGAAAAGTGAAAAGAAGAGAAAAGGGAAAAGAGAAAAGAAGAGAAAATGGAAAGGAGAAGAGAGAATAGAAGAGAAAAAAGAAAAGTGAAAAGAGAACAGAAGAGAAAAGGGAAATGAGAAAAGAAGAGAACAGAGAAAAGTGAAAAGACAAAAGAAGAGAAAAGAGAAAAGAAGAGAGAAGAGAAAAGAAGAGAAAAGAGAAAGGAGCAAAGACTAGAAAAGAAGAGAAAAGGGAAAAGGGAAAAGAGAAAAGAAGAGAAAAGCAGAGAAAAGAGAAAAGAAGAGAAAAGGGAAAAGTGAAACGAAGAGAAAAGAAGAGAAAAGAGAAAAGAAGACAAAAGGGAAAAGAGACAAGAAGAGGAAAGAAGAGAATCGTGAAAAGAGAAAAAAAGAAGAGAAAACGAGAAAACAGAAAAGAGAAAAGAAGAGAAAAGGAGAGAAAAGAAGAGGAAAGAAGAGAAAAGAGAAATTAGTAAAGAAGAGAAAAGAGAAAAGGGAAATGAGAAAAGAAGAGAACTGAGAAAAGAGAAAAGAAGAGAAAAGAGAAAAGAGAAAAGAATAGAAAAGAGAAAAGAGAAAAAACGAAAAAAGGGAAAAGAGAAAAGAGAAAAGGAGGGAAAAGAAGAAAAAACTACGAGAAAAGGGATAAGACAAACTACAAAAGAAGAGAAAAGGGAAAACTGAAAAGAGAAAAGAAGAGAAAAGGGAAAGAATAAAGAGAAAAAAACCGAAAAGAGAAAAGAGAAAAGTAGAGAAAAGGGAAAAGAGAAAAGAAGAGATAAGAAGAGGAAAGTGAAAAGAAGAGAAAAGGGAAAAGAGAAAAGAAGAGAAAAGAAGGGAAACGTGAAAAGAGAGGAAAAAAAAGAAGAAAAAATGAGAAAACAGAAAAGAGAAAAGAGAAAAGAAGAGAAAAGAGAATAGAAGAGAAAAGAGAAAAGAGAAAAGAATAGAAAAGAGAAAAGAGAAAAAACGAAAAAAGGGAAAAGAGAAAAGAGAAAAGGAGGGAAAAGAAGAAAAAACTACGAGAAAAGGGATAAGACAAACTACAAAAGAAGAGAAAAGGGAAAACAGAAAAGAGAAAAGAAGAGAAAAGGGATAGAATAAAGAGAAAATAAGAGAAAAGAGAAAAGGAGAGAAAAGGGAAAAGAGGAAAGAAGAGATAAGAAGAGGAAAGTGAAAAGAAGAGAAAAGGGAAAGAGAAAAGAAGAGGAAAGAAGAGAAACGTGAAAAGAGAAAAAAAGAAGTGAAAAAAAGTAAAGAGAGAAGAAGAGATAAGAGAGGAGAGAAAAGAAGAGGAAAGACACAAGAGAAAAGAAGAGAAAGGGAAAAGTGAAAAGAGAAAAGAAGAGAAAATGAGAGAAATGAGAAAAGAGAAAAGTGGAGAAAAGAGAAAAGACTGGAAAAGAAGAGAAAAGGGAAAAGGGAAAAGAGAAAAGAAGAGAAAAGAGAAAAGAAGACAAAAGGGAAAAGAGAAAAGAAGAGAAAGGAAGGGAAACGTGAAAAGAGAAAAAAAGAAGAGAAAACGAGAAAACAGAAAAGAGAAAAGAGAAAAGAAGAGAAAAGCAACAAGGGAAAAGAAGAGAAAAGAAGAAAAAAAGAAAAGTGAAAACAAAACAGAAGAGAAAAGGGAAATGAGAAAACAAGAAAAAAGCACACAATAGAGAAAAGCGAAAAGATGATAAAAGAAGAGAAAAGTGAAAAGAAGAGAAAAGGGAAAGAGAAAAGAAGAGAAAAGAAGAGGAAAGAAGAGAAACGTGAAAAGAGAAAAAAAGATGAGAAAACGAGAAAAGAGAAAAGAGAAAAGAAGAGAAAAGAGAATAGAAGAGAAAAGAGAAAAGAGAAATGTCAAAAGAAGAGAAAACAGAACAGAGAAAAGACTAGAAAAGAAGAGAAAAGGGAAAAGGGAAAAGAGAAAAGAAGAGAAAAGTAGAGAAAAGAGAAAAGAAGAGAAAAGGGAAAAGGGAAAAGACTAGATAAGAAGAGAAAAGGGAAAAGGGAAAAGAGAAAAGAAGAGAAAAGAAGGGAAACGTGAAAAGAGAGGAAAAAAAAGAAGAGAAAACGAGAAAACAGAAAAGAGAAAAGAAGAGAAAATTAGAGAAAGGAAGAGGAAAGAAGAGAAAAGAGAAATTAGAAAAGAAGAGAAAAGAGAAAAGGGAAATGAGAAAAGAAGAGAACTGAGAAAAGAGAAAAGAGAAAAGAAGAGAAAAGAGAATAGAAGAGAAAAGAGAAAAGAGAAATGTCAAAAGAAGAGAAAACAGAAAAGAGAAAAGACTAGAAAAGAAGAGAAAAGGGAAAAGAGAAAAGAAGTGAAAAGCAGAGAAAAGAGAAAAGAAGAGGAAAGAGAAAAGAGAAAAGAAGACAAAAGAGAAAAGAAGACAAAAGGGAAAAGAGAAAAGAAGAGAAAAGAAGGGAAACGTGAAAAGAGAGGAAAAAAAAGAAGAGAAAACGAGAAAACAGAAAAGAGAAAAGAAGAGAAAAGAGAATAGAAGAGAAAAGAGAAAAGAGAAAAGTCAAAAGATGAGAAAACAGAAAAGAGAAAAGACTAGAAAAGAAGAGAAAAGGGAAAAGGGAAAAGAGAAAAGAAGAGAAAAGTAGAGAAAAGAGAAAAGAAGAGAAAAGGGAAAAGTGAAACGAAGACAAAAGAAGAGAAAAGAGAAAAGAAGACAAATGGGAAAAGAGACAAGGAGAGGAAAGAAGAGAATCGTGAAAAGAGAAAAAAGAAGAGAAAACGAGAAAACAGAAAAGAGAAAAGAAGAGAAAAGGAGAGAAAAGAAGAGGAAAGAAGAGAAGAGAAAAGAATAGAACAGAGAAAAGAGAAAAGAAGAGAAAATGGAAAAGGCAATAGAGAAAAGTGAATAGAAGAGAAAAGATAAAGAGAAAAGAAGAGAAAATGGAAAGGAGAAGAGAGAAAAGAAGAGAAAAAAGAAAAGTGAAAAGAGAACAAAAGAGAAAAGGGAAAAGAGAGGAGAGAAAAGAAGAGAAAGAGAAAAGAGAAAAGAAGAGGAAAGAAGAGAAAAATGGAATGAGAAAAAAGAAGAGAAAAGAAGGGAAAAGGGAAAAGAGAAAAGAAGCGAAAAGGGAAAAGAGAAGAGAGAAAAGAAGAGAAAAAGAGAAAAGAAGAGGAAAGAAGAGAAAAATGGAACGAGAAAAAAGAAGAGAAATGAAGAGAAAAGAGAAAAGAAGAGAAAAGGAGAGAAATGGGAAAGAGAAAAAAGGAGAAAAGAAGAGAAAAGAGAAAAGAAGAGAAAATGGTAAAGGCAATAGAGAAAAGTGAAAAGAAGAGAAAAGGGAAAAGAGAAAAGAAGAGAAAATGGAAAGGAGAAGAGAGAATAGAAGAGAAAAAAGAAAAGTGAAAAGAGAACAGAAGAGAAAAGGGAAATGAGAAAAGAAGAGAACAGAGAAAAGTGAAAAGACAAAAGAAGAGAAAAGAGAAAAGAAGAGAGAAGAGAAAAGAAGAGAAAAGAGAAAGGAGCAAAGACTAGAAAAGAAGAGAAAAGGGAAAAGGGAAAAGAGAAAAGAAGAGAAAAGCAGAGAAAAGAGAAAAGAAGAGAAAAGGGAAAAGTGAAACGAAGAGAAAAGAAGAGAAAAGAGAAAAGAAGACAAAAGGGAAAAGAGACAAGAAGAGGAAAGAAGAGAATCGTGAAAAGAGAAAAAAAGAAGAGAAAACGAGAAAACAGAAAAGAGAAAAGAAGAGAAAAGAGAAATTAGTAAAGAAGAGAAAAGAGAAAAGGGAAATGAGAAAAGAAGAGAACTGAGAAAAGAGAAAAGAAGAGAAAAGAGAAAAGAGAAAAGAATAGAAAAGAGAAAAGAGAAAAAACGAAAAAAGGGAAAAGAGAAAAGAGAAAAGGAGGGAAAAGAAGAAAAAACTACGAGAAAAGGGAAAAGACAAACTACAAAAGAAGAGAAAAGGGAAAACAGAAAAGAGAAAAGAAGAGAAAAGGGATAGAATAAAGAGAAAATAAGAGAAAAGAGAAAAGGAGAGAAAAGGGAAAAGAGGAAAGAAGAGATAAGAAGAGGAAAGTGAAAAGAAGAGAAAAGGGAAAGAGAAAAGAAGAGGAAAGAAGAGAAACGTGAAAAGAGAAAAAAAGAAGTGAAAAAAAGTAAAGAGAGAAGAAGAGATAAGAGAGGAGAGAAAAGAAGAGGAAAGACACAAGAGAAAAGAAGAGAAAGGGAAAAGTGAAAAGAGAAAAGAAGAGAAAATGAGAGAAATGAGAAAAGAGAAAAGTGGAGAAAAGAGAAAAGACTGGAAAAGAAGAGAAAAGGGAAAAGGGAAAAGAGAAAAGAAGAGAAAAGAGAAAAGAAGACAAAAGGGAAAAGAGAAAAGAAGAGAAAGGAAGGGAAACGTGAAAAGAGAAAAAAAGAAGAGAAAACGAGAAAACAGAAAAGAGAAAAGAGAAAAGAAGAGAAAAGCAACAAGGGAAAAGAAGAGAAAAGAAGAAAAAAAGAAAAGTGAAAACAAAACAGAAGAGAAAAGGGAAATGAGAAAACAAGAGAAAAGCACACAATAGAGAAAAGCGAAAAGATGATAAAAGAAGAGAACATAGAACATAGAACATAGAACAATACAGCGCAGTACAGGCCCTTCGGCCCTCGATGTTGCGCCGATCAAAGCCCACCTAACCTACACTAACCCACTATCCTCCATATACCTATCCAATGCCCGCTTAAATACCCATAAAGAGGGAGAGTCCACTACTGCTACTGGCAGGGCATTCCATGATCTTACGACTCGCTGAGTGAAGAACCTACCCCTAACATCAGTCCTATATCTAACCCCCTTAATTTAAAGCTATGCCCCCTTGTAATAGCTGACTCCATACGCGGAAAAAGGTTCTCACTGTCAACCCTATCTAACCCCCTAATCATCTTTTACACCTCTATCAAATCACCCCTAAACCTTCTTTTCTCCAAAGAAAACAACCCCAAGTGCCTCAGCCTTTCCTCATAGGATCTTCCTACCATACCAGGCAACATCCTGGTAAACTTCCTCTGCACCCGTTCCAGTGCCTCCACATCCTTCCTATAGTATGGCGACCAAAACTGCACACAATATTCCAGAAGCGGCCGCACCAGAGTCTTATACAACTGCAGCATGACCTCAGGACTCCGGAACTCAATTCCTCTACCAATAAAAGCCAGTACGCCATATGCCTTCTTCACTGCACTATTTACCTGGGTGGCAACTTTCAGAGATCTGTGTACATGGACACCAAGATCCCTCTGCTCTTCCACACTACCAAGTAGTCTACCATTAGCCCAGTAATCCATCTTTTTATTACTCTTACCAAAGTGAATCACTTCACACTTAGCTACATTGAACTCCATTTGCCACCTTTCTGCCCAGCTCTGCAGCTTCTCTATATCCCGCTGTAACCTGCCATATCCTTCCTCACTGTCTACAACTCCTCCGACTTTCGTATCATCCGCAAACTTGCTCACCCAACCTTCTAACCCTTCCTCCAGGTCATTTATAAAAATGACAAACAGCAATGGTCCCAAAACAGATCCTTGCGGAACACCACTAGTGACGGCACTCCAAGATGAATCTTTGCCATCAACTACTACCCTCTGTCTTCTTCCAGAGAGCCAATTCCTAATCCAAACCTCCAACTCACCCTCAATGCCATATCTCTGTATTTTCTGCAGTAGCCTACCATGGGGGACCTTATCAAACGCCTTACTAAAATCCATATATACTACATCTACCGCTTTCCCCTCATCTACCTCCTTCGTCACCTTCTCAAAGAATTCAATAAGGTTTGTGAGGCACGACCTGCCCTTCACAAAACCATGCTGACTATCCTTGATCACATCATTCTTATCCAGATGTGCATAAATCCTATCCCTTATAATTCTCTCTAAGACTTTGCCCACAACAGAAGTGAGACTCACTGGCCTATAGTTACTAGGATTATCCCTACTCCCCTTCTTGAACAAGGGAACCACGTTTGCTAGCCTCCAGTCCTCTGGCACTACTCCTGTAGACAAAGAGGACACAAAAATCAAGGCCAATGGCTCTGCAATCTCCTCCCTTGCTTCCCAGAGAATCCTAGGATAAATGCAATCAGGCCCAGGGGACTTATCTATTTTCACCCTTGCCAGAATTTCCAACACCTCTTCTCTACATATCTCAAAGCCATCCATTCTACTTATTCGTGCCTCAGTATTCATATCGACAACAATGTCCTGTTCCTGAGTGAATACTGACGAAAAGTATTCATTCAGCGCCTCCCCAATCTCTTCAGCCTCCACACGCAACTTCCCATTACTATCCTTGATTGGACCTATTCCTTCCCTAGTCATTCTTTTATTCCTAACATACCTATAGAAAGCCTTAGGGTTTTCCCTAATCCTACCAACTAAGGACCTTTCATGTCCCCTCCTTGCTGCTCTTAGCTCTCTCTTCAGGTCCTTCCGGGCTACCTTATAACTCTCAATCGCCCCTATTGAACCTTCACGCCTCATCTTTACAAAGGCCGCCCTCTTCCATTTAACAAGGGATTCCAACTCCTTATTAAACCACGGCTCCTTCACACGACCCTTTCCTCCCTGCCTGATAGGTACGTACTTATCAAGGACACTCAATAGTTGCTCCTTGAACAAGTTCCACATATCAATTACGCTCTTGCCTTGGAATCTACTTTTCCAATCCACACATCCTAAGTCATGCCTCAACGCATCATAATTTCCCTGCCCCCAGCTATAACTCTTGCCCTGTAGTACACACTTATCCCTCCCCATCACGAGACTAAAAATCACCGAATTGTGGTCACTGTCCCCAAAGTGCTCACCTACCTCTAGTTCTAATACCTGGCCTGGTTCGTTACCCAGAACCAAATCCAGTATGGCCTCACCTCTTGTTGGCTTATCTACATATTGTGTCAGGAAACTCTCCTGCACACATTGCACAAACACTGACCCATCTAACGAACTTGAGCTATAGCTTTCCCAATCAATATCAGGAAAGTTAAAGTCTCCCATAACAATCACCCTATTACTGTCACTCTTCTCCTGAATCATCTTCGCAATCCTTTCTTCAACGATTCTAGGACTATTAGGAGGCCTGTAAAAGACTCCTAACAGGGTGACCTCACCTCTCCTATTCCTAACCTCAACCCAAACTACCTCAGATGGCAAATCTTCATCCATCTTCCTTTCCACCGCTGTAATACTATCTTTGACAAGCAAAGCCACACCCCCCCCTCTTTTACCCCCACCTCTGACCCTACTAAAACATTTAAACCCTGGAACCTGCAACAGCCAATCCTGTCCCTGATCTAGCCATGTCTCCGTAATAGCCACAACATCGAAGTCCCAGGTACCAACCCACGCTGCGAGTTCACCTACCTTATTTCGTATACTTCTGGCATTAAAGTATACACACTTCAAGCCACTCTTCTGTTTACAGGCACGATCCTTTAAGATTGATACCATATTCCTACCCTCCCTACACTCCAGGTCCTGCACCCTAAAGTTACAGTCTGGGTTCCCATGCCCCTGCAGAGTTAGTTTAAACCCCCCCCAAGAGCACTAGCAAACCTCCCCCCAAGGATACTGGTGCCCCTCAGGTTCAGGTGCAGACCATCCTGTCTATAGAGGTCCCACCTTCCCCAGAAAGAACCCCAGTTATCCAAATACCGAAATCCCTCCCTCCTGCACCATCCCTGTAGCCACGCATTTAACTCTTCTCTCTCCCTATTCCTCGACTCTCTATCACGTGGCACGGGTAACAAACCAGAGACAACAACTCTGTTCGTTCTAACTCTGAGCTTCCAACCTAGCTCCCTAAAAGCCTGTCTAACATCCTCAGCACTCCTACCTATGTCATTGGTGCCAATATGGACCCCGACTTCAGGCTGCTCCCCCTCCCCCTTAAGGACCCGGAAAACACGATCGAGAAAAGTGAAAAGAAGAGAAAAGGGAAAGAGAAAAGAAGAGAAAAGAAGAGGAAAGAAGAGAAACGTGAAAAGAGAAAAAAAGATGAGAAAACGAGAAAAGAGAAAAGAGAAAAGAGAAAAGAAGAGAAAAGAAAATAGAAGAGAAAAGAGAAAAGAGAAATGTCAAAAGAAGAGAAAACAGAACAGAGAAAAGACTAGAAAAGAAGAGAAAAGGGAAAAGGGAAAAGAGAAAAGAAGAGAAAAGTAGAGAAAAGAGAAAAGAAGAGAAAAGGGAAAAGGGAAAAGACTAGATAAGAAGAGAAAAGGGAAAAGGGAAAAGAGAAAAGAAGAGAAAAGAAGGGAAACGTGAAAAGAGAGGAAAAAAAAGAAGAGAAAACGAGAAAACAGAAAAGAGAAAAGAAGAGAAAAGAGAATAGGAGAGAAAAGAGAAAAGTCAAAAGATGAGAAAACAGAAAAGAGAAAAGACTAGAAAAGAAGAGAAAAGGGAAAAGGGAAAAGAGAAAAGAAGAGAAAAGTAGAGAAAAGAGAAAAGAAGAGAAAAGGGAAAAGGGAAAAGAGAAAAGAAGAGAAAAGCAGAGAAAAGAGAAAAGAAGAGAAAAGAGAAAAGAAGACTAAAGGGAAAAGAGACAAGAAGAGGAAAGAAGAGAATCGTGAAAAGAGAAAAAAAGAAGAGAAAACGAGAAAACAGAAAAGAGAAAAGAAGAGAAAAGGAGAGAAAGGAAGAGGAAAGAAGAGAAAAGAGAAATTAGAAAAGAAGAGAAAAGAGAAAAGGGAAATGAGAAAAGAAGAGAACTGAGAAAAGAGAAAAGAGAAAAGAAGAGAAAAGAGAATAGAAGAGAAAAGAGAAAAGAGAAATGTCAAAAGAAGAGAAAACAGAAAAGAGAAAAGACTAGAAAAGAAGAGAAAAGGGAAAAGAGAAAAGAAGTGAAAAGCAGAGAAAAGAGAAAAGAAGAGGAAAGAGAAAAGAGAAAAGAAGACAAAAGAGAAAAGAAGACAAAAGGGAAAAGAGAAAAGAAGAGAAAAGAAGGGAAACGTGAAAAGAGAGGAAAAAAAAGAAGAGAAAACGAGAAAACAGAAAAGAGAAAAGAAGAGAAAAGAGAATAGAAGAGAAGAGAAAAGAGAAAAGTCAAAAGATGAGAAAACAGAACAGAGAAAAGACTAGAAAAGAAGAGAAAAGGGAAAAGGGAAAAGAGAAAAGAAGAGAAAAGTAGAGAAAAGAGAAAAGAAGAGAAAAGGGAAAAGTGAAACGAAGACAAAAGAAGAGAAAAGAGAAAAGAAGACAAATGGGAAAAGAGACAAGGAGAGGAAAGAAGAGAATCGTGAAAAGAGGAAAAAGAAGAGAAAACGAGAAAACAGAAAAGAGAAAAGAAGAGAAAAGGAGAGAAAAGAAGAGGAAAGAAGAGAAGAGAAAAGAATAGAACAGAGAAAAGAGAAAAGAAGAGAAAATGGAAAAGGCAATAGAGAAAAGTGAATAGAAGAGAAAAGATAAAGAGAAAAGAAGAGAAAATGGAAAGGAGAAGAGAGAAAAGAAGAGAAAAAAGAAAAGTGAAAAGAGAACAGAAGAGAAAAGGGAAAAGAGAGGAGAGAAAAGAAGAGAAAGAGAAAAGAGAAAAGAAGAGGAAAGAAGAGAAAAATGGAATGAGAAAAAAGAAGAGAAAAGAAGGGAAAAGGGAAAAGAGAAAAGAAGCGAAAAGGGAAAAGAGAAGAGAGAAAAGAAGAGAAAAAGAGAAAAGGGAAAAGAGAAAAGAAGAGGAAAGAAGAGAAAAATGGAACGAGAAAAAAGAAGAGAAATGAAGAGAAAAGAGAAAAGAAGAGAAAAGGAGAGAAATGGGAAAGAGAAAAAAGGAGAAAAGAAGAGAAAAGAGAAAAGAAGAGAAAATGGTAAAGGCAATAGAGAAAAGTGAAAAGAAGAGAAAAGGGAAAAGAGAAAAGAAGAGAAAATGGAAAGGAGAAGAGAGAATAGAAGAGAAAAAAGAAAAGTGAAAAGAGAACAGAAGAGAAAAGGGAAATGAGAAAAGAAGAGAACAGAGAAAAGTGAAAAGACAAAAGAAGAGAAAAGAGAAAAGAAGAGAGAAGAGAAAAGAAGAGAAAAGAGAAAGGAGCAAAGACTAGAAAAGAAGAGAAAAGGGAAAAGGGAAAAGAGAAAAGAAGAGAAAAGCAGAGAAAAGAGAAAAGAAGAGAAAAGGGAAAAGTGAAACGAAGAGAAAAGAAGAGAAAAGAGAAAAGAAGACAAAAGGGAAAAGAGACAAGAGAAAAGGAGGGAAAAGAAGAAAAAACTACGAGAAAAGGGATAAGACAAACTACAAAAGAAGAGAAAAGGGAAAACTGAAAAGAGAAAAGAAGAGAAAAGGGAAAGAATAAAGAGAAAATAACCGAAAAGAGAAAAGAGAAAAGTAGAGAAAAGGGAAAAGAGAAAAGAAGAGATAAGAAGAGGAAAGTGAAAAGAAGAGAAAAGGGAAAAGAGAAAAGAAGAGGAAAGAAGACAAACGTGAACCGAGAAAAAAGAAGAAGTGAAAAAAGAAAAGAGTAGAAGAGAAAAGAGAGAAGAGAAAAGAAGAGAAAAGAAGAGAAAAGAGAAAAGAGAAAAGAAGTGAAAAGGGAAATGAGAAAAGAAGAGAAAAGAAGAGAAAAGAAGAGGAAAGAAGACAAACGTGAAACGAGAAAAAAGAAGAAGTGAAAAAAGAAAAGAGTAGAAGAGAAAAGAAAGAAGAGAAAAGAGAAAAGAGAAAAGAAGTGAAAAGGGAAAAGAGAAGAGAGAAAAGAAGAGAAAAGAGAAAAGGGAAAAGAGAAAAGAAGAGAAAAGGAGAGAAATGGGAAAAGAGAAATAAGGAGAAAAGAAGAGGAAAGAAGAGAAAAGAGAGAAGAGAAAAGAAGAGAAAAGAGAAAAGAGAAAAGAAGAGAAAAGGGAAAAGGGAGGAGAGAGAAAAGAGAAAAGGGAAAAGAGAAAAGAAGAGGAAAGAAGAGAAAAATGGAATGAGAAAAAAGAAGAGAAAAGAAGAGAAAAGAGAAAAGGAGAGAAATGGGAAAAGAGAAAAAAGGAGAAAAGAAGAGAAAAGGGAAATGAGAAAAGGAGAGAAAAGAAGAGGAAATAAGAAGAAAGAAGAGAAACGTGAAAAGAGAAAAAAGAAGAAGTGAAAAAAGAAAAGAGTAGAAGGGAAAAGAGAGAAGAGAAAAGAAGAGAAAAGAGAAAAGGGAAAAGAGAAAAGAAGAGTAATGGAGAGAAATGGGAAAAGAGAAATAAGGAGAAAAGACGAGGAAAGAAGAGAAAAGAGAAAAGAGAAAAGAAGAGGAAAGGCAAATGAGAAAAGAAGAGAAAAGAAGAGGAAAGAAGAGAAACGTGAAAAGAGAAAAAAGAAGAAGTGAAAAAAGAAAAGAGAAGAAGAGAAAAGAAGAGGAAAGAAGAATAAAGAGAAAAAAAGAGAAAAGGGAAAAGAGAAGAGAGAAATGAAGAGAAAAGAGAAAAGAAGAGAAAAGGAGAGAAATGGGAATGAGAAAAAAAGAAGTGAAAAAAGAAATGAGAGAAGAAGAGAAAAGAGAGAAGAGAAATGGAGAGAAAACGGAAAAGAGAAGAGAGAAAAGAAGAGAAAAGAGAAAAGGGAAAAGAGAAAAGAAGAGGAAAGAAGAGAAAAATGGAATGAGAAAAAAGAAGAGAAAAGAAGAGAAAAGAGAGAAGAGAAATGGAGAGAAAAGGGAAAAGAGAAGAGAGAAAAGAAGAGAAAAGAGAAAAGGAAAATGAGAAAAGAAGAGAAAAGAAGTGGAAAGAAGGGAAACGTGAAAATAAAAAAAAAAGAAGAGAAAAGAGAAATTAAGAGAAAAGAGAAAGAGAAAAGAAGAGAAAAGGGAAAAGGGAAAAGAAGAGAAAAGAGAAAAGAAGAGAAAAGGGAAAGAGAAAAGAAGAGTAAAGAAGAGGAAAGAAGAGAAACGTGAAAAGAGAAAAAAGAAGTGAAAAAAGAAAAGAGAAGAAGAGAAAAGAGAGAAGAGAAAAGAAGAGAAAAGAGAAAAGAGAAAAGAAGAGAAAAGGGAAAAGGGAGGAGAGAGAAAAGAGAAAAGGGAAAAGAGAAAAGAAGAGGAAAGAAGAGAAAAATGGAATGAGAAAAAAGAAGAGAAAAGAAGAGAAAAGAGAAAAGGAGAGAAATGGGAAAAGAGAAAAAAGGAGAAAAGAAGAGAAAAGGGAACTGAGAAAAGGAGAGAAAAGAAGAGGCAAGAAGAAGAAAGAAGAGAAACGTGAAAAGAGAAAAAAGAAGAAGTGAAAAAAGAAAAGAGAAGAAGAGAAAAGAGAGAAGAGAAAAGAAGAGAAAAGAGAAAAGAAGAGAAAAGGGAAAAGAGAGGAGAGAAAAGAAGAGAAAAGAGAAAAGGGAAGAGAGAAAAGAAGAGGAAAGAAGAGAAAAATGGAAAGAGAAAAAAGAAGAGAAAAGAAGAGAAAAGAGAAAAGATGTGAAAAGGAGAGAAATGGGAAAAGAGAAAAAAGGAGAAAAGAAAAGAAGAGGAAAGAAGAGAAAAGAGAAAAGAAGAGAAAAGGGAAATGAGAAAAGAAGAGAAAAGAAGAGGAAAGAAGAGAAACGTGAAAAGAGAAAAAAGAAGAAGTGAAAAAAGAAAAGAGAAGAAGAGAAAAGAGAGAAGAGAAAAGAAGAGAAAAGCGAAAAGAGAGGAGAGAAAAGAAGAGAAAAGAGAAAAGGGAAAAGAGAAAAGAAGAGGAAAGGAGAGAAATGCGAAAAGAGAAAAAAGGAGAAAAGAAGAGAAATGAAGAGGAAAGAAGAGAAAAGAGAAAAGTAGAGAAAAGGGAAAAGAGAAAAGAGAAGAGAAGAGGAAAGACGAGAAAAGAGAAAAGAGAAAAGAAGAGAAAAGAGAAAAGGGAAAAGAGAAAAGAAGAGGAAAGAAGAGAAAAATGGATTGAGAAAAAAGAAGAGAAAAGAAGAGAAAAGAGAAAAGATGAGAAAAGGAGAGAAATGGGAAAAGAGAAAAAAGGAGAAAAGAAGAGGAAAGAAGACAAACGTGAACCGAGAAAAAAGAAGAAGTGAAAAAAGAAAAGAGTAGAAGAGAAAAGAGAGAAGAGAAAAGAAGAGAAAAGAAGAGAAAAGAGAAAAGAGAAAAGAAGTGAAAAGGGAAATGAGAAAAGAAGAGAAAAGAAGAGAAAAGAAGAGGAAAGAAGACAAACGTGAAACGAGAAAAAAGAAGAAGTGAAAAAAGAAAAGAGTAGAAGAGAAAAGAAAGAAGAGAAAAGAGAAAAGAGAAAAGAAGTGAAAAGGGAAAAGAGAAGAGAGAAAAGAAGAGAAAAGAGAAAAGGGAAAAGAGAAAAGAAGAGAAAAGGAGAGAAATGGGAAAAGAGAAAAAAGGAGAAAAGAAGAGAAAAGAAGAGGAAAGAAGAGAAAAGAGAAAAGAAGAGAAAAGTGAAATGAGAAAAGAAGAGAAAAGAAGAGAAAAGAAGAGGAAAGAAGAGAAACGTGAAAAGAGAAAAAAGAAGAAGCGAAAAAAGAAAAGAGAAGAAGAGAAAAGAGAGAAGATAAAAGAAGAGAAAAGAGAAAAGAGAAAAGAAGAGAAAAGGGGAAAGAGAGGAGAGAAAAGAAGAGAAAAGAGGAAAGGGCAAAGAGAAAAGAAGAGAAAAGGAGAGAAATGGGAAAAGAGAAAAGAAGAGGCAAGAAGAGAAAAGTAGAGAAAAGGGAAAAGAGAAAAGAGAAGAGAAGAGGAAAGAAGAGAAAAGGGAAAAGAGAAAAGAAGAGAAAAGGGAAATGAGAATAGAAGAGAAAAGAAGAGAAAAGAAGAGGAAAGAAGACAAACGTGAAACGAGATAAAAGAAGAAGTGAAAAAAGAAAAGAGTAGAAGAGAAAAGAGAGAAGAGAAAAGAAGAGAAAAGAGAAAAGGGAAATGAGAATAGAAGAGAAAAGAAGAGAAAAGAAGAGGAAAGAAGACAAACGTGAAACGAGAAAAAAGAAGCAGTGAAAAAAGAAAAGAGAAGAAGAGAAAAGAGAGAAAAGAAAAGAAGAGGAAAGAAGAAAAAAGAGAAAAAAGAGAAAATGGAAAAGAGAAGAGAGAAATGAAGAGAAAAGAGAAAAGAAGAGAAAAGGAGAGAAATGGGAATGAGAAAAAAAGAAGTGAAAAAAGAAATGAGAGAAGAAGAGAAAAGAGAGAAGAGAAATGGAGAGAAAAGGGAAAAGAGAAGAGAGAAAAGAAGAGAAAAGAGAAAAGGGAAAAGAGAAAAGAAGAGGAAAGAAGAGGAAAGGGAAATGAGAAAAGAAGAGAAAAGAAGAGGAAAGAAGAGAAACGTGAAAAGAGAAAAAAGAAGAAGTGAAAAAAGAAAATAGAAGAAGAGAAAAGAGAGAAGAGAAAAGAAGAGGAAAGAAGAATAAAGAGAAAAAAAGAGAAAAGGGAAAAGAGAAGAGAGACATGAAGAGAAAAGAGAAAAGAAGAGAATAGGAGAGAAATGGGAATGAGAAAAAAAGAAGTGAAAAAAGAAATGAGAGAAGAAGAGAAAAGAGAGAAGAGAAATGGAGAGAAAAGGGAAAAGAGAAGAGAGAAAAGAAGAGAAAAGAGAAAAGGGAAAAGAGAAAAGAAGAGGAAAGAAGAGGAAAGGGAAATGAGAAAAGAAGAGAAAAGAAGAGGAAAGAAGAGAAACGTGAAAAGAGAAAAAAGAAGAAGTGAAAAAAGAAAATAGAAGAAGAGAAAAGAGAGAAGAGAAAAGAAGAGGAAAGAAGAATAAAGAGAAAAAAAGAGAAAAGGGAAAAGAGAAGAGAGACATGAAGAGAAAAGAGAAAAGAAGAGAATAGGAGAGAAATGGGAATGAGAAAAAAAGAAGTGAAAAAAGAAATGAGAGAAGAAGAGAAAAGAGAAAAGGAGAGAAATGGGAAAAGAGAAAAAAGGAGAAAAGAAGAGAAAAGGGAAATGAGAAAAGGATAGAAAAGAAGAGGAAAGAAGAAGAAAGAAGAGAAACGTGAAAAGAGAAAAAAGAAGAAGTGAAAAAAGAAAAGAGAAGAAGAGAAAAGAGAGAAGAGAAAAGAAGAGGAAAGAAGAAAAAAGAGAAAAAAAGAGAAAAGGGAAAAGAGAAGAGAGAAATGAAGAGAAAAGAGAAAAGAAGAGAAAAGGAGAGAAATGGGAATGAGAAAAAAAAGAAGTGAAAAAAGAAATGAGAGAAGAAGAGAAAAGAGAGAAGAGAAATGGAGAGAAAAGGGAAAAGAGAAGAGAGAAAAGAAGAGAAAAGAGAAAAGGGAAAAGAGAAAAGAAGAGGAAAGAAGAGAAAAATGGAATGAGAAAAAAAAAGAGAAAAGAAGAGAAAAGAGAGAAGAGAAATGGAGAGAAAAGGGAAAAGAGAAGAGAGAAAAGAAGAGAAAAGAGAAAAGGAAAATGAGAAAAGAAGAGAAAAGAAGTGGAAAGAAGGGAAACGTGAAAATAAAAAAAAGAAGAGAAAAGAGAAATTAAGAGAAAAGAGAAAGAGAAAAGAAGAGAAAAGGGAAAAGGGAAAAGAAGAGAAAAGAAGACGAAAGAAGAGGAACGTGAAAAGAAAAAAAAAGAAGAGAAAAGAGAAAAGAAGAGAAAAGGGAAAGAGCAAAGAAGAGTAAAGAAGAGGAAAGAAGAGAAACGTGAAAAGAGAAAAAAGAAGTGAAAAAAGAAAAGAGAAGAAGAGAAAAGAGAGAAGAGAAAAGAAGAGAAAAGAAGAGAAAAGAGAAAAGAGAAAAGAAGAGAAAAGGGAAAAGGGAGGAGAGAGAAAAGAGAAAAGGGAAAAGAGAAAAGAAGAGGAAAGAAGAGAAAAATTGAATGAGAAAAAAGAAGAGAAAAGAAGAGAAAAGAGAAAAGGAGAGAAATGGGAAAAGAGAAAAAAGGAGAAAAGAAGAGAAAAGGGAAATGAGAAAAGGAGAGAAAAGAAGAGGAAAGAAGAAGAAAGAAGAGAAACGTGAAAAGAGAAAAAAGAAGAAGTGAAAAAAGAAAAGAGAAGAAGAGAAAAGAGAGAAGAGAAAAGAAGAGAAAAGAGAAAAGAAGAGAAAAGGGAAAAGAGAGGAGAGAAAAGAAGAGAAAAGAGAAAAGGGGAAAGAGAAAAGAAGAGGAAAGAAGAGAAAAATGGAAAGAGAAAAAAGAAGAGAAAAGAAGAGAAAAGAGAAAAGATGTGAAAAGGAGAGAAATGGGAAAAGAGAAAAAAGGAGAAAAGAAAAGAAGAGGAAAGAAGAGAAAAGAGAAAAGAAGAGAAAAGGGAAATGAGAAAAGAAGAGAAAAGAAGAGGAAAGAAGAGAAACGTGAAAAGAGAAAAAAGAAGAAGTGAAAAAAGAAAAGAGAAGAAGAGAAAAGAGAGAAGAGAAAAGAAGAGAAAAGCGAAAAGAGAGGAGAGAAAAGAAGAGAAAAGAGAAAAGGGAAAAGAGAAAAGAAGAGGAAAGGAGAGAAATGCGAAAAGAGAAAAAAGGAGAAAAGAAGAGAAATGAAGAGGAAAGAAGAGAAAAGAGAAAAGTAGAGAAAAGGGAAAAGAGAAAAGAGAAGAGAAGAGGAAAGACGAGAAAAGAGAAAAGAGAAAAGAAGAGAAAAGAGAAAAGGGAAAAGAGAAAAGAAGAGGAAAGAAGAGAAAAATGGATTGAGAAAAAAGAAGAGAAAAGAAGAGAAAAGAGAAAAGATGAGAAAAGGAGAGAAATGGGAAAAGAGAAAAAAGGAGAAAAGAAGAGGAAAGAAGACAAACGTGAACCGAGAAAAAAGAAGAAGTGAAAAAAGAAAAGAGTAGAAGAGAAAAGAGAGAAGAGAAAAGAAGAGAAAAGAAGAGAAAAGAGAAAAGAGAAAAGAAGTGAAAAGGGAAATGAGAAAAGAAGAGAAAAGAAGAGAAAAGAAGAGGAAAGAAGACAAACGTGAAACGAGAAAAAAGAAGAAGTGAAAAAAGAAAAGAGTAGAAGAGAAAAGAAAGAAGAGAAAAGAGAAAAGAGAAAAGAAGTGAAAAGGGAAAAGAGAAGAGAGAAAAGAAGAGAAAAGAGAAAAGGGAAAAGAGAAAAGAAGAGAAAAGGAGAGAAATGGGAAAAGAGAAAAAAGGAGAAAAGAAGAGAAAAGAAGAGGAAAGAAGAGAAAAGAGAAAAGAAGAGAAAAGTGAAATGAGAAAAGAAGAGAAAAGAAGAGAAAAGAAGAGGAAAGAAGAGAAACGTGAAAAGAGAAAAAAGAAGAAGCGAAAAAAGAAAAGAGAAGAAGAGAAAAGAGAGAAGATAAAAGAAGAGAAAAGAGAAAAGAGAAAAGAAGAGAAAAGGGAAAAGAGAGGAGAGAAAAGAAGAGAAAAGAGGAAAGGGCAAAGAGAAAAGAAGAGAAAAGGAGAGAAATGGGAAAAGAGAAAAGAAGAGGCAAGAAGAGAAAAGTAGAGAAAAGGGAAAAGAGAAAAGAGAAGAGAAGAGGAAAGAAGGGAAAGAGAAAAGAGAAAAGAAGAGAAAAGGGAAATGAGAAAAGAATAGAAAAGAAGAGGAAAGAAGAGAAAAGGGAAAAGAGAAAAGAAGAGAAAAGGGAAATGAGAATAGAAGAGAAAAGAAGAGAAAAGAAGAGGAAAGAAGACAAACGTGAAACGAGATAAAAGAAGAAGTGAAAAAAGAAAAGAGTAGAAGAGAAAAGAGAGAAGAGAAAAGAAGAGAAAAGAGAAAAGGGAAAAGAGAAAAGAAGAGAAAAGGAGAGAAATGGGAAAAGAGAAATAAGGAGAAAAGAAGAGAAAAGAAGAGGAAAGAAGAGAAACGTGAAAAGAGAAAAAAGAAGAAGTGAAAAAAGAAAAGAGAAGAAGAGAAAAGAGAGAAGAGAAAAGAAGAGACAAGAAGAAAAAAGAGAAAAAAGAGAAAAGGGAAAAGAGAAGAGAGAAAAGAAGAGAAAAGAGAAAAGAAGAGAAAAGGAGAGAAATGGAAATGAGAAAAAAAGAAGTGAAAAAAAGAAATGAGAGAAGAAGAGAAAAGAGAGAAGAGAAATGGAGAGAAAAGGGAAAAGAGAAGAGAGAAAAGAAGAGAAAAGAGAAAAGGGAAAAGAGAAAAGAAGAGGAAAGAAGAGAAAAATGGAATGAGAAAAAAGAAGAGAAAAGAAGAGAAAAGAGAAAAGACGAGAAAAGGAGAGAAATGGGAAAAGAGAAAAAAGGAGAAAAGAAGAGGAAAGAAGAGAAAAGAGAAAAGAAGAGAAAAGTGAAATGAGAAAAGAAGAGAAAAGAAGAGGAAAGAAGAGAAACGTGAAAAGAGAAAAAAGAAGAAGCGAAAAAAGAAAAGAGAAGAATAGAAAAGAGAGAAGAGAAAAGAGAAAAGAAGAGAAAAGGGAAAAGAGGAAAGAAGAGAAATGGGAAAAGGGAAAAGAAGAGGCAAGAAGAGAAAAGTAGAGAAAAGGGAAAAGAGAAAAGAGAAGAGAAGAGGAAAGAAGGGAAAGAGAAAAGAGAAAAGAAGAGAAAGGGAAATGAGAAAAGAATAGAAAAGAAGAGGAAAGAAGAGAAACGAGAAAAGAGAAAAGAAGAGAAAAGGGAAATGAGAAAAGAAGAGAAAAGAAGAGGAAAGAAGAGAAAAGAGAAAAGAAGAGAAAAGTGAAATTAGAAAAGAAGAGAAAAGAAGAGAAAGGAAGAGTAAAGAAGAGAAAAGAGAAAGGGAAAAGAAGAGAAAAGGAAAATGAGAAAAGAAGAGAAAAGAAGAGGAATGAAGGGAAACGTGAAAAGAGAAAAAAAAGAAGAGAAAAGAGAAATTACCAGAAAAGAGAAAGAGAAAAGAAGAGAAAAGGGAAAAGGGAAAAGAGAAAAGAAGAAGAAAGAAGAGAAAAATGGAATGAGAAAAAACAAGAGAAAAGAAGAGAAAAGATGAGAAAAAGAGAGAAATGGGAAAAGAGAAAAAAGGAGAAAAGAAGAGAAAAGAAGCGGAAAGAAGAGAAAAGAGAAAAGAAGAGAAAAGGGAAAAGAGATGAGAGAAATGAAGAGAAAAGAGAAAAGAAGAGAAAAGGAGAGAAATGGGAATGAGAAAAAAAGAAGTGAAAAAAGAAATGAGAGAAGAAGAGAAAAGAGAGAAGAGAAATGGAGAGAAAAGGGAAAAGAGAAGAGAGAAAAGAAGAGAAAAGAGAAAAGGGAAAAGAGAAAAGAAGAGGAAAGAAGAGAAAAATGGAATGAGAAAAAAGAAGAGAAAAGAAGAGAAAAGAGAAAAGGAGAGAAATGGGAAAAGAGAAAAAAGGAGAAAAGAAGAGAAAAGGGAAATGAGAAAAGGAGAGAAAAGAAGAGGAAAGAAGAAGAAAGAAGAGAAACGTGAAAAGAGAAAAAAGAAGAAGTGAAAAAAGAAAAGAGAAGAAGAGAAAAGAGAGAAGAGAAAAGAAGAGGAAAGAAGAAAAAAGAGAAAAAAGAGAAAAGGGAAAAGAGAAGAGAGAAATGAAGAGAAAAGAGAAAAGAAGAGAAAAGGAGAGAAATGGGAATGAGAAAAAAAGAAGTGAAAAAAGAAATGAGAGAAGAAGAGAAAAGAGAGAAGAGAAATGGAGAGAAAAGGGAAAAGAGAAGAGAGAAAAGAAGAGAAAAGAGAAAAGGGAAAAGAGAAAAGAAGAGGAAAGAAGAGAAAAATGGAATGAGAAAAAAGAAGAGAAAAGAAGAGAAAAGAGAGAAGAGAAATGGAGAGAAAAGGGAAAAGAGAAGAGAGAAAAGAAGAGAAAAGAGAAAAGGAAAATGAGAAAAGAAGAGAAAAGAAGTGGAAAGAAGGGAAACGTGAAAATAAAAAAAAAGAAGAGAATAGAGAAATTAAGAGAAAAGAGAAAGAGAAAATAAGAGAAAAGGGAAAAGGGAAAAGAAGAGAAAAGAAGACGAAAGAAGAGGAACGTGAAAAGAAAAAAAAAGAAAGAAAAGAGAAAAGAAGAGAAAAGGGAAAGAGAAAAGAAGAGTAAAGAAGAGGAAAGAAGAGAAACGTGAAAGGAGAAAAAAGAAGTGAAAAAAAGAAAAGAGAAGAAGAGAAAAGAGAGAAGAGAAAAGAAGAGAAAAGAAGAGAAAAGAGAAAAGAAGAGAAAAGGGAAAAGGGAGGAGAGAGAAAAGAGAAAATGGAAAAGAGAAAAGAAGAGGAAAGAAGAGAAAAATGGAATGAGAAAAAAGAAGAGAAAAGATGAGAAAAAGAGAGAAATGGGAAAAGAGAAAAAAGGAGAAAAGAAGAGAAAAGGGAAATGAGAAAAGGAGAGAAAAGAAGAGGAAAGAAGAAGAAAGAAGAGAAACGTGAAAAGAGAAAAAAGAAGAAGTGAAAAAAGAAAAGAGAAGAAGAGAAAAGAGAGAAGAGAAAAGAAGAGAAAAGAGAAAAGAAGAGAAAAGGGAAAAGAGAGGAGAGAAAAGAAGAGAAAAGAGAAAAGGGAAAAGAGAAAAGAAGAGGAAAGAAGAGAAAAATGGAAAGAGAAAAAAGAAGAGAAAAGAAGAGAAAAGAGAAAAGATGTGAAAAGGAGAGAAATGGGAAAAGAGAAAAAAGGAGAAAAGAAAAGAAGAGGAAAGAAGAGAAAAGAGAAAAGAAGAGAAAAGGGAAATGAGAAAAGAAGAGAAAAGAAGAGGAAAGAAGAGGAAAGAAGAGAAAAGAGAAAAGTAGAGAAAAGGGAAAAGAGAAAAGAGAAGAGAAGAGGAAAGACGAGAAAAGAGAAAAGAGAAAAGAAGAGAAAAGAGAAAAGGGAAAAGAGAAAAGAAGAGGAAAGAAGAGAAAAATGGAATGAGAAAAAAGAAGAGAAAAGAAGAGAAAAGAGAAAAGATGAGAAAAGGAGAGAAATGGGAAAAGAGAAAAAAGGAGAAAAGAAGAGAAAAGAAGAGGAAAAAAGACAAACGTGAAACGAGAAAAAAGAAGAAGTGAAAAAAGAAAAGAGTAGAAGAGAAAAGAGAGAAGAGAAAAGAAGAGAAAAGAAGAGAAAAGAGAAAAGGGAAAAGAAGTGAAAAGGGAAATGAGAAAAGAAGAGAAAAGAAGAGAAAAGAAGAGGAAAGAAGACAAACCTGAAACGAGAAAAAAGAAGAAGTGAAAAAAGAAAAGAGTAGAAGAGAAAAGAAAGAAGAGAAAAGAGAAAAGAGAAAAGAAGTGAAAAGGGAAAAGAGAAGAGAGAAAAGAAGAGAAAAGAGAAAAGGGAAAAGCGAAAAGAAGAGAAAAGGAGAGAAATGGGGAAAGAGAAAAAAGGAGAAAAGAAGCGAAAAGAAGAGGAAAGAAGAGAAAAGAGAAAAGAAGAGAAGAGAAAAGAAGAGAAAAGCGAAAAGAGAGGAGAGAAAAGAAGAGAAAAGAGAAAAGGGAAAAGAGAAAAGAAGAGGAAAGGAGAGAAATGCGAAAAGAGAAAAAAGGAGAAAAGAAGAGAAATGAAGAGGAAAGAAGAGAAAAGAGAAAAGTAGAGAAAAGGGAAAAGAGAAAAGAGAAGAGAAGAGGAAAGACGAGAAAAGAGAAAAGAGAAAAGAAGAGAAAAGAGAAAAGGGAAAAGAGAAAAGAAGAGGAAAGAAGAGAAAAATGGAATGAGAAAAAAGAAGAGAAAAGAAGAGAAAAGAGAAAAGATGAGAAAAGGAGAGAAATGGGAAAAGAGAAAAAAGGAGAAAAGAAGAGAAAAGAAGAGGAAAAAAGACAAACGTGAAACGAGAAAAAAGAAGAAGTGAAAAAAGAAAAGAGTAGAAGAGAAAAGAGAGAAGAGAAAAGAAGAGAAAAGAAGAGAAAAGAGAAAAGGGAAAAGAGAAAAGAAGAGGAAAGGAGAGAAATGCGAAAAGAGAAAAAAGGAGAAAAGAAGAGAAATGAAGAGGAAAGAAGAGAAAAGAGAAAAGTAGAGAAAAGGGAAAAGAGAAAAGAGAAGAGAAGAGGAAAGACGAGAAAAGAGAAAAGAGAAAAGAAGAGAAAAGAGAAAAGGGAAAAGAGAAAAGAAGAGGAAAGAAGAGAAAAATGGATTGAGAAAAAAGAAGGGAAAAGAAGAGAAAAGAGAAAAGATGAGAAAAGGAGAGAAATGGGAAAAGAGAAAAAAGGAGAAAAGAAGAGGAAAGAAGACAAATGTGAACCGAGAAAAAAGAAGAAGTGAAAAAAGAAAAGAGTAGAAGAGAAAAGAGAGAAGAGAAAAGAAGAGAAAAGAAGAGAAAAGAGAAAAGAGAAAAGAAGTGAAAAGGGAAATGAGAAAAGAAGAGAAAAGAAGAGAAAAGAAGAGGAAAGAAGACAAACGTGAAACGAGAAAAAAGAAGAAGTGAAAAAAGAAAAGAGTAGAAGAGAAAAGAAAGAAGAGAAAAGAGAAAAGAGAAAAGAAGTGAAAAGGGAAAAGAGAAGAGAGAAAAGAAGAGAAAAGAGAAAAGGGAAAAGAGAAAAGAAGAGAAAAGGAGAGAAATGGGGAAAGAGAAAAAAGGAGAAAAGAAGAGAAAAGAAGAGGAAAGAAGAGAAAAGAGAAAAGAAGAGAAAAGTGAAATGAGAAAAGAAGAGAAAAGAAGAGAAAAGAAGAGGAAAGAAGAGAAACTGAAAAGAGAAAAAAGAAGAAGCGAAAAAAGAAAAGAGAAGAAGAGAAAAGAGAGAAGATAAAAGAAGAGAAAAGAGAAAAGAGAAAAGAAGAGAAAAGGGAAAAGAGAGGAGAGAAAAGAAGAGAAAAGAGGAAAGGGCAAAGAGAAAAGGAGAGAAAAGGAGAGAAATGGGAAAAGAGAAAAGAAGAGGCAAGAAGAGAAAAGTAGAGAAAAGGGAAAAGAGAAAAGAGAAGAGAAGAGGAAAGAAGGGAAAGAGAAAAGAGAAAAGAAGAGAAAAGGGAAATGAGAAAAGAATAGAAAAGAAGAGGAAAGAAGAGAAAAGGGAAAAGAGAAAAGAAGAGAAAAGGGAAATGAGAATAGAAGAGAAAAGAAGAGAAAAGAAGAGGAAAGAAGACAAACGTGAAACGAGATAAAAGAAGAAGTGAAAAAAGAAAAGAGTAGAAGAGAAAAGAGAGAAGAGAAAAGAAGAGAAAAGAGAAAAGGGAAAAGAGAAAAGAAGAGAAAAGGAGAGAAATGGGAAAAGAGAAATAAGGAGAAAAGAAGAGAAAAGAAGAGGAAAGAAGAGAAACGTGAAAAGAGAAAAAAGAAGAAGTGAAAAAAGAAAAGAGAAGAAGAGAAAAGAGAGAAGAGAAAAGAAGAGACAAGAAGAAAAAAGAGAAAAAAGAGAAAAGAGAAAAGAGAAGAGAGAAAAGAAGAGAAAAGAGAAAAGAAGAGAAAAGGAGAGAAATGGAAATGAGAAAAAAAGAAGTGAAAAAAAGAAATGAGAGAAGAAGAGAAAAGAGAGAAGAGAAATGGAGAGAAAAGGGAAAAGAGAAGAGAGAAAAGAAGAGAAAAGAGAAAAGGGAAAAGAGAAAAGAAGAGGAAAGAAGAGAAAAATGGAATGAGAAAAAAGAAGAGAAAAGAAGAGAAAAGAGAAAAGACGAGAAAAGGAGAGAAATGGGAAAAGAGAAAAAAGGAGAAAAGAAGAGGAAAGAAGAGAAAAGAGAAAAGAAGAGAAAAGTGAAATGAGAAAAGAAGAGAAAAGAAGAGGAAAGAAGAGAAACGTGAAAAGAGAAAAAAGAAGAAGCGAAAAAAGAAAAGAGAAGAAGAGAAAAGAGAGAAGAGAAAAGAGAAAAGAAGAGAAAAGGGAAAAGAGGAAAGAAGAGAAATGGGAAAAGGGAAAAGAAGAGGCAAGAAGAGAAAAGTAGAGAAAAGGGAAAAGAGAAAAGAGAAGAGAAGAGGAAAGAAGGGAAACGTGAAAAGAGAAAAAAAAGAAGAGAAAAGAGAAATTACGAGAAAAGAGAAAGAGAAAAGAAGAGAAAAGGGAAAAGGGAAAAGAGAAAAGAAGAAGAAAGAAGAGAAAAATGGAATGAGAAAAAACAAGAGAAAAGAAGTGAAAAGATGAGAAAAAGAGAGAAATGGGAAAAGAGAAAAAAGGAGAAAAGAAGAGAAAAGAAGCGGAAAGAAGAGAAAAGAGAAAAGAAGAGAAAAGGGAAAAGAGAAGAGAGAAATGAAGAGAAAAGAGAAAAGAAGAGAAAAGGAGAGAAATGGGAATGAGAAAAAAAGAAGTGAAAAAAGAAATGAGAGAAGAAGAGAAAAGAGAGAAGAGAAATGGAGAGAAAAGGGAAAAGAGAAGAGAGAAAAGAAGAGAAAAGAGAAAAGGGAAAAGAGAAAAGAAGAGGAAAGAAGAGAAAAATGGAATGAGAAAAAAGAAGAGAAAAGAAGAGAAAAGAGAAAAGGAGAGAAATGGGAAAAGAGAAAAAAGGAGAAAAGAAGAGAAAAGGGAAATGAGAAAAGGAGAGAAAAGAAGAGGAAAGAAGAAGAAAGAAGAGAAACGTGAAAAGAGAAAAAAGAAGAAGTGAAAAAAGAAAAGAGAAGAAGAGAAAAGAGAGAAGAGAAAAGAAGAGGAAAGAAGAAAAAAGAGAAAAAAGAGAAAAGGGAAAAGAGAAGAGAGAAATGAAGAGAAAAGAGAAAAGAAGAGAAAAGGAGAGAAATGGGAATGAGAAAAAAAGAAGTGAAAAAAGAAATGAGAGAAGAAGAGAAAAGAGAGAAGAGAAATGGAGAGAAAAGGGAAAAGAGAAGAGAGAAAAGAAGAGAAAAGAGAAAAGGGAAAAGAGAAAAGAAGAGAAAAGAAGTGGAAAGAAGGGAAACGTGAAAATAAAAAAAAGAAGAGAAAAGAGAAATTAAGAGAAAAGAGAAAGAGAAAAGAAGAGAAAAGGGAAAAGGGAAAAGAAGAGAAAAGAAGACGAAAGAAGAGGAACGTGAAAAGAAAAAAAAAGAAAAGAAAAGAGAAAAGAAGAGAAAAGGGAAAGAGAAAAGAAGAGTAAAGAAGAGGAAAGAAGAGAAACGTGAAAAGACAAAAAAGAAGTGAAAAAAGAAAAGAGAAGAAGAGAAAAGAGAGAAGAGAAAAGAAGAGAAAAGAAGAGAAAAGAGAAAAGAGAAAAGAAGAGAAAAGGGAAAAGGGAGGAGAGAGAAAAGAGAAAAGGGAAAAGAGAAAAGAAGAGGAAAGAAGAGAAAAATGGAATGAGAAAAAAGAAGAGAAAAGAAGAGAAAAGAGAAAAGGAGAGAAATGGGAAAAGAGAAAAAAGGAGAAAAGAAGAGAAAAGGGAAATGAGAAAAGGAGAGAAAAGAAGAGGAAAGAAGAAGAAAGAAGAGAAACGTGAAAAGAGAAAAAAGAAGAAGTGAAAAAAGAAAAGAGAAGAAGAGAAAAGAGAGAAGAGAAAAGAAGAGAAAAGAGAAAAGAAGAGAAAAGGGAAAAGAGAGGAGAGAAAAGAAGAGAAAAGAGAAAAGGGAAAAGAGAAAAGAAGAGGAAAGAAGAGAAAAATGGAAAGAGAAAAAAGAAGAGAAAAGAAGAGAAAAGAGAAAAGATGTGAAAAGGAGAGAAATGGGAAAAGAGAAAAAAGGAGAAAAGAAAAGAAGAGGAAAGAAGAGAAAAGAGAAAAGAAGAGAAAAGGGAAATGAGAAAAGAAGAGAAAAGAAGAGGAAAGAAGAGAAACGTGAAAAGAGAAAAAAGAAGAAGTGAAAAAAGAAAAGAGAAGAAGAGAAAAGAGAGAAGAGAAAAGAAGAGAAAAGCGAAAAGAGAGGAGAGAAAAGAAGAGAAAAGAGAAAAGGGAAAAGAGAAAAGAAGAGGAAAGGAGAGAAATGCGAAAAGGGAAAAAAGGAGAAAAGAAGAGAAATGAAGAGGAAAGAAGAGAAAAGAGAAAAGTAGAGAAAAGGGAAAAGAGAAAAGAGAAGAGAAGAGGAAAGACGAGAAAAGAGAAAAGAGAAAAGAAGAGAAAAGAGAAAAGGGAAAAGAGAAAAGAAGAGGAAAGAAGAGAAAAATGGAATGAGAAAAAAGAAGAGAAAAGAAGAGAAAAGAGAAAAGATGAGAAAAGGAGAGAAATGGGAAAAGAGAAAAAAGGAGAAAAGAAGAGAAAAGAAGAGGAAAAAAGACAAACGTGAAACGAGAAAAAAGAAGAAGTGAAAAAAGAAAAGAGTAGAAGAGAAAAGAGAGAAGAGAAAAGAAGAGAAAAGAAGAGAAAAGAGATAAGAGAAAAGAAGTGAAAAGGGAAATGAGAAAAGAAGAGAAAAGAAGAGAAAAGAAGAGGAAAGAAGACAAACGTGAAACGAGAAAAAAGAAGAAGTGAAAAAAGAAAAGAGTAGAAGAGAAAAGAGAGAAGAGAAAAGAAGAGAAAAGAAGAGAAAAGACAAAAGAGAAAAGAAGTGAAAAGGGAAAAGAGAAGAGAGAAAAGAAGAGAAAAGAGAAAAGGGAAAAGAGAAAAGAAGAGAAAAGGAGAGAAATGGGTAAAGAGAAAAAAGGAGAAAAGAAGAGAAAAGAAGAGGAAAAAAGACAAACGTGAAACGAGAAAAAAGAAGAAGTGAAAAAAGAAAAGAGTAGAAGAGAAAAGAGAGAAGAGAAAAGAAGAGAAAAGAAGAGAAAAGAGAAAAGGGAAAAGAAGTGAAAAGGGAAATGAGAAAAGAAGAGAAAAGAAGAGAAAAGAAGAGGAAAGAAGACAAACCTGAAACGAGAAAAAAGAAGAAGTGAAAAAAGAAAAGAGTAGAAGAGAAAAGAAAGAAGAGAAAAGAGAAAAGAGAAAAGAAGTGAAAAGGGAAAAGAGAAGAGAGAAAAGAAGAGAAAAGAGAAAAGGGAAAAGCGAAAAGAAGAGAAAAGGAGAGAAATGGGGAAAGAGAAAAAAGGAGAAAAGAAGAGAAAAGAAGAGGAAAGAAGAGAAAAGAGAAAAGAAGAGAAAAGGGAAAAGAGAAAAGAGAAGAGAAGAGGAAAGACGAGAAAAGAGAAAAGAGAAAAGAAGAGAAAAGAGAAAAGGGAAAAGAGAAAAGAAGAGGAAAGAAGAGAAAAATGGAATGAGAAAAAAGAAGAGAAAAGAAGAGAAAAGAGAAAAGATGAGAAAAGGAGAGAAATGGGAAAAGAGAAAAAAGGAGAAAAGAAGAGAAAAGAAGAGGAAAAAAGACAAACGTGAAACGAGAAAAAAGAAGAAGTGAAAAAAGAAAAGAGTAGAAGAGAAAAGAGAGAAGAGAAAAGAAGAGAAAAGAAGAGAAAAGAGAAAAGGGAAAAGAGAAAAGAAGAGGAAAGGAGAGAAATGCGAAAAGAGAAAAAAGGAGAAAAGAAGAGAAATGAAGAGGAAAGAAGAGAAAAGAGAAAAGTAGAGAAAAGGGAAAAGAGAAAAGAGAAGAGAAGAGGAAAGACGAGAAAAGAGAAAAGAGAAAAGAAGAGAAAAGAGAAAAGGGAAAAGAGAAAAGAAGAGGAAAGAAGAGAAAAATGGATTGAGAAAAAAGAAGAGAAAAGAAGAGAAAAGAGAAAAGATGAGAAAAGGAGAGAAATGGGAAAAGAGAAAAAAGGAGAAAAGAAGAGGAAAGAAGACAAATGTGAACCGAGAAAAAAGAAGAAGTGAAAAAAGAAAAGAGTAGAAGAGAAAAGAGAGAAGAGAAAAGAAGAGAAAAGAAGAGAAAAGAGAAAAGAGAAAAGAAGTGAAAAGGGAAATGAGAAAAGAAGAGAAAAGAAGAGAAAAGAAGAGGAAAGAAGACAAACGTGAAACGAGAAAAAAGAAGAAGTGAAAAAAGAAAAGAGTAGAAGAGAAAAGAAAGAAGAGAAAAGAGAAAAGAGAAAAGAAGTGAAAAGGGAAAAGAGAAGAGAGAAAAGAAGAGAAAAGAGAAAAGGGAAAAGAGAAAAGAAGAGAAAAGGAGAGAAATGGGGAAAGAGAAAAAAGGAGAAAAGAAGAGAAAAGAAGAGGAAAGAAGAGAAAAGAGAAAAGAAGAGAAATGTGAAATGAGAAAAGAAGAGAAAAGAAGAGAAAAGAAGAGGAAAGAAGAGAAACGTGAAAAGAGAAAAAAGAAGAAGCGAAAAAAGAAAAGAGAAGAAGAGAAAAGAGAGAAGATAAAAGAAGAGAAAAGAGAAAAGAGAAAAGAAGAGAAAAGGGAAAAGAGAGGAGAGAAAAGAAGAGAAAAGAGGAAAGGGCAAAGAGAAAAGAAGAGAAAAGGAGAGAAATGGGAAAAGAGAAAAGAAGAGGCAAGAAGAGAAAAGTAGAGAAAAGGGAAAAGAGAAAAGAGAAGAGAAGAGGAAAGAAGGGAAAGAGAAAAGAGAAAAGAAGAGAAAAGGGAAATGAGAAAAGAATAGAAAAGAAGAGGAAAGAAGAGAAAAGGGAAAAGAGAAAAGAAGAGAAAAGGGAAATGAGAATAGAAGAGAAAAGAAGAGAAAAGAAGAGGAAAGAAGACAAACGTGAAACGAGATAAAAGAAGAAGTGAAAAAAGAAAAGAGTAGAAGAGAAAAGAGAGAAGAGAAAAGAAGAGAAAAGAGAAAAGGGAAAAGAGAAAAGAAGAGAAAAGGAGAGAAATGGGAAAAGAGAAATAAGGAGAAAAGAAGAGAAAAGAAGAGGAAAGAAGAGAAACGTGAAAAGAGAAAAAAGAAGAAGTGAAAAAAGAAAAGAGAAGAAGAGAAAAGAGAGAAGAGAAAAGAGAAAAGAAGAGAAAAGGGAAAAGAGGAAAGAAGAGAAATGGGAAAAGGGAAAAGAAGAGGCAAGAAGAGAAAAGTAGAGAAAAGGGAAAAGAGAAAAGAGAAGAGAAGAGGAAAGAAGGGAAAGAGAAAAGAGAAAAGAAGAGAAAGGGAAATGAGAAAAGAATAGAAAAGAAGAGGAAAGAAGAGAAACGAGAAAAGAGAAAAGAAGAGAAAAGGGAAATGAGAAAAGAAGAGAAAAGAAGAGGAAAGAAGAGAAAAGAGAAAAGAAGAGAAAAGTGAAATTAGAAAAGAAGAGAAAAGAAGAGAAAAGAAGAGTAAAGAAGAGAAAAGAGAAAGGGAAAAGAAGAGAAAAGGAAAATGAGAAAAGAAGAGAAAAGAAGAGGAATGAAGGGAAACGTGAAAAGAGAAAAAAAAGAAGAGAAAAGAGAAATTACGAGAAAAGAGAAAGAGAAAAGAAGAGAAAAGGGAAAAGGGAAAAGAGAAAAGAAGAAGAAAGAAGAGAAAAATGGAATGAGAAAAAACAAGAGAAAAGAAGAGAAAAGATGAGAAAAAGAGAGAAATGGGAAAAGAGAAAAAAGGAGAAAAGAAGAGGAAAGAAGAGAAAAGAGAAAAGAAGAGAAAAGTGAAATGAGAAAAGAAGAGAAAAGAAGAGGAAAGAAGAGAAACGTGAAAAGAGAAAAAAGAAGAAGCGAAAAAAGAAAAGAGAAGAATAGAAAAGAGAGAAGAGAAAAGAGAAAAGAAGAGAAAAGGGAAAAGAGGAAAGAAGAGAAATGGGAAAAGGGAAAAAAGGAGAAAAGAAGAGAAAAGAAGCGGAAAGAAGAGAAAAGAGAAAAGAAGAGAAAAGGGAAAAGAGAAGAGAGAAATGAAGAGAAAAGAGAAAAGAAGAGAAAAGGAGAGAAATGGGAATGAGAAAAAAAGAAGTGAAAAAAGAAATGAGAGAAGAAGAGAAAAGAGAGAAGAGAAATGGAGAGAAAAGGGAAAAGAGAAGAGAGAAAAGAAGAGAAAAGAGAAAAGGGAAAAGAGAAAAGAAGAGGAAAGAAGAGAAAAATGGAATGAGAAAAAAGAAGAGAAAAGAAGAGAAAAGAGAAAAGGAGAGAAATGGGAAAAGAGAAAAAAGGAGAAAAGAAGAGAAAAGGGAAATGAGAAAAGGAGAGAAAAGAAGAGGAAAGAAGAAGAAAGAAGAGAAACGTGAAAAGAGAAAAAAGAAGAAGTGAAAAAAGAAAAGAGAAGAAGAGAAAAGAGAGAAGAGAAAAGAAGAGGAAAGAAGAAAAAAGAGAAAAAAGAGAAAAGGGAAAAGAGTAGAGAGAAATGAAGAGAAAAGAGAAAAGAAGAGAAAAGGAGAGAAATGGGAATGAGAAAAAAAGAAGTGAAAAAAGAAATGAGAGAAGAAGAGAAAAGAGAGAAGAGAAATGGAGAGAAAAGGGAAAAGAGAAGAGAGAAAAGAAGAGAAAAGAAGTGGAAAGAAGGGAAACGTGAAAATAAAAAAAAAGAAGAGAAAAGAGAAATTAAGAGAAAAGAGAAAGAGAAAAGAAGAGAAAAGGGAAAAGGGAAAAGAAGAGAAAAGAAGACGAAAGAAGAGGAACGTGAAAAGAAAAAAAAAGAAAAGAAAAGAGAAAAGAAGAGAAAAGGGAAAGAGAAAAGAAGAGTAAAGAAGAGGAAAGAAGAGAAACGTGAAAAGACAAAAAAGAAGTGAAAAAAGAAAAGAGAAGAAGAGAAAAGAGAGAAGAGAAAAGAAGAGAAAAGAAGAGAAAAGAGAAAAGAGAAAAGAAGAGAAAAGGGAAAAGGGAGGAGAGAGAAAAGAGAAAAGGGAAAAGAGAAAAGAAGAGGAAAGAAGAGAAAAATGGAATGAGAAAAAAGAAGAGAAAAGAAGAGAAAAGAGAAAAGGAGAGAAATGGGAAAAGAGAAAAAAGGAGAAAAGAAGAGAAAAGGGAAATGAGAAAAGGAGAGAAAAGAAGAGGAAAGAAGAAGAAAGAAGAGAAACGTGAAAAGAGAAAAAAGAAGAAGTGAAAAAAGAAAAGAGAAGAAGAGAAAAGAGAGAAGAGAAAAGAAGAGAAAAGAGAAAAGAAGAGAAAAGGGAAAAGAGAGGAGAGAAAAGAAGAGAAAAGAGAAAAGGGAAAAGAGAAAAGAAGAGGAAAGAAGAGAAAAATGGAAAGAGAAAAAAGAAGAGAAAAGAAGAGAAAAGAGAAAGGGAAAAGAAGAGAAAAGGAAAATGAGAAAAGAAGAGAAAAGAAGAGGAATGAAGGGAAACGTGAAAAGAGAAAAAAAAGAAGAGAAAAGAGAAATTACGAGAAAAGAGAAAGAGAAAAGAAGAGAAAAGGGAAAAGGGAAAAGAGAAAAGAAGAAGAAAGAAGAGAAAAGAGAAAGAGAAAAGAAGAGAAAAGGGAAAAGAGAAGAGAGAAATGAAGAGAAAAGAGAAAAGAAGAGAAAAGGAGAGAAATGGGAATGAGAAAAAAAGAAGTGAAAAAAGAAATGAGAGAAGAAGAGAAAAGAGAGAAGAGAAATGGAGAGAAAAGGGAAAAGAGAAGAGAGAAAAGAAGAGAAAAGAGAAAAGGGAAAAGAGAAAAGAAGAGGAAAGAAGAGAAAAATGGAATGAGAAAAAAGAAGAGAAAAGAAGAGAAAAGAGAGAAGAGAAATGGAGAGAAAAGGGAAAAGAGAAGAGAGAAAAGAAGAGAAAAGAGAAAAGGAAAATGAGAAAAGAAGAGAAAAGAAGTGGAAAGAAGGGAAACGTGACAATAAAAAAAAAGAAGAGAAAAGAGAAATTAAGAGAAAAGAGAAAGAGAAAAGAAGAGAAAAGGGAAAAGGGAAAAGAAGAGAAAAGAAGACGAAAGAAGAGGAACGTGAAAAGAAAAAAAAAGAAAAGAAAAGAGAAAAGAAGAGAAAAGGGAAAGAGAAAAGAAGAGTAAAGAAGAGGAAAGAAGAGAAACGTGAAAAGGCAAAAAAGAAGTGAAAAAAGAAAAGAGAAGAAGAGAAAAGAGAGAAGAGAAAAGAAGAGAAAAGAAGAGAAAAGAGAAAAGAGAAAAGAAGAGAAAAGGGAAAAGGGAGGAGAGAGAAAAGAGAAAAGGGAAAAGAGAAAAGAAGAGGAAAGAAGAGAAAAATGGAATGAGAAAAAAGAAGAGAAAAGAAGAGAAAAGAGAAAAGGAGAGAAATGGGAAAAGAGAAAAAAGGAGAAAAGAAGAGAAAAGGGAAATGAGAAAAGGAGAGAAAAGAAGAGGAAAGAAGAAGAAAGAAGAGAAACGTGAAAAGAGAAAAAAGAAGAAGTGAAAAAAGAAAAGAGAAGAAGAGAAAAGAGAGAAGAGAAAAGAAGAGAAAAGAGAAAAGAAGAGAAAAGGGAAAAGAGAGGAGAGAAAAGAAGAGAAAAGAGAAAAGGGAAAAGAGAAAAGAAGAGGAAAGAAGAGAAAAATGGAAAGAGAAAAAAGAAGAGAAAAGAAGAGAAAAGAGAAAAGATGTGAAAAGGAGAGAAATGGGAAAAGAGAAAAAAGGAGAAAAGAAAAGAAGAGGAAAGAAGAGAAAAGAGAAAAGAAGAGAAAAGGGAAATGAGAAAAGAAGAGAAAAGAAGAGGAAAGAAGAGAAACGTGAAAAGAGAAAAAAGAAGAAGTGAAAAAAGAAAAGAGAAGAAGAGAAAAGAGAGAAGAGAAAAGAAGAGAAAAGCGAAAAGAGAGGAGAGAAAAGAAGAGAAAAGAGAAAAGGGAAAAGAGAAAAGAAGAGGAAAGGAGAGAAATGCGAAAAGGGAAAAAAGGAGAAAAGAAGAGAAATGAAGACGAAAGAAGAGAAAAGAGAAAAGTAGAGAAAAGGGAAAAGAGAAAAGAGAAGAGAAGAGGAAAGACGAGAAAAGAGAAAAGAGAAAAGAAGAGAAAAGAGAAAAGGGAAAAGAGAAAAGAAGAGGAAAGAAGAGAAAAATGGAATGAGAAAAAAGAAGAGAAAAGAAGAGAAAAGAGAAAAGATGAGAAAAGGAGAGAAATGGGAAAAGAGAAAAAAGGAGAAAAGAAGAGAAAAGAAGAGGAAAAAAGACAAACGTGAAACGAGAAAAAAGAAGAAGTGAAAAAAGAAAAGAGTAGAAGAGAAAAGAGAGAAGAGAAAAGAAGAGAAAAGAAGAGAAAAGAGATAAGAGAAAAGAAGTGAAAAGGGAAATGAGAAAAGAAGAGAAAAGAAGAGAAAAGAAGAGGAAAGAAGACAAACGTGAAACGAGAAAAAAGAAGAAGTGAAAAAAGAAAAGAGTAGAAGAGAAAAGAGAGAAGAGAAAAGAAGAGAAAAGAAGAGAAAAGAGAAAAGAGAAAAGAAGTGAAAAGGGAAAAGAGAAGAGAGAAAAGAAGAGAAAAGAGAAAAGGGAAAAGAGAAAAGAAGAGAAAAGGAGAGAAATGGGAAAAGAGAAAAAAGGAGAAAAGAAGAGAAAAGAAGAGGAAAGAAGAGAAAAGAGAAAAGTAGAGAAAAGGGAAAAGAGAAAAGAGAAAAGAAGAGGAAAGAAGAGAAAAATGGAATGAGAAAAAAGAAGAGAAAAGAAGAGAAAAGAGAAAAGAAGAGAAATGAAGAGGAAAGAAGAGAAAAGAGAAAGGGAAAAGAAGAGAAAAGGGAAATGAGAAAAGAAGAGAAAAGAAGAGGAAAGAAGGGAAACGTGAAAAGAGAAAAAAAAGAATAGAAAAGAGAAAAGAAGAGAAAAGGGAAAGAGAAAAGAAGAGAAAAGGGAAAAGAGAGTAGAGAAAAGATTAGAAAAGAGAAAAGGGAAAAGAGAAAAGAAGAGAAAAGGGAAAAGGGAGGAGAGAGAAAAGAGAAAAGGGAAAAGAGAAAAGAAGAAGAAAGAAGAGAAAAATGGAATGAGAAAAAACAAGAGAAAAGAAGAGAAAAGAGAAAAGATGAGAAAAGGAGAGAAATGGGAAAAGAGAAAAAAGGAGAAAAGAAGAGAAAAGAAGAGGAAAGAAGAGAAAAGAGAAATGAAGAGAAAAGTGAAATGCGAAAAGAAGAGAAAAGAAGAGAAATGGGAAAAGAGAAAAGAAGAGGCAAGAAGAGAAAAGTAGAGAAAAGGGAAAAGAGAAAAGAGAAGAGAAGAGGAAAGAAGGGAAAGAGAAAAGCGAAAAGAAGAGAAAAGTGAAATGAGAAAAGAATAGAAAAGAAGAGGAAAGAAGAGAAAAGAGAAAAGAGAAAAGAAGAGAAAAGGGAAATGAGAAAAGAAGAGAAATGAAGAGGAAAGAAGAGAAAAGAGAAAAGAAGAGAAAAGTGAAATTAGAAAAGAAGAGAAAAGAAGAGAAAAGAGAAAAGATGAGAAAAGGAGAGAAATGGGAAAAGAGAAAAAAGGAGAAAAGAAGAGGAAAGAAGACAAATGTGAACCGAGAAAAAAGAATAAGTGAAAAAAGAAAAGAGTAGAAGAGAAAAGAGTGAAGAGAAAAGAAGAGAAAAGAAGAGAAAAGAGAAAAGAGAAAAGAAGTGAAAAGGGAAATGAGAAAAGAAGAGAAAAGAAGAGGAAAGAAGACAAACGTGAAACGAGAAAAAAGAAGAAGTGAAAAAAGAAAAGAGTAGAAGAGAAAAGAAAGAAGAGAAAAGAGAAAAGAGAAAAGAAGTGAAAAGGGAAAAGAGAAGAGAGAAAAGAAGAGAAAAGAGAAAAGGGAAAAGAGAAAAGAAGAGAAAAGGAGAGAAATGGGAAAAGAGAAAAAAGGAGAAAAGAAGAGAAAAGAAGAGGAAAGAAGAGAAAAGAGAAAAGAAGAGAAAAGTGAAATGAGAAAAGAAGAGAAAAGAAGAGAAAAGAAGAGGAAAGAAGAGAAACGTGAAAAGAGAAAAAAGAAGAAGCGAAAAAAGAAAAGAGAAGAAGAGAAAAGAGAGAAGATAAAAGAAGAGAAAAGAGAAAAGAGAAAAGAAGAGAAAAGGGAAAAGAGAGGAGAGAAAAGAAGAGAAAAGAGGAAAGGGCAAAGAGAAAAGAAGAGAAAAGGAGAGAAATGGGAAAAGAGAAAAGATGAGGCAAGAAGAGAAAAGTAGAGAAAAGGGAAAAGAGAAAAGAGAAGAGAAGAGGAAAGAAGGGAAAGAGAAAAGAGAAAAGAAGAGAAAAGGGAAATGAGAAAAGAATAGAAAAGAAGAGGAAAGAAGAGAAAAGGGAAAAGAGAAAAGAAGAGAAAAGGGAAATGAGAATAGAAGAGAAAAGAAGAGAAAAGAAGAGGAAAGAAGACAAACGTGAAACGAGATAAAAGAAGAAGTGAAAAAAGAAAAGAGTAGAAGAGAAAAGAGAGAAGAGAAAAGAAGAGAAAAGAGAAAAGGGAAAAGAGAAAAGAAGATAAAAGGGAAAAGGGAAAAGAGAAAAGAAGAAGAAAGAAGAGAAAAATGGAATGAGAAAAAACAAGAGAAAAGAAGAGAAAAGAGAAAAGATGAGAAAAGGAGAGAAATGGGAAAAGAGAAAAAAGGAGAAAAGAAAAGAAAAGAAGAGGAAAGAAGAGAAAAGAGAAAAGAAGAGAAAAGTGAAATGAGAAAAGAAGAGAAAAGAAGAGGAAAGAAGAGAAACGTGAAAAGAGAAAAAAGAAGAAGCGAAAAAAGAAAAGAGAAGAAGAGAAAAGAGAGAAGATAAAAGAAGAGAAAAGAGAAAAGAGAAAAGAAGAGAAAAGAGAAAAGGGAGGAGAGAGAAAAGAGAAAAGGGAAAAGAGAAAAGAAGAGGAAAGAAGAGAAAAATGGAATGAGAAAAAAGAAGAGAAAAGAAGAGAAAAGAGAAAAGGAGAGAAATGGGAAAAGAGAAAAAAGGAGAAAAGAAGAGAAAAGAAGAGGAAAGAAGAGAAAAGAGAAAAGTAGAGAAAAGGGAAAAGAGAAAAGAGAAAAGAAGAGGAAAGAAGAGAAAAATGGAATGAGAAAAAAGAAGAGAAAAGAAGAGAAAAGGGAAAGAGAAAAGAAGAGAAAAGGGAAAAGAGAGTAGAGAAAAGATTAGAAAAGAGAAAAGGGAAAAGAGAAAAGAAGAGAAAAGGGAAAAGGGAGGAGAGAGAAAAGAGAAAAGGGAAAAGAGAAAAGAAGAAGAAAGAAGAGAAAAATGGAATGAGAAAAAACAAGAGAAAAGAAGAGAAAAGAGAAAAGATGAGAAAAGGAGAGAAATGGGAAAAGAGGAAAAAGGAGAAAAGAAGAGAAAAGAAGAGGAAAGAAGAGAAAAGAGAAAAGAAGAGAAAAGTGAAATGCGAAAAGAAGAGAAAAGAAGAGAAATGGGAAAAGAGAAAAGAAGAGGCAAGAAGAGAAAAGTAGAGAAAAGGGAAAAGAGAAAAGAGAAGAGAAGAGGAAAGAAGGGAAAGAGAAAAGCGAAAAGAAGAGAAAAGTGAATTGAGAAAAGAATAGAAAAGAAGAGGAAAGAAGAGAAAAGAGAAAAGAGAAAAGAAGAGAAAAGGGAAATGAGAAAAGAAGAGAAAAGAAGAGGAAAGAAGAGAAAAGAGAAAAGAAGAGAAAAGTGAAATTAGAAAAGAAGAGAAAAGAAGAGGAAAGAAGAGAAAAGAGAAAGGGAAAAGAAGAGAAAAGGAAAATGAGAAAAGAAGAGGAATGAAGGGAAAGGTGAAAAGAGAAAAAAAAGAAGAGAAAAGAGAAATTAAGAGAAAAGAGAAAAGAAGAGAAAAGGGAAAAGGGAAAAGAGAAAAGAAGAAGAAAGAAGAGAGAAATGGAATGAGAAAAAACAAGAGAAAAAAAGAGAAAAGAGAAAAGATGAGAAAAGGAGAGAAATGGGAAAAGAGAAAAATGGAGAAAAGAAGAGAAAAGAAGAGGAAAGAAGAGAAAAGAGAAAAGAAGAGAAAAGTGAAATGAGAAAAGAAGAGAAAAGAAGAGAAAAGAAGAGGAAAGAAGAGAAAAGAGAAAAGAAGAGAAAAGTGAAATTAGAAAAGAAGAGAAAAGAAGAGAAAAGGAAAATGAGAAAAGAAGAGGAATGAAGGGAAACGTGAAAAGAGAAAAAAAAGAAGAGAAAAGAGAAAAGAAGAGAAAAGTGAAATGAGAAAAGAAGAGAAAAGAAGAGAAAAGAATAGGAAAGAAGAGAAACGTGAAAAGAGAAAAAAGAAGAAGTGAAAAAAGAAAAGAGATGAAGAGAAAAGAGAGAAGAGAAAAGAAGAGGAAAGAAGAATAAAGAGAAAAAAAGAGAAAAGGGAAAAGAGAAGAGAGAAATGAAGAGAAAAGAGAAAAGAAGAGAAAAGGAGAGAAATGGGAATGAGAAAAAAGAAGTGAAAAAAGAAATGAGAGAAGAAGAGAAAAGAGAGAAGAGAAATGGAGAGAAAAGGGAAAAGAGAAGAGAGAAAAGAAGAGAAAAGAGAAAAGGAAAATGAGAAAAGAAGAGAAAAGAAGTGGAAAGAAGGGAAATGTGAAAATAAAAAAAAAGAAGAGAAAAGAGAAATTAAGAGAAAAGAGAAAGAGAAAAGAAGAGAAAAGGGAAAAGGGAAAAGAAGAGAAAAGAAGACGAAAGAAGAGGAACGTGAAAAGAAAAAAAAAGAAGAGAAAAGAGAAAAGAAGAGAAAAGGGAAAGAGAAAAGAAGAGTAAAGAAGAGGAAAGAAGAGAAACGTGAAAAGAGAAAAAAGAAGTGAAAAAAGAAAAGAGAGAAGAGAAAAGAAGAGAAAAGAAGAGAAAAGAGAAAAGAGAAAAGAAGAGAAAAGGGAAAAGGGAGGACAGAGAAAAGAGAAAAGGGAAAAGAGAAAATAAGAGGAAAGAAGAGAAAACTGGAATGAGAAAAAAGAAGAGAAAAGAAGAGAAAAGAGAAAAGGAGAGAAATGGGAAAAGAGAAAAAAGGAGAAAAGAAGAGAAAAGAAGAGGAAAGAAGAGAAAAGAGAAAAGTAGAGAAAAGGGAAAAGAGAAAAGCGAAACGAAGAGGAAAGAAGAGAAAAATGGAATGAGAAAAAAGAAGAGAAAAGAAGAGAAAAGAGAAAAGAAGAGAAATGAAGAGGAAAGAAGAGAAAAGAGAAAGGGAAAAGAAGAGAAAAGGGAAATGAGAAAAGAAGAGAAAAGAAGAGGAAAGAAGGGAAACGTGAAAAGAGAAAAAAAAATAGAAAAGAGAAAAGAAGAGAAAAGTGAAAGAGAAAGAAGAGAAAAGGGAAAAGAGAGTAGAGAAAAGATTAGAAAAGAGAAAAGGGAAAAGAGAAAAGAAGAGAAAAGGGAAAAGGGAGGAGAGAGAAAAGAGAAAAGGGAAAAGAGAAAAGAAGAAGAAAGAAGAGAAAAATGGAATGAGAAAAAACAAGAGAAAAGAAGAGAAAAGAGAAAAGATGAGAAAAGGAGAGAAATGGGAAAAGAGGAAAAAGGAGAAAAGAAGAGAAAAGAAGAGGAAAGAAGATAAAAGAGAAAAGAAGAGAAAAGTGAAATGCGAAAAGAAGAGAAAAGAAGAGAAATGGGAAAAGAGAAAAGAAGAGGCAAGAAGAGAAAAGTAGAGAAAAGGGAAAAGAGAAAAGAGAAGAGAAGAGGAAAGAAGGGAAAGAGAAAAGGAAAATGAGAAAAGAAGAGAAAAGAAGTGGAAAGAAGGGAAATGTGAAAATAAAAAAAAAGAAGAGAAAAGAGAAATTAAGAGAAAAGAGAAAGAGAAAAGAAGAGAAAAGGGAAAAGGGAAAAGAAGAGAAAAGAAGACGAAAGAAGAGGAACGTGAAAAGAAAAAAAAGAAGAGAAAAGAGAAAAGAAGAGAAAAGGGAAAGAGAAAAGAAGAGTAAAGAAGAGGAAAGAAGAGAAACGTGAAAAGAGAAAAAAGAAGTGAAAAAAGAAAAGAGAAGAAGAGAAAAGAGAGAAGAGAAAAGAAGAGAAAAGAAGAGAAAAGAGAAAAGAGAAAAGAAGAGACAAGGGAAAAGGGAGGAGAGAGAAAAGAGAAAAGGGAAAAGAGAAAAGAAGAGGAAAGAAGAGAAAAATGGAATGAGAAAAAAGAAGAGAAAAGAAGAGAAAAGAGAAAAGGAGAGAAATGGGAAAAGAGAAAAAAGGAGAAAAGAAGTGAAAAGAAGAGGAAAGAAGAGAAAAGAGAAAAGTAGAGAAAAGGGAAAAGAGAAAAGAGAAAAGAAGAGGAAAGAAGAGAAAAATGGAATGAGAAAAAAGAAGAGAAAAGAAGAGAAAAGAGAAAAGAAGAGAAATGAAGAGGAAAGAAGAGAAAAGAGAAAGGGAAAAGAAGAGAAAAGGGAAATGTGAAAAGAAGAGAAAAGAAGAGGAAAGAAGGGAAACGTGAAAAGAGAAAAAAAAGAATAGAAAAGAGAAAAGAAGAGAAAAGGGAAAGAGAAAAGAAGAGAAAAGGGAAAAGAGAGTAGAGAAAAGATTAGAAAAGAGAAAAGGGAAAAGAGAAAAGAAGAGAAAAGGGAAAAGGGAGGAGAGAGAAAAGAGAAAAGGGAAAAGAGAAAAGAAGAAGAAAGAAGAGAAAAATGGAATGAGAAAAAACAAGAGAAAAGAAGAGAAAAGAGAAAAGATGAGAAAAGGAGAGAAATGGGAAAAGAGGAAAAAGGAGAAAAGAAGTGAAAAGAAGAGGAAAGAAGAGAAAAGAGAAAAGAAGAGAAAAGTGAAATGCGAAAAGAAGAGAAAAGAAGAGAAATGGGAAAAGAGAAAAGAAGAGGCAAGAAGAGAAAAGTAGAGAAAAGGGAAAAGAGAAAAGAGAAGAGAAGAGGAAAGAAGGGAAAGAGAAAAGCGAAAAGAAGAGAAAAGTGAAATGAGAAAAGAATAGAAAAGAAGAGGAAAGAAGAGAAAAGAGAAAAGAGAAAAGAAGAGAAAAGGGAAATGAGAAAAGAAGAGAAAAGAAGAGGAAAGAAGAGAAAAGAGAAAAGAAGAGAAAAGTGAAATTAGAAAAGAAGAGAAAAGAAGAGGAAAGAAGAGAAAAGAGAAAGGGAAAAGAAGAGAAAAGGAAAATGAGAAAAGAAGAGGAATGAAGGGAAACGTGAAAAGAGTAAAAAAAGAAGAGAAAAGAGAAAAGAAGAGAAAAGTGAAATGAGAAAAGAAGAGAAAAGAAGAGGAAATAAGAGAAAAGAGAAAAGAAGAGAAAAGTGAAATGCGAAAAGAAGAGAAAAGAAGAGGAAAGAAGAGAAAAGAGAAAAGAAGAGAAAAGTGAAATTAGAAATGAAGAGAAAAGAAGAGGAAAGAAGAGAAAAGAGAAAGGGAAAAGAAGAGAAAAGTGAAATGAGAAAAGAAGAGAAAAGAAGAGAAAAGAAGAGGAAAGAAGAGAAACGTGAAAAGAGAAAAAAGAAGAAGTGAAAAAAGAAAAGAGAACAAGAGAAAAGAGAGAAGAGAAAAGAAGAGGAAAGAAGAAAAAAGAGAAAAAAGAGAAAAGGGAAAAGAGAAAAGAAGAGGAAAGAAGAGAAAAATGGAATGAGAAAAAGGAAGAGAAAAGAAGAGAAAAGAGAAAAGGAGAGAAATGGGAAAAGAGAAAAAAGGAGAAAAGAAGAGAAAAGGGAAATGAGAAAAGGAGAGAAAAGAAGAGGAAAGAAGAAGAAAGAAGAGAAACGTGAAAAGAGAAAAAAGAAGAAGTGAAAAAAGAAAAGAGAAGAAGAGAAAAGAGAGAAGAGAAAAGAAGAGGAAAGAAGAAAAAAGAGAAAAAAAGAGAAAAGGGAAAAGAGAAGAGAGAAATGAAGAGAAAAGAGAAAAGAAGAGAAAAGGAGAGAAATGGGAATGAGAAAAAAGAAGTGAAAAAAGAAATGAGAGAAGAAGAGAAAAGAGAGAAGAGAAATGGAGAGAAAAGGGAAAAGAGAAGAGAGAAAAGAAGAGAAAAGAGAAAAGGGAAAAGAGAAAAGAAGAGGAAAGAAGAGAAAAATGGAATGAGAAAAAAGAAGAGAAAAGAAGAGAAAAGAGAGAAGAGAAATGGAGAGAAAAGGGAAAAGAGAAGAGAGAAAAGAAGAGAAAAGAGAAAAGGAAAATGAGAAAAGAAGAGAAAAGAAGTGGAAAGAAGGGAAACGTGAAAATAAAAAAAAGAAGAGAAAAGAGAAATTAAGAGAAAAGAGAAAGAGAAAAGAAGAGAAAAGGGAAAAGGGAAAAGAAGAGAAAAGAAAACGAAAGAAGAGGAACGTGAAAAGAAAAAAAAAGAAGAGAAAAGAGAAAAGAAGAGAAAAGGGAAAGAGAAAAGAAGAGTAAAGAAGAGGAAAGAAGAGAAACGTGAAAAGAGAATAAAGAAGTGAAAAAAGAAAAGAGAAGAAGAGAAAAGAGAGAAGAGAAAAGAAGAGAAAAGAGAAAAGAGAAAAGAAGAGAAAAGGGAAAAGGGAGGAGAGAGAAAAGAGAAAAGGGATAAGAGAAAAGAAGAGAAAAATGGAATGAGAAAAAAGAAGAGAAAAGAAGAGAAAAGAGAAAAGGAGAGAAATGGGAAAAGAGAAAAAAGGAGAAAAGAAGAGAAAAGGGAAATGAGAAAAGGAGAGAAAAGAAGAGGAAAGAAGAAGAAAGAAGAGAAACGTGAAAAGAGAAAAAAGAAGAAGTGAAAAAAGAAAAGAGAAGAAGAGAAAAGAGAGAAGAGAAAAGAAGAGAAAAGAGAAAAGAAGAGAAAAGGGAAAAGAGAGGAGAGAAAAGAAGAGAAAAGAGAAAAGGGAAAAGAGAAAAGAAGAGGAAAGAAGAGAAAAATGGAAAGAGAAAAAAGAAGAGAAAAGAAGAGAAAAGAGAAAAGATGTGAAAAGGAGAGAAATGGGAAAAGAGAAAAAAGGAGAAAAGAAAAGAAGAGGAAAGAAGAGAAAAGAGAAAAGAAGAGAAAAGGGAAATGAGAAAAGAAGAGAAAAGAAGAGGAAAGAAGAGAAACGTGAAAAGAGAAAAAAGAAGAAGTGAAAAAAGAAAAGAGAAGAAGAGAAAAGAGAGAAGAGAAAAGAAGAGAAAAGCGAACAGAGGGGAGAGAAAAGAAGAGAAAAGAGAAAAGGGAAAAGAGAAAAGAAGAGGAAAGGAGAGAAAAATGGAATGAGAAATTTGAAGAGAAAAGAAGAGAAAAGAGAAAAGATGAGAAAAGGAGAGAAATGGGAAAAGAGAAAAATGGAGAAAAGAAGAGAAAAGAAGAGGAAAGAAGAGAAAAGAGAAAAGAAGAGAAAAGTGAAATGAGAAAAGAAGAGAAAAGAAGAGGAAAGAAGAGAAAAGTGAAAAGAGAAAAAAGAAGAAGCGAAAAAAGAAAAGAGAAGAAGAGTAAAGAGAGAAGAGAAAAGAAGAGAAAAGAAGAGAAAAGAGAAAAGAGAAAAGAAGAGAAAAGGGAAATGAGCGGAGAGAAAAGAAGAGAAAAGAGAAAAGGGCAAAGAGAAAAGAAGAGAAAAGGAGAGAAATGGGAAAAGAGAAAAAAGGAGAAAAGAAGAGAAATGAAGAGGAAAGAAGAGAAAAGAGAAAAGTAGAGAAAAGGGAAAAGAGAAAAGAGAAGAGAAGAGGAAAGACGAGAAAAGTGAAAAGAGAAAAGAAGAGAAAAGGGAAATGAGAAAAGAGAAAAGAAGAGAAATGAAGAGGAAAAAAGACAAACGTGAACAGAGAAAATACAAGAAGTAAAAAAAGAAAAGAGTAGGAGAGAAAAGAGAGAAGAGAAAGGAAGAGAAAAGAAGAGAAAAGGGAAAGGAGAAAAGAAGAGAAAAGGGAAAACAGAAGAGAGAAAAGAAGAGAAAAGAGAACAGGGAAAAGAGAAAAGAAGAGAAAAGGAGAGAAATGGGAAAAGAGAAAAAAGGAGAAAAGAAGAGAAAAGAAGAGGAAAGAAGAGAAAAGAGAAAAGTAGAGAAAAGGGAAAAGAGAAAAGAGAAGAGAAGAGGAAAGAAGAGAAAAGAGAAAAAAGAAAAGAAGAGAAAAGGGAAATGAGAAAAGAAGAGAAAAGAAGAGGAAAGAAGAGAAAAGTGAAAAGAGAAGAAAAAGACGTGAAAAAAAGAAGAGAGAAGAAGAGATAAGAGAGAAGAGAAAAGAAGAGGAAAGAAGAGAAAAATGGAATGAGAAGAAAGAAGAGAAAAGAAGAGAAAAGAGAAAAGAAGAGAAAAGGAGAGAAAAGGAGAGAAATGGGAATGAGAAAAGAAGAAGTGAAAAAAAGAAATGAGAGAAGAAGAGAAAAGAGAGAAGAGAAATGGAGAAAAAAGGGAAAAGAGAAGACAGAAAAGAAGAGAAAAGAGAAAAGAAGAGAAAAGGAGAGAAATGGGAATGAGAAAAAAAGAAGTGAAAAAAAGAAATGAGAGAAGACGAGAAAAGAGAGAAGAGAAATGGAGAGAAAAGGGAAAAGAGAAGAGAGAAAAGAAGAGAAAAGAGAAAAGGGAAAAGAGAAAAGATGAGGAAAGAAGAGAAAAATGGAATGAGAAAAAACAAGAGAAACGAAGAGAAAAGAGAAAAGACGAGAAAAGGAGAGAAATGGGAAATGAGAAAAAAGGAGAAAAGAAGAGAAAAGAAGAGGAAAGAAGAGAAAAGAGAAAAGAGAAAAGAAGAGAAAAGGGAAATGAGAAAAGAAGAGAAAAGAAGAGGAAAGAAGACAAACGTGAAACGAGAAAAAAGAAGAAGTGAAAAAGAAAAGAGTAGAAGAGAAAAGAGAGAAGAGAAAAGAAGACAAAAGAAGAGAAAAGAGAGAAGAAGTGAAAAGGGAAACGAGAAGAGAGGAAAGAAGGGAAAAGAGAAAAGGGAAAAGAGAAAAGAAGAGGAAAGAAGAGAAACGTGAAAAGAGAAGAAAAAGACGTGAAAAAAAGAAGAGAGAAGAAGAGAGAAGAGAGAAGAGAAAAGAAGAAGAAAGAAGAGAAAAATGGAATGAGAAAAAAGAAGAGAAAAGAAGAGAAAAGAGAAAAGAAGAGAAAAGGAGAGAAATGGGAATGAGAAAAAAAAGTGAAAAATGAAATGAGAGAAGAAGAGAAAAGAGAGAAGAGAAAAGAAGAGGAAAGAAGAGAAAAATGGAATGAGAAAAATGAAGAGAAAAGAAGAGAAAAGAGAAAAGACGAGAAAAGGAGAGAAATGGGAAAAGAGAAAAGAAGAGAAAAGAAGAGGAAAGAAGAGAAAAGAGAAAAGAAGAGAAAAGTGAAATTAGAAAAGAAGAGAAAAGAACAGAAAGAAGGGAAACGTGAAAAGAGAAAAAAAAGAATAGAAAAGAGAATAGAAGAGAAAAGGGAAAGAGAAAAGAAGAGAAAAGGGAAAAGAGAGTAGAGAAAAGAAGAAGAAAGAAGAGAAAAATGGAGTGAGAAAAAACAAGAGAAAAGAAGAGAAAAGAGAAAAGACGAGAAAAGTGAAATGAGAAAAGAAGAGAAGAGGAAAGAAGAGAAAAGTGAAAAGAGAAAAAAGAAGAAGCGAAAAAAGAAAAGAGAAGAAGAGAAAAGAGAGAAGAGAAAAGAAGAGAAAAGAGAAAAGAGGAAAGAAGAGAAAAGGGAAAAGAGAGGAGAGAAAAGAAGAGAAAAGAGAAAAGGGCAAAGAGAAAAGAAGAGAAAAGGAGAGAAATGGGAAAAGAGAAAAAAGGAGAAAAGAAGAGAAAAGAAGAGGAAAGAAGAGAAAAGTAGAGAAAAGGGAAAAGAGAATACAGAAGAGAAGAGGAAAGAAGGGAAAGAGAAAAGAGAAAAGAAATGAAAAGGGAAATGAGAAAAGAATAGAAAAGAAGAGGAAAGAAGAGAAAAGAGAAAAGAAGAGAAAAGGGAAATGAGAAAAGAAGAGAAAAGAAGAGAAAAGAAGAGGAAAGAAGACAAACGTGAAACGAGAAAAAAGAAGTGAAAAAAGAAAAGAGTAGAAGAGAAAAGAGAGAAGAGAAAAGAAGAGAAAAGAGAAATGGGAAAAGAGAAAAAAAGAGAAAAGAAGAGAAAAGAAGAGGAAAGAAGAGAAAAGAGAAAAGAGAAAAGAAGAGGAAAGGGAAATGAGAAAAGAAGAGAAAAGAAGAGAAAAGAAGAGGAAAGAAGAGAAACGTGAAAAGAGAAAAAAGAAGAAGTGAAAAAAGAAAAGAGAAGAAGAGAAACGAAAGAGAAAAGAAGAGACAAGAAGAAAAAAGAGAAAAAAAGAGAAAAGGGAAAAGAGAAGAGAGAAAAAACGAGATAAGAAGAGAAAAGAAGAGGAAAGAAGAGAAAAGAGAAAAGAAGAAAATATGGAAATGAGAAAAGAAGAGAAAAGAAGAGGAAAGAAGAGAAAAGTAGAGAAAAGGGAAAAGAGAATACAGAAGAGAAGAGGAAAGAAGGGAAAGAGAAAAGAGAAAAGAAGAGAAAAGGGAAATGAGAAAAGAATAGAAAAGAAGAGGAAAGAAGAGTAAAGAGAAAAGAAGAGAAAAGGGAAATGAGAAAAGAAGAGAAAAGAAGAGAAAAGAAGAGGAATGAAGACAAACGTGAAACGAGAAAAAAGAAGAAGTGAAAAAAGAAAAGAGTAGAAGAGAAAAGAGAGAAGAGAAAAGAAGAGAAAAGAGAAAAGAGAAAAGAAGAGAAAAGGGAAAAGAGAGGAGAGAAAAGAAGAGAAAAGAGAAAAGGGCAAAGAGAAAAGAAGAGAAAAGGAGAGAAATGGGAAAAGAGAAAAGAAGAGGCAAGAAGAGAAAAGTAGAGAAAAGGGAAAAGAGAAAAGAGAAGAGAAGAGGAAAGAAGGGAAAGAGAAAAGAGAAAAGAAGAGAAAAGGGAAATGAGAAAAGAATAGAAAAGAAGAGGAAAGAAGAGAAAAGAGAAAAGTGAAAAGAAGAGAAAAGGGAAAGAGAAAAGAAGAGAAAAGGGAAAAGAGAGGAGAGAAAAGAATAGAAAAGAGAAAAGAAGAGAAAAGGAGAGAAATGGGAATGAGAAAATAAGAAGTGAAAAGAAGAAATGAGAGAAGAAGAGAAAAGAGAGAAGAGAAATGGAGAGAAAAGGGAAAAGAGAAGAGAGAAAAGAAGAGAAAAGAGAAAAGGGAAAAGAGAAAAGAAGAGGAAAGAAGAGAAAAATGGAATGAGAAAAAAGAAGAGAAAAGAAGAGAAAAGAGAAAAGACGAGAAAAGGAGAGAAATGGGAATAGAGAAAAAAGGAGAAAAGAAGAGGAAAGAAGAGAAAAGAGAAAAGAAGAGAAAAGTGAAATGAGAAAAGAAGAGAAAAGAAGTGGAAAGAAGAGAAACGTGAAAAGAGAAAAAAGAAGAAGCGAAAAAAGAAAAGAGAAGAAAAGAGAGAAGAGAAAAGAAGAGAAAAGAGAAAAGAGAAAAGAAGAGAAAAGGGAAAAGAGAAAAGAAGAGGAAAGAAGAGAAAATGGAATGAGAAAAAACAAGAGAAAAGAAGAGAAAAGAGAAAAGACGAGAAGAGGAGAGAAATGGGAAAAGAGAAAAAAGGAGAAAAGAAGAGAAAAGAAGAGGAAAGAAGAGAATGAGAAAAGAAGAGAAAAGTGAAATGAGAAAAGAAGAGAAAGAAGAGAAAAGAAGAGAAAAGAAGAGAAAAGAGAAAAGAGAAGAGAAGAGAAAAGGGAAAAGAGAGGAGAGAACAGAAGAGAAAAGGGCAAAGAGAAAAGAAGAGAAAAGGAGAGAAATGGGAAAAGAGAAAAAAGGAGAAAAGAAGAGAAATGAAGAGGAAAGAAGAGAAAAGAGAAAAGTAGAGAAAAGGGAAAAGAGAAAAGAGAAGAGAAGAGAAAAGAAGAGGAAAAAAGACAAACGTGAACAGAGAAAAAAGAAGAAGTGAGAAAAGAAAAGAGTAGGAGAGAAAAGAGAGAAGAGAAAAGAAGAGAAAAGAAGAGAAAAGGGAAAGGGGAAAAGAACAGAAAAGGGTAAAGAGAAGAGAGAAAAGAAGAGAAAAGAGAAAAGGGCAAAGAGAAAAGAAGAGAAAAGGAGAGAAATGGGAAAAGAGAAAAAAGGAGAAAAGAAGAGGAAAGAAGAGGAAAGAAGAGAAAAGAGAAAAGTAGAGAAAAGGGAAAAGAGGAAAGAGAAGAGAAGAGGAAAGAAGAGAAAAGAGAAAAAAGAAAAGAAGAGAAAAGGGAAATTAGAAAAGAAGACAAAAGAAGAGGAAAGAAGAGAAACGTGAAAAGAGAAAAAAAGAAGTGAAAAAAAGAAGAGAGAAGAAGAGAGAAGAGAGAAGAGAAAAGAAGAGGACGGAAGAGAAAAATGGAATGAGAAAAAAATGAAGAGAAAAGAAGAGAAAAGAGAAAAGAAGAGAAAAGGAGAGAAATGGGAATGAGAAAAAAAGAAATGAAAAAAAGAAATGAGAGAAGAAGAGAAAAGAGAGAAGATGATGGAGAGAAAAGGGAAAAGAGAAGAGAGAAAAGAAGAGAAAAGAGAAAAGAAGAGAAAATGAGAGAAATGGGAATGAGAAAAAAAGAAGTGAAAAAAGAAATGAGAGAAGAAGAGAAAAGAGAGAAGAGAAATGGAGAGAAAAGGGAAAAGAGAAGAGAGAAAAGAAGAGAAAAGAGAAAAGGGAAAAGAGAAAAGAAGAGGAAAGAAGAGAAAAATGGAATGAGAAAAAAGAAGAGAAAAGAAGAGAAAAGAGAAAAGACGAGAAAAGGAGAGAAATGGGAAAAGAGAAAAAAGGAGAAAAGAAGAGAAAAGAAGAGGAAAGAAGAGAAAAGAGAAAAGAAGAGAAAAGTGAAATGAGAAAAGAAGAGGAAAGAAGAGAAAAGAGAAAGGGAAATGAAGAGAAAAGGGAAATGAGAAAAGAAGAGAAAAGGAGAGGAAAGAAGGGAAACGTGAAAAGAGAAAAAAAAGAAGAGAAAAAAGAAAAGAAGTGAAAAGGGAAAGAGAAAAGAAGAGAAAAGGGAAAAGAGAGGAGAGAAAAGAATAGAAAAGAGAAAAGAAGAGAAAAGGAGAGAAATGGGAATGAGAAAAAAAGAAGTGAAAAAAAGAAATGAGAGAAGAAGAGAAAAGAGAGAAGAGAAATGGAGAGAAAAGGGAAAAGAGAAGAGAGAAAAGAAGAGAAAAGAGAAAAGGGAAAAGAGAAAAGAAGAGGAAAGAAGAGAAAAATGGAATGAGAAAAAAGAAGAGAAAAGAGAAAAGACTAGAAAAGGAGAGAAATGGGAAAAGAGAAAAAAGGAGAAAAGAAGAGAAATGAAGAGGAAAGAAGAGAAACGTGAAAAGAGAAAAAAAAGAAGAGAAAAAAGAAAAGAAGTGAAAAGGGAAAGAGAAAAGAAGAGGAAAGAAGAGAAAAATGGAATGAGAAAAAAGAAGAGAAAAGAAGATAAAAGAGAAAAGACGAGAAAAGGAGAGAAATGGGAAAAGAGAAAAAAGGAGAAAAGAAGAGGAAAGAAGAGAAAAGAGAAAGGGAAATGAAGAGAAAAGGGAAATGAGAAAAGAAGAGAAAAGAAGAGGAAACAAGGGAAACGTGAAAAGAGAAAAAAAAGAAGAGCAAAAAGAAAAGAAGTGAAAAGGGAAAGAGAAAAGAAGAGAAAAGGGAAAAGAGAGGAGAGAAAAGAATAGAAAAGAGAAAAGAAGAGAAAAGGAGAGAAATGGGAATGAGAAAAAAAGAAGTGAAAAAAAGAAATGAGAGAAGAAGAGAAAAGAGAGAAGTGAAAAGAGAAAAGAAGAGGAAAGAAGAGAAAAATGGAATGAGAAAAAAGAAGAGAAAAGAAGAGAAAAGAGAAAAGACGAGAAAAGGAGAGAAATGGGAAAAGAGAAAAAAGGAGAAAAGAAGAGAAATGAAGAGGAAAGAAGAGAAAAGAGAAAAGTAGAGAAAAGGGAAAAGACAAGAGAAGAGGAAAGACGAGAAAAGAGAAAAGAGAAAAGAAGAGAAAAGGGAAATGAGAAAAGAGAAAAGAAGAGGAAAAAAGACAAACGTGAACAGAGAAAAAAGAAGAAGTGAGAAAAGAAAAGAGTAGGAGAGAAAAGAGAGAAGAGAAAAGAAGAGAAAAGAAGAGAAAAGGGCAAAGAGAAAAGAAGAGAAAAGGAGAGAAATGGGAAAAGAGAAAAAAGGAGAAAAGAAGAGAAAAGGGAAATGAGAAAAGAAGAAGAGAAACGAAAGAGAAAAGAAGAGACAAGAAGAAAAAAGAGAAAAAAAGAGAAAAGGGAAAAGAGAAGAGAGAAAAAACGAGATAAGAAGAGAAAAGAAGAGGAAAGAAGAGAAAAGAGAAAAGTAGAGAAAAGGGAAAAGAGAAAAGAGAAGAGAAGAGGAAAGAAGAGAAAAGAGAAAAAAGAAAAGAAGAGAAAAGGGAAATGAGAAAAGAAGACAAAAGAAGAGGAAAGAAGAGAAACGTGAAAAGAGAAAAAAAGAAGTGAAAAAAAGAAGAGAGAAGAAGAGATAAGAGAAAAGAGAAAAGAAGAGAAAAGGAGAGAAATGGGAATGAGAAAAAAAGAAATGAAAAAAAGAAATGAGAGAAGAAGAGAAAAGAGAGAAGAATAATGGAGAGAAAAGGGAAAAGAGAAGAGAGAAAAGAAGAGAAAAGAGAAAAGGGAAAAGAGAAAAGAAGAGGAAAGAAGAGAAAAATGGAATGAGAAAAAAGAAGAGAAAAGAAGAGAAAAGAGAAAAGATGAGAAAAGGAGAGAAATGGGAATGAGAAAAAAAGAAGTGAAAAAAGAAATGAGAGAAGAAGAGAAAAGAGAGAAGAGAAATGGAGAGAAAAGGGAAAAGAGAAGAGAGAAAAGAAGAGAAAAGAGAAAAGGGAAAAGAGAAAAGAAGAGGAAAGAAGAGAAAAATGGAATGAGAAAAAACAAGAGAAACGAAGAGAAAAGAGAAAAGACGAGAAAAGGAGAGAAACGTGAAACGAGGAAAAAGAAGAAGTGAAAAAAGAAAAGAGAGAAGAGAAAAGAAGAGAAAAGAGAAAAGGGAAAAGAGAAAAGAAGAGAAAAGGAGAGAAATGGGAAAAGAGAAAAAAGGAGAAAAGAAGAGAAAAGAAGAGGAAAGAAGAGAAAAGAGAAAAGAGAAAAGAAGAGAAAAGGGAAATGAGAAAAGAAGAGAATAGAAGAGGAAAGAAGAGAAACGTGAAAAGAGAAAAAAGAAGAAGTGAAAAAAGAAAAGAGAAGAAGAGAAACGAAAGAGAAAAGAAGAGACAAGAAGAAAAAAGAGAAAAGACGAGAAAAGGAGAGAAATGGGAATAGAGAAAAAACGAGATAAGAAGAGAAAAGAAGAGGAAAGAAGAGAAAAGAGAAAAGAGAAAAGAAGAAAAAAGGAGAGAAATGGGAAAAGAGAAAAAAGGAGAAAAGAAGAGAAAAGAAGAGGAAAGAAGAGAAAAGAGAAAAGTAGAGAAAAGGGAAAAGAGAAAAAAGGAGAAAAGAAGAGAAAAGAAGAGAAAAGAAGAGGAAAGAAGAGAAATGTGAAAAGAGAAGAAAAAGAAGAGAGAAGAAGAGATAAGAGAGAAGAGAAAAGAAGAGGAAAGAAGAGAAAAATGGAATGAGAAAAAAGAAGAGAAAAGAAGAGAAAAGAGAAAAGAAGAGAAAAGGAGAGAAATGGGAATGAGAAAAAAAAGTGAAAAAAAGAAATGAGAGAAGAAGAGAAAAGAGAGAAGTGAAAAGAGAAAAGAAGAGGAAAGAAGAGAAAAATGGAATGAGAAAAAAGAAGAGAAAAGAAGAGAAAAGACGAGAAAAGGAGAGAAATGGGAAAAGAGAAAAAAGGAGAAAAGAAGAGAAATGAAGAGGAAAGAAGAGAAAAGAGAAAAGTAGAGAAAAGGGAAAAGAGAAGAGAAGAGGAAAGACGAGAAAAGAGAAAAGAGAAAAGAAGAGAAAAGGGAAATGAGAAAAGAGAAAAGAAGAGGAAAAAAGACAAACGTGAACAGGGAAAAAAGAAGAAGTGAGAAAAGAAAAGAGTAGGAGAGAAAAGAGAGAAGAGAAAAGAAGAGAAAAGAAGAGAAAAGGGCAAAGAGAAAAGAAGAGAAAAGGAGAGAAATGGGAAAAGAGAAAAAAGGAGAAAAGAAGAGAAAAGGGAAATGAGAAAAGAAGAAGAGAAACGAAAGAGAAAAGAAGAGACAAGAAGAAAAAAGAGAAAAAAGAGAAAAGGGAAAAGAGAAGAGAGAAAAAACGAGATAAGAAGAGAAAAGAAGAGGAAAGAAGAGAAAAGAGAAAAGTAGAGAAAAGGGAAAAGAGAAAAGAGAAGAGAAGAGGAAAGAAGAGAAAAGAGAAAAAAGAAAAGAAGAGAAAAGGGAAATGAGAAAAGAAGACAAAAGAAGAGGAAAGAAGAGAAACGTGAAAAGAGAAAAAAAGAAGTGAAAAAAAGAAGAGAGAAGAAGAGATAAGAGAAAAGAGAAAAGAAGAGAAAAGGAGAGAAATGGGAATGAGAAAAAAAGAAATGAAAAAAAGAAATGAGAGAAGAAGAGAAAAGAGAGAAGAATAATGGAGAGAAAAGGGAAAAGAGAAGAGAGAAAAGAAGAGAAAAGAGAAAAGGGAAAAGAGAAAAGAAGAGGAAAGAAGAGAAAAATGGAATGAGAAAAAAGAAGAGAAAAGAAGAGAAAAGAGAAAAGATGAGAAAAGGAGAGAAATGGGAATGAGAAAAAAAGAAGTGAAAAAAGAAATGAGAGAAGAAGAGAAAAGAGAGAAGAGAAATGGAGAGAAAAGGGAAAAGAGAAGAGAGAAAAGAAGAGAAAAGAGAAAAGGGAAAAGAGAAAAGAAGAGGAAAGAAGAGAAAAATGGAATGAGAAAAAACAAGTGAAACGAAGAGAAAAGAGAAAAGACGAGAAAAGGAGAGAAACGTGAAACGAGGAAAAAGAAGAAGTGAAAAAAGAAAAGAGAGAAGAGAAAAGAAGAGAAAAGAGAAAAGGGAAAAGAGAAAAGAAGAGAAAAGGAGAGAAGTGGGAAAAGAGAAAAAAGGAGAAAAGAAGAGAAAAGAAGAGGAAAGAAGAGAAAAGAGAAAAGAGAAAAGAAGAGAAAAGGGAAATGAGAAAAGAAGAGAATAGAAGAGGAAAGAAGAGAAACGTGAAAAGAGAAAAAAGAAGAAGTGAAAAAAGAAAAGAGAAGAAGAGAAACGAAAGAGAAAAGAAGAGACAAGAAGAAAAAAGAGAAAAGACGAGAAAAGGAGAGAAATGGGAATAGAGAAAAAACGAGATAAGAAGAGAAAAGAAGAGGAAAGAAGAGAAAAGAGAAAAGAGAAAAGAAGAAAAAAGGAGAGAAATGGGAAAAGAGAAAAAAGGAGAAAAGAAGAGAAAAGAAGAGGAAAGAAGAGAAAAGAGAAAAGTAGAGAAAAGGGAAAAGAGAAAAAAGGAGAAAAGAAGAGAAAAGAAGAGAAAAGAAGAGGAAAGAAGAGAAATGTGAAAAGAGAAGAAAAAGAAGTGAAAAAAAGAAGAGAGAAGAAGAGATAAGAGAGAAGAGAAAAGAAGAGGAAAGAAGAGAAAAATGGAATGAGAAAAAAGAAGAGAAAAGAAGAGAAAAGAGAAAAGAAGAGAAAAGGAGAGAAATGGGAATGAGAAAAAAAAGTGAAAAAAAGAAATGAGAGAAGAAGAGAAAAGAGAGAAGAGAAAAGAAGAGGAAAGAAGAGAAAAATGGAATGAGAAAAAAGAAGAGAAAAGAAGATAAAAGAGAAAAGACGAGAAAAGGAGAGAAATGGGAAAAGAGAAAAAAGGAGAAAAGAAGAGGAAAGAAGAGAAAAGAGAAAAGAAGAGAAAAGTGAAATGAGAAAAGAAGAGGAAAGAAGAGAAAAGAGAAAGGGAAATGAAGAGAAAAGGGAAATGAGAAAAGAAGAGAAAAGAAGAGGAAACAAGGGAAACGTGAAAAGAGAAAAAAAAGAAGAGCAAAAAGAAAAGAAGTGAAAAGGGAAAGAGAAAAGAAGAGAAAAGGGAAAAGAGAGGAGAGAAAAGAATAGAAAAGAGAAAAGAAGAGAAAAGGAGAGAAATGGGAATGAGAAAAAAAGAAGTGAAAAAAAGAAATGAGAGAAGAAGAGAAAAGAGAGAAGTGAAAAGAGAAAAGAAGAGGAAAGAAGAGAAAAATGGAATGAGAAAAAAGAAGAGAAAAGAAGAGAAAAGAGAAAAGACGAGAAAAGGAGAGAAATGGGAAAAGAGAAAAAAGGAGAAAAGAAGAGAAATGAAGAGGAAAGAAGAGAAAAGAGAAAAGTAGAGAAAAGGGAAAAGAGAAGAGAAGAGGAAAGACGAGAAAAGAGAAAAGAGAAAAGAAGAGAAAAGGGAAATGAGAAAAGAGAAAAGAAGAGGAAAAAAGACAAACGTGAACAGAGAAAAAAGAAGAAGTGAGAAAAGAAAAGAGTAGGAGAGAAAAGAGAGAAGAGAAAAGAAGAGAAAAGAAGAGAAAAGGGCAAAGAGAAAAGAAGAGAAAAGGAGAGAAATGGGAAAAGAGAAAAAAGGAGAAAAGAAGAGAAAAGGGAAATGAGAAAAGAAGAAGAGAAACGAAAGAGAAAAGAAGAGACAAGAAGAAAAAAGAGAAAAAAAGAGAAAAGGGAAAAGAGAAGAGAGAAAAAACGAGATAAGAAGAGAAAAGAAGAGGAAAGAAGAGAAAAGAGAAAAGTAGAGAAAAGGGAAAAGAGAAAAGAGAAGAGAAGAGAAAAGAAGAGGAAAAAAGACAAACGTGAACAGAGAAAAAAGAAGAAGTGAGAAAAGAAAAGAGTAGGAGAGAAAAGAGAGAAGAGAAAAGAAGAGAAAAGAAGAGAAAAGGGAAAGGGGAAAAGAACAGAAAAGGGAAAAGAGAAGAGAGAAAAGAAGAGAAAAGAGAAAAGGGCAAAGAGAAAAGAAGAGAAAAGGAGAGAAATGGGAAAAGAGAAAAAAGGAGAAAAGAAGAGGAAAGAAGAGGAAAGAAGAGAAAAGAGAAAAGTAGAGAAAAGGGAAAAGAGGAAAGAGAAGAGAAGAGGAAAGAAGAGAAAAGAGAAAAAAGAAAAGAAGAGAAAAGGGAAATTAGAAAAGAAGACAAAAGAAGAGGAAAGAAGAGAAACGTGAAAAGAGAAAAAAAGAAGTGAAAAAAAGAAGAGAGAAGAAGAGAGAAGAGAGAAGAGAAAAGAAGAGGACGGAAGAGAAAAATGGAATGAGAAAAAAATGAAGAGAAAAGAAGAGAAAAGAGAAAAGAAGAGAAAAGGAGAGAAATGGGAATGAGAAAAAAAGAAATGAAAAAAAGAAATGAGAGAAGAAGAGAAAAGAGAGAAGATGATGGAGAGAAAAGGGAAAAGAGAAGAGAGAAAAGAAGAGAAAAGAGAAAAGAAGAGAAAATGAGAGAAATGGGAATGAGAAAAAAAGAAGTGAAAAAAGAAATGAGAGAAGAAGAGAAAAGAGAGAAGAGAAATGGAGAGAAAAGGGAAAAGAGAAGAGAGAAAAGAAGAGAAAAGAGAAAAGGGAAAAGAGAAAAGAAGAGGAAAGAAGAGAAAAATGGAATGAGAAAAAAGAAGAGAAAAGAAGAGAAAAGAGAAAAGACGAGAAAAGGAGAGAAATGGGAAAAGAGAAAAAAGGAGAAAAGAAGAGAAAAGAAGAGGAAAGAAGAGAAAAGAGAAAAGAAGAGAAAAGTGAAATGAGAAAAGAAGAGGAAAGAAGAGAAAAGAGAAAGGGAAATGAAGAGAAAAGGGAAATGAGAAAAGAAGAGAAAAGAAGAGGAAACAAGGGAAACGTGAAAAGAGAAAAAAAAGAAGAGCAAAAAGAAAAGAAGTGAAAAGGGAAAGAGAAAAGAAGAGAAAAGGGAAAAGAGAGGAGAGAAAAGAATAGAAAAGAGAAAAGAAGAGAAAAGGAGAGAAATGGGAATGAGAAAAAAAGAAGTGAAAAAAAGAAATGAGAGAAGAAGAGAAAAGAGAGAAGTGAAAAGAGAAAAGAAGAGGAAAGAAGAGAAAAATGGAATGAGAAAAAAGAAGAGAAAAGAAGAGAAAAGAGAAAAGACGAGAAAAGGAGAGAAATGGGAAAAGAGAAAAAAGGAGAAAAGAAGAGAAATGAAGAGGAAAGAAGAGAAAAGAGAAAAGTAGAGAAAAGGGAAAAGACAAGAGAAGAGGAAAGACGAGAAAAGAGAAAAGAGAAAAGAAGAGAAAAGGGAAATGAGAAAAGAGAAAAGAAGAGGAAAAAAGACAAACGTGAACAGAGAAAAAAGAAGAAGTGAGAAAAGAAAAGAGTAGGAGAGAAAAGAGAGAAGAGAAAAGAAGAGAAAAGAAGAGAAAAGGGCAAAGAGAAAAGAAGAGAAAAGGAGAGAAATGGGAAAAGAGAAAAAAGGAGAAAAGAAGAGAAAAGGGAAATGAGAAAAGAAGAAGAGAAACGAAAGAGAAAAGAAGAGACAAGAAGAAAAAAGAGAAAAAAAGAGAAAAGGGAAAAGAGAAGAGAGAAAAAACGAGATAAGAAGAGAAAAGAAGAGGAAAGAAGAGAAAAGAGAAAAGTAGAGAAAAGGGAAAAGAGAAAAGAGAAGAGAAGAGGAAAGAAGAGAAAAGAGAAAAAAGAAAAGAAGAGAAAAGGGAAATGAGAAAAGAAGACAAAAGAAGAGGAAAGAAGAGAAACGTGAAAAGAGAAAAAAAGAAGTGAAAAAAAGAAGAGAGAAGAAGAGATAAGAGAAAAGAGAAAAGAAGAGAAAAGGAGAGAAATGGGAATAGAGAAAAAACGAGATAAGAAGAGAAAAGAAGAGGAAAGAAGAGAAAAGAGAAAAGAGAAAAGAAGAAAAAAGGAGAGAAATGGGAAAAGAGAAAAAAGGAGAAAAGAAGAGAAAAGAAGAGGAAAGAAGAGAAAAGAGAAAAGTAGAGAAAAGGGAAAAGAGAAAAAAGGAGAAAAGAAGAGAAAAGAAGAGAAAAGAAGAGGAAAGAAGAGAAATGTGAAAAGAGAAGAAAAAGAAGTGAAAAAAAGAAGAGAGAAGAAGAGATAAGAGAGAAGAGAAAAGAAGAGGAAAGAAGAGAAAAATGGAATGAGAAAAAAGAAGAGAAAAGAAGAGAAAAGAGAAAAGAAGAGAAAAGGAGAGAAATGGGAATGAGAAAAAAAAGTGAAAAAAAGAAATGAGAGAAGAAGAGAAAAGAGAGAAGAGAAAAGAAGAGGAAAGAAGAGAAAAATGGAATGAGAAAAAAGAAGAGAAAAGAAGATAAAAGAGAAAAGACGAGAAAAGGAGAGAAATGGGAAAAGAGAAAAAAGGAGAAAAGAAGAGGAAAGAAGAGAAAAGAGAAAAGAAGAGAAAAGTGAAATGAGAAAAGAAGAGGAAAGAAGAGAAAAGAGAAAGGGAAATGAAGAGAAAAGGGAAATGAGAAAAGAAGAGAAAAGAAGAGGAAACAAGGGAAACGTGAAAAGAGAAAAAAAAGAAGAGCAAAAAGAAAAGAAGTGAAAAGGGAAAGAGAAAAGAAGAGAAAAGGGAAAAGAGAGGAGAGAAAAGAATAGAAAAGAGAAAAGAAGAGAAAAGGAGAGAAATGGGAATGAGAAAAAAAGAAGTGAAAAAAAGAAATGAGAGAAGAAGAGAAAAGAGAGAAGTGAAAAGAGAAAAGAAGAGGAAAGAAGAGAAAAATGGAATGAGAAAAAAGAAGAGAAAAGAAGAGAAAAGAGAAAAGACGAGAAAAGGAGAGAAATGGGAAAAGAGAAAAAAGGAGAAAAGAAGAGAAATGAAGAGGAAAGAAGAGAAAAGAGAAAAGTAGAGAAAAGGGAAAAGAGAAGAGAAGAGGAAAGACGAGAAAAGAGAAAAGAGAAAAGAAGAGAAAAGGGAAATGAGAAAAGAGAAAAGAAGAGGAAAAAAGACAAACGTGAACAGAGAAAAAAGAAGAAGTGAGAAAAGAAAAGAGTAGGAGAGAAAAGAGAGAAGAGAAAAGAAGAGAAAAGAAGAGAAAAGGGCAAAGAGAAAAGAAGAGAAAAGGAGAGAAATGGGAAAAGAGAAAAAAGGAGAAAAGAAGAGAAAAGGGAAATGAGAAAAGAAGAAGAGAAACGAAAGAGAAAAGAAGAGACAAGAAGAAAAAAGAGAAAAAAAGAGAAAAGGGAAAAGAGAAGAGAGAAAAAACGAGATAAGAAGAGAAAAGAAGAGGAAAGAAGAGAAAAGAGAAAAGTAGAGAAAAGGGAAAAGAGAAAAGAGAAGAGAAGAGAAAAGAAGAGGAAAAAAGACAAACGTGAACAGAGAAAAAAGAAGAAGTGAGAAAAGAAAAGAGTAGGAGAGAAAAGAGAGAAGAGAAAAGAAGAGAAAAGAAGAGAAAAGGGAAAGGGGAAAAGAACAGAAAAGGGAAAAGAGAAGAGAGAAAAGAAGAGAAAAGAGAAAAGGGCAAAGAGAAAAGAAGAGAAAAGGAGAGAAATGGGAAAAGAGAAAAAAGGAGAAAAGAAGAGGAAAGAAGAGGAAAGAAGAGAAAAGAGAAAAGTAGAGAAAAGGGAAAAGAGGAAAGAGAAGAGAAGAGGAAAGAAGAGAAAAGAGAAAAAAGAAAAGAAGAGAAAAGGGAAATTAGAAAAGAAGACAAAAGAAGAGGAAAGAAGAGAAACGTGAAAAGAGAAAAAAAGAAGTGAAAAAAAGAAGAGAGAAGAAGAGAGAAGAGAGAAGAGAAAAGAAGAGGACGGAAGAGAAAAATGGAATGAGAAAAAAATGAAGAGAAAAGAAGAGAAAAGAGAAAAGAAGAGAAAAGGAGAGAAATGGGAATGAGAAAAAAAGAAATGAAAAAAAGAAATGAGAGAAGAAGAGAAAAGAGAGAAGATGATGGAGAGAAAAGGGAAAAGAGAAGAGAGAAAAGAAGAGAAAAGAGAAAAGAAGAGAAAATGAGAGAAATGGGAATGAGAAAAAAAGAAGTGAAAAAAGAAATGAGAGAAGAAGAGAAAAGAGAGAAGAGAAATGGAGAGAAAAGGGAAAAGAGAAGAGAGAAAAGAAGAGAAAAGAGAAAAGGGAAAAGAGAAAAGAAGAGGAAAGAAGAGAAAAATGGAATGAGAAAAAAGAAGAGAAAAGAAGAGAAAAGAGAAAAGACGAGAAAAGGAGAGAAATGGGAAAAGAGAAAAAAGGAGAAAAGAAGAGAAAAGAAGAGGAAAGAAGAGAAAAGAGAAAAGAAGAGAAAAGTGAAATGAGAAAAGAAGAGGAAAGAAGAGAAAAGAGAAAGGGAAATGAAGAGAAAAGGGAAATGAGAAAAGAAGAGAAAAGAAGAGGAAAGAAGGGAAACGTGAAAAGAGAAAAAAAAGAAGAGAAAAAAGAAAAGAAGTGAAAAGGGAAAGAGAAAAGAAGAGAAAAGGGAAAAGAGAGGAGAGAAAAGAATAGAAAAGAGAAAAGAAGAGAAAAGGAGAGAAATGGGAATGAGAAAAAAAGAAGTGAAAAAAAGAAATGAGAGAAGAAGAGAAAAGAGAGAAGAGAAATGGAGAGAAAAGGGAAAAGAGAAGAGAGAAAAGAAGAGAAAAGAGAAAAGGGAAAAGAGAAAAGAAGAGGAAAGAAGAGAAAAATGGAATGAGAAAAAAGAAGAGAAAAGAGAAAAGACTAGAAAAGGAGAGAAATGGGAAAAGAGAAAAAAGGAGAAAAGAAGAGAAATGAAGAGGAAAGAAGAGAAACGTGAAAAGAGAAAAAAAAGAAGAGAAAAAAGAAAAGAAGTGAAAAGGGAAAGAGAAAAGAAGAGGAAAGAAGAGAAAAATGGAATGAGAAAAAAGAAGAGAAAAGAAGATAAAAGAGAAAAGACGAGAAAAGGAGAGAAATGGGAAAAGAGAAAAAAGGAGAAAAGAAGAGGAAAGAAGAGAAAAGAGAAAGGGAAATGAAGAGAAAAGGGAAATGAGAAAAGAAGAGAAAAGAAGAGGAAACAAGGGAAACGTGAAAAGAGAAAAAAAAGAAGAGCAAAAAGAAAAGAAGTGAAAAGGGAAAGAGAAAAGAAGAGAAAAGGGAAAAGAGAGGAGAGAAAAGAATAGAAAAGAGAAAAGAAGAGAAAAGGAGAGAAATGGGAATGAGAAAAAAAGAAGTGAAAAAAAGAAATGAGAGAAGAAGAGAAAAGAGAGAAGTGAAAAGAGAAAAGAAGAGGAAAGAAGAGAAAAATGGAATGAGAAAAAAGAAGAGAAAAGAAGAGAAAAGAGAAAAGACGAGAAAAGGAGAGAAATGGGAAAAGAGAAAAAAGGAGAAAAGAAGAGAAATGAAGAGGAAAGAAGAGAAAAGAGAAAAGTAGAGAAAAGGGAAAAGACAAGAGAAGAGGAAAGACGAGAAAAGAGAAAAGAGAAAAGAAGAGAAAAGGGAAATGAGAAAAGAGAAAAGAAGAGGAAAAAAGACAAACGTGAACAGAGAAAAAAGAAGAAGTGAGAAAAGAAAAGAGTAGGAGAGAAAAGAGAGAAGAGAAAAGAAGAGAAAAGAAGAGAAAAGGGCAAAGAGAAAAGAAGAGAAAAGGAGAGAAATGGGAAAAGAGAAAAAAGGAGAAAAGAAGAGAAAAGGGAAATGAGAAAAGAAGAAGAGAAACGAAAGAGAAAAGAAGAGACAAGAAGAAAAAAGAGAAAAAAAGAGAAAAGGGAAAAGAGAAGAGAGAAAAAACGAGATAAGAAGAGAAAAGAAGAGGAAAGAAGAGAAAAGAGAAAAGTAGAGAAAAGGGAAAAGAGAAAAGAGAAGAGAAGAGGAAAGAAGAGAAAAGAGAAAAAAGAAAAGAAGAGAAAAGGGAAATGAGAAAAGAAGACAAAAGAAGAGGAAAGAAGAGAAACGTGAAAAGAGAAAAAAAGAAGTGAAAAAAAGAAGAGAGAAGAAGAGATAAGAGAAAAGAGAAAAGAAGAGAAAAGGAGAGAAATGGGAATGAGAAAAAAAGAAATGAAAAAAAGAAATGAGAGAAGAAGAGAAAAGAGAGAAGAATAATGGAGAGAAAAGGGAAAAGAGAAGAGAGAAAAGAAGAGAAAAGAGAAAAGGGAAAAGAGAAAAGAAGAGGAAAGAAGAGAAAAATGGAATGAGAAAAAAGAAGAGAAAAGAAGAGAAAAGAGAAAAGATGAGAAAAGGAGAGAAATGGGAATGAGAAAAAAAGAAGTGAAAAAAGAAATGAGAGAAGAAGAGAAAAGAGAGAAGAGAAATGGAGAGAAAAGGGAAAAGAGAAGAGAGAAAAGAAGAGAAAAGAGAAAAGGGAAAAGAGAAAAGAAGAGGAAAGAAGAGAAAAATGGAATGAGAAAAAACAAGAGAAACGAAGAGAAAAGAGAAAAGACGAGAAAAGGAGAGAAACGTGAAACGAGGAAAAAGAAGAAGTGAAAAAAGAAAAGAGAGAAGAGAAAAGAAGAGAAAAGAGAAAAGGGAAAAGAGAAAAGAAGAGAAAAGGAGAGAAATGGGAAAAGAGAAAAAAGGAGAAAAGAAGAGAAAAGAAGAGGAAAGAAGAGAAAAGAGAAAAGAGAAAAGAAGAGAAAAGGGAAATGAGAAAAGAAGAGAATAGAAGAGGAAAGAAGAGAAACGTGAAAAGAGAAAAAAGAAGAAGTGAAAAAAGAAAAGAGAAGAAGAGAAACGAAAGAGAAAAGAAGAGACAAGAAGAAAAAAGAGAAAAGACGAGAAAAGGAGAGAAATGGGAATAGAGAAAAAACGAGATAAGAAGAGAAAAGAAGAGGAAAGAAGAGAAAAGAGAAAAGAGAAAAGAAGAAAAAAGGAGAGAAATGGGAAAAGAGAAAAAAGGAGAAAAGAAGAGAAAAGAAGAGGAAAGAAGAGAAAAGAGAAAAGTAGAGAAAAGGGAAAAGAGAAAAAAGGAGAAAAGAAGAGAAAAGAAGAGAAAAGAAGAGGAAAGAAGAGAAATGTGAAAAGAGAAGAAAAAGAAGAGAGAAGAAGAGATAAGAGAGAAGAGAAAAGAAGAGGAAAGAAGAGAAAAATGGAATGAGAAAAAAGAAGAGAAAAGAAGAGAAAAGAGAAAAGAAGAGAAAAGGAGAGAAATGGGAATGAGAAAAAAAAGTGAAAAAAAGAAATGAGAGAAGAAGAGAAAAGAGAGAAGTGAAAAGAGAAAAGAAGAGGAAAGAAGAGAAAAATGGAATGAGAAAAAAGAAGAGAAAAGAAGAGAAAAGACGAGAAAAGGAGAGAAATGGGAAAAGAGAAAAAAGGAGAAAAGAAGAGAAATGAAGAGGAAAGAAGAGAAAAGAGAAAAGTAGATAAAAGGGAAAAGAGAAGAGAAGAGGAAAGACGAGAAAAGAGAAAAGAGAAAAGAAGAGAAAAGGGAAATGAGAAAAGAGAAAAGAAGAGGAAAAAAGACAAACGTGAACAGGGAAAAAAGAAGAAGTGAGAAAAGAAAAGAGTAGGAGAGAAAAGAGAGAAGAGAAAAGAAGAGAAAAGAAGAGAAAAGGGCAAAGAGAAAAGAAGAGAAAAGGAGAGAAATGGGAAAAGAGAAAAAAGGAGAAAAGAAGAGAAAAGGGAAATGAGAAAAGAAGAAGAGAAACGAAAGAGAAAAGAAGAGACAAGAAGAAAAAAGAGAAAAAAAGAGAAAAGGGAAAAGAGAAGAGAGAAAAAACGAGATAAGAAGAGAAAAGAAGAGGAAAGAAGAGAAAAGAGAAAAGTAGAGAAAAGGGAAAAGAGAAAAGAGAAGAGAAGAGGAAAGAAGAGAAAAGAGAAAAAAGAAAAGAAGAGAAAAGGGAAATGAGAAAAGAAGACAAAAGAAGAGGAAAGAAGAGAAACGTGAAAAGAGAAAAAAAGAAGTGAAAAAAAGAAGAGAGAAGAAGAGATAAGAGAAAAGAGAAAAGAAGAGAAAAGGAGAGAAATGGGAATGAGAAAAAAAGAAATGAAAAAAAGAAATGAGAGAAGAAGAGAAAAGAGAGAAGAATAATGGAGAGAAAAGGGAAAAGAGAAGAGAGAAAAGAAGAGAAAAGAGAAAAGGGAAAAGAGAAAAGAAGAGGAAAGAAGAGAAAAATGGAATGAGAAAAAAGAAGAGAAAAGAAGAGAAAAGAGAAAAGATGAGAAAAGGAGAGAAATGGGAATGAGAAAAAAAGAAGTGAAAAAAGAAATGAGAGAAGAAGAGAAAAGAGAGAAGAGAAATGGAGAGAAAAGGGAAAAGAGAAGAGAGAAAAGAAGAGAAAAGAGAAAAGGGAAAAGAGAAAAGAAGAGGAAAGAAGAGAAAAATGGAATGAGAAAAAACAAGAGAAACGAAGAGAAAAGAGAAAAGACGAGAAAAGGAGAGAAACGTGAAACGAGGAAAAAGAAGAAGTGAAAAAAGAAAAGAGAGAAGAGAAAAGAAGAGAAAAGAGAAAAGGGAAAAGAGAAAAGAAGAGAAAAGGAGAGAAATGGGAAAAGAGAAAAAAGGAGAAAAGAAGAGAAAAGAAGAGGAAAGAAGAGAAAAGAGAAAAGAGAAAAGAAGAGAAAAGGGAAATGAGAAAAGAAGAGAATAGAAGAGGAAAGAAGAGAAACGTGAAAAGAGAAAAAAGAAGAAGTGAAAAAAGAAAAGAGAAGAAGAGAAACGAAAGAGAAAAGAAGAGACAAGAAGAAAAAAGAGAAAAGACGAGAAAAGGAGAGAAATGGGAATAGAGAAAAAACGAGATAAGAAGAGAAAAGAAGAGGAAAGAAGAGAAAAGAGAAAAGAGAAAAGAAGAAAAAAGGAGAGAAATGGGAAAAGAGAAAAAAGGAGAAAAGAAGAGAAAAGAAGAGAAAAGAAGAGGAAAGAAGAGAAATGAGAAAAGTAGAGAAAAGGGAAAAGAGAAAAGAGAAGAGAAGAGAAAAGAAGAGGAAAAAAGACAAACGTGAACAGAGAAAAAAGAAGAAGTGAGAAAAGAAAAGAGTAGGAGAGAAAAGAGAGAAGAGAAAAGAAGAGAAAAGAAGAGAAAAGGGAAAGGGGAAAAGAACAGAAAAGGGAAAAGAGAAGAGAGAAAAGAAGAGAAAAGAGAAAAGGGCAAAGAGAAAAGAAGAGAAAAGGAGAGAAATGGGAAAAGAGAAAAAAGGAGAAAAGAAGAGGAAAGAAGAGGAAAGAAGAGAAAAGAGAAAAGTAGAGAAAAGGGAAAAGAGGAAAGAGAAGAGAAGAGGAAAGAAGAGAAAAGAGAAAAAAGAAAAGAAGAGAAAAGGGAAATTAGAAAAGAAGACAAAAGAAGAGGAAAGAAGAGAAACGTGAAAAGAGAAAAAAAGAAGTGAAAAAAAGAAGAGAGAAGAAGAGAGAAGAGAGAAGAGAAAAGAAGAGGACGGAAGAGAAAAATGGAATGAGAAAAAAATGAAGAGAAAAGAAGAGAAAAGAGAAAAGAAGAGAAAAGGAGAGAAATGGGAATGAGAAAAAAAGAAATGAAAAAAAGAAATGAGAGAAGAAGAGAAAAGAGAGAAGATGATGGAGAGAAAAGGGAAAAGAGAAGAGAGAAAAGAAGAGAAAAGAGAAAAGAAGAGAAAATGAGAGAAATGGGAATGAGAAAAAAAGAAGTGAAAAAAGAAATGAGAGAAGAAGAGAAAAGAGAGAAGAGAAATGGAGAGAAAAGGGAAAAGAGAAGAGAGAAAAGAAGAGAAAAGAGAAAAGGGAAAAGAGAAAAGAAGAGGAAAGAAGAGAAAAATGGAATGAGAAAAAAGAAGAGAAAAGAAGAGAAAAGAGAAAAGACGAGAAAAGGAGAGAAATGGGAAAAGAGAAAAAAGGAGAAAAGAAGAGAAAAGAAGAGGAAAGAAGAGAAAAGAGAAAAGAAGAGAAAAGTGAAATGAGAAAAGAAGAGGAAAGAAGAGAAAAGAGAAAGGGAAATGAAGAGAAAAGGGAAATGAGAAAAGAAGAGAAAAGAAGAGGAAAGAAGGGAAACGTGAAAAGAGAAAAAAAAGAAGAGAAAAAAGAAAAGAAGTGAAAAGGGAAAGAGAAAAGAAGAGAAAAGGGAAAAGAGAGGAGAGAAAAGAATAGAAAAGAGAAAAGAAGAGAAAAGGAGAGAAATGGGAATGAGAAAAAAAGAAGTGAAAAAAAGAAATGAGAGAAGAAGAGAAAAGAGAGAAGAGAAATGGAGAGAAAAGGGAAAAGAGAAGAGAGAAAAGAAGAGAAAAGAGAAAAGGGAAAAGAGAAAAGAAGAGGAAAGAAGAGAAAAATGGAATGAGAAAAAAGAAGAGAAAAGAGAAAAGACTAGAAAAGGAGAGAAATGGGAAAAGAGAAAAAAGGAGAAAAGAAGACAAATGAAGAGGAAAGAAGAGAAACGTGAAAAGAGAAAAAAAAGAAGAGAAAAAAGAAAAGAAGTGAAAAGGGAAAGAGAAAAGAAGAGGAAAGAAGAGAAAAATGGAATGAGAAAAAAGAAGAGAAAAGAAGATAAAAGAGAAAAGACGAGAAAAGGAGAGAAATGGGAAAAGAGAAAAAAGGAGAAAAGAAGAGGAAAGAAGAGAAAAGAGAAAGGGAAATGAAGAGAAAAGGGAAATGAGAAAAGAAGAGAAAAGAAGAGGAAACAAGGGAAACGTGAAAAGAGAAAAAAAAGAAGAGCAAAAAGAAAAGAAGTGAAAAGGGAAAGAGAAAAGAAGAGAAAAGGGAAAAGAGAGGAGAGAAAAGAATAGAAAAGAGAAAAGAAGAGAAAAGGAGAGAAATGGGAATGAGAAAAAAAGAAGTGAAAAAAAGAAATGAGAGAAGAAGAGAAAAGAGAGAAGTGAAAAGAGAAAAGAAGAGGAAAGAAGAGAAAAATGGAATGAGAAAAAAGAAGAGAAAAGAAGAGAAAAGAGAAAAGACGAGAAAAGGAGAGAAATGGGAAAAGAGAAAAAAGGAGAAAAGAAGAGAAATGAAGAGGAAAGAAGAGAAAAGAGAAAAGTAGAGAAAAGGGAAAAGACAAGAGAAGAGGAAAGACGAGAAAAGAGAAAAGAGAAAAGAAGAGAAAAGGGAAATGAGAAAAGAGAAAAGAAGAGGAAAAAAGACAAACGTGAACAGAGAAAAAAGAAGAAGTGAGAAAAGAAAAGAGTAGGAGAGAAAAGAGAGAAGAGAAAAGAAGAGAAAAGAAGAGAAAAGGGCAAAGAGAAAAGAAGAGAAAAGGAGAGAAATGGGAAAAGAGAAAAAAGGAGAAAAGAAGAGAAAAGGGAAATGAGAAAAGAAGAAGAGAAACGAAAGAGAAAAGAAGAGACAAGAAGAAAAAAGAGAAAAAAAGAGAAAAGGGAAAAGAGAAGAGAGAAAAAACGAGATAAGAAGAGAAAAGAAGAGGAAAGAAGAGAAAAGAGAAAAGTCGAGAAAAGGGAAAAGAGAAAAGAGAAGAGAAGAGGAAAGAAGAGAAAAGAGAAAAAAGAAAAGAAGAGAAAAGGGAAATGAGAAAAGAAGACAAAAGAAGAGGAAAGAAGAGAAACGTGAAAAGAGAAAAAAAGAAGTGAAAAAAAGAAGAGAGAAGAAGAGATAAGAGAAAAGAGAAAAGAAGAGAAAAGGAGAGAAATGGGAATGAGAAAAAAAGAAATGAAAAAAAGAAATGAGAGAAGAAGAGAAAAGAGAGAAGAATAATGGAGAGAAAAGGGAAAAGAGAAGAGAGAAAAGAAGAGAAAAGAGAAAAGGGAAAAGAGAAAAGAAGAGGAAAGAAGAGAAAAATGGAATGAGAAAAAAGAAGAGAAAAGAAGAGAAAAGAGAAAAGATGAGAAAAGGAGAGAAATGGGAATGAGAAAAAAAGAAGTGAAAAAAGAAATGAGAGAAGAAGAGAAAAGAGAGAAGAGAAATGGAGAGAAAAGGGAAAAGAGAAGAGAGAAAAGAAGAGAAAAGAGAAAAGGGAAAAGAGAAAAGAAGAGGAAAGAAGAGAAAAATGGAATGAGAAAAAACAAGAGAAACGAAGAGAAAAGAGAAAAGACGAGAAAAGGAGAGAAACGTGAAACGAGGAAAAAGAAGAAGTGAAAAAAGAAAAGAGAGAAGAGAAAAGAAGAGAAAAGAGAAAAGGGAAAAGAGAAAAGAAGAGAAAAGGAGAGAAATGGGAAAAGAGAAAAAAGGAGAAAAGAAGAGAAAAGAAGAGGAAAGAAGAGAAAAGAGAAAAGAGAAAAGAAGAGAAAAGGGAAATGAGAAAAGAAGAGAATAGAAGAGGAAAGAAGAGAAACGTGAAAAGAGAAAAAAGAAGAAGTGAAAAAAGAAAAGAGAAGAAGAGAAACGAAAGAGAAAAGAAGAGACAAGAAGAAAAAAGAGAAAAGACGAGAAAAGGAGAGAAATGGGAATAGAGAAAAAACGAGATCAGAAGAGAAAAGAAGAGGAAAGAAGAGAAAAGAGAAAAGAGAAAAGAAGAAAAAAGGAGAGAAATGGGAAAAGAGAAAAAAGGAGAAAAGAAGAGAAAAGAAGAGGAAAGAAGAGAAAAGAGAAAAGTAGAGAAAAGGGAAAAGAGAAAAAAGGAGAAAAGAAGAGAAAAGAAGAGGAAAGAAGAGAAATGTGAAAAGAGAAGAAAAAGAAGTGAAAAAAAGAAGAGAGAAGAAGAGATAAGAGAGAAGAGAAAAGAAGAGGAAAGAAGAGAAAAATGGAATGAGAAAAAAGAAGAGAAAAGAAGAGAAAAGAGAAAAGACGAGAAAAGGAGAGAAATGGGAAAAGAGAAAAAAGGAGAAAAGAAGAGAAATGAAGAGGAAAGAAGAGAAAAGAGAAAAGTAGAGAAAAGGGAAAAGAGAAGAGAAGAGGAAAGACGAGAAAAGAGAAAAGAGAAAAGAAGAGAAAAGGGAAATGAGAAAAGAGAAAAGAAGAGGAAAAAAGACAAACGTGAACAGAGAAAAAAGAAGAAGTGAGAAAAGAAAAGAGTAGGAGAGAAAAGAGAGAAGAGAAAAGAAGAGAAAAGAAGAGAAAAGGGCAAAGAGAAAAGAAGAGAAAAGGAGAGAAATGGGAAAAGAGAAAAAAGGAGAAAAGAAGAGAAAAGGGAAATGAGAAAAGAAGAAGAGAAACGAAAGAGAAAAGAAGAGACAAGAAGAAAAAAGAGAAAAAAAGAGAAAAGGGAAAAGAGAAGAGAGAAAAAACGAGATAAGAAGAGAAAAGAAGAGGAAAGAAGAGAAAAGAGAAAAGTAGAGAAAAGGGAAAAGAGAAAAGAGAAGAGAAGAGGAAAGAAGAGAAAAGAGAAAAAAGAAAAGAAGAGAAAAGGGAAATGAGAAAAGAAGACAAAAGTAGAGGAAAGAAGAGAAATGTGAAAAGAGAAAAAAAGAAGTGAAAAAAAGAAGAGAGAAGAAGAGATAAGAGAAAAGAGAAAAGAAGAGAAAAGGAGAGAAATGGGAATGAGAAAAAAGAAATGAAAAAAAGAAATGAGAGAAGAAGAGAAAAGAGAGAAGAATAATGGAGAGAAAAGGGAAAAGAGAAGAGAGAAAAGAAGAGAAAAGAGAAAAGGGAAAAGAGAAAAGAAGAGGAAAGAAGAGAAAAATGGAATGAGAAAAAAGAAGAGAAAAGAAGAGAAAAGAGAAAAGATGAGAAAAGGAGAGAAATGGGAATGAGAAAAAAAGAAGTGAAAAAAGAAATGAGAGAAGAAGAGAAAAGAGAGAAGAGAAATGGAGAGAAAAGGGAAAAGAGAAGAGAGAAAAGAAGAGAAAAGAGAAAAGGGAAAAGAGAAAAGAAGAGGAAAGAAGAGAAAAATGGAATGAGAAAAAACAAGAGAAACGAAGAGAAAAGAGAAAAGACGAGAAAAGGAGAGAAACGTGAAACGAGGAAAAAGAAGAAGTGAAAAAAGAAAAGAGAGAAGAGAAAAGAAGAGAAAAGAGAAAAGGGAAAAGAGAAAAGAAGAGAAAAGGAGAGAAATGGGAAAAGAGAAAAAAGGAGAAAAGAAGAGAAAAGAAGAGGAAAGAAGAGAAAAGAGAAAAGAGAAAAGAAGAGAAAAGGGAAATGAGAAAAGAAGAGAATAGAAGAGGAAAGAAGAGAAACGTGAAAAGAGAAAAAAGAAGAAGTGAAAAAAGAAAAGAGAAGAAGAGAAACGAAAGAGAAAAGAAGAGACAAGAAGAAAAAAGAGAAAAGACGAGAAAAGGAGAGAAATGGGAATAGAGAAAAAACGAGATCAGAAGAGAAAAGAAGAGGAAAGAAGAGAAAAGAGAAAAGAGAAAAGAAGAAAAAAGGAGAGAAATGGGAAAAGAGAAAAAAGGAGAAAAGAAGAGAAAAGAAGAGGAAAGAAGAGAAAAGAGAAAAGTAGAGAAAAGGGAAAAGAGAAAAAAGGAGAAAAGAAGAGAAAAGAAGAGAAAAGAAGAGGAAAGAAGAGAAATGTGAAAAGAGAAGAAAAAGAAGTGAAAAAAAGAAGAGAGAAGAAGAGATAAGAGAGAAGAGAAAAGAAGAGGAAAGAAGAGAAAAATGGAATGAGAAAAAAGAAGAGAAAAGAAGAGAAAAGTGAAAAGAAGAGAAAAGGAGAGAAATGGGAATGAGAAAAAAAAGTGAAAAAAAGAAATGAGAGAAGAAGAGAAAAGAGAGAAGAGAAAAGAAGAGGAAAGAAGAGAAAAATGGAATGAGAAAAAAGAAGAGAAAAGAAGATAAAAGAGAAAAGACGAGAAAAGGAGAGAAATGGGAAAAGAGAAAAAAGGAGAAAAGAAGAGGAAAGAAGAGAAAAGAGAAAAGAAGAGAAAAGTGAAATGAGAAAAGAAGAGGAAAGAAGAGAAAAGAGAAAGGGAAATGAAGAGAAAAGGGAAATGAGAAAAGAAGAGAAAAGAAGAGGAAACAAGGGAAACGTGAAAAGAGAAAAAAAAGAAGAGCAAAAAGAAAAGAAGTGAAAAGGGAAAGAGAAAAGAAGAGAAAAGGGAAAAGAGAGGAGAGAAAAGAATAGAAAAGAGAAAAGAAGAGAAAAGGAGAGAAATGGGAATGAGAAAAAAAGAAGTGAAAAAAAGAAATGAGAGAAGAAGAGAAAAGAGAGAAGTGAAAAGAGAAAAGAAGAGGAAAGAAGAGAAAAATGGAATGAGAAAAAAGAAGAGAAAAGAAGAGAAAAGAGAAAAGACGAGAAAAGGAGAGAAATGGGAAAAGAGAAAAAAGGAGAAAAGAAGAGAAATGAAGAGGAAAGAAGAGAAAAGAGAAAAGTAGAGAAAAGGGAAAAGAGAAGAGAAGAGGAAAGACGAGAAAAGAGAAAAGAGAAAAGAAGAGGAAAAAAGACAAACGTGAACAGAGAAAAAAGAAGAAGTGAGAAAAGAAAAGAGTAGGAGAGAAAAGAGAGAAGAGAAAAGAAGAGAAAAGAAGAGAAAAGGGCAAAGAGAAAAGAAGAGAAAAGGAGAGAAATGGGAAAAGAGAAAAAAGGAGAAAAGAAGAGAAAAGGGAAATGAGAAAAGAAGAAGAGAAACGAAAGAGAAAAGAAGAGACAAGAAGAAAAAAGAGAAAAAAAGAGAAAAGGGAAAAGAGAAGAGAGAAAAAACGAGATAAGAAGAGAAAAGAAGAGGAAAGAAGAGAAAAGAGAAAAGTAGAGAAAAGGGAAAAGAGAAAAGAGAAGAGAAGAGGAAAGAAGAGAAAAGAGAAAAAAGAAAAGAAGAGAAAAGGGAAATGAGAAAAGAAGACAAAAGAAGAGGAAAGAAGAGAAACGTGAAAAGAGAAAAAAAGAAGTGAAAAAAAGAAGAGAGAAGAAGAGATAAGAGAAAAGAGAAAAGAAGAGAAAAGGAGAGAAATGGGAATGAGAAAAAAAGAAATGAAAAAAAGAAATGAGAGAAGAAGAGAAAAGAGAGAAGAATAATGGAGAGAAAAGGGAAAAGAGAAGAGAGAAAAGAAGAGAAAAGAGAAAAGGGAAAAGAGAAAAGAAGAGGAAAGAAGAGAAAAATGGAATGAGAAAAAAGAAGAGAAAAGAAGAGAAAAGAGAAAAGATGAGAAAAGGAGAGAAATGGGAATGAGAAAAAAAGAAGTGAAAAAAGAAATGAGAGAAGAAGAGAAAAGAGAGAAGAGAAATGGAGAGAAAAGGGAAAAGAGAAGAGAGAAAAGAAGAGAAAAGAGAAAAGGGAAAAGAGAAAAGAAGAGGAAAGAAGAGAAAAATGGAATGAGAAAAAACAAGAGAAACGAAGAGAAAAGAGAAAAGACGAGAAAAGGAGAGAAACGTGAAACGAGGAAAAAGAAGAAGTGAAAAAAGAAAAGAGAGAAGAGAAAAGAAGAGAAAAGAGAAAAGGGAAAAGAGAAAAGAAGAGAAAAGGAGAGAAATGGGAAAAGAGAAAAAAGGAGAAAAGAAGAGAAAAGAAGAGGAAAGAAGAGAAAAGAGAAAAGAGAAAAGAAGAGAAAAGGGAAATGAGAAAAGAAGAGAATAGAAGAGGAAAGAAGAGAAACGTGAAAAGAGAAAAAAGAAGAAGTGAAAAAAGAAAAGAGAAGAAGAGAAACGAAAGAGAAAAGAAGAGACAAGAAGAAAAAAGAGAAAAGACGAGAAAAGGAGAGAAATGGGAATAGAGAAAAAACGAGATAAGAAGAGAAAAGAAGAGGAAAGAAGAGAAAAGAGAAAAGAGAAAAGAAGAAAAAAGGAGAGAAATGGGAAAAGAGAAAAAAGGAGAAAAGAAGAGAAAAGAAGAGGAAAGAAGAGAAAAGAGAAAAGTAGAGAAAAGGGAAAAGAGAAAAAAGGAGAAAAGAAGAGAAAAGAAGAGAAAAGAAGAGGAAAGAAGAGAAATGTGAAAAGAGAAGAAAAAGAAGTGAAAAAAAGAAGAGAGAAGAAGAGATAAGAGAGAAGAGAAAAGAAGAGGAAAGAAGAGAAAAATGGAATGAGAAAAAAGAAGAGAAAAGAAGAGAAAAGAGAAAAGAAGAGAAAAGGAGAGAAATGGGAATGAGAAAAAAAAGTGAAAAAAAGAAATGAGAGAAGAAGAGAAAAGAGAGAAGAGAAAAGAAGAGGAAAGAAGAGAAAAATGGAATGAGAAAAAAGAAGAGAAAAGAAGATAAAAGAGAAAAGACGAGAAAAGGAGAGAAATGGGAAAAGAGAAAAAAGGAGAAAAGAAGAGGAAAGAAGAGAAAAGAGAAAAGAAGAGAAAAGTGAAATGAGAAAAGAAGAGGAAAGAAGAGAAAAGAGAAAGGGAAATGAAGAGAAAAGGGAAATGAGAAAAGAAGAGAAAAGAAGAGGAAACAAGGGAAACGTGAAAAGAGAAAAAAAAGAAGAGCAAAAAGAAAAGAAGTGAAAAGGGAAAGAGAAAAGAAGAGAAAAGGGAAAAGAGAGGAGAGAAAAGAATAGAAAAGAGAAAAGAAGAGAAAAGGAGAGAAATGGGAATGAGAAAAAAAGAAGTGAAAAAAAGAAATGAGAGAAGAAGAGAAAAGAGAGAAGTGAAAAGAGAAAAGAAGAGGAAAGAAGAGAAAAATGGAATGAGAAAAAAGAAGAGAAAAGAAGAGAAAAGAGAAAAGACGAGAAAAGGAGAGAAATGGGAAAAGAGAAAAAAGGAGAAAAGAAGAGAAATGAAGAGGAAAGAAGAGAAAAGAGAAAAGTAGATAAAAGGGAAAAGAGAAGAGAAGAGGAAAGACGAGAAAAGAGAAAAGAGAAAAGGGAAATGAGAAAAGAGAAAAGAAGAGGAAAAAAGACAAACGTGAACAGGGAAAAAAGAAGAAGTGAGAAAAGAAAAGAGTAGGAGAGAAAAGAGAGAAGAGAAAAGAAGAGAAAAGAAGAGAAAAGGGCAAAGAGAAAAGAAGAGAAAAGGAGAGAAATGGGAAAAGAGAAAAAAGGAGAAAAGAAGAGAAAAGGGAAATGAGAAAAGAAGAAGAGAAACGAAAGAGAAAAGAAGAGACAAGAAGAAAAAAGAGAAAAAAAGAGAAAAGGGAAAAGAGAAGAGAGAAAAAACGAGATAAGAAGAGAAAAGAAGAGGAAAGAAGAGAAAAGAGAAAAGTAGAGAAAAGGGAAAAGAGAAAAGAGAAGAGAAGAGGAAAGAAGAGAAAAGAGAAAAAAGAAAAGAAGAGAAAAGGGAAATGAGAAAAGAAGACAAAAGAAGAGGAAAGAAGAGAAACGTGAAAAGAGAAAAAAAGAAGTGAAAAAAAGAAGAGAGAAGAAGAGATAAGAGAAAAGAGAAAAGAAGAGAAAAGGAGAGAAATGGGAATGAGAAAAAAAGAAATGAAAAAAAGAAATGAGAGAAGAAGAGAAAAGAGAGAAGAATAATGGAGAGAAAAGGGAAAAGAGAAGAGAGAAAAGAAGAGAAAAGAGAAAAGGGAAAAGAGAAAAGAAGAGGAAAGAAGAGAAAAATGGAATGAGAAAAAACAAGAGAAACGAAGAGAAAAGAGAAAAGACGAGAAAAGGAGAGAAACGTGAAACGAGGAAAAAGAAGAAGTGAAAAAAGAAAAGAGAGAAGAGAAAAGAAGAGAAAAGAGAAAAGGGAAAAGAGAAAAGAAGAGAAAAGGAGAGAAATGGGAAAAGAGAAAAAACGAGAAAAGAAGAGAAAAGAAGAGGAAAGAAGAGAAAAGAGAAAAGAGAAAAGAAGAGAAAAGGGAAATGAGAAAAGAAGAGAATAGAAGAGGAAAGAAGAGAAACGTGAAAAGAGAAAAAAGAAGAAGTGAAAAAAGAAAAGAGAAGAAGAGAAACGAAAGAGAAAAGAAGAGACAAGAAGAAAAAAGAGAAAAGACGAGAAAAGGAGAGAAATGGGAATAGAGAAAAAACGAGATAAGAAGAGAAAAGAAGAGGAAAGAAGAGAAAAGAGAAAAGAGAAAAGAAGAAAAAAGGAGAGAAATGGGAAAAGAGAAAAAAGGAGAAAAGAAGAGAAAAGAAGAGGAAAGAAGAGAAAAGAGAAAAGTAGAGAAAAGGGAAAAGAGAAAAAAGGAGAAAAGAAGAGAAAAGAAGAGAAAAGAAGAGGAAAGAAGAGAAATGTGAAAAGAGAAGAAAAAGAAGTGAAAAAAAGAAGAGAGAAGAAGAGATAAGAGAGAAGAGAAAAGAAGAGGAAAGAAGAGAAAAATGGAATGAGAAAAAAGAAGAGAAAAGAAGAGAAAAGAGAAAAGAAGAGAAAAGGAGAGAAATGGGAATGAGAAAAAAAGTGAAAAAAAGAAATGAGAGAAGAAGAGAAAAGAGAGAAGAGAAAAGAAGAGGAAAGAAGAGAAAAATGGAATGAGAAAAAAGAAGAGAAAAGAAGAGAAAAGAGAAAAGACGAGAAAAGGAGAGAAATGGGAAAAGAGAAAAAAGGAGAAAAGAAGAGAAAAGAAGAGGAAAGAAGAGAAAAGAGAAAAGAAGAGAAAAGTGAAATGAGAAAAGAAGAGGAAAGCAGAGAAAAGAGAAAGGGAAATGAAGAGAAAAGGGAAATGAGAAAAGAAGAGAAAAGAAGAGGAAAGAACGGAAACGTGAAAAGAGAAAAAAAAGAAGAGAAAAAAGAAAAGAAGTGAAAAGGGAAAGAGAAAAGAAGAGAAAAGGGAAAAGAGAGGAGAGAAAAGAATAGAAAAGAGAAAAGAAGAGAAAAGGAGAGAAATGGGAATGAGAAAAAAAGAAGTGAAAAAAAGAAATGAGAGAAGAAGAGAAAAGAGAGAAGAGAAAAGTAGAAAAAAGGGAAAAGAGAAGAGAGAAAAGAAGAGAAAAGAGAAAAGGGAAAAGAGAAAAGAAGAGGAAAGAAGAGAAAAATGGAATGAGAAAAAAGAAGAGAAAAGAAGAGAAAAGAGAAAAGACGAGAAAAGGAGAGAAATGGGAAAAGAGAAAAAAGGAGAAAAGAAGAGGAAAGAAGAGAAAAGAGAAAAGAAGAGAAAAGTGAAATGAGAAAAGAAGAGAATAGAAGAGGAAAGGAGAGAAACGTGAAAAGAGAAAAAAGAAGAAATGAAAAAAGAAAAGAGAAGAAGAGAAACGAAAGAGAAAAGAAGAGACAAGAAGAAAAAAGAGAAAAGACGAGAAAAGGAGAGCAATGGGAATAGAGAAAAAACGAGATCAGAAGAGAAAAGAAGAGGAAAGAAGAGAAAAGAGAAAAGAGAAAAGAAGAAAAAAGGGAAATGAGAAAAGAAGAGAAAAGAAGAGGAAAGAAGACAAACGTGAAACGAGAAAAAAGAAGAAGTGAAAAAGAAAAGAGTAGAAGAGAAAAGAGAGAAGAGAAAAGAAGAGAAAAGAAGAGAAAAGAGAAAAGAAGTGAAAAGGGAAAAGAGAAGAGAGAAAAGAAGGGAAAAGAGAAAAGGGAAAAGAGAAAAGAAGAGAAAAGGAGAGAAATGGGAAAAGAGAAAAAAGGAGAAAGGAAGAGAAAAGAAGAGAAAAGAAGAGAAAAGAGAAAAGTAGAGAAAAGGGAAAAGAGAAAAAAGGAGAAAAGAAGAGAAAAGAAGAGGAAAGAAGAGAAATGTGAAAAGAGAAGAAAAAGAAGTGAAAAAAAGAAGAGAGAAGAAGAGATAAGAGAGAAGAGAAAAGAAGAGGAAAGAAGAGAAAAATGGAATGAGAAAAAAGAAGAGAAAAGAAGAGAAAAGAGAAAAGAAGAGACAAGGAGAGAAATGGGAATGAGAAAAAAAAGTGAAAAAAAGAAATGAGAGAAGAAGAGAAAAGAGAGAAGAGAAAAGAGGAAAGAAGAGAAAAATGGAATGAGAAAAAAGAAGAGAAAAGAAGAGAAAAGAGAAAAGACGAGAAAAGGAGAGAAATGGGAAAAGAGAAAAAAGGAGAAAAGAAGAGAAAAGAAGAGGAAAGAAGAGAAAAGAGAAAAGAAGAGAAAAGTGAAATGAGAAAAGAAGAGGAAAGAAGAGAAAAGAGAAAGGGAAATGAAGAGAAAAGGGAAATGAGAAAAGAAGTGAAAAGAAGAGGAAAGAAGGGAAACGTGAAAAGAGAAAAAAAAGAAGAGAAAAAAGAAAAGAAGTGAAAAGGGAAAGAGAAAAGAAGAGAAAAGGGAAAAGAGAGGAGAGAAAAGAATAGAAAAGAGAAAAGAAGAGAAAAGGAGAGAAATGGGAATGAGAAAAAAAGAAGTGAAAAAAAGAAAGGAGAGAAGAAGAGAAAAGAGAGAAGAGAAATGGAGAGAAAAGGGAAAAGAGAAGAGAGAAAAGAAGAGAAAAGAGAAAAGGGAAAAGAGAAAAGAAGAGGAAAGAAGAGAAAAATGGAATGAGAAAAAAGAAGAGAAAAGAAGAGAAAAGAGAAAAGACGAGAAAAGGAGAGAAATGGGAAAAGAGAAAAAAGGAGAAAAGAAGAGGAAAGAAGAGAAAAGAGAAAAGAAGAGAAAAGTGAAATGAGAAAAGAAGAGGAAAGAAGAGAAAATGGAATGAGAAAAAACAAGAGAAAAGAAGAGAAAAGAGAAAAGACGAGAAGAGGAGAGAAATGGGAAAAGAGAAAAAAGGAGAAAAGAAGAGAAAAGAAGAGGAAAGAAGAGAATGAGAAAAGAAGAGAAAAGTGAAATGAGAAAAGAAGAGAAAGAAGAGAAAAGAAGAGAAAAGACGAGAAAAGAGAAAAGAGAAGAGAAGAGAAAAGGGAAAAGAGAGGAGAGAACAGAAGAGAAAAGAGAAAAGGGCAAAGAGAAAAGAAGAGAAAAGGAGAGAAATGGGAAAAGAGAAAAAAGGAGAAAAGAAGAGAAATGAAGAGGAAAGAAGAGAAAAGAGAAAAGTAGAGAAAAGGGAAAAGAGAAAAGAGAAGAGAAGAGAAAAGAAGAGGAAAAAAGACAAACGTGAACAGAGAAAAAAGAAGAAGTGAGAAAAGAAAAGAGTAGGAGAGAAAAGAGAGAAGAGAAAAGAAGAGAAAAGAAGAGAAAAGGGAAAGGGGAAAAGAACAGAAAAGGGTAAAGAGAAGAGAGAAAAGAAGAGAAAAGAGAAAAGGGCAAAGAGAAAAGAAGAGAAAAGGAGAGAAATGGGAAAAGAGAAAAAAGGAGAAAAGAAGAGGAAAGAAGAGGAAAGAAGAAAAAAGAGAAAAGTAGAGAAAAGGGAAAAGAGGAAAGAGAAGAGAAGAGGAAAGAAGAGAAAAGAGAAAAAAGAAAAGAAGAGAAAAGGGAAATTAGAAAAGAAGACAAAAGAAGAGGAAAGAAGAGAAACGTGAAAAGAGAAAAAAAGAAGTGAAAAAAAGAAGAGAGAAGAAGAGAGAAGAGAGAAGAGAAAAGAAGAGGACGGAAGAGAAAAATGGAATGAGAAAAAAATGAAGAGAAAAGAAGAGAAAAGAGAAAAGAAGAGAAAAGGAGAGAAATGGGAATGAGAAAAAAAGAAATGAAAAAAAGAAATGAGAGAAGAAGAGAAAAGAGAGAAGATGATGGAGAGAAAAGGGAAAAGAGAAGAGAGAAAAGAAGAGAAAAGAGAAAAGAAGAGAAAATGAGAGAAATGGGAATGAGAAAAAAAGAAGTGAAAAAAGAAATGAGAGAAGAAGAGAAAAGAGAGAAGAGAAATGGAGAGAAAAGGGAAAAGAGAAGAGAGAAAAGAAGAGAAAAGAGAAAAGAAGAGGAAAGGGAAATGAGAAAAGAAGAGAAAAGAAGAGAAAAGAAGAGGAAAGAAGAGAAACGTGAAAAGAGAAAAAAGAAGAAGTGAAAAAAGAAAAGAGAAGAAGAGAAACGAAAGAGAAAAGAAGAGACAAGAAGAAAAAAGAGAAAAAAAGAGAAAAGGGAAAAGAGAAGAGAGAAAAAACGAGATAAGAAGAGAAAAGAAGAGGAAAGAAGAGAAAAGAGAAAAGAAGAAAAAATGGAAATGAGAAAAGAAGAGAAAAGAAGAGGAAAGAAGAGAAAAGTAGAGAAAAGGGAAAAGAGAATACAGAAGAGAAGAGGAAAGAAGGGAAAGAGAAAAGAGAAAAGAAGAGAAAAGGGAAATGAGAAAAGAATAGAAAAGAAGAGGAAAGAAGAGTAAAGAGAAAAGAAGAGAAAAGGGAAATGAGAAAAGAAGAGAAAAGAAGAGAAAAGAAGAGGAATGAAGACAAACGTGAAACGAGAAAAAAGAAGAAGTGAAAAAAGAAAAGAGTAGAAGAGAAAAGAGAGAAGAGAAAAGAAGAGAAAAGAGAAAAGAGAAAAGAAGAGAAAAGGGAAAAGAGAGGAGAGAAAAGAAGAGAAAAGAGAAAAGGGCAAAGAGAAAAGAAGAGAAAAGGAGAGAAATGGGAAAAGAGAAAAGAAGAGGCAAGAAGAGAAAAGTAGAGAAAAGGGAAAAGAGAAAAGAGAAGAGAAGAGGAAAGAAGGGAAAGAGAAAAGAGAAAAGAAGAGAAAAGGGAAATGAGAAAAGAATAGAAAAGAAGAGCAAAGAAGAGAAAAGAGAAAAGTGAAAAGAAGAGAAAAGGGAAAGAGAAAAGAAGAGAAAAGGGAAAAGAGAGGAGAGAAAAGAATAGAAAAGAGAAAAGAAGAGAAAAGGAGAGAAATGGGAATGAGAAAATAAGAAGTGAAAAGAAGAAATGAGAGAAGAAGAGAAAAGAGAGAAGAGAAATGGAGAGAAAAGGGAAAAGAGAAGAGAGAAAAGAAGAGAAAAGAGAAAAGGGAAAAGAGAAAAGAAGAGGAAAGAAGAGAAAAATGGAATGAGAAAAAAGAAGAGAAAAGAAGAGAAAAGAGAAAAGACGAGAAAAGGAGAGAAATGGGAATAGAGAAAAAAGGAGAAAAGAAGAGGAAAGAAGAGAAAAGAGAAAAGAAGAGAAAAGTGAAATGAGAAAAGAAGAGAAAAGAAGTGGAAAGAAGAGAAACGTGAAAAGAGAAAAAAGAAGAAGCGAAAAAAGAAAAGAGAAGAAAAGAGAGAAGAGAAAAGAAGAGAAAAGAGAAAAGAGAAAAGAAGAGAAAAGGGAAAAGAGAAAAGAAGAGGAAAGAAGAGAAAATGGAATGAGAAAAAACAAGAGAAAAGAAGAGAAAAGAGAAAAGACGAGAAGAGGAGAGAAATGGGAAAAGAGAAAAAAGGAGAAAAGAAGAGAAAAGAAGAGGAAAGAAGAGAATGAGAAAAGAAGAGAAAAGTGAAATGAGAAAAGAAGAGAAAGAAGAGAAAAGAAGAGAAAAGAAGAGAAAAGAGAAAAGAGAAGAGAAGAGAAAAGGGAAAAGAGAGGAGAGAACAGAAGAGAAAAGAGAAAAGGGCAAAGAGAAAAGAAGAGAAAAGGAGAGAAATGGGAAAAGAGAAAAAAGGAGAAAAGAAGAGAAATGAAGAGGGAAGAAGAGAAAAGAGAAAAGTAGAGAAAAGGGAAAAGAGAAAAGAGAAGAGAAGAGAAAAGAAGAGGAAAAAAGACAAACGTGAACAGAGAAAAAAGAAGAAGTGAGAAAAGAAAAGAGTAGGAGAGAAAAGAGAGAAGAGAAAAGAAGAGAAAAGAAGAGAAAAGGGAAAGGGGAAAAGAACAGAAAAGGGAAAAGAGAAGAGAGAAAAGAAGAGAAAAGAGAAAAGGGCAAAGAGAAAAGAAGAGAAAAGGAGAGAAATGGGAAAAGAGAAAAAAGGAGAAAAGAAGAGGAAAGAAGAGGAAAGAAGAGAAAAGAGAAAAGTAGAGAAAAGGGAAAAGAGGAAAGAGAAGAGAAGAGGAAAGAAGAGAAAAGAGAAAAAAGAAAAGAAGAGAAAAGGGAAATTAGAAAAGAAGACAAAAGAAGAGGAAAGAAGAGAAACGTGAAAAGAGAAAAAAAGAAGTGAAAAAAAGAAGAGAGAAGAGAGAAGAGAAAATGGGAATGAGAAAAAAAGAAGTGAAAAAAAGAAATGAGAGAAGAAGAATAAAAGAGAGAAGTGAAAAGAGAAAAGAAGAGGAAAGAAGAGAAAAATGGAATGAGAAAAAAGAAGAGAAAAGAAGAGAAAAGAGAAAAGACGAGAAAAGGAGAGAAATGGGAAAAGAGAAAAAAGGAGAAAAGAAGAGAAATGAAGAGGAAAGAAGAGAAAAGAGAAAAGTAGAGAAAAGGGAAAAGAGAAGAGAAGAGGAACGACGAGAAAAGAGAAAAGAGAAAAGAAGAGAAAAGGGAAATGAGAAAAGAGAAAAGAAGAGGAAAAAAGACAAACGTGAACAGAGAAAAAAGAAGAAGTGAGAAAAGAAAAGAGTAGGAGAGAAAAGAGAGAAGAGAAAAGAAGAGAAAAGAAGAGAAAAGGGCAAAGAGAAAAGAAGAGAAAAGGAGAGAAATGGGAAAAGAGAAAAAAGGAGAAAAGAAGAGAAAAGGGAAATGAGAAAAGAAGAAGAGAAACGAAAGAGAAAAGAAGAGACAAGAAGAAAAAAGAGAAAAAAAGAGAAAAGGGAAAAGAGAAGAGAGAAAAAACGAGATAAGAAGAGAAAAGAAGAGGAAAGAAGAGAAAAGAGAAAAGTCGAGAAAAGGGAAAAGAGAAAAGAGAAGAGAAGAGGAAAGAAGAGAAAAGAGAAAAAAGAAAAGAAGAGAAAAGGGAAATGAGAAAAGAAGACAAAAGAAGAGGAAAGAAGAGAAACGTGAAAAGAGAAAAAAAGAAGTGAAAAAAAGAAGAGAGAAGAAGAGATAAGAGAAAAGAGAAAAGAAGAGAAAAGGAGAGAAATGGGAATGAGAAAAAAAGAAATGAAAAAAAGAAATGAGAGAAGAAGAGAAAAGAGAGAAGAATAATGGAGAGAAAAGGGAAAAGACAAGAGAGAAAAGAAGAGAAAAGAGAAAAGGGAAAAGAGAAAAGAAGAGGAAAGAAGAGAAAAATGGAATGAGAAAAAAGAAGAGAAAAGAAGATAAAAGAGAAAAGATGAGAAAAGGAGAGAAATGGGAATGAGAAAAAAAGAAGTGAAAAAAGAAATGAGAGAAGAAGAGAAAAGAGAGAAGAGAAATGGAGAGAAAAGGGAAAAGAGAAGAGAGAAAAGAAGAGAAAAGAGAAAAGGGAAAAGAGAAAAGAAGAGGAAAGAAGAGAAAAATGGAATGAGAAAAAACAAGAGAAACGAAGAGAAAAGAGAAAAGACGAGAAAAGGAGAGAAACGTGAAACGAGGAAAAAGAAGAAGTGAAAAAAGAAAAGAGAGAAGAGAAAAGAAGAGAAAAGAGAAAAGGGAAAAGAGAAAAGAAGAGAAAAGGAGAGAAATGGGAAAAGAGAAAAAAGGAGAAAAGAAGAGAAAAGAAGAGGAAAGAAGAGAAAAGAGAAAAGAGAAAAGAAGAGAAAAGGGAAATGAGAAAAGAAGAGAATAGAAGAGGAAAGAAGAGAAACGTGAAAAGAGAAAAAAGAAGAAGTGAAAAAAGAAAAGAGAAGAAGAGAAACGAAAGAGAAAAGAAGAGACAAGAAGAAAAAAGAGAAAAGACGAGAAAAGGAGAGAAATGGGAATAGAGAAAAAACGAGATAAGAAGAGAAAAGAAGAGGAAAGAAGAGAAAAGAGAAAAGAGAAAAGAAGAAAAAAGGAGAGAAATGGGAAAAGAGAAAAAAGGAGAAAAGAAGAGAAAAGAAGAGGAAAGAAGAGAAAAGAGAAAAGTAGAGAAAAGGGAAAAGAGAAAAAAGGAGAAAAGAAGAGAAAAGAAGAGAAAAGAAGAGGAAAGAAGAGAAATGTGAAAAGAGAAGAAAAAGAAGTGAAAAAAAGAAGAGAGAAGAAGAGATAAGAGAGAAGAGAAAAGAAGAGGAAAGAAGAGAAAAATGGAATGAGAAAAAAGAAGAGAAAAGAAGAGAAAAGAGAAAAGAAGAGAAAAGGAGAGAAATGGGAATGAGAAAAAAAAGTGAAAAAAAGAAATGAGAGAAGAAGAGAAAAGAGAGAAGTGAAAAGAGAAAAGAAGAGGAAAGAAGAGAAAAATGGAATGAGAAAAAAGAAGAGAAAAGAAGAGAAAAGAGAAAAGACGAGAAAAGGAGAGAAATGGGAAAAGAGAAAAAAGGAGAAAAGAAGAGAAATGAAGAGGAAAGAAGAGAAAAGAGAAAAGTAGAGAAAAGGGAAAAGAGAAGAGAAGAGGAAAGACGAGAAAAGAGAAAAGAGAAAAGAAGAGAAAAGGGAAATGAGAAAAGAGAAAAGAAGAGGAAAAAAGACAAACGTGAACAGGGAAAAAAGAAGAAGTGAGAAAAGAAAAGAGTAGGAGAGAAAAGAGAGAAGAGAAAAGAAGAGAAAAGAAGAGAAAAGGGCAAAGAGAAAAGAAGAGAAAAGGAGAGAAATGGGAAAAGAGAAAAAAGGAGAAAAGAAGAGAAAAGGGAAATGAGAAAAGAAGAAGAGAAACGAAAGAGAAAAGAAGAGACAAGAAGAAAAAAGAGAAAAAAAGAGAAAAGGGAAAAGAGAAGAGAGAAAAAACGAGATAAGAAGAGAAAAGAAGAGGAAAGAAGAGAAAAGAGAAAAGTAGAGAAAAGGGAAAAGAGAAAAGAGAAGAGAAGAGGAAAGAAGAGAAAAGAGAAAAAAGAAAAGAAGAGAAAAGGGAAATGAGAAAAGAAGACAAAAGAAGAGGAAAGAAGAGAAACGTGAAAAGAGAAAAAAGAAATGAGAGAAGAAGAGAAAAGAGAGAAGAGAAATGGAGAGAAAAGGGAAAAGAGAAGAGAGAAAAGAAGAGAAAAGAGAAAAGGGAAAAGAGAAAAGAAGAGGAAAGAAGAGAAAAATGGAATGAGAAAAAACAAGAGAAACGAAGAGAAAAGAGAAAAGACGAGAAAAGGAGAGAAACGTGAAACGAGGAAAAAGAAGAAGTGAAAAAAGAAAAGAGAGAAGAGAAAAGAAGAGAAAAGAGAAAAGGGAAAAGAGAAAAGAAGAGAAAAGGAGAGAAATGGGAAAAGAGAAAAAAGGAGAAAAGAAGAGAAAAGAAGAGGAAAGAAGAGAAAAGAGAAAAGAGAAAAGAAGAGAAAAGGGAAATGAGAAAAGAAGAGAATAGAAGAGGAAAGAAGAGAAACGTGAAAAGAGAAAAAAGAAGAAGTGAAAAAAGAAAAGAGAAGAAGAGAAACGAAAGAGAAAAGAAGAGACAAGAAGAAAAAAGAGAAAAGACGAGAAAAGGAGAGAAATGGGAATAGAGAAAAAACGAGATAAGAAGAGAAAAGAAGAGGAAAGAAGAGAAAAGAGAAAAGAGAAAAGAAGAAAAAAGGAGAGAAATGGGAAAAGAGAAAAAAGGAGAAAAGAAGAGAAAAGAAGAGGAAAGAAGAGAAAAGAGAAAAGTAGAGAAAAGGGAAAAGAGAAAAAAGGAGAAAAGAAGAGAAAAGAAGAGAAAAGAAGAGGAAAGAAGAGAAATGTGAAAAGAGAAGAAAAAGAAGAGAGAAGAAGAGATAAGAGAGAAGAGAAAAGAAGAGGAAAGAAGAGAAAAATGGAATGAGAAAAAAGAAGAGAAAAGAAGAGAAAAGAGAAAAGAAGAGAAAAGGAGAGAAATGGGAATGAGAAAAAAAAGTGAAAAAAAGAAATGAGAGAAGAAGAGAAAAGAGAGAAGTGAAAAGAGAAAAGAAGAGGAAAGAAGAGAAAAATGGAATGAGAAAAAAGAAGAGAAAAGAAGAGAAAAGACGAGAAAAGGAGAGAAATGGGAAAAGAGAAAAAAGGAGAAAAGTAGAGAAATGAAGAGGAAAGAAGAGAAAAGAGAAAAGTAGAGAAAAGGGAAAAGAGAAGAGAAGAGGAAAGACGAGAAAAGAGAAAAGAGAAAAGAAGAGAAAAGGGAAATGAGAAAAGAGAAAAGAAGAGGAAAAAAGACAAACGTGAACAGGGAAAAAAGAAGTGAGAAAAGAAAAGAGTAGGAGAGAAAAGAGAGAAGAGAAAAGAAGAGAAAAGAAGAGAAAAGGGCAAAGAGAAAAGAAGAGAAAAGGAGAGAAATGGGAAAAGAGAAAAAAGGAGAAAAGAAGAGAAAAGGGAAATGAGAAAAGAAGAAGAGAAACGAAAGAGAAAAGAAGAGACAAGAAGAAAAAAGAGAAAAAAGAGAAAAGGGAAAAGAGAAGAGAGAAAAAACGAGATAAGAAGAGAAAAGAAGAGGAAAGAAGAGAAAAGAGAAAAGTAGAGAAAAGGGAAAAGAGAAAAGAGAAGAGAAGAGGAAAGAAGAGAAAAGAGAAAAAAGAAAAGAAGAGAAAAGGGAAATGAGAAAAGAAGACAAAAGAAGAGGAAAGAAGAGAAACGTGAAAAGAGAAAAAAAGAAGTGAAAAAAAGAAGAGAGAAGAAGAGATAAGAGAAAAGAGAAAAGAAGAGAAAAGGAGAGAAATGGGAATGAGAAAAAAAGAAATGAAAAAAAGAAATGAGAGAAGAAGAGAAAAGAGAGAAGAATAATGGAGAGAAAAGGGAAAAGAGAAGAGAGAAAAGAAGAGAAAAGAGAAAAGGGAAAAGAGAAAAGAAGAGGAAAGAAGAGAAAAATGGAATGAGAAAAAAGAAGAGAAAAGAAGAGAAAAGAGAAAAGATGAGAAAAGGAGAGAAATGGGAATGAGAAAAAAAGAAGTGAAAAAAGAAATGAGAGAAGAAGAGAAAAGAGAGAAGAGAAATGGAGAGAAAAGGGAAAAGAGAAGAGAGAAAAGAAGAGAAAAGAGAAAAGGGAAAAGAGAAAAGAAGAGGAAAGAAGAGAAAAATGGAATGAGAAAAAACAAGTGAAACGAAGAGAAAAGAGAAAAGACGAGAAAAGGAGAGAAACGTGAAACGAGGAAAAAGAAGAAGTGAAAAAAGAAAAGAGAGAAGAGAAAAGAAGAGAAAAGAGAAAAGGGAAAAGAGAAAAGAAGAGAAAAGGAGAGAAATGGGAAAAGAGAAAAAAGGAGAAAAGAAGAGAAAAGAAGAGGAAAGAAGAGAAAAGAGAAAAGAGAAAAGAAGAGAAAAGGGAAATGAGAAAAGAAGAGAATAGAAGAGGAAAGAAGAGAAACGTGAAAAGAGAAAAAAGAAGAAGTGAAAAAAGAAAAGAGAAGAAGAGAAACGAAAGAGAAAAGAAGAGACAAGAAGAAAAAAGAGAAAAGACGAGAAAAGGAGAGAAATGGGAATAGAGAAAAAACGAGATAAGAAGAGAAAAGAAGAGGAAAGAAGAGAAAAGAGAAAAGAGAAAAGAAGAAAAAAGGAGAGAAATGGGAAAAGAGAAAAAAGGAGAAAAGAAGAGAAAAGAAGAGGAAAGAAGAGAAAAGAGAAAAGTAGAGAAAAGGGAAAAGAGAAAAAAGGAGAAAAGAAGAGAAAAGAAGAGAAAAGAAGAGGAAAGAAGAGAAATGTGAAAAGAGAAGAAAAAGAAGTGAAAAAAAGAAGAGAGAAGAAGAGATAAGAGAGAAGAGAAAAGAAGAGGAAAGAAGAGAAAAATGGAATGAGAAAAAAGAAGAGAAAAGAAGAGAAAAGAGAAAAGAAGAGAAAAGGAGAGAAATGGGAATGAGAAAAAAAAGTGAAAAAAAGAAATGAGAGAAGAAGAGAAAAGAGAGAAGAGAAAAGAAGAGGAAAGAAGAGAAAAATGGAATGAGAAAAAAGAAGAGAAAAGAAGATAAAAGAGAAAAGACGAGAAAAGGAGAGAAATGGGAAAAGAGAAAAAAGGAGAAAAGAAGAGGAAAGAAGAGAAAAGAGAAAAGAAGAGAAAAGTGAAATGAGAAAAGAAGAGGAAAGAAGAGAAAAGAGAAAGGGAAATGAAGAGAAAAGGGAAATGAGAAAAGAAGAGAAAAGAAGAGGAAACAAGGGAAACGTGAAAAGAGAAAAAAAAGAAGAGCAAAAAGAAAAGAAGTGAAAAGGGAAAGAGAAAACAAGAGAAAAGGGAAAAGAGAGGAGAGAAAAGAATAGAAAAGAGAAAAGAAGAGAAAAGGAGAGAAATGGGAATGAGAAAAAAAGAAGTGAAAAAAAGAAATGAGAGAAGAAGAGAAAAGAGAGAAGTGAAAAGAGAAAAGAAGAGGAAAGAAGAGAAAAATGGAATGAGAAAAAAGAAGAGAAAAGAAGAGAAAAGAGAAAAGACGAGAAAAGGAGAGAAATGGGAAAAGAGAAAAAAGGAGAAAAGAAGAGAAATGAAGAGGAAAGAAGAGAAAAGAGAAAAGTAGAGAAAAGGGAAAAGAGAAGAGAAGAGGAAAGACGAGAAAAGAGAAAAGAGAAAAGAAGAGAAAAGGGAAATGAGAAAAGAGAAAAGAAGAGGAAAAAAGACAAACGTGAACAGAGAAAAAAGAAGAAGTGAGAAAAGAAAAGCGTAGGAGAGAAAAGAGAGAAGAGAAAAGAAGAGAAAAGAAGAGAAAAGGGCAAAGAGAAAAGAAGAGAAAAGGAGAGAAATGGGAAAAGAGAAAAAAGGAGAAAAGAAGAGAAAAGGGAAATGAGAAAAGAAGAAGAGAAACGAAAGAGAAAAGAAGAGACAAGAAGAAAAAAGAGAAAAAAAGAGAAAAGGGAAAAGAGAAGAGAGAAAAAACGAGATAAGAAGAGAAAAGAAGAGGAAAGAAGAGAAAAGAGAAAAGTAGAGAAAAGGGAAAAGAGAAAAGAGAAGAGAAGAGAAAAGAAGAGGAAAAAAGACAAACGTGAACAGAGAAAAAAGAAGAAGTGAGAAAAGAAAAGAGTAGGAGAGAAAAGAGAGAAGAGAAAAGAAGAGAAAAGAAGAGAAAAGGGAAAGGGGAAAAGAACAGAAAAGGGAAAAGAGAAGAGAGAAAAGAAGAGAAAAGAGAAAAGGGCAAAGAGAAAAGAAGAGAAAAGGAGAGAAATGGGAAAAGAGAAAAAAGGAGAAAAGAAGAGGAAAGAAGAGGAAAGAAGAGAAAAGAGAAAAGTAGAGAAAAGGGAAAAGAGGAAAGAGAAGAGAAGAGGAAAGAAGAGAAAAGAGAAAAAAGAAAAGAAGAGAAAAGGGAAATTAGAAAAGAAGACAAAAGAAGAGGAAAGAAGAGAAACGTGAAAAGAGAAAAAAAGAAGTGAAAAAAAGAAGAGAGAAGAAGAGAGAAGAGAGAAGAGAAAAGAAGAGGACGGAAGAGAAAAATGGAATGAGAAAAAAATGAAGAGAAAAGAAGAGAAAAGAGAAAAGAAGAGAAAAGGAGAGAAATGGGAATGAGAAAAAAAGAAATGAAAAAAAGAAATGAGAGAAGAAGAGAAAAGAGAGAAGATGATGGAGAGAAAAGGGAAAAGAGAAGAGAGAAAAGAAGAGAAAAGAGAAAAGAAGAGAAAATGAGAGAAATGGGAATGAGAAAAAAAGAAGTGAAAAAAGAAATGAGAGAAGAAGAGAAAAGAGAGAAGAGAAATGGAGAGAAAAGGGAAAAGAGAAGAGAGAAAAGAAGAGAAAAGAGAAAAGGGAAAAGAGAAAAGAAGAGGAAAGAAGAGAAAAATGGAATGAGAAAAAAGAAGAGAAAAGAAGAGAAAAGAGAAAAGACGAGAAAAGGAGAGAAATGGGAAAAGAGAAAAAAGGAGAAAAGAAGAGAAAAGAAGAGGAAAGAAGAGAAAAGAGAAAAGAAGAGAAAAGTGAAATGAGAAAAGAAGAGGAAAGAAGAGAAAAGAGAAAGGGAAATGAAGAGAAAAGGGAAATGAGAAAAGAAGAGAAAAGAAGAGGAAAGAAGGGAAACGTGAAAAGAGAAAAAAAAGAAGAGAAAAAAGAAAAGAAGTGAAAAGGGAAAGAGAAAAGAAGAGAAAAGGGAAAAGAGAGGAGAGAAAAGAATAGAAAAGAGAAAAGAAGAGAAAAGGAGAGAAATGGGAATGAGAAAAAAAGAAGTGAAAAAAAGAAATGAGAGAAGAAGAGAAAAGAGAGAAGAGAAATGGAGAGAAAAGGGAAAAGAGAAGAGAGAAAAGAAGAGAAAAGAGAAAAGGGAAAAGAGAAAAGAAGAGGAAAGAAGAGAAAAATGGAATGAGAAAAAAGAAGAGAAAAGAGAAAAGACTAGAAAAGGAGAGAAATGGGAAAAGAGAAAAAAGGAGAAAAGAAGACAAATGAAGAGGAAAGAAGAGAAACGTGAAAAGAGAAAAAAAAGAAGAGAAAAAAGAAAAGAAGTGAAAAGGGAAAGAGAAAAGAAGAGGAAAGAAGAGAAAAATGGAATGAGAAAAAAGAAGAGAAAAGAAGATAAAAGAGAAAAGACGAGAAAAGGAGAGAAATGGGAAAAGAGAAAAAAGGAGAAAAGAAGAGGAAAGAAGAGAAAAGAGAAAGGGAAATGAAGAGAAAAGGGAAATGAGAAAAGAAGAGAAAAGAAGAGGAAACAAGGGAAACGTGAAAAGAGAAAAAAAAGAAGAGCAAAAAGAAAAGAAGTGAAAAGGGAAAGAGAAAAGAAGAGAAAAGGGAAAAGAGAGGAGAGAAAAGAATAGAAAAGAGAAAAGAAGAGAAAAGGAGAGAAATGGGAATGAGAAAAAAAGAAGTGAAAAAAAGAAATGAGAGAAGAAGAGAAAAGAGAGAAGTGAAAAGAGAAAAGAAGAGGAAAGAAGAGAAAAATGGAATGAGAAAAAAGAAGAGAAAAGAAGAGAAAAGAGAAAAGACGAGAAAAGGAGAGAAATGGGAAAAGAGAAAAAAGGAGAAAAGAAGAGAAATGAAGAGGAAAGAAGAGAAAAGAGAAAAGTAGAGAAAAGGGAAAAGACAAGAGAAGAGGAAAGACGAGAAAAGAGAAAAGAGAAAAGAAGAGAAAAGGGAAATGAGAAAAGAGAAAAGAAGAGGAAAAAAGACAAACGTGAACAGAGAAAAAAGAAGAAGTGAGAAAAGAAAAGAGTAGGAGAGAAAAGAGAGAAGAGAAAAGAAGAGAAAAGAAGAGAAAAGGGCAAAGAGAAAAGAAGAGAAAAGGAGAGAAATGGGAAAAGAGAAAAAAGGAGAAAAGAAGAGAAAAGGGAAATGAGAAAAGAAGAAGAGAAACGAAAGAGAAAAGAAGAGACAAGAAGAAAAAAGAGAAAAAAAGAGAAAAGGGAAAAGAGAAGAGAGAAAAAACGAGATAAGAAGAGAAAAGAAGAGGAAAGAAGAGAAAAGAGAAAAGTCGAGAAAAGGGAAAAGAGAAAAGAGAAGAGAAGAGGAAAGAAGAGAAAAGAGAAAAAAGAAAAGAAGAGAAAAGGGAAATGAGAAAAGAAGACAAAAGAAGAGGAAAGAAGAGAAACGTGAAAAGAGAAAAAAAGAAGTGAAAAAAAGAAGAGAGAAGAAGAGATAAGAGAAAAGAGAAAAGAAGAGAAAAGGAGAGAAATGGGAATGAGAAAAAAAGAAATGAAAAAAAGAAATGAGAGAAGAAGAGAAAAGAGAGAAGAATAATGGAGAGAAAAGGGAAAAGAGAAGAGAGAAAAGAAGAGAAAAGAGAAAAGGGAAAAGAGAAAAGAAGAGGAAAGAAGAGAAAAATGGAATGAGAAAAAAGAAGAGAAAAGAAGAGAAAAGAGAAAAGATGAGAAAAGGAGAGAAATGGGAATGAGAAAAAAAGAAGTGAAAAAAGAAATGAGAGAAGAAGAGAAAAGAGAGAAGAGAAATGGAGAGAAAAGGGAAAAGAGAAGAGAGAAAAGAAGAGAAAAGAGAAAAGGGAAAAGAGAAAAGAAGAGGAAAGAAGAGAAAAATGGAATGAGAAAAAACAAGAGAAACGAAGAGAAAAGAGAAAAGACGAGAAAAGGAGAGAAACGTGAAACGAGGAAAAAGAAGAAGTGAAAAAAGAAAAGAGAGAAGAGAAAAGAAGAGAAAAGAGAAAAGGGAAAAGAGAAAAGAAGAGAAAAGGAGAGAAATGGGAAAAGAGAAAAAAGGAGAAAAGAAGAGAAAAGAAGAGGAAAGAAGAGAAAAGAGAAAAGAGAAAAGAAGAGAAAAGGGAAATGAGAAAAGAAGAGAATAGAAGAGGAAAGAAGAGAAACGTGAAAAGAGAAAAAAGAAGAAGTGAAAAAAGAAAAGAGAAGAAGAGAAACGAAAGAGAAAAGAAGAGACAAGAAGAAAAAAGAGAAAAGACGAGAAAAGGAGAGAAATGGGAATAGAGAAAAAACGAGATCAGAAGAGAAAAGAAGAGGAAAGAAGAGAAAAGAGAAAAGAGAAAAGAAGAAAAAAGGAGAGAAATGGGAAAAGAGAAAAAAGGAGAAAAGAAGAGAAAAGAAGAGGAAAGAAGAGAAAAGAGAAAAGTAGAGAAAAGGGAAAAGAGAAAAAAGGAGAAAAGAAGAGAAAAGAAGAGGAAAGAAGAGAAATGTGAAAAGAGAAGAAAAAGAAGTGAAAAAAAGAAGAGAGAAGAAGAGATAAGAGAGAAGAGAAAAGAAGAGGAAAGAAGAGAAAAATGGAATGAGAAAAAAGAAGAGAAAAGAAGAGAAAAGAGAAAAGACGAGAAAAGGAGAGAAATGGGAAAAGAGAAAAAAGGAGAAAAGAAGAGAAATGAAGAGGAAAGAAGAGAAAAGAGAAAAGTAGAGAAAAGGGAAAAGAGAAGAGAAGAGGAAAGACGAGAAAAGAGAAAAGAGAAAAGAAGAGAAAAGGGAAATGAGAAAAGAGAAAAGAAGAGGAAAAAAGACAAACGTGAACAGAGAAAAAAGAAGAAGTGAGAAAAGAAAAGAGTAGGAGAGAAAAGAGAGAAGAGAAAAGAAGAGAAAAGAAGAGAAAAGGGCAAAGAGAAAAGAAGAGAAAAGGAGAGAAATGGGAAAAGAGAAAAAAGGAGAAAAGAAGAGAAAAGGGAAATGAGAAAAGAAGAAGAGAAACGAAAGAGAAAAGAAGAGACAAGAAGAAAAAAGAGAAAAAAAGAGAAAAGGGAAAAGAGAAGAGAGAAAAAACGAGATAAGAAGAGAAAAGAAGAGGAAAGAAGAGAAAAGAGAAAAGTAGAGAAAAGGGAAAAGAGAAAAGAGAAGAGAAGAGGAAAGAAGAGAAAAGAGAAAAAAGAAAAGAAGAGAAAAGGGAAATGAGAAAAGAAGACAAAAGTAGAGGAAAGAAGAGAAATGTGAAAAGAGAAAAAAAGAAGTGAAAAAAAGAAGAGAGAAGAAGAGATAAGAGAAAAGAGAAAAGAAGAGAAAAGGAGAGAAATGGGAATGAGAAAAAAGAAATGAAAAAAAGAAATGAGAGAAGAAGAGAAAAGAGAGAAGAATAATGGAGAGAAAAGGGAAAAGAGAAGAGAGAAAAGAAGAGAAAAGAGAAAAGGGAAAAGAGAAAAGAAGAGGAAAGAAGAGAAAAATGGAATGAGAAAAAAGAAGAGAAAAGAAGAGAAAAGAGAAAAGATGAGAAAAGGAGAGAAATGGGAATGAGAAAAAAAGAAGTGAAAAAAGAAATGAGAGAAGAAGAGAAAAGAGAGAAGAGAAATGGAGAGAAAAGGGAAAAGAGAAGAGAGAAAAGAAGAGAAAAGAGAAAAGGGAAAAGAGAAAAGAAGAGGAAAGAAGAGAAAAATGGAATGAGAAAAAACAAGAGAAACGAAGAGAAAAGAGAAAAGACGAGAAAAGGAGAGAAACGTGAAACGAGGAAAAAGAAGAAGTGAAAAAAGAAAAGAGAGAAGAGAAAAGAAGAGAAAAGAGAAAAGGGAAAAGAGAAAAGAAGAGAAAAGGAGAGAAATGGGAAAAGAGAAAAAAGGAGAAAAGAAGAGAAAAGAAGAGGAAAGAAGAGAAAAGAGAAAAGAGAAAAGAAGAGAAAAGGGAAATGAGAAAAGAAGAGAATAGAAGAGGAAAGAAGAGAAACGTGAAAAGAGAAAAAAGAAGAAGTGAAAAAAGAAAAGAGAAGAAGAGAAACGAAAGAGAAAAGAAGAGACAAGAAGAAAAAAGAGAAAAGACGAGAAAAGGAGAGAAATGGGAATAGAGAAAAAACGAGATCAGAAGAGAAAAGAAGAGGAAAGAAGAGAAAAGAGAAAAGAGAAAAGAAGAAAAAAGGAGAGAAATGGGAAAAGAGAAAAAAGGAGAAAAGAAGAGAAAAGAAGAGGAAAGAAGAGAAAAGAGAAAAGTAGAGAAAAGGGAAAAGAGAAAAAAGGAGAAAAGAAGAGAAAAGAAGAGAAAAGAAGAGGAAAGAAGAGAAATGTGAAAAGAGAAGAAAAAGAAGTGAAAAAAAGAAGAGAGAAGAAGAGATAAGAGAGAAGAGAAAAGAAGAGGAAAGAAGAGAAAAATGGAATGAGAAAAAAGAAGAGAAAAGAAGAGAAAAGTGAAAAGAAGAGAAAAGGAGAGAAATGGGAATGAGAAAAAAAAGTGAAAAAAAGAAATGAGAGAAGAAGAGAAAAGAGAGAAGAGAAAAGAAGAGGAAAGAAGAGAAAAATGGAATGAGAAAAAAGAAGAGAAAAGAAGATAAAAGAGAAAAGACGAGAAAAGGAGAGAAATGGGAAAAGAGAAAAAAGGAGAAAAGAAGAGGAAAGAAGAGAAAAGAGAAAAGAAGAGAAAAGTGAAATGAGAAAAGAAGAGGAAAGAAGAGAAAAGAGAAAGGGAAATGAAGAGAAAAGGGAAATGAGAAAAGAAGAGAAAAGAAGAGGAAACAAGGGAAACGTGAAAAGAGAAAAAAAAGAAGAGCAAAAAGAAAAGAAGTGAAAAGGGAAAGAGAAAAGAAGAGAAAAGGGAAAAGAGAGGAGAGAAAAGAATAGAAAAGAGAAAAGAAGAGAAAAGGAGAGAAATGGGAATGAGAAAAAAAGAAGTGAAAAAAAGAAATGAGAGAAGAAGAGAAAAGAGAGAAGTGAAAAGAGAAAAGAAGAGGAAAGAAGAGAAAAATGGAATGAGAAAAAAGAAGAGAAAAGAAGAGAAAAGAGAAAAGACGAGAAAAGGAGAGAAATGGGAAAAGAGAAAAAAGGAGAAAAGAAGAGAAATGAAGAGGAAAGAAGAGAAAAGAGAAAAGTAGATAAAAGGGAAAAGAGAAGAGAAGAGGAAAGACGAGAAAAGAGAAAAGAGAAAAGGGAAATGAGAAAAGAGAAAAGAAGAGGAAAAAAGACAAACGTGAACAGGGAAAAAAGAAGAAGTGAGAAAAGAAAAGAGTAGGAGAGAAAAGAGAGAAGAGAAAAGAAGAGAAAAGAAGAGAAAAGTGCAAAGAGAAAAGAAGAGAAAAGGAGAGAAATGGGAAAAGAGAAAAAAGGAGAAAAGAAGAGAAAAGGGAAATGAGAAAAGAAGAAGAGAAACGAAAGAGAAAAGAAGAGACAAGAAGAAAAAAGAGAAAAAAAGAGAAAAGGGAAAAGAGAAGAGAGAAAAAACGAGATAAGAAGAGAAAAGAAGAGGAAAGAAGAGAAAAGAGAAAAAAGAAAAGAAGAGAAAAGGGAAATGAGAAAAGAAGACAAAAGAAGAGGAAAGAAGAGAAACGTGAAAAGAGAAAAAAAGAAGTGAAAAAAAGAAGAGAGAAGAAGAGATAAGAGAAAAGAGAAAAGAAGAGAAAAGGAGAGAAATGGGAATGAGAAAAAAAGAAATGAAAAAAAGAAATGAGAGAAGAAGAGAAAAGAGAGAAGAATAATGGAGAGAAAAGGGAAAAGAGAAGAGAGAAAAGAAGAGAAAAGAGAAAAGGGAAAAGAGAAAAGAAGAGGAAAGAAGAGAAAAATGGAATGAGAAAAAAGAAGAGAAAAGAAGAGAAAAGAGAAAAGATGAGAAAAGGAGAGAAATGGGAATGAGAAAAAAAGAAGTGAAAAAAGAAATGAGAGAAGAAGAGAAAAGAGAGAAGAGAAATGGAGAGAAAAGGGAAAAGAGAAGAGAGAAAAGAAGAGAAAAGAGAAAAGGGAAAAGAGAAAAGAAGAGGAAAGAAGAGAAAAATGGAATGAGAAAAAACAAGAGAAACGAAGAGAAAAGAGAAAAGACGAGAAAAGGAGAGAAACGTGAAACGAGGAAAAAGAAGAAGTGAAAAAAGAAAAGAGAGAAGAGAAAAGAAGAGAAAAGAGAAAAGGGAAAAGAGAAAAGAAGAGAAAAGGAGAGAAATGGGAAAAGAGAAAAAAGGAGAAAAGAAGAGAAAAGAAGAGGAAAGAAGAGAAAAGAGAAAAGAGAAAAGAAGAGAAAAGGGAAATGAGAAAAGAAGAGAATAGAAGAGGAAAGAAGAGAAACGTGAAAAGAGAAAAAAGAAGAAGTGAAAAAAGAAAAGAGAAGAAGAGAAACGAAAGAGAAAAGAAGAGACAAGAAGAAAAAAGAGAAAAGACGAGAAAAGGAGAGAAATGGGAATAGAGAAAAAACGAGATAAGAAGAGAAAAGAAGAGGAAAGAAGAGAAAAGAGAAAAGAGAAAAGAAGAAAAAAGGAGAGAAATGGGAAAAGAGAAAAAAGGAGAAAAGAAGAGAAAAGAAGAGGAAAGAAGAGAAAAGAGAAAAGTAGAGAAAAGGGAAAAGAGAAAAAAGGAGAAAAGAAGAGAAAAGAAGAGAAAAGAAGAGGAAAGAAGAGAAATGTGAAAAGAGAAGAAAAAGAAGTGAAAAAAAGAAGAGAGAAGAAGAGATAAGAGAGAAGAGAAAAGAAGAGGAAAGAAGAGAAAAATGGAATGAGAAAAAAGAAGAGAAAAGAAGAGAAAAGAGAAAAGAAGAGAAAAGGAGAGAAATGGGAATGAGAAAAAAAGTGAAAAAAGAAATGAGAGAAGAAGAGAAAAGAGAGAAGAGAAAAGAAGAGGAAAGAAGAGAAAAATGGAATGAGAAAAAAGAAGAGAAAAGAAGAGAAAAGAGAAAAGACGAGAAAAGGAGAGAAATGGGAAAAGAGAAAAAAGGAGAAAAGAAGAGAAAAGAAGAGGAAAGAAGAGAAAAGAGAAAAGAAGAGAAAAGTGAAATGAGAAAAGAAGAGGAAAGCAGAGAAAAGAGAAAGGGAAATGAAGAGAAAAGGGAAATGAGAAAAGAAGAGAAAAGAAGAGGAAAGAACGGAAACGTGAAAAGAGAAAAAAAAGAAGAGAAAAAAGAAAAGAAGTGAAAAGGGAAAGAGAAAAGAAGAGAAAAGGGAAAAGAGAGGAGAGAAAAGAATAGAAAAGAGAAAAGAAGAGAAAAGGAGAGAAATGGGAATGAGAAAAAAAGAAGTGAAAAAAAGAAATGAGAGAAGAAGAGAAAAGAGAGAAGAGAAAAGTAGAAAAAAGGGAAAAGAGAAGAGAGAAAAGAAGAGAAAAGAGAAAAGGGAAAAGAGAAAAGAAGAGGAAAGAAGAGAAAAATGGAATGAGAAAAAAGAAGAGAAAAGAAGAGAAAAGAGAAAAGACGAGAAAAGGAGAGAAATGGGAAAAGAGAAAAAAGGAGAAAAGAAGAGGAAAGAAGAGAAAAGAGAAAAGAAGAGAAAAGTGAAATGAGAAAAGAAGAGAATAGAAGAGGAAAGGAGAGAAACGTGAAAAGAGAAAAAAGAAGAAATGAAAAAAGAAAAGAGAAGAAGAGAAACGAAAGAGAAAAGAAGAGACAAGAAGAAAAAAGAGAAAAGACGAGAAAAGGAGAGAAATGGGAATAGAGAAAAAACGAGATCAGAAGAGAAAAGAAGAGGAAAGAAGAGAAAAGAGAAAAGAGAAAAGAAGAAAAAAGGGAAATGAGAAAAGAAGAGAAAAGAAGAGGAAAGAAGACAAACGTGAAACGAGAAAAAAGAAGAAGTGAAAAAGAAAAGAGTAGAAGAGAAAAGAGAGAAGAGAAAAGAAGAGAAAAGAAGAGAAAAGAGAAAAGAAGTGAAAAGGGAAAAGAGAAGAGAGAAAAGAAGGGAAAAGAGAAAAGGGAAAAGAGAAAAGAAGAGAAAAGGAGAGAAATGGGAAAAGAGAAAAAAGGAGAAAGGAAGAGAAAAGAAGAGGAAAGAAGAGAAAAGAGAAAAGTAGAGAAAAGGGAAAAGAGAAAAGAAGAGAAAAGAAGAGAAAAGAAGAGGAAAGAAGAGAAATGTGAAAAGAGAAGAAAAAGAAGTGAAAAAAAGAAGAGAGAAGAAGAGATAAGAGAGAAGAGAAAAGAAGAGGAAAGAAGAGAAAAATGGAATGAGAAAAAAGAAGAGAAAAGAAGAGAAAAGAGAAAAGAAGAGAAAAGGAGAGAAATGGGAATGAGAAAAAAAAGTGAAAAAAAGAAATGAGAGAAGAAGAGAAAAGAGAGAAGAGAAAAGAGGAAAGAAGAGAAAAATGGAATGAGAAAAAAGAAGAGAAAAGAAGAGAAAAGAGAAAAGACGAGAAAAGGAGAGAAATGGGAAAAGAGAAAAAAGGAGAAAAGAAGAGAAAAGAAGAGGAAAGAAGAGAAAAGAGAAAAGAAGAGAAAAGTGAAATGAGAAAAGAAGAGGAAAGAAGAGAAAAGAGAAAGGGAAATGAAGAGAAAAGGGAAATGAGAAAAGAAGTGAAAAGAAGAGGAAAGAAGGGAAACGTGAAAAGAGAAAAAAAAGAAGAGAAAAAAGAAAAGAAGTGAAAAGGGAAAGAGAAAAGAAGAGAAAAGGGAAAAGAGAGGAGAGAAAAGAATAGAAAAGAGAAAAGAAGAGAAAAGGAGAGAAATGGGAATGAGAAAAAAAGAAGTGAAAAAAAGAAAGGAGAGATGAAGAGAAAAGAGAGAAGAGAAATGGAGAGAAAAGGGAAAAGAGAAGAGAGAAAAGAAGAGAAAAGAGAAAAGGGAAAAGAGAAAAGAAGAGGAAAGAAGAGAAAAATGGAATGAGAAAAAAGAAGAGAAAAGAAGAGAAAAGAGAAAAGACGAGAAAAGGAGAGAAATGGGAAAAGAGAAAAAAGGAGAAAAGAAGAGGAAAGAAGAGAAAAGAGAAAAGAAGAGAAAAGTGAAATGAGAAAAGAAGAGAAAAGAAGAGGAAAGAAGAGAAAAGTGAAAAGAGAAAAAAGAAGAAGCGAAAAAGAAAAGAGAAGAAGAGAAAAGAGAGAAGAGAATAGAAGAGAAAAGAAGAGAAAAGAGAAAAGAGAAAAGAAGAGAAAAGGGAAAAGAGCGGAGAGAAAAGAAGAGAAAAGAGAAAAGGGCAAAGAGAAAAGAAGAGAAAAGGAGAGAAATGGGAAAAGAGAAAAGAAGAGGCAAGAAGAGAAAAGTAGAGAAAAGGGAAAAGAGAAAAGAAGAGGAAAGAAGAGAAAAATGGAATGAGAAAAAAGAAGAGAAAAGAAGAGAAAAGAGAAAAGACGAGAAAAGGAGAGAAATGGGAATAGAGAAAAAAGGAGAAAAGAAGAGGAAAGAAGAGAAAAGAGAAAAGAAGAGAAAAGTGAAATGAGAAAAGAAGAGAAAAGAAAAGGAAAGAAGAGAAACGTGAAAAGAGAAAAAAGAAGAAGCGAAAAAAGAAAAGAGAAGAAGAGAAAAGAGAGAAGAGAAAAGAAGAGAAAAGAGAAAAGAGAAAAGAAGAGAAAAGGGAAAAGAGAAAAGAAGAGGAAAGAAGAGAAAAATGGAATGAGAAAAAACAAGAGAAAAGAAGAGAAAAGAGAAAAGACGAGAAGAGGAGAGAAATGGGAAAAGAGAAAAAAGGAGAAAAGAAGAGAAAAGAAGAGGAAAGAAGAGAATGAGAAAAGAAGAGAAAAGTGAAATGAGAAAAGAAGAGAAAGAAGAGAAAAGAAGAGAAAAGAAGAGAAAAGAGAAAAGAGAAGAGAAGAGAAAAGGGAAAAGAGAGGAGAGAACAGAAGAGAAAAGAGAAAAGGGCAAAGAGAAAAGAAGAGAAAAGGAGAGAAATGGGAAAAGAGAAAAAAGGAGAAAAGAAGAGAAATGAAGAGGAAAGAAGAGAAAAGAGAAAAGTAGAGAAAAGGGAAAAGAGAAAAGAGAAGAGAAGAGAAAAGAAGAGGAAAAAAGACAAACGTGAACAGAGAAAAAAGAAGAAGTGAGAAAAGAAAAGTGTAGGAGAGAAAAGAGAGAAGAGAAAAGAAGAGAAAAGAAGAGAAAAGGGAAAGGGGAAAAGAACAGAAAAGGGAAAAGAGAAGAGAGAAAAGAAGAGAAAAGAGAAAAGGGCAAAGAGAAAAGAAGAGAAAAGGAGAGAAATGGGAAAAGAGAAAAAAGGAGAAAAGAAGAGAAAAAAGAAGAGGAAAGCAGAGAAAAGAGAAAAGTAGAGAAAAGGGAAAAGAGGAAAGAGAAGAGAAGAGGAAAGAAGAGAAAAGAGAAAAAAGAAAAGAGGAGAAAAGGGAAATTAGAAAAGAAGACAAAAGAAGAGGAAAGAAGAGAAACGTGAAAAGAGAAAAAAGCAAGTGAAAAAAAGAAGAGAGAAGAAGAGATAAGAGAGAAGAGAAATGGAGAGAAAAGGGAAAAGAGAAGAGAGAAAAGAAGAGAAAAGAGAAAAGGGAAAAGAGAAAAGAAGAGGAAAGAAGAGAAAAATGGAATGAGAAAAAAGAAGAGAAAAGAAGATAAAAGAGAAAAGACGAGAAAAGGAGATTAATGGGAAAAGAGAAAAAAGGAGAAAAGAAGAGAAAAGAAGAGGAAAGAAGAGAAAAGAGAAAAGAAGAGAAAAGTGAAATGAGAAAAGAAGAGGAAAGAAGAGAAAAGAGAAAGGGAAATGAAGAGAAAAGGGAAATGAGAAAAGAAGAGAAAAGAAGAGGAAAGAAGGGAAACGTGAAAAGAGAAAAAAAAGAAGAGAAAAAAGAAAAGAAGTGAAAAGGGAAAGAGAAAAGAAGAGAAAAGGGAAAAGAGAGGAGAGAAAAGAATAGAAAAGAGAAAAGAAGAGAAAAGGAGAGAAATGGGAATGAGAAAAAAAGAAGTGAAAAAAAGAAATGAGAGAAGAAGAGAAAAGAGAGAAGAGAAATGGAGAGAAAAGGGAAAAGAGAAGAGAGAAAAGAAGAGAAAAGAGAAAAGGGAAAAGAGAAAAGAAGAGGAAAGAAGAGAAAAATGGAATGAGAAAAAAGAAGAGAAAAGAAGAGAAAAGAGAAAAGACGAGAAAAGGAGAGAAATGGGAAAAGAGAAAAAAGGAGAAAAGAAGAGAAATGAAGAGGAAAGAAGAGAAAAGAGAAAAGTAGAGAAAAGGGAAAAGAGAAGAGAAGAGGAAAGACGAGAAAAGAGAAAAGAGAAAAGAAGAGAAAAGGGAAATGAGAAAAGAGAAAAGAAGAGGAAAAAAGACAAACGTGAACAGAGAAAAAAGAAGAAGTGAGAAAAGAAAAGAGTAGGAGAGAAAAGAGAGAAGAGAAAAGAAGAGAAAAGAAGAGAAAAGGGAAAGGAGAAAAGAAGAGAAAAGGGAAAAGAGAAGAGAGAAAAGAAGAGAAAAGAGAAAAGGGCAAAGAGAAAAGAAGAGAAAAGGAGAGAAATGGGAAAAGAGAAAAAAGGAGAAAAGAAGAGAAAAGGGAAATGAGAAAAGAAGAAGAGAAACGAAAGAGAAAAGAAGAGACAAGAAGAAAAAAGAGAAAAATACAGAAAAGGGAAAAGAGAAGAGAGAAAAAACGAGATAAGAAGAGAAAAGAAGAGGAAAGAAGAGAAAAGAGAAAAGTAGAGAAAAGGGAAAAGAGAAAAGAGAAGAGAAGAGGAAAGAAGAGAAAAGAGAAAAAAGAAAAGAAGAGAAAAGGGAAATGAGAAAAGAAGACAAAAGAAGAGGAAAGAAGAGAAACGTGAAAAGAGAAAAAAAAGAAGTGAAAAAAAGAAGAGAGAAGAAGAGATAAGAGAAAAGAGAAAAGAAGAGAAAAGGAGAGAAATGGGAATGAGAAAAAAAGAAATGAAAAAAAGAAATGAGAGAAGAAGAGAAAAGAGAGAAGAATAATGGAGAGAAAAGGGAAAAGAGAAGAGAGAAAAGAAGAGAAAATAGAAAAGGGAAAAGAGAAAAGAAGAGGAAAGAAGAGAAAAATGGAATGAGAAAAAAGAAGAGAAAAGAAGAGAAAAGATGAGAAAAGGAGAGAAATGGGAATGAGAAAAAAAGAAGTGAAAAAAAGAAATGAGAGAAGAAGAGAAAAGAGAGAAGAGAAATGGAGAGAAAAGGGAAAAGAGAAGAGAGAAAATAAGAGAAAAGAGAAAAGGGAAAAGAGAAAAGAAGAGGAAAGAAGAGAAAAATGGAATGAGAAAAAACAAGAGAAACGAAGAGAAAAGAGAAAAGACGAGAAAAGTAGAGAAACGTGAAACGAGAAAAAAGAAGAAGTGAAAAAAGAAAAGAGAGAAGAGAAAAGAAGAGAAAAGAGAAAAGGGAAAAGAGAAAAGAAGAGAAGAGGAGAGAAATGGGAAAAGAGAAAAAAGGAGAAAAGAAGAGAAAAGAAGAGGAAAGAAGAGAAAAGAGAAAAGAGAAAAGAAGAGAAAAGGGAAATGAGAAAAGAAGAGAATAGAAGAGGAAAGTAGACAAACGTGAAACGAGAAAAAAGAAGAAGTGAAAACGAAAAGAGTAGAAGAGAAAAGAGAGAAGAGAAATGAAGAGAAAAGAAGAGAAAAGAGAAAAGAAGTGAAAAGGGAAAAGAGAAGAGAGAAAAGAGAAAAGACGAGAAAAGTGAAATGAGAAAAGAAGAGGAAAGAAGAGAAACGTGAAAAGAGAAAAAAGAAGAAGCGTAAAAAGAAAAGAGAAGAAGAGAAAAGAGAGAAGAGAAAAGAAGAGAAAAGAGAAAAGAGGAAAGAAGAGAAAAGGGAAAAGAGAGGAGAGAAAAGAAGAGAAAAGAGAAAAGGGCAAAGAGAAAAGAAGAGAAAAGGAGAGAAATGGGAAAAGAGAAAAAAGGAGAAAAGAAGAGAAAAGAAGAGGAAAGAAGAGAAAAGTAGAGAAAAGGGAAAAGAGAATACAGAAGAGAAGAGGAAAGAAGGGAAAGAGAAAAGAGAAAAGAAGAGAAAAGGGAAATGAGAAAAGAATAGAAAAGAAGAGGAAAGAAGAGAAAAGAGAAAAGAAGAGAAAAGGGAAATGAGAAAAGAAGAGAAAAGAAGAGAAAAGAAGAGGAAAGAAGACAAACGTGAAACGAGAAAAAAGAAGAAGTAAAAAAGAAAAGAGTAGAAGAGAAAAGAGAGAAGAGAAAAGAAGAGAAAAGAGAAAAGGGAAAAGAGAAAAGAAGAGAAAAGGAGAGAAATGGGAAAAGAGAAAAAAGGAGAAAAGAAGAGAAAAGAAGAGGAAAGAAGAGAAAAGAGAAAAGAGAATAGAAGAGGAAAGGGAAATGAGAAAAGAAGAGAAAAGAAGAGAAAAGAAGAGGAAAGAAGAGAAACGTGAAAAGAGAAAAAAGAAGAAGTGAAAAAAGAAAAGAGAAGAAGAGAAACGAAAGAGAAAAGAAGAGACAAGAAGAAAAAAGAGAAAAGAAGAGAAAAGGGAAAAGAGAAGAGAGAAAAAACGAGATAAGAAGAGAAAAGAAGAGGAAAGAAGAGAAAAGAGAAAAGAGAAAAGAAGAAAAAAGGGAAATGAGAAAAGAAGAGAAAAGAAGAGGAAAGAAGACAAACGTGAAACGAGAAAAAAGAAGAAGTGAAAAAGAAAAGAGTAGAAGAGAAAAGAGAGAAGAGAAAAGAAGAGAAAAGAAGAGAAAAGAGAAAAGAAGTGAAAAGGGAAAAGAGAAGAGAGAAAAGAAGGGAAAAGAGAAAAGGGAAAAGAGAAAAGAAGAGAAAAGGAGAGAAATGGGAAAAGAGAAAAAAGGAGAAAAGAAGAGAAAAGAAGAGGAAAGAAGAGAAAAGAGAAAAGTAGAGAAAAGGGAAAAGAGAAAAAAGGAGAAAAGAAGAGAAAAGAAGAGAAAAGAAGAGGAAAGAAGAGAAATGTGAAAAGAGAAGAAAAAGAAGTGAAAAAAAGAAGAGAGAAGAAGAGATAAGAGAGAAGAGAAAAGAAGAGGAAAGAAGAGAAAAATGGAATGAGAAAAAAGAAGAGCAAAGAGAAAAGAAGAGAAAAGGAGAGAAATGGGAATGAGAAAAAAAAGTGAAAAAAAGAAATGAGAGAAGAAGAGAAAAGAGAGAAGAGAAAAGAAGAAGAAAGAAGAGAAAAATGGAATGAGAAAAAAGAAGAGAAAAGAAGAGAAAAGAGAAAAGACGAGAAAAGGAGAGAAATGGGAAAAGAGAATAGAAGAGAAAAGAAGAGGAAAGAAGAGAAAAGAGAAAAGAAGAGAAAAGTGAAATTAGAAAAGAAGAGAAAAGAAGAGAAAAGAAGAGGAAAGAAGAGAAAAGAGAAAGGGAAAAGAAGAGAAAAGGAAAATGAGAAAAGAAGAGAAAAGAAGAGAAAGAAGGGAAACGTGAAAAGAGAAAAAAAAGAATAGAAAAGAGAAAAGAAGAGAAAAGGGAAAGAGAAAAGAAGAGAAAAGGGAAAAGAGAGTAGAGAAAAGAAGAAGAAAGAAGAGAAAAATGGAATGAGAAAAAACAAGAGAAAAGAAGAGAAAAGAGAAAAGACGAGAAAAGTGAAATGAGAAAAGAAGAGGAAAGAAGAGAAACGTGAAAAGAGAAAAAAGAAGAAGCGTAAAAAGAAAAGAGAACAAGAGAAAAGAGAGAAGAGAAAAGAAGAAAAAAGAGGAAAGAAGAGAAAAGGGAAAAGAGAGGAGAGAAAAGAAGAGAAAAGAGAAAAGGGCAAAGAGAAAAGAAGAGAAAAGGAGAGAAATGGGAAAAGAGAAAAAAGGAGAAAAGAAGAGAAAAGAAGAGGAAAGAAGAGAAAAGTAGAGAAAAGGGAAAAGAGAATACAGAAGAGAAGAGGAAAGAAGGGAAAGAGAAAAGAGAAAAGAAGAGAAAAGGGAAATGAGAAAAGAAGAGAAAAGAAGAGAAAAGAAGAGGAAAGAAGACAAACGTGAAACGAGAAAAAAGAAGAAGTAAAAAAGAAAAGAGTAGAAGAGAAAAGAGAGAAGAGAAAAGAAGAGAAAAGAGAAAAGGGAAAAGAGAAAAGAAGAGAAAAGGAGAGAAATGGGAAAAGAGAAAAAAGGAGAAAAGAAGAGAAAAGAAGAGGAAAGAAGAGAAAAGAGAAAAGAGAAAAGAAGAGGAAAGGGAAATGAGAAAAGAAGAGAAAAGAAGAGAAAAGAAGAGGAAAGAAGAGAAACGTGAAAAGAGAAAAAGGAAGAAGTGAAAAAAGAAAAGAGAAGAAGAGAAACGAAAGAGAAAAGAAGAGACAAGAAGAAAAAAGAGAAAAGAAGAGAAAAGGGAAAAGAGAAGAGAGAAAAAACGAGATAAGAAGAGAAAAGAAGAGGAAAGAAGCGAAATGAGAAAAGAGAAAAGAAGAAAAAAGGGAAATGAGAAAAGAAGAGAAAAGAAGAGGAAAGAAGACAAACGTGAAACGAGAAAAAAGAAGAAGTGAAAAAGAAAAGAGTAGAAGAGAAAAGAGAGAAGAGAAAAGAAGAGAAAAGAAGAGAAAAGAGAAAAGAAGTGAAAAGGGAAAAGAGAAGAGAGAAAAGAAGGGAAAAGAGAAAAGGGAAAAGAGAAAAGAAGAGAAAAGGAGAGAAATGGGAAAAGAGAAAAAAGGAGAAAAGAAGAGAAAAGAAGAGGAAAGAAGAGAAAAGAGAAAAGTAGAGAAAAGGGAAAAGAGAAAAAAGGAGAAAAGAAGAGAAAAGAAGAGAAAAGAAGAGGAAAGAAGAGAAATGTGAAAAGAGAAGAAAAAGAAGTGAAAAAAAGAAGAGAGAAGAAGAGATAAGAGAGAAGAGAAAAGAAGAGGAAAGAAGAGAAAAATGGAATGAGAAAAAAGAAGAGAAAAGAAGAGAAAAGGAGAGAAATGGGAATGAGAAAAAAAAGTGAAAAAAAGAAATGAGAGAAGAAGAGAAAAGAGAGAAGAGAAAAGGAGAGGAAAGAAGAGAAAAATGGAATGAGAAAAAAGAAGAGAAAAGAAGAGAAAAGAGAAAAGGAGAGAAATGGGAAAAGAGAAAAGAAGAGAAAAGAAGAGGAAAGAAGAGAAAAGAGAAAAGAAGAGAAAAGTGAAATTAGAAAAGAAGAGAAAAGAAGAGAAAAGAAGAGGAAAGAAGAGAAAAGAGAAAGGGAAAAGAAGAGAAAAGGAAAATGAGAAAAGAAGAGAAAAGAAGAGAAAGAAGGGAAACGTGAAAAGAGAAAACAAAGAATAGAAAATAGAAAAGAAGAGGAAAGGGAAAGAGAAAAGAAGAGAAAAGGGAAAAGAGAGGAGAGAAAAGAAGAAGAAAGAAGAGAAAAATGGAATGAGAAAAAACAAGAGAAAAGAAGAGAAAAGAGAAAAGACGAGAAAAGTGAAATGAGAAAAGAAGAGGAAAGAAGAGAAACGTGAAAAGAGAAAAAAGAAGAAGCGAAAAAAGAAAAGAGAAGATGAGAAAAGAGAGAAGAGAAAAGAAGAGAAAAGAGAAAAGAGGAAAGAAGAGAAAAGGGAAAAGAGAGGAGAGAAAAGAAGAGAAAAGAGAAAAGGGCAAAGAGAAAAGAAGAGAAAAGGAGAGAAATGGGAAAAGAGAAAAAAGGAGAAAAGAAGAGAAAAGAAGAGGAAAGAAGAGAAAAGTAGAGAAAAGGGAAAAGAGAATACAGAAGAGAAGAGGAAAGAAGGGAAAGAGAAAAGAGAAAAGAAGAGAAAAGGGAAATGAGAAAAGAATAGAAAAGAAGAGGAAAGAAGAGAAAAGAGAAAAGAAGAGAAAAGGGAAATGAGAAAAGAAGAGAAAAGAAGAGAAAAGAAGAGGAAAGAAGACAAACGTGAAACGAGAAAAAAGAAGAAGTAAAAAAGAAAAGAGTAGAAGAGAAAAGAGAGAAGAGAAAAGAAGAGAAAAGAGAAAAGGGAAAAGAGAAAAGAAGAGAAAAGGAGAGAAATGGGAAAAGAGAAAAAAGGAGAAAAGAAGAGAAAAGAAGAGGAAAGAAGAGAAAAGAGAAAAGAGAAAAGAAGAGGAAAGGGAAATGAGAAAAGAAGAGAAAAGAAGAGGAAAGAAGAGAAACGTGAAAAGAGAAAAAAGAAGAAGTGAAAAAAGAAAAGAGAAGAAGAGAAACGAAAGAGAAAAGAAGAGACAAGAAGAAAAAAGAGAAAAGAAGAGAAAAGGGAAAAGAGAAGAGAGAAAAAAACGAGATAAGAAGAGAAAAGAAGAGGAAAGAAGAGAAAAGAGAAAAGAGAAAAGAAGAAAAAAGGGAAATGAGAAAAGAAGAGAAAAGAAGAGGAAAGAAGACAAACGTGAAACGAGAAAAAAGAAGAAGTGAAAAAGAAAAGAGTAGAAGAGAAAAGAGAGAAGAGAAATGAAGAGAAAAGAAGAGAAAAGAGAAAAGAAGTGAAAAGGGAAAAGAGAAGAGAGAAAAGAGAAAAGACGAGAAAAGTGAAATGAGAAAAGAAGAGGAAAGAAGAGAAACGTGAAAAGAGAAAAAAGAAGAAGCGTAAAAAGAAAAGAGAAGAAGAGAAAAGAGAGAAGAGAAAAGAAGAGAAAAGAGAAAAGAGGAAAGAAGAGAAAAGGGAAAAGACGAGAAAAGGAGAGAAATGGGAAAAGAGAAAAAAGGAGAAAAGAAGAGGAAAGAAGAGAAAAGAGAAAAGAAGAGAAAAGTGAAATGAGAAAAGAAGAGAATAGAAGAGGAAAGGAGAGAAACGTGAAAAGAGAAAAAAGAAGAAATGAAAAAAGAAAAGAGAAGAAGAGAAACGAAAGAGAAAAGAAGAGACAAGAAGAAAAAAGAGAAAAGACGAGAAAAGGAGAGAAATGGGAATAGAGAAAAAACGAGATCAGAAGAGAAAAGAAGAGGAAAGAAGAGAAAAGAGAAAAGAGAAAAGAAGAGAAAAGGGAAATGAGAAAAGAAGAGAATAGAAGAGGAAAGTAGACAAACGTGAAACGAGAAAAAAGAAGAAGTGAAAACGAAAAGAGTAGAAGAGAAAAGAGAGAAGAGAAATGAAGAGAAAAGAAGAGAAAAGAGAAAAGAAGTGAAAAGGGAAAAGAGAAGAGAGAAAAGAGAAAAGACGAGAAAAGTGAAATGAGAAAAGAAGAGGAAAGAAGAGAAACGTGAAAAGAGAAAAAAGAAGAAGCGTAAAAAGAAAAGAGAAGAAGAGAAAAGAGAGAAGAGAAAAGAAGAGAAAAGAGAAAAGAGGAAAGAAGAGAAAAGGGAAAAGAGAGGAGAGAAAAGAAGAGAAAAGAGAAAAGGGCAAAGAGAAAAGAAGAGAAAAGGAGAGAAATGGGAAAAGAGAAAAAAGGAGAAAAGAAGAGAAAAGAAGAGGAAAGAAGAGAAAAGTAGAGAAAAGGGAAAAGAGAATACAGAAGAGAAGAGGAAAGAAGGGAAAGAGAAAAGAGAAAAGAAGAGAAAAGGGAAATGAGAAAAGAATAGAAAAGAAGAGGAAAGAAGAGAAAAGAGAAAAGAAGAGAAAAGGGAAATGAGAAAAGAAGAGAAAAGAAGAGAAAAGAAGAGGAAAGAAGACAAACGTGAAACGAGAAAAAAGAAGAAGTAAAAAAGAAAAGAGTAGAAGAGAAAAGAGAGAAGAGAAAAGAAGAGAAAAGAGAAAAGGGAAAAGAGAAAAGAAGAGAAAAGGAGAGAAATGGGAAAAGAGAAAAAAGGAGAAAAGAAGAGAAAAGAAGAGGAAAGAAGAGAAAAGAGAAAAGAGAAAAGAAGAGGAAAGGGAAATGAGAAAAGAAGAGAAAAGAAGAGAAAAGAAGAGGAAAGAAGAGAAACGTGAAAAGAGAAAAAAGAAGAAGTGAAAAAAGAAAAGAGAAGAAGAGAAACGAAAGAGAAAAGAAGAGACAAGAAGAAAAAAGAGAAAAGAAGAGAAAAGGGAAAAGAGAAGAGAGAAAAAACGAGATAAGAAGAGAAAAGAAGAGGAAAGAAGAGAAAAGAGAAAAGAGAAAAGAAGAAAAAAGGGAAATGAGAAAAGAAGAGAAAAGAAGAGGAAAGAAGACAAACGTGAAACGAGAAAAAAGAAGAAGTGAAAAAGAAAAGAGTAGAAGAGAAAAAAGAGAAGAGAAAAGAAGAGAAAAGAAGAGAAAAGAGAAAAGAAGTGAAAAGGGAAAAGAGAAGAGAGAAAAGAAGGGAAAAGAGAAAAGGGAAAAGAGAAAAGAAGAGAAAAGGAGAGAAATGGGAAAAGAGAAAAAAGGAGAAAAGAAGAGAAAAGAAGAGGAAAGAAGAGAAAAGAGAAAAGTAGAGAAAAGGGAAAAGAGAAAAAAGGAGAAAAGAAGAGAAAAGAAGAGAAAAGAAGAGGAAAGAAGAGAAATGTGAAAAGAGAAGAAAAAGAAGTGAAAAAAAGAAGAGAGAAGAAGAGATAAGAGAGAAGAGAAAAGAAGAGGAAAGAAGAGAAAAATGGAATGAGAAAAAAGAAGAGAAAAGAGAAAAGAAGAGAAAAGGAGAGAAATGGGAATGAGAAAAAAAAGTGAAAAAAAGAAATGAGAGAAGAAGAGAAAAGAGAGAAGAGAAAAGAAGAAGAAAGAAGAGAAAAATGGAATGAGAAAAAAGAAGAGAAAAGAAGAGAAAAGAGAAAAGACGAGAAAAGGAGAGAAATGGGAAAAGAGAATAGAAGAGAAAAGAAGAGGAAAGAAGAGAAAAGAGAAAAGAAGAGAAAAGTGAAATTAGAAAAGGAGAGAAAAGAAGAGAAAAGAAGAGGAAAGAAGAGAAAAGAGAAAGGGAAAAGAAGAGAAAAGGAAAATGAGAAAAGAAGAGAAAAGAAGAGAAAGAAGGGAAACGTGAAAAGAGAAAAAAAAGAATAGAAAAGAGAAAAGAAGAGAAAAGGGAAAGAGAAAAGAAGAGAAAAGGGAAAAGAGAGTAGAGAAAAGAAGAAGAAAGAAGAGAAAAATGGAATGAGAAAAAACAAGAGAAAAGAAGAGAAAAGAGAAAAGACGAGAAAAGTGAAATGAGAAAAGAAGAGGAAAGAAGAGAAACGTGAAAAGAGAAAAAAGAAGAAGCGTAAAAAGAAAAGAGAACAAGAGAAAAGAGAGAAGAGAAAAGAAGAGAAAAGAGGAAAGAAGAGAAAAGGGAAAAGAGAGGAGAGAAAAGAAGAGAAAAGAGAAAAGGGCAAAGAGAAAAGAAGAGAAAAGGAGAGAAATGGGAAAAGAGAAAAAAGGAGAAAAGAAGAGAAAAGAAGAGGAAAGAAGAGGAAAGAAGAGAAACGTGAAAAGAGAAAAAAGAAGAAGTGAAAAAAGAAAAGAGAAGAAGAGAAACGAAAGAGAAAAGAAGAGACAAGAAGAAAAAAGAGAAAAGAAGAGAAAAGGGAAAAGACAAGAGAGAAAAAACGAGATAAGAAGAGAAAAGAAGAGGAAAGAAGAGAAAAGAGAAAAGAGAAAAGAAGAGAAAAGGGAAATGAGAAAAGAAGAGAATAGAAGAGGAAAGAAGACAAATAGAAGAGAAAAGAAGAGAAAAGTGAAAAGAAGTGAAAAGGGAAAAGAGAAGAGAGAAAAGAAGGGAAAAGAGAAAAGGGAAAAGAGAAAAGAAGAGAAAAGGAGAGAAATGGGAAAAGAGAAAAAAGGAGAAAAGAAGAGAAAAGAAGAGGAAAGAAGAGAAAAGAGAAAAGTAGAGAAAAGGGAAAAGAGAAAAAAGGAGAAAAGAAGAGAAAAGAAGAGAAAAGAAGAGGAAAGAAGAGAAATGTGAAAAGAGAAGAAAAAGAAGTGAAAAAAAGAAGAGAGAAGAAGAGATAAGAGAGAAGAGAAAAGAAGAGGAAAGAAGAGAAAAATGGAATGAGAAAAAAGAAGAGAAAAGAAGAGAAAAGAGAAAAGAAGAGAAAAGGAGAGAAATGGGAATGAGAAAAAAAAGTGAAAAAAAGAAATGAGAGAAGAAGAGAAAAGAGAGAAGAGAAAAGAAGAGGAAAGAAGAGAAAAATGGAATGAGAAAAAAGAAGAGAAAAGAAGAGAAAAGAGAAAAGACGAGAAAAGGAGAGAAATGGGAAAAGAGAAAAGAAGAGAAAAGAAGAGGAAAGAAGAGAAAAGAGAAAAGAAGAGAGAAGTGAAATTAGAAAAGAAGAGAAAAGAAGAGAAAAGAAGAGGAAAGAAGAGAAAAGAGAAAGAGAAAAGAAGAGAAAAGGAAAATGAGAAAAGAAGAGAAAAGGAGAGAAATGGGAAAAGAGAAAAAAGGAGAAAAGAAGAGAAAAGAAGAGGAAAGAAGAGAAAAGAGAAAAGTAGAGAAAAGGGAAAAGAGAAAAAAGGAGAAAAGAAGAGAAAAGAAGAGGAAAGAAGAGAAATGTGAAAAGAGAAGAAAAAGAAGTGAAAAAAAGAAGAGAGAAGAAGAGATAAGAGAGAAGAGAAAAGAAGAGGAAAGAAGAGAAAAATGGAATGAGAAAAAAGAAGAGAAAAGAAGAGAAAAGAGAAAAGAAGAGAAAAGGAGAGAAATGGGAATGAGAAAAAAAAGTGAAAAAAAGAAATGAGAGAAGAAGAGAAAAGAGAGAAGAGAAAAGAAGAGGAAAGAAGAGAAAAATGGAATGAGAAAAAAGAAGAGAAAAGAGAAAAGACGAGAAAAGGAGAGAAATGGGAAAAGAGAAAAGAAGAGAAAAGAAGAGGAAAGAAGAGAAAAGAGAAAAGAAGAGAAAAGTGAAATTAGAAAAGAAGAGAAAAGAAGAGAAAAGAAGAGGAAAGAAGATAAAAGAGAAAGGGAAAAGAAGAGAAAAGGAAAATGAGAAAAGAAGAGAAAAGAAGAGAAAGAAGGGAAACGTGAAAAGAGAAAAAAAGAATAGAAAAGAGAAAAGAAGAGAAAAATGGAATGAGAAAAAAGAAGAGAAAAGAAGAGAAAAGAGAAAAGAAGAGAAAAGGAGAGAAATGGGAATGAGAAAAAAAAGTGAAAAAAAGAAATGAGAGAAGAAGAGAAAAGAGAGAAGAGAAAAGAAGAGGAAAGAAGAGAAAAATGGAATGAGAAAAAAGAAGAGAAAAGAGAAAAGACGAGAAAAGGAGAGAAATGGGAAAAGAGAAAAGAAGAGAAAAGAAGAGGAAAGAAGAGAAAAGAGAAAAGAAGAGAAAAGTGAAATTAGAAAAGAAGAGAAAAGAAGAGAAAAGAAGAGGAAAGAAGAGAAAAGAGAAAGGGAAAAGAAGAGAAAAGGAAAATGAGAAAAGAAGAGAAAAGAAGAGAAAGAAGGGAAACGTGAAAAGAGAAAAAAAAGAATAGAAAAGAGAAAAGAAGAGAAAAATGGAATGAGAAAAAACAAGAGAAAAGAAGAGAAAAGAGAAAAGACGAGAAAAGTGAAATGAGAAAAGAAGAGGAAAGAAGAGAAGTTTGATCCATTTAACAAGTCAATGGAACTCGTTTCTTTGTATAAAAGATGAATGTAGATTCATTGTGAAGAAATGAGATCAGAAGCTCGAGCCATACCATGCGCGAATGAAGTGTATTCCATTGAATGAACTAGTGAGGTTTAATTATTTGGAAGAATGCAGTTTGATGAATTGAATGATTGATTGGAAATCTTTATATGGAATCAAATAGTTTGATTGATTGAGTGAATGAGTTAAACTCGAGATATTCCATAAATGATTGAAGTTTGTTTCATCCAATAAATGAGTGAAGTTCAAATCAATGAATCAATGAATGCAGTGATTCTTTGAAATCGTTTCATTCAATCAATTATTATAGTCGGATTCATTGAATTAATGCGTTTAGCTCGTTTCATTGAATGAATGAGTGAATTCTAATTCATTGAATGAAGTAACTGTGCTTTATTCATTGAATGAATGAGTTAAGCTGGTGTCCATGCATATATGATTGTATTTTTTCATTGAATGAATGAGTATAGTTTGTTTCCTTCAATCAATTCATGTCGTTAGATTCATTTTAGAAATAAGCTCGAGTCATTGCATGAAGGAATGAAGTTAATTTGGATTGAATGAATGAGTGAGGTTGATTTCATGGAATGAATGAATGAAGTTTGTCTCGTTGAATGAACGGGTGTGTTTTAATTCATTGAATGTCGCTTTATTTTATGAAGGATTGAAGCTTGTTTCATTGAATTTCAACTCATTGAATGATTGAAAGAAGTTTGATCCATTTAACAAGTCAATGGAACTCGTTTCTTTTTATCAAAGATGAATGTAGATTTCTTGTGAAGAAATGAGATCAGAAGCTCGAGTCATACCATGCGCGAATGAAGTGTATTTCATTGAATGAACGAGTGAGGTTTAATTATTTGGAAGAATTCAGTTTGATGAATTGAATGAATGATTGGAAATCGTTATGTTGAATCATATAGTTTGATTGATTGATTGAATGAGTTAAACTCGAGATATGCCATAAATGATTGCAGTTTGTTTCATCCATTAAACGAGTGAAGTTCAAATCAATGAATCAATGAACGCAGTGATTCTTTGAACTCGTTTCATTGAATCAATTATTGTAGTTGGATTCATTGAATTATTGCGTTTAGCTCGTTTCATTGAATGAATGAGTGAATTCTAATTCATTGAATGAAGTAACTTTGCTTTATTCATTGAATGAATGAGTTAAGCTGGTGTCCATGCATATATGATTGTAGTTTGTTCATTGAATGAATGAGTAAAGTTTGTTTCATTCAATCAATTCATGTCGTTAGATTCATTTTCGAAATAAGCTCGAGTCATTGCATGAAGGTATGTAGATTCATTAAGAAGAAATGAGATCAGAAGCTCGAGTCATACCATGCCCGAATGAAGTGTATTTCATTGAATGAACGAGTGAGGTTTAATTATTTGGAAGAATGCAGTTTGATGAATTGAATGATTGATTGGAAATCGTTATGTTGAATCATATAGTTTGATTGATTGAATGAATGAGTTAAACTCGAGATATTCCATAAATGATTGTAGTTTGTTTCATTCAATAAATGAGTGAAGTTCAAATCAATGAAACAATGAATGCAGTGATTCTTTCAACTCGTTACAGTGAAACATTTATTGTAGTTGGACTCATTGAATTAATGCATTTAGCTCGTTTCATTGAATGAATGTGTGAAGATTGTTTCAATTAATGAATGGGTGAATTCTAATTCATTGAATGAAGTAACTTTGCTTTATTCATTGAATGAATGAGTTAAGCTGGTGTCCATGCATATATGATTGTATTTTTTCATTGAATGAATGAGTAAAGTTTGTTTCATTCAATCAATTCATGTCGTTAGATTCATTTTCGAAATAAGCTTGAGTCATTGCATGGAGAAATGAAGTTAATTTGGATTGAATGAATGAGTGAGGTTTATTTCATGGAATGAATGAATGAAGTTTGTCTCGTTGAATGAACGGGTGTATTTTAATTCATTGAATGTAGCTTTATTTCATGAAGGATTGAAGCTTGTTTCATTGAATTTCAACTCATTGAATGATTGAAAGAAGTTTGATCCATTTAACAAGTCAATGGAACTCGTTTCTTTGTATCAAAGATGAATGTAGATTCATTGTGAAGAAATGAGATCAGAAGCTCGAGCCATACCATGCGCGAATGAAGTGTATTCCATTGAATGAACTAGTGAGGTTTAATTATTTGGAAGAATGCAGTTTGATGAATTGAATGATTGATTGGAAATCTTTATATGGAATCAAATAGTTTGATTGATTGAGTGAATGAGTTAAACTCGAGATATTCCATAAATGATTGAAGTTTGTTTCATCCAATAAATGAGTGAAGTTCAAATCAATGAATCAATGAATGCAGTGATTCTTTGGAATCGTTTCATTCAATCAATTATTATAGTCGGATTCATTGAATTAATGCGTTTAGCTCGTTTCATTGAATGAATGAGTGAATTCTAATTCATTGAATGAAGTAACTTTGCTTTATTCATTGAATGAATGAGTTAAGCTGGTGTCCATGCATATATGATTGTATTTTTTCATTGAATGAATGAGTATAGTTTGTTTCCTTCAATCAATTCATGTCGTTAGATTCATTTTAGAAATAAGCTCGTGTCATTGCATGAAGGAATGAAGTTAATATGGATTGAATGAATGAGTGAGGTTGATTTCATGGAATGAATGAATGAAGTTTGTCTCGTTGAATGAACGGGTGTGTTTTATTTCATTGAATGTCGCTTTATTTTATGAAGGATTGAAGCTTGTTTCATTGAATTTCAACTCATTGAATGATTGAAAGAAGTTTGATCCATTTAACAAGTCAATGGAACTCGTTTCTTTTTATCAAAGATGAATGTAGATTTCTTGTGAAGAAATGAGATCAGAAGCTCGAGTCATACCATGCCCGAATGAAGTGTATTTCATTGAATGAACGAGTGAGGTTTAATTATTTGGAAGAATGCAGTTTGATGAATTGAATGATTGATTGGAAATCGTTATGTTGAATCATATAGTTTGATTGATTGAATGAATGAGTTAAACTCGAGATATTCCATAAATGATTGCAGTTTGTTTCATTCAATAAATGAGTGAAGTTCAACTCAATGAAACAATGAATGCAGTTATTCTTTCAACTCGTTACAGTGAAACATTTATTGTAGTTGGATTCATTGAATTAATGTATTTAGCTCGTTTCATTGAATGAATGAGTGAAGATTGTTTCAATTAATGAATGAGTGAATTCTAATTCATTGAATGAAGTAACTTTGCTTTATTCATTGAATGAATGAGTTAAGCTGGTGTCCATGCATATATGATTGTAGTTTTTTCATTGAGTGAATGAGTAAAGTTTGTTTAATTCAATCAATTCATGTCGTTAGATTCAATTTTCGAAATAAGCTCGAGTCATTGCATGAAGGAATGAAGTTAATTTGGATTGAATGAATGAGTGAGGTTTATTTCATGGAATGAATGAATGAAGTTTTTCTCGTTGAATGAACGGGTGTATTTTATTTCATTGAATGTAGCTTTATTTCATGAAGGATTGAAGCTTGTTTCATTGAATTTCAAATAGTTGAATGATTGAAAGAAGTTTCATCCATTTAACAAGTCAATGGAACTCGTTTCTTTGTATCAATGATGAATGTAGATTCATTGTGAAGATTTGAGATCCGAAGCTCGAGTAATACCGTGCGCGAATGAAGGTTATTCCATTGAATGAACGAGTGAGGTTTAATTATTTGGAAGAATGCAGTTTGATGAATTGAATGATTGATTGGAAATCTTTATATGGAATCAAATAGTTTGATTGATTGAGTGAATGAGTTAAACTCGAGATATTCCATAAATGATTGAAGTTTGTTTCATCCACTAAATGAGTGAAGTTCAAATCAATGAATCAATGAATGCAGTGATTCTTTGAACTCGTTTCATTGAATCAATTATTGTGGTTGGATTCATTGAATTAATGCGTTTAGCTCATTTCATTGAATGAATGAGTGAAGATTGTTTCAATTAATGAATGAGTGAATTCTAATTCATTGAATGAAGTAACTTTGCTTTATTCATTGAATGAATGAGTTAAGCTGGTGTCCATGCATATATGATTGTAGTTTGTTCATTGAATGAATGAGTAAAGTTTGTTTCATTCAATCAATTCATGTTGTTAGATTCATTTTCGAAATAATCTCGAATCATTGCATGAAGGTATGTAGATTCATTGTGAAGAAATGAGATCAGAAGCTCGAGTCATACAATGCCCGAATGAAGTGTATTTCATTGAATGAACGAGTGAGGTTTAATTATTTGGAAGAATGCAGTTTGATGAATTGAATGATTGATTGGAAATCGTTATGTTGAATCATATAGTTTGATTGATTGAATGAATGAGTTAAACTCGAGATATTCCATAAATGATTGTAGTTTGTTTCATTCAATAAATGAGTGACGTTCAAATCAATGAAACAATGAATGCAGTGATTCTTTCAACTCGTTACAGTGAATCATTTATTGTAGTTGGATTCATTGAATTAATGTGTTTAGCTCGTTTCATTGAATGAATGAGTGAAGATTGTTTCAATTAATGAATGAGTGAATTCTAATTCATTGAATGAAGTAACTTTGCTTTATTCATTGAATGAATGAGTTAAGCTGGTGTCCATGCATATATGATTGTAGTTTTTTCATTGAGTGAATGAGTAAAGTTTGTTTAATTCAATCAATTCATGTCGTTAGATTCAATTTTCGAAATAAGCTCGAGTCATTGCATGAAGGAATGAAGTTAATTTGGATTGAATGAATGAGTGAGGTTTATTTCATGGAATGAATGAATGAAGTTTGTCTCGTTGAATGAACGGGTGTATTTTAATTCATTGAATGTAGCTTTATTTCATGAAGGATTGAAGCTTGTTTCATTGAATTTCAAATAGTTGAATGACTGAAAGAAGTTTGATCCATTTAACAAGTCAATGGAACTCGTTTCTTTGTATCAATGATGAATGTAGATTCATTGTGAAGATTTGAGATCCGAAGCTCGAGTAATACCGTGCGCGAATGAAGGTTATTCCATTGAATGAACGAGTGAGGTTTAATTATTTGGAAGAATGCAGTTTGATGAATTGAATGATTGATTGGAAATCTTTATATGGAATCAAATAGTTTGATTGATTGAGTGAATGAGTTAAACTCGAGATATTCCATAAATGATTGAAGTTTGTTTCATCCAATAAATGAGTGAAGTTCAAATCAATGAATCAATGAATGCAGTGATTCTTTGAACTCGTTTCATTGAATCAATTATTGTGGTTGGATTCATTGAATTAATGCGTTTAGCTCATTTCATTGAATGAATGAGTGAAGATTGTTTCAATTAATGAATGAGTGAATTCTAATTCATTGAATGAAGTAACTTTGCTTTATTCATTGAATGAATGAGTTAAGCTGGTGTCCATGCATATATGATTGTAGTTTGTTCATTGAATGAATGAGTAAAGTTTGTTTCATTCAATCAATTCATGTTGTTAGATTCATTTTCGAAATAATCTCGAATCATTGCATGAAGGTATGTAGATTCATTGTGAAGAAATGAGATCAGAAGCTCGAGTCATACAATGCCCGAATGAAGTGTATTTCATTGAATGAACGAGTGAGGTTTAATTATTTGGAGGAATGCAGTTTGATGAATTGAATGATTGATTGGAAATCTTTATATGGAATCAAATAGTTTGATTGCTTGAGTGAATGAGTTAAACTCGAGATATTCCATATATGATTGAAGTTTGTTTCATCCAAGTTCAAATCAATGAATCAATGAATGCAGTGATTCTTTGAACTCGTTTCATTCAATCAATTATTGTAGTTGGATTTATTGAATTAATGCGTTTAGCTCGTTTCATTGAATGAATGAGTGAAGATTGTTTCAATTAATGAATGAGTGAATTCTAATTCATTGAATGAAGTAACTTTGCTTTATTCATTGAATGAATGAGTTAAGCTGGGGTCCATTCATAAATGATTGTAGTTTGTTCATTGAATGAATGAGTAAAGTTTGTTTCGTTCAATCATTTCATGTCGTTGGATTCATTTTAGAAATAAGCTCGTGTCATTGCATGAGGGAATGAAGTTAATTTGGATTGAATGAATGAGTGAGGTTTATTTCATGGAATGAATGAATGAAGTTTGTCTCGTTGAATGAACGGGTGTGTTTTAATTCATTGAATGAAGCTTTATTTCATGAAGGATTGAAGCTTGTTTCATTGAATTTCAAATAATTGAATGATTGAAAGAAGTTTGATCCATTTAACAAGTCAATGGAACTCGTTTCTTTGAATCAATGATGAATGTAGATTCATTGTGAAGAAATGAGATCAGAAGCTCGAGTCATACCACGCGCGAATGAAGAGTATTCCATTGAATGAACTAGTGAGGTTTAATTATTTGGAAGAATGCAGTTTGATGAATTGAATGATTGATTGGAAATCTTTATATGGAATCAAATAGATTGATTGAGTGAATGAGTTAAACTCGAGATATTCCATAAATGATTGAAGTTTATTTCATCCAATAAATGAGTGAAGTTCAAATCAATGAATCAATGAATGCAGTGATTCTTTGAACTCGTTTCATTGAATCAATTATTGTGATTGGATTCATTGAATTAATGCGTTTAGCTCGTTTCATTGAATGAATGAGTGAAGATTGTTTCAATTAATGAATGAGTGAATTCTAATTCATTGAATGAAGTAACTTTGCTTTATTCATTGAATGAATGAGTTAAGCTGGTGTCCATGCATATATGATTGTAGTTTTTTCATTGAATGAATGAGTAAAGTTTGTTTCATTCAATCAATTCATGTCGTTAGATTCATTTTCGAAATAAGCTCGAGTCATTGCATGAAGGTATGTAGATTCATTAAGAAGAAATGAGATCAGAAGCTCGAGTCATACCATGCCCGAATGAAGTGTATTTCATTGAATGAACGAGTGAGGTTTAATTATTTGGAAGAATGCAGTTTGATGAATTGAATGATTGATTGGAAATCGTTATGTTGAATCATATAGTTTGATTGATTGAATGAATGAGTTAAACTCGAGATATTCCATAAATGATTGCAGTTTGTTTCATTCAATAAATGAGTGAAGTTCAACTCAATGAAACAATGAATGCAGTTATTCTTTCAACTCGTTACAGTGAAACATTTATTGTAGTTGGATTCATTGAATTAATGTATTTAGCTCGTTTCATTGAATGAATGAGTGAAGATTGTTTCAATTAATGAATGAGTGAATTCTAATTCATTGAATGAAGTAACTTTGCTTTATTCATTGAATGAATGAGTTAAGCTGGTGTCCATGCATATGTGATTGTAGTTTTTTCATTGAGTGAATGAGTAAAGTTTGTTTAATTCAATCAATTCATGTCGTTAGATTCAATATTCGAAATAAGCTCGAGTCATTGCATGAAGGAATGAAGTTAATTTGGATTGAATGAATGAGTGAGGTTTATTTCATGGAATGAATGAATGAAGTTTTTCTCGTTGAATGAACAGGTGTATTTTAATTCATTGAATGTAGCTTTATTTCATGAAGGATTGAAGCTTGTTTCATTGAATTTCAAATAGTTGAATGATTGAAAGAAGTTTGATCCATTTAACAAGTCAATGGAACTCGTTTCTTTGTATCAATGATGAATGTAGATTCATTGTGAAGATTTGAGATCGGAAGCTCGAGTAATACCGTGCGCGAATGAAGGTTATTCCATTGAATGAACGAGTGAGGTTTAATTATTTGGAAGAATGCAGTTTAATGAATTGAATGATTGATTGGAAATCTTTATATGGAATCAAATAGTTTGATTGATTGAGTGAATGAGTTAAACTCGAGATATTCCAAAAATGATTGAAGTTTGTTTCATCCAATAAATGAGTGAAGTTCAAATCAATGAATCAATGAATGCAGTGATTCTTTGATCTCGTTTCATTGAACCAATTATTGTGGTTGGATTCATTGAATTAATGCGTTTAGCTCATTTCATTGAATGAATGAGTGAAGATTGTTTCAATTAATGAATGAGTGAATTCTAATTCATTGAATGAAGTAACTTTGCTTTATTCATTGAATGAATGAGTTAAGCTGGTGTCCATGCATATATGATTGTAGTTTGTTCATTGAATGAATGAGTAAAGTTTGTTTCATTCAATCAATTCATGTCGTTAGATTCAATTTTCGAAATAAGGTCGAGTCATTGCATGAAGGAATGAAGTTAATTTGGATTGAATGAATGAGTGAGGTTTATTTCATGGAATGAATGAATGAAGTTTGTCTCGTTGAATGAACGGGTGTGTTTTAATTCATTGAATGGAGCTTTATTTCATGAAGGATTGAAGCTTGTTTCATTGAATTTCAAATCATTGAATGATTGAAAGAAGTTTGATCCATTTAACAACTCAATGGAACTCGTTTCTTTGAATCAATGATGAATGTAGATTCATTGTGAAGAAATGAGATCAGAAGCTCGAGTCATACCGTGCGCGAATGAAGTGTATTCCATTGAATGAACTAGTGAGGTTTAATTATTTGGAGGAATGCAGTTTGATGAATTGAATGATTGATTGGAAATCTTTATATGGAATCAAATAGTTTGATTGATTCAGTGAATGAGTTAAACTCGAGATATTCCATAAATGATTGAAGTTTGTTTCATCCAAGTTCAAATCAATGAATCAATGAATGCAGTGATTCTTTGAACTCGTTTCATTCAATCAATTATTGTAGTTGGATTTATTGAATTAATGCGTTTAGCTCGTTTCATTGAATGAATGAGTGAAGATTGTTTCAATTAATGAATGAGTGAATTCTAATTCATTGAATGAAGTAACTTTGCTTTATTCATTGAATGAATGAGTTAAGCTGGGGTCCATTCATAAATGATTGTAGTTTGTTCATTGAATGAATGAGTAAAGTTTGTTTCATTCAATCAATTCATGTCGTTGGATTCATTTTAGAAATAAGCTCGTGTCATTGCATGAGGGAATGAAGTTAATTTGGATTGAATGAATGAGTGAGGTTTATTTCATGGAATGAATGAATGAAGTTTGTCTCGTTGAATGAACGGGTGTGTTTTAATTCATTGATTGAAGCTTTATTTCATGAAGGATTGAAGCTTGTTTCATTGAATTTCAAATAATTGAATGATTGAAAGAAGTTTGATCCATTTAACAAGTCAATGGAACTCGTTTCTTTGAATCAATGATGAATGTAGATTCATTGTGAAGAAATGAGATCAGAAGCTCGAGTCATACCACGCGCGAATGAAGTGTATTCCATTGAATGAACTAGTGAGGTTTAATTATTTGGAAGAATGCAGTTTGATGAATTGTATGATTGATTGGAAATCTTTATATGGAATCAAATAGTTTGATTGATTGAGTGAATGAGTTAAACTCGAGATATTCCATAAATGATTGAAGTTTATTTCATCCAATAAATGAGTGAAGTTCAAATCAATGAATCAATGAATGCAGTGATTCTTTGAACTCGTTTCATTGAATCAATTATTGTGATTGGATTCATTGAATTAATGCGTTTAGCTCGTTTCATTGAATGAATGAGTGAAGATTGTTTCAATTAATGAATGAGTGAATTCTAATTCATTGAATGAAGTAACTTTGCTTTGTTCATTGAATGAATGAGTTAAGCTGGTGCCCATGCATAAATGATTGTAGTTTGTTCATTGAATGAATGAGTAAAGTTTGTTTCATTCAAGAAATTCATGTCGTTAGATTCATTTTAGAAATAAGCTCGAGTCATTGCATGAAGGAATGAAGTTAATTTGGATTGAATGAATGAGTGAGGTTGATTTCATGGAATGAATGAATGAAGTTTGTCTCGTTGAATGAACGGGTGTATTTTAATTCATTGAATGTATCTTTATTTCATGAAGGATTGTAGCTCGTTTCATTTAATTTCAACTCATTGAATGATTGAAAGAAGTTTGATCCATTTAACAAGTCAATGGAACTCGTTTCTTTGTATCTCAGATGAATGTAGATTCATTGTGAAGAAATGAGATCAGAAGCTCGAGTCATACTGTGCGCGAATGAAGTGTATTCCATTGAATGAACTGGTGAGTTTAATTATTTGGAGGAATGCAGTTTGATGAATTGAATGATTGATTGGAAATCTTTATATGGAATCAAATAGTTTGATTGCTTGAGTGAATGAGTTAAACTCGAGTTATTCCATAAATGATTGAAGTTTGTTTCATCCAAGTTCAAATCAATGAATCAATGAATGCAGTGATTCTTTGAACTCGTTTCATTCAATCAATTATTGTAGTTGGATTTATTGAATTAATGCGTTTAGCTCGTTTCATTGAATGAATGAGTGAAGATTGTTTCAATTAATGAATGAGTGAATACTAATTCATTGAATGAAGTAACTTTGCTTTATTAATTGAATGAATGAGTTAAGCTGGGGTCCATTCATAAATCATTGTAGTTTGATCATTGAATGAATGAGTAAAGTTTGTTTCATTCAATCAATTCATGTCGTTGGATTCATTTTAGAAATAAGCTCGTGTCATTGCATGAGGGAATGAAGTTAATTTGGATTGAATGAATGAGTGAGGTTTATTTCATGGAATGAATGAATGAAGTTTGTTTCGTTGAATGAACGGGTGTGTTTTAATTCATTGAATGTAGCTTTATTTCATGAAGGATTGAAGCTTGTTTCATTGAATTTCAAATCATTGAATGATTGAAAGAAGTTTGATACATTTAACAAGTCAATGGAACTCGTTTCTTTGAATCAATGATGAATGTAGATTCATTGTGAAGAAATGAGATCAGAAGCTCGAGTCATACCACGCGCGAATGAAGTGTATTCCATTGAATGAACTAGTGAGGTTTAATTATTTGGAAGAATGCAGTTTGATGAATTGAATGATTGATTGGAAATCTTTATATGGAATCAAATAGTTTGATTGATTGAGTGAATGAGTTAAACTCGAGATATTCCATAAATGATTGAAGTTTATTTCATCCAATAAATGAGTGGAGTTCAAATCAATGAATCAATGAATGCAGTGATTCTTTGAACTCGTTTCATTGAATCAATTATTGTGATTGGATTCATTGAATTAATGCGTTTAGCTCGTTTCATTGAATGAATGAGTGAAGATTGTTTCAATTAATGAATGAGTGAATTCTAATTCATTGAATGAAGTAACTTTGCTTTGTTCATTGAATGAATGAGTTAAGCTGGTGTCCATGCATATATGATTGTAGTTTGTTCATTGAATGAATGAGTAAAGTTTGTTTCATTCAATCAATTCATGTCGTTAGATTCATTTTCGAAATAAGGTCGAGTCATTGCATGAAGGAATGAAGTTAATTTGGATTGAATGAATGAGTGAGGTTGATTTCATGGAATGAATGAATGAAGTTTGTCTCGTTGAATGAACGGGTGTATTTTAATTCATTGAATGTATCTTTATTTCATGAAGGATTGTAGCTCGTTTCATTTAATTTCAACTCATTGAATGATTGAAAGAAGTTTGATCCATTTAACAAGTCAATGGAACTCGTTTCTTTGTATCTCAGATGAATGTAGATTCATTGTGAAGAAATGAGATCAGAAGCTCGAGTCATACCTTGCGCGAATGAAGTGTATTTCATTGAATGAACTAGTGAGGTTTAATTATTTGGAAGAATTCAGTTTGATGAATTGAATGATTAATTGGAAATCGTTATGTTGAATCATATAGTTTGATTGATTGATTGAATGAGTTAAACTCGAGATATGCCATAAATGATTGCAGTTTGTTTCATCCAATAAACGAGTGAAGTTCAAATCAATGAATCAATGAATGCAGTGATTCTTTGAAATCGTTTCATTGAATCAATTATTATCGTTGAATTCATTGAATTAATGCGTTTAGCTCGTTTCATTGAATGAATGAGTGAATTCTAATTCATTGAATGAAGTAACTTTGCTTTATTCATTGAATGAATGAGTTAAGCTGGTGTACATGCGTATATGATTGTAGTTTGTTCATTGAATGAATGAGTAAAGGTTGTTTCCTTCAATCAATTAATGTCGTTACATTCATTTTAGAAATAAGCTCGAGTCATTGCATGAAGGAATGAAGTTAATTTGGATTGAATGAATGAGTGAGGTTTATTTCATGGAATGAATGAATGAAGTTTGTCTCTTTGAATGAACGGGTGTGTTTTAATTCATTGAATGAAGCTTTATTTCATGAAGGATTGAAGCTTGTTTCATTGAATTTCAAATCATTGAATGATTGAAAGAAGTTTGATCCATTTAACAAGTCAATGGAACTCGTTTCTTTGAATCAATGATGAATGTAGATTCATTGTGAAGAAATGAGATCAGAAGCTCGAGTCATGCCGTGCGCGACTGAAGTGTATTCCATTGAATGAACTAGTGAGGTTTAATTATTTGGAGGAATGCAGTTTGATGAATTGAATGATTGATTGGATATCTTTATATGGAATCAAATAGTTTGATTGATTAAGTGAATGAGTTAAACTCGAGATATTCCATAAATGATTGAAGTTTGTTTCATCCAATAAATGAGTGAAGTTCAATCAATGAACCAATGAATGCAGTGATTCTTTGAACTCGTTTCATTCAATCAATTATTGTAGTTGGATTTATTGAATTAATGCGTTTAGCTCGTTTCATTGAATGAATGAGTGAAGATTGCTTCAATTAATGAATGAGTGAATTCTAATTCATTGAATGAAGTCACTTTGCATTATTCATTGAATGAATGAGTTAAGCTGGGGTCCATTCATAAATCATTGTAGTTTGTTCATTGAATGAATGAGTAAAGTTTGTTTCATTCAATGAATTCATGTCGTTAGATTCATTTTAGAAATAAGCTCGTGTCATTGCATGAGGGAATGAAGTTAATTTGGATTGAATGAATGAGTGAGGTTTATTTCATGGAATGAATGAATGAAGTTTGTCTCGTTGAATGAACGGGTGTATTTTAATTCATTGAATGTATCTTTATTTCATGAAGGATTGTAGCTCGTTTCATTTAATTTCAACTCATTGAATGATTGAAAAAAGTTTGATCCATTTAACAAGTCAATGGAACTTGTTTCTGTGTATCTCAGATGAATGTCGATTCATTGTGAAGAAATGAGATCAGAAGCTCGAGTCATACCGTGCGCGAATGAAGTGTATTTCATTGAATGAACTAGTGAGGTTTAATTATTTGGAAGAATTCAGTTTGATGAATTGAATGATTGATTGGAAATCGTTTTGTTGAATCATATAGTTTGATTGATTGATTGAATGAGTTAAACTCGAGATATGCCATAAATGATTGCAGTTTGTTTCATCCAATAAACGAGTGAAGTTCAAATCAATGAATCAATGAATGCAGTGATTCTTTGAAATCGTTTCATTGAATCAATTATTATAGTTGAATTCATTGAATTAATGCGTTTAGCTCGTTTCATTGAATGAATGAGTGAATTCTCATTCATTGAATGAAGTAACTTTGCCTTATTCATTGACTGAATGAGTTAAGCTGGTGTCCATGCATATATGATTGTAGTTTGTTCATTGAATGAATGAGTAAAGTTTGTTTCCTTCAATCAATTCATGTCGTTACATTCATTTTAGAAATAAGCTCGAGTCATTGCATGAAGGAATGAAGTTAATTTGGATTGAATGAATGAGTGAGGTTTATTTCATGGAATGAATGAATGAAGTTTGTCTCGTTGAATGAACAGGTGTGTTTTAATTCATTGAATGGAGCTTTATTTCATGAAGGATTGAAGCTTGTATCATTGAATTTCAAATCATTGAATGATTGAAAGAAGTTTGATCCATTTAACAACTCAATGGAACTCGTTTCTTTGAATCAATGATGAATGTAGATTCATTGTGAAGAAATGAGATCAGAAGCTCGAGTCATACCGTGCGCGAATGAAGTGTATTCCATTGAATGAACTAGTGAGGTTTAATTATTTGGAGGAATGCAGTTTGATGAATTGAATGATTGATTGGAAATCTTTTTATGGAATCAAATAGTTTGATGGATTAAGTGAATGAGTTAAACTCGAGATATTCCATAAATGATTGAAGTTTGTTTCATCCAATAAATGAGTGAAGTTCAAATCAATGAATCAATGAATGCAGTGATTCTTTGAACTCGTTTCATTGAATCAATTATTGTAGTTGGATTCATTGAATTCATGCGTTTAGCTCGTTTCATTGAATGAATGAGTGAAGATTGTTTCAATTAATGAATGAGTGAATTCTAATTCATTGAATGAAGTAACTTTGCTTTATTCATTGAATGAATGAGTTAAGCTGGGGTCCATACATATATGATTGTAGTTTGTTCATTGAATGAATGAGTGAAGTTTGTTTCATTCAATCAATTCATGTCGTTAGATTCATTTTCGAAATAAGCTCGAGTCATTGCATGAAGGAATGAAGTTAATTTGGATTGAATGAATGAGTGAGGTTTATTTCATGGAATGAATGAATGAAGTTTGACTCGTTGAATGACCGGGTGTGTTTTAATTCATTGAATGAAGCTTTGTTTCATGAAGGATTGAAGCTTGTTTCATTGAATTTCAACTCATTGAATGATTGAAAGAAGTTTGATCCATTTAGCAAGTCAATGGAACTCGTTTCTTTGAATCAATGATGAATGTAGATTCATTGTGAAGAAATGAGATCAGAAGCTCGAGTCATACCGTGCGCGAATGAAGTGTATTCCATTGAATGAACTAGTGAGGTTTAATTATTTGGAAGAATGCAGTTTGATGAATTGAATGATTGATTGGAAACGTTTAAATGGAATCAAATAGTTTGATTGATTGAGTGAATGAGTTAAACTCGACATATTCCATAAATGATTGAAGTTTGTTTCATCCAATAAATGAGTGAAGTTCAAATCAATGAATCAATGAATGCAGTGATTCTTTGAACTCGTTTCATTGAATCAATTATTGTGATTGGATTCATTGAATTAATGCGTTTAGCTCGTTTCATTGAATGAATGAGTGAAGATTGTTTCAATTAATGAATGAGTGAATTCTAATTCATTGAATGAAGTAACTTTGCTTTGTTCATTGAATGAATGAGTTAAGCTGGTGTCCATGCATAAATGATTGTAGTTTGTTCATTGAATGAATGAGTAAAGTTTGTTTCATTCAATCAATTCATGTCGTTGGATTCATTTTAGAAATAAGCTCGTGTCATTGCATGAGGGAATGAAGTTAATTTGGATTGAATGAATGAGTGAGGTTTATTTCATGGAATGAATGAATGAAGTTTGTCTCGTTGAATGAACGGGTGTGTTTTAATTCATTGAATGGAGCTTTATTTCATGAAGGATTGAAGCTTGTTTCATTGAATTTCAAATCATTGAACGATTGAAAGAAGTTTGATCCATTTAACAACTCAATGGATCTCGTTTCTTTGAATCAATGATGAATGTAGATTCATTGTGAAGAAATGAGATCAGAAGCTCGAGTCATACCGTGCGCGAATGAAGTGTATTCCATTGAATGAACTAGTGAGCTTTAATTATTTGGAGGAATGCAGTTTGATGAATTGAATGATTGATTGGAAATCTTTATATGGAATCAAATAGTTTGATTGATTGAGTGAATGAGTTAACCTCGAGATATTCCATAAATGATTGAAGTTTGTTTCATCCAATAAATGAGTGAAGTTCAAATCAATGAATCAATGAATGCAGTGATTCTTTGAACTCGTTTCATTGAATCAATTATTGTAGTTGGATTCATTGAATTAATGTGTTTAGCTCGTTTCATTGAATGAATGAGTGAAGATTGTTTCAATTAATGAATGAGTGAATTCTAATTCATTGAATGAAGTAACTTTGCTGTATACATTGAATGAATGAGTTAAGCTGGGGTCCATGCATAAATGATTGTAGTTTGTTCATTGAATGAATGAGTAAAGTTTGTTTCATTCAATCAATTCATGTCGTTAGATTCATTTTCGAAATAAGCTCGAGTCATTGCATGAAGGTATGTAGATTCATTGTGAAGAAATGAGATCAGAAGCTCGAGTCATACCATGCGCGAATGAAGTGTATTTCATTGAATGAACGAGTGAGGTTTAATTATTTGGAAGAATGCAGTTTGATGAATTGAATGATTGATTGGAAATCGTTATGTTGAATCATATAGTTTGATTGATTGAATGAATGAGTTAAACTCGAGATATTGCATAAATGATTGTAGTTTGTCTCATTCAATAAATGAGTGAAGTTCAAATCAATGAATCAATGAATGCAGTGATTCTTTGAACTCGTTACAGTGAATCATTTATTGTAGTTGGATTCATTGAATTAATGTGTTTCGCTCGTTTCATTGAATGAATGAGTGAAGATTGTTTCAATTAATGAATGAGTGAATTCTAATTCATTGAATGAAGTAACTTTGCTTTATTCATTGAATAAATGAGTTAATCTGGTGTCCATGCATAAACGATTGTAGTTTTTTCATTGAATGAATGAGTAAAGTATGTTTCATTCAATCAATCCATGTCGTTAGCTTCATTTTAGAAATAAGCTCGAGTCATTGCATGAAGGAATGAAGTTAATTTGGATTGAATGAATGAGTGAGGTTTATTTCATGGAATGAATGAATGAAGTTTGTCTCGTTGAATGAACGGGGGTGTTTTAATTCATTGAATGTAGCTTTATTTCATGAAGGATTGAAGCTTGTTTCATTGAATTTCAAATCATTGAATGATTGAAAGAAGTTTAATCATTTAACAAGTCAATAGAACTCGTTTCTTTGAATCAATGATGAATGTAGATTCATTGTGAAGAAATGAGATCAGAAGCTCGAGTCATACCGTGCGCGAATGAAGTGTATTCCATTGAATGAACTAGTGAGGTTTAATTATTTGGAAGAATGCAGGTTGTTGAATTGAATGATTGATTGGAAATCTTTATATGGCATCAAATAGTTTGATTGATTGAGTGAATGAGTTAAACTCGAGATATTCCATGAATGATTGAAGTTTGTTTCATCCAATAAATGAGTGAAGTTCAAATCAATGAATCAATGAATGCAGTGATTCTTTGAACTCGTTTCATTCAATCAATTATTGTAGTTGGATTCATTGAATTAATGCGTTTAGCTCGTTTCATTGAATGAATGAGTGAAGATTGTTCAAATTAATGAATGAGTGAATTCTAATTCATTGAATGAAGTAACTTTGCTTTATTCATTGAATGAATGAGTTAAGCTGGTGTCCATGCATATATGATTGTAGTTTGTTCATTGAATGAATGAGTAAAGTTTGTTTCATTCAATCAATTCATGTCGTTAGATTCATTTTCGAAATATGCTCGAGTCATTGCATGAAGGAATGAAGTTAATTTGGATTGAATGAATGAGTGAGGTTTATTTCATGGAATGAATGAATGAAGTTTGTCTCATTGAATGACCGGGTGTGTTTTAATTCATTGAATGAAGCTTTATTTCATGAAGGATTGAAGCTTGTTTCATTGAATTTCAACTCATTGAATGATTGAAAGAAGTTTGATCCATTTAACACGTCAATGGAACTCGTTTCTTTGTATCAAAGATGAATGTAGATTCATTGTGAAGAAATGAGATCAGAAGCTCGAGTCATACCGTGTGCGAATGAAGTGTATTTCATTGAATGATCTAGTGAGGTTTAATTATTTGGATGAATGCAGTTTGATGAATTGAATGATTGATTGGAAATCATTATATTGAATCAAATAGTTTGATTGATTGAATGAATGAGTTAAACTCGAGATATTCCATAAATGATTGAAGTTTGTTTCATCCAATAAATGAGTGAAGTTCAAATCAATGAATCAATGAATGCAGTGATTCTTTGAACTCGTTTGATTCAATCAATTATTGTAGTTGGATTCATTGAATTAATGCGTTTAGCTCGTTTCATTGAATGAATGAGTGAAGATTGTTTCAATTAATGAATGAGTGAATTCTAATTCATTGAATGAAGTAACTTTGCTTTATTCATTGAATGAATCAATTAAGCTGGTGTCAATGCATAAATGATTGTAGTTTGTTCATTGAATGAATGAGTAAAGTTTGTTTCATTCAATCAATTAATGTAGTTTGATTCATTTTAGTAATAAGCTCGTGTCATTGCATGAAGGACTGAAGTTAATTTGGTTTGAATGAATGAGTGAGGTTTATTTCATGGAATGAATGAATGAATTTTGTCTCATTGAATGAACGGGTATATTTTAATTCATTGAATGTAGCTTTATTTCATGAAGGATTGAAGCTTGTTTCATTGAATTTCAAATCATTGAAGAATTGAAAGAAGTGTGATCCATTTAACCAGTCAATGGAACTCGTTTCTTTGTATCAAAGATGAATGTAGATTCATTGTGAAGAAATGAGATCAGAAGCTCGAGTCATACCGTGCGCGAATGAAGTGTATTTCATTGAGTGAACTAGTGAGGTTTAATTATTTGGAAGAATGCAGTTTGATGAATTGAATGATTGATTGGAAATCTTTATATGGAATCAAATAGTTTGATTGATTGAGTGAATGAGTTAAACTCGAGAATGGGCGGCACGGTGGCACAGTGGTTAGCACTGCTGCCTCACAGCGCCAGAGACCTGGGTTCAATTCCCGCCTCAGGCGACTGACTGTGTGGAGTTTGCACATTCTCCCTGTGTCTGCGTGGGTTTCCTCCGGGTGCTCCGGTTTCCTCCCACAGTCCAAAGATGTGCAGGTCAGGTGAATTGGCCATGCTAAATTGTCCGTAGTGTTAGGTAAGGGGTAAATGTAGGGGTATGGGTGGGTTGCGCTTCGGCGGGGCGGTGTGGACTTGTTGGGCCGAAGGGCCTGTTTCCACACTGTAAGTATTCTAGATCTTCTAGATATTCCATGAATGATTGAAGTTTGTTTCATCCTATAAATGAGTGAAGTTCAAATCAATGAATCAATGAATGCAGTGATTCTTTGAACTCGTTTCATTCAATCAATTATTGTAGTTTAATTCATTGAATTAATGCGTTTAGCTCGTTTCATTGAATGAATGAGTGAAGATTGTTCAAATTAAGGAATGAGTGAATTCTAATTCATTGAATGAAGTAACTTTGCTTTATTCATTGAATGAATGAGTTAAGCTGGTGTCCATGCATATATGATTGTAGTTTGTTCATTGAATGAATGAGTAAAGTTTGTTGCATTCAATCAATTCATGTCGTTAGATTCATTTTCGAAATATGCTCGAGTCATTGCATGAAGGAATGAAGTTAATTTGGATTGAATGAATGAGTGAGGTTTATTTCATGGAATGAATGAATGAAGATTGTCTCGTTGAATGACCGGGTGTGTTTTAATTCATTGAATGAAGCTTTATTTCATGAAGGATTGAAGCTTGTTTCATTGAATTTCAACTCATTGAATGATTGAAAGAAGTTTGATCCATTTAACACGTCAATGGAACTCGTTTCTTTGTATCAAAGATGAATGTAGATTCATTGTGAAGAAATGAGATCAGAAGCTCAAGTCATACCGTGTGCGAATGAAGTGTATTCCATTGAATGAACTAGTGAGGTTTAATTATTTGGAAGAATGCAGTTTGATGAATTGAATGATTAATTGGAAATCTTTATATGGTATCAAATAGTTTGATTGATTGAGTGAATGAGTTAAACTCGAGATATTCCATAAATGATTGAAGTTTGTTTCATCCAAAAAATGAGTGAAGTTCAAATCAATGAATCAATGAATGCAGTGATTCTTTGAACTCGTTTCATTGAATCAATTATTGTAGTTGGATTCATTGAATTAATGCGTTTAGCTCGTTTCATTGAATGAATGATTGAAGATTGTTTCAATTAATGAATGAGTGAATTCTAATTCATTGAATGAAGTAACTTTGCTTTATTCATTGAATGAATGAGTTAAGCTGGTGTCCATGCATATATGATTGTAGTTTGTTCATTGAATGAATGAGTAAAGTTTGTTTCATTCAATCAATTCATGTCGTTAGATTCATTTTCGAAATAAGCCGAGTCATTGCATGAAGGAATGAAGTTAATTTGGATTGAATGAATGAGTGAGGTTTATTTCATGGAATGAATGAATGAAGTTTCTCTCGTTGAATGAACGGGTGTGTTTTAATTCATTGAATGGAGCTTTATTTCATGAAGTATTGAAGCTTGTTTCATTGAATTTCAACTCATTGAATGATTGAAAGAAGTTTGATCCATTTAACAAGTCAATGGAACTCGTTTCTTTGTATCAAAGATGAATGTAGATTCATTGTGAAGAAATGAGATCAGAAGCTCGAGTCATACCGTGCGCGAATGAAGTGTATTTCATTGAATGATCTAGTGAGGTTTAATTATTTGGATGAATGCAGTTTGATAAATTGAATGATTGATTGGAAATCATTATATTGAATCAAATAGTTTGATTGATTGAATGAATGAGTTAAACTCGAGATATTCCATAAATGATTGCAGTTTGTTTTATTCAATAAATGAGTGAAGTTCAAATCAATGAATCAATGAATGCAGTGATTCTTTGAACTCGTTACATTGAATCATTTATTGTAGTTGGATTCATTGAATTTATGCGTTTAGCTTGTTTCATTGAATGAATGAGTGAAGATTGCTTCATTTAATGAATGAGTGAATTCTAATTCATTGAATGAAAAACCTTTGCTTTATTCATTGAATGAATGAGTTAAGCTGGTGTCAATGCATAAATGATTGTAGTTTGTTCATTGAATGAATGAGTAAAGTTTGTTTCATTCAATCAATTAATGTAGTTCGATTCATTTTAGTAATAAGCTCGTGTCATTGCATGAAGGACTGAAGTTAATTTGGATTGAATGAATGAGTGAGGTTTATTTCATGGAATGAATGAATGAATTTTGTCTCATTGAATGAACGGGTGTATTTTAATTCATTGAATGTAGCTTTATTTCATGAAGGATTGAAGCTTGTTTCATTGAATTTCAAATCATTGAAGGATTGAAAGAAGTTTGATCCATTTAACCAGTCAATGGAACTCGTTTCTTTGTATCAAAGATGAATGTAGATTCATTGTGAAGAAATGAGATCAGAAGCTCGAGTCATACCGTGCGCGAATGAAGTGTATTTCATTGAGTGAACTAGTGAGGTTTAATTATTTGGAAGAATGCAGTTTGATGAATTGAATGATTGATTGGAAATCTTTATATGGAATCAAATAGTTTGATTGATTCAGTGAATGAGTTAAACTCGAGATATTCCATGAATGATTGAAGTTTGTTTCATCCAATAAATGAGTGAAGTTCAAATCAATGAATCAATGAATGCAGTGATTCTTTGAACTCGTTTCATTCAATCAATTATTGTAGTTGGATTCATTGAATTAATGCGTTTAGCTCGTTTCATTGAATGAATGAGTGAAGATTGTTCAAATTAAGGAATGAGTGAATTCTAATTCATTGAATGAAGTAAATTTGCTTTATTCATTGAATGAATGAGTTAAGCTGGTGTCCATGCATATATGATTGTAGTTTGTTCATTGAATGAATGAGTAAAGTTTGTTTCATTCAATCAATTCATGTCGTTAGATTCATTTTCGAAATATGCTCGAGTCATTGCATGAAGGAATGAAGTTAATTTGGATTGAATGAATGAGTGAGGTTTATTTCATGGAATGAATGAATGAAGTTTGTCTCGTTGAATGACCGGGTGTGTTTTAATTCATTGAATGAAGCTTTATTTCATGAAGGATTGAAGCTTGTTTCATTGAATTTCAACTCATTGAATGATTGAAAGAAGTTTGATCCATTTAACACGTCAATGGAACTCGTTTCTTTGTATCAAAGATGAATGTAGATTCATTGTGAAGAAATGAGATCAGAAGCTCGAGTCAGACCGTGCGCGAATGAAGTGTATTCCATTGAATGAACTAGTGAGGTTTACTTATTTGGAAGAATGCAGTTTGATGAATTGAATGATTAATTGGAAATCTTTATATGGTATCAAATAGTTTGATTGATTGAGTGAATGAGTTAAACTCGAGATATTGCATAAATAATTGAAGTTTGTTTCATCCAATAAATGACTGAAGTTCAAATCAATGAATAAATGAATGCCGTCATTCTTTGAACTCGTTTCATTGAATCAATTATTGTAGTTGGTTTTATTGAATTAATGCGTTTGATCGTTTCATGGAATGAATGAGTGAAGATTGTTTCAATTAATGAATGAGTGAATTCTACTTCATTGAATGAAGTAACTTTGCTTTCTTGATTGAATGAATGAGTTAAGCTGGTGTCCATGCATATATGATTGTAGTTTGTTCATTGAATGAATGAGTAAAGTTTGTTGCATTCAATCAATTCATGTCGTTAGATTCATTTTCGAAATATGCTCGAGTCATTGCATGAAGGAATGAAGTTAATTTGGATTGAATGAATGAGTGAGGTTTATTTCATGGAATGAATGAATGAAGATTGTCTCGTTGAATGACCGGGTGTGTTTTAATTCATTGAATGAAGCTTTATTTCATGAAGGATTGAAGCTTGTTTCATTGAATTTCAACTCATTGAATGATTGAAAGAAGTTTGATCCATTTAACCAGTCAATGGAACTCGTTTCTTTGTATCAAAGATGAATGTAGATTCATTGTGAAGAAATGAGATCAGAAGCTCGAGTCATACCGTGCGCGAAAGAAGTGTATTTCATTGAATGAACTAGTGAGGTTTAATTATTTGGAAGAATGCAGTTTGATGAATTGAATGATTGATTGGAAATCTTTATATGGAATCAAATAGTTTGATTGATTGAGTGAATGAGTTAAACTCGAGATATTCCATAAATGATTGAAGTTTGTTTCATCCAATGAATGAGTGAAGTTCGAATCAATGAATCAATGAATGTAGTGATTCTTTAAACTCGTTTCATTCAATCAATTATTGTGGTTGGATTCATTGAATTAATGCGTTTAGCTCGTTTCATTGAATGAATGAGTGAAGATTGTTTCAATTAATGAATGAGTGAATTCTAATTCATTGAATGAAGTAACTTTGCTTTATTCATTGAATGAATGAGTTAAGCTGGTGTCCATGCATATATGATTGTAGTTTGTTCATTGAATGAATGAGTAAAGTTTGTTTCATTCAAGAAATTCATGTCGTTAGATTCATTTTAGAAATAAGCTCGAGTCATTGCATGAAGGAATGAAGATAATTTGGATTGAATGAATGAGTGAGGTTTATTTCATGGAATGAATGAATGAAGTTTGTCTCGCTGAATGAACGGGTGTGTTTTAATTCATTGAATGAAGCTTTATTTCATGAAGGATTGAAGCTTGTTTCATTGAATTTCAACTCATTGAATGATTGAAAGAAGTTTGATCCATTTAACCAGTCAATGGAACTCGTTTCTTTGTATCAAAGATGAATGCACATTCATTGTGAAGAAATGAGATCAGAAGCTCGAGTTAGACCATGCGCGAATGAAGTGTATTCCATTGAATGAACTAGTGAGCTTTAATTATTTGGAAGAATGCAGTTCGATGAATTGAATGATTGATTGGAAATCTTTATACGGAATCAAATAGTTTGATTGATTGAGTGAATGAGTTAAACTCGAGATATTCCATAAATGATTGAAGTTTGTTTCATCCAATAAATGAGTGAAGTTCAAATCAATGAATCAATGAATGCAGTCATTCTTTGAACTCGTTTCATTGAATCAATTATTGTAGTTGGATTCATTGAATTAATGCGTTTTCTCGTTTCATTCAATGAATGAGTGAAGATTGTTTCAATTAATGAATGAGTGAATTCTCATTGATTGAATGAAGTAACTTTGCTTTCTTGATTGAATGAATGAGTTAAGCTGGTGTCCATGCATATATGATTGTAGTTTGTTCATTGAATGAATGAGTAAAGTTTGTTTCATTCAATCAATTCATGTCGTTAGATTCATTTTCGAAATAAGCTCGATTCATTGCATGAAGGAATGAAGTTAATTTGGATTGAATGAATGAGTGAGGTTTATTTCATGGAATGAATGAATGAAGTTTGTCTCGTTGAATGAACGGGTGTGTTTTAATTCATTGAATGAAGCTTTATTTCATGAAGGATTGAAGCTTGTTTCATTGAATTTCAACTCATTGAATGATTGAAAGAAGTTTGATCCATTTAACAAGTCAATGGAACTCGTTTCTTTGTATCAAAGATGAATGTAGATTCATTGTGAAGAAATGAGATCAGAAGCTCGAGTCATACCGTGAGCAAATGAAGTGTATTTCATTGAATGTACTAGTGAGGTTTAATTATTTGGAAGAATGCAGGTTGTTGAATTGAATGATTGATTGGAAATCTTTATATGGAATCAAATAGTTTGATTGATTGAGTGAATGAGTTAAACTCGAGATATTCCATAAATGATTGAAGTTGGTTTCATCCAATGAATGAGTGAAGTTCGAATCAATGAATCAATGAATGCAGTGATTCTTTGGACTCGTTACAGTGAATCATTTATTGTAGTTGGATTCATTGAATTAATGCGTTTAGCTCGTATCATTGAATGAATGAGGGAAGATTGTTTCAATTAATGAATGAGTGAATTCTAATTCATTGAATGAAGTATTCATTGAATGAATGAGTTAAGCTGGTGTCCATGCATAAATGATTGTAGTTTTTTTCATTGAATGAATGAGTAAAGTTTGTTTCATTCAATCAATTCATGTCGTTAGATTCATTTTAGAAATAAGCTCGAGTCATTGCATGAAGGAATGAAGTTAATTTGGATTGAATGAATGAGTGAGGTTTATTTCATGGAATGAATGAATGAAGTTTGTCTCGTTGAATGAACGGGTGTGTTTTAATTCATTGAATGGAGCTTTATTTCATGAGGGATTGAAGCTTGTTTCATTGAATATCAAATCATTGAATGATTGAAAGAAGTTTGATCCATTTAACAAGTTAAATGGAGCTTTTTTTCATGAAGGATTGAAGCTTGTTTCATTGAATTTCAACTCATTGAATGATTGAAAGAAGTTTGGTCCATTTAACAAGTCAATGGAACTCGTTTCTTTGTATCAAAGATGAATGTAGATTCATTGTGAAGAAATGAGATCAGAAGCTCGAGTCATAACGTGCGCGAATGAAGTGTATTCCATTGAATGAACTAGTGAGGTTTAATTATTTGGAAGTATGCAGTTTGATGAATTGACTGATTGATTGGAAATCTTTATATGGAATCAAATAGTTTGATTGATTGAGTGAATGAGTTAAACTCGAGATATTCCATAAATGATTGAAGTTTGTTTCATCCAATAAATGATTGAAGTACAAATCAATGAATCAATGAATGCAGTGATTCTTTGAACTCGTTTCATTGAATCAATTATTGTAGTTGGATTCATTGAATTAATGCGTTTAGCTCGTTTCATTGAATGAATGAGTGAAGATTGTTTCAATTAATGAATGAGTGAATTCTAATTCATTGAATGAAGTAACTTTGCTGTATTCATCGAATGAATGAGTTAAGCTAGGGTCCATGCATAAATGATTGTAGTTTGTTCATTGAATGAATGAGTAAAGTTTGTTTTATTCAATCAATTCATGTCTTTAGATTCATTTTAGAAATAAGCTCGTTGCATTGCATGAAGGAATGAAGTTAATTTGGATTGAATGAATGAGTGAGGTTTATTTCATGGAATGAATGAATGAAGTTTGTCTCGTTGAATGACCGGGTGTGTTTTAATTCATTGAATGAAGCTTTATTTCATGAAGGAATGAAGCTTGTTTCATTGAATTTCAACTCATTGAATGATTGAAAGAAGTTTGGTCCATTTAACAAGTCAATGGAACTCGTTTCTTTGTATCAATGATGAATGTAGATTCATTGTGAAGAAATGAGATCAGAAGCTCGAGTCATACCGTGCGAGAATGAAGTGTATTTCATTGAATGAACGAGTGAGGTTTAATTATTTGGAAGAATGCAGTTTGATGAATTGAATGATTGATTGGAAATCGTTATGTTGAATCATATAGTTTGATTGATTGAATGAATGAGTTAAACTCGAGATATTGAATAAATGATTGTAGTTTGTCTCATTCAATAAATGAGTGAAGTTCAAATCAATGAATCAATGAATGCAGTGATTCTTTGAACTCGTTACAGTGAATCATTTATTGTAGTTGGATTCATTGAATTAATGTGTTTAGCTCGTTTCATTGAATGAATGAGTGAAGATTGTTTCAATTAATGAATGAGTGAATTCTAATTCATTGAATGAAGTAACTTTGCTTTATTCATTGAATAAATGAGTTAAGCTGGTGTCCATGCATATATGATTGTAGTTATTTCATTGAATGAATGAGTAAAGTTTGTTTCATTCAATCAATTCATGTCGTTAGCTTCATTTTCGTAATAAGCTCGAGTCATTGCATGAAGGAATGAAGTTAATTTGGATTGAATGAATGAGTGAGGTTTACTTCATGGAATGAATGAATGAGGTTTGTCTCATTGAATGAACGGGTGTGTTTTAATTCATTGAATGGAGCTTTATTTCATGAAGGATTGAAGCTTGTTTCATTGAATTTCAAATCATTGAACGATTGAAAGAAGTTTGATCCATTTAACAAGTCAATGGAACTCGTTTCTTTGAATCAATGATGAATGTAGATTCATTGTGAACAAATGAGATCAGAAGCTCGAGTCATACCGTGCGCGAATGAAGTGTATTCCATTGAATGAACTAGTGAGGTTTAATTATTTGGAAGAATGCAGTTTGATGAATTGAATGATTGATTGGAAATCTTTATATGGAATCAAATAGTTTGATTGATTGAGTGAATGAGTTAACCTCGAGATATTCCATAAATGATTGAAGTTTGTTTCATCCAATAAATGAGTGAAGTTCAAATCAATGAATCAATGAATGCAGTGATTCTTTGAACTCGTTTCATTGAATCAATTATTGTAGTTGGATTCATTGAATTAATGCGTTTAGCTCGTTTCATTGAATGAATGAGTGAAGATTGTTTCAATTAATGAATGAGTGAATTCTAATTCATTGAATGAAGTAACTTTGCTTTATTCATTGAATGAATGAGTTAAGCTGGTGTCCATGCATAAACGATTGTAGTTTTTTCATTGAATGAATGAGTAAAGTTTGTTTCATTCAATCAATTCATGTCGTTAGATTCATTTTCGAAATAAGCTCGAGTCATTGCATGAAGGTATGTAGATTCATTGTGAAGAAATGAGATCAGAAGCTCGAGTCATACCATGCGCGAATGAAGTGTATTTCATTGAATGAACGAGTGAGGTTTAATTATTTGGAAGAATGCAGTTTGATGAATTGAATGATTGATTGGAAATCGTTATGTTGAATCATATAGTTTGATTGATTGAATGAATGAGTTAAACTCGAGATATTGCATAAATGATTGTAGTTTGTCTCATTCAATAAATGAGTGAAGTTCAAATCAATGAATCAATGAATGCAGTGATTCTTTGAACTCGTTACAGTGAATCATTTATTGTAGTTGGATTCATTGAATTAATGTGTTTCGCTCGTTTCATTGAATGAATGAGTGAAGATTGTTTCAATTAATGAATGAGTGAATTCTAATTCATTGAATGAAGTAACTTTGCTTTATTCATTGAATAAATGAGTTAATCTGGTGTCCATGCATAAACGATTGTAGTTTTTTCATTGAATGAATGAGTAAAGTATGTTTCATTCAATCAATTCATGTCGTTAGCTTCATTTTAGAAATAAGCTCGAGTCATTGCATGAAGGAATGAAGTTAATTTGGATTGAATGAATGAGTGAGGTTTATTTCATGGAATGAATGAATGAAGTTTGTCTCGTTGAATGAACGGGGGTGTTTTAATTCATTGAATGAAGCTTTATTTCATGAAGGATTGAAGCTTGTTTCATTGAATTTCAAATCATTGAATGATTGAAAGAAGTTTAATCATTTAACAAGTCAATAGAACTCGTTTCTTTGAATCAATGATGAATGTAGATTCATTGTGAAGAAATGAGATCAGAAGCTCGAGTCATTCCGTGCGCGAATGAAGTGTATTCCATTGAATGAACTAGTGAGGTTTAATTATTTGGAAGAATGCAGTTTGATGAATTGAATGATTGATTGGAAATCTTTATATGGAATCAAATAGTTTGATTGATTGAGCGAATGAGTTAAACTCGAGATATGCCATAAATGATTGAAGTTTGTTTCATCCAATAACTGAGTGAAGTTCAAATCAATGAATCAATGAATGCAGTGATTCTTTGAACTCGTTTCATTCAATCAATTATTGTGGTTGGATTCATTGAATTAATGCGTTTAGCTCGTTTCATTGAATGAATGAGTGAAGATTGTTTCAATTAATGAATGAGTGAATTCTAATTCATTGAATGAAGTAACTTTGCTTTATTCATTGAATGAATGAGTTAAGCTGGTGTCCATGCATATATGATTGTAGTTTGTTCATTGAATGAATGAGTAAAGTTTGTTTCATTCAATCAATTCATGTCGTTAGATTCATTTTCGAAATAAGCTCGAGTCATTGCATGAAGGAATGAAGTTAATTTGGATTGAATGAATGAGTGAGGTTTATTTCATGGAATGAATGAATAAAGTTTGTCTCGTTGAATGAACGGGTGTTTTTTAATTCATTGAATGGAGCTTTATTTCATGAAGGATTGAAGCTTGTTTCATTGAATTTCAACTCATTGAATGATTGAAAGAAGTTTGATCCATTTAACAAGTCAATGGAACTCGTTTCTTTGTATCAAAGATGAATGTAGATTCATTGTGAAGAAATGAGGTCAGAAGCTCGAGTCATACCGTGCGCGAATGAAGTGTATTTCATTGAATGAACTAGTGAGGTTTAATTATTTGGAAGAATGCAGTTTGATGAATTGAATGATTGATTGGAAATCTTTATATGGAATCAAATAGTTTGATTGATTGAGTGAATGAGTAAAACTCGAGGTATTCCATAAATGATTGAAGTTTGTTTCATCCAATAAATGAGTGAAGTTCAAATCAATGAATCAATGAATGCAGTCATTCTTTGAACTCGTTTCATTCAATCAATTATTGTAGTTGGATTCATTGAATTAATGCGTTTAGCTCCTTTCATCGAATGTATGAGTGAAGATTGTTTCAATTAATGAATGAGTGAATTCTAATTCATTGAATGAAGTAACTTTGCTTTATTCATTGAATGAATGAGTTAATCTGGTGTCCATGCATATATGATTGTAGTTTGTTCATTGAATGAATGAGTAAAGTTTGTTTCATTCAATCAATTCATGTCGTTAGATTCATTTTCGAAATAAGCTCGAGTCATTGCATGAAGGTATGTAGATTCATTGTGAAGAAATGAGATCAGAAGCTCGAGTCATACCATGCGCGAATGAAGTGTATTTCATTGAATGAACGAGTGAGGTTTAATTATTTGGAAGAATGCAGTTTGATGAATTGAATGATTGATTGGAAATCGTTATGTTGAATCATATAGTTTGATTGATTGAATGAATGAGTTAAACTCGAGATATTGCATAAATGATTGTAGTTTGTCTCATTCAATAAATGAGTGAAGTTCAAATCAATGAATCAATGAATGCAGTGATTCTTTGAACTCGTGACAGTGAATCATTTATTGTAGTTGGATTCATTGAATTAATGTGTTTAGCTCGTTTCATTGAATGAATGAGTGAAGATTGTTTCAATTAATGAATGAGTGAATTCTAATTCATTGAATGAAGTAACTTTGCTTTAGTCATTGAATAAATGAGTTAAGCTGGTGTCCATGCATAAACGATTGTAATTTTTTCATTGAATGAATGAGTAAAGTTTGTTTCATTCAATCAATTCATGTCGTTAGATTCATTTTAGAAATAAGCTCGAGTCATTGCATGAAGGAATGAAGTTAATTTGGATTGAATGAATGAGTGAGGTTTATTTCATGGAATGAATGAATGAAGTTTGTCTCGTTGAATGAACGGGTGTGTTTTATTTCATTGAATGGAGCTTTATTTCATGAAGGATTGAAGCTTGTTTCATTGAATTTCAACTCATTGAATGATTGAAAGAAGTTTGATCCATTTAACAAGTCAATGGAACTCGTTTCTTTGAATCAAAGATGAATGTAGATTCATTGTGAAGAAATGAGATCAGAAGCTCGAGTCATACCGTGCGCAAATGAAGTGTATTCCATTGAATGAACTAGTGAGGTTTAATTATTTGGAAGAATGCAGTTTGATGAATTGAATGATTGATTGGAAATCTTTATATGGAATCAAATAGTTTGACTGATTGAGTGAATGAGTTAAACTCGAGATATTCCATAAATGATTGAATTTTGTTTCATCCAATGAATGAGTGAAGTTCAAATCAATGAATCAATGAATGCAGTGATTCTTTAAACTCGTTTCGTTCAATCAATTATTGTGGTTGGATTCATTGAATTAATGCGTTTAGCTCGTTTCATTGAATGAATGAGTGAAGATTGTTTCAATTAATGAATGAGTGAATTCTAATTCATTGAATGAAGTAACTTTGCTTTATTCATTGAATGAATGAGTTAAGCTGGTGTCCATGCATAAACGATTGTAGTTTTTTCATTGAATGAATGAGTAAAGTTTGTTTCATTCAATCAATTCATGTCGTTAGATTCATTTTCGAAATAAGCTCGAGTCATTGCATGAAGGAATGAAGTTAATTTGGATTGAATGAATGAGTGAGGTTTATTTCATGGAATGAATGAATGAAGTTTGTCTCGTTGAATGAACGGGTGTGTTTTAATTCATTGAATGGAGCTTTTTTTCATGAAGGATTGAAGCTTGTTTCATTGAATTTCAACTCATTGAATGATTGAAAGAAGTTTGGTCCATTTAACAAGTCAATGGAACTCGTTTCTTTGTATCAAAGATGAATGTAGATTCATTGTGAAGAAATGAGATCAGAAGCTCGAGTCATACCGTGCGCGAATGAAGTGTATTCCATTGAATGAACTAGTGAGGTTTAATTATTTGGAAGAATGCAGTTTGATGAATTGAATGATTGATTGGAAATCTTTATATGGAATCAAATAGTTTGATTGATTGAGTGAATGAGTTAAACTCGAGATATTCCATAAATGATTGAAGTTTGTTTCATCCAATAAATGATTGAAGTACAAATCAATGAATCAATGAATGCAGTGATTCTTTGAACTCGTTTCATTGAATCAATTATTGTATTTGGATTCATTGAATTAATGCGTTTAGCTCGTTTCATTGAATAAATGAGTGAAGATTGTTTCAATTAATGAATGAGTGAATTCTAATTCATTGAATGAAGTAACTTTGCTGTATTCATCGAATGAATGAGTTTAGCTGGGGTCCATGCATAAATGATTGTAGTTTGTTCATTGAATGAATGAGTAAAGTTTGTTTCATTCAATCAATTCATGTCTTTAGATTCATTTTAGAAATAAGCTCGTTGCATTGCATGAAGGAATGAAGTTAATTTGGATTGAATGAATGAGTGAGGTTTATTTCATGGAATGAATGAATGAAGTTTGTCTCGTTGAATGACCGGGTGTGTTTTAATTCATTGAATGAAGCTTTATTTCATGAAGGAATGAAGCTTGTTTCATTGAATTTCAACTCATTGAATGATTGAAAGAAGTTTGGTCCATTTAACAAGTCAATGGAACTCGTTTCTTTGTATCAATGATGAATGTAGATTCATTGTGAAGAAATGAGATCAGAAGCTCGAGTCATACCGTGCGCGAATGAAGTGTATTTCATTGAATGAACTAGTGAGGTTTAATTATTTGGTAGAATGCAGTTTGATGAATTGAATGATTGATTGGAAATCGTTATGTTGAATCATATAGTTTGATTGATTGAATGAATGAGTTAAACTCGAGATATTGCATAAATGATTGTAGTTTGTCTCATTCAATAAATGAGTGAAGTTCAAATCAATGAATCAATGAATGCAGTGATTCTTTGAACTCGTTACAGTGAATCATTTATTGTAGTTGGATTCATTGAATTAATGTGTTTAGCTCGTTTCATTGAATGAATGAGTGAAGATTCTTTCAATTAATGAATGAGTGAATTCTAATTCATTGAATGAAGTAACTTTGCTTTATTCATTGAATAAATGAGTTAAGCTGGTGTCCATGCATAAACGATTGTAATTTTTTCATTGAATGAATGAATAAAGTTTGTTTCATTCAAACAATTCATGTCGTTAGCTTCATTATCGTAATAAGCTCGAGTCATTGCATAAAGGAATGAAGTCAATTTGGATTGAATGAATGAGTGAGGTTTATTTCATGGAATGAATGAATGAGGTTTGTCTCGTTGAATGAACGGGTGTGTTTTAATTCATTGAATGAAGCTGCATTTCATGAAGGATTGAAGCTTGTTTCATTGAATTGCAACTCATTCAATGATTGAAAGAAGTTTGATCCATTTAACAAGTCAATGGAACTCGTTTCTTTGTATCAAAGATGATTGTAGATTCATTGTGAAGAAATGAGATCAGAAGCTCGAGTCATACCGTGCGCGAATGAAGTGTATTTCATTGAATGAACTAGTGAGGTTTAATTATTTGGAAGAATGCAGTTTGATGAATTGAATGATTGATTGGAAATCTTTATATGGAATCAAATAGTTTGATCGATTCAGTGAATGAGTTAAACTCGAGATATTCCATAAATGATTGAAGTTTGTTTCATCCAATAAATGAGTGAAGTTCAAATCAATGAATCAATGAATGCAGTGATTCTTTGAACTCGTTTCATTGAATCAATTATTGTAGTTGGATTCATTGAATTAATGTGTTTAGCTCGTTTCATTGAATGAATGAGTGAAGATTGTTTCAATTAATGAATGAGTGAATTCTAATTCATTGAATGAAGTAACTTTGCTGTATTCATTGAATGAATGAGTTAAGCTGGGGTCCATGCATAAATGATTGTAGTTTGTTCATTGAATGAATGAGTAAAGTTTGTTTCATTCAATCAATTCATGTCGTTTGATTCATTTTAGAAATAAGCTCGAGTCATTGCATGAAGGAATGAAGTTAATTAGGATTGAATGAATGAGTGAGGTTTATTTCATGGAATGAATGAATGAAGTTTGTCTCGTTGAATGAACGGGGGTGTTTTAATTCATTGAATGGAGCTTTATTTCATGAAGGATTGAAGCTTGTTTCATTGAATTTCAACTCATTCAATGATTGAAAGAAGTTTGATCCATTTAACAAGTCAATGGAACTCGTTTCTTTGTATCAAAGATGATTGTAGATTCATTGTGAAGAAATGAGATCAGAAGCTCGAGTCATACCGTGCGCGAATGAAGTGTATTTCATTGAATGAACTAGTGAGGTTTAATTATTTGGAAGAATGCAGTTTGATGAATTGAATGATTGATTGGAAATCTTTATATGGAATCAAATTGTTTGATTGATTCAGTGAATGAGTTAAACTCGAGATATTCCATAAATGATTGAAGTTTGTTTCATCCAATAAATGAGTGAAGTTCAAATCAATGAATCAATGAATGCAGTGATTCTTTGAACTCGTTTCATTGAATCAATTATTGTAGTTGGATTCATTGAATTAATGCGTTTAGCTCGTTTCATCGAATGAATGAGTGAAGATTGTTTCAATTAATGCATGAGTGAATTCTAATTCATTGAATGAAGTAACTTTGCTTTATTCATTGAATGAATGAGTTAAGCTGGTGTCCATGCATATATGATTGTAGTTTGTTCATTGAATGAATGAGTCAAGTTTGTTTCATTCAATCAATTCATGTCGTTAGATTCATTTTAGAAATAAGCTCGAGTCATTGCATGAAGGAATGAAGTTAATTTGGATTGAATGAATGAGTGAGGTTTATTTCCTGGAATGAATGAATGAAGTTTGTCTCGTTGAATGAACGGGTGTGTTTTAATTCATTGAATGGAGCTTTTTTTCATGAATGATTGAAGCTTGTTTCATTTAATTTCAACTCATTGAATGATTGAACGAAGTTTGATCCATTTAACAAGTCAATGGAACTCGTTTCTTTGAATCAACGATGAATGTAGTTTCATTGTGAAGAAATGAGTTCAGAAGCTCGAGTCATACCGTGCGCGAATGAAGTGTATTCCATTGAATGAACTAGTGAGGTTTAATTATTTGGAAGAATGCAGTTTGATGAATTGAATGATTGATTGGAAATCGTTATGTTGAATCATATAGTTTGATTGATTGAATGAATGAGTTAAATTCGAGATATTGCATAAATGATTGAAGTTTGTTTCATCCAATGAATGAGTGAAGTTCAAATCAATGAATCAATGAATGCAGTCATTCTTTGAACTCGTTTCATTCAATCAATTATTGTGGTTGGATTCATTGAATTAATGCGTTTAGCTCGTTTCATTGAATGAATGAGTGAAGATTGTTTCAATTAATGAATGAGTGAATTCTAATTCATTGAATGAAGTAACTTTGCTTTATTCATTGAATGAATGAGTTAAGCTGGTGTCCATGCATATATGATTGTAGTTTGTTCATTGAATGAATGAGTAAAGTTTGTTTCATTCAATCAATTCATGTCGTTAGATTCATTTTAGAAATAAGCTCGAGTCATTGCATGAAGGAATGAAGTTAATTTGGATTGAATGAATGAGTGAGGTTTATTTCATGGAATGAATGAATGAAGTTTGTCTCGTTGAATGAACGGGTGTGTTTTAATTCATTGAATGAAGCTTTATTTCATGAAGGATTGAAGCTTGTTTCATTGAATTTCAACTCACTGAATGATTGAAAGAAGTTTGATCCATTTAACAAGTCAATGGAACTCGTTTCTTTGTATCAAAGATGAATGTAGATTCATTGTGAAGAAATGAGATCAGAAGCTCGAGTCTTACCGTGCGCGAATGAAGTGTATTCCATTGAATGAACTAGTGAGGTTTAATTATTTGGAAGAATGCAGTTTGATGAATTGAATGATTAATTGGAAATCTTTTTATGGAATCAAATAGTTTGATTGATTGAGTGAATGAGTTAAACTCGAGATATTGCATAAATGATTGAAGTTTCTTTCATCCAATAAATGAGTGAAGTTCAAATCAATGAATCAATGAATGCAGTGATTCTTTGAACTCGTTTCATTGAATCAATTATTGTAGTTGGATTCATTGAATTAATGCGTTTAGCTCGTTTCATTGAATGAATGAGTGAAGATTGTTTCAATTAATGAATGAGTGAATTCTAATTCATTGAATGAAGTAACTTTGCTGTATTCATTGAATGAATGTGTTAAGCTGGGGTCCATGCATAAATGATTGTAGTTTGTTCATTGAATGAATGAGTAAAGTTTGTTTCATTCAATCAATTCATGTCGTTAGATTCATTTTAGAAATAAGCTCGTGTCATTGCAGGAGGGAATGAAGTTAATTTGGATTGAATGAATGAGTGAGGTTTATTTCATGGAATGAATGAATGAAGTTTGTCTCGTTGAATGAACGGGTGTGTTTTAATTCATTGAATGGAGCTTTATTTCATGAAGGATTGAAGCTTGTTTCATTTAATTTCAATTCATTGAATGATTGAACGAAGTTTGATCCATTTAACAAGTCAATGGAACTCGTTTCTTTGAATCAACGATGAATGTAGATTCATTGTGAAGAAATGAGTTCAGAAGCTCGAGTCATACCGTGCGCGAATGAAGTGTATTCCATTGAATGAACTAGTGAGGTTTAATTATTTGGAAGAATGCAGTTTGATGAATTGAATGATTGATTGGAAATCGTTATGTTGAATCATATAGTTTGATTGATTGAATGAATGAGTTAAACTCGAGATATTGCATAAATGATTGAAGTTTGTTTCATCCAATAACTGAGTGAAGTTCAAATCAATGAATCAATGAATGCAGTGATTCTTTGAACTCGTTTCATTCAATCAATTATTGTGGTTGGATTCATTGAATTAATGTGTTTAGCTCGTTTCATTGAATGAATGAGTAAAGATTGTTTCAATTAATGAATGAGTGAATTCTAATTAATTGAATGAAGTAACTTTGCTTTATTCATTGAATGAATGAGTTAAGCTGGTGTCCATGCATATATGATTGTAGTTTGTTCATTGAATGAATGAGTAAAGTTTGTTTCATTCAATCAATTCATGTCGTTAGATTCATTTTCGAAATAAGCTCGAGTCATTGCATGAAGGAATGAAGTTAATTTGGATTGAATGAATGAGTGAGGTTTATTTCATGGAATGAATGAATGAAGTTTGTCTCGTTGAATGAACGGGTGTGTTTTAATTCATTGAATGAAGCTTTATTTCATGAAGGATTGAAGCTTGTTTCATTGAATTTCAACTCATTGAATGATTGAAAGAAGTTTGATCCATTTAACAAGTCAATGGAACTCGTTTCTTTGAATCAATGATGAATGTAGATTCATTGTGAAGAAATGAGATCAGAAGCTCGAGTCATACCGTGCGCGAATGAAGTGTATTCCATTGAATGTACTAGTGAGGTTTAATTATTTGGAAGAATGCAGTTTGATGAATTGAATGATTGATTGGAAATCTTCATATGGAATCAAATAGTTTGATTGATTGAGTGAATGAGTTAAACTCGAGATATTCCATAAATGATTGAAGTTTGTTTCATCCAATAAATGAGTGAAGTTCAAATCAATGAATCAATGAATGCAGTGATTTTTTGAACTCGTTTCATTGAATCAATTATTGTAGTTGGATTCATTGAATTAATGTGTTTAGCTCGTTTCATTGAATGAATGAGTGAAGATTGTTTCAATTAATGAATGAGTGAATTCTAATTCATTGAATGAAGTAACTTTGCTGTATACATTGAATGAATGAGTTAAGCTGGGGTCCATGCATAAATGATTGTAGTTTGTTCATTGAATGAATGAGTAAAGTTTGTTTCATTCAATCAATTCATGTCGTTAGATTCATTTTCGAAATAAGCTCGAGTGATTGCATGAAGGTATGTAGATTCATTGTGAAGAAATGAGATCAGAAGCTCGAGTCATACCATGCGCGAATGAAGTGTATTTCATTGAATGAACGAGTGAGGTTTAATTATTTGGAAGAATGCAGTTTGATGAATTGAATGATTGATTGGAAATCGTTATGTTGAATCATATAGTTTGATTGATTGAATGAATGAGTTTAACTCGAGATATTGCATAAATGATTGTAGTTTGTCTCATTCAATAAATGAGTGAAGTTCAAATCAATGAATCAATGAATGCAGTGATTCTTTGAACTCGTTACAGTGAATCATTTATTGTAGTTGGATTCATTGAATTAATGTGTTTCGCTCGTTTCATTGAATGAATGAGTGAAGATTGTTTCAATTAATGAATGAGTGAATTCTAATTCATTGAATGAAGTAACTTTGCTTTATTCATTGAATAAATGAGTTATGCTGGTGTCCATGCATAAACGATTGTAGTTTTTTCATTGAATGAATGAGTAAAGTTTGTTTCATTCAATCAATTCATGTCGTTAGCTTCATTTTAGAAATAAGCTCGAGTCATTGCATGAAGGAATGAAGTTAATTAGGATTGAATGAATGAGTGAGGTTTATTTCATGGAATGAATTAATGAAGTTTGTCTCGTTGAATGAACGGGGGTGTTTTAATTCATTGAATGTAGCTTTATTTCATGAAGGATTGAAGCTTGTTTCATTGAATTTCAAATCATTGAATGATTGAAAGAAGTTTAATCATTTAACAAGTCAATGGAACTCGTTTCTTTGAATCAATGATGAATGTAGATTCATTGTGAAGAAATGAGATCAGAAGCTCGAGTCATACCGTGCGCGAATGAAGTGTATTTCATTGAGTGAACTAGTGAGGTTTAATTATTTGGAAGAATGCAGTTTGATGAATTGAATGATTGATTGGAAATCTTTATATGGAATCAAATAGTTTGATTGATTCAGTGAATGAGTTAAACTCGAGATATTCCATAAATGATTGAAGTTTGTTTCATCCAATAAATGAGTGAAGTTCAAATCAATGAATCAATGAATGCAGTGATTCTTTGAACTCGTTTCATTGAATCAATTATTGTAGTTGGATTCATTGAATTAATGCGTTTAGCTCGTTTCATCGAATGAATGAGTGAAGATTGTTTCAATTAATGCATGAGTGAATTCTAATTCATTGAATGAAGTAACTTTGCTTTATTCATTGAATGAATGAGTTAAGCTGGTGTCCATGCATATATGATTGTAGTTTGTTCATTGAATGAATGAGTAAAGTTTGTTTCATTCAATCAATTCATGTCGTTAGATTCATTTTAGAAATAAGCTCGAGTCATTGCATGAAGGAATGAAGTTAATTTGGATTGAATGAATGAGTGAGGTTTATTTCATGGAATGAATGAATGAAGTTTGTCTCGTTGAATGAACGGGTGTGTTTTAATTAATTGAATGAAGCTTTATTTCATGAAGGATTGAAGCTTGTTTCATTGAATTTCAACTCATTGAATGATTGAAAGAAGTTTCATCCATTTAACAAGTCAATGGAACTCGTTTCTTTGTATCAATGATGAATGTAGATTCATTGTGAAGAAATGAGATCAGAAGCTCGAGTCATACCGTGCGCGAATGAAGTGTATTCCATTGAATGAACTAGTGAGGTTTAATTATTTGGAAGAATGCAGTTTGATGAATTGAATGATTGATTGGAAATCTTTATATGGAATCAAATAGTTTGATTGATTGAGTGAATGAGTTAAACTCGAGATATTCCATAAATGATTGAAGTTTGTTTCATCCAATAAATGAGTGAAGTTCAAATCAATGAATCAATGAATGCAGTGATTCTTTGAACTCGTTTCATTCAATCAATTATTGTGGTTGGATTCATTGAATTAATGCGTTTAGCTCGTTTCATTGAATGAATGAGTGAAGATTGTTTCAATTAATGAATGAGTGAATTCTAATTCACTGAATGAAGTAACTTTGCTTTATTTATTGAATGAATCAATTAAGTTGGTGTCCATGCATATATGATTGTAGTTTGTTCATTGAATGAATGAGTAAAGTTTGTTTCATTCAATCAATTCATGTCGTTAGATTCATTTTCGAAATAAGCTCGAGTCATTGCATGAAGGAATGAAGTTAATTTGGATTGAATGAATGAGTGAGGTTTATTTCATGGAATGAATGAATGAAGTTTGTCTCGTTGAATGAACGGGTGTGTTTTAATTCATTGAATGAAGCTTTATTTCATGAAGGATTGAAGCTTGTTTCATTGAATTTCAACTCATTGAATGATTGAAAGAAGTTTGATCCATTTAACAAGTCAATGGAACTCGTTTCTTTGTATCAAAGATGAATGTAGATTCATTGTGAAGAAATGAGGTCAGAAGCTCGAGTCATAACGTGCGCGAATGAAGTGTATTTCATTGAATGAACTAGTGAGGTTTAATTATTTGGAAGAATGCAGTTTGATGAATTGAATGATTGATTGGAAATCTTTATATGGAATCAAATAGTTTGATTGATTGAGTGAATGAGTAAAACTCGAGATATTCCATAAATGATTGAAGTTTGTTTCATCCAATAAATGAGTGAAGTTCAAATCAATGAATCAATGAATGCAGTGATTCTTTGAACTCGTTTCATTCAATCAATTATTGTGGTTGGATTCATTGAATTAATGTGTTTAGCTCGTTTCATTGAATGAATGAGTGAAGATTGTTTCAATTAATGAATGAGTGAATTCTACTTCATTGAATTAAGTAACTTTGCTTTCTTGATTGAATGAATGAGTTAAGCTGGTGTCCATGCATATATGATTGCAGTTTGTTCATTGAATGAATGAGTAAAGTTTGTTTCATTCAATCAATTCATGTCGTTAGATTCATTTTCGAAATAAGCTCGAGTCATTGCATGAAGGTATGTAGATTCATTGTGAAGAAATGAGATCAGAAGCTCGAGTCATACCATGCTCGAATGAAGTGTATTTCATTGAATGAACGAGTGAGGTTTAATTATTTGGAAGAGTGCAGTTTGATGAATTGAATGATTGATTGGAAATCGTTATGTTGAATCATATAGTTTGATTGATTGATTAAATGAGTTAAACTTGAGATATTGCATAAATGATTGCAGTTTGTTTCATCCAATAAATGAGTGAAGTTGACATCAATGAATCAATGAATGCAGTGATTCCTTGAACTCGTTACAGTGAATCATTTATTGTAGTTGGATTCATTGAATTAATGTGTTTAGCTCGTTTCATTGAATGAATGAGTGAAGATTGTTTCAATTAATGAATGAGTGAATTCTAATTCATTGAATGAAGTAACTTTGCTGTATTCATTGAATGAATGAGTTAAGCTGGGGTCCATGCATAAATGATTGTAGTTTGTTCATTAAATGAATGAGTAAAGTTTGTTTCATTCAATCAATTCATGTCGTTAGATTCATTTTAGAAATAGGCTAGTGTCATTGCAGGAGGGAATGAAGTTAATTTGGATTGAATGAATTAATGAGGTTTATTTCATGGAATGAATGAATGAAGTTTGTCTCGTTGAATGAACGGGTGTGTTTTAATTCATTGAATGGAGCTTTATTTCATGAAGGATTGAAGCTTGTTTCATTTAATTTCAACTCATTGAATGATTGAAAGAAGTTTGATCCATTTAACAAGTCAATGGAACTCGTTTCTTTGAATCAACGATGAATGTAGATTCATTGTGAAGAAATGAGATCAGAAGCTCGAGTCATACCGTGCGCGAATGAAGTGTATTCCATTGAATGAACTAGTGAGGTTTAATTATTTGGAAGAATGCAGTTTGATGAATTGAATGATTGATTGGAAATCGTTATGTTGAATCATATAGTTTGATTGATTGAATGAATGAGTTAAACTCGAGATATTCCATAAATGATTGAAGTTTGTTTCATTCAATAAATGAGTGAAGTTCAAATCAATGAATCAATGAATGCAGTGATTCTTTGAACTCGTTTCATTGAATCAATTATTGTAGTTGGATTCATTGAATTAATGCGTTTAGCTCGTTTCATTGAATGAATGAGTGAAGATTGTTTCAATTAATGCATGAGTGAATTCTAATTCATTGAATGAAGTAACTTTGCTTTATTCATTGAATGAATGAGTTAAGCTGGTGTCCATGCATATATGATTGTAGTTTGTTCATTGAATGAATGAGTAAAGTTTGTTTCATTCAATCAATTCATGTCGTTAGATTCATTTTAGAAATAAGCTCGAGTCATTGCATGAAGGAATGAAGTTAATTTGGATTGAATGAATGAGTGAGGTTTATTTCATGGAATGAATGAATGAAGTTTGTCTCGTTGAATGAATGGGTGTATTTTAATTAATTGAATGGAGCTTTATTTCATGAAGGATTGAAGCTTGTTTCATTTAATTTCAACTCATTGAATGATTGAAAGAAGTTTGATTCATTTAACAAGTCAATGGAACTCGTTTCTTTGAATCAACGATGAATGTAGATTCATTGTGAAGAAATGAGATCAGAAGCTCGAGTCATACCGTGCGCAAATGAAGTGTATTTCATTGAATGAACTAGTGAGGTTTAATTATTTGGAAGAATGCAATTTGATTGGAAATCGTTATGTTGAATCATATAGTTTGATTGATTGAATGAATGAGTTAAACACGAGATATTCCATAAATGATTGTAGTTTGTTTCATTCAATAAATGAGTGAAGTTCAAAACAATGAATCAATGAATGCAGTGATTCTTTGAACTCTTTACATTGAATAATTTATTGTAGTTGGATTCATTGAATTAATGTGTTTCGCTCGTTTCATTGAATGAATGAGTGAAGATTGTTTCAATTAATGAATGAGTGAATTCTAATTCATTGAATGAAGTAACTTTGCTTTATTCATTGAATGAATGAGTTAAGCTGGTGTCCATGCATAAATGATTGTAGTTTTTTCATTGAATGAATGAGTAAAGTTTGTTTCCTTCAATCAATTCATGTCGTAAGATTCATTTTCGAAATAAGCTCGAGTCATTGCATTAAGGAATGAAGTTAATTAGGATTGAATGAATGAGTGAGGTTTATTTCATGGAATGAATGAATGAAGTTTTCCTCGTTGAATGAACGGGTGTGTTTTAATTCATTGAATGAAGCTTTATTTCATGAAGGATTGAAGCTTGTTTCATTGAATTTCAACTCATTGAATGATTGAAAGAAGTTTGATTCATTTAACAAGTCAATGGAACTCGTTTCTTTGTATCAATGATGAATGTAGATTCATTGTGAAGGAATGGGATGAGAAGCTCGAGTCATACCGTGCGCGAATGAAGTGTATTCCATTGAATGAACTAGTGAGGTTTAATTATTTGGAAGAATGCAGTTTGATGAATTGAATGATTGATTGGAAATCTTTATATGGAATCAAATAGTTTGATTGATTGAGTGAATGAGTTAAACTCGAGATATTCCATAAATGATTGAAGTTTCTTTCATCCAATAAATGAGTGAAGTTCAAATCAATGAATCACTGAATGCAGTGATTCTTTGAACTCGTTTCATTGAATCAATTATTGTAGTTGGATTCATTGAATTAACGCGTTTAGCTCGTTTCATTGAATGAATGAGTGAAGATTGTTTCAATTAATGAATGAGTGAATTCTAATTCATTGAATGAAGTAACTTTGCTGTATTCATTGAATGAATGAGTTAAGCTGGGGTCCATGCATAAATGTTTGTAGTTTGTTCATTAAATGAATGAGTAAAGTTTGTTTCATTCAATCAATTCATGTCGTTAGATTCATTTTAGAAATAAGCTCGTGTCATTGCAGGAGGGAATGAACTTAATTTGGATTGTATGAATGAGTGAGGTTTATTTCATGGAATGAATGAATGAAGTTTGTCTCGTTGAATGAACGGGTGTGTTTTAATTCATTGAATGTAGCTTTATTTCATGAAGGATTGAAGCTTGTTTCATTGAATTTCAACTCATTGAATGATTGAAAGAAGTTTGATCCATTTAACAAGTCAATGGAACTCGTTTCTTTGAATCAATGATGAATGTAGATTCATTGTGAAGAAATGAGATCAGAAGCTCGAGTCATACCGTGCGCGAATGAAGTGTATTCCATTGAATGAACTAGTGAGGTTTAATTATTTGGAAGAATGCAGTTTGATGAATTGAATGATTGATTGGAAATCTTTATATGGAATCAAATAGTTTGATTGATTGAGTGAATGAGTTAAACTCGAGATATTCCATAAATGATTGAAGTTTGTTTCATCCAATAAATGAGTGAAGTTCAAATCAATGAATCAATGAATGCAGTGATTCTTTGAACTCGTTTCATTCAATCAATTATTGTGGTTGGATTCATTGAATTAATGCGTTCAGCTCGTTTCATTGAATGAATGAGTGAAGATTGTTTCAATTAATGAATGAGTGAATTCTAATTCATTGAATGAAGTAACTTTGCTTTATTCATTGAATGAATCAATTAAGCTGGTGTCCATGCATATATGATTGTAGTTTGTTCATTGAATGAATGAGTAAAGTTTGTTTCATTCAATCAATTCATGTCGTTAGATTCATTTTCGAAATAAGCTCGAGTCATTGCATGAAGGAATGAAGTTAATTTGGATTGAATGAATGAGTGAGGTTTATTTCATGGAATGAATGAATGAAGTTTGTCTCGTTGAATGAACGGGTGTGTTTTAATTCATTGAATGAAGCTTTATTTCATGAAGGATTGAAGCTTGTTTCATTGAATTTCAACTCATTGAATGATTGAAAGAAGTTTGATCCATTTAACAAGTCAATGGAACTCGTTTCTTTGTATCAAAGATGAATGTAGATTCATTGTGAAGAAATGAGGTCAGAAGCTCGAGTCATAACGTGCGCGAATGAAGTGTATTTCATTGAATGAACTAGTGAGGTTTAATTATTTGGAAGAATGCAGTTTGATGAATTGAATGATTGATTGGAAATCTTTATATGGAATCAAATAGTTTGATTGATTCAGTGAATGAGTTAAACTCGAGATATTCCATAAATGATTGAAGTTTGTTTCATCCAATAAATGAGTGAAGTTCAAATCAATGAATCAATGAATGCAGTGATTCTTTGAACTCGTTTCATTGAATCAATTATTGTAGTTGGATTCATTGAATTAATGCGTTTAGCTCGTTTCATTGAATGAATGAGTAAAGATTGTTTCAATTAATGAATGAGTGAATTCTAATTCATTGAATGAAGTAACTTTGCTTTATTCATTGAATGAATGAGTTAAGCTGGTGTCCATGCATATATGATTGTAGTTTGTTCATTGAATGAATGAGTAAAGTTTGTTTCATTCAATCAATTCATGTCGTTAGATTCATTTTCGAAATAAGCTCGAGTCATTGCATGAAGGAATGAAGTTAATTTGGATTGAATGAATGAGTGAGGTTTATTTCATGGAATGAATGAATGAAGTTTGTCTCGTTGAATGAACGGGTGTGTTTTAATTCATTGAATGAAGCTTTATTTCATGAAGGATTGAAGCTTGTTTCATTGAATTTCAACTCATTGAATGATTGAAAGAAGTTTGATCCATTTAACAAGTCAATGGAACTCGTTTCTTTGAATCAATGATGAATGTAGATTCATTGTGAAGAAATGAGATCAGAAGCTCGAGTCATACCGTGCGCGAATGAAGTGTATTCCATTGAATGTACTAGTGAGGTTTAATTATTTGGAAGAATGCAGTTTGATGAATTGAATGATTGATTGGAAATCTTCATATGGAATCAAATAGTTTGATTGATTGAGTGAATGAGTTAAACTCGAGATATTCCATAAATGATTGAAGTTTGTTTCATCCAATAAATGAGTGAAGTTCAAATCAATGAATCAATGAATGCAGTGATTTTTTGAACTCGTTTCATTGAATCAATTATTGTAGTTGGATTCATTGAATTAATGTGTTTAGCTCGTTTCATTGAATGAATGAGTGAAGATTGTTTCAATTAATGAATGAGTGAATTCTAATTCATTGAATGAAGTAACTTTGCTGTATACATTGAATGAATGAGTTAAGCTGGTGTCCATGCATAAATGATTGTAGTTTGTTCATTGAATGAATGAGTAAAGTTTGTTTCATTCAATCAATTCATGTCGTTAGATTCATTTTCGAAATAAGCTCGAGTGATTGCATGAAGGTATGTAGATTCATTGTGAAGAAATGAGATCAGAAGCTCGAGTCATACCATGCGCGAATGAAGTTTATTTCATTGAATGAACGAGTGAGGTTTAATTATTTGGAAGAATGCAGTTTGATGAATTGAATGATTGATTGGAAATCGTTATGTTGAATCATATAGTTTGATTGATTGAATGAATGAGTTAAACTCGAGATATTGCATAAATGATTGTAGTTTGTCTCATTCAATAAATGAGTGAAGTTCAAATCAATGAATCAATGAATGCAGTGATTCTTTGAACTCGTTACAGTGAATCATTTATTGTAGTTGGATTCATTGAATTAATGTGTTTCGCTCGTTTCATTGAATGAATGAGTGAAGATTGTTTCAATTAATGAATGAGTGAATTCTAATTCATTGAATGAAGTAACTTTGCTTTATTCATTGAATAAATGAGTTATGCTGGTGTCCATGCATAAACGATTGTAGTTTTTTCATTGAATGAATGAGTAAAGTTTGTTTCATTCAATCAATTCATGTCGTTAGCTTCATTTTAGAAATAAGCTCGAGTCATTGCATGAAGGAATGAAGTTAATTAGGATTGAATGAATGAGTGAGGTTTATTTCATGGAATGAATGAATGAAGTTTGTCTCGTTGAATGAACGGGGGTGTTTTAATTCATTGAATGTAGCTTTATTTCATGAAGGATTGAAGCTTGTTTCATTGAATTTCAAATCATTGAATGATTGAAAGAAGTTTAATCATTTAACAAGTCAATGGAACTCGTTTCTTTGAATCAATGATGAATGTAGATTCATTGTGAAGAAATGAGATCAGAAGCTCGAGTCATACCGTGCGCGAATGAAGTGTATTTCATTGAGTAAACTAGTGAGGTTTAATTATTTGGAAGAATGCAGTTTGATGAATTGAATGATTGATTGGAAATCTTTATATGGAATCAAATAGTTTGATTGATTCAGTGAATGAGTTAAACTCGAGATATTCCATAAATGATTGAAGTTTGTTTCATCCAATAAATGAGTGAAGTTCAAATCAATGAATCAATGAATGCAGTGATTCTTTGAACTCGTTTCATTGAATCAATTATTGTAGTTGGATTCATTGAATTAATGCGTTTAGCTCATTTCATCGAATGAATGAGTGAAGATTGTTTCAATTAATGCATGAGTGAATTCTAATTCATTGAATGAAGTAACTTTGCTTTATTCATTGAATGAATGAGTTAAGCTGGTGTCCATGCATATATGATTGTAGTTTGTTCATTGAATGAATGAGTAAAGTTTGTTTCATTCAATGAATTCATGTCGTTAGATTCATTTTCGAAATAAGCTCGAGTCATTGCATGAAGGAATGAAGTTAATTTGGATTGAATGAATGAGTGAGGTTTATTTCATGGAATGAATGAATGAAGTTTGTCTCGTTGAATGAACGGGTGTGTTTTAATTCATTGAATGAAGCTTTATTTCATGAAGGATTGAAGCTTGTTTCATTGAATTTCAACTCATTGAATGATTGAAAGAAGTTTGATCCATTTAACAAGTCAATGGAACTCGTTTCTTTGAATCAATGATGAATGTAGATTCATTGTGAAGAAATGAGATCAGAAGCTCGAGTCATACCGTGCGCGAATGAAGTGTATTCCATTGAATGAACTAGTGAGGTTTAATTATTTGGAAGAATGCAGTTTGATGAATTGAATGATTGATTGGAAATCTTTATATGGAATCAAATAGTTTGATTGATTGAGTGAATGAGTTAAACTCGAGATATTCCATAAATGATTGAAGTTTGTTTCATCCAATAAATGAGTGAAGTTCAAATCAATGAATCAATGAATGCAGTGATTCTTTGAACTCGTCTCATTCAATCAATTATTGTGGTTGGATTCATTGAATTAATGCGTTCAGCTCGTTTCATTGAATGAATGAGTGAAGATTGTTTCAATTAATGAATGAGTGAATTCTAATTCATTGAATGAAGTAACTTTGCTTTATTCATTGAATGAATCAATTAAGCTGGGGTCCATGCATATATGATTGTAGTTTGTTCATTAAATGAATGAGTAAAGTTTGTTTCATTCAATCAATTCATGTCGTTAGATTCATTTTAGAAATAAGCTCGTGTCATTGCAGGAGGGAATGAACTTAATTTGGATTGTATGAATGAGTGAGGTTTATTTCATGGAATGAATGAATGAAGTTTGTCTCGTTGAATGAACGGGTGTGTTTTAATTCATTGAATGTAGCTTTATTTCATGAAGGATTGAAGCTTGTTTCATTGAATTTCAACTCATTGAATGATTGAAAGAAGTTTGATCCATTTAACAAGTCAATGGAACTCGTTTCTTTGAATCAATGATGAATGTAGATTCATTGTGAAGAAATGAGATCAGAAGCTCGAGTCATACCGTGCGCGAATGAAGTGTATTCCATTGAATGTACTAGTGAGGTTTAATTATTTGGAAGAATGCAGTTTGATGAATTGAATGATTGATTGGAAATCTTCATATGGAATCAAATAGTTTGATTGATTGAGTGAATGAGTTAAACTCGAGATATTCCATACATGAATGAAGTTTGTTTCATCCAATAAATGAGTGAAGTTCAAATCAATGAATCAATGAATTCAGTGATTTTTTGAACTCGTTTCATTGAATCAATTATTGTAGTTGGATTCATTGAATTAATGTGTTTAGCTCGTTTCATTGAATGAATGAGTGAAGATTGTTTCAATTAATGAATGAGTGAATTCTAATTCATTGAATGAAGTAACTTTGCTGTATACATTGAATGAATGAGTTAAGCTGGGGTCCATGCATAAATGATTGTAGTTTGTTCATTGAATGAATGAGTAAAGTTTGTTTCATTCAATCAATTCATGTCGTTAGATTCATTTTCGAAATAAGCTCGAGTGATTGCATGAAGGTATGTAGATTCATTGTGAAGAAATGAGATCAGAAGCTCGAGTCATACCATGCGCGAATGAAGTGTATTTCATTGAATGAACGAGTGAGGTTTAATTATTTGGAAGAATGCAGTTTGATGAATTGAATGATTGATTGGAAATCGTTATGTTGAATCATATAGTTTGATTGATTGAATGAATGAGTTAAACTCGAGATATTGCATAAATGATTGTAGTTTGTCTCATTCAATAAATGAGTGAAGTTCAAATCAATGAATCAATGAATGCAGTGATTCTTTGAACTCGTTACAGTGAATCATTTATTGTAGTTGGATTCATTGAATTAATGTGTTTCGCTCGTTTCATTGAATGAATGAGTGAAGATTGTTTCAATTAATGAATGAGTGAATTCTAATTCATTGAATGAAGTAACTTTGCTTTATTCATTGAATAAATGAGTTATGCTGGTGTCCATGCATAAACGATTGTAGTTTTTTCATTGAATGAATGAGTAAAGTTTGTTTCATTCAATCAATTCATGTCGTTAGCTTCATTTTAGAAATAAGCTCGAGTCATTGCATGAAGGAATGAAGTTAATTAGGATTGAATGAATGAGTGAGGTTTATTTCATGGAATGAATGAATGAAGTTTGTCTCGTTGAATGAACGGGGGTGTTTTAATTCATTGAATGTAGCTTTATTTCATGAAGGATTGAAGCTTGTTTCATTGAATTTCAAATCATTGAATGATTGAAAGAAGTTTAATCATTTAACAAGTCAATGGAACTCGTTTCTTTGAATCAATGATGAATGTAGATTCATTGTGAAGAAATGAGATCAGAAGCTCGAGTCATACCGTGCGCGAATGAAGTGTATTTCATTGAGTGAACTAGTGAGGTTTAATTATTTGGAAGAATGCAGTTTGATGAATTGAATGATTGATTGGAAATCTTTATATGGAATCAAATAGTTTGATTGATTCAGTGAATGAGTTAAACTCGAGATATTCCATAAATGATTGAAGTTTGTTTCATCCAATAAATGAGTGAAGTTCAAATCAATGAATCAATGAATGCAGTGATTCTTTGAACTCGTTTCATTGAATCAATTATTGTAGTTGGATTCATTGAATTAATGCGTTTAGCTCATTTCATCGAATGAATGAGTGAAGATTGTTTCAATTAATGCATGAGTGAATTCTAATTCATTGAATTAAGTAACTTTGCTTTATTCATTGAATGAATGAGTTAAGCTGGTGTCCATGCATATATGATTGTAGTTTGTTCATTGAATGAATGAGTAAAGTTTGTTTCATTCAATCAATTCATGTCGTTAGATTCATTTTCGAAATAAGCTCGAGTCATTGCATGAAGGAATGAAGTTAATTTGGATTGAATGAATGAGTGAGGTTTATTTCATGGAATGAATGAATGAAGTTTGTCTCGTTGAATGAACGGGTGTGTTTTAATTCATTGAATGAAGCTTTATTTCATGAAGGATTGAAGCTTGTTTCATTGAATTTCAACTCATTGAATGATTGAAAGAAGTTTGATCCATTTAACAAGTCAATGGAACTCGTTTCTTTGAATCAATGATGAATGTAGATTCATTGTGAAGAAATGAGATCAGAAGCTCGAGTCATACCGTGCGCGAATGAAGTGTATTCCATTGAATGAACTAGTGAGGTTTAATTATTTGGAAGAATGCAGTTTGATGAATTGAATGATTGATTGGAAATCTTTATATGGAATCAAATAGTTTGATTGATTGAGTGAATGAGTTAAACTCGAGATATTCCATAAATGATTGAAGTTTGTTTCATCCAATAAATGAGTGAAGTTCAAATCAATGAATCAATGAATGCAGTGATTCTTTGAACTCGTCTCATTCAATCAATTATTGTGGTTGGATTCATTGAATTAATGCGTTCAGCTCGTTTCATTGAATGAATGAGTGAAGATTGTTTCAATTAATGAATGAGTGAATTCTAATTCATTGAATGAAGTAACTTTGCTTTATTCATTGAATGAATCAATTAAGCTGGGGTCCATGCATATATGATTGTAGTTTGTTCATTAAATGAATGAGTAAAGTTTGTTTCATTCAATCAATTCATGTCGTTAGATTCATTTTAGAAATAAGCTCGTGTCATTGCAGGAGGGAATGAACTTAATTTGGATTGTATGAATGAGTGAGGTTTATTTCATGGAATGAATGAATGAAGTTTGTCTCGTTGAATGAACGGGTGTGTTTTAATTCATTGAATGTAGCTTTATTTCATGAAGGATTGAAGCTTGTTTCATTGAATTTCAACTCATTGAATGATTGAAAGAAGTTTGATCCATTTAACAAGTCAATGGAACTCGTTTCTTTGAATCAATGATGAATGTAGATTCATTGTGAAGAAATGAGATCAGAAGCTCGAGTCATACCGTGCGCGAATGAAGTGTATTCCATTGAATGTACTAGTGAGGTTTAATTATTTGGAAGAATGCAGTTTGATGAATTGAATGATTGATTGGAAATCTTCATATGGAATCAAATAGTTTGATTGATTGAGTGAATGAGTTAAACTCGAGATATTCCATAAATGAATGAAGTTTGTTTCATCCAATAAATGAGTGAAGTTCAAATCAATGAATCAATGAATTCAGTGATTTTTTGAACTCGTTTCATTGAATCAATTATTGTAGTTGGATTCATTGAATTAATGTGTTTAGCTCGTTTCATTGAATGAATGAGTGAAGATTGTTTCAATTAATGAATGAGTGAATTCTAATTCATTGAATGAAGTAACTTTGCTGTATACATTGAATGAATGAGTTAAGCTGGGGTCCATGCATAAATGATTGTAGTTTGTTCATTGAATGAATGAGTAAAGTTTGTTTCATTCAATCAATTCATGTCGTTAGATTCATTTTCGAAATAAGCTCGAGTGATTGCATGAAGGTATGTAGATTCATTGTGAAGAAATGAGATCAGAAGCTCGAGTCATACCATGCGCGAATGAAGTGTATTTCATTGAATGAACGAGTGAGGTTTAATTATTTGGAAGAATGCAGTTTGATGAATTGAATGATTGATTGGAAATCGTTATGTTGAATCATATAGTTTGATTGATTGAATGAATGAGTTAAACTCGAGATATTGCATAAATGATTGTAGTTTGTCTCATTCAATAAATGAGTGAAGTTCAAATCAATGAATCAATGAATGCAGTGATTCTTTGAACTCGTTACAGTGAATCATTTATTGTAGTTGGATTCATTGAATTAATGTGTTTCGCTCGTTTCATTGAATGAATGAGTGAAGATTGTTTCAATTAATGAATGAGTGAATTCTAATTCATTGAATGAAGTAACTTTGCTTTATTCATTGAATAAATGAGTTATGCTGGTGTCCATGCATAAACGATTGTAGTTTTTTCATTGAATGAATGAGTAAAGTTTGTTTCATTCAATCAATTCATGTCGTTAGCTTCATTTTAGAAATAAGCTCGAGTCATTGCATGAAGGAATGAAGTTAATTAGGATTGAATGAATGAGTGAGGTTTATTTCATGGAATGAATGAATGAAGTTTGTCTCGTTGAATGAACGGGGGTGTTTTAATTCATTGAATGTAGCTTTATTTCATGAAGGATTGAAGCTTGTTTCATTGAATTTCAAATCATTGAATGATTGAAAGAAGTTTAATCATTTAACAAGTCAATGGAACTCGTTTCTTTGAATCAATGATGAATGTAGATTCATTGTGAAGAAATGAGATCAGAAGCTCGAGTCATACCGTGCGCGAATGAAGTGTATTTCATTGAGTGAACTAGTGAGGTTTAATTATTTGGAAGAATGCAGTTTGATGAATTGAATGATTGATTGGAAATCTTTATATGGAATCAAATAGTTTGATTGATTCAGTGAATGAGTTAAACTCGAGATATTCCATAAATGATTGAAGTTTGTTTCATCCAATAAATGAGTGAAGTTCAAATCAATGAATCAATGAATGCAGTGATTCTTTGAACTCGTTTCATTGAATCAATTATTGTAGTTGGATTCATTGAATTAATGCGTTTAGCTCATTTCATCGAATGAATGAGTGAAGATTGTTTCAATTAATGCATGAGTGAATTCTAATTCATTGAATGAAGTAACTTTGCTTTATTCATTGAATGAATGAGTTAAGCTGGTGTCCATGCATATATGATTGTAGTTTGTTCATTGAATGAATGAGTAAAGTTTGTTTCATTCAATGAATTCATGTCGTTAGATTCATTTTCGAAATAAGCTCGAGTCATTGCATGAAGGAATGAAGTTAATTTGGATTGAATGAATGAGTGAGGTTTATTTCATGGAATGAATGAATGAAGTTTGTCTCGTTGAATGAACGGGTGTGTTTTAATTCATTGAATGAAGCTTTATTTCATGAAGGATTGAAGCTTGTTTCATTGAATTTCAACTCATTGAATGATTGAAAGAAGTTTGATCCATTTAACAAGTCAATGGAACTCGTTTCTTTGAATCAATGATGAATGTAGATTCATTGTGAAGAAATGAGATCAGAAGCTCGAGTCATACCGTGCGCGAATGAAGTGTATTCCATTGAATGAACTAGTGAGGTTTAATTATTTGGAAGAATGCAGTTTGATGAATTGAATGATTGATTGGAAATCTTTATATGGAATCAAATAGTTTGATTGATTGAGTGAATGAGTTAAACTCGAGATATTCCATAAATGATTGAAGTTTGTTTCATCCAATAAATGAGTGAAGTTCAAATCAATGAATCAATGAATGCAGTGATTCTTTGAACTCGTCTCATTCAATCAATTATTGTGGTTGGATTCATTGAATTAATGCGTTCAGCTCGTTTCATTGAATGAATGAGTGAAGATTGTTTCAATTAATGAATGAGTGAATTCTAATTCATTGAATGAAGTAACTTTGCTTTATTCATTGAATGAATCAATTAAGCTGGGGTCCATGCATATATGATTGTAGTTTGTTCATTAAATGAATGAGTAAAGTTTGTTTCATTCAATCAATTCATGTCGTTAGATTCATTTTAGAAATAAGCTCGTGTCATTGCAGGAGGGAATGAACTTAATTTGGATTGTATGAATGAGTGAGGTTTATTTCATGGAATGAATGAATGAAGTTTGTCTCGTTGAATGAACGGGTGTGTTTTAATTCATTGAATGTAGCTTTATTTCATGAAGGATTGAAGCTTGTTTCATTGAATTTCAACTCATTGAATGATTGAAAGAAGTTTGATCCATTTAACAAGTCAATGGAACTCGTTTCTTTGAATCAATGATGAATGTAGATTTATTGTGAAGAAATGAGATCAGAAGCTCGAGTCATACCGTGCGCGAATGAAGTGTATTCCATTGAATGTACTAGTGAGGTTTAATTATTTGGAAGAATGCAGTTTGATGAATTGAATGATTGATTGGAAATCTTCATATGGAATCAAATAGTTTGATTGATTGAGTGAATGAGTTAAACTCGAGATATTCCATAAATGAATGAAGTTTGTTTCATCCAATAAATGAGTGAAGTTCAAATCAATGAATCAATGAATTCAGTGATTTTTTGAACTCGTTTCATTGAATCAATTATTGTAGTTGGATTCATTGAATTAATGTGTTTAGCTCGTTTCATTGAATGAATGAGTGAAGATTGTTTCAATTAATGAATGAGTGAATTCTAATTCATTGAATGAAGTAACTTTGCTGTATACATTGAATGAATGAGTTAAGCTGGGGTCCATGCATAAATGATTGTAGTTTGTTCATTGAATGAATGAGTAAAGTTTGTTTCATTCAATCAATTCATGTCGTTAGATTCATTTTCGAAATAAGCTCGAGTGATTGCATGAAGGTATGTAGATTCATTGTGAAGAAATGAGATCAGAAGCTCGAGTCATACCATGCGCGAATGAAGTGTATTTCATTGAATGAACGAGTGAGGTTTAATTATTTGGAAGAATGCAGTTTGATGAATTGAATGATTGATTGGAAATCGTTATGTTGAATCATATAGTTTGATTGATTGAATGAATGAGTTAAACTCGAGATATTGCATAAATGATTGTAGTTTGTCTCATTCAATAAATGAGTGAAGTTCAAATCAATGAATCAATGAATGCAGTGATTCTTTGAACTCGTTACAGTGAATCATTAATGTTTGTAGTTTGTTCATTAAATGAATGAGTAAAGTTTGTTTCATTCAATCAATTCATGTCGTTAGATTCATTTTAGAAATAAGCTCGTGTCATTGCAGGAGGGAATGAACTTAATTTGGATTGTATGAATGAGTGAGGTTTATTTCATGGAATGAATGAATGAAGTTTGTCTCGTTGAATGAACGGGTGTGTTTTAATTCATTGAATGGAGATTTATTTCATGAAGGATTGAAGCTTGTTTCATTGAATTTCAACTCATTGAATGATTGAAAGAAGTTTGATCCATTTAACAAGTCAATGGAACTCGTTTCTTTGAATCAACGATGAATGTAGATTCATTGTGAAGAAATGAGATCAGAAGCTCGAGTCATACCGTGCGCGAATGAAGTGTATTCCATTGAATGAACTAGTGAGGTTTAATTATTTGGAAGAATGCAGTTTGATGAATTGAATGATTGATTGGAAATCTTTATATGGAATCAAATAGTTTGATTGATTGAGTGAATGAGTTAAACTCGAGATATTCCATAAATGATTGAAGTTTGTTTCATCCAATAAATGAGTGAAGTTCAAATCAATGAATCAATGAATGCAGTGATTCTTTGAACTCGTCTCATTCAATCAATTATTGTGGTTGGATTCATTGAATTAATGCGTTCAGCTCGTTTCATTGAATGAATGAGTGAAGATTGTTTCAATTAATGAATGAGTGAATTCTAATTCATTGAATGAAGTAACTTTGCTTTATTCATTGAATGAATCAATTAAGCTGGGGTCCATGCATATATGATTGTAGTTTGTTCATTAAATGAATGAGTAAAGTTTGTTTCATTCAATCAATTCATGTCGTTAGATTCATTTTAGAAATAAGCTCGTGTCATTGCAGGAGGGAATGAACTTAATTTGGATTGTATGAATGAGTGAGGTTTATTTCATGGAATGAATGAATGAAGTTTGTCTCGTTGAATGAACGGGTGTGTTTTAATTCATTGAATGTAGCTTTATTTCATGAAGGATTGAAGCTTGTTTCATTGAATTTCAACTCATTGAATGATTGAAAGAAGTTTGATCCATTTAACAAGTCAATGGAACTCGTTTCTTTGAATCAATGATGAATGTAGATTCATTGTGAAGAAATGAGATCAGAAGCTCGAGTCATACCGTGCGCGAATGAAGTGTATTCCATTGAATGTACTAGTGAGGTTTAATTATTTGGAAGAATGCAGTTTGATGAATTGAATGATTGATTGGAAATCTTCATATGGAATCAAATAGTTTGATTGATTGAGTGAATGAGTTAAACTCGAGATATTCCATACATGAATGAAGTTTGTTTCATCCAATAAATGAGTGAAGTTCAAATCAATGAATCAATGAATTCAGTGATTTTTTGAACTCGTTTCATTGAATCAATTATTGTAGTTGGATTCATTGAATTAATGTGTTTAGCTCGTTTCATTGAATGAATGAGTGAAGATTGTTTCAATTAATGAATGAGTGAATTCTAATTCATTGAATGAAGTAACTTTGCTGTATACATTGAATGAATGAGTTAAGCTGGGGTCCATGCATAAATGATTGTAGTTTGTTCATTGAATGAATGAGTAAAGTTTGTTTCATTCAATCAATTCATGTCGTTAGATTCATTTTCGAAATAAGCTCGAGTGATTGCATGAAGGTATGTAGATTCATTGTGAAGAAATGAGATCAGAAGCTCGAGTCATACCATGCGCGAATGAAGTGTATTTCATTGAATGAACGAGTGAGGTTTAATTATTTGGAAGAATGCAGTTTGATGAATTGAATGATTGATTGGAAATCGTTATGTTGAATCATATAGTTTGATTGATTGAATGAATGAGTTAAACTCGAGATATTGCATAAATGATTGTAGTTTGTCTCATTCAATAAATGAGTGAAGTTCAAATCAATGAATCAATGAATGCAGTGATTCTTTGAACTCGTTACAGTGAATCATTTATTGTAGTTGGATTCATTGAATTAATGTGTTTCGCTCGTTTCATTGAATGAATGAGTGAAGATTGTTTCAATTAATGAATGAGTGAATTCTAATTCATTGAATGAAGTAACTTTGCTTTATTCATTGAATAAATGAGTTATGCTGGTGTCCATGCATAAACGATTGTAGTTTTTTCATTGAATGAATGAGTAAAGTTTGTTTCATTCAATCAATTCATGTCGTTAGCTTCATTTTAGAAATAAGCTCGAGTCATTGCATGAAGGAATGAAGTTAATTAGGATTGAATGAATGAGTGAGGTTTATTTCATGGAATGAATGAATGAAGTTTGTCTCGTTGAATGAACGGGGGTGTTTTAATTCATTGAATGTAGCTTTATTTCATGAAGGATTGAAGCTTGTTTCATTGAATTTCAAATCATTGAATGATTGAAAGAAGTTTAATCATTTAACAAGTCAATGGAACTCGTTTCTTTGAATCAATGATGAATGTAGATTCATTGTGAAGAAATGAGATCAGAAGCTCGAGTCATACCGTGCGCGAATGAAGTGTATTTCATTGAGTGAACTAGTGAGGTTTAATTATTTGGAAGAATGCAGTTTGATGAATTGAATGATTGATTGGAAATCTTTATATGGAATCAAATAGTTTGATTGATTCAGTGAATGAGTTAAACTCGAGATATTCCATAAATGATTGAAGTTTGTTTCATCCAATAAATGAGTGAAGTTCAAATCAATGAATCAATGAATGCAGTGATTCTTTGAACTCGTTTCATTGAATCAATTATTGTAGTTGGATTCATTGAATTAATGCGTTTAGCTCATTTCATCGAATGAATGAGTGAAGATTGTTTCAATTAATGCATGAGTGAATTCTAATTCATTGAATGAAGTAACTTTGCTTTATTCATTGAATGAATGAGTTAAGCTGGTGTCCATGCATATATGATTGTAGTTTGTTCATTGAATGAATGAGTAAAGTTTGTTTCATTCAATCAATTCATGTCGTTAGATTCATTTTCGAAATAAGCTCGAGTCATTGCATGAAGGAATGAAGTTAATTTGGATTGAATGAATGAGTGAGGTTTATTTCATGGAATGAATGAATGAAGTTTGTCTCGTTGAATGAACGGGTGTGTTTTAATTCATTGAATGAAGCTTTATTTCATGAAGGATTGAAGCTTGTTTCATTGAATTTCAACTCATTGAATGATTGAAAGAAGTTTGATCCATTTAACAAGTCAATGGAACTCGTTTCTTTGAAACAATGATGAATGTAGATTCATTGTGAAGAAATGAGATCAGAAGCTCGAGTCATACCGTGCGCGAATGAAGTGTATTCCATTGAATGAACTAGTGAGGTTTAATTATTTGGAAGAATGAAGTTTGATGAATTGAATGATTGATTGGAAATCTTTATATGGAATCAAATAGTTTGATTGATTGAGTGAATGAGTTAAACTCGAGATATTCCATAAATGATTGAAGTTTGTTTCATCCAATAAATGAGTGAAGTTCAAATCAATGAATCAATGAATGCAGTGATTCTTTGAACTCGTCTCATTCAATCAATTATTGTGGTTGGATTCATTGAATTAATGCGTTCAGCTCGTTTCATTGAATGAATGAGTGAAGATTGTTTCAATTAATGAATGAGTGAATTCTAATTCATTGAATGAAGTAACTTTGCTTTATTCATTGAATGAATCAATTAAGCTGGGGTCCATGCATATATGATTGTAGTTTGTTCATTAAATGAATGAGTAAAGTTTGTTTCATTCAATCAATTCATGTCGTTAGATTCATTTTAGAAATAAGCTCGTGTCATTGCAGGAGGGAATGAACTTAATTTGGATTGTATGAATGAGTGAGGTTTATTTCATGGAATGAATGAATGAAGTTTGTCTCGTTGAATGAACGGGTGTGTTTTAATTCATTGAATGTAGCTTTATTTCATGAAGGATTGAAGCTTGTTTCATTGAATTTCAACTCATTGAATGATTGAAAGAAGTTTGATCCATTTAACAAGTCAATGGAACTCGTTTCTTTGAATCAATGATGAATGTAGATTCATTGTGAAGAAATGAGATCAGAAGCTCGAGTCATACCGTGCGCGAATGAAGTGTATTCCATTGAATGTACTAGTGAGGTTTAATTATTTGGAAGAATGCAGTTTGATGAATTGAATGATTGATTGGAAATCTTCATATGGAATCAAATAGTTTGATTGATTGAGTGAATGAGTTAAACTCGAGATATTCCATAAATGAATGAAGTTTGTTTCATCCAATAAATGAGTGAAGTTCAAATCAATGAATCAATGAATTCAGTGATTTTTTGAACTCGTTTCATTGAATCAATTATTGTAGTTGGATTCATTGAATTAATGTGTTTAGCTCGTTTCATTGAATGAATGAGTGAAGATTGTTTCAATTAATGAATGAGTGAATTCTAATTCATTGAATGAAGTAACTTTGCTGTATACATTGAATGAATGAGTTAAGCTGGGGTCCATGCATAAATGATTGTAGTTTGTTCATTGAATGAATGAGTAAAGTTTGTTTCATTCAATCAATTCATGTCGTTAGATTCATTTTCGAAATAAGCTCGAGTGATTGCATGAAGGTATGTAGATTCATTGTGAAGAAATGAGATCAGAAGCTCGAGTCATACCATGCGCGAATGAAGTGTATTTCATTGAATGAACGAGTGAGGTTTAATTATTTGGAAGAATGCAGTTTGATGAATTGAATGATTGATTGGAAATCGTTATGTTGAATCATATAGTTTGATTGATTGAATGAATGAGTTAAACTCGAGATATTGCATAAATGATTGTAGTTTGTCTCATTCAATAAATGAGTGAAGTTCAAATCAATGAATCAATGAATGCAGTGATTCTTTGAACTCGTTACAGTGAATCATTTATTGTAGTTGGATTCATTGAATTAATGTGTTTCGCTCGTTTCATTGAATGAATGAGTGAAGATTGTTTCAATTAATGAATGAGTGAATTCTAATTCATTGAATGAAGTAACTTTGCTTTATTCATTGAATAAATGAGTTATGCTGGTGTCCATGCATAAACGATTGTAGTTTTTTCATTGAATGAATGAGTAAAGTTTGTTTCATTCAATCAATTCATGTCGTTAGCTTCATTTTAGAAATAAGCTCGAGTCATTGCATGAAGGAATGAAGTTAATTAGGATTGAATGAATGAGTGAGGTTTATTTCATGGAATGAATGAATGAAGTTTGTCTCGTTGAATGAACGGGGGTGTTTTAATTCATTGAATGTAGCTTTATTTCATGAAGGATTGAAGCTTGTTTCATTGAATTTCAAATCATTGAATGATTGAAAGAAGTTTAATCATTTAACAAGTCAATGGAACTCGTTTCTTTGAATCAATGATGAATGTAGATTCATTGTGAAGAAATGAGATCAGAAGCTCGAGTCATACCGTGCGCGAATGAAGTGTATTTCATTGAGTGAACTAGTGAGGTTTAATTATTTGGAAGAATGCAGTTTGATGAATTGAATGATTGATTGGAAATCTTTATATGGAATCAAATAGTTTGATTGATTCAGTGAATGAGTTAAACTCGAGATATTCCATAAATGATTGAAGTTTGTTTCATCCAATAAATGAGTGAAGTTCAAATCAATGAATCAATGAATGCAGTGATTCTTTGAACTCGTTTCATTGAATCAATTATTGTAGTTGGATTCATTGAATTAATGCGTTTAGCTCATTTCATCGAATGAATGAGTGAAGATTGTTTCAATTAATGCATGAGTGAATTCTAATTCATTGAATGAAGTAACTTTGCTTTATTCATTGAATGAATGAGTTAAGCTGGTGTCCATGCATATATGATTGTAGTTTGTTCATTGAATGAATGAGTAAAGTTTGTTTCATTCAATGAATTCATGTCGTTAGATTCATTTTCGAAATAAGCTCGAGTCATTGCATGAAGGAATGAAGTTAATTTGGATTGAATGAATGAGTGAGGTTTATTTCATGGAATGAATGAATGAAGTTTGTCTCGTTGAATGAACGGGTGTGTTTTAATTCATTGAATGAAGCTTTATTTCATGAAGGATTGAAGCTTGTTTCATTGAATTTCAACTCATTGAATGATTGAAAGAAGTTTGATCCATTTAACAAGTCAATGGAACTCGTTTCTTTGAATCAATGATGAATGTAGATTCATTGTGAAGAAATGAGATCAGAAGCTCGAGTCATACCGTGCGCGAATGAAGTGTATTCCATTGAATGAACTAGTGAGGTTTAATTATTTGGAAGAATGCAGTTTGATGAATTGAATGATTGATTGGAAATCTTTATATGGAATCAAATAGTTTGATTGATTGAGTGAATGAGTTAAACTCGAGATATTCCATAAATGATTGAAGTTTGTTTCATCCAATAAATGAGTGAAGTTCAAATCAATGAATCAATGAATGCAGTGATTCTTTGAACTCGTCTCATTCAATCAATTATTGTGGTTGGATTCATTGAATTAATGCGTTCAGCTCGTTTCATTGAATGAATGAGTGAAGATTGTTTCAATTAATGAATGAGTGAATTCTAATTCATTGAATGAAGTAACTTTGCTTTATTCATTGAATGAATCAATTAAGCTGGGGTCCATGCATATATGATTGTAGTTTGTTCATTAAATGAATGAGTAAAGTTTGTTTCATTCAATCAATTCATGTCGTTAGATTCATTTTAGAAATAAGCTCGTGTCATTGCAGGAGGGAATGAACTTAATTTGGATTGTATGAATGAGTGAGGTTTATTTCATGGAATGAATGAATGAAGTTTGTCTCGTTGAATGAACGGGTGTGTTTTAATTCATTGAATGTAGCTTTATTTCATGAAGGATTGAAGCTTGTTTCATTGAATTTCAACTCATTGAATGATTGAAAGAAGTTTGATCCATTTAACAAGTCAATGGAACTCGTTTCTTTGAATCAATGATGAATGTAGATTCATTGTGAAGAAATGAGATCAGAAGCTCGAGTCATACCGTGCGCGAATGAAGTGTATTCCATTGAATGTACTAGTGAGGTTTAATTATTTGGAAGAATGCAGTTTGATGAATTGAATGATTGATTGGAAATCTTCATATGGAATCAAATAGTTTGATTGATTGAGTGAATGAGTTAAACTCGAGATATTCCATAAATGAATGAAGTTTGTTTCATCCAATAAATGAGTGAAGTTCAAATCAATGAATCAATGAATTCAGTGATTTTTTGAACTCGTTTCATTGAATCAATTATTGTAGTTGGATTCATTGAATTAATGTGTTTAGCTCGTTTCATTGAATGAATGAGTGAAGATTGTTTCAATTAATGAATGAGTGAATTCTAATTCATTGAATGAAGTAACTTTGCTGTATACATTGAATGAATGAGTTAAGCTGGGGTCCATGCATAAATGATTGTAGTTTGTTCATTGAATGAATGAGTAAAGTTTGTTTCATTCAATCAATTCATGTCGTTAGATTCATTTTCGAAATAAGCTCGAGTGATTGCATGAAGGTATGTAGATTCATTGTGAAGAAATGAGATCAGAAGCTCGAGTCATACCATGCGCGAATGAAGTGTATTTCATTGAATGAACGAGTGAGGTTTAATTATTTGGAAGAATGCAGTTTGATGAATTGAATGATTGATTGGAAATCGTTATGTTGAATCATATAGTTTGATTGATTGAATGAATGAGTTAAACTCGAGATATTGCATAAATGATTGTAGTTTGTCTCATTCAATAAATGAGTGAAGTTCAAATCAATGAATCAATGAATGCAGTGATTCTTTGAACTCGTTACAGTGAATCATTAATGTTTGTAGTTTGTTCATTAAATGAATGAGTAAAGTTTGTTTCATTCAATCAATTCATGTCGTTAGATTCATTTTAGAAATAAGCTCGTGTCATTGCAGGAGGGAATGAACTTAATTTGGATTGTATGAATGAGTGAGGTTTATTTCATGGAATGAATGAATGAAGTTTGTCTCGTTGAATGAACGGGTGTGTTTTAATTCATTGAATGGAGATTTATTTCATGAAGGATTGAAGCTTGTTTCATTGAATTTCAACTCATTGAATGATTGAAAGAAGTTTGATCCATTTAACAAGTCAATGGAACTCGTTTCTTTGAATCAACGATGAATGTAGATTCATTGTGAAGAAATGGGATCAGAAGCTCGAGTCATACCGTGCGCAAATGAAGTGTATTCCATTGAATGAACTAGTGAGGTTTAATTACTTGGAAGAATGCAGTATGATGAATTGAATGATTGATTGGAAATCTTTATATGGAATCAAATAGTTTGATTGATTAAGTGAATGAGTTAAACTCGAGATATTGCATAAATGATTGAAGTTTGTTTCATCCAATAACTGAGTGAAGTTCAAATCAATGAATCAATGAATGCAGTGATTCTTTGAACTCGTTTCATTGAATCAATTATTGTGGTTGGATTCATTGAATTAATGCGTTTAGCTCGTTTCATTGAATGAATGAGTGAAGATTGTTTCAATTAATGAATGAGTGAATTCTAATTCATTGAATGAAGTAACTTTGCTTTATTCATTGAATGAATTAGTTAAGCTGGGGTCCATGCATAAATGATTGTAGTTTGTTCATTGAATGAATGAGTAAAGTTTGTTTCATTCAATCAATTCATGTCGTTAGATTCATTTTAGAAATAAGCTCGTGTCATTGCATGAGGGAATGAAGTTAATTTGGATTGAATGAATGAGTGAGGTTTATTTCATGGAATGAATGAATGAAGTTTGTCTCGTTGAATGAACGGGTGTGTTTTAATTCATTGAATGAAGCTTTATTTCATGAAGGATTGAAGCTTGTTTCATTGAATTTCAACTCATTGAATGATTGAAAGAAGTTTGATCCATTTAACAAGTCAATGGAACTCGTTTCTTTGTATCAAAGATGATTGTAGATTCATTGTGAAGAAATGAGATCAGAAGCTCGAGTCATACCGTGCGCGAATGAAGTGTATTTCATTGAATGAACTAGTGAGGTTTAATTATTTGGAAGAATGCAGTTTGATGAATTGAATGATTGATTGGAAATCTTTATATGGAATCAAATAGTTTGATTGATTCAGTGAATGAGTTAAACTCGAGATATTCCATAAATGATTGAAGTTTGTTTCATCCAATAAATGAGTGAAGTTCAAATCAATGAATCAATGAATGCAGTGATTCTTTGAACTCGTTTCATTGAATCAATTATTGTAGTTGGATTCATTGAATTAATGCGTTTAGCTCGTTTCATCGAATGAATGAGTGAAGATTGTTTCAATTAATGCATGAGTGAATTCTAATTCATTGAATGAAGTAACTTTGCTTTATTCATTGAATGAATGAGTTAAGCTGGTGTCCATGCATATATGATTGTAGTTTGTTCATTGAATGAATGAGTAAAGTTTGTTTCATTCAATCAATTCATGTCGTTAGATTCATTTTCGAAATAAGCTCGAGTCATTGCATGAAGGAATGAAGTTAATTTGGATTGAATGAATGAGTGAGGTTTATTTCATGGAATGAATGAATGAAGTTTGTCTCGTTGATTGAACGGGTGTGTTTTAATTCATTGAATGAAGCTTTATTTCATGAAGGATTGAAGCTTGTTTCATTGAATTTCAACTCATTGAATGATTGAAAGAAGTTTGATCCATTTAACAAGTCAATGGAACTCGTTTCTTTGAATCAATGATGAATGTAGATTCATTGTGAAGAAATGAGATCAGAAGCTCGAGTCATACCGTGCGCGAATGAAGTGTATTCCATTGAATGAACTAGTGAGGTTTAATTATTTGGAAGAATGCAGTTTGATGAATTGAATGATTGATTGGAAATCTTTATATGGAATCAAATAGTTTGATTGATTGAGTGAATGAGTTAAACTCGAGATATTCCATAAATGATTGAAGTTTGTTTCATCCAATAAATGAGTGAAGTTCAAATCAATGAATCAATGAATGCAGTGATTCTTTGAACTCGTTTCATTCAATCAATTATTGTGGTTGGATTCATTGAATTAATGCGTTTAGCTCGTTTCATTGAATGAATGAGTGAAGATTGTTTCAATTAATGAATGAGTGAATTCTAATTCATTGAATGAAGTAACTTTGCTTTATTCATTGAATGAATCAATTAAGCTGGTGTCCATGCATATATGATTGTAGTTTGTTCATTGAATGAATGAGTAAAGTTTGTTTCATTCAATCAATTCATGTCGTTAGATTCATTTTCGAAATAAGCTCGAGTCATTGCATGAAGGAATGAAGTTAATTTAGATTGAATGAATGAGTGAGGTTTATTTCATGGAATGAATGAATGAAGTTTGTCTCGTTGAATGAACGGGTGTGTTTTAATTCATTGAATGAAGCTTTATTTCATGAAGGATTGAAGCTTGTTTAATTGAATTTCAACTCATTGAATGATTGAAAGAAGTTTGATCCATTTAACATGTCAATGGAACTCGTTTCTTTGTATCAAAGATGAATGTAGATTCATTGTGAAGAAATGAGGTCAGAAGCTCGAGTCATAACGTGCGCGAATGAAGTGTATTTCATTGAATGAACTAGTGAGGTTTAATTATTTGGAAGAATGCAGTTTGATGAATTGAATGATTGATTGGAAATCTTTATATGGAATCAAATAGTTTGATTGATTGAGTGAATGAGTAAAACTCGAGATATTCCATAAATGATTGAAGTTTTTTTCATCCAATAAATGAGTGAAGTTCAAATGAATGAATGCAGTCATTCTTTGAACTCGTTTCATTCAATCAATTATTGTGGTTGGATTCATTGAATTAATGTGTTTAGCTCGTTTCATTGAATGAATGAGTGAATTCTACTTCATTGAATTAAGTAACTTTGCTTTCTTGATTGAAGGAATGAGTTAAGCTGGTGTCCATGCATATATGATTGCAGTTTGTTCATTGAATGAATGAGTAAAGTTTGTTTCATTCAATCAATTCATGTCGTTAGATTCATTTTCGAAATAAGCTCGAGTCATTGCATGAAGGTATGTAGATTCATTGTGAAGAAATGAGATCAGAAGCTCGAGTCATACCATGCTCGAATGAAGTGTATTTCATTGAATGAACGAGTGAGGTTTAATTATTTGGAAGAGTGCAGTTTGATGAATTGAATGATTGATTGGAAATCGTTATGTTGAATCATATAGTTTGATTGATTGAATGAATGAGTTAAACTCGAGATATTGCATAAATGATTGAAGTTTGTTTCATCCAATGAATGAGTGAAGTTCAAATCAATGAATCAATGAACGCAGTGATTCTTTGAACTCGTTACATTGAATCATTTATTGTTGTTGGATTCATTGAATTTATGCGTTTAGCTCGTTTCATTGAATGAATGAGTGAAGATTGTTTCAATTAATGAATAAGTGAATTCTAATTCATTGAATGAAGTAACTTTGCTTTATGCATTGAATGAATGAGTTAAGCTGGTGTCAATGCCTAAATGATTGTAGTTTGTTCATTGAATGAATCAGTAAAGTTTGTTTCATTCAATCAATTCATGTCGTTAGATTCATTTTAGAAATAAGCTCGAGTCATTGCATGAAGGAATGAAGTTAATTTGGATTGAATGAATGAGTGAGGTTTATTTCATGGAATGAATGAATGAAGTTTGTCTCGTTGAATGAACGGGGGTATTTTAATTCATTGAATGTAGCTTTATTTCATGAAGGATTGAAGCTTGTTTCATTGAATTTCAAATCATTGAATGATTGAAAGAAGTTTAATCATTTAACAAGTCAATGGAACTCGTTTCTTTGAATCAATGATGAATGTAGATTCATTGTGAAGAAATGAGATCAGAAGCTCGAGTCATACCGTGCGCGAATGAAGTGTATTTCATTGAGTGAACTAGTGAGGTTTAATTATTTGGAAGAATGCAGTTTGATGAATTGAATGATTGATTGGAAATCTTTATATGGAATCAAATAGTTTGATTGATTGAGTGAATGAGTTAAACTCGAGATATTCCATAAATGATTGAAGTTTGTTTCATCCAATAAATGAGTGAAGTTCAAATCAATGAATCAATGAATGCAGTGATTCTTTGAACTCGTTTCATTGAATCAATTATTGTAGTTGGATTCATTGAATTAATGCGTTTAGCTCGTTTCATCGAATGAATGAGTGAAGATTGTTTCAATTAATGCATGAGTGAATTCTAATTCATTGAATGAAGTAACTTTGCTTTATTCATTGAATGAATGAGTTAAGCTGGTGTCCATGCATATATGATTGTAGTTTGTTCATTGAATGAATGAGTAAAGTTTGTTTCATTCAATCAATTCATGTCGTTAGATTCATTTTAGAAATAAGCTCGAGTCATTGCATGAAGGAATGAAGTTAATTTGGATTGAATGAATGAGTGAGGTTTATTTCATGGAATGAATGAATGAAGTTTGTCTCGTTGAATGAACGGGTGTGTTTTAATTCATTGAATGAAGCTTTATTTCATGAAGGATTGAAGCTTGTTTCATTGAATTTCAACTCATTGAATGATTGAAAGAAGTTTCATCCATTTAACAAGTCAATGGAACTCGTTTCTTTGAATCAATGATGAATGTAGATTCATTGTGAAGAAATGAGATCAGAAGCTCGAGTCATACCGTGCGCGAATGAAGTGTATTCCATTGAATGAACTAGTGAGGTTTAATTATTTGGAAGAATGCAGTTTGATGAATTGAATGATTGATTGGAAATCTTTATATGGAATCAAATAGTTTGATTGATTGAGTGAATGAGTTAAACTCGAGATATTCCATAAATGATTGAAGTTTGTTTCATCCAATAAATGAGTGAAGTTCAAATCAATGAATCAATGAATGCAGTGATTCTTTGAACTCGTTTCATTCAATCAATTATTGTGGTTGGATTCATTGAATTAATGCGTTCAGCTCGTTTCATTGAATGAATGAGTGAAGATTGTTTCAATTAATGAATGAGTGAATTCTAATTCATTGAATGAAGTAACTTTGCTTTATTCATTGAATGAATCAATTAAGCTGGTGTCCATGCATATATGATTGTAGTTTGTTCATTGAATGAATGAGTAAAGTTTGTTTCATTCAATCAATTCATGTCGTTATATTCATTTTCGAAATAAGCTCGAGTCATTGCATGAAGGAATGAAGTTAATTTGGATTGAATGAATGAGTGAGGTTTATTTCATGGAATGAATGAATGAAGTTTGTCTCGTTGAATGAACGGGTGTGTTTTAATTCATTGAATGAAGCTTTATTTCATGAAGGATTGAAGCTTGTTTCATTGAATTTCAACTCATTGAATGATTGAAAGAAGTTTGATCCATTTAACAAGTCAATGGAACTCGTTTCTTTGTATCAAAGATGAATGTAGATTCATTGTGAAGAAATGAGGTCAGAAGCTCGAGTCATAACGTGCGCGAATGAAGTGTATTTCATTGAATGAACTAGTGAGGTTTTATTATTTGGAAGAATGCAGTTTGATGAATTGAATGATTGATTGGAAATCTTTATATGGAATCAAATAGTTTGATTGATTGAGTGAATGAGTAAAACTCGAGATATTCCATAAATGATTGAAGTTTGTTTCATCCAATAAATGAGTGAAGTTCAAAGTAATGAATGCAGTCATTCTTTGAACTCGTTTCATTCAATCAATTATTGTGGTTGGATTCATTGAATTAATGTGTTTAGCTCGTTTCATTGAATGAATGAGTGAAGATTGTTTCAATTAATGAATGAGTGAATTCTACTTCATTGAATTAAGTAACTTTGCTTTCTTGATTGAATGAATGAGTTAAGCTGGTGTCCATGCATATATGATTGCAGTTTGTTCATTGAATGAATGAGTAAAGTTTGTTTCATTCAATCAATTCATGTCGTTAGATTCATTTTCGAAATAAGCTCGAGTCATTGCATGAAGGTATGTAGATTCATTGTGAAGAAATGAGATCAGAAGCTCGAGTCATACCATGCTCGAATGAAGTGTATTTCATTGAATGAACGAGTGAGGTTTAATTATTTGGAAGAGTGCAGTTTGATGAATTGAATGATTGATTGGAAATCGTTATGTTGAATCATATAGTTTGATTGATTGATTAAATGAGTTAAACTTGAGATATTGCATAAATGATTGCAGTTTGTTTCATCCAATAAATGAGTGAAGTTGAAATCAATGAATCAATGAATGCAGTGATTCCTTGAACTCGTTACAGTGAATCATTTATTGTAGTTGGATTCATTGAATTAATGTGTTTAGCTCGTTTCATTGAATGAATGAGTGAAGATTGTTTCAATTAATGAATGAGTGAATTCTAATTCATTGAATGAAGTAACTTTGCTGTATTCATTGAATGAATGAGTTAAGCTGGGGTCCATGCATAAATGATTGTAGTTTGTTCATTAAATGAATGAGTAAAGTTTGTTTCATTCAATCAATTCATGTCGTTAGATTCATTTTAGAAATAGGCTAGTGTCATTGCAGGAGGGAATGAAGTTAATTTGGATTGAATGAATGAGTGAGGTTTATTTCATGGAATGAATGAATGAAGTTTGTCTCGTTGAATGAACGGGTGTGTTTTAATTCATTGAATGAAGCTTTATTTCATGAAGGATTGAAGCTTGTTTCATTTAATTTCAACTCATTGAATGATTGAAAGAAGTTTGATCCATTTAACAAGTCAATGGAACTCGTTTCTTTGAATCAACGATGAATGTAGATTCATTGTGAAGAAATGAGATCAGAAGCTCGAGTCATACCGTGCGCGAATGAAGTGTATTCCATTGAATGAACTAGTGAGGTTTAATTATTTGGAAGAATGCAGTTTGATGAATTGAATGATTGATTGGAAATCGTTATGTTGAATCATATAGTTTGATTGATTGAATGAATGAGTTAAACTCGAGATATTCCATAAATGATTGAAGTTTGTTTCATTCAATAAATGAGTGAAGTTCAAATCAATGAATCAATGAATGCAGTGATTCTTTGAACTCGTTTCATTGAATCAATTATTGTAGTTGGATTCATTGAATTAATGCGTTTAGCTCGTTTCATTGAATGAATGAGTGAAGATTGTTTCAATTAATGCATGAGTGAATTCTAATTCATTGAATGAAGTAACTTTGCTTTATTCATTGAATGAATGAGTTAAGCTGGTGTCCATGCATATATGATTGTAGTTTGTTCATTGAATGAATGAGTAAAGTTTGTTTCATTCAATCAATTCATGTCGTTAGATTCATTTTAGAAATAAGCTCGAGTCATTGCATGAAGGAATGAAGTTAATTTGGATTGAATGAATGAGTGAGGTTTATTTCATGGAATGAATGAATGAAGTTTGTCTCGTTGAATGAATGGGTGTATTTTAATTAATTGAATGGAGCTTTATTTCATGAAGGATTGAAGCTTGTTTCATTTAATTTCAACTCATTGAATGATTGAAAGAAGTTTGATTCATTTAACAAGTCAATGGAACTCGTTTCTTTGAATCAACGATGAATGTAGATTCATTGTGAAGAAATGAGATCAGAAGCTCGAGTCATACCGTGCGCAAATGAAGTGTATTTCATTGAATGAACTAGTGAGGTTTAATTATTTGGAAGAATGCAATTTGATTGGAAATCGTTATGTTGAATCATATAGTTTGATTGATTGAATGAATGAGTTAAACACGAGATATTCCATAAATGATTGTAGTTTGTTTCATTCAATAAATGAGTGAAGTTCAAAACAATGAATCAATGAATGCAGTGATTCTTTGAACTCGTTACATTGAATAATTTATTGTAGTTGGATTCATTGAATTAATGTGTTTCGCTCGTTTCATTGAATGAATGAGTGAAGATTGTTTCAATTAATGAATGAGTGAATTCTAATTCATTGAATGAAGTAACTTTGCTTTATTCATTGAATGAATGTGTTAAGCTGGTGTCCATGCATAAATGATTGTAGTTTTTTCATTGAATGAATGAGTAAAGTTTGTTTCCTTCAATCAATTCATGTCGTAAGATTCATTTTCGAAATAAGCTCGAGTCATTGCATTAAGGAATGAAGTTAATTAGGATTGAATGAATGAGTGAGGTTTATTTCATGGAATGAATGAATGAAGTTTGCCTCGTTGAATGAACGGGTGTGTTTTAATTCATTGAATGAAGCTTTATTTCATGAAGGATTGAAGCTTGTTTCATTGAATTTCAACTCATTGAATGATTGAAAGAAGTTTGATTCATTTAACAAGTCAATGGAACTTGTTTCTTTGTATCAATGATGAATGTAGATTCATTGTGAAGGAATGGGATGAGAAGCTCGAGTCATACCGTGCGCGAATGAAGTGTATTCCATTGAATGAACTAGTGAGGTTTAATTATTTGGAAGAATGCAGTTTGATGAATTGAATGATTGATTGGAAATCTTTATATGGAATCAAATAGTTTGATTGATTGAGTGAATGAGTTAAACTCGAGATATTCCATAAATGATTGAAGTTTCTTTCATCCAATAAATGAGTGAAGTTCAAATCAATGAATCACTGAATGCAGTGATTCTTTGAACTCGTTTCATTGAATCAATTATTGTAGTTGGATTCATTGAATTAACGCGTTTAGCTCGTTTCATTGAATGAATGAGTGAAGATTGTTTCAATTAATGAATGAGTGAATTCTAATTCATTGAATGAAGTAACTTTGCTGTATTCATTGAATGAATGAGTTAAGCTGGGGTCCATGCATAAATGTTTGTAGTTTGTTCATTAAATGAATGAGTAAAGTTTGTTTCATTCAATCAATTCATGTCGTTAGATTCATTTTAGAAATAAGCTCGTGTCATTGCAGGAGGGAATGAACTTAATTTGGATTGTATGAATGAGTGAGGTTTATTTCATGGAATGAATGAATGAAGTTTGTCTCGTTGAATGAACGGGTGTGTTTTAATTCATTGAATGGAGCTTTATTTCATGAAGGATTGAAGCTTGTTTCATTGAATTTCAACTCATTGAATGATTGAAAGAAGTTTGATCCATTTAACAAGTCAATGGAACTCGTTTCTTTGAATCAACGATGAATGTAGATTCATTGTGAAGAAATGGGATCAGAAGCTCGAGTCATACCGTGCGCAAATGAAGTGTATTCCATTGAATGAACTAGTGAGGTTTAATTACTTGGAAGAATGCAGTATGATGAATTGAATGATTGATTGGAAATCTTTATATGGAATCAAATAGTTTGATTGATTAAGTGAATGAGTTAAACTCGAGATATTGCATAAATGATTGAAGTTTGTTTCATCCAATAACTGAGTGAAGTTCAAATCAATGAATCAATGAATGCAGTGATTCTTTGAACTCGTTTCATTGAATCAATTATTGTGGTTGGATTCATTGAATTAATGCGTTTAGCTCGTTTCATTGAATGAATGAGTGAAGATTGTTTCAATTAATGAATGAGTGAATTCTAATTCATTGAATGAAGTAACTTTGCTTTATTCATTGAATGAATTAGTTAAGCTGGGGTCCATGCATAAATGATTGTAGTTTGTTCATTGAATGAATGAGTAAAGTTTGTTTCATTCAATCAATTCATGTCGTTTGATTCATTTTAGAAATAAGCTCGTGTCATTGCATGAGGGAATGAAGTTAATTTGGATTGAATGAATGAGTGAGGTTTATTTCATGGAATGAATGAATGAAGTTTGTCTCGTTGAATGAACGGGTGTGTTTTAATTCATTGAATGAAGCTTTATTTCATGAAGGATTGAAGCTTGTTTCATTGAATTTCAACTCATTGAATGATTGAAAGAAGTTTGATCCATTTAACAAGTCAATGGAACTCGTTTCTTTGTATCAAAGATGATTGTAGATTCATTGTGAAGAAATGAGATCAGAAGCTCGAGTCATACCGTGCGCCAATGAAGTGTATTTCATTGAATGAACTAGTGAGGTTTAATTATTTGGAAGAATGCAGTTTGATGAATTGAATGATTGATTGGAAATCTTTATATGGAATCAAATAGTTTGATTGATTCAGTGAATGAGTTAAACTCGAGATATTCCATAAATGATTGAAGTTTGTTTCATCCAATAAATGAGTGAAGTTCAAATCAATGAATCAATGAATGCAGTGATTCTTTGAACTCGTTTCATTGAATCAATTATTGTAGTTGGATTCATTGAATTAATGCGTTTAGCTCGTTTCATCGAATGAATGAGTGAAGATTGTTTCAATTAATGCATGAGTGAATTCTAATTCATTGAATGAAGTAACTTTGCTTTATTCATTGAATGAATGAGTTAAGCTGGTGTCCATGCATATATGATTGTAGTTTGTTCATTGAATGAATGAGTAAAGTTTGTTTCATTCAATCAATTCATGTCGTTAGATTCATTTTAGAAATAAGCTCGAGTCATTGCATGAAGGAATGAAGTTAATTTGGATTGAATGAATGAGTGAGGTTTATTTCATGGAATGAATGAATGAAGTTTGTCTCGTTGAATGAACGGGTGTGTTTTAATTCATTGAATGAAGCTTTATTTCATGAAGGATTGAAGCTTGTTTCATTGAATTTCAACTCATTGAATGATTGAAAGAAGTTTGATCCATTTAACAAGTCAATGGAACTCGTTTCTTTGAATCAATGATGAATGTAGATTCATTGTGAAGAAATGAGATCAGAAGCTCGAGTCATACCGTGCGCGAATGAAGTGTATTCCATTGAATGAACTAGTGAGGTTTAATTATTTGGAAGAATGCAGTTTGATGAATTGAATGATTGATTGGAAATCTTTATATGGAATCAAATAGTTTGATTGATTGAGTGAATGAGTTAAACTCGAGATATTCCATAAATGATTGAAGTTTGTTTCATCCAATAAATGAGTGAAGTTCAAATCAATGAATCAATGAATGCAGTGATTCTTTGAACTCGTTTCATTCAATCAATTATTGTGGTTGGATTCATTGAATTAATGCGTTTAGCTCGTTTCATTGAATGAATGAGTGAAGATTGTTTCAATTAATGAATGAGTGAATTCTAATTCATTGAATGAAGTAACTTTGCTTTATTCATTGAATGAATCAATTAAGCTGGTGTCCATGCATATATGATTGTAGTTTGTTCATTGAATGAATGAGTAAAGTTTGTTTCATTCAATCAATTCATGTCGTTAGATTCATTTTCGAAATAAGCTCGAGTCATTGCATGAAGGAATGAAGTTAATTTAGATTGAATGAATGAGTGAGGTTTATTTCATGGAATGAATGAATGAAGTTTGTCTCGTTGAATGAACGGGTGTGTTTTAATTCATTGAATGAAGCTTTATTTCATGAAGGATTGAAGCTTGTTTCATTGAATTTCAACTCATTGAATGATTGAAAGAAGTTTGATCCATTTAACAAGTCAATGGAACTCGTTTCTTTGTATCAAAGATGAATGTAGATTCATTGTGAAGAAATGAGGTCAGAAGCTCGAGTCATAACGTGCGCGAATGAAGTGTATTTCATTGAATGAACTAGTGAGGTTTAATTATTTGGAAGAATGCAGTTTGATGAATTGAATGATTGATTGGAAATCTTTATATGGAATCAAATAGTTTGATTGATTGAGTGAATGAGTAAAACTCGAGATATTCCATAAATGATTGAAGTTTTTTTCATCCAATAAATGAGTGAAGTTCAAATGAATGAATGCAGTCATTCTTTGAACTCGTTTCATTCAATCAATTATTGTGGTTGGATTCATTGAATTAATGTGTTTAGCTCGTTTCATTGAATGAATGAGTGAATTCTACTTCATTGAATTAAGTAACTTTGCTTTCTTGATTGAATGAATGAGTTAAGCTGGTGTCCATGCATATATGATTGCAGTTTGTTCATTGAATGAATGAGTAAAGTTTGTTTCATTCAATCAATTCATGTCGTTAGATTCATTTTCGAAATAAGCTCGAGTCATTGCATGAAGGTATGTAGATTCATTGTGAAGAAATGAGATCAGAAGCTCGAGTCATACCATGCTCGAATGAAGTGTATTTCATTGAATGAACGAGTGAGGTTTAATTATTTGGAAGAGTGCAGTTTGATGAATTGAATGATTGATTGGAAATCGTTATGTTGAATCATATAGTTTGATTGATTGAATGAATGAGTTAAACTCGAGATATTGCATAAATGATTGAAGTTTGTTTCATCCAATGAATGAGTGAAGTTCAAATCAATGAATCAATGAATGCAGTCATTCTTTGAACTCGTTTCATTCAATCAATTATTGTGGTTGGATTCATTGAATTAATGCGTTTAGCTCGTTTCATTGAATGAATGAGTGAAGATTGTTTCAATTAATGAATGAGTGAATTCTAATTCATTGAATGAAGTAACTTTGCTTTATTCATTGAATGAATGAGTTAAGCTGGTGTCCATGCATATATGATTGTAGTTTGTTCATTGAATGAATGAGTAAAGTTTGTTTCATTCAATCAATTCATGTCGTTAGATTCATTTTAGAAATAAGCTCGAGTCATTGCATGAAGGAATGAAGTTAATTTGGATTGAATGAATGAGTGAGGTTTATTTCATGGAATGAATGAATGAAGTTTGTCTCGTTGAATGAACGGGTGTGTTTTAATTCATTGAATGAAGCTTTATTTCATGAAGGATTGAAGCTTGTTTCATTGAATTTCAACTCATTGAATGATTGAAAGAAGTTTGATCCATTTAACAAGTCAATGGAACTCGTTTCTTTGTATCAAAGATGAATGTAGATTCATTGTGAAGAAATGAGATCAGAAGCTCGAGTCTTACCGTGCGCGAATGAAGTGTATTCCATTGAATGAACTAGTGAGGTTTAATTATTTGGAAGAATGCAGTTTGATGAATTGAATGATTGATTGGAAATCTTTATATGGAATCAAATAGTTTGATTGATTGAGCGAATGAGTTAAACTCGAGATATGCCATAAATGATTGAAGTTTGTTTCATCCAATGAATGAGTGAAGTGCAAATCAATGAATCAATGAATGCAGTGATTCTTTGAACTCGTTTCATTGAATCAATTATTGTAGTTGGATTTATTGAATTAACGCGTTTAGCTCGTTTCATTGAATGAATGAGTGAAGATTGTTTCAATTAATGAATGAGTGAATTCTAATTCATTGAATGAAGTAACTTTGCTTTATTCATTGAATGAATCAATTTAGCTGGTGTCCATGCATATATGATTGTAGTTTGTTCATTGAATGAATGAGTAAAGTTTGTTTCATTCAATCAATTCATGTCGTTAGATTCATTTTAGAAATAAGCTCGAGTCATTGCATGAAGGAATGAAGTTAATTTGGATTGAATGAATGAGTGAGGTTTATTTCATGGAATGAATGAATGAAGTTTGTCTCGTTGAAAGAACGGGTGTGTTTTAATTCATTGAATGAAGCTTTATTTCATGAAGGATTGAAGCTTGTTTCATTGAATTTCAACTCATTGAATGATTGAAAGAAGTTTGATCCATTTAACAAGTCAATGGAACTCGTTTCTTTGTTTCAAAGATGATTGTAGATTCATTGTGAAGAAATGAGATCAGAAGCTCGAGTCATACCGTGCGCGAATGAAGTGTATTTCATTGAATGAACTAGTGAGGTTTAATTATTTGGAAGAATGCAGTTTGATGAATTGAATGATTGATTGGAAATCTTTATATGGAATCAAATAGTTTGATTGATTCAGTGAATGAGTAAATCTCGAGATATTCCATAAATGATTGAAGTTTGTTTCATCCAATAAATGAGTGAAGTTCAAATGAATGAATGCAGTCATTCTTTGAACTCGTTTCATTCAATCAATTATTGTGGTTGGATTCATTGAATTAATGTGTTTAGCTCGTTTCATTGAATGAATGAGTGAATTCTACTTCATTGAATTAAGTAACTTTGCTTTCTTGATTGAATGAATGAGTTAAGCTGGTGTCCATGCATATATGATTGCAGTTTGTTCATTGAATGAATGAGTAAAGTTTGTTTCATTCAATCAATTCATGTCGTTAGATTCATTTTCGAAATAAGCTCGAGTCATTGCATGAAGGTATGTAGATTCATTGTGAAGAAATGAGATCAGAAGCTCGAGTCATACCATGCTCGAATGAAGTGTATTTCATTGAATGAACGAGTGAGGTTTAATTATTTGGAAGAGTGCAGTTTGATGAATTGAATGATTGATTGGAAATCGTTATGTTGAATCATATAGTTTGATTGATTGAATGAATGAGTTAAACTCGAGATATTGCATAAATGATTGAAGTTTGTTTCATCCAATGAATGAGTGAAGTTCAAATCAATGAATCAATGAATGCAGTCATTCTTTGAACTCGTTTCATTCAATCAATTATTGTGGTTGGATTCATTGAATTAATGCGTTTAGCTCGTTTCATTGAATGAATGAGTGAAGATTGTTTCAATTAATGAATGAGTGAATTCTAATTCATTGAATGAAGTAACTTTGCTTTATTCATTGAATGAATGAGTTAAGCTGGTGTCCATGCATATATGATTGTAGTTTGTTCATTGAATGAATGAGTAAAGTTTGTTTCATTCAATCAATTCATGTCGTTAGATTCATGTTAGAAATAAGCTCGAGTCATTGCATGAAGGAATGAAGTTAATTTGGATTGAATGAATGAGTGAGGTTTATTTCATGGAATGAATGAATGAAGTTTGTCTCGTTGAATGAACGGGTGTGTTTTAATTCATTGAATGAAGCTTTATTTCATGAAGGATTGAAGCTTGTTTAATTGAATTTCAACTCATTGAATGATTGAAAGAAGTTTGATCCATTTAACAAGTCAATGGAACTCGTTTCTTTGTATCAAAGATGAATGTAGATTCATTGTGAAGAAATGAGATCAGAAGCTCGAGTCTTACCGTGCGCGAATGAAGTGTATTCCATTGAATGTACTAGTGAGGTTTAATTATTTGGAAGAATGCAGTTTGATGAATTGAATGATTGATTGGAAATCTTTATATGGAATCAAATAGTTTGATTGATTGAGCGAATGAGTTAAACTCGAGATATGCCATAAATGATTGAAGTTTGTTTCATCCAATGAATGAGTGAAGTGCAAATCAATGAATCAATGAATGCAGTGATTCTTTGAACTCGTTTCATTGAATCAATTATTGTAGTTGGATTTATTGAATTAACGCGTTTAGCTCGTTTCATTGAATGAATGAGTGAAGATTGTTTCAATTAATGAATGAGTGAATTCTAATTCATTGAATGAAGTAACTTTGCTTTATTCATTGAATGAATCAATTTAGCTGGTGTCCATGCATATATGATTGTAGTTTGTTCATTGAATGAATGAGTAAAGTTTGTTTCATTCAATCAATTCATGTCGTTAGATTCATTTTAGAAATAAGCTCGAGTCATTGCATGAAGGAATGAAGTTAATTTGGATTGAATGAATGAGTGAGGTTTATTTCATGGAATGAATGAATGAAGTTTGTCTCGTTGAAAGAACGGGTGTGTTTTAATTCATTGAATGAAGCTTTATTTCATGAAGGATTGAAGCTTGTTTCATTGAATTTCAACTCATTGAATGATTGAAAGAAGTTTGATCCATTTAACAAGTCAATGGAACTCGTTTCTTTGTTTCAAAGATGATTGTAGATTCATTGTGAAGAAATGAGATCAGAAGCTCGAGTCATACCGTGCGCGAATGAAGTGTATTTCATTGAATGAACTAGTGAGGTTTAATTATTTGGAAGAATGCAGTTTGATGAATTGAATGATTGATTGGAAATCTTTATATGGAATCAAATAGTTTGATTGATTCAGTGAATGAGTAAAACTCGAGATATTCCATAAATGATTGAAGTTTGTTTCATCCAATAAATGAGTGAAGTTCAAATGAATGAATGCAGTCATTCTTTGAACTCGTTTCATTCAATCGATTATTGTGGTTGGATTCATTGAATTAATGTGTTTAGCTCGTTTCATTGAATGAATGAGTGAAGATTGTTTCAATTAATGAATGAGTGAATTCTACTTCATTGAATGAAGTAACTTTGCTTTCTTGATTGAATTAATGAGTTAAGCTGGTGTCCATGCATATATGATTGCAGTTTGTTCATTGAATGAATGAGTAAAGTTTGTTTCATTCAATCAATTCATGTCGTTAGATTCATTTTCGAAATAAGCTCGAGTCATTGCATGAAGGTATGTAGATTCATTGTGAAGAAATGAGATCAGAAGCTCGAGTCATACCATGCTCGAATGAAGTGTATTTCATTGAAGGAACGAGTGAGGTTTAATTATTTGGAAGAGTGCAGTTTGATGAATTGAATGATTGATTGGAAATCGTTATGTTGAATCATATAGTTTGATTGATTGATTAAATGAGTTAAACTTGAGATATTGCATAAATGATTGCAGTTTGTTTCATCCAATAAATGAGTGAAGTTGAAATCAATGAATCAATGAATGCAGTGATTCCTTGAACTCGTTACAGTGAATCATTTATTGTAGTTGGATTCATTGAATTAATGAGTTTAGCTCGTTTCATTGAATGAATGAGTGACGATTGTTTCAATTAATGAATGAGTGAATTCTAATTCATTGAATGAAGTAACTTTGCTTTATTCATTGAATGAATGAATTAAGCTGGGGTCCATGCATAAATGATTGTAGTTTGTTCATTAAATGAATGAGTAAAGTTTGTTTCATTCAATCAATTCATGTCGTTAGATTCATTTTAGAAATAGGCTAGTGTCATTGCAGGAGGGAATGAAGTTAATTTGGATTGAATGAATGAGTGAGGTTTATTTCATGGAATGAATGAATGAAGTTTGTCTCGTTGAATGAACGGGTGTGTTTTAATTCATTGAATGGAGCTTTATTTCATGAAGGATTGAAGCTTGTTTCATTTAATTTCAACTCATTGAATGATTGAAAGAAGTTTGATCCATTTAACAAGTCAATGGAACTCGTTTCTTTGAATCAACGATGAATGTAGATTCATTGTGAAGAAATGAGATCAGAAGCTCGAGTCATACCGTGCGCGAATGAAGTGTATTCCATTGAATGAACTAGTGAGGTTTAATTATTTGGAAGAATGCAGTTTGATGAATTGAATGATTGATTGGAAATCGTTATGTTGAATCATATAGTTTGATTGATTGAATGAATGAGTTAAACTCGAGATATTCCATAAATTATTGTAGTTTGATTTATTCAATGAATGAGAGACGTTCAAATCAATGAACCAATGAATGCAGTTATTCTTTGAACTCGTTACATTGAATCATTAATTGTAGTTGGATTCATTGAATTAATGCGTTTAGCTCGTTTCATTGAATGAATGAGTGAAGATTGTTTCAATTAATGAATGAGTGAATTCTAATTCATTGAATGAAGTAACTTTGCTTTATTCATTGAATTAATGAGTTAAGCTGGTGTCCATGCATATATGATTGTAGTTTGTTCATTGAATGAATGAGTAAAGTTTGTTTCATTCAATCAATTCATGTCGCTAGATTCATTTTAGAAATAAGCTCATGTCGTTTCATGAAGGAATGAAGTTAATTTGGATTGACTGAATGAGTGAGGTTTAGTTCATGGAATGAATGAATGAAGTTTGTCTCGTTGAATGAACGGGTGTATTTTAATTCATTGAATGTAGCTTTATTTCATGAAGGATTGAAGCTTGTTTCATTGAATTTCAACTCATTGAATGATTGAAAGAGGTTTGATCCATTTAACAAGTCAATGGAACTCGCTTCTTTGTATCAAAGATGAATGTAGATCCATTGTGAAGAAATGAGATCAGAAGCTCGAGTGATACCGTGCGCGAATGAAGTGTATTTCATTGAATGAACGAGTGAGGTTTAATTATTTGGAGGAATGCAGTTTGATGAATTGAATGATTGATTGGAAATCGTTCAATTGAATCAAATGATTTGATTGATTGAATGAATGAGTTAAACTCGGGATATTCCATTAATGATTGTAGTTTGTCTCATTCAATAAGTGAGTGAAGTTCAAATCAATGAATCAATGAATGCAGTGATTCTTTGAACTCGTTACATTGAATTATTTATTGTAGTTGGATTCATTGAATTAATGCGTTTAGCTCGTTTCATTGAATGAATGAGTGAAGATTGTTTCAATTAATGAATGAGTAAATTCTAATTCATTGAATGAAGTAACTTTGCTTTATGCATTGAATGAACGAGTTAAGCTGGTGTCAATGCATTAATGATTGTAGTTTGTTCATTGAATGAATGAGTAAAGTTTGTTTCATTCAATCAATTCATGTCGTTAGATTCATTTTAGAAATAAGCTCGTGTCATTGCATGAAGGAATGAAGTTAATTTGGATTGAATGAATGAGTGAGGTTTATTTCATGGAATGAATGAATGAAGTTTGTCTCGTTGAATGAACGGGTGTATTTTAATTCATTGAATGTAGCTTTATTTCATGAAGGATTGAAGCTTGTTTCATTGAATTTCAACTCATTGAATGATTGAAAGAAGTTTGATCCATTTAACAAGTCAATGGAACTCGTTTCTTTGTATCAATGATGAATGTAGATTCATTGTGAAGAAATGAGATCAGAAGCTCGAGTCATACCGTGCGCGAATGAAGTGTATTTCATTGAATGATCTAGTGAAGTTTAATTATTTGGAAGAATGCAGTTTGATGAATTGAATGATTGATTGGAAATCGTTGAATTGAATCAAATAGTTTGATTGATTGAATGAATGAGTTAAACTCGAGATATTCCATAAATGATTGTAGTTTGTCTCATTCAATAAGTGAGTGAAGTTCAAATCAATGAATCAATGAATGCAGTGATTCTTTGAACTCGTTACATTGAATTATTTATTGTAGTTGGATTCATTGAATTAATGCGTTTAGCTCGTTTCATTGAATGAATGAGTGAAGATTGTTTCAATTAATGAATGAGTAAATTCTAATTCATTGAATGAAGTAACTTTGCTTTATGCATTGAATGAATGAGTTAAGCTGGTGTCAATGCATTAATGATTGTAGTTTGTTCATTGAATGTATGAGTAATGTTTGTTTCATTCAATCAATTCATGTCGTTAGATTCATTTTAGAAATAAGCTCGTGTCATTGCATGAAGGAATGAAGTTAATTTGGATTGAATGAATGAGTGAGGTTTATTTCATGGAATGAATGAATGAAGTTTGTCTCGTTGAATGAACGGGTGTATTTTAATTCATTGAATGTAGCTTTATTTCATGAAGGATTGAAGCTTGTTTCATTGAATTTCAACTCATTGAATGATTGAAAGAAGTTTGATCCATTTAACAAGTCAATGGAACTCGTTTCTTTGAATCAATGATGAATGTAGATTCATTGTGAAGAAATGAGATCAGAAGCTCGAGTCATACCGTGCGCGAATGAAGTGTATTTCATTGAATGAAGTAACTTTGCTTTATTCATTGAATGAATGAGTTAAGCTGGTGTCAATGCCTAAATGATTGTAGTTTGTTCATTGAATGTATGAGTAAAGTTTGTTTCATTCAATCAATTCATGTCGCTGGATTCATTTTAGTAATAAGCTCGTGTCATTGCATGAAGGAATGAAGTTAATTTGGATTGAATGAATGAGTGAGGTTTCGTTGATGGAATGAATGAATGAAGTTTGTCTCGTTGAATGAATGGGTGTATTTTAATTCATTCAATGTAGCTTTATTTCATGAAGGATTGAAGCTTGTTTCATTGAATTTCAACTCATTGAATGATTGAAAGAAGTTTGATCCATTTAACAAGTCAATGGAACTCGTTTTTTGAATCAATGATGAATGTAGATTCATTGTGAAGAAATGAGATCAGAAGCTCGAGTCATACCGTGCGCGAATGAAGTGCATTTCATTGAATGAACGAGTGAGGTTTAATTATTTGGAAGAATGCAGTTTGATGAATTGAATGATTGATTGGAAACCGTTAAATTGAATCAAATAGTTTGATTGATTGAATGAATGAGTTAAACTCGAGATATTCCATAAAATGATTGAAGTTTGTTTTAATCAATAAATGAGTGAAGTTCAAATCAATGAATCAATGAATGCAGTGATTCTTTGAACTCGTTACATTGAATCATTTATTGTAGTTGGATTCATTGAATTTATGCGTTTAGCTCGTTTCATTGTATGAATGAGTGAAGATTGTTTCAATTAATGAATGGGTGAATTCTAATTCATTGAATGAAGTAACTTAGCTTTATTCATTGAATGAATGAGTTAAGCTGGTGTCAATGCATAAATGATTGTAGTTTGTTCATTGAATGAATGAGTAAAGTTTGTTTCATTCAATCAATTCATGTCGTTAGATTCATTTTAGAAATAAGCTCGAGTCATTGCATGAAGGAATGAAGTTAATTTGGATTGAATGAATGAGTGAGGTTTATTTCATGGAATGAATGAATGAAGTTTGTCTCGTTGAATGAACGGGTATATTTTAATTCATTGAATGCAGCTTTATTTCATGAAGGATTGAAGCTTGTTTCATTGAATTTCAACTCATTCAATGATTGAAAGGAGTTTGATCCATTTAACAAGTCAATGGAACTAGATTCTTGAATCAATGATGAATGCAGATCCATTGTGAAGAAAAGAGATCAGAAGCTCGAGTCATACCGTGCGCGAATGAAGTGTATTTCTTTGAATGATCTAGTGAAGTTTAATTATTTGGAAGAATGCAGTTTGATGAATTGAATGATTGATTGAAAATCGTTAAATTGAATCAAATAGTTTGATTGATTGAATGAATGAGTTAAACTCGAGATATTCCATAAATGATTGTAGTTTGTCTCATTCAATAAGTGAGTGAAGTTCAAATCAATGAATCACTGAATGCAGTGATTCTTTGAACTCGTTACATTGAATTATTTATTGTAGTTGGATTCATTGAATTAATGCGTTTAGCTCGTTTCATTGAATGAATGAGTGAAGATTGTTTCAATTAATGAATGAGTAAATTCTAATTCATTGAATGAAGTAACTTTGCTTTATGCATTGAATGAATGAGTTAAGCTGGTGTCAATGCATTAATGATTGTAGTTTGTTCATTGAATGTGTGAGTAAAGTTTGTTTCATTCAATCAATTCATGTCGTTAGATTCATTTTAGAAATAAGCTCGTGTCATTGCATGAAGGAATGAAGTTAATTTGGATTGAATGAATGAGTGAGGTTTATTTCATGGAATGAATGAATGAAGTTTGTCTCGTTGAATGAACGGGTGTATTTTAATTCATTGAATGTAGCTTTATTTCATGAAGGATTGAAGCTTGTTTCATTGAATTTCAACTCATTGAATGATTGAAAGAAGTTTGATCCATTTAACAAGTCAATGGAACTCGTTTCTTTGAATCAATGATGAATGTAGATTCATTGTGAAGAAATGAGATCAGAAGCTCGAGTCATACCGTGCGCGAATGAAGTGTATTTCATTGAATGAAGTAACTTTGCTTTATTCATTGAATGAATGAGTTAAGCTGGTGTCAATGCCTAAATGATTGTAGTTTGTTCATTGAATGAATGAGTAAAGTTTGTTTCATTCAATCAATTCATGTCGCTAGATTCATTTTAGTAATAAGCTCGTGTCATTGCATGAAGGAATGAAGTTAATTTGGATTGAATGAATGAGTGAGGTTTCTTTGATGGAATGAATGAATGAAGTTTGTCTCGTTGAATGAATGGGTGTATTTTAATTCATTCAATGTAGCTTTATTTCATGAAGGATTGAAGCTTGTTTCATTGAATTTCAACTCATTGAATGATTGAAAGAAGTTTGATCCATTTAACAAGTCAATGGAACTCGTTTTTTGAATCAATGATGAATGTAGATTCATTGTGAAGAAATGAGATCAGAAGCTCGAGTCATACCGTGCGCGAATGAAGTGCATTTCATTGAATGAACGAGTGAGGTTTAATTATTTGGAAGAATGCAGTTTGATGAATTGAATGATTGATTGGAAACCGTTAAATTGAATCAAATAGTTTGATTGATTGAATGAATGAGTTAAACTCGAGATATTCCATAAAATGATTGAAGTTTGTTTTAATCAATAAATGAGTGAAGTTCAAATCAATGAATCAATGAATGCAGTGATTCTTTGAACTCGTTACATTGAATCATTTATTGTAGTTGGATTCATTGAATTTATGCGTTTAGCTCGTTTCATTGTATGAATGAGTGAAGATTGTTTCAATTAATGAATGGGTGAATTCTAATTCATTGAATGAAGTAACTTAGCTTTATTCATTGAATGAATGAGTTAAGCTGGTGTCAATGCATAAATGATTGTAGTTTGTTCATTGAATGAATGAGTAAAGTTTGTTTCATTCAATCAATTCATGTCGTTAGATACATTTTAGAAATAAGCTCGAGTCATTGCATGAAGGAATGAAGTTAATTTGGATTGAATGAATGAATGAGGTTTATTTCATGGAATGAATGAATGAAGTTTGTCTCGTTGAATGAACGGGTATATTTTAATTCATTGAATGCAGCTTTATTTCATGAAGGATTGAAGCTTGTTTCATTGAATTTCAACTCATTCAATGATTGAAAGGAGTTTGATCCATTTAACAAGTCAATGGAACTAGATTCTTGAATCAATGATGAATGCAGATCCATTGTGAAGAAAAGAGATCAGAAGCTCGAGTCATACCGTGCGCGAATGAAGTGTATTTCTTTGAATGATCTAGTGAAGTTTAATTATTTGGAAGAATGCAGTTTGATGAATTGAATGATTGATTGAAAATCGTTAAATTGAATCAAATAGTTTGATTGATTGAATGAATGAGTTAAACTCGAGATATTCCATAAATGATTGTAGTTTGTCTCATTCAATAAGTGAGTGAAGTTCAAATCAATGAATCACTGAATGCAGTGATTCTTTGAACTCGTTACATTGAATTATTTATTGTAGTTGGATTCATTGAATTAATGCGTTTAGCTCGTTTCATTGAATGAATGAGTGAAGATTGTTTCAATTAATGAATGAGTAAATTCTAATTCATTGAATGAAGTAACTTTGCTTTATGCATTGAATGAATGAGTTAAGCTGGTGTCAATGCATTAATGATTGTAGTTTGTTCATTGAATGAATGAGTAAAGTTTGTTTCATTCAATCAATTCATGTCGTTAGATTCATTTTAGAAATAAGCTCGTGTCATTGCATGAAGGAATGAAGTTAATTTGGATTGAATGAATGAGTGAGGTTTATTTCATGGAATGAATGAATGAAGTTTGTCTCGTTGAATGAACGGGTGTATTTTAATTCATTGAATGTAGCTTTATTTCATGAAGGATTGAAGCTTGTTTCATTGAATTTCAACTCATTGAATGATTGAAAGAAGTTTGATCCATTTAACAAGTCAATGGAACTCGTTTCTTTGAATCAATGATGAATGTAGATTCATTGTGAAGAAATGAGATCAGAAGCTCGAGTCATACCGTGCGCGAATGAAGTGTATTTCATTGAATGAAGTAACTTTGCTTTATTCATTGAATGAATGAGTTAAGCTGGTGTCAATGCCTAAATGATTGTAGTTTGTTCATTGAATGAATGAGTAAAGTTTGTTTCATTCAATCAATTCATGTCGCTAGATTCATTTTAGTAATAAGCTCGTGTCATTGCATGAAGGAATGAAGTTAATTTGGATTGAATGAATGAGTGAGGTTTCTTTGATGGAATGAATGAATGAAGTTTGTCTCGTTGAATGAATGGGTATATTTTAATTCATTCAATGTAGCTTTATTTCATGAAGGATTGAAGCTTGTTTCATTGAATTTCAACTCATTGAATGATTGAAAGAAGTTTGATCCATTTAACAAGTCAATGGAACTCGTTTTTTGAATCAATGATGAATGTAGATTCATTGTGAAGAAATGAGATCAGAAGCTCGAGTCATACCGTGCGCGAATGAAGTGCATTTCATTGAATGAACGAGTGAGGTTTAATTATTTGGAAGAATGCAGTTTGATGAATTGATTGATTGATTGGAAACCGTTAAATTGAATCAAATAGTTTGATTGATTGAATGAATGAGTTAAACTCGAGATATTCCATAAAATGATTGAAGTTTGTTTTAATCAATAAATGAGTGAAGTTCAAATCAATGAATCAATGAATGCAGTGATTCTTTGAACTCGTTACATTGAATCATTTATTGTAGTTGGATTCATTGAATTTATGCGTTTAGCTCGTTTCATTGTATGAATGAGTGAAGATTGTTTCAATTAATGAATGGGTGAATTCTAATTCATTGAATGAAGTAACTTAGCTTTATTCATTGAATGAATGAGTTAAGCTGGTGTCAATGCATTAATGATTGTAGTTTGTTCATTGAATGAATGAGTAAAGTTTGTTTCATTCAATCAATTCATGTCGTTAGATACATTTTAGAAATAAGCTCGAGTCATTGCATGAAGGAATGAAGTTAATTTGGATTGAATGAATGAATGAGGTTTATTTCATGGAATGAATGAATGAAGTTTGTCTCGTTGAATGAACGGGTATATTTTAATTCATTGAATGCAGCTTTATTTCATGAAGGATTGAAGCTTGTTTCATTGAATTTCAACTCATTCAATGATTGAAAGGAGTTTGATCCATTTAACAAGTCAATGGAACTAGATTCTTGAATCAATGATGAATGCAGATCCATTGTGAAGAAAAGAGATCAGAAGCTCGAGTCATACCGTGCGCGAATGAAGTGTATTTCTTTGAATGATCTAGTGAAGTTTAATTATTTGGAAGAATGCAGTTTGATGAATTGAATGATTGATTGGAAATCGTTAAATTGAATCAAATAGTTTGATTGATTGAATGAATGAGTTAAACTCGAGATATTCCATAAATGATTGTAGTTTGTCTCATTCAATAAGTGAGTGAAGTTCAAATCAATGAATCAATGAATGCAGTGATTCTTTGAACTCGTTACATTGAATTATTTATTGTAGTTGGATTCATTGAATTAATGCGTTTAGCTCATTTCATTGAATGAATGAGTGATGATTGTTTCAATTAATGAATGAGTAAATTCTAATTCATTGAATGAAGTAACTTTGCTTTATGCATTGAATGAATGAGTTAAGCTGGTGTCAATGCATTAATGATTGTAGTTTGTTCATTGAATGAATGAGTAAAGTTTGTTTCATTCAATCAATTAATGTAGTTAGATTCATTTTAGAAATAAGCTCGTGTCATTGCATGAAGGAATGAAGTTAATTTGGATTGAATGAATGAGTGAGGTTTATTTCATGGAATGAATGAATGAAGTTTGTCTCGTTGAGTGAACGGGTGTATTTTAATTCATTCAATGTAGCTTTATTTCATGAAGGATTGAAGCTTGTTTCATTGAATTTCAACTCATTCAATGATTGAAAGGAGTTTGATCCATTTAACAAGTCAATGGAACTAGATTCTTGAATCAATGATGAATGTAGATTCATTGTGAAGAAATGAGATCAGAAGCTCGAGTCATACCGTGCGCGAATGAAGTGCATTTCATTGAATGAACGAGTGAGGTTTAATTATTTGGAAGAATGCAGTTTGATGATTTGAATGATTGATTGGAAACCGTTAAATTGAATCAAATAGTTTGATTGATTGAATGAATGAGTTAAACTCGAGATATTCCATAAAATGATTGAAGTTTGTTTTAATCAATAAATGAGTGAAGTTCAAATCAATGAATCAATGAATGCAGTGATTCTTTGAACTCGATACATTGAATCATTTATTGTGGTTGGATTCATTGAATTTATGCGTTTAGCTCGTTTCATTGAATGAATGAGTGAAGATTGTTTCAATTAATGAATGAGTGAATTCTAATTCATTGAATGAAGTAACTTTGCTTTATTCATTGAATGAATGAGTTAAGCTGGTGTCAATGCATAAATGATTGTAGTTTGTTCATTGAATGAATGAGTAAAGTTTGTTTCATTCAATCTATTAATGTAGTTAGATTCATTTTAGAAATAAGCTCGTGTCATTGCATGAAGGAATGAAGTTAATTTGGATTGAATGAATGAGTGAGGTTTATTTCATGGAATGAATGAATGAAGTTTGTCTCGTTGAATGAAAGGGTGTATTTTAATTCATTGAATGTAGCTTTATTTCATGAAGGATTGAAGCTTGTTTCATTGAATTTCAACTCATTGAATGATTGAAAGAAGTTTGATCCATTTAACAAGTCAATGGAACTCGTTTCTTTGTATCAAAGATGAATGCAGATCCATTGTGAAGAAAAGAGATCAGAAGCTCGAGTCATACCGTGCGCGAATGAAGTGTATTTCATTGAATGATCTAGTGAAGTTTAATTATTTGGAAGAATGCAGTTTGATGAATTGAATGATTGATTGGAAATCGTTAAATTGAATCAAATAGTTTGATTGATTGAATGAATGAGTTAAACTCGAGATATTCCATAAATGATTGTAGTTTGTCTCATTCAATAAGTGAGTGAAGTTCAAATCAATGAATCAATGAATGCAGTGATTCTTTGAACTCGTTACATTGAATTATTTATTGTAGTTGGATTCATTGAATTTATGCGTTTAGCTCGTTACTTTGAATGAATGAGTGAAGATTGTTTCAATTAATGAATGAGTAAATTCTAATTCATTGAATGAAGTAACTTTGCTTTATGCATTGAATGAATGAGTTAAGCTGGTGTCAATGCATTAATGATTGTAGTTTGTTCATTGAATGAATGAGTAAAGTTTGTTTCATTCAATCAATTAATGTAGTTAGATTCATTTTAGAAATAAGCTCGTGTCATTGCATGAAGGAATGAAGTTAATTTGGATTGAATGAATGAGTGAGGTATATTTCATGGAATGAATGAATGAAGTTTGTCTCGTTGAATGAACGGGTGTATTTTAATTCATTGAATGTAGCTTTATTTCATGAAGGATTGAAGCTTGTTTCATTGAATTTCAACTCATTGAATGATTGAAAGAAGTTTGATCCATTTAACAAGTCAATGTAACTCGTTTCATTGAATCAATGATGAATGTAGATTCATTGTGAAGAAATGAGATCAGAAGCTCGAGTCATACCGTGCGCGAATGAAGTGTATTTCATTGAATGATCTAGTGGAGTTTAATTATTTGGAAGAATGCAGTTTGATGAATTGAATGATTGATTGGAAACCGTTAAATTGAATCAAATAGTTTGATTGATTGAATGAATGAGTTAAACTCGAGATTTTCCATAAATGATTGAAGTTTGTTTCAATCAATAAATGAGTGAAGTTCAAATCAATGAATCAATGAATGCAGTGATTCTTTGAACTCGTTACATTGAATCATTTATTGTAGTTGCATTCATTGAATTAATGCGTTTAGCTCGTTTCATTGAATGAATGAGTGAAGATTGCTTCAATTAATGAATGAGTGAATTCTAATTCATTGAATGAAGTAACTTTGCTTTATTCATTGAATGAATGAGTTAAGCTGGTGCCAATGCATTAATGATTGTAGTTTGTTCATTGAATGAATCAGTAAAGTTTGTTTCATTCAATCAATTCAAGTCGTTAGGTTAATTTTAGAAATAAGCTCGAGTCATTGCATGATGGAATGAAGTTAATTTGGATTGAATGAATGAGTTAAACTCGAGATTTTCCATAAATGATTGAAGTTTGTTTCAATCAATAAATAAGTGAAGTTCAAATCAATTAATCAATGAATGCAGTGATTCTTTGAACTCGTTACATTGAATCATTTATTGTAGTTGCATTCATTGAATTAATGCGTTTAGCTCGTTTCATTGAATGAATAAGTGAAGATTGTTTCAAATAATGAATGTGTAAATTCTAATTCATTGAATGAAGTAACTTTGCTTTTTTCATTGAATGAATGAGTTAAGCTGGTGTCAATGCCTAAATGATTGTAGTTTGTTCATGGAATGAATGAGTAAAGTTCGTTTCATTCAATCAATGAATGTAGTTAGATTCATTTTAGTAATAAGCTCGTGTCATTGCATGAAGGAATGAAGTTAATTTGGATTGAATGAATGAGTGAGGTTTATTTCATGGAATGAATTAATGAAGTTTGTCTCGTTGAATGAACGGGTGTATTTTAATTCATTGAATGTAGCTTTATTTCATGAAGGATTGAAGCTTGTTTCATTGAATTTCAACTCATTGAATGATTGAAAGAAGTTTGATCCATTTAACAAGTCAATGGAACTCGTTTCTTTGAATCAATGATGAATGTAGATTCATTGTGAAGAAATGAGATCAGAAGCTCGTGTCATACCGTGCGCGAATGAAGTGTATTTCATTGAATGAACGAGTGAGGTTTAATTATTTGGAAGAATGCAGTTTGATGAATTGAATGATTGATTGGAAATCGTTAAATTGAATCAAATAGTTTGATTGATTGAATGAATGAGTAAAGTTTGTTTCATTCAATCAATTAATGTCGTTAGATTCATTTTAGAAATAAGCTCGTGTCATTGCATGAAGGAATGAAGTTAATTTGGATTGAATGAATGAGTGAGGTTTATTTCATGGAAAGAATGAATGACGTTTGTCTCGTTGAATGACCGGGTGTAGTTTAATTCATTGAATGTAGCTTTATTTCATGAAGGATTGAAGCTTGTTTCATTGAATTTCAACTCATTGAATGATTGAAAGAAGTTTGATTCATTTAACAAGTCAATGGAACTCGTTTCTTTGTATCAATGATGAATGTAGATTCATTGTGAAGAAATGAGATCAGAAGCTCGAGTCATACCGTGCGCGAATGAAGTGTATTTCATTGAATGATCTAGTGAAGTTTAATTATTTGGAAGAATGCAGTTTGATGAATTGAATGATTGATTGTAAATCGTTAAATTGAATCAAATAGTTTGATTGATTGAATGAATGAGTTAAACTCGAGATATTCCATAAATGATTGTAGTTTGTCTCATTCAATAAGTGAGTGAAGTTCAAATCAATGAATCAATGAATGCAGTGATTCTTTGAACTCGTTACATTGAATTATTTATTGTAGTTGGATTCATTGAATTAATGCGTTTAGCTCGTTTCATTGAATGAATGAGTGAAGATTGTTTCAATTAATGAATGAGTAAATTCTAATTCATTGAATGAAGTAACTTTGCTTTATGCATTGAATGAATGAGTTAAGCTGGTGTGAATGCATTAATGATTGTAGTTTGTTCATTGAATGAATGAGTAAAGTTTGTTTCATTCAATCAATTAATGTAGTTAGATTCATTTTAGTAATAAGCTGGTGACATTGCATGAAGGACTGAATTTAATTTCTTTGAATGAATGAGTGAGGTTGATTTCATGGAATGAATGAATGAAGTTTGTCTCGTTGAATGAACGGGTGTATTTTAATTCATTGAATGTAGCTTAATTTCATGAAGGATTGAAGCTTGTTTCATTGAATTTCAACTCATTGAATGATTGCAAGAAGTTTGATCCATTTACCAAGTCATTGGACCTCGTTTCTTTGAATCAATGATGAATGTAGATTCATTGTGAAGAAATGAGATCAGAAGCTCGAGTCATACCGTGCGCGAATGAAGTGCATTTCATTGAATGAACCAGTGAGGTTTAATTATTTGGAAGAATGCAGTTTGATGAATTGAATGATTGATTGGAAATCGTTAAATTGAATCAAATAGTTTGATTGATTGAATGAATGAGTTAAGCTCGAGATATTCCATAAATGATTGAAGTTTGTTTCAATCAATAAATGAGTGAAGTTCAAGTCAATGAATCAATGAACGCAGTGATTCTTTGAACTCGTTACATTGAATCATTTATTGTTGTTGGATTCATTGAATTTATGCGTTTAGCTCGTTTCATTGAATGAATGAGTGAAGATTGTTTCAATTAATGAATAAGTGAATTCTAATTCATTGAATGAAGTAACTTTGCTTTATGCATTGAATGAATGAGTTAAGCTGGTGTCAATGCCTAAATGATTGTAGTTTGTTCATTGAATGAATCAGTAAAGTTTGTTTCATTCAATCAATTCATGTCGTTAGGTTCATTTTAGAAATAAGCTCGAGTCATTGCATGAAGGAATGAAGTTAATTTGGATTGAATGAATGAGTGAGGTTTATTTCATGGAATGAATGAATGAAGTTTGTCTCGTTGAATGAACGGGTGTATTTTAATTCATTGAATGCAGCCTTATTTCATGAAGGATTGAAGCTTGTTTCATTGAATTTCAACTCATTGAATGATTGCAAGAAGTTTGATCCATTTAACAAGTCAATGGACCTCGTTTCTTTGTATCAATGATGAATGCAGATTCATTGTGAAGAAACGAGATCAGAAGCTCGAGTCATACCGTGCGCGAATGAAGTGTATTTCATTGAATGAACGAGTGAGGTTTAATTATTTGGAAGAATGCATTTTGTTGAATTCAATGATTGATTGGAAATCGTTATATTGAATCAAATAGTTTGATTGATTGAATGAATGAGTTATGCTCGAGATATTCCATAAATAATTGAAGTTTGTTTCAATCAATAAATGAGTGAAGTTCAAATCAATGAATCAATGAATGCAGTGATTCTTTGAAATCGTTACATTGAATCATTTATTGTGGTTGGATTCATTGAATTTATGCGTTTAGCTCGTTTCATTGAATGAATGAGTGAAGATTGTTTCAATTAATGAATGAGTGAATTCTAATTCATTGAATGAAGTAACTTTGCTTTGTGCATTGAATGAATGAGTTAAGCTGGTGTCAATGCCTAAATGATTGTAGTTTGTTCATTGAATGAATCAGTAAAGTTTGTTTCATTCAATCAATTCATGTCGTTAGGTTCATTTTAGAAATAAGCTCGAGTCATTGCATGAAGGAATGAAGTTAATTTGGATTGAATGAATGAGTGAGGTTTATTTCATGGAATGAATGAATGAAGTTTGTCTCGTTGAATGAACGGGTGTATTTTAATTCATTGAATGCAGCCTTATTTCATGAAGGATTGAAGCTTGTTTCATTGAATTTCAACTCATTGAATGATTGCAAGAAGTTTGATCCATTTACCAAGTCATTGGAACTCGTTTCTTTGAATCAATGATGAATGTAGATTCATTGTGAAGAAATGAGATCAGAAGCTCGAGTCATACCGTGCGCGAATGAAGTGCATTTCATTGAATGAACGAGTGAGGTTTAATTGTTTGGAAGAATGCAGTTTGATGAATTGAATGATTGATTGGAAACCGTTAAATTGAATCAAATAGTTTGATTGATTGAATGAATGAGCTAAACTCGAGATATTCCATAAATGATTGAAGTTTGTTTCAATCAATAAATGAGTGAAGTTCAAGTCAATGAATCAATGAACGCAGTGATTCTTTGGACTCGTTACATTGAATCATTTATTGTGGTTGGATTCATTGAATTTATGCGTTTAGCTCGTTTCATTGAATGAATGAGTGAAGATTGTTTCAATTAATGAATGAGTGAATTCTAATTCATTGAATGAAGTAACTTTGCTTTGTGCATTGAATGAATGAGTTAATCTGGTGTCAATGCCTAAATGATTGTAGTTTGTTCATTGAATGAATCAGTAAAGTTTGTTTCATTCAATCAATTCATGTCGTTAGGTTCATTTTAGAAATAAGCTCGAGTCATTGCATGAAGGAATGAAGTTAATTTGGATTGAATGAATGAGTGAGGTTTATTTCATGGAATGAATGAATGAAGTTTGTCTCGTTGAATGAACGGGTGTATTTTAATTCATTGAATGCAGCCTTATTTCATGAAGGATTGAAGCTTGTTTCATTGAATTTCAACTCATTGAATGATTGCAAGAAGTTTGATCCATTTAACAAGTCAATGGACCTCGTTTCTTTGTATCAATGATGAATGCAGATTCATTGTGAAGAAACGAGATCAGAAGCTCGAGTCATACCGTGCACGAATGAAGTGTATTTCATTGAATGAACGAGAGAGGTTTAATTATTTGGAAGAATGCATTTTGTTGAATTCAATGATTGATTGGAAATCGTTATATTGAATCAAATAGTTTGATTGATTGAATGAATGAGTTATGCTCGAGATATTCCATAAATGATTGAAGTTTGTTTCAATCAATAAATGAGTGAAGTTCAAATCAATGAATCAATGAATGCAGTGATTCTTTGAACTCGTTACATTGAATCATTTATTGTGGTTGGATTCATTGAATTTATGCGTTTAGCTCGTTTCATTGAATGAATGAGTGAAGATTGTTTCAATTAATGAATGAGTGAATTCTAATTCATTGAATGAAGTAACTTTGCTTTGTGCATTGAATGAATGAGTTAAGCTGGTGTCAATGCCTAAATGATTGTAGTTTGTTCATTGAATGAATCAGTAAAGTTTGTTTCATTCAATCAATTCATGTCGTTAGGTTCATTTTAGAAATAAGCTCGAGTCATTGCATGAAGGAATGAAGTTAATTTGGATTGAATGAATGAGTGAGGTTTATTTCATGGAATGAATGAATGAAGTTTGTCTCGTTGAATGAACGGGTGTATTTTAATTCATTGAATGCAGCCTTATTTCATGAAGGATTGAAGCTTGTTTCATTGAATTTCAACTCATTGAATGATTGCAAGAAGTTTGATCCATTTACCAAGTCATTGGAACTCGTTTCTTTGAATCAATGATGAATGTAGATTCATTGTGAAGAAATGAGATCAGAAGCTCGAGTCATACCGTGCGCGAATGAAGTGCATTTCATTGAATGAACGAGTGGGGTTTAATTATTTGGAAGAATGCAGTTTGATGAATTGAATGATTGATTGGAAACCGTTAAATTGACTCAAATAGTTTGATTGATTGAATGAATGAGTTAAGCTCGAGATATTCCATAAATGATTGAAGTTTGTTTCAATCAATAAATGAGTGAAGTTCAAGTCAATGAATCAATGAACGCAGTGATTTTTGAACTCGTTACATTGAATCATTTATTGTGGTTGGATTCATTGAATTTATGCGTTTAGCTCGTTTCATTGAATGAATGAGTGAAGATTGTTTCAATTAATGAATGAGTGAATTCTAATTCATTGAATGAAGTAACTTTGCTTTATGCATTGAATGAATGAGTTAAGCTGGTGTCAATGCCTAAATGATTGTAGTTTGTTCATTGAATGAATCAGTAAAGTTTGTTTCATTCAATCAATTCATGTCGTTAGGTTCATTTTAGAAATAAGCTCGAGTCATTGCATGAAGGAATGAAGTTAATTTGGATTGAATGAATGAGTGAGGTTTATTTCATGGAATGAATGAATGAAGTTTGTCTCGTTGAATGAACGGGTGTATTTTAATTCATTGAATGCAGCCTTATTTCATGAAGGATTGAAGCTTGTTTCATTGAATTTCAACTCATTGAATGATTGCAAGAAGTTTGATCCATTTACCAAGTCATTGGAACTCGTTTCTTTGAATCAATGATGAATGTAGATTCATTGTGAAGAAATGAGATCAGAAGCTCGAGTCATACCATGCGCGAATGAAGTGCATTTCATTGAATGAACGAGTGAGGTTTAATTATTTGGAAGAATGCAGTTTGATGAATTGAATGATTGATTGGAAACCGTTAAATTGAATCAAATAGTTTGATTGATTGAATGAATGAGTTAAACTCGAGATATTCCATAAATGATTGAAGTTTGTTTCAATCAATAAATAAGTGAAGTTCAAATCAATGAATCAATGAAAGCAGTGATTCTTTGAACTCGTTACATTGAATCATTTATTGTAGTTGGAATCATTGAATTAATGCGTTTAGCTCATTTCATTGAATCAATAAGTGAAGATTGTATCAATTAATGAATGAGTAAATTCTAATTCATTGAATGAAGTAACTTTGCTTTTTTCATTGAATGAATGAGTTAAGCTGGTGTCAATGCATAAATGATTGTAGTTTGTTCATTGAATGAATCAGTAAATTTTGTTTCATTCAATCAATTCATGTAGTTAGGTTCATTTTAGAAATAAGCTCGAGTCATTGCATGAAGGAATGAAGTTAATTTGGATTGAATGAATGAGTGAGGTTTATTTCATGGAATGAATTAATGAAGTTTGTCTCGTTGAATGAACGGGTGTATTTTAATTCATTTAATGTAGCTTTATTTCATGAAGGATTGAAGCTTGTTTCATTGAATTTCAACTCATTGAATGATTGAAAGAAGTTTGATCCATTTAACAAGTCAATGGAACTCGTTTCTTTGAATCAATGATGAATGTAGATTCATTGTGAAGAAATGAGATCAGAAGCTCGTGTCATACCGTGCGCGAATGAAGTGTATTTCATTGAATGAACGAGTGAGGTTTAATTATTTGGAAGAATGCAGTTTGATGAATTGAATGATTGATTGGAAATCGTTAAATGGAATCAAATAGTTTGATTGATTGAATGAATGAGTTAAGCTCGAGATATTCCATAAATGATTGAAGTTTGTTTCAATCAATAAATAAGTGAAGTTCAAATCAATGAATCAATGAATGCAGTGATTCTTTGAACTCGTTACATTGAATCATTTATTGTAGTTGGATTCATTGAATTAATGCGTTTAGCTCATTTCATTGAATCAATAAGTGAAGATTGTATCAATTAATGAATGAGTAAATTCTAATTCAATGAATGAAGTAACTTTGCTTTTTTCATTGAATGAATGAGTTAAGCTGGTGTCAATGCCTAAATGATTGTAGTTTGTTCATTGAATGAATCAGTAAAGTTTGTTTCATTCAATCAATTCATGTCGTTAGGTTCATTTTAGAAATAAGCTCGACTCATTGCATGAAGGAATGAAGTTAATTTGGATTGAATGAATGAGTGAGGTTTATTTCATGGAATGAATTAATGAAGTTTGTCTCGTTGAATGAACGGGTGTATTTTAATTCATTGAATGTAGCTTTATTTCATGAAGGATTGAAGCTTGTTTCATTGAATTTCAACTCATTGAATGATTGAAAGAAGTTTGATCCATTTAACAAGTCAATGGAACCCGTTTCTTTGAATCAATAATGAATGTAGATTCATTGTGAAGAAATGAGATCAGAAGCTCGTGTCATACCGTGCGCGAATGAAGTGTATTTCATTGAATGAACGAGTGAGGTTTAATTATTTGGAAGAATGCAGTTTGATGAATTGAATGATTGATTGGAAATCGTTAAATTGAATCAAATAGTTTGATTGATTGAATGAATGAGTAAAGTTTGTTTCATTCAATCAATTAATGTAGTTAGATTCATTTTAGAAATAAGCTCGTGTCATTGCATGAAGGAATGAAGTTAATTTGGATTGAATGAATGAGTGAGGTTTATTTCATGGAATGAATGAATGAAGTTTGTCTCGTTGAATGAACCGGTGTAGCTTAATTCATTGAATGTAGCTTTATTTCATGAAGGATTGAAGCTTGTTTCATTGAATTTCAACTCATTGAATGATTGAAAGAAGTTTGATTCATTTAACAAGTCAATGGAACTCGTTTCTTTGTATCAATGATGAATGTAGATTCATTGTGAAGAAATGAGATCAGAAGCTCGAGTCATACCGTGCGCGAATGAAGTGTATTTTGTTGAATGAACGAGAGAGGTTTAATTATTTGGAAGAATGCATTTTGTTGAATTCAATGATTGATTGGAAATCGTTATATTGAATCAAATAGTTTGATTGATTGAATGAATGAGTTATGCTCGAGATATTCCATAAATGATTGAAGTTTGTTTCAATCAATAAATGAGTGAAGTTCAAATCGATGAATCAATGAATGCAGTGATTCTTTGAACTCGTTACATTGAATCATTTATTGTGGTTGGATTCATTGAATTTATGCGTTTAGCTCGTTTCATTGAATGAATGAGTGAAGATTGTTTCAATTAATGAATGAGTGAATTCTAATTCATTGAATGAAGTAACTTTGCTTTGTGCATTGAATGAATGAGTTAATCTGGTGTCAATGCCTAAATGATTGTAGTTTGTTCATTGAATGAATCAGTAAAGTTTGTTTCATTCAATCAATTCATGTCGTTAGGTTCATTTTAGAAATAAGCTCGAGTCATTGCATGAAGGAATGAAGTTAATTTGGATTGAATGAATGAGTGAGGTTTATTTCATGGAATGAATGAATGAAGTTTGTCTCGTTGAATGAACGGGTGTATTTTAATTCATTGAATGCAGCCTTATTTCATGAAGGATTGAAGCTTGTTTCATTGAATTTCAACTCATTGAATGATTGCAAGAAGTTTGATCCATTTACCAAGTCATTGGAACTCGTTTCTTTGAATCAATGATGAATGTAGATTCATTGTGAAGAAATGAGATCAGAAGCTCGAGTCATACCGTGCGCGAATGAAGTGCATTTCATTGAATGAACGAGTGAGGTTTAATTATTTGGAAGAATGCAGTTTGATGAATTGAATGATTGATTGGAAACCGTTAAATTGACTCAAATAGTTTGATTGATTGAATGAATGAGTTAAGCTCGAGATATTCCATAAATGATTGAAGTTTGTTTCAATCAATAAATGAGTGAAGTTCAAGTCAATGAATCAATGAACGCAGTGATTCTTTGAACTCGTTACATTGAATCATTTATTGTGGTTGGATTCATTGAATTTATGCGTTTAGCTCGTTTCATTGAATGAATGAGTGAAGATTGTTTCAATTAATGAATGAGTGAATTCTAATTCATTGAATGAAGTAACTTTGCTTTATGCATTGAATGAATGAGTTAAGCTGGTGTCAATGCCTAAATGATTGTAGTTTGTTCATTGAATGAATCAGTAAAGTTTGTTTCATTCAATCAATTCATGTCGTTAGGTTCATTTTAGAAATAAGCTCGAGTCATTGCATGAAGGAATGAAGTTAATTTGGATTGAATGAATGAGTGAGGTTTATTTCATGGAATGAATGAATGAAGTTTGTCTCGTTGAATGAACGGGTGTATTTTAATTCATTGAATGCAGCCTTATTTCATGAAGGATTGAAGCTTGTTTCATTGAATTTCAACTCATTGAATGATTGCATGAAGTTTGATCCATTTAACAAGTCAATGGACCTCGTTTCTTTGTATCAATGATGAATGCAGATTCATTGTGAAGAAACGAGATCAGAAGCTCGAGTCATACCGTGCGCGAATGAAATGTATTTCATTGAATGAACGAGAGAGGTTTAATTATTTGGAAGAATGCATTTTGTTGAATTCAATGATTGATTGGAAATCGTTATATTGAATCAAATAGTTTGATTGATTGAATGAATGAGTTATGCTCGAGATATTCCATAAATGATTGAAGTTTGTTTCAATCAATAAATGAGTGAAGTTCAAATCAATGAATCAATGAATGCAGTGATTCTTTGAACTCGTTACATTGAATCATTTATTGTGGTTGGATTCATTGAATTTATGCGTTTAGCTCGTTTCATTGAATGAATGAGTGAAGATTGTTTCAATTAATGAATGAGTGAATTCTAATTCATTGAATGAAGTAACTTTGCTTTGTGCATTGAATGAATGAGTTAAGCTGGTGTCAATGCATAAATGATTGTAGTTTGTTCATTGAATGAATCAGTAAAGTTTGTTTCATTCAATCAATTCATGTCGTTAGGTTCATTTTAGAAATAAGCTCGAGTCATTGCATGAAGGAATGAAGTTAATTTGGATTGAATGAATGAGTGAGGTTTATTTCATGGAATGAATGAATGAAGTTTGTCTCGTTGAATGAACGGGTGTATTTTAATTCATTGAATGCAGCCTTATTTCATGAAGGATTGAAGCTTGTTTCATTGAATTTCAACTCATTGAATGATTGAAAGAAGTTTGATCCATTTAACAAGTCAATGGAACTCGTTTCTTTGTATCAAAGATGAATGTAGATTCATTGTGAAGAAATGAGATCAGAAGCTCGAGTCATACCGTGCGTGAATGAAGTGTATTCCATTGAATGAACTAGTGAGGTTCAATTATTTGGAAGAATGCAGTTTGATGAATTGAATGATTGATTGGAAATCTTTATATGGAATCAAATAGTTTGATTGATTGAGCGAATGAGTTAAACTCGAGATATTCCATAAATGATTGAAGTTTGTTTCATCCAATAAATGAGTGAAGTTCAAATCAATGAATCAATGAATGCAGTCATTCTTTGAACTCGTTTCATTCAATCAGTTATTGTAGTTGGATTCATTGAATTAATGCGTTTAGCTCGTTTCATTGAATGAATGAGTGAAGATTGTTTCAATTAATGAATGAGTGAATTCTAATTCATTGAATGCAGTAACTTTGCTTTATTCATTGAATGAATGAGTTAAGCTGGTGTCCATGCATATATGATTGTAGATTGTTCATTGAATGAATGAGTAAAGTTTGTTTCATTCAATCAATTCATGTCGTTAGATTCATTTTCGAAATAAGCTCGAGTCATTGCATGAAAGAATGAAGGTAATTTGGATTGAATGAATGAGTGAGGTTTATTTCATGGAATGAATGAATGAAGTTTGTCTCGTTGAATGAACGGGTGTGTTTTAATTCATTGAATGGAGCTTTATTTCATGAAGGATTGAAGCTTGTTTCATTGAAGTTCAAATCATTGAATGATTGAAAGAAGTTTGATCCATTTAACAAGTCAATGGAACTCGTTTCTTTCAATCAATGATGAATGTAGATTCATTGTGAAGAAATGAGATCAGAAGCTCGAGTCATACCGTGCGCGAATGAAGTGTATTTCATTGAATGATCTAGTGAAGTTTAATTATTTGGAAGAATGCAGTTTGATGAATTGAATGATTGATTGGAAACCGTTAATTTGAATCAAATAGTTTGATTGATTGAATGAATGAGTTATGCTCGAGATATTCCATAAATGATTGAAGTTTGTTTTATTCAATAAATGAGTGAAGTTCAAATCAATGAATCAATGAATGCAGTGATTCTTTGAATTCGTTACATTGAATCATTTATTGTAGTTGGATTCATTGAATTAATGCGTTTAGCTCGTTTCATTGAATCAATGAGTGAAGATTGCTTCAATCAATGAATGAGTAAATTCTAATTCATTGAATGAAGTAACTTTGCTTTATTCATTGAATGAATGAGTTAAGCTGGTGTCAATGCATAAATGATTGTAGTTTGTTCATTGAATGAATGAGTAAAGTTTGTTTCATTCAATCAATTAATGTAGTTAGATTCATTTTAGAAATAAGCTCGAGTCATTGCATGAAGGAATGAAGTTAATTTGGATTGAATGAATGAGTGCGGTTTATTTCATGGAATGAATGAATGAAGTTTGTCTCGTTGAATGAACGGGTGTATTTTAATTCATTGAATGTAGCTTTATTTCATGAAGGATTGAAGCTTGTTTCATTGAATTTCAACTCATTGAATGATTGCAAGAAGTTTGATCCATTTAACATGTCATTGGAACTCGTTTCTTTGAATCAATGATGAATGTAGATTCATTGTGAAGAAATGAGATCAGAAGCTCGAGTCATACCGTGCGCGAATGAAGTGTATTTCATTGAATGAACGAGTGAGGTTTAATTATTTGGAAGAATGCAGTTTGATGAATTGAATGATTGATTGGAAACCGTTAAATTGAATCCAATAGTTTGATTGATTGAATGAATGAGGTAAACTCGAGATATTCCATAAATGATTGTGGTTTGTCTCATTCAATAAGTGAGTGAAGTTGAAATCAATGAATCAATGAATGCAGTGATTCTTTGAACTCGTTACATTGAATCATTTATTGTAGTTGGATTCATTGAATTAATGCGTTTAGCTCATTTCATTGAATGAATGGGTGAAGATTGTTTCAATTAATGAATGAATGAATTCTAATTCATTGAATGAAGTAACTTTTCTTTATTCATTGAATGAATGTGTTAAGCTGGTGTCAATGCCTACATGATTGTAGTTTGTTCATTGAATGAATCAGTAAAGTTTGTTTCATTCAATCAATTCCTGTCGTTAGGTTCATTTTAGAAATAAGCTCGAGTCATTGCATGAAGGAATGAAGTTAATTTGGATTGAATGAATGAGTGAGGTTTATTTCATGGAATGAATTAATGAAGTTTGTCTCGTTGAATGAACCGGTGTAGTTTAATTCATTGAATGTAGCTTTATTTCATGAAGGATTGAAGCTTGTTTCATTGAATTTCAACTCATTGAATGATTGAAAGAAGTTTGATCCATTTAACAAGTCAATGGAACTCGTTTCTTTGAATCAATGATGAATGTAGATTCATTGTGAAGAAATGAGATCAGAAGCTCGAGTCATACCGTGCGCGAATGAAGTGTATTTCATTGAATGATCTAGTGAAGTTTAATTATTTGGAAGAATGCAGTTTGATGAATTGAATGATTGATTGGAAATCATTATATTGAATCAAATAGTTTGATTGATTGAATGAATGAGTTAAACTCGAGATTTCCCATAAATGATTGCAGTTTGTTTTATTCAATAAATGAGTAAAGTTCAAATCAATGAATCAATGAATGCAGTGATTCTTTGAACTCGTTACATTGAATCATTTATTGTAGTTGGAGTCATTGAATTAATGCGTTTAGCTCGTTTCATCGAATGAATGAGTGAAGATTGTTTCAATTAATGAATGAGTGAATTCTAATTCATTGAATGAAGTAACTTTGCTTTATTCATTGAATGAATGAGTTAAGCTGGTGTCAATGCATAAATGATTGTAGTTTGTTCATTGAATGAATGAGTAAAGTTTGTTTCATTCAATCAATTAATGTAGTTAGATTCATTTTAGTAATAAGCTCGTGTCATTGCATGAAGGACTGAAGTTAATTTGCTTTGAATGAATGAGTGAGGTTTATTTCATGGAATGAATGAATGAAGTTTGTCTCGTTGAATGAACGGGTGTATTTTAATTCATTCAATGTAGCTTTATTTCATGAAGGATTGAAGCTTGTTTCATTGAATTTCAACTGATTGAATGATTGAAAGAAGTTTGATCCATTTAACAAGTCAATGGACCTCGTTTCTTTGTATCAATGATGAATGCAGATTCATTGTGAAGAAACGAGATCAGAAGCTCGAGTCATACCGTGCGCGAATGAAGTGTATTTCATTGAATGAACGAGAGAGGTTTAATTATTTGGAAGAATGCATTTTGATGAATTGAATGATTGATTGGAAATCGTTATATTGAATCAAATAGTTTGATTGATTGAATGAATGAGTTAAACTCGAGATTTCCCATAAATGATTGCAGTTTGTTTTATTCAATAAATGAGTAAAGTTCAAATCAATGAATCAATGAATGCAGTGATTCTTTGAACTCGTTTCATTCAATCAATTATTGTAGTTGGATTCATTGAATTTATGCGTTTAGCTCGTTTCATTGAATGAATGAGTGAAGATTGTTTCAATTAATGAATGAGTGATTTCTAATTCATTGAATGAAGTAACTTTGCTTTATGCATTGAATGAATGAGTTAAGCTGGTGTCAATGCCTAAATGATTGTAGTTTGTTCATTGAATGAATCAGTAAAGTTTGTTTCATTCAATCAATTCATGTCGTTAGATTCATTTTAGAAATAAGCTCGTGTCATTGCATGAAGGAATGGAGTTAATTTGGATTCAATGAATGAGTGAGGTTTATTTCATGGAATGAATGAATGAAGTTTGTCTCGTTGAATGAACGGGTGTATTTTAATTCATTGAATGTAGCTTTATTTCATGAAGGATTGAAGCTTGTTTCATTGAATTTCAACTCATTGAATGATTAAATGAAAGAATGAATGAAGGAGTGGAATGTGATTCATTGATTGAACGAATGAATGAATGAATGGAGTACGATTCATTGATCGAATGAATGAAGGAATGACTGGAGTGTGACTCATTTATTGATTGAATGAAAGAATAAATGTAGGAATGACTGGAGTGTGACTCATTGAATGATTCAATGAAAGAATGAATGAAGGAGTGGAATGTGATTCATTGATTCAACGAATGAATGAAAGACTGGAGTGTGATTCATTGATTGAATGAATGAAAGAATGAATGAATGAGTGGAGTGTGATTCATTGTTTGAATGAATGAATGACTGGAGTGTGATTCATTCATTGAATGAATGAAAGAATGAATGAATGAGTGGAGTGTGATTCATTGTTTGAATGAATGAATGACTGGAGTGTGATTCATTGATTGAATGAATGAATGGTGAATGATTGCAGTGTGATTCATTGATGGATTGAATGAAAGAATCACTGGAGTGTGACTCGTTGAATGATTCAATGAAAGAATGAATGAATGAATGGTGTGTGGTTAATTGATTGAAGGAATGAATGAATGACTGGAGTGTGATTCATTGAATGAATGAGTGAATGACTAGTGTGTGAGACATTGATTGTGTGAATGAAGGAATGAATGAGTGCAGTGTGATTAATTTATTGAATGAATGAATGAATGAATGAATGAGTTGAGTACGCTTCATTGATTGAATAAATGAATGAATGAATGGAGTGTGATTGATCGATTGATTGAATGAAAGAATGAGTGAACAAATGACTGGAGTGTGACTCATTGATTGAATGAAGGTATGGTGAATGGCTGCAGCGTGATTCACTGATGGATTGAATGAAAGAATGAATGAACGAATGAGTGGAGTGTGATTCATTCATTGAATGAATGAATGAATGAGTGGAGTGTGATTCATTGATTGAATGAATGAATGGTGAATGATTGCAGTGTGATTCATTGATGGATTGAATGAAAGAATGAATGAAGGAATGACTGGAGTGTGACTCGTTGAATGATTCAATGAAAGAATGAATGAATGACTGGTGTGTGATTCATTGATTGAAGGAATGAATGAATGACTGGAGTGTGATTCATTGAATGAATGAGTGAATGACTAGTGTGTGAGACATTGATTGTGTGAATGAAGGAATGAATGAGTGCAGTGTGATTAATTTATTGAATGAATGAATGAATGAGTTGAGTACGCTTCATTGATTGAATGAATGAATGAATGGAGTGTGATTGATTGATTGATTGAATGAAACAATGAGTGAACAAATGACTGGAGTGTGACTCATTGATTGAATGAATGAATGCAGCGTGATTCACTGATTGATTGAATGAAAAAATGAATGAGCGGAGTGTGATTCATTGATTGAATGAATGACTGACTGGAGTGCGAATCATTGATTGAATGAATGGACATTGACTGGAGTGTGATTCATTGATTGAATGAATGAATGGTGAATGACTGCAGCGTGATTCACTGATTGATTGAATGAAAGAATGAAGGAATGAATGAGTGGAGTGTGATTCATTGATTGAATGAATGAATGACTGGAGTGTGAATCATTGATTGAATGATTGAATGAACTAATGACTGGAGTGTGATTCATTGATTGATTGAATGAATGAGTGGAGTTTGATTCATTGATTGAATAAATGAATGAACGAGTGAAGTGTGATTCATTGATTGAATGAATGAATGGTGAATGACTGGAGTGTGATTCATTGATTGAACGAATGAATGAATGAATGACTGGAGTGTGATTCATTGATTGAACGAACGAATGAATGACTGGAGTGTGATTCATTGATTGAACTGATGAATGAATGAATGAGTTGAGTACGATTCAATGATTGAATAAATGAATAAATGACTGGAGTGCGACACATTGATTGAATGGATGAATAAATGAATGACTGGAGTGCGAATCATGGATTGAATGAATGAATGGACATTGACTGGAGTGTGATTCATTGATTGAATGGATGAATGAATGAATGACTGGAGTGTGAATCATTGATTGAATGAATGAATGAACTAATGACTGGAGTGTGATTCATTGATTGTTTGAATGAATGAATGACTGGCGTGTGATTCATTGAATGAATGAATGAATGGTGAATGACGGCAGCGTGATTCACTGATTGATTGAATGAAAGAATGAATGAATGAATGAATCAGTGGAGTGTGATTCATTGATTGAATGAATGTATGACTGGAGTGTGAATCATTGATTGAATGAATGAATGAACCAATGACTGGAGTGTGATTCATTGAACGAATGGATGAATGAATGAATGACTGGAGAGTGAATCATTGACTGAATGAATGAACGAATGAATAAATGCACAGAGTGTGATTCATTGATTGACTGAATGAAAGAATGAATGAATGAACGAGTGGAGTGTGATTCATTGATTGAATGAATGAATGGTGAATGACTGCAATGTGATTCATAGATTGAATGAAAGAAAGAATGAATGAATGAGTGGAGTGTGATTCATTGATTGAATGAATGAAAAAATGAATGAATGACTGGAGTATGATTCATTGATTGAATGAATGACTGGAGTGTGATTCATTGATTGAATGAAAGAATGAATGAAGGAATGATTGGCGTGTATTCATTGATTGAATGAATGAATGAATGGCTGGAGTGTGATTCATTGATTGAATGAATGACTGACTGGAGTGCGAATCATTGATTGAATGAATGGACATTGACTGGAGTGTGATTCATTGATTGAATGAATGAATGGTGAATGACTGCAGCGTGATTCACTGATTGATTGAATGAAAGAATGAAGGAATGAATGAGTGGAGTGTGATTCATTGATTGAATGAATGAATGACTGGAGTGTGAATCATTGATTGAATGATTGAATGAACTAATGACTGGAGTGTGATTCATTGATTGATTGAATGAATGAGTGGAGTTTGATTCATTGATTGAATAAATGAATGAACGAGTGAAGTGTGATTCATTGATTGAATGAATGAATGGTGAATGACTGGAGTGTGATTCATTGATTGAACGAATGAATGAATGAATGACTGGAGTGTGATTCATTGATTGAACGAACGAATGAATGACTGGAGTGTGATTCATTGATTGAACTGATGAATGAATGAATGAGTTGAGTACGATTCAATGATTGAATAAATGAATAAATGACTGGAGTGCGACACATTGATTGAATGGATGAATAAATGAATGACTGGAGTGCGAATCATGGATTGAATGAATGAATGGACATTGACTGGAGTGTGATTCATTGATTGAATGGATGAATGAATGAATGACTGGAGTGTGAATCATTGATTGAATGAATGAATGAACTAATGACTGGAGTGTGATTCATTGATTGTTTGAATGAATGAATGACTGGCGTGTGATTCATTGAATGAATGAATGAATGGTGAATGACGGCAGCGTGATTCACTGATTGATTGAATGAAAGAATGAATGAATGAATGAATCAGTGGAGTGTGATTCATTGATTGAATGAATGTATGACTGGAGTGTGAATCATTGATTGAATGAATGAATGAACCAATGACTGGAGTGTGATTCATTGAACGAATGGATGAATGAATGAATGACTGGAGAGTGAATCATTGACTGAATGAATGAACGAATGAATAAATGCACAGAGTGTGATTCATTGATTGACTGAATGAAAGAATGAATGAATGAACGAGTGGAGTGTGATTCATTGATTGAATGAATGAATGGTGAATGACTGCAATGTGATTCATAGATTGAATGAAAGAAAGAATGAATGAATGAGTGGAGTGTGATTCATTGATTGAATGAATGAAAAAATGAATGAATGACTGGAGTATGATTCATTGATTGAATGAATGACTGGAGTGTGATTCATTGATTGAATGAAAGAATGAATGAAGGAATGATTGGCGTGTATTCATTGATTGAATGAATGAATGAATGACTGGAGTGTGATTCATTGATTAAATGAATGAGTAAATGACTAGAGTGTGATTCATTGATTGTTTGAATGAATGAATGACTGGCGCGTGATTCATTGAATGAATGAATGAATGGTGACTGACGGCAGCGTGATTCACTGATTGATTGAATGAAAGAATGAATGAATGAATGAATGAGTGGAGTGTGATTCATTGATTGAATGAATGTATGACTGGAGTGTGAATCATTGATTGAATGAATGAATGAACTAATGACTGGAGTGTGATTCATTGAATGAATGAATGGTGAATGACTGGAGTGTGATTCATTGATTGAACGAACGAATCAATGAATAACTGGAGTGTGATTCATTGATTGAATGGATGAATGAATGAATGACTGGAGAGTGAATCATTGACTGAATGAATGAACGAATGAATAAATGCACAGAGTGTGATTCATTGATTGACTGAATGAAAGAATGAATGAATGAACGAGTGGAGTGTGATTCATTGATTGAATGAATGAATGGTGAATGACTGCAATGTGATTCATAGATTGAATGAAAGAAAGAATGAATGAATGAGTGGAGTGTGATTCATTGATTGAATGAATGAAAAAATGAATGAATGACTGGAGTATGATTCATTGATTGAATGAATGACTGGAGTGTGATTCATTGATTGAATGAAAGAATGAATGAAGGAATGATTGGCGTGTATTCATTGATTGAATGAATGAATGAATGACTGGAGTGTGATTCATTGATTGAATGAATGAGTAAATGACTAGAGTGTGAGTCATTGATTGTGTGAATGAAGAAATGAATGAGTGGAGTGTGAATCATTCATTGAATAAATAAGCGAATGAATGGGTGGAGCATGATTCATTGATTGAATGAATGAATAAATGGAGTATGATTCATTGATTGAATGAATGAATGACTGGAGTGTGATTCATTGATTGATTGAATGAAAGAATGAATGAATGAATGAATGAGTGGAGTGTGACACATTGTGTGAATGAATGATTGGAGAGTGAATCATTGATTGAATGAATAAATGGGGAATGACTGGAGTGTGATTCACTGATTTATTGAATGAAAGAATGAATGAACAAATGACTGGAGTGTGATTCATTGATTGATCGAATGAAAAAATGAATGAATGGATGAGTGGAGTGTGATTCATTGATTGTTTGAATGAATGAATGACTGGAGTGTGATTCATTGATTGAATGAATGAATGGTGAATAACTGCAGTTTGATTCACTGATTGATGGAATGAAAGAATGAATGAATGAATGTGTGGAGTGAGATTCGTTGATTGAATGAATGAATGACTGGAGTATGAATCATTGATTGAATGAATGAATGAACTAATGACTGGAGTGTGATTCATGGATTGATTGAATGAATGAATGAATGAGTGGAGTTTGATTCATTGATTGAATGAATGAATGGTGAATGACTGCAGTTTGATTCACTGATTGATTGAATGAAAGAATGAATGAATGAATGTGTGGAGTGTGATTCATTGATTGTTTGAATGAATGAATGACTGGCGTGTGAATCATTGATTGAATGAATGAATGAACTAATGACTGGAGTGTGATTCATTGAGTAAATGGAGGAATGAATGAATGACTGGAGAATAAATCATTGATTGAATGAATGATGAATGAAGAGTGTGATTCATTGATTGATTGAGTGAATGAATGAATGACTAAGTGTGATTCATTGATTGAGAGAATGAATGAATCAATGAGTGGAGTGTGACACATTGAGTGAATGAATGACTGAAAGACTAGACTGTGATCTATTGATTGATTGAAAGAAAGAATGAATGAATGAACGAGTGCAGTTTGATTCCTTGATTGATTGAATGAATGAATGGCAAATGACTGGAGTGTGATTCATTGATTGAATGAATGAATGGTGAATGACGAGTGTGATTCATTGATTGAACGAATGAATGAATGAATGAATGGCTGGAGTGTGATTCATTGATTGACTGAATGAAAGAATGAATGAATGAACGAGTGGAGTGTGATTCATTGATTGAATGAATGAGTTGAGTACGATTCATTGATTGAATGAATGAATGAATGAATGGAGTGTGATTCATTGATTGATTGAATGAAAGAATGAGTGAACAAATGACTGGAGTGTGACTCATTGATTGAATGGATGAATAAATGAATGACTGGAGTGCAAATCATTGATTGAATGAATGGACAAATGAATGGCTGGAGTGTGATTCATTGATTGACTGAATGAAAGAATGAATGAATGAACAAGTGGAGTGTGATTCATTGATTGAATGGATGAATGAATGAATGACTGGGGTGTGAATCATTGATTGAATGAATGAATGAACTAATGACTGGAGTGTGATTCATTGATTGATCGAATGAAAGAATGAATGAATGAATGAGTGGAGTGTGATTGATTGATTGTTTGAATGAATGACTGGAGTGTGAATCATTGATTGAATGAATGACTGGTGAATGACTGCAGCGTGATTCACTGATTGATTGAATGAAGGAATGAATGAATGAATGACCGAAGTGTGAATAATTGATTTAATGAATGAATGAATGACTGTAGTGTGATTCGTTTATTGAATGAATGAGTGAATGACTAGTGTGTGTGACATTGATTGTGTGAATGTGATTGTGTGATTTATTGATTGATTGAATGAAAGATTGAATGAATGAATGACTGGAGTGTAATTCATGGCTTGAATGAACGAATGAATGACTGGAGTGTGATTCATTGATTGAACGAACGAATGAATGAATGAATGAAGTGTGATTCATTGATTGAATGAATTAATGTATGAATTAATGATTGAAGTGTGATACATTGAATGTGTGAATGAAGGAATTACTGAGTGGAGTTTGATACATTGATTGAACGAATGAATGAATAAATGGAGTACGATTCATTGATTGATCGAATGAATGAATGAATGACTGGAGTGTGACTCATTTATTGATTGAATGAAAGAATGAATGAAGGAATGACTCGAATGTGACGCATTGAATGATTCAATGAAAGAATGAATGAATGACTGGTGTGTGATAAATTGATTGAAGGAATGAATGAATGACTGGAGTGTGATTCATTGAATGAATGAGTGAATGACTAGTGTGTGAGACATTGATTGTGTGAATGAAGGAATGAATGAATGAGTTGAGTACACTTCATTGATTGAATGAATGGATGAATGATTGGAGTGTGATTGATTGATTGATTAAATGAAAGAATGAGTGAACAAATGACTGGAGTGTGCCTCATGGATTGAATGAATGAATGGTGAATGACTGGAGTGTGATTCACTGATTGATTGAATGAAAGAATGAATGAATGAATGAGTGGAGTGTGATTCATTGATTGAATGAATGAATAACTGGTGTGTGAATCATTGATTGAATGAATGAATGAACTAATGACTGGAGTGTGATTCATGGATTGATTGAATGAAAGAATGAATGAACGAGTGAAGTGTGATTCATTGATTGAATGAATGAATGGTGAATGACTGGAGTGTGATTCATTGATTGAACGAATGAATGAATGAATGACTGGAGTGTGATTCATTGATTGAACTGATGAATGAATGAATGACTGGAGAGTGAATCATTGATTGAATGAATGAATGGTGAATGACGAGTGTGATTCATTGATTGAACGAATGAATGAATGGCTGGAGTGTGATTCATTGATTGACTGAATGAAAGAATGAATGAATGAACAAGTGGAGTGTGATTCATTGATTGAATGAATGAATGAATGAATGAGTTGAGTACGATTCATTGATTGAATGAATGAATGAATGAATGACTGGAGTGTGATTCATTGATTGAACGAATGAATGAATGAATGACTGGAGTGTGATTCATTGATTGACTGAATGAAAGAATGAATGAATGAACGAGTGGAGTGTGATTCATTGATTGAATGAATGAATGAATGAATGAGTTGAGTACGATTCATTGAATGAATGAATGAATGAATGGAGTGTGATTTATTGATTGATTGAATGAAAGAATGAGTGAACGAATGACTGGAGTGTGACTCATTGATTGAATGGATGAATAAATGAATGACTGGAGTGCGAATCATTGATTGAATGAATGAATTGACATTGACTGGAGTGTGCTTCATTGATTGATCGAATGAAAGAATGAATGAATGAATGAGTGGAGTGTGATTCATTGATTGTTTGAATGAATGAATGACTAGCGTGTGATTCATTGATTGAATGAATGAATAGTGAATGACTGGAGTGTGATTCATTGATTGAACGAACGAATCAATGAATAACTGGAGTGTGATTCATTGATTGAATGGATGAATGAATGAATGACTGGAGAGTGAATCATTGATTGAATGAATGAACGAATGAATAAATGCACGGAGTGTGATTCATTGATTGACTGAATGAAAGAATGAATAAATGAACGAGTGGAGTTTGATTCATTGATTGAATGAATGAATGAATGAATGAGTTGAGTACGATTCATTGATTGAATGAATGAATGAATGAATGGAGTGTGATTCATTGATTGACTCAATGAAAGAATGAATGAATGAACGAGTGGAGTGTGATTCATTGATTGAATGAATGAATGAATGAATGAGTTGAGTACGATTCATTGAATGAATGAATGAATGAATGGAGTGTGATTTATTGATTGATTGAATGAAAGAATGAGTGAACGAATGACTGGAGTGTGACTCACTGATTGAATGGATGAATAAATGAATGACTGGAGTGCGAATCATTGATTGAATGAATGAATGGACATTGACTGGAGTGTGATTCATTGATTGAATGGATGAATGAATGAATGACTGGAGTGTGAATCATTGATTGAATGAATGAATGAACTAATGACTGGAGTGTGATTCATTGATTGATCGAATGAAAGAATGAATGAATGAATGAGTGGAGTTTGATTCATTGATTGAATGAATGAATGAATGAGTGGAGTGTGATTCATTGATTGAATGAATGAAAGAATGAATGAATGACTGGATTGTGATTCATGGATTAAATGAATGAACGGTGAATGACTGCAGTGTGATTCATTGATTGAATGAAAGAATGAATGAAGGAATGATTGGAGTGTATTCATTGATTGAATGAATGAATGAATGACTGGAGTGTGATTCATTGATTGAATGAATAAGTAAATGACTAGAGTGTGAGTCATTGATTGTGTGAATGAAGAAATGAATGAGTGGAGTGTGAATCATTCATTGAATAAATAAGCGAATGAATGACTGGAGTGTGAATCATTGATTGAATGAATGAATGGTGAATGAATGGAGTGTGATCCATTGATTGAATGGATGAATGAATGAATGACTGAAGTGTGAATCATTGATTGTATGAATGAATGGTGAATTACTGGAGTGTGATCCGTTGATTGAATAAATGAATGAACGAATGACTGGAGTGTGATTCATTGATTGATTGAATGAAAGAATGAATGAAAGAATGAATGAGTGGAGTGTGACACATTGTGTGAATGAATGAATGAATGATTGGAGAGTAAATCATTGATTGAATGAATAAATGGTGAATGACTGGAGTGTGATTCACTGATTGATTGAATGAAAGAATGAATGAACGAATGACTGGAGTGTGATTCATTGATTGATCGTTTGAAAGAATGAATGAATGAATGGATGAGTGGAGTGTGATTCATAGATTGTTTGAATGAATGAATGACTGGAGTGTGATTCATTGATTGAATGAATGAATGGTGAATGACTGCAGTTTGATTCACTGATTGATTGAATGAAAGAATGAATGAATGTGTGGAGTGTGATTCATTGATTGAATGAATGAATGACTGGAGTATGAATCATTGATTGAATGAATGAATGAACTAATGACCTAAGTGTGATTCATTGATTGATTGAATGAAAGAATGAATGAATGAATGAGTGGAGTTTGATTCATTGATTGAATGAATGAATGAACGAGTGGAGTGTGATTCATTGATTGAATGAATGTATGGTGAATGACTGGAGTTTGATTCATTGATTGAACGAATAAAGGAATGACTGGAGTGTGATTCATTGATTGAACGAACAAATGAATGAATGACTGGAGTGTGAATCATTGATTGAATGGATGAATGAATGAATGACTGGAGAGTGAATCATTGATTGAATGAATGAATGGCGAATGACGAGTGTGATTCATTGATTGAACGAATAAATGAATGGCTGGAGTGTGATTCATTGATTGACTGAATGAAAGAATGAATGAATGAACGAGTGGAGTGTGATTCATTGATTGAATGAATGAATGAATGAATGAGTTAAGTACGATTCATTGATTGAATGAATGAATGGAGTGTGATTCATTGATTGATTGAATGAAAGAATGAGTGAACAAATGACTGGAGTGTGACTCATTGATTGAATGGATGAATAAAGGAATGACGAGTGCGAATCATTGATTGAATGAATGAATGGACATTGACTGGAGTGTGATTCATTGATTAAATGGATGAATGAATGAATGACTGGAGTGTGAATCATTGATTGAATGAATGAATGAACTAATGACTGGAGTGTGATTCATTGATTGATCGAATGAAAGAATGAATGAATGAGTGAGTGGAGTGTGATTCATTGATTGTTTGAATGAATAAATGACTGGCGTGTGATTCATTGATTGAATGAATGAATGGTGAATGACTGCAGCGTGATTCACTGATTGATTGAATGAAAGAATGAATGAATGAATGAGTGGAGTGTGATTCATTGATTGAATGAATGTATGACTGGAGTGTGAATCATTGATTGAATGAATGAATGAACTAATGACTGGAGTGTGATTCATTGATTGAATGAATGAATGGTGAATGACTGGAGTGTGATTCATTGATTGAACGAACGAATCAATGAATAACTGGAGTGTGATTCATTGATTGAATGGATGAATGAATGAATGACTGGAGTGTGATTCATTGATTGAATGAAAGAATGAATGATTGAACGAGTGGAGTGTGATTCATTGATTGAATGAATGAATGGTAAATGACTGCAGTGTGATTCATAGTTTGAATGAAAGAATGAATGAATGAGTGGAGTGTGATTCATTGATTGAATGAATGAAAGAATGAATGACTGGAGTGTGAATCATTGATTGAATGAATGAATGTTGAATTACTGGCGTGTGATCCGTTGATTGAATAAATGAATGAACGAATGACTGGAGTGTGATTCAGTGATTGATCGAATGAAAGAATGAATGAATGGATGAGTGGAGTGTGATTCATTGATTATTTGAATGAATGAATGACTGGAGTGTGATTCATTGATTGAATGAATGAATGGTGAATGACTGCAGTTTGATTCACTGATTGATTGAATGAAAGAATGAATGAATGAATGAATGAATGTGTGGAGTGTGATTCATTGATTGAATGAATGAATGAACTAATGACTGGAGTGTGATTCATGGTTTGATGAATGAAAGAATGAATTAGTGGAGTTTGATTCATTGATTGAATGAATGAATGAACGAGTGAAGTGTGATTCATTGATTGAATGAATGAATGGTGAATGACTGGAGTGTGATTCATTGATTGAACGAATGAAGGAATGGCTGGAGTGTGATTCATTGATTGACTGAATGAAAGAATGAATGATTTGAGAACGATTGATTCATTGAATGACTGAATGAATGAATGGAGTATGATTCATTGATTGATTGAATGAAAGAATGAGTGAACAAATGACTGGGGTGTGACTCATTGATTGAATGGATGAATAAATGAATGACTGGAGTGCAAATCATCGATTGAATGAATGGACACTGACTGGAGTGTGATTCATTGATTGAATGGATGAATGAATGAATGAATGACTGGAGTGTGAATCATTCATTCAATCAATGAATGAACTAATGACTGGAGTGTGATTCATTGATTGATCGAATGAAAGAATGAATGAATGAATGAGTGGAGTGTGATTCATTGATTGAATGAATGAATGGAGAATGACTGGAGTATGATTCATTGATTGAATGAATGAATGAATGAATGGCTGGAGTGTGATTCATTGATTGAATGAATAAATGGTGAATGAGTGCAGTGTGACACATAGAACATAGAACAATACATTACAGAACAGGCCCTTCGGCCCACGATGTTGTGCCGAACTTCTAACCTAGATTAAGCACCCATCCAAGTACCGATCCAAATGCCGCTTAAAGGTCGCCAATGATTCTGACTCTACCCAGAGAGTGGTGGGGGCATGGAATGCGCTGCCCGTGGGAGTGGTAAAGAACCCACCCCTGACATCTCCCCTCTACCTTCCACCCTTCACCTTAAATTTATGTCCCCTTGTAACACTCTGTTGTACCCGGGGAAAAAGTTTCTGACTGTCTACTCTATCTATTCCTCTGATCATCTTATAAACCTCTATCAAGTCACCCCTCATCCTTCGCCGTTCCAACGAGAAAAGGCCGAGAACTCTCAACCTATTCTCATACGACCTATTCTGCGTTCCAGGCAACATCCTGGTAAATCTCCTCTGCACCCTGTCCAAAGCTTCCACATCTTTCCTAAAGTGAGGCGACCAGAACTGCACACAGTACTCCAAATGTGGCCTAACCAAAGTCCTGTACAGCTGCAACATCACCTCACGACTCTTGAATTCAATCCCTCTGCTAATGAACGATAATACTCCATAGGCCTTCTTACAAACTCTATCCACCTGAGTGGCAACCTTCAAAGATCTATGTACATAGACCCCAAGATCCCTCTGTTCCTCCACCTGACTAAGAACCCTACCATTAACCCTGTATTCCGCATTCTTATTTGTTCTTCCAAAATGGACAACCTCACACTTGGCAGGGTTGAACTCCATCTGCCACTCCTCAGCCCAGCTCTGCAACATATCGAAGTCCCTTTGCAAACGACAAATGCCCTCCTCACTGTCCACAACTCCACCTATCTTTGTATCATCTGCAAATTTACTGACCCACCCTTCGACTCCCTCATCTCAGTCATTAATAAAAATTACAAACAGCAGAGGACCCAGAACTGATCCCTGCGGAACTCCACTTGTAACCGGGCTCCAGGCTGAATATTTACCATCTACCACCACTCTCTGACTTCGACCGGTTAGCCAGTTTTCTATCAAATTGGCCAAATTTCCCTCTATCCCATGCCTCCTGACTTTCCGCATAAGCCTACCATGGGGAACCTTATCAAATGCCATACTAAACTCCATGTACACTACATCCACTGCTCTACCCTCATCCACATGCTTGGTCACCTCCTCGAAGAATTCAATAAGACTTGTAAGGCAAGACCGACCCTTCACAGATCAGTGCTGGCTGTCCCTAATCAAGCAGTGTCTTTCCAGACTCATTGATTGATTGAACGACAGACTGAATGGACGGATGGATGGATGGAGTGTGACACATTGGTGCCGGAGAGAGGAGACGCTTATGAACACAGTGCCAATTAAGCAACCTGCGGTGCCCTGGATGGTGTTATATTGCTTGAGTGTTGTCAGGGCTGCCCTCATCCAGGCAAGCGGCAATTATTTACATCACACTCCTGCCTCATGCCTTGGAAATAGTGGATAATCTTTAGCAAGGCAGGAGGGGAGTTACCCACTGCAGTATTCCTAACCTCTGACAGGCACTTGTAGCCAGTATGGTTGGCTTGGCACAACACTAAAATTCAAACTTAGACACCCCTCAATTTATTGTCACCTATGTGCTTGTCCAGCAGTTGCTTAAATATGCCTAATGTCTCTGACTCTACCATCACCATTGGCAATGCATTCCATGCTTAAAGAACCCACTTTTGACATCTCCTCTACAGTTATAACGCCTTGCGTCAAACAGTTCTGCTCAGGGGAAAAAGCTCTGGTTATCTACTCTATCTAAGCCTTGTGCACCTCTATCAAGTCATCTCTCTTTCTTCTCTCCAGTATGAAAAGTCCAAGCTCCCTTAACCTCCAAGACAAACCTTCCAATCCCAGCAGCATACTGCTAAATTTCCTCTGCATCCTCTCAAAAGCATCTACATCATTCCTATAATAAGCAACTAGAACTGGGCACAATGCCCCACATGTGGCCTAACCAGGGTTCTATAGAGCTGTAGCAAAACCTCATGGCTCTTTACACTTAATGCACCTGTTAAAGCTAAAACACAATATGCCTTCTTAACAACCCTAACAGCTTGGGTGGCAACTTTTCCATCTATTTCCATAGAAATACTCCAAGATCTTGCCATTCTGCCACAGTGCTAAAGGGTCTACATTCAACATTCAAACTCGACCTCCCAAAGTGAGTCACTTGGCATTTATCCATTTGAACTCCATCTGCCACTTCTCAGCCCAGCTCTGCATTATGTTAAGGTCATGTTGTAGCCTGCAACAGCCCTCGACACTATCTACAACACCCGACTTTTGTGTCATCAGCAAACTTACCAACCCACCCTTCCACTTCTTCACCCAAGTCATTGTAGCTTCTTTAAAAGAGCAGAGGCCCAAGAACCAATCCTGCAGACACCACTAGTCACTGACCTCCAGTTGGAATACTTTCCATCCCCTACCACTCTTTTTTTTTCAGCCAGCCAATTCTATAGTCAGACTGCCAAATCTCCTTGTATCCCATACCTCCTAAAATTTCTGAATTAGCTTACTGTAGGGAGCCTTATCAAATGTCTTACTGAAATCCATTACACTACATCCAGTGCTTGACCTTTGAGGATGTGACAAGTTGACAAAGAACTCAATAAGGCTTGAGGCATGACCTGACCTTCATAATGCTATGCTATCTTTAATCATAGTAAGAATTTATGACTATTTGGAAAAAAATCTCTGCATTTTTCCAGTACCTTGCTTGCCACAGACAAGCACGTACTGACAGGTCTGTAATTTTTGAGGGATTTTGATGCTCCTTTTCTTGAACAATGGAACAACATTTGCCTCCCTCTAATCAGTCAGTCTTATTCCAGTGGAGAGAGACCATCACCAGAGAGCAACCATCTCATTTTAAACTTCCTGTAGTAACTTTGAATATATCCCGTCCTGCCCTGGGGATCTGATGCTTCCCAGAATTTCTAGCATATCAACTTACTAAATATCAATCTGTTCAAGTGTATTAATCTCGGCCAGTGTTCGCACTTTCAACAAGTCCCCTCTCTCCAGTTAATACTGGTGTAGCACCTTGGTCAATCTGTAAATTGGTGTTGCAGGTAGCAAGACTATGCATCTGAGGCGGGGGGGTGGGGGGGTGGGGGCCCTCCTGGTTTATGAATTTTGGGTAATCTGTACTGTTGGAACGGTCTGGTTTCAATTTTTGGAAGTCTGTTATACTTATTTCTCGAGATTTATGAAGTTTTTTTGAGTAGGTCTGTGCGCCAGTTGTCGACAAAAAAAAAAGGACAAATACAAATTGACCATTTAGCACCCCAAAAACTACAAAGACATTAGCCAAATGAGAGAATTATCAGGCAACACAACAATCCTTCTTTGGCAAGTGGCACTTTGCCATAGGGCGAGACCTCATGACAAAGAATTCATCACTATTAAAATTATACCTAGTCCAAAGATGGTTGTCATTGTTGAAGACCAATCAGCTCAGTGCCATGACAAAGTAGCTTGCTCTGCCAACATTGCAATTGTATTAATGAAAGCCCTTCCAACAATGTCAGAAGTAGGGATGTGCCATAATTGAAGTCCAGAATTCAATTCATGACTCCTAAGGTAGTGAAACAGTCTATGTCCAAACGCAGCAATGCAAGTTTAACATTGTAAATTTTATTTATTTTCAAATTTATTAGTCCACTGACCAGTGACCGAACCTAATTATGCCTCCTTGATGTTTAGAACAGTCATACAAATACAGACCACAAACATACAACTTTGTGGCAAGTTACAGAAGCTCTGACTCCCCAAGCCTGTCCACCATTTATAAGGCACAGGTCTACAAACATGCACCATTGCAAGTTGCCAGACCACTTATGATTAGGAGCTTCTGATCGAGGTAACCAAGATTATGAGTGGAATAGATAGAGACAGCAGCCAGAGACTTTTCCCCAGGGTAGTATGGAGTGATACGAGGAGTCATATAGTTTGAAGGTATAAAGAGGAAGGTATAAAGGAGATCGTAGAGGTAGGTTCATTACGCAGAGAGTTGTGAATGCATTGCCAGCTGTGGCGGTGAAAGCAGAGGCATTAGGGACATTTAAACAACAACTGGACATGCACATGGACAGCAATAGGGTAGGAGGAAATGAGTCTGGGTAGGTTACTCTTCACAGCATCAGTGTGGACTTTTTCCACACTGTGGTGATTCTGAGAAAAACAATACACAACCAGTTCTGTGATATTTTCTGTACGCACTGTAAACACTACAAAAGGTAAACCAGCAAAAGGGAGACAAAAGTGGGATTTTGAAAAAAATCTTATCAAAATTGTTGATTTAATCCAGCCATTGGCTGAATCAGGGGAACTCGTCAATACAGTCATACAAATACAAGCAAACCAATTAGTCTCAGTTCTATAAAAGCATAGTCTAACTGTTCAAAATTTACCAGGTATTCCTTCAATTGCATCGGCCAACAGCACTCCATTTCTTACTGTGAAACTCTTACAGACAGCAGATTTTTCCCTTTTAAGAAAGGCCTAAAGGAAATTGTGAAGTCTTTCACCATGAATGCATTCCCCTTTCAGATACTCTACAGTCCTTCCACTGTCATGAACTGAAATCCACAAAATTAGCGATTTGCAATCTTTGCAATATTTAAATTAATATACAGAACATTTAAAGTGCAAGTATACACAGCCTTGCGCAGATTGCCAGTCACCTAAAAAAATGAAAAATCTTTATTGAAATAATTTTTTCTCAAGCATACTTTCTGCTGAATGCCAGGATCAGGGGCATAAATATAACATCATGGTCTACTCATCTTTAAAAATAGACTAAAAAGAGTTATGTATAAAATGTGCACAAACCATCATTTGCAATTAAAGTTGACAAATAAAAAATGTTATTTACACAAACGATCGTCACCTTGAGACTCCATGCCTTAAATATATTGCTAGATAATTTTCCCTGAGATATGAATCTGGGGGTCATTCATTTGCAAACCTTTAGATTATTTTGTAACTTCGTAATGAAGTACTGTTGAACTTCAAAGTAACTGCTGCTGTGACCACAGCAAACTAAAATGAACTATTAGAGCAGCAGTAAAAAGTAAAAAAGACTAACTTTCCACTTTCAGATCAAGTGAGTTTGAATTTTTCCCCAACTGAAGAACACACATGCACCTCAACACCTTTCAGTTACAAGTTATATAATTATTACAGTCAACAACAAATCATTGAAGTGTAGTAGTTCACCAACAAGATTTAAAAGCTCCCATTTCACAAACAGGCATTCACCATTTTGCACATAACATCTGATCAAAAAGACAGGAATAATTGAAAAATAAAAAGATGACATAAGCATATTGGGGACTGAAGTTTCAAAATTACATCGCTTCAATAGCTCCAACAAACATCATCTTTTTGAAGAGTAGTTTGTAGGGTCTGCATATCTCTTAATAAACAAAGGCTCTTTTTGCTTTTAGTTCCTGGTCGCACTTGAATAGTAGTATCACTTCCTCTAGTTGTTGCTACCCTGGCTTGCACATCATTTAAATTCTTATGAGCTTTTTTCTGAGTTGACCCTCCACTGGTGTAATGCTTCCTCCTCATAGTTTCCTGCAGTTTAAGCTTTAAAAAAAGTGAAAACAAGCAAGATCCATATCAATCACAGAATGAAAAGCAGAAAGATAGCAGAATGTTCATTCTTGATCTTTTAAATGCAGCGTGCAACCTGAAACAACATTGTTAACAGGTTTCCAATCACATGGATGGGTAGTATCTATTATGTCTAGGAAAACACCTGGTAAATTCTACGTGATAAGACATGTTACATTCATGGACAACACTAGATAACATTTTTCAATCAAACCTGGGCCAGTCAACTAGCTCAGTCATGGGCAATACTGTACTGTCAAAAATAAGAGTTTGTGGTCTGCAGCATGGCTAGAAATGGAGCTAGCTAACAGGGAAGTGGACATGAATGATTCATTAGTTGGCTGACAAGATACAATAGTCTGTCAAAGGAATCAGTGCTGGGGTCTCACCTATTGACAATTTATGTAAATTACTTTTTATATAAATGGAGCAGCCACCCAAAGTAAGTGGTTAGCACTACTACCTCAGTGCCAGGGACCCAGATACAATTCAAGTAGAGGGAAACTGGTGGGTGAAGTTTGCAAGTTGTCTCTGTTGGAGTTTCCAATAGGTGCTCCAATTGACCCCCACAGTCCAAAGATGTGCAGGACAGGTGGACTGACCACACTGACTTGCTCCAGAGTGTCCAGGCTAAATGCATTATACATGTTAAATGGAGGAAGACAGGGAAAAGTGTTTAAGTCTGGAAGGCATGTTCTTTGGAGGGTCAGTGCAGAACGATGGGCCAAACTCTGTCTGCACTGTTGGGATTCTGCAACTTGGATGAAGGGACAAAATAAAAGGAAAATACTGCAGATTGAATATACAAAGTGCTGGAGAAACTCGGGCTTGGCAACTTATGTGGAAGGGACCGAAACCACAGTTACAGAATTTTCTGGCACAAAATCACCCAGTCGGAAAGAAAGTTGCAAGGAGACAACAAAAGAGATGCAGAAGATTGACTGAGCGCACAAAGATCTGGAAAATGTGAAACTGTTCATATGTTTAATTGGTGAGAAATTGCAGCACTGATACATAGATGGACCTGGGCATTATGAGCAGGAATTGCAAAGCATTTAGTAAAGCTAACAGAATTGAAAGATTTGAATGCAAAAACGTGGAGTACTGTGTACCATATTGGTCACCTTATTGAAGGAAGAATGTAAAATGCAGGTTTGCTGGATTTGTACCCTAAAATTAGCATTATGTTTAATAAGGAAAGGGTGGACAGGGTAGGCTTAAATTTGCTGGCTTCGGAATTGTCAGAGCAACTTGATTAAAGCTTGATCCCGAGGGGTCTTGATAGGGTACATGTGGAAAGGATATTTCCTCTTGGAATCTCTCAAGCTATGGGTCACTGTTTAACAAGGATTAGCCATTTAAGACAGAGATAAAGAGAATTTGAGGGTTACAAATCTTTAGAAGACTTCACAATAGGTGGAGAGTGAAGTCTTTGAATATTTTAAAAAAGCAGAAATAAATAGATCCTGATAACCAAGTGAATGAAATATTTTCAGGGGTGGACAAGAATGCCAAATCAGGCCAGTCAAGATGTTGTAGGTGATGTCTGGACATCAAATACCTTTCTCCTGTCCCTAAATCACATGTATATGCAAACATTTATCACATTTCTGTGTCATGTCAAGACCATACAAGTGACTTCGAGTGAAAGCTAACCTAGAGAGAAAACAGTTTAAATTACTGTCCAATGAGTTGGTCAAATACAAAAATGATCAAGAAATAGTATCACAAATAGGGCTATAATTTTGTGAAACTCATTTGAGTAGTCTCCCGCAAAAAGAAATCTGGGTAATTCAATCCTGAAATGTAATGTTGGTGTAGCAAATAATTATTTTGGACCACTGAGAAAAATAGATAAATATAGAAATTCAGGGCAGTGAACAGTTTTAATTTTTAAAATATGCTAGCGTTCTTGAAGTGGTTGAAAATATGTCAGCCAATTCTCATCTATATCAGTGGTCTGCAGGCCATAACATGACGACTGGCCAGGATCCTTTCTGCATCACTAATGATGCTGCACAACTAGACAGGCCTCCACATGCACAGCATGCAATGTCATAAATGCAAATAACAGAGTCTGAATTTATAAACAGGACTTGTTACTGCTGCAAATAATTGCAAACTGGATTTTTAACACTGTTGGGCTGAAACAGTGGAAGAAATAGTTGAATATGGAGCTAAATACAAGAACAAGCCTATATGACTTCTTACGTGTCTCACTAAAAATAATATGCCTACATGAGTTTGTATTAAGGATTCTGGTAGTGACAAACAGTGTAAATAGATAAGATATGTAGGTGTTCTGAGTATTTTCCCCACCACTGAGTACAAGTAGGAACTGACCTACTTAGAGAATTTTGATCCTTACCGATGCCTGGTGTTGACGGACTTGACCAATTTGATCTCTTTTTGCTTCTATTCTTTTCATCAATGATTCTAATTCTCGTTCCAAGTCCTCTCTCACTGTATTTGAATTTGCTTCGCGAATTTGATTCACCAGTTCTTGGTGCTCACTAGATTAAAAACAAAACACTGCATTCATTATCTGCACTGAAATTGGAAGGTTAGTTTTTAATACCCAAGGACTTAGTGCAGTTGCTTAGCATTTCAAAAGAGCATTTCAGAAAGGGGAAAAGAGTCAGAGTATAGAAAGAATTGGAAATAAAGTGATGTACGCCCACACAGTTCCTTCCCTACATTAGATGCCTGCATCCCTCGGTGGCAAGCAGAAAGAAAAGAGAAATAGAAAATAATGAATGTAACTGGCACCAATAAATGGAGAGGTTGCACTCAACTTGCACTTCCAACTTATTCTTTACTAGATCAACTGGAAGAATAGTATACAGCTTCCTCATAACCAGTCCCTCAGCAGTCAACTTGCCCCAGCTGACAACAAAAACACTCCACTTTCAGATAGGACCCTTACTAGAAGCAAATTTATACCTCCGTAATAGAGCGCCCATATTTCACAAGCAGCTACATAAAGCTAAAAGAAACTGTATTCACAAATTGTCAATTCTACAAGTCACCAGAGAAACAGTATACTTACAAGCTCATTTGTCCAAACTCATCTTGTAGCGTCAACAGTAATTCAGACAGCACCTCACGGGACCTGGAGGAAGTGGTCGATCCAGAAGAACTGCCAGCTATTATATTGGAATCTCGAGAGATTTTGTTCCTGGCCATTGACTGGTCACTGACAACATGATCGTTGCACAAAATCTTGTTGTGTTGCTTCAACAAATGCAAGACATGCTGAACATTTGCACGGACTGAATGGCTTGGACTTACAGACTGAATAAGAAAAGGTATGAGGAAATTGAACATAACAACAAATTGATAAATTGAAAATAATTGTTTCTTATTACACATCATTGATGAAAGCTTTTTCATATGATAACTAATTGTATATTGATCATTCTTGCTTCTCATCTATTATTAAATCCACAATTTAATAAATCTTTCCAGTATGAGGAATATAAGTATTATCCACAATATATCCCCTCTTTCAAAAATTCAGCAGTTGATCTTGTGCAGAATCCTAAACAAGCTTAAAACAAACTGACCAAATCATAAATGTCCTCATTTATGCTGGGCAAACTTGAACTGCTACAAATAGAAGATTGCAACAAAATGGTTATGCCCTTTTAAAAAGTTTTCTCTGGATGACAGTATCGTTGGCAAAAGTAATATTTTTTTTGTCCATCCCTAATTGCCCTTAAGATGGTGGCACGTTACCTTTAGTAACTTCAGACCATCTAGTACAGGTGCATACAATTAGAAAAGCCAATTCCAGGCTTTCAATCAGCAAAGTATGGTGCTCTATTTCCAAGCCAGGATGGCATGACTTAAATGGGGTACTTGGAGGTGGTATTACCTTGCATCTGCTGCCCTTGTTCTTCTCGATGATAATTGAGAATGAGAGACCTGAAGGAACTTTAGTAAGTTGCAGTGCAACTTAGAGTATAGTGTGTTTATGGTAGATTGAAAGCAGACAGCATTGATAATAGGAAATCAGCTTCCAAACTTAAGAATTTATAACATGGATATGAAACTCAAACATAAAAAGTGCAAGAGATGCTCGCAAGATCCTTGATTTGTTGTTACAAATCATTTAGCACAATAATATTGTGGGACTGGAGCTGGAAAGGCCAGGGAGGAGAATAGGGATAGCAGGCTTTATCCTTCAATGGACTCCCTGAATCAGTTATTTATAATAGTGATTTATGGTATTCAAATTCAACAGCTGTGTTTTGGATAAGTATAACAAAATTACCATAACCACACAACATGAACACACTCTACATATCGTTCGTAAATGGTTCATTATCCTTTTTGGAGTGATGCCAGTCAAACATGACTCCAGATGGATGAAAGATGACATGACTGACAACTGGAAATAAAGATAGAATAAAATCAAGTTTCATCTATAAAATGGTTTACATTCAAGTTCTCTTGAAAGCTATTAAAATTCACTGTCCCTCCTTAGCCGGACATCATTCTTGCATATCTCCGGCAACAGTACCAGCCACATTTGAAAGCATGTGTTAGAGGACTTGAACAAACAAAGGCAATAGACAATGTGCCAGCAATAAGCATCATCGCAATATCAGAACAAAATGCAAAACTGATGCAAAAGATACTCACTTTTCCTGCAACAAATGGTATATCACCTAGGTTGAAGCGATAATGAGGCTGAACATGCGACTGGTTTGTACAAGGTTTCTGGAAAAGAAAAAAAGTGCTAGGGAGAGCATGTCAGAGATTCATATATTTACATACAGCTCAGCAATCTTCTCTTCACAACCATCCAGCAAAACAGTGCTCAAAGTACCAAAATTTGGCTAATGTCAGCTGGAGGTTTCTGGGCAGTATATGCCAGAGTCAGACAGTTGTAGCTTCAAGCCACTCTCAAGTACCTGAATACCACAGTCCAGGTTGATTCTTTTACCTGCATCCTCCATTGCTATTTCATGGAATATGAGCATCACTGGCAAGGACTAACGCATAAAAATATACGAGAATTAATTGTAAGTCAATCAAATGAGGTGGATCTGGAGTCACATGCATGCTAGATTGGGCAATGTGGCAAATTTCCTTCCCCACCCCCCCAGGAAGTTCACCAGATGCACTCTTTTGACAAATCCTTAATAACTCATTATCACCACCAAGACAAACTCCAGATTTAATAATCAAATTTATATACCACCACAGCTACTGGACACCATGAACTCTCAGCAATAGCCAGCGCCAATGAATTACTAGTCTCGTGACATTACCACAACACAATTTTATTAAAGCACATTACTGAAGGAGAATTTCCTCTTTAACACCGCTTTCAGATGTGCAATTTTTGTCAAGGAGATGCAAAAAAAAAATCAGTGTTGTTTAACAATAGAATTTGCCTCAGTCCCCAATCAAACAGTACTCCCTTAAATCAGTATCATAAGTGCAAATGGGAGGTTTAGATGCAACATGGTTTGATGAAGTAACAGAAGATGATTAAATGAATGTGGTGGAAGCTTTTGAAAGAATGACAAAACTGAGATGCCTGCCAAGAAAGGGATGGTGCTTGCAATAGCATAAAAAGGTACCCACGAGATCAGAGCACAGAAATGGTGAGCAATTACCTTTCCAAAGTGAAAGATGATGGGTAGTGGTATCCCCCAGATGATGGTGTTAGGATGACTGTTCATAATAATAAAGATTTGATTCGGTTTGAATATGGAGGCTACAATGCATTCTCACACATCCAAAATCACTAACCGAGAGTATGGCTTGAATGGGAAACCATGGCAGATGAAATTAAATGCAAAGGATTGCATATGCAAATAGCAGGAGGCAATAGACACAATGGTAGAAAGGTGGTGTGCAGACATGCCATAGAAGGTGGTCATAAAAGTCGAGGACACTGGCTTAAACAAAAAGTGTTTATATAGCTGTTTCTAGTCAACAGCTATCTTCCAGGAGGTTGAAGGCAGGGAATTCTGCTATGGTAGTGCCATTGCTCAGGAAATGACTACCGTCAGAAAATCACTTCCATTACTTTAGTGATCAAAATCAGACCAAAAATCAGGCAGTGACTGACCAGTTCTGCATTTTGGATACAAGACACAGATGTGTAATTTTTGACATTTTTGGGTATACACCAGGGTTTTAGGTGGAATTAGCTAGTGATGTGTCTAGTTCTGGAGCGCAACTCTTTAGTACGTTTGTCAGGAAGTACCCTGATAGCACCAAGTGACTTCAACTAGTATCTTGATATCACGAGTCAAACTGTTAAAAGACTGGCATCTGGAGATAACAGGGACAAGTTATAAATGATGACTGAACACAGTTGTGCTGCTACCGCTCATAACTGTCAATGTTAAAATTGTTGGGTCTATTTGAAATGCAGTTCAGTGGCAGTGCCAGTCAAGTTGGGATATTAATGTCCAGAATAATGTCATGTATTACTCACTTCTGCTGAGTTTCTGCCAGTGTCCTGCAGCAGTGCTACTGAGCCAGTTTTGGAAATGGCCTTTAAAGCTCCCCATCCAGAGGAAATTCTATGCACTCGAAACACTGTTTCAATTAATTTTCAACAGGAGAGTACTGATTCATCAACTGGGGGGAAGTGCAGTTGCTGGTTTGTGATCAACACGCCCACTTGCCCATGTTTGACCTGATATCAGGAAGCAACTGGGGTCCAGCCAATATTTAGGACTTCTAGGATAACTCCCTCCTGACTATATACCATGCTGCCACTTTGGACATGAGATGGTAGTGTTTCGTATATTCTCCAAGGACGAGATGAACATTTTTTCACAAGCTCCCAGATATTAGGAAATAGGACTTGGCAAGATTGAAAGAGCTGGATTTGTCTTTTTTATTTTAACAAAGTGACCAAGTTGATGCTAGTTAATCTGCCTGGTTTCAATCCTTTTCTTAGATTTGGTTCAATGGAGTAGTTTTCTAGGCCATTGCAAGTCATAGTTAATAATCAACACAACTGCAGATCCGGAGTCTGATCTGGTGAGGATAGTTTTTCTTCCCCAAGAGGAAGCACGTTAGTGAACAGTCTGGGTTTTCACATCAAGTTGGCAATTATTTCCAGGTTAACATTAGCATAGTTTAAGATTATAATTGAGATTTATGAATGGAGTCCAAATTTCATATTGCTGAGAAAATGCTGCAGATTCTTGGGCCCTTAGATTCCTAGTCCAGTGATGTTACCACTGTGCCATTGCCTCCATATATTTAGATTAGATTTTAACACAGTGTGGAAACAGGCCCTACGGCCCAACAAGTTCACACCGACACTCCAAAGACCAACCCATTCCCCTACATTTACCCCTTCACCTAACACTACAGGCAATTTAGCATGGCTAATTCACCTAACCTGCACATCTGTGGACTGTGGGAGGAAACTGGAGCACGCAGACACAGGGAGAATGTGCAAACTCCACACAGACAGTTGCCAGAGGTGGGAACTGAACCCAGGTCTCTGGCACTGAGAGGCAGCAGTGCTAACCACTGTGCCGCCCAATGTTGACATTGCTGCATTTTTCCAGTTAATCACATCTGCTCCAATCCATCTGCATCTTTAGTAGTTGTATCATCTGATATGAAAATACTTGAATGTGTTTTTTAAACAAGGCGTACTTTCAAGGAAACTTATTATTTTTCCAGTCACATGGACCAACCCTAAACCAAAATGATATTTTAGAAGATTGCAGAGTGCTTCAAAATCCTCGTAGAAGCAGGTCAGTTCTTGTTAGCTAGAGCAAGTTGGTAAGGAAAAGTCAGGGAACTATAGACCGGCGAACCTTTTAGGGTGGGAAGGTAGTTGGATGGAATTGAGGAACAGGGTTTACATGTATTTGGAAAAGCAGGAAATGATTAGAGATAGTCAACATGGCTTTGTGCATTGGAAGTCAAATCTCAAACTTGATTGGGTTTTTCGAAGTAGTAAAAAAAAGGACTTAAGACGACAGAGTGGTGGATGTGATCTGTATGGACCTTAGTCAGGCATTCGACAAGGTTCTCCATGGGAGGCTGGTTAGCAAGGTTGAGGCTCATCGAATACAGGGAAGACTAGCCATTTGGATATAGAACAGACTCAAAAGGTAAAAGACAAAGGGTGGTGGTGGTGGTGGAGGGTTGCCTTTCAGGCTAGAGGCCTCTGACCAATGGTGTGAGACAAGAGTTGGTGCTGGGTCCACTTCTTTTTGTCATTTATATAATGATTTGGATGTGAACACAGGAAGTATAGTTAGAGATTTGCAGATGACACTAAAATTGAGGTGTAGTGGACAGCAAAAAAAAAAATCTTGATCATATGGGTCAGTGGGTTGACGAGTGGCAGATGGAGTTTAATTCAGATAAATCCATACATTTTGGAAAGGCAAATCAGAGCAGGGCTTATAGACTTAACGGTAAGGTTGTGGGGAGTGTTGTTGAACAAAGAGACCTTGGAGTGCAGGTTGATAGCACCTTGAAAGTGGAGTCACAGTTAGATAGGATAGGGAAAGGCAGCATTTGGTATGCTTTCTTTTATTGGGCAGAGCATTGAGTATAGGAGCTAGGAGGTCATGTTGTGGCTGCTCAGGACATTAGTTAGGCCACTTTTGAAATAGTGTGTGCAATTCTGGTCTTCTTTCTATCTTGAAACTTGAAAGGGTTCAGAAAAGATGTTGCTGGGGTTGGAGGATTTGAGCTATAGGGAGAGGCTGATTAGCTGGGGTTGTTTTTCTGTAGTGCTGGAGACTGAGACCTTTTAGAAGTTTACAAAATCAAGAGGGGTATGGATAGGGTAAATAAACAAGGTCTTTTCCCTGGGGTGGGATGGGGTGGGGGGGAAATGAGTCTCGAACGAGAGGGCATAGGTTTAGAATGAGGGGGGGAAAAAAAAACTAAAGGGACCTAAATGGCAAGCTTTTCAAGCAGAAGGTAATAGTGTAATGGAATGAGCTGCTAGAAGTAGTGGAGGAGGCTGGCACAATTATAACATTTAAAAAGCATCTAATACGTACATGAATAGGAAGGGTTTTGACAGAAATGGGCCTAGTGCTGGTAAATGAGACTAGATTGGTTAGGATATCTGGTGGGCATGGACAAGTTGGAACAAAGGGTCTGTTTCCATACTGTACATCTTTATGGTTAAGTATCAACTCTACCTTGACTGGCTGCTTCCTCTTGCTTCTTACTCTCTTCATCTTTGGTACTATTGGTGACACTGCTTGTAACAAAATTCTGTTTCTTTCCAGGCCAGTCTGCAACTATAATAAGAAGTCCTCAAACATGCAAACATAACAATAAAATTCCAGCCTTTCAAAACATATACTTCAAATGTTATTAAAGACCATGGAATACTTAACCACGTTCCAATAAAGGAGACAAACATGTGAAAAGCTCGGACTCCCAAATCCCTTTGTGCTTCAGAATTCTGAAGCCTTTCTCAGTTTAGAAAATAGTCTCCACCTCATTCTTCTGAACAGTGCATAACCTTACACCTTTTTCCGCATTGCATTTCACTGTCACTTTTTTGCCCACTCTCCTGGCCTGTCCAAGACCCCTATCTTAACCTGTTCCTTCACCTTTCCTCTTCAGCTGAAAGCTCAGCAAGAATACACAGCTCCTTTGTCCAGATTATTAAATTTATAACAGGAATAGTTGTGGTCCCAATGCTGATTCCTGCAGAACTCCACTAGTCACCAGACCCCTTCATCCCTACTCTCTACTAGTCAGCCAATCTTTTACCTATGCCAGTACTTTGCCCTCACATAACTGATTCATTTTGTTTAGCAGCCTTCTGTACATCACCTTGTCAAAAAGGTCTTCCAAAAACAAATAGAATCACAGAATCCCTGCAGTGTGGAAACACACTCTTCAGCCAAGTCTACACCAACCCTTCGAAGAGTATCCCACCCAGACCCATTCCCCTATTGTATTACTCTACATTTATCCCTGACTCATGCACCTAACCTACACATCCCTGAACATTATGGGCAACTCATTCTGTCCAATTCACCTAACCTGCATATCTTTGGACTTTGGGCAGAAACCACAGCACCTGGAGGAAACCCACTCAGACATGGGGAGAATGTCTGCGTGGAGTTTGCACAGTTGCCAGAGGCTGGAATCAAACCCAGGTCTCTGGTGCTGTGCAGCAGTAGTGCTAACAACTGAGCCACCATGCCAATCACATTCAGTGGTCCTACTTTATCTTGCTCATTACTGTCTCAAAGAATTCTAACATTTGTCATGTACAACATTCCCTTGACTAAACTATGCTGACTCATTCTTATTTTATCATGCACTTCCAAGTACTCCAAAATCTCATCCTTAATAATAGACCCTAAAATCTTAATGACCAAGGACAGGCTGACTGACCCATTGTTTAATGAGGAGGGAGGCAGAAATAGGAAACCGAGGTGTTACATTAGCTATTTTTCAGTCCTCCAGGAACCTCCCCAAATTGTTCTCATTTCCTGGAAGACCAATGCCTCCACTGTCTCCTCAGTTATCTCCTTCAGAACCCTGGGTTTGGTCCATATGGTCCAGGTCATTTATCAGTCATCAGAACTTGTAGCTTCATCACCACTTCTCCCTAGTGCTGACCATGACACACACCTCTGAATTGACTATCGAAGCTCTAAAATGCTGCTGGGATCTTCCACTATTTTTTCTGTGCCCTATTACTACTTCTCCAGTGGTCCAATGTCCTTGCTTGCCCCTCTTGCAATCTTTTAATTGCAAATTTATAGCTAGTTTATCCTTATGTTTCATCTCCCCCACCCCATTGTATTTTAGCCATCCTCTGCTGGTTTTCAAAAAGCTTCCTACTAATCTTCACCACCTTTTGCTTTGATGCTATCCCCAGATTTCCATCAGCCATGGCTGCCTCATCCTACCTTAGTAGGTTTCTTTTTTCTTGGAATGAATTTCTGCAATGCCTCCCAAATTACCCTCAAACTTTTATCATTGATGCTCCACTGTCTACTCTCCTAGGTTCCCCTTCCAATCAACTGATTATTGTAATAACGACTTTCATACATGTATTTTCTATCTCCCGATTACTCCTAGGATTCCTGCACATAATTCCAATCAGGACTTGTTCTACTTTGCAGTTTCTCAACTTTTAGCACAAAGATCTGACTCCAGATCATTTCTCATTAACTTAAATTTCATTCCTTACACAAGACAACCTCTCCCCGCCTGCCTGTTCTTTCAGTAGGATGCATTTCCTTGGAAATTTGGTTCTCAACCTTGATCACCTTGTGACAACATCTGTGGTACCCACATCATACCCAGTTTCAACCTGAATTACAAGTTGATTCAACCTTCATTTGTATATTGCACATATTTAAATGCAACACCCTCAGTCCTGCGTTGACTGCCCCCCTTTTTGTAGTTGTCGCCTTATCTGCTGTGGTTTAAGTTAGGTTCCTGAGCCTTGCTATACTGTCCAATTTTAAACTCCCAAATGCTTCGTGAACAGTATTAGATTCCTTATACAAACCTGTGCAGCTTTATTCTGTATCAGTTTTCGTTGATGTTCTTCTTCTCGTAACTTCTCTTCCAATTCAGAAATTTTCTTCTATGCAATAAACATAATTGGCTGTTAAAATTATGTCAGGCAGAAGGAAAAGGCTTGTATAATCTACAGAACAACATAGACATTTACTACAGCGTTGTTATTGCAAGTGATTTGCTTTGTTGCAAGGATTCAGACTGTCATGCACCAGTCAAGTTTTGCCAAAAAAAAATGTGCAGTTATCAACACTATTACAGAATAAAAATTGGGCAGGAAATGCTGGTGTACACCTGTGCACAGATAAAATCCTGAAACTTGGAAAGTGCTCTCCAAATTCTCTTACTTTTCCAGGGACTCTGTTATAACAGTACCTTGTCAAGAGATTCTGTACTGAAATGCACAAGCATGAAGTTTCTGTACTCACTTGAAAGAAACAGGAGACTGGTACACCTGTGAGTGATACTCTAACGCGGCATGATAAGTAACAATTACTGTCAACCAGAAATTCATGATGTGTTACAAAGGTCTTAAGGTCAAAGATTGGACTATTTTCATTTGTTTTTATTGATTCTGCTCATTTCCATTTTCTACCAAAAAAAATTAGTCATTTAAATATACTACACTTCCTTGCTCACACAGAAGAATTCTTTAATCTGATCTTTAAAAGTCTCACACTTGCACTACAGCTTGTCTGTAGAGTCTTGTGCACTTGATCAGGTGTCTGATGACAAGTTGCCAATTAAAAACCTGTGAAAAGACAATTGTCAGTACGAGAAACAATAGATCTTTTCCCATTGACTATAAACTCTGAGCTATTTAAATACTGGTTATCCTATAGGGAACATAACAGACAAAAATATTAACACATAACACATTAACCTCTGCTGTAGACTGTGTTGCTGTTAGTCTAAGATATTCTCGCTCGATTAAGTCAAGTTTTTCAAGCTTTGATTGTAGATCAGATTGCTCCAAGTTCTTCTTTTCCAAAGACATCTTGATTGATTAGCAGGAAAAAAAAATCCAACAGAAATTGTTTTAAAACAAAGTATGCTACAGGCTTTACAAGACACATTGCCACCCCACTTCAGAAGTGCAATTTTGCTCGAAATGTACTAACAGAGGAACAAGTGGGACATTCAGACTACTGATGCTCTAAACTTTAATGGCTGCTCCACATCAGAACTAACAAACATTCCTGGTTCCATAATTCTAAAACAGATGCCTTAGAAATCAAAGTTCCAGTTTTCAAATTTTTAAATGACACCTTAAAGGCATTTGCAGATTTAAATTTCCACGATACTTCAATAACCGCTTTTAATAGCGCTGCTCAATAGCGCTACTCAAAATAAAAGATCATGCTACCTTTGGATTTTCCCCCAGGTTAGAAATTGGAGTTCCTTTTAAAACCAAAATGTTTTGCATTTTCTAGCCTGTTTGGCAAACAAGATTTTACAAAAAAAAACAGTAGTTACAGGTGCTGAAACAAAACCTCGAACAAGGAAATTCAGACATATAATAGAGGGATATGGACCACACATAGACAGAAAAATAGTTTTGAATAGCATTTATTCGTTTTGTGGGATGTGGGCATTACTGGCTGGCCAGCATTTATTTCCCATCCCTAATTGCCCTTGAGAAAGTGGTGCTGAGCTCTTGAACTGCTGCAGTCCACCTATGAAGGTTGATCCACAACACCATTAGGGAAGGAATTCCCAAATTTTGCCCCAGCAGTGAAAGAATGGTTTTCCAAGTCAGATGATGAGTGGCTTCAAGGGAAACTTGAACGTGGGTTTTTCCCATATAGCCACTGCCCTGGTCATTCTAGGAAGAGGCCATGGGTTTGGAATGTGCTGAAAATCTTTGGCAAATTTCTATAATGCCTCTAACAGATAAGAGGCACTACTGCTATTAAGCAATGGTGGTAGAGGGATTGGATGTTTGTAGATGTGGTGCCAATTTAGTCTGCTTTGTCCTCGATTGTGTCATGTTTAGAGTGTTATTGGGGCTGCACTGACTTGCGCCTTGTAGGTGGTGGACAGACTTTGGGAAATCAGGAATTAAGTTACCTGTTGCACTGTTCCTATCCGTGATCTGCTCTTGTAGCCACTGCATTTATGTGGCAAATCCAGTTAAGTTTTGATCAATAGCAATGCCCAGGATGTTGATAGTGGAGGATTCAGTGACGATAACACCATTGAATGTCAGGGAGAAGTGGTCAGATTGTCTCTTATTGGTGATGAACATAACCATTTGTGGCATGAATGGTACTTGCCACATATCAACTCAAGCCTGGATCTTGTTGCATTTGGACACGGACTGCTTTAGTCTGAGGAATCAGGAGTGGTGAACCTTGTTCGCCAATGATTGCATATCCCGACTTCAGGCCATTCATGAAGCAGCTGAAGATGGTTGGGTCTAGGATACTACCCTGAGGAACGCGAGACATATTTGAGCGGAGATGAATGATCTCCAACTATGACCATCTTCCTGTATCAGGTATGACTCTAACCACGCGAGAGTTTGCACCTTGACACTCTGATTCCAGTTTTGCAAAGACTCTGGTGCCTCAGTTGAATGCAGCCTTAATATCAAGAACTGTCACACTCACCTCTGGTTGTCTCTTTTGTTTGTGTTTGAACCAAAGCTACAAGGTGGTCAGGAGTGGATTGGCCCTGGTAGAATTCAAACTCTGCATCATGTTTAGGTTATTTCCGAGGTGGTGCTGCTGCTCGATAGCACTGTTGATGACACCTTGATCATTTGACTTTTGATCAAAGAAATGAAATCAGATGGCATTGAGCTTGGCACCAGGAAAGATTGGCAGAAACTGCCCTTTCAATCCCACGAAGTCATCCTCATGAACATCCAGAGGCTAGTGCCGAAGTTGGGTGAACTGTCTTGCACTAGTCACGCAACAGCCTGACCTTAGTCATATTTATGGAATCTGACCTTACAGACAGACAGACAGACAATATCCCAGACACTGCCATCACTGTCCCTAGATATGTCCTATCTCACTGACAGGACAGACCCAGCAGAGGCAGTGGTACAGTGGTATACAGTTGAATGGTTTTATTCTGGGCGTCCTCAGCATTGACTCCAGAACCCGTGAAGCCTCATGGCTTCAGGTTAAATAAGGGTGAGGAAATCTCTCCACGATAACCATGCACTATCCTCCTTCAGTTGCTGACTCATCGAGGCTGGCAAGGGCACCAAAATGTACTCCGAGTGGGGGATTTCAATGTCCACCACCAAGACTGGCTCAGCAGCAGTACTCCAGATCGAGCTGGTTGGGTCCTAAAGGACATAGCTGCTAGACTGGGTCTGCGACAGGTAGTGAGTGAAAAACATACTTGACCTCATCCTTAATCTGCTAACTGTAGATGCATCTGTCCATGACAGTATCGGTAAGAGACCACCACACAGGTCTTGTGGAGACAAGTCCTGCCTTCACCTTGAAAAGATCTAGCAACACAAGATTGGGCATCTCTGAGGCACTATGGGCCATCAACAGCAGCAGAATTAGACTTCAACCCAATGTATAACCTCATGGCTCAGTATATTACCCCACCCAACCATTACAATCAAGCAAGGGGGTCAACCCTAGTTCAATGGAAAGTGCAGGAGGGCATACCACGAGCAGGACCAGACTTAGCTGAAGATGAGGTGTCAACCTAGCGAAGCTACCAGACAGGACTACATACATGTCAAACAGCATAAGCAAGAAGTGACTGAACCCACAACCAATGGATCACATTTAAGTTCTGCAGTCCTGGTACATCCAGTTGTAAATGCTGGTGGATAACTAAACAACTCGCTGGAAAAGGGGGTTCCGTAAACATCCCTCATTTTCAGTGTAAAGATGAGACTGAAGCGTTTGCAGCAATCTTCACCAGACTGCTGAGTAGATCCATTTCAGCCTCCTCCAGTAATCCCCCAGTATTACAGATACCTGTTTTCAGCCAATTTGATTCACTCCTTGGGGTGGCATGGTGGCTCAGTGGTTAGCACTGCTGCCTCACAATGCCAGGGATCTGGGTTTTATTCCAGCCTTGGGTGTCTGTCGTTTGCACATTCTCCCCATGTCTGCGTGGGTTTCCTCCAAGTGCTCTGGTTTTCTCCAACAGTCCAAAGATGTGCAGGTTAGCTGAATTGGCGGTGCTAAATTGCCCATAATGTGGAGGGATGTGTAGGTTAGGTACATTCAGCAGGAGTAAATAGGAGAAATGGACCTGATGAATTACTCTTCAGAGGGTTGGTGTGGACTTGTTGGGCAGAAGGGCTTGTTTCCACATGCCACATGAAGCTGGAGGCACTGGATAAGCAAAGGCTGCAGGCCCTGACAACATTACTGAAGTTTTGTGCTCCAGAACTTGCTGCTCCCCTAGCCAAGCTGTTCCAGTACAGTTGCAACACTTACATCGACCCAACAATGTGGAAAATTGCCCAGGTATATCCTGTACATAAAAAGCAGCACAAATCCAACCTGGCCAATTACCACCCCGGTCTACTCTTGATCAAAGAAATGAAACCAGATGGATCACCTGGCATTGAGCTAGGCACCAGGAAAGTCAACGATCCCTCAAAGTCGCCCTCATCAACATCTAGGGGCTTGGTAGATTTGGTAGCAATTGGTATAACTCAATGGCTTGCTAGGCCATATCAGAGGGCAACTGACAGTCAACCACATTGCCGTGGGTCTGGAGTAACATTTTGGCCAGACCAGGTGAGGATGGCATGTTTCCTTCACTGAAGGAAATCAGATGGGTTTTGGACAATTTTTAATTCCAGTTTTTTTTCAAAAAACAGAAATTCAGATTGAATAGAAACTGGGTCTCTAAATTAATACAGGTTGTTCTTCTAACACGATTGTTGCATCCTTCTGCAATGCCACATTCCAGAAAATTGGTTATGAAAGGCCATTATAGAAAATTGCAATATCCATTCAGAGGTTCATGTTATCCAAATGTCCACAATTCAATTGCATCATACCAGTAATCTAGCGATAGCACTAGACCATTGCTGAGAGGATCAGCACAGACACGGTGGGCCAAATGGCCTGTTTCTGCCCTTTCCTGTACTGTTCTTAGTTGTATTAAAGACAAGAGGAAGGTTATATTAAAGGCCACCAGGCTTGATGGAACGGATAACAAAAGAATGACCTAAACCCAAATGTATCTGTCAATGCAAAGCTTAGGAAAATAACAGGGTTGCTCATGGAAAAGAAAATGAAAACCTTATGAATGTGGAAAAGATGATTCTGACGAGCAGGACAACTACTCACGTTCATTCACTCGAAGAAGGATTCAAATGTGTGACAAAGGTGTAATCAACCAGCCTTAGAAATAGGGTAGTATCAACAAGTGCTGAATCCTAGTCAGGTGGCAATACCAGTCAAGCAACTTCCTTGGAGGAAGGAGTGTTTCCCAACACTACTTCTAGATCCTTGACAATTTTAGTGTGATTGATATGACTAACTACATGCCTGTCCTCTGGTGTTAGTGAATCATCCTGACCAGTTGACAAGTGATTAATTTCTGAACTGGTAGTTTTGAAAAAAAACAAGGAATTTTCTGCTCACTATGAATGGTCAACCACATAGGGATTCTGGACCATCACCTGAAGTCCCAGAGAAAAAGTAGCCAGATAATGGGAGGCAACTCCTGCAAAGCATGTCCTGGAATGGAGGTGAATGGCCAACAATCCCAACTCTGAGCTCCTCTGAATTCCAGTTCTGCCAGGACTGCTTGATCATAGAATCCCTACAGCGTAGAAACAGCCCCTTTGGCTCTACAAGTCCACCCTGATCTCCCCCCTCCTCTCCCCAAAAAGCAACCAGAGACCCATTCCCCTAACCTATTACTCTACACACCCCTGAACACTATGGGGAATTTAACATGGCCAATTCACCTAACCTGCACACCTTTAGATTGTGGGAGGAATCCAGAGCACCTGGAAGAAACCCACACAGACACAGGGAGAATGTGCAACCTCCACACAGACAGACAGTCACCCAGGGCTGAAAATGAAGCTGGGTTCCTGGTGTTGTGAGGCAGCAGTGCTAGCTACTGTGCCACCATGCCACCCTTAACACACAGTCAAATGTCCATGTTTGATCCAAGATGTTAGAGGTCAAGGCTGAGTCTGTCCAATGAAACCCAAACAGGTTTGTAGGTAACTATTGATAATCAGCAATATTATCAAAGTGATGGACAAGTAGATCATTTGGCAGGTTGTTGTATGGTCTTGTAGCTGTACTGCAACAGTTTGGATAGAGGTACAGCAAGTTCTGGAGCACATCTCCAGTATGGTTACTGAAATACTTTCAGGGCCAGTAGTTTTTTTTTTTACAGTATCCGACATCTACAGACAATTTTTTCCCCCCCTATCATGGAGTGAATCAAATCAATTCCAATACCGTACAACCCAGATGGCCTCCTTCTTCAAAGACTGCAATTTCCCCCCCAAAACGTGATCGACGATGCTCTCCACCACATCTCCTCCACTTCCGGCTCCTCCGCCCTTGAGCCCCACAACTCCAATCGCCACCAGGACAGAACCCCACTGGTCCTCACCTACCACCCCACCAACCTCCATATACATCGTATCATCCGTCATCATTTCCGCCACCACCAAATGGACCCCACCACCAGGGATATATTTCCCTCCGCCATCAGCATTCCGAAAAAGACTACTCCCTCAGTGACTCCCTCGTCAGGTCCACACTGCTCCCCCCCCCTCCACAAACCCAAGCTCCACTCCTGGCCACCTTCCCCTGCAACCGCAAGAAATGCAAAACTTGTGCCCACACTTTCTCCTCTTCCTCCCCCCCCCCCCGGGATCCTTCCATATCTGCCACAAATTCACCAGCACCTCCACACACATCACTTACTGCATCCGCTGCACCCGATGGGGCCTCCTCTATTTTGGGGAGACAGGCCGCCTACTTGCGGGACGTTTCAGAGAACACCTCTGGGACACCTGGACCACTCCATGGCTCAACACTTCAACTCCCCCTCCCACTCCACCAAGGACATGCAGGTCCTTGGACTCCTCCATCGCCAGACCATAGCAATACGACGGCTGGAGGAAGAGCGCCTCATCTTCCGCCTAGGAACCCTCCAACCACAAGGGATGAACTCCGATTTCTCCAGTTTCCTCATTTCCCCTCCCCCCACCTTGTCTCAGTCCCAACCCTCGAACTCAGCACCACATTCCTAATCTGCAATCTTCTTCCTGACCTCTCCGCCCCCACCCCCACTCCAGCCTATCACCCTCACCTTGACCTCCTTCCATCTATCGCATTTCCAACACCCCTCCCCCAAGTCCCTCCTCCCTACCTTTTATCTTAGCCTGCTTGGCATACTTTCCTCATTCCTGAAGAAGGGCTCATGCCCGAAATGTCGATTCTCCTGCTCCTTGGATGCTACCTAACCTGCTGCGCTTTTCCAGCAACACATTTTCAGCTCTGATCTCCAGCATCTGCAGTCCTCACTTTCTCCTAATCAAATCAGAGGCAGACATCAAAGTAGTCAGGATCATGCATTCCGCACTTCTAGCTGGAGCCTCATCTGTTGCAGTCTCATTACTAAGTATGTTGGAACACCATACCCCAATGACTAGATTTGTGGAACCACTTTCAAGTGAGCTTGCTTGTCCAACATCATTCATGATGGAATGCAGCAGGACTGCACAACTTGAATTTCATCAGTTGGTTGAGGAATTGCTGTAATCACTTGCTGTTTGGTAGCTGTGTTGTAGCTGGTGCTCTTCCTGAAAGATCCTCTTGCATTCTTCTCTGAAGCAGCACTAATGCCCTGGCTTGAGGATAAATGTTGGGGAATATGTTGGGGCTTGAGGTTATAGTTTGCGTTCCAGTACAATTCTGCTGCTGTTGATGGCTCAGTGCTTCATCGATGTCCAGTCTGGAGATGCTAGATTAGTTTGAAGTGGATCATATTGAGCAGAGTGTTAGAACCCTGCAACACAATTGATATGCCCCACCTTCATGTTGAGGATTTGGCCTCAATTGTACAGTATTGTCATGAACAGATGTTTGCATGGCAGGTAGACTAGTGCAGATGAAATGAATTATGATCTTTCCTCTTGTTGGTTCTTTCAAGATCCACTGCAGACCCTAGTAACTGTGGCTTTTAAGACTATTTGATCAGAAGTAGTGCTGCTGAATCACTCGGTGAGGAACATTGAAGTCTCCCAACCAGAGTTAATTGCACCTTTGCAACCCTCAGGTGTTTCAATCAAGTGGTGTTCAACAAAGGGTTAACTATCACAATGTGAGCAATTCGCGATGGCATGGCTTTTGAGGGAATTAAAGCCAAACCTTCTGAAAAGGGGAAGAAATTAGAAATTTTCATAAAAGTTTTGGTGATTCAGTGCCACTGGCATCGGGACAAGTTGCTGAGAAATCTGTTGTCATTACATTTGCAATTTGATATACTCTGGGATATTCAACCACTTTTGTCTGTTCTCCATATCCACTTCATGTTAATTCTGGATGTTAGAAAGCAAGTTGCATTTAGATTGTGGATTCTATTACTGTCCCAATTCAATATTGTACAAAAAGGAGTAAAAGTCTGAAAGAGTTAATGCTGTTAACACTACCCGATATGACATCACAAAGGCTTGGGGGTAGAATGGAGAGAACAACAACTGAAGAGAGAACAACAGAACAAGACCTACCATCTGGGTCTTCCTCAATTTCTGTAGCAATACTAACTATATTAGTTAACTTTTTACCATTATGCAACACATGAAATTTTGGTTAAAATAACAGCCTGGTTTCACTTGACTACTAAGTGGTTCTCGTTCGACTGTTTGAAGCCATGGTAGCTTGTAGATTCCTACCAGAGAAAGAAATGATGGCAACAAATCTATCAGGTAACACAGCAGGGCATGTGGGGATGTGATATCTAGTATTCGGGATCTCTCATTTTGTCAACTATAAAACAAACAGTTTGATCCTAAGACTGATCATCCTTAAGATTATGGTCAAGCCCACATTCTCACAACTGTTGCAAAGTATACCATCTGTTTAATTTTGATATTCTTTTGATCAACAAAGATAACAGCCTTGTCTTATAAAAACAGATATTCCATTTCCTGGATTTTACCCAATACATGACTGAATGCCTTCCATTTCCAGTTTTAGCTGTTAAAAATGATATTGCTTAGTTTAAAAGGTGGTCAATCCTGCTTGATTCCTCTAAAACACTGATCAATTCATGACTTACATCTTCACAAAATGTTATGAAAAATCCTCACCAAATTTAATAGCTGTTTTAAGAATGCATTTTTCCATAAAGCTAACTAGAATAAGTAAAAAAAATGAATTTGGCTGTTCTAGTTGGTTTGCTTCCACAGTTGATCTGGAAATTAGTTTCCCCTTTATATCTACACTGTTTAATATTTTCTAATCTCCAATAGTATTTGAAAGTCTATAATGCAAGTCCTAAAAGAATAATTTTCTGTTCATCCATTTTAATCATACTATTTCCACTGTTTATTCAAATATATCCCAAAGTGGTAATAAGCATTTCAGTATTGCAGTTCTACTGCATTTTTGAATGTCACAGTCCTTTCTAAAAGCCTTAGAACTGTTGTTATTTTAGCCAACAGTACAACTTTTGAGAAAGTTAGGAAAAAAAAATGTGCCCATACAAAATGGACACACTGAAAACTAGTAAGGAATTGCATTCCTGAAGTCAAATAATTTTGGCACACATAAATACTTTAAAACATTTCGCTACAATAATCAGAATTGAATTAAGCAGAAGTTCATTAAACAATTTGTACTAAAATGCCTTCCAATCATTTAATATTTTCCAGATATTCAAGTAGCTTCAAGGCATCAACGTAAAGGCATTTTCAGAGCCAACAGCCAACATACACTGCTATATTGAGCAATTTGGCACTGCAATTTGAGGAGTATTGTTCAGATCAAATTGGAAGCAAAATACTGTAAATGCTGGAAATGTGAAACAAACAAAAGATGCCAGAGAAACTTAGAACTCAAAGCATTAACCTTCTCTATAAGATGTTGCCACAGCAGCTGACATCCAAATTGAGTCAGGTCAATACTGCATACACAAATCTGAAGTGCTAAGAGGTATACATTGAAGTTCAGATGTGGTATATTTTCATCCCCATCTAAAAGCAATCACCAATTACACTGGGCGATCACCCAAGGGTCAGCTTGAAAATTTTGGGTTTGCGTTTTTGGGCTTGATAACCTCACCATTACCTGTCTTTGCAAGGCCATTTCTCTCCCCAGTTCAGCATTCTGCACCATTTTTCTCATATATTCCAGCTGCTTTTCCAGAATGTTACAATGAGATTCTGCCGCTGACAATTGTGCTGCCACTGCTGGAAATTAAAAACTCAGTTATAACATTTTGCTCAAATTCAAACCTGTATTTAATTGTAGGACATTACAGAATCCTTTTAATATCAGAATATTCTTTCCACAGTACTGAAACAAAATATCAAGATACATGGGAAATGCACAAACATCTGTTTCCAGGTTCAAACAAGCAGACCTGAAACATTAAAAAGTATTACTCAAACAATATATTAGTTATGGACAGGTATCCACCTGCTATCAGAATTGATTCTTATAATATTCAGTATCCTCTAGTCAGAGGAAAAAGTGCCAGATTTTAGCTTTGAAAGCTCCAAATACTGAACCACTTCAACAAACCTTGACTATGTTGTGCTACTCCAATCTCTGCATTGCTTTCTTTTGGCTGGCTCTTATCCAAGATGTTTTTACTCTCAGCTGCTCCTCTGACCATCCATTTTAAGTTTTCCTCTGCTTGTGCTCGCTCCAACTCCAACTTACGAATTTTCTCCTGAAGATTTCTTAATGCTGAAAGTATAGCTAAATTAAAATATCAGAAGCAGAAACAAAGTCAATCTTGATAGTTACATTCAACTAAATATCACTACAAATATGTTCAAGGACGTAAAGGTTTAAAATATTATTTTATAAAAGAGAGCTTGTCAGAAGCATTGGCTAATACCTTACAAATATTTAAAAACTATTCAAACAAATAAGGAGATAAAACTAAAGGACAGAAGAATTAGTTATGATGCTGACATTTTACTGGAGGTTTGCATTGCACACACATCAGAACAATCTTATCTAAATATCTGGAGGCTGCTGCACAATTAAGGCATGCAACCAAATCTGGGACTCACTATCAAGCAGCACAGTAGCAAGTCTGGCATTGTCAGCACATTTGTGCATGCATCCTGAACAAAGTGCTGTACCCTGCTGGCTGGAACCAAGTACACATGTTGCATCATTAAAATTTTTACTCTGGCCATAGTGCAAGGGACTATTTCATTAACTGCATTCAATATACACCTGTAATTAAAATGAGAAGCCATATTAAGATACTGTTAAGATCAGAAATCATCTTTACATTGACGGAATTCAGCTGGGACAGAGCATAAAACCAGAGTTCAGTCAGGGGAGGGAGGGATGGGCTCTTGTCTCTCCCTTTCTCAGCCTTCAGGAGAACAGGACTTGAAATTCTGCACAAGTTGGGGCAGAGAGCAGTACAAATTCTACTCTAAACACCTTCACCATTAACCACATTTGGATTAAAAGAGTGACAACATAGGGCAAGTGATTAGTTAGCAAGTATTTTGTTCACTTGTCTCACCTCTTTAAGACACAGGAAATTATCATTACCATTTCTAATTAGAATGAGCAATAATAAGGTGATAAATGAACAAAGATTAATCAAGACAATGATAACGACAGGGAAGCTGACGTCAGAGGTCCTGGACACTGGGATGATCCAGGGTAAACATGCCTGCAACTCAGAGTTGTGAAGAAAAATAGAAATGCAGCAAGGCAAGGAACACTATTCCAGGATGTAGTCACAATTTAGAGCTGGGTCTTCTGATTTGGTCAGGGACAATGGGCGACTGCAAGGTTAAGCAGGCATGGGTACCTAGGAACTGCAGGATCCTCAGCCTTTGTAATTGTTCAGAACCTCAGAGGCGCTCAATTTATTTGAATAAGTATGTGGACTACAAGGTAGATGAGCTAACTGCCATTTCACAATGATGGGGAAAAAAAAAGTGTGTTGTGGTAGCATGGGACTGACCCTGCTCACTGAAACAAGACTCCAAAAGATTTGCTTGGTTAGTTCAGAACATCTGCTCAGGAATGAAATTTGTGACAGGAGAGGCAGAATCTAGTCATATGGTTGCTGCAGATGCCTTCTGTCTTATAATAGGCAGATATGAAAAGTCTCTGCAAAGTCATAAAGAGCAAGATATGAAACTGGAGGCAGAATCGCAAACTTCTGGATAATCACTTGAGTCATAAGCAATTTAACATAAAAAAGGATAATAAGATTAGAAAAACAAATACATAGTTCAAGGACTAGTTGAGAGAAGTAGGTTCTGACTTGCAGGGCACAGGCACCAGTATAGGAGAAAGTGGGATCTCAATCATTGGCACAGTCTACGCCTGAGCTATGCTGGGGTCAGTGTTCTCGCCAACATAAACCAGAAATAGGGTTTGAAATTGTATAAGGGGGACAAAGATCAAATTTGGTAAATTAAAAAAGTAGGGACAAGGCAAGAGAGAAGCTATTAATGAGAGGTGGTAAACAGACCAATGTCAGGAGGTATAAAAGTACGAAAAAGTAGAAAGCAACAGAAGAGGTTATCAAAAAAATTGGAACCTGAATACTCAACAGCACAATTAGGACGGATAAAATGTTACAAACAGGTGGTAGATAGAGCTGGTAGGACATTTTAGACAGGGGTGACAGTTCCGAAAACCAAGATATGTACAGAGATAAGAAATTAAAAAAGCAAAAAGTCACCTCTGGGACACGGGTACAGCCCACTCTCCCCAAATAAACAAACACAGTAGGAATGAACACAGAAGGAAAGAAATAATGTGAAAAGTATGGCAATAATCTTCAAAATAAGTAAGAATCAGGAGGGACTGAAGAAACTTATAAAATCACCAGAAATGGGAGACTGAGCAAACTGCAGGTTGAATCCTCATGCTGTCATGTATTTCATCATTGCATCTTAAAAGTAGTAACTGGAAAAGTTCATGTACTGATTCTCATTCTCCAAAGTTCCCCAGATTCAGGAAGGGTTCAATGAGAATGAATTTAGCCAACATACAGAGGAACCTTGATTATCTGAAAATCGGATTATCCGTAGGAGATCTCGAGGTCCCATCAGAAACATTACGAAGACGTGTTTCCAACAGTGATTGAGTCTTTTGCTTAGTGATTAAACAGGGATCGTCTCCCCGCCCTCCCTATCTCTCCCCACACTTCCCTGGAGTTCTACAGAGGGGTGTACCCTAAACCCCTCCTCTTCCCCAGATAATTTCTCCAACATTGGACCTGTACAGGTCAAAGGTGGAACTTGACAAAAGGCTGCAGTAAAAGGTCGCGTGCTTGGCTGTGTGTTCACACATGCACGTGGGCACTATTTGGAAACTTACCCCACAAAGGCAACAGTCGTTGTTGGTGTACAGTCCAGCTGCCCCAAAGAGGCGGTGGGGGGGGGGCTGCTGGACGGAGATTGAGTTGTTGGATAGGGGTTGGGGAAGAAGATAGAAGTGGGGCTGATGGACGGGGTTGGGGAGGGGGTGTGGAGGGCAGGACAGGGTCTCACGTGCTGTGATGCTGCATCACCTCTTGAACGGGGAGCAGACTTTAAAAACTCCGAGCCCCAGAGAAAAGGGATTTAAATCGATTAACAGAATAATCGATTATCCGAATGAAAGTGCCCGCCCATATCGCTCAGATAATCGAGGTTCCCCTGCATTCAAAAAAGCAGGAAACTCCAGGCCAGTTAAATTAACATCTGTCATAGGGAAAACATTAGGAGCGGTTAAGACATTAGAGCAGAGCATTTGGAAAAATTTACAACAAACCAGTAGAATCAACAGAATATTAGGAAAACCATATTTAAATTTATTGGGGTTCTTGGAGCAAGTAGCATGCAGAGTAGGGGGAAAACTGGTGCATAAAATGTCCTTGGATTTCCAGACCTTTGATCAAAAAAGGTGCCATGAAAGGTTATTGTGGGAACTAAAAACTCATGGGGTACCATTCAATATTTTGGTGTGTACAGAAGATTGGTTCGCTAATACAAAATGGAGAGGTGTAAAATGAGTCTTTTTTTGAATTAGTAAGAAACAATGTGGGTCATGTGCCACAGGGATCAATGAGAGGGCCTCAATATTTTACAATTTAAATAACTTCGATGAAGCAACCACGTTGCTAAATTTGCTGATGACAGAAATACTTAGTTGCAAAAGGGTACATAGGGGTATAAATAGCTTAAATGAGTGCGCAAATCTGAAAAACGGAGTATTGTGCAGGAAAATATCCATTTGCAGGAAGTGATCCATTTGGCATGAAGCATGAAAGGTTAGTGTTCAGCTTTAGCAAAATATTTAGGAAAACTAATATAATGATACTGCTATTCACTAAATTGATTAGATTGCCAGATTCTCTCATAACATTGCTTTATAATATTGTAATTTACAGTTTTACAACATGATTATTTGAATGTTATTCAAATTTATCTAAGTCAAATTCATACTGAAGAAAAGAAAGTTTATTGTACATATTCAGGCACAAGAATTGGACAAACAGGTTACAGATTATGTGACAATTTTCTGATTATATACCTCTACTATTGCTCTCAGGATATGAAACAACAGGCTTATTGGAGGATTGGCGCACATCAGCATTGAGGAAGGGCTTGTCCATTGGGTATACAGCAAACGATGGTTCAGACAAGCTATCAGATGTTGGTAATAGTTGAAAACTTCCATCCAAACAAGGCTATAAACAGAATGAAAATAATGTGATTTAACAGATCAAGTCATTCCTGGGAAGCTGGCTGTGTTGAATAGGATTTGAAACGAATTCCTTGTGGGCAGAGGTTAGGAAAGCAGTTGCACACAATTGCACCAGAGTAATATACCTGCAGTGGACTTATGTCACTATACAGAAAAGATCAATGGACAGAACTAAGTATAGTCATTATAATTACTTGCATTCAAGGTTGAGCATTATAGATGATCAAGTTACAATGTTACAAGTGGAATCCTTAGAATAAGACAAAATAGTTTTAGTTCGACTGTACACTGCACAGCAACTTTTAAAAGATCCTTAAACTCAATTCATAACAATGTAATAAAAGATTTTTGTGTCCTGCATATTTCAGAGTATGTTCAAGTTTTGGTTTTTTTCAAACAAAGTCTTCAAATATGTAAGCTACATACTTGATATGCAAAGTTAGTGCAACCAATTTGAAAGCCTTGGGAAAGAGAGCATACGTCACATCAGTTGAGGTCTTCTTTTGTGGCCAATGGACAATAGCATACTCATCCATGTCTTTATTTCATGTATTTATGCTCTTGCCAACTCTTCTCCATTCTAAAGCAATGGCAAGGCTCCTCTTATTTTCTACCCCCCAGTCTCCATATTTAACACATGATTCTACCTTTTCCATCACCTCCAACATAATGCAAAACACATGCTCCTGCCCTTTGTACTTTGAACTCACACCTGTTCTATCATTAACAAAAACGTAAGCCACCGAACAATTCTATATCAGAACACCAATATCACCTGCTTAACACCAAGGAATGTTAATCCCTCCTCTCTCTGCCTGAAGCCCCATATACCTTTCCGAAACACAGAGCAATTTGCTTGCATGCCTTTCAATTTAGGACTGCTGAGCTTCTTGATGGGGTCGGATTTAAATTGGGGAGATTAAAGGCAATGTCAAGAGTGTGGTGCTGGGGAAAAAAAACAATGTTTTAAGCATAAGCCCTTCATCGGGAATGCAGCTTGTGGGCCAGGGCAGGGGTGGAGAGGCAGCTGAGAATGCAATAGGTAGATGAAGGCAGGAAGCAGGTGATATGTCAGAGGAAGGTGAAGCACATAGATGGGAAAGACTATGGACATGTCAAGACAGTAGTGCCACATTGGAGGCTTGGGACTGGGATAAGGTGGGGGAAAAATGAGGAAACTGGCAAAATCCACATTAATCCTGTGTGGTTGCCAGGTCTCAAGGTGGGGTCTCAATGAGGAGTTCTGCCTCCAGATGTTGGTTGGTGTGGGTGTCTCAGAGCACACAACTGATCTTCAGCATCTGTAGTCCTTACTTCCTCCTAGGAGATTAAAGGCAGTTTGGTAATTGCTTTATGGAACATGAAGTCCATAAACACACAACACCCTCTCATTAGAATCTTAAAAATTATTCAACTTCATAGGAGCATAGAATCACTACAGTGTGGAAATAGGCCATTTGGCCCAATAAGTCCATACAAACTCTCCGAAGAGCATTCCAGGCTCAGGCTCAACCCCCTACCTTATCATTGTATCACTACACTCTCATCCAGGTCATTGATAAAAATGACAAACAGTGGCCCCAAAGCAGATCTGCGCAGGACCCCACTAGCAACTGAACTCCAGGATGAACATTTCCTATCAACCACCACCTCTGGCTAGCTGAAAGAAGACAATTTCTGATTCAAACTGCTAAATCACCCTCAATCTCAAGCCTCCGTATTTTGTGCAATAGCCTATCGTAGGAACCTTATCAAAACAGCTTACTGAAATCCATATCTACCACATTAACAACTTTACCCTCATCCATCTGTTTATTGAGTTCTTTGAGATGGTGACTAAAGTTTGAGAGGCACGACCTACCCCTCTGGCCCAAAACATTGATGCTCATGCCCATCAGATGCTGTCTGACCTGCTGTGCTTTTTCAGCAACACTCTCTACTGCCATCTTTGTTACCCATTATGAATTCACCTGATTCTAACTGCAAAGCACTTAAATTTGTCTTCAGCAGTCTTTTTCCTCTTCATATATCTATATCTGCAGTCAGCTTTTATATTTTCCATGAACATACTGTCATATTCTGTTTTCCCTTTCTAAATTAAGCCTCTGAACTTTTAAATTTCTCAGTCCTCAGGTTTTCTGCTTTTTCTGGCCAATTTAGACATCTCATCTTTGGCTTTAAAATTACCCCCGATTTTCCTTGTTAACCATGGTTGATCCACCTTCCCCGTTTTAATCTTACGCCAGATATGCAATTAATTGTTGAAGTTAATCCAAGTGTTCGTTAAATGTCTACCATTGCCTATTCACTATCAATCCTCAAGGGCTAAAGTGAATAGGACCCCTCAAGGACCAAAGTGGACATTTAAAACATAGAACTGCAAGAGATGAGTGAGGTTCTCAATGAATATTTCTCCTTTATCATGGAGAAAGACAAGATAACTTAGGAACTTGATGAAGTTGTGGTGGTATCTTGGGGACAGTCCATATCATAGTAGAGATGATGTTGGATGCATTAGAATGCATGAAGGTGGATAAATCTCCTGGTCTTGACCAGATATATCCAAGATACTGCAAGTGGCTTACATTTTAGCATCATTAGCCACAGGTTAGGTACTGGAAGGCTGGAGCATAGTGAATGTTGCGCCATTATTCAACGGTAGCAAAGAAAAGCCTAGAGACTATAGACCAGTAAGCTGGACATCTGCGGTGGATACGTTACTTGAGAAGATTGAGTGATAAGATATACATTAGAAAGATGGGTTTAATCAAGAGTAGTTATCATGGCTTTGAGAGCAGGAAATCATGTCTTACATAATGAAGTGACCAGAAAGGTTAACAAGGACAGGGCGGTAGACATAATCTATATTGATTCCAGTAAGGCCTTTGATAACCTTTCAGAGTGGCCTACCATGTGGAAACTTAGATCACTAGGAATCTAGGGCGAGCTGGCAAATTGGATATACAATTGGCTTGATGGTATGAAGGAGAGGGTAATAGTGGAAGGGTGTTTGTCAGATTGGAGGCCTGTGACGAGTGGAGTGCCTCAAGGGTTGGTGCTGAACCCATTACTGTTTGTAATCCATATCGTTGCTATAGATAACGACATATAAGGCATGATTATTAAGTTTGAAGGTGGCATGAAAATAGGTGGTTTCATGGATACTGAAGGAGGCTAGCAGAAATTGCAGCAGGACCTCGATCAGCTGGGGAAATGGGCTGAGAAATGGCAAATGGAGATAAGTGTAAGGTCTTGCATTTTGAAAAGTCAAGTAAAGATAGGGGTTATATGGTGAATGGTAGGACCTTAAGGAGTGTGGCGGAACAGCGTGATCTTGGAGTTCCGGTTCATGGTTCTCCAGGTGGAGTCACAGGTAGGTAAGGAAATGAAGATGGCTTTTGGCACACTGGCCTTCAGTCAGGGCATTGAGTATAGAAGTTGGGAAGTTATGTTGCACAATGTTGGTGAGGCCGCACTTAGAGTATTGTGTTCAGTTATGGTTATCTTGTTTTCAGAAGGACGTTATTAAACTGGAAAGAGTGCAGAAGAAATTTTCAAGGATGTTGCCTGGACTCAAGGGACTGAGTTATAAGGAGAAGTTGGACAAGCTAGGACTTTTTTCTTTAGAATAAAAGAGACCAAGGTGGACCTTATTGAGGTGTCTAAAATCATGAGCAGAATGGATAGGGTGACTGCATTCAGTCTCTTTTTCCCGAGGGTTGGGGGGAAGAACTAGAAAGTTAAGGGGTAGCATTAAAAGGGAACCCGAAGAGCAACTTTTTTTTCTCCACAGAGGGTGGTATGCATATGGAATGAGCTACCAGAAGAGGTTGAGGCTGGTACATTAACAACATTTAAAAGGCATTTGGACAAATACACGGATTAAAAGGATTAAAAGAATATGGCCTACCTGCAGGGAAACGGGGTTAGCATGGATGGACATTTCAGTCAGCATGGACCAGTTTGGGCCAAAAGGTGCCTGTAGGCGTGGATCGCATCTGGAATAAGGCCACAGGGAGTAGCTTAACCCAGAAGAGGCCAGTCTCAGACATGAATTTGGCAAGTTTCGTCTTAAGAGTCTGGTTAAAAAATGTTCAACAAGGCCAGCAGCCTGAAGACAATAAGCACAATGCAGTTGCTGACAAATAAAGCTGGGAACAGTTCTTCATTAATATTACTAACGATATGTGGTCTATTGTTTGAACTAATGCATGCAGGTATACCGAACAGGGAATAACTTCCTTAAGCAAAATCTTCACGAGTCTCAACAGTAGCATTGGTACTAGGGTAGGCTTCAATCCACTTAGAAAAGACAACAATAACAGCCAAAACTTATTTATAGCACTGACATTTCTGCAACTCAATGTAATCCAGTTGAAGTTCTCAAAGGGACCCTCTGGCAAGGGAGTTCTACCCTGAACACAAATTAAGCCTTTTCTGGGTTGATGTTCCTGACAAATAAGACACCGGGTGCTAACCGTCTGAGCTACACAGCTTGGTGGTATCCCCACCTCCAATCAGGAGAAGGTCGGTGACTGAACGGGCACCAGTGAGTTGCATAAATGCACACATTCAATAACCCAGAAAGCAAGTTCATCAGACATACAAATTTGACCCGCAGGAGTAGTCAAGAGTTGAGCGTCAGGGTCATACAAACAGCTGAACTCAGACTATAACATCTTATCAGTGTCAGGGGAGTCCCCCTGAAGTTTAACAATGTCTTAAATGGTTGGCATTAAATTTATCAAAAGTAGACTAGTTTTAATTAGAATTTGTAGTCTGCCTCATCATTCTGGGCATAAACATAAAATCCCCTTTAGATGCTGCTTTTGCTGCCCCATCTGCCAAATGGCTGCTGATGTCAGCTAAACCTTTGCCATTACTATGGGTAATACATTTAATATATTGATCAGCTGTAAAATTTAAGAACCTCTTGATCAGTCTTCCTTTTTCCCTTTTTATTCTGTAACATTCCTATTTTGCTCCTCTTCAATCTGAATTCTAATTTGCATCCTTTCATACTTCTACCATTGAATATTCTTTGCCATGTATTTACTCATTTGATTTGTAATGTTATCAAATCTGAAACTATTATCCTCACTTTACTCATCTATTGGATGCGCCCTCTGTGCCTTGAACCACATTCTAACATTCTACTGAATTTCTAAATCTTTCCCATGTTAGCTGATATGCAACTATCTTCCCAAAGCCTTCTGACTCATCCACTCTCTCTATACAGCAAGACCTTTCTTCCAAAATCCAGTGTTGAGTGACCCAGAATTTCTTCAAATCAAACTTTGCAAATTTTAAGTCATCATCCACTATCAGGCTGCAGTTTTTATCTTGGTACTTGGATGTTGAATTCAGTTCCAGCTTCACATTCTATCAGAAGTTGTTGCCTTGCACGTCTGCCTCCTTCTCAATAACTTGTCACTGAAACTGCTGTGCATTACACCTTTGTCAGTTGCAGACTTGACTGTTTTGATACTTTCTCATCCAGATTCTACCCTACCCCTTAATTTCATCTATAAATATGGTGTCACCTCAGCAGTGAGTCCCAGTTGACTGTCAACAGTAACCACACTGAGCTACTTTTGATTAAACGGAATTTGATGGGACCTTCCATGTAGATTATGACATCCAATAATTAAAGATCCTTGTATTCAAAGTCTCCCTTGTTAATTTAAGGCCAACTATTGAACTGCGCAGTTCTTAGTATTGCCATTACATTTTAGACAGAGATCTGTAACCTTTTCTCACGTGCACATTTCTTTTAAGAACTTCAACCAGTTTAAGAATACTCACTTCGTCAATTTGATGCCCAATTTAATGGCGTTTTCACAGCAAGAGAAGAATTACCTTTTAAAGTTTCTGACAATATTGATGCCAAAGTCCAATTAATTCTTGAATTTTCAAGCCCATATTTTTCCAGCAAATTTGCTGTTGGCTGACTTTACCATGTCTAAATTCTTCCTACCTCCCAATGGCCATTGTTCATTACCCAATTTTTTTTGTTTGGGTCACCAGACAACTGTGGACATCTATGGACTTTTTCCAGATATTTATCATGTAACACCTGCAAAGGACAATCATTCTCAATGAGGTAAAAACAATAACTGCAGGTGCTGGAAACCAAATACTGGATTAGTGGTGCTGGAAGAGCACAGCAGTTCAGGCAGCATCCAACGAGCAGCGAAATCGACATTTCGGGAATCTGTACAATTTCCCTTTATTTTCAAAAGAAAATAAAAGATGAATATTTCAGCAGGTACAACAACACAATATTAAAACACTTTTTAAAGCAAATTTAAATCTCTAAAATACAATTTTCAAATCAAATTTAAATTGTCTAAATCACAACTTGTTCAATCAAGACCATTATTTTACATTCGGAGCTCCAGAAAACAAGATAAACATTCAAACACAAATGTTCATCCAAACCACTCACAACGGAGTTAAATTTTCTGCAGGCTGAAAGGAAACAGCGCTGAGCCTCCTCTCTCTCACAGAGACACACATTCCCTAATTTTTCCCCTTTTACTATTTAATTCAAGACAAGTTTTTAAATGCAATTAGTCTGTGACGCAAGAAAACATGCAACTGGAATTTATTTTAATTCTATCCCAAAACACTATTTTCTTCCCAAATCGATATTGATTCACTTTTTCCTCAATTCCGCAGGACCTTATATTCCTATCAGTCCAAGTAACTCAGTCCCTGCAAATGATTCTCTCTGCAATGAACAAAATTCACAACTTCTCAATCATTTATTTTTTGACCAATTAATCACAGAATCAGCGTCCCATCAGCATCCAGTTTCGGAACCCAAACCACAGGACCAGTGTCCCGTTGGACTTCCGTTTCAGAACCCGAACCTTTTATAGAATCTCATTACAACATATCACGATGTCTCTCTCTTCTTACATAATAATCTACTAAGTTTAACACAAAGTCAGTGTCCCGTTTCAGAACCGGTGGCCCGTCAGACTTCCGTTTCAGAACCCGAACCACCTGTTAGTAGTTCCACCTGCCAGCACCCGGTCCATATCCCTCCAAACCCTTCCTATTCATATGCCTCTTACATGTTGCAATTGTACTAGCCTCCACCACTTCCTCTGGCAGCTCATTCCATACACGTACCACCCTCTGCGTGAAAACGTTGCCCCTTAGGTCTCTTTTATATCTTTCCCCTCTCACCCTAAACCTATGCCGTCTAGTTCTGGACTCCCCGACCCCAGGGAAAAGACTGTCTATTTATCCTATCCATACCCCTCAATTTTGTAAACCTCTATAAAAGGTCACCCCTCAGCCTCCGACGCTCTAGGGAAAACAGCCCCAGCCTGTTTAGCCTCTCCAACCCTCCAACCCTGGCAACATCCTTGTAAATCTTTACTGAACCCTTTCAAGTTTCACAACGTCTTTCCGATAGGAAGGAGACCAGAATTGCATGCAATATTCCAACAGTGTGTCACTCTCAATCTTAATGAAGAATTCTGCTTTATTATGATCACTCTTTATTATGATCTTGCACCACAATGTTGCTAATTAATCCTCTCATAATACCATACCCAGTCTAGGAGGCTTGCTGTCTAGCTGGTTCCTCAACATACTGTTCAAGGAAACCATCTCTCATACATTCCAGGAAATCCTGGAATGAGGGAATCCATCATATTGTTGTTATCAGTTTGGTTCATCCAGTTAGTATGTAGATTGAATTCACCCGTAATAACTGCTGTACCCTTACTGCATGCATCTCCAATTTCCTGTTTGATACAGACTCCAACATCACAACTTCTGTTTGGTGGTCTGCACAAAATTCCCACTGATGTCTTTTTCCCTTTGGCGTTCCACAGCTCCACCCATATTAATTCCACATCGTCAAGGCTAATGCTCCCCCTTACTACTGTATTAATTTCTTTCTTAACCAGCCATCTCCCTTCCCATCTATCTTTCCTAAAAATTGAACAACCATGGATGTTGAATTCTCATCTTTGGTCACTCTGGAGCCAGGTCTCTGTGATGCCAAATACATGACATCCACTAATAAACTGTTAGCACAGTTGCATCCACCTTGCTCCAAATGCAGCTCACATTGAGAGACAGAGCCCTCAGGCTCAATTGGTTTTGGACATTTATGGCCCTTTCACAGTTGTTGTGAAATGTGATCCTTGTTGATTTGTGTCTTTGGTTTCTCTGCCTTCCACATTTCCCCTTAATGTCCTTTGTTTTTGTACCCACTTTACTTCCTTCCGACTTCCTACATTTGTTCCGACCCCTAGCCACATTAGGTTAAACCCTCCCCAATAGAAGGAGCAAACACCCTAGCTGGTTCCAATCCTGTCCAAGTGCAGACCACCTGGTTTGTGTTCGTCTCACATCCCCAGAACCAGTTCCAATGTCCCAGGAACCTGAATCCCTCCCTCTCGTAATACACTTCAATTCACGTATGCACCTTCGCTTTCCTGCCATTCCTACTCTGACTCACGTGTGGGAGCGGTAGCAATCCTGAGATTACCACCTTTGAGCTTACCACATTTTAGTTTAACTCCTACCTCTCTAAATTTAGCTTGTAGAACATCCTTTTTTCGAAAACCTATTAAACAAAGTCTCATATATACGTTAATCTTAGTTTAACCCTGAGGCCCCCAGCCTTATTCCTGATAAAGGGCTTTTGCCTGAAACGTTGATTTTCCTGCTCCTCAGATGCTGCCTGACCTGCTGTGCTTTTCTAGCACCACTCTAATCTCGAGTTCGTTTAATAGAACATGCTCTCTACTTGGTTTCATGTGCCGCTCTAAGCTTTTTCAAAAGCATTTTATGAACTACTTATCTAGGTTATTGTCAATTTGAGTCTAATTTACGTGAAGTTGAAAATCACCCATGCTTGTCATCCCCTCATAATCTTACGTATTTATCCTAATGCTTAGGGCAATATTAATGCCTGGAGACCATTTCTACTAGCAATTCAGTACATTTCCTGGTCTCCTGAACCAAGTTCATCTCTAACTTTTGCATCAATGACATCTCTGATCATCAGCACAATCCCCTCAACCTTTATCCATTTGCTATTCTTCTTGAATGACAGGTGCCTCAAATCAGAACACAGCTCTCATAATTCTGATCCAGACCTCCACAGCAGCAATCAAATGATTTCATTTACTTAAATGTATTTAGTCAATTCATTTACTTTCTAATCAATGTTACGTGCATCCAGATACAGAATTTCTAGTTGCCTCTTTTTGTTATCTTTGTAAAATCCAAGTCTTGGCACTTGGTGGCATCTAAGTAACAGAACAGAGAGCCTACAATTCTGATCTTCATTTCAGATTTAATAATGTACTGTCCCACTTCAACTCTCCCCCTTGGTTTGCTATATTTACCTAAGTCTCCTTCGTCATCCCTCCCATCTCCAACCCCTGACCAGTTTCTCTAGTTACCTGGTTTGAAAAGACCATATCTGATGTAATCTTGAGAATGTATATATGGTATGAGCAGGCAGGGAAAGAGTTAAGTACTGAGTTTTGTGAAACAAGGGATTCAGCTGAACATGACCTAATCCAAGATCGAAGACAGGAAAAATTTCTGGCTGTAACAGGCAGCTCCTTTGAGGTATTTTAGGTGTTGCGGGTGATTTCCTCGAATTCCAGGAGCAGCAATTACTGTTTTATATGTTGTTGTATTGTTTTGGATCATTAGAGGAAAAAAAAGCCAAAACAACAGCAGTTTTAAAAGCGAGAGGAACAGACAAAGGAGGTCAGTGCAGGAGAGCGTGCATGAGAGACCCACACTGCTAACTGACAGCAGCAAACCTGCACAGTTACTGCCTTTGCTGTTTGAATTAGTGTATCATGGACATCGGACTACATCTGGGAAAATTAACGAAGACTGAAATTCACAACTAGTCTTGGAGGAACTGCAGTAGTGAGTAGAATGGGTTCTCTCTTGATTATGTGTTATATTGCGATATGTCTCTTGATTAAACTTTAAAATATAGTCCACAAGTATTAATTTAACCTGGAGCAGTGTTTTGTAGAGGAAAACTTACTTCTTGGGTCTGTTAATTGACTGCAGCAAAAAAATGGCCTTCAGCAGAGTGATATACTCGTCTTGTCAATGTGGGAGTATAGAGCGAGTTCGTGTTACTGAGGATCATGTCTGCAATAAATGCCACTGGTTGAGAATCCCATGAGATTGAATGGACTGGTTGGAGAGACAGAGGCAATGAGGAATTTACAACAGCAAGGTGGTGTGATGGATGGCGGTTTTCGGAAAGGAGGAAAATCACAAATACAGACACATAGATGGGTTAATTCCAGGAAAGGTAGGCAAGGTAGTGCAGGAGTCTTCTGTGGCTATCCCTATTTCAAACAAATATGCAATTTTGAAAAACGTAGGGGGTGATGGATTCTCAGGGGGACGTAGCACAAACAGCCAAGTTTCTGGCATTGAGACTGCCTCTAATGCAATGAAGGGTGTGTCAAGTTCCAAGAGATTGATCGTGTTAGAGGACTCTAGTCCGAAGTACTGACAGACGTGACTGTGGCCAGCAGTGAAAAATCAGATTGGTGTGTTGCTTCTCTGGTGGCAGAATCAAGGATGTTGTGGAGAGGGTGCAGAATGTTCTCCAGGGGGAAAGAGGGTCCAGTAGGAGGTCATTGTCATTGGCTCCAGTGCATACAAAGGAAGGGAAAAGGTTGAGATTCTGAAGTGAGATTACAGAGAGTTAGACAGGAATTTAAAAAGGAGGTCCTCGAGAGTAGTAATATCTGGATTACTCCTGGTGCTGTGAGCTAGTGAGGGGAGGATAGAGCAGATGAATGCACGGCTGAGTAGCTGGTGTACAGGAGAACTATTCATACTTTTGGACCATTGGAATCTCTTTTGGGGTAGAAGTGACCTGTACAAGGAGGACGGATTGCACCTAAATTGGAAGGGGACGAATAGACTTGCAGGGAGATTTGCTAGAGCTGCTCAGGAGGATTTGAACTAGTAAGGTTGAGGGGGGCAACCAAGGGAGATAGGTGAGGAAAGTGATCAACCCGAAATTGGTACAGTTGAGAACAGGAGAGAGTCAAACAGTCAGGGCAGGCAGGAACAAAGCAGAGAACAAGGTAAGACTGGTAAATTAAACTGCATTTATTTCAATGTAAGGGGCCTAACAGGGAAGGCAGATGAACTCAGGGCATGGTTAGGAATATGGGACTGGGATATCATAGCAATTACAGAAACGTGATTCAGGGATGGGCAGGACTGGCAGCTTAATGTTCCAGGATACAAATGCTACAGAAAGGATAGAAAGGGAGGCAAGAGAGGAGGGGGAGTGGCATTTTTGATAAGGGATAGCATTGTAGCTGTGCTGAGGGAGGATATTCCTGGAAATACATCCAGGGAAGTTATTTGGGTGGAACTGAGAAATAAAAAAAGGATGATCACCTTATTGGGATTGTATTATTGAATAGTTAAAGGGACACTGAGAAACAAACTTGTAAGGAGACCTCAGCTATGTGCAAGAATAATAAGATGGTTATGGTAGGGGATTTTAAAAACTTTCCAAACATAGACTGGGACTGCCACAGTGTTAAGGGTTGGGATGGGGAGGAATTTAAGAGTGTACAAGAAAATTTTCTGATTCTGTATGTGGATGCACCTAGTGGAGCAGGTGCAAAACGTGGCCTACTCTTGGGAAATAAGGTAGGGCAGGTGACAGAGGTGTCAGTGGGGGAGCACTCTGGGGCCAACAACCATAATGCTATTAGATTTAAAATAGTGACCGAAAGGGATAGATCAGATCTAAAAGTTGAAGTTCTAAATTGGAGAAAGGCCAATTTTGACTGGATTCGGCAAGAACTTTCAAAAGCTAATTGGGGCACGTAATGGGATGGCTGGAAATCGGGAAGCCTTCAGAAAAGCCTTAGTGGGTGGCATGGTGGCACAGTGCCTGAGACCCGGGTTCAATTCCTGCCTCAGGCGACTGACTGTGAGGAGTTTGCACGTTCTCCCCGTGTCTGCGTGGGTTTCTTCCGGGTGCTCCGGTTTCCTCCCACAGTCTAAAGATGTGGTCAGGTGAATTGGCCATGCTAAATTGCCCGTAGTGTTAGGTAAAGGGGTAAACGTAGGGGAATGGGTCAGTTGCGCTTCGGCGGGTCGGTGTGGACTTGTTGGGCCGAAGGGCCTGTTTCCACACTGTAATGTGATCTAATCTAAATGAGATAACAAGAATCCAGAGAATGTATATTCCTGTTAGGCTGAAAGGAAAGGCTGATAGGCAGAGGGAATGCTGGATGACTAAAGAAATTGAAGGTTTGGTTCAGAAAAAGGTGGAAGCATATGGCAGGCATAGACAGGATAGATCGAGTGAATCATTAGAAGAGTATAAAGGCATTTACTTAAGTGGAAAATCAGGAGGGCAAAAGGGGACATGAGATAGCTTTGACAAATAGAGTTAAGGAGAACCCAAAAGGTTTTTACAAATACATTAAGGACAAAAGAGTAACTAGGGATAGAAGAGGGCCCCCTCAAAGATCAGCAAAGCAGCCTTTGTGTAGAGCACCAGGAGATGGGGAAAATACTAAACGAGTATTTTGCATCGGTATTTACTGGGGCAAAAGGACATGGAATATCTAGAATGTAGGGAAATAGATGGTATCATCTTGAAACATCCATATTAGAGGAGGAACTGCAGGATGTCTTGAAATGTATAAATGTAGACAAATCTGAGGGAACTGCTCAATATCCTAGAATTCTGTGGGAAGCTAGAGAAGTGATTGCTGGGCTTCTTGCTGAAATATTTGTATCATCGATAGTCACAGGTGAGGTGCCAGAAGACTGGAGGTTGACTAACATGGTGGCACTGTTTAAAGTGGTAAGGACTTGCTAGGGAACTATGGACCAGAGAGCCTGATGTCGGTGGTGGGCAAGTTGTTGGATGGAATCCTGAGGGACACGGCGTACATGTATTTGAAAAGGCAAGGATTAATCAGGAATAGTCAACATGGCTTTGTGCATTGGAAATCATGTCTCACAAACCTGATTGAGTTTTTTGAAAAAGTAACAAAGAGGATTGATGAGGGCAAAGTGGTAGACATGATCTATATGGACTTCAGTAAGACATTCAACAAGGTTCCCTATGGAAGACTGGTGAGCAAGGTTAGATCTCATAGCATACAGGGAGAACTAGCCACATGGATACAGAACTGGTTCAAAGGGAGAAGACAGAGGGTGGTGGTGGAGGGTGGTTTTCCAGACTGGAGGCGTGACCAGTGGAGTGCCACAAGGATCGGTGCTAGGCCCACTATTTTTCATCATTTTACATAAATGATTTGCTTGTGAGCATAAGAGGTATAGTTAGTAAGTTTGCAGATGACACCAAGACTGGAGGTGTAGTGGACGTCAAGGAGGGCTGCCTCAGATTGTACCGGGATCTTGATCAGATGGGCCAATGAGCTGAGAGGTGGCAGATGGAGTTTAGTTCAGATAAATGTGAGGTGTTGCATTTTGGGAAAGCAAATCTTAGCAGGACATATACACTTAATGGTAAGGTCCTAGGGAGTGTTGCTGAACAAAGATCTTGGAGCACAGGCTCCTTGAAAGTAGAGTCACAGGTAGATAGCTAGTGAAGAAAGCATTTGGTATGCTTTCCTTTCTTGGTCAGAGTATTGAGTACAGGAGTTGGGAGGTCATGTTGTGGCTGTGCAGGCCATTGGCTGGGCCACTATTAGAATATGGTACACAATTCTGGTCTCCTTCCTATTGGAAGGATGTTGTGAAACTTGAAAGAATTCAGAAAAGACTTACAAGATGTTGCCAGAGTTGGAGGATTTGAGATATCAGAAGAAGTTTAATAGGCTGGAGCTGTTTTCCTTGGAGCATCAGAGGTTGAGGAGTGACCTTAGAGATTTATAACATCACGAGGGGCACAAATAGGATAAATAGATAAAGTCTTTTTCCCTGGGGTTGGGGAGTCCAGAACTTGAGGGCATAGGTTTAGAGTGAGAGAGGAAAGATACATTTAAAAAAAAAAGACCTCAGGGGCAACTGTTTCATGCAGAGGGTGGTAGATGTATGGAATAAGCTCCCAGAGGAAGTGATGGAGGCTAGTACAATTGCAACATGTAAAAGGCATCTGGATGGGTATATTAAAAGGAAGGGTTTGGAGGGATGTGGGCCAGGTGCTGGCAGGTGGGACTAGATTGCATTATCTGGCCAGCATAGATGAGTTGAACTAAGGGTCTGTTTCTGTGCTGTACATCTGACTCTGATCAAATAAGAACTTGCAGTTAAGAATGGGATGCTGGAGACAACAATGAGTTAACAAGATGGAAAAGAGCCATTTAACAAGAGGAGGTAGCATTCAGTATGCAACTGAGATTAACCAGGTGAAAAGTATCTGTTGTATGAATCCAGTTAACAAGATTAAGAACATTGTATAACAGTCACCCAAACAATATGTACGTTGCCTTATCTGGATGCTCCTCCTTGTAAAATGACTATTAGTTCATTGAAAAACTGCTGTTCCAGAGAAGACTGAACTCATGTCTTTGTGCACATGGGCGGCAGTGGTTAGCACTGCTGCCACACAGCGCCAGAGACCCGGGTTCAATTCCCGCCTCAGGCAACTATCTGTGTGGAGTTTGCACATTCTCCCCGTGTCTGCTTGGTTTCCTCCGGGTGCTCCGGTTTCCTCCCACAGTCCAAAAAAAAATGTGCAGGTCAGGTGAATTGGCCACGCTAAATTGCCCATAGTGTTAGGTGCAGCAGTAAATGTAGGGGAATGGGTCTGGGTGGGTGCGCTTCGACGGGTCGGTGTGGACTTGTTAGGCCGAAGAGCCTGTTTCCACACTAAGTAATCTAAAATGGGTGATCATTCTCTCTCCCTTCAGGGCCTGAAATAAATATTAAGGAAGTAAAGCTATACTGTGTCTGAGCATTTTGCTTCAAGTGAAGGGGGAAAACAGGATGACATTCCATGAATGAGTCAGTTGGTAACCTTGCCTTTAATGAAAATCCATTGCTCACTTAGGAATTGGATGTGATAGCACCCTTACAAGCATATTTTGTACATTTGTTTATAGAGTTTAAAGGTCAGCCCGCTTTTGTTGCATTCTTGTAACTGCAGAATAATAGCCTTAAAATTGTGAAAGAATAATGTTTGCTTTTACCCTCGTACCTATGCTGTGGTTTCCTCGAACCGTAGCCCACAAGACCAATTTTGTATGCCAACATTTTTTTCGCCTTCCCAAATCCGTGCTGTAGCTTTCCAGTCTTTCCCCATTTCAGTCAGTCATTGTATTCAGCTTGTTAATCTTTCTGCCAAAACACAACCTTATATTTTCCCCCATGTTACATTCCACTTGTCAAGTTCTTGCCCATTCACTTAACTTGTGTATATGGCTCTGTAAACTGATTATCATTGACCGTTCAATTTGCAAATTATGTTATCTGCAGCAACCATTTTAATTGGAAAAATTCCATAAAACAAAACAATGACAGTTTAAGAACAACTTATGTCATCTATATCTGGTGTTCGAGACAGTTGGTGCTTCCCCGCACAATCACTGTTGGAAGTTTCATATTCCTCCAATGTTGCAAAAGATAGGTCTAGCTACATTGCTACAGTACACTTCAAGCAGTTAGATCATACTCTTCCGTAAGTGGCAACTGAAATCCACCAAGCAGCTGGTTCATATGCAAAACCCACCGTGAAAAAGGAGGAGATCTTATGATTGATTTCCGAGAGTAGACTGAACGTCATTTAGCAGAATGCCTCAATTTTGAAAAGAATATCATGGAATATCACAGGGCCGTGTCGCAGCGACACTTGAATATTGTGTACAGTTTTGGTCTCATCGGAGGAAAGACATTCTTGCTATTGAGGGAGTTCAGCAAAGGTTCACCAAACCAACTCCTGGGTTGCAGTACTGACATGAACAAACGCTCACTGGAATTTACAAGAATGAATGGGATCTAATGGAAACATAATCCTGATCAGAGTGGACAGGCTAGATGCGGTAAGAATGTTCCCAATGTTGGAAAAGTCCAGAATGAGGGGACACAGTCTAAGAATAATGGGTAAGCCACTCAGGACTGAGATGAGGAAGAATTTCTTCAATAAGTTGTGAACCTATAGAATTCTCTCCCACAGAAAAGCGGTTGGGGCCAGTTGGTTAGACATATTCAAGAGGAAGCTGGACGCCTTACAGTTTAAAAAAAAGGGAGAGAAATCAGGAATGGGATATTAAAATTGCACAGCCATGACCTTATTGAATGGTGATGCAGGCTTGAAGGGCCCACTGGCCTACAACTACACTCATTATCCCTCCAAACTTTTCCTTTTCTTGTACTTATCCAAGATCTTAAATATTGTGATTACAATCATACCCACTACTTCCTCAGGAAGTTCATTCCACACACAAACCACTCTTTTGAGCATCTCTCTCCACTCACCTTAAAAATGTGCACCCTAATGTTGAAATCCTGACATCCTAGGGGGAAAGAAAACTATCGTAAACCCTATCTATATCCATCAATTTTTACAAATCTCTAAAAGGTCACCCCTTAACCTCCTATGATCTAGTGAAAGAAACTCACTGCTTTTCTTTATAAACTTAAACATTCTATATCCAGAAACATTCTGGTAAATCTCTTCTGAACCCTCTAACTTAGTAATATCCTTTCTATAACTGGGCAAACAGAACTGGACACAGTATTCCAGAAGATGCCTCCCATGTCCTGTACAACCGCAGCATGACTTCCCAAATCCTAAACTCAACGATCTGAGCAAAGCAGTGTATGTGTGATGGAAACGTCAAAGTAGTTACCTGAACCCCCAGGTCATTTTGTTCTACAACACTTCAGGCCATTCCACTCATTGTAAAAAAGGTTTGTTCGTACCAAAATGCAATGTGAAAGGCAATTTACCAAAATGAAATCCATCTGCCGTTTTTCAGCACATTGACCCATGTAATCAAGACCTTATTGTAATCTTAAAAAACCTTCTTCACTGTCTACTATTCCACTAATTTTGTTGTCGATTGCAAACTTCTTGAGCAGGACTTCAGTCTGACACAGAATTCTATGCTTCTCAGACAGTTCCCAGTGTTGTCGTGCTCCCCCTTCAGTTGAAGTAAAACACTCCGGCACAATATGGCTTTACCCGCTTCATCCTTATTCTGGTCCTTGGAGGGAGAGAGAACGATCACCCAAGTGAACAGAGACATGAGTTCATGGTCTTCTCTTGAACCGCAGTTTCTCAATAAACCATATAGCAGTTTTACAGGGAGGAGCATCCAGACAAAGCAACATACATATTAATTGGATGACTGTGACAATCAATGAGTATCAATAGTAGAGACCAAGCCCTTTACTGTTACACAATGAATGTTCTTAATCTTGTTAACTGGCTTCATACAATACTTTACACTTTATTAAACTGACTTTACATACTGAATGCTACCACATCTTGTTAAATATCTCTACTTAATGAATGTCCTTCCACCTTGTTAATCCTTTACCCTTGCCTCCAGCAGTCCATTATTAATTGCAAGTTTTGTCTTATCACAGTCATAACTCAGCTGAACCTCTTGTTTCACAAAATTTAATTCCTTCCCTGCCTGCACATTCATCCGATACACATTCTCACTAGGGACTGAGAAATGGACACCAACTACTACTGGAGGATCACCAATTTAGTGAAAGATGCTCTGATTAAAGCTTGCTAATCTTCCAGTGCAAAACATTGTTCAGGACAGAAAGTTGCAAACTGGCATTTTCCAAGATCCATGATTACGTGCTAAGGCTCAGGCTAAGGTCTGCGATGGTCATTACAGATATTATGGGGAAAGGTTATCATCTCAGGCTGTCGAGTCATTGTACACTTAAATACTCGAAAATGTCAGAATTCAGCCTGAGGGAGTTTACATGAATTATCATGAATGACAAGTGAAAATGCTGCAAGGGGGAAATTTGAAGCTTTCTTGGTGTGTTCCCTACCAAATTCTAAGTACATATTTGGAAAACTACAAATATCCAGGTCTTTATATCATTTAATAAACAGCAGTAGACAGCCATTCAGCATAAGACCATAAGACCATAAGACATAGGAGTGGAAGTAAGGCCATTCGGCCCATCGAGTCCACTCCGCCATTCAATCATGGCTGATGCGCATTTCAGCTCCACTTGCCCGCATTCTCCCCGTAGCCCTTAATCCCTCTAGACAACAAGAACCTATCAATCTCGGCCTTGAAGACATTTAGCGTCCCGGCTTCCACTGCACTCCGTGGCAATGAATTCCACAGGCCCACCACTCTCTGGCTGAAGAAATGTCTCCGCATTTCTGTTCTGAAATGACCCCCTCTAATTCTAAGGCTGTGTCCACGGGTCCTAGTCTCCTCGCCTAACAGAAACAATTTTCTAGCATCCACCTTTTCAAAGCCATGTATTACTTTGTACGTCTCTATTAGATCTCCCCTTAATCTTCTAAACTCCAACGAATACAATCCCAGTATCCTCAGCCGTTCCTCATATGCTAGACCTGTCATTCCAGCATAACATAATCATGCTAATTAACATCACAATTTAAAACCAGAACTAAAATATTCCAAGTTCACATAATGAAGATTGACTTCATATATCAATAGTGGGGTAAATCTCAAGGTTGAGGGGAAGCTTTTGATTATTAAAATATCACAAACCACTAGCAGCTGTAACAGGTATCATAGCACCAGGTTACAGGCCAACACGTTTATTTGAAACCACAAGCTCTTGATTTGGAGATTCCGGTGTTGGTCTGGAGTTAAAAATCACACCAGATTGGATTAGATTAGATTCCTTAGGGTGGAAACAGGCCCTTCAGCCCAACAAGTCCACACTGACCCTCCGAAGAACAACCCACCCAGACCCATTCCCCTACATTCACCCCTGACTAATGCACCTAACACTACGGGCAATTTAGCATAGCCAATTCACCTAACCTGGACATCTTTGGACTGTAGGAAGAAACCAGAGCACCCAAAGGAAACCCACACAGACACAGGTAGAATGTGCAGACTCCACAGAAAGTCACCCAATGCTGTAATCGAATCCGGGTCCCTGGCACCGAGGTAGCTGTGCCGTCCCGTTATAGCCCAACAGGTATAATTGGAAGCACTAGCTTTCGAAGCGCCACTCCTTCATCAGGTAGTTGCGGAAGACACAATTGTAAGATACAGTATTTACAGCAAAAGTTGAAGCATTATTCTTCATCAGGTCAAATGGAGGTAAGTACACAGGCACAGAATTTAAAGGCAGAGAGATCAAAAGACAATACAAATGGCGTGAGTCGAGAATCTTTGCAAGTGATCAAAAAGTCAGACGGAGTGAAGAAGACAAGTTACCTGACGAAGCAGCGCTTCGAAAGCTTGCGGTTTCAAATAATACCTGACTACAACCTGGTGTCATATGACTTCTGACCTTGTCAACCCCAATCCAATACTAGAGTCCATGTGGCTTGGTACTAGATATACAACAGCAAGCACAATGAATCGAACTATTTAAAAACTGCATAGGTTCTCACAGCACGGAGCTGGATGCCTCCCCCTCCATCAGTACTACGTTTAACACATTGAAATAATAAACAAGAACCTCACCCTTCTGTTTCTAGAATCAGTTGCCATGTCCAAATAGTCGAACGCGTTTTTATCTACAAAACGTCAACAAGCAGAGCCGAGAATATCCAAACTGAAAACTAGAACGAATAAACCCTCACAAACAAGGTCACCATTTGAGACCATTCGAGTGGGTGGAGCCACTTGTAGGAGCACCGTCACTTCATGGGTGGAACCGGCTGATTAGTTGCTGTCACTTGAACAACAAGAGATTTGCTCAATAGGAGAGACAGAGAGAGATTTACTTGTACTTTTTGAATTGTCTTTCCGGCTAAAGCTACTTCGAAAAATACTAACTGAGAAAATAGCCCTACAAAACCCATACTTTCCACTGACATCACGTGGTTATTTTAAATCCGGGTTCGTCCGCCCGCCACTGCCTCTAACCGTCACTTTCCATTGGTAGCCGCACACGGTTGATGAAGGTATTTTGTCATTGGTCAGGATTGGTTGCGTGTATCAGTACGCTGTTCTGTAGAGCACTGTGATTGGCTGAATGCTGCAGTTTTGCGTCTGGTTTCTGATGTTGGATATTCGTCCGGTGTGACGCCAGGAGGTCAGACCTTTATATATTATTTTTTAGTTTGTGTTTTTATTTTGGCTGGGGGGGAGGGAAATACAGGAGGAAGTAAAATTCTCTCGAATTGCCAAGTTTGTGGGTTTCCATTCCTGTTCGTGCGAAGAAGTCAGCCGACGTGTTGAAGACTGAGCGGCCGGTTGCGGCTATTGATTGGTATTTGAAATAATGGCCGCGCTTTACGCTTGTACCAAGTGCCACCAGCGATATCCGTTCGAGGACCTCTCCCAGGGCCAGCAGCTGTGTAAGGTTTGTAGTAAACATCAGCTCTACCCACCGGAAATGAGTAACTCTGCTCTTTGTCATTTATATTTATCTGTTCCAAAATCCGGCCAAGTCCGTTGTGCTGTTTGTCGCAAAGTAGTCGCTGCCCAACGCGGAAGACGCACCAATAAAGCTGCTGGCCAAGAGATTTGTTTCGAGCTTCACTTGAGAGGTAGCTGACCGTGTCACCCGAATCTTTTACTGTCAGTCCTCGTTCAGTTTCTGAAGTTTTCGTGATATTCTTTACCACCGCCGTCCTCTTTCTGTTCTTGCTGTTACTTCGTCTGTTGATTAGTTCGAATGTGCAAGATTTGAGGGTATTTTAACTGTTCTCCTCCAGTGACAAACTCGACAAGGACTAGAACGTGTATAATAAATTTTATTCTTTTTAGATGATTTGATGAATTCAAATGGAAAATTCAAGTTATGAAGTTTTTGACTGTCATGTACTGAAAAATCCAGAATATGAAATGGAAAGCAAATTACAATTATTCTCTCAATTTTTCCATTCCTTCTGCCCTTTTGGACAGTGTGTTTTTATTGTAACTGCATTTTAATCAGATTTCTATGCTTTTTTCCATTAATATTAAATCTGAACCCTTCAGTGACTAACTTAGCTGCTAGTTGTTTTTCTAACTTACGTATGCATACCTCTTCATAATTTTGAACGCATTTATTAAAACTTTTCTTATTCTTCTTTGTTCTAAGGGAGAGTAATCACTGACTTTGGTGTCTTTCTGTTTCATGTGCTTGTACCTTTTTAAGATCTTACCATCATTCCTAAAACATGATATCCAGCTGAGGCTGGACCAACAATCTTTAAAATGAAAAGAAAAATGAAATGCTGAAGATCTGAAATTAAACAGTGTTGCAGAAATTCAGCTGGTCTGGAGGCTTTTGTGGAGCAAGAAACATGTACAATTTGAGTGGAATGCTTTGCAATTTTTATAGTGTCTTTGTAATCTTAGAAATTACTTTATCAGCTTTCAAAAATTCTTATTGGTTGTCAGTCTTAATTATGTAATTATTGTGTTGGACACTATGTTGTGGAAAGTTCTGAATACGTGACTAGATTTAGAAGCCTGAAAATTTAAAGTTTCTAAGATCCAGTTTCCATATCCTCTTTCCTAAGGGGAGTTCCTGCTGTATCGTGCCTTTACTTTGAGTATATGATTGGATAGTTCGCACTTTTCATTTGCCATCGCTGCCCCCTTGATGGATGTTTCCTGAAAAATAAAGTGTTGTTACTGGGGTGACACATTAATGTCTTGAATACTTGTCCATCATTTTTCCTTTGGTGTATGAAGTTGAAAATGACCCAAGTATCATGTGGTAGATTTATAGGTGATGTGTTTTGCAGAAGATATGTTATGTTTTACATCTTGCTGATTATCAGATTTCAACGTGAGATGTAACTAAAGAGAATCAAGACTTTCATGTTTATAAATAATTTGGGCCTTTACTTGGGCTCCTAATTTTAGTGTATAAGTTAGTAATTTTTTTGACAAACATTGTTTCTTCATTCTGGTCTGGTGATAACTATTCTGGTACAATACAGGCAAAACATTTGACAATTCAACTTTTATGATTCATAAAGTTCTTAACATAAAGAATCATCTTGGCCAGAAAATTCTTAACATCAACTTTGAAGTGCACTGGTCAGTAAGTTAATTATTGGTTGCCAAAGTAGGATACTGGTTGCATTATATCACAATTTTCCTTTTTTTATTATTCTGTTCCGAGTTCATGTTTATTTGTAACTAATAAAAGTCTATGCTCCAGTGGAATTTTTTTCTGAAATCTAACTTCTGTTTTAGAGTCATAGAGATGTACAGCACGGAAACAGACCCTTCAGTCCATGCTGACAAAATATCCCAACCCACCTATCTAGTCCCACCTGCCAGCACCTGGCCCATACCCCTCCAAACCCTTCCTATTAATATACCCATCCAGGTGCCTTTTGAATATTGCAATTGTACTAGCCTCCACCACTTCATCTAGCAGCTCATTCCATACATGTACCACCCTCAGCGTGAAAAAGGTGCCCCTGAGGTCTCTTTTATATCTTTCCCCTCTCACCCTAAACCTATGCCCTCTAGTTCTGCACTGTCCCAACCCAAGAATAAGATTTTGTCTATTTATCCTATCCATGCCCCTCATGATCTTATAAACCTCGATAAGATCACCCCTCAGTCCCCAGCCGCCGTAGGGAAAACAACCTTAGCCTATTCAATCTTTCCCTATAGCTCAAATCCTCCAACCCTGGCAACATCCTTGGAAATCTTTTCTGAACCCTTTCAAGTTTCACAACATCCTTTTCTGATATGAAGGAGACCAAAATTGCACGCAATATTCCAACAGTGACCTAACCAATATCCTGTACAGCTGCAACATGACCTCCCAATCCTGTACTCCATACTCTTGACCAATACAAGAAAGCATACTAAATGCCATCTTCACTATCTTATCTATCTGAAACTCCACTTTCAAGGAGCTATGAACCTGTGCTCCAAGGTCTCTTTGTTCAGCAACACTCCCTGGTAATTTACTATTAACTGTATAACTCCTGCTAAGATTTGCTTTCCCAACATGCAGGACCTTGCATTTATCTAAATTAAACTCCAAACTGCCACTTCTCAGTCCATTGGCCCATCTGATCAAGGTCCCATTGTAATCTGAGGTAACCTTCTTCGCTGTCCACTACACCTCCAATTTTGGTGTCATCTGCAAACTTACTACCTATACCTCTTATGCTCACATCCAAATCATTTATATAAAGTGAAGAAAAGTAGTGGACCCAGCACCGATCCTTGTAGCATACCACTGGTCACAGGCCTTCAGTCTGAAAACAACCCTCCACCACTTTTGAGCCAGTTCTATATCCAAATGATGAATTATCCCTGTATTCCTTGAGATCTAACTTGCTAACCAATCTTGCATGGGGAACCTTGTCGAACGCCTTACTGAAGTCCATATAGATCACATCTACCACTCTGCCCTAGTCAATCCTCTTTGTTACTACTTCAAAAACTCAATCAAGTTTGTGAGACATGATTTCCCACACACACAGCCATGTTAACTATGCCTAGTCAGTCCTTGCCTTTTCAAATATATGTACATCCTATCCCTGAGGATTTTCTCCAACAACTAGCCCACGAGCGACATCAGGCTCACTGGTCTATAGTACCCTGACTTGCCCTTAGCATCTTTCTTAAACAGTGGCACCATGTTAGCTAACCTCCTGTCTTCCGGCACTTCACCTGTGGCTTTCGATGATACAATATCTCCTAAAGAGGCCCAGCAATCACTTCCCTAAATTTCCACAGAGTTCTTGGGTACACCTGATCAGGTACTAGGGATTTATCAACTTATGCGTTTCAAGACATCCAGCACTTCCTCTGTAATATGGACATTTTTCAAGATGACACAATCTATTTCCCTATATTCTAGATCTTCCATGACCTTTTCCCCAGTACATACTGATGCAAAATACTCGTTTAGTAACTCCTATCTCCTGCAGTTCCACACGAAGGTTGCCTTGCTGATCTTTGAGGGGCCCTACTCTCTCCCTTTTTTGTCAAAGAACAACGAAAACTTGTAAGTTCCTCCATTCCTGAGCTGATCCAAATTCACTGTCTAAACCTATCGCCCAATTCTTAAGCATCTGTATCCTTCTGCTCCCCACCAACTCATGCATCTGTCCAGGCGCATCTAAATAAATCTACCATGCCTGCCTCGACTGGCAACGTGTTGCAGGCACCTACCACACTCTATGTAAAGTACTTGCCATGTATATCACCCTTAAACCTTTCACCTTGAATGTTATTGAATCCTTCACCCTGGGGAAAAAGCTTTTCCCTTCATAACTTTGTAGACCTCAATCTCCGTTTTTCGAATGTAAACAATCCTAACCTACTTAACCTTTTGTCCTTAATTTATTTGTAAAAAAAAACCTTTGGATTCTCCTTAACTCTATTTGCCAAAGCTAACTCATGTCCCCTTTTTGCCATCCAGATTTCCCTCTTAAGTATACTCCTACTGCCTTTATATTCTTCTAAAGATTCACTCAATCTATCCTGTCTATATCTGACATGTGCTTCCACTGTTTTCTTAACCAAACTCTCAATTTCTTTAGTCATCCAGCATCCCTATACCTACCTGCTTTCCTTTTACCCTAACAGACATATACTGTCTCTGGGCTCTCGTTATCTCATTTCTGAAGGCTTCCCATTTTCCAGCATCCCTTTACCTGTGAACATCTGCCCCCAATCAGCTTTTGAAAGGTCTTGTCTAGTACTGTCAAAGTTGGTCTTTCTCCAATTTAGAACTTCAACTTTTGGATCCGGTCTATCCTTTTCCATCATTATTTTAAAACTAATAGAATTGTGGTTTCTAGCCCCAAAATGCTCCTCCTGATATCCCAGTCCCATGTTCCTTACCATGCCCTGAGTTTATCTGCTTTGCCTGTTTGGCCTTTATGTATGAGTTTGCAGAAAGCACAAACATTGGCTGTTTTACTGACATTTCCTTTGTAATCTGGACTTCGGGATATTGAGCATGTTAGTAGATGGTTATAGAGTAGTGCTGAGTCCTGAACTAACTCTTATTTCAAAATTGCATGGTTTTAAAGGTACTTGAATTTAGTGCTGTGAAAGTGCAACAACTTTTTCTAGAGGGGGAGAAACAGTTGCTATGGAGAGACAGTCTGGCACTGAAGGTAACGTCGAGAATTGGCTAAGTGGCAAGTAATTAATGCTACCTTGTTGATAAGGTACAACTTGCAATTTTGTTTTGTAGATTTTTCTCTCTCTGAAGCAATAATCTCAAGCAGGTTATAGCAGGATCATTAGCACTCCAGACCCATCAGGAGGTATATGGATGGTGTTTGTTATCTTGGCATTGACTTCTGAGCTATTTCTCACAGGTTCTTGTCAAGTCTAGTCTCATGATTAGAACTGCCTTTTTATTTGTTAAATATGTACTTGAAACCAACACTAAGGATTTGTTTGAGTGTAAATTGCATAGTTGTCTTTTGAGACTCACTCTGACTTCTCATCGTAGCTTACCAACCGTGCATCATTGACTGCCTACCCTGGCCTTGTGCATATCCTATTTGATTTTATTACTAAATTACTTTGTGCAGTTCCCAGAACAACTCTACCGGTCACTGGATGTTTGCCACAAGACTAGCATGACTGTGCCTGCACCATTCTAAAAAGTATGATTTGACAAGGTCCATTGTTCACCTCTTTTCTGGGACCAATAATCAAGGCCACCCACGTTTGTCTCCCTCATACCTGCTTCTTTCATTTCAGTAAGAAAGCAGCCCCAGAAGGATATACAGTCGGTCCTCACCCTTTATACGGAGAGCATCCTGATTCTGATGTTTTGGACTGGCGTTGGAGACTGCTCTTGACTTATTGTGCTAGGGCCTAACTAACAAAGACGATTCATCCTTGACTGAGCTCTGCTGACAACCATGACCAACTTTCTTCCTTTGTCTGTGCTAAACAGCATGGAATGACAGAAGTAATATCAGCCTGGTAGTACAGGCTGAAGGGACAAAGCACGTAAAGATATGGTAGAGATGTTACAAGCATCCAGGTCAGCTCAGAGCAATTGAAAAGACTGGATTTACAACCTGGCCCAGACTAAGTACACGCAGGGACACAAACCAATGTTCTTGCAACATTAAAGGGATACTTGCTAATGCAGAAGTGAAGTGCCATGAGGGATCTTGGAGGCATGTCTGTGGATGTGGAGTGTGTTTGGCTGATATGCTCACAAATGCTGTTCGAGCAAGAAGCAAAGTGAAGTTGCTTGGTCTTTGCTCTGATTCCTGAGATTTCTTGACATTTGGATTGAATGGCACATTTTGATAAGGTTAATGCATGTTAATGAGGCTCTGGATGTAGGTTTGCTCGCTGAGCTAGAAGGTTCATTTCCAGATGTTTTGCAACTGTACTGGGTAACATCTTCACTGGGCCTCTGGGTAAAACAATGCAGATAATTCCTGCTTTCTATTTATATGTTTGGGTTGGTGATGTCATTTCCTGTGCTGATGTCATTTCTGGTGGTGATGTCATATCCAGCTCTTTTTCTCAGGGGGTGGTAGATGGGGTCTAACTCCCTGTGTTTGTTGATAGAGTTCTGGTTGGAATGCCATGCTTCTAGGAATTCTCGTGCGTGTCTCTGTTTGGCTTGTCTTAGGATGGATGGCACTCAACAAAGGCATGACAGATAGTGAGATCCTTCTTCAAGATAGACCATAAGGAATAGGAACAAGAATAGGTTGTTCGGCCCTTGAGCCTGCTCTGCCATTCAATGGGTTGATAGCTGATCTGATATTCCTCAGTCACTTTCTTGTCGTCTTGTGCTAATCAATAATCTATGTCTCTCAATGTTAAATATACACAAGATCTCTTCTTGCCACAGAGCTGTGAGGGCAATTCCAAAGATACCCAGTCGTTTAAAAGAGTAGTTCCACCTCCTTAATTTGGCACCCCAATATTTTGAGACTATGCCTTCCGCTCTTAGACTCTCCAATGAGACATCCTCTCACCACTTACCCAGTCAATCCCCTTAAAAATCATACATTTCCATGAGAACACCTCTCCTTATAAACTTTAGACTTGCTGTCTTCTGAATCTGCCACGCATGTTTGCCATATCCTACATCACTCAGGCCTCAATAAGATTCTGGCCTAAACTTGTGTGTTCAAATTTGTTTTAATTCCCATTTGTGACATTCCTCTCCACGTTCCTCCAAAAAGATATTCACTTTGCCACTTCTACGTTGTCAAGAGTGTGGTTCTGGAAAAGCAAGCAGGTCAGGCAGCATCTGAGGAGCAGGAGATTTTGACGTTTTGGGCAAGAGCCCTTCATCAGGAATGTTGTACTTCTAAGTTGTACCTGTTGATTTTGCCAATCATTCTATCTGTCATCTCGAAGTCATTTGGTATCTCACTAAATTATCAAGTTTTGCATAAGTTGCTAAATCTTAAACTGACAAAGGTAGGCGATGGGTTAGTGGCATTATTGCTGGAGCTTTAACTCAGAGGCCTAGATAATGTTCTGGCGACACAAGTTCGAATCCAGCCAGAGCACACGGTGGAATTTTAATTCAATAAGTAGTTGGATAAATATGTCTAATCCATGAATCCATTGCTGATGTTCGGGGGGAAAAAACCCATATGGCTTACATGTGATTCCAGGTCCACAGTTACATGTTTACTGTCCTTTAGGATGGATAACAAATGCTACCTAGCCAGCGATATGCTCATCCTGTGAATGAATTTTTAAAAAAATTTCCCAAGTCCAGATCATCCATTTGTAACAAGCCCAGCTGTGGCTCTAATACCTTTGATTATTGAATATTGCTATCCGGTTTGAAAAATGGCTATTCACCAATACCGTTATCCCTTAATGAATTCTGTAAGCATTTGTAACACCCCACCTTTAATCCAATGTGCTTTTGTTTGGAACATATATTTGTTATGAGGTACAGGTTATGCTGCTATAATGAGCGTTGCATGTGTGCAAATTGGCTATAATGCTATTGATGAATTGTGGATGTTTGGTTAATGTAAACTTTCTACTGAACGAGTATAAATTTTTTTTCTATTTTCTTCTGCAATCTTCTGCAGTGCAATTTTCTGTAATGATTTTCCATGGCATGATTTGTTTGTAGTACAAAATTGCAGAGGAACACAACCGTTGCACTAAAGCAGAATGACTGGTACTTCATTAAGTCCTGTTTGAAAACCTAGGTATCAAATATCAGTGCTGACTTCAAGGTCCTATCATTTTGCCTTATGGCAAAAACTCGGTCAATTTTTTTGCCTTTTTCATAAATCTTTTTAATATGCTTTTCGAAATGAGAATTTATTTTCTGTTTAGGATAATAGAAATCCTGTCTTAGAATAATGTTGGTTTTCTCAATATTCTGTTAGATTGACTTGTTTCATGACTGTTACTTGTTTTGAATACAGATGGCACCTCTATAGTTCTCTGACATCACACCCTAATCTGGGGGAGGGAATGGTCAAGTTTTGTTGTCTTTGCCACCCTTACCTTAGCAACCTATAATTCATCCTATCTGATTCAAGCATTTTTGTGTTCTTCACAAATACAGACATATTTGTGTTCTTTCATCATTCACAGGATGAGGGCATCACTGGCTGGGCCAGCATTTATTGCCCATTCCTAAATGTCGAGAGAGTAGTTAAGAGTCAACCACATTGCTGTGGATTTGGAGTCACATGTAGCCAGACTGGGTTAGGATGGCAGTTTCCGTCCATAAAGGACATTACTGAACCAGGTGGATTTTTCTGACAATCGACAATGAATTTTTAGTCAACGTTTGACTCTTAATTCCAGATATTTATTGAATTCAAATTCTACCATCCAGCGTGACTGCTTTCAAACCTGTGTCCTCAGGATACTATCTGGGTCTCTGGGTTAACAGTCCAGAAATAATATCACTAGGCCATTGCTTTCCAGTTGCTTGTTTTGAATAATGCCAACCTATTCAGCATCTCCCTTTTATAATCTAATCCAAATTCATTGCTCCCTTTCCTCTGCAGTGACATTTAGCTTCAAATTCTGTTTGTGGAGCGGGATCAGATGGGGGAGGTGGGAAAAGAAGTTTTCTGTACCTTAATCACGGCTTTTATAAGTGATTCAGGCAAATCGTGAAAAATGTTGCTGCTTTCAGATACTTGCCCTTTTGAAGGTAAAGCTTACTTAAAATCCTGTTTCTTTTCATGAAGTTTTGCAGGGGTAGATTTTCTCATGGAAAAACTAGTTAGTTAATGACAAGACTTCAATTTTTGAGAACGGATGCAAAATAGCATGTGTATCATCTGCATATTTTCCTACATGTAAGGTTTCATGTTTTGTCACAATATGTTTGCATTTAATTAATGCATCGCCCTGTACATTTTACTGTAGTGCTTCCCAAACTCAGTTCCCACAAAACTTCATTTTAACACTTGAAAATTCACATGACTTCACCCCAGTGCTGCACTAGCAAAACCAAAGCCATAAGAATGGCGCATTGTAATCTTAAATTTGTAGTTCAGGTGCATGTGTCGATCAAGTCGTTCAGGTTTTTCACATGTATACAACTTATAAAAAATATTACTTTTACAAGGTATTTTGAAAGTAATTGTATAGGTCTCAGGTGAGCTCTCTATACTCCCTGCGCCCCCAAGTCCTCAGTCATACAGCATAGAAACAAGCCCTTTGGACCAATATTTCCATGCAAATCAGGTTTCCTCAACTGAACTCTCCCATTTGCCAAACCCCTCTTAAACCTTTTCTATTCATATACCTGTCCAAATATCTTTCACATTTTGTAATTAAGAACATAAGAACTCGGAGCAAGAGTAGGCCGCCTGGTCTGCCATTCAATAAGAGCATGACAGATCTTTTTGTAGCCTCAGCTCCTTTTGTCTTTGAACAGTAAAGGAATTATCTAGCTTATCTTTGAAAACCTTTACTGAGGAAGCCTCAACTACTTCACTAGGCAGGGAATTCCATAGATTCACAACCCTCTGGGTGAAGACGTTCATTCTCAATTCAGTCTGAAACCTGCTCACTCTAATTTGGAGGCAATGCCCTCTGTCCCAGGTTCACCTGGCAGTGGAAACATCCTCTCTACTTCTATCTTACCTATTCCTTTCATAATTTTATGTTTCTATAAATCCCACCCCCCACCATTCTTCTTCTAATTATATTCCAATGAATATAATTCCCAGCCTCATAAGCCAAACCACTCAACTCTGGAATCAACCTAATGAAATTCCTGGAGTTTGCACATTCTCCCCGAGTATGCATGGGTGCTCCGGTTTCCTCCCACAGTCCAAAGACGTACAGGGCAGGTGAATTGGCTATGCTAAATTGCCCATAGGTTAGATGCGTTAGTCAGAGGGAAATGGGTCTGGGGGGTTACTCTTCGGAGGATCGGTGTGGACTTGCTGGGCCGAAGGGCCTGTTTCCACATTGTAGAGAATCTAATCTAATTTCGTGCTAGTACGTCCTTTCTCACTGATCATCGAATCAGTGTGAAAACAGACCCTTTGGTTCAACAAGTCCACACTGACCCTCCGAAGAGTGACCCACCTGACCCATTCCCCTACTCTATTACTCTGCATTTATCCCAGACTCCTGTATCTAACCTACACATCCCTGAACACTATGGGCAATTTAGCGTGGCCAATTCACCTAAATTGCACATGTTTGGATTGTGGGAGGAAACCGAAGCACCCGGAGGAAACCCACAGACACAGGAAGAACATGCAAACTCCGCACAGACGGTCACCCAAGGCTGGAATTGAACCTGAGTCCGTGGCATTGTCACAGCAGTACTAACACTGAGCCACCATGCTGCCCCAAAGTAAGGAGAGCAAAGCTATATACAGTACTCCAGGTATAGCCTCACTAGCACCCTATACAACCGCAACATAACATCTCTGCTTTTAAACTGAATCCCTTTCGCAAGAAATATTCAGGGATGTCAGACTACTCTGAAAGGCAGACAGGGAGATAAAGGAGGTGATGTAGCTCTAATATTTAAGGATGACATCAGGGCGGTAGTGGGAGATGTTCTTGGTTCTATGGAGAATGAGGTTGAATCTATTTGAGTAGAAATTAGAAATTCAAAGAAAAAAAATCACTGATAGGTGTAGTATGTCAGCCAGCAAAAAGTAACATCACATTGCGGTGAGCAATAAACAAAGATAACTAATACCTGCTTTTAAATAAAAAGTACAGCAATTATCATGGGAGAATTTAATCTACATGTCAGTTGCTCAAACCAGGTCAATCAAGGTAGCCTTGAGAAGGAGCTCATTGAATGTATTTGCAATAGTTTTCTTTAACGGGTATGTAGTGAAACTGATGAGGGAGCAAGCCAATTTACACGTGGCTTGGATAGTAATCCAGAGATTATAAACACTTTAGGACCTCTTCCTTAATTTTGGTCCTCGTGCTTGATAATCCTTCCTTGCCTTGCCCATGTTGCTTGTCCCAACATGGACCACAATAACGGGATTCTTTTCCTCTCACTCCAGTATCCTTGTACCGTTGTATCTTTCTAATTGTAATGGTGCCCGTCTGTACCACTACCTCTGGCAGCTTGTTCCCTACATGCATCTGTGTGTAAAAATTGATCATCAGGTCCCCAGTCTTTCCCCTCTCTCCTTTAAACCTGTTTTGAACTTCCCTACCCTATCAAAAAGATCTTAGCTATTCACCTTATCTATGCCCTCATGATTTTATAACCTCTATAAGATCACCTGTCAGGCTTCCAGGAAAAATGCTCCAGCCTATCCAGCCTCTCCCTTTCACTCAAACTCCAGCCCTGGCACCATCATTGTAAATTGTTTTTGCACCTTTTCCAGTTTAAAAACATCCTTCCTATTGGCAGGGTGACCAGAATTGTATGCAGTACTCAAGTGTGGCCTTTCCAGTGTCTTGTAAACTGTGACGTAGCATCCCAACTCCTATACTCAATGTTGTGACCACTGAAAGCAAGCATGCCAAATTATTTCAGTTAGCACTTCTCTTTTTCTTTCACCATTGTGCACATACGCTCCCTGCTAACATTAAATCCTCCCCCCCACTCCCATTTACTGGAACTCCCTATCCCAATGCCGTGTTTCCTGTTTCCAACCCAGTTTTGTCACACTGTTTTCCCTTTCCAAGTTACCTGTACTCCCACACACTCAGTGTACTCACTCACCAGCTTCCCTCCTCTTCCCTTTTCTTTTGTCTAGTTACTGGTGCTTGTGAAGCAGAGTTGCCATCCTGTATAAGGAGCCTGTACTAACAAACTGGCAAGTGTAGGAATATAGGGAAATTTTATATCCGCCACTTATTTTCCCCGTTCAGCTCCATGACCACCATCTCATTTGGTCAGCATCTGAGTTGTTCTTCAAAACCATCACATTTCTGCTTCTGTATGGTTCTTAAGAAAAAAAAAATTGAATGCTATTACCTGTGTTTCTCCCTCCATGGATGCTGCTGAATTTCATTTTCTCCAGGACTTTTGTTTTGAGTTACTGAGTTATGCTTGCTTGCCTGTGCCAAGTGGTGCACAAACAGCCCAGACCCCATCAAACTTGCTGTTAAAAGTGGCTTCTGATGTTAAAGGGTCTTGTTATTTGCATCAATCTTGAGCTTGTTCTGTCAAAGCCTTCAGAATGGACAGTTTCCTTAATCCTATTGGCTCTTGCAAACCAGAAATTGGGAATTCTTGATTAATCTATTGACTAACGTGTTACTCTGACCTCCAGATTGGAGTAGAGAAGAAATTTTGTAATTTTGTTGAAGATGTGGCTCTTTTATAAGAGGTCCAGAGCTACTTTTGGATTGTTTGCAATAAATCACTTTTTTTCTCAATTTGTTCAACTTTTATTTTCAATTCAATTATTATTTATGTATAGTTCAAGTACATTTATTGCAAAAATGATTCAGCTCTTGGAAGAAACTGTTTCTTTCTCTTCATCCTATACCTAGGTAATTTATTGTTTCAAATCACAAGGTGTAAGTGTGACAAATTGAAACTGTATTTTCTGTTTGCACCCATAGTGGGGGATAATATAGATTTGATTTTGTGAGCAAAAACACCTGATTTTTTTTTTTCTCTCTCTAGTATTGACTCCATCCCTATTCCTGCCAAGTCTCTAGTTACATCGCTACATTATTCCTAGGCTCAAATATTCCAATGTGTACCTCTGAGGTCTCCCATATTCTACCATAAACTTGAGGTCATCCAAAACACACTACTGTCTGCGCCTTAGCTTCCTCTTTCACCTCTGTTTGCTGACCCCGTGAAGTAGTGTCTAGGTTTTGAAATTTTCATTCTTTATGGCCTTGCTACTACTTATCTTTGTAGTCTTCTCTAATACACAGCCTGTGAATATCTACTTACTGTAATTTTGCACTGTTGTGCATTTCCATTTACAGCCGTTTTAGCATTGGTATTGGTTATCGAAGTCCAGGTTCTGGAATTCCATCACTATCTGTGTCTTTCTCTTTTCAACCATTGCTTAAAATCTACTACTATGAGTTTTCGATCTGGTATTTCCTTTGTTTTATTTGTCATGCACTGTTTTCATGTGCTGTGAAAAATGTTGAGATATTTGACCGAGTGCTTTTGCTTATCTTTCAAAAAGGAGTGTCGGATAGCACATCCAGTAGTCAAGTGTACATACTGCAGAACTGAATTCCAACAAGAAAGGTACAGTAATAATGAAATGTTTTCATTTAGTTCTGTGATCATTTGAAGTCTTAACCTTCTCTGAATTATGGATTTCTTATTTTGTGCAGCAAGACCAACACAATATGCAAGAAATGTGCACAAAATGTGAAGCAGTTTGGAACAGTAAGTTGAAGTGGTGTTTTGTGACATTTTAATAACACAATTGCATTAGAATTATCTGATACTAAATTTTGTTACTGGGACAATTATTAATATTTTAGTATTAGTAGTCAAATTTCTACTGATAAATAATTTAGGTACTGCAGTACTGCTGTTATCCAGCTTCTGAGTTTGAGCACATTGAGCAGGTTAAGCAGATTGTGCCGAGCATCTGTTGCAATTTTTTACTTTAGGATTTGCTTTAATTTGTCTCACTCTTTCATATTATGTCTACAGATTGTGTTCATGTAGCATCAGTCATCTTGCTCATCACATATTGCCTGTGGTAATCATTAGTTAATTTTGTCACCTAAAAACTTAGATGACTTTGATGGGTATAGTGCCGACTGAGGTACTTGAAGGCTGCTTTTGTCTGCATTTCATAAAATGGGATGTTGGAAAGGAATAATTTATTCTGAAGAGTAATGTTCCAACATGTAAGCAGACTAAGTTGATGGTTGATTGTCAGGTGAGCCCGGTGCAACTCAAAATAAATTTTCTTTGCACAGACATTTTCAGTGTAAAGTCCATGAAGCAAGAAAATTTGCTGATAACATTATGAAATATTAATTTTAAACCTTCATATATGAATACCTGTCCAAGAGCAATCATCACCTTTTTTGTTTTAAACTTTCAATAGGTAATTTTGGGGGGGGGAAAAATCTCCAATTCCAACTTGGAGATGGATATTTGGACAGTTCTGGCATACTTGTGTAGATAGTGAAATAGGACGAAATCAAAAGAGATCAATCTGACTTCTGGGTAACCATACAACCTGACTCTTACCCCTGGTATGGTTCATTAGGTTTCAAGTACAGTTATTGCAAAAATAATTCAGTTCTTGGAAGAAACAGTTTCTTTCTCTTCATCCTATACCTAGGGTAGTCAAGGTAACTTATTGTTTCAAATCACAAGTTAGCTTGAACGATAGATTTAGATGGCAGTGGTTGAGTTTTTCATTTTGTGCAATCAGTGTTGGAAATAGCATTTCTAATTCTAGCTTGAAGATTTGGGGCTTTTGAGTTTATACCTCTTGGTGGACACATCTTGATTCTCAAGATGGACTTTTGCCTTTTATATAAATGATATATTGAAACAGTGGTTAACACTGCTGCCTCAATGTGCCCGCGCCCCAGCTTTAGGTTACTGTCTGTGTGTGTTTTTTTTTTGCATGTCCTCCCCATATTTGTGTGGATTTCTGCCAAATGCTCTTCCTCCCACTGTTCAAAGATGCTCAGGTTAGGTGGGTTAGTCATGCAGAATTGTCCCATAATGTCCAGGGATGTAAAGGTTAGATGGATAAGCTCTGGTAAAGATGATGTTATGGGGGAGTGGTGGGTCTTGGTGTGATACCATTCAGGTTTTGCTGACTCGATGGGTCGAATGCCCTTTGCACCATAGTGATTCTATGAAACTTTTTTTTATTGTTTGAGCTAAATTGACTCTGATCGATTAGATCTCCAATGTAGTGGGATGAAATTTCCACTATGGTAGAAGGCAAATTAGGTAATCCTTTGTTTACTGTTCAAGTACAGGGATGTGACATTTCAGCCATTTGTCAGATTTCTGATCAAACTTACCTTCAAACTGGCTAGGATCTCTGTTTTATCAGTTGTTAAGAACAGGAGCTGCTGTCATGAATTACCAAACATAGAAAATGATAGTGGAGCAGTGACTGGAAGAAAGAGGTGCTCCTTAAGAAATAAGTTCTGTTTCTTGTTGACTCAGCTGTTGAATATTACTTACTTAACCTGTTTTCCTAATCATCCTGTTCAGAGATCTTATTACATACCTCTGGAGCAGGTGGGATTTGATACCAGCCCAGGGATAGGGACACTACCATTGCACTACAAGGGCCCTAGACTCAGCTGCTGCATCTTGTGCATTAGCAGTTTGCGACTGAATCCCAAAGAACTGGACTCTACAGCTGGCAACTGAGACAGAATCAATACTACTTGAAGTCTGGCACAGCAGCATGGAAATGGGAAGACTTGTTAGAAGGTATTCAAAGAGCAGTCAGGAGGTAGGCATTAAATATTCCAATTATTTGGGATTTGAGAGGTCAAGATTTATAGTAACAGTTTCCCCAGACATATTTCTGTTTCTGAAGTGAGTAACTTAAGTCAGGAAATATCCCATTGGTAGACCTGCTTCAGTGAAATTGCTTTGTCAGAAACAACTTTTTTGTTTTTGTAGAGCTAGGCCTGCTATGTCTAGAAGCAGATTGGAAGTAGCCACAGGAGTGGCTGGTTAAAATGCCTGGTCCTCTGGGATTTTATTGCAGTTATTTCCTTGTAGCTTATTCTGTGCACCCTTGCCCAACAAACACTGTCTTCTCCCTTCCAGTCTCTAAGCCACTTAAAAGAACTTGTACCCTGAAATCCCCTAATGCCTTCAGTGCCAATTCGTTTCAATTCTCAGTTCAATCTTCTACAGCCCAATTAACTTTGTAGCTGTAAACTCTTCACATCTATTTAGCTTGTCACTTACAGGTTTACAATTTCATAGAACATAGAATAATACAGCGCAGAACAGGCCCTTCAGCTCTAGGTGTTGCGCCGACCTGTGGACTTTTCTTAGCTCATCCCCCTACACTATCCCAAAATCATCCATGAGCTTATCTAATGTTTGTTTAAATCTCCCTAATGTGGCTGAATTGACTACCTTAGCAAGTAGGACATTCCACGCCCTTACCACTTTGTGTGTAAAGAACTTGTCTCTGACATCAGTCTTAAATCTATCACCCCTCAATTTGTAGTTATGCCCTCTCGTACAAGCTGATGTCATCATCCTAGGAAAAAGTCTTTCTCTGTCTACCCTATCTGATCATCTTGTATGTCTCCATCAAATCCCCCCCCTTAGCCGCCGCCTTTCCAATGAGAACAGACCCAAGTCTCAGCCTTTCCTCATAAGACCTTCCCTCTAGACCAGGCAACATCCTGGTAAATCTCCTCTGCACCTTTTCCAATGCTTCCACATCCTTTTTGTAATGGGGCTTCCAGAACTGTACACAATATTCCAAGTGTGGCTGCACCAGCGTTTTGTATAGTTGCAGCATGATATTGTGGTTCCAGAACTCAATCCCTCTATCAATGAAACCTAACACACTGTATGCCTTCTTAACAGCACTATCCACCCGGGTGGCAACTTTCAGGGATCTATGCACATGGACTCCAAGATCCCTCTGTACATCCACACTACCAAGAATCTTTCCATTGACCAAGTACTCTGCCATACTGTTGTTCTTCCTAAAGTGCATCACCTCACATTTAGCTGCATTGAACTCCATTTGCCATCTCTCAGCCCAATTCTGCAGTTTATCCAAATCCTGTAACGTTCTTCCAAACTGTCCAATACTCCACCGACTTTAGTGTCATCTGCAAATTTATTAATCTATCCACCTATGCCTGTGTCTAAATCATTTATAAAAATGACAAACAGCAGTGGTCCCAAAACAGATCCTTGTGAAACACCACTCGTAACTGGGCTTCAGACTGAATATTTTCCATCAACCACCACTCGCGCCTCCTTCCAGAAAGCCAGTTTCTAATCCAAACTGCTAAATCACCCTCAATTCTATGCCTCTGCATTTTCTCCATCAGCCTACCATGTGGAACCTTATCAAAGGCTTTGTTGAAGTCCATGTGTACCACGTCAACTGCCCTACCCTCATCTATATGCTTGGTCACCTTCTCAAAAAGGTCAATGAGGTTTGTGAGACACGACCTGCCCTTGGCGAAACCATGTTGACTATCTGAAATCAAATTGTTGCTTGCTAGATGATTATAAATCCTTTCCAAAACCTTTCCTACAACAGAAGTAAGGCTCACTGGTCTATAATTACCAGGATCATCTCTGCTGCCCTTCTTGAACAAGGGCACAACATTTGCAATCCTCCAGTCTTCGGGTACTAAACCTGTAGACAATGATGACTCAGATCAAAGGCAAAGGCTCTGCTATCTCCTCGCTTCCCAGAGAATCCTCCTATAAATCCCATTCGGCCCAGGAGACTTGTCTATTTCATTCCTTCTAGAATTGATAACACCTGTGCATGACTAACAGGCGTTTTTGGGAAAAAACGTGATAAAGGGATTTTGAAACCATTCCATATACTTCCATATTATAAAAATGATACAAAAATTCTTAGTCAACATTAATATAGACATACTGTTTGGAGTTTGTAAAGGGAGTTAGACATGAGTGTCTTCTGTTTAATTCTGAGAAGACAAAGGATGGTGCAGGAAGAGTTTGCGATGTAACTAAATCATGTATGCCATAGAATATAGTATCTCAGGCATGCAGGTGACAAAATACTTGAGTCTGTTGAAAGGATGAGCATGTGGCTATCACAGGTCCTTTTGAAACAGTCTTTTGGACTTGGTGTAGAAGTGAAACATAAACTCAAAATTGCATTACAAAATTCAAGATCAAGGTAGTGGACATCTTCAAATACTGAACATAGATTTAACATCAAAATTGCAATATAAATAAACTACTATATCTGGGTTAAATTAGTTGCAGCATGAGGAGTGACAAGCATCTTTTGGTATAAAGAAAACAAAAATAACTGAGTACTGAAGATCTGAAGCAAAACACATTGTTGGAGAAGCACAGGTCAGCAGCATCTGTAGGGAGAAAACAGTGGATTGGAAAATGGTTGGAGGCACCAAATACTGCAAAGGCTATGGACTCGACAACATTCTGGCAATGGTCTGAAGACCTGTACTCCAAAGCTTGCTACTCCCCCGAGCCAAGCTCTTCGGGTATAGTTACAACACTGACATCTACCTGGCAAAGTGGAAATTTGCCCAAGTATTTCCAGGCAGGAAATGTATAACCTGTCCAATTACTGCCCCATCAATAAAGTGATGGAAGGTATCTTCAAAAATGTTATCCAGCAGCACCTTCCCAGCAATGACCTGTTCACTGACGCCCAGTTTGCATTCTTCCAGAGCCACTCAGGTCCTGACCTCATTGCAGCCTTGGTTCAAACATGGACAAAAGAGCTCCATTCCAGAGATCACATGACTATGACCACCCTTAACATCAATGCCATGTTTGATCGAGTGTGGTATTAAGGAGCCCTAGCAAATTTGGAATCAATGAGTATCAGGGGCAAACTCTTTGGTTAGTCATACCTGCCACATAGGAAGATGGTCATTGTCATTGGAGATCAGTCATCTCTGCTCCAGGACAATTCTGCAGAAATTCCTCAGGGTAGTGTTCTTGGCCCAACCATCTTCTGTTGCTTCATCAATGACCTTCCCTCCAAGTCAGAAGAGGGAATGTGCAATCATCGGCAAACAATGTTCAGCACCATAAAGAAGTCCATGTTCAAATGCAGCAAGGTATGGACAATAAATGGGCTTGGGCTGAGAAGTGGCAGTTAACATTTGTGCGACGTGAATGCCAAGCCTTTATATAACCATAATCCCTACAATGTGAAAACAAGCCCTTCAGCCCAACAAGTCCGCACTGATCCTCGGAAGAGCAACCACCCAGACTCATTCCCCTAATCTATTACTCTACACTTACCCCTGACTCATGCACCTAACCTACACTTCCCTGAACACTGTGTGGGTAATTTAGCATGACCAAATCGCCTTACCTGCACATCTTTGGATTGTGGGAGGAAACCGGAGCACCCGGAGGAAACCCACAGACACTGAAGACCGTGCAAACTCCACACAGACAGTCACCCAAGGCTGGAATTGAACCCGGCTCCCTGCTGTGAGGCAGCAATGATGTCCAGCAGCTGTTAGATTATTATCTGATTTGAGACAATCTAACCACCTTGAAATACAATAGCACTGTCAACATCCTGCATTACCAGTGCCTGGAAACTCAACTGGTCCTGCTACATGAACACAGTGGCTACAGGGCAGCTCAGAGGGTAAGAATACGACGAGTAACTCGTCACCTAACTTCTCAAAGGAGTCTACCATCTATAAGCACCATCCGGAGTGTGATGGATTGCTGCTCACTAGTCTGGATGACTGTAGCTCCAATAATGCTAAAGAAGCTGACATCCTCCAGAACTTGATTGCCACTGCATCTGCAAGCATCCACTCCCTCTCCCATTGCCCATTCGCAGCACTGTGTACTATCTACAGGATGCACTGAGAAATTCACCAAAGATACTTGCATTATATTTTTCAAACCCATGGCCACTTCCATCTAGAAAGACAGGGCAACAGATATATGGGAACACCACCATTTTCAAGTTCCCCTCCAGGCCACTCACCATCCTGGCAAAGAAATACATTTCCATTTTTTTCACTGTTATTGGGTTAAAATCCTGGAAATCCCTCCCTAATGGCATTGTCAACCCACGGAAGGTTGACTGCAGCAATTCAAGAAGGTAGCTATCCTCCATCTTAAGGGCAACAAACTATTGACAACAAGTGTTGGCCATCCAGTGATACCCATGTCGTATGAGTGATTTTATTTGATAAAAAAGCCTTGTTCCAATTGTATCCAGCATATACCATGCTAATCTGCACCATATTCTGAAGATGTTTTTTCGGCGATTGGAGAGGGAGTTTAAAAAGAAATGTATAAGATGATATCAGATGAACAAGTGGATTCTTTCCTGTTTTGGAAACAAAAGACTGAGGAGAGGCAAAAATCACAAATTGAAGGGCTTTGTAGGGTAAACATACTGTTTTACTTGCAAGTGTCAAAACTAGAACCATTGATATAAAATAGTCAGCAATAAATCAGGGGATTCAAAAAAAACCTTTAATCACGTAATGGGGCGAATGTGATTGATGTGAAGAGCATCAATGCTTTCAAAGGAGGATTGTACAAGCATATTAGGGAATAGCTCATGCTAGTAGAATTAGATTAAAAAAGGAACTGTAACACTGGTACAAAATGGTTGGGCTGAGTGTTCTTTTTCTGTGCTTTATAATCTATATATAAAACATCCAACTTACAATTAGTAACATTTGTTATTACCTTTCAAATACAACATAAGGATCTGGCTTTATGATTGGAAGTAACAATAAGGCTACTTATGATGGGAGTAAATTGGACAGGAAACACTTGTGTCCTCGCATGAACAGCTAATGTGGAAATCTGATTTGAGACAGTACAAAACAAAGGATATACTCAAAACAGGTGATGAAACAGAGGGACCTGAATGTTTATGTGTAAGAATCAATAAAAGTAGCAGTTGAGAATGCAGTTACTAAAACTTTTCATCATGCATTATAGCTTAACTAAGAGGCCAAGGTTCAAGTCACACTTGCTCCGGAGGTGTGTAATAACCTATTTTGGATGGCTTGATTTTAAAAGATACACCCTTGGCCTTTATTAATAGTGCGCAGAGTTAAAGAGTGGAGCGGTTATGTTGAAGCCAAATACGATACTAGTTTGGCCTCGGGTCGAATATTCTGCGCAGTTCTCGGCACCACACTTGAGGAAGAACGTGAAAACATTGGAAAGATAGCTGTAAAGATTTGAGGTAATAATTTCAGGGATGAATAATTTCTGTTGTGATTAATTGGAGAAGTTTGAAATCTTCCTTGGGAAAGAGATGATTGAGAGAAGATCAAATATTCAAAATCATAAGGGGACTGGACAGGATCCATCAGGGCAAACGGTGTTCTCAGGTGTGAAAGCGCCAGGAGCAGAAGGAACATATTTTGAGTACTTGACTTGAGAAGCGAAAGTAGTATGAGGATAAATGAGTTCAACTAGCGCATGATAAGCATGCCGAAATGGGTTAGATTTGTCTTTGAAACTGACGAATGTGCAAGGTTCTGAAAAGAAGGCATCTGAATGGCACTCTGGTAAATGCTTATTTAGAGAACTGGTGTAGATGTGATGGGTTGAACAGCTGCTTTTTCTGCTATGATGATTTTGTGATTTAACTTCCTGCTCACTTTGCTTTGTCACACTGGTCTGAAATAGAGGGTGCTGTTTGTTCCAGATGATTAAAACACAAAAAGGTCTGTGGCAGTTTTAGAGTCAGAGTTTTACAACAAGGAGACAGATTTTTGGTCCAAATCGTCAATGCCGAATAGACATTTTAAATTAGTCTAGTCCCATTTGCCAGCATTTCACCCATTTCCCCCTTAAACCCTTCCTATTCATACATCCATCCAGATGCCTTTTAAATGTTGTAGTTTTACCAGTCTCCTCCACTTCCTCTGGCAGCTTGTTTCATACATGCATCACCCTCTGTGTGAAAAAGTTGCCTCCTCGGTCACTTTAATTCCCCCCCCACCTTCAACCTATGCCCTCTCGTCCTGGATTCCCCTACCCTCTGAAAAAGACCTTCGCCGTTGACTCTATCCATGCCCCTTATGATTTTATACTTATGATTCTGTAGTCACCCCTCAGCCTACTAAACTCCAGCGCAAATAGCCGTGCAGTATATTCAACCTCTCCCTTATAGCCCAAACCCTACAATCCTGTCAACATCCTTGTAAAACTTTTCAAGTTTAACAATATCTTTCTTATAACAGGGAGACCACAATTGAATATAGTATTCTAAGCCTGTATTCCTGATGAAGGGCTTTTGCCTGAAACATCGATTTTACTGCTCTTCGGATGCTGCCTGAACTGCTGTGCTTTTCAGCACCACTCTAATCTAAACTCTGGTTTCCAGCATCTGCAGTCATTTGTTTTTACCTATAGTGTTCTAAAACTGGTCTCACCAATGTCTTGTACAGCCACATAAGGACATCGCAACTCGTATACTGAATGCACTGTCTAATGAAGGCAAGCATACCAAATGCTGGTTCACCATCCTGCCTACTTGCGACACCACTTTCAAGGAACCATGCACCTACACTCCTTGGTATTTTTAGTAACACTCCCCCGGATCATATTAAGTGCCTGATTGCCTGACCAAAATGCAGCACCTCACATTTACCTAAATTTAATTCCATCTGCCACTCATTTGCCCATCTGAACTTGGACCCTTTGTCGTCTTACTATCCACAAAATCACCAATTTTGGTGTCATCTGCAAACATGCTAACCATACCTCGTATATTCACATTGAAATCAATTATATAAATGGTGAAAAACAACGGACCCAGCACCATCCTTGTAGCACACTGTGCTGGTCACAGGTCTGAAAAACAACCCTCCATCACCACTCTCTCTCCTACCTTCAAATAAATTTTGTACCCAGTTGGCTCCAATCTCCCTGGATTCCCTGTGGTCTAACCTTGTTAAATAGCCTACCATGTGAAACTTTGCCAAAAGTCTCGCTGAATTCCACATAGACAATATCCTCTGCTTTGACTTCTTCAATTTTCTTTGTCACTACTTCAAAAAACTCAATTCTGTGTATAACTAATGGTGACTGCTATTTGCAAGCTACTAACTTGAAAATTTGAGCAATATGTCCATGAATGCAAAAAACAAAATTTGTTATTGAAGTAAAGCAAATAATCTAGCTTAGAGTAGAAACAAGAACTTTGACAGGTTCAGTCCATTTTACACAATTTCTTGACTAAAACATTATCTAATCATTTGAGTCTTAATTTTGTGATTTAATAAGAGCTTTTATTTATATAGTGCCTTTGACATAAATCACCCATGGAACTTCACGGGAGCAGTATAAAACAAAATGACATTGAACAGCAAAAGGTAATATTAAGATAGATGACAATTATAAATAGAAGCTGTTATAAGGATCTGGTGTAGATTTCTAACCAATGGAATTCGATTTAATACCATTTGTGCTTGGATCACCAGAGGAACTGTGCACATAACAGCAGGAACATTATTTTTTCTACTTAGATTCAAACCATGCTCCCTACTTTAAATCTTTTTCTTTAAAATTTGTCCACTTTCTTGATCGCTCTTCCAGGCTATGTCTCTGGATATTGTTCTCGAAGTACTCCAGTGTCTGGCCATCGGACTTTGTTTTTATAAAGTTTTATTTTTGTTGGTATTGCTGACAGTCTGTGTTTATTAGGTAAAAACAATGACTGCAGATGCTGGAAACCAGATTCTGGATTAGTGGTGCTGGAAGAGCACAGAAGTTCAGGCAGCATCTGAGGAGCAGTAAAATCGACATTTCAGGCAAAAGCCCTTCATCAGGAATGATACTGCTCGGATGCAGCCTGAACTGCTGTGCTCTTCCAGCACCACTAATCCAGAGTCTGTGTTTATTGCTCATCCCTACATACTCTTGAAGGTGGTGATGTGCTGTCGTCTCCAATCGCTGCATTCAGTGTTTTTAGGAAATGAGTTTCAAGTTAGCAAAGGAACAGTGCCATGTCAGACAGAAACAGAAATTGCTGGAAAAGCTCAGTAGGTCTGGCAGCATTTGTGCAGGGAAATCAGAGTTAAAGTTTTGGGTCTGACTATTCCTTCCTCAGATATACGGAAGAGTCACTGGGCTTGAAACACTAACTTTGATTTCTTTTCACAGATGTTGCCAGACCTGCTGAGCTTGCCAATAATTTCTGTTTTGATTTTTGATTTACAGCATCCATACTTATTTGGTTTTATTTATTTAGTGCCAAGTCAGGTTTGTTTGTGGCTTCAAGGGGAATCTGCAAACATTGGTGCTGCTATTTGTCTGCTAACCTTACTGTTCTAGGTGGTAGAGGTTTAGGGCTTGGAAATTTTGGGGAGTCACAGTGAGTTTTCCACAGGATTCTGAGCATCTTGTCTTCTCTTATAGCAATACTATTTATGTTGCTGGCTCGAACAATTGATAATCCCTATCATGTTGATTGTGTGGAATTCTAAGAGGTTAATGCCATTAGCTAGGAGAGCTGGTTGAGTTCTCTTTTGTTGGCAATGTTATTGGCTCAGAACTTGCGTGACATGAATATTACTTGGCACTTGTCAGCCAAGCCTGAATATTATCCAAGCCTTGCTGAAAATTGACTTTGAATACTTCTGTATCTGAGGAGTTGCAAATAATGCTGAATGCCATGCAGTCATCCGTGAAAATCTCCATTTCTGGTTTTGTAGTGAAAGGAGGTTATTGAGGCAGCCAAAAATGTTTGGGCCACAACTAAACCACCTTGTGCTGTGTCTGATTTTTCAGCCAACAAAAGTTTTCTGGCCACCCCCAGCTGCTGCAATTCCCACTGTCTTCAATTTTACTGGGGCTCTTTGATTGCTGTATTTTGTCAAATTCTGCCTTGATTTTCAGAGCAGTCACTGTCACCTGTGAGTGTATAGCATTTTGTCTATGTTCAAGCGAACACTGAGGTACTGAGGTAATGAGCTGAGTGGTTATGGTAGAACCCAAACTGAGTGAGCAGGTTACTGTTGAGCAAGAACTCTTGTTAGCATTGATGGCCTGTTGCATCACCTATTTTCCTCACTGGGAATCTAGTGATGAGGCAGTATTTGCCCTGCTTGCTGTTGACACAATGTACTTGAACAATTTTCCCTGCTGGCTGGTAGACGTTAGTATGACCTCGACTGAAATTGTCAAACTAAGGGTATGAGTCTGCACTAGTATGCCTCTGTTTAGAATGGAAGGACCAGTTATTGTCCTCCCAAGCCAGATACAGTCTGGCTGTGGACAGATCATAGTATTAATATGAGTCTTTTTGTGTTTTATCATATCTCGTACATCAAAAGTTGAAGTTACCTCCCAACACCTCATTTCATCTCTCTCAATTGAACTAAAATGAATATTTGAATGCATTTCATATGTTAGTATAATCTTCTTGTATGTTGGTTCATCTGAGGTGCAAAAATGTTAATTTTTAAAATTCTTGAAATATTAGATGTGAATAATTATTTGACTGACAACATTGGACAATTAAGAAAACCTTAATATCATTGATAAGAGAGTCAGTTACTTTGTGTAAATCAGAATGAGAACCTCGAACACAGTAACAGTAAAACAAATTTTCAGAGTAGTAGATTGTTTGTTTCTTTAATCCTTTGCATTGTTGGAATCCACTATGTATTATTCCATCCCCCTTTATTAAATGCAAATGTATAGCTTTTTTGTAATCGGTGCTCTGTTATAATGTTAGAGTTAATGTTTTGTATTGTTTTCAATGTTTGTAGCCCAAACCTTGTCAATATTGTAACATTATCGCAGCCTTCATTGGTACCAAGTGTCAACGTTGTACAAATTCAGAGAAGAAGTATGGGCCACCACAGACATGTGAACAGTGCAAACAGCAGTGTGCCTTTGATCGAAAAGATGAGAGTCGACGAAAGGTAATGGAAGTGAGCATATATTAATTGGCATTGAAATAAATTTCTCTGATCTACAATTTTTGAAGGTGTAGTTCTAAAGTAGCAATGTCATATGTGGAAATGGGTTTGGACTTGCAATGTTAAACCATGAATGATATACATATCTGTTCTTCATCAATGTCCTAGTAGTATTATTGGTAGACTACTAATCCAGAGACCCCAGATTTGATCTGAAAACATGGGATCACATCCCGCCATGGTAGACGGAGGAATTTATATACCATTCAATATCTGGAATTAAGAGTCTTGTAATGACTATGAAACTGGTGTCAATTGTCAGAAAAGAAAAGGCAAGGAAATCCGCCATTCTTATCTGGTGTTGCCTACACTGCTGTCGTCTCCTCTTCCTCTTCCTCCCCCACCCCTCAGCAATTTGATAAACTCTTAACTGCTCTCTGGCCAATAAATGTTGCCCTAGCCACTGATGCACATATATCATGAGTGAATAAAAAGAAAAAAAATCAGCAAGTGAATCTGTTTTATTGTATGCCATTCAACAAGTTCTTTTTCATTTTTTTCTTGAATTAAGTAAAATGTGAATTTTTTCAAGATAAGACTGTACAATTTCTGCATTTGGTTGGCTTTGCATTCAAAAACATGACTCTGCAGTAAATTAAACAGTACTAAATGCTTATCTGTGTCTTATTTCATCGACTGTGAAAGTAGCTGGCATGACCAACATTTATTACTCATGCCTAATTGTTCTTAAGTAGTGGCACATTAAGGCTATTGCAAAGGATACTTAAGAGTTAACTGCATTACTGTGGTTACATGTTTAAAGCAGACTGGCTAAGGACTATAGAATTTCTTCCCAAAAGTGAACTGAATGTATTTTTTTAAACCATATCAATGTTAGTTTCGTGATCACTGGTGCAGAGACTAGTTTTCAATTCCAGAAGTTTTTAAATTAATTTGTACTCCATCAGCTGCTATGATGGGATTTCGACCTGTGTTTCCAGTTTGAGCCTCTGGTTTGTGAATCAATGATGATACTACTCTGACTTGTCTACCCATGTAGTAAGCGTTGTACAGTTTAAACAAGTTGTTTTTCATCCTTATATTTTCAAAGTTATTGCAAATGGGGTCGCTAGAATGTAAAATACATAATTTGATGTAGGTAATCACTTGCTTTTCAGGTTTGTTTGAAATCGCTTGTGAACTGTTCAATTCATTACCAGGTGGAATACATTACGATCATGGCTGATGTTATAATTGAATGAGTTAGATCCCAGACTGAAATCTGGTGTGATAGATCAGATTTTGTTTTTCTTTTCCTACCTGTCAAGGTGGCCTTTCATTGGAACATGAGCATGCAATGCTGCTGACTGAATCTTAACTTTCTGCTTTCTTGTTATTATGCAAAAGGAATGAAGATGTAATAGAATAAACTATCTAAACTTTTTTTTTTGAAATGCAATTGCATCTGTCTCAGCACAATCACTTTATAATATTAAATACTAGAAAGAGATCTCGATCACATCTAATAAGGTTGACTTTCAGCTCCTGGTCTTGAGAGTTTAACTTCTTTGATTATTCACACTACTCAGTTTGACTTTGTCAGCTCCAAATAACTCCTTCAGAATGCTATGCAACCATTTCTCATCTAAGCCTTTTGCATTATGGAATAACTGATTTTTCAACCTTTTCTCCAAGAGAAATTATTTTACATCTAACATCCATCAGGAGTTTTGAAAGCTCAACCAAAAGCTTCCCGAGGTATATGGGTTTTCCATCTTGAATACAAAAATACTGTTCTTCTAAATCAAATGCAAACTAATTCTTCCAGTGTTAACTCTGTCCAATCGTAAAACATAATACATGCCAACAAATTCACATTCTCTTTGTCTATGCATATCAAGGGGAGAATGAATTTTCTGGGTGGTGTTTCAGGAGACACTCACACTCAAAGTGAAGTGCTTCAAATTTGGCCAGTGGTCAGGAACAAAAGGGTGTGACTACCTGTGAGACAGGTAGAAGAATCCTGAATTCAGCATTGGGGGAACCACCTCTCTTGATCTTGTCTAAAAGATATGAAGTGGTTGCTCCTTGTGTGGATGACAGAAAGGATAGAAGGGCTGATTGGCAAACTGGTCACTGCACTGTGATACAAGAGGCTATTTAAGCAGGGTATGGTATCTTATTATTGAGTGTACAGATACCATTCTTTTGTAAACAGAATATAAGAGTACCACTTGGTATCTTGCATGCCTGGTACCATGGTAGGGGATATCCCTAACTGGTTTGAAAGAATGTTGGAGTGGGAGGGGAAGGGTACAGTTGTTGGGACCAACAACATAGGCAAGAATAACCCCCATAGTGAAAGTAAATAAGTTGGACTTGAAACTAGTAAGTAGCGCTTGGTGGAAGTCAGCACAGTTTTAAAATCAAGTAACAAAACATAGTAGAGAAACGGGAATCCTACTTCAGATACAGCAGGGAGTAGCAAAACTAAGTATATTGATTAAACTGGAAAAGAGAATTAATAAATACGTGAATAAAGCTTCAGTGCTGAGGGACAGATTACCATTTCCAAATGAGAGTTCTGTGTATGAATGCATGGAGCACAAAATAAACAAATGAAATGTGGTTACAAATTCAAATTTGATGTTATTATATGGTAGCGATTACTGAGATATGGCTGCAAGATGGTCAGATTGGGAACTGAAAAATCAAGTTATAAGGTTTACAGGATGGACAGCAGAGGGAGAGTGGCCTGGATGATTAGATGCCAAATTATTTCACTGGTGAGGGGAGATATAATGAGGGGAGAGCTTTCAGTGGAAAGTGGGTGAAACTGGGGAATATCAAAGGGGAAAATTGTAATACATGTTGTAGCAAAGGCCCACGAAGCAGCTTAAAAAGAAAATCTACTAAAAGGGCTTATGGAAGGAAACTTGCCAGGAACATCAAAGTCAATAAGAAGAAATACTTTAGTTACATAAAGGGGAAGTGGCTGGTCAGGAGTAATGTTGGTCCACTAAAGATTGACGATATCTCTGTTTTCAATGACTACAAAGAAATAACAGGTTGAATAATTACTGTGCAGCAGAAAAGGAGGACAGTATGCTAGAAGTCCTGACGAAATTAATAGTAGGTTGAGAACTGAATAAATTAATGTAAGTAAAATGTAGGTTATGCAAGTAGAGAGTACATTGTAGACACTCAAACGATAATATTTGAGTTCGCTTGAGAGAGGAGTCATCCCTCTGTATTTGGACAACTGCACTTGTTACCCGACTTTTTAACAAGGGCAAAAGAGGAAAACCAAGGAATAACAGACCCATTAGCCTAACATCTGTGTTGGAGACATTGGAATCTGTAATCGAGGATAGCCTAACTGGGCACCTTAAATGTTCAGTTTATCAAAAAGTACGAGCATGGATGGGTAGGTCATACCTGACGAACTTTCCAAATGAGAGTTCTGTATAGGGGCAGGGAAAATTGCAGCAAACAGTTTTGAGGAGGTAGCTGAGGTAGTGGTTGGGGAGTGTCTATGAATGTTGTTTTATATGGATTAGAGTACAGTACAGGCCCCACAGCCGTCGATATTATGTTGACCTTTTATCCTACATTTAAGGTCAACTACATAACCTTCATTTTACTATCATCCATGTGCCTATCCAAGAGACCCTTAAATGTCCCTAATATATCTGACCCTACTACCACTACTGGTGGCGCATTCCGTGTACCCACCATTCTCTGTGTAAAGAACTAAATTCTGACATCTCCCCTAAACCTTCCACCAATCACCTTAAAACGATGTCCATTTCCATAATAGTCATTTCCATGCAGTCCTCACAAACATTAAGGTCCCCCTCACGAGTGAAGACTGAAGCAAAGTATTCATTAAGAACCTTCTGATTCCACATACAAATTCCCTCCACTATTCCTGATCTGTATTCTTACTCTGGCCATCCTCTTATTCCTCCACGTAAAGTGTGGAACACCTTGGGATTTTCTTTCATCCCACCCCCCAAGGCTTTCTCGTGACCCTTTCTAGCTGTCCTAAGTCCATTCTTCAGTTCTTTCCTGGCTACCTTGTAACTCTGAGCCCTGTCTGATCCTTACTACTTCAACCTTACATAACTTCCTTCTTCCTCTTGACCTAGATGTTCCATGTCTCTTTGTCATCCAAGGTTCCTTTACCTGACTATCCCTTCCTTGCCTCATTTGGACAGATATATCCATCACTCGCAACAAGTGCTGCTTAAGCAGCCTCCACATTTCTGTCGTGCATTTACTAAGAGTAAATGTTCCCAATTTATGCGCAACAGTTCCTGCCATTGTAATTCCCCTTTCCCTAATTAACTACTTGCCCATACCCCATACCCCATACCATCTGTCCTTGTTCTTGTGCATGACTATAGTAAAGATCAGGGAGTTGTGATCACTATCACCAAAATGCTGTCCCACCGAGAGATCTAACACCTGGCCTGGTTCGTTGCCAAGCATCAAATTAAATATGGCCCCTGCTAGTTGGCCCACCTACATATTGAGTCAGGAATCCTTCCTGGAGACACCTGATAAAAACTGCTCCATCCAAACTCAATATTCGGGAAGTTGAAACCATGACAACCCTTGGTCCTTCTGCAACTTTCCAAAGTCTGCCTCCCCATCTACTCTTCCGTGTCTCTATTGCTATTGGGAGGGTCCCAAGAAAGTGACTGCTCCTTTCCTGTTTCTGACTTCCACCCATACCCAAACCCTCCTCGATGACCTCCTTTTTGCAGCTCTGAGACTATTTAGCCGTGTCACTCCCCCACCTCTTTTACCTCCCTCCCCATTCCTTTTGAAACATCTAAACTCCAGAACATTCAACAACTACTCCTGTCCCTATGATATCCAGTGGTCACAACATCATAGCTCCAAGTACTGATCCATCTTCTTAAGTTCATGACCCTGATTCCTGACGCTTATTGTATTGAAATAGACAAACTTCAACCCATCACACTGACTGCATCTTTATCCTAGCAACTGTGCATCCTTCCTCATGTACTCTCTATGTTGTATCTGCCTGTTCACCAGCTACCCCATCCTCTGATTTGCTTCCCATCCCCCTGCCAAACTAGTTTAAACACACCCAAAGAACTCTAGCAAACTTCCTGCCCAGGGTATTGTACCCTTGCAGTTCAAGTGCAACCTGTCTTTGTTGTGCAGATCCCACTTCCCCAGAAGGTATCCCAATGATCCACACATATGAAGCCCTCCCTCTGACACCAGCTCTGCAGCCACATGTTCAGCTGCATGCAGTCTCTATTCTTAGCCTCACTAGTCCATGGCAAAGGTAGCAATTCTGAGATTACTACTCTGCTCATACTGCCTTTTTAGCTTCCAACCTAACTTCCTATACAGAGGAACCTCAATTATCCAAAGGAAATCTCGAGGTCCCAACAGAAACATTACATCAAAAACGTGTTTCCAACACTGATCTCTTATTTTGTTTAGTGATTAAAAGTGAACCTAATGCTGCCAAGAGCAGTCCTGTCTTGAAATGATTAACCACCTAATATCTATCTGTCTGTCTCTTCCCACACTTTTTCCCTGGAGTTCTGCACGGTAGTGTACCCTAAACACACAACCCCCCCCCCCCTTGCCTAGATAATCTCCCGTACAGGGCAAAGGTGGTCTCTGTCAAAAAGTGGCAATAAAACTGTGTGTGTGTGTGTGTGTGTGTATGTACATGTGCACACTATTTGGAGACTCTTTCTTTCCCCCCACCCCCCACTAAAGGCAGTACCAACAGCAGCAGTCTTGTTGGTGTCCAGTCCAGAGAGAGGGCAGGAGAGGATGGGGGGCTGCAGAGGGGCAGTGTTGAATGAGTTTGGGGTGGGTGGACGGGCAGGGGGCAGAGTAGGTTGGGTTTGGGGGCTGTGGTGGAACGGGTTTTGGGCAGGCGAGGGTCAATGTTTGGATGGGTTTGGGGGCAGGTCGGGGTGGTGTTGGACAGGTTTGTGCAGTGCCAGATGGGTTTGAGGATGGTGTTGGATGGATTTGGGGGCCGGCGGGGGGCAGTGTTGGACAGGTTTGGGGGTGGTGTTGGAAGGGTTTGGGCAGCTCTGCAGCCACAAACTGATGGGTTTGGGTGGGATGGTTTTTGGACGGGTTTGGGAGCGGGTGGGGGCGGTGTTGGATGGGTTTGGGGGCGGTGTTGGGCAGGTGTGTGGAGCAGGCGGTCTTGGATTGGTTTGGGGGCGGTGTTGTATCTGCGAATTCCCCTTTCCTATATCTGCCATCTATCATACCGATGCTGTTGCAAATTCCTCATTGCCTCTGACTCTCCAACCGATCCATAGGATTTGCAACCAACAGCATCAATTGCAGATATCATCCACAGTAACCCGTAAACTCCCACATCTGACAAGAAGTGAATGCTGTTTTGTTCCTTCACAATCTACAGATCCACACAGTCTTATTCCTCTACAAAACACTGCTCCATGTTAAATTAATAGTTATGGCTTATATTTTAAGTTTAATCAAGAGACCTATCTCAAAAAACAAATAATCAAGAAAGAACCCACTACTGCAGAATTTCTATAGGTCACACTTGTCTGTTTCTGTGCTGTGACTTTGCCCAAACAGTTCCTCCAAGATCAGTTGTGAATTTCACTTTGTTAATTTTCCCTGATACGCCGATGTCCAGCGATTTTATGTGAATTCAGACAGCAAAGGCAGTAACTGTGCAGGTTCACTGTGGTGCCAGTCTCCCCCTCCCTCCTCGTTTCCCCCCCACCCCCCCAAACCCCCTCCCTCCCTCCCCTCAGCTGTTACAGCCAGAAAGATTCCCCATCCTCCATCTTGGATGGGTCCATTCAGCTTCAGCTCCAGTTCCCCCTCGGTCTGTGAGAAGCTGGAGTTGGGTCCACTTCTCGCAGGTGAAGTCTGCAGGCACGGTAATGGTGACCCTTATCTCCCACATCCTGCATGAGGCGTGTACAACTGTCCTACCTTCCGTTCCCTTGATTCTAAATTGCCAAAAGAGTTTGGGGGGAAAAGAAAAGCCTCCCCAACCCTGCACACGGAGTCTTTTGTTAGAGGAGGACCGGTGGGAGACATAATATGTGCAGTGTCTCGGGTTTCGCTACTGCCCGAATATATTTAGTTCACTTATCCAGCTGTCCCTATGTCCACTTCCGCTCCTGCTCAGCCTTTATTCCACCAATTTCAGGATGTAATTCTTTAATATTCAAACTTACCTTATGGGTGTCCCCTGGCTCTCGCTCTCTCTCAACTCCCACTGCTGAAATTGATTTCCAAAAGGTATTTGATAAATAGAAAATTAAATTAGTAGCAGGCTAGAGAATGTAGGAATCATGAGTAGATACTCAAATTACCAGAGTGTGACCAGTGTGTCTCCAGGATCTGTATTAGGGCCTCAATTGGTGGTTAATGACTTGGATAATGGCATAATAAATCATGTCCAAATTTGCTGATGCTCCAATGTTAGATGGTATTGTACATAAGAATACATAGTAACAGGAGTTGACCCTTCAGCCTCTTGAGCTTGTTCCATATTGTAGACTGTGTAGATGCATAAAATTACTAAGGGATATTGCTAGACCAGGCAAATGGGCAAAACTATGGCAGATGGGGTTCAGTGCAAGCAAGTGTAAGGTTTTCTGTTTTGGAGCAGAAAACATACTACTTAGATGATATGAAGTTAAATACATCGGATGTCCAAAGAGATGTGGGGTTTCAGGTGCTTGGATCATTAAAATATCACAACAGGTGCAGACAATCGAGAAAGCTAATGGAATGTTGGCCTCTATATATGGAGGATTAAGGTACAAGAATGCAGAAGTTGTATGAAACCCTGATTGCCCCCACATGGAATAATGTGAACAGATGTGAGTACCATATCTTAGTAAGGCTATCTTGGCTTTGCAGGGAGTGCATCATACATTTACATGAATGGTACTGGAACTTAAGGTATTAAGTTATGAGGAGAGATAATAAAAATTAAACCTGTTTCTTCTTTCAATTAGTAGGTTAAGGGGTGATTTGACCAAAGTCTTCAAGATAATCAAGACATCAAGTAGCAGTGGTTAGCATTGCTGCCTCTTAACACTGAGGACCTGGGTTTGATTCCTCCCTTGGCCAACTGTCTGTGTGGAGTTTGCACGTTCTCCCTGTGACTGCATGGGTTTCCGCTGGGTGCTCTGGTTTCCTCCCACAGTCCAGGGATGTGCCGCTAGGTGGATTAGTCATGATAAATGTGGGGCTACAATGATAAGATTGTTCTGCCTGGGATGCTGTTTGAATGGTTGGTGCAGATTCGCTGGGCTGAATGGCCTCTGTGCATAGTAAGGGTTGAGGAAAAGACATGGTAGATACAAGTAAACTATTTCCACTGGTTGGAGATTTTTCAGCTGCAAGGTATAAAAATATTAACCTAAAAATTAGAGTCAAACCATTTAGGAGAGATGTTAAGAAGCACTTACAGATGCAAAGTATAGAAGAGGTTTGGAACTCTCTTCCATAATTAGCAGCCAGTGATCAGTCAGTTGTTAATTTTAAATCCGAGATTCATAAAAATTTGTTAGACACAAAGGTGTTAAGTGATCTAGGCTATAGGCAGGTCTGTGGTATGTGGCATGATCTCGTTCAATGTTGAAAAGGCTGAAGGAGCTGATGGCCTATTCCTGTTCCTAAATTCATACAAAGACTAAGGTTGAATGGAAACAAGTGAAAAATCTGTAGTTACACTTATCTGTGAGGAAGTTACACACTGCAACTTAATCACCAGAGTTTTGATGCCATATATTGGTTTATAAACATGTTAGGTCCCTTCAATTATCTTCAGTTTCTGTATGTATGTGTGTGTGTAAGTAATGCATATTTCAGTTTAACCATTCACATCCCTACTTCTCACCACCATTGACATTTGAGTTCGCCTTGACGTTTGAAAGCTTTGCCAAATGAATTGGGGGGAAAGTTAAGGAAAGGTATTGCAGCTGATTGTGACAGTTGAGTTGAAATTAACTGTGTATGACAGGGTTTTTAATACTGCAAGGTTGTTTTTTTCCAACCTTTTAGAATCTGCTACTTAAGGTATTTTTAGGACAGTGTCTTAAGAGGTGGATGACCATTGGCTTCATTTTTTTTTGATCCATAAACAAAGGGAGAAGTTTAAAATCAGTGAATAATCTGTAGCTCATTGATTCCTGAGAATTTTGTCCACTTTGCTTTCTAGAAAAATTAATCACACTTCATTTTGGTGCAAGAACTGCACAGGTGAAGTAACTTGGGAGTTCCTGCACATTCAAATGAAGAACCAAAATCTGCATGAAGGTGCAAAAGCTAAATCAAAATTTCACTTGCCAAAACTGCTTTTTGCAAATTCTGCAGCAAGTATTCTTGTGTCAGTGAAGTTTGAATTTATTGGCAGCTAAGATATATCAGAGATTATATTTTCTAAAGCAGATTAATGCATATCATCGAAACAACTCTGTCAGCCCGTTTTGCCAAGCTTTGATTTTATTTGTAGGTTGATGGAAAACTACTTTGTTGGCTCTGTACACTTTCATATAAACGTGTTCTGCAGAAAACAAAAGAACAGAGAAAGAACTTGGGCTCTCACTCCTCCTCGTCTTCAACTTCATTACCAGAAAAAGATCTCTCTAAACATCACCATAGTACTAGTCGTCACAAGTGAGTTTGTTATTGATTTCTTTTAAAACAAATGGTCTATCTTACATTTATGTCAAGGACAGTTTTTTTGTCATTTAGGTTCCTTGTTTTTACTGTTCCTTTTGAGCATGCTTTGAAATTATAAATTTCAGCCAAGTCTTGATACTTTGTTAATATAATGTTTTATAATGGAATTCTTGCATAATATCTTCTCAATTTGGTCATTCATCTTTCCTTGCTGGATCCCATTTTCCACCAAGTTCAATGCCCATTAAAAAGATTTTTAATGTTGCAATTTTGTAATGCAAAATAGGTGACAGAAGCAGAAAACCTCAGCAATTAACTATTCGGATCTGTGTTTGCAATGTCAAGGCATACAAGGCTGGAAGTCAAGTGCTGGAAATCGGGATTAAAGTGGTTAGGTTGTTATTCTTGATCTTTGTGGATGTAGTGGGCCAAAGGCCCTTTTCTGTGAGGATCTCTGACTCTATAATATAGAAAGTTTGGCGGGATAACCTCAAACCCATGGTGTTGTAGATTGATAGTAATTGGTATGAATAGAGAACTGGTGAATGGGCAGGAAACAGCAGGTGAGGAAAATGGTGACATGTGACCAGTGGAGTCCCACAGTGGTCAGTGCTGAGACAGCAGCTGTTTCAACATGTATTAATAACTTGGATGAAGGAAGAAAATATACTGTAGCCAAACTTGCAGGCAATGCCAAAAGCAGGTAGATTGTGAGAGATGCGCAACTAGTTCACAGGGAGAAATTGATAGCTTAAATGTGAAAAAAGTTGGCAAATGGAATATAATGTGGGAAAATGCAATGTTTTTCATTTTAGAAAGGAGAACGTAAGAGCAATATTATTTAAAATGGAGAAAAAAAACTGCAGAAAGTTGCAACAAAAAGGGAGTTGGTAGTTGTGTAGAGAACATTAGAAAGCTAGCACACAATGCAACGTGTAATCAGAAAGGCTAACGGGATGTTGGCCTTTATTTCTCCAAGGGCGTAGGAGAAAAGGAGAAGATAGGTCTTACTGCAACTGTGCAAGAGTACTGTGAACAGTTTTAGCTTCCTTTATTGAAGAAAAGATATTGATTCATTGTCTCGATTGCCTCCAATGTTCACCGAGCTGATCCCCACTTTGGAAAATTTGTCTCCTAAATAAAAGCTGAATTTGGGACGATGCTTATAAGAGTTTCAAAGAATGAAAGGTGAAGGATTCTTAAAGGGATTGACAGGGTAAATGCTGAGAGGATGTTTCACCTCAGAGGATGCAGTTTCAGAATAAAGGGACCCCAATTTGATGTGGGGATGAGGAAGAATTTTGAAGGTTGCGCGTGTCTTTGGAACTTGTTGCCACAGAGAGCTGTATGGGCAGAATCCCTGTGTATTTATAAGGCTAAGATGAATTCTTGTTCAGTCTGCAAATAGAGAGCTATATGGAGAGGGCAGGAAAGTGGACATGAATGTCGGATCAGGCATGACCCTATTGAATGATGGATCAGGCTGTCTGGCTGAGTGGCCTACTTCTGTTCCTATTACTTATGATTTAGTGGAATTTTGCTCAAAATGATTATCCATAAATTTCTCTCCCATATTACTTGTTAAATATTTCTTGTTGACATGTATCTTTCTTTCTTGTGGGTGCCCCTTGAAAGGTTCATGTTGGTTGTCCATCCCTAATGCACCACAGTCACCCTAAAAAATATTTTCCAGCAAATTGGAAGATCTCCACAATTAGTGAAACTCCATTTAAGCTTTGTTTCTGCCAGGTAAAAACAATGACCGCAGATGCTGGAAACCAGATTCTGGATTAGTGGTGCTGGAAAAGCACAACAGTTCAGGCAGCATCCGAGGAGCAGTAAAATCGACGTTTCGGGCAAAAGACCTTCATCTCTTGTTTCTGCCTGTCAAAACTTAGTTTTCATCCAAGTGGATGTTTTCTTATTTGTATAATTCCAACTTCAAAAGTGATGCCCCTCTGTCTGTGGTATCTGATATTGCTAGGGTCCTGAGAGGGGAGAGAGATTACAAGTTTAAAGCTCTATATTTTGATTGGAGCGATTTAATTAAGGGGATTGGCATATAGTGAAACCATCAGGTGTTTAACTATTTCAGCATCTCTAATCAACATCCTTAGCTGACCTCCCTAAGATGGGCAGCTTTTATTTTCCTCTTTGATTCATGATCCCCTCCTTGGCTAATAAAGTGAACTTCTGGTATCAGTGGTGTAGGATTCAAATTGCTCTGCCTCCAAAATTTGCAGTGTGGCTAATTGCATAAATGTGAGGTAAGCCAGTGTTCTGCTTCACCCCCAGATGCTTTTTGCATGGAAATTTTATCCGCTTAACAATCTGCATGCCAAATATTGCTGTATGTTAAATTGCTGAACTGAATTTGTACTTCTGTTTTAAATGAATAACCTTGTTGGAAAAGTTAACAAAGAACACCTGACTATATATTTCAGAATTGGCAGCCTAAGTCCAGAGCAGCAGCATGGAGTTTGGAAAATGAGGTAATATTTAGCTGTTATGTTACAAAATCTTTTTACTGTCGTGTATTTGTAAGATTTATTTTAAATTTTACTATTTTCTCCCTGACCACCTTGTTAATCTGGAAATATTTATTGTATTATCTTTTGTCATGTTTTCTCATGTTGAAAAACCCATCTATGTACTTATGGAATCTAGACTGGAAGAATGTTATTGTATTTCACTGAAGTGTACAAAGAAAACCTTATTGACTATTTTTTCCATGTAACAATTGTATGATTCACAATGTATTGCTCCTTCCTAATTGTGTTGAATTTGATAATCATCTACCTCATTAAAGTATCTGAACAATTTGGGAGACCAGATAACCTTGTATATTAAATATTGTTTCCTTCTTTTGACTTGTTGCAACATGTGCAGACTGGTTAGTTAGAATGCCATTGTCTTTTCTTTCTACTCCATTAAGAATCTTGACTGAGTACTATATCATCTCATTTGTTCTTAATTTAGCACTAATTTTCAGTTGCAGGCTTGGTTACTACAAGAAAGTTGAAGGATATATTCTGAAACTAATGGTTGCTTTTCTGATACTGTAATCAAGATGTGTTATTAGAACAGTGCTACAGGAGATAACACTCTGATCTATCATTACTTATGACCTTCATTATGATGACTATAGCATGTAAAAGCAAAACATGATATGCAGTACCTTTCAAACTGATAAAAAGTTCCAATGGACTCGATGGAACATTATCAAACAATGTATGATGCACAAACACACAAGAAGCCTAGTCAAAGAGAGGCTTAAAGGAAAGCGAAGAGTCATAAAACTTTTGTCAGAGAATTCCAGAGCTGAGCACCTAGACAATTCTAGGCACAACTGACAATATGGAGCAACTAAAGATTCGCGTGCACAATTGCAGACTTTTGGAACTGTACGCCTGGAGCAGATTGAAGTTCAGATGAGGCTATGGAGGGATTTAAAAACAAGCATGAGAATTGTTAAATTGAGGCATTGCCAAATTGGGTCAGCAAGTACGATAATAGTGTGTGAACCAGTTTTGGTGTTACTTTGAATGTGAACTTTGCAGATTTGGATGTGCTTCATTTTATGTGTAATGGAGGATAGGATGCTAGCCAAGAGAGCACTGGATTTGTGAATTCAAGTGGTAATGCAATATGTATGAAGTTTCAGAAAAGATGAATTGAGGAACTGCAGATACAGGCGATTTAGGGCACAGGTGATGGGCAATTTATGCAGTTTAGAATGTGTTTAAAAATAATTTTGTTGAGCTGTAGCCAAGTTGGTAAAGTTAGCAATGGTGGTTAAATTATTCAACTTCAAATTCTACGGAGTACTAAGGTCAGTTATTTAACGTTCTGTTATTTTAGATCATAAAGTTTTTTTAAAAAGTCATTGATCATTTAAAATAGGATTGCATTGATTTTTACCTGTACTAAAAATGGCAATTAGTCAGTTTACAATTCCATATTATACTTAATGCTGATTTTCCTACAAAAGAGATGCTGCCAAGCTCTGTAATCTTATTAAAACTCCTTCAGCTTTATCTTAAATTTTCTGGAATCCATCCTCATGTATAATCATTTGTATGGTGTATTTCTTTTGAGTGTAATTGAGCAAAAATTTAATTCTCATGCTCAGTTCAGTAGGCTTATTTTGTGTCACTGCTTGACAACCAAACAAAAGCATGCTTTTTGAAGAAGTTTGTTTTCTAACAGACTTAGGAAAAATTACTTTAAATTCTTGTGAAACTCTTTGTATATGTACAGGTAGCCAACAACTTTTAATTCTGCATAGATTTTAGTCTTCATTATGGAAGTACTTGTTCTAAATTATTTTATTAATTTTCTTTTACAAATAGACACTGTATTTCACCTGTGTGATTTAGTGGCAGTTCAGGCTTCCTCCAATGTAGGGCTTATTTCTGTCATCCTTAACAACTGCCTCAGCTTTGAGCATTTGTGTTTGTTTTTACAGCTATTTCTGTGAAGCTGTATAAGCTCAAAGGGTGAGTAACAGAATTAACTCCACCAAATTACACAACAGCATCAAAAACATTTGATTTAAATAATAAAATGTGAAGAACAACAGTACATAAAGACTAAATATTATGTACAGAATTGCTGTATACAGACTATCAAGGAAGAAATCTGTACATTTGTTGATTTCTGAGCTGGTCCTTGTTTCAATGTTTTATGCTTTAGAGCTGCTGGTTAGAGACGGCTTGGGCGCAGCCATGACAGTAAGAACAAGAAGAGTAGGTTCCGGTCAGCATAGTACCCATAGGCTGGAAGTTCTTCATATTCCCAAAGCATGAAGCACAATAACAAGGGCAACTGATACTTGTATAGGGTAGGTATTCAAACTGGAGTGGGGCAGGGCGTAATGTTGGTGGGGGAGAGGCAGATTTGGCAGATTCCAGATTGTTTTAAGCATTTGCTAATTTATGAGGACTTTAATTTCCCTCTTGTGAGGATATACGCTTTCTGCAATGGTGGCATTGTTTTACTTCTGAGTAGTCAGTGTTCTTTATCAAGCAGTCCACCACTTACCTATGCAATGAAATATTTCTTTAAAACCTTCAGAATTAAGGTGATAGACTTGCCAGATGTCTTGGGTTTCAAAAAATTATTGACTTCTTCATTTTTAAAATTTACAATTGAGGAAGATTTGAAGAGTTAAAATTATCTTAAAGGAGATGACAAAGCGATTTTTAGTATCGCAAGCTTTTAATTAATTACCCAATTTATACCAGAATTAATACATTTTTACTTCTGCCATCACATTTAACCTTTCCAAGGCGTCTTTTTTCAAGACGTCTTGCCTAACTCTGGAAATATTGTTTCCTTTTGCACCATTTCTTCAGTTCCTGGAATTCACTCTAGCACTGCTGTCTTTTTCACACCTCACGTCACTGATCTTTTTTTTGCTCACCACCAGACTGTGTCTAACTGCTAGATGCAATCCCTGAACCTTTTATTATCCTCTTACTGTGTATCAGAGTCATCATCTTCCAATCTCGTGCGAGTAATCTCTCTTTCCTAGTCAATACCAGCAATACCTCTACCCACTTCCATTTTTGTACCTTGCAAATGTTTTGCATTTTTCAGCTCTTCTCATTGCCAATAGTACACGCAAACTTCATGCACTGTTAATAAGTCCAGGAGTCTATCTTCGGTAGCCTGGGAAAATTTATGTACTGATGTTTCACTTGGCGATTAGTGTGATTTAAAAACGCACGCTCACTTGAAAGTTTGTTCACTTTTTCACCTATTGAAATAGAAGGCTGAAAAATCAGATTTGTAAATGCTGCTATTTTGATTTATGTCCTCCAGTACCAATTGTGCATTATTATAAAATATACCCTTTTATTATATAAAATATGCTCCAATTTCTTACCTTTTTTGATTTGGTTAAGATACGCAATTACAAATTAGTATTGTAACTATTTCATGATACTTTAGCTGATATGTAAGTGGGCACTTGTAACGTATGACAGCCTCCAGTAAAGCATTTGTTTTGTTTTTCAGTTTATTTTGAAAATTCTAGCATTTTTGTGTATTCTTTTTCACGACCAGTGCTTTATTCCCAGTATTTTAAAATATGCCAACACATTAAAATATCATTGTAGAATTATCGCAATCCAGAAGTAGGTCATTTCACCCATCTTGTCTGTGCTGCTTCAAAGGAGCAATTTCACACTCTGCTATGGCCCTCCCTATCTCTGCTCACTCTTCCTTTTCAGATATTTAAAATATTTATTAAATGTGGAAGGAGGCTGTTATCTTTATGGAAAGCAAACAAGTCAGCCTATTTTCCAGACATCTTTTTTGTTCAATAAATTGAAGATTTCTGTCCCTACTACTTATTTTGGGCATTAGGTTCCTGCCTCTCTGGGTACAAAAACATTTCCTCATTCTCCTTCTGATCCTCTTGCCCGTCACTTTAAATCTATGGCCCCTATTTGCTGATCCTTTTGCTTGTATTTAAAAAAAAATGGCTCTTTATATCTACTGTATCTAGGCACCTTGTATTCATGAGCACTTCCATCAAATCTCTCTTTAGTCTTCTCTGTCTCAAGAGAAAAATCTCCAGCCTATCCAATCACTTTTTTATTAACAACAACTTTGCAGTCCTGGCAGCATCATTGGAAATCTCCTTTTTGTAGTGCAATTATATATTTTTCTGAAGGTGACCATGAGTGCACTTTGGTTCTTGAGTAGTGGCCTAACTAATGTTTTATTTAACTGCAGCACATCTTCCTTCCTCTTCAATTTCAATAAGTCAGGTATTGAAGAAAATTTCTGCTTTTCTAACTATTTTATCAAATTGTTATCCAGTATCTATTAAAAGATGTCATCTTTAACAAAACGATCTAAATGTTTACAACACTGATTGTTTATAAGCTAGTTAGTCCATAATGTTTGTGCTGGTTGACAGAGCTACCCAAATGTGCACCACTTTCCTGTTTTTGGTCTCTGGATCTGCTCATGATACCTGCAAGAGTAATTGCAATGACTTAAATCTTTGATCCTCTCTAACCCTTATTAATTCTATCTTGGCTATAATTATCATTTTATACATTTCTGTTGAATTATCTCTCCACCACCTCTGTTTCAAACAAAAACCAACCTTGCCCTACCAGTCTGTCTTCATAGCTATTTTGTACAGTACAATTTAGATATCTATCACCATATTCATAGAATCTAAACCTGAAAATACAAATATTTCCTTAACACTATAATAACTTTATTTTACTCGCGCCCATCACTGGGAGGGGGTTGAAATTTCTTTGGGCAGTGATGCTGTGTAGGTTTGTAAATTTTTCATTGGCAGGTTGTGTTTTAGACTATCACTTGTTGAAGGACACTACACAGGTGTCAGGCTGTATGCTGCCTGCTCCTAGGGAATCTACATAGTTTGTACAGTATTGTGAACAATTTTTTTGGTTATACTGACCACTGCCATAGGCAATCTACAAAATGATGAATTAATGTAGATTAGTGTTGGTTGCAAAATAATAATGCATTTTGGAAGTGAGATGATGTATTCAATCAATTTTGATTCTGTTCCTGTGGCATATAACCACCCACTCAACCATGCTCACCACAAGCTGGAATAGAATAAATATAAAGAAGAGTCTAGATGTGATAAAGGTAATTAACTCTGGAAAGATGTGGAGGCCAACAAATTATCTTTTCCAACTTGGATACAATGTAGGAAAAATACTGGTAGGAAAAATGGATTTACCATTGGCTGACAAAGAGAATATTACACTTTCATCTTCACTCCTTAGTTATCAAAACAGAAGTAAACAATATTGAAATCTAAATCCTAACTTGAGTGGTGTTAATGGGAAAATACATACAGCCTCAAATGTTTACGTACAAAAATGATGAGTTTGACAGTGGCTATAGATCTTTTCCTGTTGACAATTTGTTGTTTGTTACAGATGATAATATGCCACTTTAGTAGCTGTGATGCTAGTGTCCCAAGTATCCATAGTTTCTCTGTCTCCTGTGCGTCTTGATCTTAATTTGATATGTAGGATTCATGGGAAGAGGGAAGGTGTTACAAATGTGGTAGAGGGAAATACTGTTTCTCTCTCCCCCCCTGTCCTCACCCCCGAAAAAAAATATTGGAGTTTGAACATGATGTTTGAGGTTAGGTAATCTTAAAATAAAACCTTGAAAATGGATATCAGGCTCAATCTGATAAATTCTAAAGTGGTAGACTGAGTAGCCTGGATCTTGCAGTTGCTTCAGAGATGGCTTATTTCTAGATTTGCTTCCAGATCTCTTAGTCATAACATTTCCGTATAAGATTTTATTCATTTTTGATTTTTAAGTACGTGAATAAAAAATGTTTGGAATAGGGGCCAAGGCGCAGGCAGGTGGAACTAGTTTAGCTTGGGATTATAGTTGGCATGGACTGGTATGACCGAAAGATCTGTTTCTATACTCCACGATTCTGGCTCAAAATTAATTTGATTTACCCAGAACACATTGACCTAGGATTTGAATCCCTGTTTAAACCTTTTGAATTTTGATCCCCTTGATTCACAATTGGCTTTAAATAGGCATCAAGAGGTGAGATATTTGCTGTGATTAAAATCTAAGTTGTTTACTTCGAGCTTAATAACTAATCTAGATTTATAGCTGTACTGTGAATGGGATATAAAGTAGGATATTTGAATCTGCTCTTCCATGCAGTGAGATTCCTTGCTTAGTATTGTTCCTGCCCCTATATCCAATGTTTCAATGTATTTCAATTACGTTTTATAGGTTTATATTGAATTCAGTTCACTGAATTCTTTTTTTTTAGCTTGATGCTTCAGAACTGTTTTTATTGCCTTTTACTACTTCTGTTTTACTGTCAATAAATAGAATTTGTTTATAATTTAATCATTATCTTTTTGTTTACAGCCATAAGTCATCGTCATCTAGTATTCAAAATGAAGCTCCAAAGAAAAAGCCAAAACTTGAAACAAAGCCCTCCAATGGAGACAGGTAAGCACTGGGAATTAGACTTCATCATATTATTTGAGATTGGAAGAGTTTGTGTATTTCATATGATGTACAACATATTCAGTCAGATATCAAAGTAGCAAATCTCAAAGGCACCTAGCTTAGCTTTGCTGACTGACATGATTCTCTGGAATATTTTGTGTGATTTTGGTTTCCATACTGAAGGAAATACTCCTCTGAGGGAGTACAGTGGCAGTTCACTATCCTGATTCTGAGAATGGCTAGGCTGTTCTATGAGGAAAGTTGGGTTCTATTTCACCTGTATTCACTGGAGTTTAGAAGGATCAGACGGGATCTGACCGAAACTTGCAAAGGGCTGGACAGAATAGGTATATTTTCCTGGTTGGGGGAGTCTATAAAGCTAGGTTTCAGTCTTATGATATGGGCTCAGCTAATGAGCATCACCGTGGGAAAATATTTCATCACTCCAAGGTTAGTGAACTTGTGGAATTCTCTATCAAGAAGCTGCAGAGTGAGTCACTGACTATATTCAAGAAATAGATACATTTTAAAAGCATCAAGGTGTAAGGAGAGAAAGGTGGAGTATTGTATTGCAATAGGGGATCGACCAAGGTCATTTTAAATGACGAAGCAGGCTTAAAGGACGAAATTGCCTATTCCTGCTCCTAGTTTCAGTTGTTAACTAATTTCATTGAGGTGCTGCTGAAGTCAGCAGGTGATGACTAGGTGGTGATAGCCATGCATAAATGTTGAGCCTTGGGTCGCATGCTTGACAGCAACTGAATTGTATTCCACTAAAGCGGTTCAATGCTTCTAGACCAGAAGAGGTTTCAGAGATTTTTGTTTTAAATCCGTACCTGCTGTGGTTTGATATTCTAATGCAATTAAAGTTATGAAATTGAAAATTACATTCTCCTGTTGTACATCTGCCAAATAATTATGCTAATTCCAGGACTATCCATAGTCCTGTAGTCCCTGTTGTGCAGAAAGAGGCCATCTGATTCATTGAGTCTGCGCCAATCCTCCAAAGAACATCCCACCAGCACCACACCACACTTCCCCGTAACTTCACAGTTACCACGTCTGATCCACCTAGCCTGCATAGCCCTGGACACTTCAGGGCAATTCGGCATTGCCAGTGCACCCCACCTGTATGTCTTTAGACTATGGGAGGTAATGGAAGTACCTGATGAAAAATTAAATATTATCTTACAAAACAATATTAAAAGTCTTGTATCTTGTAAATCAATGACTCTTGTATTGCTGAGTTGTAAAATATTATTGCTCAAAATTTATCTAAGGTTATGACATTGATATGGTCTTTAGATTGTTATTAAAAATTGGTTGGGCAGCATATGTAAATTTTTGGAAGATATTCCATGTGTGATCTGCCTGAAAATACCACATTTCATGTAACTCAACTCTTATAATGAGCATGTTGGTGGTATACCCATTAAAATTGCTGCTTTGTAGAGCCTGGCTAATAGGTTACTCTCAAAATTGTTATCTGAGCAGAGAGGGCCAGCAGCTACAATTTAGTATTAAGAGTACTTGTAGTTGTGAGGATTAATGAAGTTAAAGTGGTAAGACCTGGCAAGTGAGATCCAAATCATAGTCTGCTGCTCTTGCTTGATGTGGGCATTTCCAGTGCCCAGGACCTGCATGTGTGCAAGAAAGGTCTCCAGCTACAGCGCCTGGAAGCCCGGGTTTGAGTTGTAATAGTGTCTCGGGACACTGTGTGGCACATTCACAAGGTACTATGTTTCTTCGATGGCATATATAGAACATAGAACATAGAAAAATACAGCACAGTACAGGCCCTTCGGCCCTCGATGCTGCGCCGACCGAAGCCTACCTAACTGACACTAGCCCAATAACCTCCATATGCCCGCTTGAATGACCATAAAGAGGGAGAGTCCACCACTGATACTGGCAGGGCATTCCATGAACACTCAACCCCTAACATCTGTCCTATACCAACCTCCCCTTAATTTAAAGCTGTGTCCCCTAGTAACAGCTAGGTTCTCACTGTCAACCCTATCTAAACCCCTAATCATCTTGTACACCTCTATCAAATCTCCCCTAAACCTTCTTTTCTCCAATGAGAACAGCCCCAAGTGCCTCAGCCTTTCCTCATACGATCTTCCGACCATGCCAGGCAACATCCTGGTAAGCCGCCTCTGCACCCGTTCCAGTGCCTCCACATCCTTCCTATAGTATGGCGACCAAAACTGTACACAATACTCCAGATAAGGCCGCACCGGAGTCTTGTACAACTGCAACATGACCTCAGGACTCCGGAACTCAATTCCTCTACCAATAAAGCCCAGTACGCCATATGCCTTCTTCACTGCACTATTTACCTGGGTGGCAACTTTCAGAGATCTGTGTACATGGACACCAAGATCCCTCTGCTCATCCACACTACCGAGTAGCCTACCATTAGCCCAGTAATCCAACTACTTGTTACTACTACCAAAGTGAACGACTTCACACTTAGCTACATTGAACCCCATTTGCCACCTTCCTGCCCAGCTCTGCAACTTATCTATATCCCGCTGTAACCTGCCACATCCTTCTTCGCTGTCCACCACTCCACCGACTTTCGTATCATCCGCAAACTTGCTCACCCAGCATTCAAGCCCCTCCTCCAGGTCATTTATAAAAATGACAAACAGCAATGGTCCCAAAACAGATCCTTCTGGAACACCGCAAGTAACTGCACTCCAAGATGAACCTTTACCATCAACTACTACCCTCTGTCTCCTTCCAGCCAGCCAATTCCTAATCCAAACCTCTAATGCACCCTCAATGCCATACCTCCGTAATTTTTGCAGTAGCCTACCATGGGGTACTTATCGAACGCCTTGCTAAAATCCATATACACCACATCTACTGCTTTACCCTCGTCCACTTCCTTGGCCACCTTCTCAAAGAACTCAATAAGGTTTCACAAAACCATGCTGACTATCCTTGATCACCTTATTCCTATCCAGATGTTCATAAATCCTATCCCTTACAATTGTCTCTAAGACTTTGCCCACAACAGAAGTGAGACTCACTGGCCTATAGTTACTAGGGTTATCCCTACTCCCCTTCTTGAACAAGGGGACCACATTCGCTATCCTCCAGTCTTCTGGCACTATTCCTGTAGACAACGACAACATAAAAATCAAGGCCAATGGCTTCGCTATCTCCTCCCTAGCTTCCCAGAGGATCCTAGGATAAATGCCATCAGGCCCAGGGGCCTAATCTCTTTTCACCCTTTCCAGTATTCCCCAGACCTCTTCCCTACGTACCTCAAGGCCATCCATTCTAATCACTTGTGACTCAATATTCACATCAGCAACAATGTCCTGTTCCTGAGTGAATACTGACGAAAAGTATTGATTTAGTGTCTATCCAATCTCCTCCGCCTCTACGCACAACTTCCCACTACTATCCTTGACTGGACCGATACCTACCCTAGTCATCCTTTTATTCCTGACATACCTATAGAAAGCCTTAGGGTTTTCCCTAATCCTACCAACTAAGGACTTTTCATGTCCCCTTCTCGCTGCTCTTAGCTCTCTCTTTAGATCCTTCCTGGCTACCTTATAACTCTCAATCGCCCCAACTGAACCTTCACGCCTCATCTTTACATAGGCCGCCCACAAGGGATTCCAATTCCTTATTAAACCACGGCTCCCTCACAAGACCCTTTCCTCCCTGCCTGACTGGTACATACTTATCAAGGACACCCAATAGCTGCTCCTTGAACAAGCTCCACATATCATTTGTGTCCTTCCCTTGAAGCCTATTTTTCCAATCCACACATCCTAAGTCATGCCTCACCGCATCATAATTTCCCTGCCCCCAGCTATAACTCCTGCCCTGCAGTGCACACTTATCCCTCTCCATCACTAGAGTAAAAGTCACCGAGTTGTGGTCACTGTCCCCGAAGTGCTCACCTACCTCCAAGTCTAACACCTGGCCTGGTTCATTACCTAGAACCAAATCCAGTATGGCCTCACCTCTTGTTGGCCTGTCTACATATTGTGTCAGGAAACCCTCTTGCGCACATTGGACAAACACTGACCCATCTAATGAACTCTAGCTATAGCTTTCCCAGTCAATATCTGGGAAGTTAAAGTCCCCCATAACAACCACCCTACTACTTTCACTCTTCTCCTGAATCATCCTTACAATACTTTCCTCTACGTCTCTCGGACTATTAGCAGGCCTGTAGAAAACTCCTAACAGGGTGACCTCACCTTTCCTATTTCTAACCTCAGCCCAAACTACCTCAGGTGGCCATCGTCTTTTCCACCGCTGTAATACTATCCTTGACAAGCAATGCCACACCTCCCCCTCTTATACCCCCACCTCTGACCCTACTAAAACATTTAAACCCTGGAACCTGCAATAGCCATTCCTGTCCCTGTTCTACCCACGTCTCTGTAATGGCCACAACATCGAAGTCCCAGGTACCAACCCACGCTGCAAGTTCAAAGTGGTCACACCACAGACATGAAGTGAATGGATGAGCAGGAGGGCTGAGCAGGAGGGCTAAGCATGTAGTGCAGGAATCGCCTGTGGCTATTCCCATGCAAAACCGTTATACCATTTTGGATACCGGTGAGGGGAATGGCCAGCATTCAAATTCATGGCATCATGGTTGGCTTTGCTGCAAAGGGAAGTAGAAATAGCCTAAAAATGCAATCGTGAGGGGGACACAGAAGTGTTTCTGTGGTTGCAAATGAGAGTCTAGGATGGTGTGTTTCCTCCCTGGTGCTAGGGTCCTTGAAGTCTCTGAGCAGATGCAGGACATTCTGGAGGGGGAGGGCAAACTGGTAGTGGTCTTGGTACATGTTGATTCAAACAATGTAGTTTTTTTAAAAAAGGTATAAGGTCCTAAAAACAGAATGTAAAGAACTAGGACGAAAGTTGAAATGTTGGGCCTCAAAGGTAGTTGTCTCAGGCTTACTACCAGTGCCATGAGCTAGTCAAGAGTAGAAAAGGAAAGATATATAAGATGAACACGTGGCTGAAAAGTTGGTCTAGGGGGAGGGTTTCAGATTCGTGGGGCATTGGGGCAGGTAATGGGAAAGGTTGCACCTGTACAAATTGGATGGGTTATGCCTGGACAGAACCAGGAGTGAACTACTGGCATGGCTACTTGGTAGAGTGATTAGGAGGGTTTAAAGTAGTGTGGCGGGATATGGGAACCGAGGAAGAGGGAAGTAGATGCTGAAATTGAAGAAGAGGTAGAAACCAAGGAAAGCATGACTAAGCACAAGAACAGACAGGGAAAAGCTGCTGAAAAGAACAGAGGGAGTGATCTTAAATGCATGAGTTTCAATGCGACAAGTATAATAGGCAAGGTAGATGAGATTAGAGCTTTGGTTAATACTTGGAACCGTGACATTATTGCAATTATGGGGACTTGGCTGAATGTCCCAGGATTTAGATGTTTTAGGTCTTATTAGAAAGGGATGTAAACATGGGGGGGGGAAGTTGCATTACAGGCAAAAGAGTATCTCACTGCTGTACTGAGGGAGGATACATCAGAGGGCTCATACAGTGAGGCAATATGGATAGATTTCTGGAATGGTAAAGGTGAAATCACAATGCTGGGGGTATATTGCAGGCCTCCCAACAGCCAGTGGGAGATAGCAGAGAGAATATGTAGACAGACTTTGGAATGATGAGAAAACAGCAGGGCTGTTATGGGTGTTTTTTTTAAAATTCCCCTATGTTAACGGGGGGTCATGTCATGCTGGGGGTTGGATGAGCCAGAATTTGTAAGGACCATTCAGGAGGGTTTCTTGACACACTGCGTGTACACCCCAACCACGGAAAGGGTTATACCGGACTTGGTTTTAGGAAATGAGCCAGGCTGAGGTGTCAGTGGGGGGGGAAGCATTTCGAGGGAAATGACCATAATACTGAGAGTTCTAAGATACTCCTGGATCAGGATAACGACAGTCCTTGGCTGAAGGTATTAAATTGAGGGAAGACAAACTACAACGGGAACTGGAGAATTTTGGTTAGAGGTGGCTGTTTGAGGGTAGATCTACATTGGACATATAGGAGTATTTTAAATGGCAGTTAAGTGTTCAGGAGTGGCTCGTTCTTTTGAAAATGAAGGATAGATGTGGAAAGTTATGTTCTTGGTCGAAAAGAAAAAGAAAGCATGTGTAATGTTGAGGAGAATGGGAACTGATGAACCCCTTTGAAGTTTATAAGGAAAGTAGGAAAGAACTGAAACAAGAAAATAGAAGGGCTAAAAGGCGTCATGAAAAGTCATTAGCAAACAGGATTAGGGAGAATCCCAAGGCCTTTTGTAGATTAGATTAGATTAGATTAGATTAGATTACTTACAATGTGGAAACAGGCCCTCCGGCCTAACAAGTCCACACCGCCCCGCCGAAGCGTAACCCACCCATACCCCGACATCTACATCTACCCCTTATCTAACACTACGGGTAATTTAGCATGGCCAATTTACCTGACCTGCACATCTTTGGACTGTGGGAGGAAACCGGAGCACCCGGAGGAAACCCACGCAGACACGGGGAGAACGTGCAAACTCCACACAGTCAGTCGCCTGAGGCGGGAAATGAACCCGGGTCTCCGGCGCTGTGAGGCAGCAGTGCTAACCACTGTGCCGCCCAAACACACACATGTGCCCAACTGCACATGCACAACCATGCACCGTCAAAGGAGGGAATCAATGCATGGAGTCAGAAGAGATAAGTGGGATCCTAAACTAATAATTTAGTTGGTATTCGACAAAGTGAAGGAATTGATAGGGTAGCCGGAATAATTCTGGAAATTAAAGTCCTGTGATCCTCACATTGTTGTAGGGAATTTATTGGAAGAAATTCTCTGGGACAAGGTCTATAATGGACTTATTAGTGAGAGACAGCATGGCTTTGTGCAGGGGAAGGTCATCCCTCACTAACTTGATCGTGTTTTTTGAGGAGGTGATGAAGATGAATGAGGGAAAAGCAGTTAATGTTTGAGCTCAGTGGTTAGGACTGCTGCCTCAGTGTCAAGACTGGGCGCCTCCTATCAGAGAGCTTTAGGGAACAGCTCCGGGATACCCGCACCAATCAACCACACCGCCCCGTGGCCCAACATTTCAACTCCCCCTCCCACTCTGCCGAGGACATGGGGGTCCTGGGCCTCCTTCACCGCCACTCCCTCACCACCAGACGCCTGGAGGAAGAACGCCTCATCTTCCGCCTCGGAACACTTCTTCAACCCCAGGGCATCAATGTGGACTTCAACAGCTTCCTCATTTCCCCTTCCCCCACCTCACCCTAGTTCTAAACTTCCAGCTCAGTAACTGTCCCCATAACTTGTCCGGACTTGTCCGACCTGCCTATCTTCTTTTCCACCTATCCACTCCACCCTCTCCTCCTTGACCTATCACCTTTATCTCCTCCCCCACTCACCCCATTGTACTCTATGCTACTTTGTCCCCACCCCCACCCCCACCCCCACCCCCACCCTCCTCTAGCTTATCTCTCCACGCTTCAGGCTCACTGCCTTTATTCCTTTTGCCCAAAACGTTGATTTCGAAGCTACTTGGATGCTGCCTGAACTGCTGTGCTCTTCCAGCACCACTAATCCAGAATCAGTGTCAAGGACCTGGGATCGATTATAGCCTCGGGCAACCATCTGTGTCGAGTTGGCACACTTTCCCCATGTCTGTGTGGGTTTCCTCTGGGTGCTCCGGTTTTCTCCCACAGTCCAAAGATGTGTAGATTAGGTGAGTTGGCTGTGCTAAGTTGCTTATGGTGTGCAGGGTTATGTGCATTATTCAAGGGTAAATGTCGAGTAATAAAGTCTCGATGGGTTATTCTTCGGACGGTCGGTTTGGACTTGTTTCCACACTGTAGGGATTCTATGTTGTCGATATGGATTTGAGTAAAGCATTTTCTCAAGTTGTCTCAGTTCAGATTGGCACAAAAAGGTACGGCCATGGTATCAGGATGAGCTGGCAAGATGGATAGTCATGAGAGACAGGTAGTGGTGGAAGGATGCCTTTTGGAATGGAGATTATGACTAATTCCCTAAGAATTCTTTCCAGTAGCTTCCTAACTATCAATGTGAGCCTCATTGGTTTTTTAGCTTCTTGGATTATCTCTATTTCCCTTCTTATACAGCGGATTAGCTACTCGTCAGTACTCTGGGACCACTCCAGTGGCTCGCGAGGCTACAAAGATGTTGGTCAAGGCCTGACCAATCTCCTCACTTGCCTCTCTTGATAATCTGAGGTCAATACCATAGGGGCGTGGGGACCTTAATGCTCTTCAAGAGATCCAACACCAGTTCTTTCCTGATTCCACTTCTTTGCTGATTTCGAAATTCCTAGCATAATAACATGCTACACACAATTCTCACTATCTCCATATTTTTCTCCTGGATGAATATCAATGCAAAGTACTTACTTAAGGTGAAAGATTTGAAGCTCAGGTTAAGGTTTAGGGTGTAGGTTTGCTTGCTGAGCTGTAGGTTTGATATCCAGACATTTCATTACCTGGCTAGGTAACATCATCAGTGGCGACCTCCAAGTGAAGTGAAGCTGTTGTCTCCTGCTTTCTATTTATGTTTGTCCTGGAAGGGGTTCCTGGGGTTTGTAGTGATGTCATTTCCTGTTCGTTTTCTGAGGGGTTGATAGTTGGTATCTAGATCTATGTCTTTGTTTATGGCGTTGTGGTTGGAGTGCCAGGCCTCTAGGAATTCTCTGGCATGTCTTTGCTTAGCCTGTGCCAGGATAGATGTGTTGTTCCAGTCGAAATGGTGTTTTTATTTTCCTTCGTGTATAGGGCTATGAGGGAGAGAGGGTCGTGTCTTTTTGTGACTAGCTGGTGTTCATGTATCCTGGTGGCTAACTTTCTTCCTGTTTGTCCTACGTAGTGTTTGTGGCAGTCCTTGCATGGAATTTTGTAGACGACGTTGGTTTTGTCCATTGGTTGTACTGGGTCTTTTAAGTTTGTTAGTTTTTGTTTGAGAGTGTTGGTGGGTTTGTGTGCTACTAGGATTCCGAGGGGTCTTAGTCGTCTGGCTGTCATTTCTGAAACTTCTTTGATTATGGTAAGGTGGTTAGGGTTTCTGACTGTTTTCTCTGCTTGTCGTGGTTTGTTCTTGCAGTCCGCAGATTCCTCACGTTAGTTCCAGTTCTGTGACGCCAACTATTGCAAGTAGCCGTGAGAAGACTTTAACCCTGATCTTAAGTTTCTCTGATCAAATTAAATCCCCTTGAACTCTTTCCTGCTATATGGGTTTCTGCTGAACTCCACTTTCATGTATAGTGAATTACTTTAAGAAAAATGACTTCTTTTTTAAAAGTCATTACTTTTTTAAAATGATAAATACAGCATTTTGATAAACACAAACAAATGAAAATGATCATTAACTGCCTTATGCTAGTCGAGGGAGCTTGGTAATCTGATTTCTATGTATTTGGATATTATTATAAATTTATGAATGTCTTTTGGTACAAACCAAGAAGGGTTCTGCTTAATGTTTAGATTTAAAATTGCGTCTTTAACAGACCCTCCCTGCTATATTAAAGCCTTGAACTCAATTACAAGCTGAAATGCGAGGGTGCAACTTCAGCGCACAGCTTCTTGGCTCATAGAACATGCTTCCAAATGAAGGCAACCTGACATCTTAAAGTAACATTATGGTTTTGGGAAGTTGTGATTTACTTTTTATATTAAGCAACGTTTTCTTTCTTACTAGCAGCTCATTAACCCAGTCAATGGATTCTGGTGGGACAGACAACTTTGTAATAATCAACCAATTAAAGGAAGAAGTGATGTCTTTGAAAAGGCTTCTGCAGCAGAAAGAGCAGACGATCTTGGAAAGAGATAAAAAGGTAGATTAAATGCTAACAGGTATAATGCATTTATATTTGCAGCGGTTTATGCTGAACTAATGAATTCTTAAAAGGACAGCATTGGGGTGCTTTTTGGCTCTTGTGTTTGTGAGTAAGGGAAGAGTAAGAAAAACTTCAATCACATTCAGATTGCTGTCTTGTGCTTCCAGCTGGAAAGCTTATGTATATGGTATGACATGAAACTTATTCCTCTATGATCTCAAAACTTTATAATGTTGCCTGGACAAAAGGTATTCTTTGTACAAATGCGCCAGTTGATTTTTTTTTTCAGGGAAAGAAATTGGGAATAACAAAGTTTAAACAATATAACATTCAGTGGGATAAACTGAGGTGTTGCTTTTCAAATGCTTTTTCTTTCCCCATTGAAAGCTGACTGAGTTGAAGGCAGATTTTCAATACCAGGAATCTAATCTTAGAGCAAAAATGAACAACATGGAAAAGGCACACAAAGATGCGGTGGAACAGCTACAGGTATTTTTCTTTATTTCAGTACTTTTAATTTTCTTCTGTTCCCTGATTTTTAACATGACTTGAGAGAATTTAGTTAAATAACATCTCAGTTTTTAAACTCTGATAATCTCAGTATTTATTTGACATGATTTGCGTTGCCTGGTATAAATGCTACATGCTAGTTTCCTGATCCAGCGATATTTAAATTTAAATTTGCAATAAAACTATGTACTTCTCAGCTTTCTTGTTGGAAGATGATCAGAATCACTGCAAAGCTCTACTATATCTCAACTTGAAATAATGGATTCAGACCACTAAGTGAAATGAGTGACAAGCAAGCCACACAGTCATTTTTATTTATATGTTTACATCACTGTTTCCACTTAAGATTACCTTTGTTAATGCTTATAATGTTATGCATTGGCCTGTAAGAGTGACTCCAAGTCATGTCTCAAGAGGTATCCCTTGTAAAATGGAAGTGATGGAATACCTGGGCCTTGGGTCACTTCCATGGTGTGTTCCAGTGTTGTGATGCCACAGGTTGTTGTTTTCAAAGAGTAATTTGTGAACACAGGAGCATCTTCAATTTACTGAAGGTCTCCAGAGAGGCTGCCCTGTGATCAAAAAGAATTTGAAAGGTTGAGGTCATGGAGTTTTCTGCATTATCTCATTCTGTAGAAAAACAGGGTACAGGAGAACTCGATCCAACTGTTTGCCTCCTTTTAACACATTAGGCCTCAGTCCTGTTTCTACCTTTCATAGCCTCCTTCCATAAAATAAAAGCAAAAACTGCTGGAAGTACACAACATACATTTTTGGAGAGAATTTGAATTCTGGTGCAAGATCACAGACCTGAAATGTAACTGTGTTTCTCTATCTATGGATGAAGCAAAAACTGTTCATTTCCTTTTAGTTTTGTTTTTATTTCAGGGTTCTAGTACCTGTGGCATAATGCTTTTGTTAGCCTCTTTCTCGACCAGTCTGTAGCCCCTTGAGTCTTCAGGTAACTAATTCTCTCCAACCTATCAGGAATACTCTGGATCTTATATTGCTATTGAGTTGCATCTTGCTTAACTAGGCTGCAGCCTGAACCTGTCCTACCTTTCCTCATTAAACAATCCATCTATTCCAAGTACTGACATTGGAAACCTCTTAACTGCCTCAATGCATCTGCATCCTCCTTTAAAATATGCGCAATACTACTGATGTCATCTCACCAGTGTTTTGTAGAACTGAAGCATAATCTTCTACTTTTGTTTCAGGTCCCTCACAATAAGTTATAACTTTTATTAGCTTGGCTAATTACTTACTTCATTAACGTTTCATGATTCATTATTCTCCATCTCTGAATTTTGCAATCTCTCACTATTTAGATATTTTGCATCTATGTACATTTTGGCAACAAGAGTAACAATTTCAATTTTTTTCCACTACATTTTCTCTATTTGTCAGAATTTTACCCACTCACTTACCTATATTCCTTTGAGGTCACTATGTCCTATTTTCAACTTGCTTCCTACCTATCTTCGTGTTTGGAAAATTTGACAACCATGCTTTTCCATACATAGATTACATAGAATTCCCTGGTGTGGAAACAGGCCATTCAGCCCATTGAGTCCACACCGACCCTCCAAAGAGGATCTCATCCTGACCCATCCCCTACGTTACCCTATCCCTGCATTTCCCATGCCTAATCCACCTTACTTACTTACTTGTCTTTTTATGCTATGGGCAATTTAGCGTGGCTAATCCACCTCTATTTGCATTTTCGGACTGAGAGGAAACTGTGGAGCACCTGGAGGAAGCTCACTCAGACGCTGGGGGAATGTGCGAATTCCACACGGATAGTCATCCGAGACTGGAATTAAACCCAGGTCCCTGACGCCGAGAGGCAGCAGTGCTAACCATTGAGCCACCATGCTGCTTTGCATCCCTTAGTTTAAGTAGTTTATACAAATTATGGCATGCCATTCATTAATGTTGCTAACCTGAAAAACATCCTTTTAAGACAACCTTTTGCTTTTGAACAAGACAATTTTGTAACCATGACAATATGCTACATGCACTTCACAATAAGCATTTTGTATTTTGCAATAACCTTTGTGGCATCATATCAAACTACTTGTAAGTATCTCCACTCTTACCCCTTTAGCACCTGATACACACACACAATTGCAATAGGATGATTAAACATTAATTCCCCTTCACATAAAAATGTCAACTGTTTGATTACTTCGAACATCCAAAAATGTGGCCTTTATAATGGCTATCGTAATAGCTGCTAATATTTTCCCTATGGTGATTGTTGGTCTGTCATTTCCTGCTTTTTGTTTTCCTTTTGAATAAAAGAATTACATTTGCTATCCTCCAATCTAATGGGACCTTCCCTGAATCAAGCAAGTGTTAGAAAATTAACTTGCCTGGATGGGTGCAGCTCCAACAGCACCCAAAGTTTGACACCATTCAGGACTGCCTGCTTGATTGGCACTACATCCACAAGTATCCATTCCTTGGCAGTGGAGTGTATTGTCTACATAGCGCACTGTAGAAATTCACCCAAGATCATCATAACAACTTCCAATCCCTCAACTACCCATCTGTAGGGACAAGGGCATCAGGTACATGGGAACACCACCACTGTCAAGTTTCCCTCCAAGCCACTCACCATCCTGTCTTGGAAATATATTGTAGTTCCTTCACTGTCACCGGATCAAAGTCCTGGAATTCCTCCTTGGTGACATGGGATTGAATTGAATTTGCTTTGTTGTCACAAACTCGCATGAATACAGTGAAAAGTTTGCAAGTCGTCACTTACAGCATCATCTTGGGTACCTAGGTATAGATTCTTGAGTTCAAAATCTTAGGAAAGTAAAATAAAAATTCCTGCCTTACAGATCTTCAAATGTACAAAATCATGATAATAAATGAGAAAAATAAATAAATTCAGAATAACAGTCCTTCCACGATAATTCTTTTTGTAAAAGTGGGAAGAAAACCATTGTGGATCAATCCACACAGGCACCACTACCTCAAGGGCAATTCAGGACAGGCAATAAGTGCTGGCTAGCCAGCAACACCCACGTCCCACAAAATATTTTTTTGCATCAATTTTCTCACTAGCCTCTTGTTTTAAGATTCTAGAATGCAGTCCATCTGTAAAAGTTTATATATTTTATTTGTATGTTCCCTTCAATCTTATCCAATACTTCTTCCCACCTTCAAAACCAATCCCTTTGTCTTCCTCTGCTGAATCATAGCTGCTCCCAATCATCTTTTTTTTTGTAGCTAATTTCTATGCCTCTTCCTTGGATCTAACACTGTCCCTAATTTCCTTTGTTAGTCATTTTCGGGAAAAGTGGCCCAACTTATTTTCATGCTGGACAGGAATGAACAATTATTGCAATTCATCTGTCAGCTCTTTTTCATGTTTGCCCTTGCCTATCCACCATAGTTCCTGTAAGTAAGATTCAACAAAAAGGTTCATGACTGTTATCATTGTAGTTATCCTTTATTTAGATTTTGAACCCTAGTTTCTGAATCAGCTATGTCACACTGCATCTTAATGAAAAATTCTATTGTATTGTCACTTTTCCCAAAAGGTTTTGAACAGCTAGATTGCCAGTTATTTGTTTTTCATTACATGATACCAGGATGGCCTTGTTCTTTAGTTGGTTCCTAAATGTATTGATCCTATTGTTATTGTTTGGATTTTCCAAATCTATGTGCAGATTAAAATTGCCAATAATTACAGCTGTATCTTTATTACTTGCATCTCTGACTCTTTAATGCCTTCTTGTATACAGATCCCATTATGGTTTTCTCCCCATTGTTTTTTCTAAGCTGTATCAATACAGATTCCACTCACTGGAGCTAATCTCCTTCCTTACTATTAGGCTAATTTCCTCTTTAACCAGCAATGCAACCCAGCCTTTTCCCTTTTGTCTGTCCTTCCTAAAAATATTCAGTTCCCATACCTGATCACTCTGCAGCCACATCTGAAATCACAATTATATTGTACACTTGATATCAAATTAATCATATTTGCTTAATGAATTCATCCACTTTATTGTGAATCCTCTTCTGTGCATTAATGTATAAAGCCTTAAGTGTTGTCGTCTTACAAAATAATGCAAATGGTACTAAGAATTTTTATTTTGGCTCTGTTTGATTCTGACCCTTGGATCCCTTACTTATCACTACATTCACTTCCCAACCTGTCTTTGCTTTTGTCATTTCCTTTCTACTGCCTCCCTGTGTAAGTTCTCACCCCTCCTTAACATCCCCAACTTCATAAGCAAATACTTCCCCAGGAATCAGTATTCTAACTATAACAGCATGTCTATATGATGGCTAAAATCTCCTGTGACTATCACTATGTCTTTCTGACAAGCTGCCATTATTCTTTTCTCTCTGCTTCACCTTCTACCTCACTCCCACAAGTCACATTTTTTTTCCTTTATAATTTTCATCTCTATGCAAACAGTTTCGACATCCTGGTTTCCTGAAATTAAATCAATCCTCATTGTTGTGTGAATACCTTCATATAAAAACACAGCAGTCTCTCTGCCTTTTCCTAGCTTTGTGTTCTTACTAAATAAAAGTAACCTTCAATAGTCAGGTCCCATTCATGCCTTCATGTAGCTATGTCTGTAATTGTAATCAGACCACTGTTGCTTATTTTTATTTGCGCACTCTGTTCATCTGTTTTGTTTTCAAGGCTGTGTGTTTTCAGGTAAGTATTTAATTTTATCCTTTTTTATTCTTGTAAATCCTAGTCTTCTCTTAATTCTGTCTTAGATTTACTCTTTCTGTGTGTGCGTGTCTGTCTGTCTCTCTCTCCTTCCCCCCCCCCCCCCCCACCCCAAACTCTGTCATAGTTTGTTTATAATCTCCTGCATTAATACCTATCCTCTTTGAGCTTGACTCCACTCTTTGATTTGCCACATCTTTCTAGATTTTATCCCTTCCCCGACTAATTCAGCGGCATGGTGGCTCAGTGGCTAGCAGTGCTACCTCATGTTGCCAGGGTCCCAGGTTTGATTCCATTCTTGAGTGACTGTGTCTATGCAGAGTTTGTACCTCCTTCCTTTGTATGCATGTGTTTCTACCAGTTGCTCCAATTTCTTCTCTCAATCCAAAGATATGCAGATTAAGTCGATTGAGCATGGTTACTTGCCCCATAATGTAGATGGATGTGCAAACTAGGTGGATTACCCATCATAAATGCAGGGGTTACTGGGATAGAATGCCGACAGTGTGGAAGCAGACCATTTGGCCCATTAATTCCACACTAACTCTCTGAAGAGCATTCCACCCAGACCCAACCCTAACCTATCACTGTAACCCTGCATTTGGGATGTTCTTTGGTGTAGATTTATTGGGCTGAATCCCTCTTTCCACATTAAGGATTCTGCGACTCTGTAATTCGTTTTAAAATCCTGTCTGTTTCTTCTGTTATGCAGTTGGCAAGAAAACCGATCTCAGCATGGTTCAAGTGAAGGTCATCCCAATGGTTCATACAGATCCTCCTTTCCTCAGTACCTGTATCTATGCAAAATGAACTGGATCTCACTTCTCCCATGTCAGTCTGACCCATATATTGATCTCTCTCCTCTGATTTTCACAAGATTCCAGAGATTACTAACCACAGTTGCTCAAACTTCAAACATTTGCCCTGGACCAAAATGGGACCTGTGAGCTTCCACATTCTACAGTTGTAGCACACTGTCCGTCCTTTCTTTCATCCTACTAGATTGAATAAAATACTACATTTGCTTTTTATGCATTTACTAACCTTTCTACTAGTTATTAATACTATGTTGAAGTTTAGGAATAGTTTAGTCAACAGATTTAGTCAACTACAGCTTCTGTAGTTGCAAAGTAAGCGTCATTTCCTAAAATCTAAAAAGGTTAGTAGAGCAAAAGGGAAGATTTGTCTGTCCTTCCTCCTGTATTTTTATAATCACCCAATTCCAGCACTCTAATGCCTCCTGTGCTGGATCACTAATTTGGATCATTTATATGCTCCTAACACAAAAGGCCTATCTGACCCAGTTACAGAAGAAGTGCTTCCTTGATTAACTTAAGCCTAACAGCACTACCAGTAGATGCCAAATTAAACTGTACTGAAAGCTGCAAACTTCAGAATTTAAACTGGGACTTCAGGTAAAAGCTGATTATAATAAAATTGGATTTGTACAAAGGTTTAGATTTCCTTACCCACCAACTGCAAGTATTTAGTCAATGGGGTTAGTTGTGATTTGACGGTAGATTACTCAATAATGACACAACAAAAATGGTTGTCAAGGCATTGGTCAGTACTGAGACACAGAGACTGCATAACTGAGCAAATTTCCCTTTTCCTGCAAGACCATAAGACATAGGAGCAGACATTAGGCCATTCAGCCAGCTGAGTCTGCTCTGCCATTCAATCATGGTTGATACGTTTCTTATCCCTATTCTCCCACCTTCTCCCTGGAACCCTTTATCCTCTTAACAGCCAAGAACCTATCTATCTCAGTCTTAAATACAGTCAATGACCTCGCCTCCACAGCATTCTGTGGCAGTGAATTGCATAGATTCACCACTGTCTCTGACTAAAGAAGTTTCTCCTCATCTCCATTCTGAAAGGTCTTCCTTTCTGAAAGGTCTGTGGCCTTTGGTTCTAGTCTGTCCTACCAATGGAAGCATCGACCCAGCATCCACTCTGTCTAGGCCATTCAGTTTTCTGTAAGTTTCAATTAGATCCAATCTCCTCCTTCTAAACTCCACTGAGTATAGACCCAGAGTCCTCCGCCGTTCCTCATATGTTAAGCTTTTTATTCCTGGGACCATTCTCGTGAACCTCTTCTGGACATGCTCCAGGGCCAATACATTCTTCCTGAGATATGAGGCCCAAAACTGTGCACAATACTTCAAATGTGGCCTAATCAGAGCCTTATAGAGCCTCAGAAGTATATCCTGCTTTTATATTCAAGGCCTCTTAAAATAAATCCTATCATTGCATTTGCTTTCTGAACTAGACTCATCCTGCGTGTTTACCTTGACCAAATCCTGGACTAGAACTCCTAAGTCTCTTTGCACTTCAGACTTTGAATTTTCCCCCCATTTAGACAATCATCCATGGCTCTTATTTCCGACCAGTGCACAACCTCACTCTTTCCATATTGTACTCCATCTGCCACTTCTTTTCCTACTCTCCTAACCTGTCCAATTTCTCCTGCAGCCTCCCTGCTTCCTCAGTGCTACCTGTCCATCTGCCTATCTTTATATTAACTGCAAACTTAACAAGAATGCCCTCAGTTCCTTCATTTAGATTTTAATGTATCAAGTGCAAGGTTGTCCCACCACTGAGCCTTGTGGAACGCCACTTATCACAATCTCCCATCCTGAGAAGGACCCTTTTATTTTTACGCTCTAACATCTTCAGTCCTGTATTAACCGTCCCTCTTCTCATTGTTATTCATTTGTCCAGTGTGCTTGAAGTTTGACTGCTAACCCGTTCCAATCACTCTGTCCTATTTGTGTCTGTACTGGAGATTTTAATAATCTCTCCTGAGTTCTGCAGTCTTGCCTCCTCCAGTTCGGGTTTTCTAATAACCCTGATAACTGAAACCCTCTCCGTTTAGTTTAAAGCCCTGTCTGCAGCCCCAATAATGCGATTTGCTCAGACTCTGGTCCCAGCATGGTTCACATGAAGACTGCCCCATTGGAACAAGTCCTTTCTTCCCCAGTACTGGTACCATGTCAAATTCAGTCAAACCCATTTCTCCCACACCAATCTTTGACGCACGTATTTACCTGTTTAATCTTATTGATCCTGTGGCAATTAGCTTGTGGCTCAGGTAGCAATCCAAAGATTATTACCTTTTTGGTTTTGCTTTTTAATTTAATTCTTATCTGTTAATACTCCCTTAGCAGAACTTTTACCTTCCCACTCCAAGTTCCTCTGCAGCCCAGGCCAGATATCCTGAACCTGAGCACCAGACAGACAACACAACCTTAGGGACTCTTGAACCCGTTCACAGAGAACAGTTTCTATGTCTCTAACTATATTATGCCCAACTCCAGCAATGTTTTTTCTGTCCCCACTTGAATGGCTACTGCACTACTTTCAGTTGACTCATCCTCCCTGTAGACCCCATTCCCATCCACACAAGGAGCAATACTCTTGAACCTTGGTCAAGGACAGAGGTTAAGGCTCCTGCAATGCTACCTCCTGGATCCCTCTACCTGCCTCACTCAGCCACACCCTCCTGTCCCTGACAACTGATGATGGCTCACCGGGAATAGATAAATACACTGTCAGTGATACTTTAGCTACAAATTAATAAAATACAGGAGCAAAAAAAGTGAGTGGCACGGTGGCTGCGTTAGCACTGCTGCCTCACAGTGCTAGGAACCCAGGTTCAAGTCCACCCTTGGGCAACTGTCTGTGTGGTATTTGCACATTCTCCCTGTGTCTTCATGAGTTTCCTCCAGGTGATCCAGTTTCCTCCCACAGTCCAAAGATATGCAGGTTAGGTGGATTGGCCATGCTAAATTGCCCCATAGTGTTCAGGAATGTGTAGGTTAGGTGCATTAGTCGTCGGAAGTGTAGAGTAATACAGTAGGGGAATGGGTCTGGGTGGAATACCTCTTCAGAGGGTTGGTGTGGTCTTGTTGAGCCAAATGGCCTGTTTCCACGCTATAGGGATTCTATATTCCACACCATGCCACACCACACCACATACTTGAGTTAGATAGACTAAGGAGTGTGATTCGCTTGACTGTGACTCCGCGTCCCGTTTCCCCCCCCCGATGTATTACAAGGTTTGAAGCTCACACTCCAGCTCCTCGACTTTGAGTTCTTCCAGCAGCCAACATTTACTCTAGACACGGTTACTGGCAACCACAATGGAATCCACTAACTTCCACATCATACAGAAACAACACATTACCTGCCCTTATTTTATTTAGTTAGTTTTGAATTTGTTTTTCTTTTACATTTTAACTGGTTTTGCATCTCTACTTATGCAATTTAAAACCAATAGGTAAGTTGTATCCAATAAATAAACATTCAAAGTTAGCAGATCCCTTATTAGCTAATCCAATTACAGCCCTCCTGTCATGTCACCTTTCAGTTTCCCACTCAGACTTTTAAACTCTTCCCAGACCGCTCTCCAATCTGCTCCTATCCTGAATTGTAGGCCCCACATGGTAACTTTTATATATAGCTCTCGCTCAGTTTCTCTCCTGAAGCATGGTGACAAAAGTCAACAGGTATTGCCTTTAGTAGTAAATGCCAAGGTTCTGGAGGAGATCAGAAGCACTTTCAGTTTAAATTCTGAAGTTTGTAGACCTATATAATGTAGTGATTGGGAGGTCAGATACGTAGATTTAATAGAATGAGTTTCCTGATTGGGACTGTTAACCATGTTAAATCAGGGAGTTCTGGCTGACTGATACAAACAGGAGTGTCAGGGATTCTGCTCATTCTAGGAGCTGGCTCTGAGCTTAGCTGATCAATGTCATGTGTTATGCACGTATAAATAAAGGGTGACTTTGTAGAGGTATTTCAAATAGAGTTTTAATTAGGCTTCAACTGAAAGTGCAGTTGTGCTTAGTTAATCAAGTAGGCAGCTCAAACCAATTCCTATGTAACTGGGTCAGACAGCTGAGGGGTGACTTTTTATACAGGTTTGTAAAATCATGCAGGGTATAGGAAAAGCAAGGTCTTTTCCCTAGGGTAGAGGAGTCCTAAACTAGAGGGCACAAGTTTAAGGTGAGCGGGGAAAGATTGAGAAAGTACCCAATTTTCACAAACCGTGTGGGTCTGTGCATGGAAGAGCTGCCAGAGGAAGTGGAAGATGCAGGTACACTTCCACCATTTTAAAAAATATTTGCTCAGGTACATGAATAAGAAGGGTTTAAAGTGATATCAGCTGAATGCATGCAAATTGGACTGGTTCTGTTTGGGCTACCTGGTTGGCATGGATGAGTTGGACCAAAGGATCAATTTCTGTGCTGTATAAATCTATATGGGTTATTCGCTAGCGCTGTTGATGACACCTTCTGTCACTTTATTGATCATGAGTAGGCTGATGGGGTGGTAATTGCCTGGTTGGATTTACCCTCCGTTTTGTGTAAGGAATTCAAATGGGCAGTTTTCCACATTTTCAGAAAAACTGTACTGGAATAGCTTGGCTAGGTGTGCAACAAATTCTGGAGACGGACTGCCAATTCCATCCTCTGTGAAAACAAAATTAGTCTGTTCGAAACCTCATCACACATCTCCATGTTTAGCTTCTGACCACATAATTGAGCTATTGCTGATACCACATTTCCACTTGTAACCAATATCCTGGGGGGTAGGTTTGCTAGCACTCTTCGGGGGGGTTTAAACTAATTTGGCAGGGGGATGGGATCCGGACTTGTAGTCCAGCAAGTAAGCTAGCTGTGTGTCAGGATGTCCAAGACTGTAGGGAGGCTGTGGAGAAGGTAGCACTGACAGGGACGACTTGCTTACACAGAGATGGGCTCAAGTGCGTATACTTCAATGCAAGGAGTATCAGAAATAAGGTGGGTGAACTTAAGGCGTGGATCGGTACCTGGGACTACGATGTTGTGGCCATCACGGAAACGTGGATAGATGAGGGACAGGAATGGCTGTTGGAGGTTCCTGGTTACAGATGTTTCAGTAAGATTAGGGAGGGTGGTAAAAAAGGAGGGGGGGTGGCATTGCTAATTAGAAATGGTATAACGGCTGCAGAAAGGAAGTTTGAGGGGGATCTGCCTCTGGAGGTAGTATGGGCTGAAGTCAGAAATAGGAAAGGTGCAGTCACCTTGTTGGGTGTTTATTATAGGCCCCCCAATAGCAGCAGAGATGTGGAGAAACAGATTGGGAAACAGATTTTGGAAAGGTGCAGAAGCCACAGGGTCGCAGTCATGGGCGACTTCAACTTCCCAAATATTGATTGGAAGCTCTTTAGCAAGTAGATTGGATGGGGCGGTGTTTGTGCAGTGTGTCCAGGAAGCTTTTCTAACGCAGTATGTAGATTGTCCAACCAGAGGGGAGGCCATATTGGATTTGGTACTCGGTAACGAACCGGGACAAGTGGTGGGCTTGTTAGTGGGTGAACATTTTGGTGATGGCGACCACAATTCTGTGACTTTCACCTTGGTTATGGAGAGAGATAGGTGCGCACAACAAGGAAGTTTTTACAATTGGGGGAAGGGAAATTACGATGCTGTAAGACAGGATTTGAGGAGCATACGTTGGGAGCATAGGCTGTCAGGGAAGGATGTGGTGGAAATGTGGGACTTTTTCAAGAAGCAGATACGACGTGTCCTTGATATGTATGTACCGATCAGGCAGGAAAGAAATGGTCGTGTGAGGGAGCCTTGGTTGACGAGGGAGGTTGAATGTCTTGTAAAGAGGAAGAAGGAGGCTTACATAAGGTTGAGGAAACAAGGTTCAGACAGAGCAGTGGAGGGATACAGGATAGCCAGAAGGGACCTGAAGAAAGGGATTAGGAGAGCTAAGAGAGGGCATGAAAAATCCCTGGCGGATAGGATCAAGGATAACCCCAAGGCATTCTATGCGTATGTGAGAAACCTGAGAATGACGAGAACGAGGGTAGGTCCGATCAAGGACAGTGGTGGGAGACTGTGTATTGAGTCGGAAGAGATAGGAGAGGTCTTGAACAAGTACTTCTCTTCAGTATTTACGAACGAGAGGGACCGTATTGTTGAAGAGGAGAGTGTGAAACGGACTGATAAGCTAGAAGAGATACCTGTTAGGAAGGAAGATGTGTTGGACATTTTGAACAACTTGAGGATAGACAAGTCCCCCGGGCCTGACGGGATATATCCTAGGATTATGTGGGAGGCAAGAGAGGAAATTGCAGTACCGTTGGCAATGATCTTCTCGTCTTCACTGGCAACTGGGGTGGTACCAGGGGACTGGAGAGTAGCGAATGTTGTGCCCCTGTTCAAAAAAAGGGAATAGGGATAACCCCGGGAATTACAGGCCAGTTAGTCTTACTTCTGTGGTAGGCAAAGTAATGGAGAGGGTACTGAGGGATAGGATTTACGAGTATCTTGAAAAACACTGCTTGATTAGGGACAGCCAGCACGGATTTGTGAAGGGCAGGTCTTGCCTTACAAGTCTGATTGAATTCTTCGAGGAGGTGACCAAGCATGTGGATGAGGGTAGAGCAGTGGATGTAGTGTACATGGATTTTAGTAAGGCATTTGATAAGGTTCCCCATGGTAGGCTTATGCGGAAAGTCAGGAGGCATGGGATAGAGGGAAATTTGGCCAATTGACTTCGACCGGTTAGCCAGTTTTCTATCCAGAGAGTGGTGGTAGATGGTAAATATTCAGCATGGAGTCCAGTTACAAGTGGAGTTCCGCAGGGATCAGTTCTGGGTCCTCTGCTGTTTGTAATTTTTATTAATGACTTAGATGAGGGAGTCAAAGGGTGGGTCAGTAAATTTGCAGATGATACGAAGATAGGTGGAGTTGTGGACAGTGAGGAGGGCTGTTGTCGGCTGCAGAGGGACTTAGATATGATGCAGAGCTGGGCTGAGGAGTGGCAGATGGAGTTCAACCCTGCCAAGTGTGAGGTTGTCCATTTTGGAAGAACAAATAAGAATGCGGAATACAGGGTTAATGGTAGGGTTCTTGGTCAGGTGGAGGAACAGAGGGATCTTGGGGTCTATGTACATAGATCTTTGAAGGTTGCCACTCAGGTGGATAGAGTTTGTAAGAAGGCCTATGGAGTATTATCGTTCATTAGCAGAGGGATTGAATTCAAGAGTCGTGAGGTGATGTTGCAGCTGTACAGGACTTTGGTTAGGCCACATTTGGAGTACTGTGTGCAGTTCTGGTCGCCTCACTTTAGGAAAGATGTGGAAGCTTTGGAGAGGGTGCAGAGAAGATTTACCAGAATGTTGCCTGGAATGGAGAGTAGGTCGTACGAGGATAGGTTGAGAGTTCTCGGCCTTTTCTCGTTGGAACGGCGAAGGATGAGGGGTGACTTGATAGAGGTTTATAAGATGATCAGAGGAATAGATAGAGTAGACAGTCAGAAACTTTTTCCCCGGGTACAACAGAGTGTTACAAGGGGACATAAATTTAAGGTGAAGGGTGGAAGGTATAGGGGAGATGTCAGGGGTGGGTTCTTTACCCAGAGAGTGGTGGGGGCATGGAATGCGCTGCCCGAGGGAGTGGTAGAGTCAGATTCATTGGCGACCTTTAAGCGGCATTTGGATAGGTACATGGATGGGTGCTTAATCTCGGATAGAAGTTCGGCACAACATCGTGGGCCGAAGGGCCTGTTCTGTGCTGTATTGTTCTATGTTCTATGTTCTAATATCTAATGTCAACCTTGCCCTTACTCATATGTTGCTGAAATGTCTTTGTCTATGCCTTTGTAGCCTCTCAACTTTACTGTTCGATGCATTCTTGATTGGTATCCCACTTTGTATCCTTTTATGAATGTGATGTCACCCATATCTTAACTTGTAGCAAGTCCCATCAATCATGTGCTTGCTGGCCTTTGTTTGCTTCTGTTCAAGAAGGTATTGTCTTTAAAATTCACACGCTTACTTCCAAAATCCTGTGGCTTCACCACTCCCTGAATTTTTAATCTCTGCTAGCCTGACTTGAAGTTCTAATTTTGTCCCCTTGACAATTTGTTCATTCTGCCTTTGTTTGCTTGGGCTTTGAACTCCTGATACCCTCTCCAGAATATTACTTTTTCTACTTTCTTAACTGAGCTTATGGTCAACTGATGTTTCTGTGCCACTCTTTTTGGGCTTTTTTTTTACATTTAACGTACAATACAAATATGTTTTGGTTGGAGATGTAAATCAGGAAGAAGCCTCAATTTGGTGCTTCTGATAGATTGCAAATAGCTCAGTCTGATCTTTGTTTTTGGCTCTGATAGTCATGATGTTTATGTGGTGGAAATGAATTTTGGATAAAGGTGAACCTCAGGATGTTGATTATGAGGGGTGTTTGATGAAGGTGATGTTAATTTGTTCAAGATGCTTCTTGCCTTGAATTCTCGTTTGACACTTGTTTAGACCTCACCAAGATCTTGTCTGGGTCTCCTGTTTTTGTTCTGCTAACCTTTTGGAGGAAAGCTTATTGATGAAGTAGTAGATGATATGCAGCCAAAATGCTACCCTGAGAAACTCCTGAAGAAACTATTGATAAAATTGCCTCAATAACCACAATCATTTACTGGCATGCTCTACTCATTGCTATCATTTAATGAGTGTTATCCATAAGTATCTACAATGAACTTATGAGCTTTTTTAAAACCGATTTTGAATAAATCATTTAGTTAAATTGAACTTTCAAATTTATTTTCCAGTTTGTTCCATTACTTTTTCAAAGACTTTAAAATACTGATTACCAAATGAGAGCACATGTCTTTCAACTTCTGATGTACTGGCTGCACGTTGGGAAAACTGAAAAATGCACATGTTTAGAGTGTACGCTTTAGAATCATTAGAGTAATACAGCATGGAAACGGGCCCTTCAGTCCAAACTAGTCAATGTGACGATGGTGCCCACTTAGCTTGTTCCAATTGCCTGCATTTGATCCTTTCCCTCTAAATCCTTCCCATCCATGAACCTATCCAAATGTTTTTTTTAAATGTTGCTATTGTACCTGTCTCAACCACTTTCTCTGGCAGCCTATTGCACGTAAGCACCACACTCTGCGTGAAAGTTGCTCCTCAGGTCCTCCTCAAATTTTTCCCCTCCCACCTTAAACCTGTGCACTCTCTCTCGTTTTCAATTTCCCGTCACTGAGAAAAAGACTATACGCGTTCATGCTATCTATCCCCCTCCTAATTTTATACACCCCAATTAGGTCACCCTTCATTTTCCTACATTCCAAGGAATAAAGTCCATCCTGGCAGCATCCTCATAAATAGTCTTTGCACTCCTTCCAGTTTAGCTATCTCTTTCCTGTAACCAAAACTGGGGTGGCACGATGGATCAGTGGTTAACACTGCTGTATCACAGCACCAGAGACCCAAGTTAGATTCCAGCCTCTGGAAACTGTCTGTGGCGTTTTCTCTGGGTGCTCCAGTTTCCTCCAACAGTCCAAAGATGTGCAAGTTAGGTGAATTGGCTTTGCGAAATTGCCCATAGTGTTCAGAGATGTGTAGGTTAGGTGCGTTAGTTGGGGGTAAATAGAACATAGAAAAGTACAGCACAGAACAGACCCTTTAGCCCATGATGTTGTGCTGAGATTTAATCCTAATGTCAAATATAGTAACTTAACCTACGCACCCCTCAACTCACTGCTGTCCACGTGCATGTCCAGCAGTCACTTAAATGTCCCCAATGACTCTGCTTCCACTACCACAGCTGGCAACGTGTTCCATGCATTCACAACTTGCTGCGTAAAGAACCTACCTCTGACGTCTCCTTTTATACTTTCCTCCTAATATCTTCAAACTACTACTTCTCATACTAGTCATTCCTGCCGTGGGGAAAAGTCTGGCTATTGATTCTATCTATTCCTGTCATTATTTTGTACACCTCAATCAGGTCTCCTCTCTTCCTCCTTCTCTCCAGAGAGAAAAGTCCGAGCTTATTCAACCTTTCTTCATACGGCAAGCCCTCCAGTCCAGGCAGCATCCTGGTAAACCTTCTTTGCACCCTCTCCAAAGCCTCCATATCTTTCCTATAGTAGGGCGACCAGAACTGGACACACTATTCCAAGTGTGGTCTCACCAGGGACTTGTAGAGCTATAGCAAAACCTCGTGGCTCTTAAACTCGATCCACCTGTTAATGAAAGCCAGAACACCGTATGCTTTCTTAACAACCCTATCCACTTGGGTGGCAACTTTGAGGGATCTATGTACTTGCACACCCAGATCCCTCTGTTCCTCCACACTGCCAAGAATCCTGTCTTTAATCCTATATTCAGCATTCTAATTCGACCTTCCAAAATGCATCACTTCGCATTTATCCAAATTGAACTCCATCTGTCATTTCTCAGCCCAGCTCTGCATCTTGTCTATGTCACGCTGCAGTAGTCCTCTATACTATTGACGACACCTCCAACCTTTGTGTCATCTGCAAATTTACTAACCTACCCCTCAACCTCCTCATCCAAGTCATTTATAAAAACTATAAAGAGCAGAGGCCCAAGAACAGCCCTGCGGGACCCCACTCAACACTCACCTCCAGGCAGAATACTTCCCATCTACAACCACTCTCTGCCTTCTGTCAGCCAGCCAATTCTGAATCCAGATAACCAAATCTCCCTGTATCCCATACTTCCTGCCTTTATCAATGAGCCTACCATGGGGAACCCTATCAAATGCATTGCTGAAGTCCATGTACACCCCATCCACTGCTTGATCATCGTTGACCTGCCTTGACACCTCTTCAAAGAACTCAAGATTTGTGAGGCATGACGTGCTCCTCTCAAAGCCATGCTGACTGCCTTTAATCACATTGCTTTGCCAAATAGTCATAAATCCTGTCCCTCAGAATTCTTTCCAAAATTTTGCTGACGACAGACGTAAGACTGACTGGTCTGTAATTGCCAGGGATTTCCCTATTACCCCTCTTGAAAAGAGAAACAACATTCGCCTCCTTCCAATCCTCTGGTACGACTCCTGTGGAGAGTGAGGAGGCAAGTATTCTCGCCAGCGGCTTAGCAACCTCCTTTTCTCGCTTTCAGGAGCAGCCTAGGATACATCTGTCTGGCCCTGGAGACTTATTAATCTTAATATCTTCCAAAATTTCTCACACATCAACTTCATCAATCTTGATCTGGTCAAGATTGTATTCCAGCTCCTCTAAGTTTTCATTTACAACAAGTTCCCTTTCCTTGTTGAAAACCAAAGCAAAAAACTCATTTAGAGCTTCCCCTATCTGCTCAGACTCCACGCATAAATTCCCTACGCTATCCCTGATCGGCCCTACCTTCTCCCTGATCATTCTCTTATTCCTCACGTGAGTAAAATGTCTCTGGGTTCTCCCTAATCATTATTGCCAAGTCTTTTTCGTGCCCCCTCCTGCTCTCATCAGTCCAATTCTGAGCTCCTTTCGAGATAGCCTGTAATCCTCTAAAGCTGTGCTAGATCCCTGCTTCCTCCACCTTACATGTGCTGCTGCCTTCCTTTTGACAAGAAGTTCCTCCTGTTCTTGTCATCCAAGATTCCTTGATCTTACCCCTTCTTACCTGTCTCAGAGGAATAAATTTGTGCATCCCTCGCAACTACTGTGCCACATGTCTGCTATGCCCTTTCTGTGGAACAATTGCTCCCAGTCTGTACTTCCCAACTCCTGTCTGATAATGTCATAATTTCCTTTTCCCCAATTAAATATCTTCCCTTGGTAACTGCTCCTTTCACTCTCCAAGGCTATGCTAAATGTGAGGCAGTTGTGATCACTTTCACCAAAGTGCTCTCCCACCACGAGATCTGACGCCTGTCCTGGCTCGTTGCAGAGCACCAAATCCAAAATGGTCTCTACAAAAATGTAGAGTAACTGGGAATGGGTTTGGGTGGGATACTGTTGTAGGGTTGGTGTGGACCCGTTGGGCCAAAGGGCCTATTTCAGCACTGTAGGAATTTTATGGTTCTATGAAAACTGTACACAACTCTCCAGTTGGGGCCTCAGCAATGACCTGTGCAACAGTATGTAACATAATGTCCCAACTCCTATACTCACTGCCTCGACTGAAGGCCAGCATGCTAAATGCCTCTTTACCTCTATACTTGTGACACTACTTTCAAAGAACTATGAACTTGTACTCCTAAGTCCCTCTGTTCCAAAACACTCTCCAGGACCTTACCATTTACTGTATAAATCCTACCTTGATTTAACTTTCCAAAGTCTAGCACCTCACACTTATCGGTATTGATTTTCATTTGTCAGTCTTCAGCCTACAGCCCCATCTGATCAAGATCCCTCTAATTTTTGTTAACCTTCCTCGCTATCAATGATATCTCCTAAATTAGTATCATCTGCAGTCTTACTAATTGTATCTTGTACATTCATATCCAGATCATTTATGTAGATAACAAAGGTCTGAGCACCGACCACTGTGGGACACCAGCCTGAGAAACAATTACCCTCTGCTTCCTACCCATTTGAGCCAATTTTGATTCCAATTAGCAAGCTGTCCCTGGCTCCCATGTGACCTAACCTTCATGATGAGCCTGCCATGCGGGACCTTGTCAAAGGCCTTCCTAAACTCCATGTAGACAACATTTGCTTCCCTACCCTTATCTATCCTCTTGGTTCCCTATTTGAAAAACTCTAACAAATTTGTCACACGTGACTTCCCTTGAACAAATCGATGTTGACTAGCCCTAATCAGATCTGGACTCTCCAAATGTTGGTTGATCCTGACTGTAGGTATCCTGTCCAACAACTTACCTATCACTGATGTCAGGCTCACTGGCCTGTTGTTCCCTGGCTTGTCTTTGGATGTTGCAAAGGATGTTGCCAGGTTTGGAGGATTTGAGCTGTAGGGAGATGCTGAATAGGCTGGGGCAGTTTTCCCTGGAGTGTTGACCTTCTGTAGACATTTATAAAATCATGAGGGGCATGGATAGGATAAATAGACAAAATCTTTTCCCTAGGGTGAGGGAGTCCACAGCTGGAGGATATACGTTCAAGGTGAGAGGGGAAAAATGTAAATAGGACCAAAGGGGCAACTTTTTCATGCAGAGGGTACGGCTTGAGCTGCCAGTGGAGGCTGGTATAATTGCAGCATTTAATAGGAATCTGGATGGGTATAGGAATTGGAATGTTTAAGAGGGATATGGGCCAAGTGCTGGCAAATGGGACCAGATTAGGTTAGGATATCTGATCGGTATGGATGAGTTGGACCGAAAAGGTCTGTTTCTGTGCTGTATATCTCCTATGACAGATTATCATGCTGTTCTTTAAGGATACCTATTCTCTCCCTAGGGGAAAGTGAGGACTGCAGATGCTGGGGATCAGAGCTTAAAAATGTGTTGCTGGAAAAGTGCAGCAGGTCAGGCAGCATCAAAGGAGAAGGAGAATCGACGTTTCGGGCATAAGCTTATGCCCGAAACATCGATTCTCCTTCTCCTTTGATGCTGCCTGACTTGCTGCGCTTTTCCAGCAACACATTTTTCAGCTATTCTCTCCCTAGTCACCTTTTTGCAATTAATATAGTTAAGAGGACCTCGGGATTATTTTTAACCTTTATCTGCCAGATCCATCTTGTATCCCCTTTTCCCTCATGATTTCCTTCTTAAGTGTGCTTCTACATTTTTTTCTATAGTCATCTAAGGATTCGCTTGGGCCCGATAGCTTAAAGTTGAAAAGTGTGATGCTGGAAAAACACAGCAGGCCAGGCAGCATCCAAGGAGCAGGAGAATCGACGTTTCGGGCATAAGCCCTTTTCTCCCGATAGCTTAAACTCAATGTAGGCCTTCTTTTTCTTGACCAGAGCCCCAAAACCTGCCAGCTTTTCCCTTCACCCTAACAGGGACATACTGTCCCTGGATTCATGAAATCTCACTTTTAAAAGCTTCCAATTTGCCAATTGTTTCTTTTCCTTTAAATAGACTCACCCAGTCGACCTCTGCTAGATTCTACCAAGTGGCACCCCCCCCCTGCCCCCCAAGTTAGCCCTGCTTCAATTTAGCACCTTAACCTGTGGACCTCCTATCTTTTTCCATAACTGTGTTAAAATTGAGAGTTATGGTCACTGAACCCAAAGAGCGCTCTGACTGGCACTTCAGTCACTTTCCTGACCTTGTTTCCCTAAGAGGAGGTCCAGTATTGCACTATCACAAGTAGTGGTCTCTATTGATTTAGAAAACTTTCTTGGACATTGCTGGAAGTTCTTCTTAATTATTGTTAGTATTTGATCAGCTTCAAGTTAAACAATGGTTTTTGTTACTTTGAATTTGTTTGAAAAGTTGAGCACAATAATTTTCAGAAAGCATTTTGAGTAATTTATTGCAGAAATGCAAAAGTGGAGTTACAAGTATTTGCAAAGAAATTCATTGTGCTGAAATAAGCTATTTGAAGAATAATTATACTCCGATGAGCTTCCTCCTGCTTATTCCCGTAATGCTGACCATCTTATTAGTTAGTATTCTCGAGCTTTCTTTTATGTACAAGATAGCCTAAGCCTTGTGGCAATCTCAAGATTTGTAGGCAAATGGTGAGAGCTGTAGCTACGTGGAAAAACGTTTAACATCCCTTTATTAACAGAACAGAGAAATTCTATGCCTTTCAAAAACTTTTAAAATGCCATGTTTGTTAGCTACTTGATCATTTCAGCTGTTATTTTAGTTTTCCTATATGTTAACCCAAATCCTCTCTCTTAAACCTGTATCTGTAGACAACTGAGAAACCTGATCTGGACATCTCTGTGAGGATAACAATGTTGCCTTTTTCATAATTAAACTACAGGGAGGTGCTTGGTTTATGAGCATCCAACTTCTGAACACTTAAGAATGTGATGTCATACAGGAGTGTAATTTTAAATATCCACATTGCAAACATTTCTCATACTTACAAATAGCTACTTTATATTGTCCTACAAATCAACTTGGAAATGGACTCAAGAATGGAAGCCATTTGCAACTTGGGGTCTACCCATATGGTCATTATTCTTTAGATTCGTTATCAACTGTACAACCTTCAAGCCAATTGTTTTGAGTTCCAATACACAAATATAGATGGGAATCTTTTCACTTTTAAATAATTGTTCCATTATGTATTATTGCAGAGGTGAGTTATAAGTGGCCTTTGAGTCCCTCTCTAACCTATTTTTTTTTGCTATTGTGGTACACATGTTCAAATTTAGTAGATACTGTTTAAACTGGTAATTGTATTGTTGCAATTTTTTCATAGGCCAAAAATCGAGAATTAATGAAACAAGTTGCAGCATTATCCAAGGGTAAAAAGATAGAGAAGACTGGAAATGTTCTGCTGTCTCCTTGAAGGGTTCCTTGACATGAAAATATCATGAAAATAAAAGCAAATACTGCCATGGTAGTAGAAGTTACTGTGAAGTCGTTTCATTTAGAAAATGCACCCTGATTGTTTTCCAAGTGGTTAGATTTATTTTTTTTAAACTAGCAATACGAAACTGTACACTTTCAGAGAGGATTAATGATAGGTTATAAAATATCGAATCCCTTTTAATATCACCTTGAATTTGAATGTTTTAAAAAGGGAAGGTGAATGAAGATTAATAAAACTTTTGTCTATTGTAACCTTCTGCAAATTGCCCTATTTCCTTGCAATAAAAATCTAAAGCGTCACTTGTTTTGACAAGGCAAATGTTAGTTTTACAGTAAAACATTTGTACAGAAAATCTGAGGTCTGACAAATTTATTCCTGCTAATTAAGTGTTCCTCTAATTCTGTAAGAAATGTTAGTGGGAACCTGGGAAAGGATTTGTTTATAATGGAGTTCAAAAGTAAAATATAAATTACATTTCCTATTTTGAGCAGTGTAAATACCTTTCTACAGTTTGTCTATAGAATATGCTTTATGCAAATCAAAACCATTAGAATGTATAAAAATGTAAACTGAAGACTCCAATTTGCCTTTGCAGTCAATTTTTCCAATGCTTGTAGAATTCAAAACAGTTGTTGTTTCTGATACATTTAACTGACATTAGAAATGTTTGAGTGGGAAAACTTTTTTTTTCAGCGACATTTCATCTTACTTCCATGTTAATTGATGAATATGTTCCAGCGTATGTACAAAAATTGTTTGTTTCATTGAAGGGTAGTGTAGAACATGCATAATAGATCTGAGATAATTGAGATCTTCCTAGAGGTAGGACACAATTTGTTTTGCATACTTTTCATTGAAGAACAAGTCCACTTATTGATGTCACAATTGTTTCAATCTCCATCCAGAAAAGTCTTTCATTTCTCTTCGTGTACATTAAAATGCAAATTGAGTTAATCCTAACTAAATGTTCTATTGTGAGATCGTACATTCTTTTCTATTTTTAACATCATGGATTTCATCCAGTGTGTGGTTAGAGTTGGATTTGTGCCTTAGAGAAGTTAGCATGAACTCACTCTACACCTTTTTAAAATAAATGTTAAGTTTACAGTGCTAGAGATAAATAATTGCTGTAAAAAGAAATTCAAATTGCGTAACTTTTTTCTGAGCAATCTCGATCATTGTTGACATGATCCTTATACTAATAAGGCTGTAACATGTTCACAGATTTATTTCATATAACTTATATGGCAAGCTGTTCTCTCAAATTATTTCTAACTTAGCTATTTGTATAAAGCAAAAATGCCAATTGTGTATAAAAATAAATTTGTATGATTATTAAATACTTAGCCTTTAATAAGATTTTCATGTAAAGGTGCTATTTAAAAAACAGGAAATGGTCAACATATTTAACTATTGGACTTGTGGTATGATTTGATTTCATTTGGAAAACCTATTCAAATTTTCTACATTTTAATATTTCATACATTTTTGTTAGATGACCTCTGAGTAAAAACTCAGCATTGTCTCAAAATTATTTTTTGTGAGATGGATGGTAACCATATTAGAGGAGAAAGAAAGCAAAATGAACTTCAATAGCATTCAGTCAAATGTGTAATACTTGTGCATATAACAACTTGATGGTTAACAGGCTTGTATAAATAATCTTTTACTTCTGGTTGTAGAAAAGTTCTTTTTATGTACAGCCTTTGTTTACAATTCAATCAATTTGTAATTTAAGAATTCCTACCTGAGCCTTGCATTCTAAAGATTCTATTCTCAGCCATCTTTTGTTGACCAGTATTCTCAACCAGCATGACGTTGAGTAGGTCATTTAAAGCTATGCATTTCAATCCTATAAAAAAAATGTCAACAGTGTAATTTTTTTTGGTGACTGTACAATTCAAGTTTATTTATTCTATCTCAGGCTGATGCAGTTAGTACTTGATAATGTCACCATGCAATTTTAAGAACAGACTTTAAAACTTCTAGCAGATAACTCTTCATAATGGGCATTATAGAAAAATAATTATAACTTTTATTTCAATTTTCTTGATTTCTTAGCAATGTTTGATAACATGTTATTTCACGTACAAGCATGGTTAATCCTAGGGTCTATGAATTACCTCCCCTAGAGCTCATGTATACTTGATTTTAAGAACATAATTTTCTAACCAGTTGATGAGAACACTTTGTATTTTGTGTATAAACAGGAACATATTACAAAATTTGGTAGAACTGAATTGGCAGAATATGTGACTATGTAAATTGTCATCGACCTCTACCAGTAACAGTGCCTTGTCATTCTGGAAGTGTTTAAATTGGCATATGTTCTATAGCTATAATACTACATTACCATTTGTATATAATGCTTTGCTAATGCAGTAGTTTGCTTATTTATAATTCTGCAATTTTCTTTTCAGTGATTCCATGTTTTGAAACTACATTTTAATCATGTAATTCCATGTTTTTTCACAGACTAATTCTAGTTGCATTTTTTTTTTGGTTAATAGTAATCCTTTGTTAAAATAAGCCTTGATCAGATATGTATACAATGTAATTTGTAAATTGGGGTGCATAGAATTCCGACTTCACAGTATTTAAAGTTGGATAGTGAATTTGAATCATGTTTTGAATTTTAAGATTCTAATATTGTTTATATTGTTTTTACCTCCATTTATTACTTGAAAATTCTAAATTGTAAAAAAAATCTGGGATGTATGCTTTCAACAACAGACATAGACTTATGCTTTTTATTTTAATTTGCAAACAAGTCTCCTGTACAAGTGGTGAAACTGCAAGGTCAAATTGTACTGTACTTCATTTTCATGTAACCATAAGTGTAAGCTCATTAAATTGTAATTTCTAATGGAGTAGGATTTAAGTCAAAACTGCCAGTTGTATTTTAAAACCTTTAAACTCTTGTACTTCCTCCCATTTCCTCTTTGAGGAACTGTATACATGCTTGGAATGTGTTCCTTAGAATTTGTAATTATACACAGGAACAATCTGAATTCTATAATCAGATATTGGTCAACTGAAATTTTATACTTGTTTTCTAAATTTGGACAGTTTGAAATAAATCTTGTTTAACTACTTTGCATTTAATGTCAAATGCTGTTTTTTGACATTTCTCCCCACAAATCTTTCAGGTACCAGGTTCTACTGTGGTCTGTCACTGTTTAACACATCCTGGTAATTGTGATTAAATTGTAAATTACCCATATGGGCTCTGAAACAAGTTGATAAATAAATGTCACAGATCTGTGACGGATTCATGAGTTTATGCAATGAAGAGCTGTTAGAATAGAAATATCTTGTGTCTTATCTGGCTTAACTGATCTCGGCACAGACACTTCGTGATTGCAATTGCTGAATTAGGGAAAAAAAATTACATCAATGTTACTCATGTTCTGAGAAACCCCAATGCTTCAAGTGCAGAACTAAGATTTGGTGGTTGTGACTCACTGGGGTAGTGCAGTGGAAAGAGTTTTACTATTCTTTGGTGTCATTAAGTGGGTGAAAATTTAATTAGGCCACCAAATTGCCCCAATTGTACTTAGTTGCATAATTCAGGTTATGAGGTTTTCCTATTCCCAAGAAAATCTCAATACTGTAACCTATCTATATTTAACCCATTGGAAAAAAAGTAGTCCAGTTGAATTGCTAGTTCAAATTGAATATACTAACTGCATAACTGAAACTTTACCCCTTTTAACAATAACTACTCACATGCAGATGGGCACAAAGGGAGACAAGAAATGAACATAGTGGATGGAGAGAGCAGTTTAGAGGAAAGCTGGGAGACAGCAGCAAGCAACTAAGGACTTTTTTCTCTCCTTTCTGTGTGGAGGAGTAAGACATAAATACATTTTGCATTTCAAAAACACACATCCCTGTACAGAGTTTTACATGTTGGTCACTCAGTTGGCACAGCATCATCTTCAAGGTGGTGCAAGTACTGAGGCTGAAGCTAACAGAATGAGGAAGACGTGATTCTAATTCAGCTGCACTGAACTAGTTTTGTTCCTTATGTTCCCAACATAAGGAGCATTGCCAGAAAGACTGAGGTATCCAGTTGCTGGTGAAATGTTGGTTGTGGCTGCACTCCCATGAAAGGGATGCAAGGAGGATTAGGGTCAACAGCAAGCCCAGTAATAGCAGCAGGCCACTGCAAAGGTCAAAGAACAAGTAGAAGTCACAGTTGTAGGATTCCTTGGGATGTTTTGGGCTGTGGAAGAGCCAAAGGTTTTTGCCCATGAATCTATTTTCTGAGCATAAGTGAGTATCAATGCAGACCCATCTGTCCCAGATCACTGAGGTATACCTATGCCAGCTGCTAGTGTGAAGCTGTCCTTCTCCCACTGGCTCTCAAGGTCACTGCAGTTCCAAACCCCTCTATTCCAGGAAGCGACAGTGACCTATGTGGAATCTCTCAGTCAAGCATCCACAAATGTATCCAGCTAGTGACCAATGTCATCTCTACAAGGTCACACTGGATCTTTTCGTTTGACTTCAGTGCTGCAGCCTGGGAATAAGATTAAGGAATAAAACTGGATTACCCCAGGTACGTGGTGTTATCGATTTACATGTGTGGTACTGAAAGGGCCCCAACAGCACTATGGAATTCAACAGGAAGGGATTCAATTTGATTAATATTCTTGATTAATGATCAATGATCACTGTTACCACTTGCTGAAATTTGTGCCAACTGCCCTGGCAACTGCAATGACTGGTACACCCTGAAGTATTCCTATTTACATTTGAGGTTCCAGATAGGTTCCAAGGATGTTTGCTTGGAGACAGGATACCAACAGCAACCATTTCTAACGATGGCATTATGCAACCTTTTTGACCAGGGCTATTGGCTGTTTAAAAATGTGGTTTGACTGATTGGACCAGGATGTGGGGGTGCTCATGTGGATAATATGCTATGTTCTGTATCATTGGAGGAGGCAAGGAGGTAATGTGATAAACACTGAGAAATGGATAAATGATCCACGATAGTGCTCACCTGTGTCAGGCTCTACAAGCCAGACAGGACCTGCTTGACATCCAGTTTCAGGAGATGAGAGCGAGGAACGTACGCAATCATGAGTTATAATATAGTCACTAGCAATCATGCCAATGTTTGCATTGTGGGGGCAAACCTGCAGCCTTACTAGTTTTGACTTTTTTTTAATGGCTTTAATTGTTCACTTTGCCTGATTACTTGCCAGTATGTGATGTTCCACAATCAGACAAGATGCAGGACTGCAAGGGACATTGGAAACAGAGTAGCAGTTAGACTGTGGAGCGATTATAAAAGGGGACCCATTTTAGGACAGTGCTTTGTAGACCCTTTGCTTTCTGCTGACCTCCTTTGTCCATGGACGTCAAATGAACATAATTATGTATGTTATGGACGAGGCCAGACACCCTCAAAATAATTTAAGAAGGTAGCCCAGTACCTAACTTTTCTAATCTTAAGCAGCTGTAAATTAGATATTCCAGGAGTGATGGAGCTGGCCCAATCACTTGCTTTGAAATAAAACAATTTATTTACATACAAACAAAAAACAGAATGTGGAATAATGTAACTTATTCGAAAACCTAATCGACTCCATTACATCTTAATGATGTTCCAAATGCTTGCAACATGCCTTAAACACCTCCTTGGCAAAAAAAAAGGTAAATTCAAACACCGGTTCTTACAGGATAGATGTCAGAGAGAGTCAATCCCAGGAATCATTGTACTGTTTTTGTCAATGGTGTAGGAAACCCCCAATTACCTTTTTGTTTTTGGTTCTAAGTTTGTTCACTGAGCTGGTAGGTTTGCTTTTGTCCATGAAAACAAACCTCTAGCTCAGTTAGCAAATATACATCCAGAACCTCAACCTTAGTTACAAATCTTCTCAACTTGCTAACACCTTTGTTTTTGCATTCAGTAGGGCCATTTATCCATGTGCAATACTGTGGCTCAAGAAGTGATTTGGGTATTTGGCAAATTCACTTTTAGCCAGGCTTATCACTAAGCCTCCCTCCCAAAGTTTATCAAACAATTTTGATAAACATTGCGAATGTTCCTTCCGTGTGTGACTAAAATTCACCAAGTCGTCGATATATATCACACAAGTGGTTAATCCGGAAATGACATACTGGTCAGTCTTTGAAATGTGGCCGGTGCATTTTTCATACATTATTTTAAATTGATTACAGTCCATTTGGAATTACGAAAACCAAATTTGTCTTCAGTCTTTCCTCTGAGCAAGTCCAAGTTAGAAATGTAAGTTGCTTGCCCCACATTTTCAAGATGTGAAGGAGCCAGTGTTGGACTGGAATGAACAAAGTTAAAAATCATCCAACATCAGGAAGAACTAGTTTTCAAAGCATTGCTTCTTCATTAGGTAGCTGTGGAACAGGATCATAAGACACAGAATTTGTAGCAGAATATTAATGTCATGAAATTGAAATGATTATATTGAACAAACCTAGATTGCTGTTAAGTCTTTCATCTTTTAGAATGGGTTGCAGATTTCTGTTCATTAATATGTAAATCTCAGAATTTCTTTTAAATCGCGTTCTCAAGTTAACTTAAGGTTTTATAACAAAAGGTGACATCTCAGCTCAGTATCCCAATCTTGAGTCAGATTGGTTCCATTTCTAAAGTAGGGATTTGTAAAGTATTACATAGATTGATTGCCTGTAGGTTGTGCGCTTTTTGAGCAAAATAGAATGTAGCCGCACATATAAGTCTGCACATGCAAACCCCATAGATTTGTGTGTGCATGCATGAGAGGGAGTGTGTTTGCATGTATATATGCTTGGTAGTGTGAGAGAGAGAGGATCTGCGTGTGTGTGTGTGTGTGTGTGTAAGAGTGTGCATTTTTTAAAACAAAACCTTAAGTTAATTCGAAGTTCTGTGATTTACATATTAATGAACTGAAACCTGCAACCTATTCTAAAAGATGAAAGATTTAACATCAATCTAGGTTTGTTCAACATATCATTTGTTACATGATACTATAACCTTTTGCTATAATTTTGTCTTATAATCCCATTCCACAGCTACCTGATGAAGGAGCATAGGTCTGAAAGCTAGTGCTACCAAATAAACCTGTTGGACTAGAACCTGGCGTGCTGTGGTATTTGAATTTGTCTATGTTTTCAATACAGTCTTACAAGTGTAGAATTGGATACATATCAGTCTTTGTAACTGCATGGACTTTATGATAGTCCACACATAACCATTGGATACCACTGGTTTTGGTACCATTACTATGGTTGAGCTCCAGAGTCAATTCCACCGCCAGAAAACTCTGACTAAAAGAGCCAAGTATTGGTTAAGCGTCTGAATTCAACACCTGGAACAAAAGACGCTAACACCAAAACGTAGAGTCCTAGAGATGTACAGCACAGAAACCGACCCTTTGGTCCAACTTGTCCACGCCGACCAGATATCTCAACCCCATCTAGTCACACCTGCCAGCACCTGGCCCATATCCCTCCAAAGCCTTCCTATTCATATACCCATCCAGATGCCTTTTAAATGTTGCAATTGTACTAGTCTCCACCACTTCCTCTGCCAGCTCATTCCATACACGCACTACACGGTACATGAAAAGTTGCCCCCCTCTCCTCCTCCCCTACCCCCTCGCCCCCTCTCCAACAGGTTTAATTGGAAGCACACTAGCTTTCAGATCGACGGTCCTTCATCAGGTGATTGTCTCTTTTATATCTTTCTCCTTTGACCCGAAACCTATGCCCTCTAGTTCTGGAATCCCCTACCCCATGGGGAAGATCTTATCCATTTATTCTATCTATGACCCTCACAATTTTATAAACCTCTATAAGGTCACCCCTCAGGCTCCAATGCTTCAGAGAAACAGCCCTAGCTATTCAGCTTCTCCCTATAGCTCAAATCCTCCAACCCTGGCAACATCCTTGTAAATCTTTTCTGAACCCTTTCAAGTTTCACAACATCCTCCTGATAGGAAGGAGACCAGAATTGCATGCAATATTCCAACAGTGGCCTAACCAATGTCCTATACAGTCACAACATGACCCCCCAACTCCTTTATTCAATACTCTGACCAGTAAAGGAAAGCATACCAAATGCCTTCACTATCCTATCTACGTGCGATTCTACCTTCAAGGAGTTATGCACCTGCACTCCAAGGTCTCTTTGTTCAGCAACACTCCAAAGACCTTATTATTAAGTGTATAAGTCCTGCTAAGTTTAGCTTTCCCAAAATGTAGCACCTCTCATTTACCTAAATTAAACTCCATCTCAGCCCATTGGCCCATCTGATCAAGATTCTCTTGTAATCTTAGTTAACCTTTTTCGCTGTCCAGAACACCTCCAATTTTGGTGTCATCTGCAAACTTACTAACTATACCTCTTATGCTCACATCCAAATCATTTATACAAATGACGAAAAATAGTGGACCCAGCGCCAATCCTTGTGGCACTCCATTGGTCACAGGCCTCCAGTCTGTAAAACAACCCTCTCACCACCACCCTCTGTCTTCTACCTTTGAGCCAGTTCAGTATCGAAATGGTTAGTTTTCCCTGTATTCCGTGAGATCTAATCTTGCCAACCAGTCTCCCGTGGGGAACCTTGTCGAATGCCTTACTGAATTCCATATAGATCACATGTACCGCTCTGCCCTCATTAATCCTCTTTGTTACTTCAAAAACAACTCAAATCAAGATTTGGAGATACCGATGTTGGACTGGGGTGTACAAAGTTAAAAATCACAACACCAGGTTATAGTCCAACAGGTTTAATTGGAAGCACACTAGCTTTCGGAGCAATGCTTTTTCATCAGGTGATTGTCACCTGACAATCACCTGATGAAGGAGCGTCGCTCCGAAAGCTAGTGTGCTTCCAATTTAAACCTGTTGGACTATAACCTGGTGTTGTGATTTTTAACTCAAATCAAGTTTGAGACATGATTTCCCATGCACAAAGTCATGTTGACTATCTTAATCAGTCTTTGCCTTTCCAAATACACATGCAGCCTGTCCCTCAGGAGTCCCTCCAACGACTTGCCCACCACCGACATCCAGCTCCCTGGACTATAGTTCCCTGGCTTGTCCTTACCACCTGTCTTAAACAGTGGCACCACATTAGCCAATCTCCAGTCTTCTGGCACCTTACCTGTGATGATCGATGATACAGATATCTCAGTAAGAGGCCCTGCAATCATTTCCCTAGCTTCCCACAGACTTCTAGAGTACACCTGATCAGGTCCTGGGGTTTATCCACTTTTATGCATTTCAAGACATCCAGCACTTCCTCCTCTGCAATATGGATATTTTCCAAGATGTCACCATCTATTTCCCTACATTTTATATCTTCCATGTCCTTTTCCGTAGTAAACACTGATACACAATATTTGTTCAGTATCTTCCCCCATTTTCTGTTTAATCAAAAGAGATATCTCAATAAAACAAAATCAAGAAAGAACCCACTCTAATCACTACTGCAGACCTACTGTAAGGCAATGCTTAAAATATTCACTTGTTCACTTTTATCTGTTTCTCTACTGTGACCTCTCCCAAACAGGTTCCTCCAAGATTAGTTGTGAATTTCACTGTTAATTTTCTCAGACAAACTAAAGGGTAAAGGGACGGCTGGAAAATGGGAAGCTTTCAGAAATGAGAACCAGAATCCAGAGAAAGTATATTCCTGTCAGAGTGAAAGGGAAGGTATAGGGAATGCTGGATGACTAAAGAAATTGAGGGTTTGGTTAAGAAAAAGAAGGAAGCATATGTCAGGTATCGACAGGATAGGATAGATCGAGTGAATCCTTAGAGTAATGAGGAAGTAGGAGTATACTTAAGAGGGAAATCAGGAGGGCAAAACGGGGATATGAAATAGCTTTGGCAAATAGAATTAAGGAGAATCCAAGGGTTTTTACCAATATATGAAGGGCAAAAGGGTAACTAGGGAGAGAATAGGGCCCCTCAAAGATCAGCAAGGCGGCCTTTGTGTGGAGCCACAGAAAATGGAGCTACTAAATGAATATCTTGTATCAGTATTTACTGTGGAAAAGGATATGGAAGATATAGATTGTAAGGAAACAGATGGTGACATCTTGCAAAATGTCCAGATTACAGAGGAGGAAGTCCTGGATGGCTTAAGGTGGATAAATCCTGAGGACCTGATCAGGTGTACCTGAGAACTCTGTGGGAAGCTAGAGAAGTGATTGTTGGGCCTCTTGCTCAGGTATTTGAATCATCGATAGTCACAGGTAAGGTGCTGGAAGACTGGAAGTTGGCAAATGTGGCGCTACTGTGTAAGAAGGGTGGTAAAGACAAGCCAGGGAACTATAGATGGTGAGCCTGACCTCGGTGGTGGGCAAGTTGTTGGAGGGAATCCTGAGGGACAGGATGTACATGTATTTGGAAAGGCAAGGACTGATCGGGACAGTCAACATGGCTTTGTGTGTGGGAAATCATATCTCACAAACTTGATTGAGTTTTGTTTGAAGAAGTAACAAAGAGGATTGGTGAGGGCACAGCAGTAGATGTGATCTATATGGACTTCAGTAAGGCGTTCGACAAGGTTTCCCGATGGGAGACTGATTAGCAAGGTTAGATCTCATGGAATACAGGGAGAACTAGCCATTTGGATACAGAACTGGTTCAAAGGTAGAAGACAGAAGGTGGTGGAGGGTTGTTTTTCAGACTGGAGGCCTGTGACCAGTGGAGTGCCAAAGCATTGGTGCTGGGCCCTCTACGTTTTGTCTTTTACATAAATGATTTGGATGCGAGTATAAGAGGTACAGTTGGTAAGTTTGCAGATGACACCAAAATTGGTGGTGTAGTGGACAGTGACGAGGGTTATCTCAGATTACAACAGGATCTGGACCAGAGGGGCCAATGGGCTGAGAAGTGGCAGATGGAGTTTAATTCAGATAAATGCGAGGTGCTGCATTTTGGGAAAGTAAACCTTAGCAGGACTCTTAATGGTAAGGTCCAAGGGAGTGTTGCTGAACAAAGAGACCTTGGAGTGCAGGTTCATAGCTCCTTGAAAGTGGAGTCGCAGGTAGATAGGATAGTGAAGAAGGTGTTTGGTATGCTTTCCTTTATTGGTCAGAGTATAGAGTACAGGAGTTGGGAGGTCATGTTGCGGCTGTACAGACATTGGTTAGGCCACTGTTGCAATACTGCGTGCAATTCTTGTCTCCTTCCTATCTGAAAGATGTTGTGAAACCTGAAAGGGTTCAGAAAAGATTGACAAGCATGTTGCCAGGGTTGGAGAATCTGAGCTACAGGGAGAGGCTGGAGAGGCTGAACAGGCTGGGGCTGTTTTCCCTGGAGCGTCGGAGGCTGAGGGGTGACCTTATAGAGGTTTACAAAATTATGAGGGGCAGGGATAGGATAAGTAGACAAAGTCTTTTCCCTGGGGTCAGGGAGTCCAAAACTAGAGGGCATAGGTTTAGGGTGAGAGGGGAAAGATAGAAAAGAGACCTAAGGGGCAACCTTTTCACACAGAGGGTGTATGGAATGAGCTGCCAGAGGAAGTGGAAGAGGCTGATACAATTGCAACTTTTAAGAGGCATTTGGATGGGGGTGTGAATAGGAAGAGTTTGGAGGGATATGGGTCAGGTGCTGGCAGGTGGGACTAGATTGGGTTGGGATATCTGGTTGGCATGGACGGGTTGGACCGCAGGGTCTGTTTCCATGCTGTACATCTCTATGACTCTATAACTCCAATGTCCAGTGATACATGCATTCAAACAGCAAAGGCAGTAACTATGCAGATTCATTGCTATGTTAATTTGCAATGTGGGTTTTTTCCTTGCTGTCTTTGAGTCCAGCAACTCTAATTCAAAATCAGAACTATAGATCAAATCCTGCGAAGACCCACCAATCTGTCATGGACCAGCCCAGACCCCCTCAAAACATTTTACTAAAGTAGCCCAGGACCTAAGTTTTCTAGTTGTTGTAAGCAGGTGGACATTCCAGGAGTGATGGCCCAACTACTCCATTTTAAACTAAACAGAATAACGTAACTTATCTGAAAACCCAATCAGCTCTATTGCAATTTAGTAATGCTGTTCCAAGTACTTGCAACATCCCCATAAACACCCACTTTACAAAAAAAGGTAAAATCAAACACTGGTTCTTCAAGAGAGATTTCAGAGAGAAAGTCAGCCAGAAAACCTTTGTTGAATCCGGGAACCTTCTCCTCTCAGCTATTTCCTTTGACCAGCACCTTCAAACTGACTGCTTGCTAAAACTAAACTCGGAGAACTGGCCACTCCCCTTTTAACACTCAAGTGTTTTGAAAGATTTAAAAGCCTTCTCAAGTAGACATTTCCAGACACATTGGAATCTTTGTCTTTTGTGGGTTTTTTTTCCTCACAAGACGTCATAGTTAAAGGAGCAGCATAGTCACAAAGTGTCAGTACCCTATTTCTCTATCTTGAAAGATACACAAACCTTACCTGCCTCCTGTACTTCTTGCTCTCCAACTAACAAGCAAGAGATGAAGAACAGATTTGATTTCCTGCCTCTCATCTATGTCGTTTGTTCTGTTCTTTTTTTAGATTAGATTACATTACATTACATTACAGTGTGGAAACAGGCCCTTCGGCCCAACAAGTCCACACTGACCCACCGAAGCGCAACCCACCCATACATTTACCCCTATACCTAACACTACGGGCAATTTAGCATAGCCACTTCACCTGACCTGCACATCTTTGGACTGTGGGAGGAAACCAGAGCACCTGGAGGAAACCCACACAGACACTGGGAGAACGTGCAAACTCCACACAGTCAGTCGCCTGAGGTGGGAATTGAACCCGGGTCTCTGACGCTGTGAAGCAACAGTGCTAACCACCGTGCCGCCCTCTCCGTGCAAGGAGAGAAAGTAAAGGCCCAGTTAGGGAGAAGTGGAGTGGTTCGAAAGAATGGAACATTGGGATTAGGAGCGGGGGACATTCAACTCTATTCCATCATTGAACATGATCATGGCTGATTTTATCCTGGTCTCAACTCCACACTCTGGCCTGGTCCCCGTTACTATTTATCCTGCTTTTCATCAGAAACCTATCTCTTTTTTTTCCTGAATCTGTTGATTGGTTCTGCCTCCACTGCAGTCTGGGGTAATGAGTTCCATAGATTCACAATTCTCTGAGAGCTGTAGTTTCAGTTTGAACCTACTTCCTCATACGTGATACCCGTGATCGCTTGTTCAAGATTGTTCCACAAAAAAGAATATCTATTTAACGCTCACTTTATCAATCCCCTTTAGCGTTTTGTATGCCACAATCTGATCCCTCCTCCCATTCTTCTGATCTCCATTGAGTACGAGTTCAAGCTATTCAACCGCCCCTTGTACAACAGCCCTTTCATCCCTGGAATCAATTTGGTGAACCTCGTCTGAACTGCCTCCACTACGACCACATCTTCCTCAAATACTGGATGCAATACTCCGGATCTTGCTAACCACTTTACTTTTATAATCCAGTCCTTTTGCAATAAATGCCAGGATTCTATTTACCTTTCTTATTATATTCTAAATGTGCATACTCACTTTCTGTGGGTTCATGCACATGGTCACTCAGATCCCTCTGTGTTGAAGCACTTCCATTTACCCATTTACCCATCTGCCAGATACTGGTCCATTCTAGCCTATCAACATCCATCTGTAAATTTGTTTTCTCTTTATCATAACCTGCCTTCCCATCTAATTTAGTAATAGAACTTTACAGATGATATGTTGCACTCTGTCCCTGTTTAGAGATGATTTATCTATGTGGTAAATAGTTAAGGTCTAAGAATTGAACTCTGCGCCACCCTACTAGTTACATTGCACCATCCAGAGAAGGACCTAATAGTCCGATTCTCTGCTTTCTGTCAATAAGCCAATCCTCTATCCAAGTCATTACTCAACCCTTAACACCTTGAGATCTAACCTTCTGCGGCAGCTTGTCAAATGCCTTCTTGAAGTCTACATATACCACATCCACTGGACCCCATTATCCACCTTGCTGGTTACATCATCAAAGAATGACAAGTTGTCAACCACAACTTGCCCTTCATGAGACTGCATTGAGACTGGTGAATTGAGTTTTGTTTTTCCAAGTGTTCAGTTATCTCTTCCATTATGATTTGATTCCAGCAAATTATCCACTACGGAGGTCAAAATGTTATTTTTTCTACAGTTTCTATAGATCTGTAGTTTCCATTTTTTTGCTTTCCTTCTTTCAAATGAGTGTCATTTCATCATACTTCCAATCCATTGGTACCTTTCCATAATTCAGGAATTTTGGAATATCATAACTAATGCATCCCCTATCCCTACTGCTATCTCCTCTAATAACCCTCGGCCATGGGGACTTACCTGCTTTAATTCTCATCAGTTTACTTAATACCTTCTTCCTAATTATAGTAATTTCACTATGTTCCTCTGCAGTAATTGCAGTAGTTGGGAAGAAATCATCTTCCACTGAGGAAACAGACAAAAGTTTGGTTTAGTGCCTGCCATTTGAGTTTCCCATTTTCATCCTCTAAAGGACCAACATTTATTTCATTATCCTCTCCCTTTTTATATATTCATAGAGGGTTTTGGTATCAGTGCTAATGTTTATTGCCAGTTAACCTTAGCTCATTTGATTTTGTTTTTAATAGCAGTTTGGCATTTAAAGTTCTCTCAATCCTCCAGAGTGCCACTAACTTTTGCAGTATGACATGCCCTGGTTTTCACCTTTGTTCTCCTTGGCTTCCTTATATGGCAATGGATGATGTTTCACTTTTCTACAATTTCTCTCCCTCTCAGGAATATACTTTTATTGAGTTATTTATCACTGATCTTTGACTGGCCTGCTCCTTCGTATTTTTGTCCAGTCAACTGAAGCCAACTCCTTCCTCGGGCCTGTGTAATTACGTTTGCCGAACACTCGAACTCTTATATGCAGCTCTTTAAATCCAAATTTGAAACTGTAGCATGTTGTGGCCACTCTTTTCATGACCATTTATCAATCCTTTCTCATTACATAATACCAAATCTGCAGTAACAAGTTCTGTTTGGCTCCATAACTTGTTGCTCTAAGCAGCAATCCATCATCCACTATATGAATATTTCTTCCAGGCTACCATTGCCAAATGGGTTAATTCAATCAATATGCATGTTCAAATCACCCATAATCATTATTGTGCCCTTTTCATAAGCCCTCATGATTTCCTGATTTATCCTGTGCCCTACTTCAGAAGTACTGTTCTGGAGCCTGTAAATTTCTTCCTCTTTTGCTAACATCCTTGTAAATCTTTTTTGCACCCTTTCCAGTTTAATAACATTCTTCCTATAGTAGGATATCCTCAGCAGTGGCAACATTTGTAGATATTCTTGAACTATTTCGGAATGCATATTTCTCCAATTTGTTTTGTTACTGGGTATTATTTTCAAGAAGCTGAAAGAACATAGTTAAAAATCACGTGACACCAGGCTATAGTCCAACAGGTTTATTTGGAAGCACTAGCATTCACAGTGCTGCTCCTTCATCAGGTAGCTGTGGAGCAGGATCATAAGACACAGAATTTACAGCAAAAGATCACAATGCCATGCATGCAACTGATGTGATATATTGAACAAACCTAGCTTGCTGTTAAGTCTTTCATCTTTTAGAATGGGTTGCAGGTTTCAGTTCATTAATATGTAACATAGAGCAAGAGTGAAAAAGAGAGCAAGATTTCGAGTTCTGTTAAAATCCTACAACATGGGTACAGGCCCTTTGGCCCAGACTAGTCTATGCGGATCAAAATGGCCATCCACGCTAACACCATTTCCCTGCACTTTGCCCATATCCTTTTAATCCTTTCCTATCCATATATTTGTCCAAATCCCGTTTAAGTGTTGTTAATGTACCCGCCTCAACCACTTCCGCTGGCAGCTCATTCCATATGCATAGCATCCTCTGTACAAAAAGATTGATCTTCAGGTTCCCATTTATTCTTTCCCCTCTAACCTTAAACTGATGTCCTCCAGCACTTATTCTCCAACCCTGGCAAAAAGACTGAGTGCATTCACTCTATCTATACCTTTCATAATCTTATTCATTTCTATAAGATCCCCCCTCAGCTTCCTATACTCTAAAGAAAAAAGTCCTAGCTTGTCCAATCTCTCCCTATAATTCAGTACATTGAGTCCTGGCAACATCCTTGTAAATTTCTTCTGAACTCTTTCCAGGTTAATAACATCCTTCCTATAGCAAGGTAACCAAAACTGAACAAAATACTTCAAGTGCGGCCTCACCAATGTCCTGTACAACTGCAATATAACTTCCCAACTTCTATACTCAATGTCCTGACTGACGAAGGCCAGTGTGCCAAAAGCTGCCTTCACTGCCCTGTCTACCTGTGACTCCACTTTCAGACAACCGGGCACCTGAACTCCAAGGTCCCTCTGTTCAGTTACACTCCTTCAGGCCCTACAATTCACTACAAAACTCCTACCTTGATTTGACTTTGCAAAATGCAAGACCTCACACTCATTTATATTAAACTCCATTTTCCATTTCTCTGCAGCTTTCCCAGCTGATCAAGATCCTGCTGCAATTTCTGATAACCTTCATCACTGTCCATGGTACTGCCTATTTTAGTGTCATCTGCAAGCTTATTAATCACGCTTTGATATAGATAACAATATACAATGACAAAGATAAACAGCAATGGGCCCAGCACCGACCCCTGCAGCACACCAGTAGTCACACGCTTCTAGTCCTGCAAGCATCTTTCCAGTATTATCCTCTGCTTCCTACCATTGAGTTAATTTTGTATCCAATTTGCCAGCACCTCCTCTTGATTCCATGTGATCTACCTTCCCAAGCAGCCTACCATGTGGAACTTTATCAAAAGTCTTACTGAAACCCACATCGACTAAGCTGATTGCCCTGCCCTCATTAACCTTGCTAGTCAACTTATCAAAGAACTGCAACAAATGTGAGAGGCATGAACTACCACGCACAAAGCAAACTGACTACTCAGAATCAAGCCCTGTCATGCATAAAAAGCATGTATATATTATCCCTCAGAATCTTCTCAAATAACTTAGCTACTACAGATGTTAGGCTTATTGGTCTATAGTTCCCAGGTGTTTCATCGTTTTTGAATAAGGGCATAACACTCACTACCATCTAGTCTTCCATAACCTCACCCTTGGCTAATTCTGATGCAATTATATCAGTCATAACCCCCACAATTTCTTCTCTAGCCTCTTGCGGTGTTCTTGGAAAGAGCTGGTCAGGACCAGGAGAGATATCCACCTTGGTACATTATAATAGGTCCAACACCACCTCTACTTTAACATGGACTGTCCCAAGATATCATCACCAACTTAACTCAGTTCCAAGTCTTAATGTCTTTTTCCATGGTAAACACAAGTGGACAAATATTCATTGAGGACCTCGCCATCTCCTGTGGTTCTACACATACATATCCACTTTAGTCCTTGAGGGTCCTATCTCTCACTTTTTTTCCTTTAATATACTTAAGCAATCTTTTTGGAATCATCCTAATCTTCTCAGCCAAAGCTATCTCGTGCCTCCCTTTTACCCTCCTGATTTCCTTCACTAAACTCCTGAATCTCCTACAAACCTTCAGGGATTCCCACTATCCCAACTGCCTGTATCTCAGGTATGCCTCCTTTTTTTTCTGTTCAAAGCGTCATATCTCTTGTCATCCAGAGTTCCCTACTCCTGCCAAACTTGCCCTTCACGCTCACAGGAAGATATAGACCTTGAACTCCAGCTATCACACTTTCATAGGCCTCCCATTTGCCAGAGTTCTCTTGGCCTGTTCCAATCAACCCCTTCAAGCTCCTGTCTAATTCCATTAAAATTTGCCTTGCCCCAAATTAGAACTTGAACCTGTGGACCAGAACAAAGAACAAAAAAAATTATAGCGCAGGGGCAGGCCCTTCAGCCCTCTAAGCCTGCACTGGTCCAGATCCTCTAAACCTGTTGCTTATTTTCTAAGAATCTGTATCCCTCTGCTCCCTGATTATTCATGTCTCTGTCTAAATGATGCTATTGTGCCCATCTCTACCACCTCCACTGGCAACACATTCCAGGCATCCACCACCCTCTGCATGAAGAACTTTACTGGCATATCTCCCTTAAATATCTCCCCTCTCACCTTGAACTCATAACCCCTAGTAATTGAGTCCCCCACTCTGGAAAAAAAAATGCCTTGCTATCCACCCTGTCTATACCTTTCATAATTTTGTAGACCTCAATCAGGTCCCCCCTCAATCTCCATCTTTCTTTGAAAATAATCCTAATCTAATCAACCTCTCTTCATAGTTAGTGCCCTCCACACCAGGCAACACCCTGGTGAACCACCTCTGCACCCCCTCCAAAGCATCCACATCCTTTTGGTAATGCGGCCACCAGAACTGTACACAGTTTTGTTCCTTTCCATAACTATTCAAAACTTAATAGAACTATGGTTACTGGTCCCACTGGTCACTCCACCACTGTCACCTCAGTCGTCTGTCCTGCCCTATTTCCCAAGAGTAGTTCAAGTCTTGCCCCTTCCTGAATAGGATCCTCGACATACTGCTTGAGAAATCTTTCCTGAACACACTTAAAGTCATAGAGATGTACAGCATGGAAACAGACCCTTCGGTCCAACCCGTCCATGCCGACCGACCCTCCGAAGAGCAACCCACCCAGACTTATTCATCTCAATCAGATCCCCTCTCAGCCTTCTAAACCCAAGTGTATACAAGCCCAGTTGCTCCAATCTTTCAGCGTAAGATAGTCCCGCCATTCCGGGAATTGACCTCGTGAACATACGCTGCATTCCCTCAATAGCCAGAATGTCTTTCCTCAAATTTGGAGACCAAAACTGTGCACAATATTTCAGGTGCGGTCTCACTCGGGCCCTCTACAGCTGCAGAAGGACCTCTTTGCTTCTATACTCAATTCCTCTTGTTATGAAGGCTATTAGCTTTCTTCACTGCCTGCTGTACCTGCATGATTGCTTTCATTGACTGATGTACAAGAACACCTAGATCTCATTGTACTGCCCCTTTACCTAACATGACTCCATTTAGGTAGTAATCTGCCTTCTTGTTCTTACCACCAAAGTGGATAACCACACACTTATCTACATTAAACTGCATCTGCCATACATCCGTCCACTCGCCTAGCCTGTTCATGTCATCCTGTATTCTCCTAACATCCTCCTCACATTTCACCCTGTCACCCAGCTTTGTGTCATCAGCAAATTTGCTAATATTACTTTTAATACCTTCATCTATATCATTAATGTACATTGTAAAAAGCTGCGGTCCCAGCACTGATCCCTGCAGCACACCACTGGTCACCACCTGCCATTCCAAAAGGGAGCCATTTATCACTACTCTTTGTTTCCTGTCAGCCAACCAATTTTCAATCCATCTCAGTATTTTGCCCCTAATACCATGTGCCCTAATTTTGCTCACTAACCTCCTATGTGGGACTTTATCAAAGGTTTTCTGAAAGTCCAGGTATACTACATCCTTTGGATCTCCCTTGTCCATCTTCAGTGTTACATTCTCAAAAAAATCCAGAAGATTAGTCAAGCATGATTTCCCCTTCATAAATCCATGCTGACTTTGACCTATCGTGTTACTGCTATCCAGATGTGTCGAAATTTCGTCCTCCAGCAATTTTCCCACCACTGAGGTCAGACTAACTGGTCCATAATTCTCTGTTTTCTTTCTCCCTCCTTTCTTATAAAGTGGGACAACATTAGTCACCCTCCAATCCTGAATCTGTAGAACATTGGAAAATAATCACCAATGCATTCACGATTTCTAGAGTGACCTCCTTCGGTATCCTGGGATGCAGACCATTAGGTCCCGGGGACTTATCAGCCTTCAAACCTAACAGTCTCTCCAACACCATTTCCTGCCTAATGTAAATTTCCTTCAGTTCAGGTCCTTCAGCCACTACGACATCTGGGAGATTGCTCGTGTCTTCCCCAATGAAGACAGATCTAAAGTACCAATTCAACTCTTCTGCCATTTCTTTGTTCCCTGTAACAAATTCACCCATTTCTGTCTTCAAGGGCCCAATTTTAGTCTTAACCATTTTTTTCTTTTCACATACCTAAAAAAGCCTTTACTACCCTCCTTTATATTTTTGGCCAGTTTACCTTCGTACCTTATTTTTCTTTGTGTATTACTTTTTTAGTTATCCTCTGTTGTCCTTTAAAAGCTTCCCAGTCCTCCGATTTCCCACTCATCTTTGCTATGTTATACTTTTTCCCTTTTGTCTTTATATGGTCCTTAACTTCCCTCATCAGCTACAGCCAACCCTGCCTCCCCTTAGGATCTCTCTTTCTTTTTGGACTGAACTGATCCTGCATCCTCTGCATTATACCCAGGAATACCTGCCATTGTTGTTCCACTGCCATCCCTGCTAGGGTATTGCGGTGGAACAACAATTGGTGTTCAACGATTTCTGGAGTTGTTGAACCTTTGAACCCTCCGACCTTTTTCTATTGGTGGTTGGCGATTCCTGGAGTTTTTGAACTCCAACCTTTTTATATTGACGGTTGGCAATTCTTGGAGTTGTTGAACTCCGACCTTCTTACATTTGTGGTCGGCGAACTCTGGAGTTGTTGAACTCCGAACTTTTTATACAGATGGTGGGTGATTTCCGGAGTTGCTGACCTCCGATCGAAGTTCTTGAACTCCGAACTTTGAACCCTCTGACCTTTTTATATTGGTGGTTGGCGATTCCTGAAGTTGTTGAACTCCAACATTTTTATATTGACTGTTGGCAATTCTCGCAGTTGTTGAACTCCAACCTTTTCATATTGGTGGTCAGCGATTCTCATAATTGTTAAACTCTGACCTTTGAACCCTCTGACCTTTTTTATACTGGTGGTTGGCGATTCTGAGAGTTGTTGAATTCCGACCTTTCTTTAATTGGTGGTAGGCAATTTCTGGAATTGTTGAACTCCGATCTTTGAACTCGGACTGTTTCTTAGATGTAGTGATTGAAGTCGATCCGCTTTAAAAGGTATATAGAAGGTCAGGGACTTTCTCAGAATTATGTGTGGGATATAGGTAAATTAATGTTACTTCTGCAATTCTGCAATTCCATTTTACAAAGTAAAATGAACTCACACCAGTGTGTAATTGTTTTAGCCAAGAGCTGAGTCAACAAGAATGGAAACGATGTGGAGGAAATATATAATTGTTTTTGTATTAGCTAAAACTGTATGTCAGAATGAAATGTGACTGCAAAACAATGGTAGACATTACAGGCAAGTAGATAAGATGTTTGAGGGGATGAAGTTAAGCTAGATACGCCTGTACAAACAGTAGATATAAACATCTGTTTCCCACTTTTACAGAAACAAAGGAACAAACCCCAATTAAAAGGGTCTTAGGGATCAGAACGGCCTCGGGAAAGGCACAGATGGAGGGGGTAGATAATGATGAAGAAAGAATATGCCCAACAATGACCTATAGCGGGATGAGGTCAAACGGCCTTGTGAGGCCAGAAATAAGCATTTTGTCACATACAAGGCCGGATAAGGCAAGAGATAAACAGGAGTAATGGGTGCCGGTCTTAGGGAAGTGGAGGATGTAAACAGGGGAGGAGCAATGTAAAACAAAAGAAACCAAATTATATAAATATTGTGTATGAATTGAATTTGATGTGTATGTCCTCTGCCTTATAGACACTGGACATCACACCCACTTGCAAGTGTAAAATAAATGACACGACTGATTCAGATCTTGTCTTGGACTGAAATTATTGAAGTGAGTGATCTTTGTTTCTCACAATTGGTGGCTCGTCCGGGATGTTCTTCCATCGCCGGGGGGAGTGGCTGGCCCTGGACACTGGGAAGATGTGTCCCGTTCCCCATTGAGGAGCGGTCTCGTGTCCCGGTTTTGTCCACTCCCTTGGATGACTGGTACGAATCCCACAAGAGAGACATCTGAATCAGACAGTGATAGAGATTTTTTGCAGAGATTAAGAGACTCAATGTGGAGATATTCTGGAATGAACCCTGAGAACCCAGTGACACAGGGTCTTTTGAAAGTACATTTTGTGGCAAAGGCATGGCCAGACATACAGAGAAAGATACAGAAGATAGAAGGGTGGAGTGAAAAGCCATTAGATGAATTGTTAAGAGAGGCACAGAAAGTGTTTGTAAAGAGAGAGGATGAGAGACAAAAATAGAAGGTGAAAATGATGGTAGCTACGGTTGATGAGGTAGTTAAGAAAAGAATGGAACCAATAGTGAGCAATCGGAGCGGCGGGTGGCAGCATGTCGGACAGAGAGGACAAGGGGGAGAGAGAGAGGACAAGGGGGAGTATTTGATAGAGGGTTCGAGCGACAGGGGCAGAGCTGGAGGTCTCCACAGGCAGGATACTATTATTGCGGAAAGATAGGGCACTTTAAGCAGGAGTGTCCTGCTCTGAAAAGGGAAGAGAGGGCAATTCCGCTTATGATTTTTGATGAAGAATAGGGGTGTCAGGGGTTCCTGCCCTCGGGGGCCCACCTTGATAAACCTGAAGGTGGGACCGTGTAGGGAAGAGGTAGTCTTCCTAGTAGATACGGGGGCAGCATAGTCATCACTGAATTTTAAACCAAAGAAAGTAGAAATGTCGACACGGTCAATTACTGTTTCGGGGATAAAAGGGGAAGGCTTTACTGTTCCAGTATTTGAACCTATGATGATAGAAGGTCCTAAGGATAGGGTCACAGGGGAACTGTTGTATATCCCTGATATAGGAAGTAACTTACTAGGGAGAGACTTAATTATCCTCTTAGAACTGGGGATTAGAATTCAGGAAAAAGAATTAGTTGTACAAATGGCAATGTTGACAGAGGACATGGAGAGAGAGAGATAGACCCTATTGTATGGGCTAGGGAAGGGAATCGTGGAAAACTACAGATCCCTCCCCTTGAAGTAAATTTAAAAAAAGGAAAGGGGACGTTGTCTGTGAGCGACAATATCCCATTTCCATAGAAGGTAAACGAGGACTGCAGCCAGTAATTGAAGGACTGATTAGAGATGGACTGTTGGAGCCATGTATGTCTCCTTATAATACTCCAATACTACCAGTGCGGAAATCCGATGGAACTTATCGATTGGTGCAGGATTTGAGAACATTAAATCGAATAGTACAGATCAGGCACCCAGTGGTGCCAAATCCCTATACGTTATTAAGTAAGATCCCTCATGACCACAAATGGTTTAGTGTGATAGATTTAAAGGATGCCTTTTGGGCTTGTCCCTTGGCAGAGGAAGGTAGGAATTTGTTTGCCTTTGAGTGGGAAGACCCTAAGTCAGGACGGAAACAGCAATACCGGTGGACTGTGCTCCCCCAGGGGTTTACGGAATCCCCGGATTTATTTGGACAGATGTTAGAACAAATATTGGAGAAATTTAGCAGCCCCAAGGGGACTACCCTGCTGCAGTATGTAGATGACCTCTTAGTAACAGGAAAAAGAAGAGAAAGAGTAGTAGAAGCCACTAACAAATTATTGAATTTCCTGGGCCAGCAAGGACTGCGGGTATCTAAAAACAAACCACAATATGTGGAGCAAGAAGTGAAATACTTGGGACATTTAGTTAGTGAGGGAAAGCGAAAGATAAGCCCGGAATGGATAGAGGGAATAGTGGGGTTGCCACTGCCCAGCACTAAATGGGAGTTACGCAAATATTTGGGTCTCACGGGTTATTGCAGATTGTGGATTGATTCCTATGCACATAAGACTAAGAAATTATATCTCAAACTATTAGAGGGGGAACCAAAATGTCTAAGTTGGGATGATGAGGAAAAAGAGATCTGATCCATGCCCCCGTGTTAGCCTTACCTTCCCTCGATAAACCTTTCCACCTCTTTGCTACCGTGGATAAGGAAACGGCTTTGGGAGTATTAACCCAGAGGTGGGGAGGAATGAGACAACCAGTAGCATATCTTTCGAAGCTATTGGATCCAGTATCCCGGGGGAGACCTGAGTGTGTGCAGGCTGTGGCTGCCACTGCGCTGTTGGTGGAGGAAAGCAGAAAGCTTACATTTGGGGGAGCCCTAATAGTAAGCACTCCACACCAAGTGAGAACGATCCTAAGCCAAAAATCTGGGTGATGGTTGACAGACTCGCGGATTCTGAAATATGAGGCAATATTAATAGAAAAGGATGGTCTAGTGTTGGTCACTGACAATTGTTTAAATCCAGCTGCCTTTCTTTGGAAAGGGGAAGGAGACTCTCCTCAGAATCCAGGGCATGACTGCCTTGACATTATAGAATACCAAACTAAGGTCCACATGGACCTGAGAGATGTTCCACTTCATGCAGGGGCTAGACTTTTTATAGGCGGATCATCCCGGGTGACTGAAGGGAAAAGACATAATGGGTATGCAGTCGTAGACAGGACAAACGGTAGTGTGGTGGAGGCAGGAAGGTTGCCAAATGGGTGGTCAGCTCAGACTTGCAAACTCTATGCATTGGAAAGAGCCCTTAGGGCATTAGAAAATAAAGAGGGAACAGTATACACTGACTCTAAATATGTATTTGGTGTTGTGCGCACTTTCGGCAAGGTATGGCAGGAACGAGGGCTGATCAATAGCCGGGGGAAGGAATTAGTACATGAAGAATTGATTAAACGGGTCTTAGAATCCCTATTACTCCCCCGAGAAATAGCAGTAGTACATGTAAATGGTCATCAGAAAGGAAATGAACCAGATGTGAGGGGAAATAGATTAGCTGATGAAGTGGCTAGGGAAGCCACCCTGAACCCACAAGAAGTGGTGATTCATTCCCTAATACCTACTGTCCCAGGTCCTCGGGAAGCTCCTATATTTACTGAAAGCAAAGAAAATGAATTGAGAGATTTAGGGGCTGTAAAAACAGCAGACGGGCATTGGAGGTTACCTGATGGAAGGGGAATGTTAAACAAAATGATGATGCGAGAGATTATGGCTGTCCTACACCAAGGCAGCCATTGGGGAGTACAAATAATGTGTGATTTGGTTCTTAGAGAATATGGATGTAAAGGAATATATACAATTGCTAAACAAATGTGTGAGGGATGTATCATATGCAGAAAGGTAAATAAGAAAGTCTTGAGAAAACAGACCCCGGGAGGAAGAGACCCAGGATTGAGACCTTTCCAGAGTATACAAGTAGATTATACTGAACTCCCCAGGGTAGGGAGACTAAAATATATGCTGGTCATAGTAGATCATTTATCTGGTTGGGTTGAGGCATACCCCCTAGCTACTGCCACTGCGAGTGGAGTGTCTAAAACAATATTGGAGCACATAATTCCCCGATATGGGCTCGTGAACCATATTGATTCCGACCAAGGAACTCACTTTACCTCTAAAGTGTTACGGGGGGTAATGAAAGGGTTGGGAATTTCCTGGGAGTTCCATACTCCATGGCACCCGCCATCATCGGGAAGGGTTGAGAGAATGAACAAAACACTCAAACGACAGCTCTCTAAATTGATAATAGAAACCAGACTCCCTTGGACCAAATGTTTACCTATGGCTCTCTTGCGAGTACGAACAGCCCCAAGGAAAGACTTGGGACTATCTCCCTATGAAATCTTATTTGGATTACCTTACTTGGGAACGAATGGAGAATTGCCAATTCCCGAAACTAAAGATTTGTTTTTAAAGAAGTATATACTGGGCTTCTCCTCCTCTTTGTCTTTCCTCAGGAAACAGGGTTTATTGGCACAGACTCCACCCCTTGAATTCACCGTTCATCCCATCTGGCAGGGCGATTGGATCTTAGTAAAATCATGGACAGAGACTAAATTGCAGCCGGACTGGGAAGGGCCGTACCAGGCTCTTTTGACTACCGAAACGGCAATAAGGACGGCGGAGAAAGGCTGGACTCATTACACTCGGATCAAAGGGCCAGTGGACCCTCCCGTGGAGAGCCGAATCAACGCAAGATCCGCTGAAACTCAGACTAAAGAGACTTTGAGTAACTAATTATGCAGTGGCGACGCGAGCGCAGGATTATTTCTGTAAGATTGTATATTAAGTCGTTTTGTGCTTCAGCATGATGTTTAGAATACTGGGAATGCTTAGAGTTATGATGCTAGTCCTCTTAGTATTGGGATTTTGTCAAATATCATTTTCATATGTATTATTAACGGTTCCTGAATCTGATAATCCACAAGTAATAGACGCTGATGTATGCAGCTTAGTAAATTGTGGGGATGTAGATAATCAGAGACAGTGCCGCAGCTCTGAGATACATCTTAAGTCCTATGGGGATGGCCTTGGGGATGGTACTTAGTATAATGGTCTTGTCACAGTACACCGGACCCCCTTCTGACCAGCTCGCGATTGTCCTGATAAAAAGTTTAACCCAATATACCTGACAATAAGGAAAACCACATGGCACGAAACAATCCTGGGGGGGGGGGGGGCACCTATGAGATACAATTAAATGAAACATTTGGGATAGAAATGAAAGCAAATGGGAAGGATTTCTTAAGCTGTTGTTTCCGAATTAGTGTAGGACAGGGAAAACGGGTAGAATTACTGGGTAATAAGATACAATCTTTCACCCCTCCCGCTGATCCTAAAGTAGTAAAATTTATAGAGGTAAAGGACTTGAAACAGACCATTGAAATAGAAACTGGGTACGGGGATGCAAATGCCTGGGTTGAATGGGTAAAGTATACTGTAAAAAGTCTGAATAAGAGCAATTGCTATGCATGTGCCTCTGGTAGGCCAGTGGCCCAGGTGGTTCCCTTTCCGCTCGGGCGGAAGCGAGGCAGGAAGGGCCTGAAATGTATGATAGCCCTGTACCAGGATGAGACTGCATGGAATGATAGGAATTGTACCTCCCTATCTCTGATGTTCCCTCCCTTGGAGAAGAAAGATGCAAAAGTTCACCCCATATTTTCCGTCGCCGTTGGAAATCACACATCGTGTGTGCGTAGACGAGGTACAAGTCGGTCGAGAGATTTGGGGAAGCTGAAATTATGTACAGAGATTAAGAATGTTACTGAAAGGGAACTACTCAGCACTAAAGGTTCCCCGAGTGGATCTGTGGTGGTACTGTGGAGGCAAAATATTGAGACCCACGCTACCTCCAGATTGGAGAGGGATATGTGCAATTGTACAATTGGCAATTCTTGGCATTTGAGAAGGAAAAGATAGTAGGGAAAAAGGGAAGGGGTAAGAGATTACTGTTAGACACTTCTTTTGATGACAGGATTTATCTCGATTCGGTAGGAGTCCCTAGGGGAGTACCTGATGAATTCAAGGCTCGTAACCAGATTGCAGCAGGCTTTGAGTCAGCTCTCTTTTGGTGGGTAACAATTAATAAAAATGTAGATTGGATAAATTACATTTTCTATAATCAGCAGCGATTTATACATTATACAAGAGATGCGGTTAAAGGAATATCAGACCAGCTTGATGCGACAAGTAGGATGGCATGGGAAAACAGAATGGCCCTTGATATGATTTTAGCAGAAAAAGGGTGTGTGTGTGTGTGATGTTAGGAGGAAGCTGTTGTACCTTTATTCCTAATAACACTGCACCTGATGGTTCAATTACTCGGGCCTTAAGGGGATTGACTACCTTAGCAGGGGAACTGACTGAGAATCCAGGAGTAGACACATTCTCACAGGATGGCTTGAATCCTGGTTTGGAAGGTAGAAGGGGGTGGTGGTTTCTATCCTTACTTCCCTGATAGTAGTAGTCGGGGTATTGGTGGCCATTGGCTGTTGTATCATACCCTGTATACGAGGGCTCACCCAAAGACTGATTGAAACAGCCCTGATGAAACAGGTGCCCCTAAAAGAAAAATGCAGAAGATAACAAATGGTAATTAAAGAAAAGGGGGAAATTGTGGGATATAGGTAAATTAATGTTACTTCTGCAATTCTGCAATTCCATTTTACAAAGTAAAAATTCCATTTTACTCACACCGGTGTGTAATTGTTTTAGCCAAGAGCTGAGTCAACAAGAATGGAAACGATGTGGAGGAAATATATAATTGTTTTTGTATTAGCTAAAACTGTATGTCAGAATGAAATGTGACTGCAAAACAATGGTAGACATTACGGGCAAGTAGATAAGATGTTTGAGGGGATGAAGTTAAGCTAGATACGCCTGTACAAACAGTAGGTATAAACCTCTGTTTCCCACTTTTACAGAAACAAAGGAACAAACCCCAATTAAAAGGGTCATAGGGATCAGAACGGCCTCGGGAAAGGCACAGATGAAGGGGGTAGATAATGATGAAGAAAGAATATGCTCAACAATGACCTATGGCGGGATGAGGTCAAACGGCCTTGTGAGGCCAGAAATAAGCATTTTGTCACATACAAGGCTGGATAAGGCAAGAGATAAACAGGAGTAATGGGTGCCGGTCTTAGAGAAGTGGAGGATGTAAACAGGGGAGGAGCAATGTAAAACAAAAGAAACCAAATTATATAAATATTGTGTATGAATTGAATTTGGTGTGTATGTCCTCTGCCTTATAGACACTGGACATCACACCCACTTGCAAGTGTAAAATAAATGACACGACTGATTCAGATCTTGTCTCGGACTGAAATTATTGAAGTGAGTGAGCTTTGTTTCTCACATATGAAAACCTGATTTGGGTGAATTGGCCAAATTCAGTACTTAAATTGCTTGGTGAAAAGAAAATATTGTGATATTTTATAACAAAAGTTTTAAATGCTTATAAAATTAATAAGGCTTTGTGAAATTCCGATTGTTGAATAATAAAATGTTTGAGTCGGTACTGTAAAAGAAAGTGGTTTTAAAATGGGTAATTATATAGATAAAGTGGAAGATCCATCTTCCACGTCTGTGAAATTATGTGAGAAATTTCCAGAAAAATCAGAGGCTTTTAGAAAACTTTCTGGAGCCTTAAATAAAGCATTGAATGATGAGCAGTGGCCACTAGGTGGCCCTAGAATTATTCAATTGGTTGAATCAGTGTTATGTTCATGGCAGGATACTGCCACTAAATTGGGGATTGAATTAACTGCTGATGATACCATGAAATCTGTCGAGGTCCTCAAAAATGAATGTGCTCAAGTTGAACGTCAACAGAAACAAAAGGAAAAGTCACTAGTGGCTGGTAAGCAAACAGAACAGTTCAATGGTTGGCCTTGGTTTAAACCCAGGAGACATTGGAAATTCAGATTAAGATGAATGGTGTTCTTATTTGTCGTCGCCACTACTGTAACCTCTTCTTGAGGACAGTCAGTACCTATGTGCTTTCACCTTTAATGGACAAAAGTTAACGTGGACTCGACTACCTCAAGGTTTCATTCATTCTCCAACACTTTTTTCTCTCAGATTCTACAGAAACAATTGTGGTCTTTAACCCTGACAAGTGGATCTACACTAGTCCAATATGTTATTGACCTCCTTGTAGCCAGTACTGATGAAGAATCAAACCATTCTGATGTTGTTCTCCTCCTCAATTACTTGAAGTACTTAAGAAATGCAGTCTCACCACAGAAAGTTTCCATCGCACTATGTCAAGTTTCTAGGCTTCATTATATCTGCTGACTCACACTCTCTGGAACAAAGCTGATCACTCCTATTTTCAACTTCCCAGCCCCATTCATCACAAAACCAGTGTGCCAATGGCTGGGAACTTCTGGTTAACTTCTGCAGACAGTGGATTCCCATGCGGGTCTCCTCATTAAGAAGCTAACTCCATATTCCTCCTACGAAGGTACCTTTACCTTCTCCTCAGAAATAAAGCAAGCCTTTGTTGAATTAAAGCAGGCTTTGTCACAAGCTCCAACTCTGGGAAGACCTCAATATGACCGACCCTTCCAATTGTACTGCACTATTCTGGATGACAATGCCTCTTCAGTATTTACACAACTTCATGGAGATAAACTTCGCCCAGTTGCCTATTTTTCTACTAAACTTGACCCTGTTTGTTTAGGACGTCCTCACTGCACCCAGATTTTAACTGCCATTTATCTCAGTTTACAATCCACAGAAAATCTTACACTACAACAGGATATTGTCAGCTACAGTTCTCATTCAGTAGTTGCCCTCTTGGGAAATTTACAAATTCAACATTTGATGGCTGCTTGCCAAAACTGCCAGTGAAATAACAAAACAACAGTTCCTTAACAAGATCTAAAATATGATAGCATACGCTGGCTACGTAGCTATCCAGCTCAGAAATCAATCCTTAAAAAAGAATAACAGTAGCATAGTGTCTGTGTGACCACCCGGTTCAGGAATCAGTTGCCAAAAATAAAACAACAGTAACACACTGGCTGTGTGGCTCGCATGCACAGAAATCAGTTCTCCAACTGTAACAAACTGGCTGTGTCCAGCCAACTCAGAAATCTGTCACTTGACCTCAGGAGATTCTAATGTCCTAGTTATATTATTTTTTAATGTCCTAGTTTTTTGCTTCAGAGTCAGTCTCTTGACTGAGGAGATTCTGATGTCCTGGTTATATTTTATTTGAGGAGATTCTGATGTCCTGGTTATACTTTTTTCCTTTCTTTAATATTTATTTTTCTCAACTGAGGACATTCCAATGTTTTAGATTAGATTAGATTATTTACAGTGTGGAAACAGGCCCTTCGGCCCAACAAGTCCACACCAACCCACCCAGACCCATTCCCCTAACACTACTGGCAATTTAGCATAGCCAATTCACCTAACCTGCACATTTTTGGACTATGGGAGGAAACCAGAGCACCCGGAGGAAACCCATGCAGAAACGGGGAGAATGTGCAAACTCCACTCAGTCAGTCGCCTGAGGAGGGAATTGAACCTGGGTCTCCAGCGCTGTGAGGCAGCAGTGCTAACCACTGTGCAACTCACATGTCTTAGCAATAGCTTTTTTTGAGTAGATTATAATGGCTACTTTTTTTATTTTATCAAACTGTACAAAATACAAACAGTAAACAATAAACAGCAGTTTACAATGAACAGCAATTTACAGGGGAAAGAGGCAGCAAGGTCTAACCCCACTATACAACCAATTCACAGGGAAATCGCAAATCCTACCTTAACTTACCAAAGAAGAAACAGTAGATACAAACATATACAAAACAGTCCAATAATCCGAAAAATAAAACAGTGAATATTACACTGACACCACAAGTGTCAACACCACTGCCCCTCCCACAATCCGGCCACTGAAAGGCAGCCTTTGCTATGCACCTTGCCTGCCCCATGCCTTTCTGTTCTCCATCCACCCTAACACACCTTCCAGCCACCTCCAGGACAGCCCATATCTAACCCCCCTGGGACATCTGCACTTAGGACAGCGCACACACTTTTCAGCCCACGGCCTGTCCCTATGCCCCTTCCGGCTTTCGTCTGCCCTGACACACATTCCGGCCACATTTAGGACAGCCCATCCTGTATCCTCATCGGGATGATGCTGCTCAGGATGGCCTACCTACCTTCCAGCTCTTGGAATGGCCTACTCATCTTCCCGCACTCGGGACAGCCTACCCATCTTCCAGTTCTCGGGGGGTGACAGCTTTCGGGACAACTAACAAAGCTTCTGGCTTTCAGAACAACCTACTCACTGTCCAGTTCACAGGAAGGCCTGCCAAACCCAGGGACACACAATATACAGTGCAGGTAATAAAAACAATCATCAAAAACTGAGTCCATTATCAAAACAAAGTCCATGCACAGAGGTAAAGTCCATGCCAAAAGGCATAGTCTGCTCCTGAAGCCAGCAAATGCATACCTCACATCACACAAACAGGTGTTCAATCTCTACTGAGGCCTTATGAAGGTACAGTTGACTGACAGGGGCTCAGTCGAAATACAAAAAGGTGAAAACACATGCACAAAGTGCAAACAATAAAATCCATAGTGCAAGTTGCCAAGCCCTGCCACAAAATCAGCATAGTCCTTGACCGAAAAACAAAAAGAGTTACACACAGGCTGCAACCAGCCAATGAAATAACAAAATAACAGTTCCCTAATAAGAACAAAAATATAACAGTATACACTGACTACATAGCCAGCCGGCCTCAGAAATCAATCTTCAAAAAGAACTAATAGTAACAGTTGTGTGACCAACCAGTTCAGGGATCAGTTGCCAAAAATAAAACAACAGTAACACACAGGCTGTGTCCAACCAGCTCAGGAATGTGTTCTCAAAAAATAATAGTAACATACTGGCTGAGTGGCTAGCCAGTTCAGGAATCTGAGCTAGCCACTTGATCTGAGAAGATTCTAATGTCCTAGTTATATTTTATTTTTGAGGAGATCCTAATGTCCTGGTTACATTTTTGTTTGAGGAGATCCTAATATTTTTTTCCCGTCACCAAGTCACCTTTTATTTACTAGTTCACAGTAGACTAGCTGTGGTCAGCCAGCTTATAGTTAGTGTTCTCAAAACTGAGGAGGTTCTAATCTCCTGGTTTTTTAAAAATTTTATCAAACTGTACAAAATACAGACAACAATGAACAATAAACAGCAGTTTACAATAAACAGTAAATTACAGGGGAAGGAGGTGACAAGGCCAAACCCCAAACCTCACCGTACAGCCAGTTAACAGCTGACAATCCCACCTGAGCTTAGCGAAGAGGAAACAGTAGACACACATACAAAACAGTTCAATAAACCATATAATAAAACAGTGCATAGTTTGTTTTTATGTTATCAAACTGTACAAAATACAAACAAACAGTCAATAATGAACAATAAACAGCAGTTTACAATAAACAGTGATTTACAGCAAGGCCAAACCCCAACACAACCATACAACCAGTTCACAGAGAAATGTGGAATAAACCCCAAATCCCACCTTATCTTATTGAAAAAGACACGGTGGACACAAACACATAGAAAACACTCCAATCTACCGAACAATAAAGAAGTGCATATTACACACATCCCTGGCAACCCAGCAAATAACCAACCCCTCACACCTTCCAGTCGCTCAAAGTCAGCCTGCCTCTACACCCCTTCCAGCCCTAGGTCCGTCCCATGACCCTTCCAGGTCTCGGTCCAACCTGACACGCCATCTGGCCACTTCAAAGTCAGCCCATACAAATACCCCAACCTGGGTATTTCCTGGGACAACAGCATCTAGGGTGGCCTACCCACCTTCCGGTTCTCCATCCGCCCTCTGCAGAAAATACGGAGGCATGGGATTGAGGGTGAATTAGTGGTTTGGGTCAGAAATTGGCTAGCTGAAAGAAGACAGAGGGTGGGGTTGATGGGAAATGGTCATCCTGGAGTTCAGTTACTAGAGGTGTACCACGAGGATCTGTTTTGGGGCCACTGCTGTTTGTCTTTTTAATAAATAACTTGGATGAGAGCGTAGAAGGATAGGTTAGTAAATTTGCAGATGACACTAAACTCGGTGGAGTTGTGGACAGTGTGGAAGGATGTTGCAGGTTACAGAGGGACATAGATAAGCTGCAGAGGTGGGCTGAGAGGTGGCAACTGGAGTTTAATGTGAAAAAGTGTGAGGTCATTCATTTTGGAAGGAGTAACAGGAATACAGAGTACTGGGCTAGATCTCAGTGTCCATTTGCATAGATCCCTGAAAATTGCCAGCCAGGTTAATAGGGTTGTTAAGAAGGTCTATGGTATGTTAGCTTTTATTGTTAGAAGAATTGAGTTTCAAAGGCATGAGGCCATGCTGCAGCTGTAGAAAACTGGTATGGCTGCACATGGAGTATTGTGTACAGATCTGGTCATCACATTTTAGGAAGGAGGTGGAAGCATTGGAAAGGATGCAGAGGAGATTTACTAGGATGTTGCCTGGTATGGAGGGAAGGTCTTATGAGGAAAGGCTGAGGGACTTGAGGTTGCTTTCATTAGAGAGAAGAAGGTTAGGAGGTGACTTAATAGAGACATACAAGATGATCAGCGGATTAGATATGATGGACAGTGAAAGTCTTTTTCCTCGGATGGTAATGGTTAGCATGAGGGGACCTTGCTTTAAATTGAGTGGTGATAGATATAGGACAGATTTCAGAGGTAGGTTCTTTACTCAGAGAGTAGTATGGGCAAAGAATGCCCTGCCTGCAACAGTAGTAGATTCACCAGCTTTAAGGGCATGTCAATCATCTTTAGATAAATATATGGATGATAATAGAATAATATAGGTTAGATGGGCTTCAGATTGGTTTTCAGAACCTTCTCGCTCACAATAAGACTTTTGCCTGGTATGGAAGGAAGGTCTTATGAGGAAAGGCTGAGGGACTTCAGACTGTTTTCGTTAGAGAGAAGATGGTTAGGAGGTGACTTAATTGAGACATACAAGATGATCAGAAGATTAAATAAGGTGGGCAGTGAGACCTTTTTCCTCAGATGGTGATGGCTAGCACAAGGGGACATAGCTTTAAATTGAGGAGTGATGGATATAGGACAGATGTCAGAGGTAAGTTTGTTACTCAGAGAGTAGTAAGGGCATGGAATGCCCAGCCTGCAACAGTAGTAAGCTCGCCAACTTTAAGGGCATTTAAATGGTCATTGGATAAATATATGGATGATAATGGAATAATGTGGGTTAGATGGGCTTTGGATCGATTTCACAGGTTGGCACAACATCAAGGTCTGTATTGTCCTTTTTCTATATTCTGTGTTCTACACACCTTCTGGTCTGTGGACAACCCTGACGCAACTTCTGCCCACCTCTAGGATAGCCTGTCCCTATACTTCCCCGGGGCAATGTCTTCAGGATGGCCTTCTCAATAGCCCTCAACCCACCCCTTCACAGCTTTTGGCTTTTGGTCTGCCCTGTCACATCTTCTAGCCACCACTGTGACAGCCTCTCTTGCCCCTTCCTCAGGACGATGATGATTAGGGCATCCTACCCACCTTCCGGCTCTTGGTCCATCCCTATGCACCTTCCAGCTTTCAGTCCACATTGAGACTCCTTACACCCACCTCTAGGACAGCCTGTCCCAACACATCCCTGGGACTCACGCTATCTACCCACTAGCTCTCAGAGTGACAGCTTTCAGGATGACCAATGAATCTTCTGGCTCACAGTAAAGCCTGCTGGAACAAGGGACACACAACACACAGTGCAGGTGATAAAACCAACCATTAAAAAAGTTGAGTCCGTGACCAAAACATAGGCCACTCCAGTATGCAGAGTCTACTCCTGTACGTAGCAAATGCACACTTCACAGCACACACACAGAGGTGTTCAATCTCTGCAGAGAGCCACCCCCAGAGGCTTGGGCCTACCGTCAGAGACAGAGTTCATTTGAAAACTGCAGTTGACTCACAGGCGCTCAGTCCAAACACTGAAAATTGAAAACACATGCAAAATAGTAAGTGCAGACACTAAAGACCATAGTGCAAGGGCTAAATCCTGCCACAAAATCACCATTGTCCTTGTTCAAAAGTAAACAAAAAGAGTCACACACAGGCTGCAACCAGCCAGTCAACAACAGTTGACTGAACTGAAATACAACAGTGACACACTGGCTGTGTGGTCAGCCAACTCAGAAATCAGTCCTCAGAAAGGAATAACAGTAACAAATTGGCTATGTAGATTAGCCAGTTCAGGATTCAAGTCTAAAAAAAAACAGTAACATACTGACACTGTGTGGACAGCTAGTGCAGGAATCAGTCACTTGATCTGTTCTAGTTATTTTTTTGAGGCGATTCTAATCTCCTGGTTATTTTTGAGGAGATCCTATGTCCTGGTTATATATTTGGTGAGGAGATTCTAATGTCCTTTTTTTTTGACGTGTGCATGTAGGTACACAGTGAAGAAACAACGAGTGTAAAAACCGTTACTCACATTCCAAAAAGCACTGGAGTTGCCAGTGACAAGCATTGCCCCATTCCTAAGGGCGAAGCTTGAGTGAACAAAAAAGTGAAGGGGAGACAGGCGTTAAATCAAGTTAGTGGTGGTAGGTGAAACAAAGCATTCCAGGCCCCATGGTGCCCACCTCTCCCTGAAAACTTCAAGGATATTGGAGAAGGATATGGTCCTTCTCCAGGGACACCCAGGGCTGAACATAACCACAGGAAGAGGGGAAGACAATCAGCCACCCCAATCCCCTCCATGGTCCACTGCCTGGACATTTAATGGTCAGCCTGGCCCATGAGGAGATCCTCTGACCTACCCTTCCCTCTCCTAGTTTAGAAAACTAAGTGGGGACTGCAGATGGCCCCACTCTGTATATACATGGTCCACAGACTCCACAGCCCCACTGAACAAACCGATGGACTGGGAGTCCCTGAAACACTGCAATCTGCGGTTACAGGTGGCTGCTGCATTCAGCATCCTCCACTGCAGATCCCCAAATGAAAGGAGGAGGACTCCCGCATATAGAGACCTCCACTGGGGATCCCCACCACCAGGTGGCATGCTAAAGTATGTCCAGGCAGTGGATAAAGGAGAAGAGGTGGATAGTGTGCAGCAACAGTTGATATAGGGCCCAGCATTTTACATCCCTAAAGAGGACAAATCTAAAACCCCGGAGGTGGCTCAGGTTGTGGGGCACAAGCTCCCGTGGGAGGTACGGGAACTTGGGTCCGATGTGAATTTCCATCTGGGCAAGGGGACACGCAGATGGGTTTCCACTGCACACCTGAGCATCCTCCAACTGGTTCACAATGTTGGGTCTGAGCACTGCCATTTTAAGGCGTTGAATGGCTGTGGCCATGAAGCGGACTTTTACCCCAACCTGCTTGCCAATTCCTGTTTCAGCAGCCAGCCTAGGCCCTCAACACCCAGCAGGTTCCCAACTCTGGTCATCCTCTCCACGATGGCCCTCTCCTCTGACAGCCACTCGAACCTATGAGTACAGAGGTGTGGATTCCGGAGCAAAGGCTCCCTGACAACAGCTGCTACTCCTAACAGAGGGTGGGTATGACACGAGTTGACCATGTTCCATACAGTGATCAGGTCCTGGTAAAAGACAGGCAGCATCCTTAGGGCGACTTCCAAACTGTCATGGTTGATAAACAGGAGCCATGTGTCACAGTTGAGGTTGCACAGCTGGTGGAAAAAATCTGTCACCAGGGCGAACCTAGGAAGAGGCTCAGTGTAAAGATATTGCTGCAAAGTCTGAGGTGGAAAGTTGCCACCTAGGTGCAGACACACACCAACGACTGACTCATAACCTGTGCCATGACCCAGTGTGTCTTTTTGTTCCAGAAGAATGAACCAATGTTCTATGGATGTCAGCGACAAACCCAGGGATGGGACCAAAGGGATCAGCCTTTACTACAGCATGGCAGCCACCAGCTGGTTTATGACTAGCACTCAACTCCTGTAAAACAGCACTTGGAGCAGTCCTGTCCAGCAGTCTAGGCGAGCTGAGATTTTGTCCTCCTGCTCCTGCCAATTCACCAGCCAGGCTGAGGTAGACCCCGAGATGGATGGCTGAACCCCTGTAACTCCTCTGGCAGAGGGTTCACCTGCCACAGATCAACCAGGAGCCTTGAATACTTGGCACAGTTGATCCTGGTGGAAGACACCATCGTGTATACCGCCTGGCACGCGTGCATCCTCCTCATGTCAGCCGGTCAGTTAAAGTGAGCACATCATCAGCGTAAGCCAATTCGGCTACCCCCTTGCCTGTGCTGTGTTGAATCAGCCCCAACAACCACCTCTGCAAGAGACACAGGAAAGGCTCCATGCACAGGGAATACAGCAGGCTGGACGAGGGGCAGTCTTGATGCACCCCTCTCCCAAAGTGAAGGGATGCTGTCAGGGACCCGTTAACTTTAATCTGACACTCTGTGGTGGTGCACAATATTCAGATCTGGGTGACAAACTGCATCCCAAACCTGAATGCCTGTAGAGTCCCAAGCAGACACTCATGATTGACCCTGTTGAACACCTTTTCCTGATTGACAGACATGAAGGTGCTTGGCTGACCAGCCCATCGACATAAATGGATCAGGTCTTGGAAGTTGTTGTGAATCCTCCATGCCTGGACTGTGTATGACTGTTCAGGGTGCATCATGTGAGCCAACATGGAAGCCAGACAAGAAGCCAACACTCTGGCAAAAATTTTATAATTCATGCCAAAGAGGGAGACCAGATGTCAGTTCTTCAGAGAATTAAGGTTGCCCATCTTGACCACCCTGCACCAAGACAGGGGCAGTTGTCTGGCATTAAGACATTCCCTCAGAACTTGCACGTAGTTGCACTCCAGGACATCCGGAACACCCTGAAGAACTCCAGTCAGCCCGTCCAGCCCCTGAGACATGTCCCTTGAGACCCAGTCGAGAGTGCCGGTCAGCTCTTTGGGTGACAGGATCATCGAACCTTCTGATGTAGGTCCTCCCACAGAAATCTGTGAGCATTCTCGCTGGACGTGCTAAAAGTGTGAACCTGAGCCCTGATGCCCTCCGGAACAAAGACAAGGGACCCATCATCACAAGGAGCTGCTGATGGGTGCCACGCCTTTTTTGCAGCGAGTAGAAGGGGGAACCATGGTCTAGGTCCCGCAAGAGCTGGATCTGCGACTTCACGTACGCGCCCCAGGACCCAACAAACTGCAGGTCTCTGAGTGCGGCCTTTTTCTCTTCGTACACCCCCCACAGGGCTAGGTCCACATTGGGCTGACCGAGATATGACTCCAGATCAACCACCACCTTCTCCAACTCCTCGATACTGAATTTCTGCCTCTTCGTTGACTCCCTCGCATACTCTTGATAGAAAATGCGAATGTGAGCTTTGCTCACATTCCACCATAGCCTCAAGGAGGGGAAACGCCTCCACTTTCTTCTCCAGCCAGCCCAGAACTCATGAAACGAGTCCCAGAACCGCTTGTCCTCCAGCAGCAGGTTGTTAAAGTGCCAGTACGTGGACCTGAGCCAGGTGCCGAACAGAAAGTGTTCTACCCAACAGGGTAGAACAATTCGTGCACAGCACGAATTGAGGCTGCTGGAATGTGGGAGGTGTACACCCGAGAAACGTATAGACGGTCAATTTTGGATTCTCTGATGCGAAGCACACTACTGCTAATATGAAGATTACCATAGCCACCCTCAACATCAATGGCAGCAGGTAGTCACAACTCAGAGTCCACGTCTTCCCGATCCATTGGTGCAGGAAGTAGGTGGTGTGCTTTCTGCAAGAAACCCAAACTACCCCAGGAGATGAAGCCACCTGGCTCCTGGAGTGGCAAGGGAGTGTCTACATGAGTCACCTCACCCGCAGATCTGGCAGGGTGGCTATCCTGTTGGCCTCACATTTTCAGCTGGAGATCTTGGAGGTCAGTGAACCTGTGCCAGGCTATTTGTTTCACCTGATGATATGACAAGGGGTGGTGGTGTTTCACTTTGTGAATGGCTACGCTCCCACAGTCAGTCCAAGGGAAATGCACTTCCATGGAGAAGTGTCCGTGGAAGTGAAGGCGACGGAGTCAGGATGGAGATTCTGCAAATGCCCACCAGGTTGAAAGACTTGACCAAGGCCCCCAACTTCCTCCCCTACACCAAATCAGACCGGGCACTGCCATGGTCCCTGTCCTCGTGGATGCAGTAAAATTCTCCCCTGAGGACAACACACTGGCCTTCATCAATGGAGGTTACAGCAACAGACATTTCTCCCCAGAAGTGCTTTTCCCTTGGTCCGACTGTGGGAGCGTAGCCGTTCACAAATTGAAGCACCCCCCACCTTGAGCCACACCATCAGGTGAAGAAAATGGCTTGACACAGGCTCCCTGACCCCAAGGATCTCCAGCTGAAAATGAGATCCAACAAGATAGCCACCTCACCAGACCTGCGAGTGTGGTGACTCATGTAAAGCACCCCTTGTCACTCCAGGAGTGAGGTAGCTTCATCTCCTGGGTAGTGCGGGTTTCTTGCAGGAATCACACCACCTACTTCCTGTCCCAATGGACTGGAAAGACCTAGAATCTGTGCTGTGACTTCCTACTGCCAGTGATGTTGAGGGTGGCCATGGTAGCCTTCATGTTAGCAGTACCACCACCAAAACAATTAACACTTACTTTACTGGGAGGATGAGGGAGGGGCACAAAAATCCCCTGCCCTCCCCAGGAGTGCACCAAGGAATTTCCTGACCAGCTTTTGTTTGTTAATGTCCAGTCTGTGTGCTTGACGAGCTGCCTAAGCTGATCAGTAGACTAGATCGAAAGACCTGTAGTGGTCGAGCACCCTTAGGCACTTTCTTGGCGGAGGGCACCTGGAACGCACCCCCACACCCCACCACTGAGCCTGATCCCTCCTCCGGGCAGTCACCCTTGCTCACCGGCCCCTTCCCCACTGAGAGAGTCCAGGTTGGTCCGACACTGCCCATTTTGAGGGTCACCAGCAGGAACCTCCTCAGTGCACTCCATCAAAGAATGCCCCAATATGATCGGCTGGAGGCTCATGACCCTGGTCTTCTCTTGACACCAGGATGCCTGGCTCCTCGGGGTAATGATCCTCTCCCATGGCCAAAGCAACCAGGGAAACGGTCTGGGAGTGAGGAGTGAGGAAAACACCTTCCTCCCCTCCACCACTCTATGACCCAGCAGAATTAAAATGATCACAGCCTACTCTGCGACCTACATGGGACTCTAGATCATCCCTGGGGGCTGGTAGAATGGCGGCAGCAGAAGAACTTGCTGCAACCCCTGGGGCTCCAGGAAGGTCAGGCCACTGTGCGGGAGAGGCAGGAGGCCCTGCTGGCTCACCCCCTGCAGAAGGAGAGTGCCGCAGACATGCCATGGGGAGTCTGTCCCGGAGAAGATAGTGGCTGTTGTAGACGCCCACCCTGGTGGTTATGGGGTCTCATGCTCCTCCCCCCAGCTTCTCCAGGAATATGATTGGCTGGGGAAAGGCAGGGTGTATGGTGAGGGCAGAGAAAGTCAGAAGTGTCCCTGTCCTGGCCCGGGTTATCAGATGATGTTGGGCGAGGCAGGGGCCCAGCCATCTCAGGGTGTAGGGCAGCAACAGATTCCCCTAGTTCAGAGCTGGAGGCTGTATGAGTGGTGTAGGGTATGGGCTCAGGGATCCCAAGGTCAGGTGTCATGGGACAGGGTCCAGACACGGAAGGCCAGAGGTTCAACACATTAGGATAGAACACAAGTATGGAATCAGATGGCTGGAGGTCAAGATTCACGTGCTGGAATGAATCTGGCTTGGCCATAGAGGCATTGTCGCACGAGGCGGGGCAGGTCGAGGGTCCATTTCCGAGGAGGGACATGGGACATATCCAAGCAGGTTGGCTCTGTGTGGTACATCTTCCCCCTCGCCTTCCATCCGGCTGGATGCTCAATCCCTTCCCCACTAGAGGCTGAGGTGCCATCAGCTTCTGGTTTAGACTCCACTGATGAAGTCTGTGATTTCATCTTAAAGGGAGGGAGAGTGGAGGTGGCAGTGCCACCTGTGGCTGCTGGTGTGGGCTGGGAAGCCTTCTGGCTAGTAGTTCTTCCTTATATGCCCCATCTTGTGACACAAGTGGCACTGCAACACTGTGCACCATCCAGGAGACTTGGTAGGCCACGCCTTCAATGAGCCCTTGATGATGTCCTCCTGGGCCAGGCCAGTGAACACCTGGCTCCGGAAGGAATAAACATGTTTGAGGGCACACTCCTTCAGACCGAGCAGGAGTAGCCACACACATGACTGGACTTTCCCCAAAGTTTGGAGATGGAGGAGGTGGAGATGACTGGCAATGAAGGGTGGTACGTTGGAGATCATGACTCTCTGGGCAGTAATCTCCAACAGTTGACAGGAAGAAATGAAGGGTGGGACATTGGAGATCATGACTCTCTGGGCAGTAATCTCCAACAGTTGACAGGAAGAAATGAAGGGTGGGACATTGGAGATCATGACTCTCTGGGCAGTAATCTCCAACAGTTGACAGGAAGAAATGAAGGGTGGGATGTTGGAGATCATGACTCTCTGGGCAGTAATCTCCAACAGTCAACGGGAAGAAAGGTCCTGCCCGCTGTTAGGCGTTTCTGCATGGTCACCTGCTCGATCTTAAGGAAGAAAACAGCCAAACATGCGGGCCACAGTGAAGATGACCAGTGGGCCAACCACATTAACCATGGCCTTACTGCAGGTCTCAATAATCATGTTCAGGTGGGAATAGGCCTTCACCCCTCAGTATTTCATCAGGTGCCTGAGGGGGGGGTTGAGGTTGCAGCCAGGGCTGGAACAGCTGAGCCTAAGACAGCAGATATCATTAGCTTATATTACATACAGTGTGGAAACAGACCCTTCAGCCCAACAAGTTGACAACAACCATCCAAAGAGTAACCCACCCCGACCCATTTCCCTCTGACTAATGCACTGAACACTGTGGGAAATTTAGCATGGCCAATTCACCTGACCTGCAGATCTTTGACTGTGGGAGGAAACCCATGCAGAGAATGTGCCCTAGACAGTTGCCCGAGGCTGGAATCAAACCTGGGTCCCTGGTGCTGTGAGACAGCAGAGCTAACCACTAAACCACTATGCTGCCCCATCCTGGTGGAAGTACGGTTTGTACCTGCCATTTTAGGAGAAAGTGAGAACTACAGATGCTGGCGATCAGACTCAAAAAGTGAGGTAGTGGAGAAGCGCAGCTGGTCAGGGAGCATCTGAGGATCAGGAAAGTCAATGTTTCAAGCATAAGCCATTTTAGGGCTCGCTATGGTGTGCTGCTGTACAGCCCCAGGTGGTCTTCTTCTGCACCGGCCTCAAGCAATAAGGGTAATCCTGATGCTAGAAGGCGCTGACTGTGGCAGCGACAGTCCCAGGAGTTGGCGAGTCCCAGGCAATAGCAGTGGAGATAGGGCAAGGCAGTAGCCGTGGTGGCAGGCACAGGCAGCAGCAGCAGTAATAGTCTCAAGTGTTGGTGGAGCCCAGGCAGCAGCAGTGGAGGCAGGGCCAGACAGCAAGGGTGGACATAGGCTTAGGCAGCAGCAACAATCCCCAGTGTTGGTGGGGTCCAGGCAGCTGCAGTGGAGGCAGGAAGAGGCAGCAGCAGGAGCAGCAGCAGTGGTGGTGGTGGTGGTGGTGGCTGCTTATGTAGGTGAATACAGTCTAGTAAAAGAAAAAAAAATGAAAAATACAAACACAAAGAAGAAAGCCATAAGGCAAATGTCTCCTAGTCTGGCCAGCCAGCTCAGAGTCTGTCCCTGACTGATTAGATTAGATTAGATTACTTACAGTGTGGAAACAGGCCCTTCGGCCCACAAGTCCACACCGCCCCGCCGAAGCGTAACCCACCCATACCCATACATCTACATCTACATCTACCCCTTACCTAACACTACGGGCAATTTAGCATGGCCAATTCACCTGACCTGCACATCTTTGGACTGTGGGAGGAAACCGGAGCACCCGGAGGAAACCCACGCAGACACGGGGAGAACGTGCAAACTCCACACAGTCAGTCGCCTGAGGCGGGAATTGAACCCGGGTCTCCGGCGCTATGAGGCAGCAGTGCTAACCACTGTGCCACCGTGCCGCCCACTCCAGGAACACCCAGGCTCATCCTTCAAACCTGTAAGGCCTTGCTCTTTCTTGTTTTGGGTTATCTTCTGGATTACACGGTAGCAAGATAATGAGATTCTGAGGAGCTTCTAATCTCTTAGTTATATCAAGCTTTTTCTATTTTCTTTCCAAGCCAAGTTGGATTCAGTTCCCTGAACTGAGGAAATTCTGAATCCCCTTTTTCTCCTTTCTCTTTTAAAAAAAAATCCACACTAACGCTTATTTTACCCCAGCACCTATGTCATGTGCATGTAGGTGAAGGACACAGTGAAAAAACAAGAAGTGCAGAAAACTTTATTCATATTCCATTACCAGGAAGAAAAAACACCCGAGTGGCTGTGGCAAACAGTGCCCTTTTCATCAGGGTCAACATCCAAGTGATTGAAAAAGTGAAGGAAAGCGTAGGGATTAAATCAAAATAGAATCGGAGGGTGAAATAAGGTACTCCATGCCCTGAAGTGCCCACTTCTCCCTGAAAACCTCAAGGGCACTGGTAGATCCTGCATGCTCCTTCTCCAGGAACACCCAGGCTCATCCTTCAAACCTGTAAGGCCTTGCTCTTTCTTGTTTTGGGTTATCTTCTGGATTACACGGTAGCAAGATAATGAGATTCTGAGAAAGTGAGGAGGCACTACAGAGAATATTTAGGATTTGTGGTATGGGAAGTTGGGGGCTGCACTGCAAGAGTGGGGTGAGGAAAATTGTCCTAGGCAGTAGTGAGAGTGGCAAAACATGAGCCTTGCTAGGTCCTGTAGTAGAGGTACAGTAAGTGTGATACAGTAAGTGCAGAGGAGAATATCACTGTCATTTCTGCAGCAGTTGCTGTTCCTCCACATCCTAGAGATCACACTGACCCAGATAAAAACCTTGTACCAAGTTGCCATATTCTACTGTTGTCTCCTCATCGGGCTCTCCAGGAAAGGATTTTTCTCCTTTGCACCACCACTTCTATCTGAATCTCGCTGTTGGAGAATCACAGTGGCATATTCCCTCCTCTACCATTTTCAAATACTGTCCATGAATGAGCAAGGCAGCTTTGTTAAGCCAGTGCTTGTCCATAGTGCAAAGTGGACTAAAGGCGATGCCAATGCAAGGGATGCACTCTTTCAGCAGACATCTGCTGGGTGAGGAGTCATTATCATGCATCACAAAAATAGAATTTTGATGAGAAAGATGTCAAAGCCTTCTTTGCTTTGTTTGAAAGATTAACTAGACAGCTGGAGTGGTCAGAGCACTTGCGGATAATGCTAGTTCAGACTGCTAGGCAGAGCTAGTGAGGTATTTGCACACTGTCAGATGAGGGGTCAAGAGTTAAGCAGATGTCAAACAGACTATTTTGAGTTCTTATGAATTGGCACCAGAAGCACAAAGACAGCGGTTCAGAAACTTAAAGAAGGAACCAGATAGAACTTTATCAGAACCTTGTGTCAGCAGTTAGATAGAATGAAATATCAGCAGTAAGCAGTCAGAGATTGGGGGAGGGGGAAACAGATTGAACCGGGAGGTCAGACAATGGGACGATTATTTCCCCAGAAAACGGCATCTCTCCGAAATGGGAAGGACCTCATGAGGTAATGATAACAGTTTTAGTAAGTGAAACCGGCATAGGGAAATGGTGCCGCCCTTCCCATATAAAAATATATAATCACTAACCGCCAACTGACAAGGTAGACAAAAGACAGAGAATTATAGACCGGTTAACTTAACTTCTCTAGTGGGGAAAATGCTTGAGTCTAATATCAAGGAAGAAAAAGCAAGGCTTCTAGATGGAAATTGTCCCATTGAACAGGCACACCATGGGCTCATGAAGGCAGATCATGCTTAACTAATCTCTTGGAATTCTATGAAGACATTACTAACAGGGTGAACACCAGGGACCCAGTAGATACAGTGTATTCTAGATTTCTAAAAGGCATTTGACAAGATGCTGCACAAAAGCCTGCTGTATAAGATAAAGATACAAGGCATTACAGGCAATATATTGGCATGGATCCAGGATTGGTAAACCAACAGGAAGCAAAGAGTGAGAATAAATGAGGACTACTCTCATTGCCAATCAGTGACTAGTGGTGTGCCACAGGGATCAGTGTTGGGATTACAATTATTCACAATTTACATTGATGATTTGGAGTTGGGAAACCACATGTATTGTGTCAAAGTTTGTGGATGACACCAAGATGAGTGACAGAGGAAAGTGTGCAGAGGACTATGAAACTTTGCAAAGGGACATCAGTGGTTTAAATGAGTGGGCAAAGGTGGGCTTCATCTGGCAGATGAGGTACACTGTAAATAAATAAAGTCAACCATTTCATTAGAAATAACAGTTATAAAAAGGACTATTATTTGAATGGTAAGAAATTGCAGCATGTTGCTGTGCAGAAGGACCTGGGTGTTCTTCTGCAGGAATCACAGAAGGTTGTTCTGCAGGTGCAAGTGGCAATTAAGAAGGCAAATGGAATTTTGTCCTTCATTGCTAAAGAGATTGAGTTTAAAAGCAGAGAGGTTATGTTGCAGCTATATAGAATGCTGGTGAGGCCACACCTGGTGTACCGCTTTCAGATTTGGTCTCCTTACTTGAGAAAGGATGTACTGGCATTTGAAGGGGTGCAGATAAGGTTCTGGATTGATTCTGGAGTTAAGAGGTTTGTTTATGAGGCAAAACTGAGTAGACTAGGATTATATTCTTTGGAATTTAGAAGAATGAGGGGGATCTTATAGAAACATATAAAATTATATATAGAAACATATAAAACCACTAGTCACTGATTATAGGATAGAAGTAATGAGGATGTTACCACTGGCGGTTGAAACTAGGACAAGAGGGCATAGCCTCAAAATTAGGAGGAACAGATTTAGGACTGAATTGAGCAGAAACATCTTCACCCAGATGGTTGTGAATCTATGGAATTCCCTGCCCAGTGAAGTGGTTGAGGTTTCCTCAAGTAAATATTTTTAAAGCTAGAATAGATAATTTTTTGAACAGTAAAGGAATTAACGGTTATGGTGAGGGGGCGGGTAAGTGAGCTGAGGCCATGAAAAGATCAACCATGATCTTATTGAATGGCCAAATAGGCTCAAAGGACCAGATGGCCGACTCCTGCCCTGGTTCTTATGTTCTACCTGGCAAGGTCTTGTGCTTTGTCTTCCTGTCTTAACAGAGTACTCCTCATCGGAGCATGCTCATCGGTGACCTTCCGAGTCAAGGTCATATGCGGTCTGGGTTGACACACACCAACAATGACTCCGGCAAAAACATAGAAGAGTGAGATTTATTAAATCGGCTTAAGGATTCCTGCGCGGATGGAGAGATATGGATTGAACCATTCAAGAAAGGACAGTTAGTCATGTGCTGCCCTTTTGATGTGTAACTACTGTATAATGGAATTTCAGTGACAGTTTTCTACCAAATAAATAGCGAGAGTGACAATTCCTTGTTCACGTCTCAGACCCCCTATCCCCGCTTGAATTCTATCCTCAACAGCACCAGAGGCTCCAGTTTGCAGGGTCAGCAAGTTGTGGTAATTGAAGGATATTGCGGTTTGCTGATGCAATCACAAGGAGATAGGCCAGGTAACATTGGAGCAGAAAAGGAATTTAGGAAACTCAGACAGATTCATACTTGTATCTGAAGTGTAGACAATGTGAGCAAGAGACCAAAACGTAGGCAAGATAGTAAATCGAGGTGCACAGGAAAACTGACATACCAGATTAGGATTGGGCAGCAATCTACCCCAGTACCCCCGACATGAAATGAAAATATAACATATTTACAGAGCCACAGTTTATTCGTAGAACTCCCCTACCTATCAGGGTACTCCCGAAGTTGGAAATAGTTACCATTAGGTTATTGATCCAATTGAATTTATCTCTCCCGCACCAATGCCTGAGAGCAATGAAGAATCTCTTTGCGTCTTTTGCACTGGATTGCTACTCGTCCAATACCAACATCGAGTCAAGTGTGGCCGATTGCCAGCCGCTGGGGCCGGCTATGCAGCAGGGGTTGCGACAGTCAATTTAGTTGACTTGGCCTCCCCGCAACAGTAGTTAATGAACCTAAAGGGGGAAATCAAAAGTTAATGCGAAGGGGGTTAGATTACCAATACAAGATGATCAGTATTGGTGTCTGAGATGCTAAGATTCATGTTAAAACCATTTCCTCGCAAAAAGACACTGAGAAGGCCACCCAGGTTATCTGCATGAGAATCAACAATAATACAAAGGCTGCCCGCAAACTGTCTCTGTGCGCGATGATTGCTTCCTACATTCTGACAGACTACCAAATTCAATGACCATGCCTTTGAACCATCAACCCCCAACTTGGATCCAAGATCGAGGCCTCCAGCAGTGGGTTGCAGACATACACCCTTGCACCAGGGAGCTGGCACAAATCCTTGTTGTCATACCCCATGACGTGCCAAATGTACTCAGCATAGTCTTAAAAGTTCCAGAATATGCTAATACATCCTTACCTCTGTTCTGTCTCCAGGATCTGTGATATTTTAATGGAACTGAACATTGGACCCTCAGAGACTCCGCATGCTGGACAGTAGAAGAAGGTGGACAAATAAAAGCTGTCAACAAGGAAGAATGGAATACATTTTGTATATGCCCTACCAATGCGATTTCCGAACATCTACTATGGACTTCGCCACTACGACAGTTGCGATATCCAAAAGGAACAAATCCAATTAACATGTTATATGCTAGTGAATCAACAAGGATACGTTGCTTCCCCAGCAGTGCATTGTACCAAAAGACACCTGAACTGCTCCCTTGAGGGGCACTTTCTGGTTATGACAAACTTAGAGTCATAGAGATGTACAGCATTGAAACAGACCCTTCTGTCCAACCCGTCCATGCCGACCAGATATCCCAACCCAATCTAGTCCCACCTGCGAGCACCAGGCTCATATCCTTCCAAACCCTTCCTATTCATATACACATCCAAATGCCTCTTAAATGTTGCAATTGTACCAGCCTCCACCACTTCCTCTGGCAGCTCATTCCACACACATACCATCCTCTGCGTGAAACTGTTGCCCCTTAGGTCTCTTTCATTATCTTTCCCCTCTCACCCTAAACCTATACCCTCTAGTTCTGGACTCCCTCACCCCAGGGAAAAGACTTTGCCTATTTACCCTATCCATGCGGCACAGTGGCATAGTGGTTAGGTGGCACGGTGGCACAGTGGTTAGCACTGCTGCCTCACAGCGCCAGCGACCCAGGTTCAATTCCTGCCTCAGGCAACTGTCTGTGTGGAGTTTGCACATTCTCCCTGTGTCTGTGTGGGTTTCCTCCGGGTGCTCCGGTTTCCTTCCACAGTCCCAAAATGCGCAGGTTAGGTGAATTGGCCATGCTAAATTGCCAGTAGTGTAAGGTGAAGGGACAAATGTGGGGGAATGGGTCTGGGTGGGTTGCGCTTTGGCGGGTTGGTGTGGCCTTGTTGGGCTGAATGGCCTGTTTCCACACTGTAAGTAATCTAATCTTAAAAAAAACTTGCCCACCACTGACATCAGGCTCACTGGTCTATAGTTCCTTGGCTTGTCCTTACCACCCTTCTTTAACAGTGGCACCACGTTAGCCAACCTCCAGTCTGCTGGCACCTCACCTGTGATTACCGATGACACAAATATCTCAGCAAGAGGCCCAGCAATCACTTCTCTAGCTTCCCACAGAGTTCTAGAGCACACCTGATCAGGTCCTGGGGATTTATCCACCTTTACCCAATTTAAGACGTCCAGCACTTCCTCCTCTGTAATCAGGACATTTTGCAAGATGTCACCATCTATATTCCTACAGTCTATATCTTCCATATCCTTTTTCACAGTAGATACTGATGCAAAATACTCATTTAGTAACTCCCCCATTTGCTGCGGCTCTACACAAAGGCCGCCTTGCTGATCTTTGAGGGGCCCTATTCTCTCCCTTGTTATCCTTTATGTGTTTGTAAAAAGTCTTTGGATTCTCCTTAATTCATTTTGCCAAAGCTATCTCATGTCCCCTTTTTGCCCTCCTGATTTCCCTCTTAAGTATACTCCTACTTCCTTTATATCCTTTAAGGATTCACTTGATCTATCCTGTCTATACCTTACATATGCGTCTTTCCTTTTTCTTAAATAAAGCCTCAATTTCTTTGGTCATCCAGCATTCCCTATACCTACCAACCTTTCCTTTCACCCTAACAGGAATTTAACACCCTAACACCCTAACTTTCATTGAATTCTCGTTATCTCATTTCTGAAGGCTTCCCATTTTCCAGCCATCCCTTTACTTGCGAACATCTGCTCCCAATCAGCTTTCGAAAGTTCTTGCCTAATACCATCAAAATTGGCCTTGCTCCAATTTAGAACTTCAACTATTAGATCTGGTCTATTCTTTTCCATCATTATTTTAAATCTATGATAAGTATGATCGCTGGCCCCAAAGTGCTCCACCACTGACACCTCAGTCACCTGCCTTCTGTCAATTTTGCACCTTCTCTGGTAGGTACATCCACATATTGAATCAGAAAATTGTCTTGTACACACTTAACAAATTCCTCTCCATCTAAACCCTTAACACTATGACAGTCCAAGTCTATGTTTGGAAAGTTAAAATTCCCTACCATAACCACCTTATTATTCTTATAGATAGCTGAGATCTCCTTACAAGTTTGTTTCTCAATTTCCCTCTGACTATTAGGGGGGGTCTATAATACAATCCCAATAAGGTGATCATCACTTTCTTATTTCTCAGTTCTACCCAAATAACTTCCCTGGATGCATTTCCAGGAATATCCTCCCTCAGCACAGCTGGAATCAAAAATGCCACTCCCCCTCCTCTCTTGCCTCCCTTTCTATCCTTCCTGTAGCATTTATATCCTGGAACATTAAGCTGCCAGTCCTGTCCATCCCTGAGCCATGTTTCTGTAATTGCTATGATATCCCAGTCCCATGTTCAAAACCATGCCCTGAGTTCATCTGCCTTCCCTGTTAGGCCCCTTGCATTGAAATAAATGCAGTTTAATTTATTAGTCCTACGTTGTCCCTGCCTGCCCGACTCGCTTCTGCTCTCAACTGTACCAGTCTCAGATTGATCTCTTTCCTCACTATCTCCCTGGGTCCCACCACTCCCCCACCGCACCCCCCTCCTCATCTTACTAGTTTAAATCCTCCTGAGCAGCTGCAGCAAATTTCCCTGCCAGTATATTAGTCCCCTTCTAATTTAGGTGCAATCTGTCCTTCATCTACAGGTCACTTCTACCCCAAAAGAGATTCCAATGGTCCAAAAATGTGAATCCTTCTCCCATACACAAGCTCCTCAGCCATGTATTCATCTGCTCAATCCTCCTATTCCTGCCCTCGCTAGCTCGTAGCACTGGGAGTAATCCAGGTATTACTACTCTCAAGGATCTCCTTTTTAAAGTTCTGCCTAACTCTCTGTAATCTCCCTTTAGAATCTCAACCTTTTCCCTTCCTATGTCATTGGTTTCAATGTGGACAATGACCTCTTGCTGGCCCCTCTCCCCTGTGAGAACATTCTGCACCGTCTCTGAGACATCCTTGATCCTGGCACCAGGGAAGCAACACACCATTCTGATTTTTCGCTGCTGGCCACTGAAACGTCTGTCTGTACCTTGGACTAGAGAATCCCCTAACACAATTGATCTCTTGGAACCCGACGTACCCCTTGTTGCATTAGAGCTAGTCTCAATACCAAAAACTTGGCTGTTCGTGAGAATCCATCATCCCCTACATTTTCCAAAACTGCATACCAGATTGAAATGGGTATATCCACAAAAGACTAGCTGCCTTCCTCTCTGGAGTTAACCCATCTATGTGACTGTATCTGAGACTTTGCCCCCTTCCTATAACTTCCATCCATCACATATTGTTGCTGTTGCAAATTCCTCATTGCTTCTAACTGTTTCTCCATTTGATCTGATAAGATTTGTAGCCAACAGCATTTATGGTAGATATAATTCACAGTAACCCTTAAACTCTCTTTAAACTCCCACATCTGAAAAGAAGTATGTACCTGATGAAGGGCTTTTGTTGAAATGTCGATTTGCCTGCTCTATTCCTGATGAAGGGCTTTTGCCCAAAACGTCGATTTTCCTGCTATGCTTTTCCAGCACTACTAAAGAAGTACATATCACTCTATTAAAGGTCATTTTTGCTCCTTCACAATCTGCAGAACCAGAAAATAACACTGTCTTATTCCTCTACAAACACTGCCCCAGGTTAAATTAGTAGGTATGGCTTATATTTTAAGTTTAATTAAGAAACATGTCTCGAAAAACATATAATCAAGAAAGAACCCACTCTACTCACTACTGCAGATTCTCTGTAGGCCGCACTTAAAACAACAATTAACTTACCTGATTCTGTGCTGTGAACTTCACCCAACAGTTCCTCCAAGATCAGTTGTGAATTTCACTGTTTGTTAATTTTCCCAGATGCAATCCAATATGCAGCGGTACATGAATTCAAACAGCAAAGGCAGTAACTGTGCAGGTTCTCTCTCTCTCCTGCAATGACCTCACCATGTGCTTTCTTTGTCTGTTCTTCTCCCTTTAAAAAACTGCTGTTGTTTTGACTTTTTTTTCCCCAAAGTTCCAAAACAATGCATATAAAACAGTAATTGCTGCTCCTGGAATTCGAGGAAATCATCTCCAGCACCTAAAATACCTCAAAAAAGGTGTTACAGCCAGAAATTTTTCCCATCCTCCATCTTGGATTACCTGGAAGAAATCACTGCCGGGAGTCTACTGAACCCCTCCCTACCAGCACCACCCACACACCAGGATATCAAGGTAAAGGCAAATCTCACGGTATCTTCCACACTGGAGGCCAACTAATGCAATTGCTGCAAGACCTCCTCCCACCCTTACCCCCTATCCACCATGACTGACAACAATTATTAACTGAAGCCCAGGACGTGGAATAGCAGTGTATACAAGAAGGAATCCAGATTAAGGAGACTAAAGTCAAGGTTGAGTGAGTTCTACAAGAGACCAAATGGTAAGAGCGGTTCTGGAACTGGGGATTAAATATTAATATGCACCGTTGGATCAGGATTCTCTCTCACATCCTCGTATTGTTATAAGTGCTTGCCTTGAACATGTTTACCATTTTCGCCTGCCGTATGTAAAGGATGCTGGTGTCCGCACTGCACGCAGGGAATAACTTATCCTCTTAATAGAAAAATCAGTAATGAAGCAGTCTGTATGCAGGCAGCTAAATAGTATCTAACTGACCTCATGGCCATATGGAGAAAGCGGGGACTGCAGATGCTGTCAAAAAGTGTGGCACTGGAAAAGCACAGCAGCATCCGAGGAGCAGGAGAGTCGACGTTTCGGGCATAAGCCAGTCATCAAGAATGAAATCAGCACCTCATATTCTGCCTGACCTGCTGTGCTTTTCCAGTGCCACACTTGTCGAAGCATGACCGTATGGGCCAGGAGGGGGGAATACTGTAGTAGGAGAATGAGGAGTGTGGGATTCTTTTGGGTGAGAGAATACTAGAAAGAATATCAGGCTTATATAGAGTCATATAAGTGTGGAAACACACCCTTCAGTCCAACCTGCTCATGCCGACCAGATTTCCACAATCCAATCTAGTTCCACCTGCCAGCACCCGGCCCATATCCCTCCAAACCCTTACTATTCATATACCCATCCAAAAATGATTTCACCAAATCAGATATTATATATATACTTAATAAAAGCAGAGGTGGTTAGTAAACTGATTATTGCAACTGGGTCTTGAGATTTCACTCACTATTGCCAGTTTACTCATTTATTCATATTATTTCATGGTAGTGCTATTTTGATAGTAACTTTCTCAAATGGGACTGAGGCCCTATTCAATATGTATCTAACAGGTACGTGCTAATGGAGAAAACTTGACCTCCAATCTATTCAAGTCCTAGTAAACGGTTCTGAGGAGACATTAGTATTATAATCTTATCATAGTTTTGGGTGACTTAATAGAGGGACCACGGTTTCATCAATAAATGAATGAATGAAATGCGGTTAGTAAACATAAGCAAGTGACCACATAAGGGAACAGGCACTCTGTTTGAATCCGACTAGTAGATATGTAATATGTAATGCCCAACAATCTGAAGTAATCAAAATGCCTAGTTAATTGAATTATAAATTTGATGTCGTTGATTTAAAGGACTGATGTAATTAACTGCCTAGTCAAATGATTTACACACTTGATGTAATTATCACCCAGTTTGACTTATGGACTTGATTTGATCAACTGCACAATAATAGTTAATTTTGATGTAAGAAAGTATAAAAATAGTATAGTGCAGTTGTTTGACAGAGTGAGCTTGATTGTGCGGCGTGACGCTGTTGTTCCTCTCCTTGCTGTAATCGATTACCATTCGAATAAACTGCTGTTCCTGCTGAATTCTCGACACCTTCAGAGTCTTCTTGCCTAAAAGACCGAGGTAACTTCTACAAGAGGGAAATCAGAAGAGTAAAAGAGGACCTGGCAGATAAGGTTAAAGCTAATTCCAAGAGGTTCTACAGCTACAGCAAGAGGGTGGCCTTACCTTACAGCAAATGGTAAGGTCCCCTTAAATATCAGCATGGCCATCTGTGTGTGGAGCCACAGGAGATGGGGGAGGATTTTAAAGAATATTTCCCCTCTGTGTTTATTGAGGACAGGATTACAGATGCTAAGGAAATAAGGGAAACAAGTGGGGATGTTTTGCACCTCAAACATATTACTGAGAGGTGGTGTTTGCAGCCTTAAAATGCATTAAGGTGGATAAATCCCCCTGATTAAGTCCATCCTCGGACGTTGTGGGAGGACAGGGAAGAAATTTCAGAGGCCCTTGCAGAGGTTTTTGCTTCATCTTTAGCCATTGGTAAAGTTCCGGAAGACCGGAAGGCGGCTAATGCTGTTCTATTGTTTAAGAAAGGTAGCAAGCCAGGGAACTATACACAAGTGAGCCTGACACCAGTGGTAGGTAAGTTATTGGACAGGATACTGAGGGTCAGGATCAACCAACATTTGGATAGTAGAGGTCTGATTAGGGCTAGTCAGCATGGATTTGTGCACAGGAAGTCACGTCTCACAAATCTGTTAAGAGTTTTTCAAAGAGGTAACTAAGAAGATAAATGAGGGTAGGGCAGTAGATGTTGTCTGCATGGACTTTAGTAAAGCCTTGACAAGGTCCTGCACATCAGGCTAGGTCATATGGGATCCAGGCAGTGCTACCTAAGTAGATTTAAAATTGGCTCAATGATTGTAGGGGGGGAACCGGAGCAAACACGCGCCGAATGTGCAAGTGCAACACAGACAGTTGCCTGAGGCACCCCGCCACCCCAAAGGTTTTGGGGACCTTTGCTATTTCTTATTTACATAAATGATCTGGATGTGAATGTACTAGGCATGATTAGTAAGTTTATGGATGATACAAAATTAGGAGATATTGTTGGTAATGAGGAAGGTTATCAAAAATTACAGAGGGATCTTGATCAGATGGGGATGTGGGCTGAAGATTGGCAAATAGAATTAAAGATAGAAAAGTGTGAGGTGTTGCACTTTGGAAAGTCATACCAAGGTAGGACTCATACAGCAAATGGTAAGGTCCTCAGGAGTGTTGTGGGACAGAGGCACCTAGCAGTACATAGTTTTTTGGAAGTGGTGTCACAGGTAGACAGGGTGAGGAAGGCACTTAGTTTGGAAGGCCTTCATTGGTCAAGGCAACAAGTATAGGAATTAGGACATTATGTTACAGTTGTATAAGTCATTGGCGAGGCTGTATTTAGAGTGTTGTGTACAGTTTTGATCTCTCTGCTATCGGAAAGACACAGTTGAACTGAAAAAAGTACAAAGAAGATTTATGAGGATGTTGCCAGGACTAGTAGGCCTGAGCTATAGGGAGAGGTTGGCCAGGATAAGACTTTATTTCTTGGAATGTAGGAGAATGAGGGGTGACCTTACTGAGTTATGTAAAATCAAGAGGGGCATAGATAGTATGAATGCATATAGTCTTTTTCCCAGTGATGGGGAATTGAAATCTAGAGGGCATAGGTTTAAGGTGAGAGGGGAAAGTTTTAAGAAGGACCTGCGGGGCAAGTGGTGCGTATACAGAATGGGCTGCCACAGAAAGTGTTGAGGCAGGTACAATAGTAGCATTTTTTTAAAAATGGAGAGTTACATGGGTGGGAAGCGTTTGAAGGAATATGGACCAAATGTGGGCAATTGGAACTACTGAGTGGGCACCAAGGTCAGCATGGAGCTGTTTGGGCTGAAGGGCCTGTTTCTATGCTGTATGACTCTGTAACTGTACGAGGCAGGGACACTAAGGGACACGAGAGGGAAGAGCCTGTAAAACAGGCCAAACATCTACTTAAGCAAAATAAATTTGCAAACTGTGACTGACTTTTTAGGACATATGGTTGTCCTGGATCAGGTGTTGCCAAGGAGAGCAAAACTGAAAGCTGTTCCCAAAATTAAATGAGAAATCTTGAAGTTTTCAGGAACGTGTGAATTTCATTGGAAGTTTCTGTGTGATTTCAGTACAATAGCTGTACCTTTAACAAATGTATTAAAGAAACAAGCAAAAATTATAAGGCTAGCAGAATGCCAAGCTGCATTTGAAAAACCGAAGGCAATCTTAACAAATAAACCAGTGTTAGCCAACCTAAGTTTCCTGAATTCTCATAAAGATGCTAGTGATTTGGTGGTGGTTATTGGTTTGCTACAGGCTGATAAGTCAGAAATAGAGAAGATAGTGGAATACTTCTCTAAGAAACTAAACCAGTATCAGAAGTTAAAATTTAAATGCTATTCTAGCAACTGTTCCATCTCCCCAGCCTCAAATGGACTTTCCATTGTGTTAGGCAAAGCTATGACTTTCACTCTTCTCAAAATATTCCCTGGACATAAATAAACTCCAGCCACAGATAATTTCTTAACTACAGGGGGTCACCAATTTATGAATTTCTTAGTTACAAATACTTGTACTTATGAACAAGATCTGATGTGAACATTTCCTATCATTCATGACAGTTATTTTATATTGTACAGTATTGTGTTCAAACTTGTGTACAAATCGACTTATGACATTCTCAAGAACGAAACATGGAACTGCCTGATAGTTCAGATAGCAAGTCACACTCCAATTACATTTTGTACATTGGAACTAGAATGTACTCTCCACTTATCCTATTAACCAATTCTTTGGCCTGAAACGAACTCTCCCTGTAGGGAAAGCTAAATTGGTTTCCAGTCAGATAGTTTGGATATTCTCTGTCTCCCTTAGAATAAAATGAGCTTGGATTCTTCCTTTGAAGAAAAAAGGGTTAAACTACTTTTAGATTGGAAGTCCTCATATCTGTCATGTACCTGATTTATTTCTTCATTCATAGCTGCTTTTGTGGGCGGCATGGTGGCACAGTGGTTAGCCCTACTACCTCATAGTGCCAATTCCTGCTTCAGGCAACTGACTGTGTGGCGTTTGCACATTCTCCCTGTGCCTGTGCGGGTTTCCTCCCACAGTCCAAAAATGTGCAGGTTAGGTGAATTGGCCATGCTAAATTGTCCATAGTGCTGGGGGAATGGGTCTGGGTGGGTTGCTCTTTGGAGGGTCGGGTGTGGACTTGTTGGGCCAAAGGGCCTGTTTCCACATTGTAAGTAATCTAATTAATGTCTACCTCAGATCTCTTATTTAAAGTTAAACCGACAATCTGACCTATGGCCTTTTCCTTCTGAGTTTGATTTTTGGATTCAGAAAGAAATAAGGGATTGTTCTATGAAGAGAAATTGAGCAGACATGCAACACAGTTATGGGTTATGGCTTACGGCGGATGCAAGGAAATGGAGTTGAGTCCAAGATTAGAACAACCATGATCATATTAAATAGTGCAGAGAAGGCTCAAGGGGCTGAATTGCCTACTCCTGCTTCAATTTCTTAATTCCATTTCCTTTTTGTTATCTTTTTTTCTGTTCTTTCTTTATCAAAAGGATTCTGGGTAATCCAAGGAGGACAGAAAAAATTTGTGACTGTAAGAGTTGCTTCTTTTTTGAGGTATTTTAGGTGTTGAAGGTGATTTCCTCAAATTCCTGGAGCAGGAATTACTGTTCTATAAGCTGTTGCATTGTTTTGCAACTTTGGGGGATAAAGATCAAAACAACAGCACTTTAAAAAGGAGGAAGAGAGAAAAAGGCAGAAACCATATAGTCAGAAAAAGAAACCTGCACTATTGTCTGACACAGCAGTGAATCTGCACATCTACTGCCTTTGCTATTTGAGTTCAAGTATCTCTGGACATTGGAGTGTGTCTAAGAAAAATGGTAAAACAGCAAAATTCACAGTTGACCTAGGAGGAACCTGTGTGGGAGAGCTCACAGCACAGGAGACATTTTAAAGTGTAATCTTGCTGTACGTGTACAATACTGAATAGGGTGAGTTTTTTTGATTATGTTTTATTGAGACCGGTTTCTTGATTCAATTTTAAAAATATAAAACATGAATACTAAGTTAGCCTGGAGCAGTTTTTTTTAGAGCAGTACCATGGTGCTATTTTCTGGGCCTGTAGATTGTTAAGGGAGTAAAGATGGCCTTTAGGAGAGTGATGTGCTGTTCATTTCAGATGTGGGAGATTAGGGAGAGTTTCCATGTTACTGATGATTATGTCAGCAGGAAGTGTCTTTGGTTGCGAATCCTATCAAATTGAATGGATTGATTGGAGCAGCAGTTTGAGGCAATGAGGAATTTACAGGAGATCGGGGTGTGATAGATGGCAGCTATAGGAAGGGAGAAAACTGATCAATAAGTCAGGCAGATTGGTTACCTCCAGGAAAGATAGGAGAGGGAGGTAGGTTGTGCAGGAGTCTCTTTTAGTTATTGCCATCTCAAACAAGGTATGCTGCTTTGGAAAACATAAGGAGTGATGTATGCTCAGGGGAATGTAGCATGGACAGCCAAGTTTCTGCTACCAAGACTAACTATAATATAACAAGGGGTATGTCAGGTTCCAAGCGATCGATCATGACAAAGGACTCTCTAGACAGAGGCACAGACAGACATTTCTGTGGCCGACAGAGAGAAATCAGAATGGTGTGTTGCCTTCCTGGTGCCAGGATCAAGGATACCTTGGAGAGAGTGCAGAATATTCTCAAAGGGGAGAGGGACAAGAAGGAAGTTGTGCCCATTGGAAATAACAACATAGGAAGGGAGAAGGATAAGAATCTGAAGGGAGAATAGGCAGGAATTTAAAAAGAAGGTCCTTAAGGTAGTAATATCTAGATTACTCCCAGTGCCACAAGGTAGTGAAGATAGGAATAGGAGGATAGGGTGGATGAATGTGTGGCTGAGGATCTGGTGCAGGGGAGAGCGTTCAAATTTTTGGATCACTAGAATTTCTTCTGGGGTAGAAGTGACCTGCATAAGGAGGACAGATTGCACCTGAACTGGAAGGGGACTAATAAACTGGCAGGAAGATTTGCTAAACCTGCTCAGGAGGATTTAACCAAGTAATTTGGGGGGGTGGGACACAGGGAGATAGTGAGGAAAGAGATCAGTCTGAGACTGGTACAGTTGGGAAAAGGAACGATTCACACATTCAAGGCAGGCAGAACAAAGCAGAGAATGAGGTTGGGCTGATAAATTAAGTTGCATTTATTTCAGTACAAGAGGCCTAACAAAGATGGTGGTTAGGAACATAAATCTAGGATATCATAGCTATTATAGAGATGTGGCTCATTGGTGGACAGGACTGGCAGCTTAATGTTCCAGGGTAGAAATGCTATAGGAAAGATAGAAAGGGGGGCAAGAGAAAATGGGGAGTGGCATTTTTGATAAAGGACAATAAAATGGCTATACATAGGGAGGATATTCCTGGGAATACATCCAGGAAACTTATTTGGGTAGAACTGAGAAATAGGAAAGGGATGATCACCTAATCGGGATTGTATCATAGACCCCCAAAATGGTCAGTGGGAAATTGAGAAACAAATTTGTAAGGAGCTTTCAGTTATCTGTAAGAATAATAGGGTGGTTATGATAGGGGATTTTAACTTTCCAGACATAGACTGGGACTGCCATAGTGTTAAGGGTTTAGAATGAGACGAATTTGTTAAGTGTGTACAAGAAAATTTTCTGATTCACTATGTGGATGTACCTACTAGAGAAGGTGCAAAACCTGACCTACTCTTGGGAAATAAGGATGGGCAGGTGACTTGAGAGGTCAGTGGGGAAGCACTTTGTGGCCAGCGACCATAATTCTTTCAGTTTAAAAATAGTGATGGAAAAGGATAGTCTGGATCTAAAAGTTGAAGTTCTAAATTGGAGGAAGGCTAATTTTGATGGTATTTGGCAAGGACTTTCAAAAGCTGATTGGGAGCAGATGTTCGCAGGTAAAAGGATGGCTGGAAGCATTCAGAAATGAGATAAGGAGAATCCAGAGACAGTATGTTCCTGTAAGTGTGAAAAGAAAGTCTGGTAGGTATAAGGAATGCTGGATGATGAAAGAAATGTAGATTTTGGTTAAGATTAGATTAGATTACTTACAATGTGGAAACAGGCCCTTCAGCCCAACAAGTCCACACCGACCCTCCAAAGAGCAACCCACCCAGACCCATTCCCCTACATTTACCCCTTCACCTAACACTACGGGCAATTTAGCATGGCCAATTCACCAATTAACCTGCACACTTTTGGACTGTGAGAGGAAACCGGAGCACCCAGATGAAACCCACACAGACAAGGGGAGAATGTGCAAACTCCACACAGACAGTTGCCTGAGGCAGAAATTGAATCTGGATCTCTGGCGCTGTGAGGTAGCAATGCTAACCACTGTGCCACCATGGAAAAGAAGAAAGCATATGTCAGGTATAGACAGTAGAGATCAAGTGAGTTCATGGAAGTGTATGAGCATACTTAAGAGAGAAATCAGGAGGGCAAAAAGGGGTCATAAAATAGCTTTGGCAAATAGGGTTAAGAAGAATCCAAAGAGTTTTTATAAATACATTAAGGATAAAAGGATAACTAGGGAGAGAATAGGCCTCAAAGATCAGCAAGGCAGCCTATGTGTGGAGCCGCGGGAGACACAAAATGACTATTTTGCATTAGTGTTTACTGTGGAGAAGGATGTGGAAGATATAGAACCTGGGAAATAGATGGTGTCATCTTGAAAGATGTACATTTTACAGAGGAGGAGGTGCTGGTTATCCTGAAATGCATAAAAGTGGATAAATCCCCAGGACTGGATTAGGTGTACCCTATGACTCCATGGAAAGCTAGGGAAGTGATTGCTCGGCCTCTTGCTGATATACTTGTATCATCTATCATCATGGGTGATTTGCCGGAAGACTGGAGTTTGGCTAACATGATGCCAGTGTTTAAGAAAGGTGGTAAGGAAAAGCCAAGGAACTGTAGACAGGTAAGCCTGACAATGGTGGTGGGTAAGTTGTTGCAGCGAATCCTGAAGGACAGGATTTACATATATTTGGAAAGGCAAGAACTGATTAGGTATAGTCAGCATGGTTTTGTGTGTGAGAAATCATGTCTCAATAACTTGGTTGAGTTTTTTGAAGTAACAAACAGGATTGATGAGGGCAGAGCGGGGACATGATCTGTATGGACTTCAATCAGGTGTTAGACAAGGTTCTTCACGGCTGACTGGTTAACAAGGTGAAATACACCTCGTGAAATACAGGAAGAACTAGCCGTCTGGATACAGAACTGGCATGAATGTGGAAAACAGTGGGTGATGGTGGAGGGTAACTTTTCATACTGGAGCCCTGTGACCAGTGGTGTGCCACAAGCATCAGTGCTAGGTACGCTACTTTTCATCATTTATATAAATCATTTGGATGTGAACATAGAAGGTATAGTTAGGAAGTTTGTAGATGACACCAAAATTGGAGGTGTAGTGGACAGCAAAGAAGGTTAACTCAGAATACAATCTTGACCAGATGGATCAATAGGCTGAGGAGCGGCAGATGGAGTTTAATTTAGATAAATATGAGGTGCTGCATTTTGAAAAAGCAAATCAGGTCAGGATTTATGCAATGGTAAGGTATTGCTGAACAAAGAGACCTTGGAGTGTAGGTTCATAGTTGCTTGAAAATAGAGTTGAAGGTAGATAGGATAATGAAGAAGGTGTTTGGTATGCTTTCCTTTATTGGTCAGAACATTGAATCTAGGAGTGGGGAGATCATGTTGCAGTTGGACTGGACATTGGTTAGGCCACTCTTGGAATATTACGTGCAGTTCTGGTCTCCTTCCTGTTAGAAGGTTGTTGAGAAACTTGAAAGGGTTCAGAAAAGATTTACAAGGGTGTTGCCAGGGTTGGAGGATTTGAGCTTTAGTGAGAGGCTGGGGCTGTTTTCCCTGGAGCGTTGGAGGCTGAGGCGTGACCTTATAGTGGGTTATAAAGTCATGAAGGGTATGGATAGTATAAACAGACAAAGTCTTTTCCTGAGTGGTCTCCTCTACACTGGGGAGAAAGGACACCAACTCGCAGAACATTTCAGGGACTATCCCTGGGACACATGCACCAAACAACCCCACCGCCCTGTGGCCAACCACTTCAACTCCCCCTCCTACTTCGGCTAGGACATGCAATTCCTGAGCCTCCTCCACCACCAAATCCAAGCCACCTGATGCCTGGATCAAGAACGCCTTATATTCCACCTTGGGACCCTCCAATCACATGGCATCAAGGTTGACTTCATCGGTTTCCTCATATCCCCTCCCCCAACCTCATCCCAGTTCCAACCCTCCAACTTAGCACTGTCCATTTGAACTATTGTACCTGTCCCTCTTCCTTCCCATCAATCTGCTCCATTCTCTCCTCCAACCTACCACCATCACCACGCCCTCCCCCCCGCCCCCAACACCACCACATGCATCTACCTATTGTCTTTCCAGATATCTCACTCCCTACTCTTGTCTTTATCTCTCAGCACCCTTTCCACCCCACATTCCTGGTGAAGGACGTATCATCGATTCTCCTGCTCCTCAAGATGCTGCCCGAATTGCTGTACTTTTCCAGTGTCACATTTTAGGACTGAGATGAAGAAGAATGTCTCCACTCAGAGTTGTGAACCTATGGAATTCTCTAGCGGAGAATGCAGTTGTAGCCAGTTTTTTTAGATATATTCAAGAGGGAGCTGGACTTGGTCCTTGTACTATAGGGATTAAGGAGATTTGGAGAGAAAGTGGGAGTGGGAGATTGAAATTGCATGATCAGCCATGATCATATCAAATGGACAAATAGTCTACTTCTGTACCTGGTTTTTAAGTTTGTATGTTGTCCATCAGAACAAATAACAAAGGCATTACTATAGAAGCTGTGAATGATGTCCCATTTCAAAGCAATGGCTTTAAACTTTATTCTGGATGGCAACAGAAGTATATTTGCTGCCCTTGTCCTTTTCAATAGTAGTGGTTACAGATTTAAAAGATGCTGTGTAAGAATCCTTTGTGAATCTTTGCAGTGCATCTTATAGATGATGCACACTGATATTACTGAGTAATGATGGCAGAGGGAACAAATATTTGTGGATATGGTATCAATCAAGCAGATTGCTGGGTCAAGTTTCCTGACGATTGTTGGAGCTGCACTCATTCAGGAAACTGAGGTGCATTCCATCACAATCCTTGTGTTTTGTAGATGGTGGATAGGCTTTGAGGAGTCAGGAGCTGAGTTACCCACTACAGGATTCCTAGCCTTTGACCTGCTGTTGTAGACATACTATCTATGGGACTAGTCCAGTTCATTTTGTAAGTAATCCCAAGGGGTTGTTAGTGGAAAATTCAGCAGGAGCACAACAGAAGATCGAGCATGCTCAGAGATTATGCAAAAATCTCAATACTAGTTTCCAGTGATTCATCTCCAGACAGAGGCAAATTACTGACTACCCATTCAAGATAGCAAAATTCATGAATGTTTAATCTATGTCCCCCAATCAGACATTCAAAACATTCTCAAATTTAGAAGATTCGATATAATTGGAGAGGAAGCTGACTTATCGTGGAGAAGTTATGAAACTGAAAGAGCTGCATCTGAAGTGGGATGCTTACAATGATACCATAGCCAAAGTGAATCAGATTGATATGATGAACTCTTTGTATTAGATGTTGAGGACTATAACACCATACAACCAAGGAACTGCAGTATGCTATTCAATCATCTGAGTTCCTCTATCATATCTGAACTGTTCCACAAGGTGTTCCACAAGGATCTGTTTTGGGACCATTGCTGTTTGTCATTTTTATAAATGACCTGGAGGAGGGGCTTGAAGGCTGGGTGAGCAAGTTTGCGGATGACACGAAAGTCGGTGGAGTTGTGGACAGCGAAGAAGGATGTGGCAGGTTACAGCGGGATATAGATAAGTTGCAGAGCTGGGCAGTAAGGTGGCAAATGGAATTCAATGTAGCTCAGTGTGAAGTCATTCACTTTGGTAGGAGTAATAAGAAGATGGATTACTGGGCTAATGGTAGGCTACTTGCTAGTGTGGATGAGCAGAGGGATCTTGGTGTCCATGTACACAGATCTTTGAAAGTTGCTACCCAGGTAAATAGTGCTGTGAAGAAGGCATATGGTGTACTGGGCTTTATTGGTAGAGGAATTGAGTTCCGGAGTCCTGAGGTCATGTTGCAGTTGTATAAGACTCTAGTGTGGCCTCATCTGGAGTATTGTGTGCAGTTTTGGGAAGGATGTGGAGGCATTGGAACGGGTGCAGAGGAGGTTTACCAGGATGTTGCCTGGTATGGTAGGAAGATCGTATGAGGAAAGGCTGAGGCACTTGCGGCTTTTCTCATTGGAGAAAAGAAGGTTTAGGGGAGATTTGATAGAGGTATACAAAATGATTAGGGGTTTAGATAGGGTTGACAGTGAAAAACTTTTTCCGCTAATGAAGTCAGCTGTTACTAGGGGACACAGCTTTAAATTAAGGGGTGGTAGATATAGGACAGATGTTAGGGGTAGATTTTTTACTTAGCGGGTTATGAGTTCATGGAATGCCCTGCCAGTAGCAGTGGTGGACTCTCCCTCTTTATGGTCATTTAAGCGGGCATTGGACAAGCATATGGAGGTTATTGGGCTAGTGTAGGTTAGGTAGGCTTCGGTCGGCGCAACATCGAGGGCCGAAGGGCCTGTACTGTGCTGTATTTTTCTATGTTCTATGTTCTATGTTCTAACTGCGTCCAATATGAATTTTGCATGAATTGGACAGTCTTAGAACAATATAATTGTCTTTCAAAATAACTTCTAAAATTACTTCAACAAATAAAATGTGACACATTGATTTATTTTGAATTACATTATACGTTTCTTAACATAGTTATTTTTTATATTTATTATGTATTTATGCTCAATGTATAAGTCAATCCCTGTTTTTGGGAAGATTTTTAGAGGCTTCAGAGATGGAGTTAAATGTAAGAACTTATGATTTTCTTTGAAATGGAAAATGTCAGCAATTCTCTCATCCTGTTTTATGCAATTTCTTTGACTTGAAAGGCACATTCTATTTGAATTGTAAACTTTGGCCAGACATCAAAAACTTACAGTTTCTTGATAAATACATTGTGCAGCATTTAATTTCTAGAATAATGTACATGATCAAACCCTGCCATACTGGCCATCCCATCTCTCCCTGAAAGTTTCAAATAGCTATGTGGTGACAAGTGAAAGATCATGTCAATTTGGAAATCTCTTGATTGAGAGTTGTTTTCAAAGCTTTCAAAAGGATGGGGTGACATTGATTGAATTTCACCACTATGCTATTTTTCCCAGCATGTACTTAAGGGAATACAAACTTTCACTTGAAAAAGCAGTTTCTATTCTAGAACCTTCCATCTCTGCAATTTGATGATTTTGGCCTCATGCGCCACCCCACAATTACTAGCTTCATCCTTTTATAACAGAATTAAAAGGAAGTGCAGAAATATTTTGCTTGTAAGTGACAATACATATTTCCTACAGTATGGTAAACAAAGTGAAGGGAAGGGCTCTTGCCCAAAACTGTTCCTGTTGAAGGGCTCTTACCTGAAACATCGATTCTCCTGCTCCTTGTATGCTGCCTGGTCTGTTGTGTTTTTCCAGCACCATGTTCTCGACTGTGATCTCCAGCCTTCACTTTTTCCAAAGTGAAAGGAATGTCAAGATAGAGGAAAGAAGATTAGTTATTTCTTGGAGCTTTATATTCATAAATACCATTTATCAATATGTTTGGAGATTATAGGGAGAAATAGACCAAGGCCACTTCCTAGGCAGATATTTGGATCTTACAAATTCTTGACAAATTGGGAACTGTAAGACAGAAAATCAGGTCTGAGCCAAAAATGACTCCGTCTTTGAGCTGACCTAGAACATAGAACATGGAACAGTACAGCACAGTACAGGCCCTTTGGCCCACGATGTTGTACCTGGCATTTATCTTAATCTAAGATCAACCTAACTTACAAACCCTCAATTTACTGCCGTCCAAGACAATTTACTTGTCCAGCAGTTGCTTAAATGTACCTAATATCTCTGACTACTACCACTGCTGGCAGTATATTCCACACACCCACTACTCTCTGCATTTCCTCTATATCTTCCTCCAAATCACCTTAAAATTATGACCCTTTGTGACAGCCACATCTGCCTGGGGAAAAGTGTCTGGCTATCTACTCAATCTATGCCTCTCATTACCTTGTACATCACTATCAAGTCACCTTTCTTTCTTCTTTTCTCCAGCTCACTTAACCTCTATTCATAAGACAAACCCTCCAATCCAGGCAGCATCCTGGTAAATTTCCTCTGCACCCTCTCTAAAGCATTTACATTCTGATCGAGGCAATCAGAAGTGGACACAATATCCCAAGTGTGGTCTAACCAGGGTTTTATACAACTGCAGCAAAACCTCACGGCACTTAAACTTAATCCCCCTGTTCATAAAAGCCAAAGTAGCATATGCCTTCTTAACGACCTTATCAACTTGGGTGATACCTTTATGGGACTGTTGTAAGTGCACCCCAAGATCCTTCTATTCCTCCACACTGTCAAGAATCCTGTATTTAGCATTCAAATTCTACCTTCCAAAATGAGTCACTTTGCATTTATCCACGTTGAACTCCTTCTGCCACTACTTAGCCCAGCTCTGCATCCTGTCAATGTCTTAGTGTAGCCAGTAACAGCCCTCAACACTATCCACAACACCACCAACCTTTGTGTCATCGGCAAACTTACTAACTGACCCTTCCATTTCTTCATCCAAGTCATTTATAAAAACTACAAAGAGCAGTGACCCAAGAACAGATCACTGCAGGGCACTAATGGTCACTGGCCTCCAGGTGGAATACTTTCCATTCACTACCATTCGCTGTCTTCTTTCAACCAGCTAATTCTGTATCCAGACAGCCACATTTCCCTGTTTCTCATACCTTCTAACTTTCTGAATGAGCCTACCGTGGGGAACCTTATCAAACGCCTTACTGTAATTCATATACATCACATCCACTGCTTGATCGTCACCAACTTTTTAGATTAGATTACTTACAGTGTGCAAACAGGCCCTTTGGCCCAACAAGTCTACACCGACCCACCGAAGCGCAACCCACCCAGACCCATTCCCCTACATTTACCCTTTCACCTAACACTACAGGCAATTTAGCATGGCCAATTCACCTAACCTGCACATTTTTGGACTATGGGAGGAAACTGGAGCACCCGGAGGAAACCCATGTAGACATGGGGAGAATGTGCAAACTCCACACAGACAGTCGCCTGAGGCGGGAATTGAACCCAGGTCTTTGGTGCTGTGAGGCAACAGTGCTAACCACTGTGCCACCGTGCCGCCCACTTGTCTTGTCACACCCTCAAACAACTCAATAAGGCTTGTGAAGCATGACCTACCCCTTTAATCAAACAGTGATTTTAGAAATAGTCATAAATCCTATCTCTCAGAATTATTTCCTATATCTTGGTTCCCACAGATGTAAGACTGACTGGTCTGTCATTCCCAGGGATTTCCCTGTTCCCTTTCTTGAACAGAGGAACAACATTCGCCTTCCTCCAATCATCTAGTGCTACTCCTGTAAAGAGTGAGGATGCAAAGATCATTGCCAGAGGTGCAGCAAGCTCATTCCTCACTATCTGGTGTGTACCTGGGGTGTTATCCGTCTTGATGCTTCCCAGAATTTTCAGCACATACCAATCTGTTCAAGCATATTAGCATGGTCCATGGTGTTCTCACTATCAACAAGGTCCATTTCTCTAGTGAATACTGAAGCAAAAAAACACATTTAGGGCCTCTTCAGACTCCAGGCACATGTTCCCTCCTCTTTCCCTGGTCAACCCTACCCTCTCTCTGATCATTCTCTTACTCCTTATGTAAGTGTATAATGCCTTTGGATTATCACTAATGTGCCACCTGAAACACTTGTGGTGTTGGCATTGATGATAATGTATGGTAACAAATAGAAATTAGTATTATGTATACTACTGCTAGAAAAAAAAACAAAGTAGAATACATAATGAGATATAGTTGGTCACATTTCTCCAAGCCAAAATAAAAATGCCTTTTCATAAATCTTGAGGATCACCCCTTGACAGATTCATATTTGAAGGAGCATATATTTTGATGAAAAATAATAATTTTCATTATTGCATCAACTTTAACTTAGCAAAATGTCCCAAGGAACTTTGTAGCAGCATTACCAACCATTACCTGGCAAGTTATATACTGCTTCTGATTTTAGTTCAAATAAATTAGAGCAAGTAAAAATAACACGAAATATAAATTGGACTGCCTAGTTGCTATTACTTATTTTACATTGCACAATGTCTATATCTAATCCTATGTATCAACATTAAAATATGTCATATGGCACCTTCTTGAAAATTATATATGTATATTGTCCATTGCATTCTCTTAATGGATATACAATATGGTTTCTTCAAAACGCTCATTTAGCCAACCATGATCCATGCATTACAAAACCACATCTTCCTCCTCTGACAATGATATAGCATTTGTCACCCTTCAGTCTTTTGTGACAGCATCTATTTAGAAAGACTTTTAAATAATCTCAGATGAGACTTCCATGAAATGCTTTATGAACCCTTATGTATGTAACCTTCAAATTACCTTTGTATAGCCATTAATATAGCCTCCGTTGTACAGGGAATTGATTGGATCACAAGACTGGCTTTTCAATGACAGAATTCTAGATAAAATAATGCAACGTATAAAATTTGAACATACCTGATATTTGTGGTTATAGTAATTTTTACCAAGTCACAAGAAAAGTAAAACAAACCCCTAATTAATTCTAATGAAGGCAAGTGTACACACAACTATTGATTACAGGTGGAAAAAGGTGTTCACAAGTCTTTGCAAGGCAGACTTACAATGATTCCCTGGAGACAGCACAAGGGTCTGAGTGACATACTTAGAGTCATAGAGGTGTTCAACATGGAAGCAGTCCAACTTGTCCATGCTAGCCAGATATCCTAACCCAATTTTTGGCTTTCATTAACAGGGGGATTGAGTTTAAGAGTCGTGAGATCTTGTTGCAGCTCTATAAAACTTTGGTTAGACTGCACTTGGTCGCCCTAAAATAGGAAAGATGTGGATGCTTTGGAGAGGGTTCAGAGGAGGTTTATCAGGATGCTGCCTGGACTGGAGGGCTTATCATATGAAGAGAGGTTGACTGAGCTCGGACTTTTTTCATTGGAGAAAAGGAGGAGGAGAGGGGACCTAATTGAGGTATACAAGATAATGAGAGGCATAGATAGAGTCGATAGCCAGAGACTATTTCCCAGGGCAGAAATGGCTAACACAAGGGGTCATAGTTTTAAGCTGGTTGGAGGAAAGTATAGAGGGGATGTCAGAGGTGGGTTCTTTACACAGAGTTGTGAGAACATGGAATGCGTTGCCAGCAGCAGTTGTGGAAGCAAGGTCATCGGGGACATTTAAGAGACTGCTGGACATGCATATGGTCACAGAAATTTGAGGGTGCATACATGAGGATCAATGGTCGGCACAACATCGTGGGCTGAAGGGCCTGTTCTGTACTGTACTGTTCTAGGTTCTAATTCTGTCCTATTTGCCAGCACTTGTCCCATATCCCTCCAAACCCTTCCTTGACATATACTCATTCAGATGCATTTTAAATGCTGCAATTGTCTCAGCCTCCACCTCTTCCTCTGGCAGCTCATTCCATACACACACCACAATCTGCATGAAAATGTTGCCCCTTGTGTCCCTTTTATATCTTTCCCCTCTCACCTTAAACGTATGCCCTCTAGTTATAAATTCGCCCATGCCATGGATATTTATCCTTTCCATGCCATCTCACGATATTATAAACCTCTATCAGGTCAACGCTCAGCCTCCAACGCTCCAGGAAATACAGCCCCAGCCTATTCAGCCTCTCCCTTTGGCTCAATTCCTCCAACCCTGGCAACATCCCTGTCAATCTTTTCTGAACCCTTTCAAGTTTCACAACATTCTTCCAATAGGAGGGAGAATAGAATTGCATGCAGTATTCCAAAAATGACCTAATCAAAGCCCTGTACAGCTGCAACATGACCTCCCAACTCTTATACTCAACGTTCTAAGCAATAAAGGAAAGCATACCAAATGCCTTCTTCACTATCCTATCTACCTGCGACTCTACTTTTAAGGAACTATAAACCTGCATTTCAAGGTCTCTTTGTTCAGCAACCTTCCCTAGGACTTTACCATTAAGTGCATAAGTCCTGCTTTGATTTGCTTTTCCAAAATGCAGCACTTCGCATTTATCAAACTTAAACTCCATCTGCCATTCCTCAGCCCACTTGCCTATCTCCTCAAGATCCCATTGTATTATGAGGTAATCTTCTTCATTGCCCAGTATACCTCCAATTTTGGCGTCATCTGCAAACTTAAACTATACCTCCTATGTTCACAACCAAACAATTTATATAAATGACGAAAAGTAGTGGACAGAGCACCAATCCTTGTCACACTCCACTGGTCACAGACATCCTATTGAAGAATTCTGTGCACTCCATCCAATGTATTGCTCTGCAGAATTGACTAATATCAGGAATTCACACAATAGCAGTGCCACGTGAAAATAACAATGAACTGTGATGGTTTAGCATCAAGTGAAGCTGTAGGTTGTTTCTTTAAGCCTGCCTTCAAAGTTCGGACTGCCCTTTTCATCAGATCATTAGATGATAGATAGTATGATGTTATCCTTCTGACGCCATTTGACTTTAGGAAGTACTCAAACTCCCTGCTGATGAGTGATGGCCCATTGCCTGTGACCAATAACTCCAATGTCTATGTTTTGAAAAGTACGCTCATAAACTTTCAATCATAGTCCCAGTACTTGACAAATGAACTCTATGCATGTCCAATTGTTTTGAATGGACTATGACAAAAAACAGCCCGTGATAGGACCAGCATAATTGACATGTAACTGAGAACAGGGTTTTAACTGCCATTGAGGAGAAAGTGAGGACTGCAGATGCTGGAGATCAGAGCTGAAAATGTGTTGCTGGAAAAGCGCAGCAGGTCAGGCAGCATCCAAGGAGCAGGAGAATCGACGTTTCAGGCATAAGAAGCGTTTCCTGAAGAAGGGCTTACGCCCGAAACGTCAATTCTCCTGCTCCTTGGATGCTGCCTGACCTGCTGCGCTTTTCCAGCAACACATTTTCAGCTTTAACTGCCATTCCCATGAATGTGGGGGAGCTGCTGGCAACAATTTTTGTCCTTGTTGTTACTCCAGGTAAAAACAAGGACTGCAGATGCTGGAAAGCAGATTCTAGATTAGAGTGGTGCTGGAAAAGCACAGCAGTTCAGGCAGCATCCGAGGAGCAGGAAAATCGAGGTTTTGGGCAAAAGTCCTTCATCAAGAATAGAGGCAGAGTGCATGCAGGGTGGAGAGATAAATGCTCAACACCCTGCAGGCACTCTGTCTCTATTCCTGATGAAGGGCTTTTGCCCGAAACCTCGATTTTCCTGCTCCTCGGATGCTGCCTGAACTTCTGTGCTTTTCCAGCACCACTCTAATCTAGAACCTTGTTGTTACTCTAGGCATTGCTCACCAACATTGCTGTGTCAGCATCCAATCCTGGCCACCATACATAACTTCTAATCAGTATCTTCATTTTGGAAATCCCTGGATGACGCAGACAGTGGTGAACTTGTTCAGGATGACTATTCTTGCTCCCTAAAATAATATACTGTCCACTGTGGTGATCTGATCTCACAGGGTCCAGAAGGTTTCAATTCTGGTCGTAATGGCCCTTTTGTTGTCCCATCATAACCACCAGATGTTTTAGTTTTGCCAGTGCCAGGTCTTTACGTTCCACCATCTCATATTGTCAGTGGCCATCGAAGGATGTCCAGAAAGGTTAAAATCACAACAAACTCTTCTATTGGCAGCACCACTGGTGGTGCATCTGCCAGTGGGAGGCGGTTCAAGACATACCATTTGCCGCTTGGACTCCAGGATGGTGTTCCAACTTGTAATTGTACATAGTCAGAATAAGAGTCCACCACTGAATTTGATCTGAAGCTATGGGCAGCATGGTTCTCTCCTGTTTAACTAGCCCCAGCAGGGATTTGTGGTCTATCACAATGACAAATTTATGTCTGTTAAGATATTGATGGAACTTTCTTACACCATAGATGACTGTCAAACCTCCCTTTTCTATCTAGGTATACCTGTATTTGGCATCAACTGAAGTCCAGGAAGCATACGCTATCGGGCATTTCTCTCCACTGAGCTACTGGTGAGCCAACTCTACCTGATACTACATATGGCCTGGTGCCGCATGTCAGCACCACAGTTCACTTGGGATCGCAGATAACAATAGCTGCTTCTTTATTTCCCTAAAAGCTATGACTTGGCTATGAGACCAGTTCCAAGGCTGACCCTCTTTCAACAGCAGATGTAAAGGTACCATAATGGAGGCCAGGTTATATAAGAATTTTTGGTAATAATTCACCAATCCAAGGAAAGACTCAAACTCTGGTACAGATGTGGGACCCAGGGCACCTTTGATCACTCACTTTATCTTTCAATGTATAGGAGAATGTAGATGCTGGAGATTAGAGTTGAAAAGTGCGGCACTGGAAAAGCACAGCAAGTCAGGCAACATTTGAGGAGCAGGAGAATCAACATTTTGGGCACAAACCCTTCATCGGGAATGTGGAGATGGGGAAGGGGGATGAGAGATAAATAGGACGGGAAACATCAGCTCTTTTCTCTCCTTACAGATGCTGCCAGACCTGCTGAGATTTTCCAACATTTTCTCTTTTGGTTTCAGATTCCAGCATCCGCAGTAATTTGCTTTTATTTTAATCTATAAACTAGAATGAGTTAGTGCAGAGAAAGTTTGCAACTATCCACGTGAAGGTGCATGGCACTGAATGTGGATTTCAGGGAGCAATGAGAACAGTCTTCCAAGGAATATTGAATGTCTAGAAAGTATCTGAGTCTACAAAAACATGAAGAGTCAAACTCCAGTTGGAATCCATGTGGAATGTGTAGCAACACAGTTGCTGTTGCAAAAGGACCATTTGAACCATTACACATTCCTCAGTCACCCCCAACATTCCATTGCCTTAATATGGCATACTTTATGTAAATACAGACACTATTCAGGACAAGTAGCTTGTAGCCATTCATAAACATCCACTCCCTTCAACATTAATGCTATCTAGGACAGAGATGAGGAGAAATGTCTTCACCCAGACAATGGTGAGATTGTATAATTCTCTGCCACTGGAAGTATTTGAAGCCAAAACATTGAATGCTTTGAGTAAGGAGTTAGAAGGGATCTTGGTATATGGACGAAATGGGAACAGGGAACTATTGGATGACCAAACTGATCATATGGAATGTGGAGCAGGCTTGAAGGGCTAAATGGTCTATTCTTGCTCCTATTTCAAGTCTGTGTATTACTGCAGAAAGGGCAGCATATAAATGGGGCCACAACCTTAAGCTCCCTTCCAATCCACTTTTCATCCTAACTTGGAAATATATTGCCATTCCCTCAGTCTCGTTGGTTAAAAATCCTGCAACTCCCTCCCTTATGATATTACACATATACCTATAGCATGTGGACTGCAGTGGTTCAAGAAGGTGTTACGTTGGCTCAATGGTTAACACCGATGCCTTACAGTGCCAGGTACCTGGGTTTGATTCCGGTCTCAGGCGATTGCGTGGAGTTTGCATATTCTCTTTGTGTCTGCATGGATTTTCTCCGGGTGCTCCAGTTCCTCTCACATTCCAAAAGATGTGCAGATCAGGTGAATTGGTCATGCTAAATTGCCCATTAGTCAGGGGTAAGTGCAGGGAAATTAGTCTGGGTGGGTTATTCTTCGGTGGGTCGGTGTGGTCTTGTTGGGCTGAAGGACCTGTTTCCACAATGTAAGGAATCGAATCTAATCTGAAAGGTAGCTCATCACCACCTTCTCAATGGCAACTAGGGATGGTCAGTAATTTTTTTTCTGCCAGTTACACTTATATGAAGACCCATGATTAAATAGAAACTTACATATTCTAATTGTTCTTCCAAATCAATGATATCAAATGATTTGAGATCATAAGGAGTGTTCCAAAACTGTGCAGAAAGTTGTTGAGATTTCCTGCTCAATCTACTCCTGTGGTTAGTATAATTAGTTTGTTAATAAAGATGTTAGTTTACAACTGTTATTATGCTATCTCCAAACTTGCCTAGAAATCTGAAATAGTTCAGGTCAGTTTGGTCCTATACACATTTAACAGCAGACTTGATGATATTTTATTATATCAAGGGTACAAACAAGAAACAACTAGCTGTTCAGGATTAGTTCTCCTACTTAGATGCTGGCACTGGTTAGGGTAGTCTTCTCACACAACAGAATATTTGGCAGAGTTACTTGAAAACTAGTTAACAGAGGAGACAGTGGGCTACCTAGGATATCCTCCAGCAAAGGGTGGATCCACTGCCAATCACTCCATATCCACATTATAGTAAGAAATATATCTCATTTTTGTGATGTTTGCCTAGTCAGTAATGTTGTATGTCAAGCATACCAGAAGACAGGTGGTTTAAAAGCAATATCATCATAGTAGCAGGAGACTTTTGTCAATGGCGCAAAATATTAAGTATAGGTAGTGCAGCTCTGCAAGTGCTCATGGGGAAACTACATATCAGTAAGTCTCACATCAGTGGGAGGAAAGCAACTGGAGAAAGATCTGAAGGAGAGAATTAATCTTCATTTGGACAGGCCAGATTTGATTAGTGATAGTTAGTATGGCTTTGTCATAGAGAGAACAAATTGATTGAACTTTACGAGGAGATGACCAGGTATGTAGGCAAAGTTAATGCAGTTGGAAAAGTCTTTGACAAGGTCTCACATGTCAGTGTGGAGGAATAGAGGGATCTGGGTGTGCAAGTACATAGATCCCTCAAAGTTGCCACCCAAGTGGATAGGGTTGTTAAGAAAGCATATGATATTTTGGCTTTCATCAACAGGGGATAGAGTTTAAGAGCCATGAGGTTTTGCTGCAGCTCTACAAGTCTCTGGTGAGGCCACACTTGGAATATTGTGTCCAGTACTGGTTGCCCTACTATAGGAAAGATACAGAGGCTTTGGAGAGAGTGCAAAGAAGGTTTACTAGGATGCTGCCTGGACTGGAGGGCTTGCCTTATGAAGAAAGGTTGAAAGGCTCGGACTTTTCTCTCTGGCGAGAAGGAGGAAGAGACGAGACCTGATAGAGGAATAATAGAGTCAATAGCCAGAGACTTTTCCTCAAGACAGGATTGACTGGTATGAGAAGTCATAGTTTGAAGATATTAGGAGGAAGGTACGAAGGAGGCATCAGAGGTAGGTTTTTTACACAGAGAGTTGTGAATGCATGGAAAGCGTTACCAGTGGTGGTGGTGGAAGCAGAGTCATTGGGGATATTTAAGCAACTGTTGGACATGCACATGGATAGCAGTGAGTTGAGGGGTGCGTAGGTTGTTACTATATTTTACATTAGGATTAAATCTCGGCACAACATAGTGGGCCAAAGGGTCTGTTCTGTGCTGTACTTTTCTATGTTCTATGTTCTAAGGTAAAAGCACTTGGGATCCAAGGTAACTTGGCAAGTTTGATCACAAAATTGGCTTTGTGGTAGGAGAGAGAGGGTGACGGTAGAAAATTGTTCACATGGCTTGAAGCCAGTATCTAGTAGTGTAACAGAAATCCGTGCTGGATCCCTGAATGTTTGTGAAAACTGGCTAACCGGTAGAAGTCAGAGAGTGGTGGTAGATGGTAAATATTCAGCATGGAGTCCAGTTACAAGTGGAGTTCCGCAGGGATCAGTTCTGGGTCCTCTGCTGTTTGTAATTTTTATTAATGACTTAGAGGAGGGAGTCGAAGGGTGGGTCAGTAAATTTGCAGATGATACAAAGATAGGTGGAGTTGTGGACAGTGAGGAGGGCTGTTGTCGGCTGCAGAGGGACTTAGATAGGATGCAGAGCTGGGCTGAGGAGTGGCAGATGGAGTTCAACCCTGCCAAGTGTGAGGTTGTCCATTTTGGAAGAACAAATAAGAATGCGGAATACAGGGTTAATGGTAGGGTTCTTGGTCAGGTGGAGGAACAGAGGGATCTTGGGGTCTATGTACATAGATCTTTGAAGGTTGCCACTCAGGTGGATAGAGTTTGTAAGAAGGCCTATGGAGTATTATCGTTCATTAGCAGAGGGATTGAATTCAAGAGTCGTGAGGTGATGTTGCAGCTGTACAGGACTTTGGTTAGGCCACATTTGGAGTACTGTGTGCAGTTCTGGTCGCCTCACTTTAGGAAAGATGTGGAAGCTTTGGAGAGGGTGCAGAGAAGATTTACCAGGATGTTGCCTGGAATGGAGAGTAGGTCGTACGAGGATAGGTTGAGAGTTCTCGGCCTTTTCTCGTTGGAACGGCGAAGGATTAGGGGTGACTTGATCGAGGTTTATAAGATGATCAGAGGAATAGATAGAGTAGACAGTCAGAAACTTTTTCCCCGGGTACAACAGAGTGTTACAAGGGGACATAAATTTAAGGTGAAGGGTGGAAGGTATAGGGGAGATGTCAGGGGTGGGTTCTTTATCCAGAGAGTGGTGGGGGCATGGAATGCGCTGCCCGAGGGAGTGGTAGAGTCAGATTCATTGGCGACCTTTAAGCGGCATTTGGATAGGTACATGGATGGGTGCTTAATCTAGGATAGAAGTTCGGCACAACATCGTGGGCCGAAGGGCCTGTTCTGTGCTGTATTGTTCTATGTTCTATGTTCTAAGAGAAATAACTGTAAATTCTGAAGTCTCAGCTGGAATCTGCTACAAATAAACACCTGATAGAGATTATAGATACCTTACCAAAGCAACATGAAACTCATGGAAAGAAATGAGCACTTATTATACCAGAGCATTGTAGGCAATGAATCAAAGGCAGATAAGCAGGATTAGTGCAGCTTGGCATTTGTTGGTCGGTATAGACAGAATAGGCTGAATGGCCTGTTTCTTTCCTGTATTATTATATGGAAAGGAACTGCAACTGTTGCAGGTTAAGATCAATTAACTAGTACAAATTGTGGAAGCTCTGATATTGATGTCAAAGTAACTAAAGAAACAGTGATGGGATAGGAATTTCTGCAAGAAACTCAGTGACAAGCTATAGAGAAAATAAACATCTTGAAAAAGGTAGAAGACAGCGGGTGTTGGTGGAGGGTTGTTTTTCAGACTGGAGGCCTGTGATCAGTGGAGTGCCGCAAAGGTCGGTGCTGGGTCCACTACTTTTCGTAATTTATATAAATGATTTGGATGTGAACATAAGTAAATTTGCAGATGAAACCAAAATTGGAGGTTTAGTGGACAGCAAAGAAGGTTACCTCAGATTAAAATGGGATCTTGATCAGATGGACCAATGGGCTGAGGAGATGGAGTTTAATTCAAAAAATGTGAGGTGCTGCATTTTGGGAAAGCAAATCTTAGCAGGACTTATATACTTAATGGTAAGATCCTAAGGAGTGTTGCTGAGCAAAGAGACCTTGGAGTGCAGGTTCATAGCTTCTTGAAAGTAGAGTCACAGATAGATAGGATAGTGAAGAATGCATTTTTTTAATGCTTTCCTTTATTGGACAGAGTATTGAGTACAGGGGTTGAGTAGTCATGTTGCAGCTGTACAGGACATTGGTTAGGCCACTTTTGGAATATTGCATACAATTCTGGTCTCCTTCCTATTGGAAAGATATTGTGAAATTTGGAAGGGTTCAGAAAAGATTGACAAGGATGTTGCCAGGGTTGGAGGATTTGAGCTATAGGGAGAGGTTAAATAGGTTGGGGCTATTTCCCTGGAGCGTCGGAGGCTGAGGGGTGACCTTATAGAGATTTATAAAATCATAAGGGGCATGGATAGGATAAATAGACAAAGTTTTTTTCCTGGGGTGGGGGAACTAGAGGGCATAGAACATAGAATATAGATTTGGGAGAAGATTTGTAGCTCGGGTGCTCATTGTTGTGGTTCTGTTCTCTGAGCTGGGAATTTGTGTTGCAGACATTTCGTCCGCTTTATAGTGATATAAATATGGTGATATAGTGATCACTATAAATGCCGGAGGAAACATCACAGATGCGCTTCACAGGAGGCTCCCAAGCACTGAGGATGTCACCTAGACAGGGGATGAAACGTCTGCAACACAAATTCCCAGCTCGGCGAACAGAACCACAACATAGAACATAGAGCAATACACTGCAGAACAGGCCTTTTGCCCTCAATGTTGCGCTGACCTGTGAACTATTCTCAGCTTGTCCCCCTACAATATCCCAAATTTATCCATGTGTTTATCTAGAGATTGTTTAAATCTCCCTAATGTGGCTGAGTTGACTACATTAGCAGATAGGGCATTCCATGCATAAAGAACCTGCATCTGACATCTGTCTTAAATCTATCTTAAATCTATCACCCCTCAATTTGTAGTTATGCCCTCTCGTACAAGCTGTCATCATCATTCTAGGAAAATGACTTTCACTGTGTACCCTATCTAATTCTCTCATCATCTTGCATGTCTCTATTAAATCCCCTCTTAGCCTTCTTCTTGCCAATGAAAACAGGTTCAAGTCTCTCAGCCTTTCCTCATAAGACCTTCCCTCCAGACCAGGCAGCATCCTGGTAAATCTCCTCTGCACCTTTCCAATGCTTCCACATCCTTCCCGAAATATGGGGGCCAGAACTGTACACAATATTCCAGGTGTGGCCGCACCGGCATTTTGTATAGTTGCAGCATGACATTGCATCTCTGGAACTCAATCCCTCTACGAATGAAACCTAACACACTGTATGCCTTCTTAACAGCACTATCTACCTGGGTGGCAACTTTCAGGGATCTATGTACATGGACTCCAAGATCCCTCTACACATCCACAATACCAAGAATCTTTCCGTTGACCCAGCACACTGCCTTCATGTTATTCATCCCGAAGTGCATCACCTCACATTTAGGTGCATTGAACTCCATTTGCCACCTCTCAGCCCAATTCTGCAGTTTATCCAACCTGTAAAACTCTTTCCACACTGTCCACTACTCCACCAACTTTAGTGTCATCTGCAAATTTATTAATCCATCCATCTATGCCTGCGTCTAAATCATTTATAAAAATGACAAACAACAGTGATCTCAAAACAGATCCTTGTGGCACACCACTAGTAACTGGACTCCAGGCTGAATATTTTCCATCAACCACCACTCGCTGCCTTCTTTCAGAAAGTCAGTTTCTAATCCAAACTGCTAAATCACCCTCAATTCCATGCCTCTGCATTTTATCCAACAGCCCACCATGTGGAACCATATCAAAGGCTTTACTGAAGTCCATGTGTACCATGTCAACAGCCCTACCCTCATCTACATGCTTGGTCACCTTCTCAAAAAACTCAATGAGGTTTGTGAGACACGACCTGCCCTTGACGAAACCATGTTGACTATCTGAAATCAAATTGTTGCTTGCTAGGTGATTATAAATCTTATCTCTTATAATCCTTTCTAAACCTTTCCTACAACAGAAGTAAGGCTCGCTGGTCTATAATTACCTGGGTCTTCTCTACTGCCCTTCTTGAACAAGGGCACAACATCTGCAATCTTGTACCAAACCTGTAGACAATGATGACTCAAATATCAAAGCCAAAGGCTCTGCTGTCTCCTCCCTAGCTTCCCAGAGAATCCTCGGATAAATCCCCTCTGGCCCAGGAGATTTGTCTATTTTCACTCATTCTAGAATTGATAACACCTGTTCGTAACTAACCTCAATCCTTTCTAGTCTAATATCTCATACCTCATTCTTCTTCTCCACAATATTCTCCTTTTCCTGAGTGAAAACCGATGAGAAATGTTCATTTTGCACCTCTCCGATCTCCACAGGGTCCACACTCAACTTCCCACTTCTGTCTTTGATTGGCCCTATTCCTATCCTAATCATCCTTTTAGAACATAGAACATAGAACATAGAACATAGAACAATACAGCATAGAACAGGCCCTTCGGCCCACGATGTTGTGCCGAACTTCTATCCTAGATTAAGCACCCATCCATGTACCTATCCAAATGCCGCTTAAAGGTCGCCAATGATTCTGACTCTACCACTCCCACGGGCAGCGCATTCCATGCCCCCACCACTCTCTGGGTAAAGAACCCACCCCTGACATCTCCCCTATACCTTCCACCCTTCACCTTAAATTTATGTCCCCTTGTAACACTCTGTTGTACCCGGGGAAAAAGTTTCTGACTGTCTACTCTATCTATTCCTCTGATCATCTTATAAACCTCGATCAAGTCACCCCTCATCCTTCGCCGTTCCAACGAGAAAAGGCCGAGAACTCTCAACCTATCCTCGTACGACCTATTCTCCATTCCAGGCAACATCCTGGTAAATCTTCTCTGCACCCTCTCCAAAGCTTCCACATCTTTCCTAAAGTGAGGCGACCAGAACTGCACACAGTACTCCAAATGTGGCCTAACCAAAGTCCTGTACAGCTGCAACATCACTTCACGACTCTTGAATTCAATCCCTCTGCTAATGAACGATAATACACCATAGGCCTTCTTACAAACTCTATCCACCTGAGTGGCAACTTTCAAAGATCTATGTACATAGACCCCAAGATCCCTCTGTTCCTCCACCTGACTAAGAACCCTACCATTAACCCTGTATTCCGCATTCTTATTTGTTCTTCCAAAATGGACAACCACACACTTGGCAAGGTTGAACTCTATCTGCCACTCCTCAGCCCAGCTCTGCAACATATCGAAGTCCCTTTGCAAACGACAAATGCCCTCTTCACTGTCCACAACTCCACCTATCTTCGTATCATCTGCAAATTTACTGACCCACCCTTCGACTCCCTCATCCAAGTCATTAATAAAAATTACAAACAGCAGAGGACCCAGAACTGATCCCTGCGGAACTCCACTTGTAACTGGGCTCCAGGCTGAATATTTACCATCTACCACCACTCTCTGACTTCGACCGGTTAGCCAGTCGAATTGGCCAAATTTCCCTCTATCCCATGCCTCCTGACTTTCCGCGTAAGCCTACCATGGGGAACCTTATCAAATGCCTTACTAAAATTCATGTACACTACATCCACTGCTCTACCCTCATCCACATGCTTGGTCACCTCCTCGAAGAATTCAATAAGACTTGTAAGGCAAGACCTACCCTTCACAAATCCATGCTGGCTGTCCCTAATCAAGCAGTGTCTTTCCAGATACTCATAAATCCTATCGCTCAGTACCCATTCCATTACTTTGCCTACCACAGAAGTAAGACTAACTGGCCTGTAATTCCCGGGGTTATCCCTATTCCCTTTTTTGAACAGGGGCACAACATTCGCGACTCTCCAGTCCCCTGGTACCACCCCCTTTTATTCCTCACATACCTATAGAAAGCTTTAGGGTTCTCCTTTATTCTATTTGCTAAAGACTGCTCATGTCCTCTCTTTGCTCTTCTTAACTCTCTGTCTAAATCCTTCCTAGCTGATCTGTAATTCTCCATTGCCTCATCTGAACCATCTTGCCTAATCAGCACATAAGCCTCCTTCTTCTTCGTAACAAGAGAGGCAATTTCTGTTGTAAACCACGGTTCCCTTACCTTATCACTTCCTCCCTGCCTGACAGGGACATACCTATCAAGGACACACAATATCTGTTCCTTAAACCAGCTCCACATTTCCATTGTCCGCATCCCCTGCATTTTGCTCCCCTATTCTATGCATCCTACTTCTAGCCTAATCGTATTATAATTGCCCTTGTGCCATATATAACTTGACCTATCCCTTTCCATTGCCAAACTAAACATAACTTAATTATGGTCACTCTCTCCAAACTAAACAACTAAATCAAACACCTGGCCTGGTCATTACCAAGTACCAGATCCAGTGTGGCCTCTCCTCTTGTTGGCCCTTCGACATACTGTGTTAGGAAACCCTCCTGTACACATTGGACAAAAACTGATCCATCTGACATAATAGAGTTATAGCATTTCCAGTCAATGTTGGGGAAGTTGAAGTCCCCCATAATGACCACCCTGTTCCTTTCACTCCTGCCCAGAATAATTTTGCTCATCCTCTCTTCCACCTCCCTGGAACTCTGCGGAGGCCTATAAAAAAAACTCTAAGCAGTGTGACCTCTCCTCTCCTGTTTCTAACCTAAGCTTACACTACTTCAGTAGACGGGTTCTTATCAAAAGTTCTCTCAGCCATCGTTATTCTATCCTTGACTAACAAGGCCATGCCTGTTCTTAATGAAAGATCTAAACCCTGGAACCTGCAACATCCATTCCTCACCCTGCTCTATCCATGTCTCCGAAATGGCCACAACATGAAGTTCCAGGTACTTATCCATGCTACAAGCTCACCTACCATATTTTGGATACTTCTGGCGTTGAAGTAGACACACTTCAAACCAGTTTGCTGTCTGCCAGCACATTCCTGTGACCCTGAAATCCTGTCCCTGTCCTTCCTACTCTCATCCTCCTGTGCACTGCAACAACACAACCCATGTAGCAAGTGGGCGGCACGGTGGCACAGTGGTTAGCACCGCTGCCTCACAGCGCCAGAGACCCGGGTTCATTTCCCGCCTCAGGCGACTGACTGTGTGGAGTTTGCACATTCTCCCCGTGTCTGCGTGGGTTTCCTCCAGGTGCTCTGGTTTCCTCCCACAGTCCAAAGATGTGCTGGTCAGGTGAATTGGCCATGCTAAATTGCCCGTAGTGTTAGGTAAGGGGTAAATGTAGGGGTATGGGTGGGTTGCGCTTCGGCGGGTCGGTGTGGACTTGTTGGGCCGAAGGGCCTGTTTCCACACTGTAAGTAATCTAATCTAATCTAACACCTCCGGTTCCCATCCCGTTGCTGAGCTAGTTTAAACTCACCTGAATAGCACCAGCAAATTTCCCACCCAGGGTATTAGTATCCCTCTGGTTCAAGTGAAGACCGTCCTGTTTGTACAAGTCCCACCTTCCCCAGAATGAGCCCTAATTATCCAGGAATCTGAAACCCTCCCTCCTGCACCATCCTTGCAGCCACATGTTCAGCTGATATCTCTCCTTATTCCTTGCCTCGCTATCTCGTGGCGCGGGTAACAAACCAGACATAACAACTTCTGTTTGTTCTAGCTCTCAGCTTCCACCCTAGCTCCCTGAAATCCTGCCTTACATCCCTATCCTTCTTTCTACCTTCGTGGACAACGACTTGAGGCTGGTCAACCTCTCCATTTAGGACCCCAAAGATACGAGCCGAGACATCATGGATCCTGGCACCTGGGAAGCAACACACCAACCGTGAGTCTCGTTCGTTCACAGAGACCTGGGCCTCACTGCATACCCCTGGTAAGTCTTCCCCCTCAACAGTATCCAAAACAGTATACATGTTTTTCAGGGGAATGACCACGGGGGATCCCTCCACTGACTGACATTTCCCCCTTCGAACAGTTACCCAGCTTTCTTCGTGCCTCGGAGTAACTATTTCCCTGTAACTCTATTCTGTCACAGCCTCTGCCTCCCGAATGATATAAAGTTCATCCAGCTCCCGCTCCAATTCCCTAACACGGTCTTGGAGGAGCGAGAGTTGGGTGCAATTCCTGCAGATGAGGAACATTGCTCTCCCTGCACTGCCATCCCTACTAGTCCCCTTATCACAAAGTAAAAATGAAGAGACGCTTACCTGATATGTCCCTGGTCTTTAAGATTAGAGAAGGTGGTTGGGTGGGATGCCCTACAAAGGTAGGGTCTTGGGTTGAGAAAACACTGACTTATATAGCTGGATGGAAATAAAAATAAGAATGTCCCTCCTTTCCAGAATCCTCTGCTCTCTGACTTCAAATTTAAAAGCACAAATGAGTGACTAATAGTCAGAGGGAAATTGAGAAACAAACTTGTAAGGAGATCTCAGCTATCTGTAAAAATAATAGGGTAGTTATGGTAGGGGATTTTAACTTTCCAAACATCGACTGAGACTGCCATAGTGTTAAAGGTTTAGATGGAGAGGAATTTGTTAAGTGCTTACAAGACAATTTTCTGATTCAGTATGTGGAAGGTGCAAAACTTGACCTACTCTTGGGAAATAAGGGAGGGCAGGTGACTGAGGTGTCATAGAACATAGAACCTAGAACAGTACAGCACAGAACAGGCCCTTCAGCCCACGATGTTGTGCTGACCATTGATCCTCATGTATGCACCCTCAAATTTCTGTGACCATATGCATGTCCAGCAGTCTCTTAAATGACCTTGCTTCCACAACTGCTGCTGGCAACACATTCCATGCTCTCACAACTCTCTGTGTAAAGAACCCACCTCTGACATCCCCTCTATACTTTCCTCCAACCAGCTTAAAACTATGACCCCTCGTGTTAGCCATTTCTGCCCTGGTGTCTGGTTATCGACTCTATCTATGCCTCTCATTATCTTGTCTACCTCAATTAGGTCCCCTCTCCTCCTCCTTTTCTCCAATGAAAAAAGTCCAAGCTCAGTCAACCTCTTTTCATAAGATAAGCCGTCCAGTCCAGGCAGCATCCTGGTAAACCTCCTCTGAACCCTCTCCAAAGCATCCACATCTTTCCCATAATAGGGCGACCAGAACTGGACACAGTATTCCAAGTGCAGTCTAACCAAAGTTTTATAGAGCTGCAACAAGATCTCATGCTCTTAAACTCAATACCCCTGTTAATGAAAGCCAAAACACCATATGCTTTCTGAACAACCCTGTCCACTTGGGTGACCATTTTAAGGGATCTATGTACCTGCACCCCAAGATCCCTCTGTTCCTCCACACTGCCAAGAATCCAATCCTTAATCCTGTACTCAGCTTTCAAATTCGACCTTCCAAAATACATCACCTCGTATTTATCCAGGTTGAACTCCATCTACCACTTCTCAGCCCATCTCTGCATCCTGTCAATGTCCCGCTGCAGCCTACAACAGCCCTCTATACTGTCAATGACACCTCCAACCTTTGTGTCATCTGTAAACTTGCTGACCCATCCTTCAATCCCCTCATCCAAGTCATTAATAAAAATTACAAACAGTGGAGGCCCAAGGACAGAGCCCTGTGGAACACCACTCACCACTGACTTCCAGGCAGAATATTTTCCTACTACTACCACTCACTGTCTTCTGTTGGCCAGCCAATTCTGTATCCAGACAGCTAAGTTCCCCTGTATCCCATTCCTCCTGACCTTCTGAATGATCCTCCCATGGGGAGCCTTATCAAATGCCTTGCTGAAGCCACATACACCACATCCACAGCTCGACCCTCATCAATGTTTCTAGTCGAATCCTCAAAGAACTAGTCAGTGGGGGAGCACTTTGGGGCCAGTGACCATAATTCTATTAGATTTAAATTAATAATGGAAAAGGATAGACCAGATCTAAAAGTTGAAGTTCTAAACTGGAGAAAGGCCAATTTTGATGGTATTAGGCAAGAACTTTCGAAAGCTGATTGGAGGCAGATGTTCGCAGGTAAAGGGATGGCTGGAAAATGGGAAGCCTTCAGAAATGAGATAACAAGAATCCAGAGAAAGTATATTCTTGTCAGGATGAAATGGAAGGCTGGTAGGTATAGGGAATGCTGGATGACTACAAAAATTGAGGGTTTGGTTAAGAAAATGAAGGATGCGTATGTCAGGTATAGACAGGATAGATCGAGTGAATCCTTAGAAGAGTATAAAGGAAGTAGGAGTATACTTAAGAGGGAAATCAGGAGGGCAAAAAGGGGACATGTGACCAGTGGAGTGCCACAAGCATCCTCTACTTTTTGTCATTTATATAAATGATTTGGATGCGAACATAAAAGGTACAGTTAGTAAGTTTGCAGATGACACCAAAATTGGAGGTGTAGTGGACAGCAAAGAGGGTTTATACAGAGAGTTGTGAGAGCATGGAATGCATTGCCAGCAGCAGATGTGGAGGCAGGGTCATTGGGGACATTTAAGAGACTCCTGGACATGCATATGGTCACAGAAATTTAAGGGTGCATACATGAGGATCAGTGGTCGGCATAACATCGTGGGCTGAAGGGCCTGTTCTGTGCTGTACTGTTCTATGTTCTATGTTCTATCTTGACCAGATGGACCAATGGGCTGAGAAGTGGCAGATGGAGTTTAATTCAGATAAATGCGAGGTGCTGCATTTTGAGAAAGCAAATCTTAGCAGGACTTATACACTTAATGGAAGTTCCTCGGGAGTGTTGCTGAACAAAGAGACCTTGGAGTGCAGGTTCTTGGCTCCTTGAAAGTGGAGTCGCAGGTAGATAAGATAGTGAAGAAGGCGTTTGGTATGCTTTCTTTTATTGGTCAGAGTATTGAGTACAGGGGTTTGGAGGTCATGTTGTGGCTGTCCAGGACATTGGTTAGGCCACTGATGGAATATTGTGTGCAATTCTGGTCTCCTTCCTGTCAGAAAGATGTTGTGAAACTTGAAAGCGTTCAGAAAAGAATTATAAGGATGTTGCCAGGGTTGGAGGATTTGAGGCTGAACAGGCTGGGGCTGTTTTCCCTGGACCGTCGGAGGCTGAGGGGTGACCTTATAGAGGTTTACAAGATTATGAGGGGCATGGATAGGATAGATAGACAAAGTCTTTTCCCTGGGAGCAGGGAGTCCAGAACTAGAGGGCATAGGTTTAGGGTGAGAGGGGAAAGATATAAAAGAGACCTAAGGGGCAACTTTTTCATGCAGAGGGTGGTACGTGTATGGAATGAGCTGCAAGAGGATGTGTTGGAGGCTGGTACAATTGCAACATTTAAGAGACATTTGGATGGGTATATGAATAGGAAGGATTTGGAGGGTTATGGGCCAGGTGCTGGCAAGTGGGACTAGATTGGGTTGGTATATCTGGTCGGCTTGGACAGGTTGGACTGAAGGGTCTGTTTCCATGCTGTACATCTCTATGGCGCTATGACTCTATGACTCACCACTCCCAGCAGGCCCCTGGTGCAAGCTCCCGCCCTTCAAGTTGCTGCTGCCGCTGAAAAACAGAAATGGAGGACTCCCATGCTCATGGTAATTTTTTAAACATTCAAATCAGTGACTCACTGCTCCAGGCACGCCCATGATGCAAGCTCCCACCCTTTGAGTTGCTGCTGCTGCTGCTGTAAAACAGAAATGGAGGACTCCCGCACTCGTGGTAATTTTTTAAAGGTTCAATCTCACCGCTCCCGGCAGGCCCCTGGTGCAAGCACCTGCCCTTTGAGTTGCCGCTGCAAAACAGAAAAGGGTTGAGTAACCCTTTTTCAGAACGTCCTCCAAATAGTTAAAGAAGACCTGCTTCTAACAAACCCATGCTGTCTCTTCTTAAGTATAATATAACTCTCTAAATATCTGTTTCCACTGATTACCAGGCCAGAGTTTCTGGGGAAAGCTTGTTCCCATGCCAGCTATTCTTTCTTACAAAAGAAGAAAGCCCATTCTGAGGGGGGATGCTGCTCAGAAATGTGGTGCCATACTGTCATTCTGACAGTTCTTTTATAAAATGTAACTATCAGAGAAAGGACAACCACACCTTTTCACTGCATTATCAGCTGTATATTTTCAAATGATGGAATGAAATGGTCCTGATTAGATTAGATCCCATACAGTGTGGAAACAGGCCCTTCAGCCCAACAAGTCCACATCAGCCCTCCAAACTTCAACCCACCCAGACCCATTTCCCTCTGACTAATGCACCTAACACTATGTGCAATTCAGCATGGCTAACTCACCTGACCTGCACATCTTTGGAGTGTGGCGGAAACTGGAGCACCTGGAGAAAACCCATGCCGACACAGGGAAAATGCACAAACTCCAAATAGACAGTAGCCCAAGGAGAGAATCAAAGTAAGATCCCTAGCACTGTGAGGCAGCAGTGTTTAGCACTGAGCCACCATGCCACCCAAATTGAAATGAAAACAAAATGATCCTTATAGCTACAGAAAATGTTTCAACATGTAAGGTACATGTTTAAGGTCTTATGGGACACTAGTAGTGTACTTATCTCTGGGTCAAGAAGGCCTGGCTTCATTTAAGTCCAACTGTTCCAGGAGTGTGATAACATCTCCAAAGAAGTTGATTAGAAAAAATGTCTATGAGGCAAGTGTGAGAAGATGATGGATCAGTAGGTTACCAGCTGTGATAGGGTTAGTGTGCCAGTTTGAAAACTGCATCAGGTAAATATTTTATTATCTGTGTGGGCTGGAGGAATCAGGTGTGATGGAGAGGAATTGGGTCTATGATATTCATGCTGGGTTGTTACAGACCTCTGGGTCTGATGTGTGATCTGTGCAGGTAGTGCATTCATCCCTTCCTGATCAGCAATCTTCATTTAAAGAATGATTTCTCCATTTGGGCATACTTGTCTGCTGTTATAATGGTGCATCTGGCACTCATTTATACTACGTAAATTGGGGTGACAACTGTTTCACACAGATCTCAAGCATTTTGACTGGCACCCCAGGGCTTAAATCTGGCAATGGTTTAGCTGTTTGTCAAACAACATTTAATTTTCTATCTTTTCACCTTCATTTTGTCACTCACCAATACTGCTTCAGTCTTCTGTAACTTTTTTGCAATTGGAAGAGAGAACTAAGAGCAGTATGACTTTGAACTGGAAACTTTCCATGCGAGTGTGTGTGTTTCTGCTTTCAGTGATTGTCTTGAATGCATCTGTGAAGGATTTGCTCAATTTCTTTATGATTTGGTGATTTTTACCACTGTCTGTGCCTTTCCATTTGCCTGGTGTATGATTAGATTAGATTAGATTACTTACAGTGTGGAAACAGGCCCTTCGGCCCAACAAGTCCACACTGCCCCGCCGAAGCGTACTCACCCATACCCCTACATCTACATCAACCCCTTACCTAACACTACGGGCAATTTAGCATGGCCAATTCACCTGACCTGCACATCTTTGGACTGTGGGAGGAAACCGGAGCACCCGGAGGAAACCCACGCAGACACAGGGAGAACGTGCAAACTCCACACAGTCAGTCGCCTGAGGCGGGAATTGAACCCGGGTCTCCGGCGCTGTGAGGCAGCAGTGCTAACCACTGTGCCACCGTGCCGCCCCAAATGATGTTGAATTTTCCAATCATTTATAAGCAACTAAATTCTTTAATTGTGAATATCACTCCTCTTATTAAATGGAGCAATAAAGGAAAACCAGAGAACTGCAATCCAGTTGGCTAACATCTGTAGTGAGGACATTGTTGGAGTCTGTAATCAAAGAGAGGGTAACTAAATACCTTGAAAATTTTCAGTTAATCAGGGAGGGCCAGCATGAATTCATGGCATGTAGGTCATGCCTAACTAACCTCACTGAATTTTTAAAAGAGATGATGAAGGGAGTGGACACAGGAATGACATAGATGTTGTTTAAATAGACTTCTAAAAGGAATTTGATAAAAACACATGTAAGAGACTGTTAACCAAGGCAGAAGCCCACAGAATTGAGTGGGAATTGGTTGAGTATTTGAAATTGGTGATAGAAAATAGGAATCATAAGTTGATTCTCTTAAATGATAAGCCTATAATGCTCTCATCATAAAGTGTGACCAACAAGATTGTACAAATGCTGGTTGTTGAGCTAAATGTGGGAGTTTGAATATAACTCAAAATCTTTTGTATTCTTAGAATCTAAAACTGTGGGTAAAGGAAGGCTGACATTTAAGGCTTTTCTTTTCTTTCAGGATGAAGGAAAGTATTTACAAGTTCTCCTAGTACTATAGCTATTTGTTCCAATGAAGCTAATTAAGTAACGTGGTTAGATTTGGTTCTTGCAAGCCTTATACTACAAAAGATTGGCCTATAGTGTTCGTAGCACAGAGTGACTGACCAGCAAGAGTGTTAGGACTGGCCATCACTGGGTAGCACAAGATGGCTGCCCTCAACTATTGCTGACAATGTTGCAGCTAAAGCATAGATAATAAAACTAACATTCGCAGATAGCAATATTTGAATAATAGGATAGTTATAGCTAATACATACATTTGAAGAGCATTCTTTAAGCCATGGATAAAGCAATGCCAATTTTCGAGGTCATAACTAACATTACTTGACATTTTATTCAACTATATAAGCCATAGATAAAACAATTCTAGACCTCACACTATTAATTGTTTAAACAATATTTATAGAACTAAATTAGTTCATAAAATGATTCAAACCAGCCCACAAATGATTCCTGATGAAGGGCTTTTGCCCGAAACGTCGATTTCGAAGCTATTTGGATGCTGCCTGAACTGCTGTGCTCTTCCAGCACCACTAATCCAGAATCTGGTTTCCAGCATCTGCAGTCATTGTTTTTACCTCACAAATGGTTAACACCAGTCACAAGTTTTCTCTCATTCTTTCTCTTGCTCGCTCAAGTGATAACTGTGGGAACTGATCAAAAGTCAGCATTCTTTTGTTTTACCGAGAGTGAGAAATTTCTAATTAACTGTCAGTTCTGGCAAAAATTACTTGAACAGGAAACTTTGTGGAAAAGTTTCAGAAAACATTAACTATGATTGAGCCACGAGCCTGTCCATCTACAAGTGAGCCAATCATAGAGCGTCAACTCGATTCTACTGACCAATGATGATCTAGAGGCGGGGTGTGTGCATTCTAACAAAATGTATAAAGAAAGACATTTTGAAGCCTGTGTGATCTGATATTTTCTTTTTTGGTTCTTTGTTATGTCCTACTGCTTTTTTTGGTGCATTTGTGATTTTGTGCTTTTTTTGTACTATATTCTGTATCTGAACTATTCAAATAAAAACGTCATATTTTTGAGTCAACTTCCATGACCTGAACTCTCATTGAAAGATCTAGCAAAAAGTGTGTTAATGCTGGGACTTGAGTTAAATGTGAGAGTTTAAGAAAGTTTTGGGAGGAAGTATTGCTCTGTCTTGTTCCGGCCAGTTTTGCAAGGGCCTGCTTTGTGGTCAAGGTGCTGCTGGTTAAATCTAAGAGAGAGTTTAAGGTGAATAACAGGCTTTGTTGAGGAGGCCAAGCAGCAGCAAGGTAATGGTAAGACTTTTTTTCTCCCTAAGACTACCAGATTTTAAAAGTGCAGGGATGGTAGTCACTGGGGTGGTTTGCTCCTCCTGTCAGATGACGGAGATCAGGGAACATTCAAATGTTCCTGGCAACTATGTCTGCAAGAAATATGTCTGGTTGCATCTCCTCAGACTGCATGGATAGGTTGGAGCAGCAGTTAGAAGCATTGGGAAGGTGTTTCCACTGGTAGGACAGACTAGAACCCAAGGGCACAGCCTTAAAGAAAATTGAAGACCTTTCAGAATGAAGAGAAGAAACTTCTTCAGCTAGAGTGCTGGATCTATAGAATACATTGCCACAGAAGGCTGTGGAGGCCAGGTCATTGAGTGTAGTTAAGACCTGAAATAGATTAGTTATTGATTGTTGAAGGGAGCAAGAGTTATAGGGAGATGGTGGGAGAATGGGATAAGAATCTTAGCCATGATTGAATCACAGAGCAGATTTGATGCGCTGAATGGCCTAACTTCTGCTCCTATGTCTTATGGTCTTGTAGATGACCCTACTAAAGAAGGGACAAAACTCAACCTTCTCTTGGGAAATAAGGTAGGGTAAGTGACTGATGTGTTAGTGGGGAGCACTTTGGGACCAATGATTATAATTCTATTAGTTTTACAACATTTATGGAAAATAATAGGTCTTGTCCACAAGTTAAATTTGTAAATTGGGAAAAGGCAATTTTGTTGATACTAGACAGGAGCTTGCAAATATTGATTGGTGGAGGCTGGTAAAGGGACATCTGGCAAGTGGGAGGCTTTCAAAAGTGAAATAACGAGAGTCCAAGGCCAACATGCTCCTGTAGTGTGAAGGGAATAGTTTGCAGGTGGAGGGAACACTGGATAACTAGAAATATTGAGATTCTTGTCAAGAAAAGGAAGGAGGCATATGTCAGCCATGGGCATTTGGGATCAAGAGTAGGGGGTGTAGGAGTACACTAAAGAGGGAAATCAGGAGGGCAAAAAGGGGACATGAGATAGCTTTGTCAGATAATATTAAGGAGAATCCAAAGAGATTTGACAAATATATAAAGGGCAAATGAGTAACTAGGGAGAAAATAGGGCCCTTTGAAAATCAATGAGACCACCTTTGTGTGGAACCACAGGAGACGATGAGAGCCTAAATGAATATTTTGTCAATATTTACTGTGGTGAAACACATAGAAGCTAAGGAACTCAGGAAAATTAATAATGATGTCTTGAAAAGAATCCACATTAGAGAAAAGGGGGTCCTGGAGGTCTTAAAGTACATAAAAGTAAATACATCTCCAGGACCTGTACAGTGATATGTACCTCTTGTCAGATGTGGGAGTTTAAAGAGAGTTTAAGGATTATTGCAGATTATATCTGCCATAAATACTTTTGGATGCGAATCTTTTCAGATCGAATGGATCGGTTGGAAAGACAGTTAGAAGCAATGAGGAATTTGCAACAGCAACAGTATGTGATGGATGGCAGTTATAGGAAGGGGGGAAAGTCTCAGATACAGTCACATAGATGGGTTAACTCCAGGAAAGGTAAGAGAGGTCGGCACCTAGTACAGGAGTCTTTTGTGGACATACCCATTTCAAACAGGTATGCAGTTTTGGAAAATGTGGGTGGCACGGTGGCACTGTGGTTAGCACTGCTGCCTCACAGCGCCAGAGACCTGGGTTCAATTCCCACCTCAGGCGACCGACTGTGTGGAGTTTGCACATTCCTCCGGGTGCTCTGGTTTCCTCCCAAAGTCCAAAAATGTGCAGGTTAGGTGAATTGGCCATGCTAAATTGCCCGTAGTGTTAGGTGAAGGGGTGAAATGAAGGGGGGTGGGTTGCGCTTCGGCGGGTCGGTGTGGACTTGTTGGGCCGAAAGGCCTGTTTCCACACTGTAAGTAATCGAATTTAAAATGTAGGGAGTGATGGATTCTCAGGGGAACGTAGCACAAACAGCCAAGTTTCTGGTATTGTGACTGGCTCTAATGCAACAAGGGGCACGTCGGGTTCCAAGAGATCAATTATGTTAGGGGATTCTCTATTCCAAGGTACAGACGGATGTTTCAGTGGCCAGCAGCGAAAAAGCAGAATGGTGTGCTGCTTCCCGGTGCCAGGATCAAGGATGCCTCAGAGAGGATGCAGAATATTCTCAGAGGGGAGAGGGGCCAGCAAGAGGTAATTGTCCACATTGGAACCAACAACACAGGAAGGGAAAAGGTTGAGATTCTAACGGGAGATTACAGAGAATGAGGAAGAAATTTTAAAAGGAGGTCCTTGAGAGTAGTAATACCTGGAATACTCCCAGTGCTACAAGCTAGCGAGGGCAAGTAAAGGAGGATAGAGCAGATGAATGCAAGGCTGAGGAGCTAGTGTATGGGAGAAGGGTCTGTTTCCACGCTGTACATCTCTATGACTCTATGACTCTAAGTGTATCACAAATGGCCTGGGGAGAAGCTAGGGAAAAACTGCTGAGCAGAGATATTTGTATCATCAATAGCCATGGGTGGGGTGTTGGAGAAATAGAGAGTGGCTAATGTTTGCCATTATTTAAGAAAGGCTTCAAGGAAAAGCTACAATCTAATGAGCCTGACATCAATGGTGTGTAAGTTGTTGGAGGGGATTATAAGATACAGCATCAAATGCATCTGGAAAGGCAAGGACTAGTCAGCATGGTTTTGTGCTTGGTAAGTTATGTCTTACAAACTTGATTGAGTCTTTTGTGGAAATGACTAATAAGATGGATGAAAGCAGATTGGTACACATTTAGCAAGGCCTTTGACAAGGTTATGCATGGTACACTGGTTAGGAAGGTTAGATCATGTGGAATGCAGGGAGAACCAGCCTATTGTATACTTAAGATTAGATTCCCTACAGTGTGGAAACAGGCCCTTTGGCCCAACCAGTACACACTGACCCTCCGAAGAGTAACCCACCCAGACCCATTTCCCTCTGACTAATGCACCTAATAGTATGGACAATTTAGCATGGCCCATTCACCCGACCTGCACATCTTTGTGACTTGTGGGAGGAAACCGGAGCACCCGGAGGAAACCCACGCAGACACAGGGAGAATGTGAAAGCTCCACACAGACAGTCACCCGAGTCTGGAATTGAACCTGCAACCCTTGTGCTGTGAGGCTGCAGTGCTAACCACCAAGCCACCGTGCTGCCCTAAACTCGCTCTACCGACTGAGTTATCCGGGCCTGTGTAGTTGACATAGTTGACTTGATGGACACAGCTACCTGATGAAGGAGCAGTGCTCCAAAAGCTAGTACTTCCAAATTATCCTGTTGGACTATAACCTGATGTTGTGTGATTTTTAACTTTGACTGTAGGAGACTGAGGGTGATGGTAGAGTGTTACTGTTCAGATTGGAGGCCTGTGACTAATGGGGTGCTCAAGGATCATTGCAGGGTGCACTGTTGTCTGCCATTTATATAAACAAGTTGGATGAAAATATTGGAGGTTTGGTTAGTAAGTTTGCCGATGATGCAAAAGTTGGGTGGCATGGTGGCTCAATGGTTAGCACTGCTGCCTCACAGCACCAGGGACCCAGGTTCGATACCAGCCTCAAGCCATTGTCTGTGTGAAGTTTGCACATTCTCCCCATGTCTGTATGGGTTTCCCCTGGGTTCTCCAGTTTTCTCCCACAATCCAAAGATGTGGAAGTTAGGTGAATTGGCAATGCTAAATGGTATTCAGGGATGTCTAGGTGAGGTGCATTAGTCAGGGGTGATAGAGTCAGGGAATGTGTCTAGGTGAGTTACTGTTCGGAGGGTTGGGTGAAATAGCTTGTTTCCACACAGTAGGAATTCTTGATGGTGTACTGGACAGTCAGGAAGTACAGTCAGAGTACAAATGTGATCCTTATCAACCCAGACCGAGGAATGGCCGGCAGAGTTTAATTCTGATAAATGTGATTGTTGCATTTTGGTAAGACAAACCAGGACAGGATTTACACAGCTAATGGTAAGCCCTGGAAAGTGTTGTTGTACAGAAATCAAGGGGTGCAGGTACACACTTCCTTGGAAGTGCCATTATAGGTAAACAGGGTGGTAAAGAAGGCATGTGGCATGGTTGCCTTAATTGTTCAGAGTATTGAGTATATGAATTGGCACAATATGGTGTTGCTGTACAGGACATTGATAAAACAACATCTGGAGTGCTGTGCACAATTCCTGTTGCCGTGTTATTAAACGGGAAAGCAGGCAAAAAAGATTTACAATGGCATTACCAAGACTGGAGGGTTTGAGTTATTAGGAGTGGTTGGAAAGTCTTGGACATTTTTCCCTACAGTGTAGGAGACTGAGGGCTGACTTTATAGGTATTTATAAGATCATGAGGGGTATAGATTAGGTGAATAGCCAAGATCTTTCCCCAGGTTAGGGAGTCCAACACTAGAGGATGTTGTCTTAAGATAAGAGGGGAAAGATTTAAAAGGAAGCTGAGGGGCAACTTTTTCACACAGATGGTGTTGCGTATATGGATTGAGCTTCTAGAGAAATGGTAGAGGTCAGTACAATAACAGCATTTAAGAGACACTCAGATGGATACATGGATAGGAAAGCTTTAGAGAGAAATGGAACAAATGCAGGCAAATGGGACTGGTTCAGTTTAGGAAACCTGGTTGACATGGATCAATTGGGCTGGAACTTTCTTGCTATATGACTTAGAGTCATAGAGTCATAGAGATGTACAGCGTGGAAACAGACCCTTCGGTCCAACCCGTCCATGCTGACCAGATATCCCAGCCCAATCTAGTCCCACCTGCCAGCACCCTGGCCATATCCCTCCAAACACTTCCTATTCATATACCCATACAAATGCCTCTTAAATGTTGCAATTGTACCATCCTCCACCACTTCCTCTGGCAGCTCATTCCATATACGTACCACCCTCTGCGTGAAAACGTTGCCCCTTAGGTCTCTTTTATATCTTTCCCCTCTTATCTTAAGACAACATCCCTAAACCTATTCCCTCTAGTTCTGGACTCCCTAATGCCAGGGAAAAGACTTTGCCTATTTACCCTATCCATGCCCTTCATAATTTTGTAAACCTCTATAAGGTCACCCCTCAGCCTCCGACGGTCCAGGGAAAACAGCCCCAGCCTGTTCAGCCTCTCCCTATAGCTCAAATCCTCCAACCCTGGCAACTTCCTTGTAAATCTTTACTGAGCCCTTTCAAGTTTCAGAACATCTTTCCAGTAGGAAGGACACCAGAATTGCACACAATATTCTAACAGTGGCTTAACTAATGTCCTGTACAGCCGCAACATGACCTCCCACCTCCTGTACTCAATACTCTGACCAATAAAGAAAAGCATAACAAACGCCTTCTTCACTATCTTTTCTACCTGCAACTCCACTTTCAAGGAGCTATGAACCTGCACTCCAAGGTCTCTTTGTTCAGCAATACTCGCTTCTCCCCACCCCCACCCTCCTCTAGCTTATCTCTCCATGCTTCAGGCTCACTGCCTTTATTCCTGATGAAGGGCTTTTGCCCGAAACGTTGATTTCGCTGCTCGTTGGATGCTGCCTGAACTGCTGTGCTCTTCCAGCACCACTAATCCAGTATTTGATTTTCAGCATCTGCAGTCATTGTTTTTACCTTACCATTAAATGTAGAAGTCCTGCTAAGATTTGCCTTCCCAAAATGCAGTACCTCACATTTATCTGAATTAAACTCCGTCTGCCACTTCTCAGCCCATTGGCCCATCTGGTCCAGATCCTGTTGTAATACACCTCCAATAAACTTCCAATTTTGGTGTCATCTGCAAACTTACTAACTGTACCTCTTATGCTCGCATCCAAATCATTTATGTAAATGACAAAAAGTAGGGGGCCCAGCACCGATCCTTGTGGCACTCCACTGGTCACAGGCTTCCAGTCTGAAAAACAACCGTCCAGCACCACCCTCTGTCTTCTACCTTTGAGCCAGTTCTGTAATCCACTTTAGGATTCCAAGTTGACAGAATGTGGCTAGTGTGTAGTTATCTTTATTGGATGAGAAAGGACAGAATGGGGTACTGTCTCAATGATATGAAGTTAAATACATTGGATGTCCAAGGAGACTTGAGAGTTCAGTTGCTTAAATCTTTAAAATGTTACAAACAGGCATAGAAAATAATCAAGAAAGCTAGAGCAATTCTGGTTTTCTATCCAGAGACTGGAGTACAAGGATGCAGAAGAAATGCTGTAGTTGTTAAACCATGATTAAACCCAGGTAGAGTTCTGTGTGCAAATCTGGGCACCACACCTTAGGAAAGATATACTGGCCTTGGAGGGAGTACAATATAGGTTTACAAGAATGATACTTGGACTTCAGGGATAAAGTTACGCAGAGAGATGATACAAATTAGACCTTTTCAGTCTAGAATTTAGAAGTCTTCAAGATATTAACAGGAAAGGACAGGGTATACAAAAATAAACTATTCACATTGGTTGGAATTTCTAGAATGAGGGGACATAGTCTGAGAATTAGGGCCAGACAGTTCAAGAGGGATGTTCGGAAGCATTTCTACACACGCAAAAGTAGTAGATATTTGAAACTCTCTTCCACAAATGGCAGTGAATGCTGGGTCATTTGTTAATTTTAAATCTGAGGTAGATCAATTTTTGTTAAACAAAGATATTGAGGGAATTGGTCCAAGGGCAGGTATATGGAGTTACATGACAGATCAACCATGATCTCATTGAACAGGCTCAAGGGTTTGAATAGTTTACTCCTCTTCCTATGTTCCTATATGAACTAAGTGTCATTGTTGTTCATGATGTCAGGAATGCTATAATGTGTTTTTAGGCATTTAACAATCTCATGTTGAAGCCAACTGGTTCATTTCCCATTGAGTGAGAGTATTGTCTACATGACAAGTTAGCCAGTTTCTGTGAGTGAAAGAGATCTACTCCCAGTTTCATTCATTATCCATTTGGAATGCCTTGTGTCAACAGCAGCTTGTTTACTTGGTACTCATTGTAAGCACTGATGTGTTGTTTGATGCTTTTGTTCCTGTTTAGCTATTTGAAGATTTTTGCATTTGCAAGTTGTGGCAAAATTCCTTTGGTTGTCATGGAATAGGATGATCTTTACTGGCTTTTATTTATATCTTTTGGGCTAATGCATATTCTCAGCTTTTCTGATTGTTTCACCATCACCATGTTGTTGATTCATTCTACAACAATTGGCACTTTATTCATTACTCACTTATTTTCCAGTTCTTTTAGTTTACATTTCAGGCTGACCATGAGAGCAACTGGAACTTTCATCAAGGTGGTATTTCCCCTAGAAGATATTGTGACCCAGTTACCATATTGTTGTACTCCTCTCAGATCCAAGGTTACATGGTTAGTATGCTGCAGCATGTTGCAAGTCTGTTTCAGCATATTGAGAGTTACAAGTTTAAACTTTAGACTTGTCCTGGCTGAAGTGAGTGGAATTTGCTGGCAATACCACACGGGATAAATGTGGATTTCAATAGCTTCCGCATTTCCCTCTCCCCACATTGTCCCAGTCCCAAGTCACCAACTTGGCAACGCTCTCCAGATCCGTCCATCACTGCCTCTTCTGACCTATCACCTTCTCCCTCACCTTCATCACCTAACACTTTCCCAGCTACCTTCCCCCAACCCCACCCACCTCCTGTTTATCTCTACACCCCAACCCACAAGTCTCATTCCTGATGAAGGGCTAATGCCTGAAACGTCGATTCTCCTGCTTCTTGGATGCTGCCTGCTGTGCTTTTCAAAATCACACTCTTGACTCTGATCTCCAGCATTGCAGTCTTCACTTTCATCTTGACAACGGCCATCCAGAATGGAAAACTCTAGATCCTTGTTTACATTTTTGGACTTGGCTGGCAAAATGTACTGTCGGTTTGGCATGAGTATCATATAGCCTTACCATGTATTTGAAGTCTTCACTGCTGTGCTGCCATGTTGCATCACTTCACACAGATCTGTGAAGGTTATGATGTGGGACACCATTTTGACATTTTACGTTGACTCTTTCTGCAGTCTTCAACCCAACAGTCACAAACTATGTCTCATCTGTTAACTTTATTAATCAAAATTGTTATACAGTATAAATTGCTTCATTAGAATCTACAGCAGATATCTCTTTAGTGACAGGACATGTTGGACGTGTTCTCTTTCTCATGAAGTCTTTTACAGTATTTTGATGGGCTGAACAGTCTAATTTCTGCTTCTATGTCTTATGGTCTTATTAGTGTTTTGTATTTTGACTGTGATTATTTTGCCCTTCTTGCCTGGAAGATTTTTCAGCATAATGCAGGATTTGATCTGTTCTGCTATGAATATGCTACTGACTTATTGCTTTGACACTTCTGCACACAACAATTGCCCTCTTTAGTGTAACGCATTTTCTCATTCAAGGTCCCTTATGTGCAATACAATCCTATCTTTAACGAGATCATCTTTTAATTGCACAAATTATAGGTTTCTATGAGCTGAGTTAATGACATTACATATTGATCTTTTTTTACTTTTTGGTCCCTAACACTCAATATACACCATTCATATGTAACTCATTTGGATTTCATAACATGTTTCAAAGTTTTAAAATTTCTACCTTGTGTTTTTTTCCGGATTTCAGAGTTTTAGGGTAGACTATATTCTAAAACAATCTCTTCCCAACAGTGATAAAAATATAGTGACTTGTAACTCTTCTGACAAATTTGTTGCTATTTAATAATTCAGCCATTGTGTATGGAAGTAATTCCAGTTTTGTTTCAAACCTTCTATCATTTAAATATGAGTTGGCAAGAGAAAGTTGCAACCATTATTTTCTGAACCAGTGTTTCCACTATGGTTGGCACTTTTTGTTCTTCATTTTCAATTTGCTTTATTGACAGCTCATAGCTCTACCTGTGAATCTCTGTAGGTAGCTGTGTTTTTGTATGGCACTGCCACTTCTGATACTATGTTTTGTGTGTATAATGCTGCATTACGTTCAGTACAATGTTTTCTTAAAATGAACTTAAAATTTCTGCCTGTGGCATGTGTGCTTAATGGTAGAGAACAGTTTTGCATGACTTAATCTCAGACTAGGGTAGAGTGGTAGATTATGCAAAGCCCTGCTGCTATCTCCATCCTGACATTCTTAAGCAGCCTGGAATACAAGCTTAAAAAAATGAAGAACTGCAGATACTGGAAATCTGAAACAAAAACAGAAATCACCAGGGAACCTCAGCAGGTCTGGTACCATTTGTGGACAGAAAGCAGCATAATATTTTTGATTGGGTGACTCTTTTTCAGAACTGATTGTAGCTAGGAAAAGGTGGTGTTTATGCTAAAAAAAGTCTGAGAGTGAGGATGGAGTAGACGATGGGTGGAGATAACTAGAGAGAGAAAACAGCAGTTGAGCAGACAAAGGATGATATGATGATTAGCCAGGGAGAAAGAAATATTGCTAATAGGGATCATCAGTGAATGAAAATGAGTTATCTGTGATGAAAACAACACAGGTATTAAAAGGCTGGGGGTCTGGGAATGGGTACAGGGCATGGAAGAAGGTGCTTATGCCCTAAAATTGTTGAACTCGATAGTCAGGGTTTCAGGGTCCCCATGAAGAAAAAGATGCTCTTCTTCCAGCTTGTGCTGAGCCTCACTGTTTCACTGCAGCAGGCCCAAGATGAAAATATTGGGTCAGAGAATGTGGCGATATACTGTGCAGTGGGCAGCTGGAAACCTGGAATCATTTTAATGGACAGAACATTCCACAAAGTTGTCATCCAGTCTCCATTGGGAGATGAGACCACATTATCAGCAGTGAATACAGTAAACTAGATGGAATGATGTGCAGGTGAATTGCGACTTCAACTGGAAGGTGTACCTGGGGTCTAGGGTAGTGAAGAGGGAGGAATTAAATTGTAGGTGTTACAACCTCTGGAATTGTATGGGATGGTGCTATGGGGGGATGTGTGGAGGCATTGGGAATAGAAGAGTAGTGGACCAGATTGTCCCAGAGGAAAGAAGTCCCCGCTCCCTCTCCCTCCCTACCACTCTTCAGCATACATTTATTTACAAGTAGCATTTTAACTGCTTCTCAGTCTCATTAGATCTCACTTTCCAGGATGCTTTCTGTCTTCTGTAGTGAAAATAGATTCAAGTCATTATCTTGTCTGTAAATTTCTTTTTTCTAATTACTGTTTTTCTGCCTCTCCCTGCAAGTGAGCCATATTTATTTTCACTTTTTCTCTAGTAACTTTCAAAATTGAAAATGCTGGAAATACTCAACACATCAGGCAACATTTGAAATCAGAGAAAGAAAAGCCTTGAATAATGAGACCCATTAACAGACTATTGAATACGATCAGAGAATACAAAATCAGAAGAAAAGTGATAGAATACAGTTATAGTTGACCTCTAAGCAGAAAACAGACTGTGGATCTAAGTTTTTTGGAATGGCAGAATTGGGAAGTAGTATTCAGCAAGGATCTGCCCTGGGGTCCATGCTATTTACAATGTGCATTAACTGTTCTCACTGTGGATTCAGAAACATAATTTCTAACTTTGTGGATGATATCAAATACAAGGAGAACTGCTACAACTTAAAGAAGGATATTAATACACTTGTAAGATGACAAATAACAAGCAAATGAAGTTCAATATAGAGAAATGTGAGGTAAAACATTTTGTAGAAAGAAAAGAGATGTCACTTATTTCTTGGAGGTACATTTTTAAGTTGGAAAAGAAAAAAAATCTTACGGAGTACAAATACAGCATCACGAAGGGTTAGCAAGGCTATTACAAATGCAAATCGTACTGTGGACTTTATCTCTTAAGGGACAGGATTGAAAAGTGGGAAAGTTATGGTAAATGTCTAATGATCCTTAGCTCACACTTCCAATACTATATGCAGTCTTCATTATCATACTTACAATGGATCTAGAGCATTAGAGAGGGAAGATTCACAAGGATAATACCAGAAATATATGGGTATTGTCCAGACATGACTGGCAGGTTGGATCTCTACCAAAAAAGGTTAAGGGTGAACTAATAAAGCATTTGAAATGGTGAGATTCAAATAAAATCAACACAAAGAGCACTTCTGAGGCAGAGCAAACTGTTGAGAGTGTTGAACTTTGAAGTGAATACTATAGATATAATAAAGGGGAAGCTAGGTAAGTAAGCATATGACTGAGACAGGAATGAAAGGGTCATGATGATAGATTCAATGGCATGGACTGGTTGGGCTGAGTGGTTGGTTTCTGTCATATACATCCTGTGTTAACTTTCCAGATTACTTCTCATAAGAACTGAATTTCAGATTTCCAGCATCTGCAATATTTTGCTTTAGCTGATTGAAGTTATCTGAACATCACTGAAACCTCACACTCGTTTTCACAAATATCTCAGTTGTCAGGATTCTGTTTGTAATGTCATTGTGCTTTTAAAGGAAGCATAGTAAAACAAAGCACTCATCGACAGGGACAGAGTACTCAAAAATTAATATTCTTTTCACTTTCAAAATAACCGAACAGTCATGCAACAAAAACATGCAGAGCCAGTTTGTTTAGATTTTGAGCTAAGAGGAGACGCTCGGGACTGTTGGCTTGACAGCTGATCACGCTCAGATTCTTAGTTCTGACTCCACTCAGCCACCGCCGTTTGCATATTCGGACCTCAGTGCTGATATCACAAAAGGCTGGGGCTAAATTGTTTGTTTTGTAGCAATTTGTCTAATTGAACTGCTCCGTGAAATCTTGGCCTAAGATGTTTGACACTCGCTGTGTGTATTGCACCAAATTCAGCTAACTTAACAGTTTGATTTTCGAGCAATGATTTAGCTTTCCATTTTAACCCGCATGATTATGGCTTGTTTATTAATTGTAATAGATAACATGGCTGTTTTATAAAAAGGTAAACTTTGGTTTGTAGGAGCAAAACCTTTTCGATGGAATTGAAATTGCTTGTTCTGTGACCAGCGTTTTTAATAACTTAATAGAACCCATATCAGGGAAAGGCAAATCACCGGGAGCATTCTGTTGTGTGTCAAAGCGAAAGAAAGAAACGGCCGAATTGGGAGATTAATTTTGAAGAATTATTCATTTAGTGATAATTAGAAACCCAAACCCGTTGACAATTCCACCCGTTAAGGAAATACGTTTTCAATCTTTCTTATGAATAAAGTTTATTTGGGTTGCATTGTCTAAGAACTGTGGTGTAAAATAATTTTAACAATCACACAACACCAGGTTATAGTTCAACAGGCCTATTTGAAAGTACAAGTAAATAAATTAGCAGTTTCCGATTGCATAAATGCAAACGCGGTCAAGTAGCTTATATAGAAATCTACAAACAGTTGATTAAAAATGAAATTTTCCTTTTGTTTTTACTTTTTTGCCAAGATTTAACGTTTAGATCGCAACAACTTTAAAACCACTTCATCGGCCCGTTAAAGCAGTTTGCGGCGTTCTGTGGTTGTGATGGGCGTTATATGAGTATAAATATTTCTTCGTTTTAACAATGCTCTAATCGCATTTAACTTCATAATTAATTAGTTGCTTTGCTATTAAAAACACTTCATGCTTGTCACTGGCCACGCGGGTGTTTTCCTATTTTCCTGGGAAAAAATAAAAACACTTCATGTGGCTGTACTATGGTGCCGTCCCGTGCCTCCGCTTCTCGTCAGAAGATTAATTACAGGGAAGACTCTGGAATGTTATTGGTTAGAGCCAATGTAACACCCTGGTTTTATTAGTCTAGGCTTCAGCCTTAGCGTACACGCCTGTGCAATGATTGGTCAAGAGGCGGGACGCTGGCCGCTGTCCTGTGTAATTGAGCGGTTGGAAGAATGCAATTGGCTGCAGCTGTTAAATTGTTATGTGAAACTCCAGAACAGCTGATGGGGGAAGATGGTGAGCGGCGTTTTGCTCGATGCGTTGAAGTCCTGTTTTCATGGTTGTTATGTGTCCGAGACTAAATGCTGGCTTTTATTTACATTGATTCATGTTCACGTGATGGTTAATTTCTACTGCGGCTTTGTGCAGCGAGCGACTCTAGATCGTCATAAATGATGCTCATATCTCTAAATTGCAAAGAAAACAGGAACACTATGAACTCAGAAAAGCTCTCGATTGCCTACATGATCTGCACAAGCTGTCAGAAAATCCTCCGAAAGGTAACCTTTTAATCTAGTTGTTACTTGTTATGCGATTCAAAATCCATAAAGTCGGCTTCTACGGCTTGGAGAATGGGGAAAGTCACTAATATGCCCTCCATGAGCTGGTTAAAGTGGGGTATCTCGAGCACACGCCTAATTGATATTCCACTTAAAAAGTGTAGAAATTGGATACTTTGGTTCACGCACTTTGATTTTCACTACATAACCCGCCAGAGCTTTGCGAGTTGGATGTGTAGTTTAGCTTTTAAATTGTTATGGGCAATATTTACAAGATCAGTCCAACCGAATTGACCATCTCTTGGTTCGATCGTGGACTTTTTTTTAGCTGCTTACTATCGGCGGTGAGATGTCAATCAAAGTTGTTTTTTCCAAGTTGCGTCCACGGAGCTCCTTGCGTTTGCTGTTTGTGCTGTTGTTTTATCAAAAAAACAGGTGTATCTTATAACTGACCACCGTTTCCTTGACGAAAAGACTGCCGTGAAATTGTTCCCTTCGTTCTTCGACACTTCATTCTCCCTCGCTCGTTGGAACGGGACTTAAATAACTCTACAAAAAATTCTTCTAACCTTTAATCGGTTTTTAGAAAAGAAAATTGACTAATTTTCACTCTGGAATGTCCAATTTCACTTTATTTGGTCATCTCCACTGTTGTACAGTCCTTGATACTGTTGAGCAGCAGCGCTGATAATGCAATTTCATTACATCTTTCCATTTCAATTTGGAATGGTTTTAAATTTCTTTTTCCGACTGCTTTAGTACCCGGTTTATGTTTCTTTTAACACTTATGTCCGCAGTCAATCTTAATCTCCTGCAGATCTGAGGGCAATTTTAACGTTCATCCATTTTTTTTCTATCTTTTGGGGCAGTTAAAGATAGAAATAATTTGGGAGAATAAAATCGGATCCATTTCGCATTTGAATCGAGGTGCAATTAAATGATCAGTTTTGTCAACGTTGATTCCTCTCTGGGAGACACTAGGAGACATTCCATAGTTAGAGTTTCTGCCCTGGAAGTTGTTGTCGTCGAATTCGGCCTCAATGTTGCTGTCAAGGAACTGTCTGGGGTGGGGGTTGTGTGAGGAAGTGTCTATAAGGGTGTGTGTGGGTGTCTGTGTGTACGATGGTCATCACCTGTAATGTGACATGAACCCAAGGTCCTGGTTGAGGCCCTCCCTATGGGTACTGAACTTGGCTATCAGCCTCTGCTCGGCCACGTTTCTCTGCTGCCTGTCCTGAAGTCCACCTTGGAGGATGGTCACCTGAAGGTCTGAGGCTGAATGTCCTGGACCACTGAAGTGTTCCCCAACTGGGAGGGAACCCTCCTGTCTGTTGATTGTTGTGCAGTGCCCATTCATCTGTTGTCGTAGCCTTTGCTCAGTTTCCCCAATGTACCATGCCACCAGGCATCCTTGCCTATAACGTATAAGATAGATAATGTTGGCTGAGTTACATGAGTACCTGCCATGTACAAGGTGGGAGGTGTTCCCATGTGTAATAGTGGTATCTATGTCCACAATCTGACACTCCTTGCAACGTCCACTGTGACAGGGTTGTATGGAGTTGTCCTGAGAGCCAGGCAGTTTGCTACGAACAATGATCTGTTTGAGGTTTGGTTGTTTATGGCAAGTAGTGGAGGTGTGGGGAAGGTCTTGGTGAGGTGCTCATCCTCATTGATAATGTGTTGCAGGTCACGAAGAACATGGTGTAATTTTTTTCAGCTCCTGGGAAGTACTGAACAGCGCTTAGCTTAAGACTGTGATGACTGACATCATTGCAGTGATTTCTCCGATGGCTTAACCATGTTCGACTACTTCATCAATGGCCTTCATGAGGTCTGAATTGGGAATGGTAGCATTGTGCAGGGTTTGGCACTATTTGGGGTGACTTAAATACTGGAATGGTTCACACACAAACAAGGGGGCATAGCTTTAAATTAAGGGGGGGTAGATATAGGACTGATGTTAGGGGTAGGTTCTTCACTCAGCGAGTCGTAAGTTCATGGAATGCCCTGCCAGTAGCAGTAGTGGACTCTCCCTCTTTATGGGTATTTAAGCGGGCATTGGATAGGTATATGGAGGATAGTGGGTTAGTGTAGGTTAGGTGGGCTTTGATCGGCGCAACATCGAGGGCCGAAGGGCCTGTACTGCGCTGTAATGTTCTATGTTCTATGTTCTATGTTCTATGTTCTATGTTCTATGTTCTATGTTCTATGTTCTATGTTCTATGTTCTATGTTCTATGTTCTATGTTCTATGTTCTATGTTCTATGTTCTATGTTCTATGTTCTATGTTCTATGTTCTATGTTCTATGTTCTATGTTCTATGTTCTATGTTCTATGTTCTATGTTCTATGTTCTATGTTCTATGTTCTATGTTCTATGTTCTATGTTCTATGTTCTATGTTCTATGTTCTATGTTCTATGTTCTATGTTCTATGTTCTATGTTCTATATGGAATACACTCCATTTCTCTGGATGAGAGAGGTTTGAAGCACACCCCCAACTGGACACTGTCCAGGACAAAGTAGCTTACTTGACTGGCATCCTACCTACCACCTTCTGCATTCACACTAGCACTGATGCACAGTGGCAGCATTATGTACCATCTACAAGATGCATTGCAATTATATAGCAAGGGTCTTCGATATTCCAAACCTTTGGTTTCTATTTTACCTAAAGAGAAGGGCAGTAGGTACAAGGGAACTTCAAATCCTGCAAGTACCTCTCCAGACTACTAACTTGGAATTAAATTACTGTAACTGGGTAAAAATTTAAGTCCATCTCCAATAGTACTCTAGCAGTACTTGCACACCTGATTTCTGCAGCAGTTCATGAAGGTAACTCATCGGTTTGTTCAGTGGCAATTAGGAATGGAATATCAATGCTGGTCTAAATTATTATTAACAAGCAAAACCAATGTGTTCTTAGTTGGTCTCCATTTGAAGCTGAAATGCTGAGATCTGTCTTCTCCTTGACAACTAAATATCCTCAAGTTTCTATATCTATTTAACTTAAAACTGTATATAAGGCTAGTTTGAATATCTGTGTACATAAGGTCACAATTGTTCTCCAGTAATCCTTGCTCTGGTTCATTACCACAGTTTTAGAAGTACGTACAGAGTTGCTGATTTAACAGCAAATTATTCAGACTTCTCAAATACTAGCATGTCAGTGCTTAGCAGTTATCAGTCTAGTTGGATGTGGTGAAATGAAAAGATTGGAGGAATGTTTAAATTATCCATATTGTGTTTTCACCCCCATTTAATTTAATTCACCCCATTTTGTGTGTGTGTGTGTGTGTGTGTGTGTGTGTGATTGCTGACCTACGTTGTTTCTTGGCCTAACAATGCCTTTTTGTTTAGAATTCCCACACCCTTGAAATCCTTCCAAGGGATTTCTCTGCCCTAATGCTAATTTCCTCCACCCCTACAAACCTTCTGACTTGAGTTTCTCCAACTTTACGTCGGCTTCAGCTGGCTAATCTCAAAAGTTAAACTGAGGACCAAGTAGATATGCCAGATGTTTCTTCCAGTTGCTGTCAGAAATGCATATGCGCACAAGTTGTTTTCAAATTAAGTGACTGAGGAAGAATGCAAATATGTACAGACTTCACTGTTGATTAAAGATAATATAAAATTCTCCTTTAAGTCCATTTTGTTATTGTCTTTAAATATTTTCTTTGGCTAGTGATTTCATATGTAAGCATTACAACACCAACTTTTTTTGTCAAAAAATGCATAAGTAATTATACAATGAAGTTGCAAAGTTTGTTTCAACGTCTGACTCTGTTTAGTTAGGCATTTTTGATTGGGTATTAACTGTGTAGGTGTAGTTTGACTCCTTGAACAAAAGGCCTAACGACATGTGATGTAGGCCTGATATCAATGCCAGTCTGACTCTGAAAAAGACAGTGTTGCAGAAATTTTATAGTAAGGATATTATTTTTTCTCTAATGACACATACTTTTTTTTAGTCTTTACAGGAGTTAGCAATTCCTCTGTGCTTATTCTCTAGTGTCCATTAATCACCCTCGTTATGCTGACCTATACTGCCTCTTGGCCTAAGGTGCCTTGTTTTGGTTTGGAATTCTCACTTCTTCAAACCCTTTCATGGCCTTTTGATTTGTACTTGAGTACATATGACAATAAAAAGTGAAAAGTGTATAATGTGGCACAAGGTGCCATCTTCTGTACATGTACCTAGGTACAGAATTGTAAAAAGGTAAGCAGAAGGAATAAGGTTAAAAGTTAAACATTGCAGTAATTCCATTAAAGTGTAAAACATAAAAAGTTAAAAGTTGCACACTGCAGACTTTTCACTTTAAAGTAGAAAAAAGCTGAAAATTCAAACATTAGTCAGTCTTAAATGCTTAGCAATGGTGCGACTGTACCTTGAAAAATCACCTTGAGACCAGAAGTCCATGCTGGAGTACTGAGTCCACCCAGGCAGGTCACCAAAGAAGGAGAAAAGGAAACAAGTGGAATGAATGAGCATCCTACTTTTCTGCCATCTTGGCACCTTGGTCCTTCCCTACCTACTTATGTAACCTCCTCCAGCCCTACAAACCCTTTGATTTCTGACCTCCTCCGACTTTGGCCTCTCAACAATCTCCAAGTTTGATTGCTCTGCTATTGTCGGGCATGTTTTCAGTTCCATACATCCTAAGATTTGGTATTCTGTCCCTAAACATCTGTGCCTTTCTCCAATGTGGTCCTTATAACCTAATTGATTAAGTCATCTGCTCGAATATTACCTTAATGGGTTTGGTGCCAAATCTTCAGATTCTGTGCCTCAGGGTTTGGGTTTTAAATGGCGTAGATTTAAAAACATTGTTACTCATAAGTGTTTGAACAATTTTATGCAAATTTTATGCCTACATTTGAACAATTTTGATGTTGTTGTGCCTCCATTCAACACTCGTGAGGTGTTTAAATTTTAATAACTTTAATTTCCAAATAGCTTTTACTCCCAGTGGCCTTGGACATAGAAGCAAAAGTGGTCCATTCAGCTGATGGAGGCTGATTTTTCTCTTTCAATGAGATCATAGCTGCTCTGATCATCCTCAACCTGACTTTCTTATCTTGTTCACGAGAACCTCTAATTCCCTTACTGATTAAAAATGTGTCTATCTCAACCTTGAATGAAATCAATCTTGTCTATCCAGTTAGCAGCATTCCAATACAGCTTCCTCTTTTAAACATTTACACAGATTGTGCTTCAGCCACATTTTGATTTTTTTATTTTTCACTTTTGTGCTGTTTACTGAATTGCAAACCTAATAAGAGTGCCTGCACAAGACGTGGTGAGTTGCAGTATTTGCAAAATACATTGGGCAAAATTTGAATAGTCACAGATGACCGGTCTTTGTGGTAAATAATACTTAGCAATCGGTGTTAATTCAAGCTTGGCCAATTTTGAATTGGTTCATTTTGCAAGTCTCTAACTCCTTTTGCTGAATAATTTTTCACATTGAGATACAAATATATATTCTATTACTTGGAATAATACGTACATGGTATATAACTGAGGTGGGGTTCCTCTATTTCAGTAAGGGATCTTACATTAAAATGCATGTTTTATGACCTCAGCATTTTAATGCAAAACAAATACTTTTTTTTGAAGTTTGCTCCCTTTGTGGTCATAAAAGAGAAGATGTCATCCAGTTTGTGTGCAGTTTTTATTTTAAAACTAGATATTCAACATGACAGAAATATTGAGGGATAAATTGACTAACTCTCCAGGAATAAAGTTACAAATCACGCAACACCAGGTTGTAGTTCAACAGGGATTTGACTTGTCCGACCTTCTTTTCCACCTATCCACTCCACCCTCTCCTCCCTGACCTATCACCTTCATCCTCTCCCCCACTCACCCATTGTACTCTATGCTACTTTCTCCCCACCCCCACCCTCCTCTAGCTTATCTCTCCACGCTTCAGGCTTTATTCCTGATGAAGGGCTTTTGCCTGAAACGTTGATTTCGCTGCTCGTTGGATGCTGCCTGAACTGCTGTGCTCTTCCAGCACCACTACTCCAGTATTTGGTTTTCAGCATCTGCAGTCATTGTTTTTACCTTGTAGTTCATCAGGTTTAATTGGAAGCACTAGCTTTTGGAGCACTGCTCCTGACAACCACCTCATGGAGTAGCACTCCGAAAGCTAGTGCATCCAATTAAACCTGTTGGTCTATAACCTGGTGTTGTGATTTGTGACTTTGTACACTCCATCTGCATCTCCAAATCATGACTACTACCTCCAGGAATAACTCTCCTGTTGTACTCACTTGGAATAGCACTTGCAGTAACTAGAAAAACTACATCAGCTACTCCAATCATGTGTTTTTTTTTATTTTCATTCAGAAGGCTTACTCATCCAGTATTAACTGCCCTAATTTTCAAACCGTGCATGCAAAATATCCTACCCATTTCAAGTCCGTTAATGTGTTTGTTGGCTTAAAATCTATATACAAGAGGTGCTAGACTCGAAGGTTTAGAGAAGAAATTTCACAGCTTGCAGCCTTGGCAACTGCCAGAAGTTAAGTGATTAGTGTTGGAGTTTCTCAGGAGCCAGAAATAAGTGTTGATATCTTTGGGGAAGGTTGTGGGGCTGGACAAAATTTTAGTCAAGGAGGAGAGTAACCGTGTTGAAGATAAGAATTAAAATCTTAATGAAACATTGATTTAATTGGGAGCTATTGTAGTTCTGTGACAAAAAGGGTGACTTAGTGAATTACACTTGAGCGTTTTGGGTAAGCTTGAACGTATGGAGGGGAGAAAAATGGCAACAAGCAAGGAGTGCATTGGACTAATCAGATCCCAAAGCACGTTGAACAAATTTTCAAAAATGAAAACTTGTATGTTGGAAAAACCATGGAAAGGCATGACTTGGTGATTGACATCTCATTGAGTCTAGAGAGGAACAGTGAAGATGAGATCATAGGATGACATTTCCTGGACTATGTCCAGCCTGAGCTGGCAGTCTTATTGTAGAGGTGGTTTAAAAGAGATGATCAGCAATGTCAGTGCCAAAATTTCCCTTGTAAATGTTGAAGGAGGGGTACAAGTCTGCATGCAATGTTGTGATGAATGTTTACAGGAAGAAAAACAAGACTTGCTCTGCAAGGCCAAGTTTATATTTGACTCAAAGGGAAAGGTGAGAACTAGGGCACTGATGTTTTAGAGAAATTATCAGAGCACTGTCATGTAGTGAAAAGCTGAGACTACCTTGGCAAGACCAAGCTGCCTGGTCACCCTCCAGATAGATGAGTTGAAACATTCCAGGAATCAGAGGGAGGTGAAAATAGGTGTCCTCAATTAAGGCACACATGACCATATGAACAAAGTAACATTAGAAATAAGAGCAGACATTGATCATTTGGCCCCCTGAAGCTTGCTCTGCCATTCATTAAGATTAACATTGATCTGTTTGATTTGAATTCTACACTCTTTTCTACTCTTGATTCTGCTTCCTAACAAGATCTTACTCTGCTCTTTCTGAAAAATGTTGAATGAGCCTGCCTACAGCATCTTCTTGGGCATAGAGTTCTGAAGTGCTTCTCCTATCCTGACAAGGTGACCCCTGTTTCTTGACTATTGCACCTTGCCGAAGTAATGCAGTTTAAAGACCAGTCACTCAATCCCTATAGATAGAAAAAGACCATTTCGTCCTTTTGAGTCTGCATCAACTCCCTGAAGAGCATCCCATCCTATCCCCATAACCCCTGCTTTTACTATGGCTAGCCCACTAGCAATTTACTATGGCCAATTCACCTAATCTGCACATCTTTGGACTGTGGGATGAAACCAGAGCACCCAAGGAAAACTTGCAAACTCGCCGTAAACAGTCCTAGAACAATACAGTGCAGAACAGGCCCTTCGGCCCTCTATGAAATCTATCCAAGGCTGGAATCCATGCAAGTCCCTGGTGTTGAAAGGTAGCAAAGGTTTTTTCCTCTTTTGAAAACTCCAATGGAAAGGAGCTCAGCTTGTCCAATTTGTCCTCTTAAGATGACAAACTCATTCCTGGTATCAATCTAGTTAAATCAACTCTGAACTGCTTTCAATGCATTTACAGTTTTCCTTATATAAGATAATGAAGACAATATGCAGTATTCAAAATGTGGTCTCACTAATATTCTGTACAGAAGCATTGCTCTTCGATGTTCAATTCCTATCTTAATAAAGGATAGCATTCTAATAGCCTTGATTATGTGCAGTACCTGTATACTAGCTTTCTGATAAGGTATCAGAACACTTCAATTACTCTGCATGTAGGAATTCTGCAGTCGATCTGTTTGTCATCCTTCTTCTTCTAATCTTGATTCCAAAATGAACAACTTCACACTTTCTCTTTTTTTTTACTGCACCTGCCAGATTTTTGACCATTCACTTAGCCTATCTTAATTACAACTTATTTTATATTTTCATAACACACTTACTTACAAATGCTTTCTTGGTGTTGCTGCAAATTCAGTTGTCATGTCTTTTGTTCACATCAAAAAAAATTTATGTAAATTGTAAAAGGCTGAGTCCACAGAATTGACTTCTGCAAGGCTTTGCTCATCACATTCTGCCAATCAAGATCCATTTGTGCAAACTGACTCACTGGTAGAAAACCATCTTCTAACAACACTGATATGTTACCATCTACATGAGCTTTCACTTTCAGTATTAATCTTTTGATATGACACCTGATCATATGCTAACTAGAAATCAAAGTATAGCACTGTTACATGCTTTCCTTCATCCATATATTATTCCTTCAAGGAGCTCCAGTAAACTGGTAAAATATTATTTGTCAAAACCATGCTGACACTTTCTGATCAGCAGGAAGCTGGAAGAACACAGCAAGCCAGGCAATATCAGGAGGTAGAGAAGTCGACACTTCATAGTCCTAAAGATGTACAGCATGGAAACCGATCTTTCGGTCCAACTCGTCCATGCTGACCAGATATCCCAACCTAATCTAGTCCCACCTGCCAAACATTGGCCCATATCCCTCCAAACTCATTCATACACCCATCTAGATGCCTTTTAAATGCTGCAATTGTACTAACCTCTTCCACTTCCTCTGGCAGCTCATTCCATACACATACTGTGTGGAAAATGTTGCCCCTTGGGTATTTTTCACTATCTTTTCCCCTTGCTCCCTAAACTTATGCTCTCCAGTTCTGGACCTCCTCACCCCAGGGGAAAGACTGTCTATTTATCATATCCATGCCCCTCATGATTTTATAAACCTCTAAGGTCACCCCTCAATCTCTGATTTTCCAGGGAAAACAGCCCCAGCCTATTCAACCTCTCCCTATAGCTCCGATCCTCCAACCCTGGCAACATCCTTGTAAATCTTTTCTGAACCCTTTCAGGTTTCACAACATCTTTCTGCTAGGAAGGAGACCAGAATTGCACACAATATTCCAACAGCGGCCTAACCAATGTCGTGTACAGCTGCAACATGATCTCCAACTCCTGTACTCAATACTTTGACCAATAAAGACAAGCATACCAAATGCTGCCTTCAATATCCTATCTACCTGCAACTCCACTTTCAAGGAGATATGAACCTGCACTCCAAGGTCTCTTTGATTAGATTACATGACAGTGTGGAAACAGGCCCTTCAGCCCAACAAGTCCACACCGACCTGCTGAAGCACAACCCACACACTTACCCCTTACCTAACACTATGGGCAATTTAGCCTGGCCAATTCACCTGACTTGGACTGTGGGAGGAAACCGAAGCACACGGAGGAAACCCACGCAGACACAGGGAGAATGTGCAAACTCCACACAGTCAGTCGCCTGAGGTGGGAATTGAACCCAGGTTTCTGGTGCTGTGAGGCAGCAGTGCTAACCACTGTGCCACCGTGCCGCCCTATGTTTGTTCAGCAATGCTCCCTTACCATTAAGTGTATAAGTCCTGCTAAGATTTGCTTTCCCAAAATGCAGCAGCTCACATTTATCTAAATGAAACTGCATCTGCCACTCCTCACCCCATTGGTCCATCTGATCAAGATCCTGTTGTAATCTGAGGTAACTTTCTTTGCTGTTCAATGCACCTCCAATTTTGGTGTCATCTGAAAACTAAGCATACTACTTGTACTCCCATCCAAATCATTTCTAAATGACAAAAAGTAGTGGACCTAGCACCAATCCGTGTGGCACTCCACTAGTCACAGGCGTCCAGTCTGGAAAAACAACCCTCCACCACCACCACCCATCCTCTCTCTCTTCCTTTTTAGAGCCAATTCTGTATCCAAACTGCTAGTTCTCCCTATATTCCATGAGATCAACCTTGCTAATAAGTCTCCCATAGGGAACCTTGTCAAATTTCAGGTATATCTGTTCTTCAGGAAGAACGGTTAGATTTGAAACTTTCTTTTAAATTACTTCTCCACCTCCTGATGCTACCTGGCTTGCTATGTTCTTCTAGCCTGTCTAATTTGTATTCCAGCATCTGTAGTTTTTTTTTCCCTGCCTGACTCTTTCTGATAACCTACACACAAGTAAACTGTATTCTTAATGAATTAATTCTAACACTTCCCTGTGGCAGACATACAGTTCAGCTGTGTGTGTCTACAGTATCCTGTCTCCTGATGCTCCACACCCTCACCCACCCCTAAATACATGGTTATATTGTATTTTTTTACACTCCAATGGAATTCTGAAAAATCATTGTATCTACTATCTCATCCACCTGTGTTTTCAAGATCTTAAGATGAAATCTGTCTGGATCCTGAGACTTTGTCTATAAGTCCATCAGTTGCAGAGCACTTTCCTTGTAACTAGAATTTCAATAAATTCGTTCTCCTTCCACTTTCTGAATTACAGCTATTTTTGTATTCTCTGTAGTGAAAAAATATTTGTTCATTTTTACCTACAATTTATTTAGTATCTCCAAATTTCCCATTCTCACTCCTGAGAGCCAACCGTCCTGTTTTTAAAATGCCTGTATAGATACTCTTGCTATCCATTTTGACATTTTTCACTAGCTTTCTCTGTACTTTTTATATAATGTCTTCCATCTGTTCAAGCCTTTTAGTCATTCTTGGCTAGTCTTTATATTCTGCCTGTTTGTTTTTTCTTGTTTTACCTGCCTCTGCACAGTTGTGCTTTTTCCTAATGTTTTGCTGCTTTCTCTAACTACTTTAGTCACAGATGGTGAGTCCTGCCTTTTAGAATTTTCTTTCGAAATAGGAACGTTTTTGTTCTGAAATCTGTTTGCATTTCTATCTATCTATTTCCCCCAGCCTGCTATCCTTGTTCATTTCAGCTAGCTCTGTTTTCATGTGTGCATAATTGCCCTGACTTAGATTTAAAACACCAGTCTCTGATCCAGTCATCTTCCTTTCAAATTGGATGTAAAATTCAGCCATTATGGTTACTTCCATCCAGAGGTGCCTTAATTCTGATCCTGTCATATTACACTATGCCAAGTCTAATATAACCTACTTTTGAGTGGTCCTAAAGTGTGCTGCTGTGAGAAACTAAAGAGCTCTCCATCAGATTCTCATTGACTTTTCTGCTGATTAGATTTTACCAGTTTGTATGTAGATTAAATTCACGTGAGTTTTCCTCCCTTTTTATCTACAGCTATATATTTTGACTTATAGTGGTTATTGTTAGGGGACTTGAATACTGTTCCAACTATGGATTGCTTTCCTGTTATTCCTTAGCTCCACTCAACTGGTTCTATATCATCTCCTCAGCCAAGCATGTCTAACAAAAGGAGATTCTTGATTAACAGTGCTACCGCCACCTTTACCTAGCTTCCTTTTTCTTGAATGTCATATACATTGTAGTATCTTTTTTTTTCTTTGAGATGTCATCTAGAAACCATGTCTCCATAATGCTGATGAGAACTTTTATCTACTTGCATTTATAGGAAAGATGTGGATGCATTGGAGAGGGTTCCGAGGTTTACCATGATGCTGGCTGGACTGGAGGGCTTATATTATGAAAAGAGGTTGACTGAGTTTGGACTTTCCTCATTGGAGAAAAGGAGGAGAGGGGACCTAATTACAAGATAATGAGAGACATAGACTCTGGCTATCGACTCCATCTATTTCCCAGGGCAGAAATGGCTAACACGAGGGGGCATAGTTTTAAGCTGGTTGGAGGAAAGTATAGAAGGGATGTCAGAAGCGGGTTCTTTACACAGTTGAGAGCATAGAATGTGTTGCCAGCAGCAGTTGTGGAAGCAAGGTCATTGGGAACATTTAAGAGACTGCTGGACATTCATATGGTCACAGAAATTTGCGGGTGCATACATGAGGATCAATGGTCGGCATGGCCTGTTCTGTGCTGTACTGTTCTATGTACGTTTGATTGATTTTCCCTTTGTAAATACCACATGCATTCAGACACAGAACCTCCTTAGTTTTGTCTTTTTATCTTTGTAATACTAATCTCATCTTGGTGTATTTCTGGGTTTTTCTCAGGTCAGAAGCTCATCTTTGAAGAGTCTGGCTGATGTAGGAACAGGATGGAATCAATGATACCACTCCTGGATTTATTAAAATACAGTCCTAGCTCTAGCTATCCTCAGATGTTTAATCACTACTTCGGAGCAATGGAGGGAAGAAGGTCAAAGTACAGTCAGTACCATTTACAACATCTCCTTCTGCATTTGGACATGGTGTCATTTAGAAAGACCTGGATAGATTTTAAGCTTAAGCTGACCAGTAGCAAACAACATGTCGTACACAAATGCCACTAATAATCATCTTTCCTGACTTTCAGTGGAATTACAAACACTGAATCCTCTTTATCCAATATCCTGAGGTTGACCTTTGACCAGCCACATAAATGCAATGGTTCCAACACCTATCCATGCCTCTTGTGATCTTGTACACTTATGTCAAAGCTTCCCCTAGTCTCCTACACACTTAAAGTTCCAACAGCAGTTCAGAAACTAGTAATTCTGTAGTGAACCATTCCTGATTTCCAAAGCTTCTCCTCCCATCTTGAAGGAACAAGTGAAGTTTGTGATGGAATACTGCCCAATTGCTTGGATGAGTACAGCTTCAAAACTCTGTAAATCAGGACAAATCATCCTACTTCACTGGCAATCAAATTTAACTATTTTATTCTACCACTGATGCAAGGACAAGACTTCTACAACTAATGGTAGAGCCCTTGGCAGTGATGTAGAACAGACTTGGAGGTTTAGGTACATAATTCTTTTGAAGCCTGCATCGCAGACAGGGTGGTTACGAAGGCGTTTCATGTATTTGCCTTCATTTGAGTCATTTTTGAGTAGGGGAGTTGGGACATCCTGTTTACTTTTATACAGGACATTGAGTACTGTTCACCCTCCATTAGGAAAGATATTAATAAGCTGGAGAAAGTTGAAAAGTGATTTACCAGGATGTTGCTGGGAATGGAGGGTTTGAGATATTAAACTGACTGGAAAGTCCTTTTTTTGCTGGAGTGCAGGAGTTGAGGAATGACTTTGTTTGTTTATAAAATCATGATGGGGCATAGGTAAGGTAAATAGCCAAGGTCTCTTCCTTGTGATGGAAGAGTTCAAAACTAATTGGCATATTTTTTAAAATGAGAGGAGAAAGATTTTGGAAAGGACATGAAGGGCAACTTTTTTTTTAACTTGGTTTTTTTTCCACACGCTAACAACTGCCAGAGAAAGCTGTGGATGCAGGTACAGTTAAATATTTAAGACATTTGGATAAATTCATGAATGGGAAAGGTTTGGAGGGATATGGGCCTGTTAGTGCGGATGAAATGATCTCAGTCCGAGCCCAGAGTGCGGTTCGACAATCGGTAATTTTATTAGTGTTTAAATGCCGGCGGAGACCAACCGAGGTCCGAATCTCGATCGCTCTCCCGTTCCCCGCGCGATGTTACAAGTTATAGACTTCATGAGTCAGGATGTAGGAGATTGGGTATGAATGAGTGTGAATGGTGGCAATCATGGCTGGAGTATGTGTGAATGTCAAGCTTCCTGCCGTCCTCTGAGTCGGCAGCATACACAAAAGGTGTGCTGTTTATCTTTACGTAAATGGGTCCGGGTGCTATCTGCTTGCCTCTCCGTGAGGGCTGGAGGCTCGCACCCCCCCCCTTTGTTACTTCCAAAGTGTCTGTTAGATTCATCCTGTTTGTTTGGTGTTTGCCTTTTGTGTAGGACTGTTTTGCATGATCAGGTTATGGGTGTGTGTCAGTTGGAACCTTGACGAAATTATAAGGTGGATTTTGATCTGTGAGTCATGACCATTGTCTGGAGTCCTGACTAGTGTCTGGTCCGGTGTGTATTCGGATCTGTGTTTGGGCCCCCTTCTCCCGATCATGTGGTCGGGCTGGCAGCTACTGTTTTAAAATGAATACTGTTTGCTTTAAAATGGATACTGCTAGCTCTCCCGATTTGTGGGCATTGCTCCACCGTAAACACGGGGCGGTTTATCCCCCCCCCCCCCCCCCCACCCCTTTCAGGCCAAACACAGGTAAGTGGGAATAGTTTAATTTGGGAATGTGGTCAGCATTTGGCCCAAAGGGTCTATTTCCATGGTCTGATACTATGGTTGGGTCTTTTGAGTCAATGTTTGTTCCTAATTCCTAATCTCCTGCCTATCAGGGGAGGGACAGCAGATTTATGGAAATGAAATAAACTGAAAGTTCTGTAAGCCATATAATGACTCCAAGATAGATAACTCTTCCTTCTATGTTGCTGAATCAGAATTCTGGAACTTTCACTTAATGGTACAATGTACAGATGGATTGCAGTCAGTTCTGAAATCCATTGACTACCACATAAGGGCAATTGGGAATGGACAGAGAATCAATATAGTATTTAAAAAATGGAGTTTGGAGGAAAGTGATTGTCCATTACTGGGTAGTGGACAAGTGATTTAAGACTTAGTTTTGAAGAAGTCTGGAAGTGGATATCATCACTATAAACATAGAAACTATTGGTGTGTGTTTATAGACATTGCAGAGGGGTAGCAAGTAAATGGGAAGTGAGTGGAGGGATGCTGAGTGGACTAAAGCGTGCAAGTAAGAATGTTTGTTTGCAAATTGCTCTGCTCTGACTTTGGCTAGATGAATGGAATCAAGTGAGTGCAGTTCAAAGTGGTTGGAAGAAGCCTGTGACTTCATTTGGTCACACCATCTAGGGAAAGCATCCCAATTTTTCTAGTTTCACAATGTAATTAAATTTACCAATTCTAAACCTTCTCATTTTGCACTCTGATAAACTAAAAGAGATAGTTAGAATAATTTTGTCAGGCCTCTGAACATTGATATTAAGATTTTCTTTTGATTTACCATGATAAACAATATCTTCAGCATTGAAAGCTAAAATTATTACTTTGAAATAGAAGATGTATCTAGTTTCTACGATATTGCAGCCTGTTTTCTTCTTAGGTTGCCCAACTTTTGGTGAGGTTCAATTATATTTTAAATGGATGTTTCAATCCAATTATTTGGTTTAATATAAAGCAAACATTGGTATGCCATGGCAAATTTATTGTACTAGACTTAGTTCATAACTGGTGTCATAATGGAAACTTCAGAAGTGATTATGTAAGTGGGGGAGAAAAGCCTGATTGCAATGAATAGTCTCTATTTACAACTGTAATTGTAGTTTTGGTATCTATATATAATCTTGAATAATGTCAGCAATTACCATGTTAGTGTTAATCTCAACAGTATCATTCAGCTTTTGGTAGTGTTTTCCATTTTTATTTTCTCATGAAACATGATGCATATTTTACTGTAATAGTTTCAAAGTGTAATTCTATTTTAATACTGCAAGAGGCTGAGTAAAGTTCCATTCAACACAAATACTAGTAGATTTTGGCTGCACAGCCCATTCCAACTATGTTCCACTACCATTATTCTCAATGCCCAGCCACAATGTGCACCACAAAGCAGACTACAACGGATGGAGTCAAGTGAATATGTAGTGGTTGGGGAGGGGGTGTGGTGGGGAAGGAGAGTTAAACCATAATTATCCAATTGTTGAAGTTAACTGATCCACTTAAACTAATTGACTTTTGTGTACTTGTACTAAATTTATGCGTAATTTAGTTTGCATTGTGGAGCTGGGAGAGTAAACCGCTCATCTTTGTTTTTACCCTAAAATCATGACTGCAGATGCTGGAAACTAGATTCTCGATTAGTGGTGCTGGAAGAGCACAGTATTCAGGCAGCATCTGAGGAGCAGTAAAATTCACGTTTTGGGCAAAAGCCCTTCAGGAATACAGGCAAAGAGCCTGAAGGGTGGAGAGATAAGTGAGAGGAGGGTGATCTTGACCTTGCCCACCTACTACAACTGTTCATATCAGTTTGAAACTGCCTAAATTTAGCTTTGTTTGCTTATTTGATAGCATTAGCTTGTTAAAACCAGCACAATATGTAGACTCATGAAGTGGTCATACCAACTAGGATGTAATAACTTAATTTTATTTCTCGAGTATAATTTGCAAAATCAGAATCTTTCCTTCATCCTGTAGGCCAGTTATTTCCCAGTTAAGGTAGCTAAAGGCTGGGACACATTTTGGTTCTGTTAATGTATTAACATGCTGCAGATTACAAATAAAGGAGCAATTTAAGTACGAATGGCTAGGAACTCTAGTCTGACATTAGAGGGGAATTGGAAGATAGTGGATAAACAACTCCTGCTGAGATAAAGCTAGTGAATCCTCTTCCTTTTGGACCACCAATTTTCATCTGCAGCAAGTGTAGGGCAGTGACTGATCGCTCAGTGGAACTGCTGAGCCACACTAGGGGATGTTTAAGAGTTGACTACCAATCCATCTCCTCCACAGACTGATAAGCTGCCAGAAATTTAGTCAGTTGATATTCAGTCAATCTTTTTACAGAAAGATTGGAAGTCAACTGTGCATGTATTTTGAGCAATTACATTCAGTTTAAGTTTATTTGAAGTCTTGACTATCTCCATTTCCCCTCACTGCTTATTCACTTGACTTATCCTTCAGATTTAGCTTTGTAAGCTTTGCCATGAGCATTATGGCTGTATGTTATGAATTGTGGCTCATCTGCTATGGAGCACAATTGTGTTTGTGTAACCAAAAGTGTCTCCAGGTTCTAATGTTTGTACAGGAAAGCTAATATTGTACACAGGGTTATAAAGCTTAGTTGTGCTGACTTCCATAACCTAGAAGCTTGATTTAAAGTTTGGTGTCATGATGTTTCAAGCCTTAACATTTGTATCATTCATGATCAGTACTGCTCCAGGGGTAGAATATTGTTGCTAACAAAAGGAGTACATGGGCAGACTGGGAAATGATCTTAGGCAAGAGGCCTGTCTGGGTAGTGAATATTGAGGAAGTGTCTGCACCCTTTAAACACTGGATGTCTCCACACACTTGAAAGGTGTATTTATTGGCTGTGAAATAAAAATATTGTTTGTGAAGCTCCCATGGTGACATGAGTTGACAGTCTTTATTCCACCCCCATCCTGGTCAAAGAAACTTGACAAGGTGCTGTGTTGCGTGGAAAATCTGCTATGCATTATATATTATATCCACTTGAAAGGGCAAGTAGGGCTTAATTTGTCTTACCACAAGATGGCATTTGTGTACTTTTTGGTACTCCTCCACTGGAATATCCATCTTGATTTTACTGCTCAACTTCTGGAGTGGGTCATGAACCAACAGCCTTCTGGTTTGAAGGCAAAAGTGTTAGCAGCTGTAACATGACTGGGGGAAGAAAAAATGGAAGATCTTTAGAGGAATGGAAAAACAACATTTTTTTTTCAAGAGCTCTGATAGAGAGTGGTGTTTCATGGAATTAATTCACTTCCACAAGCACAATGTTGGGATGCTGTTTATTTCAAAGATTAGATTAGATTACAGTGTGGAAACAGGCCCTTTGGCCCAACAAGTCCACACCGACCCACCGAAGCACAACCCACCCAGACCCATTCCCCTACGTTTGCCCGTACTGTTAGGTGAAGGGGTAATCTAGCATGGCCAATTCACCTAACTCGCACATCTTTGGACTGTGGGAGGAAACCCACACAGACACAGGGGGAATGTGCAAATTCCACACAGTCAGCTGCCCAGGTCTCTGGCGCTGTGAGGCAGCAGTGCTAACCACTGAGCCACCGTGCCACCCACAATATATCTGACCTATAATTGTCAGGCAGTCTAGTCAGTGAAATTTATTAAAGTCTCAATTATTTGTTAGGGGTGCTCCAAAATCTTGAAGAGGAAACTGAGCCCTAGCATGACTGCCTTCAGAAGGAAGTAAAAATTAAACCAATGTGGAAAATTTTGGATTACTTTGGTCTGCACAAGCTGCATTTTGAAATATGTATCATACACTTTTGTATTCTTAAAGAAAATATAGGGCCAGGGATTGTAGAAGGATTGGATTTCCTCAGAAAATGAGGATGCAATTAGTCAGAGTTCTACAGCAAGGAGGCAGACTCTTCGGCCTAAATTGGTCTATGCCGATCAAAATGTCCATTCATACTAACCCCATTCCCTGTACTTGGCCCATGTCCTTCTAAAGCCTTTGTTTTTTTTTTAGACTTAAATTTCCCTACAGTATGGAAACAGGCCCTTACCAAAGAGTAACCCACCCAGACCCATTCCCCATCTATGTTTACCCAATTTAATGTACCTGAAACTATGGGCAATTTAGCATGGCCATTTTACCTGACCTGCACATCTTTGGATTGTGAGAGGAAACCAGAGCATCTGGCGTAAACCTAAGCAGACATTGGGAGAATGTGCAAACTCCACAGACAGGTGGGAATCTAATCCAGGTCCCTGGCATTGCATCAACAGTACTAACCACTGAGCCATCGTGCTGCCCAATACATCTCCACGTATTTGTCAAAATGTCTTTCAATTGTTGTTAATATACCCGTCTCAACCATTTTCTTCTGGAAGTTCATTCAATATGCACACCCACCCTCTGTTTAAACAAAGTTGCCCCTCAGATTCCCTTTTTTTTTTCTTTCCCCTCCAAACTTAAACTGATGCCCCGTAGGCCTCTATTTCTGGGAAAAAGATTGAATGCATTCACCCTATCCATGCCTCTTGTGATCTTGTACACTTAGGTCAAATCTTCCCCTAGTTTCCTAAACACTTAAAGTTCCAACTTGTCCAACCTCTCACTATAATTCAACCCTTGTCCTGGCAACATCCTTGCACTCTTTCCAGTTTAACAATATGCTTTCTAGAGTAAAGTGATCAAAACTGAATACAATACTGAGGCCTCACCAGCATCATTGACGACTGTAACATAACTTCCCAACTTCTATACTCCATGCCCTGACTGAAGAACTATTTTCCCAATGCCCTGTTTACCTGTGACTCCACTTTCCGAATGATGCATCTGAACTCCAAGGTTCCCCTGCACTATACTTTTGTAAGTCCTACCATTCACCATGAAACTCCTGTCTTTGATTAGATTTTCCAAAATGTAAGACCTTACACTTATCTATATTAAAACCCATTTGCCATTTCTTGGCTCACTCCTCCAGCTGGCCAAGATCCTGCTGCAATTTCTGCTCACTTGCCTCCATTGTCCATAATTTAGTGCCATCTGCAAACTTGCTAATCACACCTTGTACATTCTTGTCCAAATTGTTGATCTAGATAACAGAAATGGGCTCAGCCCCGACCCCTGAGGCACTCCACTTGTCACAGGCCACCAGTCCGACCAGTATCCTTCCACTATACCTTCTGCTTCCAGCCATCAAGCCAATTGTGTATCCAATTTGCCAGCTCACCCTGGATTCTGTGCAATCTAGCCTTCCAGAGCAGCCTACTATGTGAAACATTATCAAGGGCATACTGGAATCCATATAGATTACCTCTACTGCTCTACCCTTGTCAACCTTCCTCGTTACTTCATGAAAGAACTCTAACAAATTTTGAGGCATGATCTCCCATGCACAAAGCCATGCTGACTCCTCCTAATCAAACCCTACCTTTTCAAATGCATATATAATCTTATCTCAGAATATGAGATTGGTCATATTTGTTTCAATTTTAAAATTGTTGTCCATGTCCGCTGACTAGCTGGAAAGCATTGGGACCAAGATGAGTTTTGTTCTACTCAGGGTTGTGAATCTTTGGAATTATATACTCCAATGGGCTGTTGAAGTTCAGTCGCTGTATGTTAAAGATTGTTGTTCAGAAGTGTCACTGACACGATATAAAGGGATATAGAGATAATGTGGGGAAAATGCATTAAATTGTTTGACCAGCTGTGATTATATTGAATAGCAGAGTAGGCTGAATGGCCTACTCCTTGTCATTCGTTGTGGAATTTCCTCACTAAATTTCTCTGCTTCTCCCAAACCTATCCCTTTTTTTTTTCAAACTTTTGGTCACTTTTTTTTTCTTTAAGATTCAATGTAAAGTGTTTTGCAATGTTAATCAGTCACAAATGAATCAAAATTCTTTGCCACATTTTATAACATCTAATCAGTAACTTGCAGTACTTTGTCTTAATTCAGGAGGTAGAACTTAGTTGAATTTTTCCTACACCTTTTTCATTCCAGATTGATTCCTGGAATGGTAGGTTTGTCATAAGGAGAGATTGGATTGACTGGATCTATTCTAAACTTTTTTTTCAATGAGGCAATCTGAAAGGCCTGGGCAGACTGCTGGAATGATGTTTGCTGTGGGTGGGGACATCCAGAACAAGAGGTCATGGTTTTGGGGATGTAGTAGGTTACTTCAGACTGAGATTAAGAGAAATGTCATTGTTACTCAGTAAATTCTCTATTTTAGGAGGGTCTAAAAGTGAAGTCATTCTGTATATTCACAGAAGAAATATCTTTCTAGATGCTAAAGATGCCAAGTGATACGGGTAGAGACGCCTTGAAATAAAGGATCAGTTATGATCGTGTTGATATTTTCTAAGACTAGTCTCATGTAAAGACTAGCCAGTGAGATCCAGATTTTGTTAACTGTCAACTTGTCAGAAAACAGTTTATGTATGGTAGACTGTACATTGTTTGATTTGTAAGTGATTGGCCCTGCCTGCAAGAAGAGTTAAGTGCTCAAAACTGAGCTTCAGTGAAATCTGCTCACTAGTTTTGAGTAAGCATCTCAAAGACTAGAACCCAAAAAGCCAAAGTCAACTGTTGTTTAAAGGAACTTTTTACCTTCAGAAATCCTGAATGTACTAGCCAATCGTTTTTTTTTTAATGGTATATATCTTGATTTGATCAAGTGGGGTTAACAATTGTCCTACATTGTAATTCCAGGAAGTGAATGATGTATTTAGTTTTACCACTGTTTTTCCTGTCAATCTATATAAAACAGGATAGTTTCAGGACCAAGAAAACCAATTACACTTGTAAATATTGCCTAAAAATTCAGTTTTTAAAAAAAGGTAATGAAGCACTATACTGGCAATAGGTTAAGGATATGACCACTTTAGGGATGCTGCTTTGTTCCATTGAGAATTGTGCAAGCTCTCCTATTCTTCAGTTGTGAAACAACAAAATATTGTAGCCACCAGCCAGAGATGGTTTGAGTCACGCCTGTTTACAGTGCAACTGTCAGTGTTTGAGTTGAATCAATAAGTTAGCTATTAGTATTTTACATCCTATCTCCATCGGCATTCTTGGTCTAATTCTGGTGTCTGGTTTTCACAGTAGTGTTAATATGAATTGCAATGTAACTAATGGGGTTTTAGGTTGGGTGGTTAACTAGAATTTCCCCCTGCATATTTTGCCTTAAATTGTTGAAAGTGAGCTAATTACGTTGTGGTGAGGGGAACTTAATGAAGAGATTAGCAATTGTGCACCTCCTTTTTAATGTAACTTCAAAGTCTCCATGTCAAATTGAAAATAACATGGACAGAAAGAAAATGTTTAAAGGAGGGTTTTAAAAACAGGAGAGAAAGTGCTTTCCAAAATCTAACACCAAACTTCTGAAGGAGTGAAACTTAACACCTCTGGCATGAGAACTAATTTCAAGTATTGACTGCCATCAAGTAGGTGTCCCATTTTAAACTGGTATTTTAGATCAGAATGGACAAGCATTTTGAAATATGCCAATAAATAGCTATTGTACAAATAGAAGAACTAACCACCTTTTTTTGTTTCCAATTGAGTCAGCTGATAACTTGCTTTTTTATACAAAGCACATTGTGTTGGCTCTTTGGCCTATGTCTTATGAATTGATACATTTTAAACCACTTTTTAGTCTGAGTGAAGTTTTTTTGTAGCTTTTGCACATTAAATAGCAGTGTTTAATACTGGTTGCAAATCTAAACCACTGACTTTGCTAGATTTGCTGAGGTCCGCACCCCCTAACAAGCCACTGTCCCCTCCTGGCACCTTCCCCTGCCACAGGAATTACAAGACCCGTGCCCACACCTCTTTTAAAATATTGTCTCTTTCTTCCCCTCCTCCACCACCACCACCAAGCCTTTACCTCCATCCAAGGCCCCCAAGGAGCCTTCCAGTTTTTTTTCACCTGCACTTCCATATGTCAGTCATTGTATCCATTTTGCTCCTGATGCAGTCTCCTCCACATTGGGGAAACTGGATCCCTCCACCCCATGGCCGAACACTTCAACTCCCCCCCCCCCCCCCCCCCCCCCCCCCCACCTCCACTGCTGAGGACATGCAGGTTCTGGGCCTCCTCCATTGCCACTCCCTCACACCTGATGCCTGGAGGAAGAAAGCCTCATCTTCTTCTGCCTCAGGCTCCTTCAACTGCAGGGCATCAATGTGGACTTCACCAGTTTCCTCAGTTCCCCAACACCTACCCTCCCCAACAAAAAAAAAATTCCAACCTTGCAGCTCAGCACCGCCCTCATGTCCTGTCAATCTTCCTTCCCACCTATCAACTCCACCCTCACCTATGACCTGTTGCACTCTTAGCTACCTTCTCCCCAGCCCCACCCCTCTCCCATTTATCTCTCTGCCCCCTCACTGTCTCCTATATCCACTGTGTCCTTTGGCAACTGTCCTCATTGTCTACAACTGCATCAATTTTTGTCATCTGCAAACTTGCCAATCAGGCCACTTACATTCATAATTGTTTTTTATGAAATCTAAACTGAGCTGCCAGTGCTGATCATTTGAAGATCACTGATCTCCTAGTCAGAAAAACACCCCTCCACAACAAGGTGAAAGTGGATATGGTGGGTGCTGGAGATGACTGTCAAGGTTAGCATGGTGCTGGAAAGAAAGGGTTTCCTCCATGAAGGGCTTTTGTCCAAAATGTCTATTTTCCTGTTCCTTGGGTGCTACCAGCACTACTTTAATCTTGAACCCTCCACAACAATCGTATGTATTTTTTTTGACCAAGCCAATTTTATGAAAGTTACCAACTCCATGTAGATCCTCTGTACCAGCAAGCATTGAGGGACCTTGGGAAATGCTTTACTAAACTGCACAGATAATTCATTACCTTATCCTCATCAATCATCTTTAATTCTTTTTTGAAAGTGACAGACAAGTTTAAGACCAGCTCTTCTCTACACACAGCCATGGTGACTATCCCTATTAAGTCCATTCTTTTCCAAAGGCAAGTAAAACCTGTCCTTGAGAATCCTCTCCAATGATTTCTCTACCACTGTCAGGTCGGTGGCCTGTAATTTCCTGGATTACCCTATTGCCTCCTTGAACAAAGGAACTGCATTGACTGTTCTCTGGGGCCACCTCTGTGGGTAAAGAAGATACAAAGATGTCTGTAAAGGCCTTAGCATACCTCCTCCCTCAGTATGTGTGGGATAGATCTTCTTGATTTCAAGACATCCAACGCCACCAACTTAATATTGATGTGCCTTAAAATATCAATATACCACTCCCTAATTTTATCCTCCATGTTCTGTGAATACAAATGTGAAGTACTCGTTAAGGACCTCACCCATTTTTTTTTTCCCCTCATGCATAAACTCCCTGTTTTGTCCTTGAGTGGCTTTACCCTTTCCCTAGTTAACCTTTCTCCTCATTGTAAGAATAAAATGTCTTTTGGATTCTCAATTCTACTTGCCAAGGATATTTCGTGGTGCTTTTTTTTAGGCCTCCTAACTTTTTGTTTAAGTTCCTTTCTGCTTCCTTTTATACTCCCCAGGTCTTGTCTGACTTCCATTTTCTAAACCTTACATTTGCTGCTATATCTTTTTGACTGAATGTTAAATCTTTTGTCATCCAGGATTCCTGAATCTTGCTATCCTCAAGTTTCCGCCTCTTGGGAACATGCTGGTCCTGAACTCTGATCAACTGGCTCTCAAAAGACTCCCCTATGCTAGCTGTAGATTTATCCTCCACCAACTGCACCCAATCTAATTTCTCCAATTCCAGTCTAATATTGTTATAATTAGCCTGCCCTAATTTAGTCATTTGTCTGACAACCATTCTTATCTTTATCCATAACTACCTTTTTTTTAAAAGTTACAAAATTATGATCTATGTTCTCAAAGTGCTCCCCAACTGAAACTTTAGATCAGCTGGCCATGCTCATTCTACAATCCAAAGTCTAGTACAGTATCTTCTCTAGTTGGGTTACCCACACATTGTCTGAAAAAGGCCTTCTGGATGTGCCTGAAATTCTATCCCATCTAAACCTTTTGCACTAAAATACTCCTCAGTTTTTTTTTTTGTTTTTTTTTATAAAAAACATTTTAAATCTTTCCTTCATCTGCATACATATTTATTTGTTCCTGGCTATTGGGAAATGTATAGTATAATCCCATGATAGCAATTGCACCTTTCCATTCCTGAGTTTTACTTATGTGGACTCACGATGAGCCCTTCAAGATTTCCCCTTTCAATGCAGCAGTGATGTTCTCATTAATCATCAGTAATGCAACTTCTCCACTTCTTCAAAATCTGCCTATCACACCTGAAGCATTTCTGATGCCTGGAACATTGAGCTGCCAGTCCTGCCCTTCTCAACCATGTTTATGCAATAGCTACAATGTCATAGTTCCATGTGCTAATCAAGGTTAGAGGCTCATCTGCCTTACCATTACGTATACTACTTTCATTTAAGTACACTTCAGACTGCCAATCCCAACATGTTCATTAACCTGACCATTATAATGCTCCCTATTAGACTTTGCCTTCTCAACTACTTGACATTCTGTCCTGATTTCCCACGTTAGTTCAAACCTTCAGTGGCACTAGCAAATTTCCTTGCAAAGATATTGGTGCCCCTCTAGTTTAGGTAAAGATTGTCCTTGTACAGGACCTGGAAGAGAGATCAATGATCAGAATATCTGAAGGCCTCCATCATATGCTATCTCTTGAGTCATACATTCAAATACATTATCTTCCTATTTCTGGCCTCCTAGCATGAGGCATTTGTGGTAATCCTGACCTATCAAACCCAAAGGTTGTGCTTTTCCTGTTTCTGCCTAACTCCCCAAATTCCCTTAGGCAGAAAGAGACAAAAGTCCTGACAATGTCATAGTACTGATATGAATAATACCTCTGGCTGCTTACCCTACCCTTTGTGTGTTTTGTATCTGTTCAGAGGCATCCTTGATTCTGACAAAGGGGGCAACACATTTGTGCCTGCAAGCAAGACTCCAGGATACAAGAAATGTTCTTATCTGTGCCCCTGAATATAGAGTCCTCGTATCACCAATTTACAGCTAGACCCTCCCTGCTATACAATAGAGCCAGTCGTGGTGCCACTGATCTTGCTGCTGCTTTCTTCTGAGGGCATCAACTTCTACATCCATGACTCCTTTAAAAAAAAAATTTATCTATGAAACTTTGCTGCCTTCTGTATGCTTCTTAGTTGCGTCTCCAACTGATTCGTACAGTCTGAGGAGCTGCAAGTGGACACACCTGCAGTCATAATTTTCAGGGCCATTTAACTTGTCCCTGATCTCTCACATCTTACAGGAGGACTGTACCACTTCACGAAGTACATTGCCTTCCATCAACTATTAAATTAAAATGCACAAGTACTCTTTAGTTGAGATCTTTGTGTAATGAAATAACTCAGATTTTTGAAAAGGATTCACTGTAGATAAATACTGAACTGAAATACTAGGGATGGAAGATGTTAATCAAAAACAGATCAGGTGGGTTAGACATTTTACAGGAGTCATAGAAACTTTTTTTATAGGTGATAGACTTTTATCGTCTGCAATTGCTGTATATTTGGTTTTTCATGTGTATGTAGGCTAATGAATAGATAATTCAGGTAAGCAACCCTGATACTGCAAGCTGCATAAGGGCAATGCCAATGACTTATCAATATCTAACTATATATTCATTGCCAAATGTTTTTAATGATGCATTAGTTTGCACTTTTTTAAAACATTGATTCCTTGTGGTCAAGGTGTTTGGGATGGGTATTTAATTATCATGTCGTCCTGGTCGTGAGAATATAGTCCAATTGTGAAATTTTTGCACTTATAGGTAATAGTGCTTTAAAGAATAGTAAAAGCGCTCAAAGCATTTTGAAATTGGCAGGAATTTGAAAGGTTCATTCTTTTTTTTTCTTTCAGCCCTAGTGCATTGGTAGTTTAATCTCAATCATGCTAGAGACCGTCCCAGAGATCTCTTTGGTGCCCCCTTGCACTTTTGTCCTGACCTTTTTTGAATTAGATTAGATTACATACAGTGTGGAAACAGGCCCTTCGGCCCAACATGTCCACACTGCCCTGCCGAAGCATAACCACCCATACCCCTACATTTTACCCCACTATGGGCAATTTAGCATGGCCAATTCACCTGACCTGCACATCTTTGGACTGTGGGAGGAAACCAGTGCACCCGGAGGAAACCCACGCAGACACAGGGAGAACGTGCAAACTCCACACAGTCAGTCACCTGAGGTGGGAATTGAACCCAGATCTCTGGCGCTGTGAGGCAGCAGTGCCACCCATAAGAACTCATTCATACGATCAATATTGATCCACTCTCCAGGTATTTTATTCAGATTCAATCTTAGTATTTGACAGGCTATTGGGAAATTTAAGCAATTTTTAAGTCTCTTGTTTTGAGTATCCTTCATTGCATTCTTTATGAAGCCCCATTCCATTTAAAGCCTAGCCATTTTTTTTTCTAATTGATCAATCTTTTGTATATGCATATATTGAATAATCTGTCTAAACTGAAAGTTGGAGTATAAAATGCAACTGGCAGTGTTTGCTTGTGGGATATGTCCACAAGACATGAGAATAATAAATAGTTTTAAAAGTTACACTTACCTAATTTTTTTTAAAACGGACTTTTGGACTAAAACATGGCCACTGCCGATAACTAACGTGGACTTCCAATCAGTTCTGCAATCAGTTGTTGGCAGTACAGAGCTTGGGCATCATCCACTTGGAATCTTGCACCCTTACAGTCAAACACACAGGAACAGGCAATGCTGTGTCTCTCCAATAGGAAGAACATATAAGAGTTATCAATACCTCATTATGCTTGAAGTAGTACTGACTTTTGCCCAACATCTCATTCAAACAAGGAATGATGCATATTGATTAGAGGCTTAACCTTGTTTTATTTCTGGAGGTGCTAATGGTCCCATTTATACCCTAAAGTATAAATGGGACTATTACTTGACTACTGGCCACAAGAATAGAAGCCTGTTGTTTCAAGAATACTTCCGGTGTAAATAAAGGGTGACTTGGTGACAGGATACCAGCCTCTGGAGTTACTTCAGACTGCCCTTGATATCAAGGCAGCATGTGATTGTGTGTGGAATCGGAGTAAAACTGAAGTCAGTAGGAATTGGGCAATTGCCATTGGTTGCTAAGAAAGTGGTGGATGGTGGTGGTCAGTCATTTTAACAAAACAAAAAGCCAGTTTTTAAAAATGTAAATGACTCCTTAATGGGCCCATCTCATGACCAAAGCTCCACTTGATCTTTGGTAAATAAGTTGGTTTTTTTGTGTATTTTGGCCCCCTTTCCTCTGTCTGTCTGGTAATAGTCTAGTCTTTAGTTAACATCACATTCTGCTGGGAATCTAACTGGTGATACCATAACCAATCCGAGGACTGGTTAAACCTGGTTTACAATTAAATTATCTTCAAATCTGGAAGAAATCTGCCTTTATGCTTTAAGTAGATTACGTCTGTTCACTAATATCATCTTGATAGGCATTCTTCAAAATTAAAGAAATTCTATAACTTGAGCCATTTGTACCCACCAAAAGCCAAGCTATTGTTGTAAAGTACCTGACTGAATGCTAACTTTCTGGATTCAGCCAAATTTTGATTTTCTTTAGATTTTTTTCTTAATTTTGAACTCCTTTTTTCATTTTGTTACAACATACATGATTAGGATATTTAAAGAAAAACACTTTTGAATCGCTGAATAAATCATTCTTGACTGATTAGGTGTTATTTACAAATGTTATTTACAAATTCAATTTTGAAATGGAAGGTGAGGGGAAATATGGCATAACCTGTTTGGTTTTTTAAATTTAAAAACTAAATGCCTCTGCCTCCAGACAGCAGAGGAGAAACATTAAAATAATTCAATTATCTTGCCCTCTGCTCTGTAGTAGGGGTTTGTTTTCCTTGCATGAGAACATAACTATTTTAAGAGCTAGAATAGGCCAGTCAGCCCATTCTCTCCTCTGCCATTCTCTAATTTGACTATTCCATATTCCTGCCCACACGGTGTGTCTTTAGTTTCTTTATCAGTGAGTTGAAAAAACAGCCTCCTCCATGCTTAAAAATATTCAAAGACTCTTCTACCATCTTATGGAGAAGATAGAAGATAACTTTTTTGTTGGAAGTGAGTCTTTCAAATTATTCTTTCACCTGCCTTAAAGGAAGATATTTTATTTTGAAAGTGGTCCCTAATTTTAGATTCTCTTGCAAGAGGGAAACATGCCTTCCACATCCTCCCTTTCAGAACTCTCAACTGATCTTGTTTCGATTAAATAATTTTGTCTACTGGAGCTTAGTGATACGAAGCTCATAAGACAACTTGATCATTTTCAGCTGGTAGGTTGGTAAAGCTTTTTTGAACCACCTGCAATATATTTTACATCCTTCCTTGAAGGAAAGCAATACTGAATGTAATACAATAAGAGTTGGAGATCTGAAACAAAAACAAATTCCTGGAGAAACTCAGGACATCTGGCACCACCTGTGGGAAGAAAGTGAATGTTTAAAGGCTGGTGAATGATGAGTCACCATGCTTCAATGCATCAATTTCTGTTTTTGGTATTATACACAATACTTCTAGTGTGGTCTCACCAATGCCCTGGGCTAGTGAAACATCCCCTTTCTGCAAGGGGAGTTGAATTCAAAATAAGAAATGACCACCTTCTATTTTAGGCAGAAGTGGGTACTGCAATTGCTGGAGATCAGAATCCAGATTGAGTGGTTATGCAGCATCCGAGGAGCAGGAAAATGGATATTTTGGGCAGGAGCTCTTCCTGATGCTGCCTGACTTGCTGTGCTTTACTAGCATCAGTCTAATCTTGACCCCTTCCTATTTTAATTAGTACTAATTAATTGCTAAACCTGCTTGCTTTTGTGATCCATGTTCAGTACTATAGTTGAAAAATGTGGTGTTGGAAAAGCACAGGTCAGGCAGCATCTGAGGAGCAGGAGGTTGCTGTTTCGAAGTAAGCCCTTCCTGTTGTGCTTTTCCAATGTCACCTTTTTTTGACTGATCTCTAGCATCTGCAGTCCTCTTTGTCAACGTAGTGATACAGTCAAATCCTTTTGAATTTTAGAGCCCTGCAGTTTCACTTGTTCCCATATTGCATTCAATTTGACATCTCTTTACCCATTCATTTTATAATCTCCTTCTGTCCACTTTTGCAACTTTTCTACATACTTTGTCATACTTTTTTGTCCCATCATACATATTTGTAAGTTGTAAAAAACTTGAGGCCCTGTCCATGACACTGTTAATTTGACAACTCGAAAAATGCCTATCTATTTGAAAATCCACAAACCAGACTGTCCTGTTAGGGACATCGTATCAGCCTGTTCCTGACCCATCAAGCTAATTTTGTTCTACCTTGACTCCATCCTCTCTCCACTTGTCTCGACCTGGCTCACCTATGTGCATGGTTCCTGATGTCCTTTTTATGATTAAATTAGATTCCCTACAGTGTTGGAAACAGGCCCTTCAGCTTAACCAGTCCACACCGACCCTCCAAAGAGTAATACACCCAGACCTGTTTCCCTCCAGCTAATGCACCTAACACTATAGCCAATTCATCTGACCTGCACATCTTTTTGATGGAGAGGAAACTGAAACACCCAGAGAAAACCCATGTAGGGAGAATGCACAAACTCTCTCGCAGTCCCCAGAGATTGGAATTGAACCTGAGACCCTAGTGCTGTGAGCATTGAGCCACCATGCTGTCCTCTGCCATATCAAAAGTTGTCAGTTCCCTGGTTCCAACTATTTGCTTCTTCACAATGGATGTCCAATCCCTCTGCTCCATTTCCTGTCAGGATGGTCTGAGAGTTTTCTGCTTCCTTAATCAGAGGCCTGATAATCCATATCTGCTACCATTTGTCCACCGCTTCATTGAATGTCGTCTTTTCCCCCCCCGTGGGTGGCAGTGGTTAGCACCGCTGCCTCAGTGCCAGAGACCTGGGTTCAATTCTCACCTCCGGCAACTGTCTGTGTGGAGTTTGCACATTCTCCCTGTCTGCATGGGTTTCCTCCACAGTCCAAAAATGTGCAGGTTAGGTGAATTGGCCATGCTAAATTACCCATCGTGTTAGGTGAAGGGGTAAATGTGGGGGAGTGGGTCTAGGTGGGTTGCTGTTCAGAGGGTCGGTGTGGACTTGTTGGGTGGAAGGGCCTGTTTCTACACTAATTAATCTAATCTTCTTTTCCCTGAACAATTTCTCCATCTCGCTTCTGCCAAGTCAAAGGAGTAGCTATGGGTACCAGTTATGCCTGCCTCTTTATGGGGTACATGGAACAAGCCTTGTTCCAGTGCTACAATGAACCTCTCCCACAATATGCACACTCTCTTCAGTACATCAATGACTCTTTTGGTGCAACTTTTTTTTTTGCCTCCAATTTCCATCCCTCTATATAACTTCCACATCATTTTCTGACACTTCTCTTCCTTTCCTTGACTTTCCATCTCCATTTTGGGGAATAAATTTCACTGACTCCTAATAACTACCTTCACTACTGATCTTTTGAATCCTTATAGGACATGGGATATAATCACTTTCTCCCAGTTCTTAGGATTGGGTCCTCCTTGTTTTTTTTTACTTTTCATCCCGCCAGGCTCCCCATCCAAAGGATCATCCTCCATTTCAGGCAACTCCAGCAGAACCTAACCACTGAGCTCAACTTTCCTGCACTCTCCCGTCTGCATTTTTTGTTTTTTTTTTAGGGACCAGGCCCTCCAAGACATAGTCCACTACTCCAATGGCCATCAATACAAAACCACCCCACCCCCGTGGCACTTTGAGTTGTCATGAGTGGTTAAGGGGAGCTAGTGCATGTAGTTAATGTAGATTTTTATAAGACTGTGTAAGGTCTCCCATTCGCGATTAGCATGCAAAATTGAAGTGCATGCAATAGGAGATAGTGTACTCAAATGGAATGTGAACTGGTTGGTGTACAGTAAACCAAGAATGAATGGGTCTTTTTCCAGATGGCAGGAAGTGACTAATGGAGTACTGCAGGGATCACTGTAATAAACTCTCAGTATGATTTAATGTGATGTCAGATCTCCAAATTTGCAGATGATACACAGCTAGGTGGGGGTGGTGAGCTGTGAGGAGGATGCAGAGATTTCTTTAAGTTGAGTGGGCCAATACATGGTAGGTGGATAAATGTGGATACATTTTTAGTGACAAAAACAGCCAGATTATTGTCTGGCTATAGATTTTGAAAGGAGGAGCTGCAATAGTACATCTGTCCTCGTATGCCAATTGATGAAATAAACATGTCACTGCATCAAGCAGTGAAGAAGGTAAATGGTATGTTGACCTTTAATGAGAGGATTCGATTTCAGGAGTGGTTATGTACAGGGCCTTGGTGAGACCGGGGGAAAGTAAGGCCTGCAGATGCTGGCGAACAGAATAGAAGGATGTTGAGCTGGAAAAGCGCAGCCAGTCAGGCAGCATCTGAAGAGCAGGAGAGTCGACAAGATTAGATTTAGATTAGATTACTTAGTGTGGAACCAGGCCCTTCGGCCCAACAAGTCCACACCGTCCCGCCGAAGCGTAACCCACCCATACCCCTACATCTATATTTACCCCTTACCTAACACTATGGACAAGTCGGGCATAAGCCCTTCATCACCACCTTGGTGAAACCATGCCTGCAGCGCTGTGCAGTTTTGATCACTATCTGAAGAAGGATGTGCTGGCTATTGAGTGCAACAAAACATTAATTCCTAGGGCAGTAGGACCTAATTAGATTACATTAGTGTGGAAACAGGCCCTTCAGCCCAACAAGTCCACACCAACCCCCTGAAGCGTAACCCACCCATACCCCTCCATTTACCCCTTACCTAACACTGGGCAATTTAGCATGGCCAATTCATCTGACCTGCGCATCTTTGGACTGTGGGAGGAAATCTGAGCACCCGGAGGGAACCCATGCAGACACTGAGAATGACTGTGGAGTTTGCACAGTCGCCTGAGGTGGGAATTGAACCTGGGTCTCTGGCACTGAGGCAGCAGTGCTAGCCACTGTGCCACCCTAATGCACAGGGAGTGACTGGTTAGGAATGTTCACTGGCGTTTAGAACATTGAAGGGGGAGTTTCATGGAATGCCAATAGGATTAGATAGGGTAGTTGCAGGAAGGATGTTCTCTCTATCTTTTAGACTGTGTGATTTCTAAATTTTAGACTCTCTCAGACAATGGGCAGACTGAGATGAGGATAAATTTCTTTACCCCATACTGTAGTGAGTCTGTGGAATTGTCACAGGAAACTGAAGGCTAAAGCATTGAAAACTTTCAAGGAACATGTAGATATATCATGGCCATAATAAGCTCAAAGGGTCTGGGGAGAATGTAGGAATAGGGTATTAAGTCAAATGATCAGCCATGATCCTATTGAATAGCATAGCAGGCTTGGAAGACCTACTACTCCTATTTTCTATCTTTCATTAACTTTTAAAGATGTCTCCTGAAGGATCACTGGCATGGGTGCTTATTTTTAAATTTTCCATCTGTTTAATTGCCTGTTGCAGCTCCCCCAGAGTATTTAGTCCTTTAGTGGATTCAACTAGAGGATACTAGTTTGCGTAGTATCTGCTGCTACCGATCTTTTTATTTCTTTTTGCTGATGTGGAGCTGTTAGTTTCTTTCATGGTACTGTCATGTTTTGAGAAACACTGTTATGAGAATTAAGATTTTGACTTTGCAGCCATTAGTACCATTTATAGATAAGAAAATTGTGTTGTCAGGATGGTACTTGGTTTTCTTTTCCCACTACAGTTTTTATATATTGTTGGTTTTTAGTATCAGCCTTGAGCTGTTAGAATGTTATCTTGGTTTGTTCTGCCAAACAGTGAAGCCTGCTTGTTTTTGTTCTATGACAGCTTTGTTGAACAAGATCTGGTGACTATGTTCTGACCTAATGATCTGAACACATGTCAAGTATAGCTGACTTAATTTGATTCCACTGTTTTGAAATTGAGTTGGGCATGTTAGTTTCGATTTGATTTTTGTGAGCTGCCTATGGAATTCCTTTGGTCAGGCTACATTCAATTAAGGCATTGATCAACTTCGTCTTGCAGTCTTCAGTTCTTACAATTTGTATTTGATCAATCAATGTTCATCAATAAAACATGTCATTCTGTGTAGCAGGCATCCATCTCCCACATTGATTGACTGTGATACAAACATCACTTGGGTGTTTTGACTTGAACAATCTGAGATGCCAGTGCTTTGATATAGGATATTCTACTCTCTTTAATAGAAGTACTTTGCCAGTAGGAGGATACTATTTGCATTGACCTTTCCCAATTGCTGTTCTATTGTTACTCCACCAGACAAAGCAAAGGACAGTCTTAGCATGGAAGTATTAATGAATGATTTTGTCTTCCATTTGTTTGGGATGACCAAGTCCTTTTTTAATGGAAACTTTCCTTTATATCTTCACCTTGATTTAGATTACTTAGTGTGGAAACAGGCTCTTTGGCCCAACATATCCACACTGACCCGCTGAATAGAAACCCACCCCCTACAGGAGGAAACCCATGCAGACACTGGGAGAATGTGCAAACTCTAAACACAGTTGCCCAAGGCTGGTATTGAACTCTGGTCCCTGGTGCTGTGAGGCAGCAGTGCTGACCACTGAGCCACCATACCGCTCACCTTAGCCAAGGATTGGTGCATGAATGCTGGCTGTAGCATATGGTTTACAGCTGAGCTGGAGACTTTAATGCTATGACCTCTTTCACCTGAGTTCTGGCAGAGCATTCAAGATCCTAATCTAGGTGACACTATATATCTTTATGGATAGGAGTGTCTTGTCGGTCTTGCCTTTTCCAGGAAGTGTGTGTATGTTCATTCAGCTGTCCTCTTGAGGAAGGTGGGTCACACTGGGGATAGTGTATTTGTAGTTCATGTAATGTGATTGCAGTTCTTCCAGCTGCCGATCACTTATCAATGAGTATTGGAGCATTAAGTTGTAAAATTCTGGGGGTGTTCCAAGCCAGGAGAATGTCATAACCTATTTCTAGGGCACCTTTTATTTGGCTTTTCACCCAATTAGGTGACCAGAGGGTATCCTATATCACTCACTGATACTGCTATCGAAAGACACTAGTTCCAACACCAGTGGCTAATCACTTGTGCATCTGTTGACTGTAAACTTTTTAGGGCCCAGGTATTGCTACAGGACTTGACAAAGGACTTGGACTCCTGTCAAAGTTTGCACATGATTTTCATTTAACATGGGGAGCTTGGGGCACCAGCATTGTCTATGTTGTCTTTCTACAGATTTTCTGGTCAGATTTTGTTGATCTGACAAGTGCTATGACTAGGACTATCTTGATACTGCAGCCTGTTTTTGTTTCCTCCTTTTGCCAGTTTTGCTGTTGCTTACTTTCTGACTATACTTTTGTCAGGCACCATCCCCATAACCTAGCAACCATAGGTGATACTAATTTGCACAAGATCCTGAAAATGCACAAGCCTCTTCCCCTGTGTCAAAATGACAATCCACAAGAGGATTTGGAAGAAACATTTTGAATAAATATCAAATAATGTGGAAACTTTTAGCTTGTCCCTTTGTTTTGTGAAAAAAATGTCTTTTAACTGTTCTTGACATGGAGCACATTACTCAAAATAAGCACCAATTTATAACTTTTTCATGTCAAGAATGAGTTACAGCGGCAAGATACTTCTAATCTAAAAAAAGTATATTGAGCTTTTTGGGGCAAAGTGGGATAGTTTCACTGGTAGTGAACTGAAGGTACTTTTAAAAGAATATAGAAGTGGGGAGGTTGGAAACAAAAATTGTACTCCATTAAATATCTATATTCTTGCTGTTGAAGGAGTATTAGTAATTTGCAGTAAATTTTGCAAATTGTACAAGATTGGTATGCATCTATAGGGAAATAAATTAAATGGCAATCCTAGATAGTGTGCCAATGAAGTGGTTGCTTTCTCCTGATTTGTTAAACAACTTGTGTATTTTCAGCAAGTTTAGATATGTAAGTAATACATAGTAGTGATCATTATTTCGAAGGTTAATTTTACCAGAGTCACAATCTAGAGATTGCAGTCAAAATAAAATCATGAGTCCTTGTGAAACATTAACTCTACTCCAAGTGGCTGAAATTTCCTCTAGTGTGTTAAAGAAAAGTTGTTTATATTGTTATTTGCAATAGATGTCCACAAAAGCCATTAGCTGCTTCTCAGTTCTAAATAACAAACTGTAGTTTGGAAAAGCCAGAAATTAAATGAAATTTTGAGCACAGTTTGGAGTGACTACTAAGGCTAGAAGCAGATTTAGATTCTGACTTGTCCCCTTTCTAGATAAAGAATAACATTTTTGAGAAGTCAGGAAGGTGAAGTATAAAATTCCCACGTCTGATCTGCTTATTGGTTGGTGTCCGTCACTTGCCCCAACTCTGCCCTGCTCCGTATTTAACCCATCCATGTACCTATCTTAATGTTCCTTTTTTTTTGTGTGTCTCTGTGTGTCTCTGTGTGTCTCTGTGTGTCTCTGTGTGTCTCTGTGTGTCTCTGTGTGTCTCTGTGTGTCAGATTCACTCGAATGATTCCTGGACTCCCTCTGCTAAGTTACGAAGAGAGTTTACAGTTAAGTTTGTATTTGTTGAAATTTTAAGAGGCTAAGGGGTGGCTTAATTAAAGTTTTCAAGTCATTATTTTGGCAGAAATTATTCCACTATTAAATTGGCTCCAACTTCTGTAATGTTTCAAATCCAAAATTGGTTAAAAAGGTATTAAGAATGGACAAAGTCTGTACAAAAATTGCTGGAAGAACTTCATTCTGGCAGCATCTGTAGAAGAAAGAAAAGTTAACATTTCTGAAGATGGGTTACTGGACTGTTCAGGTTCAGTTCTGAAGAAGGGTCACTAGACCAGCAATGTTAACTCTGCTTTCTTTGCAAGGGCTTTAGCCCCTTAGGGCTAAATTTCATTTGCTAGTTCCTTATCATGAGTAGTAAACAGATTTCTTGACTACAGCAAATAATTGATAGAGTGCAAAATTAGAAATAATTAAGTGTGTGAGCAATCTGTTTTCCATCAATGACCTTATTTACTCATTTGAGTGGTTGATTTACAGCAATTATTCCTTATTGTAAAAGTGCAGTTTGATAACTAATATTGTAACAAAGTACATTTATAACAAATCATTTTATACTATTCTAAAACAACAGTTTGAACTGGATTAACATATGAGCAAGTTGCCAAAGGGTTTTTGAGTCTTGGAATTAAACATTCAACATGTTGGTATTTTAATGCCAGAAGTGCAAAATGAATAATTGATTAGGTTGCCTCATTGTAGAAGACAGTGAAAGTAAATTCTACATCCAGTGCATACTTGTTTGAATACTAAAACTGATTTGGATTTTGTGCAAATTTAATCCCAGGATGGCGAGAGAATTTACTTCACATTTGTGTACAAGTGTTATTATTGTGTTCTTGATCTTGGAACAGAAGGATGGGACAAGAGTTGGGACAAAAGCACCTGTGGTGTTGTATCTGAAAGTTGATGCATAGGTTTTTAGGTTGACCACTGTAGTCTTTATTTGAATTTAAATTTGAATCAAGCACTACACTTGACTCATGTTCTTCAAAATTCTAGCATTTGTGCTAGAATAGTTAAATGGTCATTTTTGGATTGGTGTAAACTTCTGACTCAATTTTTTTTTGTCTTTTTTCAACTGTGTAGCTGCATCACCAGATATTAAAAATCTTGTCTGTGAAAAGGTGGATAAGTGTGCATTTTTAATAAATTTTTCTATGCAGACCCTCCCTCCTTTCCTTCCCTCAGAATTCCTTAATCCCAGTGAAAGGACATGAATCGTATAGTACTCAACATTTTGGTAGGTGTTTAGGCAGCAGAGTAAACTTAATGGAGGCTTTCAGATTATTGTCTGTTTTGTTTTGAAACGCTTCCTTTTTAGTGATAGTTTTCAAGATGTAAAAACTGAGCTACGTTTTCCAATAGTTTTATTATTAATCTCTATTGTAGGCATTGAATTTTTATAAGTGTGTTTTGGTCAAGAACTTTGGTCTTCCTGGTGTCCGACACAAGTCCCATTTTTTTTCTCTCTGTTAGGCTTCAATGAATCCAAGTACTCCTTTGGGCTGCAGACTATCTTGTACCTTTTTGTGAGCACTCTGTTCTACTACTGATAAAGTAACTGTTGTCTTGTTTACTGGGGCTTGTGAATTGTGAAGTGCACTGGTTCCTTTTGAATGGCTGCATCAACTTCCACATGTAAAGATTAAATAACATCAGCAGGATTCCTTCGCAGTGTGGTGGTATTGTGGATACACTATATCATTCAAAACCTAGAAACCTGTTTTATATCATTCTATGGCATGATAGGCAAAAAGGAGAAAGTGAGGACTGCAGATGCTGGAGATCAGAGCTGAAAAATGTGTTGCTGGAAGAAGTGCTTATGTCCGAAACATCGATTCTCCTGCTCCTTGGATGCTGCCTGACCTGTACTTTTCCAGTAATGCATTTTTTGTGATAAGCAAGACAAAGGTCTAGTGAAACAATAGTCCTACAACAAAAAGACTTCAGAAGCCAAAAATATTGACAAGGTTTTTTTAATCAAATCTAAAGTTTAATAAGGCTATGTTTATATTTGTACCAAAAGTATGGAGAAATCATTATTTCCTCAAAGTACATAATGTCTTAAATGAAGTGGTCCGAGGAAAAACTGAATACTGTCTAGCTTAAATTGAAAGATCACCAGAAATAAATGTCTTTGTCAGACTATGACCCAAGTCTTTATTTTAAGGCTATTCTGGGTGGATAAGGTTTAGTTCCTGACACGGGTACAGACCAGCTCATTGTTTCCTTTGAAAGGAGCCATCTGAGGCAAAGCGGGTTGGGGGGATCTGATTGAGGTATACCAAATTATGGAAAGCATAGACAGTGAGAATCTTTATCCCATGGAATACATGCCTAAGACCAGAGGACACCAGTTTAAGGTGAGATGTGGAAATATGAGGGAAAAATTTTTTCACTCAGGAATGTGCTGCCTCAGGGGGTGGTGGAGGCAGGTAGTCTCATGGCATGTAAAAACCCCGGCATGCACACTTAAAATGCCAGGGCACAGCACACTATGGACCAAGTGTAGGTAAATAGGATTAGTATAGTTTAGAGTTTGTTAGCTTAGACATGGTAGGCCGAAGAACCTGTTTCTATGCCGGCTGTCTGTCTGTCTCTACATTGAACTTGAAAAGGGTTTAAACAAAAGGGGGGGGGGGGGTGCAGAAATTGTATTGCTATTAGACAGGACCTGTGGAATATGCACAACAAAAATGTAGAGTCTGTTTAAGGAACACTTGTTGCAAGTGTTGGATAACTTTGTCCCACTGAGACAGGCAAGGAATGATCAAGTGAAGGAGCCTTGGATGACCAGAGGGGAGAAACTTCTTGTCAAGAGGAAGAAGGAAGTTTACTTAAGGTTGAGGAAATGAGGATCGGGTATAGCTTTACAGGATTACCAGGTAGCTAGGACCAAACTCAAATGGACAGATGGTGGGAAGGATTAGGGGAAACCCAAAGGCGTTCTACACATGAGGAATAAGAGAATGGCCCTGCCCCCTCTGTGATCAATCAGGGATAGTGGAGCAAACTTGTGCCTGGAGTCTGAAGAGGGTAGGAGAGGCCCTAAATGAATTTTTTTTTTTTTGCTTCGGTATTCACTAGATAGAGGAACCTTGTTGATGGTGAGAACACTGGACCAGGTTAATTAAGCTTGAACAGAATTTTGAAAATTTTAAGTGGATGTGCTGGAAATTCTGAGAAACATAAAGATGGGCAAGTCTTTGGGGCCAGACCAGACCCAAGGTTACTGCAGGCAGTGAGGAATGAGATTGCTGCTCCTCTGGTGATTGTCTTTGCATCCTCACTCACCACAAGGGTAATACCAGATAATTGGAGGAAGGCAAATCTTGTTCCTCTGCCCAAGAAAGGGGAATCCATGGGAATGACAGTCAGTCAGTTATATCTCTGGTAAACAAGGTACTGGAAAGGATTCTGAAATGCACTTTATAACTATTTGGAAGAACATTGTTTGATTAAAGATAATCAATATGGCTTCGTGAGAGGCAGGTCATGCCTCAAGCCTTAGCTCTTTTGAGGATGTGACGAGACAAGTTGACTAAGGTTGAACAGTGAATGTGGTGTACCTGGATTTCAGTAAGGCCTTTAAGGTTCCCCATGATAAGCTCACTCCTAAATTTTAGGAGGTATGGGATACAAGGAAATTTTGGCTGTCTGGATACAGAATTGGCTCGCTGAAGGAAAGCAACAAATGGTAGTGGATGGAAAGTATTCTGCCTGGTGCCCCACAGTGATCTGTTCTTGGACCTCTGCTGTTTTCAGTTTTTTTATAAAACTGACTTGGATGAAGAAGTGAAAGGGTGCCTTGTAAGTTTGCCAATGACACAAGCCGGTGGTGCTGTAGATTGTGTCAAGGGCTGTTACAGGCTACAGCAAGACATTGAAAAATGTGAAATGATTCATTTTTGGAGGGGTGAATTTGAATGCAGAATACTGGGTTTAAAGACCGGATTCTTGGCAATGTGGAGGAACAGTGGGATTTTGGAGCCCACATACAAAAATTCCTCAAAGTTGCCACCCAAGTTGGTGGGGTTGTTTTTAAGGTGTATGGTGTTTTGGCTTTCATTTTAACAGTGGATTGAGTTTGAGCCATGAGAGTTTGCTGCTGTATAAAACCGTGATTAGATCACACTTAGGATATTGTGTCCTGTTCTGGTTGCCTCATTATAGATCCTTTAAAGAGGGTGCAGAGGAAATTTGCCAGGATTGGAGGGCTCCTCTTATGAAGAGAGATTGAGTAGGTGAGTGAGTGAGCTGGGGCTTCTCACTGGACAGAAGTTGACTTGTTACAGGTGTACAAGATAACAAGAGGTATAGAAGATAAGCAGAGACTTGTCCAGGGCAGGAATGGCTGTCAGCAGGGATCATCGTTTTAAGGTGATTGGAGGGAGGTATAGGGGAGGTGTCAAAGGTAGGTTCTTTATGCTGAGTGTGGTGGATGCATGGAATGCACTGCCAGTGGTAGTAGTGAAGTCAGACATTAGGGACATTAAGTGACTACTGGACAAGCACATGGTGGCAGTAAATTGGGGTGTGTAAGTTAGGTTGAGCTTGGATTAAGACCACTGCTCAGCACAACCTAGTGGGCTGGAAAGGTCTGTACTCTGCCATGTTCTATAATTTTACAGGTAGATATGTGCATTAGAAGTTGAATCCATGCAAGAGTCCCTTAGAATTTGGAAGATTTTTAATTTTTTTTTCTCCCTCCAGTGGCACTATAGTGAAAAGGTTGTGACTGCAAGATGGACAGCAATAATGGTTAATCAATGTGAGCTGATAATTTTAGACCAAACCATTTTTTGATTTTTTTCAAGGGGTAGAAACTGAAAGAGTCAAAGGAAGGCAGTTAGCCATGGTAGAGAGGAGTGGATAGCTGGGCATACCCCAACATCTACTCCGGGTTGGAAAGGGAGGTAGAGAATAATAGAGGTGAAAATCAAAGGTTTAAATTTCCATTTCAATAAGTGGGAAAGAGTGTAGGTATGCTCACTGAGCTGTAGGTTTGATATCCAGATGTTTCATTACCTGGCTAGGTAACATCAGTGGCGACCTCCAAGTGAAGCAAAGCTGTTGTCTCCTGCTTTCTATTTGTTTGTCCTGGAAGGGGTTCCTGGGGTTTGTGGTGATATCATTCCTTGTTTGTTTTGAGGGGTTGATAGATGGTATCTAGATCTGTCTTTGTTTATGGCGTTGTGGTTGGAGTGCCAGGCCTCTAGGAATTCTCTGGCATGTCTTTGCTTAGCCTGTCCCAGGATAGATGTGGTGTTCCAGTCGAAGTGGTTTTTTTTCATCCATGTGTAGAGCTACAAGGGAGAGAGGGTAGTGTCTTTTTGTGGCTAGCTGGTGTTAGTGTATCCTGGTGGCTAACTTTCTTCCTGTTGTCCTACATAGTTAAAAATCGCAACACCAGGTTATAGTCCAAGTTTAATTGGAAGCACACTCGCTTTCGGAGTGACGCTCCTTCATCAGGTGATTGTCCTACGTAGTGTTCGTGCATGGAATTTTGTAGATGAGATTGGTTTTGTCCCATGGGTTGTACTGGGTCTTAAGTTTGTTAGTTTTTGTCTGAGTGTTGGTGGGTTTGTGTGCTACTAGGATTCCGAGGGGTCTTAGTAGTCTGGCTGTCATTTCTGAAACTTCTTTGATTATGGTAAGGTGGTTAGGGTTTCTGACTGTTTGGTCTGCTTGTCGTGGTTTGTTCTTGAGGAATCTGCGCACTGTATTTCTTTTGAGTATCTGTTCTTCTTGAATACGTTGTATAGGTGGTCATCTATCAACCCCTTGGAAAACAAACAGGAAATGATGACACTGCCACAAACCCCAGGAACCCAGGAGAAAGATATAAATAGAAAGCAGGAGACAACAGCTTCGCTTCACTTGGAGGTCGCCACTGATGTTACCTAATCAGGTAATAAAACGTCTGGATATCAAACCTACAGCTAAGTGTGCAAACCTGCACCCTAAACCTCAACCTGAGCTACAAACCTTGCATAAGTGAGAAACTTTTGCTAGGACTACTGGAAGTTGCAAGGAAAGTAAAATTTTGTAAAACATGTCAAGTGATATGGATACCTATGTGATTAAACCAGCAATTTTAAAACCTCCCACTTTTTGGAGAACCAGTTTGGTTTTGTGTTAGTAGATTGTACAATACCTTTACCCAAAAAATGCAAGCAGGGTATCTCTATAACTTTACTGTTTATAGACTTGTGCTGGTTAGGATAAATGCTGCTAAGGAAAAGTTAACTCCATTTTTATTTCTTTTGTGGTCTACAAGTTCCAACGTTTGGTTGGTTTTTTTTTGTCTGTCTGTGTCTGTCGCCAACTATGTATTATCCACCTTTTTTATTTGTGGTGATTTGAAGAACTGCTGTCAGTCTCCAAACCATAATTAATACATGTTGCAAACACCTGCAGGATTAGCATGGAAAACTAGGTTCCTTACTATTTGCTATTAGATTCTTCAAATTAATTGACTGGATTCAGTCCATTTTGAATTGAGATATGGCCTGAGATGATGGGTATATTAAGAGGCTTTTAAGACCAAAAGAAAAATCCTAAATGTTAGAATACATGTCTATCTTTGTAGCAAAACTCCTGGAGGATGTAACATAAGCTTTTCAAAGTTTCATAGGCAGACAAACATGGTAACAACTAGAATATTTCAAGGAGAAGGTATTTGTTTGCCTTTGCAATGTGAACCTCTAAAAGCAAATTCAGTAGGCCATGCAAGGTTGTTCAGGAAGCTAGTGACTTATCTGATGATCTTAATCATAGGAAGAAGAATCAGTTAGATCATGTGTATTGAAGCAAATCAACTTTATAAAATAGTTGAAGATGTTTCGACCTCTCAAGGAAGTAGTGACCAGGCTGAATGATTGATCTCCAGCAGCGATGGCTGCCTTTCTTTGTGCCAGGTAGAACTCTAATCCAGTGAAGAGATTTTCTTTTCTCTTGATTCTTATTTGCTAGAGCTTCTTGATGCTACGTGGTATCAAGGCAGCATTTGACATCAAAGGCTATCACCCTTGTTTCCATTTTTTTTAAATTATGATTTAGCCCAAACGTAATTCTAAAGAAGTCAGACCGACAGGGTCTGGTAAACCTAAGCTGAGCTTAGTGTGCAAGGACAGCAGTTGACATCCCCATCCATTACTTCGTTAGACTGGGGTTGACCAGGTTGAACTTGTCCTCCTTGTTTCCACATAGTTGGATAGATGCCAGTGTTGCAGTTGACGGGTGCACCTTTAGTTAGGGTACAGCAAGCTCTGGAGTTTGTTTTCAATACTTTTGAGTGGAATCTTGTCAGAGCCCAACAGCTTTACAATATCTCATACCTTCAAATGTTTTCTTAATATCAAGTGCAGTGAATCACTTTATTTGATGAAGGACTGACATGATGCTGGAAATCTTTTTGGAGATCAAGATGGGTTATCCACACAAATTCTGGCTAAATATTGTTGCAAATACTTGCCCTTTGCACTGATATGCTGGGCTTAATGTGTTGCTGGAAAAGCGCAGCATCAAAGGAGCAGGAGAATCGATGTTTCGGGCATAAGCCCTTGAGGATGTGCTGGGATTCCCCATCATTTGAGGATGGGGATATTTATGGAACTTCCAGTAAGTTTGTCTGCAACTATTTATAACTGGATGTGATAGTACTGCAATGTTTAGATCCAATCCATTGACTGACTGTGAAATTGCTAGCCTCTTTTATGTGCTGCTTATGCAAATACTCCTCTTGTGCACCTTCACCAAATTGACGTCTCATTGTTTGGATGTCCTTGTGCTAATCCTAGGATGCCCTCCTTCAATGGAAGGGTGCCAGTGTCTATCCCCTGGCTTGATAGAGTGGAGGAATATGAAGTTGAAGATTGTGTTTGAGTAGAGTTCTGCTGATATCAACAGAACCTCGTGGATGATTGGTTTTAAGTTGGTGGATCTGCTCAAAATTTATGCTATTGAGCACAATGGTAGTGCAACACAACACCATCCTCCATGTCAAAATGAGATTGAGTCTGAAGCAATGTGTGGTGATCTTTCCTACAAATATGGTCATGGTTAAGGCAAACTGGTGAGGATGTGGTAAAGTTCCCTCCGGTTGATTCATTCCTGATAAGACCTAATCCAGCAGCTACATCATTTAAGACTTGACTAGCTAGTTAGTGATATTAACAAATAACTGGGTGGGAAATTTCAGTGTCCATCACCAACTGTGTATATTGCCACTGCCATTAATGTGGCCTTTACCATTTGAGAAGTATTGATTCTTCAGCTGAGCTGGGGTAGGGATGGATTGGATAAGAGGTGGAATCTCCACCCTTCAGGCACTCTGCCTGTATTCCTGATGAAGGGCTTTTGCCTGAAACGTCGATTTTACTGCTTCTCGGATGCTGCCTGAACTGCTGTGCTTTTCCAGCACCACTCTAATCCACGCTAAGAGGTGGAATAGTTAACAGTATCACCTACATTTGACTTGACTCATTGAAATTTCAGGGGTCTTGGAGTACATTGAGCACTCCTCCCTTTTAACAGTAAAACAACAGCATCCATGTTTGCCTCTGCCCTGCTGGTGGGTCAAAATGTAACCAGCACTGAAAATGGTGATAGCTGATTTAATTATGTGGTGTGAAGTATGATTCTGAATGTGACTATCCAGCTGTTGCTTGATGAGTCAGTGAGACAGTTGTCTCAATTTTTGGTGTTAGCTCCGAGATGTTAGTATTGAGGACTTTGCAGAGACCATGTGACTGAATTGATCATTATTATTTCCTGGGATGAAGGGCCATCCAGTGTCATTCCACTTTTTTTTAACAAGAGTCCTTTGTAGTTTGATATAACAAAGCAGCTTGCAAGATCATTTTAGAAGCCTTTAATAGTTAGTTACATTGTGGTTTGGGGTTGCATGTAGGCCAAACTAGGTAAGGAAGAAGGATTTCTTTCCCTAAAGGATGATCATGAAACCGATTTATATCTGGGTCACCACAGTGATATCTCTGAATTGTAGCAATTTTTCTTATACCTGACTTCTTTGGAAACAGGACAAGGTAATGCATACAGCTTTCAATTATGTCCATTTAAGAGCTTCAAAGGGGTTTGTATCATTGTGTAAAGGCTTTTCCTGGCAGATCAAAAATATTGGTAAGATGCAGGTCAATGCTGAGTGGGATGGTCTGTATTGGCCAATGTCAAGCCTGGTCATGTTTCAGCAGTTGCTGTAAAGTGTTTTTTTTTGTGTGGTGTGCCAGTTGGAAAGGAACAACTTGCCCAACTTGCTAACCATGGAGAAAGTGAGGACTGCAGATGCTGGAGATCAGAGCTTAAAAATGTGTTGCTGGAAAAGCACAGCAGGTCAGGCAGCATCGAAGGAGCAGGAGAATTGACTTTTCGGGCATTCCTGAAGGGCTTGTGCCCAAAACATCGATTCTCCTGTTCCTTTGCTGCCTGACCTGCTGCGTGCTTCTAGCAACACATTTTTAATCAACTTGCTAACTATGCCCTTAAGTGGCTGGATTTCATTGATGGAAGAAAAAACAAAATTTATTGATTGTCACTTTTTGACACTCCAGAGCTGTTGACAGTGTGAACCAGGAAGTTGGTAGTCTTCTAGGTGAGGTGAGTCCTATACGTTGCAAATTACCACGGTAGAGCCAAGGATGTAAATATCATCTGTGGCATATGGCTACATAAAGGCCCTCCAGGAAGTCAATTCTACGTTTGGAAGTTTTTGAAGAAATTGCAAATTATAGACCATTTAAAGTTGTATGTATCCAAAGAGGAACAAAGTTGGCTGTTTCGATTTTTGCCATCTAGCTGGTACTATCAAAAACTATTATTTGTATCTAATTTTAGAAGGACCGAGCTTTTCTATGCTCTTGGTAGAGACCGAGGGGTGAATTTTGTCATAACATACCTTGATTCATTGCATAGTTGACTCCAAGTAACTGTTGGGATTAGCTTTAGGTTCACTTGCTGGGCACCAAGTAGTGGTGACTCCTGATAGGACCCCCGCCCCCTGTTTAGCATGGCTTTAAGCTCCTTGTTCTTTTAGATCCTTTTTTAAAAAAGGACCTTTTTTTTTCTTGAATTAAATAGATTTGATTGGATTGGTATGCAAGTTGGTTTTGTGGTGATATGGCTATTTTGCAATTTACAGTCTGGTTTGGAAGCTCTTTCTTGAAGTTGTTTGGGCTGTGTTCCTGTTTTAGCTGATTGAACCTTGCAGATGCAAGTCTGTTCAAACGCTTTCCTGAGGAACTTCTGCACTGATGTTTATGCATTTTTCGATGGTATTTAATCAGGAGATCTGATTTTTGAATAACAAAGGATTTTGGTGCTTTGTCTTGTAAAGAAAAATGGCAATTATCTCCCTGGTCAGACTTGGCTGGAGCAACTCTGGTTTCTACTACAGCATAGTATCTGAAAGGATGGTGACACTGATCATGTGCCCGGTTTTAAAAAAAATGTCTGATTTTGCTATTGACCATTTTATTAGTTGAAAATTGCCCTTTTTTTTTGATTCCAAAATGGTATGAGGCTTGGACTCCAGTTTAGTCAGCATCAGAAGATGTTTATTGGTAGCCAATTGTTTTTGTTTGAGTTGGTGCTAAAAGCTAGCTTTCACAGTATTTTATACTTGAAAATATCATTGACACCCCAAAAAACAGCAGTTGTCCTTTTTTATGAATAATTTGGACTTTCATGTTTTTCCTCCCTCAATGGGGACATCAGTTAATAGTGGTGGCTGCCTTCTCTAGTTTCCAGCTCTGAGAAGTTCTCTCTGGTTCCCTCCACTCCATACTACTTTGGTAATTCCTTTAGACATCAGTTGAGTAAAGTCTTTTGCCTCCAAGCCTTGTCTACTGAAGTCTTCCTGTTCTGCGAGCCTTTTGAAAGCCCAAAGTGAGAGTCAAAGGCTGAAAGACTTATTTGTATTTAGCAGGTTCTTCATAACTTTTTATCTTTTTAAAGTATTATCAGTTGATGGTATACAGGAGCACCACAAATCTGATTATTCTCTGGTTTGAGTATGGAGGTTAATGACACCAGCTTGTCTAGCATGAGGCCTCCCATAGGTTTAGGGGTTTGAATGGAGGCAAAACTTTCTGCATTACCCCACTGCTAGTGGCTGTCATGGGATTTTCATGTTAGTAGTTCTGATTATTGTTGTGCCAGCTGTGTTCACTTTCTCCCTTTTTTTTTCCCCAGCGGTAGCTGGAATCCTTGCTAAACAGTTTGCAGATTACTGCCATGTGTAAATACAAAGGCCAGTTGCTGGATGTTTAGTAACAGGACTGGAAGAATATTTACATGGAGGTCATAGCTTCTGCAAAGTTTCATGGGTATTTCCTACCTTGGATCTCCATTCCACATGATCTCACCACTGCATGCTAACAAACAGTTATTGATCCCTGTACTACATAAAATACCCAATTTCTTTTTGACCTTGTTAATGCAAGCTCTAACTGATTCCATTAAACTCATGATACCTCGCCCACCTGATGTTAAGAGGTTTTGGTATTGGAGGTCAGCAGGTGGTGTTAAAAGTTAGCCACTTTCTGACACTGGTCAGTTTCAGCTTTGAGGTTTGTCACATCTTAGATTGCATGGACTGGAAGATTTGTTGATTTTGAGCAAAACCGTGCAGAAGATTTGGCCAACAGTTCCACTCAAAACCATTTAGTGCCATAGATGTATAGCATGGAAACAGACCCTTTTTTTTAGTCCAACTCATCCATGCCAACCAGGTATCCTAAATTAGTCTAGTTCCGTTTACCAGCACTTGGACCATACCCCCCCCCCCCCCTCGACCCTTCCTATTCATATAGCCACAGATGTATTTTTTAAATGTTGTAATTGTACTGGCCTCTAACATAACCTCCTGGCAGCCTATGGCAGGGCAAAGGTAATAGAAGTAGACTGTGGGATTCAACACTTTGTACAGAAATAAATGCAGACGTTCATCTGCATTTTCAATGGTGTATAATGTCTATATTTTTGGCTGAGTTGATTTGTTAGCTTCTGGTTTAAAACTTGTGCTTTTGAGATGTGATTATATTCTAGGTTTTATATCCAGTTCCATGCATTTAACAGTAATATCGGAAGTGCTAACATTCCAGAGAGATTAAGTAAAGCTTCTCTTCTGGAGGAACTGGAATGGAAAGATTTAAGTGGGCTGAATGATATTTTTCAACTGCATTTAATTTATGCTTATTGAATGTAGCTTTTTAAAATCTTTACACAAATTAAGACACTTTGCTATAATGAATATCTAAAGATTCTATAAAGAATTCTCCACATATTCCTACATTTAAGACTTTTTGTTTAAAAGTTCTTGAGATCCTTATGGTTCTTCTTTGGCAATCACTGTCAAACACAGGAAGTGAATTTCCTTCGAAGTACAAAATGGGGATATTCACTGTGTGCAAAGTGTTCAGTGCCATTCATAACTCCTCCAATTCTGAAGTCCTTGTACAGCAAGACCTCGACAATATATCCAGGTTTGAGCTGACAAAATGGTAAATAACGGTCAATGACCATCTCAAATGAATGTAACCATCTCTCTTGATGCTCAAGGCATCATTGTATCCTCCCACTATCAACATTCTGGGCGTTGACCAGAAAGTGAACTAGACCAGCCATTTAGATATTGTAGCTACAAGGCATATCAGACTAGAATTGAGCAAAATAACTGTTATCTCCCCAGTGCTTGGTCACCATTTCCATTCTGCAAGACAGGAACGTGATGAAATACTCCCCCATTTATCTGGATTGTTTTTAGTACCCAGGACAATGCCAATGCACAATTTAATTTTCTTTCCCTTCATTACTAGTGCACAGTGACAGCAATGTGTACAAGATGTACTGCAGTAACTTCAAAATCTGTCACCTCTACCACTCTACAGCAAATACATGGGAACACCTCTACTTGCAAGTTCCCTTCCTAGAGACACTAGCTTGACTACAAGATACTTCATGGCTTAGAGTAGAAATGGTTTCCCTCAGGTGGGGAATACTAGGATCCATGGGCACAGCCTTAGAATTAGAGGGGTTCAATTTAGGACGGAAATAAGAAGCGATTTCTTCAGCTAGAGTGTGGTGGGCCTGTGGAATTAATTGCCACGGAGTGCTGTGGAGGCTGGGACATTAAATGTCTTCAAGGTAGAGATTGATAAATTCTTAATCTCACAAGGAATTAAGGGATTTGGGGAGAATGCAGGTAAGTGGTGTTGAAATACCCATCAGGCATGATTGAATGGCAGAGTGGACTTGATGGGCTGAATGGCATTACTTCCACTCCTAATTCTTATGGACTTCTTCATACATCACTTCCACCAATATTGCTGGATTAGAATCCTTTAAACTTGCTCTCTTCCCTGCATGCCAAGTACTGCAGCAGTTTAAGGTGGTGGCTCAGTACTACCATCTCCATGGTAACTAGGGATGCTGGCCCAGCCACCACCATCTACATCCAATGAGTGATTTAAAACTTTATATTCTCATGGGCAATCCTTTTCTAGGCAGTTTCTCCTCATAGCGGTTTCAGTTCACTAGAATAAAAATGATGCCACTGTGACTAGTTTATAGCTTTTTAATACTTTTTGAATACAATTTTTAATTTCTACATAATTTGAAATAATTGAAAGATTAAAACAAGAAGTTCTAGCTCCATATTAGAGTTTAATTATCATTTATCCTCACCTTTAAGTCATAGAGCTGTACAACATGGAAACAGACCCTTTGGTCCAACTCATCTGTGCTGACCAGATCCTAAACTAATCTAGTCTCATTTGCCAGCATTTGACTTCTATTCCTTAAACCCCAGTCCAAAGAACAAAGAATTTACAGCCCAGGAACAGGCCCTTCAGCCCTCTAAGCCTGAGCCGATCCAAATTTGTATCCCTCTGCTCCCTCATACTCTTGCATCTGTCCAGACTCAGTTTAAATGAATCTACCATGTCTGCCTCTACCACCTCTGCTGGCAACACGTTCCAAACACCCACCACCCTCTGAAGTACTTGCCGCATGTATCCCCCTTAAACTTTCCACCTCTCTCCTTGAAAGCATGACATCTCATTTATTGAGTCCTTCACCCTGAGGAAAAAGCTTGTCTCTACCCACCCTAACTATACCCTTCATGATTTTGTAAACCTCAATCAGGTCCCCCCTCGGTCACTTTTTTTTTGTGAAAATAAACCAAACCTATTCAGCCTCTGTTCATAGCTGGCACCTTCCATACCAGGCAACATCCTTCATAAACCTTCTCTGCTCCCTGTCTACATCCTTTTGGTAATGTGGCACCAGGAACTGTACACCGTATTCTAAATGTGGCCGAACCAATGTCTTGCACCGTTTTAACATGACTTATCGCTCTTGTATTCAATACCCTGTCCAATGAAGGCAAGCATACTATATGCCTTCTTGACCATTTCTATCCACCTGTGCAGCAACCTTCAGGATACAATGGACCTCCACTCCCAGATCTCTCTCTTCATCAACTTTTCCCAAGGCTCTTCTGTTCATTGTATAATTCGCTCTAGAATTAGTCTTGCCTAAATTTATTGCCTCAAATTTGTCTAGATTGAAAGCCATCTGCCACTCTTCTGTCCCACTCTCCAGTCTATCTATATCCTCCTGTATTCTCCTAACAGTCCCTCTTATGCTTTCTGCTATTCCACCAATCTTTGTCATCTGCAAACTTGCTGATCATACAAACAGTGCCCTCTTCTAGATCACTTATGTACATCACAAACAACAGTAGCCCCAATACTGACCCCTGTGGAACATCACTGGTCACATTTCTCCATTTTTGAGAAACTCCTTCAGCTACTACTGTCTCCTGCTTTTTCCACCTAGCTAGAACACCTTGCACACCATGTGACTTCACTTTCTCCATTAGTCTACTATGGGGAACCTTCTCAAAAGCCTTTAAGTCCATGTATATGACCTCAACAGCCCTTCCTTCATCTAACAACTTGGCCACTTCCTCAAAGAATTCTGTCAAGTTGGTAAGGCATGATCTCCCCCGCAAAAAAACATGTTGCCCATCACCGATCAGATCATTCCTTTCCAAATATAAATAAATCCTATCTTAGTACTCTCTCCAGCAACTTCCCCACGACCAACATTGTCAGGCTCACTGGTCTGTAGTTACCTGGAATATCTCTACTACCCTTGTACAGGGGGACAACATGAGCAATGTTTCCGTAAGCTTCTCTGTAGCATGGCTCTTTAAAACTATGACCTTTTCTAGTTCTGGATGACTCTCCCTTCCAAAAGACTTTTGGCTATTCATTCTATCTGTGCCCTTATTACTGAATAAATAAGATTTCTATAAGGTCACCCCTCAGTCTCTGATCCTCCAGGAAAAAAATCCCTAGGCTATCCAACCTCTCCATATAGCTCAAACCCTCTAATCCTAACATCTCTTGTAAATCTTCATGAACTCTTTTAATGTTTAACAATACCTTTCGTATTGTATTGAGACCAGAATTGAACATAGTATTCCAATAGTATCCTAACCAATGTGACATCCCAACTTCAATTCTCAATGCACTGACTCTGTTGTAGCGATGCATGATTAAGTTGACCAGATGGCTGCTTTTGGTTTTTTAGCTGACACTAGATGGCGAAAAGGGTTTGACTGGCTATGTACAGCAGACAGACTGTAGTCTCCTTTTATAGACATCATGGATGAGATGAGTTCTTATTCAGTAAAAATATTTAGAATTCTTGAAGTAAGCCTTTTTTTTTTAACCAAAAGGCACTTGAAATGAATTAAGTGAATAGGTAGTGAAACACTTAAATCTGTCTCTATCATCACTGCTTTGTTGTAATTGTAATTTTAATGAGCTTGTTGGTTTGGTGAACTGCAATATCACATTTTTGAATATGGTTGTTAGGCAGCTTGGCAGTTTAAAATTGTAGCAAAATGTTTTGGAAGTGCCACTGTTAGTGTAATCTTCCATCCGCATGTCACCCCACTCCATTCTTCCCCTTTTCCCGTCTCTTTCCCCACCCCCCCCACCTCAAAACAAACTTGGCCCCCTTCCTCATATGCCAAATGTATCTTTTCACCAACCTACTAACATGCATGTCGAACTTCAGAAATCTATAGACAAACACACCAAGCTCCCTTTGCGCAGAATTTCCTAGTGTCATACTGTTGATTTGATTTGATAAAGTATTCTTTCCAAAGCATATCACTGCACTTTTCAGTGTTGAAGTCCATCTGCTGCTTATCTGCCCATTTCAAAGTAGCAACACTGCTAGGTTATAGTCCAACAGGTTTATTTGCAATCACCAAGCTTTTGGAGCACTGCCCCTTAATCAAGTGAAGTTAGGCTCCTCCTCGCTTGACAAAGGAGCAGCATTCCAAAAGCTTGATTTCAAATAAAACTGTTGGTCCATAATCTGGCAGTGTTGGGATACCTGACTTAGTCCACCCTAGTCCAATATTGATCCTATTGTGTTTTCAGATTAGAATTACATCACAACATGAAGTTTACACAGTCCAAAGCAATGTTGCCTCTCCATAATTTTATGATCCTAGTAACACAGATAAAACAAGCATTTGTTTTTTGTGGAATTGTTGTCCAATGTAGGTTTTCTGAAACTCTTCTACAAAGTTTAACTTTTTAAAGTAGTGATTTAACTGACAGTAAAGTTGGATTTTAAATTGTAAAAGAGGAAGCAAATGTTTAGGCTGAATCTTGAGCTGAACACACTATATGATCCCAGCTGATGTCAATATTGACAAGTCAGATTTGAAATTGAAACCAGGCCTGTTAGGATCTGAAGAGAAAGGTGAGGACTGCAAATGCTGGATCAGTCAAAAAGTGTGGTGCTGGAAAAGCACAGCCTTGGATGCTGCCTGACCTGCTGTGCTCTTCCAGTGCCAATTTTTTTTTTTCTGACTCTTAAGATCCAACTTGTTTTTAATTGTAGAGGTCAGTTGCAGAACACTGACAAGAGACTGCCAGTGTACATTAGCATAAAGAAAATATTTTAACACAATAATGAAATGATAGCTGAATGCAGAAAGTTTGGAAAATTTTATTGTAGGCAATAGGAAGGATTCGAGTTCAGTTTTCCTTTTGCCTTTGTCAGTAATATCCTTTCCAAACATCCAAATTTCAGGGGCACTAATATCTTAAGTTCCTAGATTCAGGCTGTTTCAGCTGCAACTGGTTTCCTTTTGGTGAATTTATTTGCTTTCATTAAATGCTAGTATTAGCTTGTATTTCTCCTGAGACCACTTTTTTTTTTATATATTGTGCAAACTTAACTGTCCAACAGCCTAGCCTCCAGTCCCTGGCACTCCAGACAGTGACTGACTTCTGGATTGCTCTGTTCTGTTTCTGTGCCATTGAACTCTTGTGTGTGTGGCAGAAATACTTTTTGCCAATGTATTGAACTGTTTGGCTCCCTAGTGTTTCAAGTTTTTAAAACGTCAAGAGCATCTCAACAAACTCTTCAGCCTCCAGTTCACAAATGAGACTGCAAATGAATAACCATGTTGTTATCTTTATATGTAAAATACACAACTTTGAAATTTTTTGGTTTTATATTGTCCTTTTATTAATGAGGTTGGGGTGGTGACTTGTCAGCTTCCAGGACCAGAGACTGATCTGTCAGATTAGGGTGGCACGGTGGCACAGTGGTTAGCACTGCTGCCTCACAGCACCAGAGACCCGGGTTCAATTCCCGCCTCCCGCGACTGACTGTGTGGAGTTTGCACGTTCTCCAAGTGTCTGCGTGGGTTTCCTCCGGGTGCTCCGGTTTCCTCCCACAGTCCAAAGATGTGCAGGTCAGGTGAATTGGCCATGCTAAATTGCCCGTAGTGTTAGGTAAGGGGTAGATGTAGGGGTATGGGTGGGTTGCGCTTCGGCGGGGCGGTGTGGACTTGTTGGGCCGAAGGGCCTGTTTCCACACTGTAAGTAATCTAATCTAATCAAGTCTCCAATATAAGAACAGATGCTGGAGAAACTAGCAAGTCTTGCAGCATTTCTGAAGAGGAAAAAAAGTGTTTTGAATTTAACTCTTCAGAATTTAACTCCACACTGTACGTAATCTAATCTAATCTAATCCAAGTGGGATTAGCAGAAGGAATGGAATCAGTGGGAGGGGAGGAAGTGGGCATCAGTATCTTGTTAGAATTTGCATCCTTTAACATCTGATTTAATGCAATGAATGTGAAGAATAAAATGGGATTAGGGACCAGACCAGCTTTTGAAGACAGTGAGGTGGTGATGAAGAGATGTTGTGCACATGTGATGGCACCTGGCACTTTTTGTGGATGTGGTAGGAGAGCTGTATGAGGAACTCTCTACATTCTGTAGATACCTGTAATCCTGGGTGGATTTGAAACACTAAGGATAATACTTTGGTTGGAAACCCTGTGGGGTAAGGTAGAACCAGAGATGGTCACTGAGGTAGGATATGTGACTCTGACAGGGAGTCTTGGCAAACACTTCACTTTCATTGTGAAACTCTAGAGGGAAATAGAAAGCAAAGAGGTAGAAAAAGTCAAACCGAAATCCTGACGACTGAAGAGTGGAATGTCTTCAAGATGGGCATACCTAGAAGAGAAGAAGCAATGAATTAAACAAATATAAACAAAATATTGAAGATGCTGGAACTCTGAACAAAACAAAAGTGCTGAAGAAACTGGAGTATCTGTGGAGAGAGTAACAGGGAATTTTGAGTTTTTGTTTTGGAACACTTGAATCTTCAGATGGCTGAAAAGCTAAATTTCTGATACACAAATATTTCTTGCAAAGTTCGCACCATATTTTGTGGTGAAATAGAATTGGCAGTCTCAGGTTGACTTTTTCTTTCTCCATTGCTGCTATTGCACAACACAGTCAGGTTGTTGAGCCTTGACATGATGATGGATCAGGATGTGCCAAGATGGTCCATCCATCAGAGTTGTTTCTTCAGGAATAGTGCATTGATTTCCAATATGCAGCTTCATCGAGGAAGCTTGTGTTGGTCTGTTGAAACTCCTATTTGCTAGAAAGTCTCTGGGGTCTTTAATGTGACTTTGGTAAACTGTCCAGGTTCTGGAATAGAAGAGATGGACAATGCAATAGCTTTGTGGACCAGGACCTATTTTTAATTTTTGTTGAAGTCCAGAGACACAGTTATCAAGACCCGTTGCAGTTTCAAGCAGGAAAACATTGACATGGTTGACTTGGAGCTGAACTTCTTCTTTGGTAGTTTTTGGATTGGTGACTGCTGAAATTGAACTATTTCACCAGAGCCACCCTATCTGTGTATATACTGCACAAAGTGCAGAAAATGCTCACCTGACTTGGGAAAGGTTGGTAGAGGATTTTTTTGTTGTCTTTGGTATTTAGGGAGAGGTCAAGCCACATTTCAAGGTGTTGAAAAGATGGTATGTCCTTTGCTATGTGATGCACAGGGTATGCAATCATTTTCAAACTGAAGCTCCTAGATATTGGTGAGATTTTGCCTTTGCCTGAATGACAAAGGTTAAAGAACTTTTCTGTCCAGGCAATATTTAGATACACTGGGAGATTGTCAAAGCGCAAGAAATGGAAGCAGAATTAGGCTATTTGGCTCTGAGTCTGCTCTGCCAATCTATCTAATTAATATACTTCTCAAACCCATTCTTCTGCCTTCTCCCCATAAGCCTTTGTCCCCTTTTCTAATCAAGAACTTATCTATGTCTTCAATACATTCAGTTGCCTTGGCATCCACCACATTCTCTGGCAATGAGCTCCATAGATTCACCAACCTCTGGTTGAAGTAGTTCCTCTTTTCTGTTAGAAAGGGTCATCCCTTTTTTTGTGTGTGCCAATTCCCTCCACTTATCTCTCCTACTAATGGAAACATCCTCTTCTCCACATCTACTCTTTCTAGGCTCTCCATATTCTATAAGTTTTCAATGAGAACTCTCCAATAAACTCCATCCATTACAGACCCAGAGTCCTCAACAGCTCCTTTGTATGAATAAGCCTTTCATTGCTGGGATCTGGACCCTCCAATGTCAGCACATCTTTTCTTTGATATCAGGCCCAAAACAGTTAACAATATTCCAAATGTGGTCTGACCAGAGCCTTATGAAGCCTCAGTAAACCTCTCCACTCGTCAATCATTTCAAGACAGCTAGAATATAACTATTCATTTGCTTTCCTAACTGCCAACTAATCCTGCATGCTAACCTTAAGAGAATTCTGAATTAGGACGCCCTTTTTATGCTTCATATTCAGACTCCGATGTACAGCATGGAAAGACCCTTTAGTCCAACTTGTCCAGGCCAACCAGAGAACCCAATCTACTCCCCCTTGCCAGCACCCAGCCCAAATCTCTCCCAACCCTTCCTATTCCTATACCCAGCCAAATATTTAAATATTGCAATTGTACTAGCCTCCATCACTTTTTTTTTCCTCTGGCAGCCCATTTCTCTTTCTTTTTTCCCCCCACCCCTGCCCCCCCACGCACACCACTCTCTTTTTAAAAAAAAAAGTTGTCCCTCTAGTTCTGGACTCTCCCACCCCCAGGTAAAAGACCTTGTCTGTCTATTTACCCTATCCATGCCCCTCATAATTTTGTAAACCTCTATAAGGTCACCCCTCAGCCTCCACTCCAGGGAAAACAGCCCCAGCCTGTTCAGCCTCTCCCTATGGCTTAAATCTTCCAACCCTGTCAACATCCTTGTAAATCTTTTTTTTTCCTGATCCCTTCCAAGTTTCACCATATCCTTCCATTAGGAGGGAGACCAGAATTCCATGCAATATTCCAACAGTGGCCTAACCAATGTCCTGTACAGCTGCAACATGACCTCCAACTCCTGTACTTGATACTGTCTCTCTTTCTAATAAAGGAAAGCATACCAAAAGCCTTCACTATCCTACCTATTTGCGACTCTACTTCCAAGGAGCCATGAACCTGCACTCCAAGGTCTTTGTTCAGCAACATGCCCTAGGACCTTACCATTAAGTGTATAAGTCCTGCTAAGATTTGATTTCCCAAAATGAAGCACGTTGTATTTATCTAAATTAAACTTCATCTGCTGCCACTCAGCTTATTGGCTCATCTGATCAAGATCCTGTTTGTAATCAGAGGTAACCTCCTTCGCTGTCCACTACGCCTCCAATTTTGGTGTCATCTGCAAACTTACTTAGTATACTCCTTTTTATACTCCCATCCAAATCATTTATATAAATGAAAAGTAGTGGATCCAGCACCACTGGCCACAGGCCTCCAGTCTGAAAAATAACCCTCCCACAACCTTCTACCTTTACCTTTTTTTTTGAGCCAGTTTTGTATCCAAATGGCTAGTTCTCCCTATATTCCATGAGATCTAACCTTGCTAATCAGTCTCTCTTGGGGAACCTTGTCAAGTGCTTTGCTGAAGTCCATGTAGATCATGTCCACTGCTCTGCCTTCCTCAATCCTCTGTTTACTACTTCAAAAACAACCATTCCCTATTTGGAAAATAGTGTGCACCTCCTTCCTACCAAAAGTGCATAACCTTACACTTGCTGACATTGTGTTCCATCTGTCCCTTCGCACGTCTAAATCCTTTTGCAGCCTCTCTCACTTTCTCAACACTACCTGTCCCTCACCTGTATTTATCATCCGCAAACTTAGCAACATGCCCTCAGTTTCTTTGTCCAAATCGTTAATGTATAAAGTGAAAACTTGTGGTCTGAACATTGCCTGTGCAACTGTACTATTCACTGCCATCCTGGAAAAGATCCTTTTACCCCACACTCAGCCCTCTGCTAGTTAACCAATCCTCTGTCAGTAACCATAGGTTATTAGCTAGCTTAGCATAATGTTCTAGTCAAAAGCCTTCTGGAATTCCAAATCGATCGCGTTCATTGACTTTCTGTGGTGTAACTTTTTTTTTCCTTTTACATCTTGTCAACAATACTAACCCATCTGTCAGGCATTTTGTTTCCTTGTTATAGCTGAATCGGTCCTATTCTCACACATACAGTTTACAAAAATCCTACCAATGACCAAGTCAGGCTAATCAGCCCATAGCTTGTTCTTGTGTGCTCTCCCCCTCTCGCTCCCATGCCCTCGTGCCCTCGCTCACTCACGCGCTCTCTCTCGTTTCCAGGCCTTTGCACCCTCCTTTATTTCAGTGACTTGTGGTTAACTATTTAAAGTTTTTTTAGAAAATCTTTATTAACAAACATTTTCCTTTTTTAAAAAAAAATCAAAATGTAACGTTACAACAAAAACAAACAAACCAATACTATATGAAATAAATCAAAGCTGCACAATAAATATTGTCACTCCAGCATCTCAACCTTTTTTTTTGAGATCATCAAATATTAAACCCACATTTGTTTGAAATTCATCCCCTCAGGGCATTAGATTTATTAAACCAAACTATCATGGCTAGACAAAATCACTATTTAAAATGGCAGACAGATCTGCTTCCTAATAATTCAAAAAAGGCTGCCATGTCTTTATAAAAATTGTCCATTTCTGGTGCACCATATTTGAGAGAGTCCAAAGGAATGTTTTCCCATATTTAGCTTATGCCACCCTGACAGACCCTGGTGGGGAGAAAAGGTGATCTCGAAGCCTTTCACAAAAAGTGAAAATGTTTAAAACCTTCCCCATTTACATCTAAGGGAGGTAAACTTAGCAGACCCATGAACATGGAGACCAAGTCTACTTTGACTTTTTGATCCCTGCGACCCTTTCTGTTACTCCTGCCACAGTGCTCCAGTATGCACAGAGCCTGTGGCAGGACCACAATGAATGTTGGTACCTATATTTATCTTACACTGGGACACATTGAGAATGCTAGGTGAAAGTGAGAACTGCAGATGCTGGAAATTTAGTCAAAATTAGATTTGTGCTGAAAAAACTGGATTCTTGATCCCTGCTCCTCGGTTGCTGCCTGACTGCTGTGCTTTTCCAGCAGCACTCTAATCTTGACATTGAGGATGCTCCCTATTTAAATTTTGCAAGATGATCCAGGGTCAGATGAGCCCTATGAAGAATCTTTAACTGCATAACATGGGTCCTGTTACATAATCAAAAATCCTCTTTGCATTCTCTGTTTCCGGAGTGATCTCCACTCATAAATCTTTCCCAGTTCACATAAATGCTGTATTGCCTGAGGAACCGCCACCCTCACCCCAACCAGTAAGTGATAGAATTGCTGAAAGAGGGCTCTTAGCCTGAAGTGCCCTTTTTTCTGTTTCTGATCTTTTGCACTCTATTAAAAGCGTGGTCTCCTTTAGAATAAAGTCTCTAATCTGCTTCACTGTCCTCCATGCTTTGACAGTGTTCGTAACAATTGGAACATTGATAAGAGGACACTTTGCCTGGGAGATCTCAATGTCCAACCATGTTGACACTGAACCCACAGGCTCAATCGTTTACAAAAAATTGGAGGGAGCTCATAATGGCTGGGAGGTCCACTCCTGCCAAACCCTGGGGCAATTGCATCTTCACAAGCTTATAAAAGGGCAGCATAGTGGCTCAGTGGTTAGCACTGCTGCCTGATAGTGCCAGGGACCTGGGTTGGATTCTTGCCTCTGGCGACTGTGCAAACTCTACATAGACATTCTCCCAGTGTCTGCATGGGCCTCCTCCCACAATCCCAAAAAAAGTGCAGGTCAGGTGAATTGGCCATTCTAAATTGCCCATTTAGTGTTAAGGTGCACTAGTCAGAGGTAAATGTAGGGTAGGGGAATGGGTCTGGGTGGGTTACTTTTTCAGAGGTTTGGTGTGGACTTAATGGGCTGAAGGGTCTGTTTCTATACTGTAGGGAATCCAATCTAATCTAAACCAATAAGGGCCATTTATAGTGCTGAATAAGAACTATACAAGCCATTCAATTTTTGAAATGTATGCCTAGGAAAAAGCAAAAGGAGCATCTGTAAAGGGCACAATAAGGAGGAAGACCAATGCGACCATGATATTGGAAGTGACCCCCCCCCCCCCCTCCCCCAAAACTCATCTTTTGAAGCTCTTGTTCAATCTTGTCAAACAACGGAACAAAATTAGCCTTTAATAACTGACCGAAAATAGGGGTGATAGAGGCCCAAGTAAAGAAAACCTACTTAAGCCCACTTAAAGGACAATCCACCTTCAAAATCCGGTATTCCCTGAAGCCAACCTTCCCCCAACACCCCCCCCCCCCAATAGGCATAGCCTCCAACTTGGAAAAATCAATCTTCTAACCAGAGGAAGAGCCAATGAATTAATATACATTGTATCAAATAGGGCACTGAAACTGCCAGGTTCGAGGAAAAAAAAATGAGAACATCGTCTGCATATAATGTAATCTTCTGCATCTTGGACCCAATGTTTTTTGGGGCAACTATATTAGGGTCCCCATGCATGGCCCCTGCCAATTGCTCAGTCACCAAAGTGAAGAGCAAAGGTGAATGGGAACAACCCTTGCTGACTGCCCCTACCAATGTTAAAATTCAAACTTTTTATACCATTAGTGAGAACCACCACCAGAGGATAACTGTTTTCCCTTCTCTTCTTTCTACCTCTTCTTTTTTTTTTCCCCCCAGCCCCCAAAACCCTTGCCCAACACCAGTAAGCACTTCACCCAGGCCAAACCACTCCAGGGTATATATTTTTAAAAGAAAGTCATTTTTTACCTGACCAAGTGCCTTCTCATCCAGAGAAACCACCATCCCTTGAACCGATTTGCTGCTGGCACAATTGAATTATGATATCCAACAGTTAACAACCTTCTTTATTATGTTCTTAAATCTCTGAAGAAATTGTTGGAAACATATCGTATTCCTTCATGGTTGTGCACTGAGAAAATGCAATGTGCTATAGATTGATTAGTGGATAATGAAATTTGCAATGTGTAGTAACTTTTTAATGCACAAAATATGTGAAGTAGTTGCATTGAAGTGGATGAATGTAAAAATGGCATTCTTGAAACCAGAAACCTGAAAACCAAGGTGAAGGATTAGTAAGGTATTGTAAAGAATATGATGTGGATGGCAGAATCTTTACAGCAATCATAGATTTTATATGGTGCAGAAAAGGCCCTTTGCCCAATTGAATCTGCACTGACTTGACATAACCACTAAAGCTGCACTAATCCTAATTTCCTGCACTTGTCCTACATCCTTGCATTTTATGGTGTTTTGAAGTGCTCATCCAAACCTTTTTTTTAAAATAGTGGAGGGTCCCAGCCTCTCTGCACTTCCCAGATAGTGCAGTCCAGATTAACAACACCCACAGAGTGATGGTGTTTTTCCCAGACCCCTCTGAATCTCCTGCCCTTTTAAAAATCTTTCCACTTGTGTCAGTACATTATTCTGTTTTCTGAAACTTGTAAATAATTTAGGCAAGAAATGTTTGTTTTCGTGAGTACAAAGCAATTGTTTCTATAATGTATAGCAATCTCAATTTTTAAATTCTTTCAGCAATGACACTAAACAGTTACATTTTTTTTTCATCAGCAGAAAGAGGTGAGGGCCCCTCAGCCTGTAACAACTGGGCCAACTGCTTTCATACCAGAGAAAGAGGTCAGTTTTTTTAACATTAACTAATATTCGAAGTAGTCAACATTTTTGAAGGGCTTGGTTTGTGAACTTTTTATGAATAATAAGATTAATTTTATGTGAGCTTCTTTAGCATGGTCAGTAGAGTGTGTGTATATATGGCAATTTTAAGAACGTGGGACTAAGGCATCTGAACACATGGCTGCATTGATGCTAGTACAGCAAAGGAACAGGTGCTTCAGCCATCCAATCCTGTGCTGATCATCGTGTCCTAACTAAACAAAAATACGAGGCTTCTGTCCTCCAGTCCATATCCACACAGCTACTACATGCCCTTTGAGTATGTATGTGTCAGGCAGGGAGGGAGTGGTTAAATGAGGAAGTCATGATTCACTAAAGAAGTTGAATTGCTTTTCAAGAGGGAAAAAAGACTTATGTTAGAATGAGACATGAAGGGTCAGTTAGGGAGCTTGAGAGTTAAAAGTTGGTCAGGAAAGACCTAAAAGAGCGCAAAGAAGAGCAAGGAGGGCACATGAGAATTTGTTGGCAGAAGCAAGAAAAACCCTAAAGATTTCTATAGGTTTATCAGGAATAAAAATGGCCCTAATCTTAACTCTAGTCAATCCAGCATAGTACTGGGAAATTGCATGTGGAGTCAGGAGATAGGGGAAGCGCTAAATGAATAGCTTTCATCAGTATTCACTAGAAAAAGACAACCTTGCCGAGGAGGATACTGAGATATAGGCTACTAGACTAGATGGGATTGAAGTGCATAAGGAGTAATTATAGACCAGTGAGCCTGCCTTCAATTGTGGGTAAAGTGTTGGAAAAGGTTCTAAGATATAGATAGATAGGATTTATAATCATCTAGAAAGGAATAAGTTGATCAGGGATAGCCAACATGGTTTTGTGAAGGGTAAGTCATACCTCAAGCCTTTATTGAGTTCTTTTAGAGTGACTAAACAGGTGGATAAGGGTAAAGTAGTTGGTGTTGTATGTGGATTTCGGTAAGGTGTTTGATAAGGTTCCCTGCAGTAGGCTATTGCACAAAATGTAGAGGCATGGGATTGAGGGTGATTTTTAATAGTTTTGATCAGACATTGGCTAGCTAAAAGAAGACAAAAGCTGGTGGTTGATGGGAAATATTTATCCTGCAGTTCAGTTACTAGTGGTGTACTGCAAGGATCTGTTTTGGACCCACTGCTGGTTGTCCTTTTTTATAACTACCTGGATGAGGGCATAGAAGGATGGGTTGGCAAGTCTGTGGAAGACACTGAAGTCAGTGGAGATGTGGATAGTGTCGCAGGTTGCAAGGAACACCGATCAGTTGCAGAGCTGGGCTGAGATGGCAAATGGAAGGAGATGGCAGATGGAAGGAGCAACAGGAAAGCTGAGTACTGGGCTAATAAGATTCTTGGTGAACAGAGCCTTGAAAGGTGCCACCTAGGTTGATTAGGGTTGTTAAGACATACTGTGTGTGAGCTTTTATTGGTAGAAGGATGGAGTTTGAGTGACTGGGTCATGTATAAAACTCTGGTGCGGCCACACTTAAAGTATTGTGTACAGTTCTGGTCACCGCATTATAGGAAGGATGTGGAAGCTTTGGAAAGGGTTTGGGGAGACTTGGATGTAGCCTGGTATGGAGGTAAGCCCTTATGGGGAAAGGCTGATGGACTAGACAGTTTTCATTGGAGAGAAGAAGATTGAGAGGTGACTTAATTGAAACTTGTATAATCAAAGGGTTAGATAGGGTGGACAGTGGGAGCTTTTTAACTCTGGTGATGGATAGCATGAGGGGGCATAGCTATAAATTTGAGGGTTATAGATATAGGACAGGAATTGAAGGTATTTCTTCAGAATAATAGGGTCGTGGAATGCACTACCTGCAACAGTAGACTTGCCAACTTTTTAAGGGCATTTAAATTATCATCCAATAAATATGGATGAAAAATGGGTTGGTGTAGAATAGATAGGCTTCAGACTGGTTGTACAGTTCGGCACCACTTTTGAGGGTTGAAGGGACTGTACTGCGCTGTAACGTTCTACCCTCTCTTGCTTCCCCATTCATAGCTCCATCCGGATGCCGTTTAACTATCGTCAGCGTGCATACTTTCACCACCTCTTTTGGCAGTGCTTTCTCAGCTCCTACCACTGTCTGCAGGAGAAATATCCCTCACGTGTCTCACTTGAACCTTTTTCCCCTCTCACTTCGAACCTGTGCCTCCTTGTAATTTGAAACTTCAACCTGGGAACATGCCTCCCTATCTAGGAATATATAACAGTACAGGCCCTTCGGTTCTCAATGTGCTGACCTTTTATCCTACTCTAAGATCAAACTAACAGACTCTTTCTTTTTTTTAAATTTACTGTCATCCATGTGCCTATCCGAATCTCTTAAATGTCTGTAATGTAGAAGACTCTACTACTACAGCTGACTGTGCATTTCACATATCCACTTGTAAAGAACTCTGAAATCTCTCCTCGACCTTCCTGCAATCACCTTAAAATGATATCCCCTTGTGATAGCCATTTCTATATTAGGAAAAAGTCTGACTATTCACTCTATCTATGCTTCTCGTCATATTGTACACCTCTGTCAAGTCACTTCTCATCCTCCTTTTGCACCAATGAAAAAAGTCCAAGCTTCTTCAACCTTTCTTCATAAGACATGCTCTCCAGTCCAGGCAGCATCCTGACAAATCTTCACTCTAAACCTTCCACGTCCTTCCTATGATGTGATCAGAACTGAACACAATATTTCAAGTGTGGGCTATAGAGCTGCAGCATGGCCTCATGGTCTTAAACTCAATTCTGAAAATGTGTTGCTGGAAAAGCGCAGCAGGTCAGGCAGCATCCAAGGAGCAGGAGAAACGTCAATTCTCCTGCTCCCTGGATGCTGCCTGACCTGCGCTTTTCCAGTAACACATTTTCAGCTCTGATCTCCAGCATCTGCGGTCCTCACTTTCTCCTTTTAAGCTCAATTCCCCTGCTAATGAAAGCCAACATTCTGTATGCCACCTTAATAACCTTATCAACTTAGGTGGTAACTTTTGTGGGCACTGAACCCAAAATCCCTCCGTTCCTCCACACTGCCAAGAATCTTGCCTTTAACCTTGTACTCTGCATTCCAATTCAACCATCACTTGTTTCCACATAGAATTCCTTCTACCATTTTCTCAGCCCAGCTCTACATCCTGTCAATGTCTCATTGCAATCTACAATAGCCTTCCACACTATCTATAACTCCTCCCAAATCTGGCAAACTTTACTAACCTAACCTTCCAGTTATTCATCCAAGTCATTTATAAAATTCTCAGAGCAGTGGTTCTAGAACAGATCCCTTGCAGAACATTACTGGTCACTGAGCTCGTTTCTTTCCATCTCCTAACACACCCTCTGTTTTCTATGGGCCAGCCAATTCTGTATCCAGTCAGCCAAATTTCCCTGTATCCCATGCCTCTTTATTTTCTGAATGAAACTACCATGGGGGACCTTCTCAAACACCTTGCTAAAATCAATGTACACCATATCCACTGCTCTACCTTCATCAATGTGTTTTGTCACATACTCGAGGAATTCAATATGGCTTGTGAGGCCCTTATGCCCCTCAGAGCCATGCTGACTATCTCTAATCAAACTTATTGTTTTTCCAGTAATCATAAATCCTGTTTCAGAATCCTCTCCAATAATTTGCCTCCACTGACTGACTGGTCTGTAATTTCCAGGATTATCCCTATTCTTTTCTTGAATAAGGGAATAATATTTGCTACACTTCAATCATCTGGTACTACTCCAGTGGACAGTGAGAATACAAAGGTGAAGCAATATCTTCCTTTGCTTCCTGTAATAACCTTGGGTATATGCCATCTGGCCCTGGGGGACCTTTTCTATCCTTATGCATCTCATAATTTTGTGGATCTCAATCAGGTCTCCCCTCAGCTACCATCTTTCCAGTGAAAACAATCCTAGTCATTTTAACCTTTCCTCATATCCAATGCCCTCCAGACCAGGCAACATCCTGATGAAGCTTCTTTGCACTCTCTCTCCAAAACTTCCAGATCCTTCTGGTGGTGTGGTGACCAAAACTGCACACGTTACTCCAAATGGGTCTAAAAACTCTTGTATTCCATGCTTTGGCTGATGAAGACAAATATCCCATATGTCGTCTTAATCATTTTTGCCACTTTTTTTATGGAACTGTGAACCTGTATGCCCATATTTCTGTATGCTAATGTTCCCAGGGGTTCTATCATTTACTCTATACTTCATAGCTAAATTTGATCCTCTAAAATGCATCACCTCGCATTTGTCTGGATTAAACTCTATCTGTCATTTGTGTCCAAGTTGCTAATCCATCTATATTATGTTATATCATCTTTAATCATCATTGCTACCATCAACGCTGCCAGTCTTCATGCAATCTGCAAACTTACAAATGAGAGCATCCACATTTTCCTCTAATTTATATATAGTAAACACCAGAGGACCTACGACTGGTCCCATGGATCACCACTAGTTACCTGGCTCCATTCTGAAATGCATCCATCCACTGCTACCCTTTTCTATGACCAAGCCAGTTTTGTACTCCTTGAGCCAGCCCACTCCAAATTCCATGTGAGTTTAGTTTTTGTACCAATTTGTTCTATGGGATTTTATTAAATGCCTTACTAAATTCCATATAAACTACATCCACATCCACAGGGTGGGTGAGTCTCCAAACAGCGCACAGGCACCTCCTTTTTACTATAACTTTTTGACAGGTTCAACCTCTGCCCTGTACAGGGCAATGTTAGATTTATCTGGGGAGAACTCAAGGGAAAGTGTGGAACGAGAGGGAGGGCAGGAGTTCCATCCAGGATCAGTCGTAGGTCCTCTGTTTACTATCTATAAATGATCAGAGGAAAATGTTGATGCTCTCATTAGTAAGTGTGTAGATTGTGCCTGCGCTCCGATCAGTCCAGGACTGTTCTTGGTAGCACTTTTAATCACTGTAAACAAAGGACACTATCAGTGTTGGGCGCACTTCTTTGATGTAATGTTTCTGTCGGGACCTCTATCTCCTTCGGAGAGTTGATATTTGGATAATCACGGTTCCTCTCTTTACCGAGTCATAAGTAAGTAAACAATAATCTAAAGGTGGAAGTTGGTCTTTGAAGTGGTTGTGCAATTGGAAAAACGACTCCAGTTTAAAACAGTTGTGAATGAGGATGGTGTAGGTGGCAAAGCTATGGAGTTTGTGACCGTGCCAGAGACTTCAGGTTCTAGTTTTGTTTTAAAAACCTGCTTATCAAGATTGTGTACGTTTTTATGGATCACCTTGACATGGAAGAGATACTGGCAGATTAATAGAGTTGGACATCCATAGAATACTGTATAGGTTCCTGGTGTTTGTGATGAAATATACATTTGAAGAAGAATGCCAAAGACTTTTGGGAGACTGAGATAAAATGGTGTGGAAGTAAGAAGAAAACACTTGACTAAAAATGATCTGATCATAAATGTGATAGGTGAGAATGGAACTAAAATAGGTGCTTTAGGAATAATTTTTTTTGAAAAACAAAACCCCCACTACTACTCCAGTCAAACCATTAGTGGAAGTACTGGAATGTTTCTGTCACTGAAATGTCCAGAATAAGAGACATTCACCAGGCTTCTTTAATACACACACAATAATAAATTTATTATAACACAATCTTATTCTTAAAACAAATGGCAGACACTGGTTAGTATCTAAGTTACGACCTGTGATTTTAAATTAAAACCCCTTAATTGTAAATATAGACATAAATTACATTCAATTTAAAAAGGCAACAGTCACCATAGAAGTAATGCCTTTTTCTTGAAAATAGGGCAAATTGGGAAAAATATCTTTCTTTCTTTATAAAAGTCCACACACCAATGCAATGACTTGTGTTCTACTGGGTTTCCCGTTGATGAAATTGAATTGCTGAAAGTCATAGACTGATGAAAGGCCTTGCAAATGAAATTTCAGTCTGGATGAAAATCAAACTGGTTTGAAGTCCTTGGAAAGTGATCACGATTCATCGATGTAGTTTCTTTAGGATAGTCAATATATTGAGATATGGAAACTCTCTAACAGGTTACCACAATACTTATACCAAGAGAGAGATTTGCGTTTGCTACAAGCCCATTTTTCTCCCCCCCCCCCCCCCCCCCCCCCCCCTCCCCTTGACTATTTTGAACTGTAAAACCAAACTAGTCCAGAAATGGTTGCAACTGTTTTTTTTCAATGTCTTTTCAAAGCTAGATTTTACCAATAATAAAGAACCATAAAACTTGCCTCTTATTCTCTCAAATCTCTCTCCAAAGACACTTGACTGTCTTTCAGCAGCAGGTAAACTCTAATGTAAATTAAACTGTTGATTTTATTTCTAGGACACCATATAGTAAGTACTTTTCAATCCAGAAAGTATTGAAAAACTTTCATCTTTACCAGTGTTTTGCATGTTTGAGCGTATGAATTCCCAACAGAGGACAGCAACTTCAAGTCACAGTGAAGGTGATTAAGGGCTATAAATAGGTTGTACCAATCGCTGTTCCATTTTTGTGTGTGTGTGTGTGTGTGTCTCTCTCTGGAAAAGCACAGCCGGTCATGCAGTATCTGAGGAGCAGGAGAATAGACGTTTCAGGCAGGCGAAACGTCTATTCTCCTGCACCTTAGACACTGCATGACCTGCTGTGCTTTTCCAGCACTACACACTCTACTGATCTCCAGCATCTGCAGTCTTCACTTTCTCCTAGCTGTTCCATTTTAAAATGTTGCCATTTGTGATGACTGGGGTCACTTTTTGTAGTGACAGGTGTAAAAATATTTTTGCAGATTAGTAGTGCTGGAAGAGCACAGCAGTTCAGGCAGCATCTCCTGCTCCTTGGATGCTGCCTGGACTGCTGTGCTCTTCCAGCACCATTAATTCAGAACGAGATTACTGATAGTAGGCTAGGAAGAAGTTAATGCTGACTAAGTGTCAGCAAAGTTTGTATAGTTAAAAAAGGTTGGCTATGCTAGGAGCAATTAATACAGAACCGCACCTGGGCTGTGGGTGATGAACACAGGTATTCATGCTTGGTAAGCTTAATCTTGAGCCCTGAAGGCTGTAATGTATCTGGGGTAAAATGAGATGTTCCTGCAGCTTGGGTTGAGCTTTGCTGGAGTACTGTATCTGGCCTGAGACTAATGTTCTCGTGCAAACAAACTAGAAACTCTTTCAGAGTGGGAGTGTTAGGTAAAGTAGTCGTCGGGTCTGCATTTCATCTCCCCAATGTAGAGGAGACCATGTTGTATGCAAGGGATATGATAGATGAGATCTAAATGAATTGTGGGTAAATTGAGGAGGGAGGTGGTAAATGGGCAAATATTGAGGGTGAGAAATTGTTGGAGAATCAGACCTTCAGGAATATTGACAAGAAGGATGAGGGATATGGTAAAACTGATGGCTTATAGTACTTTGCAGTCACTTGTGGGTTTAAAGCAGGCCCCTATTATCCATGTGGAATGGAACAGTTGATGGCGGAAGTGCACAACATGGTCGGCAATGGCACCACAGCGCTCTCTCTCTCTCTGGCTCTCGCTCGCTCTCGCTCGCTCTCGCTCGCTCTCTCTCGCGCTCGCTCGCTCGCTCTCTCTCGCGCTCGCTCGCTCGCTCTCTCTCGCGCTCGCTCGCTCGCTCTCTCTCGCGCTCGCTCGCTCGCTCTCTCTCGCGCTCGCGCTCTCTCTCTCGCGCTCTCTCTCGCGCTCTCCCCCACCCATGGAATATGGCATCATGGGAAAAGAAGTGACCGATTTGATAACTGGGTGAATGAAATGGAACCCATAAATTCCCTCTCCCTTTCTCCTGTGTAGTTGGGATAATTCTGGGAGTCAGTGGTTTATAAGGGGTATTGGTGGGGATCATTGGTGCTGGAAAAGCACAGCAGGTCAGGCAGCATCTAACTAGCAAGAAAATTGACGTTTCGGGTAAAAGTCCTTCATGCCACCTTGACCTGCTGTGCCTTTCCATCACCACACTGATCTTTACTCTGACTTCCAGCATCTGCAGTCCTCACTTTTGCACAGGGATATTGGTGGCCAGCTTATCCCCAGAAATGAAGGAACAGCTTTCAAGCGAGAGAAGAGCAAAGTCAGTTAGAGAATTTGGAATGTAAATGAAGAAAAGGCATAATTCTTCTTGAAACAGATGGTTTAGATTAGATTACTTGATGTGGAAACAGGCCCTTTGGCCCAACAAGGCCACACCAACCTGCTGAAGCGCAGCCCACCCAGACATTTCACCCCTTCACCTAACACTACGGGCAATTTAGCATGGCCAAAACGTCTAACCTGCATGTTATTGGACTGTGGGAGGAAACCGGAGCACCCGGAGGAAACCCACGCAGACACGGAGAATGTGCAAACTCCACACCTGTGCCTGAGGTGGGAATTGAACCGGGCCTCTGGTGCTGTGAGGCAACAGTGCTAACCACCGTGCCGCTCATGTGTAAGGCACTATGTAAGGACCATGAACAAGTTGCATTGTCAACTTAAGAGTCAAAAAATGAGACTGGCTGAGAGGATGAGTTTAGAGTGGTCATGATATCAAGAAGATCAAAGCCAATTGACCCCTTGAGCCTGCTCAGCCTTTTATGGCTGAACAAAGAACACTACAGCACAGGAACAGGCCCTTTGGCCCTCCAAGTCTGTGCCAGCACATTTTGTGCTCTTCCATACTAAAACTACTTTTCACCTGCAGGATCCACATCCCTCTATTCCCTTCCTATTCATGTACTCATCCAGGTAATCCAGGCAGATCATCAAGCTCAATCCTCTAATCTCGCCACCCTCCTTCATATTAGATTAGATTAGATTAGATTACTTACAGTGTGGAAACAGGCCCTTCGGCCCAACAAGTCCACACCGCCCCGCCGAAGCGTAACCCACCCATACCCCTACATCTACCCCTTACCTAACACTATGGGCAATTTAGCATGGCCAATTCACCTGACCTGCACATCTTTGGACTGTGGGAGGAAACCGGAGCACCCGGAGGAAACCCACGCAGACACGGGGAGAACGTGCAAACTCCACACAGTCAGTCGCCTGAGGCGGGAATTGAACCCAGGTCTCAGGCGCTGTGAGGCAGCAGTGCTAACCATCTCTTCATCCTTTTGGATGCGAGCTATTTCTATCTCTTTTTATAAAACAAGTGTTCTTGCCTCAACTGTATTGTGGTAATGAACTCCACAAGCTCATTACCCTGAGTGAAGACTGTTCTCCTGATTTTGTCTGAAGACTTACCCCTTGAAGGGTCAAAGCTTAAGTTTCAGACTTCCCCTCTCATGAGGAACATCTATCCTGTGTCTAACTTACCTAATCCATTTAAAGAAATTGTAGGTTCTGCGATTTCCTCAACTCAATCCTGCATTTTTTTTGAACTTCAGTGGATATGATCCTAACTGAATTAAGCTGTCCTCATATGTGGTCTTGCTAGCCATACCAGGAATTAATTTGGTAAAATTTCACTGCACTCCCTCTCTAGCAAGAACATGCCTTCCTCAGATAAGGAGACCAAAACTGCATACATTATTCCCAGGTGTGGCCTCACCAATACTCTGTATAATTGCAGCAAGACATCCTTCTCCTTTGCTCGAATTGTATTGCTATGAAGGCCAACATACAGTTTAGTGTCTTTACTACCTGCTGCACCTACAGGCTTGCTTTCAGCAACTGGTGCACAAGGAGACCCAGGTCTTGTTGAACATTCCATTCTTTCAATTCACAGCCATTCACATAATTACCTGCCTCCTCCTTTTTCTACCAAAGTCAAAAACCTCCCATTTATACACCTTATACCACATCAGCGCCTCTGCCAAATCACATTGCAACATTTCTGCATCCTCTTCACAACTCTCCCTTTCACCTTGCTTTGTGTTATCTCAAAATTTGCAGACATTATATTTAATTCCACCATCTAAATCATGAACACATTGTGAATACCTGGGGTCCTAGTACTGAACCCTGCAGTATTGTCTGCCTGACAATGAACAATCAGTAAAATACTCACTTATTCCTGCTCTCTTTTGTTTTCTGTCTGCGGACAACTTTTCTGTCCATATCCGTGCACTAGCTCAATTCCACTTACTTTAATTTTCTATATTATGTGGGACTTGATCGAAAGCTATCGGAAAGTTCAAATAAACCATATCCACTGGCTCTCCTGATCAACACTAGTAGTTACACCCTTAAAGGATTCCAGTAGTTTTGTCCAGCATGATTTCCCTTGTGTAAGTATGTGTTGTTTGTGTATGATTCTACCACTGTATTCTCTGTATGCTCTACCTTAAATGCTTGATTATGGAATCTATATCTCTTCCACGACTGACGTCAAGTCTCACTGGTCTGATTTGTTCTGTTTGCAGAGAGTTGTTGCCACTGTAGTGTCTGCTTCTGAAGCAATGGGTACACAGCTATGAGCTCCCTTTGTGTTTATTTTTGAATTAAACAAAAGAATGAGTGCATGGAGTCAGATTCACACAGACCTGAGGTTTTAGTTTTGCTTTCAGTTGGGGATTTGAAGCTGATAAGGCTTACTGCTAAATTGTTTTGTTTGGTTTTTCCTTTTTCCTGGACTGGAGGAGATGGCACATGAAGAAATTCCATTTTGTTGAATTTGCCTTTGCCAAAGGTATATTTATGGGATGCTACTGCATTGGAACATTGAATAATAAACTTTCTAAAATAATATATTACTTTTCCATTTCAATAAAAAGTATGCTGCTTTTGTTTGTATTCTAACAGTTGTAAAAAGTGTGTTTTAAAGCCTAGTATTGGATGAATTGAATCATATCTGGAATGTAATGCCTTACACTTGTCTTTAAATTAAATAAAATGTTATGGTTTTGGCTGTCTCCTTGACATGTTTCTTCTTTCCTTTTTTTTTGTTGTCTTTGTTCGTCCTTTTTTAATTATTAGGGGTGGTCATTTCTTTTTTGACAAGTGGGGTCGATATATGGGTGGGATGGGTTGGATGCCTACTTTTTATGTTGTGTGCAGAAGATGTATGTTTTCTTTGTTTCTGTTTTGTGCCTGGGTTTGGGGTGTGACTTCAGCTGGAAGGAGCCATACAGTTGAGTGAATTTTGTTGGTCCATGAACTGGGGGTTCTTGTCAAGATTAAAATCATAATTTTGGGGATTCAAGGTGCCAGTGATCTAACAGGTCTGCCTTACTGAGCTCTGCAGCACAATCCAGGCAAAGTGGTGCTTTCACCCTCATGAGCCATTTTCATTTAAAAATTGGCAGTCCCCAGAATTTCTAAATATCACTTTTTGATGTTCAGGGAAGATCCCTAAAGGGAAGGGGCTGCATGGATCACAACATGCAGGGCACACCCCTGTAGCAATGGACACGCCTGTGGCCGCTGCACTGACTCCCAAGGATGTGCCTTTGAACTTACCAGAGTAGCAGAGTTTGGTCTGAGTTCATCAAACTCCAGATTGAATAAGCACTGGAGGAGTCCTGGGCCAGACTGGAATCAATCTCGCTCATGCAACAAAAGCAGAAGATCAATATCTTGCACAGCGTGTGGAGGAGGTAGAGCAGCAAAATGCTGTGGGGATCCTCTTGGGGTGGATTCAGGCTCTGAAAAAACAGATGTGAGCCTTAACCCAACAGGTGGACAAACTCTAAAAGCGAGGTTGAAGAAAATATCTACATTATCAGGTTTCCAGAATGAAAGGAAGGAGATCAGCTGGTAAGCTTCCTGGAGCATTGGCTCCCACAGCTCCTGGGACTGGGAGCAGAATCTGGCCAGGTGTGAGTTGAGCAGGCTCACCGGATCATGGTGTGCAGGCCCAGGTTGGACCAGCACCCGTGCCCAGTCCTAGCTCAATTTCAATGTTACATAGACAAACAAATGGTTATGGAAGCTTCCAGAATGTTGGGGGAAAAGTCATATCTTTTTTTTTTTAGGACTGTTCTGGGACTGTGATCCAAAAGAGGAAATCTTACTATGAAGTAAAGAGGAGGCTAAGAGACTTGAATATTCAATGCTCGGTAAGGTACCAAACAGCATTGTGCTTCAGCCATGGAGGGTCTGGGCATAATTTGGATTTAGCAGAGAAGGCAAAGAAACCAACTGCTTGGGCCAAATACAATGAACAATAGTATTTCCTTTTGTTCTGTTGTTTACTTTGTGTGCCTGGCTTTGTTCCTGTAATATGTGGGATTGTTTCTTTTTTTTGTTGTTGTCTTTGCTAGTCCCTGTTTTTGTTTTATTGGGGTAGTCATTTCTTTTATTGACAACAAGTGGGGTTGATATCAGTGGGATGGATTGGATGCCTATTTTTAATTTGTGTGTAGAAGATGTATGTTTTTTGTTTCTGTTTTTGCCTGGGTTTGGGGTGTGACTTCAGCTGGAAGGAGCCATAAAGTTGTTAGTGAATTGTGAGAGTGCCCCCTGTGGGCAAGGGGAAAAGTCTTCAGTTATTCATTTGTTTAGTTTTAGGAGTAGTTATTAGAATTTTTGCTTTGATAGTGTTTGTAATTTTTAAGAATGTCTGTCTCCATTCAGTGCATTATGAATAAGGTTCTTCCTCTTGGTGGGGGTGGGGGCAAGGTGTCATGGGCTGCATACGGTTAGTTCATTTAGATGCACCTGGAACATGAAGGGGACTGACTTACCAGTTACAAGAAAGTGCTCTTGAGCCTCAGAAGGTGGAAGAGTTGATGTTGGTCTGCTACAAGAAACTCCTCTCTAAGTGACGAGCATCTAAAGATACAGCAGGGAGGGTTTGGCTGGTTTTCTTATCTTTTAATTCTGAAAGCAGATGAGTGGCTATCCTTGAACAGAATAATTGACCATTCCAATTGATATACCAAATCAAGGGTAAGCAAGGGTGATTTGTGATCCTCAAGGCCCTAATACATGGGGAGGAGTACGACATTTTCAATGTCTACTGCCCCCCAGCACACAACCCTAAAACTTTTAACTGATGTACTTTCCAGGCTGATGGCCCTCAGTGGACCACCTATTTATAAGGGGAGACTTCGACTGTCTTATGGATCTCAAGCTGGATAGGATGCCAAGCGGTCTTTCAGGAATCTCCCTGCAATCCAAACAGTTGGTGGATCTATGTAGAATTTGGGGTTTGTGGATATGTGGTGATGCCTTCAACCTCAGGGAAGGGATTTTACTTCAACCCGCAAACATGCCATACAATGATCAATGTTTTTGCCCCACTGACTCTTTTAGCTTCAACGCTAACCCATCAGATAGGGAATATAACCATTTTAGACCATGCAGCAGTGTATTTGGAGGGTAATGGGACAAATACATGGTACTGGCACATGGATACTTTTCTCTTGAAAGACAGTAAGTTTAATTGAGTTTTTAAACAAGGGAGTTTAAAACCTTCTGGGATATTAATTTTGGTATGGCCAGTAACCATTGGTGCTCTGGAAGGCTGCTGAGGCATATTCAAGGGATATAGTTATCTCTTACTCTGACCTGGAAGAGACTGGGAAAGCAACAGTGTATATTTGAGGCCCGGTTAACGGCAGCCAAGGTGGCATATTTTGATAGCCCATCCGTGATTAAATTATGGTGGGTTACAGCTCTAAGGGCTGCTCTGAACTCAATGCTCAGCCAGGCAGTGAAGAGAGAAGTCTTCCTTCATAAAGTGAAGACCATTTCAGCATGGTGATAAGCCAGGTAGATACTTGGCATATCTAACCAGGAAGAAGAGTGGTCCTCAATCTACCATCTCCATTAGAGAGGGTACTGGTACTCCTACTCATGAGTCCAAACAGATCAACGCAGCATTTTGGAAATTGTATGCGGAGTTATACTGGTCAGAGGGCTGTGCGGATGGGTTGGTGATGATGGAGTCCTTTTCTGAGAACTTGGATCTTCCAAGTATAACTTTGGAGCAGACCTCCCTTTGCCCCTCTGGCAATCCAAGAGGCAGCAAGGTAGATCCAAAATGGCAAAGCACTTGGCCCAGGTGGATTCCTGAGCAAGTTTTAGAAGGAGTTGAGCCAATGCTGGGCGTGTATGTAACCATTCATATAGTCAGGACCGCCTCCGGCGCGCTCACAGAAGCTAATCCTTTCCTTCTTGAGAGGGAAGGATCTGGAATACAGCACCTCATATAGACCTAGCTCACTGCTAAATGTGGATTTTAAAATTCTGTCTAAAACATTAGCATTGACGCTGTGGAAGGTAGTGCCCTCAATTGTCAAAGACCACACCGGTTTCATTTTAAGTGTTGCAACATTAGGAAAGTGTTGAATATCATCCAGATGTGCCAGCAAATCCTGGGCTTGTAGTCTCCCTAGATGTGGGAAAGGCATTTGATCAGGTGGAATGGCCGTACCATTTTTGCCTTGGAATGGTTTGACCTTGGAGCAGGAGGGTCTTTGCCAGGTGGGTGGCAGTGTTGTGAAGCAATCCCATGGCAGTAGTTTTCATGTGTGGCATAAAATCAGACAATTTTGGTATTTGGTCGAGACAGCCAACAAGGCTGCTTTTGCAGCTACTGTTTACTTTAGTGATTTGAACTGCTGGTGGAGAATATTTGGAAGGACCCCAAAATAGTTCTCCCAGAAGTGAGAATGAAAGACCATAGTCTGCATAGAGTGATTCTATGTCCTTGTCTTTCTGGCTAACACAACAATGTCTGTGCCCTGTTTAATACAAAATATTTATTTGGCTCTTCTGAGTATAAAATTAATTTTGAAATCTGAGGCCATGCCCATGGGAGGCCTTATGGAAATACCTGACCTTTTTAAGATGGAACTCTATTTCCTTTTAGGTGGTCGCAGGGAGGTTTCCTATATTTGGGTATTTTCATTAATCCCACCTGTCACCAATTGTACAAAGCTAATTTCATGCTTTTGAAGATGAGACAGAACCTTCAGCATTAGGAGAAGCTACCAATATCCTGGTTGGGTCGAAAAGCTCTGATCAAAGTGAATGTTGTTCCTTGTCTAATATACCCCATGTGAATGTGCTCTCTGGTGCTACCGAGGCAGATGCTACAGAAACTTAATGGTTGGCTTGGATTAATGGCTGCATGTGCCCTCTTAAGTTTGCTAAACTGCAACTTCCAATGGGATTAGAATTCCAATGGTAGATCTCCCAGACTTCAAAAGATATTAAATAAGTTTTTTACTGTTTTATGTGAATGATTTGGGCTTGTCAGAATCTGAAGTCACTATGGCTCAATGAGACCTCCCAAGCAAATGTCCCTTTAATTTGCTATTTGTGGACAAGATGAGAAATGTTGTGGCGTACTGGAAAAATCTGATCTTAATTAACAGTCAGCATGAAGAATGATGTTGTAGAGAGGATAATTTACATGAGACATTCCCACTCACCCTCCTATTAGGAATACCGGGATTTAGGCTGGGATTGATGGATTCGGGCTTGAAGTTATGAGTCTCTCCTGTTTTGGACATCAATTTGAGGAGGAGGTTGTCATGATGTCTTTTGATCAGCGGAGTCATAAATATAGGCTATCTAGTAGGGACCTCTTCCACTATTTTCAGATCAGGTCCTTTTATACAGAAAAGGACCATGTTATTGGTTCATCCCTTAAGTCTGATGTGGAGAGGAGAGTGCTTTGGTCGATGGGCACTGCCTCAATTTGTACCCTCTCTTTTACAAGATAAAAATATTGAAAGGCTTTACAGAATCTGGAATCAAATTGGTAGCAGAAATTTCATCAGAAGTATGGGAGGATATCTGGGAGAATGTGAAAAATATTTCAATTTGTAAATAAAATGCAAGCCATGCAACTAAATATTCTTCACAGAACCCATCTGGCACCAGAGCAGCTAGCAATCCTTTTAAAAGGAGCAAACCAGACATTGGTACTCTCACACATTGCTTGTGGTTGTGCCATTAAATTTGCAGATATTGGGATGCCGTAGCAAATGTGGTGGAGGAGATCTGGGGGTTGGGGTTAAGGCAGATCTGGTATCCCTCATTCTGGGATCACTGAATCTGCCTTCCCTAGATGAACATGGGAAGAAATTGATTAACATTCCTAAATATTGCACAAAGAACATTCTGATGATCTGGGTCTTGGAAAACCCCTGTGGCCTTTTGGGATGGTGTAGGTTGGTGTTGGAGCATGTTCCCCCAGACTTCCTTAAAAGTATGGTGCTCCAGAAAACAATACTTTTATAAGACCATAGTGGTTCTTTTTGAATCTCTCAGACTTGTCAGCCATATTAACTAGCGTCTTTGTACAGCCATGAAGACACTATCTGGTGGGTGGGGACCCTGAGAGGAAGAATCCCAAATAAATACGGTTATGTTAACTGATCCCAATAATGGGAGCTTTGGTGGAATGCAGCAGAGTGGTGTAAGTTAAGTTAGTTTAGCCCAATCCAACCTAATTTAATTTAACTTGTCTATTTATTGAATTGTAGTATGGGAAGGTTGTCCTTTTTTGGTATTTTTGATATGGTTTGTAAAGTAGCGCAGTAGTTTAATGTTGTTGTACCATAAGATTATAATAATATCTCTCGTAATTTTCTTGTTTAAAATTTAGGATTTTTTATTCAAAGTTTTTTTAATGTTGGGTTTAGGGTTATTGGACTCTTAAGATAGTGAATGTTGGTGATCTTTAATTGGTTTAAATAGGATGTGCCTTGTATAATAATGTCTTTCATTGGTAACAGTTCTGCATGTGGAAGAAGTTACTGGTGAGTAAGGCAAAGCTTTTGGAATTAGCAAACCAGTTGAGGTTGCTTTTGCCTGTGAGGAAAAGGAAAACAATTGCAATATTTACAATTGCAAGGAATGCAGTTGAAATCATTTGGGAATAACTAAAATTCAATTGCAAATGAAGCAGCTTGAATTAGAGGCAGTGGCAAGGGAAAAAGTGAAAGAATCTCCCTGTCAGAATTGGAGAAAATGAGAGAACTTTCCAACTTCAGAAGTTAGAACTGAATGGTGAAGTGAACTTTAAATGGTAAAAGGTAGGAGTAGTGATTAGGAGAGAAGAGCAAACTCATCATAGCTAAAGGATTAGTGGGGATCTGCTTAAATATATCAAGAATTGTCTAGGTTCGAGAAGGATGTAGACGCCTTTGTCATTTCACCTGAGAAAGTGGCTAAACAGATGAAATGACTGGTGACCATCTGGGTATTGATTTTCAAACAAAGTTGATAGGCAGAGATAGTGAGGTGTTTGATCGAGAAGGTACCTGGGGAGAAGGATGAGGTGACAAAACTATATTAAGTGCACAAGAACTAGTGCCAGAAGCCTAGAGACAATATTTTAGGAATTGAAGGAGGTAACCTGTCCACTTATGTGTAGAATTGGAAAGGATAAAACAAAGTAACTTTGGTATCTGGATAAGGTCACTGAAAATAAATCCAGACATGTGATGCTCTTTAATAAGACTGGTGTTCTGGAGAAGTTCAAAATTCACTTCCTGAAGTAGTGAACTTGTGGAAGAGCAGAGAAGTAAAACTGTAAGTTTCACAACAGACATGGCAGATGATTGATTTGGCTCATAAATCAAAGTTTGGCTTGTGTGACCAGTTTCAATCTGTGAACGGTAGACATTGGGAGAGAAAAAATCCTCAGGTGGGAAGGGCAAAGAAGATGCCACTGAAAGTGGCAAGGATAATTTACCACAGGTGTTTTAAAGGAAACCTTCCATGACAAGAGGAAGGGAATGAGAAACCCTCTTGTGTTTTCACTGTAGTAAAGTAGGCCACATGAAGTCACTGGATTTGTAGTTTTTAAGCTCTGGGAAGATGGACGCGACAAAACCGGGTGAGCCAGCGGATTTTAAGATGCTAAAGGAATGTATCGTCTGGTCAGGGGTTATAGAGTCAGAGTTGCATCGCATGGAAACAGATCATTTGGTCCAATTTGTCCATGCCAACCAGATATCCTAAATTTAAACTAGTCCCATCGGCCAGCATTTGGCCCATAGCCCTCTTAAACCCTTTCTATTTGTGTATCCATTCAGATGTTGTAATTATATACCAGCTTCCACCACAACTTCTGGTAGCCCACTCTATACATGCGCCACCATAGTGTGAAAAAGTTGTCCTTTTAGGTCCCTTTTTTAAATGGTTTAGTTGGGGGGGAGAACAATGTGCTCCAGTTTTCAACGCCCCTATCCTGGCTGGTTACTTTTTTATCTATGACCAGCATTTTGTAAACTGAAGCACCAGAGAGAAAAGTCCCACCCTATTCTGCCTTTCCCTAAAGCTCATACACTCCAATCCGAGCAACATCCTTGTCTGAATGCTTTCAAGTTTCACAATATTTTCCTAAAGCAGGGAGACCAGACTTGAACACTGTTTAGGCCACTTTTGGAATACCATGTCAAGCATAGCCATAGCATGACCTCTCAACTCCATATTCAATGCCCTGACTAAGAGGTAAGTGTGCCAAATGCCTGGTCATCACTTTTAACTGGGACTCTGCTTTTAAGGGACTATGCACCTGCACCGCTAAGTGTTTCTGTTCAGCAATGGTCCCTAGAACCCTACCATTAAGTGTATAAGTCCTGCACTGATTTGCTTTGCCTAAATGCAACATCTCTCATTTATCTAATTAAATGCTATTTGCCATTCCTCAGAACATTCTGATCACGTTTGAGATAACAACATCCTTCAATATCAACCATCCAATCAATTTTGGTGTTATCTGCAAAGTAACCAATCCTCCTATATTCACGTTCAAGTCATTTACAAAAAGCATTGGACCCAACATCAATCCTTGTGGCATGCTGCCGGTCACAGGCCTCCAATCAAGAAACAATTCTCTACCACCATACCACCTCTATCGCCTAGCTTCAAGCAAATTTTGTGTCCAATTGGCTAGCTCTACCAGGATTCCATATGATCTAACCTTGTTAACCAGTCTACCTTGAAGTCCATATGGACAACATCCACCACTCTGCCTTCATCAATCTTCTTTGTCACTTCAAAAAAAGCTCAAGTTAGTGAGACATGATACCCCATGCACAAAACCATATCCCTGATCAGTACTTTTGCAAATACATTAAAAATACCATCCCTCGATCTCCTCCAACAACTTATCAACATTGCCAGCCTCAATATTGAGATCAACACCTTCAAGTTGTGAACCTATTCTTTTTCCCTTCCCTTTTTTAGCTTTTCTTGTTTGATTCTGTTACCATGTCTCCCCCATTCCCACCCCCCCCCCCCCCATGCTACTGTCCTATTCTTCCAGTCTGACCGTTAGAACAATAGTATGTCTATCATTCTCAGATCAGATTAAGTGATCATAATATATCAACATCTTTTCTCCCCAGCACTCTATATACCCTCCTCTGACTATTGCATAAATGCTGTCCTTACCATACTTCAAATCAGCTCTGAGTTATCCCGACTCAAAATATTAGCTTGCTTTCTGTCCATGGATGCTATCTGACCTGTTGTGATCTCCAGTATTTTGTTTTCTGTTTAGTTCCCTGGCTTTTCCTTACACTTAAATAATGGCACCACATTAGCCACCCTCCAGTCTTCTGGCACCTTGCTTGCTATTGAGTGGCCTTTTGATCAGATTAGATTCCTCAGTGTGGAAACAGGCCCTTCGGCCCAACAATTCCATATCGACCCTCCAAAGAGCAACCCACCCAGACACACTTACCCTTGACTAATGCATCTAACACTATGGGCAATTTAGCACGGTCAATTCACCTAACCTGCACATTTTTGGATTGTGGGAGGAAACTGGAGCACCTGAAGGAAACCCATGCAGATACTGGGAGAGTGTGTGAACTCCACAGTCACCCAAAGTGGGAATTGAACCTGGGTCCCTGGTGCTGTGAGGCAGCAGTGTTGACCACTGAGCCACCATGCCGCCAGTTTCCCTAGCTTCCCATAAAATTCTGTGATTCACTTCAGGTCCCAGGGATTCCAGCATCACTGCAATATAAACAATTTTCAAGATATTACTATTTCTCAGAACTCTCTCTAGCTTCCAAATCATTCTCCACAGTAAATACTGGCATGAAATACTCATTTAGTATCTTACTCACCTGCGGTTCCACACATTGACTGCCTTGTTTCCCTTTTAAGGAGCCCTTGTTACTTTTTTGCCCTTAATGTATTTGTAGACTCTTCTAGGAATTTCCATAACACTATTTGTCAAAACTGCCTCATGTTCTATTTTTGCCCTCCCTGATTTCCCTCGAGTACTCCTACTGCCCTAATTCTCCTCTAGGGATTCAAATGATGCCAGCTGTCTGTACATTTTGACCAAAGTCTCAAATTTTTCTAGTCATCCAGCATTCACTACACCCACCAGCCTTGCCCTTCATACTGCTAGGAATATATATTGCCTCTCATCTCATTTCTGAAGGCCCCACTTTCCAACCATCCCTTTACCTGGGAGTAGCCTTTCCCAATCAATCTTCTTGGAGGCTCTTGCCTAATGCTATCAAAATTGGCTTTTCTCCAATTTTTAAAATATTAACTTTTTAGGTCAGGCCTATCTATTTCCATAACTATCTTTTAAATCCAGTCGTGTTCCAGGTATGTCCGCATACTGAATCAGAAAATTTTCTTGTATGCACTTAACAAATTCCTCTCCATCCAAGCCGTTTAACATGATGGCAGTCCCAGTCTATGTCTGGAAACTTAAAATCCCTTGCTGTTAAAGCAATATCATCATTCTTCTTACAGGTATGAGATCTCCTCTTTTTTTTAGAAATTTGCTTGTCCATGTCCAGCCGACTACTGGGAGCTGGACTATTGCCTTTATAGTACAATCTGAACAAGATGATCATACCTTTTTTCCTATTTCTCAATTCCACACAATTTCACTGGATGTACTCCCCAGAATATCCTCCTAAGTGCAGCCATAATGTTATCCTGAACCAAATATCCGCCCCTATCCCCACTCGCCCCACATTAAGTTGTCCATCCTGCCCTCCTTTGAGTGTTTCTATAATAATTATGACATCCCTTCCCCTGTTCTCGACCATTTCCTGAGTTCAATTGCCTTGCATATCTGGTCTCTTGCCCTGATATAAATGCAGTTTAATTTCAGTCTCTCTGCCTTGCTCTTGCCTGCCTTGGCTATTGGACTTACCCGTCAGAAAGTGCCTGATCTCTTTCAAAAATGTATTGTATGGATAAGGTTTATTTGTATGTATCAGGAGGAATAGGTCATGAAATGAAGATTTTGAGATGATTTAGATTCCCTACAGTGTGGAAACAGGCCTTTTGGCCCAACCAGTCCACTCCGAACCAACCCTCTGAAGAGTAACCCACCCAGACCCATTTCCCTCTGACTATTGCACCTAACACTATGGGCAATTTAGCATGGCCAATTCACTTGAACTGCACATCTTTGGAGATATTTCAGAGTAAGGAAAACTATAGCCAAAATGCAAAATGTTTAATGCTCTGGACTGCATAAAGATGTGATTGAATTTTGCCAGACATGTCTCTCACATTGCGTAATAGGAAAACATCAGGCAGTGATAAAACTAGCACTCTTCTTTCTCGTTCCTGCATTTGCGGAACATTTTGAAAGAGTCTTAATTGATTGTGTAGAATCCCTCTCTAAAAGAAAACATGGGAATCTGTATTTGTTGGCCATAATGAATTTCCAGATGCCATTCTGTTTTGCAATGTCACTGCTATAAGCATTGCAGAAGAGATACTCAAATGTTTTACTAGATACACACTACCCACAGAGAGACAATCTGATAAAGGATCAAAGTTATTCAAGGAAATTATGGCTAGCTTAGAGTAAACTAACTGTGTGCACTGTCCAGAATTGCTGACCGCAATAGAACTGCGGTATCAAACTTTAAAGACCATGTTTAGGGCTTAAAGTTAAGACTATCCAGAGGTTTGGGATAAAGAAATTCAATTTGTCTAGTAATTATGAATGCACTTAATGAATCAATTAAATTCAATTCATTTTGAAGCAATTTTGGGGTGTGAGGTGAGAGAACCACTGAAATTAAGGAGAAATCGTGAGTGAGAATTCAAAGACATTTGGACTGTCAAGTGCTAGGAGAGATTAAATAGGATGATTGATAGCAATTAAGTTGCACAGCATGAAACAGGAAGCAAATAAGATCAAAAATTCCTGCACAAAAACAAATGGCTGGAAAAGCTCAGTAGGTTGGCAGCATCTTTGGAGAGAAATTGGAGTTAACATTTCAGGTCAAGTAAAGTAACTTTTCTTTTCTTCAGAATGTTAACTCTGATTTCTCACTACAGATGCTGCATTTTTTCCAGCAATTTATTTTTATTTCTGATTTATAACATCCTGCATTGTTTTGGTTTTTATCAAAAATTTGTAGTTTCATGAGTGGAGATAGTGTTAATATTATCACTGATTGTAGGTGAACCTTTCAAAGCAAGATTGAGTGGGTCTAATAAGATTGCAAGAAAATTTGAGGTGAAAATATGACAAAAATGCCAGATAGGAAAGCTGTCACGTGAATATGCTCAAATGGTCCTTTTGATAGGAAAGCAAGAGGAAAAATATGTTACTGGTTACAACTCAAACTGCAGAACCAAATTCGGAGGATTCTGAATTTAGCATTGTCCCATTTAATTTGAAGAATGAGGAAGTTCTTAAAAATTGGTATAAATTACTGATTTACCTTGAAAGAGTTATTACAAATCATATGTGGGAATAAGTTGGGGGATACTAAACTGATTTCCTGTATCTACATCTGCACAATCTTGTTCCAATTAAGCAATATCCTCATAGGCTTAACTCTAAAATTGAGATTAAAAGCATAAGTGAGGTCAGCTGCAGTGAATGGAACTCACCCATAGTGATATTGCCAAAACCAGATGGCACTCTGATTGTGTGGACTACAGGTAAATCAATGCAGTTATACAATCCGATTTGTATCTTGTTCCATATTTGGAAGACTGTATCAAGAAGGTGTGACAAGCAACTTGTATTTCTAAGCTGGATTTGGTCAAAGAATACTGGTATGTATCTTTATCCAAAAGAGTGAAGGCAACTTTGGCATTTGTGACAGATGAGCTGCAATGGTATTGTTCCTTGAGAGATTTGTTTTCTGCTATTTCTCTCTCTTGCAGAGAAAGTATGCCACAGAGGTGGAAGAATGTCTGTCTGCATCAGAAGCAGTGGGTAAACAGCTTTTAGCTCTTTAAAACAAATAATGACTCCATTAGATATAAGGAACATGAGTGAATGAATTCAGGTTTATACTGACTTAGTTTTGCTTTCAGTTGGAGCGAGATGTTGAAGTTGATAGATATTCAAGTACATTTACCAATTATTCCTTTCTCATTGCATAACATCTAGTCCATGATAGCATGTTCTATGGTTGAGGGACAAAATTTTAACTTGTCTTCTAACGTTTCTTGTCCCATCTCTCGTGGTTTTTTTTTTACTGTGGCCTTGTTTGTTTGATTCTGGCCATTTTTCTTCCTCTGCCTACCATTAATTGCCCTTTTTTTTCTGACGTTTATTCATGTCTTTTGATTCCATTACCCTGAACATAAGTTCCTACCCTATCCCACCCCACCCCACAAATTTTGTTTTAAAGCCCATTGCAACCACTCTAGCAAATATTGCCCCAAGAGCAACAGTCCAGCTCCTGCCCTTGTGTAACCAACCCAGTTTATACTGGTCCTACCTCCCCTAGCAACAGTACCAATGTCCCAGCTCTCTCTCTCTCTCTCTCTCTCTCTCTCTCTCTCTCTCTCTCTCTCTCTCTCTCTCTCTCTCTCTCTCTCTCTCTCTCTCTCTCTCTCTCTCTCTCTCTCTCTCTCTCTCTCTCTCTCTCTCTCTCTCTCTCTCTCTCTCTCTCTCTCTCTCTCTCTCTCTCTCTCTTCAACCATATGTTCATCCAACATATCTCAGGAAGGATGAGCTGACTGACCGAAGCACCGTAGTTCAGGAAGCCATTTAAGTGGGGGAAGAGAAGAGAAATGTTGTTATAGTACAGTTAGATGCTATTCTGTGACCAGGATAGAGAGACCTGAAGGTTGTGTTGCCTGCCTGGTGCTTGGGTTCAGGGTATCTCATCTGGCCTGCAGAGAAACTTTAAATGGGAGGGTAAAGATCCAGTGGTCGTGGTCCATGTAGGTACTAATGACATAACAGAACCTCTGCCCTAGTTTTAATCTAAGGGACTATGAATAGCTAGGAGTTAATTAGATTACTTAGTGTGGGCAAACAGGCCCTTTGGTCCACCAACTCCACACCGACCCGCCGAAGCACAACCCACCCAGACCCATTCCCCTACATTGTATCCCTTCACCTAACACTACAGGCAATTGAGCATAGCCAATTCACCTAACCTGCACATTTTCTGACTGTGGGAGGAAACCCACGCAGACACAGTGCAAACTCGACACAGACAGGTGCCTGAGTCGGGAATTGAACCCAGGTCTCTGGCACTGAGGCAGCAGTGCTAACCACTATCAGTAGCAGTTTAAAACTAAGCCCTGAATTCTGAGTTGTGCTGAAGGACATTTGATTTTTTAATGCTACATGCGCTCATGTATAGGAGTGTAGTGTACAATGTCGCCACACACAAGGTATCATCTGTACAAGCACCTAGGTACAGGGTCTTAAGAACAGAGTAAAAAGAAAGAACAAGGTTAAGTTAAACATTGCAGTAACTTCACACAGCAGAACCAAAAAGGTGGTAATCTCTGGATTACTACCTGAGCCAACTGGCACACGATCAGTAAGATTAAATAGGTAAATGTGTAGCTGAAAGATTGGTGTGGGAGAAATAGGTTTGAATTCATGGGACACTCTCATCAGTACTGTGGGGCCTGTTTTGATGGGATAGTCTTCATCCGAACTGTGCTGTGACCAGAGTCCTAGTGAATCACATACCATTTGTGGGTGGCATGGTGGCACAGTGGTTAGCACTGCTGCCTCAGTGCCTGAGACCCGGGTTCAATTCCCGCCTCAGGCGACTGTCTGTGTGGAGTTTGCACAGTCTGCGTGGGTTTCCTCCCACAGCACCAAAGATGTGCAGGTCAGGTGAATTGGCCATTGCCCGTAGTGTTAGGTAAGGGGTAAATGTAGGGGTATAGGTGGGTTGCGCTTTGGCGGGTCGGTGTGGACTTGTTGGGCTGAAGGGCCTGTTTCCACACTGTCATGTAATCTAATCTAATTTAATAACTAAGGCTGTAGACATGGCTTTAAACTAAATGGAGGAGGGGGGGATGGAAGTGTTCAGTTATAGGGGAAATGAGAGAATCTGAATTAAAGGAGGAGCTAAGAGTGCAAAACTGAGGTTATTAAAATATCCACAGACACAAATAGGACAGATATATGGAAAGGATTAGCAATCCAATTTCAAGTACACTGGATAAGTGAATGACAATGAGAAGAGGGACGGTTCATTCAGGACTGAAGATGTTGTATCTGAATGTATGCAGTAGGGAGCTGAATATTTAAGGGTATACATTCTATTGAAAAGAGGCAGGTAGGCAGAGGGGGTGGGGTTGGCTTATTGGCAAGAATGAAATTTAGTTAATAGTAAGAAACAAAATAGGGTCAGATGGTATAGAATCTGTGTGGGTAGAACTGAGGAACTGCAAAATGTTTTTAGAAAAAACATAGTTGGAGTTATGAACAGTGCTCCAAACAAGAGTCCGGAGCTGGGTGCAAGATATGCCAGGAGATAGAAAAGATGTATAGGAAAGGCAAAGTTACATTGATCATTAGGGATTTCACTATCCAGGTGGATTGGGAAAATCTGGTTGGTAGTGGTTTTCAAGAAAATGAATGTGGAAAGTCTACAAGATGGCTTTTTGGAGCAGCTTGTCATGGAGTCCACTAGGGAACAGGCAATACTGGATTTAGTGTTGCTCAATGAGGCAGACTTAAGTGAACTTAAGCAAAAGGATGCCTTAGGGGAGGCTATGATCATATGATTGAATTTATTCTGCAATTTGCAAGAGGCAAAATGGAATCAGGTAACAGTAATACTGTTAAATAAAGGCAACTACAGAGACATGAGGGAGCTGCTGGGTAGAATTGACTGGAAGAAGAATCTAGATTAGAGTGGTGCTGGAAAAGTATAGCAGGTCAGGCAGCATCCGAGGAGCAGGAAAATAAACGTTTCAGGCAAAAACCCATGATCTGGAATAGAATACCTACTTGACTGGAAGAAGAGCCTAGCAGAAAAGACAGTGGAACAACAATGGTAGAAGTTTCTGGGAGTAATTTGGGAGATGTGGCAGAGATTCATCCTGATGAAAAAGCATGGCAAAGGACGAATGAGGCAACCATGGCGGACTAGGGAAGTCAGAGATAGTAGCATATAACATGGAAAACCAGAGGATTGGGAAGCTTACAAAGACCAGAGGGGAAAAAACAAGAGGGAGAAGATTAAATGAGAGTAAGCTAGCCAGTAAAATTAAAAGACTAAGAATTTATTTAAACATATAAAGGCAAAAGTGGACATTGGGTTGCTGGAAAATGACACGAGAGAAATAGTAGTGGGGAACAAGAGAATGGCTGAGAAACTAAACAATTACTTTGCATCAGTCTTCCAGGCGGAAGACCTGAGTAGCATCCCAAACCTTCAAGTGTGAAGGGGCAGAGCGGAGTATGGTAGACATCACCAAGGAGAAAGTGCTAGAAAAACTGGCCTGAAGGTGGATATATCACCTAGATCAGATGGACTGCACTCCAGAGTTCTAAGGTAGATAGCTGTAGAGATAGCAGAGGCATTAGTGGTGACCTTTCAAGAATCACGAGAACCCAGGAAGATCCCAGAGAACTGGAAAATTGCTAATGACTCCTGTTTTAAGTATAAAATATTTCAGCGCAGTACAGGCACTTTCAGCCCTCTGTGGTTCCACAGGTCAGTGCAACAATCTGAAGCCCATCTAACCTACACTATTCTACTCTTGTCCATATACTATCCAATGATCATGTAAATTCCCTGAGAATTGGTGAGTCTACTACGGTTGCAGTCAGCGCATTCCATGCCCCTGCTACACTGAGTAAAGAAACTACCTCTGACATATGACCTATATCTATCACTCCTCAATTTAAAGCATGTCCCTGCATGCTAGCCATCACCATCCGAGGAAAAAGGCTCTCGCTGTCCAATCTATCTAACCCTCTGATCATCTTATGTCTTAATTAAGTCGCCTCTTGGCCTTTTCTCTCTAATGAAAACAACCTGCAGTCCCTTAGCCTTTCATTGTAAGACCTTCCCTTCATACCAAGCAACATCCTAGTAAATCTCTGAACCCTTTCCAAAGCTTCCACATCCTTCCTATAATGCTGTGACCAGAACTGTACACATTACTCCAAATGTGGCTGCACCAGAGTTTTATACAGCTGTAACATGATCTTGTGGTTCCAAAACCCAATTGCTCTACTAATAAAAGCTAACACGCCTTAACCCTATCATCCTGGGTGGCAAGATCTGTGTACCTGGACATCGATCTCTCTGCTCACCTACACCATCAAGAATCTTGCCATTAGCCCAGTATTCTGCATTCCTGTTGCTCCTTCCAAAATGAATCCCCTCCCACTTTTCTGCATTAGATTAGATTAGATTACTTGGGTCTCTGGCACTGTGAGGCAACAGTGCTAACCACTGTGCCACCGTGCCACCCAAACTCCATTTACTCTGCAGCTGATCTATGTCCCTCTGTAGCCTACAACATCCTTTGGCACTATCCACAACTCCACCAACCTTTGTCATCTGCAAATTTACTAACCCATCCTTCTATGCCCTCATCCAGGTCACTTATATAAATGACAAACAGCAGTGGACCCAAAACCGATCCTTGCAGTTCACCACTAGTATCTGAACTCCAGGATAAATATTTCCCATCAACCACCATCCTCTGTCATCTTTCAGCTATCCAATTTCTGATTCCAACCATTAAATCACCCTCTATCCCATGTCTCAGTATTTTGTGCAATAGCCTACTGTGGGGAACCTTATCAAACTCCTTACTGGAATCCATGTACACCACATCAAACGCTTTACCCTCATCCACCTGTTTGGTCACTATCTCAAAGAACTTGAGGTTTGTGAGGCTCAGCCTACCCTTCACAAAACCATGCTGACTATTCCTAATCAATGTATTCTTCTCCAGATGGTTATAAATTCCATTTCTTATAACAGTTTCCAATACTTTACCCACAACCAAAATAAGGCTCACAGGTCTACAATTATAAAGTTGTCTCTACTCCTCTCCTTTAGCAAGGGAACAATATTTGCTATTGTCCAGTCTTCTGACACTATTCCTGTAGACAAGAATGACAAAGATCAAAGCCAAAGGTTCTGCAATCTCCTCCCTAGCTTCTGAGTATCCTTGGATAAATCTCATCTGGCCCAGGGGACTTAGCAATTCTGGAAATTATGCACCTCAATCCCATCTAGTCTAGTAGCCTGTATCTCCGTATTCTCCTCGACAAGGTTGTCTTTTTCTAGTGTTAATACTGATGAAAGCTATTCATTTAGCACTTCCCCTATCTCCTCTGACTCCACATGCAACTTCCCACTGTTATGCTTGATTGGCCCTCATCTGACACTAGTCATTTTTTTTATTCTTGACATAGCTATAGAAATCCTATTTTTTTTAGGGTTTTCCTTCATCCGATCCGCCAATGACTTTTCATGTGCCCTCCTGGCTCTTCTGTGTGCTCTCTTTAGGTCTTTCCTGGCTAACCTGTAACTCTCAAGTGTCCTAACTGAACTATCACATCTCATCCTAACATAAGCTGCCTCATTTCCTCTTGAGAGATTTAACTTGGTAAACCTCCTCGACAACCTCCTCCCTGCCTGGCAGGTATATACTTATGAAGGACACACAGTAGCTGTTCCTTGAATAAGCTCCACATTTCTATTGTGCCCATCCCCTGCAATTTCCTTCCCCATCTAATGTATCAGAAATCTTGCCTCACATTATAATTGCTTTTCCCCCAGCTATAACTCTTGCCCTGCTATATATACCTATCCCTTTCCATCACTAAATATTACTGAATTGTGATCACTATCGCCAAAGTGCTCACCTACCTCCAAATCTAACACCTGGCTGAGTTCATTACCCAATACCAAATCTAATATGGCCTCACCACATGTTGGCCTGTACCAGGAAACCGTCCTGTGCATATTGGACAAAAACTCACTCCTAGAAAGTACTCTATATAGTATTCGCAGTCAATATTTGGAAAGTTGAAGCCCCCATAACAACTACCCTGTTACTCTTGTTCCTATCAATAATCCTCTTTGCTATCCTATCCTCTACATCTATTTGGACACCAATAGGAAACTACCAACAGTGTAACCTCCTTTCCTGTTTCTAATCTCAGCCCATACTACCTCAGTAGAACAGTTCTCGACGCCTTTTCTGCAACCATAATACTGTCTTTTTCTAACAGTGCTGCACCACCCTCTCTCTTTTTTTTTTTAACCATTTTCTCTGTTCTTGCTGAAACATCTAAATCCTGGAACCTGCAATAACCATTTCTGTCCCTGCTCCACATGTGTCTCTGAAATGGCCACAACATCGAAATCCCAGGTACCAGCTCATTCTGCAAGTTCATCCACCTTATTCCAGATGCTCCTGGTGTTGAAGTAGGCATGCTTCAAACCAACTTCTTGCCTGCCGGTGCCTTCTTTCAATCTTGAAATCTTAGTTCTGACTTCACTACTCTCAACCTCCTGTATACTCTAACTACAATTTTCGGTTCCCATCCAAAGAGCATTAGCAAATTCCACCCAATTCCTCTTCAGGTGAAGAAAATCCTGTTTGTAGAGGTCCCACCTACCCCAGAAAAGAGCCCCAATTATCCAGGAATCCAAAATCCTCCCCCTGCACTATCCCTGTAGCCACTTGTTCAACTCCTCTCTCCCTATTCCTCGCTTTGTGTGGCACAAGCAACAAACAAGAAACAACTTTGTCCTAGCTCCACCCTAGTTTCCTGAAGTTCTACTTTAAATCCCCATTTCTCTTCCTACCTATGTCAGTGGTTCCAATGTGTCCCATGACTTGGGACTGCTCCCCTCAAGGATCCTGAAAACCTGATCATAGACATCACAATCCCTGGTACCTGGGAGCAACACAGTGATTCTCTCTAGTTCCCACAGAACCTCCTCTTTGCCCCCTAACTATGGAGTGCCCAATAACTTGCTCCTCTTTCCCCATTTTTTCCCTTCCCTTCTGAGCAGCAGAGACAGATTTTGTGCCAGAGACCCATACCCCATGCTTACCCCTGATGAGTCGTCCCCGTCCACAGCATCCGAAACGGTATTGTTGATAGAATAGTTATTGGTTATATATTTGTTGAGGGGAATGGCCACAGGGATTCACTGCACTGCCTACCGGTAACCCATCCACCTTCTTCCTGTACCTGAGATGTGATTACCTCCTTGTAACTCCTCTCAATAAACCCCTCTGCCACCCAATTGATCTGAGGTTCATTCTGCTCCTGCTCCAATTACCTAACTGTTTTTGAGGAGGAGGAGTTGGGTGCACTTCCCACAGATGCAGTCTGAGGGACACTAGTGGTGACCCTTACCCTCCCACATTCTGCAGGAGGGACATTCAACTGCCCTAACCTCCATTCCCACTATGCTATTCCCAACAAGACTACTGCAAACCTTTTTTTTTAAAAAGTCACCTTGCCAATTGGTGTACAGAACTTTTTTTTTGGTTGGAGGAGGAGGCTGAGTGGGAGACGCTACCTGAGTAGTTTTGGGTAAAGCAGCCACCCAAATATAAAACCTCACTTAGCCAATGTACCATGTCTGCTCCAGCTCTGTGTTCCACCTAAACACATGGTAAACCTTTTTATATCTTTTTAAATGTTACCCTCCCGTCAGGTCTCTGACCCTTGCTGTTGCTCCTCCTCCAAATGCTGTCAACAAAAAGAGGAACGCTGGACTCCTGAAGTAAGCTTTCATATCTTTTTTTTAAAATTACCTTCCTGTTGGGCCTCTGGTCGTGGCTGTTGCTCATCCCACTCAACTGCCACCGAGAGAGTCAAGGGAATGAACAGCTCGTTTAGTTCTTCTACCTGGTATCTCAAGCAGCCCCTATTACATTGACTGACCCACCGACCGACCGACTCACCCACCCACCCCTCCCAGATATCAAAAACTATCAGCTTGTTGCTATCTTACGTGAATGATTGGGCTGGGGGGCGGGGGGACCCTCACTCACTTTGGACATGTGAAGCATCTCTGGCAAGATGCCCACTTATTAATCTGCTGTTCTTAGACAAAGTGAGGAAGTTAAGGACTGTTGCCATAGCCCAATAGTCATCAATACTGTCAAGGTGTGGAGGGCAATGCATCAGGGTGAGACCAATATTGCCAAAACATCATTTTTGACACCCATAGTTGGTATGTGGGCTTTCAGTCAGGAATGATAGACGGTGGGTTTAAACTATGGACAGCTAGGGGTGTATCTTGCCTGGGTTATTTAGTCGAAGGGAACAGTTGGCTCAGAAATATGAATTGCCCATTTTGCTTCTTTCAAATTAAAACTTCATACAAAAAAGACCACACTTCTAACTGATCCTTATAAGTCTGACATGGAGAAGAGGGTATTGAGTGCTGAGGAGAGGAGCCCTTCAGCCCAACCAGTCCATACCTGACCCATTTCCCTCTGACTAATGCACCTAACACTACGGGCAATTTAACATGGCCAATTCACCTGACCTGCGCATCTTTGGACTGTGGGAGGAAACCGGAGCAGCCGGAGAATGTGCAAACTCCACACAGACACTTACCCGAGTCAGGAATTTAACCTGGGTCCCTGGCGCTGTGAGGCAGAGTGCTAACCACTGAGCCATTGAGTTGTAATTAGGAAGACAAATGCAATTTATTTTGAGGACGTAAAACTAGTCAGTCCACGTTTGGAGTATTGTGCACAGTTTTTGGACCCCATATCTCAAAAGGATGTACTGGCGTTGGAGTGTGTTCATAGGAGGTTCACTTGAATGGTCCCAGGACTGATCAGCTTAACATATGAGGAATGTTTGAGCACTCTGGGTCTATACTTGGAGTTTAGAAGGATTTGGGGGTGGGGGGAGGGGTCTATTTGAAGATTACTGAATGGCATGGACAGAGTAGATGGTGGGAAGATGTTTCCATTGGGTAGGAGGGACTAGGACCTGAGGGCACACCTTAGAGCAAAGGGAAGACCTTTTAGAATGGATTTGTGGAATTCATTGCCACAGAAGGCAATATTTAAGACTGAGATATTTAGTTGGGTTTCTCAACTTGATACTCAAGAACCTATCAGCCGTGACTGAATGGCGGAGCAGACCCGATGGGTTGCATGGCCTAATTTCTGTTCCTGTGTCTTATGGTCTTATATCCTGCTATTTCTACTCTGACTAGCATTTGGCACTGGTAGTAATCCAGAGATGAATATCTTTTTAAGGTTCCACTTTTCAGCTCTCTTCCTACTTTCTTATGTTGTGCTTTTGTGAACTCATCACTTTTTTAAAAAAAAATCTCTTTTGTTGGTACCAATGTGTACCATGACCACTAGCTACTCCCTCTTCCCTTTCCCCTTCCAAGATGTCCTCTCACTGCTGTAAGACATAGAACGAAAGGAAATGATGCAACACAGGTGGGCCATTGGCCCAACTTGTTGATGCTAGCCCAAAGACACCCAGGTGCCTTTTTCCCCTCCTATCTACTGCACATTGTCTGTAGACTTGCACTGGAGGTGCAGATCCAGATATCTTTTGAAAGGTTTCTGTCTCCACTACCAACTCAGGCAATAAATTCCAGGCGACTACCAATCTCCATGTAAAAAATATTTTCTTCTTGGCCCCTCTAATCGTCTACCACTTAGCTTGACTCTGTCCCCTGTCTCTATCTCTCAATTTTGTATACTTCGATCATGTTGCCCCTCCACCTTTTCATTCAAAGGAAAACAACCTCAACCACTCCTATCTCTTCTCCTAGCTACAAATCTCCAGCCCTGGCAATTTCCTAATACATCTTCTCTGTACTCTCTCCAGAGCAGTCATGTCCTGCCTATAGTATAGTGACCAGAATTGTGCAAAATAGTCCAGTTAGGGCATCCCCATCATTGGCCCTAGCACTGGGGAGGCAATGTAGTATCTTGGAGTCATCTTTGCCACCAAAGAAACACTCATCTGTTCCCCTTACAATTGAATTAATAATAATTATTATTATGGCATCTCCTCTCCTGCGCAGCAGAGCCAACCATGGTGCCACAAATTTGACTGTTGCTGTTTCTCCCTGAGGTCATTTCTCCTGAACAGTATCCAAAGTCTGTTTTTGTTTTTCAGGGGAATTACCATCAGGAATTCCTGCACTGCCTGCCTCTTATTTTGCCTGATTGTCACCCATTTGCTTTCTCCCTGTGGCATCTTAGCCTGCAGTACGATCTCCTCTATATACATGCTATTCACGATTCTCTTATCTTCACAGATGCCCTACTATGTGCCCAGCTAGGCTTCCAGAATCTACAGCTGGAGACACTGCCTGCACATATGCTGATCCAGTGCCTTGTTTGCCATAGAGCAGAAGCACCCCACAGTTTTGAGCTCTCCTGCTATAACTTACTCCTTTAAGCATCTTTCAAAAGATTTAATTTAATAATATCAATTTATCTGGGGCTCTTTCTTGATCCTTACTTCAGAATACAGCCTTTAGAAAATCACAAAGACCTTCCGAACAATAAGTGATAAAAGTTGTAAATATTTACCTGACCTTACCTACAACTAACCAATCAGCATTCTCCCTTTGGAATCTTTACTCCTATGGTTTTCTTACCAAAAAACTTTTTGTTACAAAAATTATATTTTGTTCATAAGACATTCTTATCACCATTCGCTGGTACTAAATCAGGATCCATCCTCCTCTTTCCTAAGGGAAAGCTTTTTGTTTCACCCCAACAAGTAAGGGGGAATACTCTCTTCCTAGTCTACTTCACCATGACACCGACTGTAAGGACACTCCTCTCAGATGGCTTCACTGTTATACTTTCTGCAAGAATACAGACATAATGGAATTTTAGAGAGAGTTAGTGTTGGTGGGAGCATGTTTGATTTGATGGACAAGAGATAAACCAAGGAGAGGGAAAGTAGTTTGCAGAAATGATCAACAGTGATAGCTGATTGGAGGTCATAACCTTTAAAACAAAATTGTTCCTTGTACTTGTGAGCTGGAGAAAGGAAAGGGAAGGATTTAAAAGAGCACTTCATAGTGTAGACAAAAAATGTGAAGATTATTTTCACTTCACTTTTAGGATAATTCTAGAACTGTGCATAATATGAGGAAAAGCAGAAGGCCTGAAGGGGCTTGGCATGTTTTAGCAGGATGAGACAAGAGAAGGCTCAGCCTGTTTTGTGCCACGTGCACTTCTTTGTATGGGCCTTTATTTCAGTAATGAAGAAGTAGGCTTTCCTTGAGGCCATCCAAAACTTTGTCCATATCTTAATTTGCAACAAGTCTAATTTCCTTATCCCTGTACTTGGTGAAAATTTGATCCCTGTCAAAATCAAATTGCCGCTGACCTTGTACGTCTATGTCTGTAATATCTCCAACCTCTCAATCCTCTAAGATACCTGCACACCTCTAATTCTGGCTACTTGTAAATCCCCATTATAATTATTCCACAATTAGTGACTCTGCCTTCATTTGCCAAAACTTTCACCACATCTCTCTACCTCACTTCCCTCTTTTTGAACAAGTCTTTAGACCTATCTCTTTGACAGGTTTGTGTAGTTTTTAGATTTTGAGAGATACTTTAATTCCTAATCCCTCCTGTGCGATCCTCAGACGCTTTTGTATCATTAAAGGTGCTATGGTGGTTGCTGCTGTTGTGGTAATGGTAGAAGACATATATGCAGCCAGGGTAGGAGTAACTCACTATTAGTTAGCATTATGTGCTGTTCCTGGACCTTGAATGCTATAAGAAAAATGGTTTTACTCATCAGTTGTGTTCTGAACATTAGCATTTTTCTACTATAGCTCCTGTTGTGTCCCTTTTTAAGGCCTTGAATTTAACTAGCTGTACATTGTTCTGCAAAATGGTTTTACGGGGTTCAGATACTATTGATATCACTTTAGCTGGGGATTGGCGATGTAACTATTAGAACAAAATGTTGTTGATTCATTGCCTTTATAAGCTACACTAACTTTTAACATTTTACTGGTTATTTATGATTAGAATTTACTTGTTTGTATGAAGCACTAGTTTTCAGTAAATACAGGAACCTGGTCAGTGTTTGCTATTAACTTTAATCCAACAAACAAGTTCAAGAAAGGGACTTTGAATTAACTTTTTTGTGGTGACCCTGGGAGTTGTAGGGCTTGAGAATTAAAGCATTCTCCTAAGTGGGTCATAAGAAAGAAAATTGTTCAAGCATTAGCTATGCAGCACAATTTTGTTGAATACATTAATAACTAGACTAGAAAATCATCTTGGATTAGTGGTGCTGGAAGAGCACAGCAGTTCAGGCAGCATCCAAGTAGCTTCGAAATTGACGTTTCGGGCAAAAGCCCTTCATCAGGAGGCTTTTGCCCAAAACGTCGATTTCGAAGCTACTTGGATGCTGCCTGAACTGCTGTGCTCTTCCAGCACCACTAATCCAGAATCTGGTTTCCAGCATCTGCAGTCATTGTTTTTACCTAGAAAATCATCTTGGTCAATTACATGAAGCTGGGTGAGGAAACTGAATAAACTAAGTAATGTTTCAGTTGTTTTTTGTTTAAGTAGCGTATTCTTCAATAGGATTGCTAGGATGAGTAAGATTGAACACCTACACTCTCCTGGAAATGTTTCCGTAATAAAGTCATACAATTATTGACAAAATGATTTTGTTCACAGCCTTTTTTAGATTAGATTAGATTACTTAGATTAGATTAGATTAGATTACTTACAGTGTGGAAACAGGCCCTTCAGCCCAACAAGTCCACACCGCCCCGCCGAAGCGTAACCCACTCATACCCCTACATCTACATTTACCCCTTACCTAACACTATGGGCAATTTAGCATGGCCAATTCACCTGGCCTGCACATCTTTGGACTGTGGGAGGAAACCGGAGCACCCGGAGGAAACCCACGCAGACACGGGGAGAACGCCTTCTTCGTAACTGCTTTGTATCCCAAGTATCTAATATTGAATTTCATTGACTTTCCTTGTCTCTTCCACAAAGCAGGTCGTATTTTTGATCAAGGTTTTGTTTTTTGTTTTTGTTTTGTTTTTGTGGTGCAAATATAATTTTTCTGTTATGTCTGATCATAGTGTGTAAAGTGTTTAGTTTTGTAATTTTATTCATCAAAGGACATTTTGTTTTCTTGCAATTTCTAGGTAATGTGCTTCCGTGGTGTCAGTGTTCAGGGACAGATGTAATCAATTGAGGCTGAACAGCCAGTGGGCATCGTCCAAATGCATAACAGCATGGGTTATGGCCTTGTAGGCAAATTTTAAAATCTTGGAATAGAGATGTCAAAGCAGGACCCGAAAATTAGCAATTTTTGGATTATTCCCAGTGCTTTGTTTCAGGCTATGGAAGTAGGAGGATAGTTGCACATAAATATATGGCTGGAGAAATGTGAGGAGGAGGGCATTCGATTATTGGGATGTTATGAAAGGTTGTTGGGGAGTTGGAACCTAGGCAATGCCTATGGGGGGGGACACCTGTGTAGGGCTGAGACCAATATTACACTGGAGCCATTTTCTGGTGTGGTTGGTGATACTTTAAATTATTTTGGCTTGAAAGGATAAATGGGATGCATTTAAGATTGGGTGGGATTAGACTTACAGTATTAGACTGTGGAGATAAGGTGCATTGAGACTGAGGAATGGAGCTGATGAGGTTTATCTAAATGCACAAAGTCTGAAAATAAGGTTGGTGAGCTGAAGGCATCATCAGGTACATGGGAATATGATTGGGTATGGAGGCCTATCGCAAAGGGCTAGGTTCCTAAAATACACCTTGACACAAGATGTTAAAGCAAGTTGGGAATGAAAAGGAAGAAGAGGTAGCCATATTAGTTAAGGAATTACAGCCATGCTAGAGGCGCAAATCAAGGACATTATTTACTGGGTCATGTTTTGAGTTAAAATGCACTAGTAGTACAGTTAGCTTGTTTTGGAGGCCACCAACTAATGCCAAAATACTGAGGCACAGGATTTTAAGAAAACTAGAGCTGTAAGAATGAAGGGATATTGGTAATTTTGGAAGGGAGGAATTTACTTTTGCTATCGATGTCTATATTCTGATAACTAAATGAGATAGGAATGGGAGTGAACGTTTTAATTGTATTCTGGGGAATTTTCTTGATCAATTTATTACCAATACAATGAGGAAAGATCTGGTTCTCATGATAATGGTGGATTAAGTAAAGTAGTATTGGGGGAACATTTCAGGCAATGGCTTTCATACTTTTAAAATGTTTTTAGTTTATTGATGGAAAAGGATAACAAGCAATTTATGGTAAAAATGCTTAATTGGAAGAGGTCCAGTTGATGGGTTGATCTGTCCAAAGTAAATTGGAATGGAAGGTTGACAAGTAAGACTATAATAAAATCAAGGTGCTTAGTGAAGATCTTGATTGGATAGGGTCAAGGAATTGTCTCTGAGGGAGCAGAGAGGAAAAATTTAAGCTAGACCTTGCATCCTTTTTAAACTTCATGATTTTTTGTGATAGCTGACATGTCGGGTAGATAAGACCAATAGAAAGTGATAAGCAAAATGTGTGGGGAGAGATGGACAGTTAACATAATTTCAATATGTCTACAGGAATATAATTAAAAGGTTTGTAAGAGGAAGAGATCTGATTTGGAACCAAAAACAAAGTCTATGATCTATACCGAGATCTTCAATGTCATAATTTATTACTTTGTCTTTACCAGGGAAGACAACACAGTTGAGGTTGTATTAAGCAGAACATATTAAGATAATAAATGGATTAAAGGTTGATAGAGGTATTAGAAAGGTTGGTCATAACAGTGACACTAGGTTCAAGTAGAATAATCTAAGGATGCTAAGAAAAGAAGGGGTGAAATTGCAGCAATACCAAAAATAGTCTCCAAAAACTTCCTTAGACACGTGTAAGGTCATAAAGTATCAGAGAATTCTAAACTTTTGCTCCAAAAATGAGGGGAATAACCCAGCAACCACAGCCCAGTTAGTTCTCATTCTTAAAAAAAAGTTAAACTTTTTGAAAATAATACTGCAAAGTATAATTAAGTCACTAGGGTGCATGGATTAATTAAAGAAAATTGCTACCAATTTGTCAATGGCAATTTGTGTATAACTAATATGATGAAGTTTTTTTGATATTCTGGAAAGGGTTTAATAGGGCAGCAGATGATATGGTGTACATGGACTTCACAAAGCTTTTGATAAGGTACTTCAAAATTGATTTGAGTTAAGTTGTGGCCTATAGAATAAAAGGGATGATGGCAGAATGAACGCAATTTTGGCTGCCGAACAGGAAACAGACTATTGGTGAATGTTGGTTTTTATACTGGAGGAAGGTAAACAGTTCCTCCAGCAGCCAATACCTCAAAAATGCTTTGACTATTGTTAACAACTTGGACATGGATATGCACAATTTCAAAATATGCAGCTGACCCAAATTTTGGATGTGTGATGAGTAATGACTTCAAGAGGATATAGGCTGGTGAAATGCTTAGAAATGTGGCAGATGAAACTTAATACGGAGGAGTGGGAAATGCTGCATGTTTTCCTAAATGAGCAGCGATATAAACTGAAGAATACCATTCTTTAGGAACAGAAGGTCTGGAACAAAAGAGAGTGTGAAGAAAGGTGCATAAATTTGTTAACTGTGGGGCAAATTCAGAAAATTGTGTGCATAGACAGGGCATTTGAGATCAAAAATGAGGGATATGACTATCCTTTTTTATAATGAATCAGTCCTCCACTTGGAATAGTGTCTAATTCTGCACAGCATTTCAGGGAGGGTGTGAAGGATTTTATTTATGTACATTGATTGGAAACATTGGGGTTTTTGTTTGAAAGTTGGGAGGAGATTTGATCAGAAGGAGTCTCGATAGGGTAGTGGGAAGTTGTTCTTAAGAGTGGAAGGGTCAAGAAAACAAGGACACAGATTTTTAATGTGATTTGCAAAAGAATCAATGTTGACATGAAAATAAGCGTTTAAGGATATTGAATGCTATCATATACATTAAATGTATATGATAACAGATTCAATAGGTTCTTTTATTACAAAATTGGGTAAGCATATATAAAAAAAAAAATCCACAAGGGTTGGGGTGAAGCAATGGGACCAACAAAGTTGCTCTTGAAACAGTTGGCAGGGGCTTGACTGACTGTCCCCTTTCTACCATCTAATTATTTTATTCGTGTTGCAGATCGTCCAAAATAATCCTGTAGATGGGAATACCAATTTGCTAATCCTGGAAGAATATTCCACCACAAGGCACAGTGACAATACCACACGAATTATGGGTTTGCACCCTCAATACTTAGAATCGTTTCTTCGGACCCAGTACTACATACTACGCATGGATGGACCACTCCCCTTTGAATACAGGCATTACTTGGCAATAATGGTAAAGTAAATGGAATGTAAACACTGAGCATTTAATTATGCAGCTAAAGTTATTGCTGGAGTTTTGTCAAATAACTACACCAAACGAATGACAAAATTTAATTGCTTTACTGACACTTCAGTACCACAGTTTCCTGTTTGTGCAACAAACACCTAAAATGTCTGGCAAAGATGGCTGCCACTTGAGCCTGTGCAGAGTGCAACTAAGATGGCCATCACCTGGATGTGCACAGATGGCACCAGTGTTCACAACTTTTACCTGAACTCTTAATTAACTGTAAGGTGTTTGGCAAGTCGTAGGGGATCTTATGTGCACCGTGAAGAAAGCTTTGGCTGGCAGCTGGGCTGATGTGAAGAAGCCCTGGTCTGAGGTCAGGTTCAGTATCCGGAGACAAGCTCCCTTGTGCTGACAAGGTGAAAGGCACCTCTGTAAAGTGGCGAAGAAGGAAACCTGAGGGAAAGTGAAAAAGAAGCTGAAGAAACAGCACAAGGAAAATTAGTGAACAGAACCATAGCTAAGAATCGGCTTTTCCAAATTCACCCCATTTCTCAAAATAGATTAGATTAGATTACTTACAGTGTGGAAACAGGCCCTTCGGCCCAACAAGTCCACACTGCCCCGCCGAAGCGTAACCCACCCATACCCCTACATCTACCCCTTACCTAACACTACTGGCAATTTAGCGTGGCCAATTCACCTGACCTGCACATCTTTGGACTGTGGGAGGAAACCTGAGCACCCGGAGGAAACCCACGCAGACATGGGGAGAATGTGCAAACTCCACAGTCAGTCGCCTGAGGCGGGAATTGAACCCGGGTCTCTGGCGCTGAGGCAGCAGTGCTAACCACTGTGCCACTGTGCCACCGTGCCGCCCATAGGTGAACCAGTAAGAAAATTCTGTCCTGTTGTCAAACTCATTGTTAGTGCAGAATATTCAAATTAATACAACAACAAAGTACTGCAAATACTGAACTTCATTTGAATTTAACATTGTTTCTCTTTCATAATAAAGGTGTCCAGTCAGCATTTTACTTGATTACATGATGCATATGCACACTTAATGCCACCCAGTGGTAATGTTTACATGACACCTAGTTGCCATATAACGCACAATTGGAACCTGTTGGACTATAACCTGGTGTTGTGAGATTTGTAACTTTGTACACCCCAGTCCAACACCGGCATCTCCAAATCATGTATACTTTTTCAGATTTTTAGCCACTTTAAATATGTTTTTTTTAGCTCAGTGGGGCTATACAAACCTGCATTGTATCCCACTCAGGCAATTTGGACGGACAATCTAGATTGATGCAACTGTTTAGGACTAAACATAACATAAAAATTTCCAACCTTGGTATTGCCTATACCCTCTTGCAAATGCATGTAAAAATATCCCAGTACTAGAAGAGGTGTTTTCCCCAGTGTTAAGGCCAGTATTGTCAATTGCCATCACTAAAAGATTATTCGTCTATCATCAAATTGCAGTTGTGGATCCTTGATACATGTAAATTTGTTTTCCCTATATTGCACCAATGATCACTCTTCAAAAGTATTTGATTAGCTGTAAAGAACTTTAAGATGGCATGATGTAATAACAAGTGCCATCTAAATGCATAAATATAAAACAAAGAAAAACAAACAACATTGTGGGCCAAAAGGCCTGTTCTGTTCTGTACTTTTCTATATTCTATGTTCTAACTTTGCTGGAAATCTGAAACAAAAACAAATTGCTGGACAAACTCAGCAGGTCTGGCAGCACCTGTGGAAGGAAAGCAGACAATGTTGAGTCTCGTGACCCTTTTCCAAGTCTGAAGGGTCCAAGGACTCAAAATTAACTCTGCTTTCTCTCCACAGATGTCAGATCAATTGAGTTTCTCCAGCAATTGCCACGTAAATGCAACTCATTCATTCACATCAGAATTTTTAAGCAAGATTTGTTTCCTTTCAGCAATCAATGTTTGAGAATGACTGTATGTTTAGAATGTCATCACGATAAGGAAACCTGGAGCTCCCAAGACTATTCACCGAAAACAAAATGAGAACTATGTTTATATTTGGGCATGTCTAAAGTGATTCTCTTCTATTTTATACGTCCATATTTTCTACTGTTTGGGAGGTTACTGAATAAGTAACCTCTAACAGATGCAGTCTGTCTTTTTATACAAGGTTGTCATTAGTTCATTGAAGTATGAGGTACTTAATAAAAAAGGAAAAGGTTGTTCAATTGGACTTTGCAAAGTGTTGCTTTGTGAAATCCTCAGGTTAAACAATTTGAGTGAACACATCATTGCCAAGTAGGGAGGCAGTAGCTTTGCAGTATTGACAGTATCTGGCTAAAGACCCAGACTAAAGTTTTGAGGGAAAAGGTTTGAATTTGAATCGCACCATAGTGAATGATGAAATTCAATAAAATCTGTAATTAAAGCAGGTCTAATGGTGATTGTGTATAGGGTCATAGAGTTGTACAGCACAAAAATAGACCCTTCAATCCAGTTCATCCATACCAACCCAATATCCTAAATTGTTCTAGTTCCATTTGCCAGTATTTGGCCTGTGTTCCTCCAACACTTTCCTATTCATGTACCCACCCAGATGACTTTTAAATGTTACAATTATACCAGCCTCCACCACTTCCTCTGGCAGCCCATGCATCACCCTCTGCTTTAAAAACCACCAAGATCTCTTTTTAAATCTTCCCCTCTCACCATAAACCTATGCCCTCTAGTTTTGGACTCCCCTACCCTGGTGAAACTATCTTGGCTATTCACCATATCCATGTCATTCATGATTCTCTAAACCTCAATTCTGCAGAAAAAGATAACCCCAGCCTATTTAGCCATCTCAAACTTTTCTTAAATCCTCCAACTCTGGCAACATTGTAGAGCAATGTGAAGTGATCAAAATTTAATATAAAACAATTACAGCTCTTTCCTCTGCATGTTCAGTGCTAATATGCTTTTTTTTTGATATTCCCTAACCAGGCTGCTGCCAGGCACCAGTGTTCCCATTTGGTAAACACTCATGTAAATGAGTTCTTGCAGGTTGGTGGAGAAGTGGAGTGGCTAAATGGCTTGGAGTATGTCCCACAGAAACTGAAAAATATCAATGAAGTCAACAAAATCCTTGCACACAGACCTTGGCTGATCACAAAGGAGCACATCAAGGTAAATCTTCAACAGACATTTGAATTAATTGTAGGCTTCTGGTAAACTTCTATATTCAGGCATTGTATGTTCTGTAACTATATATCTGTACTGAATGAAAAACTGATTTATTTTTCATAAATCAATGGAGAAAATGCTGGCTTTGCAATTTGAGTAAAATGCTAACATAACATTATCTTAAATATTTGCTACCCTATATTATAATGCCAATAACTTGTTTTTTTTCTCTTCCATTTTACATTATATTTTTGGTAAATTGAGAAATTTTTTTTTGTTCCTCCACTGTGTACAAATTTCACTTCCTCTTCTCCTTAAAAATATCAGGAGTCTTTCATATGTCATTAGCTGAAGATAAACTTGTACCAGATAACCATAAAGTTCCCTATTACTGTTGATGAATTTTCTGTTGATTTTTCAACATCATTTGAATTTTCAAATGACAAATTGCAACCATTGTTTTAAATTGAGCTCAATGTTTTGTGTTTTTACATAAAAATATATTTTGTTATGGCAAAGAAATTGATTATTCATTCGCTCTTGTCCACTATCATCATTTAGCTTTTTCATACAAAGTGATGTATTCATGAACAGTGGATGATGGGAGAAATCGTACGACTCGCCAAGAAAAGGGAAGCATACATAAGGTCCAGGCAGTGAAGAACAGAATGTGGGAGAATAGGACCAGTCTTAAACAAGGAATCAAACGAGCTAAAAAGTCATGAAATAGTTCCAGCGAACAGAATTAAGGAGAATCCCAAAGCCTTTTATTCTTAGCGGGTAACTAGAGAAAGGACTGGTCCATTAAAGGATAAGGAAGGAAGTTTTTGTCAAATCTGAGAAAATGGGTGAGATGCTGAATGATCACTTTGGATCAGTGTTCACTGAGGAGAGGGACATGATGAATGTTGAGATTAGAGATAGAAGTTTGATTGCTCTGGATCACATTGACAGAAGTAGGGAAGATGTGTTGGGTAGGCTCGAGGTTAAGGTGACAAATCCCCAAGGACTGGATTGGGTCTATCACAGGTTGCTGAGGGAGGCAAGAGAGGAAATAGCTGGGCCCTGACATATCTTTGTAGCATCCTTAAACACAGGTGAGGTACCAAAGGACTGGAGGGTTGCTCATCTTGTCCCCCTGTACAAGAAGGGTAGTAGGGATATTTCAGGTAACTATAGACTAGTAAGCCTGATGTCACTGGTGGGAAAGTTGCAGGAGAGGGTTCTAAAGGGATATGATCTATTTATATTTAGAAAAGAGTGGGCTTATCGGTGATAGGCAACATGGTTTTGTGCAGGGGAGATCATGCCTTACCAACTTGAGAGTTCTTTTGAGGAAATGGCCAAGCTGGTAGATGATGGAAGGGCTGTAGACTTTAAGGCTTTTGATAAGTTCCCCATGGTAAACCTAATGGAGAAAGTGAAGGCACATGGTATGCAGGGATAAAGTCGGATAAAGAACTGGTTGAGCAACAGAAGACAGTAGTAGTTGAAGGGAGTTTCTCAAAATGGAGAAAGGTGACCAGTGGTGTTCCACAGGAATTGGTGGTGGGGCCACTGTTGTTTGTGATATACATAAATGATCTGGAAAAGGGCACTGTTAGTATGATCAGCAAGTTTGCAGATGACATGACGATTGGATTAGTAGAAAGCACAGGGGACTGTTAAAGAATACAGAAGAATATGGATAGACTGGACAGTTGGGCAGAGAAGTGGCAAATGGAGTTCAATCCAGGCAAATGTGAGGTGATGCATTTTGGGAAGTCCAATTCTAGAGTGAATTATACTGTAAATGGAAGAGCCTTGGGAAAAGTTGATGAGCAGAGAGATCTGGGAATTCAGTCCATTGTACCCTGAAGGTTACTGCACAATTGGATAGTGGTCAAGAAGGCATGGTATGCTTACCTTCATCGGATAGGGTATTGGGTATAAGAGCTGGCAGGTGATATTAAGATTGTACAAGATATTGATTTGGCCACATTTCAAATACTGTGTACAGTTCTGGTTGCCACATTACTGAAAGGATGTGGACGCTTTGGAGAGGGTGCAGAGAAAGTTTGAGGATGTTGGGATGTTGCCTGGTATGGAAGGTGCCAGCTACGAAGAGAGGTTGATTAGGTTAGCATTGTTTTCATTAGAAAAAAAAGATTTGAGGGGGCACCTGATTTGAGGTCTACAAAATCATGAAGGGTATAGATAGATAGGGTGGATAAGCTTTTCCCCAGGGTGAAGGATTCAATAACAAGGTCACGCTTTCAAAGGCAAGAGGTAAAAAGTTTTTAAGGGGGATACATGGGGCAAGTACCTTACCCAGAGGGTGGTAGGTGCCTGGAATGCATTGCCAGCAGAGGTAGTGGAGGCAGGCATGTTAGATTCTTTTAAGATGCATCTGGACAGATGCATGAGTAGGTGGGGAGCAGAGGGATGTAGATGCTTAAGAATTGGGCGACAGGTTTAGACAGTGGATTTGGATCAGCTCAGGCTTGGAGGGCTGTACATGTTCTTTGTTCTAGATAGTCATAGCTTTCTTAGCAACACTGACCAAACTTTAGAACAACAAACCAATGTAAACCTTTCCACTGAACCCACTGGAGATCCTCCCAAACAAATTGAATTGCAAATATCTAACTGAATTAAGATTGATTAATTACAACTTTAGTTTGGGTCCTCTAACAAAGTGGATGTACAAGAATATAGAAAATAGGAGTAGGAGAATGCCTTTTGAGTGTGCTTGTGCATTCAAATAGGTCATGGCTGATCTTCCATTTCAACCCATTTCCATTTTCCCAAATTCCCAGAGTACCATTGATGTTTTGAATATGTATCCAGTGATATCCACAACAGTAGAGAATTCCAAAGATATACAAGTCTTTGGAAACATATCTCTGTCTCATTCCTACATGGCTGACACTTAATTTCTGAAATTGACAGTGTGGGAATTCTTGGGGTCTTTAAACAATCAGGAGAAGCATCTCTTCAGATTTCCCCTATAAAACCTAAGAATTTCCCATATTTTGATGAGCTTATTTTGTGTTCTTTTAAATTCTAGATCACATGGGTCTAATCTACAGTCTCAAACTTTAAGGGGCATAAGGCAAACATTTTAATTGGAAAACATTTCTACTTTTAGTACTGGATGCTGGATAAGTGGTGTGAGAAATCAGAATTGGCTGAGTGAGGTGGTACTATGGTAGCGTTGGCTGTTGTCAGCATACGTATGGAATCTAATGTAATGTTTTGGGTAAAATTGCCAAGCGGCAACACAGATGAGAAATCAGAGGAAGCAATGGTTAGGTTCAGATTAGTTACACAGGATTATCATATAGTGTGGAGAGGGCAGCATTTATGCAGTGGTGGGGAGGGGATTGGGTGCTGGGGGAGAAAGGGTGTAGACAGTGTAGATTAAGTGATTGTTCTGCTGTTCTCATTCCAATGGTGTGTCTAACTGACAACCTGGAAAAAACAGTTCTTCTGGAACTGGAGAAGGGGGAAAGAGGTCATGCTGACAGCATGCAAAAAATAAAGCTTTTAAAGAAACAAAGCTAAAAGGAAAAAGAACGGGAGTGGGTTCATGATCTGAAGGTGTTGAACTCAATAGTAAATCCAGAAGATTGAAAAGTGTCTTGTCTGAAGAAGAGATGTTGTTCCTTTAAGTTTGTGCTGAATTCGTTGAAGTATTGCAGTATGCCAAGGATAAACAAAGTGGGCATGCGAGCAGGATGCAGTGTAAAATTACCAGCTGTGGAAAGGTCTAGGTCATGCTTGCATACGGACTGGAGGTGTTCCACAAAGTGGTTACCAGGTCTGGTTTCGGTTTTTCCAATAACTGACTAGGTCACTTTTGATGCAGCGAATGCAATACACAAGATTGGAGAAGGTACAAGTGAAATGCTGCTTCACCTGGAAAAATGTTAAGCCCTTGGATGGTGAGCAGGGAGGTGATGAAGGGGCAAGTGTTGCACCTTGTATGGTTACATAGGAAGGTATCATGGAGAGGGGGAGTGGTGTTGGTAGTCGAGGAATGAACTAGGGTGTCCTGGAGGAAAGGGTCCTTGCGAAATACAAATGGAGGATTGAGGGGAAGATTTGTTTGGTGGTATTCTGCTGAAGTTACCTGGAATGGCGGAGAATGATTCTTTGAACGCAGAGGCTGTTTGGATAGAAAGTCGGGATAAGGGGGACCCAATCATGTTGAAAGTGATAGGAAAGAGCAAGGGCGGAAGCATAGTTGATAGGTCAGATGCAGTTCAGGGTCTTTCAACTGTAGTGGGTGGGAAACTCTTTATGGAAGAAGGAAGCCATAGCAGCAGTGCTGTTTTGGAAAGTGGCATCATCTGAACAAATGCAATGTAGATGAAGCAACTGAGAGAATGGGATAGAATCCTTAGAGGACATGGGTGTGCAGAGCTGTAGGGAAGGTAGTGATGGGAGTTAGTGGATGGCAGTGGAAGTTTATTCCCCAAAATGGAAACTGTGGTCAAGGAAAGGAAGGGAAGTGTCAGAGATGGACCATATGAAAGTTAGTGAGGTGGAAATTTGAGGCAAAATGAATGCATTTTTCAAGGTCCAAATAGGAGCATGAAGTTGCACTGAAACAGTTGTTGAAAAGAATTGAGGTATCCTAACAAAGAGGTAGACATAAGCAGTACACATGTGGGTGCCCATAGCTGCTACTTTGACTTGGCAGAAGTGAGATGAATTAAAGTAGAGATTGGACTTGTTCTTTCTCCAAACAGTGAAGCAGAGAAAAGTGATAATGGATTGGCAGGCCTCTGGTTGAGGAAGAAGCTGAGAGTGCTCAGACCATCCTGTTAGGGAGTGGAGGGATAGAGGGATTGGACATTAAAGGTGAAGAGGTGGCAGTTGATATGGCAGAGGACACCAGAGGAATTGTGCATGTAGGTTAGCAGGTTCTGGACAAGTGGAGAGAGGATAGAGTCAAGGTAGGAGGAAATGAGCTCAGTAGGGCAGGAACAAGCTGTAATAATGGGCCTACCAGGAAAGTCTGTTTTATGGACATTGGGAAGGATGTAGAAGTGGACTATCAACTATAAGGTTGGAGGCAATTGTGGAGGGGATGATTTAGAGGTGATGAGGTTGGTGACAGTCCTGGCAATATTGGCTTGATGTTTGGATGTGGGGTCATGGGCCAGGGGAGGTAAGAAGTGTTACAGTTGACATTGAGCCTCTGCAAGGAAATATTCAGTGTGCCAGATTACAATGGTACCACACTTGCCGGTGGTTTGATAGCAAAGTTCGGGTTGGATCTGAAAGAGTGAAGTACAGCAATTTTAGAAGGGAACAGATTAGTATGGGTGAGAGGTATAAATGCTTCTCCTTTCACACTATGAATTCATAAGAGTCATCTGGACTCAAAACATTAGTTTTCTGTCTCTCCATGAGTGCTGCCTGATTTTCTGATTGCAGGATTAACTAGAATATATAGCATTGAAACTGGCCATTAGGCCTATACTTGTGTTTTTGCTCCATTTGCACCTCCTTGATCTTTTCTCGTCAAAGTCTAACATTATATACCTATTTAGTTCCTTTCATCTATTTGCTACAGTTAAATACTGTTTGCTTAACTTTCTCCCTGCTGAGTTCCATCTTCCTCCCAGTCTGAGAGAATAAACTGCTTAAGGATTCCCTTAAATTTCTTTGTGACCTATCATATGATGATGCTTCCTAGATAAACACTCCCCCCTCAGTGCTGAAGCATCTGCACTACTAAATTTTTTTCATAATTTTAAATACACTTGAGATTCAGCCAGTCAACCTTTTCCCTGATGATTTGTATCCATGCATTTCTGGTATCAGTCGTAAATGTTCACTGCACCCTTTCCATTTTTATTAATAACCTTTTCTTAATATGGCAACCACAGTGGTCTTTTGTTTACTCCACTTAACCAGACACAGTTTAATAAAAGTTCAATATAAATGCCCTTTCTTTAATGCTAATCATCCAGAAATAGCTTCTGGTGTTTGTTTTCAATTTGATTTTACACCTGGATTTATAAAATTACCTTCAAATTATGAACACCTCTTTTATATTTTTCAAGTTTATAATCCGTCTCTGAATCAATTATGTTGCCTATGTCTGTCTTTTGAGTGTTTCTGACTATATTTCAAAGTTTCAAAATTGTATAGTTTCAGTAAACAAAAACTAATTTTATGTTTTCATTTTTAGAATTTGCTTAAAACTGGGGAGAACAGCTGGTCTCTTGCTGAATTGGTCCATGCTATGGTCTTGTTAGCTCATTATCACGCATTGACCAGCTTTGTGTTTGGAAGTGGCATCAATCCAAAGATTGACCAAGATGGAGCACCAGCTGTCAGCAATTTCTGTCTGTGCAATGCCAGCAATGAGAACAACATGGAAGAAGTCACGTTGATGTACAACAGTCCTGGAGTTAGTGTATGAAAATAAGGATTCTAATTAGTTTTTATCCATAAGAATAGAACGAGAATTGGGATATTCAGCCCATTGAGTTTTCTCCATCATTCAATCATGTTCATGACTGAGATCTCAATCCCATCTCTTGCTTACGACCATAACCCTTCATCCTTTTACTATTCAAGAACCTATTTATCTCTGTCTTTGAAGGCCTCCATAGCCTTCTGTGGAAAAGAGTTCCACAGATTCTGTACACTCTCTGAAGAAATTTCTCCACATCTTAATTCTAAAAGGACTATCCCTTCATTCTGAGGTTGTACCCTTGGGTCCTAGTCTCTCTTTCATCTTTTCCACATCCATTCTATCCAGGCCTCTCAGTATTCTGCAAGTTTCAATGTGAGAGCCCCCTCAGCCTTCTAAACCCTGTTGAATACAGACCTAGAGTCTGCTCCTCATAGGACAAGACCTTCATAGAATGCCTACCATATAAACAGAGGCTTTTTGGCCCATCCAGCTCATAGTGACCCTCTGAAAATCATCCCACCCAGACCCATCCTATGACTTGGCATTTTCCACAGCTAACCCACCTAACCTATACATCCCTGAACACTAGGGCATTTTATCATGGTCAATCTACTTAACTTGCACATCTTTTTGACGGAGATAAAACCAGAGAACCCAGAGGGAACCCATACAGACACTGGAAGAATGCAAACTCCACAGACAGTTGCCTGAAGCTGGAATTGAACACCAGTCCCTGGCACTGGGAGGCAGCAGTGAACCACTGAGCCAAAGTGCTCTAAGTTAATTTGTTAAAATAGGCAACTAAAATCAGATCATATATTTAGTTTTGCTTAGTTTATCCTTTAAATTATAAAATTCCACATTTTTAATGATAAATGTTAATTAACTGCATAAGAAATAGTTTGTTGTTTTTAGAATATTCCATTCGTGTTAGATACACTAATTCTGCAACTAAGGAAGTGTTTCAAAACTGAGTGTTCATTTCCTTGTTCAGAAACTATTGGGATCCAATGGGTTTCTTTTTGTTTCATTCCTACTTTTACCTATGTTCTTCTTGCCATCTAGATTTTATGCTCATGTTAGACATTATTACAGATTTCCTATTTGTTTCGTTACTGACTGTTTTTTCTCCTCAGCTGGAATGAATGCATGTGAAATGATGCAGAATAGGATTATAAAGTTCATCCCCAAACATCCAGATCACATGGTCTAAACAAAAAGGATAGAATTTTTAAAGACAGTAGTTGATCCGCAGTTAAAAGAGCTATGTGCAGGTTTGGATGTCATTAAAGAAAGTGTATGGAAAGTTTTATTGATTTATGTCAGTTTAAAAGAGATTGTGAACATGCTTGGAAATATTAGTACTCTTCCTTTTTGCAACTGAAGTCTAAATGAGTTTTTATTAGTATTTTAAAAATTCTGTTTGAAGGATGAATATAAAGTTTTATTTTTGGAGAGGGTGCAGGGCGGGCAGTTATAGTCAGAGTCCTAGAGATGTACAGCACAGAAACAGACCCTTCAGTCCAACTCCTCCATGCTGACCACGTATCCCAACCCAGATTAGTCCTACCTGCCAGCACCTGGCCCATATCCCTCCAAACCCTTCCTATTCATATACCCATCCAAATGCCTTTTTAAATGTTGCAATTGTACCAGCCTCCTCCACTTCCTCTGGCAGCTCATTCCATACACGTACCACCCTCTGTGAAAATGTTGCCCCTTAAGTCTCTTTTATATCTTTTCCCTCTCACCCGAAACCTATGCCCTCTAGTTCTGGACTCCCTGACCCCAGGGAAATGTCTGTCTATTTATCCTAGCAATGCCCCTCAGATTTTATAAACCTTAATGCAGTCACCCTCCAGCCTCTGATGCTCCAGGGAAAATCGTACTAGCCTATTTAACCTCTCCAGAGAGCTCAAATCCTCCAACCCTGGCAACATCCTTGTAAATCTTTTCTGAACCCTTTTCAAGTTTCACAACATCTTTCCGATAGGAAGGAGACTGGAATTGCACACAATATTCCAACAGTGGCCTAACCAATGTCCTGTACAGCTGCAACCTGACCTCCCAACTCCTGTACTCAATACTCTGACCAATAAAGGAAAGCATACCAAATGCCTTCACTATCCTGCCTACCTGCAACTCCACTTTCAAGGAGCTATGAACCTGCTCTCCAAGGTCTTTGTTCAGCAACAGTCCTTAAACCTTACCGTTAAGTGTATAAGTCCTGCTAAGATTTGCTTTCCCAAAATTGGTGACCATTCATCAATTTAAACTCTAGGAGAAGAAAGGTTAAGGAAACTTCTAAGAAAATTCTATGTGCCAACATTTTATGCAAAGAATAATAGAGGCCAAGTTTATTACCCATCCTAACTTTGAAATTTCACTTATTTAATAACTTCCTTTCTTTTTATTGTTAGATCAAAGTATGTTTCATAAAAACGTAGAACATAGCAGCTGGAATCAGCCATTCAGCCCTTTTGAGCCATTCAATATGATGGCTGTTCGTCCAACTCAGTGTCCCATTCTCTCATTCTCCCTGTATCCTTTGATATCTTTAGCCCTAAGGACTAAATCTAACTTGGAGAAGACATTCAATATTTTGGTCTCAGTCACTTTTTTTCTGCAGAGAATTCTGCAGTCTAACCACTCTTTGGGTGAAGAAATTTCTGTTCCCCTCTGACCTAAATGGGCTGCTGCTCAGAATGTGACCTGTGGTTCTGGATAGCTCCGTCTTCAGGAAAATTCTTCCTGCTTTAATCTTGTCCAGTCCTGTTATAATTTTATAGGTTTGAGATTCCCCTCTCATTCTTCCAAACACTCGCAAACGTGGTCCTAATTAATTCAGGAGAAAGTGAGGACTGCAGATGCTGGAGATCAGAGCTGAAAATGTGTTGCTGGAAAAGCGCAGTAGGTCAGGCAGCATCCAAGGAGCAGGAGAATCAACGTTTCGAGCATTCCTGAAGAAGGGCTCATGCCCGAAACATCGATTCTCCTGCTCCTTGGATGCTGCCTGACCTCTGCGCTTTTCCAGCAACACACTTTCAGCTCCTAATTAATTCACTCATTAAAATGTTCAGCTTATCATCCCAGAATCGGTGCATAAACTATTGTTGCACTACCCCCATAAACCAGAACATCCTTGCTCTGATAAGGAGACCAAAACTGCACACAGTATTCCAGATATGTTCTTACCAATGCCCTGTATAATTGCAGTAAGACATCCTTGCTGTTGTATTCAAATCATCTGCTCTCCGGGTCAACTTACCGTCTCCATCACACGATGTGCTTGTATACTCAGTTTGAGCGACTATACAAGAATACCCAGGTCTCATTGCACCTCAGTCTTTATGAATCCATTACCATTCAGATAATTTGCCTTCCTGTGTTTGTGACCAAAGTGGATTATCCCGCATACATCCACATTGTACTTCATCTGCCTCAAATTTGCCCACTCACTCAACTTGCCAAATCACTATAGCATCACTGCATCCTCTTAGTTCATCCTGGCACAAAGATTTATCATCCTCAAGCTTGGCAATTGAATTTCCTGCACAGAAGCGGGTGTCTCATCACCAAGTCACCCTTTCCTTACTAGTGTACAGTACAGTGGCTGTGGCCAGCCAGGTCAGTCAGCCCTCAACTGAGGAGATTCTATTGTCCTGGTTTTATCCATATTACCTTTTTTCTGGAGTCAGTCGCCTGAACTGAGGAGATTCTAATTTTCTGGTTTTTGTATATACTTAGGCTTCAGATTGATTCCACTGGTCCAGGTTAACAATCCCAATCAAGAGTATCATCATCAACAACGTTGACCTGGTTCCAGTCATGACCTCCCTAAGTCCAGGAATGTAAGCCTGGTATCTTCTCTTGCAATGCTTTCGCCTCTGGTATGGTTTTTCCGAATCAGACTCGTCTTGGCTTGTCTTCAGTCTTGAGTCCAGACTGTGTCTGAAGAGCATCCTCCTCTTCTTCTGGGCAGTAACGACGTTGAGGCTGCATCTATTTCAGACTGGGGTTTCCTTGACACAAGATGGAGTGGGAGCACCTGTTTCTGCTGGCCCTTCTGGCTATTCTGAGGGGCCAGGTATATTTTGCTCCTGCCCTGTTTGTGAAGTAGTCTTTCAGGTGATCCACATGTTTGTTCAAGACTGTATCATCTACCTGAACTTTATAAGTCATGTGACCTGACCTTGCATCAACCTTGCCATGTACCCATACAAGGCCACTTCCATAGTTTGGGCACCAAAATTCATCCCCTGAAATTTTTTTTTCCTCTTGTTTAGAGGAGGCATTAGCATTCCTGCTGCCATTTTGCCACCCCTAGGGTCTCGGAATATCAGGTTTAAACTGGTGCAGACTCTTCTCCCTATCGGTGACTCTGCTGGAGCTATACCTATTTTTGCATGTGGAGTGTGTCTAAATCAAATAGGAATGAGGACAGTTTGGTCTCAGTTGGTGCTGTAGGCTGCTTCTTTAAGCCTGTCTTGAATATTTGGACCACTCATTCCACTAGACCTTAGAAACTACATGGATGGTACGGAGCAGTTGAATGCCATTGGACTTTAGGAAATATTTTAATTCCCTATTGGTAAATGATGTCCCATTTTCTCATGACCAATGCTTGCGGGAGTCAGTGTATCACTAATGATGCTCACAGCTTCTCAGTTGTCATTCCTGAGTTTGCTGAATGAACATTTTGCAGGTCCAACCACTTTGGGCGTCCACAATGACCAGGAACATTCATCCCATGAAAGGACCAACATAATTGATATGCAACTGGGTCCAGAGTTTACCCAGCCGTTCCCATTAATATGGGGGTGCTGCTGGTGGCAAGTTTTGGCTTTGTTAACATTTCGGGCACTCCCCCACTAACATCCTGGGAACCCCCAGATGACCTTGGTGGAGTTTGGCCAGTATCTGGTGGTTACCTTTGCTTGGATAAACACCCTTGCTCCCCATAGTAACATGTGATCCTCTCCAGTTATCTGGTGTTGCCAGATCCAGAAAGGTTTCAATCCTGGTTGCAAGAGCCCTTCTGTTTCCTCCATTTCCACCAGTTTAGATTGATTACTTAGTGTGGAAACTGGCCCTTCGGCCCAAACAAGTCCACACCGACCCGCCGAAGCGCAACCCACCCAGACCCATTCCCCTACATTTACCTCTTCACCTAACACTATGGGCAATTTAGCATAGCCAATTCATCTAACCTGCACATTTTTGGATTGTGGGAGGAAACCCACACAGACACTGGGCGAATGTGCAAACTCCACACAGTCAGCTGGGGCGGGAATTGAAGTTGTTCCAGTTATGTTGGGAAAGAATTTTGTGTCCACAATTGGATATTATCAGTGGTGACTAGAAAGGTGTCCAGAAAGTTTAAAACCAAAAGTGACTCTTCCAGAGAAGGCACCAACAGTCTAGTATCTGCCAGTGGGAGATGGCTCAAGGCATCCGCATTTAGCCACTTGGCTTCCTGGATGGTACTCTAACTTGTACTTGTATGCATCTGAGAATAGGGATCCAATACTGAATTCTACCAGAAGCTATGGGTGACACTCCTTGTCTCCCTTCAATAGCCCTAGCAGGTGTATGTGATCTGTTACTATGAAAAATTCACACCCATAAAGGTACTGGTGGAACTTCTTCACAAATGTGACTGCCAAACCTTCCTTCGCTATCTGAGCATATTTGCATTCAGCATCAGCCAAAGTCCGGGAAGCACGCACTATTGGCCATTCCTCTCTGGGCCACTGGTGAGCCAACACTACCCCCAATACTATACAGGGAGGTATTGCACATCAGCATGACTTCTAGCTTTGGATCAGAGATGATGGTTGCGTTTTCATTTCCATAAAGGCTGTTTCTTTGTGACCATTTCTGAGGCTGACCCCTTTTCAATAGTAGTTGTAAGGGTGCCAAGATGGACGGCAGGTTATGTATGAATTTTATGTAATAATTTACTAACCCAAGGAAATGCTGATGGATATGGGAGCCAGGGCTCCTTTGGTCACCCTCATTATGCTTCCAATGGGTGTAACCCAAGTAGGTCACTTGGGGTACCTAGAATACAGATTATTTTTTTCCCCCATCTAAGGCATATAACCACCTGGGAAAAATGTTTAAGCGTTATGTCCCAGTTGAAGTGCTCTTTATTGGTCTTCCCATTATCAGTATGTTATCCTGATAAATGACAACTTGGGCTAGCCCACAATGTTCTCCATGGTCCATTGAAAAAGAGTGCAGGCTGATACCCCAAAAGCAGTCTTGCAGTTGGTTCTGCTATAATGTGTGCCTTCAATGCAAATGGGCTTTAATGCAATTGAAGTTTGAATGTAATTTGTAGAACGTTAGCTTCCCTTCGCTGTATTGGCTATAAAGCGATTCCAGCTCCATTAGTTTACATGTTGCGACTATTGCACACTTTTCTTACCATTGCACGAGAATGGAACTATCACATTAAATCAGAACTCCATATAGGTATGAATTGTGACATACTTCTAGGAATTCTCATCTAGTTGCAATTGTAGGTAGGCATAGTTCATATCCAGCTTTGTAAAGGACAGTTTCTCTTTCCCCCCCCCCCCCTTTGCCAACTTTGCATCAAGTCCTCTATGCAAGGGATGGGGTATCTATCCAGCTGCAAGAAGCAGTTTACCATCTGCTTAAAATCCCCACAAAGGAGAACTTAGCCATCAGGACTCCCAATCAGTGGAACCTGTGCTGCCTATTCTGTAAACTGCACTCTCTCTAGCCTCCTGATTTCCATCTCTACTTTCTTCCATGAGGCAAATGGCACTGGGCGTGCCTTAAAAAATCTTGAAATTGCATCCTGGTCAACATGTAAAGTGACTTTGGCTCCTTTGATAGTCCTAACCTTGGAAAATCTCATCAGTATTTCACTGAGGCAGCCATTTTCCAATGAAAAAATGTTGAGCCTATCAAGGTGAATTTTGCTCTGATAGGCTTGGGCTCAAGACTTTTGCTACCATCAGTGGAAACTGCACCAAATGCTTCTCATAGACTGGTACCTAAGTTGTACCCTTAATCTGCAACTGTTCCCCACTGTATGTTCTCAGTCTGGTTGAGGCCTTCCATAAATTTTAAGGGTTGGAGTCCCAAGTAAATCGTGTTACAGACAGATTTCACAATCATACATACAGCTGTGCCAGTATCGAACTCCATGTGAACTGGGTGATCATTTAAACCAAGCATGAATATTAATTGACTCCAATTTTGGTGTCACTAAAGTAATTTATTTGTTCCAATCCACATGTAAGGGAGCTTTCCAGGGTCTGCATTCTCCTGAGTACCGGGGTATGATTTTTTTTTTCCTATTCGAGTCAGGCTTTATAGGATTCCTTTACTGTTTCCAGTCCGCACCCCACAGCAACTACAGTAGCTTGCCAGCCCAAATCATGAAGAAATGTTTCACCACTTGGCTGAGACTGTTTGTTGTGAAGTTTTGCTGTGGCTTAGCCTAGTGACCCTCTGCTAAGGACATGTCCTGTGTGAGGTTCTGTGATTGCCTACACTTAATGGTGTTCCCCAAGCTCAGTTGGGTAGGTGAGGATATCCACTTCCGTTGGGATGCCCTGTAGATCCATGCTCCACTTACCATATTTTCTAATGACCCAGCTGCAGTGCCTGTTTGAAGTCCAGTTGGGCTTCAGCTAGTAGGCCTTCTGCATGTTTGTCACTAATCCCATGTACCAAATGGTCTCCTTCAAGCTTAACCCAAAATCACATGCCTCGGTCAGTCATTGTAACCTTGTTAAAAATCCCGATACGGAATCCCCTGGTTCTCCAACAGTTGAATAAAACCAATAGCATCTGATTAGAGGAGGTCTGGGGTTTTAATATTTTTTAACCAACTGTCAACTATTGGAAGGTTTTACTGTCTGGTGGTTCTAGGGAAAATTAAGCCCCTTGTAACCAAAAATGTTGCGGGTCCACATGCAGTTAGAAGGATTACTCATTTCTTTTCATCTGCCCCAGTGTCATTTGGCTAGGAAAAAAAATATTGCATTCTTTCCACATACTGGGCCTAATCTTTGACAACAGGGTCAAATGAGTCAAGCTTCCTAAATAGAGGCATGATGCCAGAAATGCTTACCCCAACTCCAGTATGACAGTTGCAAGCGGATGTTATTTAATCACATCCTGTTTTCTACCGTCACCACTAAAATAACTGTACAGAGGCCGGTGGCCTGACACCAAATCACCCTTTATTTACTAGCTCACAATACAATGGCTGTGGCCAGCCAGCTTGGAATTAGTCCTCAACGGAGATGATTCAAAAGCCAGTTCCCCCACAAACAAATAAAACCAAACACTAATCCACAGTACGCTGGATTTCAGTCAGTCCCTGAATTGAGAATATTCTAATCTCTTGGTTATGCTTTTTCAAATCCTCAACTGAGGGGATTCCATTATCCTGGTTAAATTGGTCAGCCAAGGCCGTGATGATTGGCCCAGGTTAACAACTTCGATAAAGAACCTCTTGGTAAGGTCCGTCTTGTTCCAATCACTACATTGAAATTACATTCCATCCACACATCTAAATCATTAAAATATACAGAACAACCTTGATTATCCAAATGAGACGGGCAGGAAGTATTCTTTTTGGATAACTGTTCAGATAACATTTTTACGGGACCTTGAGATCTTGTTCAGATAATCCTAAATTTGGATAATTGACATTTAGATAACCAAGGTTGTTCTCTAGTATAAATAGCTGGGGTGCAAGCATTGATTGATTGGTGTGATACCTCACTGTTCACTGGCTGCCACTCAGGAAATGACTCATTTATTACTATCCTTTATTTCCTGTCTGCCAATCAGTTTTCTATCCATGTCAGTACACCACCCGTATCTGGAAAGATGATCAATACATTCACTATTTCTAGGACCACTTCCTTAAGTATCCCCTTTGGCTGTTTTATGATGCACCTCTATGGTAGGTTGACCTGTTGACCCAGAGGTAGGGAAACTACCATTGTGCTACAAAAGCAAGTCAGTGCACATGTGCAGTTTCTGTCATACTGAAGATTTGTGCAATTTTTTTATATTGAGCTGGTGACCTAATGTATTATCACTTACTCATCATTCACGCAAGTGCAGGCATTACATCCAGTTTGCAGCTATAGAATTCAGTATCATACATTTAATCACTTTTTTAATGTGCTCTAGCTCCCACCAAACTTTGCCAAGTGCTTAAGTGTTGTCCTTGTTGATCTCTCCCTTAAAATGTGTTTGCTCTTTTCCTAGAAGAATTTCTAGATACTGTCATTTAGGCCATTTTGGAGACACTTTTAAATTTACATACTGAAGTTTTTGACTGTAGTTAGGTGGTCATGGGTCTGCTACATAAACACTGGTAAATGAAAAGAAAACTTTTGGAAATGAAAGTACAAGCTGCTCGGAAATATCTATCTGAATCCTATCATGACTATTTTTTTGGGGCAGGGCAATCACTACTTTTAGGTGCACTAAATTATAGACCGTGATTTTGTATCTTGGAATGGCTGAAAGCTTTCTTAACACAGCATCTAAGAGGAAGATTGCTCATAAGAATCTGAGTTACTTACAAAACACAATATGAAGGACATGAAACTGACTTTTTTTTTCTTTCCTGTGTTAAAATTCTACACTAATTCTTTGGTAATTCCTTAAAACATGATTTTCTGTTCTATTCTTTCACACTTAACATCAAAATGCATCTCCTTAACCAAGACAGTACTTTCCAGTTTGTTTGTGCAATATTTCTGATACTGATGCCCTCTTGTATTTGTAATGTTGCACTAGGTTTATAGCCTATCATCCAGGTGACCTCTCAATAACTTTATTCTGCAGTTTCTAATTAAGCAAAAACATCTTAATAGCTGAAGTAATTTAAGGATTTACTATCTCAATTTTGGCCTGAATACCAAGTTCTGCAACTCAGTACAGTTCTAAAATGTTTCATAGACTTCAGATTCTGTCAGTGAATTGGAGGTTCTCATGGAGAGAATGAAGAAACTTCAGGAGGAAAATGAGGAAGAAGCATCACAAGAAGAGATGGCAACACGTTTTGAAAAAGAGAAAAAAGAGAGCCTTTTGGTAATTACTGGAGGTAATTCAATCTTTTATTTATAATCTTAAGCTTTTTAAAAATTTGTAACACTTGCAATTCTGCCTTTAAATATTTTTTTTCCCTAATTGATCAAAGTTGTGGTCTGAGTAATCTATAGAACAATCATACATGTTTTCACTTTGTATCTCCTTCTTGTCTATCTGACCTTGATCCCTAAAATAAGCTTGTAATCTGCATTGGGGTCAACTGCTCATCAAAGATATAGGGACGTATTGATAGAATGATTATTTTAATGGGAAATTAAAATTTATATGCATTGCTATGGAGGACCATAAAACATAGAATGCTACAGTGCAGTACAGGCACTTTAGGCCCTGATGTGCTGACCTGTGAAACTAATCTGAAGCCCATCTAACCTACACTATTTCATTTTTTGACCATATGTCTATCCAATGATCATTGAAATGCTCTTGAAATTGGCAAGTCTACTACTGTTGCAGGCACTGCATTCCACATTCCAACTACAGAGTAAAGAAACTACCTCTGAAATCTGTCCTAAATTTATAGCTATGCCCCTCCATGCTAGCCATGATCTGAGAAGAAAGGGTCTTACTGTCCACCCTACCTAACCGGCTGATTTATCTCATGTCTCCAACTAAATCACCTCTCCACCTTCTATTTAACGAAAACAGCCTCCAGTCCCTCAGCTTTTCCTCAAGACCTTCCCTCCCTACCAGGAAACATTCTAGTAAATCTCCTCTGAACCCTTTCCAAAGCTTCCATATCCTTCCTATAAGGCAGTGACCAGAACTGTACACAATACTCAAAGTGCAGCCGCACTAGAGTTTTGTACAGTTGCAGCATGACCTCATGGTTCTGGAACTCCATCCTTCCACTAATAAAAGCCAACACAGCATATGCCTTCTTAACAGTACTATCAACATGGGTGGCAACTTTCAGGGATCTATGCACATGGACACAGATCTCTCTGCTCATCTACACTATCATTGATCTTACCATTTGTCTAGTACTCTGCATTCCTGTTGCTCCTTCCAAAGCGAATCACCTCACACACTTTTCTGCATTATCTCAGCCCAGCTGGCAGCTTGTGTCCCTTTGTAACCTGCAATATTCTTCAGCACTATCCACAACTCGACCGACCTTAGTATCATCTGCAAATTTAGTAACCCATCCTTCTACGCTCTCATCCATGTCATTCATAAAAATGACAAAACAGTGAACCAAAAACAGTTCTTTTGGTACATGATGAGTAACTAAACTCCAGGGTGAATATTTCCCATCAACCACCAACCTCTTTCAGCTAGCCGATTTCTAATCCAAACTGCTAAATTGCTTTCAATCCCATGTCACTGTATTTTGTGCAATAGCCTACTGTGGTAAACCTTATCAAACACTTTACTGAAATCCATATACACCACATCAATTACCTTGCCCTCATCCACCTGTTTGGTCACCATCTCAAAGAACACAATAAGGTTTGTGAGGCACGATCTACCCTTCACAAAACAGTGTTGACAATCCCCAATCAACTTATTCCTTTCCAGATGATTATAAATCCTATCTGTTGTAGACATTTCCAACAACTTACCCACAAGTGAAGTAAGTCTTACTGGTCTATAATTACCAAGGTTGTCTCTACTCCCCTTCTTGAACAAGGGAACAACATTTGCTATCTGCCAGTCTTCTGGCACTCCTCCTGTAGACAATGATGGATGATTTTGGGATAGTGTAGGGGGACGAGCTGAGAATAGTTCACAGGTCAGCGCAACACCAAGGGCCGGAAGGGCCAGTTCCATGTTCTATAAAGATCAAAGCCAAAGGGTCTGCAATCTTCTCCCTGGCTTCACGAAGAATCCTAGGAAAGATCTAATCTGGCCCAGGGGACTCATATTTTCACACTTTCCAGAATTACTAACATCACCTCCTTGCAAAGCTCAATACCATCTAGTCTAGTTGCCTCTATCTCAGTAGTCTCCTCGACAACATTTTCATCAATATTCTCACTAGAAAAAGACCACATTCATTTAGTGCCTCCACTGTCCCTTCCGATTCCATACACAATGTCCCACCACTATCCTTGATTGGCTTTAATCTTACCCTAGTCATTCTTGCATTCCTGATATAGATATAGAAAGCATTCGGGTTTCCTTGATCTTATCTGCCAATGAATTCTCAAATCCCCTCTTGGCTCCTCAATGCTCTCTTTAGGTCTTTCCTGGCTAACCTGTAACTCTTAAGTGCCCTAACATAAGCCGCCTCCTTCCTCTTGACAAGAGATTCTATTTCTTTACTAAACCACGGCTCCCACACTTGACAACATCCTCCCTGCCTGACGGGTACATACTTATCAAAGATCTGTGGTTTATGTGCCTAGAATAAGCTCCACATTTCAATTGTGCCCACGCCTTATAGTTTTTCCCCATCTTATGCATCCTAAATCTTGCCTAATCACATCATCATTGCCAGCTATAACTCTTGCCCTGCATACCTCTCCCTTTGCATCACTAAAGTAAACATAACTGAATTGTGATCACTATCACCAAAGTGCTCACCTACCTCCCAAATCTAACACCTGGTTGGGTTCATTACCCAGTACCAAATCCAATGTGGCTTCACCCCTGGTTGGTCCCTCTAAGAGTGTGAGGAAATCCTCCTGTGCACATTGGACAAAAGGTGACTCATCTAAAGTACTTTATAGTATTCTCAGACAATACTTGAAAAGTTAAAGAACCCCCATGACAACTACCCTTGCTGTCTTGCTCCTAACTAGAATCATCTGCTACATTTTCCTTTACTTCTCTGGAACTATTCGGAGGCCTTTAGGAAACTCCCAACAACGTGACCGCTCCTTTTCTGTTTCTAACCTCAGCCTATACTACCACTGTAGATGAGCCCTCAAACATCCTTTTCTGCTGCTGTGTAATACTGTCCTTGATTACCAATTGGATGTAGGTTTGCTCGCTGAGCTGCAAGGTTCATTTCCAGACGTTTCATTACCTTACTAGGTAACAAACAAACTAGATGAGTTAGACCCCATCTACCACCCCTGAGAAAAGGAACAGGAAGTGACTTCACTACAGGAAATAACATCACCAACCCAAAGAAACCCAAAACATATAAATAGAAAGCAGGAATTTTCAGCATTGCTTCATCTGAGGCCCACTGAAGATGTTACATAGTAAGGTAACAAAACGTCTGGAAATAAACCTTGCAGCTCAGCGAGCAAACCTACGTCCAAAACCTCAACCTGAGCTACAAATCTTCTCAAAACACGCTTGATTACCAAAGCTACACCTTTTTACCATCTGTTCTTACTGAAACATCCAAATCCTAGAACCTGCAACAGCCATTCCTGTCTTTGCTCTATCCAAATCTTCAAAATGGCCATAACATCAAGTCCAAGGTATAAATACATGCTGCAAGTTCACCCACCTTATTTCAATGCTACTGATGTTGAAATAGAGACACACTTCAAACCAACTTCTTACTTGCTGATGCCCTCTTGTGACCGTGATACCTTTCTGATCTCACTACACTCAACCTCCTGTAAACTGGAACCTCAATTTAGGTTCCCATTTCTCTGCTAAATTTAAACATTCCTGGAGAGCATTAGGAAATTTTCTCCCCCAGGATATTGGTACCTCTCAGTTCGGGTGAAGACCATTCTGTTGGTAGAGATCCCACCTACCCCACAAAAAGCCCCAATTATCCATGAATCCAAAACCCTCCCACCTGCACCATGCCTGTAATCTCCTGTTTTTCTCTCTCTCTCTCTCCCTGCACGCTCGCTTGTTGGTACATATGTGGACCATGACTTGGGGTTGCTCTCCTCCCCCTCAAGGATCCCAAAAACACAATCACATACCCTGGCACCTCTGAGGCAACATGTCAACCACGAGTGTCTCTTATTCCAACAGAATCTCCAATCTTGTCGCCCTGACTATGGAGTCCCCAATGACTAATGCTCTGCTCCTCCCCACCTTCCCTTCTGAGCAACTGGCACAGAATCAGTCCCTGAGATGTGTGCCCCATTGCTAACCCCTGGTATGTCATTTCCACCCCAAAATGGTGTATTTTGTTGAGGGGAACACAAGGGATCCCTGCACTGCCTGATGTCTCCCTTTCTGTCCCCTGATGGTAACCCATCTACCACCTCCTTGTACCTGGGGTGTGACTACATTCCTGTAACTCCACTCAATCATGCCCCCTGCCTCCCAAATGATCCAAAGTTCATCCAGCTGCAGCTCCAGTTCCTAAAGCTGTTTTGAGGAGCTGAAGTTGGGTAGACTTCCCGAAGATGCAATCAGCAGGGACACTAGTGGTGATCCTTACCTCCCATGTTCTGCAGGAGGAACATTCAACTGCCTCCATTCCCACTATTCTGAATTCTCAGCAAGAGTACTGAAAAATATAAATTAAAAACTAGTCACCTTACCAATCTGGCGCACAGAACCTTTTTTTCTTTTTGTTAGAGGAGGATGGGCAGGAGACATTACCCAAGTATTGTTTTGGGTAAAGCATCTGCTCAAATATATAACCTCACTTACCTATCAGTCCCATGTCTGCACTGCCTGTACACCAGGTAAGTTTTTATACCTGTAAATTTACCTTCTCATCAGGCCCCGGTCCTCGCTGTCGCTCCTCCCACTGCAACTGCTGCCAAATAAATTCTAAGAAAAAGTCAATGGTAGGAATAGGCCACCAAATAGGAACAACATATTGAGGTGGGCAATAAACAATGAAATAACTGATATTTTCACAGGCATTAGTTATCATAGGGGATTTTAATCTACATGTTGATGGGACGAGTCAAGTTGCTCAAGGTAGCCTTGAGGAGTTCACTGAATGTATCTGTGATCATTTTCTTGAACAGTATTTAATGGAAGTAACGAGGGAGCAAGCTCTCCTAGACCTGGGGCTGTATATTGAGACTAGAATAATTAACTATCTTGTAGGTAGTGATCCTCTTGGAAGGAGCAATCATAAGATGGTTGGCTTTAGAATACAGATGGAAAATGGGAAGATAAAATCCAAAACTAGGTCCTGTGCTTAAACGAAGGTGACTACAATTGAATGAGGGAGGAGTTGGCTAATATAGACTGTAGTAAAGACTTTATGGTGTGACAGCTGAGGAACAGTGGAGGTCTTTCAAAGCAATTTTTGTGTTCAGCAAGAGCATATACCAGGGAAAATCTGTAGGAAAGGGGATAATCTGTCATGGATGTCTAAGGAAATATGCCTTCTCTTTCCCTTTGATAGCCTAAAAAGTGGCAAAGACCAGTGGGGAAACTAGAAGACTGGCAAAACTTTAAAAGGCCAACAGAAAGCCATTTAAATAAAAAGCTATAATAGAAAATAAGATATATTTTGAGCTAATTTACTTTCAAAGACAGATAGCAAAGGAGTGGCTAAGGTAAATATTGGTCCTTTAGAGAATGAGAAGGGGAATTTAATAATGGGAAATAACAGGCTTTGAACAGGTATTTTGTGTTGTTTTTACAGTGGAGAACGCTAACAGCATGCCAGTAATTGACAAAGATTAAGGTAGGTGAGAACCTAGAAATGATCATTATCATGAGAGAGGTAGTGTTTGGCAAACTAATGGAGCTAAAGGTAGACAAGTCTCCTGGCCCTGATGCTGCACATCCCAGAGTATGAAAAGAGGCAGTGGGTGAAATAGCAAATGCATTGGTAATTTTTTCCAAAATTTACTTTGGGGCAGTTCCAGCAGATTGGAATACAGCAAATATGATGCCACTGTTCTTTTTTTAAGAAAGGAGGTAGACAAAAGTTGGGGAATTGCTGGTTAGCTTAACTTCTGTAATGGGCAAATGCTTGAATCTATCATCATGGGAGAAATTGAAAGACATCTAGATAGAAATTGTCCCATTGGGCAGATGCAAAACTGGTTCACGAAAGGCAGGACATGTTTAACTAATTTGCTGGAATTCTATGAAGACATTGGGTGCAGTGACTGACAGGGCCAGTAGGTTAGGTGTATCTAGATTTCCAAAACACCTTTGACAAGGTGTGCATAAGATAAAGGCTGCTGCATAAGATAAAGGTGCACTCCCTAATGGGCAATGTATTAGCATGAATAGGATTGGTTAACTAACGGGTAACAAAGAATGGGGATAAATGAGTGCTTTTCCGGTTGGCAATCTGTGTAGTAGCATGCCTCAGGGATGAGCGTTAAGACCACAATTGTTTACAATTTACGTAGATGATTTGAAATTGGGGATCGTGTGTCAAAGTTTGGGTCAGTTGGAGAGGATTCTGAATGTTTGCAAAGGGACATCGTTTAAGTGATTTGAGTGAAGGTCTATCAGATGGAATACGATGTTGATAAATGTGAAGTCCTCCAGTTTGGTATGAATAACAAATAGGACAATTATTTGAATGGTAAAACATTGCAGCATGCTGCTGTGCAGAGGGTCCTGGGTGTCCTTGTGAATGAATCACAAAGTTGGCTTGTAGATGTAACAGGTAGTTAAGGCAAGTAGAAATTTTGTCCTTCAGTGCTAGAGGGATTGAATTGAAAAGCAGGCAGGTTGTTACAGCTGTATCGGATGCTGGTGAGGTCACACCTGGTCTCCTTAATTGAGAAAGAATGTACTGACACTGAAGAGGATGCAGAGAAGATTCACGATGTAGATTCCAGAGTTGAGAGGGTTGACTTATGAGTAGACCGGGATTATATTCATTGGAATTTTGAAGAATATGGGGGGAATTTTACAGAAGCATGTAAAATTATGAAGAGAATAGGTAAGATTGGATCAGGGAGAATGTTCGTTTGCACTGGCAGGTGAAATGAGAATAAGAGAATATGGTCTCAAACCTAGGGGTAGGAGATTTAGGACTGAATTGAAGAGGAACTTCTTTAACCAAAAGGTTGTGAATCTATGGAATTCCCTGCTCGGTAAATTAGTTGAGGCTTTTTCATTGAATATTTTTAAAGTTAAGAATTTTTTTAAACAGTAAAGGAATTGAGGGTTTTGGTGAGAGGGTGGGTAAGTGTAGCTGAGGCCATGAAAAGATCGGCCATGATCTTATTGAATGGCGAAGTAGGTTTGAAAGTCCAGATGACCACCAGCTATTTTGTTCTCTTTTAGTACATGAATTATTACTTGCTTCCACAGTCTTTACAGGCATTGTATTTCAGATTATCAGCATAAATTGTGAAAAAAAAATCTTGTTACTGAAAGTCCTGCCAATGGAAACCAGTCTATCAAACTTGCACATGCATCATAAATGCGTAGACTACAAACGAGGGAATTAGGTAATGTGGTTGTAATCATTTAATAATGAAAAAAAATGATGACAACTGAAGTGTTTCCAAGCTGTGACATTAAGTCAATTGCAATCTGCAGTGAAGTAATCCTTTTATGGTTATACACAAGTGAGCTATTTGTCAGCTTAGTGGGAATCAACAACTTGCATATTAAGCTATTTGCATGTTTACTTAGTAACACTGATGCTAGGTTACAGTGATCTTCAGCCATTATTTCAGATTGTTTTTGTGGATATGTTGTTCCTCCAAATTGACTTGAACAGGGATAGTTTCAGCTTTTTGCTTGAAAAATATACACACTGTGCACTGAGATTGACCCTTATTTAAACCCAGACCATGTAGTCTGTCAATGACTAATGATGGACTAGAAATTCCTAAATCTTGAGATAAACCTCAGGTCACAGTTTCTCTTTTTGTACTCATCAAATGAGCCAATGAACCAGTATAAGCTATATTTGATCTCTAATCAAAATAGTTTACCTCTGGAGGAATACATTTTGTTTCCACTTGTGGGTTAAAGGAAAGAGCTGTAAGACCATAAGACGTTGAAGCAGGAATTAAGCCATTCAGCCCATTGAGTCTACTCCACCATTCAATAATGTTTCTTAAGTTTCTTAATCCTGCTTTCTCTCCATAATCCTTGATCCCCCTTGACACTGAAGACTGAGATAAATAGGTTCTTAAGTCAATGACATGCCTCTACAGCCTTCTGTGGAAATGAATTCCATGCATTCATCACACTTTCCATCTGAAGAAATCTCTCCTTTTATTTCTGTTCTAAAAGGCCTTTCCTTTACTCAAAAAGGCTACATCCTCAGGCCCTAGTCTCTCCCATCAATGGAAACATCTTCCTAACATCTACTCTGTCCAAGCCATTCAGTATTTTGAATGTTTCAAATAGATTCCCGCTCATCCTTCTAAACTTTGGAGTATAGACCAAGAGTCCTCAAACATTCCTCATTGTTAAGCTTTTCATTCCTGGGACCATTCTCATGAACCTCCTCTGAACAAGCTCAGAGGCCAGTACATCCTGAGATATAGGGCCCAGAACTGCACACAATACTCCACATGTGGTCTGACCAGAGCCTTTTTTAGTGCCTTGGAAGTACATTTCCTGCTTTTATGTTCAAGTCCTTTCAAAATAAATGCCAAAATTGCATTTTCCTTCCTAAATAATGCTTCAACCCACAAGTTTATCTCAAGAAAATCCTGGACCAGAACTCCCAAGTCTCCTTACACATCAGACTTCTGAATTTTCTCACCATTTAGAAAATAGTCCATGCCTTTATTCTTACTGAAGTGTACGACCTCATACTTGCCCACTTTGTACACCATCTGACACTTCTTTGCCCACTCTCCTAACCTATCCAAATCCTTCTGCAGCGTCCCCACCTCATCAATGCTACATGTCACTCCACTTATCCTTGTATAGTCTGCAAACTTAGCCAGAATGCCCTCAGTTCTTTTATCCAGATCGTAATGTATAAAGTGAAAAGTTGTAGTCACAACACTCAGCCTTGCGGAACACTTTGTCACCAGCTGCCATTCCGAAGAGGATCCTTTTTATTGTGCACTCTGCCAGACAGCCAAGCTTCTATCTATGCTAGCACCTTGCCTCTAAACAATGGACCCTTATCTTACTCCTACATGGCACCTTGTCAAAGGCCTTTTGGAAGTCAAGGTAGATCATTTCCATTGGCTCTCCTTGGTCTAACCCACTCATTACTTCCTCAAAGAATTCTAGCAGATTTGATGAAACCATGCTGACTTTGCCCTATTTTACTATATACTTCCAAGTATTCAGAAATGTACCTACTAAAGAAGGTGCAAAACTTGACCTACACCTTGGGAAATAAGGCAAGGCAGGTGACTGAGGTGTCAGTGGGGGAGCACTTTGGGTCCAGTGACCATAATTCTATTAGATTTAAAATAGTGTTGGAAAAGGATAGACCAGATCTAAAAGTTGAAGTTCTAAATTGGAGAAAGGCCAATTTTGATGATATTAGGCAAAAACCTTCAAAAGCTGATCGGAGGCAGATGTTCGCAGGTAAAGGGATGGCTAGAAAATGCGAAGCCTTCAGAAATGAGATAACAAGAATCCAGAGAAAGTATATTCCTGTTAGGGTGAAAGGAAAAGTATAGTGTAGGTATAGGGAATGCTGGATGACTAAAGAAATCGAGGGTTTGGTTAAGAAAACTAAGGATGCATATGTCAGGTATAGACAGGATAGAACGAGTGAATCCTTAGAGTATAAAGGAATTAGGGGTATACTTAAGACGGAAATCAGGAGGGCAAAAAGAGGACATAAGATAGCCTTGGCAAATAGAATTAAGGAGAATCCAAAGAGTTTTTACAAATACATTAAGGACAAAAGGGTAACTAGGGAGAGAATAGGGCCCCTCCAAGATCAGCAAGGTAGCCTTTGTGTGGAGCTTCAGAAAATGGTGGAGACACTAAATGAATATTTTGCATCAGTATTTACTGTGGAAAAGGATATGGAAGATATAGAATGTAGGGAAATAGATGGTGACATCTTGCAAAATGTCCCTATTACAGAGGAGGAAATGCTGGATGTCTTGAAACGCATAAAAGTGAATAGATCCCCAGGACCTGATCAGGTGTACCCTAAAACTCTGGGAAGCTAGAGAGGTGATTGCTGGGCCTCTTGCTGAGATATTTGTATCATTGATAGTCACAGGTGAGGTGCCGGAAGACTGGAGATTGGCTAACGTGGTGGCACTGTTGAAGAAGGGTGGTATGGACAAGCCAGGGAATTATAGACCAGTGAGCCTGATGTCTGTGGTGGGCAAGTTGTTGGAGGGAATCCTGAGGGACAGGATGTACATGTATTTGGAAAGGCAAGAACTGATTAGGGATAGTCGACATGGGTTTGTGTGGAAAATCATGTCTCACAAAGTTGATTTTTTTTTTAAAGTAACAAAGAGGATTGATGAGGGCAGAGCAGTAGATGTGATCTATATGGACTTCAGTAAGGCGTTCAACATGGTTCCCCATGGAAGACTGATTAGCAAGGTTAGATCTCTCCGAATACATGGAGAACCAGCCATTTGGATACATATGGTGGAGGGTTGTTTTTCAGACTGGAGGCCTGTGACCAGTGGAGTGCCACAAGGATTTGTGCTGGGTCCTGTACTTGTCATTTACATAAATGCTTTGGATGCGAGCGTAAGAGGTACAGTTAGTAAGTTTGCAGATGACACCAAAATTGGAGGTGTAGTGGACAGCGAAGAGGGTTACCTCAGATTACAACAAGATCTGGACCAGATGGGCCAATGGGCTGAGAAGTGGCAGATGGAGTTTAATTCAGATAAATGCGAGGTGCTGCATTTTGGGAAAGCAAATCTTAGCAGGACTTATACACTTAATGGTAAGGTCCTAGGGAGTGTTTCTGAACAAAGAGACCATGGAGTGCAGGTTCATAGCTCCTTGAAAGTGGAGTCACAGGTAGATAGGATAGTGAGGAAGGTGTTTGGTATGCTTTCCTTTATTGGTCAAAGTATAGAGTACAGGAGTTGGGAGGTCATGTTGCGGCTGTACAGACATTGGTTAGGCCACTGTTGGAATACTGCGTGCAATTCTTGTCTCCTTCCTATCTGAAAGATGTTGTGAAACCTGAAAGGGTTCAGAAAAGATTGACAAGCATGTTGCCAGGGTTGGAGAATCTGAGCTACAGGGAGAGGCTGAACAGGCTGGGGCTGTTTTCCTCTGGAGCGTTGGAGGCTGAGGGGTGACCTTATAGAGGTTTACAAAATTGAGGGGTATGGATAGGGTAAATAGACAAAGTCTTTTCCCTGGGGTGAGGGAGTCCAGAACTAGAGGGCATAGGTTTAGGGCGAGAGGGAAAAGATATAAAAGAGACCTAAGGGGCAATGTTTTCAGAGGGTGGTACATGTATGGAATGAGCTGCCAGAAGATGTGGCGGAGGCTGATACAATTGCAACAATTCAGATACATTTGGATGGGTATATGAATAGGAAGGGTTTGGAGGGATATGGATTGGGTCCTGACTGGTGGGACTCGATTGGGTTGGGATATCTGGTTGGCATGGACGGGTTGGACCAAAGGGTTTTGCTTCCTGCTGTACATCTCTATATTCTAAATTTTATGCTTGACTATGGACTCCAGGATCTTACAGACCACTAAGGTTTGGCTAATCGGTCTGCAATTATCTGCCTTTGGCCTATCAGCGAATGGTACATATCTGTTGACAGGATGGGGTGGAGTAGTCAAATAGCATTCTGACACTCTATTTAGGCTTGCAGATGGAAATCATGTGGGTAAGCTCACAGACCATTATTTTGCCCTTTTATATTTCCATTATAAAAATGGGTACAGCATTTTTACACAGCATTCCAATTACCTCTATATTTGTGTCCATAGAAGAAGAAAAACAAGTAGCTGGTATGTTTTTGTTCATAATTTTAAATAATTAATATATTGAGAAATGGCGGGGCAGTTCCCAAGTCTGTAGTGCACATCCTATTCCATGAGACTCCAGGACATTTCTTGCATTTCAGATCATTATATGTGCAGGAAGTATCAAACTGCAGTGGCTTGATTTTTGGGATTGAGTTTTTGCTATAATGACACCAGTTGCAAGGTTGAGAGCTTTGTTGATGCCACAATTATTGATGTGGACATCTACAATTTAAGCGTTTAGGTGTAGAGAGAAACTGAATGAATTCCCAACAGGGAATGCAGGAGTGCCCTGTCTGCAGTCCACAGATCATTTTGTTCTGGGAGTTAAAGTTAAATTAATTTAAAATCACTCTAGAACATAAAACATATAACTTTATAGCACAGTACAGGCCCTTTGGCCCTCGATGTTGCACCAATCTGAAGTCAATCTATCCTACACCTATTTCATTTTCATTCATATGTTTATCCAATGACTATTTAAATGTCATTAAAGTTGGCAAGTCATCAACTATTGCAGGCAGGGAATTCCATGCCCCTACTACTGAGTAAAGAAACCACCTCTGACATCTGTCCGATATCTATCACCCCTCGATTTAAAGCTATGTCCCTTCATGCTAGCCATCACTCTGAGGAAAAAAGCGCTCACTATTCACCCTATCTAACCCTCTGATTATCTTTTATATATCTCAATTAAGTCACCTCTCAACCTTCTCCCTCACGAAAGCAGCCTCCAGTCCCTCAACGTTTCCTCATAAGACCTTCCCTCCATACCAGGCACTATGCTAATAAACTGCCTCTGAACCCTTTCCAAAACTTCCACATCCTTCCAATAATGGAGACATTGAATTTCCTGCTCTTCGGATGCTGCCTGACCTGCTATGCTCTCCCTATTACCACCCCACCTACCTTTCCCTCAGCCACACTTCTTTCCTTAACACCCATTTATGTCTGAGCTCCCTTCCCCCACCCCAGTTCTGATGAAGGACACAAAATAAAAACATTCCTGCTCCGATGCTGTCTGAACTGCTGTGCTCTTCCAGCTCTGTGTTTTATTGACTCTGACATCCAGCGTCTACAGCCCTTACTACCTCCAGGGCTTAATCTTAGTTTTTTATTTTACAGTAAATTGCCTCTGAATCCTTTCCAAAGCTTCCACATCCTTCCAATAATGCGTTGACCAGAAATGTATGCAATACTCCAAGTGCAGCCACACCAGACTACAACATGACCTCGTGGCTCCAAAACGCAATCCCTCTCCTAATAAAAGCTAACACAGCATATAACTTAACAAACCCTATCAACCTGGGTGGCAACTTTCAGGGATCCATGTACAAGAACACAGCAGAACACTGTTCATCAACACTGCCAACAATCTTACCATTAGCCCAGTACTCTGCATTCCTGTAGTTCCTTCCAAAATCAATCCCTTCACACTTTTCTGCATTAAACTCTATTTGCCACCTTGCAGCCCAGCTCTGCAGCTTACTTATGTTCCCTGGTAACCTGCAAAATCCTTTAGAACTGTGCACAATTCCACCGGTGTCATTGGCAAATTTACTCCCCCATTCTTCTATACACTCATCCAGGTTGCTTATAAAAATGACAAACAGCAGTGAAGTAAGACTCTCAGGTCTATAATTACCAGGATTGTCCTACACCACTCCAATCTTCTGACATTATTTCTGTAGACAATGATGACATAAAGATCAAAGCCAAAGGCTTGGCAATCTCCTCCCTGGTTTCCTAGAGAACCCTAGGATAGATCCAACCTGGCTCAGGGGATTTGCCTATTTTCACACTTTCCAGAATTTCTAACACCACCTCCTTGTGAACTTCAATCCTGTCTATAAACCCTGAAAAATTATAAAATCCATTTCCTCCTTAACAAAGGAATTTTAAATTGGAGATATTGAGCTAAACATCTGACAATATCTTGAAGCAAAGTATGTCAGAATTAAGTTAAGTAGAACTTGGAATTTCTCTGTTTTATTGCCTGGATGTTTGCTGAGAGAGGTGCAGCTTGGATCTGATCTGTGCAATTTGCAGCTCTGAGAAATTAGCCAAAGTAAATGATAAAACATGAGCAGAAAAAAAACCTAACTTCATTTTCACTGTATGGAGTGCAAGTAGGGCTTCTAACATGATGTATTGTATCCATTGCTCCCAATGTGGTTTCCTCTCCATTGGAGGGATCAAGCGCAAACTCTGGGACCAGTTCACAGAGCATCTGCACTCTATACATTCCAATAAACACTACCTCTGGTCGCCAGCTATTCCAACTCCTTCTCCCACTCCCTTGATGACATGTCAATCCTGGGCAACCTCCAATGTCAAAATGAGGCCACCTCTAAACTGGAGGAACACCTTTTATAGTCTGTCTCGGGAGTTTGCAGACCAATGGCCTCAACATAGAGTTCATCAGCTTCAAAATCTCCCCACCCCAACCTCATCCCATTCCAGCCCGCCCTCCCTCTCCTCACCTCTTTGACCTGACCTAATCTGTTCCACTTCCTGCTCCACCCTTCCCACTGACCAATCACAGTAACCCCCTGCCTGTGTCTACCTATCACCAGGGCAAAAGTGAGGACTGGAGATCTGAGTCAAGATTATAGTGATGCTGGAAAAGCAATGTCAGACAGCATCTGAGGAGCAGGAAAATCAACGTTTCGAGCAGGAGCCCTTCATCAGGAATCCTGCCCAAAACATCGATTTACCTGCTCTTCGGATGCTGCCTGACCTGCTATGCTTTGCCAGCACCACTGTAATCTTGACTCTACCTATTATCACCCGACCTATCTTTCCTCAAGCTGCAATCCCCCACTTATTTCTGAGCTCCCTTCCTCCTCCCCAGGCCTGATGAAGGACACAAAAAATGAAAATATTCCTGCTCCGATGCTGTCTGACCTGCTGTGCTTTTCCAGCTGAGTGTTTTTATCAACTCTGACTTCCAGTAACTACAGTCCTTATTATCTCAAGGGCTTAACCTTAGTTTTGATTTCACAGGGGAAAAGAAGCTGAAAGATTTTAAGCTGGGGGACTGGAACTTGTAGTAGTATCACTGTCTCTTGTGGTAGAAGAAGGTACTTGGCAAATTAGCTTGGAAGCATTGAGGTGGTAACTAGGAAGGAAAGGAGGCATTCACAAAGTAGTAAATGGAATGCCTACCTCTGAGAATAGCTGAAAGTTTTGAGTTGAATTGATTTCCAGAGCACTGTTGCATACCTTTGGATGATCAGAAAATCAAATGGGCGGCACGGTGGCACAGTGGTTAGCACTGCTGCCTCACAGCGCCGGAGACCCGGGTTCAATTCCCGCCTCAGGCGACTGACTGTGTGGAGTTTGCACGTTCTCCCCGTGTCTGCGTGGGTTTCCTCCGGGTGCTCCGGTTTCCTCCCACAGTCCAAAGATGTGCTGGCCAGGTGAATTGGCCATGCTAAATTGCCTGTAGTGTTAGGTAAGGGGTAGATGTAGATGTAGGGGTATGGGTGGGTTACGCTTTGGCGGGGCGGTGTGGACTTGTTGGGCCGAAGGGCCTGTTTCCACACTGTAAGTAATCTAATCTAATCTAATCTAAATATGTCTCTGATACCATGAAGTGCAATAAAAAATCCTTGGGAAGAAGAAAGCAAAAATGGGTGAATAATGTATGTAGTTATAAACTACATTGTTAATAGTGCTTGTTTTGTTTATGAAAGTGAAATCATGTGGCATCATTCTACTTTATAAAATGGTGGAAGGTCAGGATGTTGACAGTTTGACAATTCAAAATTGGTAGAAAAGCAATCTTTGAAGACATAACATGTGCAAAGTGTGCAGTAGTCAGAATCAAGTGGGCCAAATGTTTACATGGTGCACCATCCCTGATGGTCGTACAGGAAGTGGATGTCCCTTTACGTGCTCACTTATTTAAATATCTTTTTGATTACAATGAAAATTTGAATTGCTGGTGGTGTTCATGATTAGATTACAGTGTGGAAACAAGCCCTTTGGCTTAACAAGTCCACGCCGACCCTCTGAAGAGTAACCCAGCCAGATCCATTTCCCTCTAATTACCCCTATGGGCAATTTAGCATGGCCAATTCACCTGACCTGCACATCTTTGGACTGTGGGAGGAAACCGGAGCACCTGGAGGAAACCCACGCAGACACGGGGAGAATGTGCAAATTCCACACCCAATGGTGGAATCGAACCGGAGTCCCTGGTGCTGTGAGGCAGTGGTGCTAACCACTGAGCCACCATGTTGAAGGGAATAGTTTTCACTGATATTACAATAAGTACTAGAGTTCAAGTTGAGCCAAGTAAATAAACTTTAACCTGGTGTTGTGTTTTTTTTAAATGTACATAGTCCAACAGGTTTATTTGGAAGCAATAGCTTTTGGAGTGCTGCTACTTCATCAGGTGGTTGTCTGATGACCTGATGAAGGAGCAGTGCTCTGAAAGCTAGTGCATCCACATAAACCTGTTGGACTATAATCTGGTGTTGTGATTTTTAACTTTGTACACTGCAATCCAACACCGGCATCTCCAAATCAAAAGTAAATAAAAGCATACTGAGGGGGGAATTTCTATGTTCAATGTCCACAATACTCATGGTACCAGCCAATGGTTCTACCTGGAGCAAGAATTCACAAAAGCCATACAATGAGGGAAGAATCCAGTGACTAGAAACAAATCATCACTGGATATGAATTCAGAATGAGAAGTCTGAGATTTTATGGAGTGAAATTTGAAACCCAATATATCTGATTCTGAGATGGGAATGTCATCACGAAGCTAAAAAGCCTGGCATTTGCAGTTGAAACAACAAAGTTCAGTGACCAATGTCAAAAGGTTATTGGAGAAGCAAATACTAATAATTGTACAATTTAAATGTACAGTCTTTACATTTTTTGTATATAACAGTACTGTGCTCTGGTGCAAGATAGCAAGTCTAAGAGTTCCCAGAAATGGGACAATTGATTGATGTCTAGCTTGAAGTCTTTTAGTTACCAGGATGTATTGTATCCAACTCTCTGGATACAATAGTAATCAAATGTCCAATAGCACCTTATGTCCTGACCTATGTACATCTTTTAGCATCACCAACAGCTTGCATTTCTCCTTCTCGTTAGTTCTGTTTCAGTTATTACACTTCTAAAATGGTTATAGTCATACAGCACATAAACAGACCCTTTGGCCCGACCCATCTATACTGATCAAGCTTGCCAAACTAAAATATTTCCATTTGCCTGCATTTGTCCCATATCCATCTAAACTATTCCTATTCATGTACCTATCCAAATATCTTTTAAATGTTATTACTGTACCTGCATCTATCACTTCCTCTGCAATTCATTCCAGTCAAAATGTGTAATGCTAGAAAAGCACAGCAGGTTAGGCAGCATTCAAGGAGCAGGAGAGTTGATGATTTGGGCATAAGCTCTTCAACAGAAATGTGGAGGGGGAAGGGGCTGAGAGATAAATATGGGGGTGTGATTCAGGAAGTTGATAGGTCAGTGGGGAGGGTGGAGCGGATAGGTAGGAAGCAAGATGGATGGGTCAAGAAGGCACTGCTGAGTTGGAAGGTTGGATCTGGGATGAAGTGGTGGAAGGGGAGATTTGGAAACTGGTGAATTTGACATTGCTATGTGGTTGGAGTGTCCCAAGGTGGAAGCTGAGGCGTTCTTCCTTCAGTTGGTGTGTGGGTTTGGTTTGGCATTGGAGGTGGTCCAGGACTTGCAAGTTGAAGTGGTTAGCGACAGGACGGTGGTGTGTTTTAGTGGTTGCATCCCAAAGATGTTCTCTGAACCACTCTGCAAATTGGCATCCTATCTCCCTGATTTAGAGGAGATCATAATGAGAGCAACGAATGGAGTGGGTGAATTGGCAGGAAAATCTCTGCCAGATTTAGAATGGTCCTTTTGGGGCCTTGGTCGGAGGTGAGAAGTGGGGGTGGGGGTGGGGGAGGAGATGTGGGCACAGGTTTTATACCTCATGGCGGAAAGGGAAGTTGCTGGGTGTGGAAGGTGGGTTAATGGGGTTATGTGAACTTAACAAGGCAGTCACAGAGGGAATGGTCTCTGCAGAACACAAATAAGGGTGGAGAGGGAATTATATATTTGGTAGTGGAGCCTGACTGTGGATGGTGGAGTATAATGTGCTGTATCTGGATGTTAGTGCGGTGGTTCTATTCCTTTTGCTGTTGGAGGGGTGGGTTCGAGGATGGAAGTGTGTGAAATGATGGTTCTAGGGTGGAGGGCATTGTTGATCACATGGGAGGGGAAATTGCAGTTCTTGAAAGAGGACCACCTCTGGAATGTTTTGGAGTGGAATTGTTCCTCCTGGCAGCAGATAATGGAGGCTGTGCTTTTCCATTAACTTTCAATTGCCTCTTCAGCATCCTCTTAAAAAAAAGTTGCCCCTCCGGTCATTTTAATTTTTTTTCCTCTAACTTTAAAAATATGCCACCTAGTTATAAACTCCCCCCTCAACCTGAGGAAAAGACCCACTTTATCTATGCCTCTCATAATTTTATAAACCTTTGTAAGGTCACCCTTTGACTGCCTCTTCTCCAGTGAAAAAGGTTCCAGTCTATCCAGCAGTGAAATTCTTTGGCACAGCTCAAGAATATAAAAAGACACCTTTTTATAGGTGCAAGAGTCGTGCAAAAGTCCCTGCAGTGTGCACAGAAGCTGTTTTGGTCGATCAAGTCTGCACAGACTTTCTGAAGTGCATTCCACCCAGATCCAAAGAGCAAAACAAAGAAAATTTATAGCCTAGGAGTAGGCCCTTTAGCCCTCCGAGCCTGAGCTGATCCAAATCCACTGTCTAAACTTGTCGCCCAATTCCTAAGCATCTGTATCCCTCTGCTTCTACCTACTCGTGCATCTGCCGAGACACATCTTAAAAGAATCTAACATGCCTGCCTCCACCTTAACCTCGAGCCTACCCAACACATCTTCCCTACTTCTGTCAATGTGATCCAGAGCAATCAAACTTCTATCTCTAATCTCAACATTCATCATGTCCCTCTCCTCAGTGAACACTGATGCAAAGTGATCTCGCCCATTTTCTCAGGTTCGACACAACCCTCCTTCCTTATCCTATAATGGACGCGTTCTTTCTCTAGTTACCCGCTTGCTGCTTATATAAGAATAAAAGGCTTTGAGATTCTTCTCAATTCTGTTCCCTGGAACTATTTCATGACCCTTTTTAGCTTGTTTGATTCCTCATTTTAAGAATGGTCCTACTCTCCTGCTATTCCTCTAGGGCGTGTTCTGTTCTTAGCTGCCTCGACCTTATGTACACTTCCCTTTTCCTCTTCCTCTTGGCTAGTTTTATGATTTCTCCTGTCATCCATGGTTCATGGATCGTGTCTTTCCTATCCCTTGTTTTCAAAGGGACGTGCCTCTCCTGCACTATCTTCAACCTATCTTTGAAAGCCTCCCACATATCAAATGTGGACTTCCATTCAAATAGCTGTATCTAATTCACATTTCCAAGCTCCTGCCTAATTTTGATATAACTGGCCTTGGCCCAGTTTAGTACTCTTCTCTTAGGACCACTCTCCTCTTTGTCTGAGTTTTCTAAAACTTGCAGAATTGTGGTCACTGTTCCCAAAGAAATCCCCCACCGCAACTCTACCACCTGGCCTGGCTCATTCCCCAACACCAGGTCCAATATGGCCCCTTCCTTCATTGAACTATTGACATACTGCTGTAGAAAACTCTCCTGTACGCTTCTGACAAATTCTGCCCCGTTCAGATCTCTAACATCAAGTGTATCTCAGTTAAGGTTGGGAAATCTCCCATCACCCTGTTGCCTCTACATCTTTCCATAATTTGTTTACCTATTTGTTCTTCTACTTCATGCTCACTGTAGGGAGGCCCAATAATGTAACTGCACCATTCTTATTTCTCAGCTGCACCCATAATGTCTCAGTACTCGAGTCCTCCATAGTGTACCTTTTACTTCCCTCCCTGTCCTGTCTGAAGTGATACCTGTAAGTGTGATGTATTTGGATTTCCAAATAGTATTCCATAAGGTGCTGCATCAAAAATTAGTAAATAAAATAAGAGCCCATGCTATGTAGATTGTTTAGCCAACAGGAAGCCAAAATCATTTTCAGGTTAGCAGGATGTAAACAGTGGAGTATCATATGCATCAGAACTGGAGCTGTAGCTATTTACAATCCACATCAGAAACCTCATTGGAGGGACTATGGTTGTTAGATTTACTGATGGCACAAAGATGTGTAGAAAAGTAAGTTGTGAAAAGGACAGAAGGAGTCTGCAAATTAATATAAATGCATTAAATGGATAGGCAAAGCAAACATCTCCATTTCAGCAGAAAGAAACAAAAAATAGCAAGTTAAAATGAAACGACTTAATAGAACTTTACAATATAGAATTTGGTGTTCTAGTACATGAATCACAAAATGTTTGTATTCAAGTACAACAAAGGCAAATCTAGTATATTTTAAATAAGTATTGCTGTAGTTGTAAAAGATCTTGAACGCAGTCTCACTGATGTACAGTATGAAAGTATGTAATTTCATTGGAAGCAGGAAGACTCAGATTGACTTAACGGAGATGAGGATGAGGAGATTGCATTTGAGGTATAGTTGTGCAGGTTGGACAAATCGATTAGAATTCAGAAAAATGGGAGGTGATCTCCGTGAAACGTGATATTCTGAGGGGAATTGACAGGAAAAATGCAGGTATGTTGTTTTGCATTTGGGAATGTCTCTAACTAGGAGGCCTTGTTCAAAACTTTGGTGTCTTCCATTTGAAGCTGAAATAAGGAGCATGCATTTTGAGTCCTGAGCCTGTGGAATTCTGTAGCCCAGACAGTTGTGGAGACTGGGTCATTAAGTACATAAGTACAGCTGAGTTAATTAGATTTTGATCTATAAGTGAATGTAGGCTGATAGGTGGGGAAAAAAGGAAGTGGATCTGATCAACAATAATATAAAATTGCAGAGCTGGTTTGAGGAACTGAATTGCCAACTCTAGCTCCTAATTCTTCTATAATGGGTGCATAACTGGCAATCCAGTGACAAATTGAAAATTTGATCTATAACCTTTAGTTTAAACTGCTTGATGTCCAAGGATCATTTTGGCATGCTTACTTTCTGATCCGTTCTATTACAATTCGCACATTTGATATGGAGAGAATCTTGCCATGTACAAGTCACAACAAAGAAATAGTTTAACTTTATTGCAGTTGTATCTCTGTTCAGTATGAACAAATGGAAAATATACTTGGATGCTATATGCTAAATTAATTAGATTAGATTCCCTACAGTATGGCAACCGGTCATTTGGCCCAACAGGTCCACACCAACCTGCTGAAGAGTAACCCACCCAATTAATTAGCTTTTCTCCTTAGATTTTTGATATTACTATCATATTTTGATTGATTTGGGAAAAAAAAACATTATTTACTTTAGCTCTTTTGACATAGGTTTTTCCCTTAAATATGATTTAAGATTCTATTAAATGAAGTGAGCTGGTCACCTTGTTGTATGCTGTGTCTAAATAGTGAGCTGACAAACTGCTGATTGATGTAGTTGAATCAGTTTGTGCTCACATCTGCTTGTGACCAGTATGCTGGTTAGAGTTCAAGTGCATTACTGTATGTAGTTGTCATCACATCATAGGAAACTTCTAAACCCTGAAGTCAATGCAAACGGAGATCAATGTGCAGTATCTGGTGGAAGGAATGAGGGAAACAACTAGATTAGAACATTTCAAATTCAAAATTACTTGACCAAATAAACTTGATACATAAAGCGAGAGGTAGATTTAGAGTGGCACTGTGCAATTTTGGACTGGTATTAGGAAATGTCTTTTTCCAGAAAAAGTAGTTGAGACCCACAACACAATAATTTTAGGGACTGCTTTTATTAGAAAAGTGTACTACGGGAAAGTGAATGAACATCTCAGCTGAAGAAATATTGAATTTTTGCAGATTTACAGTATGACCATTAAAGAAAATATGACTATTTTCTGAAAAGAAATCTGATTTGAAATTTGTGAATTCATGTAATATTGCCCAGATGTACTTAACATGAATTTATTAATAACTGCATGCTGGTCAGTTGACAAAAGATTATTGAAGGCCAAGAAAATTGCCTTTTTTAAAAAGAAAATCCCTTCCACCATAAATATTCAACAAAATATTTCAGTTTTGCTATTGTTTTGTTTTCTTTACCATAGGAAGAGGCTGAATTTATCCTTCATGCCTGTATTACTTATACATTGAACTTAATGACCCAACAGCCTATGAAGAGGAGTTGATTCCAACCTCTTACATGTCACGATATGTAGACGACCCAAGCTTTGGGTATAAAGATTTTGCCAGACGAGGAGATGACCATTTACCTACGTTCAGAGCGCAGGTAATTTGTCTTCCAATTTGTGGGGAAGGGTGAGTTTTGAAAACAACAGAAATGGAGCTCGCTCTTATTTTAAAAAAAAAATAATGAAATGAAATGCATTGTTTCAATCAGAAGAGCTACATATATTTGGGAATGAAACTGTCAAGATTCTGGTGCTGGAAAAGCACATCACCAACCCAAAGAAACATAAATAGAAAGCAGGAAGCATCAGCAGTGTTTGGTCTGGAGGCTCACTGAAGATGTTACCTAGAATGGTGATGAAATGTCTGAAAATGATCCTTCCAGCTCAGTGAGCAAACCTACATCCATTAAACACCATTTTAACCAGCAAGTTTAAGATTAGAAACGGAGCTATTTATGACGGTTGAAATTCAAGTGATAAGCTTGCTCAACAAATGTGTCCAAAATTCAGCATTCATCGGAGGCTTAATGTTCAGATTTTCACACATAGAAACATGGTAACCTGTTTAGTGAAATGGATAATACATCACTTACATCCTTCTGATTGTTCGAAACCTTGTGTATGGAGATTCACTCCACTAAGGAGTGATAGTAGGCAAATATTTTTGCTTGCTGTTCAGCCCCCTGTTTTACTGTACATTTTTTAACCTGTTCCCTGATGAAAGAAAGTGATCTTATATTGCTATATATTTTTAATCTTATTCCTTCATATGTATTTCTATTTATCTTGCATATTTCTGCAGGATTATTGCTGGGAGGACCATGGTTTTTCTCTTGTTAATCGACTTTATTCTGATATTGGTCAACTGCTTGATGAAAAGTTTCATGTGGTCCGTAACCTAACCTACTACACCATGGCTACACATGAAGATGTAGACACAACCATGTTAAGAAGAGCTATATGGAACTATGTTCATTGCATGTTTGGCATAAGGTAGGGCTTCATAACCAAAAATGAATTTTGTGACTCTTCAAAGAAATTGCATTTGCCCTGGTGAACAATTCTGAACAATTTACATTACGCATGAGCAAATAGTCTTAGTCTTAATCAAGTTTATTTAGTCTGCTCCTTCACATCTTTGCTGTATAACCATAATCTAAATGACCTGAAACTTTGACATACTGTCATCCTGTGCCATGAGCTCTAGAAGTGAACACTGTTGTCTGTATAAAGTTATATAAATAAACATGAATGTTCTTTTTAAAATCTGTGCTGACTCCTGCTAAGCATTTCCTCTCAATGGAAACATGTGGTGAAATGTTTCCTTTCTTCTAAAATAGTCATTGATGCATTTGTTTTTACACAGAACAGTGAGCAAAGAACAATACAGCACAGGAACAGGCCCTTTCACCCTCCAGATTCTGGAGTAGAGTGGTGGTGGAAAAGCACAGCAGTTCAGGCAGCATCCGAAGAGCAGGAAAATCGACGTTTCGGGCAAAAGCCCTTCATCAGGAATACAGGTAGAGTGCCTGAAGGGTGGAGAGATAAATGAGAGGTCCTCCTCTCATTTATCTCTCCACCCTTCAGGCACTCTACCTGTATTCCTGATGAAGGGCTTTTGCCCGAAACGTCGATTTTCCTGCTCTTCGGATGCTGCCTGAACTGCTGTGCTTTTCCAACGCCACTCTACTCCAGAATCTGGTTTCCAGCGTCTGAAATCATTCTTTTTACCCTTTGGCCCTCCAAGCCTGTCCTAACATATGTTGGTTTTTTTGATTTTATTTTAACCAAAATATGACATTTAACCTTAACTTTGCCTTAAAAATAATCATGTTCCTTGATTGCAAAAACTTCAACTAATTTGACATTTGGTTGTTTTGGGTTAAGCTATCAAGTTGACAGTGATTTCATTACAATAAAACCAAGAACTGTGGATGCTGGAAATCTCGAACAAAAACATAAACTGCAGAAGAAACTCAGCAGGCTCAGTTTCTGATGAAGAGTCCCTGATGATGCCAGACCTGCTGAGTATCTCCAGCAGTTTCTGCTTCTGTAGCAGTTTCATTAACTTGTTCTCTTTCCCCTTTGATAATTGAATTGCCGTAGCCCTTTTGTTAATGGTATTCTGTGATTTTTCAAATTTAAAACTCATTTTGCACAAAGTGTAGATATTGTAGATCCATAATAAGTTATGGCATGGGTGACAATTAGATGGGATGTGAGGTTTCGTTTTTGTGATGGCAGGTTGAGCTGCAGAAAGAAAGGCTATAAAATGTTTTGTAGTGTGCTGAGCATTACCTCAGTCTTTAGCAAGTCTATACCTGAAGTATAGTGAGTGTCATAAATACTCATTTACATGAAATAGTCTTCAATTAAGTACCAAGCTTCATAAAGTTAGTTGTATGAAGAAAGCTTCAATTGTGAACCAATTGTGGCCTTGGTTCACAATTGCATAAAAGTATTGTGCATCATTTGGGCTTTATGCAATTGTAGTGAAAGGAAAACAACTGTTCCTGCTGATCCCTATATGGCACTAGTACAAGTTATCTGTTGACTAGTTGGTATTTGTATGCCAAGGACATGCCATGTAGAGAAGGAAGAGTGGATAGAAAGTAATGTTTGGATGTGAAAGAAGGATGAGAAGATCTGACAGAGGGTAGTTCTTGAGAGAAGGTACTAGACAACTAGGTGTGGACGTACTGTAAAGCTGGTGGAGTTAAGCCATGATTACAGGCAGTGATTATAAGTTGGATGATGGATCTGGAAGATGGGCTTGGTGCTGTCTGTTTAAAGGGTACTGTGGTCTGAATTGAAAGTGTTGGTGCTATAGGGTAATCTTGGTTAAAGTGAAGGAGTCCCATTTGATATGGGGTAGAGGCAGTGTCAGATATTCAAAAGACTCATGGGGTGTGCCCTGGGACCAGATAAAAAACATTGACCAGGATAATGGGACGATTCAGGGTCAGAGCGAATATTTAGATGGTCACAAATGTCCTTCAGGTATCTATGGGAACATTAATAATATCTAGTGTTGAGTGGGTGGGGCAGTGGTGCACAAACTAATAGAGGGGAGAAAAGAAATTATGGCTGTGTCAGACAAGGTGACAGGAATAGGACAAAGTGCAGGAAAATCATATTCATCGTAATCTTCTCATTCTGAATGAGAGTGCCCTTGTATGATCTGTCAAGGGCAACCTGATCTTCATGTTTTTTCCACTGCCAGACCTCTATTGCTTTCCTGGCATGTGCATCTAGCCCTGCCTTCCACCCTTGATTTTTGGGAATGTAATTGAGACAGATAAGGGAGAATCGGTGGATCTGGTTGACTTGGATTTTCAGAAACATTTTCAATAAATTCTCATAAGTGGTTGGTGTGCAAAATAGCACATGGGATCTGGGATAAACAAGAGCAAGAGCAGACATTCTGTATGATCACCGTGCCATGCTCCTGCTCCCCTTGACATTTTCAGACTCCTGAAATCTGTCTTTTTCTTAAACATATTCAGTGATCTGCCCTCAAACTTTCTGTGATGGGCTCACCACCCTCTCATTATCCTCATCTCAGTCCAAAATGGCCTACCCATTTCCTGAGATTATGAATCTTTATTATGGCTGCCCCATACAGAGGAAAAATCTTACCTGCCAGAACGTTTTAATTTTCCCTGAGATTCCCCCTCCTACTTCTGTAATCCAGTGATCAGAGGCCCTTGTCATTCCAGAATCAGTGTGGTGGACCTTTACTGCACTGCCTCTCTGGTAAGTAGACGTTTTCTTAGATAAGGGGATCCGACCTGGACACTACTTCAGATGCACATGGCTGTAGTAAGACTTCCTTATTCATGTTCTCAGGTCCTCTTGCAATAGAGGCCAATATACCATTTGTTTTCCTGGCTGTTTGGCTATACCTTCACATTTGTTTTCAGTAACTGTTGTACAAAGATATTCAGATCACTTCTCAAATTAATGTTATCCAATCTAGATAAACTGTTCCACTATGTTTATCCTGCTAAATGTAGGAAAATTGACGTTCATTCAAATTATCTTGCCTTTATTGTGCATTTGCCTCGCACAAATTGTCTAAATTCACCCTGAATGCTCCTTGCATCATCCTCATTACTCACTATTCTACCTAGTTTTGCACCATCAGTAAAATTTGAAATATTACATTGATACCCTCGTATGTTGATATATTGGCCCAAATGTTCTGATCAGAAGCAGCACAGATTGGAGTTGCACATCCAGATGATGCGGAATCAGAGTCAACAAACTCAATGGGAATTGCTTGGGAATCTGAACAGCCCAATGTACAATCGCTTTGCCAATGGAATTCTCTGCAAAAAAAAAGCCTTAAAACAGAGAATTTAGATAGTTTTGCATCTAATATTTGTCTCTGAGTACAGGGGGTGCAGGAGTCCACTTGGAAATCAGAGGGGAGAAAAGAGGACATGTGATAGGTTTGGCAGATTGGTGTCATGGTGAGCAGTGGCAGATTGGTGTCATGGTGAGCAGTGACAGATTATCTAAGATTATCTAATGGTATCTTGATCAACTGGGCCAGTGGGCCAAGGAATTTAGTTGGAGTTTAATTCCGACAAATGCGAGGTTTCGTGTTTTGGTAAGACAAACCAAGGAGGGACTTATGCCATTAATAATCAGGTCCTGGGGAGCGTTGACCACAGGGGTGCAGATATACAGCTCCTTGAAAGTGGTGTCACAGGTAGACAGGGTGGGGCATCCATCAGTCACAGATTTGAGTACAGGAGTTGAGATGAGATATTACAGCTGCACAAGACATTCTTAAAGCCACGTTTGAGGTATTTCATACAAACTCATCACCCTGCCATAGGAAGGACGTTATTAAACTGGAAAGGCAAAAAAGAGGTTACTGAGACTGGAATGTTGAGTTATTCGGATGTAGCTATTAGAGCAAAAAGGGTGTTCTGCTGAGAAATTAGGCAGGAGGGTGAAAAGTAGGTACTCTGGTAATAATATCTGGATTAATGTCAGTGCCATATGTGTGAGAGAGTAGGAATAGGAGGATAGAGCAGATGAATGCATGGCTCAGGAGGTGGAACAGGGGAGAAGGAAACACATTTTTGGATCATGGGAATCTCTTCTGGGATGGAAGAGATGGGTTGCACCTAAATTGGAAGGTGTCTAATATACTAATGGGGAGATTTTCTAAAGCCACCTGGAAGGGACACAGAGATAGTGACAAAAGGGATGTGAAGTTGGGGAAAGGAGCAAGTCAAATAGTCAATGCAGGCAGGAACAAACCAGAGAAGTCATGTATGAATAATAAATTAAACTGCATTTATTTCAATGCAGGAGGCCTGACAGGTAAGGCAGTGAATTCAGGGCATGGTTGGGAACATGGGACTGGGATATCATAGCTATTACAGAGACGTGGCTCAGGGAAGAGCAGGACTAGTAGCTCAAAGTTCCAGGATGTAGATGTGAATAGGAAGTATAGAAATAGAAGTAGGAGAGAAGGGGGAGTGGTGCTTTTGATTTAAGGATAATGTGACTGCTATACTTAGGGAAGATATTCCTGGCGATACATCCAGAGAAGTTAGTTCTGTGGAAGTGAGAAATAAGAAAGAGATTATCACCTTTTTTTTTTTAACTGGGATTGTATGACCTTTCCCTCCCTCCCCCCTCCTTTCCTCCCCCCCACCCCCCTCTTCCCCCCCCACCCCCCTCTCCCCCTCCCACCCCCCTCTCCCCCTCCTCCTCTCCTTCTTCCCCCCCCCCCCCCCCATGACCCTCTCTAGTGTGCAAGCAGGCTATTTGACCCAATGAGTCTACACCCACCCTTCAAAGAGCATCCAATCATCACCCCCACCCCACCTGTCCCTGTAATCCCACATTTACAATGGCTAATCCACTGAATTAAGTTTCCAAGCATCGACTAGGACTGTCATGCTATTAAGGGTTCAGATGGAGAGGAATGCAAGGGTGTTAAAGAAAATATTGCTATTTAGCATCTACTATAGAAGGTGCAAAACTCTGCCTACCCTTGGGAAATAAGTTAGGGCAGGTGATGGAGGTGTCAGTGGGGGAGTACTTTGGGGCAAATGATCATAACTATTTTAATACAAATAGAATTATAGAAAAGAATAAACCTGATCTACAAGTTAAAGTTCTAAATTGGAAGAAGGCTAGTTTTACAATATTAAGCAAGAACTTTCAAAAGTTGATTGGAAGCAGATATTCGCAGGTAAAGGGACAGCTGGAAAATGGGAAACCTTCAAAAATGAGTTAACAAGAGTCTAGAGACAGTATATTCCTGTTAGGGTGAAGGGCAAGGCTGGTATCCATATTAAAAATGAAGAGCTACTGGAGTCTTAAAACACAAAGGTGAATAAATTCCTGGGACTGGACCATGGAACTCTGTGGGAAGCTCGAGAAGTGATTGCTGTGCCCCTTGCTGAGACATTTGTATAATTGAGAGCCACAGGTGAGGTGCTGGAAAACTGGATGTCAGCTCACATGGTGCCACTATTTAAGAAAGGTGGAAAGGAAATGCCAGGGAACTACAGACCAGTCAGCTTGATTTCAGTTTAGGGAATGCTAGATGACAAGTGAAATTGAGGTTCTTGTCAAGAAAAAGAAGGAAGCATGTGCCTGATATAGACAGCAGATGTTGAATGAATCCCTCAAGTACAAGGGGGCAATAGGAGTATATGCAAGCAAAATCAGAAAGGTAAGAAGGAGACATGAGATGGCTTTAACAAATAGCATTAAGGTGAGTCCAAAGGGTTTCTACGAATTCATTAAGGACATGAGAGTACTACATACAGTTTTAGTCAGCCTATTATAGGAAAGACATAGTTAAACTGGAAAGAGTGCAAAAAGGTTTTACGAGGATGTTTCCAGGACTAATAGGCATGAGTTATCAAGAGATGTTGGCCAGGATAGGACTTCATTCCTTGGAACGTGGCAGAATGAGGGATGACCTTACTGAGGTGCACAAAATCCTGAGGGGCATATTTAGTATAAATGCATATAGTCTTTTTCCCAGGGATAGGGAATTGAAGACTAGAGGCCGCTGGTTTAAGGTTAGAGGGGAAATATTTAAGAGCAACCTGAGGGCAACTTCTTCAGAAAGTGGTGCATATACGGAATGAGCTGCCAGAGAAACAGGTTGAGACAGATACAATAGCAATATTTTAAAAAACATTTGGATAGGTACATGGATGGGAAGGGTTCAGAGAGATATGGACCAAATGCAGGCAGTTGGAACTAGCTGAGTGGACATTATGGTCAGCATGGGTTGAAGAGCCTGATTCCTGTTGTTTCCATTACTGTATGACCTTATGACTCTAAGAGTAACTAGGGGGAGAATAAGGCCCCTTAAAGGTCAGCAAGGCTGCCTATATATGGAATTGCAGGAGATACTAAATGAATATTTTGCATCAGTGTTTACTGTGGAGAAGTATGTGGAAGGTAGAGAACTTAGGAAATAATTAGTGATATCTTGAAAAGTATCCATCTTAGAGATGGAGATGCTGGATGTTTTAAAATGGAAAGGTGAATAAATCCCTGGGACTGGACCAGGGAACTTTGTGGGAAGCTAGGGAAGTGATTGTTGGACCCCTTGCTGAGATAGTTGTATAATCGATAGTCACATAGTTCCACTATTTAAGAAAGGTGGTAAGGAAATGTCAGGGAACTACAGACCAGTCAGCTTGACTTCAGTGGTGGGCAAGTTGTTTGAGAGAATTCTGTGTGATAGAATCTATATGTATTTGGAAAGGCAAGGACTGATTAGGGATAGTCAACATGGCTCTGTGCATGGAAATCATGTCTCACTAACTTGGTTGAGTTTGTTTGAAGAAGTGGCAAAGAGAATTGATGAGAACAAAGCAGTGAATGTTGTTTGTGTGGACTTCAGTAAGGCATTCAACAAGATTCCGCATGGTAGACTGGTAAACAAGGAGAAAGTGAGGACTGCAGATGCTGGAGATCAGAGCTGAAAATGTGTTGCTGGAAAAGCGCAGCAGGCCAGGCAGCATCCAAGGAGCAGGAGAATCAACGTTTCGGGTATAAGCCCTTCTTCATTCCTGAATAATGCAGGTTTGCTCAAGAATTCAACCATTGCGTTACAGAAAAATCACTTGTAAATAATTTGGGTATGAATGGTTGGTAAGTCTTGCAGTTTACACCAAAATTGGACAGCAAAGAAGGATACCTCAGGCTAGAATGCACTGAGGACTGGCCAAAGTAGTTTTATTAAGATAAATGTGAGGTGCTGCATTTTGGAAAGGTAAGTTGGTGCAGGACTTATTTACTTAATGGTAAAGTCCTGGGCAGTGTTGCCAAACAAAGAAAACTTGGGAGTGCCTGTTCATAGTTCCTTGAAAGTGGAGTCACAGGTAGTTAGGATAGTGAAGAAGACATTTGTTACACTTGTCTTCATTGGTCAGTGCTTTGAGTATCGGAGTTGGGAGGTAATGTTACAACTGTACGGACATTAATTCAGCCACTTTTGCAATTCTGGTCTCCCTGCTCTGGGAAGGATGTTTTAAACTTGAAAGGAATCAGAAAAGCTCTGCAAGAATGTTGTCAGGGTTGGATGGGCTGAATAGGCTGGGGCTGTTTTACCTGGAGCATCAGAGGCTGAGGGGTGAACTTAATGATTTATAAAATCATTAGGGGTAATGGCCTGGGTGAACAGCCAAGGTCTTATCCCCAGGGTAGCAGAGTGCAAAACTAGAGTGCATAGGTTTAGGATGAGAGGGGAAAGAGGGACGTAAGGGGCAACTTTTTCATGCAAAGGATGGTCTGTGTATGTAATTAGACACCAGAGGAAGTGATTTATACAATTACAACACTTAAAAGGCATCTGGATGGGTATATGAATAGGAAGGGTTTGGAGGGATATGAACATAATGCTGGCAAATGGGATTAAATTAAGGTTATCTGGTTGGCATGGAAGAATTTGACTGAAGGGTCTGCTTCCTTAATGTACATCTCTATGACTCGAAATATGTTAAGGGGAAAAGATTAACTCTGAAAAGAATATGGCCTCTTTAATGTGGCCATTTGTGTGGAATAACAGGAAATGGGTGACTTGGAAAATGAATGGTTTGCATCAGTATTCATTTTGGTGAAGGATGTGGAAGTTAGGAAACTTGGGAAAATAATTTTAGTGATGTCTTGAAAAGAATCCAGTTAATGAGGAGCTACTGGCAATCTTAAAATGCATAAAAGTAGACAAATCGCTGGGACCTGATCAGGTGTATCCCAGAACTTTGTGCATAATGAGGTAAGAGTTTGCTGGGCTCTTTGAGATATTTGTATTATCAACAGCCATGTGTGAGGTGCTGGAAGACTGGAGGGTGGCTAATGTGTGGTGTTCTTTAAGGAAGCTGGTACGGAAAAGCCAGGGAACCTTGTGCGATGAGCCTGAGGTCTGTGGTGGTTAAGAGGGACAGGATTTACACACATTTGGAAAGGCAAGGACTAATCAGAGTTAGTCAACATGGTTTTGTTTGTGAGAAATTGTCTCACATGAGTTTCCTTTATAGTTTTACAGCAATTAAGATGATAATTGAGGCAGTTGTATGTTCCTCCTGCAAGATGTTCGAGCTCAAAGAGACTTCCATTGCCACTGATGACTACACCTGTGGGAAGTGCATCCAGCTGCAGCTCTGGGGAGACCATGCTAGGGAGCTGGACTGGATCCACTCAGGATCATCTGAGATGCTGAGCGCTTCATAGATAAGCGTTTTAGTGAGGTGGTCACACCTAAGGTGCAGGCAGAGAGTAGTTGGGTGATCACTAGGAAAGGCAAAGGGGGTAGGCAGAGAGTGCAGGAATCCCCTGTGGCTGTTCCCCTTGAAAACAAGTATACTATTTGGGAATGATCTATGGGTAAGCAATAATAGTCAGATTTGGTGGTGCTATGACTGGCTCTGAGGCACAGTGGGTAAAGGTAAACAGGACCTCAGTGATAGGAGACTAAATAGATAGGAGATCTTGTGACTGCAAATGGCAATCCAGGATGGTGTGTTGCCTCCTTGATGCCAGGGTCCAGGATGTCTGAGTGACTGCAGAATGTTCTCAAGAGGGAGGGTGAGCAGCCAGAAGTCATTGTGCGCATTGGCACAAACTAAGTATGACTTGGAGGTGCCAGTGTTGGACTGGGATGGACAAATTTAAAAATCTCAACACCAGGTTATAGTCCAACAGGTTTGTTTGGAAGCACTAACTTTCGAAGCACTGCTTCTTCATCAGGTGGTTGTCACTGGATGAAGAAGCAACACTTTGAAAGCTAGTATTTCTAAATAAACCTGGTGTTGCGTGATTTTTAACAAATGAAGTATGTAGAAACAGTGATGAGGTCTGCAGAGTGGTTATAGAAAGTTAGGAAAAATGTTTAAAAACCAAGACCTCCTTGGTGGTGATCTCAGGATTACTTCCAGTGCCATGTGCTAGTGAGGGTAAGAACAGGTGGATATGGCAGATGAATGCATGGCTTAAAAAATTGGTGCAGGTGTCAGGGATTCAGATTTTTAGGTCATTGGGATTTTGTCTGGGGCAGAGATGACCTGTTCAAGAGGGATGGGTTGCACCTGAACTGGAGGGAACCGATATCTTGGCGGCCAGGTTTGCTAGTGCTGCAAGAGAGGCTTTAAACTCTGTTTAAAGGTAGCTGGGTGGGATCATCAATAGCAAGGAGGCAAGTGCAAGGCATAAAGGAGATACAGTAGTCAGATTTTACAATTGGGGGAAGGGAAATTACGATGCTGTAAGACAGGATTTGAGGAGCATACGTTGGGAGCATAGGCTGTCAGGGAAGGATGTGGTGGAAATGTGGAACTTTTTCAAGGAGCAGATACGACGTGTCCTTGATATGTATGTACCTATCAGGCAGGAAAGAAATGGTCGTGTGAGGGAGCCTTGGTTGACGAGGGAGGTTGTATGTCTAGTAAAGAGGAAGAAGGAGGCTTACATAAGGTTGAGAAAACAGGGTTCAGACAGAGCAGTGGAGGGATACAGGATAGCTAGAAGGGACCTGAAGAAAGGGATTAGGAGAGCTAAGAGAGGGCAAGAAAAATCCTTGGCGGATAGGATCAAGGATAACCCCAAGGCATTTTATGCGTATGTGAGAAACCTGAGAATGATGAGAACGAGGGTAGGTCCGATCAAGGACAGTAGTGGGAGACTGTGTATTGAGTCGGAAGAGATAGGAGAGGTCTTGAACAAGTACTTCTCTTCAGTATTTACGAACGAGAGGGACCGTATTGTTGAAGAGGAGAGTGTGAAACGGACTGTTAAGCTAGAAGAGATACCTGTTAGGAAGGAAGATGTGTTGGACATTTTGAACAACTTGAGGATAGACAAGTCCTCCGGGCCTGACGGGATATATCCTAGGATTATGTGGGAGGCAAGAGAGGAAATTGCAGTACCGTTGGCAATGATCTTCTCGTCTTCACTGGCAACGGGGGTGGTACCAGGGGACTGGAGAGTGGCGAATGTTGTGCCCCTGTTCAAAAAAGGGAATAGGGATAACCCCGGGAATTACAGGCCAGTTAGTCTTACTTCTGTGGTAGGCAAAGTAATGGAAAGGGTACTGAGGGATAGGATTTACGAGTATCTGGAAAGACACTGCTTGATTAGGGACAGCCAGCACGGATTTGTGAAGGGTAGGTCTTGCCTTACAAGTCTTATTGAATTCTTCGAGGAGGTGACCAAGCATGTGGATGAGGGTAGAGCAGTGGATGTAGTGTACATGGATTTTAGTAAGGCATTTGATAAGGTTCCCCATGTTAGGCTTATGCGGAAAGTCAGGAGGCATGGGATAGAGGGAAATTTGGCCAATTGGATAGAAAACTGGCTAACCGGTCGAAGTCAGAGAGTGGTGGTAGATGGTAAATATTCAGCCTGGAGCCCAGTTACAAGTGGAGTTCCGCAGGGTTCAGTTCTGGGTCCTCTGCTGTTTGTAATTTTTATTAATGACTTAGATGAGGGAGTCGAAGGGTGGGTCAGTAAATTTGCAGACGATACGAAGATAGGTGGAGTTGTGGACAGTGAGGAGGACTGTTGTCGGCTGCAGAAGGACTTAGATATGATGCAGAGCTGGGCTGAGGAGTGGCAGATGGAGTTCAACCCTGCCAAGTGTGAGGTTGTCCATTTTGGAAGGACAAATAAGAATGCGGAATACAGGGTTAATGGTAGGGTTCTTAGTCAGGTGGAGGAACAGAGGGATCTTGGGGTCTATGTACATAGATCTTTGAAGGTTGCCACTCAGGTGGATAGAGTTTGTAAGAAGGCCTATGGAGTATTATCGTTCATTAGCAGAGGGATTGAATTCAAGAGTCGTGAAGTGATGTTGCAGGACTTTGGTTAGGCCACAGTTGGAGTACTGTGTGCAGTTCTGGTCGCCTCACTTTAGGAAAGATGTGGAAGCTTTGGAGAGGGTGCAGAGAAGATTTACCAGGATGTTGCCTGGAATGGAGAGTAGGTCGTACGAGGATAGGTTGAGAGTTCTCGGCCTTTTCTCGTTGGAACGGCGAAGGATGAGGGGTGACTTGATAGAGGTTTATAAGATGATCAGAGGAATAGATAGAGTAGACAGTCAGAGACTTTTTCCCCGGGTACAACAGTGTTACAAGGGGACATAAATTTAAGGTGAAGGGTGGAAGGTATAGGGGAGATGTCAGGGGTGGGTTCTTTACCCAGAGAGTGGTGGGGCATGGAATGTGCTGCCCGTGGGAGTGGTAGAGTCAGAATCATTGGCGACCTTTAAGCGGCATTTGGATAGGTACATGGATGGGTGCTTAATCTAGGTTAGAAGTTCGGCACAACATCGTGGGCCGAAGGGCCTGTTCTGTGCTGTATTGTTCTATGTTCTATGTTCTAAATAGAAGGTTGAAGATATTGGTCAGGCTGGAACATGGCAGGGAGTGTCGGATCAAATTGCATTTATTTCAATGCAAGAGGGCTGATGAATAAGGCCAATGAACTCTGGGCATGGATAGGTACATGGGAATGGGATATTACAGCCATTACAGAAGCATGGCTAAGGGAGGGACAGGACTGGCAGCTTAATGTGCCAGGCTATACGTGCTTTAGGTGGGGCAGAGGTGAGAGGAGGGGAATTTACATTTTTGATTGAGGTGAGTATCACAGCATAAATCAGATGAAATAACAGAAGGATCATTCAATAAGAAGGGGTTGTACTATAGGCCCCAAGTAGCTAATGGGAATTAGAGGAACAAATATGCAGTGAGACTGGGGAAACTTGCAGGAGCAAAAGGGTTGTCATAGTAGGGGTTTTAATTTTCTTCACATAGACTAGGACTGCCAGAGCTTTAATGGCTTAGATGGGGTGGAACTTAAGTGCATTTAGGAAAGCTTACTCAAGCAGTATATAGTGCCCTACTCGGGAAAGGGCAAACCTCGACTTACTCTTGGGAAATAGGACAGAGCAGATGACGGAAGTGATAGTGGGTGACTTTTGGACCAGTCACCATACTTCTATGAATTTTAAAATTGTTTTTGAGAGGGCAAAAATGGTCTACAGATTCAAGCTCTAAATGGGGGCAAGGTGAATTTTGATGAAATTAGGAGCTTGCAGGGGTTGATTGGAATACTTTGTTTCGAGACAAAGGGACCTCTGACAAGCGGGTGGCATTTAAAAGTGTGATAACTAGAATTCCAGGTGAGGGTGAACGGTGAAGGGCAAGGTTGGCAGGAATAGGAAACCCTGGATGACAACAGTTATTGAGACTTGGACTCGGAAAAAAAGGTGTGGTTCCAGTATAGGTGGCTGGGATCAAAGGAATCCCTGGAGGTATACTGGGAATACATGAGCTTACTGAAAAAGGAAATCAGCAGGGCAAAAAGCAGGCATGAGATAGCTTTGGCTGAGAAGATTAGGATGAATCCAAAGAGATTCTTTAAGTATATTAAAGGAAAAAAAATAGCTAGAGAGAATAGGACCCCTCAACGACCAAAGTGGACATATAGTTGTGGAACCACAGGAGGTGGGTAAGGTTCTCAATGAAAATTTCTTCCGTGTTTACCATGGAGAAAGAAATGAAGACATGGGAACTTGAAGTTAGTGGTGATATCATAGTAGAGTAGATGTTGGATGTATTAGAATACATGAAGGCAGATAAATCTCCTGGTCTTGACCAGATATATCCAGGAGCACTGCAAGAGGCTGATATGTTTGCATCACCACAGGTGAGGTCCTGGAAGACTGGAGGGTAGTGCATGTACCATTATTCAAGAAGGGCTGCAAAGAAAAGCCTGGTAACTGTAGACCAGTAAGTTTAACATCTGTAGTGGGTAAACTACTTGAAGATTCTGAGAGATGATATAAATGCATTTGGAAAAACGGTTTGATTAGGAGTAGCCATTCATGGCTTTGTGTGTGGGAAATCATGCTCACAAATTTAAGGTTGTTTAATGAAGTGACCAGGAATGTTAACGATGGTAGGCATAGTCTATATGGATTTCAGTAAGGCCTTTGGTCTACATGGTAGGCTGTTCTAGAAGGTAAAATTGCATGGAATCCAGGGTGAGCTAGCAACTTGGATACAAAATTGGCTTGATGGTAGGAAGCAGAGGGTAACAATGGAAGGATGCTTGGTGGACTAGAGGCCTGTGATTAGCGGTGTCAGGGGTCAGTGCTGAGCCCATTACTGTTTGTTATATCAATGATTTGGATGAGAATATCCAAGACATAATTAGTAAGTTTGTAGATGATACTAAACTAGGCAGTATCATGGACAATGAGGAAGGTTTTCAGAAATTGCAGCAGAACCTTGACCAGCTAGGGAAGTAGGCCAAGAAATGGTAATTGGAGTTTAATATAAACAAGTGTGAGGTCTTGCATTTTGGAAAGTCAAATCAAGGTAGGAGTTTCATGGTGAATGGTAGAGCCTTAAGGAGTATAGTGAAACAGAGGGATCTTTGAGTTCAGGTGCACAGTTTTCTAAAGTGGACTCTGGGGTAGACAGTGGTGAACAAGGCATTTTGGCACGTTTGCATTCATTGGTCAGTGCATTGTGTAAAGGGGTTGGGGCATCATATTGCATCTGTACAGGACATTGTTGAGACCTTCAATTCTGGCCTCTATGCTATAGGAAAGATGCTGTTAAACTTGAATAGGTGCAAAAAAAGATTTTAAAATATTATTGAGACTGGAGAGTTTGCTATTAGGAGAGGCTGAATAGGTTAGGACATTTCTTCCCTGAAGTGTAGGATGTTGAGGAGTGACCTTTTTAGAGATTTATAAAATCACTGGGGGCATGGATAGGATGAATAGCCAAGATCTCTTTCCCCTCTTTTTTCTCTTTCTCCCCCCCCCCCCCCCCCCGCCACCTCTGAAATGAGGGTAGGGGAGTCCAAAACTAGAGGACACAGGTTTAGGGTGAGAAGAGATTTTTAAAGTGACTTTTCTTGCAGATGTTGGTGCATGTATGGAATGAGCTGTCAGAGGAAGTGCTGGAGGCTGATACGGTTACAACATCTAAAAGACAACTGGATGGGTATATGAATAGGAAAGTTTTAGAGGGATATGGGGCAAATGGGACTACACTAGTTTAAGATATTTTAGTCAACATGTGCTGTATGACTCTAATACTTGTGACTAATCCTTCTTAATCCTTGCGGCATATCTCAGAAGTGACTTTTTTTTTTTGCTATCTTCTGTGAAGAGTTGTCATTTCCTTTTAATCCGTTATCAATTCTTCATTTCAGATTATAAGAGGCCTACATTTATCTTCATCCATGTTCTTTTCCTTTTTACACACTTATAGAAGTTCTTACAGTCAGCTTTTATGTTCTTTGTAAGTTTACTCTTGTGCTCTATTATTCTGCCCTTAACTGGCAACTTTATGCTTCTTTGTTGAACTCTAAATTGTTCCCAGACCACTGGTGTACTGATGCTTCTAGAAACTTTAAATGGCTCCTCTTTAGGACGGCATGGTGGCTCAGTAGTTAGCACTGCTTCCTCACAGCACCAGGCTCCCAGGTTCAATTCTAGCCTTGGGTGACTGCCTGTGTGGAGTTTGCACATTCTCCCTGTGTCTGCGTGGGTTTCCTCCCACAGTCCAAAGATGTGCAGATCAGGTAAATTTGCCATGCTAAATTGCCCATAGTGTTAGGCACATTAGTCAGAGGGAAATGGGACTGGGTGGGTTGCTCTTTGGAGGGTCGGTGTGGACTTGTTGGGCTGAAGGACCTGTTTCCACACAGTTGGGAATTTTATATTACAGTTTATTTTGTTTGCAATTGTTGGGCCAGTTTTTAAGTTGTAGTCCTTCACTGAAAAGGAATCTATAATTATTACAATGCATACATTCACTTCTTTAATATTAGATACTTACCTATCCAGTGTTACGTCATGTAATGAAGTTACCCAGTTAATTGCAGCCAACCCATCCCTCATAACTTCAGAGTTCCCTTTGTTTGAATTTGGGACTCTCATTTCAGATTGGACATATTCACTTTTTAACTCTAAAAAATTCCATCATGTTATAGTTACTTTTTTGTCCTAAATAATGTCTAACAACAAGATTATTAATTACCGCCTTCTGAAAACCAAATCTAGGATCGTGTGTTCCCGACAAACACAGAACGTTGGAGGAATTCAGCAGTCTGGCATCGGTGGTGAGAGAAATAGATACCATTTGAATCTAGTATGCAACTATTTGAGAACTGAAAGATTTCTTCTAACAACTGGTTAATTCTGTTTCTGTATCCACTGATGCTTCCAGACCTAGTTGGATTTCTCCAGCATTCTGTTTCAGATTTTGTTTCAGATTTCCAACATCCACAGTATTTCGTCTTTTATTACGAGCCGTTCCTTAGTTGGTTCTCATCATGTTGGTCCAAAAAATCATTGTGTGTGTCCCTGTAGATATCTCTAATTGCAATCATTGTCTTTCAAATAATTTATATAATAGTTCATTTGTCCACCTTTATTGCGAGTGTCCATGCATTTAGATTTAATACCTTGTAGATTTGCACTTTTTTTTTTAAAAACAGTAATCCTGTTTACTGTTAGTCCCTGTTTAGTCTTTCATTTTTGATTTTTATTTTTCTATCATTCATTTGCATCTTTGTTTCCCTCACTTTAGACTCCAGCTCAGATTCATAACCTGTGGCACTCTGGTTTAAGACCCCATGATAGCTGGGACTCTAATCCTCTGAGGGCGCAACGGCACCCCCCTCCCCTCCCTGAAGTTACCGCACTCCTGGAGGAGTTCCAAGTCATTTGTTATCCTCTTGCCTAGCCCCTGCTGCACTCAGCACATGGGTAGAAAAATGAAATGCCCATCAGAGCATGTCAACCTGACTTTCTGTGGTAGTCACTACACGTGAATGAAGCCCTGCATTCAAATGCCTTGGACATAGCAGAATTCGTGGCATGCATTGTATCCTCCACACCCCATGTAAAGTTGCGTGTTATCCCTGCAATCTGAGCCATACTTATTAATGCATTTAATACATCTCCAGAAGGCTTTTTGTGGTGATGACCAAAGGGTTGCCATCATTAGAACTGAGCAAGGGTCTTGCTCCTAACACTCATCTGTTCATCTTGGGTCTCCATGTCACATCATCCCTCAGTTGCTTGGATTTGACTGTACTGTGTTCCCAGACCTATACTGAATCATCCATTAAAGGAAAGTAACTGTGCTGGTGGAAATGGCCAATGAAGCAGGTGATGGTGTAATCTCAAGAGCAATGGTCTGTAATGTGGAGTCTTTGAACAGCTTTTCCTGTGGCCTGATCTTGCCTGGTGAGGACTAGAGATAATAAAGAATGTTGTTAAGAATCATTACAGTGAATCAAATCCATCCTGTATGCTCAATTGGTATCAGCAAAAGAGTGCCTCTACTTCCCTAGTAGATGCTCGTATTGGACTGGGGTGTACAAAGTTAAAAGTCAACAACACCAGATTATAATCCAACAGATTTAATTGTCATCAACCACCTGATGAAGGAGCAGTGCTCTGAAAGCTAGTGCGCTTCCAATTAAACCTGTTGGACTATAACCTGGTGTTGTGATTTTTAACTTTGTCTACCTCCCTACTTCTGGATATTCCAGTCACCTTGCCTGTTATTGGAGAAATCGGAATCTGATCAATGATCTCCTTTACATCACCTTGATTCCTCCTTATCTATCTCTTCTCCTGGCCATTGTGTCTTGTTTGTCCTGCATGATAAAGTATAGACTTAGTGACATATGAAGTGACACCAAACCTCACTGAATGCGTGCATCCTTATTTCTCAGACAGGCCTGTCAGGCCCACTTTGCATTCAGGTGCACACAAGGGACAATTCCACAAACTGCTTCAATTACCAAGTGATACTTATATTCCGCATTGCTGTCCATCCATGCATATGAATTCATGATGACCACGGGAGAGATTTCTGCTGAAGATGCAACACTGGCACTTATCTTGGTAGACTGGACCAGGTTGTTACCTGCACTGCATGTAAACTCTGCACATTACCACACAGTTGTTCACTTCCATCCAGACTACTTATCATGTTTGGTCAGACAACCATCTGACGTTGTTAACAGGAAGAGTTACCTGGCTTTGCCTAAAGGCCTGGAGGAGAACCTGCAGGAGGCATTGCTGAGCTGTGGGGCTGATTTTCTGCAAACCTTGGACATCAGCTCTGATCTGATGTTTCAATTAACTTTCTTCAAGCACGTTTCAGCACTGTGGTGTTCCAGCATTACCACACAGTCTCCCTGTTTGAACAGAGGCTCTTTAGACACGGCAGTAACATCACTGAACTAATAATAGAGGCCCAGGCTAATGAACTGTGGAGATGGGTTCAGATCTTTTTACAGAGAATTAAAGTGCAATAATAAATATCATGTTATCTCAACGATATTAACTATAACAATCAATTGTTGTAAAATTCTACCTGGTTCACTATTATCCTTTTGAGGAAGGAGATTGGCTATCTTTGCTTCATCTGACCTACATGTGACACAAGGCCCACAGTAATGTGGTTGATTCTTGATCATCTTCTAAATTGGCTGAGGAATCTTTGCATAAAGGCGATAAATAACAAATAATGGCTTTGCCAGTGATGTTTATATCTTGGTGATGCATTCATAGAACATAAAACATTACAGCGTAGTACAGGCCCCTTGGCCTTCAATGTTGCGCTGACCTGTCGAAATCAATCTAAAGCCAATCTAACCTATGCTATTCCATTTTCATCCATATGACTATCCAAAGACTATTTAAATGACCTTAAAGTTGGTGATTCTTCTACTGTTGCAGGCAGTGTGTTCCACGCCCCTACTACTGAGTAAAGAAACTACGTCTGACATCTGTCCTATATCTATCATCCCTCAATTTAAAGCTATGCCCCCTACTGCTAGCCATCACCATCTGAGGAAAAAGGCTCTCACTATCCACCCATCTAACCCTCTGATTAACTTGTATGTCTCAATAAAGTCACCTCCTTCTCTCCAACGAAAACAGCCTCAAGTCCTTCAGCCTTTCCTTCTCAGACCTTCCCTTCATGTAGGCGGCACAGTGGTTAGCACTGCTGCCTCACAGCGCCAGAGACCCGGGTTCAATTCCCGCCTCAGGCGACTGACTGTGTGGAGTTTGCACATTCTCCCTGTGTCTGTGTCCCACAGTCCAAAGATGTGAAGGTCAGGTGAATTGGCCATGCTAAAATTGCCCATAGTGTTAGGTAAGGGGTATAGGTGGGTTGCGCTTCGGCGGGGCGGTGTGGACTTGTTGGGCTGAAGGGCCTGTTTCCACACTGTAAGTAATCTAATCTAATCTAATCATACCAAGCAACATAGTGGTAAATCTCCTCTGCACCCTTTCCAATGCTTCCACATCCTTCATATAATGCCGCAACCAGAACTATATGCAATACTCCAAGTATATTTGCACCAGAAATTTGTACAGGTTCAACATGACCTCATGGCTCTGAAACTCCATCTGTCTACCAATGAAAGCTAACACAGTGTACGCCTCCCTAACAACCCTACCAACCTGTGTGGCAACTTTCAGGGATCTATGCACATGGACACAGCCATTTCTCTGTTCGTCCACATTACCAAGAATCTTACAATTAGCCCAGTACACTCTATTCCTGTTAGTCCTTCCAAAGTGAATCACCTCTCACTTTTCTATATTAAACTCCATTTGCCACTACTCAGCCCAGCTCTGCAACTTATCTTTGTCCCTCTGTAACCTACAACATCCTTCCAGCCTGTCCACAACTCCACTGACTTTAATGTCATGCATAAATTGACTAATCCATTCTTCTATGCCGTCATCCAGGTCATTTTGTAAAAATGACAAACAATAGTGGCCCCAAAACTGTGGCACACCACTAAATTCCAGGATGAACACTTCCCATCAACCACCCCCTCTGTCATCTTACAGCTAGCTAATTTCTGAACTGAACCACTATATTGCCCTCAATCCCATGCTTCCATGTTTTCTGCAATAGCTTATCATGGCGAACCTTATCAAACACTTTTTACTGTAATTCATATACCACATCAACTGCTTTACCCTCATCCACCTGTTTGGTCACCTTCTCAAAGAACTCTATAAGGTTTGTAAGGCACAACCTACCCTTCACACATTCCATGCAAAATACCGATACTTGCAATTTTAAATGTCAGAAATAGTGAGACAAGAAAATGTAGAAGTGGCATGTGGTTGCTTTTATGATGATGGGACAATCACGATTTTGACACAATCTTAGTCACAATGTGAAATAAACTGCAATTGTGATTTTATTTATTTTGCAATTGCTACTTAAGACTTCTAGAAGATTTCCTATTTGGAATTGATTACTTTGTTTTGTTCAAGGTATGACGATTATGATTATGGTGAAATCAATCAGTTATTAGAGCGAAGCCTGAAGGTTTATATTAAGACAGTGACCTGCTACCCTGAAAAAACCACAAAATGCATATATGATAGCTATTGGCACCAATTCAAACATTCTGAAAAGGTGAGTGCGTCTAACTTGAGAAATTATTTCTTGTTGAGCTCGATGGGTCTGTTGGAAATCTAACATACTTTTTAAATATTTAGCAAAAATGCAAAACAAATCTTACATTCCTCTTCTTATATAAATGTATTTGAGCAATAAATGTTGAACATTCTTTCCCTACCATTCTATTTTGTGGGCATTAACTCGAGTTGTCATTTTGTAGCACCAAGAGTCCATTTTTTTTTTTTCTCTCAGTAACCATTATTTAGTCTTTGAGTCTTGGTTGTAAGTATAATGTCCACTGATTTATGACAGTAGCATGGGCAATAATGAAAATCACCTGCTCTCATGGGTGAATGGTTAACCTACAAATTGTACTCTTCTTCAGTCTTTAAGTGTGGACTTCACTTTTTTGGTTCTATAACAAATGGTTTTGTTCAAGCTATAGCTGTAGTGAGTGATAAGTAAAATTTGCGCTGCATTCCATTCTTTTCTATCTACAATGCAACAGCTCTGTTCAGATGAATTTCCTGAAGCACTGCACTGTTGCTCTGACAGACTGAAACTAACAGTCTGGAGATCAAGCTCCATAGAATTTTTTTTCAGGATTGAAATCCATCGATATTCAGGTGTCACAATTTAGAAAGTAGCATGTTCTAATTGTATGTTTCTCTTTTTCACCTCCACTACGACCTCATGCTAATAAAATAGTATTATGAAGAAAAGTCCTACTGGAATCAAAACATTAACTCTGTTTCTCTTTCCCCAGATGCTGTCAGATCTAAGTTTCTTGAGCATTGAGTGTTTGTTTCAGGTTTCCAGAATTCACAGTATTTTGATTTTCAGCATGAGGCCTGAATAGCGACAAATATGTCATTTCTAGTTTCTTGTGGTCCTTGTAATTATGCCTAACTAGTCAATGTACCCTATAATGCTTGCTATCTTATAATTCAGTGCACTTTGTAAGATATGCCTCATCTTAAGGCTCAATGGTGTTTGTATTTTCACTGCTAATTAGATAGGATCAGCTAAGAGATGAGAATTGCTGAAGTGTGTCACCATTCCCCCACCTCAAAAATGATATTTTAATTTAAATTTGTAAGTTTCTTTTAGTTTATGATTTTTTTTGTAGTACCCTCAAGGGGCTGCTAATCTTTTTTTTTGTTCACTTAATTTGATTCATTTTCAATATTCGAAAGGAGCTCTGTACCCCCAACTTTGAGCGACCAGTGGATGGTGGAAGTGAGGATTGCAGATGCTGGAGAGTCAGTTGAAAAGTGTGACACTGGAAAAGCACAGCAGGTCAGGCAGCATCTGAGGAGAAGGAAAGTTGATGTTTCGGGATCATTCCTGATGAAGGGCTTATGCCTGAAATGTCAACTGTCATGCACCTTGAATGTTGTCTGATCTGCTGCACTTTTCCATTGCCACAGTTTTCGACTATACCAGTGGCTGCTGTCAAAACACAAAACACCCAGCACCTTTTTCATGGACAACAATCAGCTATCAAGGTTCTATGCTTCACAATTCCTGCCATTAGCCCCTCCAACTCTGGTCATTTGCTCCTTTTAAGGCACACTTTGTAGAGCCTTTGTATTTGCTTTAAGTTTATTGATCTGCATGAATAACACCCAAATGATGTTTATCTTCTTGTCTGATAACACTCTTGTGTAGCATCCTGGGTTGTTTTCCTATGTTGGATGCACAATATAAATACAAATTTGCTGTGGCTGTGAATTACACCTAGCCTTTTAATTGTCATTTTGCTCCTTAGTGTCTCGGATTGCATTTCATCTTAATCTACCACAAGTTCTTAAGTACATTATTTTACAAAATATTCCCTGGAACCTTGAGATTAGTCAGTTATTATCTATTGAGACAGAAATGGTTCTAACATAGCACTGTTCCTCAGATTCATCAGATATTTATGCATTGCATGTCATGTAGACAGTACATAACTTGAATTCCAGAATGGTCTGTTTTAGGCAAGCACCTTGTTTTTCAAACATGCTAAAAGGGGTAAGGTATTTGTTGCCCTGGTCTCACCACTTGTTATCTTCCCAGATTCCATGCTGTCTTCTCTCTGAAGCCTATGCTTTGTTCCCATCCTTGGCTAAACTCTGTTGCTTTGTCTTTCTTGGCACAGAATGGGGACATCTATTTCCAAATAAAACCTCCTAGGGTAAAGCTGGTTCAGCCACATTACTTTTTCACAGAAACTCTGCTGAACCAGCATATGAATGTGTTTATTTGTTATGGACCAGACCAAACCCCTTCAAACTATATGAAGAGGATAGCCTAGACCCAAATTATTTCTTATTTTAAAGGCAAGTGCCAGGAATTGTGGTCCAGTTGCATTTTAATTAGTCAAACTACAAATTTGAAGTAAAACACACCTTATTCATACACTATAGTTAAAATACAAACAGAAGAAAGAAGAAATTGGAATAACCTAACTTTTTGGTGAAAACGGCTCAGTGGTTAGCACTGCTGCCTCACAGTGCCAGTGGCCCAGGTTTGATTCCAGCCTTGGGTCTGTGTGGAGTTTGCACATCCTCCCCGTGGCTGCATGGGTTTCCTCCCACAGTCCAAAGATGTGCAAGTTAGGTGAATAGGCCATGCTAAATTGCCCATAGTGTTAGGTGTATTAGTCGGGGTGAATGTAGGGGCATGGATTTGGGTGGGTTGCTCTTAGTAGGGTCAGTATGGACTACTTGGGCCAAAGGGCCTGTTTCCACACTGTAGGGAATCGAATCTAAACATTAACTGTTCTAATATAGTGATCCTCCATCAACACACTTTTGGCAAAGGCCAACTGAGTGAGTAATACAGATTGTCTCATACAATTCTAGCAACAGGAAGAGAACTCCCAGTTTTTATCTGCAACTGAGGAAAAACAACTTCCACATCCAGTTTCAAGATCTCAGCAACTGCTACTAAAAATCTAAAACTAAAAACCTCGGTTCTGCAGAAGCTTAGCTCCACCTATTCAGGCTGCTTCTATTGTTCCAACTTTTTAGATTTAAAAAAACTTCACATTTCACCTCTGTCTTAAAACCGCTCTTCACAAAACGAGGACAAAATACATCTCTGAAAGCCACAATATCGTCACAGTGGCTTGGCATTTTTCTATTTTAACCTGACTACTTTCTTGAATAAGAATAAATGAAAACAGATCTTAAGTAATTTAATTGTTACTTCTGAAGTTAATTAAAACACACTACCTCATTCTAATCCAGCTAGAAATTCATGTGGATTTACAAATTAACTCCTGTCATACCCAAATTGCACACTAATTGTTTGGAGAACTTGCTCCTAATTTTTTCTTAAGTGTGCCAAAACATCAATTCAGATACGCTTTAAACTAGTTGAGAATATGTTAGGAACCTTGACATCAAAAAATCCTTCAGTAACTCTATGAATTTGAGACAAAAGGTAAGGCTTTTTGAAAAATAATTAACATTTTATACTAGAATCTCTAACAATAAGAGAAACCACTGTGAAATGCTGAAATTCTCCAGAACTAATTAGTGTACCATTTTTATTTTGTTAACTATTTACAATGTATAAATTATTTCTACATTTTGGAAGTGCAATTTATTTTTAAAACAATAACTTTACCAGGTGCTTGCTTCTTGTATTTTTCCATCAGATATTTTTCCAATTTTAAACTGATGAAACAATTTGAGGCTGCTCATAATTTGTGCTTCCACTGCTGCATGTAGTTGTTCCATGTTTTCTGATTACTCTGTTCAAAGATATTATTATACACTTTTGGAGCAGATGGGACTTGAACCTGACCCTCCTGGGTCAGGTGTGGTGATGCTACCACTCTGCCACAAGAGCTCCGTACAATTGTTTGATCCTGACTATTAGAGCAGCTGTTGTCGATATGAATACTGAGGCACGAATAAGTAGAATGGATGGCTTTGAGATATGTAGAGAAGAGGTGTTGGAAATTCTGGCAAGGGTGAAAATAGATAAGTCCCCTGGGCCTGATGGCATTTATCCTAGGATTCTCCGGGAAGCAAGGGAGGAGATTGCAGAGCCATTGGCCTTGATTTTTGTGTCCTCTTTGTCTACAGGAGTAGTGCCAGAGGACTGGAGGCTAGCAAACGTGGTTCCCTTGTTCAAGAAGGGGAGTAGGGATAATGCCAGAGGACTGGAGGCTAGCAAACGTGGTTCCCTTGTTCAAGAAGGGGAGTAGGGATAATCCTAGTAACTATAGGCCAGTGAGTCTCACTTCTGTTGTGGGCAAAGTCTTAGAGAGAATTGTAAGGGATAGGATTTATGCACATCTGGATAAGAATAATGTGATCAAGGATAGTCAGCATGGTTTTGTGAAGAGCAGGTCGTGCCTCACAAACCTTATTGAATTCTTTGAGAAGGTGACTAAGGAGGTAGATGAGGGGAAAGCGGTAGATGTGGTATATATGGATTTTAGTAAGGCGTTTGATAAGGTCCCCCATGATAGGCTACTACAGAAAATACAGAGATATGGCATTGAGGGTGAGTTGGAGGTTTGGATTAGGAATTGGCTGGCTGGAAGAAGACAGAGGGTAGTAGTTGATGGCAAAGGTTCATCTTGGAGTGCCGTCACTAGCGGTGTTCCGCAAGGATCTGTTTTGGGGCCATTGCTGTTTGTCATTTTTAGAAATGACCTGGAGGAGGGGCTAGAAGGTTGGGTGAGCAAGTTTGCGGATGATACGAAAGTAGGAGGAGTTGTAGACAGTGAGGAAGGATGTGGCAGGTTACAGCGGGATATAGAGAAGCTGCAGAGCTGGGCAGAAAGGTAGCAAATGGAGTTCAATGTACCTAAGCGTGAGGTGATTCACTTTGGTAAGAGTAACAAAAAGATGGGGTACTGGGCTAATGGTCGGATACTTGGTAGTGTGGAAGAGCAGAGGGATCTTTGTGTCCATGTACACAGATCTCTGAAAGTTGCCACCCAGGTAAATAGTGCAGTGAAGAAGGCATATGGCGTACTGGCTTTTATTGGTAGAGGAATTGAGTTCCGGAGTCCTGAGGTCATGTTGCAGTTGTATAAGACTCTGGTGCGGCCGCATCTGGAATATTGTGTGCAGTTTTGGTCGCCATACTATAGGAAGGATGTGGAGGCACTGGAACGGGTGCAGAGGAAGTTTACCAGGATGTTGCCTGGTATGGTAGGAAGATCCTATGAGGAAAGGCTGAGGCACTTGGGGTTGTTTTCATTGGAGAAAAGAAGGTTTAGGGGTGACTTGATAGAGGTGTACAAGATGATTAGGGGGTTAGATAGGGTTGACAGTGAGAACCTTTTTCCACGTATGGAGTCAGCTATTACAAGGGGGCATAGCTTTAAATTAAGGGGGGGTAGATATAGGACTGATGTTAGGGGTAGGTTCTTCACTCAGCGAGTCGTAAGTTCATGGAATGCCCTGCCAGTAGCAGTGGTGGACGCTCCCTCGTTATGGGTATTTAAGCGGGCATTGGATAGGTATATGGAGGATAGTGGGTTAGTGTAGGTTAGGTGGGCTTTGATCGGCGCAACATCGAGGGCCAAAGGGCCTGTACTGTGCTGTATTCTTCTATGTTCTATGTGTATTTGATGTGGTGGTTCATCTGCTCTAATCCAATTAAATGTTAACATTACAACCATTAGAGCAAGATTCAATGGATTACCAAATGTCCCAGTTGTCTCCAAGTACACATGAAATAATTCATTAGTTGTGAAGTGCAGCCATATTGTGGCTTCGACCCTCAACCTTCCAATTTGAGCAGGTGTACCAACTAAAAGAGGGCTGCCTCTAGACCAGAAAGTTGATTTACAAATGAAAAGTTCCACCTGCCCCAGTGGCTCGTAATAACATCCATGAATAGATTGATTTAACATGTGTTCATGGAATGTGGTGCAGTGGTAGTGCCCCTACCTCTGAGACATGGTACCTGTGTTCATGTCATAAATGTATGTCGTAATCTGTCTGAATAACACTATTAAGATGTACATGATCAACTGAACCAAGCTGACTCTTGTACTATTGTGATTGCTGAAGTATGATGATTTCTAGTTCAACATCATCTTCAGCATTTTATCCCATGATCACTGAAGTATTTAGTACTGAACTGGTGCATCTTGAATTTGCATAATCTCCAAAGACAGTGTTCTGTTATGACTTAGATTTATGACAGCATATCCTGTATTTTGAGATTTGAAATTTACTTTATAACACAACTGGAGGTTTCTCTATATATCACATGTACCATACAGCATCCTTTGAAGACAAGAGGCGGTGCAGTCTGCCTCCTAATCAGCACCATCTGGTGCAGGGACATAGGGACCCTGGTGAGTTACTGCTCCCTGGACCTAGAATATCTAACAGTGAAATGCCATGTGAGTTTACCTCTGCTATCCTGACAGCAGTCTACATGGCTCCTAATGTGGAAGTGCTCTTGAGGAGATGGTGTACTCGAGATAGGTAAAGCTTTGTAGCATTCTGTCACAAACAGAGACTTCAATTAAGCCAACCTCGAGGGTGCTACCAAAATATCATCAATCTATCTCCACTCTCACCAGGGGGCTGAACATCATTTGGGGAATGGGTCTCTGTGGGTTGCGCTTTGGTGGGTCGGTGTGGACTTGTTGGGCTGAAGGGCTGTTTCTACACTCTCTAAGTAATCTAATCTAGTCTAATCATTTAACCATTGCTACACAACCATCAAAGATGCCCACCACTCCATATCCAGTCCACATTTTGGAAATTCAGATCGCACGACTTTGTTCTTTCTCACAGCTTACAAGCAGAAGTTGAAATGTGAGGACCCATTATAGAAAGTAGTACAGTGCTGGTCTGAGGCTTCTGCAGAACTGCTTGAATTGGTGGACTGATCCATATTCCAGAATATAACTTCCAAACGAGGTGAGTATGTCCACTGTCACGGACTTCCTTAGCAAGCGTGTAGAGGACTGTATGCCAAAGAACTCGACCTGTATGTTCCACACTAGAAACTGTGGTTGAACCGGGAAATCTATTGACAACTGAAGACCAGGTATGCAGTGTTCAAGTCAGATGACCATAACCTTTACAGGAAATTCAGATACGACCTTCATAAGGCCATTAGAGATGCCAAGAGGCAAAGGATTTTATCTGTGATTGTACTATTTTTACTTTGAGAAAATTTCTGTTCCTTTGGAACTTAGATGGAAATTATAAATGAAATATACTATTAAACATCAGTTGAGTACAAATATCACTTAAGCACCTTTTACCATGGAGCTCAGCTGAAGAATAAGATGAGCAGCAGCAGTATGGATTTAGTTTGAGACCCAAACTAACCATTTGGACAGATGCTGTCTGTGGTGAGGCCTAAATGATATATGGACTACAAAGTGAAGCAGAACAGAATAGTGGACAAAAATAAATCCCGCCCCTGCCCATTCCTCTCATGCACTCAATACATTCTATTCTTGGTTTGAATAGAAGGTCAGTGAAACCATCTCATCTACCCTGACAGCCTCAGATGCACCTGTCACTTGCAGACATCAGATTGACCTTCTTGAGATTGAACCTATGGAAAGTGACTGGCATGCATTCAGATTCTGTGTGGATCAGCTGCGGGAGTATTTGCTGACATCTTTAACATCTTTGCTACAACCAGAGGTCGCCAAGCTACTTCAACAAAACCACCATTCAGTACCAAAGAAAGCACATGCCTCATTGACCACCACCCAGTGGCTCTGACCTCCATAATTATGAACTACTTTAAGAGGTTAGTCATGGCTCATACCAACTCCCACCTCCCAGTGTGCCTTGATCCCTTACAACTTGCTTACTGCTGGAACAGGTCCATGGCAGATGCTATTTTCTTTGCCCTCATTCCCTCATTCTCTGGAATGTCTGGATATTAAGGATACCTACGTCAGGCTTCTAATTATTGAATACAGCTCTGCCTTCAACACTATAATCCCAAACAAACTAATTTCTAAACTCAAAGACATAAGTCTCTGCTCCATCCTTTGCAACTTGATCCTTGACTTCCTGAGCTGGATATTAAGCAATTACAAGACTGAATATAGTAAAGAGTACATGATGGTGTGGTGTAAAGATAACAACCTCTACCTCAACGTCAGCAAAACTGAAGAGCTGGTTGATTTCAGGAAGCGATGAGGATGGCCTGACCCTATCTACATCAATGAACCTGACGTGAAAAGGGTCAAGTTCCTAAGAGTAACTATCAGCAATCTGTCCTGGACCACACATGTTGATGTGAAGGTCAGGAGGCTAAGGAAATTTGACATTATAAAGTTGAAGGCATGTACTGTACCTTTTTGAGAGTGAAAGCTGTTTTACATAGAACTTGCAGGCAACTGTCGTGCGATTAACTAGCTATCTGTATGTACTAGAAAATTCAAAATATAACATTTGGTTGTAAACTAGATACCTTCGTTGTTTTGACCACCATTCAAATCTAACCAATCGCTTTAAAATATGCCTCCGATACTAAAACCCAATCAAGTTTGGTTGTCAAAAACAATAAATTCAATGAGGCAATCCAATGTTTTGGGGGTATAAAGAAGCAGGCATTTTGAGAGTTAGCCAAAGAGAGAGAGAGAGAGAGAGAGAGAGACTGCCATTCAAAACATACACTATCAAAGGTACATTTTTCATATGAAGCAAAAGACCAATGATGCCCAGGGAGATCTATAACCAGAGGAAGGAATCACCGAAGATGATTGCTGCTGTCTGATTTTGAAAATTAAACTGATGTAATTTTAATAGGGGTGTGTATATTTTAGAGAGTTTAAGGTAGAAAGAGAAAGAAGGCTTATAGTTATAAATGTAATTGTTTAATGTGCAATTTTAGATTTAAAGAATAAATTGATATTTTTCGTTAAATAGTGGAATTTGGGAGTTCTGTCACTCCTACTTCAACAGATTACGAGTGAGGTGAGCTTTTCTGGGTGTTTGATTTAATTAGCAGAGAGGTTCACTGCTGGGTATCACCAAATTTTATAGATACACCATAGTAAGAATTCTATCTAGATGCTTCACAGCTTGGCACAGCCCCTGGTCTGCCCAGGACCATAAGAAACTGCAGACAATTGTGAACATAGCCCAGACCATCACACAGGCCAACCTGTCTTTCATTGACTCCATCTACACTTCTCGCTGCCTCAGAAAGATAGCCATCATCATCAAAGACACTTGCCATCCAGTTATAATCTCTTTCAACCCTTTGTCAGGCAGAAGATGCAAAAACTTAAATGCATGTACGAACTGGTCCAAGGACAGCTGTTATTAGACTTCTGAACGGATGTCCTTAAATTTCAAATCATGCTTTTGTGTACCTCCTTTGCAGCCAAACTTTGTATTCCTCACCTGTTCTAGCACCCTGTGACCTTTGTATGGTATGATTTGCCTTTACTGCACACAAAATACAAGGAGGACGGGTTGCACCTAAATTGGAAGGGGACTAATATACTGGCAGGGAAATTTGCTCGAGTTGCTCAGGAGAACTTAAACTAGTAAGGTGGGACGTGGGACCCAGGGAGATAGTGAGGAAAGAGATCAATCTGAAACTCGCACAGTTGAGAACAGAAGCGAGTCAAACAGTCAGGGCAAGCAGGGATAAGGTAGGACTAATAAATTAAACTGCACTTATTTCAATGTAAGGGGCCTAACAGGGAATGCAGATGAACTCGGCATGGTTAGGAACATGGGACTGGGATATCAGAGCAATTACAGAAGCATGGCTCAAGGATGGGCAGGACTGGCAGCTTAATGTTTCCGGATACAAATGTTACAGGAAGGCTAGAAAGGGAGGCAAGAGAGGAGGGGAAGTGGGATTTTTGATAAGGGATAGCATTACAGCTGTGCTGAGGGAGGATATCCCCGGAAATACATCCAGGAAAGTTATTTGGGTGGAACTGAGAAATACGAAAGGGATTTATTATTGGGATTGTATTATAGACCCCCTAATAGTCAGAGGGAAATTGAGATACAAACTTGTAAAGAGATCTCGGCTATCTGTAAGAATAATAGGGCGGTTATGGTAGAGGATTTTAACTTTCCAAAAATAGACTGGCACTGCCATAGTGTTAAGGGTTTAGTTTGAGAGGAATTTGTTAAGTGTGTACAAGACAATTTTCTGATTCAGTATGTGGATGTACCTACTAGAGAAGGTGCAAAACCTGACCTACTCTTGGCAAATAAGGCAGGGCAGGTGACTGAGCTGTCAGTGGGGGAGCACTTTGGGGCCAGTGACCATAATTCTATTAGATTTAAAATAATGATGGAAAAGGATAGACCAGATCTAATAGTTGAAGTTCTGAATTGGAAAGAGTTCAGAGGAAACTTACAAGGATGTTGCCTGGTTATGGAGGGAAGGTCTTACGAAGAAAGGCTGAGGCATTTGAGGCTGTATTTGTTGGACAGAAGGAGGTTGAAAGGTGACTTAATTGAGACATAAGATAATCAAAAGGTTCAATAGGGTGGACAGTGAGAGCCTTTTTCCATTATGTTAATGGCTAGCACAAGGGGCATAGCTTTAAATTGAAAGGTGATAAATATAGAACAGGTGTCAGAGGTTTGACACCTGAGTAATAGGGGTGTAGTAAACCCTGCTTGCAACAGCAGTAGACTCACCAACTTTAAGGGCATTTAAAAGGTCACTAGACAGACATTATGATAGAAATGGAATAGTGTAGGTCAGATGGGCTTTGAATTGGTTTCACAGGTCAGCCTAACATTGAGGGCCAAAGGGTCTGTATTGCCCTGTAATGTTCTATGTTCTATATGGCAATTAAAAAAAATCAAATCGAATCAAAATTTGCTTAATCCAAACATCTGTTTTAAAAATAAATTGTTCAGAAATGGTGTAATATATAATTGAATGCAGGTTATATCTTAGTTTTTAAACTTGATCTTGATTTTAGCTTTAGATCTGTGTAGCTTTGTTAGTTTCAAGTTAAAAGCTGTAAATGGTTTCCTTTCCATTGAACTTATTGATATTAATTTGTACTTAATTAGCTGCCTAATTTATCATGACGCACAGATATTCAAGATACCTTTTCACTAGTAAATTTGTGTTGAAGATTTGAATTGTGCTGACAAAACAATTTACCTTTTAATGTTTTTCCTTTTTTACTTCTGCCTTTCCAAATACATATTTTAAATGAAAAGCAACGACTGATTAGGGATAGTCAACATGGCATCGCGAATGGGAAATAGTGTTTCACTAAATTGATTGATTGAGTTTTTTGAAGAAGTGAGAAAGAAGTTTGAAGACATTGTCTCTATGCAGTTCAGTAAGGCGTTTGACAAGGCTCTGCATGATAGACTGGTTAGCAAGGTTAGATCACGTGGAAAACAGGGAGAACTAGCCATTTGGATACAAGGTTAAGTCTTACCTTCAAGCCAGAACGTGATGGTAAAGGATTGTTTCTCAGCCTGCAAGCCTGTCACCAACAGTGTGCCACAATGGATCAGTGCTGGTTCTACTGACTTTTGTTATCTATATAAATAATTTGGATGTGAATATAGGAGCTATGGTTTGTAACTTTGCAGATGACACCAAAATAGGTGATGTAGTGGACAGCAAAGAAGGTTGCCTCCAAATACAATGGGTCTTGATCAGGTGGGCAAATGGGCTGAGGCGTGACAGATGGAATTTAATTTAGATAAATGAGGTGCTGTGTTTTGGTAGAGTAAATCAGGGCAAGACTTGTACACTTAACTGTAAGGTCCTGGGCAGCATTGTTGCACAAAGAAGCCTTGAGTGCTGGTTCATAGTTCCTTGAAAGTGGAGTTGCAGGTAGACAGGGTAGCAAAAATGAGATTTGGTACGCTTGCCTTTATTGGTCAGTGCATTAAGTGTAGGAGTTGAGGTCATGTTGCAACTCTATATAACATTAGTTTGGCCAGGATTGGACAGTTTGAACTGTAAGGAGGGGCTGAATAGGCTGGAGCTATTTCCCCTGTAGCATCAGGAGTTTTATAGAACTCACAACATCATGAGGGGCATGGATAGGGGTGAATAGTCAAGATATTTTTGCCAGGGTGGAGAGTCCAAAACTAGAGGGCATATGTTTAAGGTGAGAGGGAAAAGATTTTAAAAGGGATCTGAGGGGCATCCTCTTCACGCAATACATACATGCACCATCCTAATGAGCTGACAGAAGAAGTGGTGAAGGCTGGTACAATTACAAATTTAAAAGATGGGGATATGAAACAGAAAGGTGTAGATCAATGTGGGCCAAATTTTGGCAAATGGGACTGAATTGATTTAGATTATTTGGTTGGCATGGATGAGTTGGACCAAAGGGTTCGTTTCCATGCTGTAAATCTGTGACTCTGAATCCTCATTTTGGAAGAGTGAATGGATTTTTAAATTTGGATATGCAAGTAAACTTTCACTTTGGAGAAAGTGAGGACTGCAGATGATGGAGATCAGAGTCGAAAAGTGTGAGCATCAAAGCCCAGCAGGCAGGCAGTTTAGGAGCAGGAGAATCGAAGTTTCAGGCAGAACTCCTTCATATTTTTGAAAGAAATGTTTTACATTGGGTCTTCCCAATGGAACATAATTAAGATCACCAACTTCAAATGGAGCACAGAAGGTAACATTCAGCTCATGTTTGTGCCAGCTGAATAAACTAGTCAGCCATTTTAATCCCACTTTCCAACTTTACTTGGTCAGTAACCTTGCAGCTTAGTGTTTCTGGTTCAGATCCAGATTCCTTTCAAGTGTTGATGGTTTCCACCTTAACCACCAAACTGGACAACAAGTTCCATGTGCTTACCATTGTCTGGGTGCAAGTGTTTCTCCTCATGGTCCCTGCAGTCACCTTAAATCTGTGTCTCTGGCAATTGTCCTCTCCAGTAGGGGAGACACTCTATCCAAGCTCCACTTTATTTAGTACATCTCAAGTAAGTGGCCCCTCAGCCTCTACTATTCTAAGGAAAACCACCCTAACTTATCCAATCTTTGCTAATGCAGTGACTTTCAAGTATTGACAACATTTTTAAAAATCTATCAAAACTTCTTATTCCTCTATTCTCCTTTTCTTTCAGATCCATGTTAATTTGCTATTGATGGAAGCACGTATGCAAGCAGAACTTCTTTATGCCCTGCGTGCTATAACTCAGTACATGACATGAAATTCAGGGAAGATATTTTCTCCAGGAATTTTGCTTGCTGACTAATGAAGATGTGAAAGAATGCTGATTCTGAATTGTATCAGGATTGTGATGATGAACATGTTCTAGAAGCTTGTCCTGAATTTTTGCTATTATGTGCAGTTAATACTGTAGAATGATGAAAATGTTCCTAGGATTAACACTGAAAAAACTAATGTCACAACTAATAACTCACCGATTCACATAACCTAGTTAATATATTTGCCTGTGCTATTCTCATTTGCAATCAGTTGTAATGTGAAGTGGTTTGTGAAATATGGGGTGAAAGACAACCTTAATGATTTGAAAAATGTGAATTGAATCATAAAATTTCTAGATGTATTGTTGCTTTTAAAACTAGCATGGGCAGTTTACCTTTCTGAGTTGTTTCCGCATTTGCATTACAGTTGAATTGTATTTGCACATGTACCTTCATAAAGTAAGCTAGAGTATTTCAGTAAGCCAAAAATGTAAGAACTGGACCCACTATAGACAGATAAATAAGCAATTTAAAATGTGATTTGGAGGCGCTGGTGTTGGACTAGGGTGTACAAAGTTAGAAATTACATAACATTTACACACACCTCATTTACTGCATCCGCTGCACCCGATGTGGCCGCCTCTACATTGGGGAGACAGGCCGCCTACTTGCGGAACGTTTCAGAACACCTCTGGGACACCCGCACCAACCAACTCGACCACTGAACACTTTAACTCCCCCTCCCACTCCACCAAGGACATGCAGGTCCTTGGCTTCCTCCATCGCCAGACCATGGCAACACGACGTCTGGAGGAAGATCACCTCATCTTCTGCCTAGGAACCCTCCAACCACAAGGGATGAATGCAGATTTCTCCAGCTTCCTCATTTCCCCTCTCCCCTTCCCCTCTTAGCCCCAACTCTTGAACCCCCTCTCCAGCCTATCACCCTCACCTTAACCTCCTTCCACCTATTGCATTCCCAACATCCCTCCCCCAAGTCCCTCCTCCCTACCTTTTATCTTGGCCTGCTTGGCACACCCTTCTCATTCCTGAAGAAGGGCTTATGCCCAAAACGTCGGTTCCCCTGCTCCTTGGATGCTGCCTGACCTGCTGCGCTTTTCCAGCAACACATTTTTCAGCTCTGATCTCCAGCATCTGCAGTCTCACTTTCTCCTAGAAATCACATAACACCAAGTTTTAATCCAACAGATTTATTTAGAAACACTAGCTTTCAGAGTGCTGCTCCTTCATCAGGTGGTTTTGGAGAATAAGATTGTAAGACACAGAATTTATAGCAAATGTTTACACTGATGTAGCTGAAATTATACATTGAAAAAGACCTGGATTGTTTAAGTCTCTCATCGTTTATGATGACCATGTTGGTTTCAGTTCTTTCATATGTAAATTGCAAAACGTTTTTTTTTAGGAAGTTACATTCTCAAGTGAACTTTAACAACTAGTGTCATGTCGGCCCAGATATTATACTGAAGGTGTTAGCTTCCCTGTGTGGGTATGTCTGTGCCATAATGGTCAGGTGATTCTGGACGTGTGGGTGTGTGGGGGGGGGGGGGAGGTGGCGGGGAGAGAGTGGGGGAAGAGGATGGTTCCAGTGTCTGAGAGGTTGTATGTGTGAGAGTGTAAAGGGGTTTAAGTCTGAGAGAGGGTGTGCGGGAGTGTAAGTGTGAGTGAGAGGGCGTCTGTCTGTATATAGTGCAATGGAGTTACCTGTCATGTGATATGAACCCAAGGTCCCAGTTGAGGCCATCCCCATGGTTACCAAACTTGGCTATATCAGCCTATGCTCAGCCACTTTTCACTGTTGACTATCCCGAAGTCAACCTTGGAGGACGGTCACCAGAAGCTCCAAGATTCACTGTCCCAGACCGCTGAAGTGTTCTCCAACTGGGAAAGAGCACTCCTATCTGTTGATTGTTGTGTGATGTCATTCGTCCATTGCCATGGCCTCTGTTTGGTCTTGCCAATGTACCATGCCTCAGGGTACCCTTGCCTGCAGTGTATGAGATGGACAGATAATTTTGGCTGAGTCGCATGAGAACCTGCCACGTACATGGTGGGAGGTGTCCCCATGCATAATGGTGGTATCCATGTCAACATTCTGTGACACATCTTGCAGTGTCTACTGTGACAAGGTTGTATGGTATTGTCCTGAAAGCCGGGCAGTTTGCTATGAACAATGATCTGTTTGAGGTTTGGTGGCTATTTAAAGGTGAGAAGTGGAGGTGTCGGGAAGGCCTTGGCAAGATGCTCTTCCTCACTGATAATGTGTTGCAGACTGCGAAGAACATGGCGTAGTGTTTTGGCTCCTGGGAAGTACTGGCCAGGTTGGTTGCAGCTTGTGTCTGTCTCCTGTCTCCTCAATCATCAATCAACAGACAGGAGTGTTCCCTCCCAGTTGGAGAACACTTCAGCGGTCTGAGACACACTATCTCGGACCTTTGGGTGACCGTCCTCCAAGGTGGTCTTCAGGACAGGTAAAAACGAAAAGGGTTGAGCAGAGGCTGATAGCCAAGCTCCGTGACCATGGGGATGGCCTCAACTGGGACCTTGGTTTCATGTCACACTATAGGTGACCCCATTACACTATACACACACGCAGACAGATGGGGATACAAGACAGATACACATACACACTCTCCTACAGACACACCCACTATCGCAGACTGTCTCTCATACACTCATGTAAATACTTCCACACACACCTTCTCACAGACTTAAACCCCTTTACACTCACACACCCTCTCACAGACACTCATAACCCCTCCACTCGCACACGGACACACACACATATATAAAAGTTTGTGGGGTGAATTTATACTTGCAGAATTATATTTTACTTTGCTCAAAAACTGCATGAATCCATGTAAAATTCCGTACATCAGTTTTTTAGATTATGCCACAATGGTCAGACTGATTCTAGACAGACCCACACAAAGAAGCTCATACCTTCAATACGTTAACTAGGCCGACAAGACACTAATTAAAGTGCATTTGCGAATGTAACTTTTTAAAAATTTTGCGATTTATATATGAAAGAACTGAAACTAACGCGGTCATTCTAAAAGATGAGACTTAACAAACATCCCAGATCTTTTTCAATGTATAATTTCAGTTGCATCACACTGTAAGCGTTTGCTATAAATTCTGTGTCTAACTATCTTATTCTCCACAACCAGCTGATGAAGGAGCAGCACTCCGAAAGCTAATGTTTCCAAATAAACCTGTTGAACCAAAACCTGATGTTGTGATTTTTAAAATTTAAAACGTGTTTGTGTGTGTGTGAGAGAGAGAGAGATCGATAACCTGTTTTACTTGTTTATCATCCTCCGTCCTATTCAATTTGTTACAAGTATTTCTTTTGTCCAGAATTGTAATTTCCAGAATGAAATTTGGGTTTGAAATTTCAACAAAGAAATAATCCACTTCAATGTCAATGACAGGATTATCTCAACCAAATCAAAAGCTTGTTAATTTTGATAAGATTACTCAGCCATTTGATTGGCAGTAGGTAATGAATTGTTGAAGTTGGGTTATAGTAACTTTAGATATTTATTTGTATCGTACGATAATCAAGACACCTTGCTGTAAACTGTTTGCTAAAGTTCACTGTCCTTTATTTACTACTATTATATTACATTGTTTATGGTTTCCTTGAGGAAATATTCCCTAAGAATTTGTATTGCTTAAATCAATACTAAGAGTTGGAGTTCATATCTAGTTTTAGTACATTTACTTTAACATTGCTTGAACTTTACAGTGCCAGAGACCCGGGTTCAATTCCCGACTCGGGTGACTGTATGGAGTTTGCACATTCTCCCCGTGTCTGCGTGGGTTTCCTCCGGGTGCTCCGGTTTCCTCCCACAGTCCAAAGATGCGCACGTCAGGTGAATTGGCCATGCTAAATTGCCCGTAGTGTTAGGTAAAGGGGTAAATGTACAGGAATGGGTGGGTTACGCTTCAGCGGGTCGGTGTGGACTTGTTGGGCCAAAGGGCCTGTTTCCACACTAAGTAATCTAATTTATACGTTAGAGTGCTTAATGCTTTGAGCCAGGAGAATTACTTCAGACGTTGACAGTACCAACATCTGAGATTTGAAGAATTGGTTGTGCTTGAAAATACTTGTCTACAATAGCTTAGTTCAGAATATTAATTGGGGAAATATACTTTAAGATTCAAGTGCTGTACATTTTAAAACACGAAATAATAAATACTAAATGTTGAAGTTATAGTCTGAGAAACTGGTACCATGCTGAAGACTACTTTAATCTGCCACAATCTTTTCTTCAAATACAATTTAAAAAAAAAGAGATCTTTTGAGATTAGATCATTTGTTGAGAGAAGTTGGGTTCCAGTGGTTCCATTTTAGGAGCAATAGTGTCAATCTCGCCAATTCATAATTTGTATTTGGCTGGAGAAGCTGATACCATTACCTTCAAAATGTAAATTCTGCTGTTTGTCACAAAACATCATGACTTTAAAAATATTGCCAGAACATGGTGCAGCAAAATTTCAGAAATGAAAAGTTTGCATCTCCTCAAGTTTAAGACCAACAATGACTATTTAAGAAATTATTTTGGTGGGGGGTGCAGGGAAGGGTGAAGTTGGAATTTTTCAAAGGCAAGTTCAGATGCCTTAGAATTTTTACTTTCTTGTTCTGCAAAACTTGTTAAAACAAACATTCATCAGATGGGTTATCTAATTTAGTACCTAATATCTTTTCATAGCCTAAATGAGGTTTGATGACATTAAAGCTTGTTTGGACCACTGGAACTAATGATGAAATTAGGTATGAAGGTGAGTAAAGACGAGTACGAATACCGACAGTTTCCCTATTTTGGGTGGTGTTTGAAAATATACAGGAGTTCCTTTTGTGAGGTGTCAAATTGTTGATTGGTCAACAATTTAGATCCTTTTACCCTCCCTTTCAATCAACAACCCCAACCTCTATGTACACCACCACTCGATATCTGATCTTAATTGATTTCAGGATTGCCTGAACTTGGAAAAACATAAGCAAGGTTTTGCCTCTCCTGAGACATGATGCAACAGGTGATAGGCAAGGCAAATAATTGGGTAGGGTATTATTGAGCTGCCCAATCGTTCCTGTCACCTCAGCTATCAAGTTCTGGGTGGGAAGGTCATCTTGATATGCCACCAATTAAGGTCCCTATTTTGTCAATTAACAACAACTTAAGGAACTTAAATCTCCACTGGCTTAATTACCTGCCTCCCTGGCAGGCGATATAAGTAATTGATTTCCCAACAGAAATTCCAAGACATCATCCTGCTGTTAGGTTTGGGAGGGTTTGCCTTGCCTCAGTCAACACCTCGGCAACTGCTTGCAGACTGCCAAAAGAAAATCCTTGTAATCTGACTGGTGCAGCTCTTCATTGTCTGGCATAGGCTCCAGTGATGCTCTCCACACTGGAAAATCTCAGCAGGTCTGGCAGCATTGATAAGGAGAGAAAAGAGCTGACATTTTGAGTCTAACCGACCCTTTGACAAAGGGTCAGTTAGACTTGAAACGTCAGCTCTTTTCTCTCCTTATCGATGCTGCCAGACCTGCTGAGATTTTCTAGCATTTTCTCTTTTGGTTTCAGATTCCAGCATCCACAGTAATTTGCTTTTATGCTTTCCACACTGTTGGCCAGCTACTTCTAGCAAAGCAACACTTCAGTAGTGAAGCTTCCTTATTAGCAAATTTGGGTGTCCATTTGCACACTTGGGTATAGAGAGCACTAATATTAGTCACAATCTCCATGTGGTGTATAATTTTAAAAGGTGACACCAGCAATGTTATTCAAATTGCTGTCCCCATGTACTGTATTGTGAAGAGAATTCCATCAAATGTTCACTGGGCTGTAAACATTCAAAACAACAACTAATGTGGATTGATGAAGGCAGAGTGGTAGACGTGATCCATCTGGACTTCAGTAAGGAGTTTGACAAGGTTCCCCTTGGAGACTGGTCAGCAAGGTTAGACCTCCTGGAATAGAGGGAGAACTAGCCATTTGGATACAAAACTGGCTTAAAGGTAGAAGACAGGGTGGTGATGGAGGGTTGTTTTTCAGATTGGTGGCTTGTGACCAGTGGAGTGCCACGTGGATTGGTGCTGGGTCCACTACTTTTCGTCATTTATATAAATGATTTGGATGTGAGCTTAAGAGGTGTGGATAGTAAGTTTGCAGATGACACCAAAATTGGAGGTGTAGTGGACAGCGAAGAAGATTAAAATAGGATCTTGATCTGAGCCGAGGAGTGACAGATAGTGTTTCATTTACATAAATGTGAGGTGCTGCATTTTGGGAAAGCAAATCTTAGCATAACTTGTGCACTTAATGGTAAGGTCCTAGGGAGTATTGCTGAACAAAGAGACCTTGGAGTGCAGGTTTGTAGCTCCTTGAAAATTGAATTGCAGGTAGACAGGATAGTGAAGAAGGTATTTGGTATGCTTCCCTTTATTAGTCAGAGTATGGAGTACAGGAGTTGGGAAGTCATGCTGCAGTTGTACAGGACATTGGTTAGGCCACTGTTGGAATATTGCGTGCAATTCTGGTCTCCTTCCTATCAGAAAGATGTTGTGAAACTTGAAAGGGTTCAGAAAAGATTGACAAGGATGTTGCCAGGGTTGGAGGATTTGAGGTATAGGGAGAGGTTGAATAGAGTAAGGCTGTTTTCCCTGGATGTTGGAAGCTGAGGGGTGACCTTATTGAGGTTTATAAAATTATGACTGGCATAAGTAGAATAAATAGACAAGGTCCTTTCCCTGATGGGCAGGAGTCCAGAACTAGAGGGCATAGGTTTTGGGTGAGAGACCTCGGGGCAACTTTTTCACGCAGAGGATGGTGCGTGTGTGGAATGGGCTGCCAAAGGAAGTAGTGAAGGCTAGTACAATTTAAAAGGTATCTGGATGGGTTTATAAATAGGAAGGGCTTGGAGGGAAATGGGCTGTGTGCTGGCAGATGGGACTAGATGGGGTTGGGACATCTGGTCAATTGTGGACAAGTTGGACCAAAGGGTCTGTTTCCCTGTTGTACATCTCTAACTCTATGAATGTGACTAATACACCTTTTGTGTACCTGTTATGATGCAAAATGCAACTTAAAAGGAATAGATATAATTTAGAATGTCTGTTTTAATGATTAATAGTTAATAATAAATTAAAAACTCAAGGATTTAACAAACAAGATGGTGACAAAGTAACAGAGCTGTTCAAACTTCTGGATCTGGGGCATGTCTGCTCCCATCTGCTTTTTTTCTTTTTTTTCTGTTTTATTTTCCTTTTTAAAGCCTTCTGCGATGAGGTCATCAGCACAGGAATGAGAGTGGGCTGTTCACTGAATTGGCAGCTGTCTTCCAGCATTTGTAGGTTGTGTCAGGATGTTCATGACTCCTCCTATCAATTGGTAGTGGAAACAAAGTTCCTCCTGAAAATCAGCAGCATTGGGATGGACAGATGGACAGAATATTTACGATCTGGATGTTTTTCTTTCCTTTGGCTTTGTTGTTTTTTAATTCTCGTTTTTGTAACCAAGTTGGTGCCGAAGAATGGCGACTTTGTGCACTTTTCACTGTACTCCTATATTCATACTTGAGCATACATGACAATAAAATCTAATTCTAACTGGAGTGATTTGGCATTCATAGTGGATGTTTTGATATGCTGACTTCTCATAAGATTATTAAAAATACTAGTTACTTTTGTGCCAAAATTATCAAATATGTCGAAATTGCGTAACACGCTACAAGTATTGCTAAAATGAACACATTGCCAGTTTTCAACTGTAAATATTGGTTTTTCAAGAAACAAGAGTCTTCTGTAATTTGGATAACTGTTTGTAAAGGCACAGCATTTACAAAAATGGGTTTATCCTATTAAAATTCAAGTTGATAGTTTAAGCATCTGTATCAAATGTTCTTAACTAAACCTTAATTTACATTACACATATCAGAAAAGAACCATGTGGTTTCCAAAAACAGTGTTAAAAATCAACGCAGTTTGCTGAACTAATTTTAATTAAAAATCACAACACCAGATTATAGTCCAACAGGTTTATTTGGAAGCACTAGCTTTCAGAGCACCACTCATTCAGGTAGTTCTCCACAACGACCTAAAGAAGGAGCAGCTCTCCAAAAACTAGTATTTCCAAATAAACCTATTGGACTGTAATCTGGTGTTGTGATTTTTAACTTTATCCACAACAGTCCAACACCGGCACCTCCCAGTCATGATTTTAATTAGTCATGGCTTTGATCTGTTCCAACAAATTTCCTTGCTGTATTAACACTTGGGATTTGTGGTTGCTTAAATACATCCATCAACTTTATTTAAGAACTCATTTCAGTCATAAATGCAGCACTAGTATTGCATTAAACTCTCTGGGATTAATAGAGTATTTGTAATGCCTGTTCCAGTTCACCACCTCGATAGGTGCAATGGCTGACAATTAATTAAACATTATCTATAGGGCTGCAAGTTCCCAACCTGTCTGGACCGCACAGTTAGGATTCACCTTTATAGCAATTTTGTGATGCATTATCTCCACACATACTGTAAAATGGCACTTGGCAAATATCTAGGAATGTAAACTTATACCAGTCCTTTGCAACAGTGATTATGCTATGTGGATGTACTGAGGTTCTGAAAGTATCTTTTAAAAATGCATTTATTTTTCTATTTCTTCAGCTATGTAGAATGCTGCACAGGCGATGACCTACATTAAGAATCCAGCCCAAAAACAACAAGTTCTCCATTTAGAGATGGTGTAGATGTTTGAGTCTTAATCACCATCTAAGATAACATTTTGAACTTATCAAATGACCCAGTTTTCTTGTGTACTGGTCAAACAACTGGATTTAAATTAAACAATATGCATAAAACTTGAAATCTTCTCTCATGCCTTTAATTTTCTGCATGACTAAATATAATGAATGCGTATTTGAATTTTACTTCCAGAAATTTTTGGAAGTAGTGACTGAAGTAAAAAGATAATTTAAAAGAAACAAGCATTTTATGGTGTGTGCTGTTTTCATCTTGTGTTTTTATGTGATCTAACAGTATTATAAATATCATTGGATGCTCTCTTGATAACATATATTCAATAAGTATTAGAAAAGCCATCACTTTATGTCTTTGTTTTGTGCTGTCTTACTATATAATTAAATGAAAAAAAAACAAAAATGCTGTATTGCATGATACAAGTAGATCATTCTGTTTCAATCCATCCTCCTTGTTCTGTGTTGTGTTGTAAGTAGGCTGTGCTTATCAGCAATGCTGCCAATAGGTGGAGCAACAAATGTACATGTTCAGAAATGCAGACTTGCTACAATTCTCCACTGAAGCTCCGTGAAATTGGAAGAACAGCACCACATTTTCTGCTTAGAACATAGAAGAATACAGCCCAGTACAGGCCCTTCGGCCCTCGATGTTGCGCCGATCAAAGCCCACCTAACCTACACTAACCCACTATCCTCCATATACCTATCCAATGCCCGCTTAAATACCCATAAAGAGGGAGAGTCCACTACTACTGGCAGGGCATTCCATGAACTTACGACTCGCTGAGTGAAGAACCTACCCCTAACATCAGTCCTATATCTACCCCCCTTAATTTAAAGCTATGCCCCCTTGTAATAGCTGATGCTTGGGAACTCTACATTCTTCTGGACTCAATATTAAGTTCAACAATTTCAGGGCTTGTGGCATCATCTCCCATGGCCTTACCTCAAACCCACCCACTCCCCTCCCATTCCAGGCCTTATCACATGGTCTGCTACTATTCACTACCCATCGTTATCCTAATAGCTATTCACTCTCCCATTCCTTTGTCCAATTTTTTTTTTGAAATTTATCTCTATCACCATTCCTTATCTCCGCCCCCACCCTACCTTCTTCATAAAAAAACAACTTTTTTCTAGCTACCATCAGTTCTGCAGAAGAATCACTGACCCCAAAATGTTAACTCTGATTTCTATCCACAGATGCTACCATACCTGCTGAGCCTTTCAAGCAATTTTTGTTTTTGTTGGAGAAATGCAGCATCACTGTGAGCTCACTTTAACAGCAGAAATATTGCTGATTTATATTGCTGTGGATAATGCAGGAGTGAATAGGGAAGGAAAACGTGGACATTTAGTGAAAATAATCCCTCTCAGCTGCTAATATAAAAAGTGGTCAGCATGGTGTCAGCTGCAATAAGGGTGTTGTGGATTTCATCGCATTCTTGTCAAAATTCTCATTTTTCTGAGTTTTGTTTTTCTCATTTTCTACTGAAAATTTTAACGTTGCAATATTGCAAAGTTTCTTACCTGTGATATTTACATTTGTGTTTTATCCTTGCAAAATAAACGACATTATGTGTGGAGATTGAACAGATGGCATATTTCATTGCACTTCAGTGAGCAAGGCTGATAGTTTACCATGTTTACTTTCATGCCAGAGTGACCATAGAATGAGAGTGTGTTCTGAACAATATTTTCCACCTGAAGGATATTCTGCACCTGTTGCTGAGACTAAAAATGTTTAATGGTGAAGAAGAAAATATTTTCATTTTTATAAAATTATAGAAGAAAACTTTACATTGCTCTTTTTAAGCATAAATGGATGTTTTGGAAACCGTTTTGACTCTAAAGTTAACATTCTTAAGCAGGTGAAAAGAATCAGTTGAATGAAATAGGTAATGATAAAAGCAAAGTATTCTGGCTGTCAAAAATACTCCAGCAGCATGTATTGAAGAGAGTGATAGAGGAAGTGAATTGTCTACTTTGTTTTTAAATGTTAGGCTAGCCAGATTTAGATAAGTGATCCTTTCATGGCTCTGTATTTTCAGGAACCCATCACTTCAAACTATTCCCAATTCTCCTTATTGTAGCAGAATTTGCTTATCAAGAATTTATATGCCCCAAATCTTCGTCACCAGATAATCAGAGAATAGACGTAAAACTGAATATATACAACTGTGTATAGTCTGTGATAGTTCTGATCCAGGACCTACATCAGAATTGCCTGAGAAGTTTAAAGTTGTGATAGGAAATTCTCCTGCTTTTTTAAGACATAGCAAGCTCTCTAATTCTCCTAATCTTGAGTTGAAGATCTGCACCACTTAGCTAGATAGTGACCCAGAAAATGGACCTGTTCTAACATCTGAAACTTGTATCTCTTTTCACTCCAAAAGAGAGATTGAACCTTGCCACTTATTTCACTCACCCTGTCATCCATTCACTAGCCCTCATTCAAAGACAAGATCTTTAAACTTGTCTGAATACAGCAGCTAGTGATGCTAAAATAGGACTATGTCTTTTCTCATTGTGCATTCTTTTAACAACTGGGATTCAAAGATTCTTGAAGGTATTTGCAGTTGAGTTGAGTCAAGAGGAGTTTTGCATGCAACAGCATTTGAGTGACATTGCTGCTATGACTCAAATTATTCATGCCAATGTTTTTGTCCAGAATTAAATGCAACACCTACAAAAAATTAGTAATCTAAGGCACAGATGTCAGCTATTTTGACCTTTGGATACGAGGAGCAACTTTTGTTTTTTACGGAGTGGTTCATGTGTGAAATGAACTGCCAGAGAAAGTGGTGGTTGCAAGTAATAATTACAACATTTAAAACATTTGGATAAGTTCATGAATCGGAAAGGTTTGGAAGAAAAAGGCCAAGCAAAGGCAGATGGGACTTGTTTAATTTGGGAACATGGTCGACCTGGACTGAAGGGTCTGCTTCCATGCTGCATGACTCTATGAATCTTCCAAATCTCCAAGAAGCAATCAATCAATCCCTCATTCGCTGTAAACCATGCAAATTGAATTCCTTCAAGCACGCGTTGAATTTTCACATGCAATCATTGATTTTATTTGCAGTCCACAGAGAAGGTGGAAGTAAATTTCTAGGGCTTTCGCTATGGTGATTGCTTTCATTTCTGGAAGCAACGACTCTCAAATATTAGTATGCTAACACTTTGAGGGGTTTTTAAGTAAAAGTGGAGACTAAAAGGTGAGTTTATTTTTTGAACTAGTTTATGCAGAACTCTACCTTTCTTAAAGACGTGAATATTCATTTATGGAATTCCTAAACAACTCTAGTTATTTTACATGACAAATTGTCTTTTACAAATGATGTAAATCAGTACAAAAAGACAATTGAAAATATGTACAGAGTGTTAGTTAGTAGCAGAGAGCATGAAATAAGTTAGCATCTTCATAGATCTTTCTTTTGTTTAATTTGTTCAAATATTCCCTGAAATTACTTGTCACTGGTATTGGATAAGTAAGAATAACAGCTACTTGCTTAAATTCATTAAGTTAGAGGTTGAGACTTTGATGCATGTATGGCATAATTATGGGGTAAAGTTTGAATTGGCATCTTCAAACTGTTGAAATTGAGTTGATTATTATTGACCAACTGGCAATGCATTGAAGCCTATCGTGTGAAGTAAGATGTCATACACTTTGGTAGAAAGAACACCGAAAGACACTACAAAATAGAGTCTACAATTCTCAAGGGGGTGGAGGAGCTGAGGGACCTACATAATTGTGCCTACATCATTGAAGATAGCAAGACAGGTGGAAAGAGTAATAAATAAAGCATAGTGTTTTCAGCTTTATTAATACAGTACTAGAACACTGAGGTCTTGTAGAACATATACAAGGCACTGTGTTATAAGAAATACGAAAATACATTGAAGAGAGTACAGAAACAATTTATTAGAATGATTCCAGGAATGAAAAATTTAAGTTGTGAGGATAGGTTGAATAAGTTTGTACTGTTCTCCCTTGAGAAAAGAAGGCCAAGAGGAGATACAGAGGTTTTCAAAATCACAAGCACACTGGACAGAGTAGATAGGATGAAGGTTTCTGCTTTTAGAAGAAGCAAGAACAAGAGAACATAGATTTAAAGTGATGTGAAAACTCCATATTTGTAGCCATGTACCACATCCTACAGTCCCTGCAGTCAACCCTGCCCCAGCCACACTCTCCCAGACCTGCAAAGGAACTCTGCTGTTCTTCACCCTGAGAAGAATCCGCACATTCAACAAACACTTTTCTACAGCTTACATCGAGGAACATAAGTACACTAAACTTTAATGTATTTACCTCCAAACCCATGATTCCTCAATCATTCTAAAACTTTCTCCTGGTCTCTGGAACCGTATGGACGCCATTAGCCATGCGGCTGCTGCAGCCACCACCACCACGGCAAACAATGATGTTGCTTCCACCCCCCGCCCCCGCCATCACCCCACAAACATCAGCCACAGCCAACTATACCACCTCTGCAATCGCCGCCAGGACCACCACTTCTGCGATTGCTGCCAGAACCACCACTGCCAAAACCACCGTGAACATTACCCATCACGTCACTTCTGTCCTGCTAGTTGCTGCCACCTCAGCCACTTCTGCCCCCACCAATATCACTCACCAAAACACCACTGACAAACACGCAGCCACTCCCGAAGACATTGCCAATGTCACATGGAACGCCACTTCTGCCCACACGAATGCCACCGAATGCACCATATCCGCTCCCACTGACCCCAAGTCATGCATCACTTCCTTTGGTGACATCACCCACAATATCACGATCACATGCAGTCCAGAGATGGACTCCACCCCCACTCCCAACTCCAGCCCCTTACTATGACCTAGCCCCCACCCCACTTTGTGTTTACTATCTTCCCAACCTCCTGCTCACTGAGGATGAATGATCAGTCCTCCATAAAGGCCTCACCTTCATTCCACTGTGCTCCCAGATCAATGAATTCAACACAAGTTGTGACATCAAATTTTTCTTCCACTACCTCCGCCTCTGTGCTTACATTTTTCCATCAGGACTTCCACCCACCCTCCAAAGACCCCTTCTCCCGGCTCCAACATACTCCATCTACTTGAACTCGCCGTGCTGGTCTGTTACCCACCCTTGTTCTCTTCATCTCCAAATGCTGTCTTGGCATTGCCTGCCTCAACCTCTCACCCTCACATGACATAGCCCTCTACTCCCTCTGCTCCAACTCCAATCTCACCATCAAATCAGTGGATAAGAGGGGTGCAGTGGTAGTCTGGCGCACTGACCTGCACACCACTGAATCCAGGCACCAACTCACGGATATGTCCTCTTACTCCCTCCTCGAGCACACCCTCATCTCCCAGACCATCCACAACCTCATCACTGTAAGGTTCTCTTCTTGAGATTCTTACACACTTGATGCAACTGCAACACACCGACTTCTGTGAACAGCTGCAATTTATTTCAGCAAGTACAAGCTTTTGGAGGATCACTTAACACTCTTCATAATGCTTGTGAAGCGTGTCAAGCACACTCTTCACAATGCTTGTGAAGCGTGTCAAGCGAGGCTCTCTGAACAAGGGATCCGTCCTCCCTTTATACAGGATTTTACATCACAGTCAGTCATGCACGCAAGACACAACCTGCCATTCCCCCATAGTCACATGCCACCCAAAAGCAATGTATGATTAGGATATTCCTTAAAACAGTGTGTGATTAGGTTATTCCTTAAATCAGTGTATGATTAGGTTATTCCTTAAACTACAGCCTTTACAGAGTACGTTTAGATTGTCACATCTTGCCTGCAAGATATAAAGACACCCACCCACCCCCGGATAGTCAATATCTTATATGTCAGCAGAATAAATTAACCCTTTAACATATCATTCCCTCCTTTTATCATTCCATGATAACCAACTAATGGGGTTGAAAAAGGTGCTACCAACATTTGATAAGGTTCCCCACAGTAGGCTATTATATAAAATGCGGAGGAATGGGATTGTGGGAGACATAGCAATTTGGATCAGTAACTGGCTTGCTGAAAGAAAACAGAGGGTTGTAGTTGATGGAACATGTTTATCTTGGTGTCCAGTTACTAGCGGCATACCACAAGGGTCGGTGTTGGGTCCACTGCCGTTCATCATTTTTATAAATGACCTGGATGAGGGCTTAGAAGGATGGGTTAGTAAATTTGCAGACGGCACTAAGGTTGGTGGAATTGTGGATAGTGACAAAACATGTAGCAGGTTGCAGAGAGACATAGATGGGATGCAGACCTGGGCTGAGAGGTGGCAAATGGAGTTTAATGTGGACAATGTGAGGTGATACACTTTGGACAGAGTAATCGGAATGGAAAGTATTGGGCTAATGGTAAGATTCTTGGGAGTGCAGATGAGCAGACAGGTCTCGGTGTCCATGTACACAGATCCCTTAAAGTTGCCACCCAGATTGACAGGGTTGTTAAGAAGGCATACAGTGTTTTGGCCTTTATTAATAGAGGGATTGAGTTCCGGAACCAGGAGGTTATGCTGCAGCTGTACAAAGCTGTGGTACAGCAACACTTGGAGTATTGTGTACAGTTCTGGTCACCGCATCATAAGAAGGATGTGGAAGCTTTGAAAAGGGTGCAGAGGAGATTTACTAGGATGTTGCCTGGTATGGAAGGAATGTCTTATGAGGAAAGGCTGAGGGCCTTGAGGCTGTTCTCATTAGAGAGAAGAAGGTTGAGAGGTGACTTAATAGAGACATACAAGATAATCAGAGGGTGAGATAGAGTGGACAGGCCTTTTACCAAGTATGGGGATGGCAAGCACGAGGGGACACAACTTTAAAGTGAGGGGAGATAGGTATAAGACAGATGTCAGAGGTAGTTTCTTTACTCAGAGAGTAGTAAGGGTATGGAATGCTTTGCCTGCAATGGTAGTAGATTCGCCAAGTTTAAGTGCATATAAGTTGTCATTGGACAGGCATATGGACGTACATGGAATAGTATAGGTGGGATGGGCTTCAGATTAGTATGACAGGGCGGCTCAACGTCTAGGGCTGAAGGGCCTGTACTGCGCTGTAATGTTCTATGTTATAATCTGACAGCCAGTATTTAAGCAAGCTATTCACACACAACATACAATGATTATAATAACAAGAATGACTAGTCCATGCAGAATAGAATCCAGAGGCGTTATCAATTCTAGAAGGAGTGAAAATAGACAAGTGCTTGGGCCGGATGAGATTTATCCGAGAATTCTCTGGGAAGCTAGGGAGGAGATGGTGGATCCTTTGGCTTTGATCTTTGAGTCATCACTGTCTACAGGTTTAGTACCAGAGGACTGGAGGATTGCAAATGTTGTGCCCTTGTTCAAGAAGGGCAATAGAAATGACCCAGTAAACCTTGTGTCTATTGTAGGAAAAGTTTTGGAAACGATTATAAGATTTATAATCATCTAGCAAGCAACAACTTAATTTCAGATAGTCAACATGGTTTCGTCAAGGGCAGGTCATGTCTCACAAGCCTCATTGAGTTTTTTGAGAAGCATGTGGATGAGGGTGGGACAATTGACATGATGTACATGGACTTCAGTAAAGCCTTTGATAAGGTTCCACATGGTAAACCGTTGGAGAAAATGCAGACGCATGGGATTGAGGGTGATTTAACAGTTTGGATTAGAAACTGGCTTTCTGGAAGGAGGCAGCGAATGGTGGTCAATGCAAAATATTCAGCCCAGAGTCTGGTTACTAGTGGTGTGCCACAAGAATCTGTTTTGGGACTATTGCTGTTTGTCATGTTTATAAATAACTTAGTCACAGGCATAGGTGGATGGATTAGTAAATTTGCATATGACACTAAAGTCGGTGGAGTTGTGGACAGTGTGGAAGAGTGTTGCAGGTTGCAGGGGGACTTGGATAAACTGCAGAATTAGGCTGAGAGGTGGCAAATGGAGTTCAATGTAGCCAAATGTGAGGTGATTCACTTTGGGAAGAATAATAGGAAGGCAGAATACTGGGTCAATGGAAAGATTCTTGGTAGTGTGGATGTGCAGAGGGATCTTGGAGTCCATGTACATGGATCCCTGAAAGTTGCCACGCAGGTTTGTAGTTGAAAAAATGTGGTGCTGGAAAATGCAGCAGGCCAGGCAGCATCCGAGGAGCAGGAGAATCGTCGTTTCGGGCATAAGCCTTTCCTGATTCCTGAAGAAGGGCTTATGCCCAAAACGTCGATTCTCCTGCTCCTCGGATGCTGCCTGGCCTGCTGTGTTTTCCAGCACCACATTTTTTCAACTCTGGTCTCCAGCATCTGCAGTCCTCACTTTCTCCACGCAGGTTGATAGTGCTGTTAAGAAGACATATGGTGTATTGGATTTTATTGGTAGAGGAATTGAGTTCCGGAGCCATAGTGTCATGCTGCAACAATACAAAAACACAATCCAGTCTGTCCTTGTGCATCACTCCAGGGAGAAATCTGAATTCGTGGGCAAGGACAGTTAAATACTTAACAAAACTGACAAGACTTCCATTATTGCAGAGATGCTTCAGATGGAGGATACCAGGGCATCTGAGCATGAGGTGCTGCAGCTGCAGCAGCAGGGTAGGTGAACAGGAGTCAGTTCAGTTGTGTACAGTGGACGGGCAGGCCAGGCCTCTAGAGATGCAGGGAACAGTGCTGTTCCTGCAAAGTCATTGGGGTACAGTGCAATGAAATGTGATCCCAAGACAGAGTGTATATATGTGGGGTTAGGTGTAGCCATCAGTTTGCTTTTTGCCATCTTCGTATTCACCTTTGCAAATTCTAACTGGAGAGTCTGAGGATTTTCAGGATCAAATTCAATTCCATTTAATGCATTCTTTGCTGCTTCTGCCTCTGCTGTCAAATGTAACAAAGCCAACTGGCTGTTTTGATGATAGCCTGATCAGTGAACTTTCAATCCCTTACATGGTCAAAAGAGAAGGTAAAGCTCATGTGGTTTAATGTCCAGAAGAAGACCACTGACAAAAAGCATACGGACCTCCTCCTCACTGTTGTCAGCTTAATCAGCTCCCCAGTCATGAGCACGAACAGTGATGGAATCTGTTGTAACCCCCTACTCTGGGCAGGCGGTGCTGGTGCTGGGAGACCAGAATGGACGCGATACGTTCCGGGGTTAATTGTCTATCAGAAGTGCTGAGCAAGGTTCCCAGAAATGTGACCTGGCACTGCTTACACAATGGGTAACATTTCCAGGGGGCTGGGTAAGTGGAGTGGGACTTGGATCAGGTTGTGGAGGGATGGGCGGTAGTCCAAAGGCATGCTTTACCTCTGAATGGAGAAACTTGAGAGACAATTTTAGCTGCTGAAAGTATCTTTGCATTTCCTCTCTTACCCACCTTGGCAAGGAGGGAATCAGTATGAAGACAGTCAATAAGCATTGGTAACAAAGCATCAGGTATACACACTTGGCAAACTGGAGTGATCCAGAGGCCTTTTGATGCAGATTGCAAACACACATGCATCTTCCATATTTGTTTTTCTGGGTCAGGAGCATCCTCTTGTAAACACTGCACCATGACAATGTCTGGTATGCTCGTTGTTTTCAAGGCAGATGATTGAATCAGCAGGCGCTAAATCATCGAGGACACAACAAAATTGCGAGTGGTTTCCGCATCTTTGAAAGCTCGATCAGCTCTGGCATTGCCAGTGCTAATGTCTGAATTGTCCATTTCATGGGAGACACATTTGATTCTGGCCAATTGCTTGGGGAGGAGGATGGAATTGAGGAGATTTTGGACATATAGTGAGCTCTGAATAGGTGTCTTTGAGGAGGTCAGATATCCACATTGTGACCATAGCTGGTCATCGCTCTCATTATTTTGAAACATTATTGGCAGACCAGACATGTCAGGAGGTACCTCGCTTTTATTCCCATTTGATAGTGTGGCTTGGCATTTCAATTTGATTCTTTATTTTGCCTCTCCTATCTCAATTTTTCCTGTTCTTCTCTGCTCATATTATAAGTTCCACACTGACTCTTCATCACCTCTCAAAACTTAGGATTTCTCTCATGATCACACACTCTAATCCTTTTTTGACCTATGTTATTCTCCCAGCTGGCCTGTTTAGATTTATTCATTAGTTCCACAGCAGTCTTTCTCCACACGGATATTAAAGTTTTCCATTTAGTCCCCGTATTACATTTCCAAATTGCTTCCTCTGCTTTTAAACAGAGCTATATCCCAAGTTCCTCCTATTGGCCAAATTTCATTTCCCAATTTTTTATTTAAACATCCTGACAGGCACTTGAACTGTTCCTCTTTTTGTGGGTCATCCCAGTATAACCGATGCAAAGGGGTTCTGATACCCAACTTATCCAACGTCTGTCCTTTTTTTTAAAATGTCTCAACTTCCTAACTTCTCTCTATACACTAGTTCAGTCTCCCCACCCACTTCAGGATCCAGGCCTTCGCATGGGACATTTCCCCTCTTAACAACCGGTCTAAGGCAGGGTGATCGAGACAGACACAGTGGTTATCCTTTATCTTATATACTATGTTCCAGAGCCTCAAATCCCACTGTTAGAGGACTCTAACCTTCAAGTTCCAGGAGGACTCTAACCTCCCAATTCCAGGGGAACACTAACCTCCCTTTCCGGTAATTTATAGTTCTGAGGACTCTACCCTTCAAATTCCAGGTGGACTCTAAACTCCCTTTCGAAGAACTTATAGTTCTGATCACTCTAACCTGTGAATTCCATAGGAACTCTAACTTCCCCGGGACAAATTTGTCGGCGTGCAAAAATTATCTCAGAGATTCCATCACTACAGAGTACTGGTGATGAGGGATCAACTGAGTAATAAGTTAGTGAGAGAAATCAAGGTAAATCTTACCTAGTGGACCCATCCATCTCATATTACTGGCACACAGGCGATCACTTACTCGTCCACCTAGAAGCTCTGTATATGTTGAAATCCCACTCCCAACACCAAATGTTAGGCTCCTAATTGTGATTCCTACATGCTTGATGCAACTGCAACATGCCAACTTCTGTGAACAGTCATGATTTATTTCAGCAAGTGTAAGCTTTTGGAGGATCACTCAACAATCTTGGTGATGCTTCTGGAGCGTGTCAAGCTGAACAACTGATCCGTCCTCCCTTTATACAGGGTTTTAAATTGCAGTCAGTCCTGTACGCAAGACACAACCCCCTGCCACTCTCTCATAGTCACTTGCCACCCAAGAACAATGTAAAGTGATTGTTTCTGGAAAGAACCTAATGTGTGATTCAGTTATTCCTTAAAACAGTGTTCGATAAGGTTTTTCCTTAAACTACAGCCTTTGCAGAGTATGATTAAATTGTTACATCCTCCCTGCAAGACAGAAAAACACCCCCACGCCCCCAGACATTCAAATTTCTCATATGTCAGCAGAACAAATTAACCCTTTAACATCTCAATCACCTCCAGGGATCTCTCATCCACAGCCTCTGACCTTACAGTCTGGGAACCCTGCACTGCCCAGTTCTACATCTTACCCAAAATTCACAAACCTGACTGTTCTGGTTGACCCATCGTCTCCACCTGTGCCTGTCACACCAAACGTATCTCCGCATACCTTGACACCATCCTATCCCCCTTAGTCCAGGATCTCCTTATATACATTTGGGACACCACCCATGCCCTCCACCTCCTCCATGACTTTCGGTTCTTTGGACCCAACATTTCATCTTCACCATGGATATCCAGGCCCTGTACACATCCATCCGCCATGACAAAGGCCTCCAAGCCCTCCATTTATTCCTCTCCTGCTGACCCAACCAGTACCCTTCCACTGACACACTCATTTGATTGGCTGAACCGGTCCTACCCTCAACAATTTCTCCTTCAAATCTTCCTACTTCCTTCAGAGCAAAGGGGTAGCCATGGGCCCCAGATATGCCTGCCTCTTTGTCAGGTACGTGGAACAGTCCATCTTCCACGGTTACACCGGCATCATTCCCCACCTTTTTCTCCGTTACATTGATGACTGTATTGGCACCACCTTGTGCTCCCACAGGAGGTTGAACAGTTCATCAACTTCACGCATACCTTCCACCCTGACCTCAAGGTCACCTGGAGCATCTCAGACATCTCTCTCCCCTTCCTGGACCTCTCCATCTCCATTTCTGGTGACTGGCTCAACATGGACATCTTCCTCAAACCCATCGACTCCCACAGCTACCTGTATAACATCTCCTCCCACCCCCCATCCTCTAAAAAATGCTATCCCTTACTCCCAATTCCTTCGCCTCTCATGCATCTGCTCCCAGGTGGACCAGTTCCATTCCAGAACATCCCAGATGGCCTCCTACTTCAAGGACTGCAATATCCCCTCCCACATGATCAACAATGCCATCCAGCACATCTCCTCCAATTCATACACTGCCCCTTCAAAACCCACCCCGCCAACCACAACAAGAACAGAACACCCCCAGTCCTCACCCTCTACCCCACTAACCTCCGGATACAATGCAACTTCCCCTGCCATTTCTGCCAGCTACAGTCAGATCCCACCACAAAGAGATATATTTCCCTCCCCACCCCTTTCAGCATTCCACAGAGACAATTCCCTCCCCCATTCCCTCATTAGGTCCACGGTCCCTCACCAACCTACCTTCCACTCCTGGCACCTTGCCTTACCACTGCAAGAGGTATAAAATCTGCACCCATACTTCCCCTCTCACCTCCATCCAAGGCCCCAAAGGATCCTTCCACATCTAGCAGAGATTTTCCTGCACCCCCAAACACATCATCAACTGTGCCCATTACTCTCTATGTTGTCTCCTCTACAGTGGGGAGACAGGACACCAACTTGCAGAAAATTTCAGAAAACATTTCTGGTACACATGCATTAAACAGCTCCACCTCCTTGTGGCCTTCAACGCCCCCTCCCGCCAAGGACATGCAATCCTGGGCCTCCTCCATTGCCAATCTCTAGCCACCCGACAACTGGAAGAAGAACACCTCATCTTTTGCTTTGAGACCCTCCAAATGTCAATTTCATCATGTTGATTTCATCATGTCAGTTTCCTCGTCTCTGTCTCCGTCTCATTTCGTCTCCCCACCTTATCCCAAATCCAACCCTCCAACTCGGCACCCCCCTTTTGAACTGTCCTACCTGTCCATCATCCTTCCCACCTATCTGCTCCATCCTCCACTCCAACCTATCACCATCACCCCCCACCTTCATCTATCTATTGCAATCCTAGCTATCTTCCCCCCAGCCCCACCCCCCTCCCATTTAACTCTCAGCCTCCTTGGGCCCTACCCTGGACATTCGCTCAAATCATTGACTCTCCTGCTCCTTGGATGCTGCCTGACTGGCTGTGCTTTTTCACTGCCACATTGGTTGACTCTGATCTTCAGCAACTGCAGTCATCACTATGTCCTGCTAGAGTATGGAATGTACAACCCAGAAATGTGGTGGAGGTGTGTTCAATTGATAATGATGTGCAGGTATATTGGGAAAAGGCAAGAGACTTGCACTAAATAATAGTGTTGGATAAGATAATCAAACAGTTGCAGGTATGATGAGCCAATTGGTGCCTCTTTGCATTCTAATGATTCTGTGAAAACCAGCAATTACAATATGTCCTGGACTCCATTCAATTAGTCATTTTACAATCTGGTTGAATGGAATTTGAGTAATTAAAATTTCCAAACTAATATTTTGTGTGGGGTAAAGATGAGACAGAGAACGAATTGAGCATTGTATTAATTTTTGAAATGCGAGCTAGTTGATATTGATTGTACCTATTAGCCTCTTCAATATTGTTTCTCTCTCCTTTAATCTGATATCATTCTTCTCCTCCGAGGTCACTTCCTCCCAGGGTGACTGTACAAAATCAAGAATGTTTCTGATTCCTGCTAACAACCTTTGGGAGAGTGTAATGATGCAGAAGTTATGTTGCAGCTTACAATGCCCTGGTTAGACCTCACTTGGAGTATGAGAGTAAATCAGGGCACCAAACCTAGGAAGGATACAAAAAGAAAAATTGTTGGTCAAACTCAGCAGGTGTAACAGCAGTATTGATGAAGGGTTGCTGGACTTGGAATGTCTTCCCACAGATGCTACCAGACCTGCTGAGTGCCAGCAATTTCTATTTTTGTTTCAGAACTCCAACATATACAGCTCTTTTCTTTATCTTAGAAAGGATATATTGGCCCTGGAGGAATACAATACAGGTTTAGAAGAATTTAGAAGGATTTTAGACATTAGTTTATGATGAGGGGTTATACAAATTAGACCTGTTTTCTCTAGATTTTAGATGGTTAAGGGGTGATCTGATTGAAGTCTTCAACATTAGATTAACTTCCCTACAGTGCGAAAACAGGCCCTTCGGCCCAACAAGACTACACCAACCCTCCGAAGAGTAACCCACCCAGACCCAATCCCCTATTCATGCACCTATCACTATGGCCAATTCACCTGACCTGCACATCTTTGGATTGTGGGAGGAAACTGGAGCACCCGGAGGAAACCCATGCAGACATGGGGAGAATGTGCAAACTCCACACAGATAGTCGCCCGAGGCTGGAATTGAACCCATGTCCCTGGTGCTGCGAGGCAGCAGTGCTAACCACTGAGCTACAGAAAAAGACTAGATGGATACTGATAAATTATATAATTGGGGTTCTATAACTCGAAGTCCTAGCCCAAAAATTAGGAACAGACCATTCAGAAGAGAGAGAGCTCAGAAGAGCCAGGAGGAGACATGAGAAGGTGGATAGGATCAGGATAAACCCTAGGGCTTTCTATAGGTATTTACGGAATAAAAGAATGACAAGAGTAAGATTAGGGCCAATCAAGGATAGTAGTGGGAAGTCAGAGGAGATAGGGGAAGCACTAAATGAATATTTTTCAACAATATTCACTCTAGAAAATGACAATGTTGTCGAGGAGATTACTGAGATACAGGTGTGATTGAGGTTCACAAGGAAGAGGTATTAGAAATCCTGCAGAGTTTGAAAATAGATAAGTCCCCTGCGCCGGATGGGATTTATCCTAGGATACACTGGGAAGCCAGGGAGGAGATTGCTGAGCCTTTGGCATTGATCTTTAAATCTACAGGAATAGTGGCAGAAGACTGGAGTATAGCAAATGTGGTTCCCCTGTTCAAGAAGGGGAGTAGAGACAATCCTGGTAATTATAGACCAGTGAGCCTTACTTCAGTTGTTGGTAAAGTGTTGGAAAAGGTTATAAGAGATAGGATTTATAAACATCTAGAAAAGAATAATTTGATTAGGGATAGTCAGCACGATTTTGTGAAGGGTAAGTCGTGCCTCACAAACCTTATTGAGTTCTTTCAGAAGGTGACCAAACAGGTAGATGAGTGTAAACAGGTTGATGTGGTGTATATGGATTTCAGCAAGGCGTTTGATAAGGTTCCCCACAGTAGGCTATTGTACAAAATGCGGAGGAATGGGATTGTGGGAGATACAGCAGTTTGGGTCCGTAATTGGCTTGCTGAAAGAAGACAGAGGGTGGTGGTTGATGGGAAATGTTCATCCTGGAGTCCAGTTACCAGTGGTGTACCGTAATGGTCGGTGTTGGGTCCACTGCTGTTCGTCATTTTCATAAACGACCTGGATGAGGGCGTAGAAAGTTAGTAAATTTGCAGATGACACGAAGGTCGGTGGAGTTGTGGATAGTGATGAAGGATGTTGTAGGTTACAGAGAGACCTAGATAAGTTGCAGAGCTGGGCTGAGAGGTGGCAAATGGAGTTTAATGCAGACAAGTGTGAGGTGATTCACTTTGGTCAGAGTAACCGGAATGCAAAGTACTGGGCTAATAGTAGTGTAGATGAGCAGAAAGATCTCAGTGTCCAGGTACACAGATCCTTGAAAGTTGCCACCCAGGTTGACAGGGTTGTTTATAAGCCATACAGTGTTTTAGCTTTTATTAATAGAGGGATCGAGTTCTGGAACCATGAGGTTATGCTACAGCTGTACAAAACTCTGGTGTGGCCACACTTGGAGTATTGTGTACAGTTCTGGTCACTGCATTATAAGAAGGAAGTGGAAGCTTTGGAAAGGGTGCAGAAGAGATTTACTAGGATGCTGCCTGGTATGGAGGGAAGGTCTTATGAGGAAAGGCTGAGGGCCTTGAGGCCATTTTCGTTAGAGAGAAGAAGGTTGAGAGATGACTTAATAGAGACATATAAGATAATTAGAGGGTTAGACAGGGTGGACAGGGAGAGCCTTTTTCCAAGTATGGTGACGGTGAGCACGAGGGGGCATAGCTTTAAATTGAGGGGTGATAGATATAGGATAGAGGTCAGAGGTAGTTTCTTTACTCAGAACGGTATGGAATGTTTTATCTGCAATGGTAGTAGATTTGCCAACTTTAAGTACATTTAAGTCGTCATTGGACAAGCATATGGACGTACATGGAATAGTGTAGGTTAGATGGGCTTCAGATTGGTATGACAGGTCGGCCCAACATTGAGGGCCGAAGGGCCTGTACTGTGCTGTAATGTTCTATGTTCTAAGAGCTGCTAGGAAGTACTTCTACAGACAGGTGGTAGAGGTTTGGAACTCTCTTCCACTAATGGCTGTTGATGCTAAATCTGAGATTGATAAGTTATTGTTAAGCAAGGATATGGGACAAAGGCAAGTATATGGAGTTAGGCCACAGATCACCATTCTCATTGAATGGTGGAACATGCTTGAGAGGTTTTAGATTAGATTACTTACAGCGTGGAAACAGGTCCTTCAGCCCAACTAGTCCATACCGACCCGCTGAAGCACAACCGACCCAGACCCATTCCCTTACATTTACCCCTTCACCTAATACTACGGGCAATTTAGCATGGCCAATTCACCTAACCTGCACATTTTTGAATTGTGGGAGGAAACTGGAGCACCTGGAGGAAACCCACACAGGCACAGGGAGAATGTGCAAAGAGTCGCCTGAGGCAGGAATCGAACCCGGGTCTCTGGCACTGTAAGGCAACAGTGCTAACCACTGTGGCACCATGCTGCCCACAGGTTGAATAGACTATACCCATTCCTATGTTCCTATATTATCCTTGTGTAGGAAAATTGTTTCCTATGATGCAAAAGGCCATAAGAAATATGAGCAAAAGTTAGTCAATCAGCTCATTGAGTCTGCTCTGCCACTCATTGAGATCATGGCTGATCTGAAAATCCTCAATTCCACTTTCCTACCTCCATAAACTTAGATTTTCTGAATAAGTAGAAATCTGTCCATTTAAGCCTTAAATATACTTAACAACCCAGCCTTGACAGTCATCTGAGGTAAAGAATACCAGAGATTCATTAACCTCTGAGAAAAGCCATCCTCATTGTTGTCTTAAGTGGGTGACTTTTCAGTCTGAAATTATGCCACCTGATTCTAGTCACTCCAATAAGGGGAAACAACCTTTCTGCATCTACGCTTTTAAGCCCCCTAAGAATCTTGTACTTCAATTATGTCACCTCTCATTCTTCTAAACTCCAATGAATAGAAACCCAACCTGATTGATCTTCCCTCATAAGATCCATCCACAATTGTGATCAACTTAGTGAACTTTCTTTGGACTGCCGTCAATTACAGTACATTTTTCCTAAGATAAGGGGACTAAAACTGTTCATGATATCCCAGCTGTGGTCTGAGTCATGCCTATATAAATTTAGCATACTCTATACCTTCTTATCTTTATGCTCCATTTATTTTGAAATAAACATTCCATTTACCTTCCTTATTACCTGCTGAACTTGGATCCATGCACCAGCACCCCAATCCCTCTTTGCTGCAGCTTTCTACAGTCTTATCCCATTAATTAATATTCAGCTCTTCAATTATTCTGCCAATGTACATAACCTCACATTTATCCATGTTATATTCCATCTGCCAAGTTTTTGCCCTTTCACTTGTCTATATTTGTATTGTTGAGATGAAAGTACCAGATGTGTTCTTTAACAACTGATCAAAATTAATACAAGAACTTTAATGTGAGGCAAATTTATTAGCTTAATCTGCTTACCATATATTAGAGACATATGCAAACTCATGAGTGAATGTATTAGCTTAAACTATATAAGTGACAAGTGAGTCACAAACTGCCTTTTATCTTTTGGGGACTTTAGCAATAGTGACATCTGGGTGTCTACTTCAGATTCCATGACACCAGTCTCACGAACCCCAGCCTGATGGTTGAAAAGTTTAATGGGTGAGGCAAAGTCCCTGATAGTAATATTATTGTGAATCTCAGATTACTTGCTGAACCGCCATTTTGTAATACTTACAGTACTTTTTCAGATATTCTGTTGTGCATAAAAAAAGGACAGATTTTCTGGTGGCTCAATGTTAGTTACATAAAATAATAATTCTCACTGATTATTGAGCCAATGCAGTTACTTTCCAGACACAATAGGCAATTTTTTACATCAGCCTATTTTTCTACTCTGCGCATTGCCATTAACCCTTAATGATTAAATCTTAATGTCTAGTTTGAAGATATAACTTTTGAGCCCAATATCTCATAGCAGACTTTGTGTTATCCTCACCACTTGCCTACCCATCTGTTTTCATGTTATCCAGATCCACGTTCGTATATTACCGCCATGGCCTCTCATTATGAAGTCTGATGCACAGTAGCTCAACTTTTTAAAAGTACAAATGTGTTACATCAAGTTGTTCCTGATACTGCTTGTTACTTCTTCAAAGAATTGTGACAAATTTGTCAGGTACCTTTGCTCCTTCATGAGCCAAGATGACAGTGATGTTGTTATGATTTTCTAAATACTCTGTTATTACATCAATTGCAATAGACTTCAACATTTCCCCATTTTTATTTTCTCCCTCCCTAACTGAATAAATATTGGCAGAGTTTCTAGCAAAACTCTTGTTTTGTAAGAGTTTTGTTTCCTGCTGTTGAAATCTTCCTCACCATTCCAATTAGTTTAAAGCCCACTCGAGTTATTCAATCCACTCGGACACTGGGCCCCGATTAACTGAAGTGAAATCCATCCCCCTTCTACCCCAGTATGTTGCTAGTGTCTCATGAACTGAAACACATTCCGCCCACACTAATCTTTAAGCCACACATTTAACGCCTTGTTGATTCCTTGCTAATTTGCCTGTTGCTCAAATGATAAGCCAAATTTATCATCTTGAAGGTTTGACATTTAGTTTAGCTGCTAACTGTTCAAATTCTTTCAGCAGAACCTTTTTTCCACTCTATCAGTGTCATTAATTCCATCATAAACGACAATAACTGGATCCCTCCTCTCCCACTCGAAGTTCCTGCTCAGTCCCGAGAAGATATTATATTACATGATTATGTGTCTGACATTGACTACAATTGAAAATTATGTACACTTTCATCTTTCATAGATTGACAGGAGATTTTATGGTCATGAACGGAACTCCCAGAAGGTATGTTGCCTCTCTGGTGCCAGGGTCTGGGATGTTGCCGATCGGGTTTACAGGATTCTGAAGGGGGAGGGTCAGCAGCCAGAAATCATGGTACATATTGGCACTAATGATATAACCAGGAAAGAGATTGAGGATCTGAGAAGTGACTACAGAGAGCTAGGTTGGAAGCTGAAGAGGAGGACCAGTAGAGTAGTGATCTCGGGTTTGCTAATGGTGCCACAAGGTGAGGAACAGTCAGCAAATGCAACTCAACACGTGGCTGCGAGGCTGGTGCAGGAGGGAGGACTTCAGATGCCTAGAACATTGGGATGCCTTCTGGGGAAGGTGTGACCTGTACATGAAGGTGGGTTGCACCTGAATTGAAGGGGTATAAATGTCCTGGGTGGGAGATTTGCTTGTGTGGTTCGGGAGGGTTTAAGTTTGGCAAGGGGGTGGGAATCAGAGCTACATATCTGAAGGGGCGACAGTTGTAGATGGGGCAGTGACAGGATGTAGTGAATCTATCGGGAAGGTTTCTCACGTGATGAAACAAAGGGATCGGTTAAAGTGTGTCTGCTTTAACGCATGGAGTGTCAGAAATAAGAGTGATGAACTTACAGCATGGATCAGTACTTGGGGCTATGATGTTGTGGCCATAACAGAGATGTGAGTTTCACATGGTTGCTAGATGTTCCAGGATTTAGAACATTTAAAGAGAACAGGGAGGGTGGAAAAAGAGGACGGGGTGTAGCATTGCTAATCAGAGAGTGCATCACAGCTACAGAAGCACAGATTGTTGAGGATGGTTTGTCTGGTGAATCAGCATGGGTGGAAGTTAGGAACAGCAAGGTAACAGCCACCTCACTGGGGATTTTCTACAGACCCCTAACAGCAGTAGAGAGATTGAAAAACTCATAGGCTGGCAGATTTTGGAAAAATGCAGATGTAGCAAGGTTGTGGTTATGGGTAATTTCAACTTTCCCAATATCGACTGGAACCTCCTTAATGCAGATGGTTTGGATGGAGCCGTTTTTGTCAGGTGTGTTTAGGAGGGTTTCCTTACTCAGTATGTAGACAGGTCGACGTGTGGAGAAGCCATTTAGAATTTGGTGCTCGGCAATGAGCCAGGACAGGTGTCAGATCTCGCGGTGGGAGGAGTCTTTGGACAGTGACCTCACATTTATCATAGCTTTGGAGAGGGAATGGAGCAGCTACCAAGGGAAGATATTTAATTCGGGAAAAGGAAATTATGACGTGATCAGACAGGACTTGGGAAGTACAGAGTGGGAGCAATCGTTCCACAGAAATAGCACAGTAGATATGTGGAAACTGTTTAAGGAGCAGTTATTGCGAGTGATGCACAAATTTGTTCCCCTCAGACAGGTAAGGGTTAAGATTAAGGAAACTTGGGTGACAAGAACAGAAGGAAGAAGGCAGCTTATGTAAGGTGGAGGTAGCAAGGATCTAGCACAGCTTTAGAGGATTACAGGCTTGCTAGAAAGGAGCTCAGAAATGGACTGAGGACAGCCAGGAGGGGGCACAAAAAAGGCTTGGCTGGAAGGATTAGGGAGAACCCAAAGGCATTTTACTCATATGTGAGGAATAAGAGAATGATCAGGGAGAAGGTAGGACCGATCAGGGATAGCGTAAGGAAATTGAGCAGATAGGGGAAGCCCTAAATGAGTTTTTTGCTTCAGTTTTCACCAACCAAAGGGACCTGCTGTGAATGAAAACTTAGAGGAGCTGGGATATAGGCTTGAACAGATCAAGATTGATGAAGTTGATGTGCTGAAAACTTTGGCAAACATTAAGATTGATAAGTCCCCAGATTTATCCTAGGCAGCTCCGGTAAAAGAGAAAGGAGGTTGCTAAGAAGCTGGCAAAGATCTTTGCTTCTTCACTCTCCATGGGAGTCGTACCAGAGGATTGGAAGGAGGTGAATGTTGATCCACTTTTCATGAAGGGTAATAAGGATATCCCTGGCAATTACAGACCAGTCAGTCTTACGTCGGTGGTTAGCAAGGTTTTGGAAAGAAGTCTGAGGGATAGGATTTATGACTATTTGGAAAAGCATTGCATGATTAAAGGCAGTCAGCATGGCTTTGTGAGGGGCAGGTCATGCCTCACAAATCTTACTGAGTTGTTTGAGGAGGTGACAAGACAGGTTGAGGAAGGTCAAGCAGTTGATGTGGTGTATTTGGACTTCAGCAAGGCATTTGACAAGGTTCCCCATGGTAGGCTCATTCATAGGAGGTATGGAATACAGGGAGATTTGGCTATCTGGAATTCAGAATCGATTGGCTGGCAGAAGGCAGAGAGTGGTTGAAGGTAGAAAGCATTCTGCCTGGAGGTCAGTGTTGAGTGGTGTCCCGCAGGGCTCTGTTCTTAGGCCTCCACTCTTTGTAGTTTTTATAAATGACATGGATGAGGAAGTTGAGGGGTGGGTTAGTAAATTTGCAGATGACACAAAGGTTGGAGGTGCTTTTGATAGTATCAAGGGCTATTGCAGGCTGCAGCGTGACATTGACAGGATGAAGAGCTGGGCTGAGAAATAGCAGATGGAGTTCAACTTGGATAAATGTGAAGCGATACATTCGGAAGATCGAACTTGAATGCTGCATTTAGGATTAAAGACAGGATTCTTGGCAGTGTGGAGGAACAGAGGGATCTTGATGTTCAAGTACATAGATCCCTCAAAGTTGCCACCCAAGTGGATAGAGTTGTTAAGAAAGCATATGGTATTTTGGCTTTCATTAACAGAGGGGATCGAGTTTAAGAGCCATGAGATTTTGCTACAGATGTACAAGTCCCTGGTGAGACTACACTTGGAATATTGTGTCCAGTTCTGGTCTCCCTACTATAGGAAAGATACAGAGCCTTTGGAGAGGGTGCAAAGAAGGTTTACCAGGATGCTGCCTGGACTGGAGGGCTTGCCTTATGAAGAGAAGTTGCATAAGCGCGAACTTTTCTCTCTGGAGAGAAGGGGGAAGAGATCAAGGTATACAAGGTAATGAGAGGCATGTATAGCCAGAGACTTTTCCTCAGGGCAGGATTGACTGACACGAAGGATCATAGTTTTAAGATATTAGGAGAAAGGTATAGAGGAGACATCAGGGGAAGATGCTTTATGCAGAGAGTTGTGAATGCATGGAATGCATTACCAGCAGTAGTGATAGAAGCAGAGTCATTGGGGACATTTAAGCAACTGCTGAACATGCACATGGATAGCAGTGCATTGAGGGGTGCATAGGTTAAGTTTTTTTTATTTTACATTAGGATTAATCCTCGGCACAACATTGTGGGCCAAAGGGCCTGTTCTGTGCTGTACTTTTCTATGTTCTGTGTTCTTAATTTTAAATGATAATTGTTAATTTTCTAGAAATCAAAATCAAATGCACAACTGGTTTCTGCTTCATTTAGTAGGAATCTTTTACTGTTTGGTATGTGACATTTTCCCACTATCATGAAAACTGAAATGATCATTGGTTAGCTAAGTATAGAAACAATTGCTCAGACTAATTAACCTTTTTATTTGTTTCATACTGTAACTGTTCTTTTGAAAATGTTCCTTATATAAGCCTCTTCTAGCCATCATTAATCTTATTGCATCAACAGATGTAGCAGATCTGATGAATTTACAGCAATCCAAAACTGGTTGGTTTATAGCAATTTCATTAAATTATGATCCAATATGCAGGATATGGCTAGAGTGAATTGGTATAAGTCTGAAACTAAATAATGTTTACAATATACTTTATGACTTATTAGCAGAATACTGAATGGCCTGGACACAGTGAACTTTGGGTTTCCATTGGCAAGAGAGATGAGGACCAAGGGCACAGCCTTAGAGTAAAGGGCAGACCCTTTAGAATGGAGATGAGGAGAAACTTCTGTAGCCAGAGAGTTGTGCATCTATGGATTTCATTGTCACAGAAGGCTGTGGAGGCCATGCCATTGAGCATATTTAAAACAGAGATAGATAAGTTCTAGATTACCAATTGGATCAAATGTTATGACTAGATTCCTCTACAGTGTGGAAACAGGCCCTTCGGCCCAACAGGTCCACACCAACCCTCCGAAGAGTAACCCACCCAAACCCCTTTTCCCTCTGACTAATGCACCTAATTGACCATTTAAGCATGGCCAATGCACCTAACCTGCGCATCTTTGGACTGTGGGAGGAAACCCACGCAGACACAGTTGTGCAAATTCCACACAGACAGTCACCCAAAGTTGGAATCGAAGCTGGGACCCTGGTGCTGTGAGGCAACCGTGGTAACTACTGAGCCACCAAGCCGTGGGGCGAAAGTGGGAAAATGGGGTTGAAAAACTAATCAGGCATGATTGATTGGTGGAGCAAATGGTCTAATTTCTGCTTCTATGTCTGATGGTCTTATCTACTGTCTAAGAATTCTGGAACTGAACCAGATTAATGACATTTTCTTTTCTAAATTTGAGTTTGAAGGAATCATGGTTCTTATTAGCACTTGAGTAATTTATTTGTACTTTTATTCTTGTCTGATTTTTGGCAAAGAGACTAATTCCATGAAAAATCAATGGGTTAACATCAGCTTTGAAATAATACAGTAAATTCCATACAAGAGTATTGGGCAGAACCTTTCAGATGATGGAGTTACCCACCCTGCCACCCAAAGAGTGAGCAGGGAAGAGGACACAGCTAAGCATAGCAATCCCATGGCCATTTAAGCCTTGGAACATTAAATGACTGGGAAAGGGACTTCTCTCTGTACAAGCAGTGCCAATAATGGCCAAGACTGGGACTACAAGCAGTCCCCATGTTTTTAAAACCTGAACTTCAGGCCCAGGCAAAATGGTTGGGATCTCACAGCAGGGAAGTGAGAAGAAATCCATTGAGAGATGTCTTATTGGAAAGGAAAATGAGAAGCAACATCCACAGAGGGCAGTATTTGCTTGGAGGATTGAGAGATGTGCCCACCCTTGCCCAAGGCCAGTGCAGAATGACTTAGAGAGGTTCCTGCCACTTAACTCCTCCTGCTAGTTTCACAATTGAGGTCAAAGTGGGACATGACCTTCAATTGGCCAGAATAGGAACAAACCTGGGACAGACGCAACTGGGCTACAGGTCTTGATTATAAAGCACTGGGGTAGACATGAGGGTGACATGAAGGTTACCAAGGGTATTTTACAGAGACACTGCAAGTTGTTGTGAGAGGTATGTGGGCGGCACGGTGGTACAGTGGTTAGCACTGCAGCCTCACAGCACCAGAGACCCAGGTTCAATTCCTGCGTGGTTTTCCTCCGGGTGCTCCGGTTTCCTCCCACAGTCCAAAGATGTGCATGTCAGGTGAATTGGCCATGCTAAATTGCCCGTAGTCTTAGGTAAGGGGTAGATGTAGATGTAGGGGTAGGGGTATGGGTGGGTTACGCTTCGGTGGGGCGGTGTGGACTTGTTGGGCCGAAGGGCCTGTTTCCACACTGTAAGTAATCTAATCTAATCTAATCTAATCCTGCCTCAGGCGACTGTCTGTGTGGAGTTTGCACATTCTCCCCGTGTCTGCGTGGGTTTCCTCCGGGTGATCCGGTTTCCTCCCACAATCCAAAAAAAAATGTGCAGGTTAGGTGAATTGGCCATGCTAAGTTGCCCGTAGTGTTAGGTGAAGGGGTAAATGTAGGAGTGGTGGGTTAGTGTGGACTTGTTGGGCCGAAGGGCCTGTTTCCACACTGTAAGTAATCTAAAAAAAAGGTATTGAATACAGATACATGGTGAGTTGATGCTGTCACTTTAAAAAGGTTATTTTGTCCTAGGTTTTTTTGAAGAGGGGTTGTAAAGGCAGAGGTGTCAAACTGGCTACTGGGGACAGCCTAAGTTAATAATTTAGAAGGCTTTTAGGTTTTCATTTTAAAATAATTGGAACAATGGAAGCAGCTTGAATGGGATTGGCCAGTTCTCACAGACCAGACTTTCTAGTTTTTTTTTAGTTTTAGCAGTCAGAAGCTGATTGGGGTCTAAGATGAGTTGGAAGTTTCATTGAATGTTTCTTAGCTGCTCCTTTTTCTGAAATCACTCTTGATGTTGTTTCCTCCTGGATTGGAGAACTGCATGTAAGAATCTGTGTTTGAATTTAACTTTTTGCCAAACTTTTTGTCTGTTTACAGGAGGTTACTATATTGGAACAGTTAATTAGTGATAGGCACTGAATCTACTGTTTGGTTAAATTTCCCAACAGTTATTCTAAATTCCTCTTTCTTTTGTTTGTACTTTAACTAAATATTTGTATTTAAATAAATTGTGTTTTGCTTAATGTTGAGTAGTTTAACAGTCGCATCACATCTCGAACACGCACTTCCCTTTAAAAAGAAAGGCATGGATTACCTTCTTAGAATATTTTGAAGGGTCTGGTCTGGTTCATAACACATGGTTTTGCTGGCATCTCCCCTGGGTAGATATGCTGTCACCAATCCCCTCCTTAATCTAATGTTGGGGTTTACTAGTATTAAATCGTGAAGAATTAAACACTAATTCGTCTTTAACAGAAGAGATACTTAGTGTAACAGAGTCATAAAGATGTACAGCACGGAAACAAACTCTCGGTCCGACCTGTCCATGCCAACCAGATATCCCAACCCAACCTAGTCCCACCTGCCAGCACCTAGCCCATATACCTCCAAACCCTTCCTATTCATATACCCATCCAAATGCCTTTTAAATGTTGCAATTTTACTAGCCTCCACCATTTCGCAGCTCATTCCATACACGTACCACCCTTGCATGAATAAGTTGCTCCTTAGGTCTCTTTAATATCTTTCCCCTCTCACTCTAAACCTATGCCCTCTAGTTCTGGACTCCCCCACCCCAGGGAGAAGATTTTGTCAATTTATCCTATCCATGCCCCTCATGATTTTGTAAACCTGTATAAGGTCACCCCTCAGCCTTCGACACTGGAGACATCCTTGTAAATCTTTTCTGAACCCTTTCAAGTTTCACAACATCTTTTTCCAATATGAAGGAGACCAGAATTGCACGTAATATTCCAACAGTGGCCTAACCAATGTCCTGTACAGCCACAGCATGACTTCCAAACTCCTGTACTCAATACTATGACCAATAAAGGAAAGCATACCAAACGCTTTCTTCACTATCATATCTACCTGCGACTCCACTTTCAAGGAGCTATGAACCTCCACTCCAAGGGCTCTTTGTTTGGCAACACTTCCTAGGACCTTACCATTAAGTGTAAAACTCCTGCTAATATTTGCTTTCCCAAAATGCAGCAACTCTCATTTATCTAAATTAAACTCCATCTGGCATTTCTCAGCCCATTGGCCCATCTGATCAAGATCCCATTGCAATCTGAGGTAACCTTCTTCGCTGTCCACTACACCTCCAATTTTGCAGTCATCTGCAAACTTACTAACTATGCCTTTTATGCTCACATCCAAATCATTTATATAAATGATGAAAAGAAGTGGATCCAGCACCGATCCTTGTGACACTCCACTGGTCACAGACCTCCAGTCTGAAAAACAACCCTCCACCACCACCCTTCTACCTTTGAGATAGTACTATATCCAAATGGCTAGTTCTCCATGTATTCCTTGCTACCCAGTCTCCCATGGGGAACCTTGTCGAACACCTTATTGAAGACCATTTAGCTCACATCTACTGCTCTGCCGTCATCAATCCGCTTTGTTACTTCTTCAAAAAAATCAATCAAGTTTGTGAGACATGATTTCCCATGCACAAAGCCATGTTGACTATCCTTAATCAGTCCTTGCCTTTCCAAATACATGTACATCCTGTCCCTCAGAATTCCCTCCAATAACTTGCCCACCACTGATATCAGGCTCACCGGTCTATAGTTCCCTGGCTTGTCCTTACCACCCTTCTTAAACAGTGGCACCACGTTTGCCAACCTCCAGTCCTCCGGCACCTCACCTGTAACTATCAATGATACAAATATTTCAGGAAGAGGCCCAGCAATCACTTTCCTAGCTAAGGTACACCTGATCAGGTCTTGAGGATTTACCCACTTTTATGTGTTTCAAGATATCCAGCACTTCCTCCTCTCTAATGTGGACATTTTTCAAGATGTTTCCCTATATTTTATATGTTCCATATCCTTTTCCACAATAAATACTGATGCAAAATACTCGTTTAATATTTCCCCTATCTCCTGCGGCTCTACACAAAAGCTGCCTTGCTAATCTTTGAGGGGCCCTATTCTCTCCCTAGTTACCCTTTTGTCCTTAATGTATTTATAAAATCCCTTTGGATTCTCCTTAACTCTATTTGTCAAAGCTATCTCATGTCCCCTTTTTGCCCTCCTGATTTCCCTCTTAAATGTACCCCTACTACCTTTATACTCTTCTAAAGATTCACTCAATCTATCCGGTCTTTAGCTGAAGAAGGGCTCATGCCCGAAACGTCGATTCTCCTGCTCCTTGGATGCTGCCTGACCTGCTGCGCTTTTCCAGCGACATATTTTCAGCTCTGATCTCCAGCATCTGCAGTCCTCACTTTCACCTCCTAAGAACTATCAAGCTAACCTAAGTTACTTGCATGTTAACACTACAGGTGAGCCTAACAGCTAAAACAACCACATTAAATAATTAGAACTGATCAGCTCCCTCCAAAAGACTTGTATGTATGCCAATGGATGGAACATACAAAGGCTTCAAAGTTCATTCTTTGTGATATAATGAATGATTTATAATTTTCATGTAATATCAATTAATTTGGATTTTAAATTAGGGGAATGTGTTTTCTGGTTGATGAATGTGAGGGACTTTAATAGTATTCTCAAAATCTTCTCAAAACTCACTTTAATAGTTAACTTGTTAATTTTTCTGAATCCACGATTTTGAAAAATAAAGGTAGAGAAATCCCTGGGACCTGATCAACTGTATCTTAGAACTTTGTGGGAAGCTCAGGAAGAAGCCTATTGCTGAGATATCTGCATCATTGATAGCCAGGGCTAAGGTGCTGGAAGACTGCAGGTTGGGCTAATGTGGTGCCATTATTTACAAAATGTGGTAAGGAAGAGCCAGGGAACTACAAACCAGTGAGTCTGATGTCAGTGCTGGGTACGTTTTTTGGAGGGGAGTCCGAGGGAAAGGATTTACACACATTTGGAAAGGCAACAACTGATTAAGGATGGTCAACATTGCTTTGGGCTACATATGTCCCATCTCTAAGATGCTGGTTGTTGCTGTCAGCTGATACTGTTGTAGGAGCTGATTGCATTAATGGTCCTTTTTAAACGGTGCTGAATTCTTAGAGGTACAGTACTACTTTTTTATTAACATTATTTCTTGTCCCTTCTCTATAGATAGCTGTGGATTCTTGCAATGTTCATGATTTCTTCAATCGACATGTAGATCACACTGTTTGCCATCCCTGTTGCAAAAATGTCTGTACATCATTCTGCTAGGGTTGCTTTTCTAATAAATATGCTGTCATCAATTCTTATAACACTAGACTATTGTGCTTACTACTATTAAATAGTGAAGGATTAACCACTAATAATTCTTTAACAAAAGAGCAGTTGCTGAGTATCAAGACGTAGTTTACTGCATATTAACTAAAATGACTGGTTATACTAGCTCAAGGCTGATTAACCATATTACACTTGTTAAGGGATACCTGGTTAACCTAAGTTGTTAGCAGTAAGAGAAACAGACTGGAACAAAATACAATAGAGAAGCAGTACTAACTATCTGATCCTGGAGACTGTCCATATATCGCAGTGGATGCAGCTATACTTAGATTTCAAAGCTAACTCTTTGAGTTTATCTGGCTTGTACGCCACCTGTTGGAGTCTGCAAAATTCTGCCCATTATCTGTTCATTTGCTATTATCACCACAGTCGTTTCAAGATTAGTGTTTCAAGAATTATTTGCTGGCTTGAATGCTTTGAACAAGTTCCAAATCTTGCCTGAGTCTTCAGATGAAGTGTAGAGAGACAGGCAGCAGATGGACAACCTGCCCCTGGAGGAGGCATTTAGAAATTGTGTAATGGCTGTGGGTAAATGTTGGGAGGTCTGGTGCCCAGGAAAATATGAAAAGATTGCAGAGTAAATGCTCTTACTTATGATAATTTGTTTCTAGAGCTAGGATTTGTCAATCCTGATTGATGCATTGTTTGTTACTTGATACAGGCATTTAAATTTCAGGCGTTATATGGGCCAACTAATGAATAAAGTTAATTTAATTCTGCTCCAGAGTTTACAAACAGTCTGCTTATATATCATAAAGAGCAAAAGAGAACCTGAAGTATGAACTTGAATCATGGTCATGTTAAAGAACAGCATGCTACTATTGTCCATATATGACTATGCAATCAAATTATTATACACTGTTTATTACTGAAGTCTCAGTATGTCAGCTTTTTCTCTCTTCTATTAAAACATCTGTGTTTCAGACTATTAACTATTTACGTGAAGTATGTCAAGGCATTAAGCTCAATGACAAGAATTATATTGTGATTGATTGACTGTATTTTGTATCAATATTGTACCAATACAACTATGTCTTGCATATTTCTTTGAGCACGTGTTTTTTGGTTAACAAAGTATAATACTGTTGGTTTTATTCTGCAAAAATTACAACACACTTTCAGGTTTATTTGAAGGTTTAAAACATTTAAAATGTTTTTAAAAACATTTTGCATTCAACTGGTTAAAATGACAATTAATCTGAGGTGGTACCAGGCAAATAATAAATAACTAGCCAACTAAAACTGGAAAAGATTGATTTACTGGTTTTTAACAACTAACCAACATCATATCATCTGCCCCAATATTTTGTTCGTCTGCCTGTCTTTGGTAACATGAATACACAGGTCAAAATTCCTCTGAACAAATAAAGAGTGAATACAAAAATTTATTTTGAATCATCAATGAGATATAACATGAAGACAGGATGAGGTCAAAAGGATGATTGAAAAAAATATTTCAATTCAGGACACTCTATATGTGTGACAAAGAAAAAAGTCAATTTTGACAAAACAGCATTTAGAATATTTGTCCACAGGAGTTCGAAAAATGGAGACAAAAGCACAGAGTAGCTGAATTTACGACTATGATCAACAAATAAGCATAGTGGGGCATCATATCATTATATTTCTGTCTGCATAATAAATCCATCATAAAATATTAGTTTATTGGTCATGATTAATCATGAAAGCATACTTGCCCTCGAATCTGAATTCTACTATTTTCAAAAACCGTGCAGTCAAAAATAAACATATTTGTACTGGCGTAATCCTGACAAAGCAGAAAATTTCACTGCTGAATTGTGGGTCAACTCAGTCCATGACTCAACATTTACATTGGAACACAACTGCTGTGTAACATGGAATAAATCATGGAGTGAGCAAAGAATTGTTGCTTCTGGATTTAAAAACACATAGTAACTCAAAAGTGAGAGTCATTTCCTCGGTGTGAAGCTCTATTATCACTTTTAGGAAGATACCTTACCAAAAGCACAGTCTGCTGTTCTGAAAACCATGGGAAACACAGCTGAGAGGAAACTGAGAGATATCAACATTTATCAGAAATTGCAGAAGCTGGTGGAACCATAGATGCTATGTGAAGGATGTTGTGAAACTTGCGAGGGTTCAGAAAAGATTTACAAGGATGTTTGCCAGGGTTGGAGGGTTTGAGCTATAGGGAGAGGCTAAATAGACTGGGGCTGTTTTCCCTGGAGTGTTGGAGGCTAAGTGTTGACCTTATAGAGGTTTACAAAGTCATGAGAGGCGTGGATTGGGTGACTAGACAAGGTATTTTGGGTGTGGCTGAAACCAGTGGGCATAGGTTTAAGGTGAGAGGGGGAAGATTTAAAAGGGACCTAAGGGGCAACTTTATCAAGCAGAGGGTTGTGTGTGTATGGAATGAGCTGCCAGAGGAAGTGACAGGTACATTTACAACATTTAAAAGGCATCAGGATGGGCATGTGAATAGGAAGGGTTTAAAGTGATTTGGCCCAAATACTGGCAAATGGGACCTGATTTATTTAGGATATTTGGTCGGCATTGATGAGTTTGTCTGAAGGGTCTGTTTCCATGCTGTACATCTCTATGACTCTCTTGGAACATTGTGTGCAGTTCTGGTCCCCTCCTATCGGAAGGATGTTGTGAAACTTGAAAGGGTTCAGAAAAGATTTACAAGGTTGTTGCCAGAGTTGGAGGGTTTAAGCTATAGGGAGAGGTTGAATAGGCTGGGGTTATTTTCTCGGTTGAAGGTTGAGGAGTGACGTTATAGAGGTTGAGTCCAGAACTAGAGGCCATAGGTTTAGGGGAGAGGGAAAACATTTAAAAGGGACCTAAGGGGCTTTTTTTCACACAGAGGGTGTTGCATGTACAGAATGAGCTGCCAAAGGAAGCGGTGGAGGCTTGCATAATTACAACATTTAAAAGGCATCTGGATGGATATATGAATAGGAAGGGTTTAGAGGGATATGGGCCAAGTGCTGGCAATAGGGACTAGATTAGTTTAGGATATCGGGTTGGCATGGATGTGTTGGACCAAAGGGTCTGTTTCTGTGCTGTATGTCTCTGTAACTCTATGACCTGCTATGTTTTGCTTCTTTCTAACAATGTTTACTATTTGTGGCCAACCAAGCAATGTGAATTAAGTATCATTTGCAGAGTTGGGATAAACTGACATATTGCTGCTGCATTTCTGCATAAAATCATTTACCAGTTGACTCAGAGAATATATAAAAACTTTGAACCTTCTAGCACAGGACTGTGAGTGCACATAGGATGAAGTAACAGACTGCCCAAGACAACATTTCAAGCCTACAACATTGTATTCAGCTATAAAAAATGAAGGGTCTCATTATTGCTAACAGTGTCCTGTATAGTGCAGCAGCTGATTACTGTTGATGATACCAGTCCTCAGATGCCATCTAGATGCAGCACTCATCTAGTATAAGGCCCTGCAGATGAAAACAGCCAGGAAAAAAGTGGATCTTATGAGTTAAAAGCAGATCTAAAAAGGTAATTGTCTTCAGATTACAACTACCTAAGCCATGAGCCAATTGACACAAGGTCAATAAGATTAAAAAGGAAAATGTATGGCTCAAAGATTGGTGCAGAAAAAATGGTTTCGAATTCATTGGACATTGGCACTAGTAGTAGGGCAAGTTAGAAATCACACAACACCAGGTTATTCTCCAATAGGTTTATTTGGAAGCACTAGCTTTTGGACCACTGCTAGTGCTTCCAAATAAAACTGTTGGACTATAACCTGGTGTTGTGTGATTTCTAACTTTACCTATCCCAGTCAAACACTGGCTCCTCCACATCATTGGGAAAGAATGAGCTCTTCCCACGGGAAGGGCTCCATCTCAATCATGCTGGGACCAGAATCTTCACAAATCCCATAACTAGGGCTATAGATAAGATTTTATACTAAATAGTGGAATTGTGGAATGGTATTCAATCTAGTTGCATTGAAAATTAGGAAATCAAAGTTTAAGGATAAGGTTGGAGTATAGATTAGTGATGAAACTGATCGCTATCATCAAAGGAATAAATATCGTACCAAATGTCGTACCAAAAAATTGTACGAAAACAGGGAAATTTGATAATAGAATAATTTTAAAGGTTTTGTCTTTGAATACCCAAAGTATTTTGATTAAAATTGATGAGTTAATGATGTGAATAGAGACAAGCTACACTGCTTTGGCAGTAATTACCAAGATATTGCAAACAGACCAGGTTTGGGAATTGAACATCTAAGTTTACTGTGGAATTGACGACCCCCAAGTGTGATGGATGCTGAGACATTGAGTTAACTTAAAGAGACAATGGACAGATTTTTAATTAATAGAGTTGAAGAGTTATGAACAATGGCAGAAAAGTGGAATTGAGGCCGAGATGAGATCAGATATGATCAGGTGGAATGGAGGGGTTGAATTGACTAGTTCTTCATTCTGATGGAAGAACTTAGCATTCTTTCTTTCTTCCATTTTCCATCAGGAAAGTTTCCTCTGATATGTTCCAAGAGTTGTTCTTTGTGAAGGTCCATTTTCTTCAAGAATTTTAGCAATGTTTTTCAATGTTGAGATGTAATGAATGCCTTTACTAACTTCAATTGAATATTCCTGTCTTTCCATTTGTACAATTTCTACAGATTGGGAATAAAAAGGTATTGGCAAGGTATTGTGTTCATTAAAGTTTAAAGAATTATACATGAGATACCGCTTGAGTTGCATTATTAAGGTGCATGGTATTCACGGTTATAGGCTAGAAATGTCCTCTCATAGGACTGTCAGTTGAAAGGAGTTGGTGCATACAATTTGAGTGGATGTGTGTTGACAGAAGATTGAAGGCTACCATTCTCCAATTTGTTCTGTGCTCTAACCTTCACAATTTTATTGATTGTTGCAAGTGGTTAAAAAGAGATATAAAGTTTTTGATGGAATTATAAATAAAACGTTTATTTTTATAAGGAATTAAATATTTTAAAAAATTAAATGCATTGGATGAGCTGTTATCAATGTCATCACTATTTTAATATTGTGAAATCAGTAATTAATACTCTTCTCCATATATAATTTAATTTTATGTGACCTCAACATAGCTCTTCAGATCTGTTCATGTGGATGTTGGATAAATAGGCATGGAGTGTAAGGGGAAAGGGTGGAATAGGGGTGGTGGATGGTTAGACTATGGGTTGACATGAGATAGTGTTAATTGGAATAGGAGCTATGAATGGGAGGCCCTACATTGGTCTGAGTTGTGCTAAGCTATGGAGGGTATGAGCAGCTGTGAGGACTGGATAGAGGGCCATTGGTTGTCATGGATAGTGAAGGAACATGGGTAAGTGTGAAGAATGAGGTGGCTTGAATTGACATAGATGAGGCCTAAGAAGCCTGTGGTGGAGACTGTAAGGCTGTGAGGGTTGAGGACTAGTGTGCCGCACTGTTTTTATTAGAATTGGAAGGAACTATGAAATGTAATGCCAGAGCAAAGAGGTGAGTCTTTTAAGAAATTTGATAAGAAACTTCATACTCAGTAACCTCTGTGTCTACTTCTGTACAGTTTCTGGGGAATAAGTATGATTACAATTAGCCACTGCCTCCATCTCTTCACCTCAGAATGAAAATCATAACAGTCCCCAGCTGGGTTTAAGGAGTTGGAAATTTTCTTGTGACTCTACATACATGACTTAGGTGTAAAAATTCAACTGATGATCATAAATTGGGACAATGAATGTCCAGTCAGTGTCTTTACTTACTCAACAAAATTTCTGTATAATTTGGGCAAACAACATTAACATTATTTAAAAGGATAATTGAAAGTATGCTAACTATTTATTGCAAATATTTAGGTGTACTTTACAGTTTGTTGGGAGTTTTATTTAGTTTCTAGACTTGCCAGAGGGTCATCAGATAGGAAGAGGTTAGATGGTTGGAGCCAGAAGTAACAGTACGGTGGCACAGTGGTTAGCACTGCTGCCTCACAGCTCCAGAGACCCGGGTTCAATTCCCGCCTCAGGCGACTGACTGTATGGAGTTTGCACATTCTCCCCGTGTCTGCGTGGGTTTCCTCCGGGTGCTCCGGTTTCCTCCCACAGTCCAAAGATGTGCAGGTCAGGTGAATTGGCCATGCTAAATTGCCCGTAGTGTTAGGTAAGGGGTAAATGTAGGGGTATGGGTGGGTTGCGCTTCGGCAGGTCGGTGTGGACTTGTTGGGCCGAAGGGCCTGTTTCCACACTGTAAGTAATCTAATCTAATCTACTGCTGGATCTGCCACATAGAAATGGTGCAATGGCTGCTGAGAGAACAGGTAACATAACTTTAGTAACTACCAAGAATAGGCACAGCAGATAATTTATTATGTTAGTCAACACGCAATGTTGGTAGTATTGCCATGCTATTATTACACACTCCAGCTAACACCCTGTGTTAACCTCACAGAGTTATTCATGACCTCTTTTTGCTGATATTTAAGTGGATCATGCATTACTTTATTCTTTATTGCTGTATTAGTTTTTTTTCTGTCTGCTGATACAATTATATATATTTTGAAATTTTCTTGTGTCAGCTCAAGGTTTGGATAGTCTATAATAGTGGTTTGGCTGGTGCTGAAGCATTTGCCTGTCAACTTAAGAAATGGACATGTTAGCTAGTCTGTCTTTACTTCATAAATGTGATCAACACCTAAAATCTGCCAATTGCAGAAGGATCCCAGTGACTGTGATTTTAAGTAATTTTATTCATTTGGCTCCATCCACACTGTTTCTGAAGATACAAGAAACAATTCCCAATGTGTAATGCACTGCTTCATCAGGGATATCACTGAGCTTTTCTTTGTAAAGAGAAGTGATTTATTCTTATTCCCTCTTGCTAGAGAAGAACAGGTGAAGCCTGCACAAAGGTTTGCAGAGGTTGCTGATCTCCCCATGGTGCAGTGGACCACTGACCTGCATGCACATTGCATTAAAGTGTATCTCATTTGAACTCTGTTGTTTTAGTGAGCTGGGAGGGTTTTCAATTTCCTTGATGAATACACTTTGTATGACCACAGGTGGCTTACCATGCAACTGAATTTCCATTTTCCTGGTTGTAGTTATGATTTCTTCATTCGGAGGCAAATCACTGTGCTGCTTGTATTTGACACTCCAAATCAAGTCATGTTTCTGGGTAATGAAGAAAGTCCCTTATAATATAGTTCATAATTATAGCCTGGTGCCTATACTCACTCAAGTCTACAATGACAACCTTGCTACTCTGGGAATGGTATAGAGCATGCCATTAATGAACCAAGCAATGCTTCCCCAGCTGCTTTCTGTGCTGTCATGTTTTTGTGGTCCTATGAACTGGGGCTAATTTTATTAGTCCATGTGAAGCTGACTCTCTGGAATTAAAACACTATGGAGAAATTGTGCAGTAATTGGTTAGAAGAGTTCTAAGATTATTGGTTGTATGGTAAATATTGTATAAACTGGCTACGGATGAAGACCTTTGTCACCATCAATCAGGCAAGATGCTGAGCAGGTGGAAGCTTATCAGGAAGAAGGCAGGCTATAACTGACACGGCTCCTTACTGCCTGGAGTCTCAAATTGTTTTCCAACTGATCTGCTTGGATTTGTTGTGCACACCTCCATGGCTGTCACATCCTGATGAGGGACTTGAACCCAGACCATCTTGCCTGAAAGTCACTAAAGATATATCATTGTGCCATAAGATGCCATTTTACCTGGCTTTATGTGATTAAATAATTCGTGATTTGTATGAATAACCTCAAACAAACTTTAACATTTTATCAACTTCCACTTCCATTACTAATCAACATATTATTTACTTTCTGACAACACAAAAATAAAAACACAAGGAAATACATATTCCAATTCAAATTTATTAATTCACTTTGATTATGTTATGTAATCTCCCTTGTATTTTCTATTAAGACCCTGAACTCAGCCTATTTTCCATGTGCCTTTGTGTGTCTTGATGTTCCAGAGCACATTTGTCTAATGGTTGCATCTTGGGTGCTGGATGGCCTCTGTCTTTCATTTGAGAGATATTCTTAGAGGAAGAACTTGAACACATCTTGTCCTGGAGTGTCTAGCTTCAGCCTTTTTTAAATGCATTCACTCTTGGGAATGTGGATGTTGAATACTGTCAGCCTTAGAGAAAGCTACTAATGTTCTCCTAAGAACCAACTTAATTCCAGAGAGTCAGCTTCACATGGACTAATAAAGTTAGCCCCAGTTCATAGGACCACAGAAACATGACAGCACAGAAAGCAGCTATTCAACCTTCTGAGTCTGGGCTGACTGACTATATTAGCCATTCATTCCAATTCCATATTCCAGCAGCAGGTCTACAGTCAGTTTACAGTGCTTCAGGTGCAAATCCAAATTCCTTTAAAATGTATTTAGGAATGCTGCCTCAACCATTAAACTGGGCAATGAATTCCAGATAGTTATCACCCTGAGGGTGAAATGTTTTCCTCATGTCACCACTAATCTTTCCATCTTAAATCTGTGCCCCCAGTAATTGACGTCACCATGAGGGGAAATGGATCTTCTCTGTCAATTCCATCAAACCCCTCATTATTTTGTATGCCTTGACTAAACTACTGGCCAGCCTCCTCTGTCCTAAGGAAAACAACCCTCTGCTATCCAATCTGTCCTCATTGCTGCAATTTTCAAACCCTGGCAACACTTCTGTAAATCTCTTGAATATGATCACATGGGATCCAGGTGGAGCTAGCCATTTGGATACAAAATTGGCTTGAACGTCAGAGACAAAGGGTGATGATAGCGGGCGGTTTTTTGGACTGACAACCTGTTACCAGTGGTGTGCCACAAGGATCTGTGCTGGGTCTGCAAATAATTTGGATGAAAATAAAGGAGGCATTGTTCATAAGTTTGCTGATGACACCAAAATAGGTGGCGTAGTGGACAGTGAAAAAGATTATCTCAGAGTACAATAAGATTTTTATCAGATTGCCAATGGGCCAAGGTGTGGCAGATGAAATTTAATTTGGATAAATGTGAGGTGTTGGATTTTAGTTAAGCAAACAAGGGCAGTACTTATCCGGTTAATCGTAGAACTCTAGGGAGTTTTGCTGAACAAAGACACTCCTTGAAAGTGGAATCACACATGGACAAGCTGGTGAAGAAGGCATTTGGCACGCTTGCCTTCATTGGTCAGTGCACTGAATATAGAAGTTGGGATGTCATGTTGTAACTGTACAGGACATTGGAGAGGCCACTTTTGGAATACTATATACAATTCTGTTCAGGCTCCTAAAGGAAGGATGTTGTTAAACTTGAGAGAGGGCAGAAAAGATTTACAAGAATGCTGTTGGAACTGGAGGGTTTGAGCTATAAGAAGTAACTGAATAGGCTGGGGCTTTTTTCCCTGGAGCATTGGAAGCCGGGGTGTGACTTCATAGAGGTTTACAAAATCATGAGGGACATGCATAGAAATGCATAGTCAAGGTCTTTTTCCCAGGCTAAGGGAGTCCAAAACTAGAGGCCATCGTTTTAAGATGAGAACAGGAGGAACCTTATTGCTTCAGAAAGAATAGAGAAGAGTCATAAGTTATACAGCACAGAAACATGTCCTTCAGTCCAACTCGTACATGTCAACCAGACATCCTAAATAAATCTCATCTCATTTGCCAGCATTTGGACAATATCCTTCTAAACGCTTCCTATTCATCCATCCTATATATCCATCCAGATGCATTTTAGAACATAGAACATAGAACATAGAACAATACAGCACAGAACAGGCCCTTCGGCCCACGATGTTGTGCCGAACTTCTATCCTAGATTAAGCACCCATCCATGTACCTATCCAAATGCCGCTTAAAGGTCGCCAATGAATCTGACTCTACCACTCCCTCGGGCAGCGCATTCCATGCCCCCACCACTCTCTGGGTAAAGAACCCACCCCTGACATCTCCCCTATACCTTCCACCCTTCACCTTAAATTTATGTCCCCTTGTAACACTCTGTTGTACCCGGGGAAAAAGTTTCTGACTGTCTACTCTATCTATTCCTCTGATCATCTTATAAACCTCGATCAAGTCACCCCTCATCCTTCGCCGTTCCAACGAGAAAAGGCCGAGAACTCTCAACCTATCCTCGTACGACCTACTCTCCATTCCAGGCAACATCCTGGTAAATCTTCTCTGCACCCTCTCCAAAGCTTCCACATCTTTCCTAAAGTGAGGCGACCAGAACTGCACACAGTACTCCAAATGTGGCCTAACCAAAGTCCTGTACAGCTGCAACATCACCTCACGACTCTTGAATTCAATCCCTCTGCTAATGAACGATAATACTCCATAGGCCTTCTTACAAACTCTATCCACCTGAGTGGCAACCTTCAAAGATCTATGTACATAGACCCCAAGATCCCTCTGTTCCTCCACCTGACCAAGAACCCTACCATTAACCCTGTATTCCGCATTCTTATTTGTTTTTCCAAAATGGACAACCTCACACTTGGCAGGGTTGAACTCCATCTGCCACTCCTCAGCCCAGCTCTGCATCATATCTAAGTCCCTCTGCAGCCGACAACAGCCCTCCTCACTGTCCACAACTCCACCTATCTTTGTATCATCTGCAAATTTACTGACCCACCCTTCGACTCCCTCATCTAAGTCATTAATAAATTAATTTTAAATGTTGTAATTGTACCAGCCTCCACCACTTCCTCTGGCAGCTCATTCCATACACGCAGCACCTTCTTCATGAAAAAGCTGTCCTTTAGGTCCCTTTTAAATCTTGCCCCTCTAACTTTAAACCTAGCCTTGTAATTTTGGCCTCCCCAACCCCAGGGAAAACACCTTGTCTATTCACCCTATCCACACCCCTCATGCTTTTATAAACCTCTATAAGGTCACCCCTCAGCCTCCAATGCTCCAGGGAAAGCAACCCCAGCCTATTCAGCCTCTCCCTATAGCTCAAACAGTCCAACACTGCAACATCTTTGTAAATCTTTTCTGAACCCTTTCAGGTTTTGCAACATTCTTCCTACAGCAGAATTGAACTCAGTATTCCAAAAGTGGCCTAACCAATGTTCTATACAGCTCAATGCACTGACCAATAAAGGCAAGCATACCAAACATCTTCTTCACTATTCTGTCTACCTACGACTCCACTTTCATGGACCTCCAAGGTCTTCACTCCAAGGTTTCTTTGTGGGTCAACAACACTAGTCAGAACCTTCCCATTAAGTGTAAAAGTCCTGCCCTGATTTACCTTTGCAAAATTCTGCACCTCAGATTTATCTAAATTAAACTCCATCTGCCACTTTTCAGCCCATTGGCCCATCTGATCAAGATCCCATTGTACTCTGAAGTGAACTGCTTCGTTGTCCACTATACCACCAATTTTGATGCTGTCTGCAAGCTTACTTACCATTCCTCGCATGTTCACATCCAACTCATTTACATAAATGACAAAAAGCAGTGGACTCTGCACCAATCCTATGGCACACCGCTGATCACAGGCCTCCAGTCTAAAAAGCAATCGTCCACCATCACCACCCTCTGTGTTCTACCTTTGAGCCAGTTCTGTATCCAAATGGCTCGTTCTCCCTGAAATCTATGTGATCTAATCTTGTTAACCAGTCTAGCATGAAGAAACTTGTCAAAGACCTTACTGAAGTCCATATAGATCACGTCCACCACTCTGCTCTCATTAATTCTCTTTGTTACTTCAAAAAATTCTATCAAATTTGTGAGACATGATTTCCCATGCACTAAACCATGTTGACTATCCTTAATCAGTCATTGCCCTTCCAAATACTTGTAAATCCTGTCCCTCAGGATTCCGTCCAACAACTTGCCCACCCTAATGTCAGGCTCACTGATCTATTGTTCCCTTTTCCTTACCATCTTTCTTAAATAGTAGGGGTGGCATGGTGGCACAGCAGTTAGCACTGCTGCCTCACAGTGCCAGAGACCCGGGTTCAATTCCCACCTCAGGCTGTGTGGAGTTTGCACATTTTCTCCGGGTGCTCCGGTTTCCTCCCACTGTCCAAAGATGTGCAGGTCAGGTGAATTGGCCATGCTAAATTGCCCGTAGTGTTAGTTAAGGGGTAAATGTAGGGGTATGGGTGGGTTGCACTTCGGCGGGTCGGTGTGGACTTGTTGGGCCAAAGGGCCTGTTTCCACACTGTAATGTAATGTAATCTAATCTAATCAAATGTAATCTAATTTAAAACCACGCCAGACTTCTGGCACCTCACTGATAGAAATATCTCAGCAAGGCTCCAAGCAATCAAATCCCTAGCCTCCTACAATGTTCCACGACACGCCTAATCAGGTTGTGGAGATTTATCCACCTTTATGAGTTTTAAGACATCCAGCAACTCCTCCTCTGTAATATGGACATCTTTCAAGATGAGTTATTTATTTCTCCACATCCTCTATCTTCCATATCATTCTCCACAGTAAACACTGATGCAAAATACTCATTTGGTATCTCCTCCATATCCTGTGGTTCCACACACAGGTTGCCTTGCTGATTTTTAAGGCACCCTATTCTCTCCCTAGTTACCCTTTGTCCTTAATGTATCTATAAAAACATTTTGGATTCTACTTAACCCTATTTGCTAAAGCTCTCCCCTTTTTTGCCCTGCTGATTTCCCTCTTAAGAATATTCCTATTGTCTTCGTACTCTTCAAGAGATTCTTGATCTCTGCTGTCTGTACTTGTCTATACGTCCTTCATTTCCTTAACCAAAACCTCAATTTCTCTAGTCATCCAGCATTCCCTACACCTACCAGCCCTGCCTTTCACTCTAACAAAAACATACTGTCTCTGGATTCTCGTTATCTCACTTTTGAAGGCCTCCCATTTTCCAGTTGTCCCTTTACCTACGAGCATCTACCCACAATCAACTTTTGAAAGCTGTTGCCTAATGCTGTCAAAATTGGTCTTCCTCCAGTTTAGATCTTTAACTTTTAGATCCAGTCTATCCTTCTCCATCATTATTTTAAAACTAATAGAATCATGGTTAACGGTCCTAAAGTGCTCCCCCACTTATACCTCAGTCATCTGCCCTGTTTTATTTTCCAAGATTAAGTCAAGTTTTGCACCTTCGCTAATAGGTACATCCACATACTGAATCAGAAATGCTTTTTCGGTACACACTTAACAAATTGCTCTTCATCCAAGCTCCTAGCATTAAGGCATTGCCAGTCTATGTTTGGAAAGTTAAAATCCCCTACCATAACCACCCTATTATTCTTATAGATAACTGAGATCTACTTACAAATTTGTTTCGTAATTTCCCACTGACTGTTGGGAGGGGGGGAGGGGGGTGTTATTGAACAATCCCAATAACGTGATCATCCCTTTTTTATTTCTCAGTTCTACCCAAGTAACTTCACTAGAATGTACAAACATCACACAGACAGTTGCTGAAGGGTGGAATAGAATCTGAGTCACTGGCAGGTGACACAGCAACGGTAACCACTAAGCAAATGTCATAGTAAAATCCATATTAACAACATGCAATGCATTACACCAATTAATTCTCCTTGTTATTTCCTCAAAATTCAATGAAGTTAGTAACAATGTCATAGTGGCTACTCCTGATTAATCTGTGCATCTCTAAGTAACAATTAATTCTATCTCTCAATATTGATTCTGGTAATTTTCCCTCACTGATGTGAGACTGACTAGTCAGAACTTATTTGGCCTATGTATCACACACTTTGAATAATGGTGCAATGTTTGCAGGTTGCCAATTTTCTGGTACCTCACCTGTATGTTGTGAGGGTTGGAAAATCATCCTGAGAGCATCCCTTATTTCTTCCTTGCTGTCTTTTAACATTTTAGTCTCTAGTGATTTATCCACCTTCACATAGGTTAGTATCTTTGTTACTTCTCTTCTCATTATTCTTATTTTATCTAATGTTTCATATTCCTCCTCTTAAACTAGTATCTCTCTCCTTTGTGAAGATAGAGACAAAATACTCATTTAGAGTTGTTGTGGTTCTGTTCGCCGAGCTGGGAATTTGTCTTGCAAACGTTTCGTCCCCTGTCTAGGTGACATCCTCAGTGCTTGGGAGCCTCCTGTGAAGTGCTTCTGTGCTGTTTCCTCCGGCATTTATAGTGGCCTGTCTCTGCCGCTTCCGGTTGTCAGTTCGAGCTGTCCACTGTAGTGGCCGGTATATTGGGTCCAGGTCGATGTGTTTGTTGATAGAGTCTGTGGATAGCGTCACAGGAGGCTCCCAAGCACTGAAGATGTCGCCTAGACAGGGGACGAAACGTTTGCAAGACAAATTCCCAGCTCGGCGAACAGAACCACAACAACGAGCACCCGAGCTACAAATCTTCTACCAAACTTTGATCTCATTTAGAGTCCTGTCCACATCATGTGCATTCATGCACAAGTTACCCTATATATCTCTGATGGACCTAATCTTTCTTTGGCCATCCTTTGGCTCTTAATGTGATGAGAAAGCCTTTTTGGATTTTCTTTCATTTTACTGGCCAATTTTTTTTGTATCTTCTTTCTGCTTTGTTAATTACCTTTCCCAGCTCACACTTTATATATTCCTTAATATATCCATATATATGCATAAAAATATGTTATTAGTGTTATATTAATAGTATTATTTATAACATGACCCAACAGGTAAGCCTCCGTTCAACCATATCAAATCGTTTTCTAGATAGCTTCTTAGAACAACATGTTCTGGAGCCCACCAGAGAGCTGGCTTTACTAAATATGGTAATGTACAGCTTGATAGGATTAATTAATGAACTCATAGTGAACATGGCCTGGATAGAAATTATCACAATATGGTTTACTTTTACATACAGCTGATGAGAGAAGAATAGGTTAATAGATATGTAGTGGTAGACATTTAATTGGAATTTCAGAATACTCAGAATAGATATATTCCAACAAGAAAGTAAAATTCCAAGGAGAGGACCCACCATCTGTGGTTAGCTAAAGAAATTTGAAGATAATATTGACTTAAAGAAAAAAATATAAAATTACGCAAACATGGATGGCTGGACAGAGATTGGGCAGAATATTTCCAAAAACAAAAGACGACTAAAATTAATACTGCCAATTCTGATATAACACAATAATTCAGTTCATTTGTGATCTCGCGTTATAAGACAATTGTGCAATAGCTATGCCATTTAAAATAATAGGGCCAGAATCACGTTATATCCAATACAGGTAAGGCAAGTTTGCATTCTGCAATTTCTTCTAAATTTTTCAATGTAAAATCTTCAATCGTGTTAAAGACAATTTGCAATGAAAAAACACGCATTGGAACTGTAATGGATAAGAAAGAGGTGGCAGTTGAATCAACTAGCTATTTTTGCATTGATTTTCATTGTAGAGGGCACAAATAATGTCCCCCATAAGTAGTTATAAATCAGAAAATGAAGGGAGGGACAAAGTCAAGAAATTGCAATCACTGTGGACTGACAAGTCCCTGGGTCTTGATGGACTTAGAGTCATAGAGTCAAAGAGATGTTATGCATGGAAACAGACCCTTCAGTCCAACTGAGCACGCTGACCAGATTACCCAACCCAATCTAGGTTCCGCCTGCCAGCAGCTGGCCCATATCCCTCCAAATCCTTCCTATTCATATACTCATACAGATGCCTTTTCAATGTTGCAATTGTACTAGCCTCCACCATTTCCTCTGGCAGCTCATTCCAGACACGTACCACCCTCTGAGTGAAAAAGTTGCCCCTCTCACCCTAAACCTATGCCCTCTAGTTCTGGACTCCCCCACCCCAGGGACTTTGTCTATTTACCTTATCTCATGATTTTGTAAACCTCTATACGGTCACCCCACAGCCTCCGACTATCCAGGGAAAACAGCCCCATCCTGTTCAGCCTCTTCCTATAGCTCAAATCCTCAAAAGAAATGGCCAGTGAAATTATTGGTGCATTTATGTTAATTTTCCAAAGCTCCCTAGATTCAAGATAAGCTTCAACTAAATTTGAAAATAACAATTTAAAATTCCTAATTCCAAAGTGTGCAATTATGCACCATTTGACATTCTAAGCATGAGAAAGGTAGAAACCAAGAAGCTACAAGCTAGTTCGCTTAAAATCTGCTGTCGAGAAAATGTTAGAAACTTTTATTAAAGAAGTAATTGTAGAATGCTTAGAAAATTACACGGCAATCTGGAGATTATAATGGTTTTATGAAAAGGAAGTCATGAATAACTAATAGAATTTGTTTTGGGCAAGTAACAATTCAATGGATAAAGTGAACTGTAGAATGTAATGTACTTCGATTTCCAGAAGGAATTTGACCAGTTCCCAAATCAAATCGTCTTATAGAAATAAAAGCTATAGTAAAGAAATAAAGAAGTAACAACATACGGCATGGATAAGGAATAAATGGCTCATTTCTGGTTGGCAAGATACAAGTAGAGGTATGTCACAGAGATTTGTGTTAAACTCTCAACATTTTTCAATTTATATAAATGATGTGAAGGAAGGGACTGAGGATATGGTTATTTTATTTATGATGATACCATAATAAGACCATAAGAAATAGAAACAGGAGCAAGCCATTTGGCCCCTTGAACCTGTTCCACCATTCAATTAGATCATAACTGATCCAACATCTCTCACATACACTTTCCTGCCCTTTCCCCACAATACTTGTTTTCCTGTTAATCAAGAATCTTAAATCTGAAATATGCCCAAGGACTCTGCCCCCAAAGTTCTCAGTGGAAGGGTGATCCAAAGACTCTCAATCTCTTCATTGTGAGGCACAAGGCGGCACAGCAGCTCATTGGTTAACACTGCTGTCTCAGCGCCAGGGACCTGTGTTCGATTCCACCTCAGGCTCTGTGGGGTTTGCACATTCTCCCCATAGACTTCCCCAAGATGCTCTAGTTTTCTCCCGCAGTCAAAAGATGTGTGGGTTAGGTGGATAGGTCATGCTAAATTGTCCATGGTGTCCAGGAATGTGTAGGCTGGCTGGATCAGCCTTGGGAAATGCAGGGTTACAGGGATAGGATTGGAGTGGTGGGGGTGAATGGGTCTTGATGGGATGCTCTTTGGAAGGTCAGTGTGGATTGGATGGGCTGAATGGCCTGCTTCCACACTGTTGGGATTCTATCTCTCTAGAATAAACTCTTCCTCATCTCAGCCTTAAATCACACCCTTTTCTTTTGAGATTATATCTCTGATCCTAAATTCTCCAATGAGGAGAAACATCCTCTCAGCAATTACCCCATCAATCCCCAAACCATATGTTTCAATGAGAATGCCTTTCATTCTTCTGAACTCCAATGTGCAGTCCCAACCTGTTTAGTCTTTATTTATATGATAGTCTCTCCAATATGAGAGATCATCCTAATGAACTTCCCCTGAAGTGCCTCAAATGAAATTGTATATTTGCTTAAATAAGGGGATGAAAACTGCTGACAGTACTCCAGATGAGGTGTCACCTTATACAGTTGCACCATACAGTTGCAGTAAGACTTCCCTACTTTTGCACTCCAACCCCCTTGAAATAAGGGCCAAAATTCCATCAGCCTTCCCGATTACATGCATCAGGAGAAAGTGAGGACTGCAGATGCTGGAGATCAGAGTCGAGAGTGTGGTGCTGGAAAAACACAGCAGATCAGGCAGCATCCGAGTAGCAGGAGAATCGATGTTTCAGGCATTAGCTCTTCACTAGGATGCTGCCTGACCTGCTGTGTCTTTCCAGCACCACACTTTCAACTCTGATTACCTGCAGCACCTGTGTGCTAGCTTTCTGTGTTTCAGGCAAAAGTATTTCTAAGTAGCTTTGTGATGTAGCTTTCTGCGGTTTTTCTCCACTTAAATAATACTCTTATATTCTCTCTTCTAAAATGAACAAATTTGCATATCTCTCTATAAATTGTCTGTATCCCTCTCACAACCGGCCTTTCCACCTATTTTTGTGCCATCTGAAAACTTGGATACAGTACATTCGCTTCCTTCTTCAAACTCATTAATATACATTGTGAAGTGTTGTAGCCACAACACTGATAACTGTGAAACCCCACTAGTCACAGGTCACCAAGTTGAAAAAGAACCCTTTGTCCCCACTCTGTTTCCCACCCATGAGTCAATTCTCTATGTTAACATTTTTACAATGAGAATGATAAACCTATCTGTTAATTAAAATCAAACACCCAGAAAAGCTCACTTCATCTCATAATCTGTTAAAATGTGTGGGTGAGTGAAAAGGAGCTCTAATTTCCACTACATAAAGAAAAATGACAATTTATTTTCTTAACTCTAATTGTGAGCAATAAACAAAACTATTAACAAATCCAAGCCCCTTTTGTCTTAACTAATTACTACCTGTTAAGTTGACCAAAATTCTATCAATATGCTGTTCCTATAAAATAATTATAAACATTACATTAACTTAATTTCTCAAAGTCCATACAGATGGTCTTCTCTTCCTTCAGCCTTCCTTCCTCTTCTTCCTGACTCTGCTGTCCTCTCCCTAGGTCTTCTTCTTTCTTCTTACTGCAAGTATTTTTTTTAATAGGAAGAAGTACCTTTTGATACATAGAGCCTTTTGAAAGGTTTCTTTTGAGAGTTTTCAGAGCCCCTTTTAGATGATATGTGCTCTCCAGTTTGATGAGTAGTTAGCTCACTGGCTTGATAGCAGTTCCTCTGACTAATTTTCAAAATATCTGCGTTCTTTATACCCCAACATTATTCCCTTTCATCGGTCCAATGTTGTCAATACAATAAATTCAAACTCAATTGGGTTTAAGTATCCTGGGTATAATTTAAATTAATTGGTTAAAATTTGAATTGTTGTCAAAACAGCAACCAAAATTCAAGTATCCATTTTACAGCTAATTGTCACATATATCTATTTTGGAACAGCCCGTCTCTTGGCTGGTTGTATTTTAAGTTTACCTTAAAATTCAGAAAACAGTTTCGATCTTAAAGTGAACATATATTCTTTTGACTTTGTAACACCTCCCCACTTAAGGAAAAAAATTAACCAGCATAATGAAAAGATGGCTTCATTTTCTTCTCTAAATCTTAATACCATTATTATGAAATACATACGTCATTAATCTAAATTATATCTCTCATATTAATTCTGCACCTATATATAACACTGGAATCGATACGGTCCAATCTTATCTACAAATTTTCTCTTTAATTCGCGATAACGTATCTGCAATCACGTTTTTACGATCTGCAACATGTACAATTTGTAAATTAAAAGTCTGTAACATAAGACTCTAAAGAAGTACTCTCATATTTTTGTCTTTAAATCTTTGCCAAAACGCTAGAGGGTTGTGGTCTGTATACACAACCATCTCCAAAACATTGTTTGTCACATAAACATTAAAATGTTGTAAGGTCAACACCAAACTCAATAACTTTTTTTCAATGATGGAGTGACTTTTCAGGTGTATATTGAAGTTCTTTGAAAAGTAACCAATTGGCCATTCAATTCCATCATCATCTTCCTGCATTAATACAGCTCTAACTCCTATGTCCTTAGCATTGATTGCAACTTTGAGGGGTTAAAAAAATTTGGTGTAGCTAAAACTGGTGCAGTGGTTAATATAGATTTTAAGTTCTCAGTTGCCTCCTGGCATTGTTCTGTCCATTGAAATTTTGTGTTCTTCATTAGTAATTCAGTCAGTAGTGCCACTGCACTGCTAAAGTTTGGTACAAATTTCCGGTAAAATCTGCAGTCTAAAAAAATCGTAGCACCTCTTTCTTTGAGAATGGTGGTGAGAATTCCTCGTTGGCCTTCGTCTTCACATTCCTTGGGGTTCATCCTTCTATGTCTGATGTTATGTCCCAAGAATGTCACATCTGCCTTTGTGAATTCTGTTTATTACCAGTTTTGCTTCTTTCCAGGAGCTCTGCCAACTGTACCACGTGATCTTTCCATGAATGACTAAAGATCACCACATCGTCAAGATAAACAGCACAAAATTTTTAATCTGACCACAACACAAGGTACCTGCCAATAACCACGCAGTGAGTCCAACATTCTGATGTAAGTGGCTTGTCCAACTTTCTCTATACAGTCCCCCAATCTTGGTATTGGCTATGAGTCTGATTTTGTTATGGTGTTGACCTTCTGATAATCCACACAAAATCGTTGAGTCACCTCAGGTTTGGGAACTAACATGACTGGCAAACTCTACTCGCTCTGACTTGGTTCAATGATGTCTTCCTTGAGCATCGAATCTACATCCTTCTGGACATGTGCGGCTTTGAGAGGATTAAGCCTATAGGGGTGTTGTTTTATCAGAACAGCATTCACTACTTTCATCTCGTGCACAATAATATTGATCCTTCCCATTCTATTCCTGCATATGTCCTCATACTGCTGCAACAAACCTTTCAACTTGGTTCCTGGTCTTGAGACAGATAGCTTCCCATCTTTATCCCATTCTTCAAGGACTTCCTCATTATATAAAGTATTTTGAGGCACATCAAGATCCACACCATCTGGATTTGATTTCCAATCTGCGGGGCAGTAACTAACGCCTGTTTCTCTGGTGGCTTTCCTAGCCTCAGGCACATTTTACTAGTACAGCAAAATTCAACTACATCCTTATGCAGTCCAGGTAAATAAATGTGCTTTTGTACCTAGCCTGAGTCTTCCTCACACCTAGATGACATAGAACATAGGACATAGAAGATAGAAGAATACAGCGCAGTACAGGCCCTTTGGCCTCGATGTTGTGCCGATCCAAGCCCACCTAACCTACACTAGCCCACTATCCTCTATATGCCTATCCAATGCCCATTTAAATGCCCATAAAGAGGGAGAGTCCACCACTGCTACTGGCAGGGCATTCCATGAACTCACAACTCGCTGAGTAAAGAATCTACCCCTAACATCTGTCCTATACCTACCACCCCTTAATTTAAAGCTATGCCCCCTCGTAATAGTTGACTCCATACGCTGACTGGTAATTCATGTGCTACCCATAATACTTCCTGTCTTTATTAGTCTGAATAACTAAAGAAGAACATGAAATTTTGATGCACAAAACAACTTCAGCTCCTCAAAGACCGAGTTAGGGAACAGGAGCTGGAGCTGGATCAACTTCAGATCATTCGGGAGGCGGAGGGAGTTATTGAGAGGAGTTACAGGGAGGTAGTCACACCTCAGGTACAAGAAGAAGGTAGATGGGTGACTGTCAGGTGATGGAAAGGGAACAGCAGGCAGTGCAGGGATCCCCTGTGGCCATTCCCCTCACCAACAAGTATACCGTTCGAATACAGTTGGGGGATCAACTTAACAGGAGTAAGCAATGGGACACAGGACTCTGACACAGTGTCTGTCCCTGTTGCTTGGAGGGAAGGGGGAAGAGGAGCAGAGCATTAGTCATTGGGGACAGACAGGAGAAACTCACAGTTTATGTGTTGCCTCCGAGGTGCCAGAGTGCCAGAGTTCATGATGTCTCTGATTGTGTTTTCAGGATCCTTGAGGGGGAGGGGGAGCAGCCCCAAGTTTAGATTAGATTAGATTACTTACAGTGTGGAAACAGGCCCTTCGGCCCAACAAGTCCACACCGCCCCGCCGAAACGCAACCCACCCATACCCCTACCCCTTACCTAACACTACGGGCAATTTAGCATGGCCAATTCACCTGACCTGCACATCTTTGGACTGTGGGAGGAAACCGGAGCACCCGGAGGAAACCCACGCAGACACAGGGAGAATGTGCAAACTCCACACAGTCAGTCGCCTGAGGCGGGAATTGAACCCAGGTCTCTGGCGCTGTGAGGCAGCAGTGCTAACCACTGTGCCACCGTGCCGCCCAAAGTTGTGGTCCACATAAGTACCAATGGCAAAGCTAGGAAGAGAGATGGGGATTTAAGGCAGAAATTCAGGGAGCAAGGGTGGAAGCTTAGAGCTAGGACAAACAGACTTGTTATCTCTGTTTTGTTGCGAGGAAGAGGGAGAGAGAGGAGTTAAATACATGGCTACAGGGATGGTGCAGGGGGGAGGGTTTTGGATTCCTGGATAATTGGGGCTCTTTCTGAGGTAGGTGAGACCTCTACAAACAGGATGGTCTTCACCTGAAGTAGAGGGTACCAATATCCTGGGGGGGGATATTGCCCTTCGGGTGGGTTTGAACTAATTCAGCAGGGGGATGGGAACCCGAACTATGTTTGAGTATATAGGAGGTTAAGAGTAGGGAGTTCCGTAATAAGGTTTAGGGGTTGCAAGAGGGCACAGGCAAGCAAGAAGTTAGTTTGAAGTTCGCCTGTTTCAAAGCCAGGAGCATCTGGAATAAGGTGGGTGAACTTGCAGCGTGGGTTGGTACCTGGGATTTCGATCTTGTGGCCATGTCAGAGACATGGGTAGAGCAAGTTGAATGGTTGTGCAGGTTCCGAGATTTCAAAGTTTTGGTAAGAACAGGGAATGTAGTAAAAGAGGTAGGGGTGTGGCATTGTTAGTCAAGGACAGTATTATGACTGTAGAAAGGACATTTGAGGACGCGTCAACTGAGGTAGTATGGGCTGAGATTAAAAACAGGAAACGAGGGCACCCTGTTGGTAATTTTGTAAAGGCCTCCGAATAGTTCCAGAGATTTAGGGGAAAGGATAGCAAAGATGATTCTCAATTGGCGTTCGAATGTTAGAATAATTATTACGGGGGACTTCAATTTCCCAAATATTGACTGGGAATACGAGATTTCAAGTGCTTTATATGGGTCAGTTTCTGTCCATTGTGCGCAGGAGGGTTTTCTAACACAGTATGTAGACAGGCCAACTAGGGGCGAGGCCACATTAGATTTGTTACTGAGTAATGAACCTGGCCAGGTGTTGGATTTGGAGGTAGGTGAGCACTTTGATGATAGTGACCACAATTCAGTTGTTTACTTTAGTGATAGAAAGGGATAGGTATGCACCAGAAGTCAAGATTTACAGCTGGTGGAAAGGCAATTCTGATGTGATTAGACAAGATTTAGGATGCATAGAAGGGGAAGTAAACTGCAGGGGATGGGCACAATAGAAATGTGGAGCTTATTCAAGGAACGGCTACTGTGTGCCCTTGGTAAGTACGTATCTGATAGACAGGGAGGAGGTTGTCGTTTATAAGAGCTGTGGTTTACTAAGAAAGTTGAATCTCTTGTCAAGAGGAAGAAGAAGGCTTATGTTAGGATGTGATGTGAAGGCTCAGTTATGGTGATTGAGTGTTACAAGGTAGCCAGGAAATACCTAAATAGAGAGCTAAGATGATCGAGGAGGGGACATGAAAAGTTGTTGGTGGATAGGATCAGGGAAAATACTAAAGCGTTCTAAAGGTATATAAGGGATAAAAGAATGACTAAGATTAGGGCCAATCAAGGAGAGTAGTGGGAAGTTGTGCAAGGAATGAGAGGAGATAGGGGAAGCTTGAAATGTATATTTTTTGTCAGTATTCACACTGGAAAAAGACAATGTTATTGAGGAGAATACTGAAAAACAGGTTACTAGACTAGATGAAACTGAGATTCACAAGGAGGATACATTAGAAATTATGCAAAGTGTGAAAATAGATAATTCCCCTGGGCCAGATGGGATTTATACAAGGATTCTCTGGGAAGCTAAGGAGGAGATTGCCAAGCCTTTGGCTTTGATCTTTATGGAGTCATTGTCTACAGGAATAGTAGACTGGAGGATAGCAAATGTTGTTTCCTTGTTCAAGAAGGGGAGTCTAGTAGAGGAGTCTAATAAGTCTAGTAGAAACAAACCAGTGACCCTTACTTTGGTTGTGGGTAAAGTGTTGGAAAAGGTTATAAGAGCCTCGATAGGAATAAGTTGATTAGGGATAGTCAACATGGTTTGTGAAAGATAGGTCATGCCTCACAAAACTTATTGAGTTCTTTGGGAAGGTGACCAAACAGATGGATGAAGGTAAAGTCGTTGATGTGGTGTAGATGGATTTCAGTCAGGCATTTGATAAGGATACCCATGGTAGGCTGTTGCACTCAATACGGAGGCATGGGATTGAGGGTGATTTAGCAGTTTGGATCAGAAATTGGCTAGCTGAAAGTAGACAGATGGATGATGGGAAATGTTCATTCTGGAGATCAGTTTCTAGTGGTGTACTGATTAGATTAGATTACTTACAGTGTGGAAACAGGCCCTTCGGCCCAACAAGTCCACACCGACCCGCCGAAGCGCAACCCACCCATTCCCCTACATTTACCCCTTTACCTAACACTACGGGCAATTCAGCATGGCCAATTCACCTGACCTGCACGTCATTGGACTGTGGGAGGGAACCGGAGCACCCGGAGGAAACCCACGCAGACACAGGGAGAACGTGCAAACTCCACACAGTCAGTCGCCTGAGTTGGGAATTGAACCCGGGTCCCTGGCGCTGTGAGGCATCAGTGCTAACCACTGTGCCACCGTGCCGCCCTGCACAGGTGTGGAAGGATCTGTTTAGGGTCCACTGCTGTTTGTCATTTTTATAAATGATCTGGATGAGGGCGTAAAAGGATGGGTAAGTAAATTTGCGGATGACACTAAGGTCAGTGCAGTTGTGGATAGTGCCAAAGGATGTTGTAGGTTACAGATAAATGGAATATATTGCGGAAAAGTGTGAGGTGATTCACTTTGGAAGGAGCAACAAGAACAAAGAATACTGCGTTAATGGTAACTTGAGGAGTGTAGATGAACAGAGAGATCTCGATGTCCATGTACATATATCCCTGAAAGTTGCCACCCAGGTTGATAGGGCTGTTAAGAAGGCATATGGTGTGTTGGTTTTTATTAGTAGAGGGATCAAGGTTCGGAACCATGAGGTCATGCTGCAGCTGTACAAAACTCTGGTGTGGCTACACTTGGAGTATTGCATTCAGTTCTGGTCACGGCATTATAGGAAGGATGTGGAAGCTTTGGAAAGGGTTCAGAGGAGATTTACTAGAATGTTGCCTAAAAGTTGAGGGACTTTTTGCTGTTTTCGTTAGAGAGAAGGTTGAGAGGTGACTTAATTGAGACATACAAGACAATCTGAGGGTTGGATTTAGTGGACAGTGAGAGCCTTTTTACTATAATGGTGACGGCTAGCATAGCTTCAAATTGAGGTGTGATAGGACCGATGTCAGAGGTAGTTTCTTTATTTAGAGAGTAGTAGGAGAGTGGAACGCACTGCCTGCAACAGTTGTAGACTTGCCAACTTTATGGGCATTTAAATAGTCATTGGATAAGCATATCGATGAGAATGGAATAGTGTAGGTTAGATGGGCTTCCGATTGGTTCCTCAGGGCGCCGTAAAATTGAGGTCCAAAGGGCCTGTACTGTGTTGCAATGTTCTTTGTTGCATGTTCTATGTATGTTACCAGTAACACAATCTGGTGCACTTCCTCCCATTTCTCCTCTGCACTAACCTGCCATGGTCTCCATTTTCATCTTAGGATGTAACCCTTGGGAATACATTTTGATTCTTTTTCTGAGTATGCATCATGATATAGATCTTTTAGTATCTCATATTGCTATTAGCTTTTCAGCACTAAACACCTCTGCTTGTTCAGGTTTTTCTTGTACCATTACATCAATCAGGGTGTCAGCTAACTGAACTGCAACTTGTTCGCCTTTCTCTTTTGTTTTTCTTTCTTGCTGTAACTTATGATAGTAGGATCTTGTTACTGCACAATCTAGAAAAATTACAGGGTTTTTTCTTTTAACTCCTCAGTTCCCTGGTTCTCCTTTGGCTTTTCCACTACAAGGTGCCTTGGATCCTGCTGGATATTGTTTCAAAGAACAAACTGTATTCCTGGAACTGTTACTCTGTCAATCACTTCCATTATTATTTCCCCAGCCTTGATTTGGCTCTCCAACCTGATCTTACACAGGGGAATGTTAAATTTCTGTCTAATTATTCCACAAATTATCACCCTGTTGGATAATATACCAGAAAGAATGCAAATATTTTCATCTATTACCATTAGAGACTGACCAGATCCAGTATCTCTTAAAATTGTAACTTCTTTCCCTTCTCCTCTTGTTCTTCTTGAGTAAACTTTACCTACAGAGGTGAAGTCATCATAGAGATTGGGCAGTGGGCTGTGCACTCTCCAACAGCTCCTTGATTTCTACCAGGTTTTCCTTTACTACCTCCAGTTATCTCATGGTTTAGCCTCTTTTACCACATCTCTTCCTTTCTTCAACAACCAGCACTGGTACTTTACATGTCCCACAGTAGAAATACCTGAGGCATTTCACCTCCTTTTCACCACCTTGTGCTTCTTTTTTCACCTGTGGTAAACTATTTTCAGGGTGATCTTCTTTTTATTTTGTAATAAAGGATCTCTTCGCAATTTTTATTCCTTACAGGATGAAATTCTTGTCGGAAGGTAAATTTAAACTTACCCATGCATATTCATCTGCTATCTCTGCAGCTCTTCTCACTTCTTGAACTTTCTGTTCATCTACATGAGTTTTTATCATCTTTCCTCCAGCAGAATAATCTATTTTAGAGGTCACATGTCTTGTCTAATTTTAAGGCCTGCACCCATCTATCAAAATTGGTCTGTTTAATTTTTTTCCACTCAGCATAAATCTGACCTGTTTTTTCTTTATGTTTCTGAACTACTGTCTACATACTTTTGGTACCAATTCATAGGCACTCAAAATAGCCTGTTTGACATCTGCGTAATCTCTTGACCAATCTCTGACAGCATTGCAAATACCTCGCCCTGCTGATCAGCTTAGTCTGAACTAGCATTATCCACAAGTTCTCTGACCACTATATTGGCCAAGCCAATTTTTCAAATGAAATAAAAAAGACATCAACATCTTTCTCATCAAAATGTGGCAATGTTTTAACATATTTGTATATATCCCTACTATGTCTTTGGCATCAATGGGTTTGCTCATTATCACTCTCCTCCTCCCTAAGCCTACCTTCTGATTTCATTCTTTTAAATTGACTTTCCTTTCAATTTGCAACTTTGGAAGTTCAAACTCTCTCACTTTTTCTTTCTCTTCTCTCTCTTTTTGCTCAGTTAAGAATCTTATCTTCCTTTCTTTTCCTTTTCTCTCTGCTCCACCAAGAACCTTCTCTCCCTTTGTTTCTTCTCTAATGTTTCATCTGTAATTGAATTTTACCCATTTCCAAAAATTCTAATGGTCTTTCCAGCACATTTAAAAGTTGAACTATTTCAGTAATCTCATCTTTTTTTTCAGAGACCCAGGCAATTCCAGTGCCAGTTTGTCTGCCAATTGCAGCAGCTTTTCCTTGTTTGCCTTTTGTAAAACTCCCAAAGTCACTTCTTCCACCTCCAGAAAACATTTAGTAACTGAAAATGCCATTTCTCTCACTTTTCATCTAACCAATTACAAATAGCCAAAATTATAAGATTTTTCTGATCTAAGTTTTAGTTAAAGATCTAGGACACTAATCAGCAGGTGTATATAAATTTGCTGGGACCATTCATACCCCAAATCTATTGAAATCTGTCCAAATCTATCCAGATCCTGGACCCATCTAGATCCATCCAAACCTGTCCAACCCTGTCCAAATCCCAGACTGGATCTGTCTAAATCTAGATGGTGAGCCCACAAACTGTTACAATGTGGAGAACAAACACCCATATTAATTAAAATCAAACACCAAGAAAAGCTCACTTCACCTCATAAAATGTATGAGTGAAATGAGTAAATGAAAAAGAACACTTAATTTCCACTATTTGAAGAAAAATAGCAATTTATTTTCCTAACTCTAATTGTGACCACTAAACAAGACTATTAACCAATCCAAGCCCCCATTTTTCTGAACTAATAATTACGAGTCTATTAATATGCTATTCTAATAACACAATTATTAAACATTACATTAACTTAATTTCTCAAAATCCGTACAGATGGTCTTCTCCTCTTCCTTCAGCCTTCCTTCCTCTTCTTCCTGATTCTGCTGTCTTCTCCATGGATCTTCTTCTTTCTTTTTAGCGCGAGTATTTTTTTAACAGGAAAAAGTACCTTTTGATAGATAATGCCTTCCGAGAGATTTCTTTTTGAGAGCTTTCAGAGCTCCTTTTAGATGACATGTGCTCTCCAATTTGATGTGTAGTTAACTGTCTGGCTTGATGGCAGTTGCTCTGACCAATTTTCAAAATGTCTGCATTTTTATACTCCCAGCATTGTTCCCTGTCATTGGTTTGATGTTATCAATACAATAAATTCATACTTAATTGGGTTTTAGTATCCTGGGCATAATTTAAATTAATTGGTTATTTTTGAATTGTTGTCAAAAAATCAACCAACACTTAGGTATCCATTTAACAGCCAAATGTTACATGCATTTATTTTGGAACAATCTGTCTCTTAGCTGTTGTTTTCTGCAGCTGGTTGTATTTTAAATTCAGAAAACGCTTCCTATCTTAAGTGAACATACACTCTTTCGACTTTGTAACAATATACTACCATTCTAAACCATGGTCTCTCATTTATGACTTAACCATTTGTGAGGTACCTTGTTGAATGCCTTCTTGAAATTGAAATACAGAACATCTACTGTTTCCAGTCTATCAATTCTGGTTGATACTTCCTCAAAAAAACTCCAGTAACTTTGTCAGACACAGTTTTCCTTTCATGAAGTCAATAATTGGATTCAATTATGATTTTCCAAATTATTTCCTTAATAATTGATTCTGTAACAATATTGTGGCTTTAAGAGGTGTACTTTGTCCTTTTTTTTTGAAGAGAGATTTTAGGGCAGAGGTACCAAGCAATCTACCACAACCACTACAATAAACAGATTGTTAGGCTTTTTTTTCACTGGAACAATAGAAGCAGCCTGAATGGGTGTAATCAAGCTCTCACAGAACCAGGATTTTTACTTTTTGGTTTTAGCTTTCAGCAGTTACTATTGGGGTCTTGAAGAAGTGGGAACTATTTTTCTTCCTTCTGTCTGTTACAGACAAAAGCTTGGGGTTCTCTTCCTGCTACTGGAGTTGTATGTGAGACAATCTGTTTTCTGAATTTGGCTTTTGCCATGGATGTACTTATGGGATGGTACTATATCGGAACAGTTAGTTAGTAGTGGTTATTGTATCTATTGTTCAGTTCAGTTGTCTAATAAGTTATACCAATGCTTTCTTTTATCGTATTTTAACTATAGAGGATGAATAAAAAAAACAAAAACATAAGTTCCTGTAAAAGCTCAGCAGGTATGGCAGCATCTCTGGAGGGAAATCAAAGTTAATGTTTCAGGTTGAGTGACCCTTTCTTAGAACTCAGTTCTGAGGAAGGGTGACTCGACCAGAAACATTAACTCTGATTTCTCGACACATCCTGTCAGATTAGCTAAGCTTTTCCAGCAATTCTGAGAAAGGATCATTCAACCCAAAATGTTAACTCTGACGTCTCTCCACAGATGCTGCCAGACCTATTAAGCTTTTGCAGGAATTCCTGTTTTTGTTTCTGATTTACAGCATCTGTAGATCTTTAGGTTTTAGTGGATGAATAAAGTGTGTTTTGTTTTAAATCCGGTACTTTGACCAGTCAAATTGTGGCTGGAATGCAACACATTAATTTAACTTTAAAATAAGAAAACACTTCTATCTTCTGAATACTTTGGGGGTTGGAGGGAGGCTTCACCTAGTCCATATTTCGATCTATGGTAGTTTATCCCTCTCTTAGCATCTTTACTCCATACTAAGGTGGATCTTTTGCTGAGAGTCATGAATCGAACCCTGGTGCTGTGAGACAACCACCAATGTGTATAATGTGGTAAAATATGCAGGGTATCCTCCTGCATGGATTGCAAAAGGTCACTATGCACGAAAACAAGTCATTAGGAAAACTAATAGAACATCATTTATTGCAAAGGGAAGTGAAGACAAAAGTAGAAAAGTATGTGGCCAGTGCCCATAGATGTTGGCACCTAGTTTCCAACATAGAGATCATTTGTAGCAAGCTACTACTAGCTGAATTGGCCATATATCCAGCGTGGTTACCATATCAAGTTTTCTCAACATCTTGCTTGTGTGGCAATTTGGCAAAATAGAAAGCTAATAGTAATGAGGTGAGTTGGGCCATTAACAAGATGCTGTATTGGCATCAGTTGCCTATTGAGAAATTCACCTCACCATTTGTGAAAAAGATAAAAGATGGAGTGATAGCAAGATTGGCCTTGACAGGCTTGTTGTCTCATGCTACCATAAATCCTTCGACAGCCATCATGGCTCAGGCACCTAAGATTCCACCCATTGTTTCTTACAGAATGAAAGAAATGTTTCTAATTTCCCTGTAAACATCAATGAGTGCAACCACAAAACATATCAGTACACTTAGTTCTGACTAAGCTCATCTCAACAAATAACAATGCTACACATATGAATAAAGTTAAATCAATGTAATGTGAAATATTTACAAGTGGCATAGTGGCATCAGTTCAACAAGATCAGCATGGTCAGCTGTATCCAACTGTTTCGTGACTCTCTATGGTTCAGGATTCCAGACATCCTGCACCTTATTTTTACCTCTCATATGTTGATTTCAGATTAATACTTCTCTGCCAATTGGAAGGTCAGTCATAGAGATTAGCATGGAAACAGATCCTTCAGTCCAACTCATCTATCCTAAACCAATTTAGTCCTATTTGCCAGCACTTGGCCCATATCCCTCTAAACTATTTCTATTCATAAGTCCATTCAGATGCTTTTTAAAATGTTGTAATTGGACCAGCCTCCACCACATCCTTTGGCAGCACATTCCATATACATCTGATTGAAAAAGTTGCTCCTTAGGTCCCTTTTAAATTTTTTCCCTCTCACCCTAAACTTATGCCCTTTAGTTCTAGACTCCCCCATTCCAGGGAAAAGACCTTGTCTATTTAGTCTAGCCATGCACCTCATGATTTTATAAACTTATATACAGGACTCCAGGAAAAGAAAACGCAGCCTATTCAGTCTCTCCCTGTAGCTCAAATCCTCCAAACCTGGCAACATCTTTGTAAAGCTTTTCTGAATCTTTTCAAGTTTCACAACATCCTTCTGATGGGAACGATACCAGAACTGCAGACAATATTCCAAAAGTGACCTAACCAATGTCCTGTACAGGTGCAACATGACCTCCCAACTCTATACTCAATGCTTTCCAATAACGGAAAGCAAACAAAATGTCTTCTTCACTAAAATATCTACCTGCGACTCTACTTTCAAGGAATTGTGAACCTGCACTCCAAGATCTCTTTGTTCAGCAACATTCCCCAGGACCTTCCCATCAAGTTTAGAAGTCCTGCTCTGATTTGCCTTTCCAAAATGCAGCATGTCACATTCATCCAAATTAAACTCCATCGGCCACACCCCAGCCAACTTGGCCAATCTGATCAAGATTCTGCTGTACTCAGAGGTAACCTTCTTTGCTGTCCACTGCACCTCCAACCTTGGTGTCATCTGCACACCCACCAAGCATACCTCCTATGTTCACATCCAAATAATTTATTTAACTGAGGAAAAGCCGTGGACCCAGCACGTCAGCATTTATTTTCAACTTGAAGATAGCGAAAGCTGCAGATGCTGGACAGTCAGAGTGGACAAAGAGTGGAGCTGGAAAAAGCACAGCAGATCAAGCAGCATCAGAGAAGGAAGGAAGTTGTCGTTTCAGGTCGGAACGTTTCATCAGGACTGGGAAAGCAGAAGGGGACTGTGAAATAAAGGGTAGGTGGGTGGGATGGCGACAGGTGGATGCAGGTGGCTGTGATAAGTCAGTGGGAAGGGTGAAGCAGATAGGTGGGAATGAAGATGGAAATGTAGGGTCACATTAAGGGGGCACAGTAGCCATGGAGGCCTGGGCCTGGGATGAGGTGGAGGTAGGGAGATTTGGAAGCTGGTGAATTCTATATTAAGGCCATATGGTTGAAAGCTCCTGAGGCGGAAGATGAAGTGATCGTCCTCCAGTTTGTGTGTGGTCTTGTATTGACGGTGAAGGAGGCCCAGGATGACATGTCATCAGGGGAGTGGGAGGGAGAGTTGAAATAGATGGCGACCAGAAGGTGGGATTAATTGGAGCATATGGACCATAAATGTTCCATGAAGCGATCCCTGAGTTTGCTGTTGGTCTCTCCGATATACAGGAGACCACCTCAGAAGCAACAAATGCAGTTTGTTAGAGGAAATGCATGTGAACCTCTGCTGGACTTGGAATGATTCTTTGGGGCCTTGGAGGGAGGTAAGGGGAGAAGTGTAGGGGGAGCTTTTGGATCTTCTCTGGCCACAGGGGAAAGTTTTGGGTGTAGGTGAGGGATTGGTGGGGAGTGTGGATCTAAAGTCCCTGTGAAAACTGGGTGGGGGTGGGGAGAGAAATATCATTTTGGAGATGAGGTCAAACTGTAAGTGATGGAGGATCATATGTTGGACTTGGAGATTAGTGGGGCGTGGTTTTGTTGGAGGGCGGAGGTGCAGGAAATGGAGGAAATACAGTTTAGGGCATTATTGATCACAGGGGAGGGGAAATTATAGTCCTTGAAGTAGGAGGACATCTGAGATGTTCTGGAGTGGAATTGCTCATCCTGGGAGCAGATACAGCAGAGGCGGAGGAATTGGGAGTATGGGATCACATGTTTGCAGGAGTGGAGTGGGGGGAGATGTAGTTAAAGTAGCTGTGAGAGTTGGAGCATTTGTAATAGATGTTGGTGCAGAGTTGATCGCTGAAGATGGAGGCGGAGAGATTCAGGAAGGGGTGAGAGGTGTTAGAGATGGTCCAGGTGAATTTGAGGTCAGGGTGGAATGTGTTGGTGTAGTGAATGAACTGTTTGAGCTCCTCATGGGAGCATGAGGGAATGCCGATACAGTCATCGATGTAGCAGAGGAAAAGGTGGGGGTTGGTGCTGGTGTATCTACGGCAGAAGGACTGTTCCAGGTATTCTGCGATGAAGCAGGCATAACTTGTACCATCGCGGGTACCCCTTGTTTTGCAGGAAATGGAAAGATTTAAAGGAAAGGTTGTTAAGGGTGAGGACCAGTTCCATCAGATGGATGAGAGTGTCAAGTGGACTGGTTGGGTCTACAGGAGAGGAAGAGATGGAGGACCCCCTCATGGGGCATATAGGTGTAGAGAGACTGGATGGCCATGGTGAAGATAAGGTGTTGGGGGCCAGGAACTGAAAGTTGTGGAAAAGGTGGAAGGCGTGGGTAGTGTCACAAATGTAGATGGGGAGTTCCTGCACCAAAGAGGACAGAATGGAATCGAGTTAAGGGGGGGTGATTTCAGTGGGGCAAGAGCAGGCAGGGATGATTGGTCAATTGGGGCAGTCAGGCTTATGAATTTTAGGGAGAAGATAGAAATGGATGGTGCGGGGTTGGGAAATTATGAGGTTGGAGTCTGTGGATGGGAGATTTCCCAATGCAATGAAATTGTGGATGGTCTTGGAGATGATGGTTTGGTGATGAGAGGTCGGGTCATGATCGAGGGGATGGTAGGAGGAGATGTCAGTGAGTTGGCTTGTGGCTTCGGCGAGGCAGAGGTCAGTGTGCCTCCTTTGTCATCTGGTTTAAACGTGAGATTGGGTTTGGAGTGGAGGGAACAGAGGGCTGCTTTTATTTCTTCTCAGGTCTTCCATCAGAGTATGCTGAATGAGATGGTCCACAGGAAGGACTGAGTTGAGTTCAAGCAAGAGATAATATGGAGAATAGCTTGTGGGTGAGTGCAGGTCCTTTCATAAGCATAAACTTGCACTGGAAAGTACTTGGGTCACATTGTTTATTGTCAGGAGGCAAAGTGCATAATCAGTCATACAGAGTATGGTTGAGTCACTCAGACTGTAAATCACCCTCCCAGTAATAGAGGGTTAATTGGCTCTTAGTAATGCCATAGACTTTGCAAAACTCCTACATGCTCTTTTTCTTGAAAGTGTGACCTCCATCACAGTGAATTCAACAGTAAGTGAAAAACCAATCATATAGAATCACTTTGGTTTTAGTTTAGGCATTCTGGTCACAGGTGGGGAATGGCCTGCATGAAATCTCTGAAGACAATTGTGAGTACCAAAACATACTCCATCTGTTGCTCCAAGGATAAGGACCATTTCAAGAAGTTCTAATGTTCTTTGGCAACTAGGATTGTTATGCTAGGGTGAGGTCTCTTCCCTTCTTTGGCTAAAGTACTGTTCACAAGTTTAATGGTAGTCATCAATAGTAGTAGCCATTCCAGGCCAAAAATAATGCTTTCTGGTCAAGTCAGTTGGCTCTTCTGTGACTTTGTGTCATGCTTGATCATGAGCTATTACCAACACTTGACAGTCATTGGAAAGGATGAGTTGCTTCAGCCCCCACTCTTTGTCATGAACCAGTTGATAGAGGACTCCATTCTCCTCTCTGATTCTTTTCTAGCAACTCAACAGCTTCCAAGACTTTGGATGCTTTTACTAGCTGTTGATGGATATTGGACTTACCAGCAATAGAACTATATTCATAGATCATAGAATCCCTACTGTGTGGAAACAGACCATTTGGCCCAACATTGTCTATACCAACCTTCCAATGAGTAACCCATCCGACCATATTGATGCCCATGTAAATTAACTAAAGCTATCTAAGGTCGTTAATTAAAGATCGATAAGCAATGGTGAATCTATATCTTACTCTAACTCTCTGATCAGGATCTCACTGACAAAGCATTGGGAGTGTTCTGCAGAATCTTAATCTGAATTTCATAGGGGCTTGGAGTTGAAACGCTGACTTTAACTTGAGGCATGGGCATAGTGTCAGCCACAGTGCTCTCCAGCCAAATAGGATTGGTTTCCCTCCAATAATCAGTCTTACAATTAAGGTCATCAACCTTTGCATTACTGTTGCCTGAACTTATTGGATCTAGAATTGAAATTGCATGCGTTCAGTGGCCCAGTCTGTCTCTATTGCTCCAAACTTGGCAAACATTTAATAGTTTATGTTCAGTAAAGACTTCAAACTCTGCACACATCAGATTATCTTTTAACTTATGGGAAATAGCTGACCTCAAAGCTTGTATTTTGGGTTTCATAATGGAGAAATTCTGCACATTCCTTTCATTTGGTTAATTGATCATCACTCTTTTTTGTTCTTGCACCTATGACAGCACTGCTCCTAGGCCAAGGAAACCAACATTGGTTTCTAGTACAAAAGAGAGTTGTAAATCTAGGAAGCCAACGACAAATGATGAGGCAGCTTCTACATGAGGGTGCAAGAGGAGTCTTCACTTGCTGGATTCTAGCTTGTGATAAAGCTCTGTGAAGTGTGATGCCTTGTCTAACCTTTCCCATCTCCTTTCTCAACATTTTCCGATTTCCAAACAGCAAGTTGGTGAATGAGTCAGCCATCTGTACAAAGCCTTGCATAAAACTTGTATGGCAACCAATTAGACCAAAGAACCCATGCAGCTTCTCTGTGTCTTGAGCAGGGGATATTCTGTACTGCTGGGACGTTCTCTTTTCTGGGAGTAACAAATGACATAAGGTAACATATCTTGGTCCAGAAAAGTTGGCACTTCTCTGATTTTACTTTAACAAACCTTACTCTTATCTTTTTGGATGATCATCTTTAGTCACAATCATGGAACTCATCAAGTCACAATACATAATGTCATGATCATCTTTACCAAAAATTTTCCTGTAAACTGGACAGAGTAGAAACAAGCTGCCTCCTCTGGGCCCACCAACTCATAAATGTCTGTTTTTGAAATAAGATTGAAGATGTCTCCTCCCATTGGTCTACTGTCCCAAACAGTGGCTGGCTTAAGGATGCCAATGGGTGTTCTTAGTTGAGCACATGCACCTTTGCCACTGAAATTGGTAATTTGCACAGATACTTTGCGCTTTCTTCAACAGAGATGAGAATAGCTCCCAATCACACATAGAATATTACATCGCAGGCCCTTCAGCCCTCGATGTTGTGCCAACCTATGAAACCAATCTGAAGTCCATCTAACCTAAATGAAGTCCAATTTCATTCAATGACCATTTAAATGCCCCTAACATTGGTGAGTCTACTGTTGTTGCAGGCAGGGCATTCCATGCTCTTACTACTCTCTGAGTAAAGAAACTACCTCTAACATCTATCCTATATCTATCACGCCTCAATTTAAAGCTATGTCCCCTTGTATTAACCATCACCATCCGAGGAAAAAAGCTCTCACTGTTCACCCTATCTAACCCTCAGATTATCTTCCATTTCTCAATTAAGTACCTCTCAAACTTCTTCTCTCTAATGAAAGCAGCCTCAAGTCCCTTAGCTTTTCCTCATAAGACCTTCACTCCATACCAGGCAACATTCCAATAAATCTTCTCTGAACCCTTTCCAATGCTTCCACATCCTCCCTATAATGCGGTGACTAGAACTCCAAGTGTGACCTCACCAGAGTTTTGTACAGCTGCGACATGACCTCATGGCTCCAAAACTCAATCCCTCTACTAATAAAAGTTAACACACTTCTTAACAACCCAATCAACTTGGGTGGCAACTTTCAGGGATCCACGTACATGGACACCAAGATTCCTCTGTTCATCTACGCAGCCAAGAATCTTACCATTAGCCCAGTGCTCCTTGTTCCTGTTACTCCTTCCAAAGTGAATACCTCACACCTTTCCACATTAAACTCCATTTGCCACCACTCAGTCCAGCTCTGCAGCTTATTTATATCCCTCTATAACATATCTATGTCCCTTCAACACTATCCACAACTCCACCGACCTTATTATCATCTGCAAATTTACTAACCCATCCTTCTATGCCCTCATCTAGGTCATGTATAAATGGGACAAACAATAGTGGCCCCAAAACAGATCCTTGCGGTACAACATGAGTAACCGAACTCCAACGTAAACATTTCCCATCTACCACCACCCTCTGTCTTCTTTCAGCTAGCAAATGTCTGATCCAAAATGTTAAATGAGCCTCAATTCCATGTCTCCATTTTTTTGTGCAATACCTTACCGTGGGAACCTTATCAAATGCCTTACTGAAATCAATATACTGCTATACATCAACTGCTATACACTCATCCATCTGTTTGGTCACCTTCTCAAAGAAGTCAATAAGTCAACCTACCCTCACAAAACCATGTTGACTATACCTAATCAATATACTCCTTTCTAGGTGATGATAAATTCTGTCGCTTATAAGCTTTTACCAACACTTTACTCACAATAATTACCAGGGTTATCTCTACTACCCTTCTTGAATGAGGGGACAACATTTGCTATCCTCCAGTCTTGTGGCACTATTCCTGTAGACAATGATGACGTAAAGATCAAAGCCAAAGGCTCTGCAATCTCCTCCCTGGCTTCCCAGAGAATTCTTGGATAAATCCCATCTACTTTCACACTTTCTAGAATTACTAAAGCCTCCTCCTTGTGAACCTCAATCCCGTATAGTCTAGTAGCCTGTATCTCAGTATCCTCCTCGACAACATTGTTTTTTTCCAGTGTGAATACTGACAAAAAATATTCATTTAGCGCTTCCTTATCTTCTCGGACTCTACGCACAACTTCCCACTACTGTCCTTGATTGGCCCTAACCTTACAACGATACTCGATACAGACGAACCTCGATTATCCGGCATTCAATTATCCAAATATCAGATTATCCAGCAAGCTCGTAACGTCCCGATGCTTGGCTAAACTATGTTGTCTGGCATTCAATTATCTAGAATTTGATTAAGCAAACAACATATTCCCTGCCTGTGTCCTTCTGATAATTGAGGTTCTTCTGTATACCTATAGAAATCCTTAGGGTTTTCCTTGATCCGATCCACCAATGACAGCACGGATTTGTGAAGGGTAGGTCTTGCCTTACAAGTCTTATTGAATTCTTCGAGGAGGTGACCAAGCATGTGGATGAGGGTAGAGCAGTGGATGTAGTGTACATGGATTTTAGTAAGGCATTTGATAAGGTTCCCCATGGTAGGCTTATGCGGAAAGTCAGGAGGCATGGGATAGAGGGAAATTTGGCCAATTGGATAGAAAACTGGCTAACCGGTCGAAGTCAGAGAGTGGTGGTAGATGGTAAATATTCAGCATGGAGTCCAGTTACAAGTGGAGTTCCGCAGGGATCAGTTCTGGGTCCTCTGCTGTTTGTAATTTTTGTTAATGACTTAGATGAGGGAGTCGAAGGGTGGGTCAGTAAATTTGCAGATGATACAAAGATAGGTGGAGTTGTGGACAGTGAGGAGGGCTGTTGTCGGCTGCAGAGCTGGGCTGAGGAGTGGCAGATGGAGTTCAACCCTGCCAAGTGTGAGGTTGTCCATTTTGGAAAAACAAATAAGAATGCGGAATACAGGGTTAATGGTAGGGTTCTTGGTCAGGTGGAGGAACAGAGGGATCTTGGGGTCTATGTACATAGATCTTTGAAGGTTGCCACTCAGGTGGATAGAGTTTGTAAGAAGGCCTATGGAGTATTATCGTTCATTAGCAGAGGGATTGAATTCAAGAGTCGTGAGGTGATGTTGCAGCTGTACAGGACTTTGGTTAGGCCACATTTGGAGTACTGTGTGCAGTTCTGGTCGCCTCACTTTAGGAAAGATGTGGAAGCTTTGGAGAGGGTGCAGAGAAGATTTACCAGGATGTTGCCTGGAATGGAGAGTAGGTCGTACGAGGATAGGTTGAGAGTTCTCGGCCTTTTCTCGTTGGAACGGCGAAGGATGAGGGGTGACTTGATCGAGGTTTATAAGATGATCAGAGGAATAGATAGAGTAGACAGTCAGAAACTTTTTCCCTGGGTACAACAGAGTGTTACAAGGGGACATAAATTTAAGGTGAAGGGTGGAAGGTATAGGGGAGATGTCAGGGGTGGGTTCTTTACCCAGAGAGTGGTGGGGGCATGGAATGCGCTGCCCGAGGGAGTGGTAGAGTCAGATTCATTGGCGACCTTTAAGCGGCATTTGGATAGGTACATGGATGGGTGCTTAATCTAGGATAGAAGTTCGGCACAACATCGTGGGCCGAAGGGCCTGTTCTGTGCTGTATTGTTCTATGTTCTATGTTCTATGTTCTCATGTCCCCTCCTGGCTTTTCCTAGCTCTCTTTTTAGATCTTTCCTGGCTAACTTGTAACTCTCAAGTGCCCTAACTGAGCCTTCATGTCTCGTTCTAACACAAACCTTCTTCATCCTCTTGACAAGAGATTTAACTTCTTTAGCAAACCATGGCTCCCTCGCTCGACCACTTCGGCTCTGCCTGACAGATGCCTACTTATCAAAGATACACAGTAGCTGTTCCTTGAATAAGCTCCACAGTTCAATTGTGCCCATCCCCCGCAGTTTCCTTCCCCATCCTATGCATCCTAAATATTGCCTAATTGCATCGTAATTGCCTTTCCCGCATCTATAAATCTTGCCCCACAAGAATCCATCACTAAAGTAAACATAACCAAATTATGGTCAGTATCACCAAAATGCTCACCTACCTCCAAATCTAACACCTTGCTGGGTTCATTACCCAGTACCAAATCCAGTGTGGCCTCGCTCCTTGCTCCATAGTCTACATACTATGGCAGGAACCCTCCTGCACGCACTGGACAAAACCTCACCCACCAAAGGGAGCTCTGCTACTTGTCACTCATCATAATTCTGCAAAACCTGATGTCGGTCAATTGGAATCAGCTGGCATGAACCTTTTAGAGCGGTGATGGCGCAGATGGTAACAGATCAGTTCCCTGTTACCTGAACAGTTCTATGTGACCATACAGTCTAAAAGTCCTTGAGTATGTGAAGTTGGGTCATATACTTCTGAGCCCCATCTTATGACATCATCATGAGCTGCTTAAACCGATCATCATACATGCTTTCCAATGTTGCCCAGATATAGTCTAACATGTTCAACCCCACACCATGGGTATTCTGTACTTCCTTAATTCACAGGAATATTGACGAGGTCACAAATGACCAGAAACCCTCAGCTGTGAACAATCAGCTGTGGATAAATAAGGGGAGCTCAATGCAGCCATGATAAGGGATGTCCCATACCTGTGAATACTGTAAACAGTTTGGCCCTGAACTAAGGAAAGATATACTGGCATTGGAAGCAATACAAAGAAGGTTCACTAGGTTGATCCTGAATATGAAGGGGTTAACTTATGAGGGGAGATTGAATAAGCTGTGCCTGTACTCACTGAAGATTAGAAGAATGATAGGGAACATTATTAAAATTGATAAGGTTCTTGGGGGAGACTGATAGGGTAGATTTGGAGACATTGTTTCCCCTGTGGGAAAGTTTAGAACCAGAGGCATAATCTCAGAGGAAGGATTGCTAAGTCATGTCAGAGATGAGGAGGAATTTCTTCTCTCAGATAGAAGTGAATCTGAGGAATTCTTTACCACAGAGCACCGTACAGAATAGGCCATCAAAGCTGTGTTAGAAAGAATTTTAATCAATTGGGGATGCAGGATAATGGGAAAAAAGGCAGAAAAGTAGAATTGAGGATAATCAGATCAGCCATGATCTCATTGAGTGGTCGAGCGGACTCAATTGATTGAATGGCCTATTTTTGTTCCTACATCTTATGGTCCTGATGTGCCTTGAATGAACCCTGCACACCAAGAACTGTTTTCAGAAAGACAGCCCAGAAGGTATAATGGCACCATACAAGATCTGGCAATAACTAGACCTGGTCATCATGAGAAGCTATGATCTGTTCAGTATTCTCCATACCTCCACCTACCACAGTGAAATTTGTAACAACAAGCATTTTATCAGCAGCAGAGTGAAATTGTATGCCTAAAGGTTTCACTGCTCCAAACATAATGGACCACCAACTTTCAATATCTCTTGGACAAGTTCTGATGCCAAATCACAGCACTTCCCACTCTCATTAGAACAACTACAATCGATCAAAGATTTACTGGGAAATGCTGATATTGGTATCAATGAAACCTGGAGGTCATTAAGCTCAATCACTCATGAATGAGCAAGGGCATCATTTGCTAAAGGTGGAACAAGAACTCTTATTTGAGACTAACTCAAATAAGATGCCATTTACCATCGATGCAAAGCTAAATATACCCAACAGTTAAAATATTTCACAACCTGAAAATTCTCAAGACATCCAGTACAAAAGATAGAAAGATACTAAGCAAATAAATGCAGGATCAACTTATATCAATACATTCAATGTATTGAATGTGACAATGGAAATCTACTGAAGGAATATTTGGGTGACACGGTGGCACTGCTGCCTCACAGCCAGAGGCCAGGGTTCAATTCCAGGCAACTGTCTTGTGAAGTTTGCATATTCTCCCCGTGTCTGCGTGGGTTTCCTCCGGGTGCTCTGGTTTCCTCCCACAGTCCAAAAATGTGCAGGTTAGGTGAATTGGCCATGCTAATTTGCCCATAGTGTTAGGTGAAGGGGTAAATGTAGGAGAATGGGTCTGGGTGGACTGTTCTTTGGAGGGTCGGTATGGGCTTGTTGGGCCAAAGGGCCTGTTTTCACACTGTAAGTAATCTAATCTAATCTAAAAAAATTGCATGCAATTCAGGACTCCTTCCTATTGGAAAGATGTTGTGAAACTTGAAAGGGTTCAGAAAAGATTTACAAGGATGCTGCTAGAGTTGGAGGATTTCAACTATAGGGAGAGGCTGAACAGGTTAGGGCTGTTTTCCCTGGAGCGTCGGAGGATGAGGGGTGACCTTATAGAGGTTTTCAAAATTATGAGGGGCATGATAGGATAAATAGACAAAGTCTTTCCCTGGGGTTGGGGAGTCCAGAACTAGAGTGCATAGGTTTATGGTGAGAGGGGAAAGATATAAAAGAGACCAAAGGGGCAACTTTTTCACGCAGAGGGTGGTACGTGTATGGAATGAGCTGCCAGTGGATGTGGTGGAGGCTAGTACAATTGCAACATTTAAAAGGCATTTGGATGGGTATACGAATAGGAAGGGCTTAGAAGGATATGTGCTAAGTGCCGACAGGTGGGACTAGATTGGGTTGGGATATCTGGTCGGCATGGACAGGTTGGACCAAAGGGTATGTTTCCATGCTGTACATCTCTATGAATTTATGTCTCTATGAAAGGATCAAGAGGGCACTTGGTCATACCATGACCAAAGTTGCCCACCATCACACTACACCACCCAGATGGTGAACAGATGGTGAAGTATTCACTGACAGCATATATCACTGTGCTGAAAACTGATGTGAGCTGTCATCCTGTATGCCAGATATCTCCCAGTCAATGTTACCACTAAGGTGCGCACTTGTGTGACCATGCAGCTACTCCAATGGTCCACACATAGTGATCTACATATTGATTCACAGTTCACAGCATTGAATATGGAAGGAATTGACTCATATATTAAATCAGATAGCAAGCTTACAATCTATCAAAATGGAAAATGAAAATAAAAGCATATCACATCTTGAGCTGAGATCTCCAAACTGATGATACGATGTTGGTTGCCTACAAGGAAACTGATAGACCGCCTTTCCTATGCCTGTAACTTGTTCTCTCAGACAATGAGCATCAAGGAAAGCACATCCACACTGGGTCAGGCACAATAATACCATGCTGAGAGTGGTTAGAAAATAACATCAACCTGATTCTTCAGACAAAGTTTAGGGCAGCATGCTGGCTCAGTAGTTAGTATTGCTGCCTCACAGTGCTACGATCCGGGTTTGATTCCATCCTCAGGTGACCGTCTGTGTGAGATTCCTCCACAGAATCATAGTGTCATAGAGATGTACAGCATGGAAACAGACCCTTCGGTCCAACCCGTCCATGCTGACTAGATATCCCAACCCAATCTAGTCCCACTTGCCAGCACCTGGCCCATATCCCTCCAAACCCTTCCTATTCATATACCCATCCAAATACCTCTTAAATATTGCAATTGTACCAGCCTCCACCACATCTTCTGGCAGCTCCTTCCATACACGTACCACCCTCTGCGTGAAAAAGTTGCCCCTTTGGTCTCTTTTATATCTTTCCCCTCTCACCTTAAACCTATGTCTTCTAGTTCTGGACTCCCCAACCCCAGGGAAAAGACTTTGTCTATTTATCCTATCTATGTCCCTCATAATTTTGTAAACCTGTATCAGGTCACCCCTCAGTCTCTGACGCTCCAGGGAAAACAGCCCCAGCCTGTTCAGCCTCTCTGTAGCTCAGATCTTCCAACCTTGGCAACATCCTTGTAAATCTTTTCTGAACCCTTTCAAGTTTCACAACATCTGTCTGACAGGAAGGAAACCAGAATTACATGCAATATTCCAACAGTAGCCTAACCAATGTCCTGTACAGCTGCAACATGACCTCCCAACTCCTGTACTCAATACTCTGATCAATAAAGGAAAGCATACCAAACGCCACCTTCACTATCCTATCTACCTGTGATTCCACTTTCAAGGAACTATGAACTTGCACTCCAAAGTCTCTTTGTTCAGCAACACTCCCTAGGACCTTACCATTAAGTGTATAAGTCCAGCTAAGATTTGCTTTCCCAAAATGCAGCACCTCACATTTTTCTGAATTAAACTCCATCTGCCACTTCTCGGATGCTTGGTTTCCCCTCACAGTCCAAACATGTGCAGGTTAGGTGGTTTGGCCACACTAAAATGCCTACAGTGTCCAGGGATATGCAGATTAGGTGGATTAGCCATTGGAAATGCAGGGTTACAGGGATAGGATAGATCTGGGTGGACCTGATGGCCTGAATGGCCTGCTCCTATACTGTACGGATAAGTTTATGGTTTAAGGCCTGTTCTCAGCAACTTGCTGTAGTTCTTCACTGAAAGACTTAGAGCTAACATTAATTACCTGCACATTATAGTTTTAAATTAATTGTTTAAACTAATTCAGCAGAGGGAAGGGAACATAAATTGTAGTTCCAGAGTCCAGAAGGTTGAGAGTAGTAAGGTCAGAAATAGGGTTTCAAGGTTGCAAGAGTGCACCAGCAAGCAGGAAGATAATTTAAAGTATGTCTACTTCAACGTCAGCAACGTCTGGAATAAGGTGGGTGAACTGGCAGCATGGGTTGGTGCCTGGGATTTAGATGTTATGGCCATTTCAGAGATATAGATAAAGCAGGGACAGGAATGGCTGTTGCAGGTTCCAGGATTTATATGCTTCAGTAAGAACAGAAAAGATGGTAAAAGAGGGGAAGGTGTGGCATTATTAGTCAAGGACAATATTAGGGTGGCAGAAAAGTCGCTTGAAGACTCCTCTACAGAGGTAAAATGGGCAGAAGTGAGAAACAGGAAAGGAGTAGTCACACTGTTGGGAGTTTTCTATAGGCCTCCGAATAGATCCAGAGATGTAGAGGAAAGGATAGCAAAGATAATTCTAGATAGGAGTGAGAGTAACAGGGTAGTTATTATGGGGTCTTTAACTTTCCAAATATTGACTGGAAAAACTATAGGTCAAGTACTTTAGATGGGTTAATTTTTGTTCAATGTGTGCAGGAGGGTTTCCTGACACAGTATGTAGACAGGCCAACAAGGGGCGAATCCACATTGGATTTGGTACTGGGTAATGAACTCGGCCAAGGGTTGGAGGTGAGTGAGCAATTTGGTGATAGTGACCACAATTCGATTATGTTTACTTTAGTGATGGAAAGGAATAGGTATACACCACAGAGCAAGAATTATAGATGGGGAAAGACAATTATGATGCGATTAGGCAAGATTTAGGGTGCACAGGATGAGGAAGGAAACTGCAGGGGATGGACGCAATTGAAATGTCAAGTTTATTCTTTGACATGCATGTACCTAGAACATAGAACATAACAGCGAAGTACAGGCCCTTTGGCCCTCGATGTTGCACCAACCAGTGGAAGCAATCTGAAGCCTATCTATCCTACACTATTCCATTTTCATCCTTATATTTATCCAATAACCATTTAATGCTCGTGAAGTTAACGTGTCTATTACTGTTGCAGGCAGGGTGTTTTACACTCTGCGTAAAGAAACTACCTTTGACATCTGTTCTATATCTATCAACCTCCAATTTAAAGCTATAACCTCATGCTAGCCATCACCATTTGAGGAAAAAGGCTCTCACTGTCCACCCTATCTAACCCTCTGATGATCTTATATGTCTCAATTAAGTCACCTCTCAACCTTCTTTCCTCTAACTAATAACAGCCTCAAGTCCATCATAAAACCTTCCCTCCAGACAAGGCAACATCCTAGTAAATCTGCTCTGAACCTTTTCCAAAGCTTCCACATCCTTCTTATAATGTGATGTCCAGAACTGTTCACAAAATTCCAAGCGTGGGCGCACCAGAGTTTGATACAGCTGCAGAGTTTGATACAACCTCGTGGCTCCGAAACTCAAATCACTCTACCAATAAAAACTAACATACCGTATGCCTTCTTAAAAATCCTATCAACCTGGGTGGCAACTTTCAGGGATCTATGGACATGGACACTAAGATCTCTCTGCTCATCTATACCACCAAGAATCTTACCATTAGCCTTGTACTCTGCATTCCTGTTGCTCCTTCCAAAGTGAATCACCTCACACTTTTCCTCATAAAACTCCATTTGCCACCTCTCAGCTCAGCTTTGCAGCTTATAACCTCTGTAATCTGCAACATCCTTCAGCACTATCCATAGCTCCACCGACTTTAGTGTCATTGACAAATTTACTAATCCATCCTTAGATTGATAGGTTTGTTAAGACGGCATATGGTGTGTTAGCTTTTATTAGTAGAGGGATTGAGTTTCAGAACCATGAGGTCATGCTGCAGCTGTACAAAACTCTGGTGCAGCCGCACTTGAGTATTGCATACAGTTCTGGCCATGGCATTATAGAAAAGATGTGGAAGATTTGTTTCAGATTCAGAGCAGATTTACTAGGATGTTGCCTGGTATGAAGAAAAGGTCTTATGAGGAAAGGCTGAAGGACTGTTTTCATTAGAGAGAAGGTTGAGAGGTGACTTAATTGAGACATTTAAGATAATCAGAGGGGTAGATAGGGTGGATAGTGAGAGCCTTTTTCCTTTAATGGTAATGGCTAACATGGCTTTAAATTGAGGCGTGATAGATATAGGACAGATGTCAGCAGTAGTTTTTTTAGTCAGAGTAGTAAGGGGTGTGCAACACCCTGCCTGCAATAGTAGTAGATGTGCCAACTTCAAGGGCATTTAAATGGTCATTGGATAAACAAATGGATGAAAATAGTGGACGTTAGACGGACTTCAGATTGGCTCCCCAGGTCAGTTCAATATCGAGGGCCGAAGAGTTTATACTGTGTTGTAATGTTCTTTATTCTATGTTAAAAATCACACAACACCAGGACATAGTCGAACAGGTTTATTTGGAAGCACTAGCTTCCGGATTGCTGCTCCTTCATCAGGTGATTGTGGAGTACAAGATTGTAAGACACAGAATTTATAGCAGAAGTTTACAGTGTGATGTAACTGAAATTATATATTGAAAAAGACCTGGATTGTTTGTTAAGTCTCTCATCTTTTAAAATGACCATGTTGGTTTCAGTTCTTTCATATGTAAATCACAAAACATTTTTAAAAGTTACATTCTTAAGTGAACTTTAACAATTGGTGCCATGTCGGCTCTCTGGTCGGCTTCTGCTCTCATTTTATTCAAATTTGCTACTTCTCCTTCTTAGTTTAATTACTTCACAACTTTAGTTTTTCCTTTATCTGTACAGCAAAAAGCACAATTTCTGCTCTCTCCCTTCATGTTCATTTTCATTTTCAAAATATTAATGAGACAATCCTTTCCATCACCCCCCGATTTAGCACTGTGGTTAGCACTGCTGCCTCACAGCGCCAGAGACCCGGGTTCAGTTCCCGCCTCAGGCGACTGACTGTGTGGAGTTTGCACGTTCTCCCCGTGTCTGCGTGGGTTTCCTCCGGGTGCTCCGGTTTCCTCCCACAGTCCAAAGATGTGCAGGTCAGGTGAATTGACCATCCTAAATTGCACCGTAGTGTAGGTAAGGGGTAGATGTAGGGGTTTGGGTGGGTTGCGCTTCGGCGGGTCGGTGTGGACTTGTTGGGCCGAAGGGCCTGTTTCCACACTGTAAGTAATCTAATCTAAAAAAAAATTTACCAGGATTTACCTTTCTGTAGGATCCTGCTTCTAAACTGTTCAAATAAAGACCATCCCAACACAATAATATAGTTCCTTATCAGAGTCTTACAGTTTGGAATCACTATTTTCCATACAATTGGTTCTGCCTTGTATTCACCTTAATTGTCAGCTCGTTTTCAAGCACTCTGTCTCTGAGTTAGAAGGTTAATATATGTAAATATAATTCCAGGACTTGATCACAAAATAAAGGCTGGCACATCCATGTTTTTCTGACAGAGTTTTATATTGCCAGAAGTTCTCTCTTTCAAATAAAATGTTAAATTGAGGCTATGCTTACTGTTTTAGGTGGACACAAAAGGTCCCATGGCTCTATTTCAAAGAACAGTACGGTTCCAGTGTCCTGACCAATATTTATCCCTCAACCAATGTCATACAGCAGATTATTTGGTCAATCAGATTGCAAGCTGTGGAGGTTTATGATGTGCAATTTGGTTGCTGCATTTCCTTCATTGCAATAATGACCATATTTCAAACATTATTCACTGACTGCAAATCACTGAAAGAAATCTGGTGATCATGGAAGGTACTCGATATGTGTAAGTCTTTCTTCCTTTTGTAATTTCATTATGTGAGTTTGCACATGGTTCTAAATGCAATCTAGATATTGAGGTCTTATTGTTTCATTTAATTCGTACCTCTGGCATTCCGCAAACAGGCTTCTTCTGTGTTGTACTATTCTATGATTCTGTTCTATCTCGATGAGTATGGATAACTCATAAATTACTTGTTTCCTGTTTTTTGTGCACTGTAATGCTTATCTTCTTACCTTTATTTCTCACTTTTTTCTAACTATACCATGTATAACTGTAAGTAATGTAACATTTTTCCTTTCTTCCCCCTTTATTTCTCTATATTGTATCTAAGTTCTATACCTAGGTATCTTGTAACTAAGATGGCACCACATGGGGCAACATTGGAAACATTTTGCTGTACTCCTGTACTTCTGTACTTGAGTACATGTGACAATAAAGGATATTTTATTTCCAGCCTCTTTAGGTTAATGATCTACAAGGCCTGCTTGATCTAATACGATAGAGGAAAACCACTCACTAGCCCTCTAGTATTGAAAAAGAAGTTAGGAACCATTTACAGATATATTAGACATTTATACAGAAACTATGAGGTGGACTTGGATGTTAGGTCTTTCACCATAGCGATCTGTAAATATTCTGCTCACAATTGCATCATCTTTGTTGGTGTGAGAAACAAAGCTCACTCACTTCAATAATTTCAGTCCAACATAAGATCTGAATCAGTAGTGTCATTTATTTTACACTTGCAAGTGGGTGTGATGTCCAGTGCCTATAAGGCAGAGGACATACACACACCAAATTCAATTCATACACAACATTTATATGATTTGATTTCTTTTGTTTTACATTGCTCCTCCCTGTTTACATCTTCCACTTCCCTAAGACCGGTCCCCATTACCCCTGTTTATCTTTTGCCTTATCCAGCCTTGTCTGTGACAAAATGCTTATTTCTGGCCTCACAAGGCTGTTTGACCTCATCCTGCTGTAGGTCATTGTTAGGCATATTCTTTCTTCATCATTATCTACCCCCTTCATCTGTGCCTTTCCCGAGGCCGTTCTGATCCCTATGACCCTTTTAATTGGGGTTTGTTCCTGTGTTTTCGTAAAAGTGGGAAACAGATGTTTATACCTACTGTTTATACAGGCGTATCTAGCTTAACTTCATCCCCTCACAACATCTTATCTATTTGCCTGTAATGTCTACCATTGTTTTGCTGTCATGTCTCATTCTGACATACAATTTTAGCTAATGCAAAAACAATTATATAGTTCCTCCACATCGTTTCCATTCTTGTTGACTCAGCTCTTGGCTAAAATAATTACACACTGGTGTGAGCTCATTTTACTTTGTAAAATGGAATTGCAGAATTGCAGAAGTAACATTAATTTACCTATATCCCACATTGGTTATGCTTAAGGCACTCCCTTTTCAGATCCTCACACAGTTGTAGAAATGCAAAATGAAAAACTTCAATAAAATACATTTATTTTACAGCAATTCTCAAGTTCTGTACTACTATGTTCTCCCACACTTTGTTCTCATTTCCAAAGACAGGTGCTGGAGCTTATGCATTTCCTTACATTTAAATATAACTCATTCAAAACTCTGGCATTCCGTCCCCAAATCTTTGTCTCTTCACTCGCTCTTCCTTTAAGGTGCTATAAATCTTCTGTGTCTCTGCATTTCATCATTCCATTTTCTCTTAAGTTTGTTTAATTGTATTTAGGAATTTCATGTCACTTGCTAATTTGCAATTAGCCCTGTCTATCTCAGTGCTGCTTAGTATTACATATCAAAAAGACGAGTGGTCCTGACAGCAACCAACTCAGCTGCTTCACTAAAGTCTGAAATATAATTGTTCACCATAATTATTCTCTAATTTCTGTCCATTAGCCAATTTAATATCCATGCAGCCATTGCTCCTTTAAATATTTCAACAATGTGAAATACTACTTGAAAGATGATCCAGAGGATCAACTGCACAAACTTCATCAAAAAACTTAATCCTTTATGAAAGTCTGTCTTATTATCTTTAAAAGTTTCCCATCATCTAGTTAGGCTAAGTCTCTCATTCCTGGGTTATACCTCTCTCCTTTTCTTTAATATATGTAACATTTACAATCCAGCAATCCTCTTCATACAGTTATCATAATTACCTAAAACGGTAAGCAGGGCCTCGATTTAACATCTTATTTGAAAGAGAGAACTTCGGGCAACGTAACACTCTATTGGAAAAACATGGGTATGCCAGCCTTTATTTTGTGATTAAGTCCTGAAATTGTATTTAGACATATTGACCTTCTAACTTAGAGGCAGAGTGCTCACAAACAAACTGACAATTAAGGTGAACATAAAGCAGAACCAATTGTATGGGAAATAGTGATTCCAAACTGTAAGACTCTGGTAAGGAACTACATTACTGTGTTGGGATGGTCTTCGTTTGAACAATTTAGAAGCAGGATCCTACAGAAAGGATAAATAGGCTGGTCAAAAGAACTTTATACTAGTATATCAGGGGAGTGATGGAAAGGATAGTCTCATTAATATTTTGAAAATGAACATGAAGGGAGAGAGCAGAATCATACTCAGAAATTGTGCTTTAAGCTTTATAGATAAAGGGAAAACTAAAGTTGTGAAGGCAAATTGTGGCCAGAGCTTCTATAATTTTCTAACATACTTCCTTCAGCAATTTAGATTACATCAGGTAACTTTGAGTGCTCCCAAGTTTTAAGTATCTCCACTATTCTATTTTCATCCTATCTAACTTCTCTACTACCTTTTCCTTTCTGTGACATTGGCACTATCACCTGTTTAGTGAAGACAAATTGAATTTACTCATTTAGTACTCAACCATACTCCAACTTCTTTTTTATTGTCCCACATCAGCCACATTATTCCTTTGATTACCCAGTTATTATCTTTGTGTTATCTTGTGTGCCGGCAAAATGGCAGCAGAGTAGGACTCTCCACCCCTCTGCCTGTTCTTTTTCTTTTGTCTCATTTTAGCAGTCCTGGAGCAGCACGACGGGAAGTGTGCCCCAGAATATCGTGAAAGGATGGGTGTCCTGGAACAGCATGAGGGAAAGTGTGTCTTGGAACAGCACAAGGGGAAAAGAGTCCTGGAGATTCGTGAGAAGAAAAGCGAATCCTAGCGTAGTACAACTTATCTTGGTTCAGCTGAGTGTCTGGTGGAGTGGACTGGAGGCTTGGAATGGGGCAGGGTTGTTGTTGGAATGGGGCCTCCGTGGGCGGTCAGACATGCTGGTTGAGCTGCTGAAATGTAATATTGACCCAAAATTCTTTACATGACTGAAATGTCAGTCCTTTAACTATGTTATAACTATCTCACTTCTAACTTTTTTTTTGACATTGTAAGTAATGCTACTACTTTGTATCCAAAATTGTATTTGTATCCAAAATTTGTACCTAGGTACTTGTACCTTAGCTTGTACCATTAGAGGCAGCCATTGTAATTCCTTTCATTGTACTCCTATATTTCTGTATTGGAGTACACATGACAATAAAGGATATTCTAGTCTATTCTATTTCATTCCATCTATATGTAAGCTCACTTGCCCTTCTTATTTATTTTTCAGCTCCTTTTATTTAAAGTTTTCAGTTTACTTCTCTCCTGCAATATTAATTTATTACAAGCTGCATCTATCTGTTTAGCAATAGAGATGTGTGCAAACTTTAGTTGCACACATATTTCTCCTGTGAAAATGTGAGATGGCTGAAGCCAAACCATCCAAATACAGATTTTTACCTGCTAATCCTTGATTCCAATCTAGCACACCCAGATCTCTTCGCAACTCCTCGTGCAATTGAGTATTTCAATTTTCCATATCTTTCTATAACTATTCTGAACCTAAAGATATTGTGACCACTGTTTTCTAAGTGTCCCTCCACTGAAACGTGCTGCAATCAACACACTTCATTCTCCAGAACTAGGTCCTGCCATACAAAACCAAAATACTAATACTGGAAATCTAAAATAAGAGCAAAAAATACTGCAAATACACTGTGGGCGGGCTTTCTCAGAGAGAGATTTCCTGCCTGTCCACCTGAAGTTGGATAGAGAATGCATCCCCACTGATCACAGCTGTCTAGTTGTTTAACACTCTGTTAATTGGCAGAAGATGGGACTTCAGCCCTCTCTCAGAGGAAATCTGACAACTGCTGCTGGCCAATGTAGTCTGCTCTATAGCAGTATCATGGTTGTGTAATCCAAGAGTTTGTTACAAATGTCAATGGAGACTGCAGCCAGTAGTCCATCTCTTAGTGACGGTATGAGTACAATGGCATAGTCAAGCATATCCACCAGGGAATGAAGATGTCTTCATTCAGATTTTCACATGCAGTCGTAGAGTCATACAGCATGGAAACAGATCTTTCAGTCCAACTAGTCCATGCCGAACATAATGCCAAACTAAATTAGTTCCACATGCCTGTTCCTAGCCCATATCCCTCCAAACTCTTCCTATTTATGTACTTATTCAAATGTATTTCAAACATTGTAATTGTGCCCACATCCACCACTTCCTCAAGTTCATTCCACGTGAACCACCATTTGCTCCTCGTCTTTTTTAAATCTCTCTTCTCTCACCTTAAAAATGTGCCCCTAGTCTTGAAATCCCCCATCCCAGGGAAAAGGCATCTACTCTTAACCCTAGCTATACCAGTTTTGGTGTCATCTGCAAACTTACTAACTAAGACTCCTATATTCTCATTCAAATCATTTATATAAATGATTAGATTATCAACTTTCCGTCTAGGAGAGAATATGGGGCTGCAGTCTCAGAATTTGGTGAGGTCAGATGAAATAACCTGCTGCACTTCTCCTGATGACCAAAATATGAAATTATCACTTTACTGGAGTTGGGGTTAGAGCGGGAGTGAGAGGGAGAGGGAGAGAAAATGGTATCTGCTTGGTGCTTATACTTAATCACAAGGCCAAGCTGCTTATTTATAAAGCTTGCCTCACAGGTGGTTGCTTTGGGGTTTCTGCGTAGTCATGATGGTGAAATCCAGTCCATAGCGGGAGCTGCATTTACTTGTTCTGACTGATATTGAGGACTTTCATTTCTCTTTAGACAGGATCCTGTAATCAGAGCTTTAGGTGCTGGTGTCTTAACCTAAGTTACCTCCCTGTACAGCATATCCTTGTGATATGGCCATCGTCCATTCTGTGAACCTGTCCAAACTATAGAAGATTTCTTTGCTTAATTAGCACTAACACGTTTGGCATATTTGTCCTGAAAAGGATGGTTTCATTGGTGACTATGTGATAGCAAGCATATGTCATAGATGCTAAAATTGTAATTAATGAGCTTTTTGTCTTGATAGGTATACAGGTTTCACGGTCACAGCAACCCACCTGTGAGGCAAGCTTTATAAATAAGCAGCTTGGCCTTGTGATTAAGTTTGTTGTTTTTTTCTGTGCTTGTCTTATTAATCAGCCAAAGTTAGTAGTTGTCTTTCCAATGTGTATATTGAGTTCTTCATCAAGGGACAATTTGTCTACTACCATAGATATAAGTTACAGGATTTGCTGACTACCTCCAGTTGAATTAGATCAAAGCAATATTTTGTCCCATAACTATAGTTTTCAGGACAATTATGATGAAGGAGCAAATGGTTTAGGGCATGGGAAAAATGATCCATTTGTCACTGTCCATTTTTATTCATCTTGATCATTCCGTGTAAACCAAGGCATGAAAGGCTGATCTAATTCTTGGGTTAAAGACCCCCAAGAGAAGTAATTGTTCTCCATATAACAAATATTCCAGAATATCACCTCAGAATCACAGATGTGAACTTTGCCTTCAGCAGTGGCATCTAAGTTTGGCACATAATGATGTATAGTTAATTTATGAATTGTTGTCTCTGTATTTTCCCCCTACTGAATTCTGACCTTCTTTAACTCCATGTTACTATATAAGCAATGTACAACTTCAAATGCTTACTACCCATATACTACCCTATGCTTCAAAAGGTCCTATTTCTTCTCTCCAGCACACCAGAAAGATGTGAATGGTCACTATCTACATTTGTGACGGCTGTTCACTTATAGATTACCTTGCTCAATAACATTCTCAGACAGAAATTGTTGCTAATTCTAATTACTAGCACTTAGACACTACTGAATAAAATGAATTTAAAGACCTTACAACTATTTTTCCTTAAGCTGCATCCTGCTTCCAAATTGTGGATATTTATTATTCCTATTAATTGTCCCATGTTCTCAAAGCAAAGCATATTTACCGCTTCTATCTTCTCATGAATCTTAGAAGTCATCCTTACTTATTCTTAACGACAGAGATCAAACAATGCTATTTGATTACAGTTCTAACATATTTTAACATGATTACCCTTCACATGTTTAGACATTTCAAAATTCTATATGCAAATGAATCAACTGGTCCCTTTTATAATCTACATTTTGTATATGTGTTATTTGACTTCACTTTTTTTTAGATTAGACTTACAGTGTGGAAACAGGCCCTTCAGCCCAACAAGTCCACACCGACCCGCCGAAGCGCAGCCCACCCATTCCCCTACATTTACCCCTTACCTAACACTACGGGCAATTTAGCATGGCCAATTCACCTGACCCTGCACATCTTTTGGACTGTGGGAGGAAACCGGAGCACCCGGAGGAAACCCACGCAGACACAGGGAGAACGTGCAAACTCCACACAGTCAGTCGCCTGAGGCGGAAACTGAACCCGGGTCTCTGACGCTGTGAGGCAGCAGTGCTAACCACTGTGCCACCGTGCCGCTTTATTTCTGCTATTTTTCTTGAGCTAATCTCCAACAGCCTTGGCACTTTACAGGAATGATGAATAAATGAAGCAGTCTCATTTTGCTCCATGATTCATTTATTTCATCTTTTGACCTTTTCTAACCACGTGGCTTTAGCATCACTGCTCCACTAGTGGCTCCTGAGGAATTTGACCTCTCTGCATGATCGTTTGGATTTTCTCAATGAATGCTTTTCTGCTTGCCAAGCGGAAGTTCTGCCTCTTCACCCATCATCTCTGGTCCTGAGTCTTCCTCCAGATTTTTGGATCCCGTCCATGTCTGTCCAGTATTCCAGACAGCTAAACCCTTTAGTTTAACCACATGCAGTAAATTAAAACATACTCAACCAAATGCAGTGTCGGGACCATGGATATAACATGACTTCCTGAGAAGATGTCAAACTGTTGTAGGGGTTTAACTTAACAAATTGACAGAGGGCACAAAGAGGATGAGAAAGCTTCATTTATGCTCATATGGAGAGATGCGTTAAAGCAGAAGGTCAAAGCTCACTCTGCTGAGTTACAGAAAACCTTCAAGCTTTAAACAGATTACAACAAGCACATTACAAAATGCCACACATCAATATCCACACATCGCATTGTTTGCCCCAGTCATTGAAGGTGTTATCTGTTCCTCACTCAAAATCTTTGACAACATGGCTTTTGGCTACTAAGCTTGACTGTGATAGAGTCATAGAGCTTTTGCAGCTCAAAAAGAAGCTATTCAGTCCATCATGCTCACACCAACCATCAAATATCCATCTATTTGTGGGCGGCACGGTGGCACAGTGGTTAGCACTGCTGCCTCACAGTGCCAGAGACCTGGGTTCAATTCCCACCTCAGGCAACTGACTGTGTGGAGTTTGCACATTCTCCCCGTGTCTGCGTGGGTTTCCTCCGGGTGCTCCGGTTTCCTCCCACAGTCCAAAGATGTGCAGGTCAGGTGAATTGGCCATGCTAAATTGCCCGTAGTGTTAGGTAAAGGGGTAAATGTAGGGGTATGGGTGGGTTGCGCTTCAGCGGGTCGGTGTGGACTTGTTGGGCCGAAGGGCCTGTTTCCGCACTGTAAGTAATCTAATCTATTCTAAAGCAAATGCAAAAATTGCAGGAAAAACTCAGGAGGTCTGACAGCATCTGTGAAGACAAAACAGAGTTAACATTTCAGGTCTGATTACTCTTCTTCAGATATCTAATGAGAGAGTAACCCCATGGTCCAGTAGGACTATGATGATTTTACCTTTACAAATAGCTCTTAAATGTCTTGAGGAGTCCTGCCTGTATCACCCTTTTACACCATGAATTCCATTTTCCTTAAATCCCCTCTAAATCTCCTGCTTGTTACTTTTGTTATGAAGCTGAAGGCGTGTACTGTACCTTTGAGAGAAAGTGAATGCTGTTCTGAACTGAGAGCTTATAAGGACCTGTATATATGACTAGATGGCAGTTCCAGAGTGTACAGGAAAATTGAAAATATGTAACATTTGGCTGAGAAATGGATACCTAAGTTTTGGTTGCTGGCTTGACAACAATTTGAATTTATCCAGTCAGTTTAAATTATGCCCCATGATACTAAAACCCAATCAAGTTTGAATTTATTGTTTTGCCAACATTGAACCAACGAGACAATCCAACGTTTTGGGGGTGGGACATATAAAATGTAGGCATTTTGAAAATTGATCAGAGAGCAACTGTCAAGATAGAAATGCATAGACAGCTAACATCTTCTCCGAGAAATTAGGAAACACTCTCTATCAAAAGTACCTTTTCATATGGAACATGCTCACAGTAAAAAGAAAGATGACGACCTAGAGATCCTCAGCCAGAAGAAGAAAGACACAGAGGATGATCGTGGCTGTGTGGTTTTTACATTAATTTGATGTAATTTTGGTAAATGTCTGATTGGAACAGCATATTGTTATCGAGTCAGAGGCAGATAATTAGCAGTTAAGAGAAAGGAAGGTTTAGAATTGCGAATAGTTGCTTAATGTTCATTTTTAGAGTTAAAAATAAATGTTATCTTCTTTAAATGGTGGAATTTGTGAGTTCTCTGTTACTCATGCTTTAACAGATTACAAGGCCAGGCAAGCTTTTCTGTGTGTTTGGTTTAATTAACAGAAGGATTCACCTCCACGTAGTAACATTTTGAAACTATGTCCCCTGATATTTGACCCCTCCACAAAAGGGAAAGGTTTCTCCCTAATCACCCTGTCTATGCCCCTCAAAACTTTGAACATCTCACTCAGATCCCCTCTCAGTATTTGCTGCTTTATGTAAAATAAACTTAGCCTATCTAAACCATGGTGAATTTCTTCTGCGCCTTTTCTAGTGTAATTACATCCTTCCTATAGTGTGGTAAACAGAACTGCACATGGTTAGGCCATAACTGGAGTACTAATGTTATATAAAGCTTTTTCATGATGCCCTCCTCCTGCATTTGAGGCCTTGACTAATAAAGTCAAGTATCCTATATGCCTTCTTAACCACCTTATCAACCTGTTATAGAGAAGTGGCAGATAGAATTTAATTCAGATAAATGCGAGGTGCTGCATTTTGGGAAAGCAAATTTTAGCAGGATTTATACACTTAATGGTAAGGTCCTAGAGAGTGTTTCTGAATAGAGAGCCTGGAGTGCAGGTTCATAGCTCCTTGAAAGTAGAGTCGCAGGTAGATAGGATAGTGAAGGTGGCGTTTGGTATGCTTTCCTTTATTGATCAGAGTATTGAGTACAGGAGTTGGGAGGTCATGTTGCGGCTGTACAGGACATTGGTTAGGCCACTGTTGGAATATTGCATGTACTTCTGGTCTCCTTCCTGTCAGACGGATATTGTGAAACTTGAAAGGGTTCAGAAAAGATTTACAAGGATGTTGCCCGGGTTGGAGGATCTGAGCTATAGGGAGTGGCTGAATAGGCTGGGGCTGTTTTCCCTGGAGCGTCGGAGGCTGAGGGGTGACCTTATAGAGGTTTACAAAATTATGAGGGCATGGATAGGATAAATAGAAAAGTCTTTTCCCTGGGGTCAGGGAGTCCAGAACTAAAGGGCGTAGGTTTAGGCTGAGAAGGGAAAGATATAAAAGACACCAAAGGGGCAACGTTTTCAAGCATGGGTTGATATGTGTATGGAATGAGCTGCCAGAGGATGTGGTGGAGGCTGGTACTATTGCAACATTTAAGAGGCATTTGGATGGGTATATGAATAGGAAGGGTTTGTAGGGATATGGATCGGGCGCTGGCAGGTGGGACTAGATTGGGTTGGGATATCTGGTCGGCATGCTGTACATCTCTATGACTCTATACACAGCATGGAAACAGACACTTCAGTCCAACTCGTCCATGCTGACCAGACCTGTCCTGGTCCCTTCAAGGATTACACACATACCAGGGTTCCTCTGGTCCTCTACACTTTCTGGGGTCCTACCATTGAAACCATACTCCCTTGACTTGTTAGTCCTTCCAAAACGCATCACTTGACAATTTTCAGGATTAAATTCTATTTTCCACTGTTCAGCCCATCTGACCAAACTGTCCATATTGTTCAGTCTTTTAAGACCTGCCTCTTCAATATTTAGTATTTCACCAATTTTTGTGTAACATATAAACTTACCAATCACACATCTTACATTCACATCTATATCACTAACATCAAGAAAATGGATAGCATGACCAGCACTGAATCCTGTCACATGCCACTGGACACAAGCTTCTAATCACAAAACCACCCTTCAACCATCACCCTTTGCTTTGTGCCACTAAGCCAATTTTGTATCCAATTTACCAAATCCACCTGGATATCAAAAACTTAAGCTTCGTAACCAAAATGCCATTGCAATGTAGACTACATCAACTGGACTATCCTTATCTACACACCTAATGACATGCTTGAAAGGTCTAATCAAATTTGTTAGATATAATTTCTCCCTTACAATGCCATGCTGACTACCTGTGACTAATCCCTGCCTCATCAAGTGGACATCAATTACAACAATTTTGTAATGTTTGCAATAATTTCCTTTCCACAGATGTTAGACTCACTGGCCTGTAGTTTACTGGTTTATCACTATTAGCCTTCTTGAATAATGGTACCACATTAGCACCACAGAGGACTTGAAATTTAATGTCAGAGTTCCTGAAATTTCCTCATTTGCCTTCCATTGCAATCTTAGATATTTCTCATCTGGCCTTGAGGGCTTTATTCACTTTCAAGACTGCTAAAACCACTAACACCTGCTAATTTGTTGAAGCATATTATAGTACCTTCCCAATTTTTAGACTCACACTATCCTTTTCTATTGTGAATAGATGCAAGGTACTCATTTAAAAATGTTGGCTGTGTCTTCCAGATCCACACATAGATTGCAACTTTGGCTCCTAATAGGTCCTATTCTTTCCAGGTTTATTTTCTTGCCCTAGGTATTTATAAAAAGTCTTTGGATTTTCCTTAATGTTCCCCACAAGAGTGTTTTCAAGACCACTGTTTGATTTCCTAATTTCATTTTTAAGCAACCCTCTGCTCTTTACATTTTCAATTAGTCAATCTGGTCTGAGGTATTCTTGCACAACTCTGGGGCAGGTGAGACATGAATCTGGGCCACCTGTCTCAGAGGTGTGACATTACCAATAGACCACAGGAGCCCCACACCCCCACATTTTATGTTCTACTTCAGGGCATCTGCTTTTTGCCTAGCCTGGATGCCTTGTTTATTAGTTCCCATGTGATTTACTAGCTTCACTTAATACTGACTGCATGGCTTAAGCTTTGATCATGAACTAACCTAACTGCTTCATGGTAACAAAACCCTCATCAGGTTGAATTTATGTAGTTCACACAAATTGATGCCTACATTATTGACTATAGATCCTCATACATGCCAGGGACATGCCAACTTCTAAGCTAGAGAATCCTCACCTTTTGTTTCTTAACTTCTGCTGGAAAGAGATTTTAAAGAGGAATTCAGCAGCACAAATTGGTCTTTTCTTGGAACTCCTTACTAATGCAGCATGGAGAGGCCTCTGGAAACAGATTCTAAAACATTCTGACTATCCAATAAAGTACAAATTATTTATACATTCCATGTTACAATGATTACATGCAACATTGATATAATCTTTTTAGCCATATCCCCTTTATCCTATACATTCAACCCCATGAAGATACGATCAATGATGGACAATTTCATGGACAACTCTAGGTCTTCCCATGTTCTCATGATATTTACCATACATCTTTATCACTCTGTTTGGGGTCTCACAATACATCTTACATAGCACCATTATTCATCCTTCTTACTACAGAGAGACCTCGATTATCCGAATATCAATTATCCGAATATCGGATTATCCGAAGATCTCGAGGTCCAGATAGAAACATTATATCAAAGAGCTGTTTCAACCCTGATTGTGCCTTTTGTTTACACTGATTAAAAACGATCTCAGCTCACTGAAATACTGCCGGGAACAGTCCTGGACATCAAGCCCAAGCACCATTTCTAAATGACTGACCTCCTACCTCTCTCCCTCTCCCCACACTTTCCTTGGAGTTCTACATAGGGGTGAATCCAAAACCCCCCTTTCCCAGATCTTCTCTCAAATATTGTCCGGTACAGGGCAGAGGCGGAACTTGTAAAACTGTTGCAGTAAAACGTTGTGTGTGTCTGTATGCTATTTGGAGACTTACCCCGCTCCCCACCTCCCCCCCCCCCCACCTCCGAAGGCAGCAGCTATCTTACTGTTGGTGTCCACTCTGGCAGCGCAGGAGGGAGAGGGGGGTGACGGGGGTGGGAGCACATGGGGGTGGGGCGGACGGGACGGGGGCGCGGACAGGGCTCGGATGGTGGGTGGGGCAGGTGGCAGGAATGTTGCTGGATGGGTTTGGGGGCAGGAAGGGGGCAGTGTTGGACATGTTTGGGGGCAACTGGTGGGTGGTGTTGGGGACGGGTGGGGGGCGATGATGGAGGGGTTTGGGGTGTGACCAGTGGGCAGTGTTGGAGGTGGGTGGGGGCAGTGTTGGAGGTGGGCGGGGGATGATGTTGAGGGGTGGGTGGTGTTGAACAGATTGGGGGTCGGGCGGGGAGTCAATGTTGGGGGTCAGGCGGATGGCAGTGTTGGGATGGGCAGGGGGGGTCGGTGTTGGGGGCAGGCGGTTTTGGGGGCAGGCAGGGGTGGTGTTGTGGGCGGTGTTGGACAGGTTTGGGGGGCAGGCAGGCAGCAGTGTTGGGGGCAGCCAGGCGGCCGTGTTGGATGGGGTTGGGGGGTTGCGTGGGGTGTGGTGTTGGGGGTGGTGTTGGTGGTGGGCGAGCGGCGATGTTGGAGACGGGCAGGGTCGATATTGGATGTGTTTGGGTGGGCGGGTGAGGGGAGTTTTTTGGGGGCCAGGCTCACACACGATTTGCTGCTGCCTAGTCTCCTGAACGGGGAGCAGACCTTACTGAAAACTCCGAGCCGCAGAGGAGATGCATTGAATTGATTAAGCGAATAATCAATTATCCGAACGAAATAGTGTCCGCCCAAATCATTCGGATAATCGATGTTCCTCTGTATAATGTCACTCTGTTATCAGGTCTCCCTGCTGTCAGGAACATTCCAGCAATCATATGATTCCCATCTACTACCAGGAAGGAAGTTTCTCTTCACTATCTACAGTTACTTGTTTAAAGAAATTCAGTTAAATTACTTAACATTAGCCCATATGTATAAAATATAATGGCAATTACCTAAAAAGTCATTGATTATAGTGAGATCAACTTTTCTTTTTGATATTTAAAAAGTATCAAAAGCAAGCTTACTGGAAGATTTCCATCCAAGCTTCCCATATCAGGAATGTCTGATGTTGCTCTTTCTCTTTAAAATTCCCATGAGACATTTTCTGACTGTGGGAACTGCTATGTTTGGCTTGCAATTCTTTGAAGAAGTTCTCTGTCTCCCTCAGTCCTGAAGAAGGGTTACACCTGAAATATCGACTTCTTCACCTGCTGATGTTGCCTGGCTTGTTGTGTCCTTCCAACTTCCTGCTTGTCTACCCTGCAATTCTCTTCAGTCATCTTATGTCTACTAAAAGCCACAAGCATCCATTTTATGTTACCTTCAAACATGGGCAACTCCAACATTTATCATCTGCTTGACAGAATAGCATTCCTAATCTCAGTTCAGTACCTTTTGGCTGGAGGTTACTGAGCTGTGACAGATGGTGACTAAACAAGGGGATACAATAATCCTTCTCACCATCGGGGGCAACTTTAGACCTTGCCCTTACACTGGTGAGCTGGTGCTGTAACCAATAAACTGTGATCTTTGATTCTGGAAAGAGTAAGGGCAAAGCTCCTCTCCATTTGTTATCAGGAATGTAGTGTCCTCTTTGTTTCTTTTTGAGGTAAGGCCTGTACAGGATTTGGAGACACAAACTTGACCAGTATCTTTCTCTCCTGCTTGTCTCGGGCATTGGGTTGTGAGAGAGCGGTAGTGGAGGAGGCCCAGGACCTGCATGTCCTTGGCAGAATGGGAGGGGGAGTTGAAATATTGGGCCACGGGGCGGTGGGATTGATTGGTGTGGGTGTCCCGGAGATTATCCCTGAAGCGCTCTGCGAGGAGGCATCCAGTCTCCTCAATGTAGAGGAGACCACATCGGGAGCAACGAATACAATAAATGACATTGGTGGATGCACAGGTGAACAGATTGTTGGTGATCATCACTCCCAGGAACTTGACACTCTTGATCTCTCCACCTCAGCACCACTGATGCAGACAGGGACATGCCTTTTTCCCCAACATCCTGAAGTCAATGACCAGGTCCTTCATTATGCTGACGTTGACGAAGAAATTATTGTCCTTACATCATGCCACTAAGCGTTCAATCTCTTTCCTACATTTTGTCTCATTGTTGTTTGAGATACACCCTACAAAGGTGGTGTTGTCAGAAAACCTGTAAATGGAGTTGGGCCAGAATTTGACTACACAGCTGTGAGTGAATAAGGAGTATAGTGGGATTGAGTGTGCAGCGATGCCTTATTGAGGATTATGGTTGAGGAAGTCTTGTTGCCTATTCTTACTGATTGCGGGCTATGGGTTAAGAAATCGAGAATCCAGTTAGAAAGGGGAGATCCGAGACGTAGGACTTGAAGCTTAGAGATGACGTTGTTTGGAATTATGGTATTGGAGCCTGAGATAGGTATCCTTGTTATCCAGATGTTTCAGGGGTGAGTGTAGAGCCAGGGAGGTGATGTCTACTGTGGACCTGTTGCGCCAATAACATAGAAACATAGAAAATAGGTGCAAGAGTTGGCCATTTGGCCTTTGAGCCTGCACAATCATTCAGTACAACCATAGCTGATCATGCATTCCATTCCCACCTTTTCTTTAGGCACAAGGGCCACGTCCAGCTTCCTCTTGAATATATCTAATGAACTGGCCCCAACAGTTTCCTGTGAGAGAGGATTCTACAGGTGCACAACTCTCTGAGTGAAGAAATTCTTTCTCATTTCAGTCCTGAATGGCTTACCCTTTATTCTTAGACTGTGATCCCTAGTTCTGGACTTTCCCAACATTGGGAACATTCTCCCTGCATTCAGCCTGCCCAGTCCCATCATGTTTCCATAAGATAACCCTCATTCTTCTATGTTCCAGCAAATTCAAGACCAGTCGATCCTGTCCTTCCTCAAATGTCAATCGTGCCATCCCAGGAATCAGTTTGGTGAACCTTTGTGTGTTCCCTCAATAGAAAGGATGTCCTCCCTCAGACTACGAGACCAAAACTGTACACAATACTCATCAAGGCCCTGCAGCAAGATAGCTTTACTACAATACTCAAGTCCTCTCATTATGAAGGCCATCATGGTATTAGCTTTCCTCACCACCTTCAGTGGTGGTGACCTTCAGTGCTAACCTTCAGTGACTGTTCCAACGTGACACCGAGGCCTCATTACACCTCACCTTTTCCCAAACTGCCACCATTCAGATAATAATCTGCCTGTTTTTGCGATCAAAGTGGATAATCTCACATTTATCCACATTATGTTGCTTTTGCCCACTCAGCCAGTCTGCCCAAGTCACCCTGCAGTCTCTAAGCATCTTCATCACAACACATACTACCACGCAGCTTAGTGCAAATTTGAAGATGTTACATTCAATTCCTTCGTCCAAATTGTTAATGTATATTGTGAACAGCTGAGGTCCCAACACTGAACCCTGCATTACCCAACTTGTCACTGCCTGCCCTGCTGAAAAGGACCCATTTATTCCACCTCTCTGCTTTCTGTCTGTCAAACAGTTCTGTATCCATGTCAATAAATTACTTTCAATACCAAGAGCTTTAATTTTCCTTACTAATCTCTTGTGTGGAACTTGTCAAAAGTGTTTTGAAAGTCCAGATACACAACATCTACAGATTCACTCTTGTCCACTCTACTGCTCACACTTTCAAAAAAGTCCATAATATTTGTCAAGCATGACCCTTTAGTAAATCCATGCTGACTAAGACCGATTCCGTTACTGCTTTCCAAAAGTTCAGTTATAACATCCTTAATGATCAACTCAAGTATTTTCTCCATCACTGATGTCAGGCTAACCGGCCTATAGTTCCTCATTTTCTCTCGCCCTCCTATTTTAAAGAGTTGAGTTACATTAGCTACACTTCAGTCCATTGGAATTCTTCCAGAGTCTACAGAATCCGTTATTTCTAGGGCCATTTCCTTAAGTACTCTGGGGACTTATCCAGTTTTAATCTCATCAATTTCTCCACACCATTTCCTGACTAATAAAGATTTCCTTCAGTTTCTCCTTCACTCTTGACCCTCTGTCACCCAGCGTTTCCGAAAGTTTATTTGTGTCCTCCTTAGTGAAGACAGATCCAAATTACTGGTTCAACTGGTCTGCTCTTTGTTGTCCGTTATGAATTCAGCTGATTCTAACTACAAGAGACTGACATTTGTCTTCACAAGTCATTTTCTCTTCACAAATATATAGAAGCCTTTACAGTCAGTTTTTATGCTTTCAGCAAACTTACTTTCATATTCTATTTTCGCTTTCCAAATTAAACCCTTTGTCTTCTTTTGCTGAATTTTAAATTTCTCCCACTTCTCGGGTTTGCTGCTTTTTATGGCTAATTTATATGCCTCCTCTTTGGCTTTAATACTATCTCTTGTTAGTCATGGTTGAGTCACCTTCCCTGTTGTACTCTTATGCCAGACAGGGATGTACAATTGTTGACATTCATTCACGTGTTCTTTAAACGTCTGCCGTTGCTTATCCACTGTCAACCCCTTAAGTACGCTTGGTCAGCTTATCCTAGCCATGCATGTTTCATACCATCAAAGTTAACTTTCTTTAAGTTCAGGATGCTAGTTTCAAGCTTAATTGTGTCACTCTCAATTTTAATGAAGAATTCTACCATATTATGGTCACTTTCCCCCAAAGGATCTCATACCGCAATATTGCTAATTAATCCTTTTTCATTACACAATACCCAGTCTAATACGGCTTGCTCTTGAGTTGGTTCCTCAACATACTAGTCGAGGAAACCATCTCTCATAAATTCCATGAAATTCTCCCCTATCATATTGCTACCAGTCTGGTTAGTCCAATCAATGTGTAGATTGAAGCCACCCACAAAAACTGCTGTGCCCTTATAGCATGCATCTCTAATTTCCTGTTTGATACAGTCCCCAACATCACAACTACTGTTTGGTGGTCTATACACAACCCCTACTAACATATTTTTACCTTTGGTGCTCCACAGCTCCACCCAAACTGATTCCACTTCATCCAGGCTAATGTCCTCCCTTACTACTGGGTTAATCTCCTCCTTAACCAGCAACACCACTCCACCATCCTTTCCTTTCCATCTTTCCTGAAAATTGAGTTCCCATCCTTGACCACCCTGGAACCAGGTCTCTTAGACCCAACTACATATAATCCATTATTAACCATTTGTGCAGATAATTCATCCACCTTATTACAAATGCTCCTCGCATTGAGACACAGAGCCTTCAAGCTCATTTCTTTGACATTTATTGCCATTTTAGTATCATTGTGGAACATGGCCCTTTTTGATTTTTGTCTTTGGTTTCTCTGCCTTCCACTTCCACTTTTAGAGTCATAGAAACAGACCCTTCGGTCCAACTCGTCCATGCCAACCAGATATCCCACCCCAATCTGGTCCCACCTGTCCACATCCCTCCAAACACTTCCTATTCATATACCCATCCAAATGCCTTTTAAATGGTGCAATTGTACCAGCCTCCACCACTTCCTGTGGCAGCTCATTCCATACATGAACCACCCTGTGTGAAAAGGTTGTCCCTTAGGTCTCTTTTAAATCTTTTCCCTCTCACCCTAGACTTATGCTCTCTAGTTCTGGAAGTTGCCACCCCAGGGAAAAGACTTTGTCTATTTATCCTATCCATGCCCCTCATGATTTTATAAACCTCTATAAGGTCACCCCTCAGCCTCCGGTGCTCCAGGGAAAACAGCCCCAGCCTGTTCAGCATCTCCCTATAGCTCAAATCCTCCAACCCTGGCAACATCCTTGTAAATCTTTTCTGAACCCTTTCAAGTTTCACCAACATCTTTCCGATAGGAAGGAGACCAGAATTGCACACAATATTCCAACAGTGGCCTAACCAATGTCCTGTACAGTTGCAACATGACCTCCCTACTCCTGTACTCAATACTCTGACCAATAAAGGAAAGCATACAAAATGCCTTCTTCACTATCGTATCTACCTGCAACTCCATTTTCAAGGAGATATGGACCTGCACTCAAAGGTCTCTTTGTTCAGCAAAACTCCCTAAGACCTTACCATTAAGTGTATAAGTCTTGCTAAGATTTGTTTTCCCAAATTTACCTAAATTAAACTCCATCTGCCATTCCTCAGCCCATTGGCTCATCTAATAAAGATTCCATTGTATTCTGAGGTAACCTTCTTCATTGTCCACTGCACCTCCAATTTTGGTGTCATCAGCAAACTTACTAATGCTTACACTCCAAATCGTTTATATAAATGATGAAAAGTAGTGGACCCAGCACTCATCCCTGTGGCACACCACTGCTCACAGGCCTCCAGTCAAACAGTCAGGCCAGGCAGGGACAAAGGAGAGAACAAGGTAGGACTGGTAAATTATGCTGCATTATTTCAATGCAAGAGGCCTAACAGGGAAGGCAAATGAACTCAGGGCATGGTTAGGACTGGGATATCATTGCAATTACAGCAACATGGTTCAGGGATGGGGACTGGCAGCTTAATGTTCCAGGATACAAATGCTACAGGAAGGACAGAAAGGGAGGCAAGCAAGGAGGGGAGTGGCGTTTTTGATAAGGGATAGCATTAAAGCTGTACTCAGGGAGGATATTCCTGGAAATAGATCCAGGGAGGTTCTTTAGGTGGAACTGAGAAATAAGAAAGGGACAATCACCTTATTGGGATTGTATTATAGACCCCCTAATAGTCAGAGGGAAATTGAGAAAAAAATTTGTAAGGAGATCTCAGTTATCTGTAAGAATAATAGGTGGTTATGGTAGGGGCTTTTAACTTTCCAAACATAGATTGGGACTATGTTAAGGGTTTAGATGGGGAGGAATTTGTTAAGTGTGTACAAGAAAATTTTCTGATTCAGTATGTTGATGTACCTACGAGAGAAGGTGCAAAACTTGACCTACTCTTGGGAAATAAGGCAGGGCAGGTGACTGAGGTGTCAGTGGGGGAGCACTTTGGGGCTAGCGACCATAATTCTATTAGTTTTAAAACAGTGATGGAAAAGGATAGGCCAGGTCTAAAAGTTGAAGTTCTAAATTGGAGGAAGGCCAATTTTGATGGTATTAAGCAAGAACTTTCAGAAGCTGATTGGGCACAGATGTTCGCAAGTAAACGGACGGCTGGAAAATGGTAAACCTTCAGAAATGAGATAACGAGAATCCAGAGAAAGTATGTTCCTGTTAGGGTGAAAGGAAAGGCTGGTAGGTGTAGGGAATGCTGGATGACTACAGAAATTGAGGATTTGCTTCAGAAAAAGAAGGAAGCATATGTCAGGTATAGACAGAATAGATCGAATGATTCCTTAGAAGAGTATAAAGGCAGTAGGAGTATACTTAAGAGAGAAATCAGGAGGGCAAAAAGGGGTCATGAGATAGCTTTGGCAAATAATATTAAGGAGAATCCAAAGAGCTTTTACAAAGACATTAAGGACAAAAGTGTAACTAGAGAGAGAATAAGGCCCCTCACAGATCAGCAAGGCACCCCTGTGTGTGGAGCCGCAGGAGATGGGGCAGATACTAAATGAGGTTTTTGCATCAGTACTTACTGTGGAAAAGGACATGGAAGATATAGAATGCAGAGAAATAGATTGTCACATCTTGAAAAATGTCCATATTACAGAAGAGGAAGGTCTGGATGTCTTGAAACGCATCAAAGTGAATAAACCATCAGGACCTGATCAGGTGTACCCCAGAACTCTGTGGGTAGTTAGGGAAGTGATTGCTAGGCCTCCTGCTGAGATATTTGTGTCATTGATAGTCACAACTGAGGTGCCGGAAGACTGGAGGTTGGCTAGCATGGTGCCACTGTTTAAGAAAGCTGGTAAGGACAAGCCAGGGGACCATAGACCAGTGAGCCTGACATCGGTGGTGGGCAAGTTGCTGGAGGGAATCCTGAGAAACAGGATATACGTGTATTTGGAAAGGCAAGGACTGATTAGGGATAGTCAACATGGCTTTATGCATGGGAAATCATGTCTCACAAACTTGATTGAGTTTTCTGAAGAAGTACAAAGGTTGATGAGGGCAGTGTGACAGATGTGATCTACATGGACTTCAGTAAAGGCATTCAACAAGGCTCCCCATGGGAAACTGGTGAGCAAGGTTAGATCTCATGGAATACAGGGAGTTTTTGTCCTTACTTTACTTCCCTCCAACTTACTGTCATAGATTAATACAGCATGGAAACAGGCCCTTCAGCCCAAACTGGTCCTTGCTGACCATGGTGCCCACTCAGCTAGTTCCAATTGCCTGCATTTATTGAGTCATTTATCCTGCATTGGTTCCCATCCCCCTACTATATTAGTTTAAACTCTCAAAACAGCACTAGCAAACACTCCCTCTCTTGAATTCCTCCCTCTTGCACCTTCCTTCAAGTCAGGGTATCTTAACTACCCTGCCATCCCCACTCTGACTAGCATGTGGCACTGGTAGCAATCCCGACATTACTATCTTTGAGGTCCTACTTTTTAGTTTAACTCCTAACTCCCTAAACTCAGCTTGTAGGACCTCATCACATTGTTTTTACCTATACTGTTGGTGCCTATATGCACCATGACAGCTAACTGTTCACCCTCCCCCTCCAGGTTGTCCTGCAGCCACTCTGAGACATCCTTGACCCTTGCACCAGGAAGGCAACATACCATCTTGGACTTCTGTTTGCTGCTAGAGAAATGTCTATCTATTCCCCTTAGAATTGAACCAACCCCCCCATCACTACAGCTCTGCCATTCTTTTTCATGTGCTCTTATGGAGCAGATGGTGCAATGAACCTGGCTGTTCCTGCATTTCCCTGGTGAGCTGTATAGCTGTTTTGGACCCCTGCACTACCTTTCTACTCCTCTTGTCTGTTGGTCACCCATTCCCTGCCTTCCTCAGTAAATTTTATCTGTGGTGTGACCAACTTTCTGAATATGCCATCCACAATTCCCTCGGTCCTCTGTCAAGTGGTCAGACAAAAGCTGCAGCTGGAGACACTTTCTGCACGTGAAGGAGTCAGGGACATCATAGGGATCCCTGAATTCCCACATCGCCCAGGAGGAGCATGACACAGGTCTGGGATCTTTTGTCAAGACTTAAGTCTTAAGCTTCCAACAGTAGCAAAGCAAAGAGAGAATGAGAGAAGAAAAACCACTCATTCTCTTACCTGCTGCCTGTGATTTCACAGTTAAACGCCCTTCTACCTCTCCTTTACCCCCATATATTCAGTAGCTGGAGTAGAGTCATAGAGATGTACAGCATGGAAACAGACCTTTCAGTCCAACCAATCCATGCAGACCAGATATCCCAACCCAATCTAGTCCCACCTGCCAGCACCCGGCACATATCCCTCCAAACCCTTCCTATTCATATACCCATCCAAATGCCTCTTAAATGTTGCAATTGTACCAGCCGCCACCACTTCCTCTGGCACCATGTTTGCCAACCACCAGTCTTCCGGCACCTCACCTGTGACTATCGTTGATACAAATATCTCAGCAAGAGGCCCAGCAATCACTTCTCTAGCTTCCCACAGAGTTCTCGGGTACACCTGATCAGGTCCTGGGGATTTATCCACCTTTACCCGTTTCAAGACATCCAGCACTTCCTCCTCTGTAATATGGACATTTTGCAAGATGTCACCATCTATTTCCCTACATTCTATATCTTCCATATCCTTTTCCACAGTAAATACTGATGCAAAATTTTAATTTAGTATCTCCCCCATTTTCTGTGGCTCCACACAAAGGCCACCTTGCTGATCTTTGAGGGACTCTATTCTCTCCCTAGTTACCCTTTTGTCCATAGCATATTTGTAAAAACCCTTTGGATTTTCCTTAATTCTATTTGCCAAAGCTATCTCCCCTTTTTGCCCTCCTGATTTCCCTCTTAAGTATACTCCTACTTCCTTTATACTCTTCTAAGGATTCACTCGATCTATCCTGTCTATATCTGACATATGCTTCCTTCTCTTTCTTAACCAAACCCTCACTTTCTTTAGTCATCCAGCATTCCCTATACTTACCAGCCTTTTCTTTCACCTTGACAGGAATCCTGACTGGATTATGACATGCCTTACCTCTCTACTGCTCACCCTCCTCACTGAAGCCTGGTATTCATATAAGCCTACAGCTTAACCTCCAGCAGCAGTTCAACCACAAATCTGTCCTTCTGAAAATGGCCGCTCCGCTAAAGCTTGCCTTCCTTTCATTTGTTCCTGGGCAGTGACTGAGACAACTCCTCCCAGAATCGTTCTCAACATTGCCGTCTGTTGGCAAATGGCAAAGGATGAAGGCGATTTTGTAGTCTGGAGTTGATGTGAGCCATGACTAATCTCTCAAAGTATTTCATAATATGGAGCTCAATTATTGCCCCAGGAGGGCAATAATTGAGGGACGCTGCATGATTTATCTTCGGTATCGAGATGATGGTGGTCTTCTTAAAACAGGTGGGAACTGCAGATTGTAGTAAGGAGAGGTCAAAGATGTCTGTGAATACTACCACCAGCTGGTCCGCACAAGGATCTGGGCACAGCCATCTGGGCCAGTTGTTTTCTGTGAGAAACGAAGCTCACTCACTTCAATAATTTCATCCGTGACAAGATCTGAATCAGTAGTATCGTTTATTAGGCTCTTGCAAGAGGGGTGTGATGTCCACTGTCCACAAGACAGGCACACACACACCGAGTTTAACGAGTACACATATTTATGTAATTTGTTTCTCTTCCCTCCTCTCATTGCTCCTCCCCTGTTTACATCTGTTTCTAATCTAAACTCAGCTGTTTATCTCTGAACTCATCCAGCCTTGTCCATGACAAAATGATTATGGCCTCACAAGGCCGTTTGACCACCTCCCTCTGTGGTCTTATTGTTATTTATCCTTCTTTACTGTCATCTGTTTCCGTGCTTGCCAAAGCAGTATTTCCTTTTATACTGAGCTTTATGACCTCTTGATGGTGGTCCCTTTTTGTTTTTGCAGAACTGGGAAACCTGCTTGTAACTGTTTGTACAGGCATATCTTACTTAACCGACACCCACCTCCCCTGATAGCCCACACTGAGCCTTGTGATTTTTGCAGAAAGAACAACGTGTACAATTCTTTTCGTTACATTTTCCATGGGTAAAGTAAAATTCCTCTTGGTGTCTCTGACTGCCTTACCAAGGTAATTTGAGAAACAAAGCTCACACACCTCAATAATTGCAGTCCGAGACAAAATCTGAATCAGCAGTGTCCTTTATTTTACACTTGCAAGTGGGTGAGATGTCCAGTGACTATAAGGTAGAGGACATACACACACCAAGTTCAATTCATACATAATATTTATATGATTTGATGTCTTTTGTTTTACATTGCTTCTCCCCTGCTTACATCCTCCACTTCCCTAAGACCGGCCCCCATTACTCCTGTTTATCTCTTGCCTTATCCAGCCTTGTCTGTGACAAAATGCTTATTCCTGGCCTCACAAGCCTGTTTGACCTCATCCTGGCATATTCTTTCTTCATCATTATCTACCCCCTTCATCTGTGCCTTTCCCGAGGCCGTTCTGATCCCTATGACCCTTTTAATTGGGGTTTGTTCCTCTGTCTCTGTAAAAGTGGGAAACAGATGTTTATACCTACTGTTTGTACAGGTGTATCTAGCTTAACTTCATCCCCTCACAACATCTTATCTACTTGCCCGTAATGTCTACCATTGTTTTGAAGTCACATTTAATTCTGACATACAGTTTTAGCTAATACAAAAACAATTATATATTTCCTCCACATCGTTTCCATTCTTGTTGACTCAGCTCGTGGCTAAAACAATTACACACTGGCGTGAGCCCATTTTACTTTGTAAAATGGAATTGCAGAATTGCAGAAGTAACATTAGTTTACCTATATCCCACAATTTCCCCCTTTTCTTTAATTACCATTTGTTATCTTCTGCATTTTTCTTTTAGGGGCACCTGTTTCATCAGGGCTGTTTCAATCAGTCTTTGGGTGAGCCCTCGTATACAGGGTATGATACAACAGCCAATGGCCACCAATACCCCGACTACTACTATCAGGGAAGTAAGGATAGAACTTCCTTACACCCCCTTCTACCTTCCAAACCAGGACTCAAGCCATCCTGTGAGAGATGTATCTACTCCTGAATTCTCAGCCAGTTCCTCTGCTAAGGTAGTCAATCCCCTTAAGGTCCGAGTAATTGAACCATCAGGTGCAGTGTTATTAGGAATAAAGGTACAACAGCTTCCTCCTAACATCACATACACACACCCCCTTTTTCTGCTAAAATCATATCAAGGGCCATTCTGTTTTCCCATGCCATCCTACTTGTCGCATCAAGCTGGTCTGATATTCCTTTAACCGCATCTCTTGTATAATTTATAAATCATGGTTGATTATAGAAAATGTAATTTATCCAATCTATATTTTTATTAATTGTTACCCACCAAAAGAGAGCTGACTCAAAGCCTGCTGCAATCTGGTTACGAGCCTTGAATTCATCAGGTACCCCCCTAGGGACTCCTACCGAATCGAGATAAATCCTGTCATCGAAAGAAGTGTCTAACAGTAATCTCTTACCCCTTCCCTTTTTCCCTCCTATCTTTTCCTTCTCAAATGCCAGGGTAAATGGAATTGCCAATTGTACAATTGCACATATCCCTCTTCAATCTGGAGGTAGCGTGGGTCTCAATATTTTGCCTCCACAGTCCCACCACAGATCCGCTCGGGCAACCTTCAGTGCTGAGTAGTTCCCTCCCTTCTCCCTTTCAGTAACATTCTTAATCTCTGTACATAATTTCAGCTCCCCTAAATCTTTCGACCGACTTGTACCTCGTCTACGCACACACGATGTGTGATTTCCAACTGCGGCAGAAAACAGGGGGGAACTTTCGCATCTTTCTTCTCCAAGGGAGGGAACATCAGAGATAGGGAGGTACAATTCCTATCATTCCATGCAGCCTTATCCTGGTACAGGGCTATCATACATTTCATGCCCTTCCTGCCTCGCTTCCACCCGAGCGGAAAGGAAACCACCTGGGCCACTGGCCGACCGGAGGCACATGCATAGCAATTGCTCTTATTCAGACTTTTCACAGTATACTTTACCCATTCAACCCAGGCATTTGCATCCCCGTAGCCAGTTTCTATTTCAATGGTCTGTTTCAAGTCCTTTACCTCTATAAATTTTACTACTTTAGGATCACCGGGAGGGGTGAAAGATTGTATCTTATTACCCAGTAGTTCTACCCGTTTTCCCTGTCCTACACTAATTCGGAAACAATAGCCCAAGAAATCCTTCCCATTTGCTTTCATTTCTATCTCAAACGTTACATTTCATTGTATCTCATAGGTGCGCCCCCCCCCCCGCAGGATTGTTTCGTGCCATGTGGTTTTCCTTATCATTAGGTATATTGGGTTACACTTTTTATCTGGACAATCACGAGCTGGTCGGAAGGGGGCCCGGTGTACTGTGACGAGACCATTATACTAAGTACCATCCCCAAGGCCATCCCCATAGGACTTAAGATGTATCTCAGAGCTGCGGCACTGTCTCTGATTATCTACATCCCCACAATTTACTAAGCTGCATACATCAGCGTCCATTACTTGTGGATGATCAGATTCAGGAACCGTTAATAATACATATGAAAATGATATTTGACAAAATCCCAATACTAAAAGGGCTAGCATCATAATTCTAGCAGCATCCCCAGTATTCTAAACATCATGCTGAAGCACAAAAAGACTTAATATACAATCTTACAGAAATAATCCCGCGCTCACGTCGCCACTGTATAATTAGTTACTCAAAGTCTCTTTAGTCTGAGTTTCAGCGGGTCTTGCGTTGATTCGGCTGTCCAGACTTCTGCCTCAACTGGAGATTCCAGTGGCCCTTTGATCTGAGCGTAGTGAGTCCAGCCTTTCCCCACCGTCCTTATTGCCGTTTCGGTAGTCAAAAGAGCCTGGTACGGCCCTTCCCAGTCCGGCTGCAATTTAGTCTCTGTCCATGATTTTACTAAGATTCAATCGCCCCGCCGGATGGGATGAACGGTGCATTCAAGGGGTGGAGTCTGTGCCAATAAACCCTGTTTCCTGAGGAAAAACAAAGAGGAGGACAAGCCCAGTATGTACTTCTTTAAAAACAAATCTTTAGTTTCGGGAATTGGCAATTCTCCATTCGTTCCCAAGTAAGGTAATCCAAATAAGATTTCATAGGGGGATAGTCCCAAGTCTTTCCTTGGGGCTGTTCGTACTCGCAAGAGAGCTATAGGTCAACATTTGGTCCAAGGGAGTCTGGTTTCTATTATCAATTTAGAGAGCTGTCGTTTGAGTGTTTGGTTCATTCTCTCAACCCTTCCCGATGATGGCGGGTGCCATTGAGTATGGAACTCCCAGGAAATTCCCAACCCTTTCATTACCCCCTGTAACACTTTAGAGGTAAAGTGAGTTCCTTGGTTGGAATCTATACGATTCACTAGCCCATATCGGGGAATTATGTGGTCCAATATTGTTTTAGACACTCCACTCGCAGTGGCAGTAGCTAGGGGGTATGCCTCAACCCAACCAGATAAATGATCTACTATGACTAGCATATATTTTAGTCTCCCTACCCTGGGGAGTTCAGTATAATCTACTTGTATACTCTGGAAAGGTCTCAATTCTGGGTCTCTTCCTCCCGGGGTCTGTTTTTTCAAGACTTTCTTATTTACCTTTTTGCATATGATACAACCCTCACATATTTGTTTAGCAATTGTATATATTCCTTTACTTCCATATTCCCTAAGAACCAAATCACACATTATTTGTACTCCCCAATGGCTGCCTTGGTGTAGGACAGCCATAATCTCTCGCATCATCATTTTGTTTAACATTTCCCTTCCATCAGGTAACCTCCAATGCCCGTCTGCTGTTTTTACAGCCCCTAAATCTCTCAATTCTTTTTCTTCACTTTCAGTAAATATAGGAGCTTCCCGAGGACCTGGGACAGTAGGTATTAGGGAATGAATCACCACTTCTTGTGGGTTCAGGGCGGCTTCCCTCGCCACTTCATCGGCTAATCTATTTCCCCTAACCTCTGGTTCATTTCCTTTCTGATGACCACTTACATGCACTACTGCTATTTCTCGGGGGAGTAATATGGATTCCAAGACCCATTTAATCAATTCTTCATGTACTAATTCCTTCCCCCATCTCTGGGTTAATAATCCCAAAACCGCTCCCTTATCTATGGTAGCAAAGAGGTGGAAAGATTTATCTAGGGAAGGTAAGGCTAACACGGGGATGTGGATCAGATCTCTTTTTCCTCATCATCCCAACTTAGACATTTTGGTTCGCCCTCTAATAGTTTGAAATATAATTTCTTAGTCTTCTGTGCATAGGAATCAATCCACAATCTGCAATAACCCGTGAGACCCAAACATTTGTGTAACTCCCGTTTAGTGCTGGGCAGCGGCATTCCCACTATTCCCTCTATCCGTTCAGGGCTTATCTTTCGCTTTCCCTCACTAACTAAATGTCCCAAGTATTTCACTTCTTGCTCCACATATTGTGGTTTGTTTTTAGATACCCGCAGTCCTTGCTGGCCCAGGAAATTCAATAATTTGTTCGTGGCTTCTACTACTCTTTCTCTTCTTTTTCCTGTTACTAAGAGGTCATCTACATACTGCAACAGGGTAGTCCCCTTGGGGCTGCTAAATTTCTCCAAAATTTGTTCTAACATCTGTCCAAATAAATCCGGGGATTCCGTAAACCCCTGGGAGACCACAGTACACCGGTGTTGATTTTTCTGTCCTGTCTTAGGGTCTTCCCACTCAAAGGCAAACACATTCCTACCTTCCTCTGCCAAGGGACAAGCCCAAAAGGCATCCTTTAAATCTATCACACTAAACCATTTGTGGTCATGAGGGATCTCACTTAATAAGGTATAGGGGTTTGGCACCACTGGGTGCCTGATCTGTACTATTCGATTTAATGTTCTCAAATCCTGCACCAATCGATAAGTTCCATCGGATTTCCGCACTGGTAGTATTGGGGTATTATAAGGAGACATACATGGCTCCAACAGTCCATCTCTAATCAATCCTTCAATTACTGGCTGCAGTCCTCGTTTACCTTCTATGGAAATGGGATATTGTCACTCACAGACAACATCCCCTTTCCTTTTTTTTTAAATTTACTTCAAGGGGAGGGATCTGTAGTTTTCCACAATTCCCTTCTCTAGCCCATACAATAGGGTCTATCTCTCTCTCCACATCCTCTGTCAACATTGCCTTTTGTACAACTAATTCTTTTTCCTGAATTCCAATCCCCAGTTCTAAGAGGATAATTAAGTCTCTCCCTAGTAAGTTACTTCCTATATCAGGGATATACAACAATTCCCCTGTGACCCTATCCTTAGGACCTTCTATCATCATAGGTTCAAATACTGGAACAGTAAAGCCTTCCTCTTTTACTCCTGAAACAGTAATTGACCGTGTTGACATTCCTACTTTCTTTGGTTTAAAATTCAGCGATGACCGCGCTGCCCCCGTATCTACTAGGAAGACTACCTCTTCCCTACAGGGTCCCACCTTCAGGTTTATCAAGGTGGGCCCCCGAGGGCAGGAACCCTTGACACCCCTATTCTTCATCAAAATTCATAAGCGGAATTGCCCTCTCTTCCCTTTTCAGAGCAGGACACTCCTGCTTAAAGTGCCCTATCTTTCCGCAATAATAGCATCCTGCCTGTGGAGACCTCCAGCTCTGCCCCTGTCGCTCGAACCCTCTATCAAACGCTCCCCCTTGTCCTCTCTGTCCGACATGCTGCCACCTGCCGCTCTGGTTGCTCACTATTGGTTCCATTCTTTTCTTAACTACCTCATCAACCGTAGCTACCATTATTTTCACCTTCTGTTTTTGTCTCTCATCCTCTCTCTTTACAAACACTTTCTGTGCCTCTCTTAACAATTCATCTAATGGCTTTTCACTCCACCCTTCTATCTTCTGTATCTTTCTCTGTATGTCTGGCCATGCCTTTGTCACAAAAATGTACTTTCAAAAGACCCTGTGCCACTGGGTTCTCAGGGTTCATTCCAGAATATTTCCACATTGAGTCTCTTACTCTCTGCAAAAAAAAGCTGAAGGAGTCTCATCTTTCTCCTGTCTAACTTCAAAGACTTTAGTCAAATTCTGTGACTTCGGAACTGCCTCTCTTATTCCTTTTAGAACCAGGTCTTTCAATTCCCTCATTCCTTCTTAATACTCTGGGTTTTGATCTTCCCACTGGGGGTCTCTGAGGGGAAACTTCGTCTCTCCCTGTCCAGCATCCCCATCTCCAATGGGGTGTTCCCTGTCCCATATTTTAATGGCTGCTTCCCGTATAAGCCCCCTTTCTTCCCCAGTAAATAGTATATTCAAAATAGACATTAACTCAGCCCAGGTATACAGACTGGGCCCCAAAAATTGATCAATTCATTCAGACAACCCTACCGGATCCTCAACCAGGACCTTCATTTCTTTTTTAAATGTTCTGACCTCCCCACTGCTGAGGGGGACACTTACAAACCCAATCCCTATTTGTCCCCTATTGGTACCTCCCAAAGGGGATAAGTCATTACGTTCTTCCCCTTTTTCTTTTTTTCAAAGAAATATTGCAATATTTCTAGCTCCCCATAACTTCAAACACCAATTCATCAATTCATGCTTGACTAACTTTAAAGCCTGTTCCAAACTTGTAAATATATTCATTTATTCAGTATTTAATATTCAAAATGTAAAATGCATACAGTTCTCAATTTTGAAATCCACTGTAATCACCCAGTTTAGTCCCTTAATTTAAATCCAAATTAGTTTTCTTAAGTAGTCCTGACCAATCATTGCTCAATTACAATACTATAGGTCGTGAAATAATCAGAGCTGCCTTAAAAGAATTTGTCTACTCAAGTTAAAAAAAAAACTTCTAATGCATGAACAATGGCCGAATCCAAGGTCACAGATATTAACCATAGGATCTTGTTTTTACTACAATCTAATGTTGAACTGAAACTTCAACTGTCCTCCATAAATCGCTTTTATGTAAAGATAAAAGAGATTAGTTAGAAACTGATAGTAAGGCAGTCATGACCTGTAAGAAGAACAGGAGTTATCATTTTTTTTTCATAATCTCTATAGAATCCTTAACCTTAAAAGAAATCATGTTAAGTTTCCATAATAAAAATCAGATTCAAAACAGTCCCGGAACTCAAGCTCCAGGGAATAAAACGCAAACATTCAATCACCAACAAACAAATGTGCATTCAAACCAAATCACAAAGGGTTAAACTTTCTACCAGCTGTACAGCTCTTTTCATTCTCTCTCTCTCTCTCTCTCTCTCTCTCTCTCTCTCTCACTCATTGACAAATAAATTCAGATATTTACAAACCCAGTCTTTGTCCGACCTGTATTTTGGCCAGAAGACGGCGGGACAAAGAATGGATTCCTTAGTCCATCAACAATATTTAATCATCTATTTCCCTTGTACAAGTATTATTTTGCCAATTCCACAACATCCTGCCCAAAGGACTTTCTGGATGTATGTTGTAAGGGACCCCACCTCCATTTCCATTGCCTCTTTCCTTCTTTTGTTTTCCCGGAGGCTTTTTCCTTACCCACGGCACAACCCATATTGAGTTCCTTCGTTAGTCCCTTATTAACTACTAAAACTCAATCCTGGCCACCAAGGCAATACTTAAAAGTCAGGTTTCTTACCTTGGTCTGTGCACAGAGTTGCCTGGCCCCTTTGTGCCGTATTGTCTATCGAGCTCCTATCACTGTCTGATTCAGATGTCTCTCTTGTGGGATTCGTACTAGTCTCCCAAAGGAGCAGACCAAACCAGGACACGAGACCGCTCCTCAATGGGGAACGGGACGTGTCTTCCCAGTGTCCAAGGCCAGCCACTCCCCCCGGTGATGGAAGAAAATCCCGGACAGCCCCCAATTGTGAGAAACAAAGCTCACACACCTCAATAATTGCAGTCCGAGACAAAATCTGAATCAGCAGTGTCCTTTATTTTACACTTGCAAGTGGGTGAGATGTCCAGTGACTATAAGGTAGAGGACATACACACACCAAGTTCAATTCATACATAATATTTATATGATTTGATGTCTTTTGTTTTACATTGCTCCTCCCCTGCTTACATCTTCCACTTCCCTAATACCAGCCCCCATTACCCCTGTTTATCTCTTGCCTTATCCGGCCTTGTCTGTGACATTCCTGGCCTCACAAGCCTGTTTGACCTCATCCTGCTGTAGGTCATTGTTAGGCATATTCTTTCTTCATCATTATCTACCCCATTCATCTGTGCCTTTTCCGAGGCCGTTCTGATCCCTATGACCCTTTTAATTGGGGTTTGTTCCTCTGTCTCTGTAAAAGTGGGAAACAGATGTTTATACCTACTGTTTGTACAGGCGTATCTAGCTTAACTTCATCCCCTCACAACATCTTATCTACTTGCCCGTAATGTCTACCATTGTTTTGAAGTCACATTTCATTCTGACATACAGTTTTAGCTAATACAAAAACAATTATATATTTCCTCCACATCGTTTCCATTCTTGTTGACTCAGCTCGTGGCTAAAACAATTACACACTGGCGTGAGCCTATTTTACTTTGTAAAATGGAATTGCAGAATTGCAGAAGTAACATTAATTTACCTATATCCCACAGTAATATCTGATTTCCTGCATCGGTCACTGTCAAAAGGCAGAATGTCTAGGTGGTGAGGCTGTCTATTAGTGCTGATGGTCAAGCTGGGAGCTCTGGCTAAGGGGAGCACTCTACCTGGCTCACCACCACAGACCAGACCTTGCCAGATACCCTGCAGAGAAAGGACATAGTCCATTGGTGCACCCAGCAGAATACTGCATATAGGATGCCTTCGAAATATTGAAGACAATGATGAAAACATCATTTTTTTAAAAATCCCGAGAAGGCATCATTTTGTTTTTATTGATGGTTAACATATATTTTGGAAAAAAAAATGCTTGCACTGTCACTAGTATCCAGAGTTGACTTATCATGGGATTGCAGAAGGGGGAACTTCCTTTGCCTTTAGAAACGAGACCGGAACCGACTTCGGTTCAGCGTCTAAATGATGAATAAAATTCAAAACGGCGATAGCGCGCTTCCTTCAGTTTCCACTTGGGCCACTGTACTCCACTGCATTGTGGGATATCCGATAGCGAGAACATTCGCTGCCATCGCTTTCGTGTAACCAGCGGCCGCTGGTCTCTCAGGTAACGGGGGCGAGAGACAATCTGCGGGTGGATACAACAACCTACTATTCCTATAAGGTTAGTATGAAGTTCAGTCGTTGTTGAAGTTTTAAATTCAGTTCGAGGTGTTTGAAGGGCAACATTACTAAGAGCGAGAGTGTGGGTTCCCGGACCGGACCGGACAGGAGGTCAGAGGGAATGGCTTGGCAGGTTGGTTTGGGTCGCAGCCAAGGGACAGGATGGGTGCATGTAAGGGGAGGTGCCAAGAGCATCAACTATTCCTTTTAGAAATTTTTTGAGGACGTGTGGAGAAAATAGAAGTTGGCCTATGTACAGATCAGATCGTAGAATCCCTACAGTGTGAAAACAGGCCATTTGGCCCATCGACTCTACACCGATCCTCCAAAGAGCATCCCACCCAGACTCATTCTTCTATAGTATCCTTGTGATCCTGTGTTTACAGTGGTTAATGCACCTAGCTTGCATACCCCTAGGCACTGTGGACAATTTAGCACGATCAATCCAGCTAACTTGCACATCTCAAATGTGTCGGGGGAAAAAAAAACTGGAGCACCTGGAGGAACCTGCACCACATGCGGAGAATGTGCAAACTCCACACAAATAGTCGCCTGAGGTTGGAATCGAACCCAGATACATGGTGCTGTGATGCAGCAGTGCTGACCACTGAGCCACCGAGCTTCCTGTGAAATCAAAAAATATGTTTTGTATAGTGAAATATTATGATTTTGAAATAATTCCTGAAAAGGATGCAAGAGTAGCTTTTAGAAGGGAATTGGATAAAAATTTGAAAAGGAAAACTTTGCGGAAAGGTTGCATAGACATACCTAAAATTGAGGCAACAACCTGGTTAGGCTGTAACTCTGGATTACCTTTGTGTAGGGTTGTAGGTTTGCTCGTTGAGCTGTAGGTTTGATATCCAGACGTTTCATTACCTGACTAGGTAACATCATCAGTGGTGACCTCCAAGTGAAGTGAAGCTGTTGTCTCCTGCTTTCTATTTATATGTTTGTCCTGAATGGGGTTCCTGGGGTTTGTGGTTATGTCATTCCCTGTTTGTTTTCTGAGGGGTTGATAGATGGTATCTAGATCTATGTCTTTGTTTATGGCGTTGTGGTTGGAGTGCCAGGCCTCTAGGAATTCTCTGGCATGTCTTTGCTTAGCCTGTCCCAGGATAGATGTGTTGTCCCAGTCGAAATGGTGGTTTTTTTCATCTGTGTGTAGGGCTACGAGGGAGAGAGGGTCATATCTTTTTGTGGCTAGCTGGTGCTGGTGTTCGTGTATCCTGGTGGCTAACTTTCTTCCTGTTTGTCCTACGTAGTGTTTGTGGCAGTCCTTGCATGGAATTTTGTAGATGACGGTTTTGTCCATGGGTTGTACTGGGTCTTTTAAGTTTGTTAGTTTTTGTTTGAGAGTGTTGGTGGGTTTGTGTGCTACTAGGATTCCATGAAGGTCTTATGCCCGAATCGTCGATTCTCCTGCTCCTTGGACGCTGCCTGACCTGCGCTTTTCCAGCAACACATTTTTCAGCTCTGATCTCCAGCATCTGCAGTCCTCACTTTCTCCTAGCCAGGTAATGAAACATCTGGATATCAAACCTACACCCTAAACCTCAACCTGAACTACAAACCTTCACAGAACTTGCAAATACCTTTGTATACATAGCATATAAGCCACTAGTGGTAGACTTCGTGAGCTCTGCAATCCTGCCAAATCTAGTTGTGAATGGTGGTGGACAATTAAACGACTCACTGGAGGAAGAGCCTCCACGATTATCTCTATCTTCAATAAAAGGGCAGCCCAGCAGATCAGAGCAAAAAATAAGGCTGAAACATTTGCATTCATCTTTCTGCGTGTGAAATCATGTCTCACAAACTTGATTGAGTTTTTTGAGGAAGTAACAAAGAGGATTGATGAGGGCAGAGCATAGATGTGATCAATATGGACTTCAGTAAGGCGTTCGACAAGGTTCCCTATGGGAGACTAATTAGCAAGGTTAGATCTTATGGAATACAGAGAGAGCTAGCCATTTGGATACAGAACTGGCTCAAAGGTAGAAGACAGAGGGTGGTGGTGGAGGGTTGTTTTTTAGACTGGAGGCCTGTGATCAATGGAGTGCCACAAGGATCGGTTGCTGGGTCCTCTACTTTTTGTCATTTACATAAATGATTTGGATGCGAGCATAAGAGGTACAGTTAGTAAGTTTGCACATTACACCAAAATTGGAGGTGTAGTGGACAGCGAAGAGGGCTACCTCACATTACAACAGGATCTTGACCAGATGGGATTCTGGATTAGTAGTGCTGAAAGAGCACAGCAGTTCAGGCAGCATCCGAGGAGCAGTAAAACTGATGTTTTGGGCAAAAACCCTTCATCAGGAATACAGGTAGAGGAATAAGTGAGAGGAGGGTGGAGGTGGGGAGAAAGTAGCATAGAGTACAATAGGTGAGTGGGGGAGGGGATGAAGGTGATAGGTCGGGAGGGGAGGGTGGAGTGGATAGGTAGAAAAGATGATTGGCAGGTAGGACAAGTCATGGGGACAGTGCTGAGCTGGAAGGTTGGAACTGGGGTGAGGTGGAGAAAGGGGAAATGAGGAAACTGTTGAAGTCCACAATGCTGCCCTGGGGTTGAAGTGTTCCGAGGTGGAAGATGAGGCATTCTTCCTCCAGGCGTCTGGTGGTGAGGGAGCGGTGGTGAAGGAGGCCCAGGACCTCCATGTCCTCGGCAGAGTGGGAGGGGGAGTTGAAATGTTGGGCCACAGGGCGGTGTGGTTGATTGGTGCGGATGTCCGGAGATGTTCCCTAAAGCGCTCTGCTAGGAGACGTCCAGTCTCCCCAATGTAGAGGAGACCACATCAGGAGCAACTGATACAATAAATGATATTGGTGGATGTGCAGGTAAAACTTTGGATGTGGAAGGCTCTTTTAGAGCCTTGAATGGAGGTGTGGGCGCAGGTTTTACAGTTCCTGCGGTGGCAGGGGAAGGTGCCAGGATGGGAAGGTGGGTTGTAGGGGGGGGCGTGGACCTGACCAGGTAGTCACGGAGGGAACGGTCTTTGCGGAAGGCGGAAAGGGGTGGAGAGGGAAATATATCCCTGGTGATGGGGTCTGTTTGGAGGTGGCGAAAATGTTGGTGGATGATTTGGTTTATGCGAAGGTTGGTAGGGTGGAAGGTGAGCACCAGGGGCGTTCTGTCCTTGTTACGATTGGAGAGGTGGGGAATGGGCTGAGAAGTGGCACATGGAGTTTACTTCAGATAAATGCGAGGTGCTGCATTTTGGGAAAGCAAATCTTAGCAGGACGTATACACTTAATGTTATAAGAGGGAATGTTGCTGAGCAAAGAGACCTTGGAGTGCAGGTTCATATCTCCTTGAAAGTGGGGTTGCAGGTAGATAGGATAGTGAAGAAGGTGTTTGGTATGCTTTCCTTTCTTGGTCAGAGTATTGAGTACAGGAGTTGGGAGGTCATGTCGCAGCTGTATAGGACATTGGTTAGGCCACTGTTGGAATAGTGTGTGCAATTCTGGTGACCTTCCTATCGGAACGATGTTGTGAAACTTGAAAGAGTTCAGGAAAGATTTAAAAGGATGTTGCCAGGGATGGAGGATTTGAGCTATAGGGAGATGCTGAACAGGCTGGGGCTGTTTTCCCTGGACCATCAGAGGCTGAGGGGTGACCTTATAGAGGTTTGCAAAATTGAGGGGTGTTGATTGGGTAAATAGGCAAAGGCTTTTCCCTGGGGTCAGGGAGTCCAGAACTAGAGAGCATAGGTTTAGGGTGAGAGGGGAAAGATATAAAAGAGACCAAAGGGGCAACTTTTTCACACAGAGGTGGTATTCCTGATGAAGGGCTTTTGCCCAAAATGTCGATTTTGCTGCTTCTCGGATGCTGCCTGAACTGCTGTGTTTTTCCAGCACCACTCTAATCTGGACAGAGAGTGGTACATGTATGGAATGAGCTGCCAGAGGAAGTGGTGGAGGCTGGTACAATTGCAACATTTTAAGAGGCAGTTGGATACATATATGAATAGGAAGGGTTTGGAGGGATATGGGTTCGGTGCTGGCGGGTGGGACTAGATTGGGTTGGGATATCTGGTTGGCATGGATGAGTTGGACCAAAGGGTCTGTTTCTATGCTGTACATCTCTATGACTCTGTGAGCTGAAGGCATTGGAAAATGCAAAGGCTATGCATCTTGACAACTGCTGAAAATCTGTGCTCAAGAATTAGCTTTACAACATTGGTATCTACCCGACAATGTGAAGTGTCCAAGTATGCCCTGTCCACAAAGTGCTTGATAAATCTTACCCAACTAATAACTGCCCTTATCAGTCTACTCTCGTTAGAAAATGATAGAAGGTGTCAGTTACACTGTAATAACCTAATCACCGATAATCCGGTTAGGTTCTGTCTGACCTAATTTTAACCTTGGTCTAAACATGGAAAACATGTTCTTCACATCAAGGTGGAAGTGGGTACTGCAGATGCTGGAGATTAGAGTAATGCTGGCAAACACAGCACGTCAGGCAGCATCCAAGGAGCAGGAAATTCCTGATGAAGGGCTTTTGTGTGAAATGTCAATTTTCCTGCTTCTTGGATGCTGTCTGACCTGCTGTGTTTTGCCAGCATCACTCTAATTTAATCCTTGGCATCAAGACATTATTTGACTTGAGTATGCTATTGAGGGCCTTCAGCAAAATTAAAGTTATGGGAATTGAGAGCAAAATTGCTCTAGTTGAAGTTTTAGGAAAGCTCAAAAAACTGTGACAATTGAGGATTAGTCAATAGAGAACGAATGGGCATCTCTCTCCTGAGATCTTTCTCCAGTCTCTTCTGGTTCACCTTCCATTGGAAGAAGACCGCTACCTGACAAGGACTTGCCCTGACAAATGAGAACTCCTACAATGCAGATAAAGGTGTTCGGTTCCCTTCTTGAGATTCTTACACGATTGATGCAACTGCAAAATGCCAGCTTCTGTGAACGGCCACAATTTTTTTTTCAGCAAGTACAAGCTTTTGGAGGATCTCTTAACACTCTTCGCAATGCTTGCAGAGCGTGTCAAGCGAGGCTGTCCGATTAAGGGAACCGTCCTCCCTTTATACAGTCAATTATACACGCAAGACGCAATCCCCACCGCTCCCCCATAGTCACGTGCCACTCAAAAATATTGTGAAGTGATTAGATTATTTCCAGAAACAGTGTGTTGATTAGGTTATTCCTTAAAACAGTGTGTGATTAGGTTATCACATCCTGCATGCAAGAAAAAACAAAACACACACACCCCTGGGACATCCAATTTCTTACATGTCAGCAGAACAAATTGACCCTTTAACATCTCAAAGGCAAAGTTGCCATTATCCTCCCAGACTACAGGGCTGCTCAAAATTTGCCCCTCATGTCTTTTTGAATTCTTTTTCCTCTCACCTTAAAAAAGAAAATTCCCCTCTAGTTTGAAGTCCCCACCCGAGGTAAAGGACACCTACCTCACTAGGGGGGGAGGGGGGTGGGGTTAGACTGGGTTGGGGGAGGGGGCAGTGTTGGATGGGGTTGGGAGTATTGGACGGGGTGGGGGGAGTGGACGGGGTTGGGGAAGGGGACAGTATTGGACGGGGTGGGGGGAGTGGACGGGGACGGGGAAGGGGGCAGTATTGGACGGGGTGGGGGGAGGGGACGGGGACGGGGCAGTATTGGACGGGGTGGGGGGAGTGGACGGGGACGGGGAAGGGGGCAGTATTGGACGGGGTGGGGGGAGTGGACGGGGACGGGGAAGGGGGCAGTATTGGACGGGGTGGGGGGAGGGGACGGGGACGGGGAAGGGGGCAGTATTGGACGGGGTGGGGGGAGGGGACGGGGACGGGGACGGGGAAGGGGGCAGTATTGGACGGGGTGGGGGGAGGGGACGGGGACGGGGAAGGGGGCGGTATTGGACGGGGTGGGGGGAGGGGACGGGGACGGGGAAGGGGGCGGTATTGGACGGGGTGGGGGGAGGGGACGGGGACGGGGAAGGGGGCGGTATTGGACGGGGTGGGGGGAGGGGACGGGGACGGGGACGGGGACGGGGAAGGGGGCGGTATTGGACGGGGTGGGGAGAGGGGACGGGGACGGGGAAGGGGGCGGTATTGGACGGGGTGGGGGGAGGGGACGGGGACGGGGAAGGGGGCGGTATTGGACGGGGTGGGGGGAGGGGACGGGGACGGGGAAGGGGGCGGTATTGGACGGGGTGGGGGGAGGGGACGGGGACGGGGAAGGGGGCGGTATTGGACGGGGTGGGGGGAGGGGACGGGGACGGGGAAGGGGGCGGTATTGGACGGGGTGGGGGGACGGGGACGGGGAAGGGGGCAGTATTGGACGGGGTGGGGGGAGGGGACGGGGACGGGGAAGGGGGCGGTATTGGACGGGGTGGGGGGAGGGGACGGGGAAGGGGGCGGTATTGGACGGGGTGGGGGGAGAGGACGGGGATGGGGTGGGGGGAGAGGACGGGGACGGGGAAGGGGGCGGTATTGGACGGGGTGGGGGGAGGGGACGGGGACGGGGAAGGGGGCGGTATTGGACGGGGTGGGGGGAGGGGACGGGGAAGGGGGCGGTATTGGACGGGGTGGGGGGAGGGGACGGGGAAGGGGAAGGGGGCGGTATTGGACGGGGTGGGGGGAGGGGACGGGGAAGGGGAAGGGGGCGGTATTGGACGGGGTGGGGGGAGGGGACGGGGACGGGGAAGGGGGCGGTATTGGACGGGGTGGGGGGAGGGGACGGGGACGGGGAAGGGGGCGGTATTGGACGGGGTGGGGGGAGGGGACGGGGAAGGGGGCGGTATTGGACGGGGTGGGGGGAGGGGACGGGGACGGGGAAGGGGGCGGTATTGGACGGGGTGGGGGGAGGGGACGGGGACGGGGAAGGGGGCGGTATTGGACGGGGTGGGGGGAGGGGACGGGGAAGGGGGCGGTATTGGACGGGGTGGGGGGAGGGGACGGGGACGGGGAAGGGGGCGGTATTGGACGGGGTGGGGGGAGGGGACGGGGACGGGGAAGGGGGCGGTATTGGACGGGGTGGGGGGAGGGGACGGGGACGGGGGAGGGGACGGGGACGGGGCGGTATTGGACGGGGTGGGGGGAGGGGACGGGGAAGGGGAAGGGGGCGGTATTGGACGGGGTGGGGGGAGGGGACGGGGAAGGGGAAGGGGGCGGTATTGGACGGGGTGGGGGGAGGGGACGGGGACGGGGAAGGGGGCGGTATTGGACGGGGAGGGGACGGGGACGGGGAAGGGGGCGGTATTGGACGGGGTGGGGGGAGGGGACGGGGAAGGGGGCGGTATTGGACGGGGTGGGGGGAGGGGACGGGGACGGGGAAGGGGGCGGTATTGGACGGGGTGGGGGGAGGGGACGGGGACGGGGAAGGGGGCGGTATTGGACGGGGTGGGGGGAGGGGACGGGGACGGGGAAGGGGGCGGTATTGGACGGGGTGGGGGGAGGGGACGGGGACGGGGAAGGGGGCGGTATTGGACGGGGTGGGGGGAGGGGACGGGGACGGGGAAGGGGGCGGTATTGGACGGGGTGGGGGGAGGGGACGGGGACGGGGAAGGGGGCGGTATTGGACGGGGTGGGGGGAGGGGACGGGGACGGGGAAGGGGGCGGTATTGGACGGGGTGGGGGGAGGGGACGGGGACGGGGAAGGGGGCGGTATTGGACGGGGTGGGGGGAGGGGACGGGGACGGGGAAGGGGGCGGTATTGGACGGGGTGGGGGGAGGGGACGGGGACGGGGAAGGGGGCGGTATTGGACGGGGTGGGGGGAGGGGACGGGGAAGGGGGCGGTATTGGACGGGGTGGGGGGAGGGGACGGGGACGGGGAAGGGGGCGGTATTGGACGGGGTGGGGGGAGGGGACGGGGACGGGGAAGGGGGCGGTATTGGACGGGGTGGGGGGAGGGGACGGGGACGGGGGAGGGGACGGGGACGGGGCGGTATTGGACGGGGTGGGGGGAGGGGACGGGGAAGGGGAAGGGGGCGGTATTGGACGGGGTGGGGGGAGGGGACGGGGAAGGGGAAGGGGGCGGTATTGGACGGGGTGGGGGGAGGGGACGGGGACGGGGAAGGGGGCGGTATTGGACGGGGAGGGGACGGGGACGGGGAAGGGGGCGGTATTGGACGGGGTGGGGGGAGGGGACGGGGAAGGGGGCGGTATTGGACGGGGTGGGGGGAGGGGACGGGGACGGGGAAGGGGGCGGTATTGGACGGGGTGGGGGGAGGGGACGGGGACGGGGAAGGGGGCGGTATTGGACGGGGTGGGGGGAGGGGACGGGGACGGGGAAGGGGGCGGTATTGGACGGGGTGGGGGGAGGGGACGGGGACGGGGAAGGGGGCGGTATTGGACGGGGTGGGGGGAGGGGACGGGGACGGGGAAGGGGGCGGTATTGGACGGGGTGGGGGGAGGGGACGGGGACGGGGAAGGGGGCGGTATTGGACGGGGTGGGGGGAGGGGGAGGGGGCGGGGACGGGGAAGGGGGCGGTATTGGACGGGGTGGGGGGAGGGGGCGGGGACGGGGAAGGGGGCGGTATTGGACGGGGTGGGGGGAGGGGACGGGGGCAGTATTAGACGGGGTGGGGGGAGGGGGCGGGGACGGGGAAGGGGGCAGTATTGGACGGGGTGGGGGGAGGGGACGGGGAAGGGGGCAGTATTGGACGGGGTGGGGGGAGGGGACGGGGTGGGGGGAGGGGACGGGGAAGGGGGCAGTATTGGACGGGTTGGGGACGGGGATGGGGACGGGGACGGGGACGGGGAAGGGGGCAGTATTGGACGGGGTGGGGGGAGGGGACGGGGACGGGGAAGGGGGCAGTATTGGACGGGGTGAGGGGCAGTATTGGACGGGGTGGGGGGTGGGGGGCGGGGACGGGGACGGGGAAGGGGGCAGTATTGGACGGGGTGGGGGGCGGGGACGGGGAAGGGGGCAGTATTGGACGGGGTGGGGGAAGGGGGCGGGGGCAGTATTGGACGGGGTGGGGGGAGGGGACGGGGACGGGGACGGGGGCGGGGGCAGTATTGGACGGGGTGGGGGGAGGGGACGGGGACGGGGGCGGGGGCAGTAATTGGACGGGGTGGGGGGAGGGGACGGGGACGGGGAAGGGGGCAGTAATTGGACGGAGTGGGGGGAGGGGACGGGGACGGGGAAGGGGGCAGTATTTGGACGGGGTGGGGGGAGGGGACGGGGACGGGGAAGGGGGCAGTATTTGGACGGGGTGGGGGGAGGGGACGGGGACGGGGAAGGGGGCAGTATTTGGACGGGGTGGGGGGTGGGGGGAGGGGACGGGGACGGGGAAGGGGGCAGTATTGGACGGGGTGGGGGGAGGGGACGGGGACGGGGAAGGGGGCAGTATTGGACGGGGTGGGGGGAGGGGACGGGGACGGGGACGGGGAAGGGGGCAGTATTGGACGGGGTGGGGGGAGGGGACGGGGACGGGGAAGGGGGCAGTATTGGACGGGGTGGGGGGAGGGGACGGGGACGGGGAAGGGGGCAGTATTGGACGGGGTGGGGGGAGGGGACGGGGACGGGGTAGGGGGCAGTATTGGACGAGGTGGGAGGGGACGGGGAAGGGGGCAGTATTGGACGGGGTGGGGGGAGGGGACGGGGACGGGGTTGAGGGAAGCTGGTGGTGTTGGACGGGGTGGGGGGAGGGGACGGGGTTGGGGTTGGGGAATGTTGGCGGAGTGATCGAGGGCGGGGTTGGGGAGTGGGCGGGGTTGGGGGAGGGATCGAGGGGCGGGGTTTGGGGAGGGGAGAGGGCGGGGTTGGACGGGGTTGGGGGAGGGGGAGGGGGAGGGGGTTGGACGGGGTTGGGGGAAGGGGGCGGGGTTGGAGGGCGCGGGGTTGGAGGGGGGCGGTGTTGGACGGGGTTGGGGGAAGGTGGCAGGGTTGGGGGAGGGGGGCGGTGTTGGACGGGGTTGGGGGAGCGGTGGAGGGTTGGGGGAGCGGTGCAGGGTGGAACGGGGTTGGGGGAGGGTGGCAGGGTTGGACGTGGTTGGGGGAGCGGTGCAGGGTTGGACGTGGTTGGGGGAGGGTGGCGGGGTTGGACGGGGTTGGGGGAGGGGAGGCGGGGTTGGACGGGGTTGGGGGAGGGTGGCGGGGTTGGACGGGGTTGGGGGAGGGGAGGCGGGGTTGGACGGGGTTGGGGGAGCGGTGCGGAGTTGGACGGAATTGGGGGAAGGGGAGCGGTGTTGGACGGGGTTGGGGGGGCGGTGTTGGACAGGGTTGGAGGAGGGGGTGGGGTTGGAGGAGGGGGCGGGGTTGGGTAGGGTTGGGGGAGCGGTGCGGGGTTGGGGGAGCAGTGCGGGGTTGGACGTGACTGGGGGAGGGGGCGATGTTGGACGGAGTTGGGTGAGTGGTGCGGGGTTGGTCGGGGTTGGTGGAGGGGGCGGGGTTGGGGGAGGGGCAGGGTTGGGTGGGGTTGGTGGAGCGGTGCGGAGTTGGGGGAGCGGTGCAGGGTTGGACGGGGTTGGGGGAGGATGGCGGGGTTAGACGACTGGGGGAGGGGGCGGTGTTGGACGGAGTTGGGTGAGCGGTGCGGGGTTGGTGGAGGGGACGGGGTTGGTGGAGGCGGCGGGGTTGGACGGGGTGGGGAAGGGAGGAAGGGGCGGGGCTGTAAGGGGTTTGGGGGGCGGTGTTGGACGGGGTTAGGGGAGTGGACGGGGTTGGGGAGGTTGGGGTTAGGGTAGGTGGCGGGTTGGACGTGGTTGGGGGAGGGGGGCGGTGTTGGATGGGGTTTGGAGGGGTACGGGGGCGGGGTTAGGGAAGATTGGGGGAGGATTCAGGGGTGGGGTTGGGGGAATGGGCGGGGTTGGGGGAGGGGGCGGGGTTGGACCGGGTTGGGGGAGGGGGCGGGGTTGGACCGGGTTGGGGGAGGGGGCGGGGTTGGAAGGCATTGGGGGAGGGGGGCGGGTTGGACGGCATTGGGGGAGGGGGGCGGGTTGGACGGGGTTGGGGGAGGGGGGCGGGGTTGGGGGAAGGTGGCAGGGTTGGGGGAGGGGGGTGGGGTTGGACGGGGTTGGGGGGGCGGTGTTGGACAGGGTTGGGTGAGTGGACGGGGTTGGGGCAGCGGTGCTGGGTTGGACGGGGTTGGGGCAGCGGTGCGGGGTTGGACGGGGTTGGGGCAGCGGTGCGGGGTTGGACGGGGTTGGGGCAGCGGTGCGGGGTTGGACGGGGTTGGGGGAGCGGTGCGGGGTTGGACGGGGTTGGGGGAGCGGTGCGGGGTTGGACGGGGTTGGGGGAGCGGTGCGGGGTTGGACGGGGTTGGGGGAGGGTGGCGGGGTTGGACGGGGTTGGGAGAGAAGGAGCGGTGTTGGACGGGGTTGGGGGGGCGGTGTTGGACAGGGTTGGGTGAGTGGACGGGGTTGGAGGGGGGGGCGGGTTTGGACAAGGTTGGGTGAGTGGACGGGGTTGGGGGGGGCGGGGTTGGACAAGGTTGGGTGAGTGGACGGGGTTGGAGGGGGGGGTGGGGTTGGACAAGGTTGGGTGAGTGGACGGGGTTGGAGGGGGGGGTGGGGTTGGACAAGGTTGGGTGAGTGGACGGGGTTGGGGGAGGGGCGGGGTTGGGTGGGGTTGGGGGAGCGGTGCGGGGTTGGACGGGGTTGGGGGAGGGTGGCGGGGTTGGACGTGGCTGGGGGAGGTGGCGGCGTTGGATGGAGTTTGGGGGGCGGGTTTTTTTTTGCGTAGATTAGATTAGATTACTTACAGTGTGGAAACAGGCCCTTCGGCCCAACAAGTCCACACCGCCCCGCCGAAGTGTAACCCACCCATTCCCCTACATGTACATCTACCCCTTACCTAACACTATGGTGCAATTTAGCATGGCCAATTCACCTGACCTGCACATCTTTGGACTGTGGGAGGAAACCGGAGCACCCGGAGGAAACCCACGCAGACACGGGGAGAACGTGCAAACTCCACACAGTCAGTCGCCTGAGGCGGGAATTGAACCCGGGTCTCCGGCGCTGTGAGGCAGCAGTGCTAACCACTGTGCCACCGTGCCACCCACGGGGTTGGGGGAGAGGGGCGGGTTTGGACGTGGCTGGGGGAGGTGGCGGTGTTGGACGGGGTTGGGGGAGTGGACGGGGTTGGGGGGGCAGGGTTGGGGAGGTTGGCGGGGTTGGATGTGGTTGGGGGAGGGGGGGTGGTGTTGGATGTGGTTTGGGGGCGAGGGCGGTGTTAGACAGGTTTGGGGTGGGGGTGGTGTTGGGCGGGGTTGGGGGAGGGGGTCGGTCTTGGACGGGGTTGGGAGAGGGGGTCGGTCTTGGACAGGCTTTGGGGGAGGGTGGCGGTGTTGGATGGGGTTGGGGAGGGTGGCGGTCTTTTTTTTAGATTAGATTACTTACAGTGTGGAAACAGGCCCTTCAGCCCAACAAGTCCACACCGCCCCGCCGAAGCGCAACCCACCCATACCCCTACATCTACCCCTTACCTAACACTACGGGCAATTTAGCGTGGCCAATTCACCTGACCTGCACATCTTTGGACTGTGGGAGGAAACCGGAGCACCCGGAGGAAACCCACGCAGACACGGGGAGAATGTGCAAACTCCACACAGTCAGTTGCCTGAGGTGGGAATTGAACCCAGGTCTCTGGCGCTGTGGGGGATGGGGTTGGGGGAGGGGGGGCGATCTTGGACGGGGTTTGGGGGAGGGGGTCGGTGTTGGACGGAGTTGGGTGCGGGGCGTGGTGTTGGGTGCGGGGCGCGATGTTGGTCTGGGTTGGGGGCTGTTGTTGGATGGGGTTGGGGTGGGGCCGGCGGTGTTGGACAGAGTTGGAGGTGGGGGGGGCCGGTGTTGGACGGGGGTGGGAGACTGTTGTATGGGGTTGGGAGCAGGAGGCAGTATTGGGAGGGGTGGGAATGGGTTGGGGGCATGGGGCGGTGTTGGACGGGGCGGGGGCAGTGTTGGATGGGGTTGGGGGCGGTGTGACGGGGTTGGGGCGGGAGGCGCTGTTAGCTGGGGTTGGGGCGGAGGGTGGTGTTGGATGGTGTTGGGGGTGGTGATGGACGGGGTGCGGGAGAAGGGGTTGGGGGAGGTGTTGGACAGGGTTGGGACAGGGGCAGTGTTGGACGGGGTTGGAGTTCTATGGGGTTGAGGCAGTGTTGGACGGGGTTGGGTGTGTTGGACGGATTTGGGAGCAGGAAGCAGTGTTGGACAGGGTTGGGTGGGGGGGGGCGGTGTTGGGAGCGGGAGGCGGTGTTGGACGGGGTTGGGTGAGGGGGGCGGTGTTGGACGGGGTTGGGAGCGGGAGGCGGTGTTGGACAGGGTTGGGTGAGGGGGTCGGTGTTGGACGGGGTTGGGAGCGGGATGTGGTGTTGGGCGGATTTGGGTGGGGGGGGCAGTGTTGGACGGGGTTGGGTGCGGGGGCGGTGTTGGACGGGGTTGGGGGTAGTGTTGGGCGCGGGGGGCAGTGTTGGACAGGGTTATGGCCGGGTTGGACAGGTGAGGGGGGGGGCGGTGTTGGACAAGGTTGGGGGCAGGTGGGCGGGGTTGGACAGGATTGGGGATGGGGTCGGGGGCGTGGGGCGGGATTGGGGGCGGGGGTGGTGTTGGGCGTGGGGGGTGGGGTTGGACGGGTTTTGGGGCGGGGATGGTGTTGGACGGGGTTGGAGGGGTGGGGGCATGGGGCGGAGTTGGGGGGGTGGTGTTAGATGGGGCTTTGGACGGGGTGGTGTTGGATGGGTTTGGGGTTGTGGGGCGGTGTTGGACAGGGATTGGGCGGGGGGTAGTTTTGGACTGCATTGGGGGCAGAGTTGGGCGCAGGGGGCAGTGTTGGACAGGGTTGGGGGCGGTGTTGGACAGGGTTGTGGCTGGGTTGGATAGGTTTGGGGTGGGAGGGGACGGTGTTGGACAGTGTTGGAGGTGGGGGGGCGGTGTTGGACAGGGTTGAGGGCGGGGTTGGACAGGGTTGGGGAGGGGTTGGACAGGGTTGAGGTCGGCGGGGTTGGGTTGGAGGGGCGGTGTTGAACGGGGTTGAGGGGCGGGGTTGGACGGGGTTGAGTGCGGGGGCGGTGTTGGACGGAGTTGGGGAGGGTGTTGGTTTTGGACTGCATTGGGGGCAGAGTTGGGAGCAGGGGGCGGTGTTGGACAGGGTTGGGGGCAGTGTTGGGCGTGGGGGTTGGTGTTGGACAGGGTTGTGGCCGGGTTGGATAGGTTTGGGGGCGGGGGGGGCGATGTTGGACAGGGTTCGAGGCAGGGGGCGGGGTTGGACAGGGTTGGGGCATGGTTGGACGGGGTTGAGGTCGGCGGGGTTGGTGGGGTGGTGTTGGACGGGGTTGGACGTGGGTGGGGTTGGATGGGGTTGAGTGTGGGGCTGGTGTTGGTCGGGGTTGGGTGTGGGGGGCAATGTTGGGCGGGGTTGGGGGGCGGGGTTGGGCGTGGTTGGGGTTGGCGGGTGGGGTTGGACAGGGTTGAGTGCGGGGGGTGGTGTTGGACAGGGTTGGGGTTGGGGGCAGTGTTGGTCAGTGGTCAGGGTTCAGGGTGGGGGCGGTGTTGGATGGGGTTGGTGTTGGACGGGGTTGGGGCGTTGTTGGACTGGTTTGGGGCAGGGGCCGGTGTTGGACGGCATTGGGATTGGGGGTGGGGGCGGTGTTGATGGGATTGGAGGCGGTGGACGGGGTTGGGCGGGGTGAGTGTCAGATGGGTTGGGGCGGGGCCGGTGTTGGACGGGGTTGGTGATGGGGGGGCGGTGTTGGGGCGGGGGGGGGTGGGGCCGGGGTCTGGGGCGATGTTGGATGGAGTTGGGGGCGGGTGTGGTGTGGTGTTCCCCCATTGGTCACCCTGTTTTTTGCTTTGCTTTTTATTTACATCACATTGGATTTCTCTCTTCTAAAACCATACGACCATACGAAATAGGAGTAAGCCATTTGGTCCCTTGAGCCTGGTCAGCTATTCAATAGGATCATGTCTGACATTTGAGATTCTGGTAGAAGTGTGCCATGATTTGTTATGTTGTGAAGCGGAGTTTGACACCCCCCCACCCCCATCAAAAAATAAAACAGAAATACCCAAATAGGAGCACCTCACCTTATAATATGTAAAAAAAAGTAAAAGTTTCTGTTTTTCAGAAATTTTGAGTGTCAGAGATTAATTTTTAACCACTAATTTTAAAATAAGCAAGTAACAATTTATCTAGCTCTAACAATGAACAAAATTTAACTAATTGTTAACAAACCGAATATATCCCTTCTAATTACTAACTAGTCCCGAATAAAACAATATTCTAATAGTATGCTGTTTCAATAAATACAAATCTCACTCATAGGAAAACATAACAGAATTTAGTCTCTCAAAATTACAGCCAGGTTATGTGTCTTCAGGAATGTTCTTTGCCTTCTCCCATCGAGTCTTCTGTCTGGAATGCTTCTTCCAATTCTTCTGTCAAGTACACCATCTTCTGTCGTTGGTACCATTATTTTTTAGATGATGCTTTCTCTAATACATCGATAACTGTGAGAGCTAATTTCTTAAGGGCTGAGGGCTTTGAGCTCTGGCAGATGACCGTTAGCTCTGGGATCTTTGTCCAACTGCCCCCTTCTTTTATACGCACAAACCCCAAAGCTGCTGCTCACAGATATCCATTTTAATCTTGAAGCACAAAAAAATGCAATCTTTTAAAGGGACCATGTATTCCCAACTACCATTTTACAATTTTATACACATCAAATACTAATTTCAAGTCTCCCAATCTACAATTTACTTCACCCAACTTCACAACAGTTATACTTTTGTAACAAATATGAGAGAATGCATAATGAATGTAAAGTCATTCCTTGTGTCTACTTTCTGCATTTTCCCAGTAACCTTTAATATCTTAACTGATCAAGTATGTATCTACCTGAGCATTCAATATATATAAGGACTCTGTGGCACAGCGTTTCAAAACACCTCAACCCTTTGAGAAAAGAAGTTATCCTCACTTCTTTCTTAAATTAGTAACACTTAATTTTAAGACTATGCTGTCTAGTCCGAGACTCTCCCATGAAACATCTCTTTGTATTTAACCTGTGAAGTCCCTTCAGACTCTGTGGTTCTGCATCGTCGAGACTTCAGTAACTACTTTGCCCAATGGGTTTGCTATTCAGTGCATTTTCATTATCCATTCCCTCATATTTGTTACTACAAATCACTGTCAAGAATGTGGTACTGGAAAAGGAGGAGCAGGAAAATTGATGTTTTGGGCAATAGCTCTTCATCAGGAATGAGGCTGTGATTTTCCATCTGTCCATCTTCCTTCCCACCTATCTGCACCACCCTCCCCTCCAAGCAATCACCTTCACCTTCACCCCCACCTCCATCCACCTATTGCACTCTCAAGTTACCTTCCCCTCCCTCCCTCTCCCCCCCCACCCCCATATATCTTTCACCCCTGAGGCTCTCAGCCTCATTATTTCTCCCATCTCTTGTTTACCTTTTTTCACCTTGAAACAGTTTCAAATTCAGAGTTCAAATTGGATAAACAAAGTTTAGATGATCTACATGTATTGGGGAAAAACAAATCATAGCTTCTCACAGCGCAGAAAGTCCTGTTTTAATCTCTTTTCCATTTGTTCTTGAAGCTGTGATGGCTTTTATTTAGATTTAGATTACTTACAGTGTGGAAACAGGCCCTTCGGCCCAACAAGTCCTGTTGTTGTAACAGTCATGGAACCTGTTTGTGCATCTACTTCAATTTTCACTAGGGGCCTCTTTAGTGTTAATGGTAGAAAGAGACTTGCGCAGGTATGTGACCTCTTAGTGTTGGAGGATCCTTCACCTGTCCCTTTTACCACTGTGCTTGCCCAATTTTAATTAATTATGGGCAAGAAAGTGGTGTTGATGCTGCGATGGGATTAGCCATGATTGTATTAAATAGCAGAGCAGGCTATAGGGGCTGAAGTGTCTATTCCTGCTCCCGTTTCTTATGTCTTCGGTTATAGCGTACATTGCATTACAAAGAACAATGCAAACAGGAGTTTGGCCCTCCAAGCCTGTGCCGACACATCTTGCCCTTTCACACTAAAACTGTCTTCGCTTACGGGATCTGTATCCCTCTATTCCCTCCTTATTTATTTATTAGTCCAGGTGTTTCTTGAATGCTGCTATTGCGTATGCTTCCACCACTACCTCTGGCAATGTGCTCCAGGCACTCATTTTAACTCCTATCTAACAAAGAAACCTTTGCGTCGACTCTTAATAAATGATCATATTTATTTATTTACACAATAAATATTATAATAACAAAATACATTACAAAGTGTTAATCTAATCAACTACCTTGTATTTAACTCTTGATGGTCATATACCACCACAATAGATCTTGGCCTTGATCTATGTGGCGATGATCGTCTGGTTGTCTTCTCCTGCTAGTCCCAGGGGTGTCATCTCTTCATAGTGGTTGGTTTTGAGTTACCACCCCTGAGAGTGGTGTTGCAGCAATTCTTATATACTTAGAAGTCTTCACAGCCTTTTGGGAAGGTCAATGTCTGCCAATAGATCAATTTGGGTATTCGAGCCCTGATCAGTCGGATCCAACCAGGTGGGTGACATGCCAATGGTAGGGTGGTCCTTGAGCATCCATTCCTGGAGGTGTTAGCATATGTAGGTCAGGTAGCCCTCTTCAAACAAGGGTGTGAGGTGCCCTTGAGTCTCGTAAACAATTTGATGTTTCCAGTTGTCTGAGGATGACATTTGGGTCAATTCTATTTAATTTCAATTCAAGTGTGTATTGTATCGTCTGCAGCTGCTGGGTCATTTGTGTACTGTCTGTCTGCCTGCAGCTGCAGCCTGTTTGGATTCTGCAGCATGTTTATTCCAGAGTCTTTGAGCATAGTCACCTTAAGTCAAGGTTTGTCTCAATTTTTTAGTATGCCTCATTTACAATACAGCCTCGATTATCCGAACATTGATTATCCGAACAAGATTTCGAGGACCCGGTGCTTGGGTAAACTGTGTTATCTGAACATTCGATTATCCAAACAAAATACTCCCTGTCTTTGTCATTCGGATAATCGAGGTCGTCCTGTCGTGTCCATTTTTCAAGAATCCATCATTTTGAGCTCCCATCTGACCATAGTCCCTCCTCTTGATCCTGAACGTGAAGCTTGATGGATCACAGACCAGTTTCTGTGCGATGACTACATGATCATCCAGGCTCAAGCAAAGCACAGCATAGAATTAAAGAGCTAAATTCTTACAGTTAGCACATGTGAAAACCACACTTAACTAAGATAAAGCAAACATCATCAAACTATATATAAATGGAATATCAAAATTCAGACTTAACAGCTAATTAAGCAAATGTGGTAGATTAAAATAAATAAGACATTGGAGAAAACGAACAAATTTTTAAAAATTCATAACAAAAAATCAATGAAATGTTCGAAAACTGGAGCGAACAGTGATCAGGTAAGGATTGCTGAATACAAATGAACTAATAATCCAGAGAATATTTTCTACAAACAATAGGATTGAACATCTTACACAAACAGCATGATAAACAAATATTAACTAGGCTAAATCAAATTTACAATGTCGCTATAGCATTTAAGAAACTCATGGAGACGCTGAATTCAGTGAGGTCTCCAGATAGGCCTTCAGTGAGGCCTTTGTGATGGTTCGCTTTTCGTCAAGGCAAAGTTGACAGTGAGGATGATGAGGTATACCAGGGTAACCTGGATTAACAACACAAACAGATGTGACACAAGCCGGACCCAGGAATAGATTTGTATAATTGAGCCCCAGTCCCAGAAATTCTCCCAGGGCACCACTGCCCAAGTTCCAATCTCTTTTCTGGGCCGTTTGCTAAGCATCCTAACTCAGGGCACTCATTCTTTGAGAATCCCCACCAATCACCTGTGGATTTTACGCTGTGAATCATCTAACTCTCATTTGTTTTCTTGTATGCTGTTTGTTACATCTAAACACTATACTTTTATTGGTGTGTATCTATAACACACTATCCTCACATTTGCCTGTGTCTGGTGGGCCAAACCATAAGTACCCTGGCTATATATATCCTGGTCTTGTGTTTCTTGTGTGTTGTTTCTGGTGGTGATGGATGATCCCAATGAAATAGATCTTGATTATGTTCCAAGTGGTCATGGTTGTCCTGGGGATATATCAAAGTTGGCTCTGGTGTTACCTTTGGCTAATACCTGAATAGTTTAGAACAGGTGTAGTGCATACACCCAACCCTCCCCCACTTTTTTTGTCAAAGAATAGGAACCCCATATCAAATGTTAATTCAGGCTTAGATACCTGGTAAGTTCCAACCTTGGTTTCTAGTGATAGGAGTTTGTAGTTTTAATGGCATGACTGTGGAGTGGTCTGAAAAGACTGAAATGAGGTGTTCACTATGACCAATGAATTAAGTATGAAGATGACACTGCTGTTGTGACCAGGGAGCAGAAACTGATATGGAGGTTATATTCAATGAACAATGCTAAGAAAGCCAAAGAATTGTTATCTGGTTAATCCCATCGGCATGTACAGGAATAAGAGTTGGTCCCACTGGAACTATGGGCACATGTGAATTGCATGTGAGTTCAGACCATCAGAAACAGTTGCACCTTACCTGTGGCTGTCACGACCTGTTTCATCACCTGGATTAATGCGTTAGCGTATCTATTAAATAGACATCCAACAAAGACTCATCAGGCTGTCATGAATCCTTGGTCCCTGCGGGTATGACTATATTCTATCCTCCCGGTCCCCATTGTCCATGTCCTGTCATTCCCTCTAGTGGTGACGCCTTGAATGTTGGACATTACTATTACATTAAATGCAAAACTTGCGCCCACACCTCCCCCCTTACTTCCCTCCAAGGCCCCAAGGGATCCTTCCATATCCACCACAAATTCACCTGCACCTCCACACGCATCATTTACTGCATCCGCTGCACCCGATGTGGCCTCCTCTATATTGGGGAGACAGGCCGTCTACTTGCGGAACGTTTCAGAGAACACCTCTGGGACACCCGGACCAACCAACCCAAGCACCCCGTGGCTCAACACTTCAACTCCCCCTCCCACTTCACCAAGGACATGCAGGTCCTTGGACTCCTCCATTGCCAGACCATAGCAACACGACGGTTGGAGGAAGAGCGCCTCATCTTCTGCCTAAGAACCCTCCAACCACAAGGGATGAACTCTGATTTCTCCAGTGTCCTCATTTCCCCTCCCCTCACCTTGTCTCAGTCAAATCCCTCGAACTCAGCACCGCCTTCCTAACCTGCAATCTTCTTCCTGACCTCTCCGCCCCCACCCCCACTCCGGCCTATCACCCTCACTTTGACCTCCTTCCACCTATCGCATTTCCAATGCCCCTCCCCCAAGTCCCTCCTTTTATCTTAGCCTGCTGGACACACTTTCCTCATTCCTGAAGACGGGCTCATGCCCGAAACGTCGATTCTCCTGCTCCTTGAATGCTGCCTTGCCTGCTGCGCTTTTCCAGCAACACATTTTCAGCTCATTACTATTCGATGGTCTGGTTCAGTCTACTTTTCTCTGGTCTGTACTAATCTTTTAGCATTGTCACATATCCATATTGTGGAAACGCCATCGAGGGTCTTGAGTCATAAGAACTTGGGGTTTTTTGATTTCCTTGTCTATTGGGAGTTCTGTCACATCTAGACTGTTGAGAATGTGTAACACATTCATGCTGTTAGTAATACCGAATTGTTCTAATCTGTTCGAGAGTCTTCCATTAAATCAATTGAGAGTATGGGTCAGCTACTGTCCACGACATGAACCAGAGCCTGCTGAATTGGGCTTTCTAATGGGAACTGGTGACTTCCTGTATCACCCCTCAGTCCGGTGGTCCCTATGGCTGCGAGTGTAGCCGTGCATAGACTCTACATTTTCGCCCATAGTGTCGTGTGCACCACAGTGGGAGCACTGTGCCCCTCTATCTCTCACTGTGGCTGTGTAAGGTAGAACTGGGTTCCTTTGATAAGAGGTTCCCCCAACCCCAATTCCTTCATTCCTCCTTACCAGACCCTGGTTGGAGGTTACGAAAGAAAATCAATTTCCCTCCTTTCTCTGCTTTACTCTTGTATAGTCCATGGGCTTCTTTGTTTCACACCTGGAACATTCTCCTGAGAACCCATGCCACATTGTGGCTTGACTCTGTGGCATCGAAGTTTACGCATGGCTTCCTGCGCACTTCAGTAGCATGGGAAATTAACGTCCTTGCCCACTTAGCTGAGTCAGCTTTGGATAACTGAGCCCTGTTTAAATCTCTGTGGACTCCTGAAAAGTACATCCATAAGTGACCTGCAAACACCCCGCAAGTATAGGGTGTTTTTTTTTCCCTATACTTGTTTAATCCATCTATGGGGTCTCCTTTACTGTACCCAATTGCCTTTAGGATCACCTTTTTTGTCTCGGCTTTCTTCCCCTCCATTTAGCAGGGCTGGAATTGCAGACTGCACTGACTGGCTCGGGTAAATAACAATGGGTTTTACCTCCTCTCTTTCACCCAATCCATGTAAAACCTTTTGTTGCTTGACCCATTCAAAGAACACAAATGGATCAGCTACTCAGAGTTTGGAACCTTCTTAGTTATTTCCGCTAATTGTGGCACCGTTAACAGACTGGTGTCTGTTACCACAAGGACATTGGTGTCCCCAATTTATCTTTCAGTGGTAATCTGGTTCATTGTGATAGGGGGTGTCCCCAGGGGCGCTGAAGGAGTTGACTCCTCTGGGAAGGGTGGGGGCGAACTCCGATATTCCATGCACATGGCATACTGCTACGCGCCTTCCCTGAGCTTATCCCACACTCATTTTTGTCCTTCTCATTCCTCTTTAACTTCCCCATATGCACACAGTATTCTGTTGTGGATTGAGAGTTGGGCTTTTAATTTCTCAATCTCATGCAGGCATTTAGTGTGGGCTCAGGCTGCCGGTTTCTTCTCCCTATCTGCCTGGTGCATTACCTTTACTGTTGCTTGTAAACCTGCGCATGTCTTTCTCAATTTCTGCACTTCCTTCTCAGTGACCTATTTTGTGTGCTGGGTGTCTTTCTCACACTGGGTTTGCCCCATGTGTAGTATAATCTTTGTATTGTCCACAAACGTATAATTAGACTGGCTACATTTTTCTCCAAATTATTTATGTAGGTTACTAACAGCAGAGGTCCCAGCACTGATACCTTTGGAACATCACTAGTCACAGACCTCATTCCAAAAAGCATCCTTCCGCTGCTACTCTGTCTCCTATGTCTAAGCCAGTTCAGTATTCATCTTTCCAGCTCAGTTCTAATACCGTGTGACTTCACGTTTTGTACCAGTCTGCCACGAGGGACCACCTTGTCAGAGTCTTTACTGAAGCCCATATAGACAACAACAGCTGCTTTTCCTTCACCAATCATCTTTGTCAAAGATCTCAGTCAAGTTAGTGAGGCATGACCTCCTTGCACAAAACCATGCTATCTATCACTAATACGTCCATTGCTTCTAAATGCATATAGATCTTGTCCCTGAGAATCTTTTCAATAATATCTCCACCACTGATGTGAGACTCATAGGCCTGTAATTTCCTGGATTATCCCTGCTAGAGAGCTGAGTCAGAAAGGTCAACAGTGTTCCATCACCAGTTGGTAACTCTGGGAATTGCACTATCTCAGAAAGTTCAAAGTCACCTAGCCTCTTTTTCAAAATACTAGTCACAAGTGCAGATTTCTCCCTGACCCCTTTCCTGTTGCAGTGGTTACTCAGATCCCATCTATATTTCAATCAATGACAAGGAACCCCTGTGCATTGAATCCTGTTAGGATTTGTGGTGTGCCTTTCTGGAGTATGGGTGGAGAGGCTTCATAATGAATAATATGGTCTCCCACACCACTATATTGGAGAGAGCATATTCCCTCGCTCCCTGGGGGATTAGTATAGGTCAGAACAGCCTTTAGGTTGTGAGCTTGATAACTTAATTTAGGTTATAAGCTCCCTGCTGACTCCCCTGTCTAATTCTCAACACTTCGATCCATATCTCCATTCTCTCTCACTCTCTTCTACTTGATCGAGACATTTTTTAACATGATGACGATTTGGAAAGTTGGACTCATCAGCCTCTTGCCCTCCATGCTTACAAAGTCAATACACCAGTAACAACAATTAATTAAGAACCCATGCAAGAGAGGCAATGCTACAAAATTCACTTTTGGAGGACCCCAATTTCCCAACGTTTGCATTAACTGTATCTGTCAGTTTATTACCTGTTTACTGAACTCATCTGACTCCCCTTGCATCCTATTCCACAGTTCATTGTCCAACCTCATTGTTAGTAAACTTGGAAATATTACAATGTCCTTCAACTATATCAATCATATAGATTTTAACTAACTGAAGTGGCAACACTAACCCTTGATGCACCCTATTACTTAAAGTTGAAATCCTGGAACACTGACAGCATTGTGGGTGTCCATACATCATATGAACTGTAAAACAAAGCCAAGAACTGCAGTTGCTGGAAATCTGAAACAAAAATAGAAATTGGTGGAGAAACCCAGCAGGTTGGCAGCATCTTTGGACAGAAAGTAAAGTCAGCATGTCAGGTCTGTTCGAATGAAGAGTCTGACTCTGCTTTCTCTCTACAGATGTTGCCAGAGCTGCTAATTTTCTGCAGCAGTTTCTGTTTTTAATAAAAGCACTGTAATGGTTAAAAATGGAAGATCTCGAGAACAGTTAACTATCATATCCTGTGAAAAAGCATTTTAAAAATAATCCTGCTGTCTTGAAACAGCCCTGTTCTTCCCCATTCGATGGTAAATGAACAGAAAGCAATGATTCGTAGTAAATGTATTACCCCAAACTCCATCAGCCCTTATCTTGATGGTAGGGTATTTGACAATAGTAATGCCATTTAATGTTAAGGGAATGTAGTTAGGTGCTGTTGTTGGGAATGACTGTTGCCTGCCCTTTTAAGTGGAAAATAACAAATATACCAGTTATTTGCGAAACTGTTTGCCTGATAAATCTGTTAGAATTCTTTGAGAAGGTTATGAGCATGAACTGGTTGGACCGAAGGATCTGTTTCTATGCTGTAGGACAGCCAGTGGACGTAGTCACGCAGCATGGAAACAGACCCTTCGGTCCAACCAGTCCATGCTGAACATAATCCCAAACTAAACTAGTCAAACTGCTTGCTCCTGGCCCAAATCCATCCAAACCTTTCCTATTCAGATACCTATCCAAATGTCTTTTAAATGTTGTAATTGTACCCACATCCATCACTTGCTCGGGAAGTTCATTCCAGATGCAAACTACCCTCTGTGTAAAAAAATTGCCCCCATGTCTTTTTAAAATCTCTCTCCTCTCACCATAAAAATGTGCCCCTTAGTCTTGAAATCTTCCAGAGAAAAAAGAGCTACCATTAACTCCACCTATATCTCCCATTATTTTTATAAACTTCTATCAAGTTGCCTCTCAATCTCCTATGCTCGAGTGAAAAAGTCCTAGCCTATCTAACCTTTCTTTATATCTCAAATCTTCCAGATCAGTTTGGATTTCCAGAAAGTGTCACACAGGAAGCTCCTAAGTAAAAGTGTTAGGGGCAAGATAGAGGATTGGCTGATTGACACAAGGCAGAGAGTAGGGATAAAGGGATCATTGAGTTAGACACCAAGAAAATAGACCTTTGGTCCAACTTATCAGTACCGACCAGACCTAGTCCCATGTGCCAGCGTTTGGCCCATATTGCTCTTACCCTTCCTGTTCATGTGACCATCCAGATGTCTTTTAAATGTTGTAACTATAGTCACCTCCATCACTTCCTGTGGCAGCTCATTCCATACACACACCAACCTCTGTGAACAAGTTACCCCTCAGGTCCTTCTTTAATCATTCCTCTCTCACCATAAGCCTGTGCCCTTCTGTATAAGAAGCAAATGAGGAATTCAAGTCAGTTAAATTTTTAAATGTAATCAATAATATATTTGATAATACTTTGGCAATTGTAATGGACTGCTGTAACTGTTTGATTTTACCTGTGTATCTGTATTGGAACAAGAAGTTCCAGTTTGTTTAGAAATGTGTCTGTAAGTTTTGAAAACGCAAAAATTGTTCATCTTGTTTCTTTCAACTGGATAAGCACTGCAATGCAACTGCCCTTTTTCCTGTTCGTGTAATTGCTTTCTTGATGATCTTTTATCTAGTCGACTTGAAAATGACTACTGCTGCCCGACCGACGTTTGAACCAGCTAGAGGAGGAAAGGGAAAAGGTGAAGGAGATCTCAGTCAACTTTCAAAACAGTATTCAAGTCGGGACCTTCCTTCACATACTAAAATCAAATACAGGTTAGAATATATTATTTTGTTTTAAGGAGTGTGGAAAGTTGTTCAGTTTGAATGAAGTGCTGTTTCCATTTCTGGTAACTTATCAGATTAAAAACATTTTTAAAAAGGTTGAGTACTTAGAACATAGAACGTAGAAGAATACAGTGCAGTACAGGCCCTTTGGCCCTCGATGTTGCGCCGATCAAAGCCCACCTAACCTACACTAACCCACTATCCTCCATATACCTATCCAAAACTTAAAGTTGTAAAATTATTTGATAGGATAGAAATGGAAAATTTGCTCCCTTTGGTTGTGTTCTGAGATGGAACTACTATGGACAAGGCTAGATCACCTCAAAACATTTCAAGACAGTATGCCTAACTTTGCTAGTTATTTTAAATAGATGTAATGCGGATATTCCAGGAGAGATGCAGCTGGTCAAATCCCTTAGTTATAAACAAAATAGAGTTACCGAATGAAACACAAACATAAGAGAACAGAATACTGAATAAATTAACCTATCTGAAAACCCAACAGATCATCCCAACTTAATGATGCTGTTCCAAATACTTGTAACAATCCCATTAAACACCCTTTGGCACAAAAAGTAAAATCAAATCTCGGTTCATACAAGAGATAAGTCAGAAAGAGGAGGAGGATCAGCATGGAACTGCTTCTTTGGGTCCAGCAGCTTCCCAATTGCCTGACTGCCTTCAATGAATAGATAGACCAGACCAGACAAAAGCTCAGCTAGGAGAACTGGTCACTTCCCTTTCATTGTACCAGTGTTTTTTTTAAAACTTAAAAGCCTTTTTTCAGAGGCAGTATCTGTTAGCTATAATCAAATTGGACATAAAAGCCATCCAAGCCCAGATTTCCTTTTTGAACCTGTGATTTTATGATCTTCTGAAAAACAAAATCAAGAACAACATAACCTTGTTCAAAAAGCAGCATCATCACACCTCCTCCCTTAACAAAACATGAACCATCAATGTCCAAAAATGGCTTCATTTTAAAACCCCTTAATTTTAAACTGTTAGTACTGTATAGAACGCTTATACATTACATTAGCTAAAAACGTGCAATCATGAACTACTGCACTCTATTTCAGTCTGTTTTATTCCTGCCACCAAACACCTCTGTTTCTCATTCAATCTCAATAATGCATCGGCAGTCATGTTTTCGCATCCTGTAACAGCATGCGCCATCTAAGCAGACTGACACTTTTTTTCTTTAATTTCTCCACAAACTTCAATGGGTTATGGTCAGTGTAAATGATTGTCTCCGATATGCTACTGGTAATATAAGTGTTGAAATGTTGTAACGCCAACACCAAACTCAAAGTCTCCTCAACTGTCAAATATTTCTGATGACGATTGTTCAGTTCTTTGGAGAGTTACCTGATAGGTCTTTCTATCTTTTCATCGCACCCACAGCAGTTGCATCTATTTGCCTTAAATGGCTTCACGTAATTACACTAATAATTCGTGTAATTATTAGTGGCTAATACTGGGTTAGTGGTTAACACAGATTTCAGGCTGTCAGATGCCTTCTGACAGTCCGCTGTCCACTGAAACTTCTTGCCTTTCCTTAACAATTTGGTGAGTGGGGCAGCCACACTGCTAAAATATGGAATGAATTTTCGATAAAAGTCCTTTCAATCCCAGGAACCATAACATTACTTTTTTTTGTCAATGGTATGGGAAACTCCCCAGTTATCTTTGTTTTTGCATCCTGTGAGGCCATTTGTTCATGTCAAATAACATGGCCCAGGAAGGTGACTTGGTCTTTGGCAAATTCACTTTTGGCCACGTTTATCCCCAAACCTGCCTTCCAAACTCGATCGAACAAGTCTGATAAATATTGCAAATGTTCCTTCCATGTATGACCTAAAATCACCAGGTCGTCAATAAATATAACATAGTTGCACAATCTGGCAATTACCTTATTGTTAGTCTCTGAAATGTGGCTGGCACATTTTTCATGCCAAATGGCATTACTTTAAACCGATACAGTGGATTCGGTGTTAGCAAGCCAAAATTGCCTTCGTTCTTTCTGACAAAGGTACTTATCAGTATCCTCTGAGCAAGTCCAACTTAGAAATATAAGTTGCTTGTTACATCACTTCTTGTAACTGAATTGACTTTGCGATAGTCCACACACAACTGTTAGGTACCATGTGGTTTTGGCATCATTGCTATGGATGAGCTCCAGACACGGTAACTCACTTCAATTGTGTCTTCTTGGAGCATGCATTCAATCTCCTTTTGAATCTTTGCCAACTTTAGAGGGGTATGTCTATAAGGATGTTGCTTAATCGGAACAGCATCTCCTGTATCTCTATCATGAGTAAATAGGTCAGTACTTCCCAGCTGATTTCCATGGGATAGTAATAAGTCTTTGAGATCATTTTGATTTTCCTCTGGAAGGTAACTCAATAATTTATCCCAATTTTTGACAACTTTCTCATTGTTTATTTTAATTTAAGGAATCCTCTGAACTTGTTTCTTCCATCTGTGTCGTAACCAGCAACACATCCTCCTCTTGCTTTCCTTCCCTGTCAAAAATACCTTTTGAGTATATTCACATGACATACTCTGTGAGATTTCTTTTTGTCTGGAGTCCTTATCAAATAGTTCACCTTACTTAATTTCCTTTCAACTTAGAGTCATAGAGATGTACAGCACGGAAACAGACCCTTCGGTTCAACTCACCCACACTGACCAGATATCCCAACCCAGTCTAGTCTCACCTGCCAGAACCTGGCCCATATTCCTCCAAATCCTTCCTATTCATATACCCATCCAAATGCCTTTTAAATGTTGCAATTGTACTAGCCTCCACCACTTCTGTGGCAGCTCATTCCATACACATACCATACCGTATGTGAAAAAGTTGCCCCTTAGGTCTCTTTTATATCATCTGCCTCTCACCCTAAACCTATGCTCTCCAGTTCTGGACTCCCCTACTCCAGGGAAAAGACTTTGTCTATTTGTCTTATCCATGCCCCTCATGATTTTATAAACCTCTATAAGGTCACCCCTCAGGCTCCGACGCTCCAGGGAAAACAGCCATAGCCTATTCAGCCTCTCCCTATAGCTCAAATCCTCCAACCCTGGCAACATTTTGAGCGGCACGGTGGCACAGTGGTTAGCACTGCTGCCTCACAGCGCCAGAGACCTGGGTTCAATTCCTGCCTCAGGCAATTATCTTTGTGGACTTTGCACATTCTCCCCGTGTCTGCGTGGGTTTCCTCCGGGTGCTCCGGTTTCCTCCCACAGTCCAAAAATGTGCAGGTTAGGTGCTAAATTACCCGTAGTGTTAGGTGAAGGGGTAAATGTAGGGGAATGGGTGGGTTGCTCTTCAGAGGGTTGGTGTGGACTTGTTGGACCGAAGGGCCTGTTTCCACACTATAAGTAATCTTAAAAAAACTTTTCTGAACCCTTTCAAGTTTCACAACATCTTTCCAAAAGAAGGAGACCAGAATTGCACGCAATATATTCCAACAGCGGCCTCACCAATGTCCTGTTCAGCCGCAACGTGACCTCCAAACTCCTGTACTCACTACTCTGACCAATAAAGGAAAGCATACCAAACGCTTTCTTCACTATCCTATCTACCTGAAACTCCACTTTCAAGGAACTATGAACCTGCACTGCAAGGTCTCTTTGTTCAGCAACACTCTCTAGGACTCCAATTAAGTGTGTAAGTCCTGCTAAGATTTGCTTTCCCAAAATGCAGCACCTCGCATTTATCTAAATTAAACTCCATCTGCCACTTCTCAGCCCATTGGCCCATCTGATCAAGATCCCGTTGTAATCTGAGGTAACCTTCTTCGCTGTCCACTACACCTCCAATTTTGGTGTCATCTGCAAACTTACTAACTATAACTCTTATGCTCACATCCAAATCATTTATATAAATGATAAAAAGTAGTGGACCCAGCACCGATCCTTGTGGCACTCCACTGGTCAAAGGCCTCCAGTCTGAAAAACAACCCTCCACCACCACCCTCTGTCTTCTACCTTTGAGTTCTGTATCCAAATGGCAAGTTCTCCCTGTACTCCGTGAGATCTAACCTTGCTCAACAGTCTCCCATGGGGAACTTTGTCGAACGCCTTACTGAGGTCCATCAACTGCTCTGCCCTTTAAACCTCTTTGTTATTTCTTTAAAAAACTCAGTCAAGTTTGTGAGACATGATTTCCCATGCACAAAGCTATGTTGACTATCCCTAATAAGTCCTTGCCTTTCCAAATACATGTATATCCTGTCCCTCAGGATTCCCACCACCAGTGTCAGGCTCACTAGTCTATAGTTCCCTATTAGCTCATTTCTTAAACAGTGGGCACCATGTTAGCCAACCTCCAGTCTTCCAGCACCTCACCTGTGACTATTGATGATACAAATATCTCAGTAAGAGGCCCAACAATCACTTCACTAGCTTCCCACAGAGTTCTAGGGTACACCTGATCAGGTCCTGGAGAGTTATCCACTTTTTGCGTTTCAAGACATCCAACCCTTCCTTTTCTGTAATATGGTTATTTTTCAAGATGTCACCATTTATTTCCCTACATTCCATATCCTTTTCCACAGTAAATACTGATGCAAAATACTCATTTAGTATCTGCCTCATCTCCTGCAGTTCCACACAAAGGTCCACACAAACTTGATAAGGTCCACTAAACCTTGCTTTTAAAGGTTCACCTATCATTGGAAGTAACACTAACACCTTGTGCCCCATAGAAAATTTGCAACTTTTAAATTTAATTGTCTGCTTCATTATATACGGTGATACTTTTAAATGCTATCTAGCCAACTCCCCTGCTCTACCTAACTGTTTCCTAAAATTTGGCACAGAGTCCAAAAATGTGCTCTCTGAATTCTGACTTACCAATTTTTCCTTAATCAATTTTAGCCGTTCTTTCACTTCATGCCTAAAAACTAGTTCAAATGGACTGAATTTGGTCAATTTATTTGGAGCATCTCTAATCGCAAAAATGGAATTACCTTACCTCAATCATCTGGATATTTTTGACTATTCGTCATTAATGTGGTCTCTAATGACTGATTCCACCTTTCTAGCACTCCCTGCGACTCTGGATGGTACACAATAGATTTGCATTGTTTTATTTCTAAGCTGTCCAAAACTTCCTTGAATAATTTTGACGTGAAGTTTGACCCTTGATCTGATTGTTTCTCCGTGAGTAGTCCATATGTACTGAAACATTTGCATAATTCCTCTACAATACAATACCTGTGATATTTTGTAAAGGAATAACCTCTGGAAATCTCGTGGACACATCCATTATTGTTAACAAATACTGATTCCCACTTTTTGTTTGAGGTAGGCATCCTACGCAATCAATTAAGACTCTTGAAAATGGTTCCTCAAATGCAGGAATAGGTATTAAAGATGTGGGTTTTATTACTGCCTGTGGTTTTCCAAATACTTGACATGTATGATATGTCTGGCAAAATTTAACTACATTCTCGTACACTCCAGCCCAATAAAAATGTTTTTGTATATTAGCTTGAGTTTTTCTCACTCCTAAATGACCCCGTAGTGGTCGCTCATGCACCACTCGCAACACCTCCTTTCTGTAACCCACTGGCAATACAACTTGATGAAAGTCTGCCCATTTCTCATCTGCCTGAATATGTGATGGTCTCCATTTTCTCATTAAGATATCATTTTTTTAAGGTAATAACATTCAGGGATATATTCAGATTCTTTTTCTATGGTATGCCTTTTGATACAATTGCTTTAAATTTTAATCTTTCTGCTTTAACTCAGTTAATTTATCTGAGCTAAGGATGTCTACTTAGTCATCTATTTGCTACTGGTTTGTATCAACCATTTGATCAAACAAGATCTCTGCCACTTCAACTTTCTTATCTGTACTCTTGGATCTGCCCTGGTTTCAACTGGTTACTTTGTGATCTCGTTACAATGTAGTCAGGAAAAATCCCAGGATATCTGTCCTGCAATAGTTCAATTGCCTGAGTTTTCACTAGCTTTTCAATCACAGTGTGTTAAAGTAGAGATTTGAGACAGCCTTGTGGACTCGGACCTGTAAAGCCTCTCTTTTGGTTCATCCTGGAGATCGTACTCTTTGGAAGTCTGGAATAAAAACCACTTGCAGTTTAGTTCTAGTTATCCCCTTTATTCACTAATGGCATCACTGTTACAACACAACACTGATACCTATAAGCTAAACTAGCTAGGTTCTAATAACCTAGGAGAGTAGGGTACCAGCTCTTCAAGTGCCCCAGCAGGCTACTCCGATGTACTGATACAAAATAGCTTCCTTTACACAAGAGTTTACAAAAACATTGCATGCACTTAATTAAACAGATAACAGTGAAAGACAATAATTCGTAAGGCAGAAAAGGTCATTGACAGGTCTGTGTACGCTTGATTAATCACTCCTACAGGCCCTAAGCCATTCATCAGGTGGGAAAAACATACCCAACCAAGTTAGGCACCTACGAGTGAGATAAACTCCTATCATAAAGAGGTACCAGCCTGAGCTAACTGAAGAGTTCATAAGGTACAGCTCACATGTAAAATACAATTGTTTTACAAATGGCTTCTTAGCAAGGAGGGCAAACTTTTGATCATAAAATGGCTTCCTGACACATTTGTGCCAGAATCTCTTCAATGTTAGGTTTAGTATAATTCCTCAGCTAGGGGCAGACTCCTGCTTTTTAAGCACTGAATCATTCTGTACCTGGGGCTGAGTTGCATTTGAACTGACTCATTAGTCTTCAAATTAAACATGCTTTCTTTTCAGGGTTGTGATTCAAATTCAAATTCAAATAAGACATAAGATCTAATTAGTTAGAATTGGCAGTGGGGCAGTCTGCAAGGTCTGTAGAGTGGTCTGCAAGAATAGCAAGTAAGTTAAAACCTCATGAATATTACCTTTTACAAAGTTTGTATTTAATAACCGGTAAAGGCTACTCAATATCTTCATAAAGACCCAAAATGCAATTAAATTCAATCCATAGCAGATAAGCACTAACAGTTAATTTTTTTACTGGCTCCAACAGCCTCAGCACTAAAATGGTCTCTCTGGTATCCTTTTGAACTCTCAAAGTCAGGGTCTTGTAACAGCAAAGATGTTTTTTCTCTTTGTGTCTGCCCCGCTTGTAAGGGGTAATAAGAATCCATTATAATTGACAAGATCTGACCGTTAATTACAATTTTAATCGTACCAAGTTTCGTTTCAAGGTCAGAATCAAACACTCATTTATTTCACAAGGGAACTGCCGTGAATATTATCACTTGGTGTCCTGTTCACACAGATTCACTGATGCTAAGGTAAATGTTCTTAATTGCTTTAGGGCATCCTGTTGTTATCACTTGGGGAGCACAGCTGTCCCTATCTTCTGCATTCCTTGAGTTCCCCCCTTTTTCTGAGCCTTCTTGCCCCTCTATTTTCTCGTGCAGCAAATGAGTTCTATAATTCAGCATTACATTTTAGTCTAAATGTTTTAAAGAATAGTTTTAAGGCTATAGACTTTCTCAAGTAGGCAGCACTCCTACCTGGGAACCAGCTACATCATTAGTAAGGACAAATTGTGTTCCTGGAGTTGAGTGTTTGTTCAGTACTCCCACCACAACTTCTCCACTCTTCACTAGACACTCTAACTTCACTTTCCATAACTGAGTACTTCTTGTCTCAGTGTGAATTCCTGTAACTCGTACCTTCTCTGACAGTAGTCCTTCAGAAGTACATATCTTTTCATCTTGCAACTTCACAGATTGAGTGGATCCTGTATCTCTTAGTATTGTAACCTCTGTATCTGCTGCTCCTGGCCTATGCAAATAAACTTCACCTTCACAGATATATGGTTTAAGAAGATCTGGCACTTCCTCCTTAACCAACCTCCGACCAGCAGGAATACTGTGGTGCAGCTTCCTAGCCTCCACTGTGCTTTCCGTTACCACTCCAACAAAATTCCGTGGCTTCTTCTGTTTTCCTACATGTGGCTTCCCAGTGCTTTTCTTAACCCACCAACACTGTGATTTAATTGGCCTACTTTATTGCAGTGGAAGCTTCTTAACTTCTCTTTCCACTTCAAGGGTTTCCTTTTTACCCTGTCGTAAGTTTTCCTTCTGATCTTCACCAAGATCTACTTTTCCCTTTCCACGTGAGGATTTCTCTTTTCCCCAATTTCTATCCGTCAGATTGAGATTGATTTTGGAAACCAAATTTTGATTTAGGGACCAATTCATAATCATTAGCCATTTCAGCTGCCAATCTTGCTGCTTTGACTCTCTCCTCTTCCAATTCAAAAGTGAATTTTTGAACTCTTGTCTAAATGCCAATTTCTGAATTTCAAACACCCTCTCTTTCTTTCTCTCTCTCTCTCTCTCTCTCTCTCTCTCTCTCTCTCTCTCTCCCTCCCTTCCTCCACCCTCACCTCCCCCACTTCTCTCTCTCTCTCCTTTCTCTGTTTTTGTTCTGCTAAAATGATTCATTCTTTTTCTTTCCTCTGCTTATAATCATAATTCAAACTTTCATTTCTGTTGCCCTTTCCTTGTGTTTTGCCTGTAAATCAAGTTGCTTCATTTTCAATTGAATATTAGCCATCTCTAAAGATTCTGAAGGCATCGCCATCAAATGTAAATGCTCAGCAATTGCTATAATTATCTTTCCTTTCCTCACAGAAGGAGCAGCTCCAGCTCCAGCATGTCTGCTAATTCCAGCAGCTTGGCCTTAATGACCTTTTGCAAAACCCCCAAAGTACTTTTTTCACCCCCAGAAAACTCTTGGTGACTGAAAGAGTCATTGCTATCCCAAGCACTATTTAGACCAACTGAATTCAGCACCCAGAACAAAAAACTCTAACACCTATCACTTGCTGCCTTTGAGTCCAACAATCCTAATCCCAAATTGGAACTATAGAACAAAAAGCCCTCAATCTATTATGGACCAGGCCAGATCCCCTCAAAACATTTCAAGAAAGTAACCCAGACCCTAACTTTGATTGATATTTTAAGCAAGTGCAATGTGGAAATTCCAGGAGAGATGCAACTGATCAAACCCCTTTTTTATAAACAAAACAATTTATTTACAAGATTACTGAATGAAACACAAACAAGAGAGAACAGAATACAGAATAGCTTAATCTATCTGAAAGCCCAACAGATACTTGCAACAATCCCCTTAAACACCCCTTGGCACAAAAGGTAAAATCAAGCACAGTTTCTTACAGGACAGAAGTTAGAGAGAGAGGGGGATCACCATGACCCTGCTTCTTTGGGTCTAGCAGCTTCCCAACTGCCAGACCAGACCAGAGAAGAGTTAAGCTGGGAGAACTGGTCATTTCCCTTTCATTGTGCAAGTTTTTTTTATATCATAAAAGCCTTTTGCCTCAGGCAGTATCTGTTAGCTATAATCAAATTGGACCTAAAACCCTTTCAAGTCCAGACTTTTCAGAACCTGTGTTCTGTGTTTTTACAACTTCCTGGCAAAACCCAAGGACAACATAACTTTGTTAAAGGAGCAGCATCATCACAGGAGCCTGTAACTATTTGGAGTGCCCATTCAGTAGCAAAAGCAAGGCGTGCTTTTTCTGGTACACTCAGCTGCGGATGTTTAGACAAATAGAATTTTAAGGATAGAGAGAGCTTTTTATTAGGTAAAAAGATTATCAAGGGGTTTGAAATAAAAGTGGGTGAATGGTATTGTGGTACACATGGTCATCTTCCAACTCCAACTTTGCCTGCTCCTCCTCTTCCTACTCCCTCACCTGAGATTGTCTGCATTGCCCTTAATGGGCTTTGCATGTAGTGGTGGTTAATTGATGAAAAAAAGCCTTGGGTGATTTAGTGATAGGGAGAAAAACACACTCAGTTGTCTAACAATTAAATGGTCCCACCTACTGCAGGATGTCAAATATCATTCCTGATTAACTTGATGAGAAGATTCAGGTGCACAGTCATTTATCCAAAATGCTCAAGACCAGCTAGTTTTTGGAATTCAGAATTTTTCAAATTTCAGAGTAAGTGACAGTTTGATGATTTTTTAAAATATCTTACTGGAAGAACAGACTCAGTAAAATGGGCCTTGAGTGACACGTATTGAGTGAGTATGGACTTGGGTTAACTGTTTGCATGCCAAATAACCTTTGTTAATGAGAAAAAAAACTTCACAAAAAAACCTTTTGGATTTTGGAGCTTTCTGGATTTCAGATAAAGGATTGTCTACCTGCATCTAATTAAATGGGCTCAGGAACTGACTCCTGTTTCACCTTTCCTCCCCATTAGCAAAATCGTACTTTTTGCAGTTATGAAAATCAGGGAATTTTTTTAATGTCACTGATTAAGATATTCCTTTTACATTACTTATTTATATTTTCCCTCCTCGTTCCCTTTTGTAGAATAAGTACATCAACTATTTTCACTGTATAGGTGTTGATGTAAGTACTATCATTAGACTTTTTCCAGTTCCATTTTGAGCTAGCCACTGCAAACTGCTTGCATGTGACTTACCTCATAATAAACCTTTGCCAGTTCCAACTTGGATTTACCATTATATGGTGTGCTAATTCCAGTTAGTTCATGGCAGATCTCTGGTTGGTTGAAATTGATATACTGAATTCAAATTGCTCTGGCAGTGCTGCTGTATGGATAACTCTATTAGCCTCAATATAATTTTTAAACTAATTTGTTTTGAACTTGAAGTAAAATTAAAAACAAAATGCTGCAAATAATATAAGTATTTGTACAACTTGTTTATAGGCAACCAACCCAGGATGTCCCTGAAGAGCTGCGCAGTCGTGACTTCCGCAGGGAACTGGAGGAGAGAGAACGAGTGGCAATACGTGAGAAGAATAGGGACCGGCCACCCAGAGGTATACAGTGTTTCTTTCCAAAATTAGGAGTTGCATTGATGTTTAAATTTGTTTTCTGAAAAATATTAAACTAACTTCTGATATTTGTAACCAACTATAGTAGTGTCAAATCATTTCACCTTGAACTTTAAATTTAAACAGTTTGCAATCAATTTTCCTGCTTGGCGATCTTCTCTCTTGGATTATTGGGGCTATGGAATTGAAGAAATCAATAATTTTTAACAGTTGTTGAAGAGTATTTAGCTTTTAACTGCAATCTTGGCATGATGTCACAAGGACAAGATAACCAGAGCCTTTCATGGGAATTCCTAGAGGCCTACTTTTCAACCCAGAATGCCATCAACAAGCATGTAGAAATAGATGCCATATACAACTACTACAGAGTAAAACTGGAAATGACACAACCCATCTTAACAGACCAAATTATATAAATATCAAGTTGAGTAGAATGACAACGCTTCACAGAAGTCGCACGGATGATGTTACAGCATGGTGATGAAACATTTGCATGCCAACCTGCTAGCTCGGTGACCAAATCAACATCCGCAAGATGTCATAAGCCTAGTATAACTTGTGTTTTTATTCTTGTGAAACAATCCTCAACATTTATATTTCCATTTTACATCAGAACCTAACTGAAGTGTGAATTTCCTCAGTGGATTAGCATGACGGTAGGAACCTCAGAGGAACAGAAGGATCTTGCGATGCTAGTCTTGAAGGTTGTTCGGCTGGTTGATGGGTTAGTTAAGAAGGTATATGGAGCTGTTGTATTTATCACTCGATGCGTAGATTTTAAGAGCAAGGAAGTTATGTTGGACTATACAGAATTTTGGTTAGGCCACAACTGGAGTACTGTATGCAGTTCTTGTCACCACACTATAGGAAGGATGTGAATGCATTGGATGGGTGCAGAGCATTAAGATGTCATCTGAGATGGTTATGAAGAGAATCTGGATAAGTTAGTGTTGTTTTCTTTGGAGCAAAGAAGGTTGAGGGTGCTCCTGATTGAGATTTATAGAATTATGAGGAGCAGAGGCAAGGTGGGTAGAAAGCACTGTCATCCTTAGTCAAAAGGTGAAGAACAAGGGGGCACAGTTTCAAAGTGAAACACTGGATTTGACACTAGAGGGGATTTGACGAAAAATATTTTCACCCAGTGTATTAGTGCTCTGGACGCTTGGAATGGTAGTTGAAGTGGGTAACTGCACAACCTCCAAAAACCTCTAAACTTGGATGAGTATGTAAAGTGTCAAAACATTCAAAGCAACGGCCTAGATTGTGAAAGTGGGACTAGTTTAGATGACAGTGTATTTTTTTGTGTCAGTACAGATTTGATGGGCTGAAGAGCTTCTTCTGTACTGTATGATTCTGTAGTTCTTGTCAATTCATATGAGTGCTTAGATTAACATCTAGGGCTATGATTCTGCACAAGGCAATTGTTGCATCTGTCCAACAAACATTTACTTTTCTGCAAGGCATTAGCTGGGATGCAAACACAGCAAGAGTGGTATTGTTTGAACATATGTTTGAGAATGTATACAATGTTGAATTTGTACATTGTAGATTTGTGACTACTATTCCCTTCATGGCAAAGAGATGAATTCTACCTGTACATTAATATAACATACAGAACAAACACTTTTTACATGGATGAGGAATCCTGGACATTTTGTCTTTCCTCCTTTAGGATTATTTTGAGAACAACTAGAATTAAGTTGCACAACGTTTATTATAAAGGAAGTGCTCCTAGCTTGGTATAACAGCAAGGGATAAAACAACGTTTCTGGATAACTTTTCACCCTTTTGCATACATATTAATCATTGCCTAGATGCAATGCAGAGAGGCAAATTGAAAAATGGGTTAGCCTATCTCGTGCAGGATTTGTGTTTGTGTACGTTACCTCACAGGTAGCACTGATGTCAGCTGACAGTCCAGTATTCATGAAGTATTGTGTGATATTCTCCTTACCATTTTTTTTGCAGCTGAAAGATGATGCAGGCAAGAGCTCACTAGGGTGGAAAAAGGGCTTATAGTTTTTGCACAACAAATTGTGCAGATCAGGAATGTGTTGCCTGAGTCGGTGGTGGTGGTGGTGGTGGTACACTTTAATTGTGGAATTCAAGAGAGAATTGCATAATTATCTGGAAAGAGAAAGTTTGCAGGGGTACAAGCAAAAAAGAAGGGGAGTGAGAGATGCTTTTGAGACAGCATAGACACAGTGATTCCATAGTTATGTAGTGCCCATATGACCATGGGATGCCCCAAAGCCCTTTTATACTGATTAAGTAGTTTTGAAGTATAGATATTATTGTAATTTAGCAAAGCACAGTAGGTGATTTACATACATCAAAGCCACAGTTGCTAATTATCTACATTAAGATCTTTTTGATGTTGGTTGAGAGATAAATACTGCCAAAGACCCCTTTCTGTTCCATGTATGTCTTTTATCTCCTAATATCTCCCACTATATTGTTTTGAAGTGTCTGCTGTGGTTATATGTTAAAGACTGTAGGATTTAGTGAACAAATATGAATTTGTTGCAGAAATATATTAATATAGAAAATACGAACAGGATTAGGCCAGTTGGTTCTGTGAACCTGCAGTGCCATTCAATATGATCATGGCTGATCATCCAACTCCATTCCTGTTTTTTCCCATTCCCTTTGGTAATAAATACTGAAAAGTAGAATATTTTTACATGATGAATTTTAAATTAATTTGTGGGATATGAGCATTGCTGTCTGGCTAGCATTTAATGTCCATCCTAGTTGCCCTTGAGAAAGTACCATTATGGAAGGAATTCCAAGCTTTTGATCCAGCCACAGTGAAGGAATGGCAATATATGTCCAGTCAGGATGCTGAGTGGCTTGGAGGAGAACTTAAGCTAGTGGAATGTCCATGTATCTGCAGCCTTTGTCCTTCTGGATGGAAGTCGTCGTGGATTTGGAATGTGCCATCTAAGGATCATAGTTGAATTTCTGCAGTGCATCTCATGGATTGTACATATTACTGATAATGAATGTCAGTAGCCGAGGGAGTGGATGTAGTGTCAGACAAGAGGGCTGCTTTGTCCTGGATGGTGTCAGGTTCTTGAGTGTTGTTGGAGCTGCACACATCCAGGCAAGTAGGATTATTAGGATTATTTCTCCAGTTTCCTCATTTCCCCTCCCCACCCCCGCCACCTTATCTCAATTCCAACCCTTGGAATCAGCACCGCCATCTTGACCTGCAATCTTCTTCCCGACCCCTCTGCCCCCACCCCCTCTCTGGCCTATCACCCTCACCTTAACCTCCACCTATCGCATTCCCAACGCCCCTCCCCCCAAGTGCCTCATCCCTACCTTTTATCTTCGCCTGCTTGGCACACCTTCCTCATTCCTGAAGAAGGGCTTATGCCCGAAACGTCGATTCTCCTGCTCCTTGGATGCTGCCTGACCTGCTGTGCTTTTCTAGCAACACATTTTTCAGCATTTATCAGCCCAAGCCTGGATATTGTCTAGGTTTTGTTGTATTTGAGCATGGACTGCTTCAGTATCTGAGGAGTCATGAAAGGTGTAGAACGCTGTGCAATCATCGGTGGACATCCCACTTCTGACCTTTATGATTACAGCCTTATCACCAGAGAATTTGTCCCCTGATACCCATTAATGTCAGTTTTGCCAGGGCTCCTTGATTCTACACTCGGTTGAATGCAGTCAAGGGCTGTCATTCTCAAATCACCTCTGGTTGTCTCTTTTGTCCATGTTTCAACCAAGGCTGTAATGAGGTAAGGAGGTGAGCAGCCCCAGCAGAACCCAAACTGAACATCACTAAGTAACTAATGACACCTTCCATCACTTTATTGATGATTGAGAGTAGACTGATGGGACAGTAGTTGGCTGGATTTGATTTGTGTACTGGACATACCTGGGCAGTTTTCCATATTGTTCGATAGATGCCAGTGTTGTAACTGTACGGGAAGGGCTTGGCTAGGAGAGCAGCAAGTTCTGGAACACAAGCCTTTAGTATTGTTGCTGGAATGTTATCTGGGCCCGTAGCCTTTACAGTATCCAGTGTCTCCAACCGTTCTTGACATCACAAGGAGTGAATTGAATTGGCTGAAGACTGGTATCTACTGTTTGGGACCATTCGAGGAGGCCGAAATAGATCTTCTATTTGGCACTTCTGGCTGAAGATTACCGTGAAAGCTTCAGTCTTACCTTTTACAGGGGAACCTCGACTATCCGAATACCAATTATCCGAAAATTGGATTATCCGAAGTAAAAACAGACACCATCTCCAAATGACTGACCTCCTTCCCTCCCTCTCTCCCCATACTTTCCCTGAAGTTCTACAGAGGGGAGTACCCTAACCTGATGACCATCCACCAACCCCCCCCCCCCCCCCCCCCCCACGTGTTGGGGGCGGGAGCTCGCATGCTTTGTGCTGGGGTGGGGCGGAGTTGGACGGGGCAGGGTTGAGGTTGGACCAGGGCAGTGGGTGGTGATGAATGGGGGGGGGTGTGCGAGGGGCGGTGATGGACGGGGAGGGCGGTGGCGGGTGGGGGGGCGGTGTTGCGGGCGGGGGCTCGTGCGCTGTATGCTGTTGCTAGTCTCCTGAATGGGGAGCAGACTTTAAAACTCCGATCCCCAGAGGGAAGGCATTTGATCGATTTTCGAAATAATTGATTATCAGAACGAAATATTGCCTGCCCATGTTCGGATAATCGAGTTTCCACTGTACATTGATATGCTGGACTCTCTCATAATTGAAGATGGGGATATTTGTTGAGCCTTCTCCAGTGAGTTGTTCAAAAATCAATTCACGACTGGATGTGGCAGGATATGATCTGCCATTCAGTAAGTTCAAGGCTGATCTGGTTGTCACCTCAAATGCTACCCAATAAGTTTTCATTCCCTTGCTTAACAATGATCAATCTACCTGCTACTTTTCCGCAAGAAAATTCTGAGGACTCTCAATTCTAAGAAAATATTTTGGCTCGTCTCTGTTCAAATGATCGATACCAGGAAAACTAGGAACCCGAGTTGGGAAATCTATAGCTGTGTGCTACAGTTTCAGAAAAAAAGGCAATTAGTTAGGATTGACATGAGGTTCATGAATCATTTTGATTTCTCTACCCAGAGAACTATACATTCATTTTGAATATATTTAAGTTAAAAGTTGATATTTTTTTGAATACAGACAGAATGAAAGGATGTAGGGATATAGGGTAAGATGTAACTGAAGTAAAAATGACCTATTGAATTGTTGATTTGGCTCAAACCCATACGCTTACCTCTTTTCCATTACGTATGTTGAGTCAAGACTGACAAATGAAAGGCAGGACAGGTATCTACTTACCAAAATCTACCTTTGTTTGAAAACTTCTAACTTTCTTGGCTATTCTTGCAGAACACACAACATCATCTTCAAAGAGACCGCGTCTGGATCAGATACCTGCAGCAAACCTTGATGCCGATGATCCATTGACAGATGTAGGTTATGATTTTTTTCTACTTGGTTTATTTAAATATAAAATTTAATTTATTGGTAGTCTTTTCCTTAATTGCAATTTTAGATATTTCTTGAAAACTTTACTACAAGGTGTTTGGTCTCTCAGGTTTGCAAATGAGGGATGGGTCATACTATATGGGCCTGGTTTGGGTAAGGGAATGGTGGATGTAGGCTAGAAATTTGGACCAGTAATTCTGCCACTTGTATTTCTTTCTTGTGCACTATCAATGCCCGTTTGAGTTGAGGTGGGCTGTGTATCCATCCTTTCCTCAGACTACATTCACATAAGAGAGGGTAAGTAGGACTGGTGGACTGATACATTTGCTGAAATTCCTACCAGTTCCACCAATTAAAAAAACCTGCAGATTCCAGACATGTATTGGATAATTAGTTAGACCCTGATGACAGTGGGTGCCACAGACTAATCTTTAATCATTGTGAAACTTGTTGGTTTAAGAATATATTTAGTTGGCATAACATGGTAGCAATATGCCTTTGGAAGATTTTGCCAACACGAAGTGCATATCAAAAGTACAAAATTGGCAAGTAGGAGGGAACAGTGAGGGGATAAGGATAGGTCAGTTGATAACATAAAAAGGAATAATTAATTGTTTGGTAATACAGAGCTAAAATATTGCTGAAAGGGGATGTGTCCTGATTTTCAAGAAAAATGTGCAATGTATGTGTGAATTTATTTTGCCTGCATAAAAGTGTCCTGAGTTTTAACATATGTAGCACTGGCACACACAACTATGTCACACTGACTGGCAATATTAAAATAGTTTTTTGTATAATTCTTAGTCCAGTTCATGTTATTTCATAAATTATGTCCAGTAGCGGAACCATACCAAATAGTGCACATATTGTTCTGAGGTATATAAGCACTACTTGGTTGAGCATGATCAGTATGCTACCATTTCAAATGGTCAACATTCTGCCAGTTATTAGGACATACGGTTTACATATCTGACATTGTACTGGCACTGAAACTCATAGAGCACGTTACTCACTTGAGTAGTAAGCAAAATGGCCTTTTGACTTCATGGTAGCATCCTTTAGTGGAGAAAACTAGTCATGGTTTTTACTGCAAAATAGCAACATGAGACAGTGGACTTCACCAATTATACAATGTTTGACACACCTTCAACTTTCAGGTAGTCTGAGGTTGATTAGGCACTGTTTCATGCCAGAAATGATGGCTATCAGCTCCTTCCATGAGTTAGTGTGAATTATAGTGAGTCTTGGCTTTATTAGCATAACCGTTACTGTGTCGGATACTTTTGATACACCCAGTATCAGTATTGTGTTTGTATCGTGACATAATGACTAAAGCCCTGTTATGACAGTGCCAATGAAATTTGTCATGTAGCATACAGAATCCCAACATGTATATCAACCAGTGAATGTAGCCTTTTGGTAGGAGGTAATAAAGAAGCTATTGGCAGATTTCTCAACTAATACATTGAGGGAAAGGTGCAAATTTGATTGTGTGATTTCAGTCATAAATTTGAGCGTAGGATGGAGTTTATTAAGTTGTATAAAGAAGTTATTTGCAGCTGCAAATTCAAAAATTTTGTATGTGTCATCAATGTTTCAGAAACATACAAAGGTTAGGAAGTTAGTGGTGATTCATTGAAGATGCTTCATGTAACCAACATAGTTGTTAACATTGACTGGGACTGGGGTGTTCTCATGGCAGTGCCATCTCTTTGGGCTTATGTAGTGTCATTGAAATTGGACTCAACTCAGTGAGTTGCTAAGCTGTTGAGTTTGATTAACACTGATTCAGACGTTGGTAGCACACTTAGGTCGCTATGATATAGTGACATAATACGTATGTTAATGAATTCTTTGAGAGTCATGCCTGTAGATAGTAATTCATCAGATATTGTTTATGAAATAATTTGGAATACGCTAAGGATTAGGTCAGAAACCAATTTTAGAGTATCAGTTGGGTTTTCAGTGTGATGCATTTGCATGGTCTCCAAGCTACAAATATACAGCGGGATGGTCTTATGTAGCCAAAAGGAATCCAGATATATAGTGCCTTTTTAATCGAAACAAAAAAGGGTAATGGAGATTATCAATCTCTGCTGCATTCTATGACAACACCTTGACCAATCAAAATTGACCTGCCTGGCCTGAGAACTAAGATTGACAGTTAACTGTTCTTGGGCAAGAGCCCTTCATTAGGAATGAGGTTGGGAGCCTCTGGGGTGGAGAGATAAATGGGAGTGGGGTGGGGCGGGTCTGCGGAGAAGGTAGCTATGAGTGCAGTAGGTGGATGGAAGTGGGATAAAGGTGATGGTCGGAGAGGAGGGTGGAGTGTGTAGGTGGGAAGGAAGATTGACAGGTAGGACAGGTCATGAGAACGGTGCTGAGCTGGGAGGTTGGAACTGGGGTAAGTTGGGGGGAAACTCGGATATTGCCTGACCTGCTGTGCTTTTCCAGCAACACACACTTTACTCTCCAGCATCTCCAGCATCTGCAGACTCACTTTCTCCTAGTTAACTGTTCTTGCTGCATTTCCATGCCACTAATGGCCTAACTTATCAGCATCTTTTTCTCATGCTGTATAAACTGGTGTTCCATTTGCCAATATTGTTTGATGTGTCATAGTTCTGATGTGAGAATCTGGAATGCACAAACCTGACTGCCATAGCTGACCTATTGTCTCGGCTTGCTCCTGACCCACCAAACTGATCTCCACATACCTTGATACTAACCTAACCTCCCTGGTCTGGGGACTCCCCATCCAATTTCAGGACACCACCCACACCCTCCACCTCCTCCATGACTTTCATTTCCCCAGCCCCCAACGCCTTATCTTCACCATGGATATCCAGTCCTTATGCAACTTTATCTGTCATGACGATGGTCTCCAAGCCGTCCGTTTCTTCCTCTCCCGGCATCCCCACCAGTACTCCTCCACTGACAGTCTCATTCATTTGGCTGAACTGATCCTCACTCTCAATAATTTCTCCTTTGAATCCTCCCACCTCCTCCAGATGACTGGGTAGCCATGGGCACCCACATGGGCCCCAGCTTTGCCTGTCTCATTGTTGGTTACATGGAACAGTCCATCTTCCACAGCTACACCAGTACCATTCCCCAGCCTTTCCTCACTACACTGATGACTGTATCGGGGCCATCACTTGCTCCCATGAGGAGGTTGAAAAGTTCATCAATTTCACCAACACGTTCCACCAATACCTTAATTTCACCTGGACCATCTTGGATACCTCCCCTCCCTGGACCTCTCCATCTGTATCAATGGTGATCGACTCAACATCTATAAACCAACTGACGCTCAACGCTACTTGGACTACAACACCTCCCATCCTGCCTTCTGTAAAAACGTTATCCCTTATTCCCAATTCCTCTGCCTGATTGCACTTGCTCCCAGGAGGACTAGTTCCACCACAGAACACACCAGATGGCATCTTTCTTCAAATACCACAATTTTCCCTCCCATATTGTCAATGATGCCCTCCAGCACATCTCCTCCACTTCCTGCACCTCTGCTCCTGAACCCCACCCCTCCAACTGTAACAAGGACAGCACCCCCCTTTGTCCTCACCCTCATCCCCACCAACCTTCGGATACATCATATCATCCTCTGCCACTTGCAACACCTATAAACGGACCTCACCACCTTCCTGCATTCCATAGACTCTTCCCTTCGCGACTCCTTGTTAGGTCAATGCCCCCTACCAACCACCCTCCCCTCCCAGCACCTTACACTGCCACTGCAAGAATTGAAAAACCTGCACCTAAACCTCTCGCCTCACTTGGGTCCAAGGCCTGGAAGGAACCTGCCACATCTGTCATAGATTTACCTGCGCTTCCACACATCATTTACTGTATCTGTTGCTCCTCATGCAGTCTTCTCTACATTGGGGACACAGGACGCCTACTTGCAGAATGCTTCAGAGAACATTTCTGGGACACACGCATGAAGCAACCCCACTGCCCTGTGGCCGAACACTTTAACTCCCCCTCCCACTCTGCCAAGAGCATGCAGGTGCTAGGCCTCCTCCATTGCCAAACCCCAACCACCTGACGCCTGGAGGAGGAGCGCCTCATCTTCCACCTTGGGAGCCTCCAACCACACAGGATCAATGTTGATTTCAACACTTTCCCCGTTTTCCTTCCCTCCACCTTATCCCAGATCCAACCATCTAACTTGGCACTGCCCTCATGACCGGTTTTACCTGTCCATCTTCCTTCCTTCCCACCTATCCGCTCCACCTTCCTTTCCAACCTGTCACCATTACCCCCACCTTCATCTATCTATCGCACTCTCAAACTACCTTCCTTTGTAGCCCCACCCCCTCCTAATAATCCACCCCCCACCCCAATAACAAGCCACATTCCTCTTGAAGGGCCTATGCCCAAAACATTGATTCTCCTGCTCCTCGGATGCTGCCTGACCTGCTGTGCTTTTCCAGCACCACTCTGTCAACTCTGATCTCCAGCATTTGCAGTCCTCACTTTCTCCCACCAAAATTTTACTCAAGGGTGGCACGGTGGCTCAGTGGTTAGCACTGCTGCCTCACAGCACCAAGTCCCAGGTTCGATTCCAGCCTCGGGCTGTCTGTGTGGAGTTTGCACATTCTCCCCCGTGTCTGCGTGGGTTTCCTCCAGGTACTCCAGTTTCCTCCCACAGTCTAAAGATGTGCAGGTCAGGTGAATTGGCTATGTTAAATTGCCCATAGTGTTACATGCATTAGTTAGAGGGAAATGGGACTGGGTGGGTTACTCTTCGGAGGGTTGGTGTGGAATTGTTGGGCTGAAGGGCCTGTTTCCACACTGTAGGGAATCTAATCTAATCTAAAAACACAACTTGTATGTATTTCTTATTAAACAGCACATGGTCAGTATCCTGATAATGCTGCATGACTATCTAATGCTGCATTAGATATCTAACCATCAACCAAAATACGAATTAATACGTATTGTTTTGCTTTTGTAAATATGTGAGGAGAAAGTGAGGACTGCAGATGCTGGAGATCAGAACTGAAAATGTGTTGCTGGAAAAGCGCAGCAGGTCAGGCAGCATCCAAGGAACAGGAGAATCGATGTTTCGGGCATAAGCCCTTCTTCAGAAATGAAGATTCCTAAAGAAGGGCTTATGCCCGAAACGTCGATTCTCCTGTTTCTTTGATGCTGCCTGATCTGCTGCGCCTTTCCAGCAGCACATTTTCAGTTTTGTAAATATGTGCCAAATTTCACTGCTATTGTACTTATCCTAATTTGCACACAAGTGAATTGAGATTTTATAAACCAATTTTCTTTATAAATTTATTTTTTGGAGCCGATATATTGAACTGCAGTTGAGCAAAAATAGATAACTTTTCATTCTTTTCAGGATGTATTGGTGATTAATTTAGTTTATCTATATTAATGGGAGCTTGAAATTTTTCACATTTCTGCAATGAGGATTTAAGTCACTAGGTGGCCTAATTGTGCAGTTCATGAGTGCACTGAAATTCCATGCCATGTAAATAGAATATGGCTGTTTGATGGCCAAAAACTGAAATCCTAACCTTTTCATATATTGATTATGTCTTACTTAACGTGAAATCTCTGAATATGTAGATTCTGTTGCACAAGTATGATGAATTTAAAAGATTAGATGAAAATAGCTTTGCTTTTACAACAATTAAAAAGCATAAGATCTGGTCCACTTCATTCAAGTTCTGAATTTTTTATTGTCCCAGTGATCACAATATAACTAGAGGAATTCTTTTCAATCGCTAGGTAAACAATTTAACTGTTAGCGAACATCATTATCGACCATTTTCTAGTTTGATAAACAACCATTTACCACAACTGTTGCTTTCAGTCAATTTTTTAAAAAATCATTCATGGGTTATAAGTTTTGCTGGCTGGGCTAACAATTGTTCCTCATTTCCAGTTGCCCTTTAGAACATGATGATGTGCTTCCTTCTTGAACTGCAGTGGTAGGTACATCCATAGTGCTGTTTGGAAGGTAAAATTCAAGATTTTGACCCCAAAAGATGAAGGAATGGCTGTATCATTCCAAGCCAGGATGTTGTGTGGCTTGGAGGGGAATTTGAAGATGTTTACATGAATCTGCTGGCCTTATCTTTCTCTGGTGGAGGCTACTGAATTGCATGCTGTAGTCAAACAGATTGATAACTTGTTACAGTACATTTTGTAAATCTATACACCACTGCCATTGTGTCAGTAGTGAAAAAAATGAATGTAGGAGGTTTGTTGGAGTATCAATCAAATAGGCTGCTTTATTCTGGATGGTGCTGAATTTCTTGAGTGTTGTAGGAGCTGCACTCACCCAGGCAAATGGAGAGTATTCTATCACACTCTTAACAGTGCCTTGGTAGACTGACTTTGAGGAGTCAGGAGGTGAGTCACTTGCCACAGAATTCCCAATCTCTGACCTGCTGTTGTAGCTACAGTATTATTTCGCTAGATTAGCTCAGTTTTTTTTTACCAATCATAACCCCTAAGGATGTTGACATAAGAACAAAGAACAAAAATAATTTACAGCCCTTTGGCCCTCCAAGCCTGAGCTGATCCAAGTCCACTGTCTAAACCTAGCGTCCAATTCCTAAACATCTGTAACCCTCTGCTCCCCACCTACTCATACCTCTGTCCAGATGCACCTTAAATGAATCTACCATGCCTGCCTCTATTACCTCTGCTGGCAACGCGTTCCAGGCACCTACCACCCACTTGCCACGTGTATTCCCCTTAAACTTTTCACCTCTCACCTTGAACGCTTTACCTCTCGTTATTGAATCCTTCACCCTGGGAAAAAGCTTATTTCTATCTATCCTGTCTATACCCTTCATGATTTTGTAGGCCTCGATTATGTCCACCCCACAATCTGCTTTTTTCTAATGAAAACAATCCTACTCAACCTCTCTTCATAGCTAGCACCTTCCATACCAGGCAACATCCTCGTAAGCCTTCTCTGCACCCTCTCAAAGCGTCCACATCCTTTTGTTAATGTGGTGACCAGAACTGTACACAGTATTCTAAATGCAGCCGAACCAAAGCCTTGTACATTTCTTATACTCAATACCCCGTCCGATGAAGGCACGCATACCATATGCCTTCTTGACCACTCTATCCACTTGTGCAGCCATCTTCAGGGTACAATGGACCTGAACTCCCAGATCTCTCTGCTGATCAACTTTTCCCAAGGCTCTTCCGTTTATAGTATAGTTCACTCTAGAATTAGACTTCCCAAAGTGCATCACCTCACATTTGCCTGAATTGAATTCCATCTACCATTTCTCTGCCCAACTCTCCAGTCTATCCATATTCTCCTGTATTCTTTGACAGTCCCCTATGCTTTCTGCTACTCCACCAATCTTCATGTCATCTGCAAACTTACTGATCAGACCAACAATGTCCTCTTCCAGAGCATTTATGTATATTACAAACAACAGTGGCCCCAGCACTTATCTGTGTGGAATGCGACTGATCACCTTTTTCCATTTCAAGGAACTCCCTTTAGCTACTACTGTCTGACCCTGTTGATCAACTAGTTGTTTATCCACTTAGCTAGAACACCTTGCACACCACGTGACTTCACTTTCTCCATTAGTTTTCCATGGAAACCTTATCAACCGCCTTACTAAAGTCCACGTATATGACATCTACAGCCCTTCCTTCATCTAGCAAAGTGGTCCATTCTTCAAAGAACTCTGTTAAGTTGGTATGGCACGATCTCCCCCTCACTAAACTGTGTTGTGTATCACTGATAAGCCCATTCTTTTCCAAATATAGATTTTATCCCTCAGTACCTTCCCCAGCAACTTTTCTCACCACTGACGTTAGGCTCACTGGTCTGTAGTTACCTGAAATATCCCTACTACCCTTCTTGTACAGGGGGAACAACCTGAGCAACCCCCCCAGATCTCCAACACCTCACCTGTGTTTAAGGATGCCACAGCAATATCTGTCAGGGCCCCAGCTATTTTCTCTGTCGCCTCCCTCAGCAACCTAAGGTATGTTGGCTACTTGGTAACTTTAGCTTATATTTGTATTTTGTTATTTCTATTGTCTTTTAGGAAGAAGAGGAAGAAGATTCTGAGAGAGACAGTAGTAGTGAAGACGATGATGATGATGACACTGCTGCCCTTTTGGCTGAGCTAGAAAAAATTAAAAAAGAACGTGCTGAAGAGCAAGCACGAAAGGTAAGTTTTAAGTAGTTATTCAAAATATTTTTGAATTTTTCCTTAAATCTAAATGCATGTGTTCAGTATAAGTACTAATCTGTGACTTTTAAATGTATGTTTATTTAAAGATTTCATTTCGTCCTCCTTGGGCTTTTTTCTGCTAGCTCAAAATTGCTGTGGATGAATAAAACATTAAAAATGAATAAGATTGGTTCTTTGGAGGAAGGTACTTGGCAGAGTGGTTGAACTAGCTTGGTAGGTGGATGGGAGCCAGAGGAGTAGGGCAGTTGATGTAGAAATGGGGGAGAGGTAGAAACACAGGCAAACCTGATTAAGAACAAGAACAGGCAGGGAAACAGTGCTGAAAATAGCCGAGGATGTGGTCTAAAACATTTGTGTTTCAATATGAGAAGTATAATAGTTCTAATAATAGCGAGAAGTTTCCGGAGTGATAGAAAGGGATGTGAAAGGGGTGGGGAGTTGCATTATTGGAAAAGGAGTATCTCCCGACTCTACTGAGGGAAGATACATCAGAGGACTTGTGCTATGAGGCAATATGGGTACAACTGAGGAATAGGAAAGGTGAAATCACAATGCTAGGTGTATAATACAGGCCTCACAACCACCAATGGGAGATAGAGAAGAGAATATGCAGACAGATTTTGGAAAGGTGTAAAAATGGCAGGGTTGTTGTGAGTGATTTTAACTCCCCCTATATTGACTGGGACTCACTTCATGCCATGGGCTTGGAAGGGCCAGAATTTGTATGGACCATTTGAGGAGAGTTTCTTGACAAAGTATGTAAACAGTTGAACCAGGGAAGGGGTTATACTGCACCTGGCTTTGGGAAAGGAGCCCAGCTAACTGAGTAAAGTTCCATGAGGGAGCATTTTGGGAATACTGAACATAATACTGAAAGTTTTAAGATACTCATGGATAGGGATAACAGCAGCCCTCGTGTGAAGGTGTTAAACTGGGGAAGGAAAACTACAACAATATTAGGCAGGACCTGCAGAATTTTGATTAGAGGCAACTTGTGAGGGACGTTTGGTATATTTCAAATGGCAGTTAATAAGAGTTGAGGGAGGCTCGTTCCTGTGAGAATGAGGGATAGGTATGGCGAGTTACGTGAACCTTGGATGACCAGGGATGTTATGACCTTGTCAAAAAGGTCTAGGAGGGTGGGAACTGATAAAACCCTTGAAATATAAGGAAAGTAAGAAAGAACTTCAACAAGAAAGTAGAAGGACTAAAAGGGATCATGAAAAATCATTAGCAAACAGGGATTAAGGAGAATCCCAAGGCTTCTTATACATATATTAAAAACAAGACAAGTCAGAGAAAGGTTGGCCCACTCAAGGACATAGGAAGTAATCTATGTGTGGACCCAGAAGAGGTAGGTGAAGTCCTAAACGAATACTTTGCGTCGGTATTCATCAAAGAAACGGAATTTGTGGAGGATGACCTTGGAGGAGGGAGTTTGAAATTTCTAAACTAAGTTGCTATTAAAAAGGGCATCTTAAAAATATTAAGGTAGATAAGTCCCCATGTCTTGGAGTCATAGAGATGGACAGTCCTGATGGAATCTATCCCAGAATATTGAAAGTGGCAAAAGAACAAATTGCTGGAGCATTGACAGAAATCTTTGTACTCTCTTTGGCCACAGATGATGTCCCAGAGGACTGGAGAATAGTCAGTGTTGTCCCATTGTTTAAGAAGGTAACAGGTATAATCTAAGCAATTACAGAACCTCTCATTAGTGGTAGGGAACTACTGACTCAACTTGCAAGTTTACCTTGAGAGAATCCTGGACAAGAACTCCCAAGGCTCCTTGAACTTCAGACTTCTGAATTTTCTCCCCATTTAAAAAAGTAGCCTTTATTCTTCCTACCAAAGTGCATGACCCCTCACACTTCCCATGTTGTACTCCATCTGCCACTTCTTTTCCATTTCTAACCTTCCAAATCCTTCAGCCTCCCCACCTCTTCAATGCTATCTGTTCCTCCACCTGTCTTTGTATTGTCTGCAAACTTAGCCAGAATGCCCTCAGTTCCTTCATCTAGATCATTACTTTATAAAGTGAAAGGTTGTGGTCTCAATACCGACCCTTGCTGAACACCACTTGTCACCGGCTACCATCCGAAGAAGGACCCTTTTATTCCCACTCTCTGCTGTCTACCAGCTAGTCAGGTTTCTATCCATGCTAGCACCTTGCCTCTAACACCATGGGCGCTTATCTTACTCAGCAGCCTCCTGTGTGGCACCTTGTTAAACGCTTTCTTGAAGTCCAGGTAGGTAACATCCTTTGGCTCTCCTTGGTCTAACCTACTCATTACTTCCTGAAAGAATTCTAGCAGATTTGTCAGGCATGATGAAACTATGCTGACTTTGCCCTATTTTACTATACACTTCTCAGCATTCACCAATCTCATCCTTCACAACTGATTCCAGGATCTTAAACATGACCAAGGTTAGGCTAATCGGTCTTTAATTTTCCATCTTTAGCCTTACTCCCCTTATAAGCAGAGGTGTCACATTGGTTATTTTCCAGTCCTCTGGGACTCTTCCTGATTCTAGCGGTTCCTGAAAAGTCATCACTTTTGCCTCCACTAACTCTTCAGCTATCTTCCTTAGAACTCTGGATTGTTGTCTGTCTGGTCTAGATGGTCTATCCACCTTCAAACCATTCAGTTTTTCAAGCACTTTCTCCTTGGTAATGGCCGCGATACTCGGCTCTGGCCCTTCTGTCTTTAATTTTTGGGATATTACGCATGTCTTCCACCGTGAAGACTGGCATGAAGTAATTACAGAGGAAGCTCGATTATACGAATGAGATGGGCGGCACTGTTTCATTCAGGTAATTGATTATTCGGTTAATTGATTCAATGCTTTTCCTCTGGGGCTTGGAGTTTTCTGTTAAATGTGCTCCCCATTCAGGAGATGAGACAGTAGTACACCGTGCGCGAACCCCCCCCACGGCCTCTTCCCCCCCCCCCATCTGCATCCACCCGCAGCCGCCCGGCAACCCAATCCACACTGCCCCCATCCCCCCCACCGTCTGCCTCCAACCCTGTCCACCCACACCCACCATCCAACCCCTGTCTGCGCCCCTGCCCCCAGACTGACCCAGCTGCCTTTGGGGTAAGGCAAAGACTAATGCTGCCTTTGTTGGGGCAGGGGGTGGGGGGGAGGGGAGCACACATGCTCACAACGTTTTCTGCAACTTTTTGACCAGTTCCACCTTTGTCCTGTACAAGACAATGTTGGAGAGATTGCAACCCAATCTCCACTTTTGCCTTTCTTTTGCTCTTACTATATCTAAAGAAACTTAGAATTCCTTTATATTACTGACCAGCTTACCCTCATATTTAATCTTCTCCCTCCTTATTTATTTTTTTGTTGGCCTCTGTGGTCTTTGTGAGCTTTTCAATCCTCTGATTTCCCACTGCCCTTCGCCACATTATATGCTTTCTCTTTCACTTTTGCTTTTATGTTATCCCTGACTTTCCTAATCAGCCATGGTTACCTCATCTTCCCTATAGCATGATTCTTTTTCCTGAGCAGAGAATAACAATTGAGCATACCTGGGAGAATGAATAGCTGCTAATGGGAACTGTTAGTGGTTGATAATGATAGTAACACCTTCTCCCATGTCCTTACCTCCACCCCCACACACCAGGTCTTGTCATTACAGGCGTTGCCATACAAACAACCCATTAACAGCCACTAATGGTTCTCTTTAACAGGTGTTCATTGTTCCAGGCTGACTTTTATCTATTCTGTATCTGCTGAATTGTTATTCTCTGTCTCTGGACTCCATCTTCATCTATTTTCTGGATTAGTGGTGCTGGAATAGCACAGCAGTTCAGGCAGCATCCAAGTAGCTTCGAAATCGACGTTTCGGGCACAAGCCTGTGCCCGAAACGTCGATTTCGAAGCTACTTGGATGCTCCCTAACTGCTGTGCTCTTCCAGCACCACTAATCCAGAATCTGGTTTCCAGCATCTGCAGTCATTGTTTTTACTGAGTCCATCTTCATCTATTGTTTAGTTCTCCTCCCCCTACCCTACCCCATCTTCAGAACCTTCCATCATTACAATCAGTTCTGAAGAAGGGTCACTGGACCTGAAACATTACTCTGCTTTCCCTCTGCAGATGCTGCCAGATTTGCTGAGGTTTTCCATCAATTTCTCATTTGATTTATGATTTCCAGCATCTTCAATTCTTTGTGTTTTTGTGTGTACATTAACCAGTCCTAAATCTTCATTAATTTTTTTTTGTGAAAGAAAGCTGGTTGATGGATCTTTTAATTCTAAATCTACTATAGAGAAAGCATACAACTGATTATTTCGGGACTTAGGTAAAATAATTTTTTATTGAATATTGTGACGCCTGACAAAATTGGAATGGAATGACAGTGCACTCCTCCAATCTCAGTCATAACACTACCTATTTGATTTATAGTGATCTCCCAGCAATGGCTTCTTTGTTTTCCCCTGCATTTCCTCAAGGATTTCGCCCCAACTCTCTCTTGTTGACAACAACTGGTGACAAATGACTACCCAAGCAATCTTGCACTAGTAACTAGCTGTCTCTATACCCGCCCCTTGATAACTCAAGCGACTCCTCCATAGCTCGGGTTTATTCACTTCCAACTTTTCTTGATTGTTTCATGAATAATTAACATCAGAAAGATTAGCTCTAATTGACCTTGAAAGGAGTTGTTTGCTAGGCTATTTCATTTATAACATAAGAGTTGGACACTTTGCTCTGGGTCTGGATTTGAATGTAGGCCAGACCAGGTAACATCAGGTTCCTTTCCAGAATGCTCTTTACAGCAATTCATTGTAGTTTTGTTGTCCATTTTACTGAGGATAGCTTTGAATTGTAGATCTGTTGTTTGAAATTAAACTGCACCAGCTTCCCTAGTTTATTTATATTAACACAATGCCAGTTGTGTTCATTTCTGGTCTCCCTCCCAAAGGAAGGGTGTTGTGAAACTTGAAAGGGTGCAGAAAAGATTTACAAGGATGTTGCCAGAGTTGGAGGGTTTGAGATATAAGGGAGAGGCTGAATAGGCTGGGTCTGTTTTCCTTGGAGTGTGAAGGCTGAGGGGGTGACCTTATAAAGGTTTACAAAATCATGATGGGCATGGACAAGATAAACAAAGAGAAATGAGGACTGCTGATACTGGAGACAGAGTGGGGTGCTGGAAAAGCACAGCAAGTCAGGCAGCATCCGAGAAGCAGGAGAATTGACATTTCAGGCAAGAGCCCTTCTTCAGGAACGAGGCTTGTGAGATGAGGGGGTAAAGAGATGAGAGGATGGGCTAGGGGGAAGGTAGCTGAGAGTGCGATAAGTAGACGGAGGTGAGGGTGATGGTGATAGGTTGGTTAAGTATTTAACTGCCCTTATCCATGGACTTCATTTCTCCATGGAGTGGTGTGCAAGGACAGACTGGATTTTGTTTTCAGGTTAGAATTTCTGAAGTAGATTTTGGATAACTGACTCGTTTCCACTCAACTTGGGAGCGGGTGGAGTGGTCACTAAGGACTGAATTTAAGAACTTTGCTGGTGAACTTTTTTTTCCACATGGGAGAATCTTGGGGGTCCTATCTACTGCATGGACTCGCAATTTTTGTTGTTATAATCATTGTACGTTGTGTGTTAATAACTTGTTTAAATACTGACTGGGTAATATTCTTATGAATAAGCTGATAGCACAGTGGTTAGCACTGCTGCCTCACAGCGCCAGAGACCCGGGTTCATTTCCCGCCTCAGGCAACTGACTGTGTGGAGTTTGCACATTCTCCCCGTGTCTGCGTGGGTTTCCTCCCACAGTCCAAAGATGTGCAGGTCAGGTGAATTGGCCATGCTAAATTGCCCATAGTGTTAGGTGAAGGGGTAAGTGTAGGGGTATGGGTGGGTTGCGCTTCGGCGGGTCGGTGTGGACTTGTTGGGTCGAAGGATCTGTTTCCACACTGTAGGTAATCTAATCTAATCACCTTTTTCAGCTTCCATTTCTGTTATCTGTTATAAGGAGGGAATGAGATGTTAAAGGGTTAATTTGATCTGCTGACCTGCCAGAAACTGGATGCCTAGGGGTAGGGTGGTATGTTTCTCTGTCTTGCAGATAGAATATAAAAAAAATCTACATGGTCATCTCCCACTATTCAGAGTTGATTTACATTGTCATCTCCCACTATTCAGAAGTGATTGCTGGGCCCCTTGCTGAGATGTTTGTATCATCGACAGCCACAGGTGAGGTGCGTCAGAAGACTGGAGGTTGGCCAATGTGGTACCACTATTTAAGAAAAGTGGTAAGGACAAGCCAGGGAATTATAGACCGGTGAGTCCGATGTCAGTGGTAGGCAAGTTTCTGGAAGGAATCCCGAGGGACAGGATCCGCACGCACCTGGAAAGTCAAGGACCGACCAGGGACAGTGGGAAATCTGCACGTGGGAAATCATGCCTCACAAACTTGATTTGAGTTCTTTTTGAAGGAGTAACAAAGAGGACTGATGAGGGCAGAACAGCGGACGTGAGCCACATGGACCTCAACAAGGCATTCGACAAGGTTCCTCATTGGAGACTTGCCAGCAAGGTTAGATCCCGTGGAATACACGGAGAAATGGTGCCACAGTGGCACAGCGGTTAGCTGCCTCAGAGCACCAGGGACCCGGGCTCGACTCCCGCCTCTGGTGGGAAGAGGGTGGAGCGAATACGTGGGGAGGAAGATGGACAGGTCGTGGGGGTGGTGCCTAGTTGGAAGGTTAGACTTGGGAATGCGGGGAGGAGGTAGGGAGGGAGGGAAATGAGGAAACTGGTGAAATCCACATTGATGTTGTGTGGTCGGAGAGTCCCAAGGGGGAAGATGAGGCATTCTTCCTCCAGCCGTTGGGTGGTTAGGGTGTGGCAGTGGAGGAAGCTCAGGACCTGCATGTCCTCGGTGGAATGGGAGGCAGGTTGAAGCATTCAATAGTGCAGTGGGATTGGTTGGTGCGGGTGTCCCTGAAGCGCTCTGCAAGTAGGCGTCCTGTCTCCCCAGTGTAGAAGAGACCACATCAGGAGCAACAGATACAGTAAATGATGTGTGGAAGTGTCGATAAAACTCTGATGGATGTGGGAGGCTTCTTTTGGGCCTTGGATGGAGGTGAGGAGGGAGGTGCGGGTGCAGGCTTTGCAGTTCCTGCAGTGGCATGGAGGGGAGGATGGGTTGGTGGGGGCACGGACCTGACAAGAGAATGGTGGATGGAATGGAAAGGAAAAGCAGATGGGGTGGAAAGGGAAATATGTCTCTGGTAGTGGGGTTTGTTTGTAGGTGGCAGAAATAGCAGAGGATGATGTGATGTGTCCTGAGGATGGTGAGGTGGGCGGTGAGGACTAGGGGGATTCTGTCCTTGTTGCAGTTGGAGGGGTCGGTTTCGAAGGCAGAGGTGTGGGAAGTGAATGCGATGTGCTGGAGGGCATCATGGACCGCATGGGAGGGGAATTTGCAGTCTTTGAAGAAGGAGGCCATCTGGTGAGTTCTCTGGTGGAATTGATCCCCCTGGGAGTAGATGCGGGGGAGGCAGAGAAATTGGGAATAAGGGATTACAGGAGGCAGGGTGGAAGGAGCTGTACTCCAGGTAGCTGTGGGAGTTGATGGGTTTGTAGCAGATGTCTGTGTTGAATCGGTCACCGTTGATGGAGATGGAAAGGTCCAGGAAGCGAGGGAGGTGTCTGAGCTGGTCCAGGTGAAAGTAAGGTTGGGATGGAATGTGTTGGTGAAGTTGATGAACTGTTCAACCTCCTCATGGGAGCACTAGGTGGCACCAATACAGTCATCAATATAGCGAAGGAAAAGGTGGGGAATAATGTCGCTGTAGTTGCAGAAGATGGACTTTTCTATGTAACCAATGAGACAGGCACAGCTGAGGCCCATATGGGTGCCCATGGCTACCCCGTCGTCTGAAGGAAGTGGGAGGATTCAAAGGAGAAATTATTGAGGGTAAGGATCAGTTCAGCCAAACAAATGAGTATGTCAGTGGAGGGGTACTGGTGGGAGAGAAAGAAATGGAGGACTTGGAAACCCTCATGCAGATAGTGATGTATAGGGACTAGATGTGCATGGTTAAGATGAGGCGTTGGGCCAGGGAACAAAAGTCTTGGAGGAGGTGGAGGGTGTGGATGGTGTACCGAACGTATGTGGGGAGTTCCTGGACCAAGGGGGTTTAGGACAGTATAGGTGCACACAACAAGGAAGTTTTTACAATTGGGGGAAGGGAAATTACGATGCTGTAAGACAGGATTTGAGGAGCATACGTTGGGAGCATAGGCTGTCAGGGAAGGATGTGGTGGAAATGTGGGACTTTTTCAAGGAGCAGATACGACGTGTCCTTGATATGTATGTACCGATCAGGCAGGAAAGAAATGGTCGTGTGAGGGAGCCTTGGTTGACGAGGGAGGTTGAATGTCTAGTAAAGAGGAAGAAGGAGGCTTACATAAGGTTGAGGAAACAAGGTTCAGACAGAGCAGTGGAGGGATACAGGATAGCCAGAAGGGACCTGAAGAAAGGGATTAGGAGAGCTAAGAGAGGGCATGAAAAATCCCTGGCGGATAGGATCAAGGATAACCCCAAGGCATTCTATGCGTATGTGAGAAACCTGAGAATGACGAGAACGAGGGTAGGTCCGATCAAGGACAGTGGTGGGAGACTGTGTATTGAGTCGGAAGAGATAGGAGAGGTCTTGAACAAGTACTTCTCTTCAGTATTTACGAACGAGAGGGACTGTATTGTTGAAGAGGAGAGTGTGAAACGGACTGATAAGCTAGAAGAGATATCTGTTAGGAAGGAAGATGTGTTGGACATTTTGAACAACTTGAGGATAGACAAGTCCCCCGGGCCTGACGGGATATATCCTAGGATTATGTGGGAAGCAAGAGAGGAAATTGCAGTACCGTTGGCAATGATCTTCTCGTCTTCACTGGCAACGGGGGTGGTACCAGGGGACTGGAGAGTAGCGAATGTTGTGCCCCTGTTCAAAAAAGGGAATAGGGATAACCCCGGGAATTACAGGCCAGTTAGTCTTACTTCTGTGGTAGGCAAAGTAATGGAAAGGGTACTGAGGGATAGGATTTACGAGTATCTGGAACGGCACTGCTTGATTAGGGACAGCCAGCACGGATTTGTGAAGGGTAGGTCTTGCCTTACAAGTCTTATTGAATTCTTCGAGGAGGTGACCAAGCATGTGGATGAGGGTAGAGCAGTGGATGTAGTGTACATGGATTTTAGTAAGGCATTTGATAAGGTTCCCCATGGTAGGCTTATGCGGAAAGTCAGGAGGCATGGGATAGAGGGAAATTTGGCCAATTGGATAGAAAACTGGCTAACCGGTCGAAGTCAGAGAGTGGTGGTAGATGGTAAATATTCAGCATGGAGTCCAGTTACAAGTGGAGTTCCGCAGGGATCAGTTCTGGGCCCTCTGCTGTTTGTAATTTTTATTAATGACTTAGATGAGGGAGTCGAAGGGTGGGTCAGTAAATTTGCAGATGATACAAAGATAGGTGGAGTTGTGGACAGTGAGGAGGGCTGTTGTCGGCTGCAGAGGGACTTAGATATGATGCAGAGCTGGGCTGAGGAGTGGCAGATGGAGTTCAACCCTGCCAAGTGTGAAGTTGTCCATTTTGGAAGAACAAATAAGAATGCGGAATACAGGGTTAATGGTAGGGTTCTTGGTCAGGTGGAGGAACAGAGGGATCTTGGGGTCTATGTACATAGATCTTTGAAGGTTGCCACTCAGGTGGATAGAGTTTGTAAGAAGGCCTATGGAGTATTATCGTTCATTAGCAGAGGGATTGAATTCAAGAGTCGTGAGGTGATGTTGCAGCTGTACAGGACTTTGGTTAGGCCACATTTGGAGTACTGTGTGCAGTTCTGGTCGCCTCACTTTAGGAAAGATGTGGAAGCTTTGGAGAGGGTGCAGAGAAGATTTACCAGGATGTTGCCTGGAATGGAGAGTAGGTCATACGAGGATAGGTTGAGAGTTCTCGGCCTTTTCTCGTTGGAACGGCGAAGGATGAGGGGTGACTTGATAGAGGTTTATAAGATGATCAGAGGAATAGATAGAGTAGACAGTCAGAAACTTTTTCCCCGGGTACAACAGAGTGTTACAAGGGGACATAAATTTAAGGTGAAGGGTGGAAGGTATAGGGGAGATGTCAGGGGTGGGTTCTTCACCCAGAGAGTGGTGGGGGCATGGAATGCGCTGCCCGTGGGAGTGGTAGAGTCAGATTCATTGGCGACCTTTAAGCGGCATTTGGATAGGTACATGGATGGGTGCTTAATCTAGGATAGAAGTTCGGCACAACATCGTGGGCCGAAGGGCCTGTTCTGTGCTGTATTGTTCTATGTTCTATGTTCTATGTTCTATCAAGCTATGTGGAGATGAGTTTGGTAAATAGACTAGGTCCTTTCCCTGGATTGGGGGAGTCCAGAACTAAAGGGCACCAGTTTAGGGTGAGAGGGGAAAGATTTAAAAGGAATCTAAGGGGTAACGTTTTCATGCAAAGTGTGGTGTGTGTATGAAATGTGCTGCTAGAGGAAGTGATGGACGCTGGTACAATTACAACATTTAAAAGACAGCTAGATGGGTACATGAATAGGAAGGGTTTGGAGGGACATGGGATTAGTGGTGCTGGAAGAGCACAGCAGTTCAGGCAGCATCCAACGAGCAGCGAAATCAACGTTTCGGGCAAAAGCCCTTCATCAGGAATTCCTGATGAAGGGCTTTTGCCCGAAACGTTGATTTCGCTGCTCGTTGGATGCTGCCTGAACTGCTGTGCTCTTCCAGCACCACTAATCCAGTATTTGATTTTCAGCATCTGCAGTCATTGTTTTTACCTTGGAGGGATATGGGCCAAATGCTGGCAAATGGGACTAGGTGAATTTAAGTTATCTGTTTGGCATGGATAAGTTGGACCAAAAGGTCTATTTCTGTGCTGTACATCTCTATGACTCTATTTATCTCTATAAATTGCAAATTATTCCTGTTCAATGTGTAACACCAGAAATATTGTAGTCTTTGGTCCCTGTTCACTTTGTTCTTTCATTGCTCATTCCATCCCCAACTAAACTTTCAAGTTAAACAAAATCATGTTTAATTTTGGTGGCTTGATTCATCTTGAATTGAGTTTCAAAGTTCATACTTTGAATGATCGTGGGTTACTTACATTGATTACTGCTAGGTTGATCTCCTCTTACTTCTATCTCATTCTTTAGATTTCTTTAGATTCTCTACAGTATGGAAACAGACCCTTTGGTCCAACAAGTCCACACTGACCCTCCGAAGAATAACCCACCCAGACCCGTTACCCTACACTATATTTATCCCTGACTAATGCACCTAACACCTTGGGCAATTTAACATGGACAATTCACCTGACCTACACAGGTGGGGTTGTGGGTGGAAACCGGAGCACCCGGAGAAAACCCACGCAGACACTGGGAGAGTGTGCAAATTCCACACAGACGGTCACCCGAAGCAGGAATCACACCTGAGTCCCTGGCACTGTGAGGCAGCAGTGCTAACCGCTGAGCCACTGTGCTACCCCAAATCTCTTCAGTTCTCTTCAATTCTCTGAGCTCTTTCATTTCCCATGAATTTAACATCCATTCTTACTGGCCCCATTTATAGAAATGTGACCTTGTAAATAATGTATGTTTAGTAACAGTTCTTGGGCCATCCCACTGATGTAAAATGGCTCTCAATTCCATTATGTTAAATGTGAAATCTTTGCAAATAAATTCCACCATGATTTTGATCATCCCTTGGCTGTAGTCCTGATTGTGTGCTTTCTTCTTCTTTACTCTGACTTTCCTTCCTATAATTCTGACCATTAGCAGACATTTAGTCCTAATTTTTGGAATTTTCACTCATCTTCCCCACATTTCCAGAACCCTCAGGATCTATGTCTTGATCGAGCTTTCAATCATTCTTCCAAGTCTTCCTGGTTTTCCATCTGTTTGTCTCGCAGTTATTTATTAAGTGATTGAGGGCATTTCTTTATACAAAAAGCACTGCATAAATGCATGGTATTGTTTCAAGCCAGTATTTTTATGTATAATTTAGCAGATATGTACACGTATACTGTTACAACCAAGTGAAGAGGGATAAATTGGGTCCCTTTTCAACCCTCAGTAACAAATATTAATGTTCTTTTTAATGCTAAGGTATATCATACTCTAATAAAAATGTATTTATCGAATGTAAGGAGACAATTACAAAGTTTTCTTTAGTGAAAGAAAGCAATTGTATTATCTGTCAGCATCAAGAAAAATAATAAAGATGGGCTGACAAAGATAAAAAGTATAAAAATTTTCTTGCTCAGTAAAAAACAATCAAGATAGAGATGTATGCAATTTGAAGTGCTTAAGATCTCCCTGGGGAAAATGTTTTAGTTGAGACCATGTCTTTTATCCTTCGTAAAATTGAATAATTCAATTGTCCTTTTGAGTTTTCAATACTCTGGTGTTTCTTTTAAATCTGTTGGGTCCTTGCACGCTTTTTGTTCTTGAAGTTGAGATGTATTTCCCAGCTGATTCCAGTCACAATTTCTCCTGTTCTGCCAAAATCAGGTTCCTTGAAATTCAAACTGATTTCTATTTATCTCTATAACAGTTCATCATTTCTCAGGTTGATAATTGCATCTCTTGTTGTCTTGCATCTCTTCAAATATATGAAATTTGACATGTGCAAGTTAATCAAAATAGAAGGTGAGGGACTTTAAAAAGCAGTATAGTTTCATTGTTTTTCCATGAAACTTGTATGACCTCTTTGTTCAACTAATGCTCTGGTAGTGTTTTTTCCATTTTTAAACCAGGGCGAGCAGCATAATAATCTCAAGATTGCTACCGGTGCCATGGGCTAGTGAGGCTAGGAACAGAGAGAGAATGCAGCTGAATACATGGCTGCAGAGCTCATGTAGGAGGGGGAGCTTCAGTTATGTGGATCATTGGGATGCTTTCTGGAGAAAGTGGAACCCATACAAGGAGGATGGGTTTGCATCCGAACTGGAGAGGCACCAATATCCTGGGCGGGAGGTTTGTTACAGCTCTTTGGGAGGGGTTAAACTAGTTGGAACTGGAGCTACGGAGCAGAGGATGGAGTAGCTGGTGAACAGGCAGATACAGCGTGCAGAGTGTCTGTAAGGAAGGATATACAGTTGTTAGGGCAAAGTTGCAGTCAGTGTGATGGGTTGAAGTATATCTATTTTAACACAAGAGGTGTCACAAGAAAGGGTTATGAATTTAGAGCATGGATTTACGATTTCGAGCATGAATTTGGAGCTACGATGTTGTGGCCATTACGGAAGCGTGGATATCACAGGGGCAGAAATGGTTGTTGGATGTTCTGGAGTTTAGATGTTTCAAAAGGAATAGGGAGGGAGGTATAAGAGATGGGGAAGTGGCATTGCTAATCAGGGATAGTATATCAGCTGCGGAAAGGGAGTCTTTGTCTACTGAGTCAGTATGGGTGGAAGGCAGAAATAGGAAAGAAGCAGTCACTTTATACAGACTCTCCAATAGCAACAGAGGCACAGAGGAGCAGATTGGGAGGCAAATTTTGGAAAGGCGCAGAAGTAAGTTGTTGTCATGGGTGATTTCAACTTCCCTAACATTGATTAGATTAGGTTCCCTACAGTGTGGAAACAGGCCCTTCGGCCCAACCAGTCCACACCGACCCTCCGAAGAGTAACCCACCCAGGCCCATTTCCCTCTGACTAATGCACCTAACACTATGGGCAATTTCAGCCTGGCCAATCCACCTGACCTGCACATCTTTGGACTGTGGGAGGAAACCCACGCAGACACTGGGAGAATGTGCAAACTCCACACAGACAGTCAGCCAAGGCTGGAATTGAACCTGGGTCACTGGAGCTGTGAGGCTGCAGTGCTAACCACTGAGCCACCATTTTGCCCATTGATTGGAATGTCTTTAGTGCAAATAGTTTGGATGGAGCAGATTTTTCAGGTGTGTCCAAGAAGGATTCCTGACTCAATATGTAGATAGGCCGACTAGAGAGGAAGCCATCTTGGAGTTGATGCTGAACAATGAAGCAGGTCCGGGGGTCCGATCTCTCATTGGGAGAGCATTTCGGTAACAGTGATCCCAACTCCCTAACCTTTACTGTAGTCATGGGGAGGAGTACGAGCAGATGCTAAGGGAAAGTATTTAATTGGGGGAATGGGAATTACAATGCTGTTAGGCAGCAACTGTGGAACATAAATTGGCCTGCAGTCACATGTTCAGTGTTCAGCTGCACTCACTCACTATTCCTGGCCTCCCTCGCCCACGGCACTGGTATTATCAGGGAAATGTAGGACAGAAATGTGGAGGTTGTTTAGCTAGCACTTGCTGTGAGTGCTGAATAGGTTTGCCCCATTCAGGCAAGGAAGGGATGGTAGGGTGAATGGTACGGTTGGATGACAAGTGATGTGGAACATCTAGACAAGAGGAAGAAGGAAACTTACATAAGGTTGAGGAAGTAAGGATCAGACAGAGCTCTAGAAGGTTGCATGGTAACCAGGAAGAAACTGAAGATTGGATTTAGGAGAGTGAAAAGAGGGCATGAAAAAGCCTTTGATAGTTAGGATTAAGGAGAACGCCAAGATGTTCTACACATATGTGAGGAACAAGAGGATGGCCAGAGTGAGGGTAGGGCCGATCAGGGAAAGTGGAGGGAACTTGTGACTGGAGTCAGAGGAGATAGGGGAGGTCCTTTGCTTCAGTATTCACTAGTGAGATAGACCTTGTCATTTGTGAGGATGACAGGCTGATATGCTCAAACAGGTTGATGTTAAGAAGGAGGATATGCTGGAAACTTTGAAACATGTGAGGATTGGTAAGTCCCCTAGGCCAGACAAGATATACCTAAGGTTACTATGGGAAGCAATAGGAGATCGCTGCGCCTTTGGCAATGATCTTTGCAACCTCACTGTCCGCTGGAGTAGTACCAGATAATTGGAGGGTGTCATATGTTATTCCCTTGTTCAAGAAAGGGAATAGGGATAACCCTGGGAATTACAGACCAGTCAGTCTTACATCAGTGGTGGGCAAGTTATTGAAGAGGATTCTGAGAGACAAGATTTATGATTATTTGGAAAAGCATAGTTTGATTAGAGAGTCATCATGGCTTTCTGAGGTCAGGTCATGCCTCACAAGCCTTATTGAATTCTTTGAGGATGTGACAAAACATATCAGAACATTGAACATAGAAAAGTACAGCACAGAACAGGCCCTTTGGCCCATGATGTTGTGCCGAGTTTAATCCTAATGTAACATATAAGAACTTAACCTACGCACCCCTCAACTCACTGCTATCCATGTGCATGTCCAGCAGTCACTTAAATGTCCCCAATGACTCTGCTTCCACCACCACAGCTGGCAACACATTCCATGCATTCACAACTCTGTGCGTAAAGAACCTATCTCTGATGTCTCCTTTATACCTTCCTCCTAATATCTTCAAACCATGACTTCTTGTACCAGTCAATCCTGCCCTGTGCCAAGTCTCTGGCTATTGACTCTATCCATGCCTCTCATTGTCTTGTATATCTCGATCCAGAGAGAAAAGTCCGAGCTTATTCAACCTTTCTTCATAAGGCAAGTCCTCCAGTCCAGGCAGCATCATGGTAAACCTTCTTTGCACCTACTCCAAAACCTCTGTATCTTTCCTATAGTAGGGCGACCAGAACTGGACACAATATTCCAAATGTGGTCTCACCAGGGACTTGCAGAGCTGTAGAAAAACCTCGCAGCTCTTAAACCTGATCCCACTGTTAGTGAAAGCCAAAACACCATATGCTTTCTTACCAACCCTATCAACTTGGTGGCAACTTTGGATCTATGTACTTGTACACCCAGATCCCTCTGTTTCTCCCTCTGCCAAGAATCCTGTCTTTATTCAGCATTTGAGTTCGACCTTCCAAAATGCATCACTTTGCATTTATCCAGGTTGAACTCCCATCTGCCATTTCTCAGCCCAGCTCTGCATTCTGTCTGTGTTGCGCTGCAGCCTGCAGTAGCCCTCGAAACTGTTGACGACACCTCCAACTTTTGTGTCATCTGCAAATTTACTAACCCACCCCATAACCTCCTCATCCAAGTCATTTATAAAAACTACAAAGAGTAGAGGGCCAAGAACAGAGCCATTCGGGACCTCCAGGCAGAGTACTTTCCATCTAAAACCATTCTCTGCCTTCTGTGAGCCAGACAATTCTGAATCCAGATAGCCAGATCTCCCTGTATCCCATACTTCCTGATTTTATGAATGAGCATACCATGGGGATATCCATGGTACCATGGCTATCATTGCTGAAAGTAGAGTAGTGGATGTGGTGAATATGGATTTTAGCAAGGTGTTTGATAAGGTTCCCAATGGTATGGGATACAGCGAAATTTGGCTGGGATACAAAATTGTCTAGGAGAAAGTGAGGACTGCAGATGCGGGAGATCAGAGCTGAAAAGCAGATGCTTGGACTGAAATGGTTTTAGAACATAGAGCAGTACAGCAAAGTACAGGCCCTTTGGCCTTTGATGTTGTACCGAACTTTATCTTACTCTGAGATCAAACTAAGTTACATACCCTACATTTTACTATCATCCTTGTGCTTAAATGTCCCAAATGTGTCTGACTCTAATACTACTCCTGGCTGTGCATTCCAGATTCGTATCATTGTCTGTGTAAAGAACCCTCCTCCAATCACATTAAACTTATGCCCCCTCACAATAGCCATTTCCGCCCTGGGAAAAAGTCTCTGGCTATCCACTCTATCTATGCCTCTCATCAGCTTGTACACCTCTATCAAGTCCCCTCTCATCCTTGTTTGCTCCACTGAGAAAAGCCCTAGCTCCCTTAACCTTTCCTCTAGTCCAGGCAGCATCCGGGAAAATCTCCTCCACATCCTCTCTAAAGGTTTCACATCCTTCCAATAATGACGACACCAGAACTGAACACAATATTTCAAGTATGGTCTAACCAGGGCTTTATAGAGCTGCAGCATAACCTCACAGCTTTTAAACTTCATCTCCCCACTATTAGAAGCCAACACTCTATAAGCCTACTCTGCTTTCGCAGCAGAGAGCGGCGGGAGCTGGGCAGAAGTGAAGTTGGAGCGTAGAGCTGGTCGGGAAGGTAAGTGATTGATATTTAAGTGGGTGTGGAGGCCTGGAGTCTAGAACACACCCACTCAAATATCAATCACTTACCTTCCCGACCAGCTCTACGCTCCAACTTCACTTCTGCCCTACAAAGTAGGGCCTCCCTCCTATCCTCCTCCTCTAACCTAACTTTAAAGTCCACAGGGAAGCTACTCCGTGTTCTTGTTTTGGAGACTAAGTGTAGAGTAATGGCAGCGCAGGTAGTGGAATGTTCGTCCTGCAGGACGTTTGAGGTAGGGGTGACCACCGATGCTCCTGCTGACTTCATCTGCAGGAAATGCAGTCAGCTCCTGCTCCTCACAGAATGCGTTAGGGAACTGGAGCTGGAGTTGGATGAACTGAGGATTATTCAAGAGGCTGAGAGGGTGATAGATAGAAGCTGCAGGGACATAGTTACGCCAGAGAACAGAGGTAACTGGGTAACAGTTAGAGGTGGGAAGGGGAGGAAGCAGGCAGTGCAGGGATCCCCTGTGGTCGTTCCCCTCAACAATAAGTATACCGCTTTGGATACTGTTGGGGGGGACAGCCTAGAGGGGTAAGCTACAGTGACCGGGTCTCTGGCACGAGGTCAGGCTCTGAGGCTCAGAAGGGAAAGGGGAAGAGGAGGAGAGCGCGAGTTATAGGAGACTCTATAGTTAGAGGGACAGACAGGCGGTTCTGTGGACATGGGAGAGACTCTAGGATGGTTTGTTGCCTCCCAGGTGCCAGGGTCTGAGACTTCTCTGACCGTGTCTTCAGAATCCTTAAGGGGGAGGGTGTGCAGCCAGAAGTCGTGGTGCACGTTGGCACCAACAACATAGGTAGGAAGAGGGGTGGGGAGGTCATTCAGGAGCTCAGGGAGTTAGGCTGGAAGCTAAAAGCTGGGACGGACATAGTCGTCATCTCTGGGTTGTTGCCGGTGCCATGTGACAGTGATGCAAGGAATAGGGAGAGAGTGCAGTTGAACACGTGGCTGCAAGGATAGTGTAGGAGGACTACATTCTGGGGAAGGTGGGACCTGTACAAGCAGGACGGGTTGCACCTGAACCAGAAGGGCACCAATATCCTGGGAGGTAGGTTTGCTAGCACTCTTCGGGGGGGGGGGTTTAAACTAATTTGGCAGGGGATGGGATCCGGACTTGTAGTCCAGCAAGTAGGCTAGCTGTTTGTCAGGATGTCCAAGAATGTAGGGAGGCTGTGGTAGCACTGACAGGGAATACTTGCGGACACAGAGATGGGTTCAAGTGTGTATACTTCAACGCAAGGAGTATCAGAAATAAGGTGGGTGAGCTTAAGGCCTGGATCAGTACCTGGGACTACGATGTTGTGGCCATCATGGAAACGTGGATAGAAGAGGGACAGGAATGGTTTTTGGAGGTTCCTGGTTACAGATGTTTCAGTAAGATTAGGGAGGGTGGTAAGAAAGGAGGGGGGGTGTGGCGTTGCTAATTAGAAATGGTATAGCGGCTGCAGAAAGGCAGTTCGAGGGGGATCTGCCTTTGGAGGTAGTATGGGCTGAAGTCAGAAATAGGAAAGGTGCAGTCACCTTGTTGGGTGTTTACTATAGCCCCTCCCCAATAACAGCAGAGATGTGGAGAAACAGATTGGGAAACAGATTTTGAAAAGGTGCAGAAGCCACAGGGTAGTAGTCATGGGCGATTTCAACTTCCCAAATATTGATTGGAAGCTCTTTAGATTAAGTAGTTTGGTTGGGGCGGTGTTTGTACAGTGTGTGCAGGAAGCTTTTCTAACTCAGTATGTAGATTGTCCGACCAGAGGGGAGGCCATATTGGATTTGGTACTTGGTAACGAACCAGGACAAGTGATGGGCTTGTTAGTGGGTGAACATTTTGGTGATGGTGACCACAATTCTGTGACTTTCACCTTGGTTATGGAGAGAGACAGGTGCGTGCAACAGGGCAGGTTTTACAATTGGAGGAAGGGTAAATACAATGCTGTAAGACAGGATCTGAGGAGCATAAGTTGGGAGCATAGGCTGTCAGGGAAGGATGTCATTAAAATGTGGAACTTTTTCAATGAACAGATACGACATGTCCTTGATATGTATGTACCTGTCAGACAGGAAAGAGATGGTCGTGTGAGGGAACCTTGATTGACGAGGGAGGTTGAATGTCTTGTAAAGAGGAAGGAGGCTTACATAAGGTTGAGGAAACAAGGTTCAGACAGAGTGTTGGAGGGATACAGGATAGCCAGGAGGGAGCTGAAGAAAGGGATTAGGAGAGCTAAGAGTGGGCATGAAAAATCTTTGGTGGGTAGGATCAAGGATAACCCCAAGGCATTTTATGCGTATGTGAGAAACATGAGAATGACGAGAATGAGGGTAGGTCCGATCAAGGACAGTAGTGGGAGACTGTGCATTGAGTCGGAAGAGATAGGAGAGGTCTTGAATGAGTACTTTTCTTCAGTATTTACGAATGAGAGGGACCGTATTGTTGAAGAGGAGAGTGTGAAACGGACTGGTAAGCTAAAAGAGATACTTGTTCGGAAGTAAGATGTGTTTGAAAAACCTGAGGATAGACAAGTCCCCTGGGTTTGACGGGATAAACCCTAGGATTATGTGGGAAGCAAGAGAGGAAATTGCAGAGCCGTTGGCAATGATCTTTTCGTCTTCACTGTCAACGGGGGTGGTACCAGGGGACTGGAGAGTGGCGAATGTTGTGCCCCTGTTCAAAAAAGGAAATAGGGATAACCCCGGGAATTACAGGCCAGTTAGTCTTACTTCGGTGGTAGGCAAAGTAATGGAAAGGGTACTGAGGGATAGGACTTATGAGTATCTGGAAAGACACTGCTTGATTAGGGACAGCCAGCACAGATTTGTGAGGGGTAGGTCTTGCCATACAAGTCTTATTGAATTCTTTGAGGAGGTGACCAAGTATGTGGATGAGGATAGAGCGGTGGATGTCGTGTACATGAATTTTAGTAAGGCATTTGATAAGGTTCCCCATGGTAGGCTTATGCGGAAAGTCAGGAGGCATGGGATAGAGGGAAATTTGGCCAATTGGATAGAAAACTGGCTAACCGGTCGAAGTCAGAGAGTGGTGGTAGATGATAAATATTTAGCCTGGAGCCCAGTTACAAGTGGAGTTCCGCAGGGAACAGTTCTGGGTCCTCTGCTGTTTGTAATTTTTATTAATGACTTGGAAGAGGGAGTCGAAGGGTGGGTCAGTAAATTTGCAGATGATATGAAGATTGGTGAAGTTGTGGATAGTGAGGAGGGCTGTTGTCGGCTGCAAAGGGACTTGGATATGTTGCAGAGCTGGGCTGAGGAGTGGCAGATTGAGTTCAACCTTGTCAAGTGTGAGGTTGTCCATTTTGGAAGGACAAATAAGAATGCGAAATACAAGATTAACGGTAGGGTTCTTAGTAAGGTGGAGGAGCAGAGGGATCTTGGGGTCTATGTTCATAGATCTTTGAAAGTTACCACTCGGGTGGATAGAGCTTGTAAGGAGGACTATGGTGTATTATCGTTCATTAGCAGATGGATTGAATTCAAGAGTCGTGAAGTGATGTTGCAGCTGTACAGGACCTTGGTTAGGCCAGATTTGGAGTGCTGTGTGCAGTTCTGGGCGCCTCACTTTAGGAAAGATGTGGAAGCTTTGGAGAGGGTGCAGAGAAGATTTACCAGGATGTTGCCTGGAATGGAGAATAGGTCGTACGAGGATAGGTTGAGAGTGCTAGGCCTTTTCTCATTGGAATGGCGAAGGATGAGGGGTGACTTGATAGAAGATTATAAGATGATCAGGGGAATAGATAGAGTAGACAGTCAGAAACTTTTTCCCCGGGTACAACGGAGTGTTACAAGGGGACATAAATTTAAGGTGAAGGATAGAAGGTATGGGGAATGTCAGGGGTAGGTTCTTTACCCAGAGAGTGGTGGGGGCATGGAATGCGCTGCCTGTGGGAGTGACAGAGTCAGAATCATTGGTGACCTTTAAGCGGCAATTGGATAGGTACATGAATAGGTGCTTAAGCTAGGACAAATGATCGGCACAACATCGTGGGCCGAAGGGCCAGTTCTGTGCTGTATTGTTCTATGTTCTATGTTTAACAACCCTATCAACTTGAGGGATCTATGGATATGAACCCCAAGATCCTTCTACTCTTCCACACTGCCAAGATCCTGCCTTTAACCCTGTGTTCTGCATTCATATTTCACCTTTGAAAATGAATCACTTCACACTTATCTAGGCTGAACTCCATCTGCCACTTCTCAGCACAGCTTCACATCATGTAAATGTCTCACTGCAATCTACAACAGCCCTCCACACTATCTACAACTCCACTAACCTATGTGTCATTGGCAAACTTACTAATGCACCCTTCCACTTCCTCATCCAAGTCATTTATAAAAATCACAAAGAGCAGAAGTCCCTGCAGAACACCACTGGTCACCAAGCTCCAGGCTGAATACTTTCCATCAACTACCACCCTGTGTCTTCTATGGGCCAGCCAATTTTGTATCCAGCTGAAAATGCGTTGCTGTAAAAGCGCTGCAGGTCAGGCAGCATCCAAGGAGCAAGAGAATCGACATTTCCGGCATGAGCCCTTCTTCAGGAATGAGGAAAGTGTGCCAAGCTGGCTAAAATAAAAGGTAGGGAGGACGGACTTGGGGGAGGGGCGTTGGACTGATAGATAGAGTGGATAGCCAGAGATTTTTTCCCAGGGTGGAAATGGCTATCGTGAGGGGACATAATTTTAATGTGATTGGAGGAAGGTTCTTCACACAGAGAGTGATACGAATGTGGAATGCACAGCCAGGAGTAGTATTAGAGTCAGATACATTTGGAACATTTAAGCGCAAGGATGATAGTAAAATGTAGGGTATGTAAGTTAGTTTGATCTCAGAGTAAGATAAAGTTCGGTACAACATCAAGGGCCAAAGGGCCTGTATTTTGCTGTACTGCTCTATGTTCTAATACCATTTCAGTCCAAGAGTTCCAGGTAAACCAGATGGTGGAATTTAAAATTCAGTAATCTAGATTTTTTCACCATTGGACAATATTCATCAAACTGGGCATAAAATAATTATTTAGCTGGATTAAATTGAATAATGTCTACATAGTTTCTATGGAGCTGTTTCAATTGGACATGCATAGACATTGATTTATAAAATATTGTTATGTAGATTTATTTCAGTTGCCTCCTACAAGGTTAAAATGGTTATAGTGACTGTGCAAGCAAGTTTTATGTGTGAAAACAATGACCTTATTTTTCAAAATATGTTCATTCTTTCTGTTGCTTTGCTCGAGTAATAACATGAAATTCTTTTAAAAGTCTGCAATAATGATGTAAAAATGTGAAGCTCTATTTATTGGGAACCTTACATAATAAGAAATATAGCAGGAATAGTCTTCTTAGCACCTCACATTGCCCTGCCATTCGATAATATAATTTCTCTGCCTGGAACCCCATCCACCCACCCTAATCTCTTGACTCCTTATCAATCAAAAATCCACCTTCAATATATTCAATAACCTAGTCTCCACTATTTCCAGAGGGATAAAGTTCCAAAGGGCTTGCTGGCCCTCTGAGACAAGAAATTCCTTCTCATTACTATCCTTTATGGGAGACGTATGTCCCTGGCACTTGATTGTACCTATTTTAAGTATATTTTGCTTTTCTGTTCTCCTGTGAAAGTGAACAGCATCACATTGTACTCTATCTGCCAAATTCTTTTTGCAGACTGTCTATACCCTTCAAAAAGGTCCCATCTGGTAGACTGATTAGGAAGGTCACATTGCACAGGGTCCAGAGAGAGAGAGTGCTAATTGGATGCTAAATTGTCTTGATAGTAGAAGAAAGAAGGCTTGTTATTCAGACTGTGACCGCAATGGTCAGTTCTGGATCCACCGTTGTTCGTCATTTATATAGAGTCATAGAGATGTACAGCATGGAAATAGACCCTTCGGTCCAACCCATCCATGCTGACCAGATATCCCAACCCAACCTAGTCCCATCTGCCAGCACCCGGCCCGTATTCCTCCAAACCCTTCCTATTCATATACCCATCCAAATGCCTCTTAAATGTTGCAATTGTACCAGCCTCCACCACTTCCTCTGGCAGCTCATTCATAGAACATTACAGCGCAGTACAGGCCCTTTGGCCTTCGATGTTGTGCCGATCTGTCATACCAATCTGAAGCCCATCTAACCTACACTATTCCATGTACGTCCAAATGCTTGTCCAATGACGACTTAAATGTAGTTAAAGTTGGTGAATCTACTACCGTTGCAGGCAAACCATTCCATACCCTTACTACTCTCTGAGTAAAGCAACTACCTCTGACATCTGTCTTATATCTTTCACCCCTCAATTTAAAGCTACGCCCCCTCGTGCTCGCCGTCACCATTCTTGGAAAAAGGCTCTCCCTGTCCACTCTATCTAACCCTCTGATTATTTTATATGTCTCTATTAAGTTACCTTTCAACTTTCTTCTCTCTAACGAAAATGGCCTCAAGAAAATAGCCTTTTCTCGTAAGACCTTCCCTCCATACCAGGCAACATCCTAGTAAATCTCTTCTGCACCCTTTCCAAAGCTTCCACATCCTCCTTATAATGTGGTGACCAGAACTGTACACAATACTCCAAGTGCGGCCGCACTAGAGTTTTGTATAGCTATAGCATAACCTCATGGTTCCAGAACTCAATCCCTCTATTAATAAAAGCTAAAACACTGTATGGCTTCTTAACAACCCTGTCAACCTGGGTGGCAACTTTCAAGGATCTGTGTACCTGGACACCAAGATCTCTCTGCTCATCTGCATCCTCCAACCCTGGCAACATCCTTGTAAATCTTTTCTGAACCCTTTCAGGTTTCACAATATCTTTCCGATAGGAAGGAGACCAGAATTGCAGATGAGCAAGATCTCTCTGCTAATCTTACCATTAGGCCAGTACTTTGCATTCTGGTTACTCCGACCAAAGTGAATTTCCTCACACTTGTCAGCATTAAACTCCATTTGCCACCTCTCAGCCCAGCTCTGAGCTTATCTATGTCTCTCTGTAACCTATTACATCCTTCATCATTATCCACAATTCCACCGACCTTAGTGTCGTCTGCAAATTTACTAATCCACCCTTCTACACCCTCATCCAGGTCGTTTATAAAAATGACGAACAGCAGTGGACCCAACACCGACCCCTGCGGTACACCACTGGTAACTTGACTCCAGGATGAACATTTCCCATCAACCACTACCTTCTGTCTTCTTTCAGCAAGCTGCTATAACTGATCCAAACTGCTATATTTCCCACAATCCCATTCCTCCACATTTTGTACAATACCTACAGTGGGGAACCTTATCGAACGCCTTGCTGAAATCCATATACACCACATCAAGCGGTTTACTCTCCATTCACATACCACTCTCTGCGTGAAAAGGTTGCCTCTTAGGTCTCTTTTATATCTTTCTCCTCTCCCCCTAAACCTATGCCGTCTAGTTCTCGACTCCCCAACCCCAGGGAAAAGACTTTGTCTATTTATCCTATCCATGCCCCGTATGATTTTATTAATCTCTGTAAGGTCACCCCTCAGCCTCTGACGCTCCAGGAAAATAGCCCCAACCTATTTAACCTCTCCCTATAGCTCAAATCCTCCAACCCTGGCAACATCCTTGTAAATCTTTTCTGAACCCTTTCAGGTTTCACAACATCTTTCCGATAGGAAAGAGACCAGAATTGCACGCAATATTCCAACAGTGGCCTAACCAATGTCCTGTGCAGCCGTAACATGACCTCCCAACTCCTGTACTCAATACTCTGACCAATAAAGGAAAGCATACAAAATGCCTTCTTCACTATCCTATCTACTGCGACTCCACTTTCAAGGAGCTATGAACCTGCACTCCATGGTCTCTTTGTTCAGCAACACTCCCTCGGACCTTACCATTAAGTGTATAAGTCCTGCTAAGATTTGCTTTCCCAAAATGCAGCACCTTGCATTTATCTGAATTAAACTCCATGTGCCACATCTCAGCCCATTGGCCCATCTAGTCCAGATCTTGTTGTAATCTGAGGTAACCCTCTTCGCTGTCCACTACCCCTCCAATGTTGATGCCATCTGCAAACTTACTAACTGTACCTCTTATGCTCGCATCCAAATCATTTATGTAAATGACAAAAAGTAGAGGATGCTTGTGGCACTCCATTGGTCACAGGCCTCCAGTCTGAAAAACAACCCTCCACCACCACCTTTGAGCCAGTTCTGTGTCCAAATTGCTAGTTCTCCCTTTATTCCATGCGATCTAACCTTGCTAATTAGTCTCCCATGAGGAACCTTGTCGAACATCTTACTGAAGTCCATATAGATCACATCTACTACTGTGCCCTCATCAATCCTCTTTGTTACTTCTTCAAAAAACTCAATCAAGTTTGTGAGACATGATTTCCCACGCACAAAGCTATGTTAACTATGCCTAGTCAGTCCTTGCCTTTTCAAACACATGTACATCCCTCAGGATTTACTCTAACGACTTGCCCACCAGTGACATCAGGCTCAATGGCCTATAGTTCCCTGGCTTGTCTTTACTGCCCTTCTTAAACAGTGGCACAACGTTTGCCAACCTCCAGTCTTCCAGCACCTCACCTGTGACTATCGATGATACAACTATCTCAGCAAGAGGCCCAGCAATCACTTCTCTAGCTGCCCACAGAGTTCTAGGGTACACCTGATCAGGTCCTGGGGATTTATCCACTTTTATGCGTTTCAAGACATCCAGCACTTCCTCCTCTGTAATCTGGACATTTTGTAAGATGTCACCATCTATTTCCCTACATTCTGTATCTTCCATATCCTTTTCCACAGTAAATACTGATGCAAAATATTCATTTAGTATCTCCCCCATTTTCTGCGGCTCCACACAAAGGCTGCCTTGATGATCTTTGGGGGCCCTATTCTCTCCCTAGTTACCCTTTTGTCCTTAACATATTTGTAAAAACCCTTTGGATTCTCCTTAATTCTATTTGCCAAAGCTATCTCATGTCCCCTTTTTGCCCTCCTGATTTCCCTCTTAAGTATACTCCTATTTCCTTTATACTCTTCTAAGGATTCACTTGATCTATCCTGTCTATACCTGACATGTGCTTCCTTCTTTTTCATAACCAAACCCTCAATTTCTTTAGTCATCCAGCATTCCCTATACCTGCCAGCCTTCCCTTTCACCCTAACAGGAATATACTTTCTCTGGATTCTTGTTATCTCATTTCTGAAAGCTTCCCATTTTCCAGCCGTCCCTTTACCTGCGAACATCTGCCTCCAATCAGCTTTCGAAAATTCTTGCCGAATACCGTCAAAATTGGCTTTTCTCCAATTTAGAACTTCAACTTTTAGATCTGGTCTGTCCTTTTCCAACACTCTTTTAAAACTAACAGAATTATGGTCACTGGCCCCAAAGTGCTCCCCCACTGACACCTCAGTCACCTGCCCTGCCTTATTTCCCAAGAGTAGGTCAAGTTTTGCACCTTCTTTAGTAGGTGCATCCACAGACTGAATCAGAAAATTGTCTTGTACACACTTAACAAATTCCTCTCCATTTAAACCTTTAACACAGTCCCTGTCGATGTTTGGAAAGATAAATACCCTACCATAACTACTTTATTATTCTTACAGATAGCTGAGATCTCCTTACAAGTTTGTTTCTCAGTTTCCCTCTGACTATTAGAGGATCTATAATACAATCCCAATAAGGTGATCATCCCTTTCTTATTTCTCAGTTCCACCCAAATAACTTCCCTGGATGTATTTCCGGGAATATCCTCCCTGAGCACAGCTGTAATGCTGAATGTAGGAGATATAGTTAGTAAGTTTGCGGATGACACCAAAATTGGTGGTATAGTCGACGTGAAGAAGGTTACCTAAGAGTACAAAAAGATCTTGATCAGATGGGCAAAATGGACTGTGAAGTGGCAGATGGAGATAAACTTGAGGTGTTGCATTTTGGTAAGGCAAACTAGAGCAGGACTTAGATAGACAGTTAATGAAAGGGACCAGGGGAGTGTTCTTGAACAGAGAAACCTTGGGGTGCAAGTACATTGTTTCTTGCAAAGTTAAAAATCACACAACACCAGGTTATAGTCCAACAGGTTTAATTGGAAGCACACTAGCTTTCGGAGCGATGCTCCTTCATCAGGTGATTGTGGAAGGCTCGATCGTAACACAGAATTTATAGCAAAAATTTGCTATAAATTCTGTGTTACGGTTGAGTCCTCCACAATCACCTGATGAAGGAGCGTCGCTCCGAAAGTTAGTGTGCTTCCAATTAAACCTGTTGGACTATAACCTGGTGTTGTGTGATTTTTAACTTTGTACACCCCAGTCCACCACCGGCATCTCCGAATCATGTTTCTTGCAAGTGGCATTGCAGGTATACAGGGTGGTGAAGACTGCATTTGGCACGCTTGCATTCAGTATAGGAGTGGGATGTCATGTTGCAGCTGTCCAAGACATTTAGAATACCGTGCACAATCCTGGTCACCATGCCAAAGGAAAGATGTTGTTAAACTGGAAATGATATAGAAAAAAATTGCAACGATGACGTTGGGCCTGGAGGGTTTGAGTTATAAGGAGAGTCTGAATAACCTAGAACTTTTTCCTCTGGAGTGTAGAAAACTGAGAGCTGACGTTCTCCAGCTCTATAAAATGAGGTGTATCGATAGGGTGAATAGCCAAGGTCTTTTCCCTAGGGTTGGGGAGTCCAAAACTAGGTGCGTTGGTTTAAGGTGGGAAGGGAAAGATTTAACAGGGAACTGAAGGGCAACTTGTTTTCATACAGAGCTTGGTGCATGTATGGAATGAACTGCCAAAGGAAATAGCAGAGGCAGGTACAATTACAACATTTCAAAGACATTTGGACAGGTACACAAATAGGAAAAGTTTAGAGGGATAGGGCCAAACACAGGCAAATGGGACTAGTACAATTTAGGATACCTGGTCAGCATGGACAAGTTGGATTGAAAAGTCTGTTTACATGCTTATATGGCTCTATGACTCAGTGTTATCACCGCAATTAATTTCCTATCTTTGTATTGTCAGCAAATCTGGTTATAACAAAGTCAGTACTTTCATCTGTGATGTTCAATGGAATATAAGTAGTTAAGGCTACAGAAGTGATTCCTGTGGTACTCCACTAATTATTATGTACCATCTTGGAAATGACCTGTTTATTGAGAATTCTGATCAGGCTACTAATAAATTAAGTCTCATTGATAGCAACGTGAACTTGTATTTATGTAGATCTTTTAACATAATGTCATACAACATCCCACTATAATTCACAGTGCCATTTCAAAGACATAGCTGCATAAGGTAACTCAGACAGATAGCCTGAAGTTTGGTCAAAGAGGTAAGTTTTAAGGAGAGTCTTAAAGAAGGAAAGCATTGTTGAGAGGTGTAGGAATAGAAGTTCTAAAGTTTAGCCCCTAAATAACAAAGTAAATCCAATGGTGGTAGAGTGTTTTAAATCAAGAATACCTAAGAGGCTGGAGATAGTGGTGCTGATTTCTCAAAGTGGTAGACATGATTCCAGAGATTAAAAGGAGCCATGTCCTAGAGGTAACTTGAAACAAGACCAGAATTTTAAAATTGAAACGTTGCTTAACCTGGAACCAGTGCAGATAGCAAGTGTCATGGTTATGGGTGATTGGGATTGAGAGTTAAGGTGCAGTTAGCAGAGTTCTGGATGGACCTAAAGATTACCAAAGTAGTTGATCTTGGGAGGCTGATGATGATTGCTTTAGAATAATCAAACCTTATCAAAATAAAGTGGATAAAGGCTTTAGCAGCAGATGAGCTGATGTGGAATAGGTTGAAATAAGCTCTCCTAGTGATGTCAAGGCATTGTATGTAAATTATCACAAATTATCTTTAATTTGGCTACTTAGGAAATCTCACAAACAATCGAATACTTAAAACAACGATTTAAATTTATTGCATGTATCAATTAAAAGAAAGTCCCTCATGTCAGCAAGTTAAGTCTCACAACTCAACTTGGCTATTACCTGGTTAATGATGAAATTGAGCTACAATTCTGACCAGCATTACCTTTGAAAGTGTCTAGTGTTTTGTCCTTGTGCCATGCTGTTCTTCGAAGATCTGCTAAGGAAGAGTTCTAGAATTGAATTTCAATACAGTTTTCTCTCTTTCAAGTTTGTGGTGTGACATTATTGATCCTTTAGATTCTTTCATTCCCAACATAGTTAAAAATCACACATCACCAGGTTATAGTCTAGAGCTAGTACTTCCAAATAAACTTGTTGGACTATGACCTGGTATTGTGTGATTTTTAACTTTGTCCACCCAAGTCCAACACTGGCACTTCTATGTCATTCCCAACATAGATTACACTTTCAGAGACCTCAAGTCTGTAACTTGCCTTCTTGTCAGAAGTAGCTCCCCTATTTCTTGTTACATACGATGTTAGTTGACTGTTTAATAAAGCCTGTCCTGCAATTTACTCCTTTACTTTAGGACATTCCTTCTGCAGGCAGTCTTAGCTGCCTCGTGACAAATGGTCAATTGGTTATCAAGCAGTGTAACCTCCTCTGTCCCAGGAAACAGCTTGTTTAAATTGATTTGACTCCTCCTTCCCAGGGATAGGTAATTAACATTTAATATTATTTTCCTTTGTAACAGTTTCTCCTTGTCACTTTCATCTCACAAAATAGTTTATTTCAGAAAGAGTTATTGCTAATTATTTCAATCCATGAAGTTATCAAAGTTCTGAAGTTTACATTGTCAAAAAGGATATCTGACTGAAAATCCAATTTTGTCAAATATGACATCAAGGCTTCAACAGTCTGCTTCAGTCTTGGATGATTGGTAGAGAAAAGGATGAATTTGGGAATGAAGATGATGATGATGCCAAATTAAACTGATCCTTTCTGCCTGCTCCTGATCCATATCCCTCCATTTCTTGCATGTTCATGTGCTTACCTAAAGTCCCTTAAATGCCCCTATCGTGTGTCTCCACCACCATCTGTGATTAGAGACAAAAAAAACCTGCAGATGCTGGAATCCAAGTAGACCAGCAAGAGGTAGGGAGAACATAGCAAACCTCGGCATCAGGAGGTGGAGAAATTGATGTTTTGGGTGTAAGCCTCCTTCAGGGCAAGGTGAGTGTAAGGGGAACTGTAAATAAAGGGAGTGGGGGCGGGAGGTGGGGCAGGATGGTGAGGTGGGATATAGGCAGTTGGTAGATGCAAGGGATGAATCCGGCAGGTGGCTGAGTGGAATGGAACGGAGGGGGAGGGGAAGGAGCTAGGAAGGGAATCTGGGTATGGGAAGCGAGGTGATTTGAAATTATGGAACTCCACGTTGAGTCCTCCGGGCTGTAGGCTGCCCAAGTGGAAGATGAGGAGTTGTTCCTCCAATTTGCAGTCTGATTCATTGTGGCAATAGAGGAGTCTAAGGATGGTCATGTTGGAAAGGGAGTGGAAGGGGAATTAAAATGGTGACAGGGCAGTCTGGTCCATCCCTGCAGACCCAGCTGAGATGCTTAACAAAAATTCCCATAGTTTACATTTGGTCTCCCTGATTTCAGGAAGACCACATCCCAGCCCATATCTACAGCTGATCTATTTCCCACTGTATCCCTTGACAACTTTCTACACTATCACAACTCCGCCAATCTTTGTATCACATGCAAACTTACTAACCCACCCAACTACATTTTCTTCCAAGTAACTTATGTATATCATAAACAGCAGTGGTCCCACTGTAGATCCCTGTGGAACGCCAGTAGTCACAGACCTCAAGCCAAAGAAACAACTTTCCCCCATTACCTTCTGCCTTCTATCAGCAAGCTAGTTCTGAATCTAAGTGCCAACGTCACCATGGATCCCATGCATCTTAATCTTTTGGGTGAGCATACCGTGAGGGACCTTGTCGAAAGCCTGACTAAAATGTAGACAACTTGCACTGCTCCAATCTCATCGATCGCCTTTGTTACCCCCTAAAAAATTTCAATCACGTTCATAAGACATGACTTGCCCTACGCAAAGCCTCTAATTAGGCCACGCTTTTCCAAATTCATATAAATCCTATCCCATTCTCTCCAATAGCTTCCGAACCACCAATGTGAGACTCGCCAGTCTATAGTTTCTTAGATTATCTGTAATTCCCATCTTGAATATGTAATAGGGAAGGCAAATAGACTGTTGGCCTTCATTTCAAAGAGAATGGAGTATAAATGTAGGGAGATTTTGTTAAAACTATATACATCACTAGGCAGACCATAGCTGATATATTTTGAACAGTTTTGGGGCACCTTATCCAAAGAATGCTATGTTGGCAGTTCTGAGAATGTTCACTAGGCATAATCTCAGAATAAGGAATCACACACTTAAGACTGAATTGAGGAAAGGAGGACTTCCTTCTCCCAGAGGGTAGTGAATCTGTAGTGATTGTTACTACAGAGGGCTGTAGAGACTGGGTTGTTATTCAAGGCTGAGATATATCTTTAATCAGTAAAGGAATCAAGGGTTATGGGGAAAAAGCAGGTTGACTTCTGCTTCTATGTCTTATGGTCTTCAGAATTTATGTTGAAAATGTGTTGCTGGAAAAGCGCAGTAGGTCAGGCAGCATCCAAGGAGTAGGAGAATCGATGTTTCGAGCATGAGCCCTTCTTCAGGAATGAGGAAAGTGTGCCAAGCAGGCTAAGATAAAAGGTAGGGAGGAGGGACTTGGGGGAGGGGTGTTGGAAATGCGATAGGTGGAAGGAGGTTAAGGTGAGGGTGATAGGCCGGAATGGGGGTGGGATGAAGAGGTCAGGAAGAAGATTGCAGGTTAGGAAGGTGGTGCTGAGTTCGAGGGTTGGGACTGAGACAAGGTGGGGGGAGGGGAAAAGAGGAAACTGGAGAAATCGAAGTTCATCCCTTGTGGTTGGAGGGTTCCTAGGCGGAAGATGAGGCGCTCTTCCTCCAGCCGTCGTGTTACTATGGTCTGGCGATGGAGGAGTCCAAGGACCTTTTCAGAATTTATGTAGCAACCAAAGTTGTCCTTATAATTGATGTCCTCAAGGAGCTGCATGAGATGAGACCAACTGCGTGAGCAGATGAAAAGCAGCTGGTGGCATTTATACAACCAAAGAATCCCTACAGTTTGGAAGAAGGCCATTTGGCCCATCAAAACCACACTGACACTCAGTGACCCAGCCCCAGTCCCCTAACCTATTCCTGTAACTTTAAGGAACACGAACAAATGCTACACTTCGATTTAAGGCTAAACTATGAAAGAAATGTTCTGTCTATCCACGGTACCAATTCTATTGAACAAAAGTCGAAAAGTTACTAAACCTGTTTTGGTCTGAGAAAAAAACTGATGTGATGAACAAAAACAATTTCAACTAATAGTCACCGTATTAAAAAAAGGAATATTCTGAACCTCCAGGTCAGTTCAGTTAAATTGGTAAACAATGCACAAATTAAAACAAAGTCATAACTAGCAGATAATGACCAACAGTGTAATTGTCGACCTTTTAACAGTTCTTTCACATGAGAAATTTAAACGGAAATATTCATTTGGTTTATTTCCAGGTATTTTTTCACATAATTTTCCATTTAAAAACACTCCAAAGAAGCTGCTGTGAACTTAGATATTTAACCTAAGTTTATATATGTATTAGAATGTTAGTAAATTCGAAAAGCTCAACATGATCTTTTCAAAATGATCTGCATCATCGGTACAAAATCCATGGTCAACTCAAGTCAGCAACAGAAGCGTCTTTTGCAGGAATGGAGAGTTGAATAATTATGGTGTAGCCATTCAGTACTGCATCTGACTCAATCACATAAAAGCACTCATTATCTCAGGATCACAATGAAACAGAAGAAAGCCTCTCAAGCCCACCCCTCTTCTTTACAATAAGCCATTTTCTTAAATCTTCCTAGTCTGCATCTTCACCTTTAAATTGATAGATTTCTTTGTCACCAGATTGAGGCCATTTGATCAGCTGCTCCCACCACTTCCATGCCTTCCTTCCTTAACTCACTGATCTGAACTTCCTCAAAGATCCCACACAACCAAGTCCTGAATGTGCTTGTATATGACAGGTTGTTCTGTTTTAATGCACATTTCGTTAACGTGAATTTAATATAATGTGATTGAAGGAATTGGGGACACTGTTTCTAAAGCACAAACTTTTAAAACATGTGCTGGCTGTAATCACCAACACTTCAAGCACTATTTCTAAAGCATGATCTCTCTGTAACGCTGGGTTGCACAAGAATGCAACAATTGTAAACCTGTAGTTTATTTTCATTCGCAAAGCTCCAAGCTCATGCCCGTATGAGGCCTAATCCTAGACCCTAATGGTATTAAAGTACTAACCAGCCAACTTCTGTTACTGACTCCCACTCTAGCTGACATTAATGGCTCTCTCAGTTTCTGGATCAGGAAATCTGCCACAAACACTCCTCTTCTCCAAATAAACCCTTCACTCAACCTGCTTAGGCAATAAAAAATAAGAATAGGAATAGGCTGTTTGGCTCTTTGAACCTGCTTAGAAGTAGGTATATAAGAAGACTGTTTGGTCCAATGAGCCTGCTTTTCCATTTCCTCAGATTATGGTGATCTGACATTTCTCAACTCCACTTTCCTGCATTTTCTGATTCCCTTACTGATTAAAGATTTGGCAATCTCAGCCACTGGTCACAAACCTTGCATCTATCACACCTTTTAATCGAGGTAGTTTTACAAACTAAGTTGTGAAATACTTGTTTAACTCTGTTGAATTCAGTACATCTTGCAGATATCCAAGAAATCTTTAGGTTAAAATCCAGTGTAGGCTGCACACATATTACTGGATTAGTGGTGCTGCAAGAGCACAGCAGTTCAGGCAGCATCCAAGTAGCTTCGAAATCGACGTTTCAGGCAAAAGCCCTTAATCAGGAATAAAGGCAGTGAGCCTGAAGCGTGGAGAGATAAACTAGAGGAGGGTGGGGGTGGGGAGAAAGTAGCATAGAGTACAATGGGTGAGTGGGGGAGGGGATGAAGGTCAAGGAGGAGAGGGTGGAGTGGATAGGTGGAAAAGAAGATAGGCAGGTAGGACAAGTCCGGACAAGTCAAGGGGACAGTTACTGAGCTGGAAGTTTAGAACTAGGGTGAGGTGGGGGAAGGGGAAATGAGGAAACTGTTGAAGTCCACATTGATGCCCTGGGGTTGAAGTGTTCCGAGGCGGAAGATGAGGCGTTCTACCTCCAGGCGTCTGGTGGTGAGGGAGCGGTGGTGAAGGAGGCCCAGGACCTCCATGTCCTCGGCAGAGTGGGAGGGGGAGTTGAAATGTTGGGCCACAGGCCGGTGTGGTTGATTGGTGCGGGTGTCCCGGAGATGTTCCCTAAAGCGCTCTGCTAGGAGGCGCCCAGTCTCCCCAATATAGAGGAGACCGCATCGGGAGCAACGGATACAATAAATGATATTAGTGCATGTGCAAGTAAAACTTTGATGGATGGATGTGCACACATATAACCTTTATTGTAATGAAGAATCTTAACGGACAAGATAATGTTGTGCTGCTTTCTAGTTACTGTAATCTTGATATTAATATTTCAGACACAATGGAAATAAGTCCTTTTGAAACTTGTAAATAACAAGTGGTGTTGAATATATCTAAGCATTAACCTAAGGTGAGAATTTTGTTTGACTTAAGGAAGGATTCTATCTTGTCATTTGCTGCACTGAGACACAGCAGTGCAGTTTGCTGGGAGCAAAAATGGGAGGCAGTTGTGGGAGTGGCTTATAGTCACTGCTTCATGAAAACTGTAAACGTGGCTGCTTCAATGAAAAAGCAGGTTTAGTAGTCAGGAATAATTTTACAAAATTAAAACTTTAATCATTTTTGAAAATTAACAATATGAACCATTAGGCTAAATGATTTTAATCATTTTATGATTTGGAGATGCCGATGTTGGACTAGGGTTAAAAATCACACAACACCAGGTTATAGTCCAACAGGTTTAATTGGAAGCACACTAGCTTTCGGAGCGACCCTCCTTCATCAGGTGATAGTGGAGGGCTCGATCGTAACACAGAATTTAAAGCAAAAATTTGCAGTGTGATGTAACTGAAATTATACATTGAAAAATTGATTGTCTGTTAAGCCTTTCATCTGTTAGAATACAGTGATAGTTTCACTTCTTTCATGTGTAAATCACAAAACCCTTTTTTTAAAGTTGCATTCTTGGGTTAGCTGTTAACAATGGTGATAGCTAGACAATGTGTTGAAGGTGTTAGCCCCCTGTGTTCTCTGTCTATGACTTGATGTTTAGATTGATTCTAATCTAAAAAGTGAGATAACAGAGTTTTACATAAATTCATGCAGTTTTTGAGCTCAGAGTTCTACATGAATGTATGCAGTTTTTGAGCAAAGTGCAATGTAACTCTGCAAGTACAAATTCACCCCACAAAATATGTGTGCGCATGTGGGTCTTTGTCTGTCTGTCTGGGGTGGGGGTTGTGAGTGTAAGAAAGTGTGTGTGTGTGTGTACTGAGTGCAGAGTGTCTTAAGTCTGTGAGGGGGTGCATGTGTGAGTGTGGGAGTGTGTGCATCTGTAAGGGTGTGTGTGGGTGTCTGTGTGCGCATCTGTGTGTACCTATGTCCGTGTGTATGTGAGTGTGTGTGTGTGTGTAGTGCAATGGTGATCACCTGTAATGTGACATGAACCCAAGGTCCCGGTTGAGGCCCTCCCTATGGGTACCGAACTTGGCTATCAGCCTCTGCTCAGCCACTTTCCTCTGATCACATTACAGGGGACCACCATTGCACTACACACACACACACACACACACACACACACAGACACCAACACACACACTCACACATGCACCCCCTCACAGACTTAAGACACTCTGCACTCACTACACACACACACATTTTCTCACACTCACATCCCCTACCCCAGACAGACAGACAAAGACCCACATGCACATATATATTTTGTGGGATGAATTTGCACTTTGCTCAAAAACTGCATACATTCATGTAGAACTCTGAGCTCAAAAACTGCATGAATTTATGTAAAACTCTGTTATCTCACTTTTTAGATGAGAATCAATCTAAACATCAGGTCATAGACAGAGAACACAGGGGGCTAACACCTTCAACACATTGTCTAGCTATCACCATTGTTAACAGCTAACCCAAGAATGCAACTTTAAAAAAAGGGTTTTGTGATTTACACATGAAAGTAGTGAAACTATCACTGTATTCTAACAGATGAAAGGCTTAACAGACAATCAATTTTTCAATGTATAATTTCAGTTACATCACACTGCAAATTTTTGCTTTAAATTCTGTGTTACGATCGAATCACCTGATGAAGGAGGGTCGCTCCGAAAGCTAGTATGCTTCCAATTAAACCTGTTGGACTATAACCTGGTGTTGTGTGATTTTTAACTTAATCATTTTAAGAAGTGATAAAACTATGGTACTATTGTGTTCAGAGAAGCAACTCCCTTATACATTCCAAGAACCATAAATACATTCACATTTCTTAGGAACCCAACTTTCCACAAGATATATAATTTTTTCTGAGGAATCCTATCGGAAAGATGTTTTGAAACTTGAAAGGGTTCAGAAAAGATTTACAAGGATGTTGCCAGGGTTGGAGGATTTGAGCTTTCGAGAGATGTCAAACAGGGTGGGGTAGTTTTCCCTGGAGCGTCGGAGGCTGAGCGGTAACCTTATAGAGGTTTACAAAATCATGAGGGGCATGGATAGAATAAATAGACAAAGTCTTTTCCCTGTGGTAGGGGGAGTCTAGAATTAGAGGGTTTAGGTTTAGGGAGAGAGGGGAAAGATATAAAAGAGACCTAAGGAGCAACTTTTTCACAGAGGGTGATACATGTATGGAATGAATGCCAAAGGAAGTGGTGGAGGCTAGTACAATTGCAACATTTAAAAGACATTTGGATGGGTATATGAATAGGAAGGGTTTGGAGGGATATGGGCCGGGTGCTGGCAGGTGGGACTAGATTGGGTTGGGATATCTGGTCGGGATGGATGAGTTGGACCGAAGGGTCTGTTTCTGTGCTGTACATCTCTATGACTCTGGTGTTTGGCATGGACGTCTTAGCTTAAACATGGCAATACTGCTGTCTTGCTTAACCATTATCTTACTGGCCCTCTATACACCCAGTTTCTGTACAATTTCTCACCCCAGAGTTGATTCCCAACTTCTAGCAGGTGCTTCTTCTGTCCGAGCTAATTACAAATTGTCTTCTGTCACGGAGCCCTGTGGGGATCAGTGCAGATTCCGTCCTTTAGTTTAGAGCTAAGCAAACCTTCCAGCTGCTTTTCCTATCTCGAATTCCAGACTCATCTGCATGCAGAGAATGATAAGGTTGGTAGTTGTTTCAGCTGAAAATGCAAGCCTGACAAGAACATTCCTTTGGCACTGTCATCCCATGAGCTGCAGTTTACACTAAACCAAAACCAAATAGGAATCTTCTGAAGCCCTCAACCCATCTCCATGGCAGTACGACATGCGCTGGAACGTTTAAGTAGAAATGTAAGCTAATTATTTTTATCTTTGACACAACTATTAAATTGTGTAACCCACATGAATGATTTATGTATCGAATGGGGTTTGCAATCCCTTGTCGTAGAACTACTTTCTTTTATTGGTCAGAGTATTGAGTACAGGAGTTGGCAGGTCATGTTGCAGCTGTACAGGGCATTGGTTAGGCCACTGTTGGAAAATTGCATGCATTCTGGTCTCCTTCCTATTGGAAAGATTTTGTGAAACTTGAAAGGGTTCAGAAAAGATTTATAAGGATGTTGCCACAGTTGGAGGAGTTGAGCTATAGGGAGAGATTGAACAGGGTGGGGCTGTTTTCCCTGGAGCGTCGGAGACTTATCGAGTTTTATAAAATCATGAGGGGCATGGATAGGGTAAATAGACAAGGTCTTTTCCCTGGGGTGGGGGAGTTCAGAACTAGAGGGCAAAGGTGAGAGGGGAAAGATACAAAAAAGACTTAAGGGGCAACTTTTTCACGCAGAGAGAGGTACGTTTATGGAATGAGCTGCCGGAAGAAGTGGTGGAGGCTAGTACAATTGCAACATCTGAAAGGCATCTGGATGGGTATATGAATGGGAAGGTTTTGGAGGGATATGGGCTAGGTGCTGCCGGTGGGATTAGATGGGTTGTGATATCCGGTCGGCATGGACGGGTTAGGTCTGTTTCCGTGCTGTACATCTCTATGACTCTATAATTGCTGGTTCTGTTGAAGAACAAATTACCTTGTTCTTTTCATCTGGGAACTATATAACCAATTTAAGCCTTTTAAAGAGGCTAGGGTAGACTTTCTGTCTCCATTACAAGACCAACAATGTGCTATTCATTGTTTAAGTTTTACATTTTTATCTCTGACCCTGTAAAAATAAGCATAAGCTAGATGTTAAATCCAAGTTTCTTTGGTTTTCCTTCACTCTAAATGCTACCAATCTCTTAATCAAACTATCCATTTATCAATGGTTAGCTTGTGGTTTTAGCTGACAGAGTTTTATATTCTATGCAACAAAATAATGAACAACAATGCTGGAAAATATGGAAAGACTACTTTTTCGACAAGTTTGCTCACCTTTTAAAGGATTTTATGTTATAGCAATTAGCTTTAACATTTATAATAGTGTAGGCCTCCTCATTAAGTATTTGCAAATTCTTCTGCCTGCAAATATAGATGGAAAATTGCAATTTGCCTAAATCTTTGCTGGTTCTATTTCTGCCATTTGAAGTGATGAATCCTGAAAAAGTAGGGTAGCCAACTGCAATTTTTGGATTTGTACTATACTGTACAGGTACACCGGAAGTAGAAAGATCCCTCCAAAATCCAATTGTTGTTTAATGCTGAATGCACAATTTGTACTGTCCCATTTTGTTACACAAATTATGTATCCACATAGGATGTCCAAGCCCTTTGTTCCATTGAATAAGGGTGGAATCCTGCCAGCTGCTGAAGGAAGTACGCCATGGTGAGAAAGTGGGGAAAATTGTACGAGATGGCTAGTGAGGAGGATCTCCACGTCAAGAGCAAGAAGTCATATTTTCTAACTAAGTATCAAATGGCAAGATGAGATTCCCACTACTAAGCAGTAAGATACCTATATACATAGATTAGCAAGCATTAACATCTCATGTTCGATAATCTGTACGCATTAATATAGTTTCCCATTCTTCCACCCATGAGCTAGAAATTCCCAATGTGAATGTCAGATCAGTTACCTGATAACTCAGTACTTGCTTCTCCAGATGCCATTTTGGATACCAGGAAGAAAACATGTCAGGGCACACTCGGAGCAGTGTCCACATTTGTTTCCTATCCACAGACTTGGCAGTCCAAACATAGCAGCGTCACTGCATCACCATGACATACCTCCGATTCATTTATATTATGCTTCTGTAATATGTTGTCCTTTTGGATGTACCAGCACCTTTCATTGGAAGTGATACCTGGATACTTTGTATGGAAGGTCAAGTGACCAGTTCATGGTTTGGACCATGGTTTATCTCAGGTTGCTTTTTTGCAATCTTAGAACTCACTTTGTGCATGTTTCAATGCTCTGAGCTTTTCTGTCCAGTCTTGCCCTTCTGTATTTTGTCCCTTGTGCCGGTGCATACAGATTCTGAGTACTTCTATTTTGATTTGCAAAGACAAGTGTAGAGACAAAGCCAGTCAGCTAGTCACGTTTGCCGGTAATAATCAGTCAAGGGATGGACATGTCATTGTATGTCACCATGAGCAATGGAGCTGATAAAGGTTGTCAGAGGTCTGGATGGGCAGAATTGGTAAGAAGCATCCAGGAGAGTTTTCTAGAGCAGTATGTCAATAATCCCCCGAGGGAAGGGGCCATATTGGACCTGCTGTTGGGGAATGAGCCAGGCCAGGTGATAGAAGTTGCGGTGGGGGATTTCTTTGGGAACAGTGACCACAATTCTATAAGTTTTAGAATACTCGTAGACAAAGATGAAAGTGTTCCGAAGTGAAGAGTACTAAACTGGGCCAAGGCCAATTATATCAAACTTACACAGGAGCTGGGAAATGTGGATTGGACACAGCTATTTGAAGGGAAGTCCACATTTGATATGTGGGAAGCTTTTAAAGATAGTGCAGGATGGGCATGTCCTGTTGAAAGCAAAGGACAGGAAAGCAAGATTTGTGAACCGTGAATAACAAGACAAATAGTACAGCTAGTCAAGAGGAAAAGGGAAGCATACATAAGGTACAGGCAACTAAGAACAGAACGAGCCCTGGAGGAATATTGGAAGAGTGGGACCAGTCTTAAATGAGGAATCAAGCGGGCTAAAATGGGGTCATGAAATAGCTTTAGCAAGCAGAATTAAGGAGAATCCCAAAGTCTTTTATTCTTATATAAGAAGCAAGTGGGTAACTAGAGAAAGGATTTATCCACTAAAGGATAATGGAGGAAGGCTCTGTGTCGAACATGAGAGAATGGGTGAGATTCTGAATGATTACTTTGCGTCAGTGCTCACTCAGGAGCGGGACATGATGAATGTTGAGATTACAGGTAGAAGTTTGATTACTATGGATCACATTGACATAAGTAGGGAAGATGTGTTGGATAGGCTAGACATTATTAAGGTGGACAAATCCCCAGGACAGGATGGGATCTATCCCAGGTTGCTGAGGGAAGCGAGAGAGGAAATAGCTGGGGCCCTGACAGATATATTTGGAGCATCCTTAAACACAGTTGAGGTGCCAGAGGACTGGAGTGTTGCTCATGTTGTCCCCCTGTACGAGAAGGGTAGTAGAGATAATCCGACTAGCTACAGAGCAGTGACCCTGACATTAGTGGAGAGAAAGGTGTTGGCGAAGGTACTGAGGGATAAAATTTATTTATGGCTAGAAAAGAATGGGCTTATCAGTGATGGGCAACATGGTTTTGTGCGAGGACAAAGTGCCTTACCAACTTGACAGAGTTCTTTGAGGAAGTGACCAAGTTGATAGATGACGGAAGGGCTTTAGATGTCATACACATGTACTTTAATAAGGCGTTTGATAAGGCTCCCCATGGTAAACTTATAGAGAAAGTGAAGTCATGTGGTATGCAGGGTATTCTAGCTAGGTGGATAAAGAACTGGTTGAGCATCAGGAGGCAGGGAGTTTCTTGAAATGGTGGAAGGTGACCAGTGGTGTTCCACAAGGATCAGTGCTGGATCAATGATCTGGAAGAGGGCACTATTGGTATGATCAAGTTTGCAGATGACATGAAGATTAATGGAGTAGCAGAAAGCATAGGGACTGTCAAAGAATCCAGGAGAATGTAGATAGACTGGAGAGTTGGGCGGAGAAGTGGTAGATAGAGTTCCATCCAGGCAAATGTGAGGTGATGCATTTTCAGAAGTGTAATTCTAGAGCAAATTATACAGCAAATGGAAGAGCCTTGGGAAAAGTTGATGAGCAGAGAGATCTGGGAGTTCAGGTCCATTGTACCCTGAAGGTTGCTGCACAGGTGGATTGAGTGGTCAAGAAGGCATATGGTATGCTTGCCTTCATCGGATGGGGCATTGAGTATAAGAGCTGGCAGGTCATGTTAAAATTGTACATGACGTTGGATCGGCCGCATTTAGAATACTGTGGACAGTTCTGGTTGCCACATTACCAAAAGGATGTGGACAGTTTGGAAAGGGTGCAGAGAAGGTTTACGAGGATGTTGCTTGGTATGGAATGTACTAGCTATGAAGAGAGGTTGAGTAGGTTAGGATTGCTTTCATTAAAAAAAAAAGATTGAGGGGGACCTGATTGAGGTCTACAAAATCATGAAGGGTATAGACAGGGAAGATAGCGATAAGCTTTTTCCCCAGAGTGAAGGATTCAATAATGAGAGGTCACGCTTTGAAGGTGAGAGGTGAAAAGTTTACACATGCCATGTACTTTACACAGAGGGTGGTAGGTGCCTGGAAAGTGTTGCTAGCAGAGGTAGTAGAGGCAGGCGCGGTAGATTCATTGAAGGTGCGTCTGGACAGATGCATGAGTAGATGGCAAGCAGAGGGATACAGATGGTTAGGAATTGGGCGACAGGTTTAGACAGTGGATTTGGATTAGCTCAGGCTTGGAGGGCCGAAGGGCCTGTCCCTGGGCTGTAAATTTTCTTTGTTCCTTGTTCTTTGTATCACACCAACAGGAGGCAATGTCAGCATTTTGCTCTGTGAGGATGGAGCCTTCACATTTGAACAATGTGAGGCACTTCAAAGAGCAACAGTGTTGCACAAGACAACCGTGCAATGCAAGTGAAAGACACCTGCAATCGTGACATGCTTTGTGATACTTGGTCATTAGACTACAAATCCTGACACCAAACATTCTTGATCACAGTGCCATATCAGGAATAATGCCCATGATAGCTGAGATGCACAAGTACTTTGGCCTGAAATCAAATTGCCTTAGTTGCCAAGCACATTCCAAGTTTCTCTAATATGCATATGGTGCAGGTACTGCTCATCTCACTCTTTGAATCCTTAAACCCGATCTCGAGCTAAGGATTCCTAGGCTCTCCACAATCAATGTTGAAGTAGCAAATGAACAGCTGTTGATGAAAAATGAACATGTGTCAACCAAGGTTGTTGAAATCTCACTCGTGCCACATGTATGTGATAGAGACATAAAAGTCTACAGGAAAAGGCCAGTCAAAGACAGAAACCTAACTATTTTGATTATATTTTCAAGCGCATGGCTTATAGCCTTGTTTGTCTTGGCATTGCAAGTACACATAGAGTCATAGAGATGTACGACACAGAAACAGACTCTTCGGTCCAACTCGTCTATACCGACCAGACATCCCAACCTACTCTAGTTCCGTTTACCAGCACTTGGCCCATATCCCTCAAAACCCTTCCTGTTCATATATCCATCCAGATGCCTTTTAAATGCTGTAGTTGTACCAGCCCCCATCGCTTCCTCTGGCGGCTCATTCCATGCACAACTTTCTGTGGTGAAAAGTTGCCCCTTTGATCCCTTTTATATCTTTCCCCTTTCACCCTAAACCTATGTCCTCTAGTTCTGGACTCCCCCACTCTATCATGATTTTAAAAGCCTCTATGAGGTCACTCCCTCAGCGTCCGACGCTCCAGGGAAAACAGCTCCAGCCTATTCAGCCTCTCCCTATAGCTCAAATCCTGCCCTAACTTCTTGTAAGGAAGGGCATTTGGCTCGGAGTTGGCATGACATTGGAGCTGAGCACCAATGGCTAGAATGATGGAGTGCAAGTTTGTGCATGTATTTGGCAGACATGCCTGCTGTTTCTATGTTTGCTTTTGTATCTCAATTAAGTTGTGAATTGCTTACACCATGGGATCTTCTCCTGGAGCTAAGAAAGTGCTTGGACTCCAGCAATCCTCCAAGTGTCAATGACCTCAGGTGTTTGTTCCTCTGCCAGCTATGGAGACATACCAGTGATATGTTCCTGACTGTAATCATCAAGTTTCAGTATCTGAGCTGGTGGAGATTGAAGGAGGCAGCCTTGTTGGTGCATCCTCTGAGGCATCTGTGTTCTCTTCTTCAGGTGGATGAGATGTCATGAGGGACCAGCATCTTGGCTGCAGCAACTGCTGATGCCACTCATGTCTGCAGGAAACAAACAAGAATATGTCATGAACAAGGGGTAGGCATTCTGATATATTAACAATGCATTCACAGTTGGGGTAATGGACACCTAGTGCTGAGGAGCTGAGCGTTGGTACCATGCCACCCATTTTAGCTCCAGTTGTCTTATTGGAATGAGACAAAGGGAGGGATGGAGGCCAGTCTCATAGTTGTAGGATAGAGGTGGTGTGATGTCCCGAATGCATACTAGGCAGTGTCTGGCCTGTGCAGGCTTAATATTGTGGGGAGGTTGGGATGGATAAGATGGAGTGAGGGAAGATGTTGCATGCAGTAGTGAGAATTGTAGATATTGAACCTTGGTGGGAGGAGTGTGCAGTAGCAGATATAGGGGTAAATGAGTTATCAGAGAGAAGATAGTGGCGCATGACCTACAACACACAGTTGGGCATTTCCCCTGACTGGAGACTGCATTGACCCAGGTAGCAACCCTGGATCAGGCTGGCAGGGTGTTGTGTCATGGTCTTCTCTGCTGGACCTGCAGGACTAGGACAACATTCCTCTGTACTGCCCGTCCACTAAGACGTCTGGGTGTCTGTTCACAAACCGAGGGACCAATGTTTTTTTCTCTAACATGACAAAGGAATACATGTTGAACTGTACAAAGCAGCAGTGGACTGATGGTACATGACTGATGTATAATCACCTTTTGGAACTAACAACATAGGAAGAGAAAAGGACAAGATCGTGAGGAGAAAATATAGGAAGTTAGATAGGAATTTAAACACTTGGTCCAGAAAGGTGCTAATATTTGGGTTACTCACAGTGCCACAAGCTAGTGAGAGTAGAAATAGGAGGATGGAGCAGATGCATGCATGGCTGAGGAGCTGGTGCAGGGGAGAAGAACTCAGTTTTGGATCATTGGAATCTATTCTGGGGTAGAAGTGACCTGTAAAGTAGGATGGGTTACACCTGAATTGGAAGGGGACTAAGGTACTGGAGGGTAGATTTGCTACGAGCTGCTTGGGAGCACCCAGGGAGATAGTGAGAAAAGAGATCAGTCTGAGACAACTGCAGTTAGGAAAAGGAATAAGTTAAACAGTCAATGCAGGCAGGAACAAAGCAGAGAATGAGGTAGGACTGATAAATAAAACTGCAAGAGGACCGTCATGTAAGGCAGATGACCTCTGAACGTGGTTGGGAACCTTGGACAAAGATATTATGGCGATTGCAGAGATGTGGCTCATTGGATAGACAGGACTGGCAGCTTAATGTTCCAGGGTATAGGTGCCATAGGAAGGATGGAAAGGGGGGGGACAAGAGAGATGGGGGCAGTAATGTTTTTGATTAGGGATTACAGCTGTACTTATTGAGAATATTCCTAGGAGAACAAGAAGGTAAGTTATTTGGGTTGAACTGAGAAATAAGAAAGGGATAATCACTTTATTGGGATTGTACAACAGGCCCCTGTAATAGTCAGAGGGGATTTGAGAAACAAATTTGTGGGGATATCTCCGTTTACTTTCCAAAGACAGACTGAGACTGACATAGTGTTAAGGGCTTGAATGGAGAGCAATGTGATAAGTACATACAAGAATATTTTCTGCTTTAGTATGTGCATGTACCAACTAGAAAAGGAGCAAAGCTTGACCTACTCTTGACAAATAAGGCAGGGCAGATGGCTGAGATGTCAGCGGAGGAGCACTTCGGGACTAGTCACCATATTAGTTTTAAAATAGTGATTGAGAAGAGTAGACCAGATTTAATAGTTGATGTTCTAAATTTGGGGCGGCACAGTTGCTCAGTCGTTAGCACTGCTGCCTCAGCACTAGGGACCCGGGTTCAGTTCCTGCCTCGGGCAACTGTGTGGAGTTTGCACATTCTCCCTGTGTTTATGTAGGTTTCCTTCAGGTGCTCCAGTTTCCTCCCACAGTCCAAAGATGTGCAGGTTAAGTGAATTGGCCATGCTAAATTGCCCATAGTGTTAGATGCATTAGTCGGGGTGAATGTACGGGAATGGGAATGGGTGGGTTGCTCTTCGGAGGGTCAGTGTGGACTTGTTGGGCTGAAGGGCCTATTTCCACAGTGTAGGGAATCTAATATGCTAATTTGAAGGCCAATTTTGGTGGTATTAGGCAAGAGCTCTCAAAAGATGATTGGCGATGGATATTTACAGGTAAAGGGACAGCTGGAAAATGGGAAGCCTTCAAAAATGAGATAACAAGTGTCCAGAGACAGTATGTTCCTGTTAGGATGAAGGGCAAGGCTGGTAGGTGTAAGGAATGCTGGATGTCAAAAGAAATTGAGGTTTTGGTCAAGAGAAATAAGGAAGCATATGTCAGGTATAGACAACAGTGAATCCCTAGAAGAGTATAAAGGCAGTAGAAATATACTTAAGGGGGAAATTAGGAGGGCAAAAAAGGAACATGAGACCGCATTGGCAAAAAGAGTTTAGGAGAATCCAAAGGGGTTCTACAATTACATTGAGGGCAAAAGAGTAATTAGGGAGAGAATAGAACCCCTTAAAGATCAGCAAGGCTGCCTATGTCTGGAAGCGCAGGAACTGGGGGAGATACTTGTGAAGATGCTGCCAACAAGGTTATTTTGCCATTGGTTTTTTTCAAGAGGGTTTGTAAAGGAAGAGGTGCAGATATGTCTGAACGCATTTCTTAAATCATGGCTATAATCAGGGAAAAGGGCTTTTCGGTTTGATTTTTTTTAAAGACATTTCTGCAGTGAAAGGAGAGTGGCCAGTTCCCACAGTAATGGTTTTTTTCTGGTTTGGTTTTGTTGAAACTGTGGGTTAAAGTTGCTGGGGAATAAGGTTCCCTGATTCAACAGAGGTTTTCTGGCTGCCTCGCTCTCTAACATCTCTGGTAAGAACCTATGGTTGAATTTACCTTTCTGCCAAGGGTGTCTTTATGGGATGTTGCAGGAAATCAGAACAGTTCTTTGTTAAGTTGCAGGGATATCGTATCAGAGTTGAAAAATGTCATGCTGGAAAAACACAGCAACCAGGCAGCATCCGAGGAACAGGAGAATTGACGTTTTGGGTGTAAGCCCTTCTTCAGGAACGAGGCTGGTGTGCCAAGCGGACTGAGATAAAGGGTAGGGAGGGAGGGAATTTGGGGGAGGGGCGCTGGGAATAATCTATCTTCCGCAGCTACACTGGCACCACCCCCTCACCTTTTCCTCCGCTACATCGATGATTGTATTGGCGCCCACGAGGAGGTTGAACAGTTCATCCACTTTACTAACACCTTCCACCCCGACCTCAAATTTACCTGGACTGTCTTAGACTCCTCCCTCCCCTTCCAAGACACCTCCATTTCTGTCTCGGGAGACTGACTCAACACAGACATTTACTACAAACCGACCAATTCCCACAGCTACCTAGATTACACCTCCTCCCACCCTGCCCCCTGTAAAAACGCCATCCCAATTCCTTTGCCTCCGCCGCATCTGCTCCCAGGAGGACCAATTCCACTACCGAACAACCCAAATGGCCTTCTTCTTTAAAGACCGCAATTTCCCCTCTGACGTGGTCGACAATGCTCTCCACCGCACCTCCGCCCTTGAACCCTGCCCCTCCAATCGCCACCAGGACAGAACCCCACTGGTCCTCACCTTCCACCCCACCAACCTCCGGATACATCGTATCATCCTCCGACACTTCCGCCAGCTCCAGACAGACCCCACCACCAGGGATATATTTCCCTCCCCACCCCTATCAGCATTCCGGAGAGACCACTCCCTCTGTGACACCCAATCTCCCACTCCCGGCACCTTCCCCTGCAACTGCAAGAAGTGCAAAATTTGCACCCACACCTCCCCTCTCACCTCCCTCCAAGGCCCCAATGGATCCTTCCATATCCGTCGCAAATTCACCTGCACCTCCACACACATCATTTACTCTATCTGTTGCACCTGATGTGGCCTCCTCTACTTTGGGGAGACAGGCCGCCTACTTGCGGAACGTTTCAGGGAACACCTCTGGGACACCCGCACCAACCAACCCAACCGCCCCGTGGCTGAACACTAACTCCCCCTCCCACTCTGCCAAGGACATGCAGGTCCTTGGCCGGTCCTTGGCCTCCTCCATCGCCAGACCCTGACCACACGACGCCTGGAGGAAGAGCGCCTCATCGTCTGCCTAGGAACCCTCCAACCACACGGGATGCATGTAGATTTCTTCAGCTTCCTCATTTCCCCTCCCCCCACCTTATCTCAGTCCCAACGCCCGGATTCAGCACCGCCCTCTTGACCTGCAATCTTCTTCCCGACCTCTCCGCCCCCACCCCCTCTCCGGCCTATCATCCTCACCCTCACCTCCTTCCACCTATTGTATTCCCAGCGCCCCTCCCCCCACCCTTTATTTCAGCCCACTTGGCACACCAGCCTCATTCCTGAAGAAGGGCTTATGCCCGAAACGTCGATTCTCCTGCTCCTCAGATGCTGCCTGGCCTGCTGTGTTTTTCCAGCACGACATTTTTCAACTCTAGCATCTTCAGTCCTCACTTTCTCCCTGAGATATCGTATCAGTTGGGTTAAGTTATTCTATATTCTGTTCTCTTTCATTCATGTTTCATTCTATAGTCTGTAAAAACAAAAATTCTGTTTTGTTTAAAACTGAAGGATTTGACCAGCTGCATCACCCCTGGAATATTAACCTTACATTTGCTTAAAACAACTAGAGAAGTTAGAGGCTACCTTCTTGAAATGATTTGAGGGAGTTTGCCCTGGTCTATAACATACTAAACAAGTATTATGCATTACGGTTTACTGTGGAGAAGGATATAGAAGTGAGAGAACATGAGGAAATAAGTGATGACATCTTGGAAAATGTCCATTTTACAGAGGAGGTATTATTGGATGTCTTGAAATGTGTAAAGGTGGATAAATCTTTGGGATTTGATCAGGTGTACACTGGGACTCTGTTGGAAGCTAGGGTAGTAATTGCTGGGCCCATAGCTAAGATATTTGTATCACCGATAGCCACAGGTGAGGTGCTAGAAGACTGAAGGTTGGCTAACGTGGTGACATTATTTAAGAAAAGTGGTTAAGGAAGAGCCATGGAACTATAAACTGGTGAGCCTGATATCAGTAAGTTGCTGGAGGTGCTCCTGAGGGTTAGGATTTACATTTATTTGGTAAGGCATGGATGGATTGGTGACAGTCAACGTGGTCTTGCATGTGAGAAATTATGCCTCACTTAGTTGGTTTAGTTTTTTGAAGAAAATGAGGAATGATGAAGGTAGAGTTGTGAATATGCTCTATATTGACTTCAGTAAGGTGTTCGACATGGTTCTGAATGGTAGACTGAATCATAGAATCCCTACAGTGTGGAAACAGGCCATTTGGCCCAACAAGTCCACACCGACCCTCCATAGAATTACCCACCCAGACCCGTTTCCCTACCCTTTTACCTTACATTTACCTGACTAATGCGTCTAACCTACACATCCCTGAACACTGTGGGCTATTTAGCCTGGCCAATTCATCTAACCTGCACATCTTTGGATTGAGAGAGGAAACTGGAGCACCCAGAGGAAACGCATGCAGACACCGGGAGAATGTACAAATTCTACACTCAGTCACCTGAGGCTGGAATCGAACCCGGGTCCCAGGCGCTGTAAGGCAGCAATGCTAACTACTGAGCCACTGTGCCTGATTAGCAATGTTAGATCGTTTCAAATACAGGGACAATTAGCCATTTGGATATAGAACTGACTTGAAGTTAAGAGATAGTGGTGAAGGGTTGCTTTTCAGATTGGAGGCCTGTGGCCAGCGGTGTGCCACAAGGATTGATGCTGGTTCCACTGCTTTTTATCATTTCTATAAACGATTTGGATGTGAATGTGGGAGAGATGGTTAGTATGTTTGCTGCTGATACCAAAATAAGTGGTGCAGTGGACACTGAAAAATGTTACCTCAGAGTACAGTGGGACCTTAATCAGATGGGCCATTGGACCATGGAGTGTCAAATGGAGTTTAATTCAGATGAATGTGAGGTGCTACATTTTGGAAAGGCAAATCGGGGAGGACTTATACACTTAATGTTAAGGTCCTGGGGGTGTTGCCGAACAAAGAGACCTTGGAGTGCAGGTTTGTAGTTCCTTGAAAGTGGAATCTCAGGTATACAGGATAATGAAGAAAGCATTTATTAAGCTTGCCTTTATTGGTCAGTGCGTTGAGTGGAGGAGCTGTAGGTCATGTTGTGACTGTACAGGACATTGGTTCAGCCACTTTTGGAATACTGCGTTTAACTCTGGTCTCCCTGCTATAGGAAGGATGTTGTGAAATGTGAGAGAGTTCAGAAAAGGTTTGCAAGGATGCTGCCAGAGCTGGAAGGTTTGAGGTATAGGGAGAGGCTGAATAGAGGCTATTTTTCCTGGAGCATTGGAGGCTGAGGGGTAAGGTTGTAGAGGTTTATAATGTCAGGAGGGGCATGGATAGGGCGAATTGCCACGGTCTTTTCCCTGGAGTGGGTGAGTCCCAAACTAGAGGGCATGGGTTTAAAGTTAGGAAGGAAAGATTTAAAAGGAACCTAAGGAGCTACCTTTTCACACGTTGGTGCACGTATGGAATGAAGTGCCAGAAGAAGTGGTATACTGGTACGGTTACAATATATAAAGACATCTGAATGGATATATGAATAGGAAGGGTTTAGAGGGATATGGGCCAGATGCTGGCAGATGGGATAAGATTAATTTAGGATTTATGGTTGGCATGGACGAGTTGGATTGAAGGGTCTGTTTCCATGCTGTCCAGCTCTTGGACTTAAAAAATGGCAGGAGTAAAAGGAATCCTAGAATATCCTAGTTGTAGCAAGTGCTGCATTTAGGAGCTGGGACATTTGGAAAATAGTGCAAGAAAATCCACTAAATCTTGCCTGTTGAAAACGTATGTAAATCCTGCCAAAGATATCACCCACCTGATTTCCAATAAGACTTAACCCTCAATATTATGGTATTGAGAAGCATTACAGATCCTATATAATGTTTAAAAACTGTTCCTATTAATTTTTACATGCCGAAATTGCTGTTTTCGTACTCTTACCTTGTATAGTTACTGATTAGATAGTTCTTAGAGTCATAGAGATGCACAACACAGAAAATAACCCTTCGGTCCAACTCATCCATGTTGACCAGATGTCCGAAGTTAATCTAGACCCACTTGCCAGCACTTGGCCCATATCCCTTGAAACCCTTCCTATTCCTGTACCCATCTAGATGCCTTTTAAATATTGTAATTGTACCAATCTCCACCACTTCCTCTGGCAGCTCATTGCATATATGCACCCATCCTTTGTGTGAAAAAGTTGCCCCTTAGGTCAACTTTTTAATCTTTCCCCTCTCACCCTAAACCTCTTAATTGCAGATGTTAGCTTTGTGGATTATTAACTTGCCCAAAGCCTGATGGTAACAGTTCTACTAGCCTTAGTATTTTTACTGCTGTATATAATCAAGAAAATAGGGAATCAAACATTTACTTTATAAATAGACAAGTTAAGAATTAGATTGTGAAAAGCAAATAAAGCAACTGTCTTCTCAAAAGGAGGGACTGTTTCAAATTAGGGCCCCTCAAACTGCTTTCTATAGTATTTCCTGTCTACACGCTGGACCTGCAAGTTTGCTCCAATTTAGGCAATCGGGTTGGGGCAGTTAGATAACAAAGGGAAGAGAGAGTTTTGATAGAAGCCACACTTACTTCCTAGCTTTCTCATGAACTCCGGTTTTTCAGAAGATGATACAATGTACAGCTGAGTATCATATTGAACAGAAACTAACACTGATATATTAATAGGTCATGTCAGTTAAGTACAGAGCACAAACGCGAAAATAGGGACAAACGGAATGGAGTCTTAAGATACTTGGAAGTGATCATATCAAGGTGTAGAAGCTACTTCTGAAGATGTGTTGACATAGTTAGAACAGATAGGTATTGCCCCAAACAAGGACTGTACTGTGATGCACGAGGTCATCTATAGTGTATAGTGGTGTGACTGGAATGATTCAATTTGAAGAAACATTTACTGGCTTGTCATGTGGTCTTGGCTGAGCGGTTGCTGTATTTTGCGGTCCTCAAACCGGGTGCATTATGTGAACCAAGATAAATCTATCCAATATGGCCCTCTTAGGACTGAAATAGGGGCGATTTCTTCACCCAGAGAGTGGCGAGCCAGTGGAATTCTGTACTACAGGAAACTGTACAAGACATTGATGAGGCCTCTTCTGGAGTACAGTGCCCAGTTTTGGTCACCCTGTTATAGGAAGGGTATTATTAAGCTGGAGAGTGAAATCAAATAGTAAGCCAACAAATGAATAAACATTTTTCAGTGACGGGTTTCTCAGGGTCAGAGACTGTAGTTTGTACAGTTTTTTTAATCAGACTATTTCTGGAACAACCTGTTTTTTAAATTGCCCCGCTATAAACAGCAGCACGGTGGCTCAGTGGTTAGCATTGCTGCTTCACAGTACCATTCACCCAGGTTTGATTCCTGCTTCCGGTGACTGACCGTGTGGAGTTTGCACATTCTCCCTGTATCTGCATGGATTTCCTCTGGGTGGTACAGTTTCCTGCCGCAATCCAAAAATGTGCAGATCAGGTGAATTGACCATGCTAAATTGCCATGGTGTTAGGTGCATTCGTCAGGGGTAAATGTAGGATAGGGGAATGGGTCTGGGTGGCTTACTCTTCGGTGGGTCGGTATGGACTTGTTGGGCCAAAGGGTTGTTTCCATGCTGTAGGGAATCTAATCTAAACTAATAACACATATTTAAAAATATTCCTTGACAAGTTATTTTGTTGGCCTGCTTTAAAAGAATAGACCCAATTTCCCTTCTCACATTTTTTGACTTCTCTTCTGATTGTACAAATCTTTGCCATCATGAACAATTACAAATTTGATGTCTTTATTATTACCATTATGATAACACTGATAAAATGAACCCAAATTTTAAGATTTCCTCGTAAACATGTTCCTTCTATTTTGCCTATCTATAGACTCTCAAGTCTAAAATACCCTTTTAAAAATAGGTGACCAGATCTGTGGATCATGTTGCATTTGAAAACATCTTAAGCAGCAACAATGCAGGTTATTGTAACAATTGCTGTCTGGCATTGTTCCTGCAGTGTAAACAAATAGTTCTAAATATTATACAGACCTACTTGATATAAACCATCAAAAGTGACTGTCCTCTCTGACTTTCTGTGGCCTTAAACTTTTATGATAATTTACTTGCCCTATGTACATTGTCATTATTCCTTAATTAGTTATACTTCCACAGAATTTAGCTTAAGGACAGGAATTTGGTATGAATCTTTTTAAATCAAAGAAACAAATACATTGGATAAATTTAATCATACATTGGCTTATTTTTTATGTTGGCTGAAAAATAACTTGAGTTATATTATTAGTAATAGTTGAGTTGCAATTTTGCCTATTTGTTAGGTGCTCAATAACTGTTTAAGGGAAGTAAACTAATACAACTGGTTATACTCAAGAGTCAGACCCTTGAATAAATGCTCACTCTATTTGGTGGTGCACTGCTGTCTCCATTGATACATAATGCTCACTCCTGATGTTATTTTTAACTTGTTAGAATGACTTTGGTATGTGACCGGGGAGGATACTACTTGGCTAATAGAAGACCTTAGAGGAGGAAAATGTAATTGTTTATATGTGCTTATTTTTGGTTGGATTGGCCAAACTTCTATAACTTCTGAAAAAGAAAAGTGAATAAAATGATTACTACAGTTGTAAAATAAGAGTTTATAAAGTTTGAAATATTTATAATTCAGTGCTACTGAATTTTGGTGTTTATTGAGTGCTTGATTTCAGAGTTTGTATGTTATGTATTGTTGCCTGTATTTGGCAAACTGTGACTTTTGCATGGATAGTACTTCCTGTCTTCCAATTCAGATCAATTTTTCAAAAACAAACATTGGCAATTTCACATGTGTTTGGATGCTATAAATGGCATATATAAATGGCATTTACGAGCTTCATCAGATATGTCTTAGAGATTTTAAGTCTAAACCACAATGTAAGCTAATTAATGTCTAGGTTTTAAACCTAATCTTCTTTGATTATAGCCCTCACTTTCTCACAAACAAAGACAGACAAACACACACTCGGGATAAACTGAAAAGAAAATAAGAGTTGTAATTTGCAGTTTGAAAATCATTTCAATTATGAATACCAAGCCTTTATGAAATTCAGTGGGCAATGGGTTGTATTGCAGACGCATGGGTTGATCTTGCTGAAATTTCGAAGTCACTGGTCAATATAAACAGCTTTCCAGCAGGCCGTGAAGAATATTCACTTTTTTTCTTATAAACTGGGATTCTTTTCTCAAGACACTCGATAATTCTTTAACTGAATATTAACTAGACAGAAAATAAATCTTGAACTCAGCTTCCTAATCCAGTAGCATCTGAGCAAAGAAACACAGTCAAAATCAATTCATTCGACAGTTTCTCTTTCTTTTTCAATAGTTTCTTTGGTTGGCTTTAATCAAGCCTCCATTTGATTAACTGATGCAGCATCCAACCACGTGCCAGTCTTAGAGCATACTACATCCTGGTACCAAAATGTCTGCAGTGTTCTTAGAACAACAATTAACTTGCAATTATCTTCTAGGCCAGTTCCCATCACTAACAGGAGTTTGTTTCTCTTACGAAAACAAGTTGCTTCTCAAAGTTCAAAGTTGGATTCTCAACTTCAACTCAGAGTTCCTAACCAAAATGAGAAAAACTATAATGGTCTCATCAACAAGTTGAAAGAGGGGGTTTGTATTGGAGGCATTATGAAGTGGAGGTTAACCCCCTTCTGATAACCAAAACTGAAACTGAGAGAGAGGCTCACCTTGACTCGACTCTTAATTAGAGGAGAGATGTTGGAAAGAGAGTACCAGCATGGACCTGCTTCTTTGGTCCAACAGCCTCCACAACTGCCTGACTGCTTTCAGTAAATATTCTGGATTAGTGGTGCTGGAAGAGCACAGCAGTTCAGGCAGCATCCAAGTAGCTTCGAAATCGACGTTTCGGGCAAAAGCTCTTCATCAGGTTATAGGAAGGGTATTATTAAGCTGGAGAGTGAAATCAAATAGTAAGCCAACAAATGAATAAACATTTTTCAGTGACGGGTTTCTCAGGGTCAGAGGCTGTAGTTTGTACAGTTTTTTTAATCAGACTATTTCTGGAACAACCTGTTTTTTAAATTGCCCTGCTATAAACAGCATCACGGTGGCTCAGTGGTTAGCATTGCTGCTTCACAGTACCATTCACCCAGGTTTGATTCCTGCTTCCAGTGACTGACCGTGTGGAGTTTGCACATTCTCCCTGTATCTGCATGGATTTCCTCTGGGTGGTACAGTTTCCTGCCACAATCCAAAAATGCTGCCTGAACTGCTGTGCTCTTCCAGCACCACTAATCCAGAATCTGTTTTCCAGCATCTGCAGTCATTGTTTTTACCTCTGCTTTCAGTAAATAGCCAGACCAGAGAAAAACTGAGCTGGGAGAACTGGCCACTCCCCTTTAGTTTTAGATTAGATTACTTGATTAGATTACTTACAGTGTGGAAGCAGGCCCTTCGGCCCAACAAGTCCACACCAACCCGCTGAAGCGCAACCCATCCAGACCCATTCCCCTACATTTATCCCTTCACCTAACTCTACGGGCAATTTAGCATGGCCAATTCACCTAACCTGCACATTTTTGGACTGTGGGAGGAAACCGGAGCACCCGGAGGAAACCCAAGCAGACACTGGGAGTATGTGCAAACTCCACACACAGTTGCCTGAGGTGGGAATTGAACCTGGGTTTCTGGCGCTGTGAAGCAGCAGTGCTAACCACTGTGCCACTGTGCACTTGTATAAAGTTTTTTTTTAAACTTAAAAGCCTTTTGCCTGCGGCTGTATCTATTAGCTATAATCAAATTGGCCCTAAAACCCTTCAAACCCAGACTGTTCGGAGTCTTTGTCTTTTATGACCTCTCTGAAAAAAAACCCAAGGACAGCATAATCTTGTTAAAGAAATGGTATCATCACAGTAGACATTCAAAGTAGCTTTCTTCTTCATATTCTGACACCACCTCTGACAATGCTGCAAACGCCTCAGTAGCCCTGCCTGTTAACTCGGTCTGAATTAACGCTACCCACATAGCTTTTGGCCAGTTTGTCTGTTTAGCCAGTTTCTCAAAGGAAATTAAAAAAGGCTGTTACATCTTTTTTATTGAATTTTGGTAAGGTTTTGGCAGATTTGTATATATCCCTACCAGGTCTTTGGCTACAATAGATTTGCTCATCATCACTATCCTCCTCACTAAGTCTACCTTCTACCTTCCCCTTTATCCTCTTATGCTGACTTTCTTGCCTAATTGCCAACTTCTGAAAGTCGATGTCTCTCTCTTTCTCCCTTTCTTTTCTCCTTTTCTTTTTCCTGTGCTAGGAATCTTCTTTCCCTTTCTCTGTCTTCTAACTCCAATTGTCTCATTTGCTTTTTAATTTTTTTTTAACTCCACTGCACTCGACTGTTTTTTTGATATACCTAAATGCTTGGCTAACTCCGTTACAATTTCAGGTTTCCTATTATCCTTGGTTATATCCAGTTTTAGCCTGTTTGCGAATTCTAAACGTTTCTCCTTTTTCTGTCTTCCTAAACTTGCTTGGCAAATTTGGGAAGCATCTTTAAACTCTAGAACTACTTTAGCAATGTTATGAGGCATTTTGATTTAACCAACCACAAGTAACTGAAATTAAACAAATTTTTCATTTCTTGCCTAAGTTTTATTTAAAGATTTAGGACACTCGTCCCCAAGTCTGCTGGGACCTTTCGTTACCCAAATCTGTTGAAATCTGTCCAAATCCATCCAGATTCATTCAGATATCGCACAGATACTATCCAGATCCCAGACCTGAGCTTCTAGTCTGTAATGAAACAGAGGTTGACTCACTACCCCACCTCCCCCCCCCCCCCCCCCCCACCCTACTTTTTACCTGCCAGTCTGTTGTAAACGAGTGGTTAAATAAAATGAAATCCTTTCACATTCTATAATCACGTAACAGTTTATTTATCGAACTCCAACAGTAAGCAAATTAACAGAACCATTAACAAACCAAATTCCTCTCTCACTATTCCCCAATAAAAGAAAATTCTAATGGAATTAGAATTTCAATAAATACAATTTAAAAATTGGAATTTAGTCTCTCGAAGTTATAGCCAGGATACGTCTTCTGGAATGCTCTGTGCCCTCTCCACTGATCTTTCAGGAATGTCTCCTCTTTCAAATTCTTGCATCAGGAACACCTCTGTCCATCAAATTCTTGTGTCAGGAATATTATCTAAGAGTGCCGCTGTACCTTTAGTCAGATGATGGTTACTCTGAGAGCTGAGAGAGCTAATCTCTTTAGATGGCAGTTTGCTCTCTGCTGGTTGTCAAATGCCCTCTTATTTTATACCCTTGATGACCAATTAATTTAGTTTATATTTAGTTGTCCCTTCATCTCCAATTTAGATTAATTGGCAGAGTTTCAAACATGTCTAGGTTTCTAATCACATTGCGTTTTGATTTATTGTTTCGATTTTAGGAGCTCTCTGTGCACCAGTGAGATCTCCTGGGAATACCAGGTGTAGTAGGCCTTGAGGGCTCTTGAGGTAGTGTCCTTACCTCTGGCCAGAAAGTTCAGGTTTGTGTCCCATCTGCCTTAGATATACAACATAAAATATCAAAAGCAAAATACTGCATGTCTGGAGATCTGAATTTTAAAAAAAACTCAGCAGGTCTGGCAGCACCTTGAAAGAGAAGCTTAATTAAAAAGCAGAAGTCTGATATGACTCTTCTTTGAAACAGATAAGTTTAGGTATGGCTGATTTCAGTTGTGAGAGGAAGTGTTTTACAAATCATCAAAAGTGACAAAACTGCTGTAGGAACCACCAATGAGAATGAAAAGTAACTTGTAATTTTCCAATTATATTCAGGAACAAAAGGTGATCTATCATGTTCAAAACTGACTCCTTCGATATTGTGAACAAACTAATATACTGAATAATTACTTTGTCAATATTTAGATTAAAGGGAGAGGACAGAAACTGGCCAGGAATATCAAAATCAACACTCAAAAATTAGTTACATTAGGGAAAGTAGAGTGGCCAAGAGCAATGTGTGCCTCACAAATGTAGGTAATGTTGATATTACTGAAAAATAAGGAAGTGGCAACATCAGCATTTCAATATTTTTAATCAACCTTTTCAGATATACTATAACATATGTCTGATACAAGTGGCATTTAAACCCAGCCCACACTTTGCCAGGGACAATAGAGGAACTGCATATTATTTAAATGGACAGGGACTGCAGAAAGCTACAGAGCAGAGAGATCTGGAAGTCCTTGCTTGTGAAGCTCAAAAAGCTGATATCCTGAGTTCAACTGTAATAGGGAAGGCAAATGGAATATTGGTTTCTATTTCAAAAGAATTAGAGTGTAAAAGCAGGGAGGTTTTACTAAAACTGCTGGAGTACTGTGAACTGTGTTTTGTGCCTTCTGTCTAAGGAAAGACATACCGCCATTGCAGGCATTCCAGAGAATATAACAGGTATAGAGGGAATATCTTATGGTAAGAGGCTGAGTAGGTTGGATTCATTGGAATTTCGGTGAATGAGAGGCAACCTCATTGAAACATACAAAACTCTGAAGGGACTTGATGTGGAAAGGTTGTTTCCATTTGCTGGAGAGTCTAGAACTAGAAGACATAATCTCAGAATAAAAGGTCATATTTGAGACTAAGATGAGGAGGATCTTTTTCTTGGAGGATAGTAAATATGTGGAATTCCTTACTGCAGAGAGCTGATTGGACTGTTTTGTTAGGTACATTCAAAGTTGAGATAATTTTTTTAAAGGAACCAATGACTGAATGGCTTACTTCTGCTCCTAAGTCTTATGGTCTTTTGATTCAAAATGCCACGAGAACCCTTATTGCTATAGAGCAAAAGATTAGTTAAGCCATCCCAAGGAAACTATTCTAAAATTGGGAACAATATTTCATTAGTATCGGTGTAACCAAATTAACTGTATTGAAGAAAGTAATGACAGTACAAAGTAACAAAGTGACCTGTTCTTGAGGACTTAATGGGGGGTGGTTTTCATCCAGGATTTCTAAAGAAGTCCTGACATCTTTTCAGATGGACTAGCTATTAACCTTCTAAAGTTCTTTTGATTAAGAAGTCATTCCTTAATGTTGAAGTATTCCACAGCACTAATATTTAAGGACGTTGAAAGGGAAAACAAGGGAACTGTATACTAACCAGTTCTTCTCAACATTTTTTTTGTTGGGAAATTAGTTGACAATGAATGATGGTGTGCATGAAACCCTTGAATGTTTTCAGTTTATCAGAACTTGGATTTGTGGAACATGGATCAAACCCAATGTATATGATGTTTTTGAAGAGATTCTATTTATATTGTTCAAAATGATTGATTGGTTTAAAACAAAATTTAATGCATTTTTAGTCATTTGGTAGTACAGAATTTAAGTAATACTGAAACAAAATGATACATTGTATTGAAATATTGATGAAGAGCATTGGCAAAGTGTCTTTTTCTGTAATGCCCAAATTGTACGTACATATTTTTCTAAGACAACTAACTTGATATAAAAAGAGACTATTTTCAGATAGCTATGAATAAATTGTGTACTGAAATCAACTTCATTATCATTTTGATGTTTTAAGATCTAAATTATGTTTTTGACAAATGACATTGCTCAAATTTCCCCCTCTTTCCTTTCTGGCAAAGGCCTTGTTGTGAAATCTCCTATATTCTGTTGAGGTTTGGAATTATAGGGAAAATTGGATGCTATATTTTGAACAATCATCTCTATATTGTTCAGTTCAGGAGGCCAATTACATTTGGTATAAAGTTGTTAAAAATTTGTTCTGGTAGTTTGATATGGAAAAGTAACAGCTGTTGGTTAAGGAGTCTAGTGCCTGAATTTTCACTAAGTCAGATGGGCATTGCCAAAGTGGCACCACTGCTGCACCTGAATCAAAATGTAACTAAAAAACCATAGGAACGAGAGAAACTCTGTGTTAGCTCTGCCATTCAATGGAATGATAGTAGATTTGCAAACTAATTTCATAAACCCTCCTTTTTCTCATACCTCTGGTCAAAAAAACTTATCAACATCAGTTTTAAAATGAGCAATTCATCCATTTTCTCAATTTGAAAAGAGAATTCCAAATTTTAAGCATAATCTCAACTTTTGCTGCTTGGTCAGCGCCTAGTTCATATTAGCTGAGGAAGTGACAAAGACAGGTTGATTCACAGAGGCAGCTGCACATGTAAAAGTGCAATAAAATGTTTTGTAACTGTAACATTGCAAAACACAACTCATAGGTTATAGGAATTTGTGAAAAACAGCTAAACTACTGATTATTGTGAATTAGAAAACCTCCATTGTGTTTTTGAGAAATTGAAAGAATTTATGCAGTTTGACTTGGAACACTCCCTTTCCTTGCATTTGGAGATAAAAATGTTCTTGCTGAATATCCGATCTGTAGAAAATTAACCTATTCATGAATGACAGATTTGTGAATATTACTCATAGAGACTGATTTTATAACTTCCATAGGAGCGTGAACAAAAAGCTGAGGAGGAACGAATTAGAATGGAAAATATACTTAGTGGAAACCCTCTACTGAATCTCATTGGACAGTCAAACTTCAAAGTGAAGCGGAGGTAATGTGAAAGACAATCATTTAGAATAGTCTCTTAACAGAAATTCTCATTACTGCTTGAGTAGCCATATACTGTTTGTTTTCTATAAAAATAGAACATGGAAATGTATTTCTAATGTTCTCTATGCCTATGCTAAAACATTTCTATATAGTTTTCAGTAGCTCTCTGTGATATTGTCAGTGGCAGTACTTTTTTCCTTTACCTTCAGTAAAATATGTTATTCCACTGTCGAAAAGTGTGGCATGGAAAAGCACAGCAGGTCAGGCAGCATTCAAGGAGCAGGAGAGTCGATGTTTCAGGCATAAGCCCTTCATCAGGAATATTGTGGGGTGGGGAAAGGGGGTTGAGAAATAAATGTGAGGGTGGGGGAAGGCAGCTGGGGGGGGGGGTGGGGGGGTATGATTTTGATAGGTAGGAGAGGAGGGTGGAGTGTTTGGTGGGAACGATGATGGTAAGTAGGACAGTTCAAGAGGGTGGTGCCGAGTTGGAGGGTTGGATCTGGGAAAAGGGGGGGGGGGGGGGGCGGCGGGGAGCGGGGAGAAAAGGAAGTTGTTGAAATCGACGTTGATTCCATATGGTTGAAGGGTCCCAAGGTGAAAGATGAGTCATTCTTCCTCTTGTCATCATGTGGTATGGATTTGGCAGTGGAGGCGGCCCAGGTCTTGCATGTCCTTGGCAGAGTGGAATGGGGAGTTGAAGTGGTTGGCCTCAGGGTTGTTTGGTATGCGTAACTTAGAGATGTTCCCTGAAACGTGCCGCAACCACATCAACAGTTTCCTTATCTTTTTTCCCACCAACCTCATCCCAGGTCCAACCCTCTAATTCGGCACCGCCGTCTTGAACTGTCCTATCTGCCTATCTTCCTTTCCACCTATCTAATCTACCTTCCACTCCAATCTATCACTATCACCACACCCCCCCCCCCACCTATCGCCTTCCCAGCTACTTTCTCCCCCACCTCCCCCCCACCCCCATCTTCCTATTTATGTCTCAGCTGTCTTTCCTCCCACCAAATTCCTGATGAAGAGTTTATGCCTGAAGCACTGACTTACCTGCTCCTCGGATACTGCCTGACCTGCTGTGCTCTTCCAGCACCACACTTCTCAACTCTAATCCAGCATCTGCAGTCCCCACTTTCTCATAAATTCTGCTGTATCCAGTTGTTTTCACAAAACTCAAATCTCATAGAATAAAATTCTTTGAGAGCCAGGAAGCTCTTAAAATTTAAAAAATAGGAACAGAAGTAAATCACGTGCCCCTTGTGCCTATTTTATCACTCACTATGATCATGACTAATCTTTTGCTTCAACTCCAAGTAGGGACTTGTGCCTTATATACCTGGATTCCCTTTGAGGCCAAACATCTTGTATGTCTTAGCCTTATTTAACAATGAAGTATCCATATCTCTCAGATGAAAAGTTCCAAAGATCTACAATCTTCAAAGTCTTCATCTATGCCCTAAATGATTAACACTTTTATCTAAACTGCACCCCCATTTTCTAGACTTCCCAGCTAGCAAAAGCAACCGCTGAGTCCACCTTATTGTGTCAACTAGATTAGTCCTGATTCTGCCAAGCTCCAACATATATTTTACTGTTTACTCTGTCTCTTAATATATCCATTCAGCCTTGGAACAATCTAATGAATCTTCAATATCCATTACTTAACTAAATGTATCCATCTTTAGAAATGTAGACCAGAACTCTGCACAGTATTCCAGATGTGGTCTCGCAAAGTCCTTTACAATTGTGGCAAGGCTTGTTTATTCTTGTACTCACTCCTGTTACAATAAGGGACAATGTTGCCCTACAAATTATAACTGTGTAGTAACTTTGTATTCCTTGTGTGAGTATATCTGTATCTCTCTGAATGTCAATATTTAAAAGTTTCAGATCTATTTTTAAAATCTATCTTTTCTGTTTGCATTAACAAAATGAAACTTCTCTCATTTTTCCTCTCCATACCAGCCTCTGCCTCTGTTTTGTCCTCTCAGCTCACATTCTCACATTGCTTTGTCAGCAAAATTAGACACATAACTCTTCTCGTTTTTTATGTTATCAAAAACATTAGCATAGCTGTGGCCCCAGCACTGATCTTGCAGCACACTAATAATCATAGTTACCTATTTTTAAAATGTCTTTTTATCTCTACTTTCTGTTTCCTAATCTAATTTTTAATCCTCAAGCAGTGCTTACATGTTATCACAAACTGCAAGAGCCATTGCATACTAACTGTTTGTATGACCATAAGACATAAGAGCAGAAATTAGGCTATTCAGCCCATCGAGTCTGCATCACCATTCAATTATTGCTGATGAGTTTCTCAATCCCATTTTCCCACTTTCTTCTCGTAACTCTTGATTCCCTTAATGCTCGAGAGAATCTATCTATCTCAGTCTTAAATATTCTCAATGACCTGGCCTCCACAGCCTTCTGTGGCAATGAATTACATAGATTCGTCACTCTCTGACTGAAGAAATTTCTTCTTATCTCTGTTCAAGAAGGTCTTCCCTTTACTCTAAGGCTATACCCTCAGGTTCTGATCTCTCCTATCAATGGAAACATCTTTCCAACAACTACTCTGTCCAGGCCATTCAGAATTATGTATGTTTTAATTAGATCCCTCCTCATACTTCTAAATTCCATTGAGTTTAGACCCAGAGTTCTTAAATGTTCCACATATATACAGCTTTTCATTCCTGGGACCATTCTTGTGAACCTTCTCTGGACACACTCCAGGGCCAGTATATCCTTCCTGAGATATGGGGCCCAGAACTGCACACAGTACTCCAAATGTGGCCTGACTAGAACCTTATAGATCCTCAGAAATACATCACTACTTTTATATTCAAATCCTCTGAAAATAAATGCCTTCATTCCATTTGCCTTCCTGACTCAGCCTGCAAGTTTACCTTGAGAGAATCCTGGACTAGAACTTCCAAGTCTCTTTGCACTTCAGATTTCTGAATTTTATCCCCATTTAGAAAATAATCCATGCCCCCATTCTTCCTACCAAAATGCATGACCTCACTCTTTCCCAAATTGCACTCCATCTGACACTTCTTTACCCACCCTCCCAACCTGTCCAAATCCTTCTGCAGCTTCTTGCCTCCTCAATGCTCCCTGTCCCTCTACCTATCTTTGTATCATCTGCAAACTTAACCAGAATGCCCTCGGTTCCTTCATCTAGATCGTTAATGTATGAAGTGAAAAGTTGTGGTCCCAACACTGAGCCTTGCAGAACACCACTTGTCACCTGAGAAGGACCTTTTTATCCTCACTTTTTGCTTTCTGCCAGACAGGGTTAAAAATCACACAATACCAGGTTATAGTCCAACAGGTCTATTTAGAAGTACAAGCTTTCAGAGCGAGCTTCTGTCCATGCTAGCACCTTGCCTCTGACACCATGGGCCCTTATCTTACTCAGCAGCCTCCTGTGTGATATCTTATCAAAGGCCTTCTCCAAGTCCAGGTAGATAACATTCTCCTTGGTCTCACTTGCTCATTACTTCCTCAAAGATATCCAGCAGATTTGTCAGGCATGACCTCCCCTTGATAAAACAATGCTGACTTTGCCCTATTTTACTATACGTTTTCAAGTATTCAGCAATCGCATCCTTCACAATGGATTCTACAATCTTACCCACGACCAAGGTTAGGCTAATTGGTTTGCAACTTTCCACCTTTCGCCTTATTCCCTTTCTAAACAGGGGTGTCATGTTATTAATTTTCCATTCCCCTGGGGCCCTCCTTGATTTTAGTAATTCCTGAAAGATCATCACTAACGCCTCTGCTATCTCTTCAGCTATCTCCTTTAGAACTCTGGTGTGTAGTCCATCTGGTCTAGGTGATTTATCCACGCTCACACCATTCATTTTGTCAAGCACTTCCTCCCACCATACTCAGCTCTGCCATCTCTCTTGAATTTTTGGGATATTACTCATGTTTTCCACCGTGAAGACTAACACAAAGTAATTATTCAGTTCCTCAGCCATTTCCTTGTTCCTCTCTACTGTCTCTCCAGCGTCATTTTCCAGTGGCCCAATGTGCACTTTTGCCTTCCCAATCCTCTGGTTTCCCACTGCCCTTTGCCACATTATACATTGAACAGTACAGGTCCTTCGCCCCTCCATATTGTGCCAACATTTTATCCTACTCTAAGATCAAACTATTTGACATACGATTTTACGATCATCCGTGGTGCCTATTCAAGTGTCGCTTAAATATCCCTAATGTATCTGACTACTACCACTGCTGGCAGTATACCCACCAGTGTCTGTGTAAAGAAGCAACCTCTGACATCTCCCCTAAACCTTGCTCCAATCACCTTAAACTTATGCATCCTTGTGACAGTCTTTTCTGCCCTTGGAAAACGTCTCTGGCTATCCACTCTATCATTTTGTACGCCTCTATCAAGTCACCTCTCATCCTTCTTCACTGCAACGAGAAAAGCCCCAGCTACCTCAACCTTTCTTCATAAGACATGCCCTCTAGTCCAAGCAGCTTCCTGGTAAATTTCCTCTGTGTCCTCTCTAGAGCTTCCACATCGTTTCTATAATAGGGCGAGCAGAACGAAACACAGGTGTGGTGTAACCAGGGCTTTAGAGCTGCAGCATAACCTCACAGCTCTTAAACTTAATCCCCCTGCTAGTGAAAGCTAACACACCATACACCTTCTTAGCAATCGTATCAAATTGGATGGCAACTTTGAGGGACCTATGGACGTGGACCCCGAGACGTGTAGTTGTTTTTTCACACTGCCAAGAATCCTGTCTTATATGCTTTCTGTTTTGATTTTATGCTATTCGTGACTTCTCTAGTCAGCCATGGTTGCCTCATCTTCCGGGCGGCACGGTGGCACAGTGGTTAGCACTGCTGCCTCACAGCGCCGGAGACCCGGGTTCAATTCCCGCCTCAGGCGACTAACTGTGTGGAGTTTGCACATTCTCCCCTTGTCTGCGTGGGTTTCCTCCGGGTGCTCCGGTTTCCTCCCACAGTCCAAAGATGTGCAGGTCAGGTGAATTGGCTATGCTAAATTGCCTGTAGTGTTAGGTATGGGGTTGATGTAGATGTATGGGTGGGTATGCTTCGGCGGGGCGGTGTGGACTTGTTGGGCCGAAGGGCCTGTTTCCACACTGTAAGTAATCTAATCTAATCTAATCTAATCTAATCTAATCTTCCTTGTACAATGCTGCTGCTTCTTCAGGATGAATCTCTGCTGTGTCTCCTGAATTACTCCCAGAAACTTCTACCATTGCTGTTCCACTGTCTTTCCTGCTAGGCTTCTCTCCCAGTCAATTCTACCCAGCTTGTCCCTCATGCCTCTGTAGTTGTCTTTATTCAGCTGTAATACCGTTATCTCTGATTCTGCCTTCTCCCTCTCAAATTGCAGAGTAAATTCGACCATATTATTGCCTCCTAAGCATTCCTTCACCTTAAACTCTCTTATAAAGTCTGACTCATTGCACAATACTAAATCTAGATCAATCAAGCAGACTGCTTCCTCCTGGATAGTATCAAGCTTCTTGAGTGTTATTAAAGACTTGTTCCTCCAGGGAAGTGGTGAATATTCTGTTATATTTCTGATTTGTGCCTTGTAGGAGGCAGCTAGACTTTGGAAGTCAGGAGATAAGTTATATTCTGCAGATTCCTTGCCTCAGACCTGGTCTCGTAGCCCCGTAATGTGTTGTTGATGTTTAGATTCTCTGTTGTTGGAAGTAGTGATTATTTGCAGTTGTGTGGTATAAATGTTATTTGCCCCTTGTCAGCCCAAACCTGGATATCATTTAGGTCTGGCTACATTTTGACATGGATTGCTTTGATTCCTAAGGAGCTGCAAATAGTTGCTGAACATTGTACATCATTGGCAAACATCCCACTTCTGAACTTATACTGAAGAGAAGATCGTTGATGAAGCTATTGAAGATGGTTGGACACCAGGGCAGGACTTTGAAGAACTGCAAAATGATGTCCTGGAGTTGAGATACTGATCTTTAGCAACCAAAACCATATTCCCTTTTGTGAATCCATCCAGAGATCAGTTTTCTCTGATTCTCATTGATTGTAGTTTGATTGGAGCTCCTTGATGCCATTCTTGATCAAATGCTGTCTGATCAAAAGCATCAGTCTCGTCTCCTCTTTGGAATTCAACTCTTTTGACTATACTTGAACCAAGCCTGTAAATGAACCCAGGAGTTGAAAGACCTGTTGGAACTCAAATTGAACAGTGAGGAGGTGATTGCTCAACAAATGTCGCTTGATAGTACTGTTGATGACTCCTTTCATCATTTAACTAGTGACCGAGAATATGTACACTCATGGGGTGATTGAATTTGTGTAGAGCATAGCTAGGCAATTTTATACATTAGTGGGCAGATGCTTGGCTAGATATATAGCAAGTTCTGGAGATGGTCCTTCAGTACTACTGTGGCCACTTCAGTATTCAACGACTTCAATAGTTTCTTAATATGATGTGGAATGAGTTGAATCGGCTGTAGTCTAGTAGCTGTGATGCTGAGGACCTTCTGAAGAGGTCAAGATGAATCATTAACTTGGCACTTGGCTGGAGATTGTTGCAAATGCTTCAGCTTTATCTTTTGATATTTCTGATATTCAGTAATCTTCATTGCAAGCATTGACAATTTTGTATCATAATGCTGAATAGGTTGATGAGTAAATTAGCTACTTAATCGCTAAGATTTTTATATCTAGGATTTGATAGTTATGCGTTTGCTGCAATGAACTTAGTGGTAGCAACTGCATTCTAAATCAAATAAAATTGTCATAAATTAAATTGGCATGATATACTTTTTAGCTGAATTATTTTTAAGCAACTTTGAAGTTGGAAGTCTTGGAGCTAAGTATTTGAACCATGAAAAGATTTTATTAAGCCATTTGTTATGTAGTTCAGCTGTTTTTTAAAGAAAACTTTTGTACAATAATTTGATAAACAATGTATAGTCCTAGGTGCACTAGGATCTGAAAGAAAAGATACACATTCAGACTTGCAGGCAGTGCCCTATATGGATATAACAATAGATTTCAGTGATAGATTAGTTTCTTATCTACAGCAGTGTTGAATGTATTGTTGTCTGATGATATACCATTATTTGTCCAGAAAGGTAAGATGAATATCATCTATCTTCATCATGTATTTCCCTGCTTGAATCACCTTTTCATTCTGCTCAATTAATTTGCAATACCATTTAATTATTTCCTCATTTATGGCATAAATGACCACTAATACCAGAATTTGCAGTTCATTGAGTGAGCTTTAAAGACTTTAATACATAGTCTCAGCTGATAGTTCAGCACTTACTTGGTACTGAATCTACCTAAAGGTTGCCCATCAGTTAAGACTTTATATCAAGGCTCTCGTTGCCCTTTACCAGTGGATGTGAATGATCTCATACCACTGTTGCAGATTCACAAGATTTCCTGGTTCCCAATCCAGTGTTTATCGCTCCGTTATCACTGCTAAAGCAGTTTCATCGATAATTCATTCATTGCTGTTTGTGAGAGCTTGTGTGCATAAATTTGCCTCTGCATTTACATATATTACGCTTGTAAAATGCTTCGTTGGCTGTAGTGCTTTGGTGCATTGAAATTGAGTGGTGCTTGTTCAAACAATGGAAACAAATAGGAACTTCTGTTGAATCCTAGTAACCTCATGACAGTATTCCTTTTAGAACAGTGGTGCCATGCACAACTACATGATCTCACAGTCTGCTAATCTGCTTTGAACTTCCTTTAAAATTTAATTTGCTAGTTCTGGCATTCCTCCCAGATGTCAATGAGTTGTAATTTTACAACTTGTTTCATTTCAGAACAAAATTGATACATTTAACATTTCTAATGGGTGAACTTAAGAAATAGCGTTGTAGTTACACATCATGTTTTCTGTTGTGGAAAAGCCTTTGACGCAGCTTGCAAACCAGTTATGTACAACGGTTTCCATGATTTGAATTCCCGTATTTTGTTGTTCATGTACTTCAATTTAGGCATACTGATGTTGCCAAATGGAGGTACCATGCTGGTTCTTGCAATGTTTATGTTTTGAGACTGATATTTCCACTTCACTACCTGAAAATATCATTGAAAAGTGATAATTCTGTCTTAAAAGACTCATTATAAAATGTGTATAACAATATTAACAGGGCTGCATAGTAAAACGGGATAATCTTTTAAGTTGTGCACATTACTGTGACGAGAATGTGCCAATTTTGGGAAGGAATGAATTTCAGTTACAACTTGTTTCATTCCATGAAAGCTCCCACGGTGATGAATAACAAAAGAAAACTTAAGGTACTTTGTATCTAGGTCATTAGTGCCATAATGTAACTTTGTTTTCCTTTTAGGTGGGATGACGATGTAGTGTTCAAGAACTGTGCGAAAGGATTAGATGAGTCAAAGAGGGATAAAAGATTTGTGAATGATACACTTCGTTCAGAATTCCACAAGAAATTCATGGAAAAGTACATCAAATAATTAACATTAATAGTCTCAGAAATAATTATCTCTCCCTTCCGAGGACTCTATTTTATTCTCTATTTGTTTCCATGGATCTCGTATCAGCTAAATTAACATCAGCTTTGAAGTTTCTTTCAGTCCTGCTCTTAGGTATCAAGATATTAAGAAACGATGATACACTTCATGAAGCACCTGATTTCTATTTTGTTGCATCCTGCTGCTGTACAGATGAAATCAAGAACTTTGTGGTTTAAGAGGAAGGAAACTCAGTTGAATTTGCATTCTATTTTTTATGCCATGTATTGCATCAGTATGAGATGTTAACTGAGTGTATTTCTGACAACGAAAATTCAATTGATTTTTAATTGATGTAGTTAGAATATGATTTGCATATGCTGTTTTTTTTCTGAGTAGGTCCAAAGATCTGTGTGTGTCTTGAAACATCTGGTAAATATCTGATTGTAGCTTGTGTTAAAAAATAGATTGCAGTTCTGTTGGTGTAGTGCAGGCTTTAAGGATGTAATTTCCATCTTGCAACCTACTAAGTAAGGAATAAAACATTTTGTTACTTGACTTTATCCTGATTTTAAAAATAAATTTTATTATTAAAATGACATTAATTTAAAATTGCACTATCATCATTGTAAACAAAGTGAATTAAGATTTTGTGAAGTATTAACATCAGCAGGATAAAATATACTTTTATCTGAAACAGCATGATTGATCAAGGATTTCCATCATGGATCTGTTAAAAGCAAATTGAGTACCTTTTACTGAGAAAGATGATTGAGGTAAGTAACACAGCTCAAGATTGTTAAGTTGTAGTTTTAACACCTTGAACAATTGACTGTGAAATCCACTGTATATCTGCAAACTCAATTGTATTATCCAATATTATACAATCTTTTGGTATATTGTATGATGTCTTTGTAATCCAAAGGATATTTTGTGCTTTAGAATTTGAGTGACTACGATCATTTTGGGATTTTTGAGATCTTATTTACGAAGTTAGACTAATAAATCTGAGCTTATTTTTTAAATAGATATAGTAACATTGAAGGAACCATAAATGTTAATTTTGAATTACCATGAGATGAAAAATATGATTGTCAGCAAGTTACTAGGTAGGATTTGTGAAGGTGTGGGCATTTTGTTTTAGCCCTAAGAATTGAATGGGTCAGGAATCTGATTGTCCACTTCTGAGTTTAAACGAGGTGGGTTTGCAAGTGAGTGAGGAATCCTATTGAGTTGTTAGGTAATTCATTAAATGCTTAATTTCCCAATTAACTCAGAATTTAAACCAGATTTCTGATTTTGACAAACGTTGCACTTTTTTGCTTGAGCTACATGAAACTCTCCAGGGTCAAACAGATGAGAGAACACTTGAGCATTCCTGTTCAATGAAACTATTGGGCTGAAAGCTTTCAACAAGTTAAGGTTGGTTCACAGAGCAGTACCAAGAATGTGCTCTTACTTTTTGACAACTTATTTTCAACTTCTTAGTAATCAATTTATTTGTCTTTGACTTCACTTCTCTTAATCTATGCTTCCATGTGGTAACCTTTTCATTATGGACTGAAAGCAGTTTCAAACTTGCACCTCTGAAGAGGAATAGGAGGAGCAACACAAGCAGTTATAGAGTCATGGAGTCATAAAGATGTACAGCATGGGAACAGGCCCTTCAGTCCAACCCGTCCATGCCAACCAGATATCCCAACCCAATCTAGTCCCACCTGCCAGTACCCGGCCCATATTCCTCCAAACCCTTCCTTATTCATATCCCCATCCAAATACCTTTTAAATGTTGCACCACTTCCTCTGGCAGCTCATTCCAGATACGTAACACCCTCTGTGCGACAACATTACCCCTTAGGTCTTTTTTATCTTTCCCCTCTCACCCTAAACCTATGCCCACCAGTTCTGGACCCCAGGAAAAAACTTTGTCTATTTATCCTATCCATGCTTCTCATAATTTTGTAAACCTCTATAAGGTCACTGCTCAGCCTCCGATGCTCCAGGGAGAAAAGCCCTAACCTGTTCAGCCTCTCCCTATAGCTTAAATCCTCTAACCCTGGCAACAATCCTTGTAAATCTTTTCTGAACCCTTTCAAGTTTCACAACATCTTTCTGATAGGAAGGAGATCAGAATTGCATGCAATATTCCAACAGTGGCCAAACCAATGTCCTGTACAGCCGCAACATGACTTCCTAACTACTGTATTCACTACTCTGACCAATAAAAGAAAGCAAACCAAACACCACCTTCACTATCCTATCTACCTGCGACTCCACTTTCGAGGAGTTATGAACCTGCACTTCAAGGTCTCTTTGTTCAGCAACACTCCCTAGGACTTACCATTAAGTATATAATGCTAAGGTTTGCTTTCCCAAAATGCAGCTCATCACATTTATCTGCATTAAACTCCATCTGCCACTTCTCAGCCCATTGGCCCATCTTGTCACAATCCTGTTGTAATCTGAGGTAACCTCCTTCGCTGTCTACTACGCCTCCGATTTTGGTGTTAGCTGCAAACTTATTAACTGTACCTCTTATGCTCACATCCAAATCATTCATATAAATGATGAAAAGTAGTGGACCCAGCTCCAATCCTTGTGGCACTCCTTTGGTCACAGGCCTCCAGTCTGAAAAACAACCCTCCATCCCCACACTCTGTCTTCCACCTTTGAGTCAGTTCTGTATCCAAATGGCTGGTTCTCCATGTATTCCGTGAGATCTAACCTTGCTAACCAGTCTCCCATTGGGAACTTTGTCGCATGCTTTACTGAAATTCATATGGATCACATCTACTGCTCTGCCCTCTTTGTTATTTCTTCAGAAAACTCAATCAAGTTTGTGAGACATGATTTCCCATACACAAAGCCATGTCCTTAATAAGTCCTTGCCTTTCCAAATACGTGTGCATCCTGTCCCTCAGGATTCCCTCTAACAACTTGCCCACGACCAACGTCAGGCTCATTGGTCTGTAGTTCTCTGGCTTGTCCTTACCACCCTTCTTAAACAGTGGCACCACGTTAGCCAACTGTGACTATCAATGATACAAATATCTCAGCAAGAGGCCCAGCAATCACTTCTCTAGCTTCCCACAGAGTTCTAGGGTACACCTGATCAGGTCTTGGGGATTTATCCACCTTTATGCATTTCAAGACATCCAGCACTTCCTCCTCTGTCGTAGGGACATTTTGCAAGATGTCACTATCTATTTCCTTACATTCTATATCTTCCATATCCTTTTCCACAGTAAATACTGATGCAAAATACTTGTTATTTCCCCCGTTTTCTGTGGCTGTACACAAAGGCTGCCTTGTTGATCTTTGAGGAGAGGCGCCCTATTCTCTCCCGAGTTACCCTTTTGCCCTTAATGTATTTGTAAAAACCCTTTGGATTCTCCTTTAATTCTATTCGCCAAAGCTAGCTCATGTCCCATTTTTGCCCTCCTGATTTCCCTTTAGAGTATAAAGGCAGTCGGAGTATACTTTTCTAAGGATACACTCGATCTATCCTGTCTGTACCTTACATATGCTTCCTTCTTTTTCTTAACCAAACCCTCAATTTTTTTGGTCATCCAGCATTCCCTATCCCTGCCAGCCTTTCCTTTCACCCTAACAGGAATATATTTTCTCTGGATTCACGTTTGTTGCTGTCGTCTTTTCAGCCACATGCTAGGACAGAAGTCTGATTCTTCGGAGGTAAGACCTCCAATACATGTTTTGAGAAGCAGATTAGCTATCCCAATATAGATTACCAGTTCTTCAGAAGGCTCATATTTTCCCTATCTGCAGACTCTTGGAACAAGATCTCCTACCCATTGGATCAGTTGTTGACAGTTTGTTATAGTTGAGAGATATTGTCATTGTTCTCTGCCTATCTAGAATTCTGCACTGCCTTCTGCAAAGGTTAAAAACAGAATTGAGTTTATAATAACTGAATTGTGTGGAGAGGCTGGATTTGTAGAGAATGGTTGTTTGGGGACAGATGTTTGTAGGTGAAGGGATGGCTGGAAAAAGGGGAAGTCTTCAAAAATGAGATAATGCGTCAGTATATTTCTGTTAGGGTGAAAGGCAAGGCGAGTAGGTGTAGGGAATGCTGGATGACTAGAGAAATTGAGGTTTTAATTCAGAAAACGAAGGAAGAATATAGATAGCAGAGATTGAGTGAATCCTTAGAACAGTATAAAGGCAGTAGGAGTACACTTGGGGGAAATCAGGAGAGCAAAAAGGGGACATGAGATAACTTTGGCAAATAGGGTTAAGGAGAATCAAGAACAAAGGGAGAACTAGCCAGAGAACTGGGCCCCTCAAACATCAGTTAGGCGGAGGTGAGAACACCAGATGCTGGAGATTATAGTTGAGAGTGTGGTGCTGGAAAAGAACAGATCAGGCAGCATCCGAGGAACAGGAGAATCAATGTTTCAAGCAAAAGCATTCGAATGAAGGGCTTTTGCCCGAAACATTGATTCTCCTGCTTCTTGGACACTGCCAGACCTGTGCTTTTCCGGCACCACACTCTCGGCCGCTCAAAGATCAGCAAGGCAGCCTGTGTGTAGAACTGTAAGAGGTAAGGGAGACTTTTAAGTATCTTGCATCCGTGTTTATTGTGGAGAAGGACAGGGAAGATGTAGAAAGTGGCAAAATAGATGGTGACGTTTTGAAAAATGTCCATGTTACAGGTGGTGCTGGATGTCTTAAAACACATAAAAGTGAATAAATCCCCACACCGTGATCAGGTGTACCCTAGAGTTCTGTGGGAAGCTGCAGAAATGATTGCTGGGCCACTTGCTGAAATACTTGTATCATTGATAGTCACAGGTGAGGTGCCGGAAGAATGGAGGTTGGCTAACGTGGTGCCACTATTTAAGAAAGATGGTTAGCAAAAGCCAGCGACCTATACAGCGGTGAGCCTGACATCTGTGGTCGGCAGGTTGTTTGAGGGAGTCCTAACGGACAGGATTTCAATGTATTTGGAAAGGCAAGGACTGATTAGGGATAGTCACATGGCCTAGTGCATGGGAAATCATATCTGACAAACTTGATTGAATTTTTTGAAGAAGTAACAAAGAGGATACATGAGGGCAGAGCGGTGGACATGGTATACACGGACTTCAATAAGGTGTTCAACAAGAGTCTTCATGGCAGGCTGGTTAGTAAAGTTAGATCTCAGAATAAAGGGATAACTAGCCATTTGGATACAGAACTGCCTCGAAGGTAGAAGACAGAGGGTGGTGGTGGAGGGTTGCCTTTCAGACTGGAGGCCTGTGACCAGTGGTGTGCCCACAAGGATTAATGCTGGGTCCACTGTTTTTCATCATTTAATTAAATAATTTGAACGTGAACGTATGAGGGATAGTTAGTAAGTTTGCAGATGACACCAAATTTGGAGGTGCAGTGGACAGCGAAGAAGGTTACCTCAGAGTACAATGGGATCTTGATCAGATGAGCCAATGGGCTGAGAAGTGGCAGTTGGAGTTTAATGTAGATAAATGTGAGGTACTGCATTTTGGAAAGGCAAATGAGAGCAGAACTTACACACTTAATGGTAAGGTCTTGGGGAGTGTTGCTGAACAAAGAGACCTTGGAGTGCAGGTTCATAGCTTCTTGAAAATGGAGTCGCAGGTAGATAGTGAAGAAGACGCTTGGTATGCTTTCCTTTATTGGTCAGAACATTGAGTATGGTAGTTGGGACGTCATGTTGTGACTGTACAGGATATTGGTTAGGCTACTTTTGGATATTGCATGCAGTTCTTGTCTCCTTCCTATCAGAAGGATGTTGTGAAACATGAAAGAGGTTTAGAAAAGATGCACAAGGATGTTGCCAGAGTTGGAGCTATAGGGAGGGGCTGAATAGGCTGGGGCTTTTTCCCCTGGAATGTCGGAGACTAAGAGGTGACGTTATAGAGGTTTATAAAACCATGAGAGGCATAGATAGGGTAAATACACAAAAGTTTTTTTTCCCTTGGGTAGGGGAGTCCAGAACTAAAAGGCATAGGTTTAGGGTGAGAGGAGACAAATTTGAAAGGGACCTAAGGGGCAAATTTTTCATGCAGAGGGTGGTGTGTGTATGGAATGAGCTGCCAGAGGAAGTGATGGAGGCTGGTACAATTACAACATTTAGAAGGCATCTGGATGGGTATATGTATAAGCAGGATTTAGAAGGATATGGGTCGAGAGTGTGGTGCTGGAAAAGCACAACAGATCAGGCAGCATCCGAGGAGGAGGAGAATCGATGTTTCGGGCATATGAGCCAAGTGCTGGCAAATAGGACTAGATTAGGTTAGGATATCTGATTGACATGGATAAGTTAGAATGAAGGGAATGCCCGCAATGTGTATCTCTGTGACTCGGGCAAGGGTGTGAAATGGTACAAAGCTGTGTGGGTGTCACTTTTGGCTGTTCACGTGGGTATGTACAGAGACCCTTTGAGAGAAACAAGATATTGATCTGAAGAGTGTTGTACAGGAAATTATTGGCAAATTCAGAAAATTGACATTGGCTCAAGAACCCAATGCCAGCTTATGGGTTTAGCCATTAAGCAACAGAGCTTATCTCTAGTCATTAATTGGTGGCTGTGAGGCAAAGCATGGGATGACTGCTTCCCACTTGCACACTTTTGACTCCACTTAATTCTCAAGCCCAAAGAAAGTATCCATCCCTGAGTGAGGGACTTCTCAGCAGCAAGTGTTGTCATTTTTTTTTGCCTTCCTGAGTTCTTTAAACCTCAGGAGGCACTGAATACTACTTGCAGGAGCTCACTCCCACTGTTCATTTCCTGGCACTTTCTTGCAGGAATCAGACTGTGAATGTGATTCCTTTAAAAGACAGGTATTGCTGAGGGCTTAATTAACATATCAAAGATGTGACATTATAATATCATTAAAAAGTGAGCGAGAGATCCAAGCTATGAGATTCAGGGCAGCTGAACCAAACTTGATTGAGTTTTTTGAACTAACAAAGAGAATTGATGAGGGCAGAGAGGTAGGTGTGACCTGTATGGACTTTAGTAAGGCATTCGACAAGGTTCCACATGGGAGACTGGTGAGCAAGGTTAGATCTCTTGGAATTCAGGGAGAATTTGCCATTTGGATACAGAACTGGCACAAAGGTGGTGGTGGAAGGTTGCTTTTCAGACAGGAGGCCTGTGAGCAGTGGAGTGCCACAAGGATTGGTGCTGGATCCTCTACTTTTTGTCAATTATATAAATGATTTGTATGTGAGCACAAGAGGTATAGTTAGTAAGTTTGCTGATGACACCAAAATTGGGGTGTAGTGGACAGCAAAGAAGGTTACTCAGATTACAACAGAATCTTGATCAGTTGGGCCAACAGGCTGAAAAATGGCAGATGGAGTTTAATTTAGATAAATGTGAGGTGCTGCATTCTTAGCAGGACTTTTACACTTAATGGTAAGGTCCTAGGGAGTGTTGCTGAATAGAGAGACCTTGGAGTGCAGGTTCATAGCTCCTTGAAAGTGGAGTCGCAAGTAGATAGAATAGCGAAGAAGGCATTTGGTATGCTTTCCTTTATTAGTCAGAGTATTGAGTACAGAAGTTTGGAGGTCATGTTGCGGCTGTACAGGACATTGGTTCGGCTACTTTTGGAATATTGTTTGCAGTTCTGGTCTCCTTCCTATCGGACAGATGTTGTGAAACTTGAAAGGGTTCAGAAAAGGTTTACAAGGATGTTGCCAGGGTTGGAGGATTGGAGCTATAGGGAGCGGTTGAATACGCTGGGGCTGTTTTCCCTGGAGTGTTGGAGGCTGAGCAGTGACCTTATAGACCTTATAGACATTTATAAAATCATGAGCACGGGTGGGGTGGGGGAGCCCTGAACTAGAGGGCACTGGTTTAGGGGTGAGAGGGGAAAGATATAAAAGAGACCTAAGGGGCAACTGTTTCACTCAGAGGATGGTACATGTATGGAATGAGCTGCCAGAGGAAGTGGTGGAGGCTAGTACAATTGCGACATTTAAAAGGCATCTGGATGGGTATATGAATAGGAAGGGTTTGGAGAGATACAGGCCAGCTGCTGGCATTATTGGGATTAGATTGGGTTGGGATATCTGGTCGGCATGGACAAGTTGAACCGAAGGGTCTGTTTCCGTGCTGTACATCTCTGTGGTTCTATGAGAGAGCAGCAAGCTTCACAGGGAAGTGACTGTTCTAGCACTCCTTGTGAGTAAGGAGGTGGAAGAAAATACCCACAGGCCCCTCAAGAAAGTTTTGGTCTCCTTCAGCCTAGATCCCCAGACTTGTTTTCCTCTGTGCCTCATACATGCCTGATTTATTTCTATTTGCTGGCTTCCCCTTTGATTGCTGGTTTCATCACAGCCACACTTAACCCCTCTTCATAATTGGCAACTGCAGTGAATCAGGAAGTGCCTTAAAGGTTCTTGCCTGCAGCTTCTAGTTTTCTCACACCTATTAAGATCCTTAAGGGGGAGGGGGAGCAGCCCCAAGTCGTGGTGCACATAGACACCAACGACATAGGTAGGAAGAGAGATGGGGATTTAAGGCAGAAATTCAGGGAGCTGGGATGGAAGCTTAGACCTAGGACAAACAGAGTTGTCTCTGGTTTGTTGCCCGTGCCACGAGCTAATGAGGCAGAGAGGAGTTGGACACGTGGCTATAGAGATGGTGCAGGGCGGAGGGTTTTGGATTCTTGGATAATTGGGGCTCTTTCTGGGATAGGTCGGACCTCTACAAGCAGGATGGTCTTCATCTGAACCAGAGGGGTACCAATATCCTGGGGGGGGGGTGGAATTCACTAAGGCTATTGGGGTGGGTTTAAACTAATCCAGCAGGGGGATGGGAACCAAAATTGTAGTTCGAGTATAGAAAAGGTTGAGAGTAGGGAGGTCTAAAGTCAAGTTTCAGGGACGCAAGATGGCACTGGCAAGCAAGAAGTGTGTCTACTTCAACACCAGGAGCATCTGGAATAAGGTGGGTGAACTTGCAGCATGGGTTGGTACCTGGGACTTCGATGTTGGGGCCATTTTGGAGACATGGTTAGAGCAGGGACAGGAATGGTTGTTACAGGAATGGTTGTTGCAGGTTCTGGGATTTGGATGTTTCAGTAAGAACAGAGAAGATGGTAAAAGAAGGGGAGATGTGGTGTTGTTGGTCAAGGACAGTATTACAGTTGCAGAAAGGATGTTTGGGGACTCGTCAACTGAGGTAGTATGGGCTGAAGTTAGAAACAGGAAAGGAGAGGTCACCCTGTTGGGAGTTTTCTATAGGCCTCCGAATAGTTCCAGAGATGTAGAGGAAAGGATAGCAAAGATGATTCTCGATAGGAGTGAGAGAAACAGGGTAGTTGTCATGGGGGACTTCAACTTTCCAAATATTGACTGGGAACACTATAGTACGAGTACTATAGATGGGTCAGTTTTTGTCCAGTGTGTGCAGGAGGGCTTCCTGACACAGTATGTAGACAGGCGTACAAGGGGCGAAGCCACATTAGATTTGGTACTGGGTAATGAGCCTGGCCAGGTGTTTTATCGTGGAAGTAGGTGAGCACTTTGGTGATAGCAATCATAATTCTGTTACCTTTAGTGATAGAAAGGGATAGGTGTATACCACTGGGCAAGAGTTACAGCTGGGGGAAAGGCAATTACGATGCGATTAGGCAAGATTTAGGAAGCATAGGATGGGGAAGGAAACTGCAGGGGATAGGCACTTTAGAAATGTGGAGCTTTTTCAAGGAAAAGCTACTGTGTGTCCTAGATAAGAATGTACCTGTCAGGCAGGGAGGAAGCTGTAGAGCGCGGGAGCCGTGGTTTACGATAGAAGTGGAATCTCTGGTCAAGAGGAAGAAGTAGGCTTGTATAAGGATGAGATGTGAAGGCTCAGTTAGGGTGCTTGAAGGTTACAAGGTTAGGGACCATTGCTGTTTGTCATTTTTATAAATGACCTGGAGGAAGGGTTAGAAGGTTGGGTGAGCAAGTTTGCGGATGATACGAAAGTCGGAGGAGTTGTAGACAGTGAGGAAGGATATGGCAGGTTACAGCGGGATATAGAGAAGCTGCAGAGCTGGGCAGAAAGGTGGCAAATGGAGTTCAATGTAGCTAAGTGTGAAGTGATTCACTTTGGTAAGAGTAATAAAAAGATGGATTACTGGGCTAATGGTAGACTACTTGGTAGTGTGGAAGAGCAGAGGGATCTTGGTGTCCATGTACACAGATCTCTGAAAGTTGCCACCCAGGTAAATAGTGCAGTGAAGAAGGCATATGGCGTACTGGCTTTTATTGGTAGAGGAATTGAGTTCCGGAGTCCTGAGGTCATGCTGCAGTTGTATAAGACTCTGGTGCGGCCGCATCTGGAATATTGTGTGCAGTTTTGGTCGCCATACTATAGGAAGGATGTGGAGGCACTGGAACGGGTGCAGAGGAAGTTTACCAGGATGTTGCCTGGTATGGTAGGAAGATCCTATGAGGAAAGGCTGAGGCACTTGGGGTTGTTTTCTTTGGAGCAAAGAAGGTTTAGGGGTGATTTGATAGAGGTGTACAAGATGATTAGGGGGTTGGATAGGGTTGACAGTGAGAACCTTTTTCCACGTATGGAGTCAGCTATTACAAGGGGGCATAGCTTTAAATTAAGGGGGGGTAGATATAGGACTGATGTTAGGGGTAGGTTCTTCACTCAGCGAGTCGTAAGTTCATGGAATGCCCTGCCAGTAGCAGTAGTGGACTCTCCCTCTTTATGGGTATTTAAGCGGGCATTGGATAGGTATATGGAGGATAGTGGGTTAGTGTAGGTTAGGTGGGCTTTGATCGGCGCAACATCAAGTGCCGAAGGGCCTGTACTGCGCTGTATTCTTCTATGTTCTATGTTCTATGTACAAGGTAGCCAGGAAAGACCTAAAGAGAGAGCTCAGAAGAGCCAGTAGGAGACATGATAGGATCAGGGTAAACCCTAAGGCTTTCTATAGGTATTTAAGGAATAAAAGAATGACAAGAGTAAGATTAGGGCCAATCAAGGATAGTAGTGGGAAGTTGTGTGTGGAGTCAGAGGAGATAGGGGAAGCACTAAATGAATATTTTTCAACAATATTCACTCTAGAAAACGACAATGTTGTCGAGGAGATTACTGAGATACAGGCTACTAGACTAAGTGTGATTGAGGTTCACAAGGAAGAGGTATTAGAAATCCTGCAGAGTGTGAAAATAGATAAGTATCCTTGGCCGGATGGGATTTATCCTAGGATCCTCTGGGAAGCCAGGGAGGAGATTGCCGAGCCTTTGGCATTGAACTTTAAATCAACATTGTCTCCAGGAATAGTGCCAGAAAACTGGAGGATAGCAAATGTGGTTCCCCTGTTCAAGAAAGGGAGTAGAGACAATCCTGGTAATTATAGATTAGTGAGCCTTACTTTAGTTGTTGGTAAAGTGTTGGAAAAGGTTATAAGAGATAGGATTTATAAACATCTAGAAAAGAATAATTTGATTAGGGATAGTCAGCATGGGTTTGTGAAGAGTAGGTCGTGCCTCACAAACATTATTGATTTCTTTGAGAAGGTGACCAAACAGGTAGATGAGAGTAAACCGGTTGATGTGGTGTATATGGATTTCAGCAAGGTGTTCGATAAGGTTCCCCACAGTAGGCTATTGTACAAAATGCGGAGGAATGGGATTGTGGGAGATATAGCAGTTTGGATCAGTAACTGGCTTGCTGAAAGAAGACAGAAGGTAGTGGTTGATGGGAAATGTTCATCCTGGAGTCCAATTACTAGTGGTGTACCGCAAGTGTTGGGTCCACTGCTGTTTGTCATTTTTATAAACAACCTGAATGAGGGCGTAGAAGGGTGGATTAGTAAATTTGCAGCCGACACTAAGGTTGGTGGAGTTGTGGATAGTGACGAAGGATGTTGTAGGTTACAGAGAAACATAGATAAGCTGCAGAGCTGGGCTGAGAGGTGGCAAATGGAGTTTAATGTGGACAAGTGCAGAGGAGGTTTACCAGGATGTTGCCTGGCATGGTAGGAAGATCATATGAGGAAAGGCTGAGGCACTTGGGACTTTTCTCATTGGAGAAAAGCAGGTTTAGGGGAGATTTGATAGAGGTGTACAAGATGATTAGGGGTTTAGATAGGGTTGACAGTGAGAACCTTTTTCCGCGTATGGAGTCAGCTGTTACTAGGGGACACAGCTTTAAATTAAGGGGTGGTAGGTATAGGACAGATGTTAGGGGTAGATTTTTTACTCAGCGGGTTGTGAGTTCATGGAATGCCCTGCCAGTAGCAGTGGTGGACTCTCCCTCTTTATGGTCATTTAAGCGGGCATTGGACAAGCATATGGAGGTTATTGGGCTAGTGTAGGTTAGGTAGGCTTCTGTCGGCGCAACTTCGAGGGCTGAAGGGCCTGTACTGCGCTGTATTTTTCTATGTAAGTGTGAGGTGATTCACTTTGGTCAGAGTAACCGGAATGCAAAGTACTGGGCTAATGGTAAGATTCTTGGTAGTGTAGATGAGCAGAGAGATCTTGGTGTCCAGGTACACAGATCCTTGAAAGTTGCCATCCAGGTTGACAGGGTTGTTAAGAAGGCATACAGTGTTTTAGCTTTTATTAATAGAGGGATCGAGTTCCGGAACCATGAGGTTATGCTACAGCTGTACAAAACTGGTACAGCCGCACTTGGAGTATTGTGTACAGGTCTAGTCACCGCATTATAAGAAAGATGTGGAAGCTTTGGAAAAGGTGCAGAGGAGATTTACTAGGATGTTGCCTGGTATGGAGGGAAGTCTTACTGAAGGACTTGAGGCTATTTTCGTTAGAAGAAGGTTGAGAGGTGACTTAATAGAGATATAAGATAATCAGAGGGTTTGATAAGGTGGACAGGGAGAACCGTTTTCCAAGTATGGTGACGGCGAGCACGAGGGAGCATAGCTTTAAATTGAGGGGTGATAGATATAGGACAGATGTCAAAGGTAGTTTCTTTACTCAGAGTAGTAAGGGAATGGAATGCTTTGCCTGCAACAGTAGTAGATTTGCCAACTTTAAGTACATTTAAGTCGTCATTGGACAAGCATATGGACGTACATGGAATAGTGTAGGTTAGATGGGCTTCAGCTTGGTATGACAGACCAGCGCAATGTCAGGAGCTGAAGGGCCTGTACTGTGCTGTTATGTTCTATGAGCAAGGCTTCCCCTTCCTTCCACAGTTCTCTGTCTACTTTAAGCTGTTACACAGCTCCCATGAATGTTAAGATCAATGTGTAAATGGAAAAGTAAAAATGAAAAAGTTCAAAGATTTGTGACAATTACAGGTATTGGCTAAAGTGGAATGAAAAAATAGGTTAAAAGGTATGATGATGATAAGCAATGGAATTTAAAGAGATATTTTGGTATGGTAACAAGCATTTTGTATTCTTTATTTTTCTACAGTATATTCGGGAATTTAAAATAGTGGCATTTGAATGTACCTCCTGCAGAATGTGGGACCACTAGTGTTCCTGCTGACTGCATCTGTGGGAAGGGCACCCAACTCCAGCTCCTCGAAAACCCCATTAGGGAACTTGAGCTGGAGCAGGATGAACTACAGATCATTCCGGAGACGGGGCAGGTTATTAAGGGGAGTTACAGTCAAACCTGAGGTGCAAGAAAAAAGCAAATGGGTTACAGTCAGGGGACAGAAAGGGAACCGGCAGGCAGTGGCCATTCCCCTCAATAACAAATATACGTTTTGGATATTGTTGGGGGGGAAATGACTTAACAATCTGTCCTTATTGCTCAGAAGGGAAGGGGAAAATGAGCAGAATGTTAGTCGTTGGGAACTCCATAGTTAGGGGAACAGATCGGCAGTTCCGTGGGAACAAGAGAGACTCACGGTTGGTATGTTGCCTCTGAAGATGCCAGGGTTCATGTTGCCTCAGATAGTGTTTTCAGGATCTCGATGAAGGGCTCTTGCCTGAAACATCGATTCTCCTGCTCCTCGGATGCTGCCTGACCTGCTGTGCTTTTCCAGCATTCCACTCTTGATTAAGTATGTACCTGTCAGGCAGGGAGGATGTGGTTGAACGAGGAAGCCGTGATTTACTAAAGAAGTTGGATCTCTTGGCAAGAGGAAGAGGAAGGCTTATGTGAGGATGAGACGTGAAGGCTCAGTTAGGGCACTCGAGAATTACAAGTGAGCCAGGAAAGACCTAAGAAGAGCCAGGAGGGGACATGAAAAGTCATTGACAGATAGGAAAGCCCTAAATCTTTCTATAGGTATATCAGGAATAAAAGAACGACTAGAGAAAGATTAGGGAAGAAAGTGAGGACTGCAGATGCTGGAGATCAGAGCTGAAAATGTGTTGCTGGAAAAGCGCAGCAGGTCAGGCAGCATCCAAGGAACAGGAGAATCGATGTTTCGGGCATTAGCCCTTCTTCAGGAATCCTTCAGAGAAAGATTAGGGCCAATCAAGGACAATAGTGGGAAATTGTGTGTAGAGTCCAAGGAGGTAGGGAAGTGCTAAATGAATATTTTTCATCAGTATTCACACTGGAAAAAGACAATGTGTTCGACGAGAATACTCAGATCCAGGCTACTAGATGAGACAGGATTGATGTTCCCAAGGAGGATGTGTTAGCTATTCTGGAAAGTTGAAAATAGATAAGTCCCCTCAACCAGATAGCTGGTATGGAGGGAAGATCTTATGAGGAAAGGTTAAGGAATTTGATGCTGTTTTCGTTAGAGGAAAGGTTGAGAGGTGGCTTAATTGAGATATATAAGATAATCAGAGGCTTGGATAAGGTGGATAGTGAGAGCCCTTTTCCTCGGATGGTAATGACTAGGACAAGGGGACGTTGTTTTAAATTGAGGGCTGATAGATATAGGACAAATGCCAAAGGTAGTTTCTTTACTCCGAGTAGTAGGGACATGGAGTGCACTGTCTGCAACAGTAATAGACTTGCCAGCTTTAATGGCATTTACATGGTCATTGGATAAACATGGATGAAAATAGAGTGGCATAGTATAGATGGGTTTCACATTGGTTCCACAGGCCTGTACTGTGCTGTAATGTTCTATACTCTATATTTTAGGACACCAACTTGTGGAACTTTTCAGAGAACATCTCTGGGACAAGCATTAAACAACCCCACTGCCAGTGGCCGAACACTTCATCTCCCCCCTCCCACTCTGTCAAGGACACGTAAGTCCTTGGGCCAACCCCACCCGCAAATTCTAGCCACCCGACAGCTGGAGGAAGAATACCTTATCTTCCACCTTAGGACCCTCCAACCACATGGGATCAATGTTGATTTCGCCTGTTTCCTCATTTCCCCCTCCCCCACCTTATCCTAGATCCAACCCTCTCACTCAGCACCGCCCTCTTGAACTGTCCTACCTGTCTATTTTCTTCCCACTTATCTGCTCCACTCTCCGCTCTGATCTATCACCATCCACCCCCCCCACCTTCATCTACCAATCATTCCCAGCTACCTTCCTCCCAACCCCACCTCCCTCCGATTTATCTCTCAGCCACCTTCGGCCTCCCTACATTCCTGATGAACAGCTCCTGCTCCTTTGATGCTGTCTGATCGGCTGTGCTTTTACAGCACCACATTTTTTGACTCTGATCTCCAGTATCTGCAAATCTGACTTTCTCATAATTGCTGACGTAGCCAGTAACACCTACATCCTGTGAAAGTATTAAATGTTACTGTGTACATGCTTTATCATCCATTTTCTCTCTCTTTGACAGGGACATTTCTCCTGTTTTTCAAGCCAGCGATAGAGGTGGCACAGTGGTTAGCATTGCTGCCTCATAGTGCCAGGCACCTGCATTCAATTCCAGCCTTGGATGACTTCGTGTGGAGTTTGCACATTCAGCCCTTGGGTTTCCATGGGCTGAGCTGTTTGTGGAAACAGGCCCTTTGGCCCAACAAGTCCTCACCAACCCAGACCCATTCCCTTACATTTACCCCTTCACCTAACACTACGGGGAATTTAGCATGGCCAATTCACCTAACCTGCACATTTTTGGACTGTGGGAGGAAACCAGAGTACCTGGAGGAAACCCACGCAGACACAGGGAGAATGTGCAAACTCCACACAGACAGTCGCCCGAGGCGGGAATTGAACCCGGGTCTCTGGCACTGTGAGGCAGCAGTGCTAACCACTGTGCTGTTTCTTTTTGCAGTCCAAAGATGTGCAAGTTAGCTGTGGTTAAAAACCCCAACATGGCATTACAGGGATGAGTGGTAGGAATGAGTGGAATATGCTTTGGAGGCTCAGTGCAGACTCAATGCACTAAATGGCCTCTTTCTGCATTGTAGAGATTCTATGATTCAAATATTAGCATTTCTACCCTTATGTGCTGACCCACTATAAGAGCTCTGTTGCCTCCACGCAAAAACTTTCCCTTTCAAGACATTACTTACAACTGAAATCATCTGTACGTGTGTATACAAAAAAAAAGTCCAGAGGTTGCATATTTCTTTAAGTATCAGAAGCAAAAGAACAAAATGGTAATAGAATATGAAATTGTAAAGTATTTTATAAGGCATTTTTCTCTGGTATTAAATGTAAAGTCTAGTTAATTTTAGCATCAAACTGAAGTTAAAAATGTAGATGCTGAACAACATTGTAGTATTTAGTTATGTTTTTATAATGAATTATATTTTAATTTGAAACTTTTACGGTGTTTCCATCATGTGATATTACCAGCATATGCTGTTTAATTTTCAACATTCTTTAACACTTTAGCCTTCAAGCAGTAAAAAGTCAGACCTTGTTCTGTTACAGCACTCTTGATTTTAATGGATATATTTTCATGCCCACATACAAAATTTAGTCACAATCTTAACTTTATTCTCTGTTGTTGGAGGTGGTCCACCTGATGAAGGAGCAGCGCTCCGAAAGGTAGTGCTTCCAATTAAACCTGTTGGACTATAACCTGGTGTTGTGTGATTTTTAACATTAAACCAAGGCATTGTTTTTTGAAATATAGTCATATTTCTAATGCAAGAAACTATTAATTTGCATACAGCAAAGTTTTTCAAACAACAACATATTGAGTTTTTTGAATGATGTTAGTTGAGGGATAATTATTGGCTAGAACAACAGTGGCAATACTTCAGAAGCAAGGAAGGCATTTGTGAACTAGTAAACTTCAACTGGCTCAAACTGCATCCAACCATGAACTTTTACACCAGCTGATTTGCTGCTACATGATGTTAAGGTTCTTGAAGCACATCATTTATGTAGCACCAGAAGTCCCCTTTTGGACATCCCTTTCTCAAATAAGAATAGCAAGTTGGATATTGCAGGGTGAATGGCCTCTCAGGGAGAGCAGCAACAGCCATGTTTGTGATACGATGGTTGGCTATGCTGCACAGTAGGGGAAGAAAAAGACTGGTGGGGGATTTCTATCTAAACAAAGCAGACTCTCAAATAGTATGTTGCCTTCCTGATGCCAGGGTCAGGGATGTCTCCGTGTGGGGTGTTGAACAGCCGGCAGTCGTGGTACATGTTGGTACCAAAGACATGGGTTAAAAAAATGAAATACACCCTGCATTGGAATTTAGATAGTTAGGTCAAAGATTAAAGAGGAAACATACTAAGGTTGCAATCTCTGGATTACTTCCAGTGTCATGTGCAAACTATAGGAACTATACTGCTCGAAGGCTAAAGTGTTAAAGAATGTTGAAAATTAAACAGCATATGCTGGTAATAACACATGATGGAAACACCGTGTATACAAAAAAAAGTCCAGAGGTTGCATATTTCTTTAAGTATCAGAAGCAAAAGAACAAAATAGTAATAGAATCCAGACAGCAAGATATAGGAATAGCAAGATAAGTCAGCTTGGCTAAAACAATGGAATAGGAAGAAAGGTTTAAGATTTTTGGAGATTACTGGAGTTGCTCCTGCGTTAGATGGGACCTAAATATAGAAACATAGAACTGTATAGCACAGGAATGGGACCTTCAGTCCACGATGTTGTGCCAAACATAACACCAAATGAACCTAACCCCTTCTGCCTGCCCTTAATCCAATCTGTCCATTCTTTGTATATTTATATACTTAATTAAAAGTCTCTTAAATGCTCCTATCATATCTGCCTCGACCACCACACCTGACAACATATTCCACATTCTGTCACTCTGTTTAAAAGAGAGTTTGCTCTTCACATCTCCTTTGAACTTACCCCTCTCACTGCAACTCTGGGAAAAAGATTCTGACTAACAACCCTATCTATGCCTCTCAATTTTATAGACTTCTATCAAGTCTCCCCTCTGCCTCTACTGTTTCAGAGAAAACATCCTGAGTTTTTCTAGCATCTCCTTATAGTTCAGACTGTCTAATCCAGACAGCATCCTGGTAAATCTCTTCGCACCCTCTCCAAAATCTCCACGTCCTTCCTGTAATGTGGTGATCAGAGTTGAACAAGTCTGGCCTAACCAAAATCTTATAAAGCTGCAACATGACATGATAACTGCTGTGCTCCATGCCCCAACCAATAAAGGCAAGCATGCCATATGCCTTCTTTACCACCCGATCAACATGCATGACCACTTTCATGGAGCAATGAAGTTGAACACCAAGATCCCCCTGAACATTAATACTGTTCAGGGTCCTGTAATTAACCAAATACTTTTCCTTAAAAGTTGATTTCCCAAAGTGCAGCACCTCAGACTTACACAGATTAAACTGCATCTGCCATTTCTTCGCCCATATCTGCAACCAATCAACATCCTTTGACAACCTTCTACACTATCCACAACTCCACTGGTATTTGTATCATCTACAAACTTACTAATCAACCCATGTACATTTTCATTCAAGTTATTTACACATGTCACAAACGGCAGAGGTCCCAGTACACATCCTTGCAGAACACCACTCTTCACAGACCTCCAGCCTGAAAAACAACCTTCCGCTACAACCACTGTCTGCCTTCTCTGGCCAGCAATTGAATCTATGCAGCCAGTTCACCATGGGTCCCATGCATCTTAATCTTCTGGACCTTTACTAAAATGCATGTAGATGACATCCACTGCTCTACCCTCATTGATCATCCTGCACTACCTGCCTGCCTTTCCTGGTGGTCACTCATCTACCTGACTGAACCTGTGATGCGACCACCTACCTGTAAAGAGTGTGTTACACTCTCTTCCTCTTGTATGTTCCTCAGTGTGTCCAGTTGCCACTCCATCTGAACAACACAGACTGCAAGGAGCTGTAGCCAGTCATACTTCCTGCAGACATAGTCATCAGGGACACTAGACTGTTCACTGGTCTCCCACATATGGTAGAAGGAGCACACCACTGCCCTAACTACCATCTCTGCCCCTTTACTCTCAAAGATAAAAGCTTCTTACCTTGCTCATCTCACTGAATTCTAGTATTCACCTAAGCCTGCATTTCTACCAACCAGCAGCAAGAACTGGTTACTTAAATTACAATGCAATCTTTACAAACAGACCTCTAGGTCTGTCACAACAAACTCCCTAATGGCCTGTCTCAATCTCTCTTTTTTTGGTTAGAGGAAGAGGGAAAGATGGAAGTACTACAGCAATGTTTGGGGCTTATTGTTCCTTAATACTGAGTTCTTACTCACTCTGCTGATCAGTTACGGTGACTGAGCCAACTTCTAGAATGCTCCTCAGCAAAATCTCTTTGCACTCCTTGATTGGATGCTCTTCCTCCTGTTTAGTTGTGATGACTGAACCAACTTCTCCCAGAATGATCCTCAGTGAAGTCTGTCTGCAGTCCTCAAGTGGATGGATTCCACCTAAACTGGAATGGGTCCTTGCTGGGGGATACGATCAAATTGTGTGGAGATTTTAAATTAATTTGACAGGGAATTGGGACACAGAGTAAACGTATAGTCTGAGGCAAGGTGCAATCAGATATAGAAGAAATGCTAGGGCAGTCTACTAGGCAGAGAAAACATGGACAGGATAAGGGAGGACCAGAAAGTAAACTGCCTTAAAGCAGCTGAAAATGAGATAGCACAAGACCTAATTCTAGGGAATGAAGCTAGTCAAGTGGTTGAAGTTTCAGTGGGTGAGCATTTTGGGGATAGTGACCATAATTCTAGCAGTTTCAAAATCCTTATGGAAAGAGATAAGGACAGTGTAGAAGTTAAGTATCTTAATTGGGGAAGGTCTTACGAGGAAAGGCTGAGGGACTTGAGGCTATTTTCGTTAGACAGGATCTGGTAAGCATAGATTGGGAAGCAGATACTTGCATATAAGTCTATATTTGGAAAACGGGAATCTTTTAAAAGTATAGCAGTACAAGGCCAATGTGTTACTCTGAGAGTGAAGGGTAAGGACAGCAAGTCCAGGGAATTCAGAATGCCATGGAATATTGACAGTTGATTTAAAAAAAGGAAGCATACGTCAGGCACAACATACTAAAAAACAGGGGACTCTCCTCAAAAGTATAGAGAGTGTTGTTTAAAAACGTAATAGGGTGACAAAAGGAGATCATGAAATATCTTTGGCAGATGGGATCAAGGAAAACCGCAAGGATTTGCATAAGTGTATTGAAAGTAAGAGAATTATCTGGAGGAGAAAGAGTGGAACCTATTCAAGACCAAAGGGGCAACATCTTGGTGAAGATGTTGAAATCCTAATGTGAAATCCTAATTGAATAATTCTCATCTGTATTCAACAGTGGAGAAAGACATAGTGACCAGGGATTTCATTTGGGATGGTGAGTTTCTAGAACATGATATGATTAATAAAGAGGAGGCACCAGGTCGTAGGGGTGCATAATTCCCCTGGACCTGATGAGCTGTATTTCAGGCAGCTATGGGAGGCAATGGAGGAGATTTCCAGGGCCATGGTGTGTAAATGCGATACTTCATTGGCCACTAGTGTAGTGCTAGATGACTGCAGGGTAGCTAATGTGGAAAGTTATGTTCAACAAGGACAGGCCAGGTAAATACAGACCAGTTAGTTTGATGCCAATGGTAGGGAAATTATCAAAAAAAATCCTGAGGTATAGGATTAATCAATACTTGGAAAGATAGGGATTGATCCGGGATAGTCAGCACAGATTTGTTAGAGAGCGATCTGGTCTGACTAGTTTGCATTTTTTGATGAGAATAGTGCAATTGATGTGGTTTATCTCAACTTCAGTAAGGCTCGTGGAAGGCTGATCGAAAAGGTCATAAATGCAACCTAGGGCAAGTTGGCAAACTGGATCCAAAATCAATTTGCAAATAGGAGGCAAAGGGGTGAAGTAGAGGGATGTTTTTATCATTGGAAGCCTGTGACCAGCAGTGTACCATCAGGCTTGATGCTGGGTGTGAATGTAAAAGGTATAATTATTAAGTTTTCAGATAACACAAATATTAGTGTTGTTGATTGTAAGGAGGATAGTCTCAATTTACAGTCAGATATTGATCAGCTGCTAGATTGAGCAGAGCAATAGCAAATGGAATTTATTCCTGTTAACATTGAAAGGCATAGACGAGAGTAGATTCTAAGGATCTTTTCCCCATGGCAGATGTGTCTAAGACCAGAGGGCATAAGTTTAAGGTGAGGAGTAAGCGGTATAGTGGGGATCTGAAGGAACAATTTTCACCCAGACAGTGGTAGAAATATGGAACGTAATCTTGCAACACTTAAAATGCCAAGAAATCACACATTATGACCCAAACGCAGATAGATGGGATTAGTGTAGTTGATGTTTGTTGGTCAGCATTGGCATGGTAGGCTGACAGGCCTGTTTCAGTGCTGTATGAGTGTATGACCACAGAAAGGTTTGGATGTTAATTTGTATGTAACTTAAATGTATTGCAGAATGCAGTTAAAGGATAATAAGAAAATTTGTAATAATGCCCTTGAATAAAATGTGAGCTAGCTGTGTTGCCTTAGTTTCCATAATTCATGAAATCACAGACTTTCTAATTATACCAATTGTTCAATTTTAGCTAAAAGTTATGATTACTGGTACAAAATACCCATGACAATATTGTGCTGTTATCTATTAGTATAAGACTAAGTGTAGAGTAATGGCAGCGCAGGCAGTGGAATGTTCCTCCTGCAGGATGTTTGAGTTAGGGGCGACCACTGATGCTCCTGCCGACTTCATCTGCAGGAAATGCAGTCAGCTCCTGCTCCTCACAGAACGCGTTAAGGAACTGGAGCTGGAGTTGGATGAACTGAGGATTATTCAAGAGGCTGAGAGGGTGATAGATAGAAGCTACAGGGACATAGTTACACCAGAGAACAGAGGTAGCTGGGTAACAGTTAGAGGTGGGAAGGGGAGGAAGCAGGCAGTGCAGGGATCCCCTGTGGTCGTTCCCCTCAACAATAAATATACCGCTTTGGATACTGTTGGGGGGGAAGGCCTAGCAGGGGTAAGCTGCAGTGACCGGGTCTCTGGCACGAGGTCAGGCTCTGAGGCTCAGAAGGGAAAGGGGGAGAGGAGGAGAGTGCTAGTTATAGGAGACTCTAGAGGGACAGAGAGGCAATTCTGTGGACATGGGTGAGACTCTTGGATGGTTTGTTGCCTCCCGGGTGCCAGGGTCCGAGACGTTCGGACTGTGTCTTCAGAATCCTTAAGGGGGAGGGTGTGCAGCCAGAAGCCGTGGTGCACATTGGCACCAACGACATAGGTAGGAAGAGGGATGGGAGGTCATTCAGGAGTTCAGGGAGTTAGGCTGGAAGCTAAAAGCTAGGATGGATAGAGTCGTCATCTCTGGGTTGTTGCCGGTGCCACGTGACAGTGAGGCAAGGACTAGGGAGAGAGTGCAGTTGAACACATGGCTGCAAGGATGGTGTAGGAGGGAGGGCTTCAGGTATTTGGACAATTGGACTGCATTCTGGGGAAGGTGGGACCTGTACAGCAGGACGGGTTGCACCTGAACCAGAAGGGCACCAATATCCTGGGAGTTAGGTTTGGTAGCACTCTTCGGGGGGGGTTTAAACTAATTTGGCAGGGGGATGGGATCCGGACTTGTAGTCCAGCAAGTAGGCTAGCTGTTTGTCAGGATGTCCACGAATGTAGGGAGGCTGTGGAGAAGGTAGCACTGACAGGGAATACTTGCGGACACAGAGATGGGTTCAAGTGTGTATACTTCAACGCAAGGAGTATCAGAAATAAGGTGGGCGAACTTAAGGCGTGGATCAGTACCTGGGACTACGATGTTGTGACCATCATGGAAACGTGGATAAAAGAGGGACAGGAACGGTTGTTGGAGGTTCCTGGTTACAGATGTTTCAGTAAGATTAGGGAGGGTGGTAAAAAAGGAGGGGTGGCATTGCTAATTAGAAATGGTATAACGGCCTCAGGCGACTGTCTGTGTGGAGTTTGCACATTCTCCCCGTGTCTGCGTGGGTTTCCTCCGGGTGCTCCGGTTTCCTCCCACACTCAAAAGATGTGCGGGTCAGGTGAATTGGCCATGCTAAATTGCCCGTAGTATTAGGTAAGGGGTAGATGTAGGGGTATGGGTGGGTTGCGCTTCGGGGCGGTGTGGACTTGTTGGGCCGAAGGGCCTGTTTCTACACTGTAAGTAATCTAATCTAATCTAATCTAATCTAATCAAATCAGAAAGGCAGTTCGAGGGGGATCTGCCTCTGGAGGTAGTATGGGCTGAAGTCAGAAATAGGAAAGGTGCAGTCACCTTGTTGGGTGTTTACTATAGGCCCCCCAATAGCAGCAGAGATGTGGAGAAACAGATTGGGAAACAGATTTTGGAAAGGTGCAGAAGCCACAGGGTAGTAGTCATGGGCGATTTCAACTTCCCAAATATGGATTGGAAGCTCTTTAGATCAAGTAGATTGGATGGGGCGGTGTTTGTGCAGTGTGTCCAGGAAGCTTTTCTAACTCAGTATGTAGATTGTCCAACCAGAGGGGAGGCCATATTGGATTTGGTACTTGGTAATGAACCGGGACAAGTGATGGGCTTGTTAGTGGGTGAACATTTTGGTGATGGTGACCACAATTCTGTGACTTTCACCTTGGTTATGGAGAGAGATAGGTGTGTGCAACAGGGTAGGTTTTACAATTGGGGGAAGGGTAAATACGATGCTGTAAGACAGGATCTGAGGAGCATAAGTTGGGAGCGTAGGCTGTCAGGGAAGGATGTCGTGGAAATGTGGAACTTTTTCAATGAACAGATACGACATGTCCTTGATATGTATGTACCTGTCAGGCAGGAAAGAGATGGTCGTGTGAGGGAACCTTGGTTGACGAGGGAGGTTGAATGTCTTGTAAAGAGGAAGAAGGAGGCTTACATAAGGTTGAGGAAACAAGGTTCAGACAGAGCTTTGGAGGGATACAAGATACAGAAGGGAGCTGAAAAAAGGGATTAGGAGAGCTAATAGAGGGCATGAAAAATCTTTGGCGGATAGGATCAAGGATAACCCCAAGGCATTTTATGCATATGTGAGAAACATGAGAACGACAAGAATGAGGGTAGTAGTAGATCAAGGACAGTAGTGGGAGACTGTGCATTGAGTCGGAAGAGATAGGAGAGGTCTTGAATGAGTACTTTTCTTCAGTATTGACAAACGAGAGGGACTGTATTGTTGAAGAGGAGAATGTGAAACGGATTGGTAAGCTAGAAGAGATACTTGTTAGGAAGGAAGATGTGTTGGGCATTTTGAACAACTTGAGGATGACAAGTCCCCCGGGCCTGATGGGATATACCCTAGGATTATGTGGGAAGCAAGAGAGGAAATTGCTGAGCCGTTGGCAATGATCTTTTCGTCTTCACTGGCAACGGGGGTGGTACCAGGGGACTGGAGAGTGGCGAATGTTGTGCCCCTGTTCAAAAAAGGGAATAGGGATAGCCCCGGGAATTACAGGCCAGTTAGTCTTACTTTGGTGGTAGGCAAAGTAATGGAAAGGGTGCTGAGGGATAGGACTTATGAGTATCTGGAAAGACACTGCTTGATTAGGGACAGCCAGCACGGATTTGTGAAGGGTAGGTCTTGCCTTACAAGTCTTATTGAATTCTTTGAGGAGGTGACCAAGTATGTGGATGAGGGTAGAGCAGTGGATGTAGTGTACATGGATTTTAGTAAGGCATTTTATAAGGTTCCCCATGGTAGGCGTATGCGGAAAGTCAGGAGGCATGGGATAGAGGGAAATTTGGCCAGTTGGATAGAAAACTGGCTAACCGGTCGAAGTCAGAGAGTGGTGGTAGATGGTAAATATTCAGCCTGGAGCCCAGTTACAAGTGGAGTTCTGCAGGGATCAGTTCTGGGTCCTCTGTTGGTTGTAATTTTTATTAATGACTTGGAATAGGGAGTCGAAGGGTGGGTCAGTAAATTTGCAGAAGATACGAAGATAGGTGGAGTTGTGGATAGTGAGGAGGGCTGTTGTCGGCTGCAAAGAGGCTTAGATATGATGCAGAGCTGGGCTGAGGAGTGGCAGATGGAGTAAAGGACAAATAAGAATGCGGAATACAGGGTGAACGGTAGGGTTCTTAGTAAGGTAGAGGAGCAGAGGGATCTTGGGGTCTATGTTCATAGATCTTTGAAAGTTGCCACTCAGGTGGATAGAACTTGTAAGAAGGCCTATGGTGTATTAGCGTTCTTTAGCAGAGGAATTGAATTCAAGAGTCGTGAAGTTATGTTGCAGCTGTACAGGACCTTGGTTAGACCACATTTGGAGTACTGTGTGCAGTTCTGGTCACCTCACTTTAGGAAAGATGTGGCAGCTTTGGAGAGAGTGCAGAGAAGATTTACCAGGATGTTGCCTGGAATGGAGAATAGGTCGTACGAGTTGAGAGTGCTAGGCCTTTTCTCATTGGAACAACGAAGGATGAGGGGTGACTTGATAGACGTTTATAAGATGATCAGGGGAATAGATAGAGTAGACAGTCAGAAACGTTTTCCCCGGGTACAACGGAGTGTTACAAGGGGACATAAATTTAAGGTGAAGGGTGGAAGGTATAGGGGGATGTCAGGGGTAGGTTCTTTACCCAGAGAGTGGTGGGGGCATGGAATGCGCTGCCTGTGGGAGTGGCAGAGTCAGAATCATTGGCGACCTTTAAGCGGCAATTGGATAGGTACATGGATGGGTGCTTAAGCTAGGACAAACGTTCGGCACAACATCGTGGGCCGAAGGGCCTGTTCTGTGCTGTATTGTTCTATGTTGTATGTTCTATGTTCTAAGATTCAACACTGTAAAACAGAAGCTTAAGAATTCTGATTGACATGCTACTTGCTACAACTGCAATTGAAGCATTTGATTTAAAGCCATAAGGCTTTGTTCGGGGAGTACATGTGTAGATTTTCATTGAGTAATCATTGTTAAACTACCAGAGAAATTAAATTATTTATTAAGATCAAAATTTATTGAGCCAGGAATATTACAGTTGAGAAAGTTCAAGCTTATTTGTGAATGTTCATTTAATTCACCCAGTTTCTCTATATCTTCCCAATAATCTCTGATGATACCAGAAATTGATAAAACATGTCATCTGTTTTATGTCAGCTTGCATTCTTTGAAGTTCCTTGGAAATCTTAATGTGCAGTTTAACACTGCACTAAGCAGGCTAGAGTTAGTAAAATACACAGAGATAAATGTGTAAAGGGATTTAAATTGTGTAAGAGACTATATTGGTATAGTGACTATATTGGTATCGTAACTATATTAGTGACAATGGTTTCAATACCAACAGTACTTCTAACCCCCCAAAAATTTATGTTTTTATCTTAAAGCTGTCAATTTGAATTAAAATATGTATTTTTCTCAGAAAAAAATCTGGAATTAAGAATTTACTGATGACCATGCAATTATTGTTGAATGTTAGAAAAACCCATCTGGTTGACTAACGTCTTTCGGGGAAGGAAATCTGTCAACCTAATCTGGTCTGGCCTAAATGTGACTATAGATTCATAGCAATATGGTTGACTCTCAACTGCCCTCTGAAATGGCCTAGTGTTAACGAAGTCAAAAGCATATATGTTCACTTTAAAGTAGAGAATGTTTTCTGAACATTGAAGTAAACTTAAAGTGCAGGCTCAGCTGCCTGAATGGAAAGGCTGGGTGATGGACTGTTCCAAAACAGATACAGGTAACTATTGGCTGTTAAAGGGATACCTGAGTTTTGTTGTTGGTTTGACAATTCAAATTTAACCAATTAAATTAAATTATGCCCAGGATACTAAAACCAAATTGCTTTTGAATTTATTGCTTTGATAATATCAGACCAATGAAAAGGAACGATGTTGGGGTATAAAAAATGCAGGCACCTTGAAAATTGGTCAGAGCAGCTGCCACTGATCAACAGACCCACTGCTATAGAGCTGGAGAATCAAATAACCATCTAAAACCTTGCTCTCAAAGAAATTAGGAGGTACTCTATCTCAAAAGGTACATTTTCTTCTTAAACATAGTCGCAGTAAAAAGAAAGAAGACCCAGGGAGATCAGCAGTCAGAAGATTGAAGACAGTGGAGAAGACAGAGAGTATGTGAACTTGAAATGAAGTGGCTGGGTGAATTAAATGAACATTCACAAATAAGCTTGAACTATCTCAACTGTAATATTCCTGGCTCAACAAATTTTGATCTTAATAAATAATTTAATTTCTCTAGTAGTTTAGAAAGAAAAGAAAAAGAGAGAAGGTGCTTAGCTGAGTACAAAGACAGAGAAAAACAGGAACAAGAAAGAAAGAGAAGGTTCTTAGCTGTGCAAAGAGAAAAGGGGAGAGAAAGAGAGAAGAATAAGAAAGGGAGAGAGAATTTGAACTTCACAAGTTACGAGTTAGTCAAGAAAGTCAAGTTAACAGGATAGAGATGAAGGGAGAAGGTAGAAATGGTTAACACATTGCCACATTTAGATGAGAGAGATTTTGATGCTTTCTTCATTTCATTTGGAAAAACTGGCTCGGCAGATTGAATGGCCAGAGAACTTGTGGGTAATGCTAGTTCAGACTAAGCTAGTAGGTAGGGCTCATGAGGTATTTGCAGTAATGTCAAATGAGGGTTGAAGAGATTATACAGATGTCAAACAGGCTGTTTTTAATGCCTAGTGACTGGTACCAGAAGCATATAGACCAATGATTCAGAAATGTAAAGAAGGAACCAGGTCAGACTTATGTTGACTTCAAAAGAATTAAACATTTTGATAGATGGCTGTGGGCCTTAGACCCTCATTTGTCTTTTCTATTTTTAAGAGAGATTATTTTGCTGGAGGAGTTTGAAAACTCACTTCCAGAGATGAAAAGAACTTAGATGGATGATCGGAAAGTTCGAGAAGTGAGAAGTGTTACGACATGGTGGTGAACCCTTCTGTTAATTAAACCAAACACTCAGAAAAGCTCAGCTCACCTCGTAATCTATTAAAATATGAGTGACAGAGAACTTCCAACTGCCAGTATTTAAAGAAAATAATAATGTTATTCTTTAATTCTAAAACTTAACATTAAACAACAACTATTGACTACTCTAAGCCCCACTTTCTCTTAACTCCTTATTGCCTGCCTCCATATTGTCTTTGGTGTCTGTCTTATTCCGGCTGAAGATCTCCCTGGGTCATCACCTGCGAATATGTTTCATATGAAAATGTACCCTTGATGGAGAGTGTTTCCTAATTTCTTGTGTTGATGGCAGTTGCTCAGTCTCCAAATTCCAAAATTCTTGCATTTTTATTTCCCTAACATTGGATTGACTCATTGGTTCGATGCTGGCAAAACAATACATTCAGACTCGATTTGGTTTTAGTACCCTGGGGCTAAACTGATTGCTTAAATTTGAATTGTTGTCAAAACAGCAACCAATTCAGGTATCCACTTCATAGCCAAATGTTACATAATTTCAATTTTCCAGCACACTCTGAGACTGCCATCTAATCATATCACATACTTTGAGTCAGAGTATTGAGTACAGGAGTTAGGAGGTCATGTTGCAGCTGTACAGGACACTGTTGGAATATTGCGTGCAATTCTAGTCTCCTTCCTATTGGAAAGATGTTGTGAAACTTGAAAAGATTCAGAAAAGATTTACAAGGATGTTGCCAGGGTTGGAGGATTTGAGCTATAGGGAGAGGCTGAACAGGTGGGGTTGTTTTCCCTGGAGTGACGGAGGTTGAAGGGTGACCTTATAGAGGTTTACAAAATTATGAGGGGCATGGATAGGATAAATAGGCAATGTCTTTTCCCTGGGATCGGGTAGTCTAGAACTAGAGGGCATAGGTTTAGGTTGAGAGGAGAAAGATATAAAAGAGACCTAAGGGGCAACTTTTTCACGCAGAGGGTGGTGCGTGTATGGAATGAGCTGCCAGAGGAAATGGTGGAGGCTGGTACAATTGCAACATTTAAGAGGCATTTGGATGGGTATGTGAAAAGGAAGGGCTTGGAGGGATATGGGCCATGTGCTGGCAGGTGGGATTAGATTGGGTTGGGATATCTGGTTGGCATGGACTGGTTGGGCCGAAGGGTCTGTTTCCATGTTGGACATCTCTATGACTCTAGGTGCTTGGAAGCTCTTAGTTAAGAATAGCATTCACTTTCTGTTGAAGGTACAGTGCATGTCTTCAACCTCAAAACACCTATCCCTGAAGAAAAAATATACCATCAAAATGAAAAGATAACTTCATTTTTTTTTTCTAATTCTTAATCCCATTACAATGAAATACATGGAATATATAGAACATTACAGCACAGTACAGGCTCTTTGGCCCTTAATGTTGTGCTGACCTGTAAAACCAATCTGAAGCCCATCTAACCTACTCTATTCAATTAAGCTCCAAAAGTTTATCTAATGGCCATTTAAAAGCCATTAAAGTTGGTGAATCTACTACTGTTACAGGCAGGGTGTTCCATGCTCTTACTACTCTCTGAGTACTAGCCCTAATCTTACTCTAGTCATTCTTTTATTCCTGACATACCTACGGAAAGTCTTTGAGTTTTCCTTGATTCTACCTGCCAAAGACTTCTCATGTCCCGTCCTGGCTCTTCATAGCTCTCCATTTAGGTCCTTCCTGGTTAACTTGTAACTCCTAAGCACCTGACCTGAGCCTCCACATCTCATCTTTACATAAGCCTTCTTCTTCCTCTTGCCAAGAGATTCATCTTCTTCAATTATCCACGGCTCCCTCACTTGACCACTTCCTCCCTGCCTGACAGGTGCAGTAGCTGTTCCTTGAATAAGCTTCACATTACAATTGTGCCGATCCCCTGCAGTTTCCTTCCCCATCCTACGCATCCTAAATTTTGCCCAATTGCATCATAATTGTCCTTCCCCCAGTAATAAGTATTGCCCTGCAGTATATACCTACCCCTTTCCATCACTAAAGTTAACATTATTGTGATCATTATCATCAATGTGATCACCTACCTCCAAATCTAACACCTGACCTGGTTCATTACCCAGTACCAAATCCAATGTAGCCTCAAACCAGGTATTAGAACTAGAGGTAGGTGAGCACTTTGGGGACAGTGACCACAATTCGGTGATTTTTAGTCTCGTGATGGGGAGGGATAAGTGTGTACTACAGGGCAAGAGTTATAGCTGGGGGCAGGGAAATTATGATGCGTTGAGGCATGACTTAGGATGTGTGGATTGGAAAAGTAGATTCCAAGGCAAGAGCGTAATTGATATGTGGAACTTGTTCAAGGAGCAACTATTGAGTGTCCTTGATAAGTACGTACCTATCAGGCAGGGAGGAAAGGGTCGTGTGAAGGAGCCGTGGTTTAATAAGGAGTTGGAATCCCTTGTTAAATGGAAGAGGGCGGCCTTTGTAAAGATGAGGCGTGAAGGTTCAATAGGGGCGATTGAGAGTTATAAGGTAGCCCGGAAGGACCTGAAGAGAGAGCTAAGAGCAGCAAGGAGGGGACATGAAAGGTCCTTAGTTGGTAGGATTAGGGAAAACCCTAAGGCTTTCTATAGGTATGTTAGGAATAAAAGAATGACTAGGGAAGGAATAGGTCCAATCAAGGATAGTAATGGGAAGTTGCGTGTGGAGGCTGAAGAGATTGGGGAGGCGCTGAATGAATACTTTTCGTCAGTATTCACTCAGGAACAGGACATTGTTGTCGATATGAATACTGAGGCACGAATAAGTAGAATGGATGGCTTTGAGATATGTAGAGAAGAGGTGTTGGAAATTCTGGCAAGGGTGAAAATAGATAAGTCCCCTGGGCCTGATTGCATTTATCCTAGGATTCTCTGGGAAGCAAGGGAGGAGATTGCAGAGCCATTGGCCTTGATTTTTGTGTCCTCTTTGTCTACAGGAGTAGTGCCAGAGGACTGGAGGCTAGCAAACGTGGTTCCCTTGTTCAAGAAGGGGAGTAGGGATAATCCTAGTAACTATAGGCCAGTGAGTCTCACTTCTGTTGTGGGCAAAGTCTTAGAGAGAATTATAAGGGATAGGATTTATGCACATCTGGATAAGAATGATGTGATCAAGGATAGTCAGCATGGTTTTGTGAAGGGCAGGTCGTGCCTCACAAACCTTATTGAATTCTTTGAGAAGGTGACGAAGGAGGTAGATGAGGGGAAAGCGGTAGATGTAGTATATATGGATTTTAGTAAGGCGTTTGATAAGGTCCCCCATGGTAGGCTACTGCAGAAAATACAGAGATATGGCATTGAGGGTGAGTTGGAGGTTTGGATTAGGAATTGGCTCTCTGGAAGAAGACAGAGGGTAGTAGTTGATGGCAAAGATTCATCTTGGAGTGCCGTCACTAGTGGTGTTCCGCAAGGATCTGTTTTGGGACCATTGCTGTTTGTCATTTTTATAAATGACCTGGAGGAAGGGTTAGAAGGTTGGGTGAGCAAGTTTGCGGATGATACGAAAGTCGGAGGAGTTGTAGACAGTGAGGAAGGATATGGCAGGTTACAGCGGGATATAGAGAAGCTGCAGAGCTGGGCAGAAAGGTGGCAAATGGAGTTCAATGTAGCTAAGTGTGAAGTGATTCACTTTGGTAAGAGTAATAAAAAGATGGATTACTGGGCTAATGGTAGACTACTTGGTAGTGTGGAAGAGCAGAGGGATCTTGGTGTCCATGTACACAGATCTCTGAAAGTTGCCACCCAGGTAAATAGTGCAGTGAAGAAGGCATATGGCGTACTGGCTTTTATTGGTAGAGGAATTGAGTTCCGGAGTCCTGAGGTCATGCTGCAGTTGTATAAGACTCTGGTGCGGCCGCTTCTGGAATATTGTGTGCAGTTTTGGTCGCCATACTATAGGAAGGATGTGGAGGCACTGGAACGGGTGCAGAGGAAGTTTACCAGGATGTTGCCTGGTATGGTAGGAAGATCCTATGAGGAAAGGCTGAGGCACTTGGGGTTGTTTTCTTTGGAGAAAAGAAGGTTTAGGGGTGATTTGATAGAGGTGTACAAGATGATTAGGGGGTTAGATAGGGTTGACAGTGAGAACCTTTTTCCGCGTATGGAGTCAGGGGGCATTACAAGGGGGCATAGCTTTAAATTAAGGGGGGGTAGATATAGGACTGATGTTAGGGGTAGGTTCTTCACTCAGCGAGTCGTAAGATCATGGAATGCCCTGCCAGTAGCAGTAGTGGACTCTCCCTCTTTATGGGTATTTAAGCGGGCATTGGATAGGTATATGGAGGATAGTGGGTTAGTGTAGGTTAGGTGGGCTTTGATCGGCGCAACATCGAGGGCCGAAGGGCCTGTACTGCGCTGTATTGTTCTATGTTCTATGTTCTAAACCCTGTTGGTCTATCTACATAATGTTTCAGGAAACCCTCCTGCCCACATTGGACAAAAACTGACCCATCTAAATTACTCAAACGATCATGTTTCCAATCAGTTTTTGGAAAGTTAAAGACTCCCATAACAACCTCCCTGTAACTTCCCCTCATATCCGGAATCATCCTTGCAATCCTTTTATCTACATCTCTGGAACTTTTCAGAGACCTCTACATAGGTCATTAATTTAAGTTCATATTACTTCCTGCACACATATATATAACATTACAATTTGTCTAATTTTATCTATACTTTTTTTCCATTAAATTCATTATAACACAACAGCTATCTCATTTGTATGAACCACAACTTGTACAATTTGTACATTAAAAGTCTGTACATAAGACTCCAACAAAACTTTTGTCTTGAAATCATTCCAAGAATGTAAGAGGATTGTGGTCCGTGTACACAACTGTCTCCAACACATTGTTCATCACATACAACATTTTAATGTTTAAGGCCAGTACCAAACTCAATAATTCTTTTCCAATAGTAGAATATTTTCTCTGGTGCGTGTTGAGTTTCTTTGAAAATTAGCTCATTGGCCATTCAATTCCAACATCATCTTCCTGTAGCAGTATAGCTACAACTCCTATATCACTCGCATCGATTACAACTTTGAAGGGTTTCCAAAAATTTGGTGTAGCTAAAACTGGTGCGGTGGTTAATACTGGTTTTAAATTCTCAAATGCCTCCTGGCATTTTTCTGTCCACCAAAATTTTGCATTCTTCTTTCATAAATCTGTTAGTGGTGCCACCATGCTGCTGAAGTTTGGAATACATTTCCGGTAGAATCAGCTTAGTCCTAAAAATCGAAGCATCTCTTTCTTTTTGAGGATGGTCGTGGAAATTCCTCAATGGCCTTTGTCTTTGCATTCCTTGGAGTCAACCTTCCATGACCAATGTTCTGTCCCAAGAACATCACCTTTGCCTTTGCAAATTCTGTTTTCTTTAAGTTTATTTCCAGTTTTGCTTTACATAATCGTTCAAATAGCTCTGTCAACTGTACCACGTGATCTTTCCATGACTCACTAAAGATCACTCCATCATCCAGATAGACTGCACATACTGTTAATCCAGCCACAACTCTGTTCATCAGCCTTTGGAATATGGCTGGTGCATTCTTCATTCCAAAAGGCATCACTTTGAACTGATATAGCCCATTTGGGGTTACAAAAGCAGAATCATCTTTCGCTTTCTTTGATAAAGATACCTGCCAATAACCACGTAGTAAGTCCAACTTTGAGATGTATGTGGCTTGTCTAACTTTCTCTTTCCAGTTCTTCAGTCTTGGTATTGGGTATGAGTCCGATTTTATTATGGCATTGAACTTCTGACAGTCCACACAAAATTGTTGAGTCCCATCAGGTTTGGGAACTAACACGATAGGTTACATCCACTCACTCTGACTTGATTTGATGATATTTTCATTGAGCATCACATCAACTTACTTCTGGACCAATGCAGCTTTGAGAGGATTAAATCTGTGTTGTTTTAATGGGACAGCATTGCCTTCTTCCACCTCATGCACAATAGTATTAGTCCTCCCCCTGTTATTCCTGCCTCTGTCCTCATTGTGCTGCAACAAACCTTTGCTCCTGAGACAGGTAGTCCACTGACCTATCCCACTCCTCAAGGGCTTCCTTATTATTGAACATATTTTGAGGCACATCAAAGTCCATTACATTTAGGTTTGATTCCTCACTCTGCTGGGCAATAACTAACACCTGCTTCTCTAGTTCCCTGTCTCTATTATAGTAAGGTTTCAACATATTAACATGACATACCCGATACAGTTTTTCTTCTATCGAGTATCTTTACCAGACTTAATTTTTTTTTCAATTTGATAGGGACCACTTAACCTGGCTTTGAAGTGGTCTCCTACCACTGGTAACAATACTAATACATCATCCCCACAAGAAAACATTCAAATTTTAGAGTTTTTATCTACCATCTTCTTCATTCTATGCGGGGTCTCTTCAGGTGCTGTTTAGCTAACTCACCTGCTAATTTCATCTCTCCCTCACCTCAGATATGTAATCCAAGTGTGAGATCTCTGGCGTTGGTTTTGTCAATTTTTCTTTAATTAATTTCAAAGGCCCTCTCACTTCATGTCCGAATATTAACTCAAAGGGAGTAAACTGAGTTGTTTCGTTTGGGGCATCTCTAATGGCAAACAATACAAATGGGATACCTTTATCCCAATCATTTGAGTAATCCTGACAGTATGCTCTGAACATGATCTTCAGGGTCTGATGCTATCTTTCCAAAGCTCACTGGGATTCAGGACAGTATACACTTGATTTAAAGTGCTGTATACCTAAGCTATACCTGAAGAAGGGCTTATGCCCGAAACGTCGATTCTCCTGTTCTTTGGATGCTGCCTGACCTGCTGCGCTTTTCCAGCAACACATTTTTAGCAGTTAAATTAGACCTTGGTCTAACTGAATCTCCCTGGGTAGCCCATACCGCGAATTCCTTTACAACACTTTTTGCCTCAAAACTCTATAATGGAATTGCCTCTGGAAATCTGGTAGACGCATCTATTATGTTTAACAAGTACTGGTTCCCACTTTTAGTTTTAGGGAGTGGACCTGTGCAATCAATCCTAACCTGCATGAAAGGTTCTCCGAATGTGGGAATTGGTAACAAAGGTGCTGCTTTTATTACTGCCTGTGGCTGACCTGCCATTTGGCATGTATGACATGTATGGTAAAACTTAACAACATCGTTGTGCAGTCCAGGCCAATAGAAATGCTTCTGTACCTTAGTCTGAGTCTTCCTCACACCTAGGTGACCTCCTACTGCTACTTCTGTGCTATCTGTAAAAACTTCCTGTCTGTATGCTACCGGCAACACAATCTGGTGCATTTCCGTCCATTTCTCCTCTGCACTAACCTGCCATGGTCTCCATTTTCATCTTAAGAATCCATCTTTAAGATAACAACCCTCAGAAATACATTCTGTTTCTTTTCCTGATTATGCATCACAATATAAATCTTTTATTGTCTTGTTGTAAAGCCATTAGCCTTTCAGGACTAAATACTTCTGCCTGACCCTCTTCTTGTTCAGGCTTTTCCTGCATTATTACATCAAACAGGGTGTCCGCTAGCTAAACCTCAATTCTCTTTAGATTAGATTAGATTACTTACAGTGTGGAAACAGGCCCTTCGGCCCAACAAGTCCACACCGCCCCGCCGAAGCGCAACCCACCCATACCCCTACGTCTACCCCTTACCTACACTACGGACAATTTAGCATGGCCAATTCACCTAACCTGCACATCTTTGGACTGTGGGAGGAAACCGGAACACCCGGAGGAAACCCACGCAGACACAGGGAGAACGTGCAAACTCCACACAGTCAGTCGCCTGAGGCGGGAATTGAACCCGGGTCTCTGGAGCTGTGAGGCAGCAGTGCTAACCACTGTACCACCGTGCCGCCCATAGTTTTATGGTAGTGGGATCTTGTTACTACACAGTCTGGAAAAATTCAAGGGTATTTTTCTTTTAACTCCACAGCCGCCTGGTCTTCCTTTGGCTTCTCTACAACAAGGGGTGTCAGTCCTACCTTAGATCCTCCTAAATTGTTCCCAAGAACAAACTGTGTTCCTGAAACTGACACTGTCAATCACTCCCACTGTTACTTCTCTAGTCTTAATTTGGCTCTCCAACCTGATTTTACATAGGGGAACACTAAATTTCTGTCCATCTATTCCACAAATTACCACTCTCTCTGGTAACATTTCAGAAGGAATGCAAACATGGTCATCTCTTACTATGACACACTGATTAGATCCCGTATCTCTCAAAATTATAACTTCCTTCCCCTCTCCCCTGTTCTTCCTGAGTAAACTTTACTCACAGAGGAGAAGTCTTTATAGAGATCAGGCACTAACTTAATACCCAGCCCCTGCAACTCCTCAACTTTTCTTGGGGTTTCCTTTATTACTTTCAATACTGCCACTTGCTTAGCTTCTTTTACCACATATTTTTGCATGGAGCCTTTCTTCAACAACCAGCACTGTGACCTTATGTGTCCCATCATCTGGCAGTGAAAACACCTTTTCCCTGTGCCCTTCTTAAATGATCAGCATTCTGTGTCCCATTCCATTTCAGTGAAAGCACCTGAGGCCTAGGAAGTTGCCCAGGTTGGAGGATCTGAGCTACAGAGAGAGGCTGAACAGGCTGGGGCTGTTTTCCCTGAAGCGTCGGAGGCTGAGGGGGTGACCTCATAGAGGTTTACAAAATTATGAGGGGCATGGATAGGATAAATAGACAAAGTCTTTTCCCTGGGGTCGGGGAGTCCAGAAGTAGAGGGTATAGGTTTAGGGTCAGAGGGGAAAGATATAATAGAGACCGAAGAAGCAACTTTTTCACACAAAGGGTGGTACATGTATGGAATGAGCTTCCAGAAGATGTGGTGGAGGCTGGTAAAATTGCAACATTTAAGAGGCAATTGGATGGGTATATGAATAGGAAGGGTTTGGAAGGATATGGGCCAGGTGCTGGCAGGTGGGACTAGTTGGGATATCTGGTCAGCATGGATGGGTTGGACTAAAGGGTCTGTTTCCATGCTGTTCATCTCTATGACTCTATGACCTCCTTTCCACCCTCTTGGGTTTCTTTTTCTACCTGTGGTAAACTATTACCGATGCGCTTTACCCTTTGTTTTGTAGTGTAGGATCTCCCCTTCTCCCAATTTCTATCGGACACAATTCTTGCTGGAAGCTAAATTTTGCCTTATGCACCAATATATATTCATCTGCCATCTCCCACTCTTCTCACTTCTTGAACTTTCTGTTCCTCCAACATGAAATCTTATCATCTCTGCAATTGCATTTTTAAATTCATCTAGCAGAATAATCTATCTTCGAGCCTCATAGGTCTTATCTATTTTTAAAGCTCACACCCATCTATCAAAATTATTATGTTTAATTCTTTAAAACTCAACTAAAGTCTGACCTCATTCCTTCTTTATGTTTCTGAACTGCTGTCTATATGCATCTGGTACCAATTCATAAGCACTCAAAATAGCCTGTTTGACATCTGCCTAATCTTTTGACCCTTCATCTGACAGCGCTGAAAATACCTCACTAAGTCTGCCTTATCAATTTATCTAAACTAAGTTGTTGTCTGACCACTCCATCTACCTAGCCAATTTTCAAATGAAATAAAGAAGGCTTTGGCATCTTTCTCATCTAAATGTGGCAATATTTTAACATATGTGTATACATCACTACCTTCTTCCTTCATCTACATCCTGTTAACTTGACTCCCATGACTAATTTGCATCTTCTGAGGTTCAAATTCTCTCTCTCTTTCTTTTGCCTCTCTCTCTTTTTCTTCTCTCATGGCTCTTCTTTCCCTTTCTTTTTCTTCTAACGCTATTTGCCACAATTGCAATTTAAGTCAGCAGCACTTGGAATAATGATAGAAATGAGAAGTGTAAAATAGCTTCGGAAAAGGAGCAAGACAAACAAAATAACTACAGATGCTTGATTCCAAAATAGACAGGCAGGAGGCAGAACACAGCAAATCAGGCAGCATCAGAAGGTGGAGAAGTCAACGTTCGGGTATAACCCTTGTTCAGGACTAGAGATGGGTGTGGGTGGAGCTGCAGATAAAGCATCCCAGATGCCCACTTGTTTTGAACATGCTTTTTCTCACTCTCATCCAGACAGCCCTCCATTCTCTGTTCCACTGCTCTAAAACACTCCCTTCCCAATGCAATAAAGACTCCCTTCTCCTCATCTACCAACCCACCAGTATCTGCATCCAACGCATCATCCTTAAACAATTACACCAACTTCAACTAGACAAGCAAGAATGTTTTCCCCTCCCCATCCCTCTCTGCCTTCCACAAGGACTGTTCTCTTCGACAGATCTTGGTTTGCACAACTCTCCCAAGTACCTTCCCCGACAGCTGGAAAAGATGCAAAATCTGCCAGTACGCCACTCCCCCCTTCACCTCCATCCAGGGCCCCAGTCTTTCCAGGTGAGACAGAGGTTCACCTGCCTCTCTTCCAACCTAGTTTACTGCATCAGGTGCTCCCAACATGGTCTTCTCTATATCAGTGAGACCAAACGTAAACTTATGGAATGGTTCATCAAGCATTGTAGCCGGGCCCACAAGGGTTGAGAGGACCTCCCAGTCACTTCCCACTTCAATTCCCCTAACGACCCTCTTTCCGACATGACCATACTTGGCCTCCTCCATTGTCACAACAAACCACAACACATCTTCTGCCTGGGCAGCCTACAGCCTGGAGGATTCAACAATGAGTTCTCCAATTTCAAATAACCTCTGTTCCCAGCCCCCAACTCCCTTCCCAGCCCCACCCCATTCCTTCCACTGCTCCCTGCCACCAACCAGATTCATTCCTCCCATTGACCAACCAGGTCATACGCTCTACTTGTCTTCACCTATCTTCACTTCACCACCCTGCCCTCGCCACCCCCTTTATCTGCAGTTCCTCTCACACCCATCCCAGTCCTGAAGAAGGGTTACGCCCAAAACATCAACTTCACCTTCTGATGCTGCCTGGCTTCTATATTCTTCCAGCGTCCTGCCTGTCTATTTAGGAGAAGGAGCAGCAGGCAGAAAGTTTATTTTAGTATAAGATACAAAAGTAGATTTTGCTGGAAAAAAGCAGGTCTGGCACATCTGTGGAGAGAAATCAGAGTTAACATTTCAGGTTCAGTGATCCATCCTTCGAACAGTTCTGAGGAAGGATCACTCAACCTGAAACATTAACTCTGATTTCTCTCCGCAGACGCTGCCAGATCATCTGAACTTTTCCAGCAATTTCTATTTGTATTTCTGATTTACAAGTTCCAAACTTCTTTTGACTTTTATTTTAGCATTAGTTTTTTGACTGGAATGATTTGGTTGACCATTTGTAATCTTTTATGAATTAATCATAATTTGAAAGTAAGATTCAGGAAAAACGTATATCTAATTATTATAAACAATTTAGTTATGAAATCTTTTTGATACCAGGCTTACTTCCTAACCCTATTTTCTGAGTCACATCAACACAGAAATATCACAAGCTCCACTCTTCAATAAAATCACAAGACATAGATATAAGGATATTCAGCCCATCATTCAGTTGGATCACATCTGATCTGATAATCTTCAACTCCACTTTCCTACTTTTTCCCCATAATCCTTGAAATGATTAGATTAGATTAGATTACTTACAGTGTGGAAACAGGCCCACTGTTTCAAGTCCACACCAACCCTCCGAAGAGCAACCTACCCAGACCCATTTCCCTACATTTATCCTTTCACCTAACACTATGGGCAATTTAACATGGCCAATTCACCTAACCTGTACATCTTTGGACTGTGGGAGGAAACCAGAGCACCTGGAGGAAACCCACGCAGACACGGGGAGAATGTGCAAATTCCACACAGACAGTTGCCCGAGGTGGGAATTGAACCCAGGTCTCTGGTGCTGTGAGGCAGCAGTGCTAACCACTTGATTCCCTTATTGATTAAAAATATGTCCATTTCAGCCTGTTGATGATACTTAATGACCCTGCCTTAACAGCCATCTACAGTAAGAAATTCCAGAGATTTACTACCCTCTGAGAGAAGAAAATCCTCCTCGTCTTCGTCCTAACTGGTCTACACCTTATTCTGAAATTATGCCCTCTGGACCTAGACTCTCCTACAAGAGGTAACAATTGCATGTTACTGGAGATTATTTTTGTAGTAATTGTGTGTTTGATTGTGAATCCTATCAGATCACATGGATCAGTTGAAGCATCAGTTAGAGGCACTGAGGAATTTACAGAAGCTAGGGGGTGTGATGCAGGACAGCTGTAGGAAAGGAGAAAAACCACAGATACAATCAGATAGATGGGTTACTGCCAGGAAAGATAGGAAAGGAAGGAATGTTATACAGGAGTCTCCTGTCGCTATCCACATCATAAACAAGTAACTGTTTTGGAAATGTAGGAGTTGATGGATCCTCAAGGAATGTATCATGGACAACCAGGTTTCTGGTATTGAGACTGGCTCTAATGTAATGAGGGGTACGCCAGGTTCCAAGTGATTGATTCTGATGGGGTCTCTGTAATCAGAGACACAGATAGGTGTTTCTGCAGTAGACAGCGAGAAGTCAGAATGATGTGTTGCCTCCCTGGTATCAGGATCAAGATATCTCAGAGAAGGTGCAACACATGCCTCAAAGGGGAGAGGGATCAACAGGAGGTCATTGTACACATTGCAACTAGCGATATAGGAAGAGAAACTAATGAGATTCTGAGGAAAGAATATAGGAAGTTAGGCAGCATTTTAAAAAGGAGGGGTAATAATGTTTGGATTACTCCTGGTGCCACGAGCTAGTAAGGGTAGGAAAATGAGGGTGGAGCAGACAAATGCATGGCTGAGGAGCTGATGTAGGGAAGAAGGATTCACATTTTTGGATCATTGGAATCTCTTCTGGGATAGAAGTGACCCCTAAAAGAAGAACGGATTATACTTGAATTGGAAGGGGACAAAATACTGGTGGGGAGATTTGGTAGAGTTGTTTAGGAGGATTTAAACTAGTAAGGGGTGGGGTGGGGGGGGCACGTGGTGGTTTGGCACTCAGGGAGATAGTGAAGAAAGAGATCAGTCTAAGACTAGTACAGTTGGCAAAAGGTGCAAGTCAACCATTCAGGTCAGGCAGGAACAAACCAGAGAAAGAGGTAGGACTGATAATGCAAGATGTAAGTCATGAATTCAGGGCATGATTAGGAAAATGGGATGGGATATCATAGCAATCACAGAGATGTGTCTCAGGAATGGAGAGGATTGGCAGCTTATTGTTCCAGGGTTTAGACCTATAGAAAGTGGGGTAAGAGAGGAGGGGAGTAGCATTTTTGATCAGGATAACGCTGCACTTTGGGAGGATATTCATGGGAATATGTCCAGAGAAATTATTTGTGTGAAACTGAGAAATAAAGGGATGACCACATGTAATGAAGGGGGACTTTAATTTTCCAAAGATAAACTGGGACTTCCATTGTGTTAAGGGCTTGGACAGAGTGGAATTTGTTATGTATGTAGAAGAAAATATTTTAATTCAGTATGTGGATGTGGAGAAGAAGCAAAACTTGATCTTCTCTTGGGAAATAAGGCAGGGCAAGTGACTGAGGTGTCAGTGGGGGAGCACTTTATGAAAAAGGATAAACCTGATTTAAAATATAAATTAGCACTGTCGCCTCACAGTTGTCAATCACCTGATGAAGGGTTGTCACTCCGAAAGCTAGTGTGCTTCCATTTAAACCTGTTGGACTATAACCTGATGTTGTGTGATTTTTAACTTTGTACACCCCAGTCCAAAACCAGCATCTCCAAATCATAACTTGATTGAGTTTTTTGAAGAAGTAACAAAGAGGATTGATGAGGGCAGAACAATGATCGTGATGTATAATGACTTCAGTAGGATGATCTTTATAGTAGACTGGTTAGCAAAGTTAGATCACATGGAGTACATAGAGAATGTGCCATTTGGATACAGAACTGGCTCAAGGGTAGAAGATAGAGGATAGTAATGGAGGGTTGCTTTTCAAACTAGAGGCCTGTGATCAGTGGTATGCAACAAGGATCAGTGCTGGGTCCACTGTTTTCGTCATTTATATAAATGATTTGGATGTGAACTTAGGAGGTTTAGTTACTAAGTTTGCAAATGAGACCAAAATGAGAGGTGTAGCAGACAGTGAAAAAGGTTACCTCAGAGTTCAACTGGATCTTGATCAGATGGGTCAATGAGCCAAAGAGTGGCAGATTAATTTAGATAAGTGTGAGATATTGCATTTTGGAAAGGCAAGTCAGAATAGGACTTATACACTTAACGGTAAGGTCCTGGGGAGAGTTGCCGAACAAAGAGACCTTGGGTGCAAGTACATAGTTCCTTGAAAGCAGAGTCGCAGAAAGATAGGGCAGTGAAGAAGGCGTTTGGTGTTCTTGCCTTTATTAGTCAGTGCATTGGGTATAGGAGTTGGGAAGTCATATTACAGCTGTGTAGGATATTGGATAGGCCACATTTGGGATACTGTGTTCAAGTCTGGTCTCTCTACAGTGGGAAAGATTTTATGAAACTTGAAAGGGTTCAGAAAAGATTTACAAGGATGTCACCAGGGTTGGAGGGCTTGACCTATAGGAGAAGGTGAATAGGCTTGCCTCATTGCCAACAAACACGCCTCTGAAGAACCAACGGGAAATTCCTCAATCTCCATAGCCTTCAAGCCAAGACCAAAGTCACCCCAACCAATGTCATTAAGCTTGCTTATGTGCGACCTCAGAAGATGTACTCCAGACCATCATCAGACCTTTATGGAGGCATATGAGAGTACGTGCCTCACCCTGAATACCTGCAAGATGAAGGTTCTTCATCAATGTGATCCAGCATTGTGAAGCGAACACCCCCCCCCCCCCCCCCCACAGATTATCAAGGTCCATGAGGAAGCTTTAGAGAACGTAGACAATTTCTAGTACCTCAGGAGTGTCCCCTCAGCCAAAACAGCTATTGATGATGAGATCCATTGTGATACAGTAGCCTTTGGCTGACTGAGGAAAAGGGTTCAAAGACAACTACATCTGATCAACACCAAAATCAATTTACAGAGCTGTGGTGGTTCCTGCCCTCCTATATGGCTTTGAGATGTGTACTGTCTACAGAAGACACCTCAATGCACTGGAGCAGTACCACCAACGCTGCTTGCAAAAGATCGTGTGAATCCACTGAATAGAAAGATGCAGCAACACCAGCGTCCTCAAATGTTTCAAGGCACTAACCACCCTTGATCGGCTGCAATGGACTGGGCATATTGTCCGCATGAGCCACACGCGACTCCCAAACAAGTGCTCTAATTCCCGGTTTTGAAATGGCAGGCAATCCCCAGGTGGACAGAGAAGGTGCTTCAGTGATACCCTCCAGGCCTCATAGTGAAGTGCAGCATTCACACAGACACCTGGGAATCATCAGCCCAAGTCCGTCCAAAGTGGTGGAGAAGCATCCGGGAAGGCGTCAAGCACCTCGAGACTTGCTGTCAGGAAGAAGCGGAAGCAGGGCGAAAACAATGTAAGGAACACTCTGCCACGCCAATACCCCACCCACCTCCCCACCCACTCCCCCACCCACCCACCCCTTCCTGCAACCACCTTCTGCCTGTGGAAGTTGCATTGGTCTGTGGACTCATTCTGAGAGAGAAAGGGAGTCTCCTCATCTGCGAGGGACCACCAATGATGATGGGCCATCAGCAGCAGTACTCCAATTCATTCTGCAACCTCATGGTGCAGCATACCCTCCATTCTATTATTATTATCAAATGTAGGGATCAAGATTGATTCAATGAAAAGTGTGGAAGGGCATGTCAGAGTAGCAGCAGACAGACTTATTTCAAAAAACAGTGTTAGCCTTATGATATTGCAAGATAGGACTACTTGTGTGCACAGCAGCATACTCAGCAAGTGAGAGACATATCTAAGTGATTCCACAACCAATGGAGCAGATCTGAGATTCACAGTCCTACAAACTCTAGTTATGAATGGTGGTGCACAGTTAAACAACTCACTTGAGGAATATCCCCACTGTCAATAATAGTGCCTCGGAGTGAAAGATAAAGTTGAGCATTCACAAAAATCTTCAGCCAGAAGCACCAATTTGATGATCCATCTCGCCGTTTTCTAGTGGTCCCCAATATCATAGATATCTGTCTTCAGCCAATTCAATTTACTCCGTGTGATAGCAAGAAATGGTTGGAGGCTCTGGATATTAACAAAGCCGCTGACAAGCATTCTGGCAATAGTACTGAAGATATGTGCTCTAGAATCATCTGTGCCCCTAGCTAAGCTGTTTCAATACATCAACACTGGTATGTATGCAATTTTGTGGAAAATTGCCTAAGTATGTCCTGTATACCAAAGGCAAAACAAATCCAAACAGGCCAATTACTGTCCCATCTTCACCATGGACATCCAGTCCCTCTACACCTCCAACCGCCATGACCAGGGCCTCCAATCCCTCCATTTCTTCCTCTCCTGACGTCCCCACCAGTACCCTTCCACTGACACTTTTATTTGTTTGGCTGAACTGACCCTCAACAAGTTCTCCTTCCAATCCTCCCACTTCCTCCAGACAAAAGGGGTAGCCATGGGCAGCCACATGGGCCCCAGCTATGCCTGTCTCTTTGTTGGCTAGGTAAAACAGTCCTCTCCCTCCGCTACATTGATGACTGTATCAACGCCACCTCGTGCTCCCATGAGGAGGTCAAACAGTTCATCAACTTTACCAACACATTCCACCCCAACCTTAAATTCATCTGGGCCATTTCTGACATCTCCCTCCCGTTTCTAGACCTCTCCATCTCCATCCACGAGGACTGACTCAACACTGACTTTTTTTACAAACCCGACTCTCACAGCACCCTGGATTACACCTCCTCCCACCCTATCTCCTGCAAAAATGCTATTCCATATTCCCAATTCCTTCACCTCCACCATGTCTGCTCCCAGGAGGACCAGTTCCACCACAGAACACACCAGATGGCCTCCTTCTTTAAAGATGGAAATTTTCCCTCCCATGTGGTTGAGGATGCCCTCCAATGCCTCTCATCCATATCCCGCATTTCCGCCCTTGAACTCCACCCTTCCAACTGCAACAAGGTCAGGCAAAGATGGGCAGCACGGTGGCACAGTGGTTAGCACTGCTGCCTCACAGCACCAGAGACCTGGGTTCAATTCCCGCCTCAGGCAACTGTCTGTGTGGAGTTTGCACATTCTCCCCGTGTCTGTGTGGGTTTCCTCCGGGTGCTCCGGTTTCCTCCCACAGTCCAAAAGAAAATGTGCAGGTTAGGTGAATTGGCCATGCTAAATTGCCCGTAGTGTAAGGTGAAGGGGTAAATGTAGGGCAATGGGTCTGGGTGGGTTGCTCTTTGGAGGGTCGGTGTGGACTTGTTGGGCCAAAGGGCCTGTTTCCACACTGTAAGTAATCTAATCTAATCAAACACCCCCCCAACCCCAGTCCTCACCTTCCTCCACATAAATCACATCATCTGCCGACATTTCCATCACCTACAAAGTGACCCCACCACCAGGGATATATTTCCCTCCCCACCCCTATCCACTTTCCACAAAGACCGTTCTCTTCATGACTACCTGGTCAGGTCCACGACCCCTAACAAGCCACCTTCCCTTCCAGGAACCTTCCCCTGCCACCGCAGTACTTGCAAAGCCTGCACCCACACCTCCCCCACTTTACCTCCGTCCAAGGCCCCAAAGGAACCTTCCACATCCATCAAAGTTTCACCTGCACTTTCACATGTCATTTATTATATCCATTGAGCCCAATGCAGTCTCCTTTACACTGGGGAGACTGGACACCTTCTTGCAGAGCGTTTTAGAGAACATCTTCAGGACACCCTCACCAATCAACCCCACCACCCTGTGGCCAAACATTTCAACTCCCCCTCCCACTCTGCCAAGGACATGCAGGTCCTGGGCCTCCTCCATTGCCACCACCTCACCACCCCACCACCCAACGCCTGGTGGAAGAATGCCTTATCTTCCGCCTTGGGACCGTTCAACCCCAGGGCCTCAATGTGGACTTCACCAGTTTCCTCATTTCCACCCCCCCCCCCCACCCAACCTTATCCAAGTTCCAACCTTTCAGCTCAGCACGGCCCTCATGATCTGTCCCACCTGTCAATTTTCCTTCCCACCCATCTGCTCCATCCTTCTCTCCGACCTATCACCTTTAACCCCACCTCCATCTACCTATTGCACTCTCAGCTATGTTCTCCCCAGCTCCACCCTCTCCCATTTATCTATCCACCTCCGAGGATCCCAGCCTCATTCCTGATGAAGGGCTCCAGCCCGAAATGTCGATTTTCCTGCTCCTCGGATGCTGCCTGACATGCTGTGCGTTTCCAGCAACACACTCTCATCTCAGCTCCAGGTCCTCTGTGCAGAAGTTCCTCAGGAAAAAGTCCTAGGCCCAACCATATTCAGCTGCTTCATCATAAGGTCAGAGGTGGAACTGTTTGCTAATGAAATGATCAGCACCATTCATGACTTCTCAGATACTAAAGCAATCCTTGCCCAAACATATCAAGGCCTGGACAATATTCAAATTTGGTCTGATTGGCAACTGACATTCATGTCACACAAGTGCCAGGTAATGAAAGCAACTAACCATGGAATTACCATCACTGAATCAACATCCTTGGAATTAGTATTGACCAGAAACTGAACTGCCAAATGAATACTACAGCTATAAGAACAGGCCAGAGGCTAGATATCCTGCAATGATCTAATGGCACAAGTCAGGACTGTGATGGAACACACTTGCTTGGATGAGTACAACTCCAATAATGTTTAAAGAATAAGGATTAAAAAGCAGCCAGCAAGGTGAATTGACAGAGTTGGGCTGTTTATACTTCAGTGCATGGCATATTACAGACAAGGCCAATGAAGTAAGGGCATAGATCGACATGTGGCAGAACAATGTCTTGCTACAATGGAAACTAAAGGAGGGGCAAAATTGTCAGTTCAATATTCCTGGATGCAGAGTTTTCAGGATAGAGTATGACCAAAAATGAGGGCAAGGTAGCAGTAATGGTTAAAGAATTACAGTTGTTAGAAGGGATATAGGATTAAACAGGTTAACAAATGAGACTTTATGATTTGAGCTAAGGAATAAAAAAGGGGCAATCACATAATTAGGCATAGACTACAAATCCCCAAATACTGAGAGATAAACTTAAACAAATTTCTGCCTGTAGGAATAAGAGACAACAATAGTAGGAGGTGTTAACTATCCCAATATCAACTGGGTTTCAAACTATATAAGGGACATCGAAGGTGAAAAATTCATGTACTATGTTGAGGAATTTAAAAAATGTGACAAACCCAATGAAAGGAGATGCAATTCTTGGTTTAGTTTGGGAAATGAAGATGGGCAAGTTCTTTAGATTTAGACTGCTAAAGGATAAATATCAGGTTTAGTATGTACAATCTGGTTATATAAATCAATGGTAAACCAGTGGAGGCACTAAAAGGTGAGACTCTTCGGTGATAAAGCAGACATATCCCTCCAAAAATAAGAATGGTACTGCCAAACCTAGACCACATGGTTGTCTAGAAGATTAAGCAGAAAAAGAAAGCTTATGGTAGGCACAAAGTAAAACTCAGCACTGCAGGTAGCCTATAAAAAGTACAGGAATCGAGTGAAAAAAATCAAAAAGACAGCATGCCTCACATTCTACATAGCTATGGAGAAGGAGAGAAGCAGGCACAATATTTGATTGGGGAAAAGGAAACTATGATGCTATCAGACGTGAGTTGGGAAGCATGGACTGGGAGCAATTGTTCCATGGAAAGGGCACTATAGACAGGTGGAGACTGTTTAAGGAACAGTTGTTGTGAGTGATGCATAAATGTGTTCCTCTGAGACAGGCAAGAAGGGGTAAGATAAAGGAACCTTGGATGACGAGAGCGGAGGAGCTTCTCGTCAAAAGCAAGAAGGCAGCTTACGTAAGGTGGAGGAAGCAAGGGTCTTGCTCAGCTCTAGAGGATTACAGGCAGGCGAGGAAGGAGCTCAAAAATGGTCTGAGGAGAGCCAGGCAGGGGCATGAAAAAGGCTTGGCAGGAAGGATTTAGGGAGAATCCAAAGGCATTTTACACGTATGTGAGGAATAAGAGAAAGAAAGAGTAGGGCCAGTCAGAGATAGAGTCTGAGGAGTTAGGGGAAAGCCTAAATGAGTTTTTTACTTCTGTCTTTAGTAAAGAAAAGGACCTTGTAGTGAATGAAACCATTGAGGAGCAGGGAAGCATGCTGGAACAGATAGAGATTGAGGAAGCTGATGTGTTGAAAATTTTGACAAACATTAAGATTGACAAGTCACCAGGGCCAGACCAGATTTGTCCTTGGCTGCTTTGGGAAGCGAGAAATGTGATTGCTTCGCCGCTTGCGAAGATCTTTGCATCCTCGCTTTCCACCACAGTCGTACCTGAGGACTGTAGGGAGGCAAATGTAATTCCTCTCTTCAAGGAAGGAAATAGGGAAATCCCCGGCAATTACAAACCAATCAGTCAGTCTCACGTCTGTCGTCTTCAAGGTGTTGGAAAGGATTCTGAGGGATAGGATTTATGACCATCTGGAAGAGCATGGCTTGATTAAAGGCAGTCAGCACGGCTTTGTGAGGGACAGGTCATGCCTCACAAATCTTATTGAGTTCTTTGAGGATGGTACTAGACAAGTTGATGAGTGTCGAGCAGTGGATGTGGTGTATATGGACTTCAGTAAAGTATTTGATAAGGTTCCCCATGGTAGGTTCGTTCAGAAGGTCAGGAGGAGTGGGATACAGGGAAATTTAGCTGTCTGGATACAGAATTGGCTGGTCGACAGAAGACAGCGAGCGGTAGTGGAAGGAAAATATTCTGCCTGGAAGTCAGTGGTGATTGGTGTTCCACAGGGCTCTGTTTTTGGGCCTCTACTCTCTGTAATTTTTATGACTTGGATGAGGAGGTTGCAGGATGGGTTAGCAAGTTTGCAGGTGACACAAAGGTTGGAGGTGTCGTTGACAGTATAGAGGACAGTTGTAGGCTGCAGCGTGACATTGACAGGATGCAGAGATGGGCTGAGAGGTGGCAGATGGAGTTCAACCTGGATAAATGCGAAGTGATGCATTTTGGAAGGTCGAACTTGAAAGTTGAGTACAGGATTAAAGACAGGATACTTGGCAGTGTGGAGGAACAGCAGGATCTTGGTGTGCAGGTACATAGATCCCTTAAAATTGCCACCCAGGTGGACAGGGTTGCTAAGAAAGCATATGGTGTTTTGGCTTTCATTAACAGGGGGATTGAGTTTAAGAGCCGTGAGACCTCGTTGCAGCTCTGTAAAACTTTGGTTAGACCGCACTTGGAATACTGTGTCCAGTTCTGGTTGTCATATTATAAGAAAGATGTGGATGCTTTGGAGAGGGTTCACAGGAGGCTTACCAGGATGCTGCCTGGAATGGAGGGGCTTATTTTACGAAGAGAGGTTGACTGAGCTTGGACTTTTGTCATTGGAAAAAAGAAGGAAGAGAGGGGACATAATTGAGGTGTACAAGATAATGAGAGGCATAGATAGAGTTAACAGCCAGAAACTTCTTCCCAGGGCAGAAATTGTTAACATAAGCTGTTTGGCGGAAAGTATAGAGGGGATGTCAGAGGCGGGTTCTTTATGCAGAGAGTTGTGAGAGCATGGAATGCATTGCCAGCAGCAGTTGCGGAAGTGAGGTCATTGGGGATATTTAAGAGACTGCTGGACATGCATATGGTCACAGAAATTTGAGGGTTCGTACATTAGGTTTACCTTGCATGAGGATCAATGGTCGGCACAACATCGTCGGCTGAAGGGCCTGTTCTGTGCTGTACTGTTCTATGTTCTAAAAAATATTAGCAAGCAAGATAAAGGAAAAGCCAAAAAGGTTTACCAGTATATAAAGAGCAAAAGGATAGTTAAGGAAAAAGTAGATTCTGATAAAGATGAAGCAGAGATCTTATGTGAAGATGCAGAGGATATGGGAATAATTTTAATTTTTTTTTTGTCTTTGTTCTCGCAAAGGAAAGGGATGCTATAGATATGGTAATCTAAGAGGACCAGTGTGAAATATTGGACAACATGAGAAAGGAAGTGTTAGAGTTGGAATCCTTGAAAGTGCATAAGTCACTAGGACCAGGTGGATTGTTCCTTAGAATGCTGAAGGAGGTCAGGCGGGAAATAACAGATGCTCTGATAATTATTTTCAGGTGAGGTGCTGGAGTACTGGAAGAATGCAAATATAGTTCCATTGTTTAAAAAGGGTGCGAAGGAAGTGCCAAACAATTAATGGCCAGTTATTCTTACTTTGTTGGCAAGCAAATTATCAGAATTATTCCTAAGAAACTGGATAAATTGACACTTAGAAAAGACATGGTCTAGTCAGTGATAGTGAGCATGACTTTGTTGAGGGAAGGTCATGCCTTACAAATTTGATTGAATTCTTTGAGGAAGTGACAAGGAAAATTGATGAGGGTAGTGCAGTGGCTGTTATCTGCATGGATTTTAGTAAGGCATTTGACAGGATCCCACATGGCCGAAGTAAAAGCCTGTAGGGTACAGCGTAATATGTTGAATTGGATCTTAAGTTCACTTAAGTAATGGGAAATAAAGGGTAAAGGCTGATATGAATACAAAGCTGTTTTAAGTAGTGCTCTGCATGTTAGAACCCGTGCTGCTTGTTTTAGACATTAACAATTTGAACTTGAGCATGGGAGGCACATTGGGAAATTTGCAAAGAACACAAAAATTGGTTTATTGTGGATAGCATAAAGGATAGCTGTAACTCCAAAATGATACAGATAGATTGGTAGATTGGGCAGGAAAGTGACAGATTTAGGTCAACTCCAATAAGTGCGAGGTGATGCATTTAGGGAGGTAAAACAGTAAAAGTGAATACACAATAAACAGAAATATACTGAGCAGGGTAGATGAAGTGAGAGATCTTGGACTGCAAGTGCACACGTCCCTAAAGGTAGCAGTATATGTAGATAAGGTTATAAAGAAGGGTGGCACAGTGGCTAGCATTGCTGCCTCACAGCACCAGGGTCCCAGGTTTGACAGCCTTGGGTGACTGTCTGTGTGGAGTTTGCACATTCTCCCCGTGTCTGCGTGGGTTTCGTCTGGGTGCCCCAGCTTCCTCCCACAGTCCAAAGATGTGCAGGTCAGGTGAATTGGCCATGCTAAATTGCCCATATTGTTAGGTGCATTAGCCAGAGGGAAATAGGACTGGGTGGGTTACTCTTCTGAGGGTTGGTGTGGACTTGTTGGGCCAAAGGACCTGTTTCCATACTGTAGAGAATCTAATCTCAAAGAAGGCATATCGAGTGCTGTCAGAGGTACAGAGTACAAAAATAGGGATACAATGATGAAACTATATAAGGCACTGGTGAGGTCACAACTGGAGTATTGTGTATATTTCTGGTCACCGCATTATAGGAAGGATGTAATTGCTCTGAAAGAGTGCAGAAAAGATTTGCTAGAATGTTGCCAGGGCTGGGAATTGTGGCTATGAGGAGCGATTGGAGAGGTTGGGTTTTCTCCCCCTGGAACGGAGAAGGCTGAGGGACAACATGATTCAGGTATACAAAATTGTCAAGCGTAGATATAGAATAAACAGGAAGAACCCGTTTCCCTTGGCAGAGATTTTTTTAAAAAACAGGTTTATAGATTCAAGTTAAGTGGCTGAAAGATTAGAGGGGACGTGAGGAAAATTTCTTTTACGCAGAGGGTGGTGGTGCCTGGAATGTGCCATATGAATTGGTGGGGCAGGCAGAAACACTAAACACTTAAAAAGAGCCTGGATCTGAACCTTAAGTGCTATAAGCTGTACAACTAGAGCAGGAAGATGGGTTTAGTAAGGGCATTGACCTGTGTTGTATCATTTCTATACTTCTATTGTCCTAAATTGATACCATCCAGAACAAAGTAGCCTGATAAATTGACACTACATCCAAAAAAAAACATTCTCTTCACCACTAACACTCATTAACTGCAGTGTGTACAATCTACGACATGCACTGCAGAAGTTCACCAGGGTTCCAAAGATAAGACCTTTCAAACCCATTTTCAGCAAAAGGACAAGGGCAACAGATACTTGAATACACCACCATCTTCAAGTTCTGCTCAAAGCCTCACACCATCTAGACTTATAAATATCACCATAGCTTTAGTGACACTGGTTCAAAATCCTGGAACTCCCTCCCTAGTGATAGTGCAGATGTACTGCAGCTGCTCATGATGGCAGCTCACACCATCTTCTCAAAGGCATTTAGGGGTGAACAATAAATGCTAGCCCAGCCAGCAACACTCACTTCACATGAATGGATAACAAAATGTTTGGAATGCTTTAATATTGAGTTAAAATTCAGATATGTAAGTCACAAACACACTATTTTAAGCTACCGTTCAGGAAACCATGTAGTGAAATGTTTCTAGAGTGACTGGATTAAAACATTACTCATGACATGCTGTCTGTATTTCTAGGTTCATAAGCTACCAGTTTCTCCTGAAAACCCAACTCACTGTAAACCCAATCCATGACCTAAAGCGAGGACTCAAATGCTTGTCAGTTGTTTAAAAACAAGTGGTCATTCATTTCTGGTGGGGAATGGAGGAAAAAGTGCATCACTTTGAAGTTAACTTGGATGTAACCTTGCAATATGTCCGTTATAGCAAAGTCAATCTACATGGCAACCCAATACAGAACTGGAGACATTCACAATGAGAGCTTGCATAATATGGTGTCTTTCATGGTCTCAGAAGGAATCAAAAACATTTTTTAGCCAATGAAATACAACTTTTTGAGGCATAGTGATTGTATAAGAATTAAGCAATAAATTCTCCATCAGCTCAGTTTGATCAAATCTTTATTATCTAGGAAATAGTGAGGACTGCAGATGTTAGAGAAGTCAGAGTTGATAAAGTGTGGCATTGGAAAAAGCACAGCAGGTCAGGCAGCATCTGAGAAACAAGTAAGTTGACATTTCAGGAATAACCTTTCATCAGGTTATTGCCCATCATGTTCACATTCTGGTAACTAACTCAATAGCTCATAAGTTATTGATCCAGCGAGTGGACCTGGTGTTGTTATATTTCTATGACTGGAAGAAAATCACATTACGTGCATCATAGTACACATGGTATATACATCTGAAAACTCAATTCAATTTGAGAAATATTTAACCTGTGTGAGGATTTTTACGGGCCAAGATTTTCGAAAGGAACACATTCTTGATTTGGATGTTTCACAACCGGTGAAAAAAACTGAGCAGGTTAATAGTGCCCTGATAGTTAATCACAAAAGTTAGATCTTTATAAGAAAAAGTAGTTGCTTGAGGAAGAAGGATATTAACTAGTATGGAAAGTGAGTGGGACTGTGAAATTAGAGAAGATGATTCATAGAAATAAATACATGATGATTGAGCAACCCATTTTTGTGCTGTAAAATTTTATATTTTGTGAAATATGATTCTTTCAAAATAATTGATATGCAATACTATCCCTTATTTCTACTCTTCTTTTAGCTAATTGATTGAATATTCCAGTTGTAACACATTGCTTTTCTGCCAACTCTTATCCTCACCCAACATAAGTTAATTAAATTCCAAAGTGTAAATATTAGGGTGCACAATCTCCTTCTGTGCTTTTCTGTGTCTTTGCACATTTGTGAAGTTCTATCTTTGGTTCTTAAGCAGTTTTGCTCTACACAAATCTTACAAATGAAATGGTAATAGCTTTTTAGAATTTTTAATCAATATGGAATATAAGATTGTGATTAAAATGTTTAAAATATTGCTGTTTTGTTTGGTAGTTTAATTGGTTATGACTGACAATACAAATTTAAACATTGCTTAATTTAGCATGATGTGGTAATGACATAAATCAGTCCATTTTATAACTCTCCCAATTTGCATTAACTTTATTGCAAATAAAATTCAGGAGAAATGCCAATAAGGCAGCTTATTTACTACCTGACATCATACACTTTTGCATTGAGTTGAAATGACCCTCGAGACTTTAATCAGTGCACTGAAGACACAGCAGAAGCAATCGGGTCTCTGCAGAGGTCTGATTGCCGCTTGCCATTCTCACAAGCATCTGTGAGATCTGAATGTCTTTGCTGACATATGTTAATTCCAGATTTTGTGTAAACAGGTGCAGGGAAGACATGCACAGGCAGAATGTGAAGCACACTAGTGGTATTCATACCAGACATAGATGGAACACTCTGGGAGCTGCCGAGACCAGGTCAGGAATTTGCTCATCGAGTGACTACTTAACTACAAGAACACAGTACCAATATTGTGCCAGAGAATGATTGAAACAGATGTTAACAAACCTTAAAATCAGAGCTGAAAAATGTGTTGCTGGAAAGTGCAGCAGGTCAGGCAGCATCCAAGGAGCAGGAGAATCAAAGAGCAGGAGAAGGGCATAAGCCCTTCTAAACCTTAAAATCAGTCAATATGTAAATGTATGGGGGTGGTATATGTAGAGTTTGACTACTATGATCTGTCTCATTTATCTCAGAGATATGAATTTTGCCAATGTGTTAGCAAAAATGTTCGCAATACTGGCAAACCTTTTTTTCAATTTTATTATAGATTTTCTCTAGTTTGATTCTTTTCTTATGGGAGAGGCTCTTTGTTGTAGGACAGTTCTGTAAGCACACCGGTCAAGCAGGAATCAGTTCTACTTGAGTTTTGGTATTTAGGAACCTCTGATTTCACAATGGGAAGCATCACAGCAGTGCCAGACTGTCTTCAGGAGATGGTTGTTTACCAGAAACTTTCCAACAAGGGGAAAGAGGGTTGGTGGCTGGTGGAAGTCATTGGATTACAATCAGAAACAATAACATCAGAAAATTTTCAATTCCTTCCGTCACCTACTGCAGTGCCTGAGGTTGTGCGTCATGCTCCTACATCAGCTAAGTCAGAACAGAACGCAACTGTAGTCAGTGCTCTTCCAGTCTCATTTAATTAATCACTGAATAAACTCAGTCATAAATATTCTAATTTTTCAAAGTGCTTATAGTCTTTAGTGCAAAATTTAGCTAGTTTAACATCTTTAAAAATAATTAGAGCTAATCATGTCATCTCATGCCTTATTGATACCAATTATGATGTAAGGATTTACATATTATTATCATTTAGTTTAGAGTTTTGATTTTGAGATACTTGCAAGTGGCTTTTGTGTGTATGAGTTGAATTAATGATTACATTTTCAGTATTTCTAGAGCCATGATTTTCTTTAGACCAATGTGAGAGAGGGATTGTGCCCCTGTTGTGATCATGGAGATTTGTTTGCATTGTGACTATTCTTTGATTGAGCAGAACTTGCTATCGGGTGATTAACTTTTCTGGTAGCATCAACTACTACACTAGCATACTCTTGCACCTCAATCCATTAATGGGACCATGGGAGCAAAATAGGCCTTCAAACCTTTGAACTGGCTCTTCAATTCAATATGATCATGTCTTTTCTCACTCTATTCTCATAACCCCTTTATGTTATTGGTATTTAGAAACCTGCCAATCACTACATTAAACATACTCAATGATTGAGCTTCCTCAGCTCTCAGGTAGAGAATTCTAAATATTTACAACTAAATATTTCTTCTCATCTCATTCCTAAGTGGCTTGCTCTTTATTTTGAAATTGTGTCCTCTGGTTCTAGACAACCCATCCACCAACATTTTACCTGAATTGATATTTTCTTTCCATCTAATCATTTTGTAGTTTTCAATGAGATCACCCCTTTTTCTTCAAAACTGTGGAGAATATAACCCAGTTTGTCAAACTTCTTTCCATAGGACATCCTAGAAGCAGGTCTTTTGAATCTTCATGACACCCAATAATATCCTTCCTATGGTAAAGGGACCAAAACGGCACACAGTACTTCAAGTGCAATCTTAATCTAGGTTCGATATAACTGAAGCAAGACTTTGCTATTCCTCTAATCAAACTTTCTTACAATGAAGGGTAATGTACAATTAGCCTTCTTAATTTCCTGCTGTAATTGAATGTCAGATAAGGACTCAGGGTTTCTTTGATTCACACTATTAGTACAGTTGGTGCCCTATAACCAACTCATATCATTGTTTGCTAATTAGATTTATTGTCGCATGTATATAAAATACAGTGAAAAGTATTTACTCATGTGTTGTATGCAAAGTGTTGCCATGCTCCAGCACTACCTTGAAACTCTGGATTTAATGCAGGAATTTACTGGATTTGGATTCACCTTTCTCTTTTCTTGTTCATTTTCTGCTGCTTGACATTGACCAGAGTGTCTGAAATGGGCTCCAGGGCCTTGGTTATGAGCCTCTGCTGCCACCAATACTGAAACCACTACATCTGAGCAGGAACATGGGACTGGGGTGCATGCTTTCCATATTTCCTGTTCCCCATCTGATATTTCTCCAGATGCTACCACCCGGCCATCAGTCATTAGGGTTTTCCGCCATCCCTTTTGCTGATGCTTCCTCTCCTTCAGGCGCCCAGACCTAGCTGTGGATGGACTCTTGGCTCAGCCTGCGAGTCCAGGCCAGGGGTGTCAGCCTGATACCTGCTCCTCTCTTGCTGGAAGACCCTCACTGGGATGGAGCCATGTCCACCTTGCCCTCCTGCTGCCACTGCAGGTCTCCTCCTCATGCTTCGCTCAGCCTTGACTGCCAGCATTCTTTAGGTGAAAGGGCCTTCTCCATGCTGGAGGACTCTACGACTCTCTATGTCTTTAACTTGTTCCATGATTGTCCTTTGCTATTTGGCTTCCTTAAGGCTGAGCTTGAGCATTCCTTCAGGATAGCTGAGTGTCATAGTCATTGTTGTCATCCTCTGAGCTCTCATGCCTGGACAGTTTGTTGGGGTGCTATGGCCATTCACCAAGGCCAGCAGAGATTCAAGTTTGGAACCAACGATTTCCACAGAGACTATGAAAAACTGCCATGATTTTAAGTCACCACAATGGGGTATTTGGTCATCTTTTCAATGAGCACAACCACACCTCAGGAAGGACATACTGGCACTGGAACGTGTCCAGCGGAGATTCACACGGATGATCCCTGGAATGACAGGTCTAGCATATGAGGAACAGCTGAGGATACTGGGATTGTATTCGTTGGAGTTTAGAAGATTAAGGGGAGACTTAATAGAGACGTACAAAATAATACATGGCTTGGAAAAGGTGGATGCTAGGAAATTGTTTCCGTTAGACGAGGAGACTAGGACCCGTGGACACAGCCTTAGAATTAGAGGGGGTCATTTCAGAACAGAAATGCGGAGACATTTCTTCAGCCAGAGAGTGGTGGGCCTGTGGAATTCATTGCCACGGAGTGCAGTGGAAGCCGGGACGCTAAATGTCTTCAAGGCCGAGATTGATAGATTCTTGTTGTTTAGAGGAATTAAGGGCTACGGGGAGAACGCTGGTAAGTGGAGCTGAAATGCGCATCAGCCATGATTGAATGGCGGAGTGGACTCGATGGGCCGAATGGCCTTACTTCCACTCCTATGTCTTATGGTCTTAAACCCTATAAACTACAATGCTGTCATTGTGCATTTTCAGTTTTGAATTTCTTCACGTTTGAATTTCTCCAGCGTTTTCTGTCTTCATTTCAGATTTCCATCTGTAGTATGTTTCTTTTATTTATTTTAATACTAATTTCCTTAATTCCACATTGTCACCATTCCCTTAGATCTCTAATTCTGGGAGATTCGGGTACCTTCCTCATTGAAAGAACACACAAATTAAACATTTAACTTCTCTGCCATTTCTCAGTTCCCCATTGTACATTTTCCTGATTCTGCCTGTAATGGATATACACTGATCTCAGCAGAACAATTCCATTTTTACTAATACAATTCCTTATACCTGTATAAGTTCTTCTAGTCCATTCGTAATATTTTTATAGTTTAAATTCATGTTTCATTTTCATTTTTTAATCAGTTTCTTGGTTGGCCTTTGCTGTATTCTAAATTACTCCCTGCACTGAAGATTAGCATAATGTTTGGCAACTGAATTGGCCTTTGTTAGCCACACTTAACTGACTTTTGGGATTTTATGCCGTGAAGGAGTTATAGCAGTTGTAAACTATGCAATAACACTTTGAAACTAATGTGACGTTAAAGAAAAAAAAGTACACTTTGTCAGAACCCGTTCTTTTAATGAAGAATCATTGGACTCAAACAATTAACTCTGGTTTTCTCTCCATAAGTGTTGCAAGACCTGCTGAGTTTCTTTTGCACTTTCTGTTTTTGCTTTAGATCTCTGGTGTCCAGATTTATTGGTTTTATTTTTATGACATCATACCCTAAATGGCTTGTCAGAATCCATCTCAACCAATTTGCCCCTCATACAATCATACTTTTCTTTGTTCAAATCATAACATCTTGGCTTCAGATTGAACTAGCTCACAAATGTAATATAAATTTCTATTATATCTTGGTCACCCATCCATAAATGTCCTTTTGCAACATTATTGATAATTAGCCTTTACATACCATAATACATGAACCACAATGGCCCATTCTGTAGTTGGTTTCTGAACATACCGAACATGCTCCAGAAACGAATTTTTCACAGCATTAGTGCTCATATTATACGCAGATTAAAGTCATCCAACTGTATCGAATTACTCATGCGACATCTCTAATCTCCTGATTAATGCCATGATTCACAACGTTACCACTGTTGGTGACCTATAACCAACTCATATCTTTGTTCGCTGCCCTTTGCTGTCAAGATTTCAAGATTTCACATTTTGTTCTTCTACTCTGAAATCCTCCTTTACTAATGTACTTATTCTTTGCAAAAAGTCACCTTCTTTGTGGAGTTTGCACGTTCTCCCCGTGTCGGCGTGGGTTTCCTCCGGGTGTTCCGGTTTCCTCCCACAGTCCAAAGATGTGCCGGCCAGGTGAATTGGCCATGCTAAATTGCCCGTAGTGTTAGGTAAGGGGTAGATGTAGATGTAGATGTAGGGGTATGGGTGGGTTACGCTTCGGCGGGGCGGTGTGGACTTGTTGGGCCGAAGGGCCTGTTTCCACACTGTAAGTAATCTAATCTAATCTAATCTTTTCCTTTTTGCCTGTAATTCCTAAATATTAAATATCTTTGAACATTCATTTTCCAATTGTAGTCACACTACAGCTATGTTTCTGTAATGGCAATGAACTTGCATGCTTTTACCTTTGTTTGTGCCTTTAAATCATCCACCTTGTTACAAATACCAGGTGTCAGATCTCTCAGTGAGAGAGCATTTCGATGACAGTGATCACAACTCCCTGACCTTCACTGTACACATGGAAAAGGATAGACACAGACAGAACGTGAAAGTAATTGGGGGAGGGAGAATTACAATGCTCTCAGGAACTAGGGTGCCTAAATTGGGAACAGGTATTCTCAGGGAAATGCACAGCAGAAATGTGAAGGTTTAGGAAGCACTTTCTGATAGTGCTGGACAGGTTTATGCTGAGGCAAGGAAGGGATGGTAGGTTGAAAGAACCTTGGGTGACAAGGGATGTGGAACAGCTAGCCAAGAGGAAGAAGGAAGCTTACTTAAGGTTGAGGAGGCAAGGTTCAGACAGGGCTTTAGAAGGTCACAAGGTAACCATGAAGGAACTGATGAATGGCTTCGTAGAGCTAGAAGGGGGCATGAAAACGTTTTAGCAGGTAGGATTAAGGAAAACCCTTCGGCATTCTACACTTACGTGAGGAACAAGATGATGGCTAGAGTGAGGTAGGGCCGATCAAGGGTAGTGGAGGGAACTTGTGTCTGGAGTCAGAGGAGGTATGGGAGGCCCTTAATAAATACCTTGCTTCAGTATTCACAACTGAGAGGGACCTTGACGATTCTGAGGACAGCGTGAAACAGACTGATATGTTTGAACAGGATGGTGTTAGAAAGGAGGATGTGTTGAAAATTTTGAAAAACATAAAGATAGATAAATCCTCTGGGCCAGATAGGACAAACCCTGGGTGCAGAGGAGGTTTACCAGGATGTTGCCTGGTATGGTAGGAAGATCGTATGAGGAAAGGCTGAGGCACTTGGGGCTGTTTTCATTGGAGAAAAGAAGGTTTAGGGGAGATTTGATAGAGGTGTACAAGATGATTAGGGGTTTAGATAGGGTTGACAGTGAGAACTTTTTTCCACTTATGGAGTCAGCTATTATGAGGGGGCATAGCTTTAAATTAAGGGGTGTTAGGTATATGACAGATGTTAGGGGTAGGTTCTTTACTCAGCGAATCGTGAGTTCATGGAATGCCCTGCCAGTAGCAGTGGTGGACTCTCCCTCTTTATGGGCATTTAAACGGGCATTGGATAGGCATATGGAGGATAGTGGGCTAGTGTAGGTTAGGTGGGCTTGGATCGGCGCAACATCGAAGGCCAAAGGGCCTATACTGCGCTGTATTCTTCTCTGTTCTATGTTCTACTACAGGAAGTAAGAAAGAGATTGCTGGGCCTTTGGCGATGATCTTTTCATCCACACTGTCCACTGGTGTAGTGCCAGATGATTGGAGGGTGGCAAATGTTCACCCTTATTCAAGAAAGGGAATAAACACGGGAATTACAGACCAGTCAGTCTTACGTCTGTGGTGGGCAAAGTATTGGAGAGGATACTGAGAGATAGGATTTATGATTACTTGGAAAACTGTAGTTTGATTAGAGATAGTCAGCATACCTCACAAATCTTATTAAATTCTTTGAGAATGCGACAAAACACATTGATGAAGTTAGATGTAGTGTACATGGATTTTAGCAAGCATTTGATAAGGTTCCCCATGGTAGGCTCAATTAAAAAGTAAGGAGCCATGGGATATAAAGAAATCTGGCTATTTGGATACAGAATTGGCTGTTCCATAGAAGACAGAGGGTTGTGGTAGTTGGACAGTATTCAGCCTGGAGCTCAATGACCAATGGTGTTGCACAGGAATCAGTCTGGGACCTCTGCTCTTTGTGGCTTTTATAAATGACTTGGATGAGGAAGAGGAAAGGTGCCAATGACACGAAGCCTGGTAGAATTGTGGATAGTATGGAGGGCTGCCGTAGGTTGTAATGGGACATTAACAGGATGCAGAACTGGGCTGAGAAGTGGCAGATGGATTATAATGTGGAAAAGTGTAACATGATTCACTTTGGAAGGTCAAATTTGAATGCAGAATACAGGTTAAAGGATTCTTGGCATTGTGGAGGAACAGAAAGATCCTGGGGTCCATGTCCATAGATCCCTCAAAGTTGCCACCCAAATTGATAGGGTTGTTAAGAAAACATATGGTCGGTTGAGTTTTGTTAGCAGGGGGATTGAGTTTAAGAGCCGTGAAGTTATGCTGCAGCTCTATGGAGCGCTGGTTAGACCACATTGGAATATTGTGTTCAGTTCTGGTCGCCTCATTATAGGAAAATGTGGAAGCTTTGGAGAGGGCACAGAGGAGATTTACCAGGATACTGTCTGGACTGGAGAGCATGTATTATGAAGAAAGGTTGAGGGAGCTACGGCTTTTCTCGTTGGAGTAAAAAAGGATGAGAGGTGACTTGATAGAGGTGTACAGGATGTTGAGAGGCATTGATAGAGTGGATAGCCAGAGACTTTTTCCCAGGATAGAAATGGCTTATCATGAGGGGATATAATTTTAAGGTAATTGGAGTAAGGTTTAGAGGAGATGTCAGAGGTTGGTTCTTTACATAGAGAGTGGCGGGTGCATGGAATGCACGGCCAGCGGTGGTCAGATACATTAAAGGCATTTAAGTGACACTTGGATATGCGCATAGAGGATAGTAGAATGAAGGGTATGTAGGTTAGTCTGAAGATAGTAGGATGAAGGGTATGTAGGTTAGTCTGATCTTAGAGTAGGACAACATTGAGGGCCAAATTCTATGTTCTAACAGTGTACATTCGGATGGAGTGACTTGATATTGCTTTTTCACCTCATTCCACATACCAAGCTTGGTTGATTTCATCTGCTTCTAATTTCACTCGTCACATTACTACCTCCTGTCATCAGCTTTACTTCCTTCTAGTTTGAGCTAACCCTCCGGAATCCTGATAACCTATTTGAAACCCTCCCGAACAGCACATGCAAATCTCCATCTGAGACTATCGGTTCTAGTTCTGTAAAGGTGCCTCATCTGTCCTAAAACAAGTCCGAATGTTTCGGAAATCTGATGCCTTACCTCTTACATTAATTATTGAGCCACATATTCAACTAATCAAACTTCCTATTCCTATGCTCACTAGCACAAGCCATCCTACTTTTTTCATACCTTCCTAAAATCTGCATTCGTGATCTCAATCCTTTCTACATATGTTGTCATACTATGTGTCACAACTTTCGGCTGTTCACCCACACCAGTGAGATGTCCTGCAACTGATGTGTTTGTGTTATATGACTAGCGAGGCAACACACCATCCTGGAGTCAGGTTTACACTGTAGAAATGATTGTCTGATCTATTTGATTATGGATATCACTATTGCTCCTGCTGTCCTTTCAGCTCACCTTTATAGCCAAATCACCCATAGTGCTACAGACTTGGTTCTAGATAACTTACTGGAGGAAGCGTCACTCTCACTATATCCACAATGGAAAACCAATTAGCAAGCAAAAACAAACAAACAAAAAAACTGTGGATGCTGGAAATCAGAAACAAAAACTGATATTGCTGCAGTCACTCAGCAAGTCTGACAGCATCTCTGGAGGGAAAACACAGTTAACGTTTTGGGTCCAGTAACCTGTGGCCTGATGGGCCACTCAAAATGATGGACTTAATGAAAAAAGAGACAATAAACGAGACATGCTGGGAAACTGAGGCAAGTCTTGGCCAAAGTGACTGTGCTCAAAGAGTCTGAAATAAACAAGCTGCAGAATCCAGACAGGCTGCAGCTACAGGCAGACAGTATACTATTGACTCGGCAGCTGCAAACAATACAATAAACTACTTTCACTTAAATTTGAATTGAATGGCATTGACCTGAATGCTATCCCCAGCATAAATGGAAACATTGAGTTGTTTACCAGATGAAGGGGTGCCTCACACCCTTATTTGGAAAGGACTTTTGTTCTGTGTGCCCCCAATAGCTTCAGGAATGGATGCCCAAGGACCACCCTGCCATCTGGTTGGGTCTGATCAATCAGGGTGATTGAGCCCTGATCAATCTATTGGTGGGCATTGAAGGCACTCCCAAAAGGGCATGAAGACTTCTAAATATAAGAATTGCTGCATTACCACCCTCAGGGGCAGTAACATGAGACCAACCACCGTGAAGAGAAGATGCCCCTAGGACCACTGGGAGAAGACATTGCCACATGGATCAAGGCCAAGATCTAATGTGGTGGTATACTACTGTAACTTATCCAGAGCTAAGTTACAGTAGAAGGTAGTTGATTAGATTTGTAGTGTAAATTTGTACATGGTGCATTTTGTTATTATAATATTAATTGGGTTAAATAAATAAATATTATCATTTATTACTATTAAGAGTCGACTCAAGAGTTTCCTTGCTGGGTATAAAAGTTAAAACACACTGTATGGCCGGTGCAACAAACCTTTCTTCATAACTGATTGCAGCTAGGACAAGATTAGTATATATGCTGAAGATGAGGTAGGGGGTGAAGAGTAAACAATAGATGGAAAATGGAGCCCTGAGAGGGAGAACAGCAGTTGTGCAGAAAAAAGAATGGATAATGTTCAGCCTGATTTTCCAGTTAGCTGTGGTAGCAACCCATGTGATGACTCTACCTATTGTTTACTCTTCCCCCCACCCCATTTTCAGCATACATACCAACATTTTCCCAGTGACAATCAGTTCTAAACAAGGGTTACTGGACATTGACCTTGTACTCTATCCACAAATGCTGCAAGACCTGCTCAATTCACAAACATTTTATACTCAGGGGACTTTTGAATGCCTGCTTAATTCTCTTAGAGACCCTGGCAGTCGCCCAATCTGCTTGTGGTGTTACCACCTCCCCAGATGTGTTATCCATTGTTCTCGGTCTTGTAAACACACAACTGATTACAGTCAATGCTGTTAAAAATCACACAACACCAGGTTATAAGTCCAACTGGTTTATTTGGAAGTACCAGCTTTCGGAGCACTGCTCCTTTGTCAGATAGCTACACGAACTAACTGACGAAGGAGCAGTGCTCCACAAACTAGCACTCAGATGAGGCAGCGCTGAGGAAGGGCTCTTTTTTTATCCTCTCTCAAAAACAATTATCATCAATGCTAAAAAAAAGTTTTAACCATCCATCTCTTCAGCTGGAGCTTTTTTCAGAAAGCTTGTATGACTGCTTAATGCTGGAATGAAACAGGACATCTTTTACTTTAAAATATGGTTTTTAGTTCATTGAAAAAATACTTTATTAATTCTTAAAATTGTTTCATTCACCAGCTCTTGATGCAGTCCTCTTCAATGGAGAGGAAGTTATGCAAATTCCTGTAGAGGTCCCTCTTTAACTCAGTGTGTTTTTCCTCACTTATAATCTTACCTACATGCATTCATTTAATTACTCCATTTACTTGTTCTACTAATCTATTATTTTGGACAAATCCAACCGGGCCAATTACCACCCCTTCAGTCTACTCAATCATCAGTAAAGTGGATGGAAGGTGTCAACAATAATGTTATTAAGCAGCACCTGCTCAGCAACAACCTGGTCAGTAACACTCAGTTTGAATTCCACCAGGGCCACTCAGCTCCTGAATTCATTACAGTCTTGGTTCAAACATGGACAAAAGAGCTGAATTCCAGGGTTGAGGTGAGAGTGACAGCCCATGCATTTGACGGAGTGATAGCATCAAGGAGCTCTAGCAAAATTGAAATCAATGGGTGTCAGGTCAAACTGTCCAGTGGTTAGAGTCAAACCTAACACAAAGGAAAATGGTTGTGATTGTTGGAGGTCAGTCATGTCAGCTCCAGGACATCTCTGCTGGAGTTCCTCAGGGTAGTTCCTCAGGGTAGTTTCTAAGGCTCAATCATTTTCAGCTGCTCCTTCAGAAGGTCAGAAGTGGGGATGTTTGCTGATGATTGCACAATGTTCAGCACCATTCACAACTCCTCAGACACTGAAGCAATCCATGTCCAAATGCAACAAGATTGGACAACATCCAGGCTTGGGCTGACAAGTGGCAAGTAATATTCACGCCATATAAATGCCAGGCTATGACCATCATCAACAAGAGACAATCTAACCATCGCCCCTTGACATTTGATAGTGTTGCCATCACTGAAACCCCCACTATCAACATCCTGAGCATTACTGATCAGTATCTTAACTGGACTCACCACATAAATGCAGTGGTTACAAGAGTAGATCAGGAATACTTCAGCAAGTATTCCTGAGAGCCTGTCCACTGTCTACAAGGCACAAGTCAGGAGTGTGATGGAGTACATCCTACTTGCTTGGATGAGTGTAGCCCCAACAACACTCAAGAAGCTTTACACCATTCAGGAAAAAGCAGCCCACTTGATTGGCACTGCATCCACAAGCATCCACTCCCTCCGCTAGCGATGCTCAGTAGCAGCAGTGTGTCACCATGATACACTGCAGAAATTCACCAAAGATTGGGCTCAGTGGTTAGCATTGCTGCCTCACAATGCTGGGGACCTGGGTTCCATTCCACCCTTAGGCAACCTTCTGTGTGGAGTTTGCACATTGTCACTATGTCTGCGTGGATTTCCCCCCACAGTCCAAAGATGGGCAGTTAGGTGGATTAGCTTCATTAAATTGCCCAGGGATTTGCAAGCTAGGTGGACTAATCATGGGAAACGCAAGGTTACAGGGATGTGATGGGGAGGAATTGTGCATCTGGGTGCGATGCTCTTTGAAGGGTCAGTATGGACTTGATGGACTGAATGGCCTGCTTCCACACTATTGGGACTCAGAGAGCACCTTCCAAAACCACAGCCATCTTCACCTTGAAGGTTCCTCATGGGAGACTGATTAGCAAGGTTAGATCTCATGGAATACAAAGAGAACTAGCCATTTAGATACAGAACTGGCTCAAAAGTAGAAGACAAAGGGTGGTGCTGGAGGATTGCTTTTCAGACTAGAAACCTGTGACCAGTGGTGTGCCACAAGGATCGGTGCTTGGTCCACTATTTTTGTCATTTATATAAATGAATTGGATGTGAACATAGGAGGAATAGCTATTAAGTTTGTAGATGACACCAAAATTGGAGGCATAGTGGCCAGTGAAGGTTACCTCAGAGTACAATGAGTTCTTGGTCAGATGGACCAATGTACCGAGGAGTGGCAGTTGGAATTTAATTTAGATAAATGTTAGGTGCTACATTTTGGAAAAGCAAATCAGAGCAGGACTTACACATTTAATGGTAAGATCCTAGGGAGTGTTGCTTAACAAAAAGACCTTGGAGTGCAGTGCAGGTTCATAGTTCCTTGAAAGTAGATTCGCAGGTAGATAGGATAGTGAAGAAGGCATTTGGTATGCTTTCCTTTATTGGTCAAAGCATTGAGTATCAGAGTTGAGCGGTCATGTTTTTGGCTGTACAGGACATTGCTTAAGCCACTTTTGGAATATTGTATGCAATTCTGGTCTCCCTCCTAATGGAATGATGTTGTGAAACTTGAAAGATTTGCAAGGATGTTGCCGGGATGGAGGGTTTGAACTAAAGGGAGAGGCTGAATAGGCTGGGACTGTTTTCCTTGGCACATCAGAGGATGAGAGGTGTATACATTCATGAGGGGCATAGAGTCATAGAGATGGAAACAGACCCTTTGGTCCAACCCATCCATGCCAACCAGATATCCCAACCCAATCTAGTCCCACCTGCCAGCACCCGGCCCATATCCCTCCAAACCTTTCCTATTCATATACCCATCGAAATGCCTTTTAAATGTTGCAATTGTACCAGCCTCCACCACTTCCTCTGGCAGCTCATTCCATACACGTACCACCCTCTGTGTGAAAATGTTGCCCCTTAGGTCTCTTTTATATCTTTCCCCTCTCACCCTAAACCTATGCCCTCTAGTTCTGGACTCCTCCACCTCAGGGAAAAGACTTTGTCTATTTATCCTATCAATGCCCCTCATAATTTTGTAAACCATTATAAGGACAAAAGTACCGACTTCGCAGTTGCAACTGCCATTCGACTGCCCATTCTACCATCTCACCTGTATTCTTTTGAAGTTCTACACTACTCACCTTGAAGTTCATAATTTCATACACCTGCACTTTTTAAAATTGTGTTTTTACATATAGCTTAAGTCATTCATACGGCTACCAGTGGAAACTTACATCACAAACCTTTCAAGAGCCTGAAAAATATATTAACTGCTCCTCTCTGTTTCTTGTTACCCCTTGACAGTTCATCAAAACATTTGAAAATCAATCTTTTTAAAGTGAGCTTTGGTTATGTTGAGCGTTTACAAGCAAATTTCTCAGTGAATAAAGTAATTAAAAATCTAATATTAGAAATTATAATGCTTTCAATACAAAATTGCCTTTAAAAATAATGCAATGCATCAAATATGATGTCTTTATTATGTACAATAAGCAAATATTCAAAAATGAGGCAAGAAAGACACTTTAGTTGAGAAACAGCTTTGTGACATCAAGTCCTTTTTCTCCCATTGACAACTGTACAAAAACATGCCCTTGATATAATCAGCTACCTGTACAGCACTGGCCAGCCATTGCCTTTCTTCTCCCTAACAATAAGAATGTTCACAACTGCACGAATTAATATAGACAATGTTACATAAGTCAGCCAAAAATAACACAAAGTGGTGTCAGTAGTGAACTCAGCAAACAATTAGAAAGTAAATATCAGCAAGTGTATAATATCATGGCCAAAATCAGGCTTCTGGAAAATGCTGCACTTCTCTTCAATAAGAAAATTACTAAATACTTAAAATAAAAGCACTTTTTAAAATGGACATGATGTATTAGTGAAATGATGAGAGCCATTGAGGACCACATGTCAATAAGGTTATCAAAATTAAATTTTGCAGACTGAATTAATGATCAGTGTGACCCTGTCCACCAGCTAGAAAAGGAACTCTGCCCTAATCATTTTCAGATACTCCGTATAATTACATTCCATAATATTCCATATTAGATCATTGATTTTGTCAGTGATAGTGTTTTCCAAAGATCTCTGATCAGGAACTTGCCTGCCCACCTGAGACCATCAACTTTTACTGAAGTCTCATCACATTACATACATATGTCTCTCCACCTGGCACAAGGATGTAAGTAAATTGGTTTCTAGTTGGCCTGGTTGAGGACCTAACCTGCCCCTAATTGAATTGGAAGTTGTCATTGACTTATGGTAGGCACTCTATCCCTATGATCCTGATTTAATTGGTAAAATTTCTAAGCATTTTAAGACTATATAGCTTTGTATTTCCTATTGACTCACCCAGTTTACAAATATAAAGTGTCTCTTTAGCCATTTGCAAATACACATTATAGAAGCCAACAGATTTAATTTGCTTCGCTTCCATCAATAGACGCTGACAGCAAACATAAATAGGTTAAGACCCAGACAGCAAAAATGGAAACTTCCATTTTACCAAACCTCCAGATGTCGAGATGTCTTCTAGTGTGCACCATCATTCCTAATTGTTCAGCATTGCTAAATGGTGGTAAGGAATAGAACTTTATTAAACTGGTGCATATTGTCTCACTTAACCAGTTACATTTTGTGATTTCTTGCGATCTTTAAGCCCACAAGTCAATTATTAGACTTTTAGTTTTGCCATAACACTGGTACATGCCCACAAATTCCCGAACTGTCCAGTTTTCCTAACTGCTGCTGATAAAACAGCGATTATCCTTAGCGGCAAAATGGCTGGTGATGTCACTGATGGTGACAGATCAAGCCATAGAAAATGGATTCACATGCTCTAATGATGTCACTGGATCCACAGGTAGTGATGTCACATCAAATGATGTGGGGACCCAATGGAAGCAAGGACAAGCATAGAAGTGGGAGGAAGCTTTAGCCAACCTCCATTTGGCTGTGATTTTTTTTGATTTTTAAAATGAATGTAAAATTCTGATGAATGTTTATAAACACATACTTCCTGAAGCACCATCTTTGAGACTGGCTGATATTTTCCATTGCTCATTAATGTCATAAACCTTTTCTCTGAGCATGCACGATCTTTGTGACAACTGTAGGTAGTGTTCTGTAAATCAGAATCATGATAAATTTACATATGATTTTCCATGCCCAACATCAGTGTACTTCAAGTACATAATGTAAAATTCATCTAAAGGTTTATTTTGGAAACGCAGGTGCAAATGGTAAGTTTTGATTTGTGGAAGTGGAAAACGTGTTTCGGACCATTCAGAAGTAACTTTATTTCAGAAAAGGTAGCTGTACTGTCTGATCTCACAAACAATGTCTAAACTTACTAATAACAATTACTTTGGTAGACTCTGAAGGAACCATTAAATAATTCTGTTTTAAATAGTGAAATAAAAAACAAAATAGAATTCCAAAAGCTAGCCAATCAAATTTTTGTAAATAAAGTGGACAGCCATGACCTTTTCCAGTTAAAGAAGAACAAGCTTAATAAAAAATTTGGAGTTTGCCAATCAAAAATGTTCTTCCGCTCCTCATTATATATACCATAATTTTACCGTAACATTTCCTCAATTCTGCTCTTAAAGCAGTGCTTAAAACTAACCTCAAATCCTGGGCTGGATTTTTATCTTTGAGGTGAGTTGCTTGATTTTGAGGCAAAAAGTTTCCCAATTGGTGTTGTTTTCATGTTGAGGAATGTTTGCAGGGTGAAGTCAGGCCGCATGGACATGGATTAGAGGCTGCAAATACCAATGTGGAATAAAAACAGAAAGTACTGAAGAAACTTAGCAGGTCCAATCTATCTTTTCAATCAGAATTAAAACATTAACTCTGCTTTTCTCTCTTCAGATGCTGCCAGACGCAATAAGCTTTTCCAATACCTTGTTTTATTTCAGGTTATGGACATCTGCAGCATCTTGCTTTTAAAACAGGCTGGTTAAAAAAAAAACACCTTAGTTTGTTGGTACTTTGTTAACTAATATTCCCTCACACCCATGATCTTCCCATTTCCCAATCATGTCAACTCTTAGCACTTCCATGCTCATTCAACCAGTGTAAATACTAAAGAACCAATAAACTCTAGATCAATAATCTCATATACAGAAAAACTTTTAAAAAGTCACTCATAAATTTCTTATAAAAACATTAATCAGATCAGAAAAGAGTACTCTTTATCTTGTGTGTGGAACATTACAGAACAGATTTCAGCATTAAAAAAAAACTTGGGCTGTCAATCAAGCAATGATTTCTTTTGTTTCAATAAAGTGATACAAATCGATATATTGATGCTCCAAACTAAAATGCAAATCTGTACTTTTAACTAAATACTGGCCACAAAATTTTTTGGAGCATTAGTTCTACAACATTTTTTTTCTGCAAACTAAGAAATTGTTTAATCTTGTAGGGTCTATATTTTGAGACTCTACTACTATTTAGATAGATGCAGTTAGATCCAGCCACATAATTTGTTTTAGCTGACTTTCTGCTCTGCTAGATCAGGAACAGCATCAATTACTGTGACAAAGCAGGCAGCATTTCACCAGGTGAGTGTTCATCATGCTCAATATAAGCATGGATTTGGGATAGGTGTCATAAAATTTTGCCCAGATTACAAGAATTGAAAAATACAAATTGATGCAATCTGATCTAAAGAACATCTAACCATACTTTGTAAATCGCCATATTATTTGTTATGTATTGTAATTCTGAATTCTAACAAAAACTCTGGCGCTTATATTTTTCAGGTTGAACCATTTCACTGCAGAAAGCTGGTTCAATTTGGCCTGAAGTTTATTATAAATATAAGCATCTATTTTTTATGCCAAACATGAGTAACTGGGTTCTGGGAAAATGTAACCAACAATATTGCTTTAACTGTCATTACAATCACTTTAACTGCTCGATAGTATGTACAGAAAACAATTCTGATTTTTACTGTTATCAGTAATTATTTAGATTCATCATTACAAGTACCATCATTGTCTATAAAGCAATCCAGTGTTTGTACAGATAATATTTTACTTAACCAGAATTAGTCAGATTGATCATTATTTATATCACGGAATAAATACTGTTGTATTCTGTGAACCCATGGTGGTCATCAGTTATATAGTGATGTTCAATGCTAATGAGAAGCATGTGGCCCTGCTTCAATTTCTGTTGCCCTAAATATTCATTATCTCTATATTTGTTTTAGTTATGGCTTATTACGTTTAAGAAAGAATTACTACAGATACAATATGAGGCTATAGCGTATCCCAAAACATCTGCTTTTAAAATACCACATTATCCATTATTGCAGTAGTGACCTTTTCTCAAATTGATGTTTATATGCTAAGTTTAGAATTGACAGAAAGCAGGACTCAACATTTTGTGACATGCTTCTAGTATTACACCAGCAAAATTCTCAAGTAGAGAAATAGTAGATATACACTATGTAATAGTGGCAGAATGTTTTTTATTCATCTGCCTATTTATATTCCAATTGAATATTGAAAGGCAATAAAGATCCTACTTTATACTGTACACATGATCATTGTTTTCAGCAGAAGTGCAAAAGAGACAAAAGAATACTGACCCACTTCTATATGAATTGATGATAATGCATAGATAGATCATTATGAGTCAGGGTATTGAAAATACTGTACTCTTTGCTCATACCTTTAAAGATTACAGGCTGTCAAATACATTCCAAATAAAATATCCACCATATCCTTTTACTCTCATCTATTCATCTTCCTCTTTACATTCCCAACTTATTTAATATCATGTTCCACTTCGCATATATCTAGATACAAAATCCTTCTCGTAATTCCTTAGAAACAAATCTACTTCCAAACAGTTTCTGCCTTATTCAAAAAGTCCTCAACTTCTGAAGATCCATACACTTGATTCTCCAGCTTTTAGTGCAAGCTTTGATCCTCTATGGAGTGTACAGCCGCAACTTGTTAAATGAGGATTTCCACCACATCATCGTCAAAGTCAGGTTTGTGGTAGGGATAGTTGCCTCTTCCTTTGCTGTCATGTGATTTGATATTAATGATGGAAACATCTCCTAAAGAGGTGAAAATACATTAGAGTGAACCAGTCCTTTAAATTTTGGAACCTCATAATGAAGTAGCCTATCTTAAAGGGCTCTGCCTGCAAAACAGTTTTGAAAACTTTAATTCCTCGTTATGAACATATAATTAGTGCAATTGCATCAAATTGTGCACTTTTTGCTGTTTGAAAATTCTCACAACTCTTCCAAATTTCTAAATAAGAAAGGATTCCTAAAACACTTTTAAGTTTTATCCAGTATATAAATCCACAAAGGCCCATTTCCAACATAATGTATGATTGTAATAGCAATTATTTATAATTAATTATAATCAAATTATTTGTTACTTTTTTTTGTTTATTCATCCCTTTCCTAAAACAGTTAACAGCAATATGGTGTCTAACAGCACACGTGATATTTGTTCTGAAACCTTTGTCAGTGGACACGTGATTATGTTGATGATGAGTGGATGCAGGTATTCAAGTTGAAATGAACATGATTTTTAAGCTGAATTCAGATAGGCACATTTCTATCAGGGATCATTGAAGCCCACATTAATGATCTCTTTCCTAATTCTATTTTAGTATGTCTAGACCGACCACTCTAATCACAGGCCCAGTAATGATTAGATATCTCAAAAGACAGCATGTACAGGGCAACCTCGAATATTCGAACGACACAGGTGAGGAGTATTTTGTTCGGATAATCAAATATTCGGATAACACTGTTTATCCAGGCACCGGGACCTTGAGATCTTGTTCGGATAATCCAAAATCGGATAATCAATGTTTGGAAAATTGAGGTTGTACTGTATGAGAAATGTCACTGTCCACATGCTTGGTATGATTGAGAAACAATTCCATTTGTGTAACATCCATGTTTACTCATGTGCAAATAGAGCTATTTCATATCTACACATAGCCTCCTTTAATATTGCTGCGCCTTCCTCCTCCCTCCTACCTCCTCCACCCCCCGCCCCCCGCCCCCCGCCCCCCCACCACCACCACCACCAAAACCCACTAGTGCTGCAAACACCTACAATCACTTTGCAATTTGTCTGGACTGTTTCTTTACATGTTGTAGCCAGTTCATAATGCAATTTAAAAGTTAAAAATCACACAACACCAGGTTATAGTCCAACAGGTTTGTTTGGAAGCACTAGCACTATAGTTGGACTATAACCTGGTGTTATGTGATTTTTAACTTTGTACACTCCAGTCCAACACCAGCACTACCAAATCAAGACTATTTAAAAATGAATATTAAATCAAAAGGTATTGGTGCAGTTGTACAGGAAGTGCTCCATGATTCTGAGTGAAAATAACATAGCAAACCACAATTATGAATTTAAGTTCACCCTGGACTCCCTTTCAAGATGGCAGCAGAGTAGCAGTGCTCCGTCTGAGCTCCTGGCTTAGGGCTTATCTGCTTTTGTTTGCTTTTTATCAGGGTTTATTGATTGTCTTTTTACTTCCACTTTTTACTTTTGTTCTTTTATTTTGTTGTTTTTTTTTGCCTCTTGAAAAGCCTTTTTGCTGTCTTCAGTAAGGCGACAGCAGGCCCAGCCTCCTCAGCATGGGCGGCAGTGGCAGCAAGAATCGGCTCCTCGATGACAGTGAGGCTGGCACAAGGGGAGACTGAACCTGAAGCAAGCTTGTGATGGTACTGAGCGTGAGTCCGGGAGTGATAGATGGTGTAAAAACAATGACTGCAGGCACTGGAAACCAGGTTCTGGATTAGTGGTGCTGGAAGAGCACAGCAGTTCAGGCAGCATCCAAGGAGCTTTCAGTGATAGATCAGTGATAGATGGTGCCAGACCACCAGTGATTTCAACATTGGTGGGCCCAACAGTGCAGAACTGAAGGTGGTGGTGGTGGTATCGGCTTTCAAGATGGCAGTGACAGCAGGGCAGCTGCTTCATTCAGTGAAGAAAGAGGCATCTGCAGTTGGTGTTGGAATCAGGATGTTGGGCTTCAGCTGTGACCATGCGATAGGCCCAAATTGTCAATCCTGGGTGGATTGACTGGAGCAGTGGTTGCGGTAATCCTGGAATGCATTAGTGGTGATAGTGGCCTCAGAGTGGGACTCCTGGATTGGACTGCATTGTGGGGGCATTTGTGGGCCTGGAGCCTGTTGTGGAGACATCTGCTCTCCGATATTGAGCAGAACACAAGGAGGGAGGAAAATTCTGTTTTTAGTTATATTCTAATATTTTTTGTAATTCAGTTGGTTCCAGAGCACGGTGGTATATTAGACTTTCCACTATACATATTTGTAAAATACAGGTGGCAATAAATAATTCATTCATTAAGTCTAATAGATCTGTCTTCGAGTACACCCAATCCCATCATACTCACCTGTTTGAGCAATATTGCTGTTTATAAATCAGGAGGATTAGGCAAACACTTTGTTTTTGATATTTTGAGGAGCGAACCTCATATCATTAACTAAAAATCAACATTATGACAAGCAGTCCAATTTACCTAATTTTTCTGTGCTGCTTCGTGCTGATTTTGGTCTCACAATGGGGCTGCTGAAGGGGGTTGTGCTGAGCCTTCGCCTTCCATGGATCGGGGCACTACTTGGACGGATGAGTTCAGGACTTTTATCTGTCTGTGTACTGCTATCCTTACTGCCAGTTTTAGTATGTGTGGAGACCACTGGGAACGAAGTTGCAGTCATTTGAAGTGAGGTATGAAAAGAATTTTCTTGATTGTCTTTAATTTGAAGCAAGCCTGTGAAATGCAACAAGATTAATAGCTAAGCTTTTTTTTGGTTCACAAATTTAAATCTGGCATCATGTAAATGCAGTAAACTTGGCTGTGTAACAGATTTAAATATCACAGATGCATTCCAGCAGGTAAAATTTGCAATGGTAAAGTTCAAACATGAACACTTCAAAAACAGTGCAATGTTAAGTTGCTCGCTATGTAATTCCTAACCTGATTTAAAACATTTCTGTTACTAGCCTCAACAAATCTACTCACCCTTTAACCTGAGAGAATGGTTTGAGATCCTCTTCCTCACTCTCCCATCACCCATCCTTCCTTACTTCCCAAGCACGGTTCTATGAAATGTAGCCAATAGTAAAACAAGTTCTGAATATATTTTTACTGAGTGCAAATCCTTAGTGTGCATAGTACACTAGTGAGTAATGCTTCACTTTCTAATTTTTGATCACTGCTCTCACAATGTGACCACAGAGTAGCCATGTGGATATTATGTGGATTTATTGTTTTTTAAAAAGTCTGTTTATGTCACAGAAAATCACAAGAAAGCTGAAATAAATCTTCTTCTGTTACTTGTAGCAAAATTGTAAATGAATCCCTTTTGTAAATAGAAAATTTTTCCATGGTATTTTTGGGGTGTTGAATATTAATTTGCGTTACTCCAAATTGGTCAGTCTGCTATTTTATGAAATGCTCAAGTTTACTTTTATACTAGCTGACAAGAGGAGGTGAAACTGGTTTGTATCGAGTTCAGACCAAGAGAAATGCAGATTCAATTGTGGTCTCTACTGAATTACTGATCCTACTAGTTATTTCAGATTAGTGATCCAAAAACTATTATAATGTATGAAGAACATGTGAGCCTATCTGTTACTGAGGGCAGGATTAGGTACAGATGGAATGAATTACTGTCAAACAGGTTCCATCACTCAGTCTCTGCTCTCAGAACTGGAAGTGGATTTTAGTGAAGGAATTTTAGTGGAATTTCTTGGTATGAATCAACTGCTGTGGGACAATTGGGCAACAAACTGGATAATGTATTCAAATATAGAACTTAAATATTGTTGGAACCACTGCTGATTTTTCATTATTTTATTCTTTTATCAATTTTGCTTTGAAGTTGTGAACTGGAAACTGAGAGCTAAAGACAATTTTTAAATTGTGGATAACAGCTTATGTTGAAAGGAAAACAAACCAAACAAGCTTTAGCTTATTTGTGAGGACAGGCCTGGAAGCTAGTCAGGAATTGCAGTTCCCGATCAATGGTCTTGCAGATGCTTCATCACCAGGCAATAACACTATGTTTAAACACAAAGCAAAAGTTGGCTATTAATGAGGTCAGTATCCGAGAATTAATTCTAATAAGTCTGGAAAGGACCTTGTGCTCAAGGACATGGCAGGTGTTAAATGATAACTGGGACCTCATGGAAGAGGCAGTCTATCATGGAGTGGTCAGAGTTTTAGTTGGGTTTTGGATGATGTTTTCAGTGAGAAAGAGTCTAACTGCCAATGTAATTGCATGAAGATTTGAAAGGCTAACCTCCCATGAGAAGGTCATGGAACCTCCGAAAATAGAAAACTAAGTTTTAGGTATTACTGCCTTTTTCTGAACTGTGACGATGAACCTGATTGACATCTTCAGGAAATCAACCAAGAGACCATCATCTATGCCTGTGGAATAATGTACCATGAAAATCACTCATAAATCAGGCCAGTTTTGTTTTTTTTTATTTATCCTTTAACTGTGTTTGTTTGTCTGTCTAACAGGGCAGACAACAAATGTTTTGGGGTTTAAAACACAGAACAACTAATTGCTTTGTTATTTAGGTTTGCTCTACAAAAGTTATTTTGATAACTAAATTGTTAAGATGCAAACCGACATTGAGAATTGATTATTTACAAAGTCGGAGGTTGATTAATTAAAATTTGGAAACCAATGGGGTCAATTTTGAGAGTGTTTGAAGATTTTAATTTTACTGTGTTGTGAATATAGAAGAAGAAAGATTGGTTTCTTTCAGCTGTTTATGCCAATGTTGTAGCAGTATTATTTTATGCACCCATTGATAAAACATTTTATAGCAAATTAACTTTTTCTCCAAGGATGCCTAAATTAATTCTGAAGTGAAATATTTTCCTTAATTTTGGTTGTTTAAGAATATTTTGAATGACTGATATTGTCAGCATAAATATCAATACAACTCCTTCTAAACATGAATTAATAAAATAAAGAACAGACATTAATGTTGATAAATCATTGCCCAAATGCTTCTCCAAAGTAGACTGTAGGAGCAGCACCAATCAGAGTAAAAAAATTACATAGCTGGAAAAGCACAGCAGGTCAGGCAGCATCTGAGGAGCAGGAGAGTCGATATTTCAGGCATAAGCCTTCATCAGGAATGTGGAGGAGGAAAAGGACTGAGAGATAAATAGGACCTGAGGGTGGGAGGTAGGTGGGATGGCAGGTGGGAGGTAATTGTCATAGGTCAGTGGGGAGAGTGGAGTGAATAGGTGGGAAGGAAGTTGGACAGGTAGCACAGGTCAGGAGGGTGTGCTAAATTGGAGGATTGAATCTGGGATGAGGAGGGGAGATTTTGAAACTGGTGAAGTCAATGTTGATGCTGTATGGTTGTAAGGTCCCCAAGTGGAAAATAAGGCATTCTTTCTCTGGTTGGCAGGTGACTTTGACTTGGTGATGGAGATGGCTCAGGATTGCATGTCCTCGGGGGAGTGTGAGGGGGAGTTGAAGTGGTTGGTCACAGAGTGGTGGGATTATTTGGTGCATACGGATCAGAGATGTTTCCTGAACCACTCCGTAAGTTGACATTCCCTCTGCCTGATGTAAAGGGGACTACATCGAGAGCAATGGATGCAGTACATGAGGTGAGTGGATGTGCAGGAAAGTCGCCGCCATACTTGAAATGATCCTTTACGGCCTTGAGCAGAAGTGAAGGGGGAGGTGTGGGTGCAGGTTTTACGCCTCATGCAGTGACAGGGGAAGGTGTCAGGTGTAGAGGGTGCATTGTAGGAGGGGGCGTGGACCTAACAAAGGAGTTGCGGAGGGAATGGTCTTTGCGGAATGCAGATAGAGAAGGGGAGGCAAATATATTTTTAGTGGTATGGTCTGACTGTAGGTGGCAAAAATAGCAGACGATAATGCACCATATCCGGAGATTGGTGGGGTGGAAGGTGAGGACTAAGGGGGGTCCATCTTTGTTGCGGATGAGGGGGGTGGGGTTCAAGGGCAGAAGTATGGAAAGTGCAGGAGATGCGATCGAGGACACTGTTGAAATTGCGGTCCTTGAAATAGGAGGACATCTGGGATATTCTGGAGTTGAATTGCTCCTCCTGGGAGCACAAACGGCAGAAGGAGAGGAATTGGGAGTAAGGGATCGTGTTTTTACAGGAGGGGGTGTGGGAGGAGGTGTAGTCAAGGTAGCTGTGGGAGTTGGTGGGTTTGAGATAGATGTCCGTATTGAGTCAGTCGCTGAAGACAGAGATGGAGAGGTCCAGGAAGGGGAGGGAGTTGTCTGAGATGGTCCATGTGAACTTGAAGTCAAGGTGGAAGGTGTTTAGTGAAGTTGATGAACTGGTCATCCTGCTCATGGAAGCACAATGTGGGGCCGATATAATCATCAATGAAGCAAAGGAAAAGGTTGGGTATGGTGCCAGTGTAACTCCAGAGGAGGGACTGTTCCATGTATTCTACAAAGAGGCAGGTATAGCTGGGGCCCATGGCTACCTCTCTGGTCTGTAGGAGAAGCAGCAGCATACAAATATAGGAAAGTAAGATAAAAATAAAGTAAGACAACTTAAATTAGGCCAATCCTCTAACTTAAACTGTTGTAATGGTGTTATTTTAAGACATGTATCTAGGACATTATAGTCCAATGTTGTTAAGGGATTTTAATTTGTATGCGTATGAAAATGTAAAGCTACATTCTGGCCAGTAATACAAAAAAAGGTCTTATTAGCATGTTTATAGATTTAATGTAGAGGTGCTGGTGTTGGACTAGGGTGGACAAGGTCAGAAGTCACATGACATCAGGTCATAGTCCATCATGTTTATTTGAAATCACCAGCTTTCGAAACGCTACCCCTTTGTTCGGTGAAATCAACTGATGAAAGGGGCAGCATCCTGAAAGCTGGTGTCTTCAAATAAACTTGTTCGACTATAAGCTGGTGTCATGTGATTTCTGACCTTATAGACTTAAGGAAGTACTTAAATCTTCCATTCACTGGCAGCATGGCAGCACAGTAGTTAGTATTGCTGCCTTATAGCAGCAGGGACCGAGATTCAATTCCAGCCTTGTGGAGTTGTCCCTGTGTCTGCATGGGTTAACAATGGTACATGTGTGGTTAGGGGGTTAGAGTGGGATGCTTTTCAGAGAGTTGGCGCAGACTCAATGGGTTGAATGGCTTCTTCCTGCATTGTCTATGACTCCATGGATGTTTAAAGAACACCAAAACAACTTTACCAACTTACTAATTGAGTGTTCACTGTCCATACTTCATAAAGGCAGCAAGGCCAAGAGAAAGAGGTACAAAAAGGTAAGTGTTATGGAATGTTTTTGGAATGAAGTGCAACAGGAATGTCCTTTGGGGGGGGCCTACACTGTACTGTGGGCCACAGACACTACCCACTACACCCCTACCACTGTCCTGTCAATTATATCATACAAGGGTAAAACATTAGATTGGATTTTATGGCATGTATCAGTTGTATTTTCGTTAGGGAAAAGGAAATCATGCAAATTATTTTGCATTATCTTACAGCCAACACTGACGTGGTCATCAAATTACATGGTGTTATAATGTGGCTAACAGCCTGCATATACTTTAGGCTGACTGAGGCCATTTCCACTGTCATGAAACACTGGTTTGTGGAAGGTGAACAGAAGTGGGGAATCTAATTTTAAACAATTTTATTGAAGGGGAGGATAGTCACTGAAAGGGGTGCCCTCTGTACATCAGGAGTATCTCCTGTGCCAAGATTTTTGCCCTCCTTTGTGCTTCCCATTTACAGCCTTCAAAATTTGCCTCACAACCCATACCTAAGCTCTTCGATTTCTCTTTGTTAAAAACCCCACAGCTATCTCTCTCTGGTGGCCATCATTCAGTGACTGTCTTGTAGTCCGAGAAGTACCCAATACTGACCACTGGTAATGCTGGGGCTGCTACAGAAGAAATTAGAGGTTTCAAGTGTTCTTATGGGCATTAATTTAAAATATAGTTGCATAATATCAATTTTATGTTGATCAAATGGTTAAGTAGTGGTGATTTTGATTTTGTAATTATATTTTCCTTTCTCCGTTACAATGAAACAACGACATAATTAATATGATACTTACCTACACCTCCCTTCCAGCTCTTATCCTCCTTTTTTGCATCATTACTCAGGGACGCCTGGCAAGAATGCAGGACCATGTTTCCACGTACAGATGAAACTAATTTTCCTGGCCTCAGGGATCCAGGCTCAGATTTTCCTGGTTCCTTTCGAGAACGTTGTTGGAGTACTTTTATCATGGCATCCTTCTCTATAAGCTGCGCATGAAGGTTTTTTATTCTGTTAGAAATGCAGTTGAAGCCTGTAACCTCTCCTACCCTGTTGGAAATAAAATTGTCCTATTTATCAGATATTTTTATTTAAAGATTTCTAGTTTGTACTCATTAACTACCATAATCATTTTGAAGCTTTTTGTGTCTTCTGACCTGAAGCTCACTTGTGTTGAGCAATTCAATATTTACTGGAAACTCACCATTCTTCATATCTGGCATCAAAGGTGCACATAACTACGTAACCATTTGGTGCATCACAACTTTCAATCCAAAACCCTTGGAATCAAAACAAAAAATTTCATATATGTCTCTTTTGCATATTACACACTATTGTTTTGCATACTCTTTTGCAAAACTGAAATTTCTTTAACCCATCTGAAGTACTCTGCGGTCTGCCTAGGCTTTGGGTTCTCACATTGCAGGACATGTAGTCAAATATCTTGCACATGCATAAAGCTTTTGTTGCCATAGTGACAACTAATTCTCCATATATCGGTGTGTGCCTCATCTGAGCAAACGAAAGATAATCAGTAAACACTGATTCAGAACAAAATACTCATTTAGAGTTTTATTCATCCATATCCTACATTTTATTGATTAAATAAACAAAAAATAGGAAGGTAATTCTACCCAGATTATCTCATCCATTCAGATAACCATACAGTCCAACACAGCATCCAACTGTCCTACAAATAACTCAAGGGTTCACTCCCATAATCATACCTGTAAATTAACTTACAGATCCTTAATTTCAGAGACCAATTTAAATTTGGATTCTGCTGAGTTAAAGTTGTTTCTTGTTTCATGTTCAATATCTTCATTACCTAAATTATGTTACTGGCAAAATTATTACATAATGATTTTCATGTCTTTGGAAAGTATTGGCCATCTGGGTCTCCTGTGCAAAAAGATCAAGAGTTGACCTAATCTTTAAAATTCTGAAAGGTTTTGTATTGATGGCTTCTAGTTAAGCTCCTCCACACAAGAAAGCCACAACAAATCAGATCGAAATTCAGAGAAACCCAAAGAGTGGTAAGAATATGGTACTCATTACCACAGTGGTACAGATGCATTTACGAGGAAGTTATCCAAACATTTGAAAGAGAAGGGAATACATGACTATGAAGGCAGATTTGGACAAAGAAAGCTGGGGCATGAGTGCAGCGTAAATACAGGTTGGATCTAAAGGCCTGCTTCTGTAGCACCTATCCTTTGTAAATTATGATATTGCATGAATATTTTAAGTTAATGGAAATTATTGGGATCATGGCAATTTCATTATACTGTGACCAGTTAATATATTTAATGCACTAAATTACTCCATCCAAAAAATATCCAATGATAATTTTGTACAAGTTCCAAAAGATACAGGTTGTCATGCATTAGTGAGAATGAATTGAACATGTACCCTTGCTCTGTGTTTTGGTATCTTTGAATTGACTGCACATTCTCCTGTTCCTCATTCCAGTTTTGTACTTCCAGTGAACTGTCATTGTAGCTGCTATTTGGAGAATGATTTATTATACTGGTGTCCCTGGTAACAGAAGAACAAAAAAATCCTTTTAGTATTTTTTCCTCATTGTTCAATTATCCTTTTATACATGTCAATGGTCAGTTGTCCTTCTGGATACAACAAAGAAACTACTTTAAAATGAAGACAACACTGACACCACGAATACAGTAGAAAAATAGGGACTTAATTAAATGCCCACTTTACCTAAAATAGAAATCAGCAGAGATATATATAAATTTCAATGCAGCAATCAGCTAATTTACAAGTTCAGCCCTGGAAAAGAATAGTTGTGAATGAGACCTTGCAGGACCTGTACCTGATAAGCATTTTCCTTCTCAAAGTGTTTGTCAATCACTTAACACAAAACATTTTTTTAAAATTCTAAAAATAATCTCGATCTAAAGTATTAATATGTCAGTTCTCTTTTCAAACGGGGAGGCATTTTCTGTATAGACAGCAATTTGTTTTATTTCAGAGTTTCAACTTGGACATGTTTTCCCCTTATAACTTGTTATAAGTGAGCTATCAAATATAAAACATATGATGATTCAGATCAAACAAACTGTTCTAGGTACATGTCTCTCTATATTTTAATAAAATTGATGCAAAATGTTTTACATTTGATTTCGCACATTTCACATTTAGTGTGAGTGAGTGTGCTATAGTAATGCACTCCAACATCTCTTCTACATAACCACTGAGACATTTCAACATGTGCTTCACATGGCAAGATATTTTTAAAAAGTCTTATACCACACTGATTTCTGTCACCAAACACGAAATTGACACCCGTTCCACTTGTGCCATTTCTCTCACCTCTGACATCACTGTTATATGTTTGCCACAGCTAATGTGCACAGTGTGTGGTCTCTGTAATTGTCAGCAAAAGCAATCAATGAACAAATACCATTCTTCACATGCAAACTTCTAGATGGGACTCTTATAGGAGATTATGCCTACTGGGATTGTGAGTGCACTCAAACACCCAAGACCCATTGACATTCCAACAGCAGCTGAAGCAGGGTCTAGATGTCCACAGGATCAGGCAACTCCAAAATTAGAAAAGGTTTTATAAGGATAACCTGTGGGGAAGTGGGCTAGCCTTTCGACTCTGCCTTGTCTAAAGAAAATGTAAGCATTTTACTCTGTGGGGTAATATTAAAGATGACAATTTCCTTGAATCAATCAAATGGGCCATTCAACAACCTAAAGAAAATAGCATTTCAAAGTAGGAATTAACTAGCAACTGCCTATCTAAGTCCTTATTTATCCCGTGAAAGTCTTTTTCGTTTCTGTTTTATTTTCCTTCTTGCTGTAGTTTTCTTTTCATTTCCTTTTCTCTCCTGAAGGAACTGACTTGTGTTCCTGTATATTTAGCCTTCAACCACTACAAAAATAAGCTCGCTACATGAGGAAACACTGTGTAGTGTTAAGGCAATGTCAACAGCAAGTGACTATCCCAAATATTAATTCGCAATTTCAGCCATACTGTCACTGAAGGTGTCAAGTGGAGTCTAGAAACTGTGGAGAGATGAAAGGTAGGAAAATAAGTGAGTAAACAAAAAAAAAATCACAGGACCCTCTTCTCTGTCAACAACTATACACTTGCCGTTAAGCTGAGAGAAACCGTCAAATAAGGTACCAAAAAGAGACAGTAGCATAAAGTCACTGAACTAATAAACCACAGATTAAGGAAATGCATTGGGTACATGGGTTCAGATCTTCCAATGGCAGCTCGTAGAGTTTGAAATCAATTAATAAATCGCAGTTGAAAGCTGATCTCAGTAATGGTGACCATGAAACTATCACTAATTATAGTAAAAATCCATTTGGTATAAAAACCTGCTAATCTTTTCTGGTTGGCCTACACAAGACTCAAGACCCAAGACCCACATGTGGTTGATTCTTAACTGCCTTCTGAAACAGTCTAGCAAGCCACTTAGTTCAAGGGCAATAAGAAATGAACAATTTTGGGGGGCCTTTCCAATCATGCCTAAATTTCATGAAGAAATAAAGAAAGGATACTGAGTCCTTGTATCGAATAAGGTATATGTTGGTCTACAAACCTATGTAGCATAAATGAAAAATAACTTGTGTTCGAGGGTTTGGAAGATCAGTGTCAGGGTAGCAAAAGCAACTGACCAGTATTACTGATTTATTAACTTGCAGTTTTTTGTTTGCTATACCAAAACGTTTGTTCTCCTTTAAGACCAATGCCCATTCTTCTTCACCCTACTTGATTATCACCTCTGAGCAGCAGCTGTAGCAGCAGCATCCATGGCAAAATGACGCATTGCACTTTCTTCCAAATACTTCTGCTCCCACTTTGTCATGTCAGCCTCTAGGGCCAGGATTCGTTCTTCCTTTTCCCGTAATAACTCCATCAATGCTGGTATATTGTGTTGTGGAACATTAGCCAATAGAGGGCCTCCATGTCGCTGGAAGTAAACCAATAAAACAAAAATCTGATTGATTAATTGCAAGTACTATGAAAAGGTTTCCTGAAGATTTTTTTAAACCACCTAGTATCAGATAAATATTAACCTGTAGCCAAGTGTCACAACCATATAAGCCACCTGGTGAACTGTGCAAGCAGAGACATTGTCAGTGCCAATTAATAAATTATAATTCATGCAAATTGCAGGATATTTATTTTTCCTTTATATGTTATGGTTTTCCTTTATAACTCAATCATTGCTGCATCTGGGTATTAACATTTCTGTGATACATGTACAAAGGCACTTAGATATTTCATGGTATTCTGCAATCTTTTTCCTTTTAAAGTTTTCCTGTTACTCTATTCCACCTTGACAAATTGGGTACGCTCAAATGTTTGCACATTAGTCTCCATTTGCCAAATTTCTGCTCCTCAATTAAGGAGTTTGCAAAAAGATATATGGATAGTAGATGTCCACTTCATAACTTGCTCTTTGTCATCAGCAGACTTAAAAACCCAGCATTTATCCATATCATTGTTACAGTGATTGAGGCTCCAGTGCCGATCCCTGTAGCACTGCATCTTGTCAACCTGCAAATGATCCACTTATCCCTACCTGTTAGCTTAGCAGTCCTCCATCCATGTTATTGTGTTTCCCCTTACAAAATGAACTCTGGATTTGTGTAGTGACCAGTGAAATTGTGTTTTGACTAATATATTAAAATTCATTAAACAACAATCAACATAGCTAAAGGAAACATTCAGCTGCTAATGCATCACTTCTTCTGGCAGCTCATTCCATACATATACCACCCTTTGTGTGAAAAAGTTGCTCTTTCAGTCCCTTTTAAATCTTGCCCCTCACATCCTAACCCTCTTGTTCTAGACTCCCCCACCCCAGGGAAAAGATCTTGTCTATTTACCTATCCATGCTCCTCATGGTTTTATAAACCAAACTCCTTTGGGTTCTGTGCAGTTGGATTTTCAGATGCCATTTGATAAGGTATCACATCAAAAGGTCACCACATAAAACTAGCGTAAAGGGAAACATGGATGGAAGATTGGTTAGCTAACACATAAGGATACAGGATTATTTGCAGGTTGACAAGATGTAATCAATGAAGTGCATTAGGGATCAGCACTGGAGCCTCAATCACTTATCACGTGTAATAGTGATGTGAATAAACGCATGGTTGCTAAGTCTGCTGATGACAAAGACACATAGAAGAGCAAGTTATAAAGAGGACATAACCTATCCATGTATCCCTTTATAGACTCCTTAACTGAGGGGCAGAAATTTGACAGGTGAACGCTAATGTGCAAAAATTTGAACATATTAAATTTGTCAAGATAGAATAGAATAGCAGCAAAACTTTAAATGAAAAAAGATTGCAGAATGCCATGGTACAGAAAGATCTAGGTGCCTTTGTACTTGTACCACAAAAAGGTTAATATCCAGATGCAGCAATAATTAGGAAGACAAATGAGGTAGGGAAGGTAAATTTGAATATTAAATACTTACTTGTGAATCAGCAGGAGCAGAAGTGGATGCAGGAACTGCTGGATAAGGGAACTAATATATTTGGGTAGTGGTTAAATCCAAAACACTACACTTGTAGTGTCTGCCACCCAACCTCCACCTCTAACCAAAAAAAAGACTCTGCGTGGAGGGTTGATATGGAAAGGTTGTTTTTGTAAATCTCTTTTGGCAACTTAGAGCAGTTGCATGCTCCTCTTGCAGGATGTGGGAGGTAAGGGTCACCCAATGGTGTCCCTGCTGGCATCACCAACTCCAGCTCCTCACAGACTGTGTTTGGGAGGTGGAGCTGGATGAACTTTGGATCATTCAGGACGCTGAGGGGGTGATAGAGAGGCATTATAGGGAGATAGTGATACCTAAGTTACAGGATAAACATAGCTGGGTGACCATCAGGAGAGGAAAAGGGAATAGGCAATCAGTGCAGGAATCTCCTATGGCCCTTCCCCTCACTAATAAATATACCACTTTGGTACTGTTGGTGGGCTGACCTACTAGGGTGAAGCCACAGCAATCAGGTCTCTGGCATTGAGCCTGGCTCTGTGGTTCAGAAGGCAAGGGGAGAGAATCGGAAAAAGTTAGTGAAAGGAATTTTAATGGTTAGAGGAACAGACAGGAAATCCTGTGGTCGTGAACAAGACTTCCGGATGGCATGTTACCTCCTGGCTGCCAGGGTCAAGGATGTCTCGCATCAAGTCTGCACGATTCTTAAGGGGGAGGGTGAGCAGCCAGAAATCATGGCACACATCGGTACCAATGACATAGCTAGGAAAAGGGATTAGAGATTAGATTAGATTAGATTAGATTAGATACAGTGTGGAAACAGGCTCTTCGGCCCAACATGTCCACACCGACCTGCCGAAGCGCAATCCACCCAGACCCCATTCTCCTACATTTACCCCTTCACCTAACACTACCGGCAATATAGCTCAGCCAATTCACCTAACCTGCACATTTTTTTTTTGGACTGTGGAAGGAAACCAGAGCACCCGGAGGAAACCCACGCAGACACGGGGAGAATGTGCAAACTCCACACAGTCAGTTGCCTGAGGCGGGAATTGAACCCGGGTCTCTGGCGCTGTGAGGCAGCAGTGCTAACCACTGTGCCACCGTGTCGCCCATGAGGACCTGAAAAGTGTACAGAAAGTTAGGTTGGGCTAAAAGGCAGGACGAGCACTGGAGTAATCTCAGGATTGCTACTGGTGCCATGAGCTAGTGAGGCGAGGTACAGAAAGTACCTGCAGCTGAACATATGGCTGCAGAGCTGGTGTAGGAGGGAGGGTTCAGATATGTGGACCATTGGGATACCTTCTGGGGAAGGTGGGACCTGTACAAAGAGGATAGGTTGCACTTGAACTGGAATGGTACCAATATCCTAGGCAGGAGGTTTGCTAGAGCTCTTCAGGAGGGTTTAAACTTGCTTGGCAGGGGGATAGGAACAAGAGCCACGGGTCAGAGGATGGGGTAGCTGGTGAACAAGCAGGTACAGAGTGCAGAGAGTCTGTGAGGAAGGATAGACAGTTGATAGGGCAAAGTTGCAGTCAGTGTGATGAGTTCAAGTGTGTCTATTTTAACATAAGAAGTGTCAGGAATAAGGATGAACTTAAAGAGCATGGATCAGTACTTGGAGCTACAATGTGTGGCCATTACAGAGACTTGGATATCACAGGGGCAGGAATGTTGTTGGATATTCCAGGGTTTAGATGTTTCAGAAGGAATAGAGGGGGAGGTAAAAAGGTGGCATTGCTAATCAACGATAGTTTAATAGCTGCAGAAAAGGAGGTTGTCGAGGAGGGCTAGTCTACTGAGTCATTATGGGTGGAAGTCAGAAAGGAGAAGTCATTTGATTGAGAGTTTTCCATAGACCCCCACCAATAACAACAGAGATACAAAGGAGCAGCTTGGAAGACAGAGTTTGGAAAGGTGCAGAAGTAACAGGATTGTTGTCACGGGTGACTTCAACTTCCCTAATATTGATAGGAACCTCCTTACTGCAAATATTTTGGATGGAGAAGACTTTGTGAGGTGTGTCCAGGAAAGATTCCTGACTTAGTATGTAGATAGGCTGACTAGAGGGGAGGCCATATTAGATTTGGTGGTTTGCACACACTAGAAGTCAGAGGGTGGTAGCAGATGGACAGTAATCAGCCTGGAGCTCGGTAACCAGTGGTGTTCCACAGGGATGGGTTCTGGAACTTCTGCTCTTTGTGATTTTTATAAATGAGGAAGTGGACACACGGGTTACTAAGTTTGACACAAAGGTTGGTAGAGTTGTGAATAGTGTGAAGGGCTGCTGTAGGTTGCAACCGAACACTGACAGGGTGCACAGCATGCTGAGAAATGGTAGATGGAGTTCAGCCGAGAAAAATGAGAAGTGAATCACTTTGGAAGGTCAAATTTGTGCACAGATTACATTGTTAAAAGCAGGATTCTTGGCAGTATGGAGGAACAGAGAGATCTTGGGGTCCGTGTCCAGAGATCCCTCAAAGTTGCCACCCAAGTTGTTAAGAGGTGTATGATGTGTTGGCTTTCATTAGCAGGGAATTGAATTTAAGAGCCTTGCGGTTATACTGCAGCTCTATAAAACCCTGGTTAGACCACGTTGGAATATTGTGTTCAGTTCTGGTCATCTCATTATAGGAAGGACATGGAAGGTTTAGAGAGTACGCAGAGTAGATTTACCAGGATGCTGCCTGGACTGGACGGCATGTGTTATGAAAAAAGGTTAAAGGAGCTTGGGCTTTTCTCATTGGAGCAAAGGTATAGCAGAGGCTGAGAGGTGACTTGATAGAGGTGTACAGGATGATGACAGTCATAGAGTAGATAGCCAGAGACCTTTTTCCAGGGCCGAAATGGCTATTACAAGGGGGCCTAATTTTAGGCGATTGGAGAAAGGTTTAGGGGAAATGTCAGAGGTAGGTTCTTTACTCAGAATGGTGGGTGCAAGGCATATACTGCCACTGGTGGTAGTAGAGTCAGATACATTGGGAACATTCAAGCGACTCTTGGCTTGGCACATTGTAAAATGTAGGGTATGTAGGTTAGTTTGGTATTAGAGCAGGATAAAAGGTCGCCACAAAATTAAGAGCCGAAGGACCTGTACTGTGCTGTACTGTTCTACATTTTATACGTTCTATGAAATGTTACTTATTGCAAAGGGAATGGAATACAGAGGAACGGAATACAGAGGAACCGCGATTATCTGAATTTCGGATTAACTGAACAAGATCGCAAGGTCCTGATGCTCAGCTAAACTGTATTATCTGGCATTCAATTATCCAGTATTCCATTATCCAAAGAAAACTCTCACCACCCGTGTCATTTGGATAATCAAGGCTCCTCTATAAAAATATCACTACCTATTCTCGAGGTGAGTCCACCTCTAGGATATTGTGTAATGTGGTATTTGAATTTCAGTGCCAATGAAACCTTTGGGACATACAACCTGCACACAAAGGCTGGCAAATCATAACAAACAACATATCACTTTGGATGTTCAGAACAAGCAGCGATTGACAACTAAGTCAGTCCACATTGTCAAAGCTCTAAACACAGTGGTCAATCTTAGATGTATTTCCACAAGTGGATAACATGTGCTAAATAATCCTAAATGTGTGAAGATTAATGCTGATAACCAATTTAAGATAGTTAGTTATGCTTGCAGTGTGGTGTATTGTGGACTATGGAGGATAGTTCTTTGAACGTCATTCTTTGTGTACAGAAAGAACATACATATGCACATCACTGGTTTCAACAAAGAAAACTGGCAACAGTTATTCCCTGATTGGTTTTTCTGAACAATATATTGATCAGAGTTAATCTGCCTGGATTAAATACATTTTGGCAGTTAACTGTTAGTCATCATGAACTGATACATTCTTTGACAACACCTGTAGTAATTTGAGTCCAGCGGCCAATCAATGAGCACACTTTCTCACAGTAAGTGTTTATTCCGTTTGGTATTTCTTGTAAATTGTTCTTAAGAGTGCAAGAGAAAAAGCTTCATCAAAATTTGTCTTTTATCAACAACGTCCAAGTTCTACACTAACGAATGGCTATTAACAAAGAAAACAATAATAATTGCATTAGAAACAGTTCAGGCAAGATTCACTCCATAGATGAAGGTGTTGTTATAGGAGGGAATAGTGGAGTTTAGGTAATCTTATTAGAGTCATAGTCATAGTCATAGAGATGTACAGCATGGAAACAGACCCTTCGGTCCAACCCGTCCATGCTGACCAGATATCCCAACCCAATCTAGTCCCACCTGCCAGCACTCAGCCCATATCCCTCCAAACCCTTCTTATTCATATACCCATCCAAATGTCTCTTAAATGTTGCAATTGTACCAGCCTCCACCACATCCTCTGGCAGCTCATTCCATACACGCACCACCCTCTGCGTGAAAAAGTTGCCCCTTATTTCTCTTTTATATCTTTCCCCTCTCACCCTAAACTATGTCCTCTAGTTCTGGACTCCCTGATCCCAGGGAAAAGACTTTGCGCCTATTTGTCCTATCCATGCCCCTCATAATTTTGTAAACCTCTATAAAGGTCACCTCTCAACCTCTGACGCTCCAAGGAAAACAACTCCCAACTCCTGTGCAAAATACTCTGACCAATAAAGGAAAGCATACCAAACACCTTCTTCACTATCCTATCTACCTGTGACTCCACTTTCAAGGAGCTATGAACCTTCACTCCAAGGTCTCTTTGTTCAGCAACACTCCCTAGGACCTTACCATTACGTTTATAAGTCCTGCTAAGATTTGCTTTCTCAAAACACAGCACCTCGCATTTATCTGAATTAAACTCATCTGCCACTTCTCAGCCCATTGGCCCATCAGATTTTGGAAAGAATACCGAGGGATAGGATTTATGACTATTTGGAAAAACAGTGTGATTAAAGGCAGTCAGCATGGCTTTGTGAGGAGCAGGTCACATCTCACAAATCTTATTGATTTCTTTGAGGAGGTGACAAGACAGGTAGACGAAAGTTGAACAGTGGATGTGGTGTACATGGACTTCAGGAAGGCATTTGATAAGGTTCCCCATGGTAGGTTCATTCATAAAGTCAGGAGGTATGGGATACAGGGAGATTTGGCTACCTGAATTCAGAATTGGTTGGCTGACAGAAGGCAGAGAGTGGTTGTAGATGGAAAGTATTCTGCCTGGAGATCAGTGTTGAGTGATGTCCCGCAGGGCTCTGTTCTTAGGCCTTTGCTCTTTGTAGTTTTTATAAAAGGACTTGGATGAGGAGGTTGATGGGTGGGTTAGTAAATTTGCTGATGACACAAAGGTTGGAGGTGCCGTCGATAGTATCGAGGGCTATTGCAGGCTGCAGCGCGACATAGACAGGATGCAGAGCTGGGCTGAGAGATGGCAGATGGACTTCAATCTGGATAAATGTGAAGTGATGCTTTTTGGAAGGTTGAATTCAAATACTGAATATAGGATTAAAGACAGGATTTTTGGCAGTGTGGAGGAACAGAGGGATCTTGGTGTTCAAGTACATAGATCCCTCAATGTTGCCACCCAAGTGGATAGGGTTGTTAAAAAAGCATATGGAACTTTTGCTTTCATTGACAGGGGGATCGAGTTTAAGAGCCGCGAGGTTTTGCTACAGCTCTACAAGTCCCTGGTGAGACCACACATGGAATATTGTGCCCAGTTCTGGTCGCTCTACTATAGGAAAGATACAGAGGCTTTGGAGGGTGCAAAGAAGGTTTACCTGGACTGGAGGGCTTGCCTTATAAAAGAGATTGACTAAGCTTGGACTTTTCTCTCTGGAGAGAAGGAGGAAGAGGTGACCTGATCGAGGTATACAAAGTAATGACAGGCATGGATAGAGTCAATAGCCAGAGACATTTCCCCGGGCATGATTGACTGGTACGAGGGGTCATAGTTTTAAGATATTAGGAGAAAGGTATAGAGGGGACATCAGAGGAAGGTTCTTTATGCAAAGAGTTGTGAATGCATGGAATGCGTTGCCAGCTGTGGTGGTGGAAGCAAAGTCATTAAGAACATTTAGGTGACTCCTGGACATGCACATGGACAGCAATGAATTGAGGGGTGCCTAGGTTAAGTTATTTTATTTTATATTAGGATTAATCCTCGGCACAACATCAATGACCAAAAGGCCTGTTCTGTGCTGTACTTCATGTTCTATGGGAGGAAACGGGTGAACCAGCAGAAACCCATGCAGACACGGGGAGATAGAAAAGTAGGAGCTGAAGCTGCATTCAGATCAGCTATGAACTTTCCAAATGGCAGAGCAAGTTCGAAAGATCAAATGGTCTGCCTCTTCTCTGCTGAGTAAGAACTGTAGAATTTCTTAAATTGAGGTAGCTGAAAGTACCACTAGAACTGAGTTCAATAGTGGTCTGTTTTTGTTTAAATATATTTTTATTGAAAAACAGATTTTTAATATTACAACAAATACAAAACAATACAATTCAAAAAAATTCAAAGAAAGAAGACAAAAAAAATTTTTAAAACCCAAACCGCTCTCATGTATTAAATTATATGCAAAACCCCAACTTTTTAACTAAATAAATAATAACTTACAACAAACTAATAAATAATAGTCATCCAGTTCAACAAAACAAAACACTAACTCACGAATATTGAGAGCGTCAATTTCCATGTATTCATACGTTCCAAGCTTCCCCCCTCTGAATATTGGACTCATAAAAACACAATCTTAATAGCTACATAAAAGCCTTTATTAGTGTGGCAGACAAATCTGTGTCCAGGTGGTTCAAAAAGGGCCGCCATGTCTTATAGAAATTCTCAGTTTTGTGGTGTACCATACATAAGAAAATCCAAGGGGATATGCTCCATTAAAAATCTTGCACCAACCCGATAGGCCTGGGTGTTTGGATACCCAACCTAGCAAGATACTCTTTCTTGCACAGAAAGTGAGGATGTTGAAAAGTTTTTTTCTTATGCACATCTACAGACAATATACTGGACAGGGCAAGAAGGGGAAGAGATTGGGTCTTTATACCCTTACACTCAAAATCCTCTCCATTACATCTGCCACAGCACTCCAGTATGTTTGAAGCCTACCACAGGACCAGAGAAAATGGGTAAGAGTGCCTGTACTAACTTCATACTTGGAGCATGTTGAAGATACTCCTGGTTTACGTTTTGACAAATGATCCAGAACCAAGTAGATCCTGTGGAGAATCTTCAACTGTAAAACATTGGTCCTATTGCAAATTGATATCTTTCTTTCATTTTCTCAAATATCTTCCCTGCGTTTTCTCAAATATCTTCCCATGCCTCTGAAGAGATGTCAATGCCTAGCTCACTCTCCCACACCCTGCAAAGCTGATCAAGCTCATCCGCGATGCCGCCTCCCCCCCAACCCCAGTTGATGATATAAAGTGCTGACAGAAAGTGTACTCTTAGCACTGAGCACCGTCTTCTCGTGACGGATTTGTAGGAATCAGTCAAAAGTGTCATCTCTTTTTGAATAAAACCCCTAACTTGAAAAGAAAACAGAGGTCCCTGCTAAATAGCTCGTATTTCCGCGCTAACTGATCAAAAGACATAATTGTGTCTCCATCAAATAAATCGCCCATGTAAGACACACCCCTAGCTGCCCAATGATTGAATCCTGAATCCATCATCCCCGGCATATCAACTATAGGTGCAAGAAAAGATATTTTGCCAAAATTGCCTTCCCTCTGCCAATTGCCCTCCATGTTTTAACAGTATTGATAACTATTGGATTATTGTATCGTCGATAGTCACAGGTGAGGTGCCAGAAGACTGGAGGTTGGCTAAAGTGGTGCCACTGTTTAAGAAGGTTGGCAAGGACAAGCCAGGGAATTATAGACCAGTGAACCTGACGTCAGTGGTGGGCAAGTTGTTAGAGGGAATCCGGAGGGACACATATTTGGAAAGGCAGGGATTGATTAGGGATAGTCAACATGGCTTTGTGCATGAGAAATCATGTCTCACAAACTTGATTGAGTTTCTTGAAGAAGTAACAAAGAGGATTGATGAGGGCAGAGCGATAGATGTGATCAATATGAATTTCAGTAAAGTGTTCGACAAGGTTCCCAATGGGAGACTGGTTAGCAAGGTTAGATCTCACTGAATACATGAAGAACTAACCATTTGGATACAGAACTGGCTCAAAGGTAGAAGACAGAGGGTGGTGGTGGAGGATTGTTTTTCAGCCTGGAGGCCTGTGACCAGTGGAGTGCCACAAGGATCGGAGCTGGGTCCACTACTTTTCGTCATTTACATAAATGATTTGGATGTGAGCATAAGAAGTATAGTTAGTAAGTTTGCAGATGACACCAAAATTGGAGGTGAGTGGACAGCAAAGAAGGTTACCTCAGATTACAACAGGATCTTGATCAGGTGGGCCAATGGGTTGAGGAGTGGCAGATGGAATTTAATTCAGAAAAATGTGCTGGATTGTGGGAAAGCAAGTCTTAGCAAGACTTCTACACTTAATGGTAAGGTCCTAGGAAGTGTTGCTGAACAAAGAGACCTTGGAGTGCAAGTTCATAGCTACTTGAAAGTGGAGTCACAGGTAGATAAGATAGTGAAGGACGTTTTGGTATGCTTTCCTTTATCGGTCAGAGTATTGAATACAGAACTTGGGAGGTCATGTTGCGGCTGTACAGGACATTGATTAGACCATGGCTGGAATAATGCGCGCAATTCTGGTCTCCTTCCTATCAGAAAGATGTGAAACTTGAAAGGGTTCAGAAAAGATTGATGAGGATGTTGCCAGGGTTCGAGGAGTTGAGCTATAGGGAGAGGCTGAACAGGCTGGGGCTATTTTCCCTGGAGCGTTGGAGGCTGAGGGGTGGCCTTATAGAGGTTTACAAAATTATGAGGGGCATGGATTGGGTAAATAGACATGGTCTTTTCCCTGGGGTGGGGGAGTCCAGAGCTAGAGGGAATAGGTTTAGGGTGAGAGGGGAAAGATATTAAAAAAAAAGACCCAGGGGCAACTTTTTTTTACACAGAGGGTGGTGTGTGTATGGAATGAGCTGCCAGAGGAAGTGGTGGAGGCTGTTTCAATTGCAACATTTAAAACGCATTTGGATGGGTATATGAATAGGAAGGGTTTGGATGGATACGGGCTGGGTGCTGGCAGGTGGGACTATATTGGGTTGGGATATCTGGTCGCATTGGACGGGTTGGACTGAAGGGTCTCTTTCCACGCTGCACGTCTCTATGATTATGATTCTATTCCTTAACTGTCATTTTGTCCAAAAACAGCAAGCAATTTAAGGGGCACTTTACCCGAGAAGTTTCGATATCTAACCATATTGAAAGAGGGTCCCCACAAGCCCAATCACTCACGTAAGATAAAGGCGAGCTTAGTTTATAGTTTTTAATGTCTGGGAGATCCACTCCCCCCAAGTCTGTGAGGCAACTGCAGTTTAGCTAATTTAATAAGGGGCCACTTACGATGCCAAATAAAAGAGCTAAACTAGTCGTTCAGTCTCTTGAATGTTTGCTTATCAAAAATCAGGTGGAGCATTTGAGTAGGGTACAACAAACTGGGGAGATTATTCATCTTAATAAGCGCCATCTGACGCAACCATGAGGCCAGAAGCACCTTCCACCTTTGAAGGCCTTGCTTGATTTTGTTGAATAATTGAACAAAATTAGCTTTAAACAATCGATCGAGAACTGGAGTGATGAATATGCCCAGATACAGAAAACCCCACTGTGATCACTTAAATAGGAATCCAGATTCGCCCTCAAGATCTAGCATCTTCATAAGACCATAGGCATAGCCTCTGATTTTGCAAAATTAATCTTGTACCCCGGAAGAGGTGCCAAACGACTAATGTACTGTAACAGTTCAGGCACCAAAAATCCTGGATTTGATTTAAAAATGTACGTCATCCCCGTACAACGAAACCTTATGTAATTTTGACTCCACTTCTGGAGCAATACATTGGGATCCCTATGAATGGCCTCCGCCAATGGTTCAATCATCAATCTAAAAAGCAATGGTGAAAGGGGTCAGCCCTGTCAGCTGCCCCGAACAATACTAAAATGGTTTGATTGTACCCTGTTGGTGATGACTGCAGGGTCACTGTAGAGAACCTTCACCCATCTTATAAAGGCTTCGCCCAAGCTCTAGAGTCAAATGCCTTCTCTGCATCTAGAGAAATCACCAATCCCTGTATTGACTGTTGTTGACACGCTTGAATTACATTGAGCAGCCTCCTAACATTATTGCAGGATCTGCGGCCCTTTATGAAACCTGTCTGACCCTCTTTAACAATAGAAGATAACAAAGTTTCCAGCTTGAGTGTAAGAGTCTTAGAAAGGATTTTAAAGTCTACATTTAAGAGTGAAATGGGCCTATAAGAAGCACAGTCCTCCAGGACCTTCTCCTTTGAAAGAATAAGCGAAATATTGGCCTCTCTTAGAGATGGCGGGAGACGATCATGACTGTATGTGTCATTGAACATGTTGAGCATCGGGCCTGACAAGTTGCTCATAAAATTAGCTGGGAAGTCCATCAGGCCCGGGTGCCTTTCCACTCTGAAGCTTCTTCACAGCCTCCTGCATTTCTTGCTCTGATAAGGGGGCATTGAGAAAAGACTCTTGTTTGGGGGTCACACCAGAGAGCTCCAGATCCATGAAAACAGACTCCATCTTGGTCCACCCCTCCTCATAACCCTCAGATGGGTATAATTCAGAGTAAAATCTGAATTAATCAGGTTTATGAATCTTTTTGGAATCACATGTTAGCTTCCCAGCCCTTTCCCTAATCAAAGTAACGACTTGAAGGGGGCACTTTATTTTTCCTGGCAAGATACGCTTGGTACTTGCCCAGTTTGTCATCATGCTCATACAACCTTTGTTTTGCCAAAGTAAGCTCCTTCTTTGCAATCTGCATTAGCATGGAATTCAATGCAGACCACACCGCCTTAATCCTCTGTAGCTTGGCCAAAGAGGGGTTCTCAAAGTAAGCCTTTTCTGTGCTTCAAGGAGATGTTGCTGCTCGCCCTTCTGCCTCTTCCTGCTGGCAGAGTAGGAGATAACTAAACCCTTGGCTTAGGTTTTGACCGTTTCCCAAAGGACAGACGGGCTACTAACTGAGCCTGAATTAATGTATAAGAGAACAATAAATTCCTTACACAAGTACTCCACAAACTTATCATCCTTAAGGATAATGGATTCCATTCGCCAGTGCCTCAAGCCCACTATAGCATCCTTAATCTTAACCATCAGGTACACTGGTCGGAGATGGTAATATTACCAATCGTACAAGATGCCACCAAGTCCAGGGTTGCCATGAGGGTCAGAGAGAGAAAAAAAATCAATACTGGTGTGATATGTGTGGATTGGAAAAAAAATGTAAAATCCCTACCTGTTGGGTGGAGACATCTCCAGACATCTACCAATCCTAACTCTACATGCAGATCCACAAATTGATAAGTTTGTACAGAGGGTATCGAGAGGCCTTTGGGCAACCTGCCTACTGTGGGATCCAAAAGACAATTAAAATCTCCCCCTATAATGATATGCCAAGACTCAAAACTGATCAATTTAGAGAATATATCTACCAGAAATTTGAGGGGATGGGCTGGAGGGCAGTAAACACTTAGAACGCCATATTCGTCCCAGTTTATCAAGACTTTGAGAATTACTAACCGCCAGTGTGTGTCTTTAACACACTCCAGTAATTTAAATGGGAGATGCCTCCAAACCAATATAGCCAATCTGCCTGCTTCTGTAATTAAAAGATGATAAGTAAACCTGATCAAAGCCATTCTGCTGTAGTTTCAAATGCTCCCTATCATCCAAGTATGTCTCCTGTGACAAAGCAATATCCTCCTTTTCCTTTCTAAGACTTGAGAGTACCTTTTTCCTCTTAATTGGTGAGTCACTCCCCTTGATGTTCTAGGTACACCATTTAATCAAGTTATTAGCCATAACTTTCTGCAGTAACAGTTAGATTCCAGAGACGAAGAACTCGAACCATAAATCGCTGAGCATTAGTGTCACGAGATCCATCGAACTTAAAAAAACACTACATAAACTAAACCCACCACAGTGAACAAACCTACAAAGCTATCAAAGACTATAAACAACAAAAACCAAAAGAAAATTAACATATAAAGCGCCGATGGCGCTGAATAGGGAACTCACCCCTTGCCCAAAGGGGGCATCTAAAACCCAACTTCCTATCCCACTGCCAAAATAGGAGCCAGGGCAGTTAAATACCTGAACTGGGCATAAACTGTCCGTAAGTAGGCATATAGCCATCCCAACCATTTTCCTTCCTTCTAGCTAGAGTCGCACCACAAACACAAACAGCAAAGAAAGATAATACACCATGGAATAACAACGTGAACAAAGAAAGTTTGAAAAATAAACAAGTAAGTACTCTACTCATCCTTTGGTATAACTTAACTTACAAATTGAACGTAAACATTCTAGCCACCCCTCAGCATAGTTTAGACCAGATTATTACCAATAAACAATAGGAAAAGAAAGCTCTGACTGGACTTGCTGTTTTTTTAAAGAAAAGTAGAGACACACCAAAACAACACTACTATTTGTACATACTAAATTGTTCAGATTAAGTTAATTTGTCTCGTCTTCTCCCACGTGTCAAAGAGATGTACAGATCCATCTAAGATGATCTGAAGCACTACCGGATACCTCAGAGTGTACTGGATCCCAAGCGCTCTCAGTCTTTTCTTGAAGCCATCACTCTTTTCTGGATCACTGTTGCAGAGAAATCCTGGAAGAACATGATCTTAGAGCCCTCATAAACTAAGGCCTTCAGAACCTTCCCCTGGATTCTGGAAGCTTCCACATTTTTCTCCTTATCTCAATAGTCATGAAACCGCACCAAGATAGGACAAGGACATTGGTGCAGACCTGACCTCTGTTTCATGACCCAGTGAGCCCTCTCAATCTTCAAGCTTCCCATTCCTACCTGCAAGTTAAGGAATTTCAGCAAACAGACCTCAATAAATTCCACTGGTCGCTCACCTTTCTTACCCTCCAGGAGATTGACGATGTGAATATTTTTCTCCTGCTCCTGTTCTAGAGGTCATCAACCCAGCCAAGCAAATTATGGACCTGTATCTCCAGGGCCTGGATCCTATCCTTTGAGGAACCAGTATCAGCCTCCACCACTGTGACTCTGAATTCTACCTCATCTGTCCTTTTCCCCAGGCCTCCTAGCTGCTGTTCAGGGATAGAGATCAGGGCCAGCTTCTCCTCTATCTGCTTCCCCAACATCTCGCAATATTTCACGAGCTCTTTTACCAGGACTTGGTAGGAAATCGTGTTGGAGGATCCTGTAGGCTGGGCCGCAGGCGCGGCCTTGGTTGCACCTGCTCCCTTCTTCGGCATCTCTAAACGTGGTGCAGAGCTCTGCAATACGATCTTTCTAGATTGCTGCCATCTTTGGATCCCCTTAGTGGTGTGTTGAAATTTTTTTAAAAATTTGTTTCCAATTCAGTTATGTCAAGGTTATCTATTGTTCCTGTTCGAAATTTTCTATGAAATCTGGAAATAAAGCGGTGGTCAGAGTGATCTTGTGTGAATGGAGATTCAACTCTAAGGTAATAGATACAATGTAAGCATCAGTTCTCCCAATCTCTGATTTCTTCCATTCCTTTAAGAACTGGTCTCTCCTCTAATTCTTCGTTCGCACACATCTCTGGACTTGCTTTCAATGTCTTGGCCCTAAGCTCTGAAATCCCTCCCCAGACCTCACCATCAGTATCCCTCAATCTTTTTAACACATCTCAAGATGTTGTGGAAAGGTGTTAAATCTACTTGCGATTAATCATTTCTCCTAATAACTCCTCGGTGTTGGGATATTTGTTATGTTAACTGTACTTAATAGAAACATTGAAATGGTTTTGTGTATCTAATTGTGGCAAGAAGCTTGAAGATTAACTTTAACAGTGAACAGAAAATCCTCGTAATAAACTAAGAGAAAACAGACAATTTAAAAGTATCCTAAATGCAAATAATTTTTAGTCTGTCAATCTTTGCATCTCATACAATTAAAATTGCCCTTAAAACTCTGCAATTTTAAAAACTATTAATACTGCAAATAATGTGACGATGCATTGAAATTTCTTACACAAAAAGGATGTCTGAAAGCAGGTGATACCTGTTGTACTCGAAGAGATTCTAACTCTCGTTCCAGCCGAATGCGTAGCCTCCGTTCCATCTGCTCCCGCTTTTCACAGGCTGCTTGCAGCTGCGTTAAGGCCTGTTGCAGTCGCTCTACCCTTTCCACATACACTTGTTTCTTCCTCAACTGTCAACAGAAAGCAAACATCAACATCATGGTGGCACTAGGAATGAGCTTGCTTTTCAGGCCAGAACATGTTGAAAGTCTTTGGAAAAGTATACCACACACAACACTCAATCTGATTTTGTCTCCTCCATATTTAAGCTATGGCACTTGGTGTCAGGGTGTTCTGATATCCAGCTAAGTGTACAAAATCTGAAAACTGGTTGCAGAATCTTGTGGAAACAATAGGCATCTCAGCCGCTGACTGGAGAACTGGCAAAACTCCCATGTTGTCTCTTTAATGCCTGCCACATTTTGGGCAAATTGTGCATTTAACATGGCAGTGGGAGGCTGATTACCCAGGATCAAAGAGCCCAAATAGTAGAGGTCCCACCCACCGAGAGTTTTTGTTCTCAGCAACATTATCAGGGAGGTGTTTGCTGCTGATACCACTCTTTCCCAAAGTCTGATCAACAAGGTGCACAGGTGGAAGGAATTAGTAGTGGTGGGTGGTGGCTGTGGCAGAATGGGTGAGTGTTGAAATGTAGAATTTGAGAGTAGGGGAGGGTGCATGGGAATGTCATGTTCAAGGGCAGTGGGGCTCGTAGCAGGCTATCCCCTCCAAATTGCCTGGTTCTTCAGACAAGAGTGCCTTTGAATGAATGGACAATGAAATAATTCCAGAGGGCAGTGTTCCATCACCAAGTCACCCTTTATACATTGAGAGTACTTGACACTGATCCAGCTTCCTCAGAGCCACCTCTGAAACTCCTGTTCATATCTGTCAGCCAGTGCTCCTTGACTGGACGAGGTTAACAGCCCCAATCAGGGAACTCCTATTCTGAGGTCCACCTGGCTTACTTCACCAGAACCACTAAATCCATCCCCCTCTGACTTCAAGGATGTAGCCCAGTTTTTTTTGTATCTTTTTCTGTGGCGTTTTAGCACTGAGTCAGGTTCCTCCAAGTCCGCCTCTGATACAGATGGCGTGTAATGCACAGTAAGTTGTGGCTTGCTCCCAGAGCATTTCAGAAGAAATTAATTATCCTCTTCAGACAGCAAAGTCTGCCGTGTCCATCTCAGATTCAGAGGTATCTTCAACGCTTGATTGAGAGGGAGAACCCATGGATTCCAGAACAGTCAGATGGTGGTCGAGGAGCCAGGGACATTTTGTTCCTACACTATTTAAGAGTTTGCAGCTTTCATATGGTTCACATGCATGTTCAGGGCCATCACACCTACCTGAACTTCATAAGTCACTGGACCGGACCTTACATCGACCATGCTTTTTACCCATGGTTCCTGTATCAAACTGTCTCTCTCGCTTAGCAGAGTTTTGTGTCTGACATTGAACAGCATCATGAGTGCCAATCTCACCCTCCAGATCCAGGAAGAACAGATTTAACCTGGCTCGGAGCCCAGACCATCATGGAAGCCAAGCTTTCATCCATGAACTCTATCTACACAGCTTGTTGCAGTGGAAAGGCTGCACTGGATCCGGGTAATGCTCTCCTACAACCTCTTCTGTCAGGCAGAAGATACAGAAGCTTGAACACGTGCACCAAGTTCGTTAACACCTTCTTCCTGGCCATTATTAGGCTGATGAATGGACTATTTAACTTCAAATAATGCTGATCTTGTTAATGTTGACCTTATCTAGCATATGCCCTGTGTGACATAACTTGTATGTCTACGTCTAATTTTTTTTCACCCTATGATCTGTATAGAACATAGAACAATACAGCACAGATCAGGCCCTTCGGCCCACGATGTTGCGCCGAACATTTGTCCTAGCTTAAGCACCCATCCATGTCCCTATCCAATTGCCGCTTAAAGATCACCAATGATTCTGACTCTGCCACTCCCACAGGCAGCGCATTCCATGCCCCCACCACTCTCTGGGTAAAGAACCTACTCCCGACATCCCCCTATACCTTCCACCCTTCACCTTAAATTTATGTCCCCTTGTAACACTCTGTTGTACCGGGGAAAAAGTCTCTGTCTACTTTATCTATTCCCCTGATCATCTTATAAACCTCTATCAAGTCACCCCTCATCCTTTGCCGTTCCAATGAGAAAAGGCCTAGCACTCTCAACCTATCCTCGTACGACCTATTCTTCATTCCAGGCAACATCCTGGTAAATCTCCTCTGCACCCTCTCCAAAGCTTCCACATCTTTCCTAAAATGAGGCGACCAGAACTGCACACAGTACTCCAAATGTGGCCTTACCAAGGTCCTATACATTTGCAACATCACCTCACGACTCTTGAATTCAATCCCTCTGTTAATGAACGCTAATACACCATAGGCATTCTTACAAGCTCTATCCACCTGAGTGGCAACTTTCAAAGATCTATGAACATAGACCCCAAGATCCCTCTGCTCCTCCACCTTACTAAGAACCCTGTATTTCGCATTCTTATTTGTCCTTCCAAAATGGACAACCTCACACTTGATAGGGTTGAACTCCATATGCCACTCCTTAGCCCAGCTCTGTATCATATCTAAGTCCCTTTGCAGCCGACAACAGCCCTCCTCACTATCCACAACTCCACCAATCTTCGTATCATCTGCAAATTTACTGACCTACCCTTCGACTCCCTCTTCCAAGTCATTAATAAAAATTACAAACAGCAGAGGACCCAGAACTGATCCCTGCAGAATTCCACTTGTAACTGGGCTCCAGGCTGAATATTTACCATCTACCACCACTCTCTGACTTCGACCGGTTAGCTAGTTCTCTATCCCATGCCTCCTGACTTTCCGCATAAGCCTACCATGGGGAACCTTATCAAAAGCCTTACTAAAATCCATGCACACTATATCCACTGCTCTACCCTCATCCACATGCTTGGTCACCTCCTCAAAGAATTCAATAAGACTTGTAAGGCAAGACCTACCCTTCACAAATCCGTGCTGGCTGTCTTTCCAAATACTCATAAATCCTATCCCTCAGTACCCTTTCCATTACTTTGCCTACCACCGAAGTTGCAAAACCTGACCTGCTCTTGGGAAATAAGGCAGGGCAGGTGACTGAGGTGTCAGTGGGAGATCACTCTGGGACCAGTGATCATAATTCTATTAAGAACAAATAACAGTACAGCAAAGGAATAGGCCCATTAGTCCTAAAGCTTGCGCTGACACATTTTGACTTAAAACTATCTTCACTTATAGGATCCGTAACCATCTGTAAAGGAACCTTGATTATCCAAATATCAATGATCCAAATATCTGAAGGAGATCTCGAGGTCCCAAAAGAAACATTACATCAAAGAGCTGTTTCAATCCTGATTGTAAACAAAAGACACAATGATTAAAAAGGATCTTGGCTCTCTCAATTGCTGCCGAGAACAGTCCTGGATATCGATGGGAACCCAGGCACCATCTCCAAATGCCCTCCCTCTCTCTCCCCACACTTTTCCTGGAGTTCTACATAGGGGTGAACCCTAAATACCCTTCCCCAGATATTCTGTCTAATATTGTCCTGTACAGGACAGAGGTGGAACTTGTCAAAAAGTTATGTCTGTCTGTTTGAGAGTGTGCTATTTGGAGACTTACCCCACAAAGGCAGCGGCAGCCATACTGTTGGTATCCACTCCAGCTGCCCCAGAACAGGGAGCAGACTTAACAGAAATCTATGAGCCCCAGAGGAGAGGCATTGAATTGATTAACCGAATAATCAATTATCCGAAAGAAATAGTGCCAGCCCATCTCATTCGGATAATCGAGGTTCCTCTGTATTCCCTTCCTATTCATGTATTTGTCCAGGTGCTTCTTGAATGCTGCTATTGTGTCTGCTTCCATCACCTCCTCGAGCAGGACGTACCAGGCACTCACCACCCTTTCTGAAAAAACCTTGCCTTGCACATCCCTTTTAAACATCTCCCCCATCGACATCTTGAACCTGTGTCCCCAAGTAATTGATCCCTCCGTTCTGAAGAAAAGCCTCATACTTTGCACTCCATTTATGCCTATCACAATCTTATAAATTTCTATCAAGTCGCCCCTCAGCCTTCTGCGCTCCAGTGGCCCTGTTGGTGAGGAATGATGTTCAGTCCCTTGCGAGGGGGACATAGAATCAGGAGATGTAGAGTCAATATGGATAGAGCTGAGGACTTCTAAGGCTAGATAGACCCTAATGGGAGTTATCTACAGGCCCCCAAACAATAGTCTGGATGTAGGGTGTAAGTTGAATAAGGAGTTGAAATTGGCCCGTCGCAAAGGTATTACAACTGCTGTTATGGGGGATTTCAACATGCAGGTAGACTGGGAGAAGGTGCAGGATTAGTTCATTCCAAAGAGGAAGAAAGATGAGGGAAGTTAAGGACTGTATAAAGATAAAAGAGAAGCATAACATAGCAAAGATGAGCTGGAGGGCTGGGAAACTTTTAAAGAGTAACAGAGGATAACTAAAAAGGCAATACACAGAGAAAAAATGAGGTATGAAGGCAAACTGGCCAAAAATATAAAGGAGGTAAAGGAAAAGAAAAAAAAAAGGTTAAGACTAAAATTGGCCCCTTAAAGACAAAATTTATTATGGGGAACAAGGAAATGGCAGAAGTTGAAAAGGTACTTTGGATCTGTCTTCACTGGGGAAGACACAAGCCATCTCCCAGATGTAATAGTGGCTGAAGGACCGAGAGCAATGGATGAACTGAAGGGAATTTATATTAGGCAGGAAATTGTGTTGGATAGACTGTTAGGTCTGAAGGCTGATACATCCCCGGGACCTGATGATCTGCATTCCAGGGTACTTAAAGAGGTGGCTCTAGAAATCTGGATGCATTGATAAGCATTTTCCAATGTTCTATAGATTCAGGATCAGTTCCTGCAGATTGGAGGGAGGCTAATGTTGTCCAACTTTTCAAGAAAGGAGGGAAAGAGAAAACAGGGAATCATAGACCAGTTAGCCTGACGTCAGTGATGGGAAAGATGCTGGAGTCAATTATAAAAGATGAAATTATGTCTCATTTGGATAGCAGATATGGTCAGTCAGCATGGATTTATGAAGGGGAAATCGTGCTTGACTAATCTTCTGGAATTTTTTGAGAATGTAACTATGAAGATGGACAAGGGAGAGTCAGTGGATGTCATGCACCTGGACTTTCAGAAAGCCTTTGATAAAGTCCCACATAGGAGATTAATGGGCAAAATTAGGACACATGGAATTGGGGACAAAATACTGACATGGATTGAAAATTGCTTGGCTGACAGGAAGTAGAGTCGTGATAAACAGGTCCCTTTCAGAATGGCAGCTGGTGACCAGTGGGGTACCACAAGGTTTGGTGCTGGGACTGCAGCTGTTTACAATATAAATTAATGATATAGATGACGGTATTAAAAGTAATATTAGCAAATTTGCTGATGACACAAAGCTGGGAGGCAGGGTGAAATGTGCGGAGGATGTTATGAGAACACAGGGTGACTCGGACAGGCTAGGTGAGTGGACGGATGCATGGCAAACGCAGTTTAATGCGGATAATTGTGTGATTATCCACTTTGGTGGCAAGAACAGGAAGGCAGATTACTATCTAAATTGAGTCAAGTTAGGTAAAGGGGCAGTACAACGAGATCCAGGTGCTCTTGTACATCGGTGAATGAAAGCACGCATGCAGGTACAGCAGGCAATGAAGAAAGCTACTGGCCTTATAACAACAGGAATTGAGTACAGGAGCAGAGAGGTCCTTCTGCACCAGGGCCCTGGTGAAACTGCACCTGGAGTATTGTGCGCAGTTTTGGTCCCCAAACTTGAGGAAGGATAGCAGCACAGGCCGAGCAGAGCAGCACAGGCCCAAAAGGCCAATATGTCCTTGCTTATAATGATCTGCCTGAACAGCTCATAAACAAGCCTTTTCACTATACTTAGGTACATGTAACAACATCAAATCAAGTCCTCCCCCCATTAGCAACTCTGCTGGAGCTATTGTGTAGTTGCATGAAGGGTACTTCTACAGTCAAATAGGAACTAGGACAATTTGGTAGCTAGTGAAGCTACAGGATGTTTCTTTAAGCTTGCCTTCAAAGTTTGGACTGCTCTTTCTGCCTACCCGTTGGATGATGGATAATATGGGGCTGTCCTTCTATGTCGAATCCCATTTAATTTCAGGAAATACTTAAATTCCCTGCTGGTGAATGATGGCTGTTTATCTGTGGCCAACAATTTCACGAATCCTCCTATTGCAAAAGATGAGAGCAGATGTGAACATTGTTGTTCACAATGACTAAGATGATCATAACATGTATAGTTGACATGTAACAAAGTCCATCGTTTACTCATTCATTCCTGTGTATGTGAGGGTCCTGTTGGTGGTAAGTTTTGTCCTTAATGGCACGCTGGGCGCTGCCTATAAATGCACCTATGTCTACCTCAGGTTTACATTTATCTAGATGACTTCCACATTTACTGCAACAATGAGGGGGGGCTTTTACTCGGTGGTGGTAACCATGGCAACAAACAGCGACTTATAAGATACTATTTCACTGCGGAGGGGCACGTAGTTAACGGCTTGACCAAATGTATAGCAGCCAAAGACTGTGCCGCATGGCCCTTAAGGGTCCGTGTACCTATAGTAATGATAGGAAATATGATTTTACATACTAAACTTACCCTTGTAGAAATGCTGAATGCAGGAAATCCACAATCAACCTCTAACATGACAAGGGCGAAATGGAAGGATGCCCTTTTGCCACCCCTCCAAAGCCATTACCCATCAGTCTTACATCTGTCATCAGCAAAGTTTGGGAAAGAATTCTGAGGGATAGGATTTATGACTATTTGGCAAAGCATAGTGTGATTAAAGGCAGTCAGCATGGCTTTGTGAGGGGCAGGTCACACCTCACAAATCTTATTGAGTTCTTTGAGGAGGTGACAAGACAGGTCGACGAAGGTCAAGCAGTGGATGTAGTGCATATGGACTTCAGCAAGACATTTGATAAGATTCCCCATGGTAGGCTCGTTTATAAAGTCAGGAAGTATGGGATACAGGGAGACTTGGCTATCTGGATTCAGAATTGGTTGACTGACAGAAGGCAGAGAGTGGTTGTAGATGGAAAGTATTCTGCCTGGAGGTCAGTGTTGAGTGGGGTCCTGCAGGGGTCTGTTCTTGGGCCTCTGCTCCTTGTAGCTTTTATAAATGCTGAATGGATAAGGAGCTTGAGGGGTGGATTAGTAAATTTGCAGATGACACAAAGGTTGGAGGTGCTGTCGATAGTATTGAGGGCTATTGCAGGCTGCAGCGCGACATAGACAGGATGCAAAGAAATGGCAGATGGCGTTCAACCTGGATAAATGCGAAATTATGCATTTTGGAAGGTTGAATTTGAATGCTGAATATAGGATTAAAGACAGGATTTTTGGCAGTGTGGAGGAACAGAGTGATCTGGGTGTGCAAGTACGCAGATCCCTCAAAGTTGTCACCCAAGTGGATAGGGTTGTTAAGAAACCATATGGCATTTTGTCTTTCATTAACTGGAGGATCGAGTTGAAGAGCTGCAAGATTTTGCTGCAGCTCTACAAGTCCCTGGTGAGACCACACTTGGAATATTGTGTCGAGTTCTGGTCGCCCTACTATATGAAAGGTACAGAGGCTTTGGAGAGGGTGCAAAGAAGGATGCTGCCTGGACTGGAGGGCTTACCTTATGAAGAAAGATTGAAGAAGTTGGGATTTTTCTCTCTGGAGAGAAGGAGGAAGAGAGGAGACCTGATCGAGGTATACAAGATAATGAGGGGAATAGGTAGCGTCCTTTCCCCAGGGCAGGATTGACTGGTATGAGAGGTAATAGTTTTAAGATATTAGGAGAAAGGTATAGAGGAGATATCAGAGGTAGATTCTTTACATAGAGAGTTGTGAATGCATGGAATGCATTGCCAGTGGTGGTGGAAGCAGAGTCATTAGGGACATTTAAGCGACTGCTGGACATGCACATGGATAGCGGTGAGTTGAGGGGTGCATAGGTTAAGTTACTATATTTTACATTAGGATTAAACCTCGGCACAACATCGTGAGCCAAAGGGCCTGCTCTGTGCTGTACTTTTCTATGTTCTATGAAACTCCAACTGAAGGGGATGCATAAAACAGTTAAAGACAAACAGGAAGGAAGAGATGAACAGAGGCAATTAGAGGATTGTCCAGATGTCCCATCAGTAGGTAGTTAAGTTAAGGTTAAGACTCTACCCACTAAGCCTGGTTTTAACCCGATGTGGAATGGTCCCTATGAGGTTATCATTAGCAGTGATACGTGCGCTTGCACTGAAATATGAGGGAAGGTGGTCTGAAAACACTGGGCCCAACTGAAAACACTGGGCACCGATTGAGGATCCTCACTCTCTTTCCTTTTCAGAGTGATTCATCTCAGAGCTTGCGGTCGTCCTTCGCGATTGTTGCGCATGGATGAGGAGTGCTGGTTATTGCGCGTGGACCAGGAGCGCTGGATATTGCGCATGGACCAGGAGCGCTGGTTATTGCAGGTGGACCTGGAGTGCAGTTTGTTGTATGTGGACCATGAGTGCAGGTTGGTTGCGTGGACCAGGAGTGCAGATTGTTGTGAGTGGGCGATATAGCCTTTGGACCATTGTATAACTCCATTCAATAAATTTTGTAATATTTTGCTGATTTTCACCCTGGCCCTTTGCCTAGTAGTCACTGGGGGGGGAGCGTCAATGGAATTGTGTTGACCTAAGTTGTTTAAACTTATGAAACAAGTTATTGCTTTAAGAGAACTCAAAACAGAACTTTGAATTTGGTCAAAATTTGCATAGGAACATATCAAATGCCTAGAATGAACCATAAAGTAAGTTAAGATATATGGGTAAATTTAAAGAAAGAACAAACAAGTGGGAATGAATTGAAATGATAATTGAGGTTACCATGCATTTTAGTGAAAAGGAAGTTTAGGTGAGAGAACTAAACTGATAGGTTTCTCTTCGTACTGTTTGTGTCCTTGTCTTTCCTTGGTGAACTTGATGTTCAAGCCACTACCCGAGGCATCAGGACTATACGTGCAGAGATAAGTAAAACCTCATAGATCTTTTGATAAGATCAGATGGGGGTCAAGAATACATGAAAGTCTTGGGATACCGATGTAAGTGTGCAAAAGTGATTGTTACCTCAGAAGTAATGAATCTGTGTGAATGCTGTAAAAAAAGGTTTTTGCAATGAAAAATGGGCCTTAGATATGTACACTGACTTGACAAATGGACTTGTGTGGCTTGGTAAGGACACAAGACCATAGTTTAAACGATAAGACAGTGACACATAATCTATGGAGAAATTGACTTTAAAAAAGTGATCATGAACTGCAGAGATACAGAGATACCCCTGTCACCTTGCAGAAATGTCTGGTCCTTGACTATTTACGAGAGTCACAGGGTGGCACCTGTGTTGTTATTGGTCCTGAGTGTTGCACCTATATTCCAGACACTTCGGACAATATAACTAACCTAGCATTTCGCATACACCTGCAGGCTGATAAGATCTGGCAGGAAGGGAAGCAATTTCATGATTATAATCCCCCGGGGTGGCTTGAATGGCTATTAGGTAGTTCTTGGCGCTCTTATATTCAGCATGCACTGATTGTTCACGTTGTCATTGTAATTATTTGCTGTGTCTTTATGGCACTTTTCAATTCAAGTTGTAAAATCTTAACTGCTCGTGTAAGGCAGCTGCTAGTCTTCAATTTGATGTTTCTGTCCAGCACCCCCCACAGGGTGATAGGAACTCACTTGATTGTAAGTGGTTTAGAGTCCATGGCCCCCATTGTCTCTGACCACAAGGGGGGATTGAAGATGGAAAATGAAGGGTTAAAATTAAATTCATACTGAGCCTTAATTTTTAAACTCTAATGTGAGATTCGCTGCAAACAGACTATTGCAGGAGGACCTCTGTGGTTATGGTCTGTGATTATGCAGCAGAGCTGAGACAGCCATAACTTCTGGTTTTTGTTACTAAGTAAAACCGCAAGGCCTTCTGAGCTCAAACTGCATGATCTGTGTCTTGTGGTTCTGTATAAACCTTGATACTTGTCTGTAATCTGCGAGAGCCTAGGTCTGACCGCAATGTGGTCAGATGCTTATGGTCTCCCAAAGGCCTTTGTTTAATAAATTACTTCTGATTGACTTCTACATTTGTAATGTGGCATTATTGTACCTACAACAAAATACCTTTTTCAAATTTATAATACTGCTGGTCATCCTTCCTATCAAAATCTATGTACCTCCTGATGTTAAATGGCACCTGCTACTTGTCTCCCTATGACTCCAGCTAGTCTGTATCTTCTTAGAGTCTATCGCAATCTTCCTCTCAATTCACAATATGTCCAAGCTTTGCCTCATGTGCAAATTTTGAAATTGTCCATGCACACCCAAGTTTAGGTTATTAACATAAACCAAATAAATGCCACCAAGGATGACTTCAGTATACTCACCCTCAGTTTAAAAAAAAACTATTCACTACCAGTTTCTGCTTCCTGTCATGTAGTCAACTTTGTACCTGTACTGCACTATCCACACTTACTTCCAGGTCTTTGATTGGTGGTCTATTTTGTGGCATTTTGTCTTAAACCTTTTAAAAGTCTATGTATTGCATTATTTTCAGTAACCAACTCCATATCTCACAAAAAAGCTCAAGTTAATTAAACAAGATGTACTTTTATATATGCATGCTTTCATTAACTAATCTATATTTGTGGAAGTGACTCTATTTTGAATTAGATTAACATTGCTAAAGGATTTTCCACCACCAAGATTAAATTCGTCGGCTCTAGATACTAAGCTGAATCTTTATAACCTCACTTGAAACAGAAACACAGAGTTGCAATTCTAATCCTCCAATCCTCTTGAATCATCCCTTTATCAAAGCAGGATTTGAAGATTATGATCAATTCGGTATCTTCAGATGCATTTCATCCATTCCTGGTGACTTATCAGTTTGTGGTTGAGGCAACTTTCCTAATTCCTCTTCTTTATCATTCTATCATTTTTTAGACCAACAGTGTACTAAGTACCTCAGCTTTCAAAACAACTTGGGTGATAGTTTCTTTCTTGGTAGCTCTGCCTCCAGACATAAATCCCATTTCTGATCCCTCATTTACCCCATTCCTCCTTTACCTATCTCTGAGATGTTTGAAGTCCCTTTTATGTTAGCTTCCAGTCTCTTCTTATTCTCTCTCCTTGCTTCTCATATTTCTTATGTCTACTTACCCTGTGAACTCTCCATATTCAGTCAGGTTTTCATTTGTTATTATTAATGTACCTCATCTATATCTGAACTGTCTGTTCTTTAAAATGTAGCCTATTGTAACATTATAGTCTTCTCTGGCAACTTCTGATTCCAACTTACCTAGGGCATATCATTTCTCACCAATTAATGGTTTACATTCTGGACTGTATGTTGTCCTTTTCTATAGCCAATTCAAAACTTATTATGCTATTATCATTATTCCGTAAAATGTTATATAGAGACATAGAGATCTTCAGTAAGGAAACAAACCCATCGGCCCAACTCGTTCATGCCAACCAGATATCCTAAATCAATCTAGTCCCATTTGCCAGCACTTGGCCCATATCCCTCCAAACCCTTCCTATTTGTATACCCACCAGATGCCTGTTAAATTTTATAATTGAACCAGCCTCCACCATTTCCTCTGGCTGCTCATTCCATACATGCACCAACCTCTGTGTGAAAAGGTTGCCCCTTAGGTCCCTTTGGTATCTCGCCCCTCTCACCCTAAACCTATGCCCTCTGGCTCTGGGCTCCCCCACCCTATCCATGACCCTCATGATTTCATTGACATCTATGCCATTACTCCTCAGACTCCAATGTTCCAGTGAAAACAGCCTCAGCCTATTCAGCGCAAATCCTCCAACCCTGGCAACATCCTTGTAAATCTTTTCTGAACCCTTTCAAGTTACACAATATCCTTCCAACAGGAGAGACCAGAATTGCACACAAAATTCCAAAAGTGGCCTAACCAATGTCCTGTACAGCTGCAACACAACCTCCTATCTCATATACTCTATGCTCTGCCCAATAACGGAAAGCATACCAAAAGCCTGCTTCACTACCCTATCTACATGCGACTCCACTTTCAAGCAGCTATGAATCTACACTCAAAGGTCGCTTTGTTCAGTAACACTCCGCAGGACCTTAGCATTAAATGCATAAATCCTGCCTTGAATTGCCATTCCAAAATGCAGCACCTCACATTTATCTAAATTAAATCCCATCTGCCATTCCTCGGCCCATTGGTCCATCTGACCAAGATCCCATTATACTCTGAGGTAACATTTATCGTTGTCCACTAAACCTCCAATTTTGGTGTTATCTGCAAACTTACTAATGATACTAATATGTTTGCATCCAATTTATTTATATAAATGATGAAAAGCAATGGACCCAGCACCAATCCTTGTGGCACACCACTGGTCACAGGCCTCTAGTCTCAAAGGCAATGTTGCATTAGTGATACTTCATTTGTCAGAACTAGATGCAGCAATACTTCCTTTGAGGAGGCTGGCATCAATCGAATCTAGAAAATTCTCCTGAACATAATTCAGAAATGTCCTTATCAATATCTTTATACTATTAACATCATAGTCTATACCAAGATAATTAAAACTGCCAATCATAATACCATCTAGTTTTTGCACTAATTTGTTTATCCAAGTCTTTCCCATTAGTTGCAAGTCTATAAAATACAACCAGTAGTGTAATGGTCTAAGATAAAAATTACACGACACAAGTTTATAGTCCAATGGGTTTATTTGGAAGTACACGCTTTTGGAGTGCTGCTCCTTCATCAGGTAGCTGTGGAATAGGATCATAGGACACAGAATTTATAGCAAAAGATCACAGCGTCATGCAATTAAGATAATATATTGAACAAACCTAGATTGCTGTTAAGTCTTTCATCTTTTAAAATGGGTTGCAGGTTTCAATTCATTAATAGGTAAATCCCAGAATTTCTTTTAAGTCACATTCCTGAGATAACTTAAAGTTTTATAATAAAAAGGTGACATCTTAGCTCAGACAATGTATTACAGGTGTGAGGTTAGAGCCTGTATGTATCCCAATTTTGAGTCAGACTGGTTCTATTTCCAAAGTAGGAATTTATAAAATGCCACATGGATGATCAAAAAATATTGACTACCTACTGATTGTGTGCTTTTTGAACAAAATAGAATGTGTCTGCAAATGCAAATTCACCCCATAGACTTATATGTGTGTGTGCATTCATGTGAGGGAGAGAGAGTGAGAATATGAATATGGGAGAGAGGGAGAGAGAGAACGTGTGTGTGTGTGTGTGTGGGGGTGTGTGTGTGTGTGGGGTTGTGTGAAAGTGCATGTGTGTGCGCGCTTGCTGGATAGTGTATGTCAAAGAAGAACAAAGAACAAAGAAAATTTACAGCCCAGGAACAGATCCTTCAGCCCTCCAAGCCTGAGCCGATCGAATCTACTGTCTAAACTTGTCGCCCAATTCCGAAGCATCTGTATCCCTCTGCTCCCCACCTACTCATGCATCTGTCCAGATGCATCTTAAATGAATTTACCATGCCTGCCTCTATCACCTCTGCTGGCAAAGCGCTCCAGGCACTTACCCTCTGTGTAAAATACTTGCCATGTGTATCCCCCTTAAACTTTTCACCTCTCACCTTGAGTCCGTGAGTGTGATGGAGTATATGCCTGTGAGAGGGTGTGCGCATAGGTGAGAGTGAGCGTGTGCGTGTGTCTGAGAGACAGCATGTGTAAGTGAGAGGGTCTGCATGAGTATATGAGTATCTAACAGTATGTGTTTGTGTGTGCTTATGTACGTGCGTGTGTGTATGGTGTAGTAGGGTCACCTGTAGTGTGACATGAATGCAAGATTGTGCTTGAGGCCATCCTCATGGTTACCAAACTTGACTATCAGCCTCTGCTCGTCCATCTGCATTGTTGCACATCCCGAAGTCCACCTTGGAGAATGGTCACCTGAAGATCCGAGGCTGAATGTCCCTGATTTTTTATAATCCATGTGATATTTTATAAATTCCTACCTTGGAAATATAACCAGTCTGACTCAAGATTGGAATACATGCAGACTCTAACCTCACACTTTTAATGTATTGTCTGAGCTGTCACTTTTTTTTATAAAAACTTAAGTTATCTCAGAAATGTGACTTGAAAGAAGTTCCAAGAATTACATATTAAAGAACTGAAATCTGCAACCCATTCTAAAAGATGAAACACTTAACAATAATCTAGGTCTGTTCAATATATTGCATCAGTGTATGACACCATGGTCATTTGCTGTGATTTCTGTGTCCTATGATCCTACTCCACTAGCTACCTGACAAAGGAACAGCGCTCCGAAAGCTTGTACTTCCAAATAAACTGTTGGACTATAAACTGGTGTCATGTGATTTTTAACTTTGTCCATCCAGTCTAACACTGGCACCTCCACATCATGTAATGGTCTCGTTAATGTATCTTAGCTCAAAGAAAATACATTGTCTTTGATCTCTCTCTAGGACAACTCTTTCTCGTTCAATGTCATATTTTCCACAATCAAGTTTTGCCCATCCTACTTTCTTTGCTTCCCTACCTTTCCTGAAACTTGCATCCAGAAATATATCGTATCCGATCCTATCCTTTCTTTTGGTGACAGGTTTCCTACTGTCACAATAACATCACATTCCCTCTTGACTACCTGCAGCTGCTGATAAATAGATTTATCTATTACACACTGTGTATTGACAAACATCTTCTTGTTATGAGTTATGAACTGCATTTTCACATATTTTAGGAATGTAACTTAAATGTTCAATCGAAATACCTAATTGAGAAATTTAAGTGAGTCTAATTCAAATAGACCTGGAGTACAAACATTTCAAAGGTATTTGTTTAATGAAATCAGACTTAGAAGTGAAAGTATTGAGCCCTGGATGATACATCTGTGGCTTCTTGGTAGACCAAGGGCATATATCTTTACCTTAAGTAAAGAAGCCAAAAGTAGCTTTGTAAACTTCAGTGGTTGCAAGGAGTCTGCAGAGAGGGCAATTTCATTGATTAGAAATACATTTTTCATATGAGTTAGAGAATCAAGAAGTTTGTCTTTTTTTTTGTTATATACTTTGCATAGTCTCAAAGATGGGCCATGGGATAGAAGGTTCTTTTCGTTTAAACTAGCTGGGTGTTTATTCAGAAAAAAAGCAGTTGCAATGTTTGGACTGGTGTAGGCTTCAGCTCACCAAATTGAGACAGCCAAAAGCAAATGATTATTAATTAAGCCTGCACTTAATCAGAGAAGATACTAAATTCTTTTTTCATCATAGACAATTATTTTAACTTTAAGATTTTCACCGCTACTGCTTGAAAATTCTTGATATCTAAAGAAAAATAAAGACATTAATTTGTCCAAAAAGTGATTTAAAGAAAGACACAAAGGAAGATCAGCTGACAGGATCTAAATAGATGGATAAAACATCCTTAAAATATGGAGAGTTTTAGTTTTGATTCCTCATGAAATATCTTTTGACATTTCCGTACCATTGCACAAGCACACTGAATTGCCCAGTCAGTTTTCTAATTGGATATCAATTGCTGATTGCATTGTGGCCAACAGTGTTGAATTTGGCTGCCATCAACTAAAGTCAATCAAATCAAATTAAACATTAAGCCCACCTCCTGCTCCAACCTGACCACCTTGGCTTGGGTATTGTTCAATGCCTGATCCAAGATTTCAATGCGCCTCTGCTGATCCTCATTTGCTGAACGCATAGTGGCCAGTTCCATTTCCAACTTTTCCCCTTCCTTCAAGTGCTCTTTGTCTGCAAGAGAAGCAGAGAACAAGGTTAGCTTTGTATGGCAGCTTTCCTGTTAACAGGAATCAGGCCAAATAGCCTCAGGCAGAAAAAAAAACATAAAGGAGACTTTAAGTTACTTGGCATTTTTCTTCTCAAATCGAAAACCTTAGCCGTTATTTGGAAATAAAACAGAACGAATATCAATGGCTAACTTTTCAGAATTGATTGAATGAAGAATTTTCAATTACCATTCTTGCTTACCGAAATCAGCTACTGACTAGGAAAATAAGAAAAAGTCATCACAAACTTAAAATGGAGAGAATTTGTCATAAGTCTGCAAATGTAATTATTGGATGTCTCAAACGTGATTAATTTGTTTCTGTAGGAGTTGATGTTTGCCATTTCCACCGATGGGGCAAAAGTCCTTAGTAAGTTCACAGATGTGGTGCAGGATTTGCTTTAAGAGGAGGAAAAAAATACTGAAGAAAGTAGGATAAAAGGTCAACACAACATCAACAGCAGAAGACCCTGTACGGTGCTGTACTGATCTATGTTCTAAGACAATAGATATAGTTTGGATAAGTTAACGCACAACTATTTTGTTTGTTATTCAAAAATATTCTTTTGGAAGAAAGGAATCAGAATATGAATATTCTTGAAAATATAAAGTTTTTTTGGAAGTTTTTCACATTGCACTCATCAGGACAATATGCAAGGAACACCAATGTAAAGGTTAACAACATTTATGCATATGAAGATTGCTGATTGGTAAACAAGCAAACTCTAATTGGCAGTAGAGCTCAATGAAGAATGCACCCATTACATGATGACTTACAGTTAATTCTCAAGCTATTTTTTAAAATCAGGTAGATTCACCAGGTAGCCATTGTCTGACAAGTAGCATTAACTGAGAAAATTAGAGTGAATCCAAACAAGTTCTTTAAATATATTAATGGAAAAAGAATAACTAGAGAGAGGATAGGACTCCTGAAAGACCAAAGTGAACATGAGGTCCTCAATGACTATTTCTCCTGTGTATTTACTGTGGAGAAAGACGTGAAGACTTGGGAACCTGGGGACATTAGTGGCGATATCTTGGGGACAGTACATATCGCAGGTGTTGCACATATTGGAATGTATAAAAGGTGGATAAATCTCCTGGCCTTAACCATATATATCCCAAAAGACTGAAGAGGCTAGAGAAGAAATTGTGGGGGCCCTGGCTGATATTTTGACATCATCGATAGCCCAGGCAAGGTCCCAGAAAATGGGAGGGTAGCGAATGTTGTGCCCTTATTCAAGAAAGGCTGCGAAGAAAATCCTGGGAACTATAGACCAGTAGGCCTAACATCTGTGATAAATAAGTTACTTGAGAAGATTTTGAGGGATACAATGTATATGGATTTGGAAAGACAGGGTTTGATTAGGAAGAGTCAGCATGGTTTTGTGCATGTGAGATCATGCCTCACAAATTTGTTAGAGTTCTTTCATGAAGTGACCAGAAAGGTTGACGAAGGTAGGGTGGTAGATTTAGTCTATATAGATTTCAGTAAGGCCTTTGATAAGGTTCCACATCGTAGGCTGCTCTGGAAGATTAGATTGCATGGAATCCAGGGGGAACTGGCAAGATAGATACATAATTTGCTTGATGGTAGGAAGCCGAAGGGGAAGGATCAAATCAACTGCACAAGTTGCTGAATTCATAAGTTCAATGAATATCATTCACACCATTGTGGGGAATATAGTCGCTATGATACAGCACCTCAGTGAAAATGTTTATGCTTTCCTTCAGTGGTACATTGTTGTATAGACCATCAATATCAAATTATCACATGGGCACTGTATTGCTATTGATATGCAAGTCTTGCTTGAAACAAGTTGTAACAATTCATCCAACCAGTAGGCCATCTCATTTGTGCAGAATCAGTCATAGAATAAGATGGGTTGGAAAGGAATGCCATTTTTGAATATCTTGGGCAGTCCATACATATACTGGTGCAGTAAGTTGTGAGTATGAATACTTCAAGTACAGTATATCACCTGGCAGTATATTAGCCTTATGCAGGTCCAGCTGGCATTTTCTTTAGTGTGGTTTTAAGCAAGGCTATCTGGTCACACTGAGAAACAAGTCCAATGGCTATGAATTTAGACTGATTATTAGAATGGCAAGCATTGTATTGATATAGTCATGTTTGTTAAGGATGGTTATTCAAATCTCCTGTCATGTTTACTGATATGCATATCTAGTTTGCCCTGAGGTCTCGCAAGACAACATAAATCAGAAAAAGCAAGCATCCAAATTTAGCTGGTAAGAAGGTAGGAAAATGGATTGTTGACCTTTATTTAGAAACGAATGGAGTATAAAAATACTAAGCCTCGCTAAAACTATTAAGCCTCGCAAGTCAGACAACCCATAGAATACTGTGAACTATTTTTAACCCCTAAGGAAAGATATAATAGATGGGCAGCACAGTGGCACAGCAGTTAGCACTGCTGCCTCACAGCGCCCGAGACTCAGGTTCAATTCCCGCCTCAGGCGACTGACTGTGTGGAGTTTGTACGTTCTCCCGTATCTGCATGGGTTTCCTCCGGGTGCTCCGGTTTCCTCCCACAGTCCAAAGATGTGCAGGTCAGGTGAATTGGCCATGCTAAATTGCCCGTAGTGTTAGGTAAGGGGTAAATGTAGGGGCATAGGTGGGTTGCGCTTCGGCGGGGCGGTGTGGACTTGTTGGGCCGAAGGGATTGTTTCCACGCTGTAATGTAATCTAATCTAGAATAGATGCAGTCCTAAGAAGGTTCCCAGGTAGAGTTGATCCCAGGTATGGAGGTATTTTCTTATGGAGGAGAGGTTAAGTAGGTTGTGCATGTAGTCATTGGAGTTTAGAAGAATGAGAGGAGATCTTATTGAAGATAAGATTCTAAGGGGCTTGACAGCATTGATACAGACAGGTTATTTCTACATACAGGAGAATTTAGGACCAGACGGCATAATCTCAGAGTAAGGTGTAGCCTAATTAAGACAGAGTTCAGGAGGACTTTTTTTTTCTGAGGGTCAATAATGTGTGGAATTCTTCACCTGAGAGGGCTATCCAGTCTTAGTCATTAAGTACAATTCAGGGTTGAAATACACATTTATAATCAGTATAGGAATCAAGGGTTATGGGGAAAAGGCAGGAAAGTAAATTTCAACATTAGATTGGTTACAATCTCATTGAATAATGAAATAGATTCGATAGGCTGAATACTTCTGCTCCAATATTTTATGGTTATGACTTTAATACTTAATTCTGGTATATGAATTGTTCTGGGTGGATAGTTTGTGAAAAATATTTGTTTGCAAGAAATATCAAGATTGTTTTAAAGCAGAAATATTCAGGATTTTAGGCTAAAGTAGATCAACAAAAATTGAACACACATCAATATTCTTCACCTGATAAAGGGACCCTGAATGACTGCTGATCCAAACTTCATTAGATGAGAAAAATGTTTCATAACTCGTAATATGTTCTAACTTAAAAAAACTATTTTTGTAGCAAAACAAACTTTTGCTATTTGGAAGTCAACCTAATGAGTACAGGCAAGCTAACTTTATTTCCATCACTTAAGTTATCCCTTACGGAAACAAGATGGAAATTCAGGGACTTTCTGAGGACTGGAATTAAAGTATCAATAATCATGTTCCAACATTGTAACATAAACTAGTAATGGAAGGTCGAACACTGCCAGACTTTCACATTGTATGTGAAAATCAGAGAAGTCATTTGGAATCCCACAACATGCCAGAGCGAGATCAGCTAGGTGCACTCTTGAGGATTCATCCACTGAGAATGTGGTAGATGAATTATATAGTTACAACATGTTGGGGCGGCACGGTGGCACAGTGGTTAGAACTGCTGCCTTACAGCACCTGGGTCCCAGGTTCGATTCCAGCCTCGGGCGACTGTCTGTGTGGAGTTTGCACATTCTCCTAGTGTCTGCGTGGTTTTCCTCCGGGTGCTCTGGTTTCCTCCTACAGTCCAAAGATGTGCAGGCCGGGTGAATTGGCCATTCTAAATTGCCTATAGGTTAGGTGTGTTAATCTGGAAATGGGTCTGGGTGGGTTACTCTTCGGCGGGTCAGTGTGGACTTGTTGGGCCGAAGGGCCTCTTTCCACACTGTAGGGAAGCTAATCACATGTCCTGATGGATTATATCAAACAACATAAACATTCAGCTGTTTGTAATAATCAAGATATGATTGTATCTGACCAGTCTGCACTTGCAAAACTCAAAGCAGTATCTAATATTAGACCTGATTCCATAATTGGACAACATTTGCTAAATAACTGTGTGTGTGTGTGTGTGAAGAATTATACTGACAACCAAGTTAAGATCATGGTTGGCTTACAAATGCGGAGTATTTGCATTGTACTAGAAACTACATTTATTAATACATGGAACACTGTTCTTTGCAGACAGAAAGTACATATGTCAGTTTTAACTAAAAAGGTACAGATGACGATCATTCTTTTGACCAGTTCTCAAAGTAATGTTATCACTAATGAGAGTCAACCCACCTGTTCTAAATTTAATCAAAGGTTGGCAGTTAATTATTACCAACTAGGAGAAAGTGAGGACTGAGATGGTGGAGATCAGAGTCAAGAGTGTGGTGCTGGAAAAGCACAGCAGATCAGACAGCATCAAGGAGCAAGAGAATTGATGTTTCGGGCATAAGCCCTTCAGCTTGATTCTCCTGCTCCTCAGATGCTGCCTGGCCTGCTGTGCTTTCCAGCACCACACTCTTGACAGTTAACTGTTATCATCTAACTGCTGCAAGCTCCATAGCAATGCTTCTGCTAAACAGACTCCATTTGCCAATCGATAAGCACTGTCAGAAAGCTAGCATTCACATTTCTGAAATTGACATACTTTGTGATAAAATTTGGACTTATGACTATCAATCCCTGGTATGCCATCTCAACACTGAATGTCTCTTTATAGGAGGATGAGAAGTTTGTTAACAATGATACTGAGCTATTGATTCTTCATCTTACTTTCACTCTTACCTCGTCCTCTTAGAACATAGAACAATACAGCACAGAACAGGCCCTTCGGCCCACGATGTTGTGCCGAACTTCTATCCTAGATTAAGCACCCATCCATGTACCTATCCAAATGCCGCTTAAAGGTCGCCAATGAATCTGACTCTACCACTCCCTCGGGCAGCGCATTCCATGCCCCCACCACTCTCTGGGTAAAGAACCCACCCCTGACATCTCCCCTATACCTTCCACCCTTCACCTTAAATTTATGTCCCCTTGTAACACTCTGTTGTACCCGGGGAAAAAGTTTCTGACTGTCTACTCTATCTATTCCGCTGATCATCTTATAAACCTCTATCAAGTCACCCCTCATCCTTCGCCGTTCCAACGAGAAAAGGCCGAGAACTCTCAACCTATCCTCGTACGACCTACTCTCCATTCCAGGCAACATCCTGGTAAATCTTCTCTGCACCCTCTCCAAAGCTTCCACATCTTTCCTAAAGTGAGGCGACCAGAACTGCACACAGTACTCCAAATGTGGCCTAACCAAAGTCCTGTACAGCTGCAACATCACCTCACGACTCTTGAATTCAATCCCTCTGCTAATGAACGATAATACTCCATAGGCCTTCTTACAAACTCTATCCACCTGAGTGGCAACCTTCAAAGATCTATGTACATAGACCCCAAGATCCCTCTGTTCCTCCACCTGACCAAGAACCCTACCATTAACCCTGTATTCCGCATTCTTATTTGTTCTTCCAAAATGGACAACCTCACACTTGGCAGGGTTGAACTCCATCTGCCACTCCTCAGCCCAGCTCTGCATCCTATCTAAGTCCCTCTGCAGCCGACAACAGCCCTCCTCACTGTCCACAACTCCACCTATCTTTGTATCATCTGCAAATTTACTGACCCACCCTTCGACTCCCTCCTCTAAGTCATTAATAAAAATTACAAACAGCAGAGGACCCAGAACTGATCCCTGCGGAACTCCACTTGTAACTGGACTCCATGCTGAATATTTACCATCTACCACCACTCTCTGACTTCTACCGGTTAGCCAGTTTTCTATCCAATTGGCCAAATTTCCCTCTATCCCATGCCTCCTGACTTTCCGCATAAGCCTACCATGGGGAACCTTATCAAATGCCTTACTAAAATCCATGTACACTACATCCACTGCTCTACCCTCATCCACATGCTTGGTCACCTCCTCGAAGAATTCAATAAGACTTGTAAGGCAAGACCTACCCTTCACAAATCCGTGCTGGCTGTCCCTAATCAAGCAGTGTCTTTCCAGATACTCGTAAATCCTATCCCTCAGTACCCTTTCCATTACTTTGCCTGCCACAGAAGTAAGACTAACTGGCCTGTAATTCCCGGGGTTATCCCTATTCCCTTTTTTGAACAGGGGCACAACATTCGCTACTCTCCAGTCCCCTGGTACCACCCCAGTTGCCAGTGAAGACGAGAAGATCATTGCCAACGGTACTGCAATTTCCTCTCTTGCTTCCCACATAATCCTAGGATATATCCCGTCAGGCCCGGGGGACTTGTCTATCCTCAAGTTGTTCAAAATGTCCAACACATCTTCCTTCCTAACAGGTATCTCTTCTAGCTTATCAGTCCGTTTCACACTCTCCTCTTCAACAATACGGTCCCTCTCGTTCGTAAATACTGAAGAGAAGTACTCAATACTCAAAAAGAGTTACTTATACTCAATAAACTCGACATTAGCTCATAGAACAGGACTTCATCTTTTCATTTGGACCTTTGCAGACAACACCGAGTTGAATAATTTTTAAATCATAACTTCAGATTGAATTATTTTTTCCGTATATCAGGTGTTGACAATGGGGTTCTGCTATATCCACTGCATCTCCTGTAGGCAGATTTTTGTTTACTTGTTCTTTTAATCAGGAAGGCAAAAGATATCATCCCTTTTTCCTACCTCTTTTTCACTTAACTTCCCCATATTTTATTCTTTTATATCACCACACACTCCTAATCCCAGTCCCAACCAAACCTTTTCCCTGCCTCGACACATCTTAAAACTTGTTACAATTCTAACTATTTTCAGTTCTGATGAAAGGTCATGGCTATGAAACATTATACCTATTTCTCTTTCCAATGATGCTGCCAAATCTGCTGAGCATTTCCAGAATTTTCTGTTTATATTATAGGGAGCCAATATTTTCAGCAGCAGAGAAACGAAGGCATGAGCTATAAATGTCAGAATATAAAAAAGGTCCTGCTGTTACATTAAGGATCTATTTTCATTAATTCATAAATACTTTATTCAGCTTGTGGTCACCATACCAAGCTAATTGTGTACCATAATCATTAGCACATAGAAATAATTCTGATCCCACTACAAGGGTTGCTGTTGAGATTTCCTCAAGGGCCATGTTTTTATAATCAAAAGGACACGTTTTGATTTTTACTGGCTACCTTTTGGATTTCAAGAGTTCTACTCCATTCCTATTCATTTGTTTGTTGATGCAGTCATGTCGTAACAATACCTTTTGTATTTAGGTTGGCATATCATCCCCTCCATGAAATATCATGCCACAACAGACATGTAATATCATATTAATCTATTAATATCATAGACACCACAGTATTTAAATTGACACAAGCCAAAAAGAGTAAGTTAGTGACAATCTTTTTAATCATAAAGAACGGATATCCCTACACAATAATGGCCACTACCCTAGATGTACCTCCTACAGATGGGAGAGGTCAAAACTAATGTATTTCTATCCAAATGCATAAAATGGCAAGAATTTAACCAGTTAATAATCATTTTAATGCATCTCAGATCTCTTTCTCAGATTTAAATTTAATATTGATTCTTTTCAGAAGCTAATCCGCTAATGTCATTTTCCTTTCCTTACCAACAATTTCTGCAGTTTCTTCCTTCCTCCACTAAACACCAACCTCTCTCTGACTCCTGGCAGATGTCTCCCTGACTGGACGGGACAAAATAGGCTTTCCAAAACGGGCTACGGTTTTGAAACAACAAGACGAGAAATCACTGAAGATAGAACATAACCATTTACAATTGAACATTTCTCCCTCAACTGTAACTAAATGGTTCTGGTTCCTTAAGGATATTTTAAAATAACAGAGGAAATAATAAAAGGCAAGCATATTAATTTTGAGAGGACTAAAGGATGCTTGCGATTCATTAGAACTGCTGGCAATAAATATCTTTAACATTTCTCACAAGCTAACATAGCCATATAATTTTGCTTTGTTTATACCTTGACTGAAGGGTCAAAGAACAGGTCTGATCTTTAACACGCTTTTGTTTAGATTAGGTTAGATTACTTACAGTGTGGAAACAGGCCCTTCCACACCGACCCGCCAAAGTGCAACCCACGCAGACCCATTCACCTACACCTAACACTACGGGCAATTTAGCTCGACCAATTCACCAAACCTGCACATTTTTGGACTGTGGGAGGAAACCCACGCAGACACGGGGAGAATGTGCAAACTCCACACAGTCAGTCGCCTGAGGCAGGAATTGAATCCGGGTCTCTGGCGCGGTGAGGCAGCAGTGCTAACCACTGTGCCACCGTGTCGCCCACGATTTTGCTCTAATAATTTTTAAAATAAATAAATTGTTGGCATATCTGTTTCACTGTATTTTGGGAAATGTAGTACAACTTTTAATTTCATCACTGCAGTAGAATGCAAATCATATAACTTTTTAAAATTTCTGATTTAAAATCAAATCCAATGTAGAACTTCTGGGAAGAACAACAATTATACAACATATCACAAATTAAATTTAAAACAGCATTGTTAACTGCTAATTGTTAGGTCGAGGACAATTTGGCACTATATTTGTATTTATAGAGTCATAGAGATGTACAACATGGAAACAGACCCTTCGGTCCAACCTGTCCATGCCGACCAAATATCACAACCCAATCTAGTCCCACCTGCCAGCACCCGGCCCAAACCCTTCCTATTCATATACCCATTCAAATGCCTCTTACATGTTGCAATTGTACTTGCCTCCACCACATCCTCTGGCAGCTCATTCCATACACATACCACCCCCTGCGTGAAAAGTTGCCGCTTAGGTCTCTTTTATATCTTTCCCCTCTCACCCTAAACCTATGCCCTCTAGTTCTGAACTCCCCAACCCCAGGGAAAAGGGGATTTATCCTATCCATGCCCCTCATAATTTTGTAAACCTCTATAAGGTCACCCCTCAGCCTCCGACGTTCCAGGGAAAACAGCCCCAGCCTGTTCAGCCTCTCCCTGTAGCTCAAATCCTCCAACCCTGGCAACATCCTTGTAAATCTTTTCTGAACCCTTTCAAGTTTCACAACATCTTTCTGATAGGAAGGAGACCAGAATTGCAAGCAATATTCCAACAGTGGCCTAACCAATGTCCTGTACAGCTGCAACATGACCTCCCAACTCCTGTACTCAATACTCTGACCAAGAAAGGAAAGCATACCAAACGCCTTCTTCACTATCCTATCTACCTGCGACTCCATTTTCAAGGAGCTATGAACCTCCACTCCAAGGTCCCTTTGTTCAGCAACACTCCCTAGGAACTTACCATTAAGTGTATAAGACCTGCTAAGATTTGCTTTCCCAAAATGCAGCACCTCGCATTTATCTGCATTAATCTCAACCAAATGGATGGAGTTTATGCACAATGTTACAGCAAGTTGTACAATCACACCAGTGAAAGGTGGAAGCACTTTTGATGTTGCGATTAAAGCCACGTTTATAAGAATAGAATGATCAGAGTCGAGAGTGTGGTGCTTGAAACTCTTGGCTCTGATCTCCCGCATCTGCTATAATGAACAGAAGTATACTTTCACTAGATCCGACCTACACCTGATAGAGAATTGATCAAAGTGGAAAAGTCTTCAATTTACATCCAAAGAGACAAACTTTAAAAATATTCTATTATAATGTTCACAAGACAACTGGTTGACATAATTACATTGGAAAATGTGTCCTAGATCTAATTCATAGAGTCATAGCGATATACAGTATGGAAACAGACCCTTCAGCCCAACCCGTCCATCCCCACCAGATATCCTAAATTAATCTAATCCCACATGCCAGCATTTGGCCCATATCCCTCTAAACCCTTCCTATTCAAATACCCATCAAGATGCCTTTTAAGTGTAATTGTGCCAGTCTCCCCCACCTTCTCTGATAGTTCATTCCATACACACACCACCATCTGCATGAAAAAGTTGCCCCTTAGGTCACTTATAAATTTTTCCTCTCTCACCTTAAATATATGCCCTCTAGTTTTGAACTCACCCCACCCTGGGCATGTATTTGCCCTATCCATGTCCCTCATTATTTTGTAAACCTCTATAACGTCACCTTTCAGCCCCTGACCCAGCAGGGAAAATAGCCGCAGCCTATTCAGCCTCTCCCTACGGCTCAATCCCTCCAGCCATGGCTAAAAATCATACAACACCAGGTTATAGTCCAACAGGTTTAATTGGAAGCACACTAGCTTTCGGAGCGTCGGTCCTTCATCAGGTGAAGGAGCGACGCTCCGAAAGCTAGTTTGCTTCCAATTAAACTTATTGAACTATAACCTGGTGTTGTGAGATTTTTAACTTTGTACACCCTAGTCCAACACCAGCATCTCCAAATCATGCCAGCCATGGCAACATTCTTGTAAATCTTTTCTGAACCCTTTCAAGTTTCACAACATTCTTCCTATAGTAGGGAGAACAGAATTACACACTGTATTCCAAATGTGGCCTAACCAATGTCCTTACAGCCACAACATGAACTCCCAAATCCTATACTCAATCCTCTGACCAATAAATGCAAGCATACCAAATATCTTCTTCACTACCCTGTCTGTCTGGGACTCCACTGTCACGGAACTATGAACCTGCACTCCAAAGTTTCCTTGTTCAGCAATGCTCCCCAGGACCTTAGCATGAAATGTATAGGTCGTGCCCGGATTTCGTTTCCAAAATGCAGCTCCGCACATTTATCTAAATTAAACGCCATCTGCCACTCCTCAGCCCATTGGTCCATCTGATTAAGATCCCATTGTACTCTAATGTAACCTTCTTTGCTGTCCATGACACCTCTAATTTTGGTGTCATCTGCAAACTTACTAACCATACTTCCTACGTTCACATCCAAATCATTTATATAAAGGACGAAAAGCAGTGGACCCAGCATCGATCCTTGTGGCACACCGCTGGTCACAGGCCTCCAGTCTGAAAAGTAACCCTCCACCACCACCCTCTATCTTCTAAGTGTTTGATTACTCTATTTTTGGGTTAGCAGAAAACGAGGGCATTAAATGAGGATAACCTTCCAAAGTTTACCATTAACTCCATTTACTTTGTCTGCAGTAAGAACTGCTATATAACTAACCCAAATCTGGATAATGGTTTTGAAATCTACTCAGAAAAATTATGTTACAAGGATTCAAGAATGACTCGTTATCAAGTTAATAATCATGACACCATATTCACCATGCAAAGCAGACATCTAAAAATAATGGTATTATTAAAAACTTGAAATACAATCTTTCCTTCAGACTAACATTCCTATCTGACAATCAAGAAAGAAGGAACAGTTATCCTCAGGTAGATCAGTAGACCTCACTTTTTTAATGTTAACGACATTTGCAAGTAAACTATTGCTGTTTCAGATATTATAAAGCAATTTGACATCCTATTTCTATTAGTAGCCATGCAGTTGATGATTACAATATAGATGGTGATCAAAAGTACACAATCATTGCATTCAAACTATTGGTATCCATCTATATTTTCACACTTGCAATAAATTAGTTTTTGATAGTTAAAAGAACCAAAACATTAGCTGCATAGCTACTCATTAAAAAACTGACACTACTTTTGCTATCAAGGTGAATTCTTTCATTGTTTAAAGTGTCATGTTTGACATCAATTAGAACATGTCAGCAAAAAGACTTCAAATATTTTAAATTAGTGATGCTACACCAAGTAGCCTGTTTACAATTTCAAGCACTCAAAATTTCAATTCAATAGTATCTTGAAATATCCTTTATTTACAAATATCCTTTATTTACTGATGGAATTTCCCTTTAAGGTGGCGACAGAGATCTTCTGGAGGACAGAGATCTAGCTGGAGATCTTCTGCTCGCCAGCTCCCTTTTCCTTTTTCCTTCTTTGTCGCCCTTGCTGCAGTATTCCCTCTGTCCCCACAACTTTTAAAAGTACCCTACATGGAGGGAATGCAGAACTGAGTCCAAGACCAGCCTGGCACACGAGATGAGTTGTGACTGGAGAGACGGAGCCCTTGTTGCGGCCAGAGTGGGAGCAGAGAGAGTGCAGGCTGAATCCCTGAACTCAGTTGTGGCTGGTGCAGCAGCAAAATGAGCGCAGGCCAAGGCACAGGAGCAAGATACGGCTGCAGCGCTGGCAGAGGCTCGGAAGTAAGTCACAGCTGGAGCCCAGAGAAGCAGCAGAGTGTGTGCAGGTCGAGTCTCGGAAGGTGTCGCAGTCGGAGTGGAAGCAGAGTGAGTGCAGGCCGAGCTGGAAGCCAAGTTGTGGCCGGAGCCCAGAGTGGGAGAAGAGTGAGCCCAGGCCGGCCGAGAGGACAAGTCCTGGTTGGGGGCCAACACATGAAGGCAGCGAGGCCTCATGTTCAGCAGGCATGGACTCACTGGAAAAGGACTATAACCTGAGTACTTTAGAGACAATTGATTCTCATTCTAGGCTTTTAAAACTCTGTATATCAACGCTAGTCTGTTTTTTTTACAATTTCAATTCTGTAACTACACAAAATATATGTACCTAGGTACCCGGTATCTCGGATGGCGCCTAAAGGTGACATTACAAACTTTTCGCAGCACTTATTACACTGCCTGCATAACTGACAAATCCAGAGGTGAGAGAGAATTAATGGCATTACTTTCATATATCCCAACCATGTCAAGTTCAGAGAGCTAACAAACACAATTAATCTTATTGGAGGAAATACTAGTCTGCAATTATGTTAGGAAAAGCCAATATTGGTCTTGTCATTTATTTAAATGATTTGGATATAAACATAGGAGGTATGGTTAATAGGTTTGCCGACGACACCAAAATTGGTGATATAGTGACAGGATCTTGATCAGTGAGGTTGGAGCGCATAGCTGGGCGGGAAGGTAAGTGATTAGTATTTGAGTGGGTGTGTTCTAGACCCCAGGTCCTACTTTCGTAGGGCCTCCCTCCCACCCTCCTCCTCTAACCTAACTTTAAAGTCCACAGGTTATTGACTCAGTGTTCTTGTTTTTGGAGACAGTGTACAGTCATGGCAGCACAGGCGGTGGAATGTTCCTCCTGCAGGATGTTTGAGGTAGGGGTGACCACCGATACTCCTGCCGACTTCGTGTGCAGGAAATGCAGTCAGATCCTGATCCTCACCGAACGAGTTAGGGAACTGGAACTGGAACTGGATGAGCTGAGGATTATTAGAGAGGCTGAGAGGGTGATCGATAGAAGCTACAGGGACATAGTTACGCCAGAGAACAGAGGTAGCTGGGTAACAGTTAGAGGTGGGAAGGGGAAGAAACAGGCAGTGCAGGGTTCCCCTGTAGTCGTTCCCCTAAAAAATAAGTATGCAGCTTTGGAAACTGTTGGGGGGGACAGCCTTGCAGGTGTAAGCTGCAGTGAAGGGGTCTGTGGCTCTGAGATTCAGAAGGGAAAGGGGGAGAAGAAGAGAGCGCTAGTTATAGGGGACTCTCTAGTTAGAGGGACGGACAGGCGGTTCTGTGGACATGGGCGAGACTCTCGGATGGTTTGTTGCCTCCCGGGTGCTAGGGTCCGAGATGTCTCGGACCGTGTCTTCAGAATCCTTAAGGGGGAGGGTGTGCAGCCAGAAGTCGTGGTACACATTGGCACCAACGACATAGGTAGGAAGAGGGGCGGGGAGGTCATTCAAGAGCTCAAGGAGTTGGGCTGGAAGCTAAAAGCTAGGACAGACAGAGTCGTCATCTCTGGGTTGTTGCCGGTGCCACGTGACAGAGAGGCAAAGAATAGGGAGAGAGTGCAGTTGAACACGTGGCTGCAAGGATGGTGTAGGAGGGAGGGCTTCAGATATTTGGACAATTGGACTGCATTCTGGGGAAGGTGGGACCTGTATAAACAGGACGGGTTGCACCTGAACCAGAAGGGCACCAATATCCTGGGGGGTAGGTTTGCTAGCACTCTTCGGGGGGGTTTAAACTAATTTGGCAGGGGGATGGGATCCGGACTTGTAGTCCAGCAAGTAAGCTAGCTGTGTGTCAGGATGTCCAAGACTGTAGGGAGGCTGTGGAGAAGGTAGCACTGACAGGGACTACTTGCGGACACAGAGATGGGCTCAAGTGCGTATACTTCAATGCAAGGAGTATCAGAAATAAGGTGGGTGAACTTAAGGCGTGGATCGGTACCTGGGACTACGATGTTGTAGCCATCACGGAAACATGGATAGATGAGGGACAGGAATGGCTGTTGGAGGTTCCTGGTTACAGATGTTTCAGTAAGATTAGGGAGGGTGGTAAAAAAGGAGGGGGGGTGGCATTGCTAATTAGAAATGGTATAACGGCTGCAGAAAGGAAGTTTGAGGGAGATCTGCCTCTGGAGGTAGTATGGGCTGAAGTCAGAAATAGGAAAGGTGCAGTCACCTTGTTGGGTGTTTATTATAGGCCCCCCAATAGCAGCAAAGATGTGGAGAAACAGATTGGGAAACAGATTTTGGAAAGGTGCAGAAGCCACAGGGTCGTAGTCATGGGCGACTTCAACTTCCCAAATATTGATTGGAAGCTCTTTAGATCAAGTAGATTGGATGGGGCGGTGTTTGTGCAGTGTGTCCAGGAAGCTTTTCTAACGCAGTATGTAGATTGTCCAACCAGAGGGGAGGCCATATTGGATTTGGTACTCGGTAACGAACCGGGACAAGTGGTGGGCTTGTTAGTGGGTGAACATTTTGGTGATGGCGACCACAATTCTGTCACTTTCACCTTGGTTATGGAGAGGGATAGGTGCACACAACAAGGAAGTTTTTACAATTGGGGGAAGGGAAATTACGATGCTGTAAGACAGGATTTGAGGAGCATACGTTGGGAGCATAGGCTGTCAGGGAAGGATGTGGTGGAAATGTGGGACTTTTTCAAGGAGCAGATACGACGTGTCCTTGATATGTATGTACCGATCAGGCAGGAAAGAAATGGTCGTGTGAGGGAGCCTTGGTTGACGAGGGAGGTTGAATGTCTAGTAAAGAGGAAGAAGGAGGCTTACATAAGGTTGAGGAAACAAGGTTCAGACAGAGCAGTGGAGGGATACAGGATAGCCAGAAGGGACCTGAAGAAAGGGATTAGGAGAGCTAAGAGAGGGCATGAAAAATCCCTGGCGGATAGGATCAAGGATAACCCCAAGGCATTCTATGCGTATGTGAGAAACCTGAGAATGACGAGAACGAGGGTAGGTCCGATCAAGGACAGTGGTGGGAGACTGTGTATTGAGTCGGAAGAGATAGGAGAGGTCTTGAACAAGTACTTCTCTTCAGTATTTACGAACGAGAGGGACTGTATTGTTGAAGAGGAGAGTGTGAAACGGACTGATAAGCTAGAAGAGATATCTGTTAGGAAGGAAGATGTGTTGGACATTTTGAACAACTTGAGGATAGACAAGTCCCCCGGGCCTGACGGGATATATCCTAGGATTATGTGGGAAGCAAGAGAGGAAATTGCAGTACCGTTGGCAATGATCTTCTCGTCTTCACTGGCAACGGGGGTGGTACCAGGGGACTGGAGAGTAGCGAATGTTGTGCCCCTGTTCAAAAAAGGGAATAGGGATAACCCCGGGAATTACAGGCCAGTTAGTCTTACTTCTGTGGTAGGCAAAGTAATGGAAAGGGTACTGAGGGATAGGATTTACGAGTATCTGGAACGGCACTGCTTGATTAGGGACAGCCAGCACGGATTTGTGAAGGGTAGGTCTTGCCTTACAAGTCTTATTGAATTCTTCGAGGAGGTGACCAAGCATGTGGATGAGGGTAGAGCAGTGGATGTAGTGTACATGGATTTTAGTAAGGCATTTGATAAGGTTCCCCATGGTAGGCTTATGCGGAAAGTCAGGAGGCATGGGATAGAGGGAAATTTGGCCAATTGGATAGAAAACTGGCTAACCGGTCGAAGTCAGAGAGTGGTGGTAGATGGTAAATATTCAGCATGGAGTCCAGTTACAAGTGGAGTTCCGCAGGGATCAGTTCTGGGTCCTCTGCTGTTTGTAATTTTTATTAATGACTTAGATGAGGGAGTCGAAGGGTGGGTCAGTAAATTTGCAGATGATACAAAGATAGGTGGAGTTGTGGACAGTGAGGAGGGCTGTTGTCGGCTGCAGAGGGACTTAGATATGATGCAGAGCTGGGCTGAGGAGTGGCAGATGGAGTTCAACCCTGCCAAGTGTGAAGTTGTCCATTTTGGAAGAACAAATAAGAATGCGGAATACAGGGTTAATGGTAGGGTTCTTGGTCAGGTGGAGGAACAGAGGGATCTTGGGGTCTATGTACATAGATCTTTGAAGGTTGCCACTCAGGTGGATAGAGTTTGTAAGAAGGCCTATGGAGTATTATCGTTCATTAGCAGAGGGATTGAATTCAAGAGTCGTGAGGTGATGTTGCAGCTGTACAGGACTTTGGTTAGGCCACATTTGGAGTACTGTGTGCAGTTCTGGTCGCCTCACTTTAGGAAAGATGTGGAAGCTTTGGAGAGGGTGCAGAGAAGATTTACCAGGATGTTGCCTGGAATGGAGAGTAGGTCATACGAGGATAGGTTGAGAGTTCTCGGCCTTTTCTCGTTGGAACGGCGAAGGATGAGGGGTGACTTGATAGAGGTTTATAAGATGATCAGAGGAATAGATAGAGTAGACAGTCAGAAACTTTTTCCCCGGGTACAACAGAGTGTTACAAGGGGACATAAATTTAAGGTGAAGGGTGGAAGGTATAGGGGAGATGTCAGGGGTGGGTTCTTCACCCAGAGAGTGGTGGGGGCATGGAATGCGCTGCCCGTGGGAGTGGTAGAGTCAGATTCATTGGCGACCTTTAAGCGGCATTTGGATAGGTACATGGATGGGTGCTTAATCTAGGATAGAAGTTCGGCACAACATCGTGGGCCGAAGGGCCTGTTCTGTGCTGTATTGTTCTATGTTCTATGTTCTATGTAGATGTGCCGGTTGGCTGATGAGTAGCCAATGGAGTTTGAGTTAAATAAGTGCATTGTGGAAAGGCAAATTAGGGCAGGACCTATACAATTAATGGTGGGAATGTTGCTGAGCAAAGAGACCTTGGAATGTAGGTCCATTAGTTCCTTGAAAATAAAGATGTAGGTATGAAGAAGGGCTTTTGGCCGAAACGTCGATTTCGAAGCTACTTGGATGCTGCCTGAACTGCTGTGCTCTTCCAGCACCACTAATCCAGAATCTGTTTTCCAGCATCTGCAGTCATTGTTTTTACCAAGATGTAGGTAGACAGGACAGTGAAGGTGACATTTTACATGCTTGCCTTTATTGGTCAGTGTAATGAGTATAGGAATTGAGAGGTCATGTTGTAGCTGTACAGGACATTGGTAAGGGCAGTTTTGGAATATTGCATTCAATTCTGGTTGGCAGCTATACAAAGGATGTTGTGAAACTTTAAAGGGTTCAGAAAACATATTGCCAAGTTTGGAGGTTTTGAGCTGTAGGGAGAAGCTCAAATCGGCTGGGGCTGTTTTCCCTTGACTGTCAAGAGTCTGAGGGGTGATCCTCTAGAAGTTTGTAAAATCATGAGCAGCATAAATAGGGCGAACCTACCCTAGATTACTTACAGTGTGGAAACAGACCCTTCGGCCCAACAAGTCCACACCGACCTACCGAAGCGCAACCCACCCAGACCCATTCCCCTAACACTACAGGCAATTTAGCATGGTCTGTGGGAGGAAACCGGAACACCCGGAGGAAACCCACACAGACACGGGGAGAATGTGCAAACTCCACACAATCAGTCGCCTGAGGCGGGAAGTGAACCTGGGTCTCTGGCGCTGAGGCAGCAGTGCTAACCAATGTGCCACCGTGCCGCCCACATGTACATGACAGAAGTGCGGAGGTTGTTTAGGGAGCACTTGCTGCAAGTGCTAGATAGGTTGGTCCCATTGAGGCAAGGAAGGGATGATAAGATGAAGAAACCCTTGGATGACAAGATATGTGGAACACCTAATCAAGAGGAAGAAGGAAGCTTCCTTAAAGTTGAGGAAGCAAGGATCAGACTGGGCTCTCAGGGGTTGCAAGGTAGCCAGGAAGGAACTGAAGAACGGATGTAGGAGAGCGAGAAGAGAGCATGAAATACCCTTGGTAGGTAGGCTGAAGAAAAATCCCAAGGTGTTCTACACTTACTTGAGGAACAAGAAGATGGCCGGAGTGAAGGTAGGGGCTGAACAGGGATAGTGGAGGGGACTTGAGCCTGGAGTTGGAGGAGTTAGGGGAGGTGCTAAATGAATACTTTGCTTCAGTATTCACTAGTGAGAGGAACCTTGTCATTTGTGAGGACAGTGTGAAACAAGCTGATGTGCACAGACAGGTTGATGTTAAGGAGAAGGAAAATTTGAAACATAAGGATAGATAAGTCTCCTGAGCGAGATGGAAATACCCAAAGTTACTATAGGAAGCTAGAGAAGAGATTGCTGCAGCTTTGTCAATGATGTTTGCATCCTCACTGTCCACTGGAGTAGTCCTAGATGCTTGGAGGATGGAAATTGTTCAAGAAAGGGAATAGGGATAACTCTGGGAATTACAGACCAGTCAGTCTTACATGATGGACAAATTATTGAACAGGATTCTGACAGACAGGAACTATGATTATTTGAAAAAGCATAGTTTGATTACAGATAGTCAGCATGTCTTTGAGAGGGGCAGATCATGCTTCACAAGCCTTATTGAATTCCTTGAGGATGTGAAAGAAACACATTGATGGTGAGCAGTGGATCTGGTGTCTATGGATTTTAGCAAGGCGTTTGGTAAAGTTCCCCATGGTAAGCTCATTCAGAAAGTAAGGAGGCATGGGATGCAGGGAAATTTGTCTGTCTGGATACAGAATTGGCTGGCCCATAGAAAACAGCGGGTGGTAGTAGGAAAATATTCAGCCTGGAGCTCTGTGACCAGTGGTATTCCGCAGTTCTGGGACATCTGCTCTTTGTGATTTTTATACATGACTTGGATGAGGAAGTGGAAGGTGAATTAGAAAGTTTGCTAATGACACGAAGGTTGGTGGTATTATGGAAAGTGTGGAGGGCTGCTCTAGGTTGCAATGGGACATTGACAGGACGCAGAGCTGGGTTGAGAAGTGGAAGGTGGAGTTCAACCTGGAAAAGTGTGAAATGATTCATTTTTGAAGGTTGAATTTGAATGCAGATTGCAGGATTAAAGGTAGATTCTTGGCAGTGTGGAGGAGCAGAGGGATCTTAGAGCCCACGTCTATAGATCCCTCAAAGTTGCTACCCAAATTGTTAGGGTTGTTAAGAAGGCGTATGGTATGTTGGCTTTTAGTAGCAAGGGGATTGATTTTAATAGCAGTGAGGTTATGCTGCTGCTCTATAGAGCCCTGGTTAGACCACACTTGGAATATTGTGTTCACTTTTGGTTGCGTCGTTATAGGAAGGATGTGGAAGCTTTGGAAAAGGTGCAGAGGAGACTTACCAGGATGCTGCCTGGACTGGAGGACATGTGTTATGAAGAAAGGTTGAGGAAGCTAGGGCTTTTCTCATTGGAGCAAAGAAAGATGAGAGGTGACTTGATAAAAGTATACAAGATGATGAGAGGCATAGATAGAGCGGATAGCCAGAGATTTTTTCTCAGGGCAGAAATGGCTATCATATGAGGGGATTTAATTTTAAGGTGATTGGAGGAAGGTTTAGGGGAGATGTCAGAGGTAAGTTCTTTATCCAGAGTGATGGATGTGTGTAATGCACTGCCAACAGTGGTAGTGGAGTCAGATACATTAGGGACATTTAAGTGACTTTTGGATAAGCACATGCATGATAGTAAGATGCAAGGTACGTAGGTTAGTTGGGATAAAAGATCAACACAACATTGAGGGCCAAAGAATGTGCACTGTACTATACTGTTCTATGTTCTACTCATCCAAACACCTTTTAAAGGTTGTAAGGTTTCCAGCCTCCACTACCTTCCCATGCAGTATATTCTAGATTCCCATCATCCGCTAAGTAAAACAGTTTCTTCCCAAATCCCCTCTGAATCTCCTTCTCCTTACCCTCTCACGATTGATCCCTCCACTAAGAGGAACATCTGCTTTCTATTCACCCTGCCCATACCCCTCACAATGTTATACACCGCAATCATGTACCTCCCACCTTAGTCTTCTCTGCTCTAAAGAACGGCACGGTGGCACAGTGGTTAGCACTGCTGCCTCACAGCGTCAGAGACCCGGGTTCAATTCCCACCTCAGGCGACTGACTGTGTGGAGTTTGCACATTCTTCCCGTGTCTGCGTGGGTTTCCTCCCACAGTCCAAAGATGTGCAGGTCAGGTGAATTGGCCATGCTAAATTGCCCGTAGTGTTAGGTAAGGGGTAGATGTAGGGGTATGGGTGGGTTGCGCTTCGGCGGGGCGGTGTGGACTTATTGGGCCGAAGGGCCTGTTTCCACACTGTAAGTAATCTAATCTAATCTAAAACAGAAGCCTATCTATTATCTCTTTAAAGCTCAATTTGTCCATCCCAGACAACATCCTGGTGAACCTATAATGTAATCCTATCACATGCTTCCTGTAACGAGGTGACATGAATAGCACACAGTACTCCAGCTGTGGCCTGATCAACGCTCTGCACACATCCAACATTACTTCCTTGCTCTTGTATCTATGCCATGACCGATGAAAGCAAGTTCCCATATGCCTTCTTACCTGCTGACTTCAGGGATCTGTGAATAATTACCCTAAGATCCCGCTGTTCCACTGAGCTACCCATTGTCCTGCCATTCAATAAATACTCCATCATCTTTTTCTTCTTCCAAAGTGCATGACCTCACATTTATCAGAGTTAAATGCCATCTGCTGCTGATCTGCCCATCTAACCAACCGATCTATATCTTTATGTAACCTATAGTCATCTTCGCTATGGACCACTCTACCAATCTTGGTGTCATCTGCAAATCTGCTTAATATTCCCCCCAGATTTATCTACGTCACATGTATGTATCAAAAAAAGGTCCCAATACCAATCATTCTGGTACGTTGCTGGACATTGGTCTCCAGTCACTCAGCCTTCTACCACTACCCTTTGTGTCCTATTAAAACAGCTTCTGATCCATCTTGCCAACATTCCCTCTATTCCATGTGCTTTAACATTCTCAATCATTCTCCCACGTGGGACCTTGTCAGACGCTTTGCTAAAATCCATATAAACTACATCAACTGAACTTCCCACATCCACACACATAATGATATTTCCAAAAAATTCTAATACATTTGTTAGGCATGACCTCCCTCTGACAAAGGCATGCCAAATATCCCTAATTAATCCATGCCTTTCAAAGTGGGTATTAATTCATGGCTTCAGAATTTTCTGTAATAGTTTCTTCATTGCAGGTGTGAGACTTAAGCACACTGTTCATCTTTACCACCCCTCTTAAAAAGTGAAATCACATTTGCCATCCTCCACTCCTCTGGCATTTCCCCTGTGGCCAGGGAAGAATTAAAATAGTTGTTTTCCTTAGAGCAGAGGAGACGGAGGTTGAAGGGGGTGGGTGGAATCTGATTGAGGGAGACAAAAATTATGAGAGGCACAGTTAGAATAGATTGTGAGAATCTTTTCCTCATGGCAGACATTTCTAAGACCACAGGGTATACGTTTAAGGTGAAGTGTAAATGGTTTAAAGGAGATTTGAGGAAAAATCTGTTCACTTAGAGGATAGTCAAAATATGTGACACACTGACTGAAAGGATGGTGGAGGCAGGTACTCTTACAGCATTTAAGAAGCATCTGGATGAGCCATTCCAAAAGCCTTAGAAAAAAATGTGTACAACTGAGTACAGACAATACATCACAATCACTTGATGCCTCAGAATGTTTTACAGTTCATGAACTACCTTTTGAAGTACAGTCACTCTTGTAATTTGGTAAGATAGCAGCCAATTTGCCCACGTTAATATTCCACAAACAGCAATGTGATAGCAACCAGAAAATCGGTTTGTAATATTGATTGAGAAATAAGCATTGGGCAAGGCACTGGGGTAAACTGTCTGATCTTCTTCAGAATTCTGCCACTGAATCATTTAGTCCACCAGTAAGAAAATATGAGTGAACCCCTGAAACAAAAGTCAGCACCTCCACAATGCCATACTCCCTCATACTCTGAATATACAAATCATGGTTGTACTCCAAATTTATGGAGTGGGACTGAAAACCATAATCTTCTGATTCCAAAATGAGAACACTATCAATTGAAACAAGCACATTATATGGAATGATTGTTTAATGGAAGTTTTTAGTTAAGGCTGTTACTAAATGGAAGCTATGATGGTTTGGAAGAGAAGGATGGTCAGGAACGAAAGTTGTTATTAAGTATCTGGATATTCATTTAGAATTATTTAGGGGAACCAAAGTTTGATAATTCACTCAAGGATAACCTGTCCAGACCATAAATGTGCTGACAGCCTCCTCCTTTTTTTCTCAACCTCACAAAGCTTTTGCTGGAGCTGTACCCAGATGATGGCCAGATTAGTGGAGAAAGCAGAAAATCATCAATCAGAACATCCACTCTGTTTCAGAAATATTCCCCCCCCTTCATTTGGTTCAAGCAGCAGAACCATTGCATTATGATGGCCTGTTTGCTGATGAAAGCACAGCTCTTATTTTAACTGTAGTCACCACATGCTCTGAATGGTCACTGGACCTGAAATACTGGATTAGTGGTGCTGGAAGAGCACAGCAGTTCAGGCAGCATCCAACGAGCAGCGAAATCAACGTTTCGGGCAGAAGCCCTTCATCAGGATTTTGCCCGAAACGTTGATTTCGCTGCTCGTTGGATGCTGCCTGAACTGCTGTGCTCTTCCAGCACCACTAATCCAGTATTTGGTTTTCAGCATCTGCAGTCATTGTTTTTACCCGACTGGACCTGAAATGTTAACTTTGATTTCTCTCCACAGATACTGAAATACTTTCCAGCAATTTCTGTTTCCATTTCAGATTTCCAGCATCTGCAGTATTCTTCTGACCACTTGGACGGATTGCAGAGAGGAGTCAAAAGACAGAGGGAGACTGGAAAGCCCTGGATGCCAATGATTATTGGAAATGCAGGCTGGGAGAATTAGATTAGATTACTTACAGTGTGGAAACAGGCTCTTCAGCCCAATAAGTCCACACCGCCCCGCCGAAGCGCAACCCACCCATTCCCCTACATTTACCCCTTTACCTAACACTATGGGCAAACTAGCACGGCCAATTCACCTGACCTGCACATCTTTGGACTGTGGGAGGAAACCGGAGCACTCGGAGAAAACCCACGCAGACACGGGAAGAATGTGCAAACTCCACACAGTCAGTCGCCTGTCGGGAATTGAACCCGGGTCTCTGGCACTGTGAGGCAGCAGTGCTAACCACTGTGCCACCGTGCCACCCACGGTGATCTCTGTTGCCAGGAGACAAGTGTTCTCCAATGTGACCTTCTGGGTGATTTTACATATCAATTGCATGTTGACTATGTAATATGTGTTGTACTTTGCATTGTATTGTACAATATCGTGCCTATTGCAATGCAGTGCCTGTAAAGTCATATGTGAGGCTTGATGGATCCCTGCTCCACGGTGAAGGTTGCTATTTTGATAAAGCCCCATTCTCCCATTTTTAGCTCTCCACCCTGCAGGCATTCTGCCTGTATTCCTGATGAAGGGCTATTGTCTGAAACGTTGATTTTCCTGGTCCTCGGATGCTGCCTGAACTGCTGTGCTTTTCCAACATCACTCTAATCTAAAGCCCCATCCCCACACCTAAACAAAGAGAAAATAATCCAAGTCCTCCTACTGGTTTACAGGACCACTACGACTTGCTGAGTGTAGCAGTACATTTTGACATACAGGTAGTTCTGGGACAACACACGTTTCGGCAGCGCAACTTGGCTATAATGCCATTGAAGAATTAGGGAACGGTATTTTGGAGAACGCTTATTTCCATTAGCAATAGCGCGATTTCAGCAGGGATCAGTTCACGTGCTTCATTCTGCGCATGCGCAAGCATGATATCAGTGCGATTTGGTGCATGTGCTGAAGTCCAAAGTGCTATTTTGCACATGCGCAATGTGAGCTCGTCTTTGTGCCATTCTGTCCATGCACCAATGTTTGTTGACAACATAGCAGCTTTCTGAGAGAGGTACTGCATGGCCAGCAGCTTTCTTACATTTTTAAATGTAGTGTGTTAAATTTACTTTCGTTAATAGATATGATTTCAACCTTCATTCAGGGTGTGCTATACTTTGCCATAGATTTTGGATGATTTTTGAGTCATAGAGTCATAGAGATGTACAGCATGGAAACAGACCCTTCGGTCCAACCCATCCATGTCGACCAGATATCCCAACCCAATCTAGTCCCACCTGCCAGCACCCAGCCCATATCCCTCCAAACCCCTCCTGTTCATATACTCATCCAAATGCCTCTTAAGTGTTGCAATTGTACTAGCCTCCACCACTTCCTCTGGCAAATCATTCCATACCTGTACCATCCTCTGCTTGAAAAAGTTGACCCCCTTAGGTCTTTTTTATATCTTTCCCCTCTCACCCTAAACCTATGCCCTCTAGCTCTGGACTCCCCAACCCCAGGGAAAAGACTTTGTCTATTTACCCAATCCATGCCCCTCATAATTTTGTAAACCTCCATAAGGTCACCCCTCAGCTTCTGACGCTCCAGGGAAAACAGCCCCAGCCTGTTCAGCCTCTCCCTGTAGCTTAAATACTCCAACCCTGGCAGCATCCTTGTAAATCTTTTCTGAACCCTTTCAAGTTTCACAATGTCTTTCTGATAGGAAGGAGATCAGAATTGCACGCAATATTCCAACAGTGTCCTGTACAGCCGCAACATGACCTCCCAATTCCTGTACTCAATACTCTGACCAATAAAGGAAAGCATACCAAACGCCTTCTTCACTATCCTATCTACCTGTGACTCCACTTTCAAGGAGCTATGAACCTGCACTCCAAGGTCTCTTTGTTCAGAAACACTCCCTCGGACTTTACCATTAAGTGTATAAGTCCTGCTAAGATTTGCTTCCCCAAAATGCAGCACCTCACATTTATCAGAATTAAACTCCATCTGCCACTTCTCAGGCCATTGGCTCATCTGGTCAAGATCCTCCACTACACCTCCAATTTTGGTATCATTTGCAAATTTACTAACTGTACCTATTGTGCTTACATCCAAGTCATTTATGTAAATGACAAGAAGTAGAGGACTCAGCACTGATTCTTGTGGCACTCCACTGGTCACAGACCTCCAGTCTGAAAAACTACCCTCCATCACCACCTTCTGTCTTCTACCTTTGAGCCAGTTCTGTATCCAAGTGGCTAGTTCTCCATGTATTTCGTGAGATCTAACCTTGCTAATCAATCTCCCATGGGGAACTTTGTCGAACACCTTACTGAAATCCATATAGATCACACCTACCGCTCTGCCCTCATCAATCCTCTTTGTTATTTCCTCAAAAAAGTCATTCAGGTTTGTGTAACATGATTTCCCATGCACAAAGCCATGTTGACTGTCCCTAATCAGTCCTTGCCTTTCCAAATACATGTACGTCCCTTCTCTCAGGTTTCCCTCCAACAACTTGCCCACCACCGACGTCAGACTCACTGGTCTATAGTTCCCTGGCTTGTCCTTACCACCCTTCTTAAAGAGTGACACCACGTTAGCCAACCTCCAGTCTTCCGGCACCTCACCTGTGGCTATCAATGATACAAATATCTCACCAAGTCGCCCAGTAATCACTTCCCTAGCTTCCCACAGAGTTCTAGGGTACACCCGATCAGGTCCTGGGGATTTATCCACCTTTATGCATTTCAAGACATCCAGCACTTCCTCCTCTGTAATAGGGACATTTTGTAAGGTGTCACCATCTATTTCCCTACATTCTATCTCTTCCATATCCTTTTCCACAGTAAATACTGATGCAAAATATTCATTTAGTATCTCCCCCATTTTCTGCTGCTCCACACAAAGGCTGCCTTTGAGGGGCCCCATTCTCTCCCTAGTTACCCTTTTGTCCTTAATGTATTTGTAAAAACCCTTTGGATTTTCCTTAATTCTATTTGCCAAAGCTATCTCATGTCCCCTTTTGGCCCTCCTGATTTCCCTCTTAAGTAAACTCCTACTGCCTTTATACTCTTCTAAGGATTCACTCGATCTATCCTGTCTATACCTTACATATTCTTCCTTCTTTTTATGAACCAAACCCTCAATTTCTTTAGTCATCCAGCATTGTCTATACCTATCAACCTTTCCTTTCACCCTAACAGGTATATACTTTCTCTGGATTCTCATTATCTCATTTCTGAAGGCTTCCCATTATCCAGCCATCCCTTTACCTGCAAACATCTGCCCCCAATCAGCTTTTGAAAGTTCTTGCTTAATACCGTCAAAATTGGCCTTTCTCCAATTTAGAACTTCAACTTTTAGATCTATCCTTTTCCATCACTATTTTAAATATAATAGAACTATGGTCACAGGCCCCCAAAGTGCTCTCTCACTGACCTGTCACCTACTCGATTAAGTACCTAATAGAGAAGTTTTGCACCTTCTCTATTAGGTACATCCACATACTGAATCAGAAAATTTTCTTGTATGCACTTAACAAATTCCTTCCATCTCAACCCTTAACACTAGGCAGTCCCAGTCTATGTTTGGAAAGTTAAAATCCCCTACCATAACCACCCTATTATTCTTACAGATAGCTGAGATCTCCTTACAAGTTTGTTTCTCAATTTCCCTCTGATTATTAGGAGTGATCGTTTTTTTTGCTGGTCTGTCCCAAACCCACTTTTCCCATAGGCCTCATTATATATATTATGCAATTTGTTGTTAAGTGAGGTTTTGATGGCAGGAAACTATGGCAGTACAAGAGAACTACCTGTATATTGGTAATGTTGCCTATTAAGGTTTGGGTACGAGAGATAACATGATTGTGTCACCAAGCCCTTAGTAAAGCAGAGCCAGTGAATACACTTCTGTCTTATGTTTAGCTGCAAACACTCCTTGAAAATCTCGAGTGGACAAGGCTTCTGACTGAGAGCCTCTCCTCCCTTAATAACTAGCTTTCGCTGCTGACTCTGCTCCATCTCACTTGATTTCTGCAGGTGAACAGCATGTTTAGTTCCCACGACAGAGTGCAATGGGTTTACTCAGAGAACTTTTAAAAGCACACAACAGCTTTATAACATCAACACAAAACCCTACTGAGTGAACCAGCTTTCCAAATCACCCATTCAACCTCGAACATACACTAACTCTGCAAATATTCAGAAGCAACTAAACTGCAAGTTGGATGGTGATGGATTTATACAACAGCTACTTATGGAAACACAAACTATTCCTGGCCACTTTTAAAGAACTCTCAATTGCTAATGGCTTGCATTAATTTTGCATATAACTTGCATCTGTTTCAGCTCAACAAAATAGATGACAGTTCCTTCTCTGGTTCATTTCTCAGAACAAAGCTTGGTTGTTTGTCAGTTATTATTAACGTGACAATGGCTCTACCACAGTCCATTTGGCTAATAGTCACACACTTCTCTCATATGATGCTTTAGCTTTATATTGGCATTTTGTGCAAATTGTCCTGAAGAGCGCAAGGCAAAAAGCTTCAACAAAATGCATTCTTCTGAAACATCAGTTTAAATAAAATCAACCAGGCCAGTTGAAATTCTCTGCCACGAGCCTAAAAGACTATATCCAAAACTTTGTGTACTCTGATCCTTTGCCCCACTCTCATCACTTAATGCGAACAACACAGTCTGAACGAGTTCAGAATTCCACTTTGATGTTTGTTCTCCCCAGTTTCCATAAAAGAAACAAATTCAAAGAGAGGTCAACAAAAGGTAGGAATACAGATCTGGCAAGCTGCCAAACCAGAGCATCTTCAAACTGTAATGAATGGTATTTCTCATGGTCTAGGTCAGAATGTGATGGTTGAAGCTCACTGTGTGCTGCAATTATTTAAAGTATGCAAAACTCCTGGCATGGATAACCCAACGAGAAACTGTAGATCTTTAACCAGCAATGCAGCTGCTGTTGGCATGCCTAACATGTACTCCATCCAAACTCAATTCAAGGGAATGTGCAAATATAGAATTGTACACACTATTTTTGCCCATTTAGTTAAGGAAATTAAGCTAAGCTCACACATTACTCAAAATATTCAGGTCCAGCAGTGTATTTACTCTTAGGATCCAAGAATCCTAAAAGTTTAATTAAATTCCACCTCTGGCAATTTCTTTGGGGACAATGGCTGGTATTAAAGCAAAATCTTCGTTGGGCATAACTGTATCTCATTTTTACACTGTCTTGATCACATATGTAATATTACATCATGATCTATGTTTGGTTCAAGGTGTAAACTGAGTCCAAGCTACAGACCATAACGTAGTGTCATATTATGTTGTTTATTTTTAATTAGTTGCAGTCAACCCCACAGCTTCCTTTCAATGTGGAGTATTTTAATGCAAAGTTTCTCCACCTGACAGCTTGTATCAAATTTCTGATCATTTGACATTAGAACAAAATCCAATAGCAAAGCAATTCCATGTCGAAAAGCAAAAAAAAGTGCAGATTTTTAAAAATATTTAATGAAAGACATTTCTTGGTTAATCAGTGAGTCTTTTTTTGGGGGTAACTAATCGTGAGGCTGTGTTAAAAGTTAACATTTTAGACAGAAGTTACTGATATTACTACAACAGAACAAAGATATCGAACAAAGAAGTTCGATATTCCATGTCTTAATCAATGTTAGCACTTGTGTAAACAAATCCTCAATGCTGCACATTCATGCTGTGAGACATAATTAATTGCTGTTGTGGGTTTTGATGCGACCCACTGGGCATTGTGCCGCAATGGGCGGCACGGTGGCTCAGTGGTTCGCCCTGCTGCCTCACAGCGACCCAGGTTCGATTCCAGCCTCGGGCGACTGTCTGTGTGGAGTTTGCATGTTCTCCCCGTGTCTGTGTGGGTTTCCTCTGGGTGCTCCAGTTTCCTCCCACAGTCCAAAGATGTGAAGGTTAGGTGAATTGGTCATGCTAAATCGCCCGTAGAATTAGGTGCATTAGTTAGGGGGAATGGGTTTGGGTGGGTTACTCTTCGGAGGGTCAGTGTGGACTAGTTGGGCCAAAGGGCCTGTTTCCACACTGTAGGGAATCTAATCTAAAAATCGAGCCATGTTGTTCCTAAAGTCACATGAAATGTTATAATTTTTCATAATGTGCACATAACGCCCCAATTTACTTAATATTTAGCCAATGTTGATAGTAAGCAAGGGCCAGGTTTTTGTACTGAACAAGAATGATCAGTTATTAAAGATATTAGACTATAACTACAACTAAGCAAATATAAACCATTAGGAGAAAGTGAGGACTGCAGATGCTGGAGATCAGAGCTGAAAAATGTGCTGCTGGAAAAGCGCAGCAGGTCAGGCAGCATCCAAGGAGCAGGGGAATCGACGTTTCAGGCATAAGCCCTTCTTCAGGAATGAGGAAGGTGTGCCAAGCAGGCCAAACCATTGGCTACTATCAGTAACTAAAACAAACACACACACACACACACACACACGCACGCAAGAAGAAATAAATAAAATCAATTTAATGGTTATCCTACTCTGGTTGCCCAGACCCTTTGTTTCTCTGGAAGATTCCACAGTTTTATAAGTGTTGGATTCACTCGTCTCTGGTATATCAATTCAAAAATCATAGCTCACCGCAACTGCTGCAGGAAAGGTTATAGGTTTCCTTCAGCTTTAACTGCAAGGAGGCAGCTACTGCTGGAAAAAAATAGCATGCACTTTTGTGTCTTTCCCTTTCTATAAACTGTTTCAATTTGCTCAGTTAGCTGACAACTAATTGTCTTCACTTGAAAAGAACTCCTTGGCTTTGATCATCTGCACACTGTACAAACTCACAGGCACAAAACAGAGTTCAAAATAGTTTTCAAATTTCTTAATGTTAAGTTATATGGCCATCCTGGTAAATCCCTGTTTCTTTATTCTGAACAGTTCTCCCTTTTTCAAATCCACAGTTTTTAAAGGTGAAAACAAAAGACACCGTTGTTACAATGTTTATACAATTAAATCTAGGAACTGGGTTGATGCTTAGTTTAATTTGCAAAGCCTTACAAATGTAAGTCCAAATACAGTTTCCCCTTTAAAAATCAATGCTATGCTCAATGGAAGGCCAGCTCAAACGGCGTACAGGATTAAATCTTCCTTCCCTGCCATTTCTTTCAGCAGTAAAACAATAGAATGGATTGGGAAATTGGCTATGATGTAGCAGCTTTAGCACTTCTGGATATTCTCCTGGAAATAGAGGATATAGAACATCCTTGCCCATATTTAAGGATAAATGACATTGTGATTTTGATTTTTTTTCCCTGTAGTCTACCATTGTTTTTTGAAAGAATAAAGAGTTAGAAGCTTTGAAGATTAAAACTAACAAAATATGATTGACACCTTTACAAACCAGGATACAAATCACTGTTAAATCATTTGAAGCACCAAATTAGGTATTCTATGTGATTTCATGTTTTCTCAAGGAAAACACTTCAGCCAGTCAAATTAATTACATTACAGCTGTGTTGTAAGTTAATTAGAATCCAAGCAAGTTACAGCCCTAAAAAGGAAGCAGGAGACTCTCAATCTCTGAAGACTTTCAAATGACCTTCCATAAGAACTCTCTTTGCAATAAATGCTATAAGTTAGATTTGTTATTAAATGCTTGGAATAAGTCCATTTTAACATATATATAAGTACTTATATAATCATATATACATGTTTAAATGGACTTATTCCAGGCATTTAATACCAAATCTAAATCATAGCATTTACTGCAAAGTGTCTTTTTATGGAAGCTCATTTGAAATTTTATTATATATATTTCTAAAGGTAATGCTCAGAGACAGATTGATGATTCCAGCTGAAAAGGCATAAACCCGAGTGTATATCAGCATCCTTCAAGATCACAATAGGATTGGTCTATATAGATTTCTTTCGATAACACAATTCCAAGCAGTTTCATAAATAAATGTGATGTCATGATCTCGGGGTACTATCCCAACACCTTTGCTGAGTACTGAGATGTCTGGCTATTGGTCTGGGATATTCTTGGAACTGGATTTCTTGGGTTCTTCAATTCTTTGGTTCTAAATATCTAGCCTGTGCTTTGATCTAAATCACATGCACCAGATTACTGTCCAGTCAGCTAACAGAACAACTCTGCAGGTTTTATTTGCGCTCAATACACAACCATTCTCAGTTTGCAAAATTGGTATTGCATTAAAATTGTTTATGATACCTTGCATTATAAGTAATTGTGCAAATTGGCAGCCTTTTGGTACTGGAGAGAAATTAAGCAGATTATTAAGATAAATTCAAAGGAACTTAAAGTCACTTTGTTCCAAACTGCAAGTAAAAAGTACACATTCAGACGTGAGGAGCCTCAGACAAGTAGAATAATATTGTGAAAGCAAGAAAAAAGAAGGTATTTGAATCTGACAAGAGGACAAAATATTTCTCGAACTGTGAAGACTGAACATTAACCTCTCAATTTTTGCACTTGTTCTTTCTGAAACATTGAAGTGAAACAAATGTGTATAACCTCTCTACTTGACACTTAGACACTGCGACACAGAACATAAAACATGCAATATATTTTGACTACTAATTTGCCTTTTAAAAAAAAGGAAGCTTGCTGAGATTGATTTCAGTCCACCCTACCAAAGCCCATATTTTTCTTCATAGTAAAAGCACATTTTCAACATATTTAAATTTAATTTCTTTTTACAAATACATCAAGGACATAAGGGTGACTAGGGAGAGAATAGGGCCCCTCGAAGATCAGTAAGGCGGCCTTTGTGTAGAACTGCAGAAAATGGGGGAGATACTAAATGAGTGTTTTGCATCAGTATATACTGTGGAAAAGGATGTGGAAGATATAGAATGTAGGGAAATAGATGGTGACACCTCGCAAAATGTCCATTTACAGAGGAGGAAGTGCTGAATGTCTTGAAATGCATAACGGTGGATTAATCCCCAGGACCTGATCAGGTGTACCCTAGGACTCTGTGGGAAGCTAGAGAAGTGATTGCTGGGCCTCTTGCTGAGATATTTGTATCATCGATAGTCACAAATGAGGTGCCGGAAGACTGGAGGTTCACTAACGTGGTGTCACTGTTTAAGAAGGGTGGTAAGGACAAGCCAGGGCCAGTGATTTGGATGAGATCATAAGAGATACAGTTAGTAAGTTTGCAGAATACACCAAAATTGGAGATGTAGTGGACAGCGAAGATGGTTATCTCAGATTACCACAGGATCTTGACCAGATGGGCCAATGAGCTGAGAAGTGGCAGATGGAGTTCAACCTGGATAAATGTGAGATGATGCATTTTGGAAGGTCGAATGTGAAAGCTGAGTACAGGATTAAGGATAGGATTCTTGGTAGTGTGGAGGAACAGAGGGATCTTGGGGTGCAGGCACATAGATCCCTTAAAATGGTCACCCAAGTGGACAGGGTTGTTAAGAAAGCATATGGTGTTTTGGCTTTCATTAACAGGGGTATTGAGTTTAAGAGTCGTGAGATCTTGTTGCAGCTCTATAAAACTTTGGTTAGACCGCACTTGGAATACTGCGTCCAGTTCTGGTCGCCCTAGAGGCGCTCTTCCTCCAGCCATCGTGTTACTATGGTCTGGTGATGGAGGAGTCCAAGGACCTACATGTCCTTGGTGGAGTGGGAGGGGGAGTTGAAGTGTTGAGCCACGGGGTGGTTGGGTTGGTTGGTCGAGGTGTCCCAGAGGTGTTCTCTGAAACGTTCCGCAAGTAGGCTTCCTGTCTCTCCAATATAGAGGAGGCCACATTGGGTGCAGTGGATGCAGTAAATGATGTGTGTGGAGGTGCAGGTGAACTTGTGGCGGATATGGAAGGATCCCTTGGGTCCTTGGAGGGAAGTAAGGGGGGAGGTGTGGGCGCAAGTTTTGCATTTCTTGCAGTTGCAGGGGAAGGTACCAGGAGTGGAGGTTGGGTGGTGGGGGGTGTGGACCTGACGAGGGAGTCACGGAGGGAGTGGTCTTTTCGGAACGCTGATAGGGGAGGGGAGGGAAATATATCCCTGGTGGTGGGGTCTGTTTGGAGGTGGTGGAAATGACGACGGATGATACGCTGTATATGGAGGTTGGTGGGGTGGTAGGTGAGGACCAGTGGGGTTCTGTCCTGGGGGCAATTGGAGAGGCGGGGCTCAAGGGCGGAGGAGCAAGAAGTGGAGGAGATGCGGTGGACAGCATCGTCGATCACGTCTGGGGGGAAAATTGCGGTCTTTGAAGAAGGAGGCCATCTTGTGTCAAACATCAGCTTCCTCTATCTCTATCCATTCCAGCATTCCTCCCCTCTCTGCAAAGGTTTCATTTGCTATAAAGTTCGTTTCTTTCATAAAGACAGAAGCAAAGTGTAAAATGCCTTTGTGTTCTCCCTAATCCGTTCTGCCAAGCCTTTCTCGTGCCCCCTCCTGGCTCTCCTCAGACCATTTTTGAGCTCCTTCCTTGCCTGCCTGTAATCCTCTAGAGCTGAGCTTGACCCTAGCTTCCTCTACCTTATGTAAGCTACCTTCTTCCTTTTGATGAGAAGCTCCACCGCTCTCGTCATCCAAGGTTCCTTTATCTTACCCCTTCTTGCCTGTCTCAGAGGGACATATTTATTCATCACTCACAACTTTTCCTTAAACAATCTCCACATGTCTATAGTGCCTTTACCATGGAACAATTGCTCCCAGTCCATACTTCCTAACTCATGTCTAATCACATCATAGTTTCCTCTTCCCCAATTAAACATCCTCTCATTTTGCCTAATCCTCTCCTTCTCCATGGCTATGTAGAATGTGAGGCAGATCTGATACCTGCCCTGGATCATTTCCGAAAAACCAAGTCTAGAATGGCCTCTCCCCTCGTCGGCCTATCAACGTACTGAGTTAGGAAACCCTCCTGAACACACCTTACAAAAACAGCTCCATTCAAATCTTCTGCTCGGAGGTTCCAATCATTATTGGGAAAGTTAAAGTCACCCATTACAACAACCCTACTACGTCCACGCTTTTCCAAAATCTGCCGACCTATGCTTTCTTCAATCTCCCTGCTGCTGTTGGGGGGCCTGTAGTAAACCCCTAACGAGGTGACTGCTCCCTTGCTGTTCCTAATTTCCACCCATTCTGACTCGGTAGGCAGATCTTCCTCAACAATGGAAGCTTCTGTAGCTGTGATACCTTCTCTGATTAGCAGTGCTACACCCCCTCCTCTTTTTCCCCCCACCCTATTCTTTTTAAATGCTCTAAACCCTAGAGGTTTACAAAATCATGAGGGGCATGGATAGGGTAAATATACAAAGTCTTTTCCCTGTGGTCAGGGAGTCCAGAACTAGAGGACATAGGTTTAGAGTGAGAGGGGAAAGATATAAAAGAGACCTAAGGGGCATCTTTTTCACGCAGAGGGTGGTACGTGTATGGAATGAGTTTCCAGAGGAAGTGGTGGAAGCTAGTACAATTACAACATTTAAAAGGATTGGTGTATGAATAGGAAGGGTTTGGAGGGATATGGGCTGGGTGCTGGCAGGTGGGACTAGATTGGGTTGGGATATTTGGCCAGCATGGAAGGGTTGGACCAAAGGGTCTGTTTCCATGCTGTACATCTCTATGACTCTATGATTCTACTTAAACATGCATTACATTCCCACCCTATCTAATAAAGAAAACAAATTCTAGGAGTTGTGGTTTGTAATACTCACACTTTGTATAATGGCCCTCTGTTGGCATGTTATCTTCAGTACTATCGCACTCTTTGCTTGCCAGTTGCTTGTTGGCAGTCTCTAAGCGATCTACGAGAAAGAGGAAATCTTTTGTTAGAATATTTCAAAGTATCATTTATGCCAAGCTTACAGAGTAAACTGACATACGTAAACTAAATTAATTCTCTTGTGCACCACAGCTCTACTCAAATTAAATTTCCAAACAGATTGTGAATGGTGTTTTCAGAATGCAACTTCCTACAAATCCAAGTCACTATTGATTTTCAGACTAGCTCACATTTCAGATAACAATTCCTCATTAACATTTCATCCAGAGATCTGAATTCCTATTCATGGTCTAAGGATGGTTCAAAATGCTTTACAGCCAATCACCAATTTCTGAAATTTGGTCACTGCTGCAACATAGGAAACTTACACATAAGATCCCATGAACAGCAATGTGGTAATAAACTGATAATACCTGAGTTGGTGTCGATTGTGTGGTGCTGGAAAAGCACAGCAGGTCAGGCAGCATCCAAGGAACAGGAGAATCAACATTCCAGGCAAAAGCCCTTCATCAGGTTGCTTAGATAGAGATGCCAACATCTAATCATCCAGCTATTGACAAATGGGACAGGCTACTTCTGTGTTGCAATGTCATTTTCTGCCTTCTCCACATCGGTGTCTGAACCCGCCATAGCATGGAAACAGACCCTTCAGTGCAATTGGTTCATGCCAACCAGATATCCTAAATTAATCTACTCCCATTTGTCAGCACTTGGCCCATATCCCCCTACACCTTTGCTATTCATATATCCATCCAGGTGTATCTTAAATGCTGTAATTTTACCAGCCTTCATCACTTTCACTGGCAGCTTATTCTATACACGTATCACCCTCTGTGTGAAAAAGCTGCCTCATAGGTCTCTACTAAATCTTTCCTCCTCACCTTAAAGTTATGCCCCTCTAGCTTTGGACCCCCCACACTGGGGAAAAGACCTTGGCTATTCACCTAACTATGCCCCTCATGATTTTATAAATCGCTATGAAGGTCACCCCTTGAGCCTGCAATGCTCTAGGGAAAAATAGCCCCAACCTATTCAGCCTCCCCCTATAGCTCAAACTCTCCAACCCTGGCAACATCCTTGCAAATCTTTCCTGAACCCTTTCTCAAACTTCACAACATCCTTCCTATAGCTGGAACACAGTATTCCAAAAGTGGCTGAACCAATGTCCTGTACATGACCTCCCAACTCCTATTCTCAATTCACTGACCAATAAAGGCAAGCATTACTTCTTCACTATCCTGTCTGCTTGCAACTTTACTTTCAAGAAACTATTAACCTGCACTCCAATCATGAGAGGCAAAGGTAGGATGTGTTCAGTAATACACCCCAGGACCACCATTAAGTGTATAAGTCCTACACTGATGTGCCTTCCCAAAATGCAGCACCTCATGTTTATCTAAATTAAATTCCATCTGTCATGCCTCAGCCCATCGGCCCATTTGCCACAATGCCACATAACAGACTTGTGAGATAAATTATAGATCATGGAATTAAAGGGACAATAGCAACACAAATGCAAATTGGCTGAGGGATAAGTAACAGAGTAATACTTAATGAATATTTTTCACGCTGGAAGGTGGTTTGTAGTGGAGTTCCCACTCCATGGGGCTCTGTATTATAAGCAAATCTGTTTCAATGAACATTAGAAATCATTTCTGCTCTGAATGCATTATCCTGCTTGGCTTTTGTACTGTGGTATTGTCCATCAGTTTATCTCTCCCACCCTCCACCCTATCGCAAACCTTCCTTTTTTGTGCATCCTGCAATTTAATCCACTTATACTGCATTATAAACTTAGATTTCTGCCATTTTTCACTTCTGCTGAAAGGTCATCAAACCAAAACACTACAGTTCTCTACAGATGCTGCCTAACCAACTGAATATTTCCAGTCATTTTTTTGCCTTAAATCATGCATGTAGATTGGGGAAGGAACTACAGAACTAAACAATAAACTTATCTTAAATGTGGAAAGTTCAAAAACATTTGACCAGATTTTATCACATAGCAACTTACAGCACCTTATTATCTCAATAATTAAAATTAGTTTGTTTAGGAGAGTACTTTCAATATAAACAGATATTTGAGAAGATCAAATCACTAGGCTTGAATTTCTGTTTCTCTCCCCAAAATAATACCTCTAAGGTCCCTATTGAAGTCATATAGTCTTCGTATTTCGCCTTCCAATTTATTCCTCAAGGCTTTATCCAATGTTTCTCGTTTGGTGGTGGACTTCACCAAGTTTTCATGGGCTTCTGAGATTCGCCAAATTTCCATTTCAAACTGTAGAAGAACACAACAGAAATAGTGCAACAATTGTTACCTCTAGATTCCATTTACATATAGTAGAGCTGTTCAGAGAAAATAACATGATTCACTTGTTAAAAACACTCGCATGTGACTTCGCTAACGTAACGTCAATCAAAAATTTCTTTGAAACTTAAACAGACAAATCCAATGACTTAAAATGAATTACACAATTGCAATATTTTCTCATTGAAATAACAGGACAAGTTTGTTTTCATACCAGAGAATAACAAGAGATCAAACAGAAGGCACAGAAACTTGTATACAAGTGAGTTTAATGGGATGCTTTAACTGAATTGAATGACTGAAAACAAACTATTATTGCCCAGTATAAAATTAATTTAAAATCTTTACACTGTCCTGGAGGAATGAGCAGCACAGTATAGTAACATTATCGGCTAGTCATTGTAGAAAGGAGTAAACACAATAATCAAAAGTGAGATTATAATAATTGGAATCTTTCTTTCTTTTTAAAAGTCAGTCAATTCCATTGAAAACATAAAACTTAGAGTGAAATATGCCACAGAACAGAATCATGGAATTATATAATTTTACAGTAAAAAGGAGGCACTCGACCCATTGTGTCTACATCAGCTCTCAAAAGAGCTACCCAGCAAATCTCATTTTCTAGTACTATTTCCATAGCTCCATAGTTCATTACTGTCATAAAAATATATACCCAGCTGTATTTTAAAACTCCTAAAGAATCCATCTCAACACTCTCCCAGGCAGTGCATTCCAGATCCTAACAATGCTCTGAGTAAAGAAGTTTCTCCTCATCTCACTCCTAGCTCTCCTGCTATCAATCTTGAAACTGAGTCCCCTAGTTACTGACATAGCGGAAGCAGAAAATCCTTCTTTACCCTGTCAAAATTGTTCATAATTTTGAACACCTCAATAAGGTCACTTCCTAATCTTCTTTGCTCTGAAAAGTAGAAGTCTAAATATTAAATCTTGTGCCTAAAATCCCTCATTCCTAGTTATCATTCTAGTAAATCTCTTTTGAACTCTCTCAAGGGTTTTAATATCCTATCTGAAATAAGGTGCCCAGAATTGAATACAATACTCCAAAAGTGCTCTGACCAATGATTTGTACAGGTGTAGCATCATTTAATACTCTATGCCTTTATTTATAAACCCAAGGATCTCAACTGTTTCAAGTTGCCTAGCCACCTTCAGAGAGTCATGCACGTGGATCCGGAGGTCCCTCTGTTCCTATCCTCCCCTCAAGTTGGACCATTGAGCCTGTATTTTCTCTTCGTGTATCTTTACCAAAATGCATACCCCATATTTCTCTGCATTGAAATTTATCTGCCAGTGTCTACCCATTTGATAAACTTGTCGATGTCCCTTTGAAGTCACTCTGCACCATCCTCACAATTCACTATTCTTCCTAGCTGACCACCATTTTTAACTCAACTCCAAACTGAGAAATGCTCACTTATATCTATCCTCTGTTTCCTAACTTTTAGCCAACTTCTAATGCATGCTGCCACAGACCCATCAATCCTTAACATTTCTAATTTTCGAACCAACCTGCCACGTGGCACCATATCAAATGTCTTCTGAAAATCCAGAGCAAGTGCTTTGACAACATATAAACAATGAAATTTTTGAACATGTTGATAACATTCCAAAATGAATCTGTTTCCAGGAAAAAAAAGTATATAGCAGCATTTACTAAGTCAAAGTTAAAAATCATACAACATCAGGTTATAGTCTAACAGATTCAATTGGAAGCACGAGCTTTCCGAAGTGACAACCACCTGATGCAGGAGCGTCGCTCCAAAAGCTAGTGCTTCCAATTAAACCTGTTGGACTATAACCTGATTTGTGTGATTTTTAACTTTGTACATCCCAGTCCAATTTGTTTACTAAGTCAAGAAATGATTCAGCTTGGAAACACTTGATTGTACATGAGGAGGTCAGTAATGCTTTACATCAATATGATACATTTGTAGAAGGGTTGAGAAAGGACATGAGTAGAAAGGATCGGAGTGTTTGGGGTAATATAGTTTATAAATATATTTGGGGGAGTTGGAGCTGACTAGAAATATGTTGAACACTATACAGCAGGCCAGAAACCCCTTTTCGGTTAGCCATTTCCCATTGCTAATATCTATCTTCCTACATAATGTAATCCTAATGAAATTTAAAAGAGGGACATTGGGGTAATTTTTTGACATTCACATTTACAGATTCAGATCTGGTCAGCAATTAGTGTGCATCAGAAGATTGCGGCTGTGTTGCCTGTAATGTCTTTATATTGGCTCAAGTTGATTTTACCATCAGTACAAACTTTGAATGTGATCTATAAAAAGGGCAGCACGTGAACTATAGAAATGCTGAAGATGCATGCAAAACAAAGGTGAGGAAACCAATTAGAGGAAGATTAGGGACATAAGCAAATAGAAGAATGGAGTAGAGTTAGCACAAGAAAAACGTGAAGTTGAATTAAAAAGGGCAATGTGAAGGTGAAGACAACGTCTGAGAGAATTCTTTGTCAAGGATTATTGCTAAAGAAGATTAAACAGATCCTTTAAATAAATTGGGTCATTATGTTAGGAGGGCAAGAAACCATTTGGTACATTTAGTCACAATGATATTTCGCCATGCAAGTTGCTAACTACATCATCATAACCTTGTGGGCAGCATGGTGGCACAGTGGTTAGCACTGCTGCCTCACAGCGCCAGAGACCCAGGTTCAATTCCTATCTCAGGCAACTGTCTGTTTGGAGTTTGCACATTCTGCCCGTGTCGGCATGGGTTTCCTCCCACAGTCCAAATAAAATGTGCAGGTTAGGTGAATTGGCCATGCAAAAATTGCCTGTAGTGTTAGGTGAAGGGGTAAATGTAGGAGAACGGATCTGGGTGGGCTGCTCTTCGGAGGGTCGGTGTGGACTTTTTGGGCCGAAGGGCCTGTTTCCACACTGTAAGTAATCTAAGTAGAAACCTTGCACAATGAATGCAACTGGGCATCCAGAACTTGAGTAAACACCATTGAGTATCTCCTTAACTAAGTTGATTTAAAGATTGTGGAATTAATGGCTCAAGAACAGAAAAAAAAGGTATCAATTAGAGTGAGTGATTTCAATGTTAAATTATATACAGAAATTTAAAAATTGGAAGCATAATAGGAGAAAAGTCAAAGTATTTTTCTTACTCTCTAACAATAGTTAAGATCTTTAGATGAGAAACCATACATTTAATAGGTAATTTTCAATGACAGACATGTTGTATGACGATATTCAATACTGATCCTATCTTTAAAAACATACAAAGAGATGGAAATGTATAAAGTTGACCATTTTTAAGGATGTTCTCTTCTCTCTCATCTGTTAATGTGAGTGTTCTTCTCCTGTGTGGCTGTGGAGCTTTTTGTAAAGCTTCTTTCTTTCTCCAAGTCTAAATTTCTGTTGACCTTCTGTTGATGAAACGAGGGTCTGTCTCAACCTTAGTTGTGGTGCTTTTCTTCAATAATTGTACCTTTTCTCTGTTGGTGTCTTACCCATATTGTCCCAATGAGTATTCTCAAGCTGTGATGGTTACTGAAATTTCAAACACTTTCTCTATGCAGTCTCCTCTCACTATTTTACTCTGCTGTAGATGTTCTGCAGAATTACTACTTCCAACTAATGGTGAAATAGGAGTCAAAGTGTATACAAAGCTATAGTCTCATCAGTACCATGTCTTACTAATGTGTTACTAACAGTGCCTGCAGCATCAAGTAACATAATTATCTGGTCTTTCTGGCATTTCAATTGAAGCCTGTACCAGTTCTGTAACCTGTTGATTTTTTTTTTCTTCCAGTTTTTCCATTCTTGGACTCAAGGTGCTCTTTCACAATTCTAGGATGTGTTCCATGTTGCTATTATATCCACCGTTGCTCATGGCTTTGGGCCTTTGCTCACTTCTATCTGGTCTCTGGGTCTGTATTCCAATAGCTATTATGAGTTTTCAAGATGTTTTAGTTTATCTTCTTAATTTCAAAGTTCTGTTTAACTGCTGGCTTTGATGCTTCTTTATTCTTTTCTACTGTCACCTATTACACTGCCATCATCTGAAGTCGCTGTAATATTTACGTCGAAACAAAGCCAGACTTCATCAGTATCACTTATCTTTTGACAGGAAAGAATCATTAATTGTATTATAAAAGGTACAAGATTAATTTTGCTTTCCCCAAAATCACTATACTATAAACCAAAGGAGCTACAATAATATCTCAATTTAAAAAGGGGATCCTTGAAAAATAAAACTCACTAATATGCAAACATTTCTGAAAAGGAAAATAAATTTGATACTTAACTTAGAGCATTCAATCTGTTTATGAAATCTTCAAGAGTCCGTCAAAGAGAAAGCTTAGAGGAAATACCATTACATTATTGAAGGAAAGGGTGTGACTGTATGCATTTGATTTCAGTGCTCTTTTTTAATGGATGAAAGGATTTATCATACACTTACTCTACATAGGTGCTCAAATAGCTGTTACTAAGACAAAGCTACTTAGGAATGTCAAATCACATGGAAATGGAGCCCAAGTCTGTCAGGTTTCAGGTGTCCTCTCAACATCTTTTGTACATGTTTCATAAAATCTGTTCATATTTGCTTATGAGAGAATGTAGTCCCATCTTACTATATAGTGGCAAGCAGTGAAACCACCCACAATGCCAGAGGCAACACAGTGCTATCTGTGATAAATGATAGCAGCGTAGCATACCAACCCTAGCAGCGGGGAAAAATTTTGAAGAGAAACTTAGCAGTGACCAGAAATAGTGATGGACTTTAAAGGCCCATCTAGGTACTAAACCACAGAGGAGGTTTAGTATTCTAAAGCTGAAAAAGTGTTGGAGAAAATCCATAGTCACAAAAAACTGCTAAATTCAATGATGGAAATCAGTCTTTTGCCTGCCATTTCAGTTTAAGGCATAAATCCATTAAATGCTGCAACCAGGAAATAGGGAACTCTATCGACCTTCTATAAATTTCATACAACAATGTGAATAATTGTTATAGAGTCATACAGGATGGAAATTGACCCATCCATGCCATCAAGTTTTCCAAATTTAACTAGTCCCAGTTATTTGCATTTTGCTCATATCCATCTAAACTTTTCCAAATTATACATTGATCATAATGTCTTTTAAAGTTTGTAACTGTATCTGTACCTACCATTTCCTCTGGCAGCTCATTCCACATATGAATCATCCTGTATGAAAAAGTTACCCGCAGGTCCATTTTAAATCTTTCTCCTCTCACCTTAAAATTATGATCTTTAAATTTGAACTGCCCGACCCTTGGGGAAAAGACCTTTGCTATTCACCTTATCTATGCCTTTCATGATTTTATAAACCTCTATAAGGTCACCCCCTCAACCTCCTACACTCCCAGTTTATCCATCCTCTCCTTATAACTTAAATCCTCCAATCCCAGTAACATCTTTTAAAATCTTTTCTGCATCCTCTCCAATTTAATTATATCCTTCCTATAGTCGGGTAATCAGAACTGTGCGCAGTACTCCAAATATTTCCTCATCAACATCCTGTACAACCACAATATGACATTCCAATTACTAAGCTCAATGATCTGAGCAATGAAGGCAAGTGTACCAAACGCCTCCTCTACCACTCTTTCTACTTATGTCAATATGAAAGAAGAGTTCATTTAGGATTGCACACTAGTGGGGTTGCAGGATGAAGCTTTATTAGAATATCTTTTTCAGTCTAAGAAATACGTTACATAATGATAAACACTACAGTTCTTTGGACTGGCAGAAATTTGAAAGTAGAACAATCTTATCTGAGAGGACAAAGAACTTTCCTGGGGCCAGGTGAATAACTCTTCCAGGGTCCAATTTGTTCATCAAATGGCTACTAACTTATTGGGAAGACAGCAGCCACAAGGGAAAAGAAGGCATTGCTCCTACTATTGATTCTTCCTGCATTGTGGTGGGAAACACCACTTCAGTGCTAACCTTGCCCCCAGTTCACAATGCTGAATGCAATACTTGGTGTAAGGTAGGCCATTTTCATGTCATTTACTAAGGCAATCTTAGAAGATTTCAACTAGAATATTTCAGTAAAATGGTTTCAAAATAGACCAATCCAGTCTGTAATTGTCCATAATGCAGATTCTATCCAGGAACAATCATTGAAGAAGTGGAAGTTCAATAAAAGCAAGTAGGTAATGAAAAGCTAATCTAAAAGGATATGTTTAGGTCCAATTTGGATTGTGCCAACATCTAAAAACTGTCAATCTACAAAAAAAAAAGACAGTAAAGTCTTCTGATGGGGCTTCCGTGCAAACTGTGAAGCACTTAAGTCTTCTTTCAAAGTGAAAAATAACCAATTTCTGGAACTTCTGAAGATACAAATTGCCTTTGCAAATTTTAAACCATCAAGAGGAGCTCAAACAAATCAAAGTTAACTAAGAATTGATGTGCCCTAATTACGTCAAAAAAGACTGCTAACCTATACACTAAACTGGCAGCAGTCCCACATTCATTAAAGCCTGGAGATTACAGCAGATTTATAAATGTCCTGTGTAGCCAATGTTCTCATAAATTGACACAAAAAGGTATACATTTAAAAAGGAAAAAAAATCTCTTTCACAAAATATTAACAGATCCAAGATCACTATGAATGATTAGCTGACAAAAACCTTCTGCAGTGAACACAGTCATGAACTTGCGTTTGAAACACTCAAGAACAAAAATCTTCATTTTAAGTTTGAAGACTGTCGTGGACAGGCAATGTTAATGATGTTAACATGATATTGATCCTCTTAATAATGAAGAAACCCTCCAAAGTGAGGATGAGCTTTCGAAAACGAGTGCTTCACTGACTTCCAATAGTATTTCTTTTTTCCAGTTAGCTTGCAGAAAACCAAGTGAAACATTTAGGTCCTGATCCATAAGAGAAAAAGAATCAATTTCTGGATGTCCAAAGGCAAATTTTAAAGTTAAACATCAAAAGGATCTCAAATGGATCAGATTTTCTCAGAAATGATGATTCAATTCTACATTGAGGGGCTCTTGACATATTCATGTATGCAGAGAAGCTGCATTCTACCCCTTCCCCAGACAAGAATAAGTAAGCACATACATTCTATATGTTCTTCAAAACAGCCTCAAATGCTGTTTAAGGTTAATGTCTCAAGCAAAAAGTACTTGTTGGGTGAAGGAAGGTTAAAACAACTACCATAAATGATCTTGTGAGGTGACGTGGAATAAGGTTACCCACTTCTTTACACTAGAAATAGTTAATGGGCATGCAGAGAGGAATTATGTCTCAGACACGTCAGACCAAATGGAAGTGAAACCAGAGTTTGAAGGGGTCCAGAAGATGTTTTCTCGTACTACGTCTTGTGTATAGTTATGGTTAATGAAACCTGTTAATGTTCATTTACGAGATGCAATTAGCAAAGTTATACAGCATGTAGCAAATGTTGATGACTACAGACACTAGCTGAATTCAAGAACAATACTCCACCCAATTGTCCTAATACCTTTAGTGTTCCAATGCATGACAGTAGCTCAAATGATGAAACCAGTCTTCTGTACTTATTTTATCATTCCTGGATACAAACAGATTTTAAACCATAAAGGCACCATAAGTTGGCTGCTGTACTGTTAAAATATCAGGGTGCAGACTGCTTTAATGTATAATAATACATGTTTATACTTAGAAATTGTCCTAACTTTCAATGGAGTGGTATTGCCTGTTCACCTATGCATTAAGGTTCATCTGATGATGTGGGTTCTGCCTATAAGTTTCTAGATTGTCAAGAAGCCTGCTAGCAAAAGATCTTTGTGCCTTTCCCCACTTAGTGGGCGGCACGGTGGCACAGTGGTTAGCACTGCTGCCTCACAGCGCCAGAGACCCGGGTTCCCACCTCAGGCGACTAACTGTGTGGAGTTTGCACATTCTCCCAGTGTCTGCGTGGGTTTCCTCCAGGTGCTCCGGTTTCCTCCCACAGTCCAAAAATGTGCAGGTTAGCTGAATTGGCCACGCTAAATTGCCCGTAGTGTTAGATGTAGGGGACGGGGTATGGGTGGGTGCGCTTCGGCGGGTCGGTGTGGACTTGTTGGGCCGAAGGGCCTGTTTCCACACTGTAAGTAATCTAATCTTGTCATGTCTTTTCATCTAGGGAAGTGATGAAGGTAATGGACTGAGCAAACATGGTATCAATCATTTGATTTTTCCAACTAAATTGACTTATCAGCACATGCCCCTTTCGATTGCCTGGAAGAATCCTGTTGCATAGGCATATAATGGCCTGTGACATTCACAAATATAAGAAGGGTAAAACAAATCTTTGAAGAGTGTGGGCATCAGGTTCCAGCACAATCTTGTGCTCCCTTTTCAGTGGACTGAACAGCACAGGTGTCACTGTTTATAAACATGATTACTTCGATATGGACAGAAGCACAAACATTTTTAAAAGGTGCTTTTGAACTAAATTACCAGTTCCAGATATATTTTCCATACTGAATCCTGTTATTAAAATTTCCCAGATGGTATTTTTTTCTACAATGACAACAGTCAAAGGGAGACATGTGTTATAATTTCGTCAGCTAAACAAAATGCAGGATATAATTTTGTGTTAAAGCTTACTGAGATTAGATTTATCATTCTGCTTTCAGCCTTTATGTCAGAAGAGTGTAAGATCTTACCAGTTCCACTTGGCTTGTTTATTGCACTCTAGGAATGCATGACAGATTCAGGTCATCTAACTGTCTAAAGAAGCCCCATCAAAACATCTTTGTGTAAGTTATGTTGGAGGACAAGCTTGGTATAGTGTTATTCCACTCATATTTCAACAAAAACTGAAAAAGCCATTATATCTTCCATAAAATGCTTTCTGCGCTCTGATGACACCTGAGTGACAAGTAATCAACAATGTATGTTTGCAGTCATGCATGAAAGGATCTGCGCCTGGTTTGTGTACTGTGAATTAAGTTTGCTAAGTTGACACACTGTGCTTGACTAAAACAAGCTACAAAGTATGCAATTGGACAGGGCTATTATTAGCTTTAATGTAGAATATCAGATTAACAAAACTGTTGTCATGGACCTTCAATTGTAATACCTCTCCAAATAAAATTAATTTATAAGGTGTGCTATGTATGTTTCTGCTTTACCAATTAGATGCGGAAATATTAAGCTGTCTTTTATACAAACTCCTGAAAGCTCTGTCCAGGCATAGCAAACAAGCTGATAATGTTGAGAAATTCTAATTACCTCTAAAGATCAAGATTCTTGAGAACTAAATCCATCAGATCTAACTATCTAAAATCGTATTCACAAGATTAAAATGGTTATGGTAAGTAAAAACAATCAGTTTTATCAATAACTCATTTTCACAACTGAAGCTGAAAACCATAATGCCTGTATGAAGCAGCTTGTAGTGGATAGATAAGGTCTCAGGAGTTGGAATCAACCTGATTAGGTTTGATCCAAATAGAATGAGTTACAGTTCAGTCTGATCTACTATGATATTTGCTGAAAACATATTGTGAGGTATATGAACACAAAGCATGAAACAAAAGAAGCACAGTCAATGCAGTGAGAACATTCCTTTCTGCAAAATAAAGATCATAAAAATATCAGCACAGAAGGAGACCACATGGTCCAGGATGCATGCATTTGTGCCAATTCCACAACAGATGTATCTCCCTTAATTAATAAACCTAAGCATATAAATTTGACTATTATCATTTATCCCCTATGAGACAAATAAAGTGAGTTGATGGAAAATGGTATTTAAGAGGGAATTAAAGAAGCACATAATAAGTATTTACTTGAATATTCCTTTCCTACTCTTCCTCTAAACCCATTAATAGTTTTCCATTTTAATTCCCTTTAAAGAAGTGTCCACTTCTCTTATAATGGCCTGCACATCACATCATTCTTAACACAAACATAAATATGTCAAGAGCCCCTCAATGTAGAATGGACTAGATTTGGAGATATATATACTACAGAAATTGTAACAATGGTATCTAATTCAAATTCCATATACATATAAGAGCAAATTACTGTCGATGCCAGAATCTGAAATGAAAACAAAAAATGCTGGAGATCACAACAGGTCAGGCAGGACCCATGGACAGAAAGGTTAGCTTGCTTTCTCTCCATGGATGCTGCTTGACCCACAGTCATCGGCAGCATTTCTTGTTTTCGTTCCACACACATGTAGTCTTCCATGCAGATGTCACAGGAAAACAAGATTGCTCTTTTCCATCCCAGGTACACGGAGGCCAATTTTCACGTCATAGCCATTCCAATGGAGAACGCTGATTAAGCAAGTAACATATCTTGGATCAGTGGTCCTGACAGGCTCAGTTCCAAAAGTGGGCAGTGCATATATGATATGAAACACTGCAGAACAGAATGTACAAATAAAAGAACATTCAAGGGCAAAGAAATAATTAATCATTTTACTCACCAGACCTCATCCATCTTGTACTCTCAAATCTACCAACCTCGTAATTGACTGTATTTTGAACACTTCTACTATAATGGCTTGCAAGTCACATCTTTCTTATCATAGAGTTGAGGAAACAAATTCTTCTTAACACTTGCTTAAAATGAACTTTTATCTGATGCAAATGCATTCTTCAACATGTACAATAAGGTGGCAGCAGTAACCTGGTTCACAACTGCCTGAGCACACAACTGCCTAATTGCCCTCCCTCAACTTATCTTACCTTCTCATACTTCGTTTGACCTCTCCTGCTCACAGCTGTGGGGCAGAGACCAAGCACCATTCCTCCCTGACTGCCTCCAAACTGGATCTTCTCATGCTTGCAACCGGGCCTAGCAGTGGCTGCACAGCCCACAAACAGCCCGCCCCACCGGAGCTCCTGTTCCAGCAAGAATTTTGTAATACTTCCCCCACCCCCCCCAGCCCAGTGTTTATATAACCTCCATTTATTTTATAACAACAGCCCCCCAGCCCAGTAATTTTATAACACAGCAGGCCAGTGCTTACATAACCCCAACTAGTTTTGTAACCATCCCCAGCCCTGCATTTTTATAACCCCAGTAATTGTATGCTCCCCAGCCCATTAATTTTATAACTGCCCCAAGCCCAGCACTTACATAAGCCCCATCCACTGTTTGTATAACTTCAATGTTATATACTTCCTAGCCCACTGTGTATATAACCCCCAGTAATTTTATAACAATCCACCCAGCCCAGTGTTTTAATAATGTCTCCCAGTAATTGTATAACACCCAGAACTCAGTAACATCATAACACCCTCCAAACTCTACATGTATATAACTCTCCCAGTCTAGCATTTTTCATCCTTTTTTTAAACTGCCCCAATAGTCTTCATAAAATCTCTCAGCTCAGTACATTTATAACACCTTCCCAGCCTAGTGATTTTTCTTTTTAACACTTGAGAGCCCAGTGTTTTATAAAACACTCCCAAACAGTTTGTGCTTTTATAAAATGCCCCCAGCCCAGTAATCTTTTAACACCTACCAGCCCACTAATTTTATAAACCACTCACCCCATTCAATGATTTTATAAACCTCCCCCATAACCAAGCTTTTTTTAAACATATCACCCCAGTAAATCCCCCGCCCCAGTAATTTTACATCACTCCACTCCAGTGATTTTATAACTCTCACCTCCAGCCTAGTGATTTTACAATCACAGATTGAGAACAGCTAGTACAATGGCAACAACCACACTGTTCTTCTTGTCCTCTCCCCTTCCTCGCCTCGAAACTCGCACTAACCCAGTAGGAGGTGCTGTCCAGTGCCAAACTGTCTGTCTGCACTCAACTGCAGGCAATCTAAGGCCAAACAGGAATACTTGGTCTCCAATCATCTTGAACAACTTTCATTGCTGGACCAAGATCTTGCATTGCTAAGCCAATGCAGTAGCCTGTCTGCAATGGTTTCACCACATTTAATGAGTGCACACAGAAGCAACTTCCACACCCTCAAGATGACTTTTGAGGCTGGAACATCTTATGGACAGTTCTGTCAGTGTTAGACTGAATGCCGCACTACGATCATTGCTCAGGAACTCAGACGCTATGACATTGACATCACCACCCGGAGTGAAAACTGATGGCATGGGAAGGACAGCTCAGAGAGAAAGGTGGTGGCTATACCCTTTTTCTGGAAAGTCAAGGCTGAACAAGAACATGGCATCCATGGCGTTGACTTCACCATCAAAAACATAGAACATAGAACAGTACAGCACAGAACAGGCCCTTCAGCCCACCATTGTGCCGACCATTGATCCTCATGCAAGGTAAACCTAATGTACAAACCCTCAAATTTCTGTGACTATATGCATGTCCAGCAGTCTCAAATATCCCCAATGACCTCGCTTCCACAACTGCTGCTGGCAACACATTCCATGCTCTCACAACTCTCTGCATAAAGAAACCGCCTTTGACATCCCCTCTATACTTTCCACCAAACAGCTATGACCCCTCGTGTTAACAATTTCTGCCCTGGGAAAAAGTCTCTGGCTATCAACTCTATCTATGCCTCTCATTATCTTGTACACCTCAATTGAGTCTCCTCTCTTCCTTCTTTTTTTCCAATGATAAAAGTCCAAGCTCAGTCAACCTCTCTTTGTAAAATAAGCCCTCCATTCCAGGCAGCATCCTGGTAAACCTCCTCTCAACCCTCTCTAAAGCATCCACATCTTTCTTATAATAGGGCGACCAGAACTGGACATAGTATTCCAAGTGCGGTCTAACCAAAGTTTTATAGAGCTGTAACAAGATCTCACAGCTCTTAAACCCAATCCCCCTGTTAATGAAAGCCAAAACACCATATGCTTTCTTAACAACCCTGTCCACTCTGGGTGGCAATTTTAAGGGATCTATGTACCTGCATACCAAGATCCTGCTGTTCCTCCACACTGCCAAGAATTCTGTCTTTAATCCTGTACTCAACTTTCAAGTTCAACCTTCCAAAATGCATCACTTCACATTTATCCAGATTGAATTCCATCTGCCACCTCTCAGCCCATCTCTGCATCCTGTCAATGTCACGCTGCAGCCTACAACAGTCCTCTATACTGTCAACGACACCTCCTTCAATCTCCTCATCCAAGTCATTAATAAAAATTACAAAGAGGCCCAAGAACAGAGCCCTGTGGAACACCACTCACCACTGACTTCCAGGCAGAATACTTTCCTTCCACTACCACCCTCAATCTCATGTGACCTATCTTTACTAATTAGTCTGGAACATTTTAAAGGCTTTAATAAACTCCAACTAAACAATGTCTACTGCTCTGCCAAGGTGAGCCTTTTTGGTAACTTCCTCAAAAATACTAATTTAAGAATGAGAGACATGATTTTCCTTGCACAAAACTATCCCTATTCTGTTTTTGCCTCTCTAAATGTCCGTTAATCCTATCGTTTATAATCGTCTCCAACAATTTACCCATAACCAAAGTCACACTTTCAAGCCTATGGTTCCCTGGTTTCTCCTTACAGCCTTTCTTAAACAAAAGTACCACGTTAGCCCCCCTCCAGTCATCAGGCACCTCACCCGTGGTTATAGATAGAGTCATAGAGATGTACAGTGCAGAAACAGACCCTTTGGTCCAACTCATCCATGCTGACCAGATATCCCAATAGGATGAGAAAAAGCATGCCTACAGGTGACTGAAGGCAGAGGTTCAAAACAAACCCATGACATGATGAACAGGTGGGTGGGTGGAGAAAGCACTGGAGGCCCAAAAAATGGCTGACAACTATGATAAGCATGGTGAAGTGGGAGATGGCACTGGGCAGGGTGACACTAGGCACACAGACACACAAGATGGCCGCTGAGGCACAAGTTCACCACTTGATACACAAGATGGCGCCAGACCACAATATAGAGAGAGACAGTAGGGCAAACACAGATACTGCCTGGGGCCACCAGAATGCCAGCACAATGCACTCACAACCTAGTTGATTAGTTCAAGGCGGGTGGGAGAGACAATACATGAGTAGTGTATACTGTATGCCGGAGTGTCTGGGTCCAGCTAACATCCTTGATAGAAATGTTAACAGATTGATACGGACTCAATACAAAGTGCTAACAGCCAGGGCTGTAGTAATCGTCCTTCTCAAGAAGAGTGATTAGCACCCTTTACTATAGCAATGGACTTTTACACTGATTTTGAAACTAACAAGGTCTGCGCTGAAACCGACGACTGCACTGAAATTAACAAAGGCTGCACTGGAACTGACAATGACTGCATCAAAACTATTAATGATTCTGCAATGTTTACAATAAACAAACCATGTTACAGAAACTATAAAAGTATCTTGACATGTGCTCTGGGTTGAGAGAAGACTCACAGCTGACCACTGTGCTGTTGGTATCTTTCTCTCCCCGGAGCTCTGTTATTTCCTTGTACAATAAACTCTGTCGTTGAACCACGGCTCTGAGTCAGAGGCTGGTGATTTTCCCCACAACAATGGTTTCTTCTGTGCTGTCAACACCACATACAGATCAAACACCCAAGGACCAATCCTACAGCTGGCCAAGGACAGAGTGACTCTTATCAAAAGATAAAGTTGTCATCAAAATATGCTGGGGGTGGGTACTGTGGACACCTCCTCAACTAGAGGTCTGTCATCAATCCGAACATCCGAGTGCATTCCACAGCACACTATACGCCATAAGTTCAGCAACACCCCAGCATGCATGAACAAGAGCAAGCTATCAGCAAGCTTAAGAACAACAATGCTGCTGCAGCAAACCTTATCTCCACTGAGACATTGAAGTGCAGAGGGAAAAAGTACCTGCTGCAGTTAAATGCTGTAGTCGTCTTATCTGGAAGGAGGAGAGCTCTTAGATGCCACTGTCCTGAGTATTTTCAAAAAAGGGAACAAGTCCAACCACGACAACAACAGGGTAGCTGCTGTTGACTGTTGAATAAGTCATCGCCAAGGCCTGCTTCAACTGTCTCCTCCCTGTGACCGAGGAACTCCTCCCAGAGTCACAGTGTGGCTTATGGCCATGGAGGGGCACAACAGACATGATTTTCACCATGCAACAGCTGCAGGAAAAATGCAGAGAAAAGGACCTACCCTTGTAAAAGGCCTTCTTCGACTTTACAGGTCATAGTGCACATTACACAGGAATGTACTTTTTTTTGTGGCAGAATTGTTAAAAGAAAATAGTGTGAACCTAATGAGTGCACACAGTCTTGGTGGACTTTCAAGAAAAATGTATTCTAGTTAATAAAAACAGAAAGTGCTAGAAAGTCTCAACAGGTCTGGCACATCCAGGAGAGAAAAACAAATTTATTATTTTGAATCCAGCAAGACTTTTCCTTGAAACTGATTCACACCATGAAATGTAATCCCATTAATCCAAAAAACACTCTTTTACAGATTTCAAAACACCACTATATGATACTCAAAAGCATTATTAGTACAGTATTCTCATCAGAACATTCATTTCTTAACAGCCCCACTGGGATTAATTGGTTCTTTCTTTCTGGAGCTATTATACCAGAGGTTAAAGATTGGTAGCAGCAAATAACTGCTTCAGGGTTTTATCCAAACACATTCAGTCTAACTCCTTAACCTAATATAACTGCATTTTTCTTTCCTGTATTTCTGATTGTTGACAGAAATGGGAAAAGAACAGTTTTAAAAACTAAGAATTATTGAAGGATTACTGCAGTTTTTGGAAATAAATAACTTGATCAACTAGAGACAGGAGACTGCATGAATGGAGCTTTGTCCACAACAAGGTTTGGATTAGTCTGTGGAGTTGTGATCAGTTAACAATGAACAAGCCTCTGGTATGCCAAAACCAGATTTTTATTTTTTGAGGGGGTGGAGTTTAGGTAATGTTTAGGTCAGAAGTCACTGGACATCCACAAGCTGTTTTGTTCTCTTCTGCACCTCAGGTGTGAAGGTAGAATTACAGAATCCTGACAGTACAGATTGAAGCCATTTGGCCCACTGAGTCTGCACTGATCCTCTGAAAAGTATCCCACCCAGACCCACCCACCATTCCCGTAACCCCACATTTACCATGGCTAATCCACCTAGTCCACATCCTTCGACATTACAAGGCAATTTGGCATGGCCAATTGACCCAAACTGCATATCTTTGGACTGTGGTTAGAAACCAGCAGAAACATATGCATACATGGGAGAAATTGCAAACTCCCTACACAGAGGTGCCCAAGGTTGGAGTCAAACCCAGGTCCCTGGCAGTGCTAATCACTGTGTTCCTGTGCTGCCCCCAAGGTAGCCAGTTCATTTCCCTTTACAAGTTTTTGTAAGCAGTAACTTTTAATTGATAAGTCAGAGACTCTTGTAAAAATGAACCAGTCACCCTACACCTCCTGCAACAACTGAATGTATGTCGAGAAGGAAGACTGAGCAGTAATATTCTGATCAGCAAAAGGATCAACTCAGCAAACTCTGTTGACAAAGCCCACAGATCTGCCTTCCCAATCTTTCCCTTCACATAACACTGCTTTTTTTTTAAAATCTGTGACTATGTGCACGTAGAGGGGTAGTTGAAATGAGAACCAGAGGTTTAAGCGGTGAAGTTATATGTTATCTGCAGTTAAAATCTATTTCCTTTAAATAAATAATAATCTTTGCAAAACCTGGCTTTCTGTCAAGGAGTGTAAAAGGTATGTAAATTGAGAAATCTGCACACCTTTTAAAAGGTCTTAACTTTTGTGATGACTCTGAGGCTTAATTTCCAGTATAATACCTCAGTGAGGCATAACACAAAAATAAACCAGTGTTCACAAATTTAACTATCTTCTTCCTTTTACTGGAGTAATATTTTACATAAAACTTTGTGTTTCACAGCTCTGTAAAAATTACAATTGAAAAAATCTTTAAGCAATAGGTATTTGCCATAAGCTTAATAAAATCATTTCCAGAAATTCCCACAGAAACTTTGAGGTACAATTATTTTCCTTGGCAAGTCATAAACCCTCCAAAGTTAACAAAAACACATTAGTTCTGAAAACTGGCCCTCACAAGCGAGTTAAAAAAATCATAGCTACAAAAATATTCACAATTATTAATTCCTTCAAATGCACAGAAAAACCCACATTTCACTATTTCAAAATCAAGAAAGATCCAAACTTAACACAAATGAGGCAGAGGGTGACCAACAGGGAGAGGCAGCACTTTGGCACATATATTACAGTCTAGAAGCAATCATCAGCGCTGAACAGTGGATCATCATGGGCTTGGTATCAAGGAGCACTTCAGACCCAAAAACTTTCTCCAAACACTACATCACAGTAGTATTTCCCTCCCTCTCCCCCTCCTCCTCTAACCAAAAGAAAGAAAGAGGGATAAATTATTGCATATTATTGGAAAATTTGATGCTAGCAGAGTAAGGCTTTGGCTTGAGAGACTTTCAAGAGCAGCACCTCAGCAGAAAGTACAGATAAGCTCAAGTTAAGTCCTTTTAATTTTCCTTTTTAGACTTATGGCAGTTAGGGCAGTTGCATGATCCTCCTGCAGGATGTGGGAACTCAGGGAGACTTTCATAGTCCCTGATGACTACATCTGCGGAAAGTACACCCAGCTTCAGATCCTGGGAGACGATGTCAGGGAATTGGATGCACTCAGGATCACCTGAGATGCTAAGCGCATCATGGATAAGAGTTTTAGTGAGATGGTTACACCTAAGGTGCAGATAGAGAATAGCTGGGTGACCACCAGGAAAGGCAAAGGGACTGGGCAGAGTGTGCAGGAATCCTTTGTGCCCATTCCCCTCAAAAACAAGTATACCATTTCAGATACTATTGGGGATGACTGCTGAAGGGAAAATAGCAGCAGCTAGCAGTGGTACTACAACTGGCTCTGGGCACAGTGGGAAAGGGTCAAGTTAAACAGGACCTTAGGTAATAGGAGACTTGATAGTTAGTGGTCAGACAGGAGATTCTCTTTCCACAAATGTGAATCCAGGATGGTGTGTTTCCTCCTGGGTGCCATGGTCCGGGATGTCTCAGAGCAGCTGCAGAACGTTCTCAAGGGGAAGGGTGAGCAGCCAGAAATTATTGTTCACTTTGGTACAATTGATATAAGTAGAAATACAGATGAGGCTCTGTGGAGTGATTATAGAGAGCTAAGAAAAAAAGTTAAAAACCAGGACTTCGTCAGGATTTTTTCCACTTTCAGGATTACTTCCAAAGCCATGTGCTAGTGAGGGTAAAAACAGGAGGATATGACAGAGGAATGCATGGCAAAAGAATTGGTGCAAAGGGCAGGGATTCAGATACTTAGATCATTGGGATCTTTTCTGGGGCAGAGGTGACCTGTTTAAGAATGACGGGTTACATCTAAACTGAAGGGGAAACTAATATCTTGACAGCCAGGTTTGCTAGTGCTACAAGGGAGAGTTTAAACTAGCTTAACAGGGGTTGGGATCCTTAACAGAGAGAGGCAGGATCCTCAACAGCAGGAGGTTGGAAGGAGATAAAGTAATCAGAAATAGTAAAGTGAAGAGGTAGGTCAGACTGGAATACGACAGAGAGCAAGGAATCGAAAAGCGTGACACTAGAAAAGCACAGCAGGTCAAGCAGCATCCAAGAAGTAGGAGATGTGACATTTCAGGCATAAGCCCTTCATCATCCCTTCATTCCTGATGTAGGGCATATGCCCAAAACATCAAATCTCCTGTGCCTTGGATGCTGCCTGATCTGCTGTGCTTTTCCAGCGCCACACTTTTCAATTCTGATCTTTGGCATCTGCACTTCTCACTTTGTCTCAGGGAGCAAAGAATGGCTGTTGGATTAAATTGCATATACTTCAATGAAAGAGGGCTGACAGGTAAGGCCAATGAACTCAGGCTGTGGATAGGTACCTGGGACTGGGATATGACAGCCATCACAGAAACATGCCTAAGGGAGGGACAGGACTGACAGCTTAATGTACTTTAGGTGGAACAGAGGTGGTGAAAAGAAGGGTGGGGGGAGTTACATTTTTGATTAAGGTGAGTATCATAGCAATCATTAGAGATGAAATAATTGAAGAATCATCCAGTGAGGCTTTGTGGATGGAGCTAAGGAATAAGAAGGGGCTGGTGACATTATTGGGGTTGTACTGTAGTCAATGGGAATTAGAGGAACAAATATACAGGGAGATTGGGGACACTTGTAGGAGCAATAAGGTTGTCATTTTACAGGATTTTAATTTTCCTAATAGACTGGGATTACTAGAACATTAAGGGCTTAACTGGAGTGGAATTTAAGTGCATTGAGGAAAGTTTCCTCAAGCAATAAATAGAGGGTTCTATTAGGGAAGGGGCAAATACCGACCTACCCATGGGAAATAGGGCAGGACAGGCAATGGAGGTGGCACTAGAGGAGCACTTGGAACCAGTGACCATAATTACATTAAATTTTTAAATTGTTATGGAGATGGACAAACTAGTTCACAGGTTCAAGTTCTAAATTGGGGTAAGGTGAATTTTGATGGAATTAGACAGGAGTTTGCAGGGGTTGATTGGAGTAGTTTGTTTGCAGGCAAAGGGACCCCCAGCAAATGGGAGGCATTTAAAATTGAGATAGCTAGAGTTTCACTCTGAGAGGGTGAGAGGCAAGGTTGACAGGAATAGGGAACATTGCATGACAAGAGAGATTGAGATTTTGACCAGAAAAAAGGTGGTGTGGCTCAGGTACAGGCAGCTGGGTTCAAAGGAATCCCTTGTGGTAGATGGGGATATGGGAGTTTACTGAAGAAGGAACATGTTTGTGAGGCCAGACCTGGGAGCAGTGTGTTCAGCTTTGGTCACCTTTCTATAGGAAGTGATGTTATTAAACTGGAAAGAATGCAGGAGAAATTTAGGAGGATGTTGCCAGGACTCAAGAGTCTGAGTTATAAGGAGAGGTTGGACAAGCTAGGACTTCTTTCTTTAGAGTGTAGCAGATGGAGGGCAGACTTTATAGAAGCATATAAGATCATGAGAGGCATGGATAGGGTGAAGGCACTCAGTCGCTTTTCCTTGGGTCAAGGATTCAAGGACTAGGGGCATCAGTTTAAGGTTAATGGGGAAAGAATAAAAGGAAATCTGAGTGGCAACCTTTTTAAACAGAGGGTGGTACGCATATGGAATGAACTGCCAGTGGAAGTGGTTGAGGCAGGTACATTGACAACATTTAAAAGGCATTTGGACAAATACATGGATAGGAAAGGATTAGAAGGAGATGGGCCAAATACAGGGAAATGGGGTTAGAGTGGATAGACATTTTGGTTGGCATGGACCATATTTTGGCCAAAGGGCCTGTCTCAATGCTATAGGACTCAATGATTAATATTTCTCTCTACGACTCTATGATTCAAAAATATGCATAAATCAGAATCTATATCACAAGGAGTGTTATTTCATTGTATAAGGTGAGATATTAAATCCTGGTCATAGCCTACTTGTTCAGGAGATCCCATGACATTGTCCAAAGTGAGCTCTCTGCACAGAAGTTGGAATTTATGAAAATACTAAAAATGTGCTATTATCAACAACTTGACACAAAAGGAGTTAAATCTCAGAAGTTCATCATGGCTTACTGGAAATCAAGTCCCATGTGTAGCGCAATGGTCACCACAAAAGTAAGCAGAATTCCCCACTTTGCCAGTGTTTTAGACCCATGCTGAAAGAAATTCCACAGAGGAGTATGCAGTGTTATGGATGCTATCCATTGCATCCTGAATTTTAAGGAAGCAGAAACATGAAACAGCTGTTCAGCACTCATTCAACATGGATGAATTTTCTTACTCTTCTGAAGTATTGCTGATATGTCAAATAAAAGCCTGGACAGTATCCTCACTAAAAGGAAGAAAGGCAGGCCTTTCATGATCATCAACTTTACAGCCAAGATGACCTAGTAGTACTATCACTGGACTATTAATCCAGAGACCAAAGTATGTTCTGGGGACCTGGGTTTGAATCCTGCCACAGCAGATGGTGGAATTTGAAATCAATAAATATTAGGAACCTAAATGATGATCATGAATCCATTGTCAATTGTCAGAAAATTAGCTAGTTCACTAATGTCCTTTAGGAAAGGAAACTCACCCTTATCTGTCTGGTATACATGTGACCCACAGCAATGTGATTGATTCTTAACAGCCCTCTGGGCACTTGGGAATGGCAAGTAATGCTGGTCTAGCCAGTGATGTTCTCATGCCATGAATGAACAGATAAAAAAAAGCATATATATGCAGTAATATAATTCAGCAAGATCCTATAAACAACCATGTGATAGGACCAGGTAATCTGATTGTTTCAGCGGGAAAACTATTGCACAGAACATTAAGAAGAACTCTCCTGGTCTCCTTAAACAACCTTATAGAGGTTTACAAAATTATGAGGGACATGGATAGGGTAAATATGCAAAGTCTTTTCCCTGGAGTCAGGGAGTCCAGAACTAGTGGACTTAGGTTTAGGGTGAGTGGGAAAAGATATAAAAGAGACCTAAGGGGCAACTTTTTCATGCAGAGGGTGGTACATGTATGGAATGAGCTGCCAGAGGAAGTGGTGGAGGCTGGTACAATTGCAACATTTAAGAGGCATTTGGATGGGTATATGAATAGGAATGGTTTGGAGGGATATGGGCCGGGTGCTGGCAGGTGGGACTAGATTGGGTTAGGATATCTGGTCGGCATGGACAAGTTGGACCAAAGGGTCTGTTTCCATGCTGTACATCTCTATGATTCTATGACTCTAAGTCCCACAGCAATATTTTGCTCTCTAACAAAAGGTCAAGTTTTGCTTTGGTAACATAACCTCTAAAAGATGGTACTTCCCTGAGTATAACAAAAGAATATCAGCCTTTATTTTTGTGCTGAAGTCATGGTACCAAAGGTTTAAATGCAATGAAAGGTGTCACAGAATCACAGTGTCATATAGCACAGGAAAGATCCTTTGGTCCATCAAGCCAATCAACAGGAATTAAACTTTCCAGCATTTGACCTTGAATGTTATGACAAGCCAAAACTAACATGCTCAAATCTCCAGAAGCCCAAGATGGCTGAAAAGACTTTTACCACCTACAGCAACATTTAGAAACTTGATCTGGTTATCATACAAACTTTTTATTTCAAAGGAATATAAAGGTACATATGTTCGGTCTGCATGGTCTGCTGGGTGAATACATTGGCCTAATTTAATTATGTAGTACTCTACATTGCAGTCTTCTGTTCCCCTGCAAAGCAGGGAATCACATATGTCAATGTAAGCTTCTGAAACTGCAGCAAACCAGACAAACCAGAGATTCAGATACAGGGAGACAATATCCAGATTGTGTGCACCTTTTAATTGATTAATTTCTCTGCCCAAATTTTACTCAACTCAAGCACACCTCAATTTACCTGTGTATGGTACCTTTTACACCCCATTTCATTTATATATATGCACTCAAGATGATAAAAAATGCATGAAGTCTTCCAATTCCATCCAGACTGGCAATTTAATTCAAATGACAATGGATGTAACTATGATATAAATAGGTGCTACTCAAAATAACATCTCTCAAAAAGGATATGTATTGAAATATTGCTTCTCCTCAGATTCAGCTTCAACTTCTGAATTGAACACTCAAAACATTTTCACCATTTAGTGGACAATCTACCATAATACTAATTATTAACAGTATAATGGAACTAAAATCAAATTATCTTGCTTTACCAACCAGAATACAGCAGGTGGTACAAGCAAAGAAAGAGAGATTAGAAAACAAAATATACAAAACAGTCACACTGGATCAACAAATGCCACGTCAACAATTCATTTCAGGTATGCTAAAAAAAAGGCTAAAACATTTCTTGGCTTTGAATATTTTATCATACTCAAGTATTCCCAGTTGAGTAAATTAAGCAGGAAATCAAAATGGTATTTTCCAAATTTATTAACAACCATTTGGAAAAGAAACATATGCAAACCATGTGAAATCAATGCTGCATTACCAATACAACTACAGTTCACTAACTGGAATATCTTTTTTGTTCACCAAATTCCACAGCTAATTTTGAATTTTTTAAAATAAGTTGGCTTGTGTCAGATTGTGAACCTTTTTTGTTTATATTACCTTAACAAATCCTCCAGTATGCAACACGCATAGAACTATAGCATTTTACAGCATGGAAAGAGGCCCTCCAGCCCATTATGTCCTTGCCAGTCATCAAGCACTAATACTTTTCAATCCACTTCCCAACATTTGGCTTGCAACATGTATGCTATGCTGCACATCTAAATATTTCACACAATTCACTAGTAAGAGGATTAAGTCTCTTTTTTTCACCCACCCTGCACCTATATCCAATGACTCTAGAATATGTTGACTCCTTGCCAGTTTCATAGGTTGGTGTTTTATGCTACTTCTGTGGCATTGCTTCAAATTGAAACCACAAACAGCATTGTTTGTGAAAGGGAAAAGAATGTTCAATTAATTTACACAAATTCTTTGAACCGGTTACAAGCAGTACAGTTCAAGGGGGATCACTAGTAAATGTCATAAATGTAGAAACATGCAAAATAGAAGTAATAGGCCATTTGGCCCTTCAAGTCTCCTCTGCCATTCAACAGTATCATCCAATTCAGTATTCTGTTACCGCTTAACACCCAGAACTATATCTAATTCCTTCTTGAAACATTCAATGTTTTGGCATCAACTGCTTTCTGTGGCAAAGACGTCCAAAAGCTCAACACTGGATGTAGGTTTGCTTGCTAAGCTAGAAGGTTCATTTTCAGACTTTTCGTCACCATACTAGGTAACATCAGTGAGCCTCTGGATGAAGCACTGCTGGTATGGCCCACTTTCTATTTATCTATTTAGGTTTCCTTGGGTTGGTAATGTCATTTCCTGTTCTTTTTCTCGGGGGTGGTAAATGGGATCTAAGTCAATGTGTTTGTTGATAGAGTTGGAATGCCATGCTTCTAGGAATTCTCAAGCTTGTTACAGTTCTTGCAAGGTATTTTATAAATGACATTAGTTTTGTTTGTTGGCTGTGTAAGTTCTTTCAAGTTCATTAGCTGCTATTTTAGTGTGTTGGTGGGTTTGTGGGCTACCATGATGGCAAGAGGTCTAAGTACTCTGGCAGTCATTTGATGTAGGGGAGAGTGGCTAGGGTTTCTAGACGTGTTTTGTTGGGGTGCGTTGCTGAGAAAGCAGTGGACTGTGTTCATTGGGTACCCATTGAATACACTGTATAGGTGATCTTCCTCTGCTCTTCATAGTTCCTCTGTTCCACATCCATCCTAGGTCAAACCAAACAGAGACACGCACGAGAATCCCTCGAAGGATGACATTCCAACCAGAATTCTATCATAAAACACATTGACTTGGATCCCATTTACCACCCCCAAGAAAAAGAACAGGAAATGACATCACCACAGGAAATGATGTCACCACATGAACTGACATCACCAACCCAAGGAAACCTCGACACGAAAATAGAAAGCGGGCCATTCCACCAGTGCTTCATCTGGAGGCTCATTGATGATGTTACCTAGTATCTGAAAACAAACCTTCCAGCTCAGCAAGCAAACCTCCATCCAGAACCTCAATTTGAGCTACAAATCTTCTCAAAGCTTGCTAGCTCAACACTCTCCAGGTGAAGACATTTCTTTTCAACGAAGTCCTAAGTAGTCTACCCTGTATCCTTAAACTGTGATGCCTGGTTCTGGACTCCCCAGTCATTGGGAACATTTTCTAGATGGCAAGTAGTGTTGTATTTAAATTTATAAAAGGCGTTGAATAAGGTCCCACATAAAACATTGTTACAGAAGATGAGATGGTATTGGTGAATTTATACTGGCATAGATTGAGCATTGTCTAACTAACAGGATTATTTTTAGATTTTTGAGATGTGATGAGGGGAATGTCACAGTGATAAGTGCTAGTGCCTCAAGTATTTAGGACCTATAATAATGACCAGGGTGAAGGAACTGACTGTACTACAGCCACATCTGCTGACGGTACAAAGACAGGGAGGAAAGCAAGTTGTGAGGAGGACTGGGACTGCAAAGATAGGCTGAATGATTGTATTCCAAAATTTCTGATTTATTTGTGGGATATGGAAATTTCTGGCTGGCCAATATTTATTGCCCATCCCTAGTTGCCCTTGAGAAGGTGGTGGTGAGCTGCCTTCTTGAACAGCTGCAGCCCACCTGCATTGGGGTGACTCACATTTCCATTAGAGAGGGAATTCAGGATTTTGACCCAATGACAGTGAAAGAACAGTGATATATTTCCAAGTCAGGATGGTGTGTGGCTTGAAGGTGGTGGTGTTACCATATCCTTCCAGATGGAGGTGGTCATTCGTTTGCAAGGTATTATCTGAGGATCTTTGGCAAATATCTGCAGTGCATCTTGTAGATAGCACACACTGCTACTACTGAGTATCGGTGGTGGAAGGAGTGGATGTAGTGCCTGCTGCTTTGGGCTGGATGGTGCCAAGCTTTTTGAGTGTTGTCATCTACCAAACTTTTGGAGGAAAATGTAAAGTTGTTCACTTGGTAGGTAGAGAAACAAAATATTATTTAAATAGAGAGAGAATGTAAGATGATGCAGTACAAAGGTATTTATGTATCTTAGCACATGAATCACAAAGTATTAGTACAAAGTTTGGGAGAAGATTTATAGCTCGGGTGCTCATTGTTGTGGTTCTGTTCGCCGAGCTGGGAATTTGTTTTGCAAACGTTTTGTCCCCTGTCTAGGTGACATCCTCAGTGCTTGGGAGCCTCCTGTGAAGCACTTCTGTGCTGTTTCCTCCGGCATTTATAGTGGCCTGTCTCTGCCGCTTCCGGTTGTCAGTTCCAGCTGTCTGCTGCAGTGGCCGGTGTATTGGGTCCAGGTCGATGTATTTGTTGATAGAGTCACAGACGACAAGCAACATGAATTAGACTGGGACAACACTACCATTATAGGGCAAGCCAAACAGAAAACAGCCAGGGAATTCCTAGAGGCATGGCACTCATCCACAGATTCTATCAACAAACACATCGACCTGGACCCAATATACCGGCCACTACAGCGGACAGCTGGAACTGACAACCGGAAGCGGCAGAGACAGGCCACTATAAATGCCGGAGGAAACAGCACAGAAGCGCTTCACAGAAGGCTCCCAAGCACTGAGGACGTCACCTAGACAGGGGACAAAACATTTGCAAGACAAATTCCCAGCTCGGCGAACAGAACCACAACAAAGTATTAGTATGTACGTACAGCAAGTAATTAGGAAAGTAAATAGATTGTTGGCCTTTACTGCAACGGGGAAGAAGCATAAGTGTGGGGAAGACACGCAACAAGGGCACAGAGCACTTATATACAGCTTTATTACAAGTGGGATATACTCGCATTGGAAGAAATTGAGAGTGTTCATTAGGCTGATTACTGGGATGAAGAAGGGGGTTGTCTTGTGAGAAACCTTGAGCAGGTTGGGTCTATAGTCATTGGAGTTTAGAAGAATGAGCAGATATTTTATTGAAACATAAGATTCTGAAAGTGTGATGCTAAGATAACATTTGTCCTCCTGGAGAATTTAAAACTAAAGGGCATAGTTTCAAAATAGCCATTTAATTCCATTTAATGAGACAAGGAGGAATTTGCAATCCAGACTGGGACAAGAAATATATCCAAGGCTGCCCTTGACAGATACTTTATCTACAAGGGAATCAAGAGTTATTGAGGATAGTGGGGGAAAATTGAGCAGATGGTAGTGTATGCTGTGAGGAGCATGCTAAGATGATGCAGGGTCACTTAACAAGCTGGCTGAGTGGGTAAATATTTGGCAAATGCAATATGATGTGGATAAATATGAGACTATCCACTTTGGCCACAAGAATAGGAAGACAGATTATTAACTGAATGGTGGCAGTTTAGGAAGAGGGGAGGTGCAAAGAGACCTGGGGATCATGATGAAGGTTGGCATACAGGTCCAGCAGGTGTTTGAAGAAAGCTAATGGTAGGCTGACTTTCATAGTGAAAGGATTCGAAAATAGGAGTAAGGATGTCCACCAGACTAATTCCCAGGATGGTAAGATTGACATGTGAAGACAGACTGGATCAATTGGGCTTGTAATGTTTGAAATTTAGAAAAATGACGGAGGATCTCATAGAAACATAAAATCCTGATGAGACTGGAAAGGTAGATGCGGAAGAACGTTCTTGATGTCGGGGAAGTCCAGAATTAGAAGTCACAATCTAAGAATAAGGGGTAAGACATTCAGGACTGAAATGAGGAAGAATTTCTTCACTCATGGTGAATTCTCTCCCACAGAAAGCTGTTCAGGGCAGTTTGTTAGATACATTGAAGAGGGAGCTGGACATGGCTTTTGCAGCTAAAGGGATCAAGAGGTGTGGAGAGAAAGCAGGAATGTGATCCTGAAGTTGCATGATCAGCCATGATCATATTGAATGGTGGTGCATGCTGGAAGGACTGAATAGCTTATCCCTGCATTTATTTTCAAAGTTTCTATGCTTCTATGAAAGTGGAGTTGAAGCCTTAATCAAATCAGTCATGATATTATTGAATGACAGAGCAGGCTTGCTGGGCCACATGCTCTGATTATGATCTTGTATGACGGCACACAACGAGATCTGTAAAAAATAACTAAGTTTGTTGTTATGCTCATTCTCATTAGGACCATGGAAAAAAAATCAGGAATGGGAAGACAGGAACTGGCTGACATGTCACACATCTGATCTGAATGAAAATTAACATTTATATTTTCTCCAAGACTTATGTTTATGGATAGAGTTCAATCTGTGGTTGCATCACCTCCACATTAAATGTCCTAGTTCAACTAAAACCACAATCCCCCCAGCCATGTTCCTATCCTGATCTGACCCTCATTTCAAATTCCTCAAGTCCAAGTACAGAGACTTGAACAGATATCGTGGACAATGGGTTTAGCCATTTAAATCACATCAGGCTGAACCACAGAAATGGTATTTTTGGATCATGTTCTCATTCATTAAAATTGCATTCAAGGATAATAAACTAAGATAATCTGCAAATTATATCTTCTATTCCATGCCATCATCATAAAATCCACAAAGAAATTAAAATCAGGAAAAATGTACTAACAGATTTGATAAAAACTCAAGTCAAAATGACTTCTAGTATCCCTTCAAATTAGGTACAAAAAAGGAACTTGTATCTTGTGGAGTAAGTGGTGTTGATGTTTGGCAGAACAGGGATACTCGAGTGACAGACAAGTGTAAAAACGGATTTTTGTTTGTAATTTGGCACTGTATTCAGTATACTGTGTACATGTTCTTAAATAAAAAATTATCAAGTCTTCAAAAAGGTAGATTTTGTAACTAGAAAAGAATATGAAAATAAAAACCATGAAGCAAAAGTGAGTGAATTCTATTGTAACAACTCAATATGCTGTTGATTCTAGTTCAGTAACAGCATCTAAAGAAAAGTTATATTCTTGGCACATGTATCCTTTACTAAGTGAACACCAAACATACAGTGCAAATTCAACACTATCAAAGATCAAATGTAATATTAACGACCTATACATTATACCTTCAGATCCTAGCACTATTCAGTGAAGATAGGGGAAAAATTAGATACCAGCCAGGAATTGCAAGAAAATCTCAGGAAGGTTACTGAAAGAAAAGTTCTGGAGATAAGTTTTGAAGCAGGTTTGAAAAAGTTCACAGAACCTTCACACTGGAGATCTTATCATTGATGATGGAATGAGGAAAGGGAAATGCCATGCACAAGTTGGCAAAACTGAAAGCTTAAACAGTACTAAATTGCATTTAAATTTTCAGTGTCACATTTTTAATGAGATGGCTGGCACATATTCAAAACTCTGTCACTTATAAATTATCATGCTTAATTAGTTTTGAAAGTTTCTTATAATTTTGACAATCTATTTATATAGGCTACATTGAACACAGTTTAATTTCTCTTTGAAATATACTTTGGAGTTCCCTAATTAACACCATCAAGATTATCACCAATATCCACAAGATTGATCTTATGTGCCATGATTTGGAGATGCCGGTGTTGGACTGGGGTGTACAAAGTTAAAAATCACACAACACCAGGTTATAGTCCAACAGATTTAATTGGAAGCACACGAGCTTTCGGAGCGACACAAAGGAGTGTCGCTCCGATAGCTAGTGTGCTTCCAATTAAACCTGTTGGACTATAACCTGGTGTTGTGTGATTTTTAACTTTGATCTTATGTGCGTTCACCATACTGGAAAAACACATTGGCTGAGCAAGCTGAAGACTCAAAAGTAGACACTGTTGAGGAAACTCCCTCATCGAAAGCTCAATATTTCACCCAAATGCAAACTGAACACAGGAATGTCAGAAGTTACAAGATAACCTTATTCCAAGTAATCTACACTAAGACGAGACCTAGTCATCTCATTCCCTTCTTTCACTTTGAACTAAACCAGATACCAGCTACAGCTGAAATGCTAAGAATGGGAATGCTAAGAATCAAGCAGTTACCTTTGCAATGATTTCTGATTGCATTCCCTGCCCAACAAGATCCACATCAGGACTTGGAGTACACATTTTTGGCATGTTACTGTTGACCTTTACATCATAACTTTTATTTTCATTCCACAAATTATGTGCTGAAATATTATAGAAATTCTTTGATTTTTTTTCCACATGTATACTCATAAATATACTGATTCATGCTTTTGCTTTGCAGTATAATGAAACCAATGACAGTATTCAAAATCTGCAAATTATATAAAACAAGCAGCCATTTGGTCAACAACTGCTACAACACCTCATCAATAAACTATCATTAGATCCTTTGAAACTTGGCTTGCCCTCAACTTTGAAATAAAGAACCATAGTACCTTTTGGAGTTTTGCACTTTTTTCACAGAAGCCCTCTAGTTCTTGGCGAAGGACACGATTTTCTTCTGATAATATCTCCACCATCTGCTGAGCCCGAGCCACAATTGCAACTGCATCAACTGAAAGTTGCTGGTTTGACACAGGATCTGGTTGGAGCTGAGGAGGAGCTGACTGCAAAAGTGCAAGTTGCAACTGATTCTTTTCCATGGAGCTCTGGGAAGACATAGGGCTGTGATCCTCTGATGGCAATGACTGAAAAAATGTTTGGCATTGCCTAGAAAATCACAACAAAAATGAAAATCAATGCAACAATACATAGCATCACAAGTGATTACACATTCTAACTACAACTTAAGCATTGAAGCCTCAAGGCATTTGGATGATTGAAATACATAGTATGATAGACAGCTGCCTGGAACCCATGCTCTGAATATCACTTTATAAACATCTCTATTGTGTTTGCAGCAAAAATAAGTATACACTTCATTATCTAATATATTTGTTTCCGCCAATCTCTTTGGCAAACTTCCACATGACAGACTAATGTGTAAAATTAAAGTGTATCAAATTTAGGACAGAAAATTGATTAGCAGACAGGAAACACTAGGAATAAATGGAGGTTTTTTGATGGCAGGCAGCGACTATTGGTGTACAATATGGATCAATAATAGGACCCAAGCATGTATGTTAATAATTTAGATGAGACAACTAAATGTAATATTCCCAAAATTTGCTTATGACACAAAGCTAGGTGGAAGGTTGAGCTGTGAGTAAGGTGCAGAAATGCTGCAGAGTAGACGAATGCATGGCAGATGCAAGGTAATGAGGATTATTACGTGATAATCCACTTCAGTGGCAAAAGTATCAAGACATCTTATTATTTGAATGACGGCAAATTGAAACTGAATTCAATGAGACCTGGATCTCTGCACAGACCATTGCTAAAAGTGTGCAGGTGCAGCAGACAGTAAAAAAGGCAAACTATATGTTCCACTTCTGATTTAGTACCGAATTCTATGTTTTCAGAATTGTTTTCTCCAAGTTGTTCTAACTGGTCCATCACTGAAACCAAGTCTGTCAGGAATATTATTTCTGATTCCATGTTTTTCTAATATGATTATTATTGTCCTAATTTCAAAGATTTTCATTTGCAGTAATAACAGTGCCACTACTCTACTGCTGTAATGAATTTCATTTCTCGCATTATGAAATACAGGATTTCCACCTTTTCTACTATTTCACTGGATGATTCCCACTGCTCAGGACCATAATAATTGATTTCTATTTCACATGCTTTCCTCGATACTTCCCATCATCTAATAATGACACCAATTTTTTTCACCTTTTCTACATCCTTAATAAAATCTAACCTCAGTTTTCTATTAGACGAGAGCTACTTAGACTGTTAATCTTCATTTTATTATTTTAATTGTGGCTTCTCAGTACAATGGGTTCGTGGCCTCCGTTTGAAATGTTCTGGATGTAGGTTTGTTCGCTGAGCTGGAGTTTTCATAAAAATCATAGAATGCCGGCAGTGTGGAAATGGGTTATTTGGCTCAACAAGTTCACACTGACCCATGTAACCCGCCCAGACCCATGCCCATATCCTATTATTCTATATTTACCTAACCTATACACTCCTGAACACTATAGGCAATTTAGCACGGCCAATTCACCTAACCTGTATACCTTTGGATGGTGGAAGGAAACTGGAGCACCAGGAGGAAATCCAGGCAGACACTGGGAGAATGTGCAAACTCCACACAGAGTCACTCGAGGCTGGAATTGAACCTGGGTCCCTGGCACCGTGAGGCAGCAGTGCTAACCAGTGACTTTGTGGCCCTTGGCATGATACGTTCAATGGCACCCTTTTGTACAGTAGATCCTGCGATTTCCTTGCGTTAGCCTTGCCATGTGGTGACAATCATTGTAGTAGTAAACATTGATCTAAGCATCAAGTATTTTCCTTAATTCCATACCTCAGCCTGTAATACTACATCTTTTTGAGATTTTCCCACTGTTCGTAAATTTATTTATGGAACTTTGAATGTCTAATCGCTCTTCAGCTGAACACTCACTCACAACTACTTGTATGGATCATGACTACAGTCACTCTCAGTCCAAGTAGAATACCTTCTTCAGGAAGCTCTTCATTCTCCTGTGGTAGATAACTCTTACCAGGTCTGAAATGCTTTTACCATTGACTGCAGAGATTCTTCCTTGGTGAATCTAAGCAGAAGGGCTTCTTCTTCTTAAATGTACAGTTCTACAGTTCTTTCCTGCTGCTGTCTGTCTGCAGTATTAGACAAATTAAAACAGGTTTTGAAGATATTGAAAAATCTTCAGAGCTCCATTGCTGCCAGCATATTTGATGAGGCGGTGAAATAAAATCTATATTGCAGCCTACCATGTTTGCGGTCACCATCCTCTGTAAGTGTTGGGATCTCCAGAATCTATCTAGTGCGATATTGTAAAATCACTTACTAGCATGACTACTACCACAAAGAAGAACAAGAGCAGCAGATACCTAGGAATACCACCATGTGCAGGCTCCCTCCATGCATTGTGCTTGTATGCACAACAAATGACTGCAGTAGTTCAAGAAGGTAGTTCTCTATTACCTTCTCAAGGGCAAATAGCGATGGACAATAAATGCTGGCCCAAGCAGTGACACATACATCCCATGAAAAATTAAAAGGAATCGAAGTAGTAGAAGCTCATGCAATAAACTGTCCTTTGTTCAATACATTTTATCAACATAATGTCGAGGCGCCAGTGTTGGACTGGGGTGGATAAGCTCAGATGTCACACGATACCAGGATATAGTCCAACAGGCTGATTTCAAATCACAAGCTTTCGGAGCACTGCACCTTCATCAGTTGATTAGATTATAATGATTAGATTCCTTACAGAGTGGAAATAGGCCCTCCGAAGAGTAACCCACCCAGACCCATTTCCCTCTGATTATGGCCAATTCACCTAACCTGCACATCTTTGGACTGTGGGAGGAAACTGGAGCACCCGGAGGAAACCCATGCAGACACGGGGAGAATGTGCAGACTCCACACAGACAGTCACCCAAGGCGGGAATCGAACCTGGGACACTGGTGCTGTGAGGCAGCAGTGATAGCCACTGAGCCACCACGCCGCCCTTGGAGTGAAGAGAAGTATATAGGCACATGTACTTGGGTTGGTGATGTCATTTCCCAGGGTGACGACTCCTTGGCATCATGGTAGCCCACAGACCCAACAACACACTAAAACAGCAGCTAATGAACTTGAAAGGCACTATACAGCCAACAAACAAAACTAATGTCATTTACAAAATACCATGCAAGGACTGTAACAAACACTACATTGGATAAACAGGCAGAAAACTAGCCACCAGGATACATGAACATCAACTAGTCACAAAACGACATGACCCTCTCTCACTAGTATCCTTACATACAGATATAGGAGGACACTGCTTCAACTGTGACAACACATTCATCCTAGGACAAGCCAAACACAGACGTGCACAAGAATTCCTAGAAGCATAGCATTCCAACTGGAACGCTACCAACAAGCACATCGAGTTAGACCCCATGCACCATCCACTGAGAAAAAGAATAGGAAATGACATCACCAACCCAAAGAAACCCAAACACATAAATAGAAAGCAGGAATCATGTGCAGTGCTTTGCCTGAGGCCCACTGAAGATGTTACCTAGTGAGATGGCGAAATGTCTGGAAATGAACTTTCCAGCCCAGTGAGCAAACCTACATTCAGAACTGTTGTGTAATATTGTTCATAATGTAATTCCTTGATGATAGGAAAACTGAGGGCAACTTCTCAATTTGCATTTAGTTGCAAAGTTGGCAGTAGTTTCAGAAATACAACCCTTTCAGTTTTCATTGACACTGCATTTTATTAACTTCAATGTTGAAAGTTAACTTCAATGTATTCCAGTTTATCCTTGCATAGAAAACCAAAATTGGATCCACAACAAAATGCTGTAGTGAACCAGTTGTGGTGGCAATTATTTGTTTGTTAGAGTCCTGATATTTAAAAGGGTGTAGTAGGGGTGCTGACCAGTAGAAATGGGGTGAGAGGACATTGTCAGTGAAATTAATCTGTTCAAGTAGAGACTTGGACTGTGGTCTCAACTTCCTTGGAACTAGACTGAGTGAAAATAAATTGACATTACCTCAGACTCTGATCATGTTGGTAACGCATTGACACTAGTTCTTATTCTGAGCTGAACACAAACTTGTGCAATGTGAGTGCTTTACCTACCTCTCCAAGATCTTTCTATTTTGTTTTCTTGAGTTTCAAGCTAACTGGAAGTAATGTTTAGGAACGGTCACCCCTGTTTCCAAAGAAAATCTCAACTGGAATGACCTTGCATAATTTTCTTAAATTTCAGTAGCTCGTTCATCTGTTGAAATTCTATAATTACTCCTGTCATGGCCATTTTCACACCTTCTCCACATGCCCTTCTTTATCATGGTTGGTGGATGGAGCTTCAAGAACACGGTCTCAAAAGTTTTCTTTCTCTGTTCCCTAACGAAAAGGCACTAGGGTTTTTAGCACTTTTGCTATCGCACTGCGTGAAATCAGTGAACTGTGTAAGGACTGATGATTCAATGTGAAAATTCCTTGATCTATATAATTTATCATGGCACCAGATTGTTAATGAAATGAAGATTTTCTACTATTTCTTTCCCCTTGACTAAATGGGGAAACAAATTAGACTTTTGTTAGATTAGTTCCTGCTTTCCAGATGGAGCCCATTCCTGCATATTGTAAAAGGTTGTCAAAGGGTACTGTGGGATATAGATCAGTTGCAAATATGGGCAGAGAAATGGCAGATGGAGTTTAATCCGAGTAAGTGTGAGGTTCAGCTCGTTGGGAGATCAAATGTTAAGGAAAAGTTTACAGTTAAATGGCAGGACCCTGAACAGCATTGATGTACAGAGGGATCTTGGGGTTCAGTGTCCACAGCTCCTTGAAAGTGGCCATGCAAGTCAATAGGGTGGTAAAGAAGGTGCATGGCATTGTTGCCTTTTTGGTCAGGGAATTGAGTATAAGAGTCAAGATGTCAGATTGCAGATTTATAAGACTTTGGTTAGGCCATGTTTAGAGTACTGTATTCAATTCTGGTTGCCACATTACAGGAAGGATGTGGAAGGTTTGGAGAGGGTGCGGAGATGGTTTACAAGGATCCTGCCTGGATTAGACAGTATAAACTATTAGGAGAGGCCAGAAAAAATCAGTTTTCTCTGGAATAGTGGTGACTGAGGGGAGACTTGAAAGAAGTCTATAAAATTATTTGATGCATAAATAGGGTTGATGGTCAGAATCTTTTTCCTCGAGTCGAAATGCCTAAAACTATGGGACATGCATTTAAGATGAGAGGGGGAAAGTTCAAAGGAGATATGAGGGTCAAGTTACTTTTACAGAGTAGGAATCTGGAATGGGCTGATAAGGGTGATGGTGGAGACAGAAATGATAGGGATATTTAAGAAACGTTTAGATAAGCACATGAATATACCAAGAATGGAGGGATATGGACCAAGGGCAAGCAGAAGGACTCAGTTTAATTTGTCATCATGTCGATGGGCCTGTTCCTGTACTGTACAGTTCTGTGTTCTACATTATTGCATTTATTCAAAGCTTTTGGATCAAAATTGTTATATTCTTTCAACTCTATTTGTGGAAGTGTTCTGGAGATAGAATACAGTGCATACTACGGAAAATGAATAACATAAAAATATTTAGGACTGCGCCATTCAGCCCTTCAAACCAGCTCCACCATTCATTAAGATTGTGGCACAATCCAGTCCAAATAATCCATACATGAATTAATATTCCACACTGGCCTCCTCTCACCCTCGTCATCTAACCCTATCAATACACCCATCCATATATTTACGCTCATGTGCTTATTTACCTTTACTTTAAATACGCGTACATGAAACTAATTGCCTCACCTACTCCTTGCAACTAAAATCAACATACTGTAGATGCTGGAAATCTGAAAACTAAAACAAAGCATTGGAGAAATTCAGTAGGTCTTGCAGTGTCTGTGGCAAGTTGCTGCCTGACCTGCAAAGTTTCTCCAGCACTTTGTTTTAATTTCTTGTGACAGTTTGTTTCACATTCCTAGCACTTATCGACAATCAAGTTCCTTCTGAATTCCCTATTGGATTTATTAGTGTCTGCCTGATGTGTATAAACTCCAGTTGTTGATTGGCTCCAAGTGAAAACATTTTATCTACATCTACTGTTCATACCTTCCATAAACTAGGAGGTCAGCACTCGGCCTTCTATTTGGAGAAAAAGCCACAGTATGTTCAACCTTTCCTGATAATTACATTCTCTCAGTTCTGGTTGCATTCTTATGAATCTTTCTTGCATCTGTCGGCATATCATTTTTATAACACAGAAACAAGAACTCTCCACCATACTCCAAGAGTGATCCATCTAACCAACGTTCTGTGTAAGTTAAACAACCTGTCTGTACTTTAATTCTATCATTCCAGAAATGAACCCCAGTGTTACTGTTTTAAGACCGTAAGACATAAGAGTGGAATTAAGGCCATTCAGCCCCATCGTGTCCACTTCGTCATTTAATCATGGCTGATGGGCATTTCAAATCCACTTACCCACAATCTCCCCGTAGCCCTTAATTCATTGTGAGATCAAGAATTTATCAATCTCTGCCTTGAAGACATTTAACGTCCTGGCCTCCACTACGTTCCAAGCCAATGAATTCACAGGCCCACCACACTCTGGCTGAAGAAATGTCTCCTCATTTCCATTCTAAATTGACCTCCTCCAATTCTAAGGCTGTGCCCATGGGTCATAGTCTCCCTGCCTAATGGAAACAATTTCCCAGTGTCCACCCTTTCTTAACCAAGTTTCTATTAATCTCCCCTCAACTCTAAACTCTAATGAATACAATTCCAGGATCCTCAGGCATTCATCGTATGTTAGGCCTACCATTCCACGGATTATCCATGTAAATCTCTGCTGGACACACTCCAGTGCCAGTATGTCCTTCCTGAGGCGTGGTGCCCAAAATTAGACACAGTATTCCAAATGGGGCCTAACTAGAGCTATATAAAAATCTGAGTCACATTGCTGCTTTTGTATTCCAATCCTCTTGAGATAAATGACAACATTACATTCACTTTCTTAATCACGGACTCAACCTGCAAGTTAAACTTTAGAGAATCTAAGACTAGCACTCCCATCACCCTTTGTACTTTGGCTTTACGAATTTTCTCACCATTTAGAAAGTAATACATGTCTGATAAAATTCAATGTGAGCAAATGCACTTTGAAAAGAAGAACACAGACATTTCCTGGACCACTGTCCTAATCTCTCTAAATCTTTGTATCATCAGCAAACTTCACCAGAATGCCCCCAGTCCCTTAATTCAGATCATTAATATATAAAGTGAATAGCTGAGGCTCCAACACTGAACCCTGCCGGGCACCACCGCCATTCTGAAAAAGAACCTTTTATCCCAACTCTCGATCCAGGCCAGTAGCTCACCACAAACAGCATGGGCCCTCACCCTGAGGCACCTTATCAAAGGCTTTTTGGAATTCTAAATAGATAACATCCACTGGGTTTCCCTGGTTTGATCTACTTGTTACCTCTCCAAAGAATTCTAAGAGGTTTGTCAGGCAATCACCAAGACATTAAAGAACAGATACGTAGGCAGATTTTGGAAAGATGTAAAAGCAACAGAAGTCCTAGTCAATACAGAAGTCCTAGTCAATTTTGGGGAAGTTAAAATCACCAACTGGGTTATCATAGTTGGTGATTTTAACATCCCCAACTAAATCCATGCTGTCTTGTTCTAATCTGACCCTGCTCTTCCAAGAATTTAGAAACCTCATCCTTAATGACAGATTCTAGAATTTTACCAACAACCGAGGTTAGGCTAAGTGGCCTAAAATTTTCCATCTTTTCTCTTGATCCTTTCTTGAACGAGAGGGTTACAACAGTGATTTCCAATCATCTGGGACTTTCCCTGACTCCAGTGACTTTTAAAAGATCACAATCAATGCCTCCACGATTTCCTCAGCCACCCCACTCAGAACTCTTAGGCTGTAACCCATCAGGGCCAGGAGATTTATTAATTTTTAGACCTTTGTAGCTTTTCTCGCACTTTCTCTTTTGTAATGGCTTCCATACTCAACTCTGCCCCCTGATGCTCTTTAATTGTTAGAATATTACTCATATCTTCCACTGTGAAGACTGACGCAAAGTACTTGTTAAGTCCTTCAGCGTTTCCTTATCTCCCATCACCAGTCTTCCAGAATTAATTTGGAGCAGCACAATGTCTAGTTTTACCTCGTTTGTTTCTTATGTATTGAAAGAAATTTTAACTATCATTTCTAATATTACTGGCTAGCCTATCTTCATATATGATCCTCTCCTTCATTATTTCTCTCTTTTGTTTTGTAGGCTTCCCAATCTTCTGATTTCCCAGTGTTCTTGGCCACTTTATCGGCTCTCTCTTTCTCTTTGATACATTTCCTGACTTCCTTTGTCAGCCATGGCTGTCTAATTTCCCCACCCACCGCTCTAGAGGGCTCTATTCCTGATGAAGGGCTTTTGCCGAAATGTTGATTTTCCTGCTCCTCAGATGCTGCCTGACCTGCTGTGCTTTTCCAGCACCACTCTGATCTAAACTCTGGTTTCCAACATCTGCAGTCCTCACTTTTGCCTAGTTGATCTCTATCTAATTGATCACTGCCTCCGAAGTGTTCCCTTACTTTAAGATATTTTATAAAGTCTGGCTCATTACATGGCCACAATAGCCTGCTCTCTGTAGGCTCCATCACAAGCTGTTCCAAAAAGCCATACTGTAGGCATTCCATGAATTCCCTTTCTTTGGATCCACTGGCAACATTATTCACCCAGTCCACCTGCATTTTGAAGTCGCCTCATGATCGCTGTGACCTTGCCTTTCTGAAATGCCTTATCTATTCCCTGGTACATCTTACACCCCTGGTCCTGACCACTGTTAGGAGGTCTGTACATAACTCCCATTATGTTTATTTTTTGCCTTTGTGGTTCATCAACCGCACCCACACAGACTCCACATTATTTGATCCTGTGTCATTTAGTGCCATAGATTTAATTTCATTCTTAACTAACATGGCAACCCTGCCCCTTCTGCCCACCTCCCTGTCTTTTCGCTAAGTTGTAAATCCTTGGAAGTTTAACTGCCAGTCCTAAACCCCCTGCAACCTTGTCTCTGTGATGCCTACCACATCATAAACGTTCAAGATGATTTGCGCGATTGATTCATCTACTTTGTTACGAATATGACGAGCATTCAGGTAAAGTGCCTGAAAGCTAACATTATTCTCATTATTAGAGGTGTTGGAAATTATAAGATGTCCCAAGCTATCCTTCCTTTTTGCTGCATTCCTAGTCTGCCTTGAGCTTAAACCCAACTGGCCACATGCTGTCCTGCTGCTCATCTTTTCCTTTAACTCCATGCTCCCTGTCACTTTCCCTCCCCACCCCCCGACTCAGAAGTTTAAAGTCCTACTGACCACCCTATTTATCCTATTTGCTAGAACATTGGTTCCAGATTGGTTCAAGTGGAGACCCCAATGGTACACATCACTCCCCGGTTCCAAAACTGACGCCACTGCCCCATGAAATGGAATCCCTCTTTCCCACACCAATCACTTAGCCACGTGTTTACTTCCCTAACATTCTTATCCCTACATCGATTGGCACGTGGCTCGGGTTAGTCCCAACGTGGACTGCTTGATTATCACCACTTATGAAGTTTTCTGCACCAGTATCCCCAGCTCCCTATCTTCCTTGTCAAAATTAAAATTAATTTTTTACTTAGATACATATTCTGCAGGTTTATCAATATAATCTTGATTTTAGTTTCTTCCTCCATATTAACAGTACTCCCAGACTCCTAAAGTGATTATTTAAACCCACATTTTCTTAGCTGTAGCTTTAGCTTCATGCAAATATGATGGCTTATTTGTTTTCCAGTGATATTTTTCAGCAGCTATACGTGTACCAGATCTGAGTATGCTGTCTAACCGCAACATTCAGCAAACAGCTCGTTAAGTTTGGGTATTTTTTCTGGCTGAAACTAAGCAAAACGTAATTTTATTAATTAAGCTTTGATTCAGTAACCTGAAAGTAGTGAGCAAAAAAGGCAAATTAGGCAAAGCAAAACTGTATTCCTATCACCTTTCAAAGTGACATTTAAAACGCATAAAGGTGGATAAATTTCCCGGGACCTGATCAGGTATACTTTACAACTTTGGGAAGCTGGGAAAGTGATAGCTGGGCCCCATGCTGAGATATTTGTACTACTGATTTACAAGGGTGAAGTGCTGGAAGGCTGGAGGTTGGCTAACTGTGAAGTGTGCTTTCAGCATGATTCTGAGGGACTTTCAACCCTGTTCACTCAGAACACCCACCCTCTAAATTCTATTCTCTCCATTCGGTCTTGCAAAGTTATCTATTCTGCTCCTATCTTGTTAATCAGTTTATTATGTGGTATGCTACCAAAGACTTTTTGGAAATCTAGATAAATTCCATCTGCTACATTTCTCTGGTCAATGTTTTTCTAATGCGTCAAGAAGTTCAGTGATGTTGATCAAGCAGGATCCTTCCACTGATTATACACTATATTTTGTGTGTCTGGACAATGCTTCAAGGAGAGTGGCAGGGAATGGGAAGCAGAGGAGCAGGTCAGCAAGTGGAGGGATTGAAGGGAAGGTAGATGTTACAACCAGTAAGTCTGAAAGGAAGGACAGGCAGGGACAGTTTAATGAACACAATGGGCTGATGTATTGAAGTGTGATTATTTCAATGCAAGGAGTATGATGGGGACTGGGATGAGTTTAGAGTCTGGATCAGTACATGGGAATATGATCTTGTGGACCTTCCAGACATCTGTTTAAGAATGAGCAGCCATTCCTGCCCCAATGTCCCAATGTTTTGATGTTTTAGATGAGTTAGACAGGAAGGTAAAAAAGGTGGAGGAGCTGTATTACTAAATTAGGCAGAATGGCACAGCTGCACTCAGAGGGGATAAACTGGAGGGCAATATAGATAGAGCTCAAAAAATAAGAAAGGTGCAATCACTCTGCTGGGATTGTACTATAGCACCCCCCCCCCCCCAATCACCAAGACATTAAAGAACAGATATGTAAGCAGATTTTGGAAAGATGTAAAAGCAATAGAAGTCCTAGTCAATTTTGGGGAAGTTAAAATCACCAACAGGGTTATCATAGTTGGTGATTTTAACATCCCCAATATTGACTGGGACTTCTTTCAAGCAAGAGACTTAGGTCAGGCAGAATTTGTTAGGTGCATCCAAGAGGGTTTCTTGAAACAGTACGCAGATGGTCCAACTAGATGGCAGGCTACACTGGACCTTATGTTGGCAAATGAACCTTGCCAAATGATTGACCTTTCAGTGGGACAGCATCTTAGAAACAGTGTTCGCAAACCCATAAGATTTAAAGATAGCTATGAATAATAATAAGTTAGAACCTTGCAGGAAGGTACTAAATTGAAAGAGGGCAAATTATATCAGTTTTAGGCAGGAGCTAAAGGAGAGTTAATTGGGAGCAGCTGTTACCATTCAAGTCTACACTTGACATGTGGGAGTTGTTTAACTGCCTACTGATCAGAGTTCAGGATCAGCATGTTCCAGTAGGGAGGAAGGACAAGGATGCCAAGGTATGGGACCCTTCAGATTATGAGGGAGATTGTGAATTTAGTCAAAAATAAAACATATTTAAGGTTTAGAAAGCTAAAATCAAGTAGGGCCTGTGAGGAATATAAAGCAAGCCGGAAATAATTCAAACAGGAAATTAGGAGAGCAAGGAGCAGCCATGAAATGTCCTTGGTGAGTACAATTAGAGAGAGTCCCAAGGCATTTTATACAAACATTTGAAGCAAGAGAATAATTAGAGAGAGAGTAGGACCACTCATGGATAAAGAAGGGAACTTGTGCTTATTGGCAGAGGACATAGGCAAGTTCAGAAATGAATACTTTGCTTTGATAGTCACCTGAGGAGAAGAACGTGGAGGATAGTGAGATTAATGTGGGGCATGCTAATATGGTAGGGCATTTTGAGGTTAATTGGGAGCAGCTGAGGTTAAGAAAGAAGTGGGTTTAGGTCTCTTGAAGAGCATTAAGATGAATAAGTCCCCAGAGCCTGATGGGATCTACCCCAGGTTCAGAGAGGAAAGAGATTCCTGGAGCCTTGAACAAAGTCTTTGAGGATATTGCTGAGGGAAAGGAAGGATCCAGTTGCTGTGGCCCATGTTGGGACAAACAACATAAGGCAAGACTGGGAAAGAGAATGCTTTTAGGGATTATCAAGAACTAGAAATTGAATTAAAAAACCAGCTCCTCAAGGATTATAATCTCCTGATTACTGGCTGAGCCATGTGCAAATTGGCATACAAATGTGAGAATAAGGGAAGCGAACATGTGGCTAAAAGAGTGGTTTGGGAAAGAGAGGTTCCTTTTCATGGGGCATTGGTATCAGTATTGGAATAGGAGGGATCTGTACCATTAGGACAGTCTTCAAACACACTGGTTAAATGAATGACAATGAGAGGAGGGATGGTCAATACAGGACTGAAGGTATTGTATCTAAATGTGTACGAAATAATGTAAGGTGAGCTTGTGGCACAGATTGAAATCGGCAGGTATGATATGGTGGGCATGATGGAGACATGGCTGCAAGGGGATCAGGACTGGGAGCTAAATATCTAAGGTTATATGTCCTATTGAAAAGACAGGCAGGTATGCAAAGGCGGTGGGATTGCCTTGTCAGTAAAAAGTGAAATTAAATCAATGGCAATAAACGAAATAGGGTCTGATGATGTAGAATGTGTGGGGGTACAGTTGAGGAACTACAAAAGGGAAAAGAAAACATAATGGGAGTTTATGTACAGGGCTCCAAACAGAAAACAGGATTTGCAGTACAAGATACACCAAGAAATAGAAAAGACATGTAAGAAAGGTAGATTACAGTGATCATTAGGGATTTTAATATATGAAGGTCAACGGGGGAAAAAAGTCAGGTTAGCAGTGGATTGCAAGAAATTTGTGGAATGTCTACAAGATGTTTTTTGGAGCAACTTGTGGTGGAGCCCACTGGGGAACAAGCAATTCTGGATTTAGTGTTGTAAGAGTCAGATGTACAGCACAGAGACAGACCCTTCGGTCCAACTCATCCATGTCGACCAGATATTCCAACCTAATCTAGTCATATTTGCCAGCACTTGGCCCCATATCCCTCTAAACCCTTCCTATTCATATAACCATCCAGATGCCTTTTAAATGTTGCAATTGTACCAGCCTTCACCATTGTCTCAGGCAGCTCATTTCATATATGCGCCACCTCCTGTGTGAAAAAGTTGCTGCTTAGGTCCCTTGTAAATCTTTCCCCTCTCACCGTAAACCTATGCCCTCTAATTCTGGACTCCTCAACTCCAGGGAAAAGACCTTGCCTATTTACCCTAACCATGGTCCTTGTGATTTTATAAACCTCTAATAAGGTCACCCCCCCAGCCTCCAGTGCTCCAGGGAAAATAGCTGCAGCCTCTCCATATAGCTCAAACCTTCCAACCCTGGCAACATCCTTGTAAATCTTTTCTGAACCCCTTCAAGTTTCACAACACGTTTCCTATAGGAGGGAGACCAGAATTGCACACAATATTTCAAAAGTGGCCACCCAATGCCCTGTACAGCTGCAACATGACCTCACAACTCAATGCTCTGACCAATAAAGGAACAAATACCAAATGCCTTCTTCACTATCCTATCTACCTATGACTTTACTTTCAAGGAACTGTGAATCTGCACTACAAGGTCTCTGTTTAACAACACTCCCTAGGACCTTACCATTAAAGGTGTAAAGGTGCTGCCCTGATTTGTTTTTCCAAAATGCAGCACCTCATGTCTATCTAAATTAATCTAATCGCCAATGTGCCGAGGAGTGGCTGATTGAGGCAGACTTCATAAGGGAGCTTAAGGTGAAGGAACCCTGAGGAGGCAATAATCATAATATGATAGAACGTAATCAGCAATTTGAGAGGGAGAAGATGGAATTCGATGTAATGATATTACAGTTGAATAAAGGCAACTTCAGAGGCATGAGGGAGAAGCTGGGTAGAATTGACTGGGAAAAGGAGCCCAGCAGGAAAGACAGTGGAACAGCAATGGTGGGAGTTTCCGGGAGTAATTTGGGAGACACAGCAAAAATTCATCCTGAGGCAAAAGGAGCATGGTACAAGGAGGATGAGGCAATCGTGGCTGACCAAGGAAATCAGGAATAGTATAAAAGCAAAACAGGAAGCATATAATGTGGTGAAGGGCAGTGGGAAGACCAGAGGACAATGAAGGAAGAAATAACGAGGGAGAAGATTAAATATGAGGGTAAGCTAGCCAGTAATATTAGAAAAGATTGAAAGAGTTTCTTTAGATATATAAAAGGGCAACAGAGGCAAAAGTGGACATTGGGCTGCTGGAAAATGACACTGGAGTAGTAATGGGGAACAAAGAAATAACTGAGGAATTGAAAAAGTACAGTGGAAGACATGACTAAGATCCCAAAAATTCAAGAGTTTGCGAGGGGGTGGGGGGGCAAGGATGACTATGGTGGCCGTCAGTAAGGAGAATATTCTAGACAAACTGAAAAGTCTGAAAAAGTGGATAAATCACATGGACCAGATGGGCTACACCCCAGATGTCTGAAAGAAATAACTGAAGAGATAGTGGAGGCTTTAGTAGTGATCTTTCAGGAATCAATGGAGTCAGGGAGGTTCACAGACCACTGGAAAATCACCAATGTAATCCCCCTGTTTAAAGCAGGAGTAAGGCAAAAGACGAGACATTAAAGGCTGATTAGCATGATCTCAGTTGCTGATAAAATTTTGGAGTCCATTGTGAAGGATGACACATGGTAAAATAGGGGAAAATCAGCATAGTTTCATCAAAGGGAGGACATGCCTGGCAAATCTTCTAGAATTCTTTGAGGTGGTAATGGGCAGCCAATGGATGTTATATATCTGAAATTCCAGAAGGCATTTGATAAGATGCCTCACACAAGGCTGCTGAGTAGGATAAGGGCCCACGGTGTTAGAGGCAAGGTGTTAGAGGTATGGATAGAAGATTGGCCTTTTGGCAAGAGGCAAACAGTAGGGATAAGAGGGTCCTTCTCAGGGTGGAAGCTAGTGATGATTGGTGTTCCACAAGGGTCATTGTTGGGACCACAACATTTCACTTTATACATTAATGATCTGGATAAAGGGACCGAGGGCAGATGATACAAAAATAGGTGGAGGGACATGTAGTATTGATGAGGCAGGGAAGCTGCAGAAAGATATAGACTGGTTAGAACAGTGGGCTAAGAAGTGGCAGATGAAATATAATGTGCAAAAGTGTGATGTCATGCAGGTTAGTAGGAAGAATAAAGGCATGGACTATTCTCTAAATGGGGAGAAAATTCAGAAATCTGAAGTGCAAAGGGTTTCTTTTAAGGTAAACTTGCAGTTTGATTAGGAACACCCCCTCCTTATTTAGGAAGGCAAATACAATGTTGTCATTCATTATGAGAAAACTAGAACATAGAAGCAGGATGTACTTCTGAGGCTTTATAAAACTCTGGTCAGAGTACGATGAACAAGGGGGTGGCAACCAGAGCTACATATCTGAGAGGGGGTAATTGTAGATGGGGCAGTGACAGGATGCAGTGAACCTATCAGGAAGGTTTTTCATATGATGAAACAAAGGTATCAGTTAAAGTGTGCCTGCTTTAACGCTCAGTGTCAGAAATAAGAATAATGATTTTACAGCATGGGTCAGTACTTGGAATTATGTTGTGGCCATAACGGAGACGTTATGGTCACATGGGTTTCACAGGGCAGGAACGGTTGTGAGATTTTCCAGGGTTTAGAACGTTTCAAAAGAACAGGTAGGGTGGAAAGAGTAGGGGGTGTAGCATTGCTAATCAGAGTGCATCACAGCTACAGAAACAAAGGTTATTGAGGAAGGTTTGTCTACTGAGTCAGTATGGGCGGAAGTTAGGAACAGGAAAGGAGCAGCTATCTCATTGGGGGGTTTTCTACAGTCCCCCTAATAGCAGTAGGGAGATAAAAAAACTCATAGATAGGCCAGCAGATTTTGGAAAAATGTAGATGTAAACTAATACAGCAGGGGGATGGGAATCAAAATTGTAGGACAGGTAGAGAAGAGGATGAGAGCAGGGAGTTCCAAAATCAAGTATCTGACACTGGCAAGCGAGAACCAGGTTTGAAGTGTGTGTACTTCAATGCAAGGAGCATCCGAAATAAAGTGGGTGAACTGGCAGCATGGGTTGGTATCTAGGACTTCGATGTTGTGGCCATTACGGAGACATGGATACATCAGGGACAGGAATAGCTGTTGCAGGTTCCAGGATTCAGATGTTTCAGTAAGAACAGAGAAGATGGTAAAAGAGGGGGAGGTGTGGCGTCGTTGATCAGGGACAATAATTACAGTTGAAGAAAGGATGTTTGGGGACGCGTTAACTGAGGTAGTATGGGCTGAGGTTAGAAACAGGAAAGGAGAAGTCACCATGCTGGGAGTTTTCTATAGGCCTCCAAATAGTCCCAGAGATGTAGAGAAAAGGATAGCAAAGATGATTCTTGATAGGAGTGAGAGGGGCCGGGTAGTTGTCATGGTGGACTTCAACTATCCAAATATTGACTGGGATCACTACAGTACGAGTACTATTGATGGGTCAGTTTTTGTCCAGTGTGTGCAGGAGGGCTTCCTGACACAGTATGTAAGACAGGCCTACATGGGCGAAGCCACTTTAGATTTAGTACTAGGTAACAAGCCTGGCCAGGTGTTAGATTTGGAAGTAGGTGAGCACTTTGGAGACAGCGATCCCAATTCTGTCAGGTTTACTTTAGTGATGGAAAGGGATAGGTGTACTCCACCGAGCAAGAGTTACAGCTGGGGAAAGGGAAATTACGATTCAATTAGGAAAGATTTAGGAAGCATAGAATGGGGAAGGAAACTGCAGGGGATGAGCACATTAAAAATGTGGAGCTTATTCAAGGAAAAGCTCCTGTGTGTCCTCTAACTATGTACCTGTCAGACAGGGAGGAAGATATAGGACGCGTGAGCCGTGGTTTACTAAGGAAGTGGAATCCTTTGTCAAGAAGAAGGCGGTGGCTTATGTTAGGACAAAATGTGAAAACTTAGTTAGGGTGCTTGAGGGTTATAAGGAAGTCAGGAAAGACCTAAAAAGAGAGCTCAGAAGAGCCAGGAGGAGACAGGAGAGGTTGTTGGCTGATAGGATCAGGGTTAACCCTAAGGCTTTCCATAGGTATGTCAAGGATAAAAGAATGACGAGTGTTAAATTAGGGCCAATCAAGATAATAGTGGGAAGTTGTGTGTGGAGTCAGAGGAGATAGGGAAAGCACTAAATAAATATTTTTGACAGTGTTCACTATAGAAAATGAAAATGTTGGCAATGAAGACAAAGAGATACTTGCATCTAGACTAGAAGAGATTGAGGTTCACAAGGAAGAGGTATTAGAAATATTGCAGAGTGTGAAAATAGACAAGGCCCCTGGGCCGGATGGAATCTATCCTAGGATCCTCTGGGAAGCAAGGGAAGAGATTGCCTTTGGCATTGATCTTCAAATCAGCGTCTACAGGAATAGTGCCTGAGGACTGGAGGATAGCAAATGTGGTTCCCTTATTCAAAAAGGGTAGTAGAGACAACCCTGGTAATTACAGACCAGTGTACAGTTCTGGTCACCACATTATAAGGAGGATGTGGAAGCTTTGGAAAGGGTGCAGAGGAGACTTACTAGGATGTTGCTTGGTATGGAAGGAATGTCTTACGAGGAAAGGCTGAGGGCTTTGAGGCTGTTCTCATTAGAGAGAAGGTGGTTGAGAGGTGACTTAGATAGGCTGGACAGGGAGAGTTTTTTCCAAGTATGGGGACAGCAAACATGAGGGACACAACTTTAAAGTGAGGGGAGATAGGTATAAGATAGATGTCAGAGATAGCTTCCTTACTCAGAGTAGTAAGGGTATGGAATGCTTTGCCTGCAACGGTAGTAGATTCGCCAAGTTTAAGTGCATTTAAGTTGTCATTGGACATGCATATGTACGTACATGGAATAGTGTAGGTGGGATGGGCCTCAGTTCAGTCTGACAGGGCAGCACAGCATCAAGGGCCAAAGGGCCTGTACTGCACTGTAATGTTCTATGTAGCAGGGTTGTTGATATAGGTGACTTCAACTTTCCCAATATTGACTGAAACTTCCTTAGTACAGATGGAGCCGTTTTTGTCAGGAATGTTCGGAAGGGTTTCCTTACTCAGTATGTAGACAGGTGACGAGGGGAGAGGTCATTTTGGATTTGGTGCTTGGCAATGAGCCAAGACAGATCTCACAGTGGGAAAGCACTTTGGTGACAGTGACCACAATTGTCTTACATTTACCATGGCCTTGGAGAGGGAAAGGAGCAGTTACCAAAGGAAGATATTTAATTGTAGAAAAGGAAATTATGACGCTATCAGACAGGAGCTGGGAAGTACAGATTGGGAGCAATAAGTCTACAGAAAGTGCCCAACAGACATGTCAAGACTGTTTAAGAAGTTGTTGTAAGTGATGCACGAATTTGTTCCTCTGAGACAAGCAAGAAAGGAGAACAGAGAAGCTTCTCGTCAAAAGGAAGAAGGCAGCTTACGTAAGGTGGAGGATGCAAGGATCTAGCACAGCTTTACAGGCTTTCTAGAAAGGAGCTCAAAAATGGACTGAGGAGAGCCAGGAGGGGGCACAAAAGAGGCTTGGCAGGAAGGATTAGGGAGAACCCAAAGGCATTTTACTCATACATGAGGAATAAGAGAATAACCAGGGAGAAGATAGGGCCAAATCAGGGATAGCATCGGCAACTTGTGCATGGAGTCCAAGCAGGTAGGGGAAGCCCTAAATGAGTTTTTTGCTTTGATTTTCACTAAGGAAAAGGGACCTTGTTGTGAATGAGAACTTTGAGGAGCTGGGAAACAGGCTTGAACAGATCAAAGATTGATGAAGTTGATGTGCTGGAAATTTTGGCAAACATTAAGATTGATAAGACTCCGGGGCCAGACTAGATTTATCCTAGGTTGCTCTGGGAAGCAAGAAAGGAGGTTGCTAAGCTGCTGGCAAAGAGCTTTGCTTCCTTACTCTCCATGGGAGTTGTACCGGAGGATTGGAGGGAGGCAAATATTGTTCCTCTTTTCAAGAAGGGGAATAGGGATATCCCTTGCAATTACAGACCAGTCAGTCTTACATCTGTGGTCAGCAAGGTTTTGGAAAGAATTCTGAGGGATAGGATTTATGACTATATGATTCAAAGCCATACTGACTGCCTTTAGAGGGGCAGGTCATGCCTCACAAATTTTATTGAGTTCTTTGAGGAGGTGACAAGACAGGTCGACGAAGGTCAAACAGCGGATGTGGCGTATATGGACTTCAGCAAGGCATTTGATAAAGTTCCCCATGGTAGGCTCATTCATAAAGTCAGGAAGTATGGGATACAGGGAGATTTGGCTACCTGGATTCAGAATTGGTTGGCTGAAAGAAGGCAGAGAGTGGCTGGAGATGGAAACTATTCTGCCTGGAGGTCAGTGTTGAGTGGGGTCCCGCAGATCGCTGTTCTTGGGCCTCTGCTCTTTGTAGTTTTTATAAATGACTTGGATGAGAAGGTTGAGGGGTGGGTTAGTAAATTTGCCGTTGACACAAAGGTTGGATGCTGCCTGGACTGGAGGGCTTGACTAAGCTTGGACTTTTCTCTCTGGAGAGGAGGATGAAGAGAGGTGACCTGATCGAGGTATACAAGATAATGAGGCATGGATAGAGGCAATAGCCAGAGACTCTTCCCCAGGGCAGGATTGACTGGCATGAGGGGTCATAATTTTAAGATATTAGGAGGAAGGTATAGAGGAAACATCAGAGGAAGGTTCTTTACGCAGAGAGTTGTGAATGTACGAATGCGTTGCCAGTGGTGGTGGTGGAAGCAGAGTCAGTAGGGACAGTTAAGTGACTGCTGGACATGCACATGGATAGCAGTGAATTGACGGCTGCGTAGATTAGATTAATTTATTTTAGATTATGAATAATCTGCGGCACAATATCATGGGCCAAAGGGCCTGTTCTGTGCTGTACCTTTCCATGTTCTATGTTCTTATATTGGGCCACATCCCTTAGGAAGGATGTACTTGTCCTGGAGCAGGTTCAGAGAAGGTTCACAAGAATGATCCCAGGAATGAAAGGCTTAACATATGAGGAAGATTTGACGACTCAGATTACACTTGATGGAATTTAGAAGGATGTGGCGGGATCTGATTGAAATTTAACAAATACTGGACAGAGTGGATGTTGGGGAGACACTGGCAAGAGAGACAAAGATCCACGGGCACAGCCTTAGAGTAAAGGGAAGACCCTTTAGAATGAAGATAATGATAATGAGAAACTTCTTCAACCAGTGAGTGGTGAAACTATGGAATTCATTGCCACAGAAGGCTATGGAGGCTAGAGCACTGAGTATATTTAAAAAAACAGAGATAGCTAAGTTCTTGATTACCAAGGGGATCAAAGGTTATGAGGAAAAAGTAGGAAAATGGGGCTGAAAAACCTATCAGCCATGATTGAATGGCAGAGCAGACTTGATGGGCCGAATGGCCTAATTTCTGCTCCTCTCTCTGATGGTCTTTGTAGTTTCTCTAGCCACTGCAGAGGTGCCTTAGGACTGGCTAATGTTGTTCCTCTGTTCAAGGGAAATAGGGATAATCCCAGAAATGACTCACCAGTGAGTCTGAAATTGGTGGCTGGGAAGGAATTGGAAAGAATTCTTACAGATAGGATTTACACACATTTGGAAAAGAATGTCCTAATAAGGGAGAGTTAACATGGCTTTAGTGGTCAGGGTATTCAGTACAAGAGTCAGGAATCTTATAGCTTTATAAAAGTTTGGTTAGGCTGCAATTAGAGTATTGCATTCAACTCTGGTCACTACACCACAGGAAGGGTATGCAGACTTGAGAGGATGTGTCGTCCCATTCCCATCTCGGTCGAAGCAAAACGCTCAAAGACACGTATATTTTACCTCCTTCATTTTAATTCCGGGCCCTGGAGGGAGAGAGAACGACCGCCCACATGCACTGCGACCAGTTCTCGGTCTTCTCTGTAATAGCAGTTTCTTGATGAATTTTACAGGGAGGAGCATCCAGACAAGGCAACATACATATTGATTGGGTGACCGTTACAATCAGTGAGCATCAACAGTAAAGATTAAACCATCTGGGATTATACGATGAATGTTCTTAACCTTGTTAACTGGTTTCACATAATGAATGGTTTTCACTTTATTAACTGGCTTTATATAATAAATGCTTTTTCATCTCATCAATCCACTACCCTCTACCCTTGCCTCCACCACCTCATTGTTTACTGCAAGTTCTGTGCTGTTTCCTCCAGCATTTATAGTGGCCTGTCTCTGCCGCTTCCGGTTGTCAGTTTGAGCTGTCCACTGTAGTGGCCGGTATATTGGGTCCAGGTCGATGTGTTTGTTGATAGAATCTGTGGATGAGTGCCATGCCTCTAGGAATTCCCTGGCTGTTCTCTGTCTGGCTTGCCCTATAATGGTAGTGTTGTCCCAGTCGAGTTCATGTTGCTTGTCGTCTATGTGTGTGGCTAAGGATAGCTGGTCGTGTCGTTTCGTGGCTAGTTGGTGTTCGTGTATACGGATCGTTAACTGTCTTCCTGTTTGTCCGATGTAGTGTTTTGTGCAGTCCTTGCATGGGATTTTGTACACTACATTAGTTTTGCTCATGTTGGGTATCGGGTCCTTCGTTCTGGTGAGTTGCTGTCTGAGCGTGGCTGTTGGTTTGTGTGCTGTTATGAGTCCTAGTGGTCGCAGTAGTCTGGCTGTCAGTTCAGAAATGGTCCTGATGTATGGTAGTGTGGCTAGTCCTTTGGGTTGTGGCATGTCCTCGTTCCGTTGTCTCTCCCTTAGGCATCTGTTGATGAAATTGCGAGGCCACTATAAATGCCGGCGGAAACAGCACAGAAGCGCTTCACCGGAGGCTCCCAAGCACTGAGGATGTCACCTAGACAGGGGACGAAATGTTTGCAAGACAAATTCCCAGCTCGACAAATAGAACCACAACAACGAGCACCCGAGCTACAAATCTTCTCCCAAACTTCTCATCATTCTTTCAGCAAAAGTGTGAAAAAAGACCTCAGAATATCAAAACAAATTATCACAATTCTGACATGTAACTTATTTTTGTAAAAAAAAAGGACAATTTAGGTTCTCTGTCAAGTTGAAAATGCAAGTTTACATTGATGGGCTTGATGCTATACAAGGAATAAATATTATTCCTTCAAAACCTGCTGTAATTTCAATAACTATTGTTGAGGGGATCAGCTTCCTAATCAACAATGTTACTCCACAACAAAAACCTTGACTGATATTGAAGGCTTGTATCAGCACCAAAACTGCTTCTTCTGAGAGCTTAAGTTTGTCCAGTGACACACCAATTTGAGTTAAGTAGTGTAGAAACTGTAAAAGGTATGGGCATTACATCATCTCTATCAATATGATCAATGCTGACATGTTCTTTTAACTCACCAAACAGCTTTGTTGAAAACTTTCATTCAAATCTCTGGGATTTTCATTCTTAACATTAAGAATAGCTTTTAATTAATTTGCATTAAATAACCATCTACGCCATTTCGCCACACTTAACCAAGTTCATCACTTCATCCATCCCTCCCATCTCATCAACAGTATCCAAATGCTATGCCATCACCATCTCTCAGGGGACATTCTCTTCAGAAATGATAACTGTTGATGGGCTCCTGTTATCTGTTGCTACTTTTGCTTTTAACTCAGTCCCTCGTCATCCAGTCTTTTGCATACTCCACACATCTTTCCATGAGCCAAGCCAATGCCACCAAATAAACACCAAGGGTGTGCCCCTTAAAACTGATGATTAAAACAAAGAGGACTGCTATAGTATCATTTTATGATCTACTTTGACTTTATTTTTTGCTGGTTTAGGTTGTATTAACTTTGCTGTATCCATTGCATACAAAGATTAGAATGCTGAATTGATAGACATAACTATTTGCTTATAGAATGTCTTTCAGTTTCTTGATAGTCTGTTTCTCACATAATTAACTAAAACAATTTTGATTTTATGGAAAGTTTTTATTTCTTCTTTCCCTCTACTTCCCCAATTTTCTTGCGTTATTTAGTATACACTTATCTTCCTTCAATTCAAATGAAATTTGCTCTTCTTATGGGAGACTTTAAAAAAAAAAGGCCATTTAACTTAGACAAGATTTATTTTCCTGGCTGGAGGATGGCGATTGATCAGGAATGTCGAAAGGATTCTGTCACAGAAGTTATAGAACACTTTGCCTATTTCTACTCATCATACAAATGACATTCAGAGAACAGAACATTTTCCATTCTTTCAGGACAGTGTTTTGAATGGCCAAACCAGCAAATCGTGACTATATGCCAATTAATTTAAAAATAATTGTATTTAAAAACAATTAATTTAAAAACAAATATTAATTCAAGCATCAGAAAGCATTCTGATATGAAGTTGTAATTCCAGACACACTACACTCTGAATACAAACCAAAAGAACTGTGGATGCTGTAAATCAGAAACAAAAACAAAAGTTGCTGGAAAAGCTCAGCAAGTCTGGCAGCATCTGTGAAGAGAAATCAAAAAAGTTAATGTTTCAGATCCAGTGACCCTTCCTCAGAACTCAGTAAACTTTGATTTCTCTTCACAGATGCTGCCAGAACTGCCGAGCTTTTCCAGCAACTTTCTGTTTTTGACACTATATTCCAGAATCTTTTACAACAAACAAAATATTTAGGGCCTAAGGTAAGGACTTGTTTATGAAGCAATGTGAGCTCATCTTCACTGGTATATCAATAATAACATATTGCAGCTCGTTCTTTCATTTTTATCAAATGGCAAACATCTCATGCTATTTTTAATAAAAAGTCTGTTCACAGCATTCAAATTCTTTTCAATATGGTGGATTTATAAAATTTTGTGGGTACTTCTTTTGGAGGGTCTTTTTATCTGAAAGCTCCACACCTGATTATTTGAGCAGACATGCAGTATCATGGTGATGTCACTGCAGCCATGAACAATCCAGGCACTGACCACAGTTAAATAATGCTGGAGTCACAAATTATGAGGATGAAAATAGGCTACTTGAGATAACAGAATGAACTTGACTTAAGTCGGACTTTCAATGAGGCTGATAATGATTATAAATTCCTTTACTGAGCAACAAGAAATCTGAGCAAATACCATCTGGGATTTGACAACATTTACTAATAACTCAGAGTTTTTGTGTCAGCCAGGCTCACAGTGTTGTGCAGTATATATTTTGGAAGCTACATAGATAATATAGAGGGCCCTGTTCATTGCAGATAGATAGAATTACACACTGCAATTGTTTCAATGCAACAAAATAGATGACACCCATATTCTGGTTCACTTCTCAGCACAAATGAACAATCAAAGTCAACCTGCCTCATTCAAAACTTGACAGTTAACCACCAGTCATTTTACTAGTGAATTTTCCATAGCAAAACCTTTACCATTCAGATTTACTTGTCAACAAGCCAGCACTCTCCATTCATGTCGTATAAATGTTGATTCTCCTTTTACACTGTTTCCTGCAAATTGCTCTGATATGTGAAGATGATTTTCAATAAAATGTGTCATTTTTCATAACTTCTGAAGTTCTGCACTACCATACAACTATAAATAGAAAAATATCTGGTTGAGAAAGAAATTTGAATTGTAGAAATTGGACTAGGCTGAAATAATTGATTCCCATGACATACAAAAATGTTCCTGCTATAAAAAGGCTTTTGTCCAGGCTGGATTTAGTCGTGACGATATAAGGAACAATGAGCGAGAATGAACTTGGCAAGCTGAAAAGTCATTTCTCATTGTGTGGTTCCTTGTTTAGATTCTATACAGTTTAAAAGACAAGAAAAAGTTTTTTTTAGGATACACATTCTAGTTCATTGCTGTGGTGACATGGGCACAGTAAATGATAAGTAATGAATGAAAAAAAAATCAGACAGTACTGTTCTCCAATATTAAATCCAAAATAATATCCTTTTGCCATGTATACAAATTTAGATTTTTTGCAATCATAGGACAGAATAAATCTAAATTAATGTTTTAATATTCTTGTCTGATATCTTTAAATTATCATTTCAAATTGTGTCTACACTATCACAAGTACTTCACTTTAATGTTATACAAGAGTGAAAAAAAAATCTTAACATATTCAAAAGAATGTAGGCTAAAGAATTGGCACACAAATATTGCAGTGCTATTTTTGGTCCATGCTACTTTCAAGCAATCAGGCATATCATTCAAAATGTTTCTCTTCAGACAATATAAGTTTGAAACGGCAAAATCTATAAATGCATGCTGGCAATGGTGTCACAGTGATGTCACTACACTAGCAATCTGGAACACCAGGTTAAGTGTTCAGGGGACATACGTTTGAATCTCACCTTGGAAACTGGTGAAATTTGAATTAAATTTTTTTAAAAGTCAGGAATAAAACATTGACCTAATGGCAACCATGTGGATTGCCAAACAAAACTATCTGTTTCATGAATGCCCTTTGGCGAGGGAAATCTGCCATCCCTACCTGGTCTTGCTCACATGATTCCAGACTCATAATAATCTAGTTGAATAATTTATTAGAGTCATATCAGACTCAAAAACATTATCTTTGGTTCTCTCTCCACAGATGCTGTCATGCCAAATTTTCTCCAGCACTTTGTTTTTATTACCTAACTTATTGATTAATGATTCCATAAAATTAAAATGCATTTTTTAAAAATAGAAAGTGAAATGTATTTTTACCTGTTCGATTCATATTCTGGTGGCGATTGATATCTTAGGATTGTTGCTTCTTGTCTAATTGCCAGAGTTCCAGGATATGGTTGAAGCAATTCCTGAGGATTTGGAGAGTGCGAATCATTATAAAAATTCGCAAGTTCATGAGATTGGTTAAGTCGTGGCAACATTTGTTTGGTTTTAAAAGGGTATTCTGGAGGAGGACCTCTTGGGTCTACACCTTTTGTCAGGGTTTGAGTAGATTGTTGTCCTCCATTCTTGAAGGGATTATTGGTTTGTTGGGAAGGGAGATTGTTTTTTGAGGCAGGAAGATGTGACTTTACACCATTCCTTTCTAGAGACAGTTGCATTAAACGCTCACTAAGCGAACGTACATGACCTTGTTTAAGTTCTTTTAATGCCTCATCTTTGTGTATCTGCCCAGAGCTTACTCGGTTAACTGTAGGTCTCCCCTCAGTTTTTGTTTTTTGATTAGTGATCCCTGCAACATAGAAATTAGAGCCAACCGATGCTTGCTGCTGCCCTCTGAAGAATTGAGATTGTGCCTTGGCTTCCTCATAGGTTGGTAGTTCTTCAATATTCTGTTGGGCTAGAGTGACCCGTGCCTGCTTCTCCATCACACTGTTGTCCACCTGATGTTCTTGCCCTTGGGGTTCTTGACGTGCTGACTGATAGACCATTTGCGGATCTTCCTGCATGAGGTTCTCTGAGGAAGAGTGTGTGCTCCCACTACTTTTAGTTGGGCCAGTGCTCTCTGTGGCTTGCTGCTGTATTGCCAGTAGGTTCATATTCTCATTTGGATTTCCATATCTTAAATGCTCTTGAATTAGGCGCTGCAAAACTGTTCCCGTTGACGCTTCCTCTGAACCTCTCATTTCAAATTTTGGAGTCCCAATGAGGTTCTGAGGGGGTTGGTTGAAAAGTATCTCTTTACCTAGAAAACAACATGTTTGTTCAAATTTATGTACGGTTTATATAAAAGGTGCTTAATTAAACATAAAATGTATTAATATAGATTTTGCAATGTACAAGCATATGGAAAAGGTCTTATTTAACAGCTAAATACACTGACATGACCGAAACATGATTTGGAAACGCCAGTGTTGAACTGGGTGTAAAAAGTTAAAAATCACACAACACCAGGTTATAGTCCAACAGGTTTATTTGGAAGTACTAGCTTTTGGTGTGCTGCTCCTTCATCAGGAGATTGTGGAGAATAAGATTGTAAGACACAGAACTTATAGCAAAAGTTTGCAACGTGATGTAACTGAAATTATATATTGAAGAAAACCCGGATCGTTTGATAAGTCTCCCATCTTTTAGAATGACCATGTTGGTTTCAGTTCTTTCACATGTAAATGGCAAACTTTTTAAAAAAAAGTTACATTCTCAAGTGAACTTTAACAGTTGATGTCATGTCGGCCCAGATAATGTATTGAAGGTGTCAGCTCCCTGCGTGGGTCTGTCTGTGCCACAATGGTCACTCTGATTCTAATCTAAAAAATGAATTTACAGAATCTTACATGGATTCATGCAGTTTTTCAGCAAAGTAAAATGTAATTCTACAAGTACCAATTGAGAACGTAACTTTTATTTTAAAAAGTTTTGCAATTTACATATGAAAGAACTGAAACCAACATGGTCATTCTAAAAGATGAGAGACTTAACAAATAATCTGGGTCTTTTTCAAAGTATAACTTCAGTTACATCACGCTGCAAACTTTTACTATAAATTCTGTGTCTTACAATCTTATTCTCTACAATCACCTGATGAAGGAGCAATGCTCCATAAGCTAGTGCTTCCAAATAAACCTGTTGGACTATAACCTGGTGTTGTGTGATTTTTTAAAATTTGTATGACCGAAACAGACCATCTTATTATTGAGCACATTGCTATTTATAGGGTTTAGTTTGACATACATTGGCTACGGTTGATTCCCGCATTACAAATGTACCTACACTTCAACAGCACAGTACTTCATTGGCTGTAAATTATTTTGGGCTGGACAGATTCCACAAAGAAAAATGAAGCATTATTTTCTTTAGGCACCTAGAGACCAGTTCCGTATTGTTTTCTTTGAAGTCTAATGCTCTGTGAAGCATTGGAAAACATTACCTTCAGTCCACAAGACAATTTACTGAGCCTATCAATAAATGTTTCAGTATGAAAAATAAAGTGAGAAATTCAGCTTGAGAATAAATGTATGCACATCCTATTATTTTATATAATTGAACTTACAAGTATGCTAAAACAAACAGCATAATTACTGATTAGTGGTGGTTTAATTAGGACATTAGTTCAAAATGTCTGTGAAACAATCAAGGCTAAAAATATTTCATGCATATCCATAAGGCCATAAGCTGATAGCAACCAGAAACCAATCTGGTTTAACTGTTGCCATCAGTGAAAAATTAAAAAGACAGATACCTTCTTCCGTCGCATCAATATCTTCTGTATTTAATGGGAAATGATTGTGATACAGTTCATGTTCCCCATAAAATCCTTGTTCATACAGATATTCACTTTGTTCTAACAAACATAATGGAGTACCTGCATAACATTCATCTCGGTGATCTGAAAGTGAAGAACAAGAAGTATATGATATAATGGTTTTAATCTACATATTTACTGAGCTACTGGTGTACTTTAAAAAGCTAACATATGACCATCACATATCAGACATTGTGCCAGATTTATTGTAGCTGTAATTTTTCATTTTTGACAAATGACAAATTAAAAACTTTAACTCTAATTTCACGTGCTTCCAGAACTGCTGAACTTTTCCAGCAATTTCTGTTTTTGTCCAAGAGAAGTTTCAATCTTGTTAACAAAGGAAAACGCAGCTTACTGGGAACCAGGCAAACTTAAAAGTCAGAGGCAATTAATTCCTTACAAATAAATGTGGAGACTCTAGCTTAAGGCAGTGTAATTTAAGGAGCTATTATACAGGTCTGAATACCCGTATACAGACTGCATTGTACCTGTAGCATTTCAGGCTCCAGACCAATGCCTGATAGTTGGCAGCACCTGCAGAAGGAAATTAAAGTTAAAGTTTCAAGTTAAGTGCTGCCAGATCTGCTAAGTTTTTCCAGCAATTTCTATTTTTGTCTCTGATTTACAGCAACTACAGTTCTTTCAGTTTATAAAACTTCTCGCTCTCTCTCCACTAAAGTCTCTCACATGCCCTTTCACAGCAACACTTCCCTCAATTCACCTACACATCCCAATCTCATTTTCCTGATTCCACAGAAGCAGCCACCGAGCTCACTATCACTACTCACCTTCCCATTGTTCACTGCTGCTCTAATCAAAGGCCGCTTCTCTCCAACATAGGCTCATAGTGAGCCCAATTGCAGTAAACATAGGAGATAGATATTGCCAGTAACAATTGAACGAGCAGCTCTTCTCTGATTCTGTCAATTCTGCTTATGAGAGTGACATTTCTGATTGGTAGCTCTCATTATTAATTTTACAGGGTGTTTTGTAGGCTTCAGAGGTGAATTAATCTGCCTCTTCTCTGTATTTTGAATACAGGTAGAGTAGGCTTCAGCTTAAATTCTTGCCTGAATTTACCGGTTACCAGCTATAGTCAAAATTTCACAGGACCAAGTTAGCAGCTAAACAAGATAACCATACTCCAGACCCCGAGTGTACAGTACCAGTTAGCAACACATCACAACACAACTGATATATGTCCCATTATCTAGGATTCTTCCTCATTTACATACCTTGTTTTTTTAAATTTAGCTCAATGATACTTCAGTCTAGTACAATGACATTGAAACATATCTCAATGTTCAAATGTCTTAGCTTATTTATCTGACCTTCCTCTTGGAGAAGGTAAGGCTGACACTGACATTTTTTACAAACCCACCAACTCCCACAGCTACCTGGATTACATCTCTTCCCACCCTACCTCTTGCAAAAATGCCATCTCGTATTCGCAATTCCTCCGCCTCTGCCGTATCTGCTCACCTCTCCTCCCTGACCTATCACCTTCATCCCCTCCCCCACTCACCCATTGCACTCTATGCTACTTTCTCCCCACCCTCCTCTAGCTTATCTCTCCACGCTTCAGGCTCACTGCCTTTATTCCTGATGAAGGGCTTTTGCCCGAAACGTCGGTTTCGCTGCTCCTTGGATGCTGCCTGAACTGCTGTGCTCTTCCAGCACCACTAATCCAGAACGTTAGAATCAGCCATGATCTTAATTAATAGAAGAACTGTGTGAACTGTTCCTGCTATTATGTTTTTCATATTATTAAGTTTGGTTTTAAAGGCCTTAGCTTAAGTATAACTTATTGATTATTCCTCAAATTTAATCTGTTTTCCATCTCTTATCTTTAACTGTGGAAGCAAAAACATAAAAGCATAGAATATAGGAGCAGGAATAAGCCATTCAGCCCTTTGAGCCTAGCCATTCAGTATAATCATAACTACTCATCCACCACAATATGCTGTTTCTGCTTTCTTCCCATATCCTTTGATCCCTTTATCCCAGGACATATAACTACATCTTTTTGTTTAAAACATTCAATGTTTTTATATCAAACATTTGTGACAGAATTCCAGAGGCTCACCACTCTCCTATTTGGCCTAAACCTTATCATTAGATTGTGACCACTAGTTCTGACTTCCTGTTTAAAATTGTTAGAATTTTGTATGTTTCAATGAGATCCTACCCCCTTCATTTTTCTAAATTCTAGTGAAATCTAGTCCTAATCATTCCAGTCTCTCACCATACGTCAATCCTACTATTCCAAGAATCAGTCTGGTAAATCTTCTTTGCACTCTATCAATAACCAGAACACCCTTCCTTAGATAAGGATACCAAAGCTGCACACAATAGTACTGATAAAAATACCTTGTACAGTTGCAGCAAGACTTCCCCTCTTCCGTACTCTAATCTAATCACTAAGACCACCAACACCCGACTTAGCTTTTTCATCACCTATTGTACGTACATGCCTACAATCAGTGACTGGTGTTATAGGACACCCAGATATCATTGCACCTTCTCTTTTCCCAGTCTATCAACGATTCAAATAATCATCTGCTTGCCTGTTCTCTTTTTTAAACTACCAAAAGCACCCATCCATCACATCAGCATTTCAGAAATAGCTTTCAAGAACATCACAGTGAGCAGTGTTATGGTCCTCTGTGACTTTACTTTTATATTGCTATGAAACATGAAATAAGTTTTTCAGTCTGTCTCAGTAACTGGTCAGCGGCTCATACCAGAGTACTTAACGAATGGGATGAAGGTAGTAGATATGTATTAATCTTTAATTTGTTCCAAGTAAGCATTTTTGAGGGTGATTTTATTTTACTGCTTTATGCTTCCTGGTTAGGTAACTGTGAGAATGTTTTTGTGATTAGTTACTTGAACAGCCTTTTGATGTTATTCCAGCTTCAAACTGAGAATATCCAGCGAAGTACACTGTAATCAGTCAAAATATCACTGAAATGGGGTAGAGGTTAAATTCTCCCTGCTGACTATAAACTCCAGGCCATAGAGTTGGGAGATTTCTAGTCCTAGGCAATCATCAAGAAATCCCTGAAACGGGTTCTCAACGCAAGGTGTGAATGTGAAGAAAAAAAATCACAAAGGTATCCAAATCCAGTCATGGTTTTTCCTAAGAGCTGAGAAACAGATTTATAGGAAGTTTCAAAGGAGAATATGTAATTTGAAGTTATCAGGAAAACTGACACATGAGAAATATGGCATGTACAAAATATTACATTAACCTATGGAGACACATTGGCCTAAACAGTTCTTCTGTGAAATAAAACTTCATTTCCGGCTTTGTCTTGTTCAGTGTTTTCAAGGTTTACCTTAAAAAAATACATGGATAAGTCAGAGCACATGAAAGGTATAACTATAATGCTAAGTCCATAACACTGGAAGAGGAGGAATTCAGCCATTCAACCCATCAAGTCTGATGATAGGTTTTCATCCCTATTTTCCTGCTTTCTCCCTGTAACCTTTGATCCCCTTGGCAATCAAGAACTTATCTATCTCTGCTTTAAATATAGTCAATGATCTAACCTCCACAGCCTTCTGGGGCAATGAATTCCACAGGTCCACCACTCTCTGGCTAAAGATGTTTCTCCTCATCTCCATTCTAAAGGGTCTTCCCTTTACTCTAAGGCTCTGCCCATGTGTCCTCATCTCTCATCAATGGAAATATCTTTTCAACATCTACTCTGTCCAGGCCATTCTGTATTCTGTAAGTTTCAATCAGATCCCCCACCCCCACACTCCCCCACTCATCTTTTTAAACTGCATTGAGTATAGACTCAGAGTCCTAAATGTTCCTCATATGTTAAGCCTTTCATTCCTGGGATCATTCTTAAGAACCTCCTCTGGACCTGCTCCAGGGCCAATGCATCCCTCCTAAGGTATGGGGCCCAAAACGGCTCTCTATACTCTAAATGTGGTCTAACCAGAGCCTTATAAAGATTCAGATATACATACCTGCTTTTACATTCTAGTCTTCAGAGCTGAATGACAACATTATATTTGCCTTCCTAAATACCGTCTCCTAAGTTTACCTCAAGAGAATCCAGGACCAGGACGCCAAAGTTCTTTTGTACTCCAGATATCTGAATTTTCTCCCCATTTAGAAAATAGTCCACTCCTCTATTCTTCCAACCAGAATGTATGACCTCATAATTTCACAGTGTATTTCATCCGCCACTTCCTAGTCCACTCTCCTAAACTGGTCTAAATCTTTGTGTAGCCTCCCTGCCTCATCAATACTACCTGTCCCTCCACCTATCTTTGTATCATCTACAAACCTAGCCAGAATACCCTCAGTTCCTTCATACAGATTATTAATGCATAAAGTGAAAAGTTGTGGTCCTAATACTGACCACTAGTCACTGGCTTCCATCCTGAGAAGAACCCTTTTATCCTCACTCTCTGCCTTTTGCCAGACAGCCAATCTTCTATCCATGCTTCCTTGCCTCTAACACCATAGGCCCTTAAGTTAATCAGCAACCTCCTGTGCGGCATCTTATCAAAGGCCTTCTGGAGATCCAGCTAGATAACATCCATTGGCTGTCCTTGGTCTAACCTCCTCAAAGAATTCTAACAGTTCTTCAGGCATGACCTCCCTTTGATGAAATCATACTGACTTTGCCCTATTTTACTATGCACTTCCAAGTATTCAGAAATCTCATCCTTCACAATGGACTCCAAAATCTTACCAATGACTGAGGTCAGGCTAATCAGCCTAGAATTACACATCTTTTGCCTTACTCCCTTGCCTTACATTAGCAATTTTCCAGTCCTCTGAGACCCTCCCTGACTCCAGTGATAGCAGAAAGATCACTACTCAAGGCTCCACTATCTCTTCAGCTATCTCCTTCAGAACTCTAGGTGTAGCACATCTGATCCAGGTGACTTGTCCACTTTCAGATCATTCAGGTTTTTCTAGCATCTTCTCCTTGATGATGGCCACCATACCCATTTCTGCTCCCATCTCTTTTGAATCTTTGGAATATTACTTGTGTCTTCCACTGTGAAGACTGAAGCAAAGTACTTATTCAGTTCCTCAGCCATTTCGTCATTCCCCCTTCTCCAGCATCATTTTCCAGTGACCCAATGTTCAGTTTTGCCTCCCTTTTGCCAGTTATATATTTGAAAAAACTATTGCAATCTTCCCTAGTATTACTGGCTAGCTTACCCTCATGTTCAATCTTCTCCCTCCTTATTTCTTTGTTGTCCTCTGTTGGTCATTGAAGGCTTCCCAATCCGCTGGTTTCCCACTGCCCTTCGCCACATTATATGCTTTCCTTTTTGCTTTTATGCTGTCCCGGTCTTCCCTGGTCAGCCAATGTTACCTCATCCTCCCTTTGACATGCCTTTTCTCCCCCCAGGATACATTTTTGCTGTGTCTCCCTATATACTCAAAGAAACACCTGCCACTGCTGTTCCACTGTCTTTCCTGCTAGGCTCCTCTCCCACTCAATTCTACCCAGCTCCTTCCTCATGCCTCTGTAGTTGCCTTTATTCAACTGTAATAGAATTACTTCTGAATCTACTTTCTCTCTCTCAAATTGCAGAGTAAATTGTATCACTGCCTCCAAAAAGTTTTTAAGGGATTATTAAGTCTGCCTCACTGCACAACACAAAAGCCAATATTGCCTGTTCTCTAGTTGGCTCCACCATAAGCTGCTCCAAACAGCCATCTCATAGACATTCCATAAATTCCTTTTCTTGTTATCCACGACCAACCCAATTTTTCCAGTCCATCTGCATATTGATATTCCTCTAGATCACCTTAGGCTTTGCCTTTCTTATACACCTTTTCTATCTCTTGGTGTATCTTGTGCCCCAAATCCTGACCACTGTTTGGAGGCTTGTACATAACTCATTATCAGGGACCCGGGTTTGATTCCCACCTTGGGCGATTGTCTGTAGGAGGTTTGCACATTCTCCCGGTGTCAGCGTTGTTTTCCTCTGGGTGTTCCAGTTTCCTCCCACAATCAAAAGATGTACAGGCCAGGTGAATCGGCCATGCTAAATTACCCATAGTGTTAGGTGCATTAGTCAGGCGTAAATATAGGGTAGGGGTACGGGTCTGGGTGGGTTACTCTTCGGAGGGTTGGTGTGGACTTGTTGGACCAAAGGCCTGTTTCCATACTGGAGGGATTCTACTCTAAATCATATCAGAAATAAATCTAGACCCATTTGCCAGAATTTGGCCTATAACATTCTAACCCTCTTATATTCATATACCCCGCCAGTTGCCTTTTCAGTATTGTAATTATATCAGCCTCCATCATGTTCTCTGGCAGTTAATTCCATATGCGCAGCACCCCACTTGTGAAAAAGTTGTCCTCCGATCCTCTTTAAATCTTTCCCCTCTCACCTTAAACCTATGTCCTCTAGTTTTGGATTCTTCTACCCTGTTTATTTACCTTATCCATGACCCTCGTGATTTTAGAAATCTCTGTAAGGTCAACCCTCAGCCTCCGATGTTCTAGAGAAAATTTTCCCAGCCTAATCAGGTGTTATATCTTAATGCTATAAGGAATAAGGTAAATGAGCTTGTGACGCAGATCAAAATTGGCAGGTATGACATGGTGAGCATCACAGAGATGTCGTTACAGGGGATCAGGATTGGCAGCTGAATATTCAAGGATATACATTCTATCAAAAAGATGGTCAAGTGGAGAAGAGGGAGTGGGGTTGTCTTGTCAGTAAGAAATGAAATTAAATCAATAGTAAGAAACGAAATAGGGTCAGATGATGTAGATTCTGTGTGGTTAGAATTGAGGAACCACAAAAGCTTAAAAAAAACTGGATGTATGTACAGGCCTCCAAATAGTAGTCAGGAGCAAGATACACCAGGAGATAGAAAAGCTGTGTGGGAAAGGCAAAGTTTACATTGACCATGGGGGATTTCAATATGCAGGTGGACTGGGAAAATCAGGTTGGTAGTGAATTGCAAGAAAAGGAATTTGTGGAATGTCTATGAGATGGCTTTTTGGAGCAGCTTGTAGTGGGCCCACTTGGGAACAGGCAATACTGGATTTAGTGTTGTGCAATGAGGCAGACTTCATAAGGGAGCTTAAGTTGAAGGAACCCTTTGGAAACAATATGATTGATTCTATCTTCTCCCTCTCAAATTGCAGAGCAAATTCAGAGGTAACAGTAATGCCATTGAACAAATGCAACTACAGAAACATGAGGAAGGAGCTGGGTAGAATTGACTAGGAAAGGAGCCTAGCAAGAAAGACAATGGAACAGCAATGGTAGGAGTTCAAACCATAGAATAGAATCCCTACAATGTGAAAACAGGCCCTTTCAGCCCAACAAGTCCACACCAGACCCTCCAAAGAGTATCCCATCCAAACCTATTCCCCTAACCTATGACTCTACATTTACTCTCGACTAACACACCTAACCTACACATCTCTGAACACTGTGGACAATTTAGCATGGCCAATTCACCTAACTTGCACATCTTTGGACTGTGGGAGGAAACAGGAGCACCTGAAGGAAACCCACGCAGATACAGGGAGAACGTGTGAACTCCACACAGACGGTTGCCAGAGGCTGGAATTGAACCCAGGTTCCTGGCGATGTGAGGTATCAGTGCTAGCCACTGAGCCACCGTGCCACCCCTAAGTCTCTGGGAGTATTTCAGGAGAGACAGCAGAGATTCACCCCAAGGAAAAAGAAGCATGGTACAGGGACGACGAGGCAACCATGGCTGACTAGGGAAGTCAGGGACAGCATTAAAGCAAAAAGAGAAAGCATACGTGGTAAAGGGCCATGGGAAATCAGAGGATTGGGAAGCTTACAAAGACCAATAGAGGGCAACAACAAAAAAAAATAAAAGGAGAGAGAAGTTTGAGGGTAAGCCAGTCAGTAATATAAAAAGACTAAGAATTTCTTTAGATATCTAAAGGGCAAAAGAGACAAAAGTGGGCATTGGGTTACTGAAAAATGATGCAGGAGAGATAGTAGTGGGAAACAAGAAAATGGCTGAGGAACTGAATACTTACTTTGCTTCAGTCTTCTCGGTAGAAGACATGAATAATGTCCCACAAATTCAACTGTGTTTGAGGGGGCAGAGCTGAGTAAGGTGGCCATCACCACGGTGAAGGTGCCAGAAAAAAACTGAATGGCCGGAAGGTGGATAAGTTAGCTGGCACTGATGGACTACACCCCAGAATTCTAAGGGAGATAGTTGAAGAGATAATGATGGCATGAGTGGTGATCTTTCTGGAATTGCGAGTCTTAAAGGTCTAGAAAATTACTAAAGTAACACATGTTTACAAAGGAATAAGGATGAAGATGGAAAATTAAATAACAATTAGCCTAAACCTTGGTTGTGGATAAGATCCTGGAAGCTAAGCGAAGGATGAGATTTCTGAATACTTAAAAGAACAGTTTGGAAAAATCAGCATGATTTCATCAAGGGGAAGTCATGTCTGACAAATCTGCTAGAATTGTTTGAGGAAGTAATGAGCAGGTTAGACCAGGGAGAACCAATGGATGCTATCAACCTGGATGACAAGACGACCTTTGACAAGGTGTTGCACAGGAGGCTGCTGATTAAAGTAATGGCCCATGGTGTGAGAGGCAAGATGCTAATATGGACTTGGCTATCTGGCAGAAAGCAGAGAGTGGGGATAAAAGGGTACTCCTCAGGATGGCAAGTGGTGCTCCGCAAGGGTCAGTGTTGGGACCACAACTTTTCACTTCATACATTAACAATCTAGATGAAAGACCTGAGGGCATTCTGGCTAAGTTTGCAGATGATACAAAGATAGGTGGAGGGACAGCTATACACCAGATGGCAATAGCTACAGCTGGGGGAAAGGCAATTACAATGTGATTAGACAAGATTTAGGATGCATAGGATGAGGAAGGAAGCTGCAGCAGATGGGCACAATTGAAATGGAGCTTATTCAAGGAACAGCTATTGCAGGTCCTTGATAAGTACATACCTGTCAGACAGCGACAAAGTTGTCGAGTGCAGGAGCCTTGGTTTACTAAAGAAGTTGAATCTCTTGTCAAGAGGAAGAAGAAGGCTTATGTTAGGATAAGATGTGAAGGCTCAGTTAGGGTGATTGAGAGTTACAAGTTAGCTCTCTTTAGGTCTTTCCTGGCTAAGAGCGAGGAGGGGACATGAGAAGTTGTTGGCGGACAGGATCAGGGAAATCCCCTTAAGCTTTCTATAGGTACTTAAGGGATAAAAATTACTAGAGTAAGATTAGGGCCAATCAAGGACAGTAGTGGGAAGTTGTGCGTGGAGTCAGAGGAGATAGGAGAAGCACTAAATTAATATTTTTTGTCAGTATTCACACTGGAAAAAGACAATGTTTTTGAGGAGAATACTGAGATACAGGCTACTAGACTATATGGGATTGAGGTTCACAAGGAGGAGGTGTTAGAAATTCTGCAAAGTGTGAAAATAGATAAATCCCCTGGGCCGAATGGGATTTATCCTAGCATTCTCTGGGAAACCAGGGAGGAGACTGTCGAGCCTTTGGTTTGATATTTATGCCGTCATTGTCTTCAGGAATTGTACCAGAAGACTGGAGGATAGTAAATGTTGTTGTCTTATTCAAGAAGGGGAGTAGAGACAACCCAGGTAGTTATAAACCAGTAAGCCTTACTTTGATTGTGGGTAAAGTGTTGGAAAAGATTATAAAACACAGGATTTATAAATCACCTCGATAGGAATAATTTGATTACAGATAATCCACACTGTTTTGTGAAGGATAGGTCATGCCTCACAGACCTTATTGTGTTCTTTGAGATGGTGACCAAACAGGTGGATAAGGGTAAAACCATTGACGTTGTGTATATGGATTTCAGTAAGGCATTTGATAAGGTTACCCATGGCAGGCTACTACACAAAATAAGGAGGCATGGGATTAGGGGTGATTTAATTGTTTGAGTCAGAAATTGGCTAGCTGAAAAAAGACAGAGGGCGGTGGTTGATGGGAAATGTACATCTTGGAGTTCTGTCACTAGTGGTGTATCACAAGGATGTGTTTTGGAGCCATTGCTGCATGTCATTTTTATAAGCAACCTGGTTGAGGGCATGGAAGGATGAGTTAGTAAATTTGCAGATGACACTAAGGTTGGTACAGTTGTGGAAAGTGCAGAAGGATGTTGTAGGTTACAGATAGACATAGATAAGCTGCAGAGCTGGGCAGAGAGGTGGCAAATGGAGTTTAATGCAGAAATGTGTGACGTGATTCACTTTGGAAAGAGGAATGCAGAGTTACTGGGCTAATGGTAACATTCTTGGTAGTGTAGATGAGCAGAGAGATCTCAGTATCCATGTACATAGATCCCTCAAAGTTGCTACCCAGGTTGATAGGGCTGTTAAGGCGGCATAAGAAGGCATGTTAGCTTCTGTCAGAAGAGAGATTGAGTTTCGGAACCATGAGGTCATGTTGCGGCTGTACTTGAGGTATTGCGTGCAGTTCTAGTTACCGCATTATAGGAAGGATGTAGAAGCTTTGGAAAGGCTTTGGAGAAGATTTACTAGGATGTTGCCTGGTACGGAGGGAAGGTCTTACGAGGAAAGGTTGAGGGATTTGAGGCTATTTTTGTTAGAGAGGAGGAGATTGATAAGTGACTTAATTGAAACATATAAAATAATTAGAGGATTAAGTCAGGTGGACAGTGAGAGTCTTTTTCCTCGGATGGTGATGGCTAGCATGAAGAGCATAGCTTCAAATCGAGGGGTGATAGATATAGGACAGATGTCAGAGTTAGTTTCTTTACTTAGAGTGCTAGAGACATGGAACGCACTGTCTGAAACAGCTGTAGACTTGCCAACTTTACAGGCATTTAAATGGTCATTGGATAGGCATATGGACAAGAATAGAAGAGTGTAAGTTTCACAGGGCAGCGCAACATTGAGGGCTGTACTGTGCTGTAATGTTTATCTTCTATGACAGGTAGCATTGAGGTGGGGGAGTGGGCTAAAGGTGGACTTGGAATGGTTAGGAGAGTGGGCAAAAAGTGCCAGATGGAGTACAACATGGGAAAGTGTAAGAATAGAGGCACAGACAATTTTCTAAATGGGAGAGAAAATTCAGAAGTCTGAAGTGCAAAGAGACTTGGGAATTTTCATCCAGGACTCTCTAAAATTTGCAGGTTGAGCCAGTAATAGGAAGGCAAATGCAATGATAGCATTGATTTGGAAAGGACTTGAATATAAAAGCAGGGTGTATTTCTGAGGTTAAGACACTACTCAGACCACATTTGGAGTATTGTGCATCGTTTTGGGAAGGATGTACTGGCCCTGGAGCATGTTCAGAGGAGGTTCACAAGAATTGTCCCAGGAATGGAAAGCTTAACATACGAGGGACGTTTGAAGACTCTGGGTCTACACTCAATGGAGTTAAGAATAAGGAGGGATCTAATTGGAACTTACAGAATCAAGTGTCACCCCATCCATCCCATCCATCCCATCCCACCACCACCCCGCCACGCCCCCCCCCCCCCCCAGTCGAAGCAAAACACTCAGTCATGAGCACGAAAAGTGAAGAAACTAACAACAGTGAAGAGGAGGTCGGTATGCTTTTTGTCAGTGGCCTTCACGTGGACATTAAACCACGTGAGCTTTACCTTGTCTTTCGATCATTTAAGGGATATGAAGGTTCATGATCAAGCTAACATCAAAAGAGTCAGTTGGCTTTGTTACATTTGACAGCAGAGTGGGAGCAGAAGCAAAGAATGCTGTGTTCACCTAGTCTGCTGCTGCAGCACTGCACACTCAGATGTGCTGGTATCTTTCATCTGAAGCACCTCTGGAAGGATGGAAGTCTCATCGGTTTTGTTAAGCCTTTAACTGCCATTATCCAAGAATTCAGATTTCTCTGGAGTGATGCACAACAACAGACTGAATTTTGTTTTCAGGTTGGACTTTAGTAAAGGAGATTTTGGAGAACTGGCTCGTTTCTACTGAATTTGGAGGAAATGGAGTGGTCACTAAGGACTGTGGATTTAAGAAATTTACTGGTGATTTTTTTTTCCCCACATGCGAGGATTCTTCAAATTCTATTTACTGTAATGGACTGGTAATTTTGTTATAATCATTGTATGCTGTTTGTCAATAACTTGCTTAAAAATTGGCTGTCAGAGTCTTATGAAAGCTGGTAGTGCCATCTCAGTGGTCATCATGAAGGGGACCATTGAAGTCTTAACAATAATTAACATAACTGAAACAGCTCAGCCTCAAGTTCAAATATTCTCTAGAAATCAAACTAAAATGCACTCTTTGCGAACACTGTGCATTAAAAACACAACAGCAACAATATTATAATCCAATATTCTCATCTGGTTAATGCACGACCACTGACCCAACTGTTTATTTTAGAATTTCAAACACATCAGGGGCTCAAAGCACTCAATCAATTTGCTTTAAGGTTACAAGTTTGATAATTTTAAAAAGAACAATGTTGTATAATTTCAATGTAAAAACAAAATCGGCCCCATTACAAAGCCCACAAAATACATGGAATTGAGATCCTGATTCAAACAAGGCAAAACAATTAACTTAAAAGGATTTTCTGAACCAGTATTCTAACAAACCAAAATTTTTAAACATCAAATGCTCTCAGCACGGCACAATCTACATTGCAATTTCCCCCCTCGAGCCAAGTATTAGTACAACCCTAATGTCAGCGCTTTTCACTTTTTTTTGCATCCTCTCACTGAAATTACACATATAAAAAGAGAAAGCCCTTGCAGTGGACCACATGATGCCACAATCCAAGCCACTCTCTTCTCCCAGAACAAAGCCTCACAGAGAAGGGGCTCATATCCCACTTAAAACGCAGAGAACCTGAATCCCACTTAAATACAGAAAACTCGAATCCCACTTAATGGCCTAGACAGAGTAGATGTCGGGAAGATGTTTCTGTTAGTGGGAGAGACTAGGGCCTGAGGGCACAGCCTTAGAGTAAAGGGAAGTCTTTTTAGAATGGAGATAAGGAGAGATACCTTCAACAGATAGTGGTGAATCCATGGAATTTATTGCCACAGAAGGCTGTGGAGATAGGTCATTGAGCACATTTAAGACTGAGATAGATAGGTTATTGAGTATCAAGGGGATTAAGTGTTACTGGGAGAATGGGTTTAGAAACTTATCAGCCATGATTGAATGATGGAGCAGATTTGGTGGACTAAATTGCCTAATTTTTGCTCCTAGGTCTTATCCAACCTCTCATTGTAGCTCAAACCCTCCAACCCTGCCAACAGTCTTATAAATCTTTACTGAATCCTTTCAAGTTTAATAACATCTTTCCTACAGCAGTGAGACCAGAACTGAATGCAGTATTCCAAAAGCGGCCTAACCAATATCCTGTACGGCTGCAACATGACCTCCCAACTGCTATTTCAATGCTCTAACTTCATTACCCTGACTAACTGAAACATGGATCTGTACTCCAGGGCTTCTGTTTGATAACCATTCCCAGGATCTTATCATTAAGGGTATAAGTCCTGTCCTGATTTGCACTGCCAAAATGTAGTACTTCACATTTATCCAGGTAAAACCCCATCGGCTACTCCTCAGCCCATCTGTTCAAGATCCCATTGTCTTCACTGTCCACTATGCCAATAATTTTGGCGTCATCTGCAAACTTACTAACCATACATCCTATGATCACATCCAAATCATTTATATAAATTACGAAAAGCAGTGGACTCAGCAGTGAAGTCTGCAGGTCACAGAACGCCAGTCCAAAAAAAAAACTCTTTGCCTCCTACCTTCAAGGCAATTTTGTATCCAAATGGCTAGTTCTCCTTGTATTCCATGTGATCTAACCTTGTTACCCAGTCTACCATGCGGAACCTTTACGAATGCCTTACTGAAGTCTATACAGAATACATCCATCACACAGCCCTCATCAATCCTCTTTGTCACTTCTTCAAAAAATTCAATTAAAGTTCCCATCCTGATTCCTTTTAGATGTTGTAATTGTACCAGCCTCCACCATTAGGCCCCATTTGGAATAGATTAGATTAGATTACTTACAGTATGGAAACAGGCCCTTCGGCCCAATAGGTCCACACCGACCCGCCAAAGTGCAATCTACCCAGACCCATTCCCCTACATTTACCTCTGCCCCCAACATCACCAGCAATTTAGCATGGTCAATTCACCTGACCTGCACATTTTTGGACTGTGGGAGGAAACCGGAGCACCCGGAGGAAACGTATGCAGACACGTGGAGAATGTGCAAACTCCACACAGTCAGTCGCCTGAGGTGGGAATTGAACCCAGGTCTCTGGCGCTGAGAGGCAGCAGTGCTAACCACTGTGCCACCGTGCCGCCCATACTGTGTCTACTTTTGGGCCCCACCCCTCAGGAAAGATATATTGGCACTGGAGTGTGTCCAATAGAGATTCCCTTGGTGATCCCTGGAACGGTAGGCCTAACATACAATGAATGACTGAGGATCCTGAGATTGTATTCATTAGAGTTTAGAGTTGAGGGGAGATTAATAGAGACTTGGTTAAGAAAGGGTGGACACTGGGAAATTGTTTCCATTAGGCAGGGAAACTAGGAACCATGGGCACAGCCTTAGAATTGGACGAAGTCAATTTAGAATGGAAATGAGGAGACATTTCTTCAGCCAGAGTGTGGTCGGCCTGTGAATTCATTGGCTTGGAACATAGTGGAGGTCAGGACGTTAAATATCTTCAAGGCAGAGATTGATAAATTCTTGATCTCACAATGAATTAAGGGCTACGGGGAGATTGTGGGTAAGTGGATTTGAAATGCCCATCAGCCATGATTAAATGACAAAGTGGACACGATGGTGCTGAATGGCCTTAATTCTACTCCTATGTCTTACGGTCTTAAAACAGTAACACTGGGGTTCATTTCTGGAATGATAGAATTAAAATGCAGACAGGTTGTTTAACTTACACAGAACGTAGGTTGGATGGATCACTCTTGGAGTATGGTGGAGAGTTCTGGTTTCTGTGTTATAAAAATGATATGTGGACAGGTGCAAGAAAGATTCACAAGAATGCAACCAGAACTGAGAGAATATGATTATCAGGAAAGGTTGAACATACTGTGACTTTTTCTCCAGAGAAGAGAAGGCCAAGTGCAGACCTTCTAGTTTATGGAAGGTACGAAGATTGGTGTAGATAAAATGTTTTCACTTGTTTTCACAACTGGAGTTTATACACATCAGGCAGACGCTAATAAATCCAATAGGGAATTCAAAAGGAACTTGATTGTCGATAAGTGCTAGAAATGTGAAACAAACTGTCACAAGAAATTAAAACAAAGTGCTGGAGAAACTTTGCAGGTCAGGCAGCAACTTGCCACAGACACTGCAAGATCTGTTGAATTTCTCCAATGCTTTGTTTTAGTTTTCAGATTTCCAGCATCTACAGTATGTTGATTTTAGTTGCAAGGAGTAGGTGAGGCAATTAGTTTCGTGTATGTGTACTTAGAGTAAAGGTAAATAAGCACATGAGGGTAAATATATGGATGGGTGTATTGATAGGGTTAGATGACGAGGGTGAGAGAAGGCCAGTGTGGAATATTAATTCATGTATGGATTATTTGGACTGGATTGTGCCACAATCTTAATGAATGGTGGAGCTGGTTTGAAGGGCTGAATGACTCAGTCCTAAATATTTTTATGTTATTCATTTTCCGTAGTATGCACTGTATTCTATCTGCAGAACACTTCCACAAATAGAGTTGACAGAATATTACAATTTTGATCCAAAAGCTTTGAATAAATGCAATAATGTAGAACACAGAACTGTACAGTACAGGAACAGGCCCATCGACATGATGACAAATTAAACTGATTCCTTCTGCTTGCCCTTGGTCCATATCCCTCCATTCTTGGCATATTCATGTGCTTATCTAAACGTTTCTTAAATATCCCTATCATTTCTGCCTCCACTATCACCCTTATCAGCCCATTCCAGATTCCTACTCTGTAAAAGTAACTTGACCCTCATATCTCCTTTGAACTTTCCCCCTCTCATCTTAAATGCATGTCCATAGTTTTAGGCATTTCAACTCGAGGAAAAAGATTCTGACCATCAACCCTATTTATGCATCAAATAACTTCATAGACTTCTTTCAAGTCTTCCCTCAGTCACCACTATTCCAGAGAAAACTGATTTTTTCTGGCCTCTCCTAATAGTTTATACTGTCTAATCCAGGCAGGATCCTTGTAAACCATCTCCGCACCCTCTCCAAACCCTCCACATCCTTCCTGTAATGTGGCAACCAGAATTGAATACAGTACTCTAAACATGGCTTAACTAAACTCTTATAAAGCTGCATCCTGACTCTTATACTCAATTCCCTGACCAAAAAGGCAACAATGCCATGCACCTTCTTTACCACCCTATTGACTTGCATGGCCACTTTCAAGGAGCTGTGGACACTGAACCCCAAGATCCCTCTGTACATCAATGCTGTTCAGGGTCCTGCCATTTAACTGTAAACTTTTCCTTAACATTTGATCTCCCAACGAGCTGAACCTCACACTTACTCGGATTAAACTCCATCTGCCATTTCTCTGCCCATATTTGCAACTGATCTATATCCCACAGTACCCTTTGACAACTTCCTATAACATGCAGGGATGGTCACCCTTTAAAACACAATTTAATATCTTTGGAAAGCAGGAACTAATCTAACAAAAGTCTTATTTGTTTCCCCATTTAGTCAAGGGGAAAGAAATAGTAGAAAATCTTCATTTCATTAACAATCTGGTGCCATGATAAATTATATAGATCAAGGAATTTTCACATCGAATCATCAGTCCTTACACAGTTCACTGATTTCACGCAGTGCGATAGCAAAAGTGCTAAAAACCCTAGTGCCTTTTCGTTAGGGAACAGGGAAAGAAAATTTTGAGACCGTGTTCTTGAAGCTTCATCCACCAACCATGATAAAGAAGGGCATGTGGAGAAGGTGTGAAAATGGTCATGACAGGAGTAATTATAGAATTTCAACAATTGCACAGATGAATGAGCTACTGAAATTTAAGAAAATTATGCAAGGTTTTCTTTGGCAACAGGGGTGACCGTTCCTAAACATTACTTACCAGTTAGCTTGAAACTCAAGAGAAAACAAAATAGAAACATCTTGGAGAAGCAGGTGAAGCACTAGCACTGCAAAAGTTTGTGTTCAGCTCAGAATGAGAACTACAGTGTCACTGTGATACCTCAGACTCTGATCATGTTGGTAATGTCAATTTATTTTCCCTCAGTCTAGTTCCAAGGAAGTTGAGACCACAGGACAGTCCAACTCTCTAGTTGAACAAGTTAATTTCACTGACAATGTCCTCTCACCCCATTTCTACTGGTCAGCACCCCTACTACACCCTTTGAAATATAAGGACCTCAAACAAATAATTGCCACCACAACTGGTTCACTACAGCATTTTGTTGTGGATCCAATTTTGGTTTTCTATGCAAGGATAAACTGGAATACATTGAGGTTAACTTTCAACATTGAAGTTAATAAAATGCAGTGTCAATGAAAACTGAAAGGGTTGTATTTCTGAAAATACTGCCAACTTTGCCATGAAGTGAAAATTGAGAAGTTGCCCTCAGTATTCCTATCATCAAGGAATTACATTATGAACAATATTACACAACAGTTCTGAATGTAGGTTTGCTCACTGGGCTGGAAAGTTCATTTCCAGACATTTCGCCATCTCACTAGGTAACAACTTCAGTTGGCCTCAGGCAAAGCACTGCACATGATTCCTGCTTTCTATTTATATGTTTGGGTTTCTTTGGGTTGGTGATGTCATTTCCTGTTCTTTTTCCCAGGGTGTGGTGGATGTGCTTGTTGGTAGAGTTCCGGTTGGAATGCCATGTTTCTAGGAATTCTCGTGCACGTCTGTGTTTGACTTATCCAAGGATGGATGTGTTGTCACAGTTGAAGCAGTGTCCTTCCTTATCTGTATGGAAGGATGCTAGTGAGAGAGGATCACGTTGTTTTGTGACTAGTTGATCTTCATGTATCCTGGTGGCTAGTTTTCTGCCTGTTTATCCAATGTAGTGTTTGTTACAGTCCTTGCATGGTATTTTGTAAATGACATTAGTTTTGTTTGTTGGCTGTATAGTGTATTTCATGTTCATTCGCTGCTGTTTTAGTGTGTTGTTGGGTTTGTGGGTTACCATGATGCCACAGGAAATGACATCACCAACCCAAAGAAGCCCAAAACATATAAATAGAAAGCAGGAATCATCAGCAGTGCTTTGCCCAGAGACTCAGTGAAGGTGTTACCTAGTAGGGTGACGAGACATCTAGAAATGAACGTTCCAGCTCAGCGGGCAAACCTCCATCCAGAACCTCAACCTGAGCTACAAATCTTCTCAAAACTCACTATTACACAACAGTATTGGCAATTGTTTTGTTTGCTAATAAAAAAGGTTTTCCCCTTTGCACAATAATTCTCTTTGCAATCATGTAACCATTTTCTGTTAAAAAAGAAAACATTAAGTTTTTGAACAACTTCTTTATACTTTCCTTAGTAGGAGGGGCACATAATTCATTTGTGGATGGACATTTTCCAGATATTTCCCTGAGCTTCTCAAACTGATAACTTCCCTTTACAAACACTTAAGTGGATATTCACTTGCCCAGATATGTTACAGACAATATAGTTATGCAAAATTGTGTTTCAAATTGATGCATTAACATTCACAAATCTCTCAAACACCCTTGTTCTATCAGTCAGAACAATCTTGGTGTGATACTTGTCTATTTAGCAGAAAGAAGCAATTTAATTGTTTATAGTGATTTATTTGTACTCTCAGAAAACAAATGTCATTTTTAGGAAAAATGGCACTTCTATTCTCAGAGTCAAGATTCCTCTATACAAAGTATGTAATAAAACAGTAAATCTACTTACAAAGAAAATGAAATTTCAATATGTAGTGTAGGAATAGCTGCTTAGATATGAATCTCTTATGTTTCCTAAATAAACTCATTTGTACTACGTTCCACCAAAGAGCGAAAAATACTTTAAACTATAAACTGTGAATATTCTATTGTGAGACTAAATACCTTGTTACTTTTAAACCCAGTTAATTGAAAGCTTTATTGAACCCTTCCAATTCCTGTTATAGCTAAGCAACTCCAACTCTGTAGAATATATAACCCACCATATAAATTAATTGTCCTGTAACTGCTACATGGAGCGTTAAACGATTTTGGCCATATTAAAAAATAAATACCCAAAACTGTTAAATATCTAGCACTCAATATTTTGTACTCTGTTAAATCACTCTAAATCCTGGTATGTTTAGGTACATACTTGATTCAGTTACCAATGGAACTTATTTCACATTGGTTGAATCAATTGTTAACTTAACATTGATGAATGCTAGGGAATTGGTGCTGCTGGAGAAATGTATTTACAACGAGTACAACAGCTTTACACCCTAACCTGTCTGTGGCAGTTAATGTGTAGCCAGTCACAACAAGCATTTGGTTAATCAAAAATCCTAATAACTAAATTGGCATAATCACAAACTTTACAACTGGAGTGAGAGAGTTAACACCAACTCAGAAGTGGGCAGACAAAAACAATTTAGGTTTAACTAATTAACAAGACAGTATGTGACTTTTATGGAGTCTGCTTAACTGAAATAAAGCTCTTACTAAAGTGCAGATTTGAACTTTACGTGAATATAGCTAAATTGTTGCAGATTTTAAAAAATTAGACAAGTCAATTGGGAAGTTCCTGTGGTACAGTGGTAGTATCCCTACCTCTGGGCCAGGAGACCCACATTCAAGTCCCAGCTGCTCCAGAAGTGTGTGAAATATCTTTCAACAGGTTGAGTTGAAAATCTCTTAACAAACCAGCATCAGTTAACTCATTTGCCTTGATAGCTAGCTTGCGATACTGAGGAACACCAACTGCGTGGGTTCAATTTCTATATCACCTGAAGTTACAATGAAGAACTCTCCTTCTCAACCTCTTCCCTCACGAGTCATGGTGACCCTCATGTTAAACCACCACCAATCGTCTCTCTATAATGAGACAGCAGCCCCTTATTCTGGTAAAACTATTGTTATCTTTAAGAAATTAAAAGAAACGGTCAAAAGACATGAATACAGGGAACAAATGGCCTTGGGAAAGAACAATGACAAACTGTGTTATTATGTTCAAGTGCTAAGCAGATAGTCTCTATTTCTGCCAAATTCCTGAGAAATATGACAAATAATGTACACCAGTCTTAAATGTTTGTAATTAGTCAGGACACGGAAGTCTCTTTCAGTCGAATAAAATGCCTATATTCCCATTCCGACCCTTAATTATTTACATATTTCTGTTTAGGGAAGGGCACCTGAATTCAGCACCCACCCATTCCCTCATATTCTTGGGGTGGAAAGATGGTGGTAAAGTTAATAGTCACCCAACCTACATTATGTGGTACTTCTCCAACCCCATCGAATATATAACCTGTGGGGACAGCCAATATCCAGCAAGACAGCTGAGGCTGAAGCTAAAGTTAAGTTTCTTACAAGTTTTATAACAGCTCCCTTGCTTTTACATTCTGTGCTTTTATTCATAAAGGTGAAAATCGCATATGCTTTTTTAATTAACTTCTCAACACACCCTGCCATCATCAACAATTTGTGCAAATGTACCATCAGGTCATGAACATGCTTTTGAATTGTTTCATGTTATCTTTCCTCAGTCTTAGCATCAAAATGGATCACTTCACATTCACTGGGTTAAACTGCATTTATGTGTTGTCTTGTTCTACTAGCTTGTTTGTCCTTTTGAAATCAAGATCGAAAAGGGTGCCACTGAAAAAGCACAGCAGGTCAGGCAGCATCCGAGGAGCAGGAGAATTGATGTTTCGGGCATAAGCCCATTATCAGGAATGTGTTGGGTTGGGGAAGCAGAGAGATAAATAGGAGGGTGGAGATGAGGTTTGGTGGTTGGGGGGGGGGGGGTAGGTAGCTGGGACAGTGATAGAGAAAATGGAGGGGGTGGTGATGACGGTGATATGTTGGAGGGAAGGGTGAAGTACATAGGTGGGAAGGAAGATGGACAGATAGGACAATTCAAGAGGGTGGTGCCGAGTTGGAGGGTTGGATCTGGAATGAGGTGGTGGTGGTGGAGGTGGGGGGGATGGGGAAGAGAGATATCGCCCCTCCCCCCCGCCTCATCCCAGAATCCTCCCTCCCCTACCTCATCCCAGATCCAACCCTACAATTTGGCACTGCCCTCTTGAACTGTCCTACTTGTACAGCTTCATTCCCACCTATCCACTTCAGCCCTCCGACCTATCACCATTACCCTCCACTTCCATCTACCAATCGCCTTCCCAGCTACATTCCCCTCAGCTCCACCCCAACCCTCTTATTTATCTTTCTGAAGAGCTTATATCCAAAACGTCAACTCCCCTTCTCCTCGGATACTGCCTGACCTGTTGTGCTTTCCAGTGGTATACTTCTTGACACTGATCTCCTGCATCTGCAGTCCTCACTTTCTCCTAGTCTCTTGAAATCAAGCACCATATCCTCACAATTCATTAGACATCTAACTTCCGTCATTTGTAAAATGCTGAACAGAATATTCCAGCTTCAACCTTCTTGAATTTGACTACAATAAACACTGTTGTGTTTAAGGGGTTAACTTGTCAAGTTCAATGTCAGCATCAAAACATGGGCCAGATGATATAGTTTTAACCAGACTTCCTCTTAGAAACATAATAAGACTTTTCAGTAATCCTAGTATTACCACATTATCAGAACTGGATGAAGCTGAAATACAGTCTTGTACGTTGACTTCTTGTTGTAAAATACAATCAGAAATAAAACAAATGTTCAAAGAGATTTATGATATTAAGCATAATTAAGCTGTTGTGTTTTTACTATACTACACGGTTCTTAAGTATTTGACCAGCATTGCTTGCTTATAATTTATCATCTCTGACAGAGGTTAACGTAATACAAATAAATCTAGTAGGAAATTCTCGACAGTAAAATCTCCAAAAATAGAAAAGGGCAACATATAGATATAGCACATAAATATCAGAGGGTGTAACACAGAAGTGGTTAATACTTTAATGACTCCCAATCTTAAATTGTGATGTATCATAAGGATCAGTGCTAGGTCCCTTATTGTTGGTGAGAGACATCAATGATATAGAAGAGTATGTGGGGAGCTGGTGTTGATAAGTAAGTTTGTAGATGATAGAAAGATTGGCTAGACGGTTAACCATGAGAAAGAAGGCGTGAGGTTAGAAAATATATAGCTGTGTTGGTCAGATGGGCAGATCAGTGCCTGATGGAATTTAACAATAAAATGTGTGAGGTGATGCACTTTGGAACTGCTAACAAGGGAAGGGAGTACTCAATTAATAAATAGCAGGATACTAGGCCGCTCAGAGGAATAGATGGGTTTTGGGGTACTTATCCACACATCCCTGAAGGCAGCAGAACAGCTTAATAGGGTAGTAGGATACTAAAGAAATTAGAAGGAACATGGGACACTTACTTTTGTCAGTCATGGCATAAATTATAAGAGCTGGGAGGCCGAGCAAGAGGTGGACAAAACTTTGATTATTCCACAGCTGGAATACTCTATGCAGTTCTGATCACTGCACTAATAAGAAAATTGTGAATGTATTAAGGAGAGATTCATCAGGACGTTGCCAGGATTGAAACAATTTAGGTATGAAGAGAGGTTGGGTAAGCTTGACTATTTCCTTTAGAACAGAGAAGGTTGAGGGGGAACCTGATTGAGGCATACAAGATTATGATGAGCATGAACAGGGTGGATAGGAAATAGCTGCTTCCGTTAGTTGAAGGGTCAATGATGAGGGAGCATAATTTTAAAAGGTGAATATTTCGAGGGAATATGAAGAAAAAGAAATTCACCCAGAGGATAGTGGGAGCCTGAATACACTGCCTGTAGTGTAGTAGTAGAGGCAGCAAACCTCACAGCTTTTAATTAAAGGAATGTGAATGTGCAATTGAAATATTCAAGATTATGGGCCAAATGCTAGAACGTGGGATTAGTGTAGATAGGTCAACACAGCCATATTGGGCCAAAAGGCCTCTTCTATGTTGTATGACACCAAGAAGGGAGGAAAGTTTTCGGCGGTGCAATTGATATTCTATGCAAGCCTTAATAATTTTAATGGGGGAAATGTAATGATCTGTGAAACAGGCAAATTAACAACAATCTTAATTGAAAACTTTAGTACACATGCAAAGTAGGACGAATAGGAAGAAGTGAAGGCAAGTTAAAAACAAAAATACTGTAGTCCTTTCTTAATGTATTTAATCTTTAAAATAGCTAAAACAAATGCCACTCATCAGATTTTGAATTATTACAAGGCAAACTTGGTATCTGAAAAAGTTTTTAGAAATGAGGAATTGTTTAAAACAATTTTCTTTGGTGTATGCAACGTGCATGTGTGTGGGGGGTAGGGAGGCGAGGTGGCATTGGCAAGATGGCTGGCCACAGTTATTCAGAAAAGAAAACAGGGAGGATTTCATGGGATATCTTCATTTAATGTGACATTTAAGATGTCAATATGAAATAGCATCAGTTTGGTATTTACAAGTTTGGAGGTGGGAAATCATGGTGCTCAATTTAATAGTCTGCAGGAGCTCAATGTGCCACAAAAATTCATTTTCTCAATGTATATTGTGGCCAAATAATGTAGATTGGCACACAATCTGCCAATGTAAAAGTGGTAGCATCTAATGAAGGAACTACGCTCCAAAAGCTAGTGTGCTTCCAATTAAACCTGGTGTTGTGTGATTTTTAACTTTGTACACCCCAGTCCAACACTGGCTTCTCCAAATCATAATCAATTAAAAACAGACACTGTGCCATAGGTGGAGATATTAGGATTGGTGACTAAAAGCTTCAAAAAAATCAGATTTTAAGGAATATCTTAGGCTAAGTGAGGCAGGTGACTTAGGGGGAAGAGTTGCAGAGTTTAGTGCCAAATGGATGAAGGTACAAGCAGTAATGGCATACCAAATAATTGGAGATGTATTGGAGGAACAGGCAATTCTCAGATGGTTGTAGGGTTTCAGAAGGAGTAAGGTTGTGGAAGAATTCATACACTAAGAACTTTATAAAATACAGGCAAGATGTTGATGATCAGAATGTCAATTGACAGCAGTTGGTGAGTGACAAAGACAGCACAGTTAAGAATGAAGTCAACTTTACTGAGGGTAGAAAAGCAGAGTTCAGCCAGATGAGCATTAAAATAGTTGAACCTTAAAGGTAACAAAGACATCAAAGAGGCTTTAGAAGCAAACGGGCTGAAACAGGCAGAGACATCTTCGGCTATGGAGGTGGAGCCAGGCGATGTTGACGATGGAGAAGATAAATAGCTAGAAGCTCATTTCCAAGTCATGTTGCAGCAAACTGACGGGTTCAAGTGGAGACTGTGGCCGTGAAAGAGAATTGGAAGAGGGAAAGTATCAGTAAAAGCTTCACGCAAATAGTTAAAGACCCCTTCGGTGTTGCTAAAAATGCGTATCACTGACATGTTGTCCATAGTTGGAAAACGCATTAAGCAGTGACTGTAAGGCAGAAAAAATGTGCCGATTTTAAGATATATTTAAAAGCTTCTTGGCTACAGCATACGTGTGAACATGAAAATCAGAACGAACGTCGACCCACAGTTACGGAAGAACTACTTAGATGACTTCTTGGAGGCATTTTGCCCCTTTTCGAGCGCAAAATAATTGCACATGAGCTGGAAGTTACCTCTAATCTTTTCTTTATTGCGAACAGGCCTGCCATAACTGAGAATCTTTTTAAAATACTTATTTACACATGAACAGCAACAAAAGAAATATGGACACTTCAGTACTTTAGAACTATTTTCACTGACTGTTCACCATATAAGCATTCAATGTGACTGTACAGAGGGAAACAAAAGGCAAAGCAGTGACCAGCTAGAGACACAAATAGCCTTTGGACCAACTCTGAACTAGTTTACAGCTCTACAAAATTAAAATGTTCCGAACTTAAAACATAGGTATATTTACAATTCTGTTGTATTAACTTATTAGTAAAATAGGCCAATGGACTAAAAAGAACTCTGCAAGTCAGTGTGTAAATTTACATGGTCACGAGTGAATTCTACATCACAAAATCATACAAGTGAAAGCCACGCATTCAGGACTATTTTCCCTCTCGCACTTGTAACAATTAACTCAATTCTTCTGTAATGATACTTGTGTATATTTACGATAACTGACAACAGTTTCTGTTCTAAAATTAAAAAAACTAAAAAATCATAAAACATGTCGGTGACCTGGCGGCTGCCACCTCTCCGCCATGAGCTTCTCATTCATCAGTCGTCAGACGAGAACAACAGAGTATTCCCACATACTCTAACTTTATATTTCCTCTTTGTAATTAAGCATAACCCTCAATACCCCGAAAGCATTTAGGAGCGCAGAGAACCGCGGAACCCAAGCAACTCGACAAACTTTCACCATATTCCTCAAACTGGTCCGGTCGACAGTTATTTCTGATTAAGTTGTTACCTTCAGCTGCCTCCTCCAAAAATGAGTTTCTCAACGTTTGCTGGAAATTGTAATTTGTACATAATCCACGTAACTTCCAATTTCCCTCCGAATTCCGAGAAGAGCTGGAAAGGGTAACCGACCGGGATGACCTAAAGGCTAATACAGGAAAAATGGTTTTAGCCAGAGACGAACGAGCAGCACCAGAACCCAACAATCAGCGCCATTCACATCGGAATGAGAGGAATGTTAGCGCTTTACCTACTTCACCAGACCGTGGCTCATTTAGGTCCTAGCGCCAGTCAACAGAACAACATTACAGACTGCAATGGGGAGAAGGTCTACAAGGCTGTTTGTGTTATTATAACACAGATTTATCAAGGATTCTATATGCCAATTTTAAAAACGTTCATGCTACTATAATAAATATGGGGATTCCAGAAGGATTTAGGGTTTGTCTAGATAGATCAGGGAGGAACAGTTCCTGGGTTGCTCCAAATATGTTACTGGATATTCGTTTGGACATTAACCAACATCGACAAAACAGATTTTTATTTCAGATTCTAAGAACAATCCTGTAGCAGATTTTTGTAACCACATCTCACCATACTGTAAACTTTATTTTCTTTTTTTTGTATTAAGCTTTCCTATTCTGGTCTCCCTGCTTTAGGAAAGATGTTTAAATTTGAAAGAGTTCAGAAAAGATTACAAGGATGTTCCAGGATTGGAGGGTTTGGGCTGTAGGGAGAAGCGGAATAGGTTGGGGTTATTTTACTTGGAGCACTGGAGGCTGAGAGGTGAATTTACAGAGGTTTATAAAATCATGAGGGGCAATGAGTGAAAAGTAGAGCAGGGGAGTCCAAAACAAGAGGACATAGGCTTAAGCTGAGAGGGGAAAGATCTAAAATGGATCTAGTGGGCAGCTTTATCACATAGAGGGTGGTGCATGTATGAAATGAACTGCCAGAGGGTGTGGTGGAGGCCGGTACAGTTACAAAATTCAATAAAAGGAATCTGGATAGGTACATGACCAGGAAGAGTTGAGAGGGATATCGGCCAAATGCTGGAAAATGGGACTAGATTAATTTAGGATATCTGGTCGGTATGGACGAGTTGAACATAAGGGTCTGTTTCCATGCTGTACAACTCTATGATTCTGTCCCTTTTATTTATTTTTATCCAAGCTTTTCTTAGAATCATAGAATCCCTACGGTATGGGAGGAGACCATTTGACCCATTGAGTACACACCAACTCTCCAAACAGCATTCCACCCAGAACCAACCATCCTGAATTTCCTATGGCTATGGCACCCTGTAATCCTGCATTTCCTATGGCTAACTCTCCTAGCCTGCACATCCCTTGAGAACAGGAGTCGCAGGTAGATAGGATAGTGAAGGCGGCATTTGGTATGCTTCGCTTTATTGGTCAGAGTATTGAGTACAGCAATTGGGAGGTCATGTTGCAGCTGTACAGGACATTGGTTAGGCCACTGTTCGGAAAGATGTGAAACTTGAAAGGGTTCAGAAAAGATTTACAAGGATGTTGCCAGAGTTGGAGGATTTGAGCTACAGGAAGAGGCTGAACAGGCTGGGGCTGTTTTCCCTGGAGCGTTGGAGGCTGAGGGGTGACCTTATAGAGGTTTACAAAATTATGAGGGGCATGGATAGGATAAATAGACAACGTTTTTTCCCTGGGATCAGGGAATCCAGAACTAGGAGGGCATAGGTTCAGGATGAGAGGGGAAAGATATAAAAGAGACCTAAGGGGCAACGTTTTCATGCAGAGGGTGGTATGTGTATGGAATGAGCTGCCAGAGGATGTGGTGGAGCCTGGTGCAATTGGAACATTTAAGAGGAATTTGGATGGGTATATGAATAGGAAGGGATATGGGCTGGGTGCTGGCAGGTGGGACTAGATTGGGTTGGGATATCTGGTCAGCGTGGACAGGTTGGACCGAAGGGTCTGTTTCCATGCTGTACATCTCTATGACTATGGACAATTTAGCATGGCCCATCCACCTCATCAATGCACCTTTGGACTGTAGTCAGAAACCTCTGTTGCACCCAGAGGAAACCCATGCATACACAGGAAGAATGTACAAACTCCATATGGACAATCACCCTCGGCCAGAACTGAACATGTTCCCCTGGCAGATGGGTCCCCTGAGCCACCATGCTACCCTTAGATAACTGCTTCTTTTAAATATGCTTATGGGCTTTTTGCAGTTCTCTCAAATATGTATCTGCATTTTATGTTCTGTCCATTTAGATGTTTTTAGCTTCTGCATTAATGGTGCTCTGTTGATGCGTACAACAGAACCTGAATTCTTGCAAGCTTTTTTGACAACATAATTGTTTCCAAGCTAGAAGTATCAATCATGTGTTCAAAATTATTTGCATTTTAAGAATAAATTTGGTAAATATATAAGAGAACAAGCTTTAGCTTGGATATGTTAGGATCAGTAGCTTTGACTTTCCAAATTCCTCAGTTAGGTTGATGCCACGGATGCAATGTTGATGTCATGGCCATTTGACTCCAAGTCCCACCTATTTATATGTTAATGACTGTTTGACTAATCTTAAATAGATTTAAATGTGGAATTGACTGTGTGGCAATCTGCTCATTAATGTTTAAAAACTATATAGAAACAAAGGAAGCATTGTGGTTACTATTCCAGAAGTAGCAAGGTATGAAACAAAATAGAAAAGGTCAGCAGATCTGGCCGCCTCCGTGGAGAGAAATCAAAGTTGATGTTTCAGGGCAAATGACCCTTTCTCAGAATGTCTGAGCTTTACCAACAATTTCTGTTTTTGTACCTGGATTTCCAGCATCCATATTTCTTTTAGTTTTTATTTAGTGACATGATATGAAATCCTTTCACAACAATGAAGAAATTGTTGTAAATGTCTGCTTGTTCTGGAAATTGCTTTCCTTGTATTTTTATATTTTAAATTATTTTCAAGCTCATGCCATGAAAAAGCATAGGATTTTTTGGGTTTTGCAAGCAGAGAAGGCATGGTAGTTACATTCAAGTGGACATTTGGTTAGAACACCATTTTCATGTGTGACTAAATTGCTAGTACTCTCACTCCTGAGTCAGACGATTCTGGCTTCATTCTAGGGATTTGAGCACAGCAGTCAAGACTGACACTAAAAATAAAACTGTCGTCATCCCAGAAGACCACACGGCTGCTCTCTTGTGAGAGAGAGAGGGAGAGACGACTAGTGGTGGTTTAACTTGAGGATCAACTGAGAGGTGAGGTTGAAAAGGTGCGACCTTCATGGTGACCTCAGCTGGTACAGGAATTGAACCCACATTGTTGACACTAGTATCAAATTGAGAGGATGCTGTACTGTTCAAAGTGCCATCTTTTGGATGAGACATTAATGTTGTGGTTCTGTTCGCCGAGCTGGGAATTTGTGTTGCAAACGTTTTGTCCCCTGTCTAGGTGACATCGTCAGTGCTTGGGAGTCTCCTGTGTTGTTTCCTCCGGCATTTATAGTGGTTTGTCTCTGCCGCTTCCGGTTGTCAGTTCCAGTTTTCCGCTGCAGTGGCCGGTATATTGGGTCCAGGTCGATGTGTTTGTTGATAGAATCTGTGGATGAGTGCCATGCCTCTAGGAATTCCCTGACTGTTCTCCGTTTGGCTTGTCCTATAATAGTAGTGTTGTCCCAGTCGAACTCATGTTGCCTGTCATCTCCGTGTGTGGCTACTAAGGATAGCTGGTCATGTTGTGTCGTTTCTTGGCTAGTTGGTGTTCATGGATACGGATCATTAGCTGTCTTCCTGCTTGTCCTATGTAGTGTTTTGTGCAGTCCTTGAGACGTTAAACCAAGCTCCTAGCTGCTTCCTTTTTTTTAATATAAATGTCTTTATGATATTAATTAGAAGAGCAGGGGTGTTAAGCTAAATGTCTTGGACAATATTTGTCCATAATCAGCCTTTCGATGACAGTAATACTGCTCATCATCACCATATTGTGTTTGTGGGAGTTTGCTGTGTGCAGATTGCTGCTGAGTTTTCTATTTATAAAAGGGACTGTGTTTTTAAAAAAATCAATGGCTGTGAAACACTTTAGATATACAGAGGTAGTGAAAGGTGTGAAATGAAAGTCTTTTTTAATATTCAAAGTGATTTCTCTTTATGGGTATAGATATTTATCATTGCTAGGTTAGTACCAGTAGAGTAAATTGTCTGCCCTTTAAATACCAGATTATTTTATTACATTGAAGTGATTGATATGGATATTATCAAACTATGGCACACCAAAATATACATTTTTCCCCCTTAATTCATTCACAGGATGAGGCATCGCCAGCCAGGCAGCATTTATTGCCCATCCCTAATTGCTCAGAGAGCAATTAAAAAGTCACATTGCTGTGGGTTTGGAGTCACACATAGGCCAGACCAGGTAAGAATGATAGTTTCCTTTCCCAAAGGATGCTAGTGAACCAGATGGATTTTTCCCAGCAATCAACAATAGATTCAGATTCTTAATTCCATCATCTGTTGTGGCAGGATTTGAATATTATCTGAGTATCTGGCTTAACAATCCAGCTATAATGTCTCCAAATGTGAGGTTTACCTATTCTCTTCAGTGCTGAAAATGCATTGCTGAAAAAGCGCAGCAGGTCAGGCAGCATCCAAGGAACAGGAGAATCGCGTTTCTGGCATGAGCCCTTCTTCTGGAATGAGGATAGTGTGCCAAACGGGCTAAGATAAAAGGTAGGGAGGAGGAACTTGGGGGAGGAGCGTTGGAAATGCGATAGGTGGAAGGAGGTTAAGGTGAGAGCGATAGGCCAGAGTGGGGGTGGGGGCAGAGAAGTCAGGAAGAAGATTGCAGGTTAGCAAGGTGGTGCTGAGTTCAAGGTTGGGACTGAGACAAGGTGGGAGGAGGGGAAATGAGGAAACTGGAGAAATCGGAGGGTTCCTCCAACCATTTTAACCTACTGCGAATCCTCTTGCGTAGGAACCCTCCAACTACAAGGGATGAACTCAGATTTCTCCAGTTTCCTCATTTCCCCTCCCCCCACCTTGTCTCAGTCCCAACCCTCGAACTCAGCACCACCTTCCTAACCTCTCCGCCCCATCCCCACTCCAGCCTATCACCCTCACCTTAACCTCCTTCCACCTCTCACATTTCCAACGCCCCTCCCCCAAGTCCCTCCTCCCTACCTTTTATCTTAGTCTGCTTGGCACACTCTCCTCATTCCTGAAGGGCTCATGCCCGAAACGTCGATTCTCCTGTTCCTTGGATGCTGCCTGACCTGCTGCGCTTTTCCAGCAACACATTTCAGCTCTGATCTCCAGCATCTGCAGTCCTCACTTTCTTCTATTCTCTTCAGTGTAAAAGTGATCAATGGACAAAATAATGGTCAGTGCATCAGAAAGTTTCACATGTGGTTTCAGAAATTCCCAGAATTAGATTAGATTACTTACAGTGTGGAAACAGTTCCTTCGGCCCAACAAGTCCACCCGAACCTCCGAAGAGCAACCCACCCAGACCCATTACCCTGCATTTACACCTTCACCTAACACTATGGGCAATTTAGCATGACCAATTCACCTAACCAGCACATCTTTGGACTGTGGGAGGAAACCGGAGCACCCGCAGGAAACCCATGCGGACACGGGGAGAATGTGCAAACTCCACATAGACAGTTGCCCAAGGCAGGAATTGAAACCGGGTCTCTGGTGCTGTGAGGCAGCAGTGCCACCCAATACTTTGTAATTATATGTCACTTTAGCTGAAAAAAAGTCAAGGCCCCCTAACCCTTCCCCAGGTCCCCATTCATTCTTATTATTTATATTCCCTGTTTAATGTTGTAGTGTTTTTCCTTATTCTGCATAATGATCATTAAAATAATAATGTTTGGAAGTTTAAAATCTTGTTGATTTGTTTGCGTACCTGATTGAACAGAATGAGAAATAATTTGCACCTTTGGAGCCAATTGTTTGAACACTAACCTCCACTCACTCCAATGAAACTATATATTTTTAAAATAAATAATTGCCCTGCCACAACACAAGATTGTTAATCTATCCTCAATATGTCATAAATATAGTTGGTTCGGGAATAGTTTCTTTGCTTCTTAATGGATAAACCCTTAAGCTTCATTGTCCATTATGAGTGATCCACTCATATTTATTTTTCATGTAGTGAACACTTTCCATTTACATTTTATTAGTTTGCAAATCTCCATTGGCAATACTCAAGCTAATTGCCCCAAATTTCTCTTTTCTTCACTATTTTAATTAGTGAATTATTCCATTTTAAAATGAATAAGCTGTTGCTTTAGATGATTTAGATTACAGCAACAGATTGAATCTATGTTCTTTTAATGGTGGCTACAAGAATATTGTACCTTACATCTTCCTGGCCTCCAGGTTGGGAAGGCAGCCACTTTGGGTTGTAGTACATTAAGCTGCTTAACCAACTGTTAATTTACCATCTAAGTGCATTAACTGTTGGAGAGTTGAGAAGGTTACCATGAACTTTCCCATCCTCAACTTAATTGCTGAGGTGGCACAAAGGAAGTGGGTATATCACATAGTGGTCTACGTCTTTAAGACTTAATGTTTTTGAAAGTCATTTCTAAACATTTGTTGGCCTTTCCAAAGTTAAAAATCACACAACACCAGGTTATAGTCCAACAGATTTATTTGAAAGTACAAGCTTTTGAAGCACTACTCCTTCGTCAGATAGCTAGTGGGGCAGGATCATAAGACAAAGAATTTATAATAAAAAATCAAAGTGCCATACACTGATGAGATGTATTGAACAAACCTAGATTGCTGTTAAGAATAAGGATGCAGGTTTCAATTGATTACTATGTAAATCCCAGGACTTCTTTCAAGTCACAGTCTCAAGATAACTTAAGTTTTTATCAGTTGTATGAAGGAGGTGAAAGAGAGAAATTCTGGGTAAAAAAAAAAGAAGCCAAGTTCAATGTTGAGGCAAAAAAGAACGTTTTGCAGCAAGTGGCAGATTATCTCAGTCCCCTTTCTTTTACTTGATGTTTGTTGAAGTGAATGAGTTGCTTATTGAGTGCAATAAACTTTTGTCTTGTTTGACAATATAGGCCACTATTCCCATAAGAGGTCACTGTATCATGTCTGGTAGGAAGTTCCAATCAGGTTGAAATTTGTTCACACCTAAAAATATAATGTTTGTGCTCTTCTGTCAATATTATAACGATGCAGCGGAAAAAGCTAAAAGGCAAATGCTGGCCTTATTTAAGGAATGCTACACAGAGTTTCAGAGTTAGTAGCCCAGATCAACATTTTTTCCTTTAACCCTCCTCCCTTCCCCGTATGCCACTGCAGAGATTCATTAATTGCAGTTGCATTTGTAGGCTGTGAATATGTACAACCATGTGTATTTTTTTACTTCATCCTGGGAAGATCTGATTGCTATGTTGCCTGATGGTATTTAGCTCTATCTCATTGTTCTCTCTCTCTGACCTTCCACTGCAATTGTCAGACAGTGTGTCTGGCATTTATTTCGGAATTATTTGAAAAAAGTTTCCCAATTAAACATTGGGGTAATTGAAGTGGACTCTTTCCCACCTGTATTTCTCCTTGGTTGCTTTAGAACATAGAACATAGAAAAATACAGCGCAGTACAGGCCCTTCGGCCCTCGATGTTGCGCCGACCGAAGCCTACCTAACCTACACTAGCCCAATAACCTCCATATGCTTGTCCAATGCCCGCTTAAATGACCATAAAGAGGGAGTGTCCACCACTGCTACTGGCAGGGCATTCCATGAACTCACAACCCGCTGAGTAAAAAATCTACCCCTAACATCTGTCCTATACCTACCACCCCTTAATTTAAAGCGGTGTCCCCTAGTAACAGCTGACTCCATACGCGGAAAAAGGTTCTCACTGTCAACCCTATCTAAACCCCTAATCATCTTGTACACCTCTATCAAATCTCCCCTAAACCTTGTTTTCTCCAATGAGAAAAGCCCCAAGTGCCTCAGCCTTTCCTCATACGATCTTCCTACCATGCCAGGCAACATCCTGGTAAACCTCCTCTGCACTCGTTCCAATGCCTCCACATCCTTCCTATAGTATGGCGACCAAAACTGCACACAATACTCCAGATGAGGCCGCACCAGAGTCTTATACAACTGCAACATGACCTCAGGACTCCGGAACTCAATTCCTCTACCAATAAAGCCCAGTACACCATATGCCTTCTTCACAGCACTATTTACCTGGGTGGCAACTTTCAAAGATCTGTGTATATGGACACCAAGATCCCTCTGCTCATCCACACTACCAAGTAGTCTACCATTAGCCCAGTAATCTATCTTCTTGTTACTCCTACCAAAGTGAATGACTTCACACTTATCTACATTGAATTCCATTTGCCACCTTACTGCCCAGCTCTGCAACTTATCTATATCCCGCTGTAACCTGCCACATCCTTCTTCGCTGTCCACAACTCCACCGACTTTCGTATCATCCGCAAACTTGCTCACCCAGCCTTCAAGCCCCTCCTCCAGGTCATTTATAAAAATGACAAACAGCAATGGTCCCAAAACAGATCCTTGTGGAATACCGCTAGTAATTGCGCTCCAAGATGAACCGATACCATCAACTACTACCCTCTGTCTCCTTCCAGCCAGCCAATTCCTAATCCAAACCTCTAATGCACCCTCAATGCCATACCTCAGTAGTTTTTGCATCAGCCTGCCATGGGGTACTTTATCGAACGCCTTGCTAAAATCCATGTACACCACATCTACTGCTTTACCCTCGTCCACTTCCTTGGTCACCTTCTCAAAGAATTCAATAAGGTTTGTGAGGCACGACCTGCCCTTCACAAAACCATGCTGACTATCCTTGATCACCTTATTCCTATCCAGGATGTTCATAAATCCTATCCCTTTCAATTCTCTCTAAGACTTTGCCCACAACAGAAGTGAGACTCACTGGCCTATAGTTACTCGGGCTATCCCTGCTCCCCTTCTTGAACAAGGGGACCACATTTGCTATCCTCCAGTCTTCTGGCACTATTCCCGTAGACAACGTCAACATTAAAATCAAGGCCAATGGCTCCACTATCTCCTCCCTAGCTTCCCAGAGGATCCTAGGATAAATGCCATCAGGCCCAGGGGCCTAATCTATTTTCACCCTTTCCAGTATTCCCCAGACCTCTTCCCTATGTACCTCAAGGCCATCCATTCTAATCACTTGTGACTCAATATTCACATCAGCAACAATGTCCTGTTCCTGAGTGAATACTGACGAAAAGTATTGATTTAGTGTCTCACCAATCTCCTCCGCCTCCACACACAACTTCCCACTACTATCCTTGACCGGACCGATACCTACCCTAGTCATCCTTTTATTCCTGACATACCTATAGAAAGCCTTTGGGTTTTCCCTAATCCTACCAACTAAGGACTTTTCATGTCCCCTTCTCGCTCCTCTTAGCTCTCTCTTTCGATCCTTCCTGGCTACCTTATAACTCTCAATCGCCCCAACTGAACCTTCACGCCTCATCTTTACATAGGCCGCCCTCTTCCCTTTCACAAGGGATTCCAATTCCTTATTAAACCACGGCTCCCTCACAAGACCCTTTCCTCCCTGCCTGACTGGTGCATACTTATCAAGGACACCCATTAGCTGTTCCTTGAACAATCTCCACATATCATTTGTGTTCTTCCCTTGAAGCTTATTTTTCCAATCCACGCATCCTAAGTCATGCCTCACCACATCATAATTTCCCTGCCCCCAGCTATAAATGTTGCCCTGCAGAGCATACTTATCCCTCTTTCTGAACTGAATTCTGGCATTGAAACTCTTATGGTCTTCAATTACTTTTCATCCCTAACACTGACAATTTTCGCCTCAATAATATGACAATTTTCATGTTTGATCAGTCCATCTGGTTTGAAATGCTCATGCATGCATGTTACCTCCAGTTCAGTATTCTCATACTCTTTTCGTCAGCTTCGTGTCTTCTACCATCCATAAATATAAACAGATCCAAGTCTCTTCTGTTTATATTCTAACTCCACCAAATTCTATTCATTCGTTATTCCTTTGCTTCTAGGCCTACATTAACTACAAATCAAAACCTCCATTTGATATTCTCAACTTTATGCTTCAATTCTTCCAGCACCTTGTTTCTGTTTATCTTTGTAACTGCTTACAACTCGACAACTCTCAAAGCACTGTGAGTTCTTCAAACAATGGCCTCCAGTGAATGCTCCACTTCTTTTACCCAATCATGGGTGATCATGTCTACAACTTTCTAGGTTTTAAGTTATGGAAATGCCTCCAAACTTTCTTTCATCTCGCTCTTCCTTTACAACACTTGTAAATCTTACCTTTGATCCAGGTTTTGCTCACATATCTTTATGTCTGTTCTGGTTGATGTCAATTTTTAAATCTGCTGTGCACTGCTTGAGAACTTTAACAATTTTCAAAAAACTAAATAAATAAAACTTCTTGTTGTTTAGTGATGATGGTTGCCCCCTGAAATGGCCTAGCAAGCGATTCAGCTGTACCAGTCACTACAAGGTCTCAAAGAAATGAAACTGGACAATTGTCTGGTATCGATCTAGGCACTGGCAAAGACAACAGCAGAACTGGCTCTGTTGTCCCTGCAAAGCCCTTCTCACTAACTCTGGGGGTTAGTCCCAAAATTGGGAGAGCTGCATAAGCAGCAAGTGATAGAGCTGAGTGATCCCACAACCAATACATCAGGTCTAAGTTCTGCAGTCGTACCACATCCAGTCGTGAATGGTGATGGACAATTAAACAACTAAATGGAGGAGGCGGCTCCACAAATATTCCCATCTTCAATGATGACAGAGCCCAGCACATCAGTGCAAAAGGTAAGGCTGAAGCTTTCGCAGCAATTTCAGCCAGAGTGTCAAATGGATGATCCATCTTGGCCTCCGCCAGTGGTCCCCAACCTTCGAGATACTAGTCTTCAGCTAATTCAATTCACTCCCCATGTGATGTCAAGAAATGGTTGGAGACATTGGATACTGCAAAGGCTGCAGGCCCTGACAAAATTCCAACAATAGTACTGAAGACTTGTGCCCCAGATCATGCTGCTCTGCTCCCATGCTGTTACAGTACAGTTACAACACTGGTATCTACCTGACAATGTGGAAAATTTCCCCAAGTATGTCGTATACATAAAAAGCAAGACAAATCCATCCCGGCTAATGACCACCCCATCAATCTACACTCAAATGATTAATAACTTGATGGAAGGTGTCATCAACAGTGTTATCAGCAGCACCTGCTCAGTGACACCCAGTTTGGATTCCACCAGGACCACTCAGCTCTGAACCTCATTACAGCCTTTGTCAAACATGGACAAAAGAGCTGAATTCCAGATGTGAGGTGCAAGTGACAGCCCTTGGCATCAAGGATCCCTTGCAAAACTGGAATCAATAGGTACCGGGGCAAACTCTCCAGTGATTAGAGTCATACCTGACACATAGGAAGACTGCAGTGGTTGATGGAGGTCAGCTCCAGGACATCTCTGCAGGGGTTTCTCAGGGTAGTGTCTTCAGCCCAACCATTTTCAGCTGCTTCATCAATGGCCTTCCCTCCATCATAAGGTCAGAAGTGGGGATGTTGGCCAATGACTGCACAATGTTCAGCACCATTCAGGGCTCCTCAGACACTGAAGCAGTCTATGCTGAAATGCCACAAGATCTGGACAATATCCAGGCTTAAGCTGACAAATGGCAAGAAACATTTGTGCCACACAAATGTAAGGCTCTGACCACCATGAATAAGAAACAATCTAACCACAGTCCCTTGGCATTTAGTGGTGTTACCATCACGGAAACCCCCACTATCAACATCTGGAGGGTTATCATTGACCAGAAACTGTACTGGACTCACCACATAAACACAGTGGCTACATGAGCAGGTCAGAAGCTAAGAATACTGCGGTAAGTAACTAACGTCCTTACTTTTCAAAGCCTGTCCACCATCTACAAGACACGAGCCAGGAATCGAAAAGTTGGGACACTGGAAAAAATACAGCAGGTCAGACAGCAGACAAGGAGCAGGACAATCAACATTTTGGGCATAACCTCTTCTTCAGGAATTCCACACTTTTTGACTCTGACTCTCCAGCATCTGCAGAACTCACTTTCCACAAGTCAGGAGGGTGATGGAATACTCCCCACTTGCCTGGATGAGTGCACCTCCAACAACACTCAAGAAACTTGCCACCATCCAGGACAAAGCAACTCATTTGATTGACACTACATCCACAAGAATCCACTCCTTCCATCACGGATACTCAGTAGCAGCAGTGTGTACTATCTCCAAGATGTACTGCACAAATTCACCAAAACTCCTCAGATGGCACCTTCCAAACCCATGAGCATTTCCATCTAGAAGAACAAGGACAGCAGATACATGGGAACACCACCATATTCAAGTCCTCCTCCAAGCCAGTCACCATCCTGACTTGGAAACGTAGTGCTGTTCCTTCATTGTCACTGGGTCAAAAGCCTGGAATTCCTTCCCTAATGGCACTGAGAGTCAACCCACAGCAGATGGACTGTAGCGGTAAAAGAAGACACCTCATCACCACATTTTCAAGGGCAAATAAGGACGGGCAATAAAACATTGGCCAGCCAGAGACGCCATCCCACAAACGAATAAAATAAAAAAAGGTTGAGAAACCAGCATGATTATCTGTCTTCACTCAGTTATGCAAATGCATTCTTGCAGAAAATCTTAACATTATTTCATCTGAAATTTCTTAATTCAACACTAAGAGGAAGATGGCAATTTAAACCAAAGAAACACAATGAAAAAATCTTGTGTTGTTCACAGGAGCTGGAATAAAGGTGGCAGGCAAATTTAATTAAGCAGGAGCCCAAAATGCAGGATCCTGGCAATAGGATTTGCTATTACGTTCCTGGAACCATAAAGTTGGGTTGAGTTTCTTGATGGCAAACATCATGAAGTCTATTTGCATGTATCTGAATTTGCCAATTTGCCAAGTCACCAGAAGTTCCCCTTCCAAAATTAATTTCCCTGTGAATGAACAATGCATGCATTCAGACACCTTATTTATGCTTTCAAATTTAGAAATCTGCAGAAAGTTACAGAACAGAGGGATTTGGGAATCCTTGTTCATGAATCACAAAGTATATAAACTTAGCTCAGGAGTTCAGTGGTCTTCATTTTGTTGGCAGCAGTTGAAGTAGGAGGAGCGGCAGTGAGGACCACAGGCCCGATGGGAAGGTAAATTTAAAGTATAAAAATTTACCTCGTGCACAGGCAGAGTGAACACTGAGCAGGAGCAGATATGGGACTGCTGGGTAAGTGAGGCTTTATATTTGAGCCAAAAGTGTGGTGCTGGCAAAGCATAGCAGGTCAGGCAGCATCCGAGGAGGAGGAGAATCAATGTTTCAAGTATAAGCCCTTTAGATTAGATTAGATTACTTACAGTATGGAAACAGGCCCTCTGGCCCAACAAGTCCACACCGCCCCGCCGAAGCGTAACCCACCCATACCCCTACATCTACATCTACATCTACCCCTTACCTAACACTACGGGCAATTTAGCATGGCCAATTCACCTGACCTGCACATCTTTGGACTGTGGGAGGAAACCGGAGCACCCAGAGGAAACCCACGCAGACACGGGGAGAACGTGCAAACTCCACACAGTCAGTCCCTGAGGCGGGAATTGAACCCGGGTCTCCGGCGCTGCGAGGCAGCAGTGCTAACCACTGTGCCACCGTGCCGCCCCTTCATCAGGAATATTCATAATTGGGCGGTTGCTTTACCCAAAACATTATCAGGTAGTGTCTCCCACCCATCCTCCTCCTTTAGAGTCATAGAGGTGTACAGGATGGAAACACACCCTTCGGTCCAACCTGTCCACACTGACCAGATATCCCAACCCAATCTAGTCCCACCTGCCAGATCCCAGCCCATATCTCTCCAAACCCTTCCCATTCATATACCCGTCCAAATGCCTGTTAAATGTTGCAATTGTACCAGCCTCCACCACATTCTCTGGCAGCTTATTCCATACACATACCACCCCCTGCATGAAAAAGTTGCCCCTTAGGTCTCTTTTATATCTTTCCCCTCTCATCCTAAACCTATGCCCTCGAGTTCTGGACTCCCCAGTCCCAGGAAAAAGACTTTGTCTATTTATCCTATTCTTGCCCCTCATTATTTTGTAAACCTCTATAAGGTCACCCCTCAGCCTCTGATGCTCCAGGGAAAACAGCCCCAGCCTGTTGAGCCTCTCCCTATAGCTCAAATCCTCCAACCCTGGCAACATTTGCTTTCCTTATGAAACATTACACTGCATTGTAATGTTGTATGTTCCATAAGAAAAGCAAATGTTATATTGGCCTTTATTTCAACAAGAATAGAACATTAACTAGAAAGATTTTGCTAAACCTGTACAAGGCACGAGTTAGACCATGCTGGAATACGGTGAACAGTTTTGGGCCCCTTTTAAGAAAGGTATACAGGCATTGAATGTGGAGAAGGTTCATTCGGCTAATGCGAGGTGTGAAGGGAACCTCTTCATAGAAGATAGTGAGTAGATTTAGCCTATATTCATTGGGATTTAACAGAATGAGAGGTGACCTTATTTAAACATGTATGATTTGTAAATGACTTGACAATTTGTTGCGAAAATGTTACTTCCTTTTCTGGAAGAGTCTTGGACCAGAGGACAGTCTCAGAATAAGGGATCACACATTTAAAACAGAGATGAAGATGACTATTTTCTCTGACAGTAATTAGTATGTGGAATTCTTTATTGCAAAGAGCTGTTGAGAGTGGGTTATTAAGTATATTGAAGACTGGGATAGACTGTTTTTCAATCAGTAATGGAATCATGGATAATGGTGTGAGGTGGGGAGGTGGGAAAGTGGAGTTGAGAAGTATCATATCAGCCATGATTTCATAGAATGGCAGAACAGCATTGATGGGATGAACAGCCTTTTCTCTATTCTTTTATGGGATGTGGGCATCACTGGCTGACCAGCATTTATTGCCTGTCCATAGTTGCCCTTGAGAAGGTGATGGTGAGCTGCCTTCTTGAACCACTGCAGTTCACCTGTTGTGGGTTTACCCACAGTGCCATTAGGGAAGGAATTCCAGGATTTTGAACCAGTGACAGTCAAGAAACCATGATTGCGAGTGGCTTGGAAGGGAACTTGAAGGCGGTAGTGTTCCCATGTATCTGCTGCCCTGTCCTTCTAGATGGAAATGGTCATGGGTTTGGAAGGTGCTATCTGAGGATCCTTGGTGAATTTATGCAGTGCATCTTGGAGGTAGTAAACACTGCTGCTACTGAGCATTTGTGGTGGAAGGAATGGATGGTTGTGGATGTAGTGCCAATCAAGTGGGCTGCTTAGTTCTGGATGGTGTCAAGCTTCTTGAGTAATGTTGGAGTTGCAGTCATGTAGGCAAGTGGAGAGTATTTCAACATGCTCCTGACTTGTGCCTTGTACATGGTGCTACTTGACCCAAAACATTAACTCTTACTTCTTTCCACAGATGCTTCCAGACATGCTGAGCTTTTCAAGCAATTTCTGTTTCTGTTTGAAATGGTTGCCAGGCTTGGGGAGTCAGGAGGTGAGTTACTTTGCACAGTATTCCTAGAATCTGACCTGCATTTGTAGTCACTTTGTTTACGTGGTAGTCCAGTTGACCTTCTGGTCAATGATAACCCTTATGATGTTGATAGTGGAGTATTCAGTAATGGTAACACCATTGAATGTCAAGGGGATGTGGTTAGCTTGTCTCTTAATAGCAATGGTCATAGCCTGAAGTTGTGTGGCAAGAAAGTTACTTGCCACTTGTCAGCCCAAGCCTGGATATTGTCCAGATCTTGTTGCCTTTGAACACACACTGCTTCTGTATCTGAGGAGATATGAATTTGGCTGAACATTGTTCGCCACCGATTGCACATTCCCACTTCTAATCTTAAGGTGGAGGTAAGGTCATTGATGAAACAGCTGTTTGGGCCTGAGAAACCCCTGCAGAGCTGTACTGGAGCGGAGATGACTGACCAACAACCACAACTACTTCCCTAGTGCCAGATAAGGCTCCAGCCACCAGAGAGTTTGCCCATGATACACATTGATGCTACATTCAGTAGAATGCAGTCTTGATGTCAAGGGCTGTCACTCTCACTTTATCTCTGGAAGTCAAGTCTTTTGTCTTTTTGTCTTTTGTCCATGTTTGAACCAAGACTGTAATGAAGTCAGGAGCTGAGTGGCCCTGGTGGAACCCAAAGTAGGCTCCACTGAGCAGTCACGAAGCCTACTTCTGCTCCTCTATCTTATGCTCTTATCAGTAGTAATAGGTGAGGTGCTACTCTGTTAACTTTGGGGTCACTGCTTTGCCTGCTTTGAGGAGTGTTCATCTGTGGCTCCTGCATAGAACTTCCAAAATGTATCACCTCACATTTGACCAGATTAAACTTCATTTTAAACTTTATAAACCTGCCAATTCTCTGCCCAAGTCTCCAGCTTAGCTATACCTTGCTGTATCCTCTGGCAATTCCCCTTACTCTCTGCAGATCCCCTAGTCATTGTGTTGTCCACAAACATACCACTCAGACCATCTACATTGTAATATATATAAATGATTTGGCAGACAAACAATAGGGGTCCCAGCACTGATCCCTGCATAACACTACTGGTCATAGATCTCCAGCCAGAAAAGTACCCCATCACGATGAGTCAGACTCTGAGCCTGGGTGGGAGCTGAGCGTGCAGGCAGACACTTGGAAAAATTGCAACAGAATGAGCACAGGCTGATTTGCAAGCTGAATGCCAGAGTGATGCAGGGAAAAAAAGAAGTGGATGGGCTGAGTTGTGGGCTGAATCATGGAATGACTGCAGCAGAACGATCACAGGCCGAGTCCTGGAATAACAGCAGCAGAGCGAGCATTGGTCAGGGCAGAGTCCTGGAGCAATGCCAGCAGATCGATCACAGACCAGGGTGGGGTTCTGGAGCATCAGCAGATCAATCACGGACCAGTGCAGAGTCCTGCAGCAGCAGCAGATCAATCACAGAGCAGGGCCGAGTCCTGCAGCAATGGCAGTACATCTAACACTAACCAAGGCCAAGTGCTGGAGCAATGGCAGCAAACCGATCACAGATCAGGGCATGGTCCTGGAGTATTGGCAGATCGGTCACAGACCAGGGCCAAGTCCTGGAGCAACGGCAGCAGATCGAACACAGACCAGGGCAGAATCCTGGAGCAATGGGCGCAGATCGATAATAGACCAGGGTCAAGTCCTGGAGCAATGGAAGCAGATCGATCACTGACCCGGGCCAAGTCCTGGAGCAACAGCAGGAGATCGATCACAGAGCAGGACCGAGTCCTGTACAAGTGGCAGCAGATCGATCACAGCCAAGGCAGAGTCTGGGAGCAACAGCAGCAGATCAATCACAGACCAGGGCCAAGTCCTGGAGCAACAACAGGAGATCGAACACAGACCAGGGCCGTGTTCTGGACTAATGGCAGCAGATCGATCACAGACCAGGGCTGTGTTCTGGAGCAAAGGCAGCAGATCGAAGACGGACCTGGGCAGAGTCCTGGAGCAACAACAGCAGATCAATCACAGGCCAAGGATGCATCCTGAAGTATTAGCAGCAGATTGATCATGGGCCATAGACGAGCTCAGAGAACAATGGAAGCAGATTGATCATTGACCACAACCAAGTCCTGGAGCAATACAGCAGATCAATCACAGACCAGGGTTGCGTTCTGGAGCAATATCAGCAGATCGAAGATGGACCTGGGCTGAGTCCTGGATCGATGGTTGCAGATTGATCATAGACCAGGGTCGAATCCTGGAGCAATGGCAGCAGATCAATCACGGACCAGGGCTGCGTTCTGGAGCAGCGGCAGCAGATCAATCACAGACCAGGGCCGAGCTCTGGACCAATGCCATCAGATCGAACACAGGCCAGGGCCATGTCCGGGAGTAATGGTAGCAGATTGATCACAGACCAGGGCCATGTCCGGGAGCAATGGAAGCACATCAATCACAGACCAGGGCCGTATCCTGGAGCAAAGGCAGCAGATCAAAGACGGACCTAGGCCGAATCCTGGTGCAATGGCAGTAGATTGAAGATGGACCCGGGCTGAATCCTGGAGCAATGGCAGCAAATCGATCACAGACCAGGGCCGAATCCTGGAGCAAAGGCAGCAGATCGATCACGGACCAGGGCAGAGTCCTGGGGCAACAACAGCAGATCGATCACAGACTAGGTCCGTGTTCTGGACCAATGGCAGATCGATCACGGATCAGGGCCATGTCATAGACCAACAGCAGCAGATCGATCAAAGAGCAGGGCCGTGTTCTGGAGCAATACCAGCAGATCGATCACAGACCAGTGCCGAGTTCTGGACCAATGGCGGCAGATCAATTACACACTAGGGCCAAGTTCTGGAGCAATACCAGCAGATCAATCAGACCATGGCCGAGTCCTGGAGCAATGGCAGCAGATCGATCTCAGACCAGCGCCGTGTCCTGGAGCAAAGGCAGCAGATTGAAGACAGACCTGGGCCGAGTCCTGGAGCAACAGCATCTGATCAATCAGGGGCCAAGGCCGCATCTTGAAGCATTAGCAGCAAATTGATCATGGGCCATAGACGAGGTCAGAGAGCAACGGAAGCAGATCAATCACTGACCAGGGCCAAGTTCTGGAGCAATACCAGCAGATCGATCACAGACCAGGGCCGAATCCTGAAGTAATGGCAGCAAATCGATCACAGACCAGGGCAGTGTCCTGGACCAATGGCAGCAGATCGAAGACGGACCTGGGCTAAAGCCTGGATCGATGGTTGCAGATCAATCATAGACCAGGGCCGAATCCTGGAGTAATGGCAGTAGATCAATCACAGACCAGGGCCAAGTTCTGGAGCAATGGCTGCAGATCGATCACGGACCAGGGCCGTGACCTGGCAGAGTCTGGTCTGAGATCGATCTGCTGCCATTACTCCAGGACTTGGTTGTGGTCTGATCGATCTGCTGCTGTTGCTCCAGGACTCCGCCCTGGTCTGTGATCAATCTGCTGCCATTGCTCCAGGATTCGGCCAGGATCTGTGATCAATCTGTTGTCATTGCTGGAGCAGTGTCCTGGAGCAATGGCAGTAAATGTAACATGGACCAGGGTCGAGTCCTGGAGCAATGGCAGCAGATCGATTGGGGCCAAGGCAGTGTCCTGGAATATTAGCAGCAGATTGATCACGGGCTATGCACGTGTCCGGGAGCAATGGAAGCAGATCGATCACAGAGCAAGGCTGTGTCCTGGAGCAAGGGCAGCAGATCGAACACGGACCAGGGCCAAATCCTGGAGCAAAGGCGGCAGATCAATCACAGAGTAGGGCTGAGTCCTCGAGCAACAGTAGCCGATCAGTAACAGAGCAGGGCTGAGCCCTGGACTAATGGCAACAGATCGATCACAGAGCAGCGCCTGGTTCTGGAGCAACAACAGCAGATCGACCACAGGCCTGAGCCGGGTCCTGGAGCAATGGTAGCAGATCGATTATGGACCTAGGCCCAGTCCTAGAGCTACAGCAGATCAAGCACAGACCCGGACCAAGCCCGGGAGCAATGGCAGCAGATCGATCACAGACCACAACCAAGTCCTGGAGCAATGGCAGATCAATCAGGGGAGAAAGTGAGGACTGCAGATGCTGGAGATTAGAGCTGAAAATGTGTTGTTGGAAAAGCGCAGCAGGTAAGGCAGCATTCAAGGAAGAGGAGAATCGACGTTTCGGGCATAAGCCCTTCTTCCTGAAGAAGGGCTTATGCCCAAAACGTCGATTCTTCTGTTCCTTGGATGCTGCCTTACCTGCTGCGCTTTTCCAGCAACACATTTTCAGATCAATCAGGGGCCAAGGTCACGTCCTGGAACATTTGCAGCAGATCGATTATGGACCTTGGCCGAGTCCTGGAGCTACAGCAGCAGATCAAGCACAGACCCAGACCAAGTCCTGGACCAATGGCAGCAGATCGATCACAGACCAGGGCTGAGTCCTGAAACAACAGCAGCAGGTTGATCACAGACCAGGGCCAAGTCCTGCAGCAAGGGCAGCAGATCGATCACGGACTAGGGCAGAGTCCTTGAGCTACAGCAGCAGATCAAGCACAGACCCGGGCCAAGTCCTAGACCAATGGCAGCAGATTGATTACAGAACAGGGCCAAGTCCTGGAGCAAGGGCAGCAGATCAATCACGGACCAGGGGTGAGTCCTGGACTAATATCAACAGATTGATCACAGACCAGGGTTGAGTCCTGGTGCAAAGGCAGTAGATCGATCACAGACTAGGGTCGAGTCCTGGAGCAATAGCAGCAGAGAGAGCATGAGCCAGGGCTGAGTCGTGGAATAATGGGCTGAAGTAGACCAATTTAATATAATCCTTCATAATATCTGATGCTTTTGTTATGAAGCCAGAATCACTGTTTAAAAAGGTAAATAGATAAAAAGGAACACTGTCCCTAGCGGGTTATAAGAAATGATCAGATAGATACACTTTGTTTTTTAAAGACTATCCATCACAACATGGGTGCTGGGGAAAAAATAAGCACTACCGCAGTTAGGCAGTAATGTGGGGGTAAAAGAAAGTAATTATTAAAAAAGTAAACAGGAGCGTAATTTGAATAAAGATTCGTGCACCTTGAGTCTTTCACTGTGTCTCACACCTGCACACACACAACATGGGTGCTTGGGGAACAAAAACAAGACTATCCGTAAGGCAACTGCTTTTTTAATTCCATGATAATTTAATTTTAAAATAGTTAATACTTTATTAGGTCATAGATTACCTTATTTATTTGTTTGGCTGAGTGATGTGAATTTAGTATCGCAAAATTTGCAGATGACTCAAAAATAGGAAGTCAAGTAGTAAAGGTGACATATCGAGCCTGCAATGAATATGGACAGGTTAAGTGAGGATATAAAAATTTGGCAGATGCAATATAAATGTGAGGAAATATAATGTCACTGCAATTTTCAGGATGAATAGAGGAGCTGCATATTATCTAAATGGAGAAAGATTGTAGGAAGCTATAGAATGGAATGATTTGGGAGTCCTCGTCCATGAATCCAAGTTCAGTACGTAATAGGGAAGACAAATGGACTATTGGCCTTTATTTCAAAGGGAATGGAATATAAAAATAGTGAGGTCTTGCTAAAACTATACAAGGCACTACTCAGGCCACAGCTGAAACATTATGGACAGTTTTAGTTCCCTTATTTAAAGGAAAGATATAGTGGCATTGGAGGCAGTCCTGAGAAAGTTCATTAGTGGGGAGGGATAGTCTTCTGAGGAAAGATTGAGTAGTTTGGGCTTGCACTCATTAGAGCATATAAGAATGAAAGGAGATATTGTGAAAATATATTTCTTATGAGACTTGGCAGAATAAATAAAGAGAGGTTGTTTTCCCTTGAGAGTCGGACATGGCTCAACTAACACAAAGGTAATGAGTTTTTTTTCTCTCAAGTGGTAGTCAATTTGTCCATAATTCTTCACTGCAGAAGGCTGTTGTGTCTGGATTATTAATTATATTCCAGGCAGGAAAAAAAAAAGAGATTCCTAATCACAAAAGGAATCAAGGGTTATAGTGAGGAAGTTAGAAAGCCACAAAAGGGATCAATTCCATGTTTTACCCTCCCTTTCAAGGCATACTGAGGACTCAAGGGTTAAATGTTCCACAGCAAAAGAGACACACTGCAGCATCAATTGGAAGCCTCTTACAATATAGACAGAACATCTCAGTAGGGGGGAGGCTGACTGTATCCCAGAAAAGGAGTCCAGTGGAGACACACATGTGGATTCCTCTGTAGCCTCAAACAGAGGTATTTGTCCTTCCCAGACAAATCCCCCATTGAGAACAGGCAAAACCCATCTGTTTTAATCTCTTCCTACCAACACATAGTCATGAAGAATACGATAATCAGTCCCTATAATCCATTCACAACTTATTATAGGACATCGATGTTCATTGGGTTTTGTAAATTCATAATTACCTATCTTAAGCTATGTAATGACAATCGACCATGTGACTGATAAATCTTTCGTTTAATCCCTATAAAAAATACTGTCTTTGTGTGTAGGGCAGAGATTCGTGGAGAAGTGTTATCACAAGTAGACACATGACTACTTCTGGGGCCAATAAAGCATTTACCATTGTACAGAAACTTGTATATTTTGTTTCACAAATCCAGACGACACATCAACATTTGTTGCCGTGACTCAGACCTCAACATTGGAACGTCTCACTAGGCTGAGTAAGTGACACAAAAGTCTGAATCGAATGGAACAGAGTGGTAAGGACGTCCCAGGGTATTTTACCTCAGACTGCTCCTGGTGTTCAGCCTGACAGACAATCTGTCCCTTACCCAGTGGAACTGGTACCTTGAAGAGTTGAATGAACCACCTGGACCCAGTTTGTAAGGTAGGAAATTTTGTCAGATTGCTGAATTGCTGCGGAATGACATTGGCTACTCTGTATTGTTCCTGTACGAAAAAGATTAGAATTGGGGACCCCAGTTGGGAAAGTGTTCATCACTACCTGACAGATTTGGTTTAGGGAGCTGCCTCTTTCAGGCAGCTGGTGGAAATTAATATATAAAGGAAAGAGGGCAGAGTTGGTAAATTTCTTACTCTTCAGTATTGATACGGTCGGTAGAAATTGTTTATAGCACAGCAAGGAGTCTTAAGGTAAAATGGGACAGTCCCTCTATTTAGTTGGGAAGGGGGACAATCTGTGAGAAAATACCTTATCAGGAAAATGGTTATAGGGGTTGTAGACCACTCTGAGAATTTTTATATACAAATTAAGGAATATCCTGTTTGAAGTTTTGAGTGTTTGTGATGGTATGTGTGGTGAAAGCTTTCATTTGAATGGTGAATTGATTCCTCAACTAGGACTTGGCACTTTTTAATTGCAATCGCATTAAAACAATTGACCAGGGTGGCAGTGTTTAGTCCTGTCTGTGTGGGTGTTGTGTTGTTTGTTCTTGTTTCTTGTTTGTTCGCTTACAGAATGCCGGGCTGAACTCTAAAATGCCAGAGAAAGGCTACCCCCGGGGACAAGTAAACCTTGTCTTACTGAGAAAGGTGGCCAAGCATCAGTCTGCCATCTCATGGAGGACACAGGAGCGTTCTGTTGCAAGAGCAAGGTGGGAGGAGAGGAAATATAGAGGGTAGGTGCAGAGACCCTTTGTGGGAGGGATTAATGCGATCCAATGGCTGGATGCATTTGGGAAGGTGCTTGGGGGCCATCAGTCCCCTAAAATTAAAGAGATCACAGACAGTATCCTGAGGGCTCTTTCGGGAGGTCCTTCCACCACCCCGTTGCCCTCTTCCCCTCAGTACCCCGCCTTCCCCCTCAACATTACCATCAGTGCTGAGCATTCTGACCCTCGGGTGGACGAGATCACTGCTTTGGCCACTCCCGGCCACACGGGGGAAGCTGTTACAATTCTCAATACTGGGATACAAGTTACTCATGTCAGTACTCAACAGGGTCCTAGTGTCCGGATGGAAAGTGTTGGTGATGTGTGAAGCTTATCTGCTCATTCCTTAACGAAAATATCTAACCTAACATTGAGGAAAATCACCTCAGACTTTAACATTTATTCGTTAACTGGAGGAATTCCAGTGAACTTTATAGTTTAATTTTTAAAATTGTAAAAGAGAGTGTAAAGATGGAGTTGGATATACCAGATCAACAATATTGTTTTCAGAAAATGATACTGGTTGAATTGAATCTTTGTTTCAGACTCATTTACCTCCACTTAATTTTAAGACTGCTGCATCTCCTTTGTCAGTATGGAGTGCCATTTGTAGCTTTACTCGATGTCAATTTCCCTTCCTCACTGAGAACTGAAGTATCAGTTCAACTTATCTTGCAAAAAAAAATCATGTAACAAAGGTTAAGATGCTGTTGTAAATATCGGTGTCTTTGGGTTAGTCATTATTTGTGCATATGAGGCATTTTGACAAGACTTTTATTAATGTTGCCGTAGTCATTTCACAGCCTAGGACATTATAAATGAACAATGGCTGATCAGAACTGCTCGAGAAAAAAAAAACAAATTGGGGATTGAAATTGAAAGACTAGAACCAGGTAATTATAATGGAGTTCAGAGTTGGAAACTGCACATTCTAAATTATAGCACTGGATTTTGATTAAATGAATTTCCAGTATATATTTAATACTGTTAAAAAAACTCCTGATTTGGTCAGCTGAGTGGGATAAGCATGTAATTGAACAAGCCTGCTACATTTACACGTTCAGTATCCATCACTAGGCAGATTTGAATCATTTGTTTGACTTTGAAATCTATTTGTTTGTTGTTATTATTTCACAGTGCGATGTACATAGAACATAGAACAATACAGCACAGAACAGGCCCTTTGGCCCATGATGTTGTGCCGAACATTTGTCCTAGCTCAAGCACCTATCCATGTACTATCCATTTGCCACTTAAAGGTCACCAATGATTCTGACTCTGCCACTCCCACAGGCAGCACATTCCATGCCCCCACCACTCTCTGGGTAAAGAACCTACCCCTGACATCCCCCCATACCTTCCACCCTTCACCTTAAATTTATGTCCCCGGGGGGAAAAAAGTCTCTGACTGTCTACTCTATCTATTCCCCTGATCATCTTATAAACCTCTATCAAGTCACCCCTCATCCTTCTCCGTTCCAATGAGAAAAGGGCTAGCACTCTCAACCTATCCTAGTACGACCTATTCTCCATTCCAGCAACATCCTGGTAAATCTCCTCTGCACCCTCTCCAAAGCTTCCACATCTTTCCTAAAATGAGGCGAGCAGAACTGCACACAGTACTCCAAATGTGGCCTTACCAAGGTTCTATACAGCTGCAACATCACCTCACAACTCTTGAATTCAATCCCTCTGCTAATGAACGCTAATACACCATAGGCCTCCTTACAAACTCTATCCACCTGAGTGGCAACTTTCAAAGATTTATGAACATAGGTCCCAAGATCCCTCTGCTCCTCCACCTTCCTAAGCACCCTACCATTAACCCTGTATTCCGCATTCTTATTTGTCCTTCCAAAATGGACAACCTCACACTTGACAGGATTGAACTCCATCTGCCACTCCTCAGCCCAGCTCTGCATCATATCCAAGTCCCTTTGCAACTGACAACAACCCTCCTCACTATCCACAACTCCACCAAGCTTCGTATCGTCTGCAAATTTACTGACCCACCCTTCGAATCCCTCTTCCAAGTCATTAATAAAAATTACAAAACAGCAGAGGACCCAGAACTGATCCCTGCAGAACTCCACTTGTAACTGGGCTCCAGGCTGAATATTTACCATCTACCACCACTCTCTGACTTCGACCGGTTAGCCAGTTTTCTATCCAACTGGCCAAATTTCCCACTATCCCATGCCTCCTGACTTTCCGCATAAGCCTACCATGAGGAACATTATCAAATGCCTTACTAAAATCCATGTACACTACATCCACTGCTCTACCCTCATCCACATGCTTGGTCACCTCCTCGAAGAATTCAACAAGACTGGTAAGGCAAGACCTACCCCTCACAAATCCGTGCTGGCTGTCCCTAATCAAGCAGTGTCTTTCCAGATACTCGTAAATCCTATCCCTCAGTACCCTTTCCATTACTTTGCCTACCACCAAAGTAAGACTAACTGGCCTGTAATTCCTGGGGTTATCCCTATTCCCTTTTTTGAACAGGGGCACAACATTCACCACTCTCCAGTCCCCTGGCACCACCCCCATTGACAGTGAAGATGAAAAGATCATTGCCAATGGTTCTGCAATTTCCTCTCTTGCTTCCCACATAATCCTAGGATATATCCTGTCAGGCCCAGAGGACTTGTCTATCCTCGGGTTTTTCAAAATGCCGAACACATCTTCCTTCCTAACAAGTATCTCTTTTAGCTTACCAGTCCGTTTCATACTCTCCTCTTCAACAATATGGTCCCTCTCATTTGTAAGTACTGAAGAAAAGTACTCATTCAAGACCTCTCCTATCTCTTCCAACTCAATGCACAGTCTCCCACTACTGTCCTTGATCGGACCTACCCTCGTTCTCATCATTCTCATGTTTCTTACATACTCATAAAAGGCCTTGGGGGTAATCCTTGATCCTACCCACCAATGATTTTTCATGCCCTCTCTTAGCTCTCCTAATCCCTTTCTTCAGTTCCCTCCTGGCTATTCAGTGCTATAGCGGGCGCACAGAGAGGGGAACCGGAAGGTAAGCGGAGACCGGTTTAAATTAACGATTTTTTTTTCAGTCTGCGTTTTTTTTTCCAACTAGGAGCGGGAACGCGGAAGTCATCAATAGAGGCTTCTGGGAAGGTAAGAGGTTTGGGTGGAGAAGGAATCAGAGACACTAGATGTCTCCCACCCTCCCTCCTCCTCTAACCTTAAAACAAAAGGTCTCAGTCGGCTGAACAGGTAAGCTACTTAGTGTTCTTGTTTTGGAGACTAAGTGTAGAGTTATGGCAGCGCAGGCAGTGGAATGTTCCTCCTGCAGGATGTTTGAGGTAGGGGTGACCACCGATGCCCCTGCCGACTTCACCTGCAGGAAGTGCAGCCAGCTCCAGCTCCTCACAGACTGCGTTAGAGAACTGAAGCTGGAGTTGGATGAACTGAGAATTATTTGAAAGGGTGATAGATAGAAGCTACAGGGACATAGTTACACCAGAGAACAGAGGTAGCTGGGTAACAGTTAGAGGTGGGAAGGGGAGGAAGCAGGCAGTGCAGGGATCCCCTGTGGTCGTTCCCCTCAACAATAAATATACCGCTTTGGATACTGTTGGGGGGGACTGCCTAGCAGTGACCGGGTCTCTGGCACGAGGTCCGGCTCGGAGGCCCAGAAGGGAAAGGGGGTGAGGAGGAGAGCGCTAGTTACAGGAGACTCTATAGTTAGAGGGACAGAGAGGCGGTTCTGTGGACGTGGGCAAGACTCTCGGATGGTTTGTTGCCTCCCGGGTGCCAGGGTCCGAGACGTCTCAGACCGTGTCTTCAGAATCCTTAAGGGGGAGGGTGTGCAGCCAGAAGTCGTGGTGCACATAGGCACCAATGACATAGGTAGGAAGAGGGATGAGAGGTCATTCAGGAGCTCAGGGAGTTAGGCTGGAAGCTAAAAGCTGGGACGGACAGAGTAGTCATCTCTGGGTTGTTGCTGGTGCCACGTGACAGTGAGGCAAGGAATAGGGAGAGAGTGCAGTTGAACACGTGGCTGCTAGGATGGTGTAGGAGGGAGAACTTCAGGTATTTGGACAACTGGACTGCATTCTGGGGAAGGTGAGACCTGTTCAAGCAGGACGGGTTGCACCTGAACCAGAAGGGCACCAATATCCTGGGAGGTAGGTCTGCTAGCATTCTTCGGTGGGATGGGGGAGGGGGTGGGGGGGTTTAAACTAATTTGGCAGGGGGAGGGGATCCGGACTTGTAGTCCAGCAAGCAGGCTAGCTGTTTGTTAGGATATCCAAGAATGTAGGGAGGCTGTGGAGAAGGTAGCACTGACAGGGAATATTTGTGGACACAGATGGGCTCAAGTGTGTATACTTCAATGCAAGGAATATCTGAAATAAGGTGGGTGAACTTAAGGTGTGGATCGGTACTTGGGACTACGATGTTGTGGCCATCACAGAAATGTGGATAGAAGAGGGACAGGAATGGTTGTTGGAGGCTCCTGGTTACAGATGTTTCAGTAAGATTAGGGGTGGGGGGGGGGGGCGGTGGTGGTAAAAAAAGGAGGGGGAGGGTGGCGTTACTAATTAGAAATGGTATAACGGCAGCAGAGAGGCAGTTCGAGGGGGATCTGCCTTTGGAGGTAGTATGGGCTGAAGTCAGAAATAGGAAAGGAGCAGTCACCTGGTTAGGTGTTTACTATAGGCCCCCCAATAGCATCAGAGATGTGGAGAAACAGATTTGGAAACAAATTTTGGAAAAGGTGCAGAAGCCACAGGGTAGTAGTCATGGGCGATTTCAACTTCCCAAATATGGATTGGAAGCTCTTTAGATTAAGTAGATTGGTCGGGGCGGTGTTTGTGCAGAATGTCCAGGAAGCTTTTCTAACTCAGAGGGGAGGCCATATTGGATTTGGTACTTGGTAACGAACCGGGACAAGTGATGGGCTTGTTAGTGGGTGAACATTTTGGTGATGGTGACCACAATTCTGTGACCTTCACCTTGGTTATGGAGAGAGATAGGTGCGTGCAACAGGGCAGGTTTTACAATTGGGGGGGGATAAAGGGTAAATACGATGCTGCAAGATAGGATCTGAGGAGCATAGGCTGTCAGGGAAGGATGTCGTTGAAATGTGGAACTTCAAGGAACAGATATGACGTGTCCTTGATATGTATGTACCTGTCAGGCAGGAAAGAGATGGTCGTGTGAGGGAACCTTGGTTGATAAGGGAGGTTGGAGCTGAAAATGCGTTGCTGATCCCCAACATCTGCAGTCCTCACTTTCTCCTGACAAGGGAGGTTGAATGTTTTGTAAGGAGGAAGAAGGAGGCTTACTTAAGGTTGAGGAAACAAGGTTCAGACAGAGGGATACAGGATAGTCACTTGTTCAGTTTCCATTTTTCACTAAGTATGCTTAGAACATAGAATATTATAGCGCAGTACAGGCCCTTCAGCCCTCAATGTTGCACCGCCCTGTCATACTCATCTGAAGCCCATCCCACCTACACTATTCCATGTATGTACATATGCCTGTCCAATGACGACTTAAATACACTTAAACTTGGCGTATCTACTACCGTTGCAGGCAAAGCATTCCATACACTTACTACTCTGAGTAAAGAAACTACGTCTGACATCTGTCTTATACCTACCTCCTCTCACTTTAAAGTAGTGTCCCCTCGTGTTTGCCGTCCCCATACTTGGAAAAAGTCTCTCCCTGTCCACCCTATCTAACCCTCTGATTTTCTTGTACGTCTCTATTAAGTCACCTCTCAACCTTCTTCTCTCTAACGAGAACAGCGTCAAGGCCCTCAGCCTTTCCTCGCAAGACATTCCTTCCATACCAAGCAACATCCTAGTAAATCTCCTCTGCACCCTTTCCAAAGCTTCCACATCCTCCTTATAATGTGGTGACCAGAACTGTACACAATACTCCAAGTGTGGCCGGCCCAGAGCTTTGTACAGCTGCAGCATAACCTCTTAGTTTCAGAACTCAATCCCTCTATTAATAAAGGCCAAAACACTGTATGCCTTAACAACCTTGTCAATCTGGGTAGCAACTTTCAGGGATCTGTGTCCATGGACACCGATATCTCTCTGCTCATCTGCACTCCCATTAGCCCAGTACTTTGCATTCCGATTACTCCATCCAAAGTGTATCACCTCACACTTGTCCACATTAAACTCCATTTGCCACCTCTCAGCCCAGCTCTGCATCCTATCGATGTCTCTCTGCAACCTTCCACATCCTTCATCACTACCCACAACTCCACCAACCTTAGTGTCGTCCGCAAATCTACTAACCCACCCTTCTAAGCCCTCATCCCAGGTCATTTATAAAAATGATGAACAGCAGTGGACCCAATACTGACCCTTGCAGTACGCCGCTATTAACTGGACACCAAGATGAACATGTTCCATGAGCTACAACCCTCTGTTTTCTTTCAACAAGCCAATTACTGATCCAAGCTGCTGTGTCTCCCACAATCCCATTCCTCTGCATTTTGTATAATAGCCTACTGGGGGAACCTTAGCGAACACCTTGCTGAAATCCATATACATCACATCAACCGGTTTACTCTCATCTACCTGTTTGGTCACTGTCAAAAAACTCAATAAGATTTGTTAGGCACTACCTACCCTTCACAAAACCATACTGACTGTCCCTGATCAGATTATTCTTTTCTAGATGGTTATAAATCCTATCTCTTATAACCTTTTCCAACACTTTACCAACAACTGAAGTGAGACTCACTGGTCTGTAATTACCAGGGTTGTCTCTACTACCCTTTTTGAACAAGGGAACCACATTTGCTATCCTCCAGTCCTCAGGCACTATTCCTGTAGGTGCTGATTTGAAGATCAATGCCAAAGGCTCGGCAATCTCTTCCCTTGCTTCCCAGAGAATCCTAGGATAGATTCCATCCGGCCCAGGGGACTTGTCTATTTTCACACTCTGCAGTATTTCTAATACCTCTTCCTTGTGAACCTCAATCTCTTCTAGTCTAGATGCAAGTATCTCTGTATCTTCGTTGCCAACATTTCCATTTTCTATAGTAAACACTGTTGAAAAATATTTATTTAGTGCTTCCCCTATCTCCTCTGACTCCACACACAACTTCCCACTATTATCCTTGATTGGCCCTAATTTAACTCTTGTCATTCTTTTATTCTTGACAAACCTATGGAAAGCCTTAGGGTTAACCCTGATCCTATCAGCCAACAACTTCTCATGTCTCCTCCTGGCTCTTCTGAGCTCTCTTTTTAGGTCTTTCCTGACTTCCTTGTAACCCTCAAGCGCCCTAACTGAGTTTTCACATTTTGTCCAAACACAAGCCCCCTTCTTCTTCTTGACCAGGGATTCCACTCCCTTAGTAAACCACGGCTCACGCGTCCTATATCTTCCTCCCTGTCTGACAGGTACATAGTTAGAGGACACACAGGAGCTTTTCCTTGAATAAGCTCCACATTTTTAATGTGCTCATCCCCTGCAGTTTCCTTCCACATTCTATGCTTCCTAAATCTTTCCTAATTGAATCGTAATTTCCCTTTCCCCAGCTGTAACTCTTGCTCGGTGGAGTACACCTATCCCTTTCCATCACTAAAGATTAGATTACATTACAGTGTGGAAACAGGCCCTTCGGCCCAACAAGTTCACACCTACCCGCTGAAGCGCAACCCACCCCATACCCCTACATTTACCCCTTACCTAACCCTACGGGCAATTTAGCATGGCCAATTCACCTGACCTGCACATCTTTAGACTGTGGGAGGAAACCAGAGCACCTGGAGGAAACCCACGCAGACACAGGGAGAATGTGCAAACTCCACACAGTCAGTCGCCTGAGGAATTGTGATCACTGTCTCCAAAGTGCTCACCTGCTTCCAAATCTAACACCTGGCCAGGCTTATTACCCAGTACCAAATCTAAAGTGGCTTCGCCCCTTGTAGGCCTGTCTACATACTGTGTCAGGAAGCCCTCCTGCACACACTGGACAAAAACTAACCCATCTGTAGTACTTGTACTGTAGTGATCCCAGTCAATATTTGGATAGTTGAAGTCCCCCATGACAATTACTCTGACTCTTTCACTCCTATCGAGAATCATCTTTGCTATCATTTCCTCTACATCTCTGGGACTATTTGGAGGCCTATAGAAAACTCACAGAATGGGGACTTCTCCTTTCCTGTTTCTAACCTCAGCCCATACTACCTAAGTTAATGAGATCCAAACATCCTTTCTACAACTGTAATATTATGCAATATTTTAAAGCAATTTGTACTATCCTGAACTGCATTATCACAGTTAGTTAATTAATTAATTGTCAAGGCTTTATACCTTTCCACATTGTCAGTGATTTGTGTCACTGCCTCGTGGTGACTTTAAAGCATGCTGCATTGATTAATGTTCAATAGATGACAAAAATTATGGCAGTATGAGGAAACATACTTGGCATAGCAAGTGAGGAACTGTTAAGGGAAAGTGAGACTGTGTGTTCCTCATGCAAAGCGCTGTCACTGAAACAAGTGGTTGAATAACTTTCTGTGCAGTAGCCACTTATTTTTACTCGATAAGCTTGCCCTGGAATAGGACAAATCTAATTGATGGGGTTCTTTACACTACTATTTCTGAACAATATGGAGGCAATACTTCTGAGATGTTGAAATTGGATGTATTAACAAGATGTTTTAAAAAAAAAGGAATAGGAGAAACAGCATAAAGAAGCTAAAGCTGAATAAGATAAACAAGAGGGGCTAAAGCTACAAAGCTGTAGAGAGAACCTAAACACTTCTCAGGATCCCGAGCTCAGGTCTGACATACCAACCCTCTGAGGGGGGAGGGAATGATACTGAGGTAGAGGGGGAATGGGATGTTACCCTAGAGCACCGGTGCCTCCCATTGAGCCACTTATGAGTCTATCCTCGCTGCTGTACCCAAGTCTCTGTATAGCTGATCGAATTAAGATGCGCTCCAGGAAAGCAACGGCACTCTGTTACCTTTGCAATGGAGTTAGCTTAGTCAGCTCAGGACCGTATGGGAAAGGGTCGCCAATGATACGGCTAGTGCTTTCACTGAAGTTAATGCTGAGCTATTTGCAGTTAGGACTGTGACCCTCCAGAATCATTTGGCCCTGGACTTCCAAGAAGGGTGGTACCTGTGCTATTGTTGGGGCAGAGTGCTGCACCTACATCCCTGACCTCTAAACACATCACGTGGGAAATCCAGACTCTCCAAACTATTGACAAGGGGTTTAGCGATGGCTTGGAGGGGTGGCCACTAGGGGGAGTTCTTGGAGGATGGAGAAGCCTGCTGGTACATATCAGAATTACAATACTAATTGTAATCGCCTGCATTCTAGTGCTCCGGTTCTTATGGCCACTGTTATCAGAATGTTTTTGCTATAGGCTCTGAGGGGACCTGTCATGATCAATAGGAGGAAATTAGGAAGTTAGAAAGCCACAAAGGGATCAGTTCCATGTTTTACTTCTCTTGCAAGGCATACTGGGGCTCAAGAGTTAAACATTCCACTGCCAAAGAGTCTCATTGCAGTATCAATTGGAAGCCTGTCCTCTTACAATAGAGGCAGAACATTTCAGTAGGGGACAGGCTGACTGTATCCCAGAAAAGTAGTCCAGTGGAGACACACATGTGGATTCCTCTGTAGCCTCAGTCAGAGGTATTTATCCTTCCCAGGCAAGACTGATAGCCTTGGCCATAACCCTGTTAAACTGCCTCCTGCTCCCATTGTCTTACTTCCCCTCCATATTAGCATAGGTATGTGAATCCCCCATTTAGAGCAGGCAAAACCCTTCTGTTTTAAATCTTTTCCTATCAACACTTGATCATGAAGAATATGATAATCAGTCCCTGTAATCCATTCACAAGTTATTATAGGACATCGACGTTCATTGGGTTTTGTAAATTCATAATTACCTATCTTAAGCTATGTAATGACAAGCAACCATGTGACCGATAAATCTTTTGTTTGATCCCTACAAAACAATACTGTTTGTGTGTAGGGCAGAGATTCGTGGAGAAGTATCACCCCAAGTGCAACTACTTCTGGGGACATTGAGAATTTCTCGCTGTCCAATAATAAAGCATTTACCATTGTACAGAAACTGTTGTCGTCTGGATTTGTGGAACAAAATATCCATCAACGAGGGGGTTAAGGTAGAAAAGTGTAGTTTAGGATTCTCAGGTCAGCCATGATCTCATTGAATGGCGGAGCAGATTTGAAGGTTCGAATGGCCTACTTCTGCTCCCATATCTGATGGCCTTGTGTCTTTAATATCTAATTCGGTGTCTGCATAGGAGTCCGTTCTTCTGTTGTAGATAGTTTGGAAAATGATTTGTTTTCAAGAAATATCAATGATGTGGAGGTGCTGGTGTTGAACTGGGGTGGACAAAGTTAAAAATCATATAGCACTAAGTTATAGTCCTTCAGGTTTATTTGGAAGCACTAGTTTTCAGAGCGCTGCTCCTTTATCAGGCACCTAGTGGGGCAGAATCAAAACACAGAATATATAGCAAAAGATGCAATTAAAATGGTCGATCGAACAAATCCAGTTTGCTGTTGTTAAGTCTTTCTGTCTTTTAGACAGGTTTCAGTTCATTGATGTTTAAATCCCAGAACTTCTTTTGTTACATTCTCGAGATAACTTATGGTTTTATAAAAAAGGGTGATATATCTCAACTCAGACAATGTATTAAAAAGGTAGGAGATTAGAACCTTTCTGTATCCCAATCTTGAATCAGACTGGTTCTATTTCCAAAGTAGGAATTTATAATATGTTACATGGATCAACTGCCTGCATTGACTGCTTGCAGGTTGTGTGCTTTTAGAGCAAAAATAGAATGTATCTGCAAATACAATTCTGCAAATGCAAATTCACCCCACATACTAATGTGTATGTGTGTGTGTGTGTGGTGTGATATGAACTCATGGTCCCGGTTGAGGCCATCCTTATGGGTATCGACATTGGCGATCAGCCTCTGCTCAGTCACTCTGCGTTACTGCGTATCTCAAAGTCCGTGTTGGAGGATGGTGATCTGAAGATCCAAGGCCGAATATCCCTGACTGCTGAAGTGTTGCCTGACTGGGAGGGTTCATCCCTGTCTGATGATTGTTGCGCAGTGCAGTCCTGTCATGGCAACCAGTGCAGGACATATCAGTGTCAACATGGGTATCAACATTACATGTGGAAACACCACATGTATGGCAGCTACTCATGTGACTCAGCCAACGTTGTCTATTTCATATGCTGCAGGCAAGGATGTTCTGAGGCATGGTACATTAGCAAGACCAAGCAGATACTACGACAATGGATGAATGCACACTATGCAACAATTGCCAGACAGGGATGTTCCCTCCCAGCCGGGAATACTTCAGCGGTCATTTGGTGTTGGAACTTCGGGTGACCATCCTCCAAGGTGGACTTCGGGATATGCAACAATGCAGTGTGGGCGAGCAGACTCTGATAGCAAAGATTGGTACCCACAAGAATGTCCTCAAGCGGTACCTTGGGTTCATAATCACACGACGGTGACCACACACACACACACACACACACACACACACACCTCTCACAGGCTTATATTCTGTCACACTCATGCACACACTCTACTCAGCATGCACACTCTCTCTCCCCCTCACATTTACATTAAATCTATGGGGCAAATTTGCATTTGCAGAAATGTATTTGCAGGTACATTCTATTTTTACTCAAAGTACACAATCTGCAAGCAGTCAATCCATGTAACATTTTATAAATTCCTAGTTTGGAAATAGAACCAGTCTGACTCAGGATTGAGATAAAGACAGACTCTAATCTCACATCTTTAATACATTGTCTGAGCTGAGATGTCACTTTTTTTGATAAAACCTGAAGTTATCTTGAGAATGTGACTTAAAAGAAGTTCTGGAATTTACAAATTAATGAACTGAAACCTGCAACCCATTCTAGAAGATGAAAAAGACTTAAAAGCAACCTATGTTTGTTCAATATATTATTTAAATTGCATGACACTGTGATCTTTTGCTATAAATTCTGGATCTTATGATTCTGCCCCACGAGTTACCTAATGAAAGAGCAGTGCTCTGAAAGCTAGTACTTCCGAATAAACCTGTTGGACTATAACCTGATGTTGTGCGATTTTTAAACTTTAAAGAAATGTCAAGATAGCTTTTAAAGCAGTAATCCATTAATCTAAAATGAACCTCCGACAATTGCAGGGAGAGGATTCCGGTGAGTAGCTGTGGAGTTAAGTTTTTGGTAGAGAATTTAGGAAGACAATGGTTTCAGTCTCCCCAAATTTTTCATCCATCCAATATTGAATATCAGACAAGCAGTCAGAGTAGAAGCAACAATGGAGGAGTACAAATGAACTTATCGGTAGTACACTTGTCTGTTGGAGGATCTCTCACCTGGATATATAAAAAACAGTGGCTCTATTTCAAAGAAAATCAAGGGAGTTATTCCTGGTCCCCTGGCCAATATATATTCCACAATTAATGTCACAAAATCAAATGATTAGGTCAATGTCTCATTACAATTTGTGGGAGCTTTCTGTGCTCCAATTTGTTGTTCTGTTTGGTAATTTACAACACCGATTACATTTCACAAAATCTTCAAAGGCTACAAAGTGTTTGAAATATCAGGTGGGTTACTAAGGCATGGACATAAATGTAAATTGTTCTCTTGTGAAAATCAACACTGTTTTTAGACAGTTTTAAAAAAATTCATTCACAGGATGTGGATATCACTAGATGGGCCAGCATTTATTACCCATCCTTAGTCACCCTTGAGAAAGTGGTAGTGAGCTGCCTTCTTAAACCACTGTTGTCCATGTGCTGTAAATGAGGAGGGAAATCCAGGATTTTTACCCAACAACAGTGAAGGAATTTCCAAGTCAGGATGGCTTGGAGGGAAACTTGCAGGTGGTGGTGTTCTCACTCATCTGCTGCCCTTGTCCTTCAGGATGGAGGAGGTTGTGGGTTTGGAAGATGTTGTCTAAGAGCCTTGGTGAACTTTTGCAGCACATCCTGTAGATTGTATACACTGAATGTCAGTGGTGGAGGGACTGGATGTTTGTGAATTTGGTGCAGATCAAGCAGGCTGTTTTGTCCTGGAATGTGTCAAGTTTCACCACTATTATTGGAATCTCAGGCAATTGGAGCATATTCCATCTCACTCCTGAGTTGTGCCTTGTAAGAGATGGACAGGCTTTGGGGAGTCAGGGGATAAGTTACTTGCAGCAGATCAGAAAGTAGCTGAGAAACAGGAGGGGATTACAGAGGTAATGTGCAGGAAAATGATAAACCATTGTAGGTGAAAGTCCAGCTATGTTTGATAGTTTGCAGTGCAACTATTCATGGGAGGATGGTGAGACAGTGTAGCCAGTTAAGTCAAAGGCTGCAGACAGATCAAGGATGATGAAAATGGATTGTTTACATTTGTCACTATTATATCGGATCTAATTTGTGACTCTAATGAAAGTCATTTTAAGTGTGGCAGGGTTAGACAATTAACAGCACTTCCAAGAAACTAATTAAATAAATGAGTATTTTCTGTGTATTCCTTGGGGCCTCAAGATCCTGGACCTTGATTCCCATCAACCCAAGAGTTCTGGGCTTATGTAAATGCATTATGTTTGTTGGGTCAATTTCTCAATGTTTTAGTTTCAACTTTAAAACTTTACATTATGTTTATGCTTGCCAAAGATCGAAATTTATAAATCACAAAAAAAGGTAAAGGGAAATTTGACAAAGTTAAGTAATTGTGCATGTTCAGTTTAAAAGATATTCACAACTCTTAACTGACCCCAATCTGTACAGCTAAGTCAAAACACACAGAACAGCTCTACCAGGACAGTTCTGATGTGTTATCCAGTTGAAACTTGAACTGTTGCTGTCTCTCCGCAGATGTTGCCTGACCTATTGTGTATTTCTAGCATTTTCTGTTTTTAAATTCACATTATCAGCACTTCAGTTTTTGCCTTTATCATAGAAGCTATTCAGAACATCAAGTCTGCGCCAACCCTCTAAACAGCATCCCATCCAGAACCCACCACTACCCTGCATTTCCCATAGCTAAACCACCTAGCCTGCACAATCTTGGATATTAAGAGGCAATTCAGCATGGCCAATCCATCCAACTTACACATCTTTAGACTGAATGGAAACCCACACAGACATGGAAAAATGTGCAAACTCCACACAGACAGTCCCCAAGGCTGGAATAAAACCAGATTCCCTGATTATTGTTAGGCAGCAGTGCCAAAAGGCCACCATTTAGTATGACTTTAGTACAGAGACTGTTTATTTTACCTATTCTTCCAATCGTGCTGCAGGTGCAGGAATTCATTGAGCTGGTGTTGTTACTGCTGGTCTGCCAATTAATGGAAACACTTATTTTTATTTCAATTAATAATCTATGATCAATCAGCCTGGCAGGGTGGCACAGTTAGCATTGTTGCCTCACAGTGCCAAGGAACCAGGTTCAATTCCATCCTTGGGGACTGTCTGTGTGGAGTTTGCACATTCTTCCCATGTCTGTGTGGGTTTCTTTTCACAGTCCAAAGACATGTTAATTGGATGGATTGGCCATTTTAAATTGCCCATATAGTGTCCAGGGATGTGTAGGTTAGATAGATTAGCCCTGGAGAATGCAGGTATAGGGTGAGACATGGGACTGGATGAGATTTTCTTCAGAGGGTTGGTATGATCTGCTTCCACACTGTTAGAATTCTATGATTTCTATAAGAGTCATTTTCTACTAATGGCAAACTGTCACTACGCAGAAAATGTATCAAAAGATGTTCCCTGCATTGTCTATTACCCCTTTGCACAAGTACAGTGTCAGACAATGTTGGACATAGTGAGGACTGCAGATGCTAGAAAGGCAGAGTCGATAAAGTGTGGAGCTGGATAAATCACAGCAGTTCAAAAGCATCAGAGGTCCTGCTGAAAGATTCGGACCTGAAACTTTGACTCCCCTGCTCCTCTGATGCTGCTTGACCTGTTGTGTTTTTTCCAGCTCCACACTTGAAATCGGCAGTATCAGAATATTCCATGTTGAGATATTGTTTATGGTTTCTTGTCTTGGTAATGTGACATTTCTAGCTATCAGTCCCTGTGTTTGAGTAGAACAGAAACAGCAAACAAAAAGCAGGACATACCAGACCTATAAAATAATGGCTGAGACTGCACTTGGAGTGGGTGGGGTAAGTGACTTGACTTGTAAGGGTGGACATTGCAACAATGGGAAAGAACATTAGTCACAGGCCCATGCAAATGTAGAACACAGAGGTTGCTTATTCCCTGGCCATCCTACAGCATTGACTGTCTCTGTATCTATCCTCTCTTGACATCATACCTTTACAAAAAAAGGAGTGAAACATTAGAAATGTTGAACAAGGGGGGTCAAGTGTGTCAGCATGACCCAAAAATGTTATGTATATACACTGTTACTCCTGCTTCCAGACAGTGCAGTAGGGTCTCAGTGCAGACTTGCATTAATGGAGCTCATCTGTGGTCAAGAAAAGCTGCCAGATGGTTCGAAGGTGCATTTAATGTTGACATAGAACCTCACAAACACATGACAGTTAACACCAAGCAACTTTAGATGCAAAGTAATAATGATGTACAGGTATTTTTCACAATGCCAACATTGTGCTCTCAATAGATTTTCTTGGAGAGGATAGAGGGAAATTTGGCCAATTGGATAGAAAACTGGCTAACCGGTCGAAGGCAGAGAGTGGTGGTAGATGGTAAATATTCAGCCTGGAGCCGTTACAAGTGGAGTTCCGCAGGGATCAGTTCTGGGTCCTCTGCTGTTTGTAATTTTTATTACTGACTTAGATGAGGGAGTCGAAGGGTGGGTCAGTAAATTTGCAGATGATACGAAGATAGGTGGAGTTATGGACAGTGAGGAGGGCTGTTGTCGGCTGCAGAGGGACTTAGATATGATGCAGAGCTGGGCTGAGGAGTGGCAGATGGAGTTCAACCCTGCCAAGTGTGAAGTTGTCCATTTTGGAAGAACAAATAAGAATGCGGAATACAGGGTTAATGGTAGGGTTCTTAGTCAGGTGGAGGAACAGAGGGATCTTGGGGTCTACGTACATAGATCTTTGAAGGTTGCCACTCAGGTGGATAGAGTTTGTAAGAAGGCCTATGGAGTATTATCGTTCATTAGCAGAGGGATTGAATTCAAGAGTCGTGAAGTGATGTTGCAGCTGTACAGGACTTTGGTTAGGCCACATTTGGAGTACTGTGTGCAGTTCTGGTCGCCTCACTTTAGGAAAGATGTGGAAGCTTTGGAGAGGGTGCAGAGAAGATTTACCAGGATGTTGCCTGGAATGGAGAATAGGTCGTACGAGGATAGGTTGAGAGTTCTCGGCCTTTTCTCGTTGGAACGGCGAAGGATGAGGGGTGACTTGATAGAGGTTTATAAGATGATCAGAGGAATAGATAGAGTAGACAGTCAGAAACTTTTTCCCCGGGTACAACAGAGTGTTACAAGGGGACATAAATTTAAGGTGAAGGGTGGAAGGTATAGGGGAGATGTCAGGGGTGGGATCTTTACCCAGAGGGTGGTGGGGGCATGGAATGCACTGCCCGTGGGAGTGGTAGAGTCAGAATAATTGGCGACCTTTAAGCGGCATTTGGATAGGTACATGGATGGGTGCTTAATCTAGGTTAGAAGTTCAGCACAACATCGTGGGCCGAAGGGCCTGTTCTGTGCTGTATTGTTCTATGTTCTTTCCCTCCCTCCTACCATGTTTTCGTGCACTTCCTAGTTCTATGCTGGAGTGGAGGTACTCTGCCGAGAAGTGGCTCAGTGGACCTTGGCCAGAGGCAAGGTGTCCTTCCTCAGCTTGAACATCCGTTGGAGTGGAACTTCCAGTTCTCAATACTGTCTGCATTTTTGGTGGGATGGAGAGCTTTTAATCATGGCAAATCTCTGTGTCTTAGTACTACATATTTACTATTTTTTTGCGGTGAGGTTCCTGTAGATGTACATTCAAGAAATAATAAAACAGAATTATATTTTAATCCTCCAGTAATTTACTCCTGTGCTAAAATTGTCTTTATGTTTAGAACTAGGTTTACAGTTACAAGCTAATTCTTACTAATTCTTCCTATTTTCACAGTTTATGACATTTACAATCCTCTGTTAAATTACTATTCACTTATTACTTGTTAACAATTCACATTCAACAGCTTATCAATTTTCTAAACACATTTACTGCCAAGCTTTGAATATTATTTTAATCAGTGCAAACCTGCAAAATTCTGTAATAATTGTTGCCTCAGAATAAATGGTGTTATCAATGACTTAGTGTTTTAATAACAAATATCTCACCTATATCATTGTCATCCATTGGAGCAGGAACCGGGTTGGAGGGAATATTTTCTGAGGAAAAAAACACTATGATAAGTTTTCTTCCAACATTTGTCTTATGACAACATTACTGAAACCAAATCATGTCGGTTTTCTTGAGTGCAATCTTGTCTCAATAAGGCAGCAGTGTATTGTGCAGTTTCACATTACTTTGAAAATATATAAGACAAGTTTTGAAAACATCAGCATAGCTATTACACTGTAGTATTGTGAGCTTTTTACAATGTGTGAATTTTATAATACCCAGTTATCTTGTGAATCTTTCAAAATAACATTGATTGGTGTTTGACAAAGGCAAATTAAGAATTCTTGAACCTTTCTCGCTTCCTTGTACCTTGATGGAGAAATTTGATCAACGGCTCTCTTGAGAGCGCCACAGATATTGACAGCAACCTACTAATTAATGTAGTTTGGATTGGAGCTCAAGTAGTACTAAGTAGGCGGTATAATAGGTATGGCTGCTTGCCCCTAGTGAGGGTACTAAATATGCCTCAGGACCAGTGGAAATAGGCCTTGCCTCTGGATTTTGCATTATACTGGAGCATTAGCAGATTGTGACCCAACTTCATGACACAACCAAGTTTTCCATGTGCTGAACTACTGATTGCATGTCTTCAAGGATATGCCAAAATGAGAAGACTGGGAAAATTGAGTGACTGCTTGAGTTTTGGTGTCATGTTAACAAAGGATTGAATTGCTAGCTTTTCTGCTTAGCTGATACATACATGTGGATGCCCGAAAAAAAAGGAATGCATACATTGCAAAATAAAAGTCTCATCTCAGGCAAAAACAAAACACAAAATCAATTAAAAATTCAAGAATAACTTCTTAGAATCCCTACAGTGTGGAAGCAGGCCATTTGCTCCATTGAGTCTACACTGACCCTGCAAACAGCATCCTGCCCAGACCCATCCCAATGCAGTGTAACCCTGCACATTTAGAATGGCCAATTTACCTAACTTACACATCTTTGGATTGTGGGAGAAAATGAGAGCACCTGGAAGAAACTTACGGAGACACAGGGAGAATATACAAACTGCACACACACCTGAGGATGGAATTGAAACTAGGTCCCTGGTGCTGTGAGGCAGCAGAGCTAACCACTGAACCAAGATGTTAAGCCCCTTGCTAAATTATTGAAGTCAAAAGGATTCTTGGTATAATAGCTTATATGTTAAATATGCATACATTATGACAGTGACTACAGTTCAAAAGTAATTAAGTAAAATCAAAAATTGCTGGAAAACTCTGCAGGTCAGACAACATATTTGGAGAGAAAAAGAGATAATGTCTTGGATTTTTACCTTAAGTTGAGCAGTAAGAGTCAGAAAAACTCCCAGCTCACCTAATCCACTAGAGGAGAATGTGCAAAGACGATTTTCAACATGGGGGAAGAAAGGAAAGTGGGCGAGGGGAACAGTTGTGAGCTGGAGGATCACAAGTGGACTTCTGTCAAACCAGCCAACTGGCAAAGAGTTTGGAGGCAGAAACAGAGATTGATATGCACCAAGGCAGGCTGGTCACAAGGTCTGCCTCAGTGTTTTGGGACCTAGTCCCAGTTATAAGTAAACATCAAAGTCCTCCTTCTCTTAACCCTCCCGAACCCTGCAGGTTTTCTATGCCACTACATGTCCTTCCACCTAATACCCCAACCAATGGTCTCAGATGCTTTCCTAGTACCCCCTATAACCTTTGTTTTAGGATGATATATTGATGTGGATAGAGAATTAGGTAAAAACAATGACTGCAGATGCCGGAAACCAGAGTCTAGATTAGATTAGAGTGGGTGCTGGAAAAGCACAGCAGTTCAGGCAGCATCTGAGGAGCAGTAAAATTGACATTCCAGGCAAAAGCCCTTCATCAGGAATAGAGAATTGGATAGTAGTTTGGAGTTTGGATAGAAAATTGGCAAATTAACTGAAAACGGAGTTGGGATGAACGGATCATTTTCAACTTGGTCAACTGTTCCCAGTGGAGTACTAATATGATAAGTCCTCAGCCTCTTAAACAAGATTGTTATAATCCATATCAATGATTTGGCTAAAACAATTAAACTTTATTGTAGCCAAATTTGCTCATAATGCAAAAAAGGAGGAAAACAAATGGTTTGGAGTTTATTTAAAAATTTGCAAAGGGATATAGACAGGTTAAGTAACTGAGTAAGAAATTGCCAGATAGAATATAACATGGGAAAATGTGAATGTGCTCCATTTGGCTGGAAGAATAGAAATGCAGAATATTATTTCAATAGGGAGTGACTCCAAACTACTGCCGTACAGAGGGAATCTGGGTTTCCTTGCACATGAATTAGATAAGATCAGAATGCAGGTACAGCAAATAATAAGGAAAGCAAATCATTTTTTTTAATGCAAATGGAATGGAGCATAAAAGTAGGGAAGTCTTATTACAATTGTACATGGTAATGATGAGACTATATTGCAGTTCACATGCATTGGAATATATTCAGCAAAAGTTCACTCGACTAATTCCTGGGATAAGGGATTTATCTAGTGAGGTAAGGTAAAGATATGAGCTTATATTTATTACACTTTAGAGGAATAAGAGGTGATCTTGTGCAACACGTAATATTTCAAGATAGATAGGGTAGATTCTGTGATAACGCTTTTCTTTTTGGAGGGATCTAGGACTAGTGGGCAGTTCGATAAAACAAAGTCTCCCATTAAAACAGACATGAGAAGAGATTTCTTTCCTCAGAGTTAGTCTTTGTAAATGTATTCCACAGAGAGCAGTGAAAGCTGGGTCATTAAATATATTCAAAATGGAGTTAGATTTTTGATCAACAAGGAAGTGGAGGTTTATGTGGGAGCATCCAAAAAAGTAGAGGTAAGGCCAGTCAAAGGTGACTAGTGGAGCTAGTTTGATAGAATAGTAATTTATTGTCACTTGTATTTAGAAAATACAGTGAAAAGTATTTAAGTCACAGTATTCCAGTGCCATTTTAATTATTTTTAAAAAATATTTTCTGTAATTAAGACAAAGTTTATAGTTTGTTCCCTTCACATCTCATGGGTTTCTGAAGAGGCTCCAGAACACCGCTGCCAAAACCAATCCTAAGGTTGCCATAGGAAGGAGGAACAGCGCCTCTACCATTGCAGCAGCCCCCTTATTGCTGCCGCAAGGATTCCCAGGCTGGACCCAATGTACTGCCACCGCCAAAGCTGCTACACTGATACCACTGCAAGGAGGATTGGACCAGAACCTCCCCCCCCCCCCCTCCCATATATAGCTGATGCCCTGCCATATCACTGCCACTGAAGAGATTGCATCATTGCCAGGAGAAAGTGTGAAACCACCAAGTCACCAACGCTGACGCCCATCTGCCATGGCCATGAGGAACACAGACAGGGTGTACTATGCCACCACTGCTGCTGCAACAGCCCGTCACTAATGTTTTCATCCACCGTAGCCACAGAAAGCAGACAAGATGTAGTTTGTTATGCAAGAGCTGAAGAGTATTTTTCTGTGTTTTAGGACTCTGACTACTTTTTTTTATATTGTACAAGATAGTAAGGCTATGGAGTAGAAGGCTCTGAGCATTACAGTCTAAACTCTCAGCAGAACACTAACACATGACCATTGAGGTCATCATGATGTATGGGGTAGGCAATGGCCTTGTGGTATTATCGTTAGACTTATTATCCAGAGATCCAAGTAATGTTCAGGAGATCTAGTTCAAATCCATCATGGCAGATGATGGCATTGGAATTCAGTAAAAATTAGATTATTAATCCCAGATTTATTTAGGACCAGAAAATCATGGTAGATTGACAGAAAAGCCTATCTGGTTCACTAAACTCTGTCAGGGAAAGAAATCTGCTTTCCTCGACTAGTCTGGCTACATGGGACTCTTTAATTGCCCTCTGAAATGATCTAGCAAACCATTCAGTTGTACGATTCACTACAAAGTCTCAAATAAATTAAACCAGATGGACTACTTGGCATCGATCAAGGCACCAGAAAAGGCAATGGCAGAAATAACCATATCAACCCTGCAAAGTTGTCCTTACTAACATTCTCAGGGTTAGTGCCAGAATGGAGACAGCTGTCTCAAAGACTAGTCAAGCAACAGCCTGACATAGTCAAGCTCACGAAATCATACCTTACAATGTTCCAGACACCACCATCACCATCCATGGATATGTCCTGTCCACTGGCCGGACAGACCCAGCAGAGGTGGCGGCACAGTGGCATACAATCAGGAGGGAGTTGCCCTGGGAGTTCTCAACATTGACTCTGCACCTCAAGTCTCATGGCTTCAGGTTAAAAATGGGCAAGGAAAACTTCCTGCTGATTACAGCGCACCTTCCTCCCTCAGTTGCTGGATCGATATTCCTCCATGCTGAACAAGACTTGGAGGAAGCACAGAGGATGGCAAGGGCACAAAACGTACTCTGGCTGGAGGATTTCAATGTCCTCCACCAAAAGTGGCTCGGCAGCAGTACTACGGATTTGGCCGATCAGGTCCTAAACGACAGCTGCTAGGCTGGGTCTATAACGAGTGGTGAGGGAACCAACAAGAGGGAAAAACATACGTGACCTCATCCTTACCAACCTGCTAGCTGCAGAAGCATCTGTTCATAACAGTACTGGTAAGAGTGACCACCGCACAGTCCTTATGTGTTGCGTGGCACTATCACCATGCTAAATGGGGCAGACCTTCAACAGATCTAATAGCTCACAACTGAACATCCATGAGGCACTGTGGGTTATCAACTATAGCAGAATTGTACTCCAGCACAATTTGTAACCACATGATCAACCCTGGTTCAATGGAGAGTGTCAGACAGTATGCCAGACACAGCAATGGATATACCTGAAGATGAAATTTCAACCTCTTGAAGATGCCAACAAGGACTATTTACATACTAAACAGCATAAGCAACAAGTGCCAGTGGATATAGGTTTACTCACTGAGCTAAAAAAGGTTCATTTTCAGATGTTTTATCACCATAATAGGTAACATCTTCAGTGAACTTCTGGACAAAGCTTCGTCTGGAGACTCACTGAAGATGTTACCTAGTATGGTGATGAAACGTCTGAAAATGAACCTTCCAGATCAGCAAGCAAACCTATATCCAGAATGTCAACCTGAGCTACAAATCTTCTCAAAACTCTAACAAGTGATAGAGCTAAGCAATCCCACAACCTGATCTGATCTCTGGAGTCCTACCACATCCAGTTGTGAATGGTGGTGAGCAATTAAATAATTCACTGGAGGAGGACGCTCCACAAATGTCGCCATCTTTGCTGTTGGCAGAGCCAGTCACATCAGTGCAAAAAAATAAGGCTGAAGCTTTTGCAGCAATCTTTATCCAGAAGAGGTGAATGGATGATCCATCTTGGCCTCCACCAGTAGTCCCCAGCCTTACAGATACCAGTCTTCAGCTAATTTGATTCAGTCCAAGTAATGTCAAGAAACAGTTAGAGAAACTGGATACTGCAAAGGCTATGGGCCCTGCCAATATTCTGGCAATAGTACTGAAGATTTATGCTCCAGAACTTGCCACTCCCCTAACCAGTACAGTTATAACACTGGCATCTTCCTGACAATGGGGAAAATTGCCCAAATATGTCCTCTATACAAAAATTAGGACAAATCCCAATTGACTAGAAACTTAACTGGACTCACTACATAAAAACAATGGCTATTAGAGCAGGTCAGACGCTAAGAATACTGCGGCAAGTCAGTCATCTCCTGACTCCCTAAAGCCTATCCACCCTCTACAAGGCACAAGTCAGGAGTTGAGATGGAATACTCCCCACTTGCCTCGATGAGCACAGGCCCAGGAAGACTCTAGAAGCTTGACATCATCCAGGACAAAGCAGCCCGCTTTTTGGCAGTACATCTTCAAGCATCCACTCCCTCCACCACCGATGCTTAGTAGCAGCAATGTGTACTCTCGACAAGATGCACTGTAGAAATTCACCAAAGATCCTCAAACAGCACCTTCTAAACCCACCAATTTCATCTAGAAGGACAAGGGCAGGCAGCAGATATATGGGAAGACCATCACCTTCAAGTTCCCCTCCAAGCCACTCACCATCCTGACTTGCAAATATATTGTTGTTCCTTTAATGTTGTTGGGTCAAAATCCTGGAATTCTCTCCCTAATGGCATAGCGGGTCACCCACAGCAGGTATGCTGCAGTATTTCAAGAGGGCAGCTCACCACCACCTTCTCAAAGGTAACTAGGGATAGACAAATGCTGGCCATCTGTGTGATGCCCACATCCAGAAAAAAAAACAACTATCTACATATTTCTGCTTTCCTTTATTGATCAGAATATTGAGTACAGGAATTGGGAGGTCATGTTATGGCTGTACAGGACATTGGTTAGGCCACTGTTGGAATATTGCGTGCAATTCTGGTCTCCTTCCTATTGGAAAGTGAAACTTGAAAGGATTCAGAAAAGATTTACAAGGATGTTGCCAGGGTTGGTGGATCTGAGCTACAGGGAGAGGCTCAACAGGCTGGGGCTGTTTTCCCTGGAGCGTTGGAGGCTGAGGGGTGATCTTATAGAGGTTTACAAAATTATGAGGGGCATAGATAGGATAAATAGACAAAGCCTTTTCCCTGGTGTCAGGGAGTCCAGAACTAGAGGGCATAGGTTTAGGGTGAGAGGGGAAAGATATAAAAAGAGACCTAAGGGGCAACTTTTTCACTTAGAGGGTGGTACATGTATGGAATGAGCTGCCAGAGGACGTGGTGGAGGCTGGTAAAATTGCAATATTCAAGAGTTATTTGGATGGGTATATGAATAGGAAGGGTTTGGAGGGATATGGGCCAGGTGCTGGCAGGTGGGACTAGATTGGGTTGGGAGATCTGGTCAGCATGGACGGGTTGGACTGAAGGGTCTATTTCCATGCTGTACATCTCTATGACTAGGACCATAGATTGGATATTGAGAGACTGTTTTCTCAAAAAACAAATAGCTGAAATATCCTCCATTTGCTTTTCTGAATGTTGCTTTCATAATTGAAATAAATGCCAAATAATTGACAAATGTTTTTTGTGCCTTTAACATGGTATGTCTGATACTTGCATAGGAAAAAATGTCGATGCAAAAAAATTGCTGCCACCTAGAAAGACAATGCAAACACAGTATTCCATTTTAATCTCTGTAGTGCCTCTAACAATGCAAGCCATGTGGATCTCACAGAATATGAGTTCTCTGATGGGGGCTATTACTCTGGTCCAACAGTGAGCCCTGGCTAACAGATACAAACAGGATTGTCAGAGTTTCTGTTCACTCAGAGCTGGCTCTGAGTAAGCCTAATCAGTGTCAAGGACTCTCCACCTGTAAATGAAGGGTGACTTGCTAACAGGATTCTGGCCTCTATGGAGTTTATTTCAATCTCCTTTTGGTCCCAATACATCTTATTTCATGAGTGAGCAATGAAGTGGTTGTGAAGATTGAACTCTGTAGCTCCACAAAAATACAAATAAACAAGAATATGTTGCCATTGACCATTAGTAGGAAAGTGATACCAGTCACAGCCACTGAACAAGTGTGCTAAATTTCACAGTAAATATTTAGATAATATTTGGGAGATAATTTTTATTTCTATACAATTCACTCCTCTCTGTCCCAGAAGTGCCAACAATGTACAGTTCCGCAGGTATCACTTGCTTACAAGAATATTGCCTACACTTCAACTGTTAAAATTTAAAAGATATTGGACAAACAAACTTGTTGAATATTAGGAGTTAAAAATAGGAAACTAAATTTAAAAAGAAAGATTTGCATGCAAAAAGTTTCTTTAACAAATGCAGAACACCACAATACACTTTGCCACAAATATGATAAATTTTAGGTATTGACATTGTTGTAGTGTAGGAATTACAACCAATTTGCATACAGTAATCCCTTACAAAAAGTAACGTGAACGTAACTACTAAGCTGTTTCTTGTGCAATTATTTAAGGATAAAAATTCGAAAGCATGCTAGATGTAGCTTTCTTACTCTTCTTCAAAATAGTGCCATGGGACTTTTAACATCCACAGAAGAGGTGACCATATTTCCAATACTTAGAACAGTACAGGCCCTGTTGTGCTGACCTTTTATCCTACTCTAAGATCAAACTATCCTCCATACCCTTCAATTTACAAATCATACATGTGCCTATCTAAGAGAGTTGTTTAAATGTCCCCAATGTATCTGACTCTACTATCACTGCATTCCATGCACCCACCACTCAAAAAAAAACCCCTGACATCTCCTCTGAACCTTCCTCCAATCACATTAAAATTATGCTTCCTTGTGATAACCATTTCTGCCCTGGGAAAAAGTACCTGACTATTGACTATCTATGCCTCTCATCATCTGGTACACCTCTATCAAGTCACCTCTCTCTTTTTCACTGCAAAGAGAAAACCCTGGCTCCCTCAAGCTTTTTTCATAAGCCATGCCCTCCAGTTGAGGCAGCATCCTGGTAAATCTCCTGTGCACTCTGTAAACCTTCTACATCCTTCCTATAATGAGGCAACCAGAACTGAACACAATATTCCAAGTATGGTCTAACTATGGCACTATAGTGCTGCAGTATAACCTCATGTTTCTTAAACGCAATCCCCTGCTAATGAAAGCCAATACACCTGATTGTGTTTTTTGAAGTAGTAACCAGAAGGATTATTGAGGACACTTCAGTCAGGTGTTCAACAAGGTTCTTCATGGTGGACTGCTTAGATTTTACAGAATACAGGGAGAACTAACCATTTGGTACAGAATTGTCACAAAGGGTGGTGGTGAAGGGTTACTTGGCTTTTCCTTCACACCTTTCTTAAATAGTGGCACGATATTCACTAACCTCCAGTTTTCCAGCACCTCATCTGTGATAATCAATGACACAAATATCTCAGCAAGGAGCCCAGCAATCACTTCCCTAGCTTCACAGAGTGTTCTAGGGTACACCTGATCAGGTCCTGGGGAATTATCTATTTTTGTGTTTCAAGATATCCAGCACCTCCTCCTCTGTAATATGGACATTTTTTGAATGTGTCACCATCCAATTCCCCACATTCTATATCTTCCATGTCCTTCTCCACAGTAAACACTGATGCAAAGTACTCATTTAGTATCCCCCATCTCCTGCAGCTCCACATATAGGCTGCCTTTCTGACCTTTGATGCGCCTTATTCTCTCCCTAGTTAACCTTTTGTCCTTAATGAATTTATAATAGCACTTTGAATGCACCTTAACCCTAATTGCCACAGCTATCATGTCCCCTTTTTGTCCTGCTGATTTACCTCTTAAGTATACTCCTACTGCCTTTATACTCTGCTAAGGATTCACTCGATCTCTCCTGTCTATACCTGACATATGCTTTTTTTTTCTTAACCAAAACCTCAATTTATCTAGCTATCCAGCATTCCCTACATCTTTTCTTTCATCTGCCTTTCCTTTCATCCTAATAGGAATATACTGTCTCAGGATTATGAACTTGATTGAGTTTTTTGAAGAAACAACCAGGAGGATTGACGAGGGCAGAGCAGTGGACGTAATCTAAATGGACTTCAGTAAGGAGTTTCACAGGGTTCCTCATGGAAGACTGGTTAGATCTTATGGAATACAGGTTGAACTAGCCACTTGGATACAAAACTGACTTAAATGTAGAAGACAGAGGGTTACTTTTCAGACTGGAGGCCTGTAACCAGTGATGTGCCACAAGGATCGGTGGGAGGATCCACTACTTTTAGTCATTTATGTAAATGATTTGGATGTGAACACAGTTAGCAGGTTTGCAGATAACACCAAAATTGGAGGTGTGGTGGACAGCGAAGAAAATGTTACCTCAGAGTATAATGGGATCTTGATCAGATGGGTCAATGGGCCGAGGAGTGGCAGATGGAGTTTAATTTAGATAAATGTGAGGTGCTGCATTTTGGAAAGGGCAGGATTTATCCACTTAATGATATAGAGTCTTGGGAAAGTATGCTAAGTAAAGCAACCTTGAAGTGTATGTTCATAGTTCCTTGACAGCGGAGTCACAGATGGACAGTTTAGTAACAAAGATGTTTAGTATACTTTCCTTTATTGGTCAGAGCACTGAGTATCAGAGTTAAGACGTCATGTTATGGCTGTACAGGACATTGGTTAGGCCAGTTTTGGAATATTGCATGCAGTTCCTGTCTCCATCCTATCAGAAAGATGTTGTGAATCTTGGAAGGGTTCAGAAAAGGTTTACAAGAATGTTGCCAGGGTTGGAGGATTTGAACTCTAGGGAGAGGCCTATTAGACTGGGACTGTTTTTCCTGGAGCGTCGGAGGCTGAGGGATGACCTTATCGAGGTTTATAAAATCATGAGGGACAAGGTCTTTTCCCTGGTGTGGGGGTGTCCAGAACTAGAGGGCACAGGTTTAGGGTGAGATGGGAAAGATATAAAAAGGGACCTAAGGGGCAACTTTTTCACGCAGAGGTACGTGTATGGAATGACCTGCCAGAGGAAGTGGTGGAGGCTGGTACGATTGCAGCATTTAAAAGGCTTCTGGATGGGTATTTGTATAGGGAGGATTAGAGGACCAAATGCTGGCAAATGTGACTAGGTTAGGTTAGAATATCTGGTCAGTATGGGAGAGTTAGACCAAAGGGTCTATTTCCATGCTGTACATCTCGAGGACTCTGACATCATACACCTTCTTAACAACCCGATCAACTTGGGTGGCAACTTTGAGGGATCTATGGATGTAGACCCCAAGATCCCGCTGTTCCTCCTCACTGCCAAGAATGCAGACTGCTTTTAACCCTGTAATCTGCATTTAAATTTGACCTTTCAAAATGAATCACTTCACACTTTTCCAGGTTGAACTCCATCTGCCACTTATCAACCCAGTTCTGCCATCTTGTCAATGTCCCATTGTAACCCTTAACAGCCATGCAAACTATCCATCACTCCACCAACCTTCATCTCATTGGCAAACTTACTAATCCATCCTTACAAATGATTTGGATGAGAAAATGTAAAAATCACAAAGAGCAGAGGTCCCAGAATAGATCCCTGCAGAACACCACTGGTCACTGAGCTCCAGGCTGAATACTACCATTTAGATTAGATTAGATTAGATTACTTAGTGTGGAAACAGGCCCTTCGGCCCAACAAGTCCACACCGCCCCGCCGAAGCGCAACCCACCCATACCCCTACATTTGCCCCTTACCTAACACTATGAGCAATTTAGCATGGCCAATTCACCTGACCTGCACATCTTTGGACCGTGGGAGGAAACCGGAGCACCCGGAGGAAACCCACGCAGACACGGGGAGAACGTGCAAACTCTACACAGTCAGTCGCCTGAGGTGGGAATTGAACCCAGGTCTCTGGTGCTGTGAGGCAGCAGTGCTAACCACTGTGCCACCGTGCCGCCCAAATTTACTACCATGCTCTGCCTTCTATGGGCCATCAAATTCTGTATCCAGACAGCAAAACTTCCCTATATCCCACACTTACTTTCTGAATGAGCCTACTATGGGGAACCTTACCAAACACCTTTCTAAAATCCATGTACACCACATCCACTGTTCTCTTTGTCAATGTGTTTTGTCACATCCTCAAAAAATTCAATAAGGCTGGAGAGGCATGACCTGACCTCACAAAGCCACAGTGACTATCTCTAATCAACCTGTGGTTTTCCAAGTAATCATAAATCCTGTCTCTCAGAATCCTGTCCAATATTTTGCTCATCACAAGCATAAGCAAGGCAGCATTCGAGTAGCAGGAGAATTGACATTTCAGTCATAAGCCCTTCATCAGAAAGCCCTTGACAAAGGAAACCTCTTCTACCTCCTTCCCGATTTGTTTTGAACCATCTAAACCCTGGAACATCCAATCATTCCTACCTCCGTGATATCCAAGTCTCCATAATGGCCACATCATAGTTCCAAGTACTGATCCATGCTCTAAGTTCATCACCCTTATTCCTGATACTAGTGGTGTTAAAATTGACTCACCTCAACACATTATACTGACTGCAAATTTGCCCTATCAAGTGTCTATCCCTCCTCACTGCATGCTCTATCTGGCTGTACTCTAGCCACTCCATCCTCAGATCCATAGCTCTGGTTCCCACCCCCCTGCCAACTAGATTAAATACAAAGAGCTCTAGCAAACCTCTCGTCCAGGATATTGGTACCTCTCCAGTTCAGGTGCAACCCATCCTTGTACAGGTCCCACCTTCCCCAGGAGGTATCCCAAATGGTCCACACCCATGTAGGATGTAGCTCTCCATCCTACACCAGCACTGCAGCCACGTGTTCAGCTGCACTTGCTGTTTTTTCCTAGCCTCATTAGCCTGTGGCACCGATAGTAATCCTGAGATTATTACTTTGCTCGTCCTGCCTTTTAGCTTCCACCCTAACTCACTATGTTCTCTCTCAGGTCCTCATCCCTTTTCTTAACTGTGCCATTGTTACCAATGTGTACAATGACTTTGGTTGCTCACCCTCCCCCTTAATAATCCTGTAGACTTGATCCAAGACATCTCTTGACCCTGTCACCCTGGAGGCAACATACCATCTGCGAGTCCTGTTCGCAACACAGAATAATGATTATAAGAGTCAAGAGCAGAAAAGAAGTGCAATTTCCTTCAGATGGTAGATGTGTCAATTCACATGAGTCAGAACTGTTGGCTGAACAAGGCAATGTCACCAGGATCAATTCCAGGAGCTGGTTGGAGCACCGGAAAAGGCTTACTGATTGTATCAGGCTTTCAAATAAAGGCAACTAGAGAGGAAAGAATATGCTACAAAGATACATTTCAAATTACCATTACTACTTCAGACAGCGGTGCCTGTATAGTTAGCAGGATCTACACAGATTCATATACTCAATGCAGGAACAAATGCAAAACAACGGACCATTCAGGAAATGGTTTGCTGGAAGACAGATTTGCGATTTGACTCAATTAAAGGACTTTAGTGGCCCAGCCAAAGTAAATATATGATATGTTCACCTGCAATTTCTGAATTTATTGGATAGTTCATGTAAGAATTATTATCATAGACCACAGATGATGGTGGAGAAAACCTCCAACTTCTGTGAGATTCTTGTGGATGGCATTGATACACTGCACCAGTGTTAGTGTGTCTCGTTTGACACTGAATTAGGGTCTTGTTGCAAGATTTTTGTGGCTTCAGTAATAATATCTTTCAGCAATGTTGATACCACTGCCATATAGATTATGGACTCCACTAAATCCTCCACATGCTGAGACACCAAATAGTTAAGGGCGCCAGCCATACATGGAACAACAGCTTGTTTTCCTGGAGGTTGTTGAAAGTATTGATCTGTAACTGAAAGCAGGGTTACCAATGAAGGTTTAACACATTATCCAATCTTGGTGTGACAATGTGCCCTCATCCCCTAAACCAATCCCTGTCCTGGTATCAGAGAGACTTTGCTACGGAGTGGCAGACTTCATGGAGGAAATAATAGAAATAATTTCATGGCTGGAAATTTGTGAACTTTGCAGGTGCCCTGTCACTGAAGCCAAACTCTGCCTGGTTCTCCCTGTTCCCAAAAGATCCCCAGCTGACCCATTGTCTCCACATGCTCCTGCCCCACCAAACTCACTTCTTCCCACCTTGACACCATTCTTTCCCCTTGGTCCAGGTACTGTCCATCTACATCCAGGAGACCAACCACACCCTCCACTCTTTGGAAACATCCAGTTCCCTGGTTCCCAGTGCTTCATCTTCACTATAGACGTGCAGTCCTTATACATGTCCATTCTCCACAATGACAGTCTATGGGCATTGGAGAGTTTCTTCCTCTTCAACGGATCCATCCAGTCCCCCTCCACCAATACCTTCCCTGCTTTTCCAAATTACTCTTCACCCTCAATTTCCTCCAAATCCAGGAATTGGCATGGGAGCTCATATCAGCCCCAGCTACGCCTACCTCTTTCTCAGCTACGTTGAACAGTCCCTCTTCTGCACATACACAGGTACTTTCCCCAGATCTTCTTCTGCTGCATCAATGACGGAACTGGTGCTGCATCCTGCACTCAGGCTGAACTGGAGCAATTCATTCATCGACTTCGTCAACACCTTCCATCCTGCCCTCAAATTCACTTGGTCTATCTTGGATATCTTCCTTCCACCACCACCACCACCACCAACCCCCCCCCGACCTCTCAGTTTCCATCTCCTGTGACAGTTTACGCACTGACATTCACTATAAACCCACAGATCCCATAACTACCTGGATCACACCTTCTCCCACCCACAACATGCAAAAACTCCACTGCATTTTCCCAATTCCTCCATGTCCATCACAGCTGTTCTGATGAGGACAAATTTCACTCCCAAGCATCCTAGATGTCCACCTGTTTTAAACAACATGCTTTTCCCCTTCAGTCATCCAGACAGCCCTCCACTGCACCTTCTGTATTCCCCATTCCACTGCTCTAAACAATACCCCCAAAACATAGAAAAGACAGGGTCCCATTGTCCTCACTTTCCACCCCATTAGCCTCTGCATCCAACAGATCATTCTCAAACACTTTCGCCAATTCCAACTGGACACCACCACCAAGAACATCTTCCCCTCCCCAATGGTCTGTCTTCTGAAAGGACTATTCTCTTCATCACTCCTTTGTTTGTGCCACTCTCTCCACCAACCTGCCTCCTCTCCCCCTCTCTCCCCCCCCCCCCCCCCCGTATATTTCCTGGCAATTGTAAAAGATACAAAACCTGGTGGCACACCACCTCCCTCACCTCATCCAGGGCTCCAAACTGTCCTTCCAGGTGAAACAGAGGTTCACCTGCTTTTCCTACAACCTAGTTTGCTGCATCCGGTGCTCCAGATGTGGTCTTCTCTACATCAGTGAGACCAAACAAACTAAGGGAATGTTTGGCCGAGCATCTCAGCCGGGCCCATAAGGGCCAGCTTGATTTCCCGGTCACCATCCATTTCAATTCCCCTTCCTACTTCCTCTCCAACATGTCCATCCTCAGTCTCCTCAATCACACCACAAATCAGACCACAGATTAGAGGAACAAAACCTACAGCAGCCTACAGCCCAGAGGACTCAACATTGAGTTCTCCAATTTCAAATGACCTTTGACTCATTCCCTGAACCCATCTCCAGCCCTGCCTCATCCCTTCCATTCTTCCTACTGACCTTTCCTTCCAGCTACCAACTCGGTTTACTCCTCCCAACGACCAAGTCGTAACCACCACCTGTATTCACCTATCACTACCTCACCATTCTGGCCGTCTCCCAACTCATAACCCCTCCCTCTCTATCTACAGCTCCCTCTACCCCCACCTCCATTCCTAAAGAAGGGTTATGCCCAAAGTGTTGAGTTCTCCACCTTCAGATGCAGCCTGGCTTGCTGTGTCCTTCCAGCCTCCTGCCCGTCTACACTGTAACCAAACATGGCAGGATGCAATATGAGCACACCTCAGTGAATGTTGGGGTTTGGGACTGTATTTAGTTGTGATAGCCAATTAAGTGTCTGCCACTAAGTGTAGCTGTGATATTGATAAGGGCTGCCTGCTTGTCGAGAGCTGCTAGTTCAATCAGATGGCCAGCAGCTAAGCAGCAAATTATAGTGAGTGCTGGAGTGTCAGGGTATGGGCACCATTCAGGAGGAGGTCATTGAGGGAAGCAGCCATAGGAGCAGCAAGCCCTTCCTGAAATTAAGATTTCATTCCACTGGAGCCCACTGGGATGTTGTCAGAGTTTCACTGGATATTCCTTTGTGCATGACAGTAAGCTCCTACTATTGACAGATAGCCAGCAAATGTGGGAAGATACTGAAGTGGCACAATTGCACTCTGAGTGAATGTCAGGTTTGCCATATTCCTGCACTGATAAAGTAGCATGACCGCAGAAGCATGCTGGTTCAGTGGTGAGCACTGCTGCCTCAAAGCACCAGGGACCCAGGTTTGATTCTAGCCTTAGGAGACTGTGTGGAATTTGCACATTTTTCCAATGTCTGCGTGGGTGTCCTCCAGGTGCACCAGTTTCCTTCCACAGTCCAAAGAGGTGGAGGTTAGGTGAATTGGGCAAGCTAAATTGCCCATAAATGTTTAGGGATGTATAGTTAAGGTACGTTAGTCAGAAATGTAGAGTATTGGTGGAGGGAAATGGGTCTGGGTGGGATACTCTTCAGAGGGTCGGTGTGGACCTGTTGGGCCAAATGACCTGTTTCCACACTATAGGGATTCTAATGATAAACATACCTTCACTTAGGAGCATGTCAGCAATCTGATGGATTCCAATGTGGGTTAACCAGTTGCTCAAAGCTGTAGACGTCCAATTTTCACAGGGTTCCATGCCTTTTATTGATATAGGAAAACCAGCCTAAAACAACAGAAATGCAATACTGACATTAATCCAATAGAGTTATACAGAACAGAAAGAGACCCTTTAGGTGTCCAAGGTGTCCGTACTCTTATCAGTTAATTTATAGTTAATCAGTTTAATATTTTCCACATTCATACAAATTATCCTATATTATTTCATATTTATGATTTTTTAAATTACTTCAATCTTTACTGCTTCAGGCATTCAGGATATTCTGAGAGATTCAGGAAACAGCTAATGTAAACTTGCCCCACAAAATATCATTATCAATGACAAATTACTGAGATCTGTGGCCACAAAGGTATTAGTCAAAGCATCAAACATGGATCTTCTGACCTCTGTCTGAGTGTCCACTGCAGCACTGAAACATTGACATGTGCCTGTACTGCAGTGGAAATTGGGATAATGACAACCAAATGCTGCATCACATTTTCGGTCCTCAAGTGCTGACATGGTTTTGGACTTCACTTCCATGCTAGAAAAGAAGGAATGGGAGGAAATATCAAGGTTCCGAGCACAAATTTTCACTGCTCCTTGGGTATGGGAGTGATTCTAGAGGACAAGAGCCTTACAGTTGTTGAGCCCATGTTCAAATAAAGAAGAAGTGTAAGCCTAACAAAACTAATGGCTTAAAGTCTTATGCCAGTCATGCTGAAATTTATGGGGAAAAGATTTGCTGGAATATTCATACAAGCATATGAATTAGGAGGAGTATATAGTTTGGCCTCTCTAAATAGCTCCATCATTGTTACCTCAAATTGCTATTTCTGTCTACCCATAATAAAGTTTGACTCCCTTATTAGCCAAGTACCTACTTATCACTACATTTGGAGATGCCGGTGTTAGACTGGGGTGTATAAAGTTAAAAATCACAACACCAGGTTTAATTGGAAGCACACTAGTTTTCGGAGCACCCCTCCTTCATCACGTGATTGTGGATCACAATTAAACCTGCTGGACTATAACCTGGTGTTATGCGATTTTTAACTTTATCTCTACCTTAGAATTCAGTCCCACTATTCTCTCTGGGGAAGAGAATGCCAAAGATTCCTGACTCTTTTCTTGATTTGGATAAGGCGTTGGGCAGTCTGCCCACTGTTGGACTTATTGAGGCTTTCTAACTGGCCACATAAAGGCCTCAGCCCCCTCTGCCAAGCATTGTTGTTGGACTAGGGTGCACAAGGTTAGAAGTCACAATTATAGTCCAATAGGTTTATTTGAAATCACAAGCTTTCAGAGCACTGCTCATTTATCACTCCACCTGATGAAGGAGCAGCGCTCTGAAAGCTTGTGATTTCATATAAAGCTGTTGGACTATAACCTGGTATCATGTGACTTCTGACCATAGTTAAGATTGAAAGATTTTTGGAAATTGAGCTTTAAACATGAACCCATCAATTCAGATCTCTGTTCATTCCATGATATTGAGCATATGTGAACTCAGAATATGGTTTTTGCTTTTTGTTTATCCCATATGTTACCTCAAACTTAATGATATTGAATTCCATTTGAAATTTCAACCCATTCTCACCAAATAAATCCATTTCATTTACTTTGCTGTAGGTAAAATGTTTTGTGTGAAGGCTGGACCTTTTCAAATAATTTTATCCAGTGCTATTTTTTAAAGCCCTATTATACTTTACTTAAGTTCTTTATAGGAACTTTCATTTTTCTGCTGCCACTATTGTTTTTAGTGATAAACTTTTCTTACAAGTGATGCTTATCATGAATATAGTTACAAATCAGGAAATTGTGCTGCTCAGAATGGAGGACCTAGGGAATGACTATTTCTTCTAACATGGATTTGGTCAGCCTACCAGATTTCATCATGAAGGAGACACTATCATGTAAAGACCAAAGGTCTGGATTTCATGCTAGCAACTTGGGCCAAAAACCCTTCCACACTCCATAAAATCAGGCATCATAATTCCAGCCTTTGATATTAAGGAAAGCAAATGGGGACCTGAAGTCAGAAGCTCACTTGCCTCTACAAAATGAGCTATTAACATTCAATTAAAATAATTTTAGTTTAGATGCAATTGATTGATAATTTATGTGGCACACATAGCCCAACAGGAAGGGAGTGATTTAAGGGCAGCACAAAGTTGGTGGATAAGGCTTTGAAATAAACAATTCAGAGTGTGAATGTAGCACCTAAGTTTGCTGACAAAGATGAGGCTGTTGACCCAAGAATCTTTAGACATCTTTGTGAGGTCCATCAGAAGGCTATAGAAAGGCACAAGAAATCAACTTTGAAAGGAAAGGCTCCAACTGGCCCAATTAGAATTGCTACTGTGAAGAGGAAAACATGAGGAGGACAGCTGGACAGAGACAGCTGTGACCTGTTTGCCAGGCATGTGGAAGATCTGGAGTTGCTCAAAGAACAGAAGGGCATAGAGACCAATATTACCAAGTTTGTACCGTAGCAAAAGTCATACGCTATCCAAGCAGATTACAGGCAAAGGATGAATTAACTGCACCTATTTAGAATGTCTTCAATGTCAGCCTGTCTTCCAGTGCTGACACTTTGTGCAGTGCTTGCTGGGGGGATTATGTCAAATGGTGGACATGCAATGCCTGTAGCTCTGAAGGTGACTGAATTACCTTTGTACTTTAGATACTTTCCAGGACTCACCAGCCACAGATGTTTGCAATATTTTGCAGACTACAGAACATCAGTGCATCAACATGGTGCTGGACCTCTAAGAGGAGTGAACAAATTCATCACTGAGGCAATGGATGAGGTTATTCAAGCTAAGAAACCCAGTGCAGAGGCAATGACCAAGTGATATTATTGCAAGACTATTGATGGGGACACAGGTTCAAATCTCATCCTGACAGATGATGGAATTTGAATTCAATAATAAAAAAATGGAATTAAGCATATACTGATGACCATGTAATCATTGTTGATTGTCAGAAAAACCCATCTGGTTCACTAAAATTGCAGATGCTGGAATCCAAACTAGACAAACAGGAGGCTGGAAGAACACAGCAAGCCAGGTAGCATCAAGTCAATGTTTTGGGTATTACTCATCTTCAGGACCAGATAGGAGATGGGGGACCTACAGCACTGAGTTGGTGTCTGAAGGAGGCAGAAAACTTCTTCAAAGTGGGAATCCTTTGAAAAGACTTTGCAGTGGTATAGACTTAGCTATGGACAAAAAAAAACTGCAGATGCTGGAATCCAAACTAGACAAACAGGAGGCTGGAAGAACACAGCAAGTCAGGTAGCATCAGGAGATGGAGAAGCTGATGTTTCAGGTCAAGACCCTTCATCAGGACTGGGTCTCGAAAGGTCCAGTCCTGATGAAGGGTCTTAACCCGAAATGTTGACTTCTGCACCTCTGGATGCTGTCTGACTTTGTGTGTTCTTCCAACTTCCTGTTTGTCATCCTCACCTGCTCTGGCCTACATGTGACTCCACACCCACAGCAATGTAGGTGACTCTCAATTGCTCTCCGAAAATGACCAAACAAGCCATTCAGTTGTACCAATTGCTAAAAAAATGGTGCATGTATGGAATGAACTGCCAGAGGACGTGCTGGAGAATGGTACAATTACAACATTTAAAAGGCATCTGGATGGGTAGAAAAGAAGGAAGAGTTTAGAAAGTTATGGACCAAATGCTGGCACATGGGACTAGATTAATTAAGGATACCTGGTTGGCATGCGGAGATGGACCAAAAGGTCTGTTTCCATACTATACATCTCGATGACTCCAAATGAAGCTGGACAGATGATCTGGTATCAATCTAGGCACCGGGAAAGACAACAACAGAAACAACCCTGTCAACTCTCCGAAGTCCTCCTGACTAACATCTGGGAGTCAGTGCCAAAATTGGGAGACCTTTCTCACAGATTAAGCAACACCCTGACCAAAAAAAAATTTAAAAAAAAAACACACTCATGGAATCATACCTTACAAACAATGTCCCAGATACCACCGTCACCATACCGGAACTGGACAGACCCACCAGAGGTGGCAGCACAGTGGTTTACAGTCAGGTGCGAGTTGCCCTGGGAGTCCTCAACATTGATTCTGGACCTCATGAAGTCTCACGGCTTCACGTTAACATGGGTAAGGAAACCTCCTGTCGATTACCATGACACGTCCTCCCTCAGCTGATGAATCGGTACTCCACCATGTAGAAAAAGCACTTAAATGAAGCACTGAGGTGGCACAAAGTGTATACTGGTTGGGGGATTCCAATGTCCACAACCAAGAGTGGCTCAGCATCATTACTACTGATCAATCTGGTCAGTTCCTAAAGGATATAGCTGCTAGACTGGGTCTGTAGCAGGGAGTGAGGGAATTAAAGAGAGGGGAAAAAAAATATACTTTACTTCAGCCTTACCAATATGTCAGCTTCAGATGACAGTACTGTCCATGAGCATATTGCTAAGAGTAACCACCACATAGTTCTTGTGGAGACATAGTTCTCTTCACACTGAGAATAACTTTCATCATGTTATACTAAGAGGGACAGACTTCAACAGATCTAGCAGCTCAAGACTGGGCATCTATAAGGCAACGTGGGCCATCAATAGCAGGAAAATTTTACTCTAGCCCAATCTGTAATGCTATGGCCCGGCATATCCCCCACTCAACCATTTTGTCTCTCTTCCACCTCAGGATTGCCTGTTAGAACTCTATGATAAGGCAATAGAATACATGTCAGAACATAAGTCAAAAAGAGTGGCCCTGGAAAGCCACAGCAGGTCAGGCAGCATTCAAGGAGCAAGGGAGCCGATGGATCAGATAGATAGAAGCACTTCATCAAGAAGGTGGGCTAACCCTAACGCCCACATTCCTGTGGAAGAGCTTACACCCAAAACGTCAACTCCCCTCCTCCTAGGATGCTGCCTGACCTGCTGTGTTTTTTCAACACCATACTTTTTGACTCCGATCTCCAGCATCTGCAGTCCTCACTTACTCCATGTCAGAATATGAACTGAGAAACCTCTGAGCTTTTGGGTCTTGCTGTCTGTGAGAATCACCAACCTCTCAATGAAAAGGCCACTTGTTAGAGAGAGACAGACACAGACAGAGAGAGAGAGACACCAGTGTTTATAGCTTGAATAGATCCCATTACTGTTCTTGGTATGCTTTGGAATATCCTTTGGAATCTCTGTCAAATCTCCATGGACCTCCTCATTATCTGCCTACGGTTCAGCATCAAGTTCTACCACAGCCATTGTCACCCGATCTAGAGATTGGGAACCACAAACTGGTATTGGCACAATCAGCAAATGCATACAAACTCACATGAGTTTTAGTATCTGAAAGTGTGCTCTACTCCTGGCAAAAGTTCTTGCTTCAGGCAACTGGTCATGGCTTAATTACCGTTAACAGTTTGGATTTAATTTATTGTAATTACATGTAGCTAGGTACAGTGAAAAACTTTGTTTTGCAATCAGTACAGGCAGATCATAGCAAAGAAATCAAAGGGTGCTTAGACAGAGTGAATTTAGGTTTAACAGTGTGGAACAGTTATAAGAAGTGTTAGACAAAGATCTGCTGCAGGGAACTTGCAAAGTCTGAATCCTGTGGAGCCATGTTGTTTTATTTCAGTATATATTTTAACAAGAGGATGTGAAACATTTGTGGAATCATAAGCAATGTAATAGGATACTAAGACCATAGGACATAGGACAAGGAGTGTGCCATTCTGCCCAGCCCATCAAGTATGCTCTGCCAGTCAATGAAATGACTAATCTAGTAATCTTCAATTCCACTTTCCTTGGTTATGGATTAAATATTCGTATGCCTGGCTGCCTTAGCTTCGAATATACTTAACTGAGCATCCATAGCCCTCTGCAGTAAAGTGTTCCATGGACTCACTACCTTTTGAGAGAGAAATTCTTTTTCTCTGTTTTAAATGAACAACCGCTTACTCTGAGATTATGTCCTCTGGTCCTAAACTCTCCCACAAGGAGATACAGCATCTACCTGATCAAGCCTTTTAGTAATCTGATATATTCCAACAAGGTTACCTCTCATTTAGAATCATAGATATGTGCAGCATGGAAACAAACTCTTCGGTCCAACCAGTCTATGCCGGCCAGATAACCCAACCCAGTCTAGTTCCACCTTCCAGCAACTCCCATGAATACAGGCTATCAACCGGTCTTTCATGCCTGGGATTAATCTATTGAACCTTTTTCAGACTGCTTCCAATGCCAATATACCTTACCTTAGATAAAAAAAAGGACCAAAACAGTTTTTTCAGTACTCTAGGAGTGGCCTGATTCCTTAAAGAGTTTCAGCAAGAAATCCATTATCTAGACGCTATTTTCAAATTTGCCTTCCCAATCACCTTTTGAACTTGTATACTAGCTTTTTGCAAACTATGTACACGGACTCCCAAATCTGTGCTTTAGCTTTCAGCAGTCATTCTCTATTTAAATAATAGCTTCTTTATTCTTCTTACCAAAGTGCATAACTTCACATTTCACACAGATTTTTGCTCTTTTATTTAACCTATCTGTATCCATCTGCAGATTCTGTATCATTCTCTCACCTATTTTTATGTAATTTACCTCATCCAGTTTATTAATAATATATAAATAATTGTGGCCCCAACACGGAGCCCTTTGTAACACACTAATTATTACAGGTTGCCAGCCTGATAATGTCTTCCCTTTCATATCCTGAACTCTCTATTAACTTTCTCCCAATGATAACATACTACCCAAAGCAACATGCAATATGGAGAAAGGGTTAAAATGGTTCATCTATCTCAGAGGTCAATGCCAGTCCCTCAGAGATGGTGGCTGCCAGGATCAGAGAAAGGATAAAGATTATGCACACTCCACTCATCATATTAGGTTGAGTAAGAGATTGTTGCATTTTGGATACACATCGTGGCAATGTAAACTTTGGCACAGGATGAGATCCATGATGCATACATTCCTCACTTTGCTAGCGCAAATCTCCTTCAAGTACTCTGATCACTGCCTAGTCATGAACTCATACCCCATTACCAATGCATATCATCACACTTTCTTCCATAGCTGTGAGCCCACATTAGGAACAAGACTTAGAGTCATAGAGATCCATAGCACAGAAACAGACACTTTGGTTGGAATGTATGAGCTGGACCAAATATTGTAACCTAATCTAGTCCCATTTACCAGCACTTGGCCCATATCCCTCTAAACCCTTCATATACAAATACCCAGCCTTTTAAATGCTGCAATTGTACCAGCCTCCACTACTTCTTCTATGAGCTCATTTCATACACTGACAACCCACTGCGTGAAAAGTTGCGCCTTAGGTCTGTTTTAGATCTTTCTCCTCTCACCTTCTAGTTGTGGACTTCCCCACCCTATGGAAAAGACTTTCTTTATTTATCCTATCCATACTCGTCATGATTTTATAAACCTCTATAAAAGGTCACCCCTCAGTGTCAGACGCTCCTGGGAAAACAACCCCAGCCTATTCAATAATAAAAAGTAGTGGACCAAGCACCAATCCATGTGACACTCCACTGGTCACAGGACTCCAGTCTGAAAACCAACCTTCCATCACTACCCTCTGTCTTCTACTTTCGTGCCAATTCTGTATCTAAATGGCTTGTTCTCTCTGTATTCCAAGAGTTCTAACCTTGCTAACCAGTCTCCCATGTGGAACCTTGTTGAATGCCTTGCTGATGTCCACTTGAGAACAAAGGAGGTTATTCAACTTCTTACAGGGCTGGAACATTGCCTGAATGGCCATACAGCTGCTGACCTCCTTTGCCACCTCCATCTAGACATGTTGGGTCTAGCATGCAAATCTTCTTTTCCTATTCTGTTGAATAGAGTCATAAAGATGTACAACCTGTCCACGCTGACCAGATATTCCAACCTAATCTAGTCTCACCTGGCAGCACCCGGCCCATATCCCTCCAAACCCTTCCTATTCATATATCCATTCAAATGCCTCTTAAATGTTGCAATTGTACCAGCTTCCACCACATCCTCTGGCAGCTCATTCTGTACACTTACCACCTTCTACGTGAAAAAGTTGCCCCGTAGGTCTCTTTTATATATATCTTTCCCCTCTCACCCTAAACCTATGCCCGCTAGTTCTGGAAAAGACTAGACAGGGAAAAGACTTTGTCTATTTATCCTATTCATGCCCCTCAACTTTATAAACCTCTATAAGGTCACCCCTCAGCCTCCAACGCTCCAGGGAAAACAGCCCCAGCCTGTTCAGCCTCTCCCTATAGCGCCTCCAACCCTGGCAACATCCTTGTCAATCTTTTCTGAACCCTTTCAAGTTTCACAACATCTTTCCGATAGGAAGGAGGCCAGAATTGCACACAATATTCCAACAGTGGCCTAACCAATGTCCTGTACAGCTGCAATATGACCTCCCGACTCCTGTACTCAATACTCTGACCAATAAAGGAAAGCATACCAAACGCCTTCTTCACTATCCTATCTACCTGCGACTCCACTTTCAAGGAGCTATGAACCTGCACTCCAAGGTCTCTTTGTTCAGCAACACTCCCTAGGACCTTACCATTAAGTATATAAGTCCTGCTAAGATTTGCTTTCCCAAAATGCAGCACCTCACATTTATCTAAATTAAACTCCATCTGCCACTTCACAGCCCATTGGCCCATCTGGTCCAGAATATTGGACTATAACCTGGTCTTGTGTGATTGTTGCTGAAAAATGTGTTGCTGGAAAAGCGCAGCAGGTCAGGCAGCAACCAAGGAGCAGGAGAATCGACGTTTCAGGCATAAGCCCTTCAGTGGTGTTATTTTTGACCTTCATTGCTCATGGCAATAACTAGAAGGGAGTTGGTCTGTTTGATCCAGAGTGGTGGTGCCCTGCATAAGCAGCTGATATTTCCACCTTTGTTACTAGGAAGGCACAGGTGACTCAAGAATCACCGGGATGATCGTGTATATTCTGCCTAATATTCTCCTTTTCATTCTGTGCAATTAATGCCACAATAGTGATGGTTTGCCAGTTAGTTTCTGGTTCTGAATGTGCCCCCAGCCAGGGCTGGCAGCCCTTTAAAATGAATGCTGAAACCTACTGCAGGTCCATGACCTAGCCTCACTACTGCAGGATACCCCATCTGAGACCTGTGATTTGTCACATGCACAATTGGTCAGACACAGTTGACTGGCACTTCATTTGCTCTGGAAACATTGACACAGGTGGGATTAGGTGGTACCAGCTACTTTCAATTCCATCACTTTTACCCCCTAAGGGACCTTTCAGTTGAGACCTATACTTTTTGACAGGCTGTTTTGACTTCTGGAGATTTTCTTCCTATTGAAGAATGTTTATGCATTAGCAAACTTCTTCAGGGACACTAGATGAAAAAACATAAATGAATACTAATTGATATTTTCTTCTTCCCCAATTGAATCCATTGATTTCAAACAATAAAATGAAGTATAAATCTATTGGATCCAACTTTCACATTAAACAAATCATACATAAGTATTACTAGCAGTCAATTAAATGCTTATAATTTATCAGCTGGCCATAGTTACCATTGGAGTCTAAATTAAATCTAAATTTAAAACTCCATATGGCATAGACAAATTTGTGAAAGGGATTGTTAACATATCAGTAACGTTCAAGCTTACATGCACTAGTGTTGTGGTTGACAGCCATATTGGAATAATAAATCAGAATGCAACATAGAACTCTGACAACGGCTGAGACAGAATGGAAGTAGTCATTATTAAGCAGTAAAAGCGTTAAGTATCAAAAATATGAAAACATCAAAATATAATCAAATGCTTTCAGAATGGTATAATTTAGATAATTAAATACATTATACTTGATAAACTTATGAAAAATTAAGATAATCAGAATTCAAGCTGCATAAAAGATCTAAAAACATGTCCTATTAAAATGATTCTTAAAAATGATCAAAACATGCATACACAGCATTAAGGAGTTATAAATTCACATATTATTTACCATTATTTGTTCATCTCTGTGGGTAAGCAGCTTCCAAAAGTGAACACAGCTTACATTGTAATGAAGTGTTAAGCAGCAGCAATCTGTAATTCCACTTAACAGCTGGATTCAAGAATATTTAGTAAATGATATTCTGATTGAAATAATTTTAAAATTCCAACCTTATTAAATGTTGGACTTATCATCTTGTATGTCTGACCTGGGACTGATAAAACCCTCATTACACTCATAAACAAACACACTAGTCACCTTATAGAATCAGAAGGCACCATACACAAGCTCAGTTTCTTCAAATCATACAGAAGCAAAAAAAAAATCAATAATCATTAAATATCGAAGTATTCTTTGATTCATCTCAGAACAATCCCCATTTAAATGCTCTTACCTTGTATATGGCTTTTAACGATAAACATTACTTGCTTCAGCATTTGAAACAATGAACTCGTAGCTCGTGAGTTGATCATGAGTCAACTCAGGGCAGCTGTTTCAGGAGTATGTCTGGACTTGTGTCTGCCATTGATTGAACCTGTCTTCAATTGGCAGCATTACTGCATGCTTGCACTGATCCAGTCTCTAACTAGTGATTAGATTGCTAAACCCATCTTCATATCTTTCAAATGATTCATGGGTTGAAAGATGCACAAGGGTGGGGATTAAAGCATATTTTGAAAAATGTGTTCTAAAAAAGTATAATTCAAGCTTCTCCAAAACAATCAAGTTTCCTGTTCAGTGATCTGATATAAACTTGTTTCTTTCATTCATGCAGGTAAGTACCATAAAAAGCAAAATATGTTTTTTTTCAAAATCAGATAGCTACCTTGTAATTATGTCAGAATGTGCATGAAATTACATATCCCTTTATTGGCTCTCCAAAGTTCTCTTCAGTAACCTATGTCTGAACATGTTGGGTGCTTCTTACAGCCTGGGTGGGTGCACATTCTTTCATTTGTGTTCCTAGTGAAGGCATCATCTAATAATTTATTTAAATTGGCTGCCAGAGCCTTTCACTTATATAATTATCTATTTGTAGATACTATTAAATTCAGTTCAAATGATGTATGGAAATATGCACAAAATACTAGAACAGTAAATGAGAAAATACTTTGAAGGTTTTCCTTTTGTGCATATATGAAAGTCTTTTCAGCTAGTGCTAAAGTTTCACTGCCCTATGTGAAAGGCAACATTTCAAGTAGATGTTGTCACACTAAATTAGAATAATAGGGAATTCCAATTTGTTTCAATGCTAGCACTGGGGTGATTTAAAGCATGATTGGCAGTCATATATTTGGAACAAAAACCAATCCTATCACGAATTTAAATGTTAACCAAGGTGACCTGCAGCAGAAAATATTTCAGCTTTTCCAGGCAAACTACTCAAACACTGAGCGGTCCTGACCAAAACTGGATGGATACCAATTCCATCTGTGCACTGTAACACAGACAATTTAATATTAGCAAAGAGGTGGGATAAGAGCGAGGTGGTGAGTAGGGTGGAGGAGATGGGGAACAAGAGTGTGCATACAATGCATAATCTTCAGCAACACATTGGTATATTCAATCTCATGAAGAATGCCTCATCATGATATTACTTCCATCTTCTTCATTTGATTATCCAGTTTTGGAGAAGCATATTTAATTGAGGAATTGATAACTGCCACATGGCAATCCCAAGCTTCAGGAAAGTTGACATTGAAACTGCAATGAAATTGCAAGTCGCTTTACTGGCATGGGTAGTGCTTTGGAGGGCAGGATTTGAATAAATGCTCAGTGCTCGCGTCTTAGTTGAGATTTCCCAGCCCTATTGTAAAAAGTCATTGGGGCAATGGCAGGGTCATAAAGTCAAATGGGTGATGTTGATACAGACCACAATGGCATCATGCCTGGTCCATATTTTGGCAGAGTTGGAATGTTAAGTGAAGTGTGAATAGTGTGTGCATCTGGAAAACTGGCAAGTGAGAGTTACTCAGGATCATTAAACATCAAAGCAAATGGTGTTTGCATGCTTATTTGAGATTTACAACTTTGCACAAGGTAAGGGGTGTCTGAGGTTTGGTGGGTTTTATAGCAGAAGTGGGATCTATTGGGTTATTAGGTCAAGTAGGGAAATTGGGGCATTGTGGTCAAAGCATATTGCAGAAAAGAAGGGGTATTTAGGAATCAGGATTTCAGGTTGACCCCCTGTAATACCATATTGCAGGGGATGGGAGGGTGCTGGGTAGATTTTGTTGAGGAAGCAAGTGGAGAGTGACAATTCATTCTGACCGAGCCCGTTTGCAGTGGTGTGGCATAGCAAACCTGACAGAGAAACGGATTCAGCTATGGGGATTTGGATAATAGCAAACTCTTGGCCACCTGCAGGTGCAGTCTTGGGTTGAGAAACTATTTGGCTGCAGAGACCTGTGAACACTCACCAGCGTGGAAACAAAAGAAACGTATACCAAGGGTTGATAGTCAGACGCTGTGCCATCTCCAAATAAAGCAAAGACTGCCTCTCTCCTGAGAGGCCATCACAAATCTTTCTACTATGATGATATATAAGTTGAACTGTAATGGCTTTAGTGGTCACCTGATGTTGTGATGGTGATAGCTGCCATGATCCTCATTTTTGACACTTCCACTTCATTCCAGGAACTCACTGGAGCCATGTGTGACATCTCCCAAGCAGATGACCATCATTACATCAAGATGGTGACTGATTACCAAACTCTGGTAACTTGTGGTTAGAGGTAGCTTGCTGCTACCAATCATCCATTCAATGTGGAGTCTAAGCATCTGGATAAAGGTCAGTGATAGAAGATAGACCGCAAACTATTCTATTCTTAACAAGATGAGACAATAGTCTCATATAACAAGATATAGTTTATTTCTTGACAGTAATAGGTACAACTAACATGAACTAATTAAGCATAATTACAACTTCAGGAGCCTGCATTGGCACTGTGTGCAAGGAAGTTAGTGCAGGAGTCTTCTGTGGCTATCCCCATTTCAATCAAGTATGCTGTTTTGGAAAATGTAGGGGGTGATGGATTCTCTGGGGAATGTAGCATGAACAGCCAAATTTCTAGTATGGAGACTGTCTCTAATGCAATGAGGGGTACGACGGGTTGCAAGAGATCAATTGTGTGAGGGGACTCTCTAGTCCGAGGTACAGACAGATGTTTCTGTGACCAGCAGCAAAAAATCTGAATGGTGTGTTGCTTCCCTGGTGCCATGGTCAAGGAAGTCTCAGAGAGGGCGCAGAATGTTATAAAGGGAGAGCAGTGCAAGGTGACTGAGGTGTCAGTGGGGGAGCACTTTGGGGCCAGCGACCATAATTCTATTCGATTTAAAATAGTGATGGAAAAGGGTAGACCAGATCTAAAAATTGAAGTTCTTAATTGGAGAAAGGCCAATTTCAACTTTATTAGGCAAGAACTTCCAAAAGCTGATTGGGGGCAGATGTTCGCAGGTAAAAGGACGGCTGGAAAATGGGAAGCCTTCAGAAATGAGATAGTGAGAGTTTAAAGACAGTATATTCCTGTTAGGGTGAAAGGAAAGGCTAGTAGGTATCAGGATTGCTGGATGAGTAAAGAAATTGAGGGTTTGGTTAAGAAAAAGAAGGACGCATATGTCAGGTATAGACAGGATAGATTGAGTGAATCCTTAGAAGTGGTAGTATACTTAAGAGGGAAATCAGCAGGGCAAAAAGGGGACATGAGATAGCTTTGGCAAATAGAATTAAGGAGAATCCAAAGGGTTTCTACAAATACATTAAGGACAAAAGGGTAACTAGGGAGAGAATAGGACTCCTCAAAGATCAGCAAGGCGGCCCTTGTGTGGACCTGCAGAAAATTGGGAAGATACTAAACGAGTATTTTGCATCAGTATTTACTATGGAAAAGGACATGGAAGATATAGAATGTAGGGAAATTGATGGTGACATCTTGAAAAATGTCCATATTACAGAGGAAGAAGTTCTGAATGTGTTGAAACGCATAAAGGTGGATAAATCATCAGGATCTGATCAGGTGTACCCTAGAACTCTGTGGGAAAATAGGGAAGTGATTGCTGGGCCTCTTGCTGAGATATTTGTATCATCAATAGTCATAGATGAGATGCTGGAAGACTGAAAGTTGGCTAACATGGTGCCACTGTTTAAAAAAAGGTGGTAAAGACAAGCCAGGGGACTATAGACCAGTGAGCCTGACATCGATGCTGAAAAAGTTGTTGGAGGGAATCCTGAGGGACAGGATGTACATGTATTTGGAAAGGCAAGGACTGATTAGGGACAGTCAACATGGCTTTGTGCGTGGGAAATCATGTCTCACAAACCTGATTGAGTTTTTTGAAGAAGTAACAAAGAGGATTGATGAGGGCAGGGTGGTAGATGTGATCTATATGGATGTAAGGCGTTCTTTGCAGAGGTTGTAATTCTTGCAGAATCCAATTATAGGACCATTGCCTTATCTGGAGACTTATCTGAAACTTTAAATATCCCACATGGTGAACTGCTTACTCAAGTAATTCTCCCTTAAAGTTATTTAATCTCCATCATGGAAGATGGTTGCTCTCTTGAAGCAAGTATTTTTTCCTTGTTTGATCCTGGATTTCTGCACCAGGCAGAATTACATTTTGATTTTAATGTGTACTTTCTTTTTAACAGAATCCTTTATGTTCAGATCAAGCAAATTCTTCCTTGTGATCATGTGCTGAATATGTGGATCTTCGAGTCTAAGTGTGAGGTGATTCACTTTGGTAAGAGTAACAAAAAGATGGGGTACTGGGCTAATGGTCAGATACTTGGTAGTGTGGAAGAGCAGAGGGATCTTGGTGTCCATGTACACAGATCTTTGAAAGTTGCCACCCAGGTAAATAGTGCAGTGAAGAAGGCATATGGTGTACTGGCTTTTATTGGTAGAGGAATTGAGTTCTGGAGTCCTGAGGTCATGTTGCAGTTGAATAAGACTCTGGTGTGGCCGCATCTGGAGTATTGTGTGCAGTTTTGGTTGCCATACTATAGGGAGGATGTGGAGGCACTGGAACGGGTGCAGAGGAGGTTTACCAGGATGTTGCCTGGTATGGTAGGAAGATCATCTGAGGAAAGGCTGAGGCACTTGGGGTTGTTTTCATTGGAGAAAAGAAGGTTTGGGGTGACTTGATAGAGGTGTACAAGATGATTAGGGGTTTAGATAGGGTTGACCGTGAGAACCTTTTTCCACGTATGGAGTCAGCTATTACAAGGGGGTGGTAGGTATAGGACAGATGTTAGGGTTAGATTCTTTACTCAGCGAGTCGTGAATTCATGGAATGCCCTGCCAGTAGCAGTGGTGGACTCTCCCTCTTTATGGACATTTAAGCGGGCATTGGATAGGCATATGGAGGAAAGTGGGCTAGTGTAGGTTAGGTGGGCTTGCATCGGCGCAACATCGAGGGCCAAAGGGCCTGTACTGTGCTGTATTCTTCTATGTTCGATGTTCTATGTTCATGTGCTGCTTATCACCATTTTCTACAAGCAAATCTATTGAAACATTTGAGTTGAAGCATACAAACTCTTTACTTTAGCTTGGTAATTAAACTGGAAGTTTTCATTCACCTGTGTAGTTGATTTCACATTCTTGGTTGATTTATTGGGAATGTTGCTGCCAATCAGCAGTACTGACAAAGGTGTTGAAACCAAGACATATTGGTCGGCTCAAAAGTGGGGAATGTTGATTGTCAACAGCCTACAGAATTTCAACCATACAAGCTATTGGTGTTGTGCATTACTTTTTAATCCTTTTATTCCACCTGGGCCATAGAGGTTTATGTTTCTGGACTATAACCTCTGTTCCTTCAACCATAGAATTTGATTTGATCTGACAGCATATTAACATTCGTTCCTGTATCAAGCGTAACTGTAACAAGATGTTGATTGACACAAATAAACTGTGAATGTTGAGTCGATTGAATCACTGTTTTTAATCAAAACAGTAAACTGTCCTAGGAATACCTCTTGTATTGTTGTAATGGATATATATCACCTGATGCAGGTTGCTTTTCTAACAGAAGTATACCAATGACATTAATCTCTTTGTAAGTGTAAGGTTTTGGCTATTTGTTGCTTTAAAACTGTGTTCTACTCTAGAAATCTGGAAATCACCTCCAGTATTATATATTTCACATGCTTTTATCATGGCTCGACATTTGTTCTATGCTTATGAGGCCTTGTTACTCCACAGTGCTGACTTAGTATCTCCCGATTGAATGAATCTCTGTGGTAGCTTTTGAACACCTCTTTAGAGTATCTGCACCCTACTTTGCTCTCCTGGGTTTTTCTTTTCCTCTCAGGATCTGTCTGAGATTCTTTCTGGTTTCAGCTTCCAATACTACCAGAAGAGCTTTCTCCAAATATAAATCTTATGATGAGAAGAAATTGTGAGGGATTTTTTTCCCCCTTTTTTTGTTGTAAAGTGAAAAATGAAAGTTCAACTGCTACATAGCTAAAAGATTTTGCAGTTTGAAATCAAATAGGATGTGGTATGTAGTATCAAATAGGATAGGATATGGGGAGGTGATGACCGAGTGTTTTTATCACTGGATTGTCAATCAGAGACCCAAGTGGTGATCTGTGTTTAGATCCCAGCATGGCAGATGGTGGAATTTGAATTCAACAAAAATCTGTGATTAAGAGTCCAAAGATGACCCTGAATCCATTGTTGATTCTTGGAAAAACTCACCTGGTTCAAAAATGTCCTTTAGAGAAGGAACCAGCCATCCTTACCTGTTCTGGACTACATGTGCCTCCAGACCCACAGCATTCCTGATGAAGGCCTTCTGCCCAAAACATTGATTTTTCTGCTCCTTGGATGCTGCTTGACCTGCTGTGCTTTTCCAACATCATTGTAATCTTGACTCTAATCTCCAGCATCTGCAGTACCCACTTCTGCCACAGCAATGTGGTTGACTCTTAACCACCTTCTAGGATGGGCAATAAATGCTGACAGTGACACCTTCACCCATGAATGAATGAAAAAAAACACTGTGTTGTATACATTAGCTGCACAAGACTATGGTACTTTTTGGAACAGTGAAGTGAACACTCATCAGATAGATTGGCATCAGGAGTCTGAGTAATGAAAACTACATAACTACACCCTTCAAATTGGTCCAGCTGCAGTTTGTTACAAACCTGTGAGTGCAATGCACTCAATGACAGTTAGAAACCTGAAGCAAGAAGTATCTCTTACTATATAATTTTGAGACCCTGAAAAACAAAGGTTCTATGCAAGAAAAGACCTAGACCTGAATGCGTAAACAATCTAATTAATAAAATTGGGGAGAAACAGGCATGGATTATTTGATTGGATTATAGTGTTGCCATGATAATGGATACCCTCCTTGGGGAAAGGACTGGGTGTTAAATATTTCTGATAAAAGATGTTCATCAAAGGTAGGAAAGGGGGAGAAAAAAGGGTAGTGTTCATGATTTATGAGAGCATTGCAATATTGGAAAAAAGGATGTTGAAATAGAATTGATTTGCCTAGAGCTAAGAAATAAGGTAGCTGCAATCAACACCCAGGAGTTCACTTCCAGCATCACAGAGTTTATTGAAATTACACTGGTAAAAAGAAACCCTCTGAAAATCCAGCCAGGTAATTTTTGAACAAAGGAAAAGGTACATTTTGTTTTCTTTTTCCTTTTTTTTCTTTTTCTTTTTTCCCCCACAGTACCGCATAATTGCAGTAGTAAAGACATATTTTTATACAGCGATTTGTAAATGACAAAGGTGGGATGAAACAAATCATATTATTAATTAATTACATACATTTCCAATTAAGCTAATCATATTACTTGATGGCTAGAGATGGACAAGCTTGTGGTCTTATGACATCTCCCAGATTGGCTTTCATTAACAGGGGGATCAAGTTTAAGAGCTGTGAGATTTTGCTACAGCTCTACAAGTCCCCGGTGAAACCACACTTGGAATACTGTGGCCAGTTCTGGTTGCCCTACTTTGGAAAGATACAGAGGTCTTGGAGAGGGTGCAAAGAAGGTTTACCAGAATGTTGCCTGGACTGGAGGGCTTGCCTTATGAAGAAAGGTTGAATAATCTTGGACTTTTCTCTCTGGAGAGAAGGGAGAAGAGAGGAGACCTGATCTAGTTATACGAGATAATGAGAGGAATAGATAGTTAATAGCCAGAGACCTTTCCTCAGGACAGGATTGACTGGTACAAGGGGGTCATTGTTTTAAGATATTGGAGAAAGGTATAGAGCAGACGTCAGAGATAACTTCTTCATGCAGAGAGTTGTGAATGCATGGAATGCATTGCCAGCCGTGGTGGTGGAAGCAGAGTCATTTAAGCGACTGTTGGACATGCACATGGATAGCAGTGAGTTGCGGGGTGCGTAAGTTAAGTAGGATTAAACCTTATGGGCCAAAGGGCCTGTTTTGTGCTGTACCTTTCTATGTTCTATTGGCTTATCTCCCTTCTTGTGAGAAATGGCTCTCACTCTTCAATAATTTCAGTCTGAGTCAAATTCTGAAGCAGGTATTTATTAAAACATTCTTATGAGAATGGGTGACAAGTAGGCACACCTGATTAACATGTTACATTGCAAGTTATACAGTTCAGCTGAGTCTCTCGGTACTCCTCTTTTAGCTTATTGGTTTAGCATGCAAAGCATCAAACCTATCATAAGCTACTCACTTCACTCCTCCTCTGTGTACTTCTCCCACTACTCTAAGCCTGTCGCCCCTTACTCTTGTTTGTTTCTTGCCTTATTTGGCCTTACACGTGACAAAGTGCAGGTGTTAGCTTGACCGTTTCACACATCCCTCTGTGGTCTTTTGTTAGAGTGCATCCCTTTTCGCTGCAAACTGTGTACGTGTTTGCTAGCTCAACACTTCTCCCCCACACTGAGCCTTATGACCTGTTTGTGGTTTTGTGTATGTGTTTGCTAAGGCAATATTCCGTCCACTATTGTCCACACTGAGTCTTTTATTTTACACAAAATTTATTTTTTTTACAATCCTCTTGCAGAAGGAACACTTACATTCTTCACAAACATATTCTCCACAACACTGTATTCAAGTACATTCCTGTCCAAGCATTTGCTAGCTGCACTGTGCTAATTGCCAATTAATTGAAACCTTGCCTATCATTTATGGACCTTTTTAATTCCTTATTAACCTTAGTACAGGAAATACAAAAGAATATTGATTCATGCTAATTGTTACAACATTAGTTCCAACAAAATTATGTGGTTACACCTAATATTAGATTTCATTAGCTGGCAAGTTGTGAGCAATTTATTTCTTACCATATTTACTAGCCACCTCTATCTTTATCGTTGGGTGTCTTACAATGTGTTCATTCACCCATATTCCGATGTCTGCTTGTTTTTGTGCCTGTGATTTAATTCTCCCTGTATTGATATGGGGGCTGCTTTTACTGTCTGGGACTGGTTTGCTCTCAATTTTATTTGAAGCTTTTCCTCTAATGCTTTTAGTGATTTTTTTTTTGTTTATGTTGAATTTATATCTACTTCAAAATCTATATCTATGATTATTTGAAGGATCTTTACTAAAACCTATGACTAGTATTATAACAGATCGATTAAATAATTCAAGAATGATTATTTAATTAAATGTGGTGTGAAATATTCTTATTCATATCTTATGTGTAAACAACTGCAGCTGTGCATTCTAACTCAGTTCTGTTACCTTGGGTCTACAGAGCTACTATTGTTCTACTTGTGACGACTTAGGGGGCGGCACAGTGGATAGCACTGCTGCCTCACAGTGCCAGAGACCCAGGTTCAATTCCCACCTCAGGCAACTGACTGCATGTTCTCCCTGTGTCTTAGTGGGTTTCCCCCGGGTGCTCTGGTTTCCTCCCACAATCCTCCTGTGCAGGTCAGGTGAATTGGCCATGCTAAATTGCTCGTAGTGTTACGTAAGGGGTATGGGTGGGTGGTGGGTTGGTGTGGACTTGTTGGCCCAAAGGGCCTGTTTCCACACTGTAATGTAATCTAAACTACATTAAACAAATATTTTCTCAAGGTTTCTAAGTACTATCAGCCATATTCTGCTGCATTAGCTGTGGACAGCCATTGGCCATTTTGTGCCACTCAATCATGGACAGCTCTACATGGCTCACTACCTTAGTTTAAAGGCAGGTTGCTGTGCTCCAATTGAAGGCAAGGCTACTGTGCTTAGGTTGGGTGTGGGTCACAGTGATCATATCAGGAGTGGGGGTCACTTTACTTGGGTCAGGGATAGTACTGCTGTGCTCAGGTCAGGAGCTGAGGCAGGACTATTATGCATAAGTGGAGGTGCAGCCTCTTTTCTCTGGGAGGGCAGGGCCACTGTTCTCAGGTAGGCCTGTTATGTTCAGGTTGGACTTGGGGACACTTTGCTCTGACTGGGGTCTAGGGGTTGGGGGCCAGGGGCCCATGCCAGGATCAATACTGGGGCATGTGATTTCTGTCCTTACTCCTGACTGCTACTGAGGGTGAAGCAGGTACCTTTGTACTGGAAAATCACATGTTGTCATACTATCCCCCACATTGCCACAATTTTACACATTGCAGGGAAGCATTAAGTGAGTATCCCACCTGTGCCTTCATTGATGCCATTGAATAGGTAATTAATGCCCAATTAAGTATTTCATCCCACTAGCCATTAGATTTAATGTTAACATGCAACAAATTATTTGTTCCTAAATGTCTTGCAATGTTTGATTTCTAGTCCTGATTTTTCCATAGCAACGTCTCAGCAATTCCTAATTCCTAAGGGATTCAGAAGGTAAGTTCTGAGTTATTTGTTTCTACTGGCTTCAGAGTCTAAAACCAGGATAAAAAAGCTCAAAGAGAAAAGGTGATCTGCCAGTTAATATGGAGTTGAGTAGAAATGAAGGGCTTATGCCCGAAACGGCGATTCTCCTGCTCCTCGGATGCTGTGTTTTTCCAGCACCACATTTTTCAACTCTGGTCTCCAGCATCTGCCGTCCTCACTTTCTCCTCCTTGAGTAGAAATGTTTTGACCTAGGTACTTGTGATCTTTAAAATTCATCAGCCCGGAGAATTGTGGCTCTCAGTTGTTGAATATATTTAAGATTGATATTGATAGATATTTGGCACAAAGGGAATTTAAAGATATGGAAAGATGGTATATCTTGAGTTGATATATTATTTTAGCCCTGTCGTTAATAAATAGTGCAGTAGGCTTGAGAAGCACTTCACAGCAGTTCAGGCAGCATCCAACTTTATTCCTGATGAAGGGCTTTTACCCGAAACGTCGATTTCGCTGCTCGTTGGATGCTGCCTGAACTGCTGTGATCTTCCAGCACCCACTGATCCAGTATTTGGTTTTCAGCGTCTGCAGTCATTGTTTTTACCTCAGAGAAGCACTTCAGCCTACTCATGCTGTTATGTTTTATTTTAATTTTAACATGCAATTAACATTGATATGTGGAATTTAATTTGCCACACATAATCTATCTGTAATACTTATATTCTTACAAATACTGTCAAATTGTTAAAGCTCATGGTCAAATGTGATAATGAAACAATAGTATCTGTCATTTGCTTTATACAGTTATGAATGATAATGCGGATGGGAGAGCTGGTTCAAGTGAAGTATTAGTTGTTCTAATGTAATCAGATGTTCTAAGTGAACAGAACTGGCGATTGGTACAGCACTTCCTTTTTTATTCAATTTTGTATTGTTCCCTATCCTGGTTCTCCTCTACTTTTTTGCTTTCCAGGTGCAAGTTGTTCCCTCGATGTAATGATGTTATGCAATATGGAGCACATGGTGTTAAATCTGAAAAAAAAACATTCAGGAGAATACTACAGAGTTTTTCCTGAATACGCAAATAGCCAAAGCATTGCCTAAATATACCTATAAATTGCTGAGAGATATTTCTGGTGATGTTATGACTCTTCTATGCCAGCTCTGCAGCTGTGCATGTTCCTGACAAGAGTCATGAGCCATTACTGGAAAATATAATCCTGTTGCTCAAAAACCAACCTGTGACCTGAACTGGTTGGAGTAAAGGTGGCACAATGAATGTATCATGACTACTGCTCAGAAACTGGACTAAAACCTAAAATAATGCATTGTCTGTGGTCACAAATGTATTGCAGGTTTAAGTATTTAATTCCTTTCTTTTGAGATAAATGCAAAGCTTGTCTTGCTGTGCACGCAGGCAAAGTAATGCACGCTCTGGCACCTGGAACTTGAGGAAAGTCTACAATGCAGATTAAACCTAATACTCTCCCATCCTGCCTTTCTTACCTATTTTTAAATTAAGAGAAAATCATATTCAGAGTCCTTGTGACTTACCCAAAATTGCAGTGAACCATGAACTGCAATATGTCACAATATTATCTATTACATCCTGGAAAAAGTTCTTGGCATAAACCAAAAGGGGCCACCATTGTGTTGACAATCACAAAAAATGCTGTCCACGCTCAGTTTGCAGCTCCAGTTGTGGCTGCAGCAGACTATTCAGTGACAGTGAACAATCTCATTAACGAAACAAAGCTACCTGACGCATTGCTTTTCAGTTCATGACGTTGCATGTGAAAAGTGCTTCCAGAAGACTCATTCTAGGGTTTGCCTTCTGGGAAATTGCCTCCTTTTCATTTTTCTCCAAGATGATTCTGCTCAGAAAACCAGGTAAAGGTAGCAGGAAAGCTATGTCGTTAATTATGGTATCAGCACAAGAGAAGAATGGCCTTCATTCAGAAAATCAGACATTGGAAGTAGTTTGGATCATGATGAAAAGTGTTACATTTGATAATAGACAATTGGCCAAATCAAAGTAACCTCCCCTACCCTACATTCATAACACAGTAAAACTAAGATAGTCAGTTACCTCAAAAGTGATCCCGTTTGGCCACTTAACTGACTTTTTGAATATTACCAGATTTTGTGAATAACCAATATCAGACACCAGGTTTATAGCTGAAATAAAAGATTTAACAATTTATTAATAAATCAATAATTTCAGCAGAGCAAAGTTAAACCACAAGATTGATTAATGTTGATAATTTATAACTCAATTTTTGATCATAAACCCCACTCACACAAAGAGATGTAACTGGCCAGTTCACTTGAGCAGATTCCATATCCGTAACATCACAGAAACATGGTATGATAATCCCGCTTGGTTTCTGAAGTACCAATGCATGCAATTAGTTTCCAGTAGGCTTCTGGGAATAGTCATTAATACTTATAACTGTGATTCCATTCTCCAAACTTTCAATAAGTTGATAATAGGAAGAAATCTAAGGAGTAATCAAACTTTTTGTCCTGTAGATTCTGCAGGTACAATCTTCCTAATTTAAAGACAGTCCATAAACCAGTTCATACCCTGCCTGACTGGTCATTTCTCCACCAGGCCCCAGTCAACATTCGAGGTCTGCCTCATCAGAGCTGAAGCATTTTTAAGAGTACTTTTTAAATTTAAAAAAAAACAACATGCAGTTAACTTCCAGGCCTGTCCTCATAAACAAGATCAATTTTTCCTCTTTTCTTAAAAAAAGACAAGCTGATCATCACAGTATAAAGGTCACATTCGGCTCTCAGCTCTCAATTCCAAACAAAAATGATAAAATAAAAATTAAAAAAAGAAATATCTTCCAGTCTATATCATTTTTAGCTCCTCTGTCCTCTTCGCAACTTACTTTCACTTCTACCTATCCTTGTGTGTCAGCAAATTTGACAACTTTAGTGATTGTTAACTATAAGGTTCTTTATTGGGGTTGTTAACCTGGGCCAATCAGGAAAGTCTTTGCTTAACCAGGAGACCACAGTTCAGGGGAAAAAATATAATCAGGAGAGATATATAAAAAAAACTACAACCAGGAAATTAGAACCTCCTCAGTTGAGGCTTGACTCAGATGTGCTCTTCTAGTAAACAAAAGGTGATTTGATGATGGGATCCTGCTTCTGTGCAATTATTTCAAAAATCATACCCTCTATTCTTTTGTCTAAGTCATTTATATCAATTTTAAACAGATAAGCTCCCAGCACTGATCCCTAAAGCACACAATTTGTTCTACCTTGATGACCTGAAAAGACACATATCTGCTTACTCTGTTTCCTGTTAGCCAGCCAATCTTCTAGCAATGCAATATGCTAACCCCTGAGCCATGAGATTTTATTTCCCACAATAACATTCAATAGGCACCTCATCACATACTTTTGGAAATTTAAATACACGTCCTTATGGGTGTTATTTTCTCAACGAGTTTCAATATTTTGGTCAAACATGATTTCCCCTTCAAAACACCATGTGGACTCTGCCTGACTTCCTATAACTTATCCAATTCCTTGCTATAACTTTTTCAATAATAGCTTCTAATATCTTCCCAAGATAAATGTCAAGCTAACTGGCATGTATTTGCCCATATAATGTGTTCTCCCTTTAAAAAGAAATTACATTTTCTATCTTCCAATTTAAAGGGACCATGTTCAATTCAGGGGAGTTTTGAAAATTAAAACCAGAACATCAACTATCTTGCTAACCACTTCTTTAAAGACTCTCGCATGTAATTCAGTATGATTGGGGCACTTGACTGTCCACAGCTTCAACAAATTTCTCAGCACTTCTCTAGTGCTTGTGATTTTCCTGAGGTACTAGTTTGATTCCCCTCATTTAAATTTTTCATAGAAGTATTATAAAATCCTAAAATGCTGGAAGAGACTATTTGGCCCATCAAGTCTGCACTGACCTTCTGAAGAGTTTCCACCCAGTCAGTTCTCAAGGCTGTAATCAAATCTGGGTCCCTGGTGCTGTACGGCAGCAGTACTCATGACCACGCCACTGTATTGCCCAAAAGCTTTTGAAAAAGTCTCAAAAATCATACCTACTCTTCTCTCCCTCAAGCTGAATGTAAATAAGCAATATGGTTGCTTTCACTGTGAAATGCATGTTGTTTTGTCACTTTCTGGCTCAATATTGAGTGGCCTGGAGTCCAACCAGAAAGTTCATCTGGAGAAGCAAAGTGTGATTGTGAGGGAGGGATACTCAGAATTTCAGTGACCTATATTATTCTGGTAGAAAGCAGAGAGGCAGTTGCATTTCTCTGGGGCCACAAAACTACCTTGGCAGTTAGCGTTTTTAAGCCTCTTCTGTTTCACTGCTTGCTAAAACTTTAACAGCCACAATTGTGTTCTAGGTAAGCCATCTAAATCAATTTCATTTTGAATGCTCCTTGCAAATGCCCAGAGAAAAGTCTCTTCAAGGTTGGTTGTCACTTAAAATGAGTAGTAAGCAATTTCTGCCTTACTGCCACCATTGTTTTGAGGATCCAATTAAAATCAACATGGTATATATGTTTTCCAATCAAACATACATATTTACTGCTCATGAATACCAGATACAAGAATTTCGGCAAATCTGTGTAAGACAACTTACAGAGAAAGGAAGACAAAAGAAGCATAAATCATAGCTGAGATTTTGTTGAGCTGACACTGGTCTTGACAACTGGTTGCAGAATTTGCCGGAAACTCCAGCAGTATGATAAAATCCACTACTCAATAGGAACATCCACTCCGAGGACAGCTCTTGAAATGCCATGTGTTCTGGACAGACTTCTCGGTATGCTTTCATTTAATTCTTGACCATTTCACAGGCAATTGCAGATTAATGATTTACACAGTTCTTTTGAAACAGGAAAGAGGAACAAAAATTAATAATAACATGACATACAACGATCATAGTATTTCAGATAGTGAAAAAGGACTTAAGTATTAAAATGATACTAAAAATTGCTCAGTTAGTGAAAAGATATGAGAACAACTAAACTGTAAGGTGCACTGGAATGAATTGCACTGGAGAACTTGAAAGAAAAAGGGGATAGAGCGAAGACTTAAAGTTAATCTTTAAAAACAAAGATTTGAGTGTCAGGGCAAAAAACAAAATGCTATTCCTGAAGTTTGCCTTGAGCTTGGTTTGACCTGTGTAGGAAGTTAAAGACACAAATGGCAGAGTACGAATGTGAGGGGGAGTTGAAGCAATGAGTCACAAGAAAGTTAGAATCATTCTTGCTGGCAGAATGCAAATTTGGCTCAGTGGTAAACACTGCTGCCTCACAGCACTAGGAACCTGGGTTCAATTCCACACATGGGTGACTGTCTGTGTGGTGTTTACATGTTTTCCCTATGTCTGTGTGGGTTTCCGGTTTCCTCCTACAGTCCAAAGATATGCAAGTTAGGATTATTCAATAACCCTTGATTTTTGTGTCCTCTTTGTCTACAGGAGTAGTGCCAGAGGACTGGAGGCTAGCAAACGTGGTTCCCTTGTTCAAGAAGGGGAGTAGGGATAATCCTAGTAACTATAGGCCAGTGAGTCTCACTTCTGTTGTGGGCAAAGTCTTAGAGAGAATTGTAAGGGATAGGATTTATGCACATCTGGATAAGAATGATGTGATCAAGGATAGTCAGCATGGTTTTGTGAAGGGCAGGTCGTGCCTCACAAACCTTATTGAATTCTTTGAGAAGGTGACGAAGGAGGTAGATGAGGGGAAAGCGGTAGATGTGGTATATATGGATTTTAGTAAGGCGTTTGATAAGGTCCCCCATGGTAGGCTACTGCAGAAAATACAGAGATATGGCATTGAGGGTGAGTTGGAGGTTTGGATTAGGAATTGGCTCTCTGGAAGAAGACAGAGGGTAGTAGTTGATGGCAAAGGTTCATCTTGGAGTGCTGTCACTAGTGGTGTTCCGCAAGGATCTGTTTTGGGACCATTGCTGTTTGTCACTTTTATAAATGACCTGGAGGAAGGGTTAGAAGGTTGGGTGAGCAAGTTTGCGGATGATACGAAAGTCGGAGGAGTTGTAGACAGTGAGGAAGGATATGGCAGGTTACAGCGGGATATAGAGAAGCTGCAGAGCTGGGCAGAAAGGTGGCAAATGGAGTTCAATGTAGCTAAGTGTGAAGTGATTCACTTTGGTAAGAGTAATAAAAAGATGGATTACTGGGCTAATGGTAGACTACTTGGTAGTGTGGAAGAGCAGAGGGATCTTGGTGTCCATGTACACAGATCTCTGAAAGTTGCCACCCAGGTAAATAGTGCAGTGAAGAAGGCATATGGCGTACTGGCTTTTATTGGTAGAGGAATTGAGTTCCGGAGTCCTGAGGTCATGCTGCAGTTGTATAAGACTCTGGTGCGGCCGCATCTGGAATATTGTGTGCAGTTTTGGTCGCCATACTATAGGAAGGATGTGGAGGCACTGGAACGGGTGCAGAGGAAGTTTACCAGGATGTTGCCTGGTATGGTAGGAAGATCCTATGAGGAAAGGCTGAGGCACTTGGGGTTGTTTTCTTTGGAGCAAAGAAGGTTTAGGGGTGATTTGATAGAGGTGTACAAGATGATTAGGGGGTTAGATAGGGTTGACAGTGAGAACCTTTTTCCACGTATGGAGTCAGCTATTACAAGGGGGCATAGCTTTAAATTAAGGGGGGGTAGATATAGGACTGATGTTAGGGGTAGGTTCTTCACTCAGCGAGTCGTAAGATCATGGAATGCCCTGCCAGTAGCAGTAGTGGACTCTCCCTCTTTATGGGTATTTAAGCGGGCATTGGATAGGTATATGGAGGATAGTGGGTTAGTGTAGGTTAGGTGGGCTTTGATCGGCGCAACATCGAGGGCCGAAGGGCCTGTACTGCGCTGTATTGTTCTATGTTCTATGTTCTATGTTAACCCATAGTACTCAGGGAAGTGTAGGTTAGCCATAGGAAATGCAGGGTTACAGTGATAGGTAGGGGAGATGACCTTTGGAGGGTTGGTGTGAACTTGTTGGGTTAATGGCCTGTTTCCACACTGTAGGGATTCTATAGATTAAATTACTTTCTCCAATATATAGAGGAGCCTACATCATGCACTGGACTAAAGAATCTATCTATAAATTGTCTTTGAGGTTTGAAACCAGAAAAATAACATGCAAAACAGAATGTGCTTCTTTTTCATTCGGTTGGAAATGCCCAGAAATATAGTGTGGCTACCTACGATAGAATCAAAGAAGTTTACAGATCAGTAATGAGCATTGCTGCCTCCGAGCACCAGGGACCTGGGTTCAATTCCATGCTCAGGTGACCGTGTGGAGTTTGTATGTTCTTCCTGTGCCTGCGTGGGTTTCCACTGGGTGGTCATTTCCTCTCACAATCCAAAGATGTGCATGTTTGGTGGATTGACCATGCTCAATTACCCTCAGTCAGGAACTTTGAGTATAGAAGTTGGGAAGTTAATGTTGCAGTTATATAGGATGTTGGTGAGGCTGCACATGGAGTATTGTGTTCAGTTTCGGTCACTTTGTTATCGCAAGAATGTTATTAAATTTGAAAGAGTGCACAAAAAATTTACAAGGATGTTACCTGGAATCAATAGTCTGAGTTACAGGGAGAGGTTAGACAAGTTAGGACTTTTTTCTTTAGAGTGTAGGAGACAGGCGGGGTGGGGGACTGCTTATAGGAGTATACAAGATCATAAGAGGCATGGAAAGGGTGAATGCACTCAGTTTTCTTTCCCCAGGATTGGGGAATTGAGAACTGGAGGGCATCAGTTTAAGGTTAGAGAGGGAAGAATAAAAGGGAACCTGAGGGGCAACCCTTTTTTTACACAGAGGATGGTACACCATATGGAGTGAGCTGCCAGCAGAAGTGGACAAACACATGGACAGGAAAGGATTAGAAGGATATAGGGCAAGTGCAGGGAAATGGGGTTATTGTGGACAGACATTTTGATCAGCATGGACCAGTTGGGCCAAAGGGCCTGTCTCCAAGTTGTAGGACTCTATGACTCAAAAGTGTCCATTCAAAATTATCATAATTTCTGCATGTACCAGCTCTGTACTGCAGTAATCAAAAAAGTAGCAATGTCCTTCATAACATTGTGTGTTGTACGCTAAGTGTTTTCAGGCTGTCCATGGGTTGCAAATGAATTGAGTCTGTTGCAAGTTGTACATAAATTGGAATACAATGCAGGACAATATAAAATAGCCATTGGTAAGTATGAATGTTCACAAGTCAGGTGTTGTAATGAGATCTATCCCAGAATATTGATGGATGCAAGAGAACAAATTGCTGGAGCATTGACAGATATCTTCGCATCCTCTTTGGCTACAGGTGAGATGACAGAGGACGGAGAATAGCCAATGTTGTCCCATTGTTTAAGAAGGTTAGCAGGGATAATACAGGAAATTACAGGCCTCTGAGTCTCACATCAGTGGTAGGGAAATTATTGGCAAAGATTCTCAGGGACAAGATCTATACGCATTTAGAAGCAAATGGACTTACTAGCAATAGACAGCATGGTTTTATATGGGAGACGTCATGCCTCACTAACTTGATTGAGATTTTTGAGGTGGGAAAATTTTGATATTGTCTGCATGGATTCAGTGAATCCTCTAACAAGATCCCTCATGGCAGACTGATACAAAAGGTGAAGTCACATGGTATTAAGTGTGTGCTGAATACAGATGGATATAAAACTAGTTTAGCCATAGGAGACATAGATTAGCAGTGGAAGCTTGCTTTTCAGAATGGAAGGTTGTGATTAGTGGTGTTCCACAGGGATCAATGCTGGGATTTCTGCTGTTCGTGGTCCACATAAATGATTTGGAGGAAAACATGGTTGGTCTAGTAAGTAAGTATGTGGACGATACAGAGATTAGTGGAGTTGCAGATAGTAAGGAGGATTGTCAGAAGATACAAAAGGATATAGATCAATTGGAGGCATGGGCAGAAAAATGGCAGATGGAGTTTAATCTGGACAAATGTGAGGTGATGCATTTTGGAAGATCAAATACAGGTGGAAAACATTGAATGGCAGAACCCTTAGGAGTATTGATGTGCAGAGGGATCTGGATGAGCAGATCCACAGCTCACTGAAGGTGGCAGCGCAGGTAGATGAGGTAGAAGAAAAGGCGTATGGCATGCTTGCCTTCATTGAAAGGGGCATTGAGTGTAAGGAGAGGCAAGTTACACTGTAGCTGTACAGAACTTTAGTTAAACCACTCTTGCAATACAGTGTACAATTCTGGTCACCACACTATCAAAAGGATATGGATGCTTTGCAGAGAGTACAGAAAAGGTTTACCAGGATGTTGCCTGGTATAGGGATTTTAGCTCTGAATAAAAGTTGGGTAGACTGGGTTTGATTCCACTAGAGTGCAGGAGGTTGTGAGGAGATCTGATAGAAGATTGTGAATGTCATGGATAGACTGGAAAGTATGCGACTTTTCCTAGAGGTGGAGTCAATTACTAGGGGACACAGGTTCAAAGTGCAGGAAGGAAGGGAGGGAAGTTTAAAAGAGATGTGACAGTTATTCACACAAAGGGTGGTGAGTGCCTGGAACATGCTGCCAGAGGAAATGGTGGAAGCAGACACAATAGCAGCATTTAAGAAGCACCAAGGCAAATACATGAATAGGAAGTGAATAGAGGGATATAGATCCTGTAAATGAAGTCAGTTTTAGTATAGAAGGGCAAAATATGTCAGCACAAGCTTGGAAGGCCAAAGGGCCTGTTCTAGTGCTGTATTACTCTTTGTTCATAAATTGGGGTTCACTTGTTCCTGCTTTTCCCTTAAAGGTTGCAATCTTCATCACCTCAGATTTTTCATGTGGCAAAGCATTCCAAGGTACACAATATTCTCCCGTCATATCATCTAATTGTATCTTCAATCAATCTACAACATTTATCTCCACTAAGCCACTCAATCTAGTGTTGTTCACTGTTTATATGAAGTTCTTCTTAACATCAATAAAATTGTCTTTTTGAGTTTTATCTTTAGGTTTTGTGCTTAAATACGTAGCGTTACTGTGAATTAGTATTCCTACTTAAGCTCATCTACAAAATAATAATATCTTGTGTACTTCCATAAAATGTCTTCTTGATCATGCTTAGTTAGCACTGACTCCAGGAAAGCCTATGGTACCTCTCTATATGTCTTGTTGTGTCATACCTTCGAAACAAATAATGTACAACTGTACATTTTTGACATGATAAAAAGAAATTACCTCACAATATAATTAAACATTTAAAAAACAATTGTAAAGTGCCTTCACAACATAGTTCTTTTGTACTTTATATTGTATTGTTGTATTGTATTGCTGTTTCAGTAATTTGACATTTGGATGGAATTTAGTGTTCATAGGGGGTCTCACCGGTAAGGTGAATTTGATTAACTTTTCTCTGCAAGGTCTGACACAATTCTGAGGTAATCTGGTAATCACCTGGATAGCAGTGGGCCTCCCATGCAAGTGAGATCCAAGAGGGTTTATTCTATCTACGAAAGGATGGCAGCTCTTCAGAACCAGCAGTATCACTTGCTTTCATAGGGAGGGGATCACTGGTGGTCACATATAAAAAGCAGCAGGTGGTTTATAGAGTCATACTGCATAGAAACAGGCCCATTAGGCCACCAAGTCTATGCCAACAACAAACACCACCCACACTAATCCCATTTTACCTACATTTAGTCCATAGCCTACAATGTCCTAACATTTTAAGTATTCATCTAGATGGGTCTTTTCAGGCAACATATTTCATAACTCTACCCACCCTCTGGACAAAAAAAAACCCTTAGATCTCCTCTAAACTCTTCACCTTAAACGTATGCCCTCTCATCTTAGATATGTCTGGCATGGGGTAATGATTCTCACAATCTACCCTGTCTATGCCTCTCATAATTTTACAGCTCAATTAGATATCCCCTCAGCCTCTTAAGCTCCAAGGAAAACAAACCCAACATATCCAGTCTCATAAGAACATAAGAACTTGGGCAGGAATTGAACATTTGGCCCTTCGAGCCTGCTCCAACATTCAATAAGATCATGGTTGATCTTTTTGTGGCCTCAGCTCCACTAACCCGCCCTCTCACCATATCCCTTAATTCCTTTACTTTTCAAAAATGTATCTACCTTAGCTTTAAAAACATGTACTGAGGAAGCTTCAACTACTTCACTGGGCAGGGAATTCCATAGGTTCACAACCCTCTGGGTGAAGACGTTTCTTCTCAATTCAGTCCTAAATCTGCTCCCCATAATTGTGAGGCTATGCCTTCATGTCCTAGTTTCACCCGCTAATAGAAACATCCTCATTACTTCTATGCTATCTATTCCCTTCATAATTTTATATGTTTCAAAAAATCTCCCCTCATTCTTCTAAATTTCAATGAATATAATCCAGTCTACTCAGTCTCTGTTCATGAGGCAACCCACTCAACTCCGCAATCAACCGAATGAACCTCCTCTGCACACGATGCAGTGCCAGTACAAAACTGCATGAAGGTGTGGCCTCACCAGCACTCTATACAGCTGCAACATAACCATCCTTCTTTTGAACTCAATCCCTTTAGCAATGAAGGACAAAATTCCATTTGTCTTTTTAATTACCTGTTGCACCTACAGACCAACTTTCTGTGGTTCATGCACAAGGACACCCAGGTCCCTCTGCACAGAAGCATGTTGCAAGTTTTTACCATTCAAGTAGTAATCCTTTTTACAGTTATTCCTACCAAAATGAATGACTTCACATTTATTAACATTGTACTCCATCTCCTTGTAACTGAGAGTTTTAGGAATGTAGGAACAGGAGTTGGTCATTCAGCCCCTTGAGCCTGCTCTGTCATTCAATACAGACCACAGCATATCTATGACATAACATTATATGCCTGCCTTGGGTCAATATCCCTCAATACCCTTGCAAATAAAAACTTGCCTATATCAGATTTAATTTAACAATTGAATTAGTATAAACCACCATTTGAAGAAGGGAGTTCCAAACCTCTATTTTCAGTTTTCATGTAGATCTGCTTTCTACCAAACTCTGCTGAATAGCCTGGCCCTAATTCTTAGATTACACTCACTGGTTCTAGAATCTTCAACCAGTGGAAATAATTTATCTGCCCTGTCTTCCCCACTTAGTTCTGAAGACATTGAACAGATCATCCCTTAACCTTCTAAATACCAGATAATAAAGGTCTAATTTAATAGAATCCCTATCGTGTGGAAGCAGGTCATTCAGCCCATCAAGTCCACACCAACCCACCAAAGAACATCCCCCCTCAAACCCACACCTATCCCTATAACCCTGCATTTCCCATGGATAGTCCACCTAGCCTGCACATCCCTGGACAGTATGGGCAATTTGGCATAGCCAATCCACCTACATTGCAAGCTTTGGACTGTGGGAGGATGCCAGAGCATCTGGAGGAAACCCATGCTGAAACACAAAATCCTCAACAGTTGCCTGCCAGTAGAATTGAACTCTGGTCCCTGGCACTATGAGGAAGCAGTTCTAACCACAGAGCCAACGTGCTGCCATATTTTAAAAAACCTCTCCTCTTACTTTAACTCATGAAGTCCAGGTATAATCCTTGTAAACTCGGATTGAAATTCCTCCAGGGCCAAAACATTCTTCCTAAAGTGTGATACCAAGATCTGTTCGTAGTACTGTAAGTGGGTTCTAACAAACCTTTTGTATAACTGGAGCATAACGTCTATACTCCAGCCATTTAGGCATTAAGGCCAACTTTTTGTTACCATTCTTGACTATTTTCTAGAACATAGAACATAGAACATTACAGTATAGTACTGGCCCTTTGGCCCTCGATGTTGCGCCGACCTGTGGAACCAATCTGAAGCATGTCTACCTTACTCTATTACATTTTCATCCATATGTTTGTCCAATGACCATTTAAATGTCCTTCAAGTTGGCATCCTCATCCAGGTCATTTATAAAAATGACAAACAGCAGTGGACCAAAAACAGATCCTTGTGATATACCGCTAGAAATTGAACTCCAAGATGAACATTTCCCATCAACTACTGTTGCAGGTAATGTGTTCCATGCCCCTACTACTCTGAGTAAAGAAACTACCTCTGACATCTGTACTATACCTAACACCCCTCAATTTAAAGCTTTGTCTCCTCGTGCTAGCCATCTGAGCAAAAAGGCTCTCACTGTCCATCCTATCTAACCCTCTGATTATTTTATATGGTCTTAATCAAGTCACCCCTTAACCTTCTTCTAACGAAAACAGCGTCAAGTCCCTCATCCTTTCCTCATACCAACCTTCTTTCCATACCTGGCAACATCCTAGTAAATCTCCTCCAACTCTTTCCAAAGTTTCCACATTATTCCTCTAATGCGGTGACCAGACCTGTACGCAATACTCCAAGTACGGCCACACCAGAGTTTTGTACAGGTGCAGCATGACCTTTTGCCTCTGAAACTCCATCCCTTTACCAATAAAAGGTAACACACTCCATGCCTTCTTAACAACCCTATAAACTTGGTTGGCAACTTTCAGGGATCCATGTACATGGACACAGAGATCCCTCTGCTCTTTTTCACTACCAAGAATCTTACCATTACCCCAGTACTCTTTATTCCTGTTGCTCCTTCCAAAGTGAATCACCTCACACTTCTCCACATTAAACTCCATTTGCTACCTCACAGCCCAGCTCTGCATCTTATCTATGTCTCTCTGTAACCTACAACATCCTTCAGCACTACCCACAACTCCACCGACCTAAGTGTTATCTGCAAATTTACTAATTCATCCTTCTCTGCCCTCATCCAGGTCATTTATGAAGATGACAAACAGTAATGGTCTCAAAACAGATCATTGCAGTACCCCACTAGTAGCTGAACTCCAGGATGATCATTTCCCATCAACCAACACCCTCTGTCTTCTTTCAGCTAATCAATTTCTGATCCAAACCATGGCATCACCCTCAATCCTATGCCTCTGTATTTTGTGCAATAACCTATCACAGGGAACGTTATCAAATGCCTTAGTGAAATCCATATACACCACATTAACCATTTTACTCTCATCCACCTGTTTGGTCACCATCTCAAAGAATTCAATAAGATTTGTGAGGCACGACCTACCCTTTACAAAACCGTGTTGACTCTCCCTAAACAAGTTATTCCTTTCTAGATAATTATAAATCCTTATAACCTTTTCCAACACTTTATCGACAACCGAAGTGAGGTTCACTGGTCTATAATTACCAGGGTTGTCTCTACTCCCCTTCTTGAACAAGGGGACAACATTTACTATCCTCCAGTCATCTGGCACTATTCCTGTCGACAATTTCCTGCACATGATTGTGGCATTTTAAAGAATGATATATCTGAATCTCATTGGGCATACACTCTATTTAACTTTGTGCCTTCTAAGAAAATCCTGATATCCTTTGTCAGTCCGAAATGGATAACTTCAGACTTGCTTATATTAAAATTCAACTGCTTTAGCTTTGCCCATTCACCAAATCTATCAACATCCTATTGTAATTTTATGCTATCGTCAACACTGTGTACAATGCTGCCCCGTTTTGTGTCATCAGCAAATTTGAATATTTGACTTTTGGGTGATTATCTAAGTCATTAATGTGTATTCTGAATAATTCAGTTCCTAACATATATCCCTTGCAGGACACTACTAGTGGCAGGATACGACTGCTAATTTGGGTACGTAACTGTTATTCCAACGCTTGTTCCTGCTACTCAGCCAATTTTGTATCCACATCAGTGACTTGTCCTCAGTTCCATGGGCTTCCACCTTAACTAAGAGACTCTTGTCTAGGAGTTGATCAAAAGCCTTCTGGAAGTCCAAATAAATAATATGCATTGACCTAACTCTGTCCATCACCTTTGTCATCTCTTCAAAAAACTGAGCTTTGTCAGGCATAATTAATCCTTCATGAATCCATGCTGACTCACACTGATAAATTAAACTTTTTTGAGGTGACCAGTTACCCTATCCTGGATTATAGTCTCTCACCACAGATGTTAGACTAACAGGTCCATAATTTCCTGGTTTTCCTCTGTCGCCCTTCTTTAAGAGTCGAGTGACATGAAAACATTTCCACTCCAGAGATACAACTTCTAAATCCAGGGAATTCTGAAAATTATGGTTAGGGCATTGTCAATGTAGTCTCCTGCCTCCTTTAAAAACTGTGGATGGAAACCATCAGGTGCTGAGGATTTGCCATTCATCAGATCCACTAATTTCCATTTTATTGAAGATTTACTTCAGCTACTTTGATTTAGACCCTGTTTCTGATTCTCTGTAAATTTCTTTGGGACCTCCTCCTATTCTGCTGTGAATACTGAAGCAAAATAATCATTCAGCATGTCTGCCATTTCCCTGTGGTCACTGGCAATATCACCATTCTTTGGTTATTCAGTAGTACTCTTAACAAGCCGCTTTCCCTTTATATAGCTAGTAAATCTCTTCTTATTGTATTTTGTGTTTTTGAATTTGTCCCATTCTGTGGGATCTGTCTTGTTCTTTGCATTTTTATAAGCCCTCACATTTAATTCATTTGATTCTATGCTGGGTCTCTTACCTCCTTAGATATCCATGGCTGTTTCTTTTTTGTGAGGTGGAGTTTTTCCTTCTCATGAGTACATACTGCTTCTGAATAGCATTAAATATTACTGTGAACACCCTTCACGGTTTCTTGGTTGTTTGACCTATTCACAGAGCTTCCCAGTTTATTGTGGACAGTCTCTGCCTCATCCCATTAAAGTTTGCCATACTGAAATACAAAATCCAACCTTTGCTTATCTCTAATAAACACTCAGTCATGTTATGGTCACTACTTGACAAATACTCACAAACAAACAGGTCAGTAATTAAATTGGGCTCATGGCTCATTACTATATGTAATATTGCTTGTCCCCTTGTCACAGCCCAGATATATTGCCCTAGGAAACTATCCCACACATAAAGGGGTAAATGTAGGGGAATGGGTGGGTTGCGCTTCGGCGGGTCGGTGTGGACTTGTTGGGCCGAAGGGCCTGTTTCCACACTGTAAAGTAATCTAATCTAATAACCTAGAAGTTCAGCAACATTCTGGCAGCTGCTTGTCTATCTCTCTGAGTTTATTTAAGATTATAATCCCCCATTAATAGAGCCCTATCTTTGCTACATAGTTGTCTAATTTCAGCATTTATAAATGTAGCACTTCTGAGCTGCTTACTAGTCCTATATGGCATCTATTGTAATTTTGGTTCTGTTACAGTTTCTCAATTCCACTCCACCAGGTGCTTTCCTGTTATTACATCCTCCTTCACCGTAGAGCTGATTCTGTTTCTAAATTGTAATGCCACTCAACCCTCTCTACCATTTTCTCCATCCCTCCCGTAAACCTGATAACCTAGTATGTTTAATCCCCAGTCCTGATCTATCCATTCGTAATGGCTAGAATACCATATTTTCAATTTGAATCTGTGTCTGTAGATTCAATAGATTCAACAGACAATAGGTGCAGGAGTAGGCCATTCTGCCCTTCGAGCCTGCACCACCATTCATTATGATCATGGCTGATCATCCTCAATCAGTATCCTGTTCCTGCCTTATCTCCATAACCCTTGATTCCACTATCCTTGAGAGCTCTATCCAACTCTTTCTTAAACGAATCCAGAGACTGGGCCTCCACTGCCTTCTGGGGCAGAGCATTCCTCACACCCACCACTCTCTGGGTGAGGAATATTAGATTAGATTACTTACAGTGTGGAAACAGGCCCTTCGGCCCAACAAGTCCACACCGACGCGCAACCCACCCAGTCCCATTCCCCTACATTGTATCCTTTCACCTAACACTACAGGCAATTTAGCATGCCCAATTCACCTAACCTGCACATTTTTGGGCTGTGGGAGGAAACCAGAGCACCCGGAGGAAACCCACGCAGACACTGGGAGAATGTGCAAACTCCACACAGTCAGGCGCCTGAGGCAGGAATTGAACCCAGGTCTCTGGCACTGTGAGGCAACAGTGCTAACCACTGTGCCACTCCTTATCTCTGTCCTAAATGGCCTACCCCTTATTCTTAAGGTGTGTCCTCTGGTTTGGCACTCACCCATCAGTGGAAACATGTTTCCTGCCTCCAGAGTGTCCAATCCTTTAATAATCTTATACGTCTCAATCAGATCCCCTCTCAGTCTTCTAAACTCAAAGGTATACAAGCCCAGTTGCTCCAATCTTTCAACATAAGATAGTCCTGCCATTCCAGGAATTGACCTCGTGAACCTACGCTGCACTCCCTCAATAGCCAGAATGTCTTTCCTCAAATTTGGAGACCAGAACTGCATACAATATTCCAGGTGCGGTCTCACCAGGGCCCTGTACAGCTGCAAAAGAACCTCTTTGCTTCTATACTCAATCCCTCTTGTTATGAAGGCTATTAGCTTTCTTCACTACCTGCTGTACCTGCATGCTTGCCTTCATTGACTGGTGTACAAGAACACCCAGATCTCTTTGTACTGCCCTTTTACCTAAGTTGATTCCATTTAGGTAGTAATCTGCCTTCCCGTTCTTGCCACCAAAGTGGAGAACCATACAATTATCCACATTAAACTGCATTTGCCTTGCATCTGTCCACTCACCTAACCTGTCCAGGTCACCCTGTAATCTCCTAACATCCTCCTCACATTTCACCCTGCCACCCAGCTTTATATCATCAGCAAATTTGCTAATGTTACTATTAATACCATCTTCTATATCATTAGTATATAGACAAAGGGGCTATGCTCTGAAAGCTTGTGATTTCAAATAAACCCGTGGGAGTTGCTCAGTGTCATCCTCACAATTACTATTGTCCCTAGCACAGTATCATCTGCAAATTTAGAGATTTTGCCTTTAACACTCATTTCCAAATCATTAATCAAATCAAAAAGTGCAAGGGCCCAAATCTGTCCTTGTGAATGCCACTTTCAATTTTTCTCCAATGCAAGAAATGCCCACTTATACCTACCTTCTATTTCCTATCTTTTAGTCAACTTATAATCCATGCCAAAAACTCATTAAACCCAAACATTTTTAATTTGCTAACCACCCTGCCATGTGGCACTATATCAAATGCTTTCTCAAAGTCTAAATATACAACAGTCCAAATATACAACAGCGTCATCCACTGTCTGTGTTAACTGATCAAAGAACTCAATTAAATTTGTCAGGCATGACTTCTCTTTGACAAAGTTATGTTGACTGTCTAGTATTAACTTATTTTTTCTCTTCATGTACCTCACCTTATCTCATATTATAGCCTCCATTAGCTTTCCCAATATTGATTTTAAAGCTGATGGATCTGTCATTTCCTAGGTTCTCCTTTGCCCCCTTCTTAATAACAATTTCCTTTTTGTAGTGGGGGGGGGGGTGCTCATTAAATTCTGTTTGTTGAGGATGAAATCTATTATCACTTTGTAATCTATTCATAATTCACTTTAACTAATTATACACATCAATACCATTTTATGAAGCCTAAATTCTGTTCCAAAGTTTAAATCTTTACATTTTTCTGCAACAGCCATTATTTCAATTGCTACCAGTTTTGTCCAGCTTAGCTCAGGGGAACTTGGTTCCGTTCTCTTTAAGCAATTCAGTAAAACGTCTAGCTACTTGGCCCTCCTACCGATGTAATTTACTTCATTTATATTATATTGGAACTAGATGATGTTCTAGTGGCACAGTGCCTTTAAGCTTTATGTCTGAATCCAGGACATAATAGGTAAGGAAGACAGATTCATAACATAGACAAATACTAACCTGCAAGACATTCCAACACCCACGGCTGGCAGTAAGAGCAGGATAAACTCATGATCAGCCATGTCTGATATGGTCTTGCACCCTTAACCATCTGATTCAGGCTATGACCTATTTCAGGGGAAGAAAACGCAACAGCAAATAGATAAACATGTGAAAATTCTTTGGAATTAACTCAATCACTCAAATTCAATATAAACTTCTCAAATCATGATTCCCTAAAGGCTCAGATGAAAACCAGAATATTTCCCAATAAATCACTGTTCCAACAGCTCCAGCAGGAATCTACAGCCAAGCAAGGAATCATTGCCAGTCGTATCATTTCAAGGAAGTCTTGCGAAAACATTCTCCAATGTTAAAGTGAAATTCAACAATGACTTTTAAAAGAAACCACTCTGGGTAAGTCAACATAAATTGAAATAAATACATTCTTCCATGAAGTGTCAAAAATTTATTGATGTCTGTCTTGAATATACTCATGACTAAGTATTGCAATTCTTTAGTCTAGAAATCCCAGTAACACAACCTTGAGTGTAAACACTCTTTCACAGGTTATTCAAAACTTTCAGAACCCTTTTTCTGAGAATCTGACCCCGTGGTCTCACTTCCCAAGCTAGTGGAAACATTTTTGTAACATATTTCAATAAAATAACTGCTCGTTATTCTAAACTCTAAGGGATATAGGCTTATGTCTTTATAAGATTATGGTGTGTGTGTGCGTGTGTGTGTGTATGGTGGGGGTGGGGTGGGGTGTAACAAATTGGCAGAAACAGAGTTGCTTACAGGAAGTAAACAGTAGGAATAAGTTGGCCTTTTTCATGAGTGGTGACCACAATGGTACTGGTACCCTAACTGTATATAAGTTATAAAAACGATTTGGATGGAAGGATTGAAGGTTTGGAAGCACTATTTCCTGCTTCCACAAGGACGCGTGGGAAATTGCGATTTTGAATAAGATTTGTAGCTCAGGTTGTGGATCAGATTGTAAATTTGTTCACTGAGCTGGGAGATTTTTTCTCAGACGTTCTGTCACCATCATCTTCTGATGAAGCATTGGTGTTCTGTCTCACTTGCTACCTATGTCTGTTGTGGTGGGTGATATCCCTTCCAGTTCTGTTTCGGAGAGGTTGGTGAATCTATGTTTGTTAATAGAGTTCTGGTTTGAATGCCAGGCCTCTAGGATTTCCTATGTGTGTCTTTGTTTAGCAACTCCCAGAACTGATGTATTGTCCCTATCAAACTGGTATCCCTCTTCGTCTGTGTGTGTGTGGTAGTCATGTCTTTTGATGGCTAGTTGGTGCTCATGTATCTTGGTGGCTCAGTTACTGCCTGTTTGTCTAATGTAGTGTTTGTTGCAGTCCTTGAAGAGTATTTTGTCCATGACATGCATTCTGCTGGTTGTTGGTACGGAGTCCTTTAAATTCATCAGGAGCTTTTTCAGTGTGATGGTAGGTTTGAGGGCTACCTTAATGCTTTGGGGCCAGAGTAGTCTGAGCATGATCTCCAAGATGTGGCTCAGAGCGGTGGCTCAGTGATTAGCACCCTGCCTCATAGTGCCACAGACCTGGGTTCGATTCTCACCTCAGGCAACTGTCTGTGTGGAGTTTGCACGTTCTCCCCATGTCTGTGTGGGTTTCCTCTGGATGCTTCAGTTTCTTCCCACAATCCCACATATTGTTAGGTGCATTAGTCAGGGTAGGGGAATAGGTCTGGGTGGATTACTCTTCGGAGGGTTGGTGTGGACTTGTTGGGTCAAATGGCCTGTTTCCATACTGTAGGTAATCTAATCATGTATTTGATGTACGGCAGAGTGGCTAGAGTCTCTGGGTGTGTTGTGCCTTCTTGTTTAGGTCTGTTGTGCAGGAATCGACGGACTGCACTTATCGGGTACCCATTGTTCCTGAATACATTGTCTAGGTGTTTTTCCTTGGTTTCTCATAGTTCCTGGGTGCTGCAGTGTGTTGTGGCTCACTTAAATAATGTTGTGATGCCGCTCTGTTTGTGGGTGTTGGAATGATTGCTCCTGTAGTTGAGTAGTTGGTCAGTGTGAGTGGCTTTCCTATAGATGCTGGTCTGCAGCTCTCCATTGGCCTTTTGTTCTACTGTGATGTCGAGGAAGGGGAGTCTGTTGTTGTTCTCTTCCTCTTTGGTGAACTTTATACCAGTAAGGATGTTGTTCATGTGTTTGTGGGGTTTCTTCTAATTTGTTGCATTTCATGATGACAAAGGTGTCATCCACATAGCGGATCTAAAACTTGGGCTGGATCATGGGAAGGGCTGTTTATTCTATCCTCTGCATAACTGCTTCTGCTAAGAATCCTGATATTGGTGACCCAAAAGGCATCCCATTGATTTGGTTGTAGATCTTGTCATTGAAGGTAAAGTGGGTTTTGAGGCACAAGTCTACTAGTTTGACATTGCTGTCCTTGCTGATAAAATTGGTGTTGTCAGGCATTTGTGTCCTTGGTGCATCTGGCAGTGAGACCAGTGTTTCTTCGGCTAGATGTTGTTTATTGATTTGAATAGACAGACAGACAGCTGCACTTACCTCAAAAGACAGAAAGAAAGGAACATCCTCAACATACTGGAAAGTACAGCCCTGTAAGGACTCAGAAAAGACAGAAATATCATAATCCTGCCGACAGACGAAAAGATTAGATTAGATTAGATTACTTACAGTGTGGAAACAGGCCCTTCGGCCCAACAAGTCCACACCGCCCCGCCGAAGCGCAACCCACCCATACCCCTACATTTACCCCTTACCTAACACTACGGGCAATTTAGCATGGCCAATTCACCTGACCTGCACATCTTTGGACTGTGGGAGGAAACCGGAGCACCCGGAGGAAACCCACGCAGACACTGGGAGAACGTGCAAACTCCACACAGTCAGTCGCCTGAGGCGGGAATTGAACCCGGGTCTCTGGCGCTGTGAGGCAGCAGTGCTAACCACTGTGCCACCGTGCCGCCCATAGTGCATGACTGTCATCCTGAACAGAACACAATACATTGAAAAAGCAAACATACTACTCACGGATACTGATACCTACCAACAAGTGGTGATAGACCCGACTCCACAGCTAGTAAGCTGCATTACAGCATGCCCTGAGGAAACTACACAAGACACGTGAAATTAACAAGACCAATCTCCAATGAATGAAACTTGAAGGATCCACTACATCCCGTTTCTATGGATTACTAATGGTACATAAACAAGGGTCCTCACCTCCGACCCATTGTCTCTCTTCCCGTGACATCGACATAAAGACTAGCAAAGGAACTGCACTGCAAACTGAACACCTAGCAGAAGACTCAAGCACTTGATCCACTTCACCCAGGAATTCCTTAACATCATCAAAGGGCGGCACGATAGCTCAGTGGTTAGCACTGCTGCCTCACAGTGCCAGACACCCAGGTTCAATTTCCACCTTGGGCAACTGTCTGTGTGGAGTTTGCACATTCTCCCCGTGTCTGAATGGGTTTCCTCCGGGTGCTCCGGTTTCCTCCCACAATCCAAAGATATGCCGGTCAGGTGAATTGACCATGTTAAATTGCCCATAGTATTAGGTGCATTAATCAAAGGGAGATATAGGGTAGGAGAATGGGTCTGGGTGGGTTACTGTTCGGAGGGTCGGTGTGGACTTGTTGGGCTGAATGGCCTGTTTCCATACTGTAGGGAATCTAATCTTAAAAAAAAGACACCAGGTAGAGGATAACGAGATCATGGTTTCCTTCGACAGGATGGCCCTATTCACATCAATAAACAACAATGTAGCCAAAGAAACACTGGCCTCGCTGCTAGATGCACCAAGGACACATAACCTGACAGCACCAATGCCATCAACAAGGATAGCATGGTCAAACTAATAGATATATGCCTCATTACCCACTTCGCCTTCAACAACAGGATCTACAAACAAATCGATGGGAATGAACAAGAAGCTGCAACACACCCAGAGACTCTAGCCACCCTGCCATACATCAAAAACATCACGGAGATGTTGACCAGACTACTCTGGCCCCAAGGCATCATTGTAGCTCACAAACCTACCACCACACTGAAACAGCGCCTGATGAACTTAAAGGACCCTGTACCAACAACCAGCAGAATGAACGTCATAATATAAAATATCCTGCAAGGTCTGAAAAAAAATTACATTTGACAAATGGGCAGGAAACTAGCCAGTAGGATACATGAGCACCAGCCAGCCACCAAAAGACATGACTAATGCTCACTCTTATCCATTTATACAGACAAAAAGGGACACCAGTTCGATTGGGACAATACATCCATTCTGGGGGAATGTTAAACAAAGATATGCACAGGAATTCCTCGAGGCCTGGTATTCAAACCAGAACTCCATTAACAAACATAGGTTTGGACCCCATTTACCAACCTCTCTGAAACAGAACTAAAAGTGATATCACCCACAACAGACCAAGACACATAAATAATAAGTGGGACAGAACACCGGAGGCTCACTGATGTTACCCAGCATGGTGATGAAACATCTGAGGACAAATCTACCAGCTCAGCAAGCAAATATGTGATACGAAGGAAAGTAATTTGTGAAGAGCATAAGGAGCCTATAAAGGGATATAGATAAATTAAGGGAGGGCAAAGTTCTGGCAAATGGAGTGCAATGTGGAAAAGTGTGAAATTGTCCATTTGGCAGAAAGTATAAAAAAAATCAAAATGGTAAGAGGCTGAAGAGCTCTGAAATGCAGGGAGAGCTGGATGTGGCAGTGCACAAATCAGAGAAGGTTAACATGCAGATACAGAAATTAATAAGGAAAGCTAGTAGACTGCTATAGTTTATTGCTACAGGAATTGAAAATTTGGGATTATGCTTCAGGTATACAGGGCATTGGAGAGACCACGTGCAGAGAACTGCATACCACACTGGTCACCATACTTATGGAAGAATGTTAATGCACTGGAAGCAGTTCAGAGAAGATTTACTAGATTAATACCTAAAATGAGTGATTGCCTTACTCTTCTCGAGTTTATAAGAGTAAGAAATGTCTTAATTGAAACATACAAGATCCTGAGGGGATGTTGAAACAATGTTTCCTCTTATGGGAGCATGCAAAACTGGTATAAAACAAAAGGCTGCCCATTTAAATCTGATGAAAGAGCAGCACTCCAAAAACTTGTACTTCCAACTTTGTTCACTCCAGTCCAACACTGGCACCTCCGCATCATTTAAATCAGAGGAAGCATTTTCTTTTTTGAGGGTTAAGAGTCTTTAGAACCCCCTTCTTCAAAAGGTAATGGATGCAGAACTTTTACATATTTTTAAGGCTCAAGTAAACAGATTATTGATTTACAAGAGGATGAAAGATTATTGGGCATATGTAGGAATGTAGTCATAGAATCATATAACATACAAACACCAAGCTAATCATATTTACCAGCACTTAGTACTTGCACTAGCCTACTGTACCCTGGCATTTTAAATACTTACCCAGATGCTTTATAAGTGTTGTGGCTAAAATCAGATCAGTCATGACCTTAGTGAATAGCAGAGCCAGCTTAACAAGTCAAATGACCTACCATAGTTCCTTGTTTATAAGTTATATACTTAATTGTTCCTTCCAAGACAATCTTCTCATCCCAAGAGTCAGTCTAGTGAATCTGTGCTATACTCATTCTCGCATTACATCTTTCCTTAGGTATGGAAACCAGCTGCACATGTATTCCGAAATGACCTCACCTATGGACTACACAATTGTAGTAAGAGTTATTTTACTCTCTTACAGTTCCTTTCTAACAAAAGTTAGAATACTATTTACCTTCCTAATTGTTCAAAGTGAGAGCATGTTAATTTGGTTCATTGACGTGAACATGCCCCAATCTCGCATCATTCAAAATATTCCTCATTTCTTTTTTCATACCTCAGAGGATAACTTCAACATTTTGCCACATTGTATACCATCTGCATCTCCTTTCACACTAACCTATGCAATCTCTTTGCGCTCTCAATATTTACTTTCTCAATTACCTTTGTGTTGCCAGCAAACTTTGTATGTTAAATTGAGTCACCTCATCTCAGTCATTAATATAAATTGTAAATATTGATTCTTGCAATACTCCACAAATTAAACTGAACAACTGGAAACTATCCCATTCATTCTTACCTATTTTTTGTCAATTGGTATTAGTATTTGTTTAATGTACCTGCCATTTTCTTACTTCCAATTATACTTTTGCTATACTTTGCCAGTAAGGGAACCCACATTTATATTTTCCAAACTCTTCCTCTTCAGATAGCCATTAAAACTTTTACAAATCTATCTGTGTCTCTTGTGAGCTGTCATTGACTTTGTTCCCTCTTTAATTAATTTCTTGGTACTCATATGCTCTTTAATTCTGAAAGAATTACCAGACTTGGAACATTAACTGTTTCTCTTTCCACAGGCATTGCCAGACCTTTCTCCAGTATTGTGTGTTTGTCTCAGATTTATTTCTCTCATTGGCAACATTATAAACCTCTTTTTTTAGATATCTTCTCCCATAATTTCTCTAATTAGCTTTAAATGCACAAGACTTCCCAAATAGTTTTATTCCACAAAAAATGCAAGGCGAATGACAGAGATCTTGTGGATATGTTCTGAGAAAGCTTGGTTGGTGTGGTGGGTTGAGAATGTTTGAGAAGTGTGTTCATTTTCCTCAATCATTCACATAAGCTCATTGAACATCCTCTTGTACTGTTTCCAGGCTCTTGGGGCCAGATTCTGGCCATTGACCTTCCTGCTCACTTGTTCCCATTCCCTGATATCTTTTGAGAACCTTGTGTTCACCTATGGAAATTGACCCCCTCCTTCACCATTGACTTCCACATTAAGGCCTTCTACATTTTATATGTGAAAAGATCTTTCTCTTCCTTAGCATTATTTGTATGGTTGCTACTTGCAACAGGTGTCTGTGTAGGCAGTACCCCTTTAAAAGAGAACAGTGACGTTTAAGAAAAGTAAGCTGTCTGCACCGCATAATACAAGAAAGTGAAGACTGCAGATACTGGAGATCAGAATCCATAATGTGGTGCTGGAAAAGCACAGCAGATTAGGCAGCATCCACCGTGCAGGAAAATTGATGTTTTGGGCATAAGCCCTTTATCAGGGACAGGAGGGCTTATGTCTGAAACAGTAATTCTCCTGGTCCTCAGATGCTGCCTGACCTGCTGTGCTTTTCCAGCACCACACTCACGACTGCACCACACCATATCAGAACATGTCATTGAGTGCACAGCTATTGTGATGATTCTATGGCTTTCAGAGGTGTATTTTATCCTTTTCTTTGAGAAGAGGTTTTAAGACAGTGATGTCGAGCTGTCTATTTGAACCCAATAGAGTAATCAGCTTGTAAAGCCTTGTTTTTATTAAGTTAGGACAATAGAAGCAGCCAAAGTGGGTGGGGTCAAGCTCTCTCAGAGCCAAAAGTTTTGATTTTAGTTTTTCAGTCACAGTTGCTGGGGTCTTTACACTGGGTTTGGAAACTGCTGTACATCCTTCTTTGCTACTTGGAGTTTTCTGTTGATTTTTTTTCTCATGGACTGGAGAATTGCCTGTGAGACTATCCATTTTACTGAATTTGCCTTTGTCAAGATTGCATTTATTGGCTATTACTGTAGTGAAACAATTACTGGTTAGTAGTTAAATAATCTAATGTTCTGTTAAGTTTTCCAATAGAGTTATTCCAATTTCTTCTTTTGTTTGTTGTATTTTAACTATAGTGTATGAGTAAAGTGTGCTTTGTTTAACGTCAATTAGTTTGACCAATCAAATTGCATCTGGATCACAATACCTTCTGTCACAAAGCTTGTCCTTTTTTGTTTCCTAAAAGCGGTTCCTTGGCTCAAGGAGACTTTGTCCTTGATTTTTTTCAAATGGGCAATAAAGCGGGCCGCGCTCTGATCAGTCCGGTTTGGTACAGAGATGAAAAGGATTTTGAGAGGCATTTTGTTAATATGTAAGTATATGAGATTTCAGGGCAACGCGGTCATGCTTTAAAAATGACCTGTATAAAGAGAGGGGAGTGGTCAGCTCTCTAGCTGAGCTGAGCAGTTTTAATTCCGTCTTGAACTGGTTGAGGAGTTCAACAGGGAGCTGTGTGGAAACTCTCTCCCTCTCTTTCTGCCTTTCAACTTCAACCTGTAAGCATGTGTTCCATTTATACTGGGTTTTAAAAGGAGTTTGCTTATTGGGACTGTTGTGTATATTTGGAACAGCATAATTAAGTCTAGTTGGATATGATGATTCTGTAGGGGTTCTTTATTCTATTTGTGTTTCATTGTGTAATTTTGTGAATAAATTTTTGTCTGCTTTAAAATCTAGTAGTCAACTTGGCTGTCTTACTCCAGGTAATTTTCACTGTATACTTACTGAATCAAATTGCAAAATTATGGTCTGGGGCTGCCTGCTTAAGAATGTTTTGAGTGGTCTGGCCTAATCCATAACAATTCCACTTATCTTTTAAAATTAAAAAAAAGAGACAAGTCTAGACTATCTTCTGAATATATTTTGATGGGGTTTGGTCTGGTCCATAACACTATCAAGCAGTATGGGTTCTGTTTGGTCCAATGGTGTAATCTTTTAATTGAGGAGCCAACACAATGAACATGATTTGGCCATTAATATCCAAATCTGGCTAGATATTATAAACCTCCTTATAAATTTACAGTATGATTGTGAACTTTTTTGCCAAAGAAAAAGCTGACTAATCCATCTAAGATGTAAATACAGTTGGTGGGCACCCACAATATTCTACATGGCTCTCACTGCAAACACAAACAGTGGGTCATGTAAACTCCAGGCCTGAGGATCCCTCACTAGGATTAGTTGATGAACAACTCAAATCACACAGTTTTCATTGTACTTAGATATATGTGGCCACAATAAATCAAATCAAGCCACATTTCCATTAAATGTGGATCTGTGCATCAGACAAACTTTCTCCAAAGACCAAACTTAAAATCATACGTAAATAGAACTATAGAAAAATTATAGCACAAAGCAATCATTCAGCCCGTTGTATCTGTGTTGAGTGAATAAACCATTCACTTATTCTAATCCCACATTCTAGCACTTGGTCCACAACTTTGCAGGTTACAGCACTTCTAGCGCAGATCCAGGTTCCTCTTAAATCAGTTGACAGTTTCTGTCTCAACCACCAATGGGTAGAATGTTAAAAGCTACTCAAATATAATCAACTGTTAATGCAGAAGCACTGCATGCTATTACTATAGAACATTACAGCACAGTACAGGCCCTTCAGCCCTTGATGTTGCATCACCCTGTGAAACTAATCTGAAGCCCATCCAACCTACACTATTCCATTCTCATCCATATGCATATCCAATGGCCATTTAAGTGCCCGTAAATTGGCGAGTCTACAACTGTTGCAGGCAGTGTGCTCCACGCCCCAACTACTCCGAGTAAAGAAACTACCTCTGTCATCTGTCGTATATCTATCACCCCTCAACTTGAAGCTATGCCCCCTTGTGTTAGCCATCACCATCCTCGGAAAAAAGCTTTCACTGTCCACCCGATCTAACCTTCTGATTATCTTTTATGTCTCAATTAAGTCACCTCTCAACCTTCTTCTAACGAAAACAGCCTCAAGTCCCTCAACCTTTCCTCGAAAGACTTTCCTTCCATACCAGGCAACATCCTAGTAAATCTCCTCTAAACTCTTACCAAAGCTTCCACATCCTTCCTATAATGACCAGAACTGCATGCAACACTCCAAGTGTGACCCTCACCAGAGGTTTGTACAGCTGCAGCATGACCTTATGGTTCTGAAACTCAATCTCTCTACTAATAAGAGCTAACACACCGTGTGCCTTCTTAACCTGGGTGGCAGCTTTGAGGGGTCTATGTACATGGACACCAAGATCTCTCTGCTCTACCAAAATCTTACCATTCGCTCAGTACTCTGCATTTCTGTTACTCTTTCCAAAGTGAATCAACTCACTTTTTTGCATTAAACTCCATTTGCCATCTCTCAGCCCAGCTTATCTATGTCCCTCGGTATGCACAACCAAAGTAAGGCTCACTGGTTTATAATTACCAGGGTTGTCTCTACTCCCCTTCTTTGAACAAGGGAACAACATTTGCTATCCTACAGTCTTATGCTACTATTCCTGTAGGTAATGACGACTTAAAGATCAAAGCCAAAGACTCAGCAATCTCCTTGATTTCCCAGAGAATCCTAGGATAAATCACATCCAGCCCAGGGACTCCTCTATTTTCACATTTTCCAGAATTTCTAACACCTCCACTTTGTGAACCTCAATTCCATCTAGTCTTTTACCCTGTTCTGAGTATTCTCCTCAACAATGTTGTCTTCTTCCAGTGTGAATACTGACAAAAAGTATTCATTTAGCACTTCCCCTATCTCTTCTGACTCCATGCACAACTTCCCACTACTGTCCTTGATTGGTCTAATCTTACTCTAGCCATTCTTTTATCCCTTCCAACAACTTCTCATGTCCCCTCCTCACTGGTCTTAGTTCTCTTTTTAGGTCTTTCCTGGTTACCTTGTAACTCTCAATCACTGAGCCTTCACATCACATCCTAACATAAGCACTCTTCTTCTTCCTCATATCTATGACTCTATGATTGTTGCAAAATATAAGATAATACAAATGCCTAGATATTCACAAACATTGTCTATTGTATACTATATTATTCTATCCTTCTAAAGGATAGAAAATTCAGATTGGGCATGATTTTGAAATAAAGTAGGATCCTGTTTAACCCTTTCAGTAAATTTATTGTAAACTGTTAGAAAATATGCTTTGTCGACTTGGTTTGAAAAAGATATCAACTAAAATATTTATATATTGTGTCAATCTTACAACATATTAAATTATTTTTCTTCATAAGAAAATGCAAATGCCTAGCTATATTCTATGCTGTTATGTTCAAAATGATCTCTTGATTGTATGCATACATTAAATCCATAATATGCAGATTGGTAACTGCCAGAATGAACTTACATTGAACATAGAAAAGTACAGCACAGAACAGGCCCTTAGGTCCACGATGTTCTGCCGAGACTTAATCCTAATGTAAAATATGGTAACTTAACCTGCTCACCTCTCAACTCACTGCTATCCATGTGCATGTCTAGCAGTCGCTTAAATGTCCCCAATGACTTCGTTTCCACCACCTCAACTGGCAACACATTCCATGCATTCACAACTCTCTGCGTAAAGAACCTACCTCTGATGTCTCCTTTATACCTTCCTCCTAATATCTTCAAACTATGACGACTTGTACCAGTCAATCCTGCCCTGGGGAAAAGTCTCTGGCTATTGACTCTATCCATTCCTCACATTATTTTGTACACCTCGATCAGGTCTCCTCTCTTCCTCCTTCTCTCCAGAGAGAAAAGTCCAAAGCTTATTCAACCTTTCTTCATACGGCAAGCCCTCCAGTCCAGGCAGCATCCTGGTAAACCTTCTTTAACCTCTCCAAAGCCTATGTATCTTTCCTATAGTAGGGCGACCAGAACTGGACACAATATTCCAAGTGTGGTCTCAACAGGGACTTGTAGAGCTGCAGCAAAACCTCGTGGCTCTTCAACTTGATACCCCTGTTAATGAAAGCCAAAACACCGTATGTTTTCTTAACAACCCTATCCACTTGGGCGGCAACTTTGAGGGGTCTATGTACTTGCACACCTAGATCCCTGTTCCTCCACTCTGCCGAGAATCCTGTCTTTAATCCTATATCCAGCATTCGAGCTCGACCTTCCAAAATGCAACACTTCACATTTATCCAGGTTGAACTCCAGCTGCCATTTCTCAGCCCAGCTCTGCATCCTGTCTATGTCACGGTGCAGCCTGCAGCAGCCCTCTATATTATCGACAACACCTCCAACCTTTGTGTCATCTGCAAATTTACTAACCCACCCCTCAACCTCCTCATCCAAGTCATTTATAAAAACTACAAAGAGCAGAGGCCCAAGAACAGAGCCCTATTGTTGAAGACCACTGCGATTAATCTTTTCGTTAAGCCTGGAATACTTAAATTGTTGGGTATAAGAATTTAATTGAGAAAACTTTTGCCCAAAGGTATTTGTATGGTGGCACAGTGGTTAGCACTGCTGCCTCACAGCACCAGAGACCCGGGTTCAATTCCCGCCTCGGGCAACTGTCAGTGTGGAGTTTACACGTTCTCCCAGTGTCTGTATGGCTTTCCTCCGGGTGCCCCGGTTTCCTCCCAGGTCAGGTGAATTGGCCATACTAAATTGTCCACTAGTGTTAGGTTGAGAGGAATGGGTCTGGGTGGGTTGCTCTTTGGAGGATCAGTGTGGACTTGTTGGGCTGAAGGGTCTGTTTCCATACTGTAAGTAATCTAGTCTAATCCAAATTTTGACTGTGAGGAGTACCAATCTGGTACGGCGTAATGACATAATAACTGCAACATATCCAAACTGCAATAAAAATGTCTCCGACAATAAAACATACATAATTACTGAATAAATACTTTAATGAGGAGAAGTATGTTTATTATCTTTTGAACATCATGTAACAGTGACACCAATTTAAATATGGTGTATGCATTTATTATGGTTTTTATTGGACATCATATTAAAATAAATTTTGTTCAAAATTAAAGCATTTTCAATAATACTTCAAAAGTTAACCTCACATTTTGTAAAATAAATAAAGGAATAATGAATCCCTTTACTTCTCTACTAACTGTGTTTACCCATTGGCTAAGAATCCCATATCTTTAGTAGAATAAACAAGTAGTTTGCTGATTAAAGTAAAATCAAGAAAATGAAACGTGACCATAATTTTCATTGAACTATTCAAAAAATGAATACATTCCCATTTATGCAAAATTGTTCTTTTCAAAAAATTGTGCAAATACAGATTGTTTGACTTGAATGAAGTACAATTTTTTTTGTAAATGTTGCAAAATATTATAAACATTGATCATATTTTCTACTACAAACATCTACATATATTGTACCATATTTTAAAGTAAGGTTTGAGGTTCTGTAACATACTTTTATATCCTTATTCAAATAAATATATGATCAGATAACAATTTAAAACAAAGTAAGTTTCATTGAAAGCAAACAAAATCCAGAGGAACAGAACAGACCTCCTTAAAATAAACTTACAAAACGTATGGAAAATAATAGCTTTCCTGGATTTTAAGACAAACAATCATATTTGGTTTTTCAGAAAATAAAATATTGAAGAATTCGACTGACTATTTCCTGGATTATTTACTTTCACAGGAAGAAAAGACGATCAGCCAACTCTAAGTCAGGTTCTCTATGAACATTCTGAGCCACTAGAGTTGTAAGTTTGAAGGCATATTGGCATGGAGCTGGCAAGCGAATTACGCCCTGTAAAAGAACCAAATATGTGTATTTTAAATGAGAAAGATGTAAAGGGGCAAACACAGTTAAAACTGTTCAAAATACACAAACATTCTTCAGCGAGTGGGTAGAGATGATTGTTAATGCTGTATTCAGGTAAGTCAGAAAGATTACAAATAGAATGAATGCTGTACATAGCGGTGAGGAAATTACCAAATAATTCAATGAACTGCCAGATGTATAACATTATTTTACATCAAACAAAGGACATTGATGTTGATTCAAAATGAGAATAAAATTAACAAGAAGTGGGTTATGGAGTCAGATTCATGGAGATGTACAGTATGGAAAAGACCCTTCAGTCTAATTCATCCATGCTGACCAGATATACCAAATTAATCTAGTACCATTTAGAAGCATTTGGCCCATATCCCTCTAAACCTTTACTGTTCATATACCCATCAAGATACCTTTTAAATGTTGTAATTATACCAGCCTCTGGCAGGTCATTCCATACCCGCACCACCCTTTCTGTGAAACAGTTACGTCCTTAGGTACCTTTTAAACTTTCCCCTCTCATCCTAAACCTATGACCCCTACCACACCCCAGGGAAAAGTGCTTGTCTATTTACCCTATCTATGCGTCTCAAGATTTTATAAACCACTGTAAGGTTACCCCTCAGCTTCCATCTCTCCAGGTAAAACACTTCCAGCCAATTCAGCCTCTCCCTATAGCTCAAACCCTACAACCCTGGCAACATCCTTGTAAATCTTTTATGAACCTTTTCAAGTTTCACAACAAACTTCCTATAGCAGGGAGACCAGAATTGCATGCAATATTCCAAAATGGCTTAACCAATATCCTGAACAGCCATAACACAATCTCCCAACTCCTGTACTCAATGTTCTGTCCAATAAAGGAAAGCATACCAAATGCCTTCTTCACTGTCTACCTGTGACTTCACTTTTAAAAAAACAATGAACCTGCAAACCAAGGTCTATTTGTTCAGCAACACGCCCCAGGACCTTACCATTAAACATTTAAATCCTGCCCTGATTTGCCTTTCCAAAATGCAGCAACTTATTTATTGAAATTAAACTCCATCTGCCACTCCCAGCCCGTTGGCCCATCTGATCAAGATCCCGTTATACTATGAAGTAACCTTCTTCTCTGTCCACTACACCTCCAATTTTGGTGTCATCTGCAAACTTACTAACAATACCTCATACGTGCACATCCAAATCAATTATATAAACGACAAAAAGTAATGGACCCAGCACCAATCTTTGTGGCACACCACTGGTCACAGGCCTCCAGTCTGAAAAGCAACCCTCCACACCACCCTGTCTTCTACCTTTGAGCCAGTTCTGGATCCAAATGCTAGTTCTCCCCCTGTATTCCATGTGATCTAACCTTGCTCACCAGTCTACCATAGAACATAGAAAAATACAGCACAGTACAGGCCCTTCGGCCCTCGATGTTGCGCCATGGGGAACCTTGTCGAACGCCTTATTGAAGTCCATATATAGGTCACTGCCCTCAATACCCTTTGTTACTTTTTCAAAAAACTCAATCAAGTTAGAGAGACATGATTTCCCATGCACAAAGCCATGTTGACTATCCCTAATCAGTCCTTGCCTATCCAAGTACATATAAATCCTGTCCCTCTGGTTTCCTTCCAACAACGAATCCAGCCCTGATGTCAGGCTCACTGGTTTATAGATCTCTGGCTTATCCTTACCAACTTTCTTAAATAGTGGCACTATATTAGCCAACTCCCAGCCTTCCAGCAACTCACCTCTAATCCATGTGACTGTGGATTATAGAAATATCTCAGCAAGGGGCCCATAGATCACTTCCCCAGCTTCCCACAGAGTTGTAGGGTCCACCTGATCACCTGGGGATTTATCCACCTTTATGCATGTTAAGACATCCAGCGTCACCTCCTTTGCAATGTGGACATTTTTCAAGATGTCATCATTTATTTCCGCACATTCAATATCTTCCATGTCCTTCTCCACAGTAAATACTAATACCAAATACTCTTTTAGTATCTTCCCCCATCTCCTGTGGTTGACTTGCTGATCTTTAAGGGGTTCTAATCTCTCCCTTTTGTCCTTAATGTATTTATAAAATCCCTTTGGATTCTCCTTAACCCTATTTGCCAAAGCTATCCAGTGTCACCTTTTTCCCAATCCTGATTTACCTCTTCAGTATACACCTACTCCCTTTATACTCTAAAGATTCACTCAATCTCTGCTGTCTATACCTGACATATGTTTCCTTCTTATTCTTAACCAAAACCTCAATCTCTCTAGTCATCCAGCATTCCCTACACATGCCAGCCTTGCCTTTCATACTCTCCTTATCTAATTTTTGCAGGCTTCCAATTTTCCTGTGAACATCATCCTCCACCTCCACCTCCACTGCCCCCCCACCCCCAACTCAACTTTTGAAAGTTCTTTCCTGATACCGTTAAAATTGACTTTCCTCCAATTTAGAACTTCAACTTTTAGATCTGGTCTATCCTTTTCCATCAGTATTTTAAAGCTAATTAAATTATGGTTGCTGGCCTCAAAGTGCTCCTGCACTGACACCTCAGTCACTTATCTTTGACAAATCACAGGAAGGATACACGCAAGCCTTTGGAGAGTTAACTTGTTTCAGAGTTGCACGACTTTGTGGCATGTCCCACAACATTAAATTTAAAAGGGAATGAACAATAACCAACACTTTTATAAAGAGCATGCCTTAAAGTAAGCTAATTTCAGCAGTGGGAGAATCTATAGACAAAACTACAATTGCTACCAGTGTGAAATCAGATTTGCTTCATTATCAGGCCTCCAAGAGGATTTGCATTATTAACCTGAGAGGGCTTAATTTAACTTATGGATAGAAATATATGCAGCATTGTTGAACAAAGAGGAGTTCTGTTGTTCCAATCTTGGCTTCTTTTTAGAAATTTGTAGCCATAATTAATTTTAGGTGGTAAGGAAAACAATCTATAGAATGATATAGTGTGAAATATAATAACAAGGTGTTTGGCTGAAGTGCTTCGACAGTTTTTTCTTTGACTTAATTCTATATTTTCATTAAGAAAAGCATGGCAAACTATATATAAAACACTTTATAATATACTTTAAAACAAACAAAAGTTACATCTTCCTATAGTAATATACCTGAGATCAACTACTTATTATGAAGGAAAGTACAAAAGCCAAATTCCATTCCGCAGAAGAGCACCCAGTACATCAAAATAAAAATGCTTGTGTTGTTACTTTAATTTAATTGAAACAATTGTCCTACTTTTAATTCCAAATGCCGGTAGAAAACAAGCAGAAGGCAATTAATATTATCCTACCATCCATCCACCAGGTTCGGATAATGGTCAACTTCTTTGAATAGGTAAATTAAGTCCTGACTGTGACATTGAGGCATGACTGTACTGTGAAACAGTAAACTAATTGTGAAGTAGTGGCAGCTCACATTTCAGATCAAATCAAGTGGATGATGAATAGTGACCCAGAAAAGGCTGAGGCACATTAGGCCACCCTGTGGGCCAGGAGAGGAGGATATGTTTGTCTGGGCCTCTCAGGCCTTAGAGGCCTTGAGCCTCTCTTGCTCCATGACTTCTTTTCTTTCCCAATTGTAGATTCCAGCCCATTCCTCATTGTCTTACCTGGCCATAGGGAACATATCCAGCCATGCTCAGCAGCAAATGGCATCAGAATTCTTATTCCTGTTTTGGTTGTGGAATGAATTCACTTTGTCTATGTTTTTGAGGAATTTCAATGAAATGAAACTAAGCCAATGCATGGTGATGGTTTTGAGACTTACATGGTTGACCTATTAAATGTGTCTGCATGACTGTCTACACAGTGACTTAAAGCTCAGCACATTGTTCAAGGAGATCTTGAGAAACAAAATGTATATGTATTTGGAAAGGCAAGGACTGATTAGGGATAGTTACTGACATTGTGCATGAAAATCATGTCTCACTAACTTAATTTTTGAATAAGTGAAGTGGATTGATGAAAGCATGGTTCATGGACTTCAGTAATGCATTTGACAAGGTTCTTCATGGTAAACTACTCAGCAAGATTAGATTACATAGAATATAGGAAAAACTAGCCATTTCAATACAGAACTGGCTCAAAGATAGGAGACAGAGGATGGTAGTGGAGGGTTGCTTTTCAGACTGGAGGTTTGTGACTAGCAGTGTGCCATAAGGATTGGTGGTGGGTCTACTGTTTTTTATTATTTATATAAATGGATGTGAACATAGGAGGTATGGTTAGTAAGTTTGCAAATGACATAAAAGCTAGTGGTGTAGTGGACAGCGAAGAAGGTTACCTCAGAGCACAACAGGACTTTGATCAGATGGACCAGTGGGCCGAGGAGTGGCAGATGGAGTTCAATTCAGATAAATGAGAGATGCTGCATTTTGAAAAAGCAAATCATGACAGGACCTATACAATTAATATTAAGGTTCTGAGGAGTGTTACTGAACAAAGAGACCTTGGATTACAGGTTCATGGTTCCTTGAAAGTAGTTGCAGGTAGATAGGGTAGTGAAGGTGGTGTTTGGTATGCTTTCCTTTTTTGGTCAGTGCATTGAGCATAGGAGTTGAGAGGTCATGCTGGGGCTGGAAAGGGCATTGGTTAGGACACCTTTGCATTCAATTCTGGTCTCCCTGCTATAGGAATGATGTTGTGAAACTTGAAAGAGTTCAGAAAATAATTACAAGCATAGTGCCAGGGTTGAAGGGTTTGATCCATAGAGAGGCTGCATAGGCTGAGGAGGCTATTTTCCCTGGAACATTAGAGGCTGAGGGATGACTTTATAGAAGTATATAAAATCATGAGAGACACAAAGGGTGAAGAGCCAAGGTCTTTTCCTCCACGATAGCAGAGTCCAAAACTAGAGGGCACAGGTTTGAGATGAGGGGGGAACTTAAAAGGGACCTGAGGGGCAATTTTTTCATGGTGATGCATGAATGGAATGAGCAGCCAAAGGAAGTGGTGGAGGTTGGAACAATTATAACATTTAAAAGACATCTGGATGGGTACATGGATAGGAAGGGTTTAGAGGAATATGGGGCAAATGCTGGAAAATGGGACTAGATTAATTTAGGATATCTGGTTGGCATGGACAAGTTGGACTGAAGGGTATGTTTCCATGCTGTGCAACAATATGACTCTAAGTGAATTTTCAGGTGGGGACATTAGGCCCAGCAAATTAAAATGGACCAAAACTTGACATCTTAGTTAATTTGGGCATGCTGAGTGCTTTACAACCCATGCTTTACAACTCTGATCTCTGAAGCTGCTTTAATTTAATCTGATCTATCATGGGGCAAATTCAAATTTAGCTTCTAATATTTTATCAAGTTTTAAGGCTTTCTAAAACCCACCATCTCAAACTATATTAACAGTTGCATTACTCACTCAAGTTTTAATTAATCTTACAGATCTGAGTTAATGTCAACAGTAAGAAAATGCTGTTCAGAAGGTCAAATAATTCAATGCATAAAATAGCAATTTGCATGTACATACAAAATATATGGGCTAAATTTTACCAAAAATTAGCGAATTGTCAATTTTGGGATGTTCCATAAATGGATTCTTCCAGTGTGCTATCTCACGTATTTCTTCACTGCTCACTTCATTATATATGCACTATGCCTGTATGGTACTGTGCTCTGAGGCAGCAGATGAAGTTGCCTCTGGTGGGGCATTCTGGGATTTAAAGCACCAGTGCCAGATTTAAAGTCCAGCTGTCCACTAGGTCATTAATGGTCCGCCATGAATAGCCCTTCTTAGTCCTTAGAGTGGAAGCAAATGAAAAGAGCAGTTTATGAGGGAACTTATATGGCACGACTGAGTTTTCATTGCAAATAAAAGCTCACATTTGGGTATGTATTTCTAATTTACATCATCTGTCTGATTGACAATATTGTAATTGTAGCCAAAAGGATTGAGCTTTCACAGGTCACCATTTCTTAGCACTTTCATAATACCCAGTGTAACATAATATCTTGTCACAGTTCAATGTGAAAGCTGTAAGTGTTGGAAAGCCTTCAAACAGCTGAAAATGTTAACTTTTATAAAACAGGAAGAGTGAAGTCAAAGGAAACAAAATATTATATCTGTTTTTGAAAATAGAAAAATTTTGATCACTTATTTTTAGTGGACAGAATATTATTGTCCAAACAGCAGTTATGTGTTGTCAAATCAATTCCTGGAAATTGAGACTGCCAGATTTTATCATGGGTAATAGTTACTACAAAATAATTGCAGAGTTGGTGAAAGAATGAAAACAGTTATAAATTAATAATCTATTCATTTTATCAAAGTCTACTCACTGGCCAGTTGTAATAGAGGTGGCACATCTTGTAAGTTAGTCTCTGCACATGGTCTGGTTTCATGCTACTATTGTCATATACAACATTGTAGTATGTTGGAGAAACAGTGCCTTGGCACGCACATTGACTGATTAGGAAGAAGTCATACCTGTCAATATGATTTAACAAATTTAGGTCACATTTAATAACATTTAAGAGAAGAGTGAACTACAGTATTTGAGTCTTTGTAGGTAATGTTTTAATTTATTACAAGTCCTTTTTTGACTTCGAACTTGCACTTATGGAGCAAAATGTCTATCTCCTCCTGACAAGATTGCACCTAATGTTCCAGAACTGTGGATTATGACTCCTTATAGTGGAAGACCCAAATTCCATGACTCAAATCACACAGCTTGTTCTTGGAGGTTGCAATCCCCTGAAAAATGTGACTTTAAAGGTTCAAGAGCATCGAATGTAGTCACAGAGTCATACAGCATGGAAACAAACCCTTCAGTCCAACAGTCCAAGCCGAATGTTAAGCTAAACTAGTCTACTCGTGGCCCATATCCCTCCAAACCTTGCCCATTCATGTACTTATCCAACTGTCTTTAAACATTGTAACTGTGCCCATATCCACACTAGTGCCCCCAAATGTTGCCCCTAGTCTTGAAAACCTCCCCATACTAGGAAAAAGACACCTACCATAAACATATTTTATACCCCTTATGATTTTATGAACCTTTATAAGGTCATCTCTTAACCTCCTATGCTCCAGTGAAAACTCCCAGTCTACGCATTCTTTTTTGATACTTCAAGCCTTCCATACCCGGCAACATCATAGAACATAGAACATTACAGCACATTCCAAACCCTTCAGCCCTTGATGTTGTGCCAACCTGTGAATCCAATTTGAAGCCCATTCAACCTAAACCATTCCATTTAAATCTATATATTTATCCAATAACTATTTAAATGCCCTTAAATTGGCGAGTCTACTACTGTTGCAGGCAGGGCATTCCACATCCCTACTATTCTGAGTAAAGAAACTACCTCTGGCATCTATCCTATACTATTACCCCTCAATTTAAAGCTATGTCCCCTCATGCGAGACATCACCATCCTTGGAAAAAGGCGATCATTATCCACCCTATCTAACCTTCTGATTACTTTGTATGTCTCAATTAAATAACCTCTCAACTTTCTTCTCGCTAATGAAAACAGCCTCAAGTTCCTCAGCCTTTCCTCATAAGACCTTCCCTCCATACCTAGCAACATCCTAGCAAATCCCCTGTGAACCCTTTCCAAAGCTTCCACCTCTTTTCTATAATATGGTAACCAGAACATAGAACATAGAACAACACAGCACAGAACAGGCCCTTCGGCCCACGATGTTGTGCCGAACATTTGTCCTAGCTTAAGCACCTATCTACGTACCAATCCAATTGCCGCTTAAAGGTCACCAATGATTCTGACTCTGCCACTCCCACAGGCAGCGCATTCCATGCCCCCACCACTCTCTGGGTAAAGAACCTACCCCTGACATCCCCCCTATACCTTTCACCCTTCACCTTAAATTTATGTCCCCTTGTAACACTCTGTTGTACCCAGGGAAAAAGTTTCTGACTGTCTATCTATCTATTCCTCTGATCATCTTATAAACTTATATCAAGTCACCCCTCATCCTTCACCGTTCCAATGAGAAAAGGCCTAGCAGTCTCAACCTATCCTTGTACGACCTATTCTCCATTCCGGGCAACATCCTGGTAAATCTTCTCTGCACCCTCTCCAAAGCTTCCACATCTTTCCTAAAATGAGGTGACCAGAACTGCACACAGTACTCCAAACGTGGCCTAACCAAGGTCCTGTACAGCTGCAACATCACTTCACGACTCTTGAATTCAATCCCTCTGCATGTAATACTCTAAGCGCGGCCGCACCAGAGTTTTGTATAGCTGTAACGTGACCTTATGGCCCCAAACCTCAATCCCTCTACCAATAAAAGCCAATACACCAGATGCCTCCTTAACATGGGGCGGCACAGTGGCACAGTGGTTAGCACTGCTGCCTCACAGCGCCAGAGACCCGAGTTGAATTCCCGCCTCAAGCGACTGACTGTGTGGAGTTTGCACATTCTCCCTTTGTCTGCGTGGGTTTCCTCCGGGTGCTCCGATTTCCTCCCACAGTCCAAAAATGTGCAGGTTAGGTGAATCGGCCATGGTAAATTGCCCGTAGTGTTAGGTGAAGGGATAAATGTAGGGGAATGGGTCTGGGTGGGTTGCGCTTTGGCGGGTTGGTATGGACTTGGGCCGAAGGGCCTGTTTCCACACTGTAAGTAATCTAATCTAATCAAACCCTATGAATTTGGGTGGCAACGTTCAGGGATTTATGCACATGATCACCAAGTTCTCTCTGCTCATTTACACTACAGAACCTTACCATTAGCCCAGTACCTGGTGTTCCTGCTGCTCCTTCCAAAATGAATCATCTCACACTTCTCCACATTAAACTCCATTTGCCACCTCTCCACCCAGCTCTGCATCTTATCTTCACCCCTCTGCAACATCCTTCAGCACTATCCACAACTCCACAGACCTTAGTGTCATCCGCAAATTTACTAACCCATCTTTCTATGCTCTCATCCAGGTCATTTATAAAAATGACAAACAGCAGTGGCCCCACACAGATCCTTGCAATTCACAACTAGTAACTGAACTCCAGGATGAACATCTTCCATCTATCACCACCCTCTGGCTTCTTTCAGCTAGCCAATTTCCAATCCAAACTGTGAAATCACCCTCAACCCCATGCCTCCTTATTTTGTGCAGTAGCCCACCATGGGTAACCTTATCAAACGCCTTGCTGATATCCATATACACCACACCAACCGCTTTACCCTCATCCACCTATTTGGTCACCTTCTCAAAGAACTCAATAAGGTTTGTAATGCATGACCTACCCTTCACAAACTGTGTTGACTATCCCTAATCAACTTACTCCTTTCTAAATGATTATAAATCCGATCTCTAATAACTTTTTCCAACACTTTACCTACAAATGAAGTAAGGCTCACTGGTGCATAATTACCAGGGTTGTCTCTACTCCCCTGGCAACATTTGCTATCCTCCAGTCTTCTGGCATCACTCCTGTAGACAGTGACAACATAAAGAACAAAGCCAAAGGCTCTGCAAACTCCTCTCTGGCTTCCCAGAGAATCCTCTGATAAATCCCATTCAGCCCGGGCGACTTGTCTATTTTCACACTTTCCAGAATTGCTAATACCTTTTGAACCTCAATCCCATCTAGTCTAGTAGTCTGTATCTCAGTATTCTCCTTGACAACTTTGTCTTTTTCCAGTGTGATTACTGATTTAAAATATTCATTTAGCACTTCTCCTACCTCCTCTGATTTCACACACAATTTGCTACTACTTACTTTGTTTGGCCCTAATCTTACTCCAGTCACTCTTTTATTCCTGACATACCTATAGAAAGCTTTAGGGTTTTCCTTGATCCTAGCTGCTAATGACTTCTCATGTCCTCTCCTGGCTCCTCTTAGCTCTCTGTTTAGGTCCTTCCTGGCTAACTTATAACTCTCAAGTGTTTTAACTGAGCCTTCACATCTCATTTTAACATAAGCTGCCTTCTTCCTCTTGACAAATGATTCAACTTATTTAGTAAACAACAGCTCCCTTAAACATCCTGATAAATATCTTCTGAACTCTCTCTAGCTCAATAATATCCTTCCTTTAACAGGGCAACCAGACCTGGACAGTAGCCCACAAGTGGTTAGCACTGCTGCCTCACAGAGCCAGGGACCCAGGTTCGATTCCACTCTCAGGCTTTGTGGAATTTGCACATTCTCCCAGTGCCTGTATAGGTTTCCTCTAGGTGTTCCCACAGCTCAAAGATGTGCTGCTTAGGTGGGTTGGCCATACTAAATTGGTCATAGTTTTTTTTTAGATTGCTTAAAGTGTGGAAACAGGCCATTCGGCCCAACAAGTCCACACCGACCCACCAAAGCGCAACCCACCCGGACCCATTCCCCTACATTTACCCCATCACTTGTCACTACTGGCAATTTAGCATGGCCAATTCACCTAACCTGCACATTTTTGTACTGTGGGAGGAAACCGGAGCACCCGGAGGAAACCCACGCAGACACGGGGAGAATGTGCAAACTCCACACAGACAGTCGCCTGAGGCGGGAACTGAACCCAGGTCTCTGACGCTGTGAGGCAGCAGTGCTAACCACTGTGCCACTGTGCCGCCCCATGTTAAGGAGGCATCTGGTGTATTGGCTTTTATTGGTAGGGAGATTGAGGTTTGGGGCCATAAGGTCACGTTATGTGTCCAGGGAGAATGGGGTTAAAAGATGTATCAGCCAGGATTGAATTGCAGAGCAGACTTGATGGACTAAATGCCCTAATTTCTGCTCCTATGTCTTATGGATGTGCTGGCTAGGTGGATTAGCCATGAGAAAGGCAACCAAAAGAGAAAATGCTGGAAAATCTCCGCAGGTCTGGCAGCATCTGTAAGGAAAGAAAAGAGCTGACGTTTCGAGTCTAACTGACCCTTTGTCAAAGCTAAAAAAGGGAGAAATAGGGAGGTATTCTCCACACACATCATTTACTGCATCCGCTGCACCCAATGTGGCCTCCTCTATATTGGGGAGACAGGCCACCTACTTGCGGAACGTTTCAGAGAACATCTCTGGGACACCCGGACCAACCAACCCAACCACCCCGTAGCTCAACACTTCAACTCCCCTTCCCACTCCACCAAGGACATGCAGGTCCTTGGACTCCTCCATCGCCAGACCATAGCAACATGACGGTTGGAGAAAGAGCGCCTCATCTTCCGCCTAGGAACCATCCAACCACAAGGGATGAACTCTGATTTCTCCGGTTTCCTCATTTCCCCTTCCCCCACCTTGTCTCAGTCAAATCCCTCGAACTCAGCACCGCCTTCCTAACCTGCAATCTTCTTCCTGACGTCTCCGCCCCACCCCCCCACTCCGGCCTATCACCCTCACCTTGACCTCATTCCACCTATCGCATTTCCAACGCCCCTCCCCCAAGTCCCTCCTACCTTTTATCTTAGCCTGCTGGACACACTTTCCTCATTCCTGAAGAAGGGCTCATGCCCGAAACGTCGATTCTCCTGCTCCTTGGATGCTGCCTGACCTGCTGCGCTTTTCCAGCAACACATTTTCAGCTCTGATCTCCAGCATCTGCAGTCCTCACTTTCCCCCCTGAGAGAAGGTGAATCATGGCTCCAGAAGCAAAGGTAACAATAAAGAGGTGATAATGACAGTGCATAGAGAGATTATAGGGAGATTAGGAGCTGTGAATGACCAAGGCTGAAGCCTTGTCACAAAATATGTGACAAATGCAAGTTTATTGGATCTGGGTGGGATGCTCTTTGGAGGGTTCGTGTGGAGTTGATGGGCTGAATGGCCTGCTTCCACACTGTAATCTATGATCAAGAGGCCTCACCGTGTACAACCTCAACATGATTTCCCAATCCTATACTCAAAGATCTTCGCAATGGAGGCAAACACACAAAGCAACTTTTTAAATTACCCTGTCTGTATGAGATGCAAACTTCAAAGAAACATAATCTGAACTCCTAGGCCCCTGTTTTCTACAACATTACCCAAGGCCTTACCATTTATTGTACAAGTCCTGCCTCTGCTTTTGTACCAAAATGCAATATCTCACATTTATCTAAATTGAACTCCATCTGCCATTTCTCAGCCCATTAACACATTTGATCAAGATGCCTTTTTAATCTTAGAAAACTTTCTTCACTCTCTACTATGCCACCAGTTTTGCTGTCATTCACAATGTACTAACCATGTCTTTTATATTCTCTTTAGATCATTTAAATAAATAATTAAAAAAAGGACCCAGAATGAATCCCTATGGAACACTGCTAATGACAGGCCTCCGGTCTGCAAAACAACATTCTCTCACCATACTGTCCTGCTGTTAAGCCAATTATGTATCCAATTGGCAAGCTCACCCTGAATCCCATGTGACCTGACTTTACTAGTTGGTCCACCATATGGAACCTTGTCAAAGACTTTACTAAAGTCCAAATAAATAATTTTGCAAGGTGATGGCAGGAAGATGGCATCTCAAAGGGATACCAGAGTCTTTTTCTGGAAGCCAGGTACATTATGTCTGTTTAACACAAGCATAATGTGGTGCTCACAGATCAGTTGGTGCCTCGCTAACCCAGGTAAATCAGATATGCCCACCAACTCCAACAGACATACATATACACTCTCATTCCCTTTTATGCCAAGTGGACTGTCTTGACCTTTGCAATCCTGTGTAACTGGATTTTCAGTGTTAGCTGTTTAATGTGAAAATGTTATTCATTCATATGTAATTTTAACAAACCATTCAGGACGGGTAGCCTCGTTGTCAATCACAGTGCCAACCGGTGGATTCTGAAGCATTCCATTCACATTAGCAAAAAATCTGCAGGTACCTTTCTTCCGAACTACAATGATTGTTACTTTGGGTCTAAAAGAAACAAAGAATCTCATAGGCATGTGTTTAGAAATGAAGTATTATAGTTGCATGATCGTTGATTTTTGCTCATCAAAGCCCTTCTCAAAGGTACCTAATTTTAGATCGCAATTACAAAATCAACCATTCCTCTCTACTGCAGCATTGGAATTTATACATAGAACTGAATTGCAACTTGTCTCAATTATAGTAAGAATTTCAGCATTGGATCAGTAATTTGCAATTCCAGATGATTTTTGCAAAATGTAAATTATGGATAAATGAATGAACACTCCAGCAGGAAGTGTTTCAAACTGATTTTACTTAAACTGGAAATCAGCAAACCTCAGGTACACTTTGAACAATCTGTTCTATCAAGAATGTAAAAAGATTTTTCAAACTAGAGATTTTGAAAAGTAACAGTAGCAGAGGCAGCAGTGGCGACTTTCTGTCAAAGCAGGTGAGTATGGAAATGTTTAATCTGGACTCTCAGATCAATTGGTTCTCCTATAAATTTAAAGCATTAGCTTTCTCTGAAGGAAGGAAGGAAAGGGTTGAAATCCTTAGAAAGTCACTCAGAAAGTAAGCTTAACAATTAAACTTCAAAGCTAGTAACATTCAGATCTCTCCAAGTGATATGCTTAAATAGATATTGTATAAAAGATTGGGAACTCAAAGAGAGGGTAAGACTAAGAAAAATGGGGTCAAAAATGTACTTGGTAAATTTAGGTCTAATGCTAAGCTTTTCTTTTTCACTTTTCATTTGTTAATGAGACATCAGGTTTTAGATAAGTTCAGCTCAAGGGTTTGATCACAAAACCCAAGGTTGACATTCCTGCATGGCATTGAGAGAGGGCTACAATATCCATAAAACAACACCTTAGAGGACTGATAAATTGAACTACATTTATTTCAATGCAAGAGGTCTAACAGGTAAGGCAGATGAACTCAGAGCATGTTTGGAAACATGGGGCTGGGATAGTGACGACAGACTCGTGGCTCAGAGATGGACAGGGCTCGCATCTTAATATTCCAGGGCATATGTGGTATGGGAAGGATAGAAAGTGGGGAAAGACAGGAGGGGGAGTAGTGCTTTTGATTAGGGATAACATTACAGCTGTATTTAGGGAGGATATTCCTTGGAATACATCCAGGGAGATTACTTGGGTAGAACTGAGAAGTACCTACCGCATTATCAGCTACCTTCCCCCAACCCCAGCCCCCTTCCCATTTATCTCTCAGCCCCCCAGCCCACAAGCCTCATACTGATGAAGTCGAAATGTCGATTCTCCTGCTCCTCAGATGCTACCTGATCTGCTGTGCTTTTCCAGCACCATACTCTTGACTAGAACTGAGAAATAAGAAAGGGACGATAACCTTATTGAGATTGTACTATAGACTTCTCAATAGTCAGCAGGAAATTGAGAAACAAATGAGATCTCAGTTATCTGTAAGAATAATGGGGTAGAGGATTTTAGCTTTCCAAATACAGCCTGGAACTGCCATACTGTTAAGAATTTGGATGGAGAGCAATTTGTTAAGTGTATATAAGAGAAGTTTCTGAATCAGTATGTGGACATACCTAGAGAAAGTACAAAACCTCTTTGGAAATAAGATAGGTCAGGTGACTGAGTTGTCAGTGGGGGAGCACGTTGGGGCCAGGGACCATGATTTATTAGTTTTTAAATACTGATGGATCTAAAAGTTAAAGTTCTAAATTGGAGGAAGGCCAATTTTGACAGTTTTAAGCAAGAACTTTCAAAAATTGACTGGGAGCAGTTATTCACAGGTGAAGGGATGGCTGGAAAAAGGGGAGCCTTTAAAAATGAGATAGAGTCCAGACGCAGAATGTTCTGGTTAGGATGAAGGGCAAGGCAGGTAGGTGTAGGGAATGCTGGATGACCAGAGAAATTGATATTTTGGTCAAGAAAAGAAGGAAACAAACAGCAGAGATCCAGTGAATCCCTAGAACAGTATAGGAATATACTTATGAGGGAAATCAGGAAGACAAAAAAAGGGGACATGAGATAGCTTAGGCAAATAGGGGTAAGGAGAATCCAAAGGGATTTTACAAATACATGAAGGATGAAATGGTAACTAGGGAGAGAATAGGACTCTTCAAAGATCAGCAAGGCAGGCTATGTGTGGAACCACAGGAGAATCCCCAGGAGTTGATCAGGTGTACACTAGAACCCTGTGGGAAGCTAGGAAAGTGATTTCTGGGCCCCTTGTATCATTGATAGTCACAGGTGAGGTGCTGGAAGACTGGAGGTTGGCTAATATGGTGCCACTATTTAAGAAGGGTGGTGTGGAAAATCCAGGGAACTTAGACCAATTTAGAGAAGATTGTGGATCAGGTTGTAAGTTTACTCGCTGAGCTGGTACATTTGTTCTCAGACATTGTCACCATGTTAGGTAACAGTGAGCCTCCGATGAAGCGTTGGTGTTCTGTCCTGATTGCTACTTATGTGTCTTGGTCTTTTGTGGTGGGTGATGTCACTTCTGGTTGTTTTTCTGAGAGATTAGTAAATGGGGTCAATTTTGGTGGCAATTGGTGTTCATGTAAAAGACATGATCAACTATCACACAGACAAAGAGGGGAAACCAGTTCGACTGGGACAATATATCCATTCTGGGACAGGCTAAACAGAAACATGCACGGGGGTTCTTACAGGCCTGACATTCAAACCAGAACTCTATTAACAAACATATAGATTTGGACCCCATTTATCAACCTCTCAGAAACAGATCCGGAAGTGATATCACCCACCACAACAGATCAAGATACATAAATAGCAAGTGAGACAGAACACCAGCACTTCATCGGAGGCTCACTGATGACGTTACCTAGCATGGGGACAAAACGTCTGAGAACAAATCTACCAGCTCAGCGAGCAAACTTCCAACCTGAACTATAGACCAGTGAGCCTGACACCAATGGTGGGTGAGCTGTTGGAGGGATTCCTGAGGGACAGGATTTACATGTATTTGGAAATGCAAGGACTGAGTAAGGATAGTCAGCATGGATTTGTATGTGGGAAATCATGTCTCATGAACTTGATTGAGTTTTTTTGAAGTAATGAAGAGCATTGATGAAGGCAGAGCAGCGAATGTGATCTATATGGGCTTCACTAAGGTGTTTGACATGGTTCCTCATGGTAGACTAGCTAGCAAGGCTAGATCTTGAATTGAATTGAATTTATTGTCATATGTAAAAGAATACTTTGTCTTGCAAGCAAAACAGGCAGATCACATAGTTAAATAGCATAGATAAGTAAATAATAGGTAAACAGTGGCAAAAACCAAAACACAGGTACAGGCGAATGCTAAGAATTTGTGAGCCCATTCAGTATTCTAACAACAGTAGGCTAGAAAATGTTTCAAAGCCGACTGGTGCATGTGTTCAGGCTTCTGAACCTTCTCCCCAATGGTAGAGGTTGTAGAAAAGCATTACCAGGGTGGGATGGTTCTTTGAGAATGCTGGCAGCCTTTCCTTGACATCAGGCCTGGTAGATGGATTCTATAGATGGGAGGTTGGCCTTTGTGATTGTTGGGCCGAGTTCACCATTCTCTGTAACTGTCTCCGATCTTGAATGGTACAGTTGCCATACCAGGTAGTGATACATCCAGACAGAATGCTCTCGATAGCGCACCTATAAAAATTGGCAAGGGTATTTGCCGTCGTACCAAATTTTCTCAGCTGCCTGAGGAAGAAGAGGTGTTGTTGGGCCTTTGTAACCAGTGCGTCCACATGAAGAGTCCAAGAAAGCTTGTTGTTGATGACCACTCCATTCATTCCACCTCTGTGCTGTTAATGTATAGGAAGGCATGAGTAACATCCCACCGAAAGTCAATAATGAGTTCATTGGTTTTGCTGGCATTGACAGCTAAGTTGTTCTCAGTGCGCCATTTTTCCAGGTCTTCTACCTCCTGTCTGTAGTCTGTTTCATCGCCATCTGAGATTCGACCGATTATGGTAGTGTCATCAGCAAACTTGTAAATGGCATTAGTCTGATATTTGGTGACACAGTCATAGGTATACAGTGAATACAGTAGGGGCTGAGTACACAGCCCTGGGGGGCTCTAGTGTTGAGTGATAGTGAGAATGAAATATTGTTCCCAATCTTCACTGATTGTAGCCTGTTGGTCAGGAAACTGAGGATCCAGTTACAGAGAGTGGGACTTAGTCCAAGATCACTAAGTTTAGTAATCAGTCTTGAGGGGATAATAGTATTGAAGGCTGAACTGTAGTCAATGAGAATAGTGGGCGGCACGGTGGCACAGTGGATAGCACTGCTGCCTCAGAGCGCCAGAGACCCAGGTTCATTTCCTCTGCCTCAGGGGACTCTCTGTGTGGAGTTTGCACATTCTCCCCGTGTCTGTGTGGGTTTCCTCTGGGTGCTCCGGTTTCCTCCCACAATCCAAAAATGTGCAGGTTAGGTGAGTTGGCCATGCTAAATTGCCCGTAGTGTTAGGTGAGGGGGTAAATGTAGGGGTCTGGTTGGGTTGTGCTTCGGCAGGTTGGTGTGGACTTGTTGGGCTGAAGGGCCTGTTTCCACACTGTAAGTAATCTAAAGTAATCTAATCTAATCTAATGTTAGTTCTTACATAGCTGTTCTTGGTGTCAAGATGTTCTAGGGAGGAGTGAAGAGCAAGTGATATGGCATCGGACGTGGATCTGTTGGCCCGATAGGCAAATTGGAGTGGGTCAAGAGTAGTGGGGAGGCTGAAGTTGATTAATGCCATGTCCAATCTTTTAAAGCACTTCATGACCACCACAGGTAGGGCCACTGGGCGGTAGTCATTGAGACTTGGTGCGTGAGCCTTCTTAGGCACAGCAATGATGTTGGCCCTCTTGAAACAGGCAGAGACACTGGCCTGCTGCAGGGAGAGGTTGAAGATGTCAGAGAAGACCTCTGCCAGTTGATCTGCGCATGCCTAGTACTCCGTCTGGTCCAATCGCTTTCCTTGGATTCACATGAAGTAAAACTGATCTGACCTCTGATGTGACTGTTGGGATAGGTTCATCAGGACGTGTCGGCATAGCTGTTACCTCTTTGCCAAAATTTTGCTCAAAGCGAGCATAGAAAGCATTCAGATGATCTGGGAGGGATGTGTCATCGTCTGCTATAGAACATAGAACATAGAACATAGAACAATACAGCACAGAACAGGCCCTTCGGCCCACGATGTTGTGCCGAACTTCTATCCTAGATTAAGCACCCATCCATGTACCTATCCAAATGCCGCTTAAAGGTCGCCAATGAATCTGACTCTACCACTCCCACGGGCAGCGCATTCCATGCCCCCACCACTCTCTGGGTGAAGAACTCTCTGGATAGAACTTTCTATCTTGCAATGTCCCTTTTTAATAAGACCATAAGGCCTAGGAGTGAAAGTAAGGCCATTCGGCCCATCGAGTCCACTCTGCCATTCAATCATGGCTGATGGGCATTTCAAGCCACTTACCTGCACTCTCCCTGTAGCCCTTAACTCCTTGCGAAATTAAGAAGTTATCAATCTCTGCCTTGAAGACATTTAACATCACGGCCCCCACTGCATTCCGTGGCAATGAATTCCACAGGCCGACTGCTCTGACTGAAGAAATGTCTCCTCATTTCCGGTTAAACTGACCCCCTCTAATTCTAAGGCTGTGCCCACGGGTCCTAGTATCCCCACCTAACAGGAAGAAATTCGCAGCCTCCACCCTTTCTAATCCATCTTGTACGTTTCTATTAGATCTCCCCTCAACCTTCTAAACTCCTCAGCTGTTCTTTGTATATTAGGCCTACCATTCCAGGGATCATTCACGTGAAACTCCACTGGACACCCTCCAGTGCCAGTATGTCCTTCCTGAGGTGTGAGGCCCAAAACTGGGTATAATATTCTGAATGGGGCCTAACTAGAGCTCTATCAAGTCTCAGTAGCGCATCACTGCTTTTACATTCCAACCCTCTTGACATAAATGACAACATTACATTCACTTTCTCAATCACGGACTCAATATGCAAGTCAACCTTTAGAGAATCCTGGACTAGTACTCCCAGATCCCTTTGTACTTTGGCTTTATGAATTTTCTCACCATTTAGAAAATAGTCCATGCCTGTATTCTTTTTTCCAAAGTGTAAGACCTTACATTTTCTCAGATGAAGTTTCATCAGCCATTTCCTGGACCACTCTCCTATACTGTCTAAATCTTTCTGCAGCCTCCCCACCTTCTCAGTGCTATCTGCCTGTCCACCTAACTTTCTATCATCGGTGAACTTCGCCAGAATGCCTCCAGTCCTTTCATCCGAATCATTAATGTAGAAAGTGAACAGCTGCGGCCCCAACACTGAACCCTGCGGGACACCATTTGTCACTAGCTGCCATTCCAATAAAGAATCTTTTATCCCAATTCTCTGCCTTCTGTCAGATAGCCAAGCCTCAATCCATGCCAGTAGCTCACCTCGAACACCATGGGCTCTCACCTTACTCAGCAGCCTCCTGTAAGGCACCTTATCAAAGGTCTTTTGGAAGTCTAGGTAGATAACATCTAGCCTATGAATGACACCAAAGATGTCATTCATTCCTTGTCATTGTCGTTGGGTGTCTGTCTGGGTCTCTAGTTTGGATCAGTATTGGTCCTTGGCTATCTTAATGGCTCTGCAAAGGTCACACTTGGATTCCTTATATTTGTGTAGGTCTCCTGATCTGAAGGTCTCATACCTGGTGTTTAACAGGTTCTGTATGTCCTGATTCATCCAGGGTTTCCTGTTGAGGAACATCCGGATTGACTTCCTCGGTATGCAGTCCTTCACATGCTTGTCGATAAAGTCTGTGACGGTGGTGGCATACCCATCCAAGGTACCTGCGGACTGTTTGAACATGGCCCAATCAGCTGATTCCAGACAGCACTGGAGTTGATCCTCTGCCTTCTCCGACCAGCACTGGACCTGTATCTGCGAGGGGGTCTCCTGCTTGAGCTTTTGCCTGTAAGCCGCGAGAAGAAACACGGTATTGTGGTCGGAGTTCCCGAAATGAGGGCGGGGGATGGAGCAGTGGCACCTTTCACAGTGGTATGGCAGTTGTCTAAAATGTTCAGAACCCTGGTGGGGCAGGTAATGTTCTGGTGGTACTTGGGAAACACCTTCCTTAGGTCACATCGAATACAGGGAGAACTAACCATTTGGACACAGAACTAGCTCGAAAGTAGAAAACAGAGGGTGGTGGATGGTTGCTTTTGAGACTGGAGGCCTGCAACCAGTGTTGTGCTATAAGGATTGGTGCTTGGTCCACTCCTTTTTGTCATTTATATAAGTGATTTGGATATGAACGTAGGAGTTATGGTTAGTAAGCTTGCAGATGACACCAAAAAATTGGAGTTGTTCTGGATAGTGAAGAAAGTTACCTCAGAGTACAACAGGATCTTGATCAAATAGGGTGATGGGCTGAGGAGTGGCAGAAAAAGTTTAATTATTAATTTTTAATTGTGAGGTTCCGCATTTTGGAAAGGCAAATGAGGCCTGGACTTGTACACTTAGTGGTAAGGTCCTGGGAGTGTTGCTGAATGAAGAGACCTTGAAGTGCAGGTTCTTAATTCCTTGAAAGTACAGTCATAGGTAGATAGGACAGTGCAAAAGGCATTTAGTGTGCTAGCCTTCATTGGTCAGCCAACAAGTCTCGGAGATGTGAGGTCATGTTGCAGCTGTAAAGGACATTGGTTAGGCCACTTTTAGAATACTGCATTCAGTTCTGTTATGTTATAGGAAGGATGTTGTGAAACTTGAAAGAGATCATAAAAGATTTTACAAGGATGCTGCCAGGATTGGTTGATCAAATAATTCAATATATAAAATGGCAATTTGCATGCACATATAAAATGTATGGGCTGAATTTTACCAAAAATTAGCTAAGTGTCAATTTTGGGATGTTCCACAAACCGAATCTTTCAGTGTGTTATCTCATGTATTTATTCACTGCTCATCTCATTATGGGCCAAATGCTGGCAAATGAGACTAGGTTTATTTTGCATGTCTTGTTGACACGGATATGTTGGACCCTTTGCTTCCGTGCTGTACACCTCTATGATTGTATATCACATTAGTCATGGAGAGAGCGGCGGGAGCTGGGTGGAAGTTCAGACGGAGCGCAAAGCCGGTCGGGAAGGTAAGTGATTGTTATTAGAGTGGGTGTGTTCTAAACCCCAGGTCCTACAAAGTAGGGTCTCCCTCCCTCCCTCCTCCTCTAACCTTAATTAAGAGTCCACAGACTTGCCATAGGAAGAGGGTCTAAGGAAGTTTAGATCAAAGAGTGAGGCTTCAGCTCAGGAATCTTGATAAGGAGGTTGAGTAAGAGATTACGCCACAGTTGAAGAGGGTGAAGACATGACTGCTCAGCTGGTTCAGTGCGCTACGTGTTTGATGTGGCAGGTCAACGACTCTGGTGTGTCTGGCTCGTATATGTGTGGAAAGTGTGCGCACATTCAGCAACTGACCGAGCATATTGCAGCACTGACGAAAGAACTCGAAGACCTTAGGCTCATCCGAGAGAACGAGATCTTTCTGGACAAGACCTTCAGTGATGTTATTACACCAATCATGCCAGAAGAGAGCAGAAGAGAGCAGACGATGAGGAAGGCAGAGAGGAGACAGGTGCAAGAGACGCCGGGAGAAGTACCTGTCAGGAACAAGTTGAAGCTTTTGGAAACAGTAGAGTCTGATGACACTGCCAGTTCGCAAGGCGGCCATGTTTGTCAATCAAAAGTTGCCGCAGAAGCAGAGCGGAAGAGTCGGACATCGCACAGAGCCGTGGTAAAAGGGGACTCCATCGTGAGAGGAACTGACCGGGGTTTTTGTGGCAGCAGACGGGATTTAAGGATGGTGTGTTGCCTTCCTGGTGCTAGAGTGAAAGACATCACAGACAGAGTGCAGGAAATCCTCAAGGACGAGGGTGAAGAGCCCGAGGTGGTGGTACACGTCGGCACAAATGATGTCGGGAAGAAGAGGATGAACATACTACAGCGAGACTTCGGAGAACTAGGAAGAAGGCTAAAAAGCAGGACGTCCAAGGTGGTTATCTCCAGTTTGCTTCCAGTTCCTCGGGCTAGTTTGGCCAGAAACCGGGAGATAATGGACTTGAACGTGTGGTTGGGGAACTGGTGCAGGAAGCAAGGATTCAAGTTCTTGGATCACTGGGGTATATTTTATGGTAACCATAAATTCTACAAGAGAGACGGCTTGCACCTTAATAGATCAGGGATCAGCATTCTGGCAGGCAGGTTTTCTGCTGCAACACCGCTACATTTAAACTAAGTAGCGGGGGGGAGGGGACAAGCTGGATGTTTAAAAAGGAAATTGAAGGGGTAGTTAGAACAAGAGAAGTCAAGAAGGACAACTGTATCAAGGAGGCAGAAAACTGGAAAAGGCATCATGCTGTAAAGTTGAGTGAAATAAGGGTTGAGGGGAAGGGTGAGAGCAGTAACAAATTAAAAATTCTATATATGAATGCACGAAGCATTAGACACAAGGTGGATGAGCTTGAGGCTCTTTTGGAAATTGGCAGATACAATATTGTGGGGATAACTGAGACGTGGCTTCATGGGGACAGGGCCTGGGAAATGAATATTCAAGGCTACACGTGCTATCGTAAGGACAGACTGACAGGCAGAGGGGGTGGGGTGGCCTTGTTGGTAAGGGAGGATATTTAGTCCCTTGCACGGGGGGACCTAGAGTCAGGGGATGTAGAGTCAGTGTGGATAGAGCTTCGAAACACTAAGGGTAAAAAGACCCTCATGGGAGTCATCTACAGGCCCCCAAACAGTAGTCTGGATGTCGGATGTAAGTTGAATCAGGAGCTGAAATTGGCTTGTCGCAAAGATGTTACTACAGTTGTTATGGGGGATTTTAACATGCAGGTAGACTGGGAGAATCAGGATGGTATCGGGCCTCAAGAAAGAGACTTTGTGGAGTGCCTCAGAGATGGATTTTTAGAGCAGCTGGTGCTGGAGCCGACCAGGGATAAGGCGATTCTGGATCTGGTATTGTGTAACGAACCAGGATTGGTCAGTGACCTCGAAGTGAAGGAGCCATTGGGAAGTAGTGACCATAATACAATAAGCTTCAATCTGCAATTTGAGAGGGAGTGGGTACAATCGGAAGTGACAATATTTCAGTTGAATAAAGGGAAATATGGAGCTTTGAGGGAGCAACTGGCCAAAGTTCAATGGTGCAATACCTTAACAGGGAAGACCGTGGAGGAACAATGGCGGATATTTCTGTGTATAATGCAGAAGTTGCAGGATCAGTTCATTCCTAAAAGGAAGAAAGATTCCAGGAGGAGACATGGGCGGCCGTGGCTGACGAGGGAAGTAAAGAAACATATAAAGTTAAAAGAGAAAAAGTATAACTTAGCGAAGATAAGTGGGAAAACTGAGGACTGGGAAGCTTTTAAAGAACAACAGAGGATTAGTAAGAAAGAAATACGCAGAGAAAAAATGAGGTATGAAGGTAAACTGGCCAAGAATATAAAGGATGATAGTAAAAGCTTTTTTAGATATGTCCAAGGCAAAAAAATGGTTAGGACAAAAATTGGGCCCTTGAAGACAGAAACAGGGGAATATATTACTGGGAACAAAGAAATGGCAGAGGAATTAAATGGGTACTTCAGATCTGTGTTCACTGGGGAAGACACAAGCAATCTCCCTGAGGTAACAGTGGCTGAAGGACCTGAACTTAAGGGAATTTATATTTGCCAGGATTTGGTGTTGGAGAGACTGTTAGGTCTGAAGGTTGATAAGTCTCCGGGACCTGATGGCCTGCATCCCAGGGTACTGAAGGAGGTGGCTCGGGAAATCGTGGATGCGCTGGTGATTATTTTCCAGAGTTCAATAGAATCGGGGTCAGTTCTTGAGGATTGGAGGGCGGCTAATGTTGTGCCACTTTTTAAGAAGGGTGGGCGGGAGAAAGCAGGAAATTATAGACCAGTTAGTCTGACCTCAGTGGTGGGAAAGATGCTGGAGTCTATTATAAAGGATGAAATTACGGCACATCTGGATAATAGTAACAGGATAGGACAGAGTCAGCATGGATTTATGAAGGGGAAATCATGCTTGACTAATCTTCTTGAATTTTTTGAGGATGTAACTCGGAAGATGGACGAGGGAGATCCAGTGGATGTAGTGTACCTGGACTTTCAGAAAGCTTTTGATAAAGTCCCACACAAGAGGTTAGTGAGTAAAATTAGGGCGCACGGTATTGGGGGCAAAGTACTAGATTGGATAGAGAATTGGTTGGCTAATAGGAAACAAAGGGTAGTGATTAACGGCTCCATTTCGGAATGGCAGGCAGTGACCAGTGGGGTACCGCAGGGATCCGTGCTGGGACCGCAGCTTTTTACAATATATGTAAATGATATAGAAGATGGTATCAGCAATAACATTAGCAAATTTGCTGATGATACAAAGCTGGGTGGTAGGGTGAAATGTGATGAGGATGTTAGGAGATTACAGGGTGACCTGGACAAGTTAGGTGAGTGGGCAGATGCATGGCAGATGCACTTTAATGTGGATAAATGGATGCTTATCCACTTTGGTGGCAAGAACAGGAAGGCAGATTACTACCTCAATGGTATCAAATTAGGTAAAGGGGCTGTTCAGAGAGATCTGGGTGTTCTTGTCCACCAGTCAATGAAGGCAAGCATGCAGGTACAGCAGGTCGTGAAGAAGGCTAATAGCATGCTGGCCTTCATAACAAGAGGAATTGAGTATAGAAGCAAAGAGGTGCTTCTGCAGCTGTACAGGGCCCTGGTGAGACCACACCTGGAGTACTGTGTACAGTTCTGGTCTCCAAATTTGAGGAAAGACATTCTGGCTATTGAGGGAGTGCAGCGTAGGTTCACGAGGTCAATTCCTGGAATGGCAGGATTGCCTTACACGGAAAGACTGAAGCGACTGGGCTTGTATACCCTTGAGTTTAGAAGACTGAGAGGGGATCTGATTGAAACGTATAGGATTATGAAAGGATTGGACACTCTGGCAGGAGGAAACATATTTCCGCTGATGGGGGAGTGTCGAACCAGAGGACACAACTTAAAAATACGGGGTAGACCATTTAGGACAGAGATGAGGAGAAACTACTTCACCCAGAGAGTGGTGGCTGTGTGGAATGCTCTGCCCCAGAGGGCAGTGGAGGCCCAGTCTCTGGATTCATTTAAGAAAGAATTGGATAGAGCTCTTAAAGATAGTGGAGTCAAGGGTTATGGAGATAAGGCTGGAACAGGATACTGATTGGGAATGATCAGCCATGATCATATTGAATGGCGGTGCAGGCTCGAAGGGCTGAATGGCCTACTCCTGCATCTATTGTCTATTGTCTATTGATATTAAGTGGCTGATGTTTTGCTAGCATAACTTTACAACAAATCTATATGGAATCTTAGTTGGAAGTACCATCTTTCAGATGAGAGATTAATCTAGTTTGCCACCTGTTCGTTCAGGTGGATATAAAAGATCCCATGGCATTTATTTTGAGAAACAGCGAAGAATATCCTATAACATGGACTATGTTTCCCTCAATTACCATGACAATAAATTACTATTTGTGTGAATTATCCTACATCACAACTAATTGCAATTGCAATTATAAATCCATATAGCTCACATACATTTTATTCTTTAAAACACAGGAAATGAATAGATAATAATAATGCATATTTCCTTTATGACAATGCACATACATATTAGCACCTTTGTATTTATATAAATGGTCATTGTAATTTCTAGAGCTCACTGCTTACACGTGTAGCATTTCTGACAAAAAAAAATGATTACACCTTACCTGTAGTCTGAGTCAACCATCTTGAAGCTGTCCAATATTTGGGGCACTTCATAGTCAACTAATGTCATTAGTTGCCCATCCCCGACACCATCACGATAAACAACAATACGGCTAGGCAGTACATGATTCACTTCAAGCCATTTACTTAAAGCACCTATAAAATAACATATTAATCATCAAACGACATAATCAAGTTCAGACTCTTACTAACACAAGTAAAACATTTAAATAAAGCTAGAGTTACACAGTATGGAAACAGACCCATTGGTCCAACTCATTCATCCCATCCCATTTCCCTGCATTTGGCCCTTATGCCTCTAAACCTTTCCTATCCATGTAGCTGTCCAAATATGGGGTGAGTTGAAATTACCAGTTGTTTGAATCTTGTGAGATCTAGTTCTTGTCCTGTGTTTCAGTACCACTGAACTTCCTTAACAGTGAGATTGTGTAGAGGTTCCAACTCTGACTAGGAATTAAACAAGAACTTTGCGAAACGAATCACTGCTTTTCCATCTGTTTTAATTAGTTTAGATTAGATTAGATTCCCTACAGTGTGGAAGCAGGCCCTTTGGCCCAACATGTCCACACTGACCCTCCAAAGAGTCCACCCAGACTCATTTCACTCTGACTAATGCACCTAACACTATGGGCAATTTAGCATGGCCAATTCACCTGACCTGCACATCTTTGGACTGTGGCTGTTGATCACTGCATGTCAGGATCTGGTTAAATTATTTTCACTATCAGTACATGACCTGCATAGCTGTTTTCAGACATCTTAATTGCAGCATTTTTGTTCAGCTTTAGGATCACCTGATGAGCAGTCACACAAGATTCTGATGGCACCCTTCATCTCCACAACCGTACCAGAGCAGATCATTCTGAATTGCTTCCACTTGGGGAAGATCACTATCTTGTGCTGTTCATGTGGATACTCTTCTGGAGTAGGAAGTGGAAATGCCAAATGGCTTGTGCAACTGTCTGTATCTCTTGAATGGCATCCAGAATGTAATTTGGAAACTGAAACTTTCATCCAGCTTCATTTACCATGAAACACAAAAACAGATGCAAAAACTTCTTAAGGTGTGGAGAAAGGAAAAAAAACCAAAGTCAAACACGAAACCATTGCAGGAAAATTAATATTTGGATACAGAGAAATGCAGAGAAGCTATAAATTAGTATTTTGTGCCTACCTTCACAAAGGAAGACACAAGAGCTGTCCCTGAAATAATTAAGATCAAAGGAACTAGTGAGAGTGTGGAACTAACATAAATTAGTATTATTAGAAAAATAGCATGGTAGAAGGTTGACAAATCCCTGGGACCCGAGGACCTTAAGTGTTGAAAGAGCTAGTTACTGAGATAATGTATCGGTGATTATCTTTGAAAATTTTCTTAATTCTGCAAAGCTGCATGCAGACTGGAAAATTGCAATTGTAGCTCCATTGTTTAAGAAAGGATGAAGAAGGAGAACAGGGAACTACTGACCTAGAGTCATAGAGTCCTAGAGATGTACAGCATGGAAACAGACCCTACGGTCCAACCCGTCCATGCCGACCAGCAATCCCAACCCAATCTAGTCCCACCTGCCAGCACCTGTCCCATGTCCCTCCAAACCCTTCCTATTCATATACCCATCCAAATGCCTCTTAAATGTTGAAATTGTATCAGCCTCCACCACTTCCTCTGGCAGCTCATTCCATATATGTACCACCCTCTGTGTTAAAACGTTGCCCCGTCTGTCTCTTTTATATCTTTCCCCTCTCACCCTAAACCTATGCCCTCCCGTTCTGGACTCCCCACCCCAGTGAAAAGACTTTGCCTATTTACCCTATCCATTCTCCTCATAATTTTATAAACCTCTATAAGGTCACCCCTCAGCCTCCGACGCTCCAGGGAAAACAGCCCCAGCCTGTTCAGCCTCTTCCTATAGCTCAAATCCTCCAACCCTGGCAACATCCTTGTACATCTTTTCTGAACCCTTTCAAGTTTCACAACATCTTTCCAATAGGAAGGAGACCAGAATTGCATGTAATATTCCAACAGTGGCCTAACCAATGTCCTGTACAGCCGCAACCTGACCTCCCAACTCCTGTACTCAATACTCTGACCAATAAAGGAAAGCATACCAAACGCCTTCTTCACTATCTTATCGACTTATGACTCCACTTTCAAGGAGCTATGAACCCGCACTCCAAGTTCTCTTTCTTCAGAAACACTCCCTAGGAACTTACCATTAAGTGTATAAGTAAGATTTGCTTTCCCAAAATGCAGCACCTTGCATTTATCTGAATTAAACTCCATCTGTCACTTCTCAGCCCATTGGCCCATCTGGTCAAGATCCTGTTGTAATCTGAGGTAACTCTCTTCGCTGTCCACTACACCGTCAATTTTGGTGTCATCTGAAAACTTACTAACTGTACCTCTTATGCTCGCAAATTTACATGCTATGTAAATGACAAAAAGTAGAAGACCCAGCACCAATCCTTGTGGCACTTCACTGGTCACAGGCCTCCAGTCTGAAAAACAACCCTCCACCACCACCCTCTGTCTTCTATCTTTGAGCCAGTTCTGTATCCAAATGGCTAGTTCTCCCTGTATTCCATGAGATCTAACCTTGCTAATCAGTGTCCCATGGGTAACCTTGTCGAACGCCTTACTGAAGTCCATATAGATCACACCTGCAGAACATAGAATGATACAGCGCAAAACAGGCCCTTTGGCCCTCGATGTTGCGCCAACCTGTGAACTAATCTAAGTTCATCCCCCCACATCATCCCATCATCATCCATGTGCTTATCCAAGGATTGTTTAAATCTCCCTAATGTGGATGAGTTAACTACATTGGCAGGCAGGGCATTCTACTCCCTTACCACTCTCTGAGTAAAGAACCTGCCTCTGACATTTATCTTAAATCTATCACCCCTCAATCTATAGCTATGCCCCCTTGTACAAGATGATGTCATCATCCTAGGAAAAAGACTTTTACTGTCTACCCTATCTGATCCTCTGATCATCTTGTACGTCTCTATCAAATCGCTCTTAGCCTCCTTCCAATGAGAACAGACCCAAGTTTCTTAGTCTTTCCTCATAAGACCTTCCCTCCAGGCCAGGCAACATCCTGGTAAATTTCCTCTGCACCTTTTCCAATGTTTTCACATCCTTCTTGTAATGGGGTGACCAGAACTGTACACAATGTTCCAAGCGCAGCCACAGTCTTGCAGCATGACATTATGGCTCCGAAACTCAACCCCTCTACCAATAAAATCAAACACACCATATGCCTTTATGACAGCACTATCAACCTGGGTGGTTAGCTTGACATTAGCAGGAAACAGGGAAACTATTAAAATCTACTATTCATGAATGTGATAATTAGATATTTAGAAAATAATTGGTCAGAATCAACATGGATTTCTGAAGGGGAAATCATGTTGGTCAAAAACAAATTGCTGGTGAAATTCAGCAGGTCAGGCAGCATCTGTTTGAAGAAAGCAGAGTTTGGTGACTTTTCAGAAAGTCAAAATGTTAACACTGCTTTTTTCACAGGTGCTGCCAAGCCTGCTGAGTTTCAGGTCTCCAGCATCTGCAGTTCTCTTTTATTCATGTTTACAAATCTGATAGAAGTTTTGGGGATATTACTAATAGAGTCAATGGGAAATCAGTGTATGTGATTTATTTGGACTTTACAAAGGCTTTTGATGAAATTCCACACAAGAAATTAGTAAACAAAATTAAAGTGAGTGGGATTGAGGGTATACTAGTAAGGAATAAGGATTGGTTAATAGGCAGAAAGGAGACTCTAGGGGGAAAAAAAAGATGAACAGTAGGATACTATATAGATCAGTGCTTGGGCCCCAGCTATTCACAATCCATATCAGTGATTTGGATGTGGGGTTGAAAAATGTGGTGCTGTAAAAACACAGCAGGCCAGGCAGCATCCGAGGAGCAGGAGAATCGATGTTTTGGGCATAAGCCCTTATTTAGGAATGAGGCTGGTGTGCCAAGCGGGCTGAGATAAAAGGTAGGGGGGGGAGGAAATTTGGGGGAGGGACGCTGGGAATACGATAGGTGGAAGGAGGTGAGGGTGATAGGCCGGAGAGGGGGTGGGGAAGAAGATTGCAGGTCAAGAGGGCGGTGCTGAATCCGAGGGTTGGGACTGAGATAAGGTGGAGGGAGGGGAAATGAGGAAGCTGGAGAAATCTACATTCATCCCGTGTGGTTGGAGGGTTCCTAGGTGGAAGATGAGGCGCTCTTCCTCCAGGCGTCGTGTGGCCAGGGTCTGGCGATGGAGGAGGCCAAGGACCTGCATGTCATTGGTGGAGTGGGAGGGGGAGCTATAGTGTTCAGCCACGGGGTGGTTGGGTTGGTTGGTGTGGGTGTTCCCTGAAATATTCCGCAAATAGGCGGCCTGTCTCCCCAATGTAGAGGAGTGTAGAACAGCAAAGGTCCTTTGCAGGTCTGGGAGAGTGTTGTCTTGAGCGGGGGCAGGGCTGACTGCAGGGAGTGTACGTGGCCGTGCATGGCTTGAAGCGTGGAGTGGAGGATCCGGAGGGAGGTCTGTTTTTGGAGGCTTCGGATTTGTAGCAGGTACAGGTTGTCCTGGTTGAGTCCAAATTGCGGCAGGTTCAGGTTGTCCTGAGGGGTTCAATTGTAATATTTCCAATAAGAGCATTTAAGGAAAATGGAGAACAGATTTTTCTTATGGGGCAGCATGGTGGCTCCGTGGTTAGCATTGCTGCCTCAAAGCACCAGGTTTGATTCCAGCCTCGGGCGACCTTCTGTGTGGAGTTTGCACATTCTCCCTGTGTCTGCGTGGGTTTCCTCCGGGTACTCCAGTTTCCTCCCACAGTCCAAAGATGTGCAGGTCAGTGAATTGGCCATGCTAAACTGCCCATAGTGTTAGGTGCATTAGTCAGAGGGAAATGGGACTGGGTGGGTTACTCTTCAGAGGGTCGGTGTGGACCTGTTGGACCGAAGGGCCTGTTTCCACACTGTAGGGAATCTAATCTAATCAGATATAATGTTGTCAGTTTCTGAAATCATAGAACTTAATGTTGACAGCTTGAGGCTGTGGAGTGCCTAAGTGGAAAATGAAGTGTTGCTCCATTGGAACATTGCAGTATGTCCAGACAGAAATGCTAGCATGAGACAAGGAGGCTTTTTGAAATGAGAGGTCATTCCTATGGCATGAACAGTCATGTTCTGCAAACTGGACACTCAATCTATATTTGATCACAAGAATATAAAGGAGACCACATTGCTGGAACCATATCTAGGCAAGGCCAGGTAAAGATTTTCCCTAAAAGGGAACCAGATGGATTTTTATGACAATCGACAGTGGTGAGGCAGTTTTCCAGAGTTTTATTGAAATCAAATTGCACCACTTGCCATGGTGAAATTTCAACCCATTGTTATAGACCAAACCAAAACACTCAATATATCAAGGAGATAGCCTCGCCCATAGCTTTTATGTTATTTAAAAGCAAATGTAAGGTGCTCTATTTCAGGGGTGATTCGACTGATCAAGCTACCAGGCTGTAAGTAAAACACACTTGTTATTCTTACACCAGTTAAAATACAAACAAAAAAAATTAGCGTAGCTTTAACACTGTCAGTTTTTTAAAATATATTTTTATTGGAAAAAATAGATTGTTTAATATTACAAATACAAAGCAATACAATTCAAACAGTACAAAAAAAACTGAAAAAACCAAACCCACCCTCACATACAAATGTATAAACATATATAGAAAAATATAGAATAAAACAAAAACTAGCTATTTAACTAAACATAGCCTCTGATTTCTCAACATTAATCTTGTACCCTGAAAAAGCACCAAACACACAGATGCATTGTTCAGGTGAGGCACTGACACTGCTGGATTTGACAAACAAAATGTGGACATCATTCACATACTACAAAATATTATGTCATTTTGACCTCACTTCTGGAGCTAATAATATTGGGATCCCCACGAATGGCCTCCGCCAATGGTTCAATCACCAACATAAAAAGTAGTGGTGAAAGGGGACAGCCCTTAAAAATGTTAAAATCACTTGATTGTACCCCACTGGTGATGACCGCCGCGAGAGAGTCACTGTCGAGAACCTTTACCCATCTTATAAAGACTTCGCCTAAACCAAACTGCTCCAGAGTATAGAAAAGTTTTGGCCACTCAACTCGGTCAAATGCATCTAGAGAAATCACCAATCTCTCTATTAACTGTTGTTGACATGCTTGACTTGAACTACATTAAGCAGCTTCCTAACATTATTGGAGGATCTGCGGCCCTTAATGAAGCCCATCTGATCATCTTTAACAATAGAAGGTCTCCAACCTTAATGTGAGAGTCTTAGAGAGGATTTTAAAGTCCACATTTAAGAGTGAAATGGGGTTGAACGAAGCACAATCCTCCAGGACCTTCCTTTTTTTAAGAATAAGTGAAATATTGGCCTCTCTCAGAGATGAAGGGAGACAATCATGACTGTATGAATCATTAAACATATTGAGCATCAGGCCTGACAGTATGCTTATAAATTTCTTATAGAATTCGCTGGGAACTCTGTCAGAACTGGGCACCTTTCCACTCTGATGCTGCCTCACAGCTTCCTGCACTTCTTTGCTCTAATAAGGGGGCATTGAGAAAGGACTCTTGTTCAGGGGGGTCACGCCCGGGAAATTTAGATTCTTAAAAAAAATTCCATTTCCTCACCTCACCTCTCCTCACAACCCTCAGATTGGTATAACTTAAAAATCTCTGGAATGCCACATTAATCTTTTTAGAGTCACTGTTAGGTTCACAGACCATTCCATAATTGCCATAATGACTTGTGGGGCACTCCTTTTCCTAGCGAGATATGCTAAGTATTTTCCTGGCCTGTCACCATGCTCATATAACCTTTGCTTTGCAAAAGCAAGCTCCTTCTTTGCCATCTACATGAGCATGGAATTCAATGCAGCCCACAGCGCCGTAATCCTTTGTAGTTTGACCAATGAGGGTCGGTCAAAGTAAGCCTTCTCGGCTGCCTTCAACCATGCTTCGAGGAGACATTGTTGTTTACCCTTCTGCCGCTTCCTACTGGCGGAATAGGAAATAATTAACCCTCTGGCATAGGCATTGGCAGTTTCCCAAAGGACGGATGGACTACCAACTGAGCCTGAGTTAAACGTCTAGGAACGCCCGAAATTCCCTCCAGAAATACTCCACAAACTTATCCTCGAGGATAAAGGGTTCCATTCGCCAGTGCCTCGAACCCACTGTTACGTCCTTAATCTTAACCAATTGGTACATTGGAGCATGGTCGGAGATGATAATATTACGAATCGTACAAGATGCCACCAAGTCCAGGGTTGCCACAGGGGTCAGAAAAAAAAATTAATCCTGGTGTGACATCTGTGCGGATTGGAAATAAAATGTAAAATCTCTGCCTGTAAGGTGGAGACACTTCCAGGCATCCACCAACCCTAACTCCACACACAGATCCACTAATTGTTTAGTTTGTACAGAGGGACCTGTCTACTGTGGGATCCATGAGACAATTAAAATCTCCCCTATAATGATGTGGCAGGACTCAAGACTTATCAGTTTAGAAAATGCATCTACCAAAAATTTAAGGGGATGAGCTGGAGGGCAATAAACATTTAAAATATCATATCCGTCACCATTTATCAAAGTTTTAAGAATTACAAATCTCCCATGTGTGTCTTTAACACACTCTAGTAACTTAAATGGGAGATTTTTCCTAACCAATATAGCCACTCCCCTACTTCTGGTATTATTGATGAAAAATAAACTTGGTCAAAGCCATTCTGCTGTAATTTCAAATGCTCCTTGTCATCCAAGTGTGTCTCCTGTAACAAAGAAATATCCACCTTCTCCTTTCTAATACTCAAGAGTACTGTCTTCCTCTTAATTGGTGAGTGACTTTCTTTGATATTCAAGGTACACCATTTAATCAAGTTATTAGCCATAACCTTCTGCAATAACATTTAAATTCCAAAGAGGAGGAACTGGAACCACAAATCGCTGAGCCTTAGTGTCACATGATCCACCGAACATCAAAACTGCATAAACCAAGACCACTACTGTTAACAAACCTACAAAACTATTAAAAATTAAAAACAAAAACCAAAAAAAAAGCCAACATATAAAGTGTCAACGGCACTGAACTCACCCCCTGCTCGGAGGGAGCAACCATTCATTCCAAACTGCCCATAAGTAGGCATCTAACCATCCCACTCACCTTCACTTCTCCCCGCTACAGCCATACCGCAAACACAAGCAAAAAAGAAAGTAAACACACCATAGAATACCATAGAAAGTAAACACACCATGAATAAAACAAAGTTTTTAAAGAAACAAAAGGGTAAATACCCCATACATCCTTTGGTATATCTTAACTTAGAAATTGAAAATACACATTTCAATCACTGCCAAACATAGTTTAAACCAAATTATTATCAATAGAAAAAAAAAGGAAGCTCCAACCAGACTTCCTCTGTTTCTTTTACAAAATGACAAAGACATACCCAAACAACACTACTATTTATACATACTGTTCAGATTAGGTTAATTTGTCCACAAAGTCTCTTGTCTTCTCCGATGTGTCAAAGAGATGTATGGATCCATCTAAGGTGATTCAAGGCACCACTGGATACTTCAGAGAGTACTGAATCCCAAAGCTTCCTCAGTCTTCTCTTGAATCCCCAACTCTATCAAATTTTAACTATTACTCATCAACTGTTCCAAAATAGCAGCATCTCAAACAGACCCTTTCTAAAAGACAAATTCGGCAAAACAGATTGGCCAATTCCTCCAGGCCAGCAGAAGGAACACTGACAGAATGAATCTGGCAGAAGAGAGAGAACTCAAGCTTCGTTGCAGCAGAGAGACAGCTGTATCTAGCATCTTCAACTCCAAAAAAACCCCACGTGAACAACTGAAAGCAAAACTAAAACCCTGGGTTTGAGAGAACCCGACTCTACCCACCATGATTCTTTTGTCTAATTTTTAAAAATATATATTTAATGCTTTCTGTTGACGTCTACACCTCAACACCAGGTTTACAACACCCTTTCCAAGAGAAACAGGACAGAACAAATCTCTCTTAAAGGAATATATCATCACACCATGTCCCCAGAACACTGGCCTGGGTTACTGAACTATGAGGTGAAAGTGATGACTGCAGATGCTGAAGGTTAGAGTCAAGAGTATGGTGCTGGAAAAGCACAGCACGTCAGGCAGCATCCGAAGAGCAAGAGAATTGATTTTTCAGCCAAGAACCTTTAATCAGGAATGAGGCTGTGAGCTGAGGGAGTGGTAGATAAATTGGGAGGGGGTTGAGACTGGGGGGGGAAGGTAGCTCAAAGTGCAATAGATAGATGGGGGTGGAGGTAATGGTGATAGATCAGAGAGGAGGGTGGAGCGGATAGGTGCGAAGCAGGCTGGACAAGTAGGACAGGTCGTGAGGGTGATGCTGAGTAGGAAGTTTGGAACTGGGATTAGGTGGGGGGGGTGGTGGAAATTCCACTATATGTATATCCTTTACCAACCAAAATTTACAGCCTTCAATTTTATGAGACTAAATATGTTAAAAGGTATAAAAATCAGTACCTTTCATGCAAACTTTTAAACAATCAGCTACCTCCGCACTGGAAGACTGGAAGATACAGCGAGACAACCATCTGCAGAAAACCATCCATTCAGTCAATCAAATGTAATACTTTTATTTCAAATTCTCTCTTATGAACCATTCTGATTAACCCATACAAGATTGATTCAACAATAGGAAAACAGGATAAAAGCAATTTTAAATGGCTGGACTTTGAATCAATGTTCACATATCAGATAGAGTGAATTGGGAATTAACTCGTCACTGGCACAAAAAAATCAAATGCCAAATTACATGTTCAAATCAAGTAATGTCATTTTGGATTAAGAATTGCTCATACTAAAAATCAATTCTGTCTCTTGCATCACACTGAATGACAGTGGAAATGTACAGGAAATACAGAAATAGGACAATCCTCATCGCAAATCGTTCAGATATTTGCTACTAATTCCCTATCAACAATGTATTGCCAGTTTTCTCTACATGTTGTCAACATTTCAGCAATAAGATACTGTAGGATAGCAAGTATAGAAGGCTTCAACTAAACCAATTCACTCTTTTATTCTCAAGTCTCAAATATCAAAAATATTCCTAAATATAAATCATAAGTTGTTAAGTCATCCTTCTACTAACTTAATACTGCATTTAATTGAAACACATTACCTGGGAATGGTCAGCTAGCCAAGCTGAGCAGTTCCTTTGTTGTTTTCATCCTGCCTCCTGGCAAGAGGTTGCTTGTGTGCTGTTATTCTCCAGAAGTGCACTGCAGATCCTTCATCATGCTTTGTTTTATCCCTGATCCTCTTAGTCGTCTTCCAAATAAGGACATCTACGTCATGTTGCTAAGCACCAGATCCTCCAACTAAGTAGCAGGATTGCATTCCCTTTCCTATTTGGCCTGGGTAGCAGCCACTGTGTTTGTGACTGTTACCATGCTCATATTTTGACACTCATTCAACTTGAGTAACTCACAGTTTCTCCATTCAAGTTTTAACCAGTTCCAGCCCTGGTCAATATCATTAATCTTTAAGGGTTAACTGGACATGACAATTAGCAATTGAAATAAAAAGGAAAAAGTAAATGAAAGACAGGCCAGATTCAGAATAATGGCCTGTTTTGCTTCGGAGGAAGATGCCTAACTTTTAGGGACTGTCTGCTTGTGTGGTCTAAATGGGGCCACCTGGACTTGTTTTCAACTGATTTTGAGGGATGGAAAAGTACTGAAGTTATTATGAAACGGGGATTCAGCATGTAATCTTAGATTGAGAATAGAATAAATATCAGGAACTCTGCCTCACTCATTGAACTTTTCACCATCAGGCTGGGATTTGAGAGTCTGGTGCCATGGAATCTGAGACAGAGCTCCGACTGCCACCACCGCCATTGTCTCTGATAGGTAGAAGGTGATATTAGACTTGTTTGTTTGTACAAATATATGTATATTATGAGGTTTAAGCTAATACATTCACTCATGAGTTTGCATATGTCTTGTCTTGAGTATATACTATGCAGATTAAAGTAATAAATTTGTTTTACATTGAAGTGCTTGTCTTCTTGTAAACATTTTGATCAGACCTTAAAGAACCAGACACTTTCAGCCTAACAGAGTGAAGCATCTCACAGCAACAGCACTGCAGCTGACTGAAGGAGAAATGACCCAGGCTGCTGGCACTTGGAAGCCTGATATAAGTGGGCAGGACCAGGCAGGAGACACTGGATGCAATGGCCCTCACTGCACAGAAGCTACAACAATGCTATGAGTCATGCAACCATCTGTCTGTTCCCCTGGGCAGACTGATGGCTGCCATGGGGAGCTAGGTCCAGTACCTTCAGGGGCTGCCAGGGAGATGCACACATCTCGACTCCCATGCCCTACCCATTCATCCATAGGACTAAAGCGGTTGAGAACTGTGACCCTAATCCAGATGACCCCTCCTCACAAGAGAATGGTGCCAAAAGGCTGACAGAGGTGGAGCCACAGAGAGGTCATTCGGTGGTTTCCATAGAAGACACTGTAGAAGTGCCTGGAAACTCCATGTCCACCCAGCCTGTCCACCTCTGATCTTTGAAAGTCCAAGCAAAGGACGGCCAACTTGCACTCAGCAAGAAGATCCTCAGGGCCAACAAGCTTGACAGTCAAGCAGTCGCCTGCCACTCCATCCGTGGAACCAGTAAGCACACTAAAATGTAGCTGGGGGGAGAGAAGGAACAGAGAACATACAACATAGAACATTCCAGCACAATTCAGGCACTTTGGCCCTTGATGTTGCGCTGATCTGTGAACCAATCTGAAGCTGATTCAGTATAAACTATCCCATTTTCATCCATATGTTTATCTAATGACCATTTAAATGCCCTTAAAGTTGGCGAGTCTACTACTGTTGCAGGAAGGGCATTCCATGCCGCTACTACTCTCTGAGTAAATAAATTACCTCTGATATCTGTCCTATATCTATCACCCCTCAATTTAAATCCATGTTTCCTTGTGCTGGCCATCTCCTTCTGAGGAAAAAGGCTATCACTGTCCACCCTATCTAACCCTTTCATTATCTTATGTGTCATAATTAAAGTCACCTCTCAACCCTCTTCTAACGAAAACACCTCAAGTCCCAAAGCCTTTCCCCATAAGACCTTACTCCATACAAGGCAACATCCTAGTAAATTTCCTCTGAATCCTTTCCAAAGCTTCCACATCCTTCTGAGAAATTGGTGACCACAACTGCATGCAATACTCCAAGCGCAGCTGCATCAGAGTATTGTACAGCTGCAACATGACCTCATGGTTCCAAAACTCAATCCCCCAACCAGTAAAGGCCAATACACCAGATGCCTTTTGATCAACCCTGTCAACCTGGGTGGCAATCTTCAGGGATTTATACACATGGACACCAAGACCTCTCTACTTATATACATTACCAAGAATTTTACCATTAGCCCAGTAATCTTCGTTCCTGTTGTTCCTTCCAAAGTGAATCACCTTGCACTTTTCTGCTTTAAACTCCTTTTGCCACCTCTCAGCCCAGCTCTGCAGTTTATCTACGTCCCTCTGTAATCTGCAATATCCTTCAGCACTATCCACAACTCCACCAACCTTCGTGTCATCTGCAAATTTACTAACCCACCCTTCTATGCTCTCATTCAGGTCATTTATAAAAATGACAAACAGCAGCATCCCCAGAACAGATCCTTGCCACTAGTAACTGAACTCCAGGATGAACACTTCTCATCAACCAACATCTTCTGTCTTCTTTCAGCTAGCCAATTTCTGATCCAAAACATGACATCACCCTCTATCCCATGCCTCAGTATTTTGTGCAATAGCCTACCATGGGGAAGCTTATCAAATGCCTTACTGAAATCCATATACACCATAGTATCATTCACCTGTTTGGTCATCTCCTCAAAGAACTCATTAAAGTTTGCGAGGCATGACCTATCCTTCACAAAACCGTGTTTACTATCCCTAATCAACCTATTCCTTTCTGGATGATTATAAATCCTAACTCTTCTAACCTTTTCCAACACGTTACCCACAACCAAAGTAAGGCTCACTGGTCTATAATTACCAGGGTTGTCTCTACTCCCCTTCTCTAATGGGGGCAACATTTGCTATCCTCCAGTCATCTGGTACTATTCCTGTAGACAATGATGATATAAAGATCAAAGCCAAAGGCTCTGCAATCTCCTTCCTGGTTTCACAGAGAATCCTAGGATAAATCCCATCTGGCCCAGGAGACTTATCTATTTTCACACTTTCCAGAATTGCTAACACCTCCTCTTTGTGAACCTCAACCCCATCTAGTTCACTAGCCTGTACCTCAGTATTCTCCATGACATTTTTTCCCATTGCGAATAGTGATGAAAAATATTCATTTAGTGCTGCTCCTACCTCCTCTGACTCCATACACAACTTTCCACTACTGTCCTCGATTGGCCCTAATCTTACTCTAGTCATTCTTTTATTCCTGACATACCTATAGAAAGTTATGGTTTTCCTTGATCCTCACTGCCAATGATTTCTCATGTCCTCTCCCGGCTCTTCTTAGCTCTCTTTAGGTCTTTCCTGGCTAACTTGTAACTCTCAAGTGCCTTAACTGAGCCTTCACATCTCATCCTTACATAGGCATTCTTCTTCCTCTTAATGTGAGATTCAACTTCTTGAATAAACCACTGCTCCCTCGCTCAACCACTTCCTCTCTGCCGAACAGATACAAACTTATCAAGAACATGCAGTAGCTGTTCCTTGAACAAATTCCACATTTCAATTGTGCCCATCCCCTGCAGTTTCCATCTCAATCTTATATATCCTAAATCCTGCCCAGTGGCATCATAATTGCCTTTTCCCCAGCCATAACTCTTACCCTGCTGTATATACCTATCTCTTTCCATTGCTAAAGTAAACATAACCGGATTGTGGTCACTATCAACAAAGTACTCACCTACCTCCAAATCTAACACCTGGCCTGGTTCATTACCCAGTACCAAATCCAAAGTGGCCTCACCCCTTGGTGGCCTGTCTACATACTGTGCCAGGAAACCTTCCTGCACACATTGGACAAAAAACTGGTCCATCTAAAGTAATTGAACAAAATATTTCCAGTCAATATTTGAAAAGTTAAAGACCTCATACCAACTACCCTGTTACTAATGCTCCTAACCAGAATCATCTTGGCTATCCTTTCCTCCATATCTCTGGAACTATTTGGAGGTCTGTAGAAAACTCACAACAGGGTGACCTCTCCTTTCCGGTTTCTAACCTCAGCCCATACTACCGCAAAAGATCTATCTTCCAGCATCCTTTCTGCCACCGTAATACTGTCCTTGACTAACAATGCCACAACTCCCCCTTTTACCACCTTCCCTGTTCTTACTGAACAGAAGAGAATAAATTGAGGGCACATTGTGGCACACGTGATAAATGCATAAATGTTCCTGACGTTAGGATTCATGTGGTTGAGTCTTTGTTGGTGCTAAACATATTATCACACCATTAGGCAGCATTTTGTGGCCACAGATGAGGCTCCGTGGTTGGAGATCAGCGCTGGCAGCCTACACGCCATCTGGAAGCCAGGAAAACAATGCAAATGCAAAGAATTGGGTCACGCTTACATCTTGTCCCTCCTCATTCAACATCTCCAATGGTCGGTTTCTCTGTGCACAAAGATCAGCTATCAGAGTTGTCCAGTTGTGGCTGTGCTAGGGGCTGCAACACACACACAGGATCAATACTGCAGGATGGCCAGAGAGCAGGCAACCTCTGTGCTATATATTGTATAAGACTGTGGAGAACGTTCTTTCCTTTTAGAAGACCTGTGATCAGTTTTGCTGCAGCCCTCTCCCTCACAGGATGAGTCACTCCTGCACACACTCTGAGTGTGTTCATAGCCATTTTCTTCCAAACTGAGCATTTTGATTTCCAACATGATAGAAAGTGACAGTGAGTGATCTGCCAATAGCTTCCAGGCTCAGCCTGAGGGTATTAGTGAGCCCCCAAATATCCATATCCATCCCGATTGGCTCATCCTACTTACTGCACACACTTCACACTTACCCATGTTCCTACCCAACAGCTGCTGATATAAGAAGTGACTGTGTCTGATGTGATCATTCATTGCCTTTCCCAGAAGTTCTGACAAACTGTGGGAATAGATATACCAAATGGATTGTAAAGATTCAAGAAGGCAGCTCACCACACCTTCTCCAAGTCAATTAGGAATGGGTGAAAATATTGGTTTCATCACTGACCATTTATATTACATGAATAAACAAACGAGGATAAGTAATCTGAAAGTTGCTTTGTAAATGCAATACTTAATGAAGCAGAATTCTGAACAGAGTTAAAACAGAACTTACTTTGTGACTGTACTGTTGATGCTTGCAACAAATCCAACGTATATCCCTTTTCTCAGGGTGTCAAAGTTAATGTCAATGCCAATTACCATCAAAGATTTTAACTGCAAAATAATGTTTAATTTATGTAATTACCACAAAACCCTCATGATTCAAATGTATAGACATTAATAATCAGACTACATTTAGGAAAAATATTTTAAAAGCTGTGTGTAAAATGGGCAGTAAGCTTGATTATATATGAGTTTACTTCCTCTACAAGTCTTGAATCACAGGGTCTTTCGTACATCTAGGAGTGCAACTGAAACATAAGATGGGGTTGCAAGCAAGCAGAGGTTCTCAATAGACAGTAGATGACACCTAATCATTTGGTCCTTGTAATAGATGCCAGTGATTTGGTCATAAATTTCTTTCACAACTCATATAATGGCATTACATGCTCCAATTCACAAAATGAAAATGGAATCAGCAATCCAAAAAGACACACATGTAGTACGGTGGAAAAATAGAAAATAGGAGCAGGAAGTTTACCCAGTGAACTTACTCCACCATTGAATATAATCATAGCGATCCAGCTCAATGCCATAACCCTGTTCTCTCCTTATATATAAAAAACATTGAAAAGAGAAGTAGGAGGAGGCTATTCAATATTATCATGCCTTATCATCATGTTCCTAATTTTCTTCCACATTCTTTGATCCCATTAGCCCCAAGTGCTATATCCAACTCCTTCTTGAAATCATGTAATATATTGACCTTGAAGAAGTGAAGACTGCAGACACTGGAGATCAGAGTCAAAGAGTGTGGCACTAGAAAAGCACAGCCAGTCAGGCAGCATCTGAAGAGCAGAAAAGTTGACATTTTGAGCATAAGTTCTTCATCAGAAATGAGCTGGTGGCTTAAGGGGGCTGAGAGATAAATGGGAGGGGGGTGGGGTGAGGGGGAAGGTAGCTGAAAATGTGATAGGTAGATGAAGATGGAGGTGAAGGTGATAGGTCAGAGAGGAGGGTGGAGTGAATAGGTAGGAAGGTAGATGGACAGGTAGGAAGTTCAAAAGGGTGGTGCTGAGTTGGAAAGTTGGATCTGAGATAAGATAGGGGGAGGGAAAATGAGGAAACTGGTGAAATCCACATTGATCCCATGTGGTTGGAGGGTCCCAAGGCGGAAGATGAGGCTGTCTTCCTCCAGGCATCGGGTGGCTAGAGTTTGGTAGAGAAGGAGGCTCAGGACTTGCATGTCCTTGGTGGAGTGGGAGGGGGAATTAAAGTGTTTGGGCATAGGGCAGTGGAGTTAATTAGTGCATGTGTCCCAGAGATGTTCCCTGAAACATTCCGCAAATTGGCATCCTGTCTCCCAATGTAGAGAAGACTACATCGAGAGCAACGGACACAGTAGATGATGTGTGTGTAAGTACAGGTAAATCTCTGTCGGATGTGGAAGGATCCTTTGGGGCCTTGGATGGAAGTGAGGGGACAGGCATGGATGCAGATTTTGCACTTTTTGCTGTGGCAGGGGAAGGTTCTGGGAGCTCCTGGAAAGGGCGGATTGGTGGGGGTGTGGACCTAGCAAGGGAGTCACAGAGGGAACGATCTCTCGGGAATGCAGATAGGGGTGGGAGGGGAGATGTATTGCTGATGGTGAGGTCTGTTTGTAGGTGGTGGAAAAGGCAGAGGATGATGCGATGTATCTGGAGGTTGTTGGGGTGGAAGGTGAGAACCGGGAGGTTCTGTCCTTGCTGGAATTGGATGGGAAATGGAGGAGTGCACTGGAGGGCATCATCGACCACATGGGAAGGGAAATTGCAGTATTTAATGAAGGACACCATCTGAGATGTTCTGTGGTGGAAGGGGTCCTCCTGGGAGCAGATGCAGCAGTGATGGTGGAATTGGGAATACGGGATCAGGTTTTCAGAGGAGGCAGGGTGGGAGGAGATGTAGTCCAGGCTGTTGTGGGAGTGGATGGGTTTGAAGTAGATGTCCATGTTGAGTCAGTCACCAGAAATGGAGATGGAGAGGTCCAGGAAGGGGAAGGAGTTGATCAAAATGGTCCAGGAGAACTTGAGGTCAGGGTGGAAGGTGTTCGTGAACTTTACGAATTGTTCAACCTCTTGTCCATGGATGTCCATGGTGAAAATGAGGCATTGGGGGCCAGGGAGACGAACGTCATGCAGGAAGTGGAGGGTTTGGGTGGTGTCTCAAACATGTGGGGAGATCCTGGACCAAAGGGGACCGGACGGTGTCAAGGTATGCAGAGATAAACTCGATGAGGCAGGAGCAGGCCAAGACGATTGGTTGTCCGGGGCAGTCAGGTTTGTGAATTTTGAGGAGGTAGAACTGGATGGTGCGGGTTCCTGGACTATGAGGATGTTAGTGGGAGATCCCCTGAGGCGATGAGGTTGTGGATGGTATATGAGATGATGTTTGGTGATGGGAGCTGGAGTTGTGGTCAAGGGGGCAGTAGAGGAAGTGCCCGCAAATTGGTGCCTGGCTTCAGCGGTGTAGAGGCTGGTGTACCAAACTACCACTGCATGTCACCCTCACCCCACCCCCGCCCCCCTCTCCCATCCAGTCTGCTGTTTTGATGGTGAGTTTGGGGTTGGAGGTGAGAGAGTGGAGGGCTGCACTTTGCAAAGGTGAGAGGTTGGAGTGGGTGAGGATGGTGAACAGTTGACTAACACCCGCTCCCTCCCACTCCATCAAGGACATGGAGGTCTTGGGCCTCCTCCAACACCAAATACTGGCCACCAGATGCCTGGAGGACGAATGCCTCATCTTCCACCTTGGGACCCTCCAACCACATGGGAACAATGTGGATTTCACCAGTTTCCTCATTTCCCGTCCCCCCACCTTATCCCAGATCCAAACCTTCATCCCTTCAACTTGGCACCGTCCTCTTGAACTGTCCGACCTATCTATCTTCCTTCCCACCTATCTGCCACACTCTCCTCTCTGACCTATCACCTTTACCCCCACCATCATCCACCTATCACATTCCTAGCTACCTTCCCCCAGCCCCACCTTCCTCCCATTTAGCTCTTAGCACTCTTGAGCCACCCCCTCATTCCTGATGAAGGGCTTAAGCTTGAAACGTTGACTCTTTTGCTTCTTGGATGCTGCCTGAATGGCTGTGCTTTTCCAGCACAACACTTTTTGAATATATCGGCTCTGACTGCTTTCTATGGTAGCAAGTTCCACATGTTCACTACTCTCCGGGCAAAGAAGTTTGTCATCTCAGTCCTAAATTCTTTATGCCATATCTTTAGATTGTGACCCTTGGTTCTGGACTACCTCTCCAACAGGAATATCCTTTGTGCATCAATGCTGTCCTGTTAAAGTTTTGTAGGTATCTTTGAGACCCTGGCCTCATTCTTGTGAACTGCAGCAAATATAATCCCAGCCAATTCAATCACTCTTCATTTATCATCCCAGATCTTAATCTGGTAACATTTGCTGCATTCACTCTTTAAGAACATCCTTCCTCAGGTAAGGAGACCAAAACTGTACACAATGTTTCAGGTGTGGTCTCATCAAGGCCATGTATAATTGCAGCACAAAACCCCTGATCCTATATTTGAATCCAATCAGTATAAAGGCTCCATGCCATTTGCCTTCTTTGTCGGCCTGCTGCACCTACATGCTTACGTTCAGCAATTCCTGTATGAGGACACCCATGTCTCATTGCGCATTTCCCTCTCTTAGCTTATAGCCTTTCAAATAATAATCCATTGACTCCATCTACAATTCTTGATGCCTCAGAAAGGTAGCCAACATCACCAAAGATGCCTCCCACCTGCTTTTAATCTCTTCCACCTCTTTCATCAGGCAGTAGATACAAAAGCTGAAACACATGTACAAACAGCTTCGAGAACAGCTTCATTCCTGCTGTTACTAAACAGATAATTGAATGCTGGATAACACAGTTTAGCCAAGCATCAGGACCTTGCGATCTTGTTTGGATAATCCGAAATTCGGATAATCAATGTTCAGATAATTGAGGTTCCTCTGTAAAAGTGCCTTCACTTACAAGATCCATATTCCTCTATTCCCTTCATATTCACTTATTTGTTCAATTGATTCTTGAATGCTGCTATTATGTCTGCTCCATCACATTCTCTAGCAGTATGTTCCAGGCACTCACCACCACTTATGTGAAAAACTAGCCTCGTATATCTCTTTTAAACATCCTCCCCCCACCTTGAAACTGTGTCCCCTAGTAACTGACCTCTCCACCCTGGGAAAAACCCTCACACTTTCCACTCTATCTATGCCATTGACAAACTTATAAATGTCTATCAAGTTGCCCCTCAACCTCCTGCATTCCAGAGATACAAACTTAGTCTATCCAGCCTTTCCTCATAGCTAACATCCTACTGGTTGCACCTCAAAGAATTATGGCAGATTTGCCAAGCATAACTTCCCTTTCACATATCCAGTTTTCTCTCTAACTCTCTTCTTAATTAGTGGGGTTACATTAGCTATCCTCCAATCTATAGGAACTATTTCAGAGTCTATACAATCTTAGAATACAACTACCAATGTATTCACTATTTCTAAAGAGGAAATGAGGACCGCAGATGCACCTATCACCATCCCACCTACCTTGTGCCCCAGCCCCAACCTCCACCCTACTATTTGTCTCTCAGACCCCTTCCCCGCCCCCCCCCCCCCCACATTCCTGATGAAAGGCTCATGCCCGAAATGTCGACTCTCCTCCCCGAGAGGAGAGTCCTGACCTGCTGTACTTCTTCCAGTGCCACGCTGCACTATTTCTAAGACTACTTTCCTAAGTACTCTGGGATATAGCTTATAGACAATTAGGGATGGGTAATAAATGCTAGCCTTACCAGTGGTGCACTCATCCCTTGAATGAATAAAGGAAAAAAAAAGGCTCGGGGATTTATCAGCCTCCAATCTCATCAATTTGCCTAACACCATTTCTCTGTTAATACTAATTTCCATCGGTACCTCCCTCTGACTAAACCGTGTGTTCCTTAACATTTCTGTTATGTTACTTATGTCTTCCTTTGTGAACACAGAACTAAAATATTTTGTATTTAGTAGGTCAGCCATGTCTTTATTCCCCATTATAAATTCCTCTATTTCTGACCGTAAGGGTCCTACATTTGTCATCACCAAAGTTCCTGCAAGCTTACTTTCATGCTTCATTTCCCTTTCTTAATGAATCCCTTGGTACTCCTTTGCTACATTCTAAACCGACTCCTCAGCTCTTCTTTTTCAGGCCTTTCAGAAATGTTCCTTAAACTATCATAGAGAATTTGTGCCTCATAACTCTATTTGGATTCAGGACCCTGGTCACAGAATCAACCATGTCACTCTCCATCTTGATGACGAGCTCTATCATATTGTTGTTGCTCATAGCCTCTGACGTCCTTAACCTCTGGAAACTCTTTTTTTTCTTAAACATATTCAGGAATGTTACCTCCATTGCCACACCTCGTAGGAATTTCTATGAGGTTACCACCCTCTAAGTGAAGAAATATTTCTTCATTGTGTATTTATAGATCCTGATATTTGATAGATAGGATAGTGAAGATGACATTTGGTACGCTTTCCTTTATTGGTCAGAGTATGGAGTACAGGAGTTGGGAGGTCATGTTGCGGCTTTAAAGGTCATTGGTTAGGCCACTGTTGGAATATTGCGTACAATTCTGGTCTCCTTCCTATCGGAAAGATGTTGTGAAACTTGAAAGGGTTCAGAAAAGATTTACAAGGATGTTGCCAAGGTTGGAGGATCTGAGCTACAGGGAGGGGTTATTTTCCCTGGAGCATCGGAGGCTGAGGGGTGACCCTATAGAGGTTTACAAAATTATGAGGGGCATGGATAGGATAAATAGACAAAGTCTTTTCCCTGAGGTCAGGGAATCCAGAACTAGAGGGCATAGGTTTAAGGTGAGAGGGGAAAGATATAAAAGAGATGTACGAGGCAACTTTTTCACGCAGAGGGTGGTATGTGTATGGAATGAGCTGCCAGAGGATGTGGTGGATGCTGGTACAATTGCAACATTTAAAAGGCATTTGGATGGGTATATGATAGGAAGGTTTTGGAGGGATATGGGCCGGGTGCTGGCAGGTGGGACTAGATTGTGTTAGGATATCTGGTCGGCATGAACGGGTTGGACTGAAGGGTCTGTTTCCATGCTGTACATCTCTATGACAATGACTCTATTTGGACCCTCAAGCAAAGAGAAGTATAAACCTTGCATGCAGTCTGTACAGCTTTGTTAGAATTTTACATTTGAATGAGATTTCCCTCTTATTCTTCTAAACTCAGTGAATACAGATGCAGTCACTCCAAGATTTCCTTGGACAAACCTATCTGGTACAAAGGATTTTGAAATATCGAGGAGTTGAATGCTATGAGGAGCTGACACAAGAAAGGAGTTGAGGCCTGTGGCAGATCTGCCATGATCATATAGGTGATGGAACAGACTTGAGGGGATGAATGGCCTAAACCTGCTCCTATTTCTTACACTCTGCCATCCAAGGAAACATCCAAGGGATAATTTATAATAGAGAACAGGGAAAAGGCAGAGCAATTAAACAACTGCTTTAGTTCTGTCTTCACAGAAATGCTAGGGAAGTAGATGTCTTTTGGAATGGAGGAATTAAAGTAAAATAAATGTTAAAATAAAAATAGTGTTGAGGAACTTAATTGTACTGAAAGCTGATAAATCCCTCAGGCCTGATAACCTACATGACATAGTACTGAAGAGCTGGCCAGAGAAATTATGAATGCAATTGGTTGTCACCTTCCAAAATCCTGTAGATTCCAGAACATTCTCAGCAGATTGGAAGGTGGCAAACGTAAGCCCACAGTGTCAAAAAAAAGGGAAAAACTAGGAATTATAGACAACTCATCTTAACATCAGTGGTTGGCAAAATGCTTAAGTTTATTATCAAAGATGTGATAACATGACAGTTAGAAAATATTAACAATGTTACTCAAAGTTAATATAGATTTAAGAAAGGGAAATCATTTTTGAAAAACTTACTGGGATTTTTGAGGATGCAAATTGTAGAATGGATGAGGGAGAAAAATTGGAAGTGATGTATTTGGATTTGCGTGCCGTTAATGGCATATTTTATCATTCACGTCCATTTGAACATTAACCTTTCTCAATCCAACACCATTTAAACAATGCTTTGCCTTTCTGTTTCTCATACCAAAGTGGATAACTTCACATTTATCTATGCGATACTGCAACTGCCATGTATTTGTCCATTCACTCAACTTGCCAAATCCCCTTGAAGCACTTTTACATGCCCCTTCACACTTCCACCGAGTTTTTTGACATCAGAAAACTTGGAATTATTGCCCTCAGTTCCCTGACCCAAGTTATCAATGTATGATGTAAATAAATGGGGATTAAGCACTGATCTTGAAGGTATCCCATGTTGAAAATGACTATTTATTCCTACTCTTTTTACCCTGTATTCTAATCAAATTTCCATCCAAGCCAATTTACTACTACTATATATGGATCTGTAGAGAGAGAAACAGAGTTTACGTTTTGAGTTTAATATAACTCCTCTTTGGGATATGTTGACAAATGAACAAATGTTCTGACTGGTGATTGAGTCCCATTCTGCCTGTACAATGCGGTTTGAGGTGTGGTACAACCACCTGTGGTATGACCAGCTTGCAATACAGTGCTACAAATATAGACGTCAGCCTTCTGAATGCTCAGCGACTCCAATCACTGCTTGAAGTCTGAAGTATGAATTTCCTAAGGATACAGCTGGATATACTTTCTGCATTTGTGGTCTCATGGACACTGCAATAGTCCCTGATTTCCCAATGTAACTAATGTGAGGGAACAGGTTAGGACACACCACATGGATATGTTAAAGATGTTGTAGGAGGCAAGTACAGCAGATGCTGGAATCTGTACTGAAAACAACAAATGCTGGAGATCTCAGCGAGTCAAACAGCATCCATGGAGAGAGAGCAAGCTAACATTTCCAGTCTAGATGACTCTCTCTCCATGGATGCTGTCAGACTCGCTGTGATCTCCACATTTGTTGTTTTCAAGTCTATTAAAGATCTGTAGTTAGGTAGATTTAAGACAACAATTATACATTTCTTGAAAACTTATTAAGATATACAATACTTCAATGTGATTACATTAATGCAGCTTAAAAAGGATCAAAGAAGCTTTTGAATTTAACAAAACCGAAATAATAAGAAAAATTTCAGTTTTAGATAAGATATAGAACCGAATACTCACAGGAATCTCCACCATCCACAATTCTCCCCCTGTCTTGCAAGCCATCTGCAAAGCAATTTTCGTCACAATACTCATTATATTTGTCTTGTTTAGTGTACGGGCCACCACACACTGACTTGGAATTGGCTTCTCTACGCACAAGAATTTCTTTAAACAATCATAATTATTCTTTTGATTTGAGGGTAGAATGCACAACACCTACAATTCAAGAAAAAGAACAATCAGTTGGGAAGAGTGCACAAAAAAAAATTATTCGATAATTGAGATGAAATATTATCTCTGTCGACAGATGGACAGCAACTGTGAATGTCAGAGCATTTAGTACTCCCAGAATTTTCAGTTTTGATTTCGGGTAGAAATTAATGTGTTGTTGTGCCTTATAAGGCGTAAAAAGGGAACAAAAGCGTATCAGCTTTGTGGTGGGATAGCTTGTACACAGTCAGGGCAGATCTTGGAGTCTCTGTCAATGTTGTGGGGTTACTTTTAGGTCTGGGCAGTCACTTAAACCAACCACTGGGTCTCTTCAATATATACAAGAGGTATCTAAAGACTGTGAAATGATGCCTTCGACAATTTAGTCACTTCTTTTGTTGAAGCTTTGCAGTCCTTCTTAAATCAGGCTGGCCAAAATTTTCTCATGAGATGAGTGGGGTATATTTCAATTTTTCTCTTCTTCTGTGGCCAATGGGCAAATTTCAGAAAGGTAAGGGTTGCCACAACAGCAAACATGACATTCATCGAAAAACAAAGTGACAAGTATATCATTTAAATGAGCCATTAATAGAAATTAATGGAAATGACCACTAATAATTGCCAAGTGTCTGAAGAGAAAAAACAATCAGTACCGAATTATGATCCAGCAGGGAAGGAGATGGTTTCTGGGACTGAGCTCAGGTGTTATGTTAAATTAACGCTAATCTGAGTTGCCTGTAATGAGGCATACTTGGAGTTGGCCTCAGTGGAATTCACTCGAAAGTACAGTCGAAAGTAAGTTGGCTTTTGACCTGGATTTTCCTTCCCTTGTGTCCTGTTTTCCTTCTCCTTTTCCCACACTCTTCTTTCTGTCCCTCTTTCTCTGTCACCTTTTTCCTCCTCTCTATACCCAACTTTAACTTCAAGAAAATAATCCATGGGATTTTGTGCTCAAAAAATTTCCAGCAGCACTATTATCTCACCAGCAATCATTCACCTTGAAATGAAAGTAGTCATTACTGATTTTGCAGACAGGTGCAAGAGGAATTTCATAAAAGGTGAATTTTTAAAAAATGAAACTATAAAACAATTAGCAGGAGCAACCTAGTGCCTGACTATCATTCTCTCAACCCTACCCCTCGTCATCATGACCTGATTTGCAGGTTCCCTCAGACATCTGACTCTCACTGCCTTTTCCCCATGATGCGACTCTCATCTCCTTCTCCTCCAGTCCAAGACATAATCTCTCTGTAAAACCTCCAGCTGCAACACCATGGCTCCGGGCTTCAGGCTGCTCGCACCTTCTCCAATCACAGACTGGTGACATACTGGAGAAAATGAGCCACTAATTTTGAAGGAGCAGCTCGTTGCAAAATCTTCCACTTATACTTATCTGTATTTGAAATTTTAGCTACAAATAAAACATAAATAACACAAACTAATACATTATTTTCAAAAACAACAAACTTTCTCATTATATCTATTTTTCCTGGTCTATGATCCTTCTCACACAAGGGTACGTAATTATTATGGGAACTCTGTGAATGAGCTGTAAATTAATCTATCATTTAAGCAGATGCCAGGTGGTTTGATTTGCTGTGGCAGGCCACATGTGGCCGAGGGGCCCTAGGTTGGCATGTAATCTTAAACAAAAAATACAGACAGCCTAAATAATTACCAGCTGGGTACTGGACTCAATATGATGCCTCAAAGCTTGTATGAAGGAGACAGGGCTATCATTTACTTGAATCCTGTAAAGAAATGACAAACCATCAGGAAATAATTAACACAATGGGTGTAACAACTCATAGGTTATGATAATATAAAACATATAAAGAGAGAAATGGTAATTTGGTGTTTTCAGGCTGAACGGTTTGTCGCGGCATTCCCTAGGGACCAGTGTTAGGAAAATTGCTTTTCATTATTTAATTTAATACTTGAGGCATGCAGGGGACAATGTTAAAGTTTTCAGAGTATTGTAATCTTGAAAAGGATAATGATAAACTGGTGGAGTTGGTGGATAGATGGCAGTTGAATTTCAATGCAAAGAAGTGTGAGGTGATACAGTTTGACCAACCTTCGCATACATCGCATCATCCTCCACCACCTCCGCCACCTGCAAACAGACCCACCACTAAGGATATATTTCCCTCTCCAGCCCTGTCTGCAATCCGGAGAGACCATTCTCTCCGTGAGTCTCTCGTTAGATCCAAGCACCTCATCAGCCTAATCTCATTCCCAGCACCTTTGCCTGCCACCGCAGCAAATGCAAAACCTGTGCCCACACCTCCCCCCTCACCTCCATCCAAGGCCCCAAAGGATCTTTCCACATCCAACAGAAATTCACCTGTACTTCCACGCACGTTATCTCTGTATCTGTTGCATCCAATGTGGTCTCCTCTACATTGGGAGAAAGGACGCCAATTTGAGGATCGTTTCAGAGAACATCTCTGGGACACCCGCACCAACTAACCCCATCGACCCATGGCTGAACATTTTAACCCCTGTGCCACTCCACCAATGACGTGGAGGTCATGGGCCTCCTCCATCGTCAAACACTTACTACCCGACACCTGGATGAAGAACACCTCATCTTCTGCCTTGGGACCCTGCAACCACACAGGATCAATGTGGATTTCACCAGTTTCATTTCCCCTCCTCCCACCTTATCCCAGTCCCCAAGGCTCCAACTCAGCACTGCCCCATTGATCGGTCCTACCTGTCCACTTTCCTTCCTTCCCGCCCATCCGCTCCAGCCTCTCCTCCAACCTATCACTTCCACCACTCCTTCATCTACCTTTCACATTCCCAGCTACCTTCCCCCCAGCCCCATCCACCTCCCATTTATCTCTCAGTGAGCTTCATGCCTGATGAAAGGCTTATGCCCAAAATGTCAATTCTCCTGCTCCTTGGATGCTGCCTGACCTGCTGTGTTTTTTCAGCAACACACTCTCTATACATTTTGATAGAAGGAACATGGTGGAACAGTATAAAATAAAGAGGACTACTCTAAAGGGTGTGCAGGAGCAGAAAGATTGGGTCTGCATATGAAACATTAAAAAAAATGACAGGGCAGGTGGACAGTTTGGTAATGAAAGCATACAGTGTCCTAGGCTGTATTAATAACAGTGTATAATACAACAGCAGGGAGGTAATGCTTGGATAGTAAAAGATATGATATCCACCTTAACTGAAGCACCGTGTGCATTTCTGGGCATCATTCTTCAGGAAGGATGGAAAAGAGATTTATGAGAATAAAGAGGTAAAAACAATGACTGCAGATGCTGGAAACCAGATTCTGGATGAGTGGTGCTGGAAGAGCACAGCAGTCCAGGCAGCATCCAAGGAGCAGCGAAATCGACGTTTCGGGCAAAAGCCCTTCATCAGGAATAAAGGCAGAGAGCCTGAAGCGTGGAGAGATAAGCTAGAGGAGGGTGGGGGTAGGGAGAAAGTAGCATAGAGTACAATGGGTGAGTGGGGGAGGGTATGAAGGTGATAGGTCAGGGAGGAGAGGGTGGAGTGGATAGGTGGAAAAGAATAGTTCCAGCGATGAGAAACTTTAGATATGAAGATAGACTGGTGAAGCTGGAACTGTTTTCCGGGGACAGGAGAACGCAAAGGAAATTTGATACAATTTTAAAAATCATGAAATATTTTGGCACAGAAATAAGAAGAAACAATTCCAACTTGTAAAAGCATCAAAAAAAGGGCACACATTTTAAATGATTTTCAAAAGAGGTAAATGTAATGTGAGAAGAAATCTTTTCACACAATGAGCAATCAAATTCTGAAATGCAGCGATGGGCATTTGTTGGAAGCAAATTCAATGAGGCATTCAAGAGAACATTTGATAGATATCTAAACAGAATTATTGTGTAGGGTTACAGAAATATGATTCACAATTGAGCAGCTAACTAGTGCTTAATCTGCCAGGAGCTTTTGGTGGGGGGCTATGCCATATAGGTCAAAGTAGACAAACAGGAGACTTGAAGAACACAGCAAGTCAGGCAGCATCAGGAGGTGGAGAATTCAACGTTTTGAGTCAAGACCTTTCATCAGAATTGGGCAGAGGAAGGGAGCTCAGAAATACATGGTGGGGTGGGGTGGAAATGGTGATGAGGCTGGTGGGAAAGATAGCTGGGATGGCAATAGGTGGATGCAGGTAGAGGGTTTTTGTCATAGGTCAGTGGGAAGGGTGGAGCAGATAGGTGGGAAGATTGATTGATGGATAGGTAAGGTCAGGTCAAGGAGACAGGGAGAAGGGTAAAGATTGGACATGTGATGAGGTTGGGGGTTTGGAGATAGTGAAGCTAGTGAGGACTATGTTGAGGCCTGTTTGATCGATGGGAGGGATGAATCTGGAAGGTAGCTGAAAGGAAGGATCGAGCGTTGGAATGGAAAGGAGGAGATGGAACTGGAAAAGGAGCTGGGGGTTGGGTGAAATGTTTATGTGAAATAGGAGAATTCAATGTTAAGTCCTCCAGGCTGTAGGCTGCCCAGGTGGAAGGTAAGCTGTAAATAGTGCCGAAGGATGTTGTGGGTTACAGAAGGACGTAGCCAAGATGCAGAACTAGGCTGAGAAGTGGCAAATGGACTTTAATCCAGGAAATTGAGAGGTAGTTCACTTCAGAAGAAGTAACAGGAAAGCAGAGTATTGTGCTAATGGTAAAATTCTTGGCAGTGTAGATGAACAGAGACATCTCGGTGTCCAGGTGTATAAATCCCTGAAAGTTCTTGCCCAGGTTGATAGGGTTGTTAAGAAGGCATATGGTGCATTGGCATTTATTGGTAGGGAGATTCAGTTTCGGAGCCACGATTTCATGCTTCAGCTGTACAAGACACTGGTAAAGCCGCACCTGGAGTATTGCGTACGGTTCTGGTCACTGCATTATAGGAAGGATGTGGAAGCTTTGGAAAGGGTTCAGAGGAGATTTACTAGGATGTTGCCTGGTATGGAAGTAAGGTCTTACGAGGAAAGGCTGATGGAACTGAGGCTGTTTTCATTGGAGAGAAGAAGGTTGAGAGATGGCTTAATCAAGATGTGTAAGATAATCAGAGCGTTAGATAGAACGGACAGTGAGAGCCTTTTTCCTCAGATGGTGAAGGCTAACATGAGGGTACGTAGCTTTAAATTGAGGGCTGATAGATTCAGGACAGATATCAGGGGTAGTTTCTTTACTCAGGGAATAGTAGGGGCATGGAACAGCCTGCCTGCAACAGTAGTAGACTCGCCTGTAGTAGTAGACATTGAGGGCATTTGACATACATATGGATAGTAATGGAACAGTGTAGGTTATATGGGTATCAGATTAATTTCACAGGTTGGTGCAACATCGAGGGCCGAAGGGCCTGCACTGCGCTGTAACGTTCTATGTTCTATGACTGACGAAGAGGTAGGCGTGGCTAAGTCCGATGGCTACCCCTTGGATTTGGAAAAAGTTGGAAGAATTGGTATAGTCTAGGTGACCATTTCACTGAGCATTGTCACCAGGTCCTAAATGGCTAGTCTGACCTCCTGCTCACAGCCCATTTCAATTCAGCCCTTCTTCACCTCCCGACCCTGTCTTCCAGCTACAAACTGGATTCATCCCTCCCATCAACTAAACAGGCCCCAACATAGTCCTCACTGGCTTCACTATCTCTGCACCCTCAACCTTATCCCATGTCCAGCCCTTCCTCTCCTCCTGCCCCTTTGACCTGATCTTACAATTAATCACCCTTCCCACTGAACTATCGCAATTACCCCCTAACTGCATCCACCTATCACTATCCCACTTGCCTTTCCCCAGCCCTATGCCCGACATTTATTTCTGAGCTCCTTTCCCCTTTCTAAAATCTGATGAAGGGTCTTGACTTGAAATGTTGACTTCTGTACTTCCTGATTTTGCCTGGCTTGTTGTGTTCTTCCAGCCTCCTGTTTGTCTAGTTTGGATTCCAGCATCTGCAGTTTTTATTTTGTCTTTCTGCAATATAGGCCAGCTGTCTAGCCCACCAGCTTCGTCCCTGTTCCTGAGTTGATTTCTATAATACCAGAGCTTGGCAGAGGCATAGGTGAGTGCTGAAATTTGCAGAACGCCCACCACATGTAAATAAATAATTAAAGATCAAGAAGCTTGTTATAGACACAACTGACCTTGACAATACAATGCCCACACTAAAATGTCTCCCATGTGCCCTCACCCTCCACCCAAAAAATATCTTCCTGGTGTGTGAATAAGGTAAGATTTTTCTCTTTCCTTTTTATTGGTTGATTGGTAAACACTTTGTTTTTCTTTAATTTATCTATTATTTGATATTATAGTTGGACTAAGTTAAGTTTAAGAATAAAAATGCAGGAGATGCCAGACCCGTGTTATGCTCCTCTTGCTGATGTGCCCGACTCCTTCACGTGCAGTAAGTGTGTCCAGCTGCAGCTTTTGTTAGACCGTATGACAGCTCTGGCGCTGCAAATTGACTCATTGTGGAGCATCGTGGATAGCACTTTTAGTGAATTGGTCACATCTCAGATTAGGACTGCTGAGGGAGAAAGGAAATGGGTGACCAAAAGGCAGAGACAAAGCAGGTAGGCGGTGCAGGTTCCCTTGCAGTCATCCCCCTCCAAAACAGGTATACCATTTTGGATACTGTTGGGGGAAATGGCTCACCAGGGGAAGGCAGCAGTAGCCAGGGCAGCATGGTAGCTCAGTGGTTGGTAATGCTGCCTCACAGTGCCAGGGACCTGGGTTTGATTCCAACCTAGGGTGACTGTGTGTGGAGTTTGCACATTCTCTCTGTGTTCTGCGTGAGTTTCCTCCGGGTGCTCTGGTTTCCTCCCACAATCTGATGATGTGCAAGTTAGGTGACTAGGCTATGCTAAATTGGTGATAGTGTGCAGGGATGTGTGGATTAGGTGCATTAGTCAGGGGTAATTGTAGGGTAATAGGGTAAGGGTCTGGGTGGGTTACTCTTCAGAGGGTCGATGTGGACTTGTTGCACTGAATGACCTATTTCCATACTGTTGGGATTTTATGTTCAAAGATGAGTGGTAGAGACTTTATGTTCGAGCCAGATTCGTAGCACTGTGGCTGGCTCTGCTGTTCAGAAGGGTGGGAAAAAGAGTGGAAGGGCTATAGTCATAGGGATTCAATTGTAAGGGAGTAAACAGGTGGTCCTGTGTTCAAAAACGAGACTCCCAAATGGTATGTCGTCTCTCTGGTGCACAGGTCTGGGATGTCGCAGAATAGCTGCAGGACATTCTAAAGGGGGAGGGTGAACAGCCAGCTGTCATGGTGCAAACATGCACCAATGATATAAGTAAAAATTCTGATGATGTCCTACAAGCAGAATTTAGGAAGTGATGAGCCAAGTTTAAAAGTAAGACCACAGAGGTAGTAATCTCAGGATTGCTACCAATGCCATGTGCTAGTCAGAGTAGAAATGAAAGAATAGGCAGGATTAATGTATGGCTTGAGAGATGGTGCAGGAGGGAGGGGTTCAGATTTTTGGGGCACTGGGACCGGTTCTGGGGGAGGTGAGACTATTACAAATTGACGGTCTACACCTGGGCCAGACTGGAACCAATGTCCTAAAGGGTGCTTTTGCTAACGCTGTTAGGGAGGGTTTAAACTAATGTGGCAGGGGATGGGAACCAAACAAGGAGATTAGTTGACAGGAAGGAGGTAGGAATTAAAGCCTGTAAAGAACTAAATAATGAAGTCAACTTCACTAAGGAGAAGAGTAGGCAGGGAGCAGAAGATGAAACAAAGGGATATGTGGCCTGAAGTGCATTTGTTTTAATGTGAAAAGTGTAGGAGGTATGCAGATGAACTTAGGGCTTCAATTAGTACCTGAGAGTATGATGTTATTGTTATTACTGAGACTTGGTTGACAGAAGGGCATGATTGGCTACAAAGTTTCACAGGATATAGATGGCAGGATAGAGGGGGAGGTAGAAGGGTGGAACAAATGCATTACTGTCAGAGAGGATATCACAGCTGTGATGAAAGATGACACTATGGAGGACTCAAGCAGTAAGGCAAATGGGCAGAGCTCAGAAATAGGAAGGGTGCGGTAACAATTTGGGGCTGTACTACAGGCCTCCCAACAGTAAGCATGAGATAAAGATACAAATATGTAAACAGATTATGGAAAGATGTAACAGCAACAGGGTGGTGGTAATGGCAGATTTTAATTTTCCCAATATTGACTGGGATTCATTTTGTGTTAGAGGTCTAGATGGAGCAGAATTTGTAAGGAGCATCCAGGAGGGTTTTCTATAGCAGAATGTAAATAGTCCAACTCGGAAGGGGACCATACTGAACCTGGTGTTGGGGAATGAGCTCAACTAGACAGCTGAAATTTCAGTAGGGGATTACTTTGGAAATAGTGATCACAATTCTGTAAGTTTTAGAATCGTCATGAACAAAGACCAGAGAGGTCCTAAAGGAAGAGTGCTAAACTGGTGGAAGGCCAACTTTTGCAAAATTCGGCAGGAACTGGGAAACATGGATTGGGAGCAACTGTTTGAAGGTAAATTCACATTTAATATGAGGGAGGCTTTTAAATAATGCAGGTCAGACATGCCCCTGTGAAAATAAGGGATAGAAGTGGAAAGATTAAGGAATCATGGATGACAGATGAAATTGTGCAACTATCTAAGAGGGATAATGAAGCACATATAAGACCTAAGTGACTGAAAACAGATGAAGCTCTGGAAGAATATTGCGAAAGTAGGACCAATCCGAAATGAGGAATTAAGAGGGTTAAAAGGGGTCATGAGATATCTTTAACAAACAGGGTTAAGGGAAATCCCAAAGGCTTTTATTTGTATATTAGGAGCAAGAGTTTAACTAGAGAAAGGGTTGGCCTATTCAAGGACAAAGGAGGAAAGTTATTCGTGGAGTCAGAAAAAAATGGGTGAGATTCTTAATGAATACTTTGCATTGGTATTCACTGAGGAGACGGACCTGACGAATGTTGAGGTTCAGGATAGATGTTTGATTACTTTAGGTCAAGTCGGCATAAGGAGCGAGGAAGTGTTGCGTATGTTAAAATGCATTAAGGTGGACAGGTCCCAGGTCCAGATGGGATCTATCCCAGGTTACTGAAGGAAGCAAGAGAGGAAATAGCTGGGGCCTTAACAGATATCTTTGCAGTATCCTTAAATACAGGTGAGGTCCCAGAGGACTGGAGAATTGTTAATGTCCCCTTTTTTAAAAACGGCAGCAGGGATAATCCAGATAATTATAGACCAATGAACCTGACATCAGGAAGCTGCTGGAGAAGATAATGAGGGATAGGATCTATTCCCATTTGGAAGAAAATGGGTTTATCAGTGATAAGCAGCAATGTCTTGTGCAGGGAAAATTATGTTTTACCAACTTGTGGAAGTGACAAAGTTGATTGAGGGAAGTGCTGTAGATGTAATTTACATTGATAAGGTTATCCATGGTAGGCTGTTAGAGAAAGTAAAGTCATAGAGGTCCAGGGTATACTAACTAGATGGATAAAGAACTGGCAGGGCAACAGGAGACAGTGTAGTAATGGAAGGGAGTTTCTCAAAATGGAGAACTGGGACCAGTGGTGTTCCACAGGGATCCGTAGTGGGACCCTTTTGTTTGTGATATACGCAAGTAATCTGGAGGAAGATATAGGTGGTTTGATTAGCAAGGTTGCAGATGACACGAAGATTGGTGGAGTGGCAGACAGTGAAGGGGACTGTCAGAGAATGCAGCAGAATATAGATTGGACAGTTGCGCAGAGAAATGGCAGATGGAGTTGAATCTGAACAAATGCAAGGCATTTAGGAAGATCTAATTCTAGAACAAACTATACAGTAAGTGGAAAAACTCTGGGGAGAACTGATGTACAGATAGATCTGTGTGTTCAGGTTCATTGTGCCCTGAAGGTGGCAACTCAGGTCAATAGAGTGGTCAAGAAGGCGTACTGCATACTTTCCATCATCAGACAGGATATTGAGTACAAGAGTGGCAGGTCTTATTTTGGTTGTATAAGACTTTGATTTGGCCACATTTGGATTACTGCGTACAGTTCTCATCGCCACATTACCGAAAGGATGTGGATGCTTTGGCGAGAGTGCAGAGTAGGTTCACCAGGATGTTGCCTGGTATGGAGGGCGCTAGCTATGAAGAGAGGTTGAGTAGATTAAGATTATTTTCATTAGAAATATGGAGATTGAGGGAGACCTGACTGAGGTCCACAAAATCATGAAGGGTATAGACAGGGTGGATAGCAATAAGCTTTGTCCCAGAGTGGGGGATTCAATTACTAGGGGTCACAAGTTCAAAGTGAGAGAGGAAATGCTTAAGGGAGATATGCGTAGAAAGTTCTTTACGCAGAGGGTGGTGGGTGCCTGGATTGCGTTGCCAGCAGAGGTGATAGAGACCATAGCTTCATTTAAGATGCACCTAGACAGATACATGAATGGGCAAGGAATAGAGGGATTCAGATCCTTCGAACATACACAAGTTTAGGTAGAGGATCTGAATCAGCGCAGGCTTAGAGGGCCAAAGGGCCTGCTCTTGTGCTGTAATTTTGTTTGTTCTTGCTCTTTGTTCTAATACGAGATCCCTTATTGCAGCTGTTAACCTAGTTCAATCAGGGAGTCCTAGCTAATAGATATAAATAGAAGTGTCAGAGGTTCTGCTCATACTGAGAGCTGGCTCTAAAGAGGCAGGACCAGTGTCAAGTACTATGCATGTGTAAATAGAGGGTGACTTGGTGATGGAACACCAGCCTCTGGAGTTATTTCAATGGCAATGAAAGAAACAAATATTGTCCTGAAGAAATTCTGCTCGCAACAGTTGTCTATGCGTTGGAGTAGGTGTTTCTGGTATCATGCTATTATTTGGGGAGCTTGACTTGTTTACTCTGGCCATGAGAAACTGGTTCCAGTATGTGGAAAGAATGCATTATCTTCTCTCAGCAAATGACTTTGGGGCAAATGAAAAGTTAATGACAGCTTGCAGACCTGGATTAAACTCCATTTGCCATTTATCCACCTATGTCTTCAAGTGATCTATATCCTGCTGTATGCTTTGACAAGCTTCTACACTATCCATAGCTCCACGGATCTTTGTATTGTCTGCAAACTCACTAACTCACCCATCCACATTTTTATCCAAGGCATTTATATATATATATCACAAACAGCAGAGGTCCTAGTACGGATCCCTGTGGAATCACTAGTCATGGACCTCCAGCTAGAAAAACACCCTTCCACTATTAGCCACCGCTTTCTGCAGGCAAGCCAATTCTGAATCCATGTGACCAAGTCACTGTGCATACAATGCAACTTCAACTTCTGGATGATCCTGCCATGAAGGACCCTACCGAAAGCCTTACTAAAATCTATGTAGATGGCATCCACTCCATCATCCTCATTGAACACCTTTGCCACCTCCTCAATACTCAATCCAGTTAGTAAGGTATAACCTGCTGACCGTCCCTTATTAGGCCTTGCTTTTTCAAATGCACCTATATCCTAACCCTAAGAATTCTCTGCATTAGCTTCCCAACCACTGACGTGTACTCACTGGCCTATAGTTTCCTGGATTATCCCTATTTCCCCTCTTGAACAGAGGAACACCAATAGCTACTTGCCAGTCTTCAGAACCCCTCCAATGACTAGAGAGGATACAAAGATCTTGGTCAATGCCCCAGCAATCTGCTCTCTTGCCTCCCTCAATGACCTGGGGTAGATACCATAGGGTCCCGGGGACTTAGCCACCTTAAATATGCTCTTCAAGAGACCTAACACCAATCATTTCTTCATCTCAAAATGCCCTAACGTATTAGCATGCTCCACATTAATCTAGCTATCCTCCATATCCTTCTCCTGGGTAAATACTGACGCAAAATACTCATTTCGGATCTCACCCACATTCTCTGCCTCTAAACACAGTTTCCCTCTTTTATCCTTGAGTCTTCCTACTTTCTGCCTAGTTATGCTCTTATTTTTAATGTATGCATGTCATGTGTGAATAACCAGGATGACCAATAATGAGCACTTGGAAAACTTGGACATAGTGCTTAAATGTTTCTCCTAGGCAGGTGTCTACTTCAGAAGAGAAAAATGTGCGTTCCGGACACCTCAGGTGACCTAGGAGGAAGTGAGGACTGCAGATGCTGGACAGCAGAGTCGAAAAGTGTGGTGTGGAAAAGCATAGCCAGTCAGGCAGCAGCCAAGGAGCAGGAGAGTCAACGTTTCAAGCATAAGCTTCCCGATGAACAGTACCACACTTTTCCAACTCAAGTGACCTACTTAGGCTACAGAGTTGACAACACTGGGTTACACCCATTGGAAGATAAAATGGGAGGGATCAAGTTGCCCCAGCTTCAATGTTTGCACTGGTGCTTAGGTCTTTATTTGGATTGATGAATTATTATGGAATTAATATGTAACCTGGCCTCCATTGGGACCTACTGCAAAAAGGTCAGCCTTGCAAATGGTCATGTAGTCTTTAGGGAAGTAAAGAAGCAGCTATCGTTGAGTAAAGTGTCAGCTCACTACAATCCCAAGAAAGGTACTGACAAACCATGCCTCCTGCTGTGGCATTGGGGTAATGTTGACTCAAAGACCCAATGGAGAGGAATGTCCATAGCATATGGTTCCGAGATTGGCTGATACTAAACACAAGTATGCCCAGATAGAGAAGGAAAGTTTGGCAGTTATCTTTGGTGTGAGAAGGTTCTACCAATACCTTTATGGACATTAATTTGTCATAGCAACAGTCCACAAACCCCTGTTAGGGCTACTTAAAGAAGACAAGGAAGTGCAGCACATAGCTTCTGGTCGAATTTAACGATGGGCCCGTATTCTCAGTGCACACAATTACAAGATGGAACACCGACCAAGTGGTGAATGTGGATGCCTTGAGCTACCTCTCACTGGCAGATATCCCATTGGGTGGTACCTTCTCTGGAAGATTCCATTCTGGTTTTAATCTTTCTGGACACCTTTCTGATCACCAGGGCTGAGAGATAAATGGGAGGGGGGTGGGGCTGGGGGGGGGGGGTGGAGAGGTAGCTGAGAATGCATCTGTAGATGAAGAAGGGGGTGAAGGTGATAGGTCAGAGAGGAGGGTGGAGTGGATAGATGGGAAAGATAGGTCAAGACAGTGGTGCAGAGTTTGAGGCTTGGGACTCGGGTAAGGTGATGGGAGGGTAAATGAGGAAACTGGTGAAATGCACATTAATCCTATGTGGTTCCAGGGTCCCAGGACATTGAGAGTGGTAAGGGTTTGGTGATGGAGGAGGCCCAGGACCTGTATATCCTTGGCAGATTGGGAGGGGAGTTGAAATGTTCAGCCATGAGGCGTTGGGGTTGGTTAGTGCAGGTGTCCCAGAAATGTTCTCTGAACCAATCCGGAAGTTGACATCTTGCTCCTTGTAACTGCTGCCCTTTTCCAGCACCACATCCTTCAACTCTAATCTCTACATCTGCAGTCCTCACCTTTTCCAAAAAGGAAATAAAATATTGAGGGGTTTGCATAGAGTTCATGGGAGTTTTCTTCCCCGTAGGATGGGGAGAATTTTAAGACAAGGGAGCCCGTTTTCGAAGGTGAGAGGATAGAAATTTTAACAAGACATGAGGGGCAAAATGTTTACACAGTGAGTGGTTTGTGTATGGAATGAACTTCCTGAAGAAGTGGTAGATGTGGGTACAATTACAAGGTTTAGAAGACATTTGGATAAGTACATGAATAGGGAGAAAGTGAGGACTGCAGATGCTGGAGATCAGAGTCAAAAAGCGTGGTGCTGCAAAAGCACAGCCAAGGAGCAGGAGAATTGACTTTTCAATCAGGAATGATGAAGAGCTCATGCTCGAAACATCGATTCTCCTGCTCCTCAGATGCTGCCTGATCAGCTGCGCTTTTCCAACACCACACTGTTTGACTAAGTAAATGAATAGGAAAGGTTTGGAGAGATATGGGCCAGGAGCAGGCAGGTGGGACTAGTTTAGTTTGGGATTATGTTCAGCATGGACTGCTTGGACCGAAGGGTCTGTTTCTGTGTTGTATGACTCTAAGTTATGTCTGGTGGCCAGGATTGGATGCACACATAGCTGTGTTGTTGGGGCAGTGCCCAGAGTGCCAACAAAGACAAAGTTTACCACCACCAATTCCCTCACAATTGTCGGAGTGGCCAAGTAAACCCCGGACTCAGTTACATATCAATTATGCCAGTCCTTTCATGGGCTTAATAAACTTGGTCATTGTGGATGCCCATTCAAAGTGGATAGAGTTCATTCAGCAAGTTCAGGGATGATGATTGAAAAGCTGTGAGCAATACATGGATTCCTGGAAGTATTCCTGGTTACAGACAATGGGACGCCATTTATCAGCTGAGATTTTGAGTATTTTCTAAAGTTAAATGACATTCAGTGTGTTTGGACACCTCCAGATCACGGCTTGATGGAAAGAGCAGTTCAAACATTGAAGGCAGGCTTAAAGAAACAGCCTACCCTTTACTTGATACCAAACTGTCCTGGTTCCTGTTTGATAATGGTACCACCTTTCACATGGTTACAGGGAAGCTCCTGCAGCGTTGCAGATGGGGAGAACATCTCACACCAGGTTAATCCTGATATTTCTGGACATCTGGGTTGGGGGGAGGGAGCGTGAAATGGCATCAGTAATGCCGATGCTGGCCACATGCCTCCTTTAAGTGAGAGAGACAGTTCACTTCAGGATGTTGAAACTATAAAATAGCCCTATATGGCTATGAGGCAAGGTCAACACGAGGTCAGGCACTGTGACATACAAAGTTTGAATAGGTAAGGCGGTCCTGAACAAGCCTGTGGATCACATGAAAGCTGCTACCTTGCAAAAAAAAACCTGGCCCCTGGGAACCAAGTCAAAGAAGCCCCCAGAGTTCGAGATGCCTGCAGCCTTTGTCACATACTTAGTACCGTCATCGCCTGAAAAGGAGGAATTTCTTCCAAGACATTCTGGGCACAAGAGACAGGCTCTAGTCCACGATACGCCACCCACGTCAGAGTTGAAGGAACTGGACCTGGTGTGAAAACGTCCAAGGAGAATGCTAAGAAAAAGAACTGATCTGCATCTCACTACTGTGTGTGTGAGGGAGGTGGGGGGAGGCTGGGTGGGAAATGGATTGTAGTAATTGGAATGAGGGCTATGTGGATCTCATTGACTATGAAATCCTGATCGGGGTTGTTAATCTGGGCCAACAAGGGAGCCTTAGAGGCTGACTAATGCTCTCAATATGTTTAGGGAGAGCTGGGCACCACGGAGGATAGAGTACTTTATTTGATTTAATCCCTATCATTTCCTTTCACTTTCTTCAAGTAAGCATTGCCCTAATTAGGTTTTGCTTCTTATTGGTTCACTAACCACATGGGTATTTTCCTGGTAGTGGGAAGTATGCAAATAAAATGTCTTTTTACTGAGTCACTGCACATACACACACAAGCACAAGTGATGTGGGGATATAATATGCACAATAAAAAAAAAGAGAAAAACTCAAGAATCTCATATCTTCTCTTCAACTCTTGGGAATGGCTCTGAACTAGCTGGTCAGAGACAATGTACTGTATATGTGCAAATAAAGGGTGATTTGGTGACAGGATACTGACCTTCGTGGAGTTATTTCAGTGACATTGCTGAAAGGTCCATATCGAAGCATTACATTAACCACTTTGTGAAGGCGAAGTGAAGCTGAGATGAAACTGAAGCTTGGAGGAATCCTTGTGTAATAAATCCAACAACAATGTTGAAGTCAGCAATTACAAAATTGCTACCAAGCACAACAAGAATAGGAACTTTCACTGTCTGTTGCATTGCCTCCAGGAGGAATAAATCAGTGAAGATCCATCAAGGAGGTGAAGAAGAATAATTAGACCCACAATATACAGATCTTGCTGATATTATCTATTATTCTCCCAAATCCAATGTAGGTGGAAACAAAAGGTGACCTTGACTCCCATGAATGAACTGCACCAGCTGCTACAGCAGGACTTGGGTTCAGATAGAATGAGTAGCTATTCTATCCTGGTGGTCATCAAGGTTACATCTGTCCTGAATTTTTTATGAGCAGCTGTTTGGCAGCTCCCAATTGTTGAGTTATTAGAGATGCCATTTTTTCCAGATTGTACCAAGTTATATCTTTCCTCCCCGACAAGGAAAGCCAATTAGCCAACATGACTGGCTTCATCCAGGTGCAGGACGCTTTATCTGCATCCACATTGCTTTTAGATTAGATTACTTAGTGTGGAAACAGGCCCTTCGGCCTAAGAGGTCCACACCGAACTGCCAAAGTGCAACCCACCCAGACCCAATCCCCCTTCACCTAACACTATGGGCAATTTAGCATGGCCAATTGACCTAACCTGCACATTTTTGGACTGTGGGAGGAAACCGGAGCACTCGGAGGAAACCCACGCAGACATGGGGAAAATGTGCAAACTGCACACAATCAGTCACTTGCGGCGGGAATTGAACCTGGGTCTCTGGCGCTGAGAGGCAGCAGTGCTAACCACCGTGCCACCTTGCTGCTTTGAGAGTGATCTTCTCACCAACCTGCAGATTTTCTCAACTGAAAAGGCTTCCACTTGATTGGTTAAAAGCAAAATACCTTTAGATTAGATTAGAGTCATAGAGTCATAGAGATGTACAGCATGGAAACAGACCCTTCGGTCCAACCCGTCCATGCCGACCACATATCCCAACACAATCTAGTCCCACCTGCCAGCGCCCAGCCCATATTCCTCCAAACCCATCCAAATGCCTCTTAAATGTTGCAATTGTAACAGCCTCCAACACATCCTCTGGCAGCTTATTCCATACACTTACCGCCCCCTGCGTGAAAAAGTTGTCCCTTACATCTGTTTTATATCTTTCCCCTCTCACCCTAAACCTATGCCCTCTATTTCTGGACTCCCTGGCCAGGGAAAAGACTTTGTCTATTTATCCTATCCATGCCCCTCATAATTTTGTAAACCTCTGTAAGGTCACCCCTCAGCCTCCGACGCTCCAGGGAAAACAGCCCCAGCCTGTTCAGCCTCTCCCTGTAGCTCAGATCCTCCAACCCTGGCAACATCCTTGTAAATCTCTTTTGAACCCTTTCAAGTTTCACAACATCTTTCCGATAGAAAGGAGACCAGAATTGCACGCAATATTCCAAGCGGCCTAACTAATGTCCTGTACAGCCGTAACATGATCTCCCAACTCCTGTACTCAATACTCTGACCAATAAAGGAAAGCATACCAAATGCCTTCTTCACTATGCTATCTACCTGTGACTCCACTTTCAAGGAGATATGAACCTGCACTCCAAGGTCTCTTTGTTCAGCAACACTACCAAGGACCTTACCATTAAGTGTATAAGTTCTGCTAAGATTTGTTTTCTCTAAATGCAGCACCACGCATTTATCTGAATTAAACTCCATCTGCCACTTCTCAGCCCATTGGCCCATCTGGTCCAGATCCTGTTGTAATCTGAGGTAACCCTCTTCGCTGTCCACTACACCACCAATTTTGGTGTCATCTGCAAACTTACTAACTGTACCTCTTATGCTCGCATCCAAATCATTTATGTAAATGACAAAAAGTAGAGGACCCAGCACCAATCCTTGTGGCACTCCACTGGTCACAGGCCTCCAGTTGAAAAACAACCCTCGACCACCACTCTCTGTCTTCTACCTTTGAGCCAGTTCTGTATCCAAATGGCTAGTTCTCCTTGTATTTCATGAGATCTAACTTTGCTAATCAGTCTCCCATGGGTAACCTGGGCAGCACGGTGGCACAGTGCCGGAGACCCGGGTTCAATTCCCGCCTCAGGCGACTGACTGTGTGGAGTTTGCACGTTCTCCCTGTGTCTGCGTGGGTTTCCTCCGGGTGCTCCGGTTTCCTCCCACAGTCCAAAGATGTGCAGGTCAGGTGAATTGGCCATGCTAAATTGCCCGTAGTGTTAGGTAAGGGGTTGATGTAGATGTAGGGGTATGGGGTATGCTTCGGCGGGGCGGTGTGGACTTGTTGGGCCGAAGGGCCTGTTTCCACACTAAGTAATCTAATCTAAAAAAAAACCTTGTCGAACGCCTTACTGCAGTCCATATAGATCACATCTACTGCTCTGCCCTAGTCAATCTTCGTTACTTCTTCAAAATACTCAATCAAGTTTGTGAGACATGATTTCCCACGCACAAAGCCTTGTTGACTATCGCGAATCAGTCCTTGCCTTTCCAAATACATGCACATCCTGTTCCTCAGGATTCCCTCCAACAACTTGCCCACCACCAAGGTCAGGCTCACTGGTCTATAGTTCCCTGGCTTGTCTTTACTGCCCTTCTTAAATAGTGGCACCACATTTGCCAACCTCCAGTCTTCCGGCATCTCACCTGTAACTATCGATGATACAAATATCACTGCAAGAGGCCCAGCAATCACTTTTCTAGCTTCCCACAGAGTTCTCGGGTACACCTGATCAGGTCCTGGGGATTTATCCACTTTTAACCGTTTCAAAACATCCAACACTTCCTCCTCTGTAATCTGGACATTTTGCAAGATGTCACCATCTATTTCCCTACAGTCTATATCTTCCATATCCTTTTCCACAGTAAATACTGATGCAAAAAATTCATTTAGTATCATCCCCATTTTCTGTAGCTCCACACAAAGGCTGCCTTGCTGATTTTTGAGGGAAAAAGTGAGGACTGCAGATGCTGGAGATCAGAGCTGAAAATGTGTTGCTGGAAAAGCGCAGCAGGTCAGGCAGCATCCAAGGAACAGGAGAATCGACATTTCAGGCATCAGCCCTTCTTCAGGACCCTATTCTCACCCTAGTTACCCTTTTGTCCTTAATGTATTTGTAAAAACCCTTTGTATTCTCCTTAATTCTATTTGGCAAAGCTATCTCATGTCCCCGTTTTGCCCTCCTGATTTCCCTCTTAAGTATATTCCTACTTTCTTTATACTCTTCTAAGGATTCACTTGATCTATCCTGTCTATACCTGACATATGCTTCCTTCTTTTTCTTAACCAAACCCTCAATTTCTTTAGTCATCCAGCATTCCCTATACCTGCCAGCCTTCCCTTTCACTCTGACAGGAATATACTTTCTCTGGATTCTTGTTATCTAATTTCTGAAGGCTTCCCAATTAGATTAGATTAGATTCCCTACAGTGTGGAAACAGGCCCTTCGGCCCAACAAGTCCACACCAATCCTCCGAAGAGCAACCCATCCCCCTCTGATTAATGCACCTAATGCTATGGGCAATTTAACATGGCTAATTCACCTGACCTACACATCTTTGGACTCTGGGAGTAACCGGTGCACCCGGCGGAAACCCACACAAATCTGGGAAGAATGTGCAAACTCCACACAGACAGTCGCGCAAGGCTGGGATTTAACCAGGGACACTGGTGCTGTGAAGCAGCAGTGCTAACCACTGAGCAACCGTGTTGAAAATCTGGCCTTGAAATGTTAACACTGTTTGTCCAGCACCTTCTGTTTTTATTCTATTTTGTGAATGTCCAGCCCATCTGGGAGCCAGATCTGGGAGCTCTGCACTAGATATCTGGCAGTTGTCACAATGTATATATGCCAGCGAACTCACAGGGTACTGTATTTTTCCAAGGTCCTTGGGCTGTTGGGATACAAGTGCTGTCTCCTTCAAATGTGGCTCATGACACTTTTAGGAAACCCTTCCACTGATGCAGAATAGCAGTACAATGCTGCCCATGCTTCCATCAGGGCCACAGTAGAACAGGTCGTAGGCCTCCTTAAGGTGAGGTTTTGATGTCTCGATCATCCCAGTGGGGTTGTACAATATAGCCCTGAAAGGGAGTCCAACATCACTGTGTTCTTCACAAGTGGAGCTGACAAGGTGGGAAGGTAATGGACAAAATGGGGAATGACAGCAATCTTTTGAGGATGATGATTAGAATATATTACTGGGATAGATATCTGAGAGACTATGACAGAGTTATGCAATACTGAGCGTGAGGTCAGACAGAACTGAGTTGAAATCCACTTCTAGGAGGAACAATCTCACTATGTACTTCGTTTCAATGTATTATTTTCTGCTGGTTCTATGGCAAGCACTCCCTAGTAATTCCACAGCATATGTGGAACTAGCATTTTCTGAACTCTGCTTCTCACAACTTCTCATTTGCTGAGTAAGTGTTGAGAGCGTGGTGCTGGAAAAGCACAGCAGGTCAGGCAGCATCCGAGAAGCAGGAAAATCGACATTTCAGGCATAAGCCTTTTGTCAGGAATAAAGCTCGTGAACTGGGGAGCTGAGAGATAAATGGGAGGGGTGGGGGGGGAAAGGGGGGAGATGGAGCTGGGGGTAGGTAGCCGAGAATGCGATAGGTAGATGAAGGTGGGGGAGGTGACAGGTTGGAGGGGACGGTGGAGTGGATAGATAAGAAAGACGATGGTCAGGTCAAGAACGCAGTGCGAAGTTGGAGGCTTGGGATTGGGGGAGGGGAAATGAGGAAACGAGTGAAATCCACATTAATCCCATGTGGTTGCAGGATCCCAAAGCAGAAGATGAGGCATTCCTCCTCCAGGCGTCGGGTGGTTAGGGTTTAGCACCTCCTCCTCCTCCTCGCTCTACAAGGCAAGTCCTCATTTTCTCCCTGTTGTCAAATAAATGTTTAACTGTCCATACGAATGTATGCATAAATGATCCAGTTTATAAGTTTTTTTCACTGTTCGGATGAGAGCAGCAGCCAGCAAGACAGGGCAGTCACACTGTACGGTACTCTAAGTTTTTATTGCTTTAGTTGGCATTTAGTTGGCATGGAATCCAAATGGTTTATATTACTGTGCCTCATGATAGGCAGCAATTTATGAGCAATCCTTAGGCATCTCCTTTTTCACTTTCCTCATTAGTTAGCCTTCAATGTTTCAGAGTTTGTGTGGATTGGTAAACTGTCCTGAAATGCTTGAGTACCTTGCAGGACAGCATTTAACCTGAGAAAGACAGCACTGTGTGTAGCTTCTTTCAGCAGCTCACTGCATTGAGGGAGAGTAGAGGTAACTTCGTATTAGACATGTCCTAACCTAACAATGCACTCCCCTTGAAAGCTGAAACATAGGATGAGTCATTGCCTGCAGATGTGTGGAGTCATCTCTGACTCCTTGCTTTCATTCACAAGGTGTAAGTGTGCAATATTGTATGTAGGCCAGGCCCTAACACATATTTTGTACATTACCTTGTAATACTTGAATCAGTTGAATCCAGAAAGAGTACTCATGGAGGTGAAAGTCTCTGAAACAAAAACATCAATTGCTGGAAAAACTCAACAGGTTGAGCAGCAAATGTGAAGAGAAAAGAGTTAACGTTTCAGGTCCAGTGACCCTAGGGTATCTGGAGAGAAAATATGAGCATCTCAAATTCACTGTAAGCAAAGTAAGGAGCTAACTTCCCTTTCTGCACCAAATCCTCCAGGACAGATGAACAGAACACTGTAAAGAATGATGAAATTCCTGAAATGCTGTGGAGCTGGGATTTTAATTTGGCACCAGCGATGCGAACATTGAAAAATTCCAGCAGCAATCAGTACTTCCCCTATGCCTGCTGAAAGTTTCTACAAGGTGGGTGCCATACAGGCCAATTGTTTACTTAGTGAGCTGCAGAATTAAACATTCCAAAAGAAAGGTCAACATGGATCTTGACAGACTGTCTGGAATATTACAAGAAAAAAAACCTGCCAAAAATACCAGAAAGTTCTGACTAATTCCTACATCTGTCAGTGATACCATTTTAAGGAAGTTGCGAAGAACATTTGCAACAACTTAAGAAAGTGTTACTGAACATCAAATTTTAAAATTTACAAATTAATTTCAATACAAATACTACATTTTGGCAAGAACAAAATAGAGATCGCAAATTATTTAGAAAATGAATATCTAAATTAGATAGAGATGCAAAGGGATCGTGGAATATAAATGGATTAAGTTTAGCAATAGAAGTGAACAAAAAGTGGAAAATGAAGAACCTAAATTTGCATTAAACATTGGTTAGGCCATATCTGGAGAACTGTGGTATGAAAATGATTCACAAGGATGATGTCAGGCAAGGGATATCTGCTCATCTGGAGATGGTTAAAAATCATACAACACTAGGTTATAGTCCAACAGGTTTATTTGGGAGCACGAGCTTTGAGTGCTGCTCCTTCATCAAGTGTTTGTGGAGTATAAGATCGTAGGACACAGAATGAATAGCAGAAGTTCATAGTGTGATGTAACTGAAATTATATTTGAAGACCTGGATTGTTTGTTAAGCCTCTCATCTTTTAGAACGGGCAAGTTAGTTTCAGTTCTTTCACATGTAAATTCCAGAACTTCCTTAATGTTAGGTTCTCAAGTGAACTTTAACAATAGGTGCCATGTTGGCCCAGATAATGCACTGAAGGTGTGAGGTGCCCTGTGTGAAGCTGTCTATGCCCCAATGTTCAGACTCATTCTAATCTTCAAAAGAGATTTACAGAGTCTTACACGGATTCATGCAGTTTTTGAGCAAAATACAATGTAATTCTGCAAGTACAAATTCACCCCACAAACTTATGTGTGTACATGCATGTGGATGTGGGTGTGCGGGATCTATGTGAGAGACAGAGAAAGAGAGAGAGAGTGTGTGTGTGTCTAGTGTGGTGGGGTCACCTGTGGTGTGACATGCACCCAAGGTCCTGGTTGGTCTCAACTGGGACCTTAGATTCATGTCACACTATTGTTTAAGAAAGGTAGCAGGAATAAACCAGGTAATTACAGACCTGTGAACATGACATCAGTGGTAGGGAAGCTACTGGAGAAGATACTAAGGGATAGGATATATATCCGTTTGGAAGAAAATGGGTTTATGGTTTTGGCATATGGTTTTGGCAGCATGGTTTTGTGCAGGGAAGGTCATGTCTTACAAACCTAATAGAATTTTTTGAAGAGGTGACAAAGTTGATTGATGAGGGTGAGGATCTAAAATCAGAATTTAGGCAACAAAATATTTAGATTTTTATTTCAACAAAATGGTTTCTCAATTTAAAAGAATACTACAAAATGGCCTGTAAACCATACTGCTGATTTGCAGAATTAACTTGCAGTTCAAAGATAAGAGGACAATAGAGTTTTCATAAGATGAATACTGACACATTAATTGACTATTTGAACTAACCTTGGACTAATACATGGCATGACAATTTACATAAATTAGCTATCCTTCTTAAAGAAAATATCATTGGATTAACTTGCTGTAAATCATGTCACCTTATTATATGTGATTGGTCTTTTTTGTAATTAAGGCTGTACTATTTCTTAAAAAAAACATACAAATAATGTGTAATTTTCAAATGTAATTGTGCAACTTCATCACAGAACACAGAAGCTTCAATCTCTCTGTTGCTGTATAGAATTGCAGCAAGGTACCTTAATTCAATAAACTAATGAACCTTGCTTTTTGAATAGACCGCATTTGTCAATTCCTTTGACCGATCTTGAACCAAGAGGCCCCTCTTGAGGGGACACAGATCTTCATTTTGGTGCCGTGACACGTTTCGGCTCGGACAGATTGTGAACAGCGGTGTAAGAGTTAAATGTCCTTCACTATTGAGTGTTGAGGAATTCAGCTGGCCAGACGTGAGTATTTTCAGAACATTTGGTTTTCCTCTCATTCAAGTCGTGCCTGATATGACCCCTCGCTGTTTATTTTCCAGTCCAGCCTGAAAGGATCGGTTTTAGCAATGGTTGAGTCTACGGGACTTGTTAAATGTTTAAAAAGGGGGGAGAGATTAATTGAAGTTGAGTGCGCTTTGGTACTTATGGACTGTGGTCTTCGAAAATTGCTGAACTCTGAGGGGAGGGTCGAAATCTGAATTCTCAAGCTTTGTTAATTTTTGGTTTTTTAAAAAAAATTCTTCCTCCCAAACTTTGTTGATTTCAGAAGTAAAAAAAATCGATCTTCAGAGATTTGTTATTTTCCGGTGTTTTATTTTAAAAAAACTTCGATCGCTTAAACTTCATTTATTTTCGGGTTCGAGTTGTGTTAACTTAGTTACTTTTCGGGTTTTAAAAAAAAACTCCGATTGCTTTAGCTTCATTTTTTCGGGTTTGTGACTCTGATCGTTTGAACTTCGTTTTTTTTTCGGAAACTCCGATTGCTTTGACTTTGTTTTTTCGGGTTTGTGTCATTTTATCTTCGTTTATTTTCGGCTTTTAAAAAATACTCCAATTGCGTTAACTTTGTTTTTTTTTGAGTTCGTTTCATTTGAACTTCGTTATTTTTCGGGTTTTAAAAAAAATTCCGAGTGCTTTGACTTCGTGTCATTTTAAAAAAAAACTCCGATTGTTTGAACTTGGTTTTTAAAAAAATTGTGATCATTTGAACTTTGTTTTCTTCATTTAAAAAAAACTCTGATTGATTGAACTTCGCATCTTTTTCGTTTAAAAAAACTCAGATGGTTTGAACTTCGTTTTTTTTCATTTTTTTTAAATTAAAAAAAACTTTGATGTGGGACACCTCCCACCTTGTACATGGCAGGTACTCATGTGACTCAGTCAACGTTGTCTATCTTATACGTTGCAGGCAAGGATGCACAGAGGCCTGGTATATTGGGGAAACCGAGCAAAGGCTACGACAACGGGTGAATGGGCACCGCACAACATTCAACATACAGGAGAGTTCCCTCCCAAATGGGGAACACTTCAGTGGTCCAGGACATTCAGCCTTGGACCTTCAGGTGACCATCCTCCAAGGTGGACTTCGGGACAGGCTGCAGAGAAAAGTGGCCAAGCAGAGGCTAATAGCCAAGTTCAGTACCCATAGGGAGGGCCTCAACTGTGACCTTGGGATAATGTCGCATTACAGGTGATCACCATTGCACTATACACACACACAGGCACTCCTATACACACAGACACGCACACATACATACACCCCCTCACAGACTTAAGACACTCTGCACTCACTACACACACACACAAAGACACACATGCACACATATATTTTGTGGGGTGAATTTGTACTTGCAGGGTTACATTGTACTTTGCTCAAAAACTTCATGAATTTATGTAGAACTCCGTTATCTCACTTTTTAGATTAGAATCAATCTAAACATCATGGCATAGACAGAGAACACAGGGGGCTAACACCTTCAACATATTGTCTAGCTATCACTATTGTTAACAGCTAACCCGAGAATGCAACTTTTTAAAAAAAAGGTTTTGTGATTTACACATGAAAGAAGTGAAACCATCACTGTATTCTAACAGATGAAAGGCTTAACAATCAATCAATTTTTCAATGTATAATTTCAGTTACATCACACTGCAAATTTTTGCTATAAATTTGTGTGTTAGGATCGAGCCCTCCACTATCACCTGATGAAGGAGCTTCGCTCCGAAAGTTAGTGTGCTTCCAATTAAACCTGTTGGACTATAACCTGGTGTTGTGTGATTTTTAACTTTGTACACCCCAGTCCAACACCAGCATCTCCAAATCATGGATATAGGTAAAGTAGTGTTATTTCTGCAACAATAATTGCTTATGCAAGGTAAATGAACTAACCTACACCAGTGTATAATTGTTTCAGCAAAGAGCTGAGTTAGCTAAAATGTGCATACAAGAATGAAACTATGTGAAGGAAATGTGAAGGAATAGCTTTGACAAAGGGTCAGTTAGACTTGAAACATCAGCTTTTTTCTCTCCTTACAGATGCTGCCAGACCTGCTAAGATTTTCCAACATTTTCTCTTTTGGTTGAAGGAAATACATAATTGCTTCTGATTTAGCTAAAATGTGCATACAAAAAAGACCAATCACATACAATAATTGATTAATAGCATGATTTACAGCAAGTTAATCCAATGATATTTTCTTTAAGAAGGATAGCTAATTTACGTAAATTGTCATGCCATGTATTTGTTCAAGGGTGAGTTACAATGGTCAATTAATGTGTCAGTATTCATCTTATGAAAACTCTATTGTCCTCTTATCTTTGAACTGCAAGTTAATTCTGCAAATCAGCAGTACATTCAGCAGCATGGTTAACAGGCCATTTTGTAGTATTCTTTTAAAATCGAGAAATCTGGGTGTTCAGGTCCACTGTTCCCTGAAGGTGGCAACACAGATTAGTAGAGTCATCAAGAAGGCATACGGCATGCTTTCCTTCATCGGAGGGGGTTGGCAGGTCATGTTACAGTGATATAAGACTTTGGTTTGGCCACATTTGGAATACTGTGGTCTGGTCACCACATTATGCAATGGATGTGGATGCTTTGGAGAGTGTGCAGAGGAGGTTCACCAGGATGTTGCCTGGTATGGAGGTGCTAGCTAAGAGGAGAGATTGAGTAGGTTTAGATTATTTTCATTGAAAAGAAGGCGGTTGAGGGGGCACCTAATTGAGGCCTACAAAATTATGAGAGGTGTAGACAGGGTGAATAGCAAGAAACTTTTTTCCCCAGTATAGGGTTCTCAATTATTAGGGGTCATAAGTTCAAAGTGAGAGGGGAAAAGTTTAGGAGAGATGTGCATGGAAACTTCTTAATGCAGAGGGTGGTGGGTGCCTGGAATGCGTTGCCAGTGAAGGTGGTAGGATCAGGAGTGATAGCGTCGTTTAAGATGTATTTAGACAGATACATGAATGGGTAGGGAGCAAAGGGATACAGATCCTTAGAAAATTGACAGCAGATTTAGATAGAGGATAAGGATCAGCGGAGGCTAGATGGCCAAAGGGCCTGTTCCTGCACTGTAATATTCTTTGTTCTTTATCCTGATAATAGAAGACAGAGGGCTTGAAATCAGGCAATAAAGGTTAAATTTGGAAAGATAAGGAGGCTAAAGTGGAACATAAACACCAACACTTCCAGATTTTGACTTGATGCCTGTCTCTGATATTTTATTCTATGCCTCCAGGATATCAGAACTCAAATTAGTAATAAGGTAATGTCTCCATCATCCTACTGTTCTCTCATTAGAGACAGAGAACTGGCAGTGGCTTAACCTGAGGGTCACCATGCCTCAGACAACAGGAGAGGGCAATTCTTTTATAGTAACCTAAGCTAGTGCAGGGATTGAACCCATGCCTTGTGCATCACAAGCAGTCTGTCCAGTTTACTGAGCTAACCATACCCTCAGGCAGGCTAGCATTTACTGCAGGGTAAAAAAACCATTGATAACCTTGAATAATAAATGAATGTGTTAACTGACAAAATCTGAAACTTGTGTCCTACTGTTGAAAATATTTCCCAATATGTGACATTTTGTTCCCAAAGGGATTATTCTTCACTCGTGAAAAGCAATAAATAGTTTCAAAGTTAACAGTATAACATTTACTTTTAGTCTAGACTTACATTTTTGGATTGTCAATCAAAAAGCCCATTGGTGGTCCGACTTTCTTAAGACATGCCAAAAGCTGACCAGCAATTTCATAATTTCTGTGACTAAAAACCATCAGCCAGTCTTGGAGTGGCCCACTGCCAATAATCCTTGATTTTCGAATATCTTTAGACCAGTCTACTGGTGAAACTGGCTGACACTGCAAATGGGGAACAATAAGGACAAATTGTTTTTATTAAATATTTAATACCTTTTCTTAAAATTGCATGAATATGCAGCACATGGACAGCCATTTAGTCGAACCAACTCATGTAAGTATTGATGATCCATTTGAGCCTTTTCTGTTTTCTTTACTTAACTCTATTAGCAATAATGTCAATTCCTTGCACCCTGTACGTTTGTTTTTTTTAATGGAAGCATCTATATCATTCACCTAAGCTCCATGTTATGATACAGTAAGTTCACACTTAAAGTTGTCGTGTGCTCTTGAGTCATTGAAACAAATTTAGGTGAGTCAGGTGCTCCAATAGGAATTAATGTTGATACTAGAGTTCCTTGGGACATTTCTCACTCAGAAAACAGTGTACCAATCATGTGCAACAGTGTCTATTCCAGCAAGAATAGCTGACAACAAAAGAAAATGCCTCATCAAATATATAGTAAAAAAAATTACAATAGTTACAGCATAAGTGAGGGCGAGAGATAAGGTTAACATTGGATAGGATAAGGAGCAAGGACAGGAAGCAAGACCTGGACTGGGGGAGAGGCAAGGTTCAAGTAGCCAGGCCTAGAGAAGCAGCAAGAATAAGGAATGAGGCCATGGGGTAGGTGACGCTGGGGTGTGCTGTGAGGGATGTCAAGGCCAGGAGCCAGGGCAGGAGACAAAGGGTTATAGAGGAATGGAGGGCTACAATGGATGCATTGGAGCAAGAGGTCATCTGAGCAGGCAGACCACAGAACAGGAATTCTGCAAATGGACATTAATGTGAAACTCACAATATTAAGTAGTGATACTGATACTAATGTATTTACAACATTAAAATGAAAAACAGTATTAAGTAAATTAACTTTAAGTAGAACTCATTGTAATGACTTGCACATTTTCAAAACTCTGAGTAAAGACTGGACTTACATTGAAGACCTCTAGTTATGCACTTCTGCATCAGGGTTAGTAGTCTTTGCTGACAAAATTAAGCTTGGTAGTGCTATTGGTGTTGTGAAGATCTAAAATGGCAGGCTGTTATCTGAACAGCCTGCATGGGTCCCATGCTGTTATATCATGTGTGCGATATATAAATGTACTAGGTAGGCAATAGAGCTCTTATCATCATGTCCCATTTGATTTGGTACTTAGAGTCATAAAGGCCTACAGCTTGGAGACAGGCCCTTCAGCCGAAACTGGTCCATGCCAACCAAAATGTCCATCCACACTAATCCCATTTCCCTGCACTTGGCCTTTCTAAACCTTTCCTATCCATGTATTTGTCCAAATGCCTTTTAAATGTTGTTAATGTGCCTGCCTCAACCACTTCTACAGGCGGCTTATTCCATATGTGCACCACCCTCTGCCCCTCAGGTTCTCTTTTAGTCTTTCCCTTCTAACCTGAAATTGATGTCCTCAATTCCCCAATCCTAGGAAAAAGACTGAATGCATGCACCCTATCCATCCCTCTCATGACCTTATACACTTCTATAAGTTCCCCACTCAGTCTCCTATGCTCTACAGAAAAAGTCCTAGTTTGGCCAACTTTTTCCTATAACGCAGTCCCTTGAGTCCTGGCAACATCCTTGTAAATTTCTTCTGAACTATTTCTAGTTTGAAAACATCCTTCCTATAGCGAAGTGACCAAAACTGAACATTGTACTCCAAGAGCGGCCTCACCAACATCCTGTACAACTGCAACACAACTTTCCAACTTCGATACTCAATGCCCTGATTAATGAAAGCCAGTGTGCCAAAAGCCTTCTTCACTGCCATGTCTATCTATGACTTTACTTTCAGAGAATCATGCAACTGAACTCCAAGGTCCCTCTGCTCCACTACACTCTTTAAGGCCCTACCATTCACCATAAATCTCCAGCCTTGATTTAACTTTCCAAAACTTAAGACCTCATTCTTATCTATATTAAACTCTATTTGCCATTTCTCAGCCCACCTCCCCAGCTGATCAAGGTCCAGCTGCAATTTCTGACAACCTTCCTCGCTGTCCACGAAACTGCCTATTTTAGTGTCATCTGCAAACTTAATAATCATGCCTTGGACATTCTCATCCAAAGCATTGATATAGATAACAAATAACAATAGGCTCAGCACTGACCAGAGGTACACCACTAGTCACAGACCTCCCGTCTAACAAGCATCCTTCCACTATTACTCCCTGCTTCCTACCATCAAACCAATTGTGCATCCAATTTGCCAGCCTCCCCTGCACTCCATACGATCTAACCTTCCAGAGTAGCTTACCAAATGGAACCTTATCAATGGCCTTACTGAAATCCATATTGACTACATCTACCTGGCCTCATCAACCTTCCTGGTCACTTCATCAAAGAACAAATTTGTGAGGCATGATCTCTCAAGCACAAAGTCATGCTAACTACTAATCAAACCCCATCTTTCCAAATGTATGTATAGCTTATCCCTCAGAATCTTCTCAAGGAACTTACCTACCACAGTTGTTAAGCTTACTGGTCTATAGTTCCCAGGTTTTTCTTTGCAACTCTTCTTGAATAATGGCACAACATTCGCCACCCTCCAGTCTTCCAGAATCTCGCCTATTGCAATGATACAAAAATATCAACCAGGGGTCCCTGTAATTTCTTCTCTTGCCTCTTGCAGGGTTCTTAGATACATCTGGTCATGACCTGGAGATTATCCAACTTCATACATTCTAATACATCCAAAACCTCCTCAACTATGATATAGTCTACGCCCAAGATATCACCACTAACCTCCCCAACTTCGCAAGTCTTCATGTCTTTCTCCATGATACACACTGAGGAGAAATATTCATGGAGGACTTTGCCCACCTTCAGCTCCACACATACATGTCCACTTTGGTCCATTTGTTTCATTGACCTGGTCTGTGGATGCACACGGATTGTGTGTGTTAATCATTTTCAGATGAACAGACATTCAATAGTATCAGAATCCTCCCAGAACAGTTTTATTTAAAATGCTAACTACTAACTTGCACATGTGGCCCTTTTGGCTTATTTATGCTTCGGCAAAGTTATTAGAAATTCTGTGGATTGTGTTTTGAAGAGGTGCAGCATATATTAGAAAGGCAACAACATTTAGTGACACAAATACACATAAGCTATAGGAGCTATGGTTGCAGTGTCTCTGCCTCTTCAAAATAATTAACAAATGGAATAAACGGCGAGAAAGAGGGGGAAGGAAAAGAGAACGTCCACAGAAAACTCTTCCCATTTTTTATGTCTTGAGAGGACTAATCCCATTCCACCCATTCTTCAACAGGGAGTGGGCAACAAAGGTCATTCTCTCCAACCGAACATGGAGCTTTGTATCAGAGAGAGGAAGGGTTATCAATGTATCGGATCCTTCTGGGTGGGAGCAATGAAATCTTGAATAGCAGAGTTGGATATGTTGTTTACACCCTCAGTATAGAGATGTAGCATGAGACGGCATCTAGCTTTCCCAAGAGAGGGACATTTGATAACCTGGTCCTTGGGTCCCCAAGTCAATGGGATCCAGAAACTGCAAGGACTGTTTTACTTTTAACCACAATTTTACACTCCCATTCTGAGAGTATTTATTCACTGGCCATTTACATTTTCCTTTTAACCTGCTCTATGATCTCTTTTTCTATTTTGTTCATTGCTTAATTTTTTGTAGATCTCTTCCCCCATCCTACTTGTTTAAAAGATTTACCTCCTTGCAAGGTTTGTGAAGGTTTGTAGCTCAGGTTGAGGTTTAGGGTGTAGGTTTGCTCGCTGAGCTGTAGGTTTGATATCATTACCTGGCTAGGTAACATCATCAGTGGCAACCTCCAATTCTCTGGCATGTCTCCCTCATAGCCCTACACACGGATGAAAAAAAGCACCATTTCGACTGGGACAACACATCTATCCTGGGACAGGCTAAGCAAAGACATGCCAGAGAATTCCTAGAGGCCTGGCACTCCAACCCACAACACCATAAACAAACACATAGATCTAGATGCCATCTATCAGCCCCTCAGAAAACGAACAGGAAATGACATCACCACAAACCCCAGGAACCCCATCCAGGAGAAAGATATAAATAGAAAGCAGGCGACAACAGCTTCGCTTCACTTGGAGGTCGCCACTGATGATGTTACCTAGCCAGGTAATGAAACGTCTGGATATCAAACCTGCAGCTCAGCGAGCAAACCTACACTCTAGATTTACCTCCTTCCCATGCATCCTTTCCAGCTGGACACTTGTCCTATTCTGATTCAGCTGGTTCAGTTCTGGAGGAGTCATATGAGACTCTGTTTCTCTTTCCACAGATGCTGTCAGACTTGCTGAGTTCCTCCAACATTTTCAGTTTTCCTTTCTGGTTCAGATGGAGCACATCCCATTTGCACAGCTCCTACCCGACTCAGCATTTGTACCAGTGGCCCATGAAAAGAAAACTCTCTTTCCCGCAATGGCTCTTAAACCATGTGCTAACTCATCTGAATTTCATATCTCTATTCCAATTTACACATTGCTTGAGTAATCTGACCATGCTTTGAACACTGATCAATTTAAAAATTATTTACCCAAGTGCTCTTGTCAGTCCAGACCTAAAGGGGTAGCCATGGACACCCGTATGGGGCCCAGCTATTCCTGTCTCTTTGTCGGCTAGGTAGAACAGTCCATGTTCCGTAGTGACACCGGCACCACTACCCACCTCTTCCTCCGCTACACCGATGACTGCATTGGTGCCACCTCATGCTCCCATGAGGAAGTTGAGTAGTTCAACTTCACCAACACATTCCACCCCGACCTTAAATTCACCTGGACCGTCTCTGACACCTCCCTCCCCTTCCTGGAACTCTCCATCTCCATTAATGACAATCGACTTGACACTGACATTTTTTATACAAACCCACCGACTCCCACAGCTACCTAGATTACACCTCTTCCCACTTTATCTCCTGCAAAAATGTCATCCCGTATTCCCAATCCTCCGCCTCCGCTGTATCTGCTCCCAGGAGGACCAGTTCCACCACAGGACACACCAAATGGCCTCTTTCTTTAGAGATCACAGTTTCCCTTCTCATGTGGTTGAAGATGCCCTCCAACACATCTCATCCAAAACCCCTCACCTCCGCCCTCAAACCTCACCCCTCCAACCGTAACAAGGACAGAACCCCCCCAGTCCTCACTTTCCACCCTACCAACCTTCGCATTAACCATATCATCTACCAACATTTCCGCCATCTCCAAACAGACCCCACCACCAGAGATATATTTCCCTCCCCACCCTTTCCACAAAGACCATTCCATCTGTGACTACCTAGTCATGTCCACACCCCCCAACAAACCACCCTCCCGTCCTGGCACCCTACCCTGCCACTGCAGGAATTGCAAAACCTGCACCCATACCTCCTCCCTCACCACCATCCAAGGCCCCAAAGGAGCCTTCCACATCCATCAAAGTTTCATCTGCACATCCACCAATGTCATTTATTGTATCCATTGCTCCTGATGCGGTCTCCTCTACATTGGGGAGACTGGACACCACCTCGCAGAGTGCTTCAGGGAACATCTCTGGGACATCAGCACCAATCAACCCCATTGTGGTCCAACATTTCAATTCCCCCTCCCACTCAGCCGAGGACATGCAGGTCCTGGGCCTCCTCCACCGCTGCTCCCTCACCACCGACACCTTGAGGAAGAATGCCTCATCTTCCGCCTCAGAATACTTCAACCCTAAGGCATCAATGTGGATTTCACCAGTTTCCTCATTTTCCCTCCCCCCCACCTTACCTCAGTTCCAACCTTTCAGCCCAGCACTGTCTCCATGACCTGCCAATCTCCCTTCCCATCTATCCGCTCCAACCTCCCCTCTAACTTATCACCTCCATCCCCACCCCCACTCACCCACTGTACTTTTTGCTACCTTCCCCCACCCTTCTCTCTGACCAACCACCTCCATCCCCACCCCCATTCACCTATTGTACTCTTTACTACCTTTCCCTAGCCCCACCTTCTCTCCACCCTGAAGGCTTCCTGCTTCTATTCCTGATGAAGGGCTCTTCCCCGAAACGTCGATTTTCCTGCTCCTTGGATGCTGCCTGACCTGCTGTGCTTTTCCAGCACCACTCTGATCTAAACTAAGGGGACACAGAATTCAGTTTGCAATTCATTTTGACTTTATTAACAAAATATTCTTATTCCCAGTGCTATTACTGCTGGACTGATAATCCCAGAAACTCAGATAATGTTTTGGGGGATCTGGGTTCGAATCCTGTCACAGCAGGTGGTGGAATTTGAATTCAATTTAAAAAATCTGGAATCAAGTGTCTAATGATGATCATGAATCCATCATCACGGTCAAGAAAAACCCATCTGGTTCACTAACGTCCGTAAGGAAGGAAACAGCCATCCTAACCTGGTCTGACTTACATGCAACTCCAGACCCACAGCAATGTGGTTGACTCCTAATTGTCTTCCGGGCAATTAGGGATAGGCAATAAATGCTGCTGGGCCAGCACACCCTCATCCCATGAAAGAATAAAGGAAAAGAAAACACCATGTTAGGATTTCCCAAATATTGCAATGTGGGGAGATGTAAAGTGCACATCCTCAGACAGTCATGGCATCAGAAAGTTTGCTCGACACTTCTCCAATACACAACCTCTTTGACCTTGGTTTCCACTGTTCTCTGCAGCCAAGAGCTGCTGGCTACTGTTTAATTTGGCCAATTTTCTGTCGGCCCCAACATGTCCAGCTGTGGGTCAATTTAGAATGCCAATTTTGGACTCATGGTCGCTCAATCACAGCCAACATTGTAGCAATACCGACTGTAATAATGCAGCAAGGAATTTAAGCTGGATATCAAAAGCAATCATCAGATAATATCTCAAATGGTAATTTCAACTCTCTTGTCTTAATGCTTTGATGTAAAATGAAAACACGGTATTAAAGACAACAGACTTTCAAAGTAAAACATGATTGTTACATGCAATATTACATTTTATATAAATTGAATAGTCCACTAAAGTTCTAGTTTAAATGCACAACTTAAAAAGATTTTGCTTCTAAAAACTTCATGATGTTAACACAAGATGAATACTTACTGAATGATCAAACATATGAATTTTCTCAGGAGGAAGGACACGGCCTACCAATGAGATCTGCTCATCAAGGTGTAATCCCCAACCTTCCAACTCAGTCCGTGCTACTTTATTTCTGTAAAAATGCATTGTCAAAATGTTATGCTTTTATTGTATGTCTGCCAGTAAAGAGACACAGAAGGAGGATTTAAACCTTGTAGATGGGAAATAGGAATCAGCTTGTTTTAATTTCAGCAATGTAACTCCAGGAGAACATAGGTTCATATTTTCCCAAAGAGAAACCCATAATTGATCGGAGTTGCATATCTTATCCAATTACAGCTTATTGAGACAGGAATGGAGGAAGTTTTCAGACACCCAAGGCAGCCATGACAGAAATTATTGTGTGTCCTCAGGAAGAATATTTGTAGTAGTGTGATACTACACCACAGGAACCTGAGTTGGCACAGGGGTGCTACAGGCCTGTCATGAGTGAGGGAATAGCAAGAATAAACTTTTCCTGGAGGGTGTCAGGTAGAGACCACCTTATCCTGAGTCAAGGCAACATTTGTCATCTAGATGATGTACCAGTGTGCAACTGTCTGTGAGAAAAAGCACAGGCTCAAAGCTGGCAAGAGTACAGACATCTATGATCATCTTCCTAGAGTGTTGCAACAGCCTTCACCACTAGTTCTCAGTTATTCATAGCTCTTTGCCCCTGAAATCAGTTTGGGGCTCGTCTTTGTTCATGCCCTTTGTCCTTCTCCTCTGGCCTTCTAATGTCACGTGCTCTTTCTTTCCTGTGTGAGCTACTGTTCCGCAGCTCTAATGATCTGAATTTCTTAAGTACGACATTTACTTCCAGCTTCAACTTTCCTGCTGCTGTGACGGAGTCCAAGCCTCCTTGCCGACTGCTCTGATGTCCTCTCATTGATTGTAAAAGGGTGAGAATCCCCTGAAATGACTGAGCTCCTAACTCTGTGTCTTGTCCTGATTTATGATATACTGCTACAAATTTAACTTGAAAGGGATAAACCCTGAAAAGCTTTTATATTTGATTTTTCAAACACCTCCATGGTTCATCCCTATGTGACCTCTGAAATTGACAGGTTACTAAACTCTGACTGTTCCAGGAAAATTTGCAAAGTTGCCAGAGACGAACTTTTAACGAGCTTGTGATGAGTTTAATTGGCACAGGGGAGTTTTGTGTTCCATACTGTCCCCCATCCTTGCGATGATTGGAAAGAGTGGAAACTCGGGCAGGACCTCTGACAGAATGAGCTGATAGCCATCTCTTTTGTACTTGCTTGCTTTTGTTCCAAACTGACTGTTGTTGGAGAAATCTGGTCTGTTGTCATTGGTCATAGTGGAAGGATGGACAAGTGGTACACATTGGATTGCACTTTCAAAGAGTCAACACTGATATAAATGGATCTTTTGGCCATCTTCTGTGTATACAATATAGAGTAGCGCCTCGACATACGAACGACCCCGTTCACGAACAAATCGATTTACGAACAGGATTGTAAGTAAAATTTTGCTTCAAAGTACGTACGAAATTCAAGATACGAATGAAGGTACGAACGCAAAAAGCCCGTGGTTTCATTGTCATTGTTCTGCTTTTCTACACGCGCTTTGAACGCAAAAGCTCTCGGGCCCCGCGTGATCTCATTCAGTTCGTCTTTGGTGCATGCGCATCCAAACATTCTTATGCTTTTTTTTGTTTTTTGCATTAAATTAACCCTCATTATGGCTCCCACAAAAATGAAAAGTGGTAGTGTTAGTGGTATTAAGAAGCCTAAACGTATTACTGTAGAAGCCAATGTAGTATACTGTAGTATCCAATGATGGAAAGCATGCCGTATGTCTTCTTCACCACTCCACTGATCTGTGTTCCCATCTTCAGGGAACAATGGACCTAAACACCCAGATGTCTCTGTACATCTATTTACTGTATAATTCACTCCGGAATTGCACCTTCCAAAATACATTACCTTGCATTTGTCCTGATTGAACTCCATATGCCATTTCTGCGCCCAACTCAGCAATCTTTCTCTATTCTGCTGTATTCTCTGACAATCCCCTTCACTATCTGCTACTCCACCAATCTTAGTGTCATCTGCAAACTTGCTAATGAGGTAACCTACACCTTCCTTCAAATCATTTGTACATATCACAAACAACAGTGGTGCCAGCACGGTTCCCTGTGGGACACTACTAGTCACAGGTCTCCATTTTGAGAAGCTCCATTCCATACTACTCTGTATCCTGTTGCCCAACCAGTTCTCTATCCATCTAGCTAGAACACTCTGGACCCCATGCGACTTCACCTTCTTCATAAGTCTACCATGGGGAACCTTATCAAACGCCTTACTAAAATCCATGTATATGACATCTACAGCCCTTCCCTCATCAATTTTGTCACCTCTACAAAGAATTCTATTAGGTTTATAAGATATGGCCATTCCTGCACAAAACCATGCTGCCTATCACTGATAAGCCCATTTTCTTCCAAATGGGCGGCACGGTGGCACAGTGGTTAGCACTGCTGCCTCACAGCGCTGGAGACCCGGGTTCAATTCCCGCCTCAGGCGACTGACTGTGTGGAGTTTGCACGTTCTCCCCATGTCTGCGTGGGTTTCCTCCGGGTGCTCCAGTTTCCTCCCACAGTCCAAAGATGTGCAGGTCAGGTGAATTGACCATGCTAAATTGCCCGTAGTGTTAGTTAAGGGGTAGATGTAGGGGTATGGGTGGGTTGTGCTTCGGCGGGGCGGTGTGGACTTGTTGGGCCGAAGGGCCTGTTTCCACACTGTAAGTAATCTAATCATCTAATCTTATCCCTTAGTATGTTCTCCAGTAGCTTCCCTACCACTGACGTCAGGCTCACTGGTCTGTAAACACCTGGATTAACCTTCCTACCCTTCTTAAACAACGGGACAACATTAGCAATTCTCCAGTCCTGTGGGATTTTCCCCATTTTCAACGATGCTGCAAAGGTATCTGTTAAAGCCCCAGCTATTTTCTCTCTTGCTTCCCTCAGTAAACCTGGGACAGAGCCCATCCAGACCTGGGGACCTGTCCACCTTAATTCCTTTTAGAATACACAATATTTCCTCCCTCCTTATGGCGACTTGACCTAGAGTTATCAAACATCTATCTCTAACCTCACCATCTGTCATGACGAAAGTTAAAAATCACACAACACCAAGTCCAACAGGTTTAACTGGAAGCACTAGCTTTCAGAGCACTGCTCCATCATCAGGTGGTTGTGGAGACATCTGTCATGTCTAACCCATTAAAATTCTCACCCATTTTCTCTGACTCCATGCATAACTTTCCTCCTTTGTCCTTGATTGGACCAACCCTTTCCCTTATTACCCTCTTGCTCCTTATGTATGAATAAAAGGCCTTAACCCTGTTCACTATAGATATCTCATGACCCCTTTTAGCCATAGTAATTCCTCATTTCAGATTGGTCCTACATTCTCTATATTCTTCCAAAGTTTTGTCTGTTTTCAGTTGCATCTTCTTTCCTCTTAGCTGGTCTCACAATTTCACCTGTCATCCATGGTTCCCTAATTTTCCATTTCTATCCCTCATTTTCACATGAACATATCTCTCCTGAACTCTAATCAACCTCTCTTCAAAAGCCTCCCACATATCGAATGTGGATTTCCCTTCAAGCAGATGCTCCCAATCAACATTCCCCAGCTCCTGCCGTGTTTTGGTTTAGTTGTCCTTGCCCCAATTCAGTTCTCTTCCTTTAGGACCACTCTTACTTTGTCCATGAGTATTGTAAAACGTATGGAATTGTGATCACTATTCCCAAAGTAATCCCTCACTGAAACTTCAACCACCTGCTGGGCTCATTTCCGCACACCAGGTCCAGTGTGGCCGCTTCCCGAGTTGGACTACTTACATACTACTCTAGGAAATCTTCCTGGATGCTCCTTACAAATTCAGCTCCATCCAGACCTCCCAACACTAACTGAATCCCAGTCAATGCTGGGAAAATTAAAATTTCCTATCATTGCCACCCTCTTACATCTTTCTGTGATCTCTCTACATAGTTGTAATTTATCTCACATTCACTGTTGGTAGGCCTGTGTACAATCCCAACTGTACCCTTCATATTTCTGACCTCTGCCCATATTGCCTCACTGTTCGAGTCTGCCATACTGACCTCCTTCAGCACAGCTGTGATATCCTCTCTGACCAGTAATGCAACTCCTCCACCCCTTTTACTTCCCACTCTATCCTGCATGAAGCATCAATATCCTGGATATTTAGTTGCCAATCATGCCCTTCCCTCAACAAAATCTCAGTAATAGCAATAACAGCATACTCCCAGGTACTAATCCAAGCCCTAAGTTCATTTGCCTTATCTACTATACTTCTTGCATTAAAACAAATGTACCTCAGACCACCAGTTTACCTTCTGCTTCCTACCTACTCTTCTCCTTAGTCACACTGACTTCATTATCTAGTTCCTTACAGGCTTTAGTTACTACCTCCTTATTTTCCACTTCCTCCTCACTTGGTTCCCATCCCCCTGCCACGTTAGTTTAAACCCTCCCCAAAAGCATTTCCAAAAGCACCCCCAAGGACATTGGTTCCAGTCTGGCCCAGGTGTAGACCATCCAATTTGTAATAGTCCCAACTCCCCCAGAACTAGTCCCAATGTCCCAAAAATCTGAAACCCCTCCCTCCTGCACCATCTCTCAAGCCATGCATTCAAACATTCCTACGCTGACTAGCACGTGGCACTGGTAGCAATCCTGAGATTACTTCCTCCGAGGTCCTACTCTTTAACTTGGTTCCTAACTCCCTAAATTCTTTGTGGAGGACCTTATCCTGCTTGTAATCTATATCATTGATGCCTACAAGCAGTATAACAACTGAACGTTCACCATCCCCCTTGAGAATTTTCTGCTGTCACTCTGAGAACTCATTTATATAAGTGACAAAAAGCAGTGAACCTAACATCGATCCTTGTGGCACACTGCTGGTCACAGGCCTCCAGTCTGAAAAGCAACCTTTAACCACCCACTATGTTCTCCTACCTTCGAACCCGTTCTATATCTCCCTATATTCCATATGATCTAACTTTGCTAATCAATCAGTCTACCATGTGGAGCCTTATCAAACACCTTACTGAAGTACACGTCACATCCACCTCTCTGCCTTCATGAATCCTCTTAGTTACTTCTTCAAAAAACTCAATCAGGTTAGTGAGACATAATTACCCATGTTGGCTATCTCTAATCAGTCCTTGCCTTTCTAAATACATTTAAATCCTGTCCCTCAGGGTCTCTTCAACAACTTGCCCACCACTGATGTCAGGCTCAATAGTCAATAGTTTCCTGGTTTTCCTTACCAACTTTAGACAGAATAGTGAAGGAGTTTGGTATGCTTGCCTTTATTGGTCAGTGTATTGAATATATTGAGATCATGTTGCAGTTGTACAGGACATTGGTTAGGCAACTTTTGGAATGCTACATTCAATTCTGGTCTCCCTGCTATAGGATGTTGTGAAACTTGAAAGGGATCAGAAAAGATTTACACCGGTGTTCCCAAGGTTAGAGGGTTTCAGCTATCAGGTGAGGCTGAATAGGCTGAGGCTACTTTCTGATGGGTGGCCTTACAGAAGTTTATAAAATCACGAGGGGCAGAGATACGGTGAATAGCCAGGGTCTTTTCACCAAGCTAGCAGAGTCTAAAACGAGAGGTCATAGGTTTAAGGTGAGAAGAGAAAGATTTAACAGTGACCTAAATGGCAACTTTTTCAAGTGGAGGGTGTTGTGAATATGGAATGAGCTAGGCATAATTACAACATTAAAAGGCATCTGGATGGGTATATGAATAGGAAGAGTTTAGAGGGATATGGGCCAAATGCTGGCAAATGGAAGGAGATTAATTTAGGATATCTGGTCAGCATGGACGAACTGGACAGAAGGGTCCGTTTCCATGCTGTACAGCTCTATTACTGCAGAGTTAACTACTGCATTTCCTAAATTAGTCTGCTGTCTACATACTCACTACAGAACAACCATTATAATCTGAACAAGATGGGCGGGAAGTATTTTGTTTGGATAACTGATCAGGGTTCCCAGGGTGGCAGCAATAGCAGGAGCAGGGTTCCCATGGCAACCCTGTTCCTGCTCCCGCTGCCAGCCCAGGCTACCTGCTCTTGCTGTGCTTTTATTTAAATTTAATAAAAGTTTTACGTGATGTTGAGATCTTGTTCGGATAATCCGAAATTCGGATAATTGATGTTGAGATAACCAAGGTTGTTCTGTACTCTCATAATAAGGTCCTGTATTAATTCACAGTTTGCACATCCACAATAGTACTCTTCATTGATGGTTTATAACTTTATGTGGAGTTAGAAAGGTAAGAACAAGCCCATTGATGACTCAGATTTTGCTTTACCCTCATTTAAGGGCATACCCCATCTCTGTGAGCTGCCTGCCGATCTGAAGGCTGACAGTTTTCCAAGTCCAGTAGCACTAAAAGAAGCTGAGGCCACAACTGGGACTGCAGCTAGTCCCCCACGAGGAGGATTACCGCAGTCTGAACAGCAAGCTAAGTGAACAGTTTTACTGGGACCAATTAAATATGGAGAGTTAATAAGATGGCTGTAGATGCTTGGCAAACATGTTAGGTCAGGGATCACATTTTTGGAAGGGCTTCCATTGAGCACAGAACAGGAAGTAAACCCACCCTCCCCTGAAGTTGCTGCAAGTCACCAGGTTTGAGTAGCAGTTTCATCTTGCGGTCATGGACTTGCTCAGGACTTGCTGAAAGACAGATGGGCTATCCACCATAACAACATTCCAGTGAATGTAGGCAGGTAATGGGCATTGCTGAACCACTCATATCAGCTGATTTTACCCACACCATACTGTCTCCTGAGGAAATTTAAAACTTGAGTTTCTACTTAGCACTTCACAATGGATGACATGTGGAACTGATGCATGTTAACAAATTTAATTTTATATGCCTTATTAACAAAAGAAAACTTTTCAGCATAACTCGAACACCTATCTTTGGCAAATTAAAATTGTTTTCTCTTAGTATGTATGTGGTTCAATGTAATTTATCCTCTGTGCCTTCAACAGAAGCACAGCCAGACTGTTTATCTTGTTGCTCTGACTGCTGAGGTGCTCTTGGCCAATGATCTCTGGGCTTGCAGCCCATGGGTGCTGCAGAAAAGTTTACTTCATTTTCAGTTGTGCAGCAACAGAAATATAAAGAGAAAACACTGGCAATACTCAGCAGGCCAACATGTGAAGAGAGAAACAGGATGGACTTTCAAGTCAATGGCCCACTTGTGAATCATCAGATAAAAATTGGTCATTCCTTCCTAAATGGTAAAAATTATAAGCAAAATCATTATTAGGTTACCGTGCCGAAATTGTAGACAAAACATCCTGAAGTTGCTTCTGGACTAAGTAAATATCAAATCAAGCATTTCGGAGATTCTCCTACAAGTTTGAGACTATGTTACTGTGGATAATTAGAAAAAGTTATACACAATAATAAACTGGGCTAACCCCACGCTAAAAGTGTCCAGTTCCTAAAATGGGAGTGTAACTCACCCTTTTCCATATTAGCATACAAAGTAACAAACTAATCACAAAATACTCCATGGCTGCTGTTTTTCAAAATTTACATTTTAAAATAGAATTAAAAATTTGTCCTATGAATGATCTGTTTACCTTTGAATATTATCAATTAGTTCATGCAATCTCTTTTGTCTTTTTTGAGGAGACAGTTGTGTTTCTGCAGCCAAATCCTTCATTATACGAAAATCAGAGCGAGCCTGGTTGCTTAGCCCTGTGGATAACACATTGCCGCAAAATAAATCAATATGGTTATTTTTGCAAGGAAAATAAATCTTACTTTGAATTTCACTTCATGATAAGTTATTCTGAAAACTTCAGACATGGTAAATATTCTCAACATCAAGTGGTAAGCAACCTATGATTGTTTGAGAACCACACTGAATGGATTTTATCTAAATCCCAATCATCTACCCACTGATATTCCTGACACACACAACTCCCTGCTCAGCAACATTTTGATATTACAATTCTCAACCTTGTTTTTAAATGCCTCCATGTCCTCATCTCTTTTTGTCTTGTCTTTTCCATCTTCTTAACCATCAACGTTGTCTGCAACCCTCTATTTCTGGCCAATTGAGCAATCTCAATCTTGATCTCTCCACCACTGATGATTATGCCAACATTTGAGTAACACACATGCTCTAGATTTTCCTCCCTACACCTCTTTTCCTCTCTACCTCATTTTCCTTCTTTAAGTTACTCCTTAAAACCACCCTCTTTGGCCACGATCTTATTTTGGACCTGAGGCTTACTTATATGGTAGGAGCCCTATTTTGTTTTATCATTTTCCTTCAAAGTGCTATAAGATATCTTATTGGGTTAAAAGTACACCATAAATAAGTTGCAAAATCAGCTACACTTCGAAGTAAAGCTTAAATTTCTGGTGCCTATACAATACAGTAAGAAAGAAGATTCATTTTGCCTGTCTTCGGATTATGAAAATTAACAGTTGGCCAACCCAAGGGTAGGCAATTCAGGTTAAAACTGGACAACCAACAAGTCTCCCATTTTGGTGTGGTGGCCTCCCTGGCGAAGTGACCTCTCGGCCCAGCATGGCCTCAATGTGGACTTCAGTCTTGAGCTGATTCCAGAGTCTCCCAGCCTCAAGAGCCCAGAGATGAAATGTGGCGTGGTCTGGAGTCAGGACCTGGTGCAGAGTGGAGGTGAGCTGCAAATGTAGACTCGGTTGGAAGGATGGTTGCTCTGAGCTTTTTCTCTTTTTCCTACTTTATTTCTACAATCTGCAATGCTGGATTTCTTATTTCTTTATTTTCTAATGCTTTTCTCGTAAGCAGTTGTACTGAAGAATCTGTACCTTGGAACCTTTGTACCCAAGATGGCACTATAAGTGGTGACTTGTAAAGTTTTCACTGTACTGATCTGAGTACATGATAATAAAGTTAATTCAATTCAGATTCATGATTAACTTTAATAAGTATATGCTCAGTATGTGATTATTTGGTTAGAAATCTTTTGTTTGTTACCTGTAAGGTAGCAAAACTCTGGAATGAGGTGAACTAGACGTGGGGCCACATCCATGGAACGATTTTTACTTTTTAACCAGCTGACTAGCATTGGCTGTTTCAGATCAGTGATGGAGGCATCATATTGCTGTGTAGACAAAAAATAAAGACAATATTAAACAAAATCCTAAAAATAAATATATAGTGACAGAAATCTTCAATGATGATAGTTCAAAAGATAGGATAGTAAATCTGTGACCTCTACTATACCCCACACTATGTTAAAAATTATACCTCTATCATTCTAGAATATTTAGCAACAGTAACCCATTCATATTTAATGACTTTCTTTTTGGAGGTAGCTTTCTGTATGGCTGAGATGCAGATTTCTGAATATATACCAGCAATACCGAACTTTGTCGATGCGCATCAGAAAATCATTATCTGTTGCTAAGTTACTGACCATTTGAATTAAAAATTAAGGGCAGGTCATCCACAACTTCTAAAATGTGCTGACAGTAGTTGAGGTGCATATCTTGAAAACATGACTTGTGTGCTCTCAGTAACAATGATTTTAGGCTAAATATATATTTTAACAAGGGCATCAGTCTTTAAACGACTGTTGAAAAAGATAATGTTACTGAAAACGTAACTCAGGGACCGTACAAACACACATATATACAAACATACAAATAAGGAGCAGCTATAGACTGTTCAGCACCTTGAATCTGCTCCCCATTTGATAAGATCATGGTTGATCCGGTGTGGCCTCATACCTACTTTCCTGTCTACCTCTTGTACTCCTTTATTAATGAAGCATCCATCTAAATCAGCCAGAAAAATATTTGATGATCCTTTCTCCACTATTACTGAGAAAAGAGTATTCCACAATCAAATGACCTCAGAGGAAAAAAGACTGCTAATCTATGTGTTTTAAGGTGAGAAAGGTTTTAAGACAACATGAGGGGCAATTTTGTTTTTACAGAGAGTGGTTCATTTGTTTTATGAACTTCCAGATGAAGTAGTGGGTGCAGTTACTACGTTTAAAAGACATTTAGACAATTTACCACAGAATCCCTACCCTTACAGTGTGGAAACAGGCCATTCGGTCCAAAAGGTTCACAAAACCCCCCTGAAATGTGTCCCACCTAGACCCTCCTCATTGCTGTAACCCTGCATTCCCATGGCTAACTCATCTAGCCTACGCATTCCTGGACACTACGGGCAATTTAGCATGACCTGCACATCTTGGACTATGGGGGGAAACCAGAGCACCTGGAGGAAACGTGCGCAAACATGGGGAGAATGGGCAAACAATACCCCGGGCGCTGCGAAGCAGTAATGCTAACCACTGAGCCACCGTGCCACCCTTATAATTTACATGCATAAGAAATGTTCAGAGTGATATGGACCAAGCACAGACTAGTTTAGTTGAGATTATGGTTGATCATGTACTAGTTGGGACTGAAAGGTCTGTTTCCGTACTGTATGTCTCTATGGCTCTGTGTCTTAAGTGGAGACTATAATTTTTAAATTGTCTTCTAGTTCTTGTCTGAACCACAAAGAGAAACATCCATTTCATTGTAAAGATTGTATCATATTATTTTGGTGTTTCTTTGATTGTTAATCAAGTTGGAAAATAAATCCTTTAGAAACCAAGGATTGTGAAAAGCATTGCTACACTTTGCAAGTACTGTATACAGTATTATTTGTTCAAGTATTGGAGTATGGGGCAGGCAGAGTTGGGAAAGTCTGGTTTCAGATAAGCTAGCCTCAATTGGTGTATATGAAGGAAAACTTAGCTGGCATGAAATAGCTGATTGATCTGTGGAGTTGTGACTGCTTATTGATAACAAATGCTTTCTGTCTATCAACAACTATGCAATTGGTCTGCAGACAGCTAACAAGCTTATACATATCAATGTTTGAGGAAGAAGTCGTCACACTTTTAATAAGAAAGGAGCAGTTCTTCTTTCCCAGCAGTCAAAAACACCTCAAGCTTGAAGAAAGTCATTCCTTTGTCCTGAGCAGGTTCTGTAAGCTGTACCTTAAACCAATAAGTCAGAGATGTTACACGTGTGAATTAGTTGTCCTGTGGTTCCTGCAAGCAAAAGCACCTGAAGAAGCAGCACTAATGAGGTCTTTACAAGGCAAAAGAATCATTATGGACAAGGGCCATTGAATAGTATTGCTCGTCTTTCTTTCCACCCATAAAGCCCATTTTTCTGTTTGTCTATGTCTGTCTGTATGAGTGGGGAAGTTTTATAAAGTGGTTTGTTTGAGTTTTAACTGGTAGAGTTATATGTCACTGGCTTATACTTGATTATCTTTGGCTAGAATCTAAATATTCTTAACAAAAATAGTTTTCTCGTTTAGTACGATACCTGGTTCATACTTCCAATCAACTTGGATCTAAAACACAGGCAAATTGGGAAATTCTGCATACTTCTCCAACATTTTTAACTATATTATGATAACTCAAGGATAGCCGGGCTTGAGTTCCAGCACACCATCTTAGTGAGGTGTAACAGTCTCAATTTCCATTTAGATCTTGTATGATTTAGTAAGACCATGTCATTCTCCTAAAACTTCAATGCATGCACACTCAACTACCTAATATTCTTTTAGTAGATAAGCCCATTATCCTAGGAATCAGTTGACTGAACATCCTCTGAACTGCTTCTAATGCTAAAACATATTTCCTCACAAAAAGAGACCAAACTATTTGGTCCATACATTACTCCAAATGTGGTCTCACTATTGTCCCACACAAATTTAGCAAAGTTTTCCTACCTTGATATTCTATTCCCCTTGAAATAAATGACACCATTCTATTTGTCTTCATGATCAGTTCCTATCCTTGTGCAAGTTTTGTGATTCATGTACTACGTCCTTTAAATGATTCTATCCTGCAGCTTTGAAACCTTTCTCCATTTAAATGTTATACTACAGGAACCTGTGAAGAAGCAGGGTAAGTGTGCTGGCCTGCTAGTAAGACTGTGACTAGGGGTTTCAAGACCCCCCCTTCCTAGCTTATTCCTAGTAAATGTACAAGATGGATGAACTCAGATCACGGCTCAGCTTCCAGTGTGAACTGCAGGACCGCTGTGCATTCTGCTTCACAGAAACCTGGCTCAACCCATTCGTTCCCAACTGCGCACTTCAGGCTGATGCTTTTTCTATCCATTGCATGGACCTCAGGTAAGACAAAGGGTGGAGGGGTTTGCTTTTTAATCAACTAGTGGTGCATGGATATTGAAACCCTGGGTAGCCACTGCTCCCTAAAACTTGAATTCCTCACCATTAAATGCTGGCCTTTCTGTCTTCCATGGGAATTTACCATTGCTATACTAACTGTTGAGTACATACTGCCACAAGCAAAGGTTGAGAAAGCTCTGGATGGGCTATACTCCACTAGTAACACCCTGAGGCCCTGTTTATTTTAACTGGCGACTTCAATCAAGCCAATCTCAGGAAGGTATTGCCACACCACTGTATTGCCAAAGTAACACCAGATCATTACCTGCCCCACCAGGGGCCCGAACATTTTAGACCACTGCCACACCACTGTGAAGGATGCTCCATCCCCCACCCTCATTTCGGGAACTCCGACCACAATACCGTGTTTCTTCTTCCAGCTTACAGGCAAAAGCTCAAGCAGGAAACCCCCTCACGGATACAGGTTCAGTGCTGGTCAGAGGAGGCAGAGGATCAACTCCGGTGCTGTCTGGAATTGGCTGACTGGGCCATGTTCAAACAGTCCACAGGTTCCTTGGACGAGTATGCCACCACCATCACGGATTTTGTCAGCAAGTGTGTGGAGGACTGTATACCGAGGAAGTCAATCTGGGTGTTACACAACAGGAATCCCTGGATGAATCAGGACATAGAAAGCCTGCTAAAAACCAGGTGTGAGGGCTTCAGGTCAGGAAACCCATTCAAATGTAAGAAATCCAAGTATGAAGTTCGCAGGGCCATTAAGACAGCCAAGGACCAATACCGATCCAAAGGAGAGACCCAGTCAGACACCCAGCGATGATGGCAAGGACTGAATGACATCACAGGTTCTAAAAAGAGACATTGCAAAATAGCAGACGATGATACATCCCTCCCAGATCGTCTCAACGCCTTCTATGCTCACTTTGAACAGAATTTCGGCAAAGAGGTAACACCTATTCTGACAAGTCCTGACTAACCTATCTCAACAGTCACTGCATCAGAGATCAGATCAGTTTTCCTTCACCTGAATCAAGGAAAACGATGGGACCAGACAGAGTACCAGGCCGTGTACTCAGAGCATGCGCAGATCAACTGGCAGGGGTCTTCTCTGACATCTTCAACCTCTCCCTGCAGCAGGCCACTGTCCCTGCCTGTTTCAAGAGGGCCAACATCATCCCTGTGCCTAAGAAGGCTCATGCACCATGTCTCAATGACTACCGCTCAGTGGCCCTAACTGTGGTGATCATGAAGTGCTTTGAAAGGCTGGTCATGGCATTAATCAACTCCAGCTTCCCCACTGCTCTTGACCCACTCCAATTTGCCAATCGGACCAACAGATCCACGTCCGATGCCATATCACTTGCCCTTCACTCCTCCCTAAAACATCTTGACTCCAAGAACAGCTACGTAAGAATCCTACTCATTGACTACATTTCAGCCTTCAACACTATTATCCCTCGAGACTGATCACCAAACTTAGTGATCTCAAACTAAACCCCACTCTCTGTAACTGGATCCTCAGTTTCCTGACCCATATGCCACAGTCAGTGAAGACTGGGGACAATATTTTATCCTCGCTAACACTCAACACTGGAGGCCCCTAGGAATGTGTACTCAGCCCCTACTGTACTCACTGTATACCCATGACTGTGTTGCCATATATCAGACTAATGCCATTTACAAGTTTGCTGATGACACCACCATAGTCCGTTGAATCTCAGATGACGATGAAACAGACTACAGACAGGAGATGGAAGACCTGGAAAAATGGCACACTGAGAACAACCTAGCTCTCAATGCCAGCAAAACCAAAAAACTCATTATCATCTTTATGCGGGATATTACTCATGCCACCCTATACATTAACAGCACAGAGGTGGAATGAGTGGAGTGTATCAAGCTCCTGGTAGTGGTCATCCACAACAAGCTTTCTTGGACTCTTCATGTGGACGCACTGGTTACAAAGGCCCAACAATGTCTCTTCTTCCTCAGACAGCTGAGAAAATTTGGCATGACGGCAAATACCCTCGCCAACTTTTGTAGGTGCACCATTCTGTCTGGATGTATCACTGCCTGGTATGGCAACTGTACCATTCAGGATCGGAGACAGTTACAGAGAGTGGTGAACTCGGCCTGGACAATCACAAAGGCCAACCTCCCATCTACAGAATCCATCTACCAGGCCCGCTGTCAAGGAAAGGCCGCCAGCATTCTCAAAGATCCTTCTCACCCTGGCAATGCTTTTCTACAACCTCTACTATTGGGGCGAAGGTACAGACGCCTGGACACACGCAGCTGCCAGTTTCGAAACAGTTCGTACCGGACTATTGTTAGAATACTGAATGGACTCTCAAACTCTCAGCATTCCCCTGTACCTGTGTTTTTGATTTGTGCTGTTTACCTATTATTTACTTATCTATGCTATTTAACAATGTTATCTGCCCATATTCCTCGCAAGACATAAGCAATCTCCCAGAGGTAACAGTGGCTGAAGGACCTGAACTGAAGGGAATTTATATTTGCCAGGAATTGGTGTTGGAGAGACTGCTAGGTCTGAAGGCTGATAAGTCCCCGCGGCCTGATGGTCTACATCCCAGGGTACTGAAGGAGGTGGCTCGAGAAATCGTGGATGCATTGGTGATTATTTCCCAAGAGTTCGATAGATTCAGGATCAGTTCCTGTGGATTGGAGGGTGGCTAATGTTGTACCACTTTTTAAGAAAGGAACGAGAGAGAAAGCAGGAAATTATAGATCAGTTAGTCTGACCTCAGTGGTGGGAAAGTTGCTGGAGTCAATTATAAAGGATGAAATTACGACACATCTGGATAGCAGTAACAGGATAGGTCAGAATCAGCATGGACTTATGAAGGGGAAATCATGCTTCCTAATCTTCTGGAATTTTTTGAGGATGTAACTCTGAAGATGGATGGACAAGGGAGATTCAGTAGATGTAGTGTACCTGGACTTTCAGAAAGCCTTTGATAAAGTCCCACATAGGAGGTTAGTGAGCAAAATTAGGGCGCATGGTATTGGGGGCAAAGTACTGACCTTGGATTGAAAATTGGTTGGCTGACAGGAAACAAAGAGTAGTGATAAACGGTTCCCTTTCGGAATGGCAGGCTGTGACCAGTGGGGTACTATAGGGATCAGTGCTGGGACCGCAGCATTTTATAATATATATTAATGATATAGAAGATGGTACTAATAGTAACATTAGCAAATTTGCTGATGATACAAAGCTGGGTGGCAGGGTGAAATGTGAGGAGGATGTTAGGACATTACAGGGTGACCTGGGCAGGTTAGGTGAGTGGACAGATGCATGGCAGATGCAGTTTAATGTGGATAAATGTATGGTTATCTACTTTGGTGGCAAGAACAGGAAGGCAGATTACTACCTAAATGGAGTCAAGTTAGGTAAAGGGGCAGCACAAAGAGATCTGGGTGTTCTTGTACACCAGTCAATGAAGGTAAGCATGCAGGTACAGCAGGTAGTGAAGAAAGCTAATAGCATGCTGGCCTTCATAACAAGAGGGATTGAGTATAGAAGCAAAGAGGTTCTTCTGCAGCTGTACAGGGCCCTGGTGAGACCACACCTGGAATACTGTGTGCAGTTCTGGTCTCCAAATTTGAGAAAAGACATTCTGGCTATTGAGGGAGTGCAGCGTAGGTTTACAAGGTCAATTCCTGGAATGGCAGGACTATCTTATGTTGAAAGATTGGAGTGACTGGGCTTGTATACCCTTGAGCTTAAAAGACTGAGAGGGGATCGGATTGAGACGTATAGGATTATTAAAGGATGGGACACTCTGGAGGCAGGAAACATGTTTCCGCTAATGGGCGAGTTCCGAACCAGAGGACACAGCTTAAAAATAAGGGGTAGACCATTTAGGACAGAGATGAGGAGAAACCTTTTTACTTAGATAGTGGTGGGTGTGAAGAATGCTCTGCCCCAGAAGGCAGTGGAGGCCCAGTCTCTGGATTTGTTTAAGAAAGAGTTGGATAGAGCTCTCAAGGATAGTGGAATCAAGGGTTATGGAGATAAGGCAGGAACAGGATACTGATTGAGGATGATCAGCCATGATCACAATGAATGGTGGTGCAGGCTCGAAGGGCAGAATGGCCTACTCCTGCACCCAATGGCTATTGTCTATTTTCACTGTGCCTCAGTACATGTGACAATAAATTCAATTCAATTCAATACTATTTTTCTTTCTGCTGAAATTGGCAAATTCATATTTTCCTATGTTATACTCCAACTATCAATGTTTTACCCAATTATGTGAAATGTCAGTGATTGCTTTTCAGATTCTTTATATCAACTCAATTTACTTTCCTACCTATTTTTGTGTTATTCGCAAATTGAGCAACCATACCTTCATTGCCTTCATCAAAGTCATTTCTGTAGGTCCTAAATATTCAATGGCCCAGCATTGCTCCCTCTAACACTTCACTGGTTGCAACTGCCAACCCAAAAATAATCAACTTATCCCTACTCTCTGCTTCCTGGAACTCAATTATCCATGATTCCCAACACTGTGAGCTCTTTATTTTTTGTAGTAACTTTTGATGTGGCATTTTAGCAAATAGATTATGGAAAGCCAAGTATACATGGGTATACAGATTCTCCTTTATCCACACTGCATACTACTTCCTCAAAGTTTTGTAATAAATCTCAGAGAAGCATTAAGATTTGCAATGGAGGGATCCATAGGTGGTTTCAAAAGAGAGCAGTGTATTTGAGAGTGATTAATTTGAAGGGGTATGGAGTTAGGACTGGAGAATAGGACTAGTTAGGCAGCACTTTTGGAAGCCGGTACAGACTGATGGGTTGAATCGCCACCTTCTGTACTGCAAATTTTTATGAAATTAGTCAAACATATCTTCCCTTTCACAAAACCATGTTGATTCTGCTTTCAGGTTATTTTTATTCATTCCTAGGATTTTGATATTGAAGACGAGGCTGCAATTTATTGCCCATTCCTAACTGCTGGAGAGAACATGGTTGTGAGCTGCCTTCTTAAAAACTGCCATCCTTAAAGCTTAGGGCCACCCGCAGTGCTGTCAGGAAGTTGTTCGGTGACAGTGAAGGAAAGGCAATATATTTCCAAGTCAGGGTGATTTGTAACTTGAAAGGGACATGGCAGGTGGTGTTGTTCCCATGCAGCTAATGGCCTTATTCTTCTAGATGGCAGAGGTGACAGGATTGGAAGATATTGTTTGAGGAGCTTTGGTGAACTGGTGCAGTGTATATAGTAGGTAGTACACAGCTCCCACCAGTGGTGAAAAAACAATGTTCAAAGTAGTGGATGCGGTGACAATCAAGTACACTTTGTACTGGTTGATGTTAAGCTTTGAGTGTGTTGAAGCAGCACTTATCCATGAAAAGGGACAATGGGCCATCACACTCCTGACCTGTGCCTTGTAGATGTTTGACAGACCTTGAGGAATTATTACATTTACATTTTCCAAGTGTCCTGTTATAACCACTAGTTGGCAAACACACGTGCACAAACTCGAATGTGGCTCTTAAACTCTCATCTGGCTGCAACGTACCACGTATTATAAGTAAGTGTAAATAAGAACCAAGGAAAGTATTTAAGAGCAGTTCTTGAGAGCAGACTTCAAAGTGCTGACTGTATTTGGAATTTTCCTCTTTGTTTTATTGCACCTTTACAATGCAGAGGTCGAATCCCTCCATTAATTAAAATTAAAACACCCAGAAAAGCTTGCCTTGCCTCCTCAGGGTCGGGTATGTTTTGGCGCCGCCCTTTTGGCGCCAATCATTTGGCCCCACCTTTTTGGCACTCGTTACTTTGGCGCTGAGCTGTTTTGGCACCAATTCAGAATGAAAAAAAGTCTTGTTTGGTTAAAGAGGAGAGGATGACTAATGACCCAATGTAATTTTCTCAACTAGAAAGAGTTGATAGTCAAAGCTGTAATGACCCGCTATAGATTCAAATCTCATTTTGTAATCATCTTCTCATTTAACAATTGTTAATAGTCATCTACTGCCAAATGTAGCAAAATGTAGAAATTCATTTTTATAATGAATAGGTTAAAAGTAATGAATAAAAAATAATTAGATTTATTTCTTACAATGCAATAAAAACGAACTTCTTACGGGCTGTACGATTTTTTTAAAATTCTAAATTGGCGCTAAAACAGCTCAGCGCCAAAGTAATGAGCGCCAAAACAGTTTATAGCCAAAACAGCTGGGCCAAATGATCGGCGCCAAATAGTCCTATTCCGCCTCCTCATCTGTTAAAAATAAATGAAAGAAACTCCCGATTTCCACAGTTTACAGAAAAAAAAACTTATTTTCCTAACAATAACAGTGAAAATTAAATGAAACCATTAACAAACCTGAGTCCCCTTTTTCTTAACTAATCACCATCTTACCCTAACTCTGTTAAAAAATGGTGCTCCAATAACACAATTACTAAACATTAAATTAACTTAATCTCTAAAGTCCATACTGTCTCTTTCACTGTCTTCCTTCCAGTCTTCCAAATCTGCTGTCTTCACTCTGCATTTCCTTCTTACATTTTATTGTGAGTGACTTTTTAGAAAATTTCTTGGTACCTTTATTGGATGAAGCCTTGAGAGATTTCTTTTTTGCGCTTTCAGAGTCCTTTTCAGATGACATGTGCTCTCTGGTCTGATAATCAGTTGGTTCTGACTATTTTTTGAAATGCCCTCTCTTTTTACATCCCCAAGACTCGTACTCTCTCATTAATCTAATGTTGTCCTTACAATAAAATTCAAATCAATTGCTTTTTGGTACCCTGGGAATAATTTAATGAGTTAAATTCAAATCCAGTTGCCTTAACATCAAAACACGACTCCAAGCTGATTGCTATACATGATCAATTCTCATCACTCTCTGCACCTGTCAGCTAGTCATGGACACATGTGCTGTCACAATCTGTCAGCTCAGAAAAGGCCATAAAGGGACCATACTCTCTTTCAACTTTGTAACACACCCTTTGTACATGGTCATTTACCCAACTGTGATCTTTCTTAAGGGGCTATATTACTTGCATGCACATCCACAATCTCAGCATTTCCAATAATTTGGAAATGCTATTCAGCTTTTCAGAAATAATGGAGTTAGAGTCATAAAGATGTACAGCACAGAAGGAGACCCTTCCGTCCAATTCATCCATGCTGACCAGTTATCCTAACCTATTCTAGTCCCATTTGCCAGCACTTGACCCATATCCCTCTAAACCCTTCCTATTCGTATACCCGTCCAGATGCCTTTTAAGTGCTGTAATTGTACCAGCCTCCACCACTTCCGCTGGCAGTTCATTCCATTTACACACCAATCTGCATGTAAAAGTTGCCCCTTAGGTCCCTTTTCTATCTTTCCCCTCTCACCCTAAATCTATGCCCTCTAGTTCTGAATTCCCCCACTCCAGGGAGAATTTTTTTTTTTATATAAACTTCTATAAACTTTGGAAATAGAACCAGTCTGACTCAAGACTGGGATACAGACAGAATCTAACCTCACACCTTTAATGCATTGTCTGAGCTATGATGTCACCTTTTGTTATAAAACATTAAGTTATCTTGAGAACGTGACTTAAAAAAAGCTCTGAGATTACATATTAATGAAGCGAAACCTGCATTTTAAAAGATGAAAGACTTAACAATCCAGGTTTGTTCAATATATCACTGTATGACACTGTAATCTTTTGCTATAGGTACTGTGTCTAATGATCTTATACTCCACAACCACTTGATGAAAAAGCAGTGCTCTGAAAGCTAGTGCTTCCAAATAAACAGGATAGCATGGTGGCATAGTGGTTAGCACTGCTGCCTCACAGCACCTGGGCCTTGGGTTCGATTCCAGCCTTGGGCAACTGCCTGTGTGGAGTTTGCATATTCTCCCTGTGTCTGCATAGGTTTGCTCTGGTTTCCTCCCACAATCCAAAGATGTGCAGGTCAGGTGAATTGGCCATGCTAAATTGCCCATAGTGCTAGGTGCATTAGTCAGAGGGAAATGGGTCTGGGTGGGTTACTCTTCAGAGGGTTGGTGTGGACTTGTTGGGCCAAATGGCCTGTGACCATACTGTAGGGAATCTTATCTAATCTAAGTCTGGTATTGTGTGATTTTTAACTTTGTCCAGCATTGGCTGCTCCACATCATAGAAGCAGTGATTGCAATGATGATTGCAACAAAAAATACACTCAAGATGTAAGATTCCTTTGTTGTGAATCAGGCTGCCCTTTTTAAGTGGGTTAAAAAAAGACAAATTCATTTTAATCAAGCTCATGTTTTGTATCTTTTTAATATCATCTTATGCCACTACTATATAATTGCAAATTCAAAAATGTCACAACACTGGGTTATAGTCCAACAGGTTTACTTGAAACCGCAAGCTTTCAGAGCCCCCATTCTTTCCTCAGGCAGCTAGTGAGCAAATACATCAGACACAGAATTTATAAGTAAAAGACCAAAGGATCATACAACTTATACAAATGTATTAAACAAACTTAGATAGCTGTTAAGTATTTAATCAGTTAGAATAGAGGTGCAGGTTTCAATTGATAAATATGTAAATCCCAGAATTTCTTTCAAGTCACTGACCCAAGATAACTTAAGGTTTTATCAGAGTAAAGGTTAAAAAAAAATCAAAAAAACACCAGTTATAGTCCAACAGGTTTATTTGGAAGTACAAGCTTTTGGAGCGCCGCTCCTTCATAAGGTAACGAATTGGGTAGGACCATAAGACTCAGAATTTATAGCAAAAGATCATAGTGTCATGACCATCTCAGTCCAATACCAGCATCTCCACATCAGAATAAAGATGACACCTCTGATCAGACAATGCATTTTAGGTGTGAGGCCATGTTTCAAGTCTGTTTGTGACTGTCAGACTGGTTTTATTTCCAAAGGATGAATTTATAAAATGCCACATTTACTGACTGTTTACAGACCGTGTGTTTTTTGAGCAAAATTGAATGTACCTGCAAATACAAGTCTGCAAATGCAAATTCACCCCACAGATTTGTATGTGTGTGTGTATTGGGAGGAGGGGAGAGAGAAAGTCTGTATGCGTGCGTGTGTGCATGTGGGAAGGAGAGACAGGAAAGAGTGTGAGGATGGAGTGTGTGTGTGCAAATGCTCTTGAGAGAGAATGTGAGGGAGTATAGGCCTGTGAGAGTATGTATGTATGAAAAAGGGGGTCTGTGTGTGTCAGTTTGTGTGAGAGTGTGTGTGTGTATGTGTTCATGTGTATGAATCTAAGTGTGCGGGTACATGTGTGTACATGTGTATGTTTGTGTGGGGGAATAATTTAGCGGTCAAAGACATTCAGCCTCGGATCTTCAGGTAAACGTACTCCAAGGTGGACTTCAGGATATGCAACAACGCAGAGTTGCCGACCAGAGACTGATAACTATGATCTGTACCCATGAGGATAGCCTCAACTGGGATCTTGGGTTCATGTCATACTACAGGTGACCCTACCACACTATGCACACTCACACACAAACTCACACTCTCACAGTCATATACTCGCTTACACCTGCGCGCACTCTCTCTCTCAAGCACCCACACTCTCGCGCACACTCACATAAATATATACTCTCTCACACTCACATACACTCCCTCTCAAGCACAACACACACACACACACACACACACAGTCTCTCTCTCGCCACCCCACATACATATGCACACACATATATAAATCTATGGGGTGCATTTACATTTGCAGATACATTCTATTTTGCTCAAAAAGCAGACGATCTGTCGGCAGTAAATCAATATGGCATTTTATAAATTTCTCCTTTGGAAATAAAACCAGTCTGACAGACAAACAGACTTGAAACATGGCCTCACAGCTGAAATACACTGTCTGACCAGAGGTGTCACCTTTACTCTGATAAAACCTAAACCTATCTCAGGGCAATGACTTCAAAGAAATTCTGAGATTTATCAATCAATATTAATTAATCTAAACCTGTACATCCATTCTAATTCATTAAAGACTTAATAGCCACATAGACTTGCTTAATACTTTTACATAAGTTGCATTTCCATTTGATCTTTTACTTATATATTCTGTGCCTGATGTATTCTCTTTCGTTAGCTGCCTAAGGAAGGAGCGGGGGCACTGAAAGCTTGCAGTTTCAAATCAACCTGTTGGACCACAACCTGGTGTTGTGTGATTTTTGACTTTGTCTGCCCAGTCCAACACTGGCACCTCCTCATATTATTACACTTCAGTGTTGAAATTTGTAAATGAAAGTATTCTAATTAAATACTGTAATTACAATTAATAACTAATAACTATATTTTAAAACAGTTTACAAAGTTATTACTCAAGGAGTTTTATTTGTGTTGGAAATCTCCTCTCCCTTCCTCATTTTTATGTTTTATTTCCTTTCACAATATGATCACAGATTTTTGTAGCTGCTACAGGAAAAATGGTGAGAGACTAATGGTGCCTCTTCCAGGGAAGGCCTGCTAAATCACAAGCCAATCATGCATTGCAAGGCAAGTGGACCTCCCCAAGAGTCATTTGCATGGAGTTGGAGAGGTCCCGCTTGTAAGGACCTACTGACTAATCAGAGGCCAGTAGCTCTTCTGTTGGCATGTGATGGAGGAGGCTATGGCTAGAAAAAAATGTGCATTGAACTATTGCATCTTTGTTCAGTGCCAAGTATCCTGATTCTCAATTAAATTTTGCCTGGTCAAAATAGCTACCTGCAAATTAAATTTATTGCAAATGATAACTTCTTTGTTCAACTTCTTGAACTGCATAATTTTGAAAGAACAAATGTAGTCATAATACATTGCAACTAGTGTTTATCCATTACTCTTCCTCCTTCTGTTAGCTTTTCTTCTTGTGTTGAGTTTAAAGTAGCACGTACTTTCAAATCAAGCTTTAACGCACCTTAATAATACCACAAAGTATAATGATAAATTCTACTATCAGTAAAGTTCACATAAAAATTCCTCACACCTTCATAATATATCCTTTGTTTATAGAGTCTTAGAGATGTATAGCATGGTAACAGACCCTTCGGTCCATCTTGTCCATGCCGACTAGATGTCCCAACTTAATCTAGTCCCACTTTCCAGCATCCGGCCAGTTTCTCTCCAAACAGTTCCTATTCATATACCCATCCAGATGCCTTTTAAATATTGCAATAGAATATAGAACATTACAGCGCAGTACAGGCCCTTTGGCCCTCGATGTTGTACCGACCTGTGGAACGAATCAGAAGCCCATCTAACCTACTCTATTTCATCCCGTCCATATGTCTATCCAATGACCATATAAATGCCCTTGAAGTTGGCGAGTCTACTACTGTTGCGGACAGTGATATTTTGAGTCTTGTGCTAACCAATTCACTGACCTTGCTCATCAGACAAATGTATCTTATTTTAATAATAGATCAACTTTCCCACCTGTGAATAATAATCAACATAGGTGATTTCAGTTCCATCTGCTTTTTTGAATATGTCAGTAGGTTTCACGCTCCAGTCAATGTCATTGATACGATATGTTTTGTTGTTGTATCTAGGAGAAAGAAACAGTTCAGTAATATAAAAATCTATAATAAGAATGACGATCTAGATTTTTTCTTCAAGTTAGGTTACCATAACTGGATATTTCAATAAATGTGCAGCTGCTCCCCATTAGCCTCTACTAATTCTGCATTTTAGCTGAGCCAACTTTGAGCATATGTCTGTCCGAATAGGAGTCTATTATAATTACTATAGCTACAACTGTGAGAAAAACACTATTTATACTTGAGGAAATTTGTCCATCCCTGAAATTCAGTGCTATTAGCACAACGATAAGGGTAGATGATTTTCTTTCATATTTAAATATTCTAAGCAATGGTTGAATTAAGTTCACAATTTTGAATTTCTTCAACTGGCTAAACTTAGGACACTAGCTGTGCTGAACTGCAGCAGAACTCCAAACCATTGTTTGCCTAGTCCAAAACAGGGTCAAAAGCCATTGTCAAGACACATCCTTAAAGAGGGTATGGGACTCACTCTTTTGAATCTCCACTAACACATCAGCTAAACTTGGGTTGCTTTACCCGAAACAATATTCGGGTAGTGTCTCCCACCCGTCCTCCTCCTCTAACCAAACAAAAAGGTCTTGTGTGCTGGATTGGTAACGTAACTAGTTTCCTTTTGTTTTAGTTTGTCAGTAGTCTCATTGGGAATTTAGAATAGTGGGAATGGAGGTTAGGGCAGCTGAAAGTTCTGAGAGGGAAGGGTCAGATCTATTGTCCCTGCTGACTGCACCTGTGGGAATTGCACCCAACTCAGCTCCTTGAAAACCTCATTAGGGAACTGGACCTGGAGCTGGATGAACTTGGATGATTCGGGAGGCAGAGGGGTTATCAAGAAAAGTTACAGGGAGGTAGCCACACCTCAAGCAAAAGAAGGCCTACTGTCAGGGGATGGAAAGGGAACTGGCTGGCAGTGCAGGATCCCCTGTGGCTGTTTCCATCAGCAACAAGTATACCACTTTGGATATTGTTGGGGGGATGACTAGCCAGGGGTAAGCAATGGGGCACAGATCTCTGGCACAGACTCTGTCCCTGTTGCTCAGAAGGGAAGGGGGAAGAGGAGCAGAGAATTAGTCATTGGAAACTCTATAGTTAGGGGAAAGATAGGAGGTTCTATGGGAATGAGAGAGACTCATGGTTTGTGTATTGCCTCCGAGGTGCCAGAGCTTGTGATGTCTCTGATCATGTTTTTGGATCCTTGTGGGGGAGGGGGAGCAGCCCCAAGTTGTTGTTGGTGCCTCTATGGACCACAAAGATAGGAACAGAAATGTGGATTTAAGGCAGAAATTCAGGCAGCTAGGGTGGAAGCTTACAGCTGGAATTAACAGAGTTGTCGTCTCTGGGTTGTTGCCCGTGCCACATGCTAGCGAGGTGAGGAATAAGGAGAGAGAAGAATTACACAGATGGCTAAAGGTATGGTGCAGGACGGAGGGTTTTGGTTACCTGGATAATTGGGGCTCTTTCTGGGGTAGGTGGGACCTCTACAAACAGGATGGTCTTCACCTGAACCAGAGGGGTACAAATATTCCGGGGGGTGGGGGGTGGAATTTGCTAATGCTCTTTGGGTGGGTTTAAACTAATTCAGCAGGGGGATGGGTACCAAAATTGTAATTAGAGTATAGGGGAGGTTGAGAGTAGTGAAGTCAGAACTAAGATTTCAAGATTGCAAGAAAGCATCGGCAAGCAACAAGTTCATTGGAAGTGTGTCTACTTCCATACAAGGAGCATCTGGAATAAGGTGGGTGAACTTGCAGCATGTGTTGGTACCTGGGATTTCAATGTTGTGGACATTTCAGACACATGGGTAGAGCAGGAACAGGAATGGTTATTGCAGGTTCCAGGATTTAGATGTTTCGGTAAGAACAGAGAAAATTGTAAAAGACGGGGAGGTGTGGCATTGTTAGTCAAGGATAGTATTATGGTGGCCGAAAGGACTTTTGAGGACTCGTGTAATGAGGTAGTATGGGCTGAGATTAGAAACAGGAGAGGTTACCCTATTGAGAGTTTTCTGCAGGCCTTGAGATAGTTCCAGAGATGTAGAGGATAGGATAGCAAAGATGATCCCCAATAGGAGCGAGAATGACAGGGTAGTTGTTATGCGATCTTTAACTTTCCAAATACTGACAGCTATAGTTCAAGTACTTCAGATGGGTCAGTTTTTGGCCAATGTGTACAGCAGGGTTTCCTGACACAGTATGTAGACAGGCTAACAAGGGGTGAGGCTACATTAAATTTGGTACTGGGTAATGAACCTGGCCAGGTTGTAGGTTTGGAGGTAGGTGAGCACTTTGGCAACATTGGCCACAATTCAGTTATGTTTACTTTAGTGATGGAAAGAGATAGCTATATTCCACAGGGCAAAAGTTAAAGTTAGGGAAAAGGCAATTATGATGCGGTTAGGCAAGATTTAGGGTACATAGGATGGGGAAGGAAACTGCAGGGGACAGGCACAATGGAAATGTGGAACTTATTCAAGGAACGGTTACTGCGTGTCCTTGATAAGTATGTATCTGTCAGACAGGGAGGAGTTTATCGAGATCAGGAGCCGTGGTTTACTAAGGAAGTTGAATCTCTTGTCGAGAGGAAGAAGGAGGCTGATGTTAGGATGAGACTTGAGAGTTACAAGTTAGCTGGGAAAGACCTAAAGAAAGCACTAAGAGGAGCCAGGAGGGGACATGAGAAGTCATTAGCAGTGAGGATCAAGGAAAACCCTAAGGCTTTCTATCGGTATATCGGGAATAAAAGAATGACGAAAGTTTAGGGCCAATCAAGGATAGTAGTGGGCAGTTATGCATGGAGTCGGAGGAGCTAGGGGAAATGCTAAATGAATACTTTTCATCAGTATTCACACTAGAAAAAGATAATGTAGTCAAGGAAAATACTGAGATACAGGCTACTAGACTAAATGGGATTCAGGTGCATAAGGAGGAGGTGTTAGCAATTCTGGAAAGTGTAAAAATAGGTAAGTCCCCTATGCTGGTTGGGATTTATCCTCAGATTCTCTGGGAAGCCAGAGAGGAGATTACTGAGCCTTTGGCTTTGATCTTTATGTCGTCATTGTCTATAGGAATAGTGCCAGAAGATTGGACGATAGCAAATGTTGTTCCCTTGTTCAAGAACGGGAGTACAGACAACCTTGGAAGTTATAGACCAGTGAACCTCACTTTGGTTGAGGGTAAAGTGTTGGAAAAGGTTATAAGAGATAGGATTTATAATAATCTCAAGAGGAATAAATTGATTAGGGATAGTCAACACGGTTTTGTGAAGGGTAGGTCGTGCCTCACAAACATTATTGAGTTCTTTGAGAAGGTGACCAGACAGGTGGATGACAGTAAAGCAGTTAATGTGGTGTATATGGATTTCAGGAAGGCATTTGATAAGGTTCCCCGCTGTAGGCTATTGCACAAAATACAGAGGTATGGGATCGAGGGTGATTTAGCAGTTTGGATTGAAAATTGGCTGGCTGAAAGAAGACACAGGGGTTGGTGGTTGATGGGAAATATTCATCCTGGAGTTCAGTAAGTAGTGGGGGATTGCAAGGATATGCTTGGGTCCACTAGCGCTTGTCATTTTTATAAATGACTTGAATGAGGGCTTAGAAGGATGGGTTAGTAAATTTGCCGATGACACTAAGGTCGGTAGAGTTGTGGCTAGTGGTGAAGGATGTTGTAGGTTACAGACAGGCATAGATAAACTGCAGAGCTGGGCTGAGAGGTGGGAAATGGAGCTTAATGGAGAAAGGTGTGAGGTGATTCACTTTGGAAGGAGTGACAGGAATGCAGAGTACTTGGGTAATGGTAAGATTCTTGGTAGTGTAGATGTGCAAAGGGAACTCTGTGTCCAGGTACATAGATCCTTGGAAGTTACCACCCAGTTGATAGGGTTGTTAAGAAGGCATACAGTGTGTTAGCTTTTATTGGTAGAGGGATTGAGTTTTGGAGGCGCTGGTTATGCTGCGCTGTACAAAACTCTAGTGTGGACACATTTGAAGTATTGCATACAGTTCTGGTCACCGTATTAAAGAAGAATGTGGAAGCTTTGGAAAGAATTCAGAGGAGATTTACTAGGATGTTACTTGGTATGGAGGAAGGTCTTATGAGGAAAGGCTGAGGGACTTGAGGCTATTTTCGTTAGAGAGAAGAAGGTTGAGATGTGACTAAATTGAGACATAAGATAATCAGAGGGTTAGATAGGCTGGACAGCAAGAGCATTTTTTCCTCAGATTGTGATAGCTAGCACAAGGGGACATAGCTTTAAATTGAGGGGTGATAGATATAGGACAGATGTCAGAGGTAGTTTCTTTACTCAGAGTAGAAAGGGCATGGAACACATTGCCTGCAACAGTAGTAGACTCACCAACTGTAAGGGCATTTAAATAGTCATTGGATAGCCATATGGACGGGAATGGAATAGCGTCGGTTAGATGGGCTTCAGATTGGTTTCACAGGGCAGCGCAACATCGAAGGCCAAAGGCCCTGTACTGCGCTGTAATGTTCAATGTTCTAATTGGGAAGTCAATATTCATTTTTAGTAATGTGAGGATACTATGGCTTTAAAAGGTGTATTTTGTCCTGGTTTTATTTAAAATGAAAAGAAGTTGATACAGAGGTAGTGAGTGGTCTGTTCCCAACCAACAAAGTGAATAACAAAGTGAATACGTTTTCTTTGAAAAGGTTGGAACAAAGGGGTGGAGTCAAGCTCCCACAAAATCAGGACTTTCGTTTAACCTTCAATGATGTTTGGAAACTGTTATACATCTCTTCCTGTGACAGCAAAATGCTTGCATTCTTTCTCTCTGTCTCTTTGCTTTTTCACTTGATACTCTTTTCTTCCAGACTGGAGCATTACATATGAGACAATCTATTTAACTGAACTTGCCTTTTCCAAGTGTGTGTTTATTGTGTGTTATTATATTGAAACAGTTGCTGTTCAGTAGATTAAATAACCTATTATTCTATTAAAATTTCCATTAGAGTTGTGACACCAATTCTTCTTTTGTTTGTATTTTAACTATAGTGTGAGAATACAGATGCTGCAATGAGAGGATTCTTCACAAAAAGGAATACAATGCTGCTCAGAAGCAGAAGAGCGTCACTGGGACTGTTTGGAATCAGTGAACTGGACCATATTCACATACTCAGCGGAAAATCTGGATGAGTATACCACCACCTATATGGACTTCACTAGCAGATGCGTGGAGGACTGCTTGCCAAAGAAGTCAATCTGGGTGTTCCCCAACCGGGAAACATTGGATGAACTGGGAAATCCACTCCCTGCTGAAGACCAGGTGTGCAGCATTCAAGTCAGATTACCCAGAACTATACGGAAAGTACAGACATGACCTAAACAGAGCCAGAGATGCCAAGAGGCAGTACCAGACCAAATTAGAGGTCCGAACCAACCTTATGCACTGCCACTATCTGTGGCAAAGCATAAACAACATAACAGGATACAAAATGAAACAGACCACATTTCTCCCTGATGTGCTCAATGTTTTCTATTCCAGCCAGATGGTGTCATCTGCCCCGACAGCCCCGGAGGTACCTCTTCCATACATCACCGCTGCAGACAACCCAAGAAAAGTGATGAGCCCAGATGGAATCCCCAGCCATGCACTTAGATCCTGTATGGACCAGCTGCCAGAGGTATTTTTAACTGGCATCTTTAACCTCTCCCTCCTACAAGCCAAAGTCCTCACCTGCTTCAAGAAGACCTCCATCATCCCAGTACCTAAGAAAGCACATGTAACATGTCTTAATGCTTACCACCCTGTGGCTTTGACCTCCATATTAATGAACTGTTTTGAGAGGATGGTCATTGCCAACAACAACTCAAGTCTTGCAGCATGCCTCAGTCCCCTGCCATTTGCCTACTGACATAACAGGTCCACAGTGGAATGCCATATCCCTAAACCTACACTCATCGCTGGAACATCTAGATATCAAGGACATCTATGCCAGACTCCTGACAGTGACTACAGCTCTGCCTTCAATACCATTACCCCTTTCAGGCTGTAGGTCTCAGCTCCGCCTTCTGCAACTGGATCCTCAGCTTCCTAACCATAGATCGTAATCAGTGAAGATATATAACTACATCTCCTCCACGATAACACTCAACACGGTAGCTTCCCAAGGATGTGTTCTCAACCTCCTCCTATATTGCCTGCACACACACATGACTGTGTTACCAAATTCCAAATGAATGCCATCTGCAGGTTTGCTGACAAAAATACCATGGCTGGTCAGATTTCAAACGATGAGGAGTCAGGATACAGAAAGGAGATAGCAGGCTTGGTGACATGGTGCATCATTAACAACCTCTTTCTCAATGTCAGAAAAACTAAAGAACTGATCACTGACTTCAGAAATAAAGGAGAACATGCTCCTATCTATATCAATGGAGCAGACATTGAGAAGGTTGACCAGGTAAGTTCCTAGGAGTGACGTTAACTGACGACTTGTCTTGGACGTCCCACGTAGATGCAAACATCAAGACACAATGACATCTATTCTTCCTCAGGTGACTCAGGAAATTCAGCACATCCATAAGGACCCTCAGTAACTTTTACAGATGCACCATAGAAAGCATACTGCCCTCGTGCATATCACCCGGGTATGGTAACTGCTCTGCCCAGGACCATAAACTACAGATGGTTGTGTGCATAGCATAGACCATTACGGAAGCTAACCTCCCATCCTTGGGCTCCATTTACATGTCTGTTGCCACGGAAAGGCTGTCAACATCATCAAAGACCCACTCCACACTGGTAATGCTCTTCTACAACTTCTTCCATCAGGCAGAAGACACAGAAACTTGAATACACACACCCTCAAGCTCAAGAACAGCTTCTTCTGTGCATTATTAGACTGATGAATGGACTCTCTAACTTCAAATAATGCTATCTTGTTAATGTTGATCTTGTCTTGCACATGTCCTGTGTGGTGTAACCTGTACACCTTACTCTGTCCAGGTTTTTTTTCACCCAATCTATGTCCTTGTTTACTATGATCTGACTGTACTGCTCATAAACAAAGCTTTTCACTCTACTTCGATGCACGTGACAATAAATCAGATCAATCTATCTGAATAAACCATAATTTGCTTCAAGTGTTTGCTTCAATCTAGTGCAACTGGAACACAGCATCTTACATTTGCCTTTAAAAAAATAAAAAGTTAGCGTCTAGGTTATCTTCTTAATATATCTTGAGGGGGTATGGTCTGGTCCACACAAAAAAAAAATTGGGGCTCTTGTTGGGATCACAATCTCTCATTCCAGTTTGGGTTTAGGATTATTGGACTCAAAGACAATGAGCATTCAATGCTGGTGTTCACTTTATGGTTGGTTTAAATAGGGAATGCTTTGTGTAGTCATGGCTCTTTCGGTAACTAAGAGTTTCCTGTGGATGGAAGAAGTCACTTTGGGAGTATTACAGAAAGTAAGCAAGACACATCTTTTGGAATTGACAAACAAGCTGGAGTTAGGTTGCCTTTGTATGAGTGAAAAGGGGAGGTAATTGCAAACAATAGCTCAACATTTATGATATCCAGAAATGCAGTTGGAATCTTTGAAAATAGCTAAAATTCAATTGCAAATGAAGCATGAAAAGGAAATTAAAGAGTTTGAATTATGATTGAAGGCAGAAGAAAAGCAGAAAAAGAGAGCAGTTCTAGCACAGGAAAGAGAAACAGAAGGGAAGACTAAACAGAAGAAAAGGAAAAAAAGAGTTTTTGAACTACGGAGATGAGAACTGAAAACACAAAGTTGATTCAAAATGGCGGAGGTGGCGGTGCAAGGCAGGAGTAGGAACAGACAGCAATCTCATCGGGAATTGAACCCGGGTCCCTGGCGCTGTGAGGCAGCAGTGCTAACCACTGAGCCACTGTGCCACCGATTATGATGAGATTGCACATTCTCCCTGTGTCTGCGTGGGTTTCCTCCGGGTGCTCCGGTTTCCTCCCACAGTCAAAAGATGTGTAGGTTAGATGAATTGGCGACGCTAAATTGCCTGTAGAGTTAGGTGCATTAGTCAGGGGTAAATTTTTTAGATTAGATTACTTACAGTGTGGAAACAGGCCCTTCGGCCCAACAAGTCCACACCGCCCCGCCGAAGCACAACCCACCTATACCCCTACATATACCCCTTACCTAACACTACGGACAATTTAGCATGGCCAATTCACCTGCCCTGCACATCTTTGGACTGTGGGAGGAAACCGGAGCACCCGGAGGAAACCCACGCAGACACGGGGAGAATGTGCAGACTCCACACAGTCAGTCGCCTGAGGCGGGAATTGAACCCAGGTCTCTGGCACTGTGAGGCAGCAGTGCTAACCACTGTGCCACCGTGCCGTGTAAGGGAACAGGTCTGGGTGGGTTGCTCTTCGGAGGATCGGTGTGGACTTGTTGGGCCGAAGGGCCTGTTTCCACACTGTAGGGAATCTAATCTAATCTATAATCAAAAGCCTGGTGGGGAATCTGTTTAATTATGTCCAAGGATTGCCTATGTTTGACAACAAGGATATAGAAGCATTTTTCATTTCATTTGAGAAAGTGTCTAAACAAATGAAATCGCTGGTGATCACGTAGGCATTGTTGATGCAAACAAAGTTGACAGGTAGAGCCAGTGAGGTATTTGCATCACTGTCAGAGGAGGGATTTGGGGAGTATGATGATGTGAAAAAAAACATTTTATGTGCATATGCACTGGTGACTGAAGCCTACAGACAGTTCAAGAATCTAAGGAAGGAGCCTGGTCAAACCTACACTGAATTTGAAACATCTAAACAAAGCAATTTTGATAGGTGGATAAAGGCACCGAAAATAGGTCAAACATATGACACTTTCAGACAGACAACTAGTTTGAAGAAGTTCAAAATTCGCAACCTGAAGTAGTGCAAACTCATGTGAAAGACCAGAGAGTTAAGACTGCAGAAATGGACAATGATTATGAGTTAGTTCATAAATCAGGCTTCCGATATCAATTTCAATCTGCGAGGAATAAAACTTGGGGGAAAAGAGATATCCTCACAAGGTAAGGGCAAAGGAGATATCATTGATACTTTGGGAAGACAGATTTGGGAAAACAGGATAAACCAGAAAGTTTTGTTGAAATATAAAGGAAAGTACAGTCGAAGCTAAAAAGCTGCAAGAACATACAACCTGATCACAGGTTGGTTGAGAAGAAAGTGTCATATCTCTAAAGAATTTATTTGCATGGATAAGGTTTACTCATCTATGCCAGGAGGAGCAGGGAAAGAAATTAAAATTAAAAAGAAATTAAAAGAAATTTTCTGCAATCTCATCGGTGGTAATATTTGGAATTCATGTTAAGAAGTACAATATTCTGCATTATAAGATGAGGCTGGAGAGTCCAGTGAAAAGTGATGAAGTGGTGGGAGGAGTAATAGAGGAATTTTCGGTTTCAGACATACAGTTATCCTTGGTAATTATACAGCTGGATCACAGGTGAGAGTGAGGACTATTGTGGTTGAAAAGCCAATGAAAGGTCAGACAACTGGGGTGTTACAGGATGTATAACCTGGGATTTTTCCTGACTGTGTGGTAAAAATGTTTCAAAGCATCAGTTAAAACAGGAGGAGAAATCAAATAGTAAAGGTAAGGAAGTTTACGTTCAATTATCAGAAACTACGTTTGATTAAATGGTTGGGAAAAAATACGAACAGTGGAGGACAAAATAGATATTTTTAGTTCAGATAAGCTAGATGAATTACAACAGAAAGATAAGAAATTAAAGCAGTTATATTAAACAATGTACACAGAAAAATTTGAATGTATCCCAGAATGTTGCTATCTTAAAAATGTAGCCTTGATGAGGAAATGGAAACCATTACTTATTCAGGCAGATGAAAAATGGGCAGAAGTTCATCGAGTTGTTTTATCAGTAGGTTACAGAAAGGTGGTGTTGTGGGTAGCATGAATTACCGGTAGGTCGTCATTTAGAATAAGGAAAAACTCAAGCCAAAATACTAAAACGTTTTATTGGCCTGGATTGCAGAGATGTGGTTGAATTTTGCCAGACATGTCATACATGTCAGGTAATTGGAAAACCTCAGGAAGTGATAGAAACAGCCCTCTTAATATCCATTCCCACATTTGAGGAACCTTTTACAAGAGTCCTAATTGATTGCATAGGACCCCTCCCTTGATTTGATTGTATTTCAGCAGGTAGCCCATATCTAGCAGAAAATGTCAGTGGCTCTTCTACAATCCTTTTAGCCATGATATTGCTTAATGGAATGGCCTCCAGAAATCTAACAGACACATCTATTATGGTCAACAAACATGGATTCCCACACTTAGCTTTAGGGAGGGGTCCAATTGTCATATTATTTGATAAAAAGACCAGATGAAAGGAAATCTCAGTGTATCAAGTGGATACACTCAAAAGGTATTTTGACTAGGAAGGAAAGCAAAAGATCAATTTATTACTGGTTACAACACAAAGTGAAGAATCGATTTCAGATGATTCTGAATTGGAAATGTCTCAAATTAAATTGTATAATGAGGAAATTCTCAAATATTTGGAGACATTATTGAGTTACCTTCCAGAGGAAAATCAAAACGAGCTGAAAGATTTTTACAAATCAGCTAGTGTGTTATGTGGGAAGAACCTGGGAAGTACTAAACTAATTACACATGACGTAGATATAGGAAATGCTGTTCCAATTCAGCAACATCATAGACGCAATCCTTTGAAGTTGGCAAGACATAGAAAACATGTTCAGAAATGCCACAGTTCAAGTGAATTGCAGAAAATGGAGCTCACTCACAGCAATGATGCCAAAACCAGACAGTACCCAACGATGTGGACTATCATAAAGTCAATCAAGTTACAAAGTCTGATTCATATCTTATTCCACGTTTGGAAGACTATATTGAGAAGGTGGGACAAACAAATTATATTTCTATGTTGGACTTACTAAGAAAATGCTCAAGAGTGAAGAAAATTTCAGCTTTCAGAGACTGAATGGCCTGTACCAGTTTAAAGTCATAACATTTGTTATAAAAATGTGCCAGCCATATTTCAAAGATTGACCAATAAAGTCATTTCAGGATTGTGTGTTGTACATAAATAATCTGGTGATTTTCAGTCACACAAGGAAGAAGCAATTAGAGCATCTAGCAGAATTATTTGATCAACTTCAAGAGGCTGGCTTGGTGATAAATTAGATTAGATTAGATGACTTACAGTGTGGAAACAGGCCCTTTGGCCCAACAAGTCCACACCGCCCCGCCGAAGCGCAACCCACCCATACCCCTACATCTACCCCTTACCTAACACTACGGGCAATTTAGCATGGCCAATTCACCTGACCGGCACATCTTTGGAGTGTGGGAGGAAACCGGAGCACCCGGAGGGAACCCACGCAGACACGGGAAGAATGTGCAGACTCCACACAGAGAGTCGCCTGAGGCGGGAATTGAACCCAGGTCTCTGGCACTGTGAGGCAGCAGTGCTAACCACTGTGCCGCCCCAAAATAAACTTGGCTGTGAGTTCACAAAAGCCCAAGTCATGTTGCTGGGCCATATCATGGACAGATGGCTCCACAGGATGTGAAAACAAAGGTGCTTATGGAGTTTCCTATACCACTGATGAAAACAGAAGTACTATGATTCCTGGGACTGAATGGTTTTTATCAAAAATTAAGTATTGAATTTTATCAGTGTGGTTGCTGCACTGACGGACCTGTTGTAGAAGCACAAAACACTTCAGTGGAGGGAAGAGTGTCAGAAGATATTTGACACCTGAAAGCTGTGGTAATCACCGCCCCTGTGTTAGCAACATCTAATTATGCAAAGCCATTCAAGGTGGCTATCAATACAAGGATTGGTGATGTACTCTTGCAAGACAGCAAGAGAACACCTATTGGGTATTTTTTCCAAAAGCTAAATATTTATCAAAAGAAATATTCCACAATTGAGGAGACCTTACATTTGGCATTAGCATTGCAACATTTATGTTGTCAATCATATGTCTGAGATAATTGTATATACTAATCAGGTTTTTGGAAAAATTTAAGGATAAAAATTCCAGACTATTTAGATGGAGCTTATTATTGCAGCCATTCAGTTTGAAAATTATACATGTAGCAGGATAAGAGAATGTAATTGCCAACATGTTGTCATGATTTAGATGAGTGAAGATGGAGGCATTCTGTGGGGGAACAATGAATTGAAATGTACTGTAGTATTGAATGTGTTCATGCTTAGCGACAATGAAATATATGTGCATTGCAGTATACTAATAGCCAAAGATCAAAAGGTATTTAAAAATTAAGCCATCCTTGGACATGGATGATTCATTCTATTTGAAGCGGGAAGGTGTGACGATACTATGGCTTTAAGAGGTGTCCTTTGTCCTTTTTTTTGTAAGGAGAAGTTAAGACAGCAGTGGCAAACAATCTGTTCCTAGCTAGTGAAGTGAACAGGTTGTGAGTCCTTGTGCATTTTAAAAATTGAAGCAGCATGAAGGATGGGTTTAAGCTCCCACCAAACCAGGATTTTAGTTTAACTTTCCATAGCTGTTGGAGTTTAGAAGCTGCTATTCTCCCTGCTACACCAAAATGCTTGCATCCTTTCTCTTTCTCAGTGTTTTCTCTTGATTTTCTCCTGTACCAGGAAATAGATAGGGCATGTCAGAAAGGCAAGATCACAGCGATAATGGGGGACTTCAATATGCAAATGGATGGGTGAATAATGTTGCCAGTGGACCCAAAGAAAGGAAATTCATGGAATGCTTACAGGATGGCTTTTTGGAACAGCTTGTGATGGAGCACACAAGGGAGCACACTATTCTGGACTTAGTGCTGTGTAATGACTTTATAAAAGATCTTAAAGTAAGGGATCACTTAGGAGGCAGCAATAATAATATGGTAGTGTTAAGTCTGCAGTTTGAAAGAGGGAAGGCAAATTTGGATGTAATGGTGTTACAGTTACACAGGCATGAGAAAGGAACTGACAAAAATCGACTGGAAGCAGAGCCTTGTGAGGAAGACAGTTGAGCAACAATAGCAGGAGTTTCTGGGCGTAATTGGGGACACAGTACAGAGGTTCATCCCAGAGAAAAGAAAGAATATTCGGGGGGTAAGGGAGGAGGATTAGACAGCCATGGCTGACAAAGGAAGTCAGGAAATGTATCTTAGAAAAAGAGAGACCCTATAAAGTGGCTAAGAACAGTGGGAAATCAGAAGATTGGGAAGGATACAAAAGCAAACAGAGGATAACAAAGAGTGTAATAAGAAATGAGAGGATCAAATATGAAGGTAGGCTAGCCAGTAATATTAGAAATAATAGTAAAAGTTTCTTTCAGTACATAAGAAACAAACGACTGGCAAAAGTAGACATTGGGCCACTTCAAACTGATGCAGGAAGCCTAGTGATGGGAGATAAGGAAATAGCAGGAGAACTTAACAAGTACTTTGCGTCAGTTTTCACAGTGGAAGACATGAGTAATATCCCAAAAATTAAAGGGTGTCACGGGGCTGAGTTGAGTATGGTTGCCATTACGAAAGAGATAGTGCTAGAAAAGTTAAAAAGTCTTAAAATTGATAAATCTCCTGGCCCCGATGGGATACACCCTAGAGTTCTGAGAGAGGTGGCTGAGGAAATAACAGAGGCATTGGTTGAGATCTTTCAAAAGTCACTGGAGTCAGAAAAGGTCCCGGATGATTGGAAGATGGCTGTTGTAACCCCCTTGTTCAAGAAAGGATCAAGGCAAAAGATGGAAAATTATAGTCCAATCAGCTTAACCTCGGTTGTTGGTAAAATTCTAGAATCCATCATTAAGGATGAGGTTTCTAAATTCTTGGAAGAGCAGAGTCTTATTAGAACAAGTCAACATGGATTTAGTAAAGGGAGGTCATGCCTGACAAACCTGTTGGATTTTTTGAAGAGGTAACAAGTAGGTTAGACCAGGGAAACCCAGTGGATGTGGTCTATCTAGACTTTCAAAAGGCCTTTGATAAGGTGCCACACGGGAGGCTGCTGAGCAAGGTGAGGGCCCATGGTGTTCGAGGTGAGCTGCTGGGATGGATTGAGGATTGGCTGTCTAACAGAAGGCAGAGAGTTGGGATAAAAGGTTCTTTTTCAGAATGGCAGCCGGTGACGAGCGGTGTCCCGCAGGGTTCGGTGCTGGAGCCACAGCTGTTCGCATTATATATTAATGATTTGGATGAGGGAACTGGGGGCATTCTAGCGAAGTTTGCCGATGATACGAAGTTAGGTGGACAGGCAGGTAGTACTGAGGAAGTGGGGAGGCTACAGAAGGATCTAGACAGGTTGGGAGAGTGGTCCAGGAAATGGCTGATGGAATTTAACGTGAGCAAGTGCGAGGTCTTGCACTTTGGCAAAAAGAATAAAAGCATGGACTACTTTCTAAATGGTGAGAAAATTAATAAAGCCAAAGCACAAAGGGATCTGGGAGTGCTCGTCGAGGATTCTCTAAAGGTAAACATGCAGGTTGAGTCCGTGATTAAGAAAGCGAATGCAATGTTGTCTCTTATCTCAAGAGGGTTGGAATATAAAAGCAGAGATGTACTACTAAGACTTTATAAAGCTCTGGTTAGGCCCCATTTGGAGTACTGTGTCCAGTTTTGGTCCCCACACCTCAGGAAGGACATACTGGCACTGGAACGTGTCCAGCGGAGATTCACACGGATGATCCCTGGAATGACAGTGTAGCATATGAGGAACGGCTGAGGATACTGGGATTGTATTCGTTGGAGTTTAGAAGATTAAGGGGAGACCTAATAGAGATGTACAAAATAATACATGGCTTGGAAAAGGTGGATGCTAGGAAATTGTTTCCGTTAGACGAGGAGACTAGGACCCGTGGACACAGCCTTAGAATTAGAGGGGGTCATTTCAGAACAGAAATGCGGAGACATTTCTTCAGCCAGAGAGTGGTGGGCCTGTGGAATTCATTGCCACAGAGTGCAGTGGAAGCCGGGACGCTAAATGTCTTCAAGGCCGAGATTGATAGATTCTTGTTGTCTAGAGGAATTAAGGGCTACGGGGAGAACGCTGGTAAGTGGAGCTGAAATGCGCATCAGCCATGATTGAATGGCGGAGTGGACTCGATGGGCCGAATGGCCCTACTTCCACTCCTATGTCTTATGGTCTTAAAGTGGCCAAGAGCACTGGAAAATCAGAGGATTAGCAAGACTACAAAAACAAACAGAGGATAACAAATAGAGAAACAAGAAAGGAGAGGATCAAATGTGAAGGTAAGCTAGCCAGTAATATTAGAAAATATAGTAAAAGTTTATTTCAATACATAAGGAACAAACGAGAGGCAAAAATAGAAATTGGGACACTCCAAATTGATGCAGGAAGGCTCGTGATGGGAGATAAGGAAGTAGCCGAATAGCTTAATAAATACTTTATGTCAGTCTTCACATGACTAATATCCCAACAAATAAGGAGAGTCAAGGGGCAGAGTTGAGTATGGTCACATTACAAAAGAGAAAGAGCTAGAAAAGCTAAAAGGTCTAAAAATAGAGAAATCTCCTGGCCTGGATGGGCTACATCCTAGAGTTCTGAGAGAGGTGGCTGAAGAAATAGAGCAGGAAATGGTTGTAATCTTTTAAAAATCACTGGAGTCAGGGAAAGTCCCAGATGATTAGAAAAATCACTGCTGTAACCCCCTTGTTCAAGAAAGAATCAAGACAAAACATGGAAAATTATACGCCGATCAGCCTAACCTCAGTTGTAGGTAAAATTCTAAAATCCATCGTTAAGGATGAGATTTCTAAATTCTTGGAAGTGCAGGGTCAGATTAGAACACGCCAGCACGGATTTAGTAAGGGGAGGTCATGCCTGACAAGCCTGTTAGAATTATTTGAAGAGGAAACAAGTAGGTTAGACCAGGGACTCCCAGTGGATGTTATCTACCTAAATTTCTAAAAGGCCTTTGATAAGGTGCCTCACAGGAGGCTGCTGAGTAAGGTGTTTGAGGTGAGCTACTGGCATGGATTGAGGATTGGCTGTCTGACAGAAGGCAGAGAGTTGGGATAAATGGTATATTTTCGGATGGCAGCTGGTGACAAGTGGTGTCATGCAGGGTTCAGTGTTGGGGCAGCTGCTGTTCACTTTATATATTAATGATCTGGATGAGGGGACTGGGGGCATTCTGGCGAAGTTCGCTGATGATACAAAGTTAGGCAGACAAGCAGGTAGTTCTGAGGAGTGAGGAGGCGGCAGAAAGATTTAGACAGTTTAGGACAGTGGTCCAGGAAATGACTGATGAACTTCAATGTGAGCAAATGTGAGGTCTTGCACTTTGGAAAAAAGAATACCAGCATGGACTATTTTCTAATCAGTGAGAAAATTCATAAAGCCAAAGTACAAAGGGAGTTGGGAGAGCTAGTCCAGGATTCTCTCAAGGTTGACTTGCAGATTGAGTCCATGGTTAAGAAAGCAAATGTAATGTTGTCATTTGTCTCAAGAGGGTTGGAATTTGAAAGCAGCGATGTGCTACTGAGACTTTATAAAGCTCTAGTTAGGTCCCATTTAGAATAGTGTCCAATTCTGGGCCCCAAATCTCAGGAAGGACATACTGGCACTGGAGTGTGTCCAGCGGAGATTCACACAGATGATCCCTGGAATGGTAGGCTTAACATACGATTAATGGCTGAGGATCCTGGGATTGTATTCATTACAGTTTAGAAGGTTGAGGAGAGATCTAATAGAAACTTACAAGACAATGCTTGGCTTAGAAATGGTGAATGCTAGGATTAGGCAGTGATACTCACCCTTCGACGCTAACGGTCATTTTGAGTGCGAGCAGCAGCTAAGGTAAGACTGTTTGTTTTAAAAGTACTTACCGGGAGCGGGCAGCTGTGTTTTTTTTCACTCTCTCTCTTCACAGAAAGAGCGGGAGCAGCAGGGGGAAGTGACAACGACGACGACGTAAGCTTACCTGGGTAGGTTTGTTTCCCCTTTAAAAGCGCGCAGCTGTTGCAGGTTCCAGGGTATAAATGTTTTAGTAGGGTCTGAGGTGGGGGTAAAAGAGGGGGGGTGTGGCTTTGCTTGTCAAAGATAGTATTACAGCAGTGGAAAGGACGATGGACGAAGATTTGCCATCTGAGGTAGTTTGGGTTGAGGTTAGGAATAGGAGAGGTGAGGTCACCCTGTTAGGAGTCTTTTATAGGCCTCCTAATAGTCCTAGAATCGTTGAAGAAAGGATTGCGAAGATGATTCAGGAGAAGAGTGACAGTAATAGGGTGGTTGTTATGGGGGACTTTAACTTTCCTGATATTGATTGGGAAAGCTATAGCTCAAGTTCGTTAGATGGGTCAGTGTTTGTCCAATGTGTGCAGGAGAGTTTCCTGACACAATATGTAGATAAGCCAACAAGAGGTGAGGCCATACTGGATTTGGTTCTGGGTAACGAACCAGGCCAGGTATTGGAACTAGAGGTAGGTGAGCACTTTGGGGACAGTGACCACAATTCGGTGATTTTTACTCTAGTGATGGAGAGGGATAAGTGTGTACTACAGGGCAAGAGTTATAGCTGGGGGCAGGGAAATTATGATGCGGTGAGGCATGACTTAGGATGTGTGGATTGGAAAAGTAGATTCCAAGGCAAGAGCGTAATTGATATGTGGAACTTGTTCAAGGAGCAACTATTGAGTGTCCTTGATAAGTACGTACCTATCAGGCAGGGAGGAAAGGCTCGTGTGAGGGAGCCGTGGTTTAATAAGGAATTGGAATCCCTTGTTAAATGGAAGATGGCGGCCTTTGTAAAGATGAGGCGTGAAGGTTCAATAGGGGCGATTGAGAGTTATAAGGTAGCCCGGAAGGACCTGAAGAGAGAGCTAAGAGCAGCAAGGAGGGGACATGAAAAGGTCCTTAGTTGGTAGGATTAGGGAAAACCCTAAGGCTTTCTATAGGTATGTTAGGAATAAAAGAATGACTAGGGTAGGAATAGGTCCAATCAAGGATAGTAATGGGAAGTTGCGTGTGGAGGCTGAAGAGATTGGGGAGGCACTGAATGAATACTTTTCGTCAGTATTCACTCAGGAACAGGACATTGTTGTCGATATGAATACTGAGGCATGAATAAGTAGAATGGATGGCTTTGAGATATGTAGAGAAGAGGTGTTGGAAATTCTGGCAAGGGTGAAAATAGATAAGTCCCCTGGGCCTGATGGCATTTATCCTAGGATTCTCTGGGAAGCAAGGGAGGAGATTGCAGAGCCATTGGCCTTGATTTTTGTGTCCTCTTTGTCTACAGGAGTAGTGCCAGAGGACTGGAGGCTAGCAAACGTGGTTCCCTTGTTCAAGAAGGGGAGTAGGGATAATCCTAGTAACTATAGGCCAGTGAGTCTCACTTCTGTTGTGGGCAAAGTCTTAGAGAGAATTGTAAGGGATAGGATTTATGCACATCTGGATAAGAATAATGTGATCAAGGATAGTCAGCATGGTTTTGTGAAGGGCAGGTCGTGCCTCACAAACCTTATTGAATTCTTTGAGAAGGTGACTAAGGAGGTAGATGAGGGGAAAGCGGTAGATGTGGTATATATGGATTTTAGTAAGGCGTTTGATAAGGTCCCCCATGGTAGGCTACTGCAGAAAATACAGAGATATGGCATTGAGGGTGAGTTGGAGGTTTGGATTAGGATTTGGCTGGCTGGAAGAAGACAGAGGGTAGTAGTTGATGGCAAAGGTTCATCTTGGAGTGCCGTCACTAGCGGTGTTCCGCAAGGATCTGTTTTGGGACCATTGCTGTTTGTCATTTTTATAAATGACCTGGAGGAAGGGTTAAAAGGTTGGGTGAGCAAGTTTGCGGATGATACGAAAGTCGGAGGAGTTGTAGACAGTGAGGAAGGATGTGGCAGGTTACAGCGGGATATAGAGAAGCTGCAGAGCTGGGCAGAAAGGTGGCAAATGGAGTTCAATGTAGCTAAGTGTGAGGTGATTCACTTTGGTAAGAGTAACAAAAAGATGGGGTACTGGGCTAATGGTCGGATACTTGGTAGTGTGGAAGAGCAGAGGGATCTTGGTGTCCATCTACACAGATCTCTGAAAGTTGCCACCCAGGTAAATAGTGCTGTGAAGAAGGCATATGGCGTACTGGCTTTTATTGGTAGAGGAATTGAGTTCCGGAGTCCTGAGGTCATGCTGCAGTTGTATAAGACTCTGGTGCGGCCGCATCTGGAATATTGTGTGCAGTTTTGGTCGCCATACTATCGGAAGGATGTGGAGGCACTGGAACGGGTGCAGAGGAGGTTTACCAGGATGTTGCCTGGGATGGTAGGAAGATCGTATGAGGAAAGGCTGAGGCACTTGGGGTTGTTTTCATTGGAGAAAAGAAGGTTTAGGGGTGACTTGATAGAGGTGTACAAGATGATTAGGGGGTTAGATAGGGTTGACAGTGAGAACCTTTTTCCACGTATGGAGTCAGCTATTACAAGAGGGCATAGCTTTAAATTAAGGGGGGGTAGATATAGGACTGATGTTAGGGGTAGGTTCTTCACTCAGCGAGTCGTAAGTTCATGGAATGCCCTGCCAGTAGCAGTGGTGGACTCTCCCTCTTTATGGGTATTTAAGCGGGCATTGGATAGGTATATGGAGGATAGTGGGTTAGTGTAGGTTAGGTGGGCTTAGAAGGGCCTGTACTGCGCTGTATTCTTCTATGTTCTATATTCTATGTTCTAGAATTAGAGGCAATCAATTTAGAATTGAAATGAGGAAACATTTCCTCAGCTAGAGGAAATGGTGGGCCTGTGGAATTCATTACCACCAAGTGCAGTGGAGACCGGGACGCTAAATGTCTTCAAGGCAGAGATTGATAAATTCTTGATCTTGCAAGGAATTAAGGGCTACGGGGAAGAATGCGGGTAAGTGGCATTGAAATGCTCACCAGCCATGATTGAATGGCGGTGTGGATTCGATGGACCAAATGGCCTTACTTCCACTCCTATGCCTTATGGTCTTCTGGTCTTCTTTCTTCCTGAACTGGAGCATTGCATGAGAGGTAATCTATTTAACTAATTTTGTCTTTCCCAAGGGTGTGATCATGGAATGTTACTAAGTTGGAATGGTTGCTGTTTAGTCTTTAAATAATCTACTATTCTATTAAGTTTTCCAATAGAATTAAGTTATTCCAATTTTCTTTTGTTTGTATTGTTACTATAGTGTAAGAATAAAGCGTGTTTTGCTTGAAGCCTGGTAACTTGACTAATTTGATGCATTCTGAATGCAATGGCTTTAAAAATAAGAAAAAATTGGGGTCAAGGGTATCTTCTAAATATGTATTGAGGGGGTTTGTTACTGGTCCAGAACAGTAAGAATAATGTAACAATGTTTCTATAACAATGTTATTAGATCAGAGAACTGAAATTGTCTTGATTCTTTACCAAGCAGACAACCGAGCCCAACAGCAGGCATTCCAAATTTCAGTAATACATTAGATTACCTTCAGTATGGAAACAGGGTTTTTGGCACAGCAAGTCCACACCGACCCTCCAAAGAGTAACCCACCCAGACCCATTCCCCTACATTTATGCCTGACTATTGCACTTAACACTATGGACAATTTAGCATGATCTGCACATCTTTGGATTGGGGAGGAGACCCGTGCAGACACTGGGAGAATGTGCAAACGCCACACCTGAGGCAGGGATCGAACCTGGGTCCCTGGCGCTGTGAGGCAGCAGTGCTAACCACTGAGCCACCATACCGCCCCCTTCTACAAGATCAATTCAGCATCAATAATGGAATGAAAAAACTGAAAATGATGCTCAAGAATACTAATATTTTGATTTGAGATCGTAATACGGAGTTTTGAAGATCATTCATTTGACTTGACCTAAAAGCAGTTAATTAACAATGATGGTTCTCAATTAACAACCTTTAATCCACATGTACAATCACATTGTGAAAGGTTTTTTTTGTGATCCCCTGACATTATTGCTAGAAGTTTTATAACAAATAATTTGTATTTTCATGTATATTGTTCCAATGTTGATTACTCAGTTTTGAACAAGTTATACTTGCATTTTCATAGGTGAAACTTCCACCAAGCTTCTCTTTCAAAATTTAAATGCACAGAAAAGACAAACAGAACTTACAAAATCACATGAACATGAAGACAAATAAAACTTTTAACTCAGAATCTGTTACTACACAATGTTAAGTAATGATGCAACATTAGATAGAATTATTAATTACAATTTCATCAACTGAGTAAAGAGGCTATTCTACCAATAACATTAAAGATTTCAAATACTCTTTGGTTTTGATTTTTTGTTTTGCTAATTAATTTTTTAAAATAATTTTGTTATTGTTACTATTATCACACCAGAAGATGACAATAAGAACCTACATACCAATTAGCTCTTCTGGTTTGTTTATTTACCTTGTAAGGACAACAAATCCCACTAACTCATTCATACAGGTATCACTGAAATGTTGGTCACCAACTCGGTTGTATAGCTCAGTCATGAAGTCTAATACAGTTTCACTACGTAGAACTTTGTGGCTTATATCAACAGACAACAGGATCTTGGTCTCATATCTCAAGATTGAAGTAGAAAAGCCTGGCCATAAAATCAACCTGGAATGAGAAAATACATAAATCGTAAATACATGGCAATTCAGTATTTGGACCCTTTCCAAATACAACAGATTTGGAATTCATCTCAATTCAGAGTATTTCAAAACGGAAGAGGAAGAGAAGTCAAACATTGGCAGATGAGGCACTGGATTAACAGCATATAGCAGGATTCAAGAACTTGACAAATAATTAAGGACTGCATATTTTATTTTGACTGAAGCTGATTTTTCCATTGGACTATCGATTTTCTATTACCAGTTTATGTAGCTCTTCTAGACTCACTCCTGCTTTTGAGACATTTGACTCTGCTCTGGACTAGTCCTGCTATTTGGTCCTGCTAGTTTCATCCCACTGTGGATATCACTTCGAAGGGACTGAACACATAGTTCTATTGCCATTTAATTTCTGTGACTGCTCACTGTGATCACTCAATCCCTACTCACCCTTCAAAATTCCTCAATTGCCTTTGAAGCTTTCTTTGCATCACACCATCAAGCTCATTATGCTGCTACCAATCATGTTTGCTCCAAACAACCTTACAGTTGATCTTTTGCAGTGGTCCCATGGACTCTCATTGGCTTTGGTGCTGTTGATTAATGGGTTTCACTTACACTACACTTCATCCTTTTGTTGGTATAATGGGTCCATCTCAGCAACAGGAGAGTCCACTATGCAGTTCCACTGAACTGCAGGATCAGTCTTTCCTGACACATGATCAATTGTCCATTTTTCCTTGGCTGTCTATTTCTGCAAGGTGACTCCCACCAATGCTTCCATTGATATTTTGCCCTACATGTTTCCTGGATATAGTCTTGTTCCATAAGTAAATCAGAAGTTAAAAGGGTGGAGCTTTTTATTTATTCTTTCTTCGGATATTGACATCTCTGGTTAGGCCAGTAACAGTTGCCCTTGAACTGGGTGACTTTATGCACCATTTCAGAAAGCAATTACAGACCACCACATTACTGTGAATTTGGAATCTCATGTAGAACGGACTAGGTACAGTTGGGGAAGCTCCTTTCCAGAAGGGCATTACTGTACTAGATGGGATTTTATGACAATTGATAATCATTTCATATTCACCATTACAGAGACTAGCTTACAATTCCAATGTAAGTGAATTGAAATTCCACCAAGTTGTCATGGTGGGATTTGGACCTACAGCATTAACCAAGGGCCTTTGTGACATTACCTTTACAATGCTTCCCAGCTGACTTGCTCCATGCAGACATTTTCAATATCTGATCCCAAATATTAAATAGTAACTTTATACTTTTTTTACATTGTCTTCTCAGTCAACTGTATGTTCTACCTAATCTCTACATATTTCCTATTGTGGCCATTAATAGTTTTGGTGCTTCAGACCCAAGTCCACTACCCAAATCTCGGTTTCTGTTCGAGTGCAAAAGCCTTTCTCCTCTCTCTGCTCTCTTGCCACACATGGAGCATTCAGCACTAGGAATCATCATCTCAGGTGAGAAGTCAGCCAGTAAGGAAGAGAAATATTCATCACCCGCTGGGTGAGGACATTTGCATTGTCTACCGGAGGGTTGTGGATGCGCAGTTGGTGAGAATATTCAAGAATTAAATAAATATATTTATGGTCTGTAAGGGTATCAAAAGATATGAGGATATGGTAGAATGATTAACTCTGACATCAAAACCATCTTAATAAACTGCTGGACTTGCTCAACTGATGGTATGGTCCAATTCACTCTTCTTGCAAATTTTCTGCTTTATTACCAATCTCGAGTTGAATTCCTCTTGAATATTCCTAATGTTTCTCACTGTGTTCTTCTCAGCATTCTCTAAAGGGCTCTCACTATTGTTTGATTACAAGAAGCACCTCCAATTGCTTCATTCTTCAATCTTCCTTTCCAACGCATCCACTGAGTAGCCACATCACCAATCTCTTGCCTACATCCCTCTTCCTCCTATATAAGGCTGTCCATCCAAAAACACTAAGCTGAATTTAACAAGTAAGATGAAGGTATATTCATAATGCTGTTATTAGTCTACATCAGAACTGTGAACCAGTAACATGTTTTAAACCATCTCCTCAAATTATTGGCTACATGGTTGAACAGAACTTGAGTACTGCCAAAAAAAAAGCAAAATTTTTCATCTTGCATTCATCAGGGCAAACTTGCACAATGATCAAATCTAAAAAGGAACAATCTAGACTGTTTAGCAGAGGGTGCTGACTGATTAACAAGGGTACTCTAATTAGTAGAGGTATTGTCACAGAGATTCAACCAAGAAATGGACATCTTCAAGCTCTGGTTCACATGAAAAAAAGCAGATTGTGATGGTGGCATTTTTTTCTGTATGCAATGGATAGAGCTGTATGTGAAAATATGTGATTTCTAGCACCTGTAAGCAAGCAGCACTATAAACTCAACTGATAATCATAAATTGATAAAATGTGATATGAATTAAGGTGCCAGAGTGAGGTCAGGTATGTAGGCTTGGTGAACCTGTTTGACTGACAAGCCATATCAAATCTAGAACTCCTTGCAATAGACAGACTACTGTCTGGATACAGTCAAAAAGTGCAGTGCTGGAAAAGCACAGCCAGTGAGACAGCATCTGAGCAGCAAGAGAGTTAACAATGTTGAGCATAAATTCTTCATCTGGATTCTGCAGTCCTCATTTTCCACTGTCTGTATCCAACCAGTCCAAACTTGCAAAACTCAGGACAAAGTGCCCAAACATAAGACAACATTCGCTAAGAATTATACTAACTACCAAACTGCAATTTAGGTCTCTCTAGAAGATTTTGAACAGAAACAAATATGGAAGGAAAACAACAGCTATGGCAGTCCACACAGGAATAAGACTGTTTTCATTGTTAACCACCATGCGGAAAGCTGAAGGAAGCTTGTCCACTAGCTGACGAGAACAAATCCATAGCACTTTAACAATGCTGCAAGAAACACCATGGAGAGGCTGAGGGAAGAAATCACCGAGTAGACTTTGCTGCTGCAAGTTGAATCAGAGGTTAGCCGAAGAGCAAGGGAGAGGATATATGTTGTCATTGATGCTATGACTCAGCACTGGAAACGGAGAATGATTTAGCTTGTTTCTTGATGCGGGCAGACAGTAAGCTGGTTTGGAGTGTGTCTACTTCAACACCAGAAGTATCCGAAATAAGGTAAGTGAGCTTGCAGCATGGATTGGAACCTTGGACAGAAACATTTTGGCCATTTTGGAGACATGGATACAACAGGGCTTGGAATGAATATTGCAGGTTCCAGTGTTTAGATCTTTCATTAAGAACAGGCAAGGCAGTAAAAGAGGGGGAGGGATGGCCCTGTTAGTCAAAGATAGTATAATGGTGGCTGAAAGAACTTTTGATGAGGACACGTCTACTGAAGTAGTGTGGGCTGAGATTAGAAACAGGAGAGGAGAGGTCACACTGCTGGGAGTTTTTTTTTTATAGACCTCCACAGAGAGATTGACAAAATGATTCTGGGTAGGAATGAAAGAAACACAATGGTCATTATGGGGGCTTTAACTTACCCAACGATGACTGGAAATGCTCTAACCCTAGTACGTCAGATGGATCAGTTTTTGTCCAATGTGCACAGGAGGGTTTCCTGGCACAGTATATCGAGGGTCTGACAAGAGGGGAGGCCACACTGGATCTCATGCCTTGGTAATGAACCAGGCCAGGCGTTTGATTTAGTGGTAGGTGAGCGCTTTGGAGGGAGTCACCACAATTCAGTTACGTTTAGTTTAGCAATGGAAAGGGATAGGTACATGCCACAGGACAAGAGTTATAAATGGAGGAAGGGGGCAATTATAATGTGATTAGGCAAGACTTGGGATGCACAGAATGCCAAAATGCAGAGGATGGGGACAATCGAAATGTGGAGCTGGTTTAAGGAACAGATATCGCGTGTCCTTGATAGGTACGTCCCTGTCAGGCAGGGAGGAAGTGATAAGGTAAGGAAACCGTGGTTTACTACAGAAATTGCATCTCTTGTTAAGCGGAAGGAGGCGGCATATGTGACAATGAGACAAGATGGTTCAGATGAGACGATAGAGAGTTACAGATCAGCTAGGAAGGATTTGAACTGAGAGTTAAGAAGAGCAAAGAGAGGACATGAGCAGTCTTTAGCAAACAGAATAAAGGAGAACCTTAAAGCTTTCTATAGGTATGTGAGGAATAAAAGGATGACGAGGGTGGGAATAGGACCAGTCAAAGACACAAGTGGGAAGTTGTGTGTGGACCCTGTGGAGATCGGAGGGGTGATAAACGAACATTTCTCATCGGTCTTCACTTAGGAAAAGGAGAATATTGTAGAGGAGAAGAATGAGTTACAAGATATTAAACTAGAACGGATCAAGGTTAGTAAGGAAGAGGTGTTATCAATTCTAGAAGGAGTGAAAGTAATAAGTCCCCTGGGCTGGATGGGATAGAACATAGAACATAGAACAATACAGCACAGAACAGGCCCTTCGGCCCACGATGTTGTGCCGCTCTTCTATCCTAGATTAAGCACCCATCCATGTACCTATCCAAATGCCACTTAAAGGTCGCCAATGAATCTGACTCTACCACTCCCTCGGGCAGCGCATTCCATGCCCCCACCACTCTCTGGGTAAAGAACCCCTGACATCTCCCCTATACCTTCCACCCTTCACCTTAAATTTATGTCCCCTTGTAACACTCTGTTGTACCCGGGGAAAAAGTTTCTGACTGTCTACTCTATCTATTCCTCTGATCATCTTATAAACCTCTATCAAGTCACCCCTCATCCTTCGCCGTTCCAACGAGAAAAGGCCGAGAACTCTCAACCTATCCTCGTACGACCTACTCTCCATTCCAGGCAACATCCTGGTAAATCTTCTCTGCACCCTCTCCAAAGCTTCCACATCTTTCCTAAAGTGAGGCGACCAGAACTGCACACAGTACTCCAAATGTGGCCTAACCAAAGTCCTGTACAGCTGCAACATCACCTCACGACTCTTGAATTCAATCCCTCTGCTAATGAACGATAATACTCCATAGGCCTTCTTACAAACTCTATCCACCTGAGTGGCAACCTTCAAAGATCTATGTACATAGACCCCAAGATCCCTCTGTTACTCCACCTGACCAAGAACCCTACCATTAACCCTGTATTCCGCATTCTTATTTGTTCTTCCAAAATGGACAACCTCACACTTGGCAGGGTTGAACTCCATCTGCCACGCCTCAGCCCAGCTCTGCATCATATCCAAGTCCCTCTGCAGCCGACAACAGCCCTCCTCACTGTCCACAACTCCACCTATCTTTGTATCATCTGCAAATTTACTGACCCACCCTTCGACTCCCTCCTCTAAGTCATTAATAAAAATTACAAACAGGATTCTCTGGGAAGCTAGGCAGGAGATGGTGGAGCCTTTGACTTTGATCTTTGAGTCGTCATTGCCTACAGGTTAGTACCAGAGGACTGGAGGATTGCAAATGTTGTGACCTTGTCAAAAAGGGCAGTAGAGATGACAGATAATTATAGACCAGTGAGCCAGTGGAAAGGATTATAAGAGATAGGATGTCTAATCATCTAGCAAGCAACAATTTGATTTCAGAGAGTCAACATGGTTTCGTCAAGTTCAGGTCGTGTCTCACAAACCTCATTGAGGTTTTTGAGAAAGTGACCAAACATACGGTCGAGGGTAGGATAGTTGATGTGGTGTATGTGGACTTCCAGTAAAGTCTTTGATAAGGTTCCACATGGTAGGCTGTTGGAGAAAATGCAGGGGCATGGGATTGAGGGTGATTTAGCAGTTTGGTTTAGAAACTGGCTTTCTGAAAGAAGGCAGCGAGTGGTGGTTGATGGAAAATATTCAGCCTGGAGTCCGGTTACTAGTGGTGCGCCATAAGGATCTGTTTTGGGACCACTGCTGTTTGTCATTTTTACAAATGACTTAGATGCAAGCATAGGTGGATGGGTTAGTAAGTTTGCAGATGATACTAAAGTCAGTGGAATAGTGGACAATGTGGTTGCAGGTTGCAGGGGGACTTGGATAAACTGCAGAATTGGGCTGAGAGGTGACAAATGGGATTCAATGCAGCTAAATGTGAGGTGATTTCACTTTGGGAAGAATAACAGGAAGGCAGAGAACTGGGTCAATGGAAAAATTATTGGTGTGCAGAGGGATTCTGGAGTCCATGTACACAGACCCCTGAAAGTTGTCACCCAGGTTGATAGTACTGTTAAGGTGGCATACAGTGTGTTAGGTTTTATTGGTAGAGGAATTGAGTTCCAGAGCCATAATGTCATGCTGCAACTATTCAAAACACTAGTGCGGCTGCACTTGGAATATTGTGTACGGTTCTGATCGCCCCATTCCAGGAAAGATGTGGAAGCATTGGAAAAGGTGCAGAGGAGATTTACCAGGATGGTGCCTGGTCTGGAGGGAAGACCTTATGAGGAAAGGCTAAGAGACTTGGGTCTGGAGAGCAGGCGGCTAAGAGGGGATTTGATAGAGACATACAAGATGATCAGAGGTAGACAGTGAAAGTCATTTTGCTAGGATGATGACGTCAGCTTGTGTGCAAGGGCATAACTACAAATTGAGGGGTGATAGATTTAAGACAGATGTCAGAGGCAGGTTCTTTACTCAGAGTGTGGATAGGGTGTGGAATGCCCTGCCTGACAATGTAGTTAACTGAGCCACATTAGAGAAATTTAAACAATCCTTGGATAATGATGGGATAGTGTAGGGGGATGAGCTTACATTAGTTCACAGGTTGATGCAACATTGACGGCCGAAGGGCCTGATCTACACTGTATTGTTCTATGTTCATGTTCTGTGGGCTGAATCTAGCATCTTTATGCCTGTCATTTTTGCTGGTTTTCATGGAGAGTTTCTCTTCACAAGGCCTAACAGATTTTCTGATCATACCTCAGTAAACTTACCTTGTTAATGACCCACGCCAGCCCAACAACATTCTTCATATTTGATTGTAACCCATTCTAATACTTAACCCAGAAGAACTTGCTATTGTCTAGATATTACAGAATGGAATAGTATCCCTGGCATTGGTGCCTTCTTTAAAAGTCCATTTTGCACCCTGACTAACCTGCACTGTTCCTGATATTTGGCCTGGACTTGTCAGAGAAAGGAAAATTTGCACCTCATTTTGTGGCAGGGTCCTGCTGGACAAGTGGTGCAGACACAGGATATCTTCTTACCACTGAACCAGCAATTCAGGCTACAGCATCAATTACCTGGAGCAATACACAGCAATATAGGAAGAAGTCAATACTTTTCTCTACTCTTTAGTGCCACCAGGGATGATGTAGTGGCTCAGTGGTTAGTACTGCTGCCTCACTGCACCAGAGACCCCTCAGACTACTCTGGTGTGTGAAGTTCTTCCCAAGTCTGCATGGATTTTTTTCCAGGTGTTCCAGTTTCCTCCCACAGTTGAAGACGTATAGGTCAGGTCGATTGACCATGCTAAATTGTCCATTTGTCCATCGCCAAACCCTAACCACCCGACACCTGGAGGAAGAATGCCTCATCATCAGCCTTGGGATCCTCCAACCACATGGGATCAATGTGGATTTCATTAAGTTTGCTCATTTCCCCTCCCCCACCTTATCCAAGACCCAAACTTCCAACTCGACACTGCCCTCGTGACCTGTCTTACCTGTCCATCTTCCTTTCCACCTATCTGCTCCACTCTCCACTCTGACCTATCACCATTACCCCCAGCTTCATCAACCTAATGAACTCTCAACTACCTTTGCCCCAGCCCCCACCCCCCCATAAACCACCCCCCCACTCTCATTTATCTCTCCAGTCCCTTAGCTCACATCCTCATTCCTGATGAAGGGCTTTTGCCTAAAATGTCGATTCTCCTGCTTCTCGGATGCTGCCTGACCTGCTGTGCTTTTCCAGCACCACACTCTCAACTCTGATGTCCATCTTCTGCAGTCTTTATTTTCTCCTAAATTGCCCATAGTGTCCAGGGATCTGTAGGTTAAGTAAATTAGCCATGGGACACGCTGTCCAGAGATTTGATGGGATAAATAGCCTGCTTCCACAGTGTAAGGATTCTATAATTCTACGATATCTCACAGTTGTGCTCTTCTCTGCTATTGTACCCATTCCAACCGAGGTTCATTGTCCACCACTCTTAATATTGTCTGTAACATCTCCTCTCACTCTACTTTACCCACCCTTGTTGCCCTATGCACTGCCTATTCATGCCAGGCATATTTCTATCTGCAACAAAAGTAACAGCTCTGCCATTGATTTCAAATCGCCCATTATCTCTACATCTCTTTCATCCCAGGAAGAAAACAGCCCAAAATAGAACACAAGATGTCAGGACAAATGATGGGCTGCCTGAAATTCAGCTCCTCCTCCCTTACAAAGAGAGTACCCTGATGCTTTCCACCACAAGCAGCTAACTAACAAGAGACTAGTATCAGAGGCTACCCTTGACTTATGGTATTGGGGCCACCTAACTGTAGTCTATTTCCCTTGATATGACTGAGGTCTGCTGACAACAATGAAAAGCTTCCTGGTTTTGTGTCTGTGCCAAACAGCATAGAAATACAGAGCACTATGACCCTGGTATCACTGGCTGAGGGGCAAGATGTAAAAAGGCAAGGCAAGATAATGCAGGGAGCATTCAGGTGGGCACTGAAAAAGAAAGCAAATAGCAAAGAGATGTTTGCTGTTGCATCCCAAGATGCAGCAGTACTGGAGTATAGAGGCAACCTACAAGTAGATTGGAGTTGCGCCATGAGGCATTCTTAGAAAATGGCACAAGTCAGATGCCAATATCTGTTGACATGGGAGTGCCTTGCAGTGAGCAGTGATTTCTTGCCATCCAGCTTTCACTCAGCAAGCTATACGATAGAAATCTACATAGTAATGAGGTGAGTCTGCAAGTTTAAGATCATTAGCAAGCAATAATCCCCATTAATAATAATAAACAAAGGTCATGCCTCAAAAACAAGTTAAAAGACACAGCATGCTGTTTGTGATGTCAAGATAGGCCTCCCTGCCACATTTATCATCATAATCTATAATGTTCAGGCCCCCATAAGATTCCATCCTGTATCTTCTGCAATGCAATGATTGCCTTGTGCCTGGCTGACGTGATTCATGTCCTTTAGAAATTATAACCCAATTCTTGTCTGCAGTCTCCAAGATGATTTAATAGTCATTGTCAGCTCCCAATACAATCAAGATACAGTTAACAGTTACGTTGCTTCAGATTTCATCAATACTTTATGGAGACTCAAGGTTCAGTTCTGACTGATGGAAGTTCTTTTTATTTTCTGCTTTGATACAGCAACTCTTCAAAGCTGGGGCAGTAAATCAGTTTTCCTGATCATCTCAATTTACTATTTGAAAGCATTCTAACTTCCTGCAGTCAATATGTGCATTTACTATATTTTTGTTACTTATAAAATAACAATAAACAAAGTCAGAATGTAGAATCAGAGTGGGTAGAACTGTGGAAGCGTAAAGTTAAAAAAAAAACACACTGGGAGTTACGTACAGGCCTCCAAACAGTACTCAGGATATGGGGCATAAAATACACCAAGATATAGAAAAGGCGTGTAAGAAAGTCAAAGTTACAGTGATCATGAGGGATTTCAATATTCAGGTGGACTGAGAAAATTAGACTGGTAGCGAATTGCAAGAAAAGGAATTTGTGATATGTTTGCGAGTTGGCTTTTTGGAGCAGCTTGCGGTGGAGCCCACTAGGGAACAGGCAATACTGGATTTAGTATTGTGCAATGAGGGAGACTTGATCAGGCAGTTGATGGAGAAGGAACCCTTTGAAGGCTGTGACCATAATATGATAGAAATTACTCTGCAATTTGAGAGGGAGAAGGTGGAATCAGATGTAACAGTTGAATAAAGGCAAATACAGAGGCATGGGGTGGGGTGGGGTGGGGTCGCTGACCAGAATTGACTGGGAGAGAAGCCTAGCAGAAAAGACAGTGGAACAGCAATGGCAGGAGTTTCTGGGAGTAATTCAGGCGACAGCAAAAATTCATCCTGAGATAAAAGGAGGATGATATGGGGAGGATAAGGCAGATGAGGGATGTCGGGGACAGCATAAATGCAAAAGAGAAAGCATGTAATATGTTGAAGGGCAGTGGGAAGGCTGAAGATTGGGAAGCCTATAAAGACCAACAGAGGACAATGGAGAAAGTAGTAAGGAGGGAAAATATTAAATATGAGGGTAAGCTAGACAGTAACATTAGGAAAGATTGCAAGAGTTTCTTTACATATATAAAAGGGCAAAAGAGAGGCAAGGATGGACATTGGGTATTGAAAAATGATGCTGGGAAAGTAGTAAAGTGAACAAAGAAATGGCTGAGGAACTCAATAAGTACTTTGCGTCAGTCTTCATAGTGGAAGACACAAGTAATGTCCAAAAAATTCAAGAGTCAGGGGGCAGAGATGAATATGGTGGCCATCACCAAGGAGAAGGCTTTAGGAAAACTAAAGGTTTGAAAGTGGATAAATCACCTGGACAAGATGGGCTATATCCTAGAGTTCTGAAGGAGAAAGCTGAAGAGATAGTGGAGGCTTTAGTCGTGATCCTTCAGGTATCACTGGAGTCAGGGAAGGTTGCAGAGGACTGGAACATTGCTAATGCAACCCCTGTTTAAGAGGGGAGTAAGGTAAAAGACTGGAAATTATAGGCTGGTTAGCCAGACTTCAGTCATTGGTAAGATTTTGGATATCAGTGCGAAGGATGAGATTTCTAAAATAGGGCAAATTCAGCATGGCTTCATCAAGGGCGGCACGGTGGCACAGTGGTTAGCACTGCTGCCTCACAGCGCCGGAGACCCGGGTTCAATTCCCGCCTCAGGCGACTGACTGTGTGGAGTTTGCACGTTCTCCCCGTGTCTGCGTGGGTTTCCTCCGGGTGATCCGGTTTCCTCCCACAGTCCAAAGATGATTAAATTGCCCGTAGTGTTAGGTAAGGGGTAGATGTAGATGTAGGGGTATGGGTGGGTTACGCTTCGGCGGGGCAGTGTGGACTTGTTGGGCCGAAGGGCCTGTTTCAACACTGTAAGTAATCTAATCTAATCTAAAAAAAAGGGAAAGTTATTCCTGACAAATCTGTCAGAATTCTTTGAGGTGGTAATGAGCAGGTTCAACCAAGGACAAACAATGAATGTCATCTATCTGGACTTCCAGAAAGTCTTCGATAAGGTGCCATGCAGAAGGCTGCTGAGTAAGATAAGGGCCCATGGTAATAGAAGATTGGCCTTTTGGCAAAAGGCAAACAGTGGGGATAAAGGGGTCCTTCTCAGGATGGAAGTAGGTAACTAGTGATGTTCCACAAGGGTCAAAAAGTTGGGAGCACAACTTTTCACTTTTTACATTAACGATCTGAATGAAAGAATTGAGGGTATTCTGGCTAAGTTTGCAGATGCTACAAATATAGGTGGAGGGGCATGTAGTGTTGAAGAGTCAGGGAAGCTGCAGAAAGATTTGGACAGGTTAGGAGAGTGGGCTAAGAAGTAGGAGATGAAATGCAATGTGGAAGAGTGTGGGGGTCATGCATTTTGGCAGGAAGAATAGAGGCATGGACTATTTTCTAAATGGGGAGAAAATTCAGAAATCTGAATTGCAAAGGCACTTGGAAGTCCTAATCCAGGATTCTCTTCAGGTAAACTTGGAGGTTGAGTCGGTAGTTATGAAAGCAAACAATGTTGTCATTCATCTCAAGAGGACTAGAATATAAAAGCAGGGATACACTTCTAAGGCTTTATAAAGCTCCGTTCAAACCACATTTAGAGTACTTTGAGCAATCTTGGGCCACATACCTCAGGGAGGATGAATTGGCCCTGAAGTGCATCCAGAGGAGATTTACGAGAATGATCCCAAGACTGAAAGGCTTAACATCTGAGGAATGTTTGAGGACTCTGGGACTATACTCGATGGAGTCGAGAAGGATGAGGGGAGATCTGATTGAAACTTATAGAATACTGAAAGGCAGAGTGGACATTGGGGAGACATATCCATTGGTAGGAGAGATAAAGATCCAAGGGCACAGTAGAGTAAAGGAAAAACCCTTTAAGCAGAGATAAGAAGAAATTTCTTCAGCCAGAAAGTGGCAAATCTGTGGATTTCATTGCCACAGAAGGCTGTAGAGGCCAGGTCATGAAGTATAATTAAAACAGAGGTAGATACGTTCTTGATTGCCAGGGGGATGAAAGGTTACAGGGAAAAGGCAGAAAAATGGGTTTGGAAAACCTATCAGCCATGATTGAATAGCAGAGTAGATTCGATGGGCCAAATGAGCTAATTTCTGCTCCTATGTCCTATGGTCTTATACCAGCTAAACTGATATTTTTGCATTTACTAAGCAAAAGCAATTATTGCAGATATATTAATATTAGTCAATTTATTGCCATTCCTGCTAAATTAAGCCACAGGCAACGTGATAACCAACAATAATAAACTCCGACAGAAATATGGTGGCTGAAAAAGCCAATTTATTGAAGCTTTGTCTTGCATTCATCAAGACCACTTGCAAGAATACCAGTTCAAAGGGAAAAGTACCATTCTACCACATGTGAGGAGAGTGGTGATTGGCTCGCATGTAGACTTTGATTTCTAGAGACACTGCCATGAAGAATGTACCAATTAATGATGGATGGCTTTCTTTAAAATTCAAACCAGGCAGGTTGATTCTGATTAGCCACTTTTGAGCTATCTTCTCTCATTTTCTGGATAATTCTTAGCATACAAAAAATTACACTGACAACCAATTTAGGATGGTCAGTCAAGCTCACAGTGTGGGACAGTTGTATGTACTGGAAAGTGCAAATATAAATGTACAGGCTCCTGTCCTCTGCAGGCAGAAAGAACACTTGGATACAATATGCCTGTTCCACTCAACCAAATAGATGGGTTTTTGAGGGGATTCGGAGTTGAAGCTGCTAGATACAGCTCTCTTTGCTGTTGCAAAAACTCGAGTGCTCTCTCTACTGCTAGATTCATTCTGTCGGTGCTCCTTATTCAGGACTGGAGAAGAATGTGGGAAATCTGTTTTGCTGAATTTGCTTTTGCTATGGGTGTGTTTATGGGATGCTGCTATATTGGAACAGTTGATAAGTATTAGTTAAATCATACAGTATTTTAGTATGTATAGCATTATAAAGAGTTAGTTTGCTCTGCTGACTTGCAAGAAATTGAATGCCCTGGGGGTAGGGTGGTGTGTCTTTGTCTTAGAGGTGGAATGTAGGAGGTTTACATTCCCATTTGTTGCTATTCAGGGATGATTTACATTTTCATCCCTTACTCAGAACATTACACTTGCAGTTTGACTACTCCCCTATAGTTACAAAAAATACAATTCACACCAGATCTGGCCATTAAGGGATGATTTGCATTACATTGTTTCTAGAGGTGAAGTGGTCACTGCATTGTATCTTGAGTGGCGTATGACTGTGAGGGAGTGATTGGGGGGTTGTCTTGTGAGCATTACTAACTGTGATGTAAAGATTTTGTATAAAGGAAGGATTGTTTACTTTGTTCAGAGAGAGACCCCAGGACATGGCTTGCAAGCATGATGAGTAATATTCAGAGTTTCTCCAAAGCTTGTACTGTACTGTGCTTAATAAATTTTGCTTGTTCACAGAAGTTGGTGTTTGCAGTAGCATCAAATGCATTAGAACCTCAGGAGAAAAAGAACTTAACAAACAGGTTAAAGTTATGCCAATTCTTCTTTTATTGTTTGTATTTTAACAGTGGTGTAAGAATAAAGGGTGATTTGCTTAAAACCTAATAGTTTGACCAACTGAATCATTTCTGGAATGCAGTCTTTCAATAAAAGTTAGGGTATAGGCTATCTCCTTGATATGTTTTGAAGGGGTTTGGTCTGCTCCATAACACTTTTTTCCTTTATTCCTGATGAAGGGCTTTTGCCCAAAACGTCGATTTTACTGCTCCTCGGATGCTGCCTGAACTGCTGTGCTCTTCCAGCACCACTAATCCAGAATCTGGTTTCCAGCATCTGCAATCATTGTTTTTACCTCCATAACACTTTTGTCTTATGCAGTATACTGCTGGTTTTCCCTTTCAGTTTGTATCCTTGTGTGATGTTCTGATCACTTCTATATGAAACTTTCACAAAATGTGTCTTTTCAGTGATGCCAAAGCTCTGTACTACTAAATAACATTCGTAAAAATAGCATTATTGGTTATTTCTAACTAAAGAAAAGAAAATTGGTTATTGAATATTAGTAATTCACTGTATTTCATGAAGTGGTTATAATCACACAATCTTTTCAGAAAATTAGAAATATAGTCAAAGAAATGACATACCTATGTTGAGGAATGTGAATTGGAGTTGAAGGATTATAGAAGTTCTGCCCAATTTGGTACAGAGATAGCATTTTCAGAACTCTGTTCAAAAACATAACTGTCTTAAACATGTCATTTATTTTAAAAATTGACCAATTATGTAGAAAAATAACATCACTTGCATTTTTAATCACTTGAATACAATCAAGTACAAGTTCAAAACATTTTAAACTACGTGAACAAGAATACTCTTATTTCTCATTGTGTTTCTTTTATGACATTTCATTAAAACATTCCCGAAATGAGAAAACATCTTAGATAGAAGATTGAACTTACATTCGATGCACCGGTAAATGGACTAGCTCCCAGATGGCTCTCTTTTAAGTCCTTTTTAGATAAGGTGAAACCTTTCCTCTAGATGGTCATGAGAATGTGGAATTCTCTTTCCCAAAAGTTAACAGAAACTGGGTGTTTACATTTATTCGAGGCTGAGTTAGATCTTTGATAGACGAGACAGTCAAGGGTTACGGGGGACAGACAGGAAATTGGAGCTGTGACAACAGCCAGATCAACCACGATCTTATTAAATAATGAAGAAAGCTTTAAAGGACCAATTGGCCTATTTCTGCACCTCAGCCTAATGCTCCTTTTAATGATGTGCAACTTATTTTGTACTACAGGTACACAATCCTTTATCTGAAATCCTTGGGGCCAGTTATTTTTTGGAATTTGGTATTTTTCAGATTTTGGAATAAATGACATTTTCACAGTGAAATAAAAAACAAAATTTGTACAGCAGACTATGTGAATTTGTACTATGTGAATAGTACAACCGCTGAGAGACAATTGATGTCTGCTGGTGCTGGGCCACACCACCTAGTCACATCTGAGTGACATGTTTCGAGTGGGTGTGGAGTTGGGTTACCAAAATGATGTTCCACACTCCAGAAAATCAGATTTTGGAGCTTATTGGATTTCAGAATTTCAGATAAATGATTGTTTACCTCGACTAAGAAAAAACTCACTTTTTAATGATGATATTGAAGAACTGGACACATGTTGGAGAATCCTGCGGAAATGTACTTGTCAGAAGAATTGTTATATTCACCACCTGACCGTCTTTCATCATGCTCGTCACTTTTGTAGCCTATAAGCAAAATATGACTTTAATAAAAAATTTCAAAGCAAAACAAAAAAGATTTACAATGTTCTTGACAAAAGTGGTTTTTGCATCTAAGACTATAGCACTTTAACTATCCCCAATGATTTCCTAATATTGCAGGAACTAAAATAAAAACTTTTAAACTGTCTCCATTACTAATGGACAGACACTAAGACAAACAGACCATTGATATTATAAAACAAAGAACAGCAGATGCTGGAAATCTGAAACAAAACAAGAATAGAAATTGCTGGAGAAACTCAGCAGGTGTGATGGCATCTGTATGCAGAAAATAGAGTCACCATTTTGAGTCCAGTAACCTTTTTTCAGAACTGATAGCATCTGGGTAAATGGGGTATTTATCTTAATGACAAGGGGTAGATTTGGAAAGAAAGAAGTGAGCTGACAGTTAGAGATGAAGCCCAGACAGACAGAGTGGGAGAAACAAAGGGATTGTTGATAGTAAACAAAGGCAGGGTAAATCTAGATAGATAATAATGAGGTCCATGAGTGGGTCAAAATGAATTGGCATGTCATGATAGGATTTGGGGTGTAGCAATGGTTAAAAGACATGGAAGTAGATGTTCAGAACACAAAACATTAACTCTTGTTTTCTTTCCACCTGTCAAGTTTCACCAGTACTTTCTGTTTCTGTTGCAGGCCGTTGATATTATTTGGGATGAAATGTTTATGGATATACAGGAACTGCTTAAACAGAATTTTTTTTGCACAGAACATAGGTCTAATAAAATTTGAATGCAAACAAAGTAGGTTAACACTTTGAACTCTAAGCTTTGGGTTTGAATTCTACCTAAACTAATAGGATAAAACTGTTCGCTACCTACTTATTGCTTGCACAGACTCAACCTAGTCGAAAGTGAGGACTGCAGATGCTAGAGATTAGAGTCAAGAGAGTGTGGTGCTGGAAAAGCACAGCAGGTCAGGCAGCATCCGAGGAGCAGGAAAATCGACGTTCCGGACAAAAGCCCTTCATCAGAGATGACTGATGAAGTGCTCTTGCCCAAAACGTAGATTCTCCTGTTTCTCAGATGTTGCCTGACTTACTGTGCTTCTCCAGCACCACAGTCTCAACCTAGTACATAGTGCATGCAAGCACATAGTAAAGACTAACCCTGGTTGCAAATACATCTGAAATATGACTTAAGGATAGCTAATGTCAAAATAAACCTCATCGGTTGCAACAGACTACTCGTATTCAATAGGATGGGTATATGAAAGTTTGACAAACCATAATACTAGATACTTTTTTTTCCGAAGGTATAAAATCACAATGTCATTTTTCATTTGGCAATGTATGAAATAAGACGTTCCAGGGAATTTAATAGCTTATACAGCCACTGACATGGTTTCTTCGATCAAACACCATTGCCAGAATGACATGGTCTCTGAGATTCTCTATATATTAGCTCACATAACATTAAACATAAATGCTTCATTCTAGCTGAGACAGAAGTCTGGAAGTTTATTTACATCATCAGCAATTTACACTGTTTTGGTATCTTAGACTTAAACATAGAACCCAGACTACGTGTATTAGACTGTCAGACTCTGTACTTATCAGACTATTACTGTTAACTGTTATTACTGATTGACTGAACACCCACTAACTCCACTGAATTGAGCAAGGAGTTTCTGAAAGTTAGAACTTTTATACCACAGCATCACATGGTTATAATGTCATGTAATTGTCCTGAAGGTACACAGCCTATCAGGTCAGGATTCTTTGCAATAATACAATTGTTGTATTAGCCAATATAATACCAAACATATCTATATCCCAACATACTTAGTTGGAAATAACAAAATGAGCTATACTCAGGATTTCAAGTTAGCTGCACAGTTATGTGGTTTAACGCAAGGATATCTGCAGCTAAAATGTACTACAGTTTGGGCACAACATTGATAAGGCACAATCTCAGCTGTGTATCTAGTTCTTTCAAAGCATACAGTAATATGGACTTCTGGGATGGTTAGGTAAATGATAGGTTAACTACCTCAGACAGCACAACTGCTAGTTTTATACTCATCAAAAAAGGGTTGAACTAACATTAATTCTGGTCTCCTCTCTATTGGAAGGATGCTGTGAAACTTCAATGGGTTCAGAAAGGATGTTGCCAGAGTTGGAGGATTTGAGCTACATGGAGAGGCTGAATAGGCTGAGGCTGTTTTCCCTGCAGCGTCAGAGGCTGAGGGGTGACCTTGTAGAGGTTATAAAATTATGAGGGGCATGTATAGGATAAATAGACAAAGGTCTCTTCCCTGGGTTGGGGAAACCCAGAACTGGAGGGCATAGGTTTAGGGTGAGAAGGGAAAAATATAAAAGGGACCATGTGGTTGGAGGGTCCCAAGGCAGAAGATGAGGTGTTCTTCCTCCAAGCGTCAGGTGGTTAGGGCTTGGTGATGGAGGAGGTCTAGGACCTGCCTGTCCTTGGTGGAGTGGAAATCTGATCCGGACTGAGGAGAGTACTATCTTCTTCGATTGCGATTATCTTATTTAAACAATTCCCTTTTGTTCTTAATTTTAAATGCACTATTTCATTATTTTCTTCATTATTTAATAGCTTGGCTACTTATTCCATCACCCTGCTGACCATCAGAGAACAATACGGATTCAATAATATATAGCTCATTTTGTTATTTCCAACTACTTTATCATTCCCTATTATCCTCTCTTTCCCTTAATAGTCCTACTTCAAGTCAATATTTTACATTAATGTGCTAATAAAAATCTACTTTATGTTTCATGATACTTTATTTTCATAGTTCCTCATGGCTTTCTTAGTTGTTTACTATCTTCTCTCCTAACTTCTTTGTTTTTCCACATATCATGCAGTCACTACTGCTTATGTTTTCAATGTACACCTTATTCACAGACCTCAAATTTTTGTTTACATCTTTATTCATCCTCAAATACTTAACTGTTTAATTTGTTCTTTCCTTTTTACTGGAATGGATTTGGCTTGCACGCTTATTAAATTCCTAAGAACAATGGATACATCAGATATGGTATAGATAAAGCATGGTAATAGTTATAATGGTTAAATTAGTCTCGAACATGCATGACTGTAAATCATCAGTAGATTCTTTTCTTCACATATGCCCGTGAATAAAATGTGGATAGCTATCTCTTGCAGATTGTTGCATTACTGTGGCCTGCCAATTTCCTAAAGGTAAATGAATGGAAATTAGGGGATCTTACAGCTCTGTGGCAGAATCCCTACTTCTGAGCCAGGATACGTGGGTTTAAGACCTATCTGCTCCAAATGCTTGTCATAACACATCTGAACAAGCTGATTAATTTACTTTCATTGCAACTGATCAGTGCTGAAAAAATTAAGTAATCATCCTGATATGGCTGGGATCTAACTAAGTTATTTTGTTTTTCAAAAGGAAGTAGAACATAGAACATTACAGTGCAGCACAGGCCCTACAGACCTCCATGTTGCGCTGACCTGTAGAACCAATCCGAAGCCCATCTAACCTACACTATTCCATTCTTGTCCAGATGCCTATTCAATGACCATTTAAATGCCCTTAAAGTCGGCAAGTCTACTATTGTTGCAGGCAGTGCGTTCCACTACTACTGAGTAAAGAAACTACCTCTGACATCTGTCTTGTGCCTATCACCCCTCAATTTAAAGCTATGTCCCCTCATGCTGACCATCACCATCAAACGAAAAAGGCTCTCACTGCCCACCCCATCCAACCCTCTGACTACCTTATATGTCTCAATTAAGTCACCTCTCAACCTTCTCTCTCACGAAAACAGCCTCAAGTCCCTTAGCCTTTCCTCATAAGACCTTCCCTCCATACCAGGCAACATCCTAGTAAGTTTCCTCTGAACCCTTTCTAAAGCTTCCACATCCTTCCTGAAATACTGATTGAAGAGATCCCCTTAAATTCCGAAATCTTGGCAATAAATAAACACAGCAACATAGCAAAACAAGGATTAAGCTGTGTTTATTTTCACAAAATTGATGCCCTTGGGCTCACACAATCATGCACTAACTACTTTTCAAATGCAACATAAATCTCATCAGCACTGATAACCATTCTGACCAACCCTTGTGTATTCATTCTAAAAACAATGAATCGTTCAATTGTCTAAACTGTCGTATCAGTGCTGTGGTATCCTGTGTGTGAGGATTGGAAAATCTCAGACACTATGCCCATAATTTTATAACATTAGATTAGATTACTTAGTGTGGAAACAGGCTCTTCAGCCCAACAAGTCCACACCGATGACAAGGAATCAATCACAGCATCACAGACTCATTTGGAGATTTAACTGGAGGTGTTAAAATGGGTTTGGTTCTCATATTGCTTTTCAACATTAATTCTCATTCTTAACATTTTTCCAAAGTTACAATATCAATATTATTGAGGAGTTTCAAAAATATGCTTCTTACTTGATTCTGCAGTTTATTTGGGAGGAACAACATAGCTCCATCAAATGCCCTGATTGTTCCGAGAAGATCACTGTGGCTGAACAGCAGTGCCATTCGTAAACGTTTAGATTCAATGTCAGGCATAAAGGTCACTTGGTACTGGTACAGACACCATTTTGATGGTGATCTGAAGGCAAAAAGATTTGGAACAATCTTCACTGGAATCCCACTGGAACCTGCATTTATTCAAATTAATTTAGTCAGTAACATTATCACACTCAGGAGAAGTTTCAAATAGTACCTCACAGCACCACATGGAAACTATCAGCTTATGCTCCATCTAACCAAAGAGCTCAGAAAGTCAGGAGATTCCTCAGGAAATATTCTTAAGGCAAAAGTAGAGCCATGGAGGTCAACAGCACAGAAAAAGGCCCTTCGGCCCATCGAATCGGCACCAGTCAAAAAACAACCATCTAAGTACTTTAATTAAAATCAGTGTTCCACCAGTTTAAAACTTTGAATTCAGACCCATGCTTGCCCTTTTCCATAACGCTCTTAGATTCAAGGTTGTTAGGATTACAGCCTGCAAAATGCTCACCACTGATACATCATTTTAGACACTGAATCCAGTGGTTGGAGGTTCAGGACCCCCGTCTTGTTGAATCTTCTACATACTTAAAAATCTCTTCTGGATGAACTTTAAGGATTTTCATCCTCTACACCTTTCACACTATGACTACTAGTTAATGTTTAGGATGCTGAAATCTCCTACTAAGTATTCTATGGCATTTACACTTGCCCAAGAATTACCTACATGAGTGCTGTTCTTTTTCCATCAAAACTTAAGGCATTTATAATACAATCCTGGCAATGTAATTGCTCCTGTTACGGCTTCATTTGAGGAGCTTTCGAAGATGCCATCCCTCCTTGCTGCCATATTGATTCATCTGAGACTGATTTCCCCACAGAAGGTCATGTGGAATGATTATACAGAATCTGTACCAGCGAAAGCCTGAGTACCGTGCACAATCCTGATGTCTACATTACATGAGCAATGTAGAAGTACTGGAGAAATTGGACGTTCAGTGTTTTCAGCCATTGAGATACAGTTTTTGGGTTGCAGAGACATTTAAGGAAATTATGGAAGTACAGGGAAAGATAAAAATATGCGCTAAAAATTTATAGTGGTAGAATAAGATGAGACTTGCGTACTGTAGATATATCTGTAAGGTCTAGTTGAGCCAAATGCCTGGTTTCTGTGTTATAGTGTCTGATTCAACATAGATACAGTGCCCTTCGATCCAACCAGTTCATTCCAGCCATGTTCCCAAACTAAGCTAGTTCCACCTGCCTGCACTTGGCCCATAGCCCTCTAAACATTTCTTATTCATGTACTTATCCCAATGTCTTTTAAATGCTGTAATTGTACCTGCACCCACCACTTCCTCTGGAAGTTCTTTCCCCACATGAACTGTGTAAACAAAGTTGCTCTTTATGTCTTTTTAAATCCTTTTTCTCTCACCTTAAAAGTATGCCTCCTAATCTTGAAAACTCCAACCTAAGGAAATATACCTGCCATTTACCTTATCTACATGCCTCATGGTTTTATAAACCTCTATAACGTCAACCCCTATGCTCCAGTGAAAAAGGTCCCAGCCTATACAGCCTCTTTATAACCTAAACCCTCCATTCCTGGCAGTATCCTGGTAAATCTTTTCTGAATGCTCACCACCTTTCAATAACAGGGCGACCAGACTCAAGAAGAGGCCTCACCAACCTCAACATGACTTCCCAGCTCCTATGCTCAAAAGGTCTGAGCAATGAAGGTAAATTTGCTAAACACGTTCTTAACTATCCTGTCTACATGTGATGCAATGTTCATTTTCTAAGTGACCACCACTGGCATCATTTGAATATTTTAAAGTGAGAGCATCAGAACCCCTGGTTTATCTTGATTTGTAATGCAGCTGTACTCAGAATAAGTGCAGCTCAATGAAATGCAGTATCTGTTAAGAACTGAAACTGAGGAGCTCCTGAGACAGAAGAGGACATGGATTTTTCAGTACAGATTTTTGAAGCTAGGAAATTATTTTAAAAGCATATTCTTAGATCCCCTACTCCACCGTCAGAGATTCTCAGGAATGGTATCTGAACATCGACTTTCATAGCTCATTTAGGTTTTATCAGAGTGTCATTTTAGTTCATCCTTCATAGCTTTAATGTTATTTTCCTCATTCCCATTGTTGGAGAGCTTGTCATATGGTGGTGATCTGAGAGGTGGTTTATAACATGATTTTAATAACAAGGTGTTTGGGTTTCCATCATATAAGCAGCATCTCCAACAACACAGATGATTAAGTCTGGTATACTACCATTTAAAACACAATAGTCCTAGTGTCATTGAAAAACAGATTCAATCAAACCAGTCTTCTTTTTCCTCACTGCAATATCCCGTCTCACCTCCAGCAAATTATCCACAAATGTGAAGATAATGAACAGAACATGGGGAGGTGGTGACCTAGTGGCATTATCACTGAACTGTTCATCCAGAAACCCAGGTAATATTCTGGGGACACAGGCTCAAATCCCACCATGGTAGATGATGGAATTTAAAATCAAATTAAAAAAACCTGAAACTTAGGGTCTAATGATGATTTGGCGAAGGAAATTGCCATTCTTACTTGGTCCGGCCTGCATTTGACTCCAAACACACAACAGTGTGGTTGACGTTTAGCTACCCTCTGGCAATAAATGTTGGCCTAGCCACTGACGCCCTCATCCCATCAATGAATAACAAAAAATGGGAATTTGTTCAACCAATATTAACCTCAATTTAAAACTAAAATCATTCAACTTCAGGCATTGTGAGTACTTATATGCAATACAATGGGCCAGGAATGACAATTTCATGCACATCGTCAGCCCTTCATTTTACAAAAGAAGGGACGTTGACAGTTATGAGAGGAAATTCTACTCAGGTCTTCCTCTGCATTTCTGAGGTGGACTTCCATTCTGACAGTTCTTTCATATAACAGAACTGTCTGGGAATGCAAACCATGTTCTATTTTCATGGCAGTATAATGATTGTCTGGTAAGCAAAAAGTCTGCTTCCAATGTGTACAGTATCCTGGAAGCTCAGAAGTGAAATTATATTGCACAAGTACTACTTATCCCAGGTTAACTCATGGATTAATGAATTTGCTGCCAGAGTTATGTTATCAACAACCTACCTGTTCAAGTAATTTTTGATTATTTCATCTGCTGCTGGATACTAAAGCTTTAATTACATGCAATCATGATCAGTTAAGTTAAATTTTCACAGAAATATATTAACGACTTCTAAAACAGCAGACTGAAAAATTAAAATATTTATGCTGTGAAATATTTTTCACCTGATTTAGAATGTTCCACATGTCGCATTGTTTGCCTTGTATTTACACCAAAATCAAAGAAATTGCTTCTCTTGGAATGTCGTCTCTCCATTATTGATTGTCATTCAGAACAAACAGATACCGTCTGTTAAGCAAGAAAATGATTACTATTATGCCGGATTGTATGAACCTGTTCTCCAGAGAAAATTGGCCCTAAATGTAAAAATTAGCAAACAATGGTTCATAGAATCCCAATATTCTCCTGGACTCCAAATAACATTTTGGCAGCTGACAGGCCGAACCTCAAAGCGAGAAAGTGAGGACTGCAAATGTTGGAGATCAGAGTCAAAATGTGTGATGCTGGAAAAGCACAGCCAGTCAGGCAATATCCGAGGAGTAAGAGAGTCGATGTTTCAAGCATAAGCTCTTCATCAGGAATGATTCGTGATGAAGAGCTTATGCTCGAAACATCGACTCTCCTGTTCCTCGGATACTGCCTGACTGGCTGTGCTTTTCCAGCACCACACATTTTGACTCGGAGCCCCAAAGGGAGTCGAATCTTGAAGAAATTGAACATTATTGCAATAAACCAGGCATTTACGGGAACATTTATGTCTATCTGATCAGCTACGAGTTCAGAAAAAAAAAAGTTTTCTATTTATAACCCTCAGTTGACTTTTCTAGCACAACAGCTTTTAGTCCAACAGGTTTATTTGAAATCACAAGCTTTCGGAGCACTGCACTGTTGTCAGGTGATAAGGAAGCAATGCTTCAAAAGTTTATGATTTTAAATAAACCTGTTAGACTATAACCTAATGTCATGTGACTTCTGACTTTGTCCACCTCAGTGTAACACACAATGTCTTTGAAACTTCTGATATTCTCAGTTTCATTGCGTTGTGAATTCCAAACATTCCCTTATGCAAACTTGAACAGTGCCCAATGTTATATTGAAAAGCGAAATGAACAATTGAGAAATTGTTCAGAAATCACCGATTCCTGATGAAGGGCTTATGCCTGAAACACTAATTTTCCTGCCCCTCGGTTGCTGCGCTTTTCCAGTGCCACACTCTTGAATTTAGAAATTATGCAAGTTCATTAGAACATTGTATGATGGTTGATTAGCAATACAATGCAGAACCCATCAGTGCAGGTTCAATTCCCACACCAAGGTTACCAGGAAGGTTGCACGTTCACAAACTCACCTCTCACCTGAGATACAATGACCCTCAGATTAAATCACCACCAGCTGTCTCCTTCTAATGGGTGAGCAGCCCTACAGTCCAGGAGAACAATGGCAACTCTTTGTTTACCTTTTGATATGATTGGTCTGAGACATACTCTACTGCAATCTAATAGTTAACATAATGCAGTATGCGATACAACAAAATTCAATGTATAATTGATATTGTTAATAACCTTTTTATGAATGGAAACTATGAAAGGAATTGCAATCATTTCTGATGATGAGCTACAGTAAGTCAATCAACAATAGCGGCATAGTGGCTCAGTGGTTAACATTGCTGCGTCACAGCACCAGGGACCCAGGTGTGATTCTAGCCTTGAGTAAATGTGGAGTTTGCACATTCTCCCTGTGTCTGTGTGGGTTCCCTCCAAGCACTCTGGTTTCCTCCCACAATCCAAAGAAGTGCAGATTAGGTGAATTGGCTGTGCTAAATTGCCCTTAGTGTTCAGGAATGTGTAGGTTAGGTGCATTAGTCAGGGGTAAATGTACAGTATTAGGGCAGGGGAATGGATTTGGGTGGGGTACTTTTCAGAGGGTTGATGTGGACTTATTGGGCTGAAGGGCCTGTTTCCACACTGTAAGGATTCTATCTAAAAAAACTTAGTGAGATGAGTTGCCAACAGAAGTGTTGAGGTGGGTACATTAACATTTAAAAGGCATTTAGACAAATACATGGATAGGAAAGGATTAGAAGGGCATGGGCCAAGTGCAGGGAAAAGAAGGTAGTGTGGATGGACATTTTGGTCAGCATTGGCCAATTTGGACCAAAGGCCTGTCTCCATGCTGTAGGACTCTATGACCAGAAAGACTCATTATTACTCCATCCCAAATTTTGTGACGAGTTCCAGAGTATTAGCTGCAATACTCTACCTAGAATTCCACACATTTATTATGCTGTTTGTGAAGAATTTCTTAACATTAGTCTTAAATTTTCCATTTGTTGTTTGATATAATGTCGCTTTGTCGTGTTTTCAGAGTTAAGCTTGAAGCAATATTCCAGACTTAACTTTTCCAACATATTTAGTAACATTCACACTCTGTATCTCTACAAATTCACTTCAATCTCTTTCATCAATGAATAGTAACCCCTTAGAACTCTTATGATATTTTAAATGAGACTTTGACCATGGAGTAGTTCAAACACCTACAGCTCTGGTACTAATCTAATATAGCTTTAGCATGATACAATCCAGATATTTTACTTCCTTTGCATCACACTGGATAGAGGTGTGCAAGGTAATAAGAAGGATAGAAACAGACAGTAGGGGAAGGTATTTAATTGCGGGAGGGGAAATCATAAGGCTATTAGAGAGGAGCTGTGGATTACAAATTGGGAATAATTGTTCAACAGGAAATGCACATCAAAAATGTGGAGCCTGTTTAAGGAGCACTTGTTGCAAGTGTTGGATAACTTTGTCCCACTGAGACAGGCAAGGAATGGTAAGGTGAAGGAGTCTTGGATAACAAGAGCAGAGGGGCTTCCTGTCAAAAGGAAGCTTACATAAGGTAGAGTTCTTTCCTCGCTACAGGGTAGTGAGGAAAGAACTCAAAAATGGACTGAGGAGAGCTAGGAAGGGGCACAAAAAAGTAGGAAGGATTAGGGAAAACCCAAAGGCATTCTACACTTACGTGAGGAATAAGAAAATGATCAGAGAAAGGGTAGGGCTAATCAGCGTTAGTGGATGGAACTTGTGCCTGGAGTCTGAAGAGATAAGGGAGGCCCTAAATGAGTTTTTTGCTTCAGTATTCATTAGATAGAGAGGCCGTGTTGATAGTGAGAACACTGTGGACCAGGTTAATAAGCTTGAACAGATTGATATTAAGGAAGTGGATGTGTTGGAAATTCTGGGAAGCAATGTAGACAAGTCCCCAGATTTATCCAAGGTTACTCCGGGAAGTGAGGCAGCACACCGCACATGAGCCCCCACCCACCCGCCCCCATCCCTCTGGCCCCCAACCTTGTCCAACACTGCCCACCACCTGCCCCCAATCCCGTTCAACACTGTCCCCATCCCCGCCCCCACCTGCACGGTAAAACAGAGCAGTCAGCATGATTTCATCCAGGGAAAGTCAGGCCTGCCAAATCTGTTAGAATTCTTTCAGGAGATACTGAGCTAATTAGACAAAGGGGATCCAGTGGATGCAATACATTTGGATTTCTAGAAGCCTTTGACAAGGTGCTGCTCAGGTGGCTGCTAAATAAGATGACCCCATAGTGTTAGAGACATGGTACTGGCATGGGTAGAGGATTGGCTAACTGGCAGAAGGCAGAGAGTACAAATAAAGGGGTCTTTTCACTGGCCTTCACAGATAGTGTTAAAGAAATGGGGAGACTGCAGAAGGGGTGGGACATGTTAGGCAAGTGAGCAAATAAGTGGCAGATGGAATACAATGTGGTAAAGTGTGAGGTTATACATTTTGGTGGGAAGCATTGAGGTATAGACTATTTTCTAAACAGGGAAAGGCTTCAGAAATTCGAACCACAAAGGGACGTGGGTGTCCTAGTTCAGGATTCTCTCAAGGTTAACATGTAGGTCCAGCTGGCAGTTAGGAAGGCAAGTACAAAGTTGGTATTCATTTCAACAGCGTTAGTAAACAACAGCCGAGAAATACTGCTGAAGCTGTATAAGGCTCTGGTCAGACCACATTTGGAATATTGTGAGCAGTGTTTGGCCCCTTATCTAGAAGGCTATGCTGAGGCTGGGGGTGGGAGCCAAAGATGTTTATTAGAATGATTTCAAGGCTGAAAGTCTTATCAAATGATGAAAGTTGAGGATTTGGAATCTGAACTCAAATGGCATTTAGAAGAATGAGGCAATCTGATTGAAAGTTTAGGACACTGACAGCCCTAAATAGAGCGGACATGCAGGAGATGTTTCCACAAGTAGGGGGGCACAGCCTCAGGATGAAGGGACAAACCTTTAGAACTGAAAAGGGGAGTAATTTCTGCAGCCAGAGGGTGGTGGCTCTGTGGAAATCATTGCTGCAGAGACTAAGTCATTGAGTGTATTTAAGAAAGGGATAGACAGGTTCTTGATTAGTAAGCAAATCAAAGGTTATGGAGAGATGACAGGAGAATGAGGTTGAGAATTCATTCAGCCTTGATCAATTGGCAGAGCACATTTTAAGGACTGAATGGCCTAATTCTTCGGATATATCTTATTGCCTTATAGTGTTATGCAATTCATTTTGAAAACTGATTGTACACTTTAAGAGTGATTGGAAGACTTCTTGATACCCTTTCCTGGACTGCTGCAGTAAATTAATTCATGATGGCCTTGGGGAGAGAATTCCTGGATTTTTAGCCAGTGACAATGAAGAAATGGCTATATATTTCCAAGTCAGGATGGTGATTGGCTTGGAGGGAAGAGGTGATGGTGTCTGCATTTATCTGCTGCCCTTATCCTTCTATATAGAATCACAGAGCCCTACATCATGGAGACAGGCCCTTCAACGCAGACTGACCCATCCCAACTAAAACGTCCATCCATAATAACCCCATTTCCCTGCACTTGGCCCACATCTTTCTAAACCCTTTCTATCCATGTATTTGTCCAAATGCCTTTCAAATGTTGTTAATGTACCCATCTCAAGCCCTTCCACTGGCAGCTCATTCCATATGCATAGCATCCTCTGTGTAAAAATGTTGCTCCTCAGGTTCCCATTGATTCTCTCCCCTCTTACCTTAAACTGATGCCCTCTAGTTCTTTGGGGAAAAAAAACTATGTGCATTCACCCTATTCATGCCTTTCATAATCTTATACACTTTGATAAGATCGCACTTCAGTCTCCAATGCTCTGAAGAAAAAAGTCCTAACTTGTTCAACCTCTCCCTATAACTCAGTCCTGACAACATCCTTGTAAATTTCTTCTGCACTCTTTCCAATTTAATAACATCCTTCCTATAGCAAACCTGAACACATTATTACTTCTGAGCATCAGTGAAGAGGGTGGTTGCCAATCAGGTGGGTTGCTTTGGCGCAGATGGCGTCAAGCTTCTTGAGTGCTGTGGGAGCAGCACCCTAACTAGGCAAGTGGAGAATAATTGTGCCTTGTAGATGCTGGTCAGGCTTTGGAGAGTCAGCAGGTGAGCTGCTTGCTGTAGCAATCGTTGCCTTTGACTTGATCTTGTAGCTGCTGTGTTTATGTGGTGAGTCCACTTAAGTTCAATTGAGTTTCCTCTGGGTGCTCTGGTTTCTAAAGATGTGCAGATTAGGTGATTTGGCTATGCTGAATTGCCCATAGCATGTAGTTAGGTAGATGAGCCATGAGTAATGCAGAGGTACAGGGATCGGGTCTGTCTGTGTGGGATGCTCTTTGGAGGATTAGCATTCGGCCCATGCTCTTTGGGCCAAATGGTTGCGTTTACACTCTAGGAATTCTTTGGTTCTATGAATCTGTTGTCAGGGTCCACAGCCTTTGCAGTATCCAATGCCTCCAACTGTTTCTTATATCACATGGAATGAATCAAATTGGCTGAAGATTGATATCAGTGATGGTGGACCACTGGAGGAGACCAAGATGGATCATCTACTTGGGACTTCTGGCTGAAGATTACTGTGAATGATTCAGCCTTATTGTTTGCACTGATCTATTCGGCTCTTCCATCATTGACAATGGGGATGTGTGTGGAGCCTTCTCCTCTAGTGAGTTACTAAATTGTCCATCACCATACATGACTGATGTTGCTCGACTACAGAGCTTAGATCTGATCTGTTGGTTGTGGGATCGCTTAGCTCTGCCCATTACTTGCTGCTTATACTGGTTGGGATGCAATGTTGCTAGCTTCACCAAGTTGACACTGAGATATGCCAGATGCTGTTCCTGGCATGCCCTACTAGACTTCCTTTGAACCAGGGTTAATCCACTGGCTTGATGGTGGTCATTAAGTGGGGGAATATATTCAGTGACAACATTGCAGATTGTGCCAGAGTCCAATTCTGCTGCTGTTGATGGACCACAATACCAGTCTTGAGCTGCAAGTTCTATTTGAAGTTTGTCCTATTTAGACACAAAACACGATGTAGAGGATTCTCAATGTGAAAATAGGACTTCGTCTCCAGAAAGACTGTGTGGTGGTCACTCTCACCAATAGTGTCATGAACAAATGCATCTGCATTAGATGGGTAAGAAGTAGGTCAAGTAAGTTTTTTCTTCTTGGTGGTTCCCTCACCACGTGGTGCAGACCCAGTCTACCAGCTAGGTCTGTTAGGACCCAATCAGCCTGGAGTGTAGTGGTGTTATGGAGTTATAGAATCCATACAGTGTGAAAACAGGCCATTTGGCCCAATGAATCCACAGCAACCCTCCAAAAGAGTAACCCATCTTGACTCATTCCCCTAATCTATTAATCTACATTTACTCCTGACTAATGCACCTAACATACACATTCCTTAACTCTACGGGCAATTTAGCAGGGCCAATTCATCTAACCTGCACATCTTTGGATTGTGGGAGGAAACCGGAGCACCCAGAGGAAACCCACGCAGACACAGGGAAAACATACAAACCCCACACAGACAGACAGTCACCCGAAGCTGGAATCGAACCCAGGTTGCTGGTTCGAAGTGCTAACCACTGAGCCAACCATGCAGCCCCCCACTCTTGGTGGTGGACTTTGAAATCTCCCACCCGGAATGCATTCTGCACCGTTGCCACCTTCATTGCTTCATCCAAGTGCTGATTCATCAGCCAAGGGAGGACAGATGTGGTAATCATCAGGAGGTTTCCTTGCCCATATTTAACCTAAAGACTTCATGGAATCTGGAATTTGAATTCCCAGGGCAATCTCTCCCAAACATTTACCACTGTGCCACAACCTTTGCTGGGTCTATCCTGCCAGTTGGACTTGGCATATCCAGGTTTGGTAATAGTGGTTTCTGCGACATTTTCGGTAATTTATGATTCGGTCAGGCTATTATTTGACTTGTCTGTGAGACAGCTCTCCCCATTTTGGCAAGTTCGATGTCAGAATGAGCATTCAGTTTCATTTCTTTGTTCAGACTTTGGAGTGATTGATACAATTAAGTGGTTTGCTAGGCTATTTCAGAGGGAAGTTAACCACATTGCTGTTGGGTTGGAGTCACATGCAAGCCAGATCAGTTGAGGATGGTAAATTTCCTTCTCAGAAGTCCTCATTAGTGAGCCAGATAGGTTTTTGTGACAATCAACAATAGTTTCATGGTCATCAGCAAGTTTTCTTCTTAATTCAAATTCCACCATTTGTTGTGGTGGATTGAAACCCAGATCCCCATAACATTAACTGGGTTTCTGGATTAATAGTCATGCGATAATACCATAAGGGCATCACCTCTGCTCAATGGTAGAGTATATTCTGATTGTGGGAAAGTTAAAAAAGGTGCATGGAGAATTTTGTTTCACATTTCATACCAAGTAGGGCATATGGGTGAAGGCACCAGCAAGAACTTTCAATACTCCCTCAATATGGGCGGCACAGTGGCACAGTGGTTAGCACTGCTGCCTCACAGCGCCAGAGACCTGGGTTCAATTCCCGCCTCAGGCGACTGACTGTGTGGAGTTTGCACGTTCTCCCCGTGTCTGCGTGGGTTTCCACCGGGTGCTCCGGTTTCCTCCCACAGTCCAAAGATGTGCAGGGCAGGTGAATTGGCCATGCTAAATTGTCCATAGCGTTAGGTAAGGGGTAGATGTAGGGGTATGGGTGGGTTGCGCTTCGGCGGGGCGGTGTGGATTTGTTGGGCCGAAGGGCCTGTTTCCACACTGTAAGTAATCTAATCTAATCTAATCTAATATAGCAGTGGTACCAGATGAGTGTAGAACTGCAAATGCTACATCCTTAATCAAAATGATTGTAAAGAAAGACACAGCAATTAAAGGCTAGTCAGTTTAGTTTGATAATGGGGAAGTTTTCAGAGATGAAAATCCATGACAAAATTAGGGAAAGTCATCATGGACTACACATACGTTTTATTTAAATATCTTGAATGCGTGCTTTTATACAGTAACAAAAAGGATTGATTAGATATTGCGACTGATGTAGTGCACTCACAAAAAGCATTTAATAGGACCACATAATGGAATAAAAGAGAAAGTGACAACATAGATATGGGTGCCAGGAAGAAGGGAGCATGGGTGATTAGGTGTTTTTGGACTGGAGGAAGGCGTATGGTGGAACTCTCCAGGAGTTGGTTGCAGGGCTTCTTTAGAGTCAGAGTTGTACAGCATGGAAACAGATCATTTGGTCCAATTTGTCCATGATGACCAGATAACCTAAATTAATCCCATTTGCCAGGATTTGGTCCATATCCCTCTAAACTCTTCATATCATTGCATCCATTCAGATGACATTTAAATGTTGTCATTGTACCAGTCTCTACCACCTCCTCTGGCAGCTCATTCCATACACACACCAATCTCTGTAAAAAGGTTGCCCTTCCAATCCCTTTTAAATCCCTCCCATCTAATTTTAAACCTATGCCCTCTTGTTTTGGATTCCTCTACCCTGAAAGAAAAAACCGTGGCTACTCATTGTATTAATCCCCCTAATGTTTTATAAACTTCTCTAAGAATACCCCTCAGCCTCCAATGCCCCAGGAAAACAGCCTCACACTATTCAGCCTTTCCCTTTGGCTCAAACCTTCCGACCCCAGCAACCTCCTTGTAAATCTTTTCTGAACCTTTTCAAGTTTAACAACATCTTTCCTGTAGCAGGGAGAGCAGAATTGAATGCAATATTCCAAAAGTGGTCTAACCAATGTCCTGTGCAGGCACAACTCCTGTACACAATGCACTGACCAATAAATGCAAATATACTCAATGCCTTCTTCACTACCCCATCTACCTGTGACTACACCTTCAAGGAACTATGAACTTGCGACCCAAGGTCTCTTTGTTTGGAAACAATTCCCAGGACACTACCAGAAATCCTGCCCTGATTTGCCTCATCAAAATGCGGCACCTCACATTTACTTAAATTAAACTCCTTGGCCCATCGGATCAAGTTTCTGTTTTACTCTGAGATAACCTTCTTCACCATCTACTACACAACCAATTTTGGTGTCATCTGCAAACTTACTAATCATTTCTCCTATATTCACATCCAAAACATTTTATGTAAAAGACAAAAAGCAGTGGACCCAGCATCGATCATTGTGGCAGGCCACTGGTCACAGGCCTAAGGTCTGAAAAACGACCCTCCACCACTCTGTCTTCTACCTTCATATTAATTTTGTATCCGATGGCCCTCTCTGGATTCCATGCGATCTAACGTTACTAATCAGTCTACCATGCCGAACGTTGTTGGACACCTTGCTGAAGTCCATACAGACAACATCCACTGCTCCACCTTCATCAATTTTCTTTGTCACTTCTTCAGTGAAGACTATGAAATTTCTTAATAAATTAGACAGTCTTATGCTCTAGTGATATTGGCGTACACTTTATCCTTATTTCCCCAATAAATATATTGGTAATGCTAGCTAAACCATACAGTCTGCTGAAATGATAGTCCTGGTAATGTATTTTTATACGTACATGGGATGGTCCATCCCTAGTTGCCCTTAAGGTGGTGTTGGGGAGCTTCCTTGTTTAGCAATTTTGGGGCAGCACAGTGGCTCAGTGGTTAGCACTGCTGCCTCACAGCACCAGGGTCCCAGGTTCATTTCCAGCCTCAGGTGACTGCCTGTGTGGAGTTTGCACATTCTCCCTGTAGTTGCATGGGTTTCCTCCGGGTCCTCCCATAGTCCAAAGATGTGCAGGTTAGGTGAATCGGTTATGCTAAAATTGCCCATAGTGTTAGGTGCATTAGTCAAAGGGAAATGGGTCTGGGTGGGTTACTCTTCGGAGGGTCTGTGTGGACTTGTTGGGCCGAAGGGCCTGTTTCCGCACTGTAGGGAATCTTTTTTTAAAAAGTCCATTTGATGTAGGTGGACCAACATGCCATCAGGGAGGGAGTTCTAGGATTTTGAACCAGCAACACTGAAAGAATGGTGTATTTCCAAATGAGGACGGCGAGTGGTGAGAAGGGGAATGTGGTAGAGGTGGTTGTGGGTTTGAATTATGCTGTCCAAGAAGCCGAACGGTTGAAGGTTGTAGGGCCAGCTACGAGAATGGTCACAAGGGCACTTGGGATCTACAGTTTTCCAAATAACAGTGCAGAATTTTTAAAAAAGCAAGGACGTTTTGAAGAACTTAATAAAATATTCATTTGTCCTCACTAGAGTACTTCGTTCAAATCTAGCACTGCATATTATGAAGACTGTGCCAGTTTTTGAGAGGGCGTAGGAGTGTAAAGAACAAGGGGAACAAGATTCAAACAAAGTATAAACATTTTAATTTGTTGTGTTGAGACACTGAGAATCAATATAGGGAAGCACAGAGAAACTGTTAGGCGAGGATTTGATATTTTCTTATATATACACACACCAGAACTTTGCACGAACTTAATGTTACCTCATCCCGACTGTAATAAATAAACATTCTGACCAAAGGCAGGAGATTGCAGGAAATGTTACGGTTACAATCTTAAAATAAAAACGTTTGTTTGAAAATGGAATGTAAAGCTGAAATTGCTAAATGGGATTTTTTTCGTACTTTCGCCCTTATTCGCCCCTTCTGCAATCCGCGAACATAAAAAATACTGCAACTTTGCACGCTTGAAATAAAAGGTTGCACTATTCCTCAACTGTAACAACGTATCACAATAACCTTTCTTTTCGTATTCCTGCAAAACTATTGCCCTTTTTCACTCAACGCTAAATCCAGAGCCAGAGCATAGTAACCTACTAGCAAGCGTTTTTCTTAATGCTTAAAATGTACGCAATTTTTCAGTCCTTCGTTATCTGATCATTAAATAGAAGTGTGAGAAGGCGGCCTCATGATTACTGTTCGAAGAAAACATATTTAAATTTGTTTAACATTTCAGCTTCCTCAAAAATATCCTCTCGATAACTGCCAAAAATAGAAACGTCCAAACACTGTTCAATTTACTTTATTTCGCACTAACGACTATTTACATTGGAGAATGCTAAAAGTTTGCATTACATTGTAACTGATTAATTTTGCAATAGAACCTGAATGAGCTAGCTCTTCTGAATGCATCTGCAAACAAACCAATTGCAAGGAACTTCAACCAGCATTCTATCAATTGTCTATATAATAATTTGGAGGGCAAAAACCACCTTTACTCACATTTAACAACTTCGAAATTGTTGCCCAGTTACTTGAAGGAAAAAACTGCTGCCGCTCAACCTACAGTCAGTTGCGCAACACACGTTCCCAACATGTTTACTGACTGGGCTGCAAAGGTATTCAACAGTAGCTGAGCCCCGCCCGAGTGATCCGCATCAATTCAACCTAACCGTCAGTCATCTCCATGGACCACCCCTCGCCCCTCACCTGCCACTTATCACGATACATTATCCCCTTCCCACTTTTCAGTCATCACTAAACACCGACAGCGCCACCGCCACCTCCTCCACCTCCATGCTTACTTTTTCAATCATGACTCCTACCCATCCTATCAGGACCTCTTTCCAGCCTCCGACATACTCCATCCTCTTGGACACCCTGCCTTAGTCTTTTACCTCCCCTCTTTATCTCCAACTGCCGCCATGACATTGACCACCTCAATTTGTCCACCCCTCTCACCCGCTCCAACCTCTCACCCTTGCAAAGTGCAGCCCTCCAAGCCCTCCGTTCCAACAGTGACCTCATCATTAAACCAGCAGATGTGCACAGTGGTAGTATGGCACACTGTCCTCTACACCACTGTAGTCAGACGCCATATCTCTGAAACCTCCTCTTGACACCCCCTCAACCATGACCTGACCTCCCATCACCAAAACATCATCTCCCAGACTATCCACAACCTCATCACCTCATCTCCCATCCATAGCCTCCAACCTCATAATCCCAGAGCCCCCCACTGCCCGGTTCTACCTCTTATCCAAAACCCACAAACCTTATTGCCCCAGTTGACCTATCATCTTTGGATACTGGATTAGTGGTGCTGGAAGAGCACAGCAGTTCAGGCAGCATCCAACGAGCAGCGAAATCAACGTTTCGGGCATCATTCCTGATGAAGGGCTTTTGCCCGAAACGTTGATTTCGCTGCTCGTTGGATGCTGCCTGAACTGCTGTGCTCTTCCAGCACCACTAATCCAGTATTTGATTTTCAGCATCTGCAGTCATTGTTTTTACCGTTTTGACCTATCATCTTTGCCTACTCCTTCCCCACTGAACTTATCTCGTCATATTTCAACACTGTTCTGTCCCTCTTGGTCCAGGAACTCCCACATACATAAGGGACACCACCCATGCCCTCCATCTCCTTCATGACTTTCATTTGCCAGCCGCCAACACCTCATCTTCACCATGGACATCTAATCTCCATACACATTCATCCACCATGGCGAAGGCCTCCAAGCTTTCCACTTCTTCCTCTTCCGCTGACCCAATGAGATCCCACTTCACTGACATACTCAATTGATTGGTGAAACTGGTCCTCACCCTCAACAACTTCTCCTTCGAATCCTCCCATTTCATTCAGTTCAAAGGGGTAGCCATAAGCCCCAGCTAGGTAAAATTCTGGATTAGTGGTGCTGGAAAAGCACAGCAGTTCAGGCAGCATCCAAGGAGCAGTAAAATCGATGGTTCGGGCAAAAGCCCTTCATCAGGAAATCATCATAGGCCCCAGCTATGCTTGCCTCTTCATAAGATAAATGGAACAATCCTTCTTCCGGAGTTACACTGGCACCATTCCCCATCTTTTCCTCCACTATATTGTGTATCAGCACCACCTAGTCCTCCCACGAGGAGGTTGAACAATTCATCAACTTCACTAACATCATCCATCCTGAGCTTAAGTGCACCCGGACCATCATGGACACCTTCCTTTCCTTCTTGGACCTCTCTGACTCCATTTTCGGCAACTGACTCAACAGGAAAATCTATTTCAAACCTACCAACTCCCACAGCTACCTGGACTGCACCTCCTCCCAGCACCACCCCACTGTAATAATGCAATCCTTGACTCCCATCTCCGCTGTCTCCACCATATCTGCTGCTGGGAGGAGCAATTCCAGTCCAGGACATCCCAGATGGTCTCCTATTTCAAGGACTGCAAGGATGTGGTAAACAATGCCCTCCACTTCCTGCAACTTCACCCTTGAAACCCATCCCTTCTACCACAACAAGGATAAACCCCCCCCCAGTCCTCATCTGCCATCCCACCAATCTCCGGATATAGCACATTATCCTCCGCCATTTCAGCCACCTACAATCAGATCCCACCACCAGAGATATATTTCCCTCTGCATCACTTTCAGCATCCCACAGAGACCATTCCTTCCGTGACTCCTTGTTAGGTCCATAATCACAACAACCCACCCTCCACACCTGGCATCTTCCTTTACCACCACAAAAATTGTAAAACCTGCACCCACACCTCCTCCCTCACCTCTGCCCAAGGCACCAAAGGATCTTTTCACATCCGGCAGAGATTTTTCTGCAAATCCAAACACCTCATCTATTGTCTCCGTTGCTCTTGGTGTGGTCTCCTCTACATTGAGAAGACAGGACGCCATCTTGCGGAACATTTCAGGGAGCACATGCCCCAAACAACCCCACCATCCTGTGGCTGACCACTTCAACTCCCCTCCCACTCCACCAAGGAAATGCAAGTCCCTGGGCCTCCCCCACTGCCAAATCCAAGCCTCTCCCCGCTTCCCCCCACCAACCCCCCCCCACCCCCCGACAGTTGGAGGAAGAACGCCTCATCTTCAACCTTGGGACCCTTCAACCACATGGCATCAACATTGATTTCACTAGTTTCCAAATCTTTCATACCCGTCATCCCAGATCCAACCCTCCAAATTGGCACCGCCCTCATGACCTGTCCTATCTGTCTATCTTCTTCCAACCTATCCGCTCCACCCTCCCCACTGACCTATCACAATCACCCCCACCTGCATCCACCTAGCGCCTTCCCAGCTACTTTCTCCCCACCTCCACCCCACCTTTCTATTTATCTCTCAGCCCCCTTCCTCCACAAATGCACATTCCTGATGAAGGGCTTATGTCCGAAACGCCAACTCTCCTGCTCCTAGGATGCTGCCTGACTTGCTGTGCTTTTCAAACACCACACTTTCTGACAGTCATCATCAAGGGTCATCACTCACAAACTGTCAGTCATCACCAAGGTCCATCCTTCACTCCCTGTCAGTCATCACCAAGGATACTCCCTCACCATCTGTCATCATCACTGGCGACTGCTTGCTCACAACTTGTCCATCGTCACCAAGGGTCTCCCCTCACTATCTCAATCATCATCAAGAACCACACTTCACTGCCAGTCATTGCCAGGACCATCAACCACTAGCTATCAGCCATTTTCAGGTACCACTCCTCATTACCTGTCAATCATATATCTTAAGGAGTGCACCTGTTATTCCTCCAGGCTCCAATAGATATAAGCCCAGTCTGTCAGTCATCGGTAGAAAGATGGATATGGTCTTGCAATCAGAATTTAAGGATTTAGGTGGAAACCTAGCAAGCAGAAACTGTAAAGTAGTTTCTCTGGAATACTCTCAGTGCAAGTGAATACAGAAATAAGATAAAATAAATAAATGAGTGGCTGAAAAGGTAATGCACAAAGGCTATACACTCTTAGGGCATTGGGATTGGCTCTGGGTGAGATGGCACCTATACAAATGCATTGCATCTGAACACAGATGGGATTGAGTTCGTATGGGACCTTTCTCTGGTGTTGGTTTTGGGAGGATTTAAACTAACTCAGTAGGGCTGTGAGAACCAGGAGAGAATATTACAAAGTAAAAGACTGTAAAGAATGCTGGAAGAAGCAAATCACACTAAATAGAGAATTCTAAGTTAATATGTGCTGTTGGCTAAAGAAGAAAGTAATGAAGACTAAATCAGGGTTACACTACATATATGTGAATGTTCAGCATATAGTTAATAAGATAAGAGCTACAGACACAGATTGCTTAGTGTAATTACATTGTTGTGGTTATAACAGAAATCAAATGGTGGAAAAAACAGTAGGCGAACAATGTGCTACATTCAAATATGATGTAATTTGGGCACAGTCAAAGTATATTCCCTCAAAAAGGAAAGGTAGGACAATTAAATCCAGTGGTCCCTGAATGATAAATGAAATGAAGATTGAGTTGAAGACCACAAAGTGTCCTTATTAAAATGCAAGATATCAAATATAAATGAGAACTAAACGGAATACAAAGGATTCAGAAGTGAGCTGAAATATCAAATGTGAGAAGCAAAGAGGGATTATGATTGATCTGGTGATTTTTCAGAAAGGTGATTTTTCACTCAGAAGCAACAGGCTTTAGTTGTACCCTTTAACCAAACCAGGAAAACTTTTGGCAGGTTGAAAAAATGCTTTAGTAATTTTCAGTGTCATCAGGAGTTTGAATGCAAAGCTGGTGTCTGATTACTCGCTCTAAGTACCAAAATCCAATTTGATCTATGTTTCAAGGTCCTGGACTCAAGGCCCCAATTATGTTATGACATGGAGACAGACAACCAAACCAAACCAGTTTTCCACCTCTGCATTCACAACTCAGTAAATTAGAACCTTCAAAGACCCTCAAGTGTTACTCCAATGGTTCCTAACCAGACATTTGAACAACTAACCAGGCTTTATGAATAGTTAATTTCAGATACCACTTTTCTATTTTAAACAAAAGACTTAACAATTTATTAAATGCACAACAACTTAACTGAGAAAAAAAATTAAGCAAGGTAATTTAATGAATATCTATACTTTAAACCCAAAACATTTGTTTTCAGCCCTGATTCACCAGAACACAGTTAAAGGATAAATAAAAGAAAACAACAAAACTGGCCAGATTACTAAAATGGATTTCACAATACATTGTTTCACAGATGTAGATGTGGACTCTTTGGTTGCTTTTCTGGAGATGTCAATCAGGGTCACCTTTTCAGTTCAGTCAGGTGAAGGTAGCAATACTTCGAATTCAGCTTTCTACCAGTCAGGCTTCAGAAAGCTGATATGAGACATTAGGCAGGATGCTTTCAAATCTTCACGCTGCATTATCATTAACCATATTCTTCTCCCCAGGAAACATAGTTCAAAACAACAACTTCAACTCTGGTCCTGATCTGATAGACTGATTATCTTTTCACAAGGCTTCAACTACCATTCAACATCTCCCATCTGCTTGAATATAGACTTGCTCAAACCAACTCACAGGTACTGACCTCACAACAGCCAGTTTCTCCCATCCATTTAAACACAATGCTCTTTCCATGATTGCTGCATCTTTCGGAACATTTTTAATAATGAATCAGCCTACAATTAACCTCCAGACCTGGCTTCATAAGCAAAACAGAAGTTTGTTTCATTTTCTTTCTCTTTTCACGTAAAACATAGGAGCAGAATTAAGCCGTTCAGCCCATACCGTCTGCTCTGCCATTCAAAAAAGCTGATATATTTCTCAACCTCATTATCCTGCCTTCTCCCCAGAACTCTTGATCCCCTTAATAATTAAGAACCATTTATCTCTGTCTTAAATACCACTGAATGACTTGGTCTCCATAGCCCTTTGAAACAATGAGCTCCACAGATTAACCTCTGGCTGAAGAAATTCCACCTCATCTCAGTTCTAAAGAGTCACCCCTTCACCCTGATGCTGTCCTCAGGTCCTGATCTCTCCTACTAGTGGAAATATCTTTTCCATATCCACTCTATGCAGGTCTTTCAGTATTCTGTAAGTTCCAACAAAATCCCTTCCATCGAATACAAACCCACAGTCTTCAACCACTTATCCCATGACAAACCCTTCATTCCCGGGATCATACTTGTAAACCTCCTCTGGACCCCCTGCAACACCAGCACATCCTTCCTTAGGCCTGGAGCCTAAACTGCTCACAATATTCCAAATGCAGTCTGACCAGAATCTTATACAGCCTCAGCAGTACTTATCAGCCCTTGTATTCTAGCCTGCTTGAAATGAATGTCTACTTTGCATTTGCCTTCCTAATCGCCGACTGAATCTGCATGTTAACCTTAAGAGAATCCTGAATTAGGACTCCCAAGTCCCTTTGTGGTTCAGATTTCCGAAGGCTTTCTTCATTCAGAAAGTAGTCCATGCCTTTCTTCTTCCTACCAAATAGCATAACATCACACTTTCTCACATTGCTACTTCTTTGCCCACTCACTTAGCAAGTCCAAGTCCTCTGCAGCCTCCTGCTTCCTTAACACTACCAGTGTGGACTTGTTGGGCTGAAGGGCCTGTTTCCACACTGTAAGTAATCTAATCTAATCTAATCTAATCTAATCTAATCTAATCTAATCTAATCTAAATCTCCTCTAAGTGGCAAACTTAGCAACAATGCCCTTAATTATTTCATCCAGATTGTCAATGTATAATATGAATTGTTGTGATCCCAACACTGATTCCTACGGGAACTTCACTAGTCATTGGTTGCCATCCTGAAAAAAATCCCCTTATCTCTACTTTCTGCCTCTGCCAGTCAGCCAATTGTCTATCCATGCCAGTACCTTGTGCATAATACCATGGGCACTTATCTTATTTAGCAGTCTCCTGTGCAGCACCTTGTCAAAGGCCTTCTGGAAATCCAAATATGTCACGTCCACTGGATCTCCTTTGTCCATCTAGCTCGTTACATCCTCAAAGAATTCAACAGATTTGTCAGGCATGACCACCCCTTTAGAAAGCCATTCTGATTTAACCCTATTTTACCACATACTTGCAAGTACTCTGCAATCTTATCTTTAATAATAGCCTCTATAATCATACCATTGATCAAAGTGAGACTAAGTGGACCATAGTTTCCTGTCTTCTGCCTCCCCCCTTTCTTAAACAGTGTGTTACATTAGCCATGCCACACTCCATTAATCCTTGCATCACACAGAATTCATAAAGGTTGCACATTAATGCCTTCCAAACTGCAGGACTAACAAACTAGCATGTTATTATTGTGACTAATTCATCATATTAATGCTTAATCAGTGAACAGAAACATTAAAATTTCATCCAGGTGAATCACAAAGTGAAGTTGCCGCCACAGCACAGTCTGCACATGGCTACAGGGTATTCCCCATTTGACTGAGGCATATATGGAGCCAGGCTGCTTGCCTGTAGCTGCATGCAAGTGAGAAGCTGGTGGTACTTTTCTGTGTGACACTGTCCTGGTAGGGACACCTTCATATGCTGCTGCACCAGTAATGTCGCAGGGATGGCCTTGGTTCTGGACATGTATGCAGGGAGGCAACTGGCAGATATGGAGTCCTGCAGATGTCACTTTGCACTAGCTTAGCAACTAACTGCTCAATGTTGCAGCAAGTCAGCATGCTATCGCTGCATCAATTCAGTGTGTTACGCCATATATGACTGTCTACTAAGTATGGAACACTTGTAATTAGATTAGCTTCCCTCCAGTATGGAAACAGGCCCTTCGGCCCAACAAGCCCACACTGACCCTCCAAAGAGTAACCCACCCAGATCCATTCCCCAACTCTATATTTAACCCTGACTAATGCACCTGACACTATGGGCAATTTAGCATGGCCAATTCACCTGATTTGCACATGTGTGACAGTTAAAGCTGAAGTGCTCATTCATATTCATATGTGATGTGAATTAATTCTGAAAAAGAGTCACATGAGTTTCTCCAGCATTTTGTAGGTTTGTTCCAGGTTTCCAGCATCTTCAGTTTTTTGCCATTATGGATATACAAGATGATCATAATTACAGTGTCACATTCTCCATGATGCACCCGATAGGAACATTTCCCACAGCTCAGTAAAGCATGCGGGCATGCATATGCCCACTGTTTTTGAGGATAAGATGCACTCAGGCTACTCAGGCTGCTCATTACTGCAGAACTAGTTGCCAATCATCTGGTGTAACATTGCACTCATCATGCCAAACTTCACAAGGTCATTGATGTGTTCCCTGCGCTGCATCTATGTCCTATATATACATTAGGGCTGCTCACTCCCTGGGCAATCACCAGCCATGTTTGCATTGTCTGATTTGCTTGTCCTCCTGCCATTCTCCAGTAAAAGACGACTTTCTTGGTTTTCACTACCACTGGCAGGACCTGCAGGGAGGAATTGGCAAATTGTGGCATCACCCTTTCAGGAATGCAAGTAGAATCTGTTGCATTTTATCATGTAGAGTGTGTAGGGTGTGATAGAATTAAGGATAAAGAAAGTATTTAAGAGGTATTTAATCCCTGTAAAACACCTCCTATAACATTGCTAGTAAGTACAGCAATGACTCTATTTTGGTGTCTGAACTTGAACATTATTTCTTCTACAACAGGAAGTATGCGCAGATGGACTCAGTTGTAATCACTGGCAACTTTTACTGCAGTTATTTACACAAATAACCTGCATAAACAAAGGGAGTGTTTTAATTATACCGTTGTGAGGGTTTCAGAGAATGGGTCTACCATGACCAAATATTTGCTATACAATGTGATAGTTATGAAATTTGGGGAAATCAATTTTGTAATACCATTGAGTATAAAGAGAAAGAGATTTAGTAACGTACAACAAAGAGAAATAGGAAAGTGAAGTATTGAGTGATATGGTTATCTATTGTGTTATTATCATATGGAATTTGCATTTTAAAGGAATGGGAAAGGAAAGAAAGTTTAAACTGTGAACTAAAGATATATTTTCCACGAAGGCATGCACTTTAGGTTAACTGCCTAGTAGGATACATGTGCTGTTAATTGAAAAGATCTTTACAGAGGAAATAGACTGGGGCCACTAATTTTCATGAATTCAGTTTAGGATCAAATTTTTGTCAGGAAAATAGTTGAAGGGATTTTCTTTGCTAAGTCTGCAAGTTGTGAGAATTTTCATGGAAGATTTCAAGCTGTCAGAACTGAGAAGAAATTTAGGTCATGCAATATAAAGACGTATGTGCCATCAAAACTGCTAAGTAAGAAAATAAAGAGTTATGATTAATGATTCATTTGAACTGGATACTTGTAAAGATTATTGCTGGGAAATGAGTTTGTGTTAAGATCTTCCTAAACTCTCATATATGTGGTTCTGTTTATTTTTTTCCCTTTTATGTAATACACTTGTGTTCTTTTGTTAAACAATATTGGCAATGTTGTGTGAATGTGATTAAAACTAACCAATTGCAAAAATTAAATTTATAACCTATCAATCTAGGTTTCATTCTGGAGTCTGAATTGACCATTTTCACCATCAATAGGAATCTTAACAATTGTGAATAGTAAACTTGGAGTTGATAGAGTTTGAGCAGGAAGAAGGAGAGAAGTTATTTAATGAAATAATTGAACTACTTATCAGTATTGCAACCGGAACTTAGTTGTCCAATGAAAAGCATAGGACAGCGTGTCAGGGCCAAGTAAATCTAAAACTGAAATGCAAAGTTACTGAAGCTACAACACAAGTCTGAATGCATGTCATACAGCGGAAAGAGCATGCTATAGACGGAGCTAATTGATCACATAATCAGTTGCATGATTTGCACACTTTGTTAATTTCAGTAGAGAGAAATCAGTTAATATCAGAACAGTTCTGAGGAAGCGTCACTCGATCCAAAACTTTAACATTGATTTATCTCCACAGATGCTGCCAGACCTGCTGATCTTATCCAGCAATTTCTGTTGTTGTATCTGATTTACATCATCCACAATTCTTTCAGTTTTTATTTTTAATTTCAGTAGCTGGTGATGAAACCAATCCACTCTCTAATCAAAGTGGTAGGAACTCTTCCCTTGGTTTTCCTCTGTCACTCTTGTTCCATTATCCATTGGATGAGAACTGATACCTGTCTCTGAATATTTGTATATGTATTTTATTTCTAGGACTTGATAGTTTACTCTAATTCATCCATTTATTTGAAACTTTCTGACCAATAAGTAAAAGACAAGTACCCAAAGCTTCATCATCGTCACCATCATCACTCAGCTCAAAGTCAGCTTTTTAGATTACTTCATGTTGAATGTAAAATTTTCCAGTTTTTCTACAGACTTGCACTGATAATAGGTACACAGGACATCAGAAGAGTTCCTGACATTAGTCCAGGAATGTAATGTTTAAAGGCCGTATTTTTTATTTCCTTTATTTTTGATGAGACTAAAATTGGAAGACTGTATAAAGATATAGGAAACAGTAGGGTTTGATTTACAGTGTATTATATTCAGTGAGTCATGACAAGTTACCTCAGTATTAGGAAAACAATCTCGGTGAAATTTATCTCTACCTTACTGACTGATTAGACTTGTTTTTTTTAACCAGAAAAAAAGACATGCCATATTATTCATATGAGTTAGATACTAATTTGAAAAATACAATTTATTAAGCATAAAATGTGATGCAAACCACTCTGTATAAATCAGGTAAATGCAAACCTGTCGATTGAGATCTGACCCAGTTAATCTGCTTTGTACTATGTTACTGAGTTGTTGGGTTTGAAAAGTTGCAATAGCTCTCAATGACTGCTAGGTATAAAACTCTCTCACTGGCTGTAACATATTGACAGCTACAAGTACAATCTCTCATGCCATCTTCTTTTCATAATGAATGTTTACCTTCAAGATAACAAAGGTGTATGTCACTTTCTCTTGTGGCATCACAGATAATTTACTCTAGCAAATTATATTCTACTACATAAATCATAGTGAAGTAATGGAAGCTTTTGCCAACAGTGCTACGAAGCACCATTTACAGAGTAATACCCTCTTCACCAAAGCACATTTTTGGTTCTGCCACAGCCTTGCAGTTTCGATCTTCATTACAGCTTTTGTTAAAATGCAGATAAAATATACTGAACAAGGTATACTGTCAAGGCAACCCATTTGATTAAATGTGAAGGCAAGAAACCCGAGCAAAATTGAAGTCAATGGGAATCAGAGGGAAAACTTTCCATTGGGTGGACTCATATCTAGCATAAAGGTTTTGGTTGCTGGAGATCATTTGTCTCACCCCCAAGACCTTGCTGAAAGTATTCTTGGTCCAACTGTTACATCAATGACCTTCCCTTCATTATATAGCTAAAACTGTGGATAGTCGCTGATGCTAGCACCATGTTCAGCACCATTAATGGCTCATTGGAAACCAAAGCAGTCTAATGTCTATAATGCAGCAGGATTTGGAAAACATTCAGACTTTCAAAAAGTGGCATTTAATGTTTGTGTCAGGCAATGATGAACTCCAGCTATTTAGCAAATAATTTCTGCTCTTGATATTCAACAACATTACAATTGCTGAATTTCCCAAGATTAAAATTCTGGATAGCACCATTGACCAGACACTTAAGTGAACCAGTCCCACGATAATGTGCCTACAGGACCAGGCCAGGGATTGAGAATTTTGAAGAAAATAATTATCTCCTAATTTCTCAAGTTCTGTTCACTATCAGTATACTCACAAGTCAGGAGTGTGATGGAATACTTTCCATTTACCTTGGTGAGTGACACCCCTAAGGACCTCCTTTCCACTTAAGGACCTCAGTGCTCCTTGGAAGCCTAGTTGCTCTATAACCTCTAACAAATTCTTTCCTTAAAATCAGAAATCACTTAACTGTCAAACTTCTGCATCTCTTCATTCTGAGCCTTTGGATTTAGTTAAAATTATTATTGATTTGATAGAAACACAGTTGAAAGATTTAGTCTACTGTCTACTGAACAATCATTTATTCGGATACTTATCTTTGATGCTACAGCTTCAAGCAGACCACAATTAGACTATGGAAAGGCTACAAATTCATTGCATGATATTTGGCAATTACATTTTAAAGAGAATACAGAATATCCTTTATTGTCACATGTATTCAAGTCCAGAAATACAGGAGTACAATGAAATCGTACCATCTTAGGTACAAAGTATCTAGGTACAGATCTTAGATACAAAATAGAGAAATAAAGGAAAAAAGGAAAAAGGTTACATTGCTTACAGTTATTCATAGCATAAATTAGAAAAATGAAAAAAAAAGTTAAAAAGATAAGCATCAATGAAGCTGTGGCACTGGATAAAGTTCTGGCAGTCCTGATAAAGGGCTAAGTTTGAAACGCCAACTTTCTTGCTTCTCAGATGCTACCTAGCCTGTTGTGTTTTTTCAAGTGCAACCCTTCATCAATTCTGACTTCTCAGGCATCTGTAGACCTCACTATCTTCTAAAAGGTAAGCATTACAATCTTTTTTATAAAGGCCTGCAGTAGATCAGCTTAGGGAGCTTCAACACATGGCCTGACTGGGCTCACAAGCCACTGACCACCTGCACCAGTCCCCAGTCCAACAACCATCCTGTTACACTTGAGCTTCCAGTCCGCTGGCCATTTCCCCTCCACTCAGGCCTCCAGCCCACTGGCTGTCCCCAGGTAGCTTGGACCACATTCAACTTTTATGAGATCAGCACTGCACCCATTCCTACAAACACTCCATCTGTCTCAATGCAAATATGTCTTAACTTGTGCATTTGATTGGGCATTTTCTCAAGACAAATAACATCAATGTGTACAGGTTTTTCAACATCATGCATGATCTAAATATCTATTCTTTTTCTCTGTAACTAATTCCTCCTGATCAACATCCTTTAACAGTGATGTGAGAGTACAATATTTGCCATATTGACCATCAGTTAGAAGGGCATCATGAAGTTGAAAACTTTACATGCACTCCTTTCGAACACCATACTTGAGACCGATATCATTTCAAGATCAGACATTTCTGGGCAAACAGCTAATTGTCACACCAAACTACTTCTCAAGGTATGAACTTCTTAGCTGGATGAAAGTGAAGAAGTTTCTTGATATTTCTTCCCTTTGGTGATCAGGCAGCTGAGCCAGAATACACTATTGAATTGAATTGAATTAGCTTTATTGTTACATGTATTTAAAAGAGTACGGTGAAAACTTTACAAATTGCCACCTCCAGCACCATCTTATATAAGAAGTACCTAGGTACAGGTTCTTCATACAAATTCTTAGGAAAAAAAGTTAGAAAATACAGAAATAAAAAATTCAGCATTACAGATCATAAGAATAAATTAGAAAATAGAGAAATAAAAAGTTCAAAACAACAGTCCTTCCAACCCAGTCCACACTGGCACCTAGCCTCCTGTCCGAATCAGGCTTTGACTCCAGTCCACGCCAAACTTCATTCCAAGGCTTTCAAGGCTGGATTTCGAGGCAACCACTCTGGATTCATCTTGGGTCTGCACGTTCATACTGAGGCCACACCATGTCGAAAGACTGCCATGGGTTTCCAAAAGACCACCACACCAAGCTGCTGAGAGATTACCATGCCAGGCTAAGTGACCATCACACTGGGCTGAGACACCATTGGGCCGAGCCGGGAAACCACCATGCTTTGCCAGGTCTGCTCTGAGTCTGAGAAACCAAGTCAGTGCTGAGGCCAGGAGTTCAGAAAATTGCTGAGAAGAAAGAAGAGAGAGTAAAATACACCAAAGAGAAATAAAGAAAAATAAACAAATCGAGTGGATGAGTTCTGGCTGTAGCTCTACCCTGCTACCATCCTTGGGAGCCAAAGGAATAATCCATGGATTCTTTACTGATCTTACCATGGATTGAGGAGCTCTTTTAGCACAATGGTTGCTTCCCTACCTCTGGGTATGAAGCTCAGGGCATGAATCCTATTCCAGGATTTTATAGCCATGAAAAGTGCACTTATAATATAACAAAATAGGCTGATTTCTAGCTTGTACATCCTTCACTACAGCTGATGGTTGTATAATCAGGAGGGCTTCCTGGTCAGTCATTCTGAAGTACTTTGCAAATAGTGAAGATTAGTCCAATGGAAGTCAATGTCTCAAGCCATGGAAATGAGGATTAGGGAAAGACAGACAAACTCATAACTTAAGTGTCGATGTTAGCATGGACAGTAATTTTAGGTTGACTTCTTCAAACATGGTAACAATTTATCCCAGAATGTTAATTAGATAGTGACAACAGTTATAATGGCAAATTCATTATTGCCTTCACTTTAATCTTACTCTATCAAAGGAAGCTTCAGCAAATGCTTTGATCAATTTCAGTACTGAAGTATGAGACAATGCAGACCACATTTTCAAAATACAATATAATCCATAACTTTTTCCAGTGATAACCAGCATATAGCTACATAATTGAAGAGGCGAAAGGGAGGACTGCAGATGCTGGAGATTAGAGTCGAGAGTGTGGTGCTGGTAAAGCACAGCACATCAGGCAGCATCCGAGGAGCAGGAGAATTGATGTTTTGGGTAAAAGCCCTTCATCAGAAATGTTTGTCATTCCTGGAGTTTGATGCTGGAGTTTAGAGCTATTACCACATGAGTGTAAGGATTAAGTTTAGCAAATGCTTATACAGTACAGGCAAAAGTTAACAAAGGACTATGTAAGCAATGATTCCTGTTTACAGGTCCATGTCGATAAATGAAGTAATAAAATCAAAGTGCAACAACAATGTTAGAACACAGAAAGACCACTTGCTTTAGAAGATAGACTAGTTTGAAGAAATTAGGCACAAAGGTCTCAAAAGTACAGAGGGAGATGAGTTAAGAGGCTTCCAGAGACATCCATGCTGCTCTCACAGTAGGAAGCAAGAACCATCTAAACTGGGATATTAATTGTGAAGCTTCATTAATGGTCCTGATACCTCCACATTAAGTATCTCCTTATCTAAACTTTATTGTACAATCTCACACTTCTTACAGCACTGCTGATGAAGAGAAATAACCATATGCTTTCATCCTGTGTTCCAGTTATGAAGAAAGGTTGGATATACTGGGTTTGCTTTCACTAGAACACAGGAGGTTGAGGGATAAACTGATAGAGGTTTATAGTATGGAAGGGCAAAGTGTGTCAACACAGGCCTGTAGAGCTGAAGAGCCTGTTCCTGTGCTGTATTGCTCTTTGTTCTTTGTTCAATCCCTGCTCCAGAACCAACCTGACTTCTTTCCTTGACCCTGACTCAAATTTGCCCAACTCACTAACATCCCACCCTGACCCAATCAGAGTAACCAGTTATCCTCTCATCTACCCTGCCACCCTGCCACATTGTCACTTTACCTCCATCAACTTACCCTCTATCTAGCTTAAAAATGTGTTGCTGGAAAAGCGCAGCAGGTCAGGCAGCATCAAAGGAGAAGGAGAATTGACGTTTCGGGCTTAAGCCCTTCTTCAGGAAAGAAGGGTTTCCTGAAGAAGGGCTTATGCCTGAAACGTCGATTTTCCTTCTCCTTTGATGCTGCCTGACCTGCTGCGCTTTTCTAGCAACATATTTTTAAGCTCTGATCGTCAGCATCTGCAGTCCTCACTTTCTCCTTACCCTCTATCTACCCTAACATGTTACTTTCCATCACTATACCCAATTTTACCCCCATCACCTTGCCTCTTTCTCTAGTGACAACAATCCCCTCATACCTTTACTACTTACCTCACCCAACCCCTCTGACACACATGACTCACACTCATTTACTAACACATGAAGAAGCTGTTTAAGTGTCCAACTGTTGTTCAGTGTGTTAATAAATGAATAAACTTGTCAGAATATGGCAGCTACTGCTGTAAAGAATGGCCTGGCTTTCCACTGGCTCATCTAGAGAACTAACAAGAATTAACCACTCAACAAGAATTCTAAACAAAAACAGTCAGTGCTGGAGAAACTCAGCAGGTCTGGCTGCAGCTGTGGAGAGAAGGTTTCAAGTCTGATATGACCCCCCCTTTGGAACTATGAGAATTCAGTTGGACTAAAGATATGCTGTGCATTTCTGAGGCCTCCAGCAACAGAAGTTGGGTCCAAAAATGTGGGGGCCGGATGGAAGGTGAATGGATAGGTGCAAAGGCAGCAATCTGATAGTGATTGTTGCTATGAGAAGATTTGGTTCACTGTCTCTCTTGTAGGTGATATGGAAGGTCCTATGGAAGACTTGAGATCAGAACCAGGAAACTTTGAAGGCAAGTAAAGCAAAATCATTGTGAAACAAATGCAGAGAACACTAAATAAACTCAGCATCTGTGGAGAGAGAAACAGAGTTAACATTTTAAACTTAATATAACTCTTTGTCAGAACTGAAGATGCACCATCTGTGAGAAGTTGGTGGCTGACATTTTAAAAGCTCTGTGGCAATCAGAGAATGCTATAATATGACTAAGCCCAAAAGAAGTAATCCTGGACTCCCTGGAAATGAATGACCTACAAAGCTACATGGGTATACTACTGAGGCTACTCACGTTGGCTAAAGTCCAGAGAATGGTTCAGTGGCTGTGACTTGGGCTGAGGATTTCAGCTCATAAAGAGAGATGCAGGGGAGGTGAGAGACTGTGAGATTCCTCATCTGTCCTAAAATGTTGGACTCCTCCCACCCTAAACTGTAAAGTGCTCTGTCCCAGACTGATGGAGGTGGGCGTATGCAGAGGGTCAGAACAGAGGATGGGCTGAGACTGTAAGGCTCAGACTCAGCTAAACCACAGAGATGTCGGATGCCACTCATGGGCCATTGACCTGTGCCCCCTCTCCGAAGTAAGGTCCTTCGTACAATTAGCATACTTCAAAGAGTGTAATTAACAAGTTTAATCTAATGGGAAATCATGGCATGGGAATTGTGAGGTGCTCCTCCTGTGCTGTGTGGGAAGTCATCGATATGTCCATTTTTCCCAGCAACTATGTGAACAAGAAGTGTGTCCAGCTGCAGTCACTGGCTTAATGCTATTCCAAGCTGGGTCAGTTGATGGAGTCACTGCAATGCTGAATTTGCCATGGATAGCATGTTCAATGAGGTGGTCACACTACAGGTAAAGACTAAACAGGTAGAAAGTGGATGGATGACCACCCTGTAGAGTGGCAGACAGACAGGTGGTGTAGGAGACCTCTGTGACCAGAAACTCTTCACCATTTTAAGCACTGTTGGGAATGGGGAGGGAGAGGACTTCTCAGGGGGAGAACAGTGGAAGCTAAGTCCATGGAACCACGGGTGGCTCTGCTGCACAAGAGGGAAGGAAGATGGGCAGGAAATCTATGGTGATAGGGGATTCAGTAGGAGGAGGAACAGGTGTGGCCAAAAAAATGAGACTCCCTGGTGTCAGGGTCAAAGATGTCGTGGAGTAGCTGCAGGGCATTCTGAAGTGGGAGGGTGAACATCGTATGTATTAGCACCAATAACACAGGTGAAATAAGGCATGAAGTCCTACAAGCTGCATAGAGGGAGTTAGGATGTAAATTAAACTGTAGAACCTAGAAGGTAGTAAGTTCTAAAGAAGGTATAACAAATGGAATATAGCAGATAAACATGTGCCTGGAAAAATGGTGTAGGAGGAGGAATTGAATTTGCTGGTACATTGGAATGGGTTCTGCAGAAAGAAGGTGGAACTGACATAAGCAGGACGGAATGCATCTGGACAGAAGCAGGATCAATGTCCTCAGGGGTGCCAAAGATAATACGGAGATGGGCATTGCTAATATTATGAGGGAGGGTTTAAAATATTAAGGAGATAGGATCTTGAGCAGGAAGAAAGGGAAAAAGAAATGAGGAAAGAAACAAAAGACAGAAATGTAAGAAGCCAGAGTGGAAGGCAGAAAAAAGAACAATGAAAATTAAATGGGATCTTCATGCAATATAAAGCTAAGACGACTAACGAGATTAAAAAGATAAGTCTAAAGATTTCTGTGTCTTACTGAGTATAGCATTTATAATAAGCTAGATAAATTAGCAGTGCAAAGCGATACATATGGTCATGATATAGTTTCAATTACAGCGACATGACTGTAGTGTTACCACTGGTGGGAACTGGTCATCCAGGAGTATTCATTATTTACGAAGGACAGACAAAGTAGGAAAGGAGATAGGGTAGCATTGTTAGTAAAGAAATATTCAATGCAATAGTGAGGATAGATAAACACTTATAACAGCATGATGTGGAATCTGTACGGATGGGGATTATAAACACCATAGAATCATATAGTGTGGACACAGATCATTTGGACAAACAGGTTCACACCAATCCTTCAAAGAATAACCCAAATTACTCTGCATTTCCCCTGACTAATGCACCTAATCTACACATCCCTGAACACTGTGGGCAATTTTAGCCTGCAGATCTTTGGACTGTGGGAGGAAACCAGAGCACGCAGAGGAAACCCATGCAGACCTGGGGAGAATGTGCAAACTGCACATAGACAGCAACCCAAGGCTGGAATCAAATCTGGGTCCCTGGCACTGTAAGGCAGCAGTGCTAACCACTAAACCATCATGCCACCCTTAGGAACATCCCACCCAGAGTTATCCTTGTAAATGGCTAACGCACCTAACCTACACATCCCTGAACATTTAGAAGGTAGAGCCGGAAAAGCACAGGAGGTCAGTTCCTGATGAAGGGCTTATGTCTGAAACGTCAATTCTCCTGCTACTGACCTCCTGAGATGCTGCCTGACCTGATGTGTTTTTCGAGGAGAAAGTGAGGACTGCGGATGCTAGAGATCAGAGCTGAAAATGTGTTGCTGGAAAAGCGCAGCAGGTCAGGCAGCATCCAAGGAACAGGACAATCGACGTTTCGGGCATAAGCCCTTCTTCAGGAATGAGGAAAGTGTGTCCAGCAGGCTAAGGTAAAAGGTAGGGAGGAGGGACTTGGGGGAGGGATGTTGGAAATGTGATAGGTGGAAGGAGGTCAAGGTGAGGGTGATAGGCCGGAGTGGGGTGGGGGCGGAGAGGTCAGGAAGAAGATTGCAGGTTAGGAAGGCGGTGCTAAGTTCAAGGGACTTGACTGAGACAAGGTGTGGGGAGGGGATATGAGGAAACTGGAGAAATCTGAGTTCATCCCTTGTGGTTGGAGGGTTCCTAGGCGGAAGATGAGGCGCTCTTCCTCCAACCATCGTGTTGCTGTGGTCTGGCGATGAAGGAGTCCAAGGACCTGCAAGTCCTTAGTGGAGTGGGAAGGGGAGTTGAAGTGTTGAGCCACAGGGTGGTTGGGTTGGTTGGTCCGGGTGTCCCAGAGGTGTTCTCTGAAACGTTCCGCAAGTAGGCGGCCTGTCTCCCCAATATAGAGGAGGCTACATCGGGTGCAGCGGATGCAATAAATGATGTGTGTGGAGGTGCAGGTGAACTTGTGGCGGATATGGAAGTATCCCTTGGGGCCTTGGAGGGAATTAAGGGGAGAGGTGTGGGCGCAAGTTTTGCATTTCTTGCGGTTGCAGGGGAAGGTGCTGGGAGTGGAGGTTGGGTTGGTGGGGGGTGTGGACCTGACGAGGGAGTCACGGAGGGAGTGGTCTTTTCGGAATGCTGATAGGGGAGGGGAGGGAAATATATCCCTGGTGGTGGGGTCCGTTTGGAGGTGGCGGAAATGACGGCGGATTATACGCTGTATATGGAGATTGGTGGGGTGGTAGGTGAGGACCAGTGAGGTTCTGTCCTGGTGGCAGTTGGAGGGACAGGGCTCAAGGGCAGAGGAGCGGGAAGTGGAGGAGATGCAGTGGAAGGCATCGTCGACCACGTCTGGGGGGAAATTGCGGTCTTTGAAGAAGGAGGCCATCTGGGTTGTACGGTATTGGAACTGGTCCTCCTGGGAGCAGGTGCAGCAGAGACGAAGGAATTGGGAATATGGGATGGCATTTTTACAGGGGGCAGGGTGGGAGGAAGTGTAGTCTAGGTAGCTGTGGGAGTCGGTCGGTTTATAGTAAATGTCCGTGTTGATTCGGTCGCCCGAGATAGAAATGGAAAGGTCTAGGAAGGGGAGGGAGGAGTCTGAGACAGTCCAGGTGAATTTGAGGTCGGGGTGGAAGGTGTTGGTAAAGTGGATGAACTGTTCAACCTCCTCGTGGGAGCACGAGGCAGCACCGATACAGTCATCGATGTAGTGGAGGAAAAGGTGGGGAGTTCCAAAAAGACCACTCCCTCCGTGACTCCCTCGTCAGGTCCACACCCCCTACCAACCCAACCTCCACTCCCAGCACCTTCCCCTGCAACCACAAGAAATGCAAAACTTGCGCCCACACCTCCCCCCTTACTTCCCTCCAAGGCCCCAAGGGATACTTCCATATCCGCCACAAGTTCACCTGCACCTCCACACACATCATTTATTGCATCCGCTGCACCCGACGTAGCCTCCTCTATATTGGGGAGACAGGCCGCCTACTTGCGGAACGTTTCAGAGAACACCTCTGGGACACCCAGACCAACCAACCCAACCACCCCGTGGCTCAACACTTCAACTCCCCCTCCCACTCCACCAAGGACATGCAGGTCCTTGGACTCCACCCTCACCAGACCATAGCAACACGACGGTTGGAGGAAGAGCGCCTCATCTTCCGCCTAGGAACCCTCCAACCACAAGGGATGAACTCAGATTTCTCCAGTTTCCTCATATCCCCACCCCACACCTTGTCTCAGTCAAATCCCTTGAACTCACACCGCCTTCCTAACCTGCAATCTTCTTCCTGACCTCTCCGCCCCCATTCCACTCTGGCCTATCACCCTCACCTTGACCTCCTTCCATCTATCGCATTTCCAACGCCCCTCCCCCAAGTCCCTCCTCCCTACCTTTTTTCTTAGCCTTGGACACACTTTCCTCATTCCTGAAGAAGGGCTTATGCCCGAAACGTCGATTCTCCTGTTCCTTGGATGCTGCCTGAGCTGCTGCGCCATTCCAGCAACACATTTTCAGCTGCTGTGTTTTTCCAGCACTATACTCTTGGCTCTGAGCTCCAGCATCTGCAGTCCTCACTTTCTCCTGGGCAATTTAGCATGGCCAACCCACCAAGGGCAAAAAAATGTTGTTGGGTGTTACCTATATGTCATCAAATAGTAGTGGAGATATAAAGGAACGTATTCTTTATTAAGATGGAGAGTGAAGTAGTCAAATTTGAAACTCAGGACCTGGATCTAAATAAAGGTATTTATGCTGGTATGAGGCACAAATTGAAAGGATGGATTAAGGAACAAACCAAAAGGGGTTGATGGTGGATAGGCAATATGTCATAGTTAAAGAATTATAACAATTATAACAATTAATCTTTCCTGTCTTGCTTAAAAACTGTAGAAGAAAGTTAGCTCAACCAGGGCTTACAAAATAAATTAGCGATATATTACATTCAAAGATGAGACATTTAAATGGGTCTTTTTCTGAGTAGCAGCCAGTCATTAGTGGGATACTGCAAGAATCAGTGCATGGGTCCCAGCTATTCACAAAATACGTAAATGATCTGGATGAGGGAATCAAATGCTCAATTTCCAAGTTTGCTGATGACATAAAACTGGGTAGGATAGTCAATTGTGAGGAGGTTACAAGGAGGCATCAATATGATTTAGACAATTTGAGTGAGTAAACAAACACATGGCTGATGCAGAATAACAGAGTTGTAGAGTTTGGAGCAGTACAGCCTGGAAACAGACCCTTCGGTCCAACCCATCCACGCTGACCAGATATCTTCAATTAATCTGGTTCCATTTGCCAAAATTTCAATCATTTCCTTCTAAACCCTTCCTATTCATATACAGTACCCTTCTAGATGCCTTTTCATTTTCAGCCTCTGGCAGCTCATTCCATACACACAGCATGCTGTGTCTGAAGAAGTTGCCCCCTTGGGTCCCTTTTAAATCTTTCACCATTCACCTTAAACCTCTGCCCTCTAGTTTTGGGCTCTCCCACCCTGGGTTGCCCCTCATGATGTCATAAACCTTTTTAAGGTCACTCAGACCCTGATGGTTCAGGGAAAACGGCCCCAGCTATTCAGCTTCTCCTTGTAGCTCAACACATCATTGGCAATAGTGTACCTTTTCTGATCCCTTTCAAGTTTCACAACATCATTTCTATAGCAGGGAGACCAGAATTGAATGCAGTATTCCAAAAGTGGCTTAACCATTGTCCTGTACAGCCGCAACAGGATCTCAATATCCTTAATGCACAGACCAATACAAAACACCTTCTTCCTATCCTGTCTCCCTGAGACCCAACTTTCAAGGAACTATGAAACTGCATTCCAAAGTCTTTTTACTCAGCAACACTCCCCAGGACCTTACCATTAAGTTTCAATTCCTGCCATGATTTGTCTTTCCAAAACGCAGCACCTCACATGCATCTAAATTAATCTAATCCCATTTATTAGATTTTGGCCCAAATCCCTCTAAACCCTTCTTATTCATATCCCCATCCAGATGTCTTTTTGATGTTGCATCCATCTGCCACTCCTCAGCCCACTGACTCATCTGATCAAGGTCCCATTGTATTCTGAGGTTGCTTTCTTCGCTGTCCACTACACTTCCGATTTTGGTCTCACCTGCAAACGTGCTAAACATACCTTCTATGTTCACATCTAAATCATTTACATAAATGACAAAAAGCAGTGGAACCAGTATTGATCCTTGTGGCACACCGCAGGGCACAGGCCTCCAATCTGAAATGCAACACTCCACCACACCCTCTGTCTTCTACCTTCGAGCCAGTTGGCTATTTCTCCTTGTATTCTGTGTGATCTAACATCACTAACCAGTCTACCAGTCTATCTTAATGGAGTCCATATAGATCATGTCCACCACCTGCCTTCATCAATCCTTTTTGTTATTTCTTCAATTAACTCAATGAAATTAGTGAGACATGATTTCCCATGCACAAAGTCATGCTGACTATCCTTAATCAGTCCTTGCCTTTCTAAAGGATCCTGAGGGATCGTCTTCTTCAACAACTTGCCCACCATTGATGTCGGGCACACAGGTGGATAATTTCCTGGCTTTTCATTACCTCTATTCTTAAATAGTGGCACCACGTCAATCTTACAGCATCTCTCCTATCGTTGATTCAAATATCTCAGCTACAGGCCCAGCAATCACATCCCTGGCTTCCCACAGAGTTCTAGGATACAACTGATCAGGTCCCAGGGATTTAACCATCTTTATACATTTTAAGACATCCAACACCTCCTCCTCTCTAATATGGACATCTTTCAAAAGTCACCATCTATTTCCCAACATTCTGTACCTTCCAATTCTTTTTCCACTAATGTAAAATACTTGTTTAGTATCTCCCCATCTCCTGCAGCTCCATACATAGGTGGCCTTGCTGATCTGTAAGGGACCTTATTCTCTCCCTAGTTACTTTTTTGTCCTTAATGTATTTGTGAAATCCCTTTGGATTCTCCTTAACCCTATTTGCCAAAGCTATCTCATGTCCTATTTTTGCCCTCCTAATTTCCTTCTTAAGTATTTTTTGTCTTTATACCCATCTAGGGATTCACTTGATCCTTGCAGTCCATACCTGACAATTGTTTCCTTCTTTTTCTTGACCAAAACCTCAATTTCTCGAGTCATCCAGCAGTCCCTACACATACCAGCCTTGCCCTTCACCCTAACAGGAACATATTGTCTCTGGACTCTTGGGATCTCGTTTTTGAAGGCTTCCCATTTCCCAGCCATTCCTTTACCTGCAAATTTCCATTCACAATAAACTTTTGAAAGTTCTTGCCTAATAACATCAGATTTGGACTTGCTCTAATTTAGAACTTCAACTTTTAGACCCAGTCTATCCTTTTCCATCACTATCTTAAAATTAATAGAATTATGGTCACTGCCCCAAAGTTATCCCCCACTGACACCTTAGTCATCTGCCCTGCCTTATTTGTCAAGAGTAGGTCAAGTTTTGCTCTTTTTCTAGTTGGTACATCCACATACGGAAGCAGAAAATTTTCTTGGACACACTTAACAAATTCCTCTTCTTCTAAGCCCTTAACATTATGGCAGTCCCAGTCTATGTTTGGAAAGTTAAAATCCCCTACCATTACCACCCTATTCTTCTTACAGATAACTGAGATCTCCTTACAAATTTGTTCCTCAATTTTGTGCTGGCAGTTAGTGGTCTACAGTACAATCCCAATAAGGTGATCATCTCTTTCTTATTTCTCAATTCCACCTAAATAACTTGTGAAAATATTCAGTGTGAGAAATAGAAAATATGATTTAAATGGTAATATTTTGGGAAATACTGACGTACAAAGCAATCTGGGTGTCCTTGTACACTAACCAATGAAAGTAGACAGGCAGCTTGCAGTAAACAAATTTGAAGGCAAGTTGTATATTGACCTCCATTACAAGAGGATTTGAGTTCCTAAGTAGGGAAGCCTCACTGCTGTTATACAGAGCCTTAGTGAAACATTATCTGGAGTATTGTATGCAGTTTGGATGTCCCTACAAAAGAAAGGATATACTTGCTATAGTGGGAGTATAGGGGATGTTTACCATGGTTGGCAGGACTCTCCAATGGGAAGAAGTTAGTTCAACTGGCCCTGTATTCATGAGAAGTTGGATGGATGATGTAAGATCTGATTGAAATGTATAAAATTGGAACAGGCTGAACAGACTAGATGCAGGAAGGATGGAATCCCTTTGTGGTGAGTCTAGAACCAGCAGATACATGCTCAGGATACAAGATGGACCATTTAGGACAAAAATATGGAAAGATTAGTATGCAGGAGCCAGGGAGAGTTAATTGGGAGCAGTTGTTATCAGAAAAGTCCACATTTGACTTTTGTTTAAAGAGCTACTGATCAGAGTTCAGAACTGTCATGTTCCACTAAGGAGGAAGGACAAGGTAAGGGAGGTTGTGAATTTAGTAAAAAGGAATGAAGAAGCACATGTAAGGTTTAGGAAGCTAAAATCGACAGGGTCCATGAGTTATATAAAGAAAGCAGGACAGTACACAAGCAGGGAATTAGGAGAACAAGAAGGGCCATGAACTGACTTCAGCAACTAGGGTCAAAAGGAAGCCCAAATCATTCTATATATACATTAAAAACAAGAGGGTAACAAGGGAGATATCCACTGAAGGGATCCATTGTAAGGAGGGAACTTGAGCATGGAGGCAGAGGGTGTGGTCAAGATCCTAAATGAGTACTTTGCATTGGTATTCATGTAAGAGAAGAATATAGAGAATAATGAGATTAATGTGGAGCATGAGAGGTTGAGAGGTGAGTTTATAGAAATTTATAAAATGCCGAGGAGTATGAATAGAGTTAATGGTAGCTGTCCTTTCCCTAGGATGGGGGATTTCAAGAATAGGGGGCACATTTTAAAGTGAGATGAGACAGGTTTCAAAAAGACTTGGGGACAATATTTTACACAGACGGTGGTTCACCTATGGAATGAACTTTCTGAGAAGTGGTGGGTGTGGGTACAATTACCATGTTTTCATACATTTGGATAAGTACATGAATAGGAAAGGTTTGGAGGTATATGGGCCAGGAGCTGGCAGGTAGGATAAGTTTAGTTTGGAATTATATTTATTGGCTCATTCATAAAGTCAGGAGGTATGGGATTCAGGGAGATTTGGCTATCTGGATTCAGAATTGGCTGCCTGAAGAATGCAGAGAGTGGTTATAGATGGAAAATATTCTGCCTGGAGGTCAGTGTTGAGTGGGGTCCCGCAGAGCTCTGTTCTTGGGCCTCTGTAGTTTTTATAAATGACTTGAATGAGAGGTTGAGGGGTGGGTTAGTAAATTTGCAGATGACACATAGGTTGGAGGTGTCGTCGATAGTATAGAAGGCTACTGCAGGTTGCAGCGCAACATAGACAGGATGTAGAGCTGGGCTGAGAAATGGCGAATGGAGTTCAACCTGGATAAATGCAAAGTAATGCATTTTGGAAGATCGAACACAAATGCTGAATATAGGATTAAAGACAAGATTCTTGGCAGTGCGGAGGAACAGAGAGATCTGGGTGTGCAGGTACATAGATCTCTCAAAGTTGCCACCCAAGTGGATAGAGTTGTTAAGAAAGCATATGCTGTTTTGACTTTCATTAACAGAGGGATCGAGTTTAAGAGCCATGTGGTTTGCTGCAGCTCCACAAGTCCCTGGTGAGACCACACTTGGAATATTGTGTCCAGTTCTGGTCGCCCTACTATAGGAAAGATACAGAGGCTTTGGAGAGGGTGCAAAGAAGGTTTACCAGGATGGTGCCTGGACTGGAGGGCTTGCCGTATGAAGAAAGGTTGAATAAGCTTGGAATTTTCTCTCTGGAGAGAAGGAGGAAGAGAGAAGACCTGATCGAGGTGTACAAAATAATGAGAGGAATAGTTAGAGTCAATAGCCAGAGGCTTTTCCCCAGGGCAAGATTGACTGGTAAGAGAAGTCATAGTTTAAAGATATCAGGAGGAAGGTATAAAGGAGACATCAGAGGTAGGTTCTTTATGCATTGCCAGTTGAGGTGGTGGAAGTGAAGTCATTGGGGACACTTAAGTGACTGCTGGACATGCACATGGATAGCAGGGAGTTGAGGGGTGCGTAGGTTAAGTTACTATATTTTACATTAGGATTAAATCTTGGCACAACATCGTGGGTCAAAGGGCCTGTTCTGTATTGTACCTTTCTATGTTCTATGTTCTATATTCAACATGGACTGATAGGACCAAAGGATCTGTTTCCGTGCTGGATGACTTTATGAATCTATGCTAATATGCTAGGTCATTTTGAGATCAAGAAAGATGTGGTATAGGGTCTTTTGGAGAGCATTAAGTTGGATAGGTCCCCAGGACCTGACGGTATCTATCCAGGTTATTGAGAGAGGCAAGAGAAGATCTTTGTATCCTCACTAGCCACTAGAGAGGTTATAGAGTCATAGAGAGGTGTACAGCACGGAAACAGACCCTTCGGTCCAATTCGTCCATGCTGACCAGATATCTCAACCCAATCTAGTCTCACCTTCCAGCACCTGGGTCATATCCCTCCAAACCCTTCCTATTCAAATCCAGATGCCTTTTAAATGTTGCAATTGTACTAGCCTCCACCATTTCCTCTGGCAGCTCATTCCATTCCTGTACCAACCTCTGCATGAAAATGTTGCCCCTTAGGTCTCTTTTATATCTTTCCCCTCTCACCCTAAACCTATGCCCTCTAGTTCTGGACTACCCCACCCCAGGGAAATTACTTTGTCTATTCATCCTATCCATACCCCTCATGATTTTATAAACCTCTATAAGGTCAACCCTCAACCTTTGATGGTCCAGGAAAAACAGCCCCAGCCTAGTCAACCTCTTCCTATGGCTCAAATCCTCCAACCCTGGCAACATGCTTGTAAATCTTTTTTGAACCCTTTCAAGTTTCACAACATCCTTCCAAGAGGAAGGAGACCAGAATTGCATGCAATATTCCAAAAGTGGCCTAATCAATGTCCTGTACAGCCGCAACATGATCTCCAAACTCCTGTACTCAATACTCTGACCAATAAAGGAAAGCATACCAAATGCCTTCTTCACTATCCTAACTACCTATGACTCTACTTTCAAGGAGCTATGAACCTGCACTCCAAGGTCTCTTTGTTCAGCAACACTCCCTAGGACCTTACCATTAAGTGTATAAGTCCTGCTAAGATTTACTTTCCCAAAATGCAGCACCTCACATTTATCTAAATTAAACCCCATTTGTCACTTCTCAGCCCATTTGCCCATCGTACTCTGAGGCAACCTTCTTCGCTGTCCACTACATCTCCAATTTTGGTGTCATCTTCAAACTTACTAACTATACCTCTTATGCTCACATCCAAATCATTTATACAAATGACATAAAGTAGTGGATCCTGCAACAATCTTGTGGCACTCCATGGGTCACAGGCCTGAGTCTGAAAAACAACCCTCCACCATCACCTTGTCTTCTACCTTTGACCCAGTTCTGTATCCAAATGGCTAGTTCTCCTTGTATTCCATGAGATTTAACCTTGCTTAGCAGTCTCCCATGGGTAACCTTGTCCAATGCCTTCTGAAGTCCATATAGTTCATGTCCATTGCTCTGCCCACATCAATCCTTTTTGTTATTTCTTCAAACAACTCAATCAAACTCGTGAGACATGATTGCTTAAACACATAGCTGAGCTGACTATCCCTAATCAGTCCTTGCCTTTCCAAATATGTGTAAATCCTGTTTCTCAGGATTCCCTCCAACAACTTGCTCACCACTGATGTCAGGCTCACTGGCTTGGTCCCTGGCTTTTCTTTACCACCTTTCTTAAATAATGGCACCACGGTAGCTAATCTCCAGTCCTCCAGCACTTTACGTATGACTATCGATGATGCAAATATCTCAGCAAGGATCCCAGCAATCACCTTCCTACCTTCCCATAGTGTTCTGTGTACTCCTGATCAGGCCTTGGGTGATTTCATGCATTGGAAGATATTCAGCACCTCCTCCTCTGAAACAGGGACATTTTTCAAGATGTAACCATCTATTTCTTCACATTTCTATATCTTTTATGTTCTTCTCCACAGTAAACACTGATGCAAAATACTCATTTAGTATCTCTCCCATCTCCTGCACTCCACACATAGACTGCCTTGCTGATCTTTGAGGGGCCCTATTCTCTCTCAGTTACCCTTTTGTCCTTAATATATTTTTAAAAACCCTTTGGATTCTCCTTAACACTATTTGCCAAAGCTATCTTATGAGGTCTTTTTCCCTCCTGATTTCCCTCTTAAGTATACACTCCTGTCTTTATACTCTTCTAAGGATTCACTTGATCTATCCTGTCTATACCTGACATATGCTTCCTTCTTTTTAACCTAAATCTCAATTTCTCTCATCCTCCAGCATCCTCTACACCTACCAGGTTTTCCTTTCACCCTAACAGGAATATACTGTCTCTGGACTTTCGTTAACTCATTTCCAAAGGCTTCCCATTTTCCAGCTGTCCCTTTACCTGCAAACATCTGCCCCCAGGCAGCTTTTGAAAGTTCTTGCCTGATATTGTTAAAATTAGCCTTCCTCTAATTTAGAATTTCAACTTTTAGATCTGATCTATCTTTTTCCATCACTATTGTAAAACTAATAGAATTATGGTCACTGGCCCCAAGGTGCTTCCCTACTGACACCTCAGTCACCTGCCATGCCTTAGTTCCCAAGCGTAGGTCAAGTTTTGCACCTTCTCTAGTAAGTACATCCACATACTGAATCAGAAAGTTTTCTTATACACACTTAACAAATTCCTCTCCATCTAAATCCTTAACACTATGGCAGTCCCAGTCTATGTTTGGAAAGTTAAAATCCCCTACCATAACACCCTATTATTCCTCCAGATTACTGAAATCTCTTTACAAATTTGCTTCTCCATTTCCCTCTGACTATTAGGGGGTCTATAATACAATACCAATAAGGTGATCATCTCTTTCTTATTTTTCACTTCCACCCAAATAACTTTTCTGGATGTATTCCAAGGAATATCTTCCCTAAGTACAGCAGTAATGTTATCCCTTATCAAAAATGCTACTCCAGCTCCTCTCGCACCTCCCTTTCTATATAATTTGTAACCTGGAACATTAAGCTGCCAGTCCTGTCCATCCCTGAGCCACATTTCTGTAATTGCTATGATATTCCAGTCCCATGTTTCTAACCATGCCCTGAGTACATCTGCCTTCCCTATCAGGGCTCTTGCATTGAAGCAAATGCAGTTTAATTTATCAGTCTTTTCTTTTTTTCTGCTTTGTTCCTGCCCGCCCCAACTGTTTGACTCGCTCCCTTTCCCAAATGTACCATTCTCAGATTGATCTCTTTCCTCACTATTTCCCTGGGTCGCACCCCCCCCCCACCCACCTTACTAATTTAAATTCTCCCGAGTAGCTCTAGCAAATCTTTTTGCCCGTATTTTAGTCCCCTTCCAATTCAGGTGCAATCTGTCTTTCTTGTAAAGGTCACTTCTACCACAGAAGAGATTCCAATGATCCAAAAATGTGAACCCTTCTCCCCTGCATCAGCTCCTCAGCCACGCATTCATCTGCTCTATCCTCCTATTCCTCTCTGTGTTGTTAGTTTCAACATGTACAATGACCTCCTGCTGGTCCCTCTTCCCTTTGAGATATCCTTGATCATGGTGCCAGGGAGGAAACACACCATTCTGATATTTAGCTGCTGCCCGCAGAAAAGTCTGTCTGTACTTCTGACTCGAGAGTCCCCTATCACAATTGATCACTTGGAACCTGATGTATCCCTCATTACATTAGAGCCTGTCTCAATATCAGAAACCTGGCTGTTCGTGCTACCTTCACCCGAGAGTCTATCACCCCTACATTTTCCAAAACAGCATACTTGTTTGAAATGGGGATAGCCACAGAAGACTCCTGCACTACCTGTCTACCCCTCCTACCTTTCCTGGAGTTAACCCATCTGAATATCTGTGACTTTTGTCCTTTCCTACAACTGCCATCCATCACACCCCTCACTCTTGTAAATTCCTCATTGGCTCTTACTGCTGCTCCAACCAATCCATGTGATTTGATAGAATTTACAACCAAAGACTCTTCTGCAGACATAATCATCAGTCACGTAGAAACTCTTCCAAAGCGCCCATCTGACAGGAAAATGTATAACTCTACTAAAGGCCATCTTTGCTTCTTTACAACCTACAGACTCAGAAAATAGCACTGTCTTATTGCTCTAAAAAAAGTGTTCCAGATTAACTTAGAACTTATGATTTATATTTTTTAAATGAAATAAAGAATCAGATTTCAATAAAACATATAATCAAAAAAGAAACCACTCCACTCACTGTTGTAGACTTACAGCAAGGTTACACATTAAAAACTATGCACTTATCTGTTCCTGTGCTGTGAGCTCTCCCATACAGGTTCCTCCAAGGTCAGCTGTGAATTTCGCTGTTTGTTCATTTTAGGCTAGAATATCTTGGGTTGTTTGAGCGGTGGAGGCCAAAGGGAGTCCATAAAATTATGAGATGCATCGATAGGGTTGTTAGAATCTATTTCCCAGAGTTCAAATGTCTAATACTAAGGGGCCTGTATGGAAAATGAAGAGCATGAAAGCATGGGAAGGGTTAAAGCATGAAGACCACTGGCAATCTGTGGTCTGTGGAAGGCAAGATGGAATACTGGAATGCTCTTACACCAATTAGCAGAATAAGGTTAAGGTTAAGTGTTATTATGACAGGATTGGGACCATAAATACTTGGGACATGACATTAAAATATCTAATTAATAGTTAGTTGAGTCAGCTTGAGGCAGGAGACTATTGTAATATAAGGAATAGCTAAATATCTATCATGACAAGTTAGTCTGGAATGGAAAATCACTGTAGCAAAGGTGATAATAAATATCTAACCGTGACATTAGAATAACATTAAGTAGAATGTACAAGTAAAGAGATAATGGAAACTAACATCACTGGTTTATTGTGTAGCTAGAGTGAGGTACTTTGATTGATATAGTTGGACATGCTGATCAGCTAACAGAAACACGATAAAAAAAAATAAAAATCCATGGACCCTGAGGTTCATGGGCATTTGAGAATCTGCTTTCTCAGTGTCACGGTTTTTTGTTTGCAAATAAAAGCCCTACTTCTTGAAGAACTCTCTGCGTCTCCTGGTGATTCTCTATATTTTCTCCACGACACCTGCATTTAAGATGAAAGTGGGAAAGTTCAAAGGAGATATGAGGGACAGCTATTTTACACAGAGAATAGGTAGGTGTCTAGATTGTGCTTTACCAGAGAAAGATCCAGGATTCTGGGGCAGAGACACTGAAGGAATAACGATATATTTTCAAGTCAGGATTGTGAATGGCTTGGAAAGAAACTTGCATGTGGTGGTATTTCAGCTGTTCTTGTCCTTATGGATGATATTAGTTGTGGATTTGAAAGATGCCATCTAAGGAATCTTGATGAATTCCTGCAATGCAACTTGGAGATGTTACATACTGGTGCTACTGTGCATCGATGAGTGACTATGGTGCTTTGCGCTGGATTGGTTCAGACTTCTTGGAATTGCACTCAACCAGGGCAATGGGGAGCATTCTATCACACTCTTGAGCAAAGTTCCTTCTCCAGGGCTGTGTGCGTAGCCATTCCAAGGTTCGAAACATGGCTAATTCGTAGGTACACCAATTGTGGCATTGATGTTACTTTCAAAAGTCACTAGCATCCATGGACCTCAGAGACCCACAGAGCCTCAAAGAAAATTAGAGGGAATGCTAATTCTGACTTTTGTCTTGAAGACGGTGGACAGCTTTGGGAGATAAGTTATTTGCTACAGGATTGCTAGTTTCTGACTTGCACATGCAGCCACAGTATTTACATGGCTGTTCCAGTTCATTTTGTGGTTCATTATAACCCCCGGAATGTTGGTAGTGGGGGACTCAGTAATGGTGATGGCAGTTAATGTCAAGGGGCAATGGTTAGATTTGGTTTTATTAGAAATGGCCATTGGCTAGCACTTGTGTGACACAGTGTTACTTGTCACTTGCCAGCACATATTGTTTTCATACAATTGGACATGGTCTACTTCATTGTCTGAGAAGTCACAAGTGGTGCTGAGCATTGTGCAATCATCATTGAATATCTCCACTTCTGCTCTTATGATGGAGGGAAGGTAATTGATGAAGCAAATGAAGATGGTTGGGCCTAGCATACTACTCTAGGATTTAGTGCAGTGGTCATGCCTCCACCACTGGTGCTATTTGATCCTGAGGTGTGTAATAATATCTCTGGTTAGGATATACAAGGGTTCAGAGATTGACCTCCCAATAACAGCAATCACCTTCCTTTGTGCTAGGTATGACTTAACCACCAGACTATGATTTTAACTCTTTGATTCGCATTGACTCCAGTTTTGAAATTCCACAGTATTATTTCAAAGACAATCATTGGAGCTATCTTTGATGTCCTGGTCAATACGTATCAGTCAAGTAACATTAAAAAAAATCATTTCAACAGTTCTGTTAATTGGAGTTGGCTGTTAGCATATTTACTGCTGCGTTCCCTGTATTGTAAAAATACTTCACTAACTTAAAGTTCTTCACTGATTCAGGGAGAAAAATTTATTCCTAAATTTTTTGTATTTTTTGATTTGAAACGTTTTGCTCGAGCTGTATGCCTGACAAATAATATATGTTGCCTCGAATAAGACTAATACTGTGAAAGATGTGAAATTTAATTGCAAATTCTACAAGATTTAAGCAAAAGTGTTTTGTAATATACATTTACAAATGTTAAAAAATAAAGTATATTTTAGAGGGAAAGTGTAAAGAGCTTTGCAATATGTTATGGTGCTGCAAGGTGTTAAATAAATGCAGGCTTTCCTTTCATTTTTATTATTCCTTTGTTGTCATAAGGCTAAATTTCTAGAACTGATAATGTTGTGAGTACATGGTCGTAAAGACAACCAGAGGACAAAAAAACAGTTCTTCAGTGTAAATCTTAAAGGGCAAACTTTGGCAGAATATTCAACAGTAATGAGGATCGATGCAAAATTTTCCAGTTGACCCTAATCCTCTCCTCATGTCATGACTTTGTAACAGGGTCAGTGACTATTAAAATTTGTGGCAAATCTGGAAGATAAAGCTAGTCTCATTAATAGCGATCATGACAATTTTCATCAATTGTTGTAAAAACCCATTTGATCCACAAATATACTTCAGAGATGTAAATCTGCCATCCTTAATCTAGTTTGGCCTACATATCACTCCAGGCCATGGCAATGCAATTAACTCTTAACTGCCCTCTGAATTGCACGCCATTTACTTCAAGGGCAATTAAACATGAGATACAAGTAAGCATTGTTCCCATGAAAGAATAAAAAAATAAAAAATGGGAATTTTGACTAAGATTCTTCCTTTCTGTCCTAGGGCACCTAGGCCAATTGTAGTTTCTCTACTGAAATGATGCAGTTCAACAGAGATGAGTTGTCTGTACAGCTTAAGTGCATAAAAGATATTTTAAACATTTAACAGAATTTGATCTAATTATTTTCACTTAAAATGAAGTAAAGGAAAATACCCAATTTCATTGGAAATTTTTATTTAATAAGATACGAAAATTGCAGACAAAAAAGCATAAAATATGATTAAAATAAATATTTTCTTGAACTAAAACTTCAATTTGTTTCCTTTTTTCTAAATTAAACTGAAAGCTTCACGACAATTCTGATTTATATATTATACTTTAATGGTATTTCCACACATCACATACCTAACCAGATTATCCAGAAGCCAACAACTATTAAGCTCCATTGATTCTATATATCATTCATTACAAATGATAAACTTGTTTTTCCTTTTTTCAGGGCAATGTTTTACAGTAGTAAAAATGCAGTAATAGTAAAAGTGCAAATTTTATCCAGAATACTACCTGGACATTTGCATAGGAATAGTTCTGATCCCAGTCACATTTTTTTGGTGCCTCTGTGATTTCTTTCAATTTTTCAGTCTGTGTTTCAAACATCAAACCAGTTATCAATTTAATTTTCAGTAATGACTGTTTCAAGAGGAGTGCAATATTTAAATTACTGAAGTTTTCAAGTTTTGTTTCTAACACTGCACAACATTTTGTTTTGACATTTTATTGTCTGTAGTGCAAAAGAAGTAAATAAATAAAAAGGGAAATCTCTTTCTCAGCTACTTAGAAAATCTATTTTTCTTCATCATGTAAAAGTTATAACAAAACTGTTTAGGAGTGAAAAAGTTGATGCTTCTTTCATAGTTGTAACAAGATTAATTTAAAACCAGATTGTTAAAACTGCTGAGGCTATTCTGCTTTAAGAGTTGATTTTAAAACACGTTAAATTCATCTGAAAACCTGGATACAAATTGAAAAGAAAGAATCCAATCACAGGAATTAAGAAAATTGTGAACTGTGAAATGATTGTCCACCTAAATATCATAGTACAATAAAGCATAATCACAATAGCCTCAAACGTGCTTGAATTGAATGTCACCATTACGTATGATGTGGCGGTGCCAGTGTTGGACTGGGTGGACAAAGTTAAAAATCACACAACCCCAGATTAGAGTCCAACAGGTTTATTTGTAAGTACTAGCTTTCAGAGTGCTGTTCATTCATCAGGTAACATGTGGGGCAGGATCATAAGACACAGAATTTGTAGCAAAAGATCACAGTGTCATGCAATTAAAACGATATTTTGTTTTAATTGCATGACACTGTGATCTTTTGCTATAAATTCTGTATTTTATGGTCCTGATGAAGGAGCAGCACTCTGAAAGCTAGTACTTCCAAATAAATCTGTTGGACTTTATTCTGGGGTTGTGTGATTTTTAACTTTGTCCATTACTTATGTTTGCTCCTTGAAATCCCACTATCTTCAAAACCTCAGAACTCAGCAAGTTTGCTACTTATTCATCTGAATACACTACGGTCCAGAAGCATTTCCTGTATTTCAGATTATGGACACTGAAAAAGCAATAATTAACTTTCCCTATTGTTTTCCTGACATTTGTTGAAGTATTTGTTTCTAAACTTATTTGCCAAACTGTTCTTGAGTTACAAACATTATTCCAGCATAAGCACTGCCTTCACATTAAATAGCTGCCTGATGAAATCATTATTACTACAAGACAGCTGTTTTGAACAAAGTCCTATCTTTATGCTACTCACATACTCTTATCTGTATGAAACTCCAATTCATAAATAGTTCTTCTAAGTAAAACATTAATCTGAAGGCATCTTCAAGCGACCACCTGAGAATGCCAATAAATAAGTTGCATTAATAAAATTAAACTAAGAACATAAGAAATGGAAGAGTGTGCCATTCAGCCCTTTGAGCTGAACCTATAATTCAAGGAGATTATAGCTGATCTTCGACTTCAAGACTTTTTTTGTGCTATTCTTGTTACTCTCTTGTTTTGTGCTATTCCCTTGATGTTTATGATGTGCACAAAACAAACAATCTCAGTCTTGAAACAGATTCAATGACTGAGCCTCCACAACCCTCTGGGGAGTAAATTCCAAAGATTCACGGTCACAAGTGAAGAAACACCTTCTCAACTTGGTCCAAAATTGTTTGACTTTTATTCTAAGACCTTGTCCCCAGTTCCAGATCCTCATCTTTATCCTGCCCTCCACACTCAGCCTGGGGAAATATTCTTTCTTCAGCCAACCTGTTTATCCCTTTAAGAATTTCGTATTTTTGAATGAGATCACCTCTCATTCTTCTCAACATCAAGTAATGTAGCCCAGATTATAAGAGTCAAGTATCAATTAAAAGAAACAAGGTTCCATTAAAAAAAGACTTCAAAATTGGAAACAAAGCTTTGAGCTGGATTTTTGCATGGAACACTTAAAGACCTAACAAAACAACTTGCCTAGTCTTTGTTAGTCATGAGGAAACAAACCAAAAAAAATTCTACTATAATTTTCAGAATAATTAGATTTTGAATCTAGTTTTTAAAATACAGATTTGAAATTTGTTTCTGCATTGCCTTGACACCTTGATAGTTTTTTAAAAATTAAAGATGGTACACCTCCTTTATATTCAAAACTGTGTGTGTTGGAGAGACTTGGCTTTTAAAGGGACAGACCACCTTGCAACTCTGATACAAATTTTAAAAATGCTTGTGCTGATCACTCACTTCCTGAGTGGAAGAATATAACAAATGAACATTAATGTGGATGGACCAGAAATTGATGCAATATTATCATTTTTGGTCATCTTTCACATCTTTCTATATTTGTGCTGCAGGTTTCTGAAACTTCAATATGATACACTGCAACAATGCTGATTTCACATCTGGGATTTCATGAATGCAGTCCCTGTTCATCAATGATAGAAAAGGATAAATTAACTAAATAGTTCACAGAGAAGAAGATCAACTGATTGGAGACAAAAAAAAATTGACAGTGAGTGGAGTTGACACGAAAAGAAAGGCAAGTAAAATAAGATCCAGAAGGGAAAAAGGTCAGAAGAAAATCGGTAAAAGAATTAAATAGAACAAATCAAAAAGGTGACATTTTAATTCAGCATGCATCATTTTTCAGCATATGAATTTTTGCATTGGCCCTTAAAGCTAATGGATGACTAGCAGTGTAAGTGTGTCAACCTACAAACATTCTTGGCCATGACAGCCCTGAACACACCTGTCGCTCAGTCACTGCTGCAGATGTCAGATTGGTCTTCCTGGGAGTCAACCCAAGGAAAGCAATGGGCCCGGACGGTGTCTCTGGCTGAGTACTCAGATCCTGTGTAGGCTAACTAGTGGAAGTATTCAACGACACCTTCACTCTCTCCCTCCTACAAGCCAAAGTCCACACCTGCTTCAAAAGGACTGCCATCATCCACATACCTAAGAAAGCATATGCAATGTGCCTTAATGACTACTGCCTAGCAGCTCTGACCTCAATAATCCTGCGGTGTTTCAATGGCTGGTCATGGTCCACATCAACTCCAGTCTCAAAGCCTGCCTTGATACCCTACAATTTGCCTACTGATGTAAGAGGTCCATAGTGGATGCCATAATCATAGCCCTATATACATCACTGGAACATCTGGACAACAAGGACACCTACGTCAGACTCCTATTCATCGGCTACAGCTCCGTCTTCCACACCATTATCCCCTGCAGGCTGATCTCAAAACTCTGAGACCTAGGTCTTGGCTCTGCCCACTGCAACTGAATCTTCAGCTTCCTGACCCACAGACTGCAATCAGTGAAGAAACATAACTGCACCTCCTCCACAATAATACTCATTACTGGAGCTCCCCAAAGGCACGTCTTCAGCCCCCTACTGTACTGCCTGTACACCCACAGCTATGTTGCCAAAATCCAAACGAGCACCATCTCCAAGGTTGCTGATGCCACCAGCATTGCAGGATGGATATTTAACAATGACAAGTCAAAATACAGAAGGGAGATAGAGGGTGTAGTGACATGGTGGAATGAGAACAACCTATCTCTCAACATCAGCAAAACTAAAGAACTGACTTCAGGAAGAAAGGAGGAGAATATGCCTCTATCTCATCAATGGTACTGAGTCTGAGAGGGTAGTGAGCGTCAAGCTCCTCAGAATGACAATGACTGACAACCTGTCCTGGACTTCCCACATAGATGCAACAGTCAAGAAGTCACAACAATGCCTCTTCTTTTTCAGGCAGCTCAGGAAATTTAGCATGACCATAAGGACCCTCACCAACCTCCAGATATGCACCATTGAAAGCATACTGCCTGGGTGCATAACAGGAACCGCTCTGCGCAGGGCCGTAAGAAATGAGAAATTTGTAGGCAAAGCCCAGACCATCGCAGAAGGCAACCTTCCATCCATGCACTCCATTGTCACAGCTCGCTACCCCGGATAGGCTGCCAACATCATCAAAGACCCATCGCACCCCGGTAATGATCTCCTATGGCCTCTTCTATCAGGCAGAAGATGTAGAAGCTTGAACACACACACACACACACACACGCCAGCAGGTTCAGGAACAGCTTCTTCATGGCTGTTATTAGACTGATGAAGGAGTTTCTAACCTCAAATAACTCTGATCTTGCTAACATTGATCTCGCCTAGGGCACCCCTTGTGCAATATAACCTGTGTGCCTCTGTCTAAATCTTTTTGGTCTGTACGTCCTTGGTTACTATGATCTGCCTGTACTGCTCGTAAACAAAGCTTTTCACTATACTTTGGTACAGGTGACAATATACCAATCAATCAACCATTCAGGAAGAGTGGAACCATCAATGGGTGCACATCACACTGGCTTCAATTTTCCAAAATGTTACTTCTGAGAGAAATGTAACTATTTTGCATTTGAATGAGTGATTTTCTTCTGAATGCTGAAGCAGGTTTGCGCAATGAAATTATGATGAAATGACTGGCAAAACAAACAAAAATACTTCAAAACCTCTCATAACAATTATGTAGCTATTTGAATAAGATTCTACAGGTTCATTAAGAGTCATGTCATCAGCATAAAGCAAATCGCTAACAAGTTCTCTATTGAATTAATTACCAGTTCTAAGTGGCTACATTGAGAACAGCTCATGACAATAATTGTGAAATTTCATACATTATTAAGTTTAAACAGAACCATCAGATAGGAATAATTAATAGTCATGGCAAGTCATGGCAGAAGTAATGGCACATCTCTGTTACTCAAGAAATGCCTGATCATTTTACAAATTAACAACAATGAGCATTATTAATTAGTGACTCCTATGACACAAAGTTCAACAAATTTCTCATAGAATTGCAATGAAAATTCAGTGTAATGCAAGTTTTACTTGGTTTATGTATGACAAGTATGTAATTGAAAGTGATTGTTCCAAACAATAGTTTTCCACTGCCTGGGAGTAGGGGTGAGCAACAACAAAACACTGAAAGAAATTAGGAAACTCATGGTAGATGCAGGGGAAAATACTATCCTCTAAGAATTTTCCTTAGAGTTAACTAAAGAATAGAGATGGTTCATTCTATCCTGTACCTCACAGTGTACACAGTAAACAACACTTCTGGTAGATCATCTCAGCTACATTTGGCAGATGTTTTGTTTTAGTAATCAGAATTCAAAATCTTCTTTGACATTTCAATGAAATATTTACGCAAATTGTGATTCGCTAGAGCAAAAATAGTGTAACATGATTAGGTTAGATTAGATTCCCTACAGTGTGGAAACAAGCCCTTCGACCCAACAAGTCCACACCGACCCTCCAAAGAGTAACTCACCCAGGCCCATTTTCCCTCTGACTAATGCACCTAACACTATGGGCAATTTAGCATGGCTAATTCACCTAACCTGCACATCTTTGGATTGTGGGAGGAAACCAGAGCACCCGGAGGGAATGCACGCAGACACGGGGAGAATGTTCAAACTTTACACAGTCGCTCGAGGTTGGAATCAAACCTGCTGTGAGGCAGCAGTGCTAACCACTGTGCTACCCCATTTTCAAATTATTGTTTTTAAAATCATGGTTCTTGCAGCAGTGTTACGCATAACATTGTATCTGAAAGTATAGTTCTGTCATTGAATGTAGATTCCACAATTTAGCAGCAGATTATACAACATGAAAATATCATGAAGAATGCTTTCATTTCTTGATATTCTTATTGCAGAAATAGAGAGGCTACTACTTTAGTCATTGGAACCAACTGGCTAGATTTGAGATGGTATTATAGTTAGCCTTGGCACTTTTGACTGCCTGACATACTTTGCAGTAGAGCTCCTCCCAAAACATTGCCAGATGCACACTGTATAACCTTTTCCAATCAAAATACTTCTGATAGCGACTTTCGTTTTTATCCAAAAATAACAAATACTCAGCCAGCTTTTTAGGATTCGAGAAATCATTTACATGGATAAAAGAATCGGGTGGAATATACTGTTCATAATTGGCTCTGCTAGGCCCTAGAACTATCGGCACGGAACCAGACATTAGGGCATTTCTCCAGAGCTTTTCAGTTATGTAGTCCACGTGTTGCGAATTTTCGAAAGCTAGATAAAATTTATAACGTGATACAGTCTGAACAACGTTGTTATTCTGTAGATCATTGTGATATTTTCCATAAACATCGATGTGAACATATTGACTGAGTTGGTGGTAATATTTCACCCGGTCATGCTCCTCATTCCAGTTGCTGATGACCCAAGCTACCAATTTACTTTTGGCAGGTAGTACTACCCTCCTTCCGACCCTCTTTTTGGGATAGAGGTATCCATACGGAATAAAGATGTCAGAGTCCCGTTTGTATGACATAGTCCAGTTAAAGACGCCATTAAGTTTTTCTAGACCCGAGGAGTGAGTGGGAGACTCGAAATTCATCCAAACCCACCTCTGGAAAGACGGTCTCCGCTCTGCAGGGAGTTGGCTTCCATTTCCTGTTAAATCTCGGTGATGGATGATCACAGCCTGCGAAACGGGGTAGAGTTGCCGATTTGTTGTTAACCGACAGCCACTGATCTTGAACAGAGTATTACAGTCCCGGATATTGGTTTTCTTACCGAATGGATACCACCAGATGAGCACAGTCACGGTCGGGGGCGTTTTACTGACTCCGATTCTTTTCTGTAAAGGATGTGGAAGAATGATCTGAGGAATGTCTTGCACTGATTTGTAAAAGCTTAGCAGGATGGCCACGGAAAGAGCCACAGACAGCCGCTGGCATAAGCGTCTGCGCATAATTAATGCGCATCGAGTCACTCTTGTGAGCAACATTAAAAAATCGCCACTGCTCCAGAGGTTCGATTATATAAACCTTGCTAAAATCAGATGTATCCGAGAGGCGTGGTTTACTTGCTATTAAAGCTCGAAAGCAGTGCTTTCTGTACTACCAGCTGTTGCAATGATCTCTGTTTGACCAGCTCTGCTACCGCGCCCATGGCCATCACCTTTACTGTGCTATTTTTCGAGCAGGATACTTACGTGGCACAAGTTGAAGTGTGGGTGGGAGGAGGCCTGTCGCAAGTAACCAAGTTAAAAATCATACAACACCAGATTATAGTCCAACAGGTTTAAGCTGAAAGTACATGGGCAGCACGGTGGCACAGTGCCACAGGCACTGGCTCAGAGAGCCGGGTTCAATTCCCGCCTCAGGCAACTGTCTGTGTGGAGTTTGAACGTTCCCCTTTAATATAATTGTTCTCATTGGCTTAGAGGGACATTCAATGATTGCGATAACTAAATATTGCATGTGAAGGGAAAGCACAACCAATTTAAAAGCTGCTTCAGAACTCAACGTAAAAAGTTGATAGCCTTCACAAAATGTCCAGAAAATTTGGAAACTTTACATCCACTAAACACGTGTGTATAATTAATCATTAAATTACTTTAGCAAACTATCATTTCATATTGGGACAGAAATTATGCACCTGTTTGCAACCTTTCAGAGTTTCCCTTTTATTCTAGATAAATGTAATTCTTTTCTGGAAGAACCAACTCTTCAATACTTTCTTTTTTATAAAAAGCACACCAAATAAAAGCATGCCCAATTAAAGCTTTCAGATTTTTTTTATTCATTCACATGATTTGGACATATTGTTAGTCCAACAATTATTGACCATCCCCAATTACTGTTCCTTGGAGGAGCTGGTGAGTTGTCTTCCTGAACCACTGCAATCCTCATGGTGTACACACTCACACAGTGCTGTTAGGGTACCCCAGGATTTTCACCTAGTGACAGTGAGGGTATAGCAACATGGTTCCAAGTTAGGATGATATAGAATTTGGAGGGGACTTTGCAGCTGTGGTGTTTCCATATGTTTGCTGCCCTTGTCCTTATGGCTTGTATAAGTCATAGATTTGGGCAGTGTTGCTATGATCTCCAATTTTGACTATGATCTCCAGCATCTGCAGTCGTCACTTTCTCCTCATACAAAGCAGAACAAACTGCTGGCTTTCAGCAGAGAACCAGGTGTTCTGCAAGCAATTTTCATATCTGAACCTTAGCAAGCAACTACATACAAGAAATCCATGTTTCAGTAACAACATGCTCACTCAAAATTGTCATCTTTTGCAGCCACAACTGTAAACACCAAGCAGGGCAAGGATTACATGTCATGTGGCTGTAGCGATGAATTGGTTCCTGCTTTCTTTCAGGCTGGAGGTAAAGATATTTGCAGCATCTTGCAGTTTTCTGTCCACTGTTGCATTAGAGAGGTCACTAGGAATTTCAAGCATGCAGATCCACTGGGATGAACAGACCAGTCCTTGGCAAAGCGTATGATATGCTTTGAGGGTGTCACGTTATTTTTCATAACGCTGGGATCAAAATGGTTTCCACTCCGTTGGTGTCAAGCTGGTTTCTGATCACAAACAGCAAATCATGCAGGATATTGCCCAGTAACCTGGTAGTAGTCGATAATTATATTTCTTTTCTCACCCAGCCCACACCCTTTTCCTTTTCCTTCCTTCCACAGCAATCTCTAGGACATTAGTGAGGCTGCACTTGGCGTGTTGTGTTCAGTTTTGGTCACCTTGTTATAGGAAGGATGGCATTAAACTGGAAAGTGTGCAGACGAAATTTACAAAGATGTTGCCAAGACTCAAGGTACTGAGTTATAGGGAGAGGTTGGACAAGCCAGGACTTTTTTCTTTAGCATGTAAGAAACTGAGGGGAGATCTTATAGAAGTGTATAAGATCATGAGAGGCATGGGTAGAGTGATTGCACTCAGTCTTTTTTCCCAGGATTGAAGAATTGAGAGCTACAGGACATCAGTATAAAGTAAGAGGGGAAAGAATAAATGAGAACCTGAGGGGCAATGTTTTTATACAGAGTGGGTATGCATGTGGAATGAGCTGCCAGCAGAAATGATTGAGGCAGGTAAGTTAACAATATTTAAAAGGTATTTGGACAGATACATGGATCAGAGAGGCTTAGAAGGATTTCGGCCAAGTGCATGGAAATGGGGTTAGCATGGACAGATATTTTGGTTGGCGTGGTCTAGTTGGGGATAAAGGACCTGTCTCGTGCTGTAGAACTCTATGACTCTGGTCATAATCTTTCATTCTGTGGGATTTACAGAACTCCAGCTCCAGTTGAACACCACAACAAATTAAACCTTGGCCATTGGGCAATAAAGATTTTCTGCTGATGATGTAGCTGATGACTGCAGTCTGAACACATGTAGTTGTACGCACATTATATTCTTGCCACACAAAGAGAAATTGAATAGATTGTTGGTTCGCTAAAAGGGTATGCTCTGAAGGAACCTTGTGATGCTTGACATAATGATACTTAAGACTCGTCATGCTCTGCCTCACTACTTTGCCATCATGAGAGACAAGGAGAAAGTGAGGACTGCAGATGCTGGAGATCAGAGCTGAAAATGTGTTGCTGGAAAAGCACAGCAGGTCAGGCAGCATCCAAGGAACAGGAGAATCGACGTTTCGGGCATAAGCCCTTTTTCAGGAATGAGGAAAGTGTGTCCAGCAGGTGAAGATAAAAGGTAGGGAGGAGGGACTTGGGGGAGGGGCGTGGAAATGTGATAGGTGGAAGGAGGTCAAGGTGAGGGTGATAGGCCGGAGTGGGGTGGGGGCGGAGAGGTCAGGAAGAAGATTGCAGGTTAGGAAGGCGGTGCTGAGTTCGAGGGATTTGACTGAGACAAGGTGGGGGGAGGGGAAATGAGGAAACTGGAGAAATCTGAGTTCATCCCTTGTGGTTGGAGGGTTCCTAGGCGGAAGATGAGGCGCTCTTCCTCCAACCGTCGTGTTGCTATGGTCTGGCGATGGAGGAGTCCAAGGACCTGCATGTCCTTGGTGGAGTGGGAAGGGGAGTTGAAGTGTTGAGCTACGGGGTGGTTGGGTTGGTTGGTCCGGGTGTCCCAGAGGTGTTCTCTGAAACGTTCCGCAAGTAGGCGGCCTGTCTCCCCAATATAGAGGAGGCCACATCGGGTGCAACGGATGCAATAGATGATGTGTGTGGAGGTGCATGAGAGACAAACCTTGCTAAAAATTCAGCAAACAGTTGAGAAACAGGACATTGAGAAGCACTTTTGACTCACTCTTCTTTCTTCTGTCCTTGTTGAGGTTCCTTCACAAATCCAACACATAATCATTCAGCTCCATTTGATTTCATACTTAAGCCCAGCAATATTCAGTAATTAAATGAACTACTTACTTCCCAATGGGACTAATATGTGAATTTCACTTAAACTAAAATCATGAAATAAAGAAACTTTAATCCTTTACTTTTAATGCTTTTTTCTTTGCACAAAATAATTTTGTGAAAGTTAAAATACGCTATATATGGTATTTTAAACTCAGGTATGTTCATGCACTTAAAACATTTTTGTCATGAAAGTGTCACCTGCAAGTAGCATACATCATGATTTCAATGACTGATTATAATTAGAATGTTGCATCTGGTCTCTGTGATAGTGTTGATGGGTGGGGATTTGTACAATTTGATAATATGTAAGTGAAACCTAGAAGTCAACTAATCACAAGAGAATGTGTGATCTTAAATTCATTGTACAAATTAATTTTGACATTGATACTTCAAGCTATACAGGTATGATATGAACCAAGAAAAATTTATTTCAGCTACATTTAATGTGACAATGCGTATATGGAGATGCTCAGGATGAACTGTACATATGAATAATGACAGCACCAGACTTAATCATGGCTTGCAGGAATTATCGTTGAGTAAAGCCAAGAGGAATAGGACCATTCTTTTCAGCAATAGAAGGAAGAGTGCTCCTGCTGTCAACAAGAGGTTGTAAGTGAACTTAGTTGAAGAATTGAGCAGCAGGGACATTGAATCCATCACCTGAGCAGATGAATTATAAAACAAGGTTAGGAAAAGTGAACTGAACTAGATTCAACTATATCCTGTGCTATAAGCCCATTTTTCACCCTGCTACATTCACTTTTCCCTGCTAGCATTTCCATTACATCATCTGTAGCACCCACTAAACTCTCAGCGGCATCAGTCTACACTTTTTATGTAGTTCATCATCTTTCCTATCATCCATCCATCACTCACTCCAGTAACTATACAATATAACACAGTACATTTATTGGAATATCTCACCAGGCATGGGCTGGCACAAAAACAAATCTCTGTAATGGAAAGGACGATCCTCTGGAGAAAAGTTGCATATCTGCAATCTTCTCAGTTTGCAAGAAAGGGAGTGAAGGCTCACAGACAGTTGGAGGCAGAATTAAAAATATCTGTGATTTGAAGCTTTATAAAGAACCAAAATATAAAAACTGAATGTGGTGAATGGAAGGACATTCCCATTTACAGGAAGTGTTGCAGGATATTCCTGAGACTGACTCCTCAAAAGAATACATTTCTTCCGAGGGTGAACCATTATAGAACCAACTGTCATGATCCAGCATTAATACTCACAAAATGGGTGTCCATTTGGATCATCAATCAGCTTTCAGACCATGATTAACACACAACAAATGTGCACAGTCAGTCAATATTGAATCCATGATAACAAATGCACTCCTGTCCAAATGCTGCTAAGCTGGACATGAATATAAAATTCCTGATGAAGGACTTTTGCCCAAAACATCAATTTTCCTGCTCCTCGGATGTTGTGCTTTTCCAGCATCACACTCTCGACATAATGTTAAAATCCAGAGAATATTGCTGTGAAGGAGAATGCAGCCCTAATGTTGTTTTAAATCGCAGAAGGTAATGTAGGGAAATGATTGCAAAAGATTCTTAGAAATAGGATTTATCTACATTTGGAAAAATATGGACTTATTAGTGATAGGCAACACAGCTTTGTGCAGGAAGATCGTGTCTCACAAACTTAATTGAGTTTTTGAGGAATTGACAAAGATGACTGATGAGAGAAGGACTATAAATGTTGTCTATATGAACTTTAACAAGGCCTTTGACAAGGTCTCTTTGGCAGGGGTAAAGTCACATCGGATCTGCAGTGAGCTGGTAAGATGGATACAGAACTGACTTAGTCATACAAGACTCACAGTAGAGGTGGAAAGGTATTTTTCAGATTGAACATTTGTGACAAGTGTCATTCCTCAGGGATCAACGCTGGGACTCCTGTCCTTTGTAATATATAAAAATGATATGGAGGGGAATGTAGGTATTCTGATTAGTAAGTTTGCAAAGATTGGGGGGAGCTGTGGATAGTAGGAAGGATTGCCAGAGGAAACAGCAGGATATAGATAGGCTGGTGAGTTGGGCAATAAAATAGCAGATGGAGTTTATTCCGGACAAATACAAGGTATTGCGTTTCGAGAGATCTAATGCAGAAGGGAAGTAAACTGTTAATGACAGGAAGGATAGGAAGGGAGGCAAGAGAGGAGGGGGAATGGCATTTTTGATAAGGGATAGCATAACAGCTGTGCTGAGGGAGGATATTCCTGGAAATACATCCAGGGAAGTTATTTGGGTGGAACTGAGAAATAAGAAAGGGATGATCAACTTATTGGGATTGTATTAAAGACCCCCAATAGTCAGAGGGAAATTGAGAAACAAACTTATAAGGAGATCTCAGCTATCTGTAAGAATGATAGGGTGGTTATGGTAGGGGATTTTAACTTTCCAAACATAGACTGGGGCTGCCTTAGTGTGAAGGGCATGGATAGGGTAAATAGGCAAAGTCTTTTCCCTGGGGTTGGGGAACTAGAGGGCATAGGTTTAGGGTGAGAAGGGAATAATAAAAAAGAGACCTACGGGGCAACTTTTTCACACAGAGAGTGGTACATGTATGGAATGAGCTGCCAGAGGAAGTGGTGGAGGCTGGTACAATTGCAATGTTTAAGAGGCATTTGGATGTGTATATGAATAGGAAAGGTTTGGAGGGCTATGGGCCAGGTGCTGGCAGGTGGGACTAGATTGGGTTGGGATATCGGATTGGCATGGACAGGTTGGACTGAAGGGTCTGTTTCCATGCTCTACATCTCTATGACTCTATTAAGTGTATAAGTCCTGCTCTAATTTGCCTTTACAAAATGAAACATGAAATATTTATTTAAATTAAACACCATCTGCCACTCCTCAGTCTATTCGCCCATCTGATCAAGATCCATCTAGACTGCATTCATACAAATTTTTTGGAACGGAGACATGTAGGTCATTTCTAAATGGCAGTCTGATCTTTACAAATCTATCACAGAACTGGCTGACATCCGTCTATCCCTATTTTGACATCCAAATCCAAAAGATACATATAATTCACCTTTCAACACAAAGACAAAATGAAAAGATATCCTGAAGAGGCTTTTCATTTTTTCCATCAAACAGTAAATAGTACCATTATTTCTATGGCACATCAATAGCAATATTGTATTAAATATACACTGGTTCTCATAACTACCGTATTCTATGCAGGTTTGTTTCGTTCACAGCATTTGACTTCATTCATATTTATTCTTGAAAATGAATACACTACAATTTTGTTCTTGCTGGCCATTGAATGGTTAGAGCTCCAAAGAAACACCCTCCAACTTTTATCATGGTTTTTTTTAGTTTCTCCAAATAAAGAAGACTGGGTGGTCTCTATAAAAACCAAATCTCTTTTATTAGATATATAAGTTGCAAACTTTTGTAGAGTTAACACAGATCCATGGTTTCTTCCTTCACTTTTTAATATTTCTTTTGATGGCCATTCAGTTTCTGTGTAAAATAGCAAACTGGCCATGTTCTAATAGGGTACCACAGTGGCTCAGTGGTTAGCATTGCTGCCTCAAAGTGCCACAGACCTGGATTTGATTCCATGCTTGGTCGATGGTCTGTTAGGTTAGTTGGATTGGCTATGTTAAATTGCCTATAGTTTTCAGGGATGAACAGGCTGGGGTGGGGGGAAGCAGTTAGCCACAGGAAATTCAGGATTATTGCGCAAGGGGGGTGGGTCTGGGTGGGATGCTCTTCAGAGAGTTGGTGTGGACTCAATGGGCTAAAAGGCCTGTTTCTGCAATGTAGGGATTGTATGAAAATAGCAGCCTCCAACATTTCTGGTGCTAATAGCCATTTTGAATGCTTCTCACAATTCAGTGCTGCTGAAACCAATGGAGTTGCCATAAAGGCTTTCAAATTGTCAAAGGCACTCTGACATATGTCTGGCCATTTAAACTTTTCACCTTTCTCTGATAAAATCCATGGCAGCCTTATTTTTACTTCCCCACATGCCACCTGACTCTGGCTGACAACATGGTCCAAGTAAGTTACTTGTGCTCTGGCAAATTCACTTTAAGTCAGACATAATGACCAATTTTGCTCTTTGTAATGGCTTAAATAGTTCATTCAAATAGTATAACTGTTATTCACAAGTTTGGTTGAACACAGCTTTAGACAACACAGTTACACCATATTTCAACAACATTGTTGGTTAGTCACTGTAAATTTACTGAAGCATTTCTCATTCCAAATGGCAAGACTTTATATTAATAAACTCCACCCAATTGTGAAAAAGCTCATGTTACTTTAGATCTATCAGTCATTGCAACTTGCCATTATCCTTTTAGTAAGTCACTTTGGCGCCAAATCATGTATCCAATTCTTTCAACGCAGTCCTCAGGTCATGGTCTTGGACAGAAATCTGCTTTTGTTACCACACTGACTTTGTGCTAATGCACAATCTTTGTGACTTCAATAGGTTTTGGCACAACCATGATAGATGAACTCCAGCAATTACGATGTGGTTTGATAGTACAATTTTCCATCATGGACTTAATCTCTTCCCTCACCCAAGCTAATGTCTCTGTGTTGAATCTATAATGATGTTATGTTATGAATAATGCATTCCCTATATAACATTGTAGGAAATAGAACCCACTCACTTCAATAACTTCAGTCCGAGACAAGAGCTGAAGCAGCAGTATCGGTTATTATACGCTTGCAAGTGTGGTGCCTAAAATAGACACGCAGAGTTTAGCGAGTACATATCTTATATAGGATTCATTTCTCCTTCCCTCCTCCCACTAATCTAAACCCGGCGCCCATTACTATTGTTTATCTCTTGCCTTATCTGGCCTTGTGCATAACAAAGTACAAGTTTTACTTGGCCATTTCACCACATCCTGCTGTGGTCCATTGTTAGGTATATCCTCCTTCACTACCATCTGTTCCCCTTACTTGTAACATTTCCTCCCATTCTTCATCCATATTGAATCTTATGACTTTTTAATTGTGGTTTGTTTTTGTTTTTGCAGAAGTGGGAAACAAATGCTTATAACTACTGTTAGTACAAGCATATCTGGCTTAATCTACACCCTCACAGCACCTTATCTATTTGTCTGTTACATCTACCATTGTTTGCAGGCACATTTCATTCTTGTATGCACATTTTAGCTAATACAAAAACAATTATATATTTTCTTCACATAGTTTTCAATCTTGTTGACTCAGCTCTTGATTGAAACAATTATACAGTGGTGTGAGTTCATTTATCTTGCATAAGTAGTTATGATTGCAGAAATAACACTGCTTTACCTATATCCCACAGCATCATGTATAAATAAAGTGTACTTTACTAGCTATTCACACAAATGAGTACATGAGATTGCAGTCACTTTTGTACATAACTTCGATTTTTTTTGGAAGATATTGTAACAATCCATTTAACTTTTGAAGAAACTTTGTTCTTTGATTGTCCAGTAATCAGCTTGGATGATACAAAGAAAATTACAGCACAGGACAGGCTTTTCGGCCCTCCAAGCCTGTGCCAATTTAAATCCTCTATCTAAACCTGCCACCTATTTTCTAAGGATCTGTATCCCTTTGCTCCCTGCCCATTCATGTATCTGTCTAGATACATCTTAAATGATGCTATCGTTCCTACCCCTATCACCTCTCTGGCAACACGTTCCAGGCCCCACCATCCTCTGTGTAAAGAACTTCACAATCATATCTCCCCTAAACCTTTCCCCTTTCACTTTGAACTCGTGACCCCTAGTAATTAAATTCCACACTCTGGGAAAAAGCTTCTTGCTATCCATCCTGTCTATACCTCTTACGATCTTGTAGACTTCAATCATGTCCCCCCTCAAACTCCGTCTTTCTAATGAAAATAATTCTAATCTATTCAACCTCTTTTCGTAGCTAGTGCCCTCCATACCAGGCAACATCCTGGTGAACTTCCTCTGCACCCTCTCCAAAGCATCCACAAACATTTGGTAATATGGAATACTGTATGCAGTATTCCAAATGTGGCCGAACCAAAGTCCTATACAACTGTAACATGACCTGCCAATTCTTGTACTCAATACCCCATCCAATATAGGAAAGCATGCCATATGCCTTCTTGACCACTTTACTGACCTGCATTGTCAATTTTAGGGAACAATTGACCTGAACACCCAGATCTTTCTATACGTCAATTCTCCCCATGACTTTTCCATTTATTGTATAGTTCGCTCTTGAATTGAATCTTCCAAAATGCTTCACCTCGCATTTACATGGATTGAACTCCATCTACCATTTCTTTGCCCATCTCTTCAATCTGTGTTCTCTGACAGTCCTCTTCACTATCTGCTACTCCACCAATCTTAGTGTCATCTTCAAACTTGCTAATCAGATCACCTAAACCTTCCTCCAAATCATTTATGTACATCACAAACAACAGTGGTCCCAGCACGCATCCCTGTGGGACACCACTGGTCACAGGTCTCCATTTTGAGAAACTCCCTTCCACTATTACTCTGTCTCCTGGTGCCCAGCCAGTTCTCTATCCATCTAGCTTGAACACACTGGACCCCATGCAACTTCACCTTCATCAGCCTACCATGGGGAACCTTATCAAACACCTCCATGATATGATATCTACAGCCCTTCCCCCATCAATCAACATTGAAACTTCCTCAAAGAATTCTATTAGGTGTGTAACATGACCTTCCCCACACAAAACCATGCTGCCCATTACTAATAAGGCCATTTTCTTCCAAATGGGAATAGATCCTATCCCTCCATATCTTCTCCAGCAGCTTCCCTGCCACTGATGTCAGGCTCAATGATCTATAATTACTTGGAGTATCCCTGCTACCCTTCTTAAACAAGGGGACATTAGCAATTCTCCAGTCTTCCGGGATCTCACCCATGTTCAAGGATGCTGCAAAGATATTTGTTGAAGCACCAACTATTTCCTCTCTCGCTTCCCTCAGTAACCTGGGCTAAATCCAATTCTGACCTGAAGACTTGGTTACCTTAATGCCTTTTCAAATATGCAAAACTCCCTCCCTCCTTATGCTGACTTGACCAAGAGTACTCAAAGATCTATCCCTAACCTCAACATCTGTCATGTCCCTCTCCTCAGTGAATACCAATGCAAAATACTCGTTAAGAATCTCACCCATTTTCTTCAACTTCATGGATAACTTTCCTCCTTTGTCTTTGAATGGGCCAACCCTTTCTATAGTTACCCTCTTGGTTCTTATGTGAAAAAAAGGCTTTGGGATTTTCCTTAACCCTGTTTGCTAAGGGTATCTCATGACCCCTTTTAGTCCTCTTAATTCCTCATTTCAGATTAGTCCTACATTCCTGATATTCTTCCAAAGCCTTGTCAGTCTTCAGTTGCCTAGACCTTATGTATGTATCCTCTTTCCTCTTAGCTGGTCTCATAATTTCACCTGTCATCCATGGTACCCTAACCTTGCTATTTCGATCCCTCATTTTCACATGAACATACATTTCCTGAACTCTAATCAACCTCTCTTTAAAAGTCTTCCACATATTGAATGTGGATTGATCTTTAAACAGCTGCTCCCAATCTACATTCCCAAGCTTCTGCCAAATTTTGGTAGAGTTGGCCTTCCCCCAATTTAGCACTCTTCCTTTAGGACCACTCTTGTCTTGGTTCGTGAGTATCCTAAAACTTAGGGAATTGTGATCACTATTCCTAGAGTAATTCCCTACTGAAACTTCAACTACTTGGCCTGGCTTATTTCCCAACACCAGGTCCAGTATGGCCCTCTTCCAAGTTGGACTATTTACATCCTGCTCTAGAAAATCATCCTGGATGATCTTACAAATTCTGCTCCATCTACCCCTTTAACACTAAGTGAATCCTACTCAATGTTGGGAAAATTAAAATCTCCTATCACTACCACCCTGTTGCTCTTACATCATAGAACATAGAACAGAGAAAATACAGCACAGAACAGGCCCTTCGGCTCATGATGTTGTGCCGAACATTTGTCCTAGCTTAAGCACCCATCCATGTACTTATCCAATTGCCGCTTAAAGGTCACCAATGATTCTGACTCTGCCACTCCCACAGGCAGCGCATTCCATGCCCCCACCACTCTCTGGGTAAAGAACCTACCCCTGACATCCCCCCTATACCTTCCACCCTTCACCTTAAATTTATGTCCCCTTGTAACACTCTGTTGTACCTGGGAAAAAAGTCTCTGACTGTCTATTCTATCTATTCCCCTGATCATCTTATAAACCTCTATCAAGTCATCCCTCATCCTTCGCCGTTCCAATGAGAAAAGGGCTAGCACTCTCAACCTATCCTCGTACGACCTATTCTCCATTCCAGGCAACATCCTGGTAAATCTCCTCTGCACCGTCTCCAAAGCTTCCACATCTTTCCTAAAGTGAGGCGACCAGAACTGCACACTATTCCAAATGTAGCCTTACCAAGGTCCTGTACAGATGCAACATCACCTCATGACTCTTGAATTCAATCCCTCTGTTAATGAACGCTAATACACCATAGGCCTTCTTACAAGCTCTATCCATCTGAGTGACAACTTTCAAAGATCTATGTACATAGACCCCAAGATCCCTCTGCTCCTCCACCTTACTAAGAACCCTACCATTAACCCTGTATTCCGCATTCTTATTTGTCCTTCCAAAATGGACAACCTCACACTTGGCAGGGTTGAACTCCATCTGTCACTCCTCAGCCCAGCTCTGCATCATATCCAAGTCCCTTTGCAGCCGACAACAGCCCTCCTCACTATCCACAACTCCACCAATCTTCATATCATCTGCAAATGTACTGACCCGCCCTTCGACTCCCTCTTCCAAGTCATTAATAAAAATCACAACCAGCAGAGGACCCAGAACTGATCCCTGCAGAACTCCACTTGTAACTGGGCTCCAGGCTGAATATTTACCATCTACCACTACTCTGACTTCGACCGGTTAGCCAGTTCTCTATCCAACTGGCCAAATTTCCCACTATCCCATGCCGTCTGACTTTCCGCATAAGCCTACCATCTTTCCATAATCTGTTTATATATTTGTCCCTCTATCTCACATTTGCTGTTGGAAGGCCTGTAGTACAGCCCCAACATTGTTACCTCACTCTTTCTATTTCTGAGTTCTGCCCATATTGCCTCACTGCTAGAGTCTTCCATAATGACCTCCTTCAGCACAGCTGTGATATCATCTTTGACCTTCACCCCTTTTACCTCCCACTGTATCCCGCCTGAAGCATCGATAACCTGGGGATGTTTAGCTGCCAATCATGCCCTTCCCTCAACCAAGTCTCAGTCATAGCAATAACACCATATGCCCGGTACTTATCCAAGCCCTAAGTTCATCCACCTTACCTACTACTTGCATTAAAACTTTTGAATTTTCAATTTCTGATAAATTCACCCACTGATCTGCCACACTATTTTTAGACCCTATGTGTTTTATGCCATCCTGAATCCATTGTTCTTTAGATAACCTCCCTTAAGGGCGGCACGGTGGCACAGTGGTTAGCACTGCTGCCTCACAGCGCCAGAGACCTAGGTTCAATTCCCGCCTCAGGCGACTGACTGTGTGGAGTTTGCACATTCTCCCCGTGTCTGCGTGGGTTTCCTCCGGGTGCTCCGGTTTCCTCCCACAGTCCAAAGATGTGCCGGTCAGGTGAATTGGCCATGCTAAATTGCCCGTAGTGTTAGGTAAGGGGTAAATGTAGGGGTATGGGTGGGTTGCGCTTCGGCGGGTCGGTGTGGACTTGTTGGGCCGAAGGGCCTGTTTCCACACTGTAAGTAATCTAATCCTTTCATATCTCATTATCATATTTTAAAAATGTGCTGAGTTTTCTTCCTATGTCGAACAGCGTTCTTCCTAAGCAAGAACAAAGCAGTAAGTTACTGTTGCAAATGGTGTTGTCACACCAGTCACCATGCATGGACACCTAGAGTGACTGTGCAGCTTAAAGGAAATGTTGGTGTGGAGTACTTAATACATAATTCACATTGAGTTTCTTTTTGATTTGATATGGTCCAGCAAACTTTGCTTTTAATAGTTCTCCTGAGACAAGTGATAACATTAATAGTCAAGCACAGCCAGCCATTCCAAGAGCAGGATAATTGACATTTTGAGCATAAGCTCTTCATCAGGAATGAGGTGGTGGCCCAAGGGGGCTGAAAGATAAATGGGGGTGGGGGGGTGGCTGTGTTTGAGGTTGCTGGGAGTGTGATAGGTAGACAAGTTGGGGTGAAGGTGATAGGTTGGAGAGGAGTGTGGAGTGGATAGGAAGATGGACAGGTAGGACAGATCAAGAGGGCGGTGCTGAGTTGGAAGGTTGGATCTGGGTTAAGGTGGGGGGTGGGAGGAGAAATTAGGAAACTGGTGAAATCCAAATTGATCCCATGTGGTTAAAAGGTCCCAAAGTAGAAGATAAGGGGTTCTCCCTCCAGGCTTCGGGTAGTAAGGGTTTGGTGGTGGAGGAGGCCCAGGGTCTGCATGTCCCTGGCGGAGTGGGAAGGGACATTAAAGTGTTTGGCCATGGGGCGTTGGGCTTGTTTTGAGCCGGTGTCCCAGAGATGTTTCCTGAAGCGTTTAGCAAGTCGAAGTCCTGTCGCCCCAATGTGAGGAGACCACATTGGGAGCAACAGATAGAGCAGATGTGTGTGGAAGTGCAGGTAAATCTCTTACTTATCCAAGCCCTAAGTTCATCCACGACCTCCTCCCTCACTGTGGATGAACAATCAGTCCTCAGGAAAGGCTTCACTTTCATCCCCCTATGCTCCCTGATCAATAAATTCAACACCCGTTGTGACTTCAAACACTTGTTTCACCACCTCCGAGCTTACTTGTTCCACCAGCACATCCACCCATGCTCCAAGGACCCCTTCCCCCAGCTCCAACACACCCCATCCACCTGGATCTCCCATGCTGGCCTATTACCCGTCTTCGATCTCTATTTTAAACTGCCACCAGGACATTGATTGCCGCAACCTGTCCACCTCCCCCTCACCCACTCTAACTCTCACCCTCACAACACGCAGCCGTCCACCCCCTCTCTCCAACACCAACCTCACCATCAAACCAGCAAACAAGGGGTTGCAGTGGTAGTTTGGTGCACTGAACTCTACAGCACTGAAGCCAGGCGCAAACACCTCCTCCTACTGACCCCCTGACCACGACCTCACCTCCCATCATCAAACCATCATCTCCCAGACCATACACAACCTCTTCACCTCAGGGATCTCCCATCCACAGCCTCCAACCTCATTGTCCTGGAGCCCTGCACCACCCGGTTCTACCTCCTATCCAAAATTAACAAACCTGACTGCCCCGATTGACCTATCCCTCAGCCTGCTCTGACCTCACAGGGCTCATCTCCATATACCTTGACACCAACCTATCCCTCTGGTCCAGGAACTCCCCATTGCCATTCAGGACACTACCCACACCCTCCAACTCCTCCACGACTTTCATTTCCCCAGCCCATAATGCCTCATCTTTACCATGGAATTTCAGTCTCTGCACACATCTATCTGCTATGATGAACCCTCCGTTTCTTCCTCTTCCATCAACCCCACCAGTACCCTTCCACTGATACACTCATTAGTTTGGCTGAATTGGGTCTCACTCTCAATAATTTCTCCTTTGAATCCTCCCACTTCCTCCAGATAAAAGGGGTAGCCATGGCACCCGCATGGACCCCAGCTATGCCAGTTTCTTAGTCAGGTATATGGAACAGTCCATCTTCCACAGCTACACCAGCACCATTCCCCACCTTTTCCTCTGTTACATCAATGACTGTATTGGCACCACATTGTGCTCCCACAGGGAGGTTGAACAGTTCATCAACTTCACTAATATATTCCACCTTTATTTCTAGTTCACCTGGACCACCTTGAACACCTCCCTCCCCTCTCTGGACCTCTCCATCTCTGTTAACAGTGACTGACTCAACACTGACATCTACTACAAACCTACCAACTCCCACGGCTACCTAGACTACACCTCCTCCCACCCTGCCTCCTGTAAAAATGCTATCCCTTATTCCTAATTCTTCCACCTCCACTGCATCCACTCCCAAGAGGACCAATTCTACCCCAGAACATACCAGATGGCCTCCTTCTTCAAAGACTGCAGTTTCCCCTCCCATGTGGTTGATGGCCCTCCAGTGCATCTCATCCACTTTCCACAACTCCACCCTTAAACCCCATCCCTCCAACTGCAACAACAAAACACCTTGGTCCTCACCTTCCACCCCACCTACCTCCAGATACATTGCATTATCCTCTGCCATTTCCACCACCTACAAACAGACCCCACCACCAGGGATGTATTTCTCTCTCCATCCCTCCGTGACTCCCTTGTTAGATCCACGTCCCCCCAGCAACCCACACTCCCCTCTTGGCACCTTCCTCTACCACCGCAAGAATTGCAAATCTTGCACCCAAATCTCCCGCCCCTTACCTACATCCAAGGCCCCAAAGGAGCCTTCCACATTCCTTCAGAGATTTATCTGAACTTCCACATGTCATCTACTGTCTGTTGCTCCTGATGTCATCTCCTCTACATTGGAAAGATAGGACGCCTACTCGCAGAACGCTTCAGAGAACATCTCTGGGACACATGCACAAAACATCTCCACTGGCCCATGGCCGAACACATTAACTGGGCCTCCTCCACTGCCAAACCCTTACCACTTGATGCTTGGAGGAAGAATACCTCATCTTCTGCCTTGGGACCCTCTAACTTCACAGGATCATTGTGGATTTCACCAGTTTCTTCATTTCCCCTCTTCCCACTTTATCCTAGTCCCAACTTTCCACTTCCCCTTTAAATGGTCCTACCTATCCATCTTCCTTCCCCACCTACCTACTCCATCCTATCACCTTCACCTCCAACTTTATCTACCAATCGCATTCCCAGCTACATTCTCCCCAGCCCCACCTCCTCCCATTTATCTCTCAACCCCCATTGGGCCACCCCCTCATTCCTGATGAGCTTATAATTCTCCTGCTCCTCGAATGCTGCCTGACCGGCTGTGCTTTTCCAGCACCACACTCTAACTCTGATCTCCAGCATCTGCAGTGCTCATTTTCACCTTGTCTTTAAAAGTAAAATTTTGAGCTTGGCCTTTTTATCTGCTCTGGTTTTCATTGTTCACTTGCAAATGCATTTTTCACTAATTCAATCACTTTGGTTAGTTTTTTGATGATGGGTAGTATGGAGCTGTTCTTATACATTGAATCCCATTTGAGTTTAAGAAATATTCAAATTCCCTTCTAGATAATAATGGCCCATTTTCTGAGACCAACGTTTCCTGTACTCCATTTGTTGAAAAAGATGCCTGCAGCTTTTCTATCATTGTTTCAGTAATTGATGAATGAACCTTATGCATGTCTACCCATTTTGAGAGTCTACCATGGTTTGAATGCTCTTCATCATGATAGGACCTGTATAATTGACATGCAACCAAGTCCAAGCTATACCCTGCCATTCCCATGGATGTGGGGCAGTTGCTGCTGGTAACATTTGTTCATATTGGTGAGGCAGTGCCCAGAGAACCAACACAACCATGTCTGGCCACAGACATAACTTCTCACCAGCATCTTTATTTTGGAGGGCCCTGGTGGAGTTCAGCCAGTATTTGATGACAGTCTTTGCTCAGGCAAATCACTCATTCTCCCCATAACATTATACTGAGAACTGGTCTCTTCAGGTCCACAATTCCAATTGTGTTGGTGCCTTGCTTTCCCCCCAATAGTACTAGTTATTTTGATTTTGAATGGATGCAGAATGATCCAATCCTAAGTTTGATATTGTCAACTAGGAGCATATCCAGCAAGTTTAATATCATTACATACTCCATATTTGTGGATACCACCAGTAATATATTTGCTCATGGGAGTTGGCTCAATGCATCTGCATTTGCTACTTGACCTCCTGTACAGTGTTCCAAATTATAATCATCAGCACTTATTATTAAAACTCGCCATTGAGTGCAGCCCAAAGCTATGGGCAGCACTGCTTTGTCCCTTTAACCAGATCAAGTTGGGATTTATGGTTTATCATTACCACAAATTTTCATCTATAAAAAAAAGGTATTGGTGGAATTTCCTGAGTTCAAACATGACTGCCAAACCTCCTCCTTCTATCTTCTTCTATGCTCTATATTAGCTAGCAACATAAATTAGATTAGATTCCCTACAATGTGGAAACAGGCCCTTTGGCCCAACTAGTCCACACCAACCCTCTGAAGAGTAACCTGCCCAGACCCATTTCCCTCTGACTAACGTATCTAACTATGGGCAATTTAACATGACCAATTCACTTGACCGGCACATCTTTGGACTGTCAGAGGAAACCCACACAGACAGAGAGAGAATGTTTGCGTGGAGTTTGTATAGTCACCTGAGGCTGGAATCAAACCGGAGACACTGGAGCTGTGAGGCAGCAGTGCTAACCACTGAGCCACATATGCTATTGGGTGTTCCTCTTAATTGGAGCACTTATGAGCTAATACTACCTCAATGGTGTATGGGCATGCATTGCATGTCAATACCAAATCTTTCTTGGGATCGTAGTGTGCCAACAACTTAGAGATTCATAGCTGTTATATTAGTTCCTTGAAAGCTCCTGCTCATCAACTACAGCCCTGCCTTCAACACCATTCGCCCCTCCGGCCTGATCTTAAAACTGACACCTTGGTCTCAGCTTCAGCCTCCGCAACTGGATCTTCAGCCCAGACGTAATCAGTGAAGATAGACAACTGCACTTCCCCTACAATAACACAATACTAGAGCCCCCATGGATGCATCCTGAGACCCCTACGGTACTCCTTGAAAACCCATGACTGTGTTGTCAAATTCTGAACGAACACTCTGGTAAGATGGATATCTAACAACAATGAGGCAGAATACAGAAAAGAGACAGAGGACTCGGTGACGCAGTGCAATGAGAACAACCTCTCTCTCAATGTTGGCAAAACTAAGAACTGATCATTGACTTCACAAAGAAAGGAGGAGAATATACCCCCCATCTACATCAACATAACTGAGGTTGAGAATGTTCAGTTCCAAGGAGTGACGATAACGGACAACTTGTCCTGGACTTCTGACCTAGATGCAAAGGGCAAGAAGGCACAACAATGCCTCTTCTTTTTCAGGTGGCTCAGGAAATTTGGCATGACCATAACGACAGACCATTCCCAACTTTTACAGATGCTAAATTGCCCGTAGTGTTAGGTAAGGGGTAAATGTAGGGGTACGGGTGGGTTACGCTTCGGCGGGGCGGTGTGGACTTGTTGGGCCGAAGGGCCTGTTTCCATACTGTAAGTAATCTAATCTAGATGCACCATTGAAAGCATTCTGTCTGGGTGTGTAGTGACTTGGTGTGGCAGTTGCTCCGCCCTGGACCGTAAGAGACTACAAAAGATTGTGCGCACAGTCCAGATCATGATGGAAGCCAACTTTACATCCATGGACTCCACTTACATGGCTCATTGCCATGGAAAGTTTCCTAACATCATCAAAGACCCATCATACCCAGTAATGTTTTCCCACAACTTCTTCTGTCAGGCAGAAGATACAGCAGGTTCAGGAACAGCTTCTCCCTAGGTGTTATTAGACTGATGAAAAGTCTCTCTAACTTCATAGAATACTGACCTTACTAATGTTGATTTTGTCTCATGCACATCCTGTGCAGCATATGCTTCTGTTTTTTTTTCAAGCCTATGATCTGTAGGTCCTTGCTTACTATGAGCTGGCTGTACTGGCCAAAAGCTTTCCACTGTACTTAGGGATGTGTGACAATAAATAAATAAAATCATGTGACCATCCCACCCCTTTAAGAGTTGATGCAAAGGTGCCAAGTTATGTATGAGTTTACTGTAATAAGTTACTAACCAAAGAAATTACTTAGGTTGGTAAAACATGGAGTCCATGGTCCTGGTCAGCAAACTCACTTTATCTTCCAATGTGTAACCTGGTCTTATTGACTAACTCTAGCAGGACACTTGGAAGCCTAAAACACAAATGTTTCCCTTTCTTGGAAAAGTAGCTTAGGACTACATCCAAGTTTTCTCAGTATTCCTTAAATTTCCCTGTATGCACAGTTCATGTCCAGCTTCACGAAAGAAAGCCCCCCTGCCAACTTTGCATATTCAAGCATTTGAGTATTTATCCAGCTGCAAAAAGCAGTGAACCATTTGTTTAAAATTCCCACAAAGGTGATATGACCTGTTGGGCTTCAAATGAGTACGACCTGTGCTGCCTATACTGGTTTGATGATTCCTTCACTTTCTAGTCTCTTGCCTTCTGCCATCTAATTCTCGTTGCACAATGTGCAAATCCTGCAACTTCACCTCCATCCAAGGACCTAAAAGGATAATTTCCAATCCAGTGGAGATTTTCCTGTACATTCACCCACCTCATCTAGTGTGTCCATTGGTCTCAATGTGGTCTCCTCTGTGTCGGGCAGACAGTACAACAACTCGCAGAATGTTTCAGGGAACATCTCTAGGATGCACGCACCAAACAACCATACCACCCTGTGGCCAACCACTTCAACTCCACCTCCCATTCCTCCAAGAACATGCTCCACCTCCACCGCCAAACCAAACCCACCAACTTCTGCCTCGGAACCCTCCAACCCAATGGCAATCACATCAATTTCACCAGCTTCCAAATGTCCTCTCCCCCCACCTCATCTCAGTTCCAACCCTCCAAGTCAGCACTGCTTTCAACCTATCTGCTTCACCCTCCCCATGACTTATAATTACCTTCCACCTGTATCCATTTATGCCTCCCCACCTACCTTCTCCCCAGTCTCACCTTCAGCCCCCTATTTATCTCTCAGTCCCCTTCCATGTTCCTGCTGAAGGGCTTATTCTCAAAACATTGTCTCTCCTACTTCTCAAATGCTGCCTGACCTGCTGTGCTTTTCCAGTATCACATTTTCTGCCAATGATGTATCTTAATTTAGGTCTAGTAGGTCTCTTTTGTTGCCTCAAGTCCACATACCAGCGACTACAATGGTTTGCCCACCAGCATTTTGAAGAAAATTTTAAACTCTTTAGCCAAACTTGGTTCAGTTTTGGGATTTAGCTGTGGGCTATTCTAGAGTCTCTCTGATCGGGATATGGCCTGCGTGAAGCTATGCAATTGCCTGTGCTCAAGTGGTGTGACCAAAGTTTAGTTGGCAAGATTGTCCACTTCCATTAGAAGATCCTTAACTAATTATTCCTTAACTATGGCAGTAATTCTTGAAAGCTTTTTCCTGGTACCTCAGGAAAAGTAAAGCTCCTAATAACAGAAAAAGCTACAGCTGCACATGCTGTCAGAATTATTCATTAATTTCATCTACCACAATGTCATTTACCCAGAAAAAAAAAGAATTCTTTCTAGATACTGGGCCCTGTCCTCAATGGTAGTGTCAAATGAGGCACACTTTCCAAATAAAAGCATGATACAAGAAATGCTTACCCCAATTTAAGACCGCCTACTGTAAGCAAGTTTCTTCAGGATTGTGGTTCACCCATCACCATTGAAATAACTCCAGAGGCCAATATCCATCACTAGGTCATACGTTATTTCCACAGGTACAGTCCTTGACTTTAGTACTGCCTCAGAGTCAGGTACCAGTATCTCTGCCACTCTAGCTCTTTTTTTAAAAAAGTGAAAGACAAAGATGTACAAATCTTTATACAGTTTCCACCAGCAGGAAGAAAACAGCTGAGTGGCCAGTAGCAAGCAGTGCCCTTCACAGCAAAGGGCAATGCGGTGTGATACTCAAGCTTTTTGTATGACAGTCAGTGCTCCCTGATTGGACAGAATTCCAACCAGTAGCATTTCTTTTGTCTCAGACACAAAAAGTCTATGACAAACATCAGAAATGTTTAAATATATTGTTGAATCTTTAAGTTTCAACTTCAAATTATTACTACCATGAAGCACAAAGTTACATAATTCAGTAGAAGTAAAGGTTAGAAATTAAACTTACTTTCATTATTCAAATAATGGTTATCCTATTGATTGGTTTGTTATTTTAGTTTGAAGACCACTTCATTTCAAGAAAGTAACATCTGATCACAGGTTGCAAGTCCCAAGTTGAAAGTATATTTATACTGGATACAAAAGAATTTTCTTGTCATTGCTCTTGCCCTACTGACGTAAATATACTTGCACACAAATGCATGTTCTACTGTCCAGCTCGCCAAATTACAATCATAGAGCAATATTGGTATGGAGTTACTAACTGGTCTGTAATGCAGCTCACTGAATTGTATTGGAATTGTTCATAGTTGTTTAATTTCCTGCTTTCGAACTCCCTCCCTTTTTGAACAGAAGAAATAGGATCCTCTCATTCATGCTCTTCAATAAGATCAAGGATCTATTTGTTTCAAATTTCACATTCCTATCGAATCCTGATAATCAACCCTTTAATGTCCTGACAAATTTATCAACACCTGTTTTAAAACATTCAACAACTTTCACCTCTACTGCCTTCTCAGGCAGAGAGTTCCAAAGTTGCACAACACTTACAGAACATCGGTCATCTCTGTCCGGAAAAGGCCATCCCCAATTTTCAAACATTGTTCTCTAGTTCAGGACTGATCCAGAAGGGGAAATATCCTTTCACATTCACCTTGTCAAGATCATTTCAGATCTTATACACTTCAAATCAAGCCACCATTCACTCAAACTCAATTGGAAACAAACCTAGCCCATCCATGAATTTTCATAAGGTGCACTCCAGCTATTAGTGTAGTAAAAATTCTGAACTGCCTCTAATGTATTTACATTCTTCCTTAAATAAGAGGACCAAAACAGCAGACAGTATTCAAGATGCAGTCTCACCAATGTCCTGTATGACTGAAGCATAACATCTTATCATAGTGTAATCTTTGCTCCAGAGGTCATCAATGGCAATTGTAAAAATTCAAAGCCCATTGGTGTTGACCCACAGAGGTCAATCAACCGCACCGCCCTGTGGCTGAAAATTTCAACCCCCCCACTCTCCCAAGGATATGCAGGTTCTGGACCTCCTCCACAGCCACTCCCTTACCTGACACCTGGAGGAAGAATGCCTCATCTTCCCCCTTGGGACCCTCCAACGCCATGGCATCAATGCTGACTTCACTTTCCTCATTTCCCCTCCTACTTAATCCCAGTTCCTTTCAGCTCAGTCCTTATGATCTGCTCCACCCTATCACCTTTACCCCCACATCCATCAACCTATTACATACTCAGCTACCTTCTCCCAGCCCCACCCCCTCCCATTTATCTCCACCCAGAGGCTCCCAGCCTCATTCTTGGTGAAGGGCTTTTGCCTGAAACGGCGATTTTCCTGCTCCTTGAATGCTGCCTGACCTGTGCTTTTCCAGCACCACTCGAATCTTGTCCTGATCACTGATCAAGTATTTCAAATTCAATCTACCAGATGTGACCACCCGCCAGAAACAAAGCATCCGGGCAATTCTCTCCCTTCCAGATGTGCTGCAGTGTTAAGCTCAGATTCCTGATCATCAATTTTGAACCAGAGTTCCTGCAGCAACCAATACTTGCTGTAGATGTGGTCAATGCAGCTTGCAATGGGATCAGCCAGCTCCCACATGATACAGCTACAACATGTCAACTCCCCAGCTGAGTTACTGTATTAATAAACTAACTGAAGTTTATATAAATTAATATTTTTCTGCTATGTTTTTTCAAACAGTGCAGATTTCCTACCAGCCAATCAGGTCACAGCTTCCATGTGATGTCATGCCAGTATTTTTCAGAGTTACCATGCACCCTGAGTTTTATACTCACCATGCTGCTGCTTCTTCGACCACTCCCCATAGATTAGGCTGCACTCCATGAGCTCTGAGTTCTACACATTCCATGCTGCTGCTGTTCTGCCTTCCAACCACTCCCAACACTCCATTTATACTCTGTGCTGCTATTGCTGACCGCTCCCACAGATTAGGCTGTGCTCCCTGAGCTGAGTTATATACTCACTGTGCTGCTGCTACTTCGTCTGCTCCCTTCAGACTAGGCCATGCTCCCCAAGTTCAGAGAGTTATAACTCAGTCCATGCTGTTGCTATTCCTGCCAACTGTTCCCACAGACTAGCCCATGCTCCCTGAGCCCAGTGAATTTTATACTCATTTTGTGCTGATGCACTTCCTCAAATCAGACTGGTCCCCACAGATGCCATGACTCTATGGCTCTTCTCTAACTAGCTGTGCCTCAATAGTGATCCTGCAGTACTTACTTAGTTATAGCCTGCTAACTTTAAAATGCTCAACATATCCAGACTCTTTCTACCCATCAAGCAATTTTTATTCATGCTAGTAAGTTACCACTAACAATGTGAGCATTGCACTTCAACATTTTGTGGCATCTTATCAAATTTCCCTTTGAAACAAGTATATGACATCTACAGGCTTCTTTTTACACTCATTGGTACATTCTCCAAATAATCTTGTAATAAATTTATTGAACATCTTTTCCCTTTCACCTTTCTTCACTGTCTCCATTTCAGACAATTGGACATTAATCAATATTCGTTTAAAATCACTCACTCCCACAATTACTTTAAACTACACGGTCTCTAAAAGGACTACATTTAATTTTTCTATGTTCACAATTTCTTTCTGTTCAGATGATAATCTTTCACAATAGTGCTTCTGAAATGTCCTTTTTGCTTAGAGGATAGGGAGGTTACCCCCCACTGACCATCCCAGAATAGTTGGTCAGGCTCTCAAACTTGGCTAAACCATTTACCAGAATTCTACTCCTCTTTTCCTCCCTCTTGGCACCATTTTAGGGTGCCACCACACCAGCTCCAATGTAAAAAGGTAAACTTGCTGCCTCCAGTTGGACATCAGCAAACACATCTTCAGATTCCCTGCATTCTGTGACAAGCTGATTCAAAATCACCCCCAACATCCTGTCAAATTCCTATAGTGTCTTTCCATACAAGTACAGGGAATAGAACATTTGATCTTTTAACTCCTCTCATCATTGAAGGCCTCAAACCCTCCATCCAGGTACAATATCAATCTAAGAATAATTCTTTCAATTTAGTAGGCTTTATTCATGCCCATATTACTCTATGCTGTGTGACCAAATCCAGACTGGGTGATTGATTTGCAGAACACTACTGTTCAGCTAACAAGCTGTTTGGGGGGGGGGGGGGGGGGGGGGGGGGGGCAGATGATGGCCCAGTGGTATTATTACAGGACCTTTAATCCAGAGACCTAAGTAACGTTCTGGGGACCTGGATGGCAGAATTCAAATTCAATAAAAATCTGAAATTCAGATGCCAATGAGTTCCATTGTCGATTGCTGGAAAAACCCATCCGGTTCAATAACATCCTTTCAGGAAGGGTACTACCAACCTTAACTAGTCAGGTCTACATGCAACTCAAGACCCACAGGAATGTGGTTGACTCTTAACTGCCGTCTGGGCAATAAATGCTGGCCAGGCCAGTAACGAATGAATAAAGTTAACCTCTTATTTCCTGGGTTGGACCTCTGGAGAAAAATGAGGCTTCAGAAGTGGTAGACACCAGCAACATGCTAGAATTTCAAAATAGTTAGGGGGCAGAGGTGAGCGTAGTAGCCATTACTAAGGCGGCTTTAGGGAAGCTGAAAAGTCTGAAGGCAGATAAATCATTTGGAGCAGATGGCCCATACCCCAAAGTTCTGAAGGTAACGGAGGAAATTGTACAGACATTGGTGGTGATCTTTTAGGAATTGCTGGAGTCAAGGTGGTTCCAGAAGAGTGGAAAGGGGCTCATGTGCTTGAGGGAGGGAGGGAGGCAGAGACAGGAAGCGACCTTTGTTGTTGGTAAGATTTAAGTCCATTCTTAGATAAGAGATTGGGGAGTACTTGGAAGTGCAATGTAAAACAGGATGCAGTCATCATAGCTGTCAAGGGGATGTCATGCCTAACAAATCTATTAGAATTCTTTGAGTAGGTAATGTGAAAAGGCTAGACAAAGGAAAACCAGTGGATGTGATCTATTTGGATTTCCAGAAAGCCCTTGACAAGGCACTACACAGGTGAAGCTCAGCGAGTTAGTAACAAAGTCCTGGCACAGATAGAAGGTTGGCTGACTGGCAGAAGGCAGAGAGTAGGGATAAAGGGGTCTTTTTTAGGATGGCATTTGGTGACTAGTCAGTTTCCAAAGAAGTCAGTGCTGGGACTCAACTATTCAGGTTATACATTAGTGATTTGGACAACGGAACTGACAGCTTTGTTGCTAAGATTGCAAGCACAATGATGGGTGGAGGTTCAGATAGTAAAGAAGTGGAGAGCCTGCAGAGACTTGGTCATGCTATGGGAGTGGGAAAAGTGGCAAATGGAATACAATATGACAAAGTGTAAGATTTTACATTTTGGTAGGAAAAGTAGAAGTGAAGACTATTTTCTAATAGAGGAAAGGCTTCAGAAACCTGAAGCACAAAAAAGGGACTTGGGAGTACTAGTTCAAGATCCTCAACGTTAATATGAAGGTTTAGTTGGTTTGACAGATAAATGCAATGTTGGCAATCATTTCAAGAAGCTAGGGAAAAAAAAAAGAAAAGAGATGTACTGCTGAGGATGTTTAAGACTTTGGTCAGGTTGCATTTGGAATGAGGAGAGTAATTTCAGGTCCTGTATCCAAGGAAAGATGTGCTGGAGTTGGAGGGGTTGAAGAGAAGGTTTACAAGAATGATCCCAGGGATAAAAAGGGCTTGTCATATGAGGAGTGTGGTTGATAACTCTGGGTCTGTACTCAGTGGAATTTAGAAGGAGGAGGGGATCTGATTGAAAATGTACAGGATACTGAGAGGCCTTACACTCAAATAAGTTGTACAGCCCAATTCTACTCCTACATCTTGTAGTCTTAAGGTTGTGATATTTAAAGAATCAGGTCATCTGAAAAAATGTATGCAAAAAAGATATTAATTTGGCTTCTTGTAGCTTTGTCTCTGGATCATAGGCAGGTCTTGTAAATTCTTAAGTGGACTATTATATAAAAACAACCTTACTGTAGAAAAATTCAGAGTTATTAGATATAAATTGCACCAAATTAAGCATAACTTAGAGATTTTTACTTTTCAGCTTTGAGACCATGTGATGTGATTTCTCCATAGTTATACGGTTACATGTAAATAACACTAATCCTTCCATACAATTAAAGGGAGAGAAAACAAGAAACAAAACCATCTCACCACAGATTAGGACTTAGGCCCCCTTGTTCAATTTGAAACAAAGGTTCATTTGTAAATTCTATGATAACAATCAAATTTCCCATTTATATTGTTATTAAACAATATATAATGTAATCTTTGAAAGAGAAAAAAAGTTCAATTCTGTCATCTGAACATCTGTAAAGCTGTGAAAGGATTAAGCTGATTCACATTATCTCAATACAAACCTGAAGCTTTGTTATAATTTCCACAAGGTACCGTATTATATAGAAAGTACTAACTTATTTTTCCATTTTAGAATTAAGTAAATGAACACGAGAGATAAAACTGTATTGCCATTCATTTTATAATCATGCATCAGCTAAAAACTTATAGACTAAAGTGAGAACTGCAGATTAGAGTAGAATGTGGTGCTGGAAAAGCACAAATTAGACAGCATCTGAGAAGCAGGAGAATTGAAGTTTCAGACAAAAGCCCAACTCCTGATGAAGAGCTTTTGCAAAAACGTCGATTCTCCTGCTCCTCAGATACTGCCTGACCTGCTGTGTTTTTCCAACACCACACTCTTGACTCAACCAAATTTATTACTACTCCTGCACTTTAATCCAGCTATTAAGCAAAATACTTTTAAACTTTAGAGGTTGCTTTAATGCAAGATAGTTAAAGACTAACAGAAACACAATAATATACTTGAAAAGGTATATTTCTTACATTAGTTGTGTACACCCATGTACCTTTAAAATGGGTGCTTGGACATGAAATGCAAATTTTCAATTTTAACAGTTTCATAACAGGAATATTACTGTCTAAGTGTCAGAGGAACATCTATACTGAACAATAGATAGGAGGTACAATGACAGGATTCACTTGCAACATTTTGATTGGCTCAGATACAGGAGTTAAACAAGGAACAAGTAAAATTAGGATAATTCTAGAGAGCCAATTTCTCAAAGAGTTGAATTAGTAACTAATTTGTGTTAAAGTGCTGACTGCGCATTTTCAAAAAGCAAACTGGATTGGCTCTTATTAGGAGCAGGTACTGGCCACAAGTGTTGTGCAGATCACTTGGCATTTATGGAGAGGACTGGATTGATATTTAACAAGGCTGCTGAGTGTCAGTGGATAGACAACATTTTGCTGGGGATTGGAGGGAGCAGGAGAGCAAAATCCCCAGGCCACAAAGCTAGATTTAGATCACCAAGACTAGGACTTTGGTCTTCTCTTCATTCTCCTCCTCTCCCTAACACAAAGTGGAGAGTCCTTCACACTGCTCCAGCTCTTTAGATTGAACAGGATGTCGGACACTTTATTTGTGGTTCAAGATCTTAGATCAAGCGCCACAACATAATCTTTAAATAGAAAGAAATCAGATGTTTGGACTAATTGTCATTCCCAGGGACAAGGGCCTCTGAGCTGCAGCCATTTCTTGGCCTGCGGCTTTACATTGACACAGCTGTTCCAGGTGCAACAGGGAATTGAGCCAATGCTGAAGCAGCAGTGGAGTATGGATAGCCTCAAATTTTTGGTCCCATCCCCTGCCTTTGGCTCCACTTGGCTACAGCACTCATCAGTACCTCCTGGGGTGGGTGGGGAGGGGAAGTAGGGCCAATAGTTACGATCAGAGCCATGGGGCAAGATATATGCATGGTGTTGCTGCTCAGATCAATACACTCGTGTACAATCCAGGATATAGCCAAAGCTTTTTGGTATCTATGAAGTGGTATACTTTTCTTGGCAAACAGTATTCTCAAATGCTTGGATATTCCAACTTATTCAGGCAGTATGGGAAATAAAAAAAAAGGGTCTGAATCAGGTTAGATGTATATGGGATACACAGGAATTTGTTCATCCCTGGCCAAAGAAAAATGCTGCAAAAGGATATTTTCAAAAAACTTGAGCAGCACTAAGCCCAATCCATTGGACTTTAAAAGAAAGCCATTATTTTGGAGCAGAGAATTAATTGGCCATCATTGTGGTCTTTGTTTCATTGCAATTTGGAAAATCTTCAAACATATCAAACAGCAATGCCATGGACAAGAATGGGACTCAAGAAAAATTAGAGTTAATAACCATCAGCCATGTGCTGAAGTAAACATGAAGAGGTGTAAGCATAAGGCCCAACAACACAGGAGTCCATCTGGTTAGTAGCACTGATATAACAAAGTTCTGTTAAGTGTGTTTATGGCAGAGTTTTAACATTACAAGACGTCACCTTGCCACAGAAAGTCTTAAGTCAGAGAAAATGCAGGTAGAAGGAACATTTGTTGAACAGCAGCATGTTGATATGTTGAGATTCACATGATCAAAAGCACAAGAATGTCCAGTGGAACTGTTCAATACATTGTGTTTAAAATAATGTCAGAGCTTTAGTATACATAGAGGTAAATATAGAGACACAGCAGGTAATACAATTTGTGTGCTATTATGAAAAGTTGAGCTAATGACTACTCAAAAAATAATTAGATGCAGTAATTAAAAAGGAGAGAAAAATTATTAGAAGGGTTTTGGTTGCAATGATCAAAAAACTGTCAAGTGTGAAACCAACCTTGTTAGAAAGACAACTTTTCAGCACTCAATTTAAATAGGAGCAAGTTCTATGTTGAAACAAAGACAGTGTTCATTGAAACCAACAAACCAATTCAAGAGTTAAATGCTAACATTTGTTTCCTGTTAAATCTCCATTGCTTTTGCCAATACCTCAAGTTAGTCACTTCTGCATCTCAAACCTTCCACCACAAGAAACAGATTTTTGATAAGTACATGGGTGAGATCTTCATTAGAGTACCTTTACCAAATCTAGATTGAAATAAGTCCCATTAATGCCTGTTTGAAACATGAATGAGATGATGTGTGCCATGGTTGGCTATTAAAATTAGAGAAAAAACTGCAGATGCTGGAATCTAAAATATACAGGCAGGAGGCTGGAAGAACACAGCAGGCCAGGCAACATCAGGTGGAGGGTTACATCTGAAACATCTACAGTCCTGAAGGGTCACCCAAATGTTGACTTCACCTCCTCATGCTACCTGGCCTGTGTTCTTCCAGCCTCCTGCAGTCTATAGTTGGCTATTAATACACACAAGACTATTTCAGTTTCGTAGTGCTGCATTTGGTGTTTCTTTAGCCCTTGAAATTTCTAAGGGATGATGAACTAAGTTCTGCAAAGAACAGAGTTAGTGGTGTGCTATTTAAAATCGTGTTTCTTTCAGCTCTAAACAAATAAGGCCATGGCGACAGACAAAGGGTTGCTGCAAAGTTTGGAAAAGCATTGGGGTCAGGTAAAGGCACAATGAGAAAGATTTCAAAATCGTGTAAAGATTATGGGGTAGGAGACATGAGGACTGCAGATGCTGGAGACCAGAGCTGAACAATGTGGTGCTGGAAACACACAGCAGGCCAGGCAACGTCCAAGGGGCAGGAGCATTGACATATTGGGCATAGGCCCAGGTGGAGGTGGAGGTGGAGGTGGAGGTGGAGGTGGAGGTGGAGGTGGAGGTGGAGGTGGAGGTGGAGGTGGAGGTGGAGGTGGAGGTGGAGGTGGAGGTGGAGGTGGAGGTGGAGGTGGAGGTGGAGGTGGAGGTGGAGGTGGAGGTGGAGGTGGAGGTGGAGGTGGAGGTGGAGGTGGAGGTGGAGGTGGAGGTGGAGGTGGAGGTGGAGGTGGAGGTGGAGGTGGAGGTGGAGGTGGAGGTGGAGGTGGAGGTGGAGGTGGAGGTGGAGGTGGAGGTGGAGGTGGAGGTGGAGGTGGAGGTGGAGGTGGAGGTGGAGGTGGAGGTGGAGGTGGAGGTGGAGGTGGAGGTGGAGGTGGAGGTGGAGGTGGAGGTGGAGGTGGAGGTGGAGGTGGAGGTGGAGGTGGAGGTGGAGGTGGAGGTGGAGGTGGAGGTGGAGGTGGAGGTGGAGGTGGAGGTGGAGGTGGAGGTGGAGGTGGAGGTGGTGGTGGAGAAGAAGAAATGTTCCATTCCCTCAAAATATTTGAAGTCAAACATTTTGGTAATTCAAGAATTACCTCAAAATTCATACCAAATTCAATAACATTTCATTCACTAAGTGAATTTGAGGAATGTGTTCCTTTGAATCGGACAAAGAAATATGACAAAGCACTCAAATTGTGCAAGTCATCTTGCAGGGGGGTACAAAGCTTGTGAAGCTAGCACTGATGTCTTGCGATATATTGTGTAGGCAATGTGATCTCTTGTGTTTGCTAGTGGGCAAAAGGAGACCAATTATTATTGGCCTTGCCAGTCTGTGAATGAAATTATATGGATGCAGAATGTGAAGTGCTGTCCTTTATTTATGAAGTAAATTTCATTTGTACTCCAACCATTGTAGTTTACAATCATATCAGGCCACACAATGACTGATTCTATTCATTTTATATTGATATGGATTCTATGGAGGTTCTAGTGGCTTTTCAAAAGTTCAAGCAACCACTAACTACAGCTTCACTGTAGATTTGGGCTTTGATTTTCTTTCCACCTTGCGCAAGATATTAAATGTAAACATTTGGAAAATCATTGCATTGATTACATAATGGCTGGATCATCCCATTAGAGAAAACCACACACTGTTTTGACAGGTTACCAGTCACAACACTCTACATTGGTGGAACTTATTAGAACTCATATCAGCAAGTAACTGACTGCCAGAGATACTGGATTCAGAAATTATGTGCCAGAATAATAGTTAAAGTCTCTTCAGGGATGGAGCCAGAGTCATAAGCACTAGAAAAGTATAGGTTGAAGTTGCTCAGAGCCTAGATTACCATCTAGAGATAGATGGTTTAACAACAAAAGATGCTACCTTTTGTGACTCAGACTAATTTAAGACAGACAACAGTGAAACCATGTAGTATTCAGTACTGTTGTAAACATAGAAATTGCACATAAAATTGTTAAGTTAGACTTGTTTAGAGTTATAGAGTCAGACATACAGCATGGAAACAGACTTTTCAGTCCAACTCATCCATACCAACCAGATATCCCAATCTGGAATCTAGTCCCACCTGCCAGCAGCCAGCCCATATCCCTCCAAACCCTTCCTATTCATATACCCATCCAAATGCCTCTTGAATGTTGCAATTGTACCAGCCTCCACCACTTCCTCTGGCAGCTCATTCCATACACATACCACTGAAAAAGTTGCCCTGTAGGTCTCATATCTTTCCCCTTTCACCCTAAACCTATGCCTTCTAGTTCTGGACTCCCCAACCCCAGGGGAAAAAGACTTTGCCTATTTATCCCATCCATGCCCCTCAATTTTGTAAACTTCTATAAAAAGGTCACCCCTCAGCCTCCGACGCTCCAGGGAAAACAGCCCCAGCCTGTTCAGCCTCTCCCTATAGCTCAAATCCTCCAACCCTGGCAACATCCTTGTAAATCTTCTGAATCCTATCAAGTTTCACAACATCTTTCTGATAGAAAGGAGACCAGAATTCCATGCAATATTCCAACAGTGGCCTAACCAATGTCCTGTACAGCTGCAACATGACCTCCCAACTCCATACACTGACCAATAAAGGAAAGCATACTAAACACCTTCTTCACTATCCTATCTACCTGCAACTCCACTTTCAAGGAGCTATGAACCTGCACTCCAAGGTCTCTTTGTTCAGCAACACTCCCTAGGACCTTACCATTAAGTCATGCTAAGATTTCCTTTCCCAAAATGCAGCACCTCGCATTTATCTGAATTAAACTCCATCTGCCACTTCTCAGCCCATTGGCCCATCTGGTCCAGATCCTGTTGTAATTGGAGGTAACCCTCTTTGCTGTCCACTGCACCTCCAATTTTGAGGTCATCTGCAAACTTACTAACTGTACCTCCTATAGTCGCATCAAAGGATCAAGAATGTCTCAGGGTGCAGAATGTTCTCACTGGGGATAGGGGCCAGTGAGAGGTCATTGTCCACACTGGAACCAACAACATAGGATGGGAAAAGGTTGAGATTCTGAAGGGAGATTACACAGTTAGGCAGAAATTTAAAAAGGTAGCAATCTCTCCTATAACTCAATCCCTTATGATTAAAAATCTATCCATCTCAGTCTCGAAAACACACCCTTGATAGAAAAAAATTCCATGGATTGTTTGAGTGTAATCATCCCTGGTCACTCGTCTTAAATGGAGATTTCTCTGAATAATTTTAAAAAGCCTCTGGTACTCTATTTTGAGTTGAGACAATTTTCCAGCTATGTTTTTCAACAGAAAAATGTTTTGGGGTTCTGGTGTTGAGGTGTAGTGTTATATTAACTTTGTAGTCACTCACTGATATCTTGTCATAAGTTCACTTCTTTTGTCTACAATAACTACATCTCAAAAGCATTAATGGTACAACATTTTTAAACTAACCTTCCTTATTAAAAGATAGGACAAATGTGATTAAAAATTAGCTGTTAACATTCAAGTTCCCTACATTGCAACACTGACAATACTTCAAAACCATTCCATCTACCTGGAGGTGGTCAGTGGTCAATATGGCAAACCCCATTTTGAAAGAGCACCTTTGGTAACATTTTCCGGTTCCCACACCAGCAACTCTTACAGTCACTTGGGAGATATTAAGAAGCAGGCATAAGCCATTAGTCCTCGAGCCTTCTCCATTAAGTGATCAGCTTACCTGGATCTTAATTGCACTTTCCTGATTAACTCAGCTTTCTTTATCCTCCAGCTCTGGGAAATGGAGTAAGATTGTAAAATTTAAATTTTACATTTAGGTGGTGCCTTTCACAAACAGGTCACAAAATGCTTTTGTCAATTAAGTACTTTTGAAATACCATTTCATGCACATTACAATCCTTTAAACAGCAATGTGACTATGGCCAGATAATATAGTCATGTTGAATACAGTAGCTCTTACTGAGATAGTGATGTGATGTTTCATGTCCACCTGAAACAGTAAACAGGATTTCAGCTTAGTCTCAAAAGACAACTAGTTGCAGTTTTCAACCCATCATAAAAGGAGATGCAAACACAGAAAGAGGATATTCCACTGCAAAGACACTTTCTAAAGTGATAACTTAGTATGAATATCAAAATCAAACACTGCTTCAAGCTTCAAAATATATCCTTAATTTCTGAATCAAATAGGTTGCTTGGCCATTAATAGCCATGTTTTGATATTCAGGTGAATGATACAACTTACAAATCTACATTAAATAGATCATAAAGGCTCAGGTACAGAATTTGTGCAGTGTTCTGTAATTTCAAAGAGGCAATAGTAAATACTTGTTCTCCGTGCAACATCATACGCTGTCTCACCCAAGTTATTTTTTAGGTCGGAATTGAGATAGCGATTCATTAACAACAATTCAATTGTTTCCTTTGTGTCTTTACTTCCTGAAGCAAGATGCAATGCAGTCTGCAAACCATTTGTTTGGGCATTGATATCTGCATCATGCTGTAGAAGAAACGAGGCTATTGTTGCATTGTTCCATTTACAAGCACTGTGCAAAGGTGTCCAGCCATCAACAGTGCGAGCATGCACATCAGCTCCATGAGCTATCAGCTCACGAACCACCTCTATATGATCACTATAGGCAGCCCTATGTAGTGGTGTGTAGTCGTCATCATCTTTAACATTCACCAGACTGGGATTTTCAGAGAGAAGTCTGCTCACTATTGAGACCTACAATTAAAATAGTAAGAAAACTAATTAATATTTGTTCTTGCACATTTAAACACATTGAGTGCTGTTTTATTTCTTCCTTCATCTTTGAAAATTGAGATCATCTTGCATATGTGGAAATATTGACAGCTAGTGATGACAACTGTTTAATGCATTTTTGAATAGAAACATTTAATCATTACTAAATTAATCTTGCTGCAAAAAGAAATGGCAATAAGTTAAGTAAAAAAATTAGTTAGAATTAGGCATCCAACACTTACTAAATTTCAGACTGACATTACATCATTGAGGGTTTGCCCTGAGACATCATGTGGTATTTATACAAGTTTGATTGATAACACCAAAGGAAATAGTAGAGAGTGGTAAACTAAGAAATCATGTAGATTACTGAAGAAAATAATTGGACGGGATGTGGAAGAGAAAGTTCACTCAAGAAATATGAAGCAGGAAACAGTGGGTTATAGAACCATATTTTGGAAGTAGTAAGATCTAAAATAGAAAAACCATGTAGCTACAGAAATTTAGATATAACCTGGAATTAAAAGCCCATTAAATGGAAGACAATCCTGTTTAATTCAAGGATAGTCAAATAAAATAAAGCAGTAACACTGAATTTGTACATAATATTGGTTTAACCACAGCTAATGCTCTGCATGTCATTTTGGGCATCAACAGTATATAGAAACAAAGATTAATGTTGAAATTTCACTTAAAAAAAAAGAGATGAGTGTTTGAGAGAGTTAGAAAGGCTTGAAAATTGTATTCAATATTTTTAAAGCCTAATGCATGAAATTTTAAGAATGAACAAAAAAGAAAGCTTAAATCTGCATGCTAACTTATCACATCCTCAATAAGTCCCAATGTGTTTCACAAGCACTGAAGTGATTAAAACTACATGCAATATTACACACAATATTCTAGGTGTTAGTCTCCTTATGGAGAAAGGATGTGTTTGCTCTAGAGAGTCTGAAGGTTTACCAGACTGATTCTGGAGATGGTAGGACTTACCTATTGACTAGGTTAGGATTGTTTTCACTGATGTTCAGACGAGTGAGGTGGGGGTATCTCATATTTAAAATTCTAACAGGGTGAGATAGGACAGATGCAGGGAAGGATGTTCCTAATGGTGGGTGTCTCCAGAACCAGGGGTCACTGAGGACCCTGGATAGACCATTTAGGATTCCTTAACCCAAAAAGAAGTGGTGAGCCTATGGAATTCATTACTACAGAAATATGGATGTCAAAATGTTGAATGTATTCAAAAGGTGGTTAGTTATAGCACTTTGGGTGAATGGGGAGAAAGCAAGATTAGGTTAGTAAGTTGAACAATCAGCCATGATCATGATAAATGGCAGAGCAGGCTCAAAGGGCCAAATGGCATCCTCCTGTTTAATTTTGAAGTGGTAGATGGTCAAAATAAATAAAAGGTTCTTAAAGTGATAAGATACAGAGAGTTAATAGTTAAATACTGTCTCCAATGGTTGCCAAGGTAGTGGAAAAATGAGTAGAGACTAATGATTGCCAACTGGAGAAGAGAAACAGCCTTTGTTTAGAAAATGTAAAGTTGTAATCTTTTATCACAAAGCCAAGGAGGCATGAACAACAATTATAAACTATTTGGAAAAAACAAAACATTTTTAAAGAATAAAAAAGGGAGCTGAAACAAAAAGTAATATAAAAAAGTAAAACAGAAGTAGTGGGCAGCTCGGTACCATAGTGGTTAACACTGTTGCCTCAGCACCAGGGCCCCTAACCTCAGGCAATGGTCTATATGGAGTTTACGTGTTCTCCTGCATCTGCAGATGTTTCAAACAGGTACTTTGCACAGTCTAAACACTTGGGTTAGGTGGATTGGCCACGCTAAATTGCTCCAGTGTCCAGGGATGTGCAGGTTGGCTTGGTTAGCTATGGTAATTGTGGGGTTACAAGGATTGTTTTTTGGTGGGGGGTGGTATCTGGGTTGGATACACTTTAGTGAAGTGCACCCTTGATGGGCCAAATGGCCTCAGAACATGGAGAATACAGTGTACAATTCTGGTCATCCTTCTATAGGTAAATTGTTGTTAAAGCAGAGATTTAAAAGGGTTGCTGCTGGGACTGGAGAGTTTCAATTACAGGGAGAAGCTGAGTAGGTGGAGGCTATTTTTGCTGAGTAGGTGGAGGCTATTTTTGCTGGACAGTCAGAGACTGAGGGGTGAGCTTAGAGGTTTATAAAAATCATAAACATGCATGGATAGGGTGGTGAATAGCCAAGATCTTTCTCCTAGGATGGAGAGTCCAAAAGTAGAGGGCATAGGTTTAGGGTGAGAATTCAGATCCAAATTAAAAAAGGACCAGAGGAGTAGCTTCCACACAGAGGGTGATGAGTGTGTGGAATGAGGCGACAGAGGAAGTGGTGGAAAACAGGTACAAGTTATAAACATTTAAAAGACACCTGGATGGGTAAATGAATAGGAAAGGATAAAGTGTGACGTGGGCCAAATGCTAGCAAATGGGATTAGGCCAGATTGGGATATCTGGTTGATGTTGTTGTATGATCATTGGCACTGTAGTATTCTATTCTAGGATTCTAAATCAGAGTGGAAGAGCAACCTTACATACATAAATACCCCTGATAGGGCCACAGAACAATATTGGATTGAAGATAAGCACAAAAAAGGTGAGCAAGTACTACTTTGCATTCTTTATTCCCTACATTCACAACTGTGGCTCTCCTTTATTCCACATCTCCCTCCAAATGGAAAAGATGTTAGAAAAGCATTTCTACCAACTTTAGCTTGTTTCACCATGCTAAAGACGTGGCTGTACAGTAAACCACAATAGAGAACCAAGACAAATTATAACTGTTTGTTCTAATAGTCAAAAGAGAAGTAAACAGTCTGCTCTAAGGAGTAAATGCTATTGGTCATAATATCAAATGAGACTGCACTGGGTAAGGTCAGATGGTGAGTTGCCACCTTGAATTTCTGCCTGGTCCATATGGTTGAGATATACCCAGTGCTGGTAGGAGTTTTCAGGATCAGAGCTTATGATGAAGAAATAGGGATAGACAAACTTAGAAACTGAAGGGAACATGCAATTGCCAGTCTTCCCATACTACTTCTGCCTTGTTTATTAGGTGATAAAACTTAATAGGTTGGGAAGTGCTGTCAACAAAAATTGGTGTTTCAGTACATCTTTTAGGTAGTACACATTGCGACAGTAATACACTAGCAGCACACTGTTTATACTGATGGATTAGGGTTCTGATCAAGTGAGCTGCTCTGAAGGATGCTGCAGAGCTGTTTGTATTGGAGCTGCACTTGCTTGGGCAAGAGAGTATTCTAATCACATTCTTGACTGGTGCTTTGTTGATATTGGAAACATTTTCAGAAGCTAAGCGCACCACCATCACAAAACATCAAACCACTAACCTGTTCTTTAGGCATAGTATTTCATGTAAAAGAACCGCAGATGCTGGAAATTTGAATCTGAAATATTGTTTACTGATTTGACCAGAAGCATAACTGGACCATAGTTCTCCCAGGACATTAATGTTGGTACAGTGACATCACGAGTGGAATATCAAGGGAAGATAATGTGCTCAACCATTTTGATATCAGTGAGCAAATGGAATTGGCTGTAAACTGAAATGCTTGATACTGGCATCTTAGGACAGTGGGATGTATCATTTTCTTGGCCCTTTGTTGAAAGTGACTGCAAGTACTTCTGTCTCTACTTTTGCAAACCCACACTGGGGTGTGGGAGGAAGGAGGGAGACAATCACAGCATTTTCCCCAAAAATACATGCTACATCCAGGCATAGGAGTAAAGGCTCACTGCAGAACAAGTGCAATTTAGATCAGTGTGACAACCAGTATCTGGCTCTAGAAATCTGACTAATCATTAAATGTGAAATGCTGAATAAAGCTTGCAACTTCATTAGTTAAAGTGCTAACCCAAATGCTTGGGATACCCTGCCTCAAATAAAGTCAGAGATGAGCATGGGAGGCAGGTGTGGTTTGGGATCTGGTCTTTGAGATTAAATTCCTCACTTGATCAAATCCCACCTTATTTGGGGGTTAAATATCTTCATGTACAGCTGTCTCTAGGACCCACCTGATTTTTCTGAGATGCCCAGAGTAACAGATTTGCTGGGTCATTTTCCAACTCCATCTCTTTCTTTTTAAAATCCGAATCACTCTCAGTCTCATCTTCCTCCTCAGATTCTCCAGGCCACATGCTTTGCGTCCCCATAGGTATCAGATGTCTATGTGTCTCTAATAGATCAAGTTGATTGAAGTAATCTGGAAAGTCTGTCATCCCTTCAGTGGTAGGCAAATTTGAACTTTCTCCAGATGAGAGATTTTCTCCTGAAGGTTTTGCAACAAACACTTTGGTATTATTTCTCTCCTGTCCATTCATCTTCTGAAATGGAATTAGGATAATTATGGCAAATTAGCCTGAAAATATTAATTCACTTTCAACAAGATCTGCGGTGTACTAATAGCCACAGGCAATACTGCCTCCAAATCTATTTCCTTACACCCATTTGTGAACTCATGTCATGTACTTTAAAAAAAAGGCTTTTGAAAACCTACTTTAGCTAAATAAAACCAATTTTGGTGTCAATCTTACTTCACAGAAAAGAATGAAAAAAGTGGGTAGCAACCCAGACAGATTGATGGACCTTTACATGCATGAACAAGTGGAAAGAGAATTCTCTATCTGGGTCCTGAAAGAAAGACTAAAAAAAATGTGGCATGCTGAATTTTAGTTTCTCTCCCTGGCAGCATGCCTTTAAGCACCAAGACTTGTAAATGGTCTTAATATTATAATTTCTTAAGGAAAAAAGAAGATGAATAAAATATTTGACATTTTGTACAAGTAAACAGTTTTCCTCATAGCAAAACCTATAAAGAACTGGATTCTAATCTCCTGATCATTAAGTTGCTGCTGTTAATCTTCAATAGAGAGGGAAGAAAACTGGTAATATCCATTCACAAAAGCACTCCCTCAGTGGAACATCAAATTCTAAGTACAAATACTATGAGAGACAATGAAGACAGACTAATTAGGATCGAAGCATTTAAAAACAAAGGGAACCAGAGTCAAAACTCTGATGTGAAAGGTTAGAAGAACAGTGCACAAGCAACTTCCAAGTCCAGAATGTTTACTAGCTAGAAGGACAAAGGTAGCAGATGCATGGGAACATCAAGCTACAGACAGACTTACCAGAATTACATATCATTGTCCCTTCAAAAGATCACGGGTCAAAATCCTGGAATTCCCTCCCTAACAGGGATTATGGATAAACTTTATGGCCAAAGACAGCAGCAGTTCAAGTAGTCAGTTCACCAGCACCTTTGGGGGCAATAAGGATTACTGGGAAAACTAACAAACAGTGAATTTCACAACTAATCTTGGAGGAACTGTTGGGTGAAGTTCACAGCACAGAATCAGATAAGTTAATTGATGTTTTAAATCTGTCCAACAGAAAGGCTGTATTAGTGAGTACAGTGGGCTCTTTGTGTGTTTTTGGAGAGAAGTCTCTCAATTAAACTTAAAATATCAGCCACAGCTATTAACTTAACCTAGGGCAGTGTTTGTATAGGAATAAGATGGTGTTATTTTCTGGGTCTGTAGATTGTGAAGGAGCAAAAAAGGTCTTTGCAGTGATATGTGCTTCTTGTCAGATGTGGGAGTTTAAGGGTTACTGCAGATTATATCTGCCATAAATGCTGTTGGATGCAAATCTTATTGGATCGAGTGGATTGGTTCGAGAGACAGATAGAAGCGCTGAGGAATTTGCAACTGCAACAGTGTGAGATGGATGGCAGTTATAGGAAGGGGGGGGGGGGGGGGAAAGAAGAAGAAATGGAGGAGAGAGAGATAGAGTCTCAGATACAGTCACATAGATGGGTTAACTCCAGGAAGGGCAAGAGGGTTAGGCAGCTAGTGCAGGAGTCTTTTGTAGATATACCCATTTCAAACAGGTATGCTGTTTGGAAAATGTAGGGGTTGATGGATTCTCAGGGGACCATAACATGAACAGCTAAGTTTCTGGTATTGAGACTGGCTCTAATGCAATGAGGGGTACGTCAGCTTCCAAGAGATCAATTGCATTAGGAGATTCTGTAGTCCGAGGTACAAAACGACATTTGTGACCAGCAGAAAAAACAGAATGGTGTGTTGTTTCCCTGGTGCCAGGATCAAGGAGGTCTCTGAGAGGGTGCAGAATGTTCTCATGGGGGAAAGAGGGACCAGCAGGAGGTCATTGTCCACATTGGAACCAATGACATAGGAAGGGTAAAGGTTGAGATTCTGAAGGGAGATTACAGAATTAGGCAGAAATTTAAGGTCCTCAAGGGTAGTAATATCTGGATTACTCCCAGTGCTATGAGCGAGTGAGGGCAGAAAGAGGAGGAGGAGAGAGCAGATGAATGAATGGCTGAGGAACTGGTGTATGGGAGAAGGATTCACATTTTTGGATCACTGGAATCTCTTTTGGGGTAGAAGTGACCTGTACAAGAAAGGACAGATTGCACCTAAATTGGAAGAGGACTAATATACTGGCAGGGAAATTTGCTAGAACTGCTTGGGAGGATTTAAATTGGTAAGGTGGCAGCTAGGAGGGGGGACCCAGGGAGACAGTGAAGAAAGAGATCAATCGGAGATGGGTATAGCTGAGAACAGGAGTCAAACAGTTGTCAGGGCAGGCAGGGACAAGGTAGGACTAATAAAATTAAACTGCACTTATTTCAATGCAAGGGGCCTAACAGGGAAGGCAGATGAACTCAGGGCATGGTTAAGAACATGGGACTGGGATATCATAGCAAGTACAGAAACATGGCTCAGGGATGGGCAGGACTGGCAGCTTAATGTTCCAGGATACAAATGCTATAGGAACGGTCAAAAGGGAGGCAAGAGAAGAGGGGGAATGGCATTTTTGAAAAGGGATAGCATTACAGCTGTGCTGAGAGAGGATATTTCTGGAAATGCATCCAGGGAGGTTACTTGGGTAGAACTGAGAAATAATAAAGTAATGATCACCTTATTGGGAATTGTATTATAGACCCTCCTAATAATCAGAGGGAAATTAAGAAACAAAACTTGTAAGGAGATCTCAGCTATCTTTAAGAATAATAGGGTTGTTATGGTAGGGGATTTTAATTTTCCAAACATCAACTGGGACTGCCATAGTGTTAAAGGTTTCGATGGAGAGGAATTTAAGCGTGTACAAGACAATTTTCTGATTCAGTATGTGGATGTACCTACTAGAGAAGGTGCAAAACTTGACCTACTCTTGGGAAATAAGGCAGGACAGGTGACTGAGGTGTCAGTGGGGGAACACTTTGGCGCCAGCAACCATAATTCTATTAGATTTAAAATAGTGATGGATGAGGGTAGACCAGATCTAAAAGTTGAAGTTCTAAATTGGAGGAAGGCCAATTTTGATTGTATTAGACAAGAACTTTTGAAAGCTGATTGGAGACAGATGTTTGCAGGTAAAGGGACAGCTGGAAAATGGGAGGCCTTCTGAAATGAGAATTAGAATCCAGAGAAAGTATATTCCTGTCAGGGTAAAAGAAGGCTGGTAGGTATAGGGAATGCTGGATGACTAAAGAAGTTGAGGGTTTAGTTAAGAAAAAGGAAGGAAGCATATGTGAGGTATAGACAGGATAGAGAGAGAGTAAATCCTTAGAAGAGTATAAAGGAAGTAGGAGTATACTGAAGAGGGAAATCAGGAGGGCAAAACAGGGACATGAGATAGCTTTGGCAAATAGAATTATGGAGAATCCAAAGGGTTTTTACAAATACATTAAGGACAAAAGGGTAACTAGGGAGAGAATAGGGCCCCCTCAAAGATCAGCAAGGTGGCCTTTGTGTGGTGCCACAGAAAATGGGGAGATACTAAATGAATATTTTGCATCAGTATTTACTGTGGAAAAGGATATGGAAGATATAGACTGTAGGGAAATAGATGGTGACATCTTGCAAAATGTCCAGATTAGAGGAGGAAGTGTTGGAGGTCTTGAAACGGTTATAGGTGGATAAATCTCCAGGACCTGATCAGGTGTACCCTAGAACTCTGTGGGAAGCGAGATGTGATTGCTGGGCCTCTTGCTGTGATATCTGTATTATCGACAGTCACAAGAGAGGTGTCGGAAGACTGGAGGTTGGCAAACGTGGTGTCACTGTTTAAGAAGGGCAGTAAAGACAAGCCAGGGAACTATAGACTGGTGAGCCTGACCTCAGTGGTGGGCAAGTTGTTGAAATCCTGAGGGACAGGATGCACATGTACTTGGAAAGGCAAGGACTGATTAGGGATGGTCAACAAGGCTTTGTGCATGGGAAATCATGTCTCACAAACTTGATTGAGTATTTTGAATTAGTAACAAAGAAGATTGAGGAGGGCAGCGCAGTAGATATGACCTATATGGACTTCAGTAAGGCGTTCGACAAGGTTCCCCATGGGAGACTGATTAGCAAGGTTAGATCGCATGGAATACAGGGAGAACTAGCTATTTGGATACAGAACTGGCTCAAAGGTAGAAGACAGAGGGTGGTGGTGGAGGGTTGTTTTTCAGAGTGGAGGCCTGTGACCAGTGGAGTGCCACAAGGATCAGTGCTGGGTCCTCTACTTTTTCGTCATTTACATAAGTGATTTAGATGCAAGCATAATAAGTACAGTCACTAAGTTTGCAGGTGACACCAAAGTTGGAGGTGTAGTGGACAGTAAAGAGGGTTACCTCACATTACAAAAGGATCTGGACCAGATGGGCCAATGGGCTGAGAAGTAGCAGATGGATTTTAATTCAGATAAGCGAGATGCTGCATTTTGGGAAATCAAATCTTAGCAGGACTTAATGGTCCTAGGGAGTGTTGCTGAACAAAGACCTTGGAGTGCAGGTTCATAGCTCCTTGAAAATGGAGTCGCAGGTAGATACGATAGTGAAGAAGGCGTTTGGTATGCTTTCCTTTATTGGTCAGAGTATTGAATACAGGAGTTGGGAGGTCATGTTGCAACTGCACAGGACATGTGTTAGGCCACTGTTGGAATATCGCATGCAATTCTGGTCTCCTTCCTATTGGAGAGATGTTGTGAAACTTGAAAGGGTTCAGAAAAGATTGACAAGGATTGAGCTATAGGGAGAGGCTGAACAGGCTGGGGCTGTTTTCCCTGGAGCGTCGGAGGTTGAGGGGTGACCTTATAGAGGTTTACAAAATTATGAGGAGCATGGATAGGATAAATAGACAAATCTTTTCCCTGGGGTCAGGGAGTCCAGAACTAGAGGGTATAGGTTTAGGGAGAGAGGGGAAAAGATATATATTTTTTAAAAAAGAGACCTAAGGGGCAACTGTTTCACGTAGAGGGTAGTATGTGTATGGAATGAGCTGCCAGAGGAAGTGGTGGAGGCTGGTACAATTGCAACATTCAAGAGGCATTTGGATGGGTATATGAATAGGAAGGGTTTGGAGGGATATGGGCCAGGTGCTGGCAGGTGAGACTAGATTGAGTTGGAATATCTGGTTGTGGATGGGTTGGACCGAAGGGCCTGTTTCCATGCTGTACATCTGACTATAATACCATCAATCTTTAAGATTACAATTGACTGGGATAGCACATTGGAAATTGAGCCCTGCTATTTCCAGAGTGGTGACAGAAGTGAAATCTCTTGTCCGCTTCATTAATTTGGGGGGGTCCCCTCCTTGCTTCCTGAACTCAATGGTCAGCTCTTTAGCTTTGTTGACATTAAGGGAGAAAGTTACTTTTGCAACACTAAGTGTTGTCTCTTTCCTGGATTCTCTCTCGTCATTATTTGATATCTAGCTTACAATGGGAGGGTCATTACTGAACTTGTAGATAGAGTTGGGATGGAATTTTGGCCACTGTCAAGAGTTTACAGTAGGGGGCTGAGTCAACAGGTTGCCCATGTTGAGGATTGTGTTTAAGGTGCTATTATTTCTCCATTGAACTTGAGGATCCAGAGCAGAGACCTAGGTCTGAGTTTGGCAATTAGTTTGTTTGGGATTATAGTATTGAAAGCTGAGCTGTAGTCAGTAAGTAAGAGCCTGACATATCCTTTTGTTGTGCAGGTGTTCCAGGGATGAATGTACAATTGGGGAAAGTGTCTGCCGTGGACCTATTGTGCAAGGGATCAAGGGAGTCCAGAGTTGATGTGAGCCATGACTTGTTTCTCAAAGCACTCTGATCGAAGAGGCTGGAATATTTGCCTAGATTGGGCTAAAGTAAGAAATCTGCAGTGTAACGCTCATAATGGAAGTCAGTTCTATTAGGAGGTATCCAGCTGTGAAGAGTGAGGGGAGAATTGAAGTTAATTATTAGTAGCTGAGAACTTTGAATTTTCTTGGCAATAGGGATCAGCAAAAATATAACCGTGGTGGGAGACTTTACAAGTTAGATAATGGACCTTCTTGCATCATTTGCAGTATGTTAGCTCCCGAATAGTGTTTACACAACATTGCTTTTTGGTTTTTTCAGTTTTTTTAGAAAACTGAAATGTTGAGTGATTTTGTCAGTCAGCCACTAGAAGCTTAAATATAGATCTTTAAAAATTATTTGGCTCTCGGGGTTTTATCATTGTTATCTGAAACTTAAACATCATGTTTACATCATACCTTCAGTTAGGTGTCAGTGCATTATCTTGGAGGAAGAGGCAACCATGCCTGAAATGCAGTAACAGTGGAAAACTCACCTGAGCAACTTTACAAACCTCACAGGCAGATGAATCATCTTTCCCTGATCTGTCTTTTATATTTAAACATTTGTAATTAGGATTGCATTAAACAATTTCTAATTTCAGTCCTTTGTATCTGATACAGCATCAGATCTTTTTAGAGCACCTTTTGAATGTGGAAAAATATTTCTTTCGATGCTTAAATGATGCTCAAATGCTCTTTGTGAAGGCTTTTTTAATTGATTTTGAGATTTGGGCATTGTTGGGTTATTGCCAGAGAGTCAGATGTACAGCATGGAAACAGACCCTTCGGTCCAACCTGTCCATGCCGGCCAGATATCCCAACCCAATCTAGTCCCACTTGGATTTGACTTTCTTCATTTCAACAATTATCTTGGGTTCAAAACATTAATACTGCTTTGGTCTCCACAAACACTATCAGGTTTGAGATTCACCATCAATTTGTTTTTTTTTCCAGCATTATCAGTATTTTAATTTTTTTTACTATTGTGGGGCAGGAACTCCAATCAATTACAGCAGTTAGTTGAATTTACGTTCAGTTAATAGAACGGAGAAAAGATTAGATTACTTAGTGTGGAAACAGGCCCTTCGGCCCAACAAGTCCACACCACCCCGCCGAAGCGCAATCCACCCATACCCCTCCATCTACCCCTTACCTAACACTATGGGTAATTTAGCATGGCCAATTCACCTGACCTGCACATCTTTGGACTGTGGGAGGAAACCCACGCAGACACGGGGAGAATGTGCAAACTCCACACAGTCAGATATTTTGACAATCACCATTCCAGAGGCAGTTACTGAGTTTTGTCAACACTATTAAAGAGGAGGAAGTTTTCCCATCCGTACCTGTTCGTGACTCCTGATCCACAGTAATAGCAAGGGCCTTCTAAAATGCACTAATAAGTCACCAATTTAAAGACTATTTGTTGGCCTTACCAGCATCACCCACACTCTATGGGTTAAGAACAACCCACAGGTATTAAACAAGATTCTAATTAACCTATTCAGAGATGTTATTACTTACCTCCGGAACCCGGGCTTCCCGTATCAAATGTATAAACCGGCCTTGCTGACTCTTAATTAATGGTCTCACAAACCACTCACGTATACGGAGGAATGGGGAATTTCAATGACGGACAGAAAATAGTGCACAAACACGTGAACGCCGCAGTTTCCAATCACTCACGAAAATCAAATTAAAAGGCGGCGGCAGCACCGATTCAAACACAATCATCCACCAACGCCATGACCTGCGCCTCGGTTAAATAAATGTGTTCCTCCGCCTCCTGGTGGCGAAGCGAGTGATCAACTCCGAGGACCATGATTGGCCGTTCTCGGGAGCGGTGACTGATTGGTCGGTTTCTGGGGCGGGGACTGGCCACCAGGGACGGAGGCTTTCGATCGATCAAGGCTAGGAGCATTGATTGGTCAGTTTGGACGGTAATTTTGATTGGTCAATAGAAGTGGATGGGCTGTCTCCCAGGTTTGGGCCATTGAGCCTCGCGTTGTGTTCCATGTGTGGGGCCGAGGAAGAGGCGAGCTTTGGTGTTTGATTTCTCGCTGGGGAATTTTCTGGGGTTTATTCGTGAATGCGTGGCTGCTTAATTATTGGTCTTACTGCTAACTTAATTCTGCTTTTCCTCTTTCAGAAATTTTATTCCGTTTCCAGATCTGTATGAAAACGTCATAAATCGAGCTGTGTGTTTACTTTCAGCTGTCGAACAGGATGAGTGCTGAACGTAATCTGTAAGTTATGGAGCAAAGTTTATTTGCAGCTCAGTCTATATTTCAAAATCTGGTTTTGTACTTTAGAAATTTTAGAAAGTCACTTTAGGTGAAAGAGATTAAATTAGTTTTGCAGGGCTTCATGGCTCCTTGAGCATCTCTGGGGAAAGAACCTGCACCCTTGGATCTCGTCAGTTCTGGCCATCTCTCTTGAAGTAGTAGGTGCTGATTTGCCTGAATGCTTACGTCTGTTTCCTATGTAGAGAATACTTAAAGCGAACTAGATTGAGATACCACAACCTCGGATTTGGCATTGCCAGGACCGGTTGCTGAGTTCTCTGTTTGGTCTGAAATAATTGAATATTGATGCTAAGTTTTAAAGTTATTCATTTATTTTAGTTATCTTGTTCAATTGTAAGTTATTGTTTGGGTGTTATGGATCCGGGAAATGTTAAGATTTGGTGAAATAGACTAATTGTCCACCCTTTTTAAGTATGGGATGGAATGAAAAATAGAGGACTTGAACTAATCTTAGACTCACGTACTACCAATCTAATTGTTCAAAATAACTAAGTCACTATATTAAGAAAATTGTTGTTTAATCCCTTGGATTTCTCTAATGTGAATTAATTTTCTGTTTTGTAATTACAGGGATGATGAGGATACTTTTAAAATTTTGATTGCAACTGATCTTCATCTGGGCTATTTGGAAAAAGATGCCATAAGGGGTAATGATACCCTTGTTACTTTTGATGAGGTTTTAAGATGTGCACAGGAAAATGTGGTAAGTCACATTTACAGTGTTAATGTTGTGTAATAACACCAGGAATCATTCAAGCAATTATTGCTGTATCTCAGTCAGAATTCCTAACCTGTTGCAGGAGTCTATAGTTTATTTGAAATGTAAGTATTTTGTTGTAGTTAATACTATGATAATTTTAAATGAGCTGTGTGAGTGTTTTAGTTAAGAGAGTTAAAGAACAGCAAATTATATTCATGTAGCATGTAGAACAGAAAAGGTATCCCAAGGTAATTCACAGCGGTGTGAGGGAATACAAACAGTTATGAATAGAGAGATTGAGAGGTGTAAGTACAAAGGTCAAACCCTAGGCTGCTTGAGGTTCCAAAAATGCAAAGTGTTGAAGTGAAGCAAGTGAAGCACTTGGTGACTTGAAGCCAGTATTGGTTATTGAAGATGATATGCCAGGAATAGGTACAGAATGAGTACATTTGAGATAACAGGAGAGTTTTATATAAATTAAAATTTACGAATGGTCAACAGAGCCTCAAAGTGGCAAAGGTGTATTTGACTACTCTTGAGATTCACACTTACAGTTTTCATTATAAATGGAAGGAGAAACTTCTTCACCCAAAGATTGGTGAGCCTGTGGAATTCTCAGCTACAGAAAGTGATTGAGACTAAAACATTGAAAGTTTTCAAGGAGTTAGATTTAGTTCCTGGGTTCCAAAGGGATCAAAGGGTATGGTGAAAGAAAGAACAAGGTACTGAGTAGAATGATCAGCCAAGATCCTATTGAATAGTGGAGGAAGCTTGAAAGGCCAAATCAATAATTTTAACATGCCAAGGAACTGTATGTCATAGAATTGAATGTAAGTCATATTTTGTTTCATATTCCTTGAATTGCAACTATAAATTATATTTGGCAAGTTCATCTTTAACCAAGAATATGGTCATCCCACTTTTAATTACCCTTTGGTTTGTAGTGTGCTTTCTTTCACTTTTTCAATGAACTGGGACTTTTTGTTCTGTTTTAAAGATGCGATGTAGATGTAAATTGTTAAATGCTGTTGATTTTGACCACTGGTCCTTGAATGAAAAGAATGTGTTTTTTTTTGTCATATCTTGCTGCATTTAAGATAGATCCCTCACAGTTGTGAATTTGTTTACAAATTATTCAATATTTTTGGGTTATTGGCAGTATCTTCTGTTGAGTCTATAGTTCCTGATTGTGGATTCTGTCATACTTGCTTTAGTTTTACTCTGAAGATTGTGTATAATATTTTTCTTCAATTGACCTTCATGCTTAATTTCTTGAGTAAAAATATGAGGGAGGCAGGAGTTCATGGTTGAATTATTTTAACTGAAAGCTATTTGTTTTTGTTGCTCACTATCTGAAAGAATAATTGACTTGACTTTACCTGGGCTGCTCTGAACTTAGCTGCTGAACACCAAGACATAGCTTGGTCGGGAAAGCTGTTTTACTGAGAAGCCACAAAAGTTCTGCTCAGATGCTGAATTGAGAATTTTCATGATCTGTTGGACGCATTTGCACATATTGCTTCAGACAATTGTTACAATATGTCATTTAATTAGTCTAACATTTAGTGTAGATAATAGTTCTTGCAGCTAAACTGAAACTTTGTATTTACATTATTTTGCTTTGCATCGGCCAGAATTGAGACAGAAATGTATTTTGTTCCATTTCTGTCCTCCACCTAGGTAGATTTTATACTGTTGGGTGGTGATCTCTTTCATGAGAACAAACCCTCTCGCAAGACGTTGCATACCTGTATGGAGCTATTGAGAAAATATTGCATGGGCGATAATCCAATACACTTCGAAATTTTAAGTGACCAGTCAGTTAATTTTGCTTTTAGCAAGTAAGTGCTTTTTGATTTATACATTTTAAGTTTATAATTTATCAAGTTCAGTTTTCCTGGTGTCTGATATAAGCAAATTACCATTCTTGCCAAGAAATGTAAGTATAGAGAATTTGAGAAGATTTGTAGCTCAGGTTGAGGTTCTGGATGTAAGTTTGTTTGCCGAGCTGAAAGGTTCGTTTTCAGACATTTCATCACCATGCTAGGAAATGTCATCAGTGAGTCTCCAGTGAAGTATTGGTGGTATAGCCCGCTTTTTATTTATGTGTTTAGATTTCCTTGGATTGGTGATGTCATTTCCTGTTCTTTTTCTCAGGGCGTTGTAAATGGGATCCAAGTCAATATGTTTTGTTGAATTCCGTTTGGAGTGCCATGCTTCTAGGAATTCTCGTGCGTGTCTTAGGATGGATGTGTTGTCCCAGTTGAAGTGGTGTCCTTCCTCATCTGTATGTAAAGATACTAGTGAGAGTGGGTCATGTCTTTTTGTGGCTAGTTGATGTTTATGTATCCTGGTGACTAGTTTTCTGCCTCTTTGCCCAATGTAGCTTTTGTTACAGTTCTTGCAAGGTATTTTGTAAATGATATTGGTTCTGCTTGTTGTCTGTATAGGGCTTTTAAAGTTCATTAGTTGCTGTTTTAGTGTGTTGGTGGGTTTGTGGGCTACCATGATGCCAAGAGATCTGAGTAGTCTGCAATCATTTCTGAGATGTTTTTGGTGTAGGGGAGAGTGGCTAGGGTTTCTGCATGCTCTTTGCTTGTTTGGGTTTGTTGCTGAGAAATCTGCGGACTGTATTCATTGGGTATGTGTTCTTTTTGAATACACTGTCTAGGTGATTTTCCTCTGCTATTTGTAGTTCCTCTGTGCTGCAGTGTGTGGTGGCTCATTGAAATAACGTTTACTGCAGTTCGTTTGTGGATGTTGGGATGATTGCATCTATAGTTCAGTATTTGATCCTTTGGCGTAACAGCCCTATTCACATCCATTAACATGAATCTGACCAAGGAGACACTGACTACATTATTAGAAGAATCAAAGGCACATACACCAAACACCACCAACTTCATCAGCAAGGACAATATCGTCAAGCTAGTGGACCTATGCCTTATCACCCACTTCACCTTCAACAACAAAACCTACAGACAAGCCAATGGAACATCCATGGGATCTCCGATATCAAGGTTCCTAGCAGAGGCAGTAATGCAGAGACTCGAACAAACAGCTCTGCCAACCATCCAACCCAAACTTTGGGTCCGTTATGTGGATGACATTTGTCATTACTAAACGAAACAAATTAGAGGAAACCTTCAAGAACCATGTTCTTACTGGCATAAAATTACTAAAGAGGATGAAAACAACAACAAACTGCCATTCTTAGATGTCACAGTAGAGCGAACAGCAAATGGGGAACTTCAAACCAGCGTCTACAGGAAAACAACACATATGGGCCAAATACAGGAGCAATCACCTCAACACCCACAAACGGAGCTGCATTCGAGCATTATTTCAATGAGCCACTACACACTGCAGCACAGAAGAACTACAAAGAGCAGAGGAAAATCACCTATATAGTGTATTCAAAACAAACCCAAACAAGCAGACAAAACGCATGCATAAACCCTAGCCACTCCTCCCCTACATCAAAGACATCTCAGAAATGACTGTCAAACTACTCAGACCTCTTAGCATCATGGTAGTCCATAAACCCACCAGCACACTAAATTACAGCTAATGAACTTTAAAGATCCTATACAGACAACAAGCAAAACTAATGTCATTTACAAAATACCTTGCAAGAACTGTAGCAAACAATACATTGGACAAATGGGCAGGAAACTAGCCACCAGGGTACATAAACATCAACCAGCCACAGAAAGACGTGACCCACTCTCACTAGTATCTTTACATACAGATGAGGAAGGACACCACTTCAATTGGGACAACACATCCATCCTAAGACAAGCCAAACAGAGACACGCACAAGAATTGCTAGAAGCATGGCACTCCAACTGGAACTCTATCAAATTGACTTGGACCCCATTTACCACGCCCTGAGAAAAAGAACAGGAAATGACCAAGGAAACCTAAACACATAAATAAGAAGCGGGCCATACCACCAGTGCTTCACTAGAGGCTCACTGATGATGTTACCGAGTAGAGTGACGAAACGTCTGGAAACAAACCTTCCAGCTCCACAAGTAAGCTTGCATCATGTATAGAGAATCTTGTTAAATGAACTTGGAAATCTAAGTGTTCTCACCATCTCTTAAGCTTTTTATCTTTTCGAATTGTTATTTCATTGCATAATAATTTTAAGAACAAACTATAGTGGGTTGCTTTAGTAAAACAATCCAACGTAGAATCTGGGAACAATCAAGTTCTCCTGGGATGGTGTCTGCTGATCATATTTTTGTTCGTGTAGTAAAATCCAATAAACAATTAAATTGATGTTGGCGTGAACAGATATGTTATGCAAAAGTGCTTATTTTTGCCTAGGAGCATGACACCTTTTAGGACACTTTAATTTATGTCTGCTAGAACTGAGTATGCTGAATTTGGCATCTGGATGGTTGAACTGGAGGGTTGAAATTTTGCCATTCTAAATCTTTATTTTTCCATTTTAGTGTCTATTTAGTTTTGTTCAATTTTGCTACATATTTGCTCAACTTACTTGTAGTGATTTGCCAGTGCTTCATGTGCAAAGAACTCTCTCTCTTGTATACAAGGGAGTCATGGAAGTTCCCTCTCTAAGATTAAAGAACAGCTTCTGAATGTTTTCTATACCTCGCTAAAACAAAATATACTCATGAGATAAATTAACTTGTTTGCTTATTTTTCTGTAAATGAATCTCTAGCTAGAATTTTACTTTGCTTCTAGGATTTAAGTCTTGATTTCTTGTCAGAATCACCTCATCTGCCTTAGACGATCAGTGAAAATTATGTCAACATCTTGTTTGCATAGGGGATGTCCTTTTCCTTTCCACATTGATGAAGCACTCAATTGGTGCCACAGACTTTTGGCAGCATTGATGAGATGTTGCATTGTGCTATACAGTATAGTTGATTTGCAACTGCTACTTGAACTGGCCTGCCATGCCACTCAGTTGTACTAAAACTGCTTGAAAAAAGTCAAAAGAAAGAAAATTGAATGTAGCATCTGGCAGCATCCTAAATACAGGAAATAATAAATGCATGCCTTTTACAGCTGATCCTTTGTTGCAAAATTGGGAGAAGTGTCTCACAGACCAGTCAAGCAACGAGCTAACCTCTTCATACTAACCTAATCCAGTTAATGTCCTAGACATCGCCACCATCCCTCAGTGAGATAGTGTCGCACTGGTCTATCCCACCAGCAAGACAGATCCAACAGAGGCAATGTGGTATTCCGCGGGGAGTGACCCTGTGGTCCTCAAATTGATTCTGAACCCAGAGAGTTTCATGGCATCAGATCAAAAATGAACATGGAAACCTCTTGTTACTCCATTTCTCTATTACTCCATCTTGAACACCACTTGGAAGGAGCAGAATATATTTCAGATGGCACATCTTAACCAAGGAGAGGAATTGCTGCTGGACTATTAATTCAGAGACCCAGATAATGTTTTGGGGACCTTCGTTTGAATCCTGCCATGGCCATTGGTGGAATTTGAATTCAGTAAAAAAATTCATTTTGTTGAACGGTGACCATGAAACCATTGTCGAATGTTGGGAAAAACCCATCTGGTTCACTAATATACATTAGGGAAGGAAGATGTCTAGTGATTCTAGAACTACAGGAATGTGATTAAGGATAGGCAATAAATGTAGCCGGTGATACCCACATTCTGTGAATGACTGAACACCATCCCCAAGACTGGCTCAGTTATACCATTACTAACCAAGTTGGCTATATTCTGAAGGACATGTTAAATTGAGCAAAATTGGTCTCATTGCATTGTGTTTTTTTGGAAAATACAATTTTTTGGTAAATATTGGAACTGCTTGGCATATGGCATAACTAAATCTGCAACATCTTCAATTCAGCTGCTGGGATGATGTCAGGACCTTTGCCATACTCCATACTTCAGAAAAATTAAAAAAAGGACTATCAAGCAGCACTGAATTAATCTCACCAGTGTTCAGTTTGAGTTCTGCTTGGGCTGCTCAACCTTTGGTCTAATTATAAATTTAATCAAACATGGCTGAGTGTGTTGAGTTCCAGAGGTGAAGTAAAAGTGACTGTCCTTGACATTACAGCAGCAGTTGATTATGTGTGGTATCAAGAAGCCACAGCAAAACTGGAGACAATGAGAATTTGGTTGGCAGGGGGATGGTGATGGGATGGAAACTCTCCACTGATTGGTGTCACAGCTAACACAAAGATGAATGTGGTTGTTGGAGGTCTGTCAGTTCTAGTACATGTCTACATTAGTTATTCAGAGGAGTGTCATAGGCCCTGCCATTTTTAACTGCTTCATCATATGTTCAAAAGTGGGGATGTACACTGAGCACTTTACAACACTGAACTAGTCCATATACAAATGCAGCAAGACCTGGAGAACATATTCAGGCTTGAGCTGATAATTGACAAGCATGATTCATGCCACACAAGTGCCAGACAAGTACCATCTCAATCAAGAGAGAATCTAACCATCACTTCAGGACATTCAATGGTATTTCCCAGTGGAATCTCCCACGATTGATATACTGGGGTTACCAAGGACCGGAAAGGTAGCTGGACCACTATAAAAATTGTGGCTCGATGAAGCTGGGAATTCTGCAGTGAGTAATTCACCTGTTGAGTTTCTAAAGCCTGTTTCCCATACACAAGGCAAAAGTTGGGAGTGTGATGGAGCACTTTCCACTTGCCTGGATAAGTGCATTTCTAACAACACTTCAGAATTTTAACACAGTCCAGGACAAAGAAATCAACTTGATCGATTCTTTACTCCTAACTTGAACGTTTATTGTCTCGACAACCAACGTATCAACAAATGGTGTATTACTTATATGATGCACTCCAGGAACCTGCCAAGGCTCCATTCTACAACACATTAAAACCCAGAATCCAGATCAATGTACCAAAACAATGTTCTTCAATCTATTAAACAATTGATTTAATTCCCTTCCAACATGCTTTCTCCAGTATTTAAGTTAGCTAAGCATTTTGAGGATATCTTGAGTGAACTTGACCTCAAGACCATCACAGTTGAATGTGATTGTATCCTTGCTCAACTTGAACCCCATTATTGAACCCAGCAAATTGAGATCAACTTGTGTTCCATTTACAGGTCGTAATGCACGTTTTGTCAACGTGAATTCACTGTAACACAATTGACAAATAGGGGACGCTGGTTCTAAAGCATAAACTTTTAAAACATGTGTTGGTATAGTGTGTTTGCATGAGCAACACTTTAAATGTTATTTGTATTGTGTGATTCTTAGATAGCGTGGGATCGCACAGGAACACACCTATCGCACCAGAGAAGAAATGACTACCACACTAGCTGAGATTAATTCTGCACAGATTGGAAATTAAACCTGAGGCTCCTCACAAAAATAAAGTGCAAACTGTGTAAAATAAAACAGTACATCTAGGCCAACATTTCTTGCTTATTCTTAGTTGATCTTGTGAAGGTGGTGGGGAGCCGCTGTCTTAAACTTCTGCCATAGGTTCAGGTAGGTACAGCCACAGTGGTACAAAGGAGTTCCAGGACTTTGCTTGACCGTGAAGGAACAGTTATATGAATATTGCTAACAAAAGAATCCATTTTATTGAAGTTTTTTATTTTGCATTCATCAGGGCAATTCACAAGAATCTTAATATAAGGGAAAAACAACATTTATACTGTATGAGAGGAGCGTGCTGATTGGTTGGCAAGTGAATTCTGGTTGATAGAGATGTTGTCAGGAGAACACACCAATTAATAATGATTGACAGTTAAACCCCAGGCTGTGATAGCAAAGATCTGGTTCCAACCAAGGCTGGTGTATGTGACTTGAAGAGCAGTTACTCCAGTATATATACTGTTCTTGTCGTTCAAGGGGCAAAGTTTGGGTTTGGTTTTTTAATAAAAAACTGAAACCACTTTGCTGTTATAATTTTATTTTACAGATTTCCATGGGTAAATTATCATGATGGAAATTTAAACATCTCTACTCCAGTTTTCAGCATTCATGGTAACCATGACGATCCTACAGGGGTAAGTTTCATTTATTTTGCAAACTGAAGTTACGGAATCATAATGGTAGAAAGCAGCATTTGGTCTTTCTCATCCATGCTGGCTGTTTGTAGACCAAAGTTGTAATGCTTGACCAAAGGCACAGTGCAACTATTGCTTAAAGGTTTGTGTACAAGTTGATACCTTTTACTGAAAACTTGTAGACTTTGACAAGGGACATCCAGTGAAAAGGAAGAAGAACTAGTCTGCTTCAGCATCTGAACTGCAATGAAGAAGAATTTCATGAAATCTTAGCATGATGACAGTACATGTGGAGACCATCTGGCCTGCTAAGTCTGTACTAACTCTCTGCAAGAGTAAACAAACTAGTTCCACTTTCTTAAGCTTCTTCATAAGTCTTGAAATTTGGATTCCCTTTGGTACTTATTGAATTCCTTCTTGAAAGCCACAACTGAATCTGCCCTTGTCAGCCATTTAGACAATACAAGTAGATCAAAATGGAAGATGATAAAATATGTCACCTTTCTAATTATTTTCACTGTCTGGCTCTTGACCTTGTATGATTGAACAAATGTTGATGTTGCCCCTGTGAAAGAAGTATTTGAGAGATTTTAAAAAATTTGTTCTGAAGTTGCAGCTTTATCATTTTGTGAAATTGTACAAGGCAACATAATATGCTTGCTCAGTAGAATTGGCTTTTAGATTGACGAAAAGTAGTGTCTATAGCAATGGCTTTAATCAACAAAGAGTTAAGTGATAAATAAAGGTAAGGGAATGGTGGCATTTCCATGACTGCAAAAGTTGGATACATTAAACTGTATATGAGAGAGACATGGGCCAGGGGAGGACCCAGACAGGCAGTCAGTATCTGTGTGAGAATCAAGCAAAATGAGGGCCCAGGAGGAGGTTGACTGGTGACGGAACTGTGTATGACTTGTGAGCAAAGTTAAAAAGAGCAGCAAGAGTGGAGAGTTCTCAGAAACAGCAGCCAGTGTCATGGAGAAAATGTAGAGAATCACCAGGAAACGTAGAGAGTTCTTCAAGAAATAGGTCTTTTATTTGCAAACAAAAAACTGTGACACTGAGAAAGCAGATTCTCAAGTGCCTATGAACCTCCGGGTCCGTAGTTTTTTTTTATCACGTTTCTGTTAGCTTATCAGCATGTCCAACTAAATTAATCAAAGTACCTCACTCTAGCTACACAATAAACCAGTGATGTTAGTTCCCATCATCTCTTTAGTTGTGCCCCTATAGATTTTCCTACATTCTACTTAATGTTATTCTAATGTCATGATTAGATATTTATTGTCAATAGTTTCAAGCAGACTGACTCTACTAACTATTAATTAGATATTAAATGTCATGTCCCAAATATTTATGGTCCCAATCTTGTCATAATGATACTCAACAAGTGAGGCTAACTTTACTAACTGTGTTATTTTAATTTGCCATAGTGACCTTTCAGCCTCAACCTTACTCTGCTAATTGGTGTAAGAGCATTCCACTATTCTTATTCCATCTTGCATTCCACAGACCCCTTGGAATAGATCAGCAGTGCTTTAACGCTTCCCATTTTTTCATGCCCTTTATTTTCCATACCAGCAACAGAGCTGCTTCTACAAAATCAAAGTATAATGCTATAAGAAATTGCTGGGTATGTCTGTCTTTGTTTCTTTTGACTTCTTATAACACGGGGTAAACCCTTCTGCTAATTTAAACCAGACACCCAGTAAAGCTCACCTCTCCTTGTAATGTATTAAAGTATGAGTGATGGAGAACCATCCAAATTCCACTATGTAAAGAAAAAAATTCACAATTTATTCTTTAACTTTAAAAGCAAACATTAAATAACAACTATTTACACTATAAGCCTCCTTTGTCTTAACAATTTATCTATCTCCCACTCTATAATAATATTACAACCCAGCCACAACTCTGTTGGTGAATCTTTGGAATTTGGCGGGTGTGTTCTTCAATCCAAGTGGCATCATTTTGAATTAGTCTAGCCCATTTGTGGTAAAAAATGCAGAAATTTCTATTGCTTTCTCTGGTAAAGGTATCTGCCAGTAACCACTGAGTAAGTCCAACTTTGTGAGGTAACTGGTTTGTCCAACTTTCTTGATACAGTCTTCTAACCTTGGTACGGAATATGAGTCCAATTTTGTTACGACGTTGACATTCCAATAGTCCATGCAAAATTGTTGAGCCCCGTCAGGTTTGGAAGTTAATATGTTCGGTGCACTCCACTCGCTCTGACTAGGTTCAATGATATCTTGGTTGAGCATCACGTCCACTTCCTTCTGGACTTGTCTGGCTTTGAAAGGATTAAGCATATAGGGGTTTTATCAGAACAGCATTACCTACATCTACCTCACGCTCAATAGCATTCATCCTCCCCATCTTATTCCTACATATGTCCTGAGACAGATAGTTTGCTAACCTAACCCACTCTTCAAGGGCTTCCTCATTGTTTAACGTATTTTGAGGCATATCAAATTTCACAACATCTGGATTTGATTCATCACTCTGCGGGCAGTAACTAACACCTGTTTCTCCAGTTCCTTCTCTCTATTATGACAAGGTTTCAACATATTCACATGACATACCTGATACAGTTTTTTTCCCTATCTGGCATCTTTACAAGATAGTTCATCTGACTCAACTTTTTCTCAATTTGATAGAGACCACTAAACCTGGCTTTGAAGGGATCTCCTACCACTGGTAACAGTACTAATACATCATTCCTATGGAAAATGTCCAAATCTCAGAATTTTTATCTGCCATCTGCTTCATTCTATGCTGTGCCCTTTTTAGGTGCTGTTTAGCTAACTCACCTATTTGATTTAACCTCTCCCTCACCTCTGGTACATAATCCTAGTGTGTGGTCCTGTTAATTTCTCTTTAATTAATTTCAAAGGGCCTCTCTCTTCTTGTCTGAATATTAACTCAAAGGGAGTAAACTGAGTGGATTTGTTTGGGGCATCTCTTATGGCAAATAATACGAATAGGATACCTTTACCCCAATCATTTGGATAATCCTAACAGTATGCTGTCAACATGGTCTTCAATGTCTGATGCTCTTTCTAAAGCTCAGAGATACACATTTGATTTAAAATGCTGTATACCTAAGCTATCCATGACTTCCTTAAACAGCCTAGCAGTAAAATTAGACCCTTGGTCTGACTGAACCTTTCTGGGTAGCCCATACTGGGTAAAGAAAGCTACTAACTCCTCTACCACCCTTTTTAATTAATACTCCATAATGGAATTGCCTCCGGAAATCTGGTAGACACATCCATTCGGGTTCGCAAAACTAGTTCCCAGTTTTGGTTCTTGGCAGGGGACCTATACAATCAATCACAACCCGCATGAAAAGTTCTACAAATGCGGGAATTGGCAACAAACATGCTGGTTTTATGACTGCCTGTGGCTTCCTACCATTTGGCATGTTTGACATGTATGGCAAATGTTAACCACATTCTTGTGCATTCCAGGCCAATGGAAATGTTTTTGTACCTTAGCTTGACTTCGTACTCCTAGGTGACCTCCTACATGTAGTTAATGTGCTACCCATAACACTTGCTGTCTGTATGCTACTGGCAACACAATCTGGTGCACTTCTGCCCATTTCTCCTCTGCATTAACCTGTAGTTGATGGTGTCCATTTTCATCTTAGGCTTCTATCTTTCAGTCAATAACCCTCAGAAATATTCTCTGCCTCCTTTTCTAAGTACGCATCCACATATATATCTTTTATTACCTTGTTTTTGTGTTGCGTGAACATTAGTCTTTCAGGACTAAACAGTTCTGCCTGTCCCTCTGCCTGTTCAGATTTTTCCTGCACCAATATGTCAAACAGGGTGTCCGTTAACTGAACCTCAAATCCTTCATCTTTCTCTTTAGTTTTTGCTTTGTGCTGTGACTTATAGTAGTGGGTTCTTGATACTACACAGTCTGGGAATATACGAGGGTATTTTTCTTTTACCCCCTCAATTGCCTAGTCTTCCTTGAGCTTCTCCACAATAAGGGCTGTCACTCCCACCTTGGAGCCTGCTAAATTGTTTGCAAGAACAAACTGGATTCCTGGAACTGACACTCTGTCAACCACTCCCACTATTACTTCCCCAGTCTTGAGTTGGCACTCCAACCTGAGCGCTAAATTTCAGTCCATCTATCGCACAAATTCCCACACTCTCCGGTAACAGGTCAGAAAGAGTGCAAATACGTTCATCTCTTAGTATAGACTGATTAGATCCTGTATCTCCCAAAATTATAACTTCTTGTCCTTTTCCTCCTGTTCTTTGAGTAAACTTTACCCAAAGAGGTGGATTCTTTATAGAGATCAGGCACTAACTTCATACCCAGTCCCTGCCTAGGCACTGTCCTGGAGCTCCTTGACTTTTCTTGGGGTTTCCTTTACTACTTTCACTAATGCTACTGGCTTACCTTCTTTTACCACCTCTTTTCCCACACTGCCTTGCTTTGACAACCAGCACTGTGATTTTATGTGTCCCACTTTGCCACAGTGGAAGCACCTGAGGCCTTTCACCTCCTTTCCACCCTCTTGGGCTTCTTTTTTAAGTTGTGGTAAACAATTACCGGCATTTTCTACTCTGTTTCATAGTGTAGGATCTCCCTATTTCCCAACTTCTATCCCTCACAGGATGAAATTCTTGCTGGAAGCTAAACCTTGTCTGATGCCCCAGCATGTATTCATCTGCCGTGTCATAGAGTCTTAGAGATGTACAGCATGGAAACAGACCCCTCAGTCCAACCCGTCCATGCCGACCAGATATCCCAACCCCATCTAGTCCCACCTGCCAGCGCCCGGCCCATATTCCACCAAACCCTTCCTATTCATGTACCCATCCACATGCCTCTTAAATGTTGCAATTGTACCAGCCTCCACCAAATCCTCTGGCAGCTCATTCCATACACGTACCACCCTCTGCGTGAAAAAGTTGCCCCGTAGGTCTCTTTTATATCTTTCCCCTCTCACCCTAAACCTATGCCCTCTAGTTCTGAACTCCCTGACCCCAGGGAAAAGACTTTGTCTATTTATCCAATCCATGCCCCTCATAATTTTGTAAACCTCTATAAGGTCACCCCTCAGCCTCCGGCGCTCCAGGGAAAACAGCCCCAGCCTGTTCAGCCTCTCCCTATAGCTCAGATCCTCCAATCTTGGCAACATCCTTGTAAATCTTTTCTGAACCCTTTCAAGTTTCACAACATCTGTCCGATAGGAAGGAGACCAGAATTGCATGCGATATTCCAACAGTGGCCTAACACATGTCCTGTACAGTTGCAACATGACCTCCCAACTGCTGTACTCAATACTCTGACCAATAAAGGAAAGCATACCAAACGCCTTCTTCACTATCCTATCTACCTGCAACTCCACTTTCAAGGAGCTATGAACCTGCACTCCAAGGCCTCTTTGTTCAGCAACACTCCCTAGGACCTTAACATTAAGTGTATAAGTCCTGCTAAGATTTGCTTTCCCAAAATGCAGGATCTCACATTTATCTGAATTAAACCGCATGTGTCACTTCTCAGCCCATTGGCCCATCTGGTCCAGTTCCTGTTGTAATGTGAGGTAACCCTCTTCGCTGTCCACTACACCTCCAATTTTGGTGTCATCTGCAAACTTAGTAACTGTACCTCCTATGCTCGCATCCAAATCTTGTCTGCTGCTCTTCTTATTTCCTGAACTTTCTGTTTATCCACCTGAATTCTTATCATTCCTGGAAGTGAGTCTTTAAACTCTTCCAGCAGAATAATTTCTCGTAGATCCTCATTGGTCCTATCTATTTTTAATGCCTACGTCCATCTATCAAAATGACTGTGTTTAATTCTTTTGAACTCAATATAAGCCTGACCTGGTTCCTTCTTTAGGTTTCTGAGCCGTTGCCTAAATGCTTCTGTAACCAATTCATTAGCACTTAAAATAGCCTGTTTGTCCTCTTCATAATCTCTTGACCCCTCATCCAACAGTGCTACAAATACCTCACTAGCTCCATTTCTCTTTCTTCTCTCTTTTCTCTCTCCCTTTCTTATCTCTCTCTTTGCTCAGCTAAGAATCTTCTCTTTCTTTCTTTTACCTCTCTTTTCTTTCTCTTTCTCTCTCTCTCTTATAACTCCATTATCTTCAACTGTAATTTAAGTTTTTCTAACTCTACTGCACTTGTCTGTTTCTCTGACACACCTAAGTGTTTGAGTAATTCCCTTACAATTTCAACTTTACTTCTGTCCTTTGTTAAACCCCATTCTAAACTCTTTGCTAAGTCTAAAAGTAAGGTATTTTTCTTTCCTTCTAAACTTTCTTAGCAAATTTGGGAATCATGTTCCAATCCCAGAACCTCTTTAGCAATTTTAAGAGTCTTTTTTTTTTCTCTTTTAATTTAACCAACCACAAGTAACCATAATTAAACAAATTGTCTCACCTATGTTTTATTTAAAAATCTCGGTCACTAATGGGTAAGTGTTGAAATCTGCTGGGATCTTTCATACCCCAAATCTATTCAAATCTGTCCAAATCTCAGACTGGATCTGTCTAAACCTGTCTAAATCCTGGACAAGCCCCCAAACATGGAGTAAACCCTTCTGCTAATTTAAACTAGACACCCAGAAAAGCTCACCTCATCTCATAATCTGTTAAAGTATGGGTGACAGAGAACTACCCAAATTCCACTATTTAAAGAAAACAATTAACCACTTATTCTTTAACTCCAAAAGAGAACATTAAACAACAACTATCTACACAATAAGCCTCCTTTGTCTTAACACTTTACCTCCCACTTTATAACAATATGCTAATCCGATAAAGCCTTTATTAAATTTATAGCAAATCAATTTTCAACACCAGTTGTCGTCTGGGTGTCGAACTTCCTCTGTCTGTAGATTTCCTCTGGATCATCTTTGGTCTTCTACTGCAAAGATTTTCATATGGGAAAGGTACCTTTCAGTGAGATGGTCAGCGGATTGTCTATATGGCAGTCTCTTAGTCTCTCAGGCTAAATGCCTGTTTTTATACCAGAAAACGTTGGATCATCTCATTGGTTTGATGTTGTCAAAACAAAAAAAATTCAAATTTGATTGGGCTTTAGTATCTCGGGGCATAATTTAAACTGATTGAATTTGATTTGTTGTGGAAACATAGCAACGAATCTCACCGATTTGTTTCACAGCCAAATGTTACATCTTCAAATTATCCAGCACACTGTGTGCCTGCAGTTAGCCACATGACACTTTTCAACTTTCCCTCTCTCTTACAGTACACACCTTCAGCTCCACAACAGACTGAAGATTTGTTTAAAACCATAAATGTAGTTTAAAAACTTTACATTGATCATTAATATTTTAGAACTTCTAAACTGAATTTATTCACTTGAGAGAGTTGAGGGGTTTTAGTTGCTTGTTTGATATACAGGTTATTCTGCTATAACGCAACAGTTGTGTCCCTCTATAACTTTGCGCTATGGAAAACCACTACAGAAAATTGCGCTGCAGGAAATCACTAATGGAAAATTGTTATACCCATTCAGTAGAAAGTTTGCATTATCCAAACAATGTCCATAATTCCTCGATCGCATTATAGACAATTTGTGCTAACGAAACGCATGTTACAGCAGAATGACCTGTTAACATGAATAAGATTTTTCTGGTCTATTCCGAAACTATTATAACACTTAAGCAACACTTAAGCACTTGTTTTGCCATTGCTTCCAGCTCTATGGGCTGAGAACTGGAAAATGGGATTTGTGTAGTCTGGCACAGACATGACATGATAGGTCAAGTGGTTTCCTGTGCTGTAAACATCTGTGAGAAGATAATGATATTAAGTCATTAACTTTTCCAATCCCAAGCTACAAAATTGTAAGAAAGATGCAGTACAGGGATTGACCTAATGGCTGTACCTAGAAGAAGGTGCTATCCCACATATGCACCAGGTGCCAACGATCAGCTTCATAGACCTGTTGGAGAGGTGGCGTCCCTGAAGGCTGCACTGTCTTGTTAGGTGATTGCTAACCTGTTGACCCTGGCTGAGGATGACCCGATTAGGCATTCGGATTGGAGATCACCCATGGCATGTGGTCATGATCGTGACTTTGGTTTTGCTGTGTCTTGCTGATTTCAGGGCTCTGTCATAAGTGTCTGTTAAGTTTTGCTATCATCTGCCCAGAAATATTTCAGTCAGATGTCTTACTTTACAGTGTGGAAACAGGCTCTTGGGCCCAACAAGCCTACACCGACCCTCCGAAGAGCAACCCACCCAGACCCATTTCCCTACATTTACCCCTTCACCTAACCCTATGGGCAATTTAGCATGGCCAGTTCACCTAACCTGCACATTTTTGGTCTGTGGGAGGAAACCGGAGCACCCAGAGGAAACCCACGCAGACACTGGGAGAATGTGCAAACTCCACACAGACAGTTGCCTGAGGTGGGAATTGAACCCGGGTCTCTGGTGCTGTGAGGCAGCAGTGCTAACCACTGTGCCATCGTGCCGCCCACTTTAAAGACAGTGAGAACAGGTTCAGTGGGTCACCTGATATTGCTAACTCCTCCAATTCCAGTCTACCAACCAGTCTACCAGTATTGTATCAAAGAGTATTCCAGGATATCAAGTTCAAAACCGATGCATCCAGTCAAGCCATGAAGATCAGAGGCTTTGTGATTAGGGTGTTATCAATTGCATACATGTTGCAATCCATGTGTCTACAAGCCAGCCAGGTGTATTGTTAATCATAATGGCTCGACCTTTCAGGGTGCACTTTGTATAGAGCAACCACAAGACAATCCTATAAGCATGTGAGTGAAGTTTCCAAACAGTTGACTTTATCGTCTAATCACCACTGCCTTGGCTCTTCCCATCTTTCTTTACCCTCAGTAGGTTACTACTTGGTGTAAGGAGCATCCTATGAAGAACTGGCTGCTGACATGATTTTACCACTGAGGCATGTGAGATACCATCTAACTACATGTACCGCAATCCAGCAACTATTTAATTGTACAAAGTGTGGTTCACGTGAATTGCTGGGCCAGCATTTATTGCCAGTCAGATGCCTTGCCCATCCCTGGTTGCCGTTGTGAGGGTGCTGATGAGATGTCTTCTTAAAAGTAGTGTTTCATGTAGGTAGATCCACAATGCTGTTAAGCTTGGAGTTCCAAGATTTTTCCCAGCAACAGTGAAGGAATGGTGACATACTTCCAATTCAGAATGTTGAGTGGCTTGGAGGGGAGCGTGCTGATGGTAGTATTCACATGTATCTGCCAACCTTCTCTTTCTAGTTGGTAGTGATTGTGGGTTTGTAAAGTGCTGTCTGAGGAATTTCTGCAATGCATCTAGCAGATTGTATACATTGCTGTGACTGAGCATCAGTTATGGTTCAATGATGAAGTTACAGAATGTTTGTGAACATAGTGGGAACGAAGCAGTCTGCTTTGTCTTGGAGGTGTCAAGCTTCTGAGTGTTGTTGGAGGTGCACTCATCCCGGTTATGGGGAGTATTCCATCATAGATGTAGATGGTGGACAGGGATTTAGAGAGCAAGGAGGGAAGTCACTTGCTGCAAGATTCCTGATCTCTGACCCACTCTTGTAAGTCATGCTCCAGAGCCACTGCTTGGCCATTTTTAATTCTTTTGTATTGTACACAAAGGCTTGAGTATGGTGCCACTGAGTGCACGGTGGTAAGGCAAGAGGTAATGCTTTACTACCTGTAGTTTGTAAATGACAAGAAATTGCGTTGAGGTGAAAGGCAGTTGTGCAAAACCAGCTTAGGTAGGAAGATAGTGTTATGGACCAGACCAGACCTCTTCAAAGTATTTTAAGAAGGTAGCCTAGACTCTAGCGTTCTCTTATTTTTGAGGAAAATGTAACATGCTGTGTTCTAGATACAATTTGATTGGTCAAACCCCTACTTGATATAAAGCAAAATACAATTAATTTAAACACTACAGTTAATATACAGCAGAAGAAAGAAGAACTTAGAATACCTTTTAAAACTATTGGACAACTGAACAGAATACCAGATACAGTAACTATTGCTAGTTAACTGTTCCCATATAGTAATGTCCCTTTGGCAAAAGGGTAAATTCAGAAAAATAGATTTTGTCTCACATGTAATCTAGCAGCCTAGGAAGAGAATCCCCAGCTTCTGGCTGTAATCGAGAGAGGGATAAAAAACTTCCACTTCTTCAAGTCCACAGTTACAACATGGAGGCAAACCCCTCTGTTAATTAAACCAAACACGCAGAGAAAGCTCACCTCACCTTGTAATCTGTTAAAATATGAGTGACAAAGAACTCCTAAATTTCACTATTTAAAGGAAAGAACATCAATTTATTTCCCAAGTCTAACAGTGAACATTAAACAAAAAGTATTCATAAATCTAAGTCCCCCTTTCTCTTAACTGCTTATTATCTGACTCCAACTCCATAAAATTATGTTGTTCCAATAAGACACTTATTAAAGCTGCACTAACTTAATCTCAAAATTACACAGTCTTTGTCTTCTCCACTGTCTTCAATTTTCCTGCTGCTGATCTCGCTGGATCGTCTTCTTTCTTTTTACTGCAGATAGGCTTTATATGGAAAGGTACCTTTGATCAAGAGTATTTTCTAATTTCTTTGAGAGCAAGTTGTTAGATGGGTAATTAGCTCTCTGGCAGTTTCTCTCTTTACAGCAATTGCTGTCTGACCAATTTTCAAAATATCCGCATTCTTATAGCCCCAACATTGGTTCATCTCATTGGTTCGATGTTGGCAAAACAATAAATTCAAACTCAATTGGGTTTTAGTATCCTGGGGGGCATAATTTAAACTGGTTAAATTTGAATTGTTGTCAAAACAGCAATCAAAACTCAGGTATCCGCTTCAAAGCCAAATGTTATATATTTTCAATTTTCCAGTACACTCTGGGACTGCCATCTAGTCATATGCACAGGTACTTAGATTACTTAGATTAGATTACTTACAGTGTGGAAACAGGCCCTTCGGCCCAACAAGTCCACACCTCCCCGCCGAATCGCAACCCACCCATACTTGTAATTACTTAGTTCAGAAAAGCATTCTTTCTGTCTTGAAGGTACAACACACATCTTCAACTTCCATAACACCTTCCCCCTCAGAAAAAAAAATGTACCATCGTAATAAAAAGATGGCTTTTTTTTCTAATTCTTAATCCCATTACTGTGAAATATATATATATCATTAACCTAAGTTATTAATATCATATTAATTTCTGTGCACATATATAAAATTGGAATCGATACTGTCCAATCTTATCTGCACATTTTCTTTTAAATGCGCAATAACGCATCTACTATCATATTTCTAACCTGCAACATGTATGATTTGTAAATTAAAAGTCTGTAACATAAGACTGCAACGAAATAGTCTCATACTTTTGTCTTTAATTCTCTCCAAATATATGAGAGGATTGTGGTCTGTGTACACAACTATCTCTGACACATTATTTGTCACATAGACATTAAGATGTTGTAAGGCCAGTGCCAAATTCAATAATTCTTTTTCGATGGTAGAATACTCTCTCTGGTGGGTATTGAGTTTCTTTGAGAAGTAGCCAATTGGCGTTCAATTCCATCATCATCATCCTGTAGCAGTACAGCTCCAACTCCTATGTCGCTTGTATCAATTGCAACTTTGAGGGGTTTCAAAAAAATTGGTGTAGCTAAAACTGATGTGGTGGTAAATACAGCTTTTAAATTCTCAAATGTCTCCTGGTATTCCCAAAATTTTGAGGTCTGCTTTAATAAATCCATCAGTGGTACCACCATGTTGTTGAAGTTTGGAACAAACTTCCAGTAGAGTCCGCTTAGTTTCATAAATCAAAGTACCACTAACTTCGAGGATGGCCATGGAAATTCCTCGACGGCCTTCATTTTCATATTCCTTAGGGTCAGCCCTCCATGTCCAATGTTATGTCCCAAGAACGTCACCTCTGCCTTCGTGAATTCAGTTTTCTTTAACTTCATTACCAGTTTTGCTTCTCGTAATCGTTCAAAGAGCTCTGCCAACTCTATCATGTGATCTTTCCATGACTCATTAAAGATCACAACATCATCCAATGACTTGCACTATTTGCTAATTTGTCCACAACTCTGTTCATGAGTCTTTGGAATGTGGCTGGTGCGTTCTTCATTCCAAAAGGCATCATTTTGAATTGATATAGCCTATTTGGGGTTACAAATGCAGAAACTTCTTTTGCTTTCTCTGATAAAGGTATCTGCCAATAACCATGCAGTAAATCCAACTTTGAAGTAAGTAGATTGTCCAATAGGAGTCTGATTTAGTTACGGTGTTGACCTTCCAATAGTTGACACAAAATCATTGAGTCCTGTCAGATTTGGGAACTAATATGATCGGTGAGTTCTAGTCGCTCTGACACTGTTTGATAATATCTTTGTTGAGCATTGCACCCACATCATTCTGGACATGTGTGGCTTTGAGAGGATTAAATCTGTAGGGGTGTTGTTTCATCGGAACAGCATTCCCTACTTCACCTCATGGACAATAATATTAGTGCTTCCCATTCTATTCCTGCATATGTCCTCATACCCTGCAACAAACCTTTCAACTGGGTTCTTTGCGCCTGAGACAGATAGCTCACTATCCTATCCCATTCCTCAAGAGCTTCCTCATTATTTAACTTATTTTGAGGTACATCAAAATCCACACCATATAAACTTGATTCCTTACTCTACAGGGCAGCAACTAAACCGGTTTCTCCAGTTCCTTCTCTCTATTATGACAAAGTTTCAACATATTCACATGACATACCCGATCCAGTTTTTTTTCCTATCCGGCATCTTTACGAGAGTTCACCTGACTCAACTTTTTTCTTAATTTGATAGGGACGAGTAAACCTGGCTTTGAAGGGATGTCCTACCACTGGTAACAATACTGGCAACAACGACAATATTGTCGAGGAGAATACTGAGATACAGGCTACTAGTCTAGGTGGGATTGAGGTTCACAAGGAAGAGGTATTAGAGATCCTGCAGAGTGTGAAAATAGATAAGTCCCCTGGGCTGGATGGGATTTATCCTCGGATCCTCAGGGAAGCCAGGGAGGAGATTGCCGAGCCTTTGGCATTGATCTTTAAATCGTCATTGTCTACAGGAATAGTGCCAGAAGACTGGAGGATAGCAAATGTGGTTCCCCTGTTCAAGAAAGGGAGTAGAGACAACCCTGGTAGACCAGTGAGCCTTATTTCAGTTGTTGAAAAAGATTGAGAGATAGGATTTATAATCCTCTAGAAAAGAATAATTTGATTAGGGATAGTCAGCACGATTTTGTGAACGTTGGGTTGTGCCTCACAAACCTTATTGAGTTCTTTTGAGAAGGTGACCAAACAGGTAGATGAGAGTAAACCGGTTGATGTGTTGTGTATGGATTTCAGCAAGGCATTCGATAAGGTTCCCCACAGTAGGCTATTGTACAAAATGCGGAAGAATGGGATTGTGGGAGATATAGCAGTTTGGATCAGTAATTGGCTTGCTGAAAGAAGACAAAGGGTGCTGGTTGATGGGAAATGTTCATCCTGGAGTCCAGTTACTAGTGGTGTACCACAAGGGTCGGTGTTGGGTCCACTGCTGTTCGTTATATTTTTAAATGACCTGGATGAGGGCGTAGAAAGGTGGGTTAGTAAATTTGTAGACAACACTAAGGTCGGTGGAGTTGTGGATAGTGACGAAGGATGTTGCAGGTTACAGAGAGACATAGATAAGCTGCAGAGCTGGGCTGAGAGGTGGCAAATGGAGTTTAATGCGGACAAGTGTGGGGTGATTCACTTTGGTCGGAGTAACCGGAATGCAAAGTACTGGGCTAATGGTAAGATTCTTGGTAGTGTAGATAAGCAGAGAGATCTCGGTGTCCAGGTACACAGATACTTGAAAGTTGCCACCCAGGTTGACAGGGTTGTTAAGAAGGCATACAGTGTTTTCGCTTTTATTAATAGAGGGATCGAGTTCCAGAACCATGAGGTTATGCTACAGCTGTACAAAACTCTGGTGCGGCCGCACTTGGAGTATTGTGTACAGGTCTAGTCACCGCATTATAAGAAGGATGTGGAAGCTTTGAAAAGGGTGCAGAGGAGATTTACTAGGGCGTTGCCTGGTATGGAGGGAAGGTCTAATGAGGAAAGGCTGAGGGACTTGAGGCTGTTTTCATTAAAGAAGGTTGAGAGGTGACTTAATAGAGACATATAAGATAATCAGAGGATTAGATCGGGTGGACAGGGAGAGCCTTTTTCCAAGTATGGTGACGAGCATGAGGGGACACAGCTTTAAATTGAGGAGTGATAGATATAGGACAGATGTCAGAGGTAGTTTCTTTACTCAGCGATTAGTAAGGGTATGGAGTGCTTTGCCTGCAACGGTAATAGATTCGCCAACTTTAAGTACATTTAAGTTGTCATTGGACAAGCATATGGACGGACATGGAATAGTGTAGGTTAAATGGGCTTCAGATTGGTATGACAGGTCAGCGCAACATCAAGGGCTGAAGGGCCTGTACTGCGCTGTAATGTTCTATGTTCTACAACACTGGTAACTGATAACGGTATCCCCAATTTTAGAGTTTTTGTCTGCCACCTGCTTCATTCTATGCTGTGCCCTCTTCAGATGCTGTTTAGCTAACTCACCTACTGGTTTAATCGCTCCCACACCTCAGATACATAATCCATGTGTGAGATCTTCAACTTTGGTTCAATCAATTTTTCTTTAATTAGTTTCAGAGGCCATCTCACTTCATATCCGAATATTAACTCAAAGGGAGTAAATTGAGTAGATTCGTTTGGGGCGTGTCTAATGGCAAACAATACGAATGGAATATCTTTATCCCAATCATTCGGGTAATCCTGATAATATGATGTTAACATGGTCTTCAGTGTCTGATGCCACCTTTCCAATGCTCCCTGGGATTCAGGATGGTACACACTTGATTTAAAGTTCTGTATGCTTAAACTATCCATGTCTTCCTGAAACAGCCTAGCAGTAAAATTAGACCCTTGGTCTGACTGAATCTCTCTGGGTAGCCCACACTGGGTAAAGAAAAGTACTAACTCCACCACCAATCTTTTTTCCTTAATACTCTGGTAGACGCATCCATTATGGTTAACAAATAGTTGTTGCCACTCTTAGTTTTAGGGAGTGGACCTACACAATCGATCATAACTCACGTGAAAGGCTTTTCGAATGTGGGAATTGGCAACGAAGATACTGGTTTTATTACTGCCTGTGGCTTGCCTACCATTTGACATTTCACATGACATTAGTGGCAAAATTTAACATCTTTACGCAGTACAGCCCAATAGAAGTGCTTTTGTACCTTGGCCTGAGTCTTCTTCAAACCTAGCTGACCACCTACTAGTAATTCATGTGCTACCCGTAATAATTCCTGTCTGTGTGCATCCGGGCAACATAATCTGGTATACATTCATTTCTCCTCTGCGCTAACCTGCTATGGTCTCCATTTACCACCCCCTGAGAAAAAGAACAGGAAATAACATCACCACAGGAAATGACATCACCAACCCAAGGAAACCTAAACACATAGATAAAAAGCGAGCCATACCACTTCATTGGAGGCTCACCTAGTCTGGTGATGAAACGTCTGAAAACGAACCTTCCAGCTCAGCGAACAAACTTACATCCAGAACCTCAGCCTCAACTACAAATCTTCTCAAAACTCACTAAAATTATATTAACTTCATCTCAAAATCACAGTTTTTACCTTCTCTACTGTCTTCAGTTTTCCTCTGCTGATCTGTCTTTTTACTGCGAATAAGCTTTACTTCAAAATGTACCTTTGAAGGAGAGTGTTTTCTATTTTCTTTGAGAGCAAGTTATTAGATAGGCAATTAGCTCTCTGGCAGTTTTTCTCTCTATACGGCAGTTGCTGTCTGACCAACTTTCAAAATGTCCTCCTTCTTATAGCTGAAAAATGGCTTATGCCCGAAACGTCGATTCTCCTGTTCCTTGGATGCTGCCTGACCTGCTGCGCTTTTCCAGCAACACATTTTCAGCTCTGATCTCCAGCATCTGCAGTCCTCACTTTCTCCTCCTTCTTATAGCCCCAACATCAGACTGTCTCATTGGTTCAATGTTGGCCAAACAATAAATTCAAACTCGATTGGGTTTTAGTATCCTGCAGAGCACAATCGAAACTGGTCAAATTTGAATTGTTGTCAAAACAAACACCAAACAAAACTCCGATATCCATTTCACAGCCAAATGTTACATGTTTTCAGTTTTCCAGTACGCTCTAGGACTACCATCTAATTGTATACACAGGTGCTTGAAATCTCTTGGTTCAGGAAATTGCTGCCTCTCTCTTAAAGGTACAGTACAGAATAACCTCTGTTATCTGAGTGTCAATTATCCGAATTTTAGATTATCTAAACAAGATCTCAAGGTCCCGTAAAAACGTTATCCTTTATCTGAACAATCAGTTATCCGAACAAAGTACTCCCTACCTGTCCCGTTTGGATAATCGAAGTGGTTGAACTTCAACTTCATAACACCCACAAAGTAACTGCTTAAAGCTAAACTAAAATCTAAAACAAAACTAGAAATCCTGGTCTGTGAGAGCCTACCACACCTTTCCAGGCTGCTTCTATTGTTTCAACTTTGAAAAAAACCCAAGACCTCACAGCTATTTATTCCAATGGTTTCGGTAGATTGCTCAGTGCCTCTGCCTTACAGCCTCTCTTTAAAAAAAAAACCCAGGACATATATTACATTCCCTCTAAGCATGCAAACATTCAGTCTGTTTATTCCCGCCACTGAACGCTTCCGTTTTTCTTTATCAAAGTTATGACAATGCATTGACAATTGTGTTCTCTTGTCCTGCCACATGTATAACGTTCAAATTGAGCAATTGCAATAATAAGCTCCATCAAAGCAGTTTGGAATTTTTGTCCTTAAATTTCTCCAAAATATTTAATTTATAAATAAAAATAAAAATTTATGATCAGTAGGTAGAATTGTCTCAGGCATATTACTGGAAATATAAATGTTGAAATGTTGTCACACCAAATCCAAGCTCAAGGTTTCTTTTTTAATCATGAAGTATTTCCATTGATGATCATTTAATTTTCAGAAAAAATGCCCAATAGGACTTTCAATCTTCTTATTATCTTCTTGTAAGAGTAGAGCACCAACACCCACATCACTCGCATCAATAGTCAAGTTCAATGGCTTTGCTTGATTTAAGTGGGGCTAACATAAACACAACTTTCAGGCTGTCAAATGCCTTCTGAGAGACTCCTGTCCACTAAAATTTTCTGTACTTCTTCAGTAAGTCAGTCAGTGGAACAACTACACTGCTAAAATTTGGGACGAGCTTCTGACAAAAACCATTCAATCCCAGGAATTGTAGTACTACCCTCTTTGATGGTTGGGAAACTCCCCAGTAACCTTTGTTTTCATATCCTGTGGGGCCATCTGTCCAGATCCAATGACATGGCTCAGAAAAGTGATTAGATTACTTACAGTGTGGAAACAGGCCCTTCGGCCCAACAAGTCCACACCGACCCTCCAAAGAGCAACCCACCCAGACCCATTTCCTTACATTTACCCCTTCATCTAACACTACGGGCAATTTAGCATGGCCAATTCACCTAACCTGCACATCTTTGGACTGTGGGAGGAAACCGGAGCACCCGGAGGAAACCCACGCAGACACGGGGAGAATGTGCAAACTCCACACCGACAGTTGCCTGAGGCAGGAATTGAACCCAGGTCTTTGGCACTGTGAGGCAGCAGTGCTAATCACTGATCCATCGTGCCGTTGGTCTAAAAAAGTGAGCCATGTGAACTCACTCTTAGACAGATTTATCACCAAGCCTGCCTCCCGAAGCTGATCAAGCAATTCTGATAGATGCTGCAAATATTTCTTCCATGTGTGACTAAAAATTAGCAGGTCGTCGATGTACACCACACAATTGGGTAATCTAGAAATTACTTCATTGGTTAACTTTGAAATGTGGCTGGCGCATTTTTCATATCAAATGGCATGACCTTGAATTGATATAGTCCATTTGGTGTCATGAAAGCTGAAATTGTCTTTTGCTCTTTCAGATAAAGGTACCTGCCAGTATCTTGTTGGAAATATAAGTTGCTTGCCCTACCTTCTCAATGCGGTCTTCCGAATGCGGAATAGGATATGAATCAGATTTTGTAACTTCATTGATTTTGCATTCATCCATTCATTGGTTAACATCTGGTTTTAGCAGTAATAATATGGGTGAGCTCCAGTTGCTACAACTCACCGATTTATGTTGTCTTTTGAGTGTGCATTTAATCTCTGTTTGAACCTGTGCCAACTTTAGAGGGTTAAGTCTAGGAATGTTGTTATAGGAAAGGTTAACAACATTTCCTATACCTACATAATGCATAATTAGATGAGTACTTATTCCCTCATAATTCCCCATGTGATTATAATACTGTCAGGTCATTTTGATTTTCGTCTAGAAGTTAACTCAATAATTTATCCCGATTTTTGAGAACTTCCTCATTGTCCAATTGAATTTGAGGAATGTCCAATTCAGAATCATCTTACCTTGGTTCTTCACTCTGTGTTGTAACCAGTAACCCATTCTCCTTTTTGCTTTCCTTCCCAGTCAAAGTACCACTTGACACATACACACAGTTTTCTGTATATCTAGTGTTCTTATCAAATAGTTCACCTTTTGATTTGATAAAGACCACTAAACCTCACTTTTAAAGTGTCACCTCCTGGAAGTAACACTAATCCTATAACTGCACCAATAACGTTGCAGATTTTTGATGCCACCACTCCTTGCAATTCTGAATGGTACACATTGGATTTGAATGGTTTTAGTCCTAAGCTTTCCATAACTTCCTTGAATAATTTTGATGTAAAATTTGACCCTAAATCTGATTATATCTTTGTGTGTAGTTCACATCAAGTGGAAAATTTGAGTAACTCTTCTACAATCCTTTTAGCCATGATATTGAGTAGTGGAATGGCTTCTGGAAATCTAGTGGGCACATCCATTATGGTCAGCAAATACTGATTCCCACTTTTTGTTTTAGTTAGGGTCCTATGCACTCAATTAAGACTCTTGTAAAAGGTTCCTCAATTGCAGAAATAGATATTAAAGGTGTTGGTTTTATCTCTGTTTGAGCTTTTCCCAATTATCTGACACATATGACAGGCCCGGCCAAATTCAATCATATTCTTATGCAGTCCAGGCCAATAAACATGTTTTTGTATTTTGGCTTGAGTTTTCCTTACTCCCAAATGAGCTCATACTGGTAATTTTGCAGTATCCCTTTTCTGTACTCCACCGGTAAAACAACTTAGTGAACATCTGTCCATTTTTCATCCATTTGAATGCACATTTCCTCATCAAGATGTTTTTTTAAAAATAGTAAACATTCTGGGATACACTCAGATTCTTCTTCAGTGTATGCTTTTTGATACAACTGCTTCCGATTCCATCTTTCTGTTGTAATTCACTTAATTTTTCTGAATTAAAAATATCCACTTTGTCCTTCACCTGTTTGTTTTTTCTCAACCATTTGATGAAACATGATCTCTTATAATTATACTTCAACTTCTTTATCTTTATCCTTTAATTTGTCCTCCTGATTTAACCTGTGCTTTGTGACCTTTTTATTCACACAGTTAGGAAATAATCCCAGGATATACTTCCTGTAACATCTCAGTTGCCTGATGTATTTCTGGCTTTTCAACCACAGTAGGTATCACTCCTATCTGTAATCCAGCTATATCATGACCAAGGATAAATGGTATTCTTGGAATTCACCAAACTCTCCAACCTCGCTTCATGTAATGGAGCACTTCTCATCTCACTGTGAATTCCATATATTACTATTTTTTCTGGCAAAAGTCCTTCTGAGTTACATATTGTCTCAGCTCTTACTATCAACGATTGACCTGCTCCCATATTTCTTAAAATTTTAATTTCTTAACTGCTCCTCCTGGCATAGACAAGTAAATTCTTCTCAACCAGTCCCTGATCAGGTTGTACATTATAATGCATTCAATTTCTTTTTAGCTTCCACTGTATTTTCCTTTAATATTTCAAAAGAGCTCACTGGCTTATCCTGTTTTCCCACATCTTTCTTCCCATTGCTTTTTCTAAGTGACCCACGCTGCGACTTCATGTGGCCCACTTTATTGCAGTGAAAACACCTGAACTTTTTTTAACTTCTCTTTTTCCCCCTATGGATTTCCTTTTTACCCTGTGGTAAACTGTCCTTACTATCTTCAATAAGATCTCCTTTTCCCTTAGTACCTAAGAATTTCTCTATCCACAATTTATTTTCCTCACATATTGACATTGATGTTGAAAGCCAAACTTTTATTTATGATTCAACTCATAACTACCAAGCATTTCTGCTGCTAATCTTGCAGTTTTAACTCTTTGATCTTCCACATGAGGTCTCAGTCTTCAGGAAGTGAATTTTTGACCTCCTCCAGAATAATTGTCTTGAAAAGAGTATCATATATTTGATCCAATTTCAATGCCCTTATCCACCTATCAAAATTACTTTGATCCTTTCTAACTCAATGTATGTTTGACCAGGTTCCCTCCTTAGGTTCCTGAAACATTGTCTGCAGGCAGGTAAAAACAGTGACTGCTGATGCTGGAAACCAGATTCTGGATTAGAGTGGTGCTGGAAAAGCACAGCAGTTCAGGCAGCATCCGAGGAGCAGTAAAATTGACGTTTTGGACAAAAGCCCTTCATCAGGAATAGAGGCAGAGAGCCTGAAAGGTGGAGCGATTAAATGCGAGGAGAGTGGGAGTGGGGAGAAAGTAGCATACAGAACAATAGGTGAGTGGGGGAGGGGTTGAAGGTGATAGGTCATGGGGGAGGGTGGAGTGGATAGGTGGAAAAGAAGATAGGCAGGTAGGACAAGTCATGGGGACAGTGCTGAGCTGGAAGTTTGGAACTGGGTTGAGGTGGAGGAAGGGGAAATGAGGAAACTGTTGAAGTCCACATTAATGCCCTGGGGTTGAAGTGTTCCAAGGCGGAAGATGAGGCGTTCTTCCTCCAGGCGTCTGGTGGTGAGGGAGCTCCAGGGCCTGCATGTCCTCGGCAGAGTGGGAGGGGGAGTTGAAATGATGGGTCACAGGGTGGTGTGGTTGATTGGTGCGGGTGTCCCAGAGATGTTCCCTAAAACGCTCTGCTAGGAGGCGTCCAGTCTCCCCAATGTAGAGGAGACCGCATCGGGAGGAATGGATACAATAAATGATATTGGTGGATGTGCAGGTAAAACTTTGGATGTGGAAGTCTCCTTTACGGCCTTGGATGGAGGTGAGGGAGGAGGTGTGGGCGCAGGTTTTGCAATTCCTGCGGTGGCAGGGGAAGGTGCCAGGATGGGAGGGTGGGTTGTAGGGGGGCATGGACCTGACCAGGTAGTCACAGAGGGAACGGTCTAAGTGGAAAGGGGTGGGGAGGGAAATATATCCCTGGGGTCCGTTTGGAGGTGGCGGAAATGTCGGTGTGTGATTTAGTTTATGCAAAGGTTGGTAGGGTGGAAGGTGAGCACGATGGGCGTTCTGTCCTTGTTACGGTTGGAGGAGTGGGGTCTGAGGGTGGAAGTGTGGGACGTGGACGAGATGCGTTGGAAGACATCTTTAACCACGTGGGAAGGGAAATTGCGATCTTTAAAGAAGGAGGCCATCTGGTATGTTCTGTGGTGGAATTGGTCCTCCTGGGAGCAGATACGGCGGAGGCAGAGGAATTGGGAATACGGGATGGCATTTTTGCAGGAGTTAGGGTGTGAAGAGGTGTAATCCAGGTAGCTGTGGGAGTTGGTGGGTTTGTAAAATATTGTCAGTGTCAAGTCGGTCGTTATTAATGGAGATGGAGAGGTCCAGGAAGGGGAGGGAGGTGTCAGAGATGGTCCAAGTAAATTTAAGGTCAGGGTGGAATGTGTTGGTGAAGTTGATGAATTGCTCAACCTCCTCGCGGGAGCACGGGGTGGCGCTGATGCAATCATCAATGTAGCGGAGGAAGAGGTGGGGAGTGGTGCCGGTGTAATTACGGAAGATGGACTGTTCTACGTAGCCAACAAAGAGACAGGCATAGCTGGGGCCCATATGGGTGCCCATGGCTACCCCTTTGGTCTGGAGGAAGTGGGAGGATTCGAAGGATTCCAATAAAAAAACAGGCATAGCTGGGGCCTATATGGGTGCCCATGGCTACCCCTTTGGTCTGGACTGCATCGGCGTCACTTCATGCTCCCGCAAGGAGGTTGAGCAATTCATCAACTTCACCAACGCATTCCACCCTAAACTTAAATTTACCTGGATCATCACTGACACCTCCCTCCCCTTCCTGGACCTTTCCATCTCCATTAATGACAACCGATTTGACACCGACATTTTTTACAAACCCACCAACTCCCACAGCGACCTGGATTATACCTCTTCCCACCCTACCTCCTGCAAAAATGCCATCCCGTATTCCCAATTCCTCTGCCTCCGCCGTATCTGCTCCCAGGAGGACCATTTCCACCACAGAACACACCAGATGGCCTCCTTCTTTAGAGACCGCAATTTCCCTTCCCACATGGTTAAAGATGCCCTCCAACACATCTCGTGCACATCCCGCACCTTCGCCCTCAGACCCCACCCCTCCAACCGTAACAAGGATAGGACGCCCCTGGTGCTCACCTTCTACCCTACCAACCTTCACATAAACCAAATCATCCGCCAACATTTCCGCCACCTCCAAACGGACCCCAGGGATATATTTCCCTTCCTACCCCTTTCCGCCTTCCGCAAAGACCGTTCCCTCCGTGACTACCTGGTCAGGTCCATGCCCCCCCTACAACCCACCCTCCCATCCTGGCACCTTCCCCTGCCACCACAGGGATTGCAAAACCTGTGCCCACCTCCTCCCTCACCTCCATCCAAGGCCGTAAAGGAGACTCCCACATCCATCAAAGTTTTACCTGCACATCCACCAATATCATTTATTGTATCCGCTGCTCCCGATGTGGTCTCCTCTACATTGGGGAGACTGGGCGCCTCCTAGCAGAGCGTTTTAGGGAACATCTCCGAGATACCCGCACCAATCAACCACACAGCCCTGTGGCCCAACATTTCAACTCCCCCTCCCACTCTGCCGAGGACATGGAGGTCCTGGGCTTCCTTCACCGCCGCTCCCTCACCACCAGACGCTTGGAGGAAGAACGCCTCATCTTCCGCCTCGGAATACTTCAACCCCAGGACATCAATGTGGACTTTAACAGTATCCTCATTTCCCCTTCCCTCACCTCACCCCAGTTCCAAACTTCCAGTTCAGCACTGTCCCCATGACTTGTCCTACCTGTCTATCTTCTTTTCCACCTATCCACTCCACCCTCCCCCATGACCTATCACGTTCATCCCCTCCCCCACTCACCTATTGTACTCGATGCTACTTTCTCCCCAACCGCACACTCTTCTCATTTATCTCTCCACCCTTCAGGTTCACATTGTCTGCAGGCATCTGGCACTAGCTCATGTGCAGTTAAGGTGGCATTTTTCACCTCATTATACTCAAGATATCTCCTCTGATAGTGATGCAAATACCTCATTAGCTCTACTTACCAACTTTGTTCGGATCAACAATACCCACGTGGTCACTGACCATTTCATTTGTTTAGCCACTTGCTGAAATGAAAAGGCTTCTACATCTTTCTTGTCGAGCCTTAGCAACACTTGAACATATTTAAACAGATTCCCATCAGGTCTTTGGCTACATGGGCTTGCTCTTCCTCACTGTCCTCCTCACTAAGCCCACGTTCTTCATTCACCCCTGCCCTTTTAAGTCCACTTTCTTCTTAAATTGCCAACTTATGAAGATCAGACTCTCTGTCTTTCTGCTTTTCGTTTCTTCCTTTATTCTGCAATGGTCTTCCTCTCTTTTTCTAATGCTACGGCTATTGTTTCCTTTATCCTCTACTTTTAGTCATCATGCAAACTGTTTCATTTAATTTTTCTCTTTCTTTTGCATGTAATTCAAGTGGCTTCATTTGCAACTGAATTTTAGTCTTTTCCAAAAATTCTAATGGCATTTACAGCCATTTACAGTAAATGTTGAGCTATTACTGCAATTACCTCCTTTTCGCAAGGACAAAGGCAACCCCAGCTCTAGCTGGTCTGCCACTTTCAAAAATTGTGCCTTGCTCACTTTCTGTAAAACTCCAGGACTGACTTCTTTCACCCCCAGAAAACTCTTAGTGACCGAAAGGGCCATTACTTCACAAGGTACACTCTGTTTAAACTAACCAGATTCAACACGTGAAACACAAGACATTAACACTTACCATTCGAGCTCAATAATCCTAAACTCAACCTGGCATTAGAGATTTTGATCCTGACCAGACCCCCTTAAAATATTTTAGGAAGATAACCTCGACCCTGATGTTTTCTTATTTTAAAGGCCAATTTAACATGCTGTGTTCTAGATGCAATTTGATTGGTCAAACTACTGGACTTTAAGCGAAATAGAATTTATTTAAACACTATAGTTAAAATATCACACAAGAAGGAAGACCTTGGAATAACTTAATTCTATTGGAATACCTAACAGAATAATAGATACAGTAACTACAACTAATTAATGGTTCAAATATAGTAACATCACATAACCATAGGCTCTGGCAAAAAGGCAAGTTCATAAAAACAGTTTTTGTCTCACATGCAACCTAGCAAACTAGGAAGAGAGCCTCTAGTTTTTGGCTATAATTGAGAGAAGGAAAAGAAGCTTCCACTTTTTTAAGCCCACAACAACAACTGCTTAAAATTAAACCAAAAATCTAAATAAAACCTATAAATGCTAGTCTGTGAGTGCTGGTCACACCCATCCAGGTGCTTCTACTGTTCCAACATTTTAAAAAGAAAACCTCATGGCCTCACAGGCTGTTTACCCTAGTGGCTTTGGTAGATGGCTTGGACCTCTCCCTTACAACCTCTCTTCACAAAAAAAAGGACAAAATGACCTCTTGAAAGACAGCATTGTCACAATTCTGGCAACAAATGCCAAAACCACCTTGGACGTAAGCTCCGTTGCGACTGCTTCAATGATGGTGAGCATGGTCTCTTCCATAAGGGTAAGGAACATGCATCCATGCTTTTTCGCACTGGCAAAGATGCTGCAACCTGCAATTATAAGACCATAAGACGTAGGAGCGGAAGTAAGACCATTCGGCCCATCGAGTCCACACCGCCATTCAATCATGGCTGATGGCTATTTCAATTCCACTTACCCGCATTCTCCCCATAGCCCTTAATTCCTTGTGACATCAAGAATTTATCAATCTCTGCCTTGAAGACATTTAGCGTCCCAGCCTCCACTGCACTCTGTGGCAATGAATTCCACAGGCCCACCACTCTCTGGCTGAAGAAATGTCTCAGCATTTCTGTTCTGAATTTACCCCCTCTAATTCTAAGGCTGTGTTCACGGGTCCTAGTCTCCTCGCCTAACGGAAACAATTTCCTAGCGTCCACCCTTTCCAAGCCATGTATTATATTGTAAGTTTCTATTAGATCTCCCTTTAATCTTCTAAACTCCAATGAATACAGTCCCAGAATCCTCAGCCGTTCCTCATATGTTAGACCCACCATTCCAGGGATCATCCGTGTGACTCTCCGCTGGACACGTTCCAGTGCCAGTATGTCCTTCCTGAGGTGTGGGGACCAAAACTGGACACAGTACTCCAAATGGGGCTAACCAGAGCTTTATAAAGTCTCAGTAGCACAACGGTGCTTTTATATACCAACCCTCTTGAGATAAATGACAACATTGCATTCGCTTTCTTAATCATGGTCTCAACCTGCATGTTTACCTTTAGAGAATCCTCAACTAGCACTCCCAGATCCCTTTGTACTTTGACTTTACGAATTTTCTCACCGTTTAGAAAGTAGTCCATGCTTGTATTCTTTTTTCCAAAGTGCAAGACCTCGCCTTTGCTCACATTGAATTCCATCAGCCATTTCCTGGACCACTCTCCCAAACTGTCTAGATCCTTCTGCAACCTCCCCACTTCCTCAGTACTACCTGCCTGTCCACCTAACTGTATCATCGGCAAACTTCACTAGAATGCCCCCAGTCCCTTCATCCGGATCATTAATATATAATGTGAACAGCTGCGGCCCCAACACTGAACCCTGCAGGACACCACTTGTCACCGGCTGCCATTCCGAAAAAGAACTAACTCTCTGCCTTCTGTTAGACAGCCAATCCTCAATCCATACCAGTAGCTCACCTTGAACACCATGAGCCCTCACATTGCTCAGCAGCTTCCTGTGTGGAACCTTATCAAAGGCCTTATGGAAGTCTAGGTAGGCCACATCCACTGCGTTTCCCTGGTCTAACCTACTTGTCATCTCTTCAAAGAATTTCAACAGTTTGTCAGGCACGACCTCCCCTTACTAAATCCACGTTGACTTGTTCTAATCTGACCCTGCTCTTCCAAGAAGTTAGAAACCTCATCCTTAATGATGGATTCTAGAATTTTACCAACAACCGAGGTTAGGCTAATTGGCCTATAATTTTCCATCTTTTGTCTTGATCCAATTATGCTATATCTTGGCCTGCAGGAAGAGTCAAATGTGTCATTGAATCTGATGCAACATGCATGTGTGATGTCTGTTGTAGTTGCAAAGCTGGCAGTGTATAAATGTATGGGATGTTGGTGCCAAATATGTAAAGGTCAAGTGAAGCCACAGTTTGCACGTTAGTTATGAGTTGTGCTTAATCAAGAGTATATTGTCAGGAAAGTGAGAGGGCTGTGGTGCATTCAGCTGTGTCTGAAGCTTGTGGTTCATTTGTGGATTTGAGGATATACCATATAGTGCATTGACTTGTGTGATATCATTGAATTCTTACAGTACTCTACCCATATCCGTGGGCTCTACTACTACCATTTATTGTGATGGTGTCAGTTCCTATTGTGTTTGCTGTGTCTGTTGTGAAGGACTACCTGATTCCTTGAAGATAGAGAGCCTGTCTCCTATATCAAGGCTTTTTTTGCTGTCTCCACAAACTTTGTCTGCCCCTTAGCATCGTCCTTTTTTTCCTGCTGTTCAAACAGGAAGTTCCCTAAGCTGCTTACAGCACATGCTGCAGCCTGAATTACACATCGCTGTTAGGAGGTGCAGGATGACTTTGATAGTTCAGTTACCTGGATGCCTGATTTGCGATGCAGAATGATGCCAGCTGCACTGGTTGGTTTTCTGCATGGGGTGGGGTGACCATGAGGGTTCACCCTCTTAACCTTGGCCCTCATGTGAGGCATCGTGACCCTCCGGTTAAACTCCACCAGTCAGGTCTGTCTAATGAAAGAACAGCCTTATCGTTTGGGGGGCTATAGTAACTTTACCTGTGACTTTAGTAGTAGTAGGCAAACTTTAGACAGTGCTCATCTTGCATGAACTGGTCCACTGGAAACATTAAATAGCACATGTAGCTCTCAGCTGCAGTTTACGATTGTTAAAATTAGCAGAAAATGAACATACAACATACAAATTAGGGGCACAAGTAGGCCTTTTGGCTCCTCAAGTCTGCTGCTTCTTTCAATAAGGTCATAGATGATCTGTTTGTCTTGAATTACACATTCCCATCTACACCTGATAACATTTTATTTTGTTGCTTTACAAAGTCTACTCAACCTTAAGTGTTCAGTGAATTCCCCTCCTTTTTGCATTCCATTAGCGTTTGCAATCACTGCCATAAATGCATAACAGCTTTCTGTGACTTTGTGCACTTGGAACAACTAGATCCCTTTGCAGCTTGGAACGCTGTAATTGTTCTCCAATCTATGTGATACTCTTCTTTATTCTTTGTGACAAAGTAAACAATTTCATCTTTTCCCAAATTTATACTCTGTCACATTTTTGCCCACTTACTCATCTATTTGTATCCATCTGCAATTTCCTTATGTCCACTTCACAACGAAATTTCCAAGTTTGTGTCTTCTGCAAACTTAGTTACCAGCCTTTGTTACACACATCTAAGTCATTGAACATAGATCATAGAATACTACATCACACAATGATGCCAGATTAAACTAATCCCTCCTGTCTGCCCTTGGTCCATCTCCTCCCACTCCTCCCTTGCATGTTTATGTGCTTATCTAAAAGTTCCTAAGTTGCCCCTATTGTACCTGTCTCTAGCACCACCCTGGCAGCGCATTTCAGACTCCTACCACTCACTGTGTAAATAACTTGCCCCTTACATCTTCATAGAATTTTCCTCCTCTCACCTTAAGTGCATGACCCTGGGTATTAGACATTTGAACTCTGGGAAAAGGATTTTGACCATCAACTTTATCTATGCATCTCATAATTTTATAGACTTCTATCAAGTCTCCACTCAGCCTCCACTGCTCCAGAGAAAACATGCTGCATTTTCCTAGTCTCTCCTTATAGTCTACTATGAGGGACCTTGTTGAAAGCCTTACTAAAATCCATGTAAATAACATGTGTATGACTCTATGACTAAAAAAGGTTAAAAAGAATGTCAAGGCATTCTATACATACATTAAAAAACAAGAGGACAACAAGGGAGAAGGTTGGACTATTCAAGGATAAAGGAAGGAACTTGTGCTTGGGGTCCGAAGATGTGGGCGAGATCCTAAATGAGTACCTTGTGTCAGTATTCACCCAGGAGAAAGACATGGAAGATAGTGAGATCGTATGGAGCATGCTGATATGCTAGAGCATTTTGAAATCAAGAAATAAGTGGTGTTGTACCCTCATCCAGCACCCTCGTTACCTCCCCAAAATATTCAATCAAGTAGTAAGACATGACCTGCCCGCATAAAACCATGCTGACTGTCCCTAATTAGGCCATGCTTTTCCAAATGCACATAAATCCTATCCCTAAGAATACTCTCCAGTGGCTTCCCAACAACCAATGTGACACTTGCCGGTCTGTGGTTTCCTGGATTATCCCTATTTCCCTTCTTGAACAGAGGAACAACATTAGAGACTTGCTAGTCATCCAGGACCTCTCCAGTGGCTAGTGAGGATACAAAGATCTTGGTCAAGGGCCCAACAATCTCTTCTCTTGCCTCTCTCAGTAACCTGGGGCCATTGGGCCCTGGGGACTGATCTCAATGTTCTTTAAGAGACACAACACCACTTTTTTTATTGATCTCAAAATGCTCTAGCATATCAGCATACTCCATACTAATCCTCCATATCTTTCTCCTGGGTGAATACTGACACAAGGTACTCATTTAGGATCTCGCCCACATCTTCGGACCCCAAGCACAGTTCCCTACTTTATCCTTGAGTGGTCTGACCTTCTCCCTTGTTATCCTCTTGTTTTTTAATGTATGTATAGAATGCCTTAAGATTCTTTTCAACCTTTCTTAGTCACAGAATCATACAGCACAGGAACAGTCCATGCTGTCTATAATCCCAAACTAAACTAGTCCCACCTGCCTGCTCCTGGCCCATATCCCTCCAAATCTTTCCTATTCATGTACACATCCAAATGTCTTTTAAATTGCAATTGTACATGCATCCACCATTTCCTCAGAAAGCTCATTCCACATGCGAACAGCCCTCTGTATAAAAAAATTTGCTACTCATGTGATTTTTAAATTCTTTTCCTCTCACTTTAAAAATGTCTTGAAATTTCCCATCCTAGGGAAAAGACAATTACCATTAGCTATCTAGACCTCTCATTATTTTATAAATTTCTATCAGGTCACCTCTCAGTCTCTTACACTCCAGTGAAAAAGTCCCAGCCTATCCAGCCTTTCTTTATAACTCAAACCTTCCATATTCGGCAACATCCTTATAAATCTCTACTGAACCTCTGCAGCTTGATAATATCCATGCTGTAACTGCGCAACCAGAACTGGACAAGGTATTCCAGTAGAGACCTCACCAATGTTCTGTACAACCTCAACATGACTTCCCAACTCCTGTACTCAAAGAACTGAGCAATGCCAAACGCCTTTTAAACTACCCTGTCTCTATGTGACGCAAACTTCAAAGATTAATCTACCTGCACCCCAGGTCCCTCTTGTTGTAAAACACTACCAAAGCCCCTACCATTAATTGCTCTCCTAATTCTGCTTCAGTTCATTTCTGCTTCCTTTATATTCTTCACTGGCCCAGTACAATTTTACCTTCAGAAACTTTATGTATGTTGCTTTTTCCCTTTTGACTAAATTCACAACTTCCCACATTGTTGAGTGTTATCGGAATCAAAATGTTTACTCTGTTTTTCTCCACATCTGTTACAGACTTGGTGAGTTTTTCCAGACATTTCTGCTTTTGCTGTAGATTTGCAACACCTGGAGTTCTTTGTTTTCATTGAATGCCTAAAGGAAGCCATTCAACCCATCATGCACCAAAGAGCATGCCACCCAGACCTCCCTCCACCCGATCCATGCAACCCTGAATTTACCATAGCTAATCCACTAGTCTACACATCCCTGGATACTATGGGGCAATTTAGGATAGCTAGTCCACCTAACCTTCATACCTTTGGGCCGTAGGAGAAAACCAGAGCACCAGCAGATACCCATGCAGACACAGGGAGAGTGCAAAGTCCACACACAGATGTCATGTTGCTGTTGTACCGGACATTGGTGAGGCTACTTTTGGAATACGACGTACAGTTCTGGTCATCCTTCTTTAGGAAGGGTATTGTCAAACTTGGAGGTTGCAGAAAAGTCTTTTCATAGGTTGGGGTGCCCAAAACTACATAAGTTTAAGGTGAGGGGGAATGATTTCAAAAAGGACCCGAAGGATGACATTTTCACACAGAGGGTGGTGTGTGTTTGGACTGAGCCACCAGAGGAAATGGTGGAGGCAAGTACAATTGCAACATTTAAAAGGCACTTGGATGGGCATATGAATAGGAAGGGTTTAAAGTGATGTGGTCCAAATTCTGGCAAATGGGACAAGGTCAGATTGGGATGTCTGATCAGCGCAGATGTGTTAGACTGAAGGATCTGTTTTTATGCTGTTTAATTCTATGACTCTAAGCTTGGAATCAAACATTGGTCCCTGGCTCTGTAAGGCAACAGTGCTAATCACTGTACTGCCAATTATTTACTCAATGAGGTTTATTTGGTACGTAAAAGAAGGATTCAAATAAAAAGAATGGAGAAAGTCATTGGACCCTTACATTCTATTTTTTCGAATTTGATTCAGTATATATTGCATCTTAATTTTACTGGAAAATTTTCTTTTTTTTAGGCAGATGCCCTGTGTGCCTTGGATCTTTTGAGCTGTGCTGGATTGGTAAATCATTTTGGTCGGTCATTGTCTGTGGAGAAGACTGACATTAGCCCTGTTCTGATGCAGAAAGGAAATACTAAGCTGGCGCTGTATGGGTTAGGTGAGATTCTTGAGTTTACTCTAAACACAACACTCATGTTTGCTTTAAGAGCATGCATTTTTATTGTTTCTTTTGTGTTTTCTGCAGTACCAAAATTCTTCACATTGAGTTAATTTTAAAGTGTTGAACCTTGCTACATAAACAAATACAGCAGACATTTTCTCTTAAATATTAAATTAAACATTAAAATCTTTGTGGTTTTTTTTGAGATGAGCAGTGGTTCACACCAGCAGATGAACTTGCTCATTAGAATACCTGTGGTTAGGTGGCTCAGCAGTTTGTTCCTGCTTCTGAGCAACCTTGCCAGATGTAACCAGCGCAACCGTACTAGCACAGACTATCCATCTGACAAGGGCAAGTGGCTAATTCAACTCTGTTATGTCCTCACTTAGGTTCAGACTAGTGACACTGCTGGGATGTTCTGAACAGTGAACAGGATCCCTCTTAAGACTACATGTGGAGGCTGAAGAGTAACCTTAGAGGTTTATAAAATCACGAGGGGCATGGATAGGACAAATAGACAACACTTTTTTCTTGCAGTTGGGGAGTGTAGAACTGGAGTGTATAGGTTTAGGGTGAGAGGGGAAAAATTTAAAAGGTACCTAAGCGGCAACTTCTTTATATAGAGGTTGGTGCATGTATGGAATGAGCTACCAGAGGAAGTAATGGAGGCTGGTACAATTCCAGCATTCAAAAACATCTAGATGTATATATGAATAGGAAAGGTTTTGAGGGATATGGGCAAATGGGACTAGATTAGGTTAAGATATGTGTTCGGCATGGACAAGTTGGACAGAAGGGTCTGTTTCAGTGCTGTACATCTCTATTACTCTATGACTATATCAGCTGTTACCTGAATCTGTAATTTTAAAATTTAGCAGATGCTGAGATTTAGAGGAATTATGATTGGGGAGGGGGATAATCAACAAACTATTTTCAAAATGTTTAGTACAATTGTTTGAGTTCAGCACAAGTAATGCTAATCATACAGTGTAGTTGTAGGAATTTAAGAATTGTGATTTAAAAAGTAATGTGCCTTATTTAACTTGAAATCAATTTGGAATTTTGTTAAAATAGTGTGTGTGCTGTATGATTTCATAGGAGCCATCCCAGATGAGCGCCTTTACAGAATGTTTGTAAACAAGCAAGTTACCATGCTTAGGCCAAAGGAAGATGAAGATAGCTGGTTTAACATATTTGTCATTCATCAAAACAGGTAAGAAAAAACAAATAAATGAATGATTTGGTGGAAAATAACATTATCAATCAATTTTAATTGGAAGATTGAATATCATTGCTTGGATTGATGTCTGCATTAATTTAAAAATTCTGGTGTGATATTTCAGAACTTTTCTTGGTGCATTTGTTTATAATTGTGTACTTTGAGAAGTCATTAGGTGACATCGGGGAGTTAAAAAACATATAATGCCAAATGTTATGAAAGAGAAAGCAGTAAAAGCTTTTATTACTCTGATGTGATGGTATTTGGAATGTGAATATCACTGAACCATTAGAAATGCTGGAAAAAACTCCCTTCAAGATAAAATTCTTAATGAAACCTGCCATTAGTAAATTTTGCCATGATCTCTTTAAGAAATTGAGCTGTTGAAGAAACTAATTTAAAAGTGCAAAAATATTTACTTTTGTGTCGGTAGTGCTTTTAAAGAAGTGAATCAGAAATTTTACACTGGTATTGGGAATGTTTGCATTTAAAAATACCTTTTGTAGATGAATATGATATATTTGAATGTTTATACAATTTGTTATTTCCTTAACAGGAGCAAACATGGAGCCACCAATTACATTCCTGAGCAATTTTTGGATGATTTTCTAGACCTTGTTATGTGGGGACATGAACATGAGTGTAAAATAGCTCCAACAAGAAATGAACAGCAGCTGTTCTATGTCTCACAGCCTGGAAGTACAGTTGTTACTTCTCTTTCTCCAGGAGAAGCTGTAAAGAAGTAAATGCCTTTTTACAGTCTACTTTGCTAATCTTATTGTGACATAATTGTAGAGATAGTTGAGAAGCATTTCTCACTGTTAGCAATATATTTTTAAAAGTTTGATATTGATGAGCTGCTCTTGTAATCTATTATTGCAAAAGGTCGAGTTGTAGGCATCTGAGGGATGTTCTCATAATGATTTTGAGAAGAAATTTCAGGATAGGCCCCCAGCAATGATGAAAGAATTATTATATTTGTTTGAATGAAGCTGGTATGATGTGGCTTGCAATCTTTGAGCTGATAATGCTCCGAAAACTTAACTAATTTTCTTCCCATTAAATTAAATCTGTTATCCAGAATTCAAAAAAATGCTGAAGTTGTACTACTAGTGCAGAGATTCATGCACTAAGTATTATAAGAAATTTGGATGTAGCGGTCAGTTTACCAATCCCGTCAGATTTATATGCAGAGTTAATGGTATGCTGTCTAGCAGCATGGATTTTAAACATTCACTTCAATATCTGTTGAATTGCTTTAAAGCCTACATAATTGAGTCATAATTAGGTGAGATCAACATGGATGACATTAATCAGTTTGTTAGTAGTGATATTTATAAGGTTTTATTTCTCTTGATTTACAGACACATTGGACTGTTGCGAATTAAAGGAAAGAAAATGAACATGCGGAAGATTCCTTTGAAAACAGTTCGCCAGTTCTTTATTGAAGATGTCGTCCTTGCAGATTATCCTGATCTGTTTAACCCAGATCATCCCAAAGTCACACAGAAAATAGAGGCTTTCTGTGTAGAGAAGGTAAATCAATAGAATACAGCAAGTCATTTCCCAACCTAAGCCACACTGCAGAAGATGGTGCTGAGCTTATTCTAAGAACTTTTCTCCTAAGATTGCATTTTGTTGGGGGAGCCCTTTAGAATGCTTGCAATCTTCCTAATTTTAGCAGAAGCCTTTGGTTTGACTTATTTTGGCAATGTATGATGCCTGCCATTGGTGATCAGGAACTAGAACAAAGCATAATTGAAATATTTCAAGGAGCTGTGTTAACATGCAGAGTCATTTTCTAATTTAGAAAATAGGAGCTGAAAAATTTGGAATTGATCGTTGATTTTTTTTACCGTACTTCCGTAAAGTGATTCAGTTCTTAATGTTTTTGACTTGGTTCTGCCAAAAATCATTCTTGTTTAGTCAAGGATACTGGTACTAATTATTCTTATTTTTTTCTCTCAATTCCACACTCATTTGCAATAATAATGTAACAGTGTAATAATGTAATCACTTGTCTAAGTATCTTTGGAACCCTAAGCATTTAAGCATGATTAAACCGTATTCTTTACTTTCATTGATGAAATCACTTATTTTAATTGATTTGTAGCAATTGCACTTCATTAAGTTGGTTGATCAAACTCTCTATATATTGATTTTGTGAGTGAAATTATGACAAGCATCCAACTAGTCATATTAATCATTTAAAAAAAAAGAAATAAGAGTATGAGCAAAGAATCTTTTGGGGATTTAGCAAACTTTCGGCAGTGTCATTTCAGCAATGTAAGTTCACCTGGTGGACTGGCAGTTTTTTCTACTGAAGGAGCCCTGGCAATGATGCACAAGATTTTGATATATTCTTATATGCTAAGTATAAATAGATGGGCCTGACACTTGAATTGAAAAGCACAGCAGGCCAGGCAGCATCCAAGGAGCAGGAGAGTCGACGTTTTGGGCATAAGACTTGATCAATCCTGATAAAGGGCTTATGCCAGAAAGGTTGACTTTCCTGCTCTTCGAATGCTGCGTGACCTGCTGTAATTTTCCAGATCCAGACTTCGACTCTTGTCTTCAAGATCTGCAGTCCTCACTTTCTCCTGACATTTGAATTTTTTTGTTATTTTGTTCCCTCAAAGCAACGACAGACTATAAATATTTTCATAAATGACACCAAACATACTATGATAACAGTAATGTATGAAAATAGATTTTGGAACCACCTCTAAGGCCACAACTAATGAAATGTTGGAAGTAGTAGGACAGGGGTGAGTGCTAAAACAGCACATTAAGCAGTTTGTATTCCTAAATTGATCTGTATCAATACTTGAGAATGACAACAAATTCCCCACATAGAACAAACTTATTCATGTTGGACTCATAAGCAAGAATCTATCTCCTCCCTTCCAGAGAATGAATTTTTTCACAATTGAAGGCACAGTTCTGAATCTATCCATGACCTTCTCGAAATGCTGTGTTGCTGTAACATGACAACACTGTGGAAACTACCGTGAATTCACTAAAACTTATTTATACTTACTTATATCAGAATGTTTGCACTACGGGTCATATAAGTATGGTCAGAAATTGTGCACTTCTATTGCCACAGTTAATTTAAATTTTATTATGCATTGTTTGAGAATGTTATAGCATACCTAAGTAGAATACATGGTAAATATCTACAGAGTGAATATTGAGACTGTTGCAATAGAGACTCTGAACTAGTTTCGATTGGACAATTGTTATTTTGAACTAATTGAATAATAACACACATTGTCATCTGTATTTATCTTGTAGGTGGAAGGAATGTTGGATGCTGCTGAAAGAGAGCGAATAGGAAATCCTCGTCAACCAGAAAAGCCTCTAATAAGATTGAGAGTCAGTGTTTTTTTTTAATGGATTAGCCTTTTTTATAAGTTGCAGGTAAAGTGGGTAAGCAGAAAAATGAAAGTAAAGTTAATTTTGAAGAACTAAGGTTATTTCTATCCTGGGTAAAGTATCAGGAATAGATATTCTTTTGAGTTGTGTAACATGTATATTCACAATTCTGTCTAAAATATGTTCAAATGCTCAAGGCTCCTAAATAGAATAAGGGCCTGGAAGTAGTAGTGAATGGATCAGTTGAAAGTATATAATCAATATGGTGAAGATTATTGTTTAAAAGAATAGTAAAGCAAATCCATTGCCAATTCAATATTGTCATTGTTGTATTACTGCTTATGCCAATTTTAGCCTTGGTTTCTTTTTTTAACTTGGTCAAACCACATTTTGAGTTCTGTTTTGACCTTCTCAATGTTGGGAATATAGATGTCTTGGTAAAGGCTCAGTTGTGGGTTCACTAATTTTAGGTACTCTGATACTCTGACAAGAAATCCAGGCCTTTAACTTAGTGATGCTGTGTAGTGGTACAGGAATCACAGAATCATTACAGCACAGAGGAGACCATTTAACCTTTTCAAAATATGCTGGATTTCTTCCCTGAAAGAGAAATTTAGCTAGCTCCTCTTCACAACTGTTTCTACAGAGCCCATTGGAATTTTTTTTTCAGTTACTTACAGAGTCCCTTTTGAAAACTACAACTGAATCTGCCTGGAGCACCCTCGAGCAGTGTATTCCAGATGTTAACCACATAGCATATAAAAACACTTTTCTTTATTTGACCTTTGTTGTTCTTGCTGACGGCTTTAGATCTGTGTCCTCTGGTTCTTGATTCCGCTACCAACAGTTTTGCCCTATCCGCTTTGACTTTGCTAGATCTGTTATGATTTTGAACACCTAATTAAATCATCTTTTAATCTCGTTAAGTTTAATAATTCCTGCTCGTTCATTTGAAGTCTTTGATCCATGGAAATTTGCATTTTTGCATGCTTTCCAAAGCTCTTGGACAGTATTCTCCTAAGATTGCTGTATCCAGTAGTCCAGTTGAGGCCAAACCAGTGTTACATCAGCACTTTGCTGCTTTTGTATGCTGTTTCACATATAAAACCCAGGATCCTGTATGCTTTTTTAGCAACCTTCTTCATTTGCATTTCCATCTTTAACAATTTTGTACATGTAAACTCAGCATCATTGGCGCCGCCCCGTGCTCTCGCGGGGAGGTTGAGCAATTCATCAACTTCACCAACACATTTCACCTGACCTTAAATTTACCTGGACCACCTCTGACACCTCCCTCGCCTTTCTGGACCTCTTCATCTCAATTATTGATTACCGATTTGATACTGACATTTTTTTACAAACTCACCGACCGCCAGAGCTACCTGGATTACACCTCTTCCCACCCTACCTCCTGCAAAAATGTATTCCCAATTCCTCCACCTCTGCTGTATCTGCTCCCCGAAGGACCAGTTCCACCACAGAATACACCAGATGGCCTCCTTCTTTAGAGACCACAATTTCTCTTCCCACGTGGTTAAAGATGCCCTTCAACACAGCTCATCCACATCCCGCACCTCCGCCCTCTGACCCCACTTCTCCAACCTTAACCAGGACAGAACGCCCCGGTGCTCACCTTCCACCCTACCAACCTTTGCATAAACCAAATCATACACCGACATTTCCGCCACCTCCAAACGGACCCCACCACCAGGGATATATTTTCCTCCATGCCCCTTTCCGCCTTCCACAAAGACCGTTCCCTCCGTGACTACCTGGTCAGGTCCATGCCCCCCTTCAATCCACTATCCCATCTAGGCACCTTCCCCTGCCACCGCAGGAATTGCAAAACCTGCGCCCACACTTCCTCCCTCACCTCCATCCAAGGCCCTGAAGGAGCCTTCCACATCCATCAAAGTTTTACCTGCACATCCACCAATATCATTCATTGTATCCATTGCTCCCGATGTGGTCTTCTCTACATTGGGAAGACTGGACGTCTCCTAGCAGAGTGCTTTAGGGAACATCTCCGGGACACCCACACCAATCAACCACACAGCCCTGTGGCCCAACATTTCAACTCTCCCTCCCACTCTGCCGAGGACATGGAGGTCCTGGGCTTCCTTCACCACCGCTCCCCCACCACCAGACGCCAGGAGGAAGAACGCCTCATCTTCCGCCTCGGAACACTTCAACCCAGGGCATCAATGTGGACTTCAACAGTTTCCTCATTTTCCCCTTTCCCCACCTCACCCCAGTTCCAAACTTCCAGCTCAGCACTGTCCCCATGACTTGTCCTACCTGCCTATCTTCTTTTCCACCTATCCACTCCACCCTCCCCTCTCCCCCCTGCCACCTATCACCTTCATCCCCTCCCCCTCTCACCTTTTGTACTCTATGCTACTTTCGCCCCACCCCCACCCTCCTCTCTATTATCTCTCCATCCTTCAGGCTCTCTGCCTGTATTCCTGATGAAGGGCTTTTGCCCGAAACGTCTATTTTACTGCTCCTCGGATGCTGCCTGAACTGCTGTGCTCTTCCAGCACCACTAATCCAGAAACTAGTTTCCAGCATCTGCAGTCATTGTTTTTATCCCTAACGAAGGACTAATGCCCGAAATGTTGACTTTCCTGCTCTTCGGATACTGCCTGACCTACTGTACTTTTCCAGCACCACACTTTGACTCTGATCTCTAACATCTGAAGTCCTCACTTTCTTCTGACATTTGAATTGCCCATTCAGTAATGTATTTTGTTAGTTTGGAACCCTTGCAGATGTAGAGGAATGACTGTAACTACTAACTTCCTCCTGTACCATCATTTCAGAAAACTTTTCCACCACAGGTTAAACGGATTACACTCTTACTTACATCTTTTTTAAAATGTGAAAGACATAATTGGGATACTGGATGGACTAAAAATTGCTGAAGAGGTGATATTGGAAAGCCTAACTATATTTAAAATTGATTAGTCAATTTTTGAAAAAGATGAAACATTTGTAGTTCATCTTGTAGTGCAGCTGTATTGATGGAAGATGGCTCATTCTCCATAATTTTTATCCTTCATTCCCTTTTCATCCTTGGCATCTTCTCCTGGTGACATACAAATTTTAAATATAGCTAGCTTTTCTAGTACCACCTCTTCAACTGTTTTTTCATTCTATTTAATACCTCAACAGGGCATTAATTTTAAGAGCCATGAGGTTTTACTGCAGCTCTATAAAACCCTGGTTAGACCATACTTGGAATATTTTGTTCAGTTCTGGCCGTCACATTATAGAAAGGGTGTAGGTGCTTTAGAGAGGGTGTGGAGAAGTTTTACCAGGATGCTGCCTGGATTGGAGGATGTGTCCTATGAATAGAGGTTGAGTGAGCCCAGGCTTTTCGCACTGGAGAGAAAAAGGAAGAGAGGTGATTTGCTAGAGGTGTACAAGGTAATGAGAGGCATAGAGAGCATAGATAGTCAGAGACTTTTTCCCCAGGTTAGAAATGGCTGTCAAGAGGGTCATAATTTTAAGGTGATTGGTGGAAGGTGTAGGGGAGATGTCAGAGGTAGGTTAGAACATAGAACATAGAACATAGAAGAATACAGCGCAGTACAGGCCCTTCGGCCCTTGATGTTGCGCCGATCAAAGCCCACCTAACCTACACTAACCCACTATCCTCCATATACCTATCCAATGCCCGCTTAAATACCCATAAAGAGGGAGAGTCCACCACTGCTACTGGCAGGGCATTCCATGAACTTGCGACTCGCTGAGTGAAGAACCTACCCCGAATATCAGTCCTATATCTACCCCCCCCCCTTAATTTAAAGCTATGCCCCCTTGTAATAGCTGACTCCATACGTGGAAAAAGGTTCTCACTGTCAACCCTATCTAACCCCCTAATCATCTTGTACACCTCTATCAAGTCACCCCTAAACCTTCTTTTCTCCAATGAAAACAACCCCAAGTGCCTCAGCCTTTCCTCATAGGATCTTCCTACCATACCAGGCAACATCCTGGTAAACTTCCTCTGCACCCGTTCCAGTGCCTCCACATCCTTCCTATAGTATGGCGACCAAAACTGCACACAATATTCCAGATGCGGTTGCACCAGAGTCTTATACAACTGCAGCATGACCTCAGGACTCCGGAACTCAATTCCTCTACCAATAAAAGCCAGTACGCCATATGCCTTCTTCACTGCACTATTTACCTGGGTGGCAACTTTCAGAGATCTATGTACATGGACACCAAGATCCCTCTGCTCTTCCACACTACCAAGTATCCGACCATTAGCCCAGTACCCCATCTTTTTGTTACTCTTACCAAAGTGAATCACCTCACGCATAAGAGTGGTGGGTGTGTGAAACGCACTGCCAGTGGTAGTAGTAGAGTCAGAGACATTAAGGACATTTAAGCGACTGCTGGACAAGCACGTAGATGGCAGAAAATTGAGGGATGTGTAGGTTAGGTTGATCTTAGATTAAGATAAATACTCCACACAACATCTTGGGCTGAAGGGCCTGTACTATGCTGTATTGTTCGATGTTCTGTGGTCAACTACCTCCTTCACTTTGACTTCAGCATCTTGTTTGGTAAGCATAGATGCAAACAGCATATTTAGTATCTCGGGTAAGTTCTCTGTTTCCATACGTAGGTTTCCTTTTAGTTCCTAATTGTCACCGCCCCTCTTGCTTACTGACCTTTTTCCTATTTATGTGACCATAGATGACTTTTAGAGTCTTATTTATTTCCATCCTCTTCTTGTGTTCTTTCCTAAGGTTACTGTTTTCAGCCTGGTTCTCACTTCTGTTAATATTTATCATGAGGACTCTTGTTCTGCTTCATCTGCTTCTATATTACTTTCCTCATCAAGCTTAGTTTTGTCTTCCTTTTTCACATTTGTGAGATTGTGCCTCAGCTGTACTTGGCCCATCAAATTTTTAAAGGCAGTCCATTGTTCAATTATAATTATGCCTGCTAATCTGGCATTCCAGTTCACCTGGGACGGGCCCATTCTCAACCCTCTGAAATTGGCCCTTCTCCAGTTAAGTGTTTTTAAACCCCTAGCATAAACTTCGATTGGATTTGTTTGACATCTTTTTAATCAATGATGAAAGGATAATCTTGGTCCACTTGTGCAGGCTATATGCTTTAAGGAAGACTTGGGCCATTAATTTATGAAAGCAGAGAACTAGATATTAAAAGGTTTTCCATTGCAAAGAGTTCTTTGAATTAAATCGTGAAAATGTGAATTGGAGTTTTTTTTTCTGGATTGAAGATTTGTTTTGACCTTGATGACTTTATGGAAAATAGAGTGTAGTGGTAATGGTATGATAACATGTTAGGATAGAGCAGAGATGCTTGATTTAATGATGTGTCATCGTTTATACGCATATACATTAAGGAATCAATTATTTCCCATAGCACTGATTACATTTCAAATTGCTGCAAAATTTAATTCAAGGTCCTTTTGGAAAATGCAATCTAAATGCACATCTTATTTTATAAGGCTTTAAACATGAAAATGAATCAAACAATTTTTATGTCAATTTTCAGAAATTACAGCAAACAGTCAAGTTGAATTGTCCTGCAATAGACTAATTGGAGTTCTTCAGAAAATTTTATTTGGTAAACTTTTGAGGTCTTTATGTTTGGCTGTTGGATACAAAATGTTATGGACATTTTGTGAATTGGTTTGATCATAATTGATAAAAATGTTATTAGCACAGTTGTCATGTGCAGTATTCAGTTAGTTATTTTTATGAGAAACAATATGCTTTGAACTCTAGGCAACTTAATTTCTTCATGAATCTAAAAATATCAAGAAAGTAATGACTTTGTTCACAAATTATTTCAACAATTTGTCACAAATTGAAACATAAATTGTATTGAGTTTTATGATTTCTTTCTTTGATGTGATTCAGGTGGATTATAGTGGTGGATTTGAACCTTTCAGTACTCTTCGATTTAGCCAAAAATTTGTAGAACGAGTTGCCAACCCTAAGGACATTGTTCACTTTTTCCGGCATAGGGATCAGAAAAATAAAAAAGGTAAGCCTGAGTTGTTTGGTCAGCAACACATATTTGTTAAATTTGTATCATCCTACAAACATTCTGTGGGTTTTTGCGCTGCAATTTCAAGAGGGTGCAGTAATGGAGTGTCACTGAACAAATAATGCAGACCCCAGGCTAATGTTCTGGGGTAGGGTTCAAATCCTAACATAGCAAATGGTGAAATTTGAGTTCACTAAAATCTGGAGTTAAAAGGTGGTGATCATGTAACTATTGTTGATTGTTGGAATCCCCATCTGGATCACTAATTCCATCTAGGGAAGGCAGTCTCCTGTATTTACCTAATCTGGCCTACACGTGACTCCACACTGAAAGAAATGTTGATGGCTCTTAACTACAGCACTGAAATGGTCTTGCAAGTCATTCAAATGTACTAAACTGCTGCAAAGTCAAAAGAAAGGAATGAAACTGGTTGGGTCACCCAGCATGATTCAGGAATTTGAGATGACCACAGCAAACCTAGACCTGTTGACTCTGCAAAGCGCTGCATACTAGTAGCTAGGGCCTTGCACCAGAATTCAGAGAGCTGTCCTATAATAAACTCAAGCAACAGCCTGACATTATCCGTGAGCGCAACATCCTCACTCTCCCTGGATACATCCTGTTCTATCAACAGGGCAGTGCCACCAGAGGTGAGGGCACAATTGTTATTCAGTCAGGAGGGTGTTGTTCTGGGAGTTGTTAACATGACTATTAATGCAATGAAGTCTCATGGCATCAGATTAAATACGGGTATGGAAAGATCCCACTGATTATCATCTACCACTGTCCTCTACTGATGAGTCAGTAATCCTCCATGAGGGTGAGAGGGCATTGAATGCATTCTTGGGTGAAGGATCCCAATGCTCATAACCAAAATTGACATAGTAGCACCACTAATGATTGAGCTGGCTGAGTCCTAAAGAACATAACTGCCAGACTGGGTCAGCGGGTGATGTGGTAATCAAAGAAAGGGATAAACTGACTTGCCAGAAATGTCAGTCCATGATGGTATCTGTAGGAATGATCATTGCAAGTCACTGTTGAAACAGCATCTCATCTTCTCATTAAGGATATGCCCCCATTATGTTTTGTGGATTTATCACCACACTAAATGGGGCAGACATAAAATAAATTTAGGAACTGGGCATCCATGAGGTGCTATGGGTGTTCAGCAGTAGTAGAATTATGTTCACTGACAGTTCACCTTATGGTTTGTCCCCCCCACTCCACCATTACCATTAACCGAGGACAACAACCCTAGTTCAATGAGGTACGCAGGATGGCATGCCAGGAACTACAAAAACATACCTAAAAATGCCTACCTGCATACCACACAGTGGAAGCAGCATGTAATAGGCAGGGCTAAGTGATCCCACAACAAACAGATTAGATCTAAGCTTTGTAGTCCTGATCCATACTGTTGTGAATGGTTGTGCTCAATTAAACAACTAATAAGAGATGTAGATGTCAGAAACATCTCTAGCCACAATGATGGGGGGCAGCAGGGGGCGGGAGGCGAGCATGTCAGCGCAAAAGACAAGGCAACAATGTTCACTCAAAAATGATGCATCTCAACCTCTTCCTGAGGTCCCAATCATCACAGTTGTCAATCTTCAAACAATTCTGGGTTTTGGAATCTTGTGAGCAGTTCTGGTCTCCCTTCTGTTGTGAAACTTGAAAGGATTCAACAAAGATTTACAAGGGCGTTGGAAGGTTTGAGCTATAAAGAGAGGCTGAGTAGGCTGGAGCTGTTTTCTCTGGAGCATCGGAGGCTGAGGAGTGACCTTACAGATGTTTATAAAGTCATGAGGGGCATGGATAAGGTAAAAGACAAGGTCTTTTCCCCTGGAGTCAGGGAGTCCAGAACTAGAGGGCGTAGGTTTATGTTCAGAGGGGAAAAATTTAAACCCAAGGGGCAGAAAGTGGTGCGTGTATGGAATGAGCTGTCAGAGGAACTGGTGGAGGCTATTTCAAGTAAAACATTTAAAAGGCACCTGGATGGGTATACGATTAGGAAGGGTGTATGGGCCAAGTGCTAGCAAATGAGACGAGATTAGTTTAGGATATCTGGTCGGCAAGGATGAGTTGGACCGAAGGATCTGTTTCTGTGCCATGCATCGCTGTGACTCTAATTTGATACACTCCACACAATATCAAGAAACATGACTGGGCCACTAGATACTGACTACATGCTAGCATTAGTACTGCAGACTTGTGCCCCAGGACTAGTTGTGCCCCTTGGCAAGCTGCACCACTACATTTACAATGGTGAATCTACCCAACAATGTTGGAAATTGCCCAAGTACTTTCCCTCCAGCAAAACAGGACAAATCCAACCTGGCCACTTACTACTCTTTCTGTCCACTTTCAATAATCAGGGGGCCAAGGATCGTGCTAACCAACAGCATTTGAAAAGCAGTAACCTACTCATAGGAGCTCAGTTTTGGTTCTGCCAGGACCAATTAATTCCTGACCTCAGTACAGTCAAGTACAAACATGAATGAAAAACCTGAGTGCAGAGGTGTGGTTAGATTGACTGCTCTTGACATGAAGGAAGCCTATGGAGACGTAGTGAAACCAGAGCCAAAGGGGATCAGATGGAAAACACTCTGCTGGCTGAAACCATGCTTAGTAAAAAGGAATATGTTAATGGTTTTTGGGTCAGTCATCTCGATTCCAGATCATCTCAGCAGAGGTTCTGCAGGATTGTGTCCTGGACATAGTCATCTTTAGTTTCTTCATCAATGATATTCATTCCATCTTAAGAGCCAAAATGGGAATGTTTGCTGTTTATTGCCCTATCTTTAGCTCTGATTGCAACTCTTTAGATACTGAAGCCGCCCATGTCCATATGCAGGAAGGCCTGGAAGACATCCAGGATTTGGCTGTTAAGTGTCAAGTAACTTTCGTGTCACACAAATGTCAGACAATGTCCATTCCTAATAAGAGGGAATCTAAGTATTGCCTTTGATGAACTGAATTCTTCACTATCAACATCCTGGACTTACAATTAAGCAGAAACTGAACTCTACCAGCCACATAAATACTGTGGCTACAAGAACAGTTCACAGTTTGGGAATCCTGCAGCAAGTTACACACTTCTTTCTCAGTTGTCTGAGTGCAGCCCCAAGAATGCTTACGAATTTTGACAATAGCAGACTGCTTGATTGGGACCACATCCACTAACTTCACCACTGATGAACAGTAACACCAGTGTGTACCATTTTTGAGATGTACTGCAGCAGCTCACCAAATGCTGATGTGGCAGCATCTTCTAAACCCGTGATCTTTACCGTGTAGAACAAGGCCAGCAGGTGCATGTGAGCACCACCCTTCCTTTCCAAATTTCACAGAATACAGACTTGAAATTATATTGTTACTGTTTCGCTTTTGCTGTGTCAAAAACTTGCACTTCCTTTCTGAATAGAATTATGGGTGTCCCCTGTCACCCCTCACACAATAGCTCCCCCCTCCCCATTTTCCATGAACAACATATTAAAAATTGAGGCAAAACAATGTGTTGGGCCCTACATATGCATCTGGAACTTATGTGCATAGGACAAGCAACTATTGTATTTGCTTTAACAACCTAAGATAAGAATCCTTGCTCAGGCAGAATCTAACCCATCAACTGTTGAAAGGAAAGCGATCTGGTTGAAGGAGTGATTGCTTAAGTACTGATCAAATGAATGAGGGAGTTCTTCTGATGCCAGTGTTTTAAATTAGATTTTTAAAATTAAAGTTCTTAAGTTGCGATGCTGGGATTTCAGCTCATTAGCCTGTGGATCATTCATCCTGTAACACAACCAATAAGTTATCATAACTTTAGTAGCATCAGTCTCTTGAAGAAATGTCAGAATTTTATTTATTACATCTTCTGTCATCCATCCTTTTTATAAACACGAATGCATGTTCTCCATTCCACTCTTGCTATCCAGTTTGTAATGGCTTTTTGCAATCAGTAGGGTTCATATTAGGGAATATTTTTCTATTTTCAGTAATTTATTGAAATAAGAATTTGCACTGAATTTGAAATTGGAAAAAGACAGTTGGAAATTCTACATAGTGACACTTGAGTTGCTGCAAAGTCCAAAGAAGAACAATTTGCACGCTGTACTGCACTTATATCAGGCTTTCAGTAACTGCCTGTCAGGCAACTGGTCCTTAAATGATAACTGTAGCTTTTATTTAGTGACAATTTAATTTTTATTTAGTGTTATTAGTGACCATTTAAATTTCTGAAGCTCTGTTTTATGCATTAAGAATTTTATTTTTGTTTGAAGGCTTCACTTAAAGGGAATATATCAGTCTCATTCTAACAAAAATAGAAAGTGCTGTAAATTTCAGCGGGTCTGGCAGCATCTGTAGAGAGAAAGCAGTGTTAACGTATTGGATCCACTTCAGAACCTTCTGAGTTTTTCCAGTAATTTCTGTTTTTGAGTCTAATTCCAAGATCACCTTTTAAATGAAAAACAATGGCTGACACAGGACCCTGATCTTTGCAATCAGAATATGTGTACACATCTTACAAGGTACTGATGCAACCCCATCTGAAGTACTGTAGACAGGTTTGGTCCTCTGTTATTTTATTGGAGACAGTTCAGAGAAGGTTCACCAAAATGATTCCTGGATGTGGAGGGATTGTCTTATGGTAAAGGTTAAACAAGTTGGGAATTGAGAATTGAGAAGAATGAGACAGACAGGATTCTTAAGGGTAGTGTGAATGCTGAGAGGATGTTTTCCTTCATGGGAGAGTCTAAGACAAGAGAACACAGTCTCGGAATTAAGGGATGCCAATTTCTTCTCTCAGAGCATTGAGAGTCTTTGGAACACTTTGACATGTATAGCTGGGCGGATAGACTCCTTGTGTATATTTAAGAGTGAGATAATCAAAGGGAAAAGGGAAAGAAAGTGCGTCTGAAGAGTGTTGGGATCAGCCATGAATTTGTTGAATGGTGGAGCATGGTCGAAAGGCAGAGTGACCTATTCCTGTTATTATTTCTTGTGTTCTTTCACATTGCAGCTGATTTTCTTCACAAAATTAGATATTAGCCGTTCATTCCTCAGCCAATATCTTGATGAGTCAGTCAGCCTGTCTGATCTAAAATGAACAAAGGTTGTCAGTTAACTTTCAGTTATTATCTGTCTGGTTCATTCTTTGCGCTAGATCTCGACCAATCAGAATTCACTTTCCAACCAATCAGTACTCTGCTCTTATACAGTATAAATGTATTTCTTGTGATTGATTTGTACTGATGAATGCAAAATGAAAAGCTTCAACAGAATGTATTTTAAACAGTATTTGTCTTCTGTACTATCAAATGGCTATTTATATTAATGCATATTTGTTACTTTAGGCAAAAGTAAATCCATCAATTTAGCTATTGCTTCCTAAACTGGACACCATGAATTCCTGGGGGTTCATAGAAATTTCCAGAGAGGATTTACAAATTAAATAATTTCCAGCATCCAGTGTGAAATAAAGAAAATTTTGACTAGAAACAGTGCCAATAATAAATTTTATTGACACTAATGAAAACTTGTACACTTGCCCCTCTGCACTTTGAACCTTTGTCCCTTGGTAATTGCTCTCCACCCTGAAAAAGTCTAATAGTTTTCACTCCTTCCATGCCATTTGCAATTTTATCAACCTCTATCGGGTTGCCCCATAACCTCCTGCATTCCAGTCTATCCAAACTTTCTTCATAGCTAAAATCCCCCATACCAAGCAACAACCTGGTAAACCTTTTCCGTACCTTCTCCAAACCATCCACATCCTTTTGCTAGTGCAGTGACCAGAACTGTGGTCTAAGCAAAGTTCTGTAAAGCTGCAGCATAACTTGACTATCCTTACACTTCAATGCCCCTTCCATTGAAGGAAAACATGCCATAGGCCTTATCACTGTGGCCTTCAGTGATCTGTGGACATGCACAGCCAGATAAGGGTTCACCATTCACTGTATAATTTCCACATGTACTTGACCTTCCAAAATGCATCACCTCACATTTGCCCAGATTAAAATCCATCTGCCATTTTTCTGCCCATGCCTCCAATTGATCCATATCCTGCTGTATCGGCTGACAATCATCCTCACTATCTGCAACTCCACTAATCTTTGTTTCTTCTGCAAACTTACTCATTAGACCAGCCACGTTTTCCTCCAGATCATCTATGTAGGCCATGAACAGTAGAGATACCAGCACTAATCTGTTTGGGACACTGTTAGTCACAACCCTCCATTCAGAAAAGTATCCTTCCATTGCTACCCTCTGTCTCCTGTGACTAAGCCAGTTCTATATCCATCTTGCCAGCTCACCCCGATACCATGTGACTGCAGCTTTTGCCATGAAGGACATTTTTAAAGGTTTTACTAAAGTCCATGTAGACAAGATCAGTCGCTTTTCCCTCCTTAATCATCTTTGTCACCTTCTCAGAAAACTCTATCAAGTTAGAGAAGCACGATCTCCCCTGTTCAAAACCATGTTATCTTTTCCTAATAAGTCCATTTGCTTCAAAATGCTTATAGATCTTGTCCCTGAGAATCTTTTCCAATTATTTCCCTACGACAACTCACAGGACTATAATTTCCTGGATTATCCCTGCTACCCTTCTTAAACAATGGTACAATATTGGCTATTTTCCAGTCCTTTGGGGCCTTGCCTGTGGCCAAAGAGAATATAAAGATGTCTGTAAATGCTGTAGTAAAGTTTTCTCTTGCCTCCCTCAATATTCTGGGATAGATCCCATCAGGACCTGGGAACTTATCTACCTTAATACTTTCTAAAACACATAACACCTGTTCTTTTTTAATAACAACTTGGCTTAGAAACTTGACACTCCCTTCCCTGAGATCATCCTCCACAGTAGCAACAAAGAGATTGAAGAAGTGGTTTGTGAATGTAGAGGCTCCAAGCTATAATTATTCAGGGATGAGTATGGCTGAAGCGGTGTCAACAAAGTGGGCCCAGGCGTGAAGAGATGGTGCCTAAAGTGGAGCGACGCCTACGTTGGTGGTTCCAGTGCAGGCAGCAGCAGAGGTCTCTCTTGAGGCTAGGTGCCAGCAAGGATTGGGTCAGAAACACTGATATTCTGAACTTTTAACTTTATTTTTCTAAATTATTCCTAAAACCTATTATGATCCACTATTTATTTCTTTACTTTGCTAATTATTTATTTTGTTTCTTAAGAATTTGATCTTAAGTATGTGTACCTTGGTACCTTTGTACCTAAGATGGTGCTGTAATGTGGCGACTATAAACTTTTCCCTGTACTCATTTGAGTATGTGACAATAAGGCTAATTCAACTCAATTCAATTTCTTTTGGTGAATACCGACACAGTATTCATTTAGGATCTCACCTACCTCTTCTGGCTCCATACATAGAACTCCTTTGTCTGTGAGTGGGCCAACCCTTTCCCTGGCTACCCTCTTGCCTTTTTTATATGTATATAAAGCCTTGGTATTCTCCTTAATTCTGTTTGCTAACGACTTTTCATGACCCATTTTAGCCCTTCTAATTCCTCCTTTAAATTCTTACCTACTTTCCTTATATACTTCAAGAGCTTCATCAGTTCCCTTCCTTCTCGACCTTATTTATGCTTCCTTTTTCTTTTTGACCAAGATCATAACATCCCTGGTCATCCACTGTTCAATTAAACTAACTGTGGATGTGTCCAGTTTGTTATGCGCACAGTGCAGTTGACTGCAGTACAGTACTGTTCAGTGAGTACTTTGATTATGTGTACAGAGTTTAATTCAAATTAAATATCTGACCCAAAACTGGAACCGTTACCTAGGTTCCTGTAACCCCCAAAGATTAAAATATCTGCCATTAAATTTGCTGAAAATGAAAGTTGATAACTGAGAGATAAATATTTCAGAGCTGAGTGAACAAGGACTGAGTGACAGTGAACAAGAAGAATTACATTGAGAGAGAAAGTAAAAACAAAAGTTGGGGGTAGGAAAATTAACATTTGCAAACGTATACAATCACCCCAAAAAAATGAAAATTTAAATGAATAAAACTCCACATTTGTGCCTTTTTTGTCAATAATAAATACATTGTTAAACAGGGTACTTGACCTTCTAATGCCTAGAATTAGATTTGTGTTGCAAATTAAATCTGAAATTAATGTGGAAAATACAGCTGGTATTCCAACTGAATGTGGTGGAAAAGGGCAAGATGTTATTTTGACAAAAAATCTTAAAGAAAGATTACAGCCGAAACATCAACTTCTCTACCTCCTGATGCGGCCTGGCGTGCTGTGTTCTTCTAGCCTTCCATTTGTCTAAGCTAGTGGAGCAATGCTACTTGAGCGGTAATATTTGGGTGTTTATATTTAGTTAAACATTTGTTCTCTGTCTGAATTTTTGCACGATTTACAATGGTCAGTGCCAGGCCAATTATTTTGATGGGGAATATTGCACTGTAATTTGGTGATTGGCAATTTGTTTTCTTGTTTGATTTTCACAGATGATGTACAGATTAATTTTGAAAAATTTGCAAATAAATCTTCAGAAATAATGACCTTAAGAGTGGAGGATCTAGTCAAACAGTATTTCAAGACTGCCGAGAAAGTAAGTTAATGACATTTTAAAAGTCTAAACTAATTATGTACATCAAAGATTCCTCTTCATATATGTAAATGAATGTTTGAAGAAAAATTGAATTACATAAAATCGGCCTCTGAAATTCAAGGTTTACCTAATTTGTCACTTAATGCATGATCAATATTAGTCCGCTTTAAAAAAAATACTTAAATGTAATTGCTGCTTTTAATTCTTGCTACTAATTGTTCATTTTGGACACACCGTCAATCACAGCGAAAGTTATTTGCTTATCTATTTTCTTTCAATTTTAGAATAGAAAATGAGAAAATTCGGTACAGTGTGAAATAAAGATAGAGTAGACATTAGTAATTCTGTTTTCCATCAGAAGTTCTAATCATATAATAAATTTACTTTTACAAATATGCTGTGTTTTTATGTCAAATGTTGAAATTAGGCATATAAACTAGACAATTTGAATGCTGTGATATAGATACAGAATAAAAATAATAAAATTTCATAGTTAATCTACATTATTGCTTGTTGAAGTATACCATTCTGACGATAGGGAAAAGGATGATATAAGTGGAAATAGTTATTGTGTGTGAAGAAATTAGGAAATAAATTTTCCAGGTTAAATTGTGGGTGGCACGGTGGCACAGTGGTTAGCACTGCTGCCTCACAGCATCAGAGACCCAGGTTCAATTCTTGTCTTAGGCGACTCTCTGTGTGGAGTTTGCACATTCTCCTCGTGTCTGCGCGGGTTTCCTCCCACAATCCTAAAATGTGCAGGTTAGATGAATGTAGTGTTAGGTGAAGGGGTAAATGTAGGGGAATGGGCCTGGGTGGGTGTGCGTTGGTGTGGACTTGTTGGGCCGAAGGGCCTGTTTCCACACTGTAAGTAATCTAATCTAAGTTATTTGAATTTTTTATTAGTGCATTTATTATGCTATTTTAAGATTTCTATGCTACTGCATGGTCAAACTACATTCCGAATAAGATCATAAGATAAAAGAGCAGAATTAGGCCATTCAGGCAATGGAGACTTCTCCCAGTGACTCTTGATTCCCGTTACTAAATCAAGAACCTATATATCTCTCTATTAAATACACTCAGTGACTTGGCTTCCACAGCTCTCTGTGGCAATGAGTTCTGCAGAGTCACCACCCTCTGACTGAAGAACTTCCTCCTCATTGCAGTTCTAAAGGATCGTCCCTTCACCCTGAGGCTATGCCCCTGAGTCATAGTCAATCCTGCTAGTGGAAACACCTTCTCCTTGTCCACTGTATCCAGGCCTCTCAGTATCCTATAAGTTTCAGTCAGATTCCTCCCCTTCATCCTTCTAAACTCCATTGAGGGACCCAGAGGACTGGAAAGTCACTAAGATGACATTCTTGTTTAAAAAGGGAGGAAGGCAGAAGATGGAAAAATACAGGCCGGTTAGTCTAATGTCAGTCATGGGTAAGATTCTGGAATCCATTGTGAAGGATCAGACTTCTGAATACTTGGAAGTGCAAGATAAAATAGGGCAAAGTCAGCATGATTTCATCAAGGGGAGGCCATGCCTGACAAATCTGCTAGAATTCTTTGAGGAAGTAGTGAGCAGGTTAGACCAAGGAGAGCTAATGGATGTTCTCAACCTGGAATTCAAGAAGGTCTTTGACAAGGTGCTGTACAGGATGCTCCTGAGTAAGATAAGGGTCCATGGTGTTAGAAGCAAGGTGCTAGTGTGGATAAAAGCTTGGCAGAAAACAGAGTGGGATGACAGGGTCCTTCTCGAGACCAAGGGTCAGTATTGGGACCACCACTTTTCACCTTATACATTACGATCTAGGTGAAGGAACTGAGAGCATTCTGGCTAAATTTGCAGACGATACAAAGATAGGTAGAGGGACAGGTAGCATTTAGGAGGTTGGAGGCTGCAGAAGGATTTGGATAGGTTAGGAGAGTGGGCAAAGAAGTGGCAGATGGAGTACAATGTGGGGGAGTGTGAGGTCATACACTTTGGTAGGAAGAATAGAGGCATGGACTATTTTCTAAACGGGGAGAAAATTCAGAAGTCTGAAGTGCAAAGAGACTTGGGAGTTCTAGTCTAGGATTCTGTCAAGATGAACTTGCAGGTTAAGTCACTAGTTAGGAAGACAAATGTAATGATGGCATTTATTTTGAGAGGACTTGAATAAAGCAGTGATGTCCTTCTGATGCTCTTTATAAGGCTCTGGTCAGACCACATCTGGAGTATTGGGTGCAGTTTTGGGCCCCATATCTCAGGAGGGATATACCGGCCCTGGAGCGTGTTTAGAGGAGGTTCACGAGAATAGCTTTACATACGAGGAATGTTTAAGGACTCTGGGTTTATATTCTATGGAGTTTACAATGATATGGGGGATCTAAATGAAACATACAAGCCACTGAATGGTCTGGACAGAGTAGATGTTGGGAAGATGTTCCCATGGTATGAGAGCCTCGGACCCAATGGCATAGCCTTAGAGTAAAGGGAAGACCTTTTAGAACATACGTAAGGAGAAACTTCTTCAGCTAGAGAGTGAATCTATGGAATTCATTGCCATAGAAGTCTGTGGAGGCCAGGTCATTGAGTATACTTAAGACTGAGATAGATAGATAGATAGATAGATTCTTGAGCATCAAAGGGATCAAGGGTTACGGGGAGAAAGCGGGAGAATGGGGATGAATTCCACGATTGAATGGTGGAGCAGACTCAATGGGCTGAGTGGCCTCATTTCTGCTCTTATGTCGTATGGTCTTATGGAGTATAGACCCAGAGTCTTCAATCGCTCTTCATATGACAAGCCCATCATCCCTGGAATCATTTTTGTAACCCTCCTCTGAATACCCTCCAATGCCAGCACATCTTTCCTTAGACATGGGACCCAAAACTGTTTACAATATTTCAATTATGCTCTGATCAGAACCTTATACAGCCTCAGCAGTGCAGCTCTGCTCTTGTTTTCTCACTGTCTTGGAATTCTACACCTCTTTCCTTCCTACCAAAATATATAACCTCACAATTTGCCACATTATATTCTATCTGTGACTTCTTTGCCCACTTGCCTAGCATGTAAAGGTCCTTCTTCAGCTTTTCTGCTTCCTTAACACTATCTGTCCCTTCACCTATTTTTGTGTCATCTGCAAACTTAGCAACAATGGTCTTGATTCCATCATCCAGATGGTTAATGTATAATGTGAATAGTTGACGTCTCAACTCTGACCCCTGCGGAGCTCCACCAGCTACCATCTGGACAAAATGCTTTTATCCACACTGTCTTCTTCCAGTCATCCAATCCGTTGTCCATACCAGTACCTTTTCCCTTACACCATCGCCTCTTACCTTATACAGCAGCCTCCTGTGTGGCATCCTGTCAAAGGCCTTCAGGAAATACAAACAGATCATGTCCACTGACTGTCCTTTGTCTAACTTGTTCATTACTTCCTCAAGAATTCTAACAGATTTGTCAGGCATGACTTCCTCATGAAGCCATGCTGAGTCCCCCTATTTTACCATGTACTTCCAAGTACTCCGCAATCTCATCCTTAATAATGGACTCTGAAATCTTTCTAATGACCAATGTTAGGCTAATCAGCCTATAGTTTCCTGTTTTCTGCCTCCCTCTTTTCTTTAAGAGGGATGGTTTCCAAACTTCTGGGATGCTCCCTGACTCTTCTGGTCTTCTCAATCCTCTGGCTTCCCTTTTAATCTTCATCATATTATATGCTTTCTATTTTGCTTTTATGCTGTACCCGACTTCCCTTGTCAGCCATAGTTGTCTCATCCTCCACTTCATGTGTTTCTTCCTTCGGATGAATTTCTGTGCCACTTGGATTATCCCTAGAAACTACTGTCATTGCTGCTCCACCATCTTCCCTGCCAAGCTTCCCTTCAAATCAACCCTTGCCAGCTCCTTCCTTGTGTCTTTGTAGTTATCTTTACTCAAATTGTAATACCTTTAGATCTGATTCAATCTTTTCCTTCTCAATGTAGGGTGAATTCTATCATATTATGGTCACTGACACGTAGGGGTTCCTTCACTTTAAGCTCACGAATTGAGTTTGTCTCATTATACATCTTCAAATCCAGGATTGCATGTTCCATTGTGGGCTCTACCATAATCTGCTCTAAAACGTTCTACTGATTCCTTTTCTTGAGATTTATTACCAACATGATTTTTCCATCCATCTGTATATTTGAAGTCCCCCATGATTATTATAACAGTGCCTTTTTTACATTCCTTTCGACCACCTATTTTATTTTACAGTCCTGTGTACTGCTAGGAGGCTTGTACACAATTCTTATCATGGCTTTTCCCTTTGCTGTTTCTCAACTTTACCCACACAGATTTTATACTATATCACTTATTGCTATAGTATAATTTTAATTTAATCTCATACTAACAAGGTAATCCAAACCCCTCTACCCATTGTTTTCATGGATATAGATCCTTGAATATTTAGTTCCCAGCCCTGATTTCCCCTACAGCTACATCTGTAAAAACCAAACCATTATACCCGCCAATTTCAATCTGTTCTTCAAGCTCGTTTACCTTGTTTTGTAAAATGTATGTATTTAAATACAACACCCTGCGTTGACTGCCCCCCTTTCTCATAATTGTCCCCTTATTTGATGTGTCTGAACTAGGATTCCTGACTTTTTCCATTCTCTTTGTTCTATTAATTGTTCTGGAAAATTTAACCTCTGCTGAGCCCATCTCTTCTGTAACTCTTTCCAAAATTTTTCATGCGACTGAACTTACCCTGCCACTTCAGTTTAAAGCCTTCTCCATAACCCTAGTTATGTGATTCATAATGCCACAGCATGATTCAGGTCAAGCCCCTCTCATTGGAACAACTGCCTCCTTCCCCTTGACAGGTGTGAGTGTCCCATGAATTTGAACCCATTTCTCCCACATCAATCTTTAAACCATGCATTTATCTCTTTAATCTTATTGACCCATTGCCAATTTCGTTGTGGCTCAGGTAGCAATCCAGAGTCATAGAGTTGTACCGTATGGAAACAGACCCTTTGGTCCAATCCATGCTGACCAGATATCCTAAATTAAATTAGTCCTATTTGCCAGCATTTGGCCCATAGAATGCCTCATCTTCCGCCTCGGAACACTTCAACCCCATGGCATCAATGTGGATTTCACTAGTTTCCTCATTTCCCCTTCCCCCAGCTCCCCCCAGCTCCAACCTTCCAGCTCAACACCGCCCTCATGACTTGTCCTATCTGCCTATCTTCCTTTCCCACTATCTACTTCACCCTCCTCTCTGACCTTCATCCCCACCCCCATTCACCCATTGTACTCTTTGCTACCTTCCCCCACCATCCTCTCTGCCCTATCACCTCCATCCCCACCCCCATTCACCTAATGTACTCTATGCTACTTTCTCCCTACCCCCATGCCTGTCTCATTTATCTCTCCACTCTGCAGGCACCCTGCCTTTATTCCTGGTGAAGGGCTTTTGCCCGAAACGTCGATTTTCCTGCCTCTTGGATGCTGCCTGACCTGATGTGCTTTTCTAGCACCACTCTAATCTAGTCTCTGGTTTCCAGCATCTGCAGTCCTTGTTTTTACCATAGCTTTCTAAACCCATCCTATTCATCTATCCATCCATACATCTCTTAAATGTTGTTATTGTACCAGCCTCCACCACTTCCTCTGGCAGCTCATTCCATAAGACCATAAGACATCGGAGCAGAAGTCTCATGCCCCTTTTTTGCCCTCCTGATTTCCCTCTTGAGTATACCGCTACTGCCCTTGTACTTTTACTCAATCCCATCTCTCTATACCTGTCATATACTTTTCTTTTTCTGAACCAGAACCTCAATTTCTCTCGTCATCTAGCATTCCCTATACCTGCCAGCCTTGGCCTTCACACTAATAGGAACAGAGCCTCTGGACTGTACTCATTTCATGTTTGAAGGCCTCCCACTTTCCACCCACCCCTTTACCTGTGAATAGCTTCTTCCCAGTCTACTTTTAAAAGTTCTTGCATGATACCGTCAAAATTGGCCTTACTCCAGTTTAGAATTTTAACTCTTAGATCATATCTATCCTTTTCCATAACTATTTTAAAACAAGTAGATTATTACCTTTCTGGTTTTGCTGTTTAACTCAGCCAAGTGCTGCTCATAGTCCCTCTTTCAACCTATAACTTTGGTACCTACATGGACCATGACAACTGGATCTTTCCCTTCCCAATCCAATGTCCTCTGCAACCCAGATGAGATCTCCTGAACCCGGCCGCCAGGCAGGCAGCAAAGCCTTGGGACTCTTGACTCTGGTCACAGAGAAGTGTCTATTCTCCTGACTATACTATTGCCAATTACAACTACATTTCTGTTTTCTTCACCCTCTTGAAGGGTCCCTAGTACCACCATGTGATCCTTCGTATAGCCCTAACTCTCAGTTATATAGGGAGCAGGGATCTGTAAGCCGATGGACAAACTCAAGGGCTAAGACTCCTTCTGCACTGCTTCCTGGATCCCTGCATCTTCCTTGTTTGTAATCACACTGTCCTGACCCTAACTATTAACTGACTTTGAGATAGTTGATTTAAGGTGGGTGTGACTGCCTTCCTGATGTATCGCAGTGTTCAAAAGTCAGACTCTAGCTCATCAACTCTGAGTTGGAATTTCTCAAGCAACCAAAAGTTGCAACGGATGCGATCACTCTGAATCACAATGGGGTTCACCAGCTCCCACATCATGTTGTTACAACACATTGGCATCTCTTCTGAATTACTCAGTTTCTAATTTTATTTTTAAAACTGTATACTGGTTTTTAGTTTGTAGCCTGCAAATATTTCCCTATTTACATTCTATTTAAAAGCAGATCAATTTTTACCAACCATTGAATTTGTGGTTTACCTGTGATGTAATGCATGTGGTGGGCCTCTGATCCTGGGCTTCAATTATCCTGTTAAAAAGAACCTTACAAGTTATGAGATTTTAAAAAAAAGCAAACAAAGATTACCTTGTTCCTCTCTGCACCAGCTTCCCACATTGCCACCAAATTCCCTGAGCTATATACTCACCTGACTATGTCTCTTTCTAGATGTGATCTCTCTTTCGTAACTGTGTGCTTCCAACAGGGCCTTTCTTTTTCTTTATTGAGCCGATTTTTCTAATCTACCTGTTCAGAGATTACACTACATACCTCTGAGAACAGGTGGGACTTGGACTCAGCCCTCCAGGTCCAGAGGTGGGTACACTATCCTAGTACCACAATAAGGCCCCAACCAGATATTCAGAACATTTGGCCCAGTTAATCCTGGTGGAGGGCGTGTCTGACTACACCACCTGGCATTCATGCATCCTCCTGAGGTCAACTGGGTCATGAGGAACATGTCGTCGGCATAGGCAGAAAGAACCATCTCGGTGCCCAGCCTGCACAGAGCCAACGGTGATAACCTCCTCCGCAAGAGGCATAGGAAAGACCTATGGAATAAAGCTGGCTGAGCAAGCTACGACCCTGATGCATTCCCCTACCAAAGTGATGGAACGCTGTCAAGGACCGGTTAACTTCAATCACACACTCTGGGAAGGTGTACTGACATCAGATCCAGGCAATGAACTGGGTCCCAAGCCCAAATGCTTGCAGAGTCCCGAGTAGGTACTTGTGATCAACACTGTTGAATACCTTCACCTGATTGACAGGAAGGTACTCTATAGACCAGTCCTGTGGGAAAAATAGATCAGGTCACTGACCAGATGGATATTGCCATGGATCATCCGGCCCGGCACCATGTATGATTGGTCAGGGTGGATCATATGGTCTAGCATGGATCCCAGACAAGGTGACAACACCTTGGTGAAAAGTTTGTGATCCGTGCTGAGAGACCAGATGCCAGTTCTTAAGTAAACAAGGCAGCAGGACAATGAACACCTTGCACCAAGAAAAGGGCACTGTTCAGCCACAAAACATTCCTTCAGGTCCCATGCACAGTTGCATCCCACCCTAGGACTTCCCAGAATGCCATGAAGAACTGCATGTCAGCCCATCCAGCCGAGAGATTTGCCCCTCGAGAGCCAGATGAGGGCACTAGTCAGTTCCTCAAAGGTGATTGGAGCATTGAACATTTCCCAGGCTGACCTGTGGCAGCTTCTCTCATAAAACTCTTGAGATTCCTCACTGGACAGGTACAGAGAGAACAATGCCATATAATTGTATTTGATCTAGGCTCTGATGCCCTCTGAATTAGAGTTGAGGGACCCATTGTTGGCCAGCAGCACAAGGAGCTGCTAATGAAGTGCCTTTTTTCCAGTGAATAGTAGAAGGAGAAGTCACAGTCCAAGTCATCAAGGAGCCAGATCTGTGATGCCGTGTATGCACCCTGGAACCCAACTGCAGGTATCGGAGCTCACCATTCCTCACTTCATACACTCCCCTTCAAGACTGGCTTCGCATCTGGCTGACTGAGGCATGCCTCAAAGTCAAAGACCTCCTTCTCTAACTCCTTGATCCTAGATTTCAGCCTGTTTGTCGACCCTCTCACGTACTCCTGAAGAAGATGTGGACGTGAGCCTTGCCCAAATGAGCCTTTGTGGATAGAGCACCAGTCCAACAAGCAAACTTCCACTGTTACCCTCTACTTCTTACCATCAAGCCAATTTTATATCCAATTTGCCAGCTTGTCCTGGATTCCATGCAATCTAGCCTTTCAGTGCAGCGTACCCTGTAGAATGTTATCAAAGGCCTTACTGAAATCCATAAAGATGACATCTATCACACATGTTCTTATGTGTCGCCTACATGTAGATTCTTGATGAGGGACCTCAGGTTCATAGTTCTGTCCCCGCCACCACCATACCTTCTTCCATAAGACTTGGCAAATGGGTCTTGATTGAAGCCTACATTTAACATTGTTTAATATGTATCTTGGAATGTCACAATTATCCCTGTAATCTTGATGGTTTAGAGGTCAGATGTCAAATCATAATGACTGAGACCATCTTGACGTTGTAGCTATCTTCCACATTCAGATGAGCAGTCTTCTTTGTTCTGTCATTTAGATAGTTTGGATCACATTTTGTCTGGCATGTTCTTCCAACTTGCTGCCATGTGTGGTTCTGTCAGGACCAAGGAGTTTCCAACAACATTGCTCAAGAAATCATCAGAATGCACAACCTTTTCAGCATGTCAGTGTGAACATAAATCGTCATTACACAAGGAACTTGTTACCACTGCTTGCATTACATATGTTCTCTTATTGTTATTCTTTTCAAGACTGGACCCTTGGTATCTGAAGTCTCTAGACTGTGTAGATGATCAGATTCCCTACAATATGGAAACAAGCCCTTCAGCCCAACAAATCCACACCGACCCTCTGAAGAATAACCAACCCATAACCTATATTTACCCCTGACACTATGGGTAATTTAGCATGGCCAATTCACCTGACCTGCACATCTTTGGAATGCGGGAGAAAACCGGAGCAACTGGAGGAAGCTCACGCTGACATGGGGAGAATGTGCAAACTCCACATAGACAGTTGCCCGAAGTGGGAATCGAACCCGGGTCTGTGGTGCTGTGAGGCAGCAGTGCTAACCACTGAGCCACCGTTCCACCCCAAAGATGCTTAAAGTTATCTCTTTAATGCCTAATGAAACAATTTGATCACTAGTACTTGTTTGTATTGTATTCCAGCTCCACTCAGGTAGATGCATTTGGGCTACTGTTCCAATACATGAAATATCACAACAGAATTTAGGGTTTTGTTAGGACTTCTGAGTACATGTAATCTGATTTGCAAGATCCTCCTTTTGAACAAAGAAAGAAAATTACTTTTTGGGTTGACTTGCACATACCACTTTGGCAATATTGCAGCTAAATATTAGAACTTTGCAGCAACAGACTATTCCGAAAGCACTAATTTTAGATGTTATTCTCCATGTGTTACTGCCTCTTTATTACCTCTCTGCAGTGGCGTGATGCTGCCTTTTTGTATTTTCTTGGTTCCCTTCTGTGTCTATTCATTACTGCTTGTTTAGGCACCCTTTCCCTTTACAATAGGTAATTACACAGACAGGAATCTGATCATTGAATCCCTACAGTGTGGAAGCAAGTCATTTGGCTCATCAAGTCCACACCAACCCTCTGAAGTGCATCCCACCCACACTTCTACCCTATCCTTACATTTCCCATCGCTAATTCACCTAGTGTGCACATCCCTGGACACTCTGGGCAATTTAGCATGGCCAATCCTCCTAGCCTGTACATCTTTGGACAGTGGGAGGAAACCCATGCACATATGAGGAAAATTTGCAAACTCCACACAGGCAGTCACTCAAGGCTAGAATCAAACTGGAGTCCCTGGTGCTGAGAGGCCTTAGTGCCGCCCAACTACATTTTGTTGGATTGCAACTACTTGCGCTCTTTCACAGATGTCTGCATTGTTCTACTGTTAGTACATTACATTTAAACACCTCTCCTTTGACACCAGCTCCTGTCGCATGCTTGTTAATTTCCATGCCCATTGTGGGCAAAGTCCTCTCAGTTTGGTAGATGACTTACTCAATACCACTAAAGTACCGAGACACCTCTTGGGAGGAAGGCCAGCTGAAATCTTCTTCCCATCGAGCACTAAGACGGCAATGGCTCATCTTGCCTCGAATCACATTCTTGAAGGGGTTGAAATCCCTACTGCCAGGTACTGTCAACCAATCAGAACTAGCAGCTGTGGTGTTTGGTAGTTTCCAGAAGGCCACAGCTGCTGCTGAGAATGAAAACTCAGACCAAGCTAAGAGATTTTTGGGACTTGAGGATGTTTTTTATGGGTGCAGTTGCAGGCAGTGAAGGTCAAGGGTGTCAGAAACAAAGTCAATAGGGGGCTCTCAGTAACCAATTACCTGTTCTATGTATACCCTCCATTACCCACTGAGTACTTTTGTTTGAACCCTGTTACATTACAAGCTATGCAGTCTTGTTCCTCAAGGAGGGATGCTTGTAGCAGGCCTGCTTTTAGTTGGTTTACTCTGAGCAGTGACACTTAATGACTTCAGTAGGCCAGTAGTGGACAGGAAGGTCATTTATGGAAGTTACTACCCAAAACTTAATTCCCATGGAGGTGAGAAGGGATTAGAAACTTGTTGTGCCTCCTCTCAGGCTTATTAAATGTCTTTTCCATTTCTTTGCCTCTCCAAGAACCGGGCAAGTTGATCCTTGAAGCTATGGTGGATATAAAAGTGAATTATGTCTATCAGCTTTACGGAATTTTCATGTGAACCTGTGCTTTCACATACATTGGGGACTCTTGTAAGGTCTTTATACATCTTTAGGCATTGTGTGGTGGTAAATGGAGATGAGGATAACATTGATTGTCTCAGCCATCTCTCTCCTTAGAACTGTCACTTAACTGAGTAGTCACAACGTTTTTCGTGTCAAGGCAGACTTCAATGAAACAAATAGTTTCACGATATACCCACTTTTTTCAGCTGAATTAATTATTCATGTATGTCATATTTACTTACACTTACTATGGGTCTGGCTTTACTTGAGGGGTTTGCAACATAGTGCACACAACAAGCTAAAGAAGAATCAAAAGCGGTAATGTTTCAAATCCATCAGCAAGCAATGTTCCATCTTTGACAGTGAGCACAGGCATATTTTCAAAATCTTGTCAACTCAACTATTTCTAACTATGTATGAGCAATGGATCTGAGTAAAATGCAAAGAGTCAATTGCAATTTCCTCGTTGGTGGGAAACAAAGCCTGCTGGTATGCATGGTGCACACACATGATGTGGAGAGGGCTGCCTGCAAATGTTGCTCCACTACTTTGTGTATTTCTTTTTAGAAGCTAAGAATTGAATCATTGGCATAACCAAAAAAAAAGAAAAAATATTCACTTTAAAATCCACGGTAATGTGGAAACATATGCAGACAGGTAGTCAGTTTACCGGCTGTTTCAGTTGTGCATCTCTTTCATGTGCGGTTTCTTCTCATACTGGAAAAACACGATCAATGTGCATGCTCATACTGAATGTTTGGTCCTGTGCATGCACAAGCCTAATGTTAGCAGATACTGGAGGAGATTGGCAACACAGATGAGACCTTGATGCTGAGTGAAGCAGCATTGCTTCCTGAAGTTTTTGAGGTGCACTTCTCATCTTGTTGTGGCTCACCAATATACCATGGCACACGGGTTGAAAACTACTGCCCTATTTTCTAAAAGATGGGCTATATATTCTTATTCTATCAAGCAAAAAGAGAAATTGCTGGAAAACCTCAGGAGGTTAATTGAAAATTTGAAGAAGGGTTAACTCTGATTTCTCTCCACAGATGCTGCCAGACCTGCTGAGATTTAGCAGCAATTCCTGATTTTTCTTTCCAGAGTTTTCAGCATCTGGAGTTCTTTTGGTTATTTTATTTATTCTTACTCCCATGAGTAGGAACTCTACCCATGCATAAGGAAAGTTGCCTTTCGACTGAGCATCTTGAAACCTCCTTCAATCATTGACTGACTAGGATTTTACTTCCTACAGATTGGTTCTAACATGTCACAGATCAAATGGCCCCTTTGTAGTTATGTGCACCGTAGTGTTTCCTTTCATCCCAGCTGTGTCCCCTTTGGTAACAGTACTGCTCCAAACCTAGCCTATTTGTTTATTTTCCTTGGAGTTAAAAGCAGCAGCTTTACAGCAGAGGTGGATGGACAATAATCCCAAACCCATCCTGTGACATTTCCAGTAGGTTAGTGATGTGCAATCCAGTGTTTCTTGACAAAATATGTGCAGATTATTGAAACTGAGATGTTACTTTTTCTCTATAGAATGTCCAGTTATCACTATTGACTGAAAGAGGGATGGGAGAAGCTGTGCAAGAGTTTGTTGACAAAGAAGAAAAAGATGCTATTGATGAGCTGGTAAAATTTCAGTTGGAAAAGACACAGCGGTTTTTGAAGGATCGGCACATTGATGCGACTGAAGACAAGATTGATGAAGAGGTAAATTACCTGAATATTTTCTAACACATATCTGTATCATGAAATACTGGCTTTCAAAAAAATATTGCTTTGTTAATGGAAAACAACTGTAATTTGGGAAAATATCCCCAGGATCTTCACAGATGAGCAATCAAAATAAATAAATGCTGAATCTTCAGGTGGAAAGCTAATACCGTTACTCACCATCTGTGTTGAAGTCTGTAACCGTTGTGCAAGAATAGTAACTGAGGAAAGCAGGATCCCATGGCATTGCAACTAGCCAGATTAGAACAATGCTGGGGACAGAGATATCAAGGTGTGAATGAGGGAAAATTAATCTTGTTGAACAGTCAGTCTCATTATGAGATAATGGCACGCAAGAAATGTAAGTCTATAATTGCCGTTATTCTATATAGTAGTCCTTAGACAATGGAGGGAAAAGAATGAGTGGACTTCCTGGTATGAGTTGTTACCTGGTAACTTTGAGAAAGTAAATTTATATAAATATTGCTCGAAAACAGAATAAGGATCAATTGCAAAATCCAAATCCAAATCTCCTTAATGCCAACTTCAAAAGAATGACTGATGAAAATGGTTCTGTAACAAATCCTTGAAAAGCCATAGAGTAGGGTGCTGTGCCATTTTCCACTGGCTGCCTGCATGTCACCCTAAACTTGATACTGTGAATGATAGGAGAGGGGTCAGATAGGTCAGGTTGTTTACCTGTGGCCCAGTTGAAGTCCTTGTCTATTCACCCTATCCATGCCCCTCATGATTTTATAAACCTATATAAGGTCACCCCTCACTCTCTGATGCTCCAGGGAAAACAGCCCAAATCTATTCAGCCTCTCCCTAGAGCTCCTTAGAGCTCAAATCCTTCAACCCTGGTAACATCCTTGTAAATCTTTTCTGAAACATTTCAAGTTTCACAACTGATAGGAAGGAGGCCAGAATAGCATGCAATATTCCAAAAGTGGCCTAACAGCTGCAACATGAGCTCCCAATACTCAATGCTCTGACCAATAAAGGAAAGCATACCAAACACCTTCTTCACAATCCTATCTACTTGTGGACATAGCTGAATGTCTAGAACTATTGTTAATCGCCATCTCCTTGGTCTACCTGCAGCACTGTCAGTGGTCACTCTCTTTCTGGCACTATGAATGGTCAGAGCTGCTGATCTCCAATCAGTCTCATAGTAACTAAAGGACCATTTTCTAAAAAAATTAATGGATCGTGAGCCTGCTAAGTGGACGCAGATTATTTTCCTGATATTTGTGCTGGGATGCGGGAAGTGTAAAATTGGTCCTTAGTATAAAATTTATTCATACATGTTAGAAACATAGATATTATAGAAACCCTACAGTGTGGAAACAGGCCATTTGGGCCAGCAAGTCCACACTGACCCTCCAAAGAGTAACCCACCTAGACCCATTCCCCTGCTGCTCTAAATTTACCCTGTAATAATGAACCTCCCTAGACACCTTGAATACTATGGGCAATTTAGTATGGCCAGTTCACCTGACCTGCACATCTTTGGATTGTGCGAGGAAACCAGAGCACCCGGAGGAAACCCACGCAGACACAGGGAAAATGTGCAAACTCCACACAGAGAGTCGCCCAAGGCTGGAATTGAACCTGGGTCCCTGACACTGTGGTGTCGCAGTGCTAACCCTGAGCCCGCACTTGTGGTGTGGGATCATAACAATTCAAATGTAATTCCTAGTTTTACTGAGTTGATTTTTGCCCCCTTGGTTGAGAAGAGAAAATAGAAATTCTCCTTACCACTGATATTCTGGAAATGTGTGCATCAAGTGACAACAAATGCAAATCTAGTAGTATTGTTCATGTTCTCACGTGAATATATGCACTTGGGGAAGATGTCAATCAATGATCAATTCAAATACAACCATACCCCAGTATGTTTCACAGAATTAATGTTGCAGCACAGAAAGAGGCTATTCACCTCATTTTTGCACTGGCTCATTAAATAAAATCATTACCTAGCACCAATCTTCTGCTTTCTTCCTATATCTGCATTATTTTTATACATAACATAAGAACTACATCAGCAGTAGGCCATCTGGCCTATCGAGCCTGCTTTGCCATTTAATAAGATCATGGCTGATCTTTTCGTGGACTCAACTCCACTCACCCGTGCTCTCACCATATCCATTAATTCCTTTATTGTTCAAAAATTTATGTATCTTAACTTGAAAATGTTTACTGAAGTAGCGTCAACTACTTCACTGGGCAAGAAATTCCAGATTTACGACCTCTGGATGAAGATGTTCCTTCTCAGTTCAGTCCTAAATTGGCTCCCTCTAATCTTGATACCATGCCCTCTTGTCCTAGTTTCACCCGCCAGTGGAAACATTCTCTCGACTTCTACCTTATCTTTTCCCTTCATAATTTTATATGTTTCTATAAAATTCTGATTCCCCCCTCATTCTTCTGAATTCCAATGAATATAATCCCAGTCTACTCAGTCTCTCCTCATAAGCCAACCCCTTCATCTCCGGAATGAACCTAGTGAACCTTGTAAGGACAGCATGAAACAGGATGATATGCTCAAATAGGTTGATGTTAAGAAGGAGGATGTGCTGAAAAGTTTGAAAAACAGAGGATAGATAAGTCTCTTGGGCAAGAAGTTTGTGTAAGACCACTTTTAGATTGTACCTTATGAACATATTTTTCCCCATAACCTCTACGTTTTAGTTCAGAGAGCACACTTTGTCAAAATCTATATGATTTTGTATTAAAGTGAATTTTGTGCAACAGAACAATTGAGAGGATTATTAGAAATATAAAAACTTCATAAGTCACATACTTTAAAAAAAATTCTCTTTAACTATCTGAACAATAATTGGTTCCTTCATCAGTACAGAATGTATCATTTTGTCTGGTTATTGGGTTGAGGCTGTGGTTTCTGTTTATTATTTAGGTATTTCATAAATTAACTCATCTTTAATTTTTAGGTTCGCCATTTTCGTGAAACCCGGAGAAAAAATACAGCTGAAGAAGATGAAGAAGTTCAAGAGGCAAGTTGTTTTCTATATAGTGATTCAATACTAATTTTCAAGTCTTTAATTAAATATCACAGCTGTACCTCTGCCTTTTACACACTACATTTGGACTTGGACTGTGCAAACTTTGCAACCACACTATATTTCCAGATTTTAGAATGATGTACTATTGCTGCCCTGTATACACATGGGTACAGATTTGACTTCTCCAAACCCAAAAAGATTCTCCAGTAATTAAATATAGATGCCATACTGAATATTCTGTAGTCCATGAATATTTTAAGGCAAACAAGAGCATGTTGTCCTTACATGTCTGCTTAGCTTTATAACACAATTGCTGAGTTCAAAAGGAATGGTATTCTAATGTCTGCATGTTTTGTAATTTTGCTCAAATGTCCATTTGTGATATGTGAACATGAGTACTGAACATTAGAGAACAATTGACTCAGTTGTGTCAGAGCTGAACCTGATTGTGTCTTCACTTGAATTGTATACAATCCAGTTAAAGTCACAGAATAATGATCAGGATAATGAATGTTGACTGGTGTTCTTATTGATTCAATCTCGATCCTTCAATTTCTGCTTAACTTAATGAGTAAATTCATCATTAACCTGGAACTAAAAGCTGTAATCTGTTGATTTTTGTCAAATAGTATTAAGCCCCAAATTGCTCTTGCTCCCAAATCACTGGAGTAAGCCCAATAGTGTGAACTGAATTTCTGTAAATTGGGGTAATCTAGAAGAAGGGCAGCAGGTGTGTATGGACATCACTACATGCAAAGTTCCTCCATGTCACACACTTTCCTAACTTTGAAATATGTCATCACTACTATCACTCATTCAGTCACTGAATTAGATTCTGTTTTTACTAAATTCTAGAGAATGTATTATTCAGACAGAGTTCTATAAATTAGGTATTTAAAGTAGCAATGCTATTGGCATTAGAAATTGATTTAAATTAATTTGTACCAAAACCTTCAGCTATTGTTTCATGAGGAGCAAGATAATGCAAAACCAGACTGGGCTGAACATGGCAAATTGGCCTGCAATATAAAAGGAATGAATAATGCATATTTTCAAACATTTTGTTTTTTTCTAATTTCTCCCTTATTTATTGCCCATCATAATTACCCATGAGAAGATCATGTGAACTGCTGCAGCAGTTATTCTGTAGATAAATTTCAGTGTTTTTCAAGAAGGAATTCCAGGATTCTAACCCAGTGATTGAATGAGTGACAATAGTAACAATACATTTCAAATTTGGTAAAGTGTGTGACTTGGAGGAAATTTGCAGGTAGTGGTATCAATATGCACCTGCTGCCCTTCTTCTAGATGTGTGCACCTTGTTATCAAAGTAGTCTTGATAAGTTGCATAAATATTAATAACATAAGTGTCAAGATATTAACTTCAGAATTTTCATGCATACCTTCTAACTGTAATTACCCAGTTCTGCTTCACAGGAGTTAAATTGGCTGACTTTCTCTTCAAATTCTTTCAAATTGATCCCCATAATATTTTAATACATGCAAAGAGATAGCATCACTAAGTATATATCAGCCAAGCCCATAATCTGGATATTGGCACCAGGTAACTGTCAAATTAATATGGATAATACTTGCTTAATGTTATTACAATAAACCTTTTTTCTAATGGACAGTTTTCTTTTCTCTCTCCATTAATTAAAAGGCAATGAGTAGAGCCAGAGCTCTCCGAACTGAAGGAAAAGATACCTCTTCATTAATTAGTGATGATGACATGGTCGTTTCTGAAGAAAAAGCTGCAGATTCTGATGAAAGTAGCGTGCCCATAGCTAACAGAGGGAGAGGCAGAGGTCGTGGAAGGGCCAGCAGTAGAGGCCAAAGTTCTTCCACAGCAAGAGGAGGATCCAGAAGAGGAAGCAGTAAGAATTGTTTATATTATACAAACATACTTCACAATTTGGGAGATCATGCCTCACTAATTTGTTAGAGTTCTTTGATGAAATGACCAGGAATGTTGACGAGAGCAGGGCGGTAGACATAGTCTATGTGGATTTCAGAAATGCCTTTGAGAAGGTTCTACATGGTAGGCTGCTCTGGAAGGTTAGATTACATGGAATCCAGGGCAAGCTGGCAAACTGCATTCAAATTTGGCTTGATGGTTGGAAGCAGAGGGTTATAGTGGAAGGATGTTTGTTGGACAGGAGGCCTGTGACTCGTGGGGTGCCTCAGTTGTCGGTGCTGGGCCCATTACTGTTTGTTATCTGTATCAATGATTTGGATGAAAATGTACAAGGCATGATTAGTAAGTTTGCAGATGACAATAAATAGGCAGTATTGTGGATAGTGAGGAAGGTTAGCAGAAATTGCAGCAGGACCTTGATTAGCTGGGTAAGTGGGTCGAGCAATGGCAAATGGAGTTTAATATAGATAAATGTGGAGTCGTACATTTTAGAAAGTCAAATCAAGGTAGAAGTTTCGTGGTGAATGGCAGGGTCGAAAGAATGTAGTGGAACAAAGGGATCTTGGAGTTCACAGTTCTCTTAAAGTGGAGTTACAGGCAGACAGGACAATGAAGAAGGCTTTTGACACACTGGCCTTCATCAGTCGGGGGATCGAGAAAAGAAGTTGGGAAGTTATGTTGCAGTTTACAGGACGCTGGTCAGGCCGCACTAGGAATATTTTGTTCAGTTATGGTCACTTTGTGAAGGATGTTATTAAACTGGAAAGGGTGTAGAAGAAATATACAAGGATATTGCCTCGACTCAATGGTCTGGTTTATAGGAAGTTGTTGGACAAGCTAGGACCTTTTTTTTAGAGCATCAGAGACTAAGGTGGGGGGGGGGCTTTTTTAGAGGTGTTTAAGATCATGAGAAGCATGGATCCAGGGTGAATGCACTCAGTTTTGGGGAATCGAGGACAACAGAGCATCAGTTTAAGGTAGAAGAGAAAGAATAAAAGGAAACGGGGCAGCTTTTTTTGCACAGAGGCTGGTATGAGTTGCCAGCGGAAGTGCTGGGGCAGGAACATTAACAGCATTTAAAAGACATTTGAACAACTACATGGATAGGAAAGGATTAGAAGGATATGGACCAAGTGCAGGGAAATGGCGTTAGCGTGGACGGACATTTTGGTCGGTATGCACCAGTTTGGGCCAAAGGGCCTGCCTCCATGCTGTAGGACTCTATGACTCTAAACACAGTTGACAGGCAAGAAAAGCCATAGAGTCCTACAGTATGAAAACAGACCATATGGTCCAACTCATCCATGCTTACCAAGCTTCACAAACTAAACTAGGTCTATCACGTTGGTTCCATACAATAATGACTGTGCCGTTATAGCTAAATATTTATTTTTCCACCTGAGTTATTCTCACAGCCAACCTTCTGGGAGAGACCAAGAAATTCAAATCAATTAAAATAAAATATTCTTTTGAAAATTCCTCTCTGACGCTTTCAGATGGTTAAAACCAGTCTGTGAGATCATGTGGACCTTTGGTTAAGTTGAGGACATCCCTAGCATTAGCACCAAGCACACTAGTCAGCAGTGTATTTCACAGGACACAATTCTGTAGCAGAAAGAATTACTTATTATCCAGTCTGTTACCAAACACACGAATATTTTAACCTCATGTTCGTAGTCCTCCATAATCTGTTAGTATTCTGGAATCAGTAGTGACAATATCAAGCTGTTAACTTAACTACTAGACCCCGTGGCAGGTCACCTCCTAAAAATAAATGCTGTGAAATAATTGGACGTTTTTAAGCAGTAAAAGCTCTTTAAATCAAGAATCGTTCCTTTAGCTCTTTTTTTTGGACCTGACGCAACTATGTCAGCTTTCATTTGGGGAAATGAAAGTATTTGGTAGATGGACTGATCAACAGTTTGTATATTGTTAAAGTAGCATTGTTTGGTTCTTTTTGTAACACAGCACAGCATAGTTACATTAGTCATGAACTTTTAGTGTTCTCAGCTTGGTAACATCAGCAACACTTCCACTCTGTTTCTTTCGACCTTGCTTTTTGCAAATAATGCTTGCATTCATTTTTAGATTAGATTAGATTACTTTAGATTACTTACAGTGTGGAAACAGGCCCTTTGGCCCAACAAGTCCACACCGCCCCGCCGAAGCGTAACCCACCCATACCCCTACATCTACATTTACCCCTTACCTAACACTATGGACAATTTAGCATGGCCAATTCACCTGGCCTGCACATCTTTGGACTGTGGGAGGAAACCGGAGCACCCGGAGGAAACCCACGCAGACACGGGGAGAACGTGCAAACTCCACACAGTCAGTCGCCTGAGGCGGGAATTGAACCCGGGTCTCAGGCGTTGTGAGGCAGCAGTGCTAACCACTGTGCCACCGTGCCGCCCACTGGGCCACATTAACTTGCAGTTATCTGTGCTGTTTGTTATTGCCTGGCAATTACGAAGGGTGAGAGAAGCAGGTTGGCACTTTTATTTTTCTCACCTTTGGAGTGTAAGCAGAGGTGTTTTAATTGTTTCAATCATTTGAGATAGGCTACAATGTGTTTAGACCATAATATGTAGGTGCAGAATTAGACCATTCAGCCCATCAATTCTGCACTGTCATTTGATCATGGCTGATATAATTCTCAACATCATTCTCCTGCCCTCTCCCTGTAACCCTTGATCCTCTTACTAATCAAGAACCTATCCATCTCTGTCCTCAATGCATTCAACACCAAGTTATAGTCCAATAGGTTTATTTGGAAACACTAGCTTTCAAGGTGCTGCCTCTTCATCAGGTGGTTGTGCAACAAACACCTGATGAAGAGGCAGAGCCTCAAAAGCTAGTGCTTCCAAACAAACCAGTCAGACGATAACTGGCTGTTGTGTGATTTTTAACTTTGTCCACCCCAATTCAACACTGGCACCTCCCAAATCTTAAATACACACAATGACTTGGCCTGCACAGCCAAGTGTCAATGACTCACTGTAGTAATTGGAACCAGGTGGACTTTGTTGACTATGAGATTTTGATTGGGGTTGTTAACCTGGGCCAATCAGGGAAGAACTGGCTGACTGACACAACCAGGAGATTTAGAATCTCTTCAATTTAGGGTTTGGAGATGCTGGTGCAGGACTGGGGTTACAAAGTTAAAAATCACACAACAGCAGGTTATAGTCCAACAGGTTTAATTGGAAGCACACTAGCTTTTGGAGTGTCACTCCTTCATCAGGTGGTAATGGAGGGCTCAATCCTAACACAGATTTTATAGCAAAAATTTACAGTGTGATGTAACTGAAATTATACATTGAAAAATTGATTGTCTGTTAAGCCTTTCATCTGTTAGAATACAGTGATAGTTTCACTACTTTTGTGTGTAAATAACAAAACTTTTTAAAAATGTTGCATTCTCAGGTTAGCTGTTTACAATGGTGATAGCTAGACAATATGTTAAAGGTGTTAGCCCCCTGTGTTCTCTGTCTATGTCATGATGTTTAGATTGATTCTAATCTAAAAAGTGAGATAACAGAGTTTTACATGAATTCATGCAGTTTTTGAGCAAAGGACAATGTAACCCTGCAAGTACAAATTCACCCCACAAAATATATGTGTGCATGTGGGTCTTTGTCTGTCTGTCTGGATTGGGGCTTGAGTGTGAGAAAGTGTGTGTAGTGAGTGCAGAGTGTCTTATGTCTGTGAGGGGGTGTGTGGGTGTGTGTGTAGTGCAATGGTGGTCACTTGTGATGTGACCAAACCCAAGGTCCCGGTTGAGGTCCTCCCTATGGATACCGAGCTTAGATATCAGCCTCTGCACGGCCACTTTTCACTGCTGCCTGTACCGAAGTCCGCCTTGGAGGATGGTCACCCGAAGGTCCGAGGTTGAATGTCTTGGACCACTGAAGTATTCCCCAACTGGGAGAGAACACTCCTGTCTGTTGATTGTTGTGTGGCACCCATTCATCCGTTATCGTAGCCTTTGCTCGGTTTCCCCAATGTACCATGCCACTGAGCAAGGGGAGGGGTAGGTGGTCTGTTAGTGCGCAGGGTGGCTGGGCATGCCCACTGGAAAGCTGGTTTTTTTTAAGATTAGATTACTTAGTGTGGAAACAGGCCCTTCGGCCCAACAAGTCCACACCGCCCCGCCGAAGCGTAACCCACCCATACCCCTACATCTACATCTACATCTACCCCTTACCTAACACTACGGGCAATTTAGCATAGCCAATTCACCTAACCTGCACATCTTTGGACTGTGGGAGGAAACCGGAGCACCCGGAGGAAACCCACGCAGACACGGGGAGAACGTGCAAACTCCACACAGTCAGTCGCCTGAGGCGGGAATTGAACCCGGGTCTCCGGCGCTATGAGGCAGCAGTGCTAACCACTGTGCCACTGTGCCGCCGTGGTTGGGGAGGGTCAGCCGGTACATGGGCTGGCTGGAGGCCGGAGGGTCGATCCACAGTCTGGAGGAAAGTGGGCCAGGAGGAGCCTGTCAGTATATGGGTGGGGTTGGGCCAGGTAACTGGCCCCACCCAGCCCAGGTAGCATCCTCGCAGGAAAGCAGGTATAGGGCAGGCTAGTTAGTACATAGGGAGGCTGAGCTAGACAGCCGATGGCAGTCCATAGGAAGGCTGACTGGGGAAGGATCAGTCAGTACACAGGGTGGCTGGGAGATAGACAGCCAATAGGTCAGTAGGAATGCTAGCCAGGAGAAAAGGTCAGTCAGAATGCGGAGTGGCCAGGTGTTGAAAGGCTAACAGTCCAATTGTAGGAAAGCAGGTCAGGTGTGGTTGGTTAGTACGTTGGGTGACCAGGAGCCAGTGGCCAATGACAGAGTTGGAGGACAGTGGGCTGGGGAGGGTCAGTCAGTATACAGGGTGGCAGGAGGTCAGAAGGCCAACAAACAGCTCATTAGAAAGCAGCCTGGTGTAGTCCCCCAGTACGTAGGTGACTGGGAGCTGAGTGGTCATTAACCAACCTGGAAGAAAGTACGTCTGGAGAGGGTCGGTCAATATGCAGGGTGGCCACTGTCCTACAGGAAGACTCCCAAAGAGATGGGCTGATCAGTATATAGCAGGGACTGGTGTCAGGTGTCTTTTCTTTAGAACACAGACCCAATATAGCTATTTGCTGTTTGATTGCACTGTCTTGTCTGTGTTTGTTATCTTTGTGATGAATGGAAGTGGGAATTGAGGTTTGACCTTGCTGCCCATACCCTTGTATATAGCTTTTTTTTGTGAACTGTGGCTTTCTGTTTGTTAACTGTGTATTTTGTACTGTTTAAATCTCCTGGTTATATTTTATTAGAATCTCCACAGTTTAGGGAACTGTCTGTGTTACTGCTGCTGTTGGTTTCTGCTTTTCTTTTTGGAGAACCTGATTCTTAACTGGTTGACTCAAAAACCAGTTTTTTAAAAATTAAAAAAAATAGGTTAGGTGGGAGGGGTGGGTGGCTTGCTGGGATGCTGGGGGGAATGTGTTCTGTGTTCCATTTGATTGGACTGTCTTGTCTGTTTGTTACTGTTTCATTTTTGACTGAAGGTGGGGTTTGAGGTTCGCCCTCCTTTCCCTGTTAACTGATTACACGATGGGGTTTGGTCTTGCTGCCCCTTCCCTGTAATTTGTTTGTGAACTGCTTTTGTTTGTTGTCAACTGTCTTTGTAATTTGTACAGTTTCATGAAAAATGGGACTGGTGGTTGGGTTAGGTGGTTTGCTGGGTTGCCACTGGTCTGTTCTATGCACTTTTATTTGTTTAATTGGACTGTCTTGTATGAGTTTGTTACTTTAGGGTGTAGGTTTGATATTCAGATGTTTCATTACCTGGCTAGGTAACATCATCAGTGGCAACCTCCAAGTGAAGCGAAGCTGTTGTCTCCTGCTTTCTATTTATATGTTTGTCCTGGATGGGGTTCCTGGGGTTTGTGGTGATGTCATTTCCTGTTTTGTTTTCTGAGGGGTCGATAGATGGCATCTAGATCTATGTGTTTGTCTATGGCGTTGTGGTTGGAGTGCCAGGCCTCTAGGAATTCTCGGGCATGTCTTTGCTTAGCCTGTCCTAGTCGAAATTGTGGGGTTTTTTTCCTTCGTGTGTAGGGCTACGAGGGAGAGAGGGTCGTGTCTTTTTGTGGCTAACTGGTGTTCATGTATCCTGGTGGCTAACCTTCTTCCTGTTTGCCCTACGTAGTGTTTGTGGCAGTCCTTGCATGGAATTTTGTAGACGACGTTGGTTTTGTCCATGGGTTGTACTGGGTCTTTTAAGTTTGTTCGTTTTTGTTTGACAGTGTGGGTGGGTGGGTTTGTGTGCTACTAGGATTCCGAGGGGTCTTAGTTTGTTACTCTTTCCTTTAATATAAGTTGGGATTTGAGGTGCATCCTCACTTCCCTGTTGCACAGTGGGGTTTGGGGTTTTGCCTTGCTGTCCCTTTATCCTGTAAATAGCCTTTTTTTGTGTGTGTGAACTACTGCTTATTGTTTATTGTTACTGTTTGTGCCATTTCATAAAATAGAAATAAACAGGAGGCTTAGAATCTCCTCCGTTCAGGAGACTAACTCTGAGATTGCTGGCCACATCAGTGTACAGTGCAGAAGTAAATAAACGGTGACTTGGTGACAGGATACTAGCCTCAGTGCCGTTTATTTTTAGTGGTGATGAGAGAAAAGAGCACTGAAAACATTGGGTTGCAAGCATTTCTGACATCGTGCCTTTGTTTAGGAAGTTTGACACAGTTAATCCTGCTGTTGAAGACTGGACCCAGTATTTGAAAAGAATGCGATTTATTTTTCTGGACAAATGACATTGTGGCAGACAAAAAGTAGCAAATAATCCTTCTGACTGCTTGCAGACCTGCAGCACTCTTGGTTATAAAGAGCTTTACTTTCCTAGAGGCACCTGACACTAAAACCTACCAAGAATTGATGGAGTTGGTTAAGAAATATTATGACCCGAAATCTCCATTCTGAGATGCTATTGGCTTTTATTTAGCTGTTAAAGGATTTGTGGGGGGTGGTGGTGGTGAGGAAAAGCGTATCAGGATTTTTGATGTGCTTATGACTGACAGGAATATAATTCTGGGTCAAGTCTGAATGCGATGCACTGAGAACACTTGGTATGTGGAATTAATGATGTAACCATGCAGAAGAGCCCACTAGCTGAAGTCCTGTTTTGAGCAATGCAACTAGCGTTTTCATTATAGAAGTGGCAAATAGAGTGTGGAACTACAGGGCATCCCAATGGAAGTGGACATTCTCATCTGTCTGACTGAGTTAGGGAATGCCACTTGTGTAGGCAATTGCAGAGGCTCAGGCAGGGAATATGCTGAACTGAAGGTTCCTAGGCCAGCCTACAGCAGAGCCCCACAACAAAGCTGAGCCTCTGCCAAATGGCTAAAAAATTTGAGAATCTGGGCAGGCAAGCCAAAGTAGTTGCTGCTGGTATGTAGACTTGACAGCAAAGAGGTACTGCAAGGACTGAATTGAGTAAGAGAACTCATTCATCATACTTGGGTGAGTGCACGCCTTGGAAAATCCCCCTATATGTGGTCAGATTAATTAAATTGCTTAACAATGCCCAAATTAAAACCGATTTAAAATTCATGTTTGGTTCACTGGTCACCCTGTTCCCATGGAGGTTAATACCAGTGTAGCTGTATCTGTGCTTGTAGAAGATTTTCTTTAACAAGATTTTGCTCGGGTCTCCAACCCTTAAGTTGGTGCAAGACCTCTGCCAGACTAAGAATGTACTCTGGGGAACCACTGCAGATTAAGGTTGCAACTTCAGTTTTCATCTCCTATGAGAAGCAGTTGGTGTGGTTACCACTGCTGGTAGTACAAGGCTTGGGCCAAAATCCTACTAGGATGGAATTGGTTGAGAAAGATTCACCTAGATTGTCTCGACACTTGGTTTAGAACATGGCTGCCTTAATGAAGTTGTAGTGAAAATTCCAAGAGTTTTTCAGGAAGGGCTGGGTACTATGAAACTGGCAAAGCCACTTTACATGTTGACCAGGAAGCCATTCCAAGATTTTTAAAAGGCCCACTTGGTGCCTTTTGCCTTGCGGCAAAAGTAGTGGCGGAAATCGGGAAACTGGAAAGTGAAGGAATCATCAAAACATTGCTGTTTGTAGAATGAGCAGCATCAGTCATACTGATTTGTGAAACCTGGTGGTCCAGCCCATCTTTTTGGGGATTTTAAGCAAACAGTAAACAGCTGCTCACAGATGGATTAACACCCAATCCCTTGTGTGGAGGACTTGTACACAAAGTTGGTGGGGGTTGCTGTCCTTTCTGAAGCTGGAAATGAGCCACACCAACCTGCAATTGCAACAAGCTAAGGAGTTTCAGAAGTTTGCTACAAGTAATACCAATAAGGTATTATACCAGACTGATACTTGGAGTATCACCAGCCTGCACATTAGCTTTTCCCAGCAGACCATGGAGAACATTTTTATAGGGGCTATTCCAGGTTGCCATTTATCTAGATGTACTAATAACAGAGAAAACCAGTAAAGAACATGAGAGAACTTGGACATATGCTTAAATGTTTCTCCCAGATGGGCATGTGCCTTAGATTGGGGAAAAATGTGTTCCAGGCACCGCAACTGATCTACTTGGGTTACAGAGCTGACAAAACTAGGTTGCACCTCTTAGAAGAGAAAGTAAGGGTGAACAAAGGAGCCCAGCTCTCATCTGTAACTAGAGCTTAGGTCTTTCCTTAGCTTAGTGAAGCATTACAGAAAATTCATTCATAAATTGCCCTCCATCTTGGCACTCTTACACCTGCTGAACGAACAGGGCAGCCTTGGAAATTCCTTCATAGGGAAGAAGTAGCCTTTTTGGGAAGTGGGGAAACAAAGCTATTGTCATCCAACATGTTGGAGCATTATGATCAGAAATAATAGGAAGTGCTGACTTGCATTGCCCCCACATATGGCACTGAGGTAATGTTGGCTCATGAGCCCAACAGGAACACCCAATAGTGTATACTTCCTGGACTTTGGACATAGATCCATTTGGCATCAGCCAATTGGAGCAGGAAGGTTTGGACATCTTTGTGAGGTAGTTCCAGCAGTACCTCTTTTTTTTTTTTTAAACGGATGAGAATTTGCCATAGTAACAGATCACAAACCCCAGCTAGGGCTACAGAAGAATGCAAGGCTGTGCTGCCCATAGTTTCCACATAGAATTCAGAGTTGAGCCCTTATTCTCAGTGTGTACAAGTACAAGCTAGAACGCTGTCCAGAAAGTCAAGTGGCTGATGCAGATGCCCTGAGCGGCCTCCCACTAGCAGATACTCCACCAGTGGTGATTTCCCCTGGAAGCGTCCATTTTGGTTTTATGCTTTGTGGACACCCTTTCGGTCATCACTGACAAAGTGATTCTCTACTAGTGAAAGTAGAACAGCTAATGGTAATGGGGCAAACAAAAGAGCAATAGCAACATGCATTGAAACATTTCCGGCAAGACCAGATCACTATTGAGGATGGCCTGTTGCTATAGGGAGCAAGGGTGATTGTCCCGAGTAAAGATCGCTGTCCAATAGTGGCTGAACTCCACCAGAGTCATCCAGGAGTTTCAAAGATGATGCTCGCAAGAAGCTGTCTGGTGGCCAGTTTTAGATGCTGACAAAGCTGCATTGGTGGGGCAGTTCCTAGTGCCAGTAATGTAGAATTGCCACCAGTTATGCCCTCACATTTGTGCGAATGGCCATGTCAACCCTCAACTCTGCATGTTGACCATGCTGATCCTTTCATCTGCTCAATGTTCTTGGTCATTGTGGATACCCATTCAAAATGGTTGGATATGCATAACATTTGGTCAGCACACATGGATGACCATTGAGAAGATGCGAGCGTTGTTCATGATACAGGAACTCTGAAGTATTGGTCATGGACTTTGGTCACTTACCAGCATATAATTTGAATGTTTCCTAAATTCCAATGGCATTCAGCTCCCTACCTTCCTTCCATCCATCCAAATGTTGAAGCAGGCTTAATGAAACAGCCTATAGCGTAAATGGATACCAAACTTTTCTGGCTCCTGTTCGTTTCTTTTTCTAGGATCACCCCATGCACAACAGGGATAGCTCCAGCAGAGTTGCTGATGGGGAGAAGACTCCGCACCAGATTAAACCTAATATTCCTGGCCGGGGGAGGGGTGTTGAAATAGCGGCAGGGATGCCAATATTGGCCATATGCTGCCTCTAAGTGAGAGACAGTTTATTTCAGGGGAAGAAGTTTGGTGCCAGAACCATGGAAATGGTCCTGTATGGATGCGAGGTGAGGTTGATGTGAGTCATAGACCTGACTTTACAAAGTTCGGGTAGGTGATTAGTTCTGAACAAACACCTGGATCACCTGAAAGTTGATACCTCACAAACTGGGCAGGAGCAAAACGTGCCTGGCCCCTCTGAACAGCCCGAAGGCCTGTCAAATCACTGGTTCTTTCCCTTCGACTAGTATTGAGGAAATGACAAATGACATGCCCGAAACGTCGATTTTTCCTGCTCCTTGGATGCTGCCTGACCTGCTGCGCTTTTCCAGCAACACATTTTTCAGCTCTGATCTCCAGCATCTGCAGTCCTCACTTTCTCCTGCCAGAAAAGGAGGAAACTCTCCTGAGACATTATGGCTGCAAGGGGTGGGCAATGGTCTGATACGTGCTCTCCAAATCAGAGGAAACAGACCTGGGGCAAAAACTTGGCTGGAAAGGTTATGATAAAGACCAGTGTTCATCCCTGGACATAGTGAGGAAGGGATGTAATGATTGGAACCAAGTGGACCTTGTTGACTGAGGTCCTTGATTTGGTCTGGGTTAACTACCCCAGAGTCCTGACTGACCAATGTAACCAGGAGATTTAGAATCTCTCTTCAGTTCAGGGGACTGACTGAGCTGGCTGTCCACAGCCAGTATACTTGGAGAAAGTGAAGACTGCAGATGCTGGAGAGCAGATTCAAAGTGTGGTGCTGAAAGCACAGCAGGTAAGGCAGTAGCTGAAGAGCAGGAGAGTCAACACTTCAGGCATAACCCCTTCATCAGGAATTCCTGATGAAGGCCTTTTGCCTGAAATGTTTTTGTTTTGTTTCTGTTCCTTGGATGCTGCCTGACCTGCTGTGCTTTTTCCAGCGCCACTCTAATCTAGACATAGTCTCTTTTAAAACTAATCAAGAAGCATTGCCTTTAAAACAACTATGATCTCTTTCATGTCTTGTTGACCTGACCGTAATCCATTCCCAAGCACATCCAAATATTTATTAACTTGATTTCACTTGTCTTTTGTTTTAACCCTTGCACAAATTTTGTCATCTTCAGAGTGCTAACCGTAATCTCCATAAAGCTGAGATGTTTATTGAAAAGCACCAAGAGTAGTAGTGGACTTGGGCCCAATGCCTAGGGCACACCACTACTAATGTCTCCAGTTGAGCTATATCTATTAACTATAAAGCCTTGGCTGCGGAATTAAAGTCCAGTACTAATCCAGTTGTGATTTGGAGACATCAGTGTTAGACTGGGGTGTACAAGGTTTTTAAAAAAGAAATCACAACACTAGGTTATAGTCCAGTTTTATTTGGAAGCACTAGCTTTCCTAGCACTGCTCCGTCAGGTGGTTGTGGAGTACACTATTGTAAGACACAGAATTTATAGCAAAGGTTTGCAGTGTGATGTAACTGAAATTATATATTGAAAAAGACGTGGATTGTTTAAGTCTCATCTTTTAGAATGACCATGTTGGTTTCAGTTTAATATGTAAATTGCAAAACTTTTTTTAAAAGTTAATTCTCCAGTGCACTTTAGTAATTGGTGTCATGTCAGCTCCAATGAAGATATTGAAGGTGTTCTGTCCTGAGAGGCTGACTGTGCCACAATGTAAATCGTTTTTTTTAAATCAGTCTGACCATTGTGGCACAGACAGAGCCTCTCGGGGAGTTAACACCTTCAATACCTTTATCTGAGCTGACATGATACCAATTGTTAAAGTGCACTGGAGAATGTAACTTTTAAACAATGGTGTTTTCTGATTTCTGATGAAAGAACTGAAACCAACATGGTCATTCTAAACAATCCAGGTCTTTTTCAATATATAATTTCAGTTAATCACACTGTAAACCTTTGCTATAAATTCTTAGTCTTTATTCTCAATCACCTGATGAAGGAGCAGTGCTCTGAAAGCTAGTGCTTCCAAATAAACCTGCTGGACTAAAACCTGGTGTTGATATTTTTAACTTTGCACAAAGCAAGTGTCTCTCTCATTTCTATTGATACCACAAAAACCTAAGTTATGGAGTAATGTGATGAAAGATACCTTGTTAAAGGCTTTTTGGAAGTTTTGGATCGACTTTGTTGCAACAAAAGTTTTTCCAATTATAAACCAGCTTTTGTTCCAGGTATCATTGCTAATCTTTATATAACTGCTTTATGCCCCTTTTTTTTTTAAATCTACAAGTCCTTAAAGTAATATATTTAACAGATTTATAATAGTCTAGTTACCACATAGTGAGTTGTCATTATTTTCATTTGTGGTAGGGGCTAACATAACTGTTTAACTGGGCAAAAGTGAGGACTACAGATGCTGGAAACCAGAGTCTAGATTAGAGTGGTGCTGGAAAAGCACAGGTGGTCAGGCAGCATCAGAGGAGCAGGAAAAATGGACGTTTCGGGCAAAAGTCCTTCACCAGAAATGAAGCCTGTGTCTTAATTCCTGATGAAGGACTTTTGCCCGAAACGTCCTTTTTTTTTCCCCTGCTCCTTGGATGCTGTCTGACCTGTGCTTTTCCAGCACCACTCTACAACTGCTTAACTGCCTGACACCCAAACATGCTTCTCTTTGAATCAGTTTAGTCAATTTTGTAAACTGTATTAAGGGCACCCTCACTCTAACAGTCATTTTGCAAAAGGTACAGTTAATTTCAACTGATAATAAATGGCAATTGATAGGTTTTAATCATATAACTGGGTTATTGTTTTCTTTCTTTTCGTGCTTATTAAAAGTAATGGAGGAAAGTTCCTATAGATGCCTCCTTGTTTGATCATCATTTGATAAATACTACAAATCAAGTTTAAAAAAAATACTTCTCTAAAGTTATGAATGATAAGCAATTAACAGAAGTGGGTCCCAGCAAAATGAAATTTTGAAGTTGGTTTAAAACTTAATTCAGCAAATGCTATGAATTTATCAAATGTAGTGTAGCAAGAGAATTTGGTTCGTGAATACTGATGCAAGAATAGAAGAAGTCATCCTTAAAGGGGTCAACCACTGACTTGATCTTGAGAAGCATGTATCCACAATTGTCAGAACGGTTACATTGCTAATAGAAATGGAATAGGTATACAGGTAATTCTGCTATAACACATTTTGTTAATGTGAATTCTCTGTAACTCAATTGACAAATTGGGGGCACTGTTTCTGAACTGTGTGAATTTTTTAAGTGTGCTGGCTGTAAATGATCACCAACACTTCAAACGATTTTTCTATAATACGGGGTTGTGCAAGCCTAGAGCTACCTGTACTATGACTTAAATGGGCATGAGCCATTCCTGAAGAAGGGCTCATGCCCGAAACATCGGTTCTCCTGCTCCTTGGATGCTGCCTGACCTGCTGCGCTTTTCCAGCAACACATTTCAGCTCTATCACTTAAATGGCCCATTTCAGAGCAACAACTGGTTTTGAGTCAATTTCTTATGGGTGGAAAATATCTGCTTTGTGCCAAAATACCACTCAGATCATGATGCCAGAGTAATGAATCTCTAATAATTCACCAGTCAGTGGCAAACACCTCAATACAAACTATGCCATACCAACTATGAATTTCAATCTGACAAGCATCCGAACAGTGGAGTGGAAACTTTCAAAAAAAAACCATTTTAATGAAAACCAATGGACATGAGAAAACAAGATTCAGGATAATGGACTAAGAATATTATAGAACTTTATAGTAATTTTCAAATGTCGATTTTCCTGCTCGTGTTTGTGTAAGTTCTTGTCAATGGTTGGATGGATAAGGATAAAGTGAATTTATAAGATTACTTTATGGGATACGCACCCTGCTGGTTTATACAAAAATAGCAATTTGTTAAAATGGGATGTAACATCTTGAATAAGATCAAGAGCTAGCTAATGAAGAAATAACTCCAAACTATAACTTAAGTAGGAGCTTTAACATAAGACACATCCAAAAGACAGGTTTGTGTCTCAGCAAGGTTCACATTCACAAATCTTCACAAGGAGAGGAAACAATACTTTTTTTCTTTTGCCCACTTACACTGGTGGTTCACATTTTAATACTCAGTCTATAAGTTAATCCCCATTCTCAGAGGTATTTCAGTTTTGTGGGGAGATGATGTCCAATGGGCTATTATCACTGGACTATTATTGCAGAGACCCAGGAAATGTTCTTGGTTTTAATCTCACCATGGCAGATGATGGAATTTGAATGCAATAGTAATCTGGAATTAAGAGTATGATGAACACAAAACCATTGAATGTCGGAAAAATCTTTACTAATGTTCTTTTTAGAGAGGGGAAACTGTCAACCTTACCTGGTCTGGCCTACATGTGACTCGAGCCAGCATTGTCCCATGTCCCATGAATGAATACTTTAAAAAAATTTACACATGATTTGGTATGTTTTATATTTGCTTCACATCCATTTTAAGTGACATTTAGTCAAGGAGACCATCAGTGATTTGTTTCCAAAGCACACCCTTGTTCATTTTTGTAGGGATCTATATTAGAAAAACTGCAAAAGAAATATGCAAACATAAATGACTAACTGATCTGATATGAAAATTAGCTTTTTTTTCCAAACTTAGAGATTCTTAATGCTTGTAAACACATTTTAATTGTTTAACAGCTTCTCTTCCGAACTAAGATGTCTGTTTTTCAAAATGTTCAAGGAGACATTTCTGACTTGATGGAAAATAACTGCAAAAATTGCATTTTTGTTTTAATATATTTCAATGCTATACATTGTGGAGTTATTGAATAATCTCCTTTTATTCATTAGGGAATAGCGGAAGAGAAACTAGCAATGAATGGAAGTTCTCCAGCAGGACTTACAAAGCTCCAGTCGTTACTCCTGTCAAGAATAAGTTAATCATGGATGGTAGGTCAACCTATGTCTGCAAGCCACTGAATATAGTTTGTATATGATCCTTTATTCAGAATATAACACCATGCTGATAAGATGTTCCTTACAAAATTCAGCATTTCTTTTATTTCTCACTGCAGTTAACTTTTGTAAAGGTTACATTAACAATCTTCTTTAAATACTACTTTAATGTCCTGCTGAGCATTATAGTATCTGTGTTACTTTTAGGTACACTACTAAATATAGTAGTTGCATGAATTGTTGTAGACTTGAAGTCAAATGTTGCACATTTCCTGTTCTCTGGCTTACTTTTTGGACTGGAGCAAATGTCAAAATAGTCAAAGTCCAACAGCACAGACAGGCCCTTTGGCCCAAACTGGTCCATGCTGATCATGTCCATTCGCAGTCACCCTGTTCCTCTGCACTTGGCCCATATCCTTCAAAACCTATGTATTTGTCCAAATGCTTTTTAAATGTACCTGCCTAAACCATTTCCACTGACAGCTGATTACATATGAGCACCAATTTCTGCCTGTCAGGTTTCCTTTTTTTTTGTTTCACCTCCTAACCTTTAAACTAATGCCTACTTGTCCTTGGTTCCTCAACCCTGGGGGGGAGAAAAGTGCCTATCCATGCCTCTTATGATCTTATACCATGCCTCTTATGATCTATAAGTTTCCCCCCACCCCCAATTCTCCTACACTCTAAAGAAAAAGCTTGTCCAATCTCACCCTGTAACTCAGACCGTTAAGTCCTAGCAACATGCTTGAGTTTCTTCTACACTGTTTCCACTTTAACATATCTCCTGTAGCAAAATGACAAAAACTGATCGCAATACTCCAAATGCAGTCTCACCAGTGTCCTGTACAACTGCAGTGTAACTTCCCAACTTCTATACTCGGTGCCCTGACCTGAAGGCCAGTGTGCCAAATGCTGTCTTCACTGTCCGGTCGACCTGTGACTCCTCTTTCAGAGAATCCTACACTTGAACTCCGAGGTCAGTCCTTCTTCCTTTTTATTTTCTTTTAAGACTCTACCATTTGCCATGAAAACTCCTGCCCTGATCGATCATTCGTTCATTCGCTCATTCGTTCATTCGCTCACTCGCCATTTCTCGGCCCACTTCCCCAGCTAATCAAGCAATTTCTGATCACCTTCCTCACTGTCCACTATACCACCTGTTTTAGTGTCATCTGCAAACTTACTAATCATGCCTCCTACATTTCTCCTCTAAATCATTGTATCTAATCTAATCTAAATAACAAGTAGTCATGTGCCCAGCACTGACACCTGAGGCACTCCAGTCCAACAATCATCCTTCCACTATATTATCCTCTGCTTCCTACCAGCTTAAGAAGGGCTTATGCCCGAAACATCGATTCTTCTTCTCCTTTGCTGCCTGACCTGCTGCGCTTTTCCAGCAACACATTTTTAAGCTCTGATCCCCAGAATCTGCAGTCCTCACTTTTTCCTACCATCCAGCCAATTTTGCCAGCTCCCCCTAGATTCCATGTGATTAACCTTCCAGAGCACCCTACTATGTGGAACCTTATATGGTTTTCAGCAAGGCATTTGATAGACTACATCTACTATCCTACCCTCGTCAACCTTCCTGGTCACTTAATCAAAGAACTCTAACAAATTTGTGAGGCATGGGCTCCCACACAAAGCCATGCTGATTTGCTCCTAATCCAACTCTGTCTTTCCAAATTCATGTATCTTATCTCTCAGGATCATCTTGAGTAACTTACCTACTACAGATGTTAGGCTTACTGGTCTATAGTTCCCTAGTTTTGCTTTGCACCCCTTCTTGAATAAGAGCACAACACTTGCTGCCTTCCAGTCTTGCAGGACCTCGCCCATGGCTAACAATGATGCAGAAATATCAATCCGGGTTCTGCAACTTCTTCTCTAGCCTCCTTACTTACATCTGGTCTGGCCGGGTCCAAGAGATTTATCCACCTTCATAAATCTAATACTCCCAATACCACTTCTACTGCGATATGAACTGTCCCTAAGGTATCTTCACTAACTTTCCCAAGTCTTCATGGTTTTTCTCCAGGGTAAACAGGAGAAATATTCATTTGAGGACCTTGCCCATTTCCTGTGGTTCTATGCACAAATGTCCACTTTGGCCCTTGAGGGGTCCTGTTCTGTCTAGCTATTCTTTTTCCTTTTAATATACTTAAATAACCTCTTTGGATTCACCTTAGCCTGGGCTGAGAAGATTATCTCATGCCCCCCAGATTTTTCCTCCTTCAGTAAACTCCTGTATCCCCGATATACAAGGGATTCCCTTGACTCTAGCTACCTGTAGCTGAGCCATGCCTCCTCTTTTTTTTTTTCTGGTCAAAAGCAGCAATATCTCTTGACATCCAAAATTCCTTGTTCTTGTGAGCCTTACCCTTCACCCTCACAGGAACCCATAGACCTTGAACTCTCGCTATCTCACTTTTTAAATGCCTCTCACTTGCCAGGGGCCCCTTTGCCTGCAAATAAACTACTCCAATCAATCCCTGCAAGCTGCTGTCTGATTCCATCAAAATTTACCTTGCCCCTGTTTTGACTTTGAACCTATGGGCCAGTTTTGTCCCTCTAGATAAGTATCTTAAAATTAATAGAACTATGGTCACTGGGACCAAAGTGCTCACCACTTTCAACCTCAGTTACCTGTCCTGGCCTATTTCCCAAGAATAGGTAGAGTTTTGCTTCTTCTCAAGTAGCATATACTACTTGAGGAAACTTCCCTAAACACACTTAACAAATCCCACCCCATCCATGCCTTCATGCATATAAATGGATATGGAAGTCCTGGTCTGTTAGGAAAATTAACATCCTCTACTATGGCAACCCTATTGCTCCTGCAAGTCTCCCCAGTATCCCTGCGTATTTGTTCCTCTAATTCCTGTTAATTATATGGGGGCCTATAGTCAAACCACAACATCACTATCCCCTTTATTTCTTAGCTCCACCCACAAAGCCTCACTGGATGGTCCTTTTAGTTTTTTCATCTCTGACAACTGCTGTGACACTTAATCAAAAGGTAACTGTTCCCCCTCCCCTCTTTCCTCAACCTCTGTCCTGCCTAAAGCACCTGTACCCTGGCACATTAAGCTACCCCTCCCTTAGCCAGGTTTTTGTAATGGCTATCATATCCCAATCCCACGTACCTATTCACACAGTTCATCAGCCTTACCTGTCAGCCCTCTTGCATTGAAATAGGTGCGATTTAATCCAATAGGCATTCCTTGCTCCCTGTCGTGTTCCAACCTGACCTGTCTCTTCAACTTAAAGTTTCTGATTATTGTATCTCCTTTTGAGCCTTGCACTTGCATCCCTGCTGTTGATCCCACCCAATTGCCAAACTAGCTTAAACCCTCCCTTGTAGCATTAGCAAACCTGGCCATCAAGACATTGGTCTCCTCCAGTTCAGGTGCAACCTGTCCCTCTTGAACAGGTCACCTGCACCAATCCTTTGGCCATGCATTCATCTGCCATATCCTCCTGTTTATACCCTCACTCACATGTGACCGTGGAAGTAGTCTGGAGATTACCACCCATTTTGCATACCTTTTTATTCTGCTACATTTTCCCCTGACAAATGCACCTAACTTACACACCCCTAAACACTATGGGCAATTTAGCATGGACAATTCACCTAACCTGCACATCTTTGGGCAGTGGAGGGGGAAACCAGAGCACCCATGAAGTTGAACCTGGGTCCCTAGTGCTGTGAGTCAGCAGTGCTAACCATTAAGCCACAGTGCTGTCCATTCCAAGCCATAACTGAATCATGTTCTGAAAATTGTGGATTTGAACCAACCTCATTAATGTTATATTGGTTAAGCTATTACATGTTATTTCAGGCCGTGTTTTTTGGCAATGGATTAATAGATGTGGGTATTTGGAGTGTTTTGATACTTATGATTGTGTATCTGAGTTTAGATTTTGATAGTGCAACTTCAACATGAACTAGCAACCTACCACAGGAAATAAGAAAAATGCAAACTTTACAGTCTTTTAGTCATAGTTGAACTTTGTATTCATTGTTTAAATTATCTAATAATTCATTGTAATTGACTTCAAATTGAGTAAATTATCTTAGCACAACCGTTTTTGATGCAAGCAATTTAAAGTAGCAAGTAGATGGTATTAAAATGAAGTTGTATTTTAGCTTTTATCAATCATTGATATTACTTCAGCAAAATTTGCTATGACATATAAACAATAAACTGGTTAAGCACCAGAAACCATACTGCAGTCCTAGATCACTGTGGGCAAATCCATGGAACATGACTAACACTTGAAATGAACTGAATGTTTGTAGAAGTTGTAGGTTTTGAAGCTGCCGTTTTACTTGTGGCTTGCCATAATTTTCTATTATATAACACAATATTTGCCTCAATGTTGATTACTAGTAACCAAACAATTTTTCTTTTCAGCTTTTAAAGGATCTAGTCGACGCTCAGCACAGACTTCGCAACCAAGTCCTGAGGAGGTAAAATGCTAAATAGTCTACAACTTATTTTGTAAATGATCATTTCATCTATGCTAATCCAATTTACCATGACCATGCAGGTGGGAATCAAGACCAATGTGTAGCATTAAGGTCAAGGGGTGTTAGAGTCTAACATTAGGAAGTAAGTAATTAGCGCGATGGCATTGTTGCTCGTCCAGTAATCCAGAGACCCACTGGAAAATTAGTTTAAATCCCACCACGGCAGATGGTGTAATTTGAAGTCAACATTAAATCTGATTGAAAATAAACTGTAGTATTCCAGTCACATGAAGATAGATTTTATGGCCGTTTAAGTATGTTTTAGGCATGAGTGACACATGGCAACTGAGAACCCACCTTCCTGCCCACTCCCATTTGGTGCCCACATTAATATGGAATAGGTGAGGTTCCCCATAGTCTGTCTACCCTAAAGCTTGTTGGCCAAAGAGGCCAATAAATGCCCATCTCCCACTGCCCAGTGGCAGTGGAGACAGATTAAGGTCCTTATAGGCCACTTCAGGTTCTTAACGTACTTCCATTGCCATAATACACTGAGCAGTAGAAGGCAGGTGAGTGTGGGGGGGCATTTAGTTTGTTTTTTTTCTACCTGAGTTGGTGGATAGACTAGAAGAAAAAGAGGTTTTACATTTAGGGGTTGAATGCGAGGTGGTATTGTGCAAAGTGGAGGACATCACCAACCATGGTGGAAGCATTTGCCTTTTTCATGTATGCCAGGCCGCAAAATATTCATGATGGCACAATTTATGACTTCATCTGCTTCAAGTTAGGAATCTCCATGGCTCCATTGATCACTTCATGTCCAAATAGCCCTCTCCCCAATTCCCAGGCAAGTTCTGGAGTGAGGCTTGCCTGGGAATTGGAGTTATATTCCACCTATGAATGTGTTCACTCTACAGATTTGGCTGTTTTACTATGTATTTTCAGCAGTTCCTGTTTTATATCTCAAAGAAACTTTCTAACTCTTTTTGTTAAATTTTATTTTACAGGTCATAATTAGTGATGATTCAGATATGGAAGAATCTCGTCTATCCAGTTTCTCAAAACAAAATCAGCGGTATGCATACTTCATTCTCATATAGTAGAATGTGATGGTAACAGAGCTATTAGTTTGGGAATGAATAACAGCTGGAGACTTGAAGACATCTGTAATTTGCTGATTTCCATTTTTAAGAATGTAGACAAATATTAATTGAATCCGATTTAATGAAAGTAATTTGCAGGCTTCCAAAAACATCAGGTGAATTGGCCATGCTAAATTGCCCGTAGTGTTAAGTGCAGGGGTAAATGTAGTGGAATGGGTCTGGGTAGGTGCGCTTCGGTGGGTCAGTGTGGACTTGTTGGGCCGAAGGGCCTGTTTCCATACTGTTAGTAATCTAATCTAATCTAAATGTGCTGCTTAATTCTAGTTTCGCTATATGTGAAATAAAAAAAGGTGAAGTTGCTATTGTCCCAGAGCACCATAAGGCTGCACTCTCATTAAAGATGAACAGTGGTGGCTTAGGTGAGGAGATGACATCAAGAAGGTGGGATCTTCATGGCGACCTCAGCTGGAACAGAAATTGAATCCACGCTGTTGAGGTCACCAACTGAATTAACCAACCCCTAGTAAAATATGTGAAACATTAGAAGTAAAGAAAACCTTTAGCTGCTGTAAATCTGATCATTTTGCCTGTACCTGGCCTTGCCTATAAAAAATAACCAGGGCTCCAGACTCTAAGAATGAGTATGCTGAGGGTAGTCTTCTCCCCCGCTGTTTGCGACTATTCAAGCAGGTCTTCAAAATAAGTTTCTTCCATGTACAGATACTAATTAAATGATTTTAAATGCATTTATTTGAAAAGTATTTGTTCTACAAGAGAATTGAATATTAAATACCAACCAAATTAGTAAATGAGTCAATAGTTTTTATTTTCGGCGTTTCTTTTTTTAAATTGCGTCTACTCAGGTATAGTAGTTGGGTTTTTAAAGTCCTGTTTCTTCACTGAATTGTGGTCAGGCAACATGCAGCATTGGAGTGAAGCAATTTTCTTTACACGTTTTTTTTCTCCAGTTTTAAAACTTCAAAGTCTGCCTGTCAGCTAAGGGAGAGAGTACACAGATGAAGCTGTGTAAATTACATCCAGCACTGTTATACAGCAGCAATCTACATATTTTCATTGCAGCCTGAAGTCTTCAGTAGTCAGGTTCTCCACCCCCACCACTCCTTTATTTTTAACAGATCTTCTTTCTCCAAACTGTCTTCAGGTCATCGTGGAACATTAGTGCAGTAGCAGTTTTGAAATACCATGTTTGTCTCATGTATGACACTAGGGCAGGAGGACCCAGGATACCATCATTACCTGAGATGTTCTGATATCATTGTGTTTCACATAATTGGAACCTTCCAGGAGTTAAACTAGAATACAGAAGAGTTTGAGATACTGTTGGAAGGGCATTGGAAGCACCCTGTGAACAAACACAGGATGAAGACCAGTCCTGTGCTCATTGAATCATTAAAAGTTGTTTGACTGCACTGAAATATGATCAAAAGAGCTGAATTCTCAAGAGGTGACAGTGACTGCCCTTGAAGTCAAGGCAGCATTTGACCAAGTGTGGTATCAAGGAGGGTTAGCAAAACTGAAGTGAAGAATTGGTGCTATCCACTACAACACAAGACCACCTCTATAGAAATGTATGTGTTTTTCATGAAACAGCCCTTTTTGAATTTCAAATAGATAATTATTCCAGTTGTTGATTTGTGATCCTTTTTTCATTTAAAAAGGAATTCAAGTGGATCAGGATCTTTCAGTAGAAGAGGTTCACAAAACCAGTCTAAAGGAGTAAATTTTTATGATGACGATGATGAGGTAATTTCTAGTTTTATTCCTCTTGATTGTTCACTTATTGATGGTATTCAGCAGGTCAGGCAACATCTGGAGTGAAACAGAGGTAATGTTTCGGGTGAATGGTTTTCTTTTTCATCAGAACAGCTGAATTGAATTCCATCTGCTATCTTGTCTGTGCATTCTGTTACATACCTCAAGTTCAGTAGCATTGAATTTTGAAGTTTTAACCTGTATTGCACAATTCAAATCATTAATACTAATCAACCAAGGAACTGTTGTAGCACTGACCCTTCATTAACATCACTGACTAGCATCTTCCATCTAAACAAATGACCATTTACCACACCTCTCTGTTCTGTTCTTATTCTATCTTTTTTAAGGCAATGTAGACCTCTATTGCATAAGCTTCAATTTTGTTACCCTGTCTCCTATCTAATACTTTGTCATCCTTTTCTTCAAAGTATTCAATTATGTTAGAGTATAATCTGCCTTTTTACAGATTTGAGTTAATTAGACTCTCTCAAAGTCTGTTTTATCCTTGACTGTTGTCTCTAAACCTTATCCACCATTAAACTGATTAATTCTTTTACTAAGTCTGTCCTTGCAACTTTTCTTGATTTTTAATGTTGTCACATTGGGAGGTGAATGTTGCTATGATTTAGTTGAAAGCTTTTGAAATGCTGGTACTCAACTTCTAACACCTTTTACACTTAAAAGAACCGATACTGCTTGGTTGTTGTACTTCATTTGGCTTTGTGGCAGGTGAGAGATTCTGAATGTTTGAAAGTGTTGTCCACCTGAAAGATGGCATAATGTCGATGATGAAATTGGATGATATTCAGTGCAGAGAGGTGTGTGCGGTGATGCACTTTGGTGCAAAGAGCGTGGAGGTAGGATACTATTCCAAAGGGTATGCTGGAGCAGAGTGTCCTGTGTGGATATATATATAAGTTATTAAAGGTAGCAGGACAGATATGGAAGACCTGTTGATAAAAAGAAAGCATAAGGGTTCAAACTTTACATGGTGGGAGAATTTGGAACTGAATTTCTCAGCAGTATATGATTGAAATGAGTTGACGACTGATTTTTGTTATACAGAGTGTTGTAGCTACATGATGGTTGCAAATATTAGCTTGTATCTTGTAAATCAAGCTTCATTTTAGTTTAGTTTTCACACCAATAATCAAAACTCTGCAACTTTTAATGATCATGCTTTAATAAATTCCACTGAAACATACTTGACAATAGCTAAAACTAGAATTCCAAACCAATATATGGGAAACGTAATATCGCTTTGACAAGGCATTTGAAAAATATTTTAATATTTGAACATGCGCAGTTTGTTGTTAAAGCATGTTCTGATATGTAAAGCATAATTAATTTTGTGCAGTTTGGTTTATTTCACATCAGTATTTATTGTGGATAAGGTCATGAAAACTTGAAGTAAATGATGTCTTGGAAAAAGGTTCATATTAAAGAAGGAGTACTGGAGGTTTTAAAATGCATAAAGGTAGACAAATCCCCAGGACCCTAGAACTACTTGAGAAGCTAGGGAAAAGATTGCTGGGACCTTTCCTGAAATGACTGTTGATGATACAAACTTGGTTGAGGTGTTGTAAGACTGGAGGTTGGCTAATGTGGCATTTTATATGAGAGGCTGGAAGGAAAAGCCAGTGAGCCTTAAGTCAGTGGTGGGTAATGTTGGAAGGGATTGAGGGACAGATTTACGTCCCTTTTGGAAAGGCAGCGACTGATTAGGCATAGTGCATGGGAGATAGTGTCTCAGTAACTTGAATTTACTGAAGAGGTGACATTGGTTAGGCCACTGTTGGAATATTGCATGGACTTCTGGTTTCCTTCCTATGTGAAACTTGAAAGGGTTCAGAAAAGATTTACAAGGATGTTGCCAGGGTTGGAGGATTTGAGCTATAGGGAGATGCTGAACAGGCTGGGGCTGTTTTCCCTGGAGCATTGGAGGCTGAGGGGGTGACCTTTATAGAGATTTACAAAATTATGAGGGGCATGGATAGGATAAATAGGCAAAGTCTTTTCCCTGGGGTCAGGGAGTCCAGGACTAGAGGGCATAAGTTTAGGGTGAGAGGGGAAAGATATAAAAGAGACCTAACGGGCAACATTTTCACGCAGAGGGTAGTACGTGTATGGAATGATCTGCCAGAGGAAGTGCTGGAGGCTGGTACAATTGCAACATTTAAGAGGCGTTTGGATGGATATATGAATAGGAAGGGTTTGGAGGGATATGGGCCTGGTGCTGGCAGGTGGGACTAGATTGGGTTGGGATATCTGGTCGGCATGGACGGGTTGGACCAAAGGGCCTGTTTTCATGCTGTAGATCTCTGACTTTCTGACTCTATGATTGAAGGCAGAGCGCTAAACAGCGTGTATCTGGACTTCAGCAAAGCATTCAACAAGGTTCTCCATGATAAACTGGTTATTATATAGTTAGATCATATGACATGGGTCTCAGAGGAGCTAGTCAATTGAATAAAAATTGGCTTAGAGGTAGGAGACAAAGGGGATAGAGGATTGCTTTTTGAACTGGAGGCCTGTGACCAGTGGTGTGCCACAAGGAACTGATGCTGGGTTTACTGCCTGCCTTCAATTTATGTAAATGATTTGGATCTGAATGCAGGAGGCATGATTAGTGTGAAGATACCATGGCTTTAAGAGGTTACTTTGTCCTGACGTTTTGTTTAATGAAAGGTATTAAGTGTCCAGTAGTCTACTAGAATAAACAGCTTGTGAAGCCTTGGAATGTTTTAGAAAGTTGGAACAATAGAAGCAGCCTGTATAGATGTAGTCAAGCTCTCACTGAACTGGGATTTTTAATTTTAGCTTTCAGCAGTTCATAGTTTTTGCTGGGGTCTCAGCAGCATTGTAGGTTGCAGTAAATCTTTCCTGGCTGCTATGTCCTGTCAGAATTTTCTCTTGATTTTGTTTCTTCTTGGGCTATGGGAATTGCATGTGAGACAATCTGTTTCCTGAATTTGCCTTTTGCCAAGGTTACGTTTATGGCATGTTACTATATTGAACAGTTAATTTAGTATTATTCTGTTAAGCTTTCCAATAGAATAAAGTTATCCTAATTCTGTATTTTTTTGTATTTTAACCATAGTGGATGTATCAAGTGTATTTTCGGTCAAATCACTGGATTTAAGACAATCAAGTTGCATCTAGAACACAACACCTTACATTTACCTTTTTAAAATAAGAAATAGTTAGGGTCCGAGCTATCTTCTGAATATTTTGAGGGGGTTTGGTCTGCTCTATAACGTTAGTAAGTTGTAAATGATACCAAAATAGGTGATAGTGGGCATTGAAGATTGAGTACAATGTGCCAGTGAGATGAGTGGCAGATGAATTTGAATTTGGATAGATGTGAGGTGTTGCATTTTGATAAGACAAACCAGGGCAGGACTTTTACACTTAATGGTAAGGTCCTGGAGAGTGTTGCCAGGCAAAGATTTGAGGTGGAGGTATATAATTCCTTGAAATTGGAGCTACAATAGACACAATGGTGAAGAAGGCATTTAGCATGCCTGCCTTTATTGGTCAGAACATTGCAGATAGGAATTGAGATGTCATGGTGCAGCTGTACAGGACATTGAGACTGCTTTTAGACTACTGTGTGCATTTCTGGTTGTCCTTTTTATACGAAGGATGTTGGTAAACTTGAGAGGGTGCTGAAAAGATTGAAGGATATTGCCAGGACTGGAGGGTTTGAGTTATGGGGAGAAGCTGTATACACAGGGGCTATTTTTAGGTGATCTTTAGAGGTTTATAAAATCATGCTGGGAGAATAGTCAAGATTTTTTTCCTAAGGTGGGGAAGTCCAAAACTAGAGGACGCAGGTTTAAGGTGAGAAAGAAAAGATTAAAAAGGACCTGAGGGGTAACTTTTTCACCATATGGTGGTGAGGTAGAACAAGCTGCCAGAGGAGGCGCTGGAAGCAGGTACAATTACAACATTTGAAAACCATCTGGATGAGTATATGAATAGGAAGGATTTAGAAGGACCGGAGAATTGATGCTTGAAACATTGATTCTCCTGTTTCTCAGATGCTGCCTGACCTGCTGTGCTTTTCCAGCATCACATTCTCTACTCTAATCTCCAGCATACGCAGTTCCCACTTTTGTGTAGGGTTGAGAGGGAGATAGGCCAAATGTTGGCAAATATGACGAGGTCTGATTGGGATGTCATGTCGGCACAGATGAGTTGGACCAAAGGGTCTGTTTCTGTGCTGTATGACTCAATGACCCTATGGTTGCTGTGCCTCTCAGCAATCAATTTTAAGTCTTTGTGTAACATAGGAACAGTGTAGTTGGGCATGATATTTTCCATCTCTACATAAATATGAAATGTGGTAAGTCTGTTAATAGAGAGGTCACTTGTTTAACAACGGGCACAATTAATGCATATTTTAGCACCTTTTCTGAGAATATCTTGGCTATCTGTAACTTCCATTGTTCTGCCATGCTTTTTAAAGTAGATCACTGCAGTTGCATTTTTTAACAGTGTTGGATAGGCAAAATAAGCTGCCATTATCATATTTATCACAATTATGTCTACCTATCCACTATATTTCAAATCAGTTGGGCCGAAGCAAACATTGATCTTGTAGGAAGAAGCTGCTGTTTGTGTACTTGTATATTTAGACTTAATATTGATTTAGTTTAATTTGATATGATGCAAAAAAGTGCCTTAAGAATACTTACTAATATTTGTTATAACCAGCAATCTAAATCAATTTTTTTGTGCATTTGAAATTCTGAACATACCAGTGAGTGCACAAAAGGTTTTTCATTAGTTTCCAACCAGCAATAAACTTGCTAGCAGTTATGTCATTATTTCGATGCTGAACAGAGTAATAAAGATTCTTAATGTGATGAGAGGGATCCTATCAATTAAGATGTGGAAGTGCCAGTGGTGAACTAGGGTGGACAAAGTCAGAAGTAACACAACGCCAGGTTTTAGTCCCAACAGGTTTATTTGAAATCGCAAGTTTTCGGAGCACTGCTCCTTTTGTCAGATTCTCCCTATGCTGCCAGGAGGAAATGGCACCCACAAGAGTGTGTTAGTAAAACAACATATTGGAAATATATTCAGACTTTCTATTGAGGTTCTTCCATTTTTGTTTTGAGACCTATCTAATAATTAGTTATAGTCATACAGCACAGAAACAGACCTTTTCAGTCCAACTCATCTGTGCCAACCAAATCTGACCTAGTCCTATTGCCAGCATTTGGCCCACATCCCTCTTATTCATATACCCATCCAGGTGCCTTTCAAATGTAATTGTAACCACCTCAATTTCTAGCCAACTTGTTCCATACATGCACCACCATCTGCATGCTATAGCTGAGTTTCATTGAAACCCCTTCTTCAACTGCCTCACTCTAATGCTGTCCTAAAATGTCAATTGTGCGTGCGTCTGTCTGATGGTCTCTCATACACTGCATACTAACTCATGACATTTCCTTGATTGATTGCATATGTGGAACTGCACAAAACATTTCCACCACTGACACTTTTATGGATTGTACTATCAGCAATCAGCTAGACCTTTTAATGACAAATGATAAGCACCTCACATTTTTAACTTGTGTACTGTAAATAGTTGATAAAAAGAACTAAGAAATTGAAGACACCAGTTAAGCTATTTTTTTTTAACTTCCATGCTTCAATAAGTTGCAACTTTTATAAGAACCTCGGTTCTCAGCCAACCCTGATTAGTTGGCTGAGATACAAACTCCCTTAAAGCATTCTCTTTGGAATATATGTAGCCAGTACCAGTAAAAATTGAAGTTGCCAGGGCCAGAATTTTCGAACTTTGTTCACTGTTTTGTAGGTCTGTGGAGTCTCCATGACTCTGCAAAAATCCAACCTGTCATCGTTTGAATGAAACCCTGTTTCCTGATTCACATAATACAAATCTTCAGACTGCACAATTCAAAGTAGAAAGGTAAAAATTCTCTTGTTGTGGTGAATATTTATTCCTCAACCAACAACCTAGTTATTTATTTCAATATTGGTTGTGAGCCCTAAATGAATGAGAAATGACTGCCATGTTGCCTGTCTGTAAGTGACTGCATCTCAAAAGTCCTTTAATATGCTGTGAAGTCAGTCATAAGGAGAGTACGGAAATAGATCTTCGGTCCATGCTGACCAGATATCATGAATTAGTCTATCCCCCTTTCCCAGCATTTGGTCCATGTCCTCTAAACCATTCCTATTCATTATAGCCAGCCAGATGTCTTTTAAGTGTTGTTGTAATTGTCCCAGCCTCCACCACTTCCTCTGGCAGCTCATTCCATACATACACACACAACCCTCTGCATGAAAACGTTGCCCTTTCTAGGTCCCTTTTTAAATCTTTACCCTGTCATCCTAAACCTATATCCTCTAGTTTTGGACTCCCACCCCCATCCCAGAGAAAAGATCTTGTCTATTCACCCTATCCATACCCTTCATGGTTTTATAAACCTCTATAAGGTCAGCCCTCAGCCTCTGAACCTCCAGGGAAAAGAGCCCCAGCATATTCAGCTTCTCCCGATACCTCAAACACACTCTAACTCAAGCAACATCCTTGCAACTGTTTTCTAAAATGTTTCAAGTTTCACAATATCATTCCTATAGGAGGGAGACCAGAACTACACACATTATTCCAAAAGATGTCTAACCAGCCATACCATGACCTCTAACTCCTATACTCAGTGCTTTGACTAATACAGGCATAATTTTAAAGTGATTGGAGGAAGGTATAGGGGATTGTCAGAGGTAGGTTCTTCACACCCACCACCTCCTGTGTGTAGAATGCAGTACCAGCAGTGGTAAGAGTCAGAGACATTAGAGGCATTTAAGAGACTGCTGGCCAAGTACATGGAAGGCAGTAAATTGAGGGGTATGTAACTTTATCTTGGATTAAGATAAATGCTCCGCACAATGCTGGGCTGAAAAGTGGGTACTGTGCTATACTCTGTTCTATATCAAATGCTGCCTTCACTATCATATGTACCTGCGATTCTATTTTCAAGGATCTATGACCCTGCATTCCAAGGTCTTTGTTCAACAACACCCCCCAGACCTTACCCTTAAGTGTGTAAGTCCAGTCCTGATTTGCCTTTCCAAAATGCAGCACCCCACTTTTTATCTAAATTAAACTCCATTTGTCACTCCTCTGCCCATTGGCCCATCTGATCAAGATCCCATTGCACACTGAGGTAACCTTCTTTGTTGGCCGCTACACCTACAATTTTGGTTTCCTCCCACCATCCAAAATGTGCAGGTTAGGTGAATTGGCTGTGCTAAATTGCCTCTTATGTTCACATCCAATCACTTATATAAAACAACAAAAAGCAGTGGATCCAGCACCAATCCTTGTGGCACACAACTTGCCTTTCAGACTGAGGCTTGTGACAACCTTCCACCACTCCCTCTGTCTTCTACCTTCGAGCCAGTTCTGTATCCAAATCGCTAGATCTCCCTGTTATTCCATGTGGATGTTAATAGGTCTACCATGAGGAACCTTGTCAAACACCTTACTGAAGTCTGTAGATCATGTCCACTCTGGTCTCATCAATCCTCTTCATTACTACTTCAAAAACTGTCAGGTTAGTGAGACATGATTTCCCACCCACAAAGCTTTGACCATCCCTAATCAGTCCTTGCCTTCCCAAATACATGTAAATCCTGTCTCTCCGGATTCCCTCCAACAACTTGTTCACTGCTGAAATCAAGTTCACTAGTCTCTAGTTCCCTGGCTTTTCCTTACCACCTTCTTAAATAGTAGCATGAAGTTAACCAACCTCCAATCTTCCAACACCTCACCTGTGACTATCTCAGCAAGGAGCCCAGCAATCACTTTCCTAGCTTCCCACAGATTTCAGTGATGCACCTGATCAGGTCCTGGGGATTTTATCCACCTTTTATGTATTAAGACATCCAGCACCACCACATCAGTAATTTTGACATTTCCCTCATAATCTATATCTTCCCTGTCCTTCTCCCTGATGCAAAATACTCATTTAGTATCTCCCCCTCCCCCATTTGCTGCCACCAGGGATCCAGGTTCGATTCCAGCCTCTGGCTCTGTGTGGAGTTTGCACATTCTCTGTGTCTGTGTGGGTTTCCTCCCACCATCCAAAATGTGCAGACTACGTGAATTGGTTGTGCTAAATTGCCCATGATGTTCAGGGATGTGTAGGTAGGTCAGGGGTAAATGTAGAGTATTAGGGTAGGGGGAATGGGTCTGGGAGGATTACTCTTCAGAGGGTTGATGTGGACTTGTTGGGCCAAAGGGCCTGTTTCCACACTGCAGGATTCTGATTCCTGCAGTTCCACACACAGGCTGCCTTGCTGATCTTTGAGGGGCCCTATTCTCTCCCTAGTTATCCTTTGTCCTTAATGTATTTATAATATCTGTTTGGATTCTCCTGAACCCTCTTTGCCAAAGCTATCTCATGTCTTTTTTTTGCCCTCCTAACTTCCCTCTTGAGTATTCTCCCAGTGCCTTTATACTCTAAGGATTCTCTCGATCTCTGCTATCTCTACCTTTGTGTCTCTTCCTCCTTTTTTAATGGGCTGTTGTTTTGATCTTTTTCCCAAAGTACCAAAACAGTGCAACAGCTTATAAAACAGTAATTAATGCTCCTGTAATGTGAGGAAATCAGCTTCAACACTGTACCTCAAAGTATGTCTTACAGTCACAATTTTTTCTTGTCATCCATCTTAGATTACCAAGAGTTTTGGGAAGTCCAAACATGTAAAAGATGCGACCTTTAACATGCTCTTTCTTGCTCTTTCACACTTATACATTTTACTGGGTAATCCCTTTTTTTAATTGGCTAAAGACATCTTGACTTTTTGGATATTGTATCTATTGTTAATCCGGTACTAACAAACTGAGTTAACCAATACAGCAGTTTACCAAAATAACCAGGAACAGGACATTGTTGTTGATATGAATACTGAGGCACGAATAAGTAGAATGAATGGCTTTGAGATATGTAGAGAAGAGGTGTTGGAAATTCTGGCAAGGGTGAAAATAGATAAGTCCCCTGGGCCTGATGGCATTTATCCTAGGATTCTCCGGGAAGCAAGGGAGGAGATTGCAGAGCCATTGGCCTTGATTTTTGTGTCCTCTTTGTCGACAGGAGTAGTGCCAGAGGACTGGAGGCTAGCAAACATGGTTCCCTTGTTCAAGAAGGGGAGTAGGGATAATCCTAGTAACTATAGGCCAGTGAGTCTCACTTCTGTTGTGGGCAAAGTCTTAGAGAGAATTGTAAGGGATAGGATTTATGCACATCTGGATAAGCATGTGATCAAGGATAGTCAGCATGGTTTTGTGAAGGGCAGGTCATGCCTCACAAACCTTATTGAATTCTTTGAGAAGGTGACTAAGGAGGTAGATGAGGGGAAAGCGGTAGATGTGGTATATATGGATTTTAGTAAGGCGTTTGATAAGGTCCCCCATGGTAGGCTACTGCAGAAAATACAGAGATATGGCATTGAGGGTGAGTTGGAGGTTTGGATTAGGAATTGGCTCTCTGGAAGAAGACAGAGGGTAGTAGTTGATGGCAAAGGTTCATCTTGGAGTGCCGTCACTAGCGGTGTTCCGCAAGGATCTGTTTTGGGACCATTGCTGTTTGTCATTTTTATAAATGACCTGGAGGAAGGGTTAGAAGGTTGGGTGAGCAAGTTTGCGGATGATACGAAAGTCGGAGGAGTTGTAGACAGTGAGGAAGGATATGGCAGGTTACAGCGGGATATAGAGAAGCTGCAGAGCTGGGCAGAAAGGTGGCAAATGGAGTTCAATGTAGCTAAGTGTGAAGTGATTCACTTTGGTAAGAGTAATAAAAAGATGGATTACTGGGCTAATGGTAGACTACATGGTAGTATGGAAGAGCAGAGGGATCTTGGTGTCCATGTACACAGATCTCTGAAAGTTGCCACCCAGGTAAATAGTGCAGTGAAGAAGGCATATGACGTACTGGCTTTTATTGGTAGAGGAATTGAGTTCCGGAGTCCTGAGGTCATGCTGCAGTTGTATAAGACTCTGGTGCAGCCGCATCTGGAATATTGTGTGCAGTTTTGGTCGCCATACTATAGGAAGGATGTGGAGGCACTGAAACGGGTGCAGATGAAGTTTACCAGGATGTTGCCTGGTATGGTAGGAAGATCGTATGAGGAAAGGCTGAGGCACTTGGGGTTGTTTTCATTGGAGAAAAGAAGGTTTAGGGGTGATTTGATAGAGGTGTACAAGATGATTAGGGGGTTAGATAGGGTTGACAGTGAGAACCTTTTTCCACGTATGGAGTCAGCTATTACAAGGGGGCATAGATTTAAATTAAGGGGGGGTAGATATAGGACTGGTGTTAGGGGTAGGTTCTTCACTCAGCGAGTTGTAAGTTCATGGAATGCCCTGCCAGTAGCAGTAGTGGACTCTCCCTCTTTATGGGTATTTAAGCGGGCATTGGATAGGTATATGGAGGATAGTGGGTTAGTGTAGGTTAGGTGGGCTTTGATCGGCGCAACATCGAGGGCCGAAGGGCCTGTACTGCGCTGTATTCTTCTATGTTCTATGTTCTAACACTTTTGCATGTCAAACATTCTACTTCTAAGCATTAATTCTTAATGTTAATGTACCTACTCGTAGAAAATGAGGACAGAAGATGCTGGTGATCAGAGTCAAGAACATGGTGCTGGAAAAGCACAGCAGATCAGGCAGCATCTGAGGAGCAGGAGGTTTCCTGATGAAGGGCTTCTGCCCAGAACGTCAGATCTGCGCTTTTTTATTCCAGCACCACATTTTCGACTGTTAATGTACCTACGTCTTTTTAATTTTGACCACTACACTAGTTTAAAGGTTAATTGCTTACTTTAAATGTGAAAATTGAATAAACATCTAATTGATTTGAATTTCTGACAGACACACCCTAATTGATGTGGTGTTTAGATTACCGGAATTTTAGATCACTTATGTTGAGAGAGATTTATTCTAATTTATATCTACCTTATGTATTTGTTCCCAGGATGAATTTGATCCCTTTAAAAGTTCTGCAACCGCCAAAGGAAACAGAAGATAACAACTAGTCAAACCCTCATAATATGCTGATGGTTTATATTCTGGAAGATTTTGTTAATGGTTTCAGTGACAATAAATATATAACGAAAGATTTTTCAAAACTGTTCTTGCTTAAGCATGTTATCTGACACATAATTAGATGGTTAAGTGGATGTGAATACAGTAGTTTGATTTTTGCGTATTTACAGAACTGTTTTCCATCTATAGATCTATATTCAATGTGAATCATTTTTAAATTTTAAAAAAACTTAAATGCTTTGTCTGGTTGCTTTGGGGTGGTTTAATCCACTGAATAGTCTTTACTTAATGTTCATGAATCTGCAAGAGGTTGAAGAAGGATTGCTCTTGTGTAAATGTTCTGAAACTTAAACTCTTTGATATTTTACATATTTCACATATTAGACTTCTTAGAGCCTTGTATTAAATACCCATTTTAATATGCACAGGAGGATCTTTAAAACTTAAATGTGTATTATTTTTATAAAATTTAAAAGCATCAATATTGACCTTTAGGGTGTAGATTTCCTACCTGAGAAACAGTCTGCAATGTTTTGAAGTGGGGTGGGATGTGGAAGACAGTTTAATACTGTATCCTGGGTAAAGAAGAAAAACACTGAATTACGGTAAAGGGAATTAATGGATAAAAGCACAAGACACAAGAATGAATTACTGGTAGTAAATTTTGTTTGTACATACTGGTAGGAAAATCTAACATGACAAAGATTCATCGAAGTCCTGCAAAATCACACTGTTCAACGTCGTGGCCTGGTAAAATGGCATACTTAATGAAACATTTATTAAATTCTGCCAAATTCTTCCATTTTCTTCCCATTTACTTTATGTAATGAACCACAACTACATTGACACATTTGTCAAAGAATTAAAGGTTTATGTAGCTAATATATCTCTTTTTTTTTAAAACATTCAAGTATGGCACAATTAAAATGATTAACTTCTTAATGATATTAACCTTTGCATGTATAGTGAACAAAGTTTGAGAAGTACTGATAAACGTAGTGCCGGTCTGACTGACTGAATCAAAATGTGCTGTAGTAAACCAAGTGGGCTAAGTAGAGTTATGAATGAAGGAATAGAGACGCAATATTTTACTTAAAGTACAAAGAATGGAGTTATTGTGATGAATGTGACTTCATTTGTGCGTTGATGGGATCATGAAGTTTTCTTTGTAAGAAGTTTCTAATGCAATATAGCAGGATTGACTTTTACATGAGATATATGGAAAATACAAGTTTTTTTTTAGGCCAAAAATAAGGGGTTGACTTTTACGTGAGATCGACTTTTAAATGAGCATATATGGTGGTTGGCAACAGGAGATACGCAGCCCCTTCCTATCACCACAGGATTAAGTTGTAGGAACTCAAGCGTCACCCTCCTGGCCATTACCGATTTAGGCCCTCAATAACCAATTAATATCTCCTCATGCCACCACTAAGTGACTGTATTTCCAAAAGGAGAGAACACTGACAGCTGTTTGGTAAAATGGGGTAACTTACCTGCCATGTTTGGGGGCAGATGAGCATTTAGCCTTTGCCTTGGTCAGCACCAATCATGGGTATTAGGGAATGCAAATGAGGGAAGCTGAAAGCCACTTCCCTGTCCTTGCCTTAAACCCTGTTTTCCCCATGATCAACCCTGAGATGCCTCACAGAAGTAACTTATTTTGCCAACTGTTCCTGAACTTGAGTTGCTATTCCACCCCCTAGCCTCAGCCTCTGAAGCAGCAAGTGTCTGCTAGCCTTGCATTTTCAGTCAAGGCAGGACATTATTGTCTAAAGATTTGATTCAGCAAAAATCCACCAGATGACAGATGGGTGCTAGATCCCCTCTGCACTACCAATTGCATGGGGTGATATTCCAGTGTTTTTAGATTAGATTAGATTAGATTACTTACAGTGTGGAAACAGGCCCTTCGGCCCAACAAGTCCACACCGCCCCGCCGAAGCGTAACCCACCCATACCCCTACATCTGCATCTACCCCTTACCTAACACTACGGGCAATTTAGCATGGCCAATTCACCTGCTTTGTGCCCACCAGCACACTTCAACAAAAAAATCAAAAGATTTTACTCTTAAACATAGCTTCTTCCCGCCTATACGGGACAATGGGCAGCCAGACATCACCAGCAATCCCGATTCAATTGCAACCTCTTTTGCTTCACCCAAAGTGGTTTCATAATTGTGAAGGTTCTCTTTAAATATACCTTGCCAAGCATTCTTTAGCTTGTCAAACTAGTGGTGTTTGTTCTGCTGCCATCCTGACATGCCATGCCATACATCTGGGAGATAAAATCATTCTCAGTTATCTCTCTGTTACAAGATCCTGTAAGTGTCTGTAACCAATCCTCTGTAATATTTCATTATTAATGAGGAAGAAGAAAGGCATATAATGAATACGGGAATAATAGCAATAGAAATCAGTACTCAAACATAGGCGAGAAGCTAAGAGGAAGCATGAGCTTAAAAATGTGTTGCTGGAAAAGCGCATCCAAGGAGCAGGAGAATCGACATTTCTGGCATAAACCCTTCTTCAGGAATGAATCTCCAGCATCTGCAGTCCTTGCTTTCTCCTAAGAGGAAGCATGTGGAAAGGATGTCGGGCTCTACTAAAACAAATGATAAAATGTTCTTCAAACATATTAATATTAAAAGATTAGTGAAGAATAGAGTGGGGCTTATAAGGAGCAAGTAAGGTAAGTTGCTCAATGAAGCAAAGGACGTGGCAAAAGTACTAAATGAGTATGTTGTTTCACTAAATTATAAGATGATAATGGTCTAGTTGAAATTATGGGTGTTGAGCAACTGAACAGAATAGTGATAGATAAATACGAGGTACTAAAAAGGCTAGCAGCACTCCCAGTAGTGATGTCAGTAAGACCGGATGAGACGCATCCTAGTTTGCGGAGCAAATTGCGGAGCTATTGACAGGCCTGAACAATGGATTAGTTGCAGGAGAACTGGAGGATTGCAAATGTTACAACCTTGTTTAAAGGACAAAATGTAATCCAGGAAACTATAGTCCTGTTAGTTTGACATCACTGAGGTTAAACTGATGGAGGCCATAAGATTGGGTTAGGTAAATGTACACTTAAAAAAAAGTACTGGATAGTCAAGAGCAAATCATGTCTGACAAATATAATTGAGTCCTTTGATGAGAAGTCACAGACGATAGATGGGAGTAGTGCTGTAGACTACTGTTATATTTTATATGTGGACTTTCAGAAAGTATTTGATACAGTGCGAAATGGCAGGTAGGTTAGTAATTTTGAAATGTTTGGGACTGATAAATCCTTGGTGTAGAAGCAAAACCATGCCAACAACTCTTTCCTCCCCCCACACCACCCCTCCGACCAAGGACAAAGACACAGGAGGCAGGCAGGAATTTTTTTTTTGTACCCAACTTACTGAAGATCTGAAACAACAAATTCCAATAATTACCTAAAAGTGTGGTAAATAAACATACCCAAATTGTGGCCCAAGATATGCTGACTTCAGGGAGAAGCTCTTGGCTCTCACCAATCTGTAGGAGTGAACCCCTCATCCTGACCAAAGACTCAGGAGGCGAGCAGGATTCAGGCGTGTGGCAGTGTTTACTCTTATTGAAGCAGTCACCAGTTCATGCAGGGATAAGGCCAAAGATCTCTCCCAAACCTCGATGTGAGAACCCAGTTGTTCTTTTACTCTTTGATCTCTCTTTCGATATTAGCTAATGACACTGTAGTGCTTACAATTAAATACAACAGTTTTATACATTTTGTGTTACAACAATCACATGTGGTCACTGTGCCCTTTCCCTTATTCTATATATCCAATCCTGTGAAACACGTAATCAATGATGGACACTCCTGTGGACAGATCTATGTTCCCACGATCTCATGATGTTTAACACACAGTCATCTCCAGGTCCAGGGATCTTCCTATGCATCCTATTCACTCACATTCCAAAGTTACTGGCTGTACTTCTTCGAACATGTCCCAGAACTTGCTTATATCTAAGGATAGCTTGAATCCTGTTGCCCATTATATTCCTTTCATATCTCTCTCAAATTCTGTTTCTCCTTTTATATTTTACCATTGTCCTAATTACATATAAAATGTACAACAGACAGCTGGTTCTAGCTAATTGCTATTAGATTGGTAACATTCATTTCTATTGTAAAGTTAGTTATACTTGAGGTTTTGTAATTACCTCTACTGTTAGCACTCTTTAGCTATGAGCTTCAAAGCCATTTGTTTCTCATGGGATATGCCAGGCGAGACTACCTAACTTTCACATCTATGTTTAAATCTTTTCCCCTAATGCTTTTTAGTTATCAATGTATCTTCTTGTTTACTTGTGTCTATAATTATGTTGGAATTTATCTCTGTGATTACCTGAACAATCTTTAAATAGAATCTATTTCTTAGTAATTTTAAAAAAAGCTCTAATTACTGCAAAATAACTTCAGCTGTTTTTATAGCTGTATGATGAGTTAGGCTTATGGACTGAGGTTTATTGGCCTTATTCAGACTGATTCTTTTCATCTAATGGGACAACATATTTCATTAATGAGACTGGAAACAATCGCTTGTTGTAGTTTAATGAACTTCTTTAATCCTTCAGATGTTTACAAGCCACAGTCACTAGTTCATCTGTGTTGGTTGGTAGAGGTTTACCTCCTCCTTTTAATATTTGTAACAAATCTTCAGACAGTCGATCCTGGGACATTTCTGATCAAGCCTGTCTCTACCAACACTCCTTGCAGCTGTTGTTCATGCAATGCTCCCTTTTGCCTTGGAATAACCCCTTCTCAAAGATACCATTGTTTCACTTAACTACTGCAGCAGGCTTTTAATTGTGTTTTAATCAGCGTGTCAGCTATTTTATATCTGTCAAATATGGGCAGCTCCAACAGATTCCTCCCCACCCCTTTGACCCTAGGTCAGATTATGGCCACAGGGACATTATTAACGAAAAGTCCAAAGCAAAATCCATGAGTAGCCTCCTTTCGGCGATGTTGCATCTACGATCCTATTCCCGCCATATAATGAGCTGGTCATTTTCTTTAGTCATTCCGCTAGAAATCTGTTGTTTTGGTGGTATGTAGCAGGGCTACCTTCTTGGTCTGTGGCTCTTCCGCAGTCATTTTCTTCATTATTGTAATGAATTACTTGAGGAAGCCATAAACAGGAAAATACAGACATAACTAATACCATCAAAATTATTGTTATCTGGACAATAAGCATTCCCCAGGGTCCCAGCCACCCTGCTACCCAGCTTCATAGGGTTGAAGATGGGTGTTGTTTAAGTTTGTTCATTTCTTTTAAGATGTGATCAGCTAAATCGGTAATTTCCTCCAAATTGTTGGGGATATATATAACGATTTCAGGGTACTAGTGTTATTGGAACATTCCCTCACTTATGCGCTTCCTGAAGGTCAACCAGGTATCATTGTGAATTGATGACAAGCTGGGGTGATGATGTATGTCTGAGTGCAGTTACTAATTCCCGCTTCTAGATCTATGATCCATTTTTTTCTCTCAAATCACACCATAGGGAAGCCCAATTTCTGAAGTGCTAGTCCGTGTGACAAAGGGAGCTATTGTGAGGACTAGTACCAGCCAACAAAGGCGGTCAGGTCATATCCTGCTGACTTCTTCTGGACCCAGTAGTGGGTGGTATGGATGCTATATTTTCCTGCCCCATTTGGGCATTTATATCCTTCCCCGAAACCATGTCCTGTACTAGTATTCTGTCTCCATATCCATTCAACTAGTTCTAACACATTAAAGGGGCTGGGCCGCCCTTAGGATGTGTTGGGATGTGTGAACAATTTCAGCAGTGGGAGACATTAATATGTTTGGTATAAGCAAATAATCTATACAAAAGCATGATAACCTTAAGTTCCTGTCTCGCCATGTTTCTGTTAGTCTCTAATAAAATCAAAATGGACAGGAGCCCACAGAGGATTAGCATCTTCATGCTTATGCTAATATCAGTAATATTCTTAATTACAATCAACCTTGCACAACTGCGTCACATGTATTTAGATTACCTACAGTGTGGAAACAGGTCCTTTGGTCCGACCCTCCAAAGAGTAACCCACCCAGATCCATTTCCCTCTGACTAATGCATCTAACGCCATGGGCAATTTAGCATAGCCAATTCACCTGACCTGCACATCTTTGTGACTGTGGGAGGAAACCCACACAGACACGGGGAGAATGTGCAAACTCCACACAGATAGTCACTGGAGGCTGGAATCGAACCTGGGACCCTGCTGCTGTGAGGCAGCAGTGTGAACCGTTGAGCCACCATGCTGCCCTAACAAATGACTTTAATCATTTCCACCTGCCATCCAGGGGTTGAGGATCCTGTTCCAAGTGCCTGTCAGTGATCAATTGGTGAGGGCCCTTAAAACCTGCAAAAGGCAGAGATGAGAGAGAGGGAACATACTAGACAAGCAGGATGGAATGTTATCCTATTAGTTTCTATATACTCTTAGCTAGGTAGGATTATTTTCATAATTAAGTGCACTCCTGTTACCTGATAATATTACCTCATGACGTCTGTCCCAACAGAGGGACCAGACTCCCTTGCTTGGCATTGTTTTCACCAGGCCCTTTGATCCTGGGGCTTGCATTTTTGTTTGTCCTAGGCATTCCTCAAACTCACTCATTGAGAAGCTACTGGTATTGTGCCTGCCCATGAAGTGTGTGTAAATGCTCACAGAGGGATTTTACATAATACAAGACCTGAAGATAAGAATCTCTATGATGTGGAAACAAGCCCTTCGGCCCAACAAGCTCATACCAACCCTCGGAAGAGTATCTTACCGAAACCCATTCCCCTACCAGTCTCCATTTATCCCTGACTAATGCACCCTAATTATGCATCCTTGAACACTATGGGCAATTTTGCATGGCCAATTCACCTAACCTGCACATCTTTGGACAGTGGGAGGAAACACATGCAGACACTGGGAGAATGTGCCAACTCCATGCAGTCACCTGAGGCTGGAATCAAACCAGATCTTGGTGTTGTGAGGCTGCAATGCTAACCACTGAGCTACTGTGCTGCCCTACTTGTCCCTCGCTGTTAGTGAGTTCTGCTCCCCCTATAATTAGGTTCTGGGGAGTGTCATTGCTCATCTTGTAATGAGCTCAAAGAGATTTGGTCCAGTGACCCTCGAAAGCATTGCCCTTTGTACCATCAGAATGGCTGGTAGGGAACAGGTGCATTTAACTCCTTCTCCTACCTTTGCCTTGGTCTGAGCATTTTTCAGCATTCTATTCATTCTCTCAACCATACCTGAGCTCTTTTGTTAGCAGGGGGTATGATCTTTTATGTTATTCCCAAGAGTTTACATGCTTCCTTCAACTACTTGCCTGTGAAGTGGGTCCCTTGATCTGATGTCATAGTTCGGGAACCCCGTATCGCCCGATTCTACCTCCTTCCCAAGATCCACAAGCCTGACTACCCAAGCCGACCCATTGTCTCAGCCTGCTCCTGCTCCACTGAACCCATCTCCACTTATCTCAATACTGTCCTATCACCCCAGTCCAAGAACTCCCCACATACATTCGAGATACCACCCACGCCCTCCACCTCCTCCAAGACTTCCGTTTCCCTAGCCCTCAATGCCTCATGTTCACCATGGACATCCAATCCCTCTACACCTCCATCCACCATGATCAGGGCCTCCAAGCCCTCCATTTCTTCCTCTCCCAATGTCCCCACCAGTACCCTCCACTGACACACTCATTTGTTTGGCTGAACTGGTCCTCACCCTTAACAATTTCTCCTTTCAATCCTCCAACTTCCTCCAGACAAAAGGGCAGCAGCATGGGCCCCAACTATGCCTGTCGCTTTGTCAGCTACGTAGAACGGTCCATTTTCCATTGTTACAGCAGCACCACTCCCCACCTCTTCCTCCGCTACATTGATGACTGCATCGGCACCACCCGTGGAGATGTTGAACAGTTCATCAATTTCACCAACACATTCCACCCCAACCTTAATCCTTGACACCTCCCTTCCCTTCCTGGACCTCTCCATCTCCATCACTGACAACTGACTCAACATTGACATTTTTCACAAACCCATCGACTCCCACAGCTACCTGGATTACACCTCTTCCTGCAAAAATGCTATCCCGTATTCCCAATTCCTCTGCCTCTGCTGTATGTGCTCTCAGGAGGACCAGTTCCACCACAGATGGCCTCCTTCTTTAAAGACCATAATCTCCCTTCCCACGTGGTTGAAGATGCCCTCCAATGCATCTCATCCACGTTCTGTACCTCCGCCCTCCAGTCCCACCCCTCCAACCGCAACAAGGACAGAACCCCTTGGTCCTCACCTTCTACACCACCAACCTCTGCATAAACCGCATCATCCGCTGACATTTCCACCACCTACAAACGGACCCCACCACCAGGGATATATTTCCCTCCCCACCGCTATTCGCTTTTCGCAAAGACTGTTCCCTTCATGACTATCTGATCATGTCCACGCCCGTCCACGCCCCCCCCCCCCCCAACAACCCATCCTCACCTTCCCCTGCCACTGCAGGAATTGCAAAACCTACGTCCACATCTCCCCACTCCCCTTCATCCAAGGCCCCAAAGGAGCCTTCCACATCCATCACAGTTTCACCTGCACATCCATAAATGTCATTTATTGTATCCGTTGCTCCCGATTCGGTCTCCTTTACATTGGGGATACTGGACACCTTCTCGCAAAGCACTTTAGGGAATGTCTCCCGGACACCCACACCAATCAACCCCACCGCCCTGTGGCCCAACATTTCAACTCCCCCTCTCACTGTGCCGAGGACATATAGGTCCTGGGCCTCCTCGACCGCCACTCACTCACTACCCGACGTCTGGAGGAAGAACGCCTCAGCTTTTGCCTCAGAACACTTCAATCCCAGGGCATCAATGTGGACTTCACCAGCTTCCTAATTTCCCCTCCTCCTACCTTACCCCAGTTCCAACCTGCAAGCTCAGCACCATGCTCATGACCTGTCCTACCTGCCAATCTACTCCACCCTCCTCTCCGACCTATCACCTTCATCCCCACTTCCATCCACCTATTGCAATCTTAGCTACCTTCACCCCAGATCCACACCCCTCCCATTTATCTCTCCATCTGGAGACTCCCTGCCTCATTCCTGATGAAAGGCCTTTGCCCGAAATGTCGATTTTGCTGCTCCTCAGGTGCTGCCTGACCTGCTGTGCTTTTCCAGCACCACTCTAACTTTGACTCTCCCTTGATCTGAGCCTAGTTGTATGGTAACCTCCCCCCCCCCCCCCCCCCACCCACCCACCCCTCTACTCCCCTACACCAACCCCAAACATGGATATTATTTCAGCTGCCAATATTTTTGTCACCAAGGTTGCAGTACAGATCTTTGTGGGGAAAGCTTTCATTTATCTGCTAAACTGGTTGACAGAATTTCTTATTCTGAGTTTGTGGTAGTGGTCCCATAAAGTCCACTTGGATGTGTTCCCATGGTTCCTGTGGATGGGACTGATGGCTCATTTTGATTTTAATTCCCTGTCCTGGTTCTGCCTGTGCACATGCAGTGCATCTCAGACAAAATTTAACTTTGTCTCTTCACATTCCTTTCCACCACGAGTATTACCTGTGTCATTTTGTCCCTCCCTATATGTACTCGTCCATGGTAAACATTACACAGGATCTGTTGACAGAATATGGGAGTGACCACCTTACTCTAAATATCATCTGCTCCTTATGCTGCTCCATCTTTAATCCATTCTGCTTTATCCTCTGAGCTGGTTTGTCGCTCTCTCACGGCTGCTATCGTTGTCACTTCTTGTTCTAATGTTGCTTTTGCTGCACTGTCTGCGTAGTCATTCCCTCTCTGCTCTGGTGTCTGAATCTTTCTCTGTGCTTAAATACTGCTGCCTCCCGTGGCCACTAAATCCTTGACTAGGGTCTCATGCTGAATTACACTTCCACCTGAGGTAACATAACCTCGTCTTGTTCATCCCATCATGTAGTCACAGACTACACCGACTACTGTCTGTGTTAATGTCAAAAAGTGTGGCATTGGAAAAATACAGCAGGTTAGGCAGCATCTGAGGAGCAGGAGAGTTGACATTTCAGGCATAATTCCTTCATCAGGAATGTGGGTGGAGGGGGCTGGTTGCCCAAGGGGGCTGAGAGATAAATGGGACGGGGGTTGGGGCTGAGGGGTAGGTAGCTAGGAAGGTGATAGGTGGGTGATGGTGATTGGTCAGAGCAGAGGGTGGGGAGGATAGGAAGGAAGATGGACAGTGGAAGAAGTTCAAGAGGGCAGTACCAAGTTGGAGGGTTGGATCTCGGATAAGATGGGGAGGAGAGATGAGGAAACTGGTGAAATCAACATTGATGCCATGTGGTTCGAGGATCCCTAAGTAGAAGATGAGGCGTTCTACCTCCAGGTGTCGGCTGGCTAGAATTTGGCAGTGGAGGAGGCCCAGGACTTTCATGTCCTTGGTGGAGTGGGAGGGTGAGTTGAAGCGGTTGGCCACAGAGTGGTGGGATTATTTGGTGCATGTCCTGGAAATGTTCTCTGGAGCATTCCACAATTTGACGTGCTTTCTCCCCTCTGTAGAGGAGACCACATCAAGAGCAAAGGACACAGTAGATGAGGTAGGCAAAAGTGAGGACTGCAGATGCTGGAGGTCAAAGTCTAGATTAGAGTGGTATTGGATAAGCACAGCAGGTCAGACAGCATTCGAGGAGCAGGAAGATTGATGTTTTGGGCAAAAGCCCTTCATCAGAGGTGTTTGGATGTGCAGGAAAATCTCCGCTGGATATGAAAGGATTCTTTGCGACCTTGGATGGAGTCAAGGGTGTAGGTGCAGGTTTTAGATCTGTAACGGTGGCGGGAGTAGAGGGTGGGTTGGTGGTGGGGGCGTGGACCTAATGAGGGCATCACAGAGGGGATAGTCTCTGCAGAATGCTGATAGTGGTGAGGAGAGGGGTCTGTTTATAGGAGACGGAAATGGCAGAGGATGATGTGTTGTATCTGGGGATTGGTGGGGTGGAAGGTGAGGACCAGGGGGTTCTAATCTTGTTATGGTTGGGATTCAAGTGTGGAGGTGTGGGAAGTGGAGGAGATATGCTGGAGGGCATTGTTGTCCATGTGGGAGAAGAAATTGTGGACCTTGAAGTAGGAGGCCATCTGGTATGTTATGGAGTGGAATGGCTCCTCCTGGGAGCAGATGCAGTGGAGGTGGAGGAACTGGGCCTCAGCGTTATAGTACTTCTGCGCCCCATCTACAAACATGCATTTTATATTTGGCCCCTCCATTTGCTCTTTCTTAACTCAGGAGGAGAAAGTGAGGACTGCAGATGCTGGAGATCAGAGCTGAAAATGTGTTGCTGGAAAAGCGCAGCAGGTCAGGCAGCATCCAAGGAACAGGAGAAGCGACGTTTTGGGCATAAGCCTTCAGGAATGAGGAAAGTGTGTCCAACAGGCTAAGATAAAAGGTAGGGAGGACGGACTTGGGGGAGGGGCGTTGGAAATGCGATAGGTGGAAGGAGGTCAAGGTGAGGGTGATAGGCCGGAGTGGGGTAGGGGCGGAGAGGTCAGGAAGAAGATTGCAGGTTAGGAAGGTGGTGCTGAGTTCGAGGGATTTGACTGAGACAAGGTGGGGGGAGGGGAAATGAGGAAACTGGAGAAATCTGATTTCATCCCTTGTAGTTGGAGGGTTCCTAGGCGGAAGATGAGGCGCTCTTCCTCCAACCATCGTGTTGCTATGGTCTGGCCATGGGGGAGTCCAAGGACCTGCATGTCCTTGGTGGAGTGGGAGGGGGAGTTGAAGTGTTGAGCTACGGGGTGGTTGGGTTGCTTGGTCCGGGTGTCCCAGAGGTGTTCTCTGAAACGTCCTGCAAGTAGGCAGCCTGTCGCCCCAATATAGAGGAGGCCACATCGGGTGCAGCGGATGCAATAGATGATGTGTGTGGAGGTGCAGGTGAAATTGTGGCGGACATGGAAGTATCCCTTGGGGCCTTGAAGGGAAGTAAGGAGGGAGGAGTGGGCGCAACCCTGTCTCTCTTCTTCCTGCTCCATGAGGGGAATACATTTATGTTTCTATCCTTCTTGATTCACATCTATTAACTTTAACCCCTTCCATGTGCTTGTCTCCTGGCAAGAGTGCAGCTTCCCATTTGGCTCGTCAACTGTCCGCAACACTTCTCAACTTGCCAGCTTCCAATAGCTGGATTATACCATGTGAGGAGTGTAATATCATCTTCCCTAGCTGTGTCAAGGGGGAGGATGTTGTAGCACCTTAGATGACTCAAACACTCGAGTGTTGTCCCACCATGACTAGATCTATTTTACCTAAGTAGTATCCCACAGGCCGGAGCTTGTCTCTGTAGCAATACTCCAATCTGATTGCCCTTTCCAGCACTGCAAAAGAGGTGAAAGGGCTTTTTCAGGTTAGTAAGTCCTAGTGCTGGTGCAGAGGCCAGTTTTTGATTTTGACAAAGGCCATCTCTTGCTCAGGTCCTCATTCAATTTTCTCTGAGCTAGCACATCCCCATCCCCCAACCTTGCTGAGTTCTTGCTAGTTTGCTGTAATTTTCTACAATAGTTTAACAGTCCTAAGACTTGTCTTATCCCTCTAACAGTAACATTTTTTTCATTTCTGATAAGGTCACCTGACTAAGGTGACAAAAATATTGTCTAAATCTTTTTTAGTTAATATATTTACATAATTTGATCTAAATTTCAGTACACTCCAGACTCCGTTTCCTTAACTTGTTTTATTTTATCCTCCAGTTCCCTAGCAACAGACCACCTCTCTCAGTAACAGCAAAATAACATTATACATGGACTCAGAATTTCTCCAGCTGTCTTCATCTGTATCCATTTTGAGAATACTTCTTTAATCTGCTAGTTTTGTGAACAATTGTACCACCGAGTGGCACTGCTTTCATATGTAAGCACCCAACTTAGTTGCAGTTTAATGTTATGAAACAGTACAGCTCTCATGTTCATCAGGCTTTACCTTCAGAATATGTTTCTCGCCCCTTTCACTAATACTACTTTAATTGTTTTAAAATCAGTTTCTCAATGGATGAGGTGTCAGTGTCTTATCGTTTAAACCATGTTTTTGTGCTCTTCCAAACTACTAACCCTTTTGTCAACTAGGTGTTTGAGACCCATTCTCTAATATGTTTTTCTTCTGTCATGCTCTTCATCCTTAATTACTTCATATCCAATTTTGCAATTTAACTATTATTACCTATCTAACTCTAGCCATCTGAGGAGATTTGCAGCCCATGGATCTTAATCTTATAATATTTTAAAACAGAAGTCAAACATTTCTGTTTAATTCAGAAAAAAACATGCTTTGTTCTTTCTCTGATAACTCTAGATATTTGATATCTCTATGTAAATTTGTCCAAATGTGAAATTCTGCTTATTCTCTCAAAGTCACTAACAATTTTTATACATTGGAATTTCTAATACCTAATATTTCTAATGTTTCTACAGTACTTCTCTAATACTGAAAAATAAACAACTCATTCCTTCCTCATCTAACAGTACTGGTTAATTAGTATTGAACTACTACACTACTACTGATTCAAAAAAGGGGTGGAGTGTAAACTCTTGCACATAATTACAGCGTCCGACTCTCCACCTCCTGCAAAAATATGTAATGCTTTAACAAAAAAACCACTTCCTTTGTTAAATTTGCCCTTCCTAATTTCTCTATTGGTTTTCTCAGATTTTAGAACATACCATCAAAATTTTGTTAAAACATAATTGCATTTCCAAAATTCCAAATTCCCAATTACTTGTATACTTTCACACCAAAGTACATTTGCAATGTGCAAATGTAATGATTCACTCATGTATCAAAACAGTATTTGGAAGTTAACTATTTCCAGAAAATGAAATTCCAAAAATGGTAATTTCTGGAATTTGCTCAGTCCAAACACTACACTGAGCCAATTCCAAAAAGTAAATTTTTACCAAGCTTCATAAGCCAAATTTTTGTGAACATTTTGTCGCAAATTTTTGCTCTGCACAAGAATTGATAGCTTTTTAAAAGGACATTACATTAAGTTTCCCACTTACAGAGGCACACCACATTTTTAAATTACCTTAGATTCCCAAAATGCAAACTAACTTCAAAATAGGTACGGATCTCGAGGTCCAGGGAACAAAAACACATAAATTGTACAAGATGACATGTAGCAACCAAGAAAAGTGCATTAAAACCAGACAACAAAAAGTTAATGCTTCTACAACTTTTAGCAAACTAGCATGGAGAACCAATATTCCACTCTCTTTTTCTCACTTATGAACTCTAGCTATTTGAGCTTGTTTCTGTGCCTTTTTGGTGTTCTGTTTAAACAGAGCTGCAAGGATGATTAACCCTTTCTGTATCTTTTCATGTCCCTAATTAAGGCTTTATTTTTCTCAAACACAGTCTGCAGAATGGATAGGTCTGGATCCCATTGGGTTTTCTCCTGGTCCTTTCCTCACATTCTTCTGGAGTTTTTTTGTTGCTTTTTGTTGAGACAATCCTTTGTCACTCCTCCGCTTATTCGTTAGCATGGTCCTTTGTTTGAGGCAAGACGCCGCTTCTCACCTCCTGTGCTTACGCCTGTGCTAACTAATATGTGTGAGACAGTCTTTTGTCTCTATTGTCGCATATTTATGAGATCTGCCCAGTCCTTTTTCCTTGTGTGCTGACTTAATGCTGGTACCTATTCATCCCCATGGGCTTTTGTTGAGACAATCCATTGTCTCGCCTGCACTGTCCTGTTAGTACAGGCCTTTGTTACCACACCTGTAGTTCCTGTTGGTCAATTAAATTTTTTTTGTGTCCTGACTTATGGAAGCTCTCACAGACCGAATGCCGTACTTACCTAAACGTGGGGTGAATAAACATACTCACCCAAATCATGGCCCAAGGTATGCTGACTTCAAATAGAGGCTCCTGGTTGGCTCACCAATTTGTAGGAGCAAAACCACCCCCACCAATCAGGGACTAAAGACTCGGGAGGTGGGTTAGATTCGAGCACGTGGCAGTCTTTATTCTTATGAAGCAATCACTGATTCATGCTGGGGGAAGGACAAAGATTCCCCACAAATTTGGCCTTGCTGTGAGAACCAATTGTTCTCTTAGTCTTTAGATCAATGACACTGTAGTGTTTACAGTGAAATGCAATATTTTTATACAATTTGTGTTACAGTAACTGTAGTTACTGTGCCCTTTTTGTTATTCTATACGTCTAATCCTGTGAAACACATAATCAACGATGGACACTCCTGTGAGCAGACCTAGATTCCCACGATCTTGTGATGTTTAACAGACATTGTCATCTCCAGGCCTTAGAGATCTTCCAATACATACTATTAGATTAGATTACTTACAGTGTGGAAACAGGCCCTTCAGCCCAACAAGTCCACACTGACCCGCTGAAGTGCAACCCACCCATTCCCCTACATTTACCCTTTTACCTAACACTACGGGCAAGTTAGCTTGGCCAATTCACCTAACCTGCACATCTTTGGACTGTGGGAGGAAACCAGAGCACCCGGAGGAAACCCACGCAGACACTGGGAGAATGTGCAAACTCCACACAGTCAGTCACCTGAGTCGGGAATTGAACCCAGGTCTCTGGTGCTGTGAGGCAGCAGTGCTAACCATTGTGCCACCGCGCCGCAGACGGTGGCACAGTTCACATTCCACAGTTACTGGTTGTACTTCTTCAACTTGCTTATATCTAAGGACAGCTTGAATCCTGTTGCCCATTATATTCCTTTTATATCTTCATCAAATTCTGTTTCTCCTTTTATATTTTTCCACTGTCCTAATTACATATAAAATATACAACAGACAGCTGGTTCTAACTAACTGCTATAAGATTGGTAACATTCATAAAGTTAGTTATATGTAAGGTTTTGTAATTACCTCTACAGTTAGCATTCTTTGACTGACTATGAGCTTCAAGCCATTTGTTTCTCACAGGGTATGCCAGGTGAGACTACCTAACTTTCATATCTATGTTTGAATCTTTTCCCCTAATGCTTTTTAGTGACCAATGTATCTTCATGTATACTTGTATCAATAATTATGTTGGAATTTATCTCTTGTGATTATCTGAATAATCTTTAACTGGAACCTATTTCTTAGTAATTTTAAAAAAAGCTTTAATTACTGCAAAATAACTTCAGCTGTTGTTTTTATAGCTGTATGATGAGTTAGGCTGACAGTCTTATGGACTGAGATTCATTGTCTTTATTCTGACTGATTCTTTTCATCTGGAAGGAACCAGGTCAGATTTATGTTTAATTCTTTTGAATTAAATATAATCATTTTGATAGATGGGTGTGTGCTTTAAAAATAGCTAAGACCCATGAGGTTCTACGAGAGATTATCCTGCTGGAGGAGTTTAACAACCAACTTCCAGAGATGGTAAGAATATATGTGGAGGAACAGAAAGTTCAGGCAGTGAGAAGGGCAGCAGAAGTAGCAGATGAATACATGTTGGTGCATAAGACAAGCTTCTAGCCAGAATGTCATCCTGTGAGGGATGTAAGTTGGGAGAAGAGGAGATCCTACACCACAAACCGAGAGTAGAGAACATTGGGAAGAATTTACCACATGTTAAAGAAGCCCAAGAGGGTTAAAAAGAGGCAAAAGGCCTCAGATGTTTTCACTGTAATGGAATGGGACACAGAAAGTTACCGTGCTGGTGGTTTCAGAAGCGTACTTGGAAAAGGTGCAGTGGAAAGCGGGACACGTAAAGTCACTGTGCTGGTCGTTAAAGAAAGGCACTGTGGGAAAAGATGTGGTAAAAGAAGCGAAGTCAGTGGCATTAGTGAAGGTAGTAAAGAAGACACCAAGAGAGCTGAGGAGCTGCAGGAGAGTGCACAGCCTAGGCAGAGGCTTGGTATGGAGTTAGTATCTGATTTCTACAAAGAATTCACCTCTTGGGTAAAGTTTACTCAGAAAGAACAAAGGGGAGAAGGAAAGAAATTATAATTTTGAGAGATACAGGATCTAACCAGTCGCTGATAGTAAGGGATGAGCAAATACACACATGGGTCTGATCTGTTACCCAAGAGTGTGGTAATTTGTGGGATAGATTGACAGAAATTTAGTGTTCCCCTGTGTAAGATCAGGTTGGAGTGCCAACTCAAGACTGGGGAAAAAGAGATGGCAAAAGAAATTTCTGTGTTGTAACCCCAAATGAGCTGTATCAGTTTATGAACAGAGTTGTCACTGGGTTAACCAACTGTACAGTACAGTACAAAGGAGCAGACTCTTCAACCCTCCAAGCCTCTGCTGACACATATTGCTGTTAATCATTAGTAATTATCTTGATTGAGGAGATCAGGATGTAGAAGCGGTTTGTGTGGCGATGAGGAATAATAGGGAAAAGAATTCATTAGGGGGAGTGGTCTACAGGCACCCTAACAGTAACCCAAAATGCCATAACGTATATGAGAGGAAATATTGGGTACTTGTGATAAAAAGGTAGCAACAACCATGGGTGATTTTAATTTGGATTGGAAAAGAAGGCGGCAGTAACCTGAGTGAGGAGTTCATCAAATTATTTTGAGATAATTTCTTAGAGCAGTACCTATTAGTAGCAGCTAGAGAGCAGATTATATTGTGCTTGATATTGTGTAATGTGACTTCTTAACAACACTAAAAACCTGGGTGGCAGCTTTCAAGGATCTATGTACATGGACACCGAGACATTTCTGCTCATCTACACTACCAAGAACCTTACCATTATCTCGGTGTTCGTTATTCCAGTTATTCCTTCCAAAATGAATCACCTCACATATTTCCACATTAAGCATCGTTTGCCAAGATCTGCAGATTATCCATGTCCATCTGTAACCTACAACATCCTTCGGCACTATCCACAACTCCACTGACCTTACTGTCATCCGCAAATTTACCTACCCATCCTTCTAGGGTTACAACATTGATCAAAACATCACTGCTGGCTATACACATGAACACGTGTACACAGTGGAACCATGCATCATCGCAAGGTATACACCAGATCTGGTGTACACAGTGAAATCACTCTATTGGGTACACACATGAACAGGGTAACACAGTTCACGAAAACATCACTGCTGGGTACATACATGAACAGGTGCACACTGTGGCACCAAACATCACAGCTGGGAACACACCAAACAGGTGCACACAATGGAAACAAGCATCACTGCTGAGTATACACCAGAGGTGGTGCACACAATGGAACCAAACAACACTGTTGGGTACACACACTAACAGGTCAACACAGTAGACTAAAATAGCACTGCTGGGTACATACATGAACAGGTTCACACTGTGGAACAACACATCATGGCTGGGTACGCACCTGAATAAGTTACACAGTGGTACCAAACATTACTGCTGGTGCACAACCAAATACATGTACACAGTGGAAACTAACCGCATTGCAAGTTCACACTCTAACAGGGGTGTGCAATTGGGTTCATATCTTAACAGGTGTTTGCAGTAGAACCAAATATTACTGGAGGTATACACCCGGACAGGTTGTCAAAGTTTACGCAAACATCACTGCTGGGTATACATTCAAATAAGTGTACATAGTGGGACCAAAAATCACTCCAGGGTGCACTCTTAAACAGGTATACAGAATGATGCAAAAAATCACAGCTGGTACACAATTCAAACAAACAACATTGCAGGATATACACTTGACCAGGTGTGCAAAATATACCTATAAAAACTGCTGGTTCCACACTTACACAGATATTTGCAGTTCAACCAAACTGGACAAACACCCAAACAGGTATACACAGGATGGCCCAAACTCCACTGTTGGATACACACATAAACAGATGAACACAGTTGACTTAACATCACTGCTGGGTACGCAGTCAGACAGATGTACACAATGGACCAAACGTAACTGCTAGGCGCATGCCTGAACAGGTGTGCACAGTGGACCAAATGTCACTGCTTGAGACATACCTCAACAGGTACAGATAATGGAACTGTGAGGATCACTGCTAGGTACATGCCTGAACCACAGTGGAACCACACATCACTGTTGGGTATACACACAAACAGGTATATAATCTGGAACCCCCACATCACTGTTGGGTATACACACAAACAGGTATATAATCTGGAACCCCCACATCACTGTTGGGTATACACACAAGCAGGTATATAATCTGGAACCCCCACATCACTGTTGGGTATACACACAAACAGGTATATAGTCTGGAACCACACATCACTGTTGGGTATACACACAAACAGGTATATAATCTGGAACCCCCACATCACTGTTGGGTATACACACAAACAGGTATATAATCTGGAACCCCCACATCACTGTTGGGTATACACACAAACAGGTATATAATCTGGAACCCCCACATCACTGTTGGGTATACACACAAACAGGTATATAATCTGGAACCACACATCACTGTTGGGTATACACACAAACAGGTATATAATCTGGAACCCCCACATCACTGTTGGGTATACACACAAACAGGTATATAATCTGGAACCCCCACATCACTGTTGGGTATACACACAAACAAGTATATAATCTGGAACCCCCACATCACTACTGGGTACACACCTGAACAGCTGTACACAATGACCAAAATTTCATCACTGGGTACACACACAAACAGCTCAATACAGTTGACTGCTCTGTACACACTTGAACAGGTGTACATAGTGGAACAAACATTATTGTTGGCTACACACCAAAATAACACAGTGAGCTAAACTGCACTGGAAGAAATAGACAATAGACAATAGGTGCAGGAGTAGGCCATTTGGCCCCTCAAGCCAGCAACATTCTCTATGATCATTGCTGATCATCCACAATCAGTATCCTGTTCCTGCCTTATCCCCATAATCCTTGATTCCACTATCTTTAAGATCTCTATCCATCTCTTTCTTGAAAGTATCCAGAGACTTGGCCTCCGCTGCCTTCTGGGGCAGAGCATTCCATATATCCATCATTCTCTGGGTGAAGAAATTTCCCCTCAACTCTGTTCTAAATGGCTTACTCCTTATTTTTAGACTGTGTCGTCTGGTTCTGGGCTCATCCATCAGCGGAAACATACTTCCTGCCTCCAGAGTGTCAAATCCTTTAATAATCTTACACATCTCAATCAGATCTCCTCTCATCCTTCTAAACTCAAGTGTAGACAAGCCCAGTCGCTCCAGTCTTTCAACATACGATAGCCCCGCTATTCTGGGAATTGACCTTGTGAATATACGTTGCACTCCCTCAATAGCCAAAATGTCCTTCCTCAAATTTGGAGACCAAAACTGCACACAATACTCCAAGTGCGGTCTCACCAGGGCCCTGTACAGCTGAAGAAGGACCTTATTTCTCCTCTACTCAATTCCTTTGTTATGAAGACCAGCACGTCATTCACTGCCTGCTGTACCTGCAAGCTTGCTTTCATTGATGTACAAGAACACCTAGATCTCGTAGTACTTCCCCTTTACTAAACTTGACTCCATTTAGATAGTAATCTGCCCTCCTGTTCTTGCCACCAAAATGAATAACCACACATTTATCCACATTAAACTGTATTTGCCATGCATCCGCCCACTCAACTAGCCTGTCCAAGTCACCCTGTATTCTCACAACATCCTCCTCACATTTCACCCTGCAACCCAGCTTTGTGTCATCAGCAAATTTGCAAAGACAATGCAGATTACTGGGCTAATGGTAAGATTCGAGATAGTGTAGACGAGCAGAGGGATCTCGGTGACCATGTACATAGATCCTTGAAAGTTGCCACCCAGGTTGATAGGGTTCTTCAGAAGGCATGTGGTGTATTAGACTTTTATTGGTAGAGGCATCGAGTTTCAGAACCATGACATCATGCTGCCGCTGTACAAAACTCTGGTGAGGCCACACTTGGAGTATTGTGTGCAGTTCTGGTCACTGCATTATAGGAAGGATGTGAAAGCTTTGGAAAGGGTTCAGAGGAGATTTACTAGGATGTTGTCTGGTGTGGAGGGAAGGTCTTATGAAGAGAGGCTGAGGAATTTGAGGCTGTTTTCCTTGAAGAGAAGAAGGTTGAGAGGTGATTTAGGTGAAACATATAAGATAATCAGAGTCTTAGATAGGTTGGACAGTGAGAGCCTTCTTCCTCAGATGGTGATGGCTAGCAAAAGGGGCATAGCTTTAAATTTAGGAGTGGTAGATATAGAACAGATGTCTGAGGCGGTTTCTTTACTCAGAGAGTGGTAGGGGTGTGGAACACATTACCTGCAACTGTAGTAGACTCACCAGCTATAAGGGCATTTAAATGGTTATTGGATACGCAAATGAACGAGAATGGAATAGTGTAGGTTAGATGGGCTTCAGATTGGTTCCACAGGTCTCTGCAACATCAAGGGCAAAGGGCCTGTACCGCACTGTAATGTTCCATGTTCTATAGAGGATGATCTTACGGAAAGGAGTGTCGAATTTCTAAGCCAAGGTGCTATTAAAAAGGAAGAGATGTTATGCATCTTAAAAAGTATTACAATAGATAAGGCCCTGGTTCCTGATGGGATCTATCCCAGAATATTGAGGGAGGCAAGAGAACAAATTGCTGAAACATTGACTGGCATCTTTGTATCCTTTGTATCCTCTGGCCACAGGTGATGACCAGAGGATTGGAGAATAGCCAAGATTAGAGTAGTGCTAGAAAAGCAAAGCAGGTCAGGCAGCATCAGAGGTGCAAGAAGATCGATATTTCGGGCAAAAGCCCTTCATCAGGAATGATGTGAATCAAATTTATTAAGTCAAAAGCTTTTGGGAGGGGCAATGTGATTCTGACCCTAACATAGGACTTGACCACGCCGTCACTCCCAGAACAACAGGAACAGCAGTTTTTATAGTCTGGATGGCATGTACAAAAAAGCCTGCAAAAGACTGTTTCTTGTGTTCTGCACATATGCACACAGAGATCACTGTTTCTGGGAATGCGTACCATGCCTTTGTGTTCTGCATTTATTTCTTCTTTAGTTATTTGTTCTTTAGTTAGTTTCTGTTTTCAGTCATCCCTTGTTATCTGAGACATGCGGGAACATGATGAACAGACCACCTACATCCAGTAATCATCAATGGGGCCAGAAAGGGGGTGACTCACAGGCGATTCAACATGGATTCACTGTCAAAATTTTACAACATGAGTTAAGGGCAGCCATAACAACGCAACAAGTGATGACAATAACAATGAACATGAGGAAGGCATGCAAAAGGTATGAGCCCCAAGATCCAACTTGTAGCCATCATAGCCACTCTGAGCGGTTATAATCATGAAACTATTTCCCTTCCTGACGGGTTTTATCCACCTCCATGCGTATGTGATCTGCTAGGTTAGTTATATTGTCCGAGGCGTCGGGAATATACGGGCAGCACTCGGAGCCAATAACAGCACAGGTGTCACCTTGTGCCGCTAGCAAATTGTCAAGGGTCAAACAGCTCTACAACACAAAACTACGGGTGGCAATAACCTCAGCCGACACCTCGGAGATGGCCGGAATGGGTGCAGAGGAGGTAAATAGGTGGAGTGAAGGCTCAATTGGAGTGAAGGTGGATACAGGGATTGCTGGGTACGTGAACTGATATATTTGGGCTGTGGCTAAACCTGAGACACTACGCGAGTAGTAGTTCCCACCTGTCCTCCTCCTCTAACCAAGAAAAAAGACCATGTGTGGAGAGTTGGTATGGTAAGGGTTTATTTTGTGTTTTTTTTTCATTTATTCAATCTCTCTTGGTAATTTAGAGCAGAGAGGATGGAGGCTAGGGCAGTTGCATGCTCCTCTTGCAGGATGTGGGAGGTAAGGGTCACCAATGGTGTCCCTGCTGACTCTGCCTGCGAGAAGTGCACCCAACCCCAACTCTTCATAGACTGTGTTAGAGAACTGGAGCTGGATGAACTTCAGATCTTTCGGGAGGCTGAAGGGGTGATAGAGAGGAGTTATCTGATCTTTGTGATTTTTAAATTGGATGAGCAAGTGGAAGAATGGGTTAGTAAGTTTGCTGATCACATGAACGTTGGTGGAGTGAAGGGCTGTTGTAGGTTGCAGTGAGATATTAACAGGATACAAATCTGGGGTGATAAGTGGCAGATGAAGTTCAACCTTGAAACGTGTAAAGGGATTCACTTTGGAAGGTCGAATTTTAATGCAAAATACAGTGTTAGAGGCAAGATTCTTGGCAGTGTGGAGGAACAGAGAGATCTTAGTGTCCATGTCCATAGATCCATCAAAGTTGCCACCCAGGTTGATAGGGTTGTTAAGAGGGCACATGGTGTGTTGGCCTTCATTAGTAGGGGGTCGAGTAGCCATAAGGTTCTACTGCAGCTCTATACAGCCCTAGTTAGACCATACTTGGAATATTGTGTTCCGTTCTGGTCTCCTCATTATAGGAAAGACATGGAACCTTTAGAGAGGGTGTAGAGGACATTTATCAGGATGCTGCCTGGACCAAATATCTTATGAAGAAAGGTTGAGAGAGCTAAGGTTTTTCTTATTGGACGGAAGAAGGATGAGAGGTGACTTGATAGAGGTGTACAAGATGTTGAGAGGCATAGATTGATGGAAAGCCATTTTCTCATGATGGCAGTGTCTATCACAAGGGGCATAATTTTAAGGTAATTGGGAGAAGGTTTAGGGGAGATGTCAGACATAGGTCCTTTACTCAGACTGTGAGTGTGGTGGATGCGTGGAATGCACTGCCAGCAGTGATAGTACATTAGGATGTTTGAACAACTCTTGCATAAGCACATGGAAGTTAGTACAATGAAGTGTGTGTAGGTTAGTCAGATTTTAGAGTAGGATAAAAGGCTGGCACAACATCAGAAGTTGAAGGGCCTGGACTGTGCTGTATTGTTTTATCTTATATGTTCTATACAAGGAAAGCAGGAAAGAACTTGAATTAGAAGGAATTAGAAGGGCTAAAAGGGGTCATGAAAAATCATTACCCCACAGGATTAAGGAGAACCCAAGGCTTTTTACACACATATAAAATGCAAGAGTATAGCTAGGGTAAGGGTTGGCCCACTCAAAGACAAAGGATGCAGTCTATGTGTGTAGCCAGTAGAGCTGGTGAGGTCCCAAATGATAATTCTCACCAAAGAGAATTAATTGGTGGAGGATGATCTCAGGGAAGGGAGTGTCAAATTTCTAAGCCAAGCTGCGATTAAAAAGGAAGAGATGTTGTGCATCTTAAAAAGTATTAGAGTAGATACGTCTGGGAATCCTGTTGGGAACTATCCCAGAATATTGACGGAGGCAAGGGAACAAATTGCTGAAACTTTGACAGTCATCTTTATATCTTCTTTGGCCACAGGTGATGTCCCAGAGGACTGGAGAATAGCCAATGTTGTCCCATTGTTTAAAAAGGTTGGCAGGGATTATTCAGGAAATCACAGGCCTCTGAGCCTCATGTCAGTGGTAAGGAAATTATTGGAAAAGATTCTCAGGGATATGATCGATACGCAGTTAGAAGCAAATGGACTCATTTGTGGTTTTGTACAAGGGAGATTGTGCCTCACTAACCTGATCGAGTATTTTTCATGAGTTGATGAAGATGATCAATGAGGGAAAAGCTGTTGATGTTGTCTACATGGACTTCAGTAAAGCCTTTGACAAGGTCCCTCATGGCAGACTAGTACAAAAGCGGCAGGTACTGGGTGAGTTAGCAAGATGGGTACAGAACTGACTTAGTCACAGGAGACAGAAGTAATGGTGGAAGGATGCTTTTCCGAATAGAGGGTTGTGACATGTGGTGTTCCATAGGGATTTTTGCTAGGACCTCTGATGTTTGTGGTCTGTATAAGTGATTTTGAGGAAAACATAGCTGGTATAATTAATAAGTTTGTGGATGATACAAAGATTGGTGAAGTTGTGGATAGCAAGGACAATTGTCAAAGGATGTAGCAGGATGTAGATCAGTTGGAGGCTTGGGCAGGATAAAGGCAGATGGAATTTAATCTGGACAAGTTGTTGTGGCCATCACGGAAACGTGGATAGATGAGGGACAGGAATGGCTGTTGGAGGTTCCTGGTTACAGGTGTTTCAGTAAGATTAGGGAGGGTGGTAAAAAAGGAGGGGGGGTGGCATTGCTAAGTAGAAATGGTATAACGGCTGCAGAAAGGAAGTTTGAGGGGGATCTGCCTTTGGAGGTAGTATGGGCTGAAGTCAGAAATAGGAAAGGTGCAGTCACCTTGTTGGGTGTTTACTATAGGCCCCCCAATAGCAGCAGAGATGTGGAGAAACAGATTGGGAAACAGATTTTGGAAAGGTGCAGAAGCCACAGGGTCGTAGTCATGGGCGACTTCAACTTCCCAAATATTGATTGGAAACTCTTTAGATCAAGTAGATTGGATGGGGCGGTGTTTGTGCAGTGTGTCCAGGAAGCTTTTCTAACTCAGTATGTAGATTGTCCAACCAGAGGGGAGGCCATATTGGATTTGGTACTCGGTAATGAACCGGGACAAGTGATGGGCTTGTTAGTGGGTGAACATTTTGGTGATGGTGACCACAATTCTGTGACTTTCACCTTGGTTATGGAGAGAGATAGGTGCGCACAACAAGGTAGATTTTACAACTGGGGGAAGGGAAATTACGATGCTGTAAGACAGGATTTGAGGAGCATAAGTTGGGAACATAGGCTGTCAGGGAAGAATGTGGTGGAAATGTGGAACTTTTTCAAGGAGCAGATACGACGTGTCCTTGATATGTATGTACCGATCAGGCAGGAAAGAAATGGTCGTGTGAGGGAGCCTTGGTTGACGAGGGAGGTTGAATGTCTTGTAAAGAGGAAGAAGGAGGCTTACATAAGGTTGAGGAAACAGGGTTCAGACAGAGCGTTGGAGGGATACAGGATAGCCAGAAGGGAGCTGAAAAAAGGGATTAGGAGAGCTAAGAGAGGGCATGAAAAATTCTTGGCGGATAGGATCAAGGATAACCCCAAGGCATTTTATGCGTATGTGAGAAACCTGAGAATGACGAGAACGAGGGTAGGTCCGATCAAGAACAGTAGTGGGAGATTGTGTATTAAGTCGGAAGAGATAGGAGAGGTCTTGAACAAGTACTTCTCTTCAGTATTTACGAACGAGAGGGACCGTATTGTTGAAGAGGAGAGTGTGAAACGGACTGGTAAGCTAGAAGAGATACTTGTTAGGAAGGAAGATGTGTTGGACATTTTGAACAACTTGAGGATAGACAAGTCCCCCGGGCCTGACGGGATATATCCTAGGATTATGTGGGAAGCAAGAGAGGAAATTGCAGTACCGTTGGCAATGATCTTCTCGTCTTCACTGTCAACGGGGGTGGTACCAGGGGACTGGAGAGTGGCGAATGTTGTGCCCCTGTTCAAAAAAGGGAATAGGGATAACCCCGGGAATTACAGGCCAGTTAGTCTTACCTCTGTGGTACTGGATTAGTGGTGCTGGAAGAGCACAGCAGTTCAGGCAGCATCCAACAAGCAGCGAAATCGACGTTTCTGGCAAAAGCCCTTCATCAGGAATAAAGGCAGTGAGCCTGAAGCGTGGAGAGATAAGCTAGGGGAGGGTGGGGGTGGGAAGAAAGTAGCATAGAGTACAAGGGGCCCCCTTCCCCCACCTCATCCTAGTTTCAAACTTCTAGCTCAGTAACTGTCTCCTTGACTTGTCCGGACTTGTCTGACCTGCCTATCTTCTTTTCCACCTATCCACTCCACCCTCTCCTCCTGGACCTATCACCTTCATCTCCTCCTCCACTCACCCATTGTACTCTATGCTACTTTCTCCCCACCCCCACCCTCCTCTAGCTTATCTCTCCACGCTTCAGGCTCACTGCCTTTATTCCTGATGGAGGGCTTTTGCCAGAAACGTCGATTTCGCTGCTTGTTAGATGCTGCCTGAACTGCTGTGCTCTTCCAGCACCACTAATCCAGTATTTGGTTTTCAGCATCTGCAGTCATTGTTTCTACCTTACTTCTGTGGTAGGCAAAGTAATGGAAAGGGTACTGAGGGATAGGATTTATGAGTATCTGGAAAGACACTGCTTGATTAGGGACAGCCAGCACGGATTTGTGAAGGGTAGGTCTTGCCTTACAAGTCTTATTGAATTCTTTGAGGAGGTGACCAAGCATGTGGATGAGGGTAGAGCAGTGGATGTAGTGTACATGGATTTTAGTAAGGCATTTGATAAGGTTCCCCATGGTAGGCTTCTGCAGAAAGTCAGGAGGCATGGGATAGAGGGAAATTTGGCCAATTGGATAGAAAACTGGCTAACCGGTCGAAGTCAGAGAGTGGTGGTAGATGGTAAATATTCAGCCTGGAGCCCAGTTACAAGTGGAGTTCCGCAGGGATCAGTTCTGGGTCCTCTACTGTTTGTAATTTTTATTAATGACTTGGATGAGGGAGTCGAAGGGTGGGTCAGTAAATTTGCAGATGATACGAAGATAGGCGGAGTTGTGGACAGTGAGGAGGACATTTGTCATTTGCAAAGGGACTTAGATATGATGCAGAGCTGGGCTGAGGAGTGGCAGATGGAGTTCAACCCTGCCAAGTGTGAGGTTGTCCATTTTGGAAGAACAAATAAGAATGCGGAATACAGGGTTAATGGTAGGGTTCTTAGTCAGGTGGAGGATCTTGGGGTCTATGTACATAGATCTTTGAAAGTTGCCACTCAGGTGGATAGAGTTTGTAAGAAGGCCTATGGTGTATTATCGTTCATGAGCAGAGGGATTGAATTCAAGAATCATGAAGTGATGTTGCAGCTGTACAGGACTTTGGTTTGGCCACATTTGGAGTACTGTGTGCAGTTCTGGTCACCTCACTTTAGGAAAGATGTGGAAGCTTTGGAGAGGGTGCAGAGAAGATTTACCAGGATGTTGCCTGGAATGGAGAATAGGTCGTACGAGGATAGGTTGAGAGTTCTCGGCCTTTTCTCGTTGGAACGGCGAAGGATGAGGGGTGACTTGTTGGAGGTTTATAAGATGATCAGAGGAATAGATAGAGTAGACAGTCAGAAACTTTTTCCCCGGGTACAACAGAGTGTTACAAGGGGACATAAATTTAAGGTGAAGGGTGGAAGGTATAGGGGTGGGTTCTTTACCCAGAGAGTGGTGGGGCATGGAATGCGCTGCCCGTGGGAGTGGTAGAGTCAGAATCATTGGCGACCTTTAAGCGGCATTTGGATAGGTACATGGATGGGTGCTTAATCTAGGATAGAAGTTCGGCACAACATCGTGGGCCGAAGGGCCTGTTCTGTGCTGTATTGTTCTATGTTCTATGTTCTAAGTATGAGGTGATGCATTTTGAAAGGTCATGTACAGGTGGAAATTATATAGTGAATGGCAGAAACCTTAGGAGTATTTATATGCAGAAGGTGTTGGGTGTATAGGTCCACAGATCAGTGAAGGCAGCAGCAGAGGTAGATAAGATTATAAAAAATGCTTTTAGCATACTTCCCTTTGTTGGAAGGGGCATTGAGTATAAAGATAGACAAGTTATACTGCAGCTTTATAGAAGTTCACTTAGACCACATTTGGAATATTGTATACAGTTCTACCAGAAAGATGTGAATGGTTTGGAGAGGGTACAGGAAAGGTTTACCAGGATGTTACCTGCTATAGGAGCTTTTAGCTATGAAGAAAATCTGGATAGACTGGATTTGTTTTCATTGGAATGCAGGAGGTTGAGGGGTGACCTGATAGAAGTTTGTAAGATTATGAGTGGCATGGAGAGAGAAGCAAGTATGAGGCTTTTTCTCAGCGTGGAGGGGTCAATTATGAGGAGACACAGGTTCAAGGTGCAGGGGAGGAAATCTAAAAGTGATGTGCAAAGAATGTACTTCATACAAAGGGTGGTGAGTGCCTGGAATGCGCTGCCAGAGGAGGTGGTGGAAGCAGATACAATTGTAGCATGCGAGAAGCAACTGAATGAATACATGAATAGGAAGGCATACAGGGATACGGATCCTGTAAGTGAAGACAATTTTAGTGTGGAAGGGCAAAATGTATTGGGGCAGGCTTGGAGGGCCGAAGGGCCTGTTCCTGTGTTGTATTGTTTTTGTTCTTTGTTCTTTGTGTTTGGTCCTGCTGTGTACAGCTGTTCAGTTATGTACCCAGCAGTGATGCTAGGTTCCACTGTGCACCTTTTTGGTTATATACCCAACAGTGATGTTTGTGTCAAAAGTGTGTAACTGTTAAAGTGTGTACTCTGCAGTGGTATTTGAGTCCATTGTATACAATTATTCAGGTGTGTATCCAGCAATGATGTTTCATTCCATTATGCATATCTGTTCGCGTGTGTACCTAGCAATAATCTTTGGGTCCACTGTGTAACCCTGTGTGGTTGTGTATACCCTGCAGTGATGCTTTGATCAACTTTGTACACCTGTTCGAAGTGTGTACCTAACAGTGATTGCCTACACCTGGTCAGTTGTGGACCGAGTAGTTTTGTTCGTGTCAATTATGCACACCTGTTTGGATGTGTAGACTGCAGTGATCTTTGCTTTCACCGTGTACATCTATTCAGGTGTACATCAGCAATAATGTTGGCACCACAGTGTAAACCTGTTCAGTTGTGTTACCTGCAGTGATGCTAGATTCCAATGTGTACACCATTTTGGTTAGGTACCCAACGGTGATGTTTAGGTCAGCTGTGTTCACCTGTTCAAGTATGTGCCCAGCAGTGACATGTGTGTCCATGCTTATACCTCCTCAGGTACATATCAGCAGTGATGTTTGTTTCCACTATTTACACCTCTTCATGTGTGTATACAGCAGTGATGTTTTGATTCCAATGTGGACAACTGATTCATTCTTCAGATAACTTAAGGTTTTATAACAAAAAATGACATCTCAGCTCAGACAATGCATTAAAGGTGTCAGGTTAGAGTCTGGCTGGATCCTAATCTGGTGTCAGACTGGTTCCATTTCCAAAGTGGATATTACATGGATTGACTGACTGCAGATTGTGCATTTTTTCAGCAAAATAGAATGTTTCTGCAAATATAGTTCTGCAAATACAAATCCTGTAGACTTTTATGTGTGTGTGTGTGTAAGAGAGAGAGAGAGAGAAAAATAGAGAGAGAGAGTGTGAGTGAATGTGTGCAGTTTGCTGTGTACAATTATCTGTTTAAGGCTTGGCAGTTGTTTAAAGGCAAAAATTGGGGATGTAGGGAAGGTCTTAGCAAGATGCTTGTCAATAATGTGTTGTAAGCTGTGAAGAGCATGGCATAGTTTCTTGGCTCCTGGGAAGTACTGGAAGGGTACCTATTGGGTGCAACCTCGTTTCTGTCTCCTGAAGAGGTCATTATGGTTTCTTGCTGTGATACGTCGGAAATGGTTATCGATGAATTGATCATTGTACCCTGTTCTTATGAGGGCAATCCTTGAGTACCTTCAGGTGTCTGTCACGTTCCTCCTCATCTGGGGTGGCATGGTGGCTCAGTGGTTAGCACTGCTGCCTCATAGCACCAGGGACCCAGGTTCGATTACAGCATCAGGCAACTATCTGTGTGGAGTTTGCACATTCTCCTCCCATCTGCATGGGTTTCCTCTGGGTGCTCCGGTTTCCTCCAAAGATGTACAGGTTAGGTGAATTGGTCAAGCTAAATTGCCCATAGTGTTCAGGGATGTGTAGGTTAGGTGCAATAATCATGGGAAATGTAGAATGATTGGGTAGAGTAATGGGTCTGGGTGGGATATTCTTCGGAGGATTGATGTGGACTTGTTGAACCAAAGGACCTGTTTCCACATTGTAGGGATTCTAATTGAACAGATCATGTGTATGCACAGGGCTTGTCCGTACAGAATGGCTGTTTTAACATGTTTAGGATGTAAGTTAGAGATGTGCAGCATTCTGAGGTTATCCGTGGGTGTGCAGTAGAGTGAGGTACTGAGGTGCCCATCCGTGATGGAGATGCATTTGTGCAAGAATGAGACAGATACTAAGGAGTAGTCTATGGTACGTCTGATGGTGGGATGAAACTCGTTGATATTATTGTGTAGTTGTTTCGGTGACTCCTCACCATGGCTCCAGAGGAAGAAAATGTTGTCAGTATATCTGGTGTATAGCGTTATTTAAAGGTCCTGTGCAGCAAAGACGTCTTGTTCAAACTTGTGCATGAAAGTGTTAGCATATCGGGGTGCAAATTTGGTCCCCATGGCTGTTCTATGTGTCTGGATGAAGAACTGGTTGTCAAAGGTGAAAATGTTGTGGTCGTGGATAAAGCGGATGAATTGTGGGATGGCGCTCGGAGATTGGTAGTTGTAGGTATTGAGTACTGAGGCTGTTTCACTTTGGAAATAGAATCAGTCTGACTCAAGATTGGGATACAGCTAGTATCTAACCTCATATCTTTAATGCATTGTCTGAGCTGAGATGTCACCTTTTGTTATAAAACCTGAAATTATCTTGAGAAGGTGATTTAAAAGAAATTCTGGGATTTACATATTAATGAACCGAAACCTGCAACCCATTCTAAAAGGTGAACGATTTAACAACAATCCAGATTTGTTCAATATTTCATTTCAGTTATATGATACTGTGATCTTTTGCTGTAAGTTTTGTGTATTATTGTTCTGCTCCAAAAGCTAGTGCTTCTAAATAAACATGTTGGATTATAACCCACTGTTGTGTGATTTTTAACTTTGTCCATCTATTCAAGTGTGTACTCAATAGTAATGTTTGGTTCCATTGTGTACACCTGTTCATGTGTGTATCTGGCCTAATGTTTGGTTTCATTACGTACACCTGTTCATGAGTATCTGGCCATTGTATACACCTGTTCATGTATGTATCCTGCCTGATGTTTGGATAAATTGTTTATACTTGTTCAAATATATTTGCAGTGATGTTTGTTTCCACTGTGTACACCTGTTCAGGTGTGTACTCAGCAGTGTTGCTTGCTCCCACTATGTACACCTGTTTGAGTAAATAAAAGCAGTTTTGTGGAAATTTGGTTAAGTACATTGTGTTTTAGCTGGACACTGTGTTTGTTCACTTTTTTTTGCACAACAACATTAACATGACATATTTTCATCTGCTGTATTGTCTACATTTTGTGCTGGTTTATCATACAATTGATTAAAATATATGTACCTTTTGAAGTTGATCGTCTTTGTTTGTCCTCAGAGAACTTGTTCTTCTCCTTACAGGATTTTCTGATGATTTTCTTGGCCTCTACTGCCAAGTTGATTTGGATAGCTTTTTCGAAAGTTGAATCTTCCTTAAAAGATCTAATAAAGATTGAGCAGCATGTGCACAACTGTTCCATCTGTTTTCAACTCTGTTTGCAAAGCTCCATATTTGTATGTTTTAACCAATGTATATAGACCATTTATGTTTTGTCAACAAGTGTACATAGCAGTTGTCAAAAATTTTAATATCATTGTCTGCCTATTCCTTTAATATCTGGGGATTGATAATGTGATCTGCTAATGGACCTATGTAGTAGTGTAGTGTATTAAATTGTTCACTCTCAGATTTGGTGCTTAACCTTAAAGCAACTTTATATCTCAAATTGTTTCCTCTTGACATCCACTGTTGATCTGTACCAGCTCTTTATCTGATCTAAACTTTGTTAGAAAGAATTCCATGATTTTACATTTCTTCAAATGTGTTGATCCAAGTTTTTACTGTCAAAGTATTTTAAACCCATCTAATTTCAATAATCCTATTCTCTGTATTCATAAATGCAGCTTCAATGTAAAATGTTGTAAAGCTTTTTAAAAACTTCGTATTTACGTTTCAATTCATAATTAATTCTTAATAACATTGATCTGCATAAAATTATTGCAAAATGCTTTAATTCATAGTCACTCATTCTGTAGTTTTTTACTGCTTTCAGAAGATTTATAGCCTATCATCTTGTAAAAAGTCTTATTTTATAAATTATTCTCTTCTAGTTTCTTTCCTTTAAATTCACTCATCTTTTACTAAGTCTTATCTGCTATTTATAGTTATTCTGTTATAAAATCACAGTACTTTTAGACTAAAAGACATATTATGACAGAGCAGAAATATACCATTCAGCACATCAAGACTGCTCTGCTCTTCAATGGGATCGTAGCTAATTTGATCATGCTCAACTCCACTTTCCAGCTGTATCCTCATAATTCTTGATTCCTTTAAATATAATCCATCTCTCTCAGTCTTGAATATACTTAATGATGCATTCTCTGCAGATCTCCACAGTAAAGAAATCCACAGATTCGCTAACCTCTGAGAGAAGAAATTCTTCCTCATCATTGTTTTGAATGAGTGACCTCCTATTCTCAGAGCTGGTCTAGACTCTCTGGTCCAGACCCTCTGGTCCTAGACTCTCCTAACAAAAGGGAAATGACCTCTTCACATCTATCCTGTCAAGCATCCCCACCTACCTGCTATACCAAGAATGTTAGATATTTCAATAAGATCTCCTCTCATTCTTCCAAACTTCAACTAGTACAGGCTTAACATTGTCAAACTCTCCTCATTTGAGAAACCCACTGGATCTGCAATCAACCTAGTGAACATGCTTTGAATTGCTGACGACGTGTGATCATACCATAGGACATCCTCAATTGTAAGGATTGTAGCAGTTATGCACCTCACCAGCATTGAGGATGATAGACACTGAAAATCCTGTAACTCCTCCACATCCTGAGGGGACCATCAGTTGTGACTTTTTTTAAAAACTGTGAACACAGAGCAGTAATTAGAAAATCTCCTAAAACGTTGCACTGACCAGTATGCTGGCAAAATGGATAGCTTGGCATGGCATTGGGGAACTGATGCTGGCTGGAAAATTCAGTCTATTGACTTTTGTTCCATCTTGTACTTTAGTCTTTTTTCTAATCCTCACTTTCACACTAATAATTCCTTTCTGTTTCTTGTCTGTTGTTTTTCTGTCTCATAATCTTTCGTCACAGTTTTTCTTTCTCCATCTCTCAATCATGCTCATTTTCTGTCTGTGTCTCTGTTGTACTATGGCTCAATTTATATGTGTCGCATTGTCCCACACAATTGAGAGTATTTCTTTTGTTTGTTCTTTCTCACTGTTACTCTGATTTGCTTGCTCCTTTCATTCTCTAAGGCACGCAATTATTTTCTAACTGATTCAAACGTTATGAGTGTATCATTACGAAACATTGTCTTAAGCAAAGTTTCTATATTACACAAAGCCAAAACAATTTCATTATTAGACAAAAAGTACCCTACTGTTTATCTGCCTCTTTCTGAAGAAAGATTTAAGCACTTTACCTTAGAACTTAAGACAAACAGTAATTCGCTAGATAGATCCAATGTCTGAACTGTAGATTTTAATGCTTTGTTTACAACTTTATTTTAGATACTAGAAAAGGATTTGGAACATTTTCATATTTTCTGTTTCCTTGCCAATCATAGAAGCCTTACAATGCAGAAAGAAGCTATTTGGCCTATGAAGCCTGCACCCACCCTCTGAAGAACAACTCACCCAGACCCAGACCCCTATTTTATTCCTGTAGTCACACAGGGTAATCCACCCAGCTTGCACATTACTGTACACTATGGACAATTTAGCATGGCCAACCAACCTACACTAACCTGAACATGTTTGGACTGTGGGAGGAAACCCCAGCACCTACTGGAAGCCCACATAGACACTGGGAGAATGTGCAAACTCCACAAGATTACCCATGGCTGGAATTGAATCTAGGTTCCTGGCACTGTAAGGCAGCAGTGTACTCATGGAGCCACTAGGCTGCCCCAGTCAGTCAGTAGAGTGAATCATTATAAATGACTTAAGAGTTTTTGGTCAGTAACAAAGGAAGGACACTTGGCGTCGTCCTCACAGGAGGCTCTCCACTAAAATGTAGTAATCTCTATGGTATGGTTTCCCTATCCCTGACAGTAGGTTAAATTTGACACCAAGTCCTGGGATGTGGTAGAATTCAGCACAGTGATGTTCACAAACAGCTAAGCAACCAATTACATCAAAATAATCATAATAAATTCAGAAGTTAAAAGTAATTACTATCCTTTACTTTATATTGAATTTTTCACTTATTCAAATCAATAATTATAATTGGATTCATACTAAAAAGATGAAATTTTATAAAAGGGAATTTTAATTTTAAAATGTCTATAGATTTTTAGAAATATTATATAAAAATTTGATCATCCACAAATATAATGTGAGCTTTTCAGGGCCTTTTGCCTGTCTATCAGTAATTCTGGACATAGTGAGGACTGCAGATGCTGGAAAGTCAGAGATAATAAAGTGTACAGCTGGAAAAAACAGCAGGTCAAGCAGCATCAGAACAGCAGGGAGTCGACATTTCAGGTTGGAACCTTTCATCAGGCATTATTACCCATGTTCAGCTCATTTAACGCAATGGTATATTTTCAAGGCTTTTTTACAGTGAGAGTAACAGCTTGGTAATACAAGTTCTTGTCAAATCATTTGTGTTGGAGATGGCTGCCTGCCAGAATATCTACCCACCAGTCAATGGCAGGATGTAGGTTTACTATTAGCAACTGCTGACTTTCCATTTTACTTGATATATGTGCAGATTCCTAGGTGGCTGTTAGTTCCAGGGAAAGTAATGAAAGAGATACTGACAATTTTGCTAATATTGCCACTATAAAATCCAGGCCAAGAAATTTGTACAGGCTTCCAAATACCTGTGAGAAATTTAAGTAGGGCAAAACAGCTTATACATTCAAAAGAATGAGTAAGTTACAACTTTACAAAACAATTTGGTGGATGAAGATAGTTGCCTGGTAGGGATTGTATATATTCACAGACAATGAGGGTTGGGTGGATATAGTGATTGGAACCAGCTGGATCTTGTTAACTTTGAGATTGAGGTTGTTAACCAGGGACAATCAGGAAAGCCTTGGCTGACCAGTTTAATCAGGGGATTTAGAATCCCCTCAGGTTAGGGGACAGACTCTATGCTGGCTGGGGTTACAATCAGTGTGGTATTGGTGCTGTTGGTTTTTGTTTGTTTTTTGGAGGAAACCTGAATCATATAAGCTAGTTTGTTAACTGCTTTTCCTTTTTATTGAGGACTGGTTTTCAAACCTGATCTGCACAGTTAATGTGTTTCAGATGTAACTGAATTCTCATTAGGGGATTGTTGTTGCACTGGCTTGTTACACCCTATGTGTTACTCTCTTCTGTCCTGGAGATGGTTGGAAGGTGCGAAGGGTGGCTAGGGAAGCCAGAAGTTGGGTAGGCTATCCTGACTGTTGTCATCCTGGGAGGGTGGGAGGGAGGTGTTTCGGGAAGCAGGAATGGCGCTGTCTTAGATGTGGCTGGAAGGTGTCAGGGTGGACAGAGAGCTGGAAGGGGCATAGGATCGGGCTGCCTTAGAGTGGCCGGAAGGTGGGAAGGACTGATGGCTTGCTGGAGGTCTGTGCTTTTGCACTTTTTAAAATGTCATTGTTACTGTTTTGTAATGATTGAAACTGGGATATGAAGTTTGTCCTCTTCCCTGAAAACTGGTTGAATGGTAGGATGTGGGGCCTGGCTTTGCCATTCCTCTCCCTAATTAAACTATGTTTTTTTTAAATTAACCAGGTGATTTAGATCTCCTCCATTTAGGCACTGACTCTGTGCTGGCTGGGTCACGGTCAGTGTGTACAACTGCTATTGGTTTCTGTTTTTGGAGGAAACCGGATTCCTGAGCTGGTTGAACCATATAGCCAGGTTATTAGCTGGTATTCCTTTTTATTGAAGATTGATTTTTTTTAAACTGCCTGAACTACATAGCGTGAGAAACAAAGCCCACTCACTTCAATAATTTCAGTCCGAGACAAGATCTGAATCAGTCGTGTCATTTATTTTACATTTGCAAGTGGGTGTGATGTCCAGCCTCTATAAGGCAGAGGACACACACACCAAATTCAATTCATACACAACATTTATATGATTTGATTTCTTTTGTTTTACATTGCTCCTCCCCTGTTTACATCTTCCACTTCCCTAAGACCGGCCCCCATTACTCCTGTTTATCTCTTGCCTTATCTGGCCTTGTCTGTGACAAAATGCTTATTCCTGGCCTCAAGCCTGTTTGACCTCATCCTGCTGTGGGTCATTGTTAGGCATATTCTTTCTTCATCATTATCTACCCCCTTCATCTGTGCCTTTCCCGAGACTGTTCTGATACCTAAGACCCTTTTAATTGGGGTTTGTTCCTGTGTTTCTGTAAAAGTGGGAAACAGATGTTTATACCTACTGTTTGTACAGGCATATCTAGCTTAACTTCATCCCCTCAAACATCTTATCTACTTGCCCGTAATGTCTACCATTGTTTTGCAGTCACATTTCATTCTGACAAACAGTTTTAGCTAATACAAAAACAATTATATATTTCCTCCACATCGTTTCCATTCTTGTTGACTCAGCTCGTGGCTAAAACAATTACACACTGGTGTGAGTTCATTTTACTTTGTAAAATGGAATTGCAGAAGTAACATTAGTTTACCTATATCCCACAATTTTCCCCCTTTTCTTTAATTACCATTTGTTATCTTCTGCATTTTTCTTTTAGGGGGCACCTGTTTCATCAGGACTGTTTCAATCCATCTTTGGGTGAGCCCTCGTATACAGGGTATGATACAACAGCCAATGGCCACCAATACCCTGACTACTACTATCAGGGAAGTAAGGATAGAAACCACCACCCCCTTCTACCTTCCAAACCAGGACTCAAGCCATCCTGTGAGAGATGTATCTACTCCTGAATTCTCAGCCAGTTCCTCTGCTAAGGTAGTCAATCCCCTTAAGGCCCGAGTAATTGAACCATTAGGTGCGGTGTTATTAGGAATAAAGGTACAACAGCTTCCTCCTAACATCACACACACACCCCCCCCTTTTTCTGCTAAAATCATATCAAGGGCCATTCTGTTTTCCCATGCCATCCTACTTGTCGCATCAAGCTGGTCTGATATTCCTTTAACCGCATCTCTTGTATAATTTATAAATCGCTGTTGATTATAGAAAATGTAATTTATCCAATCTACATTTTTATTAATTGTTACCTACCAAAAGAGAGCTGACTCAAAGCCTGCTGCAATCTGGTTACGAGCCTTGAATTCATCAGGTACCCCCCCCCCTAGGGACTCCTACCGAATCAAGATAAATCCTGTCATCGAAAGAAGTGTCTAACAGTAATCTCTTACCCCTTCCCTTTTTCCCTCCTATCTTTTCCTTCTCAAATGCCAGGGTAAATGGAATTGCCAATTGTACAATTGCACATATCCCTCTCCAATCTGGAGGTAGCGTGGGTTTTGCCTCAATATTTTGCCTCCACAGTCCCACCATAGATCTGCTTGGGGAACCTTTAGTGCTGAGTAGTTCCCTCCCTTCTCCGTTTCTGTAACATTCTTAATCTCTGTACATAATTTCAGCTCCCCCAAATTTCTCGACCGATTTGTACCTCATCTACGCACACACGATGTGTGATTTCCAACTGCGGCAGAAAATATGGGGGGGATCTTTTGCATCTTTCTTCTCCAAGGGAGGTACAATTCCTATCATTCCATGCAGTCTCATCCTGATACAAGGCTATCATACATTTCAGGCCCTTCCTGCTTCGCTTCCACCCGAGCGGAAAGGAAACCACCTGGGCCACTGGCCTACCGGAGGCACATGCATAGCAATTGCTCTTATTCAGACTTTTTACAGTATACTTTACCCATTCAACCCAGGCATTTGCATCCCCGTACCCAGTTTCTATTTCAATGGTCTCTTTCAAGTTCTTTACCTCTATATAAATTAGTTCTACCCGTTTTCCCTGTCCTACACTAATTCGGAAACAATAGCCCAAGAAATCCTTCCTATTTGCTTTCATTTCTATCCCAAACATTTCATTTCATTGTATCTCATAGGTGCCCCCCCCCCCCCCCCCCCCAGGATTGTTTCGTGCCATGTGGTTTTCCTTATTGTTAGGTATATTGGGTTATACTTTTTATCGGGACAATCGCGAGCTGGTTGGAAGGGGGTCCGGTGTACTGTGACAAGACCGTTATACTAAGTATCATCCACATAGGACTTAAGATGTATCTAAGAGCTGCAGTACTGTCTCTGATTATCTACATCCCCACAATTTACTAAGCTGCATACATCAGCGTCTATTAAATGTGGATTATCAGATTCAGGAACCGTTAATAATACATATGAAAATGATATTTGACAAAATCCCAATACTAAAAGGGCTAGCATCATAATTCTAGCAGCATTCCCAGTATTCTAAACATCATGCTGAAGCACAAAAAGACTTAATATACAATCTTACAGAAATAATCCCACGCTCGTGTCGCCACTGTATAATTAGTTACTCAAAGTCTCTTTACTCTGAGTTTCAGCGGATCTTGCATTGATTCGGCTGTCCAGACTTCTTCCTCCACGGGAGGGTCCACTGACCCTTTGTTCCGAGTGTCATGAGTCCAGCCTTTCTCCGCCGTCCTTATTGCCGTTTCGGTAGTCAAAAAAGCCTGGTACGGCTCTTCCCAGTCCGGCTGCAATTTAGTCTCTGATCATGATTTTACTAAGATTTAATCGCCCGGCCGGATGGGATGAACGGTGAATTCAAGGGGTGGAGTCTGTGCCAATAAACCCTGTTTTCTGAGGAGGACAAGCCCAGTATATACTTCCTTAAAAACAAATCTTTAGTTTCGGGAATTGGCAATGCTCCATTCGTTCCCAAGTAAGGTATTCCAAATAAGATTTTATAGGGGGATAGTCCCAAATCTTTCCTTGGGGCTGTTCGTACTCGCAAGAGAGCTATAGGTAAACATTTGGTCCAAGGGAGTCTGGTTTCTATTATCAATTTAGAGAGCTGTCGTTTGAGTGTTTGGTTCATTCTCTCAACCCTTCCCGATGATGGCGGGTGCCATCGAGTATGGAATTCCCAGGAAATTCCCAACCCTTTCATTACCCCTGTAACACTTTAGAGGTAAAGTGAGTTCCTTGGTCGGAATCAATATGGTTCACGAGCCCATATTGGGGAATTATGTGCTCCAATATTGTTTTAGACACTCCACTCGCAGTGGCAGTAGCTAGGGGGTATGCCTCAACCCAACCAGATAAATGATCTACTATGACTAGCATATATTTTAGTCTGCCTACCCTGGGGAGTTCAGTATAATCTACTTGTATACTCTGGAAAGGTCTCAATTCTGGGTCTCTTCCTCCCGGGTTCTGTTTTCTCAAGGCTTTCTTATTTACCTTTCTGCATATGATACATCCCTCACATATTTGTTTAGCAATTGTATATATTCCTTTACATCCATATTCCCTAAGAACTAAATCACACATTGCTTGTACTCCCCAATGGCTGCCTTGGTGTAGGACAGCCATAATCTCTCGCATCATCATTTTGTTTAACATTCTCCTTCCATCAGGTAACCTCCAATGCCAGTCTGCTGTTTTTACAGCCCCTAAATCTCTCAATTCTTTTTCTTTGCTTTCAGTAAATATAGGAGCTTCCTGAGGACTTGGGACAGTAGGTATTAGGGAATGAATCACCACTTCTTGTGGGTTCAGGGCGGCTTCCCTCGCCACTTCATCGGCTAATCTATTTCCCCTAACCTCTGGTTCATTTCCTTTCTGATGAACATTTACATGCACTACTGCTATTTCTCGGGGGAGTAATAGGGATTCCAAGACCCATTTAATCAATTCCTTCCCCCACCTCTGGGTTAATACTCCCAAAGCCGTTCCCTTATCCACGGTAGCAAAGAGGTGGAAAGGTTTATCTAGGGAAGGTAAGGCTAACACGGGGGCATGGATCAGATCTCTTTTGCCTCATCATCCCAACTTGGACATTTTGGTTCACCCTCTAATAGTTTGAGATATAATTTCTTAGTCTTCTGTGCATAGGAATCAATCCACAATCTGCAATAACCCGTGAGACCCAAAATTTGTGTAACTCCCATTTAGTGCTGGGCAGCGGCATTCCCACTATTCCCTCTATCTGTTCCGGGCTTATCTTTCGCTTTCCCTCACTAACTAAATGTCCCAAGTATTTCACTACTTGCTCCACATATTGTGGTTTGTTTTTAGATACCCTCAGTCTATGCTGACCCAGGAAATTAAATAATTTGTTAGTGGCTTCTAGTACTCTTTCTCTTCTTTTTCCTGTTACTAAGAGGTCGTCTACATACTGCAGCAGGGTAGTCCCCTTGGGGCTGCTAAATTTCTCCAATATTTGTTCTAACATCTGTCCAAATAAATTCGGGGAGACCATAAACCCCTGGGGAAGCACAGTACACCAGTATTGCTGTTTTTGTCCTGTCTTAGGGTCTTCCCACTCAAAGGCAAACAAATTCCTACCTTCCTCTGCCAAGGGACAAGCCCAAAAGGCATCCTTTAAATCTATCACACTAAACCATTTGTGGTCATGAGGGATCTCACTTAATAAGGTATAGGGGTTTGGCACCACTGGGTGCCTGATCTGTACTATTTGATTTAATGTTCTCAAATCCTGCACCAATCGATAAGTTCCATCGGATTTCCGCACTGGTAGTATTGGGGTATTATAAGGAGACATACATGGCTCCAACAGTCTATCTCTAATCAATCCTTCAATTACTGGCTGCAGTCCTCGTTTACCTTCTATGGAAATGGGATATTGTCGCTCACAGACAACGTCCCCTTTCCTTTTTTTTTAATTTACTTCAAGGGGAGGGATCTGTAGTTTTCCACAATTCCCTTCTCTCGCCCATACAATAGGGTCTATCTCTCTCTCCACATCCTCTGTCAACATTGCCTTTGTACAACTAATTCTTTTTCCTGAATGCCAATCCCCAGTCCTAAGAGGATAAATAAATCTTTCCCTAATAAGTAACTTCCTATATCAGGGATATACAACAATTCCCCTGTGACCCTATCCTTAGGACCTTCTATCATCATAGGTTCAAATACTGGAACAGTAAAGCCTTCCCCTTTTATCCCCGAAACAGTAATTGACCGTGTTGACATTCCTACTTTCTTTGGTTTAAAATTCAGTGATGACCGTGCTGCCCCCGTATCTACTAGGAAGACTACCTCTTCCCTACAGGGTCCCACCTTCAGGTTTATCAAGGTGGGCCCCCGAGGGCAGAAACCCCTGACACCCCTATTCATCAAAATTCATAAGCGGAATTGCCCTCTCTCTTCCCTTTTCAGAGCAGGACACTCCCGCTTAAAGTGTCCTATCTTTCCGCAATAATAGCATCCTGCCTGTGGAGACCTCCAGCTCTGCCCCTGTCGCTCGAACCCTCTATCAAACGCTCCCCCTTGTCCTCTCTGTCTGACATGCTGCCACCTGCCGCTCTGGTTGCTCACTATTGGTTCCATTCTTTTCTTAACTACCTCATCAACCGTAGTTACCATCATTTTCACCTTCTGTTTTTGTCTCTCATCCTCTCTCTTTACAAACACTCTCTGTGCCTCTCTTAACAATTCATCTAATGGCTTTTCACTCCACCCTTCTATCTTCTGTATCTTTCTCTGTATGTCTGGCCATGCCTTTGTCACAAAATGTACTTTCAAAAGACCCTGTGCCACTGGGTTCTCAGGGTTCATTCCAGAATATTTCCACATTGAGTCTCTTAATCTCTGCAAAGAAAGCTGAAGGGGTCTCATCTTTCTCCTGTCTAACTTCAAAGACTTTAGTCAAATTCTGTGACTTCGGAACTGCCTCTCTTATTTCTTTTAGAACCAGGTCTTTCAATTCCCTCATTCCTTCTTAATACTCTGGGTTTTGATCTTCCCACTGGGGGTCTCTGAGGGGAAACTTCGTCTCTCCCTGTCCAGCATCCCCATCTCCAATGGGGTGTTCCCTGTCCCATATTTTAATGGCTGCTCCCCGTATAAGTCCCCTTTCTTCCCCAGTAAATAGTATATTCAAAATAGACATTAACTCAGCCCAGGTATACAGACTGGGCCCCCAAAATTGATCAATTCGTTCAGACAACCCTACCGGATCCTCAACCAGGACCTTCATTTCTTTTTTAAATGTTCTGACCTCCCCACTGCTGAGGGGGACACTTACAAACCCAATCTCTTTGTCCCCTATTGGTACCTCCCGAAGGGGATAAGTCATTACGTTCTTCCCCTTTTTCTTTTTTGAAGAAATATTGCAATATTTCTAGCTCCCCATAACTTCAAACACCAATTCATCAATTCATGCTTGACTAACTTTAAAGCCTGTTCCAAACTTGTAAATATATTTATATATTTACGTTCATTTATTCAGTATTTAATATTTAAAATGTAAAATGCATACAGTTCCCAATTTTGAAATCCACTGTAATCACCCAGTTTTAGTCCCTTAATTTAAATCCAAAATTAGTTTTCTTAAGTAGTCCTGACCAATCATTGCTCAATTACAATACTATAAGTCGTGAAATAATCAGAGCTGCCTTAAAAGAATTTGTCTATTTTAGTTTTTAAAAAAAACTTCTAATGCATGAACAATGGCCGAATCCAAGGTCACAGATATTAACCATAGAATTTTGTTTTTACTACAATCTAATGTTGAACTGAAACTTCAACTGTCCTCCATAAATCGCTTTCATGTAAAGATAAAAGAGATTAGTTAGAAACTGATAGTAAGGCAGTCATGACCTGTAAGAAGAACAGGAGTTATGATTCTTTTTTTTCATAATCTCTATAGAATCCTTAACCTTAAAAGAAATCATGTTAAGTTTCCATAATAAAAATCAGATTCAAAACAGTCCCGGAACTCAAGCTCCAGGGAATAAAACGCAAACATTCAATCACCAACAAACAAATGTGCATTCAAACCAAATCACAAAGGGTTAAACTTTCTACCAGCTGTACAGCTCTTTTCATTCTCTCTCTCTCTCTCTCTCTCTCTCTCTCTCTCTCTCTCTCACTCATTGACAAATAAATTCAGATATTTACAAACCCAGTCTTTGGCCGACCTGTATTTTGACCAGAAGACGGCGGGACGAAGAATGGATTCCTTAGTCCATCAACAATATTTAATCATCTATTTCCCTTGTACAAGTATTATTTTGCCAATTCCACAACGTCCTGCCCAAAGGACTTTCTGGATGTATGTTGTAAGGGACCCCGCCTCCATTTCCATTGCCTTTTCCTTCTTTTGTTTTCCCGGAGGCTTTTTCCTTACCCATGGCACTACCCATATTGAGTTCCTTCCTTAGTCCCTTACTAACTACTAAAACTCAATCCCGGCCACCAAGACAATACTTAAAAGTCAATTTTCTTACCTTGGTCTGTGCACAGAGTTGCCTGGCCCCTTTGTGCCGTATTGTCTATCGAGCTCCTAGCACTGTCTGATTCAGATGTCTCTCTTGTAGGATTTGTACCAGTCACCCAAGGGAGCGTACCAAACTGGGACACGAGACCGCTCGTCAATGGGGAATGGGACGCATCTTCCCAGTGTCCGAGGCCAGCCACTTCCTTCCCCCCCCCCCCCCCCCAGATGATGGAAGAAAATCCCGGACGAGCCCCCAGTTGTGAGAAACAAAGCCCACTCACTTCAATAATTTCAGTCCGAGATAAGATCTGAATCAGTCGTGTCATTTATTTTACACTTGCAAGTGGGTGTGATGTCCAGTGTCTATAAGGCAGAGGACACCCACACCAAATTCAATTCATACACAACATTTAAATGATTTGATTTCTTTTGTTTTACATTGCTCCTCCCCTGTTTACATCTTCCACTTTCCTAAGACCGGCACCCATTACTCCTGTTTATCTCTTGCCTTATCCAGCCTTGTCTGTGACAAAATGCTTATTTCTGGCCTCAAGCCTGTTTGACCTCATCCTGCTGTGGGTCATTGTTGGGCATATTCTTTCTTCATCATTATCTACCCCCTTCATCTGTGCCTTTCCCGAGGCCATTCTGATCCCTAAGACCCTTTTAATTGGGGTTTGTTCCTGTGTTTCTGTAAAAGTGGGAAACAGATGTTCATACCTACTGTTTGTATAGGCGTATCTAGCTTAACTTCATCCCCTCACAACATCTTATCTACTTGCCCGTAATGTCTACCATTGTTTTGCAGTCACATTTCATTCTGACATACAGTTTTAGCTAATACAAAAACAATTATATATTTCCTCCACATCGTTTCCATTCTTGTTGACTCAGCTCGTGGCTAAAACAATTATACACTGGTGTGAGTTCATTTTACTTTGTAAAATGGAATTGCAGAAGTAACATTAATTTACCTACATCCCACAATTGTTAATGTGTTTCAGGTGTAACTCAGTTCTCATTAGGGAACTGTTTTGCTGGCTACAGCCTGTTACTCTTTTCTCTTTCACCTTGAGAAAAGGGCAATGTTGATTTTGTGGTAAACTTAGTCCTTGCACTCTAGTTTTCTTTGTTTTGTATGTGCTTTCACTTTTTTGTTTGGTATTCCGAATTGAGTCCGGGGGGGGGGAAGAATACAACTTTTCAGATGAGCTGTTCCTGTGGGTAGGCTGACCCTAGGACTAGGCCTCTGTAAAGACTGAACACCTGTGTGTGCTGGGAAGTGAGCACTTGCTGTATCTTGGAGTTTGGGAGTGGACTGAACCCCTGTGAACCCCTGCACCTTTACGGTGTACTGTGTTCCTGTGAGTGGGCCTGGTTCTGTACTGATGGGCCAAGACTCTCTGGAGGCTGAACACCTGTGGGGTGTGCATTTGTTGCCTTCAGGAGTGGACTCCACCTACAGTTGTGAACTTTTTTTTTAGGAATGGACTCTATTTCTGACAATGCACTTTGTATACTGGAGTGGACTCTGTTCCTGGGAATGGACTCTACCATAAACAGTTCTCTTCAAAATGTAATGGACTCTGTGTACCAGAAGGGACTCAGTTTTTTTGGTAATTTACTCTTGTTGCTTGGGGTTATCACCTGTACTGCATGTGTCCCTGGGTCTAGCAGGCCTCTGAGAGCTGGGAGGTTCTTGGGTCATCCTGAAAGCTGTCACCCTGAGAGCAGTAGGGTGGGTAGGCTGATGTAGATTAGATTAGATTACTTTTAGATTAGATTACTTACAGTGTGGAAACAGGCCCTTCGGCCCAACAAGTCCACACCGCCCCGCCGAAGCGTAACCCACCCATACCCCTACATCTACATCTACATCTACCCCTTACCTAACACTACGGGCAATTTAGCATGGCCAATTCACCTGACCTGCACATCTTTGGAGTGTGGGAGGAAACCGGAGCACCCGGAGGAAACCCACGCAGACACGGGGAGAACGTGCAAACTCCAGACAGTCAGTCGCCTGAGGCGGGAATTGAACCCGGGTCTCTGGCGCTGTGAGGCAGCAGTGCTAACCACTGTGCCACCGTGCGAACCTGAAGGTGAATAGGCTGCCCTGATGCTGGTTGTGCTGAGAGTCAGAAGATGAGTAGGTCGTTCTGACGACTGCCCTCCCAAAAGGGGTAATTAGGACAGGCTATCCTCAACAGTTGGAAGGTGTCAGAGTGGCCGAGAACCAGAAGGTGCATAGGGGCAGGCAGAGATCCGGAAGGCTTGTGGGCTGCCCTGTGTGCCATCCTCCCAGGGAAGGAGGTGGCTGGAAGGAGTCAAGGCAGTCTACAGGTTGGATAGTGCACTTAGGTGGGTGCAAGCCAGATGGTATGTAGAGGCAGACCGAGAGCCGGAAAGCGGGTAGACTGTCCTCAGCGCTGTCATCCCGGGCAGGTACTGGGACAGCTGTCAGAGGTGGCTGGAAGGTGTCCGGGCGGACCGAGAACCAGAAAGGGGCATGGGGTGGACCGAGGGGTGGAAGGTGGGAGGGATGGGCAGTTGCTGGCAGGTCTGTATTTTATGAACTTTATGTAACTGAACTGTCTTTATATGTATTTGTTACTGTGTTGTGATAATTGAAAGTGGGATTTGAAGTTTGTCCTCCTTTCCTGAAAATTGGTTGAATGGTAGGGTTTGGGGCCTGGTTTTGCAACTCCTCTCCCTTGTAAAATTGCTGTTTTCTCTCTCTCTCTCTCTCTCTCTCTCTCTCTCTCTCTCATATATATAGCTGTTAATACAGAGGTTACAAAACAGTTTGATCTGTTTGAGGTTTGGTGGTTGTTTATGGCAAGTAGTGGAGGTGTGGGGAAGGTCTTGGTGAGGTGCTCATCCTCATTGATAATGTGTTGCAGGTCACAAAGAACATGGCGTAATTTTTCAGCCCCTGGGAAGTACTGAACAACGAAGGGTACCCTGTCAGTTGCAGCACGTGCCTGTCTCCTGAGGAGGCCATTACGGTTCCTTGCTGTGGCACGTCAGAACTGGCGGTCGATGTTTAAATAACTCAATGTGTTACAGGTGTAACTTCTCATTAGGGCGTTGTTTCACTGACTGGTTACAGCCAGTACGTTACTCTTTTCTCTTGCTTTGAGTAAAGGACTGTTGATTTATATGGCAGGGATTAGTCATAGTCATAGCGATGTACAGCATAGAAACAGACCCTTCGGTCCAACCCGTCCATGCCGACCAGATATCCCAACCCAATCTAGTCCCACTTGCCAGCACCCGGCCCATATCCCTCCAAGCCCTTCCTATTCATATACCCATCCAAATGCCTCTTGTACCAGCCTCTTCCACTTCCTCTGGCAGCCCATTCCAATACCATACCACCCTCTGTGTGAAAATGTTGCCCTGTAAGTTCTCTTTTATATCTTCCCTTCCCTCTCTTCCCCCCGCTCCCTACAACTGAAACCTATGCCCTCTAGTCCTAGAGTCCCTGACCCCAGGGAAAAGACTTTGCCTATTAACCCTATCCATGCCCATCATAATTTTATAAACCTCTGAGGTCACCCCTCAGCCTCCAATGCTCCAGGGAAAAGAGCCCAGCCTGTTCAGCCTCTCCCTATAGCTCAAATCCTCCAATCCTGGCAACATCCTTGTTAATCTTTTCTGAACCCTTTCAAGTTTCACAACATCTTTCCAATAGGAAGGAGATCAGAATTGCACACAATGTCGTGTGCAGCCGCAACATTACCTCCCAACTCCTGTACTCAGTACTCTGACCAATAAAGGAAAGCATACCAAATGCTGCTTTCACTATCCTATCTACCTGCGACTCCACTTTCAAGGAGCTATGAACCTGCACTCCAAGGTCTTTTTGTTCTGCAACACTCCCTAGGACGTTACCATTAAGTGTATAAGTCCTGCTAAGATTTGCTTTCCCAAAATGCAGTACCTCACATTATCTGAATTAAACTCCATCTGCCACTTCTCAGCCCATTGGCCCTAGCCCTTGCACTCTGTTTTTTGGTTTTTTTGAATGTTTCCATTTTTCTTTTTGGTGTTTGGACCAAGTCCTTATGAGAAATACAACTTTCCAGATGAGCTGGTTGTGTATGGGGAGGCCAGGTCCTTTGTGGGTAACTAGGCCTTTGTAAAGACAGAACAACTGTGTGCTGGGATGTGAGCAATTGCTGCTTCCTCGAGTGGACCCAACCCCTGAGAGTTAACTGCACCTTTACAATGTACTGTTCCTGAGAGTGGGCCTGGTACTTTAGATGGACCAGGCCTCTGGAGACTGAACACATGTGTGAGAGACATGGACTCTGCCCTTGAGTGGACCAAACCCCTGAGAGTTAACTGCAGCTTCACAATATACTTTCCCTGATAAACGCCTGGCCCTTCCAGGGAGGACCAGGCCCACTATGGAGACTGCCTCTGTATGCTGGGAGGTAAGCATTTGTAAGGTGCTGGAATTTGGGTTTGGACTCTGCTTTTGTACTGGAAACTGTATTAAGGATTTTGTGAATTGTTACTGTATGTAGATTTGTAATTGTTTGAGTGCAGGCCAGAGTGGGCTAGTCATATGTGGGTGTTTTTGGGAGCTGGAGGGTCAATGACTGGACTGGGGGAAAGTGGGCTGGGGCGGTGTCTGTTAGTATGCAGGGTGACTGGGGGCTAGGCAGCTGAATGTGTTCCGACAGGGACGGGCAGGCTGGGGGTCGATGACTGACAGGCCAGGGATGGGCAGGCCCATTGATAGCCTCCTCACAGGAAAGTCAGTATGGGGAAGGCTGTTCAGTACACAGGGAGATTGAGCCAGGCAGTCGATGGTAGCCCATTGGTCCTCTCCCAGTTAGACTTCCTGTCAGTACGTAAGGCGACTGGGAGCCGGACAGCCGATGGCTAGTCCATAGGAACACTGGCCAGGAGACAGGGTCAGTCAGTACTGGATGCTGGAAGTCTGATAGCCCAACTGTAGGAAAGCAGGTGATTGGCTAGTATGCAGGGTGACCAGGAAATGGTGGCTGACCATGTTGGAGGAAAGTGGGATGGGGAGGGTCAGTCAGTATGCAAAGTGACCAGAAGGCCACCCACCAGCCTGGGGTAATCTAGTCAGTACGTGGGGAAATTTGGAGCTGGGTGATCAACCTCCAACCTGAAGGAAAGCAGGCCTGGGGAGGGTCGGACAGTGTGCAGGGTGGCTGGAGACCGGAAGCCTGATGACTATCCTGCAGCAAGGTTAGTCCAGGACTGTCTGATCAGTGTGGTGTGATTGGGTGTCTTTTTTAGCTATATTGGGTCTTGTGTTCTATGCACTTTCTCATTTGATTGTACTGTCTTGTCTGTCTGTTATCTTGTGATGAATGGAAGTGGGATTTGAAGTTTGTCCTCATCTCTCAAACTGTATATATTTTTTGTGAACTGCTTTGTTTATTAACTATATTTTGTACTGTTAATAAAATTAAAATATAACTGATTTAGAATTCCCTCCATTTAGGGGACTGATTCTGTACTGGCTGGGCCACAATCAGTATGTTGTTGCTGCTGTTGGTTTCTGTTGAGTTTCTTTTTCCTTCATCTAAGGTAGACATTTAATTTTTGGTTTTCTTCATTGTTTTTGTTTCCTTTTCCTTTTTTTTAAAGTTATGTACAGCTGCATGAGCAGCTACCACTGCAGCCTGGGCTTTGCCTACACCTAAATACTGTCGCTGCTGCTTGGCACCCTATCCAGATCTGAGGGCTGCTGCTGCTGCTGCCTGAGCCATAAGATTTGTCATCACCCAAGGCCCATAAAGAGAAAGACCACCTGAGAAGCAGCTCAACATGGCGAGCCCTAAGACAGCAGGCAAAGCTGGAATAGCCTCTCCCTTAGGTTCAGCTGCTCCAGCCCCAGTTACTAAATGCCTGGGGGTTAAAGCCTATCCCCATCCCACCATGACCATCAAGGCCTGCTGTAAGGCCATGGCTAGTGTGGTCAGCCCATTGGTCATTGTTGCTGCCCAGATGTACAGGCAGTCCATCTGGCTGTGCAGAAGGGGCTCCCCGTGTGGAAGGGACATTCCTTCCTGTTGACCTTTTTTTCTGAAGTTGGTGATCTCCAATGTCCTGCCTTTCATTGCCAGCAAGCTCCTTCTCCCCCCATCTTCTGCTCGGTCTGAAGGACCCCACCTTCAAGCACGCTTACTCCTTCTGGCGTCAGGTGTTCATTTGCCTCGCCTGGGAGGAATCAGAGGGTTCTTTTACCCTCTGCTGTGAGGGTGCAGCCTCTGGACCACACGCAGTGCCACTTGTGCTGCAAGGTGGAGCATATAAAGAACTGCCCCACCCAGAATGCTGCCAAGCCCCCAATGGCAGTCACGGGTGGTGCTGCCATACCTACTTCACCCCCCCCCTTCTCGGTTCTTACCCCCAAGGGCCTGTCAGTGGAGTCAAAACTACTAGTGCCTCCACCTCTGGTGGGGAGTGGAGTGAGCGTCCAGTCAGACAGAAGACCAAGCACATCTTGCACCCAATTCCCTCCCCCTAGGATTGGACCCTTTCCCTGGCCTACACTGGCACAACAATGCCCTTGTGGCTGTACCAGCATCACCCTGACACAGGAGCCCTCATCCCCACAGATTGTGTCCAAACCCTGCCCTGGGACATCAGTATTTCAGTTTGATGGGGAGAAAGTCTGTGTGGGGTTTGCACAGTCACCTGAGGTCGGCATTGAACCCAGGTATACAGTGTTGAGGCAGCAGTGCTAACCACTGTGCCACCGTGCTGCCCAAAAAGTCCAGTATTTCAGTTCTGAAGAAGATCTTATGACTGAAACGTCGATTCGGATGCTGCCTGGCCTGCTGTGTTTTTCCAGCACCACATTTTTCGACTCTGGTCTCCAGCATCTGCAGTCCTCACTTTCTCCCTGGGACATCAGTGCTTGACCCTCTCCCTGTGGCACCTGACTGTGGGATCCCTGAGCCCAAATCCTGCCCCACCCCACTGGGCCCCAGCTCTGACCTCCATCCTGTAGTAGCTGTGTCCTGGGCAGGAAGCTGGGCTTCTGCCCACTCTCCCACCTGATGTCCCAGGAAGGGACACAGCTGGCTCTTCCTTCCCTTGCCCCTCCCATGCCTTCCCCCAGCCAATCACTTTCCATGAAAAGCTGGGAGCAGGAGCCTCTGGCCCCCTGATCACCATGGCAGGCAGGGGAAGGGACAGAATTTACCATGGTTACTGTCTCTCCTCTGGGAAGAGACAGCACCTTTTCAAGAGGGAGGAGTTCTGTCGCATGTTAATGGCACTAGCCCTCCCCTGGGGGTGTGCCCATGGCACCTTCTGCCTTTCCCATACCACATCCTGACCTACCCAGGGTCCCGGGGGTTGCAGCAGGTTCACCTCCTGCTGCCCTTCCACCAGCTCCCAGGGATGAGCCTGTGCTCCACGTAGGCTGCAGTCCAGACTGCAATAGTTCTTATTACCGCTGGGTCACTGAGCATTGGAGGGGTAGGAAGGTGTTAGCCTCACTCTTCCCTTCCTGACTGTTTGTTTTTTTTCAGGTGCCTTGACCCTAGGGGAGGACCTTTGCCCTAAGGAGTTGGGCGTCACTGTCGGGGGAGGAGTGGGGTCCTGAGCCTCTGCTGCCTGATGACCTGACCTGACCTGGGGGCATTCCAAGAAGGGGTGTGCTGAGGAAGTTACTGCTGGTGATCCTTGGGTGGGGTTGCAGGAGATCTTTAGGCCAGTTGGTGGTGCCAAACCAGCCCCTACTCTCCCCTCACTGGGGGAGGGGTCAGTGACTGAGGGAGACTGCCCAGAGGAGAGTTCAGGTTTGGTGGTGGACACTGGGGAAGATGCAATGTCTGTTTCCAGTGAAGCGTTTGACTCCCAGGTGTCCCCGACTGGGGCCCCCCTCAGGGAACTCCAGGAATTTGTCGAGGAGACACGTAGTCGTCAACAGAGCCTAACTGGTGCTCGACCACTGGAGCTCCTTTGAACTGGTATACTGGTCGGCCCAGGCTGCTTGCTGAGCACCTGGGCTGGACATAAATGAGCAAGAACTCATCAGGAACTTTGGTGTATTCCTGGTAAGGGAAAGGGACTTTTGCACACCTCCTTGTCCTCCTAGTGAATGTATATAGTTTTAATTGTATTGGTGGTGGTTGCACAATACTGCTGACGTGAAGATCACTACCCAGCCTCAACATCAAAAGCAGCAGGGAGTCACAACGCAGATTCCAGGCCTTCTTGGCCCTTCAGGGCAGGAAATATACAGTGTGCTTCCTGCAAGAAATCCATGCTGCTCCTGGAGTGGCAAGGTGGGTGCAGTGTCTACATGAGTCCCCTCGTCTGCAGATCTGGTGGGGTGGCTATCCTCTTGGCCCCACATTTTCAGCTGGAGATCTTGGGGAGGGGGTGGTCAGAGAACTTGTGCCAGGCCACTTGCTTCACCTGATGGGTTGGCTGGGAGGTGTAGTGCTCCACTTTGTGAATGACTAGCTCCTGTAGTCTGACAGAGTCAAACACACTTCTATGGAGAAGTTTCCGCTCATCTTGCCTCTGTTGATGAAGACCAGTGTATTGTCCTCAGGAGATTAACTGCATCCTCTGACGGACCATGGCAGTGCCTGGTCTGGTTTGATGTGGGGGAGGAGGTTGTGGGCCATGGTCAAGTCCTTCAACCTGCTGGACATCTGGCAGAATCTCCATTGCCTTCACCTTCATGAGGCCTGGAGTCTGAGCGTCTAAATTGACCACCTGTATACTTCACAGGCTTATGCCTCCTGCTTTCCAGTGGCCTCCATGTGGCAGATGCTACACACAGACTATCAGGTGTGGGTAGAATTCCTCCAGTTTGGTGCCCAGCTTTGGTCCATATACTGGCAATTTAACAACCTGCTGCTGGAGGATGATCTGTTCTGGGACTTGTTTTGTCAGTTCTGGGCCAGCTGGAGAAGGAAGTGGGGAAGCTTCCCCTTTGAGGCTACGATGGGACGTGGGCAAGGCTCACGTTTTCTGTCAGCAGTATGTGAGGGGGTTGAGTTGGAGAAGGAAGTGTTCGTTCTGGAGTCACATCTTGGTCAGTCTGATGTGGACCCAGCCCTGTGGGAGGTGTATGAAGTGAAGAAGGCCAGGCTCTGGGACCTGCAGCTCGTGGAGTCTCAGGGTGTGTACTTGAAGTTGTGGATCCAGCTCCTCCAGGACCTGGACCACGGTTCCCCCTTCTACTTGCTTGGAAAAAAGGTGTGGCACCTGTCAGCAGTTCACTGCTGCTAGCTGACAATGGGTGCTCATCTCTGTTGCGGGGGTATCAGATCCCAAATTCACTTCTATTACATGGATCTGTTCTCTCAGGATCCATCCAGCAAGAATGCTTGTAGAGGTGTGTGGGAGAACTTGCTGCAGCTCAGCCCAGAGGACACCAGAAGGCTTGATGCTTCTGTCACTTCAGAGGAGCTGACCAGATGCTGCAGAGCATCTGGTTAAAGTTAATGGATCCCTGATACTCCTCTTCCAAAATGAAGGGGCATGATGTCAGGTCTTGCCCCTGTTCAGCTAGGTGTATTCTGAGTGTGGAGTCTTTCCTGCCTCCCTTGTGGAAGTAGCTGTCTGGGCTGCTTTGGCATGGGTGTGGTCTCCTTGACTTGCTCCTTCCCAGCTGACCTGGGGAGGATGCACGAGTGTACGCATTGTCAACTGGGCCAAATGTTCTGGACTGCTCATTTGGTCTGTGGTGGGTGGACTCTGCCAGAGGAGTTACGGGGTTTCAGCTGGAGTACCACCCATCTCCTGTCTGGGGGGTCTACCTCAGCTGAAGAATTCTGGCCAGCCAAATAGCAGCTCACCTCGGCTGCCAGACAGGACTGCTGAGTGCTGTCTTACAGGAGTAGAGTGCTGGTCACAAACCAGCTGCTGGCTGACATGTTGTACTGGTTGGTCCCTCTTGGTTTTGTTGCTGACATCCAGAGAATGTTGGTTCACTTCTGGGACAAAGACTCACGGGTCACTGCGCAGGTCCTGAGTCTCCCTGTTAAGGAGGGTTGCTGGTGTGCATCCACATTCAGGTGGTGACTTTCCACCTTCAGGCCTTTCAGCAATATCTGGGTAGTGTGTCCTGGCCATGTATGTTTTCCACCATTTGCGTAACCTCAACTACGACATGCAGTTCATCGATCATGACTGTTTGGAAATTGGTCTCAGGATACTGCCTGTCTTTTACCAGGACCTGATTACTGGAATATGGTCTAATTGCACTGCGCCTCCCCTCTGTCAGGAGTAGCGGCTGTCATCAGGGAGCTGTTGCTCATGAATTCACACCTCTGTACCCATGGGTTCGAGTGGCTGTTGGAGGGGAGGGCCATGGCTGCAAAGGTGACCAGGGTCAGGGATGTGGTGGGTGTCTGGGCTGGATACTGCCACAGGATATAGCGAGCAGGGCAGTGGTAGATGTCTGCTTTATGGCCACTGTCATTTCACTCCTTAAAACGGCGATGCTCGGACCCAATACAATGCACCAGTTGAGGATGCTCAGGTGTGCAGTGGAATCCTGTCTGTGCTCACCCCTACCTGGATGGAATTTCAAATGGGCCCTAAGGTCCTGTACCTCCTGCAGGAACCTATGCCCCACAACTTGATCCACCCCCGCAATTTTAATGTTGTTCCCTTCAGGGATGTAAAACGGCGGACCCTTTATCAACTGCTGCTACACACCATCCACCTCCCTTTTTTTTTTCTTATTTTTCCTCTTATCCACTACATATACATGCATTGGCGTGTGCAATTACCACTGGGTGGTGGGAGGTCTCCAGTAGAGGGCTCTTTACATAGGAATCCTGCCCCTTTTTCTCTCTGATCTGACCGTTGCATGCAACAGTCCGCTGCAACTGCAGATTAAGATTGTTCATGGACTAACTGCTTGTTCTGTGGTGCTGTGGAGTCCGTGGACCATATATACATATATTAGGTATGGATGTTTGCACTCCCTTTTTGATTTTTTTTTCTCTAGCTTTTTTTCTCCTCTGCTTTTGGCTGCACTTCAGTCCTATGCTCCTGATTTTTGGGCACCTGGTGCGAAGGGTAGGTGAGAGGACCTCCTTGTGGGTCTGCTCCTGGGCCTGGCCAACTAGTCATAAACAGGTGCAGATAGAGGGCTGTGGACAGGGTAATTATGGCTGATCGTCTGCCCCTCTTCTGTGGCTATGCCTGTACCCAGGTGTCCCTGGAGAAGGAGCACACTGTCTACCAACACCCTTGGTTTTCAGGGAGAGGTGGGCACTGCAGAGAGTGGAGTGCTTTATTTTCCCCCTCTACCTCTACCACTATTTTGATTAAATCCCCTTCACTTTCTTGATCACGCAGCATCGGCCTTTGAGAAGGGAATTGCTTGTCACTGGCCACTTGGGCGTTTCTTCCTGGTGGTGGAAATTGAATAAAAATTTATATACCTGTTGTCTTTCACTGTCTTCACCTGTGCGTGCATCATGGATACTGGGGAAAATATACGTAATACTGCTGTTAGGCAGTAGTATGGGAGAAAAATATAATGCATATCTTTTATATAAGAAAAGAAACGAGATTCTAAATCCTCCTTGGTTTAGGGGACTGATTGTGTGGCCTAGCCAGCACAATGTGTTACTACTGCTGTTGGGTTTTTTGGCAGAAATGATTCCTGAACTGACTGGTTTACAAAGCCAGTTTTGTTAAATGGATATTCTATTTTTTTAATTGAGGACTAATTTCTAAATTGACTGATCCACACAGTCAATCTGTTTCAGGTGTAACTCTGGTCTCATTAGAAAACTGTTGATTCACTGGCTGACTTGTGTGTTACTCTTCTCTTTTACTTTGTGAAAAGGACTTTTGTGATAGGGCTTAGTCCTTGCTTTCTGGTTGTTTGTTTTTTTTCCCACATGTTTTCACTTGTTGTTTGGACTGAGCCCTTGAGAAAATACATCTTTCCAGATGAGTTGCTCCTGTGGGTGCTCTTGTCGATGAGCTAGGCCTCTAAAGACTGAAGATCTGTGTGTGTGCTGGAGGTGAGAATTTGCTGTGTCCTGGAGTTTGGGAGTGGACCAAACCCCAGTGAGTTACTTGAACCTTCAAAACGTACTGTGTTCCTGTGGGTGGGACTGGTTCTCTATGGATAAACCAGGCCTGTATGGAGACTGAACACCTGTGTTTGTGCTGTGGGGTGTGTACTTGCTATCTTCAAGAGTGGACTGTGCCTTTAGTTGTAGACTCTATATGCAGAATGCATTGTCAGAGATACTGGAATGAACTCTTCCTGGGAATGGACTGTGTACCAGAAAGGACTCTTTGTTAGTAACTGAATCAGATGTATTGCTTGTTGGGCTTATCAACTGCACTGTCTTGTGTTCCCTGAGTCTGTCCAGCCTTGCCTTGAGCTGGGAGGCTCATGGGTTGTCCCAAAAGCCAGAGGGTGGGTAGGCCATCCTGATGTCAGTCACCTGGAGAGCTGGAAGGTGGGTTGGCCGTCCTGGGTGCTGCCATCCTGAGAAGGGGTAATTAGGATGGGCTGTCAGATGGTCAGGTGTGTCAGAGCAGCTGAAAGCCAGAAGGTGCGTAGGGGCAGGTCAAGATCCAGAAGGCTTGTGGGCTGCCCTGTGTACTATTGTCCCAGGGAAGGGCGTGGGCTGTCCTACACAGGGCAGCCCACAAGCCTTCTGGATCTTGGCCTGCCCCTATGCACCTTCTGGCTTTCAGCTGCTCTGACACACCTGACCACCTGTCTGACAGCCCATCCTGATTACCCTGTCTCAGGATGACAGTGCCCAAAGCAGCCCAGGGAAGGGGGTAGGCTGTCCTAGAGGTGGCTGGAAGGTGTCTGGGCAGTCCACAAGCCGAATGGTGCATCAGAGCAGACTTAGAGCCAGAAGGCTGGTAGGCTATCCTCAGTGCTATCACCCCGGGCAGGTACCAGGAAGGGCTGTCCTAGAGGTTGTAAAAAGGTGTGAAGGACAATTAGGGAAGCTGGAAGGTTGGGGGGGGGGGGGGCGTGGGTGCATCCTGATCACTGTCATCCTGGGATGGTTGGGGAAATGGGACAGGCTGTCCTAAAGTGGCTGGAAGATGTCAGGGCGGACTGAAAGCCAGGAGGGACGTAGGGGTGGGCTGCATGAGTGGTCAGAAGGTGGGAGGGATGGGTGGGTGTCTGTAATCTATGCACTGCTTTTTATCTAATTGGACTGTCTTGTATGTATTTGTTACTGCTACTATTTTGTGGTGATTTGAAAGTGGGATTTGAGGTTTGTCCTCCTCTCCTTGAAAGCTAAAAATCACACCAGGTTATAGTCCAACAGGTTTAATTGGAAGCACACTAGCTTTCGGAGCAACGCTCCTTCATCAGGTGATTGTGGAGAGCTCGATCGTAACACAAAAATTTGCAGTGTGATGTAACTGAAGTTCTACACTGAAAAATTGATTGTCTGTTAAGCCTTTCATCTGTTAGAATACAGTGATAGTTTCACTACTTTCATGTGTAAATCACAAAACCCTTTTTTTAAAGTTGCATTCTCGGGTTAGCTATTAACAATGGTGATAGCTAGACAATGTGTTGAAGGTGTTAGTCCCCTGTGTTCTCTGTCTATGACCTGATGTTTAGATTGATTCTAATCTAAAAAGTGAGATAACAGAGTTTTACATAAATTCATGCAGTTTTTGAGCTCAGAGTTCTACATGAATGTATGCAGTTTTTGAGCAAAGTGCAAGTACAAAAAAATTCACCACATAAAATATGTGCATGTGGGTCTTTGTCTGTCTGGGGTGGGGTGTGTGTGTGTGTGTGTGTAGGAATATCTGTGTGTATGTAGTGCAATAGTGGTCACCTGTAATGTGACATGAACCCAAGGTCCTGGTTGAGGCCCTCCCTATGGGTACCGAACTTAGCTATCAGCCTCTGCTCGGCCACTTTCCTCTGCTGCCTGTCCCAAAGTCCACCTTGAAGGATGGTCACCTGAATGTCCTGGACCACTGAAGTGTTCCTCAACTGGGAGGGAACCCTCCTATCTGTTGATTATTGTGCGGTGCCCATTCATCCGTTGTCGTAGCCCTTGCTCGGTTTCCCCAATGTACCATGCCTCAGGGCATCCTTGCCTGCAGCGTATAAGGTAGACAACGTTGGCTGAGTCACATGAGTAAAAACAATGACTGCAGATGCTGAAAACCAAATATTGGATTAGTGGTGCTGGAAGAGCACAGCAGTTCAGGCAGCATCCAACGAGCAGCGAAATCGACGTTTCGGGCAAAAGCTCTTCAGGAATAAAGGCAGTGAGCCTGAAGCATGGAGAGATAAGCTAGAGGAGGGTGGGGGTGGGGAGAGAGTAGCATAGAGTACAATGGGTGAGTGGGGGAGGAGATGAAGGTGATAGGTCAAGGTGGAGTGGATAGGTAGAAAAGAAGATAGGCAGGTCTGACAAGTCAAGGAGACAGTTACTGAGCTGGAAGTTTGAAACTAGGATGAGGTGGGGGAAGGGGAAATGAGGAAGCTGTTGAAGTCCACATTGATGCCCTGGGGTTGAAGTGTTCCGAGGCGGAAGATGAGGCGTTCTTCCTCCAGGCGTCTGGTGGTGAGGGAGCGGCGGTGAAGGAGGCCCAGGACCTCCATGTCCTTGGCAGAATGGGAGGGGGAGTTGAAATGTTGGGCCACGGGGCGGTTTGGTTGATTGGTGTCTTGAACGTATGTGGGGAGTTCCTGGACCAATTCCATGGTGAAGATAAGGCCCTAGTCCAGGAACTCCCCACATACGTTCGAGACACCACCCACGCCCTCCACCTCCTCCAAGACTTCCGTTTCCCCGGCCCCCAACGCCTCATCTTCACCATGGATAATCAATCCCTCTACACCTCCATTCGCCATGACCAGGGCCTCCAAGCCCTCCGTTTTTTTCCTCCAGACGTCCCCAACAGTACCCTTCCACTGACACTCTCATTCGTTTGGCCGAACTGGTCCTCACCCTTAACAATTTCTTCTTTGAATCCTCCCACTTCCTCCAGACCAAAGGCGTAGCCATGGGCACACGTATGTGCCCCAGCTATGCCTGTCTCTTTGGCTATGTAGAACAGTTGATCTTCCGTACTTACACCGGCACCACTCCCCACCTCTTGCTCCACTACATTGATGACTGCATTGGCGCCACCTCGTGCTCCCGCGAGGAGGTTGAGCAATTCATCAACTTCACCAACACATTCCACCCTGACCTTAAATTTACCTGGACCATCTCTGACACCTCACTCCCCTTCCTGGACCTCTCCATCTCCATTAGTGACAACCGACTTGACACTGACATTTTTTACAAACCCACTGACTCCCATAGCTACCTGGATTACACCTCTTCCCACCCTATCTCTTGCAAAAATGACATCCCGTATTCCCAATTTCTCTGCCTCCGCCGTATCTGCTCCCAGGAGGATCAGTTCCACCATAGAACACACCAGATGGCCTCCTTCTTTAGAGACCGCAATTTCCCTTCCCACGTGGTTAAAGATGCCCTCCAACGCATCTCGTCCACATCCCGCACCTCTGCCCTCAGACCCCACCCCTCCAACCGTAACAAGGACAGAACGCCCCTGGTGCTCACCTTCCACCCTACAAACCTTCATCAACCAAATCATCCGCCGACATTTTCGCCACCTCCAAAAAGACCCCACCACCAGGGATATATTTCCCTCCCCACCCCTTTCCGCCTTCCGCAAAGACCGTTCCCTCCGTGACTACCTGGTCAGGTCCACACCCCCCTACGACCCACCCTCCCATTCTGGCACTTTCCCCTGCCACCGCAGGAACTGTAAAACCTACGCCCACACCTTCTCCCTCACCTCTATCCAAGGCCCTAAAGGAGCATTCCACATCCATCAAAGTTTTACTTGCACATCCACTGATATCATTTATTATATCCGTTGCTCCCGATGTGGTCTCCTCTACATTGGGGAGACTGGGCGCCTCCTAGCAGAGCGCTTTAGGGAACATCTCCGAGACACCCGCACCAATCAACCACACCGCCCCGTGGCCCAACATTTCAACTCCCCCTCCCACTCTGCCGAGGACATGGAGGTCCTGGGCCTCCTTCACCGCCACTCCCTCACCATCAGATGCCTGGAGGAAGAACACCTCATCTTCCGCCTCGGAACACTTCAACCCCAGGGCATCAATGTGGACTTCAACAGCTTCCTCATTTCCCCTTCCCCCACCTCATCCTAGTTTCAAACTTCCAGCTCAGTAACTGTCTCCTTGACTTGTCCGACCTGCCTATCTTCTTTTCCACCTATCCACTCCACCCTCTCCTCCTTGACCTATCACTTTCATCTCCTCCCCCAGTCATCCATTGTACTCTATGCTGCTTTCTCCCCACCCCCACCCTCCTCTAGCTTATCTCTCCACGCTTCAGGCTCATTGCCTTTATTCCTGATAAAGGGCTTTTTCGCTGCGCGTTGGATGCTGCCTGAACTGCTGTGCTCTTCCAGCACCACTAATCCAATAATGAGTCACATGAGTACCTGCCATGTACAAGGTGGGAGGTGTTCCCGTGTGTAATGGTATCTGTGGGGAAAAAAAGCAAAAATTAAAAATACTTAGGAGTATTAGAATCCTCTGTCATGGGGTGGGGGTGGTGGTGGTTGGTGCTGGGAAAAAGTATAATCAGGAGATGGCACCACAAGAAGGCAGTGTTTTATTTTCCCCCTCAAACTCTTTTGATTTAATCCCTGCCCTCCCCTTCACTCTTTTTGATCGTGCAACATTGCCTTTGAGAAGGGCACTTCTTGTCTCTGGCCACCCTGGTGTTTCCTTTCTTCCTGGTGGTGGAAATTGAATAAAGATTTATAACCAGGAGATTTAGAATCTCCTCACTTTAGGGGATTGAATCTGTGCTGGCTTGTCCGTGGTCAGTGTGTTACTGCTGCTGTTGGTTTCTACTTTTTTTTTGGGGGGGGGGGGGGGGAGGAGGAAATCCTGATTCGTCATATCGACCCTTGTGTTTCAGATGTAGTTTAGCCCTCATTAGGGAACTGTCTCACTGGCTGGTTAAGCCTGTTACTCTAATATCTCTTTTTCCTTGAGTAAAGGACTATTGTGAATTTGTGGCAGGGCTTAGTCCTTGTATTTTGTTTTGTTTGTTGAATGTGTTTTCACTTTTTGGTGTTTTGGACTGAGCCACCATGAGAAAATGCATCTTTCCAAATGATCTGGGCCTTTGTCGGGTGACTCGGCCTTTGTAAAAACTGAACACCTGTGTTTGCTGCGTCCTGGAGTCTGTGGGTGGCACTCTGCCTCCATGGAGACTGAACACTGTGTGCTGTGTATTTGCTACCTTCAGGAGTGGACTGTGTACCAGAAAGGACTCTGGTAATTGACTTAGGCTTGTTGGGTTTATCACCTGCACTTGTCTTGTGTCTCTGGGTCTGGCAGGCCTTGCTGGGAGGGTCATAGCTTGCTCCAAAAGCTGTCACCCCGAGAGTCGGAAGGTGGGTAGGCCATTCTGAGCGTTGTCATCCTGAGAAGCGGTAATTGGGACTGGCTGCCTTTTGAGGTGGTTGAAAGGTGTGTCAGCATGGCTGAGCTAGAAGGTGCTTAGGGGAAGGCAGAGATTCAGAAGGCATGTGGGTTGCCCTATATTCATCACCCCATAGAAGGGGACTAGCTGTCCTAGAGGTGGCCGGAAGGTGTCAGGGCAGTCAACAGGCCAGATGGTGCATTTAGGTGGGCAAGAACCAGATGGTACATAGAGGCAGACATGGAGCCGGAAGGTGAGGAGGACACCCTCAGCGCTGTCACGCCAAGTAGGTACCAGGGCAGGCTGCCCTAGAGGTGGCCAGAAGGTCTGAGTTGTTGGGGAAGCCAGAAGGTGATAAGGCTGTCCTGATTGTTTCCCCACCCCACTGGATGACAGCAGTGTTCTAGAGGTGGTCGAAAGGTGTGGCGGGGTGGGCTGCCATAGAGTAGCCAGAAGGTGAGAAGGACTGGTTGGTTGCTGGGGGGGGGGGTGAGGGTTTGTGTTCTATGCACTGCTTTTTATCAATTGGACTTTTTGTATGTATATTTTACTGTTTTGTGATGACAAAGTGGGATTTGAGGCTTGTCCCCATTTCCCTGAAAATTGGTTGAACGGTGTGGTTTGGGGCCTGGTTTTGCCACTCTTCTCCCAGGAAAATTGCTGTTTTTCTGTACACAGCTGTTAATGTAATTTTGTTTTATAAACTGTCATTTAATAAAATTGCAGGAGTTAGAATCCCTTCAGTTTGGGGGACTGACTGCATTGGCGAGGCCACAGTCAGTGTGTTGCTGCTGCAGCTGTTGGTTTCTGCTTTTTTTTTCTGGAGGGAAGAACCTGATTCCTAAACCGGATGGTTTACAAAGCCAGTTTTGTTATTTGGAATTTTTTTTATTATTGAAGACTGATTTCTAAACTGTCTAATCTGCACAGTCAATGTTTTTCAGGTGAAGTTCAGCCCTCATTAGCGAACTTTTGTCTCACTGGCTGTAGCCTATGTTAGTCCTTTTCTCAAAATAAGTGTTGATTTTTGTGGTAGGGTTTAGCCCTGGCACTCTGGCTTTCTTTTCTTTTTTATACATGTTTCACTTTTTTTTTCCATTTGCACTGAGCTCTTGGGAGAAAATACATCTTTCCAGATGACCTGTTCTTGTGGGTAGGCCTGGCCCTTTGTCAGTGGACAAGGCCTTTGTAAAGAGTGAATAACTGTGTGTGCTGGGAGATGAGAATTTGTTGCATCCTGGAGTGGACTCTGCATTCGGGAGTGGACCAAACCCCTGTGAGTTAACTACACCTTTACAATTTACTGTGTTCCTGTGAATGGGCCTGGATCTTTGCATGGGCCAGAACTCTCTGGAGACTGAACACCTGTGTGCACTGTGGGGTGTGCATTTGCTGCCTTCAGGAGTGGACTCTGCCCACAGTTGTGGACTCTGTTTTTGGCGATGGACTCTGCAGATTGGAGTGGATTTTCATTCTGACAATGCACTTTGTATACTGGAGTGGCCTCCATTCTTGGGAATGCACTCTACATTTTGAAGATATTTGTTTATTGTAATGAACTCTGTGCCAAACTGTTGATAATTGACTGTCTTGTTGCTTGTTGGGTTTATCACTTGCACTTCTTGTGTGTCCCTGGATCTGGTGGGCCTTGAGGTGGAAAGCTTGTTGGTCATCCTGAAGATGGTGCTCTGAAATCTGAAAGGTGGGTAGACCACCCCAATTCCAGTCGCTCTGAGAGCCGAAAGGCGGATAGCCATTCTGTGTACTGTCGTCCTGAGAAGGGCTGAGTGGGACGGACTGTCTGCGAGGTGGCCAGGAGGTGGCCAGAAGGTGTCAGGGCAGTCTACAGTCCAGATGGCTCATCTGGGTGGGTGAGAGCCAGATGGTATGTTGAGGCAGCCCAAGAGCTGGAAGGTGGGTAGGCTGTCCTCTGCGCTCTCTCCTAGGGAAGGTACCAGGACAGGTGTACTAGAGCTGGAAGGCTGTTCTGATTGTCATCTTGGGGAAACAGGGCCAGCAGTCTGAGAGCTGACCAGAAGGTGTCAGGGCAGGCTGCTTTTCAGTGGCCAGCATGTGGGAGGGCTGAGTGGTTTGCTGGATTTCTGGATGTATCGGTGTTACATTATTTGGTCGGTCGGTTGTTTTTGATAAAAGGGGGAATTGAGGTTTGTCCTCCTTTTCCCTGTGAACTGGTTGTATGGTGGGGTTTGGCTTTGCCACCCCTTTTTTCCCTTGTAAGTGGCTTGTCATGTTAACGGTTTGTAACTTATACTGGTTAATAAAATATATAACCAGGACACTAGAATCTCAAATATATAAGCAGGGGATTTTAAACCAAGAGACTAGAATCTCTTCAGTTCAGGCAACTGACTCAACTGGCTGGCCAAAGCCAACGTACTGTGCATGTGTAAATAAAAGGTGACTTGGTGATGGGATACTGGTTTCTGTGCAGTTATTTCAGTGTATAACTTGAGGACAGTTTGTTTTTAAAGGGGAGGCACACTCTCGGGCTGAAGTCACCAAGTTAAGAGAATTGCTAATGCCAACATTTGAAAGAGCATAAATGATTTTAAAATTTCTAAAGGAAAAAATGCCTTTGATTACAAATCCATCAGGCATTGATCAGCATTCAAGACCTTATGGGAAGCAGAGGGTTGATCATGTCTGTGTTCCCCTGAGCAGATTGCCAAAATCATTTTGCAGAATGTTCTTCACCAGAACTTTTCAACAGGCACCAACATGTTGTTTTGGTAGGCAATACCCATGCATCCTTCATGAATGCTCAGATGCTCTGTCACCCACAAACTGCCCTCAGTGGTTATGAATGGGAAGAGACTGGCACATATCTCCTTCTAAAATTCGCCTTTGCAAAGGAGATCTGGAGAGATGCAATGGTGTTTGTCTAATTAGTCAATAGCTCTGTGACGCAGGACTCTGTTCTTCACTCTGTTCCCTGGGACGTGCACCGTGACAAACATCAACTGTACCTGGAAGACCATACCATCAGTGAAAGATGGTCTTTGGTCTGCCTACAATTTACCAGTCTTCCAGAGCAAGGAGTTGACCTCAAGTGTTACACACTGACACATTCCAATGTTCAGGATTACATACGGAGGGATTTTTAGTTTAATGTAGCTGCCAAGGTGCAGGGGGGAAAAAACCACTGTCTAAGGCTTTTCTGCCAAAATGAGGATCCATTTGGTTATCTGACCCTAATTTGCCTCAATATATATAAAGTGTCCTGTATGGGTAAGAAATGCCCTTTTTGCTGCAGGTAATGTCACATTCTAATGTTCTTTAAATGTAAAAACTGTACAGAACTGCTTTATTGTGTATATACAAAGATTTTTATGAATAATACTTTTTTTGCTTTGGAGTGCCTGCTTAATTATTGTGCTTAAATTTCATCAGTGCGTCTTCAGAGGGAAGACTAGTAGTCAGCAGCTGTGTCACAGTGCCAGGGATACAGATTTGATTCAAGCTTTGGAAGACTGGAGTTTGCATATTCACTCCATGTTTGCATGGCTATCTCTGGGTGCTTCAGTTTCCTCCCACAGTCCAAAGATTGGCCATGCTAAATTGCACCCCCCTCCCCAAATGTCCAGGGTTGTACAGGCTAGATGGATTCGCCATGGGAAATACGGAGATAGGTAGACAAATGGGTCTAGGTGGAATGCACTTTGGAACATTGATGCAGGCTCAATGGGCTGAATGACTTCTCTGTACTGTAGGCATTTCATAAGTAGTACCGTCTGTATTAAAGTTGACAATCGCTAATTCTCTCACATCTCAAAACGTTAATCATATTTTTCTCTCTCCACCAATTGTGGTCCAAGCTGCTGAATTTCTCCAGCATTGTTTACCACAAATTTATTGCTACCTGCTTCAAGGAGGACAGGGCTGGATTCAGACATTGTTTGGAGATAGTAATGACTGCAGATGCTGGAAGTCAGTTGATAAAATGTGGAGCAAGAAGAGCATAGCAGATCAGACAGCACTGGAGGAGCAGGAAAGTAGAGATGCAGGTCAGGGGTAATTGTGAAGGTAGTCAGGTGCTCAGTGTATCGGACATGTCTAATGTCTTGCTTTGCTGTACTTTTAACACTAACATAACTACATGAGTGCCCAATCTGTGTACCAGGAGAGAGTGCAGTGTGAATGAATTATAGTCTGGTTTGATGTAATTTCATACTGGTTCAATGTTTAAAAAATAAAGTCATTTTTTTTTAAAGTCTTGTCTTGTCTTTTTTTGTTTAGGCTAGCAACATTTTGAGTGGAAGCAAAATGCATCATAGAAGCAAATTAAAATTTGCATTGGAAATGTTTTACTGTGGTGGAAAATCAGTTGGTCCAAGAATGTGATTGTAGGTTTCAGAAAATCAGCTGCAGTAAAAACACTCATTTCTATGAAACATGCATTTGAAATGTTGAAGAAAATGCTCAGCTGGAAGACAAGCATTAGAGTTAAAAAAAATTTTTTGATAAACTTGCTGCCTGTTTTCTGCCCTACTGCAATATTTACTGGGACCTTTCACTGGCTAGCCCATGTGCGCTCTTGAATCGGACATCAACTTACCATATTACTCTTTTCTAGTTTGACTAAATTTTTTTAATATTAGGATGTTAGAACCCAATGTAATTTTAAGAATCAATATCTAAGCATTTGGTACATTTATCACAGTTGTTCTGTAGATTCATACTCCTGTACGAGTTCAGAAAATGCTGATAAGGCATGATTTTTAAATAATATACTGAATGTAAGATTCTAATCTATGGTGGACAGTGGAAAGACCTGTTAAGCTGCTGTAAAAGATTCAGTCAGTAGCAGTCTGACTTGGTTCAGATTAAGTTTGGAGAAACCTTTTTTTTTGGCATGAGGAATTCTGTCAATCAAAGATAAAGATATGGGTAATGTTACTAAATTTCTTAATAATCAAAACATCATGCATGAGGGACATGTAAGTTTACAATGCATGAATGGCCAATAGTAAATAATATTACAATCATGATAGACTGGTTAATAATGGTAAAGATCCTGGAGAAGTGATCTAACCTTAAGTGTAGAAGTCCTGCCATGATTTACCTTTCCAAAATGCAGTACCCCATATTTATCTAATTTAAACTCCATCTGCCAATTCTTGGCTCATTGGACATCTAATCAAACTCTTGAGGTAATCTTCTTCACCTGTCCATTACACTTCCAATTTTGGTGTCATCTGCAAACTTGAGAGATGATTGTTCACATCAAACTCATTTATATAGATGAGAAAAAGTAGTGGACCCAGCACCTGCATCTTCCCAGAAGGAGAGAGAGATGTGGTGGAGGATTGCTTTTCAGATTGGAAGCCTGTGACCAGCAAAGCAATCCTCCACCCAAACCCCCTCTCTTTTTCTCTCTTTCCATCTTTCCACCACCCCCCCCCCCCCCAACCCCGCAACCTTCTGGGAAGGCATACGGCTTTTCAGACTGGAAGCCTGTGACCAGCAATGTACCAGAAGGATCAGGGCTGGGTCTACTACTTTTTCTCATCTATTGAAATTATTTTGATGTGAACATAAGAGATATGATTTAAGTTTGCAGATGACACTAAAATTGGAAGTGTAGTGGACAGGTGAAGAAGGTTACCTCTGACCCATCTAATCAAAATCCTGTTCTATCCTATGAGCCAAGAATTGGCAGATGGAGTATAAATTTGATAAATGTGGGGTACTGCATTTTGGAAATCATGGCAGGACTTCTACACCTTAAGGGTAAGGTCCTGGAGCGTGTGTTTGTAAGGACCAATTGTGATTACTGCATTGTACAAATAGTACCACAAATTGACATTTAGCTTCTTAATAAAATTATTCCTACTGCCACACACTGCCACCTACCTGCCATGATCAGTTACTAGTTGAAATTAACATCTCAAGTTTGAGTCAGTGCCTAAGAGTACATTACAGTGAAATGACAAACTGGAAAAAAAGGTCAAATTTTGTTAGTATACAAATGTTCCTTTAGGGTTCTACAAGAATAATATTAGCTGCTACTTTTCTGGTCCATTTTCCAATCCCCTCAAACCTATCAACCAGGCTGCAATGCTTGACAATGCGATGATCTGTTAGACTAAATCATCTCGCATTTATCCAGGCTGAACTCCATCTGCCACCTCCCTGCCCATCTCTGCATCCTGTCAATGTCCTGCTGCAGCCTAAAATAGCCTTCTATACTGTCAATAACACCTCCAACCTTTGTGTCGTCTGCAAACTTGCTGACCCATCCTTCAATCCCCTCATCCAAGTCATTAATAAAAATTACAAACAGTAGAGGCCCAAGGACAGAGCCCTGTAAACACCACTTGCTACTGACCTCTAGGCAATTATTTTCCTGCTACTACCACTTGCTGTCTTCTGTTGGCCAGCCAATTCTATATCTAGACAGCTAAGTTCCCCTGTATCCCATTCCTCCTGACCTTCTGAATAAACCTACCATGGGGATCCTTATCAAATGCCTTGCTGAAGTAAAGACCTTTCTTCACAGGTTTTGTGCCCGCTAGCTGCAATTCACAGCAAAGTTAATTCCAACAGTTAAATTACTTATTTTGAAGGTCATCTTTGGTTTTACATTTCACAATCTCAAGATGTTGATTCAACCATAATGAAGAAAATACATATGTCCAACTCAGGACAATGTATGTGAGGCAGATGGAAACTTAGTTGCTTTTTCCATGATATTTTAGAACTCAATCTCTCTACAAATGAAACCTAACACAATGTATACCACCTTAACAGCACTATCAACCTGGGTGGCAACTTTTAGGAATCTACGTACATGGACTCCAAGATCCATCTGCACATCCACACTACCAAGAATCTTTCCATTGACTCCATACTCCGCCTTCCTGTTATTCTTCCCAAAGTGCATCCCCTCACATTTAGCTGCATTGAACTCCATTTGCCACACCTCAGCCCAATTCTGCAGATTATCCAAGTCTTCCTGCAATCTGTAACACTTCCACACTGTCCACTAGTCTACTGACTTTAGTGTCATCTGCAAATTTACTAATCCATCCACCTATGCCTGGGTCTGAGTCATTTATGAAAATGACAAACAGTAGCGGTCCCAAAAAACACCCCTAGTAGCTGGACTCCAGGCTAAATATTTTCAATCAACCACCACTCGCTGCCTTCTTTCAGAAAGCCAGTTTCTAATCCAAAATACTAAATCACCCTCGATTCCATGTCTCTTCATTTTCTCCAACAGCTTACCATGTGGAATCTTATCAAAGGCTTTGCTGAAGTCCATGTATACCACGTCAACGGCCTTACCCTCATTTACATGCTTGGTCACCTTCTCAAAAAGGTCAATGAGGTTTGTGAGACACGACCTGCCCTTGACAAAACCATGTTGACTATCTGAAATCAAATTGTTGCTTGCTAGATGATTATAAATCTTATCTCTTATAATCCTTTCCAAAACCTTTCCCACAACAGAAGTAAGGCTCACTGGTCTATAAATTTCCTGGGTCATATCTACTGACCTTGAACAAGGGCACAACGTTTGCAATCCTCCAGTCCTCTGGTACTAAACCTGTAGACAATGACGACTCAAATATCAAAGCCAAAGACTCTGCTATCTTTTCACTAGCTTCCCAGAGAACCCTTGGATAAATCCCATCTGGCCCAGGGGACTTGTCTGCTTTCACTCCTCCTAGAATTGATAACACCTGTTTGCAACTAACCTCGATTCTTTCTAGTCTAATATCACGTACCTCATTCTTCTCCTCCTCTACAATACTAACCTTTTCCTGAGTGAAAACCAATTAGAAAAGTTCATTTAGCACCTCTCCAATCTCCACAGGGTCCACAGTCAACTTCCCACTTCTGTCTTTGGCCCTATTTCTACCCTAATCATCCTTTTATTCCTCACATACCTAAAGAAAGCTTTAGAGTTCTCCTTTATTCTATTTGCTAAAGACTGGTAGTGTCCTCTCTTTTCTCTTCTTAACTCTCTCTTTAAATCCTTCCTAGCTGATCTGTAACTCTCTATCGCCTCATCTGAACTATCTTGCCTCATCAACACGTAAGCCTCCTTCTTCTGGTTAACAAGAGATGCAATTTCTGTTGTAAACCACAATTTCCTTATCGTATCACTTCCTCCCTGCCTGACAGGGACATACTTACCAAGGACATGCAATATTTGTTCCTTAAACCAGCCCCACATTTCCATTGTCTGCATCCCCTGCATTTTGCTACCCCATTCTATGCATCGTAATTCATGCGTAATGGCATTATAATTGCCCTTGCCCCATCAATAACTCTTGATCTGTGGCACGTACCTATGCCTTTCCATGGTTAAACTAAAACGTAACTGAATTATAGTGTCTCTCTCTCTCAAGTGCTCACCTACAACTAAATCAAACACCTGGCCTGGTTCATTACCAAGCACCAGATCCAGTGTGGCCTCCCCTCTTGTCAGACCTTCGACATACTGTGTTAGGAAACCCTCCTGTACACATTGGACAAAAACTGATCTATCCGACATACTAGATTTATAGCATTTCCAGTCAATGTTGGGGAAGTTAAAGTCCCCATAATGACCACCCTGTTCCTTTCACTCCTACCCAGAATAGTTTTGCCAATCGTCTCTTCCAGCTCCCTGGAACTCTGCTTAGATTGTTTTTATAGGCTTCTGCAATGTGTCCTCTCCTCTTCTGTTTCTAACCTCAGCCCACTCTACCTCAGCAGACATTTCCTCGTCAAAAGTTCTCAGTCACTGTAATACTATCCTTGACTAACAAGGCCACACCTCTCTCTCTTTTACCACCATGTCTGCTCTTAATGAAAGATCTGAACTCTGGAACCTGCAATATCCATTCCTCACCCTGCTGTATCCATGTCTCTGAAACGGCCACAACATCGAAGTCCCAGGTACCTATCCATGCTGCAAGCTCACCTACCTTATTTCGGATACTTCTGGCGTTGATGTAGACACACTTCAAACCAGTTTGCTGTATGCCAGCACATTCCTGTGACCCTGAAATCCAGTTCCTGTCCTTCCTACTCTCATCCTGCTGCGCCCTGCAACTATACCTCAGGTTCCCATCCCCCTTGCTGTTCAATTGTAGTGTGAAAGAACCAGCCTGAATTAGTTTGGCACAATGTTAAAAAGTGTACTTCTGTGCAAACAGCCTATGGAGTAAACCAGATCAAGTTCTTGATGCTTGTAATGCTAGCAGAACAACACAGAACCATTATCAGCATATCATGGTGGAAATGTGACTATGATCTATATTCTATGCCTCATTTATTAATTCCCAGGTTTGCTGTGTTCCAACATATGATGGAGCTCAAGCATTGCTTTAAACGAAGCAAGCTTCTCAACTATCTGTAATCGCAGGGCTTTAATTCTTTCCAGACTTGTGTGTACAAATGTGTATATATGTCATTCTGCAGAACTGGCATTCTGTCATTCATACTATGCATTATATTGAACCCGGGGCACTGTAAAGAGGTCAATATAGAGCTTCACAATCCCTACAATCCACAGATTCTATCAACAAACACGTCGACCTGGATCCAATATACCAACCACTGCAGCGGACAGCTGGAACTGACAACCAGAAGCGGCAGAGACAAACCACTATAAATGCCGGAGGAAACATCACAGAAGCGCTTCACAGGAGGCTCCCAAGCACTGAGGATGTCACCTAGACAGGGGACGAAACGTTTGCAACACAAATTCCCAGCTCGGCAAACAGAACCACAACAACAGGTTCTGCAATTCCTGTGGTGGCATGGGAAGGTGCCAGGAAGGGACGGTGGGTTGTTGGGGGGCATAGATCTCACCAGGTAGTCGCGGAGGGAACGATCTTTGTGGGAAGCAGGTAGGAGTGGGGAGGGAAATACCTCTGGTGGTGAGGTCCATTTGTAGGTGGTGGAAGTGTCAGCAAATGATGCAATTCATGTGGAGGTTGGTGGGCTGGAAGGTGAGGACCAGGAAGAAACTGAGAGCTTGGAGGCCCTGGTCATGGTGGATGGAGATGTAGAGGGACTGGATGTGGAAGATCCAGTCCTTCTACACCTCAAACCAGGACCTCCAAGCCATCAGTTTCTTCCTCTCCGAACATTCCCACCAGTACCCTTCCACTGACACTCTTATTTGTTTGGCTGAACTGGTTCTCACCCTCAATAATTTCTCCTTCGAATCCTCCCACTTTGTCCAGACAAAAGAGGTAGCCATGGGCCAGAGCTATGCCTGTCTCTTTATTGGCTCCTTAGAAACAGTCCATCTTCTGGAGTTGCACCGGCACCACTCCCCACCTTTTCCTCTGCTATAGCGGTGCTACCTCGTGCTCCCATGAGGAAGTTGAACAGTTCATCAACTTCACCAACACATTCAACCCCGACCTTCAATTCACCTGGACTACCTCTGACACCTTCCTCCCCTTCCTGGACTTCTTCATATCCATCAACGATGACCGTCAACATTTGATATTTTCTACAAAGCCATCGGCTCCCACAGCTACCTGAATTACACCTCCTCCCACTCTACCTCCTTCAAAAATGCTATTCTGTATTCCCAATTCCTCCACTTCTGCTGCATCTGCTCCCAGGAGGACTAGTTCCACCACAGAACACACCAGATTGCCTCCTTCTTTAAAGACCTCAATTTTCCCCTCCACGTGGTTAATGATGCCCTCTGACGCATCTCATCCACGTTCTGCACCTCCATCCTCGAACCCCACCACTCCAACCACCACAAAGACAGAATCCCCCTGGTCCTCCCCTTCCACAAAGACCATTCGCTGTGTGACTACTTGATCAGGTCCATGCTCCCTAACAACCCATTCTCCCCTCCTGACACCTTCCCCGGCCACTCAGGAATTGCAAAACCTGTGCCCACACCTCTGCCCCAGGCCCCAAAGGAGCCTATCAAAGTTTCACCTCAACTGCCACACATGTCATTTATTGTATCCGTTGCTCCCAATGCGGTCTCCTCTACTGGACGCCTTCTCGTAGAGTGCTTCAGAGAACATCTCCAAGACACCCGCACCAATCAGCCCCCACCACCCTGTGAATGAACATTTCAACTCCCCCTCCCACTCTGCTGAGGACTTGCAGGTCCTGGGCCACCTCCATTGCCACTTCCTCACTACCTGACATCTGGAGGAAGAAGACCTTATCTTCCACCTTGGAACCCTTCAACCCCAGGGTGTCAATGTGGACTTCTCCAGTTTCCTCATTTCCCCTCCCATCCCCACCTTACTCTAGTTCCAACCTTCCACCTTAGCACAGCCCTCATGACTTGCCCCACCTGTCAATCTTCCTTTCCACCTATCTGCTCCACCCTATCACCTTTACCCCCACCTCCATCCACCTATTGCATTCTCTGCTACCTTCTCCCCATCTCCACCCCCTCCCATTAATCTTTCTACCCCCGACGCTCCTAGCCTAATTCCTGATGAAGGGCTTTTGCCCGAAATGTCGGTTTTTCTGCTCCTCGGATTCTGCCTGACCTGCTGTGCTTTTCCAGCACCACTCTAATCTTGACTCTAATCTCCAGCATCTGCAGTACCCACTTCCGCCTATTCAGCCTATCAAATCCACACCGACCCACTGAAGAGCATCCCACCCAGACTTACTCCCCTACCCTTTCCCTGCATTTCCAATAGCTAGCCTACCTAGCCTGCACATCCCGGGACACTATATGCAATTTAGTATTGCCAATCTTTTGGCAGTGGGAGGAAACCAGAACATCCATAGAAAACCCACACAGATACAAAGGGAATGTTCATATTCCATACAGACAGTTGTTAGAGGCTGGCATTGAACTCTGGTTCCTGATGCTGTGAGACAGCAGTGCTAATCACTGAGCCACCGTGCTGCCAATACTGACATTGGTGAAGTAGGCAGATGGTAGCAGATGAAGTTCAATACAGAAAAATATGAAGTAATGCATATTTGGTCGGAAGAACATGTATGTCAGACAATATAAAATTAGGAGAACAATTCCAAAAGTGATGCAAGAGCAGAGGGATCTGGGGCTACATATGCACAATCATTGAAGGTGGAAGGCCTTCAATGTTAGTCATTATTTTATAAATATTAATTATCTTATCAATGGGGCACACTGTATGAGAGCAAGGAGATGATGCTGAACTTGTTTATGCCTTGTATTTTTGCACTCAGAACAGTAAGACTTCCACTTGCACACTTGTAGTTACAGCTCAATTTGATCCAATACATTTTCGTTCGAGTTTCCCTTTTTAGATTCATTCTTATGTACTCCAATAAGTTCCACATCTTGCAAAGTTCAGCATTCTAAACAAATGTGTCCCACTTTTTTACAGTGGAAATGTTTCAACCTTCAGTCCTCAACTCCACATTCAGTTCTTGTCTTTGTGATCTGAGGAGATCTTAGGGAATTCTCAGATATCCATTGCTTTCCTTGGCTACTTGCTTTCCTTTCATTCTCCACTGTCTAACTGTTTTGTATTTTTGAGGGCAAAAAGGAAAACCTTTTTAGTTTTATGGATCAGCTCAAAATGATCAACCATTATTGTTATCTAGGTAAAAACCATTCCAATATTGTTATCTGTCTGGCCGTTTCATGCTTTGGTCCTTGACATAGTTTCTTATTAGAGTTCAAAAATGTGGTGCTGGAAAAACACAGCAGGCCAGGCAGCATTCAAGGAGCAGGAGAATCGACGTTTTGGGCATAAGCCCTTTTCCTGCTCCTTGGATGCTCCTGGCCTGCTGTGTTTTTCCAGCACCACATTTTTCAACTCTGGTCTCCACCATCTGCAGTCCTCACTTTTCCCATAGTTTCTTATTACACAAGTTTATGAATTTTTAATTCCGTCTAAGAGAATGCTCCCCCTAAAAACTTTATTTGTGGTTTCAACTTCTAATGCTCATATGCACCTGTCAAAATTAATTTGCTTAACTCTTCCATATTGAATGTAGATTTGCCCGGGGTTGATTCCATTGTCTGTATGTTGCAAGCACTAACTTATGTGCATTCAACAGAGCTCTTCTTCCTCAACTGTTGGCAGGGCCTGTACAAAAGTAAACATTTCCTTAGTGGACTGTAGATAATGACTCAGGTTCTCCCAATCAGAGTCTGCCATATTATCTGCTATCCCTTTTTACAACAGCTGCATTTTCAACCTAAATTCTTTGTCTGTTTTCCCTTCCTTCTGAAATTCTACTTCTAGTCTTCTCATTTTTCTTTCTTCCCTTTAGAAGTCAATCTTTTAAAATTACTAGATTTTTGGTGACCTTGTTATTCAGTTCCCAACTGTTAACTAAATTTAATCCTTGCCTGCAGCAGCATTCTGCTGGTTTTCACTTCACCACTAGTGTTCTTTAAATAATTGCTGAAATGTTAATCTTGGGTTTTTAATTAAATTTCTCAAATGCCTTTATGATATGATCTGTTTTCCAATTCATTTTCAGGCTGTAGTTATGCATTCAGAGCTGTGTGGCATGACATTTTTTGTTAGGATTCACTCAGTCTTTTTTCTGGTACAATATGGGTCAGTTTTCAAATCAGCCCATAACTGATTATGATGTTCAATAAAAAGCTTTACTGGTTGCATATGAATTAATACCTTTTGACATATAGGCAAAGGTTTTGCAATTTAAGGTAACGGCCCCTGGGCACGACACTGAGAAATCAATGTGGCTACCTGGTTAATTCAGCCCATCACTTGATTCAAAGGACTTCAACTTTGGACACTGGCATCAACTTCTCAGCGCAAGTTCTATGGTCACTGGCTACACATATCCCATGTCCAGGGACATGGGCATTTGACCAGCCTTTTGGAACCCACATGACATGCTCTGATCCAGTTATGGAACTCTTATGCATTTCAATACTACACAGGAAATTGCCCGACCAACTATCTGAAGCATGTACACTGTGTGATCAGGGATATAAATCCAGCTCATGGACTGGACCAGGTGGCATCTTGGACTCTTTGCTCACTGTCTTAGGCTCAGAGTAGGTGAACACTATCTGAGTAGCATCCTTAAGTTTCATTGCCTTTCCTTCACTTTGTGCTTTGTTTCCTCAGCCTGAGCTAATAGGCTCCTTTAGTTCTGCCTCACTTGTGGCATTTAGCACAAAGGCAAAGAGCTAGTCTTGTTTGTCAGGAGGGTCCATCAAGTCAGGGAGGCAATCTGCACTCAGGGGCTCTTACTATGGTAAGTTAAGAGAAGCTTCCAACACAAGTCCAGGAGCTTGGATACAGTCAGGCATAGAGTCAGGATGTTCTGTGTATAACTAACTGGGGAACCCAATGTTGAGCAGCCAACATCCAACTTGAATTTTTCTTCCCTCTCAGGGACTGTTTATCCCCTGGAATAAGAGAGATGCAAGTGTTATGGGAGAAGAATGTGAATGGGCAGCTGTCACTTTTGGTGCAGATTGGGAGGTGTCTTATGTGATTATGTAGCACAGAGGGCATGTAAGGTTAGTGGTGAAGGGTTGGGATGGGTGACAGAAACATTGCAAAAGCATTGTAGTCAGTGAGAACAGTGGAGGTTAGACACTGACCTTCTTCCTACAGTGCTGAGCATTCTTCCAGATGATGTTACTGATCTAAAATAGGTGGCAAACTCTGAACACTTTTGGCATGGTCTGATGTCATGATCCTTAAGCTAAATTAAGTCCCACCTCTGCACCACCACATCCAGCATGATCTCTGCCATATTTGGTGTAAGTATCAGGAAAAGTGCAGGGCAGCTCTGAATGATAGAGTTTGGCCAGGTGCATAGTCAGCTTTTTAAGGTAGCATGGGTACAAAGAATGCCAGTTAATTCTGACATATCCTGGCACTGGTGAGTTGTTCTGAAAACAGTGTGTAGTAATATGGGCTGGAATTGAATGTGAGGGATGCCATAGAGCTAGAGTAGGTGATCAATGAGTTATGTTGGGTCAGGTTGTGATAAAATACACTAGGACTTGCAGTGAAAATTCTCAAAAGGCGTGGTACAACTCTCACTTATCCAAAGATAAGAGGCCAGGTTTATGCACTGCGCAAGCTCACAGAACTTTGTAGAATTGTTAACTCTTTTTGGTCCAGTTTGAATTTTGTTGGTTGCTAAATGTCATCTTGTACAATTTGTGCAGTTATGTTCTGTGGAGCTTGAGATCTGAGGGTACATTGAAGTTTGTTTGCATTTTGGGAATATACGGTAATTTGAAAGTTTGGTGTATGCCTGTATTAAGGTGGAACATGGATAGTTAATGTAATGTCCTTTGAAGCAACCATCAGTGGTTGTATGAGGCAAAATTCTGTGACAAAATGTTGATTCAAAAGTTTGGTTCATAAAAACTTGGTAAAAGTATCTTTTTGAATTGGCTCCATGTTGTGTTTGAACTGAGGACATTTAAATTCCAGAAATCGCCATGTTTGGAATTTCATTTTCTGGCCAGAGTGAATTTCCAAATATTGTTTTAACACATGAGTGAATCTTTAATTCTGGATGATAAAATGATTCATATCCAAGTGATAGGGACATTGGAATGTTGAAAATGCAACTCAGTGAGTAAGGAGTTTAGGAAAGGGAAATTTAACAAAAATTGAATTTTTCCTCCCTTCAGGCGGGGGAGAGATAGATGATATAATTTATCCACAGGATTTTATGCCCACCCTCCTTTCTTTTGGAATCCGCAGCAGATTAATACTAATTAACACAGTCTGCTTCACATGGAATGGATGGAGCTTGTTTGTCATTTTTAGAAATTGGAGACACCGAAGGCTGAACCCATTTGCAGAATTTCAACATCGCAGTACAGTGACAGATGAGGCACCCTGAACCCATTAAGCCATTCAATGTTGGGGAAGTACTGTGGAAATGTCAATTGTAGTGAATGTCAGGAATCTCGAAACCACTGAGCCTGGGTACACTTAAGCACATCATGACAAAAACTATATTAAGACTCACCTGCATCGGTATTCTAAAACATTTAAATGCAATAGTTACCTGAAAATTTGAAGGGCTTCTGGGAAATGATAAAATGCACGTATGCAGTCTCAATGGTTTCAATGTATGAAAATGGTTAGTGACTTTGAGGGACTAAACAGAATATTGAATTTGGACAAATATACATAGAGATATGTCAAATATCTAGAAAGAGTTATCAACTAACTTTAAAAAAACGGTCATCTTAGAACAAACAAAGTGTTTTGTGCCTGAATCAAGCAGAAATGTTTGTCTTCTGTTTTAAAATATTAAAAGATTATGTTCCATGGACTACAAATCTCTACAGATAAAAAGAGACTTACCTCGGGAGTCGGGTCCATTTTGCCAGAGTGGTGCGGAGTGAAGCGAGAGCCGGAGGGAAGGTTTATATTTGGGCAGTGGCTACATGGGTAGTATCTCCCTCCCACTCTTCCCCCCCCCCCCCCCAGCTGGATAAAAAAGACCCTGTAAGGGTCTTTTATTCCTTATCTATCTTTTTCATTTATTTAAGTGTATTGTTTGGTTTTCATTCATTCATATAAAGCTAAGCTTACAATCGCAGAGGACCTCAGACCCGTGGCATGTGACTCTCGCTTGATGTGGGAGCTTAGGAATGTGTCTGATGTTCCTGACTGTTATACTTGCAAGAAGTGTGTCCAGCTGCAGCTGTTGTTTGACTGCATGACAGCTCTGGAGCTGCGGATGGACTCACTGTGGAACATCCACAATGCTGAGGAGGTCGTGGATAGCACATTTAGTGAACTGGTCACACCGCAGGTTAGGATTACTGAGGGAAACAGTGAATAGGTGACCAAAATAGAGAAAAAGAGTAGGAAGGCAGTGCAGGTGTCCCCTGCGGTCATCTCCCTCCAAAACAGATATACCGTTTTGGATACTGTTGGGGGAGATGGCTCACAAGGGGGGGGCAGCAGTTGTCAATATCCATGGCACTGCTGTTCAGAAGGGCGGGAAAAGGACTCATAGGACAATAGTCATAGGGGACTCTATTGTGAGGGGAGTAGCTAGGCAGTTCTGTGGCCGAAAATGGGACTCCCGGATGGTATGTTGATCCCAGGTGCTCAGGTCAGGGGTGTCACTGATCGGCTGCAGCGCATTCTAAAAGGGGAGGGTGAACAGCCAGTTGTCTTGGTGCATATAGGCACCAACGATATAAGTAGAAAGCGAGATGAGGTCCTGAAAGAAGAATTCAGGGATCTAGGAGAGAAGTTAAAGGGGAGGACCTCAAAGGTAGTGATCTCAGGATTACTACCAGTGCCACGTGCTAGTTAGTGTAGAAATGAAAAAATAGGCAGAATGAACACGTGGCTTGAGAGATGGTGTAGAAGGGAGGGGTTCAGATTTGTTGGACATTGGGACCGGTTCTGGGAAAGGTGGGACTATTACAAAAGGGACTGTCTACATCTGAACCAGACCGGAACCAATGTCCTTGAGGGAGTTTTAGTTACTGCTGTTGGGGAGGTTTTAAACTAATGTGGCAAGGGACTGAGAATCAGAAGAGAAAACAAGTAGGCAGCGAGGTGGAGACTGTAGACTATAAGAATTATGAAGATAGCAGTAATAAAGTGAAGAATAGGCAGAGAGCAGGTGAGAGCAAAAGAACTAGTGGCCTGAAATGCATCTATTTTAATGCAAGGAGTATAGTGTGTAAAGCAGATGAACTTAGGGCTTGGATTGGTGCCTGTGAGTGTGACATTATTGCCATCACAGAGACTTGGTTGAAGGAAGGGCAAGATGATTGGCAACTAAATGTTCCAGGATATAGACGCTTCAGACAGGACAGGGAGGGAAGTAAAAGAGGGTGTGGAGTTGCATTGCTGTGATATCACGGCTGTGCTAAAGGACGATACTATGGCGGTCTTGGGTAGTGAGGCATTATGGGTGGAGCTGAGAAATAAGAAGGTTGCAGTCACATTGTTGGGGCTGTATTACAGACTACCCAACAGTGAGCGTGAGGTAGAAGAACAAATAGGTAAACAGATTATGAATAGATGTAGAGGCAATAGGGTAGTGGTGATGGGAGATTTTAATTTTCCCAACATTGACTGGGATACACTTAATGTCAGAGGTCTGGATGGAGTAGAATTTGTACGAAGCGACCAGGAGAGTTTTCTAGAGCAGTCTGTCAATAGTCCGACGAGGGAAGGGAGCATATTAGATCTGGTACTGGGGAATGAGCCAGGACAAATGGTAGAAGTTATGGTGGGGGATTTATTTGGAAACAGTGACCACAATTCTATAAGTTTTAGAATACTTGTAGATAAAGAAGAGAGTGGTCCTAAGGGAAGAATACTAAACTGGGTCAAGGCCAATTATATCAAAATTAGGCAGGAGCTGGGAAATGTGGATTGGACACAGCTATTTGAAGGGAAGTCCACATCTGAGATGTGGGAGGCTTTCAAAGATAGGTTAACGGTAGTGCAGGATAGGCATGTCCCATTGAAGGCAAAGGATAGGAAAGGCAAGATTCATGAACCGTGGATGACAGGAGAAATTGTACGACTAGCCAAGAGGAAATGGGAAGTGTACGTAAGGTTTAGACAGCTAAGAACAGAACGGGCCCTGAAGGAATATCAAAAGAGTAGGACAAGTCTTAAACAAGGAATCAAGCGGGCTAAAAGGGGTCATGAAATAGCTTTAGCAAGCAGAATTGAGGAAAATCCCAAAGCATTTTATTCTTATATAAGAAGCAAGCGGGTAACTCGAGAAAGGATTGGTCCACTAAAAGATAATGAAGGAAGGCTGTGCGCTAAACCTGAGAGAATGGGTGAGATTCTGAATGATTCTTATTTTGCATCAGTGTTCACTGAAGAGAGGGACATGATGAATCTTGAGATTAGAGATAGAAGTTTGATTAGTCTTGATCACGTTGGCATAAGTAGGGAAGATGTGTTGGGTATGCTGTTGGTCAGCAAGTTTGCAAATGACACGAAGATTGGTGGAGTAGCAGAAAGCATAAGGGACTGTCAGAGAATACAGGAGAATATAGATGGACTGGACAGTCGGGCAGAAAAGTGACAAATGGCTTTCAATCCAGACAAATGTGAGGTGATGCATTTATGTAAGTCTAATTGTAGAGCAAATTATACAATGAATAGAAGAGCCTTGGGAAAAGTTGATGGGTAGAGAGATCTGGGATTGCAGGTCCATTGTACCCTGAAGGTTGCTGCACAGGTGGATAAAGTGGTCAAGAAGGCATATGGCATGCTTGCCTTCATTGGACGGGGTATTGAGTATAAGAACTGGCAAGTCATGTTAAAATTGTACAGGACATTGGTTCAGCCGCATTTAGAATACTATGTACAGTTCTGGTCGCCACATTACCAAAAGGATGTGGACGCTTTGGAGAGGGTGCAGAGAAGGTTTACGAGGATGTTGCCTGGTATGGATGGTGCTAACTATGAAGAGAGGTTAAGTAGGTTAGGTTTATTTTCACTAGAAAAAAGGAGATTGAGGGGGGACCTGATTGAGGTTTACAAAATTATGAAGGGTAAAGACAGGGTGAATAGAGACAAGCTTTTTCCCAGGGTGAAGGCTTCAATAACGAGAGATCATGCTTTCAAGGTGAGAGGTGGAAAGTTTAAGAGGGATACATACAGCAAGTACTTCACACAGGGGTGGTGGGCATTTGGAACGCGTTGCCAGCAGAGGTGGTAGAGACAGGCACGGTAGATTAATTTAAGATGCGTCTGGACAGATGCATGAGTAGGTGGGGAGCAGAGGATACAAATGCTTAGGAATTGACCGACAGGTTTAGACAGTACATTTGAATCAGCTCAGGCTTGGAGGGCCGAAGGGCCTGTTCCTGGGCTGTAAATTTTCTTTGTTCTTTGTTCTTTTAGATCTCTGGAATTAGATATGATGATAATAGTTAAGTTGCAAAATTGGATAAGACCAAGTTATTAGGGGTGGCGATGAGTGGTAGAAGATGAAAAATTAAAATAATGGGTTGAAACGGCAATTGGGTTAAGATGTAATTTAATGCAAAGGAAGTTTAGATGAGAGCTTTTCCTTGATTATGTTTGTGTCCTTGTCTGTCTTTTTAAAAAAGACTGAATTGGTGACCAAACTAATACCTAAGGCATTAGGACCATATGTGGAGAGAGATCATTTGATAAAATCATACGGGAGTCAAGAATGCGTGACTTGTTATTGGGATACCGAAGTAAGTGTGCAATGGCGAATATTACATTGGACATAATAAACATGAGGGAATACAGCGTAAAAAAATACACTCACTGAAGAACGGGTCTCAGACCTGTATACACCTACTTGAAGAAAGAATTAGAGTGGCCTTGAAGAGCACAAAAACATAGTTTAAAAGATAAGACATTGACCCAAAATCCTTAGAGAAACTGGCTTGAAAACAAGAAAGTAGTATTAGAACATAGAACATAGAAAACTACAGCGCAGTACAGGACCTTTGGCCCTCGATGTTGCGCCGATGCAAGCCCACCTAACCTACACTCGCCCACTATCCTCCATATGTCTATCCAATGCCTGTTTAAGCGCCCATAAAGATGGAGGGTCCATCAGTGCTACTGGCAGGGCATTCCATGAACTCACGACTCGCTGAGTAAAGAATCTAACCCTAACATCTGTCCTATACCTACCACCCCTTAATTTAAAGCTATGCCCCCTCGTAATAGCTGACTCCATACGTGGAAAAAGGTTCTCACTGTCAACCCTATTCAAACCCCTAATCATCTTGTACACCTCTATCAAGTCACCCCTAAACCTTCTTTTCTCCAATGAAAACAGCCCCAAGTGCCTCAGCCTTTCCTCATACGATCTTCCTACCATACCAGGCAACATCCTGGCAAACCTCCTCTGCACCCGTTCCAGTGCCTCCACATCCTTCCTATAGTATGGCAACCAAAACTGCACACAATACTCCAGATGCGGCCGCACCAGAGTCTTATACATCTGCAACCTGACCTCAGGACTCCGGAACTCAATTCCTCTTCCAATGAAAGCCAGTACACCATATGCCTTCTTCACAGCACTATTTACCTGGGTGGCAACTTTCAGAGATCTGTGTACGTGGACACCAAGATCCCTCTGCTCATCCACGCCACCAAGTATCCGACCATTAGCCCAGTACCCCATCTTTTTGTTACTCTTACCAAAGTGAATCACTTCACACTTATCTACATTGAACTCCATTTGCCACCTTTCTGCCCAGCTCTGCAGCTTATCTATATCCCGCTGTAACCTGCCACATCCTTCCTCACTGTCTACAACTCCTCCGACTTTCGTATCATCCGCAAACTTGCTCACCCAACCTTCTAGCCCCTCCTCCAGCTCATTTATAAAAATGACAAACAGCAATGGTCCCAAAACAGATCGTTGTGGAACACCGCTAGTAACTGCACTCCAAGATGAACCTTTACCATCAACTACTACCCTCTTCTTCTAGCCAGCCAATTCCTAATCCAAACCTCCAACTCACCCTCAATGCCATACCTCCATATTTTTTGCAGTAGCCTACCATGGGGAACCTTATCAAACACCTTACTAAAATCCATATACACCACATCTACCGCTTTACCCTCGTCCACCCCCTTAGTCACCCTTCTCAAAGAATTCAATAAGGTTTGTGAGGCATGACCTGCCCTTCACAAAACCATGCTGACTATCCTTGATCACATTATTCCTATCCAGATGTTCATAAATCCTATCCCTTACAATTCTCTCTAAGACTGTGCCCACAACAGAAGTGAGACTCACCAGCCTATAGTTACTAGGGTTATCCCTACTCCCCTTCTTGAACAAGGGAACCACATTTGCTATCCTCCAGTCTTCTGGCACTATTCCTGTAGACAACGAGGACGTAAAAATCAAGGCCAATGGCTCTGCAATCTCCTCCCTTGCTTCCCAGAGAATCCTAGGATAAATGTCATCAGGCCCAGGGGACTTATCTATTTTCACCCATTCCAGAATTTCCAACACCTCTTCCCTACATACCTCAAAGCCATCCATTCTAATTAATTGTGACTCAATATTCACATCGGCAACAATGTCCTGTTCCTGAGTGAATACTGATGAAAAGTATTCATTCAGTGTCTCCCCAATCTCTTCAGCCTCCACACGCAACTTCCCACTACTATCCTTGACTGGACCTATTCCTACCCTAGTCATTCTTTTATTCCTGACATACCTATAGAAAGCCTTTGGGTTTTCCCTAATCCTACCAACCAAGGACTTTTCATGTCCCCTCCTTGCTGCTCTTAGCTCTCTCTTTAGATCCTTCCTGGCTACCTTATAACTCTCAATCGCCCCAATTGAACCTTCACGCCTCATCTTTACATAGGCCACCCTCTTCCCTTTAACAAGGGATTCCAATTCCTTATTAAACTATGGCTCCCTCACATGACCCTTTCCTCCCTGCCTGACAGGTACATACTTATCAAGGACACTCAATAGTTGCTCCTTGAAAAAGCTCCACATATCGACTGCACCCTTCCCTTGAAGCCTACTTTTCCAAGCCACGCATCCTAAGTCAAGCCTCACCGCATCATAATTTCCCTGCCCCCAGCTATAACTCTTGCCCTGCAGTGCACACTTATCCCTCTCCATCATGAGAGTAAAAGTCACCAAATTGTGGTCACTGTCCCCAAAGTGCTCACCTACCTCCAATTCTAACATCTGGTCTGGTTCGTTACCCAGAACCAAATCCAGTATGGCCTCACCTCTTGTTGGCCTGTCTACATATTGTGTCAGGAAACCCTCCTGCACACATTGGACAAACACCGACCCATCTAACGTACTCGAGCTATAGCTTTCCCAGTCAATATCTGGAAAGTTAAAGTCCCCCATAACAACCACCCTATTAACGAAGGGATGTAAAAACAATTATAATCAAAATAAAGTGTTTGGCTATTATGTTAAAATTTTGCTGAAACTGAAGTATATGGACTCTAAGAGGAGTAATAGTGGACGGAGTGAAGGTGCATATTGGGTAACATACAGATACCCCATCTAGAGTGTTTGTATGACTAAACCTATAGGTGAAATTGTAATGTGTTAGGACAGTTAGTGTTTGTGAAAGAAGGCTGAGTTAAGACAAGGTACTGGAGGAGTTTGTGGTAAGGGAACCCCAGGAAAAATTAAAGGTTACAAGCATAAGTTGAAGCTAAAGCCCAATGAGTGTTTTATTGTTTGATACCGTGTATGCTGTAGTTCAAAGGGGTACTTGCATATGGACTCAATGGTACAATCATTTATAAAATTGGCAAGGCAGGTAACATATTGAAGAAGTATCCTTGAGACGGATACCAAGAAAGACAGCTGAAGAAATTGTGTCCATGTATGATGTTATTTTACTGTTATTAGGTGAGGTGACCTATGGATAGGAAACTGAAGAATGAAAAAAAAACACAATTTAAGGAACCTGAATCTGGAATATACTGAATTTTACAGCAAATTCTGTGAATAGATTAATTGGAAAAATAAATGTGGAATGAGCATGTGGAAGTGGTTAAAAACAATAAGAGAGAACCAGCAAGCTATGTGAATCAGGAAGGAGAGACACGTGATTTTAGGCCTTTTAGGCCTGTATCACAGGAAGGATGTACTGGTCTCAGAGCGTGTTCAGAGGAAGTTCACAAGAATGGTCCCAGGTATGAAAAACTTAACATGAGGAACATTTGAGGACTCTGGGTCTATACAATGGAATTTAGAAGGATTGGGGGGATGGAATCTAATTGAAAAATACAGAATACTGAATGGCCTGGACAAAGTTGGAAAGAATTTTTCCATTGGTAGGAGAGACTAGGATCCAAGGGCACTGCCTTAGAATGGAGATAAGGAGAAACTTCTTCAGCCAGAGAGTGGTGAATCTATAGAATTGATTGCCACAAAAGGCTGTTTAGGCTAATCAGTGAATATATTGAAGACGGAGATAGATAGGTTCTTGAGTTTCAAGGTTTTTGGGAGAATGGGGGGTGATAACTTTATCAGCCATGATTGAGTGGTGGAGCAGACTTGATGGGATGATTGGCCTAAATTCTGCTCCTATGTATGATGGTCTTATGATTGTATACCTCTCGTGGAACAGGAAGAAGCGAGACCGTGTTGAGTTAAGAAAGAGCCATTAGAGGGGCTGGATGTGAAATGCATGTTTGTAGATGGGGTGCGGAAGTACTGTGATAGTGAGGCCCAGACGGGATAGGCCATAGTTAATTTGAAAAGGGAACTTTTTTGGCAGGAGAGAGGATAGGAAAATGTCACTCTGACCAGGTAGAAGAACTAAAAGCACTGAACTAAAAGCACTGCCACCTTCCAATTACGAAAAGGACAATGAGTTAACATCTACGCTGACGGTAAAAATGTCCTTGTCCATGACTACATACAGTTCAACATGAAAAATTAATCACATACCCAGTGGCAGCAGTAATTAAAATTAAAGGGTACAGAAACTTAAAAATGCATGAACAGAAAGGAATTGACTGACAGTCAGCTGGTCTGGCACACTTTTATTTTGCTCTCTCTCTTGCAAGTTTCGAGTGCCTTGGCAGGAACAGGATCCTCGATTCCAGGATGGCAGCTGAAATAGCTTTAGTTGTGTGTATGGTTATGTGACATAGTTGCTTGGTGACTGTAATTAAGGATGTTATTGATACTAGCGGAAGCCTGAAAATGCTAATCCTCTGTGGGCTCCTTTCAATTTTGATCCCATTGGAGGCAGATAGGCACATGGTATAACTTGTTGGTTCCAGCACAGCCATGACCATATATCAATGGTGGAATCTATTTAAAGGTTGAAACCCAAAAGCTAATGTGACCATTAACTTGATGATACACCCTGTTGTCATACTATTTGTATTAACAATGTGTTATTTCTATTGTAGTTTTAATCTTCTAGTGTAGCCTACGTACTCTTATATGTTCTCACATGGCTGTCATTGAGTTGTGTCTGCACCTGCAATTGTAACACGCCATCAAATATCATCAGGGATGAATCGTATAGGATGGGATGAAGGGCTAAAATTGTTGATGGTATTCAACAGCTGCATGACCTTGAATGGGTCCTGTGAACATTCCTGGACATGCGGCAGATGGCACGATCAAAATTTGTTTTCAGTAGATGCAAGCAGCTTGTTTTCCTTATCTGCTTTTCTATGCTGGCTGTTTGTTGCACTTTATAAGAGAGAGCACTTTGGTTCAAGTTTTTGGACTTCATCTTGGATCAGGATCACGAATGTGCCAGGACTAAACCCAACCCATGAGACCAATCTACCCAAGAACACATTCAGATACTTGCCACACTGGTATTTTGCCTACCTGGTACCCTTATCCCACAACCAAATGCCATCTAATCCCACATTCAATTTACATAATTCACCCTTTCACAGCAGTTGTCCAAGCGTTTGGCTATGCTGCTGGGCATGTCAATTACAGAACACAACTCCATGAAATTCATGTCACAGATAAATGGTGGTTCAGAAAGTGTTTAACACACTTGCCTTCATTACAAATAAATAAATACTAACCACACGTTAAAAACCTATGAATGATCAACATGCAACTCTACTAGTTAAAACTATAACACTTCTTTTAAAACTCCTACATACAAATAGATGAACACAGGTAGACTTTAAACAAAAGGCATTAAAGGTGGGGAACCAAACAAAACTGGAGAAACATAGTTCCAAAGCACTAAACACAGGCTTTGATAAGGAGTCCCTTTTTCTTCCCAAGACCTTCAGTTCTCCAAACACTTTCCTTCTAGGTTCTTTTGATTCTTTTCCAAAGACACAGGAGATTTACACGTTAAGTGTTCGGTTTCACAGTCACTGGCTAGAGGCAACACTTTACTGCAAATGAAGGAAAATAATTGGCTTACTTAAGGCTTCAGTTACTTTTACTGCAGAGCGCTGCTGCTTCCTTCAGCTTATGTACCAGTCACATACACACCAATCTGTTTGGCTGCCAATCAGATAATAGCAAAGTCATCAGTCTGATGAAACTATCTACAATAGATCACAATTTTATGAACCAATCAGCAATCTGTTGCTGGTTGCATCTTACTTTGTACACATAACCTAATGCTGTGCTGTCTTATCTCTCCTGCCCTACTGCTGGTTAAAGCAGCAGCATAAAACAGAAATCTCAATCAGTTCCAGTAACTTATTTTTAAAACAATTTTTAAATTTGATTTTTAAATCAAAAACAATTGGTATCTTTGGGTGAGGGAGGAAAGGAAAAAAAAACTCTTAAGACCACAAATTGCTGCTTGCTTTTGAAATGTCAATTAAATGTCTGTCAGATACTTCATGATTAAAGTCACCATTCTTTTAGATTTTGTTCTCATTTTCTCTCTTCTTACAATATTTCAGACATGATTGTTTTAATGCCACGTCTTTTTTTCTATTACCTATCATTGTGCCCTAAGAAAACACGACTCTCAGTCAAAATGTGTCAGAAAATATATTCCAAGAAGAATACTTAACCCCCTGTGGACCTGTTTTCTTTTATTTTTTTTATTCAGTAACTTGCTTGTCTTGTTGCTCCTCTGCAGTTCTCTATTGGTAAATAAATCCAAATATTGAGTTGCCCTGTATGCATTATTGTAATAAATGATGATAGTTCTCAATAGAGACAGGAAAAAATCATGGGAATCCAATTTAATTTTTATATGTCCATTAATGGATAATAATTATTTTTCCATTCATGGGACTTTTTACTGATTTATAAGTAACTTAGCTTGTTCTTCAATGAAGAACATAGCAAACAATGTTGGGAGAAAGCCTGAAATTTAAGGTACAAATTGTAAGAACTTTTACAGGACACTGTCACAACTAAAACATTCATTCTTAATTTATGATTTTAAAAAAATCAAGTAAAATATTTGCTGTCAGACTAGTATATTTTGATTAGCTTTAGTTGAACAAGGAGACCAAACTCATTAGCATAGAAACATTTTGTAATAACCAATGTCAAGGTTTGTAATTATTCTAAGTAAGTGGTAAACGCAATTGTCCATATATATTTTGAGTTGATTACCTGTAAACTGCAAAAGATAGTGTTCAAACTCTAATGGGATTGAATGAAATTCTCTACAGTGTTGAAACAAGCCATTTAGCTCAACAAATCCACATTGACCCTCTGAAGAGTAACCCACCCAGACCAATTCCCTTACATTTACGCTTGACTAACATACCTAACACTAGGCAATTTAGCATGGCCAATTCACCTAACCTGCACATCTTTGAACTGTACACACCAACACAGAGAATGTACCAACTCCACATAGTCACCTGAGGCAGGGATCGAACCTAGGTCCCTGGCACTGTGAGGCAGTAGTGCTAACTACTGAGCCACTGTGTTGGCCTATGACAATCAGAGTTAAATTTTCTGTACTGACTATTCAAGGAAGGTTACCTCAGAGTACAACAAGATCTTAATCAGTTGGGCCAATGGGCTGAGTAGTGGCAGATGGAATTTAATTTAGATAAATGCGAGGTCTGCATTTTGGAAAAGCAAATCAGAATAGGACTTATACACTTAATGGTAAGGCCCTGGGGCATGTTGCTGAACAAAGAGACCTTGAAGTGCAGGTAGATAGGATAGTGAAGAAGGCGTTTGGTATGCTTTCCTTTATTGGTCAGAGCACTGAGTATAGGATTTCGGAGGTCATGTTGCGGCTGTGCAGGATACTGGTTAGGCCACTTTTGGAATATTGTGTGCAATTTATCTTTATTGAAAGGATGTTGTGAAACTTGAAAGGGTTCAGAAAAGATTTACAAGGATGTTGCCAGGATTGGAGCATTTGAGATATAGGGAGAGGCTGAATAGGCTGCGCCTGGAGTGTCAGAGGCTGAGGGATGATCTTATAAACGTTTATAAAATCATGAGAGTCATGGATAGGGTAAATAGACATGTTCTTTTCTCTGGGATGGGTGAGTTAAGAACTAGAGGGCATAGGTTTAGGGTGAGAGGGGAAAGATGTAAAAGGGACCCCATGGGCAACGTTTTCACAGAGGATGGTGCATGTATGGAATGAGTTGCCAGAGGAATTGGTGGAGGCTGGTACATTTATAGCATTTAAAAGGCATCTGGATGCGTTTCAGAATAGGAAGGGTTGACAGAAATATGGGAGAAAGTGAGGACTGCAGATACTGGAGATCAGAGTCAAGAATATAGTGCTGGAAAAGCACAGCCAGTTAGATGGCACGTGAGGAGCAGGAGATTTGATGTTTCGAGCATAAGCTCTTCATCACAAAACGTCAAATTTCCTGCTCCTCGGAAGCTGCCTGACCGGTTAGGCTTTTCCAGGACCAGACTCTCGATTTAGAGGGAATGGGACTAGATTAGGTTTAGGATATTCTGGTCAGCATGGACGAGTTGGATTGAAGGGTCTGTTTCTGTTCTGTACATCTCTATGACTCTAGGATTCTATTTTGACATATTTTAATTTTTCAGAGAGTACAATAGTAATTCCGTGGGGAGTGAACTGATCTACTGAAAAACTACACCACATTATGGGCGGCACGGTGGCACAGTGGTTAGCACTGCTGCCTCACAGTGCCAGAGACCTGGGTTCAATTCCCGCCTCAGGCGACTGACTGTGTGGAGTTTGCACGTTCTCCCCGTGTCTGCGTGGGTTTCCTCCGGGTGCTCCGGTTTCCTCCCACAGTCCAAAGATGTGCAGGGCAGGTGAACTGGCCATGTAAAATTGCCCGTAGTGTTAGGTAAGGGGTAAATGTAAGGGTATGGGTGGGTTGCGCTTCGGCGGGTCGGTGTGGACTTGTTGGGCCGAAGGGCCTGTTTCCACACTGTAATGTAACCTAAAAAAAAAATTATGTGATGTATCTCTGTGAAGCACTTAAGGTAACAATGTAAAATCAGTTACAAATCTATGTTTGTACATATACATCTTTCCCCTCTCACCCTAAACCTATGCCCTCTAGTTCTTAACTCCCCCATACCAGAGGAAAGAATATGTCTATTTACCCTATCCATGACCCTCATGATTTTATAAATGTTTATAAGATCATCCCTCAGCCTCTGACACTCCAGGCGCAGCCTATTCAGCCTCTCAAATGCTCCAACCCTGGCAACATCTTGTAAATCTTTTCTGAACCCTTCAAACGTTGAATGCTCTGAAAAGCTCATGCTTGGTCTTCTCTTTGAACTACTGCACTGCTTGTGCTCATGACATTCCTATAGTAGAAGTGCAGGAAATTCCAAGTCTTTTTAATGGTAATGAATGGACAGTGATAAATGGTCAAATCAGGATGCTATGCAACTAGAAAATTATGGTTTTTCTATTAAGTTATTTTCCTTATCTTTGTTGATTTAAAAATTCTGGGTTGCAAAATAATGGTGAAATGAACTTGATTAATTTTAAGTAAATCAGGTATCAAATAGATCATTTGTAACATCATGCAGATCCTGTTAAATGATGGAACAGGCTTGAGTGGCTAAAAGGAATACCCCTGCTTCTTCATATGTTCATTTGCATACTGTAGTCACAATGGTGCAGGGATGAATATTAATTTCAAGATTGGTTGTTTGATCAGCAGGCAGTTTGGACCTGGATGATGCTGTCCTTCTTGAGCAGTACTCAGCTGCACACATTGAGTTATTACCCCTGACATATGACCTTGTAATAAATTATGTGCAACTGTAAATATCATTGGGATCAAGGGAAAAAGAATGTTCAGATTAAAACATCATGCTTTAGAGGTTATCGTGATCAATTAAAGATTGACATGAGCACTTGTCATCACTTGGACAACTTGAAATAAATCTTGGAGTAAGTCACTAATTCAAATTGTATAGTTCATTACCAGGACATTTAACTAGTTCAAAGAGTCAACAGATATTCTGACCATCAAATTATGAAGTACATGGAAATGCAGAAGAAACACTTTGCTTTCAATTATTTAAAACAATATTTTTGTTCTGAAAGGGTATTTTATTTCCAGAGGAAATCTGGAACCTTCATATCTCTGATCTGATTTGCACTGAATTTCAAATAACACCTTTGTGTTTCTCTGCAGGGAATTGATTGAAATATTAATATCTATTACTAATGCAATTATAAGCAAATTCCTAAACCTTTAGACAATCCATGATTCATATTAGTCCAGAGAAAAATATTTCTAACTAAAATACAAAATTTTCAACAGGATTTACTCTCAACTTCACACCTACCATATCCTTCTGAGGAAGGATTATCAGATCCGAAACGTTAATTCTGATTTCTCTGCACATATGCTACCAAACCTGCTGAGCTTTTGCAGCAACTTCTGTTTTTGTTTCTGATTTACAGCATCTGCAGTTCTTTCAGTTTTTATATTAATTCCAAAGCTGTTTTTGATTTAATTTTGGAATGATTGCAAATTTTGCCAGAGAAGTTGTTATGATCCTAATGAGATCACCAAATAATGTGATTATGTTTCTAGATCAGACTCCCAACTAGATGGACGAATTTGGATCTGGCAAACTTATGGATATAGTTTGAACCTTAGTGTTGTACTGAGTCACATTCAATTTTATAGTCGTCACTTAGCCTTTCTCGTAAATTGGGTTACCTGCTGAAATGTAAACTATTCTTTAGACTTTGACAAATTAGGAAGTCTGTCACCATTCCAACCAGTACTTTATCTGAACACGATTATCTTTCAAATTCTCATAACTGCTTGAACTACTCAATCTATGTAATACTAGTCAATCATAGATAAAGGAGCCTGCCAATTCCCGAGGCTGCAAGGATTGCTGGTTGAAGTAACAGTGTTCTTCTTGGCACTAAAACAAAATTGAATGCTACGTGGACTGACTGAAAATCTGCTTAGCTTTTATCAATGCGTTGTCAAATAAGAATCCATTAGCAAAGGGGCCAACTCTGTGTAGGAAATTACTAAACTGGAGCTGTTATTGGCTCAGCTGGAAATCCAAGGCTTTTGTGTTGTTATGGAAATGTGCCATCAGTCACTTGATAGCATCAAAGAACTTCAACGAGTTAGTCACTATTCAGCTGGCACAGAGATATTGCCACTTCAGTGTATTCCACATTTTAGATAAGTCTACAAAACATTGCATTTGGGAACTTCTCTGAGGATTTTTTCCCCCCATGCTTTCTCAACTTTGTCTTATGACTGTTTTTGCCTTAGGTTTATTTAGATTCCTCTGAGAAAAGCAATGTCTCTTTTAGAATGATATCTCCATCATTCCTATCACATTATTTAAATCTTCATACAAATTTAGGTCAGATTTCTGAGCTACTCTCAAATGACATTTATTGACCAATTTCACATGATAGTAAGTCTACAAAGAAACAAGCTCCATAAATCATTGTTCATATATTCATTAGCATATTATGGTAGCACTGGTGCAGGGAATGGATATTGGTTTCAGTTGTGATTTAGCTGATCAGCAGGTAGTTTTGACCAGGATGATGCTGACCTTTTTGAGTGTGATCAATTATACACATTGAGTTATTACCTCCTGGCTATAGAAACTTGTAATAAATTACAGGTGATTATAACTGGAATGAGATCAAGAGAACAACAATTACTGGAGGTTCCAACCTTCTAGCAGAGTACGGGAATTATTGAGGTCACAGTTTCATCACAGCTTAGTTCAGAGGTTTAGCTACAAATGTACAAATAATGACAATACTTTGGTCAGAACTATTTTCACAAAGTGTTTGCAGCAGCTGACAGAAGTGAAAATAGCATTGGGCTGCAACAATCACAAAGATTAGAATCACTTTGATGAAGATGTAGCACTCCAGACTCGACGTAAAATAGGGTGAAAGTGAGTACTGCAGATGCTGGAGATCAATGTCAAGGTTAGAGTGGTGCTGGAAAAGCACAGCAAGTCAGGCAGCATCTCCGAATCCTGGAAGCTAAGAACGACGGACGCTAACCCTCAAAACTTTGTTGCTTGTTCAAAAACAGAAATTGCTTGAAAACTAGCAGGTCTGGCAATACCTGTGGATGAAGAAGGATCACTAGACCCGAACGTTAACTCTGCTTTCTCTCCACAGATGCTACCAGATACGCTGAGTTTCTCCAGATTCCGCAGATTTTCTATTTGTTATTTGTACTTTTGGCAACTACCTTAGTCTCAGAGCTCACCCCTACTAAAGTCAGATTTGGAGTCAACTTATCTAATATCCTGGCCTTAATCAATAGTGCTGCCGCTTTACGGTGATATCCTGCAATATAAAGTGGAAGACAGGAGTGAGTTCAGGATATCATCTTCCGTGTACCACACAGCAAGCTGAAATACATATTTGCGAACACGGAACTGCACAAGCGGTAAACGACATGCTCTCGGGTTTGGTTAGTGATTTTCAAATGCAGGGGAAACCGAATACGATTTAAAACAGAGTTGTTATCTCCTCTTGAGGTGATGTGGGGAATTGAGGAGAATCCTCTTCGCCTTTTAACATCAACAATTGCTTCTGGTCTTCCTTCATCTAACTCCAACGTCAGCGATGAGTGATAGTAAATGGACACAGAACTCGACAGAGAACGAGATGGTGCTCCGCTCTTTCAAAAGTTACTGGCCAGCTCGGTTCCAGTGATAAAAGAACCGTGCTCGTTCCATTTTTGCGATAGTTGTATTTTCTTGTTCAAGGTGAAAGTAAAAATGAGAGAAGGAATACAATATATTGCGAATCACCAAATGGGAAAAGGCGAAACTGTCCGTTTGAAAGGGGATGGTATATAACCAGCATCATGAAGAGAACCTGAAGGATATCGTGCTGTGATGCAAGTCCAAAAACGGAAAATCGTTCTTTGACGAAGAAAAGACGTCACTGCATTAGAGAAACTCGAAGCATCAATTGGCTGAAAGTAGGTGTCACCATGTGCGTGGGTTTCAGCTTGGTTCATATAAAACAAACTGACAGAACAGTCTCTAGACAGCAGTAGAATGTTCGATCAGTGCACTGCGCGAATGCCACGCTAACAGCCCGCAAATTCAGCATTTTGTTGAAGCGCCGTACGGAATTGCAGGCTTCGAAGCGAGAGGTTTGAATGGTTGCTGGAACGATTGCAAATTTAACACTGAGCTGTTCGGATGCCTGGAGCGTAGTAACTTTTCAGAAAGCAATAAAGGGCAGGATTTTGCCAATATCTGAGATGTTTAAAAGACGAAGGAGATTTTAACGTATTTGAATAATGACCCGTTACACGTGGCCCTCTCTTCACTATTTAGTCAAAGCTTTTCAAAGAGCGGACAATTTCCTTAACTCCACTCTTCCAGAGACACTCGTTTCTAACCGATCGACTTTCCTTCCCTGGGGTAACTTCACTCTGGACGATTGGGAGAACTTTGTGGACTCGGCAAAATATGAGGCGGAATCCCAAAATGCAACCGTCAAAGCTTTGCTTATAGTAGCCTACTCGGTTATTATAGTCATCTCTCTGTTTGGAAATATCCTTGTGTGCCAGGTAGTAATAAAGAACAAGCGGATGCATTCTGCCACCAGTCTGTTCATTGTTAATCTGGCCGGAGCAGATATCATGATCACCCTGCTCAACACTCCGTTTACCCTGGTAAGAATCTTTATTAGTTGGGGTGTATTATTAAACTTTATTTCTTGTATTCTCCATGTGTACTGAAATCAGGAATGCAAACAACGTCGCGCATTGAAATACCGCCTTTAACACAGCAAGTATTCCACCTCTACACTCGAGAGTTATCAGCCACAAACTGATACCTACTAAATGAAGAGGGGACCAAAAGTTTGGTTCGGCGTAATAGCAATACCAGGGTCATGGATGCGGGCTCTTAAAGCACGGTGGCACTATTAGGTAAAACGACCCGTGTTCAAGCCCCACCTGTTCCAGAGATGCGTAATCACGTCTCTGAACAGATTAATTGGAAGATATTTACAACTGACAATGTCGGTGTAGTTAATCAAGTATTGGTGATGTTCAAAAATGTTTCTAAAGGTAACGTGCTCATTTTGTTACGACTTTCCCGCCAACCCCAAACCGGATCTTTACAGCATTTTGAGTCTCATCTAAAACATTGATCATGACTTTTTGAATATCACGTTTAATCATCAGAACCTTCCGATTACTTGAGAAAACATTATTCGCGCTATTTGAACATGTTACTTAAAATGTGTACGTGACAAACAACGGCTGAGATGTTCAGTTTGCTTTTTAACACGTTTTGACTTAATGTTTTGGAAATCTGACATGGAAACGATTGCCATATGTAAATCCAATCAGATAACAAATAGTAAATAGCATTCCGGTTGAAATACAAAATTGTCCCAAAATAACTTTTAAATTTGGCTAATTTTGTTTAATGGAGGCATGCAGAGGTGCAAATGCACTCTCAGTAACTTTTAAGCAAAATAAAAGATAAAGTATTGTATATACAGTATAATGTCAATTGTTAAATAATTCTTTGGTATATTGTTTTTCTCTCAGTAATGCAGAGATGCATTTTGACTTTTCAGTTCTTAAAGCTGTACATTTAATTCCAGAAGACCCGCGCTTCATTATGAAGTGTTGCACGAATAACCTTTTGATTTCACAGGTTCGGTTCGTTAACAGCACTTGGGTTTTCGGACAAGGCATGTGTCACATCAGCCGCTTCGCCCAGTACTGTTCTTTACATGTTTCCACCCTCACTCTGACAGCCATCGCCGTAGACAGGCATCAGGTACGAATCAAAGACTGTGATTCCCACTCACCTGTATAGGCGTAAAAATCTGTTGACCTTTTAAGACATACATTTGGAAGCTTTCGTGCTTATTTGATTGAATTTTAAATTCACTTTTCTAGATTAAAAAAAATTGAAATGTTGATGTGAGCGTGTAAAATTTTCTAGCGTTGGCTTAAAGTACGGAGTTAATGCCGTTCCATAATACAGCTCATTCCTATCAAACACAACTGAGCAATGGTTAATTAAGATTTTGTTGAGGTAATCAAAGTTAAAATGATAATTGACTAAATTGCAACACTGCTTTTATATTTAGAGGACGCATATATGCAAAGTCTGGTAAAGGTTTACCCAAATAATCCGGGGTTGGGAGGGGGGGAAGGAGAGGTGGGTGTTTTCTAATCCGAATGGATATAGCGGTTTTGCATTGACGTATGATGTGACCCATCAAGGCCACACCTCTGAAACCCATAGTATCAGTTAATCCCCAATTAAAACGTAATTTGCCGGAGAAACTCAGCAAATCCTGCAACATCTGTGGAGAGAAAGCAGAGTTAACAATTTCGGGTCCAGTAATCTTTCAGAACTGTGAATGCTTTAATAAAGGATATTTTCTGTCATTGCAAAATGATGTCCAATTTGAAGCAATATAATATTGATTGTAAAATTACAGCTCCAAACAAAGCTAAAAGATGACCAATCCTAATGAGGATGACGTTCCATATTACCTTGCATCGCCCTCGTGATATAACTCCGGTGGTTTCATATTAGGATCTGAGGTTGCTAGCTACAGTAGAACAATAACAATAGATTGTTTCTTTTCCATTCTAAATGCAAGGATGGACTTCCTAAAACACCGTGCAACTGTGTAGATTCTCTTCAATTTAGGATCGGAAGATCTTCATAGAGCTCCTTTTCACTCAAGGACATTGCGTTTGGGTGAACTGTCAGTCAAACATCCGCTTGCTGTAGAGGAGTTAGTATTGCTTACGTTCAGAACTCAGACCAGAGTTACACAGTCACCTCCCTCATTGCTATCCCTGTGAATTCTTTCGGGTGCTGTTCATATAGTCGGTGGTGAATATCTTGCAGCGATTCGCAGTCTTTTTTTTAAAGGGAAGCAGGGGCTCGGAAAGTGTCTGGATTCACTTAAATCAATTATAATTATTAGTTGTAAAATGAATGAGAACTTAGACCATCAATAATTGACAACAGTTTTATTTACCGTGTAAGGTGATTCAAGTTAAACTGTCCATTAATTCAATCATCTTGAGTTTAATTTCACCCCTCGCCCCTTAGCTGTTTTCTTCTGTCGTTTCATCTGAATTCATAAATTATTTCGGAGTTTAGGCAAATAAATATATAATTAAAACATGCAAATCGTTTAACAGTCATTCAGCATTGAAGGGAGGCTTTCTGCTGTGGGTGCTCTGATTAACGTGAGCAGAAATTATTTTTGTCTGATTTTGAGACGGTAAACACAGGAGGAAGTATTATCAACTGCAGCTGCAAATAGACCTCTGCAAAACTCTGCGCACGCGTAGTTACAGCAATCCACTCTTTCATTTAATTCAATTCGGAATGTGTATTTTTTAAATACTAAGAAAGTCGACATCAAAACCATGGACATTCAAGGGTATCTTTGTTTTCTCTCGTAGTCAGGTTGTAACTTGTATGTGATTTCAGTTTTAAAAAAATCAAAGGCGTTGGAAAATACCGTGTTTCATTAATGCACTGATGCTTGCAAATTGACCCGAACATTCTGCTGCAGTATTTTATTGGAGGCTTTATTTAAATAGCGGCAGCATCTCCAGTTAAATATCAGAGAGAGGCACATGTTACGTGTGTGTACGTATCCGTTACTATCAAAGTGGAAGTATAAGTGGGACACAAAAAGTAAAGCGGACGATTAAGGGAGAGTAACCATATAACATGACAACAAAATAAATCAGAGAACTGCGGATGCTGGAAATCTGAAGACAAAAGGCCTTGCAACATCTTGAGCGAGAATACACAGTTAACGTTTCGAATCCAGTGAATCTTCATCAGAACTGATGAAGAGCCTAGAGAGAGAGATATGAAGATAGTAAGCCAGGAAAGAGAAAAGCTGAATAAGTGATATCGAGAGTGAACGGTATGCTGTGCTGAAAGCAGCCCGTGTCATTTGATAATTGGACCAAGATTGTGTGAGAATTGGTTGGCTGTGCTGAAAGCAATCATGTCGTGACAGGGCTAGGTTGTGGGGGTGGACTAAAAAACATGAAAGGATGTAATCAGGTTCTGAAGTTATTGAACCGGATGCTGAGTCCGAGAGGCTGCAGGGTACCCAAGCGAAACGTAAGATTCTATTTTTGGAGGTTGTGCTGAGCCTTGTTGGACACTGCAGCAGGCTCGAGACAGAAATGTTGGTGTGGGAACAACCACCACTCCTCCCATCCCCAGTCTTCAGCCTAAATACCACTTTTTCCTATCAGTTGTGATGGTGAGTAACAGGACTTGAAATGTAAGCTGTTTTCTCTGTGCAGATGCTGTCAGTTCTGCTGATTTACTCCAGCTATTTCTGTTTTTATTTCACATAACGCGACATATATATAAATATTTTCTCCGTAATCGGGATTAATGCTTATATCTTGTGTAGGCTATCATGCATCCTTTGAAGCCTCGGGTATCACCTGTGAAGGGTATGATTTACATCATTATCATCTGGATTATGGCCAGTTGTTTCTCCCTCCCACATGCTATCTATCAGAAGCTCTTCAGATTTGAATACAGGTAAATAATCAGAGCTGATCTTCTCTGAACAAATCAATAGATTTCTGGAGATAAATGATGTCAAATTATCTGGAAATAGTTCAGGAAAATGGCATTGAAGTAGATGATCAGCCATAAATTAATTGAATGACAGAGCAGGCTTGTTGGACTGAATGGTCTACTTATATTTGAATGTTGTGATGTTCCAATTTTGTAGACCTGCTTATCTTCTATAAATGTGCATTTGAATATATTGTTATATGTAACATCAACCTGAGTTCAGTGGTACTCGCAGACTGACAAGAGAGCATTATGAGGCTTGCTTAGCAAGAACAGCTGAACTTTGGATTTATTGGGCAATATTTTGCCAGCCCTTTGAAGACGGATTGTAAGAATTAATAAACTTGAGACAAAAACTGTCATGAGGGAGGTCTAGCATCTTTACATCTAAACTTAGTATTTCCAAAGGCTGCTGGCATGATACTATGTCTGACTAAAAAATATTCACTGACTCTGTCAGTAGCAGGATTGGTGAGAGTGTGGACCAGGGGCTGCCGGGAAGGTAAATTTCACTCTTAAATACTTAACTCATGAATAATCGGAGTGAAGGTGCAACAGGAGTGGACACAGACACAGAGATTACTCGGCACGTGAACTGATAGATTTGGGCTGTGTCTCCCACCCAATCTCCTCCACTAACCAAACAAAAAAAAGACCATTTATGAAGGGTTGGTAAGGTAAGGCACTTTTTTTTCCCCCTCATGTATTCAATCTCCCTGAGCAATTTACAGTAGGTGGGATGGGAGGTTCAGCAGTTGCACGCTACTCTTGCAAGATGTGGGAGGTAAAGGCCACCACTGGTGTCCCTCATGACTTTGCCTGCGAGAAGTGCACCCAACTCCAGCTCTTCACAGACCACGTTAGGGAACTGGAGAAGAAGCTGGATGAACTTCAGATCATTCAGGAGGCTGAGGGTGAGGCTAAGGCTGAGGTAGCTGTGTGACCGTCAGGAGAGGGAAAGGGAATAGGCAGGCAGTGCAGGGATCTCCTGTGGCCATTCCCCACAATAATAAATATACCACTTTTGATACTGTTGGGCAGGGAGGGGAGGGGGGGAGGGGGAAGCCACAGCAGCCAGGTTTCTGGCACTGAATCTGACTCTGTGGCTCAGAAGCAAAGGGGGGAGGATAGGAGAACAATAGTGATAGGAGATTCAATGGTGAAAGTAACAGACAGAAGAATCTGTGGTTGCAGACTCGACTCCAAGATGGTATGTTGCCTCCGGGTGCCAGGGTCAGGGATGTCTTGGATTCTTAAGGGGGAGGGAGAACAGGCAAATATTGTAATATACATCAGTACCAATGACATACCTAGGAAAAGGGATGAGTACCTTAAAAGAGAATATAGGGAGTTAGGTTGGAAGCTAGAAGGCAGGATGAGGAGAGTAGTAATCTCAGGATTCCTACCAGTGACATGGGCTAATGAGGCTAGGAACAGAGAATGAGTACAGATGAACATGTGGCTTCAGGGCTGGTGTAGGAGGGAGAGCTCCAGATATGTGGATCATTGGGATACCTTTGGGAAAGGTGGGATCTGTACAAAAAGGATGAGTTGCACCTGAACTGGAGGTTTGCTGGAGCTCTTGGGGTGGGTTTAAACGAGATTGCGGTTGTTGCAGGGATGGGAACCAGAGCTACAGATTAGATGATGGAGTAGATAGTGAACAGCCAGATACAGCTTGCAGACAGTGTGTGAGGAGGGATAGACAATTGATAGGACAAAACTGCAGTCCAGTGTGATGGGTTGAAGTATCAAGTATAAGGGTGATGAATGTAGAGCATGGATTAGTACTTGGAGCTACAATATTGTGGCCATGTGGCCAGTACAGAAACAATGTAGGTTAGTTTGATCTGAGAATAGGTTAAAAGGTTGGCACAACACTGAGGGCCGAAGGGTCTGTAATGGCCTGTATGCTTCTATGTTCTATGTTGTATGTTGTGCCAGTACCATTATCTGGGGAAGAATGTTTGATCATTGTATTTGGACATGGACTGTTTCAGTCTCTGGGAAGTCACAAACAGAGCATTGTGCAATCATGAGCAAATATCCCTACTTCTGATGTAATGCTGGAGGGAAAGTCATTGTTGAAGCAGTTGAGGATGCTTGGGCCTAAGGCACCATCTTGACAAATACCTGCGTGATGTCCAATGATGTTTGTTCTCCATAACCACCAATCATCTTCCTGTTCAAAGTTTATCATTGTTACCTCCATGGTATACCACACAACACATTGGATAATTGTTCTTTGTAGAGATGTGACTTTACATCCGCAAAGACTGTGTGGTGGACACTCTTACTGACACTGTCATGGACAAATATATCTATGCTGGTTCTCTCACCATCTGCCGCAGACTCAGTCTAGCAGCAATATCCTTTTAGGACTTGATCAATTCCATCAGTAGCAGTGCTGCTGATTCACTTTTGGTGATGGATATTGAAGCAGTTCTGTTGGTTTCATTCTTTTATTTAGACTTCATAGTGGTTTGATTCAACTCATTGGCTTGCTGGGTCATTTCAGAAGACAGTTAAGGGCAAACCACATTGCTGTGGGTCTGGAGTCATGTGTGAGTCAGACCAGGTAAGGATGGCAGACTTATAAGTGCATTAGTGAATAGCATGAGATTTTACAATTGATAATGGTTACACGGAGATTTTACAATTGTTATTAAGCTAGTTTTAAATACCAGATACTCTGAGCTTCATTATGGCAAATGTTTACCAGGAGCATAGAGGAAATGCTTCAAAGAATCCTTAAAGCCTTCCAGACAATATGCAGTAAACCAATGTCCCATGGAAATATCTAACCAATAGCTGCCCAACTTGAGAACAAGTATCTGCAAAGGTGGAATGATTCTTCAGCCCAGGTAGAAGCTAAGCACAAAAACCAGAAGGACCTTGCAGACATCAGAGTATGCCAGCCACTCACTGCTTGAAATGTTATTGCAAGGACTACTGAAGGAAAAGAAGTCCAGATATTTGTTGAACTCAAATTTTAACCACCTCCCCTGCAGGGAATTCAGAAATACAATCCCATTGGTATTATTTTGCACCACTTGCAATGACAGGCTAGACATCTTCCTCTGTCTCTGACTGTATTACTGATTTCAGAATGTCACCCCATCCGAGTTGCAGAGACTCTTGTTTCTGGTGTTGGTGCTAGACCCTGAGGAAATTTCACCCATGGTTTCTGATTGTCTTTAGCACTAGGGAATTTCCTTACCAAATGTACTTGATAAAGATTGATTACTATGATTAGTTATATCATTGTCCCTATCTAAGTGGTTGGTACTTTTAGTAGTCCTAATGTTAAATTAAATGCTAAACAAAGGTCCTATCAGCCTCTGAGATGATCATAAAATATCACACAGTACTATTGGAAAAGAGTTCACTCAGTGTCCTATCTAATACTTATAGCTCAATTAGTATAATGGGAAAAAGGTTTATCTGGTCAAGTGCTTCTACTGGTGGAATCATACGTTGCCCAAACTGACTGCTTGTGTTTCCATCCATAATAAGAATGACTGGAGTTTAAAGCTACTTACTTAGACCATAAGACATAGGAGTGTAAGAAAGGCCATTTGTAGCATCCACCCTTTCTAAGCCATGCATTATCTTTTATGTTTCTAGTAGATCTCCCCTCAACTCTAGTAGAGTTTTATAAAGTCTCAGAAGCACATCACGGCTTTTACTTTCCAACCCTCTTGAGATAAAATGACAACCTTACATTTGCTCTCTTAATCACGGACTCAACCTACAAGTTAGCCTCTAGAGAGGCCTGGACTAGCATTCCCAGATCTCTTTGTAATTCGGCTTTATGAGTTTTCTCACTGTTTAGAAAATAGTTCATACCTGTATTCTTCTCCAAAGTGCAAGATCTTGCATTTGCTCACGTTGAAGTTCCTGGACAACTCTCCTAAACTGTCTAAATCATTCTGCAGCCTCCCCACCTCCTCGGTACTACCTTTCTGTCCACCTATCTTCATTTCATTGGCAGACTTTGCCAGAATGCCCCAGTCCCTTCAACTAGATCATTAATAAAGTGAGCAGCTACGGCCCCAACACTGAACCCTGCGGACACCACTTGTCACCGGCTGCCAATCCAAAAAAGTTCCTTTTATCCAAACTCTCTGCTTTCTGTCAGACAGCCAATCCTCAATCCATGCCAGTAGCTCACCTCGAACAGCATGGGCCCTCACCTTACTCAGCAGCCTTCCTTGTGGCACCTTATCAAAGGCCTTTGTGAAGTCTAGATAGAAAACATCACTGGGTTTCCCTGGTCTAACTTACATGTTACCTCTTCACAGAATTCGAGCAGGCACAAACTCCCCTTATTAAATCCATGCTGACTTGTTCTAATCCAACCCTGCATTTCTAAGAATTTAGAAATCTCATCCTTAATGAAGGATCCTAGAATTTTACCACCAGTGGCACAGTGGTTAGCACTGCTGCCTCACAGCGCCAGAGACCTGGGTTCAATTCCCGCCTCAGGCAACTGTCTGTGTGGAGTTTGTACATTGTCCCTGTGTCTGCTTGGGTTTCCTCTGGGTACTCCGGTTTCCTCCCACAGTCCAAAAAAAAATGCAGGTTAGGTGAATTGGCCATGTTAAATTGCCCATAGTGTTAGGTGAAGGGGTAAATGTAGGGGAATGGGTCTGGGTGGGTTGCTCTTTGGAGGAATGGTGTGGCCTTGTTGGGCCGAATGGCCTGTTTCCACACTGTAAATAATCTAATCTAATCTAAAAAAAACTGAGGTGAGGCTAATCAGCCTATAATTTTCCATCCTTTCTCTTGATCCTTTTTTGAACAAAAGGGTTACAGCAGCGATTTTTTTTTAATCATCTGGGATTTTCCCTGACTCCAGTGACTTTTGGAAGATAACAACCGACACCTTTGCTATTTCCTCAGCCACCTCCCTCAGAACTCTAAAATGTAGCCTATTGGGGCCAGGAGATTATCATTTTTTTAGACCTTTTAGCTTTTCTAGCTCTTTCTCTTTTGTAATGGCTACCATACTCAGCACTGCCCCTGACTCTCCTAAAGTGTTGAGATATTACTTATGTCTTCCACTGTGAAGTGGAAGACACAAAGTACTTAAGTTCTTCATGTAGAGTAGATTAGATTAGATTACTTAGTGTGAAAACAGGCCCTTCGGCCCAACAAGTCCACACTGACACTCCGAAGAGTAACCTACCCAGACCCAATCCCCTACATTTACCCCATTCACCTAACACTACGGGCAATTTAGCATGGCCAATTCACCTAACCTGCACATCTTTGGACTGTGTGAGGAAACCGGAGCACCCGGAGGAAACCCATATAGACACAGGGAGAATGTGCAAACTCCACACAGCCCGAGGCAGGAATTGAACCCAGGTCTCTGGCACTGTGAGGCAGCTGTGCTAACCCATCAGTAGTCTTCCAAAATCAATTTGGAATGGCCCAATGTCTAATTTTGCCTCTCCTTTGTTTTTTATGTAATGAAAGAAAATTTTACTATCATTTCTAATACTACTGGCTAGCCTACTTTCATATTTGATCCTCTCCTTGCTTATTTCTCTCTTTGTTATCCTCTGTTTATTTTTGTAGCCTTCCTAATCTTCTGATTTCACAGTGCTCTTGGCCACTTTTATAGGCTCTCTCTTTTTCTTTGATACATTTCCTGACTTCCTTTGTCAGTCAAGGCTGTCTAATCCTCCCCCGCCCCCGGATAATCTTTCTTTTCTTTGGAATGAACCTCTTTACTGTGTCCTCAATTACACCCAGAAACTCCTGCCATTGTTGCTGTCCTGTCTTCCCTGCTGGGCTCTACTTCCGGTCAATTTTCCTCAGTCCCTCTCTTATGGCCCTGTAATTGCCTTTATTTAACTGTAACACCATTACATCCAAATTTGCCTTCTCTTTTTCAAACTGCAGACTGAGTTCTACCATATAATGATCACTGCCTCCTAAGTGTTCTCTTACTTTAAGATCTTCTATAAAGTCTGGATCATTACATAGCATAGTACTTAACTGTAAAGGTCTGAAGAATTGAAGAGTGATACATGAATTCTGGATTTCTACTACTTATTTCTATTCATTCAATGAAGGATTACTTTTGAAGTGTTCAAGAAGGTACCATAATTTGTATACAATATTCTCAGACAACCATTACTAATTCCGATCTATAATGTTGATAGTTTGGACAATATGATTAATTGCCATTGTTTGGTCATCTATTTACAGTGAAATGAATTTTTCCATTCAATGAGTGGTATTTATTTGCCAGATACTTCAAAAACTAAATGAAGAAAAATCTTTACTATTATCATAATAATGCCAGTAAGAATTTAGTCAATAGACTCAAATTAAGTGCTCAGAACCAAATGATTGATTTCTGGTTATCATGGAAAATGGAAAGAACCATTCAACAGAACATCCACAACACCACCAAAAGCTTTGCAACCCAAGCAACATTGAATGATTCAGTTATTTTAAACCATTGATTTCAAACAATGAATAATATCATCTTGTTTTTTACTTTACATTGCAGTAAAGAAAAATTTCGAAGTTTGTGTGTGCCCAACTTCCCAGAGCCAGCAGATCTTTTCTGGAAGTATCTGGACTTGGCGACATTTGTCATGCTGTATGTACTTCCCCTTTTAATCATCACTATCACATACACCACTGTTGCCAAGAAGTTATGGCTTCGCAATGCAATCGGAGATGTGACAACTGAACAGTACTTTGCACATCGGCGGAAAAAGAAAAAGACAATTAAAATGCTGATGATGGTTGTGATAGTATTTGCTGTCTGCTGGTTTCCTCTGAACTGTTACGTTGTTCTTCTTTCTAGTCAAACCATTCATACTAATAATGCTCTCTATTTTGCTTTCCACTGGTTTGCGATGAGCAGTACTTGCTATAACCCTTTTATCTATTGCTGGTTAAATGAGAGTTTTCGCTTAGAACTTAAATCTCTCTTGAATATATTCAGAAGAGAACATGGAGTGCAGGAACACATACTTCCCTGCACAGCCCCTTCTTACAGGCTAGCCTGGCCTGAACATGACAACTTCAAGAGGGAACAATACCCTCAAAGCCTGCACTCCAACAGCAACGTCCAATCAGGAAAGACAGATATTTCATCTGTTGAACCAATAGTTTCTGTGAATTAGAGCAGGGAAATCTGAAATCTTCCAATATTGTGCTGCAAGCATATAATAAAGGATTGGATTTTACTGTTATAATGACAGCTAAACAGTCAGTATTTGATATCATTCTTCTGTGCAACTGACAGCAGCCTTTGGTGTCTGCACATATGCAGTTAAACACTGAAATTCAGATGTTGCTCTCACTCAATCCCCCTCTTCTACATAGTGCAGTTTTGAAATTCTCACAGTTCAAATTCACTGAATTAAACACGAACCTGTGCATTAATACTTAACGTTATTATTCTTGTTGAAAACAAAATTTTGAAAAAGTTACGCCTTATTGAATAAGATGTAACTGGATTTGTAACAGCATATTGTGTTATACTTACTGTTGAAAAAGCCTTCTAGCCCTAAATACTAATTTTATATTTGAGGAATGTTATATTCTGTTATTAAAAATTCCATCGATTTTTTTAAAAGAATATTTTTTTAAAAGTTTGTGTTTATTTTCTGTCTTTGTCCCATGTATCAGCTTCATTTTGATTTTGTTTTCTATAAAATTAGAAAACAGTGAGTGATAAAACCTATGTGTTATTTCCTGGTGTGCTGTCAGTGGAAATTCTTTAATCTGATTGGCTGTTAAACCTGCTTAATAACATTTCCTATAGCTGGTATTATAGTGAAATTAACAAAGGCAAAAGTGTTCCTCAGAGCTTTGTGGGAAGCTTCATTTAGAGATCAATGGTTTAGACTATCATTTCTTTGGTGATCACAAACTTTGGGCCAATATTACAGTTAAGGGAAGCTGTTCCAACACACTGTAATTGCACAGAATGTTTTGAGCACTGCTAAGAACACGATTGAGAATAAGTCATTTTTCCAATTGCTACATACACCAAACTGAAAGCATTTCTCCAACCAGTCACAATTGACCATCTGAAGATTAAGTAGTCTCTTTGACCATTAATGTTATTGACCTCCACTGGAGGTAGTGTATTTAAGATTAGGTTAGATTCCCTACAGTGTGGAAACAGGCTCTTTGGCCCAACAAGTCCACACTGGCCCTCCGAAGAGTAACCCACCCAGACCCATTTCCCTCTGACTACTGCACCTAACCTATGGGCAACTTAGCATGGCTAATTCACCTCATCTGCACATTTTTGGACTGTGGGAGGAAACCAGAGCACCCGGAGGAAACCCACGCAGACACAGTTTGCACAGTTGTCCGAGGCTGGAATCGAACCTGGGACCCTGGTGCTTTGAGGCAGCAGTGCTAACTGCTGAGCCACCGTGCCACCCCTATTAATGATGAAGACAGAATGATAATTGTGGTGTAACCTTTAATAGTTGAATAAGTTCCTAACATGCATGAACCATTTCCATTTAGTAAGGAATGGTAAGGTTGATGAAACCTGCAGAATAGTCAGCATCTTAAAATTAAATATATGAACATGGAGAAGAATTAAACAACTAACTGATGTATTAAAAAGGATAAACTGAAAGGCAGCATACTTAAAAGTGACTTTGAATAGATCCTTGCATGGGTATAAGGAAGTAATGGGGAAGCATTTGGATAATATTACTAATAATATACAAGGATTGGTGCAGTCACACAACTCAAAATACAATGACAAATTATTCACTGTGAACAATTTACTGAAGTTTTGAATGTGTCCTTTAGTGTAATACAGTAAATATTATAGGCATGACTTTTCATTCTTGCAAAGCGTCAAGTATTAGAAGCTTACACTGGGAATCCAGACACAGATGTTAACAGGTCACACTGGACTTTTCATTGATTCATTTTAGTGGTTTGAAAATCCAGTGAAGTTGATTGACCTTTAAGCTTGAATTCCTGGTACATACTGTGGTGCACAAAGTTTTAAGTGAAATTATGAATTTGTAGAGATTGCCCATGCGAGCTTCAAGAATTATATTTTACTTGTAAAGAGATTCTTACCTCATTTTTAAATTTATTATTACTATATTATCCGAAATCCTTTATTGTGCACTAACCATTTATAAAATTGAAACTTGTATCACTTATCTCTTTTTAAAAATGACTTCTGACCTCAGGCACATGATAGAGAAGGGTAAAAGCTGGTAGATTAACTCGTGAAATATTTTGTGTTATTCATTGATGATGATTTCAATGATCAGACATCAGAATGCCAATTATTATCCAGTCTGAAAATTGTGCTCGTCGATACAGTAACACGCCTGTATAAATTAAATCATCTTCAGAATTTAAGGTGTTACTAATTATAATCAACAATTTGAGACACTTGTTCAAGTTCTAATGTCTAAGTTTATTGTCTAAGTTTTCTCCTCAGTTTGCACTTTAGCTTCTTTAGCACTATTAAATAATAAAAACATTAAACAATGTCTTCTGTTTAAGAAGTTTCTAATATTCCAGTTAATAAGTGAATGTAAGCATTACTCTATATCAACTTGTTTTAAGTCGTGATAAAGAGGACTTGTTTTCACAACTTTGGCTATATATCCTGATCTAGAATCTCCCATTGATGCCTTTGCTATCTCTATTGCAATGTACTCCTGTCCAGTCTATTGTCTGTTCCTCTCAATATACTTAAAGCCACCCAAGACTGTTTCCAAGTCCTAACACACATCATAACTCATTCACCGCTCATCCTTGTGCTTATTAATCTATATTGGCTTACAGTTAAGCAATGCATCATTTTTAAAACTCTAAATCTTATTTACAAATTGTGTAAAATGTTCTAAATGTGTTATTATACATCAAGAGTACTCCGGGGCAATCCTAAAATATACGTTCTAATTACAGTAGAAGCTTTGAATCACCACAGAAGAAAAAAAATAAACTTGGCCTAATATGATGTATCTTCTCTTTCCCATATCTTGTTAATCCTTTTTCTTCAACTAACCAGCAAACATACTCATAAATGTTGCCATGATTGCTGCCTCAAACACAAACTGCACAATATGTTCCATAAAATCCCAATCATCTGTATAAAATGCGTGCAATTCTGGTCTCCTTCCTATCGGAAAGATTTTGTGAAACTTGAAAGGGTTCAGAAAAGATTTACAAGGATGTTGCCAGGGTTGGAGGATTTGAGCTATAGGGAGAAGCTGAACAGGTTGGGGCTGTTTTCCCTGGAACGTCGAAGGCTGAGGGGTGACCTTATGGAGGTTTACAAAATAATGAGGGGCATGGATAGGATAAATAGACAAAGTCTTTTCCCAGGAGTCAGGGACTTCAGAACTAGAGGGCATAGGTTTAGGGTGAGAGAGGAAAGAAATAAAAGAGACCTAAGGGGCAGCTTTTTCACGCAGAGGGTGGTATGTGTCTGGAATGAGTTGCCAGAGGAAGTGGTGGAGGCTGACACAAATGTGACATTTAAGAGGCATTTGGATGGGTATATGAATAGGAAGGGTTTGGAAGGATATGGGCCAGGTGCTGGCAGGTGGGACTGGATTGGGTTGGGATATCTGGTCAGTGTGGACAGGTTGGACCGAAGGGTCGGTTTCCATGCTGTACATCTCTATGACTCTATGACTGAATTTTCCCATTTTTGGCAAAGTGTTTTCCCGAGTGAGATTCTTGGTGGGCAGTCCTTCATGTTCCACATTGACTTTTTTCCTTCATTTCATCTAATTAATTATGCAACTGATCTCTTTCATGCACATCTTGTGAATTCATGCATCAGGAGAGGTAGAAGTGCTCACTGCTGGGACTTTGTGATGTTCATGCCATTGGTGCCATATTTAGTTTTCAACTCCACATCATTTCAGAACCACAGGAATATTCCCTTACACGGTGGTCCTGCACAGTTATGTTATTCCTTAATTCTTTCACGGGAAGTGGGCATTGCTGGTCTCTAGTTTTCTGAGAAGGTGGGGTGAACTGCCTCCTTGAATACGTGCTGTCAGTATAGATCAACAATGTCACTAAGGAGGGAGTTCCAGGATTTTGACCCTTGAGGCAATGACAATATTTTCCAAGGCAGATGGTGAGTGACTTTTGATTTGATTTAATTTCATTTATATATTGTCATGTGTATTTTGTTACAAAATAGAATGAAAAGTTTTGTAAAGTGTCGCCACTCAATGATGCCATCTTAAAACACAGCAAAAATAAACCACAACATAGAAAATAAAGGCAGAGAAATTAAGAAATAAAGAAAGAGTGTTCAACGTTACAGTTTTCATTAGGTGATCCACCATGGGCTATAGGTCTGGTGGCCAGGTCCAAATGTCCTTTGCCGCACAGCAGCCATTGGAACAAACGTTGCTACTATTGAGCGCCATTTTGCCTCCACCCCCTTGCCCCGATGATTCTCGATGGACTTAGCCAATGCAGAGACCAACAATTCGCTGACCGCCCAAATTCAACTCTACCATCACCATGAGTGTACTATGGGCCCATCTCTCTGATGCAGCTGCTGCTGATGCCACTGGGTCTCGTACCAGGTCCAAACTTGTCTCCTCCACCCCATCCATTAACCTGCAGTTGTGGGTGAAACCCTGCAAGGAATCCAAATTTGACTCCATTCAGCAGCCGTGAGTTGGCGCAAGGATCATCTTGTCAATGCAGAAGCTGCTGGGAGCCCAAATCCAACTTTGATGTTGCTGCTATGGTCCCTTGTGATCTGTAGGAAGATATAGGTGGTCTGATTAGCAAGTTTGCAGATGACATTAAGATTGGTGGAGTAGCAGATAGTGAAGAGGACTGTCAGAGAATGCAGCAGAATATAGATAGATTGGAGAGTTGGGTGGAGAAATGGCAGATGGAGTTCAATTCGGGCAATGGCAAGGTGATGTGTTTTGGAAAATCTAATTCAAGAGCGAACTATATGGTAAACAACAGTGATCCCAGCACTGACCCCAGTGGAACACCACTGGTCACAGTTCTCCATTTTGAGAAACTCCCATTCACTACTACTCTCTATCTCCTGTTGCTCAACCAGTTCTTTATCCATCTGGCTAGTACACCCTGAAACCCGTGTGAGTTCACTTTCTCCATCAGCCTACCATGGGGAACCTTATCTCACCTTACTGAAGTCCATGTATATGACAGCCCTTCCCTCATACATTAACTTTGAGGAAGTGACAAAGAACTCTATTAAGTTGGAAAGACATGACCTTCTCTGCAAAAAATTATGTTTCCTATCACTGATAGGTCCATTTCTTCCAAATTTAAAAAGATCCTATCCCTCAATATCATCTGTACTGCCCGTACACCCATGATTGTGTTGTCAAATTCCAAATAAATGTCAACTGCAGGTTTGCTGATGGCATCTTGGTGGTAGGATGGATATCAAAGAACGATGAGTCAGAATACAGAAAGGAGTTAGAGGGCTTGATGGCATGGTACAATGACAAGAACCTTTCTCTCAGTGTCAGTAAAAGAAACAAACTGATCATTGACTTCAAAAGAAAGGAGGAGAACACATCCCCATCTATATCAACAGTGCAGAGGTTGATATGGTTGAGAGTGTCAAGATCCTAGGAGTGATGATAACCGACAACCTGTCCTGGACATCACAAGTAAATGCATGTGAATGAATAAATAAATAACTAAATAGTCAAAAAGGCACAACAACCCCTTTTCTTCCTCAGGCAGCTCAGGAAATTTGTCATGTTTATAAGAACTGAAAATGTATTGCTGGAAAAGCGCAGACGTCAGGCAGCATCCAAGGAACAGGAGAATCGACGTTTCGGGCATAAGCCCTTCTTCTTTGCTTATGCCCGAAACGTCGATTCTCCTGCTCCTTAGATGCTGCCTGACCTGCGCTTTTCCAGCAATACATTTTCAGCTCTGATCTCCAGCATCTGCAGTCCTCACTTTCTCCTCGAAGATTTTAACCTACTGCGAATCCTCTTGCAAGGATGCCTTCTTTGAAGAAGCTCTCTTCCGAAGGGCTCATGCCTGAAACGTCAATTCTCCTGCTCCTTGGACGATGCCTGACCTGCTGCACTTTTCAAGCAACACATTTTCAGCTTTCTTCTCTGACGACCCATTCTCCCACCTCCAACACACCCCATCCACCTGGACATGCCGTGCTGGCCTCTTACCCGCCCTCAATCTCTTCATATCCAACTGCCGCCGCGACATTGACTGCCTCAACCAGTCCACCCCTCTCACCCACTTCAACCTCTTACCCTCAAAACACGCAGCCCTCCACTCCCTCCAGCCCAACCCCAACCTCACCTCAAATCGGCAGACAAGGGATGCGCAATGGTAGCTTGGTGCACCGATCTTTACACCGCTAAAGCTAAATGCCAACTCGCAGACAACTCCTCCTACTGCCCCCTTGATCATGACCCCACCTCCCGCCACCAAACCATCATCTCCCAGACCATCCATAACCTCATCACCTCAGGAGATCTCCCATCCACAGCCTCCAACCTCATAGTCCCACAACCCCGCACCGCCCGTTTCTACCTCTTGCCCAAAATCCACAAACCTGACTGCCCTGGCTGACCCATTGTCTCAGCCTGTTCCTGCCCCACCGAACTCATCTCTGCATACCTCGACACTGTCCTGTCCCCCTTAGTCCAAGAACTCCCCACCTACGTTCGGGACACCACCCACGCTCTCCACCTCCTCCATGATTTTCGCTTCCCTGGTCCCCAACGCCTTATCTTCACCATGGACATCCAGTCCCTGTACACCTCCATCCCCCATCACGAAGGCCTCCAAGCCCTCCGCTTCTTCCTCTCCTGCCGAACCAACCAGTACCCTTCCACTGACACCGTCCTTCGACTGATTGAACTGGTCCTCACTCTGAACAACTTCTCTTTCCAATCCTCCCACTTACTCCAAACCAAAGGAGTAGCCATGGGCCCCCGCATGGGCCCCAGCCATGCCTGCCTCTTCGTAGGATATGTGGAACAGTCCATCTTCCACAGCTACACTGGCACCACCTTTTCCTCCGCTACATCGATGACTGTATCGGCGCTACCTCGTGCTCCCATGAGGAGGTTGAACCATTCATCCACTTTACCTTCCACCTTCCACCCTGACCTCAAATTTACCTGGACCATCTCAGACTCCTCCCTCCCCTTCCTCGACCTCTCCATTTCTATCTCAGGCGCCCGACTCCACACAGACATTTGCTACAAACTGACCAACTCCCACAGCTACCTAGATTACACCTCCTCCCACCCTGCCCCCTGTAAAAACGCCATCCCATATTCCCAATTTCTTCACCTCCGCTGCATCTGCTCAGAGGAGGACTAATTCCACTACCAAACAACGCAAATGGCCTCCTTCTTCAAAGACCGCAATTTCCCCTCCGACATGGTCAACGATGCTCTCCACCGTATCTCCTCCACTTCCCGCACCTCCGACCTTGAAACCCACACCTCCAATCACCACCAGGACAGAACCCCACTGGTCCAACACCTTCCACCCCATCAACCTCCGGATACATCGTATCATCCTCCGTCATTACCGCCACCTCCAGACAGACTCCACCACCAGGGATATATTTCCCTTCCCACCCCTATCAGCGTTCTGGAGAGACCACTCCCTCCACGACTCCCTCGTCAGGACCACATCCCCCACCAACCCAACCTCCACTCCCAGCACTTCCCCTGCAACTGCAAGAAGTGCAAAACTTGCGCCCACACCTCCCCCCCTCACCTCCCTCCAAGGCCCCAGTGGATCCTTCCATATCCATCACAAATTCACCTGCACCTCCACACACATCATTTACTGTATCCACTGCACCCGATGTGGTCTCCTCTACGTTGGGGAGACAGGCCGCCTACTTGTGGAATGTTTCAGGGAACACCTTTGGGACACCTGCACCAACCAACCCAACCGCCCCGTGGCTGAACACTTTTACTCCCCCTCCCACTCCGCCAAGGACATGTGTTCCAGGTATGATGCGACTGGTCAAATTACTCAATGTTAAACAAAACACAATTTATTTAAACACCGTAGTAATCATAAATAAAAGAAAAAGGAATTTAGAATAACTTAACTATTGGAAAACTTAATCAAATAGTAGGTACAGTAACTATTACCAAGGACATGCAGGTCCTTGGCCTCCTCCATCGCCAGATCCTAACCACACGACGCCTGGAGGAAGAGCGCCTCATCTTCCGCCTAGGAACCCTCCAACCACACGGGATGAATGCAGATTTCTCCAGGTTCCTCATTTCCCCTCCCTTCACCTTATCTCAGTCCCAACCCCCGGATTCAGCACCACCCTCTTGACCTGCAATCTTCTTCCCGACCTCTCCGCCCCCACCCCTTCTCTGGCCTATCACCCTCACCCTCACCTCCTTCCACCTATCGTATTCCCAGCACCCTCCCCCAAATTCCCCCGCCCCTACCTTTTATCTCAGCCCGCTTGGCACACCAGCCTCATTCCTGAAGAAGGGCTTATGCCCGAAACGTCGATTCTCCTGCTCCTTGGATGCTGCCTGGCCTGCTGTGTTTTTTCAGCACCACATTTTTCAACTCTGGTTTCCAGCAACTGCAGTCGTCACTTTCTCCTAGTTTCTTCTCTAAATGCCAACTTGTGAAGTTCAAACTCTCTCTCTCTGTCTGCTTTTCTTCTCTCTATTTCTCTCTTTCCTCTGCTATGGCCTTCCTCTCCTTCTCTTTTTCCTCTGCTTTTAATTGTAATTCAAACTGTTACATTTCCTTTTCATGTCAAAGCTGCTTCATCTGCAATTGAATTCTAACCATTTCCAAAAATTCTGATGGCATTTCCATCAAATTTAAATGTCAAACTATTGCTGCAATTACTTCACCTTCTCTGACAATCAAAGAGCCATTACTACACAAGACAAACCCTGTTTAAACCAACTGAATTCAACACCCAAAATAAAAGACATTAACACCTACCACTTGCCACCGTTGAATCCAACAATCCTAAACCCAAATTGGCAGTATAGATTTTGATCCTGGTTGTGCCCCCAATTTGATTTGGACCAGACCAGACCCCCTCAAAATATTTTAAGAAGGTAGCCTAGAATCTAACTTTTTTCTTATTTTAAAGAGTGAAGTGTGTGTTCCAGGTATGATGTGACTGGTCAAATTACTCAATGTTAAACAAAACACAATTTATTTAAACACTGTAGTAATCATAAATAAAAGAAAAAGGAATTTAGAATCACTTAACTATTGGAAAACTTAACCAAATAGTAGGTACAGTAACTATTACTAATTAACTGTTCCAATACAATAACATCCCATAAACAGCCCCCTTGGCAAAAAGGCAAATTTAGACACAGATTCTTACATGCAGTTCTCCAATTCAGCAGAAAACAATGTCAAGAGAGATTTCAGAGAAAGCAGCAGCTAGGGATCATTTATAGAGTCATAGAGATGTACAACATGGAAACAGACCCTTCGGTCCAACCCGTCCATGCCAACCAGATATCCCAACCCAATCTAGTCCCACCTGCCAGCACCCAGCCCTCCAAACCCTTCCTATTCATATACCCATCCAAATGCCTCTTAAATGTTGCAATTGTACCAGCCTCCACCACTTCCTCTGGCAGCTCATTCCATACCTGTATCACGTGTGTGTGTGCATGAAAAAGTTGCCCTTTAGGTCTCTTTTATATCATTCCCCTCTCACCCTAAGCCTATGCCCTCTAGTTCTGGACTCCCCGATCCCAGGGAAAAGACTTTGCCTATTTACCCTATCCATACCCCTCATAATGTTGTAAACATCTATAAGATTACCCCTCAGCCTCCGACGCTCCAGGGAAAACAGCTCCAGCCTGTTCAGCCTCTCCCTATAGCTCAAATCCTCCAATCCTGGCAACATCCTTATAAATCTTTTCTGAACCAAAGATGGGCTTTCCTCAGCCTGCACAGAAAGTCGAGATGCTGCTGGGATTTCTTCACTATGGAGCTGGTGTTGAGGGACCAGGTGAGATTTTCCTCTAGGCGAACGCCAAGAAATTTTGTGCTCTTCACGATCACCACGGGGGAACCATTGATGTCCAATGGAGAGTGATTGCTCCGTGCCCTCCTGAAGTCAACAACCATCTCTTTCATTTTGTCCATGTTCGGAGACAGGTTGTTGGCTCTGTACCAGTCCATTACCACCTCCTCTCTGTATGCTGACTCATCGTTTCTGCTGATGAGCCCCACTACAGTCGTATCATCAGCGAACTTAATAATATGATTTAAGCCGTGCATCGCTGCACAGTCGTTTGAGAGCAGAGTGAACAGCAATGGGCTGAGCACACAACCCCGGGGGGCCCTCGTGCTCACAGTGATGGTGTTAGAGATGCTGTTACCAATTCAGACTGACTAAGGTCTCCCAAACAAAAAATCCAGGATCCTGTTACAGAGGGAGGTATTCAAACCTAGAAGATTCAGCTTTCCAATCAGGTGCTGAGGAATGATTGTGTTAAATGCAGAACTGACGTGTATGAATAGTAATCTGACGTAGGTGTCCTTCTTGTCCAAGTGGATGAGAGCCAGCTGGAGGATGGTGGAGATGGCATAATCTGTTGAGTGGTTGGGATGATACACAAACTGCAGGTTGTCAAGTGAGGGGGGCAGCAGGGTCTTAATATGCCTCATCACAAGCCTCTCGAAACATTTCACAATGATGGGTGTTAAAGCAATGGGGACATGAGGGAGGACACTGAAGATGTCTTCGGCATGGGGTCAATGGTAATGGCCTTGAAGCACGTTGGAACTATGGCGCAACTCAAGGAGATGTTAAAAATGTCCGTGAGAACATCCACTATCATGTCCGAGCATCCTCTGAGCACTCTGTCAGGGATGTCACTCTCAGAATGGCTTTTAATATGTACTTTACTGTCCGTCCGGTACTCTTTCAAAAAAAACTAAGCATAGGCATCTTTACAGTCTTTAAAATGAGCCCATTTTCACAATTTTAAACACAAGCCCTCAAAAAGAATTAATGATAGAAGCACCTTCATAACAACTTTTAGACAACTGTTACTTGTAGAGCCACAGGAAACCCAAGACGGGAGACCACAACAGAAAAGCTTTTGATAAAGAGGTACTGTCAATTGATCTAATACACATTGTGGTAAGCTCAGCTACTGGCATAGCATGCACCTTGGTGACTGGCATGGATTCAGATTCAGCAACATGGTGAGTCCCCAGACATTAGTGATTTGTAGCTATGCTAAGAACTTTGGAAGGTTTTTGTGCCAGCTCATGAGAAGATGAGATTGTTTTGAGGGTGTGGTGCTGGAAAAGCACAGTAGGTCAGGCAGCAACTGAGGAGCAAGAGAATCGATGTTTCGGGCAAGAACTCTTCACCATTCCTGATGAAGGGCTGTTGCCTGAAACGTCGATTCTCTTGCTCCTCAGATGCTGCCTGACCTGCTGTGCTTTTCCAGCACTACACTCTCGACTCTGATCTCAGCATCTCCAGTCCTCACTTTCTCCTAGAAGATGAGTTTGCACCAATCATGACACACGAAACACAAATGTGCTAGAGTGACATACATGGAACATGCACAATGAGATGAGGGAGACTGGCTCCAACTTAATTAGTATATTACACAGAGCTTGCTTTATTTGCAGCCTCTGCTCCATCTTTCTATCTGGCAGAACCAGGATCACTGCAATTGTAGCTCTCATATTTGCTGAAGGCTTCATGTGAACAGAGAATCAATTTCTGTACCCTCCCAGTGACATTGCATTCCCTGTCAAATCCACAAATGCCACACTTCCCAGCAATTTTCCAGAGTATCCCAGACGTTATGCAACAGCAGAAGGTTTTAAAACTCATGTAACTGTAGGTTTGATGGCTGCCCCTTTAAGAAATGCTGGTGCTGGCCCCACTTGCAACTGAATGCCTGATCCTTATAGAGGGTCATGAAAATTCATTCAATTCATATTCCTGGTTCAAAGCTGAACAATGGGCATCACATTAGTCAGTAGGTTATGCAGTATCAGGATGTTACTAGGTCTGTGCCTTCCAGTACATCCAGAAGATGCATACATAGAAATGATGCATTGTGATGACCATGTCAGAAGTTGCGCACACCTCAGTACTCTTCACCCTTGATTTTCCTGGAACACTTGACACTACATGTTGACATTTCTATTCATTACTCAAAGATATGTATTTTCACACATCCTCTGAATGGTGTAATTTTGATTTCTGTGACTCCTTACTTCATAGCATTGTGGATGTATGGGTGCTGGGGTCAGTTAGCTGAATGAGTGGTTTGTAATACAGAGTGACATGAACAGTGTGGTTAATTTTCCTTATTGATTACAGTCACTATGAAGGCCTTTTCTGCTCAACCTTGTCGTTTGTGTGAAGTTTAGAGACGCTGAGATTAAACTCACCACTATTTGCCTCTCCCTAATGAGATCCAACTCTGGGACTTTGATGACTTTTACTTACCCACTGCAGAGATTACAATAGTTTAAGACAGCAGGTAACCACCTTCCCAATGACAATGATACAAGGTATTGCAGATCTTGGGGAACTGAAAGGTGTTCAAGAATCTTAATAGCATATGTTAGGAAAACTGTTCCAATTTACAGTAGAGCAAAAAATGAGAGATTGATATTTAAGGTGATAGGCAAATGAAGGAACAATGGAATATGAGAGAGATATAAATTGTATGCATTACCCAAATAATTAAAACATTAGTTAAATTATTACTGAAGACTGAATGTGACTATTCTCATTGTTTTCTTCAATTAACAGCTGTCTTCCATGTATGCATTCATGTAGGCTTAAATCCCAGACACCTCTAACACTGTTATTGGAATCTTTCTCTCAATGGAGTATTATGATTCTGACATGGTAATAGCAGACAGCTCGAGACTAGAGGCTGATGAGGACAATCCCAAAGAATGACACATTGTACTTTCCAGGCAATTCCCTGTCCAAAACATAATGTAGTGCTAGTGACATAACAGCAATGCCTACATTGTTCTCACCTCAGTACACACATAGCAAAAATACATGTCATCAGCTGCATAGAGACTTGAAAACTCCATTTTGACAGCTTCTGACAGATGTTGACAGTCGCTGCACGCACAACCTCTATGCCATTGGATTTCAATAGGTCAGAGAGAGATTATACAGGCTTCCCATGGTTTTTAATGCATAAATTTTTTTTAGAATATTTATGACAAATGCTCAAGGTCAACAAATTACTTTGGGCAATTGCATAATGTAGATTTAGAGCCACAGCATCAAAGAGTCACAGAGCATGGAAACAGATCCTTCGGTTCAATCAGTAATGTAATCCAAACTAAACTAGTCCCACCTGCCTGCTCCTGGCCCCCTGTCCTTTCTTTTTCATGTACTAATCCAACAGTTTTTTAAACATTATAATTGTCCTCACTTCCTCAGGAAGTTCATTCCACACACAAACCACCCTCCATGTAAAACAATTTGCTCCTCTTGAATTTTTAAAATCTTTCTCCTCTCACTTTAAGAATGTGCCCCTTGTCTTGAAATCCCCCATCCTGGGTAAAAGACAACTGCCATTAACTCTATCTATAACCCTCATTATTTCATAAACTTCTATAAGGTCGGCTCCCAGCCTTCTATGTTTCAATGAAAAAAAGGTTCTAGCATTTCCAGCCTTTCTTTATAAGTCAACCCTTCCAACATCCTGGTAAATCTTTTCTGAACCCTATTCGGCTTAATAATATCCTTCCTATAACTGGACAAGCAGAACTGGACACAGTATTCTAGAACAGGCCTCACCAATGTCCTGTACAACCTCAGCAGGACTGAGCAATGAAGGCAAGCCTGCCAAACACCTTTTTAACCACCAAATCTATACATTACTTCAAAAAATTATGTACTTGCACCTTTGCATGAATACTTTGAATTAATTAGCCAAAATTGCTGAAGATGATTGTTTGATTGCACAGACATCTTCTCGGAGGCTGTACAAGGCACAGTGAAATAATAACCTACATTGTGTACAGTACGAGTAAATCCCAAACTTAATAAATAAAGTATATTTGGTTTCCTTAGAATTAGAAATTCAAAACAAAATTGAAAACAAAAAGTGCTGGAAATCACAGTGGGTCAGGCAGCATCCTTGGAGATGCAGGAAAATGTCTCATCAGGAAGGGCTTTTGCCCGAAGCGTCTATTTTCCTGTTTCACGGATGCTGTCTGACCTGCTGTGCTTTTCCAGCACCGCTCTAATCTTGACAATGATCTCCAGCATCTGCAGTACCCACTTCTGCCTAGCATCCACGGAGACAGAGCAAGCTAACATTCGCTCCCTCACCACCAGACGCCTGGAGGAAGAACGCCTCATCTTCCACCTCGGAACACTTCAACCCCAGGGCATCAATGTGGACTTCAACAGTTTCCTCATTTCCCCTTCCCCCACCTCACCCTAGTTCCAAACTTCCAGCTCAGCACTGTCCCTATGACTTGTCCGGACTTGTCCTACCTGCCTATCTGCTTTTCCACCTATCCACTCCACCCTCTCCTCCCTGACCTATCACCTTCATCCTCTCCCCCACTCACCCATTGTACTCTATGCTACTTTCTCCCCACCCCCACCCTCCTCTAGCTTATCTCTCTACGCTTCAGGCTCACTGCCTTTATTCCTGATGAAGGGCTTTTGCCCAAAACGTTGGTTTTGCTGCTCCTTGGATGCTGCCTGAACTGCTGTGCTCTTCCAGCACCACTAATCCAGAATCTGGTTTGCAGCATCTGCAGTCATTGTTTTTACCAAGCTAACATTTGTGTCTAGATGACTCAATTAGAAACTGATCTTGAATATTTTCACTGCACAAAATTGATATTGTACAGATGAATCAGGTAAGGATTATGAACAGATAAGATATCATAAATAAGGTCAGACATTATTCAATTCCAAAGCAAAATACTATTTCTTGAGTAGCTGGGCATTGCGTTCAGACCAAACAGATCCATTTGAGGTGATTTTTTTCATGCAATGAATTGCTACAAATTGATTTGCTATGCTACATTGATTATTTAATCAATGGATTACACATTTAGTAATAGAAGAGTAATTGCATAACACATTTTCACTTTATGGAAACTGCTTCCAAATTGAATTGGTGTTCACTCAACACTATCATTATCCCACTTGCAACAGTGTTGTTAAAATTGTCTTAAAATGCTTTGAGACCATTTGTTTGTATTATAGAGGAAACAACGCCAATAAAATATCATGTAATCTAGGCTGACACTCCAATACAGCATTATGAAACAAAAATGCTAAGCAACACTGAAAGAAACAATCACGGGAGAGAGCAATTATTTCCACTATTGGATATCCATGACTTGAGCAAGTAGTCGTTACAGCCAAACATTTTAGGAATGAAATTAGGAAATGACTGAGCAGAGCTGACCAGAGCTGAAATGTATAATACTATGGGGTATGCATTTAAGGTGAGAGGAAGTAAGTTCAAAGGAGATGTGATGGGCAAATATTTTACACAGAGAGTTGGTAAGAGTCTGGAACACATTGCCAGCAGGGATAGTGGAGGCAGATATGCTAAGGACATTTAGGAAACTTTTAGATAAGCACATGAATATGCAAGGAATGGACCAAGGGCAGGCAGAAGGGATTAGTTGCATTTTGTGTCATGTTTGGCATAACATCATGGGCTGAACGGTCCATTTGTGTGCCGTACTGTTCTATGTTCTGTAAATGGCACTTGATGTTTATAATCAATTGTTAGTCTTAAAATTGAGATAGATAGATTTTATTAACTAAGGGTGCTCAGGAATATGGGGCAAAGGTAGGTAAATGGAGTTAGGTTAGGGATCAGCCATGATCGTTTTGAATGGCAGAGCAGAACAAGAGGCTGCATGGCCTTTGTTCTAATGATTCCAAAGATACTGCCCTTTATGTAGGGCCTTCACCCAAACTCTTTCTGCTTGCTATGTTGTTTTATGTCAATGTTGAAGATATTAAATATGATTTGAGAAAGAGCACTAACAAATTCCAATTCCAATTTCAATAAATACTGTCAAAAAAACCCCTCAGACAGTAAATCAGGCATTTAATGCACTGTAGGCTTCCCCATGGTCAACAGTCATTAACATTAGTTCATTGACATGAGGCTCCCTATATCCAGCTAATAATTTCCTCAATAGAAAGATAATCACTTCTTCAAGGATTAGCTTGTTTGTGCTCTTCCTGCAGTCCAGTCTCATGGGCCTTGAGTTCATTTGATTACAAATATTAACATCAACACAAATCCTGATAGAAAATATTTTACAATACAGCTCAATTCTTAGTTGAACAACAGTTAACTTTCTGGATTCAGAATTGTCATTGTGTAAACACAGATTGCTAATCCTGTTTGCATGTTTCCCTAATCTAGTGCTCCAATAGGTGGATGTCCAGTGGCTGCAGCCAGTAAATTGAAGACTACTAACTTCCATGGTGGGTATGACCATGGCTGGCAGCACTGATTAGCTCTGGGCCTTCAGGGTCCATTTGTGGATTGCAGCTTCTTAATGTAGGTCAGGACAGTCAAGCCCAGCTGACACTTGTAAGAATATTTCTGATAATGGGAGGAGGGTAGCATTCCACAAAGCCATTGCCATTTTCCAAGAGCTCTATCTCTACATAGAAACAAAAAATTAGGAGGAGGAGCAGGCCTTCCAGCCTTCAATATTATCATGGTTGGCTATCCAACAGTAGACACTTGTCTCCCTTTCTCCTTATACCCTTTCGTCTCTTTTAGAAGCTAAATCTAACTCCATCTTGAAAGCATTCAGGTTTTTGCCTTAACTGTTTTCTATGGTCTGGAATTCCATGGCCCTCACTCTGATTTAAGAAATTTCTCTTCATCTCCGTCTTAAGAGGGTCACCCCTTAGCCTTAGATTGTGACCCCTGGTACTGAACTTCCCTGTCATCAGGAATCTCCTGCACTTGCCATGGCTAGTCCTGTTAGAATTTTGTAAGTATCTATGAGATGATAAAGTAGAGCATGTAGGATGTGAATGATAAAGGATGAGGAAGAGAAGGTTTGAAGAAATTATGCAACAGCTCCACCTACAGTGGCAATCACTCTTACCATAATTTAGTCCTGACACTGAATGTCCTGCCTGAGGGGGAGGGGGGGTGGGTGGGGGGTGCGCATGGGTGACCATAACATGTAGGAGCAGAAGTAAACCATTTGGTCCAGCCAGTCTGCTCTGCCATTCAATGAGATCATGGTTGATCTGATAATTCTCAAGTTCACTCTCTTATCTCACCCCATAGCCTTTGATTCACTAAATGATTAAAAATCAGTTTACCTCAGCTTTGAATATGTTTTATGATCAAGTCTCTACAGCCCTCTATAATAAAGAATTTCACAGTTTGATGACCATCTGAATGAAAAAAATCATTTTCATCTCTGCCTTAAATAGGCAACCTCTTATTCTGAGATTATGCCCTCTGGTCCTTGACTCCCACCCGGGGAAACAACCTTGCTTTGTCAACTCTGTCAAGGCCCCTAAGAATCTTCCATGTTCCAATGAGGTGTCCTGTCATTCTTCTAAACACCAACTGGGCGGCACGGTGGCACAGTGGTTAGCACTACTGCCTCACAGTGTCAGAGACCCGGGTTCAATTCCCACCTCAGGCGACTGACTGTGTGGAGTTTGCACATTCTCCCTGTGTCTGCGTGGGTTTCCTCCGGGAGCTCCGGTTTCCTCCCACAGTCCAAAGATGTGCAGGTCAGGTGAATTGGCCATACTAAATTGCCCGTAGTGTTAGGAAAGGGGTAGATGTAGATGTAGATGTAGGGGTATGGGTGGGTTACGCTTCGGCGGGGCGGTGTGGACTTGTTAGGCCGAAGGGCCTGTTTCCACACTGTAAGTAATCTAATCTAATCTAATCTAATCTGAATGCAAGCCTTACCTACTCAGCCTCTTCTCATAAAAATATCCCTCTGTACACAGAATCAACCGAATGAACCTTTCCAAATACAATATATCTTTCCTCAGATAAGAACTGTTCACAGTATTCTAAGTGTGGTTGAATTAGTGCCTTGTTTATTTTTAAAAGACCTCCCCATTTTTATATCTCATTTGCTTTCAATAAAAGCCAACAATCTATTTACATTTCCCATACCCACAAAACCTGGATGATAGATTGGATGCTTGAGGACCCCAAATCTCTCTCTGCTGTGGCTTTCTGTAGTCTTTCTCACTTGAATAATATCCAGCTCTTCTATTCTTCCAGCCAAAGTCCATAACTTTTCATTTCCCCATATTATATTCCATCGGTTAACTTTTTACTCATTCACCTTAACCTGTCTATAGCTCTCTCTAGACTCTTGGAGTTGTGTGTTTGCAAATGTGCTGCAAGTGTGACATTGACATACCATTGTTCTACTCAATGGCACATCCACCTGCTTGACTACTCTTTCACCATGACAAACTACTTGCTTATCTTCTCTGTGCAAAAAGACAATTCAAGCTTTCACTGCAGAGGTTGGCAGCTGTAAACTGAGCACTAAGTACACTGTTCACTAAGAAAGCAATGGGAAATGCACAGAGGTAGGCTCCCTCCAAGTGAGTGGTAAAGTGGGTGATCATTAAGAAAGGGAGCTGAGAAACATAAGGTGCATCTAAGTGATTGCAAAAGCATCCTGCAGAGATGCATAATTGTGTGTGCTCCTCCACGGTGTAAACATATAAGTGTCCCTGAGCTCCAAAGTAAACTGTTGAAAGGCTGAAATGGTATCTGAGTTGGCCCATGAGCAGGCATGATAGTGAGGCTGATGTTGAGTAGCATGGAGGAAAGGTCATGGAGGACAGTGGTCATGGAATATTGCATAGGGACTCTTTGGTAGGGCAATCATTCGGCAAGCTGCAGCCATCAGGTACCTCTCTAATTACGTGCCAGGAATCTGTGCCCTCTAGTTTCTTGGGGAAAGGGAGAGAATTAGAAATGATATAGAAATGGGCTGAGTTGGTGCTTTAATGGAATGCAAATGTGTGGAGATAAACTAGTTGCAGTTCAATGGTGAAATACTGAAGTTGCTATTTGTTCCTGAGGGGAAATCAGGTAAAGTTTTCTTGACTTTGAGGATCTGACTTTCCTCATTCCACTGTATTTTCCCATTTTTTTCAGCTTTGTTTACATTAGACCAGGAAGAACATTTCACCCCTAATTCTATTTCTCTGCACAGATGCTGCATGACCTGTTCAAAGTTTTCAGCTTCTTTTTGTTGGTATTTCATTTTTTCAAGAATTTTTGATATTTAGCATTTAAGTTAATGATTAAAATGATCAGTTGACTTGTACAAAATATCTGGAAATACTTCATACTTCATCATGACCTTTATAGGAAATGCCATCTTTTCCTGCACTCCAAATGCATGGCAGAGATTACATTTCTGCTGTTGCCAGAATACATAGCTTGTAAAACAGAGGTGATTAATCCAATAGTAATTTGACATGTCAAGCAGAAAAGAAAATCCTTGCCTACTCCATACTTCTCTAAACTTCCCACTGACTAATAGTCATGGAATGGAAACTGTTTATCATTTAGGGCATGCAAAAGACTGTGTGAAAACTTTCCCTTAACACTGCCATTGGAATTCTAGCCTTTTAAATGCTCTGTATGGTAAAAATTGTTGTCTTCCCTGGAACTATTTAAGGTTTCTTGAGTAGATTCACTGCCACTAATCTTTCTTACTGGTATCATTCCAGGTTACAAACATCAAGTGTGGAAGGATGCTCGCATTCTGAATTCAGTATGGGAATCAATCTTATTGAACAAAGTAGATTGACTATATGATACTTTACAGGAAGTTACATTATCTCTGAGCATAGAATCACGTCTTTTGAGACTTCAGGCTAAAGTTAAGCATAAGCACACATTATTGTTCATTACATAGAATGTGGCATGAGAGCGACTAAACTGCTAACTGAACACTGATTAGTTTCTCTCAGGAACAGTCCTTTATAACCTAATAGGAGGAACTTATCTCCTGATGTTAGTCCATCCTTTCACTCTTATACAAATTCATAAACTGAGGATACAGTTTAAATGCTAACAAGGTTGGTGTTGCTTTTTAGTATCTGGTTCAAACTACTGTTCTTGCTACAATTACTAGAGTCATAACTCAATTTCTACACCAAAGAGTTCAAATCTAATAACTAAGATTGTGTTATTTCAGCTATTTGAATCCATTTCAGATATGTTTAATAAACCAACCTGAATGTCCAATGAATCATTTAAGTATTTTACAAGCCAGATCTTACACCACTTTGCAATTATATTTCAAACAGCATGAACAGCAGGGTGTTATAATCTCCGTATAAGATTTTTCATATCAATACTGTCCAACGTCGGAATGGGATTCAGGACCAGGAATCTATTTATGGTATTGTCAAATTTGCATATTGCTGTAAGTTGAAATGCCACAGAAGTCAGAGATGAAGTATTTGTTTGAAGTCTCTGACATTTGCTTTGTCCCACTTTATTTCCCAGTCTTAGCCTCGAAAGTGACCTATGCTTTCATTAGCTGTTATTTTATTGGCATATATCCACAGAATATTTTACTATCTGATTTTCTATTCATTGTTAGTTTTCTCTAGGGAATGGAAATTTAAAGATTTTAAATTTGGAGGTACAAAATTGGCTTGAAAGTAGGAGACAGAGGGTGGTGTTCGAGGGTTGTATTTCAAACTGGAGGCCAGTGACCAGTGACATGCTGCAAGGATCGGTGTTGAGTCCACTGCTGTTGGTCATTTATGTAAATAATTTGGATGTGAATTTAGGAGGAATATGACCTGGTTGATGGGAGGGATGAATCTGGTTGGTAGCTGGAAGGAAGGGTCGGTAGGTGGAATGGAAGGGATGAGGCAGGGCTGAAAAGGGAGTCGGGGGATCGGTGGGAAGGTTATTTGAAATTGCAGAACTCAATGTTGTGGTTCTGTTCACCGAGCTGGGAATTTGTGTTGCAGACGTGACGTTTTGTCCCCTGTCTCAGTGACATCCTCAGTGCTTGGGAGCCTCCTGTGAAGCGCTTCTGTGATGTTTCCTCCGGCATTTATTGTGGTTTGAATTTGCCGCTTCCGGTTGTCAGTTCCAGCTGTCCGCTGCAGTGGTCGGTATATTGAGTCCAGGTCGATAAGCTTATTGATTGAATCTGTGGATGAGTGCCATGCCTCTAGGAATTCCCTGGCTGTTCTCTGTTTGGCTTGTCCTATAATAGTAGTGTTGTCCCAGTCAAATTCATGTTGCTTGTCATCTGCGTGTGTGGCTACTAAGGATAGCTGGTCGTGTTGTTTCATGGCTAGTTGGTGTTCATGGATGCGGATCGTTAGCTGTCTTCCTGTTTGTCCTATGTAGTGTTTTGTGCAGTCCTTGCATGGTTCACCTCTATTGACAAAGCCTAGCCAGAGAAACAATAGCCAACCTGCTGGACATACAGAACTGACAACAGGACGTTGAACCTATCAACAAAGCCGGCGTACTCAAACTACTGGACCTGTGCCTCACAACACACTTCACATTCAACAACCAAATATATGAACAAATCGACGGCACACCCATGGGCTCACCCATCTCTGGACTCATAGCAGAAGCGGTAATGCAAAGATGAGAACAAACAGTCTTACCACAAATTCAACTCAAACTCAGATATGTAGATGACACCTTTGTAATCATTAAAAACACAGAAATAGAGAACACACACCGGATCATCAACGCCACACTCACAGGAATCCGATTCACAAGAGAGGAAGAAAAAGACAACCAACTCCCATTCCTAGACGTGATGGTACAGAGAACACCGAATAGAGAATTCACTGCAAAGGTATACAGGAAAGCCACACACACAGACCAAGTCCTGAACTACGAAAGCAACCACCCCAACACACACAAAAGAAGTTGCATCGAGACACTATTCAAAAGGGCCAAAAGTACACCAGAACTGCAAAAAGAGGAAGAAGAACACCTATACAATGTATTCGCCAAAAACGGATACCCGCGCAATTTCATCAACAGATGCCTAAGGGAAAGACAACGGAACGAGGACATGCCGCAACCCAAAGGACTAGCCACACTACCATACATCAAGAGCATTTCCGAACTGACAGCCAGACTACTGCGACCACTAGGATTCATAACAGCACACAAACCAACAGCCACTCTCAGATCCCATGCAAGGACTGCACAAAACACTTCATAGGACAAACAGGAAGACAGCTAACGATCTGCATCCATGAACACCAACTAGCCACGAAACAACATGACCAGCTATCCTTAGTAGCCACACACGCAGATGACAAGCAACATGAATTTGACTGGGACAACACTACTATTATAGGACAAGCCAAACAGAGAACAGCCAGGGAATTCCTAGAGGCATGGCACTCATCCACAGATTCAATCAATAAGCACATCGACCTGGACCCAATATACCAACCACTGCAATGGACAGCTGGAACTGACAACCGGAAGCGGCAAATTCAAACTACTATAAATGCCAGAGGAAACATCACAGAAGCGCTTCACAGTAGGCTCCCAAGCACTGAGGATGTCACCTAGACAGGGGACAAAATGTCACATCTGCAACACAAATTCCCAGCTCAGCGAACAGAACCACAACAATGAGCACCCGAGCCACAAATCTTCTCACAAACTTTGCAGAACTCCATGTTGAATTCTCTGGTCTGTAGGCTGTCCAGGCATAAGATTAGGTGTTGCTTCTCCAATTTGCAATCTGATTCACTGGAGGAGGTTGAGAATGGACATGTCAGAGAAGGAGTGGGAAGGGGAATCAAAATGGGCGGTGACCAGGAGGACTGAATGGCCCTCATGGGCCTGGACAAGATGTTTGGCGAAACGTTCCCTAAGTTTACGTTTGGTCTCACTAATGTGAGACATCGAGAGCACTGCATGCAGTAAACTAGGTTGGAGGAGAAACAGGTGAACAGTTGTTTCACCTGGAAGGCCTGTTAGGGGCCTTGGCTGGAGGTGAAGGAGGTGGTGTGCCAACAGGTTTTGCATCTTCTACATATGCAGGAAGGTACTGGGGGTTGACTGGGAGGGGGAGGATGGGGTGGGGAAGGGGTGTGGCATTGGTGGAGAGAGTGGCCTGAACCAAGAAGTAACAATGTGAATAGTCCTTGCAGAAGGCGGAGAGGGATGGGAAGGGGACTTGCAGAGAAAAGTGGGAAGGGGCCTTGCAGAGAGAGGTGGGGAGGGGACTTACGAAAGACAGAGGGGTGGGAGGCTGGTATAATTACTGCATTTAAAAGGCATCTGGATGGGCAAAAGAATGGAAAGGGTTTAGAGGAATATGGGCCTAATGCTGTTGAATGAGACTAGATTAATTTGGAATATCTAGTCGGCATGGATAAATTGGATTTAGGGATCTGTTTCTGTGCTGTACAACTCTGTGATTCTAATTAAACTAATTGTTTTTCTGAAGATTAATATTGTATTAATTTCCCATTTGGAGGATGATAAACTGAGGTATTATGTTCTGCTGTATAAGTAGGGCAGAGATACTTGCTTCAGGGATAATAAATTTCATGCACTTGTAATGCTCGTGCACTAATTAGATTCCAAAAGTACTAACTGGCAAGCTTGTTGTCCAATCAGGGGCCGCATCACTGATGTCTCACCCTGCTTGTGTTGGTTGAGGGAAGAACATTGCCAACATAGCAAAGCCATCTGTCAAAAAAAAGCACCAATAATTAGAATTAGCCTTTATTGTAATATACACTCAATGAGTATAGTGAAAAGATTTTTCGATTAGATTACATTAGATTATTAATCTCCATCTGAAAATACCAGAAAAGACAAATGGGCTCTCCATTTACACCGCATTGGAAAAACAATCTCTCTGTCAATGAGGCACACCCTCAGTATGGCTCTACTCCAGCCCAACCTTAGATACTTTAGCTTAGGAGGGCTCCAAGCAATAACAGAAGTGTTTTGAATGTTGTCAAGTGATTCAACGAAAACTTTCTGACCAAGACTGAATATATCTTTCCACAATGGGTGAAAGTAATTTCTGACTTTTCTGGATGTGTGTCATGAGTAATTTAGGAGCTGATTAAAATTCCAATCATTGCAAAATTAGAACAAAAACTCTGATAGGACGTCTCCAGCATTCAATTACAAGTGTAATTATATTTGACAGAACTGACAACTCTAAATAGTGGTTTAGAAAGGGAGCAATTATTTTGCAGATTTTCAATATTTGGTTTTGACTTTTAATTCAAAAGGAGATCTTGGTATACTTACCAAGAACGAAAAGATTTCTGTTTATCTCATCTCCATGTACACCTCAAAACACATTACAGACATCGGCATTTCGTGTTCTGTACTTGTGAATTAATTAATTGCCTGGGTGTGGTACACAGAGGAATATCTGGGGGATGTTTATATTAACTTGATAAAATCTGACATTTTAGTTTGCATGTTGTAAGGAGTTACATCGGAAACTATGATAAGCATTTGGTACACAACAAAAATTAATGAAAAGAATGACCATTAATCTATGAAAGGTTGAGGAATGTTTGCCATGGCACCAGAATTCTAGTCTTCCTTATTTAAAGTTTAGAAATCTTTAACATTGACCTAAAACAGCAATAAAGTAACGTTTTGAGGGAATGTTCCATTGTCAGAGATTCTGCCCTAGATTATTGCATTAATTGAACAAAATGCCCTTGCCAATGGTGCACTTCTTCAAATGCACTGGGCTGCTAGCTAGAATTCATGCTCATTTTCTGACCTGGGTCTTGAGCTCTCAAGAAATACAGTGTTAAACCCCTCTGTTCTCTGGAGTCTACCTGTTAACATCACAGTCTGTTAGTATCTATCTCGCGGCACTATAACCAGACTGCAGGTTTAGCAAACCTTGTAGTCTAAGTTTCTTTAGACGAAACCTTGTCTGAAATTCATTTGGAAATTGGACAAGTACTGAACACAGTTTGGAGGGAATTCTGCAACTTCCAGCTGATTACACCAATCTGAATTCAAGATCATGTGAACAAAAAACCTTCACTGGATGCTGCCCTTCTGGACTTCAACAAAAATCATATGAACTAATGTTGACATCTTGATTTTTAAGTTATTCACAATTCTAAACTCTTTCCATCCCTTTTTCTATCTTCCTTGTATGCTTGTGTGTATGTGAGGTGTCAATCATTGCCTGAGTTTGAATGCGTGAATAAACCGTGACCAGAATTTTATAGGAATCTGAACAATGTAGAGCTTGTGCTAGGAATGGAACTGAAGTCCAGTTGTGGCTTGTCTTGATGTTTGGAGCATCTCACTGTATTTTTCTGCTTTTGCTGAGTGAAATGGTGAGTTTCTTGCTAGGCGGCAGTGCGTTGCAATTTCGGTGGATTAGAGCTTGTTTTTTGCCTTCTTATCCCCACAATTTATCTCATTAATATTCAATTTCTCACCTTACCAAATGTGCCAAACAAGCTACCTATCAAGAATTATTAACAAAGAGGTCAGAGCACAGTCTAACAAGTTCAGTTTAGTGCTGCTGGCAGTAAACTGGCTCTATGTTGGATACCACACACCAACAACACAGGGCATCATCTATGGGCATCAGTCACAAACACTCCACAAATGCAGATTTTGTCCAGCCTATAAGAACCCTCATGGTACATCTTCAGTTCTGCAGTTTGACCACACCAGCAATTATCATTGTACTTTAGCAGCAAGGATACTATACTCAGGTACGTGTATCCAGATCATGTCCATGCACACAGTTCATGGACTGGGCCAGGCTAAACCTCTGACCCATTTGCTTGCTGTAGCAGTGCTCACACACTCTGACTTTAACTAAATGTTCACATTATTCCTGTCTTGTCTTGCCTTGCCATTTAGTACAGATGCAAAGCCATGAAGGAATATCATAGTTATCAGCAGTCCTTAGTCAAGTCATGAGAGATAGCCTACACTCTAGGGGTCCCAGCACAGTAAGTAAGAGGCAGCTTTGATACCCCAGTCCATGGGCTTTGACCACAGTCCGTCAGCCACTTGGAATAGTCATAAGGCGTGAGGCACTGAATTTTGGGAAGCCCACTATCCGTCATGACTCTTTCTTGCCTATTTTGGCTTGTTTTCTTACTGGAATAGAAGACAAACAGGTATCAGGGAGGTGAAAGTAGGAGGTACAGCTTTGTTGCAGGTGGGGAGGTGCGAGCAAGTGAGTAAAAAGCACACGGGCATGCAAGGTTCGTGATTTAGGGGTTGGGGTGGGTGACATCAAGTGAAGAAAGATGTTATAGTCAGTAGTGAGAGTGGTAGAACATGAGCCTCACAAGGGGAAAGGGTACTGTCACGAGGCATCCAGACTGATGCGGTATCACACACAAGGCCCTCAGGAGTCACCATTTGGGATACTCCTGAGGCGACCGGATTCTCCACTTCCATTATGAACAAAGAATAAAGAAGAGCAAAGCACAATACAGAACAAGAATAGCCCTTCAGCCCTCCAAACCTGCACTGATTCATTTTTTCCCTTCCATACTAAAACTGTCTTCACTTCTCTATTCATTTCCTATTCATGTATTTATCCAGGTGTTTCTTGAATGTTGCCATTGTATATGCTTTCACCATCTCCGCTGGCAGCACATTCCAAGCACCAACCACTATTTGTGTGAAAAACTTGCCTTGTACATCTCCTTTAAACTTCCCCTCACTAGTGTCCCATAGTAATTGACCCCTCCATCCTGAAAAAAAGCCACAAACTTTCCACTCCATCTATGCCATTCACAATCTTCTAAATTTCTCTCAGGTCACCCCTCAACCTCCTGCATTGCTGTGAAAACACATCCAGTCTATCCAACCTCAGATAAGGAGACTCATGTCCTCCTTGTTCTCAGTTTTTTGTGGACACTAGCCCTGATTTGTCAATAGTGTTCCCCTCCTACTTTCCCTCGGATGGTGGGAAGAAGCTGGAGGACCTGGAGGAAACGCAGACACGGGGAGAGAATGTGTAGACTTCACACAGACAGTCACCTGAGGGTGGAATCGAATCCGGGATGATCTTCTCCACATCCATCTGGTCAAGATCTCTTGGTATCGTTTCACCCCTCCCCCCATCCCCCGCCACACTTTGATAATGCCAGTGGGTATGAGGAGGTCTGTCTAACCTTCTCCACCCCAAACAACCTGGCTCCAGTTTGGGTAGGAGTCTGGTCAACATTCCCTGAACCCGTCCCAATGCAATTACCTCCTCCCTTAGATAAGAAGACAAAACACTTTGACTCTCACTACGGTGCGGAAGAGGCCATTCTACTCATCTAGTCTCCACCAAGCACCCCACTCTCTCCTTTAACCCTGCATTTCGCAGGGTTAACCCACCCGAGCCCACATGGCCTTGGACACGACGGGACAATTTACAATGGCCAATCCACCCGAACCCACTCATACCTGCGCACTTTGGGGCAATTTCCCATGGCCAATCCACCCTAACCCGCACATCCCTGGACACTATGGGACAGTTTCCCATGGTCAACCCACCCTAACCTGCACATCCCTGAGCAACGTGAGACAATTTCTCATGGCCAATCGACCTGAACCTGCACATCCCAAAGCACGGATGGCACGGTGGCACAGTGGTTAGCACTTCTGCCTCACAGCGCCAGAGACCCGGGTTCAATTCTCGCCTCAGGCGACTGACTGTGTGGAGTTTGCACGTTCTCCCCGTGTCTGCGTGGGTTTCCTCTGGGTGCTCCGGTTTCCACCCACAGTCCAAAAATGTGCAGGTTAGGTGAATTGGCCAACTTAAATTGCCCGTAGTGTTAGGTAAGGGGTAAATGTAGGGGTATGGGAGGGTTGCCCTTCGGCGGGGCGGTTGGGCCGTAGGGCCTGTTTCCACACTGTAAGTAATCTAATCACTATGGGACAATTTCCCATGGCCAATCCACCCTAACCTGCACATCCCTGGACACTATGGGACAGTTTCCCATGGCCAAGTCACCCTAATCTGCACATCACTGGGCAATGTGAGACAATTTCTCATGGCCATTCAACTCAAACCTGCACATCCCTAGGCACTGTGGGACAGTTCCACATGGCCAATTGACCCTAACCCCCACAACCCTGGACACTGTGGGACAGTTTCCCATTGCCAATCCACCCTAACCTGCAAACCTTGGGCACTACGTGACAATTTCCCATGGCCAATCCACTCTAACCCGCACATCCCTGGGCACTACGGGACATTTTCCATGGCCAATCCACCCTAATCCACTCTTCCCTGGGCACTTGGAACAATTTCTCATGGCCAACCCACCCTAACCTGCACATCCCTGGGCACTGTGGGACAATTCCTAATGGGAAATCGACCCAAACCTGCTCATCTGTGGACACTGTGGGACAATTTCCCATGGCCAATCCACCCAGTACCTCTACAACCGTGGACACTACAGAACAATTTCCCATTGCCAATTCACCCAAACCCGCACATCCCTGGGCACCACGGGACAATTTCCTGTGGCCAATCCACGCTAACCTGCACATCCTTGGGCACCTCGGGATAATTTCCCATGGCCAATCCACCCTAACCTGCACATCGCTGGGCACTACAGGACAATTTCCCATGGCCAATCCACCCTAACCCGCACATCCCTGGACACTATGGGACAATTTCCCATGGCCAATCCACTGTAACTTGCACATCCCTGGACACAACGGGACAATTTCCCATGGCCAATCCACCCTAAACTGCACATTGCTGGGCACTACGGGACAATTTCCCATGGCCAATCCACCCTAACCCGCACATCTCTGAACACTACAGGACAATTTCCATTGGCCAGCCCACCCTAACCTGCACATCCCTGGACACTATGGGACAGTTTCCCATGGCCAAGTCACCCTAACCTGCACATCCTTGGGCAATGTAAGACAATTTCTCATGGCCAATCGACTCGAACTTGCACATCCCTAGGCACTGTGGGACAATTCCACGTGACCAATTGACCTGAACCTCCACAACCCTGTACACTGTGGGACAGTTTCCATTGGCTAGCCCACCCTAACCTGTTCATACCTGGACACTATGGGACAATTTCCCATGGCCAATCCACTGTAACTTGCACATCCCTGGACATGACAGGACAATTTCCCATAGCCAATCCACCCTAAGCTGCACATTGCTGGGCACTACAGGACAGTTTCCCATGGCCAAGTCACCTTAACCCGCACATCCCTGAGCTATGTAAGACAATTTCTCATGGCCAATTGACTCGATCCCGCGCATCCCTAGGCACTGTGGGACAATTGTACATGGTCAGTTGACCCGAACCTCCACAACCCTGGACACTGTGGGACAGTTTCCATTGGCCAGCCCACCCCAACCTGCACATCCCTGGACACTATGGGACAGTTTCCCATGGTCAAGTCACCCTAACCTACACATCCCTGGGCACTATGGGACAATTTAGCATGGCCAATTCACACTAACTTGTACATCCCTCAACACTACGGGATAATTTCCTATGGCAATCCACCCTAACCTGCACATACCTGGACATTATGGTACAATTTCCCATGGACAATCCACCCTAACCTGTACATTCCTGGACACTATGGGACAATTTAGCATGGCCAATCCACCCTAACCTGCATGTCTTTGGACTGTGGGAAGAAACAGGATGCCCCGGAGGAAACCCATGCAGATACGGAGAGAATGTGCAAACTCCAAACAGACAGTCACCAGAGGGTGGAAGTGAACCCGGGTCCCTGGCGCTGTGAGATAGCAGTGTTAAGTCTATTGCTGAGCCACTGTGCCAACCTGGTTCTCCAGCAGTGCAGAGTAATGCCAATGACATGGGTTCAATTCCTGCACTGACTGAGGTTACAACAAAGGGCTCTCCTCGAGTTGTCCCTGAAGCATGGTGGTTAAGCCACCACCAATCACCTCACTCTAATGATGATGTGGAGCTGCTGCTGTGGATCAAATCAGAAGTCGCCCAATACCAGGTCATTGGACTGGCAGGTTTATTTGAAATCACAAGCTTTCGGAGGCTGCCCTTTGCCTGACAAAAGCTTGTGATATCAAATAAATCTGTTGGTCTGATAACCTGGTGTCATGTGACTTCTGACTCCCTCTAATTACTTCAGATGTGGTCTCAATGGCAGCCCTGTCAAACTGAAACATAACCTCCTGACTTCTGTATTACCTTCCCCTCTCGACAAACAACGACATTCTATTAGCTTTCCAAATTATCCGCTGTACCTGCACACTAACGTTTTGTGATTCATCCACTGGGGCACCCAGCTCCCTCTGCAGCTTCTTGCTGATTGGGCCACTGTAGATTATGCCTCAGCCACATTCTGAAAAGATTCCTAGTGTGGGACCCCAACTCCTTCCCCGAACACCCTCGCCCCACTCCTGAGATGAGAACAAATAAGAGAGGGTGGGAACATATTACAAACACTCACTCACGTTGAAAGAAAACAATCAGCCAGATTTAGATTATCAGAATTTATTTTATTGAATTGAGCTAAAGTAGTTACTTTTTGCCTTTCTTTAAATAAAGAGAATAAATTAAAAATAAATTAAATCAGAATCCGATTCCAACGCTTTTCATCTACTGGAATATTCTAAAGGCTCTCCCATATTTCACTATTGAAACATGGCCAGAGAGAGACAGGGGTGCTATGATAATCTGCAGTGAGTATTCATTACCCACAGCCTCTATTGCCTTATCCTATTGCTCTCACTGGACCCTCGCTCATGTCTCAGGGCTCTGCGAATGCAGCATCTTCTGGGGATGTCACAATTCAGATTGAAATTTCTTCAACCCCCTTTTTATTCAAATGTGCAATAAATATTTACTAGATGCAATATGCAGAGGGATGGTGGGGGAGATGGTGGCATGGCAGAAGATGAGCAATACCTTTGAGATTGTGCTCCTATCTTCAAGCACATTGCTCTTCAGAAAGTGTGGCATTGTCAAGCATCTTTGTGTGTCCACACAGAGGATACGTGGTTTTTTCTCCCCCCTTGAGAAGGTGGAAGTGAGCTGCCTTCTTGAACTACTGCAGCTCCTCTCCACACCTCAACTGGTGTAGAGATGGTGCTGTTAGGGAGGGAATTCCAGGAATTTGATGGCCAAATCGGGATGGTGTGGGGCTCGGAGAGAAACTTGCAGGTGTTTCTGTGTAGCTCCTGGATGGAGTGGTCGTGGATTTAGAAGGTGTTGTCCAGCCTCAGTGAATTTCTGCAGTGCATCTTGTAGACAGTACACACTGCTGCTACTGAACATCAGTGGTGGAGGGAGTGGATGTTGGTGGATGTGGTGCCAATCAAGTGGGAACTGCTTTGTTCTGGGTGGTGTTGAGCTTCGAGTGCTGTCAGAGCTACATCCATCCAGGGCAAGTGGGAAGTATTGCCTCACATTCCTGACTTGTGCCTTGTAGATGATGGACAAGCTTTGGGTGAGTCAGGAGGTGAGGTATTCCATGCAGGATTCCCAGCCTCTGATCTGCTCTTGTAGCCACTGGGTTTATATGGGGGGAACAGCTCAGTTTCTGGTCAATGGTGACCTTAATGATGTTGATAGTGGGGAGGATTCAGTGATGGTAACACCATTGAACATCAAGGGGTGATAGTTAGATTCTCTCTTGTTGGAGATGGTAAACTCCACCCCCCCCCCATCCCAGCGGATATTGATAATGGGGCGATTCAGTAATGGGTAATGCCATTGAATGTCGATAAGATACTCTCTTATTGAAGATGATAACCCCCAGGATGTTGATAGTAGGGGCATTCAGTGATGGGTAACACCATTGTACATCAAGAGGGTGACAGTTAAACTTTCTCTTGGAGATGAAAACTGGTCTGTGGCATGAATGAGGGAGATTTCTTCAGGGGGGAAGGTGCTGATTAGTAGTAATCTAGTAAGCCAGGGGGCCAGGATAGTGCTCTAGGGATGTTGGTTTGAATCCCAGAATGGCAGCTGGTAGAATTTAAATTCAAATAAATACTGAAACCTGGATTTGGAATCTCGTCTGAAGCCATGATGACCATGACAACTGTAATTGATTGTGGTTCTGCGGTTGTCGGGGGCGGGGGGGGGCAGTGGTTGGGGGGAGAGAGGGAAGGAGTTCAGTAACACGGAAGGAAATCTGCCAGCTTTCATTTACATATAAACAACAGCTTCCCCTTGACTCATTTCTTGTTCCTGTCCCCAAAGAGATGGGGATCATTTAAAAACTGTGCCCCACAAAACGGAAAATGCTTGAGGCTTTTGTCGAAAGGCCTCAGGTGGTTTATCGGTGGTTACAGGCTAAAGGAGATGAGGTGGGACTGAGATAGGGAGAAAAGTCTTCACCTAGTAAGTGGGGGAGCCTGAGGAATCCTCTGGCACAGAAAGTGAGGCCAGAACATTGAACGGTTTCAGAAAGGTGTTGGATACTGTTCTACAGGGGACAAAGCAGGGAACATGGGACTCAGTTGGATGATTGGTAGCATTGAATGGCGGAATAGGGCCAAATGGCCTACTCTCACTTCTGTTTTCCACATTGCAAGCTTATGCCATCCTTCAGGGCATCGACTTTGCAACGAGGGCATCAGGATAGTGTTACCTCATGCCTTGGGGCACCCTTCTTGATCAATGACTGTTTTGGGCTGTAGGATGGCGGGGGTGGGGGGGCATATGGACAATTTGAGGTTTGGATGGCATTAGGTGTCATCACGACAGTTGAACATCTCATCCCCTGGGGAAAGGACGGCCAACTTGAACAAAAGCAGAATGGGAGGGTGGAGAGACTCAGGAGAGGATGGGGGAAAGGCGAGCATGGGTCAGTGTCTGGCTTGCTTCATGTTAGCTGTAGTTTCTCTACCACCTCTCCCCACATCCCTCCGTTCCGTTTCCACCCACTCACCTCCGCCCCCCCGCCCCACCCCCCCAACAACAACTCCTAAATGGAGCGAACTTCCAAGTCAAAAGAAAACAATCTATTGATTGGGCTGGCCCAGGTCACATCCCAGCTGTAGAGACGAGGGTAGGAAATTGGGAATGGCTTCCGGTTGCGAGGTGGCCCTCCTGAAAAGTTGGCTGGAGGAGGACTGTGCTGGGAGATGGGTTTAGGGGAAATGGGTTGGGGGAGAAGAGAAGAAACAGTCTGACATTTCCTTCCAGCAATGAGCTCACAGAGTGGAACAGATTGGAATCCAGGAGAGAGAAGGTGGGATGGATGAGGGGGGCAGAGTAAGGACAGGAAACAGAGGAGCAGGTGGTGGGTGGGTAGTGGGAGCAGGATGAGGAAGACCAAAACAACGTGGGGGGGGGAGATAATTGAAGTGGGGAGGTTGAAGAATGTGACATGGGCGTGTTGAGTAGGTAACGGAGATGAAAACAGTGACGGGGGCACGGTAAGTATAGGAGAGGGAGTTGAGGGACAGATGAAGACAGTGACAGGGGTAGTGTTGGAGAGGGAGGTGAGGGAGGGATGAAGACAGTGATGGGGTGGAAGTGTTGGAGAGGGAGGTGAGGGAGGGATGGAGACAGTGACGGGGGAGTGTTGGAGAGGGAGGAATGAAGACAGTGACGGGGGTAGTGTTGGAGAGGTAGGTGAGGGAGGGATGAAGACAGTGACGGGGGTAGTGTTGGAGAGGGAGGTGAGGGAGGGATGAAGACAGTGACGGGGGGAGTGTTGGAGAGGGAGGTGAGGGAGGGATGAAGACAGTGACGGGGCAGTGTTGGAGAGGGAGGTGAGGGAGGGATGAAGACAGTGACGGGGCAGTGTTGGAGAGGGAGGTGAGGGAGGGATGAAGACAGTGATGGGGAAGTGTTGGAGAGGGAGGTGAGGGAGGAAAGAGGTAAGGGGCAACAAGGTGGGGAGGAGGATAGCTATGAGGGTTGGGAAAGAAGAGATGGTGAGGATTCAGGGAGGAGAGAGAGAGGCAAACATGAGGTTGGGGAAAGGATGGTAGGGATTGGACGCCAAGGAAGAAGTGGTGGTGGGGAGAGAGGGGGCAACAACAGTTTGGGTGCAGGGGAGGATGGAGTGATTGTGAAAGGGGAGAGCGGAAATTAGAGATGGGGACAAGGATGAGATAAGTAGGGGAAGAGACAAGATGGTCATAATAGCAGAGTGAGAGTGAAAGAGAAAGAAAGGAAAGGGGGAGAAAGAGAGAGAGAGTGGTTAATGGTGGGTAAGACATGCTGCATTGTGGGATGCCACAGTGGGTCATGGGTAACACAGGGTCACCTCAATCAGCAACAATACCACGAGATCCTCACCCAGCACCCAGCACTGAACCAAGGTCAGCCCACTGTTCAGAAAGGAAGCTCCAGCTATCCCATCAGCATTCCCATCCCATCAAACCCCCACCCCAAATCGCATAGCCTCACTCTGTACCTGATGGGGCACCATCTAGAGGGAGCTTTACTCCGTATCTAACCTGTGCTGTCCCTGTCCTGGGAGTGTTTGATGGGGGACAGTTTAGAGAGAGCTTTATTCTATATCTTACCCAGTGCTGTCACTGTCCTGGGAGTGTTTGATGGGGGACAGTGTAGAGGAAGCTTTACCCTGTATCTAACCCCATGCTGTCCCAGTCCTGGGGTGTGTTTAGGGGTGTGTAATCTCTATCCAGTCCTGTGCTCCAACGTGTCTTTGGGGGGGAACTAGTCCAGCTTTGTCCTGGTTGGGCAACACTGAACAACCTCCCTTTGATCTCCAGTGGCAGCTGATCTCTCACTGGGAACCGGTGCAGTCACAGTAACCATGAGCCATTGTGGTGTCCATGGTAAGACGAGCTGAGGGTGCTCAGAGACCTTGCAAGCACTGGGCACAAAGAACCAGGTCAAACATTAATAGTGTGAGCATAGGCCACAGAGAGAGAATATATTAATACAATCATGGAGGTCTACACACGTTTTAAAATAAAATGCCATAGTGTATATACACACAAACACACACACACACAAAATTCCAAGTGTGTTTCTCTTTAAGCCCTACTGGTTGTCACTAAGCAACCAATGTGGAATGTTCCAGGAAGTGTGAAGTCATGTTTGGTTTCTGCACATACGTGTTTTTTAACGACAACAATAAAAGGAAGAAGGAAAGTCTTTAAATAATAGGGAGACATGGAGAGAGCATGCTGCCAGGAAGCTGGCCCGAGCGAAACTCATCACCTTGCACTCCTCAGGATCCACTGCAAGAGTGCCATATATCAAACTCTCACAGCAATTTCCAGCACATTGAGAAAAGAGCTGTTGCAAAGTCGCCTCTTTGCCTAGCATTCCTTGTTACATTCTCCATGGCAACATCCCACCAATCAGCAATCAGCACAGTTTTCTCTCCCATGTTGCAAATCACTGAATTTGGTATTCTTGCACGTTTATCCTGAAGCATGCCCGATGAAAAGCTGGTGTAACATGTGTCCCCCTTTTCTAAAATAAAAGATTAGGGTGGGGTGAGGTAAGGGGGGGTTGGAGGTTTGGTGTTGGTGGTAGGGAGAGATAAGAGTAGAGGTAGTTCAGGATCAGAACTCTGAATGACGTCCTCAATCAGGCACTTAGTCTGCCAATTTGCATAAGGTAAGGAAATTGGGTGAGTTGGAGGAGCTCCATATTCCTGCCTTTTACCCCGACTCCTGCCCAAATACCGTCTATTCCCTTCTTGATTAAAAATCTGTCTCAACCTTGAATATCCTGAATGACCCAGCCTCGACAGCCCTCTGTGAGAAAGAATCCCACAGACTCACTCCCCTCAGGGAGAAAAAATCCCTCCTCATCTCTGTCTTCGATGGGGAGACCCCTTACTCTGAGATAATGCTCCCTCTCGTCCCTAGACTCTCCCACACACAGAGAGGAAACACCATCTCCACATCTCCCCCTGTCAACATCCCCCTGAGAATATTAACCAAAAGAACTGTGGATACTGCAGACCAGAAATGAAAACAGAAATTGCTGGAGGGGCTCTCCAGTTCTGGTGACATCTGTGGAGAGAGATCAGAGTTAACGTTTCAGGTCTGGTGACCCTTCCTCAGAATCCTACGACCCGGGACATTGGCTCTGGTTTCTCTCCACAGATGTTGCCAGATCTGCCTAAGCTTTTCCAGCAATTTCAGTTTTTGTCCTGAGATTCTTGTACATTTTGATGAAGTCAGCTCTCATTCTTCTAAACTCCAATGGGGTACAGGCCCCAACCGATTTGACTTCTCCCTCATAAGACAATCTCTCTATCCCCATGATTAGCCGAGTGAACCTCATTTGGACTGCCTCCTGATACCATGTGACTTCACTTTTTGTACCAGTCTCCTATGAGGGAGCTTATCAAAAGCTTTACTGAGGTCCATGTAGACAACATCAACCACTTTTCCCTCATCAATCATTCTCATCACATCCTCAAAACTCTCAAGCAAATTAGTGAGGCATGACCTCCCTCGCACAAAACCATGACTGGCTTCCTCCAACGTTTGGACGTTGAAGCTGAGGAGGGTCCACTTGCCTCTGGCAGGAAGACCCTCAGCATGTCAGGGCCATCCAATCACAAATGTCTCGGTGGTCACTTGACCAAACCTCTAGTACCAATGGGCAGACTTTCTCCACCCCAGTTGCTGAATCTGGGACCATATTAAGATGCAATGGGAGAAAGAGAATGAACAATAGTTTTGAGAGGTCAGTTTGATCACATGGATGACAACACAAAGTATTACAGTAAAATAAATTTGACTGATTTTGCACTACGTTTGTTTGTGTCTTAAAATGGCCTTGAATGTAACTGCCAGAAATAACCATCCATCGATGTTTATTTTGAGAGCTTACTGCATCATGCAGAAGCACAATGAAGAAGGTATGTACAGGGCAATGAGATCTCCTGGCACCATTGTCCCTCATGGTTAAATCATCTATTTTTTGTTCTGGCCCATGTGTGCAAAAATATAGGTGCTACATTAAGTGATCAGTTATGTGTGAGGCAGAAGTATGCAGCAGATAGGGAGGGTATAACATACAAACAAGACATGTTGGAATTGGGGGTGGGGGTGTCAGACTGTCCACTCCTCGATCATTCCTAACTCTTCCTCAACCTCATGCTCCCCATGGCAACTTTCCATGCAATTGCTGAAGGAGTAAAATTGCCCTTTCACCATCTCACTCTCCACTGTCTAAGGTCGCAAACACACTTTTGATATGAAGCAGTATTCTATTTGTTAAAAAAAACAAGGAACTGCGGATGTTGGAAATCAGAAACAAACAAGACAAAATGCTGGAAAATCTCAGTATAATCTGGCAGCGTCAGTGGAGAGAAAGCAGAGTTAACATTTTGGATCCAGTAACCTTTCTTCAGAACTAATTGTAGCTAGGAAAAGGTTGGTATATGTGCTGAAGAAGGGGTTGGGTGAGGGGGAAGGAGGAAACACTAAAGTAAACACTAGGTGGAGATGAAGCCCAGAGCCTGTCAAAGGACTGTCAAAGGAATGTGTAAATGGAAAATGAATAGTTGCAAATGGGGACTATCAGTGGCTGACATTGGGTTGTTGAGGAAATAGCCCATGTGATAACAAGACCTGATGTGTGAGAGTTGGGGTAAGACATTGGAGAAGGTGCTCAAATCCTAAAATTATTGAATTTGATATTGAGTGCAGAAGGTTGCAGGGTTCCCAAATGGAAAATGAGGTGCTCTTCCAGCTTGCTTCACTTAAGTACTGTAACAAGCCCAAGACAGAGATGTTGGCCAGAGAACAGGATGGCGCGTTGAATTGGCAGGCAACCAGAAATTCAGGGTCATCTTTGCAGGCAGAACGTAGAGCAATATAGTTCTGTACCTCCTAAGTCTCCTGCATAGGAATCAGAGAGGTGCCATGATGATTGTGAGGGGTTGGGAAACAACCAGTATCAATGTCCGTGGATGAGGGATAGCATATGGCTTGTGACCATGGATAATGCTCTGAGATATTGTGTTAGGTGAGCCACATAGAGACTATTCAGAGCCAGCAGTGAGCTGATGTCCATAGGTATCTGCTCTGATTTCCATGTTGAGAATGTTTGGTGCCTGGATTCCTTGCAATGGGTGGTGGTCTGGAAAACTGTCTATAATGAGGTGAGGTATGCAATTAATAAGGTTGTTAACAAGCAACAATCCCCCTTAATAGGAAACGTGCTACTCTTTTGCAATAATCTCACCTCAACATCTGGAACAAGTTGCACCCAATGTCAAATCAGCTTCACTGGACATCATGTACAATTCTGCCACATTTCTTGCCATGTCATTCAGGTACTTACAAGATTTTACCTCAAGTAAACAATGTCAATTGTTGTAAAAACACATCAGGTTCACTAAAGACTCTTTGGGTAAGAGTTCTGCATTCATTACCTACTGTGGCCTATGTATGATTCCAGACTTGCAGAGATGTATTTGATTCTCAAAGCTATCTGAAATGGCCTAGTAAGCCACTCAATTCTAACAAAACTACCACAAAGTCTAAATCAAGGAGCGCAACTGGATGCTCTGGAATTTCAGATTCTAATGTTTCACAAAAGACTATATTGGGTTTCCTCTTCTTTCGTGCTGAAAATGTGTTGCTGGTAAAGTGCAGCAGGTCAGGCAGCATCGAAGGAGCAGGAGAATCGACGTTTCGGGCATGAGCCCTTCTTCAGGAATGACGAAAGTGTGTCCAGCAGGCGAAGATTAAAGGTAGGGAGGAGGGACTTGGGGGAGGGGCGTTGGAAATGCGATAGGTGAAAGGAGGTCAAGGTGAGGGTGATAGGCCAGAGTGGGGGTGGGGGCGGAATGGTCAGGAAGAAGATAGCAGATTAGGAAGGCGGTGCTAAATTCGAGGGATTTGACTGAGACAAGGTGGAGGTAGGGGAAATGAGGTAACCGGAGAAATCTGAGTTCATCCCTTGTGGTTGGAGGGTTCCTAGGCAGACGATGAGGCGCTCTTCCTCCAACTGTCGTGTTGCTATGGTCTGGCGATGGAGGAGTACAAGGACCTGCATGCCCTTGGTGGAGTGGGAGGGGGAGTTGAAGTGTTAAGCCACGGAGTGGTTGGGTTGGTTGGTACGGGTGTCCCAGAGGTGTTCTCTGAAATGTTCCGAAAGTAGGCGGCCTGTCTCCCCAATATAGAGAAGGCCACATCGGGTGCAGTGGATGCAATAAATGATGTGTGTAGAGGTGCAGGTGACTTTGTGGCAGATATGGAAGGATCCCTTGGGGCCTTGGAGGGAAGTAAGGGGGGAAGTATGGGCGCAAGTTTTGCATTTCTTGCGGTTGCAGGGGAAGGTGCCGGGAGTGGAGGTTGGGTTGGTGGGGGGTGTGGACCTGACGAGGGAGTCACGGAGGGCGTTGTCTTTTCGGAACGTTGATAGGGGAGAAGAGGGAAATATATCCCTGGTGGTGGGGTCCGCATGGAGGTGGCAGAAGTGATGACAGATGATACGCTGTATATGGGGGTTGGTGGGGTGGTAGGTGAGGACCAGTGGGGTTCTCTCCTGGCGGCGATTGGAGGGGTGGGGCTCAAGGGCGGAGGTGCGGGAAGTGGAGGAGATGCGGTGTAGGGCATCGTCGATCACGTCTGGGGGATATTGCGGTCTTTGAAGAAGGAGGCAATCTGGGTTGTACGGTATTGGAACTGGTCCTCCTGGGACCAAATATGGCAGAGACGAAGGAATTGGGAATATGGGATGGCGTTTTTACAGGGGGCAGGGTTTGAGGAGGTGTAGTCTAGGTAGCTGTGGGAGTCGGTCGGTTTATAGTAAATGTCCGTGTTGATTTGGTCACCCAAGATAGAAATGGAAAGGTCTAGGAAGGGGAGGGAGGGAGTCTGAGACGGTCCAGGTGAATTTGAGGTCAGGGTGGAAGGTGTTGGTAAAATGGATGAACTGTTCAATCTCCTCGTGGGAGCACGAGGCAGCGCCGATACAGTCATCGATGTAGTGGAGGAAAAGGTGGGGGTTGGTGCCAGTATAGCTGCGGAAGATGGACTGTTCCACATATCCTACGAAGAGGCAGGCATAGCTGGGCCCATGCGGGTGCCCATGGCTACTCCTTTGGTTTGGAGGAAGTAGGAGGATTGGAAAGAGAAGTTGTTGAGGGTGAGGACCAGTTCAGTCAGTCGAAGGAGGGTGTCAGTGGAAGGGTACTGGTTGGTATGGCAGGAAAGAAGCGGAGGGCTTTGAGTCCTTCGTGATGGGAGATGGAGGTGTACAGGGACTGGATGTCCATAGTGAAGATAAGGCGTTGGGGACCGGGGAAGCAAAAATCATGGAGGAGGCGAAGGGCGTGGGTGGTGTCCCAAATGTAGGTGGGGAGTTCTTGGACGAAGGGGGACAGGACCGTGTTGAGGTATGCAGAGTGGAGTTCGGTGGGGCAGGAGCAGGCTGAGATAATGAGTCGGCCAGGGCAGTCAGGTTTGTGGATTTTGGGCAGGAGGTACAAACGGGTGGTGCGGGGTTGTGGGACTATGATTTTGGAGGCGGTGGATGGGAGATCCCCTGAGGTGTAATTCCACATATCCTACGAAGAGGCAGGCATTGCTGGGCCCATGCGCAGCTACACTGGCACCACCCCCACCTTTTCCTCCGCTACATCGATGACTGTATCGGCGCTGCCTCGTGCTCCCACGAGGAGTTTGAAGAGTTCATCCACTTTACCAACACCTTCCACCCTGACCTCAAATTCACCTGGACCATCTCAGACTCCTCTCTCCCCTTCCTAGACCTTTCCATTTCTATCTCGGGCAACCGAATCAACACGGACATTTAGTATAAACCGACCGACTCCCACAGCTACCTAGACTACACCTCCTCCCACCCTGCCCCCTGTAAAAATGCCATCCCATATTCCCAATTCCTTCGTCTCCGCCGCATCTGCTCCCAGGAGGACCAGTTCCAATACTGTACAACCCAGATGGCCTCCTTCTTCAAGACCGCAATTTCCCCCTAGATGTGATCGACGATGCCCTCCACCACATCTCCTCCACTTCCTGCTCCTCCGCCCCTTGAGCCCCACCCCTCCAATCGCCACCAGGACAGAACCCCACTGGTCCTCACCTACCACCCCACCAATCTCCATATACAGCGTATCATCCATCGTCATTTCCGCCAACTCCAAACGGACCCCACCACCAGGGATACATTTCCCTCTTCTCCCCTATCAGCGTTCCGAAAAGATCACTCCCTCCGTGACTCCCTCGTCAGGTCCACACCCCCCACCAACCCAACCTCCACTCCCGGCACCTTCCCCTGCAACTGCAAGAAATGCAAAACTTGCGCCCACACTTCCCCCCTTACTTCCCTCCAAGGCCCCAAGGGATCCTTCCATATCTGCCACAAAGTCACCTGCACCTCCACACACATCATTTATCGCAGCCGCTGCACCCAATGTGGCCTCCTCTATATTGGGGAGACAGGCCGCCTACTTGCGGAACGTTTCAGAGAACACCTCTGGGACACCCGTACCAACCAACCCAACCACTCCGTGGCTTAACACTTCAACTCCCCCTCCCACTCCACCAAGGACATGCAGGTCCTTGGACTCCTCCATCGCCAGACCATAGCAACACGACGGTTGGAGGAAGAGCGCCTCATCTTCTGCCTAGGAACCCTCCAACCACAAGGGATGAACGCAGATTTCTCCAGTTTCCTCATTTCCCTCCCCCCACCTTGTCTCAGTCAAATCCCTCGAACTCAGCACCGCCTTCCTAACCTGCAATCTTTTTCCTGACCTCTCTGCCCCCACCCCACTCCGGCCTATCACCCTCACCTTGACCTCCTTCCACCTATCGCATTTCTAACGCCCCTCTCCCAAGTCCCTCCTCCCTACCTTTTATCTTAGCCTGCTGGACACACTTTCCTCATTCCTGAAGAAGGGCTCATGCCCAAAACGTCAATTCTCCTGCTCCTTTGATGCTGCCTGACCTGCTGCGCTTTTCCAGCAACACAGTTTCAGCTCTGAGCTCCAGCATCTGCAGTCCTCACTTTTTCCTCTTCTTTAGTGTATAGATAAGTAATCTTGATTTGGAAACTGAAGGAATGATGTAGCATGAGTATATGATATAAAGAGAAGGAAAAGGGGTTGGATAAAATTTAACTTGCTAAAAGCAAATGCCCAACAAAGACAGCTCTGTTTCTGATATTTCATAATTTTTTTTGAATGAATGTAAAACTATTACTCTGACAGTGCAGAGACTGTTCTCGTGTCTTGCCTACTGGATATAGATAGATACTGTATTTAGTTGCACGTCTACTTCAAGGCTGGTAGTTTAAAATCAATAATCTCATACATAAAACAAGTGACCAAAATTTTGGCCATATTTCTGACAATACACGATATTGTAGAATGAATCATACCAAACTGGAATTTGAGCTTGTACAAATGGAAGTAACATACAAGGTTATTACCATGGCTTTACTTACTAAATCATTTGTGCTGTTTTCCAGTTTGGCAGGGATATAAATTTTATAGTTAATGAAATAAAGAACATAGAACATTACACCATAGGAACAAGGATCGTGAGTGATGTGCTAGAAAAACGCAGCAGGTTAGGCAGCATCCAAGGAGCAGGAGAGTCAACGTTTCAGGCAAAAGCTTTTCCAGCACCACACTCTCGACTCTATCCTCCAACATCTGCAGTCCTTAGTTTTGCCCAGCACAGGAACAAGCCCTGCAGCCTACAACGTCTGTGCTGATGTGATTCTAAACTAATCCCCATCTGCCTGCACATGATGCATATTCCTCTATTCCCTGCCTGTTTACATGTCTGGCTAAATGCCTCTTAAACTTTGCCTTCTACCATCTTGCCTGACAGCGCATTCCAGGCATCGACCACCTTTATGTAAAAAACTTTCCTCACACATCCCTTTTAAACTATCTCCCTCTCACTTTCAACCCTGGGAATGAAACTCTTTCATGCCCCCATACTTTTATATACATCTATCAAGTTGCCCCTCAGCCTCAGATGCACAAACAATCTAAGTTTGTCTAACCCCTCCAAATTCACTCTAATCCTGGCAACACAATTATTTAAAGATTTACACCAATAACTTCAATATTATGGGACATGAAGTGTGACTACCATAAATATTTAATTGGCCCTGATATTCTCACTTTCTCCTTCTCTACTTCATTCACACTTTTCAAAGTAACCCTAGATTTTAGTTTTAGAACCCCTTAATTTATATGATGTTAAATACCCATTAATCAGGAATAAATTAAAATGACAGAATTATCACATATTCCTGAGGTATATTTGTTTATTTGAGTCCTACTTAAATTAATTTTTCATGAATTGTTTTTTAATTTTGATTAATCCGTTGAGAAGCTCCTCTTAACAAGGTACATTGGCCATTATACAAAAGTAAGAAGCAGCTTTGTGCATGGCATTACACATAAGTTTGCTTTTACAGACAATGAGCAGATATTATTTTGACAATTTTATAGTTCACATAATGAAAGCTGTGATAAAGTGTCATTATCTATGATAATTTTGGTTGTGGGAATATAAATTCACAAATAATGGAATAATTGAGGAGGATACAAAACATATATTGAGAGTACAATCACCAGTTCATATTATGTTCACCACCACCGGATGCAATTACCTACTTATTGTCAACATTTTGATTTATTTATTCCTTTTATGGTGCAATGATACTTTTTGTACTAATTTGCTGATGCTGTGGAATAAATCCTCCCTTGAGTAAACTGTTTTCTGATGACACCACTAATATTTCAGTACAAATAATGTGTTGGGTTTGCATTTACAAGGATTATCTTGGAGATGTGTGGGTGGTAGGAACTCTTCAACATGAGACTACAGAACTTTTACTGGCTGGAAATATTTGTAACACCTCCACAAACTAAATTTTTACTCTGGCTAGATCATAATTACTTCACTACAATGTGGTGCCTTTGCTTTTGTGGAAATTCAGAGCATTGTCATAAAAATATGTAAACATTTAGTGCTGTTCGATCTGTTGATGCTCAAATAAAAAATACATCAACTCAGGGATGCAAATGTCTGCCATGGGCCTTTATGTACTAAACAGAATGATTCTTGCCTTGTATGTGGCAGACCGTTCATGTGACGTAGGATCTAAAGCATAGGTGTTATTTCTTTTTTATGTCATCTCTACCATTGTTCTGCTTCATGATTCAGATAAAGTGAAATGCAACTTGATGGATAACGTCACCAGTTTGAACTGATTAGAGTGGATACAGGCCCTTCGGCTCAACAAGTCCACAAGACCCTCTGAAGACTAAGCCACCCAGACCCGTTTCCCTCTGACTAACGTATCTAACACTATGGGCAATTTAGAATGGCCAATTCACCTGTCCTCGACTGTGAGAGGACACCGGACCATCCGGAGGAAACCCACACTGACACGGGGAGAATGTGCAAATTCTGCAAAGACAGTTGCCTGAGGCCAGAATCGAACTTGGGTCCCTGGTGTTGTGAGGCAGCAGCGCTAACCACTGAGCCACCGTGTCACCAGACTGTTGGTAGCAAGCCACTACTGTTTAAGAAATGATTCTAAGTGTCTTAGAAATATGCTTTCTGTGCTACCCTGAAACATTGGTTATTTGAGAGTTGAGTAAATAGGACTTAACATGGGCAATGCTTTACAACTATTTAGACACAGTTTCCCATCCACTGAAGTTGATTTTATAGGAGTTGACTCAACAGGGATCCTAAAAGCTTGCAAGATTAGCACATGTCCCAACTAACCTCAAGCCATTAAAGGCATCCTTTCCCTTCAAAGGAAACTGTTATATTCAACAGGAAGCTCTTATTGGTGCAAATCAACCCAGGAATGGGGCTGTTAAATGCACAAATTCTGCTTGGGGGCAATGCTGAACAAGATGTGTAAGTTTAGAAGCAAACTATCAGAAGGGAACGGGAGCAGGTGGCAATGAAGTGAATACTCTGAGTCAAGCCCCAAAAACCGAGCAGCAATCCAATTATGGACTAAAGAAACTCAAATAAACAAATATACCTCAGGAATATGTGATAATTCAAGAAGCAAGGTATGAATGATTGACCATGTTATCAAGGCAGTATTTTACTCCCATCATGGATTCCCAGCAAAACAGAAGTGAAGGGAAATCAGGAGCAGTCCTCCGTGCTTATAAAGCACAAGGGAAACGGCTTGTAGTTTTTGAAGGTGAAAAATCTCAGATTCAGAATGTCATAGTCAGTGTGCTGTCCCAGGTCAAATCATCAATATCTGCTTAATCAATTACCTTCCTTCCATCATAAGATCAGATATGGCATATTCACTGAAGATTGCACTATGTTCAGTATCACTTGTAACTTTTCAGATGATATAGCAATACAAAAACCATTTGGTGCAAAACCTGGAAAATAGACTTGGATTGTTAAGTAGCAAATAACATTCAAGCCACATAAAAGTGCATGCAATTGCTACTTTCAAAAAGAGGGAACATAATAATTTCTTCTTGACATTCAATGGCTTTAATGTTGCTGAATCCTACACCATTAATACCCTGTGGGTTACTAGAATTAGAAAACTTAACTAGACCAGCCAATACATCTCGATATACCTAGACATAAACTAACTAAATACAAGGCAAGAAGGGAAGGTCAGAGGCTTAGGATTCCATGCCAAGTCACCTCCTAACTACTCAAACCACCACTCACAAAGCCCAAGTGATTGGTTTGACGAAATATTTTTCACTTGCCTGGATGACTGAGGCTCCAACAACACTCACAATGGTTGATACCCTCCAGGACAAAGGTTTTTCTTATTCACTTCTGGGACATGGGCATCGCTGGCTGGCCAGCAATTATTGCCTGTCCCTAGTTCCCTTGAGAAGGTGATGGTGAGCTTTTTTCTTGTAGGCAGTCCATGTACCTACAGAAGTGTGTACTTGATCTATGTCTACACACTAACTTTAATCTTCACTTCTTCTAACACTGATACACAGTACAAGGTGCCCTGCTAAACTTCCTTTGACAGGATTTTCTGAATCTCTGACCTTTAACCACCACCGAGTAGAACAGTGCAGCAGAGGTACAGGAATGTCACTATCTGCAAGTTCCCCTCCAAACCATACATCATTCTGAATTGGAACTGTTCCCTCAGTATTACTGGGTCAAAATTGTCAAGTTTGCTTCATGTCAGTATCATGCTTATAACGACACTATATACTCTGCAGCAGTTCAGCTACATGACCAACCCACAATCGTTTCCAGGATAATTAGAGATGGCAAATAAATGTTCGCAATGCTAGTGCTGCTGACATCCCATTAAAGCAAAAGCTATAAAAGGAGAAGTTTATGTCTGCATATTGTTACGACACGGGGTAAACTCCTCTGTCAATTTAAACCAGACACACAGAGAAGCTCACCTCGTGCTGTAATCTGTTAAATTTTGAGAGGCAAAGAACCATTCCAGATTTCACTATTAATAGTAAAAATTAACAATTTTTTAAAGTCCAACAGAGGACATTAAAAAAACAAGTATTTACAACTCCTTTCTCTTAAACCTATCCTTTACCTTCTACTCTACAATAATGGTCCAATAAATTCCCTCTCCAATTTATGGCAAATCACTTTCAAACCCACTTGTCATCTTCAGATGTCAAACTTTCTCTGTAGATTTCTCTTGGTCAGCTTCAGTGTTCTGCTGCACGAACATCCGGTTTTATAACCCAAAACATCAGATCATTTAATTGGTTTGATGCCATCCCAAACAGTAAAATTCAAATTTGATTGGATTTGGGTATCTGGGACATAATTTTTCCTGATTGGTCAAATTTGAATTTGTTTTTGTTCCAAGGCAATGCAACACTAGCTATTTGTTTCAAACAAATGTTACATTTTAAAATTGTTCAGCACACTCTGTGCTTTCAGTCAGTCCTTGCTAGCTTCCTCTCTTTCTTAAAGATACAGTACTTTTCGCATCAGAGAGTGGAGGGTGCTGGGTGAAGTGAAGTCGGAGCGCAAAGCCAGTCGGGAAGGAAAGTGATTGTTATTTGAGTGGGTGTGTTCTAGACCCCAGGTCCTACAAAGTCGGGCCTCCCTCCCTCCTCCTCTAACCTAAATTAAAAGTCCACAGACTTGCCCCAAAAAGAGGGTCCAAGGCAGTTCCTGTGGATTGAAGAGTGAGGCTTTAGCTCAGGAGTCTTTGACTAGGAGGTTGAGTGAAGTGATTGCGCCACAGTTGAAGAGGGTGAAGACATGACTGCCAAGCTGGTTCAGTGTGCTACGTGCTTGATGTGGGAGGTCAACGACTCTGGTGTGTCTGGCTCGTATAAGTGTGGAAAGTGTGTGCACGTTCAGCTACTGACAGAGCATATTGCAGCGCTGATGAAAGAACTCGAGGATTTTAGGCTCATTCGAGAGAACGAGATCTTACTGGACAAGACCTTCAGTGAGGTTATTACATCAATCGTACCAGAAGAGAGCAGACGATGAGGAAGGCAGAGAGGAGACAGGTGCAAGAGACCCCGGGGGAAGTACCTGTCAGGAACAAGTTGAATCTTTTGGAAACAGTAGAGGCAGATGACACTGCCAGTTCGTGAGGCGGCCAGGTCTGTCAATCAAAAGTTGGCGTGGAGACAGAGCGGAAGAGTTGAACATCGCACAGAGCCGTGGTAATAGGGGATTCCATAGTGAGAGGAACTGACCGGGGTTTTTGTGGCAGCAGATGGGACTTAAGGATGGTGTGTTGCCTTCCTGGTGCCAGGGTTAAAGACATCACAGACAGAGTGCAGGAAATCCTCTAGGACGAAGGTGAAGAGCCAGAGGTGGTGGTACATGTCGGCACAAATGGTGTCGGGAAGAAGAGGAGGAACATACTACAGCGGGCCTTTGGAGAACTAGGAAGAAGGCTGAAAAGCAGGACGTCCAAGGTGATTATCTCCAGTTTGCTTCCAGTTCCTCGGGCTGGTGAGGCCAGAAACAGGGAGATAATGGACTTGAATGTGTGGCTGGGGAACTGGTGCAGGAAGCAAGGATTTAAATTCTTGGATCACTGGGGTATGTTTTGTGGTAAGCATAAATTCTACAAGAGACACGGTTTGCACCTTAATAGGTTAGGGACCAGCATTCTGGCAGGCAGGTTTGCTACTGCAACACAGCTATGTTTAATCTAAATAGGGGGGAGAGGACAAACTGGATGTTTAAGAAGGAAATTGGAGGGAAAGTTAGAACAAGGGAAGTCAAGAAAGACAACTGTATCAATGAGGCAGAAAACTCAGAAAGGAATCATGCTGTAAGGCTAAGTGAAATAGGAGTTGATGGGAAGGGTGAGGGCAGTAACAAATTAAAAATACTATACATGAATGCACAAAGCATTAGAAATAAGATGGATGAGCTTGAGGCTCTTTTGGAAATTGGCAGATATGATATTGTGGGGATAACTGCGACATGGCTTCAAGTGGACAGGGCCTGGGAAATGAATATTCAAGGCTACACGTGCTATCGTAAGAACAGACTGACGGGCAGAGGGGGTGGGGTGGCCCTGTTGGTAAGGGATGATATTCAGTCCCTTGCGCAGGGGGATGTAGAATCAGGGGATGTAGAGTCAGTGTGGATAGAGCTGAGTAATACTAAGGGTAAAAAGACACTCTTGGGAGTTATCTACAGGCCCCCAAACAGTAGTCTGGAAGTCGGATGTAAGTTGAATCAGGAGCTGAAATTGGCCTGTCGCAAAGATGTTACTACAGTTGTCATGGGGGATTTCAACATGCAGGTAGACTGGGAGAATCAGGATGGTATTGGACCTCAAGAAAGAGACTTTGTGGAGTGCCTCAGAGATGGCTTCTTAGAACAGCTGGTGCTGGAGCCGACCACGGAGAAGGCAATTCTGGTATTGTGCAATGAACCAGAATTGGTCAGGGACCTCAAAGTGAAGGAGCCATTGGAAAGTAGTGACCATAATACAATAAGCTTCAGTCTGCAATTTGAGAGGAAGAGGGTACAATCGAAGATGACAATTTTTCAATTGAATAAAGGGAACTATGGAGCTATGAGGGAGGAGCTGGCCAAAGTTCAATGATGCAATACCTTAGCAGGGATGACAGTGGAGGAACAATGGCGGATATTTCTGTGTATAATGCAGAAGTTGCGGGATCAGTTCATTCCAAAAAGGAAGAAAGATCCTAGGAGGAGGCATGGGTGGCCGTGGCTGACGAGGGAAGTTAAGAAACATATAAAGTTAAGAGAGAAAAAGTATAACATAGCAAAGATAAGTGGGAAAACGGAGGACTGGGAAGCTTTTAAAGAACAACAGGGGATTACTAAGAAGGAAATACACAGAGAAAAAATGAGGTACGAAGGTAAACTGGCCAATAATATAAAGGAGGATAGTAAAAGTTTTTTTAGGTACATGAAAGGCAAAAAAATGGTTAAGACTAAAATTGGGCCCTTGAAGACAGAAACAGGGGAATATATTACGGAGAACAAAGAAATGGCAGAAAAATTGAATTGGTACTTCAGATCTGTGTTCACTGGGGAAGACACAAGCAATCTCCCTGAGGTAACAGTGGCTGAAGGACCTGAACTGAAGGGAATTTATATTTGCCAGGAATTGGTGTTGGAGAGGCTGTTAGGTCTGAAGGTTGATAAGTCCCCGGGGCCCGATGGTCTACATCCCAGGGTACTGAAGGAGGTGGCTCGAGAAGTCATGGATGCATTGGTGATTATTTTCCAGAGTTCGGTAGATTCAGGATCAGTTCCTGCGGATTGGAGGGTGGCTAATGCTATACCACTTTTTAAGAAAGGTGGGAGAGAGAAAGCAGGTAATTATAGACCAGTTAGTCTGACCTCAGTGGTGGGAAAGATGCTGGAGTCTACTATAAAGGATGAAATTACGACACATCTGGATAGTAGTAACAGGATAGGTCAGAGTCAGCATGGATTTATGAAGGGGAAATCATGCTTGACAAATCTTCTGGAATTTTTTGAGGATGTGACTCTGAAGATAGACGATCCAGTAGATGTAGTGTACCTGGACTTTCAGAAAGTTTTTGATAAAGTCCCACATAGGAGGTTAGTGAGCAAAATTAGGGTGCATGGTATTGGGGGCAAAGTACTAACTTGGATTGAAAGTATTAACTTGGTTGGCTGATAGGAAACAAAGAGTAGTGATAAACGGCTCCATTTCGGAATGGCAGGCTGTGACCAGTGAGGTACCGCAGGGATCAGTACTGGGACCGCAGCTTTTTACAATATATGTTAATGATATAGAAGATGGTTTTAGTAATAACATTAGCAAATTTGCTAATGATACTAAACTGGGTGGCAGGGTAAAATGTGATGAGGATGTTAGGAGATTACAGGGTGACCTGGACAAGTTAGGTGAGTGGTCAGATGCATGGCAGATGCAGTTTAATGTGGATAAATGTATGGTTATCCATTTTGGTGGCAAGAACAGGAAGGCAGATTACTACCTAAATGGAATCAATTTAGGTAAAGGGGCAGTACAGAGAGATCTGGGTATTCTTGTACACCAGTCAATGAAGGTAAGCATGCAGGTGCAGCAGGTAGTGAAGAAGGCTAATAGCATGCTGGCCTTCATAACAAGAGGAATTGAGTATAGAAGCAAAGAGGTTCTTCTGCAGCTGTACAGTGCCCTGGTGAGACCACACCTGGAGTACTGTGTGCAGTTCTGGTCTCCAAATTTGAGGAAAGACATTCTGGCTATTGAGGGAGTGCAGCGTAGGTTCACGAGGTCAATTCCTGGAATGGCAGGATTACCTTACACTGAAAGACTGGAGCAACTGGGCTTGCATACCCTTGAGTTTAGAAGACTGAGAGGGGATATGATTGCGACATATAAGATTGTTAAAGGATTGGACAGTCTGGAGGCAGGAAACATGTTTCCGCTGATGGGTGAGTGCCGAACCAGAGGACACAGCTTAAAAATAAGGGGTAGATCATTTAGGACAGAGATGAGGAGAAACTTTTTTACTTAGAGAGTGGTGGCTGTGTGGAATGCTCTGCCCCAGAGGGCAGTGGAGGCCCAGTTCTCTGGATTCATTTAAGAAAGAGTTGGATAGAGCACTCAAGGATTGTGGAATCAAGGGTTATGGAGATAAGGCAGGAACAGGATACTGATTAAGGATGATCAGCCATGATCATATTGAATGGTGGTGCAGGCTCGAAGGGCAGAATGGCCTATTCCTTCACCTATTGTCTATTGTCTAGTACACACCTACACCTTCATAGCAATATGGTTAAGGTTGTGAATGCATCTTTGCTTCACCACTCACACAAGTCAAACCATCAGATCTAACACTATTCAGTACACTAAACACCCATTCAGTAGCAATTAGGACTCATGCTTGTGTGTAATATCCCAACATCTAGATCTGCCAAGGTTACACCTACCAATCTCTGCACATTGCCTCAACACAATGTAACACAATCACTTCCTTTCTGCCTTCATTCTTGCAGGACAGTTTGCCATAACAGATTTGTCATTAGAAACTCCTTCTCCTCACCTCTTTTTTTGTACACTGTCAAAGAAACCTTACAAAACTGCAGCATAGCACATCCACAAATTAATCAAAGCAGAAGTAAGTCAAATGTTGTCAAATCTTTTCAATAGCATTCGTGCTGGGCCCCACTTACAGCTGAATCATGGTATTGTTGAATGAACATGTATGATGTGCCCATCTCTTTATTAAAAAAAACTGAGGATGCTGGAAATCAGAAATTGCTGGAAAAAGAGAACTCAGCAAGTGTAGCAGCATTTGTGGAGAGAAAACAGAGTTAATGTTTCGGTTCAGTGACCCTTCCTCAGAACTGATTGTTCACTGGACCTAAACGTTAACTTTGCTTTCTCTCCACAGATGCTGCTGGATTTGTTCAGATTTTCCAGCTATTTTTGATTTGGTCTCTACCTATTTACAAGTTTGCAAATGGATTTCAAATTGTTCAATAGGGATGAGTAATAACGTAGCAGCACCAACGGAGAAGCTTTTTGTGCCCGCATGGAAAGCCCAGGTAATGAATTACCATCATGCAGGCCATGCATGGAGGCACAGTGAACACTTAGAGGGCCTTCAACTTCCATTATACTCTCTTTAGCAGAGTGATAGATCTGAATTTTGCAGTAGAAGTGTCCAACTACGATTCGTAAGTGAGATGATTTTTGAAACAAAAAGAACACAAAGGAAGATGATAAAGAGGTTAGACTAGCTGAGTGGCATTTTCAGTAGACAGCAGTGATGACTTGATCAGACTAGATTAGATTAGATTACTTACAGTGTGGAAACAGGCCCTTCGGCCCAACAAGTCCACACCGACCCGCCAAAGTGTAACCCACCCATACCCCTACATCTACATCTACCCCTTACCTAACACTACGGGCAATTTAGCATGGCCAATTCACCTGACCTTCACATTTTTGGAGTGTGGGAGGAAACCGGAGCACCCCGAGGAAACCCACGCAGACACGGGGAGAATGTGCAAACTCCACACAGTCAGTCGCCTGAGTCAGGAATTGAACCCGGGTCTCTGGCGCTGTGAGGGAGCAGTGCTAACCACTGTGCCATATCCTTCTATGTTGTAAAATAATCATGCTTTATGATACAAATGAAATATTTACTGTTTGTAATGCAGCTTTTTTTCTGTTTATAATCTGCTCAATGTTTGCAGGATTTTCTGTTTTCATTTCAGATTTCCAAAACCAACAACATTTGCTATCATAATAGAAGAAATATGTTTGAATTGTGCCAGTGGTGCCTTTTTCAAACATAAGGAGGGGTCGCAATTTCAAGATTGACAGCAAGAGATTTAGGAGTGAGACGAGGAGAGGCTTCTTTACTCAGTGAGATGTTAGGATTTGGAATGCACTGCCTGGGAGAGTGCTGGGGGCAGATTCCAGCGGCAGTTTCAAAAGAGAGCTGGGTACATATTTGAAAGTTAGGGGGCTCCAGAGATAGGGTTGAAGAGTGGGACTAGCTGGGTCACTCTTTTGGGAACTGATACAGACACAGTTGGTTGGATGGCCTCCTTTTGTATCATAAAAGTTTATGATTCTATGACTCTATAATAAATACCATTTGGTTAGCATATTAGGGCTAACATTTTGTTATTATGAGATACCAATTTAATTTAAAACTGACTGTGCTATAAGGGAAACTAACAGTAGACTTGGGATATCAGCCTCAACTGTGCACTGTTGGTACCAGTTAAGATGAATTACCTTTTTGTCATATTAATTTCTGCCTCAGGAGCCAGCACTTCGTGAACATTTTAATTTTTAGGGATGCAGACAGTTTGAAGGTTGCTGGATTTGATTCTGTGTAGCAGAGCTTTGAGAAATCCTTGGAACAATGAAGGGTTTGATAGAAACCAAAGGTTAATTAATGCAGCTGAGAATGGGGGTTGAAAAGACCACAAGACCATTAGTTTGATGTAGTTGAGCAAGTTTAGAGCGCAGGGAAAGAACCAAAGACATGATAAGCCCAATAAGGCAAACTGTTGTACAAAGCTGCAGTTATGCCTATGATTGTGTGCTGGAGTGCAGTTTCCAGAGTCTAGGAAAACACGGAAGGTTTGAGTTTGATTTATTGCTGTCATGTACTGAGATACAGAGAAAAGTGTTGTTTTACATGCTATACAAACAGTTCGTACCATACAAAGTGAATCAGGGAGCAGAACACAGTGCAGAATACAATGTTAAAGCTGCAGAGAAGATGCAGAGAAAGAGAGAGAGATCAACATTGACATCTGAGAGGTCCCTTCACAGGTCTGATAACAGCAGGGAAGAAACTGTTCTTGAATCTATTTGTACACGTATTTAAACTTTTATATTTCTGCCCGACAGAAGAAGGTGGAAAAGAGTCTAACTGGGCTGGGAGGGGTCATTGATTATGTTGGTTGCTTTCCAAGGCAGTAGGAAGTCCAGATGGAGTCAGTGATAGAAGGCTGATTTGCGTGATGAACTGGGCTGTATTCATGACTCTCTGTAGTCTCTTGTGGTCTTGGGAACAGCAATTGCCAAAACTTTGCATCCAGATAAGATGATTTCTATGGTGCATCTATAAAAGTTAGTAAGAGTCTTTGTGAACATGCCAAATTTCCTTGGCCTCCTGAGGACATAAAGTAATTGATGTTTTTCTTGAACATTTTGTCAATATGGGTGGACCAGGACAGATTGTTGGTAATCATCACTCCCAGGAAACATCTACACCTCAGCACCATTGAGGCAGACAGGGGCATGCCTCCACTCTGCCTCCTGAAGTCAATGACCAGCTCCTTCATTTTGCTGATGTTGATTAAGACATTGCATTTTTTGCACAATGCTGCTAAGCACTCAATCTCTTTCTTGTTCTCTGTTTTGTCACTGTTTGGAATCCAACCTACAACAATGTTATGTCAGCAAATTTGTAAATGGAGTTGGGGTGGAATTATTATGGAGTAGGTTTTCTTGGCTATTTTCACACATTATGGTCCACGGGTCAGGAAGTTGACGATCCAGTTGTAGAGCGGGGAGCCGAGATCCACATCTTGGAGTTTGAGATGAGTTTGTTGGGAATTATGGTGTTGAAGGTGGAGCTGTAGTCAGTAAGTAGGAACCTGACGTGGGTATCCTTGTTATCCAGATGTTCCAGGGATGGGTGTAGGACCAGGGAGATGGTCTGCTGTGGTCCTGTTATAACGGTGGGCGAATTACAAAGATTTAAGGCAATCTGGTGGGCTGGAGTTGGTATGAGTCATGATTATCCACTTGAAGCACTTCATAATTATGGAAGTCAGAGCCACCGAGCTGTTGTCATTGAGGCATGCTACAGGGCTTTTCTTTGGCACCAGGATGATGGTGGTCTTCTTGAAGCAGATGGGAACATCAGATCATGCTAAAATGTTAGGATCTGAATAAATAGCTGGGGAGTCAATCTAGGCCAGTTGCTTTCCATGGGTTCACACTCAAGCAGGCCGAGCTAATGTCTGTGGCACTGACCATAGATACAGGTGCATCTGAGGCTCCTTAGACAGGTAACATTGTTTCACTGACCTTCTGTCCAAAGCAATTGTAGAATGCATTGAGCTCATTAGGTAAGGATGTATTGTTGCCAGCACTTTTTTTTAAATTTGTAGGCTATTATGTCATGTAAACCTTGCCACAAATGACAGGTGATCATGTGGTTAGTCTGGATCTCAAGCTTAGTTTGAATTGCCTCTTGGCCTCCCTGGCAGACCTGGATTACCTGTATAGGTCAGAGTTGCTCGACTCGAACACCTCAGGCCTAGACATCATTGGAAATAAATCTCCTGGTTCATCCATGGTTTCCAGTTAGGGAACATTCAGATTAACTGCTTCGGCATGCAGTCTTCTACACGTTTAATAGTGAAGTCTGTGATTGTAGTGGCTTACTTGATTAGGTTGGCTGTTGAGTTTTTGAATATGGACCGGTCCACCGACTCTAAGTAGTCCTGTAGGAGTCTTTCTGTTGGCTCAGACCAACATTGCAATACCTTCTGTACTGGGTCCTCATGCTTCAATTTAAGCTTGTAAGTGAGGAGGAGGAGCATGATGTTGTGATCTGTTCTTCCAAAATGTGGATTGGGGATGGAACATTAGGCATCTTTGATAGCTGTATAGCAATGGCCAAGACTGTTCAGATCGCTGGTAGGCCAGGAGACATTTTGATGGTATCTTGATTATACATTCGTGAGGTTGATCTGGTTGAAGTCATTAGCTATGATGAACAGGGCTTCAGACCATTCCATCTTAAGACTGTCTGTAGTCTTATGTACGTCACCAAGTACACTTTTCACTTCCTCATGGGTTGGGATGTAAACCGCTGTCAGGATAGCAGAGGTGAACTCGCGTGGCAGGTAGTAGGACATCACTTCACTGTAAGATATGTCCAGGCAGCAGTAACTCACCAGGGTCACCATGTCAGAGTGTCAGGGGATATTGATTAGGAGCCAGACCTGACTGGCCATTGCCTTGTTGAAGGCTGCCGAGTAGTCCATTCGGTGAAATGAGGGAAAGGTGGGTGATAAACCATGATGGGATCAATCATTGAGACAATCCATGCCAAAGTGTCTCATGATGGCCGGTTTTAAAACTGGACTGGGAAAAGTGAAGAATTGTAATTCCTAATGAAGTTGAATGAGATTTGATAGTACACCATGTCATTAATGTCTGGCAATATTGGTGAGGAATCTGTTGCATCTGTCAAGATCAAACCTACAATATGTAGATACTGATCAGTATCTGTTACTGTGTCTATTTGCCATATGCCAATTCTGGATGTTGGAACACAAATTGTAAATTTTATTGTGCAGTATATTACAGTTCTAATATTGTGCTTTAAACTTGACTGTTGTTAGGTCAAAACTGTGGAATCATGCAGCTTAATTCTCTTAGTAGATCCCCTGGATTTCACACAAAAACAGAAATTACTGATGAAACTCAGCAGGTCTGGCAGCATCTGTACAAAGAAAGCAGAATTAACATTTTGAGTCCAGTGACTGTTAATCAGAACAGATACACCAGACCTGTTGAGATTTGGCAGCAACATTTGGTTTTTGTCACAGATCTCCAGTATCTACAGCTTTTTGTATTACTGTACCTTGTATTTTGCACATTATCTACCTTTTAAAAAAATTCATTGGTCCCAAGCCAGAATCCACAATAGATTTGGTGGTCTGGTGCCATAGTGAAGATACTTTCTGGATTTACAAAAAATCCTGCAATTTTATGAATGTGCAGGTAGTCCATTGTAAGCAATATTATGGGTCTTTAGTGTCCTTATTAACTAAAAAAGTTTGTACAAGGAGAATTGATTTGCTTACTAGCATATAATATATTTTAAAAATCAAAGGAAAATAAAGGAAACAAAATGGAACAGAGATTATAATATGAAATTGTTGACCTTGTTCCACCCGTGAGCAACTGTTCGAGATCAAAAATCTTCGTTCCAGGACATCTCTGCAGGAGTATCTCGTATAATCTCTTAGGCCTAACCATCTTCAGCTGCTTCATCAGTGACCTACCCTCCATCATGAGATCAGAAATGAGGGTGTTCGCTGGCGATTGCACAATGTTCAACATCATTTGCAACTTCTCAGATACTGAATCAGACCATGTCCAAATGCAGCAAGATCTCCAAAACATCCAGGCTTGGGCTGTCAAGTGGCAAGTGACATTTACATCATTCAAATGTTAGGTAATGACTGAGTGTGGCGTCAGGTTCCCTCGCAAAAATGAAGTCAAGAGAAAATCTAACATAATCACTTGTCTTTCAATGGTGTTAACATCACTGAATCTCCCAGTATCAACATCCAGAAGGCCATAATTGACCAGAAATGTAATCAGCCTAGCCATATAAATATAATAGCTACAAGTGAGCTAAAGGTCAGATGCTAGGAAAACAACAAGCAAATGACTCAACTCCAGACTCCCTAAAGCTTGTCCACCATCGACAAGAGAAATCAGCATTATGATGAAATATTCTCCACTCGTCTGGATGCGTGCAGTTCTAATATCACTCAAGACGTCTGACATCACTCAAGACAAAGACACTGTTTGATTGGTATTACATCCACAAACATCTACTCCCTCCATCACCGACACTCAGTAACAACAGCATGTACCATCTACAAGATGCATTGCAGAAATTCACCAAAGATCCTTAGATTGCACTTTCCAAACCCCCAACTATTGCCATCTAGATGGACAAGGGCAGGAGATATAGAGGAACACCATCACCAGCAAGATCCCCTGCCAGTCGTCATCTTCACTTGGAAACATATCACATTCCTCAGTATTGTTGAATTAAAATCCTTGCAATCCCTCCATAATGACATTGAGGGTATAACTACAGCACATGGAATACAATGGTTCAATAAGGCAACTCACCACCATCTTCTCAAGAGCAACTCAGAATGGGAAATAAATGCTAGTCCAACGGGCAATGCCCACATTCCATAAATGAACAAAAACAAACTGATTGTCCTCTGGTATCAATGAACCTTCCCTAGTTGTCATGACTGTATAATTATTTTTTAAAACTTATTTGCAGTGTACAGAACATCAGTGAGAATTCATTAGTTTCCAAATCACCTGGACCCCAACCCCAACCCAGATCCAACCCTACGACTCAGCTCCGCCCTCTTGACCTGACCTACCTGTCCATCTTTCTTCCCACCTAACCGCTCCACACTCCCCACTGATCTATCCCTATCACCATTGCCTCCTACCTTCACCCACATATTGCCATCCCAATTACCTCTCCCTCAGCCCCAGCCCCCTCCCCATTTATTTCTCAGCCCCCTTCCCCATCCACAATCTTGATGAAGAATTAAGATGGAAATGTGGTCTCTCTCAGAGTCATAGGGTCATAGAGATGTACAGCATGGAAACGGACCCTTCAGTCCAACCCGTCCATGCCGATCAGATATCCCAACCCAATCTAGTCCCACCTGCTAGCACGCGGCCCATATCCCTCCAAACCCTTCCTATTCATATATCCATCCAAATGCCTCTTAAATGTTGCAATTGTACCAGCCTCCACCACACCCTCTGGCAGCTCATTCCATACACGTACCACCCTCTGGTGAAAAAATTGCCCCTTAGGTCTCTTTTATATCTTTCCCCTCTCATCCTCAACCTATGCCCTCTAGTTCTGGACTCTTCAACCCCAGGGAAAATACTTTGTCTATTTATCCTATGTATGCCACTCATAATTTTGCAAACCTCGATAAGGTCACCCCTCAACCTCCGACACTCCAGGGAAAACAGTCCCAGCTTGTTCAGCCTCTCCCTATAGCGTAAATCCTCCAACCCTGGCAACATCCTTGTCAATCTTTTCTGAACCCTTTCAAGTTTCACAACATCTTTCCGATAGGAAGGAGACCAGAATTGCACACAATATTCCAACAGTGGCCTAACCAATGTCCTGTACAGCCGCAACATGACCTCCCAACTCTTGTACTCAATACTCTGACCAATAAAGGAAAGCATACCAAACTCCTTCTTCACTATCCTATCTATCTGTGACTCCTCTTTCAAGGAGCTATGAACCTGCACTCCAAGGTCTCTTTGTTCAGCAACACTCCCTAGGACCTTACCATTAAGTGTATAAGTCCTGCTAAGATTTGCTTTCCCCAAATGCAGCACCTCGCATTTATCTGAATTAAACTCCATCTGCCACTTCTCAGCCCATTGGCCCATCTGGTCCAGATCCTGTTGTAATTTGAGGTAACCTTCTTCGTTGTTCACTACACCTCCAATTTTGGTGTCGTCTGCAAACTTACTAAATGTACCTCTTATGCTTGCATCCAAATCATTTATGTAAATGACAAAACGTAGAGGACCTAGCACCAATCCTTGTGGCACTCCACTGGTCACAGGCCTCCAGTCTGAAGAACAACCCTCCACCACCACCCTCTGTCTTCTACCTTTGAACCAGTTCTGTATCCACATGGCTAGTTCTCTCTGTATTCCATGAGATCTAACCTTGCTATTCAGATGCTACCATAATTGCTGTGCATTTTCCAGTGCCACAGTTTATCGACTCTCCAAGTATGACCTTACTGACTGAGTTTGGATTCACTCTGCATCAGAGGATCAGCTAAAAATAATTACAGGAATATAAATAAGTAATTTTCTATTTGGTCAGGATCAGAAAAAAGAGTTTCCAATGCTGTCCTGGAGATTTAGACCTATGTGCTAACAACTCACATGTCACAAGTAAACAAGTCTGCATTAATTTCAGTAGTCGGCCACTGACATTCAGTGGCAGCTGGACAGACAAAATAAAGGACATAAATTCTGATCTGAATCATGGAAAAAAAACAATCACAAGTTGATCTATTGGGTTTCTTCCCTATTTCAATACTCTGGACCCAGATCATCATTTATATCACCTTATTTTCTATATTTTAGTAGCTTCATAAGTGAAGGTGATCTCAGATTCTTGTAACTTCAATCTGAAGCATCGCTAATAGGGCCAGAAGGCTTGAGGCGCCATTCTGGTGCTAGATGGAAGCCCCTGAAGTGACCTGTAAAATGTATCCCCCTCTCTGAGCAATTAGAAACTGATCTCTTCCCCATGACTTGGAATCAACTCAAAAGCCACATATATTGGAAAACTTAAGTTCATGTTTGACATAATCTTTCAGCTAATAAAACCAGTGCTTATCTAAATTTTCAATATGGGTTCTCGTGAAGGAGCTCCCTGGTGATTGTGCAATCTTGTAGAAGTGGCCCATCTGTTGATAATTTTGGAATTTGGCAAAGCTTAATTTCTGTTTAATATATTTTAAATTCAAAAAGACAAGAACGTTTTATTAAAAAAGAGACCAAGGACTAGAACCATGACAACAAGTGACCAAAGGGCCAATGCCTATTATTAGAATGTTAGTGGTAATAATTAACTTTCTTAAGGTATTGACTGAGCACAGCTGTCACATTTGTTGATGGTCCTTTGTAATGGATAAGAGTGATAGGTATATGTTCACATTTCATTGTGTTCCAATCCTGAGGGAATAATTGCCATCTGTGGTTACATTTCATTTTCAAACTAATGTTCGATGGGGAAAGAACAGATTGCAGAAGTAATATTCAGTGAGAAAATGACAAATAAATGTGCAACGTATTCTGAGAGATTAACCTGGATATTTACCACAAGGCAATTCCATGAAAATGAAAGAAAATGAAAAAGAAATGATTCATGGTGTGGGAGCAAATTACTGCAGATACTATGTATTGAAAGCAACAAATGCTCATAGCAAGTCAAACAGCATCCATGGAGAGAGAGCAAGCTAACGTTTCTCATCTAGGTGACTCTTCATCATAGCTGAAGTGTGGAAGGGACAGCATTTGTGCAATAGTTGTGGGGACGGGTGAGTGTAGGGATGGTGAGATGTAGAATGCTGGTGGAGAAAAGATGTTGATAGTTTAAGTTAAATGATTGGAATGTGAGAATGGCAGAATAATGGTGTGTCTAACTGCCAGACTTCAAAGAGCAGACAGTCCCACTGTAGTTAGAGGAAGGGAGAGAAGACATGGTGACAGAGAATGTAACAAGTAAAAATAAAAATAAAAAAGAAAGGAAGCAATGGGAGACAGGTGAATCTAAAAGGAAAGGAAGAAATGAAAGTTGGTTCACAATTTGAAGGCATTGAACTCAATGTTATATCATGAAGGCTGTAAAGTGCCTCGTCTGAAGATGACATGTTGTTCCTCTAGTTTGCGCTGTGATTCACTGGAGCAATACAAGATGTCAAAGACAGACAAATGGGTGTATCAGAAGAATGTTAAGTTAAAATCTAACTGGTTATGGGTAGGTCAGGGTCGTGCTTACACACAGACTGGAAGGATTCTGCAAAGCAGTCACCATTCTGCATTTGGTTTCTCCAATGTAGAGTAGGCCACCTTGGGTACAGTGAACAAAATACGCAAGATTGGATGAAGTACAGGTGACCTGCTGTTTCACCTGGAAAGACTGCTGAGGGCCTTGGATGGTGAGCAGGGAGGTGGTGAAGGAGCAGTTATTGCACCTTTTGTGATTGCATGGGAAGATGCCGTGGGAAGGTGTTGGCGGTCATGGAATGGACTGGGTGTCCTGGAGGGAATGATCCCTGTGAAATACATATGGACGGGTGTGAGGGGAAGATGTGTTTGGTGATGATGTTCTGCTGGAGTTGTCTGAAATGTGGAGACTGTTTGGATAAAAAGTGAGGACAAGGAAAACCAAATCACATTGTTGTGATTAGGAAACATGGATTTTGCTGTCATTAAAAATAGCAGGAATCTAGAAGATTGGGAAAACTTTAAGGGTCAACAGAAAGCCACAGAAAGGGTTCTAAAGAAAAGTAAGATATGGTATGAGAAAAAACTAGCATAAGTTTCTACAAATATATAAAATGAAGAAAAGTGACTCGAGTAAATGTTGGTCCTTTAGAGGATGAGAAGGGGAAGTTAGTTATGGGATATGATAAAATGGCTGAGGCATTGAACAGGTACTTTGCATCAGTCTTCACAGTGGAGGATACAAATAACATGCCAGTAAGTGATGAAGAGACGAAGATAAGGTGAGGATCTGGAAACAATTATTATTATGGAGGAGTTAGTGTTGGATAAGCTAATGTAGATAAGGACAGATAAGTCTCCTGGCCCAGATGGAATGCATCCCAAGGTACTAAAAGTGATGGCGAGAGAAATAGCAGATGGACTGGTGGTAATTTTCTAGAATTTGCTGGACTCTGGGGCAGTCCTAACAGATTGGAAGATAGCAAATGTGACACCATTGCTTTAAAGGGAAGCAGACAAAAGATGGAGAATTATAGATGAGTGAGCTTAACCTCTTTAATGGAGAAGATGCTTGAGTCAATTATCAAGGAAGAAATAGCAGGGCATCTCGAAAGAAATTGTCCCATTGTACAGCTGGGTTCATGAAGGACAGGTCATGCTTCACAAAACTTTGGAATTTGGAATTCTATGAAGGCATTTCAAGCAAGGTGGACAACAGAGACCCAGTGGCTGTGGTATACCTAGATTTCCAAAAGGCCTTTGACAAGGTGCTGCACATGAGACTGCTGCATAAGGTAAGGATGCATGGTGTTAGGGGTAGAGTATTAGTGTAGTTAGAGGATTGGTTGACTGAGAGGAAGCAAAGAGTGCGGCTAAATGAGTGTTGTTCTGGCTGGCAATCAGTGACTAGTAGTGTGCCTCAGGGATTGGTGTTGGGACCACCATTATTTACAATTTAGAATATTTAGAGCACAATTTAGGTTTGGCGTTGGGGACATACGGTGACACATATGGTGTCAAAATTTGCTGATGACACTAAGATGAGTGGAGAGTAAAATGTGCAGACGACTGTGAAATTTTGCAGAGGAACATAGATACATTGAGCGAGTGGGCAAAGGTCTGGCAGATGGAATACAATGTGAGTAAATGTGAAGTCATACATTTTGGTAGGAGTAACAGCAACATAGATTATTACTTGAATGGTAAAATGTTACAGCATGCTGATTTGCAGAGGCACCTGGGTGTCCTTGACCATGAATCACAGAAGATTGGTCTGCAGGTACAACAAGTAATTAGGAAGGCAAATGGAATTACCCCTCATTGCTAAAGGGGTAGAGTTTAAAAGCAGAGAGGTAATATTACCGCTGTACAAGGTGCTGGTGAGACCACAGCTGGAGTACTGTGTGCAGATTTGGTCTCCTTACTTAAGAAAGGATGTACTGGCACTGGAGGGGATGCAGAAGAGGTTCACTAAGTTGATTCCGGAGTTGAGGAGGTTGGTTTATGAGGAGAGGCTGAGTAGATTGGGATTATATTCATAGGAATTCAGAAGAATGAGGAGGTAGGGGGTGGGGGTGGTGGGGGATCTTATAGAAACATATACAATTATGAAGGGAATTGATAAAATAGAAATAAATAGGATGTTGCCACTAGTAGGTGAAAGGGGCCTCAAGTTTAGAATTAGAATCCCTACAATGTGGAAACAGGCCCTATGAGCAAACAAGCCCACACCGACCCTCCGAAGATAACCTGCACAGACCTATTCCTCTACCCTATTACTCTACATTTACCCTGACTAATGCACCTAAGCCACTCATCCCTGAACACTATGGGCAATTAAGCTTAGCCAATTCATCCAACCTGACATCTTTTGATTGGGGGAGGAAACCAGACCACCCAGAGGAAACCCACGCAGACACAGGGAGAATGTGCAAACTCCACACAGACAGTCGCCCAAGGCTGGAATCAAACCCGAATCCCTGGTGCTGTGAGGCAGCAGTGCTAACCACCGAGCCACCATACCACCCTTCGAGGAAGCAGGTTTAGAACTGAACTGAAAGGAACTTCTTCACCCAGAGGGCTATTAATCGATAGAAATCCTTCCCCAGGGAAGTAGTTGACGCTTTAATCAGTTTTAAAGCTAAGCTGGATACTTTTTTGAAAAATAAAGGAATTTAGGGATATGGTGAAAAGGTGGGTAAGTGGAGCTGAGTCGATGGAAACATTAGCTATGATCTTGTTGAGTGGCGGAGCAGGCTCGAAGAGACGGACAGCCTACTCCTGTTCCTTGTTCTTATGTTCTTATGTTGTGAGTGACAAGAGGGGGCAAGGGCAGAAGCATGGGTAATAGCATAGATGAAATGATTCATGTTTCTTTGATATGAATTTAATTGTATAATTAAATGCACTTTGTGTTTTTGATTGAGCAGAGTGAATGAAATTAGCTGTTTTTTGCAGCAACCAAACAATTGCTGTCCAAACAATTGCTTGGAATGTGAATTAGCTGGTCAAATATGCTAATTAGTGTTTCTAAATTCAGCTGAAATTGAGCAGATCATTCATTGTACAAACTGCTCAGTTTTATCGGGCTCTAATATGGTCTAATCAATCTTCAAGAGATATAAAAAATGGTATGCTTCAGTTAATTGCCTTAATACAGAACCATGAGAAGTAGCAGTGCCCTGCTGGGACTCAATAACACTGCTGTGGGTTTATGTCAGCTCAGGTTTTGCCATCTTCATATTTTCTTTGTTCATTCCCCCTTGCAATCTCCTCTAGGACTTAGTTGTTTCTAGGTATGTACATGATTTTTGAAAATGGGCCTAATGTCCTATTTGGGACAGGAGATTGGCAAATATCTTTGAGTATGCATTTTGGTAAGAAAACAAATCCTTTTGACAGAGTATACTGATTGTCAAAACATTTTGTTTTTATATATAGGAATCATCTATTTATGAGCACATCTATTGTTAAGTTTTTGATTTGGAGGAGGGGGTGTTCGGGTGGACAAAGTTAAAAATCACACAACACCAGGTTATAGTCCGACAGGTTTATTTGGACTCATTAGCTTTCAAAATGCTGCTCCTTCATCAGGTGGTTTTGGAGCAGAATCATAAGACACAGACTTTACCGCAATAGGATTGCAGTGTCTTGGGATGTAATATTAAACAAATTAAGCTTAAGTCTTTCATCATTTAGAAAGAACATGTTAGCTTTGATTCCTTCATATATAATTCCCAGAATTTTTATTCAAGTTACATTCTCAAGGTAGCTTGTAACAATAGGTTAGATTACATTACAGTGTGGAAACAGGTCCTTCGGCCCAACAAGTCCACACCGACCCGCCAAAGCACAACCCACCCATACCCCTACATTTACCCCTTACCTAACACTATGGGCAATTTAGCATGGCCAATTCACCTGACCTGCACATCTTTGGACTGTGGGAGGAAACCAGAGCACCCGGAGGAAACCCACGCAGACACGGGGAGAACATGCAAACTCCACACAGTCAGTCGTCTGAGGCGGGAATTGACCCGGGTCTCAGGCGCTATGAGGCAGCAGTGCTAACCACTGTGCCACCGTGCTGCCGTGTCATCTCAGCACAGATAATGCATTGAAGGTGTGAAGTTAGTCTGACAGTGTCCCAATGTTAGGTCAGACTGATTTTGCTTCTAAATTGGGAGTTACAGATTCTTACATGGAGTAATGCAGTTTTATAGCAAGATAAAATGTAATTCTGCAATGACAAATTTACCCCACAAACTTGGATGTGCATGTGTGCAGGGGAGACCAAATGAGTGCGTGCATGTGGGTGTGTGTGGGGTGGGTGGGTGGGTTGTGAGTGTCTTTGAGAGACTGTGTGTCTGTGTGTGAGCGTAGAGAATAGGAAAGTGTATAAATCTCCAGAACATGATCTACTGTTGTGGGATGTAAGAGAGGAAATTATGAGACCTCTTGCAGAAATATTTGCATCATCTATAGCTATGGGTGAGGAGCCTGATGACTGGAGGATAGCTGATTAAATTAGATTAGATTAATTTCAGTGTGGAAACAGGTCCTTCGGCCCAACAAGTCCACACCGCCCCACCAAAGCACAACCCACCCAGACCCATTCCCTTACATTTACCCCTTCACCTAACACTACGGGCAATTTAGCATGGCCAATTCACCTAACCTGCACATTTTTGGACTGTGGGAGGAAACCGGAATATTGCATGCAGCATTTGTCTCCCTATGTAAAAAAGGATATAATTGCCATCAAGAGAGTGCAGCAGAAGTTCACTAGGTTGATACCAAGGATTATCATATGAGGAGAAATTGGATGGATGAGAGGGGATATGATTAAAACGTGTAAAATTCTTACAGGGCTCAACAGGTAAAATGAAGGGAAGGTTTCTTTCTGATTGTGAAGTCTAGAACTGGAGGTACAATCTCAGGATATGGGGTAGATGATTTAGGATTTAGATGAGGAAAGATTTCTTGGCTCAAAGGGTAATGGACCTGTTGAATTCTCGACAAAAGAAGCTAAGTAGGTCAATTCATTGAATATGTTCAATAAAGGGATTTTAAAAATATTTTAAAGCATTAAGGAATATAGAGAAAAAAGCAGGAATATGATATTGAGATAGAGGATCAACCACGATCCTATTGAAGGACAGAACTGGCTTTAAATAATAATGTAAAATTTGCTGGATTAGCTGAAATGAAGTTAAAAGAAATTTAGTTAGAATGAAATGAGAAGAGAAAACATATGAAACTTAGTGATGACCTAATGATTAGGAAATGTCCATGGGTTTTCAAAGCTTTTGTGTCTTGCATGTTTGTTTACATTAAGTCTTGTAATTCAAGCAGTAATGGGCTGAACTGTCTCAGTAACTGGAAAAGTTGAAGGTTTTATTTAAACAGATACTGTGAGTCAGATGGGATGAGGTGGACTAATTATCAGCTGAATTTGTGATAGTCATTGATTTGTGCTGTGTAAATATTATATTGTTGATTGGATGACATACAAGTGGTGAAAAGTGAGTACAAGCTAAAATATTATGTCAAAGTCATTAAACACAAGAGATTGTTTTCAAAGGCAATACAAGCAAGTCTTAATTGATCAAACCCAATGTGAATGTTTGTCAGCTGTCAAACTGATCATTTTCTGGAGACTGGATAATGTCAAAAATATAAAATGCATTGCTACTTTGTATGGAATGAATTTAAAAGCAGCTTGCCTCACAATAACCTTTAACTACCTTGGGGAGATTAGTTGATCAATGATAAGGAGTTGGATCAGATTGGTATGATGACTCATTCTATCCTGATCTTCAGACATATCCACATAAAAGGGTTCACTTGTAATTGTAAGCACTCCATGGGTAAGATTTTTATTGTACTTATTGCAGTGTTCATTGCTTTAACATAGAACATGTTATTAGAATGCCTTGAGAATGCCTCTGAATATCCAGAGTAAATCTAATTGGAATAAAAATGTATGGGCTTGAAGGGGAGAGCAAACTACTGCTGCTTCTATTTTCTATGTCTGTGCCTGAGTTTAGGTGTGTTGTGACCAGCAGCATTAGCCTTGCTGTAAGGGCTGTCAGGTAAGAGGTGTATCAGTCTTGCTGGGGAGTGTGGAGGCAAGAATTGCAAGGTACCAGCAGTTCATGCCAGAAAGAAGTGCATTGGTAGGGTTGAACCTGGCTGCAGTGGGATGGGTCAGGGACATGTATCAGGTTCAGGAGTTTTGGCAGGTGAGGTCAATGCCAATGGGTTTCAAGATGGTGTCGATTTGTTGGGTTGGGGCTGACCTATGGGATTTTTTAATCCAGGGTTTCAGGCTGGTGGTAGTGAGAGGGGAGGCTTTTGAATGGATAGAACTGTGGCAATAAGCATAATTGACTAGAAATGGCACTCTGCGTATGATAAATAAAAACTGAAAGAACTGCTGATGCTGTAAATCAGAAAAAAGAAACAGAAGTTGCTGGAAAAGCTCAGCAGCTCTGGCAGCATCTGTGAAGAGAAATCAGAGTTAACATTTCAAGTCCAATGACCCTTCCTTGCCTATACTGATTGTTGCTGCCTCATCCCTTGATCATGATGTATCCAGCAAGTCAAACAAACAAACAAAAGTAAGTAAGTTGCATTTGCTGGTCGTCACTAAATAGAATGAAACAGACTTCAGAACAAGATGTAATCAACAAAAATAGTTAGTTTCAGAAGCGTTCAAAGCAAGTCAATGAATCAGCTTTCTTTTATTTATAGACCACAGATATGTATAAAATACATGGGAGCAGAAGTAGGCCATTTGGTTTAAACCTCCATCGACATTATAGATCATCGCTGACCATCTGGCTCAATGCCATTTCCTTGCATTGTCCCTATGTGCTCTGATATCATTACAATTTAGAAATCTATTGACATCTATTGTAAACATATTCAATGACTAAGTCTCCACAGGTGTTTGGAGCATAGAATTCCAAACATTCACTACCTTCAGAGTGAAGAAATTCCTCTTCACCTCAGTCTGAAATAACTTGTCTGTGATGCTAACACTGTGTCCTCTGCTTCTGGACCAGTTCAGCATGGAGAAACATCCTATCTGCATCTACTCTGATGATCCATGTAAGATTTTTATAGGGTTCAATGAGATGTCTCAAAAATACAGGGCCATTCTCCTTGGTGTGTTGCCTGTGATTTGGACACTTTGACCAGCTTATGTATTAAAAATGCTTTACCCAAACAGTCTTGTCGATGTGGTGGATGAAGGGACACAGAACCTGGTTTACAGTTCAACTTAATATTCCTAATTAAGAACACTATGTGTTTCCAAATTCCCAATATTTATTCTCTAACTAGAATTATTCCTTTGAGAAATCAGAGTTAATCAGAATAATCTTGAGAAAAGGTATTACTCTCAATGATCTATAAGTTTGAGCTCGGCCATTGAAATCTTCCTCTCTAACATAGCACTGACTCTCTTCCATAAAAGTGGGTCTCGCAAGTCAGGGGGGATTTTATCCTGAGTCTTTTTGTGTTGTTGCGTGGCCTGCTGCCTTGAGTCTTCCCTGAAAGTTTTTACGGGGCTTTACTGAGTCTTCATTACGGGCTGGCTCCAAGTGTGTGTGCTTTTACTCCCCTTTGTACCAAACTTTCCAGTTCTATGGCCTTTGGCCAATGTGATTATGGGCTGGGTTCAAAACATCCAATGGAGTAATGCTAACACCCTTCATCTCACCATGCTGGGAGGTATAAAGTGCACATACTTAGGCAATCAAGATGCTAAAATGTCTGATCAACACTTCTCCAATACACAACCGTCAGACTAGTTATAAATGGTTCCCCTTGAACCTTTCTAAAATATTAATGTTGGTTTCCACTGTTCTCTTTGGCAGATAGCTGCTGGCTGCTGTTTAATTTAGTTTGGCCAATTTTTTTGTCAGGCCTGACTTCCCCAGCTGTGGGTCAATTTAGAATATTCAGTTCTGGGCCCATAGTTGCTTGACCACAATCCCTCCTTTGATCCATTGAAGTATTTAGAAAATATGGCATCACAGGCTCAGACATACAGTTAGATATCAAGTCTTAGGTGAATAATCTAACTCTCTGAGTATCTGGGTTCTGCATCGTTTGTAGACAACATACCTTATACTCTATCTTCCTTATGCATATCAATAAGCTTAACAGTACTATATACAAAGAAATTGGGAATGAGCCATAACTTACATACACTGGCTCACCCTCAAGCCTCTTTAGCAATTGTTTACACTCATATCGTGTAATAATTTACAATGTCCTTTGTAGGAGTGTAAGAGGATGCAGAGTCCATAGTTTGTTTCTGGATGAGTTCCTTCTTCCAGGACATGAAGTTAAACTCCCCCCTCAAATGAAGGTGGTTAGGTAAATCAAAGTAAATAGGACGAACAATACAGCTGGGTGTGATATGAGATGTATCACAAGCATGTATCTACAGTTGGAGCCCCAGTCCCAGAAATCATCCCATTAATTTGTCACTTTGATTACCCTGATGCCCTTTTCAGTTTGCTCCATCTGTTGAATAACAGTAGCAGAGCCTTTATGTACATGTGCCAATTAAGTCCGGTCCTGCTGTAATGTTTCTGATAGGAGTTCATTGCCAGTTTCATACTTCTCTTCTAAACCAAAAATCTTTTGCCTCCACATGGTCATATCTTTCTGCCTATTCATGCATTTGTAAAAATTGTCTCTTAAACATTGTTATTGTATACACCTTCTCTGCCTCCTTCACCTCTTTTGGTAGTGCATTCCAGGCACTTACCACAATATTCCAAATATGGCCGAACTGAAGTTCTATACAGCTGCAAAATGACTTGTGAATTTTCGTACTCTATGTCCCAACTAATGTTGGCAAGCATACAATATGCCTTCGAGACCATTTTATCCATTTGTGTTGCCACATTTGTGGAATTGTAGATCTGTGCTCTTCAATACCTCCGTATGTTAATGCTACTAAGGCTTCTGTCATTTGCTGTCTCCTTCCCTCCTGCATTAGATATTCCAAAAGCATCACCTTGCATTTGTCTGATTAAATGCCATCGGCCATTTCTATATCCATTATCTATATCTTGCTGTATCCGCTGGTAATCCTCCTCACCATCAGCAGTCTTTCTCATCCACAAACTTACTAATCAAACCACCTATAATCTCGTCTAAATCATCTTACATCATACAAAGATCTCACTCCTCATATGGTTATCTGTGAGCTCAATTAGGCCTATAATGGCTGGTATGTTTTAGATGTGACATACAGGTTGAGTTTTAGTGAATTTGGGATGTAGTATTCTCCCTTTTCCCTGTCCATTACCCTGATGATGTCTGTGTTCAGGCTTCGGATCTCTACAGTGCAATTTACGACGGCATTTGTCTGAAAACCACACAAGTTCCTTTGAATATATGGGGTAGTGCCACACAATTAGTTCTTTTGACTGCTGACATTTATCCAAAGTGGTATCTATGAGCCTTCCCTCTTTCCCAACAGCATACAGAAAGGAGTTATTGTATTCAAAACGTACTCTCAGACATTTTCCACCTTGAAGATTTGTAACCCATTTTGATTGTGTTCTCTAGTTCCAGTCCCAAAGCCTTTTCTGGGACTGCCTTATAGTCATTGTTAAACCAGACCTTCGTTAGTTGCCATAATTGACAACTTGAAACACTGGGGTGTACCTTCCTGCAGAGCAAATGCTCTATCTGTTCATCACTGATCCAAGATGGGACCTGTCCTTCGTTAGCTGAAAATGTGTTGCTGGAAAAGCACAGCAGGTCAGGCAGCATCCAAGGAACAGGACAATCGACATTTCGGGCATAAGCCCTTCTTCAGGAATGAGGAAAGTGTGTCCAGCAGGCTAAGATAAAAGGTAGGGAGGAGGGACTTGGGGGAGGGGCATTGGAAATGTGATAGGTGGAGGGAGGTCAAGGTGAGGGTGATAGACTGGAGTGGGGTGGGGGCGGAGAGGTCAGGAAGAAGATTGCAGGTTAGGAAGGCAGTGCTGAGTTCGAGGGATTTGACTGAGACAAGGTGGGGGGAGGGAAATGAGGAAAGTGGAGAAATCTGAGTTCATCCCTTGTGGTCGAATCAACACGGACATTTATTATAAACCGACCGACTCCCACAGCTACCTGGACTATACCTCCTCCCACCCTGCCCCCTGTAAAAACGCCATCCCATATTCCCAATTCCTTCGTCTCCACCGCATCTGCTCCCAGGAGGACCAGTTCCAAAACCGTACAACCCAGATGGCCTCCTTCTTCAAGGACCGCAATATCCCCTCAGATGTGGTCGATGATGCCCTCCACCACATCTTTTCCACTTCCCGCTCCTCCGCCCTTGAGCCCCACCCCTCCAACCGCCACCAGGACAGAACCCCACTGGTCCTCACCTACCACCCCACCAACCTCCATGTACAGCGTATCATCCGCCGTCATTTCCGCCAACTCCAAACGGACCCCACCATCAGGGATATATTTCCCTCCCCTCCCCTATCAGCATTCCGAAAAGACCACTCCCTCCGTGACTCCCTCGTCAGGTCCACACCCCCTACCAACCCAACCTCCACTCCTGGCACCTTCCCCTGCAACCGCAAGAAATGCAAAACTTGCGCCCACACCTCCCCCCTTACTTCCCTCCAAGGGCCCAAGAGATACTTCCATATCCACCACAAATTCACCTGCACCTCCACACACATCATCTATTGCATCCGCTGCACGCGATGTGGCCTTCTCTATATTGGGGAGACAGGCCACCTACTTGCGGAACGTTTCAGACAACACCTCTGGGACACCCGGACCTACCAACCCAACCACTCCGTGCTCAACACTTCAACTACCCCTCCCACTCCACCAAGGACATGCAGGTCCTTGGACTCCTCCATCGCCAGACCATAGCAACACGACGGTTGGAGAAAGAGCGCCTCATATTCCGCCTAGGAACCCTCCAACCACAAAGGATGAACTCAGATTTCTCCAGTTTCCTCATTTCCCTCCCCCCACCTTGTCTAAGTCAAATCCCTCGAACTCAGCACCGCCTTCCTAACCTGCAATCTTCTTCCTGACCTCTCCGCCCCCACCCCACTCCGGCCTATCACCCTCACCTTGACCTCCTTCCACCTATCGCATTTCCAACGCCCCTCCCCCAAGTTCCTCCTCCCTACCTTTTATCTTAGCCTGCTGGACACACTTTCCTCATTCCTGAAGAAGGGCTTAAGCCCGAAACGTCGATTGTCCTGTTCCTTGGATGCTGCCTGACCTGCTGCGCTTTTCCAGCAACACATTTTCAGCTCTGATCTCCAGCATCTGCAGTCCTCACTTTCTCCTGTCCTTCCTTAGCCTGCTCAAGGTTTTCCCTCAACTGTTTGACCATCCACTAGCCATAGATGGTGCAGAGGGTCCTATTTTGATACCTACTGTCATCATTGATCTTTCCCCAAGTGATCTTGTTTATGGTCTTGGCCTGCCAATCTAACACTGTTACCAGGTGTTTATCTGCCTGACTTTCTTTTATTCCTGCCTCAGCATCTCACCATATTACATTTATCCAAGGTCTGTTTAACATTCTGGGTTAAAAGTTTGAGCTTATTATCCAAATTAACCAAATTGAGGATACTGACTTAAAACAAATGAGGCAGAATTAGCCAGTATGGTGTATTTGGATTTTCAGAAACATTTCGACAAAGTCTGACATATGAGGTTATTGTGAAAACTCAAAGCAGGTGAGATTATGCTGCATGGATCGAGAACTAATAGACAGAAAACAGAGAATAGAAATAAATAGATAATTTTTGGAGTTGAGGGCAGTGGCAAGTAGGTACCGCAAGGATTAGTACTTGGGTCCCAACTATTCACAATATGTATTGATGATGTGGATGAGGGAATCGAGTGTTCCAAGTTTGCTGATAACATAGAATTACTTGAGAGTGTGAGTGGTGAGGAATACACAAAGAGGCTTCAGATAATTTAGACAAGTTAAGAGAATGGGTAAATACATGGCAGGTGCAATAATATGCATAAATGTGAAATTGCCCACCTCAGCAGGAAAAGCAGAATTGCAGAGTATTAATTAAGTGGTGATGAAGTGACATGTTTTTGCATTTCGGTCACTGAAAGCAGACATGCCGATGCATCGAACAATTAGGAAGATGAATGGTGTGTTGGCTTTCATTGCAAAAAGGTTTGAGTATAGGAACAAAGAAGACTAACTGCAGCTGCACAGGACCTTGGTTAAAAGACACCTCGAGTATTGTGTGCAGTTTTGGTCTTCTTACTGAAGAAAATATATACTATATAACGCATGTGTAGCAAATGTTCACCAGACTGATTTGTAGGATGTCAGGTTTATTGTATAAAGATCAAAGAGAAGTAAAGCACAGGAACACACCCTTCGGCGCTCCAAGCCTGTGTCAATTATCATGCCCTAACTATCCCTCTATTCCCTCCCTATTCATGTAACCAGCCAGATGCCTCTTTAGTGTCACTAACGGGCCTGCTTCTACAACTCCATGTGTGAAAAACGTCCCTCACACATCTACACTTTCCCCTTTCATTTTGAATCTGTGTCCCCTTGTAATTGAACGCTGGGAAAATGTCTTTGACTGTCCACCCTATCTGTGCCTCTCATAATTTTGTAGACCTTTACTAGCTCTCCTCTCAGCTGCTGTCTTTCCAGTGAAAATAATTCTAACCTTCTTAACCTTCCCTCATAGTCAATTCCCATTGAAACCAAACAACATTCTGGTGAACCTTCTCTGCATTCTCTCCAAAGCTTCCACGTCCTTCTAGTTGTGTGGCGGCCAAAACTGCACGCAATACTCCATGAAAAGTGATTGAGGGTTGACTGGGCCTATATTCACCAAAGTCTAGAAGAATGAAAGGAATCTCATTGTAACATATAAAATTCTGAGAGGGTTGGAGAAACTGGATACAGGGATTTTGACCAGGGGAATTCCAGAACAAGAGATCACCACCTCAGGATACGAAATAAGTCATTTTAGTCTGAGATGAGGAGAAATATTTTTCTTCGGTGGGTGGTGAATCTGTGAAACTCTCTATCACAGAGGGTTCTGTAGGTGAAGCCATAGAAATATTTAAGAAATAAATAAAAAGATTTCTAGATGCTGGAGCTGGGAAGGATTATGAGGAGAGAATGTGAGTATGGTGTGGATATAAAAGGTCAGCTATGATCATGTTGAATGTTGGAGTAAGTTTAATGAGCTAAATGGCCTACTTAGATTAGATTACAGTGTGGAAACAGGCCCTTCGGCCCAACAAGTCCACACCGCCCCGCCGAAGCGCAACCCATCCATACTCCTACATTTACCCCTTACCTAACACTAGGGCAATTTAGCATGGCCTGTTTTCTATGTTTCTAAGAAGCTGTTGAGCAATGACTGGGACAAACATTTGGCAAGGCTACTGCCAGGTATCAGTTCCAGATAACATCAGGAATTTGTACCCTCTAGTTTCTCAAGGAAGGAGTCGAGAATTGGAGAATAGGTGTTTCTTTTTAACTCTTATAAAACTTATATATTATTTCTTTGTAAATCTATAATAGTGAGTATGTGAGGATACTTTGTTTATGTTTTACTGAGATCTGCCTCTTGATTAAATGTTTTTAAATATAAAACATGGGTATAAAGTTATCCTAGAGCAGTGTTTTTAGAGAGGAAAACTGTGGGTCTGTAGACTAAGGTGCAGAAATGGATTTTTAGTAGAATGATGTGCTCTTTCCTGTCGGATATGAGAGGTCAGGGAGAATTTCAATGTTCCTGATGAATGTGTGTGCATGAAATGTGTTTGATTGTGAATCCATGGATCAGTTGGAGTGGCAGTTAGAGACAATGAGGAATTTACAGACACTGGGGGTATGACGGATGAAAGATTCAGGAAGTTAGGAAAGTTTGCAGATACATTCCAGTAGATAGATTACCTCTAGGAAAGGTGGGAAGAGCTAGGTAGTGCAGAAGTCTTCTGTGGATATCCCCATCCTAAACAAGTATGCATTTTGGAAAACATAGGGGGTGATGTAATCTCAGGGGAATGTAGTATGGACAGCCAGGTTTCTGGTACTGAGACTGGGACTGTAATAAGGGGTATGTCAGGTTCCAAGCAATCAATTGTGACAGGGGATTCTCTTGGCAGGGAACAGATGAACATTTCTGTGGTCGAAGGTGGGACATCAGAATGGTGTGTTGCCTGTCTGGTGCCAGGGACAAGGATGTATCAGAGAGGGTGCAGAATATTCTCAAGGGGAGAGTGACTGGCAGGAGGTTCTTGTACACATTGATATGAATGACATAGGAAGAGAAAGGAATAAGGTTCCAAAGAGGGAATATAGGAAATTAGACAGGAGGTTGAAAAAGGTCCTCAAGGAGAGTAATATCTGAATAGTTCTTGGTGTTGGTGACAGTAGGAATAGGAACAAAGAGCAGATGAATATATGGCTGAGGAGCTGGTGCATACAGCAAGGATTCACATTTTTCAATAATTGGTATCTCTTCTGGTGTAGAAGTGACCTGTGCAAGAAAGATGGTTTGCATCTGAATTGGAAGGGGACCAATATCCTGGCAGGGAGATTTGTTAGTGATACTCAGGAGGCTTTAAACTAGTTAGGGGAGGGGAGAGAGGCATGGAGGGATCCAAAGAGATGATGTGAAAAGAGATAGTCTGAGGCTGGTACAGTTGAAAAGCAGAGTCAGTCAAATAGTCAAGGTAGGCAGGAGCAAGGCAGAGAATGTGGTAAGACTGCTAAATTAACCTGCACTTGTTTCCAAGCAAGCGGCCTAATAGGTCAGGCATGTGAACTCAGGGCATGGTTGGGAACATGGGACTGGGATATCATAGTAATTAGAGAGATTTAGTTCAGGGAAAGGCAGGACTGGCAGCTTAATGTTCCAGGGTATACATGCTATAGAAAGGATAGAAAGGGAGGCAAGAGAGGAGGGGGAATGCCATTTTTGGTTAGGAAGAACATTATGTCTGTACCTAGGGAGGATATTCCAGGGAGTACGTCTAGTGTAGTTATTTAGATGGAATGAAGACGTAAGAAGGGGATGATCACCTTATTGGGATTGTGCTATGTGTATCTCAATGGTCAGCAGAAAATTGAGAAGCATAGTTGTAAGGAGATTTCAGATATCCGTAAAACTGACAGGATTGTAATGATAGAGGATTTTAATCTTCCAAGTTAAAGGACTGCCATAGTGTTAAGGGCCTGGATGGGAAGGAATTTTTTAAACGTATGCAAGGTTTTCCTATTCAGTATGTGGATGATCCTATTGGAGAAGAAGCAAAACTTGACCTTCTCTTAGGAAATAAGACAGGGCAAGTGAATGAGATGTCAGTGCTGGAGCACTTTGGGGCCAGTAGTCATAATTCTATTAATTTAAAAGTAGTAATGGAAATAGATAGGCCTGATCTAAAATTTAAAGATCTAAATTGGACGGTATTAGGTAAGAACTTTCAAAAGTTGATTGTGAGAGGTTATTCACAGGTAAAGGGGTAGTTAGAAAGTCAGAGACCTTCAAAAATGAGCTAATGAGAGCTTAGAGGCAATATGTTCCTATTAATATAAAGGACAAGGCTGGTAAGAATAGGGAGTGCTGGATAACTAAAGAAATTAATCTGGCCAGGAAATTAATCTGGCCCCAAGGAGGCTTATAACAAGAATAGACAGTTCAGATCGAGTGAACCTCTTGAGGAGTTAAATAGCAGTGGGAGTATACTCAAGAGGGAAATCAGGAGGGCAAAAATGGGACATTATATAGCTTTGGCAAATAGGGTGGAGGAGAATCCAAAGGGATTTTACAAACACATTAAAGACAAAGGGTATTTAGGGAAAGAATAGAGCCCTTTAAAGATCAGCCAGCCCATCTACGTGTTGAACCGTAGGAGATGGGAAGACACTAAATGACTATTTTGCATCAATATTTTCTGTGGAGAATGATATAGAAGCTAGAGAACTTGGAGAAATGAACAGTGATATCTTAAAAAGAGTTCATATTATAGAGGAGTAGGTGCATAAAGGTGGATAAATCCCTGAGGCCTGATCAGGTGTATCCCAGAACTTTGTCGGCAGCTGGGGAAGTGATTGCCAGGGCCCTTGCTGAGATATTTGTATCATCAACTAATACAGGTGAAGGACTGGAAGACTGGAGGATGGCTAATGAGATGCCATCATTTTAAAAAAGTGGTAAGGTAAAGCCAGGACTATAGACTGGTGAGTCTGACATCAGGTAAGCTGCTGGAACGGATTCTAAGGGACAGGATGCTGCCTGACCTGCTGCACTTTTCCAGCAACACATTTTTCAACTTATTCTAGGGATGCACATCTTGCTGAATGGCAGTGAGCTAAGTCAATCTTATACCTGCATCATGTGACAAAAGCTTACATGGATAACACACTGCTTGTACAGCAAGCAGGCAGCCATATCTCAGTGTCTCAGGGGAGGAGTCCTCAGTGTCTTCATTGAGTCACCTGTCAATTAGAGGTCTTTGCACAGTATGTCAATGAAGCCTCCCACACTAGTCTAGGGGATCGGTCACAGTCAGGTAACAGGTTGGATTTCCTTCTGCAGTTCAGGGAATGGACCAATTGTCAGTTCTTTGGCTTTTTAGTGGCTAGTCCAGTGGGTAGAGCATTTGGAGAGATATGCTGGTATCAGTCAGGGGTCTGGCACATCTTGTTTGGGGCTGTCAGGTCATGACATACAAGGTGGAGGAACACATTACTCTTTCAGATCTGTCCACTGAAAATAAGGGGAAAGTTGGGAAACGGATACAATTCCAAAGCTTCTTGAAAGTGGCAACATAAGTGAATAAGGTGGTCAAGAAGATATGTGACATGCTTGCCTTCATTGCTGGAGTCATGGAGCATAAAAATTGGCAAGTCATGTTGCAGCTGTTGAGGACTTCAGTTTGGCCACATTTGGGATATTGTGTAAAGTTAAGTTAAGATTAGATTACTTACAGTGTGGAAACAGGCCCTTCGGCCCAACAAGTCCACACTGACCCTCCGAAGAGCAGCCCACCCAGACCCATTCCCCTACATTTACCCCTTCACCTAACATTACGGGCAATTTAGCATGGCCAATTCACCTGACCTGCACATCTTTGGACTGTGGGAGGAAACTGGAGCACCCGGAGGAAACCCACGCAGACACGGGGAGAATGTGCAAACTCCACACAGACAGTTGCCCGAGGCAAGAATTGAACCCGGGTCTCTGGCGCTGTGAGGCAGCAGTGCTAACCACAATGACTGCGAGCACAGTCTGAGTGGACGGGATACGTAACTTGACTTCTGAGGGAGCAGGCTACAATATCAATCATGGTGATGTTAAAGTGAAAGAATATCAGTTTATGCAATGCTCCACAGGCATTTGAACAGGAACTTATGCTGTTTTTGATAAATATAAATGACTTGAATGAAAGCATAGGTGGCTGAGTTAGTAAGTTTGCAGATGACACAAAGATCAGTGGAGTTGTGGATAGTGTAGAAGGTTGTCAAAGGAAATTACAGTTATTTTTGAATAATTTTTCCATGTTGGAAAAAGTAGTAGATATTAAGGAGTCTGTATAGGTCAGTATTACAATCTTTTAACCATAAATATCATTTGTATGGTTTTAATTTTCCAAAATGCACAAGTTTTAGTTCAGATGTGTCTATATTCATGTAAACATGGATGGCAAGTTTCTCAATGGTAATGTTTGTTTTTTTTTAATTATGGCAATCAAACACCCAATGTCATCATTAAATCCATGTCCTTAAAACATAATTACACCAGTGTAATTAATATAATAATAATATACATTATGTATAATAGTAATTAATATTACATTTTGAAAATTTGCAATGTTAAAACAGTTATCAATGATCATCAATCTTCCTTCCCACTTAGTCATTTATGGTTACTTAAAATGATAAATTGAGTTTTTGTTTCATGTATTTGAAAACTTGCTGAAGCACTAAATCAATCAAATTGAACATCTTTGCAGTCAATTTTAATATTTGGGAACTAAATGGGTTGATACAAAAGCAAGATTGACCATTTCAGGAGGTATTTTTGGCTTAAAGTAGAAAAGTATATTTCAATACTATTCTTATATCAAGAAATGTGACATCTTATCTCAAATGCAACATTTGAGACATATTTTAGCTCGACTGCTTCTGTAGAGAAAGATCAAAGAAATTGCAGAAAGCTGTTAAGCCATCTTTAGGAAATCAATATCCCTGACCTTGCAATTTTACCTAAAGCCAAGCAATTTGTTATTAGATCATATGAGCTGATTGTCAAATCATTTCATGGGAATTAGGTTACTGCACATAATTAAAATGAAATGAACTGCAAAGACAAATGCAAGAACAATTTTTACTGCATACAACAGAGTAGGGTGCTTGGTGATTCCTTTAACATGATGTTGATAAATGGTAGGAGTTACTTTCACTGTTTGCTAAAGTCTCTGTCACAGCATCCTTCACTTACCCAGCACCGGACCACCTCCACACAACTGCAGTTCTTTACCTCTTCTATAAATACATACTAAAGTTTGCCTATGATCTTTGTCCTTGACAGGGGATTGTCAATCCTTTTAAGTCCTTTTAACCACAGTGAGAAAACTGAACTCAGAGAATCGCATCATCAACAGTAATATTACAAGGTGTGTGTTTATAGTGGCATACAACTTGCCTTCTAAGTCCCAGAAAAGTATTAAGATTGATGTTTTTAAACTGTAATGCCTTGAGCTGTCCATTTATTTCCAAGATAAAAGAGATTTTTGGTCTCATACAAAATACAAAAAATCATTTTAGAAATAATTGAAAGATTTGAAAGACCCCTTGAATTTCAGACTCCTGTTTGAGAATGACTGCATTAAAGTGTGTACAGTATCAGTAGATAAGCTGATAGCTATGAATATCAGAGTGACTGATGTTATTTCTTGACCACTGGTCTGTTCTTCCTCTCCCATTTCCTGCTTTTGTTCCACTGTCTGGCCAGAATTTGGTTTGGGGAATTTGAATGAAGAAAAGTAATAGGATTGAGATGATGGGAGCAGGGAGAAGCAAGTGATATATCTTTGAACTGTTTACAATTTATGCTATAAATTTAAAGTTTATGAGCTTTGCTTTGGGATTTGTTTTAATTTTGAAGAAAATAAGTGTGCCCATGTGCCCTCTTCTGAAGTCTGCCTAACGATAGCATGGATGATGTGGCTAAAGATTAAAGGGGGCTGTATTTCTGGAAATGTATGCATTGTTCATACTTGGAAACAACAGCAGGAAGGTGTGTGTCTATAGTGGCATACAATTTGCCTTCTAAGTCCCAGAAAAGTATCAAGATTGATGGTTTTTAAACTGTAATGCCTTGAGCTGTCCATTTATTTCCAAGATAAAAGAGTTTTTGGTCTCAAGGATGGCTAATCAGCATTTCCTCCATCAGATTAATTTGTTTCATATGGTCATGGAAATGGGTTTTGAGAAGGGAAGTGTTTCTAAAATGTTGAGTAAACTAACAGACACAGGAATTCTGCCAGAATTTGGGAGAGATAGAGCAGCTGAAGGTTGAAAATCACCAGGGTGTTGCCTGCGATGGAGTGCTTTTGCTATGACGAGAGACTGCATAAGCTTGGGTTCTTTTCTTTACAGCAGAGAAAGCTGAGAGAGAACCTTATTAAGATATATAAGATTACGACAGGTGTGGGCAGTGTGAATAAAAAGCAGCTGTTCCCTTCAGTTGAAGGTTTGAGGCATAATTTTAAAGTGAAAAGCAGAAAGGTTTAGAGAGGATTTGAGGAATTTGTTTCACCTCGAAGGTGGTGACCATCTGGAATGAACTGCCTGGATATGACTCGAGGTGGAAACTCTCACAACCTTTCAGAAGAACTTTGATGAGCACTTGAAATGTCATAATATTCAAGGCTATGGGCCAAATGCTGAAAAGTGGAATGAGCATAGATTTAGAGAAGATTTTGCTGGTGCACACTTGATGAACCAAAGGACCTCTTCCGTACTGCATGATTCTATTATACTACATTATCGTATCATCCTTATAGATGTTTTCTTACCAACCTGTATAGAAATATTGTGACATACCAGTAGAACAGAGTGCAAGTCGTTCCCAGGTTAAAGAAACTTTTAGAATCATTTCAGTCATTTCCAGCTCCAAAGTATACCTTCCCTTTAAGGCATTCAGTCTGGTTATAAATCATGGTTACTTTGATTTTCAATCCTAGTGCTAGCCACATGTAAAAATCATTCTGATGAATAGACAGCTTGACATTCATCTATAACCTGCACTAGGAATAACAAAAAGTTGATTAATAAAAAAGTCAAAAGAACTGCAGATGGTGTAAATCAGAAACAAAAACAAAACAGAAATTGTTGGAAAATCTAAGTAGGTCTGGCAGCATCTGTGGAGGGAATCAGAGTTAATGTTTTGAGTCCAGTGACCCTTCTTCAGACCAAAAGTGAATGAATTGTATGTTGTGATCCCCGCCTGTTTCCATCCTGCATCCAACTACATAACCTAAGCATTCTACTATCTTTCACCACCAGTTTAGCATTATGCTAAAGCTCAATGTGAGGAGCAGTCATGCTATAGGGAAGAAAATTTGTCTTCCCTCTAAAATGATTGGTGCCTGTTCCCTCATCACCAATAATTTCCCTATTGCCAGAAAGACAGTAAGCCCAGGTCGCCCTAGTACCAATCAAGTTAATGCAACCCATAGCCAAATCCCCTCTGGCATCTCAAGATTATTTAACTCAACTACCTCCAAGCCGCAGCCATAGGGGAAGTTCCTCTTTCGTGCATTAAGCAAAAGTAAAGGCTTAAAGGTTCACACCTAAATGATTAATGGCATTTAAGAATTTGTGTATGCCACTAATATGAAAATCTTCTCTTAAATCTTTGTGTCATACAATATACATTTTCACAATTTATCATTTAGCCAAATAACACATAGAATCATATGATATAAAGAGTATCTTCAGCTCATTGAGTCTGTAACACTAAAAATGAACTAATCCCAACACTAGTCCCACTTTCTCTGACTAGGCCCATATTATGACACTTCAAGTGTTCATCCATGTACTTTTGAAGTTACCCACCTCGACTACCCTTTTGGGTTGTGCTACCTTTTGGGAGGTGTTACACCTCCCAAAAAACCCATCTGGGTGAAAATGGTTTTCCTCAAAGCCTTTCTAAACTTTTTGCCTTTCACTTTAAAGGTGTGTGCGCTTGTTCATGACCCTTCAACAAAGGGCAACATCTGCTTTCTAATCAGCCTGGCTTTGTTCCTCATAATCTTATACAGCCCAATTAGGGCTCAACCTTCTTTGCTCCAAAGAAAATAAGCTAAGCTTATCCATTCTCCCTTCATAGCTGAGAAGTTTGACACTAGGCAAAGTCCTTGTTAATCTCCTAGTGTTTATGCTAATGTTTAAGAACTTCATGAGTCTCCACCCATTATATCTACTTCCTTTGAGCTTCTCAATACATTATGCTACAACTTGTTCAATGTTCTTGTCTAGTTTGATATTGAAAGCATCTGTTTTTCCTTAATCACAGCCTATGTAGGTTTTCGACATTAGTGTTGTTTTAAAAAATGATAAATTAATTCAAGTTGTTGTTATTGTACTTGTAATCCCTTTGTTCTGATGCTTTTATAAAATTTATCCTTTGGCTAGACACTATTTCTTTGAGAATACAAGAACAATGATTTTATTAATGCTGAGGAGCTGGAATTGATCAGCTGAACAGTTTATCATTTCAGTTTCATGCAAAAAATTTCCATACTTCTATCTTAAATGGCTGATTTTCCATTGCACTCAATCAATTTTCATGAGGAATCAACCATTGGTTGTAACTCTCGTGCTGTTTGTTCCCTATCCGGTGATCCTACTTCAAATTGGCTAACCTTGTTAGCTTTTAAAAAGTTTCACCTTCCTTCCATCTCTCCATTTATTCATCTTTTTAATCTTCCAGATTCCTCTCTTACACTCTCCTTATATTTATATTTTGCTTGTGGGAACAGAACATGGATTTGAGAGCTGGAAGTTCAGGCTTCTCAAGTATTTTGGGCGGCACGGTGGCACAGTGGTTAGCACTGCTACCTCACAGCGCCAGAGACCCGGGTTCATTTCCCACCTCAGGCGACTGACTGTGTGGAGTTTGCACGTTCTCCCCGTGTCTGCGTGGGTTTCCTCTGGGTGCTCCGGTTTCCTCCCACAGTCCAAAGATGTGCAGGTCAGGTGAATTGGCCATGCTAAATTGCCCGTAGTGTTAGGTAAGGGGTAAATGTAGGGGTATGGGTGGGTGGCGGTGCGGTGTGGACTTGTTGGGCCGAAGGGCCTGTTTCCACACTGTAAGTTATCTAATCTATTTTTTTGAATTTTAGGACTTAACTATTACGTCTATGTATTGCAGCCCCTCATTTTGTTGGACTATTAATTGTTGATTGAGAGTTATGAAAAATATTGATTAAGTATTTTAACCAGTTTATTCATATTAAAAATAGTTTGAAACTTCAACTTGAAAATCTGCAACCCACGGTAGCTGTGGTAAGAATTTGGAATGAATGAAAGCTCATACTGAACTCGTGTACATCCCATTTCTAAGATTGCTGAATAATCCTTTTAGGAAGATTTATGGAGAGATGATGGCTTAGTGGTATTATTGCTGGACTATTAATCCAGAAACTCAATAAATGTTCTGGCAACTCCAGTTCAAATCCCTCAATAGCAGATGGTAGTATTTGAATTCAATTCAATTACTGATGACTATTGTCGATTGTTGAAAAAACCCATCTGGTTCACTAAATCCTTCAGGGAAGAAAATCTTTCATCTTCACTTAATCTGGCCTGCATGTGGCTCCAGAATCGTAGCAATGTGGTTGATTCTCAATTGCTCATAGACCATGTCCCAGACACCACCATTACCATCCCTGGATATGTCCTGTCCAACAGGCAGAGCTGACCCAGCAGAGGCAGCAGCACAGTGGTATACAGTCAGGAGGGAGCCTGGAAAGGTGGCACAATGGCTCAGTGGCTAGCACTGCTGCCTGACAGTGCCAGAGACCAGGGTTTGATTCCTGCCTCATGCAAACTCCACACAGACAGTCGCACATTCTCCCCCGTGTCTGCGTGAGTTTCCTCAGGGGCTCCAGTTTACTCCCACAATCCAAAGATATACAGGTCAGGTGAATTGGCTATGCTAAATTGCCCATAGTGTGAGGTGCATTAGTCAGAAATAAATATAGGATAGGGCAATGGGTCTGGGTGAGCTCCTCTTCGGAGGATGGGTGTGAACTTGTGAGCCAAAGGGTCTGTTTCCATTCTGTAGGGAATTTAATCTAATCCTCAACATTGACTTGAGACCTCACAAAGTCTCATGTCTTCAGGTTAAACATGGGAAAGGAAACCTCTTGCTGATGACCACATACCTTACTACCTCAGCTGATGACCACATACCTTACTACCTCAGCTGATGAATTGGTACTCCTCCATGTTGAACAACAATTGGAGGAAGCACTGTTGCTGGCAAGCGCACAAAATGTACTCTTGGTGGGGACTTTCAACGACCACCACCAACAGAGATTCAACAGCAGTACTACCCATCGATATGGTTAAATCCTAAAGGGCTTAGCTGTCAGAATAGATCTGCAGCAGGTGTGGAGTAATGATGTTGAGGTGCTGGTATAGGACTGTGATGGACAAAGTTAAAAATTACACCAGATTATAATCTAAAAGGTTTATTTTGAATTATAAGCTTTTGGTGCACAGCTCCTTTGGCAGGATCATAGGGCACAGAATTTCTAGTAAAAATCAATGTGTCATACAACTGATATGATATACTGAACAAACCTAGATTGCTGTTAAGACTTTAACCACTTAGAATGGGGATGCAGGTTTCAACTGATTAATTTGTAAATCCCAGAACTTCTTTCAAGTCACAGTCCCAAGGTTGTCACAGTATAAAAAAGTGACATCTCGGCTCAGGTAATTCATTAAAGGTGTGAGGTTAGAATCTATCTGTACCCCAACCTTGAGTCAGATTGGTTCTATTCCCAAAGTAGGAATTTATAAATTGTCACATTGACTGACTGCCTACAGATTGTGTGATTTTTGAGCAAAGCAGAATGTATCTGCAAATACAAATCTGTATAGAGTAAATACAACATAATATCTCTGTAGGCAAGGTGTCCATTACATTGCTAATGATTAAGGGATGAAATAGTAAGCAACTGAATTGAATGGTCTTGCTTTTAGTAGACAAACCATTCCTGGACGATTTTCTATTTTGTTATTTTGTAATTGGCTGTGTAGCTGTGGTAATTGACTGGATTTTATTTGTCCTGCCTCTTATGTACAGGATGGCCCTGACCTATTTCCACATTGTCGGATTGATGCCAGTGGCAAAACAAAAGGTCACCACTCAGTGTTAATTCAAACCTAAATACCCTTTTAACATTGGGAACATCTGAAACAGAAAGTGTCAAAAATGTAAAATATTTAAGGAAACTTATTATTCTTTTCCTCTTTTTTTAAATCCATTCATTCAGTCTTTTTAAATTGCAGTCTTAAAACATTTGACACCCTAATCCCACCAAAAGCAAGTAAATGCTATTGCACATCTCTCTGCCAAGTAAACCTTCCTTCATTGAGAGGACCAGTAGTGCACACATTACTTCAGATGGATCTCAACAAAATTCTATACATTTAAAGCAAGATTTCTTTACTCCTGTACTCAAATCCTCATAGAATCCCTACTGTGTGGAAGCAGGCCATTTGGCCCATCGAGTCCACACTAACTCTCCAAAGAACATTATGAGGGACATGGATAGGATAAATAGGCAAAGTCTTTTTCCTGCAGTCAGGGAGTTCAGAACTAGAGGGCATAGGTTTAGGGTGAGAGGGGAAAGATATAAAAGAGACCTAAGGGGCAACGTTTTCATGCAGAGGGTGGTACGTGATTGGGATGAGCTGCCCAGAGGAAGTGGTGGAGGCTGGTACAATTGCAACATTTAAGAGGCATTTGGATGGGTATATGAATAGGAAAGGTTTGGAGGGATATGGGCCGGGCGCTGGCAGGTGGGACGAGATCGGGTTGGGATATTTGGTCAGCGTGGATGGGTTGGACCGAAGAGTCTGTTTCCATGCTGTACATCTCTATGACCCTCGGATACAGGTGAAAAGTACTTAACATAGAGGGTGGTAGGTTCCTGGAACACATTGTCAGCAGAAGTAGTAGAAGCAGGCACGGTAGATTCATTTTAAGGTATGTCTGGACAGGTGCATGAGTAGGTGGGGAGCAGAGGAATACAAATCCTTTGGAATTGGGCGATAGGTTTAGACTGGATTTGGATCAGCACAGGCTTGGAGGGCCGAAGGGCCTATTCCCGGGCTGTAAATTTTCTTTGTTCTTCCAGATTTCACATTTCTTCAGTCCGGTTGGTTAAGGTGGAACATAGTTTAGACAGTTTTCTGCCATTAACTCAGATCCCCTCTCAGTGCTACTATCAATTCATCCTTACAAAAACCTAACCATGCAAAAACTTTTAAAATCTAAACAGATGAGAGAAAGACGAAGAACAGTTTCTTAAGATGATCTGCCACTGAAAAATGTAGACTATTCTTACTGCCTGGGATTTAAACAATAAACATTCAAACCCAATTTATTTTTATCTTTCTTTGTAAAAGGTGTATATCATTCACGTATATAGGTAATGTTTTATGGTTCATTTCATGGATTCATGTTTTATGAAATAAATGTTCAAAATACAAAAGAAAACCTTCATACTCAAATTCTTCTGTTCATTTATAGACATGTCATTTGCATTATTCATTGCTTAAAAACATTCTGTAAAGCTCTATACTGAGTAAGTTAATACCTATGACCTGACTCTATGGAATGATTTAAAACAGCACAAAGTGAACGTGTAGGTAGGCAGGGAATTCTCTCATTTGCAGTGATTTTAAGGTGAATGAATTCCCTTTATGAATTCATGGTGAAACAGGAGCCAAATCCAAGTAAAGTTAGAATTGCTCAAATTATTATTGTCTTCTCCCTAACAAGAATGAAGGAAAACTTTGCTGACCTCTTAATTTTTATCTTTTAAGTATAAGAATTACTTGGTGTAGCTTATTACAGATTGATAGTTATTACTTTTTGAGAGGCTATACAGAATTACACTGCTACAAGACTATTATAAAAAAAATTAAAATGTGACCTACTTTGTTCAAGCACATTAATGCTTTCCAAATGTACTGTTATCACGCCTTTTATAAAAGAGCTAACATATTCCTGCTACTGATGTTAGGTTAACTGGTCAGTAAATATTGGAGTGACATGGTGGCTCGGGGGTCAGCACTGCTGCCTCACAGTACTAGGGACCCAGGTTCGATTCCAGCCTCGGGCAACTCTGTGGAGTTTGCAAATTCTCTCCGTGCCTGTGTGGGTTTCCTCCTGCTGTGCAGGCCTGGTCAATTGGTGATACTAACTCGCTCATAATGTTAGGTGCATTAGGCAGAAGGAAATGGGTCTGGGTTGGGCCAAAAGGTCTGTTTCTGCAGTGTAGGGAATCTAATCTCATTAAAGAAATGTATTTCTTCCTTCCTCTATTTTTAAATAGTAGGGTTACATAACACTCTCCAGTCTGTAGGAACTGCTCCAGTGTATACAGAATATTGGACGATGATCACTAATGCATCCATCCTTTAATATTGAGGGATGTGGATGAATAGATCCTGTTATCATCTTTTAACACCATTTATTTCCCTGCACTATTTTCTTCCTAATAATGGTTTCCTTCAATTTCACCCTCCCACTAAACACTTGGTTTCATAACATTTCTGGGAGGTTGTTTGCATCCTCTTCTGTGAAGACATACTTTGGTTCTGTGTTCATTTCTTCTGCAATTTCCTTGTTTCCATTATAATTTCCCTGATTCTCACTGCCAGGGAACTACATATACTAAACTATATCTCATCACATATAGGAACTTTTTCAGTCAGTTTCTGTGTTCCTTGCAATATTACTCTCATCCCCTATTTTTCTCCTCTCAATCAAACATTTTGTCCTCTTTTGCTGAGTTCTAAAAAGCTTCCAATTCTCAGGCTTACTGAGAAACTTTTTGTTTTTCTTCTTTGGATCCAACACTATATTTAATTCCTTTTGTAAGCCATGGTTGAGCCAACTTTTCTCTTTAATTTATTGCGCCAAAATATACTTTTGGCAAGTTTAATTACTAAATCAGCTGATTGTAATTTCCTACGTTAAGCTTCCTTTGTTCCAAGTGATGGTCCCTCATGTCACATATACTACTATATCATCATGTTTGACTATCATTAGGAATACTGGCTACCAATTGGTTGACTAATCTCCATAAGGTTGTTGGAACCGGTTTTTTCCCCAAATACCATAATTTGGCATAAGAGAAGACCATCTGGTGTGACCACATTAAAATTTTGCATGTAACATGGAACTTGCCATTATATCTTTAACAAATCCATTTTGGTGAAAAATCTGACCCTGCCAACTCTAACAGCACAGCCTTCCAAATGAGCATTTGGATAGGAGTCATAGAAACATGTAAAATAAGAACAGGAATAGGCCAATCAGTCCTTCAAGTCTGCCCTGTGATCCAGTATGATCATGATAACCACCTTAATCATATTCTGTTCCTACTTCACCCCATATCCTTTAGCTGGAAGTAGTATATTCAAGTCTGGACTTCTGGAACGCATTCAATATTCTGGCCTCAATCACAGTGAGAGTGAGAGTGAGAACGAGAGTTCCTGTGTACTGACTAGCCTCTCTCTCTGACCTGCTTTCCTCCAGGAAAGTCCTCAACCACCCTGTCGCCCCGTGTACTGACTGGATGACAGCCCATCTCCCTCCCTGGGACAATGGTGCACAGGGCAGCCCACAAGCCTGCCCCTATACACCTTCTGGCTCTTGGCCACTCTGCCACCCCTTCCAACCACCTCCAGGACAGCCTGTCCCAATTTCCCCTTCTTGGGAAAGCAGTGCTCAAAACAGCCTACCAACCTTACGGCTCTTCGGGTGACCACTTTCAGGACAACCTATGAGCCTCCCAGTAAGGTCTGTCAGACCCAGAGACACACAAGGCAGAGGTGGGCACTGCAGATGCTGGGAATTGGAGTCAAGCTTAGAATGGTGCTGGAAAAGCGCAGAGGTTGGGCAGCGTTTGAGGAGCAGGAAGGTTGATGTTTCGGGGGGGGGATGTGACGTGGCGTGACGTGATGTGACGTGACATGACCAACATTGGCCTAACCAATGTCCGGGTGGTGGTGGAGGGTTGTTTTTCAGACTGAAGGCCTGTGACCAGTGGAGTGCCACAAGGATCAGTGCTGGGTCCTCTACTTTTTGTCATTTACATAAATGATTTGGATGCGAGCATAAGAGGTACAGTTAGTAAATTTGCAGATGACACCAAAATTGGAAGTGTAGTGGACAGCGAAGAGGGTTACCTCAGATTACAACAGGATCTTGATCAGATGGGCCAATGGGCTGAGAAGTGGCAGATGGAGTTTAATTCAGATAAATGAGAGGTGCTGCATTTTGGAAAAGCAAATCTTAGCAGGACTTATACACTTAATGGTAAGGTCCTAGGAAGTTTTGCTGAACAAAGAGACCTTGGAGTGCAGGTTTTTAGCTCCTTGAAAGTGGCGTCGCAGGTAGATAGGATAGTGAAGAAGGCATTTGGTATGCTTTCCTTTATTGGTCAGAGTACTGAGTACAGGAGTTGGGAGGTCATGTTGCAGCTGTGCAGGACATTGGTTAGGCCACTGTTGGAATATTGCATGCAATTCTGGTCTCCTTCCTATCGGAAAGATGTTGTGAAACTTGAAAGGGTTCAAAAGAGATTTACAAGGATGTTGCCAGGGTTGGAGGATCTGAGCTACAGAGAGAGGCTGAACAGGCTGGGGCTGTTTTCCCTGGAGCGTCAGAGGCTGTGGGGTCTTCTACCTTTGAGCCAGTTCTGTATCTAAATGGCTAGTTCTCCCTGTATTCCGTGAGATCAAACCTTGCTAAACAGTTTCCCATGGGGAATCTTGTCGAATGCCTTACTGAAGTCCGTATAGATCACATCTACCACTCTGCCCTCATCAATCCTCTTTGTTACTTCCTCAAAAAACTCAATCAAGTTTGTGAGACATGATGCTGCAAGACATGTCTGAGTGTTGACACGGATACCACCATTACAAATGGGAACCATGCAAGTGGCAGGTACTCAGCCAATGGTGTCTATCTCTTACACTGCAGGCAAGGATGTCCTGAGGCATGGAACATTGACGAGACTAAACAGAAGCTACAACAACGGACAAATGAGCACTGCACAACAATCACCAATACAGGCGTATTCCCTTCTAGTCAGAGAATGCTTTATAATATCTAGCTTTTCTTTGAGTGTTATAGCTTCTCTTTGCATTTATTACCTGCAATTTTATCACTATGACATTTCTTGCTAATATTCTTCTCACTATGCCCCTCCATTTTTTCAAAAAAACGGATAATCTAGGAATAGTGTACCTTTCACAAGAAGCTGCTCAATGTATCTTTCTCAGAAAGCTGCTTTCTGTGTAGTACCTCTCACAGAAAGCTGTTCTCATGGCACTGTCTGGACAAACAGGAAGACAGTTAACGATCCGTATACACAAACACCAACTAGCCACGAAACGACACGACCAGCTATCCTTAGTAGCCACACACACAGACGACAAGCAACATGAATTCGACTGGGACAACACTACCATTATAAGGCAAGCCAAACAGAGAACAGCCAGGGAATTCAAGGCATGGCACTCATCCACAGACTCTATCAACAAACACATCGACCTGGACCCAATATACCAGCCACTACAGTGGACAGCTCGAACTGACAACCGGAAGCGGCAGAGACAGGCCACTATAAATGCTGGAGGAAACAGCACAGAAGTGCTTCACAGGAGGCTCCCAAGCACTGAGGATGTCACCTAGACAGGGGACGAAACGTTTGCAAGACAAATTCCCAGCTCGGCGAACAGAACCACAACAACTTTGGGGCCTGTAACCATAATTCTGTTAGTTTTAAAATAGTGATCGAAAAGGACAGACCAGATCTAAAAGTTGAAGTTCTAAATTGGAGGAAGGCCAAATTTTGACGGTATTAGGCAAGAACTTTCAAAAGCTGATTGGGCGCGGATGTTTGCAGGTAAAGGGACGGCTGGAAAATGGGAAGCCTTCAGAAACGTGAAAACGAGAGTCCAGAGAAAGTATGTTCCTGTCAGGGTGAAAGGGAAGGCTGGTAGGTATAGGGAATGCTGGATGACTAAAGAAATTGAGAGTTTGGTTGAGAAAAAGAAAGAAGCATATGTCAGATATAGACAGGATAGATCGAGTGAATCCTTAGAAGAGTATAAAGGCAGTACGAGTATACTTCTGAGAGAAATCAGAAGGGAAAACGGGGACATGAGATAGCTATGGCAAATAGAGTTAAGGAGAATCCAAACAGTTTTTACAAGTACATTAAGGACAAAAGGGTAGAGAATAGGGACCCTCAAAAACCAGCAAGGCGACCATTGTGTGGAGCCGCAGGAGATGGGGCAGATACTAAATGAGTATTTTGCATCAGTATCTGCTGTGGAAAAGGACATGGAAGATATAGAATATAGGGAAATAAATGGTGACACCTTGAAAAATGTCCATATTACAGAGGAGGAAGTGTTGGATGTCTTGAAATACATAGAAGTGGATAAATCCCCAGGACCTGATCAGGTGTACCCAAGAATTCTGTGGGAAGCTAGACAAGTGATTGCTAGGCCTCTTGCTGACATGTTTGGATCATCGATAGTCACAGGTGAGGTGCCGGAAGACTGGAGGTTGGCTAATGTGGTGCCACGATTTAAGGAAGGTGGTAAGGACAAGCCAGGGAACTATAGGCCAATCAGCGTGACTTCAGTGGTGGGCAAGTTGCTGGAGAGAATCCTGAGGGACAGGATGTACATGTATTTGGAAAGGCAAAGACTGATTAGGGATAGTCAACATGGCTTTATGTCTGGGAAATCATGTCTCACAAACTTGATTGAGTTTTTTGAAGAAGTAACAAAGAGGATTAATGAGGGCAGAGTGGTAGATGTGATCTATATGGACTTCAGTAAGGCATTTGACAAGGTTTCCCATGGGAGACTGGTGAGCAAGGTTAGTTCTCAAGGATTACAGGGAGAACTCGCCATTTAGATACAGAATTGGCTCAAAGGTAAAAGACAGAGGGTGGTGGTGGAGGGTTTTTTTACAAACTGGAGGCCTGTGACCAGTGGAGTACCACAAGGATCGGTGCTGGGTCCACTACTTTCATCATTTATATAAATGATTTGGATGTGAGCATAAGATGTATATTTTAATAAGTTTGCAGATGACACCAAAATTGGAGGTGGAGTGAACAGTGAAGAAGGCCACCTTAGATTATCATAGGATCTTGATCAGATGGGCCAATGGGCCGAGAAGTGGCAGATGGACCTTAATCTAGATAAATGTGAGGTGCTGCATTTTGGGAAAGCAAATCTTAGCAGGACTTATACACTGAATGGTAAGGTCCTAGGGAGTGTTGCTGAACAAAGAGACCTTGGAGTGCAGATTCATAGTTCCTTGAAAGTGGCGTCGCAGGCAGATAGGATAGTGAAGAAGACGTTTGGTATGCTTTCCTTTATTGGTCAGAGTATTGAGTACAGGAGTTGGGAGGTCATGTTGCGGTTGTACAGGACATTGGTTAGGCCACTGTTGGAATATTGTATGCAGTTCTGGTCTCCTTCCTATCAGAAAGATGTTGTGAAACCTGAAAGGGTTCAGAAAAGATTTACAAGGATGTTGCCAGGGTTGGAGGATTTGAGCTATCGGGAGAGGGCTGTTTTTCCTGGAGCATCGGAGGCTGAGGGATGACCTTATAGAGGTTTTCAAAATTATGACGGACATGAATAGGATAGATAGACAAAGTCTTTTCCCTGGGGTGGGGGAGTCCAGATGTAGATGGCGTATGTTTAGGATGAGAGAGGAAAGAATATGTAAAAGACCTAAGGGGCAACGTTTGCATGCAGAGGGTGGTACATGTATGGAAGGAACTGCCAGAGCATGTGGTGGAGGCTGGTACAATTGCAACATTTAAAAGGCATGTGGATGGATATATGAATAGGAAGGTTTGGAGGGATATGGGCCGAGTGCTGGCAGGTGGGACTAGATTGGATTGGGGTATCTGGTTGGCATGGACAGGTTGGACTGAAGGGTGTGTTTCCATCTCAATGGCTCCATGACTCTATGATAGAACATAGAACATAGAAAAATACAGCGCAGTACAGGCCCTTCGGCCCTCGATTTTGCGCCGACTGAAGCCTACCTAACCTACACTAGCCCAATAACCTCCATATGCTTATCCAATGCCCGGTTGAATGACCATAAAGAAGGAGAGTCCACCACTGATACTGGCAGGGCATTCCATGAACTCACAACCCGCTGAGTAAAGAATCTACCCCTAACATCTGTCCTATACCAACCTCCCCTTAATTTAAAGCTATGTCCCCCAGTAACAGCTGACTCCATACGCGGAAAAAGGTTCTCACTGTCAACCCTATCTAAACCCCTAATCATCTTGTACACCTCTATCAAATCTCCCCTAAACCTTCTTTTCTCCAATGAGAACAGCCCCAAGTGCCTCAGCCTTTCCTCATACGATCTTCCTACCATGCCAGGCAACATCCTGGTAAACCTCCTCTGCACCTGTTCCAGTGCCTCCACATCCTTCCTATAGTATGGCGACCAGAACTGTACACAATACTCCAGATAAGGCTGCACCAGAGTCTTATACAACTGCAACATGACCTCAGGATTCCGGAACTCAATTCCTCTACCAATAAAGCCCAGTACGCCATATGCCTTCTTCACAGCACTATTTACCTGGGTGGCAACTTTCAGAGATCTGTGTACATGGACACCAAGATCCCTCTGCTCATCCACACTACCAAGTAGCCTACCATTAGCCCAGTAATCCATCTTCTTATTACTCCTACCAAAGTGAATGACATCACACTTAGCTACATTGAACTCCACTAGCCACCTTTCTGCCCAGCTCTGCAACTTATCTATATCCCGCTGTAACCTGCCACATCCTTCTTCGCTGTCCACCACTCCACTGACTTTTGTATCATCCGCAAACTTGCTCACCCAGCATTCAAGCCCCTCCTCCAGGTCATTTACAAAAATGACAAACAGCAATGGTCCCAAAACAGATCCTTGTGGAACACCGCTAGTAACTGCATTCCAAGATGAACCTTTACCATCAACTACTACCCTCTGTCTCCTTCCAGCCAGCCAATTCCTAATCCAAATCTCTAATGCACCCTCAATGCCATACCTCCGTAATTTTTGCAGTAGCCTACCATGGGGTACCTTATCGAACGCCTTGCTAAAATCCATATACACCACATCTACTGCTTTACCCTCGTCCACTTCCTTAGTCACCTTCTCAAAGAACTCAATAAGGTTTGTGAGACACGACCTACCCTTCACAAAACCTAATGTTTGTGGTAAGGCCTACATGTCATAATGGGCTACAAAGCAAAGCAGCACAGAATAGCAAACAAAAATACATTCCTCCTTGACGTGCTCAATGCATTTTACGCACTTTTCAAGCAAACAATCAGTGAAATGATGTTATGTGCTCTGACTGCCTCAGATGCTCCTTCTCCCTTAGTCACAGCTGCAGACATCCGATTGGCCTTTTTGAGAATGAACACATGAAAATCAACTGGCCCAGATGGAGTCCCCAACTGTGCACTCAGCTCCTGCACAGACAGCAGGTGGAAGTACTCGCTGATACCTTTAACTTCTCCTTATAATGATCTGGTCCCCACCTGCTTCAAGAAGACCACCATTATTCATTCTTCAAAACCTTAAGCTATCTTGAGAATGTGACATAAAAGAAGTTCTGGAATTTACATATTAAAGAACTAAAACTAACAAACCCATTCTAAAAGATGAAAGACTTAATCTAGGTTTGTTCAATATATTATTTCAACTGTATGTCAACTGTAATCTTTTGCTATAAATTCTGTGTCTGATGTACTGCTTTACGACCACCTGATGAAAAAGCAGTGCTTCAAAGCCTAGTGCTTCCAAATAAACCTATTAATCTATAACCTGGTGTTGTGTGATTTTTAACTTTGTCCACCCCAGTCCAACCTAGGCTCCTCCAAATCATGGCTCCCACTGAATTTTGTACAGTATGATGTGCCTGCATACAAAACAAAACTTTCCACTGTACATGTGGTAATAATAAATCAAATTAAATTAAATCAAATTAAATTATTGAATCACAATTGACAGCCTCGCAATTTAATGAGTCAAATGTTATAATCAGGTTAATGAATGCAATGAAAATTTCCTGATGTATTCTTTGATACTTTTCTTGTCTTTGTCAACAAAATCCATTTCAGATTTGAAAGACATACAGCCATGCAACAATTTCTTCAGCCACAGAAAGTAGTGAATTAATACATATAAAATTCTCGCTTTTTGGAAATAAGCCATTTGGCCCATATGCCCACACCAACCCTCCAGACAGCATCCCAACTGGATCTATCCCACTAACCTATCCTTTAGGCCCTGCATTTTCCATGGCTAACGTACCAAACCTACGCATCTCTGAACACTACGGGTAATTTAGCACGGCCAATCTATCTATCTTACACACCTTTGGACTGTGGGAGGAAATCAGAGCACCCAGCAGAAAACCACACGGACACGACAAGAAACTCTTCATAGACAGTTGCACAAGGCTAGAATCAAACCCAGGTCCCTGGCACTGTGATGCAGCATTGCTAACCACTGAGCCACCATGCCGGCTGAGTGGCACATTAGGAACATAAGGAGAGTGCACATTAGGAACTTTGCTGTTGCTGAGAAGTTGGAGGTTTCCACAGCATGATTTATCTCCCTTCCTGAAACTAGTTACAGTTGTCACATTCCTGAATTTGGAAGGTATTTTTCTCCTCAACCTGTTTAATGGAATCATGCGCAAGAAGCCATCCCTTGTAAAAGAACCCAGCTAAATAAACTTTGGTAAAATTCTGCCCTCAGGTTGTGAGACTTAGGACTGTTTTAAATCAGGTCGGCATTCTTCACCAATCGAGCAAGTCATCAATTGATCTGCTCAGTGGGTATGGATCAAGCGATACACATATCAGTTAGCTCTTTGACTCAAACAATACCACAATCCAGAAGGTGCCAACATTCTGTTATAACATGCCTCAGTATAATTTTGTATTTGACACTCTGTTATTTGTTTTATTCAGGCCATTGCTGAGTACACTTTGTCAGGTGAAGGAATTTTCCTACACCTTTTTTTATCAATAGCTCTGCTCCAGTCTTCAGATTCACAACCAACATATGAATAATCCAAAGACAGATCTGAAGATAAAAGACATAGGGTGGAAAGGGAAAGCCATGGAAGATCCATCATAATGCTGATCGTTGTGACAAAGGAAGATTATTGAAGCAAATTGGGTTTTATGGATCGATGCCAAATGGACAAAATCCTTTTCATTCATAGGATAGTGTTCCATTTCTTAAATATGACAATACGATCCTTCAATGCTGGAAAGAACATTCTGAACTGTTCATCATCCATAATCCCACAATCGCAGCTAATAAACTCCAAGCTATTCCTCAGAACTCTGTGGTAAAATGCATCATCAATGAGAAAACTGCAACAAACTACAGTGAATTGGGATAGAGCAAGTGAGAATGTCACCAATAGAATTTCATGAAACCGCAATCTCCCCACCACCCAAATTGTCAGTGAGGTCCTATGAATTCTGATCTTAGATAATAATTAGCGTTTTTTAAATTTGCAATTTGATTTTGTTTGACCCACAAACTAGCTTGCTGCAGAACCAAGAACAGTAGGAAAAGGAATGCAAATATATTGCATTGTGTAATTCATTATCACAAAGGTCTGTTCAGAAAAGTGGAAGAAATACCAGCAGGGTGAATGTATGTTATAAAGAATTGGATCAAGGTTAAGTTCAACAAAAAATAGGAAGGTTACTGCAATGTACTACGAAGGTATTGATGTTAGATAGGATTACGTGAAGTAAAGGAATGACTGCAGAAACCAGTTTTATCAGCCTCGGTCCAATCAGCATATTCGCATGATAACATAAAATCCAAAGCACAGATCAGTGGTATAATTCCAAGGATGTACTGATAAATTTGGTGAAGTTAAAGATCTTCCAGAAATTTAATTACGGCATGAATTTCACAACCACACAACCACCGGTCTTTTCAAGTCACCCTTTGTTCACTTGGATTGACAAATGAATCAGACTTCAATCCACTAATGCAGGGTGATCAATCAGCCTAAGACAGTTTTGAAGATTATGTATTAAGAAGTGAAGTGAAAAAGTCAATGTGAATCTTCTACCAGCAAAATTGATACACTAGTCATTGAATGACAGGGCTTTCACTCAAAATTTTAATTTGAAATCCCATAATTTTTTCTGCTCTAAAATAACACCATCAAACAAACGTTCCTATCTAGTTATCAATGATTTTACTACCATGAAAGCTTGAATTCCACCATCTGCAACATCATGTGTTCCTTCTGACAATAAACTTGCACAGTTGCATCAAGGATGATCCCACCAATTTATTTCTCAACTTGAATTGTATGCTTCTCCATTAATTTTCATTTTGCCAGTATTTGCTGCTGGTCAGGGTATAGAATCTGTCATTTAGTAGTCATCTTCCTCCTCCAGCACTCCTCCTGCAATTCAGTGCAGACACAAAGCCAGAAGGCTGGTTACGGTTGCTAGCAAGCCTCACTCAGGTCAAGGAGGATAACCTTGGCATAAGGGGGCATGGTGCAGTAAATCAGAGGCAGCTTCCAATACGTTCAGGTGCTTGGAAATGAACAGTCAGTCATTCAGGGCAGTCAGAGTCCGAATGTTTTCCACATAAGAAGTTGAATGTTGGATAGCCCACTACCTCTCATGAGCCTTTCTATCCTACCAGGGGCTGTTTTCTTCCTGGAATGGGAGAGAGGCAGGTTTTAAGGTAGATGAAAGTGAATGGCAATGCTTTTACTTTTAGTGCAGTTGGGGAGGTGCTTCAGCAACTGATTGTGCTGAGAATGGGATCAATGTTGTCCAATGTTCCGACAGCATTGTGCATTCTTCCATATGGCTGAGAATGCTTTAGCCATGTAGCAACCTTGTACCAGACTGGTATATTCTGACATTATAGCCTGCACTCGTTACTCTAGGGGAAATGATGTACTGTCGGAGTAGGCCATTCAGCCATTGAGCTAGCTCCACCATTCAATATGATCATGGCTGATCATTCACTTCAATTTTTTTTTCCCAGCCTATTCTGATATCCTTTTATGTTGTTGGCATTTAGACATTTGTCAATCTCTACTTTAGACACAGTCATTGACTGAACTTCTGCAGCCGTCAGGGGAGGGCATTCCAACGATTCACAATCTTCATGTGTGGGTTAGCAAGAGACCTGATTCAACACTGACTTAGCTTTCCATTTGGAACTCATAGAGTGATAGAGTCATACAGCATGGAAACAGACCCTTTGGTCTAGCTAGCCCATGCCCAACAATAATCCCAAACTAGGAGAAAGTGAGGACTGCAGATGCTGGAGAATTAGAGTCAAGAGTGTGGTGCTAGAAAAGCACAGCAGATCAGGCAGCTTCCAAGGAGCAGGAGAATTGACATTTCAGGCAAAAGCCCTTCATCAGGAATGAGGGTGTGAGCTGAGGGGATGGTGAGATAAATGGGAGGGGGTGGAGCTGGGGGGAAGATAGTTGAGAGTGAGATAGGCAGATGGAGATGGGAGTAGTGGCGACAAGTCGAAGAGGAGGGTGGAATGGATAGGTGGGAAGGAAGATGGACAGGTAGGACAGGTCAGGAGGGTGGTGCCAAGTTGGAAGGTTGGAACTGGGGTTAGGTGGGAGGAGAGGAAATGAGGAAACTTGTGAAATCCACATTGATACTGTGGGGTTGGAGGGTCCCGAGGTGGAAGATGAAGCAATCTCACAACAGGCATCGGGTGGTTAGAATTTGGCAATGGAGGAGGCCCAGGACCCGCATGTCCTTGGCAGAGTGGGAGGGGGAGTTGAAGTGTTTGCCCACGGGGTGGTGGGGTTGATTGGCGTGGGTGTCCCGGAGATGTTCTCTGAAGCATTCTGCGAGTAAGCGTTCTGTCTCCCCAATGTAGAGGAGACCACATCGGGAGCAACGAATACAGTAAATGACATGTGTGGAAGTGCAGGTAAAACTTTGAAGAATGTGAAAGGCTCCTTTGGGGCCTTGGATGGAGGTGAGAGGGGAGGTGTGAGCGCAGGCATTGCAATTCCAGCAGGGACAGGGCAAGGTGCCAGGAGGGGTGGGGAGTGTGGGGGGGGTGGTGGTAGGGGGGGTTGGTGGGGTGTGTGAACCTGACGAGGGAGTCACAGAGGGATTGGTTTTTATTGAAAGTAGATAGGGGTGGGGACGGATATAGATCTCTGGATCTAGAGGGATATAGAGTACTGTTGTAGGTGGCGGAAATGGCAGAGGATGATACAATGTATACGGATGTTGGTGGGGTTGGAAGGTGAGGACCGGGAAGTTCTGTCCCTGTTGCAGTTGGAGACGTGGGGTTTGAGGGCAGAGATGTGGGAAGTGGATGAGATACGCCGGAGGGCATCATCAACCACATGGAGTGCATATTGCGGTCTTTAAAGAAGGAGGCCTTCTAGTGTGTTCTGTGGTGGAACTGATCCTCCTGGGAGCAGATGTGGCAGAGGTGGAGGAATTGGGAATAAGGAATAGCGTTTATACAGGAGGCAGGGTGGGAGGAGCTCTAGTCCAGGTAGCTGTGGGAGTCAGTTGAGTTTGTAGAAAATGTTAGTGTTGAATTGGCCACTGTTGATGGAGATGGAGAGGTCCAGGAAGGGAGGGACATGTCTGAGATGTCTGAACTTAAGGTCAGGTTGGAATGTTTTGTTGAAGCTGGTGAATTGTTCAACCTCTTCACGGGAGACCAAGGTAGCGCCGCTGCAGTCATCAATGTAGTGGAGGAAAAGATGGAGAATGGTGCCGGTGTAACTGCAGAAGATGGACTGTTCCACATAACTGAAAAACAGACAGGCATTGTTGGGCCCATGCGGGTGCCGATCGCTACCCTTTTCATCTGGAGAAAGTGGGACGATTCAGCGGAGAAATTATTGCGGGTGAGAACCAGTTCAGCCAAACAAATGAGAATGTGAATGGAAGGGTACTGGTGGGGACGTCGGGAGAGGAAGAAACAGGGGGCTTGGAAGCCCTCGTGATGGCAGATGGAGGTGCGTAGGGACTGGATGTCCATGGTGAAGATGAGGCATTGAGGGCCAGGAAAACAGAAGTCTTGGAGGAGGTGGAGGGTGTGAGTGGTATCCTGAACGTCTGTGGTGGGTTCCTGGACCGGGGGGATAGGACAGTATCAAGGTATGCGGAGATGAATTTGGTAATCCCCAACTAAACTAACTCAAGCTGCCCTAACCTGGCTTATATCCCTCCAAACCTTTCCTATTAACATACTTAACCAAATGTCTTTTAAACATTGTATTTACACCCACATCCACCACTTCCTCAGGAAGTTCATTCCACATGCGAACCACCCTCTGTGTGAAAAAACATGCCCCTCATGCCTCTTTTAAATTTCTTTCCTCTCGCCTTAAAAATGTGACCCCTGGTTTTGAAATCCCTTATCCTAGAGAAAAGACAACTACAGTTAAGTCTATCTATACCCCACATTATTTTATAAACATCTATACAAGCATCTCTCGACCTCTGCACTCCATGAGCCTATCCAGTTTTTCTTTAAAACTCAAATCTTCCATACCTGGCACTGTCCTGATAAATGTCTTCTGACAGTTCAGTTCCTGCATAATTTGCTCACACAATCCTCTATGTTTTCCACTCCCAGAGTCTTCATTATATTCTATCCTCAGTCGTTATCATTGAATATGGCATTTTACCAAATGTGAGTAGGTACTTCTTCATAATATGCCAGAAACTGCATGATGTTATATAAGAACTGCCATACATATTGCATTGCCTTCACACATGGAGCATATCAGAAACAGATTTGACATATTCCGATTAGATGACATTACTGAATTGATTGATCTCCACAGCATATTCTCAGCATTGAAAAAGAGCATAACAGCAAAGGCAGTTGTATTTTGAGTAAATGAGCTCTGAATGTGTAGCCTGGCAACTTTTCCTTCGTGGTGACAAGCGTTTTTAAAGGGTATAACAAAGATTGTAAGATATTTATCTTTAAGAAACATTATTTTCGTCAAGATTTTTATCTTCTTGTTATTTTCTTTTCCTAATTTTCTTCATTAATTTCTGTTAAGCAAAGTTGAAAACTTCTAAGTGTTTCAGAATTATCCTCTTACGTGTACTGAAAAAAAATGCTTCCAACTGTTTAAAGATAACTTAGTTGCTTTAAAATTAAGATATACTTCACTATTTGCTTTCTCACCAGATGGAGGAGAAACTGTTATTTCACACTGTTTTCCTATGTTTTTGGTTTTTGAACCCTTTTTAACAACATGGATGATCAACTCCCTTTCTGCTTCCTCTCTAAAACTGTTGTGCCTCTTAAAACTGAAAAATATGGTGTCACACTGTTACTGTTTAAGAAATTTTCAGTGCAGTAATTGTTTTTGCTCTCAAAACCTCTGATTTTAATAAATTCCTTTGCTTTTGATTTTTCCATGTTCTTTAGTCAAATAACACTGGTATTCTAATTGTTTTATTGTCCATTCATCAAGCTGTTTATTGCAGCTTTTCTCACTTTAAATAATTTTAACTTACTTTTAGCTTGACATCTATAATTACTTTAATAACTATTTTTAAAAACTCACTCTTCTTCTAAGGGCCTTAAGCTCACTTTCTCCAAAAAGGACTTGTGATTTCTGTTTTGAATATATCCTCTTGCAACTCTTGTAAGAATCTTGATTCTTTAGTCCTGTTATCAGTTCTATTACTGCTGTTTGGATGGGCTGGCTGCTGTATTCACAGAAACAAACTTTCTCTGTGTTGTTTTAAACTGCTGAATATTAGAAATATGCTCAGTTTTCTGACTGGACCTTTTTCTTTCTTTTCTTCAGAAAGCTATGGCTTTTGTAGAACTGACAATTTCTTCAGGTTATGTTCATTGCTCACTGTGTAATGTGAGACAGTGGCGCCCATTGCTGTCAGCATATCATAACAATGGGGCTGAGAAGTTTGAATAGATTCCCTACAGCGTGGAAACAGGCCATTTAGCCCAACAAGCCCACAATGACCCTTAGAAGGGTAACCAACCCAGACCCATTCCCCTGACTAATGCACCTAACACTATGGGTAATTTAGCATGGCCAATTCACCTGGTGTGCACATCTTTGGACTGGGGGAGGAAACCAGAGTACCTGAAGGAAACCCACGCAGACACAGGGAGAATGTGCAAACTCCACACAGACAGTGGCCTGAGGCTGGAATCAAACCTGGGTCCCTGGCACTGTGAAGCATCATTGCTAACCACTGAGCCAACGAGTCGCCCAAGCTTCAGGATGATTCACTACTACTAATCTAAGCTACTGATACTATTTGGGGAAGGATGAACTCAAGGTCTTCAGTAGACAAATAGGCTAAATTATAATAACCTTAATGTGACTTGACATGGATCTTCTAATCTCTTAGGAACTATACCCTCTTTTAGGAGCTCATTATGAAAATTTGAATCCTTGGCATGCAGACAGCTGATTTCAATTCATTCTATTGACAATGTTTTATTCTGCTAAATATCAGCACGGAAATGGTATCCCATCTAATTCAAATAATGGAGTTGAGGGGTCTGGATAGCTTTCCCGAATTAGTAAAAGAACTGAGTTACAATCCTGTAACATGGTGGTCCTGCTATTGGAATGAAAAATCATGTCATTATTCAGTGTAACATCATTTCTGAACCCGTGACTATCTTTGAACTAGCGTCTATTCTGATAATGAAAAGTGAGCCAAGCCAGCCTCCCCAGCAGTTGTCAATTTATTGCAGCTTGCATCTATGTCTTCTATTCCTGAACTCCCAGGTGTTATTAACCATTAATATGGCATGAGTCATAGCAGTCTTGTAGGTTTTATAAAGTATGAATCTGTAGATTATGACCTACGCAATTAAATAAAGGTTTATCCCACTTTGTCTACAATATTATTCATTCCACCACATCCATCAATCTATTCACCTATACTCCTCAATTCTGTTCAAATATTGCAAATTATTTTCTGACTATTAAAATCAATAATGCATTCAATCTCAGATGAAAAATCTATTTCACCTATTTATTTTCTGAAAAAGGTCACAAAATATGTCACATAAAATGAGAAATTGTTTTATTTCTTGCTCCTTAATCACTAATTAAATACAGAAAATCCTGCTGGATGAGAAAATAAATTCAGTCATATGTGTAAACTAAAGCAACTCATATCAAGATTAACTATTATACTAAACATTTTTCAAAATAATAATGTTCCATAAAATTGCTGAGTCTAAATTTTAATTTGCAACAAGAATTGTGCAACTAAGGGCAATTTTTTAATAGGTATTTTTATTGAAAAAAGAAAATTTTTAAAGACTTTTTTACAAAGTTACAAAAGTAATACAAACAAGTATAAACACCAATATGAAATTAAATAAATAAGAAAAAAAGAAATAAATAATAATCAAAACAAGAAAAAGAGAAAAACCCAACTAACTACTGATCTATCCTACAAACAACCAAAACATAAAGTAGAATATCATACATTACTAGCGATAAACAACAGAATAATTAAATAATTAAGTACATGCTCAAAATAGACTTACATCAAGTTATAATAAAACCTGTATTTATACGGGATTCCTCCTCCCGGGAGTCCCCGGACCATCCAGAACAACTACCATAGCCAGACAAAAGCCCTGGACAATATGGCTGAAATATCTGTGTCGATATAGTTCAAAAAGGGCTGCCATATTTTATTGAATAATTCAGCTTTTTGGTGCACCATATTTGTGAAGATGTCAAGGGGGATATATTCCATGATTAACCTGTGCCAGTTTGAAAGTCCTGAAGGGCCTTCAGCTGCCCAATTCACTAAAATATTTTTCCTTGCACAAAAGGAGAGAATGGAAAATAGTTTCCTCCCGTGCATGTCCAGGGAGGGAAAATCCGAAAAGCCCAAGAGTAGAGACACTGGATCCAATCCAATCTCCGTACCCAAGATCTCTGTCAAGGCATTCACTACTCTGTCCTACTACCTGTGGATCCTATGGCATGTTCATAGGTAATGCATAAGAGTGTCAACTTCTATTTTGCATTTAGGACACATTGGGGATGCTCCTACCTTAAATTTTGTGAGTCGTTCAGGTGCTAAATGAGCCCTGTGGAGTATCTTTAATTGAATAGCTTGAGTTCTATTACAACTAGAGATCTTTCTGGCATTTTCCCAGATGTCCTCCAACATTTCTTGGTTCCATGTTTTAAATAATCGTTCCATGTCTTTCGATTCCTCATTATATAATGAGTGATAAAAGAGTACTGACCGAGGGTAGCCCCATTGGTCATAGCACTCTTTCCCTATCCTATTTGTAGGGACTGTCTATTAATGTGATCTTCTTCTGTATATAATCTCGTATTTGGAAATATTAAAAAGTTCTCTGTTAGGCAGTCCAAACTTCTGGTGCAACTGCTCAAAAGACATCATAACCTCCCCATCGAACAGGTCCCCCAAGCAAGGGATACCTCTGGACCTCTAGGTTTTAAGTGTAGTGTCTGTCAGCCCTGGCTGAAATCCCAATGTTCCCACTATAGGAGTATAAGGGGAGGTTTTTTGCAGGTTACCCTCATCTTGTTGCATTATCCTCCAGGCTTTACTTGTATTGAATACAATAGGGTTTTTGCAATAGTCCATAATAGCTCTCATCTTATCCATACATAAAAGATTGATGAGGGGATGCTTTGCTTGGGAGGTCTCAATATCTAACGAAATTGATTGTGGGTCACAAGAGACCCAATCAAACATAAGATAATAAAGAGCTCTACTGATACCTCCTAAAGTCTGGAAAGTCCAGTCCTCTCCTTGCCTGTGGAAGCTGCAGATTTTCTAATTTGATATGGGGCCGTCTATGATTCCAGATAAAGGAACCAAGCCAGATAAAGGAATGCAACACCAATCTCGGCAGCATCAGAGGGAGCATTCTCATAGGATATAGAAGGTGAGGTAGAATATTCATTTTAACTAGGGCTACTCTGCCTAACCAGGATATTAGGAGATCTCCCCAGCGTTGAAGGTCCTGCCTTATTTTCTCCAATAGATGCACAAAATTGGCTTTGTATAGCTGACCAAATACTGGGGTGATAAAAATACCGAAGTATAGAAAACCTTCCAGTGACCACAGTAAGGGATAGCAAGATCTGCCCGGTAAGTTGGATATACTGGCAAGACCACCCAATGGCATGGCCTCCGATTTCATACAATTGATTTAATAGTCTGAGAATATGTGAAATAGATTGACCACTTGAATTAGATAGGGCACGGATATCAAAGGATCACTTAAGAAAAGGAGGACATCATCTGCATAGAGAGTGATTTTACGTTTACCCGAACCAACCCTTGGAGCAGTTATGTGAGGGTCAGTACGTATAGCTTCTGCTAGGCACTCAACTACTAGCATGAATAGTAATGGTGAGAGAGGACATCCTTGACGACAGCCCCTACCAAAACTGAAGCTATCCAAACCTAAACCATTGGTGCTTTGGTGTCATTGTATAATACTGAGACCCATTTAGAAAATACCTCCCAACATCGAACCTTTCCAGTGTATAAAAAAACCATTCTACCCAATCAAATGCCTTCTCTGTATCCAAGGAGACAACTAATCCCAGTATTCTTCCCTGTTGACAGGCTTGTATCATATTTAAGATCCTTCTAATACTATTAGTTGAACTGCAGCCATTAATAAACCCTGTCTAGTCCTCTTTTATGATGTATGGTAAGACCCTCTCCAATCTTAATGCTAACATTTTAGAAAGGATTTTAAAATCCACATTTAGTGAGGATATGGGTCTATATGATGAGCAGTCTTCTGGGGCCTTTCCTTTTTTAAGAATGAGAGAGATATTTGTTTCTTTCAACAAAGGCGGAAGGCAGCCCTGACTATCTGAGTAATTATATATATTTATAAGTGGCCCAGCCAGTTCCCCTACAAATTCTTCATAAAACTCAATCTGGAATCCGTCTAATCCAGGCGCTTTGCTACTCTGAAGCTGTCTAATTGCATTGAGTACTTCCTGGGTTGTCAGGGGGGCATTCAAGATCGACACCTGCCCCAAGGTTCAACCCGGAAAGGCCAAGTTTTTAAAGAAGGACTCCATCTTCTCAGTCTACCCTCACAGTCCTGCAATTTATACAGTTCAAAATAGAACATTCTAAAGGCTGTATTGATCTTTTTACGATCACAAGTCAGAGTACCAGCACTTTCTCTAATGGACGTAATAGCTTGAGGAGCTTTTTTTTCTCCTAGCAAGATATGCTAGGTATTTGCCAGGCTTGTCGCCATATTCATATAATCTCTGCTTTGCAAATAATATTTTCCTCTTTGCTGTTTGGGTAAGTGCGGTATTCAAGGCTGCCCTAAGGGCTGTGATCCTTTGTAGATTAGTAATAAAGGGTCTATCAACATACGCTGCCTTCAAGCGAGCCTCGAGCAGGTGCTGTTGTTTTCCCTTTTGTCTTTTCTGGGTCGCAGAATATGAGATGACCAAACCCCACGCATGAACCTTAATGGTCTCCCACATTGTTGACAGGTTACTGGCTGTACCTGAATCAATTTCCAAAAAGATTTTGAATTCCTGAGAAAAATATTTTATAAATTTGCTATCCTTCAATAAGAAAGAATCCATACGCCAATGTCGGGGGCCTAACTCATCATCACTAGTCTTGACTTCCATATAAACTGCAGCATGATCAGAAATTGCTATATCACCTATTTTGCAAGACAATATGGAATTCAAAAAGGGTCGAGGGTGCAAAGAACATATCAATTCCAGTATGGCACTTGTGTGGGTTAGAGTAGAAAGTAAAATCTCTACCCTGGGGGTGAAGGCACCTCCACACATCTACTAGCCCAAGCTCCTTAATCAGATCTGCCAGTTGTCTAGATCTAAGAGATATACCCATAGTGCTTTTAGGTATCCTAAAAGTCTCTGGGTCTATAATACAGTTAAAATCTCCTCCTATGGTGGACCCCAATAGCCATCAACTTAGAGAACGCTTCCGTTATAAATTTAAAAGGGTGCACTAGGGGGCATAAAGATTCAAAATCTCATATTCCTCTCCATATATTAGGGCTTTGATCAGTATTTACCGTCCAGACTCATCTTTTATCTGGCTAAATATTTGGAAAGGAAGATCCTTCCGATTGAGAATGACTACTCTCCTAGTTTTTGAACTGAAAGCTGAGAAAAAAGCCTGATCAAATCCACCCTGTGGCAGCTTAAGTGCTCTTTGTCAAGCAGATGTGTCTTCTGTAAGAGAGCTATGCCAACCCTTTCTTTTTTGAGACTTGATAATATTTTCTTCCTTTGTTTGGTGAATTACTCCCCTTGACATTCCAGGTGCACCACCTAAGCGAATGGCTAGCCATGATTGTCCAGGCAAGCCCGAGATCCCCAGGAGGAAGAACCCCACTCAAAATACCTTGAATAAAAACCATGGAAAATTCACAAATGCAAAAATTCTTTAAAATAATTACACCAACACAATTAAAAACTATTCCTAAGCAAAAAAAAATGCAAAACACATTTGAAAGGAGACTTGCCCCTTTGCACCCAGTGGGCATGACTACCACCATAACCTCTTCGAACTCGGGCCCTGACCTCAGCCCAGGTGTTATAGAATGGAGTTGACAAATTCAAGTACTCTATAAAACCAGAGTTAAAAGTAAGTGACCCACCCCTCCAATGCCCCAAACCAACACCTAGGTGCGTTTAGCAAGCATAATACAAAATATAAATATATAAAACAATAAAGTTGCCATCCCAGCAAGCATTAGGTAACTAAGTAAAATTACAAAAGAAGAAAACTCAGCTCTAAAGAGAGGCAAAACAAAACAAACCCCCTTCCCACACAAATCAAATAAGCCTCACGACCTGTAAAAAAGAAGCCAAAGAGAGATTAAAGAATAAGTCCCCTCCCAGAGAAAGATAATGGAAAAGAGATGAAGAAGGGAAAAAAGGGTAAACGTGGGGGGTGAGCAAAATGCAATCGTTATCCGTACGGTTTATGTCCCGCAGTCTATTTAAGAGAGTCCAAGAATTCTTTAGTCTTTTCCGGTGATCCAAAGTTATATACGGATCCTTCATGGCTGAAGTGCAGCGTTGCTGGGTAACGCATAGGGTATTGGATATTTAGGTCTCTTAGACACTTCTTCGCCTCCTCAGATGCCCTCCTTTTGTGGACCATGGCTGGACAGAAGTCCTGAAATAACATTATCCAGGAAGCCTTGTGCATCCTGGCCTGGGGATCCTTCCCCAGGGCTCTGGAGGTTTCCAGGAGCATTTGTTTTTCTCTATAACATTGGAGTCGGAATAGAACCGGTCGGGGGCGCTGGTCTGACCCGGGCCTGCGTACAGCAACCTGGTGGGCTCATTCCACCTGCACCCAGCCTGGTCCCGACTCCAACCTTAATATTTGTGGGAACCATCGTTCCAGAAAGTCTACAAGCTGGCTTTCCTCTTCCCGTTTGGGAAGGCCCAGCAACCGAATTTTATCGATGGCCCCGATTGTCGAGGTTGTCGATGTGCTCCTCCGAGGTCCGTATTCGCTGCTTGAGAACCTGGACCTGACCCACGGACGACTTGGCAGCAGTCTCCGAGGCCGCGGCCCGATGCTCCGCCCCTCCGACGAGCTGTTCAAGTTTTTCGATTTCTCGTTCATGCTTCTGCAGCATGACTGAGAATGACTCCCACCTGGACCTGGATTCCTCGATGATGGCATTGATCTTCTCCTGAAGTTTGTTGATCCTGGAGAGCAGGCTCGCCTCTGCAGGTAAGTCCCCCGAAGCGGCTGCGGATGTCTCTGCTGCTGCAGGAGGGGGTGAGGGAGGGGTCCCTGCCTGTTGCGAATTACAGGTACTTTTGGCCTTAGTCATTTTAAAAACAACACCAAACTGTCCAAGTTTGATGTAAAATGACTAACTATGCTGGGCAAAAGCTATCTTAAACGATTTAAAAGGTGTGGTGAAGGCAGGTGCCCACTTTGCCCGCGTCTTAGGCAGAGCACTATAGACTCAGACTTGCTGGGTCACCGCCATCTTGAATCTCCACTAAGGGCAAATTTAATTGGCAAACAGCCCAGTTCATCCAACTGTGAGGCCTAAGGTAGCACAGCTACAAAATTCAGATCTGTGATGCAGCTGATGTGGTCTGCACAAAATTGAAAAGCTGTGCGCATAGACAAGCTGTGCATATGGCAGAAGCAGAGTGCACAGATTGTGACGTAATGTCCAATGCTGATTTGGCATACAAACTGTCATTTTGCTGATCCTGTTACCACCCTCTCTTAAACAATCCCAGATAAACATGCATCCTGTTGTACAAGGTAATGGTTCTGAAAAGAATGATGTTAGAGACTACATTGAACTCCACTGAAGCTGATGATGTCACAAGCACTTGGGTAGTGAAAAGGCAAAACAACTCCAGATTATGCAAGATGAAGACCTATTGCCACAAGTCTCCCAATAGCTGTAGTAACAATTTCCAATTTATGTAATTTGTACCTGATTGTTGTCATGCAATCAACTACATCTTGTTCCTATTCATTAAGCGTCACTAGTGGTTTTCCTCTACCACTGTAAACTAAGTAGGTAGTTAGACAAAGTCAGAGAAAACAGATGAGGCAGCCAGCTGTCTGAACTTCAAGCTGGTAGTTGTTGGCAATGCAGCACCTGTAACATGTTCAGCAACATGAGAGATTGTCTTATTTGTGCAATCAAAAGTGATTGCCATATGACTTTCAATTAAGATTGTTTTGATATTTTGCTATTGCAAATTAGCCCAAAATGATGTGTTGAGTGACTAGGAGGAGATTGAAATATTTTTGGATTTACAAGAGAGTTCTGCTGCTTGACAAGGAGACCAGAGTAGTTGGAAGACCTGACAGTAATGGGGTTAGAGACCTTCTTAGGCTGAAATATGATAAAATAGTGAAATATTAGCAGTGAACAATGGGAACTGTTCACAGAATGTGGAGGAAAAGACTCTGAATTGAATGTTGTATCTACAAAGGAACTCCAGAGAGCGTTTACACCTCAGCTAGGAACAGTGTCTAAGGCAGCCGTGATTCATCATGGGACTGTTTCATCAACCATATCTATAGCCTCCCAGTAGGATATGATCAGAGCTGTCAGTTGTTGTGAGGAGTACTGCAGCCTTCGAGTCCTTTGTCAGTAGATTCCTTCACAAAGGAGCAGGCACCACTGCCAACATATCACAGCTCAGGGATGTAGCAGACACCCTATATTGTAGAAAAGAGTACATCATTTCAGCCTTACAAAAAGAAGTAGGATAACTAGGAACACAGCTTCCTCTGACTAGCAAAATTTATAATGGTGCAAAGTGCCATCAGCTGCAAGTGACACTTTACAGACTTTATGTATTAAAAGAGAAGTGGAAAAGCTGCCAGTCCAAAACCAATCAACATCCAACCCATTCCTTTATGGTATTTTCAGTCTGCAGTGTATCAAGCATATGGACTGCAGTGTATCAGGAAGACAGCTCTTGTCCCACCTTCTAAGTTGAAATAAATGCTGGTTGCCCATGTCTGATGACAGAATACAAAGGAAAGAAATACAGCCCAGAAACGTGCATTTTGTGTGTGTCTGTGCACAGAACAATCTTTCCACTCTCTTGGCACATTCATCCTATGTCAGCCAACAGTAGCACCTCTCCCCACTCCCCCAACACACTCACACATACAAACACATACAATATACAGAATATCTTTGGACTGAGAGGATAAGACTGGTAACTTGACAAAACTGTTCACTTTATACCTAGTTTATGACTGAACAATGCAGCTACTGAATAATGAAAAGCATCTGGCACAGGAAGCTTCAAGGAGCAAATCATCAATATTCTGAAAGAATTATTCCACTGCCTGGAGCTCCAAAATTTTCACCAGAGCATTTCTCAACACTTGTGGTGTGCTGTATGTCCTCATCTTCATGAAGGTACAAGAATACTCAGGTCCTCAGGGAAGTGAAGGGGAATAGAATCTAACACCCTTTCATACCTTCACTCTATGACACCTCAGTCACCTGCCCTGCCTTATTTCCCAAGAGTAGGTCAGGTTTTGCACCTTCTCTGGTAGGTACATCCACATACTGAATCAGAAAATTTTCTTATACACACTTAACAAATTCAAAGCCATCTAAACCGTTAACACTATGGCAGCTCCAATCTATGTTTGAAAAGTTAAAATCCCCTACCATAACCATCCTATTATTCTTACAGATAGGTGAGATCTCCTTACAAGTTTGTTTCTCAATTTCCCTCTGACTATTAAGGGGTCTATAATACAATCCCAATAAGGTGATCATCCCTTTCTTATTTCTCAGTTCCACTCAAATAAATCCCTTGGATATATTTCCGGGAATATCCTCCCTCATCACAGCTGGAATGCTATCCCTTATCAAAAACACCACTCCCCCTCCTCTCTTACCTCCCTTTCTGTCCTTCCTGTAGCATTTGTATCCTGGAACATTAAGCTGCAAGTCCTGTCCATCCCTGAGCCATGTCCCTAACCATGCCCTGAGTTCATCTGCCTTCCCTGTTTGGCCCCTTGCATTGAAATAAATGCAGTTTAATTTATCAGTCCTACCTTGGTCCCTGCTTTGTCCCTGCCTGCCCTGACAGTTTGTCTTGCCTTTGTTGTCAACTGTACCAGTCTCAGATTTAAATCTTTCCTCACTATCTCCCTGACCACCTCCCCCACACCCCCCCCCCCCACCCCCACCCAACCTTACTAGTTTAAATCCTCTCCAGCAGCTCTAGCAAATTTCCCTGCCAGTTTATTAGTCCCCTTCCAATTTAGGTGCAATCCGTCCTTCTTGCAGAGGTCACTTCTACCCCAAAACAGCTTCCAATGATCCAAAAATGTGAATACTCCTCCAGTGCACCAGCTCCTCAGCCATGCATTCATCTGCTCTATCCTCCTGTTCCTGCCCTCACTAGCTCATTGCACTGGGAGTAATCCAGACATTACTACTCTCGAGGACCTCCTTTTTAAATTCCTGCCTAACTCTGTGTAATCTCCCTTCAGAATCTCAACCTTTTCCCTTTCTATATCGTTGGTTCCAATGTGGACAATTACCTCCTGCTGGCCCCTCTCCCCCTTGAGAACATTCTGCCCCCTCTCTGAGACATCCTTGATCCTGGCACCAGGGAAGCAACACACCATTCCAATTTTTCACTGCTGGCCACATCTGCTGCTGCTAATCAATATTGGTGGTGGATGGAGTAGATGATTGTGGATGTGGTACTGTTCAAGTGGATTGCTTTATCCTGGATAGAGTCAAGCTTCTTCAGTGTTGTTGGAGTGCACTTATCTTGGCAAATAGGGTGTATTCCATCATACTCCTGACTTGTGTCTTGTATAGGTTGAACAGGATTTGGAAAGCCAGGAGCTGACTTACTTGCCACCGTATTCCTAGCCTCTGGCCTGGTCTTGTAGCAACTGTACTTATTTGGTGAGCCCTGATAAATTTCCTGTCAATGGTAACCATCAGAATGTTGATAGTGGGGATTGAGTGATGGTAACACCATTGAGTGTCAAGGGGCAGTGATTAGACTCAAAAATAGAAATTGCTGGAAAATCTCAACATCTTTTCCATGGTGTGAATGTTACTTGCCACTTGCCACCAACATCAGAGTGGCCACTCTTTTCATGCCATCTCTTAGTTATCGGCTCCACCTCATCGCCACCACCGATGCCGGGTCCTGTCCACAACCAGGAGGTTCTGGTTCTGTTGCCACGTTGACGACATATGGAGACCCACTCAGGGCACACCACCCTGCTGCCACTTCAGCTGTTGCCTCGCTGACACTTGGAGTCCCTGGGTCCACTGCCAGGCTAGGCTGATGCCACCTCCACCAAGAGTACTGGTCTGGCTGCCATCCTCCGTGGTATCACCTCCACCACTGACAGGAAGAAGATAAAGAAAAAGAGAAAGAAAGAAGACACTGAAGGGTAAGGAAAGAAGGGGAGGAAGCAGCTGGCCTGAAGAGGACAGGCCCAAGAGCTTGAATGCTGCCTAACTTGCAAAGGGATTTAACTATCGAGTGGTGGCCAGTTTCGACCCAATCCACAACAAAGTGGTTTTGACAGAGTTTCAAGGCTAGGTCCTTTAAGCAAATGGAAACAAAGTTTTTAAATCAAATTTGGTGAACCACAATATTTCTGATGTCTTGGTGGAATTGTTGAGAAAACTCTGGGATCTGTCCTGACCACTATTTGATATGCTCTGGCATGTTTGATCACAGATTGTCTGTTAACCCATATTTACTTCATGTCAATTTGGAAGTTGTTTGTACATTGTAGATTGTTTTCCTTTGCAAACTGTAGCCATAAAATGGATTTTGTTTGTGCAAAACCATGGAACCTTGTGGCTTTTTCTCCAAGTCTGGGTATTGAGCGGTTTGGAGGTGGTGGTGGTCACTTATACCTTCTGCCCTTGTCCTTCTACATTGGAAGTGATTGTGGGTTTGGAAAGACCTTCAGAATGGTTCTGAAGAAGGATCACCAGAGTCAAAACATTAACTCTGTTTTCTTTCCACAGATGCTGTCAGACCTGGTAAGTTTCCTGAGTAATTTCTGTTTTTGTGTATTTACCATAAAGGGTCAGAGTTTCTAAAAGTCCCAGAACGATGTTGAGGTGACCGGTTTGTAAACAGTTGTGCTGTAAACTATCCATTTACTTATCACATCAAAGAGACCTGGTATTTCAAGGAGCTAATTAGCATTTCCAAGTATTACATGAGATTCAAGCATAGGGACTGCATGGAGGTTATAAAACAGGCATCCTTCATTCCACTGGCATTGAGTCTTCAGCAGTTGTGTGCTAGAGACTAACAGTGAAGGAACAGTGTACCTAAGGTGAAGATGTAATTGACCTGCAGTACAGAATGTATTCCGATGTAAACAAAGACATTTTCAAGAGATGTATCAGAGTGAGACTATAGTTACTTCCAGATAGAGGAACCCTTCAGAATATATATCAGCTGTCACGTTACCCAAAGAAACTTCAAAAGAGGATCCAAAAGTGGAACCAAACCACAAACCATACTCGCTGTCATTGTGACACCAATTTAACAATAATGTAATACCATCCTCGAAATCCACAAAGTGAAATCGAAAGAAGATTTCTACAAATGAGAAATCAAAAGACTTAACTTTCATGAGAGGCACATTGAGAAATTGGAGCGATGTCAATACCAACAGTTTCAGTCTCTTCCACAACTGTTTGAGAACCTGAAACCAGAGAGGGCAGCCTTGGCAACTGTGTAGAAGTAGTTCCAGAGATATCAAACAGTACTGGGTGTATGTGGAAGAACTGAAATAGCAGGCTAGTACACAGCTGGGGTACAGAGTGCTGTCCAATATTCGAAGATACCAACCTTGTCAATGGGGCACAAAAAATGGTGCATTCATGACTCAAAATCCTCAGACACTGTTTGGGATTGAAATGCAACATTGCCAATGCACATGACCATAGCAGTATCTAGCAGAATAATGAAGATACAACATACAGGATTAAAGTGACATTAAATGTATATTTGCAAGTGTGGTTCATTTGCTGGTTGTTTCTCAAGTATGAAAAAGCTGATGGGTGTGTCATCCTCTGCTGCATGTTTCACAATGCTTCTCGAGCATGGATATCCAGTTAACTGACTATTGCATAGCTGCACATAGCCTTCATCCTGTCCACTAGGGACCATAATGCTCTCTTGCGGTCCAGCTGCTGAACCAGTGCTCCAGAACAAAAGATTCTGTACTAGCACAAGGCCTAATCGTGACTGAAGTAAATGTGAGAGTTGCATTTGTATAGCCTTTTTAACAACCCTAGTTTGTGCCAAAATACCTTCGCAACCAGTTAACTACATTTGAAGTGCAATCTTTGATGTTATGTAGGAAGTATGTCAAAAGACTTGCACACACAGCAATGTATTGAACAGGTCCTTTGTATCTGTTTTCGTTATGGAAAATACAAAAAACGTCCCAAGAGTATTTGACAATGTAGATGTAAAAGGGAAATAGTAAAACAGTTGCAATCGAAAGGGAAAATACATCAGTAAAGCAGTTATAACTAATGGTTGATATGTCCCCTGCAGCTGATGGCCTGCAATTTAGTGCCTTAAAAGAAAAGATATTCAGTTATGAAATTTCAAAACTCCTTGGTTTCTATAAAAATCCCAGTTTATTGGAAAATTGCATTGTAACATCTCTGGAAGATGTGAAAAAGAAACTAATTCATCTGACCTTTGTCATAGAGAAAATATCAGAATCTGTTATTAAAGCAGTTTGAACAGGGCGCTTAGCAAATCATAACTAATCACTCAGAGTCAACCTTTCTGTGAAAAGAAATTAAAACAGAAATTGCTGGAGAAAGTCAGTAGGTGTGGCAGCAGCTGTGGAGAGAAACAGACTCAATGTTTCAATCCAGTCGCCTTTGGAATTCCAGCATCCGTAGCACTTTACTTTTATTTGTGAAACTTTGCACAGTATTCCAGATGCAGTCTCACTCAGCCCTAGTTTTGTGACACATTCTGACTTTTCTGCTGAAGTCCCCTTGCAATAAAACCATTTGTTAAGGTCTGCAAGATTCCTGGATTGCTGCCATAATGTTTTCATCCTGTAATAATCCAAATATCCTGATCTTTTTAGATCTGGACAGAGACTTGAGGGATGATTAGCTTACAGCACAATTGAACGCCTAAGTATGGAAGCCCAACAATACTAAAAACTATATCAAATTATCACCAAATCAGTGACTGAACAGATCATCAGCCTGCCAAATACATACACAAATTTAGAAATGTGGATGAATTGAGATCTTCAGAATGTTATGTTGTGCAGTACTCTGGACAACTTTGTATAACCGTGATGTTTGAACCTGAAGAAGGAACAAGACAAGTACCAGCTTGCTCCTCGTATTCAATGTCTAGTAATTCTTAACCTTGCCTTCGAGTTATCATCAACATGCATAGAAATGGTCAATTAAAGCAGTTACTTATATCTTGACACCACACTGGAAGGATGCAAAGGCTGAGTTAGCATTTCACTTCTTCCCCTCTCCTCTCAATTTGCTCATTTATGATTTGCAAATATAAACATTAAAATATTTGTTTGCAATTCTGAGAAGGATAAGAGTTAGACTTGTACTCAAATTCCTGGAGAATTTTTCTCTCTTCTTACTGTCATTCATTTCTTCCTTCTGTCCTTTTCAGGAATGTCTCTAAGAGTTAATATGACTTTAAAATGGATGTGTTTATGAGGATTCACTCATTAAACTGAAAATCTAGAACTGCTGAAATTCACATCATTGCACTGTTAGCATTTCATGTTTGAGTTGGAGATAATTCTGGAGAATGCGTTCTCTTTACAGATGCTATTGTTTCATCAGATTAAGCAGGTTGTGTTTATGGATATTGTCTACAAGTATATAGAGGCCCCAAAGTAACTGAATGAAAAAGGCTCCAAAAGGCAAATATTACCATTTCTGTGGCTTCAGTTTTATGTTTTGCATTAGAAATTCAGGTACATAGTTAAACACCTCTGTTTTGTAAATGCATGAATTTTTGGTTCTAGTTGAAATCCATATTGATATTAAAGAGGCTGTCTGGAAAGCACTTGAAAATGTTGAACTACTTGGACCTTGTCTGGATTAAGAAGAGTTTAGATTAGATTATTTACAGTGTGGAAACAGGCCCTTCGGTCCAACAAGTCCACACTGACTCGCAACCCACCTATACATTTACTCCTTCACCGAACACTACGGGTAATTTAGCATGGCCAATTCACCTGACCTGCACATCTTTTGTGACTGTGGGAGGAAACCCACGCAGACACGGGGAGAATGTGCAAACTCCACACAATCAGTCGCTTGAGGTGGGAATTGAACCTGGATCTCTGGCGCTGTGAGGCAGCAGTGCTAACTACTGTGCTACTGTGCCACCCATAAAGTTTACTTTGTTATTTTTTCAGAAATAAACTCAACAGTTTTATGTGTGCTGTGGTTTATCTGTTCTTTATTGGAAATCAAGGCTCAAGTGAGAAAATACGAGGTCTTGCACTTTGGAAAAAAGAATACAAGCATGGACTACTTTCTAAACGGTGAGAAAATTCATAAAACCAAAGTACAAAGGGATCTGGGAGTGCTAGTCGAGGATTCTCTAAAGATGAAGGTTGAATCCGTGATTAAGAAACCGAATGCAATGTTGTCATTTATCTCAAGAGGGTTGGAATATAAAAGCAGCAATGTGCTACTGAGACTTTATAAAGCTCTGGTTAGGCCCCATTTGGAGTACTGTGTCAAGTTTTGGGCCCCACACCTCAGGAGGGACATACTGGCACTGGAGCGTGTCCAGCAGAGATTCACACGGATGATCCCTGGAATGGTAGGTCTAATATACAAGGAACGGCTGAGGATCCTGGGATTGTACTCATTGGAGTTTAGAAGGTTAAGGGGAGATCTAATAGAAACTTACAAGATAACACATGGCTTGGAAAGGGTGGACGCTAAGAAATTGCTTCCATTAGGCAAGGAGACTAGGACCCCTGGGCACAGCCTTAAAATTAGAGGGGGTCAATTCAGAACAGAAATGCGGAGACATTTCTTCAGCCAGAGAGTGGTGGGCCTGTAGAATTCATTGCCGCAGAGTGCAGTGGAGGCTGGGACACTAATTGTCTTCAAGGCAGAGATTGATAAATTCTTGATATCACAAGGAATTAAGGGCTACGGGGAGAATGCGAGTAAGCGGAGATGAAATGCCCATCAGCCATGATTGAATGGCGGAGTGGACTCGATGGGCCGAATGGCCTTAATTCCACTCCTATGTCTTATGGTCTTATGGTCTATATAGGTTGTTTCTTCTGTAATATTCTCCCCACTCAACTACTGCTCTGTCATTTCCCACCTACTAATTTCTCTGCTACTGACCAATATAGAACTGTCTTGATCAACATTCTGAAACAATAGACACATAAGACACATAACAATATTCCACAACAGCTTTACTCAATAACACTTCCAAATGTACATTCACAATTCAAGTCCAAGATGGTCCAAGATAGTGGCAGAATAGGATGCTCCAGCTGGAGCTTGTCCGTTCTGCCTGTTCAACTTCTTCTTTCCTTCTCCTTTTCTTCCTCTTAGTGCTTTTCTTTTCTACTTCTTCTTTTTCCTCTTTGACTCCAAGCCTCCGGCATTAACTCCTGGCCTTTGCCAATGAATCCCAACTTCTGGCGAGCAATGATTCCCAACTTCAGGCGACAATACATGGCTTCTAATGGTGACTCCCAGCCTGGCGCAGTGGTCTCTCACAGTGACCTCCTGGTGTTGGCTTGGTGACCTCCTGGCATGGTGCAGCAGCCTCCCAGCATGGCACGATGATCTTCTAACTTCTCTCAATGGCCTCCTGGCATGATATGGCGACCTCCCTGACCTGTACTAGCAACTTTATCCTGTAGGGGTCTCCAATTGTGACGTGGCATGGCAACCTTCATGCCTGGCACAGTGGCCTCCTCCCATATGGGCCTCCTGACATGATTTGGCATGGTGACCTCCATGCCTGGTGCAGTGGTCTCCTCCCATGAAATGTGGGCTTTAATGGCATGCAAAAAATTGCTGCTCATTCTTAATAAGTCTTGAAGTGAGTGGCTTGCTATGCCATTTTAGATGGCAGTTACAAATTCAATCATATTGTTGTTGGTCTGAAGACAAATATAAACCAGACCAGGTAAGGACAACAGATTTCCTTCCCTGTTGTGAGCAGGTGGGTTTCTATGATGATTGATATGATATTATCACAGATGGCTGGCTTTTCATTCAAGATTTATTAACTATATTCAAATTCAATGTGCTGTGGTCATATTTAAACTCATGTCCCCAAAACATTAACCTCAGATTACTAGTTCAGTGATATTACCACTATGCCACTATATTCTCAATGTGCCGATAACATTAGTAAACATTTTAGACTGAGTTAAGCAGGAATCTTGAGTGCTTATTAATGAGCGATGGGCCTGCAGTACTTTAGTAACAGAGCTTGGTGGTGTGATGTGTCAAAATTGGACTTGAAGTTGCATTAATTGACTTAACCACTTCTATAATGTAATTAGACTTTTTACAGCTCTGCAGCCAGTCTCTCAGGGCTAGATGGAATATGTGCCTTCAGGGCTTCAACATCTCTGATGGAAATATCACCCCACCATCTCCCCATCCCTCCCTCCTTCCCTCTTCCATCAATAATGTCTCCAGCAACACATTGAAGAACAACGGACCCTTTTTTTCTGCTTTACTCACAACCTCCTAAACTGGTGAATTACAGTTGCATATAGCCAGAACACTTTGCATCACAACTGTGGTCCAAGTCTACTCCACTGTATTTTATTACTTTACCTCATAATCCGGTGACACACAATACTTGCGGATCTGCAATTAACATCCACCATGTGGGTTGTGTCAGGCATGTTTATGTTCACTCCCATTGAATTGCTCTATATTATGCCCCACATTGCTCTGCTTATTATGTACTGTAAATTTATGAGATGCAAACAGTTGTGAAAAACTCCAAACTTTGCATTCACAAATAGCTGAAAACATGAAAAAACAACTAAAATGGGAAAGAACACTCTGGGAAATGGCAGCATATGTTCAAAGAGGTAATATTAACTAATTATCTAGATTAATTGATCTTGGGACACAGGAAAATTAAATAACTAGTGCTTGTTTCTTCAACAAGAGCATCCTTGACTTCGTACAGAATGAACAGTGCTGTTTTATATCTCACAGAGAGTGTATCAATACTCCTTTTAAAATTATTCTCACATTATCCCTGTATCATAGCATGTGACCTGAAGGTATAGAGGTTTCGTACTCTATCTTGCCCCGATGCAGCCATTTTACTGTCAGCATGCTGCTCTGTTCTAAGCTAATATCTTAGTGTTAGACCATACAGTCATGTTCCTAAAGAATGTAACCTTTCTACATAATAGTTACCTGTAATAAATGTCTGCTGACTTTTCAGTGCCATAGTCTCCACAACCAGATTTTATATTATAAAACATAAGACAAGCATTAGCACATCAGATAAAATACACTGCTGGGGCAAACCTACATCATGGTAACAACAGCCGCCATCTATGAAAAGCAAACATTCAGAAATCTAATTGAAGGTAAACCAGAAAATAGCTTTGGACAACAGAGAATTCAGACAAAGAGATAGTTTAAGATGATGCAGTAGCATTAATTCCTGTCAATATTGGCAGCTGTGCAGGTATGTCAATAGGGAACTGACCACTAAAACGACAGAGCTTATTTCTTTGTGGTTAGAATATAACTTCCATTGAGATACAAGAAACCTCCAAGAGTGCCTTACTGAACAATAGAAATATTTAAAATTATAAATGCAATTAGAACTAAAGGCAGTAAGGCTATGCCTTTTCCTTTTTTAACAAAAAGTCAAACATGAGAGTTCACTGACTCAACTTTAAAAAAAATACAGTCAAACGGTTGCAAAGCCCAGTTGCCAAGTGCCCTCAGAAGTAAATACCTCTTAAAAATACCAAACAATAAGTGGCTCTCTACATTTAGAAGGTTCACACATGTCCAGATATCAGTAGGTTCTTCCATTTTCTAAGTCTTGTTTGCCATTGGAAAGGAGGGGCTTTGCAGAATTAACACATCCAGTCTTTCCATCATAGATGTTCAAAAAAGATCTGGAAAATTCTTGAATGGCAGTTGAAGATAAGAATTAACTTCAGGATTACAAGGCTCCAATTCATGCAGACAGTGACCCTAAGAGACTATTGACCAATTTGTTGGGAAGATGCACAGCAAAGGACATGAATCTTTTCCAGAGTGGAGCTATATAAATGGCTTATCACTCCTACAACACAAATTAAAGATATTAGGAAGGAACTTTTAGAATGTAAAGGGAAATACCATTGATGCATTACTTGAGGATGACAGAGTTTAGATTAGAGCGGTGCTGGAAAAGCGCAGCAGGTCAAGCAGCATCATAAAACAACAAAACCCTGGAACATTTAGCAGCCAGTCCTGTTCCTCCCTCAACCAAGTCTCTGTAATGGCCACGGCATCATCGTCATATAGTCCCATAAATAAAAGTGAAATATTGCATTTTGGTGACGCAAACCAGGGTAGGCCTTCTTCAGGTAATTCTAGGGTGCTGGACAGTGTTGCTGAACAAAGAGAACAAAGAGACCCATGCGTCCAAGTGCATAGTTTGTTGAAATTGATGTTGCAGGTAGGTAAGGTGTTTTAATAGTCAGTTCATTGAGTATAGGAGTTGGGATGTCATGTTTTGACTGTAAAGAACATTGGTGAGGCCACTTTCAGAATATTGCATTCAAGTCTGATCTCACTGTTATTTAATTCGAAAGGATTCAAAGAAGATTTACTTGGCTGAGGCTTTTTTCCCTGTAGGAGGTTGAATAGTGACCTCACATAGGTTTATAAAATCATGAGGGGCATGGATAGGGTAAATAGACAAGGTCTTTTTCTTGGGGTGGGGGGAGTCCAGAACTAGAAGACATGAGTTTATGGTGAGAGCGGAAAAATTTAAAAGGGACCTAAAGAGCAACTTTTTCATGCAGAGGGTGGTTCATGTATGGAATGAGCTGCCAGAGGAAGTGGTGGAGGCTGGTAAAATTACAACATTTAAAAGGCTTCTGGATGGGTATATGAATAGGAAGAGTTTAGATGGATATGGGCCAAGTTCTGGCAAATGGGAACAGATCAGTTTAGGATACCTGGTTGGTGCGGGCGAGTTGGATTGAAGAGTTTGTTTCTCTGCTGTATAACAATGACTTTATGAAATGATCATATCCAAAAAACAAAAAAGACAATGCTGTCCTTGCTGCCATCACAGCAGTTTCTTTCAGTGAGGACTTGCTTGGTGAAATTAAGAAATTTGTCTTAAATGTGGTGGAAATAGCATAGTTTTTCCCTCAATATCTAAAGCCTCCTGCTGAGAAGCTTTGTCCCCCTCTGTTTCCTTCTTCCATGAGCTTGCCTGAAGCTTGGTACAGCATTGTTTTGCTTTGCCAGTCACACTGTATTTCCAGGGGAAGCCCAGTGACACCAGCATGTATAGAAGGAAATTATTATCCAGAATGTGACATAAAATATAGTGCAAGATAAACTAGTGTTATGAAGGTGTAAGGATGATTTGGAGATGCTGGTGTTGGACTGAGTGTACACGTGTGCATGTGGGTTTGTGTGTGTGTGTTGGGGGGAGGCGTTTGGGGGGTTGCAAGTGTCTGTGAGAGAGGGTGTATATGTGTGTATGTGAGTGTAAAAGGGTCTAAGTCTGTGAGAGGGGTGTGTGTGTGTGTGTGTGTTTGTGTGTGTGTGTGTGTGTGTGTGTGTATGGGTAGTGCAATGGGGTCACCTGTAGTGTGACATGAACCCGAGGTCCCAGTTGAGGCTATCCTCATGGGTACCAAACTTAGCTATCAGCCTCTGCTCGGCACTTTTTGCTGCCGCCTGTCCCGAAGTCCACCTTGGAGGATGATCACCCAAAGGTCTGAGGTCGAATGTCCTGGACCACTGAAGTGTTCTCCAACTGGGAGGGAACACTCCTGTCTGTTGGTTGTTGTGCGGTGCCCATTCATCCGTTGCTGTAGCCTCTGCTCAGTACCAAACCAATGCTTGGTTACATTGGAGTTTGGTTCCCCATGTTGTAACACTAGACTGCTCTCTGTAGAGTTTTTAAAATTTAGCTGATTAACTCTCTTACGAACCAGACCAAACCCTCTCAAAACATCTCAAGCAGGTAGCCTAACCCCTAAGTTTTCCTTATTTTAAAAGCAAGTGGCAACCTTTGTATTCTGGATACAATTTGATAGATCAAACTATCAGACTTGAAGCATAACACACTTTATTCATACACTATAGTTAAAATGAAGTAAAAAGAAAAGAAAAGAATTAACTTACTGTAACTCTATGTCTAGATTAGAGTGGTGCTGAAAAAGCACAGCAGGTCAGGCAGCATCCAAGGAGCAGGAAAACCAATATTTCGGGCAAAAGCCCTTCATCAGGAAATGGTAAAGTTCACCTTACTGTAACTCTATACCGAAACACTTAACAAAATAATAAGCTACTCATTAACTGTTCCAATATAGTAACATCCCATAAGCACATCCTTGGCAAAGGCAAATTCAGTAACTTAGATTGTCTCAGATTCAATTCTAGCAGCAGGAAGTGAACTCAAACTTTTAGCTGTAACAAAGAGAGAGTGAGAGATATAGCACCTTTTGCAAACCCAACAGCTACTGAAAGCTAGACTAAAAATCCTGGCTCAGTGGGTGCATGACCCCACCCATTCAGGCTGCTTTCATTGTTCCCAATTTTAAAAAAGCCACAAGGCCTCACAAGCTGTTTACTTTATTGGCATGAAGCAAAGTGGTTGGCACCTCTGTCTCAATCTCTCTTCTTAAAAGAAACCATTATAAAATATACCTTTTAAAGCCATAGTCACTGCTAAAATTGTGTAAATTGCAATAGCAGTGATAACTTAGTGATTTACTCATAATTCTTTCAAATGGCATTGGTGATGTTTTCCCTAATTAGACTGTTTAGATGCATGCTTGGAGCAAGTGGGACTTGAACCCAGGCCTTCTGGTTCAGAGATAGGAATGCCATCCATTACATCAAAAGCACAATATTTTTCCACCCTTGCACAAAAGTGCATTTTATTTAATACAACCTGGAAGGATATTTTAAAAAAATTTAACCTACTTTTCTAATCAATCTGTTCAGAAATGGTATTACATACCTCTGAAGCAGGTGGGGACATTACCAGTGAGCTACAACAGGGTCCCCTGGCAGAGTTATTGATGCTTGTTAATACCAAATTTAGCTGCTCAAAGTTGTCAGGAGTAAAGAATTTCAAAATGGTAGTGGTGGTTTTAGTGTTGTTTGCTGATTTATATCATGATCTTGCTGTTTGATGTCAGATTTAGACACCATCCTAAAAGACTTTGAACAAAGTAATCAAGAGCATGGTAAAATTAGGCTGGCTATTTTATGTCGGTAAAAAGGTCTTCTTGAATTTCTACACTGAGTTTACCCCATCAACAATATTCCTGATCAATGGATTTGTATAATTTAGTCACGATAACTACAACGATTGTTTGACTTGTAGTATTTTTTTTAAATCATAGGATTTTGTAAATTTTCTTTGGATTGAGATATGTATGCTTCGGGATGCAGTGTTGATATGCAAAATGTATGCCGTAATGCTAATTTTCTTTTCCTCATCAATTAATGTAATGCAAATAATGATATATAATTTAAGTCATTATATCTGCACTGTAAATTGATGTTAATGAAGTAAAATGTGCTAGATGGCAATCTACGCTGAAGTATAAAAAAATTCTATTTATGTATGACTATCAACATTTCACATTGATATTCACCAGAGGATTGTCAGCTAAATTTAAAAGAGCATTAGGGCACACGTTTTTCTCAAACATTTCTCTTGAGAGCAGGGATGACGCACAGACATAGATAGCTGCGGAGGAGAGGAAATGCTCAAATATAAACCCTCTCTATTCTCTTTGCCCAGTTCATTTAACAAGAAGGTTTTTTTGTAATTTTAAACAAAAGGAAGGATTTCTGCACATTTTCTTGAACAAATTTCCTCCTTATATTTGCAGCTATAATTTTTGGATGACTGTACTTTACAAATAGATATAGAATTTATTGTCATGTGTATTTTTTATAAGAAAAATACTATGAAAAGTGTTCTAAGTCACCCTACCATGGCGTCTATAAATAAAGTAATGGAAAACAAAATGTGGAGAATAAATTTAAAAATCCTGTCCCAGTGTGGAGGTTACTTTTAAAAAAATAAAGGCCATTACAGCAGAGATCTAAACTTTCCAATCAACTTACCTTCTTGTGAGATGTAATTTTAACTTGTTTTTTAAAGCAACTGAGTGGAACATCCATGGAAAACAGCCTGGGGCAGTGGGGAGGGGGTGGGGAGGCCAAAACTGCTAAATATGCATGCCAGGTTCCAATAACATAGTCAAAGTCCACATACAATATGGACGGCACGGCACGGTGGCACAGTGGTTAGCACTGCTGCCTCACAGCGCCAGAGATCCGGGTTCAATTCCCGCCTCAGGTGACTAACTGTGTGGAGTTTGCACGTTCTCCCTGTGTCTGCGTGGGTTTCCTCCGGTTTCCTCCCACAGTCCAAAGATGTGCAGGTCAGGTGAATTGGCCATGCTAAATTGCCCGTAGTGTTAGGTAAGGGGTAAATGTAGGGGTATGGGTGGGTTGCGCTTCGGCGGGGCGGTGTGGACTTGTTGGGCCGAAGGGCCTGTTTCCACACTGTAAGTAATCTAATCTAATCTAATCTAATATAACCCTCAATTCTGTGTAGGGAAGCTGTTGTGGAGTCTCCACCAGCCTAATTTGGCTGCAAGTAAATCTGGAGCGAGAGAAAGATCAGTAGAGCAAGTTATTGTAGTTATTTTGTTTAATTTTATTTCAAGGGAAGCAAGTGTGCTTCTCCAGCCCCTATCCAAAAACAGTGGCTGCTTTAGGTCTGTGCTTCCCTCTCCACTGATACAATTCTGATCTTCATATTAACATTCTCTTAGATATCAGGTTATACTCATCCATTGTCCAAAATCTCTCTCCTCCTGATCAGTTAATATTTTCCATTGGTTTCAGATGACAGACTGAGAGCTAGTTAAAGAGGCTAAAATTTGGATTTGACCCTTTGTTGGGGCACAGGACACATAACATGATGTGTGATTATTCCATGCCCAGCCCACTTAATTAATACAACACACAAATTTTATCCTGCTTGTTCAAAAATGCAGTGTGCAGCCCAGCGCAAAGCACACTGATGACAGGCTATATGATCAGCCAGGACATAAGATCATTTTTTCCGAATGATGTACAACTGGACTGCCTTTCTTAATCCAGCATTCCTTTTATTCTAACATCTTGGACAATAATCACATTTCGGTTAATCTTTCAACTTCCACTGATAGGGGAGGTAATTGCACTCTCCATGTCCATTGTGAGCATTGTTTTGTGTGTCTTTGCCTCTAGCAGGATGTTTACCTGATGTTTGATTAACTAGTAACTGATTGCTGAGGATCAAAGGTGAATACTTGAGAAAGGTAACTGTGAAGAATGGCAGCAAGAGATAAAAAGATTGAACTTGAGTATGAGTGCTGACTGTTGAAATTGAGGTTTAAGGAAGTGGCTCGAGAGAAAGGAATACATGTGACAGCAAGATGTGTCAGTCATTGGACTGCTGTGCAGGAGAACTCCAGGAAATGAAAGAGAGAGATCACTGCCAATTGAGATTTGCAGGACACGTACCTTCCTACCTTTTGAGGTCTTTAAACATCTTTTGGCAATGGACCCAGGCCCTTGATACAACAGTTCAGCTACTGATCAGTCCTACAATTTTCAGCCATGCAAGCCCTGCTGTTGTTGACAGTTCAGATAGAGATCATTATTTATTACACGAGGTGTGTTAACTTGCTTGTCCTTCCTCATTGATCTGGGAACTGGAGGTGACCTGCTCACTTTGTTCTGGAAAAGAACAATCACTGGATGTGTGAAACAAAGATTAAAATTTGAAGTTCGAAAATGTTCCTGCAATTAAGGCAATGAGAAAATATTTTATGTAAGCTTTGTGCCAGAAATAAATTGGATTAAGTAAAGTTGACTGCTAATTAAAATTATATTCAGAGCTGTTCCCATATAAATGCTTAATTGGTTTATAAAATAAACACCTTGCTCATTTTAACACAATCATTAATCCAAGGAAGAATTGACTATGAGCCTGGTAGGCATTCCTACAAATAAAGCTAATTGGAATTTCTGCTTTATTCTCCAATGTTAATTCCTACAACTGTTATGGTTTTTGCAGAAACATACCCTTTCCCTCTGAATTCAATTCAAATGCTCTTCCTGTCTTTCACTGGGAGAGTAGCTCCCTCACCAACATATATTCTTTATGATTAATAGCAATTGTAATTTGTCAAATCCAATATTTTAATAGCTGATCTTTTAAAATATTGTTAATGGGTGGATTGCAGCCTGATTATTTTGGTTAAACACTAAGATGGAATATTGCTAATTGTGACCTGGCTTTCTAAAGGAACTGTGTAATTTATGTCTGAGCTGAGGCTGTTTGCTATCAAATAGATGTTAATTGTCTATAAAAGCTTTATTGGATGGGAAGCTAGTTGTAATTTTCTGGCTTTTTGTGGATATTTCTTGGGTTAAAAGAAAGCAGGATATACCATTTTTATAGATATTTTTAACATTTTGTGGTTGAATATTTGTAACTTATGCAAGACATGTGAATTTTGTGTTTCAAATACTTCAGGCATCATTCTGTAAAGATTATGGTCTGAATGTAACCAGAAATTGGCAAAAATCAAATTTGTCCATATTCATGGAAGGTTTCTCTCTGGGAGCCCTAGCGCAAATTCTTAAGCTGTTCTCTGAAACTTTCCTCATTAGCTGTGTACCACGTCTCTATCATGTTCCACTTGTCCTATCTCTCCTCTCACCAGAGGTGGGAGTACTTGTCACTGCCAAGAACCTTGGGTTTCCTGGCTTCAGTGCCATAGCACAGCACACTGTCAATCCACAGTTGCCCTGCACAATCCTTCATCTGATGAATTTTCCTTGAGAAAGTGGAAATAGATAATTTGGCATTCCAACCTGCCAATAGGGATCTGGAGGCCCTGGTTGTTAGGGTAATGCTGAGGAGGCTTTTCCCCTTCCCCAAAAATCAACAGTGAAGCTCACTGGATCCTGCCAGCTTGTTCCAAAATTAACACCAGGGTCACTGTGGCATTGATAGTCCAGAGGAACTTGGAAAAATCTGCAAAACAAGTGATTGACTTTCTCCATTCCATGAGGTCAGTACCACCAACTTCTCTCTGCTGTCACACCAACTCTATCACTGCACTCACCTCCCATCTCACTTTCAAGGTCTCCACTCTCATAATTGCTTGCAAAATATTCCTTCATGTTTTCACCTGCACCAATCTCCCAGACTACCAAACATATATGCCTTCTGCACTATCTACTTACTCCCCCACCTACACAAGTTCCAACAGCTGAGTCAGCCACTTCCATATCCGTCAATCTCTCCTTTTGTCCCTTTCCGGGAGAACACAACCTACAATAAGGCAGAGAGCACAAAGATGGATGGTGAGGTACCCAACATTAATCCTCTCACCTCCAACAAGGAGAGGATCCTTGTCCTAGTTGATGAGGGCAATGGGCTGCTCATATGTTGATACAGAAACATACGCATCCCAAGTCATCAAACAAGAATCATTGCTCATTGCTGTGCTGCTCTCTGATTAGTGTCATTACTGTCATTATATTCTAACATTTCTGAACTACCACTAAATTTCATGACTTCTCTTTTTGTATCTACTGCAGATACCAGTGACATCTGCACAGTTTCCACCCTCAGGAGGGCAGCCCCACAAAACAATGTTTCCTTCTTCATGTCTGAGGAGGGAAATTCAGATCTACTGATCACTTAGGCAATGCACAAGCAAGGCTGTCTTCTGCACCCTTCACCAGATACTAATATCGTGTGGGAATATTAGTTAGATTAGAGTCAAGAGCACCTGCTAGTAAACACATCTCTTCCAAGTTTCTGCAGCTGGCTGAGAAAGAAAGATTCCTGGTCTTTGGCATTCTGAGGACTGGTGAAGAACAGGTAGCTGCTCAGCCCCAGGTAACAGAAGACCAAATGGTGTTGGCAAGTTTTAACTTCATTCAAATGCTCAAGCAGACACAGGAGCAGCAGGTAGATTTGTTGATATCACTGGTCAAAAAGACTCAAATGTTAAAGGGCTCCACCAATGCTGCTTGTACCATACTACTGCTGGGCACGAGCATCAACTGTCTTCATTGACAAGTTGGTGGCTGCCATGGGGAGTCACTTTCAGCATGCTAGTGTCAGCTGGATATACATGTAGCTCTGCACTGCATCATCTCAGCAATTGGTGGTCAGCACCTGCAGCAAAGTGACATGGAGAGAAAGGACTCTGACATCACTTCGGATGCCCATACCTCACAAGGACACGGGATGATGCCGTTGGTACCCAGTCAGAGTTGGAAACACATACAGACCATCCAGAAGTCTCCTCTCAGGACACTTCAAAGGTGGTGGGGCCTTTCACTTTCCCCCTGACTGCTACCCTCAGCCCTTTGGGATACAAGCAGACGGCAGACCAAGACACACTCAACATGTCTAAGCCCCCTTGCCACAATTCCGACAGGCTGTAATGTAGAGCAGGCTCCTTCCACTCCAGCTGCAGAGCTCAGGACTGCACCAAGACATAGTTGGAGGGAAAGAGAGATGAAGACTTTCTAAAGGTACATAGGTGGCACTGATAAAACCTTCTTGAAATACATTCTTGTATTTGTAAATATCAACTATATGAGTAAATGTTACTTTAGCTGCAACTGGAACATTGAAAGTACAGAGGGTATCCGTCCTTAGTGTCACAGAATATTTTATGATCCAAGGTGTAAAGTGAGCAGTTTCTGCATAATGTGAAGACTATGCCACTATCGAAGATGATTTCTACTTTGGCAACTGAGGGGATTTTATCCAGGCTGCTTTAAATTGCTTGTGTTTCACAGCCATTATTGGAATTGATTCATAATGCTTCAAATGATGTGGTCAAGAGTACTTAGAGCCAGGATTTGTACTACACACAGTTAGTCAATGTATAAGGTTGCCCTAATAGCATTTTGTGATCGACACTACGAGAGAGCTTATTTAATGCTGTTGCCCATGGTAGGGCCTCATATTGGACAAGAGTAGAACCCCCTCTATCGGAGAATGAAGGGCCTAACCTAGCCACTCTAGGTTTGGTGGCAGCCATTTTCACTTCAATTTTGCACTTGATATTTGAATCACGATGAAGGTAAACAGTGGTCTCACTTCATGGAGTGAATCACAGACACAGCCACTCATTCCAGGTGACCCTCCGCAAATCATCATCTTACTCTCATGGTTGCCCTTCAAGTCTTCCCCACTTTCCCACCCAACACATTTATTTAATTGTTCATCTTACCCCCCCAATTCTCAGACATATGTTGCCGGTTCTACCAATGCACAGTCTCCTCATCAAAGCCAAGATGGTTCATCTGTTGCCCACCCTGACCCTAACACCCTTGCTCTGTCATGTCCATAGTCTCCCCGCTTATATGTTGCATTCACCTTTCACAATTGTTTTCTCTGCTGCATCCCAGTATTCTGCTTCCAATCCACCAATTAAGCTTCCCAGCTTCCCTATGTTATTCCCCCCTACCCCACCCCTGCCCTGTCTGCCTTCCACAGGGACCATTCCCTCCGGACACCCTGGTCCACTCTACCTTCAATTCAAACACTCCCCCACAGCCCCATGTCACTTCCCTTGCAAACACCAAACATGTAACACCTGCACATTTACCTCTTCCCGCCTCAGTATCCAAGGACCCAAACATACCTTCCAGATGAAGCCACACTTTACCTGCAATTCTCACAATCTAATTTGCTGCATTTGCTACTCCCAACATGGTGTCCCATTACATTAAGGAAACAAAGCATAGACTGGTAACCGCTTTGAGGAGCATCTTTGAAGAGCATCAAGACCTTGAGCTTCCTGGTGCCTGCCACTTTAACACACTACCCTGTTCCCTGGCCAACATCTCTGTCTCAGGCTTGTTGCAGTGTTCCAGTGAAGCTCAGCACAAACTGGAAGAACAACATCTATTTTCCACTAGAGGACCCTGCAGCCATCTGAACTCAATATCAAGTTCAATAATTTTAGGGCCTGACATCTCCCATGTCCTAGCCCTCTATCCCATACACCAGGCCTTGGTATCACATAGTGTCTGCCATTACACACTACCTATTGTTAGCCACTAACAGCCTCCTTTAACAGCAATTCACCCTCCTAGTCAGATTGTTATCCACTCCTCTGTCTGTTGAACTGTTCTTCTCTTTCTTTGGGCTCTGTCCTAAACTATTGTTTACTCCTTACACTCCTCCCTCCAGTCTATCTTCTGCATATAAACTGACATTTTCCTAGCTACCATCAGTTCTGAGGAAGGGTCATCAGACTCAAAATGTTAACTCTGATTTCTCTTCACAGATGCTGCCAAGATTTGCTCAGCGATTCCAGCAACTTCTATTTGTGTTCCCTATGTTAGCACTGGCTACCTGATAAACCATTTTCTTTTGAATTTAAGTGTGTAGAGCCCTGGTACTACCATTGCTCACTCCCTTGAATGACTTGTACAGCAGACCTTACTGATGACTGACCAACCTCTGACTGATATTTGTGCTGTTATAGAATCATAGAGATGTACAGCATGGAAACAGACCCTTCGGTCCAACCTGTCCATGCTGACCAGATATCCCAACCCAATCTAGTCCATCTGCCAACACCCGGCCCATATCCCTCTAAACCCTTCCTATTCATATACCCAACCAAATGCCTCTTAAATGTTGCAGTTGTACCAACCTCCACCACATCCTCTGGCAGCTTATTCCATACACGTACCACCCTCTGCATGAAAAAGTTGCCCCTTAGGTCACTTTTATATCTTTCCCCTCTCACCCTTAGCCTATGCCCTCTAGTTCTGGATTCCCTGACCCCAGGGTAAAGACTTTGTCTATTTATTCTATCCATGCCCCTCGTAATTTTACAAGGTCACCCCTCAGCCTCCGACGTTTCAGGGAAAACAGTCCCAGCCTGTTCAGCCTCTCCCTATAGCTCAAATCCTCCAACCCTGGCAACATTCTTGTAAACATTTTCTGAACCCTTTCAAGTTTCACAACATCTTTCCAATAGGAAGGAGACCAGAATTGCACACAATATTCCAACAGTGGCCTTACCAATGTCCTGTACAGCTGCAACCTGGCCTCCCAACTTCTGTACTCAATACTCTGATCAATAAAGGAAAGCATACCAACCGCCTTCTTCACTATCCTATCTATCTGCAACTCCACTTTCAAGGAGCTATGAACCTGCACTCCAAGGTCTCTTTGTTCAGTAACACTCGCTAGGACCTGTATTCCATGAGATCTAATTTTGCTAATCAGTCTCCCATGGGGAAACTTGTCGAATGACTTACTGAAGTCCATATAGATCTCATCTACTGCTTTGCCCTCATCAATCTTCTTTGTTACTTCTTCAAAAAACTCAATCAAGTTTGTGAGACATGATTTCCCACGCACAAAACCATGTTGACTATCCCGAATCAGTCCCTGAAGAAGGGTTCATGCCCGAAACGTCGATTCTCCTGTTCCTTGGATGCTGCCTGACCTGCTGCTCTTTTCCAGCAACACATTTTCAGCTCTGATCTCCAACATCTGCAGTCCTCACTTTCTCCTATCCCGAATCAGTCCTTGCCTTTCCAAATACATGTACATCCTGTCCCTCAGGATTCCTTTCAACAACTTGCCCACCACTGAGGTCAGGCTCATCCGTTTATAGTTCCCTGGCTTGTCTTTACCGCCCTTCTTAAACAGTGGCACCACATTTGCCAACCTCCAATCTTCTGCACCTCACCTGTGATTATCGATGATACAAATATCTCAGCAAGAGACCCAGCAATCACTTCTCTAGCTACCACAGAGATCTCAGGTACACCTGATCAGGTCCTGGGGATTTATCGACCTTTAACTGTTTCAAGACATTCAGCACTTCCTCCTCTGTAATCTGGACATTTTGCAAGATGTCACCATCTATTTCCCTACAGTTTATATCTTTCTCTCAGACTTCCCACAGCTCCACAGTGTAGTTGCACTGGACGTTAAAGGTAGCCTGTAGCCTACTTCCCGGACTCACTGATCCTGACCGCCCCAAGCAGCCAATGACCAATATAACATTGGGTAGCATGGTGGCTCAGTGGTTAGCACTGCTGCCTCACAGCTCTAGGCCCAGGTTCAATTCCAGCCATGGGCAACTGTCTATGTGGAGTTGCACATTCTCCCTATATCTGTGTGGGCTTCCTCTGATGCTCTGGTTTCCTCTCACAGTTCAAGGCTGGTCATGCTAAATTGCCCATAGTGTCCATGGATATGCAGACTAGATGGATTAGTCATGGGAAATGCAGGTTTACAGGGATGAGGTGGGTCTGGGTGGGATTTTCTTCAGAGGTCAGTGTGGCCTGCTCCACACTGTGGGGATTCTATGATGAAGAGATCATGTCCAGACCCCTGGACTGATAGCAGATGCAAGCGTTGACTTACTCTGTCCAGACCCCCGACTGCAGAATGTCTCATCTGACTTTCTTGAGGACTACTCTCCTTAGGCTTTGAAATATAGCCATTTTGTTGAAGCATGTGCACTACTTTTGTTGCGTACACAGCAGGCACATTGGGCAGGTGTGAGGTTGAGATGGCATGACACCATATAACATTATGTCAACCCTCTTGATTGATGACTACTGACAACCATAAAAAACATTAGCTTTGTGCCTGTGCTAAACAACAAGGCAAGATAGAAGCATTGTAAGACTTTAAACTCTGATTGAAGTGACAAAGCACAAAAAGGCAATGCCGAGATACCGAAAGTCCTTGCAGGCACAAAATGAATGAATGCTAAGACAGCAAGTGTGGAACCTTAATATGTGCCCTAACTGTATCCTTGAGTTAGGTGGTGTCTTTGTGTACAAAATGTCCCAGCAATGTAATGACAAGTGCCAATCTGCTTCAAAGTGAAGAATTGAAGTGTTCGGCTTTATTGTAATTGGCTTGGGCAGGTGTGGTGAGGCCAATACATGTCTGATGTCCACCTCCATGGAGGGAGGCAATTGCTGTCTATGCAGTGTGCCTTGAGACATTAATGACACATGTCCAAGGTGGAAACCTAGAAAGGCAAGTGATTAGCTGGAGTCATCACAGAACTGCTTTGACTTTCATATCAGAAATTGTCACCGTGAAGCTTCAATTCAGCAGATGGGGGAATAGAAAACTGCTTATCATGAGGTGAGATTTGATAATAATGGAATACTAAATGGATGTAAATAGACCTCTTGTCACTCACTAAACTCTTATCTTGCCTAATCAAACATTTTCCTCTCAACTTTGCAAACCTCATTTCTATTAATCCCACTTCAAGAAGACCACCATCATTACAGTACCAAAGAAAAAACACACATGCAACATGCCTAAACAACTACCACCCAGTGACACTGACCTCGCTAATCATAGAACATAGAACATAGAACAATATAGCACAGAACAGGCCCTTCGGCCGACGATATTGTGCCAAACATTTGTCCTCGCTTAAGCACCCATCCATGTACCTATCCAATTGCTGCTTAAAGGTCACCAATGATTCTGACTCTGCCACTCCCACAGGCAGCGCATTCCATGCCCCCACCACTCTCTGAGTAAAGAACCTACCCCTGACATCCCCCCTATACCTTCCACCCTTCACCTTAAATTTATGTCCCCTTGTAACAGTCTCCGACTGTCTACTCTATCTATTCCCCTGATCATCTTATAAACCTCTATCAAGTCACCCCTCATCCCTCGCCGTTCCAATGAGAAAAGGCCTTGCACTCTCAACCTATCCTCGTACGACCTATTCTCCATTCCAGACAACATCCTGGTAAATCTCCTCTGCACCCTCTCCAAAGCTTCCACATCTTTCCTAAAATGAGGCGACCAGAACTGCACACAGTACTCCAAATGTGGCCTTACCAAGGTTCTGTACAGCTGCAACATCACCTCACGACTCTTGAATTCAATCCCTCTGCTAATGAACGCTAATACACCATAGGTCTTCTTACAAGCTCTATCCACCTGAGTGGCAACTTTCAAAGAGCTATGAACATAGATCCCTCTGCTCCTCCACCTTACTAAGAACCCTACCGTTAACCCTGTATTCCGCATTCTTATTTGTCCTTCCAAAATGGACAACTTCACACTTGACAGGGTTGAACTCCATCTGCCACTCCTCAGCCCAGCTCTGCATCATATCTAAGTCCCTTTGCAGCCGACAACAGCCCTCCTCACTATCCACAACTCCACCAATCTTTGTATCTCTGCAAATTTACTGACCCACCCTTCAATTCCCTCTTCCAAGTCATTAATAAAAATTACAAACAGCAGAGGACCCAGAACTGATCCCTGCGGAATTCCACTTGTAACTGGGCTCCAGGCTGAATATTTACCATCTACCACCACTCTCTGACTTCGACCGGTTAGCCAGTTCTCTATCCAACTGGCCAAATTTCCCACTATCCCATGCTGTCTGACTTTCCGCATAAGCCTACCATGGGGAACCTTATCAAATGCCTTACTAAAATCCATGTACACTACATCCATTACGAAAGAGATAGTGCTAGAAAAGTTAAAAAGTCTTAAAATTGATAAATCTCCTGGCCCCGATGGGATACACCCTAGAGTTCTGAGAGAGGTGGCTGAGGAAATAGCAGAGGCATTGGTTGAGATCTTTCAAGAGTCACTGGAGTCAGGAAAGGTCCCGGATGATTGGAAGATGGCTGTTGTAACCCCCTTGTTCAAGAAAGGATCAAGGCAAAAGATGGAAAATTATAGGCCAATCAGCTTAACCTCGGTTGTTGGTAAAATTCTAGAATCCATCATTAAGGATGAGGTTTCTAAATTCTTGGAAGAGCAGAGTCTGATTAGAACAAGTCAACATGGATTTAGTAAAGGGAGGTCATGCCTGACAAACCTGTTGGAATTTTTTGAAGAGGTAACAAGTAGGTTAGACCAGGGAAACCCAGTGGATGTGGTCTATCTAGACTTTCAAAAGGCCTTTGATAAGGTGCCACACGGGAGGCTGCTGAGCAAGGTGAGGACCCATGGTGTTTGAGGTGAGCTGCTGGGATGGATTGAGGATTGGCTGTCTAACAGAAGTCAGAGAGTCGGGATAAAAGGTTCTTTTTCAGAATGGCAGCCGGTGGCGAGCGGTCTCCCGCAGGGTTTGGTGCTGGGGCCACAGCTGTTCGCATTATATATTAATGATTTGGATGAGGGAACTGGGGGCATTCTAGTGAAGTTTGCCGATGATACGAAGTTAGGTGGACAGGCAGGTAGTACTGAGGAAGTGGGGAGGCTGCAGAAGGATCTAGACAGGTTGGGAGAGTGGTCCAGGAAATGGCTGATGGAATTTAACGTGAGCAAGTGCGAGGTCTTGCACTTTGGCAAAAAGAATAAAAGCATGGACTACTTTCTAAATGGTGAGAAAATTAATAAAGCCAAAGCACAAAGGGATCTGGGAGTGCTAGTCGAGGATTCTCTAAAGGTAAACATGCAGGTTGAGTCCGTGATTAAGAAAGCGAATGCAATGTTGTCTCTTATCTCAAGAGGGTTGGAATATAAAAGCAGAGATGTACTACTAAGACTTTATAAAGCTCTGGTTAGGCCCCATTTGGAGTACTGTGTCCAGTTTTGGTCCCCACACCTCAGGAAGGACATACTGGCACTGGAACGTGTCCAGCGGAGATTCACACGGATGATCCCTGGAATGGTAGGTCTAACATATGAGGAACGGCTGAGGATACTGGGATTGTATTCGTTGGAGTTTAGAAGATTAAGGGGAGACTTAATAGAGACATACAAAATAATACATGGCTTGGAAAAGGTGGATGCTAGGAAATTGTTTCCGTTAGACAAGTAGACTAGGACCCGTGGACACAGCCTTAGAATTAGAGGGGGTCATTTCAGAACAGAAATGCGGAGACATTTCTTCAGCCAGAGAGTGGTGGGCCTGTGGAATTCATTGCCACGGAGTGCAGTGGAAGCCGGGACGCTAAATGTCTTCAAGGCCGAGATTGATAGATTCTTGTTGTCTAGAGGAATTAAGGGCTACGGGGAGAATGCTGGTAAGTGGAGCTGAAATGCGCATCAGCCATGATTGAATGGCGGAGTGGACTCGATGGGCTGAATGGCCTTACTTCCACTCCTATGTCTTATGGTCTTATCCACTGCTCTACCCTCATCCACATGCTTGGTCACCTCCTCAAAGAATTCAATAAGACTTGTAAGGCAAGACCTACCCCTCACAAATCCGTGCTGGCTGTCCCTAATCAAGCAGTGTCTTTCCAAATACTCATAAGTCCTATTCCTCAGTACCCTTTCCATTACTTTGCCTACCACCGAAGTAAGACTAACCGGCTTGTAATTCCCGGGGTTATCCCTATTTCCTTTTTTGAACAGGGGCACAACATTCGCCACTCTCCAGTCCCCTGGTACCACCCCCCGTTGACAGTGAAGACGAAAAGATCATTGCCAACGGCTCTGCAATTTCCTCTCTTGCTTCCCACATAATCCTAGGATATATCCCGTCAGGCCCGGGGGACTTGTCTATCCTCAAGTTTTTCAAAATGCCCAACACATCTTCCTTCCTAACAAGTATCTCCTTTAGCTTACCAGTCCGTTTCATATTCTCCACTTCAAAAATACGGTCCTTCTCATTTGTAAATATTGAAGAAAAGTACTCATTCGAGACCTCTCCTATCTCTTCCGACTCAATACACAATTTCCTACTACTGTCCTTGATCGGACCTACCCTTGTTCTCGTCATTCTCATGTTTCTCACATACGCATAAAAGGCCTTGGGGTTATCCTTGATCCTACCCGCCAAAGATTTTTCATGCCCTCTCTTAGCTCTCCTAATCCCTTTCTTCAGCTCCCTCCTGGCCATCCTGTATCCCTCCAACGCTCTGTCTGAACCTTGTTTCCTCAACCTTTTGTAAGCCTCCTTCTTCCTCCTTACAAGACATTCAACCTCCCTCGTCAACCAAGGTTCCCTCACACGACCATTTCTTTCCTGCCTGACAGGTATATACATATCAAGGACACGTCGTATCTGTTCCTTGAAGAAGTTCCACATTTCCACGACATCCTTCCCTGACAGCCTATGCTCCCAACTTATGCTCCTCAGATCCTGTCTTACAGCATCGTAGTTACCCTTCCCCCAATTGTAAAACCTGCCCTGTTGCACACACCTATCTCTCTCCATAACCAAAGTGAAACAGAATTGTGGTCACCATCACCAAAATGCTCACCCACTAACAAGCCCATCACTTGTCCCGGTTCGTTACCAAGTACCAAATCCAAATGGCCTCCCCTCTGGTCGGACAATCTACATACTGAGTTAGAAAAGCTTCCTGGACACACTGCACAAACACTGCCCCATCCAATCCCCCTGCCGAAGAGTGCAAGCAAACCTACCTCCCAGGATATTGGTGCCCTTCTGGTTCAGGTGCAACCCGTCCTGCTTGTACAGGTCTCATCTTCCCCAGAATGCAGTCCAATTGTTCAAATACCTGAAGCCCTCCCTCCTACACCATCCTTGCAGCCACGTGTTCAACTGCACTCTCTCCCTATTCCTTGCCTCACTGTCACGTGGCACCGGCAACAACCCAGAGATGACGACTCTGTCCATCCTAGCTTTTAGCTTCCAGCCTAACTCCCTGAGCTCTTGAATGACCTCCCCACCCCTCTTCCTACCTATGTTCATTGGTGCCAATGTGCGCCACGACTTCTGGCTGCACACCCTCCCCCTTAATGATTCTGAAGACACGGTCCGAGACGTCTCGGACCCTGGCACCCGGGAGGCAACAAACCAACTGAGAGTCTCACCCATGTCCACAGAATTGCCTGTCTGTCCCTCTAACTATAGAGTCTCCTGTAACTCTCACTCTCCTCCTCTCCCCCTTTCCCTTCTGAGCCTCAGAGCCGGACCTCGTGCCAGAGACCCGGTCACTGCAGCTTACCCCTGCTAGGCCGTCCCCCCCAACAGTATCCAAAGTGGTATACTTATTGTTGAGGGGAACGACCACAGGGGATCGCTGCACTGCCTGCTTCCTCCCCTTCCCACCTCTAACTGTTACCCAGTTACCTCTGTTCTCTGGCATAACTATGTCCCTGTAGCTTCTATCTATCACCCTCTCAGCATCTCAAATAATTCTCAGTTCATCCAACTCCAGCTCCAGTTCCCTAACGCGGTCTGTGAGGAGCTGGAGCTGGCTGCACTTCCTGCAGATGAAGTCGGCAGGAGCATCGGTGGTCACCCCTACCTCAAACATCCTGCAGGAGGAACATTCCACTGCCTGCGCTGCCATTTTTGGAAATTGGCAGATACGATATTGTGGGGATAACTGAGACGTGGCTTCAGGGGGACAGGGCTTGGGAAATGAATATTCAAGGCTACACGTGCTATCGTAAGGACAGACTGACGGGCAGAGGGGGTGGGGTGGCCTTGTTGGTAAGGGAGGATATTCAGTCCCTTGCGCGGGGGGACCTAGAGTCAGGGGATGTAGAGTCAGTGTGGATAGAGCTTCGAAACACTAAGGGTAAAAAGACCCTCATGGGAGTCATCTACAGGCCCCCAAACAGTAGTCTGGATGTCGGATGTAAGTTGAATCAGGAGCTGAAATTGGCTTGTCGCAAAGATGTTATTACAGTTGTTATGGGGGATTTTAACATGCAGGTAGACTGGGAGAATCAGGATGGTATCGGGCCTCAAGAAAGAGACTTTGTGGAGTGCCTCAGAGATGGATTTTTAGAGCAGCTGGTGCTGGAGCCGACCAGGGATAAGGCGATTCTGGATCTGGTATTGTGTAACGAACCTGAATTGGTCAGTGACCTCGAAGTGAAGGAGCCATTGGGAAGTAGTGACCATAATACAATAAGCTTCAATCTGCAATTTGAGAGGGAGTGGGTACAATCGGAAGTGACAATATTTCAGTTGAATAAAGGGAAATATGGAGCTATGAGGGAGCAACTGGCCAAAGTTCAATGGTGCAATACCTTAACAGGGAAGACCGTGGAGGAACAATGGCGGATATTTCTGTGTATAATGCAGAAGTTGCAGGATCATTTCATTCCTAAAAGGAAGAAAGATCCCAGGAGGAGACATGGGCGGCCGTGGCTGACGAGGGAAGTAAAGAAACATATAAAGTTAAAAGAGAAAAAGTATAACTTAGCGAAGATAAGTGGGAAAACTGAGGACTGGGAAGCTTTTAAAGAACAACAGAGGATTAGTAAGAAGGAAATACGCAGAGAAAAAATGAGGTATGAAGGTAAACTGGCCAAGAATATAAAGGAGGATAGTAAAAGCTTTTTTAGGTATGTCCAAGGCAAAAAAATGGTTAGGACAAAAATTGGGCCCTTGAAGACAGAAACAGGGGAATATAATACTGGGAACAAAGAAACGGCAGAGGAATTAAATGGGTACTTCAGATCTGTGTTCACTGGGGAAGACACAAGCAATCTCCCTGAGGTAACAGTGGCTGAAGGACCTGAACTTAAAGGAATTTATATTTGCCAGGATTTGGTGTTGGAGAGACTGTTAGGTCTGAAGGTTGATAAGTCTCCGGGACCTGATGGCCTGCATCCCAGGGTACTGAAGGAGGTGGCTCAGGAAATCGTGGATGCGCTGGTGATTATTTTCCAGAGTTCAATAGAATCGGGGTCGGTTCCTGAGGATTGGAGGGTGGCTAATGTTGTGCCACTTTTTAAGAAGGCTGGGCGGGAGAAAGCAGGAAATTATAGACCAGTTAGTCTGACCTCAGTGGTGGGAAAGATGCTGGAGTCTATTATAAAGGATGAAATTATGGCACATCTGGATAATAGTAACAGGATAGGACAGAGTCAGCATGGATTTATGAAGGGGAAATCATGCTTGACTAATCTTCTTGAATTTTTTGAGGATGTAACTCGGAAGATGGACGAGGGAGATCCAGTGGATGTAGTGTACCTGGACTTTCAGAAAGCTTTTGATAAAGTCCCACACAAGAGGTTAGTGAGTAAAATTAGGGTGCACGGTATTGGGGGCAAAGTACTAGATTGGATAGAGAATTGGTTGGCTAATAGGAAACAAAGGGTAGTGATTAACAGCTCCATTTCGGAATGGCAGGCTGTGACCAGTGGGGTACCGCAGGGATCCGTGCTGGGACCGCAGCTTTTTACAATATATGTAAATGATATAGAAGATGGTATCAGCAATAACATTAGCAAATTTGCTGATGATACAAAGCTGGGTGGTAGGGTGAAATGTGATGAGGATGTTAGGAGATTACAGGGTGACCTGGACAAGTTGGGTGAGTGGGCAGATGCATGGCAGATGCAGTTTAATGTGGATAAATGTATGGTTATCCACTTTGGTGGCAAGAACAGGAAGGCAGATTACTACCTCAATGGTATCAAATTAGGTAAAGGGGCTGTTCAGAGAGATCTGGGTGTTCTTGTCCACCAGTCAATGAAGGCAAGCATGCAGGTACAGCAGGTCGTGAAGAAGGCTAATAGCATGCTGGCCTTCATAACAAGAGGGATTGAGTATAGAAGCAAAGAGGTGCTTCTGCAGCTGTACAGGGCCCTGGTGAGACCATACCTGGAGTACTGTGTACAGTTCTGGTCTCCAAATTTGAGGAAAGACATTCTGGCTATTGAGGGAGTGCAGCGTAGGTTCACGAGGTCAATTCCTGGAATGGCAGGATTGCCTTACATGGAAAGACTGAAGCGACTGGGCTTGTATACCCTTGAGTTTAGAAGACTGAGAGGGGATCTGATTGAAACGTATAGGATTATGAAAGGATTGGACACTCTGGCAGGAGGAAACATATTTCCGCTGATGGGGGAGTGCCGAACCAGAGGACACAACTTAAAAATACGGGGTAGACCATTTAGGACAGAGATGAGGAGAAACTACTTCACCCAGAGAGTGGTGGCTGTGAGGAATGCTCTGCGCCAGAGGGCAGTGGAGGTCCAGTCTCTGGATTCATTTAAGAAAGAATTGGATAGAGCTCTTAAAGATAGTGGAGTCAAGGGTTATGGAGATAAGGCTGGAACAGGATACTGATTGGGAATGATCAGCCATGATCATATTGAATGGCGGTGCAGGCTCGAAGGGCTGAATGGCCTACTCCTGCATCTATTGTCTATATTGTCTATAACTCTACACTTAGTCTCCAAAACAAGAACACGAAGTAGCTTACCTGTTCATGAAGTGCTTCAAGAGGTTAGTAATGGCCCGCATCAACTCTAGCATCCCAGTCTGCCTCGATCCCTTGCAATTTGCCTACTGGTAAAACAGGTCCCACAGCAGACGTCATTTCCCTAGCCCTACATTCATCCCTGGAACATCAGGATAATAAGGATACCTATGTCAGGCTCCTACTTATTGACACAATTCTGCCTTCAATACCATAATCCCAACCAAACTGATCTCAAAACAATGAGACCTAGGTCTCAGCTCTGCCGTCTACAACTGGATCATCAGCTTACTGACCCAGAGACCACAATCAGTGAAGACAGACAACAACACCTCCTCTACGATAATCCTCAAAAGTGGTGTCCCCACAAAAATGCATACTCAGTTCTTACCGCAGTCCTTGTACACCCACAGCTATGTGGCCAAATTTCATATGAATGCAAGTTCACTGACGACACCAACGTTGTAGGCTGGAAATCAAACAATGACATCATGAAGGAGATAGACTGCTTCATGTCATGGTGCAATGATAACAACCTCTCTCTCAATGTCAGCAAAACAGAAGAACTGATCATTGTCTTAGAACAAAGAACAAAGAACAAAGAAAATTTACAGCCCAGGAACAGGCCCTTTGGCTCTCTAATCCTGAGCCAATTCAAATGTACTGTCTAAACCTGTCGGTCAATTCCTAAGCGTCTGTATCCCACTACTCCCCACCTACTCATGCATTTATCCAGACACATCTTAAATGAATCTCCCGTGCCTGCCTCTACCACCTCTGCTGGCAATGTGTTCCAAACACCCACCACCCTCTGTGTGAAGTACTTGCTATGTGTATCCCCCTTAAACTTTCCACCTCTCACTTTGACAGCGTGATCTCTCGTTATTGAATCCTTCACTTTGGGAAAAAGCTTGTCTCTATCCACCCTGTCTAAACCCTTCATGATTTTATAAACCTCAATCAGGTCCCCCCTCAATCTCCTTTTTTCTAATGAAAATAAACCTAACCTACTCAACCTTTCTTCATAGCTAGCATCTTCCATACCAGGCAACATTCTCGTAAACCTTCTCTGCACCCTCTCCAAAGCGTCCACATCCTTTTGGTAATGTGGTGACCAGAACTGTACACAACATTCTAAATGTGGCTGAACCAATGTCTTGTATAATGTTAACGTGACTTGCCAGTTCTTATAGTCAATACCCCGTCCAATGAAGGTAAGCATACAGGAAGAAAGGAGGAGGATGCACCCATTTCTACATCAGTAGTGGTGAGGTGGAGCGGGTTGAAAGCTTTAAGTTCCGAGGATTGATATTGCCCAACAATCTGTCCTGAACCTACTGTGCAGATGCAATGGTCAAGAAAGCACAATACCTGTTCTTCAGAAGGCCAAGGAAATTTGGCATGCCTACAAAGACCCTCGCCAACCTTTACAGATGCACCATAAAAAGCATTTCATTGGGGTGCATAATGGCTTGATATGCCAACTGCTCTGCCCATAAAAGGCTGCTGAATGTTGTGTATACAGCCCAGACCATTACGAAAGTCAACCTCCCATTCACGGACACCTTTGACATTTTCTGCCACCCCAGTGATACTCTCTTCTAAACTCTTCCATCGGGCAGGAAATACAGAAGCTTGAATATGCATACCAACTGGTTCAAGAACAGCTTCGTCCCTGCTGTTGTTAGACTGCTGAATGGACCTTTCCAATTTCCAATCTGATATTGATCTTACTTTGTGCACCAGCTGTGCAGCTTAACCTGTATGCCTCACTCTGTCTAAATACCTTATGATCGGTTTTTCCTTATATACTCTGATCTGCTTGTACTGCAGCAAAACAAAACTTTTCACTTCACTTAGGTACATGTGGCAACAATAAATCAAATCAAATCAAATCACCCTATTTTCTCAACAGACTTAAACATCTGCATTTTGTTCAGATTCTGGGGAGATTCTGCATTAAACTCATATGATTTTTTCAAAAAATTCAAGATGAAAGGATCAAAATTAAAGTAGATCTAACTTAATTTAAATAAACAAGATTGTATAATTGAACAATGCATCAGTAAGCTGTAAAATTGAAAATTAAATACTTATAGTTAGATTTGTTGCTGCTGACAAAGAATACACAAATCAATTTATACCATTAAAACAACTGTAACATGTGAATGATGAATGTTTAAAAATAAAGTGCAAATTGATTATAGCTGACATTTGTTCTCATCAGTAGCAAAAAAAATTGATTTAAAATGATTTAATTTTAATCTTCTGCACTTTTTATATTAAACTGACCATCAATGTAAGCACAGCTTAGAGTCCACAGGTCATTTTAGTATATATTTTTGGTTCAAAGGGGTAAAATATACAAAACACCAAGAAAACTGCACATAAACTGAACATAAACATAAATTGAACTTAAAACAAAATGAGATAAATTAACTGAGAACAGTGAAAGGCTTAATATGATGGGGATGATCTAGAAAAGCTTAGCTAAAGAGCCTGAAAATGGAATTATTCAGAAGACGATGCTTTGGATACTTCACCATCTGGTGCTCATTCCCAGCTACTAAGCTGCATCCTAAGTATGTGGGCAGAAAATGTCAGCATATTACTGGCCAGAAAGCAACATTCATTGTATTTGTAATGCTTAATAAAAGAAGTGAAAGATAATATAAAACTAAAATAAGGACTTTTAAAAAGATTATGAAGAATAAAAACACTGGTGAAAGACTTCAAGAGAGATAATTAACACCAATGATGCACAAAGAAAACATTAAAAGCCACAAATGGGAATTCAGAAAATATTTGAGATGGGTAGCAATAATGAAACCATGGTAGCAGCAATACTCAATGCTGGACCCTAATCTCCAGCATCTGCAGTCCTCACTTTCACCTTTCTTCCTTGTCATAACAGATTTACAGCAGTGGGAACTTTGTTACACTTAACCTTTTCACAACTTACATGATAGAATAAGAACTCCATCAAAATAAGACTCATAATTCTAGTCTATGGTGTTAATTGTAACTGTGTCACTGTGCTTAAGATTTGTCAATTTGATGCTCCTGTCAATTTCTTATACGATCTTTTGCTTTCAGTTTTCAAAGAAATTCACCACTTGCCATCAGGGAATGTTTACAATGCAGCCAGAAAGGATTATGGTAAGTGAGAGTGGAGACTTTGCCTGAGTGAGACAAAGGCCCAGGGAGTGTATCTGAGAATTTGGTTCAGAGTGAGAGTTCAGAGTGAGACAAAGGCCCAGGGAGTGTATCTGAGAATTTGGTTCAGAGTGAGAGTTCAGAGTGAGACAAAGGCCCAGAGAGTATATCTGAGAATTTGGTTCAGAGTGAGACAAAGGCCCAGGGAGTGTATCTGAGAATTTGGTTCAGAGTGAGAGTTCAGAGTGAGACAAAGGCCCAGAGAGTATATCTGAGAATTTGGTTCAGAGTGAGAGTTCAGAGTGAGACAAAGGCCCAGGGAGTGTATCTGAGAATTTGGTTCAGAGTGAGAGTTCAGAGTGAGACAAAGGCCCAGAGAGTATATCTGAGAATTTGGTTCAGAGTGAGAGTTCAGAGTGAGACAAAGGCCCAGAGAGTATATCTGAGAATTTGGTTCAGAGTGAGAGTTCAGAGTGAGACAAAGGCCCAGAGAGTATATCTGAGAATTTGGTTCAGAGTGAGAGTTCAGAGTGAGACAAAGGCCCAGAGAGTATATCTGAGAATTTGGTTCAGAGTGAGAGTTCAGAGTGAGACAAAGGCCCAGGGAGTGTATCTGAGAATTTGGTTCAGAGTGAGAGTTCAGAGTGAGACAAAGGCCCAGGGAGTGTATCTGAGAATTTGGTTCAGAGTGAGAGTTCAGAGTGAGACAAAGGCCCAGAGAGTATATCTGAGAATTTGGTTCAGAGTGAGAGTTCAGAGTGAGACAAAGGCCCAGAGAGTATATCTGAGAATTTGGTTCAGAGTGAGAGTTCAGAGTGAGACAAAGGCCCAGGGAGTGTATCTGAGAATTTGGTTCAGAGTGAGAGTTCAGAGTGAGACAAAGGCCCAGGGAGTGTATCTGAGAATTTGGTTCAGAGTGAGAGTTCAGAGTGAGACAAAGGCCCAGAGAGTATATCTGAGAATTTGGTTCAGGGTGAGAGTTCAGCTAGCATATCTTTCCACTTTTAGTTTTAGAGTTAAATCAAATGCAGACATTAAAGAAGGTAGCTGCCTGGTAGTGGAAGTTATATGGAACATAGAATATAAATCAAAAATAGGCGCTTCAGCTTCCAGTGTTTGTGTCGACTATGATCTTATTCTAAGCTAATCCCATCTACTTGCAGACTCTGTATCCCTCTATTCCCTGCTTCTTCATGTCTAATTGCCTCTTAAATATTCCTATCATTCTACTTGTACTACTTTCCCTGACAGCATGTTCCAGATGTTTCCCTTTCTCTGTGCAAACAACTGTCCTTGCACATCTCATTTAAGCTTTCCCCTCTCACCTTATCCTATACCCCATAGTATTTTACATTTTCACTCTGGGAAAAAGATTTTGACTATCCATCCTTTCATAATTTTAAATATTTCCAATAGGTCGCCCCTTCAGCCTTCAACACTCTAGTGAAAACAATCCAAGTTTGTCCAATAAGTCCTTATAGCTACTACACTCCAATCCAGGTAACATCCTTGTAAACCTCTTTTGCACCCTTTTCAAAGCCTCCACATCCTTACTGTAGTGTAGTGACTAGAACTGCACACATTACTCCACATATCTTAACTAAGGTCTTATACTGTTGTAACATGCCTTAATGACATTTTTATACTCAATGTCCGGATTGATGAAAGCAAACACACCATATTCCTTCTTTACCACCTAATTCACTTCTGTTTTCACTTTCATGGAGCTATGGACTTGCACAACAAGATCCCTTTGTATGTCAATGGTCCTGAGGTCCTGCCATTTATTGTAAACTTTCTTCTTGCATTTGACCACCCAAAATCATCTCACACTTATCTAGATTAAACTCCATCTACAACTTCTCTGTCTAACTTTCTAGCTGATCTATATCCTGCGGTAGCCTTCCTCACTATCCACAACTCCACCAAATTCATGTCATCTCCAAACTTGCTAATCAGACTATCTACAATTTGATCCGAATCATTTAAATATGTCACAAACAAAAGAAGTCCCAGGACTGATCCCTGTAGAACACCACAGGTCACAGACCCCCAGTCAGAAAAACTCTCCTTCAGTACTACTGTCTGGCTTTGATGACCAAATTAAATTTGTATCCAACTTGCCAACACAAGATGGACCTCTTATGACTTAATCTTCTGGACCAGCCTATTTTGAGGGGCCATGTTTAATGCTTTATCTATCAAGAACATGGAATTCCTCACCCAAATTACTGTAGCTAAAAAGTTACTTATAGGAGCTTTACAATATGAATCTTTACAGGGTACTTAGCTTGGAACAGCAGCCAGGAGGTGTGGACACAATAACTAGTTAGCCTTTAAATCTGCACACTTAGCTTGGAGCAGAAACAGCAGCTATGAGATGAGGAGGGACACAATAACCATTAAGTTGCAGGAACACCGTGAAAATCTTCAGTGCGGCTGCTATTGATGTCATGCTGCAAAAGATGAGAAATGCTGCAAATTGGTAAATACGTGGCACCTGATAATTACTAGTTAACTCTTCCTTATTCTAGGGTGGAGAGTGTGGTGTTGCAAAAGCATAGCAGGTCACGCAGCATCTGAGGAGCAGGCGGATCAATGTTCCAGGCAAAAGCCCTTTATCAGGAAATTCCTGATGAAGGGCTTTTGCTGGAAACATCAATTCTCTCGCCCTTCAGATGCTGCCTGACTTGCTGTCCTTTTCCAGCACCACACTCTCGACCCTAATCTCCAGCATCTGCAGTCCTCACTTTCACCTTTCTTCCTTGTCGTAACAGATTTACAGCAGTGGGAACTTTGTTACACTTAACCTTTTCACAACTTACATGATAGAATAAGAACTCCATCAAAATAAGACTCATAATTCTAGTCTATGGTGTTAATTGTAAGTTTAAGGGATGTTATGAGAGGCCAGCTGAGTGAAGTGCATAACTTGTCAAATGTTGGGATGCTGCCAGTGTCCTAGATGACTAAAAAGTGGTGTCAGCTGTAGAAGCTGGAGCTTTGGGTCTCAGAGCTTGAGCAGCTATTGGAGACACTGTAGCATATCCGCTAGGCTGAGAGTTACATGGATAGCACATTTAGAGTGGTGGTCACACCGCAGCTCAAGGGACTGTTAAGACGGTGTGTTAGGTTTCATTGATAGAGGGATTGAGTTCTGGGGCCACAATATCATGGTGCAACTATACAAAATGCTAGTGCAGCCACACTTGGAATATTGTGCGTAGTTCTGGTCGCTATATTTTGGGAAGGGTGTGGAAGCATTGGAAAAGTTGCAGAGGAGATTTACCAGGATGTTGCCTGGTCTGGAGGGAAGGTCTTATGAGGAAAGGCTGAGAGACTTAAGACTTCTTCTCATTGGAAAGAAGAAGGCTAAGAGGGGATTTGATAGAGACAGGAGATCAAAGGATTAGATGGGGTAGACAGTGAAAGTCTTTTTCCTAGGATGATGATGTTGGTTTGTACAAGGGGGCCTAACTACAAATTGAGGGGTGATAGATTTAAGATAAATGTCAGAGGCAGGTTATTTACTCAGAGAGTGGTAAGGGCGTGGAATGCTCTACCTGCCAATGTAGTTAACTCAGCTACATTAGGGAGATTTAAACAATCTTTGGATAAGCACATGGATGATGATGGGATAGTGTAGGGGGACGAGCTGAGAATAATTTACAGGTCAGCGTAACATCGAGTGTCGAAGGGCCTATTCTGCGCTGTATTGTTTTATGTTCTAAAAGAAGGGAATGGGTGGCCACCAGACAGTCTAGAAAGGACAGGGTAAAAACAATGACTGCAGATGCTGGAAACCAGATTCTGGATTAGTGGTGCTGGAAAAGCACAGCAGTTCAGACAGCATCCGAGGAGCAGTAAAATCGACGTTTCGGGCATATTTCGACAGTTAGTGAAAGAGGGAGGATTTTAGATTCATGGATTACTCGGATCATTTTTGGGGGAGGTGGATATATACAAATGGGACAGTCTGCATCTGAACCACAATGGGACCAACAATCTTGCAGGTGGACTTGCTAGTGCTGCTGGGATGTATTTAAACCAGTCTGGCAGGGGGAGGGGCACAGAATATCAATGAAACAGAGACACACCAAACTACAGCAAAGGAAGCAAATCAGAGTGAGTTTAATAATGTTGAACAGGGCTTTCCTAATGAAGGGTTTTTGCCCAAAACGTTGATTTTACTGCTCTTCGGATGCTGTCTGAACTGCTGTGCTTTTCCAGCACCACAAATCCAGAGTCTAGAAAGGACAGGCAACTAGTGGAGGAGTCCTGTGGGGTATCACTCACGAACTGATATTCCATTTTGGATGCTGATAAAGGGGCTAGTACCATGGAGGAATGCAGTCAAAGTCACAAGCAGCTAGACTGTACGGAGGGGAGGAACAAATGAAGATAAATAATAATAATAAGGGATTCCTTACTCAAGGGATGAGCAGGCCTTTCTGCAACCAAAAACATAATTCCAGGATGGTGTGTTGCCTCCCTGGCATCAGGGTCAAAGATGTCACTGAACGGCTGCAGGACATCATGAAAGTTAAAGGTCATGGTATATATTGGTACCAATGAAATGGACAAAGTGAGGAATGAAATCTTGCATCAAGAATTCAGGGAGGTAGGCAGTAGATTAAAAAGCAGGACCTCAGTGGTTGAAAGCTCTGGATTACTCCTGGTGCCACATGCGAGTTTAGAAACAGAAAATAGGACAATGAATGCATATTTCGACAGTTAGTGAAAGAGGGAGGATTTTAGATTCATGGATTACTCGGATCATTTTTGGGGGAGGTGGATATATACAAATGGGACAGTCTGCATCTGAACCACAATGGGACCAACAATCTTGCAGGTGGACTTGCTAGTGCTGCTGGGATGTATTTAAACCAGTCTGGCAGGGGGAGGGGCACAGAATATCAATGAAACAGAGACACACCAAACTACAGCAAATCAGGAGTGAGTTTAACAATGTTGAGTGTTAAGACTGTAAGGCAAGGCTGGAAGATTCTTACTTTAATGTTAGGAATGAAATAGGCAAGACTGATGAGTAAGAGCAGAGATTGACACTTGAAAGAATGAGATTGTTGCCATCACAGAAACATGATTGAGAGAAGAGCTGGACTGGCAACTTAACATTCTGGGCTAGATGAGCTTTTGGTGAGACAGAGGATGGTGTAAAACTGGTGGTGGTATCGCTTAATTAATTAAGAAGTCAGGTATTGCAATAAGGAGAGATGATATCTTGGAAAGATCCTCAAATGAGGATTTGTTGGTGCAACTTAGGAATGGTAAAGGGCCAACTTTTTTACTGATAATGTATTATAGGCCCCCAAAGAGTCAATGTGATATAGAGGAGCATTCCTCCATAGATCTGTGTAAGAGTAATGACTTTGTAATTTTAATCGGGGATTTCAACATTCCCAACATAAATTGGGATATTCATAGCATTAAGGGTTTAGAAGGGGTGGATTTCTTGAAATGTATCCAGGAGTGTTTTTGGCATCAACAAGGCCCAACATGGGATGACGCAGTATTGGATATGATAGTGATGGCAGGATGAGTGATGTGTTGATGATGCAGCATGTGGAAGCTGCTAGTTACTAAGTTAATCCCGAATAAATACAGTTGTAGTAGGTGTTTGCAACTCGAGGAACTTCAGAACCAAATTGAGAAGCTGGAGTTTGAACTTCATATATTACACCACACAGGGTGAAAGAAATTTACCCAGACAACTTACTCCAGATAGTCATGCTACTTAAATCAGTTAATTCAAATTTAATTTATGATTACAGGTGATCAGGTATAGGGACCTGGAGGTAGAATTTGAGGAGCCTTGACCTTGCAATTGTTCAACAGTCACAAGATTCTTGTTAGCAGTGTGGATTGGTGCAGGGAGGATGAGTGAACTGACAACAGCACCGTGGTGTGTGGAAAAATTCAAATGGGCAGGAGAAATAGGAACATAATAGTGGTAGGAGTCAGTCAACTTAGAAGGATAGATGCTGTTCTCCGCAGCCAAGAGCATGTGCCAATGTTAAGGACTGGAGTAGAATTTGTAGAGAGAAGGGATGGAGTGTAGTTCACATTAGTACCAGTGACATTGATAGAAAGCAGGTTCTGCTGAAAGAATTTGACCAGTTCAGAGTAAAATTAAAAAGTAGAAACTCCAAAGTAACAATCTAGGTATTACTACCTCAGCCATGAGCAAATACAGTCAAGGAGTTAAATCCTTGGCTCAAGGATTGGTGTGTGAGGAACATATTTCAGATCATGGGGCACTGGCACCAGAGCTGGGTTTATGGGAATTGCTCCAGTCGGATCAACTTTATTTAAACTGTGCTGGGACCAGTGACCTTGCAAATCAAATAACTATGAATGTAGAGATGGCTTTATACTAATTAGAGGAGGGTGATAGTTCAGGAGAGGGCAATAATAGGCTCACAAAACAAAACAATATGGCAGTATTGCAGGACAGCTGTTTGGGTAACAATGCCCAGCATAGAATAGGAAGAGACATAATGTACAAAAATAGAAAAGCAACATCAAACAGGATTAATGAGGGGTAAAATTGGTAGAAAGGTAAAATTAATGGCTTTTACTTAAATGCATGTAATGTTCAGAAAAAAACAGATGAATTAATGGAGAAATAGAGGTTAATGGATTGAATTTTATAGCTATTGCACAGACATGATTACAAGGAAATCAAAGCTACAAATTAAATATTCGGGGGTATGTGACCTTTTGGAAGGACAGGCAGGAAGAGATGTGGTGGGAAAACTTATTTAGTACGAGATGAAACAAGCATAATAGCAAGAAATTAGTCAAAACTTTCAAAGGAATGGATAGAAACTATTTCTTTTGGTAGGCTGGTTTTGAAATGTAGTGAGGTAATCTTGAAGTGAAATCAAAAAACACTTTTTCACACAAAAAGTAAATACAACCTGTAGTGGTGTTGCCTAAAACATTGTCAATTGACAATTTCAAAATTAAGTTTGATACTTTTTTTCTGAATAGTACAATAATGGTAACAGAACTAAGACAGGTGACTGGATTTAAAATACAGACTAGCCATGATCTAATCAAATAGATGAACAGTTCTAGGGCCTGCTCCTGTACCTATGTCCCTTTTTAAAAGGAGGCTGCATTGTTCTCAAGAGCATACAGACAACATTCTAAGTGCGGTGTACTACATTTAAATTGGAGTCCTGTGCTTTTTCCCAACAATATTTTCTATGTTGAACTACTTCTGTGCTTCACTCATTCAGTTAAAGTGTTATCTTACATGGAGCACTCTAGTGCTAAAATAAGTACAGTATAGTTTTCTCACAGGCTTGTTGCTAGTTTAGTATTCCTACAACTGTTGACTTCTGTGTATTTCTTGTCATGTTGTTTCACTGTGCAAAATTCATTATCTGTGCATAGAAAGAGTTCTTGCTTCTCTCAAATTGTGTTTGGTTCTAGGTCTCAAAGATAGTCCAGCTGCAGGTTTGAGTTATCTTTGAAAATAGAGAACAGGTATATTGGTGGGACCATGCAGAATCCTGATAAAGGGCTTATGCCTAAGACATCAATTCTCCTGCTCCTTGGATGCTGCCTGACCTGCTGTGCTTTCCTAGCAATGCACTCTCGACTCCATCGAATAGAATCCCAACCTGATTAGCTTTTGCTTAGAAGACAATCCCTCCAATATCCAGGGAGCTCTCTCATCTCCAATGAAATAATTTATTTCCTTCAACTGTTCAGTACCAAATGTACTCCAGATATACTCTTGCCAGTACCTTATACAAGTGCAGTAAGACTTCCATGCTCCTCTACTGCCACCCCCTTGAAATAAGGGCCAACATTCCATTAGTCTTACTGATTATCTGCTACATCTGTGTGCTCACTTACTGTGTTTTGTACACAATTATCCCCAAGACCCAATGTGTTGTAGATTCCTGCATTTTTTTAGAATAGATTAAACCCTAAAAGTGTGACAACAGGCCATTTAGCCCAACAAGTCCACACTGACCCTCCAAAGAGTATCCTATCCAGACCTGTTCCTCTACCCTATTATTCTACACTTCCCCTAACTAATGCACCTAGCCTACATTTCTCTGAATGCTACGGGCAATTTAGCATGGCCAATTCACCTAACTTGCACATTTTTGGATTGTGGGAGGAAAACAGAGCACCTGGAGGAAACCTACGCAAACACTGGCAGAATGTGCAAACTCCACACAGGCTGGAATCAAAGCTGGGTCCCTGGCTCTGGGTTACAGCAGTGCTAACCACTGAGCCACCATGCTGCCCATTTCTCCATTTAAATAATATTCTGTTCTTTTGATCTTCCCTCTAAAATGAAAAACTTCACATTTTCCGATTTGAAGATGGTTATCCTGATGAAGGAGCGGCGCTCTGAAAGCTAGTGCTTCCAATTAAACCTGTTGGACTATAACCTGGTGTTGTGTGATTTTTAACTTCATATTTTCCTGCATTATTCTTCATTTGCCAACTTTTTACCCACTTACTTATCAATATCTTTCTTTAAACATTCTTTGTATCCCTCTCGCAATGTCTTTTTCATCTATTTTGCATTTTCTGAAAATTTAACTATGTGACATTTGCTTCCTTCCTCCAAGTATCAATAAATATTGGATACAGCTGTGGTCCCAGCCCTGATCCCAGTAGAAACTCGTCAATCACAGGTTTCCAAGTGAGAAAGAACCCCTTATCCATACTCGCTGTTTCCTGCCCATTAGCCAATTCTCATCTATGTGAACATATTATCTCCAACACCGTAGTTTATAAAATAATGAAGGGTATAGATAAATTGAATGGTCTTTTCCCTAGGATGGGTGATTTCAACACTAGAGGACAAACTTTTAAGGTGAGAGGAGAAAGTTTTAAAAAAGACACGAGGGACTTTTTTTTACACAGAGGGTGGTTCGCATGTGGAGTGAACCTCCTGAGGAAATGATGGATGTTGATATAATTCCAATGTTTAAAAGACATTTGGAAAAGTACATGAATAGGAAAGGTTTGGAGGGAAATGGGCCAGGAGCAGGCAGGTTTAATTTAATTTGGGATTATGATTAGCATAGACTGGTTGGACCAAGAAGTCTGCTTCCATGCTGTATGACTCTATGACTCTATGACTGTGAGCTCTTGTTTTATTACTTCTGGAAATGGCTTCTGGAAGCCCAAATATCCCCTCTATCCACGCTGGTTGAGACTTCCTCAAAAACTCTAATAAATTAGTCAGACATAATTTCCCCCATCAAGCCATGCTGACTTTGCTTAACTAGATCATTTTCCAAAAGTTCAGCTATTACTTCCTTAATAACTGATTCCAATTTTTTTCCAAGAATAGATGTTAAACTAATAAGCCTATACTTATCAGTTTCTTTTCGCTTCCCTCTCTGTTTGATCAGAAATGTCACATTAGCAGTTGTCCAATCTTCTGGTACTTTTCTAGAATTCAAGAATTTTTTGGAAAATTACAACCAATGCATCCAGTATCTCATCACTAAGTCTTTTTGGATCCTCGGATGTATATCATCAGGGCCAGTGGACTTAATTAGCTTTCGGCCCACTAGTTTGCCTCACCTTACTTCTTTAGTGATGGTGACGGTGCTTAATTCCCCAACTGGGATGCCTGAAGTACCTTCTGCCATAAAATATGCAAAATAACTGCTACACTCCTCTGCTTTTTCCTTGCTCCCCATAATCCTCTCCCTAGATTCATTTTCCGTTGGGCATATGTTCACTTTGCCCTCTCTATCTCCCTTTTTATATGTTTAAAGAAGATCTTTTTTTTATTTCTCCCTTGTTCAACCTCATAGTTTATCTTTTTCTGTCTTTATTAACTTTTAATCTTCCTTTGCTGGATTCTGAATGTATCCCAATCTTTAGGGTTGTAAATTGGGCTTGCAATGAAATAGTATGGGGTTAAGTTTGGTTGCTTGTAAAATTAGAAGATCAAAGCTAAGGAAGAAGACAGGATTGCAGGTTTGAGATGGGGCTGATTGTTACCAGAAAATAAAAGGAAGGGACAGAATGTGTGAATATTATATTTTACCAAGGAATCATAAAAGTGTTGGGGAATTCAATAATACAGCATACATAAATGTTTTGTATCTTAATGCATGAAGCATTTGGAATATGGAAGACAAACTGATGGTGTAAATCAAGACAAATGAATCACAGCCATTACAGAAATATGGTCACAAAGAGATCAAAAGTGGGAACTTAACATTCAAGGATAGTTGACATTTTGGAGAAACAGGAGGGATTGAAAAGGTGGTGGATATCACTATTAGTAAGAGAAGAAATGAAGACAATTGTAAGAGATGATCTAGGCCTGGATTTTGAAGAGTTTATCTGGGTGGAGATAAAATATCAACAAGGGAAAGAGTAGGAGTAATGGTAGTCACGCTGGAGGAAAGGCGATAAATCAACAAATAATATGCCCATGTAAAACAAATAGAGCAAAAATTGTGGATGACTTCAATGTTCATGTTAATTTGAATAATCAAACTGGAAAGGATAGATATGACTATGAATTAATAAAGTACTTTAAGGATAATTTCCACCATCATTGCAACTTCACTCATGCCTTTGTTGCTACCTGTCAGCTAGCCAGACCAGAACACCACTCACACTAAGAAAGTAAAACGTAAAGCTGAGCCTTCTATGGCCAGAGCTGCTCAGTGAAATCTCTCAACATTCCACTGTAGAGCATGTGTGCACTGAGTCGCATAATGGACATTGAGGAAATATACAAGCATCACATCTCTGAATGTTCCATTCCATCATATTTTCTGTTACAGTATAACTTTCTGCTATGCGTATGTTGCCAATGTTTGTGTAGGTTGTGTACCACAATCCTGAGCCATAAGATCAACAAATAACCCTTTTCACCAAACAGTCATGATCTTGTTCACTGTGCTGGTTTGATTTCAGATAGCATAGCGGGCCAATAAAATGAAAACATCATGACTGCTACCAAGACACTGAGCATTCACCAGGATGGTACAGAGTACAGAGGAACCTCGATTATCTGGCATTTGATTATCCAAACATCGGATTATCCGGCAAGATCGCAAGGTCCCAATGCTTGGCTAAACTATGTTATCTGGCATTCGATTATCCGGAATTCGATTAACCTAATGAAAAACTCCCCGCCTATGTCCTTTGGATAATTGAGGTTCCTCTGTACATTGTTGCACATCGTCTGAATGTTGAGACAATAGGAACCATTCTGATTGCAAAACATGTTGGTATGTGGCATGCTCAGAGTAACATACATGTTGTCTATAGTACTCAGCAACATGTGAATGCCATCAATCCTCATGAACATGTTTCTCTTTAGCTAAAGAGAGTGAAATCTTGTCAGTTCTATCTGTATACAGAGCCCCAGTGACCTCCCTTACAAAACAGTGGATGGCAAATTAGGACATGTTGTGAATGTTACCTTCTGCAGCCTTGGAGATATATGTAATCATGGATACAGTCACCTTCACAGCCATTGGTAATATCAGTTCCTCAATTTCTCTTTCATGCCAGTTTCTCATAACCCTCAACCTCTCAATATTTCAAAGATCTATCTCTTTTTAAATCCTCTCAGTGATCGAGCATCCACACCTCTCTAGGATAGAGAATTCCAGGCATGCATTACCGTCTGAGAGAGGAAATTCCTTCATATCTCATTCTTAAGTGAGTGTCTCCTTATTTTGTAACAATGGATCTCTTGTTTGAGACTCCTCCAATAGTGGAAACATCTTCTCAACATCTAACCTGCCAAGAATCCTACCCTCAAAATCTTTTATGTTTCAATATAATCATCCCTCATGCTTCTAAAGCCTATCGTCCAGAAGTTAAATTTGTTTCATCATTCTTGATATGGCAACACCGTTAATCCAGGACTCAGTCTTGTGAATCTCTTTTGAACTGATCCTCACCAGTTATATCAAAGAACACTGCAAGAGGTGAGAGTACAAATTGTGGGAGCCCTGGCTGATATTTTTGTATCATTGTTAGCCACAGGTGAGGTCCAAGAAAACTGGAGGGTAGCAAATGTTGTGCTATTATTCAAGAAGGGCTGCAAAGAAAAGCCTGGGAACTAGAGACCAGTAAGCTTAATATCCGTGATGGGCATGTTACTTGAGAAGGTTCTAAGAGATAGGATTTACAAGATGATTAGGGGGTTAGATAGGGTTGACAGTGAGAACCTTTTTCCGCGTATGGAGTCAGCTATTACAAGGGGGCATAGCTTTAAATTAAGGGGGGGTAGATATAGGACTGATGTTAGGGGTAGGTTCTTCACTCAGCGAGTCGTAAGATCATGGAATGCCCTGCCAGTAGCAGTAGTGGACTCTCCCTCTTTATGGGTATTTAAGCGGGCATTGGATAGGTATATGGAGGATAGTGGGTTAGTGTAGGTTAGGTGGGCTTTGATCGGCGCAACATCGAGGGCCGAAGGGCCTGTACTGCGCTGTATTGTTCTATGTTCTATGTTCTATGTTCTATGCATTTGGAAAGAAAGGGCTTGATTAGTAGTATTCAGCGTGGCTTTGTGAGTGGGAGATCATGCCTCACAAATTCATTAGAGTTCTTTCATGAAATGACCAGGAAGGTTGCTGAGGGCAGAGTGATAGACATAGTCTGCATGAATATCAGTAAGGCCTTTGATAAAGTTCCACATGGTAGGCTGCTCTGGAAGGTTAGATGACATGGAATCCAGCGTGAGCTGACAAATTGGATAAAAATTTAGCTTGATGGTAGGTAGCAGAAGAAGATTGCTTGTCAGACTGAAGGCCTGTGACAAGTGAAGTGCCTCAGGGGTTGATTAGATTACTACAGTGTGGAAACAGGCCCTTCGGCCCAACAAGTCCACACCGCCCTGCCGAAGCACAATCCACATTTACCCCTTACCTAACACTACAGGCAATTTAGCATGGCCAATTCACTTTACCTGCACATCTTTGGACTGTGGGAGGAAACCGGAGCACCCGGAGGAAACCCAAGCAGACACGGGGAGAACGTGCAAACTCCACACAGTCAGTCGTCTGAGGCGGGAATTGAACCCGGGTCTCTGGCGCTGTGAGGTAGCAGTGCTAACCACTGTGCCACCGTGCCATCCATTGGTGCTGGGCTCATTTCTGTTTGTTATCTATATCAAGGATTTGGATGAGAGTGTACAAGGCATGATTAGTAAGTTTGTTGATGACACTAAAATTGGCGGTATCATGGACAGTGCGGAAGGTTCTCAGAAATTGTAGCAGGACCTTGATCATTTGGGAAAGTGGGCCGAGAAATGACAGATATATATAAATGTGAGGTTTTGCATTTTGGAAAGTCAAATCAAGGTAGGAATTTCATGGTGAATGGTAGAGCCTTAAGGAGTGCAGTGGAACAGAGAGATCTTGGATTTCAGGTTCACAGTTCTTTGAAAGTGGAGTCACAGGTAGATAGGATAATGAAGAAGGCTTTTGGTACACTGATCTTCATCGGTCAGGGCATTAAGTATAGAAGTTGGGAAGTTATGTTGTAGTTATAATAGACATTGATGAGGGGGTACTTGGAGTATTATGTTCAGTTTTGGTCACCTTACTGTAGGAAGACTGTTATTAAACTGGAAAGAGTGCAGAATAAATTTACAAGGATGTTGCCTGGATTCAAGTTTAGGGGGAGTTTGGACAAGCTGGGACTTTTTCTTTAAAGTGTTAGAGACTGAGATGGGACCTGGGAAAAAGACTGAGTGCATTCACCCTATTCATGCCTCTTATAACCTTATGGCACTCAGTCTTTTTCCCAGGCTTCCCTCTAGAGTTTAACGCTAGAGGGGAAAGAATAAAAGGGAACCTGAGGGGGAACTCTTTTATGCAGAGGGTGGTATGCAGATGGAATGAGCTGCCAGCATAAGTGGTTGAGGCAGGTACATTAACAACATTCAAAGGGCATTTGGACAAATACATCTCTAGGAAAGGATTAGAAGGATATAGGCCAAGTGCAGGGAAATGGGAAATAGCATGGACAGACATTTCAGTCAGCATGAACCAGTTTGGGCCAACAGACCTGTCTCCATGTTGTCAGACTCTATGATTCTAACTGCCTTCAATGCCAGTGTATTCTTAAATATGAGGACAAAAACTGTGCACAACACTCCAAGTGCATCCTCACCAACATCCTGCACAATTGGAACAAGAATTCCCTATTTTTAAACTCCAATGCCTAGCAATAAAGACCAAATTTCCTTTTGGCTTCTTATGTAGTTGCACTCACATGCTAACCTTTCACATTTCATTCTGAAGAACACTTAGATCCCTCTCTGCTGCATTTTTTGAGTCTTTCTTGTCAATAATAGCTTACCTTTTGATTCTGAAAAATGTATTGCTGGAAAAGCACAGCAGATCAGGCAGCATCCAAGGAGCAGGAGAATCGACGTTTCGGGCATAAGCCCTTCTTCAGGAATGAGGAAGGTGTGCCAAGCAGGCTAAGATAAAAGGTCGGGAGGAGGGACTTGGGGGAGGGGCGTTGGGAATGCGATAGGTGGAAGGAGGGTGATAGGCCGGAGAGGGGGTGGGGGCGGAGAGGTTGTGAAGAAGATTGCAGGTCAAGAAGGTGGTGCTGAGTCTGAGGGTTGGGGCTGAGATAAGATGGGGGGAGGGGAAATGAGGAAGCTGGAGAAATCTGCATTCATCCCTTGTGGTTGGAGGGTTCCTAGGCGGAAGATGAGGTGCTCTTCCTCCAGGCGTCGTGTTGCCATGGTCTGGCGATAGAGGAGGCCAAGGACCTGCATGTCCTTGGCGGAGTGGGAGGGGGAGTTAAAGTGTTCAGCCACGGGGTGGTTAGGTTGGTTGGTCCAGGTGTCCCAGAGGTGTTCTCTGAAACGTTCCGCAAGTAGGTGGCCTGTCTCCCCAATGTAGAGGAGGCCACATTGGGTGCAGTGGATGCAGTAAATGATGTGTGTGGAGGTGCAGGTGAATTTGTGGTGGATGTGGAAGGATCCCTCGGGGCCTTGGAGGGAAGTGAGAGGGGAGGTGTGTCCGAGATAGAAATGGAGAGGTCTAGGAAGGGGAGGGAGCAGTGTAAATTTGAGGCCAGGGTGGAAGGTGTTAGTAAAGTCCCTATATTTCCCTCCCCTCCCCTATCAGCGTTCCGGAAAGACCACTCCCTCCGTGAGTCCCTCGTCAGGTCCACACCCCCCATCAACCCAACCTCCACTCCCGGCACCTTCCCCTGCAACCGCAAGAAATGCAAAACGTGCGCCCACACCACCCCCCTCCTCCCTATCTTTTATCTTAGCTGCTTGGCACACCCTCCTCATTCCTGAAGAAGGGCTTATGCCTGAAACGTCGATTCTCCTGCTCCTTGGATGCTGCCTGATCTGCTGCGCTTTTCCAGCAACACATTTTTAAGCTCTGATCTCCAGCATCTGCAGTCCTCACTTTCTCCTACCTTTTGATTCTTCCTACTTAAGCACATGACCTCACATTTTCTGATTTTAAACTTCATCAGTCATGTTTTGAACAATCAAGCAAACCATTTATATCCCATCTCAGATTCTTTACTCTTCATCACAACATGCCCTCACACCTTTTTTTGTATCATCAGTAAACTTAGATGCATGACACTCTGCAGCTCCCCTCCATCCTGAAAGTTATTCATATTGCTAGTGAATAATTGAGGCTTTCATTTCCAACTTCCGATGTTGGGGATCTGTTACCTGTTACGTCCCAGGTCTTCCAATTAGAATAATATCCTGAAAGATTAGCATTGTGATCCCAGAGAAACATGACCTGCCAAAGAACTGGAAACTTCCTAGAACATTTGAATTTTTTCATATATGTATTTATTTTAATGCAAGGAGTATGACATGTAGGCCCAATGCATTTCGAACCTGGATTGGTGGAACTATGTTTTCGTCATTATAGAATCTTATTTGACAGAAGGCCAGAACTAGCAGCTCATCAATCCAGGTTTTATATGCTGCAAGGCAATAGAGAGGGATGTTAAAGTGGTGTGGAATTGCATTACTGATTAAGGAGAATGTCACAGCTGCATTAAGAGAGACTACCTTGGAGGGCTCACCCAGGAAGGCCAAATCGGTAGAATCCAGGAATAAGAAAGATGCAATCATGATGATGGGATTAGAATATAGGCTTTGAAATAGTCAGCAAGGAGATAAACAGATATATAGGAAGACAATGAAAAGGTGTAAAAACTAAGTATTTTGTTGTGGATAATTTTAATTTTCCCCCAACATTAACTGGGACTCCCTTGTGGTGGGGGGGGGGGGGTTCAGATGAGGCAGATCATGTCTTACTAACTTAATTGAATTTTTTGAGGGAGTAAAGAAGGTGATCGATGAGGGTAGAACAGTGGGTATTGTCTTTAGTAAGGGTTTTGACAAGGTCCCTCATGGTAGGCTTATCCAGAAGATTAAAATTCATGAGATCCACAGTGACTTAGCAGCATGGATTCAGAATTGGCTTGACAGAGAGTAGTGGTAGAAGGGTGTTTTTCTGGCCAGAGATTGTTACTAGTGGTGTTCCATAGGGATCCATACTGGGACCTCTGCTGTTTGTGATATATACATAAATGACTTGGAGGAAAATGTAGATGGGTGGGTTAATACATTTGCAGACTATATAAAGATTGGCGGCATTGTGGATAATGTAGAAGGTCATTAAAAAATTCAGTGAGACGTAGATCACTTGCAGATAAAGGTGGAGAAATGGCAGATGGAGATTGATTAGATTCCCTACAGTATGGAAAAAGGTCATTAGGCCCAACAAGTCCACACCAACCCTCCAAAGAGTAACCCACCCAGACCTATTCCCCTACCTAATATTTACCCCTGACAAATGCACCTAATAGTATGGGCAATTTAGCATGGCCAATTCACCTGGCCTACACATACAGGAGGAAACCAGAGCAAACCCACGCAGAATATGCAAACTCCACATAGACAGTTGCCCGAGGCAGGAATTGAACCCGGGTCCTGGAGCTGTGAGGCAGCAGTGCTAACCACTGATCCACCATGCCACCCCAAATGTTTAATGTAGGCAAGGGTGGCACAGGTACTCAGTGATTAGCAGTGCTGCCTCACAGTTCAATTCCAGCCTTCAGCAACTGTCTGTGTAAGAGTTTCTTCCCACAGTCCAAAGATGTGCAGGTTAGGTGGGTTAGCCATGGGAAATACAGAATTTTAGGGGTAGGTTCTGAGTGGGAGGGTCAATGTGGACTTGATGAGGTGAATGGCCTGCTTCCATGCTGTGGGGATTCTATCAATAAGTGTGAGGTGCTGCACTTTGGGAGATCAAATGTTTAGGAAAAGTATACAGTTAATGGCAGGATCCTGAACAGCACCGATGTACAGAACGATCTTGGTGTTCAAGTCCATGGATCCCTGAAAGTGACTACACAAGTAAAGTAGCAAGGAAGGCTGCCAGACCTGCTGAGTTTCTCTAGCAATTTCTGTTTTTGTTTCAGATTTTCAACGTCTGCAATTCTTTATGTTTTTATAAATGAGGTAAGTTTGGTACAGTAGAGCAAGAAAATATGTGGCAGAAACCTGTCTAAAATATTTGCTGCAACTTAGCCAAAACCAAAAACATACAATTCAGTCACACATTACTATTTACGAAACCCAAATTCCCATGTAACACCTTTTCAGGCCATCAATAAACTACTAGGAATCAGAATAATTCTTAAATATAACAAAAAAAGAAAGTAGATTTTCTTGGCTGTGGTACCAGCAGAAAAACAGCAACGCATTCACCAACCACCCCCCCCACACACACATCAAGGATTGCAGGATTTAGTGAAATAGATTTCATAATTTGAATTCACAACCAACTCAAATCTAACATGAATTGAACCAAGTATAATATCTCTGCTTGCAGAATATCCAATTGGTCCAATCTGTATGACTTCAGTTTATAATGTGAATTTGTTATTCTTGACTGATTGTTCCCTTTACAAACAGTGCTCAGAAGAATCTTTTGTCTATTCTCTAGCTAAATAATAAAGGTTTCAAAGAATTTCTATGAAACAAAGGCAAAATCATAAAGTAGGAAAATCATGTTAAAGCAAAGTTCAGGGATTTCTGCGGCTGAAAGCTTTTGCAGAGAAATTGTAGTCTTAAGACATTTTAATATTTTCTTTTAACAAACACACTGCTATTTACCAAATACTTAGCAAAAGGTTAAGCAAATGATAAATTTCTAGATCATCAGTTTTCTTGCTGAATTTGGCTCTGGAAAAATGGTGTATCGTCATGTTAGCTAATCAAAATAATCAAAATCACAGGTCCTCTGAAAAATGAGAGAAATGATATTCCAGCTGTAATTCTATTTTCTGAGGTATGGAAATGTTGTCATGAACAATTTATACATCACTGTCAACCTTGCAGTCTGATGAAAGTAAAACTATTAATGGAGATGTGACCCACTAAAGAAATTAGGCTGTTTGCCTGAGAGAGAATTTACACTTCACTACTAATTTAAGTGCAGGAGTTGTTTAATGCAATGTTGTATGTGTTGAATCTGTCAACATTTTAGTTTTGACAACCTTTGATTCCAAATATGGTTAGTCAATCATTTAATTTTTACTCTTATGTAATATGGCTGATTTTCTGGCTTGTGGGTCAATCAAATTTTTAAAAGAAGATCTGTCACAAAAAGTACTTTATATATTAACTTGATGAAATGCTAAAATTCAACAAGTAATGTGCGCTGTTAAGCTCAGCCAATCATCAGAAATGCACAAGTTCAATCAATTGAAAGTGGTGAAAACTTGCATTTCTACTTTACCTGTTATAAAACATCTCAAGGTGTTTCACACTGCTTTTTTTTATAAACTTCACTCATGGCACATGGGTAGTGCTGCCTGGGCCAGCACTAGCCCTTGAAAAGTGGTCAGCTGCTTTCTTGAACTGTTGCAGTCTAAACGCTGCAGGTAGATCCACAATGCCATTAGGGAGGAAATTCCAGGATAAATATATCAAGAAAATGTTGAAATAAAGCCAAATAAGCAATTATTAGTATTAGTGACTAAATCTGTTATTTTTTCACCAGTGAAGCCAGTATCTATCGCCCATCTGCAAATGTCCTTGAAAACATGGTGGTGAGCTACCTCCTTAAGAATATTTGAATGGCTTGCTTGGCCCATTTTAGAGAGTGATTGAAATGAAACCACAATGTTGCAGGCCTATCGCCATTTTTAAGCCACTCATTCCAGACTACCATTAACATATTGCCTTTTTCCTCACAGGAGGAGCATAAGCAGGGGCAGTCTTGCCCCCAACAGAAGGCAAAGTGCTCAATGTAAATGCTTAACTATAACTTTACTTTAGTAGTAGCTACTAAACATGTGCATAACAAACCACATCAGAATGATGTTAGAACAAGATGGAAGCGGGGTCTGGGTATATAGTGTCTCAGACAGGCTCTGGCTTACCATCCATTGGTTCTGTTCACTAAAACTTGTTAATGTTCTCTCTACAGACCTGATCTTAGTACAGATCTTGTGGATGGGGTGGTACAGGGTATATCAGATACATTACTTAAGGCAAAAACTGAAACACAGTATCCTTGGGTTTTCTTCATATTTTGTCCTTTTTTGTCCATGACCCTCCAATTTCACTTTACATACACTGCATAATAAATTGTACATGCTTTAATCTGACATGCATTTGTCTCTGACTAGTCTTGTCATTATTGTTAACTCTTTGTCTTATCTTCTATTTCATGTCTGGAAGCTGGCGAGGGCCCAGAGAGAGCAAAGGCAAGAGAGAATATCAGAAGAAGATGCATCATTTCATCTTATCAATGCAAGTACCAACTTAAAGACTAACACTACTACAATTCAAACAGTAAACTGAAGGGATGTGCAATATGGGTAGTACAGAGTATGAGAAAAGAGAATGCTCACATTCCAGCTCTTCTACAGAGGGCACAGATGAAGATCTCCAAGGTCTAATCTCTGAAGAAGGTGATTCAAAATAGACACAAAACACCGAAGTACCAATATGTTGGTGCACGACAGCTTAGAGGGACTGCTGCAACTTGCATTGAATCTTTATGCAGAGAATCAAAACATGTTTTCAGCTTAGCCAAAATTTTTCGCAAACTTAAGAGGTGAATTTCAGAGTGAATTTTATTTAAAACTGGTTCTGCAATCGTTGATATGGCTGCGCTGCTATCGACCTCTGTTAGAACCAGATGACCATTTAACCAGATGTTTATTTTGAGTAGTTTTGATTTTAATTGGTTTTGATTTTGTATTGCTAAGATGTGGGTGGACCTTCCAGGGTATGCATTGCCCTGGATACCCTCTTGGATATTAGTCTATGAGTTATTCTACTCAGTTTAGGTCTAGTAGAACTCTTCAGCTGTCTTGAATCCATTTATGGACAGCACCAACAATGGCTTGCCATTTAGCATCCTGAAGAGAATTTGAACCATTTAGCCAAGTCTTGGCTTTGTTTTGGAGTTTTACTATTGTTCAAGCTGGAGTCCCTTTGTTGATGCATATTTTGTTCCAAAACTCCGGATGACACAAGTTTCTGTACAACGGTAGGTACTTTATTATCCGACAGCTGGCGAGAGATTCTCAATGTCACCGAAAGTAGTCATACGTCTACTTGGGGTGACACTTCTCCACAAATCTCTGCCCTACACACAAAGACAGTATTTTATAGGGATTAAACAAAGCGTTTATCAGTCACATGGTTGATTATCATTACATAGTTTAAAACAGGTAATTATGAATTTACAAAGCCCGATGAATGTCGATGTCCTGTGATAATGTATGAATGGATCTGATTGTGTCATATTCTTCATGATTATATGTTGATTGGAAGAGATTAAAACAGAAGGGTTTTGCCTGCTCTAAATGGGGGATTCACATACCTATGCTAATATGGAGGGGAAGTAAGACAATGGGAGCAGGAGGCAGTTTAACAGGGTTATGGCCAAGGCTATCAGTCTTGTCTGGGAAGGACAAATACCTTTGCCTGAGGCTACAGAGGAACCCACATGTGTGGTTCCACTAGGCTCCTCTTCTGGGATTCAGTCAGCTTCCCCCCTACTGAGATGTTCTGTCTACATTGTAAGAGGCTTCCAATTGATACTGCAGTGAGATTTTTTGGCAGTGGAATGTTTAACCCTTGAGTCTACAATGTGCCTTGAAGAAGAAGTAAAACATGGAACTGATCCCTTGTGGCTTTCTAACTTCCTCACCTCAGATCAAAATATTTCCTAATTGAAGCTATGAAATTGCGCTCAAGTGCTGTTCCCCAAATTCAGTCAGACTGGTGACGGTGTTTACTGCCATCAGAATACCCTGTAACTCATACGCTCCACTTGCTGTATTTTCCAATGATAAAGCCATTTATAGCACCTATTTGAACTCCAGTTGGACTTCAGCTAGTAGCCAGTTTTGTGGAGTTACACCATTAATCCCACATACTAAATGGTCTTTAAACATTTCATTGAGGGTTAAACCAGTCACTGGCTTCAGTCAGTCATTTTGACCTAGTCAAAAATCCTAGTACGGATTCCCCTGGTTGTTGAAATGCCAAGAAAACATGATAACATCTTAGAATTAGAGGAGGCTTGGAATCATTATATTCCTTAATTGTGTCTGTCAATTCTTGAAAGGTTTTAGGATCTGGTACCTCAGGGAACGTGAGGCTCCTAGCAACAGAAAAAAAACTGTGGCTCCATAGGCTGTCAGGAGAATCATTCATCGCTTTTTGCCTGCCTCAATGTCATTTGCCCAGAAATAAATATTGCATTCTTTCCATGTGCCTGGCCCTGTACTCGACAGCAGGTCGAACGAGTCAAGATTCCCAGAGGCATGACATAAAAAATGCTTTTCCCAACTCAAAGACAGTGCAAGCAAGTTTCTTCAGGATCATAATTTACTTGCACCATCACTGAGGTAACTCCACAAGGCCAGTATCATGTCATCAAGTCATCCTTTATTTACACAGAACAGTCCTTGACTCCAGTACTGCCTTATTCAGCTTATTTTTCTTCTGTCTGGCAGTATCTCTGACACTCTGCTTCTTTTTTTTTCCTTTTTTTCTTTCCCTTTTTCATTTTTTTAGTGCTTTTTTGTTCCCCCGCACCCATGTTGTGTGTGTGCAGGTGAGAGACACAGTGAAGGACACAAGATGTACGAACCTTTATTCAATTTCCACCATCAGGAAGAAAAGAAACACCCAAGTGGCCAGTGACAAACAGTACCCGTGACACTCTCCTGTATTTTTTAGCAGGATGCCTGACACTCCTGTTCTTTTTTCTTCTTCTTTTATCTTTTTACCTCTGACACTCCTCATTCTTGGTTTTTTTCTCTTTTTTTTACCCCCCACATTACCGCCAACTGTTTATTTATTCCCCCGCACCCATGGTGTGTGTGTGCAGGAGTGAGACACAATGAAAGACACAAGGTGCATGAATATTTATTCATTTTTCACCACCAGGAAGAAAAGAAAACACTCAAGTGGCCAGTGACAAGCAGTGTCCTTGACACTCTTCTTTTTTTCCCAGGAATAAAGTAAAAGTCAACAATTGCAGCTCAGCCAGTCAGACATGAAATAAAGAAGCAATTTTAAACAAGAGGAGTAGTGGAAATCTGGAATTCTCTGCCTGAAACTGCTGTAAATGCTGAGGATAAGTTGATTTTTTTCAAGACAGATGTGAAACAACTCCACAGGCATTGGTAACCAGTCACTAAGTCATCCTTTATTTACACATGGAGAGTCCTTAACACTGATCCAGCTCCCTCAGAGCCAGCTGTCAGAGTGGACAGGATGCCTGACACTCCTGTTTATTTATTTCTTTTTTCTTTTTTTTCTTTTACCCTACCTAACTGCGGTAGTGTGTATTTATTCCCCCACACCCATGTTGTGTGTGCAGGTGTGAGACACAGTGTAAGACATATGGTGCATGAATCTTTATTCACACCAGGAAGAAAAGAAAACACCCAAATGGCCAGTGACAAGCAGTGCCCTTGACACTCTCCTTTTGATCTGTCAACTAATGCTCCCTGATTTGACCAGACTAACAGCTCTAAAAAGGGGACTCATTTTTTATGAGGTCCAGCTGGTGGACATTGTTACAATCACTACAACAGGCATCCTAGCAATGCCTCACGGGGAGTCCCATTTTATACATCTGGTTTAAAAAACAAATGTTTACCACTCTATGTTCTCACACTCAGCTAACATTATATTTATGTTGCTACTACACCTTTTCTTGAGTATAGCCATAATTGTGCAGACAATCATTTTATCAAATGCTTTTTTTGTAAATCCATATATACCACATTAACCGCAATAATCCCATAAACTCTCTCTGTGACTTCATCAAAAGATTGAAGCAAATTAATTAAAAGATTTTTCTTAACAAATCTATGTTGGCTTTCCTTAGTGAATTCACATTTGTTGATGTGCTGTTAATTTTCTGTCAGATTATCATTTCCAAAAGCTGTTCTACTGCCGAAGTTAAGTGGACTGGACTGTAGCTGCAGGCTTATATTTACACCTTTTTTTTAAACATTTGTAATTCTTCAGTCATTTGCCACTATTCATGCATCTCAGAAAGATTGTAAGATTCTGGCTAGTGTCTCTGCATTTCCACTGTTAATTCCATTAATATTCTTAGATGGATCTGATCTGTTCCAGGGGACTTCCAAACTTTAAGTACAGTCAGACCATTCAATAACCTCGTTATTGATATTCATAGACAATCATCAATCTAATGTAGCTCATCTATCAGTTTTTAGCCTATCCTATGTCTCAACTATTTCTGCTTAAATTATGGTTTTACCAGCATCTTCTTCCTCAGTAAAGACATATGTAAAGTATTAATTTAGAATCTCATTCGTGTTAGCTGCCTCAATTCAGAAGTCCTCCTTTAGATCCCTAATTGGCGCATTCCACTTTTTGCCACCCTGTTATAATTTATACACCATTGGAAGAATTTTAGATTCCTTTTTATGTTAGCTGCCATTTTCAGCTCATATTCTCTCCAATGTTTTTTTCATTGTCCATAATGATTCTCATTATTCACTATTATTCATCTGTTCTATGCACTCTTTTTCAAAATTAAATAACTCTCAATCTCTTTTGTTCTCCAAGAAACTCAGGATTCATTTGGCCTGTCTCTTCCCTTTGTAAGCATGAATCTTGAATTTAACAGACTTATCTCTTCTCAAATTATGTTGCTTTATTTATCTTTAGACCTACCTAAGTAGTGGAGTCTCTGCTTCAGAAAGCTAATAATTTGTTTCAATACAACTGTGCTGGAGACATGATTTTAAATGTAGCGCTTCTCAGTATCTGCTTGGTTTCCTCATTGGTTGTTTTGACATCTGTAGGTAGGATGGAAGATAACAGATATTGAACATCTGCTCATCAGAAGTAAATTAATTTACTGATCTTCACTCCCAAGGTTCACAGTGAAAATGCGCAGCCAGTGTTTTTGGTACAGCAAGGAATGTAAACCTTTATGAGAGTAGAGAGGAGAAAATTGGATAAAAATGCATTAAAGCTTGTGAAGATGTTTTGTTATGCTCTCAATTGCTGCTGATTGGTTTTGTGAGAAATATGGAAATACACACATGCAACATTTGCATAATAAAACACTGAGGCATATTTAAAACTTCTCTGAGATTATGACATTCAATATGCTTTCATATTGTGTTTTCTATGACTGTTTAAATAGTATAATTTTGCTGAGTAAGTTAATTTTCATAATGTTACATTCAACTTATTGAACCAAATCATAAGCAGTAACATTTTAACATCTGCACCAATTGTAGGCTCTCAGTGATCAAAAAACACAATAACACACTGTATCACTGTTATGATAGAATAAATCAAACAGCAACTTCTGATGTCCACATGAATTAAATTGTGGAAATCAGGAATCTCATCATATTTCACTGTATTCTGCTTTCCTCCATGATTCTACAATGAATTAAATATCTCACCTCATATTTCTTGGTTCAGACTTTGCCTGCACCAGGAAAGATTTTACATTCTGAATGGATAAGGACAATTACACTGCTTATACTATCCTCAACAGATTGTTCTGTGCCAAAATGTATCTCTAATTCCTGCAATCCTTGGTTACCCAGAACTTGAACTTGAACTAGAAAGGAATAAAAAGTTGAAACTGTTTGTTTGATGTTCATCAGATTGAGGATGCACGAAACATTATGGGTGGCACAGTGGTAAGCACTGCTGCCTCACAGTGCCAAAGACCGGGGTTCAATTCCCGCCTCAGGCAACTGTCTGTATGGAGTTTGCACATTCTCCCCGGGTCTGCGTGGGTTTCTTCCCACAGTCCAAAAATGTGCAGGTTAGGTGAATTGGCCATGCTAAATTGCCTGTAGTATTAGGTGAAGGATTAATTGTAGGGGAATGGATCTGGGTGGGTTGCTCTTCAGAGGGTCGGTGTGGATTTGTTGGGCTGAAGGGCCTGTTTCCACACTGTAAGTAATCTAATCTAATCTTGAAAAATGGACCACATTGTAAATAGCATTAGAATCTCCCTGTCTGGTTTGAGAATTAAAGCTGACAATTGACTGTTCTTGCTGCACTTCTGTGCCAATGATGGCCTAACTAAGCAGCACCTGTTTCTTCTCATTCCAAACAAAACCCTTTACTCAACCCTGATTTTTGCTTCCTCGTTACGAAGACTGCAAGATGAAAAGCGTCAACATCTTTTCTCCTTTTAGAATTGTTTCAGCCTGGCAATGCTCATCTAAAAGCCTGAACTAAGTCCACAGAGAGCCAACTCTTCACTGTTAATCACATAAACCAGGTCATTATTAAATATAAAATACCTTGCTTGTTAGTTAATGGCTTCAAGTTAATAGTTAGCTTGTTAAGCTCCCAATAGTGATCATCAACCAAAATAAATTTCTAATTCTACTCAGAACCTGGAATGGCCAATTCTTCTTAGCAGGGTGAAGGTGAGGACTGCAGATGCTGGAGATCAGAGTCAAGATTAGAATGGTGCTGGAAAAGTACAGCAGGTCAGGCAGCATCTGAGGAGCAAGAAAATTGACATTTTGGGCAAAAGCCCAGTCCCCTGAGGCTAAAAATAATTTTCTTCCACTCTGGAGTTGTGAGCCTTGTGTTGGCTATATAGTTTGATCCTGGATCTACACACCTTACTGAAGACCGTGTAATTGGACTTTGAAGAGGTGAGTAGGGGGATGTTTAGGCTTTTGCATACCCCCTTCAGCAGATTGTGCTTGGCCTTCACTCTGTTCTGTTAGAAATGTTTGAGATAGCTGACACCTATCTGCTTCTTCTCCAGTTTGGGTATTCATAGAGCCATAGATATGTACATGAAAACAGATGCTTCGGTCCATCTCGACCAGATATCCTAAATTAGTCTAGTCCCATTTGCCAGCACTTGGCCTACATCATTTTAAATCCTTCCTATTCATACACTCATCCAGATGCCTTTTAAATGTTGTAATTGTATCAGCCTCCACCACTTTCTCTGGCAACTCATTCCATACATGCACCACCCTCTACATGAAGACGTTACCCCTTTTGTTACTTTTAAATCTTTGACCTCTCACACTAAATGTATACCATCTAGTTCTAGATTCCATCACCCGATGGAAAAGGCCTTGTCTATTTACTGTATCCATACCCCTCAGCCTCCGACATTCCAGGGAAACAAAAGAGGTGTCCACAATTCAGTGGGTATTTTGCATTTTTGACAGAAACTTTGAGGACATCCTTGTCATCTTTCCTTTGCTCTCCTAATGACTATTTGTTTTTGCAACCTCAAAGTGAAAGTTTTGGGGGTCTTGTGTCAAGCATGTGAATCATGTGGCTCACCCAATGCAGCTGATTGACCATAACCTGTGCCTTTATGGTAGGAATGTTGGCCTGAGAGAAGACATTGATATTGGAATGCCTTTCCTGTCAGTGCATTTACAACACTTTGTATGGCATCACTGGTGATATTTATCTTGAGGACTTGAAATATGTGCAGTATCTTGCTCATGTCTCCAGCACATACAGAATAGCGGTTAACTCTACTGTCCCATGGACCATGAGCTTCATGCCAGTTTTGTTTTTGTCACTAAACACTGTTCCTCACATGAACAAAGACTGTCCTGGCATACTGGAAGTGGCATTAGATATTATTGTCAATGTCTGGTTTTATTGGAAGGGGGCACCAAATGTTCATACATTTGGTCAATATTGTCCAGTGGCACACCAAGGATCTTGATAATGAAGTATCAGCAAATGTCAATACAACATTGTGTTAATGTTATGGGTGACTTTATTGCAAAATATGAGGACAGAAAGAAAAGCCAGCTGATAATTTTTGGGAATTGTGGTATAAATGGCACACTTAGATGTTACTCTTGTTCATCCTCAATCCTTTCCTACTTGTCGTAGTCCTGACCAGGCACTGCATGCTTTTCAATGTCATGTAACATACGTTTTTGCATCAAATTCAGCAATCTGATTTGATTGATTGCAAGAATTGATTTTCTCCAGTTCCATTTGATTAAATCTGACAAAACCTGTAAAACTGAAGTCCCAACAGTTCTGAGTTCAAACTCACGAAGGTGAATCCTTCTTTTCCAGTGACTGGATTTCCCTTGAAAAGGTATCTTTAATGACTGTTATTTCTCAGATCTTTTAAGTGTAATCATGAAGGGACTAATAGGCAGTATTGCAATACCTTAAGTTATGGGAGGTTATAGATCAGAATTCTGGTGGGAGGAAAACTCTAAACAATTAGGTCAATGATGGGTAGGTGAAAAATGGGAAACTCAATCATTGGTGGTAGAAAGCTCATTGATAGACGTAATTGCACATTTGCATATTATTTAAATTCAATTCAATGTAATATAATCCTGTATCACTGATTTAGTGAAGTACAAGTCTCTTGTGCCTTCATTAATCCACCTAATGAAAACTGATGACTTTTATATGTGTTTAGTTGACTCACAGTGACAGCATCTCTGGACAGGCAGGAGTTCAGGTTATACAATACTGAGTGTTTTGAATATTTGTTAATGAGCTGACACTCATAATAGTCCCTTAAAATAACGCCTGGGTGGGATGCTCTTTGGAGAGTCAGTATGGACTTGATGGGCTGAATGACCTGCTTCCACACTGTAGAGATTCCAACCATAAATCCTAGTCCCTAATGGGGAGGGGGGGGGGCGGGGGGGTCACACAGGAATTTCTCTGAAAGGAAAGATAGAGGTAGTGACATCATGGGAATCATCCACCTTATCCACCTTATCTTCTTTCTCCTTGGGCACTGGAAGGGATGTCCTGCCTAGCCTGCGATATCTCAGACTTCAGTTGAACTCTTTGCCCGTCAGGGAATTGCATGATAATGGAGGAATATTCTTCTCTTTGGAACAACTTTTGATGCTGAACCGTCAGAAATTCAGACAATGATGAATTGAGCTGGATAACTTTCTTAAAAAAGCCTGAAAGGTAATTTCTAACTCCAACATAGAGCTGGCTGTCCTTAAAATAGGGTGCCACCTCCTGCACAATCATGAGGGGACATGGGCTTCCTGACCCAGAGCTGCATTCTGCTGCATGATCCAATAACACATTCATGGCATCCGCAGTCATGAGCTGTTAGCCATACAATCAGATTCAGCCAACCACTATAGACTCAAGTCAAACCCATGATGACTCTTACAGCTTTAAAAGTACTAATTGCTGGATGTCACTTCAAATTTCTTGCTTTTCTTGTACTCCTTTTATTTTTCCTCTGAATGGGGGGTCTTGAGGTTTCATTTCATGTGATCTAATTTTACTGTATCAAGAAAGTTATCTGATTGAAGAAATACAGGCCATGTATCTATTGTCATATAAATAGGATAGCAGGTCATTTTGCATCATAATTAAAGATCCATTAATAGTCATGGCAACTTGCATTAGTTTTTGTACATGCTGAGATTTCCTTTCTATGAAGGCTGTGATAAAATATACACCAATCATGATAACTACGAAAATTATCCTTAATACCTTTCAAACAGGTAAATAAGCTACTTGCTGAAATAAGTGTCACACATTGTACTTACGTGGCACCAGAGTGCATCATTTTTCTACTTAGTACTTTGATGATAATTGAGAAACTCCTGACTGTGACATCTGCGCACTGATTGTCTCTATAAGGGATGGTCAGACGTGGGGTCGGGAAGGACGGTTTGGAAGGTGAGGAATGAGTGTAATATCTAAGTGTATGAATTTGTCTTTGAAAGAATGTAGTAATTGTAATTACCCAATCTCCCATCCTCCTTTGTCTGAATACTGCAAATGTTCTTTACTAATCTTTTTACATGAGATTGACCAATATAAAAATATAACAAATTTAATTGTTAAGAGTTCAATCAAATTTCAACAAACTGTTTAATCTACAAAACTGAATAGTTGTCCAGATATTCTCATAATTTATTAATATAATTTAAGTGGTTTATGTCTGTGAGTTGAACTCTAAGTTGAAAGCATTTATATAGTTAAGACATTTCAGAGCTATTCATTGATTTTAGAGAAAAACTTCTTCACAATGATGCGTTACTTTTAAACGGTAATTACTTTTTCATGGAGATAAAAACGTTGTTTAAATTATCATATGATCTGTTTTATTTATGTTATTTAAGGTATAACCAGTGTCTTGCATTAAGTGAGAACTTGCCTATTCTTATTTAAAATTTGTCTGAAGATCTTCAACATCCATCTTGAAATTATAGGTAAAGCTTCAGATCAAGTTACCATACAAAGCAAAGTACATTAAATAAAACAGATCTTCTGATGTTTCAACTGAGAGTATATACTCAAATTCTATATTTTATGCAGCTCCCAGAGTTCTGTTGGGGAAAGGAAGACCATTCATTTAGATGAATGATGGCTTATGGGGATCCCAACCATGGAACCCAACAACCATACCCATGTGAATTTTTGTTTTGAAAAGCATCCCTACATTCAGCCTATTGAGTCTACACCACAGAGCATCCGAACCAGACCCACTCCTCTATTGTATAATCTGTCATTTCCCATGGCTACTCTCTATATCCCTGGACGGAATGGGCAAATTGGCATAGCCAATCAGCACATCTTTGGACTTTGGGAGGAAATTGGAACTCGTAGAAGAAAATACAGATGCAGGGAGACTTTGCAAACTCTACACAGACAGTTGCTCAAGAGTGGGATCAAACCCTACTCCCTGGTGTTTGTGAGGCAGCAGTGCTAACCACTGAGCCACATGCCACCACTAATTGCTTGTGGTCACCTAGAGGGGGCTACGTTTTTCAAAGATACACAATACCTGTTTGAGCATCTTGGCATTGGGAAGGGAGATGGATGCTGAGAGCCATATCCTGGTCGCCACAGCCTACTTTTCTATATAGCATTCAGCCTCAATCCGTAACTGGTGAAATATCTCAAGGTGACTTGGTTCTAGCCTGGATCGTTCCAAACCTTTGGAATTGTCATTCCAGTGAAGGCTCGTAGATACTGCTGAGCAGATTTTGATTGGCTGGCAGATCCCAGAGGATTGGTCTTCCTACTCTAGGATGTTGTGGAATGCCCTCTGGTAACCTGATTATCTTGAAGATCTTTCCCAATGTCATTCCTTGGTTCTCTTGGTGCTATTAAGGTAATACTTTTATGGCACATCCAACCAATTCACAGACCATGTTTCTTAATTGTTTTGATGCATAAACATTTGTAGCTAAAGCACTCCTGAGGCCCAAGAAGCAGAGTGTTAAAGAAACACCACCCTAGCCAATAGCATCTTGGGAATAGTTAAGGGTGTCAGATGTGAAGACAGCTGTCTTGTTATTTTTGGTCAGAATCAGTTAAATAACTTGCATGTTGGTAATTCTTCCAGCTCATGGAGGCAAGTTTGCAGGGATACATGGAATTTTGGAATGCATCATGGTGGCATAGCTACCTGGCATGTTTAAGACTTCTGCACACTGATAAAGATATGTAGAATTAGCTTAATAAAGTTCTTCGAGGAAGTGACCAAGTTGATAGATGAAAGAAGGGCTGTTGATGTCATATACATGGACTTTAGTAAGGCATTTGATAAGGTTCCCCATGGTAGGCTAATGGAGAAACTAAAGTCAATGGGTGTGCAGGGTGTTCCAGCTAGGTTGATAAAGAACTGGTTGAGTAACAGGAGACAGAGAGTAGTAGTTGAAGGGATTTTCTCAAAATGGAGAAAGGAGATCAGTGGTGTTCCACAGGGGTCAGTGTTGGGGCCACTGTTGTTTGTAATATACATAAATGATCTGGAAGATCATTGGCACTGTTGGTATGATCAGCAAGTTTGCAGATGACACGAAGATTGATGGAGTAGCAGAAAGCATAAGGGACTGTCAGAGAATATAGGAGGATATAGATAGACTGGAGAGTTGGGCAGAAGAGCAGCAGATGGATTTCAATCCAGACAAATGTGAGGTGATGCATTTAGGCAAGACTAATTCTAGAGCGAATTATACAATGAACAGAAGAGCCTTGGGAAAAGTTGATGGGCAGAGAGATCTGGGAGTGCAGGTCCATTGTACCCTGAAGGTTGCTGCACAGGTGAATAGAGTGGTCAAGAAGGCATATAGTATGCTTGCCTTCATTGGACGGGAGTATTGAGTATAAGAGCTGGCAAGTCACGTTAACATTGTACAAGACATTGGTTCGGCCGCATTTAGAATACTGTGTACAGTTCTGGTCACCACATTACCAAAAGGATGTGGACACTTTGGAGGGGGTGCAGAGAAGGTTTACAAGGATGTTGCCTGGTATGGAAGGTGCTACGTACGAAGAGAACTTGAGTAGGTTAGGTTTATTTTCACTAGAAAAAAGGAGATTGAGGGGGGACCTGATTGAGGTTTATAAAATCATGAAGGGTATAGACAGGGTGGATAGTGACAAGTTTTTCCCAGGGTGAATGATTCAATAACGAGAGGTCACGCTTTCAAGGTGAGGGGTGGAAAGTTTAAGGGGGATACACGTGGCAAGTACTTTACACAGAGGGTGATGGGCGCTTGGAACACATTGCCAGCAGAGGTGGTAGAGGCAGGCACGGTAGATTCATTTAAGATGCGTCTGGATAAATGCATGAGTAGGTGGGGAGTAGAGGGATACAGATGCTTAGGAATTGGGCGACAGGTTTAGACAGTAGATTTGGATCGGCTCAGGCTTGGAGGGTGGAAGGGCCTGTTTGTGGGCTGTAAATTTTCTTTGTTCTTTGTTCTATATGCCTACCTGCAATGAAAAAATAGTTAATTTAATTAATAAGGCACCTAATGGGTGTTTTATGAGATGACTGCAATTGTCCTGTATAATGTGAGCCCCCTCTGTGTTCATACACTGACAAGTAAGAGTCAGTTATATGGCTGGGAGTGAAGAGTATGTAATGTATATACAATGTACACCTGTTTCCACTCTGCTTTTCTGCTACTCTGTTTCTTGGGCCTCAGGTTGTCTGCTAATTGGCTGTATAAATTAATAAACTTAATGTAATAGGTGAACAAACAAAGTACACAGGGTTGCCGTTGTGATTGTGTCCCTAAATGTATTCTCATTTAAGTTTATATTGATATCGACAGTTACATAATCCCAAGAAGTGATGCATTGTCACGTACAGCAGCCATCTTAGTTAGCCTGTATAATGTACTAAACTGCATATGCAACAGTAGCAAAAGGAAGGCTTCATTAAAGTTCTTTGAGAAATTCCTTGTGACTATCTTCACCTTATGTATTAGTCTAGAAAGTGGCTAGTATAATATTCAGGATCTGGAAATAGTCCCAACACCCCAAGGGACAATTTAGACCAATTGTCACACTGTCAAGATCAAACTCCTTTTAACCTTTTTACCTGTAACCAGAAATCTGAGCATACCAACATGATTTTTTTATTTATAGTAATAGTCTGAAGTCACTTTTTTTTTAAAGGAAGCCCCAAATATGATAGCTGTTCTTTAATGTTAGTGTAAAATACATCTTCGGTTCATAAAGATTGATAAAGAGCAATACTAAACCTATTGAGCAAAGTGTATTAAATCTGAAATTACCATTTCAAAAGAAACTTCAAAGCTCTTGAGACTTATCTGCCCTTCAGACGATGACCAATATTTGTATTATAACCGAGATCATGCAAATGTTCTGTTTCTTTTATGGAATGCTCTTAATTAACATTACTATAAATCTGCATCATGAATTTTCAGAAAAACATTACCGCTATTATAATAAAATATTTATCCTCCTATTGTCTTCTCGAATCCTCTGTTGAATCCCAATCTTCTGTTCTTTGTAAAACTTAACATTTCCCATTTAATCTAAATGATATTCTGTAAGAATGCTACAATACACAATATTTTGATTCCAAGCACAAAATGTGATTATAATAAACCTATTTGAAAGATTTTGGGAACATAACATTTCAGGGATTTGTTTATAATTTGCAATAAATAATAATAATTCATATTCTCAGAATAGATAATTGAAGCATGCTGGACTATTTTGTAAAAATATATTGTAATAGCATAAAACTGCTTCTTTGGTGAAATTGCCATAGTGCTGCTTTTTCATTATATATAGAGAGAGAGAGAGACGACTGGTGGTAAATCATCACAACTCAGGTGAGGAGAGAGTTCAAGAAGAATTTTCTATGGTAACCTGAGCCAGTGTAGAAAATGAGTTCATATTGTTGCCATCTCTTTTGCATTGTGAGCCAGTCTTCCAAACTAACCAACCCTTTAAAATGTGTTACTGTGAAACTAATAACAACTGATACTTCAATAAAGATTAGATTTTTTTTAGATTACTTACAGTGTGGAAACAGGCCCTTCGGCCCAACAAGTCCACACCGCACCCGCCGAAGCGCAACCCACCCATACCCCTACATCTACCCCTTACCTAACACTACTGGCAATTTAGCATGGCCAATTCACCTGACCTGCACATCTTTGGACTGTGGGAGGAAACCGGAGCACCCGGAGGAAACTCACGCAAACACGGGGAGAACGTGCAAACTCCACACAGAGAGTCGCCTGAGGCGGGAATTGAACCCGGATCTCTGGCGCTGTGAGGCAGCAGTGCCTCATAAATAAAGGTACAATAATATTATTATCTTGGTTATTCAGTCCTTAACTGAAGAATAAATCCTCTGCACTACATCATTGCTAAATATCCAGTTAATGATTAGCAATTTCTCATAAATTAGAATTTTAGCATTAGTAGTAATCTCATCCAAAAGACTTGGTCTTGCATTGCCAATCGTGCTGAAGTGTCCACATGCAGAACAGTTAAAATTAAAGCATAATTGCGTACAAGCGTATGAACAAGGAGCAGGAGTAGGCTTTTCAACACTTGAGCCATGTGGATGTAGCCATGTTTGCCATTTAATAACACAATGGCTGATCCGATTGTATCCTGACATCCAAACTCCTGCCTAACCATGGTATTCTTTTATGTTCATGCTTATCTGCCTCTGATTTCAAATACATTCAAGAGCTTCCACCAACTTTTCAGAAAGTAACTCATGAACCTCTGAGGGAAAAAAATGCTCATCAATGTTTTAAATGGGTGACACTTAATTTTTAAACACTGAACTGTAGTTCCAGATTTTCCCATGAGACCACCCTCTCCACCTCTACCTTGTCAAGACTTTGCAGGATCTCATATATCAATCACATAACCTCTTACACTTCTAAATTCAAACAATTACAAGCTCAGCCTATCCAAAGTTTCCTTGTAAGGTAACCTGGAGAAAGTGAGGACTGCAGAAGCTTGAGATCAGAGTTGAGAGTATGTTGCTGGGAAATCACAGCAGGTCAGACAGCACCCGAGGAGCAGAAGAATCGATGCTTCGGACTTATAGACTCTAGACTTATAAAACAACCCACCCATTCGGAGTATCAGTCTGGTAAACCTTCTCTGAATTGCTTCCAATACATTTACATCTTAGATTAAATGACCAATAGTGTGCACAATATATAACTGAAACATAATCTCCCTTCATTTGTATTCAACTCCCCTCACATTAAAAAATGTTTTTTATTCTCTTTCCTGTACCTGTGCACTAGCTTTTTACAATTCATGAACTAGAACACCCAGATATTTAGCATGTCAGAGATCTTTAATCACTCACCATTTAGAAAATATGTTTCCTTTTTGTTCTTGCCAAATTGAACAATTTCACATGTTCCCACATCGCAGTCCATTTGTCTCATTTTTGCTCATGCTAACCACATCATGTTGTAGCCTTGTTATGTGCTCTTCACAACTTAATTTTCCAACTATCGTTGTGCTATCAGCAAATTTGACAACCTAACTTTCCATTCCTTTATCTATGTTCTTTTAGTAAATTGCAAATAATTGAGGTGCTGGCATTGATCCCTGCAGCACATCACTCATTTTGCCTTGCCACCTTGAAAAAGATTAAATGCTTACCTTAGAAGAATAAAATGGCAACTTATTATCTAATAAGAGAGAAACTTTAGTGCAGAGGGATCTGGATGTCCTCATGTACAAATTGCAGAAAGTGTAGGTACAGCAGGCAATTAAGGAGGCAAAATGGAATTTTTTTCATATATTTCTAGAGGAGTATAAAAGTAGGGAAGTGTTATTTCAAGGTGGTGGTGAGACACACCTGAAATACTGGGTACAGTTTTGGTCCCCTTGCTTGAGGAACAGTGTAATTGCATTGGAGCCACTTCAGAGAAGATTCACTAGATTTATGTTAGAAATGAGAGATTTGCCTTAAAGGGATAGATTAAGCAGTTTAGGCCTAAACTCGATAGAGTTTAGAAGAATGAAAAGAGATCAAATTAAGGCATAGAAAATGCTAAAGTGGATTGAGAAACTACACATAGAGAAAATGTTACCCCTTGCGGGGCAATCTAGAATGAGAGGTCATAGTTTTAGACTAAGAGGTGACAGATTTAAAATAGATGAAAATAAATTATTTCTCTCACAGGGTTGTTAATCTGTGTAATTCACTGTATATTCACTACCATACCACTGTATGGTATCTGCTAAGACACTGAATACATTTAAGGAGGAGGGAATATTTTTAATTAGTAATGGGCTAACAAGTTATTTGGAGGGGGCAGCAAAGTGGAGTTGAGGCTGAATTGATCATATTAAATGATGAAGCAGACTCAAGGGGCCAAATTACCAATTCCTGTTCCCAGTTGACATGTTCTCATGCTCTCTGTTTTCTGAAAGCCTTTGATACATGCTCATATAGTAACCCATACATATGAGTGTTTATTTTCCTCAAATGTTGTACATTATTAAAAATCTTCTGAAAATCTGAGTAAAGTGCATCCATCAGATTTCTTTTCTGCAAAGCACATTACTTTCTACTAGAACTCCAATAAATTAGTAATATATGATTTCTCTTTCACAAAATTATATTGAACTTGCATGATTATTTTGAATTTATCCAGGTGAGCTGCTTTAACTTCTTAAATGATAGCTTCTAATATTTTTCCTATGAGAGATGAGTAGTCTGCAGTTTCCTGATTTTTGTCTTCTCCCCTGCCCTTTTGTCAATAAAGGAGTTTCATTTGATATCTTTCAATCTACTGGAACTTTCCCCAAATTTAAGGAATTTTGGACCAATAAGAGCAACATCTCAACTATCTCAACAGTTATTTCTTATAAGACTGTAAGATGAAATTTATCAGTACCTGGGCCTTATCAACCCAAACCTTGAACAATTTTTTTATTACCACTTAGATTAGGTTAGATTAGATTCCCTACAGTGTGGAACCAGGCCCTTGGGCCCAACCAGTCCATGCCGACCCTCCAAAGAGTTAACCACCCAGATCGATTTCCCTCTGACTAATGTACCTAACACTATTGGCAATCTAGCATGGCCAATTCACCTGAACTATGCATCTTTGGACTGTGGGAGGAAACCCACGCAGACACGGGGAGAATGTGCAAACTCCACACAGACAGTAACCCGAGGCTGGAATCAAACCTGAGACCCTGGTGCTGTGAGGCAGCAGTGGTAGCCACTGAGCCACTGTGCCGCCCCAAAATTAATCGGGCACTTTTGCACAAGTCATGAAATGCGGGCTCCTCCAGGATCTTTCTTTCTTCCTCCATCCATTCCACTTCCTAGGTTATACTTGCCCCTGAGATGTTACTTGCATTCTCTATAGTGAAACTGATATGAAAGGTCTGTTCAATTCATCTGCATCTCTTATTTTCCAATATTAACTTTCCAGAATTATTTTATACAGACCATAGCTCATGTTGTTCACTCTTCTTTTTAGAGTATTTATGGACATTCTTACTGTCTCTCTAGGTTTCTTTCATACTATATATTTTATCCTCCATGGTTTTATCAGCCATTCCTGTTGTTCTTTACATTCTGCCAATCTTTAGACCTGCCACCTGTCTTTGTACAATAATGTACTTTTTCTTTAAGTTTGATACTTTTTTGACCATTCTAGTTACCCATAGATGATGGGTCTATTCCTTGGAATTTTCTTACTCATTTGGAGTATTCTGAAATATTTCTTTAAATGTCAGTCACTGCATCTCTAGTAACCTATCTTTCAATGATTTGCCAATTCATTTCAGTCAGCTCTGCCTTCATGCTTTGTACTAACCTTGCCAACAATTGTTCTGTCGAGCTTAAAAAACACAAATTCCTTGGCCGAGCTGAATTACATCCTAGGTTGCTTTGTGAGGTGAGGTAGGAAATTGCAGGGGCTCTGACACAAATTTTTAAGTACTCCTGGCCATGGGGGAAGTGCCAGAGGACTGGATGTGGTTCCAGTGATGTGAGCTATAAGGAGAGACTAGATATATTTGAATTGTTTTCTCTAGAGCAGAGAAGACTGATAAGGGACATGAGTGATGTGTATAACATACCGAACAGTGTAGAAAGGGTGAATAGAGAACAGCTGTTCTCCTTGATCGAGGGGTCATCCATACAAGGACATTGTTATAGAATACAGGGCAGTAAGTTTAAAATGGCTAATGTGATTCCACCTTTGAAGAGGGGTGGTAGAGATGAACAAGGAAATTATAAACCAAGAGTCTTACATCAGTGGTAGGGAAACTATTAGAGAAAATTCTAAGTTAGTTAGGGATAGTCAGCATCGCTTTGTCAGACGAAGGTCACGCCTAACAAATTTGATAGAATTCTTTTGATAATGTGATGAGGGAAGTTATGTTTATGGAGTTTACATGGATTTCAGCAAAGTTTTTTGACATGGGAGACTGAGAAGGTTCATGCACATGGAATTCAGAGAAACGTGGTGAGATGTATCAGAAACTGGCTTAATAATAGGATAAAAAAAGTAATAGTAAAAGGCTGTTTGAGTGACTGGAAGCCAGTGTCTAGCATTGTACAAAAAAGATTAGTACTTATTGTTTGTTTTAGATATATAAATTATATCAATGAAAATAAGGGGAAAAGTTAAGCAAATTTGCAGAAGACACCAAGATTGGTTAATAGTGAAGAAGATGGTTGTAGGAAACAGTAAAACAGTAGATCAGAAGGGTTGACCAGTGTCGAATAGCATTTAACCCTGACAAGTATGAGGTGATACACTTTGGAAGAAGAAACAAGATGAGTGAATGGGTTGTTTAGAGGAACAGAGTGATCTTGAGCTAATCATTCACAGATCTCTGAAATTGTAAGAGCATGTGAAACGGATAGTTAAGAAGGCACATGAGATACTTGCTTTCATCAGTCGTAGCATAGAGTATAAGAACAATGAGATAATGTTGGAGTTGTACAGAAGCCACAACTGGAATACTATGTGCAGTTCTGGTCACCCCACTACAGGAAGAATGTGATAGTACTAGAGGGGGTACAGAGGAGCTTTACCAGGATGCTGCCTGGAATTAAGAAAGTGAGCTATAAGGAGAGACTAGATAGATTTGAATTATTTTCTCTAGAGCAGAGAAGACTGATGGGGGACTTGATTGATGTGTATAACATACCGAACAGTGTAGACAGGGTGAATAGAAAATAGCTGTTCTCCTTGATCGAGGGGTCATTTATACGAGGACACTGTTATAGAGTACTGGGCAGTAAATTTAGTGCGGATTTGGCAAAATAATGTTTTAAGTCAGCGGGTGGTGGGAATTTGGAAAGTACTGTCTGGGAAAGTGGTGAAGGCTGGAAAACTTACAAACTTGGAAAAATATTTGGATGAATACTTCAAATATCATAAAATTCAAGGATAAGGGACAAGTGCAGGAAATTGGTATGAGCACACTTTTGGTGATGTTATGTCAGTGCAGACTCAATGAGCCGAAGGGCTTTTTCTGCGCTGTATGAATCTATGATTTGCTAGATTATCTTAGGAATAGAATAAACCTTAGTCATTAACCAGATACTCACTAAATTATTGCCCAGTCAGTGATCTATGAACAATCTGTACATTTTAATAATGCAAATGCTGACTCTTTGATGACTGCATTGTTTCCTATAATCGTACACCCGGCTGATGGTTGAAGCTAGACTGACATGTAAAGGGTGGCTACTTGAAAATTGAATTGGAAAATTACTGTACCTGATCACGTATTACTTGCAGGAAAGGAAGGCAGAAAATTAATGGGGGTGGAGAACTGACTCAATCTTTCACTTTAATAGAAACATTGCAGGAATATTCCAACTCAGTCAATGATTTATGAAATGCTGAGCAGTAACGATAACAGTATTACTGTGATCATTAAATTGCAGTAAGAATATACATAGGAGCTATGTGGCTAGGATTTAAAATATGTCATATACAGTCTGTCATTTATCTTGATTTTCCACATCATTCTTTAACCAGGAACATAATTTGGTTTTCATATCTCCTTTCACTTTGTTGAATCATTAATTCTAGTGTTAAAAACTGCTGCAAATAAATACCAACTTCATTTGATATCTAGCTGCTCTGTAGTACAATACATTCCACTCATTAATAAAGATTTTCATGCCAAATGTCCAACTCTACAAACTCTAAAGTTCATTTTACTCTTATAATCTTACCATAACATTCACCATATTGTGCTGTATAATCTACTGCCCAGAAACATTCAACAGTTTTATCTACAGGCTCTTATTGTCTCATAGAAATGTGGATTTCATTAGTGCTCTAAGATCGAACATTTAGAATGCATTAGGCACTAATTTTTCAATTGCATTGTTCCAGTAATCCCTTTCTTCCAGATCACATAGTTAGGTAATATTTTGGCATTATTTGATTCCTGTTCCAGTCCATTCAAGTTCACTGTTGGCTGTTCTTCTTGTGCTTTATTAAGAAATGTATTTACAATTTCCTTCCCTATAGCTCAGATTGCGGATATGGTTTTCATGAAGAGGTGACCCACTCAACCTGCATAACTTTGGTAGAAGAATCTTTGAAAACTGAGAAGAACAGAATGAGTGAGTTTTTATGGTCAAATATGTAGTATTAACAAATAAAGCTGCTCAGAAGAGGAGTCATACACTCAACAGTAATTTTTTTTCTTTGCACAGGGGCTGCCAGACCTGCTGAGTTTCTCCATCATTTTCTGTTTTCATTTCAGAAAGTTATAGCATTTCAGTTAATCACACATGTTCCTGCATTGCTGCACTTAAAGAAAACCATGTCAATTGCAACAGCTGTTCCGCTGTAATCTGAAATATAAACAAAATTAAGTTTCAAAGTTGGGTGGGTGCAGAACTCAACTTGCTTCTGGGGTGACGAGCTTACCTTTTGAAGAAAGATTGAAAAGTTAGATATATATCCACTTAGAGGTTAGACATATGAAAAGACAACTTCTCAAAACATATAAAATTCTCTAGACACTGGATAGGTGGATATCAGGTAGTTGTTTCCTCTTGTTGATGACACCAAAACTAGGGTACACAAGGGCCAGAGTTTAAAAGGTTATTAGAATGTGGCATTCTCTTTCCCAGAGGATTGTGGAAACTGGGCTGTTAGATTCATTCAAGGCTGATGTTTTATGTTCTTTGGATACTTTGACCAGTTTATGTTTTAGAAACACTTTACCAAGCACTCTTGTCGATGAAGTGGACAAAGAGACGAGAATTCAGTTTGCAGTTCAACATGATTCTGTGAACAAAATATTCGTTATGAAAAACACCATGTGACCTTATCCCAAATTCCTACAGCATGTACTCTCTATCTAGCTCAATCCATCTAAGAAAGGATATTATCTGCAACTACTCATAAGTTTGAACTGAGTCGCTGAAATCTCCTTCGTCCCCAGTGTAGAACTGGCTTTCTTCCACAAAGTACGGTCTCACAGGTCAGATCAGATCTTCTGCTGGATCATCTTGGGTTGCTGCCTGGTTTTCTGCTTAGAGTCTTTGCAGAGAGAGAGTGTCTTACAGGCATGCATTTTACACCACTCGCCCTAGATCTCATGAATGTTCTGTGACCTTTGACCGATGGGGTCATGAACGGGGTTCAAAGTATCCAATGGAGGTGTACCAACATTCTTCACCATTGTCATGTGAGAGAGGGGTAAAGTACACATCCTCAGGCACTGGCTGGAAGTCAAGGTGCCAGAATGTCTGATCAATACTTTTCCAACACACAATCCTCGGGCTGGTTGTGGCTGGTTCCCCCTGAACCTTTGTGATCACATTGACTTTAGTTTCCACTGTTCTCTGTAGTCAATAGTTACTGGCAATTCTTTAATTTAGTTTGGCCAATTTGATGGCAAGCCTAATTTCTCCAATGTGAGTCAATTTAGAATATCCAATTTTGGGCCCATGGTGGCATGACCACACTGAGTTTGATTTTTGATAGACAAGGGAGTCGGAGATTAAGGGATGAATGTAGGTAAGTGGAACTGAGACCACAAGCAGATCATCATGAGCTTATTGGGTAAGTAGGGCTGGGTCAACAACACCAGGTTATTTTGGAAGTATGAGCTTTCAGAGTGCTGATCCTTCATCAGGTAACTAGTGGGCAGGATCATAAGACACAGAATTTATCGCAAAAGAGAAGATGCAGGAGGGAGGGCTTTACATTTCTGGGATATTGAGACCAATTCTGAGGGTGGTAGGATTTATGCAGGGTATCAATAGCACCAGGATCAATGTCCTTGAGGTAGCTTGCTACTGGACTTGAATAGTGTGGAGACGGGATGTTGGTTAGCCTGGATGTTGCCAAAGAAAAAAGAAACAAGGATTGGGAAGGTTGGCTTCTTGTGCAGAAAAAAAGGAAACTTCTGTCTTTATCTTGGCTGTTCATACTACATTCCCCTGCACTAACTGCCTACCTCTCCTTTCTTTCCTGGAGTTAACCCAGATGGCAGTTAGTGCAGGAGTCTTCTGTGGCTATCCCCGTTTCAAACGAGTATGCTCTTTTGGAAATGTAGGGGGTGATGGATTCTATGGGAAATGTAGCACAAACAGCCATGTTTCTGGTATTGAGACTAGCTCTAATGCAATGAGGGATACGTCAGGTTCCAAGAGAGCGATTGTGTTAGGGGACTCTCTAGTCCGAGGTATAGACAGACATTTCTGTGGCCAGCAGCAAAAAATCAGGAATGGTCTGTTGCTTCCCTGGTGCCAGGATCAAGGATGTCTCAGAGGAGGTGCAGAGTGTTCTCAAGGTGGAGAGGGGCCAGCAGGAGGTCATTATATGCATTGGAACCAATGACATAGGATAGAAATGGTTGAGATTCTGAAGGGAGATTACAGAGATTTGGCAGGAATTTAGAAAGGAGGTCCTTGAGAGAAGTTATATCTGGATTACTCCCGTGCTATGAGCTAGTGAGGGCAGGAATAGAAGGATAGGGCAGATGAATACATGGCTGAGGAGCTGGTGTATGAGAGAAGGATTCACATTTTTGGATCATTGGAAGCTGTTTTGGGGTAGAAGTGACCTGTATCAGAAGGACGGATTGCACCTAAATTGGAAGGGGGCTAATATACTGGCAGGGAGATTTGCTAGACCTGCTTGGGAGGATTTAAACTAGTAAGGTGGTGGGGGTGGAACCCAGGGAGCTAGTGAGGAAAGAGATCAATCTGAGACTGGTACAGTTGAGAACAGAAGTGAGTCAAACAGTCAGGGCAGGCAGGGACAAAGCAGAGAACAAGGTAGGACTGATAAATTAAATTGCACTTATTTCAATGCAAGGGGCCGAACAGGGAAGGCAGATGAACTCAGGGCATGGTTAGAAACATGGGACTGGGATAACATAGCAATTACAGAAATGACTCAGGAATGGACAGGATTGGTAGCCTTAATGTTCCAGGATACAAATGCTACAGGAAGGACAGAAAGGGAGGCAAGAGAGGAGGGGAGTGGCATTTTTGATAAGGGATAACATGACAGCTGCACATAGGGAGGGTATTCCTTGAAATACATCCAGGGAAGGTATTTGAGTGGAACTGAGAAATAAGAAAGGGATGATCACCTTATTGGGATTATATTACAGACCCCCTAAATCAGAGAGAAATTGAGAAACAAATTTGTAAGGAGATCTCAGCTATCTGCTAGAGTATTAGGTGGTTATGCTCAGGGATTTTAATTTTCCAAACATAGACTGGGACTGCCATAGTGTTAAGGGATTAGAGGAATTTAAGTGTGTACAAGAAAATGTTCTGATTCAGTATGTCGGTGCTCCTACTAGAGAAAGTGCAAAACTTGGGAAATAAGGCAGGGCAGGTGACTGAGGTAACAGTGGGGGAGCACTTTGGGACCAGCAACCATAATTCTGTTAGTTTTAAAATAGTAATGGAAAAGGATAGACCAGATCTAAAAGTTGAAGTTCTAAATTGGAGAAAGACCAATTTCGACAGTATTAGGCAAGAACTTTTGAAAGCTGATTGGGGGCATATTTTCGCAGGTAAAGAGACGGCTGGAAAATGGGAAGCCTTCAGAGATGAGATAACGAGAGTCCAGAGAAACTATATTCACGTTAGGCTGAAAGGCAAGGCTGATAGGTATAGGGAATGCTGGATGACTAAAGAAATTGAGGTTTGGTTAAGAAAAAGAAGGAAGCATATGTCAGGTATGGACAGAAGAGATCAATGAATCCTTAGAGTATAAAGGCAGTAGGAGTATACTTAAGAGAAAAATCAGGAGGGCAAAACAGGGATATGAGATAGCTTTGGCAAATAGAGTTCAGGAGAATCCAAAGGGTTTTTACAAATACATTAAGGACAAAAGTGTAACTAGGGAGAGAACAGAGCCCCCTCAAAGATCAGCAAGGTGGCCTTTGTGTAGAATTGCAGGAGATGGGGGAGATACTAAATGAGTATTTTGCATCAGTATTTACTGTGGAAAAGGACAAGGAAGACATAGAATGTAGGGAAATAGATGGTGACATCTTGAAAAATGTCCATATTACAGAACAGGAAGTGCTGGATGCCTTGAAATGCATGAAATCCCCAGGACCTGATCAGGTGTATCCTAGAACTCTGTGGAAAGCTAGGGAAGTGATTGCTGGGCCTCTTGCTGAGATATTTGTATCATCGATAATCACAGGTGAGGTGCCGGAAGACCAGACATTAGCTAACGTGGTGTCACTGTTTACGAAAGGCGGTAAGGACAAGCCAGGGAACTATCGACCAGTCAGCCTGATGTCAGTGGTGTGCAAGTTGTTGAAGGGAATCCTGAGGGACAGGATGTATTTGGAAAGGCAAGGGCTGATTAGAGATAGTCAACATGGCTTTGTGTGTAGAAAATACTGTCTCACAAACTTGATTGAGTTTTTTGAAGAAGTAACAAAGAGGATTGATGAGGGCAGAGTGGTACATGTCATCTATATGGACTTCAGTAAGGCATTTGACAAGGACATAGGACACTGTTTAGAAAGGTTAGATCTCATGGAATACAGGGAGAACTAGCCATTTGGATACAGAACTATCTCAAAGGTAGAAGACAGAGGGTGGTGGTGGAGGGTTGTTTTTCAGATTGGAGACCTGTGACCAGTGGAGTGCCATGACGATCGGTGCTGGGTCCACTACTTTTCATCATTTATATAAATGATTTGAATGTGAGCATAAGATGTAATCTTTAGTAAGTTTGCAGTTGACACCAAAATTTGAAGTGTAGTGGCCAGCGAAGACGATTACCTTAGATTACAATGGGATTGTGATCACATGGGCCAATGGGCTGAGAAGTCGCAGATGGAGTTTAATTTACTTAAATGTGAGGTGACGCATTTTTGGAAAGTAAATCTTAGCAGGACTTATACACTTAATTGTAAGGTCCTAGGGAGTGTTGCTGAACAAAGAGATCTTGGAGTGCAGATTCATAGCTCCTTGAAAGTGGATTCGCAGGTAGATAGGATAGTGTAGAAGGCATTTGATAAGCTTTCCTTTATTGGTCAGAGTATTGAGTGCAGGAGTTGGGAGGTCATGTTGCAGCTGTACAGGACATTGGTTAGGCCACTGTTGGAATATTGCATGCAATTCTGGTCTCCTTCCTATCAGAAAGATGTTGTGTAACTTGAAAGGGTTCAGAAAAGATTTACAAAGATGTTGCCAAGGTTGGAGGATTTGAACTGTCGGGAGAGGTTGAATAGACTAGTGCTGTTTTCTCTGGAGTGTCAGAGGCTGAGGGGTGACCTCATAGAGGTTTATAAAATCATGAAGGGCATGGATAGGGTAAATAGACAAAGTCTTTTCCTTGGGGTGGGGAGTTGAGAACTAGAGGGCATAAGTTTAGGATGAGAGAGGAAAGATATAAAAGAGACCTAAGGGGCAACCTTTTCAGGCAGAGGGTGGTACATGTATGGAATGAGCTGCCAGAGGAAGTGGTGGGTGCTAGTACAATTGCAACATTTAAAAGGCATCTGAATAGGGAGGGTTTGGAGGAATATGGGCTGGGTGCTGGCAGGTGAGACTAGATTGGGTTGGGATATATGGTTGGCATGGATAATTTGGACTGAAGGATCTGTTTCCATGCAGTACATCTCTATGACTCTATGACTCTAAATGCAATGTATGCAAACCCACAAAACATGGTAAATGAAGTTGGTAATCTGCAGCCACAAATATCCTTATAGGAATATAATGTTATGGAAGTTCCAGCAGCATGAAGCAACTGTGATGGAGAAGTCTGAACAGGGATCTTGTGAGATTGTACTGGAACCTTCAGCATTTGGTAGCATTGAAGGAGAGGAATTCGAGCAGTCAAATGGACCTTGTCTAGAAGTAAAGGATGTTCGTGGGAAAAGGAAGTCTCATGGGGAAAAGGAACTTACAAAGAATTTCTCAATCCAATGTGAATAAAATCCTTCATTCCATGTAAATACTGTAAATACTGTAAATGTTCCCTTTTGTGTTTGTAGTGACCTGATGCCAGAGAATAATGAAACACACATTCGTGATCTTTGCACTGTCCATATGTTCAACTCTCATGTTGTATTTTGATAATGGACTTGTGACTAAAAAAAAGGACAGGACTGGTTACTCAATATTAGAGAAAATAACATTTTCAAGGAAAAAGGACATGGGTGGTAGAGTTATAGAGTCCTACAGCATGGAGACAGTCCCGTCAGCCCAAAATGGTCTATGCCAACCAAAATGTCCATTGACACTAACCCCATTTCCCTGCATTTTGCCCATATCCTTCTAAACCTTTCCTATCCATGTGTTTGTCCAAATGCCTATTAAATGTTGTTAATGTACCCGCCTCAACTTCCACTGGCCGTTCATTCTATATCAGTACCACCCTCTGTGTAAAAAGATTGCCCCTCAGGTTCCCTTTTATTCTTTCTCCCCCTTACATTAGCGTGATACCCTCTAGTTCTCAAGTCCCCACCCCGGGAAAAAAACTGAGTGCATTCACCCTATCCAAGCCTCTCATGATCTTATACACTTCAGTCTCCTCCAACTCCTACACTCTAAAGAAAAAGGTCCTAGCTTGTCCAGCCTCTCCCAATAACTCAGTCCCTTGAGTCCTGGTAACATCCTCCTAAATTTCTTCTGTACTCTTTGCAGTGTAATGACATCCTTCCAATAGCAAGGTGACCAAAACGGAACACAATACTCCAAGTGTGACCTCACCAACATCCTGTACAACTGCAACATAACTTCCCAACTTCTTTACTCAGTGCTTTGACTGATGAAGGCGCGTGTGCCAAAAGCCTTCTTCACTGCCATGTCTACCTGTGAGTCTACTTTCAGAGAACTGTGCACCTGAACTTCAAGATCCCTTAAGGCCCTACTATTCTCCATAAAACTCCTAGGAGAAAGTGAGGACTGCAGATGTTGGAGATCAGAGCTTAAAAATGTGTTGCTGGAAAAGCGCAGCAGGTCAGGCAGCATCAAAGGAACAGGAGAATCGACATTTCGGGCATAAGCCCTTCTGAAGAAACGTCGATTCTCCTGTTCCTTTGCTGCCTGACCTGCTGCACTTTTCCATAAAACTCCGACCTGGATTTGACTTTTTAAAATGCAACACCTCACATTTGTTTACGTTAAACTCCAATTGCCATTTCTTGGCCTACTTCCCCAGCTGATCCAAGATCTTGCTGCAATTTCTGATAATCTTCCTCACTGTCCATGATTCTGTCTATTTTAATATCATCAGCAAACTTACTAATCATGCCTTGTACACTCTCACGTAAATCACTATTATAAATAACAAATACCAACAGGCCTGGAACCAACCCCTGAGGCACAGGCCTGCAGTCAGACAAGCATCCTTCCACTATTATCCTCTGCTTCCTACTGTCAAGCCAATTCTGTACCCAATTTGCCAGCTCTCCTTGGATTCTATGAGATCTAACCTTCCAGAACAGCCTACTATGTGGAACCTGATCAAAGACCTTACTGAAATCCATACAGACTAAGTGTACTGCCCTGCCCTCATCAACCTTCCTGGTCATTTCATCAAAGAACTCTAACAAATTTGTGAAGCATCATCTCTCATGCACAAGGCCATGTTGACTGCTCCTAATCAAACCCTGTATATCTTACCCCTCAGAATCTCCTAAAGTAACTTACTTACCTCAGGTGTTAGGCTTACTGGTCTATAGCTCCCAAGGTTTTCTTTGTAGCCCTTCTTGAATAACAGCACAACATTCACTATCTTTGAATCTTCCAGGACCTCACCCGTGACTAACAATAATGCAAATATATCAGCAATTTCTTCGCTAGCCTTTTGCAGTGCTCTTGGATATATCTCGTCAGGACCAGGAGATTTATCCACCTTCATACATTCTAATATGTCCAACACCTCCTCTGCTGTGATATGGACTGTCCCCAAGATACCACTACTAACTTCCCCCAGTTCCTAAGTCTTCATGTCTTTCTCCACAGTAAACACAGAGGAGAAATATAGATTGAGAACCTCGCCCAACTTCTATGGTTCCACATGTACATGTCCAATTTGGTCCTTGAAGGGTCCTATTCTCTTTTTAGTTATTCTTTTTCCTTTAATATACTTAAAGAATCTCTTTTGATTCACCCTAGTCTTCTCAGCCAAAGCTATCTCATGCCCCCTTTTTGCTCTCCTGATTGCCTTCTTCAGTAAACTCCTATATATCCTCCATATCTCTAGGGATTCCCTGGATCCCAGCTGCCTTGTCCTGAGCCATTCCTCCTTCTTTTTTCTGGTCAATGCCTCAATATTCTTGTCATCCAGGGTTCCCTATTACTGCCAATCTTGCCCTTCACTCTGACATGAACATATAGACCTTGAACTCCAGCTATCATACTTTTAAAGGCCTCCCATTTGCTGGAGTTCTCTTCACCTGCAAACAAATTATTCCAATCAACCCCTGCAAGCTCCTGTCTAATTCCATCAAAATTCACCTTGTTTCTATTTAGAAATTTAGGATCCTCTATATACGGCTTGGAGGAAAGTTAAAGTCCCTCATAATATATACCTTGTTACTTTCACTCCTATCCAAAATCATCTTTACAATCCTTTCTTCTACATCTCTAGAACTATTTGGAGGCCTATAGAAAACTCCCAACAGGGTGACCTCTCCTTTCCTGTTTCTAACCTCAATCCATACTATCTCAGTAGATGAGTCCTCAAATGTCCTTTCTGCCACAGTAATATTGTCCTTGACTAACAATGCCACACCTTCCCCTCTTTTACCACCTTCCCTGATCTTACTGCAACATCTAAACCCCCGGAACCTGCAATAACCATTCCTGTCCCTTCTCTGTGTCTCTGAAATGGACACAACATCAAACTCCCATGTACTGCAAGTTCACCCATGTTATTTCAGATGCTCCTGTCATTGAAGTAGACACACTTCAAACCACCTTCCTGCCTGCTGGTACACTCCTGCCACTTTGAAACTTTCTTCATGACCTCACTACTCTCAACCTCCTGTACATTTAAGCTCCAATTCAGGTTCCCATCCCTCTGCTGATTTCGTTTAAATCCTCCTGAAGAACATCAGCAAATTTCCACCCAGGAGTTTGGTACCCTTCTACTTCAAGTGTAGACCATCCTGTTTGTGGAGGTCCCACATACCCCAGAACAAGCCCTAATTATCCAGGTATCTGAATCCCTCCCTCCTGCACCATCCCTCTAGCCACATGTTCAACTGCTCTCTCTCTCCCTATTCCTCACCTCACTGACGCATGGCACAGGTAACAAACCAGAGATAACAATTCTATTTGTTTTAGCTCTAAGCTTCTATCCTAGCTCCCTGAATTTCTGCCTTACATCCCCATCCGTCTTCCTATCTATGTCGTTGGTGCCTATGTGGACCAAGACGTGGGGTTGCTCACCCTCCCCCTTTAAGGATCCCAAAAAAAACATGGTCTGAGACATCGTGGACCCTGTCACCTGGGAGGCAACACACCAACTGTGTGTCTCTCTCATTCCCACAAAACCTCCTATCTGTCTCCATAACTTTGGAGTCCAATGATTAATGCTCTACTCCCCTCCCCCCTTCCCTTCTGAGCAACAGGGACAGACTCTATGCCAATGATCTGTACCGCCTGGCCCTGGTAAGTTGTACCCCACAACAGTTTCCAAAACAGTATACTTGTTATACAGGGGAAAAGCCACAGGGATCCCTGTACTAATTGCTTCTTACCCCTTCTGACAGTCACTCAACTATCTTCATTTCTAGGAGTAACCACCTCCCTGTAGCTTTTAATTGGCAGGAGTGTCTGCTTCCTGAATGTTCATCCAGTTCCAGGTCCTAACACGATCTCTAAGGAGCTGGAGTTGGGTACAGTTCCTACAGCTGTACTCTGTGGTACACTAATGGTGTCCCTCATCTCAAACATTCCACAGGAGGAACATTAGCAAGGATGACAAACGCAGTGCAATGTCAAAAGAGATAAAAAGAAAACTTATCTGATTTCCCTCTGGTGGTGTAAAGTTGGAGAAGATGGGTGGATGGGAGGCCCTACAGGTGTAGGGTCTCTGGTTTAGCAAACACCCAACTTCTATACCTGTAGGGAAAAAAAATCCCAGAAGCCTAAGTCTCTGCCCTTTCCTTACAGTTCATAGTTCAGCTCAACCAGTTCTGATGTCACATCTGTAAGAAACACAAAGTTGATCAACCATACATTGTCTGATAGCTCACTGCACACTTCATTCTTTGTTTTTAAAAAGGTGATGATTGCATGATGTGGAGATGGCAGTGTTTGTACTGGGGTGGACAAAGTCAGAAATCATCCACCACCTCGTTATAGTCGACAGATTTATTTGAAATTACAAGCCTTTTGAGCACTACTCCTTTATCAGGTGAAATGGAGAAAGGCACACAGTAACAGAATTTATAGGCAGAGATATAATTGCAAGATAATTCCAGGTAATTAAGAGTTTCAAAAGATAGTACAAATGATGTGAGTGGAGTGTTGACAGGCAGAATAACAAGTTTAACAAATGATTATTATAGGCATCAAATATAAAACACCTACACTCAAGTTAACTACCTTACATCAGCATTGAGGATTAGTTCATAATAACCAGCATTGAGCTCATTGAGTCATGATTTAAAGTTGTTCTTTTTTGCTTGAATCAAGTTTACAACCTTCACAATTTTCATGACATGAGTAAAGTCTATAGCTTTACTCAGTAATATTTCCTGGTAGTTTAGACAGTGGTAATTGACAAAGCAGGGGAAATCAGTGTGATTTCTGTAAAATGCAACAAAATCTGTATTTATGCCAAACATAGCTGCTTGCACTGTCAATTGTGATGTTAACCATTTCTTTTTGGGAATGCTTTTTTTCAAATGTGTACCACTGAAGTCACTATAGTTCTGCTAGAAGATGACAAACATGAAATAAAGCAAACCTTACCTTTTCCTACTGGTTCAGAAAAAATAAACTTGACTGTGGAGCTTTCAAAACCTCAGCTCATCAACTTTTTATCCAGTGCAAAAGGTTTGTTGATCAATATCAATATACTTTGGTGTCATATATGCATCTTATATTTTGCAGTTGTGGTGGAAGTTGTACATTTCTGAGTTAGATGGTCCAGGTTCATCAGTCATCATTATTGCTTGACCTTGTAGTTCATGAAGTCACTCTGCTGCTTGCCATAATGCAGGTTGATCTCTGGATTTGTGCCACTGGAGCAGCCAGATGCTGTTTGTTGCTGTCAAGCATGGAGGGATCTTCCTTGGCTGTTGAGACATGGACATTTTGACATCACCACATGAACAGTCTCTATGACTGTGAAGGCAAGGATCCTTTCCACAAAAAAGGATAAGTAAATGAATATGAGGCACTTGTCTGGCATTCTTCACCCAGTTATGAGCTATTTCCTCCTGGAGTCAAAGAAAGAGAGGGATTGAGAACACAACATAATACACCAGGTTGATTTTTTCTCCCTGATAATTAAGCACTCTCAGATCCACTCTCAGAAATGCAATTGAACATAATAGGATAGGACCAAATTGAATTTTCCTCAGTGTAATAGCAGATCAATATTAATATTAAAAAATTACTGATTTACAAACACATTTTGTAGATGTGGATTCTATGGAGCTGCTCAATAAACAGATGAATATCTGAAATATACTGATAAGTAAGGCACAGCTTGGAATAATAATGGCAAAGTAAAATAAAGAAATAGATTTTAAAAGTTTTCATGCAAGTTAAGTTTAAAAAATACAGTATAACTCCCCTGTAAGGAATACTATGCTGTGACATATTTGCTTTTCTACTTCCCCTTTACTTGGCACAGCTTTGTATTGTTCTGAATTACCATGGACAATTTGATTTTAGAGAACCAGAAAATCTATGCAATCAATCACAGTGCAATGCTCAATGTAGTCTTTAAAAATAAATTCTGTAATTACTCAACTGTCCATTAAATCCAGAAAATTGGCTGGGGTCAGGGTGCATTCTGTATTGAATTGATATTGGTCCTTAGAACATTTTTTCGAGTGTTAAGACTGTCATAAAATCCAGATCGATTTCCATCCAATGATGTCTGTACATATATTGAGGGAAAAGAAGATCAGGTTTGACTATGATTCTTCATATAATTGGATACTCATTTTTCAAAGCCACATGTGAGGTACTGAATCACAGATGGTTCTCACAGAACCCTGCTCTAGTGTTAGTCAGTGGGATGAGGAAAGAAAGATAACATTGAAAAGAGAAACGCATCATTGTTCTATGTAGTTATGCAGGACAAAGAATGAAATGGTACAACAGATGGTGGAAACATTATTGCAATGCAGTTGGAGATTTATTGCACCAAATGACAAATAGATAAGAAATTTCTTTGTAGATTTTGAAATATTGAATCAACTCACAAGAGAAAACTGTACAATTAGTATTAAAGAAATCTAGCTGAAATGTTGAAGACTCTCATAATTTGTCTCGTCCTCAATCTTGTCTTTAGCCTGTCAGTAAGATAAGCAAAGGCAACATAAATCTGAAATTGTAGTTACTAGTCTGGAACACATAAAGGCACCAACAATGCCAATGTGCGAGGCTATCAGGCTGTTAAAAGACTATGCACTGTTACCTCAATTTCATTCCAGGTTGGATGTGCAAAGACGGGTGAATTCCAAGGACCACAAAGAGAAATTTTAAAATGGCAACTGCCTCCCAATTTCCAATCTGAGGGAAGGACGAAGATGTGAATTTGATTGGAAATCAGGTTGGGCAACCTAGAAAGAACTGAAGAATTTGACAGTTGCCAATACAGCCTGCCGAAGTGTTCCAGGACTTTGTTCAAAAATTAAAATAAGCGAATTAAATGTTCGGACGAGGGAGGGGGGGGGGTGCGGGGCGCTGATGGTAGGTGGGGGGCAGATGGAGGGGCGAGGTTGTGGGGGGCTGGGATGGGAGCGAACAGGGGCGCGATATTGGAGAGGGTTGGGGTGGGGCGGGGAGCGGGGTTGGGTCATGAATGATCCCAGGAAACTGCCTACTATGCCCAGAGGTGGGCTAGCCCTCTCCTCACATAACTGAGGAAGAAATGCTGTGGACGTTGCAGATCCACCCTGATGTGTAGTTCTCGTTAGGGAAAGCCCTAACCAAAATCAAGCAGTCGCGTAATATGCCCCAAGGACAGTGGATCCTAGATGACTTGTGGGGGAGAACCACCCGACAGAAAAATAAAGGCTGGATTAAATGGTCCCCTGCATTAAGGGGACAAATTTGCCAGTGAAATGAAGTAATGTCCCGATCAGACCATGATCGTGAGGTAACCGAACTTAAACAGTCATTAAAATCAATGTATGAACAGCTACAGAAAGAAAGATCAAAACAGGAAAAAGCTCACCCCAAAAGTCAGGAACTTGAAAAATAACAAGAAACTGAAGGACGAGGTCACAGTCCTGTCAGTTTCTTCTTCGGTTCCCAAGCCAAGACATTCAGGAAGTGATTCGTAAAAGCAAAGCAATTGCCATTGAGAAACAGAGGGACTCTCGCAGTGAAAGCCATAAGGACTTTATAATCCCAGTACCATTTTTACAACCCCGAAAAGCCAGGTAAGTAAAGATAGAAAAAGTGGTCAGAGATGAGAGGACTGTACTGAGGTGGGTGTTCCGATACGAAGACCGAAATGCGCACTGTGCACCGACCTGTGGCCCCTGAAAACGTAGAAAGGTGGTCTAAAGAAATGGCACAAAGAAGGGGCCAATGAAGACATGAGAAAGATTAGACTGGTTATGGGAAATATATATGCTCCATTCCTGTGAAAAGGTTCAAATTCTGAACGTTATTTAACTAAAAGAGAAGGACACTTCCTCCATGAGGCAGCTAAAGGTGCTTTTGGAGCTGCAAGTGGTTACAGGGGTATCGCCCACAAAAGACCGATTGGACAAAAGTCGTTGTTTGCTGTCAAAAACCCACAGAAGAACTCACAGAATATGACGAAAGGTTTAGGACGAGCTGGAAAGAATATGCAGAAGTTTGCGATTATGTCCCGCTGAAGTCTACTTTTGTGGCCGGACTTAAACCTGAGCTCACAAAAATGTTAAAGCTGACTAAACCGGATTGGGATCAGAGGTGGGACTAATTACTATGACTTGGTGAACCGAGCACACCAGCTCGACAAAGGTATCGGCACCAAAACGCGAGCCCGACAGATAGAACAGACCCTCAGTAACTCTGGGAGGACCCAAGACAAATGCCCAGGGAAATGTTACGTCTATGGGAGATCCTGAAGTGACATTCACCTACATAAAAACCAAACAGGACAGAACAACTGTGCTTCACGGAAGTTGCACTGATGATCTTACCCAGCATAGTAATGAAACATCTGCAGGATAACCCAGCAGCTCAGCGAGCTAACCAGCTACCTCAGCATTAGTGAACATGGCGCGCTCTCTTTCTCCAGGGACACTCGGGATCGAACATGACCTGCGGAAGAGGGACAGGCAGTTGGCAGAGATGACCCCCTTCACCACCCACAGTTTATAGTCAGCCTGGCCAGGCTCAGGAGCAGACCCATGAGGAGATCCTCTGATCTGCCGACAGCCCTCCACACTGGGTATCCAAAGATCAGGAGCATGGGGCTGAAGTACAACTAAAAACATAATAGCAGGTTTTCTGGTTAACTAAAAAGAGTGCAAGTGTCAAATGTGCACATGTTCCATGGACTCCACAGCATTGCAAAACAAGCAATTGAGCCGAGATTCTGTGAATCACCGTAATCTGTCATTAAAAGGGACTGCTGCATGCAACACACTCCACCCCAGGTTCCTAAGGGAAAGAGGGAGGACTCCTGCATAGACAGCCCTCTACTGGGCATCTCCATGGCCTGGTGGTAAATAGACATGCCAGAGCATGTCTTGGCAGGAGATGAAGCTGATGGCGCGCGGCAGCACTCTGCACATGAAAGGCCATTTTGCCTCTCCAAATGACAGACAACACATATTCCAGAAGCAGCTCAGGTTGTGGGGCACAAATATCCAAGGGAGGTACAGAATCCTGGGGCCAATGTGAAAATCTGTCCAAGCAAAGGTACGTGCAGATGGGATCCCGCCACACACCTGAGCATCTGCTGCAAAATAACGGATCCGAGTACTGCTGTTTTAAGGCATTAGATGGCAGTAGCCACAAAGCAGGATATCTACCATCACCCTGATTGCCAATTTCTATGGCAGCATCCACCCCAGGCCCCTGCCATCCAGCATATCACTGACTCTGGTCACATCCGTGGCAACAGCCATCCTCTCCACCAGCCACTTGAACCCATGATTTTGGAGGTGCTGATTATTGAGGAGCACGGTGACTCAGTGGTTAGCACTGCTGCCTCACAGCACCAGGGTCCCAGGTTCAATTCTAGCCTCGGGTGACTGTCTGTGTGGAGTTTGCACATTCTCCCCGTGTCTGCGTGGGTTTCCTCCGAGTGCTCCAGTTTCCTCCCACAGTCCAAAGATGTGCAGGTCAGGTGAATTGGCCAAGCTAAATTGCTCATAGTGTTAGGTACATTAGTCAGAGGCAAATGGGTTTGGGTGGGTTACTATTCGGAAGGTCAGTGTGGACTGGTTGGGGCGAAGGGCTTGTTCCCACACTGTAGGGAATCTAATCGAATCTTAAAAAAGCAGCTCTCTGATGATATCTGCGATCCCTTACAGTGGGTAGACCCATCTCAAGTTGGCCGTGTCCCAGACATCAATCAGGTCCCAGTAAAAGGCAGGCAGCATCCTGTGGGTGCCCCGAGAACCCTCACAGCCAATGAACAGGAGCTGCATGTCATAATTAAGATTATGCACTTAGCAGAAATAAATATGTTCCCAAAGTGCACTACCTAGGAGGAGGCTAAATGTAAAATTGTTGCAAGATTTGAAGGTAGAAAGTCACTACCTGGGTGCGGAGGCACATCAGCGACTGACCGTCCTCCTCAATAGGGAGAATCAGAACCTGTGCTACAACCCAGTGCGTCTTTTTCTCCCAAAAGAAGTGAACCAGTGTTCTCTGAATGTTTGCCACAAAAGCAGAAGGAGTCAAAGGGATCAGCTGGTATTCAAAAATGGAGGCCAGCAGTTGGTTGATGACTAGCACTTGACTGTAAGATAACATGCAGAGAAGTCCTTCCAGCAGCCTAGGCAAGCCAAACTTTTAGCCTCCAGCTTCTAGATTCCTCAGCTGGGCTAACGTAGAGCCCCAGATAGAAGAGATGAGTGATATTCCAGCTGAACCCCTGTAAATCCTCCAGCAGACAATCTACCTGCCATGCACTGACCAGTAGTCTGGAACATTTGGCCCAGTTGATCCTGGCAGATGTTACCACTGAGTGCACCACATGGCACTCATGCATCAGGTCAACCAGGTCAGTGAACATGAGGAACATGTCATTGGTGTAAGCTGAAAGTGAATAAAACTTCTGACACTCCTGTTTTTTTTATTTTTTACTCCCATACTATTGCTATAAAGTTTGTTACTGGTTCTTTTCCTGGTGGTAGAAATATTAAATAAATTATTTGCATGACGCTGTCTTCATTGAGGCTCTGCACTTACACACACACGAAACGGATGCCGTGGTGAAAAATACGCATGACTGTTGTGTAGCAGCAGTACTTATTTGTCCCCAACACCCATGCTGTGCACGTGTGTAAGTGCAGGGATTCAGTGAAGACACCATTTGTGCAAATAATTTTATTCAATATTTCCACCACCAGGAAAAACACCCATGTGGCCAAGGGAAGCGCAATAGGGGCAATGCTTACATGCCAAAAATGCAGGAGGAGGGTAGGGATTAAGTGAAAATACAATTAGAGATGGAAATAAAGCACTCCATCCCCTTGATGCCAACTCTCCCTGAAGGCATTGGTGAACATCGTGTGCTCCCTCTCCAAGGACACCTGGCTTGAACGTATGGAGTCCATATCAAGAGTTCACTTCAATCAATTTCTTTTTGATTTGATAAGGTCCACTAAACATTGGTTTTAAAGGTTTACCTATTACTGGAAGTAACCTTATCCCCAATATCAAAATTGTGAATTTTTGATTTCTTATCCGCTTCCTGTTTCATTGCACAATGCAATACTTTTCAATGCTGTCTAGCCAGCTCCCCAGCTCCATTTATTCGTTCTCTAAAATTTGACACATAATTCAAATGTGTGGTCTCTGAATTTTGACTTACTAATTTCTCCTTAATCAATTTTATCGATTCTCTCACTTCATGCTCAAAGACTAATTCAAATGGACTGAATTTGTTTGATTCATTCGGTTAATCTCTGATGACAAAAAAGCACAAATGGAATTTCCATATCCAATCATCTGGATGATCCTGATTATAAGCCCTCAACATGGTTTTTAGTGTTTGATGCCATCTTTCTTGCGTTCCCTGCGATTCTGAATGGTACGCAGTAGATTTGAATTGTTTTATTCCCAAGCTATCCATAATCTCCTAGAATAGTTTAGATGTGAAGGATGGCCCTTAATCTGACTGTATTTTTTTTTGATTACTTACAGTGTGGAAACAGGCCCTTTGGCCCAACAAGTCCACACTGATGCTCTAAAGAGCAACCCAGACCCATTCCCCCACATTTAGCCCTTCACCTAACACTACAGGCAATTTAGCATGGCCAATTCACCTGACCTGCAAATCTTTGGACTGTGGGAGGAAACCAGACCACCTGGAGGAAATCCACACAGACCGGGGAGAATGTGCAAACTCCACACAGACAAGTTGCCCAAGGTGGGAATTGAACCTAGGTCTCTGGCGCAGTGAGGCAGCAGTGCTAACTGCTGTGCCACCGTTTTGCCGATTGGTAGTCCTTATCTAGTAAATCCCTCTACAATTGATTCCAGCCTTAGGTGACTGTCTGTGTGGAGTTTGCACATTCTTCCTGTGTCTGTGTGAGTTTCCTCCGAGTGCTCTGGTTTCCTCCCACAATCCAAAGATGTGCAGGTCAGGTGAATTGGCCAGGCTAAATTGCCCCATAGTGTTCAGGAATATGCAGGTTAAGTCCATTAGTCAGTGGTAAATATACGATAATAGGGTAGGGGAATGGGTTTGGGTGGAATATTCTTCAGAGGGTCAGTGTGGACTTATTGGGCCAAAGGACCTATTTCCACACTATAGGGACTCTAAATCCTTTCAGCTGTGATATCGTGTAATGGAATGGCCTCTGGAAATCTCACCAATACATCCATTATTGTTAACAAATACTGATTCCACTTTTTGTTTGAAGTATGGGACCGATGAAATCAATTAAGACTCTTGTAAAACACTACTCAAATACAAGAATAGGTGTTAAAGGTGCAGGTTTTATTACTACCTGTGATTTTCCAATGAACTGACATGTATGACACATCTGGCAAAATTCAGCTACATCTTTGTGCAGCTCAGGCCAGTAAGAATGACTTTGTATTTTAGCCTGTGTTTTCCTCACCCCTAAATATCTCCAAGTGGTAGCTCATGCGCGACTCGCAATATTTCATTTCTATACCCTAGTGGCAAAACAATCTGATGAACTTCTGCCCATTTCTCATCTGCTTCAATATGTGACTGTCTCCATTTCCTCATTAAGAAATTATTTGTTAAGTAATAACGCACAGGAATGCAATCACTCTCCTTCCATGTACTGGGGAGCCTCGATTATCCAAATACCAATTGTCCAAACATCAGATTATCCGAAGGAGATCTGGAGGTCCTGACAGAAACATTACATCAGACATGTTTCCAACAATGATCACGTCTTTTGTTTGCAGTGATTAAACAGGCACCGTCCCCGAATGACTAACCTCCTACTTTCTCTCTCCCCCCACACTCCCTGGAGTTATACAGAGAGGTGCACCCTAACTACCCCCCTCCCCGCCTCCCAGGAATAATCTCTCAACATTGTCCTGTGCAGGGCAAATGTGGAACCTGTCAAACATTTGCAGTAAAACGTTGTGTATGTGGCTGTGGCTGTGTCTGTGCGCTATTTGGAGGCTTACCCCACAAAGGCAGCTGCAGCAGCAGTCTTGTTGTTGGTGTCCAGTCTGGAAGTCCTGAAGAGGAGTCGGGGGTGGACGGGGTTGAGGGCAGGGGTTTGCGCACTTTGTGGATGGGGGCGGGGGGGGGCCGGTGTTGGTCCGGGTTGGGGGGGCAGACAGCTGGATTGGACTGGGTTGGGGGGCGGGCGGCAGGTTTGGGCCAGTTTGGGAGAAGCAGAACCAGGTTGGGGGGAGGTTGGACTTGGTTGGGATGTGGGCAGCATGGTTAGGGATGGGGGGGGGGGGGGGTTGGACTGGGTTGCGGGGCGGGGGCGGAGTTGGACCGGTTTACGGGGCAGGGGGTGGGTTTGGTCCGGGCGGGGGGGGCAGGGTTGGACTGGGTTGGGGAGGGGGGGGGCGGGATTGGACCGGGTTGGGAGGCAGGGAGCAGGGTGGGACCTGGTTGGGAGGCAGGTGGGCGGGGCTGGACCGGGTTGGGAGGCAGGGGGTCAGGGTCGGACTGGGTTGGGAGGCAGGGGGGGACGGGATTGGACCGGGTGGGGAGGCGGGGGGGCAGGGTTGGACTGGGTTGGGAGGTGGGGGGGGCGGGGTTGGACAGGGTTGGGGGACGGGGTTGGACTGGGTTGGGCGGGGCAGGGGGCGGGGTTAGACCGGGTGGGGAGGCAGGGAGTCATGGTTGAACCGGGTTGGGGGGCAGGGGGCAGGGGGCGGGGTTGGACCAGGGTGGAAGGTGTGGGGTCAGGGTTGGACCGGGTGGGGAGGCGGGGGGGGTGGGGGGGGGGGTTGGACCGGGTTGGGGGTCGGGGGGGCAGGGCTGGACCGGGTTGGGAGGTGTGGGGTCAGGGTTGGACCGGGTTGGGAGGCGGGGGGGGCGGGGTTGCACCGGGTTGGGAGGTGGGGGGTCAGGGTTGGACTAGGTTGGGAGGTGGAGGGGCGGGTTTGGACCGGGTTGGGAGGCAGGGGGGGTGGGGTTGGACCGGGTTAGGAGGTGGGTGGGCAGGGTTGGACTGGGTTGGGAGGCAGAGGGGCGGGGTTGGACCGGGTTGGGAGGCAGGGGGGGTGGGGTTGGACCGGGTTAGGAGGTGGGGGGTCAGGGTTGGACTGGGTTGGGAGGCAGAGGGGCGGGGTTGGACCGGGTTGGGAGGCGGGGGGGGAGGGGGGGGGAGGCAGGGTTGGACCGGGTTGGGAGGCGGGGAGGTGGGGTTGGACTGGAAGGGTGGGTGGGGGTGGGGTTGGGCCGGGCGGAGCCTCGCGCACTATGTGCTGCTGCAGTCTCCTGAACGGGGAGCAGTCTTTAAAACTCCGAGCCCCAGCGGAAAGGCATTTAATCGACTTTGCGAATAATCGATTATCCGAATGAAATAGTGCCTGCCCATCATGTTTGGATAATCGAGTTTCCACTGTATATGCCTTTTGGTATAACTGCTTTAAGTTCTCATCTTTTCTGCTGTAACTCAATAAGGTTAGCAGAACTAAAGATACTTGCATTTTTAACATTTGGCTCCTGCTCTGTCTCACTTATCTGATTAAAAACAGTCTTTAATAATGCTATTTTAGCTTCCTTATCTGTGCCTTTTGATCTCTCCTGCCTTAGCATCTGACTCTGTGATCTTGTTAAGACACAATCTGGGAAGATTCATGGATAAACATCCTGCATTGCTTCAGTTGTCTGTGTCTCCAATGACTTTTCAACTAGTGTAGTCAGCTATATCATTTGCAAGGACAAATTGTATTCCTGGAGCTGAGAGTTTGTCCAATACTCCCACCACAAATTCTCCACACTTTTCTGAATACTCTAGCCTCACTTTAAATAATTGAGTGCTTTTTGTTTCACCATGAATTACTGTTACCAGTATCTCTCCTGGCAATAGTCCCTCAGGAATGCATATCTCCTCATCCTTCAACATCACAGACTGAAAGGATCCTGTGTCCCTTAATACTGTAACCTCTTTACTGGCTACTCCTGACCTAGGTGAATAAACTATACCCTTGCATGTTAATTTTTTAAGCAAATCAGGCACGTCCTCCTTAACCAACCTCCAATCATCTTGTACACGCTGAGGCAGTTGTCCAACCTCCCTCGTGCTTTCTGTTATCAGTCCAACTAAACTCCCAGGCTTGTCCTGTTTTCCTACATCTGGCTTTCTCCTAGCCAACCAATACTATGATTTCATGTGGCCTACTTTATTGCAATGAAAACACTGGACCTTTTTATATTCTTCGTCCCTGTCAAAGCAATTGTGCATGTCTCTGTTTGGCTTGTCCTAGGATGGATGTGTTGTCCCAGTCGAAGTGGTGTTCTTCCTCATCCATATGTAAGGATACTAGTGAGAGTGGGTCATGTCTTTTTGTAATGCTTTCTGTTCAAATCAATATGACCAAACTCCCCATAATTATATCAGAACCTTTTTCTTGCACACCCCAACCCAATAGTAAGCAAGATAATAAAAGTATAATTCTATTGTGACATTTGGAAGCATCTCCAGTCCCTGGCCTTTCCAAATCTTCTCTGTAATTTCTTGCACTCTCCCTGCACCTCTTCCCGCACCCTTCCTCCCCACCATGTTCCCCAAAACCACCACCACCACCAAGTGTGCTCAGCATTCCCGTCACGCTCCAGCAGTTTCAATTTCTCTTCATATACATCCATTTAATGCTTTGGTAATTTTTAATGAATGACAAAATACTTGGAAATAACTGGTCACAAGCAACCCTACACAGAGGAACCTCAATTATCTGAATATCAGCTATCTGAATATCGGATTATCCACAGGACATCTCGAGGTCCTGATAGAAACATTACATCAAAGACGTGTTTCCACCACTGATCGCGCCTTTTGTTTACAGTGATTAAAAGTGAACTTGGCTTACTGAAATGCTGCCGAGAACAGTCCAGGACTGATTGGACGGGGGCGGGATGGGGGCAGGCAAAGGGTGGGGGCTCGTGTGCGGTGTGCTGCTGCCTAGTCTCCTGAACGGGGAGCGGACTTAACAAAAAAACCCCGAGCCCCAGAGGAAAGGCATTGAATCAATTAACTGAATAATCAATTATCCGAACAAAATAGTGCCTGCCCATGTCGTTTGGATAATTGAGGTTCCTCTGTAGAAAGATCACAGTGTCAGATTTAAATAATTTATCATATCATACCAACTTTGTAGTATCAAAGTGATTAATTTTAGGCAGTAACAGCATTGTAATGTAATGGTTTAATATAAAAATCTTTAGACTGGATATTATGGTAATAATCTCTAAAAGTCATCTCTTCCAAGCAGTTTTCATTTAAAAACAGCTTCTGTCAACACTCATTGATGGTATGCAATCTAATTGAATCTGATGTGAGCAACCATAACTTATTCTCACACAAATTATCTTTTGTGTAATTATAATATGGAGAAAGTGATGATACTGCTTGTATTTGAGTGGACAATCAACTCCCATGGCTAGCTTTATTGTACTGACTATTAATGGCTCAGTGTCAATGCTACACTAGCATTCAAACAACGCTGAACTAATTTTATATATAATTTGATTTATAAATGATGGGTGTGCTTTATGAACGTCCAAGGAATATCATTATATTTATAAACAACTTGCTGATACAATATCTTAAATTTTCAAAAATGACTGAATTAAGTTAGGATGCTGTACTGTAATGGTAATTGAAATAAAACAATGTGCATACCTGAATAATTTGATTCCAAAGAGAAATATTACTCCATGTATTAAATCTACTGTATTAACAGCCACATCTTCTAAATTAATAATACTTTTACCATTTCACCCCATCATATTTTGAGAAAAAGACCAATCATTTCCCGGAACTTCACTATCATTAAATTCGTTGAATGCACCACTAACCTAATCATAGAGGTCACTGTTGATAAGATGCTGAATTAAATCAGCCATTCTAACTGTGGTGAGAAGGGCAGAAAGGAAGTGCTCCTGAGAGAGCAAGTCATCAATGACTGGTCAAAATCCTTCGACAAACTGTAAGATTAAAGAGACAGTGTGATGGAATATTTAACGTTTACTTTGATGAGTCCCGTCACATCAGCAGTCAAGAAGCTCACCAGATAAAACAGTCTGAGTGACCATAAAATGTAGAAGTAACATAGACTGTTCCGTATATTGAGTCTGCTCCACTATTCAATGAGGTCATGACTGATCTGATAATCCTCAAACCAGTTTCTCACCTTTTCCCTATAACCCTCTGGTCAGCCATGTCTAGGGCTGCTTATTGAAGTTGGTCCGATGTTTGGGGTGACTACAGTCCTGAAAGCCCTTCTTGACCATTGCATCTACGAGGGATGTCCAGGACAGATTGTTAGTTATTGTCAGTCCTTGGAACTTGATGCTCTCGACCCTCACCATCTCAGATCCTTTGACATAGATAGGGGCATATCCTCCACCTTCTTCCTGAAGTCAATGATCAGCAATTTTGCTTTGCTGACATGGAGAGATTGTTCTCGTTGCACCACGATACCAAGCACTCTATCTCCTTCCTGATTCTCAACATGCTTCCGCCCTATACACAACTCTACCGACCATAGTGTCATCTGCAAATTTACTAACCTAGGTCATTGTTAAAAATGACAAACAGCAGTGGACCCAAAACAGATCCTTGCGGTACACCAATCGTAACTGAGCTCCAGGATGAACATGTCCCATCAACCATCGCCTTCTGTCTTCTTACAGCTAGCCAACTTCTTATCCAAACCGCTAAATCACCCTTAATCCCATGCCTTTGTATTTTGTGCAATAGCCTACCATAAGGGGCTATCATGAGGGGGCATAATTTTAAGGTGATTGAAGGGAGGTTTAGGAGAGATGTCGAAGGTCGGTTCTTTACATAAAGAGTGGTGGATGTGTGGCATTTACTACCAGTGGTGGTAGTAGAGTCAGGTGCATTAGGGACATTTAAGCGACCCTTGGATAGGCACATGAGTGATAGTAAAATGAAGGGTATATTGGTGAGTTTGATCTTAGCGTAGGATAAAAGGTCAGCACAACATCAAGGGCCAAAGGACTTGTACTGTGCTGTAGTGTTCTATGTTCTGTGTTCATGCCATTTGGTCCACTGAATCCACACTGACCTTCTAAACAGCATCCCACCCAGAACCTCTCCCCACCCTACCTTATTAATGTAACTCTGCATCTATCATGGCAGATACATCTAGTCTGCACACCTCTGAATACTAAGGGCAATTTAGCATGGCCAATCCACCTAACCTGTACATCTTTGGACTGTGGGAGGAAACCAGAGCACCCTGAGGAAACACACAGACACAGGGAGAATGTGCAAACTCCACATAGACAGTAACTCGAAAATTGAATCAAACCATGGTCCTTGTCTCTGTGAGGCATCAAAGCTAACCACTGAGCCACCATGCTGCCCTAAGTCTTGTACAATTTTGATCAGATTACCCCTTAACCTTCTAAATTCCAGAGAAAACAGGTCTTACTTGTATAATTGTTCCTCATTATTTCACCCCTGAAGTACAGACATCATTCTTGTAAACACATGTTGTATTCTTTCCAAGGCCAATATATCCTTCCTAAGTTCCAATGCTCAGATCTGCTCATAGTACTACAAGTGGGGTCAAACCAGGGTTTTGTATAACCACAGCATAACTTTTGTATCCTTACCCTCCAGTCCTGTAGATTAAAGGCCAACATTCTACTAACTTTCTTGATTATTTTCTGCATGTATCCATGAGATTTTAAAGATCTATGCACATGAACTCCAAGACTCTTTGGACATCCAATGTATTTAACTTTGTACCATCTATGAAAGTACTCTCATCTATCCATTTCTGTCCCAAAATGCATAACCTCACACCTGCTTATGACATCATGTGGAGGTGTCAGTGTTGGACTGGAAAGGACAAAGTCACGAGTCACAAGACACTAGATTATACTTTAATGGGTTTATTTGAAATCACAAGGTTTTTGAGCACTGCCCATTTGTTGGGTGCAGTGAGCTTGCTCTGACTTCTGACTCTGCTTATGGCACTTTGAAAAAGTAATTTCTCAGCTTTGTCTTAAGTCTGATATTCCTTATTCTAAAACTATAACCTCTCATCCTAGATTTTCCACATGTGGAAATACCCTGTCTACTTTGTCAATTTCCCTTAAAATCTGAAGAACTTTAATCAGATCCCCTTTTATTTGTCTAAATTCCAGAGTGTCATGGATTGGGGACTAGTCATTTACATGATTATAGACAATGGTTTGCATTGTTGGGCAAACTGTAGTTTCTATTGGTTTTGTTTGAGGTCCTTTTGATCTCTGTCAATAAAAGCTCATGTTTGACATTGTCTGATTTCTTGCCTGTATGTGATGCTTTCCTATTCAGCAATGATAAGGTGCAGGTCTTCAGTGAGCATTGGCGACAGAGTAGTGGTGACATAGACAGAGTGCTTTTAGATGGAATGTAGTTATGGTTAACGTGTGTGGCCTGGTGGTTAACAACAACAAGGTTGAGAGAATGGGGTCGTATATGCAAGGAGTTTCAGCCATGCCAGCTGCGTGCCCTGAACAGCATGGCTTTGTGGCTGATGATCCTTATGTTACCCGATTAGGTGCAATGTTACTTGGCCAAATCTTGTCTGGGTGTTCAGTGGCCTTTCAAAAACGCTATGCTTCGAAAGGATGCTAAACAGTGCTGTGAATGGCACATGGTAAGATGGATCTTGAATCTAACATAAAGAATGCAAAGAGTTGGGGAGGCAGTTAAAGAACTGCATTTGGTAGTATACAGAAAGAAATCTCACCAGGCAGCATGGCAAGTATCCCTTCAAAAAACTCAAGACAAAATGCACTTTGCCAAAAAAAGCAAGGTTTCACCCTTTCTATTTTGTCCTTAACTTTTTCCTCAAATTGTTGATTGGATGTATCCAAAACCAAGCATGGAAAAGTGCAGCATTAGTGTGAAGGAAATGGAAATCCTTTACAATTTGTGAGTCATTATTTATCTCTTCAACTGATTCGCATTTTCATAAATGAAGAAAATGGATCAAATGCAGCCTCCAGACCCATCAAGAGTGGCAATCCTATTGTGTGAAATTATTGAGCCCCTTTGGTACTAATTTCAGGAGCAACAGCAATGTGGCATGGTGACTCAGTGGTTAGCACTGCTGCCTCACAGTACTAGGGACATGGGTTTGATTCCAATCTTGGGTTATGGTCTGTGTGGAGTTTGCACATTCTCTGTGTGTGTGTGTGTGTGTGGATTTCCTCTGGGTGCTCCAGTTTCCTCCCATGGTCCAAAGATGTGTTGGTCGGGGTAAATATTTATTATTATCCTGGGTAGATTACTGTCCAAATGTCTTTTAAAGGTTGTCATGGTACCTGCATCTATCACTTCCCCTGGCAGTTCATTTCATACATACACCATCCTCCATGTGAAAACATTGTCCCTCAGGTCCCAATTTAATCTTACCAACTTAAGCCTATGCCCTCTAGTTTTTCCCTCCCCTATCGCAGGGAAGAGAGCTTTGCAATTCATCTTACCTATGCCTCTCATAATTTTATAAACCTCTACAAGGTTACCCTCTTACTTTGCAGGGAGAAAAAAACTTTCAGGCTATTGAGCCTCTTCTTATAATTCAAATCCTCCAGTTCTGGTAATATCCTTGTAAAGCTTTTCTGTATCCTTTCAAATCTAATAATGTCCTTCCTACAGCAGGGCAACCGATCCTGTACATGGTACTCCAAAAGTGGCCTCACCAATGTCCTGACATTCCAACTCCCATATTCAATGCTCAGACCAATGAAAGAAAGCGTACTGACTGCCTTCTTCACACAACTTTCAAGAAATTATGTATCTGAACCCCTAGGTCTCTCTGTTCGACAACCTTCCCCAGGGGCCTGCCATTAGTGGTGTACATCCTGCTCTGGTTTGACTTATCAATAGGCAACACCTCACATTTATCTAAATTAAACTCCATCTGCCACTCCTCAGCCCATTGACCCAGCTGCTCAAGATCCCACTATACTCTTAGATACTCTTCATTTATGAAAATGTGAAACTCTTACAGAACTGATTCAACCATGTATTAAATGATGACAGATTTACTGATTCTAAAAAGATCCATTTGTTGTTTTGTATTGGAAGATATTAAAGAGCTTGCATGTGTGGAGTTTGCACGTTCTCCCCGTGTCTGCGTGGGTTTCCTCCGGGTGCTCCGGTTTCCTCCCACAGTCCAAAAATGTGCAGGTCAGGTAAATTGGCCATACTAAATTGCCCGTAGTGTTAGGTAGGGAGTAAATGTAGGGGTATGGGTGGGTTGCGCTTCGGCGGGGCGGTGTGGAGTTGTTGGGCCGAAGGGCCTGTTTCCACACTGTAAGTAATCTAATCTAATCTATCTAAAAAGCTGAAGGTGGTATCACTTGTCTCATGTTGAAATAGTGTTTATAACAAATCATGCGTATGAAATATTTTGTTAAGAGTTATATGGGGATGTCAATTGTATTCTGCCTATATTGGTTTATACTTAAACAAACAATAGTTTAAGGCACAAATGATCTATCATTTCTGGGTGCAATTTTCACAAAATAGCAGCATGCATTAATATTGAAAACAATGTTTACAGGTTTGATACACTTTGTAGTTACTTTCATTCCATAAAAACTGGATTTCAATTAATAACTCCTTATTACACAACAGTGAATTTAGACTGTAAAGATTTCACAAATCCTAAAGAAAGTAGTTATAATTTTCTAAATTGTAGAACCCAATTCTTTGCAATGAAGAAGAAAAATAACATGCCAGTATCATCAGTGTGAGTTACTTGTGTCACAAGATTTCAAATAAGAAACCAGTGTTGAACCCATGTGGCTGCAGATTATTTGTTCTTGTAGAATTATTGACAAGTGGAACTAGTACTCGTGGTGTAGAAATAAATTGGAAATTTTAAAAAAAGATCTTGCAATGCAACATAATTAAGTATTCTGCAGTGAAAGAATTTGCACTTACCCAGTTAAAAATAAGTCACTATTGAATAAATCTACCTTATTTATTCAGTGTCTAAGTTAATAGTAGAGAATAAAAATGGTGGAGATACATTATTTGAGAATGTTGTTCCAGAATGACTGCTATTCCTCACCAAGATTTTTCTTCACTAAACTGCAATAGTAATTTAATTCAAAAATTATAAGATTCAAAAATTATAAGATTCAAAATATCTCAAGGAGATTCACAGAAGAAGTACAGATTTTGAGCTGCAGTCACAATTTCACTTGAATAAATCAAAATCAAAGTTAAAGATAGGTTTTGTAAAATCTTTCAAAAGTTGAATAATATATAGCTTAGGGATATGGGTCTTGCTGATGTAATTTAAATTTTAAACAATGAGGATGGGTTGAGATGTAAAAAGGGGAGCATGTGCTGGGACTAAGACCTAGAGGAGGTTAAGTAGATAGGGGCAGCAAGACTCGGAACCATTTCATAAATTAAGACAAAGTTGTAACACATGTTAACATACTTTCTTTCTTCTGTCCCAACAACATATTTGTTTTAAAATCTGGATTGATTCAGAAAAGGAATGACACATCCTATTCTGATGACATGGGTGGCATGGTGGCTCAGTGGTTAGCACTGCTGCCTCACAGTGCCAAGGACCCAGGTTCCATTCAAGCTCAGGTGACTATGTGGAGATTGTACATTCCCCCTATGTCTGTGTGGGTTTCCCATAGTGTTCAGGGATGTGCAGGTTAGGTACATTAGTCAGGGGAACTGTTGAGTAATAGAGTAGGGGAATGAGTTTGGGTGGGATACTCTTCGGAGGTTTGGTGTGGACTTGTTGAGCCAAAATGGCCTGTTTCCACACTGTAGGGTTTCTATTCTATTCTAAACTCCCAACATGTAGATACTTGGGCTGACAAGTGGCAAGTAACATTCATGCCAGATAACGTCCATCTTGCCATCACTGAATCCCTATTATCAACACCATGGAGTTACTATTGACTAGAAACTAAACTGAACTCACTGTATAAATACCATGGCTACAAGATCTGGTCAGAGACTAGGAATATTGCAACATGTACTTCACATCCTATCTTTCAAACGTTTGTCTACCATCTACAATTTACAAGTCAGGAGTCTAATAGAATGCTTTCCATTTGCCTGGATGAGTGCAGCTCCAAAAACACGCAAGAAACTTGGCACCTTCTAGGACAAAGATGCCCTGTTGATTGGCACCACATCCACAAGCATCCACTCCCTCCACCATTGAAGCTCATTAGCAGCAGTGTTTATGATCTGCAGGATGCACTTCAGAAATTCACACAAGATCCTTAGACAATACTTCTGAACCCACACTCATTTCCATCTAGAAGGACAAGGGCAGCAGATGCATGGAAGTACCACCACTGCAAGTTCTCCTCTTTCCTTTATCGGTCAGAACATTGAGTATAGGAGTTGGGAGGTCATGTTGCAGCTGTACAGGACATTGGTTAGGCCACTTTTGGAATGTTGTGTGCAATTCTGGTTTCCCTCCTATCGGAAAGATGTTGTGAAACTTGAAAGGTTCACAAGGATTTTCCTAAGGTTGGAGTATTTGAGCTATAGGGAGAGGCTGAATAGGCTTGGCTATTTTCCCTGGAGTGTTGGAAACTGAGGGGTGACCTTGTAGAGGTTTATAAAACCATGAGGTGTATGGATAGGGAAAACAGACAAGGTCTATTTGGGGTAGGGGAGTCCAGAACTAGAGGGCATAGGTTTGGGGTGAGAGGGGAAAGATATAAAAGGGACTTGAGGGGCAACTTTTTCATGCAGAGGATGGTGTGTGTATGTCATGAGCTGTCAGAGGAAGTGGTGAAAGCTGGTACAATTACAACATTTAGAAGGCATTTGGATGGGTATATGAATTGGAAGGGTTTATAGGGATATGGGCCAATTGCTGGCAAATGAGACTAGATTAGGTTAGGATATGTGGCCGGGCATGGATGAGTTGGACTGAAGGGTCTGTTTCTGTGCTGTATATCTCTGACTCTATAACTCTATCTTGACTTGGAAATATATTGTTATCCATTCACTGTCTCTGGTTTAAAATCCTGGAATTCCCTCCCTTGTGGTGTTGCGAATCTATCTGCAACATATGGGCTGCAGCAGTTCAGGCAAGTTCACCACCAGGTTCTTAAAGGTAAATAGGGATGGGCAATAAATGCTGAGCAGCCAATGACAACCACATCCCATGACCAAATAAAAATAAAGCCTGACCTTTTGCTCCAGTAGAATTCTGGTATATTTTGATAGGAGAGGAGTCGGAAGTGTCTCAGTCTTCCAAGGTCAGGTTAATTTTTATAATTTAGATGAGCTCTTGCAGATTATTCCTCCCTCCAGGAATGAGAGAATCATTTGATATGTATGGTGTCTGTAGTGTGGCAGGTAACAAAAATTGATGTGTTGCTCCCAGTTTTTTAAAAAAAAGCTTTTAACTATTCAACCAACCACCCTGCAGTATTATAGAATTGTCGAGTTAAAAGAGGCTCTAAACTCATCAAGTCTGCATCGATAAAATAACTACTCTAAATCTACACATGTCCCATTTCCTGCACATAGCCCATAATTTTGAATGTCATGTCATTTCAAGTGTTCATCCAAGTACTTCTTTAGTATTGACGTTTCCTGCCTCAACTCCCCTTCCAGGCAATGTACTCTAGATTCCTACCAGATTCTGGGTGAAATTTCTTTTCCTCAAATCTCCTCTTGCTTTTTACGTTAAAAGTTTTCCCCTTTATTATTGACCATTCAACTAAAGGGAACAGCTGTTTTATATGCATCCTGTGGAAGTCCCTCATGACCTTATGCACTTATGTCAGATTCCCTCTCAGCCTCCTCTTTGCACCAGTCCAAACTTATCCAACCTCTCTTCATAGCTAAAGTACTCTATTCCAGGAACACCCTGGTGAATTTCCTCTGCATCCCTTTCAGTGCAATCACATCCTTCTTATAAAAAAGGGGTGAGTTTTCATTTGCAGATATATTCTATTTTGTTCAAAAAACACACAATCTGTACTCAGTCAGTCCATGTGGCATTTTATGAAATTCTACTTTGCAAATAGAACCAGTCTGACTCAAGATTAGGATACAGACATGCTCTAACCTCATACCATTAATGCATTGTCTGAGCCAAGATGTCACCTTTCTTTTATCAAACCTTAAACTATCTCAGGAATGTGACTTGAAAGGAGTTCTGGGATTTACATATTAATGGATTAAAACCTGCAACCTATTCTAAGTAATTAGTAACTAAATAGCAATCTAGGTTTGTTCAATACATCAGATCAGTTGTATGACACTTTGATCCTGTACTATAAATTCTGTGTCCTATGTCCTGCCCCACCAGTTACCTGACAAAGGAGCAGTGCTCTGAAAGCTTGAATAACCAGGTCATAGAGTCATGGAGATGTACAGCATGGAAACACACCCTTTGGTCCAACCCGCCCATGCCGACCAGATACCCCAACCAAATCTAGTTCCACCTACCAGCACCTGGCCTATAGCCCTCCAAACCCTTCCTATCCATCCACGTGCCTTTTAAATGTTGCAATTGTACCAGCCTCCATCACATCCTCTGGCAGCTCATTCCATATACGTACTACCCTCTGAGTGAAAAAGTTGGCCCTTAGGTCTCTTTTATATCTTTGCCCCTCACCCTAAACTTATGCCCTCTAGTTTTCCACTCCCCCACCGCAGGGAAAATACTTTGTCTATTTATCCTTTCCATGCCCCTCATAATTTTGTAGACCTCTATAAGGTCACCCCTCAGCCTCCAACGATCCAGGGAAAACAACCCCAGCCTGTTCAGCCTCTCCCTATAGCTCAAATCCTCCCACCCTGACAACATCCTTGTGAATCTTTTCTGAACCCTTTCAAGTTTCACAACATCTTTCCAATAGGAAGGAGACCAGAATTACACGCAATATTCCAAACAGTGGCCTAACCAATGTCCTGTACAGCTGCAACATAACCTCACAACTCCTGTACTCAATACTCTGACCAATAAAGGAAAGCATACCATATGTCTTCTTCACTATCCTATCTACCTGTGACTCCACTTTCAAGGAGCTATGAACCTGCACTCCAAGGTCTCTTTGTTCAGCAACACTCTCTAGGACCTTACCATTAAGTGTATAAGTCCTGCTAAGATTTTCTTTCTGAAAATGCAGCATCTCACATTTATTGGAATTAAACTCCATCTGCCACTTTTCGGCCCATTGGTCAAGAACCCGCTGTAATCTGAGGTAACCCTCTTCGCTGTCCACTACACCTCCAATTCTGGTGTCATCTGCAAACTTACTAACTGTACCTCTTATGCTTGCATCCAAATCATTTGTGTAAATGACAAAAAGTAGAGGACCTAGTACTCCACTGGTCACACACCTCCAGTCTGAAAAACAACCCTCCACCACCACCCTCTGTCTTCTATCTTTGAGCCAATTCTGTATCCAAATGGCTAGTCCTCCCTTTATTCTGTAAGGTCTAACCTTGCTAATCAGTTTCCCAATGGGAACCCTGTTGAACACCTTACTAAAGTCCATATGGATCACATCTATCTATCAAATCTATCAAAAACTCAATCAAGTTTGTGAGACATGATTTCCTATGCACAAAGCCATGTTGACTATCCCTAATCAGTCCTTGCCTTTCCAAATACGTGTATATCCTGTCCCTCAGAATTCCCTCCAGCAGCTTGCTCACCACCGATGTCAGGCCCACTGATCTATAATTCCCTGGCTTGTCCTTACTACCCTTCTTAAACAGTGGCACTACATTCGCCAACCTCCAGTCTTCTGGCACTTCACCTGTGAGTATCGATGAATCAAATATCTCAGCAAGAGGCCCAGCAATCACTTCTCTAGCTTCCCACAGAGTTCTAGGGTACACCTGATCAGGTCCTGGGAATTTATTCAACTTTATGTGTTTCAAGACATCCAGCACTTCCTCCTCTGTAACATGAACATTTTGCAAGGTGTCACCAACTATTTCGCTACTTTCTATATCTTCCATATACTTTTCCATAGTTAATACTGATGCAAAATACTCATTTAGTATCTCCTCCATTTTCTGCTGCTCCAGGTTATGGTCCAAGAGGTTTATTTGGAAGTACAAGTTTATGGAGCTTGTACTTCATCAAGTGGTTGTGGAGCAGGATCATAGGACACAGAATTTGTAACAAAAGTTCACAGTGTCATGCAACTGAAATGATGCCTTTTATCTTTTAGAATGGGTTGCAGGTTTTGATTCATTTATATGTAAATCTTAAAACTTCTTTCAAGTCACATTCCTGAGATAACTTAAGGTTTATAAAAAAAGTGACATCTCAACTCGGACAATGTATTAAAGGTGTGAGGCTAGAGTATGTATGTATTCCAGACTTGAGTCAGACTGATTCTATTTCCAAAGTAGGAATTTATAAAATGTTATATGAATTGACTATGTACTTTTTGTGTGCTTTTTGAACAAAATGGAATGTATCTGTGAATGCAAATTCACCCCATAAACGTAAATGTCTATCCAATGATGATTTAAATGCCCTTAAAGTTGGCGAGCCTACTAATGATTCAGGAAGTGCATTCCATGCCCCTACTACTCTCTGAGTAAAGAAACAACCTCTGAAAACTGTTCTATATCTATCCCCCCTTATTTTAAAACTATGTCCCTCATGTAAGCCAATGGCACCTGAGGGAAAAGGCTCTCACTGTCCACCCTATCTAACCATCTGATTATCTTGCATGTCTCAATTAAGTCATTCACCTCAACCTTCTTCTCTCTTATGAAAACAGCCTCAAATCACTCAGCCTTTCCTCATAAAACTTTCCATCCATATCAAGCAACATCCTAGTAAATCGTTGAACCCTCTCCAAAGCTTCCAAATCTTTCCAATAATGTGGTGACCAGAACTGTATGCAATACTCCTAGTGCGGCCGCACCAGAGGTTTGTACAGCTGCAGCATGACCTTGTGGCTTCAAAACTTAATCCCTCCAACCATTTGCTTCATAACAACCCTATCAACCTGTGTGGCTCTCTCTGCTCATCTACACTACCAAGAATCTTACTATTACCCCAGTACTCTTTATTCCTGTTGCTCCTTCCAAAGTGAATCACCTCATACCTTTCCCCATTAAACTTTATTTGCTACTTCTCAGCCCAGCTCTGCAGCTTATCTATGTCCCTCTGTAACCTGCAACATCCTTCAGCACTATCCACAACTTCACGGACCATAGTATCATCTGCAAATTTACTAACCCATCCTTCTACACCCTCATTCAGGTCATGTATAAAAATGACAAACAGCAGTGGACCCAAAACTGATCCTTGTGGTAAACCATTAGTAACTGAACTCCAGGGTGAACATTTCCCATCAACCACCACCCTCTGTCTTCTTTCAGCTAGCCAATTTCTGACCCAAACCATTAATCACCCTCAATCCCATGCCTCTGTACTTTGTGCAATAGCCTACCTTGGGAAACCTTATCAAGCACCTTACTGTAATCCATTTACACTACATCAACCACTTTGCCTTCATCCACCTGTTTGGTCACCATCTCAAAGAACTCAATAAGGTTTGTGAGGCATGACCTATCCTTCACAAAACCGTGTTGACTGTCCCTAATCAACTTATTTCTCTCTGGATGATAATAAAACCTCTCTCTTATAACCTTTTCCAACACTTTATCCACAACCAAAGTAAGGTTCACTGGTCTATAATTACCAGAGCTGCATCTAGATTAGATTCCCTACAGTGTGGAAACAGGCCCTTCGGCCCAACAACTTCACACCGACCCTCCGATGAGTAACCCACCCAGACCCATTTCCCTCTGACGAGTGCACCGAACACTATGGACAATTTGGCATGGCCAATTCACCTGACTTACACATCTTTGGACTGTGGGAGGAAACCGGAGCACCCAGGGGAAACCCATGCAGACACGGGGAGAATGTGCAAATTCCACACAAACATTCGCCCAAGATTGGAATCGAACCTGGAACCCTGGTGCTGTGAGGCAGCAGTGCTAACCACTGAGCCACCATGCCACCCCATGTCGCTTCTTGAAAAAGGGGACAACATTTGCTATCCTTCAATCTTCTGGCACTCTTCCTGTAGACAATGATGATATAAAGATTAAAGCTAAAGACTCCTTCTTGGCTTCCCAGAGAATCCTAAGATAAATCTGATCCAGCCCAGGGGACTTATCTATTTTCACACTTTCCAGAATTGCTAGCATCTCCTCCTTGTGAACCTCGATCCCATCTATTCTAGTAGCCTATATTTCAATATTCTCTCTCCACAACATTGTCTTTTTCCTGTGTAAATACTGACAAAAAATATTCATTTAGCACTTCCCCTATCTCCTCTGACCCCACTACTATCCTTGATTGACCCTAATCTTTCTCTAGTCATTCTTTTATTCCTGATATACCTATAGAAAGCTTTAGGGTTTTCCTTGATCCCACCTGCCAATGACTTCTCATGTCCCCTCCTGGTTCTTCTTAGCTCTCTCTTTAGGTCATTCCTGGCTAACTTGTAACTCTCAAGCACCCTAACTGACCCTTCACAACTCATCTCAACAGAAGCCTCCTACTTCTTCTTGACAAGAGATTCAACTTCATTAGTTAGCCATGTCTCCCTCGCTCAACCACTTCCTACCTGCTTGACCTGTACATATTTATCAAGGCACACAGTAGCTGTTCTTGAATAACCCCACATTTAAATTAGGCACATCCCCTGAAATTTCCCTCCCCGTATTATGCATCCTAAATATTGTCTAATCACATCAAAATTGCCTTTCCCCCAGCAATAACTCTTGCCCTGCATTATATTGCTATTCTTTTCCATCGCTAAAGTACACATAACCAAAGTGTGGTCACTATCACCAAAGTGCTCATCTACCTCCAAATGCTGGGTTGATTACCCAGTACCAAATCCAATGTAGCCTTACCCCTTGTTGGCTTGACTGCATAGTGTGTCAGGAAACCATCCTGCACAGATTGGATGAAAACTGACCCATCTAAAGTACTCAAACTATAGTATTTCCAGTCAATGTTCAGAAAGTTAAAATCCCCCATAACAACTACGCTATTACTCTCGCTCCTACCCAGAATTATCTTTGTTAGCCTTTCCTGTACATCTCTGGAACAATTTGGAAGCCTACAGAAAACTCCCAACAGGATGACCTCTCGTTTCCTGTTTCTAACCTCAACCCATATTACCTCAATAGATGTATTGTCTAGATGTGTCAAGATCTGTAATCAGAGACCCGAAAGGCTGATAAAATCAAATTTCACTCTTCATGGACAGTCAGAGAATTATGATATATGAAGAAAAGATAGGAAACTGGACGTGAGGAATGTCGAATCCATTATGAGCCTATTAAATGGCCGAGCAAGCTCAAGGGGCAGACAGTCCACTCCTGTTCCTATTTCCTATAGTGTCATGGAACAGAACTAATTTCCAGGATTGAAAGCAGAAAATTGGGATGTGGGCTGAAACTGGAGATAGGATAAAGACCTCCTCTGTTCTGTATTCCATGTAAATAAGGGGTGACTTGGTGATGGGATACCAGCCTTCGTGGAGTTATTTCAATGGCGATGAGAAAAAGATACAGTCCTGAAGACATTCATGCACAACAGTCATCTTTGAATTGGGATAAGCATTCTGGCATCATGCATTTATTTGTGAAATTTGACTTGCTAGATCTTACCATTGAAGACTGCACCCAGTATGTGGAAAGGATGTGCTATTTTATTTTGAGTGAATGACATTGGGATAAATGAAAATTAATGAGTAATTCTCCTGACAGCTTGTGGACCCACAGCTTTATCAGTTATTTGAAGCCTAACTTTCCTGGGGGCACCAGATACTAAAGCCTTTCAAGAGCTGAAAGGTTTAACAAAAGACAAACCCAAGCTTCGTCTAATTCTGAGAGGCGATTGGTTCTATTCGACAACCAGGAAAATCCATATTGGGATTTTTGACGAGGTTAAGATGATTGACAGAGGCACGTGATGTTGGTTTATCCCTAAGTGAAATGCTGACAGACCGTTTGGTATGTGGGATTAATAATGTGAGTGTGCAAAAGTGCTGACTAGCTGAAGTCCAACTGGACTTGAAATAGGCACTACAACTAACTTTATCACTAGAAAATGCGGCAAGTGAAGCTTATGAGTTACAGGGTATTCCAATAGACTTGAACACCCTATCAATGTCCTCCAATTCCACACACAGATTGCTCCCTTGGTCCGTAATGAGGCTTCTATTTCCTTGGTTATCTTCCCCTTGACATAATTATAGAATATCTTGGGATTCTGCCTAATCTTACCTGCCAGTACTTTCTCATGCCCTCTTTCCTCTCCTAGTTGCTTTCTTAAATTTCACCATACTACCTGCACTTTCTATACCACTAGATCTTCTGTTTATTTGCTCCTCTTGTATTTATCAAAGGCTTCTGCTCCTTCTTATCTTATTCTGAATGTTCTTAAACATCTGGGCTTTCTGGGCTTGCTATTCCTAAATTTCAGCCTAAAGGGAACATGTTGAGCCTATACTCTCGTCAATTCCGTTTTGAATGCTATACAGTTCTGCTGTAAATTTAACCATAAGTAGCTGTCTCCATAAACTCTTCTTTGGAGAGTTTATGCCTTATTTTGATAAAATTTGCCTTCATCCAGGACCTGGAGAGTAGGGAGGTTAGGAACATGGCATCAATCTCAAAGGAGGGTGCCTGTAAACAGGAAAGTGGCTTGAAGTGTGTATACTTCAATGCAAGAAGTATACGAAATAAGGTAGGTGGACTTGCAGCGTGGGTTGGTACCTGGGACTTCGATGTTGTGGCTATTATGGAGACATGGGTAGAGCAGGGACAGGATTGGCTGTTGCAGGTTCCAGGGTTTAAATGTTTTAGTAGGGTCAGAGGTGGGGGTAAAAGAGGGGGAGGTGTGGCATTGCTTGTCAAAGATAGTATTACAGCGGTGGAAAGGACGATGGCTGAAGACTCGCCATCTGAGGTAGTTTGGGATGAGGTTAGGAATAGGAAAGGTGAGGTCACCCTGTTAGGAGTCTTTTACAGGCCTCCTAATAGTCCTAGAAACGTAGAAGAAAGGATTGCGAGGATGATTCAGGAGAAGAGTGAAAGTAATAGGGTGGTTGTTATGGGGGCTTTAACTTTCCTGATATTGATTGGGAAAGCTATAGCTCAAGTTCATTAGATGGATCGGTGTTTGTCCAATGTGTGCAGGAGGGTTTCCTGACACAATATGTAGATAGGCCAACAAGAGGTGAGGCCATACTGGATTTGGTTCTGGGTAACGAATCAGGCCAGGTGATAGAATTAGAGGTAGGTGAGCACTTTGGGGACAGTGACCACAATTCGGTGACTTTTACTTTAGTGATGGAGAGGGATAAGTGTGCACTGCAGGGTAAGAGTTATAGCTGGGGGCAGGGAAATTATGATGCGGTGAGGCATGACTTGGGATGCGTGCCTTGGAAAAGTCGGCTTCAAGGCAAGGGCGTAATTGATATGTGGAGCTTGTTCAAGGAGCAACTATTGAGTGCCCTTGATAAGTATGTACCTGTCAGGCAGGGAGGAAAGGGTTGTGTGAGGGAGCCATGGTTTAATAAAGAATTGGAATCCCTTGTTAAATGGAAGAGGGCGGCCTATGTAAAGATGAGGCGTGAAGGTTCAATTGGGGCGATTGAGAGTTATAAGGTAGCCAGGAAGGACCTGAAGATAGAGCTAAGAGCAGCAAGGAGGGGACATGAAAGGTCCTTAGTTGGTAATCCTAAGGCTTTCTATAGGTATGTCAGGAATAAAAGAATGACTAGGGTAGGAATAGGTCCAGTCAAGGATAGTAGTGGGAAGTTGCGTGTGGAGGCTGAAGAGATTGGGGAGACACTGAATGAATACTTTTCGTCAGTATTCACTCAGGAACAGGACATTGTTGCCGATGTGAATACTGAGTCACAATTAAGTAGAATGGATGGCTTTGAGGTATGTAGGGAAGAGGTGTTGGAAATTCTGGAAAGGGTGAAAATAGATAACTCCCCTGGGCCTGATGGCATTTATCCTAGGATTCTCTGGGAAACAAGGGAGGAGATTGCAGAGCCATTGGCCTTGATTTTTACGTCCTCGTTGTCTACAGGAATAGTGCCAGAAGACTGGAGGCTAGCAAATGTGGTTCCCTTGTTCAAGAAAGGGAGTAGGGATAACCCTAGTAACTATAGGCCGGTGAGTCTCACTTCTGTTGTGGGCAAAGTCTTAGAGAGAATTGTAATGGATAGGATTTATGAACATCTGGATAGGAATAATGTGATCAAGGATAGTCAGCATGGTTTTGTGAAGGGCAGGTCGTGCCTCACAAACCTTATTGAGTTATTTGAGAAGGTGACTAAGGAAGTGGACGAGGGGAAAGCGGTAGATGTGGTGTACATGGATTTTAGTAAGGCGTTTGATAAGGTTCCCCATGGTAGGCTACTGCAAAAAATACAGAGGTATGGCATTGAGGGTGAGTTGGAGGTTTGGATTAGGAATTGGCTGGCTGGAAGAAGACAGAGGGTAGTAGTTATGGTAAAGGTTCATTTTGGAGTGCCGTTACTAGCGGTGTTCCACAAGGATCTGTTTTGGGGCCATTGCTGTTTGTCATTTTAATAAATGACCTGGAGGAGGGGTTAGAAGGTTGGGTGAGCAAATTTGCGGAAGATACAAAAGCCGGAGGAGTTGTTGACAGTGAGGAAGGATGTGGCAGGTTACAGCGGGATATAGATAAGCTGCAGAGCTGGGCAGAAAGGTGGCAAATGGAGTTCAATGTAGCTAAGTGTGAGGTGATTCACTTTGGTAAGAGTAACAAAAAGATGGGGTACTGGGCTAATGGTCGGATACTTGGTAGTGTGGATGAGCAGAGGGATCTTGGTGTCCATGTACATAGATCTTTGAAAGTTGCCACCCAGGTAAATAGTGCGGTGAAGAAGGCATATGGTGTACTGGCTTTTATTGGTAGAGGAATTGAGTTCCGGAGTCCTGAGGTCATGTTGCAGTTGTATAAGACTCTGGTGCGGCCACATCTGGAGTATTGTGTGCAGTTTTGGTAGCCATACTATAGGAAGGATGTGGAGGCACTGGAACGGGTGCAGAGGAGGTTTACCAGGATGTTGCCTGGTATGGTAGGAAGATCGTCTGAGGAAAGGCTGAGGCACTTGGGGCTGTTTTCATTGGAGAAAAGAAGGTTTAGGGGTGACCTTGATAGAGGTGTACAAGATGATTAGGGGTTTAGATAGGGTTGACCGTGAGAACCTTTTTCCACGTATGGAGTCAGCTGTTACGAGGGGGCATAGCTTTAAATTAAGGGGTGGTAGGTATAGGACAGATGTTAGGGGTAGGTTCTTTACTCAGCGAGTCGTGAGTTCATGGAATGCCCTGCCTGTAGCAGTGGTGGACTCTCTCTCTTTATGGGCATTTAAACGGGCATTGGATAGGCATATGGAGGATAGTGGGCTATAGTGCAGGTTAGGTGGGCTTGGATCGGTGCAACATCAAGGGCCAAAGGGCCTGTACTGCGCTGTATTCTTCTATGTTCTATGTTCTATGTTTAAGTTGCAATCCCTGAACTTAATTACCTTATTATTGTTTTCACGCACCTCAGAATTGTCGACATAACTGCTCTTCTATTGTCCAATGGTTGCTTTGGGGCCTATAATATGCTCCTAACAATGTGACTGCTTCCTTTTTATTTCTAAACTCAACTGACAAAGTCTCATTTGAAGACCCTTCCAAGATTTCGTCCCTCCTAACTGCAGTGACTTATTCCTTAGTTAAAAATGCAATATTACCTTTTTTACACTCTCCTCTGTCCTGCTTGAAGATCCTATTTCCCAGAATCTTTAGTTGCCAGTCCTGCCGCTCCCCCACACCCCCAACCCCCAATCACATGTCTGTGACAGTAGCATCGCAATTACACATGTTAATCCACATCCTCAACTCATCTGTTGTATTTTAAATACCTTTAAGCTCAGTATGGCTAAATTTCCTGTGCCCTGGTTCCTTTACTAAAGTATGCTGTGTCCCCTGTTTAAATTTCTCCCACCAACATTAGCAAACCTATCCACAAGATTATTTGTTCCATTCTGATTCAGGTGCAGGCTATCCTGCTTGTATAGGTACCACATTAGTCAGAAACAATGGTCAGATCCAGGAAACTAAATCTCTCTCTCCTGCACCAAATCTTGAGCCATCTGCCCTATTCTCCTATTTCTGTAACTTAATGCAGCGTAGACAACTTCTTTATTTTAAATCCTTTCCTGCTGCCATAGTAACACCAACCATAAATGCACCAGCACTCTGCAACTAATGTTGCTAGGATGCAAAAGGCAGAAGATACATGTGACAACATTGTCATTTCTGTTTTATGCTTTTACAATACTCCATTCCGAAAAGTCTTGGTATTGACATTAAACACTGAGAAGCCAGCAACACCCTAGTAGAAGTGTACCATGCTCCTGCGGATTCTCTTTAGATTAATTTCCTTTATTACGCACAACTTTTGAAAAGAATTTTCCCTCTGTCTAGTTCCCATAGAGTATTTTATCTTTGATACTATGAAATCTTTGGAGAGAAAATCACTGCAAAATTTGAAGTAGGCACTTCTAGGAAACATGAAGTTCTGTATCACCAGATGCTTTCACAATAACAACACAAATGATTGCATAATCTTCTACTTCCTTGTAAGAAAATATCATTTTCAAACAAGGTTTCCTATACTTTCTGCTTAAGTGTTTATTAAACTACCTAATGGCTTTTCTCGTGTCTTCTTGTTACCTAAAGCAAACCTTACAAAGATTGAAAAATATACAGTAAAGACATTAGCAGGATTTGTAAACTTCAAAAACAATTTTGTTCTCAAAAACAACTGCTTATTGTTAAGCATCTGATCTATTTAAAATTATCAAGTACCACAGTAAAAATATCAGAGTCAGTATAAACCAGATTCTGGACATGGAGCAGACTCGCCATTCTGAGGTGGGGTGAGTACACTAGTTAGCAGGTGGATGCTCATAGCATGTTGTTTAAATGGTGCCTGATGTGAGGAATGATTATTAAATGCACTTCCACACTTTACTGTGAAAGATTATTTTTCATAATTTGTCTAATTTGTCCTGAACAAATAAAGGCATAACATCAGGCACTAAACAGCATTAGCAAGTCCCTTGATTAAAAAGAAGAAACAAATCAGATATGATGCAAGACTGAAATAGGACTAGAAAATATTATAAACAAGCAATATCCATAGAAGGAAAAGAGTGGCTAACATTTTGGATGCTCACAATTCCTCAGAAGAGAAAGCACGCATCTTAACTATTAACCACAGTTTTCTCTCTGAATATTATTTTTTAATAAGGTAGGGACTTACAGAACAGCCTTGCATTTCCTGCTGCTTTTTAATTTCCTAAATTGCAGGAAATGATTTTGCACTTTGAGATTTAAGAACAGATTTTAAAGACAAGACCTATAAGCAACAATTGAGGGTGTCTTCAAAGTAATTCATATCAGTAATAAGGAGTTCAAGTCTAAATTACACAGTAATTGATTCTCCAACTAGTTAGCAATGATGCCATACAACCAGCTATGTTTAACTATCAATACACAATTGTTAAAGTATAACAGAAGTTATAAACATTTCTATTTAACTTGTTCAGAAATGTTATTATAAACTTCTGGAACAGGTGAGAATTGACCCCAAGTCAATTTCCTTTAAATTTCCTTTACAGTGCCACAAGTTATACTCACATCTGTCAAATGGATTCCATTAGCACATTTGGTAGTTGTTGCCTTGCTCTTCTAAAGAGATCGTTTTTATTAGCTGATTTTTTTCACAAATGAAGGAACTGATATTAATAGGAAAGTATAGAGGAAATGTCAGAGGTAGGTTCTTAACGCAGAGAGTTGTGAATGCATGGAATGCATTGCCAGCTGTGATGGTGGAAGCAGAGTCATTAGGGACATTTAAGCAATTGCTGGCCATGCACATGGACAGTGGTGAATTGAGGGGTGTGTAGGTTAGGTTATTTTATTTTAGATTAGGAATAATCCTCGGCACAACATTTTGGGCTGAACGGCTTGTTCTGTGCTGTACTTTGCTATGTTCAATGTTTCTATATTGACATGTTGACTTGATATACCTGGGGCTGATTGGTTAAGCAAGGCAGATGAACAGTTAGATAGTTCTGTTGGGTGGAAATATGGGGAAGTTTGAAGTTGTTGAAGTTGATGGGGAGAGCCATCCAGAAGGAAATGCGCATATTTGGGTGTCACCAAAGACAAGACACTAAGCTTGAGATTCACTGTAAGAAGCTTGACCGTTGTTTCAGTCCACCATATGGGCAATGGAGCTAAAAAAAAATTGTCACCATACCTGAATTGGGTGGGGTAAGTGTTTCTATTTGTAAGGAAGGGTGATTCACTCTCAGGCAATGTGAGCCCTTTCAAAAGGCAATAACTTGGACAGTACTAGTGAAAGACACACAATGAGGGAGCAACTGGCCAATGTTCAATGGTGCAATACCTTAACAGGGAAGACCATGGAGGAACAATGGCGGATATTTCTGTGTATAATGCAGAAGTTGCAGGATCAGTTCATTCCTAAAAGGAAGAAAGATCCCAGGAGGAGACATGGGCGGCAGTGGCTGACGAGGGAAGTAAAGAAACATATAAAGTTAAAAGAGAAAAAGTATAACTTAGCGAAGATAAATGGGAAAACTGAGGACTGGGAAGCTTTTAAAGAACAACAGAGGATCAGTAAGAAGGAAATACGCAGAGAAAAAATGAGGTACGAAGGTAAACTGGCCAAGAATATAAAGGAGGATAGTAAAAGCTTTTTTAGGTATATCCAAGGCAAAAAAATGGTTAGGACAAAAATTGGGCCCTTGAAGACAGAAACAGGGGAATATATTACTGGGAACAAAGAAATGGCAGAGGAATTAAATGGGTACTTCAGATCTGTGTTCACTGGGGAAGACACAAGCAATCTCCCTGAGGTAACAGTGGCTGAAGGACCTGAACTGAAGGGAATTTCTATTTGCCAGGATTTGGTGTTGGAGAGACTGTTAGGTCTGAAGGTTGATAAGTCTCCGGGACCTGATGGCCTGCATCCCAGGGTACTGAAGGAGGTGGCTCGGGAAATTGTGGATGCGCTGGTGATTATTTTCCAGAGTTCAATAGAATCGGGGTCGGTTCCTGAGGATTGGAGGGCGGCTAATGTTGTGCCACTTTTTAAGAAGGGTGGGCGGGAGAAAGCAGGAAATTATAGACCAGTTAGTCTGACCTCAGTGGTGGGAAAGATGCTGGAGTCTATTATAAAGGATGAAATTACGGCACATCTGGATAATAGTAACAGGATAGGACAGAGTCAGCATGGATTTATGAAGGGGAAATCATGCTTGACTAATCTTCTTGAATTTTTTGAGGATGTAACTCGGAAGATGGACGAGGGAGATCCAGTGGATGTAGTGTATCTGGACTTTCAGAAAGCTTTTGATAAAGTCCCACACAAGAGGTTAGTGAGTAAAATTAGGGCGCACGGTATTGGGGGCAAAGTACTAGATTGGATAGAGAATTGGTTGGCTAATAGGAAACAAAGGGTAGTGATTAACGGCTCCATTTTGGAATGGCAGGCAGTGACCGGTGGGGTACCGCAGGGATCTGTGCTGGGACCGCAGCTTTTTACAATATATGTAAATGATAAAGAAGATGGTATCAGCAATAACATTAGCAAATTTGCTGATGATACAAAGCTGGGTGGTAGGGTGAAATGTGATGAGGATGTTAGGAGATTACAGGGTGACCTGGACAAGTTAGGTGAGTGGGCAGATGCATGGCAGATGCAGTTTAATGTGGATAAATGTCTGGTTATCCACTTTGGTGGCAAGAACAGGAAGGCAGATTACTACCTCAATGGTATCAAATTAGGTAAAGGGGCTGTTCAGAGAGATCTGGGTGTTCTTGTCCACCAGTCAATGAAGGCAAGCATGCAGGTACAGCAGGTCGTGAAGAAGGCTAATAGCATGCTGGCCTTCATAACAAGAGGAATTGAGTATAGAAGCAAAGAGGTGCTTCTGCAGCTGTACAGGGCCCTGGTGAAACCACACCTGGAGTACTGTGTACTGGTCTCCAAATTTGAGGAAAGACATTCTGGCTATTGAGGGAGTGCAGCGTAGGTTCACGAGGTCAATTCCTGGAATGGCAGGATTGCCTTACACGGAAAGACTGAAGCGACTGGGCTTGTATACCCTTGAGTTTAGAAGACTGAGAGGGGATCTGATTGAAATGTATAGGATTATGAAAGGATTGGACACTCTGGCAGGAGGAAACATATTTCCGCTGATGGGGGAGTGCCGAACCAGAGGACACAACTTAAAAATACGGGGTAGACCATTTAGGACAGAGATGAGGAGAAATTACTTCACCCAGAGAGTGGTGGCTGTGTGGAATGCTCTGCCCCAGAGGGCAGTGGAGGCCCAGTCTCTGGATTCATTTAAGAAAGAATTGGATAGAGCTCTTAAAGATAGTGGAGTCAAGGGTTATGGAGATAAGGCTGGAACAGGATACTGATTGGGAATGATCAGCCATGATCATATTGAATGGCGGTGCAGGCTCGAAGGGCTGAATGGCCTACTCCTGCATCTATTGTCTATTGTCTATTGTCTATAATGTTGGATATGAACTTCAGATAGTAACTTATTGTGTGGACTATAAATCTTGGGTACTAGCACTCTTGACCATTTCATGCAGTATCAGGAATCAATTCCACTAATGACTATAATGCAAAAGGAATATATTGTGGTATGAAACAAATCACCCTAATTCCAATGTTGTAAGTGTTGCCTCGTGTACTTGCAGGAGATAAAAACAAGACTGCATCGTGAAGGGGAGAGGTTTGTACATGTTAAAAATATATTCATAATGCCAAATGGTAGGCACCTCACAACAATCCATGGTACTCTCTGCTCTATTATATTCTATTTCTTCAGGAATGAGACAAAAGAAGGGATTGGGTCAGATGAAAGTGTCTCATAATGCTATGAATACTTTGTGGCAGATGGGGGAAGGGTATTGAAGTGCTCTGAGTGAATGAGTAGGCAGTGCAGAGGTTAGCATTTTGGGGGGATTAGTTGGGTAGGAGTGAGACAAGAGGATGCTAGTGCATGCAACAATCAGACTAATAGTCATGACTATGGATTGGAGATGTTTACAGGAGTAGAGCGTGAGGTGGCAGATTGATGAAGGTGGTATTTATCCTCACAGAGTGGTCATTGGCCTTCTAGTGGCATTATAGGGTGTTTCTCCAGACTGTGGACAGCACACTAACCCTGGTGGTAATCTTGGACCAGGCTAGTCTCCTCTGTTGGTCCTAGAAGAGAACAGCTCTGGTGTCCAGTAACCAGTCCACTAGGGCCTCCAGTTGTCTGCCTAGAAAAGTTGGTGATCAATTTTCCACGAAGCAAAAACAAAAATTGCAGATGTGTGAAATCTGAAACTAAGACAGAAATTGCTTGAGAGGTTCAGCAGGTCTGGAAGCATCTGTAGATGGAAAGCAGAGTCACTATATCAGGTCCAATAACTGGTTCTGAAGAAGAATCATGGACCCAAAATGTTGACTCTATTTTCTCTCCACGGATGCTACCACACCTGCTGAGTTTCTTCAGCAATTTCTGTTTTTGTTTTGCACCAATTTTCCTTTTTCTGACATATCCAAGTCAAATCTCGGGTACTGTTCAGGGTAGTTCTTACTGTCAGCACTTGACATGATATACAATTACTTTACAAATATGGCACCAATGCCAGGTATTCTGAATGCCCCAGCAGTTGTGAATACTTCTGTCTGCAGTGAGTGGAAGAGTACATTGAGGGGGCATTATAGGTCCATGGGACACAGGTATTGAGGTGGGTTTGAAAAGAAAGTGTGAGAAAATCTACTTGGCTTCATGGAGAGAAACTATCCATGAAACTCACTAAAAGTGATCAGATCTCTGACTGATTGATCTCTGTGCAGCACCGTGACTGACTTTACACTAATACCCAAACTGGACCTACAGGTCTGAACATGGTCCACTGCCTGGACTGTAATGAAACATAATGACTGCCTACAGCAGCCTACTGACCACACCTAAGCCCTTGGACTAAGATTGGAAGTTGCTCGTGACTAACTGTTGTGGCACCTTCTGATGGATGATAGTCCCATTTGACATGACTGAGGACTGTTCCCTTTAGACTTTGAGACATGGCCATTTGGTTAAAGCACATGCAGTATGTTTGCTGTGTGCATGGTGCCACACAGGAACATGTCCACCCCCTTGACTGATTGCTGCTGGCAACTGTGACAAGTTTGTATCTATGATAAAAGGCAAGGCAAGAGAGAGATGTTGTGAGCAGCCATGTAAGCATAAAGTAATTGAGCAGAAAGAGAACAAGCTAAGGGATTTAAGATTCAACCTGTTTTGATGAATAACATGGGTTCCTTTCCCTGTGCACAAAATGAGTTGGTGGAAGTATTATAAGGAAAGATGTATAGATCATATGGCACAATAGTCTCTGGGTCAGAAGGTCTGTACTCAAGTCCATCTACCCCAGGTATATGTCATGGCTTGTCTAAATGGGTTAATTAAAATAACTACAATGAAAGATATTGATGCACTTCAAAGTGAAGTTCTGAACTTATGAGCAATGTCATAAATGAGTTGGAAATGAACCATAATGTTGTGGTGAAGCTAGTGTGTGCCCGATGCCAATCTCTATGGAAATTGGGTGAAGGTGGTCAGTAGCCATGGTGTGCGCCTTGAGATATCATCTAAGCTGGAGCCTCAGAGGATCAGTTCAGACTTTCATGTCAAGGATTGTCACTGGTCTAATTTCTTTCCACCATCTGGGAGAATAGAAAATGGCATATTAATGAGGTGAAAGTACATATTAATAAGATGTTAATACAATTGAATAGATTTGCCACTGTTAAATCACGTGATTCTTTCCTCAGCATTAAAATGTTTGGCATAAATTTAGACCTTTTCTTGCATCATAAATTGCATTTTTCCTATCTCACCCCCATTTTTTTCCCAGCTGACACGCCATAGCCTATATCATTCAGAGACATGGAAGATTCCATCAAGAGACTTACGTTTAGAAATTCAGAGAGGATGTTGTCTTCTGCTTTGAAAAGACAGTTGTGTTAGCCAAGGATAACAACAAGAATTGACTGTTCATTCACAGTGAAGGTTTGAAGACCAAGGAAATATTGGAGTGGACTTTTCTGCTGGAAGTCAGTTCAAGAATGCTCAGAAAACTGAATGATATGATTTTCAAAGGACATTGAAGACTTACCATGATGAGACAGAATAGGGAAATTAGGCTGGTAGTGGATCCAAAGAAAAAGAATTTATGGAATGTCTGTGCAATTTTTTTTTAAAAAGAGCAGCTTGGGGTAGAGCCCATTAAAGAACAGGACATTTTAGATTTGATGATGTGCAATGAGGCAGACATGATTAGCGAACATAAGGTGAATCCGTAGGAGGCAATGACCACAATATGATAGAATTCACTATGCAATTTGAGAGAGAGAAGTTGAAATCAGATGTAACCATAAGATAGTTGAGGAAAGGTAACTACAAAGACATGAGGAAGGAGCTGGCCAGAACTGATTAAAAGGGAACCCTAGCAGAACCTAGCAGGTACCTGGAGTAACAATAGCAGGAATTTCTGGGGCGAATCCATTCCAAGGAAAAATTAAACATAATAAGGGGAAGATGAGGCAACCATAGCTGAATGGGAGGTCAGGGACAGCATTAAAACAAAATAAAAAGCATACAATGTGGTGAAGATTACTGGGAAGCCAGAAGATTGGGATTCATTTTAAAAAAACAGCATAGGATAACTAGAAAAGCAGTACATACAGTCACAGAGTCAGAGAGATGTACAGCACAGAAACAGACCTTTCGGTCCAACTCGTCTAGGCCAACCAAATATCCTAACCTAATCTAGTCCCATTTGCCAGCACTTCACCCATATCCCTCTAAAATGTTCCTATTCCTTTACCCATCCAAATGCTTTTTAAAAGTTGTAATTGTCCCAGCCTCCACCACTTCTCCTCGCAGCTCATTCCTTACATGCATCATGCTCTACGTGAAAAAGTTGCCCCTTAGGTACCTTTTAAGTCTTTCCCCTCTCACCCTAAACCTATGGCCTCTAGTTTTGGACTCCCTCACTCCAGGGAAAAGATTTTGTCTATTTATCCTATGCATGCCCCTTATGATTTTACAAACTTCTACCAGGTTATAAAGAATAAAAACCTGCATTGATCACTTCTAGGACAGAGATTAAGGGAGCTTCTTTCACTCAGAGCTCCATGCAATATTAATACTTTCTGCCTCAGAAAGTAGTGAAGGTAGGGTCAATAAATATTTTTTAAGCAGATATAGAGGTATACTTGGTAGGCTAGTTAATCAAAACTTATTGGGATAGATGGAAATGGATGATTAGGAACACGAATAGATCAGTCATGATCTTATTGGTTGGCAGAGCAATCTGGCAGAGCTAAATGTCCTATTTCTGCTCTTAATTTGTATGTATCATACGATTAATATTGGACAGTTATTGTCTGAGCAGCTGGAGTTATGAATGAGAAGTTTTAAATAAAGGGTCAGGAAATAAATACACAGATAAATAAATAAATATTGCGTGGGAATAAAGCAAAACAGAAGTATATAGTCCTGTAACATTGATTTATTTAACTTAAGCCTAATTTATCCTGCTTTTTGTTAAGTAATTATTTTGGGTTATGTTATTTAAAATCTCCCTTTTTGTCATGCTTAACTATTCTTCATCCTGTCATTCTTCACATTCATCGCTTTATCTAACAATTCTATTTTTAGACTGCAAGCTTTACATCAGTAAAAAGACTCAATCCTCTTGATTCCTATCAAGGAACATTCCATAGAGAAAACTTGACTGGTAGACACATGTGAAACAAAAAACAAGAGGCAAAACTCAACTGAGAAGCATAAATGCTATACAGGCTGTGTATCCTGTATTTGGAGATGCCGGTGTTGGACTGGGGTGTACAAAGTTAAAAATCACACAACACCAGGTTATAGTCCAACAGGTTTAATTGGAAGCTCTAGCTTTCGGAGCGATGCTCCTTCAGGTGATAATGTCACCTGATGACAGAGCGTCGCTCCGAAAGCTAGTGTGCTTCCAATTAAACCTATTAGACTATAACCTGGTGTTGTGTGATTTTTAGCTGTGTATCCTGTAGTTAGTCATGGTCACAAAGTTAATAATATTCAAGTTAACTCATGCAGATAAATTTCTACAGTGCATGAGGATTGTGGAAGAGTTTAATTTCATCCAGTTTTACACATTTAAAGAAGTCCAGAAAGAAGATATTTAATAAAGGAAATTACTGTGCAATCATTTATAAACAGTTCTTTATGACTGGCTAATATAATTTTTATTAATAATTGATTGATCTGTATTAGATGTTCATCTGATATGCATGAAAATCACATTCTATAAAACGTTGCAGATGCTTTTCCTATGCTCTTACCACATTGGAAAAATAGACATGATTACCTTAAATAACTGTGAACCCATGACTTTAAAAGGTCAAAAGATGATCCTTTCTTTGTTTTTTGGTGCCTCCTGGTGCCCATTTGTACATTGCTTTAAATCTATGCCCTTTCGTTCTTTTTTCTATTATGAGTAGTAACATTTTCTCCACATCTACTCTGTCCAGCCCTTTGATCATGATTTAACAAACCTTGATCAAATCTCCATTCAGTCACCTTCTTGCTTCAGAAAACAGCCCCAATTTCTTCAACTTATCTGCATAGTTGAAGCTTCTCGTTCCAGGAAACATTCATGTAATCATTTCTGCACCCTCACTAGTGCATTTGCAACTTTCCTATAATGTAGCAGCACAATTGTATAAGCCGAGGACTAACAAGTGTCTTGTACTACTTCAAAATCACATCCCTGTTCTTGTACTCTATGCTCCTATTGGTAAAACTGTATGCTTTATTCACTACTCTCGCCACCTGTCCTGCCACCTTCAATTATCTGCGTAAAGTACATATATATCCAGGTCCCTCTGCTCCTGTACCCGTTTTAGGATTGTACATGCAGGTTAAGTAGATAATTTAATGGTCACAGAGCTGAAGTCGACATTTCAAAATACTTTTGGATGTAAACATTCTACGTGACCAGAAGGCTGCATACCACTTAGCACAAAATGAGAACAGTTTAGCCTGGATTTTCCTTGGGTTGTCTGCATGCTTTCAGATTCAGTTAACATGGCTTTAAGTGGAAAATGAGTCAGGAAGGTATTTCACTGAATCCCAAAATTTTCTTCCCAAGTTATCTATAGCAACCAGCCAATTTACAAAATACTCTTTCTGTCCCTGACCATTTGCAACCTCTTCAAAAAACCTCACTAAATGAAAGTTAAAAATCACACAACACCAGATTATAGTCCAACAGGTTTAATTGGAAGCACACTAGTTTTTGGAGCGCAGACAATAAAGGTGAGACTGACAAAAAGTCCCATTTGCAAATACTATAATGAGAAATAAAAGTAAAATAAGAAAAGTAACTTGTAAGGGGAACATAAGGGAAGCTACAAAAAAATATAGATAGCGAAGTGAGAGTCAAATATCTGGTAAATGGAGTATAATGTGGGGAAATGTGAAATTCTCCATTTTGGCAGGAAGAATAATAAAAAGATCTATATGTTGAGATGTTGCATAACTCTGAGATTTGGAAGGATCTGGGTGTCCAGCTGTTTAAATCACAAAAGGTTAATATGAACATACAATGAATAATTAGGAAAGCTAATATAATGTTATTATTTATTGCGAATGGAAGTGAATACAAAAGTAGAAAGGTAATGCTTTTGTTAAACAAGGCACTGATGAGACAATATGTTTTCTAAAAATCCATTCATGAGATGTGAATGGCTAGGCCAGCATTAATTGCCCAGATGATGGTTAATAGTCAATGACATTCCTGTGGGTCTGAAGACTCACGCAGCCAAGATGAAGTGAGGGTGATAGATTTCCTTCTCTAAAAGACTTTCATGAACTAGATACATTTTTACAATATAGGAAATGTTTGACAGGCTAGACTTGTATCTATTTGGGTACCATGATTGCTCCATATAAGATCCTGAGAGGTCTCAATTAGTTAGATGAGAGAGGTATGTTTGCTTTCGTGGGTGAATCTAGAACTCGTAGTCATTGTTTAAAAGTTAGAGATGATCCATTTTAAATAGAGGTTAGGAGTATTTTTTCTCCAAATGTCTGAATCTTTGAAACTCTCTACCTAAAAATGTAGGGAAAGCAAAGTCCTTGAATATTTTTAAGGCAGATGTATAAAGATTCTTGATAAGGGAGAGGGTGAAAAATTATCACATTAAGATGGAATGGATTTGAGATTACAATCAGATTAGGTATAAACTAATTGAATGGCAGAGTAAATTCAAGGGCCTGAATTACCTTCTCCTGTTCCTCGACAATATGTTTATGTGTTCATATATTAAGCAACATCAGGTGCCAGACAAATCAAGTATTCGAGAGTCATCTTATATTCAGGCACAAGCACCAAGCTAAACAAAATGTTTATATGATGAGCTCAAAAATTAACAATGCCTGACAAGGATGTATTATTTATTTACATAATATTTTTCATTAAAAGGATGAAAGCATTGCTGGCTGTGCCAACAGATTTGGTGATCTCTAGTTGCCCATGAGAAGGCAGTGAGCTGTTTTTTGAATTGTTGTGGTCCATTGGTATAGGTACACCCACAGTGCTATTAGGGAAATAATTCCAGGTTTTGATCCAAAGACAGTGAGGGAATGGTGACATATTTTCAAGTCAGGATATGAGTAGCTTGGAATGGATCTTGTAGGTAGTGGTGTTCCCATGTGTCTGCTGTCCTTGCCATTCAAGATGGTAGTGGTCATGGGTTTGGGAGATGCTCATTAAGGAGCTTTAGTGAGCCTTCATACATGTACGTTTGCCTACAATCTTCCAAAGTACAGTACATCATACATCCTGATTAAACATGCACAGCCTTTTTTACTGATATATTTTTGTCCTTCAGCTACTTCAAAAAAATAGAGAAGTATAATGGAGAAGTAGATGACTACATATGTTCTACTAACTTGTGAGTATCAACGTCATTGTAATTCTTGCAACATGACAATTTGTTTCTCTTCATGAGACTCAGCTGATCAGTCCAGGAATGGGCAAAAAGTCAAGTGTTGACCTGAGGGAAGTGATATTCAAGTCAGGGTTCTGTTCTTTTTTCTGCTTTTATTACTTCCCTGCAGTAGTTTTGTGCAGCTAGTTAATGACTATGTTGCAGCTTATTGAATAAGGAGCTGCCAGATGGTATGGTTAGTGGTTATTTTATTCAGTGCACCAAAGTCCAATTGTCTCATTTGCAAAGTAAAGTATATTCTCAAAATATTTGCTCTGAGATATAGTGCCAGTCTTTAGTTGTGAAAAGAGGATCTCTGTCTGATTATTATTTAATATGCAAATATAAGTATACAAACCAGAAAAACGAATTTTGCATTTATATGATCTTGATGCTAGAAGAATTGGCTTCATTAAAGATGCTGGAGTTTCTTCACTTATCTTCTTACTTGACGTTGGGTTTCCTGCTGGATGAATTTCTCCAGAACCCAAAGAAACCTTTGGTAGATGACCTACATCTCATTGCTAGAGAAAAGGATGATGACATCAACATTTTTGTAGGCTAAAGGTTTTCTTTCTCTTATGAATATCTCTGTTGTCAAAGACCCATGCACAAGTTTTGGAAAGATGCACTGGACAGTGCTGCATCTCCATTTTGATGGTAACCTTTTGGGAAGTGTAACTGTCAACATACAATAAGTGTTCCCAATCTCCCAATCTTTGGAATGCAAGGACACTGATTACTGGGTTTTGCCAAGAAATGGGGCAAGCCCCGAGACTGGAATGGAATGAGTCCCTGACTGACAATAGTCCCTATTAACCTCACTAAAGATTGCTCCCCCTTTAACTTTCACAGTGTCATTTTATTGAAACACATGCAGCATGTTTGCCACATGATTTTCTGACACCTGTTGTAATTGTGACATTGATGAAGTTAATGGCATACAGTAACATGCTAGGTGCTTCCCACAGTGACAAGCTGCTCGCTTCTTGTTCTGTGCTAAAAAGCAATAAAGGCCACAGAGGCCAACAGCCTCTCACTGACTGTAAAGACACTGTGGTGCAAAGAAAGCTCTGTGACACATACAGATTCTCATAGCCCATAAATCATCGCTGAAGTCAGTGATTGAGTGCAAATAGAGCATCATGAAGTAGCCAGAGGCTGGCAGCCTCCAAGTGCAAAGTCAGTGAGTGCTAAGAAAACAACTAAAGGCCATAGGATGCAAACAATGCAGTTGTTTAAGGTGTCTGTGCATCTCTGTCGACAAAGTCAACATGCAGAAACATGAAAACCATAGGAGTTACTCTCCTCTGAACTCCAAAGTAAAGTACTGAATGGCTGAAGTAATGTGGAAGCCAGTCAAGAGAAATCATGACTGAGGCAGTTGGTTTGCTGATACCAACTTGTGTGGTTGAAGTCTTAGGGGGGATGGTGGCCGTGGAGCACACAGGGACATTGTTGTGACGAAGTAGTTGGATGATGGCTAGGCCTAGCATGCAGTGACCTGCAGCCACAGCTCGGATTTAGAGTTTGGGAATTGTTCCCATCTCGTTCCTCAATAAGGTGAAGAGAATTGGAAGTGACATAGACATTAGGAGAGCTATGATTTTAATAAGATGTATAAACTTGGAAATAGGATCGTTGTGTTCAATGGTGAGGGGAGAAATGTGAAATGTTTTCTCAAAATTCAGATTTATTCCATTTTATCCATTTTTTCCACCATTCCCATCATTGTTCATGCTACACTAGTGGGAGGGAATTCCACTGTATCTTTGGGATTGCAAGTGATGGGTTTTTGTGAGCTTCTTTTAAGCTAATAAATTTATGATTTTTGATATCTGATGTTATGTATTAATCAATCATATTAAATCTATCTATTTTATCATCTTTTCTCATGTAGTGAGACTGTCTGTGTGGCGTTCACACAATCTTCCTGTGTCTGTGTGGGTTTCCTCCCAAAATCCAAAGATATACAGATTAGATTGCCCATAATTTCTCCTTTGAATCCTCCCACTTCCTACAGACCAGAGGGGTAGCCATGGGCACCCACGTGGGCCCCAGCTATGCCTCTGTCTTCATAAGATATGTGGAACAGTCCATCTTCCACAGCTACATCGGCATCATTCTCCACCTTTTCCTCCGCTACATTGATGACTGTATTGGTGCCACCTTGTGCTCCCATGAGGAGGTTGAACAGTACATCAACTTCACTAACACATTCCAAGCTGACCTTAAGTTCACCTGGAATATCTTGGACACTTTCCTCCCTTTCTGGACTTCTCCATCTCCATCAACGGTGACCAACTCAACAAAAACATCTTCTACAAACCCACCGACTCCCACAGTTACCTGTACTACACCTCCTCCCACTCTGTCTCCTATAAAAATGCTATCTCTTATTCCCAATTCCTTTGCCTTTGCTATATCTGCTCCCAAGAGGACCAATTCCACCACAGAGCATGCCACATGGCTGCCTTCTTCAAAAACCTCAATTTCCCCTCCCACATTATTGATGATGCCCTCCAGTGCATCTCACTCATTTCCCACAGCTCCACCCTCGAACCCCACCCCTCCAAATGCAACAAGGACAGAACTCTGCGGTCCTCACCTTCCACCCTACCAACCTCTGGCTACATGGCATCTTCCTTCACTATTTCTGATACCTACAAACAGACCGCATTAGGGATATATCTCCCCTATCTGCCTTCCGTAAAGATCATTCTCTCCCCGACTCTTTTGTCAGGTCCATCCCCTCTCACCAACCCACCCTCCCTTCCTTGCACCTTCCTCTGCTACCGCAAGAATTGCAAAACCTACACCCACACCACCCCCTCACCTCCATCCAAGGTCCCAAAGGAGCTTTCCACATCAGTTAGAGATTTACATGCATTTCCACACAATCATTTACTGTATCCATTGCTCCTGATGCAGTGTCCTCCACATTGGGGAGACAGGATGCCTACTTGTGGAATGCTTCAGAGAACATCCCCGGGGAACACACAAGAAGCAACCCCACCACCCTGTGGCCAAACACTTTAACTCCCCTTCCCGTTCCCCCAAGCACATGCAGGTCCTGAACCTCCTCCATTGACAAACCCTAATCACCCGATGTCTGGAGGAAGCATGACTCATTTTCCGCCTTGGGACACTCCAACCACATTGGAACAAGGTGGATTTCACCAGTTTCCTCATGTACCCTCCCCCTACCTTATCCCAGATCCAACTCAGCACCACCCTTTTGACCTGTCCTACCTGTCCATCTTCCTTCCCACCTATACATTCCACCTTCCTCTCTGACCTATCACATTCACCCCCACTTTCGTCTACCTATCGAACTCTCAACTACCTTCTCCCAGCCCCTCCCCCTCCTGTTTATCCCTCAGCACCCTTGCCCAAAAGCCTAATTCCTGATGAAGGGTTTATGCCCGAAACATTGATTCTCCTGCTCCTCGGATGCTGTCTGACCAGCTGTGCTTTTCCAACACCACCTCTCGACTCTAAATTGCCCATAGTGTCCAGAGATGTGCAGGTTAGGTGGATTAGCCGTGGTAAATGCAGGATTATAGGTTTAAGGTTGAGGATTGGTCAGGGTGGAATGCTCCTCGAATGGGCGGTATGGACTTAATGGGCCAAAAAGCCTATTTCCACACTGTCGGAATTCTATAATGCCATGATACTCCAAAACAGTTAGGAATTAGGGCGAGCTAGCAATGCCCTGATTCCATGTACAAAACAATAGCATGTGACATTTGAGGCAAGCCAGACTCCCTCAGGATTATTTGTTAGCTTCAAGGATTTCCTACTCTGAAATCACAATGAGATTTTTATGTGGTGTGCGCAAGATTCCAAGGCAGCTGCGGTTCTGCTTTTCCCCTGTGGCAATTCATCTCCTAATTTCTTCACACCTCCACACTTAGCACCTGCTTGTTCTGAGACTAGAGTACTGAAAGTAAGCCTTGTTGTTGCCAATGAGAAACCCCAATCACTGAGGCTAAGAAATGATATAACGTGAGCTACATAACAGCCCAAAGTATCGTTAAGTGGATTGTCAAAGTAGTGCAACCGCACTTCAGATTACTGTACAGATTGAGGAGCCGCCAATGCATACCAGCCAGGATTATCATGGCGCACTGTGCTCTGCACAACATTACACAGCAGTGAGCTTTGGACCAGCATGAAGAACAAGATGTGGATACTTTAGATGATTGCAAGAAGGAAGAAGAACTGAAACATAATGTGACAAAGACTCCAGCAGCAATGAACAATTTTTTTTCCCAGAAAGGTCCTTTTTATACTCTTTTATGGGTTAAGGGAATCATTGGCTAGCCAGCATTTGTTGACTATTCCCAACTGCCCTTGAACCGATTGACTTGCTTGGTCATTTCAGAGAGCATTTAAGAGTTAGTCACATTGCTTTGGGTCTGGAATCACATCTAAACCAGGTAAGGATAACCATTGTTCTTACCTAAGGGACATTAGTAAACCAAATGGGTTTTTACAACTACTGACAATAGTTGTCATGGTCACCATTACTGAGACTCACTTTCAGCCCCAGATTTTCGATTAATTGAATTTAAATTCCATCAGCTGCAATGGTAGGAAAGCATTGTCATCAAAGCATTAACTTGGTGGCAAGGTTGCTCAGTAGTTAGCACTGCTACACTCATTCACAGATTCAATCAATAAGCACATAGACCTGGACCCAATATACCGACTACTGCAACGGACAGTTGGAACTGACAACCTGAAGCGGCAGATTCAAACCACTACAAATGCTGGAGGAAACATCACAGAAGTGCTTCAAAGGAGGCTCCCAAGCACTGAGGATGTCACCTAGACAGGGGACGAAACGTCTGCAGCACAAATTCCCAGCTCGGTGAACAGAACCACAACAACGAGCACCCGAGCTACAAATCTTCTCACAAACTTTGAACTGCTACCTCACAGTGCCTTGGGACCTGGGTTTGGGTGATTGTGTGGAGTTTGTACATTCTCACCATGTCTGCATGGATTTTCATTGGGTACAACTGTTTCCTCCCAAGGTCCAAAGATGTGCAGATTGAGTGGATTAGCCATGCTAAATTGCCCATAATGTCCAGGAATGTGTAGGCTAGGTGGATTAGCCATGGGAAATACAGGGTTACCGGGATAAAGTAGTGGGTGCATCTGGGTAGGTTATTCTTTGGAGGGGGCGGTGTGGATTCAATGAGCCAAATGGCCTTCTTACACATTGTAGGAATTCTAGGATTCTGGATTACTAGTCCAGTGACATTGCCACTACGGCACCATCCTCTCTTATAATTGAGTTTAGTTTAGGTGCTACTAGTCAATTTAGGTGACTGGCACATTAAAAGCCACTTTTCCCACTATCCTTTATTCCCTCTAACACATTCCTGTAAACAGTCAACTATCCCATTCACAGCCCTTTAATGTTGAACCTTGTGCAATATTTTATGACAAGTGAAAAGGTCTCTTGCCAAGAAATCACAAGAAATTGAGTTACAACAGAAAGTGATGGAAAGAAATAGTATTTATATGTAACAAAATAAAGCAGGAACTTAACAATCAAAAAATGTACAATGAACCCATGTATGTTCCTATTGTATAACACCATTTTTTTACACTTTTTCTTCACCAATTCTATATGGTACAACCTCTGTTGCATCAGCAGAGGTAGAGCTCGGATCCCTGACCTGACTGCTGACATGCAGGCCATGAGTCTCTGGACAACAGAAGACCCTGACAAATGTTCCACGAGTATTCATGCAGGCATGGACTCAAAGATCAGGCATTGCAATCTTGAACAATGTTAATTGTCCATTCCAAATTGTTCTTGAGAAGGTGCCATTGTGCTGCCATTTTGAAATGCTACAAACTATATGTTGAAGAAACACCCACAATGCTGTGAAAAATGGAGTTCCAGAATATCAATTAATGACAGTGAAGAAACAGTCATATTGTTCCAAGTCAGAAGGGTGTGTGATTTTGACGGGAATTTGCAGATGGTGGTTTTCTCTTCCACCTGCTGCCCCTGTCCTTTGAGGTCAAAGCTTTCCAAACATTTTCCCAATGTGACCATTTTGAGTCTTGAAAATTGGTGTGAAATCTCTGTGAGAACTGTGAGAACAAGGTTAGGGTTATAATTGGGAATGGGAAGACATATGAGACCAAAAGGATGGGGGATGGAAGACCTATGAGAAGAAGCATGAGCAGTGTCATGACAGTTATTATTGCCTCTGAGTTTATGACAACAAAACTTTACCTTGAATTGGGTCTACTTAGCATCTCAACCACCTCTTCAGGAACCCCTGTTCTTGGTGGTAGAATTTGTGGATTTGGAAGGTGCTATCAAAGAAACTGTGGTGATTTATTACAGTTCATCTTGTTGATGGTACAAAGTGCTGCCATTGTGCCTCAATGTTGGAGGGACTCAATGTTTAAAGTGATGGATTGTGTGCCAATCAAGCAAGTTGCTGAATGCTGTCAAGATTCTTCAGAGGTCCTGCTCTCTTCCAAGCAAGTAGAGTATTCCGTCAGTTGTGAAATAGCTGGAAAGTCATCTGACATAGAACATAGAACAGTTCAGAACAGTACAGACCCTTCATCCCTTAATGTTGTGCCGGCATTTTATCTTACTCTAAGATCAGACTAACCTCCATCCCCTTCATTGTACTAACTTCCATGTGCTGATCCAAGAGTCACTTAAATTAATGTATATAACTCTGCTACCACTGCTGGCAGTGCATTCCATACACCCATCACACTGACATTTCCCCTAAACCTTCGTCCAATTACCTTAAAATTATGCTGCTCATGATAGACATTTCTGCCATGGGAAAAATCTCTGGCTCTATCAAGTCACCTCTCATCCTTCTTCTCTCCAATGAGAAAAGACCTAGCTCCCTCAAACTATCTTCATAGGACATGCCATCCAGTCCAGGCAGCATCCTGGTAAATCTCCTCTGCACCCTCTCTAATGCTTCCACGTATTTCCTATAATGAGGCAACCAGAACACGAACACAATATTCCAAGTGCGGTCTAACCAGGATTCGATAGAGCTGGAACACCTTCTTAACAATCCTGTCAACCTGGGTGGCAACTTTGAGGGAACAATGGACATAGACCCCAAATCCCTCTGTTCCTCCACACTGCAGAGAATCCTGCGTTTAACCCTGTATTCTGCATTCAAATTCAATCTTCCAAAGTGAATGACTTCATACTTTTCTGGGGTGAACTCTATCTGCCACTCATCAGCCCAGTTCTGCAACCTGTCAATGTGTCGTTGACAGCTACAACAGCCCTCCACACTATCTATAACTCCACCAACTTTTGTGTCATAGGAAAACCTATTAACTCACCTTAAGGAGCCCTGTCTGATCCTTGCCTCCTCAATCTTAAGTAAGCTTCCTTCTTCCTCTTGATTAGTTGTTCCACATCCCTTGTCAGCTTGTCTTTCAACCTACCATCACTTCCTTGCCTCAGTGGGACATTCCTGTCCAGCACTATCAGCAAGTGCTTCCTAAACAATTTCCACATTTCTGTTGTACATTTCCCTGAGAACATCTGTTCCCAATTTAGATGCCCCAATAGCATTGTAATCCCGCTCCCCCAATTAAATACTTTCCCATATTGTCTGCACCTATCCTTCTCCATGAGTAGAGTAAAAGTCATGGAGTTGTGATCACTAACAGCAAAAAGCTCTCCCACCAAGTGATCTGACACCGGCATGGTTCATTGCCAGGCTCCAAATCTAATATGACCTCCCCTCTCGTCGACCCATCTACATAATTGTATCAGGAAACCTTCCCAGCCACCCTGACAAAAACTGTTCCATCCAAATTATTTGAATTAATAGGTCTAAATATTAGGGAAACTAAAGTCACCATGACAACTTCCTCATCGAAGTCATTTAGATTAGATTTCCTACAGTGTGGAAACAGGCCCTTCGGCCGAACCAGTCCACACCGACCCTCTGAGGAGTAACCCACCCAGACCCATTTTCCTCTGACTAATGCACCTAACACTATGGGCAATTTAACATGGCCAATTCACCTGTCCTGCACATCTTTGGACTGTGGGACGAAACCAAAGTGCCCAGAGGAAACACATGCAGACATGAGGAGAATGTGCAAACTCCACACAGACAGTAACCCGAGGCTGGAATCGAACCTAGGACCCTGGTGTTGTGAGGCAGCAGTGCTAACCACTGTGCCACCATGCCACACTGAAAATCACAAAGAGCAGAGGTCCCAGAACAGATTCCTGCAGAACACCACTGGTACCAAGCTCCAGGGTGAATACTTCCAATCTATCACCACCCTTGGTCTTCTGTGAACCAGCCAATTCTGCATCCAGACAGACAGGCTTCCCTATATCCCATCCTCCTTACTTTCTGAATAAGCCTACCATGGGGAACCTTATTAAGCACCTTGCTAAAATCCACGTACAACACATCCGCTGCTCTACTTTCATCAATGTGTTTTGTCACATCCTCAAAGAATTCAATAAGGTTTGTGAGGCATGACCTGGCCCTTACAAAGCCATGCTGACTGTCTCTAATCAAACTATGCTTTTCCAAATAATCATAGATCCTGTCTCTCAGAATCCCCTCCAATACTTTACCCACCACAGACATGAGACTGACTGGTCAGTAATTCTCAGAATTATCCCTATTTTCTTTCTTGAAGGGTCTAACATTTGTCACCCTGCATTTATCTGGCAGTACTCCAGTGAACAGTGAGGATGCAAATGTAGAACAATCTGTTCCCTCACTTCCTGTAGTAACCTAGGGTATATTCCATCTGGCCCAGGGGATTTATCTTTCCTTATGCTTTACAAAATTGTCAGCACATCGTCCTTCCTAACATCAGCTTCTTCTACCATATCAGTTTGTTTCATGCTGTCCTCAAAAATATCAAGGTCTCTCTCAGTAGTGAATGCTGAAGCAAAGTATACATTAAGGATCTCCTCTATTTCCTCCATCTCCAAGCGCAAGTTCCTTCCACTATCCCTGATGGGCCCTACCCTCACTCTAGCCATCGCCTTGTTTCTCACATAAGTGTAGAATGCCTTAGGGTTTTACTTAATCCTACCTGCTAAAGCTTTTTCACACCCTCTTCTAGCTCTCTTAAGTCCATTCTTCAGTTCCTTCCTGGCTATCTTGTAACCCTCTAAAGCCTATCTGATTCTTGCTTCCTCAACCTTAAATAAGTTTCCTTCTTCCTCTTGACTCGATGTTCCACATCCCTTGTCAGCCAAGGTTCTTTCAACCTACCATCACTTCCTTGCCTCAGTGGGACAATCCTGTCCAGCACTATCAGCAAGTGCTTCCTAAACAGCCTCTATGTTTCTGTTGTGCATTTCCCTGAGGACATCTGTTCCCAACTTAGGTGCCCCCCAGTTCCTACCTAGTAGCATTGTAATCCCCCTCCCCTAATTAATTACTTTTTCATACCATCTGCCCCTATCCCTCTCCATGAGTATAGTAAAAGTCATGGAGTTGCAATCACTATCGCTGAAATGCAATCACTATCACTGAGAGATCTGACACCTGGCATGGTTCATTGCCAGGCTCCAAATCCAATATGGCCTCCCCTCTCGTCGGCCTATCTACATATCGTATCAGGAACCCTTCCTGGCCACCCTGACAAAAACTGCTCCATCCAAACTATTTGAACTAATAGGTTCAAATATTAGGGAAGTTAAAATCACCCATGCCAACAACCCTGTTACATCTGCACTGTTCCAAAGTCTGCCTCCAAATCTGCTCCTCCACGTCTCTGTTGCTATTGGGGTCCTGTAGAAAACTCCCAATAAAGTGACTGCTCCTTCCCTGTTTCTGATTTCCAGCCATACTAACTGTAGACAAACCTTCCTCGATGATCTCCCTTTCTGCAGCTATGATACTATCCCTGATGAGCAATGCCACTCCTCCACCTCTTTTACCTTCCTCCCTATTCCTTTTCAAACATCTAAACCCTGGAAAATTGAAGAACCAATCCTGCCCCGTGATATCCAAGTCTCTGTAATGGCCATAACATCATAGTTTTAAGTACTGATCCATGCTCTGAATTCATCAACCTTATTCCTGACACATTTTGCATTAAAATAGACACACTTCAACCCATCACACTGACTTCACCTTTGCCCTATTAAGTGCCCATCTCTCCTCACTCTCTGCACACTGTATCTGGCTGTTCACTACCTACTCCATCATCTGATCTGTAGCTCAGCTTCCCACCCCCTGCCAATCTAGTTTAAACCCTTTTGAAGAGCTCTAGCAAACCTCCCACCCCTCCAGTTCAGGTGCAACCCATCCTTCTTGTACAGGTCCCACTTTCCCTAAAAGGTATCCTAATGGTCCACGTATCTGAAGCCCTCCCTCCTACACCGTCTCTGGTCCTCTAGCTCTTTTGCATTTTGCATGCTTCTTTCCTGCAAGGAGACCTGTAAGTGAGAGTAACGGATGTGTTGAATGTTATATTAAAAAGTATTTATTGAGGTAGTAATGAAGGAGTTGCATACACTTCATAAATGTAAATGGCAATGGTAGATGGACAAACAAGTGTGGAGAAAGGATGTATACACCAACAAGATTGGTTGTTGTGAAGAAATGGTGTGCTGAAGAAGGCTTGAGAAGGTAGTTGACTATGCCACTGTCCTCTTCCCTGTTTATGTCATTAAACTGCTTTGGGCACTAAATCCATGATCATGATTCACACTCCTGCTGCTAACCTCATGTGAAACCTTCAGCCTTATCTTTGTTTTACTAGTCAGCCTCTTCTTACCAATCTTCAAGAAGAGTATCTTCCTGGAGCCCCTTATAGAGACCAGTATCATTTGCAGTGAGGTGTCACTAAAATCGGGCAGCATTTTTGAATATTTCAGTCTGTTGTGACAATTTGTTCTATCCTATGCCCAACTCCAGAATCCACCATATATCATGTTTGTAATGTCCCTTTAACTTGAATATAAATTAGCTCCTATGGGTTATCTTTAGATCAGCTCAAGCTAATTTGTCATGAAACTAGGAAATAATATAACATAGTGGCTGAGTCAAAAGGTACTACATGCATTACCAAATTTCTTCAACTCCCTGCACCTTATCCCTGCATATTGCCAACCCTTTAAGCCTACACTAATATATCTGAGCTCCTTCCTCATAGATATTTTTCCCATTCCTTTCATTACTTAAGATGTTATTTTAATAACCATGGTAACATTTTGAATATGATCATGTTATGATTAATCAGGATTGAAATGGGGGAGAGAGAGCAGAGTCTTACAATGGGGTGGTAGCATGGAAGAGATTAGCTGATATTGTTGTCACTAACGGCGGTGCCAGGTGAGGGATCAGGGATGGTGAGCAGGAGGTGTAATTGTCTACTTGTCTCAGGAGTGAGAAGGCACAATTAGTGGGAGGTTTCCTTGATACGAGGGGTAGGGGATGTCTCCTGCTCCTCCAGGGCCCCAAGAAGTGCTCAAAAAATGTACCTACCTTCTATTGCCAGGTGCCCCTGTTTCTATTTCACTGCTGGTTTTCCCATGCCCTGAGAAACGCATTGTGTTAAATTTAAATCAGGCTCTGATTGTACTGTGAAAGCTAACAAAATATCCTGTCTCTCCAAGTTAAGGTACAAAAAACAGCTGAAATCTTCTCCTGAAAAATGGCAGATGTGTTTCGATTAAATGGCAAATTCTGAAAGTCAGCAGAGAGAGCCACCTACTGGTGTCTGACCTCAAAAATATCAACAAGCAAATTCTTATAGAGTTTATTATTTCTTTTGCTGAAATGGTGTAATTTAACTTTCCAGAGGGGTCCTATAAATTGTCTAAAATTAGAAATGCAAAGCTACATAAATATCATAGTGATAGTTATCATAGACCCAGAGGACCATTGGGGTGCTCTTTCATTACAGAGAGATGCCTAATAGTGAGCTTAATTTGAGAGTCACCATGCATCAGACAAGGGGCAAACTTGAGAAGGTGTGACCTTTACAGTGACCTCAGCCAGTACAGGAATTGAACCGGTGCAGTTGGTATTACTCTGCATTACAAAACCAGCCATCCAGCAACTGAGCGAACTGACCCTGTAAATATCATGCTGGAAAAGCGCAGCAGGTCAGGCAGCATCCAAGGAGTAGGAGAATCGACGTTTCGGGCATGAGCCCTTCTTCAGCCCTCCTGCTCCTTGGATGCTGCCTGACCTGCTGCGCTTTTCCAGCAACACATTTTCAGCTCTGATCTCCAGCATCTGCAGTCCTCACTTTCTCCTGTAAATATCATACCCACTCAATTCTATAACAACTCATTATAGAATACAAAAGGCCCAGAACAGCCCCAGGATGTGGCCATAGCCTAATAATTGGTAATATGGTTGATCCAATGTCACCTGTCATAATGCAGTAGAATCTTCTGTCTTTCACAGCCCAGGTAGAGTTTTGTGGTGGGGGATATTTAATCAGGAAGGAATGTGGGGAGCCCAGATCTGGTCACCTTCTTGATTCCACAATGAATAAGTTTGTGGTGACTTAGTCTTACAAACCCTTTGCCAATTGAGACCCTTATGAGCAAGTAAATGGCTTCATTCCAACACCACTGACATCAAACCAGCATGGGTAAGGAGCTCATTGTAGGGAGAGCATGACAAGTAACCATCCACGTGTTGAATTGCTTGTCAGCCCCTTGCAGTGTGCGTATGGGTCTGGTGGGTATTTTTCAAAGACATTCAATAGACAATAGACAATAGACAATAGGTGTAGGAGTAGGCCATTCTGCCCTTCGGGCCTGCACCACCATTCAATATGATCATGGCTGATCATCCTTAATCAGTACCCTGTTCCTGCCTTATCTCCATAACCCTTGATTCCACTATCCTTGAGAGCTCTATCCAACTCTTTCTTAAATGAATCCAGAGACTGGGCCTCCACTGCCCTCTGGAGCAGAGCATTCCACACAGCCACCACTCTCTGGGTGAAGAAGTTTCTCCTCATCTCTGTCCTAAATGGTCTACCCCCTATTTTTAAGCTGTGTCCTCTGGTTCGGCACTCACCCATCAGCGGAAACATGTTCCTTGCCTCCAGAATGTCCAATCCTTTATTAATTTTATATGTCTCAATCAGATCCCCTCTCAGTCTTCTAAACTCTAGGGTATACAAACCCAGTCGCTCCAGTCTTTCAGCGTAAGGTAATCCCACCATTCCAGGAATTGACCTCGTGAACCTACGCTGCACTCCCTCAATAGCCAGAATGTCTTTCTTCAAATTTGGAGACCAGAACTGCACACAGTACTCCAGGTGTCGTCTCACCAGGGCCCTGTACAGCTGCAGAAAAACCTCTTTGCTTCTATACTCAATCCCTCTTGTTACGAAGGCCAGCATGCTATTAGCCTTCTTCACTACCTGCTGTACCTGCATGCTTACCTTCATTGACTGGTGTACAAGAACTGCCCCCTTACCTTAAATTGATTCCATTTAGGTAGTAATCTGCCTTCCTGTTCTTGCCACCAAAGTGGATAACCATACATTTATCCACATTAAACTGCATCTGCCATGCATCTGACCACTGAGCTAACCTGTCCAGGTCACTGTAATCTCCTAACATCCTCCTCACATTTCACCCTGCCACCCAGCTTTGTATCATCAGCAAATTTGCTAATGTTATTACTAATACCATCTTCTATATCATTAGCATATATTGTAAAAAGCTGCGGTCCCAGTACTGATCCCTGCGGTACCCCACTGGTCACTGCCTGCCATTCCAAAATGGAGCCGTTTATCACTACTCTTTGTTTCCTATCAGCCAACCAACTTTCAATCCAAGTTAGTACTTTGCCCCCAATACCATGTGCCCTAATTTTGCTCACTAACCTCCTATGTGGGACTTTATCAAAAGCTTTCTGAAAGTCCAGGTACACTACATCTACTGGATCTCCCTCGTCTATCTTCAGAGTCACATCCTCAAAAAATTCCAGAAGATTAGTCAAGCATGATTTCCCCTTCATAAATCCATGCTGACTCTGACCTATCCTGTTACTACAATCCAGATGTGTCGTAATTTCATCCTTTAGAGAAGACTCCAGCATCTTTCCCACCACTGAGGTCAGACTAACTGGTCTATAATTTCCTGCTTTCTCTCTCCCACCTTTCTTAAAAAAATGGTACAACATTAGCCGCCCTCCAATCCTCAGGAACCGACCCCGATTCTATTGAACTCTGGAAAATAATCACCAACGCATCCATGATTTCTCGAGCCACCTCCTTCAATACCCTGGGATGTAGACCATCAGGTCCCAGGGACTTATCAACCTTCAGACCAAACAGTCTCTCCAACACCAATTCCTGGCAAATATAAATTCCCTTCAGTTCAGGTCCTTCAGCCACTGTTACCTCAGGGATATTGCTTGTGTCTTCCCCAGTGAACACAGATCTGAAGTACCAATTCAATTCTTCTGCCATTTCTTTGTACCCCATAATATATTCCCCTGTTTCTGTCTTCAAGGGCCCAATTTTAGTCTTAACCATTTTTTTGCCTTTCACATACCTAAAAAAGCTTTTACTATCCTCCTTTATATTTTTGGCCAGTTTACCTTCGTACCTCATTTTTTTCTCTGCGTATTTCCTTCTTAGTAATCCTCTGTTGTTCTTTAAAAGCTTCCCAGTCCTCCGTTTTCCCACTTATCTTTGCTATGTTATACTTTTTCTCTTTTAACTTTATATGTTTCTTAACTTCCCTCGTCAGCCATGGCCACCCATGTCTCCTCCTAGGATCTTTCTTCCCTTTTGGAATGAACTGATCCTGCATCTTCTGCATTATACACAGAAATATCTGCCATTGTTCCTCCACTGTCATCCCTGCTAAGGTATTGCACCATTGAACTTTGGCCACCTCCTCCCTCATAGCTCCATATTCAACAGAAATATTGTCACTTCCGATTGTACCCTCTCTCTCTCAAATTGCAGATTGAAGCTTATTGTATTATGGTCACTACTTCCCAATGACTCCTTCATTTCGAGGTCCCTGATCAATTCTGGTTTGTTGCACAATACCAGATCCAGAATTGCCTTCTCCCTGGTTGGCTCCAGCACCTAAGAATCCAATGCCTGATCGACAGTCATGGCAGGAGGAAGAGGTAGGTCATGCTGAGAGAAACCCTTTTACCCTTGCTGCCAAAACCCCAGTCCCTTCATCCATGACCACTACACTCACAAACCTACACCTGTCATCATTCACCTTTGGCTTCAAATCTAGTGACAATCCTAAATCTAAGGTCGTTGTCAAACGCCACTGCAATAGCATTGCCATTCAATAGACCTGCCAGCTCTTGATGGGCGGGAGAACTGTTTCTGGGATTGTTGATTCCAGGGAAAAGCCAGCGCTGGTCTGTCAAGTGTCTGAGTCACACATGATGAGACAGCTTTCAAGGCTCTCCAGAGGGAAGCTGAGACATTGCCATTTTTATTCTGAGTTTTTATGACACTGATATCAACAGTGCTACAGAATTTTTAACATCAAGTCAAAACCCCACAGATAAAATATCCTATGTATGATCATGTAGAGAAGTTGCAAATAGAATACCTCTTTTAAAACTTAATTAATGCGATATGGGCATTGCTGACTGGGCCAGCGTTTATTGCCCATCCTGTATCACCCTTGAGAAGTTGATAGTGAGCTGCCTTCTTGAATTGCTGCAGTCTTTGAGGTATAGATATACCCACAATGCTATTAGAGAGGGTGTTCTGGATTTTGACACAGCACCAGTGAAGGAAGAGCAATGCAAGTCAGAATGTGCATGGTTTGGATGGGAACTTTCAGGTGCTAGTGTTCCCATCAATCTGTTGCCCTAGTTATTCTTAGTGGTAGAGTTCACTGATTTGAAAGGTGCCATCATAGAATGAGAGGTGATTGCCCAGTGTATTATCATGGACTGTTGATCCAGAGACCCAGGTAATGTTATGGAGAGCTGGATTCAAAACCTGCCAGGACAGATGATGAAGTTTGAATTCAATACAAATCTGGTTTTAAGAGTCTAATAATGACCATGAATTATTGTTGATTGTCAGAAAAATCACTTATGCCCTTTAGGGAAGGAAACTGCCATCCTTACCTGGTCTCCAGACTGACAGCAATGTAATTGATTCGTAACTGCCCCTCTGGAAAATTAGAGGTTGGCAAAAAACCCATCATGGCAACGCTATCATTGTGTGAATGAATAAAGTAGAAAAAGCTTCAGTGAGTCACAGCAGAGTAAGTTGTAGATAGGCCAGGCTGCTGCTCCTGTGTATTCATTGAAAGGAGTGAATGTTAAAGGTGATAGACAGGGTATCAATCAAGTAGGCTGCTTTGGCCTAGATGGTGTTGTGCATTGTTGGTATGAACTGCAGCAATCCATTACACACTTGACTTTTCCTTTGGGATAGTGAGCAAGCTTTGAGTTAGGAGACGAGTTACTCACTGCAGTATTCCTGGAGTGTAACCTATTTTTTTTTATCATTCAGTTCAATTTCTGACAAGGGTAATCCCTAAGATGTTGATATTGGGAAATTCAGTGCTGATAATTGTAATAAACACCATGGGGAGATGGTTAGATTCTGACCTTATCATTTTTGTATATGAATGTTACGTGCTACTGATCAGCTGTTGTCAGGTGTTGCGATTTATGAACATGAACTCTGAGGAATTGTGAATGACACTGAACATTATACAATCACCAACAAACATTTCTGAACTGTTGATGAAAGGTAGGCCATTCATTGATGAAACAGTTGAAGGTGGTTGGGTCTGTAACAGTTCCTAAGAAACTAACATTCTATGGCATAGTGATAGTGTCACTACCAGTAGATCAGAATGCTTGGGTTCAAGACCCGTCTGTTCCAACAGTGCCTGAATATTTTAAAACATATCAACCCTAAGGAACTCAATCTTGGAACTGATATGACTAACAACCACAAATGTTTTCCTTTGTGTTAGTTTTGATCCAATGAATGGAAAATTTTTCCAATTGATTCCAGTTTTGCTCGGGCTTCATGATACAATGAGAAAGTGAGGACTGCAAATACTGGAGATCAGAGTTGAGAGTGTGATGCTGGAAAAGCACAGCACATCAGGCAGCATCCGAGAAGCAGGAGAGTTGATGTTTCAAGCATAAGCCCTTCATCAGGAATGAGGCTTGTGGGTCAGGGCTGAGAGATAAATGGGAGGGGTTTGGGGGAAGGAAGCTGAGAAAGCGATAGGTAGATGAAGGTGAGGGGGAAGGTGATAGGTCAGAGGGGGGAGTGATGGACAGGTCCGGAGGGCGCTGTCGAATAGGAGGCATGGGACTGGGATAATATGCGGGGGGAGGAGAAACGAGGAAATTGTTGAAATCCACATTTATCCAGCGCAGTTGCAGGGTCCCAAGGTGGAATATAGGTTGTTCTTCCTCCAGGCATTGGGTGGTAACGGTTTGGCGGTGGAGGAGGCCCTGGGCCTGCATGTCCTTGATGGAGTAGGAGGGGGAGTTGAAGTGCTCAGCCACGGGGTGGTGGGGTTTGGTGAGTGCGGGTGTTCCAGACGTTCTCTGAAATGTTCCGCAAGAAGGCGTCCTGTCTCCCCGATGTAGAGGACACCACACTGGGTGCAATGGATGCAGTAGATGACATTGGTAGAGGTAATTTATCTGTATCCTTTCACATCTGTCAGAAATTTACTTGTATCTCTACCAATGTCATCTACTGCATCCGTTGCACCTGATGTGGTCTCCTCTACATCGGGGAGACAGGACACCTTCTTGCAGATCGTTTCAGAGGATATCTCTGGGACATCCGCACCCAACAACCCCACCGCCCCGTGGCTGAACACTTTAACTCCCCCTCCCATGCCCCCAAGGACATGCAGGTCCAGGGCCTCCTCCACCACCAAACCATTACCACCCAATACCCGGAAGAGAAACGACTCAAATTCTTCCTTGGGACCTTGCAACCGTACGGGAGAAATATGGATTTAAACAGCTTCCTCATTCCCCTCCCCCCACATTATTCCAGTCCTAAGCCTCCAACTCCGCACTGCCCTCTGGACCTGTCCATCACTCCCCCCCTGACCTATTACCTTCTCCCTCACCTTCATCCACCTATCACTTTCTCAGCTACCTTCCCCCAAACCCCACCCCATTCCCATTAATCTCTCAACCCCGGCCCATAAGCTTCATTCTTGATGAAGGGCATATGCCCAAAATGTCAATTCTCCTGCCCCTCAGATGCTGCCTGACCTGCTGTGCTTTTCCAGCATTACACTCTCTTAATGATACTATACCTGATCTTGACTGGATGTCAAAGCCAGTTATTCAAAATTCATAATTTGAGTTGAAGTCCTTTGATGAGGTTGTAGTATGCATTAGTACCAATGACATAGACAGGAAGACTGATGAAGTGCTACAAGCAAAGTTCAGGAAGCTAGGCCCTAAGTCTGAAAAGCAGGACCTCCAGTATTGTAATCTCAGGATTACTCTCCATGCCACTTGATAATAAGGTGAGGATTAGGAAGATAGTACAATTTAACACATGGCTGAACAGCTGTTGCAGTGGGAGGGTTTCAGATTTCTTTTATCATTGGGATCTCTTCCAAGGCAAATGGGTTGTATCTTAACTGGAGGGGCACCAACATCCTGGCAGGGCGGTTTGCTAGTACAATTTGGGTGGATTTAAACTAATAAGGCAGTGGGGTGGGAATCAAAATAGCAGGTAAGAATGTGAGCAGAAGATAGAGGTTAGTAGGCAAAACAAGCAGGATGAGTCTAACAAACATGATGAGGGACAAAATTATAAACGATGAAAATGTAAACTGAAAGGCTCAGAGTCACCAGGGAGTAATAAGTAAAGATGAAGAGTTTGCAAAGTGTGATGCCTAGGAAAAAATTAAAATAAAAAGGCAACTCAGTGGAATTTATTTAAAAATCTTGCACCAAAATAAATGGGATGAAGTTGATGTGCTGACAGCGCAAATGGAGACAAATTGTTATGACCTGATAGGGATCACTACACATGGTTGCAGGAGGATCAGATCAGAGTGTTAAATGTCCAAGGGTACTTTGTATTTTGAAGTGATACACAAGAAGGAATAGGAGGTGGTATTGCTTTCTTGATTAAGGATGACATTGAGACTGCATTGCAAAATAGAATTGGCACTAGGGATCAAAATGTTGAATTAGTTTGGGTGCAAATAAAAAGCAAGGGAAGAAACCTTTGGTAGGAATAATTTACAGGCCCCTGAACAGTACTTCCAAAGTACTACATAGTATAAACCAAGAAATAACGAGGCCTTGTGAGAAGGGCACAATGATAATTATGGGTGATTTTAACATACATATTGACTGGATTAATCAACTTGTCAAGGGTAGACCGGAGGGAAAGTTACATAGTGTGTATGAGGGATTGTTCCTTACAGCAACACTGCCATAGTGCCAACCAGAGAACTGGCTAGTTTAGATTGATAAGTAGTGTTGTAGTTAAAGATCCTCTGGGAAGGAGTGATCACAGCATGCTAGAGTTTCAAGTTCGGATTAAAAGGCTGAAGACAGAGTCGTAATTGAGAGTTTTAGTATTGAGCAAATTATACAGGCCTGAGGAAGAAGTTAGCCCTCGTGAACTGGGCAAAAATACAAAGGACAGGACAGTCGAAGGTCAGTGGCAAATGCTTAGGGAGATACTAAATACCTCTCAATCAGAATATAAACCTCAAAGGATTCTGGAATGGTACCGGTAGATTGGAAACACTAATGCGACACTCATTCATTTGACCTCTGTGCTGGGGAAGTTTCTGAAATGAATCATAAAGGAGATAACTGAACACTTGGGAAACAAAGGTCAATTCACCAGCATCTGCATAGTTTCTTGAAGAGTCACTTCATCTGACAAAGAAGCAGCACTCTTCAAATAAACCTGTTGGATTATAACCTGGTATCATGTGACTTCTGACCTTGTCCATCCAGGCCAACGCCAGCACCGTAAGTGGTTGTGAACATGGAGATGAACTGAATCAGCAGCTGAGTTGGAGATGGGGAGGAGCATTCAGCAGGTGTTATTCAGTAACAAACATCCTTCCCCATGACACCGAGGTTGAGCCCTTCTATGGCTACTCCCTTTTGAACATACATCCCTGTGCTATTACATCTAGCAAGGCAGCCTTGTAGACATACCCAGTGATTGATTGGAGGAGTATTTGATATTTGCTGAAAACCATTGACTGAAGCAATTGGCTAAGTGCCAATTTTTGTAAATTTCATGGAAGGTTTCTCTCTGTGAGGTCTTGTGGTTTTTCTCATGCCATCATTCCAAACTCACCTCACTAAACATGCAAGATGCCCCTACAGTGTCCTGTTAATCTGATTCTCCCATTCCCAGCAGTTGAAAGTCCTCAAATATGCAGGACTTCCAAAGATTCCTGGAATCGGCACTGTATTAAAAGGTACTGTCCATCTAGTCAAGCACTGGCAGTCTGACACTGCCCTGGATACGACAGGACATAGAATGGTGTTTCCTTCCCTCAGGATTGGCAGAAGAGGTCATAACACTAGACCCTGCCAGCCAACAACCATCCAAAGGAATGCCTAGCAGTGTAGGAAGAAAGCCAAATAACCTTTACTGCTCCATTAGGCTTACAACCACTCTGCTACCACACCCAGTTTCCACCAAAGCTCATGCTCTATTACTATTCCAAACATTTTTGCATAGGCACTGTTATCCACCTAATTACCCTTTCCGATTAACTCCGCATGGCCTGTACATTGTATACACACTTACACGGCACATAACAAGCTTCCCTCATCTGCACCCATACTAACAGTTATGACAACCACGTTTATCTCACTCAAACCCCTAATATTGCTCATTCCAGAAGAAGGTGTCCCATAATGGGGCCAAAAGAGGGAGAACAGGTGATAGGGTGCCTCATCATACCCTGTGAGGGGAACTTGGCCTTCACTGGTGTGGACCAGGACCAGTCCTGTGGATACGTCAGAACATCCATAACATAGAAACCAATCAAGAAGCATCATCCATTGCATTGCCACTTTCCTGTTATCCTCATTGTAAATGTATCCTTAACATGCCAGAAGTTTTACGCCTGGTCCATGCTGCATTCTCTCTTCTCCTGCAGGCATGAGCGTGGCCTCCACAGACAAGTGAGCAGCCCCACAAGACATCTCCTCTTCAACATCTAAGGAAGACAAGGTGGTTTCCTGTACCACCTATGATCACAGATACTGACACCTTGGTGGGGATGTTAGTTCAATTTGGCAGCACAGGCTGGTAAGCATATCGCTCCCACATCTCCCCATGCCCCAAGTTACTGTAATGACAAAGCATTTATTTGACTGTTTAAAAAACCCACCTCTTCTGCTCATGAACTTTAGAAAGGAAAATCATGGTCCACACTGACTTAATGAAATTCCAGACCCAGAGCAGTGTGGTTGACTCTTAACAGTTCTTTAAATGTCTGAGGAAGTCATTCAGGTCAAGGGCAACAAATGTTAATCCTACCAATGGCATTCCATAAAATAATTTTTTTAAATGCTCAAAATGCATTGTATGCAAGGATTTTTAAAATCTTCTCTAAATACATTTACCTAGATTATTTCTAACAACAATGATATGTTCTGCTCTCAGAATACCTCCATGTGCACTTCCTTCATAAGGAGATTGCCAATTCACCACACTGTCGTCCACTCCTGCCACCTGACTTGCATCCGGTCTATCATGACTGTCAGCCTGCAAGACCAGATCAGCCTGGTAAGCACTTCCATATTATTTTTCTGCCTTCCCTGCGTCATTTTTACAGAACCCAGAAGGACTGGAGAATTGCTGATGTTGTCCCCTTGTTTAAGGAGGGAAGCAGGAATGATCCAGGTAATTATAGACCATTGAGCCTGATGTCAGTGGTAGGAAAGATGCTGCAGGAGGTACTGAGGGATAGGATCTATTTACATTTGGAAGAAAATGAGCTTATCAGTGAACTAGAATTAGCAGTAAAGGTTATGAGGCAGGAGATTGAGGATAGGGGGGCAGTGGTGCTATGTTGTGATGCAAATTATGTGCTTCTGAGGAACTGACCCATCAAAGCTGAATGCATTCTGTATGTCAGGAGATACCTTGCAGTCTCACTGAAGGGTCAAAGGTGGCTGCTATCCAGCAAAGTTCTATGTCCGTTTGTGAAGATTGATTTCTTCTTCACAAGTCTGGACTACAGTCCAGCCATTTTCCCTCGGGCAGACCCAATTTAACCATTTGGCAGATTATAACACTTTATGCAGTATACCTGCTGACTGAAAGGAGTGTTTGAGACGTATAATATATTATCATATTTATTTATTTACATCGTAATATTCTAGCTAAATGGCAGAACAGGCTAGAGGGGCTGAATGACACACATCTGATCTAACATGACATTTGGAACAAGAATTGTGTTAAAATAGTTCATGAATAAATTTGATATCTCTGTAAGCTTGCATACCATAACCAGAGTCTATTGCCTTAGACTGATTACCAATGAATTAAGGTCCCTGTCTTAATGGAGTTTCAAGTACTGTTACAATTAAAGATCACTTTTTTTTCTTAGGGTATGAAGAATAAATTCAATGCTAAAATGAAAATATTTCTAGCAGAGTTTTAAGTGACATAAACTACTTTTCATTTGGCATGTTTTCCCAAATTCTACAGTAAACATTTGTGACATTCCACAGTAACAGCTCCTACTTTCTATAAAACACAAAACAAGAAACAGCACACCTGAAATTTAAAACAAATAGAAACTCTGGCATTACACAAGTGCACTGGTACAGGACTCTTTGAAAGTTGAGAACCAGATTCGTTCTCTGCAGACGTTGACTGACTTGCTTTTCTTATTCAGTATTTTCTCTTTTCAGGCTTACACGTGAGACAGGTAGTCAGTTGCTGGGTAGATTTTTGAAAGCCATTACCATTTATTCTTGTTTTTGACTCTTATAACTAGTGCAATTACAAAACCTGAACACAGACATATCAGAAGGTTATTATTTTTCTGGCTATATTCCATGGGGAGATTCCACCTTAGTTGAATAATAGCTGGGGTTTTCCAACTCCATGCTCACCAGTTGCAACTGTCCTCCTATTCACTGAAATGGACAAACATAAGCTGGAAAATGCAACAATGGAAAACTGACCAATACATATTTGTAAAATCCCAAAAAATCCAACAACTTTGAATGATAAAAAGAATTGAAAGACATGAGAAAGACATTTTATATTCCATAACTAGACGAATGATCATTTTAATTAACGTAACATTGAGAGCATTTTCCTCCTCAAATATTGTTTAAAGATGTTGTTACACAGCATCTGTAATTAATTATTCTAAAATAATTATTTTTCTGTAATTATGTTCAGCATCAATACAATCCATCTGTTGTATTCTTACCTAGGACAAATCTTAACTCATGTCTCACATGAGATTCTAATAGATTGGTGCTGAAAAAACACAGCAGACCAGGCTTATGCCTGAAACATCAACTCTCCTGCTCCTTGGATGCTGCCTGACCTGCTGTGCTTTTCCAGTACCACAGTTTTTGACTCTGATCTCCAGTATCTGCAGTCCTCACTTTCTCTCACGCGATTCTTGAGTCACTTATTAGGAACAGCTGGGTTGGCTTCCCATCACTGCTGTCGTGAGTCTTACCATCAGAGAATCTTCTCCGAGAATGCAACCAAGATTATGTTATGCAACGTACTTGTTTTAATTTAGTGTGGCAGGGGAATCCAGATGTGAGCAGCTTGTCGAATAAATACAGTGATGACCATATTATAGTCTCTGTTGATCTAGGCTACCTGGAGTGATGCTTCAGTGTTACACTTCTGACTTGGTGGTGAAAATTCTACCATTAACCCAAAGGCTCAATATGAACACAATATCCACAATCATATCTCCAAATAAGAGATAATAAAGATGACATTATTACAATCATAGTATAAATACTTTTTAAAAATTAGACATCGACTCTATTGAGTTAAGCTCAGCAATATCTGATTAATTTTAACCAGATTTGACAATCTGCATTCTATTTTAAGCTGACTCAATAGTCTTGCTAAAATACTGATATTTACTTAGAAAAATGTGAGAAATGCACATTGAAGACCAAAGTACACATTTAAAGATAAAGGACTTTACCAGGCAACAAACAATTAAGATTCAAGAGAAACTTGAACAGTTTATAGTTCACTGTTCTGACAACAAATATACAGGCTAATACTCCTATAAATTAAGAACTCATATTTGTCTTTAGGAACTGATGCACATGGTTAATTCCATATTTTAACAGTTTGAACTGCAAATTTGAGATTCCAGAAGTCTTTGTCGTAAAGCCATGGACTCGTCTCTTTCTTCATCGGTGGATCTGATCCCATCTTCTGCAGAAGCCGATTTAGTAATTACTGTGAAAACAGTTGTAAAAAGGTCACATTTACTCATCTTGATAATGAACAAATTTCAGATTTTTTTAATAACTTTTTTAGCTTCATTGCTTCAAGTGAACATTGGATGTAACTTCATTTTCTACACTCCAGAATATTTTTACTTGAACCAGAACCTAGGTTGATTTCTAATATACCAAGAAAACCAGCAGTGCACCCTCTTCTGTTTAGTTCATCTTTTGCTTTTGTTTTTGTGGGAATGCATTTAGAAATTATCTCAGAATCATAGAATTGATGCATCATAAAAGGAGACCATTTGACCCATTTGCCCAGCTCCCTGAATTCAGTTCCCTTAGTGCCATTCTCTAGCCTTTTCTGTGTAACCCTACACAGTCTTCCTCTTATTTTTTATACATCCAGAAGTGCTCTTACTCTCAACTGAATTTTATTTTTAACCTTGTCACTAAATCATCCATGGTATTTTCTTTCCCCCATCAATTAAACACCATCAGTAAAACACCTGTGTTTCCAAATAAATAATATACATGAAACGCCTGTTAAGGGCAATGCAAACTATCAAAGGTGAGAGAGAGGCAGGGAGAGCAGGAGGGATAAATCAAAATGGATCTGGAAGAGGCTTATTCTTCCTCTTCAGAGCACAAGTGTATTCCAATCAAAGGTCTCAATCGAGTCTGCCTCTACCACACTCAGAGACTGTGTATTTCAAAGACTAACCATTGGCCTGTCCTATAATAGTAGTGCCAAACAGAGAACAGCCAGGGAATTCCTAGAGGCATAGCACTCAACCACAGATTCAATCAATAAGCACATCGATCTGGACCCAATATACCGGCCACTGCAATGGACAGCTGGAACTGACAACCGGAAGCGACAGATTCAAACCACTATAAATGCCGGAGGAAAGATCACAGAAGCGCTTTACAGGAGGCTCCCAAGCACTGAGGATGTCACCTAGACAGGGGGCGAAACGTCTGCAACACAAATTCCCAGCTCGGCGAACAGAACCACAACGAGCACCCGAGCTACAAATCTTCTCACAAACTTTGGATTTTATAGATGCGCAGCTGAGACTTGATTGAGATTTTGATGAGGTAACTGGGAGGGCTGATGTGGATAACAGAGTTTATCTGGTGCATATGGATTTCCAAAAGGTGTTTGATAAAAGAACAAAAAATTAGACTTGCCAGTAAGGTTAAAAATCATGAATAAAAAGGATAGTGGCAGCTTGGATTGGACATTAGCTGAGTGGGAGGAAACAGAATAGCAGTGATTGATGGCGGTGGCTTTCCTTGAATATAATCCACCTGGTGAAGCATGGCTATGTCCCTGTGGACCTTTGCTTGGGAATGCTGTGGTCAATTAAGGAGCTACCTGGTGACAATGAGCATTCCTGCACAAAAGCTCACCCCAGCAATCACCACTCATCCTCCCAACCCCATCCACATCACCTACTCTGCAGGGACTTGCCTAACTAGCACTAGTACCTCCAGACCCAACTTATCTGACTAGGAGAGTCTGCTCTCTATGGCATCCTTGACTATTAGGCACATTCCCATCAGAGGTCACTGTTCCTGATGGCACTGCCGAGTGCAACAGCTGACTGGCCAGAAGCTCCTGGGAATGTGATCCTGTCTTTCAAAGGAATGAGAGACCTGGAGGCAATTAATTAATTGCCATGTGAATGAAAGGCTCAGCCCAAGGCACCTGAATAATCCAGGTCTAGTTTTCAGTCCTCACAGTTGGGCCTCGGCCACAAAGAGAATTCAACTAGCAAGGCTGTCTGCTTCAATTACAATAATAAAACTTATCTATTTGAGGGATCTATAAGGATCTCTATGAACAGATGCAAGTTCCACAAAGATAGCAAAACTCTCAGAAGCTCACATTCATGGCTGTAATTAAGACGTACAAGTTGGCTATCTCATGTATTGATTTTTAACTCTGATAGCAAATCAGCAGTAAACTTTTTAACAATTTAAAAGATGTGTTGGGTGTACATTGATACTGAAAATGGGTGGAAGCAAAAGGTGTAAAAGGAGAAAATACTCAAATCAGAGAAGTGAAAGAGTTGAAGTTGGGGTGAGACTGAAGATTGTACTCATTTGGACACAATTGTAAGACCTTGTGATAGATTTTCAACTTGCTTCCCAGGCACAATACAGGCAGGGAGTTATCAATCAGTTTTTACAAAAAACATGCTTGATCTTTATTTGTCGTAACAGCCATCAGCAAATCTCCAATTAGGAACAAAGATTTATGCTTTGGGTCAGTGAGGTGCACTTTCGTGAAGCAGGTAACCTCTCACACATTTAGCTTTATCAAAATGCCCTGTGTAGGTTCTGGGGTCACACATTCCTCCACTCAGCTAATTGCCAAAACATACTGAATAAAAGTAGACTGATGTTTTAGAATTGCCAAAGTGTGAAACTTAACTGTCATGCAGCAAATCTGGTTCTTAGTAGTTTGTAGGTCTTCACTAATATCCTCCATGCAGTGCTACTATGTCACATCTAAACTCGCAACTATAGTATTACCTATAGGAACAAATACCATTGCAAGTATATGGTTCAGTAATTACAATAATTCCTTTTCTGTAGAATCTGACAATTTTAAAATGTATTGTAAAATTAAATATGTAAATTTACTTAGCAAATTTAATATAGAATAGATATAGCTAAATATCTTGTTTTAGTATCTCATTCAATTTGTCTGTTTTATTTACAAATAAATTCCAGCTTCCAGTCTTTATTTTAGTCAATTCATTCATTTTAGAGCAACAATGACTGGTTTATGTGAAATAAGTTCTAGAATAAATGTAGAACTTTTGAAATAATGATCCGCCATATTTGCTTGGATGTTAACACAGAAATAATAGCACACCCAGAGTAGAATTCCATGTCCCTTTTGGAAGCAGGTTGGGAGACTGGGGCTCCCACTGAATGGGAGAATAATGCAAGATAGGTCCTTGTAGTCCATTTCTGATCGTTCCAGGTGGAAAAGGGAAGCCTTTATACATTAAGCCAGAAATGCAGATGAGACACTCACTACATACAAACTGTTCAACTTTGCCTGCAGCCTACTGGAGGGTCCCTCATTGCTATAATTCATAGGTTGGAACCTGACTCCTCAGCACTACCACTTCATTCACCCTACCCATCAGGTGATTCTCTCCTTGCAATTATCACACCAGCCCACACTCACTCTCTTTCGACTCCCACTGGCAAATCCCAACGTACATCCGAGCATTATTCTCAGAGTGGTCTCTGCTCCTCCTGGTACTGCCAGTAGTAAAGAACTGGTCGCTTTTAATTGGCTAGCACCTCCTTGCAACAGGATTTCAGTTTTACTAGATTCTGGATTACCCTGACAGAGAATAAGTGTTTGATTATTGCATTTAGACTCAGAGAAATGACACAGGGGTCCAGCCAGTTGTCCTAACTTTGGGCAGGACACACATTACTCATATTAAATTTCACCAACAAACAAAGAATGCTGGAGGAACTCACCAGGTCTGTCAGCATTTGTGGAGACAGAAACAGAGTTAACATTTTGAGTCCAGTATGACTTCTTCAGAACTGAAGAATTGCTTTAGATAACCAGCATTTGCAGTATTTTGCTTTTAATTTTCATCAGTGTGTGCTATTGATATTGTGTCTTAAGATGACTGGAATTTATGAGCCAGGGCCTTTTACAAGCCTAAATTCCAATACAGGATAGAAAAGCACTGATTCCATGGAATTGCTTAACTATTGGCCCTATCTGAATAGCTTTGACCTGACCCAAGATTCCAGTCGATCTTTGAAAGGTAGGGAAGAGTGCCTTATACTTCCTGCACAATTGCCCAGATACTCAGTAAAGTGACAAACAGGAAAATGAGGGAAGAGGCTAGAAATATTCTCTCTTCTTCATTGTTGATTACATGTAGAATGGTCTATGTCTCCATGTTTCAATACAAACCAAGCAGTCACCATTTTCATTCAGAAAATCCTATGTCAAAGTTAAAGAGGCAGAAACTAACTAATCTGGATGGTCACTTCTTCTTGCAGCCTTTGCATTTAGAGAGCAGATCGTCATGGGAACAAAGCTCAGGAAAATTCCTTTTAACCCACTTAAAATTTAAGACACTTGAAAATAATCCTGAGTGCACACTATGGAAAGATCCTTGTAGCAAATGGTGATGTAGATTTTTCTTTTTCTTAGTAATTTCAATAGGAATTTTGAGACTATTCTGGTCCATTGAAATAGGTTTCTGTTCAGAATGGCCATCAAAACATACTGCTGGAATCAGTTGTTGCTACCCTCAGTTTGAGAAGGGTATGATGTTTATTCTTTCTTGCATTCTTTGCAAAAAAGGTGCCTGTTTTGAAGTTTATTTCAACAAAATGTCTTACCTTTCAGTTGTGTTGCATTCTGGTCCATATTGGGGTCAGATTTTTGATCGGCTTTCTTGTGTTTGGCCAAACCATCCACTGTATCTGACTTGACTTGTCCAAGGGCTATTAAAGGCATCATTGCATCCATCATAGATGGTTCTAATAACTCCTTACCTTTTATGTGTTCTAGCACTTTAAGGCATTTATGGGATTTTATTTCACTGATATTTTCTTCCAGGAATAGAAGGTATAGATTCAAATCATTCCAATAACTTTTGGTAATGTTCATCACTTCAAACTGTGGTAAAAGTTCATATACCTTTAGAAAAGTGAAGTTTTTTCTGAAAGGAAAAATCATGCCATACACTGCAACTGGTATAAGGAGGATATATACAACAATGTTGACAATACTTAGAAGCTGAAAAATTCCAACAGAAATGAGTTTGCATTGAAAAAATTCTGGTATGCTTGTTTCATTCCCCAAAATACCAGTTTTGACTGAGCATCTGAATTCATCCGTGAGAAAGGTCAGAGAGATGTAATACCCCAAGTAGATGCAGGCAAGTATAAGAAAAGTGAGAGCGAGGCCTTTGCGAACAAGATACAATGTCAACATACTCCAGGAATCTTCTTTTGATTTCAAGTAACGCTCCACGATTGGGAATTGGAAAAAATTCTCCTTCTTCTCCTTGGCACTAAAGTTAAAGAAAGAACATTTAATTAAGAGAACCTAAAACATGATGTACTATTTTTAGATGATCTATTTTAGTCATTTTGGTATGAATGTAAAGTTTTATAAGATTAATCCGCTTTGGGACTGTCCTTTTAATTCAAGTCAAAATAGGATCATAAAAGATGTGATGAGCTCTGCCTGATGACAGACCAGGTAGCTTGGACATGCATTACACCAAAGAGGCTCAGGGTGATGCCTACAGGAGAAAATTGTAAAGTTCTCACACCTGGAGACCTACACTGACTTGTAGACAGACTTTCAGTCTCTAAGTTTTTGGACAAAAATAAAGAGGAATAGAGAGACAAAGGACTGCAGCAACTGAAGTCCCTTCTGCGAGCTACGAGTGGAATTGTGGGAAGACAGACAGTCTCTAGTCTAAGAGATGCAGCTGCATCCAGTGACAATCAAAGGGATCTCAAAGGTTTGTGTTGACATAGCTAAGGGCTGACGTAATGCCTTACAGCTGGTGGATGGTTTCGTATTTCCCTGGAAATGCAGAGGAGCACTTTTTAATGGTTTCCTGATCTTACTGCTAAATGAAAGGAGGAAAAGCAAGCCAAAGGCTGAGGGTGACTTTATAGAGTTTTATAAAATCATGAGGGGCATGGATAGGATAAATAGACAAGATCTTTTCCCTGGGGTGGGGAGGTCCAGAACTAGAGAGCATAGGTTTAGGGTGAGAGGGAAAAGATGTAAAGAGGACATAAGTGGCAATATTTTCACACAGAGGGAGATGCACGTATGGACTGAGCTGCCAGAGGAAGTGGTGGAGGCTGGTACAATTACAGCATTTAAAAGGCATCTGGATGGGTATATGAATAGATGGATTGATAGATGGATTGATAGATGATTTAGATGGATATGGACCAAGTGCTGGCAAATAGAACTAGATTAGGTTAGAATAGCTAGTCAGCATGGATGAGTTGGACTGAAAGGTCTGTTTCTGTGCTGTTTATCTCTCTGACTCTATGACTCTAATTGGAAGTTGGAAGATAAATTGGTCTTCTTTCTGTAAAAACAACAATTCTGCAGAAAAACTGCAGTGAAATGTAACTGTATCATAGTGATTTTGGTTGTATTAAAAGTTAAAAGGGAATAATCTCTCTGTAATTCAGCAAGTTAGTTGGCTAGCCAATAATGTTTAGCCAATGCTGTTTAAATTTGTTTATTATAGAAGTAGTCTTTTGGAAACTATGCAGTATTCTCAGGGCATCAGGCGATGGACTCCCAAAAATTACAACATAAAAAACAGAGAAATATGAACTTCTTTACCAGTCTCTTTCTCATGGTAAACAAGTGTTCAATGTATCACACACCAACATAAATGAGACTGGAAATACTTTAAGTAAATTTTAGTTTTCACCATGTGAGCAGTAATCTGAAGGAGGTGTGAATGTATCCGATTAAATTTTGCAGTATGGCAGTACCAGCAAGTGAAGCCTAACATTATGCCACCAACATTTAATTTGTCGATGTTTTACAAAAGCTATAAATGAGTTCTCCTTCAGGATTTGTCTGCCTCTTTAATTTTCTCATCTCTTCCGACAATATAACAAAACATGTTGGCAGTGAAAGACCACACTCTATGCCCAATGAACCCAAACCACAAAAATAGGTCAGCAATGCTGCAAGGTTAGAATGGTGGGCTGAACTCCAAATGTTCCAGAAAACAAAAGAATTCAGTTCATAATCTTTTAGAATTTGTCAAATATTGTGTGTTTCAAGTGAAATACTTGCCTTATTTTCTCGCTGATTCTTGCTAAATAGCTAATTAGAAAGTTGAGAAATGTTTGTGCCATGATTGCCCCTTTCTTTCTGTTCTTGTATATTTTGCATTGGCATTAACATAATTACATATTTCATGATCCCCATCCACTCCCATAAAAGCCTTGTTTTGCTAGAATGTTGCCAATAAAAATTCTTAAAAAGCAACAGTCAGGAAATAAGCTCATTTTCCATTAATCTACAATTAAACGTTAAATAAATGATTGTTACTGTAACCACAAAGACATTATATGACATCATCTGTCTACCATTCTATACAATTTGTTTAATATAGCAACCAATTTGATGCAGAGGCTCGGGATAGCTGCAGTAACTTATTACGATACAAAATACAACAAATAGCTTATCTACATACCCACTCGGTTCCCCAAAGGATTGGGGCCAGCCGTTGACATCAAATCCACTGGTGCTGGCAATGTGCTGTGCTAATCTAATTCCACGATTGTAAGCCTTATCAAGCTCTTCTATTATAAAAGTCAATTCACCATAAAGCTGAGGTGCTGCAGTGAACTGCCAAAATAAGGCTGGAATATACATAAGGATTGCCCCAAGCAGAAGAACATATGGAAACACCTACATTAAAGAGAAAAGGTTTTGTATGAGGAGAGTGTTCTTTCATATATATAATTGATAAATTTATAAAGAATTACATAAATAAGTCCAACATTTAATGTTACATACAATACAATGCATAGTGTATGAGCTATTATGCTTGCCAGACAAATTATGAAATATACATGTACATGTTCAATATTCTCTGGCACAAACGGCCTGAAAAGGTTTCCCCTCAAGATTCTGCTTCTCATGGTAGTGTTATTCTCTTCCCCTGCAGCAGATTTCTCAATCACCAAACTTTTAAATCTGACAAAATCAATCTGGTCAATGACAGCTCTTTGCACTGGAAATCCATGCTATTGGTGGGCTTCACAAGTTCAGCGTAAAAGAATTTTCCGATCAAGTTTGGCAGGCTTTGATGAAGTTACAAAGCTACCTTCTGCCTTCAAGATGTTGATCACAGAGCTTTTCGCATACCTTAGGAAAAAGAAAACTGTGTGTACATCTCAACTCACTTCACAGAGTACACACTGGACCACAGATGACATTGGAGATCTTCACACTAAAGACAGAGTTCTAGTGACTTTCCACCACTTACACATTTTCCTTGACATTAACTCTCTGACTGCAGCAGAGACAGATTCTGCATGCTATTCTCAGTCTGGATAGTTCTTTCAGACTTGGTCATGATTTCTGAACACCTTTGAGAATGCAAAACCTCGTAACGTTTGCTCTTAGGACTGAAAGGAGGGTGTAAAGATTCTCCAAGATTTGTGGTCTGATAAGCGTCTTGATGTTTTCTAGTGTCAATATTTCATATTCAGTTTTCATGTGCTGCTGCCAATCTAATGATCTTCCAGTAAGTGACATCCAGCCAGTAGGAGGCAGTGGTCAGAAGACAGTGAACACTGAACACAAACAGGAACTCTACTGTAGCATGAGCGAGCCCATTTAACCTTATTGAAACACTCCATCTGTAGGGTTGCTAAAAACAACATGCAGCTCATTTCCATCAGGAGTCTGGACATGACAGCTAGTTTACTGCAAAAACTGCCCAATTGCCCAGATATAATATTGAATTCAATACCTAGAATGGCTGGCCTTGAGGTCACCAGTAGCAGTGGGAATTACTGAGGGACAGTCAACTACTGACTGGGGAGAGAAAGGTGGACTTAAAATTTCAGCTTTGCACTCCATGCAACTGAAACTTATTAAACTCAATTTGTGCCAATGAGAGCCCCGTGTCACCTCTTTTAGGGAAGGCTTGCTGTACTAAGTAACATTCAGGCACTTAATTTGACAGTGATCACCTTTTTCAGATCAAGGACACCGAGGGCAGATACTCCATCCACTAGGAGCTTTCAGCCAGAAGCCAGAACTTCAGTGATTGGCAAGTTCACTGAGGAGATGAAAGCTGTTGCCAATACGATATTAGCCTGAGGTCAAGTATCATCACTGAGTCCCAGACCGCATATTAGTGATGTGGGAAGCAGAGGAAGCACAGACTGACTCAAGGGAGTGGGAAAGAGAGTACAGCAGAGAGGGAGGGGATTCTATACAATGCCATGTTACCACTCTCCCTACATTTCGATGCAATTTCACCCCACCACTCCCCCACCTTACTTTGACACAACTTTTCAAGTAGGTGTCAATTGCTGGCTTTATGATCAGGTTAAACAATATCGTGAAACATGGTAGGAAAAGTATATTTTTCTTAACAAAAACAGTTAATGCAAATAACATCAACAGAAGAAACGGTTTTTAATGAAAATGAGAAAAGGATCCTTGAACTCTTAAGTGACTAATTTATTAAGAAACTGAAAACACCACAGTCATGGAAGAATAGAGACAAGATGTGCACATTTATTAGTTAAGAATGAAACATAGTAACAAATGGTAGTTAATGCTTTGAGATATTAAAATACATTAGATTATGATTTCATAATGACTTAGTTTCACACCAGAATTACAATAGTATGGGTACAGCTAAAGACATTAACAGCTATAACATTCACGTGTACTTCTGGTTCAAATGCAGAGATGATATCCATGCACCAAGAGACTTCCACCAGCATTGAGTGGGAGTATGGCACTACTACAAATGCCAACATCTGGGTGTCACTGAGCATCAAATTCCCATTTGCTGATTCTGTTTGTTGAAATGAAGAATTAAAGCCCAATGGCACTATTAGAAGAAAGGTAGTGAATACTCCTGCTGTTTAGCCAAGCTTCATTCCTCAGATATTATCATGATATGTTAAATACCTTCTAGCCCATTGTTGGTTGTGGGACACTGGCGATAGCCCAAATTCATGCAAATTGTAGGGGTTTGGAGATCTCTAAGTCCATTGAAGCCAGCCAGATTGGGCATGTAGGAATGGGCTCATTACTCAATTGATTATTATACATTAGCAAAAACTGATGCAAAAAACTGGTACAAAATCCAGAAACAGATCTTGCATGCCATTTTTAAATGTCTCTGGAATTAAGCCTGAATATTTCTCATCAAAATTATAAATCCCATGGTGGATCCATCTTATTTTCTTCTAACATCTGAAACAGGCTTTTTCTTATTGCACATGAAGCATTCACCACACTACCATGCAAGTGAGGGAGTTGCTTAGAGTAGTTTTCAAAGTTGAAGTTCAAACACATTGCCTTTAATGTAAATTACAACGTCCTAAATAAGCACTTCCAAATCAGAGTCCTAAAAGTGGCAGCGATTGAAAGTTCAATTAGTTACCACACCCCTTCTCCTCCACACTTCACCACACTTCACACTGGTAAAATTGCACCTTTTCTTCAATTATTCATGGGGATGCGACTGTCTCTAGCTAGGCTAGCATTTTTTGCCTAACCTTTAACTGCTTTGAACTGAAAGGCTTAACAGGTCATTTCAAATGGCAGTTTAAGGGTGAATCGTATTGCCATGCATCTGGAGTCACATGTAGGCCTGAACAGGTATAGATGTCAGATTTCCTTCCCCAAAAAACGACACAAGTGAATCAGATGAGTTTTTTTTAATGATAATCGACAGTGTTTATATGGTAAACATTGGGGTAGCTTTTTACTCCAGGTTTTTACTAAAACTCAAATTTCAACATCAGCTATGGTGAGATTTAAGTCAAAAAGAATGGCGCTGGAAAAGCACAGCCAGTCAGGCAGCATCTGAGGAGCAGAAGAGTTGACATTTGAGCATAAACTCTTCATCAGGAATTCCTGTTAAAGAGCATATGATTGAAACGTCGACTCTACTGCTCCTCGGATACTGCCTGACTGGCTGTGCTTTTCCAGCACCACACTTTTTTGTCTCTGATCTCCAGCAATGCAGTCCTTACTTTCTCCATGGTGGGATTTGAGCCCAGGTCCCCAGAAAATTAACCTAAGTTTCTGGATCACTCATCCAGTGACGTTACCACAGTACCACCATCTCCCATCAACATGATTAAACAAGACATTACTTTTTTTTGATCAACATCTTGAAGTTTTTTTTGTGGGAGGGAAGGTGGGGGGGAAGAGAGAGACACACATACAGAGAGAGAGAGAGAGAGAGAGAGACAGACGCAGACAGACAGATAAAGACAGACAGACAGACAGACACACACACACACAAAGAAATCAGAGATTTTGGAGATTCGGGAATCAGAAGAAGTGAACAAAAGGAATGTTATCACAAGAAAAGCTGCAAGTTCATTGGTTGATAAATAATTGCTCATTTGAACAGTTGAATAAAGTGGACAAATATTTTTGGACTAAAACTAAAGACCAGTAGTAAATATAAAAATACAAATTAAAAATAATATTGAGATGCAGGCCAGACAATACCTGCATGATGGAAAATAGTAATTCATAGTGATCACATCTAGTAAGTATTGGTTGCTCAAGGAACTCTGGTTCAGAGTTGATGAGCTGAAGTCTGAGCTTTGAAAATTACAATCTATAGGAGATGCTCAAGCTTTTGGGCCCATGGGCCTTCAATTTGGCTGGGGGGCAATGATAACTGCTCTTCCAGTGTGGCTATCCTGCTGTGAGGAGGCAACTTCACCATCTCTGAAGTTAAGGAGGTAGTGGGTGGGCGCGTCCTCATAGCAGACATTATGTACAAAAACACTTCTCGAGACTATTTAAAGTGTAAACTCCATCGGGAAAGAGTGAGTGTTCGGCCATCCTGCAGCAGCTTCCACTGTTGCTGACTATGTCCAGGCTGGTCATTCTAGCAGAGACCTCAACTGTATCATAGATGCAGACAGACAATCTGGTGGTGAAGGTTGGGAGGGGCGGGAAGGGACTACATGTCCGGAGTCCTGATGGAAACAGTCAAAGATGCCAAGCTGCTCAATGTCTTCAGCAACCCTGCAGATGGAGCATAGTGTAGATATATCTGGTTGCAGCCAGATGGGTCTATTCACTCAAGGATAGACTTCTTGTTTGTGTCCCAAGCGTTCTCAGTCAGATCCACCGATGTCAAGCCAGTGTTCTTCTCTGACCACTGCCTCCTGTTGGCTGACTGTCACCTACAGGACTACCAGCAGGCTGGCAAAGGAATGTGGAAGCTGAACGCGAAATTGTTGACACCAGAAAACATTGAGGAGTTCAAAAGGGACTACGCAGGTTGGAGAACCGTGAATCCCCTCTTACAGTCTCCAGCCTACTGGTGGGAAACAGTCAAAAGAAACATCAGGAGGTTTTGTATCCTCAAAGGTGTGCAGAAGGTGGGATAGAGGCAGGGAAAACTGTTCAAACTCCAGAAAAGTGTCCTGCTGCAGATGATGGGAGCCAATGTCACGGAGAACCTCCAGGAGATGAAGGGCTAGCAAGCCTCACTCTTTGCCTCTGAGGCCTCCAAGATAATCTTCCGGTCCAGGGTCCAGTCCATGGAGCAGGACGAGATGTGCTTACATTTGTTTTTCCAGAAGGCGCACAAGGAGACCTCCGTGCTTAGCAACCTGAAAGGTGAAGATGCTGAAAATGTGTTGCTGGAAAAGCGCAGCAGGTCAGGCAGCATCCAAGGAGTAGGAGAATCGACGTTTTGGGCATGAGCCCTTCTTCAGGATTCCTGAAGAAGGGCTCATGCCCAAAACGTCGATTCTCCTGCTCCTTGGATGCTGCCTGACCTGCTGCGCTTTTCCAGCAACACATTTTCAGCTCTGATCTCCAGCATCTGCAGTCCTCACTTTCTCCTGAAAGGTGAAGATGACTTGGTAATGTCATCTCAGTCTGACATCCTAAGGGTTAGCAAATGCTTCTAGGCCAGATTGTATGACACGACACCCATTGATACTGTGGTTTCCCAAATGTTCCTGTCTTCTATCACGGAGGTTTTAAGATGACAGCACGTGGGAGAGGCTGGACCAGCCAACCAAGACCCACAAGTCCTTTGAAAAGAATAAAACTCTCAGAAGCGATGGCTTACCGGTGAAGTTCTATTCTGTTCTATGGGATTTGATTGGCCAGAACCTGCTGAAGTCGTATGACAATATGGTTTTGGCAGATACCATGAGCGAATCTATGAGCAAAGATATCATCATCCTCATCTACAAGACAAGGGGACAAGGGAGAAGATCAGAAATTGGCGACCAATCTCACTGTTAAATGTGGATTACAAAATCTTACCAAAGGTCATTGCCAACTGGGTCAGCTCTGCTCTGGGATTGGTGATTCACCCCAACCAAACCTGTGCTATACCTGGCAGGAAGATTGCTGAGAGTCTTGTACTCCTCAGGGATACAACCACCTACATGCAGGACAGGGGGGTGGACACCTGCCTCATCAGCCTGAACCAGGACAAAGCCATTGACAGGATATTGCACACATACATACATACTCCAAAATGGGCTTTGGGGAGGGAATCTGGAATTGGATCCAACTGCTGTACACCAACATCATTAGTGCAATCTCAATCAGTGGTGGGACTCAGGAAGCTTTCCCATCAGATATGGAGTCAGGCAGGACTGCCCACTCTCTCATGCTTTGTTTGTGTGCTGTGTCAAGCCATTTGCCAAGTCTATCAGGAAGGATGCGAGCCTGAGAGGGGTGATTACATCTGGCAGCAGGGGCCTACAAATTAAGGCCTCCCTATACATGGATGACATTGTCACTTTCTGCTTGGATCCACTGGCAGTGCACAAACTCATATGCATCTGCGAGCAGTTCGAATGGGCCTCAGGGGCCAAGGTAAATCGAGGCAAGAGCAAGGCCATGCTCTTTGGAAACTGGGTCAACCAATCTTCTATTCCCTTCATCGTCAGGACAAACCACCTGAAGGTGCTAGTTGTTTGGTTGGGGCTGGGCATGTGCCAAGTCTTGGTAGGGGCGTATCACTAAGGTGAGGCAGAAATTGGGCAGAATGGAGCACCGCTTGCTCTCCACGGTGAGTAAGAGCCTGGTCATCAGGTGTGAGGTGCTCTCAGGTCTGAACCTGTGCCGCCAGTATCATCTGGACCATCTTTCACTTCATATGGAGATCGAAAATGGACCACATCCGAAGGGAGACTATATACAAAGATCTAGATAAAGGAGAAAAATACACACCTAATGCTAGCCTCACCTGAATGGCCACCTTTGTGTGTGGCTGCATCATTCTGTGCGTGCAGTCTTGGTACGCAATCACCAAGTACTGAGATTCTACCTGTCCCCGGTGTTGTGAAGGATGGGCTTGGCCATGCTGCCACAGAACACTCCAAGTGGTTAGACCATTTCTGTATTACCTGTCCTTCGTGGAGAAATTTGTGAAGGAAAACACCTTTGACTACAAATCCATCAGGAAGCGGTCAGCACATAACTTCCTTGAGGTCCTGCAGGAAAAGGAGACAGCCAATCCTGTCGAACTGTTCCCTGAGCAGACCGTCAAAGTCATTTGGCGGAATGGCTCATAGCCAGAACTTTCAAACAAGCACCAGGACATCACTTGGGTGGTGGTGAGGAGTGCACTGCTTGTGAGATCCTGTACGCATGCCCGGACTCTCTGTGCCACCACACGCTGCCCTCAAAGCAGCTGTGGAAGGGACAAGACTATCACACACCTCCTTCTGGAATGTGTCTATGCAAAGAAAGTCTGGAGAGAAATACACTGGTATTTCTCGAGGTTTGGCCTGAGCAGCTCCGTGACATGGGATTCCATGCTCTACAGTCTATTCCCTGGGACACACACTGAGATGAACATCAACTGTGCTTGGAGGACCCTGGGAACATCCTCCACCCATACTCCAGCTTTGCCATCAAAGGGAGATGAGGCTACCTGAGGTACGTGGGGCAGCCTAGAGTGTGTCAAACACTTGGGAGGGCAGGGCACATGGCAGCAGACTGCAAAGTGACCCTCTACAGTTCCTGCAAACAGGAGGGCTGCCTGACTAAGGAATGTAAGGAATCCAAAATCTGCAACCTGTGTGGGGATGCAGGCCACCAATTCAATGCCTGCCCAAGATGGGGGAAGGGGTGGGGGCAGGTTGGGGTGGCATCACATGCTCAGATGGCCAGAAGTGACAACGCCAGCCCATAGATCCTATAGGTCAGTAAGATGCCAACTCCCAGAAGAAAGACTGAAACGAGGGACACTCAGAAGGAGGGCCAGGCCACGGAGGAGGGAAAGGTAGGTAGTGCACAGGCAGAGCAACTGATCCAAACTCCACCTGAACAGGTGGAGTCAACAGGGGAGGAAGTGATGAATGAGGTGGGGGTGTGGATAATGTTGAGAAACAACTAGAAAAGGAAAACATGTCAAGCCTACAGCAAAACAGAAAGAGGCAGCACCTCTGATGACAAAGATGTGAAGAGGGACCGCCATCAAGAAAAAGGCAGAGTATTTTAGGGTAGGAGGAGCACCCCCCCAATCCAGAAATACTGGACTTCTTGAGGGGCCTGGTGAAACCCAACCTCCAGCCATTGGAAACCAATGGGTAGCACTATGCCATAGAACCGCAACCAGGAACAGCAACCCTCTGACAGTCCTTCTGTCAGACTCTGAACCAAACCCTGCTGACTTTGTTCTTGCCCCAACATCACCAAAGGAGGGAAATCCCCCCAGGGAGGAATGGGATGGCTACCTCAATGCAGAGACTGTCCAACAATGCCTCCACACCGCAGGGATGCAGTGAGTTCCCCAGCGACAAGATTGTGGATGAATCGACATTTAGTAATTTAATAAACTCTTGAAATGATAGTTAAAATTACTAGTATTAACATTTGCAGCACTAAATCTATTAAGTGATGTGTTTCCACATTGGCTTACCTGGCCAGTCTCAATGTGACCTCCTGTTTCTGCAGGAGTACGGGATACTGCATCTCAGCAGCTGCAGGAGATGGCCAAGTTTTTGGACCTATTGACCTTCAATTTAATCAGGGGGAAATGATAGTTATCCCTCCAGCCGGAGTATTCTGCTGCAAGGAGGTGGTGGAGAGGCACCTCTTCGTAACAGATGTTATGTACAGAAATGCTTCCCTGAGACTAAGTAACGTGAATGTTCCTGCGGTAAATAATGAATGGCTGTGGCGACATCCAGGCCAGTCATTCTGGCTGAAGACTTCAACTGCATCAGCGTGGATGGACAATCTGGAAGGGCTGACAGCAAACTGGACCCCACATCCAGATTCCTGATGGAAATGATTGAAATTGCCAAACTACACTGCAGACGGAGCACAGTGTAGATACACCTGGTTGCGGCTAGACGCGTCTATCCACTTAAGAATAGATTTCCTATTTCCATCCTGCAAGGTCTTGGGTTAGATCCACTGACAAGCCAGTGTTCTTCTCTGACCACTGCCTCCTGCTAGCCAACTGTTACCCACAGGATGACCAGCAGGCTGGCAAAGGAATATGGAAACTGAATGTGAAATTGTTGACCCCAGAAAATATTGAGGAGCTCAAAAGGGATTACACAGGTTGGAGAACCATGAAGCCCCTCTTTGTGTCTTCAGCGGGCTAGTGGAAAACAGCCAAAGGGAACACCAAGAGGTTCTTTATCCTCAAAAAATGTTCAGAGGGCAAGAGAGAGGTGGGCAAAACTGTCCAAACTTCAGAAAAGCATGCAGAACTTACTACTACTGCAGACAATGGGGGTAGATGTCACGGAGGATCTCCAGGAGGTGATGAGCTAGCAAGCCTCGCTCTTTGCCTCTGAAGCCTCCATAACAAGCTTCTGGTCCAGTGCCAGGACCGTGGAATAGGATGAGGCTTGTGTTTCGTCTTCCAGAAAGTGCACAAGGAGAGATCTGTGCTCAAGCCTGAAGGAAGATGATGGCTTATTAACATCATCTCAGTCAGACATCTCAGCGCAGCCTCCCAGCCGTTCCTGTCCTCTATCATAGAGGTCTTAGATGACAGCATCTGGGAGAGGCTGGACCAGTTGTTACCTTTGGATGAGCTGACCAAAGCCCTCAAGTCCTTAGAAAAGAATAAAACTCCCGGAAGCGATGACTTACCGGCCGAGTTGTATTCAGCTCTGTGGGACTTGATTGGCCAGGTACTGCTGGAGGTGGACGACAGAATACTTCTGGCAGGTACCATGAGCGAATCCATGAGGAGAGGTTTCATCACCCTCATCTACAAGTGGAAGGGGGGAGAGGGAGGAAATTAGAAATTGGTAAGAAATGAGAAATTTGCCTAACGCAAACTACAAAATCCTGACTAAGGTCATCACCAAGCGGGTCAGGTCTGCTCTGGGATCGGTGTTTCACCCTGACCAAACTTGTGCTGTACCAAGCAGGATGTCCTCTGAGAGCCTCATACAGCTCAGGGATACGATTGCCTATGTGCAGGTTGGGGAGGGTGGATGCCTGCCTCAGCCTGTACCAGCAGAAGACCTTTGACATAATATCATACACATAAATGTAGGGTGTGCTCTCCAACATGGGTTTTGGGGAGGGATTCCACAATTGGATTTGACTGCTGTGCACCAACATTATTAGCGCTGTGTCAATCAACACATGGAAATCAGAAAGCTTGCTGATCAGATCCCGGGTCAAGCAGGGTTGCACACTCTTTCCTGCCCTGTTTGTGTGTTGTATAGAACTTATTGCATTAGGAAGATGCAAGCCTGAGAGGGGTGACTATTGCAGGCAGCAGAGGTCAGCAGGTCAAAGCCTCCCTGTAATGGATGATGTTGCTGTTTTCTGCTCGGATCTGCTGTCAGTGCGCAGGCTCATGAGCACCTATGACAAGTTTGAACTGGCCTTGGGAGGCAAGGTAAATCGAGACAAGAGTGAGACCATGATCTTCGGAAACTGGGCTGACTGATCCTTCATTCCCTCCACTGTCAGGACAGATTACCTGAAGGTGCTGGGAATATGGTTTAGAGAAGCTGAGGCATGTACAAAATCTTGGGACGAACGCATCGCCAAAGTGAAGCAGAAACTGGTCTTTTGGGAGCACCGCTTTCTCTCCATTGCAGGTAAAAACCTGATCACCAAGTGTGAGGCACTCTCTCTGTTGTTGTATGTGGCGCAAGTCTGGCCCATTCCCCCAAAAGTGTGCTGTTTCACTCGAATGAGCCATTTTACATTTAATCTGGAAGCCTAAGATAGATCTCTCTGCAGGTACCCCATGTACAAAACTCTGGATGGGGGGGCACGGGAGGGTTGGAGGGTAAGAACATATCCAATGTTGCCCTCATCCTGATCGCTTCCTTTTTATGCTGCTGCATCAAGCTGTGCCTAGACCCTCTGGTTGCAAACACCAAGTCTCACTATGTACTGAGGTTCTACACTGTGTTGTGAAGGATGTGACTGGCCTCGCTGCCGCAGAATGCTCCAAGTAGTTACGTCATTCCATATCACCCGTCCTTCATAGAGAAATTTGTAAAGAAAAGCACCTATGGCCACCAGTCCATCAGGAAGTGGTTAACATGTAGAGTCCTTGAAACAGTGGGAAAAGGAAAGGCTGGATCCTGTCGCATGGTTCCCCGAGCAGACTGTCAAAGTCATTTGGCAGAATTCCTTGATGCCAGAACTTTTCAACAAGCACCAAGCTCGGCTGGTGGTGAGAAGGGCATTACCTGCGAGATCCTTTACCTGGTCAGTCTGCCCTTGAAGTGGGGCGATGGGAGGGGTTGAGACTGTCACACATCTCCTTCTGGAAGGCGTCTTTGCAAAGGAAGTCTGGAGAAAGATGCAGTGGTTTGTGTCCAGGTTTGTCCCCATGACGCAGGGCTCTGTGCTACATGGTCTGTTCCTCAGGACACACACCAAGATAAGCATCAATTGCACCTGGAGGACCAGCAATTCGGTGAAAGACTCGTTGGTCTACCTGAAACTTGTTGGTCCTCCAGAGTGACAAGTTGAACCTGACTGAGTGTTGCAGACTGGAACATTCCAAGGTTCAGGACTATGTGCTGAGGGATGCACTAAAGCCTGTGTTAGCTGCTGCCAAGTCACAGTGGGGAAAGACCACTGTCTGACATCTTTCCACTGAAGGTAAATGGGGGACGTTCAGTTATCAGACCTTCCTAGTGTCTCAAATATTAGTAAATATTAGTATTTTATGTCTAAAAGAGATTATTATTTGTTTAGAGTCAAAGGCTGTTTGCTTACTTGATATGCAACTGCACAGGACTGAACTGTATTTGTGATAATATATAAAAAGACTTTTTATGAATCAGGTATATTTGGAAAGTTAAAAAAAAGAGGTATAGACTGGATACATCGAGTGAATCCTTAGAAGAGTATAAAGGAAGTAGGAGGATACTGAAGAGGGAAATCAGGAGGGCCAAAAGGGGACATGAGATAGCTTTGGCAAATAGAATTATCGAGAATCCAAAGGGTTTTTACAAGTACATTAAGGACAAAAGGGTACCTAGGGAGAGAATAGGGCCGCTCAAAGATCAGCAAGACGGCTTTTGTGTGGAGCCACAGAAAATGGAGGAGATATTAAATGAATACTTTGCATCAGTATTTACTGTGGAAAAGGATATGGAAGATAGAGAAATGATTTCTGGCCTCTTGCTGAGATATTTGTATCATCGATAGTCACAGGAGAGGTGCCGGACGACTGGAGGTTGGCAAACGTGGTGCCACTGTTTAAGAAGGGTGGTAAGGACAAGCCAGAAGACTATAGACTGGTGAGCCTGAACTCGATGGTGGGCAAGTTGTTGGAAGGAATCCTGAGGGACAGGATGTACATGTATTTGGAAAGGCAAGGACTGATTAGGGATTGTCAACATGGCTTTGTGCATGGGAAATCATGTCTCACAAACTTGATTCAGTTTTTTGAAGATGTAACAAAGAGGATTGATGAGGGCAGAGCAGTAGATGTGATCTATATGGACTTCAGTAAGGTGTTCGACAAGGTTCCCCATGGGAGAGTGATTAGCAAGGTTAGATCTCATGGAATACAGGGAGAACTAGCCATTTGGATAAAGAACTGGCTCAAAGGTAGAAGACAGAGGTTGGTGGTGGAGGGTTGTTTTTCAGACTGGAGGCCTGTGACCAGTGGAGTGCCACAAGGGTCGGTGCTGGGTCCTCTACTTTTTGTCATTTACATAAATGATTTGGATGTGAGCATAAGAGGTATAGTTAGTAAGTTTGCAGATGACACCAAAATTGGAGGTGTAGTGGACAGCGAAGAGGGTTACCTCACATTATAACAGGATCTTGACCAGATGGGCCAATGGGCTGAGAAGTGGCAGATGAGTTTAATTCAGATAAATGCGAGGTGCTGTATTTTGGGAAAGCAAATCTTAGTAAGACTTATACACTTAACGGTAAAGTCCTAGAGAGTGTTGCTGAACAAAGAAACCTTGGAGTGCAGGTTCATAGCTCCTTGAAAGTGGAGTCGCAGGTAGATAGGATAGTGAAGGAGGTGTTTGGTATGCTTTCCTTTATTGGTCAGAGTATTGAGTACAGGAGTTGGGAGGTCATGTTGCGGCTGTACAGGACATTGGTTAGGCCACTGTTAGAATATTGTGTGCAATTCTGGTCTCCTTCCTATCGGAAAGATGTTGTGAAACTTGAAAGGGTTCAGAAAAGATTTATAAGGATGTTGCCAGGGTTGGAGGATTTGAGCTATAGGGAGAGGCTGAACAGGCTGGGGCTGTTTTTCCTGGAACGTCGGAGGCTGAGGGGTTACCTTATAGAGGTTTACAAAATAATGAGGGGCATGGATAGGGTAAATAGACAAAGGGTAAATAGCCCTTCCTGATGAAGGGCTTTTGCCCGAAACGTTGATTTCGCTGCTCGTTGGATGCTGCCTGAACTGCTGTGCTCTTCCAGCACCACTAATCCAGTATTTGATTTTCAGCATCTGCAGTCATTGTTTTTACCTAAATAGACAAAGTCTTTTCCCTGGGGTCAGGGAGTCCAGGACAAGAGAGCATAGGTTTAGGGTGAGAGGGAAAAGATATAAAAGGGACCTAAGGGGCAACTGTTTCATGCAGAGGGTTCTACGTGTATGGAATGAGCTGCTGGAGGATGTGGTGGAGGCTGGTACAATTACAACATTTAAGAGGCATTTGGATGGTTACATGAATAGGAAGGGTTTGGAGGGATATGGGCCGGGTGCTGGCAGGTGGGACTAGATTGCGTTGGGATATCTGGTCGGCATGGACGGGTTGGACCGAAGGGTCTGTTTCCATGCAGTACATCTCTATGACTCTATGTGTTTTAGGAGGCAGTCACATCCTGAAAGTTAAGTAATTCAAATTTGGCCAGTGGTCAGGGACAAGGGTATGAGTGGGTCCTGAATTTAACATTGGGAGGAGTATCAGATCTTGACTTTGTTGAACAGGGAGGAGGTACTTTCCCACTGTGTGGATAAGCAAAAGGAGGATGAGCAAACTGACCACTGCACTGTTTTACAGGAGGCCATTCAAATGGGGAGAGCAAAAAGAAAAGTAGTAATGAAAAGGGACTCTATAATTAGGTATAGATAACATCCTTTGCAAACAGGATCGAGTTTTTGCATGATGTGTTGCGTGCCTGGTGCCAAGGTAAGGAAGGTCATGATCTAGCTTGAAAGGATATCAGTGCTCCATGTTGGGACCAACAACCTCAGCAAGAGGACCAATTTTGGAAATGTTAGGAATAATAAACAAAATTGAAGAATAGGAGTTCAGGGATTATAACCTCTGGAATATTAGCTGAGCCACATGGAAAAGAAAAATTGGCATAAGAAAATTATGGAAGTAAGCACATAAGGAATCATAATAGGCAATAGGGGTTACATTTCATGAGGCACTAGCATCAGTATTGGGACAGGGAGGACCTGTACCATTAGAATGGGCTCCCCTGACACTAGCAGAAAGGATAAAAAGGGTGATCACAAACACTTTAAATTAGTAAATGGAGCGGTGACTCAGAGGGAGTCAGTAAATTTCAAACTCAAGTGACATGACAGAGGATAAGGAAACCATGAGGAACTCTACTTCAGATACATCAAGGGGAAGTCATGCCTGACAAATCTGTTAGAATTGTTTGAGGAGGTAATGAGTAAATTAGGCAAAAGAGAGCTAGTGGATATGATCTATTTGGATTTCCAGAAAGCCTCTGATAAGGTGTTACACAGCTGGCTGTTCATTAGATAAAAAACTCAAGATGTTAGAGGCAAGATGGATAGAGGATTGGCTGACTGGCAGAGGCAGAGAGGGGGGAATAAAGTTTCTTCTCAGGATGGCAACCAGTGACTATTAGAGTTCTGCAGGGGTTAAGGGACCCTAAAGTTATACATTAACCAAATTTGTGCAGCTTAGATGAATTGGCAATGCTAATGTGTGGGCGGCACAGTGGTTAGCACTGCTGCCTCACAGCGCCAGAGACCCGGGTTCAATTCCGCCTCAGGCGACTGACTGTGTGGAGTTTGCACGTTCTCCCCGTGTTTGCGTGGGTTTCCTCCGGGTGCTCCGGTTTCCTCCCACAGTCCAAAGGTGTGCAGGTCAGGTGGATTGGCCATGCTAAATTGCCCGTAGTGTTAGGTAAGGGGTAGATGTAGGGGTCTGGGTGGGTTGCGCTTCGGTGGGGCGGTGTGGACTTGTTGGTCCGAAGGGCCTGTTTCCACATTGTAAGTAATCTAATCTAAATTGCCCATAGTTTTCAGGGATGTGTAGGTTAGGGGCATTAGTCAGGGGAAATGTAAAGTAATAGGGTATGGGAATGGGTCAGGGTGGAATACTCTTCAGAGTGTCACTGTGGACTTATTCGGCCAAATGACCTGTTTCCAAACTGTAGGGACTCTATTCTATTCCAGTCTATTCTATTAATGATTTGGAGACACCGGTGTTGAACTGGGCTGCACAAAGTTAAAAATCACACAACACTAGGTTATAGTCCAACAGGTTTATTTGGAAGCACTAGCTTTCGAAGCGCTGCTCCTTTATTAGGTGGTTGTGGAGAATAAGATTGTAAGACACAGAATTTATTGCAAAAGTTTACAGTGTGATGTAAGTGAAATTATATATTGAAAACGACCTGGATTGTTTGTTAACTCTCTCATCTTTTAGAATGACCATGTTGATTCCAGTTCTTTCATATGTAAATCGGAAAGCTTTTGTTTAAAAGTTACATTCTCAAGTGAACTTTAACAATTGATGTCATATCGAGGGTCTCTGCGCCACAATGGTCAGACTGATTCTAATATTAAAAACAGATTTACAGAATCTTACATGGATTCATGCTGTTTTTGAGCAAGGTAAAGTGTATTTCTGCAAGTACAAATTCACCCCACGAACTTGTATGTGTATGTGTGTATGTGGGTGTGTGTATTGGGGGGGTGGGGGGAGTGGGTTAAGAGTGTCTGAGAGAGTGTGTGTATGTGATTGTAAAGGGGAATAAGTCTGTGAGAGGGTGTGTGTGCGAGTGTATGAGAGGGGGTCTGCGTGAGTGTGTGTGTGTGTGTGTGTAGGTGTGCGTGTGTGTGTCTATGTGTGTGTCTGTGTGTGTGTGTGTCTGTGTCTGTCTGTGGTGCAATGGGGTCACCTATATGAACCCAAGGTCATGGTTGAGGCCATCCTCATGGGTACCGAACCCGACTATCAGCCTCTGCTTGGCCACTTTTCATTGTTGCCTGTCCCAAAGTCTGCCATGGAAGATGGTCATCCGAAAGTCCGAGGTCGAAGGTCCCGGACTGCTGAAGTGTTCTCCGACTGGGAGGGAACACTCCTGTCTGTTGATTGTTGTGTGGTCTCCATTCATCCTTTGCCATACCGTGTGCTTGGTCTCGCCAAGGTACCATGCCTCAGGGCATCCTTGCCTGCAGCGTATGAGATAGACAACATTGGCTGAGCTGCATGAATACCTGCCACCTCCCATGCGTAATGGTGGTATCTGTGTCGACATTCTGACACATCTTGCAGCATCTACTGTGACAAGCATGTATGGTATTGTCCTGAAAGCTGGGTGGTTTGCTATCTGTTTGAGGTTTGGTGGTTGTTTAAAGGTGAGAAGTAGAGGTGTGGGGAAGGTCTTGGTGAGGCGCTTGTCCTCACCAATAATGTGTTGCGGGCTGCAAAGACCATGGCGTAGTTTTTCGGCTACTGGGAAGTACTGGACAACGAAGGGTACCCTGTTGGTTGTAGCTCATGTCTGTCTCCTGAGGAGGTCATTATGGTTCCTCGCTGTGGCACGTCAGAACTGGCGGTCGATGAGTTGAGCATCTTACCCCATTCTTACGAGGGCATCCCTAAGGACTTCCAAGTGCCTGTCATGTTCCTCCTCATCTGAACAGATTCTGTGTATGCATAGGGCTTGTCCATAGGGGATGGCTGTTTTACTATGTTTCGGGTAGAAGCTGGAGAAGAAGTGTAGCATTGTGAAGTTGTCTGTGGGTTTGTGGTACAGTTGAGGTGCTGACGTGCCCATCCTTGCTGGAGATGCATGTTTTGAAGAATGAGACAGATAGTAGAGAGTAGTCTATGGTGAGTTTGATGGTGCGATGAGACTTGTTGATATCACTCTGTAGTTTTATTCAGTGATCCCTCTCCATGAGTCCAGAGGAAGAAAATGTAGTCAATGTACCTGGTGTATAGTGTTGGTTGGAGATCCTGCATACAGAAGAAGTCTTGTTCAAACCTGTGCATAAAAATGTTGGCATATTAGGTTGCAAATTTGGTCCCCATGGCTGTTCCATGTATCTGAATGAAGAACTGGTTATCAAAGGTGAAGACGTTATGATCGAGGATAAAGCGGATAAGTTGTAGGATGGTGCTCAGTGATTGGCAGTTGTTGGTGTTGAGTACTGAGGCTGTTGCCACAATGCCGTCATTGTGGGGACACTCCTCAGGAGACAGACACGAGTTACAACCGACAGGATATCCTTCATTGTCCAGTACTTCTCAGGAACCGAAAAACTATGCTATGGTCTTCGCAGCATGCAACACATTATCAATGCGGATGAGCACCCTGCCAAGACGTTCCCCGTGCCTCCACTTCTTGTCTTTAAACAACCACGAAACCTCAAATAGATCATTGTTCGTAGCAAACTCCCCAGCTTTCAGGATGATACCATACAACCTTGTCATGGTAGACGCTGCAAGACGTGACAGAATGTCGACATGGATACCACCATTACGCTTGGGGGCACCTCCCACTATATACGTGGCAGGTATTCATGTGACTCAGCCAACGTTGTCTATCTCATACACTGCAGGCAAGTGCCTGAGGCATGGTACATTGGTGAAGGCTCAAAGGATGAATAGACACTGCACAACAATCAACAGACAGGAGTGTTCCCTCCCAGTCAGAGAACACTTTAGTGGTCCGGGACATTCAAACTCGGACCTTCGGGTGACCATCCTCCAAGGCGGACTTTGGGACAGGCAACAATGAAAAGTGGCCGAGCAGAGGTTGATAGCCAGATTCGGTACCCATGAGGATGGGCTCAACTGGGATCTTGGGTTCATGTCACACTACAGGTGATCCTATTGCGCTAACGCTAACACACACAGTCTCATGTGCTCACACATACACTCGCGCACTCACCCTCTCACAGGCCTATACCCCTTTATACTCACATACACACACTATCTCACAGACACTCATAACCCACCCACACCACCCCCCCCCCCCCCCCCCCACACACACACACACACACACGCACACCCACATACACACATGCACTAATAAGTTTGTGGGGTGAATTTGTACTTGCAGAATTATATTTTACTTTGCTCAAAAACTGCATGAATCCATGTAAGATTCTGTAAATCCATTTTTTTTAGATTAGAATCAGTCTGACCATGTGGCCCAGACAGCCTCACATCTTCATACATTGTCTAGCCTGAGATGACATCAATTTTTAAAGTTCACTTGAGAATGTAACTTTTTAAAAATAACTTTTCCAATTTACATATGAAAGGACTAAAAACAACAAGGTCATTCTAAAAGATGAGAGATTTAACAAACAATCCAGGTCTTTTTCAATATATAATTTCAGTTACATCACACCGTAAACATTTGCTAAAAATTCTGTGTCTTACAATCTAATTCTCCACAACCATCTGATGAAGGAGCAGTGCTCCAAAAGCTAGTGCTTCCAAATAAACCTGGTATTGTGTGATTTTTAAATTTATTCTATTACTGATCTAAATGAGGGATTAGAGGGAAATGTTGCTAAGTTTGCAAATGATACAAAAATAGGTGGTGGGATAGGTGGTGTTGAGAAAGTGGTGAGGATGCAGAAGGCCTTGGACAGGCTAGGGGATTGGGCAAAGAGGTTGCAGTCAGTGAGAGGTTAGTCTATTTTCTAAATGGGGAAAGGCTTTCGAGATCTGAGTCCTAGTTCAGGATTCTCTGAAGGTTAACATGCAGGTTCCGTTGGCCATTTGGAAGGAAAATGCAATGTTGGCATTTATTTCAAGAGGGCTAGAATACAGGAGCAGATAAGTACAGCTGAGGCTGTATAAGCTTCTAGTCAGACGGCATTTGGAATATTGTGAGCAGGTTTAGGCCCTGTATCTAAGGAAAGATGTGCTGCTGTTGGAGGGGGTCTAGGGGAGGTTTACAAGAATGACCCTGGGAATGATGCGTTCGTCATATGTGGAGTGGTTCAGGACTCTGGGTCTGTATTGATGGGAGTTTAGAAGGATGAGGGGATCTCATTGGAACTTACAGAATATGGAAAAACCTGTATAGAGTGGACGTGGAGAAGACATTTCCGCTAGTAGGAGAGATCAAGACCTGAGGACAGCCTCAGAGTGAAGGGATGACCCTTTAGAACTGAGATGAGGAGACATTTCTTCAGCCAGAGGGTAGTGAATCTGTGGAACTGATTGCTGCTAAAAGCTGTGGAGACTGTCATTGAGTGTAGATTGGTTCCTGATTGGCAATGCGATCAAGTATAACAAGAAGAAGGCAGGAGAATGGGGTTGAGCAACATATCAGCCATGATCAAATGGTGGAGCAGACTCCACAGGCTGAATGGCCTCATTCTACTCCTATTCATTATGGTCAAATTGAATTGATTAAACTGAGAGAGAGAAAAATAACAAACAGGTGCATAAAACATCAGTGCTGAAAAACAGGTATGGCCCAAATAAAAATTCTATATACAAATGCATGCAGTGTAAAAAATAAACTAAAGTCATCTGCAGGCACAAAATCAAACTGGGTATTGTGACATAGTAGCCATTACTGAGACATCACTACAGAATGACCAGGATTGGGAATGAAATATTCCAGGGATATAAGGTTTACAAGATTGACAGGGATAGTGGCAGAGGCGAAGTAGCCTTACTGATTCAAAAGAAAATTACTTCACTATAATGTGGGGAAAGCATTCAATGGAGTGGCACAGTGGCTCAGTGGTTAGCACTGCTGTCTCACAGCGGTTCAATTCTCATCTCGGGCAACTGTCTATGTGGAGTTTGCACATTTTCCCAGTGTCTGCGTGGATTTCCTCTGGGTGCTCTGGTTTCCTCCCACAGTCCAAAGATGTGCAGGTTAGGTGAATTGGCCATGCTAAATTGTCCGTAGTGTTAGGTGCATTAGTCAGGGGTAAATGTAGGGGAATGGTCTGGGTGGATTGCTCTTCGGAGGGTAGGTATGGACCTGTCAGGCCGAAGGGCCTGTTTCCACACTGTAGGTAATCTAAAGAGACTATATTAGGCGGAATGGAGGAATAGTAAAAGGATCTAAAACTGTAACAGGTATTTTGTACAGACCCAAAACCAGAAATTACTGGAAAAGCTCAGCAAGTCTGGCAGCATCTATGCAGAGAAATCAGAGTTAACGTTTCGGGTACGGTGACCCTTCCTCAGAATTGAGGAAGGTCTGAGGAAATATCACCAGACCCGAAAGGTTAACCCTGAATTCTCCTCACAGATGCTACTAGACCTGCTGAGCCTTTCCAGCAACTTCTGTTTTTGTTTCTGATTTACAGCATCCACAGTTCTATCAGTTTTTATTTTGTACGGACTCCCTGGTAGAAGCTAGATTCTGTAATCGCAAAAGTTAGGCACATGTGCAGCAAGCCAGGATAGTATTAATAGATTATTTTAACTTAAACATAGACTGGGAGAGGCACATAAGCACCTGCTAAAAAGATAATGAATTTCTGGAATATGTCCGGATTAGTTTCCTACAGCAATGAACATAATATTGAATTTAGTAATTAGTCATGAGACAGATTTAATTATTAACTAATTGTGTGTAAATATTTATCAAACAGATGATTTAGTTCAAAGTTAAAAATCACACAACACCAGGTTATAGTCCAACAGGTTTAATTGGAAGCACTAGCTTTCGGAGCGCCGCTCCTTCATCAGGTGATTGTGGAGGACACAATTGTAAGACACAAAATTTATAGCAAAAGTTTACAGTGTGATGTAACTGAAATTATACATTGAAAAGTACCTTGATTGTTTGTTAAGTCTCTCATCTGTTAGAATGACCATGTTACATTCTCAGGTTAACTGTAACAGTTGGTGTTAGGCCAGATAAGATGTTGAAGGCATTAACCCCCTGTGTTCAGTTGTCTATGCCATAATGTTTAGACTGATTCTAATATAAAAAATGAGTTAACAGAGTCTTACATGGATTTATGCAGTTTTTGAGCAAAGTACAATGTAACTCTGCAAGTACTTTGGTTGTAACTTTTTAAAAAGGTTTTGTGATTTACATATGAAAGAAGTGAAACTAACATCGTCATTCTAACAGATGAGAGACTTAACAATCAAATTATTTTTCATTGTATAATTTCAGTTACATCACAGTGTAAACTTTTACTATAAATTCTGTGTCTTACAATTATGTCCTCCACAACCACCTGATGAAAGAGCAGCGCTCTGATAGCTAGTACTTCCAATTAAATCTGTTGGACTATAACCTGGTGTTGTGTGATTTTTAACTTTGTACACCCCAGTCCAACAATGGCATCTCCAAATCATGATTTAGTTCAAGTTGCATTGAAAGTGAAAAATCAGTCTATAACACTTTATAGAAAAACAGCTATGGACAACTAAAGAAATAACATGAAACTAAAAGGAAGAGCTTACAAAAATGCAGCACAGATCCTGCTGAATGGGAAATATGCAGAAAACAGCAAAGAGCTAAAAAGCAGATTATAAGAGCTACTGAAAGCAATTATGAATGAAAACTTGCCAGTGGCATCAAATTCAATAAGAAGAAATGTTATAGTTACATAAAGGGAAGTGGGTAGTCAGATGCTATGTTGGTTCACTAAAGACTGAAAATGAGAATATTGTCAATAGCTATGGGGAAATGGCAAACATGGTGAATAATTACTTTGTCTCAGTATTTACAATAGAAAGGGAGGATAACTTGCCAAAATCCAAGGAAAGTAATAGTGGATCAGGAACAGACAGAATGAAATTAACGTAAGTAAAGCATCAGTAATAAGGACATTAACTGAATTAAAGAGTGACAAATCCCATGGAACCTGATAGTTGGTTGTTGTCCTGATGAAGGACAACTACCTGATGAAGAAGCAGTGCTCTGAAAGCCAGTACTTCCAAATAAACCTGTTGGACTATCACCTGGTGTTGTGTGATTTTGAACTTTGTCCATCCAGTCCAACACTAGCACCTTTAAGTCATACTGTAGATGCTTTAACTATGATCTTTCAGAGTTCCCTAGAGACATAAATTGCCCTGCACATGTCACTCCACTTTCTAAAGAGAGGCAAAAATGGAAAACCAGGGAATTACAGACCACTTAGCCTAATGTTTGTGGTGGGGACATTGTTGGAGTGGATAATAATGGATGATATAACAAAGCACCGTGCAAATCCTTCTCAGATTTAAAAAAAAATAAAACTCAGAACTCGTGTGCAAAAATATTGTGGTTGACTGCCTTCAGTACAACGTCACTGATACGAAAATATGGACACCTAAAGGTATTCTGTGGTTCTCTCCAACACATTAATATCTACCATACAATCCAAATTCTAATAGATATAGATTAGTTCTTAGAATAAAATTCTTAAAGTCCTGGTATCCTGCATGAAGCTGTACTTTGATTTAAGCAAAAATTGACCAACAAGGTCTTGCTTTCCAAGAACAGTTTGAAACATTTCATAGAACAAAATAGGTATGTTCTGTTTAAAAGAAATTGATCCTTTGACAAAATACAGAAAACAAAAAAAAGTCTCTTATGAATTATGAAAACATTTGTTTACTTATAAAGTACAATTGCACCATCCCCCTCAAAAAATTAAGTATCTGAACCTGTACAATTGTACAGATCTGTATTTGTTTTGAGCCTAATGAATTTGGACATTGGGAATCAGGGTATTTGATGGATAATGACACCAGTACTGGACTACAGAGCAGTTGTCTCATTAAAGAGTGATGACTCCTGCTGTTTTCATCTAAGCTTCATAACACTTCAGGTGAAAGCAGAGGGTGAAAAGGAGACTCCTTCATGGTAACCTCGGCCAGAGCGGGAAGTGAACCCATAATGTTAGCAACAGTCCGCGTTGCGAAACTGATTCCAACTGATGATTAACCTTCCTTTTTTAAAACAATGTCTGTATTGCATTTAAAGTTTAAACCTTAAACCTCAGATTGTCTATTAGACTAGCTATCTTCCCTTGTTCAGAATTTCTGTTTTGCATTTATGCCTTTTATATAAACATTAAATTGTCTACTTGCTTATTTTAACAAACTTTGTTTTAAAACATAAATGGCCTCGCTGTAACAATAACTCAAAAGTACCCAAATTTCTATTTCCCTTATAGCAGGGGATTAATTAATTAAGTTTCATTCTTATCATATCCAGGGAAATTCTAATTTGGCTAAAAATGAATTAATACAAAATAAATCAACAGGAAAGTCATATTCTCGACTTGATCTTTTTCTTCAGGTAGAAAATGATCAGGCATAGCATTCTTAATTACATGGAGCTTGAGTTTTGACTCTCTTTACCTGAGATAGAAGGGGGTTTTTCAAGGGGGACATCCAATCTAGAATAGCTCTATAAGGGGTCAAGGATTGTATGATACCACAATTGTGTGTTAATATATCTGTCTTTCATTTCCGGGGGGGGGAAGAGACATTGGAGAAAGAGCTATGTTCTTTGTGGACTATTGCTAATTGCCAATCCTTTGTCAAGCATGCATGCTGTACTGTGTTGTAGCTTCAGTAGGTTTTCATCCCATTTATAGGGACACACTGTGCTGGTCTGCTGTGTTATCCTACACTAGTCATTGAACCAGGGCTAGGGGTTGATTAGAGTGAAGGATATGCCATATTATAAGACTGCATTTTATATGGAATACAATTCAGCTACTTACTCACAACTCCTTATGTTTCAGGATTTCAGATATATCTTTGTATACCAGTTTCTAGTCCCTAGTGAATACTTAGAACAATGGTTGCTGCAATGCTTATGTGAAGCAATACTGTATGCTAGTTAGCTCAGTAAGACAATTTAGATCAAATATTTTAAAAATATAATTAGTTCTTCTATAACGTGATGGTTGCGTCCTTGTGCAACCCTGCATGAAAGACAAATTGCATTTTAGAAACAAAGCTTAAAGTGCTGGCATTATAATCATGTTACAGCCGACCCTTTTTAAAAGTCTGCACTTTAGAAAGTGTCCTCAATTCATCAATTGAGTTACAATGGATTTGCATTAATGAAACTTGCGCTACAGTAGAACGATCAGTATAACCATTTAAGTGGATGCAGAATATTAGCATAACAGGGAAATAACTGCTGAAAAGAGGCAAGATTCCAAACAGCTCATGAAAGCTGAAGTCAGGACAAATCAATAGTGATGATTAAAGACATTGTATGTTGCAGTTTAGTAACATAATCAAAGAATTTTATATGTTTTCTCATAGAGTCATAGAGATATACAGCACGGAAACAACATGGAAACAGACTCTTCGGTCGAACCTGTCCATGCCAACCAGATATCCCAACCTAATCTAGTCCCACCTGCCAGCATCCACCCCATATCCATTCAAACCCTTCCCATTCATATACCCATCCAAATGCCTCTTGAATGTTGCAATTGTACCAGCCTACACCACTTCCTCTGGCAGCTCATTCCATACACTTACCACCCTCTACGTGAAAATGTTGCCCCTTAGGTCTCTTTTATATCTTTCTCCTCTCACCCTAAACCTATGCCCTCTAGTTCTGGGCTCCCCGACCCCAGGGAAAAGACTTTGTCTATTTATCCTATTCATGCCCCTCATAATTTTGTAAACCTCTATAAGGTCACCCCTCAGCCTTCGACACTCCAGGGAAAACAGCCCCAGCCTGTTCAGCCCTCTCCTGATAGCTCAAATCCTCCAACCCTGGCAATATCCATGTAAATCTTTTCTAAGCCCTTTCAAGTTTCACAACATCGTTCCGAGAGGAAAGAGACCAGAATTGCATGCAATAATACAGCAATGGCCTAACCAATGTCCTGTACATGACCTCCTGACTCCTGTACTCAATACTCTGACCAATAAAGGAAAGCATACCAAATGCCTTCTTCACTATCCTGTCTCTCTGTGACTCCACTTTCAAGGAGCTATGAACCTGCACTCCAAGGTCTCTTTGTTCAGCAACACTCCCTAGGACCTTACCATTAAGTGTATAAGTTTTGCTAAGATTTGCTTTCCCAAAATGCAGCACCTCACATTTGTCTAAATTAAACTCTATCCGCCACTTCTTAGCCCATTGGCCCACCTGGTCAAGATCCTGTTGTAATCTGAGGTAACCCTCTTCGCTGTCCACTACACCTCCAATTTTGTTGTCATCTGCAAACTTACTAACTGTACCTCTTATGCTCGCATCCAAATCATTTATGTCAATGACAAAAGGTAGAGAACCCAGCATATGTAAATGACAAAAAGTAGAGGACCCCGAAGTATACTCCTGCTTCCTTTATACTTACTTGTGGCTCTCCACTGATCTCAGGCCTCTAGTCTGAAAAACAACCCTGTGTCTTCTACCTTTGAGCCAGTTCTGTATCCAAATGGCTAGTTCTCCCTTTATTCCATGAGATCTAACCTTGCTAATCAGTCTTCCATGGGGAATCCTGTGGAACGCCTTACTGAAGTCCATATAGATCACATCTCCTGCTCTGCCCTCATCAATCCTCTTTGTTACTTCTTCAAATTACTCAATCAAGTTTGAGAGACATGATTTTGCCACGCACAAAGCCATGTTGACTATCCCTAATCAGTCCTTGCCTTTCCAAATACATGTATATCCTGTACCTCAGGATTCCCTCCATCAACTTGCCCACCACTGAGGTCAGGCTCACCAGTCTATAGTTCCCTGGCTTGTCTTTAACGCCCTTCTTAAACAGTGGCACCACGTTTGCCAACCTCCAATTTTCCAGCACTTCACCTGTGTCAATCAATGATACAAATATCTCAGCAAGAGGCTCAGCAATCACTTCTCTAGCTTCCCACAGAGTTCTCAGGTACACCTGATCAGGTCCTGAAGATTTATCTGCCTTTAACCGTCTCAAGACATCCAGCACTTCCTCCTCTGTAATCTGGACATTTTGCAAGATGTCACCATCTATTTCCCTACAGTCTATATCTTCCATATCCTTTTCCACAGTAAATACTGATGCAAAATATTCATTTAGTATCTCCCCCATTTTCTGTGGCTCCACACAAAGGCTGCCTTGCTGATCTTTGAGGGACCCTATTCTCTCCCTAGTTACCCTTTTGTCCTTAACGTATTTGTAAAAACCCTTTGGAGTCTCCTTAATTCTATTTGCCAAAGCTATCTCATGTCTCTTTTTGCCCTCCTGATTTCCCTCTTAAGTATACTCTTTCTTCCTTTATACTCTTCTAAGGATGCACTCGATCTATCCTGTCTAGACCTGACATATGCTTCCTTCTTTTTCTTAACCAAACCCTCAATTTCTTTATTCATCCAGCATTCCCTGTACTTACCAGCCTTCCCTTTCACCTTGACAGGAATATACTTTCTCTGGATTCTTGTTATCTCATTTCTGAAGGCTTCCCATATTCCAGCCGTCCTTTTACCTGCGAACATCTGCCTCCAATCAGCTTTCGAAAGTTCTTGCCTAATAAAGTCAAAATTGGCTTTTCTCCAATTTAGAATTTCAACTCTTAGATCTGGTCTATTCTTTTCCATCACTATTTTAAATCTAATAGAATTATGGTCGCTGGCCCCAAAGTTCTCCGCCACTGACACCTCAGTCACCTGCCCTGCCTTATTTCCCAAGAGTAGGTCAAGTTTTGCACCTTCTCTAGTAGGTACATCCACATACTGAATCAGAAAATTGTCTTGTACGCACTTAAGAAATTCCTCTCCATCTAAACCTTTAACACCCTGGCAGTCCCAGTCCATGCTTGGAAAGTTAAAATCCCTTACCATAACTACGCGATTATTCTTACAGATGGCTGAGATCTCCTTACAAGTTTGTTTCTCAATTTCCCTCTGACTATTAGGGGGTCTATAATACAATCCCATTAAGGTGATCATCCCTTTCTTATTTCTCAGCTCCACCCAAATAACTTCCCTGGATGTATTTCCAGGAATATCCTCCCTCAGCACAGCTATAATGCTATCCCTTATCAAAAATGCCATTCCCCCTCCTCTCTTGCCTCCCTTTCTATCCTTCCTGTAGCATTTGTACCCTGGAACATTAAGCTGCCAGTCCTGCCCATCCCTGAGCCATGGTTCTGTAATTGCTATGATATCCTAGTCCCATGTTCCTAACCATGCCCTGAGTTCATCTGCCTTCCCTGTTAGGCCCCTTGCATTGAAGTAAATGCAGTTTAATTTATTAGTCCTACCTTGTCCCTGCCTGCCCTGTTAGACTCACTTCTGTTCTCAGCTGTACCCATCTCAGATCGATCTCTTTCCTCACTATCTCCCTGGGTCCCACCCCTCCCCCCCACCTTACTAGTTTAGATCCTCCCAAGCAGTTCTAGCAAATTTCCCTGCCAGTCTATTCGTCCCCTTCCAATTTCGGTGGAATCCATCCTTCTTGTACAGGTCACTTCTACCCCAAAAAAGATTCCAATGATCCAAAAATATGAATCCTTCTCCCATACATCAGCTCCTCAGCCATGCATTCATCTGCTCTATTCTCCTATTCCTGCCCTCACTAGCTCATAGCACTGGGAATAATCCAGATATTACTACCCTCCTTTTTAAATTTCTGCCTAACTCTCTGTAATCTTCTTTCAGAATCTCAACCTTTTCCCTTCCTATATCGTTGGTTCCAATGTGGACAATGACCTCCTGCTGGCCCCTCTCCCCCGTGAGAACATTCTGCACCCTCTCTGAGACATCCTTGATCCTGGAACCACGGAAACAACACACCATTCTGCTTTTTCTTTGCTGGCCACAGAAATCTCTGTCTGTACCTCGGATTACAGAACCCTCTAACACAATTGATCTCTTGGAAGCCGACGTACTCCTCGTTGCATTACAGCCAGTCTCAATACCAGACACTTGGCTGTTCGTGCTAAATGAATATCATCATAATGCAGATATAATTAAGAATACCTACCTAATATTTTGTATTGTAAACTGGAAAGGGATAATTTTGCCAATCATACCGTGACACTCAGAAGTAAATATATAAAGACAAAGTCAGATCAGATCCCACTTTCATCTAACAAGTTATTAAAAGAATTAAATTCAAGGAGAGGTTTCAATTTTAGAACACTTTGTTTGGACACTCCATTGCACCTCAATTAAGTCAGCTGCATATGACTACTCCTATTGCAATATAAACTAAGAAATTGTGGGAGGGCAAATTACTTCAGTATTAGGCAAGAGTTAGTGAGTGTTAATTGGGAGGAGTGTGGAAGAGCATTGTGGAAGACCTCACACATCCCTCACTGAAACTCTTCTCCTTCCTACCATCTGGCAGAAGGTACCAGAGCATTCAGTCACTTATGGCCAGACTGTGCAACAGTTTCTTCCCCACGCCATCAAGCACCTTAATTCTATGTGATCAGGAACTCTTTGCACGACTTTGAATTGCGGCTAGAACCATGTTTTATTAATTATCATTTTTTTATTACACTGTAATTTGCACAACATTGTGCCAATTGTCTTCACATGTCAGGAATTACTGTTCTGTCTTGCGTGTTTTGCTCTTCTTATGAACTTTATGTCATCCTGCATATGATTGTGTAGTTTGTGCTGTCCATGTAGCACCTTGGCACTGGAGGAATGTTGTGTCACTTTTACTGTATCAATTGTATCTGGTAGAAATGACAAATAAAGCTACTCTTGGCCCTTGAGGAGCTGTAATTGGGCAAGTCCATATTTGACATGTGCAAGCTGTTTAAAGACCTACTCAGGAGAATTCAGAACTGATATGTTCCAGGAAGGAGAAAGGACAAGGATGACAAGGTAAGAGGACCTTGGATAATGAGGGAGGTTGTGAATTTCATCAAAAAAAAGCAAAAAAGAAGCAAATGTAAGGTTTAGGAAGCTAAAATTGGACAGGGCCTATGATGAATATAACGAAAGCAGGAAAGAACACAAGCATGGAACTAGAAGAGCAAGGAAGGGCCATGAAATGACCTTCGCAAGTCAGGTTAAAGAGAATCCCAAGGTATTATATACATGTATTAAAAGAAAGTAGGACCAGTCAAGAATACAGGAGGGAACTTGTGCTTGGAGACACAGGATATGGGTGAGAACCTAAATAAGTATTTTGCGTTGGTATTCATCCAGAAGAAGGATATTGAGGATGATGAGAAATGTGTGGAGCATGCTAATATGGTAGGGCATTTTGAGAACAAGAAAGAAGTAGTGATGGGTCTCTTGAAGACCATTAAGGTGAAAATTCACCAGACTCAATGATATCTACCCCAGGTTGAGACAGGCAAGAAAGGAGATTGCTGGGACCCTGACCAAGATTTTTGTATCCTTGCTAGCTCCTGGAGAGGCCCCAGTGGACTGACGAGTAGCTAATGTTGTTCCTCTCTTCTTGAAGAGAAATGGGGATAATCTAGGAAATTATGGACAGTTGAGTCTCACATCAGTGGTTGCAAAGCTATTGGAGAAAATTTTTAGGGATAGAATTTACACTCATTCGGAAAAGCATGGCCTAATGAAGGTTGTCAAAGGAAACAGCGGGATATCAATCAGTTACAGATATGGGTGGAGAAATGGCAGATGGACTTTACTTGGGTAAGTGTGATGCACTGCATTTTGGGAGATCAAATGTTAAAAGAAAAATATGCAGTTAATGGCAGGACCCTGAACAGCACTGATGTATAGAGTGATCTTGGAGTTCAAGTCCATAGTTCCCTGAAAGTCCGTACTTTCTAGATAAGTAGACAGAGTAGTAAAGAAGCTGTATGGCATGCTTGCCTTGATTGGTTGGGGAACTGAGTACAAGAGTCAAGAATTATATTACTGCTTTATAAGACTTTGGTTAGGTTGTACTTGAGTCTTGCATTCAATTCTGGTCACCACATTACAGGAAGGGTGTGGAGGCTTTAAGAGGGTGCAGATGAGAAGTTGTTTACCAGGATGCTGCCTGGATTAGAGGGAGTGAGCTAAAAAAACTCAGGCTGTTTTCTCGGGTGCGGCGGAGGCTGAGGGGACACTTGATAGAAGGGCTTCATTCCTGATGAAGGACTTTTGCCCAAAACATTGATTTTCCTGCGCCTCGGATGGTGCCTGACCTGCTGTGCTTTTCCAGCACCACTTTAATCTTGACTCTAATTTCCAGCATCTGCAGTACCTGCTTTTGTACGACACTTGATAGAAATTTATAAAATTATGAGATGCATAGATACGGTTGATGGTCAGAATCTTTTTCTGAGAGGTAAAATGTTTAATACTGGGGGGGGGGCATCCATTTAAGGTGAGAGGGGGAAAGTTTAAAGGAGTGTGAAGTGCAAGTATTTTACACAGAGAGTGATAGGAGCCTAGAATGCACTATCAGGGGTAGTGCTGGAGGTAGATAGAATAGGGGCATTTAAGAGACTTTTAGATAAGTACATGAATATGCAAGGAGTGGAGGGATATGGAACAAGGGCAGGCAGAAGGGATTAGCTTAATTTGGCAGCATGTTCAACACAACATCATAGGCTAAAGGGTCTGTTCCTGTGTATACAGCTCTATGTTCTCTGAGAAGGGGAAGTTTTTTTCTTAAATAGAGTAGTAGGAGTCTGGAGCACACTGCCTGGCATCATGTTTGACACAACATTGTGGGTCGAAGGACCCACTCCTGTGCTGTATTGTTCTACGTAAGTTCAATATTACTGTTTTGCTCTTGCACGCCATGTACCTATTAATAAGCCAAGAATATCTTACACTCCACCTACTGCCCTCTCTATTTGTCCAGCCACTATTAATGATTTGCCACATCTATGCCCAGGTCCGACTGCTTCTGAACCACCTTTAGAATTGTAGCCCTATTTTATATTATCTTTCAATGTTCTTCTGATTAAAATGTACCACTTCATGTTTCTCTGCTTTGAAATCATCTCTATCAATCTGTCCACTCCACCAAATTGTCCGTTCTTTATGGTGTACTGCCCTGTCTTTAAAAATTACAATTCTTCCAGGTTTTATGTCATCTGCAAACTTTGATATTGCCTCTAGCACATCAAGATCTGGTCATTAATGTATATCAGGAAAAGCAAGGGTCCCAAAATCTCCCTCCAGCTCAAAAAATATCCACTAACCTATTACTTTCTGTTTGCCAATTCTCAGCCAGTTTTGTATTCATGTTGCTACTGATCCTTTTTCTATGACATATAAAAATTTTCCTTAATGATTTATAATGTGGAACTGCAAGAAATGCCTTCTGAAAGCTTGTGCACATCACAATACCGAGCCTGTTACCTATTCAAAAAACTCCAAGTTAGTTAAATGTTATTTCACCTTTAGAAATCCATTGTGACTCTTCAATCCACCTTCTCCCATATAACAACTAATTCTAGTCCAAATAATTATCTCTAGAAGCTTCTCGACCCCTGAAGTTAAACTGACTTCTCTATCATTGTTGGGCTTGTCCTGAAAAGCTTTCTTGCACCAACTCAGAGTCTAGAGAAGACTGAGCGGTTTTAATCAATGTCCCTGCAATTTCCACTCTCACTTCCTTCTAACTATGGACGGCACGGTGACTCAGCGGTTAGCACTGTTGTCTCACAGCCCCAGGAAACTGGGTTTGATTCCAGCCTTGGCTGACTGTCTGCGTGGAGTTTGCACATTCTCCCCTTATCTGTGTGGGTGCTCCAGTTTCCAAAGATGTGCAGATCAGATGAATTGGCCAAGCTAAATTGTCCATGGTGTTAGGTGCATTAGTCAGGGGTAAATATAGGGTAGGGAAATGGATCTGGGTGGGTTACTCTTCGGAGGGTCGGTGTGCACTTGTTGGGCCAAAGGACCTGTTTCCATACTGGAGGGAATCTAATCTTATCTAATCTAACTCTAGAATCCTTCTCATCTGGTTCCAGTATCTTATCAACTTTAAGTAACACCCTATTCAATCCTTCTAACGATAAAGTTGTCTCCTCTGTCATCATGGCCTGGGTAGCATCTCTGTCATTGATAAACATTGATACAACAAAATCAAAGCTGAGAACCAACTATTCAGGGTTATGTAACTTGTTAAATGTTTGGCAGGAAGCAAAGAATGGTGGATAGTATTGTTAATATAAGATGGAATAGCAAGAATTGATCTTAGACTGAAAGATATAAAATCCATATGGCACAAGAAAGAAATCATAAGGGAAGAATGTCACTGGTAAGTCAATTGAACCCTCACAATAGCAATTCAGTAGGACAGAGAATAAATCAGGAGTTGATGAAAAAGTTCATTAAAGCGAAACAGTAGGATATAGAAAGTTGGAAAGTTGACCAGAGAAATGGCAGATGGAGTTTACTTTGGACCAGTGAGGCACTGCATTTTGGGAGGTCGAATGGGGAAGATGAAACTATACAGCAAATGGCAGGACCCTTAGGAGCGTTGATATATAGAAGGATCTTGGGGTCCAAGTCCATAGCTCCTGTGAGTGGCAACACCAGTGAATAAAGGTGGTAAAGTTGATGTATGGTATGTAGGGCATTGAGTAGAACAGTTGACAAGTCACGTTGCAGATGCAGATGAGACTTAATTAGGTCATATTTTGTGTATTGTCATTACATTATAGGAAGGATGTGGAGGCTTTGAAGAGAGTATGAAAGAGGTTGGCCAGAATGTTGCCTGGATTAGAGTGTATTAGCTACAAGGAGAATTTGGACAAACTTCAATTGTTTTCAGTACAGTGTCAGGGGCTGAGGGGAGACTTGATAGAAGTATAAAGAATTATGAGAGGCATGAATAGGTTAGTTAAAATCTTTTTCCCAGGGTAGAAATGTCAAATACTAGGGGGATAGGTTTAAGGCAAGAGGGGTAAAGTTTAAAGGAGATGTGTGAGGAAAGATTTCTTTTTACAGAGGGGGGGTAGCTGCTTGGAATGTGCTGAAAAATGTGTTGCTGGAAAAGCGCAGCAGGTCAGGCAGCATCCAAGGAGCAGGAGAATCGATATTTCGGGACTAAGCCCTTCTTCAGGAATCCTGATTTCTGAAGAAGGGCTCATGCCTGAAACGTCGATTCTCCTGCTCCTTGGATGCTGCCTGACCTGCTGCGCTTTTCCAGCAACACATTTTTCAGCTCTGATCTCCAGCATCTGCAGTCCTCACTTTTTTCCCGCTTGGAATGTGCTACCAGGGGAAGTGTTAGAAGTAGATCCATTACCAAAATTTAACAGATACTTAGACATACACATGAACAAACAGGGAATAAAGAGATACAGACCATGTGTAGGCAGATTGAATTAGTTTAGAATGGCATCATGGTGGACACAAATGTGGTGAGGCAAAGGGCCTGTTCCTGTGCTTTACTGTTCTACCTTTTCTTACCTCTGCTTTACTGTTCTATGATGTGGATATGTTAGAAAACGCAATAAACTAATCACAGGTGACTTTAATCTTCAAGTAGACTGGGACAGTCAGATTAGCAGAGGTAGCCATGAGGAAGAATTCATAGGGTGTATTTGGGATAGTTTTCTAGCACAAAATATTGTAGAACCAACTAGAGATCAAGCTATGTTAGATCTGATAGCATGTTGTGAGGTAGGTTTAATAAATAATATCAGACTAAAAGATCCCGTAGGAAATAGTGACCATTACATGGTAGAATTTAGCATTCATTTTGAGAGGGAGGAAACAGCTATGCTAAGCTTAGATGAAGGTAGAAAGCAATGAGGCAGAGCTGGCTGGCATGAACTGGGAAAGGGGTTTAGCAGCAATGATAGCTGAGGAACAATGGCAGGCATGTAAGAAAATAGTTAATGGGTCACATAAGGTTATGTCCTAGTAATTATGAAGAAGTGTCGGAAGGGGATAGTTCAACCATGGTTAATCAGGATAACAACAAACTGAATTAAATAAAAACATATTTTGCCAAAGATTAGTGGTAAGCCAGATGATTCACAAAATTTTAATAAGCAACAAAGGAAGACCAAAAAACATTAAAAGAAGGAAATAATAAAGTTTGTGGGTAAAAATAATATTAAGATAGACAGCAAGAACTTCTTTACGTAGATTATTAAAGTATAAAAGAAAGTGATGTTACACCTCTACAAATGAGTTGTCAGGCCACATTTAGAGTCATACAGATGTACAGCATGGCAACAGACCCTTCGGTCCAACCCGTCCATGCTAACCAGATATCCCAACCCAATCTAGTCCCACCTGCCAGCATCCACCCCATATCCCTCCAAACCCTTCCTATTCATATATCCATCCAAATGCCTCTTAAATGTTGCAATTGTACCAGCCCTCACCACATCCTCTGCAGCTCATTCCATACACTTACCACCCTCTGGTGAAAACGTTGCCCCTTACGTCTCTTTTGTATCTTTTCCCTCTCACCCTAAACCTACGCCCTCTAGTTCAGGACTCCCTGACCCCAGGGAAAAGACTTTGTCTATTTATCCTATCCATGCCCCTCATAATTTTGTAAACCTCTATAAGGTCACCCCTCAGCCTCCGACGCTCCAGGGAAAACAGCGCAGCTTGTTCAGCCTCTCCCGATACCTCAAATCCTCCAACCCTGGCAACATCCTTGTAAATCGTTTCTGAACCCTTTCAAGTTTCACAACATCTTTCCTATAGGAAGGAGTCCAGAACTGCATGCAATATTCCAACAGTGGCCTAACTAATGTCCTGTACAGCGGCAACATGACCTTCCAACTCCTGTACTCAGTACTCTGATTGATAAAGGAAAGCATACCAAATGCCTTCTTCACTATCCTGTCTACCTGCGACTCCACTTTCAAGGAGCAATGAACCTGCACTCCAAGGTCTCTTTGTTCATCAACACTCCCAGGGACCTTACCATTAAGTGTATAAGTCCTGCTAAGATTTGCTTTCCCAAAATGCAGCACCTCGTATTTATCTGAATTAAACTCCATCTGCCACTTGTCAGCCCATTGGCCCATCTGGTCCAGATCCTGTTGTAGTATTGCGTTGACTTTTGGTAACGTTATTTAAGGAAGGATGTTAAGGCCCTGGAGAAAGTACAAGGAGATTTCCAAGAATGATACCAGGAATGAGGAAAGATTAGAAATATTGGGCGTAATCTTTTCTGCTCCAAGGTGACCTTATTGAGGTGTCCAAAATTGTGAACAATTTTGACAGGTAAAAGAAGGATATTTTGTTTCCACTCCTTGGTATGTCAGTAACTAGAGGTCACAATTTCAAGATTGTTAGCCAGAGAGCTAGGAATGTGCTGAGGAGAAACTTCTTTACTCAGAGTTGTTAGAATTTGGAATAAACTGACTGGGATAGTTTTGGAGGTGGAACCCATCAGAGGTTTTAAAAAAAGAGCTGGCTGTATACTTTAAAGTGATGAATTTAAGGGCTGTGGAGATTGGGCTGCAGAATGGGACTAGCTGGGAAAGCTCTTTTGGGAGCCAGTACAGACCCGATAGGTCAAATGGCCTCCTTCTGTACTGCAGAATTCTATGATTTAAAAAAAAGATATTAAAGAAAGGAAGCTAAGAGCGAACATAGGCTCGTTAGAGAATGAGGCTGAGGAAATAATAATGGGGAACTGGGAAATGGCAGAGAAGTTGAATTAGTTGTCACAGTAAAAAACACTAAAAGCATTATATAATGACTAAATATTCAAGAGAGAAAAGGAGCAGGGGAAATAAATACAACAATTACCATGAGAAAAATACTTAGGAAACTAAAGGGACGAAGGACCATTAAGTCTACTGGGCTTGATGGAATGCATCCAGGATATTAAAGGAAGACGATGCTAGGTATGGAAGGTTTGAGTTATAAAAGAAAGATTGGATAGGCTGGGACATTTTTCATTCGAGCGTAGAAGATTGAGTGGTGACCTTATAGAAGTTTATAAAATCGTGAGGGGGACAGATCCTTAGATCTGAAAAAAGTCCCAGAGGTTTGGAAAACTGTCAATATAACACCTTTAATTAAAAAGGGAAGGACAGAACAAAAAGCAATAACACACCATTTAGTCTAATGCCTGTTACCTAGGAAAATGTTAGAGACTATTATAAAGAATGTAATAGCAGAACATGTTGAAATACATAATATGATCCAGCTATTAGTGTGGCATCATCAAAAGTAAAGCAGACCTGACAAATTTACTAGAATTCTTTGAGGAACTAACAAGATATGGGGAAAATCAATATATGAGTGGATGCAATATATTTGGATTTTCAAAAAGGGTTTGTTGAGGTAACAGACTTAGTCTACTTGATAATGACATGAGCCTATGATGTTGTTTGTAGTTTTATTAGCATGGATAGGGTGATCGGTTAATGAACAGAAGACAGAAAGATGGGATAAGGTGGGGAGGAGGGACTTTCAACATGGCAACGCATGAGTTGAACTTTCAAAAAGTTGATTGGAATTGACTGTTTACAGATAAAAAGATGACTGAGAAGTGGGAACCTTTCAAGGGTGTGATGACAAGAGTTCAGAGGCATTATGTTCTTGTTAGAGTGAAAGGTAAGGCTGATAAGATTGAGAAACAATGGATGAACAAAGGTATTGAGGTTTTCCTCAAAAATAAAAGAGAATCTTATTTTAGATATCGACATCTTGGTTCAATTGAATCTTCTTATAAAGAGTATAAATATAAATCAGGAAGGCAAAAACAGGGGTTATGATATAGCATAGGCAGGTAAGGTTAAGGATAATCCAAAGAGATTCTACAAATACATGAAGAGCAAGAGGGTAACTAGAGACAGAGTAGAGCCTCTTAAAGATCAAGGAGGTCATCGTTGTATTGAGTATTTTGCATCAGTTTTTACAGTGGAGAAAGAAATGGAGGCTACAGAGCTCAGAAATAAATGTTGATGTTTTAAAAATAATTGAACAGTGTGATGCTGGAAAAGCACAGCCAGTCAGGCAGCATCCAAGGAGCAGGGGAATTGACATTTCGAGCATAAGCCCTTCATCAGGAATGAGCCTCGGACTGGAAGCCTGTTACTAGCAGTGTTCCACAGGGATTGATTCTGGGTCTTCTTTTGTTTGTCAATTAATATAATCAGCATATAGTGGCATGGTTAGTAAGTGTGTGAACAACATCAAAACTGGTAGCAAAGTAGACAATGAAGAAGGTTTTCTAAGATTACAAAGGGATCTTGATCATATGGGTCAATGGGCTGAAAAATGGCAGATGGAATTCAATCGGGATAAATATGCAGTGTTGCATTTTAGTTCAATGAACAAGGGTAGGGTTTATACAATTGAGGATAGGGCCTTGGATAACGTTGCAGAACTGAGAGAACTAGGGGTTCATGTATATAATCCTTTAAAGTTTGTGTCACATATAGAGAGGGTGGTTAAAAAGATGTTTGGCATGCTTCCCTCATTGCTCAGACCTTTGAGCAGAGAAGTTGGGAAGTCATGTTGAGGTTTTGCAGAACATTGGTGATGTCTCTTTAGGAATACTGTGTCCAATTCTTGTCGTCCAGTTATAGGGAGGACATTATTGAGCTGGAGAGTGGTCAGAAGAGATTCACCAGAATGCTGCCAGGTATGGAAAGTTTGTGGTACAAAGAAAGGTTGGATAGGCTGGGACTTCTTTCACTGGAGCATAGGAGGTTGAAAGGCGACTTAATATAAGTTTATAAAATCATGAGGGTTATAGATAGAGTTAATGGGAGGCATTTTTTCCCGAGGATGGGGGATATCAAGATAAGGGGGCACATTCTTACAATGTGAGGTCAGAGATTCAAAAAAAGACATGTGACTTTTTTTACACAGAGGGTGGTTTGTGTATGGAATGAACTCAGAATCACAGAATCCCTACAATGTGAAAGCAGGCCATTTGGCTCATCGAGTCTACACCGACTCTGAAGATGCAGACCCATCCCTACCCTATTGCCCATGGCTTCCCGAGGAAGTGGCGGATGTGATACAATTACAACATTTCTACAACATCTGGATAGGTACATGAATAGGAAAGATTTCGAGAGGAATGGACCAATAGCAGGCAGGCAGGACTAGTGTAGTTTCTAGTTCTGTGCTGTATCACTATGTCACTAGTGGTGCCACTGGGACCACCATTATTTACAATATACATGAATGACTTGGATGAGGAAAGTGAATATGCCACATCAAAATTGCAAAATGACACAAAAACAGATGGGAAGGCCAGTGATGAAGATGACACAAAGATTCCGGAGAGACAACAGAGACACTTACTGTTAAGTAAGTGGACAAAACCATGGCCGATAGAATAGAATGTGGTAAAATGAGGCAGGAATATTAGCAGAGCTGAATGTTATTTAAATGGAAAGGGATATAACAGAGGGACTTGAGAGTCCTTGTGTATAAATCACAAAAAGCTACAAGATAAAAGATCAGCAGATACTGGGGAAGCCAATGGAATTTTGGCCCTTCTATATGTTCTATATTTCAAATATAATGGAGTTTGAAACTAAGGATGTCTTGCTAAAATTATAAAAGGCACTAGTCAGACCACAGTGAAATTACTGTAAAAGGAAACAAACTAAGGAAGAATGTACTGGCATTGGAGGCAATTGGGAGAAGCTTCACTGGATTGACCCTAGGTATTGAATAAATGTCTTCTGAAACATGGTTGAGACAGTTGGTCCTGTCTTCTTTGAAATTTAGAAGAATGTACATCTATAGCCTGGAACATCCTTCTGCATTATCCACAACTCTATCGACCTTAGTGCCATCCGTAAATTTACTAACCCATCCTTCTATGCTGTCAACCAGGTCATTTTATAAAAATGACAAACAGCAATGGACCCAAAACAGATCATTGCGGTACACCACTAGTAACTGAACTCCAGGATGAATATTTCCCATCAACCACCTTCTTTCAGCTTTGTCTTCTTTCAGCTAGCCAATTTCTGATCCAACTTGCTAAATCACCCTCAATCCCATGCCTCCATATTTTGTGCAAGACCTTAATGTGGGGAACCTTAGCAAATGCCTCGCTGAAATCCATATACACCACATCAACTGCTTTATCCTCATCCACCTGTTTGGTCACCATCTCAAAGAACTCAATAAGCTTTGTGAGGCATGACCCACCCTTCACAAAACCATGTTGACTATCCCTAATCAACTTATTCCTCTTCAGATGATTATAAATGCTACTTCTTTAAACCTTTTTCCAACACTTTACCCATAACCAAAGTAAGGCTCACCAGGGTTGTCTCTACTCCCTTTCTTGAACAAGGGAGCAACATTTGCTATCCTGCAGTCTTCTGGCACTATTCCTGTAGATAAGGATAACATAAAGATTAAAGTCAAAGGCTCAACAATCTCCTCCCTGGCTTCCCAGAGAATCCTAGGATAAGTCCCATGCGGTCCAGGGGATTTATTTATTTTTACAGAATTGTTAACACCTCCTCCTTGTGAACCTCAATCCCATCTTGTCTAGTAGTCTGTATCTCTGTAAGCACCTCAACAACATTATCTTTTACTACTGTGAATACTGACGAAAAATGTTTATTTAGCGTTTCCCCCCATCTCCTCTGTCTCCATGCACAACTTCCCACTACTATCCTTGATTGACCCTAATCTTACTCCAGTTATTCTTTTATTCCTGATATGCCTATAGGAAACTTTAGGGTTTTTCTTGATCAAATGCACCAATGACTTCTTATGTCCCCTCCTGGCTCTTCTCAGCTCTCTCTTTAGGTCTTTCCTGGCTAACTTGTAATTCTCAAGCACCCTAACTGAGCCTTCGCATCTCACCCTAACATAAGCTTTCTTCTTCCTCTTGACAAGAGAGTCAACTTCTTTAGTAAACCACGGCTCCAACGCTTGACAACTTCCTTCCTGCCTGACAGATACAGACTTATCTGCAGTAGCTGTTCCTTGAATAAGCTCCACATTTCAGTTTCCTTCCCTATCCTAGCCATCCTAAACCTTGCCTAATCGCATCATAGTTGCCAGCTATAACTCTTGCCCTGCAGTATATACTTATCCCTTTCTATAACTAAAGTAAACACAACCGAATTGTGGTCACTATCACAAAAGTGCTCACCTACCTCCAATTCTAACCCCTGGCTGGGTTCATTACCCAGTACCAAAACCAATGTGGCCTCACCCCTTGTTGGCCTGTCTACATACTGTGTCAGGAAACCCTCCTGCACACTTTGGACCAAAAACTGACCCATCTAAATTCCTTGAACTATAGTATTTCCAGTCAATATTTGGAAAGTTAAAGACCCCATAACAACTACCCTATTGCCAGCCTATCCAGAATCCAATCCAGAATCATCTTTGCTATCCTTTCCTCTACATCTCTGGAACTATTTGGAGGCCAATAGAAAACTCCCAACAGGATGACCTATCCTTTCCTGTTTCTAACCTCAGCAGACTATTCCTCAAACATCCTTTCCACAACCGTAATATTGTCCTTGACTAACACTGCTGCCACCCGCCTCAACCTCCCCTTACCATCTTCTGTGTTCTTACTAAAACATCTAAATCTTGGAACCTGCAACAACCATTCCTGTCCCTACTCTACCCATGTCTCCGAAATGGCCACAACTTCGAAATCCCAGTTACCAACCCATGCTGCAAGTTCATGGAGGACATGTGAACATCTTTTCCACATTCATTCTGTATAGTCCCCTCAGTTTTCTTTACGTTTCAATCAGATAACTCCTTATCTTTCTAAACTTTATCAAGTACAGAGCTAGAGTCTTCAACTGATCCACAAATGACAAGCCCTTCATCCCCATTCACTTGTAATTCTCCTCTGGACCCCATCCAATGCTAGCACATCCTTCCTTAAATAATAGGCCCAAAACTGCGCACAATATTCCAAATGTGGTCTGACCAGAGCCTTATCCAACCTCAGCTGTACATCTGTGGTCTTGTATTACAGAACCCTTGAAACTAGGAGAAAGTGAGGACAGCAGATGCTGGAGATCAGAGCTTAAAAATGTGTTGCTGGAAAAGCGCAGCAGGTCAGGCAGCATCAAAGGATCAGGAGAATCAATGTTTCGGGCTTAAGCCCTTCTTCAGGAATTGCTGAACACATTTTTAAGCTCAGAACCCTTGAAACAAATGCCAACAATTCATTTGCCTTCCTTACAGCCAGCCAAACTTGCACATAACTCTTAAGAGAATCCTGCAGTAGACAAATCCAAGTCGATTTGTGCTTGACTTCCAAAGCCTTTCTCCATTTAGAAAATACTCTATGCCTCTATTCTTCCTACCAAAAGGCACAACCTCATACCTTCTCACATTGTATTCCATCTGCCACACCTCCCCATTTCCTCAACATTACCTGTCCCTCCACCTACCTTTGTGACATCTACAAACCTAACAACAATGCCTTCAGCTCCTTTGTCCGGATCATTAATGCATGACATGAACAGTTAAGGTCCCAACATTGACTCCCAGCACAACTCTACTAGTCACCGACTTCCATCCTGGAAAAGACCCCTTTATCCTCATTCTTGTTCTTCAGCCAATCGTCTATTCATGCAAGTGGCTTGCCCCTAAAACCATAGGCTCTTACCTCATTTAGCAGCCTCCTATGTAGCATCTTGTCAAAAACCTTCTGGAAATCCAAACAAATGATGTACACTGGCTTGCCTTTGTCTAAACTTGTCATCAGCTCGTCAAAGAATTTTAACAGGTCTGTCAAGCATGACCATCCCTTGATGAAGCTACCATATTCACCATGCATTTCCAAGTATTCTACAATCTCAGAGTGATTGAATCATACAACATGGAAACACAACTGTCAGTCCAACCAGTTCATGCCAACCATAATCCAAAATTAAACTAGTCCCACCTGGAGTCCAAAATCTTACCAACAGCTGAGGTCAGGCTAACTAGATTCCCATCTTCTGCCTTCCTCCCTTCTTAAACAGGGGTATTACATGAGCTTGCAGGACTTGGGTGTCATTGGTTGGGCCAGCATTTATTGTCTGTCCCTAATTACATTGAGGCAGTGGTGGTGAGCTGCCTTCTTGAACCACTGCAGTCCATGTCACATAGGTAGACCCTCAACACCACAAAGCTGTATCCAGGACTTTGACCCAGAGATACTAAAGGAACAGCAATATATTTCTGAGTCAGGTTGGTGAGTGGCTTGGAGTGGAGCTTTCAGGGGATGTGGCTCCCAAGTATCTGCTGTCTTTGTCCTTCTAGATAGCAATGGTCATGAGTTTGGAAGGTCTTGTAGATAATTCACTGCTACCACCTGTGGATGTGGTGCCAATCATGTTAGCTGCTTTGATTTGAATGGTGTCAAACTTCTGGAGCATTTTTGGAACTGGACCATGATCAGTTCAATTTCTGTCAATAGTGAAGTACCAAAATGTTGATAGTGGAGCATTCATTGATAATAATGCCAAGGGGCAACGGTTAGATAGTCTGTACTGGAAGCAGTCATTCTCTGGTATTTTGCAGCATGATGTTACAGGCCTCTTTTCAGCTCAAGCTTGGATACTGTCCACTTTATGCTCCATTTTGCACATGGTCTTTTTCGGTGTCTGAAGAATTGTGAATGGTGCTGAATATTGTGTAATCATTGATGAATGTCCCCACTTATGATGTTATGATGGTTTAGAGTCATTGCATGATCACAGTTCATTGATGAAGCAGCTAAAGATGGTTGGTCCTAGGATAAAACCCTGAGGAACTCCTGAAGCCATGACCTGGGGCTGAGATGGCCAACCTTCACCAACTAAAACCATCTTCCTATGTGCCAACTGTGACTCCAACAGCAGAGACTTTACTCCCGATAGCCACTGATTCCAGTTTTGCTGGAGCTCCTTTACACTACACTTACTTAAATATGACTTTGATGTCAAAGACAGTCATGGTCAACTCACAGGATATATGCAGAAAGGTTGTTTCCTCTATGAGGGAGAGTCGAGGACCAGATGGTATCATCTCAAAATTAGTGGGTATCCATTTAAGACAGAGGTGAAGTGATACTTCTTCTCACAGAGGGAAGTGAATCTGTAAAATTCTTTACCACAGAGGGCCATTAAGTATATTCAAGGCTGAGACAAACAGGTTTTTAAATCAGTAAGGGAATTAAGCATCATGAGGAAAAGGCAGAAATGTTGAGTTGAGGATTATCAGATCAATCACAATCTCATTGAACGGCCTTGCTGGCTCAATGGGCTGAAAGATCTACTTCTGCTCCTACATTTTATGGTTTCTTGTTAAAATATTTGTTACATATAGTCATCTTGCAACTGCAATTATAAAATAGTTACATTAGAAAAGAAACCTTTGTGAAACTGTTTTACCTTATGAAGCCACAATGGGATTCTTTCTGCATCATGCTTTGGTAAAGGTCGATGCAATGAAGCCCAGCAGTAGGCATCTACATAAGCTGCTTGTCGCCAAGAGAAAGAACTTGGGGAGAAGCAACTAATTTGGGTACCTGTTTCAAAAGAACAGAAAAGATTATTTAAATGTGCAGAAAATTATAACTAAGTGGTTTGAAACAGAAAACAGCAATACTAAATGGGTAGTTGTTAGAAATTAGAAATATGATTAGAATAAACTTATCTTTAGTATTCAGCTTGGAATAGGTTGGTGCTATACATGTTATCTCTCAAGAAACAATCCTGTGGAGTAAATATTCTGTCATGTAGCAAGCTTGGAAATGTGTTTCTGCTTTGGCAGAAAAGCAACTGGATACATAGTTTGAACAATTAACTGTAGATATATTTCAAAGCTACGATAAGATTTTCAATTCATCTTATTTAATTAATTGCCCACTGTAGTCTGAGAGAGTTTGTGGTAAGTGGAATGGGAATTACTTGAGTCAACACATAATACAAGCTTTTAAAGAATTGTAATAATTAAGATTTATAATGGCTATCCAGTCCATTAACATAACTTAGAAAAAATCCTGATATTCACAACTTATGAAGGTAAGTAGGAACAATGAAAACCTTGGTAGAAAGAAAGCTTGAAGGTCAATGACGAAATGTCGCAGGAGTTTAGCAACTTGCTGTGGAGAACAAGACAAAGAGAGAGAATAAAAGCAGTCCTGAAGGTTTTGCTAATACAGAAAGAGTAGTAATGTCTTCTTCTTCCATATACCAATATCCTGGCAGAGAGATTTGCTCATTCAATTCAGTTAAAAATCACACAACACCTGGTTATAATCCAACAGGTTTATTTGGAAGTACAAAGGAACCTTGGTTATCCAAAGGATGGGGTGGGGAGTATTTCATTTGGTTAATTGAATGCCAGATAATCATTGCTGGATAACATAGTTAGCTATGCATCAGGACTTTGCGATCTTGTTCGGCTCATCTGAAATTCGGTTAATCGAATGTCGGATAATTGAGGTTCCGCTGTACTAGCTTTCAGAGCGCTGCTCCTTTGTCAGGCACCTCCTCATCATTCTATTCTGGTACACTGAATCTATACTGATAGATAAGGCAAGTGGAGGAATTCAAAGTAGCAGTGTAAATGGAAGGATTGAAGGGGAGCAGACTGAATGCGAGGAGAGCACATCAATTAGAGAAGAAAGACAGAGAGGCAGAGTATGTAGTAACGCTGAAGAAATAAATTGCTGGTGAGGTAACTCATGTAGACCCTCCACCTCCCTTGCCACTCCAGAAGTCAGGTGGCTTTGTTTCCTGGGGAAGTGTGGGTTTCTTGCAGAAAGCACACCACATATTTCCCGTCCCGAAGGGCCGAAAAAATCTAGAATCTGCGTTGTGAATGCTGCCGTTGATGTTGAAGCTGGCTATGGTAGCCTCCATGCTAGCAGTATTGTGCAACCATCACCTGTGGAACTGACTGGGAGGACAGGGAGGGTCAAAGAGGTCTCTTGCCCTCCCACTGAGTGCATCCAGGAATGCCCTGAACCACCTCTGGTTGTTCTGGGCTAGCCCTGGTTGCGGCAAGCAGTCCGGGTGGACCAGAAGACCAGCCCAAAATCTGCCTGGTGGTCAAGAGCCAGCTGGCACCTATCGTGGAGACCACGAGTAGCCTTGACAAAGTCCCAGAGTCCCTCGATTGGAATGAAAGGGAACTTGGTGAGGGGCACTAGACAGTCTCAAACCTTGCTGGAGACTGACTTCATGTTGTCCCCAGCACCCACTACCGAGCTCAAAACCCCCTCTGGGTGGTCTTCCTCAGCTACTGGGCCACACCGACCTTCCAAAGAAGATTCCACCCAAATCCATTCCCTACCCTATTTTCCTATATTTAACCATGACTAATGCACCAAACCTATATGTCCCTGAACATTATCAGTAATTTAGCATGGCCAATTCACCTGACCTGCACACCTTTTGGAGTGTGGGAGGAAACCAGAGTACCCGGAGGAAACACACGCAGACACAGGGAGAATGTGCAAACTCCACACGGACAGTTGCTCGAGGCTGGAATCAAACCTGGATCCAGGGATTCAGAAGAGATCTAGCAGGATGTTGTTGGGTATAGAAGGTTTGAGTGGATAGGCTGGGACATTTTTTAAATGGAGCATAGAAAGTTGAGAGACGACCTGATAGAAGTTTATAAAATAATAAGAGGTATTGGTTGAGTTGATGGTGGTTGTCTTTTCCCTTGGATGGGAAATTTCAAGACTAGGGGGCACATTTTTAAGGTGAGAGATTTATAAAAGCCAAATCTCTTACACAGACGGTGATTTGCATGTGGAATGAATTTCCTGAGGAAGTGGTGGATGTGGGTTCAATTATGTTTAAAAACCATTTGGATGGAATAATGTTTGGAGGAATATGGGCCAGGAGCAGGCAGGTGGGATTTGTTAAGTTTGAGATTATGTTTGGGCCTAAGAGTCTGTTTCCGTGCTCAGTGACTCTACGGCTTTGTAGCAATTGGAACCAAGAGGACATATTAACTACAGGGTCCTCGATTGGCCCAGGTTAACAACCTCAATCAAGAGGCACTGGCTGACCAGTATTAACAGGGGAGTTAGAGACTCACTTTAGGAGACTAACTCTGAGCTGGCTGGTCATATCTAGTATGGAGGAAGAAGTTCTACATGTTAGACTGTGCTGTCAACTCAGTTGTTTTCTGGCTATATAAACCTCTACTTCTACTGTTGCTGCTGTCATCTCCAGGCCTACCAGTTCTGCCCCCTAGACCCTGCTTAAGAACTGTTGCTGCTACCTGGGGCTCCTTGCATGTGAACTGCTGTAGCCTGTGCCCCAACAATATTTGGTGACCCCTCACAGCAACAGACGGCACTTCTCTTCCTCATCCTTTTCTACGCTTACCTCTAGTAACATGGCTAGCCCTAGGGTGACAGGATCTAGCCACACCTATGCCGGAGTAGCTGTGGCCTTAGGCTTGGCTGCTTCAGCCCCTTTGGGACCCCATGCCCCTTCAGGCTCCTGACCAAGGGCCTAGGGGTTCAAAATGTGTTGCTGGAAAAGCGCAGTAGGTCAGGCAGCATCCAAGAAGCAGGAGAATCGACGTTTCGGGCATGAGCCCTTCTTCAGGAATCCTGAAGAAGGGCTCATGCCCGAAACGTCGATTCTCTGCTCCTTGGATGCTGCCTGACCTGCTGCGCTTTTCCAGCAACACATTTTCAGCTCTGAACTCCAGCATCTGCAGTCCTCACTTTCTCCTAGGGGTTCAAGCCTACTCACATCCCAACATGAACATCGAGGCCTGCAGCAAGGCTACGGACAATGTGGGTGGCCCACTGGCCATTGTCACTGCAGCACTGTATTTTTTCCTTTAGACCAAGAAACAGTGCATCTGGCCGTTGAAAACGGGCTCAATGTGGGCGGGACATATTTGCTTGTTGATCCTCTGGAAGTCACAGCCCAGAGATTGTGGTTTCCAGCATCTTGCCCTTCACTGGCAGTGAGTTCCTCCTCCTCCACTTACAATCACCAGTGGCAATCCCTTCAGGTGTCACATTGCTCCTGCTCGGACTGAAGGACCCACCCTCAAACATGTTTACTCCTTCCAGCCCCAGGTATTCATTTGCTTTGCCCAGATAGACGTGACCAAGAGCCCATGGACTTTGCTCCATGAGGCCCTAGCCTACAGCACCTTCCAGATGGCAGATAGTGTGTGGTGCCACCTCTGCCAGGAGGTGGGCACTTTCGGAAGAACTGCCCCATCCTGAAGTCTGCCTAGTACACACGGGCAGTTGCAGGTGTCACTGCCACACCTGCTCCCTCATCCTACCACCAAAGCCACACTGGGAGCCCCGCCAAGTGGGACCCAAGCTGGGGGTTGACATCACCATGGTTTCTGGTGCGGAGTGGGTGGGAGTCTGGCTGGAAGGCATGGAGGTAAATTAAACACCGTGAGGTGTCCCCCGCTACAGTTACCACGTGATCCCCATGGAATCGGACAGTGATGCGCCCCAGGCGTTACCAGAACCTTGCCCCAACTCACCAGACTGTGAGGTCTCTGCTGCCAGCCTCCATCCTGTGGTGGCCAAGACCGGATTTTCTTGGCTGGAGCTGGGGCCGTGCCCTCCTCACTATTCCCTGACAGCCCAGCAGTAGGGCAGGAAGTGATGCAACTGGGTTTTCCTACCCTTGCCATGCCCCCTGCCTTCTCCAGCTAATAACGTTCATGGAGAAGTGAAGGGAGGGCCTGAAGGCCCCATGACCACTAGGACAGGCAGGAGAGTGAACACCATCACCACGATTACTGGAAAGAGGCACTGCTCCCTGCAAGGGAATGACTTTCCTGTCGCATGGGTAAGGTGTATTTCCTCCCCCGATGTGAGCCCACGGCACTTGCTGCACACATCCTGGCCAGTCCGGTGCCCTGGGGGTTGCACCAGGCCCTCACACTGCTGCAGCTCCACCCGCCCTCAGCAACAAGCTGGAGCCTCACTCAGGCCACAGTGTGGGCACTATAATTGTAAATCCCACTGAGTCGACTGGTGGAAAGGAGGAAGGTATTTTCCTCACACCTTCTTCCAGACTGTTTTCACGGTGTCCAAGCCTAGGGAAAGCCCTTTTCTCTGAGTTTCCACAATCTGATGACCGTGACCCAAAACAGGCCTTAATGGAGTGCAACGAGGATGTTCTTGTTGGTGACACAGAGGGTGGTGTCATTGGGGGTTTGGGATCAGCTGATGGTGGCAGACCAGCACCCTCTCTCACTGTGGGGGAGGGGCCAGTAGCCATGAAAGACCACCTGGAGATGGTTTTGGGCTTGATAATGGGCGCTGGGAAAATGCGGCATCAGTCTCCGGTGAGGTTTGAGACTCTCTAGTGTCTCTCACCAAGTTCCTTTTCATCCCCATCAAGGGACCTGGGACTTTATTAAGGCTACTCGTGGTCTCCATGATAGGGGCCAGCTGGCTCTTGACCACTGGGCAGATTTTGGGCTAGTCTCCTGGTCCACCCGGACTGCTAGCCACACACCAGGGTCAGCCCAGGACAACCAGAGGTATTCAGTATGTTCCTTGATGCACTCACTGGGAGGGAATGGGACCTCTTTGCCCCTTCCCTGTCCTCCAGTCAGAGTTTTTGTTTAAACAGTTCCACATGTGGTGGTTGCACAATACTGCTGACAATGAAGACTAGTATAGCCAGCCTCAATAGCAGCAGGGGGTCACAACACAGATCCCAGACTTGCCCGTCCCTGCGGGATGGGAAGTCTGCGGTGTGCTTCCTGCAAGAAACCCACACTACCCTGGAAGATGAAGCCACCTGGCTTGCGGAGTGGCAAGGAGAGGTCTACATGAGTCATCTCACCTGCAAATCCAGTGGGGTGGCTAACTTGTTGGCCCCACATTTTGAGTCAGAGATCTTGGGGGTCAAGGCATCTGTGCCAGGCAGTTTGCTTCACTTAATGGTGTGGCTGGGGGGCATAATGCTTCACATCGTGAACATCTATGCTCCCTCGGGTCAGGCTGAGGCAAACGTGCTTCCACGGAGATGAGTCTTCTCATCTCACTTCCATCGACAAAGGCCAATGGCAGCACAGTGGCTCAGTGGTTAGCACTGCAGCCTCACAGCCCCAGGGAACCGGGTTCAATTACAGCCTCGGGTGACTGTCTGTGTGGAGTTTGCACATTCTTCCAGTGTCTGTGTGGGTTTCTTCTGGATGCTCCAGTTGCCTCCCACAGTCCAAAGATGTGCAAATGAGGTGAGTTGGCCATACTAAATTGCCCATCGTGTTAAGTGCATTAGTCAGAGGGAAATGGGTCTGGGTGGGTTACTCTTTGCAGTGTCGGTGTAGACCTGTTTAGCAAAATGACCTTTTGCTACACTATGGGGAATCTAATCAATGTGTTGCTCTGGTGGGGGGGTTTGGGGGGGGGGGAGGAGGGGGTAAGAGATGTCCATTTCAACTGCATCTTCAAGGTCTTTCATGGCACTGCCCAGTCTGGTTTGGTGTCAGGGAGGAAATTGGGGAACTTAGTCAAGTCCTTCGACCTTGTGGACATCTAGTGGAATCTCCATCCTGACACTATCGTTCTCACCTTTGTGAGGTTTGAGGTCAGAACGTCGAGGACAGCCTGTATATTTTGTCCCGTGTTCCAGTGGCCTCCACGTAGCACGTGCTGTGCACAGATCATCACTTGGTGTGCGCAGAGCTTCTTCTGTTTGGCACCCAGCTCAGCTCCATGTACTGGCACTTTAACAGGCTGTAGTTGGAGGATGAGCGGTTCCAGGAACTCGTTTCATCGGTTCTGGATCAGCTGAAGAGGGAAGCAGGGGGGCTTCCCCTCCTTGAGGCTATGGTGGGACATGGGCATAGCTCAGCTCTGCATCTTCTGTCAGGAATACATGAGGAGATTGATAAAGAGGCAGAAATCCTGGACTGAGGAGTTGGAGTAGGAGGTGCTCAATGTGGAGTCACGTCTGGATCAGCCTGAAGTGCACCTGGCCTGCAGGAGAAGTATTAAGAAGAGGAGACCGTTGGCGCGTACATGAGGTCACAGATCCGGCTCTCCAGAACCTGAACTGCGACTCTCCCTTCTTCTACTCCCTGGATAAAAGGCGCAGTCCCCGTCAGCAGCTCCTTTTGCTGCTGGCTTATGACGTGTACCTTGCCACGGATTTAGAGGGCATCAGGACCCAGGTAGCTGCATATTACATGGCTCTGTTCTCTCCATATCCATCCAGCAAGGATGCTAGTGGAGTTCTGTGGGAGGACCTGCCACAGCTCAGCCCAGAGGATGCCAGGGGTTTTCACACTCCTGTCAATTTTGAAGGGCTGACTGGCACCCTCACCTGGCTCTTGAGGGGCAAGTCCCCAGGGCTGGGTGGGTAACCAGAGTTCTTCAGAGCATTCTGGGATATCCTGGCGGGGCGACTATTTGTAGGTCCTAGGGCAATGTCTCTCGGTCAGAGAGCCACCCCTTTTTGGGACAAGGTGGTTATCATCATGCTGCCAAAGAAAGGGGACCTTGGTTCTCTCAAAAATTAGCGTCCAGTCTCCTGCCTCGGAATGGATTACAAAATTTTCACTAGTGCGTTAGCTTCTCACCTGACCCACTCTGACCAGTTGTATCCAGTCCCAGGCCGGAGGATTAACAACACTGTCTATTTGGTCCGGGACCTGATTCATTTTTGTCTTTGGACTAGTCTGTCAAGTGCCTTCCTATCTCGATCAGGAGAAGGCATTTGACAGAGTCGATCACGAGTATCTGCTTGGGACTCTATAAGCTTTCAGGTTCGGGACACAGTTAGCCACATGGATCCAATTTTTGTACGCTGCCTCGATGTGCGTTCAAGTTAAGGGATGCCTGACAACGCCTCTTGTCTTTGGGAGATGGGAGTACATCAGGGCTTCCCTTTGTCCAGCCAGCTGTATTCCTTGTGCATGAAGCCTTTCCTGTGCCTCTTGCGGAGGAGGTTGTCAGGGCTGGTTCAGTGTGGGTAGGTACAGGCATGGTCCTCTTGGCCTACCTAACAATATGCTCCTTACTTTCACTGACCCATTTGACCTGGAGAAGATGCACAAGTGCCAGGTGGTGTAGTCGGTGGTGTCTTCTGTCAGGATCAATTGGGCCAAATGTTCCAGACTCCTGGTTGGTCCTTGGTGAGCGGACTCTCTTCCAGAGGAATTACGGGGATTCAGCTGAGTACCACCCATCTCCTCTATTTGTATACTGGATTAGTGGTGCTGGAAGAGCACAGCAGTTCAGGCAGCATCCAACGAGCCCGGCTGAGGAATCCTGGCCGGCAAATTGGTAGGAGCTGGAAGCCAAAGCCTCAGGTCATCTAGGCTACTGGATGGAACTGCTCTGAATGCTGTCTTAAAGGAGTTGAGTGCTGCCATGCTGTGGTACTGGCTGGTCCCATTGGTCCTTCCTCCTGGTTTTGTCGCTTACGTTCAGAGAATATTGGTTCACTTCTTGGACAAAAAATTGCATTGGGTCATGGCACAGGTTCTCCCTATAGAGGGCGGTCTGTTGCTGGTATGTGTCCACATCCAGGTGGCGACTTTCCTCCTACATTGAACCATCCTCATAGGTGGTGTGCTCCACCTACGTATTTTTTCTGCCATTTCTGCGTAGCTTCAACTACGACACACAACTCCTGTTCATTGACAGCGAAGATCTGCAGATCACCCTCAGGACACTACCTGTCCTTTACCAAGTTAAAAATCACACAACACCAGGTTATAGTCCAACAGGTTTAATTGGAAGCACACTAGCTTTCGGAGCGTCGCTCCTTCGTCAGGTGGTAGTGGAGGGCTCAATCCTACCACACAGAATTTATAGCAAAAAATTACAGTGTGATGTATCTGAAATTATACACTGAAAAATTGATTGTCTGTTGAATCTTTCATCTGTTAGAATACCATGATAGCGGTTAACAATGGGTGATAGCTTGACAATGTGTTGAAGGTGTTAGCCCAGTGTTCTCTGTCTATGCCATGATGTCTAGATTGATTCTAATCTAAAAGGTAAGATAACAAAGTTTTACATGAATGCATGCAGTACTTGAGCAAAGTACAATATGACCCTGAAAGTACAAATTCACCCCACAAAATATATGTATATGTGTGCAGGTGGGTCTTTGTGTGTGTGTCTGTCTGGGTTGGGGGTTGAGAGTGTGAGAAAGTGTATGTGTGTGTGTAGTGAGTATAGAGTGTCTTAAGTCTGTGAGGGGGTGCATGTGTGAGTGTGGGACAGTGTGTGTCTGTAAGGGTGTGTGTGGATGTCTGTGTCCGTGTATAAGTGTGTTTGTGTGTAGCAGTGTCTGTGTGTGTATATAGTGGTGATCACCTGTAATGTGACATGAACCCAAGGTCCCGGTTGAGGCCCTCCCTATGGGTACCGAACTTAGCTATCAGCCTCTGCTCAGCCACTTTTTGCTGCTGCCTGTCCTGAAGTCCGCCTTGGAGGATGGTCACCCGAAGGTCCGAGGTTGAATGTCCTGGAGCACTGAAGTGTTCCCCAACTGTCTGTTGATTGTTGTCGTAGCCTTTGCTCTGTTTCCCCAATGTACCATGCCTCCGGGCATCCTTGCCTGCAATGTATAAGATAGACAATGTTGGCTGAGTCACATGAGTACCTGCCATGTACAAGGTGGGAGGTGTCCCCAAGTGTAATGGTGGTATCTATGTCCATACTCTGACACATCTTGCAGCGCCTACCATGACAGGGTTGTATGGCATTGTCCTGACAGCTGGGCAGCATGCTACGAACAATGATCTGTTTGAGGTTTGGCGGTTGTTTAAAGGCAAGTAGTGGAGGTGTGGGGAAGGTCCTGGTGAGGTGCTTATCCTCATTGATAATGTGTTGCAGGTCACAAAGAACATGGCGTCGTTTTTCAGCTCCTGGGAAATACTGAACAACGAAGGGTACCCTGTCGGTTGCAGCACATGTCTGTCTCCTGAGGAGGTCATTACGGTTCCTTGCTGTGGCACGTCGGAACTGGCGGTTGATAAGTTGGGCATCGTACCCCGTTCTTGAGTGCATCCCTGAGTACTTCCAGGAGTACGTCACGTTCCTCCTCATCTGAGCAGATCCGGTGTACGTGTAGGGCTTGTCCATAGGGGATAGCTGTTTTAATATGTTTTGGGTGGAAGCTGGAGAAGTGTAGCATTGTGTGGTTGTCTGTGGGTTTGCGGTAGAGTGTGGTGCTGAGGTGTCCATCCTTGATGGAGATGCATGTATCCAAGAATGAGACAGACAGTCAAGAGTAGTCCATGGTGAGTTTGATGGTGGGATGAAACTTGTTGATGTCACTGTGTAGTTATATCAGTGACACCTCACCATGGGTCCAGGGGAAAAAAATGTTGTCAATGTACCTGGTGTATAATGTTGGTTGAAGATCCTGCATAGAGAAGTCTTGTTCGAACCTGTGCATAAAAATGTTGGCATATTGGGGTGCAAATTTGGTCTCCACAGCTGTTCCATGTGTCTGGATGAAGAACTGGTTGTCAAAGGTGAAGACGTTGTGATCAAGGATAAAGCGGATGGTGTTTGGAGATTGGCAGTTATTGGTATTGAATACTGAGGCTGTTGCTGCGATGCCATCATTGTAGGGCATGCTGGTGTAGAGTGCAGAAACGTCCACTGTGACGAGGAATGTTCCCAGTTCGACTGGTACGTGGGTGCTTACAGACACACACACTCCCACACGCACCCCCTCACAGACCTAAAACACTCTACACTCACTACACACACACACACTTTCTCACATTCACAACCCCCAACCCAGACAGACAGACAGACACACACACACACACATATTTTGTGGGGTGAATTTGTACTTGCAGTGTTACATTGTACTTTGCTCAAAAACTGCATGCATTTATGTAGAACTCCGTTATCTCACTTTTTATATTAGAATCAATCTAAACACCATGGCATAGACAGAGAACACAGGGGGCCAATACCTTCAACATATGGTCTAACCCATTGTTAACAGCTAACCTAAGAATGCAACTTTTAAAAAAAAAGTTTTGTGATTTACACATGAAAGAAGTGAAACGATCATGGTATTCAAACAGATGAAAGACTCAACAGACAATCAATTTTTAAATGTATAATTTCAGTTACATCACTGTAATTTTTTGCTATAAATTCTGTGTGTTAGGATTGAGCCCTCCACTATCACCTGATGGAGCAACGCTCCAAAAGCTAGTGTGCTTCCAATTAAACCTGTTGGACGATAACCTGGTGTTGTGTGATTTTTAACTTCGTACACCTCAGTCCAACACCGGTATCTCCAAATCATGTCCTTTACCAGGACCTGATCACTGTCTGGGACATGGTCAACTCACTTCAGGTGTAGTGGCTGTCATTAGGGAACCATTGCTCAGGAATCTGCACGTCCACAATTGCAGGTTTGAGTGGCTGGTGGAGGGGAGGGTCATGGCCACGAGAGTGACCAGGTTTGGGGACATGCTGAGGGCCTGGGCTGGGTGCTACCGCAGGAATTAGAACATAGTACATTACAGTGCAGTACAGCATCTTCTGCACTCGATGCTGCACTAACCTGTGGAACCAATCTGACGCCTATCTATCCTACACTATACCATTTTCATCCACGGGTGCATAGAACACCTATAGGCATCCAGTTCATGGCCACTGCCATCCAATGCCTTGAAACGATAGTGTTCGGACCCGACCTCAGGCACCAGGTGGAGGACGCTCAGGCGTGCACCCATGCGTGTGTACCCATGCCCGGATGTAATTTCACATTGGCCCCAGGATTCTGCACTTCCCCTGGGAGCCTGTGCCCCACAACTTGAGCCGCCTCCATAATTATTGTTACTTATCTTTTAAAAGGAAACGGTGGACCCAGTAAAGTCTCTTCTCCTTCATCCACAACATGGACATACCTTGCCACGCCCACTTACCACCGGGCAGTGGAGATCCTCAGTGGATGGCTCTCTACATGGGTGTCCTTTCCCTTTCCCTTGGGGATCTGGGGTGGAGGGTGCTGCATGCAGTTGTCCCCTGTAATTGCAGGTTGTGATGGTTCATGGACTCTCAGCCCAGCTATTTGTTTTGTAGTGCTGTGGAACATGTATATATTAGGTGTGAATGTCTGCACCCCTTTTCAGTTACCTTAAGGAACCTTTTGTATTTTTGGTTGCAATTCAGCCCCACACACCTGATCTTTAGGCACCCGGTGCAGAGTAGAGCAATTTATACTTGCTGGATTTCTCTTCCCGTCCTTCACCTCCTCCTCTCAGCCTCTTAATTACAGACGCTTGTAGGTCTTAATTTGACTGAGGGTAGCACAGACTCATTCAGGTCCTTGCAGAATTTCAAACTGGTAAGGGACAGGTCTGCAAACCCACTTGCAGACACACTTAAAATCTCCCTGATAGGAGGAGAAACCCAGCCAGTTAATCAATTAGGCCAAAGGAAATGTTACTTCCACTCTCTACTGTAAGACCTCCACAATGCTTTTCGGGGGGTTGGTGTGGACTCAATGTGCCAGATGGCCTGCTTCAAAACTGGAGGAAGTTTAAAATACATGAAAGCTAAGAGCTTTAAATGCTAAAAGCATTATATAATATATTTTTGGGTGGCACAATGGCTCAGAGCCAGGGACCCAGGTTCAGTTCAAGCCTTGTGTGACTGTATGTTTGGTGTTTGCATGTGCTCCTTGTGTATGTGTGGGTCTATTTTTATTATCATTGCAAGGCTCTGGGACATTCCTGGTGATATCATATTCCTCATCAACCACAGTCCTCAGGTATTGTGGAAAGGATGAATGGCACCCTTAAAATGGTCCTTACTAAGATATCACAGGGTACAGGCTTTCCCTGCCCTGAAGCTCTGCCCCTTGCTCTATATTCCATTCGGAATCAGGTAAACCGAACAATGGGCCTCACTGTTTTTGAGAGTTTAATGGGTAGACCCATGCCTACTATGACTAGGCCTCCTGTGCTCTCCGCTGATGTCTTAACGACTGAAGTGTAATGAGGTGTGCTGGTTCGATACATTGACCATAATGGAATTGCCCCGTAGCATCCAGGGAAGTGCAGGCTTGGTAGGTTAGCCATGGTAAATGCAGGTATACAAGGTTAGAATTGTGGGTTGAGTCTGGGTGGGATCCCATTTAAAAGATTGGTACAGATTTGAAAATCCTGTTTCTGCACTATGGGGATTCTCATTCTATAAACAAAAACAAAAATTTCTGCAGAAACTCAGGTCTGTGGGAAAAAAGGAAAGTTAATGTTTCAAACCTGGGAAATCCTCTTCTGTTAGGAGAAAGTGGCATTTATGCTGAAGATGGGGTGTGGAGGAGACAAGATGAGACGTGAGCAGTTAAGTAATGATGGAACCAAGACAGGGAAATGAAAGGTAGGTAAACAAGGAGATTATTGATAACAGCTTGAAGAAAAGCTGAGTAAGTGATAATAAGAGCTAAGAATAGGCAAAAATGGGTGAATTGTACTGGGAAATGATACGAGAAATAGTGAACACATTGGTGATCATTTTCCAGCATTCTATAGATTCTGGAACAGTTTTAATGGACTGGAGGGTAGCTGATGTCACCCCACTTTTTAAAAAAGAAGGGACAGAGAAAACGGGGAATTATAGGCTGGTTAGCCTGATAATGATGGTGGGGAAAATGCTGGAGTCAACTAGTAAGGATGCAATAACTGCACTTGGAAAGCAGTGACAGAATTAGTCCAAGTTAACATGGATTCACTAAAGGGAAATCATGCTTGACAAATCTTCTGGAATTTTAACGATGTGACCTGAAGAGTGGATGAGGGTGAATCAATGGATATTGTGTATCTAGATTTTCAAAAAAGTCCCACACAAGAGATTAGTGGCATAATTAAAGCTCATAGTTTTGGAGATAATACATTGACTTGGCTAGAGAACTGGTTAGCAGACTGGAACCAGAGAGTTGGAAGGAAACTGATCCTTTTCAGAGTGGCAGGCAGTGATGAGTGAGGTACCGCAACATTCAGCTGTTCAAAATATATATTAATGATTTGGACGAAGGAATTGAATATAATATCTCCAAGTTTGCCGACAACACTAAACTGGTTGGCAGTGTGCACTGTGAGGAGGATGCTAAGTGGCTGTAGGCCAACTTGGATAAGCTTTATGAGTGGGCAAATACTTGGGAAATGTAAAATAATGGATAAATGTGAGATTACCCACTTTGGGAGCAAAAACGGGCAAGTAGATTATTAGCTGAATGGTGGCAGTTTGGGAAAAGGTGACGTGCAACGAGGCCTGGGTTTCATGTTGGAACAGCCGCTGAAGCTTTTGTTAGGAAAACAAAAAGATTCCTAACAAAAAGATTTGAGTGTAGGATTAAGGATGGATGGGCCCTTCCTGATGAAGGATTTATGCTCGAAATGTCAATTCTCCTGCTCCTCGGGTGCTGCCTGATCAGCTGTGCTTTGCCAGCACCGCATGTTTTGACTCTGTAGGAGTATGGATGTCTTGTTGCAGTTATACAGGGTCTTGGTTAGACCAGACTGAGTATTGAGTGCAATTTTCATCTTCTAGTCTGAGGAAGGACATTGTTGCTGTTGAGGGAGTCCAGCAAAGGTTCACCAAACTGATTTATGGGATGGCAGGACTGACACATGAGGAAAGACTGGATCAACTGGGCTTGTAAGCACTGGAATTTAAACAATGAGGGGAATCTCATAGAAACATAAAACCCTGATGGCACTAGTTGTGGGAAAAAACATTCCTGATGTTGGGAAAGTACAGAAGTAGGGGTCATGACTTATTTTTCGATATTCAGGACTGAGATGAAGAAGACTTTCTTCACTCAGAGTTGTGAATTTGTGGAGTTGTCTGCCACAGAAAGCTGTTGGGGCTCGTCATTTGATATATCCAAGGAGCTGGATGTGGACCTTATGGAGAAAGGGATTGAGGTGTGTGGAGAGAAAGTGGGAGTGGGATACTGAAACTGGATTTGAGTGTGTGTTGCAGGAAAAGCACAGCAGGTCAGGCAGCATCCGAGGAGCAGGAAAATCAATATTTTGGATCGAAGCCTTTCATCAGGAATAAGGCTGGGAGCCTCAGTGGTGGAGAGATAAATGAGGGGGGGGGGGGAATGTTGGGGAGAAGGTAGCTGAGAGTGCAATAAGTGGATGGAAGTGGGAGTAAAGGTGATAGGTCAGAGAGGAAGGTGGAGCGGATAGGTGGGAAGGAAAATTCAACCAAAATTCAACACAGTACTCCAAGTACAGTACACCAATGTACCGTACAACTGCAATATAACTTCCCAACTTCTATATTCAGTGCCCTGACTGATGAAGACCAGTGTGCCAAAGGGCTTTTTCATTGCCCTGTCTACCTGTGATACTCTCAACTCTGATCTCCAGCATCTGCAGACCTCACTGTCTCCCACTGAAACTGGATGATCATTCATGAAGTGCCAAGTGGCCTAATCCTGCACCTATTTTCTATTTTTCTATGAGTGCGATCCATGTACTGTGATTATGGGCCTAGGACTATATGGAAGTGTGCTAACAGGACTGGGTGTTGACTTGGTTGAAAAAAAAGGAATGGAAGAATGGAAAGAGGCTCTAAAGTTATTGAACTTCCTTTGAGTCTACAAGGCTGTAGGGTCTCCAAGATGTTGTTCTTGGTGAGCTTGAACTGAGGCTTGCTGGAACACTACAGCAGGCTTGTGACAGAAATGTTGGTGTGGAAACACAGTGGTATGTTGAAGTGGTGGCAACTGGAAGCTGGGGTCATTTATATGGACAGAATGTAGATGTTCTGTAAAATGGTCACTCAGTTTGCACTTCATCTCCCTAGTGTAGAGGAGACCACCTTGTGAACAGCAAATACAGTAGACTAGATTGAATAAAGTACTGGTAAACTGCTGTCTCACCTGGAAGGTGTGTATGGAGCCTTGGATAAAGAAGGTTGAGATAAAAGGGCAGATATTAAACAATGGTAGGCTGCTCTGGAAGGTTAGATCACATGAAATCCAGAGGGAGCTGACAAATTAGATACACAATTGGCTTGTTGGTAGGAAGCAGAGGGTAATAGTGGAAGGTTGCTTGTCAGACAACTGGAGACCTGTGACTAGTGGAGTGCCTCAGGGGTTGGTGCTGGGCCCATTGCTGTTTGTAATCTATATCAACTATTTGGATGAGAATGTACAAGGCATGATTATTAAATTTGCAAATGACACTAAAATAGGAGGTATCATTAATAGTGAAGATGGTTCTCAGAAATTACAGCAGGACCTCAATCAGCTGGGGAAGTGGACCGAAAAATGGCAAATGGAGTTTAATATAGATAAGTGCGAGGTCTTGTCTGTTAGAAAGTCAAAACAAGGTACCAGTTTCATGGTGAATGGTAGGGCCTTAAAGAGCGTAATGGAACAAAGGGACCTTGGAGTTCAGGTACACTGTTCTCTGAAAGTGGAGTCACGGATAGACAGAGCAATGAAAAAGCCCTTTGGCACACTGGCCTTCATCAGTCAGGGCACTGAATATAGAAGTCGAGAAGTTATATTGCAGTTGTACAGTACATTGGTGAGACTTGGAGTACTGTGTTGAACTTTGGTCACTTTGCTATTGAAAGTATGTTGTTAAACTGGAAAGAGTGCAGAAGAAATTACAAGAATGTTGCCAGGAACCAAGTTATAGGGAGAAGTTATGAAAATTTGGACTTTTTTCTTTCGAGTGTACGAGATTGAGGGGGGACCTTATAAGATAATGAGAAGCATGAATAGGGTGAATGCACTCAGTCTTTTTCCCAGAGTTGGGGAATCAAGGATTAGAGGGCATCAGTTTAAGATTGGAGGTGAAAGACTAAAAGGGAACCATAGGGGTAACTTTTACACAGAAGATGGTACACACATGGAATGACCTACTCGTGCAATTAAGGTGGGTACATTAACACCATTTAAAAGGTATTTGGACAAAAACCATTTGGAAATGGGGTTAATGTGGATGGACGTTTTCGTCGACATGGACCAGTTTGAGCCAAAGGGCATGTCTCTGTACTGCAGGGCTCTATAACAGAGCATTCAAAAAGGAAATTGGGAGGGTACAAGCTGAACAAATCTCTCTAGGGGATATGAAGAGTAACCAGGCAAGAGAACCATGGGTGACCAGAGATATTCAGGATACAGTGAGAAGGGCAAAGAAAGAGGCTATTAGCAGGTATAAGGGAAACAAATCAGTGGAGGCATTAGTGGAGTACAGAAAGTGCAGGATGGAACTTAAGAAAACAATTAGGAAAGCAAAGAGAGAATGTAAGATAGCTCTGGCTGGTAAAAGTAGGGAAAATCCCAAGACATTCTATAAGTATATCAATGGGAAGAGAACACCAAGAGGCATTCTGAGAGTGGAGTCAGAGGACATTGGTATAGAATTAAACCAATACTTCATCCTCTATCTCTTGGATGTGAAGGTATGGAACCAAGCAGGAGAAACTGAGGTGCTTGAGCAATTTGACATCAGGAAGGTGTTGGCAGACTTAAAAGTGGACATGTATCCAGGTCCAGATGAATTGTGTCCCAGTCTACATGGGAGGCAAGGGAGGAGATTGCAGCAGCACTGAACCAAATTTTAGTTCCATCTGGCCACAGAGAAGGTGCCAGAGGACTGAAAAACAGCTTAGAACATCAGAAGGTTGCATGTTCAAGTTACATCAGGCTCACAATGTTCAAATGGAACTAAGCTTCTTGATTTTCAGGCAGCATGGTGTTTCAGTGCTAGGGACCTGGGTTCAAACCTAGCTTTGGGTATGGTGTTTGCACGTTCTCCCTGTGTCTGTGTAGGTTTCCTCCAGGTGCTGCGGTTTCCTTCAAAGATGTGCAAGTTAGGTGAAATGGCCATGCTAAGTTGCCCCTGGTACTCAGGAATGTGCAGGTTAGGAGGATTAAAATTGGGAAATGTGGGGTTAAAGGGAAAGGGGTTTGGGTATTGATGGGATGCTCTTCAGAGAGTTGCTGTGGACTTTATGTGCTGCATTTTGGGAAAGCAAATCTTAGCAGGATTTATACACTTAATGGTAAGGTCCTAGGGAGTGTTGCTGAACAAAGAGACCTTGGAGTGCAGGTTCATAGCTCCTCAAAAGTGGGATCGCAGGTAGATAGGACAGTGAAGGTGGCATTTGATATGCTTTCCTTTATTGGTCAGAGTATTGAGAGTTGGGAGGTCATGTTGCGGTTGTACAGGACATTGGTTAGGCCACTATTGGAATATTGCATGCAATTTTGGTCTCCTTCCTATTGGAAAGATGTTGTGAAACTTGATAGGATTCAGAAAAGATTTACAAGGATGTTGCCAGGGTTGGAGGATTTGAGCTCTAGGGAGAGGCTGAACAGGCTGGGGCTGTTTTCCCTGGAGCGTTGGAGGCTGAGGGGTAACCTTGTAGAGGTTTACAAAATTATGAGGAGCATGGATAGGATAAATAGGCAAAGTCTTTTCCCTGGGGTCGGGGAGTCCAGAACTAGAGGGCATAGGTTTAGGGTGAGAAGGGAAAGATATAACAGAGACCTGAGGGGCAACTTTTTCACACAGAGAGTGGTACGTATATGGAATGTGCTCCCCATTATGCCATTTTTATAAATGACATAACTGTATTAGTATGATTGTGGATGACACAAAGATTGCTTAGGTGATTAACAGTGAAGTTGAGTGGCTTGGGCTACAAGATATAAACAAAGTGATCAGATGGGGAGATAAGATGCAGATGGAATTTAACCCAGAAAAAAGTGTGACATGATTCATGCTGGAAGGAGTAATCTGACAAGGAAATATTCAATGAAGGACATTATACCTAGGTGTTCCATGGAACAAAAGGACCTTAGATCTCTGAAGGCAGGACAGCATGTTAATAGCGTAGTGAAAAAGGCAAATGGGCTATTTGTATTCATCAATCGAGGCACAGATTACAAAAGCAGAGTAGTCAATGTTTAGAACTTTAGTGAAATTCTGGTCACCACATAACGGGAGGATAGAACAAACAACAGCACAGCACAGTACAGTACAGGCCCTTCAGCTCTCTACGTTGTGCCGGTCTTTTGTCCTACTCTAAGATTAAACTAATCTACATACCCTTCATTGTACTATCTTTCATGTGCCTACCCAAGAGTCACTTAAATGTCCCTAATATATCTGACTCTACTACCACTGCCAGCAGTGCATTCCATACACCCACCAGTCTGTGTAAAGAACCTACCGCTGACATCTTTCCTAAACCTTCTGCCAATTACCTTAAAATTATGCCCCCTCGTGATAGACATTTCTACCCTGGGAAAAAGTCTCTGGTTATCAACCCTAGCTCTGCCCCTCAAAGTTAAAAATCACAACACCAGGTTATAGTCTAACAGGTTTAATTGGGAGTGCCGCTCCTTTATCAGGTGGTTGTCACTAACTTTCAGCCTCACATCCTTTAAAAAAGTATCTGGATCAGCACTTGGCACTTTATAGCATCCAAGGCTATGGGCCAAGTGCTGATAAAGGATTACATTGAAGGTCAGGTGTTTCTCAATTGTCAGTGCAAAGTTGATAGACCAGAAGCCCTCTTCTTCACTGTATGATTCTATGAACATTTCTATTTTTATTTTAAATTGTTTCCACTGAAAAGACTTGCAAGTATTTTCACTCATCCTGTTCAGACATGTTATGACTCAACTCTTTGGTAGATGGGATTTGAACATGAACCGTCTGACCCACAGGTGGAACAATGACACTGCACCACAAGAGCTCTTAGGTTATGTGAGCTATTTACTCTGTAGCAATCATAGGTAAACTGAAACTATTGGCTTGTGTAAGACATGCACAAATTGTTTAGCAGCTGATGGAAAGTCAAAAGCATGAGAAACACAAAGTCCAAGTTAAACACCAACGCCTCGATGATAGGGATAAAAGGTTGATGGGCTAGAATGTTTGGAGTGTAAAGCATTAAAAGAACAAGTGACATATGCATGCATATTTTATGAATCTGTGCATTCCTCATACAGTATATTAAAAATGTATGAAGAGTTCAGCAAGACCAATTAAACACTCCATTCATTGTGGCAATTGTGAAGCTTTTTCACTGGGTAACTTTAGAGATGGCCAGCTGACCTATGACCTTAGCAACGAGTCGCCACACTCAACCTTGAAGCACTGCCAGCTCACTAGATATGCTTCCCATGCAGAAATGCATTTACAGCCCATAAATCAATTTTAGTACAATCATAATAACTCAAGTGTGCATAGGAGAAGTTATGCTGACATGTTTATGGCACATTCCTTCAAAGGCTGTGCTGAGACTGAACAATCCGTTCTACTGGAATCATTAATTAGAATGGCTTTAAAATAATTGTTCTGTAGTCCCTGATGTTTCAAGCTTTGTTTTAGGTATAATTTTTAACTTGGACTTAGTGTTTCTCATGCTGGCAGCGCCTGTCAGAAATGTAGGCAAGCACCTCACCCAAAGTCTGATAGAAGGAATACTGTGTGCATTCAAATCCCAAATGTTCCACCGCAAACAGGAATAATGAAAGTAAATGAAGGTACTTATTTCAGAACATTGAACATAATTAATTATAGAAGAAAATGTTTAAGGAAATTAGCATTAACTGATAAGTTTTTTTTGAGAGAATGACACTTTTCTATAGGATTCTATTGTGAAAGGGAAGTGGAGAAAATTATAGATTAGCCTCAAGAGGTACACCTCTAAACTGACCAGTGATAGAATTGTTCATAGCTCAAGAAGTACATGGATTGGGCTGGGCTTCCCCCAGCCCGACCCTACATCACTGAACTCATGCCCCACACCTTTGGCCCTCATGATATAAGTTTACCTTCTCTTCACAACATCTTGAATCCCATGACCACTCGCACCACCTTTCCCCTCATTCTTATTATCCATATCCTCCCTTCCCCCCCAACAATCCAATCACTACACTCATTCTCTCGCCATTTAGCTGAGTAAAACAACTCCAAAGTCCATTAATAAAACAAATACAAGTTTACAAACCACTAACAGCCATACTACTGCAAGCAGGTCTGTTTTAATAAAATTGCATCTTCTAATCTACAACTGGAAGATACAAATTACCAGAACCTTAAGTAAACAGTGAAGGTACAACTTTGCAACAAAAATATACACCAAAATACCCTATGTCAATATCATTACTTTATACAAACATTAGTCATAGATGCAAACACTCGATCAATTGATAATGTAGACAGAATTGAGTTCTGACACTATTGAGTTAGAACTATGACTGTGCAAGCTACAGTAGACCTGGGGCATACCTGTATGAGGTAATATGCAACTCTTTGGTTACTACTTCACTGGACTTGTGGGTGAATAACTGTGAGAGGTAATTTCGGTTTGCAACTTTAAGATGTGCCTAGACCACAGACTGATCTATAATAAAAGACAAAACTTTTGCTTCTTTTCTAAAACATTAGACTTTTGCTTTTTTAAAACATTTTGTATACTCAAAAGTAGAATAGTTTAAAATAGTGCATGCCGTTTGTGAGCAGAGTAAAAACAAACAGGCCCTTGATTGATGAAACCATAAACACAGGCAGGGAAGGATGAGTCCTTGACTGATAAAGACTGCAGGACAGGGAAACGACTCGAGAGACATCTGCTACAGATTGATACAGAGACATCTGCTACAGATTGATAAGACCGTTAGCACAGACAGAGAAGAATAAGTCTTTGACTGATAAGACTACAGGGGGAGAAAAACAACACCTCTAGGGTCTGGAGACATTTGTTGCAGACTTTGTGATAAGGATGCAAGTTGGAGAACAATGATGTTTTTAAGAATGTGAACCTCATGGCTCGTTAAGAGCCAGGAAGGGGAGGGTCTGGAGACATTTGTTGCAGACTTTGTGATAAGGATGCAAGTTGGAGAATAATGATGTTTTTAAGAATGTGAACCTCATGGCTCGTTAAGAGCCAGGAAGGGGAGGGTCTGGAGACATTTGTTGCAGACTTTGTGATAAGGATGCAAGTTGGAGAATAATGATGTTTTTAAGAATGTGAACCTCATGGCTCGTTAGAACCAAGGAGGGGAGGGACTTGTGCTGTATATAATGAGAAACTTTGTAAGCCTCAGCGCGCCTTTTACTCAGAAGGCTGCCCAACTCTGCAGACTTGCTAATAAAGCTTTGTTTTCCTGAATTTGTCTAGAGCGATTATTAAGAAGCAATTTTCGTTTCTAACAATAACCTATTCTTGTGAGCGTCTAAAATTACAAGAAATCAGTTATGACCTTCAGGGCCACTGCTAGATCAGTGATCATTTTTGACCATATCTGAAAGTTTTCTTAATCAGTCAATGGATTACTGGTAACCTTCCTGTGAAATCAATTTCTTAAGACATTCTGCCTGAACATATCAGGAAACATCAACCACAAATATTAAAATGAGTTAAAAAAGAGAAAGTAGAGATTGGGACTATGTATATCTTGGAGAGCTGACACAGGTACCTGTCGGCCTCATCTTGCACTGTAACCTTCCATGAATCTATGTTGAGTTAATCCCTGGTATGATTGTATACTTTTCATGTCCACTATTGTTTACTTCCTAATCAAGCTTTTCCTGCTTATTTCTGTAAGGTTTAGACCCATAGAGTGATATAACAATGAGAACAATTTAAACCTCAAGTGCATTTTGCTGAGTCATATGTTTTTATGATATTGATAACAGGTAGAAACTTTAATTGCTATCAATATGAACATTGATGGCCTACTAGAATCGGTTTTGGGGGCCCAAGTTTTCCATGTATTTATTAACAGTTTAGACTATAAACCAGAAAGCTACATACGTGACAAATGACATAAAACTCTGCAGTATTGTAAGCAATGTATATGGAAGTAGAAAATTACAAAACAATATTGATAAATTAATTGATAGACAAACCAATAGTAAATACATTTCAATGTAGAAAAGTGCGTGATGTTATCTACTTTGCATCAAAAGACATGTGTTTTTTTTATATTCATTCACGTGATGATGGTGTCATTGGCTAAGCCAGCATTTATTACCCATCCCTCGTTGCTGACAAAGCAATTGCAGCTACGAGTCAACCACATTGCTGTGGGTCTGTACTTATGTGTAGGTAGACTAGGTAAGGATGGAAATTTCCTTCCCTAAAGGGCATTACTGAACCAGATGGGTTTCTCTAACAATCGACAATAGTTTCATAGTCATCATTAAACTCTTAATTCGAGATTTTCATGGAAGTCAGATTCCACCATCTGCCATTATGGGATTCCAATGCAAGTCCCTGGAAGATTACCTGTTGTAATGTTTCAACTTTACATAGGTCTCTGGATTATTAGTCTAGTGGCATTATCACTAAGTCATCATCTGCTGCTTGCTTTCACAAAACTGAAAAGCTAGAAACGAAGGTGAGTTGGGGGTTCCAAGTTCACAAATCATTAATATGCCATGAACAGGTCCAGAAAATCAAAGAAAAAAGCAAGTGTAATGCTCATGTAAATATTTTGAGAACTAGAATACAAGGGGCAGAAATCATGCTATAGGCATGCAAAGCAACATTTGTCCAAACCCAGCCTACTGTAACCAGTTCAGAGCAATCCCCAGAGAGAGTGAAGCTTAATTTCAGCAGAAACCTGGTCACACAAACTAAGTTTGTATTTCCTGATCTTGGAAGCTAAACAAGCTCAGCATAGTTAGTGTTTGGTTGAAAGACTGCCTGGGAATATCAAGTACAGTAGGTTTTGATGGTCTTGTGACGCAGTGGGAGTCCCCCTAACCGCTGAACCCAAATAGGTCCGGGTTCAAGTTGCACCATTCCCAGTGGCGTGACATTGATTATTTTTATTCAAAATATTCAGGTATGCAATCAGTTAAACTCAACATAAGATTAGTGCTCAAAATTAGGGACTGAACACAAGAAATATCCCAAGTAGTAGAAATCACTTTAAATTTGAGTGATAAGTTTTTTCCAAAACAAAAAAGGTATTATTGCATACAGAGCAATGGCAGGTATCTGGGGTTAGGTCACAGATCAACCATTATCCCATTGAATGGAAGAACAAATTTGAAAGGCAGAGTGGCCTACACCTGGTCCACGTTTATGGCCGATCACAGTTTTGCATTATAAGACAACATGAAACTACTTTAAGCATCAACAGATCAAAATGTCTCATCACCACCAGAAGGACCAACAGTGAAGGAAATAGCTAGACATTAAAGACAGATTTAACCCAATCTCCAACATCAAACATTGTTTCTATGATTGGAAGGTTTGAGAGATCACAGTCATCTCAGTATGACACTTAGACCAGGAACAGTTCCAAAACCCTATGCTTACATTTTTAAGATGAACAGATAAACATATAAACACTGTGGGCGGCACGGCGGCACAGTGGCTAGCACTGCTGCCTCACAGTGCCAGAGATCCGGGTTCAATTCCCACCTCACGCAACTGTCTGTGTTAGGTGAATTGGCCATGCTAAATTGCCCGTAGTGTTAGGTGAAGGGGTAAATGTAGGGGAATGGGTCTGGGTGGGTTGCTCTTCTGAGGGTCGGTGTGGACTTGTTGGGCCGAAGGGCCTACTTCCACACTGTTTTATAATTGATAAGGAGGTGGCATTGGATAGGTTGTCATAGAGCAGTACAACATGGAAACAGGCCCTTTGGTCTAACCAGATATCTTAAATTAATCTCGTCTCATTTGCCAGCATTGTGTTCATATCCCGCTAAACCCTTTCTATTCATATACCATCCAGGTGCTTGCTAAATGTTCTATTGTACCAGCCTCCATCACTTCGACTGGAATTCCCAACATGTACCACCCTCTGTGTGAAAAAGTTGCTGCTTAAGTACCTTCTAAATCATTCCCCTTTCACCCTAAACCTAAACCTTTGGATCCTAACACTCCCAACACTTGCCCCTGGGGAAAATACCTTGTCTATTTACCGTATCCATGGTCCTCATGATTTTATAAAATATCTATAAGGTCACCCCTCAGCCTCTGACGCTCCAGGGAAAACAGCCTCAGTCTCTCCCTATAGCTCAAACCCTTTATGGACACTTGCAAATTTCACAACATCTTTCTTTTGGCAGGGAGACCAGAACTACATGCAATATTCCAAAAGTGGCCGAACCAATAACTTCCTAACTCCCATACCCAATGCACTGTCTGTACTTGATGTTTTTATCAATCCTAAGATCAAATTGGCTGAGTCAATGACACTGAGGAAAATGGGAGTGGTAATTATGGAGGCACTGACCATAAGTTTTCAGGTTTCCTTAACCTCAGGGGTGGTGCTAGAGTGGAAAATTGTAAATATTATACCTTTGTTCAGAAAAGGATGTAAAGGAAAGCCCAACAACTCCTATCTGGTCAGTTTAAACTCACTGGCGGAGAAGGTTCTTGAAATGATCATTCAGACAAAGTTATTTGGCATTTGAGCAAATGCAAGTTAATTCAGGAAAGCCAGCACAAAGATATTTAAGCAACTTGTGTTTAATTATCTTGCTAGTGTTTGAGAAGGTCAATGAAGGTAATGCTGTTGATGTAATGTATATGGACAAATACCAGAGACATTTGATAAAATGCTAAACAGCAGTCCTGTAGGCAAAACTATAGCTCATGGAACAAACAAGGATAGAAAATTGGCTGAGTGATAACAAACAGGCAATAGTGGTTAATGGATATTTTTTGGACTCAAAGATGATTTGTTGTGGAGTTCTTCAGGTGTTATTGTAGAGTGATGATAGTCTTTCCTAATATATATTAAAGATCCAGATCTTTGTGTGCTTTTCTTTGTGATTCTCTATTTAAAAATGATCCTTAGCAATCATTCAGCAGACTTGGCAAAGTGCCTTGATTTTTTTCCCCCTAATAAAGTGAATCCATTCATAAAAGGAAATCACTTACATAAATTAATTGGCAATATAAAAGAAATGGTAACATGATGAAAAGCTCTCTCATTTAGCTTGTAGCAATGTCTGACAGTGTGAAGAAGGCTGGCACAGTTAAGGTCTTCAAGTAGGAATTGAATTATTATCTAAAAGAGAAGAACTGTGGAGAGAAGATGGTTGAATGATACTAGATTCCATTATTCCTTATTCTGGATTAGTGGTGCTGGAAGAGCACAGCAGTTCAGGCAGCATCCAACAAGCAGCGAAATCGACGTTTCGGGCAAAAGCCCTTCATCAGGAATAAAGGCAGAGCGCCTGAAGCGTGGAGAGATAAGCGAGAGGAGGGTGGGAGTGGGGAAATAGTAGCATAGAGTACAATGGGTGAGTGGGGGAGGAGATGAAGGTGATAGGTCAGGGAGGGGAGGGTGGAGTAGATAGGTGGAAAAGAAGCTAGGCAGGTCAGACAAGTCCGGACAAATCAAGGGGACAGTGCTGAACTGGAAGTTTGAAACTAGGATGAGGTGGGGGAAGGGGAAATGAGGAAGCTGTTGAAGTCCACATTGATGCCCTGGGGTTGAAGTGTTCCGAGGCGGAAGATGAGGCGTTCTTCCTTCAGGCGTCTGGTGGTGAGGGAGCGGTGGTGAAGGAGACCTCCATGTCCTCGGCAGAGTGGGAGGGGGAGTTGAAATGTTGGGCCATGGGGTGGTTTGGTTGATTGGTGCGGGTGTCTCGGAGATGTTCCCTAAAGCGCTTTGATAGGAGGCGCCCAGTCTCCCCAATGTAGAGGAGACCACATCGGGAGCAACGGATACAATAAATGATATTAGTGGATGTACAGGTAAAACTTTGATGGATGTGGAAAGCTACTTTAGGGCCTTGGATAGAGGTGAGGGAGGAGGTGTGGGCACAGGTTTTACAGTTCCTGCAGTGGCAGGGGAAAGTGCCAGAATGGGAGCGTGGGTCGTAGGGGGGTGTGGACCTGACTAGATAGTCACGGAGGGAACGATCTTTACGGAAGGCGGAAAACGGTGGGGAGGGAAATATATCCCTGGTGGTGGGGTCTTTTTGGAGGTGGTGGAAATGTCGGCAGATGATTTGGTTTATGCGAAGGTTTGTAGGGTGGAAGGTGAGCACCAGGGGTGTTCTGTCCTTGTTACGATTGGAGGGGTGGGGTCTGAGACCGGAGGTGCGGGATGTAGACGAGATGCGTTGGAGGGCATCTTTAACCACGTGGGAAGGGAAACTGCGGTCTCTAAAGAAGGAGGCCATCTGGTGTGTTCTATGGTGGAACTGGTCCTCCTGGGAGCAGATACGGCGGAGGCGGAGAAATTGGGAATACAGGATGGCATTTTTGCAAGAGATAGGGTGGGAAGAGGTGTAATCCAGGTAGCTATGGGAGTCGGTGGGTTTGTAAAAAATGTCAGTGTCAAGTCGGTCGTCACTAATGGAGATGGAGAGGTCCAGGAAGGGGAGGGAGGTGTCAGAGATGGTCCAGGTAAATTTAAAGGTCAGGGTGGAATGTGTTGGTGAAGTTGATGAATTGCTCAACCTCCTCGCGGGAGCACGAGGTGGCGCCAATGCAATCATCAATGTAGCGGAGGAAGAGGTGGGGAGTGGTGCCGGTGTAATTACGGAAGATCAATTGTTCTACGTAGCCAACAAAGAGACAGGCATAGCTGGGGCCCATGGCTACCCCTTTGGTCTGGAGGAAGTGGGAGGATTCAAAGGAGAAATTGTTAAGGATGCGGACCAGTTCGGCCAAACGAATGGGAGTGTCAGTGGAAGGGTACTGTTGGGGACATCTGGAGAGGAAAAAACGGAGGGCTTGGAGGCCCTGGTCATGGCGGATGGAGGTGTAGAGGGATTGGATATCCATGGTGAAGATAAGGCGTTGGGGGCCAGGGAAACAGAAGTCTTGGAGGAGGTGGAGGGCATGGGTGGTGTCTCGGACATACGTGGGGAGTTTCTGGACTAGGGGGGATAGGACAGTGTCGAGGTAGGTAGAGATGAGTTCAGTGGGGCAGGAGCATGCTGAGACAATGGGTCGGCCAGGGTGGTCAGGCTTGTGGATCTTGGGAAGGAGATAGAACCGGGTAGTGCGGGGTTCCTGGACTATGAGGTTGGAAGCTGTGGGTGGGAGATCTCCTGAGGTGATGAGGTTCTGTATGGTCTGGGAGATGATGGTTTGGTGATGGGGGGTGGGATCATGGTCGAGGGGGCAGTAGGAAGAGGTGTCCTCGAGTTGGCGTTTGGCTTCAGCGGTGTAGAGGTCAGTGGGCCAGACTACCACTGCGCCCCCTTTATCCGCTGGCTTAATGGTGAGGTTGGGATTAGAGAAGAGGGATTGGAGGGCTGTGAGTTGTGAGGGTGAGAGGTTGGAGTGGGAGTGGGGGGTCGACAGGTTGAGGCGGTTAATGTCCCGGCCTCAGTTGGAAATGAAGAGGTCGAGGGCAGGTAATAGGCCAGCGCGGGGTGTCCAGGTGGATGCAGTGTGTTGGAGGTGGGTGAAGGGGAGTGGGGATAAATTGCATTAAAAAAACTATAAAATTCTAACCAGACTAGACAGGTTAGATACAGAAAGAATGATCCCAATGTTGGGGAGAATTCGGAACTGGGGATTCTAGTTTAAGGATAAGGGGAAATCTTTTCGGACTGAGATCAGCAGAAATTTCTTCACCCAGAGAGTGAAAAGACTTTGGGATTCACTGCCAAGAAAGTGGTTTGAGGCCAAAACCTTATGCATTTCAAGAGGAGGTAGATATAGTTCTTGTTACTAAAGCAAACAAGGGATATAGAAGAAGGGTAGGATATTGAGCTCAATGATCAGCCATGGTCATATAGAAAAGCAACAGGTTTGAATAGAGAATAGGAACAGAAGTAGGCTATGTTTTTATGTCTATATTTAGTTCCTCTCCACAAAATAACTTTTGCACTGCCATCCTCATCATTGAAAATGGGGCAGTACCTTACAGTCTCCAATTCTTCTCCAAAACCTTTATCACACTGTCACCTCCCAAATCCATGCCCATATTTCACAGTACTCCAATCAGATGAATGCCTTGCAACATGTTGAAGTGGCATTTCCAAAGTCACAAATGATATCCTTCAAAACTATGAGCAAGGGAAATCTTCCCTCTATATCCTCCTCAATGAGTCTACAGTGTTTGACACAGTTCGCCGTACTATCATCTTCCAATGTCTCTCCATCCTCAACCGACTGGAACTAACTGGAACTGCTTGGCTCCATTCTTACCTGTCCAATCATAGCCAGACTATCCACTATAATACAAATTAATGGCAGATGTAGACTATTCGGTCCTACAAGCCTGCTCTGTCATTCAAAATGGTGATCTGCTTGTGCACCAAATTCCACATTTTCATCTGTCCCTTAGACTCTTGTTCGGCAAAGGAATCAGAGTAATGTACCTCTGCCTTAAAAATATTGAATAGTCCACCTCAATTAACTGCTGCTAAATCCAAAAACATTCTCAGAGAAAAAAAAAATCCCCTTATCTGTGTCCTGAAAGGTGAACCCTAATTTTAAAAGAGTCTCCTACTTGTAGACTCATCCACAAGAGTAAAACTCCTTTCTACATCCACCTTGTAAAGACCAGTCAGAAGGTTAACATGATCTTAGTTAAGTCAACCAACCCCCTCTGCTCTACTAAACTTTCATTAAATCGAGCCCAGCCTATCTAATATTTCCTCATGAAAGAAACTGTTTATTATAGGTATCAATCTACTAAACCACCGCTGAGCTGCATGCAACTTATTTATACCTTTCCTTAAATAAAGTGAGCAACAGTCTACACAGTATATCAAATGTGGTCTCACTGATGTCTTGTATAAATAAAGCATAATATCCTACTTCCACATTCAATTTTTCTCATACTAAAGGCTAACATTCCATTAGCCTTCCTGATTCCCTGCTTCCAAGCATCCCAGATGTCCACCCATTTTGAACAAAAGATGCAATTTCCCCCTTTGTCATCCAGACAGTCCTCCACCACACCTCCTCCATTCCCAGCTCCACTGCTCTCAACCACCCCGCTCTAAACACAGTAAAGGCATGATCCATCTTGTCCTCACATACCACCCCATCAGTCTTGTATCATCTTTAAATACTTTTGCTAACTCCCATTGGATGCCACCACCAGTAACATCTTCCTCTCCCCACCCCTCTCTGCCTTCTGCAATGACCGTTCCTTCACCAGTCCTTGGTTCCCACCAATCACCCCCAAACTCCCTGGTACATTCCCCTGTAACTGTAAAAGATGCAGAACTTGCTGGCACACCACAGCGCTCACCTCCAACCAGGGCCCCAAACAGTCCTTCCAGGTGAGACACAAGTTCTCACCTATCCCTCCTCCAACCTAGTTTATTGCATCCAGAGCTTCCAATGTGATCTTCTCTACATCGGTGAGGCCAAATGTAAACTCAGGGCATATTTCACTGAGCATCTCAGCTGGGCCCGCAGAGGCTGACCTGACCTCCCAGTCACCGCCCATTTTAATTCCCCCCTCCCACTCCCTTTCTGACATGACCTTCCTCGCTCCTCCACTGTCACAGCGAATCAGACTGCAAATTGGAGGAACAAAACCTCATCTTCTGCCTGAGCAGCCTACTGCCCAGAGGACTCAACATCAAGCTCTACAATTTCAAGTAACCTCCCTTCCCACACCCCTGACTCCCTTTCCATTCCCCCACCCCCCTTCCATTCTATTTGTCAGATCAACCTTATTCCAACTACCAACCAGATTCATTCCTCCCATTGACCAATCAGGTCGTACCCTTTATCTGTATTCACCTATCCCTACCTTACCACTCCGCCCCTCTCCCCACCCAAAACCCTCCCCCAACCACTCCCTTTATCTGCAGTTCCTCTTACACCCATTCCACTTCTGAAAAAGGCTTACACTTAAAACATTGACTTCTCCACCTTCTGAAGCTGCCTGACTTGCTGTGTTCTTTCAGCCTACTGCTTGTGTACATGCACATTAACCTTTTGTTACATAAACACCTAAATCCCTCTGCACCTCAAATTAAAATTGTTTTTCCTCCCATATAGCTTTCTTTTCTCATCAACAACCCCTTCATGATGTAATTCACATTAGTTTCCACCTATACGCTGATGACCCCAATCTCTATCCCACCACTATTTCAATCAATCCCTCCAACAAATTATTAGACTTTCCAACATTTAACACTGATTAATCAGAAAATTAAGCAGAATATTGAAACTATTGTAAAAAATCAAAGAAACTGCAGATGCTGTAAATCAGAAACAAACACAGAAGTTGCTAGAAAATCTCGGCAGGTCTGGCAGCATCTGTGAAGAGAAATCAGAGTTAATGTTTCGGGTCCAATAATCCTTCTTTAGTTTAAATTTCTCTTCACAAATACTACCAGACCTGCTGAGCCTATGGAAACCATTGTGTTTGGTTCCCCCCCCACACACAGTATTACCTGGTCACTGACTCTCCTTTTACTGGTAACTGACAGATGCAGAAGCAGTCTGTTCACCATCCTGGTGTTACATTTCACCAAGAGATTAGCTTATGATCACATATTGGTGCAATCACTGATTTTATCTATTTCCACCTCTAAAACTTTGCCCAACTCGGTCTCAGTTCTTCAACTGGAATGCTCATTCATGCTTTTGCTACCTCTGAAAATGACTTTGAAAATATATTTAGTTAGCCTACCATATTCCCTTACCCCACCCAAAGAAATGTGCATTCGCCAAATCTCTGTCGGTATGTCCTAACTTTCACCAAATGCCATACATCCATTTCTCTTGTTCTTACTGGCTTCCCCTGGTTCTCGCTTAAGCAACATCTCAACTTTATAACCAGATCCTTGTTTTCAAATTTCCTCCTCCCCAACTCATTAACTTCTTCCAATTCCAGATTGTGAATGTATCTGTTTTCCTCTATTTCTAGTCTCTTGAGGATTCCCAATTTTTAATCACTCTATCATTTGTGCCTTCAGATTCCTCGGCCTTAAGCTCCTGCATTTCTCCCAACACCTCTGTCTCTCTTTACCCAATTATGACGCTGTTTAAATTCTACTTTCTTGTTAAAGGCCTCAATATCATTCTATGGGGCCAAGTGTCAAATGTTGTTTGATAATGTCTTGATGAACCTGTACAAGAAGGACAGATTGCACCTAAATTGGAAGGGGACTAATATACTGGCAGGGAGATTTGCTCGGGAGAATTTAAACTAGTAAGTTGGGTGGGGTGGGACCCAGAGAGATGGGGAGGAAAGAGATCATCTGAGACTGATACAGTTCAGAACAAAGGCGAGTCAAACAGTCAGGGCAGGCAGGGACAAAGTAGAGAACAAGGTAGGACTAATGAATTAAATTGCATTTATTTTCAATGCAAGAAGCCTAACAGGGAAGGCAGATGAACTCAGGGCATGGTTAGGAACTTGGGACTGTGATATAGCCATGCTTCTGTAATTGCTCGGGGATGGACAGGACTGGCAGCTTAATGTTCCAAGATACAAATGCTACAGGAAGGACAGACAGGGAGACAAGAGAGGAGGGAGAGTGGCGTTTTTGATAAGGGATAGCATTACAGCTATACTGAGGGAGGATATTCCCAGAAGTACATCCAGGGAAGTCATTGTGGTGGAACAGAGAAATAAGAAAGGGATGATCACCAATCACCTATTTGGGATTGCATTAAAGACCCCTAATAGTCAGCGGGAAATTGAGGAACAAATTTGTAAGGAGATCTCAGTTATCTGTAAGGATAATAGGGTGATTATGGTCGGTGATTTTAACTTTCCAAACATGACTGGGATGCCATAGTTAAGGGTTTAGATGGAGAGGAATTTGTTAAGTGTGAACAAGAAAATTATCTGATTCAGTATGTGGGTGTACTTACTACAGGAGGTGCAAAACCTGACCTACTTTTGGGAAATAAGGCAGGGCAGGTGACTGAGGTGTCAGTGGGGGAGCACTTTGGCGCCAGCAACCATAATTCTATTAGGTATAAAATAGTGATGGAAAAGGATAGACCAGATCTAAAAGTTGAAGTTCTAAATCAAAGAAAAGCCCATTTTGACAGTATTAGGCAAGAACTTTCCAAAGCTGATTAGATGCAGATGTTCACAGATAAAGGGACAGCTGGAAAATGGGAAGCCTTCAGAAATGAGATAGCGAGAATCCAGAGAAAGTATATTCCTGTTAGGGTGAAAGGGAAGGCTGGTAGGTGTAGGAAATGCTGGATTGGGGGTTTGGTTAAGAAAAAGAAGGAAGCATATGTCAGGTATAGACAGGATAGAACAAGTGAATCCTTAGAAGAGTATAATGGCAGCAGGAGTATACTTAAGAGGGAAGTCAGGAGATGATACAAATAAATCCACAGGACCTGATCAGGTGTACCCTAAAACTCTGTGGGAAGCTAGGAAGGTGACTGCTGGCCTCTTACTGAGATTTTACTGCCACAAGGATCAGTGCTGATTCTACTACTTTTTGTCATTTATATAAGTAATTTGGATTGGAGCATAAGAGGTAGACTTAGTAAGTTTGCAGATGACACCAAAATTGGAGGTGTAATGGACAGCAAAGAAGGTTACCTCAGATTACAACAGGATCTTGATCAGATGGGCCAATGGGCTGAGAAGTGGCAGATGGAGTTTAATTTAGATAAATGTGAGGTGCTGCATTTTCGGAAATCAAATCTTAGCAGGACTTATACACTTAATGGTAAGGTCCTAGGGAGTGTTGATGAACAAAAAGACCTTAGAGTGCAAGTTCATAGCTCCTTGAAAGTAGAGTCACAGGTAGATAGGATAGTGAAGGAGGGGTTTGGTATGCTTTCCTTTATTGGCCAGAGTATTGAGTGTAGGAGTTAGGAGGCATGTTGCAGCTGTATAGGACGTTGGTTAGGCCACTATTGGAATATTGCGAGCAATTCTGGTCTCCTTCCTATCGGAAAGATGTGAAACTTGTAAATCTTTTCTGAACCCTTTCAAGGATGTTGCCTTTCAAGGTTGGAGGATTTGAGCTATAGGGAAAGGTTGAATAGGCTAGGGCTGTTTTCCCTGGAGAGTCAGAGGCTGAGGGGTGATCTTCTAGAGGTTTATAAAATCATCAGGGACATGGATAGGATATCTTTTCCCTGGGGTGGGGGAGTGGAAAACTAGAGGGCATAGGTTTAGGGTGAGAGAGGAAAGATTCATGCAGTGGGTTGTACGTGTATGGAATGAGCTGCCAGAGGATGTGGTGGAGGCTAGTACAATTGCAACATTTCAAAGGCAACTGGATGGGTACGTGAATGGGAAGGGTTTGGAGGGATATGGGCCAGGTGCTGGTAGGTGGGACTAGATTGGGTTGGGATATCTGGTTGGCATGGACAAGTTCGACTGAGGGTCTATTTCCATGCAGTACATCTCTATGACTCTTAAGTGCTTGGGAACGTTTCAGCAAATTAAGGATGCTATGTAAATGTTAAGTTGTTGTTAAAGTAGGAGAAAAGCAAAACAAGATCGCCCCTTATGATCAAAGTTGTACAAAATTTAATTTTTTAAAAATCTGAACAAGTCGGCAGCCTGGTGCAGACAAGCGAGTGGTTTGTTGTTTATTCCACACACATTTTGACGTGTCAATATAAAGATACAGCGTCGCACTTACCTACTGAGATTTCTTGAGCAAAGGCCAGAGAGATGAGCAGAAGAGGCAGGCCAGCCGATACCAGCGTGACTATCTTATCCGCGGCCAGTTCCAGTCTCACTCCCCGGAGTCTGCAACCCCCCGGCTCCTTCAGAAGAAAATCCGAGAACACGTACTCGGCCGCAGCGTGAGTTATAGCCATCGCCCGTAGCCACTTATTCTAACCAAGTAAGTGTCAGTTTGGCCAGCTAAAATACGGAGCTCATCCCCACAATGCAGAGTGTCCAAAAGGCGGACAGAGAGAATGAGAGGATAAACCCGGGTGTGGTTCTGACTAGGGACAAAACCAACTTCAGCCCGGTGCCACCTCCCCACTGCTCGAGTGTTGTCAAACAAGATCTTTTTGCCTCGGATATCCCAGGCAGGTTTTCATTTTCACATGTGCCAATGTGAAGCTTGTTTCCAGAAGTGATACTTCCGGAGGTTTCACTGTTGTCGGCTCCCCCGCTTGGAGAAAGTGGAAATCCCAACTGCACTGTCACATGCAATAACAGCGTCCAGTGTTACAGTTTAACATTGCAGAACAAAGAAACAGGCCATCACCATGGATGAATACTCCACGCTGAATCATGATGTAGAGAGCCCAACGCAGTACAAAACTCGAAGGATTATAATTTACCAGAAAATTGCTAATTTACAATTTAAGTAAGATTTACCTTTGTATGACGCCATTCACAATCCCTGAATGCCTCAAATTATATTTATTATATCCTCCAATTGCATTTACGCTGTAGAAATTAGTATACAAGAAATAAACAAGTTTTTGAAGATGAGGTAGATGTACAACAAATAGGCCATAGGCCCTTGTGTCTACACTCGCCAAAATGTACTATGCAACCTAATTCTACTTTCCAGTTCTTTGTCCATTGTCTAGTTTGTATACAAATGATTTTTAAATTTAATAAGGCTTTCTATCTCCACCAGATTTTCATTCAATGAGTTCCAGGGAAAAAAAAGATTTACAATTCTCTCCAGCCTTTTTAAAAATTACTTTAAATCTATGCCAGCTGATTATTGATTGCTTTGCCAAGGAAAATTGATCCTTCCTGAACAGTCCACCCAGGCCTCTCATAAATACTCAACTAAATCTCCTCTTTTCCTAGTGTTTCAAAAGAAAATAGTTCTAAGCAATTCAATTTTTTAAACAGCTAAAATTCTCCAATTTTTATGTCATTCGCAGGATGAGGGCATCATCGGGTGGGCCAGCATTTATTGCTCATCCTTCCCAGTTTAAAGTCAAAAAGTGCGGAGCTGGAAAAGCACAGGAGGTCAGGCAGCATCCAAAGAGCAAGTCAGTTGACGTTTTGGGCATAAGCCCTTCATCAGCCCCTGCATTCCTGATGAAGGGCTTATGCCTGAAATGTCAACTCTCCTGTGCCTCGGATACTGCCTGCCTTACTGTGCTTTTCCAGTGCCACACATTTTGACTCTGATCTGCAGTCCTCACTTTCTCCTTGCCCAGTTAAAAGTCTGGAGTCACATGTAGGCCTGACCAGGTAAGGGGCATTATTGAACCAGATGGGGTTTTCCCCAATAGTTAATTCATCATTCAACTCTTAATCTGATTTTTTAAATTGAAATAAAATTCCACCATCTGCCATTGTAGGATTCAAATCCAGATCTCCAGACATAATCTGGCTCTGTGGATTAACAGTCATGTGATAATACCACGAGGCCATTGCCTTCCTGGTTGGAAGCATCCTAATAAATGTTCTTGTATCAACTCCAGTGTGAATACTCAAAGCAGAAAAAATCATGATGTAAGTACTTACATTAGTTACAATATATCAATGAACACATTAAATTAAACAGAATCTCAACATTTTACCAGCAAAGAAAGCGGTCTTCCAGCACATTGTAGGGATTCTATGATTAGACAGTGTGGAATCAGGCCCTTCAGCCCAACAAGTCCACACCAACCCTCCAAAGAGCAACCCACCCAGACCTGTTCCCCCACCCTACTATCCTATATTTACCCTTGAACTAATGCACCTAACCTACACATCCCTGAACACTATGGGCAATTTAGCATGGCCAATTCACTGAACCTGCACATCTTTGGATTGTGAGAGGAAACCGGAGCACCCGGAGGAAAACCACACAGACACGGAGAGAATGTGCAAACTCCACACAGACAGTCGCCTGAGGCTGGAATCAAACCTGGATCCCTGTGAGGTTAACAGTGTTAACCACTGAGCCACTACGCAGCCCAAATATAGGGTGGCACGGTTGCTCAGTGGTTAGCACTGCTGCCTCACCAGGATCCAGGTTCAATTTCAGCCTATGGCGACTGTCTGAGTTGAGTTTGGACATTATCCCAGTTTCCGTGTGGGTTTCCTCTCACAATCCGAAGATGTGCATGTTGTGTGAATTAACAAGGTAAAAACAATGACTGCAGATGCTGAAAACCAAATATTGGATTAGTGGTGCTGGAAGAGCACAGCAGTTCAGGCAGCATCCAACGAGCAGCGAAATCGACGTTTTGGGCAAAAGCAGGAATAAAGGCAGTGAGCCTGGAGCATGGAGAGATAAGCTAGAGGAGGGTGGGGGTGGGGAGAAAGCAGCATAGAGTACAATGGGTGAGTGGGGGAGGAGATGAAGGTGATAGGTCAAGGAGGAGAGGGTGGAGTGGATAGGTGGAAAAGAAGATAGGCGGGTCGGACAAGTCCGGACAAATCAAGGACAGTTACTGAGCTGGAAGTTTGAAACTAGGATGAGGTGGGGGAAGGTGTGTCCCGGCCTCAGTTGGAAATGAAGAGGTAGAGGGCAGGTAATAGGCCAGCGCGGTGTGTCCAGGTGGATGCAGTGTGTTGGAGGTGGGTGAAGGGGTCCTCGGAAGGTGGGCGGGAGTCCTGATTGTGAAAGTAAGCTCGGAGGCGGAGGCGACGGAAGAAGTGTTCGATGTCACGGCGTGTATTAAATTCATTGATGCGTGGACGGAGGGGGATGAACCCTGACCTCTCCACCACTGAAGCCAAACGCCAACTCAAGGACATCTCTTCCTACTGCCCCCTCGACCATGACCCCACCCCCCCATCACCAAACCATTCTGGCACTTTCCCCTGCCACCACAGGAACTGTAAAACCTGTGCCCACACCTCCTCCCTCACCTCTATCCAAGGCCCTAAAGGAGCCTTCCACATCTAAAGTTTCACCTACACATCCACTAATATCATTTATTGTATCCGTTGCTCCCGATGTGGTCTCCTCTACATTGGGGAGACTGGGCGCCTCCTAGCAGAGCGCTTTAGGGAACATCTCCGAGACACCCGCACCAATCAACCAAACCGCCCCGTGGCCCAACATTTCAACTCCCCCTCCCACTCTGCCGAGGACATGGAGGTCCTGGGCCTCCTTCACCGCCGCTCCCTCACCACCAGACGCCTGGAGGAAGAACGCCTCATCTTCCGCCTCGGAACACTTCAACCCCAGGGCATCAATGTGGACTTCAACAGCTTCCTCATTTCCCCTTCCCCCACCTCATCCTAGTTTCAAACTTCCAGCTCAGTAACTGTCTCCTTGACTTGTCCGACCTGCCTATCTTCTTTTCCACCTATCCACTCCACTCTCTTCTCCCTGACCTATCACCTTCATCTCCTCCCCCACTCACCCATTGTACTCTATGCTGCTTTCTCCCCACCCCCACCCTCCTCTAGCTTATCTCTCCACGCTCCAGGCTCACTGCCTTTATTCCTAATGAAGGGCTTTTGCCCGAAACGTCGATTTCGCTGCTCGTTGGATGCTGCCTGAACTGCTGTGCTCTTCCAGCACCACTAATCCAGTATGTTGTGTGAATTGGCTATGCTAAATTGCCCGTAGTGTAGGGGGATGTGATAGGGGTTAATGTAGAATAATAAGATAAAGGAATGGGTTTGAGTGGGATACTGTTCAGGGGGTCGGTGTGGACTTGTTGGGCCGAAGGGCTTGTTTCTACACTGTAGGGATTCTATTCTATTCATTGTGATCATATTGACTCTTTTAAGCTAACCAGTTTGTCTCATCCCATAGTCCATATATCTAGAGAGGGTGCTTTGAAAATAAACTTTGTCCTGGATCTTCCAAATCAACCTGTCTTAGAGATGTTATTTAGATATAGGCATAGCAAAGTACAGCACAGAAGAGGTCCTTTGGCCCACGATGTTGTGCCGAGATTTAATCCTAATGTAAAATATAACAACTTAACTTATGCACCCCTCAACTCATTGCTATCCATGTGCATGTCCAGCAATCGCTTAAATGTCCCCAATGACTCTGCTTCCACCACCAGCACTGGCAATGCATTCCATGCAATCATAACTCTCTGCATAAAGAACCTACCTCTGACGTCTCCTCTCTACCTTTCCCCTAATATCTTAAAACTATGACCCCTTGTACTCATCAATCCTGCCCTAGAGAAGAGTTTTTGGCTATTGACTCTATCTATTCCTCTCATTATCTTGTATACCTCGATCAGGTCTCCTCTCTTCCTTCTTCTCTCCAGAGAAAAAAAGTCAGAGCTTTTTCAATCTTTCTTCATAAGACAAGCCCTCCAGTCCAGGCAGCATCCTGGGAAACCTTGTTTGCACCCTCTCCAAAGCCTCTGTATCTTTCCTATAGTAGGGCAACCAGAACTGGACACAATATTCCAAGTGTGGTCTCACCAGGGACACCTCTGGAGCAAGTGGGACTTGAACCCGGGCCTCCTGGTCCAGGGGTAGGGACTATCACTACACCACATGAGGCGCCCGACCTGCTTTTTCTACATACTTAGAAGTGCTATGACACACAACTAAGTGACTTTCCCACTCCCAAAATCATCGTGACTCCTTTAACCCATTAGCGTATACTTCCTGTTGAAAGTCAGTGTCTCTCAATTTAAATTTCTCAATCCGATTGACTGGAGAGTTTAACTATTGCTTGCCCTACTCACAAATGTCATAGGTCACCTGAAGAAGGCAGTACGATGTTTCAGACACTGAATGAGAGCAAGTCATGCTTAAATCTAGCTGTCATCATAATAGAGGAGGAACATTGTCCATTAACTGCATACTGCAACATCCAGGCCTTGGCTTTGTGTTATATTGAAATCACAAATACCAAGCTCCCATTCTATCATTGCATTATCTGTGCTGGCTGAAACAGAGTATAGAGATTTTATTACCTTGAAGTGAAAATATTGCTGAAATTACTTATTTTTTGTTCAATGACCTCATTATCATGACCATAAGATATAGTAGTCGAATGGGTCAAGAGTGTCCTCACTCTCTCCTAGTAGTAGAAGGGACCATTTGGCCCATTGTGTCTGCTCTGCCATTTAATGGCTGATATGGTCTCTCAAACCCATTCTTCTGCCTTCTCCACATAGGCTTTTGATTAGTAAAGAGGTCAAAGATTATGTATCTTTGCCTTAAATACACTTAATGACTTGGCCTTACAATCTTCTTCAGAAATCAGTTCCACAGACTCACTACCCTCTGTCTGAAGAAATTTCTGCTTATCTCAGTTCTAAACGATCGTGCTTTCACTCGGAGGCTGTGCCCGCAGGTCCTAATCTCTCCTACTAGTGGAAACATCTTCACAATCATTCTATTCAGGCTTCTCAATACTCTAATTGTCAATGAGATCCACCCCTCATCCTTCTAAACTCCACCAAGAACAGGCCCAGAGTCCTCAACTACTCCTCATATGACAAGCCCTTCATCCCTGGGATAATTCTCGTGAACCTCCTCCAGACCACCTCCAATGCTAGTCCATCTAAGCACAATATTCCAAATACAGTTTGACCAGAGCCACATATAGCCTCAGTAGTACATCCCTCATCCTGTAAACTAGCCCTCTCAAAATTAATGCTAATATAGCATTTGCCTTCCTAACTGGCAACTGAAGTTGCCTATTAACCTTAAGAGACTCCTAAATCCTCTTTGCTTCAATTTCTGAAGCCTTATCAAATGCCTTACTAAAGTCCATGTACACTACATCCACTGCTCTAGCCTCATCCACGTGCTTGGTCACCTCCTCAAAGAATTCAATAAGACTGGTAAGGCAAGACCTACCCCTCACAAATCCATGCTGGCTGTCCCTAATCAAGCAGTGTCTTTCTAGATACTCAGAAATCCTATCCCTCAGTACCCTTTCCATTACTTTGCCTACCACTGAAGTAAGACTAACTGGCCTGTAATTCCCAGGGTTATCCCTATTTCCTTTTTTGAACAGGGGCACAACATTCGCCACTCTCCAGTCCCCTGGCACCACCCCCGTTGACAGTGAAGACGAAAAGATCATTACCAACGGCTCTGCAATTTTGTCTCTTGCTTCCCACATAATCCTAGGATATATCCCGTCAAGCCCGGGGGACTTGTCTATCCTCAGGTTTTTCAACATGCCCAACACATCTTCCTTCCTAACAAGTATCTCCTCTAGCTTACCAGTCCGTTTCAAAATCTCCTCTTCAACAATACGGTCCCTCTCATTTGTAAATACTCTTCCAACTCAATACACAATTTCCTACTACTGTCCTTGATCGGACCTACCCTTGTTCTCGTCATTCTCATGTTTTTCACATACGCATAAAAGGCCTTGGGGTTACCCTTGATCCTACCCGCCAAAGATTTTTCATGCCCTCTCTTAGCTCTCCTAACCCCTTTCTTCAGCTCCCTCCTGGCTATCCTGTATCCCTCCAACACTCTGTCTGAACCTTGTTTCCTCAACCTTATGTAAGCCTCCTTCTTCCTCCTTACAAGACATTCAACCTCCCTCGTCAACCAAGGTTCCCTCACATGACCATCTCTTTCCTGCCTGACAGGTACATACATATCAAGGAACATTTCAACAACATCCTTCCCTGACAGCCTATGCTCCCAATTTATGCTCCTCAGATCCTGTCTTGCAGCATCGTATTTACCCTTCCCCCAATTGTAAAACCTGCCCTGTTGCACGCACCTATCTCTCTCCATAATCAAGGTGAAAGTCACAGAATCGTGGTCACCATCACCAAAATGCTCACCCACGAACAAGCCCATCACTTGTCCCGGTTTGTTACCAGGTACCAAATCCTCAACTGTCTGTGCTCAATTTTATCATGTCACATTCCATATAGCAGATGACATTAGGTTTTATAAATACATTCATCTACAGAATTAATTTAATGTTCAATTTTATTTTATAGTTGAGATTTTTGTTCATGGCATGTCACTGACTAGGCTATGATTTATTCTAATCTGTAATTATCCAGGAGAAGCTGTTAGTGAGCTGCCTTCTTGAACCACCACACTGCTTGAAGTGTAGACATATTCACAGTCCTGTCAGTAAGGGAGTTCCAGGATTTTAACCCAGTGACAGTGAAGAAATGGTGATATAGTTCCAAGTCAGATAGTTGTGGTTGGAGGAGATTTGCAGGTGGTAATGTTATCCTGCATTTGCTGCTCTAACCTTCTAGATGGTGGAGGTCATACGTTTGTAAGGTGTTGTGAAAGTAGCCTTTGGCTTCTGCAGTGTGTCTTGTAGATGATACACATTGCTTCCATTTTGCACCAGAGATAAGGGGAGCAAAAGTTAGAAGTATTAGATAAAGTGCCGACCAAGCAGGCTATATGTTGGAGTTGCACTCATCTAGGCAGATGGAGAGTATTCCATCACATTTCTGATGAACTGGCATTGATGAACAAGAGATGATTTATTTGTGACAGAATTCCTAGCATCTGACCTGCTCTTGAAGCCACAATATTTATAAATTGCCTAGTTCAATTTCTGGTCAATGGTAATCCACAGTATGTTGACACTGGAGGATACACAGAGGTGATAATGCCACTGAGCACCAAGAAAGATGTTTATACATCACTAGAGAAAACGTGCTTGGGAAATTAATGGGGCCAAAGACAGATAGATCTCCTGGACCAGATGGAGCACGTCTAGGATACTAAAGGAAATAGCTACAGAGATAGTCGATGCATTGTTAGTAATCTTCCAGAAATCCTTACAGTCCCAAACATTTAGAAAACTCTCAATATAAAATCTTTATTTAAAAAGTGAAGGAGATTTAAAAAAGTGACTATAGCCAGATAGCTTAGATCTCTTTTTGGGAAAATATTAGTATATATTATGAAGTACACAATAGCAGAGCATTTGGAAATACATAATGTGATCAAGCATGCCTCATAAAGAGAGCTTTTCAGAACATGTGAGATACCTTAATAAGTAGCCTAATGTTTGATAAGGTAAGAGACCATCGTGTTAGAGGTAGTATTTTAGCATGGAGTAAAAATTGGCTAATGAATGGAAAACAGTTGGGATAAATGAGAAGGGGAGGTTCATTTTCAGGATGGCAAGCTCCATTTGAATTAGATTACTTACAGTGTAGAAACAGGCCCTTCGGCCCAACAAGTCCACACCGACCCGCCGAAGCGCAACCCACCCAAACCCATTCCCCTACACCTAATACTACGGGCAATTTAGCATGGCCAATTCACCTAACCTGCAAATTTTTGGACTGTGGGAGGAAACCGGAGCACCCGGAGGAAACCCATGCAGGCACGGGGAGAATGTGCTAACTCCACACAGAGAGTCGCCTGAGGCGAGAATTGAACCCGGGTCTCTGGCACTGTGAGGCAGCAGTGCTAACCACTGTGCCACCGTGCCACCCAACTCATGTTGTGCCACAGGGATCAGTGTTGGAGCCACAATTATTTACGATATATATTAATGTCTTGGATGCGCAAAATAAAAGTTTACAGGTGACACTAAATAAGGTGGGATGGAAAATGGCGAGGACCACACAAAAAGTAGATGGATATAGCAGGTGAAGCGAATGGGGAAAAAAAATCTTTATATGGAATATAAAATAGGAACATTATACCTCATATTAATGCACTTTGAGATTATGCACTTTGGCAGGAAAAATAGAGGAACTGAATATTAGTTAAATTAAGAAAGGCTGCAGAACAGAGGGATTTGGGAGTCCTTGTCCATGAATTGCAAAGAGGTACCATGAAATTCAATGGATAGAAGGGAAGATGGATGGAATGTTCTTTTTTCCAAAGAGAATGGCGTATACAAGTGGGTAAGTTTTGCTAAAACTGTACATGGCACCGGTCAGAATGGAAATGGAATATTGTGAACCGTTCTGGGGCCCTTATCTATGGATAAATATACTGGCGTTGGAGGTAGGCTAGAGAAAATTCACCATGCTGATACCAGGGAGCAACTGTCTTATAAAGTTAAGTAGGTTGGGCCAATACACATTGAAAGTTAGAAGAATAAAAGGGGACCTTACTGAAACATACAAGATTCTTAGGAGATTTGGTAGGGTAGGTGCAGAAACATGTTTTCTCCCCTTGTGGAACAGTGTAGGACCAGAGGTTTAATCCAGCTGCTTCAAATGGAAATCTGCCATCCTTATCCAATCAGTCCTCCATGCGGCTCTAGACACACAGCAATGTGGCTGGTTCTCAACTGCCCTCAGGGGAATCAATACTGACCTGGCCAACGACATCTACATGCTATAAACAAATACAAAAAATCTCAGTAAAGAGTCACACATTTAAGACAGAGATGAAGAGGAATTTGTTTTCTCAGAGGGTAGTGGATCTGTAAAATTCTTTATCAGAAAGTTGTTGAGAATAGGTTGTTAAGTATTGTCAAAGATGAGATAGCCAGATTTTTAATCTGTTAAGGGAATCACAGGTTGTGCATAAAAGGCAGGAAAGTGGAGTTAGAGTCAAAGATGTACAGCATGGAAACAGACCCTTTGATCAAACTCGTCCATGCTGATCAGATATCATAAATTAATCTAGTCCCAATTGCTAGCACTTGGCCCATATCACTCTAAATGCTTCCTATTCATATACCCGTTAAGGTGCCTTTTAAATGTTTTAATCATACCAGCCTCCACCACTTCCTGTGGCAGCTCATTCCATACATGCATCACCCTCTTGTGAAAAAGTTGCCCCTCAGGGCTCTTTTATATCTTTTCCCTCTCACCCTAAACCTAAGCCTTCTAGTTCTGGACTCCCCCAAACTTGGGAAAAGGCCTGGTCTTTTTACCCTATCCATGCCCCCCCATGATGTCAAAACCTCTATAAGGTCTCCCCTCAGCCTCTGACACTCCAGGGAAAACAGCCCCAACTTATTCAGCCTCTCCCTGTAGCTGAAACCCTCTAACATCCTTGGAAGTCTTTTCTAAACCCTTTCAAGTTTCACAACATCCTTCCTATAGGAGGGAGACCAGAATTGCACACAACATTGCAAAAGTGGCCTAACCAAATGTCCTGTACAGCTGCAACATGACTTCCCAAATCCTATACTCAATGCTCTACCCATAAGGGAAAGCATGCCAAATGTTATCTTCACTATCCTGTCTACCTAAGACTCCATTTACAAGGACTATGAACCTGCACTCCAAGGTCTCTCTGTTCAGCAACATGCCCCGGGACTTTATCATTAAGTGTATAAGCTTGGCCCTGATTGGCCTTTCCAAAATGCAGCACCTCACATTTATCCAAACTCCATCTGCCACTCCTTGGCTCACTAGCTCATCTGATCAAGATCCTGCTGTAATCTGAGGTAACCTTCTTCACTGTCCACTACACCTTCAATTTTGGTGTCATCTGCAAACTTACTAACTATACCTCCTATGTTCACATCCAAATCATTTATATAAATGATGAAAAGCAGTGCACCCAGCATCGATCCTTGTGGCACTCTACTGGTCACAGGCCTCCAGTCTGAAAAGCAACCCTCCACCACCACCCCCTGTCTTCTATGAGCTAGTTCTGTATCCAAAAGGCTTGTCCTCCCTGTATTCCATGAGATATAACCTTGCTAACTAGCCTACCATATGGAATCTTGTTGAATGACTTACTGATGGCTTCAAAAAAAAACTCAGTCAAGTTATTGAGACATGATTTCTCACGCACAAAGCCATGTTGACTATCCCTAATCAGTCCTTGCCTTTCCAAATACATATAAATCCTGTCCCTCAGGGTTCCCTCCAACAACTTGCCCACCACTGACGTCAGGCTCACTGATCAATAGTTCCCTGGCATTTCGTTACCACCTTTCTTAAATAATGGCACCATGTTAGCCAACCTCCAGAATTCTAGTTACAGGTGAGGTGCCATCAATGATCCAAATATCTCAGCAATGGGCTGAACAATCACTTCCCTAAGTTCCCACAGAGTTCTAGAGTACACCTGATTATTTCCTGAGGATTTATCCACCTCTATGCATTTAAGACATTTAGCACCTCCTCCTCTATAATATGGCCATTTTTCAAGATGTCACCATCTATTTTGCCACATTCTATATCTTCCATGCCCTTCTCCACAATAAACACTGATGCAAAATACTCATTTAGTATCTCCCCCATCTCCTGCGGTTCTACACACAGGCTGCCTTGCTAATCTTTGAGGGTTCCTGTTTTCTCCCTAGTTACCTTTTTGTCCTTCACGTATTTATAGAATCCATTTAGATTCTCCTTAACCCTATTTGCCAAAGCTATCTCGTATCCTCTTTTTCACCTCGAGTATACTCATACTGCCTTTATATTCTAAGGATTCACTCAATCTCTGTGGCACAGTGGTTGGGCGGCACGTGGTACAGTGGTTAGCACTGCTGCCTCAGCGCCAGAGACTCGGTTCAATTCCCACCTCAGGCAACTGTCTGTGTGGAGTTTGCACATTCTCCCTGTGTCTGCGTGGGTTTCCTCCGGGTGCTCCGGTTTCCTCCCACAGTCCAAAAATGTGCAGGTTAGGTGAATTGGCCATGCTAAATTGCCCATAGTGTTAGATGCAGGGGTAAACGTGGGGGAATGGATCGGAGTGGATGCGCTTCGTCGGATCGGTGTGGACTTGGGCTGAAGGGCCTGTTTCCACACTAAGTAATCTAATCTAAACTCTGCTGTCTACACCTAACATATGCTTTTATTAAAAACCAAAATCTCAATTTCTCTAGTCATCCAGCTTTCCCTACACCTGTCAGCCTTTCCTTTCACCCTAACAGGAACATACTGTCTCTGGATTCTCGTTATCTCATTTTGGAAGACTTCCCATTTTCCAGCCACCCCTTTACCTGCAAACATCTGCCCCCAATCACTTTTTGAAAGTTCTTGCCTAACACCATCAAAATTGGCCTTACTCCAATTTAATACTTTAACTTTTAAATCCTGTCTATCCTTTCCATCACTCTTTTAAAACTAATAGAATTGTGCTCACTGGCCCAAAAGTGCTCCCCCATTGACAACTCAGTCATTGGCCTGCCTTATTTCCCCAAGAGCTGGTCAAGTTTTGCACCGTCTCTAGTAGGTACATTCATATACTGAATAAGAACATTTTCTTGCGCACACTTAAATTCCTCTCCTTCCAAATCCTTAACATTATGGTAGTCCCAGTCTGTGTTTGGACATTCAAAATTGCCTACCATTACCACCCTATCATTCTTGCATATAACGGAGATCTCCTTACAACTTTGTTTCTCAATTTCCTGCTGACCATTGGAGGTCGACAGTACAATCCCAATAAGGTGATTATTCCTTTCTTATTTCTCCTTTCTACCCAAATAACTTCCCTGGACATATTACCCAGGAATATCCTCCCTAAGCAAAGCCATAATGTAATCCCTACTCAAAAATGCCATTCCTCCTCCTTTCTTGCCCTGCTTTGTATCCTTCCTATAGCATCTATACACTGGAACATTAAGCTGCCAGTCCTGCCCATTCCCAAATCACATCTCTAATTGCTATGATTTCCCAGTCCCATGTTCCTAACCATGCCCGGAGTCCATCTGCCTTCCCCGTTAAGTCTCTTGCATTGAATTAAACTGCATTTATTTCAGTCATACCTTGTTCTCTGCTTTGTTCCTGCCTGCCCTGACCGTTTGACTTGCTCCTTTTCCCAACTGAGCCAGTCTCAGACTGATCTCTTTCCTCAATATCTCCCTGTGTCCCACCCCACCACCTTACTAGTTTAAATCCTGCCAAGCAGCTCTAGCAAATCTCCCTGCCAATACATTAGTCCCCTTCCAATTCAGGTGCAATCTATCCTTCTTATACCAGTCATTTCTACCTGAGAGAAATTGTAATGATCCAAAAAATGTGAACCTTTCTCCCCTGAACCAGCTCTTCAGCCACACATTCAACTGTTCTAACCTCCCATTCCTACTCTCACTAGCTCGTAACAGGAATAATCCAAATATTACTACCCTCATGGAGCTTCTTTTTAAATTACTGCCTAACTTCCTATACTCTCCTTTCAGAATGTCATCCTTTTCCCTTCCTATGTTATTAGTTCCAAGGCATACAACAAACTCCTGCTGATCCCTCTCCCCTTTGAGAACATTCTGCACCCTCAGAGATATCCTTGATCCTGGTACCAGGGAGGCAACACCACCATTCTGATTTCTTGCTGTCAGTCGCAGAGACATCTGTCCGTGTCTCTGACCAGTCAGTCCACTATCACAAATCGATCACTTGGAACCTGACTTACTCCTCATCACATTTGAGCCATTCTCGGTACCAGAAACTTGGCTGTTTGTGCTATATTCTCCTGAGAGTCCATCACTCCCTACGTTTTCCAAAGCAGCATACTTGTTTAAGATGGGGATAGCCACAGGAGACTCCTGCACTTCCTGCCTCCCTCTCCTACCTTTCATGTCAGTAACACATCTACCCGATTGTATTTGTAGTCCTTCTCCCTTCCTATAACTGCCATGAAATCACTCCCCCAGCTCCTGTAAATTCCTCATTGCTTCTAACTGCTGCTGTAATGCATCCATTTGATCTGATAAGTGTCACAACCAAACACACTCACTGCAGACATAATTATCAAGAACATGGAAATTCTCCATGATCTCCCACATCCGACAGGAAGAGCACATCGCTATACTAAAGGCCATCTTTGCACTTTAAAAATCTACAGATCCAGAAAATAGCACAGTCTTACTGCTCTAAGAAACATTGCTCCAGGCTAACTTAGTACATATGTTTTATATTTTTAAATTTTAATCAAGAGACAGATCTCAATAAACATATGACCAAAAAGAATCAACTCTACTCACTATTAAAAAAGACAGCAAGGTTACACTTAAAAACCGTGCACTTATCTGCTCCCGTGCTGCAAGCTCTCTCACACAGATTTCTCCAAGGTCAGTTGTAAATTTCGCTGTCTGTTAATTTTTCTTAAACACACTCTGATGTTCAGAAATACTTGGCTGTGCAGATTCACTGCTGTGTCAGACAGCAGTGTTGGTTTCTCTCTCTCTCTCTCTGTCTCACTCACCGCCTTTGTCTCTCTTTCCCCTTTTAAAGTACTGTTGTTTTGATGGTTTTGGAACGTTTGGGAAAAACTATGTAACAGCTTATAAACAGTAATACTGCTCCTTGAATTAGAGGAAATCAGCTTCAACACCTTATTATACCTCAAAAACAAACGCAGCTCTTACAGCCACAACTTTTTCCTGTTCTCATCTTGGAATACCCAAAACGTTGAGCGTCATCAACTCAGCTACAATGTCATTGTATGCCAGAGCAGACTCAGGAGCTGAATGGCCTACCTCTGCTTATACATTTTATAGCTTTTAAGAATCTCTCTTATTTGAGACAGTCATTACTAGCACTTATATGAAGTTAATCTTACTTGCCAATTCCAAAGTCACACAACACCAGGTTATAGTCCAGCTTCTGACTTTGTCCACTCCAGTCCTATATCAGCACCTCCACATCATTACTTGTCAATTATCAGCCGAAGTCTGGATGTATGGTATGTCTTGCTGTTTATGGAAATGGGCCGCTTCAGTCACAGGAATCACAAATCGATCTGAATATTGTGCAATTATTAGCAAGCAGCACCGACCTTATGACGAAAGCATGGTTCATTAATGAAGCAGTTGAAGAAAGTTGAGCTGAGGTCACTCCTTTGAGGAACTGAAGGACAACGTTCAGGTGATGGTGCTCCCATGCATCTGCTGCCCTTATCTTTCTAGGTGGTAGTGACCATGGGTTTTCAAGTGCTGCCTTGATGTCAAGGGCAGTCACTCTCATCTCTGGAGATCAGTTGTTTTGTCCATGTTTGGACCAAGGCTCAGAGAGTCAGTGGTATACAACACAGAAACAAGCCCTTCAGCACAACTGTACCATGCTGACCATGTTTCCAAGACTGAATTAGTCCCATTTGCCTATGTTTGGCCCATATCCCACTCTAAACCTTTCCTATTCATGTACCTGTCTGAATGTCTTTTAAATCTTAAGTGTATCTGCCTCAACCACTTTGGCTATTCACCTTATCTATGCCCCAGTGATTTATTTTATAAACCTCTATAAAGGTCACTCCTCAGCCTCTTACACTCCAGGGAAAACAGTTCTCTTCATTACTCAAACCTTACAGCCTTGGTAACACCCTTATAAATCTTTTTTGTACTCTTTCCAATTTAATAATATTCTCCCTGTAGCAGAGAAGCCAGTATTGTATGCAAAACTCCAAATGTGGCTTCACCAATGTTTTGTACAGCTTTACAATGACATCCTAATTCCTGTTCTCAAAGCTTTAACTGATGAAGGCAAGTGTGCCAAATGCCTTCTTCACCATCCTGTTTATCTCAGACACCAAATTAAACTATGTTCTTGCATCTCTAGGTGTCTCTGATTGACAACACTCCCAAGGGCCCTACCACTAACTGTGCAAGTCGTGCCCTGATTTCTCTTACCAAAATGTGCTAGAACAAACAGTTGTTATCTCTGATTTGTTGCCTGTACCACTTGCTAGTGAGGTGAGGAAGAAGCAGGGAGGGGGGAGAGGGATGGGGTGGGGAAGAGACAGAGAGTGGCATTGTTAGTCAAGGACAGTATTACAATGGCAGAAAGGATGCTTGAGGACTCATCTATTGAAGTAGAATGAGCCGAGGTTAGAAACAGGAAAGGAGAGGTCACATTGTTGGGAGTTTTCTACAGGCCTTTGAATAGTTCCAGAGATGAAGAGGAAAGGATAACAAAGATAATTCTGGATAGGAATGAGAGTAACAGGCTGGTTATTATGGGGGACTTTAACTTTCCAAACATTGACTGCAAATACTATAGTTCAAGTACTTTAGATGGGTCAGTTTTTGTCCAATGTGTGCAGGATGGTTTCCTAACACAGTATGTAGTCACGCCAACAAGGGGGCGAGGCCACATTGGATTTGGTAGTGGTTAATGAACCTGGCCAGGTGTTAGATTTGGAGATAGGTGAGAACTTTGTTGATAGTGACCATAATTCGGTTATGTTTACTTTAGCAATGGAAAGGGAGAGCTATATAACGCACAGCAAGAGTTATAGCTGGGGGGCAGGCAATTACGATGCGATCAGGCAAGCTTTAGGATGCATAGGATGGGGAAGGAAACTGCAGGGGATGGGCACAATTGAACTGTGGACCTTATTCAGAGAACAGATACTGCATGTCCTTGGTAAGTATGTACCGGTCAGGAAATGAGCAAGGGAGCTGTGGTTTACTAAAGAATTGAATCTCTTGTCAAGAGGAAGAAATGAGACATGAAGGCTCAGGTATAACACTGAAGAGTCACAGGTTTGCCAGGACAGACCTAAAGAGAGAGCTAAGAGGAGCCAGGAGGGGACATGCAAAGTGGTGGCAGATAGGATCAAGAAAAACCCTAAAACCTTCTATCAGTACAACAGGAATAAAAGAATAGGTGAAAGTGAGGACTACAAATGCTGGAGATCAGAGTCAAGATTAAAGTGGTGCTGGAAAAGCACAGCAGGTCAGGCAGCATCCGAGGAGCAAGAAAATAGATGTTTCAGGCAGGAGCCCTTCATCAGGGATAAAAGAATGACTAGAGAAAGATTAGGACCAATCAAGGATAGTAATGGGAAATTGTGCGTCAAGTCTGAGGAGATAGGGCAAGCGCTAAAGGAATATTTTTCATTAGTATTCACACTGGAAAAAGACAATGTTACCGAGAATAATACTGAGATACAGGCTATTAGACTAGATGGGATAGAGCTTCAGAAGGAGGTGGTGTTAGCACGTTCACACTTTGGAAAGTGTGAAAATAGGTAAGTTCCCTGGGCCGGATCGGATTTATCCTAGGATTCTCTGGGAAGCCAGGGAGGAGATTACAGAGTCGATGGCTTTGATATTTATGTCATCAGGAATAGTGCCAATAGACTGCAGGATAGCACATCTTGTCCCCTTGTTCAAGAAGGGGAGTAGAGACAACCTTGTTAATTATTGACCAATAAGCCTTACTTTGATTGAGGGCAAAAGTGTTGAAAAAGGTTATAAGTGATAGGATTTATAATAATCTTGAGGAATAAATTGATTAGGATTAGTCACCACTGTTTTGAGAAGGGTAGGTCGTGCCTCACGAGCCTTCTTGAATTCTTTGAGAAGGAGACCAAACAGGTGGATGAGGGTAAAGCGGTTGATGGAATGTACATGGATTTCAGTAACATGTTTAATAAGATTCCCAAATGTGGGTTTTTGCACAAAATACGGAGGCATGGTATTGAGGGTGGTCTAGCGGTTTGGATCAGAAATTGGCGAGCTGAAAGTAGTCAGAGGGTGGTGGTTGATGGGAAATGTTGATCCTGGAGTTCTAGTGGTGTACCGCAAGGATCGGTTTTGGGGCCATTTTTTGTCATTTTTATAAATGACCTGGATGAGGGCATACAAGGATGGGTTAGCAAATTTGTAGATGACATTAAGGTTGGTGGAGTTGTGGATAATGATGAAGGATGTTGGAGGTTTGAGGGACATAGTTAAGCTGCAGAGCTGGGCTGAGAAGTGTCAAATGGAGTTTAATGCAGAAAAGTGTGTGGTGATTCACTTTAGAAGCAACAGGAATAAAGAACTTGACTAATGGTAAGATTCTTGGTAACGTAGATGAGCAAAGATCTGTGTCCATGTACACAGATCCCTGAAAGTTGCCACCCAGGTTGATGTGGTTGTTAAGAAGGCATACAGTGTGTTAGCTTTTAATGGCAGAGGAATGGAGTTTCAAGGTCATGCTGCCATTGTACAAAACTCTGGTGCAGCCGCACTTGGAGTATTGCGTACAGTTCTGGTCACCGCATTAAAGGAAGGATGCGGAAGCTTAGGAAAGGGTTCAGAGGAGATTTACTAGGATATTGCCTGGTATGGAAAGGAGGTCTTATGAGGAAAGGCTGTTTTCATTAGAGAGAAGAAAGTTGAGAGGTGACTTAATTGAGACATAAGATAATCAGAGGGTTAGATAAGGTGGACAGTGATAGCATTTTTCCTTGAATGGTGATGGCTAGCGCGAGGGGACATAGCTTTAAATGGAGGGGTGATGTCAGAGGTAGTTTGGTTACTCAGTAGTACGGGCATGGAACAGTGGTAAATCTGCTGAACTTAAGGGCATTTAAATGGTGATTGGATAAACATATGAATGAAAATAGAATAGTATAGGATAGACAGGCTTCAAATTGGTTCCACAGGTCTTCGAAACATCGAGGACCGAAGGGCAAAATATTACTACGCTATGTTTTAACATCTTGCATTTATTTGAATAAAATTCAATCTGCCATTTCTCAGTCCACTGGCTCAGCTGATGAAGATCCCACTGTACTACTTCACTGTCCACTATACCACCAATTTTGGTGTCATTTGCAAACTGACTAACCACACCTCCTACATTTTCATCCAAATCATTTATACAAATGTTTGTTTTAGTGGGCCCTGCACCAATCTTTGCAGCACACTGATAGTCACTTCCCTCCAGTGTGAAAAACTGCCCTCTACCACCTCCCTTTGTCTCCTATCATCAAGCTAATTTTGTACACATTTGGGCAGCTCTCCTAGAACCCACGTAGAACATGGAACATAGAAAAATACAGCGCAGTACAGGCCCTTCGGCCCTCAATGTTGCGCCGAATGAAGCCTACCTAACCTACACTAGCCCAATAACCTCCATATGCTTGTCCAATGCCCGCTTAAATGACCATAAAGAGGGAGAGTCCACCACTGCTACTGGCAGGGCATTCCATGAACTCACAACCCGCTGAGTAAAAAATCTACCCCTAACATCTGTCCTATACCTACCACCCTTTAATTTAAAGCTGTGTCCCCTAGTAACAGCTGACTTCATTAGCGGAAAAAGGTTCTCACTGTCAACCCTATCTAAACCCCTAATCATCTTGTACACCTCTATCAAATCTCCCCTAAACCTTGTTTTCTCCAATGAGAAAAGCCCTAAGTGCCTCAGCCTTTCCTCATACGATCTTCCTACCATGCCAGGCAACATCCTGGTAAAACATGATCAAACCTTACTAACTAACCTACTACGCAGTACCTTATTGAAGGCCTTGGTAAAGTCTGTGCAGACAACATCTATGTTCTTGGTCATATCTTCAAAAAACTGAAATTTGAGAGACAGGATTTCCCCCACACAAAGCCATGCTGACTATCTCTGATCATGATTTGGAGATGCCGGTGTTGGACTGGGGTGTACAAAGTTAAAAATCACACAACACCAGGTTATTAAACCTGTTGGACTATAACCTGGTGTTGTGTGATTTTTAACTTTGATCAGTTCTTGCCTTTTCAAATGCATGTAAATCCTCTCTCTTAGAATCCCCTCCAATGACTTACCCACCATGGGCATTAGGTAACTGGTCTATAGTTCTCTGGCTTTTCCTTGAAACCTTTCTTAAACAATAGCACAACATTAGCCACCTTCCAGTCTGTGGCACATTACCCATGGCTGTTGATGATACAAATATCTCCAGTGGAGGCCCCACAATTTTTTCCCTAACTTCCCACAATGTCCTAGGATAACACATATAATATGGACTCTTTTCAAGAAATTACTATTTACTTCCCCAAGTTCCCTAGTTTCCACATATTTCTCCACAGCAAATACTGACAAGAAATATTTGTTTAGGATTTCACCATCTCCATAGTTACTCTTTTGCCCTTAATATACCTATAGAACATCATTGGGTTCTCCTTTACATTATCTGCCAAAGCTCTCTCATGGACCCTTTTTGACCTCCTGATTTCTCTCTTAAGTGTACTTCTACATCCCTATATTCCGCAAAGAATTCATTTGATCCTAGCTGCCTGTACTTGACATATCCTTCCTCCTTTTTCTTGACCAGAACCTCAATATCTCTAGTTATCTTATGTTCCCTACTCGTGTCAGTCTTGCCCATCACTATAACTGGTATGTGCTGGCCCGGAACTCTTCTTATCTCACTTACCAGACATCCCTTTTCCTGTGAAAATAGTTTCCCTATCTACTTTTGAAGGCTCCTGTCTAATCCCATTTAAAGTAGCCTTGACCCAATTTGGAACTTTAACTTGCAGACCAGGCCTATACTTTCCTATAATTGTTTTAAACCTAATAGAATTATGGTTCCTAGTGGTCCTCAGACACTTGCTCTGTCTGATTTCCCAAGAGGCAGATGAGTTTTGCCCCTTCTCTAATCAGGCATATTGATTGAGAAATTTATCTCCAGCCAAGCCCTTAATAATATGGCAGTCCGAGTATAAGCTTGGGAAGTTAAAATTCCCTGCTATTACAACTGTATTATTCCTACAGCTATCTTTGATCTCCCTACATATTTGCTCATCAATTTCCCACTGACTATTGGGGACCTATATTACAATCTCACCAAATTGATTACCTCTTTCTTATTTCTCAGTTCCACCCACATAGCCTCACTGGACAATACCTCAGAAATATCCTCTCTATGTACTGCTGTGATATTATGTTTAACCAAGAATGCCACTCACCCTCCTTCTCTTCTGCTCCTCCCTCAGCCATGTTTCTGTAATAGTAATGATATCCCAGACACACAAATCCATCCATGCCCAGAGTTCATCTACCTTATTATCTCTTAGCCCCCTTGCATTGAAATAAATGCAGTTTAGTTCATCAGTCTCCAGTCTGCTCTTGCCTGCCTGATCTATTTAAATTGTTACCTTATGTACTAGCCCTAACATTCTCTTATTGTTCCCAATGATCCAAAAAAATCTGAATCCCTGCCCCCTGCACCAGCTCCTCAGCCATGCATTCATCTGCTCTATCCTCCTATTCCTAGCACCTAGCACCACAAGTAATCTAGAGACTCCCAGCCTTGAAGTCCTGCTTTGTAACTCCTGTCTAACTCCCGATATTCATTCTGCAGGATCTCATCCCTTTTTCTATCTATATATTGCTACGAAAGCTTAAAATGACCTCCAGCTGCTCGCACCCCTCTAAGAAATTCCTGCAACCACTCCAAAGATTCCTTGACCCCAGCACCACAGAGGCAATATACCATTCTGGTGTCTTGCTCACAGCTGCAGAAACATGTTTGTGCCCCTAACCAGACAGTCCCCTATCAACATTGTTTGCTTGGGCTTTGCCATACCCTGGTTTACAGCAGACCCAGTCATGGTGCCACAGACCTCACTGCTTCTGCTGCTATTTTCCCTAGAGACCAAAACAGTATGCTTGTTTGAGGGGGATAGCCACAGGAGACCTGTGGATTACCTACACTACCTGGCTTCCTCTCCAGTCACCCATCACCTGATGAACCTTCAATGTGACCACCTCCCTCAATCTATCACACTCTGCTTTCTGTATGCTCCAACTCATCCATGCATATATTCAATATCTTACCGTAAGATTAGTGAAGACCAGTGGGCAGTAGCAGTAGCATAATGGGGCATGATTGATGACATGTAACAACCATTTATTTTTCTACATTTCTGACTGTGGAATGAAATGGAAAAGGACTACCTTAAAAAAACACAGATTATGGAAATGAGTACTGCACATTTTAAAAGCAGCCCACCTGACAATCGTTTTGAGTGCTATTTCCACTGGAATTTGTTCAAGTATTGGGGAAGGTTACTGTCGATAGCATGTACATAAAGAGAGATTCAGTGGGGAATAAGTAGCTGATTAGTCTGTGTAATGGTGATTATAGCCTTGACAAAGGCCTTCTGCATCTCAACAAAAATGTGCTTGGTTCCCAGGTACCTGAAGAGCTCAAGCGTTTAAACATCTGGTCAGCCATTGAATTTTCAAAAAGGAAGGAGCTGTCCTTTTATCTATTGTAAAAGACAGCTTATTTCCCTTCATCACTTGTGATAAACAGTGGCTTTTATCCAATAAGTCAGAATCCTTACAAGCCTGGACCGTTCACCCTGTGCCTTCTGCAAGCAAATGAAAGTACATAGAGAATGAAGATCCTGAGAAGACAAAAGGATCATCTCTGTAAACCCTGAGGACAAGACACATTCATCTCCTTCCTAGTCTTTCCCTCTGCACATAACATTTAAAAAAAAAGATGTGTGTTTGCAAGTGTGCATTGGAGAAGTTTTATAATGGAATTCAAGTTTTAACTAATATGTCGACAGTTCATAGTTGTTCATCTGTAGCTAAAATCTATTTATTTGTTGTAAATTGTAATTCTTCTTAAGTAGAGAAACATGGTTCATGCTTTCTGTCAACCTGGATCTAAAGGAAAAGATAAATTAGGGACATTTGTGTACTTTCAGAAGATCTTAAACTTTTGTGATGAGGCTAGTAATAGCAGGGCTTTCAAAAGCTATTTCTTTTCGTAATCATCAGGATAAATCCAAAATGCCACAACAATTTATAAAGTTAGAACCCACTGGGAAAGTATACTGAATAACATACCCATTGGACGCAGAATCACCATGAAAACTAATGAAAGCATGCAAAGTTCCTGATTTACTTGTTTGTTAGAAGCCAGTTATCATAAAAAACTAACCAGGTTCCTGTCCTTAACCATCGCTACCATTTATTAGAAATAAGTAAATAGCTATGAACTATCAGCATCTGATTGTATTAGTTACACAAAAAAACCCTATAGACATATTCAGGCAGTCAAAAAGGATAGAAAGAATGAGTAACAATTCAATAGTACTATTCCACAGGCTTCTTTCAGTTTGCCAGTTATATCTGTTGTTCAATCTCCTTTTCCCAGATTCTTTAATTTCTTTGCAAGACGCGCAGGGTGATTGGTACACTAACTGCCAAGTCTCTTAGCTACTGCTAAAAGGCAACAATCTGCAGTGACTAGTAGGATAAAATAACTTCAAGCTTCAGATATTTTATTGCAGACAGACAAACAACCTGCCCATCCACGAATTTTTTAAAAATCTGTGGCTCACACCAACAAGCTGTTCAGTTACTCATGTAGCAAACAGTTATCATCAGGCCAAAATACTTTTGACCACTAAAACCAATCAGAACTTGTTGCCAGCTAAATCCTACCACTCAAACAAAGTAGCTGTTTAAATACTGCACACAATGAGTTTCAGTAACTTAATTTTAGGAGGTGAGGAATTCCTTCCATTGTCCTGGGTTATAATATAGTTCTTTTTCCATTCTTAGTCCACACTCTAAATTACAGAAAATAAAATGATGCAATCTTTATCATACTACAAAAAAAAAGTGTGCTGACTGATTGGACAAGGCATTACCACAACAAAGAAAGAGAGAGAGAGCTATAAGCTTTCCAGGTCCTCAGTAGCTCAAAACAGGTACAAAGTTTGGCTTTATTCATTTTGTTTCCAGAGAATGGGTTGCTGCCTCTGAAATTATGTTGCACAGGGTGTATACAGTTTCAGTAGTAGCTGTCCAAAGTGAATCAGACAAAAAAAATGTAGAAAGACAATCGTGCTGAGTACAACTTGGAAGAGCCAACATCAAACCTAATGGGTTGAATGGAACCCCTCAGTGCTGCTTATTCTTTGATACTAAACTATGAAAAATTTTCAGATTTTTAACAAAACAACATTTGGTTGCTCTATTTTTGAAACAGAATTTGTCAATTACATAAAATTTTGTGTCACATTATCCACACTACAATTACAATTAGTTGTCCTTCAAACTTAAACGTGTTGTTTCATTACTATCCAAAAAGGCAATCCAACACAATTCTTTATGAAATGAGAATTCATTATCTTTGCTTTGGAAATCCTCCTTCATTCTTGTTGAATGACATCAAAATATGCCCAACTCTTAAAAACCAAAGTTCATCTACTCTGACCCAGGATTAATCAATGATCATTTAGATATGGGTTAGATCACATTCTAGTCATGTAACATTTCTGTACTTAGCTAGAATTGTATTAATTATGGTGGGAATTCTGAGATTGGCTGTAGCTTCGCAAACTCATCCTCAAGTTCTTTAATATAGAGACAATTAAGGGTGTAACATTATATACACAAATAAGAAAAGATATTAATAGATACACACATTATATAATCCCAATAGAGTGCTCTTATAATGTGTAAGCTTTTGAAAGGGTGAATATAGGACCATAGCAGGGAGTGTGCAGATCCTCCTATATCTATATGGTCTTGAGGAGAAAGTGAGGACTGCTCTCAGGAGGACCAATTTCACATAGAACATCCCAGATGGCCTCCTTCTTCCAAGACCATAATTTCCCCCTTCCACGTGGTCGACGATGCCCTCCAGCCAATCTCCTCAGTTTCCCACACCTCCATCCTTGAACGCCAGGCCTCTAATTGCAACAAAGGACAGAATTCTCCCCCCCCACCCCCACCAATCTCCAGATACATTGCATCATCTTCTGCCATTTCCGCTACCTACAGACCTCCACATCAGGCATAAATTTCCTTCCCCACCTCATCTGAGTTCCGGAGAGACCAACCCCTCTATGACTCCCTTGTTAGGTCCATGCCCACCCCCCCCCCCCCGCCCCCAACAACCCACGCTCCACTCCCAGTGCCTTTCCCTGCCACCACAAGTGCAAAACCTGCACCCACACTTCTCCCCTTATCTCCATCCAAGGCCCCAAAGGATCCTTCCACATCTGACAGATTTACTTGTACTTCCATACACATCATCTACAGTGTCCGTTGCTCCTGATGTGGTCTCCTCTACATTGGAGAGATAAGACGCCAATTTGCAAAACATTTCAGAGAACATCTCTGGGACACATGCAGTCCATCTCCCCCTCCCACTCCGGCAAGGACATGCAAGTCCTGGGCCTCCTCCACCGCCTAGAGGAAGAACACCTCATCTTTTGCCTTTGGTCCCTCCAAACACACGGGACCAGTTTTCTCATTTCCCCTCTCCCCCTTGTCCCAGATCCAATTTTCCAACTCAGCACCGCTGTCTTTAACTGTCATACCTGTCCATCTTTGTTCCAATCTATCTGCTTCATCCTCCTCTCTGACCGATCACCTTCACCCCCACCTTCATCTTCCTGTTGCATTTTCAGCTACTCCCTCCTCAGCCCCATTGCCCCTCCCATTAATGTCTCAGCCCTCTTGGACCACAAGCCTCATTCCTGATGAAGAGCGTATGCTCGAAACATCGATTCTCCTGCTCCTCGGATGCTGCCTGACTGGCTGTACATTTCCAGCACCACACTCTTCGACTCATTCCTTTCTCTAGCCATTTATTGATGCCCATTTCAATGCACATTTTCTCGCCTAGACTCCACATACTTTTTTATATATGTACCTCCTCTCTCTTTTTGCTTCCATACAAACACTTACCTGCTATTCACAATAGCTACACTACAACTGGAAATCTAATTGCAATGCATAAGATGTTAGTTATTTTTAAAGCTTACCTGTGGACTAGGAGCAACACTCTTGTTCCTCATGGCTTTGCAGGAATACGTTGGGCCTCTTATCTTCTGAATTTCTCCCATTTATCCCCAAATGTTAACCTCCCCCAATCAGCCCCTAGCACTCTCTTGTGATTTATCTCACCAGCAAACATTTCTGGAGGTTCCTGGCAATTATCCAATCCACTTCCAAACCTCTACAACTTCTGTTCTTCTTGTGGATATGTTATTTTTACAAGTGAATAGGGTAGGATTCAATGTTGGAGCATGCTAGTGAAACTCAGGACTCATAGGCCTAAAGGCTAGTGAATCACTTGACATTAGATCCTGCATTACTGATAACTACTCACTGACTAAATCAGGGCTTCACTAAAAATGGAAAGTTTAAAAATGGGCTATCGGAAATGAGAAAAAAAATGTTAAGCTTGTTGCAGAAGTGGGGAAGAGACAACTGAAGCTGGTCTCAATCTTAGTGATTGAGGGCAGAGAGGAAGGGTTTAACAATGATTGGTTATGAAGGAAAATGATGAGAATTAATTTGTTCTTCAAAAAGAAAGAAAGTTTGAGAGGATAGTGAACCAAATCATACTTGATACAGTGCAGTCAGATCAGTTGACTCGTGATAAAACCATTTTGCCAATATCCTGAAAACTGCATTCTCTTATTAACGATGCAAAGGTTAAAGGTATTATTGTGCCTTCAGATAGTAACAACTCTTCTTACACAAAGAATGTTAAAAATATGAAAATAGCATATGAAAAGTGTCGTAATTTTAATTTTTAAAAGTACCTTTTATACATAACTACAAGAAAACCTTATATTAGGTCCTCCTGATATTTAGTTTTAACTGTCTTTTGAATTCTGATTTATTTTTAACGTAGTGAGATTAGCAACATGCAATCATGTGTTTACATAGATATAAACCAGCATTGACAAGGGGGCTCCTTTCATAGTCCTCCAACTTACAATCAGCACACACACCACCTACTGCATGATTTCCCTTGAGGACAGTTCCTTTGTCTGCCCAAATGAATCATGTTTCTTGGCCTCCAGCAATTTCATCTTCCTGTGGAATTTTAGGCCAGAATAGATCGGAACTTTTCAGATATAGCACAGAAGTTAAAATGATCCAGGTCTGATGCCATGATAGAAACATAGAAACCTAGAATATAGGTGCAGCAGCAGTAGGCCTTTCAGTTCTTAGAGCCTGCACCAGCATTCAATATGATCATAGCTGATCATGCAATCTCAGTATTCCATCTCTGCCCTCTCCCCACACCCCTTGATCCCTTTAGCCGCAAAAGCCACATCCAACTCCCTTTTGAATATATTTAATGAACTGGTCCCAAAAACTTCCTGTGGTAGAGAATTCCACATGTTCACAACTCATCTCAGTTTTGAATGGCTTACCCCTTATTTTTACACTGTGACCCTTTGTTCTGGACTTCCCCAACACTGGGAACATTCTTCCTGCATCTAGCCTGTCCAGTACGATCAGGATTTTATATGTCTACAAAAGATGTACCTGCCATAGAGACAGTACAATGAGGACTCATCAGACTGATCCCTAAGATAGTAGGATTTTACTATGGTGAAAGATGAAACAGTCTGTGCTTTTAGAAACTGCATTTTAGGAGAATGTGAGGGTAATCTCATCCAAACCTCTTACTGGGCTCTTTAGGGTAAACATGGAAGGATGTTGTGATGAGGAAGGGATAATATTCTAGAAAAGTGGAACACTGTTTCAAAATAAAAGGAAGGCCATTATGAACTGAAATCAAGAGAAAGTCTTCAACTCAGATAATAATAGATTTTTGGAATTTTCTCTGGGCTGAGAATGCTCAGTCATTGAGAATGCTCAAGGCTAAGGTGAAGAAATTTCTACACATTTAAACAACATAGGATACAGGGATAGTGCAGGAATCATGTTAAGGTAGAAGATTATCAAATGGTGGTGCTAGCTCAAAGAGTTGAATGGTCTACTCCTGCGCTTATATTTTTACTTTTATGGAAATCTGATCTCATTCCTCAAGTTTTCTGAAAGGATTCTGGGGTTAAAACAAAACTAAATGTCCACTGTAAGAAACATTTGAGTCTACTGTGAAACCATAGGAGGATAAGACAGAATACAGCACCCAGTACAATAGCAGCCATTTAATTCCCACTGTCAACATCCTGGACTTTACTATTCAAGAGAAACTGATCCCCAGTAGCCATATTAATATTGTAGGTATAAGAGCAGGTTGGATGCCAGGCTTACTTCCTGTGGTGAGTAACTCACCTCCTGACTCTACAGGACCTTTCCATCATCTCAAAAGGTACAAATCAGAACTTTGAGTAAACACTCTCCATTTGGCTGAATGAGTGCAGCTCCAACAACACTCAAGCAGCTCAATATCATCTAGGACAAAATAACCTGGTGGCGTGATATCCCATCCACCATCTTAAACATTTCTTCCCTCTATCACCAATGCAGAATGTCAGCAGCGAGTATCAAATGAAAGATGCACTGCAATAACTGGCCAAGACTCTAAAAATAGTATGTTCCAAACCTGCAGCCTCTGCCACTTAGAACATTCAGAGCAGTCAGATTCATGGAAGCACGACCATATGCAACTCACACATCAACCCATTTGGAACTAAATCATTAGTGCCACATTAATCCTGGGTAAAATCCAAAAACACTCTCTTTAACAGCACTAAGCACTGCACTGCATAGTCATCCAGCCACACAGTCCCCATGGAAACAGACACCTTGGTCCAACCAGTCCGTACCGAACATAATCCCAAACTAAACTAGTCCCACCTGCCTGCTCCTGGCCTATATCCCTCTAAACCTCTCTCTTCCATGTACTTAACCAAATGACTTTTAAATGTAGTTGTGCCCACATCCACCACTTCCTCAGATCGTTCAATCCACAATCGAACCACCCTGTATAAAAAAAACTGTGCCGAGTGTCTTTTTTAAAATCTCTCTGCTCTCACCTTAAAAATGTGCTCCCAGTTTTGAAATCCTCCATCCTAGGAAAGAGAGACCTATAATTAACCTCATCTATACCCCTCATGATTTATGGACTACAGTATTTGAAAAAGGTTGCCCAACCACTGTCTCAAGTGTAATTAGGGATAGGCAACATTTATTGCCATTGCCAAAGTTCAATACGTCCAAGGAATGAATGGGAAAAAAAAATTCTACATGGACAATTTTCTTTGGTTGGTATTGGTTCATAGGGGACCCAAAGCATTTGGTAAACTCAAAACAAGAGAATGGAGCAATGAATTGGTCAATTTTAATTGCTTATTTTAACATTGCCCATCAATCTTAATTCTAAAATGACAAGGCTGACCTTAAGGCTGAAGGATAGAAACAGGAATTGAGGCTGGGTCTCCAGATCCTGGTCCAAGTAAAGAGGTGGGTTGCAGGCCAGATGCTAGTTTTGGGAGGGACAGAAAATATGGAGAAGGGGAATCTTGAGAAGGAGCAGTAAGTTCAGACCAATTAAACAACTCAAGATTTTAACTTATCCTGGGCATGATTCCCACCTGGTGGGTGGCTGGAGTATTGGGAATTTTAAAGTTAGCCTGTGTAAAAAACAGCCTATTCTGAAAAGATGAAAGAGAAAGTCACTTAATGCTAATTCTTTGCTTTTAATTTTAGAATTTGATTTAGCTTGAAGTTAACATTTATATTTCATGATTTTATTCAATTTTGCAATTCTAAATATAATTACTGGATTCTATCATGACAAATCCAAACATCAGAAGGCTTAGAAGAACATTAACTTATGTGAAAATAATTTTTCTTAAACCCTTGAATATAATCATAAAACAGTCACAAAGCTGGAACAAATTAAATGCTATTCATTGGAATTGAGGACTGAGTTATGTGCCGAAAGGACTTCCTTCCATGTAAGTAAATAATAACACAAAGGAATACCAAAGAAATCAACAATAAAAATACACCAATAATGAGAAGCAATGCCAGCATTAGTTTGACTTCCTTTTTCGTGAGGGTGTTTCCCAGGAAATGTATCTTTAATTCAGAGCCATCTGTGAAAACAAAAAGATACTTTTAAAAATATCTTTGCATAATACCACATTAAGTACTTAAGCAGTTAAGACCTTTAAAAAAATAAAATTCAAAGCATTTCTTTCTTGGTATGTGTGTGTATAATATACTTTACATGTCCTATTGCGTTGTGAATATTCAATTTGCTGAAATCCTTTCCATTTCCATAAAACATCTCAAGCTAAATGCTCCATCCATTCACTAACAGAAAATCCAGCTAATCAAGTTTTCCTGACAACTTTCTGACCAAAGCCTATACCATTAAGTAATCAACAATATTTAAACAATACTCAACCACTTTCTGGATTGTACTCAAAATCTAATGCACATATTAAATATACATTACTTCATAGTCTATGTGTAGGCTCATTTCAGACCATGAGATAACGTCATTTACTTGCATTACCAAAAAAACCATTTGTGTTTCTTGACAGACGACAAACAAAAATTATTTTCTCTCTCATGGAAGACACTGGATTGGAGGCAAATTCAGATAGCCCCCAAAAAAGGAAACATTGCACTATTCATCTGCGTTCTTTTTTTCCAATGAAAACAGCACACAAGTATTTCAGAAGAGAAGCAAAATCATCTAACACCAGAATGAGACCAAGCGAGCCACACCTTTTAAAGTGGAAGCGTATTTTGAGTGGAGGAGGTGCTGCATGTCATTCTGAGAACAGTCAAAAGGGAAAAGACTCAAGAATGGAACAAAACAAGATACATTAGGCTTTAAGATTTTCCAATAATGCGCGGGAGGCCCTGATGCTCAAGGTGGGCAGGAAGAGAGCTATTCTACTCACAGAAACAAAACTTCTCCAACAACAGAGCAGTCAATAGGAACTGACAGTCATCACAGTCAATAACAGCAACATAGCCTTGGGAACCTCATAGCTTACCATTACCTTCTCAAGCTGAAAATATGTTGCTGGAAAAGCGCAGCAGGTCAGGCAGCATCCAAGAAACAGGAGAATCGACGTTTCGGGCATAAGCCCTTCTTCAGGAATGAGGAAAGTGTGTCCAGCAGGCTAAGGTAAAAGGTAGGGAGGAGGGACTTGGGGGAGGGGCGTTGGGAATGCGATAGGTGGAAGGAGGTCAAGGTGAGGGTGATAGGCCGGAGTGGGGTGGGGGCGGAGAGGTCAGGAAGAAGATTGCAGGTTAGGAAGGCGGTGCTGAGTTCAAGGGATTTGACTGAGACAAGGTGGGGGGAGGGGAAATGAGGAAACTGGAGAAATCTGAGTTCATCCCTTGTGGTTGGAGGGTTCCCAGGCGGAAGATGAGGCACTCTTCCTCCAACCGTCGTGTTGCTATGGTCTGGCGATGGAGGAGTCCAAGGACCTGCATGTCCTTGGTGGAGTGGGAGGGGGAGTTGAAGTGTTGAGCTACGGGGTGGTTGGGTTGGTTGGTCCGGGTGTCCCAGAGGTGTTCTCTGAAATGTTCCGCAAGTAGGCGGCCTGTCTCCCCAATATAGAGGAGGCCACATCGGGTGCAGCGGATGCAATAGATGATGTGTGTGGAGGTGCAGGTGAATTTGTGGCGGTTATGGAAGGATCCCTTGGGGCCTTGGAAGGAAGTAAGGGGGGAGGTGTGGGCGCAAATTTTGCATTTCTTGCGGTTGCAGGGGAAGGTGCCGGGAGTGGAGGTTTGGTTGGTGGGGGGTGTGGATCGGACGAGGGAGTCGCGGAATGAGTGGTCTTTTCAGAACGCTGATAGGGGAGGGAAGGGGAAATATATCCCTGGTGGTGGGGTCCGTTTGGAGTTGGCGGAAATGACGGCCGATGATACGATGTACATGGAGGTTGTTGGGGTGGTAGGTGAGGACCAGTGGGGTTCTGTCCTGGTGGCGGTTGAAGGGGCGGGGCTCAAGGGCGGAGGAGCGGGAAGTGGAAGAGATGCGGTGGAGGGCATCGTCGACCACGTCTGGGGGGAAATTGCGGTCCACAAAGGGATGCGCAACAAATGCTAGGCTAGACTAGAGCATCCACACTCCATGGAAGAATAAATGAAATGAATCTGGCTGTAGAATCAGAGCACCTCTGACACAGAACAATTACTTGGCACATCTTGTCTGTGCTGGCTGAAAGATGAGCCATCCAGCCTAAACTCACTTTCCAGGATTTGGTCTGTAACCCTGTAGATTAGGGACACGATCGTACAGAACTTGAAAGTGACATGAGACATTTGATGAACTGACAAGAGCGGGCAAGTTCAGTAAATACATCTTCAAATGGCATGGTCTTTAAACCCAAGCCAGCGGTTTAGGTTTAAACCAACTCAATTCATCACATGCTCTTTATTCACTTTTCCATATTCTCTTTCAAACACGACTCTTAATTCCCATTCACAGCTTTACCTCACTCTCATTCAATTTATACTAATGCATGCTTAATTTCCATATCTCTCAGCTTATATGGTCAGCTACATCAGCATTACAGCCATGTCACCCTTACAAATCGCCCCACGCTCAATGGTATTTCTCTCTCTTATGGGGTATTGTGATGCACAGCATGTCCTTGTCACCATGGAGAAGTTGGTGCTCACCAACATTGGAATGACTATGCCTGAAGCCATGAGCAGCAGCTGGGATGCAAGGATGGAAAATGACAGCATGCTGGTATCTAATTACCATTCTCATTCCACAATGTCTTATCATTTAAAAAGTGCAAATTGGCTAAACATGCATCTAGGAGAAAGGGAGGACTGCAGATGCTGGAGATTAGAGTCGAGAGTATGGTGCTGGAAAAGCAGCATCCGAGGAACAGGCGAATCAACATTTCGGGCAAGAGCCCCTCATCAGGAATGAGGCCTCATTCCTGGTTTGATTAGATCAGATTCCCTACAATATGGAAATTGGCCATTTGGCCCAACAAATCCACACAGACCCTCCCAAGATTAACCCACCCAGGCCCATTCCCCTACCCCTATCTTTATCTCTGAATAATGCACCTAATACTATGGGCAATTTAGCACGACCAATTCACCTGACCTGCACATCATTGGATTCTCTGGGAGGAAACCCATGCGCATACGGGGAGAATGTGCAAACTCCACACAGACAGTTGCCCAAGGTGGGAATCAAACCCTGGTCCCTTGCTCTGTGAGGCAGCAATGCTAACCACTGAGCCATTATGCCGCCTCAAAGGATAAAGGATGAAGGGCTTTTGCCGATGATTCCCCTGCTCCTTGGATGCTGCCTGACCTAAATATGCATCTATTCAAAAGCTAGAGGTAAAACTTTCAAGTGATGAGTTACCAGGCATGAATGACCTGCAGCCAGTGCAAGGAGAAAGGATCAAGCAGATGTAAACCTTGAAAGGACAACATCTACTGCAGAGGAATCAGATGAGGATTGTCATGAGATGATGAATGAAAAAGGCTGACGGTATGCACAATGAAGTGTCTAGTACATTGCCAGACATGTGAGAAATGATTCCACCATTGTAACAGAGCATGGAAAGTAGAGTTTGCAATGAGGAAGTGGTAGCCAATTTTTAGACATCATTCACAGACTAGATTCTTGACAGACAAGGGAGACAAAGGATATTGCAGGTAAAACTGTGAAGCAAAGGCCATAATCAGATAAGCCATGATTTTCTCAAATGGCTGACATTAAATGTGAAATGTCATCAAAACCAAAACCTGCTCGTCTTCAGTTCATTTTCCCAATTAACTTATACCCAATCAAGAAATTTTATGGTAAGGTACTTGATAAGAGGTAGGAACCTGGCAAACAGCGTTTCTTCTTAAATTTCAAAAGCAAGTACTTGCTGCATTGTTCTTATAATGATACTGCTTTAAATGATGCTTCCATTCATTTGTGTGCACCTTCTCAAAGTGCAGTTGCACTTTCAAGCAGAGGAAGGTATGCTGTGTTACTGAACCATCTTAAAGCCCATTTCTTACTGCCAAAAAGAGGGCAGCTTATGGTTAAAGTGTAGGGGACTCTAAAAACAGCAAAAGGAGTAACTGTGGCTGAACAGTATGTAACCATGAAAGCAGTAAAATTGAGGAAGGTCAACTGGGGCAAAGGTGAGCTCACATCAGTCTGGGAGGAGGTGTGCTCCTGTCAGTCTGGCAGGAGATGTACTCAACTATATTTGATATGGCTGCATAGCTCTCCTTACACTTATGTTAGCCAGGTATGCCTGGGTTTCACACTAGTGTCATAAGTAGCCAGTCAGCATATATCCCTCATCATCTATTAATCATCTTCTGGTCTATTGTTTTGGCTCAAATATTGATGGTACAATGGAATGCAAAAGAAAGAGTTAAAATATCCAGCGTCAACTTGCAGAATGCACTGACCTTCAGGCAAGAACAACTTAATATTAAATAAGGATACATAATCACATCTCAGCAGAGCCATCTGCAATGTCTCTTCACGTTCTGACTCAAAAGTCAACATGCTACGATGCAGATATATTCATATATCTTTCTCATTATACCATTCCAGATACATACCATTTGTTGTAGCCATTGTAAGTTGACTTTCCAAAGTAGTCCTTCCATAGTCTGTAAGAAAAGAAAATATCAAATAATACATTGTCAAAGGCAGAACCTAACATTCGCTGGTAAAAAAAAACTAAGACCATAAGAAATAGAAACAAGAGTAGACCGATTGGCCCCTAGGTCTTGCTCCACCATTCAATAGGTTCATGGCTGGTCTGACATTCCTCATGTTCACTTTCCTGCCCTTTCCTTATAACTCTAGATTCCTGATCAATCTCAATCTTAAACATACACAAGGACTCTGCTCCACAGCACTCAACACTCTAAGAAAAAAAATTCCTCCTTACCTTCATCTTAAATTGTACCCCCTTTATACCGAGGCTATGTCCTCTGGTGCTAGATTCTGCCATGAGGGGAAACATCTCAGCATTTACCCTGTCAAGCCTCTTAAGAATCCTAGATATTTCAATGAAATGACTTATTCTTCTAAATTCCAGTGAGTACAGTCCAAACCTGTTTAATATTTGCTTATTCAGGCAATTGACCTGACTGGGGATCATCCTTGTGAATCTTCTCTGAATTGTATCCAATTAAATTTCATCTTTCCTTAATTAAAAGGACTAAAACTGCTCACTGTGCTCCAAATGTGATTGCACCATCACCTCGTACGATTGCAGTAAGACTTCTCTACTCTTACATTCCAATCACCTTGAAATATGGGGCAACACCCCATTTGCCCTCCTGCACGCTAGCTTTCTTTGTTTTATAGCTTTCTGCAGTTTTTCCTCAATTTAAACCATACTTTTTTTTGTTATCCCTGCTAAACTGAACAACTTCACATTTTCACACATTATACTTTTAATTGCCAACTTCTGCCCACTTAACCTATCAAAACCTCTCTGAACTATTTGTATCCCTCTCACAATCTACCTTCCCACCTATTTTTGTGTCATCCAGTATATTTGCTTCCTTCCTCTAAGTCATTAATATATATTGTAAACAGTTGCAGTCCCAGCATTAATTCTTGTGGAACCCCACTGTCACATATTACCAACCTGAAAAAACAAACCCTTATCCTCACTTGCTGTTTTCTAGCCATTAGCCTATTCTCTATTCATGCCAATATACTACCTCCAATACCATGGCCTCATTGCTTACAATTTAAGCTTTTGTGAGCTAGCTTATTGAATGCCTTCTGGAAGTCCACATGTATATAAATAAAATACTGATTCCCCTCTATCCACATTTTTTTTGAGAAAGTCTCAATCACTCTAATAAATTACTCTAACAAGAAGCCATGTTGACTCTACTTGGTTAATTATGATTTTTCAAATGTTCTGTTATTGCTTCCTTAATAACTGATTGCAATACTTTTCCAACAATAGCTGTTAAGCTAATTGACATTAGGTACATTTTTCTACCTCCCTTTCATGTGTTAGCATAATAAATCTTGCATGCCCCAGCTGCCCATTGCCATTTAAGTGGCTAATTAATGGTCAATTAAGGGCTTCATCCTGCCACTGCTGATATCAACCCAACAGCATGCAAACCATATAGGGAAAACAGCGATCAAACTCATGTGGAATGGCTCTTGCATATTCCTGAGGGATGCCTCGTTCACAGGGACATTATGACCTGGTTTCAGGAAGTGAACAGCAGCTGTGAATCTTTCTCTTGCCATTGTTGCTGTCCCCTTCATCCCCACTCCTGTCATTGTACACCTGTGGCCAGGAATCTAGTTGATTCTGAGCCAAGGGTAAATGTTACATAAGCTACAATGTTGTACTGCCCTGACACAACCACTCAATGGACCAGTCAGCATCTGGTTGATGGCAATTATTAGCAGTCAGAACTTCTGACCCTCGTGGTTTCACGTTTCACGTGCAATTCCGAGAAAGATGGCTATCCAAATCATCAGATGCCACCACTCAATATGAATTTTCCCAGCCCAGATGTGTGAAACCCAAAGTATGCAGAATAGATCTTGTAAAGAAAGATCTGAACTTTGTGCACTTCTTGAATAGACAGGTCTATTTTGGAATATGGTCTCTGGGCAACCTTGAGGGAGGCGAGGTGTATTTGAAATTGTTGAAAGTAGTCATAAATGCATACAGAATGTGATAAACTCAGCAATAGTCTAGTTCATTGAAACAGTCAACAGACCTGTCAAAAGCAACTGTCAGTAGAACCTATCAAAACTGTTAAGTTGTTCTGTGAACAGGGCCTATTAAAAGCAACTACTTTTGTAGTTGGAGCTGTAATTGTAGTTTTGGAGCTGTCAAGGATTAAAAGAGTAGTTTTTTTCAAAGATTCAAAAGGGCATCTACACTTAATAACTGCTTGTTTCTTCCCCACCCCCAAAGAATTTCCATTACCAGATTAGTTTTGCGTGACTAATTTCACAACCATCTACTAACACAGGGTGGTGAATGGCATTTCACAGTTTGATTGAGAGTTATATGTGATTATTAATTCTTTGAAATGGAACTGTATCTTTAATAGACATTTTTTATTGTATTTTACAGAATTTCATTTTATCTCATCTCTGCATGGGGTCAGAGGTTGATGCAGTTTCTGTCATGTGGAGGAATAGCCAACGGTTCCAAATAAAGATCAATGACCTTATCCACTCTGCCACCTCACACTATCCCTGCTTTTGCACCCACCTCCTACCAAAGCTCCTGCTCTATCACCACATGTTCCCTCGCCCACCCTAACCTCCAACACCACTAATCATTCATAGCCTTTGTGCTCTGCTATTTACTTGTCTAGGACATCCAACAATATTTTGCTCACCAACATCAACTTTCAGCACATTCAATCTCTCCTTTTCTCTCATTGCAGGAGAAGACAGTCCACAATAGAGCAGAAATGGCCTAGATGAGGGGACGGGTGGCAGATATCAAACCCTCAATCACTACAAGGAGTGAATCCACTAGACCATGTATGGTTAGATAGGAAGGTTAATATTAACGAGGCAAGTTGTGCTATTAATAAGGCAGTTAACAGGCTAGAATCCCCTTAATTAACAATTCACTGCTACCACACAAGAAATTTGCCTCAATAACCAGCAAATGCATGAAACAAGCAGCAAGTTGTATTGATCATTGAGATGAGCCTTGTCAAATTTCTTGTCTTATTCTGTCACAAATTGCACCATAGCCCACTTCACTGGAATCTCTCAGATTCCACCCAATGTTTCTTTTAGTCATGGACTTACCTGTATGATTCAGGATGGTATAAGTGGTTTCCATGCCAGCATGAATATGATCAGCTACATGACAATGCAACAGCCAAGTACCAGGATTTGATGCAATCATTTCTATGGTCTGGAATGTTCCAGGGAAAAGATCATACACGTCGGCTTTGTAATCGTTATCCATCTTTAAGAACATAATGCAAAATGATCAGTATAATCCTACAGAAAATGTGCCAGAAATTTTCAGAACTATTTCCCTGTGTCTGGCATATTACACTCAGTGTACTGCAGTAAAATGTGCTCTCTGCAGCAGGCTAATAATACATATCACATAGAATTCAATGGTGATCACTATCTAGCCTTGTGTGTGTGTAGAGGTGGGGTATGTGGTTATGGCTCTTAATTGTGTTTAATGGGATAAATATAGCAACGGAGCATATATCATATCAAAGCATTTTGCATTTCTGATTGGCCAGCAGCTTTCAAGCAGTGGTCCTGGGAATCGTGGCCACAACTGTAACCATACCTAATTCCTGAGTGCCCAGTGCAGGTAAGACAGGGCATTGGGATTAGGGTGTGTGGGAATGAGAGGTTGGTGGGAAGTGTGTAGTGATTAGAGCCAGCTGGATCTTGTTGACTACAGATCCTTGATTGGGGTTGTTAATCTGGCCAATGAGGAAAGCCCTATCTGACCAATATAACCAGGAGGGTTATATAGGTGGCTTGCTGGGGTCAGCAAAGTATGTAGTGTTTTTTTTTCTGTAATTGGACTGTCTTGTATGTACAAATTTCATTGTTACTGTTTTGTAATGATTGAAACTGGGATTTGAGGTTTGTCCTCATTTCCCTGAAAACTGGTTGGGGCCTGACTTTGCCATTCCTCTCCCTTGTAAAATTGCTGTTTCTCTGCATACAGCTGTTAATGTTATTTGTTTTGTAAACTGTATGTATTGTTTAAAAAAATATAACCAGGAGGTTTTGCTCCTGGGCCTGGGCAAACTGCAGAAGGAACATTTGATGTCTACTAATTCCCTCTAGCTGTTTGGGGAGAGGTGGGCACTGCAGGGAGTGAAGTGTTTTACTTCTTTCCCCAACTTTAGTTTGATTTAATCCCTTCCCTTCACTTTCTTGAGCATAGAGCATTGCCCTGTGATGATAAGGGCACTGTTTGTCACTGGCCACTCGGGTGTTTCCTTTCTTCCTGGTAGTGGAAGTTGAATAAAGATTTGTACACCTGTTTTCTTTCACTGTGTATCTCACACCTGTGTGCACATACACATCATAGGTGCTGGGGAAAATATAAGCAGTACTGCTGTTAAGCAATAGTGTGGGGAATAAAGGGGAAAAGAAATAGGAAAAAAAATAACCAGGAGATTTAGAATCCCCTTAGTCTAGGGGACAGACTCTGTGCTGGCTGGGCCACAATCAGTGTGTTGCTGCTGCTAAGGAGGAGAGTTTTTTTCTTTTCCCCCTGTCTAAGGTAGACATTTAACTTTTGGTTTTCTTTACTGCTTTTTGTGTTGTTTCTTCTTTTTTTTCCTTAATTTGAGCTGTGTTCAGCTGCACAAGCAGTTATCAAAAAATATATAACCAGTAGAAAATGAAAATTATGAAGGATCTCGTCCTGTCTGGCATCATTTGTAGAGAGAGAAATAGTTAACATTTAAAGTCCAGTATGATTCAGTTTCTACAGCATTTCCTGGTTTTATTTGTGACCCAGCTGCCAGTGTAATAGACTAGCAAATACCTTTGCCGTTTTTGATATTTTGGACAAGCATTTGAACTCTGTTTGCTTAGTTGGTGGAAGAAAAACACCTCCAAAGAAAGGGCAGGCCAAGTTTAACTTGTTCTTAAAAAAAACCCAGGAGAGGCCGGAAGGTGTTTCAGGGTAGACCGAGCATCGGAAAGGGCGTGGTGCAGATCAAGAGCCAGAAGGCGTGTAGGGGCGGGCTGCCTTTGAGTGGCCGGAAGGTGGGAGGGGCAGGTGGTTTGCTGGGTTGCCAGGCGTGTCCATGCTATATATACTGTTTTATTGTTCAGAATGTCTGTATGTGATGTGTTTACTGTTTCTTCTTGATTGATGTAAGGGGGGGTTCAAGGTTCATCCTCATTCCCTGTGAACTGGTTGTACAGTGAAGTTTGGGGTCTTGCTTTGCTGACCCCTTCCCCTGTAAACTGCTGTTCATGTTAACAGTTCGTTTGTAATTTGAACCGGTTAATAAAATTTATAAAAGGGGATTCAGTGTCTCCTCACTACAGGGACTGACTCTGAGCTGGCTGGCTGGCCACAACCAGTGGGCCGTGCACATGTAAATAAAGGATGACTTGGTTACAGGAAAAAGATATATAACTAAGAGATTCAGCTGCACCAACAACCACCACTATTACTACTGCTTCTACTGCTCGAGCCTACTTCTGTTGGAAAAAAAAAACTGAGGACTAATTCTGAGTTGGTTGGCCAGCCACTACTTAGTGTACTGTGCACATGTAAATAAAGGGTGACTTGGTGAGGGGATACTGGCCTCTGTGCAGTTATTTCAGAGTGATGTTGTATAAACCAGAAATGGCCCTTAATCTGCTATCAACTTTCCATATAAATGCTTCAATTGTGACAACAGGTGAGTCATCATAGGTCTTACTCACTACCCGTAAAGTTGTTGACATGTTGAGCAACAGGGTAGATGTTTGGGAAGTCAACGGTCATATTTTAACGGGCCTTCACCCAGTGATTCTAATAATCTGGTTAAAGATTTTTAAAATGGCATTAGGCTACATGCCATTTTTTAATCTAGCAAAGATACAAATGGATCTGATAGTTGTCTCCTGTGCTGTTAATTTTCTATTTCAATGCTTCACTCAATTAGTCTTTTGCTGAAATTTTTCATCTTATACTCATTAGGACTATTTGCAAGATATACCAAAGCAAAGGAAATGCAACACATGTACTCTATGAAAAGAGACTGCTGATTGGTTGGCAAGTGGATTCCATGGTAATGCCTCTACCTATCAGAATCCACTTGTCAATCAACAAGCACTTTTTTCATACAATATAAATGCTATGTTCCCTTTGCTTTAGTATTTTTCACAAATTCCCCTGGCTAGTGCAAATTGAAAAACTTCAGCAAAGTACAATGTTTTTCAGCAATTCTCCAATTCTGTACTAGCAAATGGCTCATAATCTATCCTTTATGATAATGTTTTAAGCAAGGATTGCACTATATCTAGAAAATTGGGCCTACAGCCATTGTAACTTAGAAATAAAAAAATCTTTTCCCAGAACCAAATAAAATGGTAAACACATGGCTCAAAGATTGGTGTGGGAAAAATGCGTTCAACTTCATGGATCATTGGCACAATTACTGGGGAAGGAGGGAGATGTTCCAATGGGAAGGGCTCCACCTGAATCACACTGGTGAATAGCATAAGGAAGGCTATAGATTGGACTTTAAACATTGGGAGGGTGGGTTCAGTGGCATAGAAAATTAAAAATCAAAGGTAGAGGAGATGGTAGGATGGTAGGATGGTAGGTTAGTGATGGGGTTGATTTTTTACTAGAAAATAAAAGAAAGGAAGGGACAGAATGTGTGAATATCATATTATAGCAAGGAACCATAAAATGTAGGGAAATTTGATAATAACAAATTTAAAGGTGCTGTACCTTGATGCTCAAAACATTCAGAATAAGGTAGATGAACTGATAGCACAAACTGAATATGATTTATAGTCAATAGTGAAATATAGGTACAACAAGATCAAAACTAGGAGCTTAATGTTCAGGGATATTTGACCTTTCAGAGAGATATGAGGGATAGAAATTGTGATAGGGTTGCACTGTTATTAAGAGATGAAATGAGGACAATTGTGAGAAACAATCTAGGTTCAGATGATGTACAGACCATTTGGGCAGTGATGAAAAAAAATAACAGGGGAATGAATACATTGGTGGGAGTAGTATGAGACCCCCAAATAGTGGCCAATCTGTGGAAAAGACTACAAATCAACAAATAATAGAATGTAAAAGGAATAGAGCAATAACTGATGGTGACTTTAATCAAGATGTTGATTTAGTAGCTTTGACAATGAAGTCAGAGAGTGCGTTAGGGACAGTTTATGAGACCAATATGTCATGGAGCCAATCAGGGAACAGGCTATCATGATTCTAGCAATGGGTTATGAGGCAGGTTTTATAAATGACCTCTGAGTAAAAGATTGCCTATGAAGTAGTGATCATAACCTAACAGAATTTAATATTCAGAACAAGAGTGAGAAATATAGGTTATAAAAACTATAACTGAAGAAAAGAAAATTATAATGAAAGGAGGATGGAGTTATCTAAAGATGAACTGGGTGGATAGATTAGCAGGAATGATGGTAAGCAAGCAGTGGCAGACCTTTAAGTACATAGTTCATGATTCTTTGCAAAAAAAAAATCGCAGTTAGAGAGGAAAGATTCTAAGAGAGAGATAACCAAAGAAGTTAGGGAAATAATAAGGTTGAAAGAAAAAGCACATAAGGAGGATATAGCCCCAAAAACTGGGTTCAATTCAGGACCTAGCAAAAGAGGACTGGAAAAAAAAAGAAATAAATAAGGGAAAACTAGTGAGGAATTGAAAAGCTGACAATAAAATCTTCGTAGAATATATAAAGAAGAAAAGAGAGGTCAAATTGACCATAGCTCCTTAGAAAATGGATCGGGGGGGGGGGGGGGGGGAGGGTTTTGGGGAACAAAAATATGGTAAGAGTTAAATAGATATTTTGTATTAGTCTTTACTTTGGGAGATACTTTAAACACCTCATCAATACTGGAAGGAATTAATTACAATCACCATCACTAAAGTAGTAATATGAAACAAACTAATGGAGCTAAATGCAGGATCCTAAAAAAGATAACTACAGAGACAGTGGATGTATTAGTTATAATTTTTCAAAAATCCTTAAATAACTATAGGCTAGTTAGCCTAATATTTATTATTGGAGAAGTATTAGAATTATGAAGGTACTCAAATCAGAAAATTTAAAAGATCATAATCTAATCAAGCAAAGTCAACATGGCTTCATTAAATGAAATTGTGTTTGACTAATTTATTAGAGCTTTTCAAGGAAGTCTCAACCAGAGTGGATTGAGGGAGACCAGTAAATGTGTTGTTAACAGATTTCTAGACGGCATCAGTTATAAAAGTCCCATGGTATTGGAGCTGGAAAATTGGTGTGGATAGAGAAAGAGTGGTAGGGAAAAGGGGTTATTTTTCAAGTTGGTGACATGTGACCAGTGGAGTTCTACAGGGATCCGAGCTGGCACTGTGACTGTTTACAATATATATTACTGACTTGTAAGAAGAAAGCGAATGTATTGTAGCCAGATTTGCAGTTGACACAAAAATCATTGGAAAGGCAGGTTGTGAGATGGATACAAACAGTTTATAGGCGTAGAAGTCACAGGACATCAGGTTATAGTCCATAATTACAAGCTTTCGAAGTGCTGCTCCTTCATCAGGTGAAGTGACGTGACCTTTATCTGATGAAGGGGCAGTGCTCTGAAAGCTTGTAATTTCAAACAAACCTGTTGGACTATAACCTGGTGACATGTGACTTCTGACTTTGTCCACTCCAGTTCAACACTGATAGCCCCACATCAAGTTTACACAGAGATATTGATAGGTTGAATAAGTGGACAGGAAGTTGGCAAATAGAGCACAATGTGGGAAAATGTGAAGTTGCTCATTTTGGAAGGGAGAATAAAAAAAATCAAAATATTATTGGTGTTTTGGCTTTCATTAACAGGGGGATTGAGTTTAAGAGTCATGAGATCTTGTTGCAGCTCTATAAAACTTTGGTTAGACCGCACTTGGAATACTGCGTCCAGTTCTGGTCGCCCTATTATAGGAAAGATGTGGATGCTTTGGAGAGGGTTCAGGGGAGGTTAAAAGGATGCTACCTGGACTGGAGGGCTTATCTTATGAGGAGAGGTTGACTGAGCTCAGACTTTTTTCATTGGAGAAAAGGAGGAGGAGAGGGGACCTAATTGGAGGTATACAAGATAATGAGAGGCATAGATAAAGCCAATAGCTAGAGACTATTTCCCAGGGCAGAAATGGCTAACACACGGGGTCATAGTTTTAAACTGGTTGAAGGAAACTATAGAGGGGATGTCAGAGGCGGGTTCTTTATACAGAGTTGTGAGAGCATAGAATGCGTTGCCAGCAGCAGTTGTGGAAGCAAGGTCATTGGGGACATTTAAGAGACTGCTGGACATGCATATGGTCACAGAAATTTGAAGGTGCATACGTAAGGATCAATGGTCGGCACAACATCGTGGGCTGAAGGGCCTGTTCCGTGCTGTACTGTTCTATGTTCCATGTTCTATTTAAGTGGAGAGAACTGCAACAAATTGGGACTTGGTGTACTTGCGCATAAAATACAGAGAGCTAGCATATAAATCTTAACCAAGGTGGCCAATTAAGTGCCTTATCCATACCAGATTTTCATAAAAAGATCTATCAACCAGGTTTCTTAAACATACTTTTTTTTTGTTATATAAAACTAATTCAATGAAGATGCAAGACTAGCTAACACACATAATCCATAATATGGAAACATAAATATTTATTATTCTACACATCCCAAAACACATACAAAAGCAAACGTGCTTGCACAAACCAGATAAAGGCTCAAAGTAAAAATGGATCTTTTGCAGGGATTGTTTTACAAAAGTGAAAACTTTGGTCAAAATGTTTCATCCTTAAAGAGAAAAAGATCAGATGTTCATGGTATTTTCTGGTTGAGATATTTGATACTTGTAAGTGGGTCATTATGTTATCCCAGAAGTATTGGCAGACTCACAAAATACAATATTGAGAAGTCCCTTGAATTAAAAAACAAATCATCCAGAAGAACAAACAGTTTTCACTCTGAACTCATAACACAAGAAATTTTTCAGAAACAGAAGATCAGGTTTGGCTGGACAGTCTTTTCCTCATAGGCTGTTTGCTCAATTGAATGCCAGAACCAGCCCCAAGCCAAGCACTGTTCAAAAAGCTGCAGAACAAGCAATTGTCACAAGTAATGTAATTTCTATGAAACCTTGTTTAAACAAAGCTCCAACATCCATAAAGACCTTTCAATTAACCCATTTCAAGAGACAAATCCAGGTATCTACACAAAACTTCAAATAAATCCAATTTTCTTCCATCATTCAGAACTCTTTTTCTGCATCTTAAACCTCCCCCTCCCCCTCCCCCTCCCCCTTTCCTTAGTGTTCAGGTATCAGTACCAAACTTCATCATATCAACTTCTCCATTGCATTTTCTTCAGTTCTTTATTCAATTGTTTAATTAAGTCTCTTCCTTATATTGAATTCAGCTTTCTCCATTGTAATCATACCACAGGCTTGTTAAATCTACAATTGATAGTCACTATGCTTGGCAGCCATTTAAATTCTATAATTCATTTGAACAATACCAGTAATTAAAATGCTCACTCTGACTTCTATTCTGAGAAACCTTCAACATATTAGCTATTGATCTTCATTACATAATTTGTTACTTCAGCATTCAGACTAACAACAACTTTAGTCCATTCAGAGAACTTGCTACTGAGGCTTTGTCATCAGCAACTCTGACAGTTTTCATGAGCTGACTTTTAACTTTGACCTCTCCCAGACTCCTGTTTTGTTTCTTTCTTTGTTTCATCACCATCCCCCTTTACAGCTTTTGTCATTTGATCTCCCCTGCCTTCTACCCTATCCTAGGTTTTCCCTTTTGTTCTTTCCTACCCAATATCCCTTTCCCTGCCTTTGTATTGTGCTTAAAGCCTTAAATCTCTAACTTTTTCCAGTTCGGTGAGTGATCACCAACCAGACATATTAATTTACTTTCTCACTGCACACATGCTGCCAAATGTCTCAACTATTTCCAGAACCTTCAGCTTTTATATCTACTTTAACTTCTTCCTCTACATGATTAACAGCATAGTATTGCTTCCGCATACACATTTAAATACATGATGTACCTGTATTTTCACACGTCAATGCTTCAATTCTTTGGGTAGAAATTAATATAAGTTATAGCCGTATTCAGGAGAACAACCAGACACAAAGTACATCAATTTGGCAGTGAGATGGCTTGTAGGATGTCAATAATCTGTAGAATTCTTGGTTATACTGTTAAATGTGGTGTGCGAGTACATATTCACATTGTCCTATAATTGCAATGATTAGTCCTAGCAATTGCAAGTGTATTGATTGTAATGAGGAGAAAGTGAGGACTGCAGATGCTGGAGATCAGAGCTGAAAATGTGTTGCTGGAAAAGCGCAGCAGGAGAATTGACATTTCGGGCATGAGCCCTTCTGCGGGCTCATGCCCGAAACGTCGATTCTCCTGCTCCTTGGATGCTGCTGACCTGCTGCGCTTTTCCAGCAACACATTTTCAGCTATTGATTGTAATGAGGTCAGCTAGATGGACCTCAAAGAATAGGAGTTCCCTGACTGGGGCTGTTAGTCTGGCCCAATTAGGAGCTCTGGCTGACAGGTGTGTCAGAGGTTCTGCACACTCAGAGCTAACTTTGATGAAGGCGGACTAGTGTCAAGTTCTATGTATGTGCAAAGGGTAACTTGGTGATGGGCTACTGGCCTCTGTGGAGTTAGTTCATTGGCCTCAAGAGAAAAAAAAACTCCTTAAGAAACTTGCTGTCAACAGCTGACCTTAGGTTGGGCTAAGCATTTCTGGCATCATGCCATTATTTTGGAAGCTTGACAAATTCGATCCTGCTGTTGAGGTCTGGGCCCAATATGTGGAAAGAACATGTTTTCTTCCCCCCAGAAAATGACATTGGGGCAGATGAGAAAACACAAGTAATTCTCCTGATGACTCATAGACCTGCATATTTTTTGTTTATTAGGAGCTTAACTTCTCCTGAGGCACCAGACACTAACATTTTTCAAGGGTTGATGGATTTAGTTAAGGAATAGTATGACCCCAAGCGTCCTCTAATTCTGAGATGCCAGCAGTTTTACTCAGCAATTTGAGAACCAGGGGAATCAGTGTTTGGATTTTTGACAAGGTTAAGATAACTGGTAGAGACATGTGACTTTGGTTTAACCCATAAGGAAATGCTGAGAGACCATTTGGTACATAGGATTATTAAATCAAAAGGTGCCCTGGCTCCCAGATCTGTACCAGAATTTAGCTCTTTCCTTGGGTTGGTAAATTATTACAGAAAATTCATACATAACCTGGCCTCCATTCTGATATCCTTACATCTGCTATTGCAAAAGGATCAGCCTTGGAAGTGGTCTCATAGTCAAGACATAGCCTTTAGGGAAGTGAAGAAGCAGCTAACATCAAGTGTTGTCATACCATGTTCAAGGATGCTGCAAAGATATCTGTTAAAGCCCCAGCTATTTCCTCGCTCACTTCCCTCAGTAACCTGGGGTAGAACCAGTCCGGACCAGGGGGCTTGTCCAATTTTATGCCTTTCAGAATACCCAACACTTCCTCCCTCATGCCGACTTGACCTAGAGTAATCAGACATCTATCCCTAACCTCAACATCTGTCATGTCCCGCTCCTTGGTGAATACCAACGCAAGGTTTTCTCCCTATTTGTTCTGTCCAAAGTTGGTAGCTCAAAATTGCTCATCGATGATCAAGGTTTTCATCACTTCAATTCACAAATAAGTTTTACTCCTATAACCCTTCTAGCCCACATTGACATTTTCCTCCTTCTTTAGACTTCAAATGGAATCTGAATTATTCCACAGGAGCTGACATGCACTTAATTAGCAGAATTGTCTCCATCTGCACCTTAAATCACTCTGACTCTATACTATCAATCATTTCTTTAAATTATCTATATGCTGGTACTTCAACACCTCTCTCTAATTCAGTTGGCGAAATTGCAGTTATCCTCACAAACAGGCCAGTGTTCTCCCTTTTAGTTAATACTATCTTAGTCTTTCCTCACGCCTCCCACAATTGTTGAACTTTGTGAATTTAGGTGATTTATGAAGGAGTCAGTGTGTACTGTACCTTTAAGAGAGACTGGAAGCTGGCACGGACTTAAGAGAGGCACAGAGTTTGCTGAAAGAACTTAAAATTAACATTTGACTGTGAAACCAATATTGTGGTTGAGTTGTCATGATACAAAAACAAATTCACATTCGGCCAATCTGTTTGAATTATGGCCCAGATACCAAAATCCAATCAAACTTGAATTTAGTATTTTGACAACTTCAAACCAATGTAATTATCTGATGTTTTAAACAGATAGGGGGAGAACTGCCCAGAACATCGACAAGTATAGACTGCTAACCGAAGAGCTCTCTGAAAGGTACCTGTCTATAAGAGGATTGTGCAGCAGAACATCGAAGTCGGCCTAGAGAAAAATCTATAAAGGAGAATCGACATAGCTAACTGGTTTTGAGACATGATTTTGTTTTGTAAATCTTAATCAGGATTTTATTTTAATTGGACCAGTATCGTACAGTGGGAGGTAAAAGATAGGTTTAAGAGCAAGGAGTTGTAAATAGTTGTTGGTTTTAATATTCTCTATTGAACTTAAAGAATAAAATTGTTAATTTTTGCTCTAAATAATGACCGTTGCAATAGTTCTTTGCCTCTCGAAATTTAACAGATTACGGTACGAGTTGAGCTTCTCTGTGTGTTGGGTTTAAATTAGCAGAAGGATTTACCCTGTGTTATAACAGTTGATTGCACAATTAATGGAGAATGACATTCATATATTTTCCTCTTGTTTAATTTAAGTTAAACATATAGCCGGTTTAAGGATTTACAAAGACAAATATATTTGTGGTTGTGGATTGAAATTATGAAACAATGCAAATTAATCGAAAGTCAGCTGAAACCTAGGTACAAGGATGGGAATTTTTTCTTTTGTACTTGTTAGCGCACCACCATACAACAAATCAAACTAATCTTTGGAAAACAGATGACAAAATGTAAAATCCCTTCCAAAAATAAACAGGCATGGTGGTAATGCAACAATTAAAAACAGTCCTGTCACATTTCCACCAAGCCATCGGCAAAACATTGAATTAAATAAAAAGAATCCAAGATAATTTTTATCTTGGATTAGAGTAAAAAGTTGCCATAGTGCTATTGGACCATAGATCTGCTTTGTCATTGGCAACAGATGACTGGTGGTGGTTTAACCTAACAGTCACCATTCTGAGGACAGGTTGTGAAGGCAAGTCCTTCATGGTAACCTCAGCCAATGCAGAAATCAAACCTATGCTGTTGGAGTTACTCTGCATTGCAAAGCAGGCATTACACCGGCGAACAGTTGATCTTCCATAATTACACTGGCACCACTCCCCACCTCTTCCTCCGCTACATTGATGACTGCATTGGCGCCACCTCGTGCTCCCGCGAGGAGGTTGAGCAATTCATCAACTTCACCAACACCCTGACCTTAAATTTACCTGGACTATCTCTGACACCTCGCTCCCCTTCCTGGACCTCTCCATCTCCATTAGTGATGACCGACTTGACACTGACATTTTTTACAAACCCACCGACTCCCATAGCTACCTGGATTACACCTCTTCCTACCCTATCTCTTGCAAAAATGCCATCCCGTATTCCCAATTTCTCCGCCTCCGCCGTATCTGCTCCCAGAAGGACCAGTTCCACCATAGGACACACCAGATGGCCTCCTTCTTTAGAGACCGCAATTTCCCTTCACACGTGGTTAAAGATGCCTTCCAACGCATCTCGTCCACATCCCGCACCTCCGCCCTCAGACCCCACCCCTCCAACCGCAACAAGGACAGAACGCCCCTGGTGCTCACCTTCCACCCTACAAACCTTCGCATCAACCAAATCATCCATCGACATTTCCGCCACCTCCAAAAAGACCCCACCACCAGGGATATATTTCCCTCCCCACCCCTTTCCGTCTTCCGCAAAGACCGTTCCCTCCGTGACTACCTGGTCAGGTCCACACCCCCCTACGACCCACCCTCCCATTCTGGCACTTTCCCCTGCCACCGCAGGAACTGTAAAACCTGTGCCCACACCTCCTCCCTCACCTCTATCCAAGGCCCTAAAGGAGCCTTCCACATCCATCAAAGTTTCACCTGCACATCCACCAATATCATTTATTGTATCCGTTGCTCCCGATGTGGTCTCCTCTACATTGGGGAGACTGGGCGCCTCCTAGCAGAGCGCTTTAGGGAACATCTCCGAGACACCCGCACCAATCAACCAAACCGCCCCGTAGCCCAACATTTCAACTCCCCCTCCCACTCTGCCGAGGACATGGAGGTCCTGGGCCTCCTTCACCGCCGCTCCCTCACCACCAGACGCCTGGAGGAAGAACGCCTCATCTTCCGCCTCAGAACACTTCAACCCCAGGGCATCAATGTGGACTTCAACAGCTTCCTCATTTCCCCTTCCCCCACCTCATCCTAGTTTCAAACTTCCAGCTCAGTTACTGTCTCCTTGACTTGTCCGACCTGCCTATCTTCTTTTCCACCTATCCACTCCACCCTCTCCTCCTTGACCTATCACCTTCATCTCCTCCCCCACTCACCCATTGTACTCTATGCTACTTTCTCCCCACCCCCACCCTCCTCTAGCTTATCTCTCCATGCTTCAGGCTCACTTCCTTTATTCCTGATGAAGGGCTTTTGCCCGAAACGTCGATTTCGCTGCTCGTTGGATGCTGCCTGAACTGCTGTGCTCTTCCAGCACCACTAATCCAAAGCAGGCATTTAGCCAACTGAACTAACCAAACCCCTGGATTACAGCAAACTAACTGGTTTTACTTCCAGCTAGAAATATACCAAATTAAAGCTGCTCAGTAAATAAAATTGAACATTTAGTTAATATTATCAGGTACATAAACTCCAAACGTGTAAGCTACCTTGGTTATATAACAAGTGATTGATGCAGTTGGAATAAAAGAAACTTTTATAAAATTCCAGAAAAACATTATTTAAAAAATTGCTTACCCTATAGATAAAACTCTGGGCATGGAAATGAACAGTGTGCATGTCTACTTCATTTCCCATACCCAGCAAATACCAATCAACCTTCTCTCCTTTAACCATAGTCAGTCCATGAAGATTTCCATAGATCTTCCCATTGATTGCTGAAATGAAAATAACATTAAAATCCAGTAAGTTAATTGTGGGAAATTATCTTTGGATCCACGTTTTGGGAATTTATAATCTGTATAGGTCCATACCATGTATTTTATTGCTTTCCACAAATTCGTCTGTCTTCTTCAATTTAGTTGGGTCCACATAGAGGTAAGTGATAATATTGTTATCCAAGTACCAGGATTCATTTTCATCATACACCATGAACAATAGAGCAAATTCCCGATCAACATCTTTCCTCATGCCATTCTCTGTGAGTACTCCTTTACGGCAGGTTACCAGTGGGCCAACCAAACCACTGTATAGATCCTGAAAAAAACTGCTCAATAAATTATGCAAATTACATTTTAATTGTTTTATAATCAACAGTACGTAGATGGCTAAATATTATGTGTACTAAATAGCTAATGATTCATGATGGAAGGATGTGATTGTACTGGAGAGGGCACAAAGGAGATCCACTATGACCGGGGATGGAACATTTCAGCGATCAAGAAAGGCTGGATAAGCTTGGGTTGTTATCTTTGGAGAAGAGAATGTTGAGAGGGGAGCTGATAGAGGTGTATAAAAGTATGAGGAGCATGGACAGGGTGAACAGAAATTAATTGTCCCCCTTAATGGACGAACCAACAAGTAGACATAACCTTAAAGTGAAAGGCAGGAGGTTTAATGGGGAATTGAGGCAAAATCTTTACATCCAGAGAGAGTGTTGGGAATTTGGAATGCACTGCCTGGGAGGGTAGCTGATGTGGGAAATTTCAAAAACTCGAAGTTTATGTGAGCAAGGTTATGGGCCTAGTTTGGGAAAGTGAGACTAGCATAGGGAGTAGTATATACTTGGCAATACAGGCTTAATAAGGCAAAGGGCCTCATCTGTACAACATGCGATTCGATGAGTTTACAAACAAATTATACTGTGCATGTCCATTAATAGGATACCAAAAAGAGCGCAATTGCTGTGAATTCAACCAGAAAAAGATTTAATTCATCTCAAATCAATAGTTCCATTCTCTTCAGTTATGTACTAATTACAGTCCTATGAGTTCTCAAATTTAATTAACTCTTGATTGTTGGTGGCAAACTGAATATTTTGTGAGCTGTTTGCTATCATTTAAATTTTAAACATTATTTTAATGCTGATGAGCACAGCTCTGTGAATTTATGTAAGTAAAGCTCTGCTTTGTGTGACCAGAAAGAAATGGGATTATAACTCCGTGATCAAGCCAATTATAAAAGCTCCATCACATTCCAGTTTAATAAAGGGAGTGACAGAGTTCCTGCATTGTGACAGTTTCAAAATTGCTGTAGTGCTAGCTGTGCAAATTCAGATGTCAAAAGAGTAAGGAAATAAAAGACGCACAGCAATGTCAAAGTCAGATCAGAAACTTTTTAGAAGCCAAAATCAATGAAACAGTTGTCGAAAATAATATCATGTGACATTAATTGATGCATGTATAGTATATTAGTCCACTCTTTACATATTTGTTGAATAACTTGAAATAGATGACTTAATATCTCTATTAAAATAAGTGATAGAGGAATTCATAAGAGGTATAGTTAGTAAGTTTGCAGATGACACCAAAATTGGAGGTGTAGTGGACAGCGAAGAGGGTTACCTCTGATTACAACAGGATCTGGACCAGATGGGCCAATGGGCTGAGAAGTGGCAGATGGAGTTTAATTCAAATAAATGTGAGATGCTGCATTTTGGAAAAGCAAATCTTAGCAGGACGTATACACTTAATGTTAAGGTCCTAGGGAGTGTTGCTGAACAAACGGACCTTAGAGTGCACGTTCATAGCTCCTTGAAAGTGGAATCACAGGTAGATAGGATAGTGAAGGTGGCGTTTGGCATGCTTTCCTTTATTGGTCAGAGTATTGAGTACAGGAGTTGGGAGGTCATGTTGTAGCTGTACAAGACATTGGTTAGGCCACTGTTGGAATATTGCGTGCAATTCTGGTCTCCTTCCTATAGGAAAGATGTTGTGAAACTTGAAAGGTGCAGAAAAGATTGACAAGGATGTTGCCAGGGTTGGAGGATCTGAGCTACAGAGAGAGGCTGAACAGGCTGGGGCTGTTTTCCCTAAAGCGTCGGAGGCTGAGGGCAACTTTTTCATGCAGAGGGTGGTATGTGTATGGAATGAACTGCCAGAGGATATGGTGGAGGCTGGTACATTGCAACATTTAAGAGGCATTTGGATGGATATATGAATAGGAAGGGTTTGGAGGGATATGGGTCGGGTGCCAGCAGGTGGGACTAGATTGGGTTGGGATGTCTGGTCGGCGTGGATGGGTTGGACTGAAGGGTCTGTTTCCATGCTGTACATATCTATGACTCTATGTATATGCACTACCTTTTCATGTCTGAGTATTTCGATTTATAGAGCTGTTGTGACATTGGGCTGACGGGCCAAGAAAATAAGCACCATTACATTCTGAGTAGCAGACAAGAGGAAGCATTCGAAAGGACAATGGGTAGAGTTTTCCACTGCCTCACGCCGGTATGGGAAGTAGCAAGAAAATTGGAGAAAATATGGCAAGAATTTTTAAGACATCAGATTCTTGACTTTGAGAAAAAATTCTGACTTTCCCCTTAAAGTTTAAGCAGCAAATTCAAAATCCTACTAAATAGTGGTGATGATCTGATTTCCATGCAATTGCACCTCATCACTAACTAATCGCACCACATTTCTACGTGGCTCCACATTCTCACTTCCCTCCCAAGAAAAACTAGATGGTATCAATTCCTGACGTGAAAATCAGAGCCACTTGCTTCTCTAGGACTTTATCCAGCTCCACCGTCACCATATTCTTTAATGTTCCATGGATACCATTCTTTTCAATCCTTTATTCATGCAACTGGGAATCGGCAAACCATCACTTAATCATGGCTGCTTTCAGAAGAACTCACACACCACTTCACTTCTTCACTTTACAGCTCCCAACCATTTAAGGCCTATATAATTCTGCTAGATTGCTAAGGCTGCAGGGATGTATACATCTGCTTGTTATGCACCAGAAACCTTTTAGGTGCCAGCCACTCTGGCTTACACTGTTTTTCAACTATAGACCCTATAGTTTAATTACAGGCAGCCAACCTCTGTAGCTTGCATTTTTTTAAAGTGAATAGGCTCTTTAGCCATAAATTACATTCTGTCATCTGTTTAGTCCAGAGGGAGGTGCAGGCAGCTTGTCATCGATTGAAGTGCTGAACAATCAAGGGGTAGATGCTGTGCTGCATAGCTCCTGGTTACATCAATGTCACACTTACAACACATGCCAGGAGCCTATGTGGCAAACGCACAAATGGTTATGTCCGAAAATTAAAGGGTCGTAAATCTTTTAGTGGGATTTGTGGGAATAACTGTCAGCTTGGGCTGCTGCCACTCAGCCAAGGACATCATCCAATTCCATTTTGGCAGGGTGACTAGCTGACAACAGTTAGGTGCTTGGTCCAACCAGAGGCTGGAGATCAATGGCCTCACAGTCCAACAATTGGGCCTTAGACAATTCTGGAACCAGTCCTGCATTACCTTAGATGGGAAGCAGTGGAGACATCCCCTAGGATAGGGGCTGGACCGTGCTTAGTCAGGACTATCCTCTCTCGCCAGAGGTTTGGTCATGGTCAGTCTTGGGGTCTTGGGATTCATGGTCATGGAACTCATCTGGTGGCAGTCAATGCAATCAAGGGAAAAGTAAAGAGCTCAAGTCTCAGGTTCATTAAACTGAGTAACTGTGAGAATGATAATAGTGAAACAAGTCAATACAAGACAGATATTTGGGATCTCATTGAGCATAGAAGGGGACATGGGGAAGGGGAGAGCTCCCACGAACAGCCTAACCTCTCAATGAGGACAGTGAATGGCCAACAAGGACAGGGCAACTCACAAAATCATGGGGTCAGTCATTAGTAAGAAAATAAAGGGGCTGAATGGAAATGGGGGGGGGAGACAAAATAGTCATTGGGGACACAAGAACAATTAGAAAAAAAAGTGTGAGAAAGATGTGGGGTTCATACTGCGGTGGCACAGTGGTTACAAGGGAAAAGTAAAGCGCCTCACAGTGCCAGGCAACCAGGTTCGAATTCAGCCAAAGGCAGCTGCATTTATGAAATGCGTATGTTCTTCCTGTGCTTCAGATTTCTCCCATAGTCTAAAGAAGTACAGGTTGGGTAGATTGGCCAGGCTAAACTAGAGCATAGAACAGGACAGCACAGGAATGGGCTTTTCAGCCCATGCCAAATTTAACTAATCCCTTCTGCCTGCCCTTGGTCCATATCTCTCCATTCCTTGCATCTTCATGTGCTTATCCACAAGTCCTTTAAACCAACCTATCATATCTGCCTCATAGTGTACAGGAATATGCAGGGTATGTGGATTACAGTTATGGGTGGGTCTGGGTAAGACGCTCGATGGGCTGAATGTTTTCTATCTGCACTGCAAGGATTCTATGATTCTATGATCATTAGTTTCAGGCCAACTTAGACATGAAATTGAAAATTTTGTAGTGTTACACCAAACTCTAATTAGGAGACAAAATGGCTGCCACTGCATATACCGTGGATGGAATAAGTCATTGTTTCTCACTTCAAGGGTGGAGTGTAATTCTTTGCATGGAAGACCCTGCTTGGATTAATTGTATTAATCATGTATTAACTGATTCTGTAATGCCATCCATCTGCCAACAAACTGGATTTAATTGAAAGTTCATTCTGTTGGCAACAACTAAATTACAAATTATGATCTAAGGCAATCATGGTCATTACATACTTTGCATCAGTTGGCCCCCTACAATTTCAGAAAGGCAGACAAACTCAAAAGCATCGAAAAGCGTGGTACGAAAAGTACAGCCAGACAGGCAGCAGTAGAGTTGACATTTCGAGCATAAGCTTTTCATCAGGAATGAGGGGTCCTAAGAGGGCTGAGAGAAAAACGCATGGGGAGTGAGGCTGGGGGGAGTGAGGCGGGGGGGGGGGGGGGGGGGGGGGGGGGGGTAGGTGGCTGACAGCGTGATAGATGAAGGTGGAGGGTGAGGGTGATAGGTCAGAGGGGAGAGTAGAGTGGACAATTCAAGAGACTGCTACTTCTCCTCATCTTTTCCTTCCCTATCTCATCTATGACAAGGTGCCACCTCGTTGACCAACTTCATAAACACCTTCCAACTTGACCTCAAATTAACCGGGACCATCTCTGACACCTCCCTCCCCTTCCTGGACCTCTCCATTTCCAGCAACTGACTCAGCACAGACATCTACTTCCAACCCACTGACTCCCACCCTCCCTCCTGCAAAAATACTATCCCTTATTCGCAATTCCTCTGTATCCGCTGCATCTGCTACCAGGAGGACAATTCCACCATAGAACATCCCAGAAGGCCTCCTTCTTCAGGGACCACAATTTCCCCTCCTACATGGTCAATGGTGCCCTCTAACGCATCTCCTGTACTGCTTGCACCTCCAACTTTGAACCCCACCCGTCCAATCGCAATAAGGACAGAACCCTCATGGTCCTCACTTTCTACCGCACCACATAGCATCATCCTCTGCCATTTCCACCACCTATAAACAGACCCCACCACCAGAAATATATTTCCCTCCCACCCCTGTCTGTATTCTGTAGAAACTATTCCCTTTGTAACTTCCTTGTTAGGTCCGAGGTCCGAGCGCCGCCCCCCCCCAGCCCCCACCAACCCACCCTCCACTCCCAGCACCTTCCATTGCCACTGCAAGAAGTGCAAAGTCTGCGTCCACACCTCCCCCCTCACCTCCATATGAGGCCACAAAGGATCCCTCCAAGTCTGACAGAGATTTACTTGTACTTCCACACATATCATCTACTGTGTCTGTTGCTCTCAATGCGGTCTCCTCTACATTGGGCACACAGGACGCTAACTTGCGGAACATTTCAAAGAACATCTGAGACACACGCACCAATCAACTCCACTGCCCTGCAGCTGAATACTTCAACTCCCCCTCACATACATGCAAGTCCTTGGCCTCCTCTACCGCCAAACTCTAGCCACCCGAAGCCTGGAAGAAGAACGCCTCATCTTCTACCTTGGGACCCTCCAACCACACAGGATCAATGTTGAATTCACCAGTTTCCTCATTTTCCCCACCCCAACTTTATCCCAGGTCCAACCCTCTATCTCAGCACTGCTCTCTTGAACTGTCCTAACTATCCATCTCCCTTCCCATCTATCCGCTCCACCCTCCTCTCCGATCTATCACCATCATCCACCCCCCAATCTTCATCTACCTATCGCATTCTCAGCTACTTTCCCCCAAGACCGACCCCCCCCCCCCTCCCATTTATATCTCAGCCCCCTAGGGTCCCCCTTTATTATTTTTCACGCAGAGGTGGCGCATGTACGGAATGAGCTGCCAGAGGAATTGGTGGAGGCTGGTGCAATCATTGCATTTAAAAGGCATTTGGATGGGTATATGAATAGGAAGGGTTTAGAGGGATATGGGCTAAGTGTTGACAAATGGGACTAGATAGGTTATGATATCTGGTTGGCATGGACAAGTTGGACTGTAGGATCTGTTTCTATGCTGTACATCTCTATGACTCTAAGAGCTTACGCTCGAAATATCGACTCGCCTGCTCCTCAGATGCTGCCTGACTGGCTGTACTTTTCTAGCACCACAATTTTTGACACTGATCTCCAGCATCTGCAGTCCTCACTTTCCCCAAGTTGATTCCAAACTCAAAAGCCTCAATTGGAGGGGGTACTAACTGTGGCAAAGGTGCAACATGTATTCTGGGAGGAGGATTCCAAAGTTCACCACCAAGACTGGCTCAGCAGCAGCCCAACTGATCAAGCTGGGTGGATCCTAAAGGACTTTACTGCTCAACTGGCATCTGTGGCACATGGTGAGGGAACCAAGAGAGAAAAACAAACTAGACCTCATCCTTAGCAATCTGCCAGCAGCAGATGCATCTGTCCATGGCAGTATTGGCAAGAGGAACTACCACACAGTCCTTATGGAGACAAAGTCTGTCTTCACATTGAGAATCCCCTCCATCCTGTTGTGTGGCACTATTACCAAGCTAAATAGAATAGACCTCAAACCGATCTAGCAACTCAAGACTGAGCTATTTTATGTTTCATTGTTTAGGCAGGCAATATAGCATCAGAGATAATTGTCAGGGGCAGCACAGTGACTCAGTGGTTAGCACTGCTGCCTCACAGTGCCAGGGACCCAGGTTTGATTCCAGCCTCAGGCAACAGTCTGTTTGGAGTTTGTATATTCTCCCCGTGTCTGCATGGGTTTCCTCCCACAGTCCAAAGATGTGTAAAGTCAGGTGAATTGGCCGTGCTATGTTGCCCATCGTGTTAGGTGAATTAGTCAGGAGTAAATAAGGGAATTGGTCTGGATGGGTTAGTCTTCGGAGGATTGGTGTGGACTTGTTGGGCTGACGGGCCTGTTTCCACAATGCAGGTAATCTAATCTAATTACAGACACCAGTCTTCAGCCAATTCAATATTCAATATCAAGAAATGGTTGAAGACACGGGATACTGCAAAGGCCAAATTTCTGGCAATACTACTGAATGCATGTACTCCAGCATTTGCTACTCCCATACGCAAGCACTTCCAGTACTATTACAACCCTGGCATTTATCCAACACTATGGAAAATTGCTCGGGTAGGTCCTGCAAATAAAAGACAGGACAAATCCAACCCAGCCAATCACCGCCTCATCCGTCTACTCTCTTAACCATTAGGAAACTGTCATCAATAGTGCTATCAATCAGCACCTGCTCAGTGATGACCAATTTTGGTTCTGCGAGGGCCACTCAACTCCTGACCCCATTACAGCCTTGGTTCAAACATGGACAAAAAAGTTGAATTGCAGAGAGGAAGTGCAAATGACATCAAGTGTGCCACCGAGTGTGGCATCAAGGTTCCCTAGGAAACCGGAATTAATGGGCTTTGGGAGGCAAACTCTCTGATGGTTGGAGTTATACTTGGCACATAGGAAGATAGCTGTGGAGGTTGGAGGTCAGACATCTCAGCTCCAGCACAGGGTCTGCAGGAGTTTCTCAGAATAGTGTCCTCGACTCACCAGCTGCAGCTGCTTCATCAATGACCTTCCCTCCAACATAAAGTCAGAAGTGAGGATGTTTGCTTATTGCACAATGTTCAGTACCATTCACAACATCTAAGATACTGAAGCAGTCCATATTCAAATGCAACAAGTTCTGGACAATATCTAAGTTTAGGCTGACAAGTGGCAAGTAAAGGTTATACCACACAAGTGCCAGGTAATGACCATTTCCAATAAGAGACACTCTCTAATTATCGCTTCTTGACCTTCAATGTGTTACCATCACTGCATTCCCTACTATCAACATTTTTGGAGTTACCATTGACCAGAAACTTCACTGGTCTCACCACATAAACACAGTGGCTACAAGTGCAGATCAGTGGTTTGAACAACTTTGAGGAGAAACTCACCTCCTGGCTTTTCTAGATCTGTCCATCTGCAAGGCACAAGTCAGGAGTGTGATGGAATACTGGTTGGGTGCAGCTCCAACCACACTCAGAAACTTGACACCATCCAGGAAAAAGCAGCCCGTTTGATTTGTGCTGCATGCACAAGCATCCACTCCCTCCACCACTGACGTTCAGTAGTGGCAGCATATACTATCTACTATATCTACACTGCAGCAATTCACCAAAGATCATTTGTCACCACCCTCCAAACCCAAAACCACTTCCATTTAGAAGAACAAGAGCAGCAGATACATAGGAACACCACCACCTTCAAATGCCCCTCCAAACTACTCACCACCCTGATTTGGAAATATATTGCTACTCTTTCACTGTCTCTGGATCAAAATCCTGGAATTTCCTCCCTTAGGATATTGTGGGTCAAACTACAGCATATGGACTGCAGCAGTTCTAGTAGATATCTCATCACCACCTTCCTGAGGACAACTAGGGACGGATAACAAAGCTGATAAGCCAACGATGCCCACTTCTGATGAGACAATTAAAATAAAACACATTGCTGTGGTTCTGGAGTTACACGAAATAACATTAGTGAACTAGATCAGGTTTTGCAATAATTGACAGTTGTTATATGGTCACCACTGGTCAGCTTTTTTATTCCAGTTTTTTTTTAAAAAGTAAATTGAAATTTCACCATCTGCCATGATCGGATTCAAACACACATCCCCTGAACATTAGCCTGGATTACTAACCCAGTTATATTAACATTTTGTCGCTGATAACCGTTTATAACAGTGCCCTGTGATCAATCAGCTCAGGCAGTAGAATTCTCCAATATCAATGGTTTCCCCAAGTGCAGGGCACTATAGTCTGCTCTACTTTGCTTTGAGTGTGCTGTATCACCAAACTACAGATTATATCAACTGGAAGGTTTCTATTCCATCAATACCCAGCATTTCTGTGATCATACATGTCAGATTTTGCAGGTGTGTGCCAGGCATCCCAGGAACTAACATGATATATATATATATATATATATAGTGGAGAATTCTCAGATTCTTTTCTCTTTTCAAAATCCTCAGGCCATACTGGAGAGCGCTGGGAAACAAGCACTACCCCCTCCAAACATGGCTAGTGGTTAATGTCATCATTATGAAACTTTCAGATTGATGCAGAATGGCAATACAATGCTGTTTCAGTTTCCACTAGGGCCAAAGTGGAACAGTTAATATGTCTCCTTAAGCTAAGATTTCGATGCTGGAGTGATCCAGGTAGGGCCTTGTGATATAATCCAGAACTGGTGTATCACATCAGTGTGGCATGCTGTATCTTACAAACTTTAGTTGACAAAGGAGTCATTGTGCTGGGCAGAGACAAAATTAAGGATTGAGAGCAATCCTCTGAGGAGAGTGGTGAATACCTGCCATTTGGATGAAATGGAAGGACATCCAAGATACGACGACAGAGCTATACATTGTCCTGCCAGAGAGACCAGACAAAACCATATAAGGGCCCACATCCAGGAATAATGAACTGGGTGTGGACATCCTTTCAATGTCTTGCTTTGATTATATAGCAAGCAGCCCCCTAGTCAGTCCACAGTACATGTGGACGCAGTTACTTCTGCTGTCTTTGAATTTTTTTGTTGTTAATTAAATCTTTTCTTATCTATTTGATTATATGCATGGTGTCTTTAGCTGGATTATTTACAATGAAATGTAAATGAAGTGTAATTGTCATTAGTAACTTGCTTCAGCCTTTTCCTTCCACAATACTGGAGTGCAGTCCTAGGATCCGCAGCTGTAGTATGTGGAACCCCCTCCTGTTATGTTGGAAGACTTAGCTTGTCATTGCTGGAGCCGAATCTAGAGGGACAAACCCACGAAGAGTATGCTGCCCTGAGGCAGGCTCACCCTCCTCATCATCATAATCGGGGAGATGTGGATAGACTAGATATTTCTGCAGTAACTTGAGGGAAAGGTTTTAGGTGCTCCTCTGTGCAGCTCCTTCTCTATCTGGATGCATATTGGCATGACTCTGTCCTCCTGAGAGAAAGGGCCACCTGGAGTGAGGTCAAGGACCATCACTGGCCACTCACCTTACCACTGATGCTGAACACCTATGGCTACAGCAAACAAGTGCAGCAACAGCCAGACTGTCCACAGAGGCAGCCAGATGTAGGTAAGCCAGAGCCAGCAGGGAACTGATGTTGATGGACTCCTCCAGCCTTTGGTCCAGTTTGTCAATTGCCTCTCAAAGCTGCCTGCTGTTCACGTACCCGTCTGTGCACTATGCAAAGTCATGACTAGCTATGACCATTGAATCATCTGCTGGCACTGACTATTTGCCTGATCTCTGGCAGTCCTCCTAGTATCAGAATCCTGGGTGTTTCTTCCGTGACAAGCTTCAGAGACATGTGACACACTTACTGGACTGTACACTCAAGTCTAATCTATAAAGGATAATCAGCAAGATGAATGTTTCTGAGCTGGTGAGAGGTGCAAGTTAAAATCATGCTAGCGCATCCTCGGTGGGTTGAGTGACTTTCTCCTCAGAGATGGAAGTTGAGCTGACAGTAAGGAGTGATGGCCTTCTCCTTATAGCTCAATCGGTCCCTCTGGTACCTACAGTAGAAAAAAGGACTTAGTTGAGAAAGGAGTAAAATCTGTTCAGGAAAAGAATCAGTTATCACTGGCATTTATGAAACAGTGGCGCAGCACAATGAAACTCAACTTGGTCGGTTGCTCCTCAAGGGCTTGGCATCCCACAAGTGGTCATCTTCTTTTCAAGCAGTCTCCAGCACAAGTTCTTCAGATGTGATGAGGAGTCTAATGTTCAATACCCCACCGCCAGTCTCGGCCTGGAGAGGAGAGACTTTTTTACTGCAATGACACAAAGGAGAAACTCAGTACAGCAGAATAGATGAGAGGGGTGATTATGGTGATCGATGAGCAGGAAAGGTGATAAGGTATCTCAGGTGAGTGAAAAACGCAGAGGATCAGAAGCTTGAAGTAAGTAGGTGGTCTTGAGTGGACATGCTGTATGCAATAGTAAGAAAAGCAATCCATCAACCTGGTTGAGAGGTGTGTGCAGTGGCAGTGTTAAAATGAATAGTGGTGGCTTTGTAAGTCTAAGATAGCTGAGCGAAAATGGTGTCACTTACCCCTGCATAGAGTACAAGGGTATTAACTACTTTTCAGCACAGTTGAGCATTGAGTTTCATCCTGGAAATTGCATTGACTTGAGCTGTTACCTCTGTGCAGGCTGGCTATATCTAGTAGCATGGCCTCCTTTGGCAATGTCGAGGAAATGACACCGTCATTCTCTCAATCACCCCACATCCACCAGAAACTCCAGTAGCCTGTCAGAGAAACTGGGCACCAGCTTCTCTTTCTATGCCAAGTCCTCCATCATGACAGTAAATGCAACATTGAGAAAAGTCATTCTGACTTGTGATGTATAAAGTGATGTGGGCCATGGTGTTTAAATATAGCACCGGCAGCATCAATAATGCAAAGTGCTGCCAGCAGACGAGCACTTCTGCCCCTGTTGCTGCATGATTCCATGAGTTGGACACTGTAGAGACCAGGATACATTAATAATCAGCTAAAGAGTAGACGATTGCATGAAAAAATTTGACCTGGGTAATGGCAGACCATTCACCATGAATCTCACTGAAAAGAACACTTTGCTAAAGAAGTGAAAAAATTCAGTTCAATCTGGCACGGTGGCTCAGTGGTTAGCACTGCTGCGTCACAACACCATGGTCCCAGGTTCAATTCCAGCCTTAGGTGACTGTGTGGAGTTTGCACATTCTCCCCGTGTCTGCGTGGGTTTCTTTCGGGAGCTCCAGTTTCCTCCCAGTCCAAAGATGTGCAGGTCAGGTGAATTGGCCATGCTAAATTGTCCATAGTGTTAGGTGCATCAGTCAGCAGGAAATGGATCTGAATGGGTTGCTCTTCAGAGGGTCGGTGTGGAATTTTTGGGGCGAAGGGCCTGTTTCCACACTGTAGGGAATCTAATCTAATCTGTTATTTGACCTCAGTAGATTGATAGAAAAGTTAAATGATAAGACAGTGGATGAGTAGTGGCAGTTGTTTTAGGAGCTACCCAATTCCTCACAACTGAAATATACCCCAGTCAAGGACAATATAAAGTCAAAAACTAATATATACCATATTGCAAAGTCCAGTGGTAGGAAGATCGAGAAACCTTCAAACATAAACAAAGGGATACTAAAAATTAATAAAAAGAGCAAAGGTAAATTACAAAAGAAGACAAGCTCAACATATCAAACACGACAGCAAAAGCTTCTATAGGTATATAAAAGGGAACAGAGTCGCTAAGGTGAATGTTGCCCTAGGAAAATGAAATAGGAGAATTAATAGTGGGTAACACTGAAATGGCAGAGATGCTAAATCAACACTTTGCCTCCGTTTTTATGGTGGAGGAAAATAGTACTGCTCCTACTGAAACAGGCAAGTCAGAGACAACAGAAAAAGGGTAGAACATGGAACAATCAAAATCAAAAGGGAAAGAGTACTAAACAAACTATTAGGATTGAGGACAGAAAAGTCCCCTGGGCATGATGGCCTACATCCTAGGGTATTAAAGGAACTGGTGGCAGAGATAGTGGTTACAATATTCCAAAATTCCCTAGACATTGGAAAAGTTTCAGTGGATTCGAAAAATTTATTCAAGTAAGGATTTGAATATCCTTATTCAAAAGGAAGGGAGGCAGTATGTGGGAAATTACTGATCAGTTAGTTTAACATCTGCTGTTGGGAAAGTGTTAGAATCAATTATCAATGAAGCAAAATCAGGACACTATTCATCAGAGTCAGCACGGTTTTATCATGTTTGACTAATTTGCTACAGTTATTCAAAGATGCAACAAGCAAAGGGCATAATGGGGATCTAGAGGATGTAATATACCTGGACTTCCAAAAGACCTTTGATAAGATACCATACAAAGGGATAATTCACAAGGTTGGATCATATAGGATTGAGGTAATTTATTAGCTTCGATAGGTGACTGGCTAATGGACAGAAGATAGAGAGCCGGGATTTGTTTTTCTGATTGGCAATAAATATCTAGTGGGGTGCCACGAGTTCAGTCCTTGGCTCCCAACTATTTAAAATCTACATTAATGACCTGGATACAGGGATTGAAGACTCTGTAGCCAAATTTGCAAATAACACAAACATAGGCAGAATGGTAAATTGCAATGAGGAAATAAGAACCTTACAAATAGATATAGATAGGTTAGGAGAGTGGGCCAAAATGTGACAGATGCAGTTTAAAGTAGATAAGTGTGAGGTCATTCATATTGGATGGAAAAATGGGACTTCTTATCTAAATAGGGAAAAGATTCCAGGGTGCTAAAGTACAGCGGGATCTGGGTGTCTTTCTTAATGAGTTACAGATAGCTAGCATGCATGTACAGCAGAAAATAAAGAAATGAATTGGAATGTTGGTTTTTTTTGCTAAAGCAATGGAATATAAAGGTAAGGAAGTACTGTGGAACTAGATAAGGCATTGGTGAGACCGCACTTGAAGTATTGTGCACAGCTTAGGTCTCATTATTTGAGGAAAGATATAGTGGCATTGGAGGCACAAACGAGGAGGTTTACTAGTGATCCTAGAAATGAAGAGTTTGAACAATTTAGGCCCATACTCTCTGAAATTGAGAAGAGTGAGATCAAATTGAGATATTCAAGTTGATAAAAGATATGGATAAAATAGACATGGAATGGATGCCTCCTCTTGTGGGGCACTCTAAGGAAAGAGCTCATTGTTTTAAATTTGCTACCCCTTATCCTAAGACTGAGTTGAGGAGAAACAACTTCTCCCAAAGGGTAGTGAATCTTTGGAATTCGCTACCCCAAACTGTGATGGATGCTGGGACAGTGAGTAAATTCAAGGAGGAATTTAGCAAATTTTTAATTGGAAATGGGTTGAAGGGTTATGGGGAGAAGGCAGGAAAATGGGGGTGAGGAGCATATCAGCCATGATCAAATGGCACAGCAGACTCAATGGGCCGTCTCCTTGACTTGTCCGACCTGCCTATCTTCTTTTCCACCTATCCACTCCACCCTCTCCTCCTTGACCTATCACCTTCATCTCCTCCCCCACTCACCCATTGTACTCTATGCTACTCTCTCCCCATCCCTACCCTCCTCTAGCTTATCTCTCCATGCTTCAGGCTCACTGCCTTTATTCCTGATGAAGGGCTTTTGCCCGAAACGTTGATTTCGCTGCTCGTTGGATGCTGCCTGAACTGCTGTGCTCTTCCAGCACCACTAATCCAGTCAATGGGCCAATGGCCTAATTCTGTTCTTATACCTTATGAACTTACTAGTTCAATGGGATCTGAAAATGGAAGCGAATTTACTTGTGTGCACTGCTTTTCATACAATTTGCATGCCAACTTTATGCTGCCTGTTTACATACATGACAACAACATGCAGCCACTGCTAAGCATGCTACTGAGAGATGGCATGCCTTCACAGCGGGCCTAAAATTGTGAGCAGCTAGTTCTGTGAAAAGGGAGGTACATTATGGCTGGAGCAGCTGGTGAAATCATTTTGAAACAACTTCTAATGTAGAGAAAGATGCAATGATGGCCACAAGATTGTACATCACAACATTCCAGGTTTTGATCTGAGAGATGTAGAGATACAACAAGAACTATGCCGTGCTTATACAGCAGCTTTAAAAGAAACAAAAACATCCCGAAAACTGAAAATTGTGACCAGGTCTTATGTGTGAGCCAATTATGGCTTTTCAAACACTTACTAGTGTCCCAGATCTTGCATTGGAAATTTCACTTCCAAATGTGTGAATAATAATAATTTTTACATTTTTAACTTGATTAACATGCTTGGATAAACTATTTTATTCCGCTCTTTTTAAAACATTTTTTTAAAATTGGTAATCAAGATCTCCATAACTTTTGTGTTGGGTTATTGCTTTCAGAGGACATCCCAATTGTACTGAACACACTATCATCTTATTAGTCAATTGACTGCTATGATACACAGATTCCGTATGGATGTGCCACAAGAGACTTCACAGCAAGAGATGAGATCTTATTCAATACGTATCCAACATCACACATGGTGATAATTTTAAAAGGCTTTACTTTTAAATGCAATTGACAGTAATTTATTATTTTTGGAAATAAAGAGCACAGTGGGGGAGATGTTAATTACAAATTGATTTAAATTATTAACCTTCACTGTTAAAATCCTGCGACCAAACAGTAGAACTGTGAATAGTACTGAAAGACTATTGGGTTGTAGCTTCTAGGATATGTACTTACATTCTTTGGAAAGTCTAAACCCAAACTCTAAGTGATAAGGCATTGGCAGCCTCATCAAAACACCTTCATGCGTGAATGGGATTGTTGCAACATACAAGAAAGTACACGCAAAACAGGAGTGCTTGCAGCAATCATTGTCACAGATCTGATTCGTTCACTAAATCTATGTTTCACATCGGGTAAGGGGCAGTAACGTGCAAGGTTACTCACAGGTAGAAGTGATCATTTAATAATTTGAAACCATACAAACTGAGTGATTGCCAAGGTGTGTGTAATTCAGAAATTACAAGATCAGCATCTACAAGTTATAACCTATGTAGGATGCTGATGTTTGTAATTACCTTGAGGTATAATAACCTATTAATAGAATACAAAGAATACCAGATCAGAATCTTGATCATTTTCTTCACTTAGACCGGTTCAGACTGGACTTTGGAATTACAGGTAAGAGGATTGGTTTGGTTTTCTAGCTACACTTCAGAGAAAGACAATCTCTAAAATTAGATCAAGTTAAAAATCACACAACAACAAGTTATAGTACAACAGATTTATTTGGAGGCACAAGCTTTCGAAGCACTGCTTCTTCACCAAGTGGTTGATGACCTAGTGTTGTTGATTTTTAACTTTGTCCACCCCAATCCAACACCAGCTCCTCCAAATCATAAAATTAGATAGGTGGATGCAAGTCATTAAATATCAGATTGTACATAATAATTTCAGTGTTTTCTGAGAAGAAATGTAAGTGTTCCTAGAGGAGGGGCATTTCATAATGTTTGATTTCACTTGCTCTGAAATTCAGCATACTTATATGTAGTTTTAATTTTAAAATGAGAGACTAACTTGTATTCCTTAAAGAGGGGCAGAAAACTGGAGTTGATAGGTTAGAAGGTACATTTTTGAAATAAAGTCTTTGCTCACTACTGATACACTGATAATTTCCGACTGCGCATGCTCACCTCACTTCTTCATTCTATGCATACGCAATAAAAAGCCAATTTTAAAACACATTAAAATACTTTGCTTGACAGTTTTTACATGCACCAATCTAAACTCTGATTTAATTTTTTTCATTTTGTGTGTTTGCCAGCTTTTACTCAATACTTAAAAGATTTGTTCAGCATTTTATGCATTGAATACATGTGCTCTTCAGTGTGGTGTTACTTTCTGGAGCATAGCACTCACACTGCTCTAATGCTGCAATTTTGGTTACATTAGGTGACAATTTTCACTGAGGACAATGTTAATGAAGCGCATACATCAGATACCCTGCCTCTCACTGTGTTTTCAAGGAGGGGACGAACTACCTTAACACCCTGAGTGGACCTGATCTTTTGGTGAGAGCCCCTTTGATCATCATCCTCCTCCCTCTGTCAGCTGTTTGCCTTGGTATATGTGACCTCTGCTCATTCTCCAAGTCGAGAGGAATGCCAATTACTATACCTTCTGAGTGCAACTAGTTGATGGAAAAGTCTTGAAATTAGCATAATCAATATCTGAAACAGCAGAGCTTTAGCAATTTTAAAGCAGTTTAGAATGTACAAGTATTTAGCGCTACCATAGCAATAAGTATCAAAAATCAGTAACTAATTTGAAAGTCATTGATGATCTTTTTAAATAGCACCAGTAGTAGTTCCATCCTGAAGAGTGTGATTAACAGACACTGTCAGCTAAAGCAGTGCTGCATCAAAGCCATCACACCAACTGGAATCATGATCTGCCTGCACAGGAGGCTTACTTTGGGAACTCACTACACATACCCCACAGTGCCCTCAACAATAGGACCTGTGGAACATCCCCAGCCAGAAATGTTCACACATGCATCAAATGCCTGAAGTGAGTATTACAGACCTGAATTTTGTAACAGTACTCTGAGGAAAGTCTAATGGCTGGACTGGAATTATAAATTTTAAAGTGATATAAAAGCATATTGTTGTAAACAAATATCTTCTGAACATGTGCAGAATTTGAACCAAATTTCCTTGCAAGTTTTCTTCAAATCACACACCACCTTAACTTGAAAAGCGGTCACTGTCCCTCCATCACTGTTAGGTGAAAGCTATGGAAATCCCCCTTTAACAGCATTGTGGGGGATCACATACTCGACAATCGCTCGCTAATGAGAATGATTGTCCACCTGGAAAATTCTGTGTCATTAGTCATAAGTTCTGTGGAAACTTGACTGACTGATGAGCTGAATCCCCAAGACCTACACCACAAACTGCAACAGTTCAAGATGAAGGCTCATCACCACTTTCTCGAACAATTAGTTATGAGCAGTTAATGTTAACCTTGTCAGCAACATCTACATTCCAGGAACAGATTTTTTTTTAAAATGCACATCGTTAATGAATTTCTAATGTTTTCAAAAATCTAGTTATAATGTATAACCAATTTAAGTGAATATTACCTTCACAAATCGTACTGCAGAATAATAAATCCAGGTGATACAATTTGAATCTCCAATACCAGGTCCTGATCTTTCTGGAACATTCCATCTGTAGACCTTGACTTGACCTAGAATAATACAGGATACTCTAATTTGAAATGATTTGGAGGTGCCGGTACTGGTCTGGGGCGTACCAAGTTAAAAATCACGCAACACCAGGTTATAGTCCAACTGGTTTATTTGGAAGCGCTAGCTTTCGGAGCACAGCACACAACCACCTGATGAAGGAACAGTGCTCTGAAAACTAGTGCTTTCTCCTTTGAATTGAGAAGTACAAAAATGTTTTAAAAATTACACAGAAAATAAAATACTTTGTCATAAATTTCCTGCATAGGTTGTACCTAAAGATAGCTCATCCAGCAGTGAGTAACAAGCCTCCCTAATATTACCAGTAAAAACTGTGAGGCTAAGGTATTAGAAAGAAATCAGAATATTTTTATGCAAAATGTAGTAAGACTGTTGCATAATGTAGCAGGAAAAGACACTGAAGCAACAATGCAAGTTAGCTAAAAAGACAGTTGGATCACTTTCAATAGAGACACTTGCAGTTTTATCTACAAGAAAGGGACCAGGTTTCCTCTCAATCTGCAGACCGTGGGCTATGAACATAGAACATAGAACAGTACAGCACAGAACAGGCCCTTCAGCCCACCATGTTGTGCCGACCACTGATCCTCATGTATGCACCCTCAAATTTCTGTGACCATATGCATGTCCAGGAGTCTCTTAAATGTCCCCAATGACCCTGCCTCCACAACTGCTGCTGGCAATGCATTCCATGCTCTCACAACTCTCTGTGTAAAGAACCCGCCTCTGACATCCTCCAACCAGCTTAACCCCTCGTGTTAGTCATTTCTGCCCTGGGAAATAGTCTCTGGCTATCGACTCGATCTATGCCTCTCACACTATCTTGTATACCTCAATTAGGTCCCCTCTTCTCCTTTTCTCCAATGAAAAAAGTCCGAGCTCAGTCAACCTCTCCTCATAAGATAAGCCCTCCAGTCCAGGCAGCATCCTGGTAAACCTCCTCTGAACCCGCTCCAAAGCATCCACATCTTTCTTATAATAGGGCGACCAGAACTGGACGCAGTATTCCAAGTGCGGTCTAACCAAAGTTTTATAGATCTGCAACAAGATCTCACGACTCTTAAACTCAATCCCCCTGTTAATGAAAGCCAAAACACCATATGCTTTCTTAACAACCCTGTCCACTTGGGTGGCCATTTTAAGGGATCTATGTACCTGCACCCCAAGATCGCTCTGTTCCTCCAAACTGCCAAGAATCCTATCCTTAATCCTGTACTCAGCTTTCAAATTCGACCTTGCAAAATGCAACACCTCGCATTTATCCAGGTTGAACTCCATCTGCCACCTCTCAGCCCATCTCTGCATCCTGTCAATGTCCCGCTGCAGCCTACAACAGCCCTCTATACTGTCAACTACACCTCCAACCTTTGTGTCATCTGCAAACTTGCTGACCCATCCTTCAATCCCCTCATCCAAGTCATTAATAAAAATTACAAACAATAGAGGCCCAAGGACAGAGCCCTGTGGAACACCACTCACCACAGACTTCCAGGCAGAATATTTTCCTTCTACTACCACTCGCTGTCTTCTGTTGGCCAGCCAATTCTGTATCCAGACAGCTATGTTCCCCTGCATCCCATTCCTCCTGACCTTCTGAATGAGCCTACCATGGGGAACCTTATCAAATGCCTTGCTGAAGTCCATAGACACCACATCCACAGCTCGACCCTCATCAACTTTTCTAGTCACATCCTCAAAGAACTCGATAAGGTTTGTGAGGCGTGACCTGCCCCTCACAAAGCCGTGTTGACTGCATTTAATCAAGCCATGCTCTTCCAGATGGTCATAAATCCTATCCCTCAGAATCCTTTCTAACACCTTGCAGACAACAGACGTGAGACTTACTGGTCTGTAATTTCCGGGGATTTCCCTATTTCCTTTCTTGAAGAGAGGAATTACATTTGCCTCTCTCCAGTCCTCAGGTACAACTCCAGTGGAGAGCGAGGATGAAAAGATCTTCGCAAGTGGTGAAGCAATTGCATTTCTTGTTTCCCAAAGCAGCCGAGGACAAATCTGGTCTCGGCCTGGCGACTTGTCAATCTTAATGTTTGACAAAATTTTCTGCACATCAGCTTCCTCTATCTCTATCCATTTCAGCATGCACACCTGCTCTTCAAACGTTTCATTCACTACAAAGTTTGTTTCTTTCGTAAAGACAGAAGCAAAAAACTAATTTAGAGCTTCCCCTGTCTCCTCAGACTCCCCACACAAATTCCCTATGCTATTCCTGATCGTGCCTACTCTTTCTTTGACCATTCTCTTATTCCTCACATAAGTGTAAAATGTCTTTGTGTTCTCCCTAATCCGTTCTGCCAAGCCTTTCTCGTGCCCCCTCCTGGCTCTCCTCAGACCATTTTTAAGCTCCTTCCTCGCCTGCCTGTAATCCTGTAGAGCTGAGCTTGACCCTAGTTTCCTCCACCTTACGTAAGCTACCTTTTTCCTTTTGAAGAGAAGCTCCACCGCTCTCGTCATCCAAGGTTCCTTTATCTTACCACTTCTTGCCTGTCTCAGAGGGACATATTTATTCATCACTTGCAACAATTTTTCCTTAAACAGTCTCCACCTGTCTATAATGCCTTTACCATGGAACAATTGCTCCCAATCCATGCTTCCTAATTCATGTCCAATCGCATCATAATTTCCTCTTCCCCAATTAAATATCCTCACATTTTGCCTAATCCTCTCCTTCTCCATAGCTATGTAGAATGTGAGGCAGTTGTGGTCACTATCACCAAAATGCTCTCCCACCACAAGACACAGCCTGACAGTATTTCATACAGCCCAATATCTGTTTGGCCGGGGGATCAATTTACAGCTCATTTACAGGATTCCAAAAATTAACAATTACATAACCTTACACAAGAAGGATCATAGAAAAGCAAAAGAAAAATCTAAAGAGAAAGTATTGTTTTTTTCGAATTCTGATCTTTTGTTTGAAGCCAGAGTTTCAAATACGGTCAAGTTTGGATGCAAGATGTCACAAATTGGTGTTCCTCCAATATGGCCCTTTTTCCCCATGTGTGCTCCTGCAGGTTTATGGATAAGCCTATCAGCAGCAAACTTGGGGCAGAACAGATTTGTGATTGGAAGGGCTGGGAGAAGCCCAAGGACTGGGATCTGGGGATTGGAGGTTTTCAAACAGCCTCTGTCTGGGGAGGAGGGGGAAGGAGATGAGAGTCACAGCTTGGGGAGAATGCAATCAGAGTTGATGGCAGAAGGAAGCTGTGACTTGGGCAATCACTGTACAAGGGAATGATAGGCTGCTAAGTCACTCCTGCTAATTTTACATTTACATGGAACACAGGAATATCAGAACAGAAATAGGCCATTCAGCCCCTCAAACCTATTCTACCACTTAATGAGACCATGGCTGTTCAGTGGTCTAACATCACATGCCTGCCTTTAGTTCATATACGTTATGTATCTCAGATTTAAAATTAACAACTGATCTGTCACCAACTGTTATTTATAAAAGATACATCTACTAGCCTTTGTGTGTTGAAGTGCTTCCCAACGTATCTCGTATGGTTTGGCCCTAAGTTATAGATTATTGTAGTTGTGTGTATGTTTGCCAATATGCAGATGTTTCTTCCCCTTTTTGAGGTGACATCTTCAGTGGATTATGCTCGAAATCTAGAATCGCCAACCAGTACAAATAGTTTATCTTTATACTCAGTCATATCCTGTTTGTTAAAGTTTAGAAGGTTAAGGGCTGATCTGATCAAAGTCTTCAAGATACTAACAGGATAAAACTTTGATCAGATCAGCCCTTATCCTTCTAAATTCTCACAAAAATAGGTCTAATTTGTATAACTGTCCCTCATTACTTAACTCGAGAAGTCCAGGTATCATTGTTGTAAACCTGCATTGTACTCCCTCCTTTCTATAGTATAGTGCCCAGATAAGACTAACAGGAGTGAGCCATTTGGTCCTTCGAGTCTGCTCCATCATTCAATAGGATCATGGTTAATCGGACACTCCTCATGTCCACTTTCCTGCCCTTTTCTCATAACCCTCAATTCCCCGAGTGATCAAGAATCTATCTCAGCTTCAAATAGACACAAGGATTCTGTCCCCCCAGTCTTTGTGGCAAGGAGTTCTAAAGACTCACAACCCTCTGAAAGAAGAAATCCCTCCTCATCTCAGTCTTAAATTGGCACCCTTTTATTCTGAGACTATGCACTTTGGTCAGAGATTCTCCCATGATGGGAAACATTGTCTCTGCATTTCTCCTGTTAAGCCCCATAAGATTCTTATACTTCAAGGAGATCACCTCACATTCTTCTAAATTCCAGTGAGTCAAGTTCCAGCCTTTGCTCATAAGACAATCTCTCTAAACCGGAGATCATCCTCATTAATATTTTCTGAACTGCCTCCAAATATTTTCTGAATAGCACCTTGTACATTTACAAAAAGACTTACATCCCTTGAAATAAGGGCCAACATTCCATTTGCGTTCCTGATTACATGCTGCACCTGTGTGCTGGCTTTCTTTGTATTGTGCACAAGGAATGTTAAGTCCCTATGCTTTACAGCCTTTTATGGTTTTTCTCTATTTAAATAATACTGTTCTGTTGTTCTTCCTTCCAAAATGAACAATTTCTTATTTCCCCTCATGATACTCCATTTGTCAACTTTTTTTGCCCACTTAACGTATCAAAATCTCTCTGAAAATGGTTTGTATCCCCTTTGCAACCAGCTTTCCATTTGTGTGTCAATCTCACTTCTGGCTACAATACATTTGCTTCCTTCCACAAAAATCATCAATATATTATTGTAAACAGTTGCAGTCCCAACACTGATCCCTGTGGGACCCTATTGGTCACAGGTCATCAACCCAGAAAAACAACCCTTTATCTCCACTCACTGTTTCCTGCCTATTAACCTATTCTTTATTCATGCCAAAAAGTTACTTCCAACACCATTGGCTCTTATCTTATGGCTTAACCTTTTGTGAGATACCTTGTTGAATGTCTTCTCAAAGTCCAAATACAATATATATACTGACTCCCCTCTATCCACACTTTTTTGAGACTATCTCAACAACTCTAACAAATTAACCAGACATTATTTCCCTTTCATGAAGCCATGCTGACTCTACTCGATTAGATTATAATCATCCAAATGATCTGCCTTTACCTCCTCCATAATTGATTCCAATACTTATGCAACAATGTTAGACTAATCAGCATTTTGTTATCCATGTTTTGCTCCCCCTCCCTTTTTGAATAGGTTTGTCACACAGGCAGTTTTCCAATCCTGGAGTAAAAGGATCATAGAATCATGCAGCATGGATACAGACCCCACGGTCTAATCAGTCCATGCCAAACATCATTCCAAACTAAACTCATGCCAATTGCCTGCTCCTGGCCCTTATTCCTCCAAACCTTCCCTATTCAGGTATTTATCCAAATGTCTTTTAAACATTGTGCTTGTATCTACATCTACCACTTCCTCAGGAAGTTCATTCCACATGCGAATCACCTTCTGTGTTCAAAATTTGATTCTCATGTCTTTTTAAAATCTTTCTCCTCTCACTGTAAAAATGTGCCCCTTATCTTGAAATCCCCATGTCCTATGGAAGATACAACACTTCTGATTATATTAAAAATTTCTATAAGGCTACATTTCAACCCTCTACATTCCAATGAAAGAAGTCCCAGCTTCTCCAGCTTTCCTTCACAGCTGAAACCTTCCATACATGGCAACATCCTGGTACATCTCTTCCGAACCTCTCCAACTGAATAATATCCTTCCTATAACTAGGTGACAAGAACTGGGTATGGTCTTCCAGAGAAGGACTTATGCATAAAATGTTGACTCTCCTGCTCCTCAGATGCTGCCTGACCTGCTGTGCTTTTCCAGCACCACATTTTTTGATTCATTCCAGAACAGGCCTTAGCAATGTCCTATACAGCCTCAAAATGACTTCCTAACTCCTATACTCAAAGGATTCAGCATTGAAGGCAAGTGTGCCAAATCCATTTTAACCTCCATGAATGTGATACAAAACTTCAAAGATTAAATTAATCTGTTCTACAATACTAGCTAAGGCCCTACCATGTACTGCATAATCCCTATACTTGTTTGTTGTACCAAAATGCAATACCTCGCATTTATCCAGATTGAACACCATCTGTCATTTTTCAGCCCATTGATATTTAATCTTAGAAAACCTTCTTCACTCTTCACTATGCTATCAATTTTGGTGTTGTCTGCAAACTTACTAACCACGCCTCTATATTCTCATCCAAATAATTTATATAAATTACAAACAATAAAGGACGCAGAACCGATCCACGTGGAGCACCACTGGTGACAGGCCTCCAATCTGAAAAGCAACCCTCTATCACCACTATGTCTCTTGCCTTTAGTCCAATTATTTATCCAATTGGCAAGCTCACCCTTAATCCCTTGTGACCTCATTTTCCTACAAAGTCTACTGTGTGGAACTTTTAGTAAAGTCCAATTAAACAACACATACTGCTCTGCCCTCATCAATCTGATATTTCTCCAGAATCCATGGATTTTTTGGAAAATTACAACTAATGCACATGCAATCTTTGTAGCTACCTCATTTAGGATCCTAGAATAAAAGTCATTAGGGCCAGAAGATTTATCTGTCTTCAGCTCCATTAGTTTGTCTAATACTACTTCTCTAATGATGGAGATTGTACTTAATTCCTCCCCCATATTCTTTAGTAAATGTTTGGAGTATCACCATAAAATGATGCAAAATATGTTTAAGTCCTCTGCCATTTCTTTGATCCCCAATATCATCTCCCCAGATTAATCTTCTCAGAAGCCTATGTTCACTTTGACATCCCTCATTCATTATGTATGTAACACAGCTCTTATTGTTAGCTTTTATATTCCTCACTAGTTTGCCCACATATTTTATTTCTGTCTTTGTTATCATTTTTTGACCACCTTTGCTAGATTCTGTTTTTTTCATTGTAGGATCTGGGTGTTGCTGGCTGCCCAGCAGTTATTGCCCATTCCTAGTTGCCCTTGAGAAGCTGCCTGATGTGGGTTGACCCACCTCCTGACTCCTAAAGCCTGTCCATCATCTATAAGACACAAGTCAAGAGTGTGATGGAATACTCCCCACTTGCCTGGTTGAGTGCTGCACCAACAACAGTCAAGAAACTTGACATCAGCGAGGACAAAGCAGCCTGCTTGATTGGCCCTATATCCACAAGTATCCACTTCCTCCACCACTACCACTCAGTAGCAGCAGGGTATATTATCTCCAAGATGCACTACAGAAATTCATCAAAGATCCTCAGACAGCACCTCCCAAACCTATGACCACTTCCATTGGCAATAGGGAGTGACTTTGAGGATTTTAACCCAGCCGACTGTCTGTGTGGAGTTTGCACATTCTCCAGTGTCTGTGTGGGTTTCCTCTGGGTGCTCTGGTTTCCTCTCAGTCCAAAAATGTGCAGAATAGGTGAATTGGCCATGCTAAATTGCCCGTTGTGATAGGTGAAGGGGCAAATGTGGGGGAATGGGTCTGGGTGGGTTGTGCTTTGGCGGGTTGGTGTGGACTTGTTGGGCCGAAGGGCCTGTTTCCAATCCTGTAAGTAATCTGATCAATAGTGAAAGAACGATGATTTATTTCCAAGTCAGGATGGTGAGTGGCTTGAAGGGGAATTCGGAGGTGGTCATGTTCCCATGTATCTGCTGCCCTGTCTTTCTAAATGGAAGTGGTCATAGGTTTGGGAGGTGCTGTCTTAGGATCTTTGATGAATTTCTGTACTGCATCTTGGAGATAATATACCCTGCTGCTACAGAGTAGTAATGGTGGAGGAAGTGGATATTTGTGGATATAGGGCCAGTCAAGCAGGCTGCTTTGTCCTAGATGATGTCAAGTTTCTTGACTGTTGTTGGTGCTGCACTCAACCATGCAAGTGGGGAGTATTCCATCACACTCTCGACTTTGTGTCTTATAGATGATGGACAGGCTTTAGCAATCAGGAGGGGAGTTATTCACAGCAATATTCCTAACCACTGACCTGTTCTTGTCGGCATTATTTTAATGTAGCAAGTCCAGTTGAATTTCTGTTCTGTGATAACCACCAGATCATTGATAGTTGGTGATTCAATGGTGGTAACACCTCTGAATGTAAAGGGTTAGTGGTTATATTGTCTCTTATTGGTGACGGTCATAGCCTGGCATTTGTGGGGTATGAATGTTACATACAACTAATCAGCCCAGGCCTGGATATCATCCAGAACCTGTTGCATTTGGACATGGACTGCTTCAGTATCTGAGGAGTCATGAATGATGATGAACATTGCATAATCATCAGTGAACATCCCAACTTCTGATCTTATGATGGAAGAGAGCTCATTGGTGAAGCAGCGAAGATTGTTGGGCTGATGACACTACTCTGAGGAACTCCTGTAGAGACATCCTGGAGCTTGGATTACTGATCTACAACAACCATGACCGTCTTCCTAGGTGTCAGGTATGACTTCAACCACTGGTGAATTTGCCCCCAATACTGACAGATTCCAGTTTTGTTAAGGTTCCTTGATGCTAAACTCTGTCAAGGGCTGTCACTCTCACCTCATCTCTAGAATTTAGCTTTTTTTGTCCATGTTTGAACCAAAACTGTAATGAGATCAGGAGCTGGGTAGCTCTGGCAGAACCTAAAATGGGCATCACTGAGCAGGTGCTGATTGATAACACTATTGATGACAGTTTCCATCACTTTACTGATGATTGAGAGCAGACTGATAAGGCGCTAATTGGCTGGGTTGGATTTGCCCTGTCTTTTATTTACAGGACATACTTCGGCAATTTTCCACATTGTTGGATAAATGCCAAGGTTGTAACTGTACTGGAAGAGTTGACTATGGGAGTAGCAAGTGTTGAAGTACATACCTTCAGTAGTATTGCCGGAATGTTGCCAGGGCCTATAGCTTTTACAGTATCCAGTGTCTCCAGCCATTTTTTTGATATCACATGGAGTGAATCGAATTGGCTGAAGACTGGTATCTGTAATGCTGGAGACGGCCAAGATGGATCATCCCCCTCAGCAATCCTGGCAGAAGGTTGTTGCGAAAGCTTCAGCCTTATGTTCTGCACACGAGTTGGGCTCTTCCATCACTGAGGATGGGACATTTTTGAAACTTCCCCCTCCAGTGAGTTGTTTAATTGTTCCCCGTCATTCATGACTGGATGTGACAGGACTCAGAACTTAGATCTGATCCATTCATCACTGGATCGCTTAGCTCTGCCTATCAGCTGCTGCTTATGCTGTTTGGCATGCAAGTAGTCTTGTTTGGTGGCTTAAAAATGAAAATTTATCTCAGTCTTTAGGATCTGCTTACTCCAATTTTTAACAAAATAAAAATCACTTTTTACTAAAATGTACATGAGCCTCTCTGCAAAACATAACTTACCCATCTTCTTTTCAATATGAATTTATTGTTGAAGTAATAGTGCTGATGGAAATTATTGGCAAGCCATGCCGCATGCATTATTTTCATAAAATTAAAGGGAACAGAGTAAGGGAGGCATAGATAGAGGGGTAAGAGAGACCAAGGAGGACTTTGGAGAGGGGAGAAGGTGTGAGAAAGACATGAAAAGGGGTAATAGAGAAAGTGGGAAAATGATGGAGTGTGGGGGAGGCAATGGGGAGAGGTATAGTAGGAAAGCAGGACATGAGAGATTGAAACACCAAGCTGGAAGTCAACTCACTTCCTACCCCCATTTTCACGCAAATTCTTCCATTTCTAACTCAATGAGTGCCCCATCTGAGGCAACCCATAGTCAGCATTAGTTAAACCTAACTCCGAGGTTTGGTCCCAACCTCTACTCCTTTTCCTGGTGATCATGAATTGGAGCGGATTCTTTTTCTCTTTTAAGCTCTTCTTTAACCAAAAATGCAATAAGACTTGGTGCTTGACAATTTTCAATGGTCATTTTTATTAAATACTAATTTTAAATATCAGTTTGTTGTCTTTGAATTTATTTCTATAAAGTCCATGGTTACTTTTCTAGCAATCCTTTATTTCTGCAAATCTGCTCACTAGCCCTCGATAAGGAGAAAAATTCAAACGTGCCTCTCATCACCCCCAAATGTGAATAAAGTGGACATTTCTGTTAGCATAATAACCATTTCCTATTCCTAAAACATCTTATATTCTTAAAATTATGGGTTTCAATATTTTTATGGATTACACATGGACAGACAAATTAGGTACAGAAGTCAAGCCTGCTGTGCCATTCAACAAGATCATTGCTGATCAGTCCGGAATCTTTGATAACCTTTTACCCCTTTCCTTATCAAGGATCTATCTACCTCTGTCTTCAAGATATTCAAAGACTGCTTCCAAAGTCTTTTGGGCAACAGAGTTCTAAAGACTCACAACCCTCTGTGAGACACATTTCTCCTTAGCTTTCACACAAATTGACAATTTTCTATCCAGACCAATATATTGACCTGCTCACTACCACCTTCTCAAGAACAATCAAGGATGGCAAATAAATGTTGACCTTGCCTATCAATGAACAGAAAGAAACAAATGTATTTTGAACCTTGCTGAAAAAGACACATTTCATCATGCATTCTTCAGGACAACTTGCAAGAATACCAATTAAATGTGAAACTAAAATTCATACTGCATTAGACAGAGCTCTGATTGGTACACATTTTAGCTGTGTAGAATGCCAGTTAGTCATTGACAGTTAACTGCCAGGCCTATTTAAATTGGAGTAATCAGCCATTTAAGTAACTTTGAAATTATTACAGGCTCAGAACCATCACTTTCAATGTACAGTTACGATTTAAGCAGATACTTCGAGATATGTAATTTTGAAGCTAATGAATTTCAAAAATGAAGTTAGTGAATGAAGAAAATTGTACAATGTAACTCACCTGGCTTAGTAACTGGTACTTTGAGATGTTTGCCACTGTTTACCTCTTCTGCACCATGTGGATGGATAGAGTAAGGAAAGGAAGCTAAATTTTTAAATATAACCATGATACTGTCACCAACCTCTGCTCGAATAATTGGACCTAAGTGTGCAAGATCATACAAAATAGGATTGGTTAGTTGCAACCAGACAGCTGTAAGTGCAACACACAAGGAAGATCTTCAAGCTAAAATCTAAATTCACTTCCTAATTAATCTTCTCATTTTTCCTACTTCAAATTTAAAACCTATTCAATTGGTCACAAGAAAACTCAAAGTTTTCATTTGAACATAATTTTAAATGTTAATTCACCATTGGTATCATTGCAGCACCTTAGCTTAATTCATTGTACACATACTGAAAACAACCAAGGCTGGAGATCAGAGCACTGATGAAGAGTCATCCAGACTTGAAACATTAGCTTGCTCGCTCTCCATGGATGCTGTCTGATCTCCAGCATTAGTTGTTTTCAGTACAGCTTCCAGTGTTTGTGGTAATTTTCTCTTTCACTCTTCACATACCCTGCCAATGCAATTTTTAAAAAATGAAAAACAAATCAAACAGTCTTATTGATGCTCATGGTACAGAATGCTTTCCATTGGTGCCAGTAATGGTATGTAGCCCAGCCACTGTCTTGTCATAAATCATCATTAATTTTGAAGTGAATGTCTGATGATTTGCAGCAGGACCCTTTGATGAAGAGAGTTTGGGCTGTGAACATTTTGCCTTTTAAGTAGTAAAGAGAATCGATGGGTGCTTTCTTTTTAAAAGGCAGAGGTTTAGAAGGTACTTGTGAAAGTGTGTACAAGAACCTTCGAGGCAAATCTTCTATTGTTTCTCGATATGTCGAACGGAGAGTGAATAAGAATTTGTCAAAAACAAATTTGGTAGGAACAGTATTATGGCCATAATTGCATTTTTCTAATAAGTTGTAGATGGTGTTCAACACAAAGATGACAAGTTGACTTCAATTGAATATTACATGATATATCTGCCCTGGAGATATTAGGTAAATACTTGCAATTTTGAATTCCTGTGGAAGGCTTTCTGGTATAATCTTCCACTGAACATAAATCATGGCTTTCATGGCCAGTTTACCTGGGCCCAAAAAGCTGCATTATTATTCGATATATTTCAAATCATTTTTTGATTTAAGCATACTTCAGTTTAACGCTGTGCTGCTTTCTCATGACACTAATAACACTAGGATACTATCCTTAATAATTAACAAACATTTATGGACAGAAAATGGTACTGGTTCTTGCTGATATAACATAGTTAATAGAGACACTTTCATGGGAGGATTTAAATCACAAAAGACAAACAGTTTTGGAATGATTGGATAGTAAAGATGCTAATCATTGGAGTCTCAGAGCCAATTAATTTCTGACTTTAACAAAAGCAAAATAAAAACCATCAACCATCCCACTCACAGAAGGCAATTTAAACATAGTGAGGGTGCGTGCCTCATACTTAGGCAACATTTTAAATTTACCTCTGCTTGTCTGAACTTGACATCTAAAGGAAAGGAAAGGGACTTTGGATTCAGGAAATAAGTATCTTTACATTTATCCTAGAATCCAATGTACATCCATCCCCAACTACTGATGAACATTCCCCAGGACTTCAAACTCCTCCTTACCTTTCACCACAACCAACACAGATCCTACTTATTCATCATGCAATATTCCCACCTCTGTAACTTCAGGTTTATCCCTGAATACCCCTCTACACTAGATTCAATTTCCTGATCTTGGGGTCCTGGATTAGATTGTCCAACATCTCCACCTGCTATTGTGATGCTTCTTCTCCAGTGTTCTCCTACTCACCTCATGGAAGTCAAACTGGTTGATCAGACTGACTTTCAAGAGTTTATAATATCACACATAAAACTGTGGAGTTACTGTGCAGGGAAACACTTTTCCTGTGTCTCTACCTCAGCAGAAAATTGCCAGAGAAAACCCAGGCTCAAGTGTCAGCAGGTTTTATAATCACCACTTTTAATAACGTATTTACCTGTATAGTTAGAAGTGTTGGTGGTGGAGGGAGTGGGGAATGAGTGGCACCACTTTGAGCTTAGTCACATTGTCAATTTTTTGATCATAGAATTTAAATGTTACCTCATTTAACATGTTGATGCTGCAACTATTAAATAAAAAAAATCAAATCTCCAAAGATTTATTTTTGTTTTAAATCTATGAGAAGATAAATTCTGCAATATACAGATCAATGATTGTCAGAAAATCTCTTCTAGATTGTCATTTTCAATACCATATCCATGTGCAGTTAATAGGAGTTAATTTTTTTTTTATTCATTACCGAGTATTTCCAAGTGCTGTTCTTCTGGCAGTCTTATTTTCTGTGTGGTGAATGTTCCATCTGTAAATTCCCTATAAACAACTTTTTTATACCTGGGCCCAATTTTACCTTGCCCTGTACCAACAAACACATGGCCAAAACTAGAAAAACACAAAAATTGACAATTAGCACATTTTTCTTTGGGTACATTTAAAATGTCATCTATTACAAGTTTTAAGGACAACATTCAGTTAACTTTCTTCATAGATATTGCAGCTTTTACAGAGTCAGAAGAATTTCTACACAATCAATAAGTAATTCTAAATGCAAATGTTTCTATGCATATATTTTCCTGCGCTGAAAGTGGAGTAATAGATGGTGAGAAAGGCAAATAATTGGGCAGATAGAGGCATGAGCCTCTAAGACCTATCTTGAAACATCAGCAATTCACTGTTGGGTGAAGGTGCTGTACATGACCATTTTGGTGATAGTGACCACAACTGCCTCACATTCTACATAGCTATGGAGGAGAGGATTAGGCAAAATGGGAGGATATTTAATTGGGGAAGAGGAAATTATGATGCGATTGGACATGAATTAGGAAGCATGGATTGGGAGCAATTGTTCCATGGTAAAGGCACTATAGACAGGTGGAGACTGTTTAAGGAAAAATTGTTGCAAGTGATGAATAAATATGTCCCTCTGAGACAGGCAAGAAGTGGTAAGATAAAGGAACCTTGGATGACGAGAGCGGTGGAGCTTCTCTTCAAAAGGAAAAAGGTGGAGGAAACTAGGGTCAAGCTCAGCTCTACATGATTACAGGCAGGCGAGGAAGGAGCTTAAAAATGGTCTGAGGAGAGCCAGGAGGGGGCACGAGAAAGGCTTGGCAGACGGATTAGGGAGAACACAAAGGCATTTTACACTTATGTGAGGAATAAGAGAATGGTCAAAGAAAGAGTAGGCCCGATCAGGAATAGCATAGGGAATTTGTGTGTGGAGTCTGAGGAGACAGGGGAAGCCCTAAATGAGATTTTTGCTTCTGTTTTTACGAAAGAAACAAACTTTGTAGTGAATGAAACCTTTGAAGAGCAGGTGTGCATGCTGAAATGGATAGAGATAGAGGAAGCTGATGTGCAGAAAATTTTGACAAACATTAAGATTGACAAGTCGCCAGGCCCAGACCCGATTTGTCCTCGGCTGGTTTGGAAAACAAGAAATGCAATTGCTTCGCCACTTGCGAAGATCTTTTCATCCTCGCTCTCCACTGGAGTCGTACCTGAGGACTGGAGAGAGGCAAATGTAATTCCTCTCTTCAAGAAAGGAAATAGGGAAATCCCTGGAAATTACAGACCAGTAAGTCTCACGTCTGTTGTCTGCAAGGTGTTAGAAAGGATTCTGAGGGATAGAATTAATGACCATCTGGAAGAACATGGCTTGATTAAATGCAGTCAACACGGCTTTGTGAGGGGCAGGTCACGCCTCACAAACCTTATCGAGTTCTTTGAGGATGTGACTAGAAAAGTTGATGAGGGTCGAGCTGTGGATGTGGTGTATATGGACTTTAGCAAGGCATTTGATAAGGTTCCCCATGGTAGGCTCATTCAGAAGGTCAGGAGGAATGGGATGCAGGGGAACTTAGCTGTCTGGATACAGAATTGGCTAGCCAACAGAAGCCAGTGAGTGGTAAGAGAAGGAAAATATTCTGCCTGGAAGTCAGTGGTGAGTGGTGTTCCACAGGGCTCTGTCCTTGAGCCTCTATTGTTTGTAATTTTTATTAATGACTTGGATGAGGGGATTGAAGGATGGGTCAGCAAGTTTGCAGATGACACAAAGGTTGGCGGTGTCGTTGACAGTATAGAGGGCTGTTGTAGGCTGCAGCGGGACATTGACAGGATGCAGAGATGGGCTGAGAGGTGGCAGATGGTGTTCAACCTGGATAAATGCGAGGTGATGCATTTTGGAAGGTCGAATTTGAAAGCTGAGTACAAGATTAAGAATAGGATTCTTGGTAGTGTGGAGGAACAGAGCGATCTTGGGGTGCAGGTACATAGATCCCTTAAAATGGCCACCCAAGTGGACAGGATTGTTAAGAAAGCATATGGTGTTTTGGCTTTCATTAACAGGGGGATTGAGTTGAAGAGTCATGAGATCTTGTTGCAGATCTATAAAACTTTGGTTCGACCGCACTTTGAATACTGCATCCAGTTCTGGTCGCCCTATTACAAGAAAGATGTGGATCCTTTGGAGCGGGTTCAGAGGAGGTTTACCAGGATGCTGCCTGGACTGGAGGGCTTATCTTATGAGGAGAGGTTGACTGAGCTCGGAACTTTTTCATTGGAGAAAAGGAGAAGAAGAGAGGTTCGAATTGAGGTATACAAGGTAATGAGAGGCATAGATAGAGTCGATAGCCAGAGACTATTTCCCAGGGCAGAAATGACTAACACGAGGGGTCATAGTTTTAAGCTGGTTGGAGGAAAACCTAGAGGGGATGTCAGAGGTGGGTTCTTTACACAGAGAGTTGTGAGAGCATGGAATGCGTTGCCAGCAGCAGTTGCTGGAAGTCAACCATACCCTTGTGCCCAACCACCATGCCGCCCCAAGGTAAGAATCAGCAGATTTAGAGGGCATTTGTAGAAAAATGTTTCCATTCTTCCTGCAGCCTCCCAATAAACAAAAACCTCTCACTGGCACAGCTCTTTATTGTTATGAAGCCCAGGTCTCCAGTGACACCTGAGATTGGTTGGCAGCCTCATGTTGGCCAGTACTTCAGTGCCAATTCTGCTTATTGAATGAGAAGTACCTAATTGGTGATTGACACACCAAGATCTCTCTCTGGTGGAAGTGGGGAGTTCATTTCCCCTGAAATCACCTGCCCTAATACTTAGTACGCAGAGCACTAATTCCCAGCTTTTATTTACATTTACAATACAGGTATTTAAAATAGGCATTTTTAGAAACATTACATGTAAGCATAGGAAAAATGCCAAGGTCACATCAGAAGCACAAACCCCAACTCCACAAAGCTACTATACCATCTTCACCTACTTCATCAATGACATGACTACATTATAAGATCAGAAGTGGGATGTTTGCTTATGACTGCACAACGTTCTGCACCATTTACAGCTCCCCAGATACTGAAGCATTCTATACACACTCTCAGTAAATTTCTGATAATATTCAAGCTTGGGTTGATTAATGGCAAGTAACACTGACAAATGGGTATTTAAATTTGGAGCAAAAGCTTTCTTCCTCATTTAAACACCTTCTCAAAACTTAGTTCTGCAACTTATACTCCTGTCATTCCTGTCAATTGTTCTTTCACTGGTATCCAATTCATTTCAGCAATGCACTTTGAAACTTAGGAGCACACAAACATAAGAAATAGTAATTGACTATATAGTCCTTTTGAGCATGTTCGGTCATTCAATAAGATCATGGCTGATTTTCTATCAACTCCATCTTGTTGCAAATCTCAATATCCCTCTATTTCGATAGTATTCAACAGGAGAAAACACTGTAATGCTCCCAGTCATGCAAGAGTTCCATGTCGCAGATATGTTGAGGTTCTAAAGCTAAATCAGATGCCTGGAAGACCTCAAATGCACATTTGTAGATTCAAAATCAAGAATTGATGTTATCAAGGTGGAAGTTCAAGAGTTTTCTTAGTCCGAGATCAAGAAATAGTACGACATAGAAGATGAGGCTAACAGGGTTGAAGATATATTTCTAGCATCCACAGAAGAAATAGAAGTTGGAGATTCACAACTTATTCTCATTTTCAGTACAAGTGTAGTCAGCTATTATTGAACTAACTTTATTTACATCTCCCCAACAGATGGGGACAGGAAGACAAAATGCTCAACTCTTGCAAAACTAAGCATCCCCAGCTCTCTGGCATTGATAATTCCAAGTTTCATAATTTATTGAATATTTGAATTTCCTATTGTTTGAATTAAATCTTGAATGAATGAGTATTATGAATGAAAAATTGGTACCACCTTTCTTCTTTGGTTGTATTGTGTCTTTCCAGCTCCCAGTTCCTGTCGGGAGAATAGTCCCACTCAAGTTCCACTGCAGCAATGTAGTACGTTCGAATTGTCTCATAAACCTGGTCCGGGACACTTTTATTACAGTTTCTAACATGATACATGTGTTTCATTCCACCCATATAGTGATCAGCTGTTCGGCAGATGACCTTAAATGTACCTGAATTAAACATTTTAATTCAAAGTTTTAAGAATTATAATTGTAATGAACCTTGAAAAGAGTAGTATACTTACGCTTCAAAGCTAGGATAAAAACTTTGCAGCTATGATTCTACTCCAGTATCCCATTCCTTCACCTTTAAACTATCAGGTTGAAATCCAAAAAAAATCCATTTTGCTGAATGTAATTCTGTCTCCAAGCAAGATTCTACCTGTTTTCCGATCTTTAAATTTAGATGCGAGGTCACATTATAGAAAATTTGTTCACAAGGCAATGTAAAGTACAATGGCAATCATTGAAAACAACATGCTTGTACTGGACCTTTGCTAGTAAAATCCAGATCTAATATCACTGCCCTGCTCTCTCTCCATGGGGTTGGATTTTTCTCCATTTGTAATGTTCATCTGATTAACTTTTAATGTACTAAGTAAAATGCACAAGAAGCTAGATCAATAGTGATTATTTTAGCTGTCAAGGTAGGAAGGAAGAACTCATACCAATATCATCAGGCTGCATGAAGACTGTTGCAGAAGTATGAGGGAACACACTGAATACATCATGTGTGGTCCCTTTGAACTTTATTGTGTTGCCTTGAAAATAGATTCCATGCATGTCGATTTCAGTGCCAAGTCCAAGCAAATGCCATGAAACATTGTCACCCTTGCACATTTCTAGTCCAGGCAAGTTACCAAACATGTAACCGTTGATGGCTAGAAAATAAATAAATATTATAACTATTATTATACAGCAAAAATTTCTAGAACATTTACCTAGAGTCATAGCACAGGAAGAAGCCCTTTAATCTACTGTGCTTGCTACAGTCATCAAGCACCTACCTATTCTAATGCCATTTTCCACCTCATGGTCTTGTAAGTATGGCGTTTCAAATGTTCATCTGAATATATCTTGAGTGTTGTGATGACATCTACTTCTACCATCCTTTCTGACTGTGACTTCCAGATAACCAATGTACTCTGGGTAAAAACATTTTTCTACAAATGCCCTGTAAATCTGCTGATTCTTACCTTGGGGCGGCATGGTGGCACAGTAGTTAGCACTGCTGCCTCACAGCACCAGAGACCAGTGTTCAATTCCTGCCTCTGGCAACTGTCTGCGTACAGTTTGCAAATTCTCACAGTGTCTGCATGGGAGACACTGGGAGCAGGTGCTCCGGTTTCCTCCCACAGTCACAAAGATGTGCAGGTTAGGTGAACTGGCCATGCTAAATTGCCCGTAGTGTTAGGTGAATGGGTAAATGTAGGGGAATGGGTCTGGGAGGGTTGCTCTTTGGAGGGTCGGTGTGGACTTGTTGGGCTGAAGGGCCTGTTTCCACACTAAGTAATCTAATCTTAAATCGATGCCTCTTACCTAATTTCCCCTCTGTGAAAATAAAAAAAAATCCTTTCTAGCTACCCTTTTCTGCGGACAGACCCTGAGCTTCTAGTTGCCTGCTACTTCAATACACTATCTTGTTCCCTGGCCAACATCTCTATCGCAGTCTTGCTGCAGGGCTTCAGCAAAGCTCAGCGCAAGCTGGAAGAACAGCACCTCTTTTTCTGCGTAGGAACTCTACAGCCTTCTGGACTACATTCTCAAGATAACTTAAGGTTTTATAAAAATGGGTGACATCTGAGCTCAGACAAGGTATTCAAGGTGTGAGGTCAGAGTCTGTCTGCATCTCAGTCTTGAATCAGACTGGTTCTATTTCCAAATTAGGAATTTATTAAATGTTGCATGGACTGCCTGTAAGGTGTATGCTTTTTGAGCAAAAATAGAATGTGCCTGCAAAAACAATTCTGCAAATAGAAATTCACCCATAGACACGTGTGGGTGTGTGTGTACACACATACGTGCGTGCATGAGAGAGAGAGAGAAAAAGTGTGGATGCATGAATGTTACTGCGCATGACTGTGTGCTTGGTAGAGTACATGCATTAGTATGATGGAGTATAAGCCTGTGAAAGGGTGTGTGCATGGGTGTAAGTGTGGGGAGGTGTAAGTAAGTGTGTGTGTCTGAGAGAGAAGTTGTGTATGAGAGAGTCTGCTTGAGTGTGTGAGTATGTAAGAATGTGTATGTGTGTGGGGTCACCTGTAGTACACCACAGGTAATCACGTGACTCGGCCAATGTTGTCTATCTCATACACTGCAGGCGAGGATGCCCTGAGGCATGGTACAATTCTGTGACCAAGCAGATGCTATGACAATGGATGAACGGACACCACGCAACATTCTCCAGACAGGAATGCTCCTTCCCAGTCAGGGAACACTTCAGTGGTCAGGACATTTGGCCTCGGATCTTCTGGTGACCATCCTCCAAGGTAGACTTCAGGATATGCAACAATGCAAAGTGGCCGAGCAAAGGCTGATAACAAGTTCAGTAACCATGACGATAACCTCAACCAGGACCTTGGGTTCATGTTACACTACAGGTAACCCCACTACACTATACACTGTCACACACACACACACACACACACACACACACACACACACACACACACTTACATACTTATACATTAAGGAGACCCTCTCTTAGGCACATACACAGACACCGCACACACACCCCGTTTCACAGGCTTATTCTCCACCACACCCATGCACACACTCTACCAAGCAGTTACACATGCAAACTCACACTGTCTCATGCACACTCGCTCTCTCCCTCACGTATACACACACACACACGTCTATGGGGTGACTTTGCATTTGCAGAATTCTATTTGCACGTACACTTTAGTTTTGCTCAAAACAAACACAACCTGCAGGCAATCAATGCAGGAAGTCAATCTATATAACATTTTATAAATCCCTACTTTAGAAATAGAACCAGTCTGACTCAAGACTGAGATACAGACAGACTCTAATCTCACACCTTTAATACTTTCTATAAGCTGAGATGTCACTTTTTTCTTATACAACCTTAAGTTATCTCGAGAACGTACCTTAAAAGATGTTCTGGGAATTACATTTTAATGAAGCGAAACCTGCAATCCATTCTACAAGATGAAAGACTTAACAGCAATTCAAGTTTGTTCAATATATTGTTTGAATTGCATGACACTGATCTTTTGCTATAAGTTATGTGTCTTATGATCCTGCGCCACTAATTATCTGATGAAGGAGCAGCACGATGAAAGCTAGTACTTCCAAATAAACCTGTTGGACTATAACCTAATGTTGTGTCATTTTTAACTTCAAACACTACTCATTGTTAGCCACTAACAGTCCCATTAGCAGCTATTCATTCTCCAAAGTTGACCATTATTCACTCTTGTCTGTCCAACTGTTCTTCTCTCTCTTTGGGCACTATCTCCATCTATCATTCACTCCTTACCCCTCCCCAACCCCACACAAAAAATAAAAAAATTCCTAGTTACCGTACACTGCCTTAGAATATTTTATGCCCATTCAGAATGCAGACAAAGCCTTGGTTTAATGTTACATCAAAAATAGATACAGCAATGTAGCACTCTCAAAGTATTGCACTGGAGAGTCAGTTTACAGTTTGAATTCACAATCGCTGACTCAGAAAAAGAATGCTACCAAATGAAACATTAAGGAACCATTATGGGTGGCATGGCGGCTTTATGGGCAGCACAATGGCTTAATGGTTCACCAATAAGCACTGCTGCCTCACAGTACCAGAGATCAGGCTCAATTCCAGCCTCGGGTGACTGTCTATGTGGAGTTTGCACATTCTCCCCATGTCTGTGAGGGTTTCCTCTGGGTGCTCTAGTTTCCTCATACAATCCAAACACGTACAGATCAGGTGAATTGGCCATGCTAAATTGCCCATAGTGTTCAGAGATGTGTAGGTTAGGTGCATTAGTCATGGGTAAACGTAGGGAAGGGAAATGGGTCTGGGTGGGCTATTCTTCAGAGGTTCAGTGTGGGCTTGTTTCTCCAAAGTGCCTGTTTCCACACTATGGGGGTTCTATGAATGAAACTAAACCAGTAAAAAATAATTTTACTACCATCATGAGTAACTATTGAATGTTCATACTGGAGTATTTTGGGTCTTGTTTGATTGGTGGAATTTAGGTGGACCAAAAGCACTTCCTCCCTATGACTGTCTTGTGATACCATTTCCTTCTCTACTGCTCACTATTTGCCTCACAAGTTAAATCCATGTAAATAAAATGGGTCTGCTTGGTTGAAAATTCCTCAACGAGGTTACTTATCAGCACTTCCAGTCTAAGTCTGTACTGATTTATACTAACACACTTCAAAGTAGGAGTAGCATTATTGCAGAACACATTGCACATAAATCACATGCCAAATGTTATCTAGCATCCACCAAAGTTGATAAAAATAAATAGAGTATGATGACACTCAATACCTAGACGGGATTCGATACCTCACCTGCCATTTTCAGCTTTACTATTCTATTTTTCATCTTTCATAAATGAGCTGAACATTTGCTCAGATACATGGGAATTCCCTGAACAAAAATAAGTCATCCTCCAACATTCAATTTTGTTCTTAGTTGTTTTCTCCTAACAGTTGTTGCATTTTTGGAAATAGTGCATGTCTGGAGGAGATATAAATATTTGTAAATTCTACAGGGGACCAAGGATTCTGAGTACACCAATTGCTAAAGTAGACATCATTGGATTACAGCATCAAAGAGAGATGGCACAGACACACTAAAGACAAAACAAACTACAGATACTGGAATCCAAAGTAGAGAAGCCCGCAATGCTAAATTCTATCTCCTGATGCTGCCTGGCTTGCTGTATTCTTCCAGCCTCCTGCTTGTCTACAGTAAAGAAGACAAGCTGCTCACAGACGCAGACAGAGGTGAAGGAAAGAAGGGCTCTTAATAAGAAGCCCTACCCACCTCGGGTTTTCATGGAGGAGATATTTTACCTGGACCTAACTCAGAGACATTACATGCGGTGGCTATGCTTTACCAAGGATGTGGTCACTGAAATGAATCCAGATTTGTAGCCTCACAACAAAGAAAACACAGTGCTGTCAGTGTCTGTGAAAGAACTGACAATTTCTTTGCAAGTCTAACTTTCATGCTCAATTAACAGATTACATCAGGATTGTCATAAAGAGTACCATCTATTACTGCATCCAAAAATTATAGTTACATTTATATAGCACCAGTCATGACATCTCAAATTGCTTTACAGATAGTGAAGTACAGGTCATTCTGCTATTATGTGACCGTTGTATTCCTCCAGCTGTGTTGCATTTCTACCCTTTAAATAGAAAGTTTGCATTATCCAAACAACATTCACAATTCGTCAATTGTATTATAGCCAATTTGTGCTGACAAAACGCTTGTTATAATGGAACAATCTGTACTTTCAAAGTGTACTCACTGTTGTTAAGGACAGAACATTGCAGGCAATTTGAACTCATCAAATTTTCCACCAACAGCAATGTGACAATGATCAGATATTTTGCCATTGTGATTCTGAATGATGGATAAATGAATTGAGGCCAGGGAGGCGGCTTTTCTGGTGCAGTGGTAATGTCCCTACCCATGAGTCACAAGGTCCAAAGTCAAGTCCCACCTGCTCCAAAAGCATGTCATAACATCTCTGAACAAGTTGGTTAGAAAATATCTAGACGCTGGTGGATAAAATCCCTGCCTTTTTTTAAAAATAGAGTCATGACATCTTTCACATTCATCTGAGAGGACAGACTGGGCCTTGTAGCATCTCATCTGAGGGATAATCCTTCTAATTGAACACTCCCTCAGTATTGCACTGTTATGTCAGCTTTGACCTTTGCATTCAATTATTATAATAAGATCACACCTTCTGACTGTGAAGCAAGAGTGCTACCAACTGTGCCAAGTCAAAAGAGGAAACATCACTCCATCTCTCTGAATATAGAGAAACAGGAGGAATGCACACGTGACTCTGACAGGATAGTGGGCTCTCCAATAGTGGTCTGGAGGAGCCTTCCAGTATTCACTAGTGCAAATATTCCAATACGTGGTGCTCTCATCATCTTGGTCACCATGAGGTCAGAGCTCTCAGTTACTCATACACTATGGCAATCCTATTGTGAAGAGGAAGGGAGGTTAAACCAGCACATGCATATTCTGGAGATGATGTTTCCAATAATAAAATTTTGCAGGAGTTATATAAGCATTTCTGCATCTGATTAGGGATAGTCAACATGGCTTTGTGCATGGGAAATCAAGTCGCACTAACTTGATTGAGTTTTTTGAAAACATAACAAAGAAGATTGAAAAGGGCCAGTGGTGGACGTGACTTTCATAGACTTCAGTAAGGTGTTCAATAAGGTTTTTCATGGTAGACTAATTAGCAAGGTTAGATCACATGGAAAACAGAGAGAACCAGCCATCTGGATACAGAACTGGCTCAGAAGATAGAAGGCAGGGGGTGGTGGTGGAGGGTTGTGAGAAGAATTCCACTGGCATCATTTGCTGGCAGACTTGTTAAGAGTTCCTTACCACACAATAATGCAGAACATAGAGAAATACTGACAATCCTCAGTAACAACATATCAATATAAAACCACTTAAAGGTTTAAAGTGTTCACACATTACAAAATGCAAAAATGCCTCAAAGTGCTTAAAGATATTCCCATGACTGTCACGCACCATGCATTTTATTTGATTCTTGAAATTCTTCATCCTCCTGATCGATGCTGGAACTATTTTGAATGAATGTCTCCAAATTCTTTGGAAGATACCAACTAAGATTTTCATCAAAAACTGTATACAGCAAGTAAAACTCCCGTTCAATGTCTTTCTGCAAAGAAAAAACATTTCATAAATTGGAAAGACACTTTCAAGTTGAAATTTATGGAAAGCTCCCAAGTGCAAACACTGTATTTGATATGCTTCCAGTCAGAAACCCAAATACATTCAGTGTACTGTGTGACTGATTAAAAACACAGGCACGGTGGACTCACATATAGGTGAAGGTAGTGGATTTATTCACTCTGTTCAGTTTCAACAGAGCTACAAATCACCAATCTACTCCAGATAATAATAAACAGGAATGGGAATTCAACCTCCTGCTACTGGCACTAATCTGGTCTAGGGTCAGAAAGAACAGTAGAAAGCAAATGCAAATTGTGCAGTGAGTAGAGTGGCAAGGGATTGAGAGCAAAGCGACGAGTGAGGTAGTAAGTATTTTAGAGCCCAGTGTTAAACAAGACACTGAATGGAATGGTGAGAAGCTGGGTAAGGGAGGACAGACAAGGCACCAAGATGAGTAGAAAGGGGCCAGAGAGTAGTGAGCAGGTGGCAAACAGCAAGCAAACAACAGATTCATAACAATATCAAATAAAAGCAAAATAATGCAGATGCTGGAAATCTGAAACAAATTCTGAAGGAAATGCTGGAGAATGTCAACAGGTCTAGGAGCATCTTCTGACTTCTTCAAAACAGGTACAAAAGCATGGATTTAGCAATGGGAAACAATACAATGCATTGCCAGAGTGGACATAAACATGTGCAATTGTTTCAGTGTGATGGTAAAGAAAAGCCTTTCACAACTAAATCTATAAACATATTAATCCACTTAAAATAAACTACTTAATGTTTGTCTTACATTAGCAGGGAAGGAGAAATAATGCATGACCACAGTAAATATTTCTATGTAAAACTTGGTGTTTTTTTCCCACATTTCTTTTAGATGGGATGTGGGCATCACTGGTAAAGTCAGCACTTGAAGCTCTCCTTAATTGTCCTTGAGAAGATGGTGGTGAACCACATTCTTGAGCTGCTGTTATGCGTCTTGTGAGAGTACACCGACAGAGTTGTGGAAAGGAAGTCCAAATTTTGACTCCAGGACAGTGAAGGAACAATTACATAGTTCCAGATCAAAGTCATGTGTAGCTTGAAGGATAACTTGCAGGTAGTACAAGCAACTTCCCATCTGTCTGCTGGCTTTATTCTCATAGGTGGTAAAAGCTGGAGGTTTGAAGGTGATTGTACAGGAACTTTGATAAAAAAGAACTGCAATACACTTTGCATATATACTCTTTCCACTGAGGACTAGCATGAAGGGTGTGATTATTAAAGTGGTCGATGATTGTAATTGAAGCATGTTGCAAATTTTAATGCAAGTTCTTGTTGGAGGTAGTCATTGTCTGGCACTTGCGAAATATAGTTATAGAATCAAACAGCATGGAGACTGCCCTTCAGCCAAACTCATCCATGCCAAGCAGGAATTTCCTAAACTAAACCAAGTCTCACTTGCCTGTGTTTGGCACATATCCCTCTAAATCTTTCTTATCCATGTAACTGTCCAAATATCTTTTAAATATTGTAACTGTACTTACCTCTACCACTTCCTCTGGCAGCTTGTTCTATATAGGCACCACCCTGTGTAAAAACATTGCCCTTCAGGTCCCTTTCAAATCTTTCCCCTCTCACCTTATACCTATGCCTTCTAGTTTTGGATTCCGCAACTCTGGGGAAAAGACTTTAGCTTATCTAGACTTTATCTATACCCTTCATGATTTTTTAAACCTCCGTAAAGGTCACCCCTCAGCCTCCTTACACTCCAAGGAAAAATGTCCAAGCCTATCCAGCCTCTTCTTATAACTCAAACATTCCCATTTTGGCAAGATCCTTGCAAGCCTTTTTTGCACCTTTTCTAGTTTAATATCATCATTCCTATAGCAGGGTGATCAGAATTGTACGCAGTCACAAAATGGAGCCTTATCAATGTCTTCTACAGCTATAATAGTACTCAATGCTATAACAAATGAAGAATGTGAATATTATTTACCAGTTACCAATCCAAGCATGAATACTGTCTAGATCTTGCTGCACATGAACACAGTCTGTTTCAGTTTCTGAGGAGTCACAAATGATACTGAATACTGTGCATTTATCAATAAACATTTCTACTCTGACCATATGATGGAAGGAAAACCATTGATGAAGCAAAGATGCTTGGACTTAGGCACTATCCTAAGGAACTCCTGCAATGATGACCTGAGAGATAATTAACTTCCAGCAACCATAACCATCTACCTTTGTCTGAGGTATAACATCAACCAGTGTAGAGTTTTCCTCTGATTCCAATAGGAAGGATACCAGAATTGCACGCAATAGTCCAACAGTGGCCTAACCAATGTCCTGTAGAGCCGCAACATGACCTCCCAACCCCTGTACTCAATACTCTGACCAATAAAGGAAAGGATACCAAATGCCTTCTTCACTATCCTGTCTACCTGTGACTCCACTTTCAAGGAGCTATGAACTTGCACTCAAAGGTCTCTTTGTTCAGCAACACTCCCTAGTACCTTACCATTAAGTGTAGAAGTCCTGCTAAGATTTGCTTTTGCAAAATGCAGCACCTCGTATTTATCTGAATTAAACTCCATCAGCCACTTCTCAGCCCATTGGCCCATCTGGTCCAGATCTTGTTGTAATCTGAGGTAACGCTATTTGCCGTCCACTACAACTCCAATTTTGGCATCATCTGCAAACTTACTAACTGCACCTCTTGTGCTCGGATCCAAATCATTTATGGGAGAAAGTGAGGACTGCAGATGCTGGAGATCAGAGCTGAAAATGTGTTGCTGGAAAAGCGCAGCAGGTCAGGCAGCATCGATGGAGCAGGAGAATCAACATTTTGGGCATGAAGGGCTCATGCCCGAAACGTCAATTCTCCTGCTCCTTCGATGCTGCCTGCTGCGCTTTTCCAGCAACACATTTTCAGCTCCAAATCATTTATGTAAATGACAAAAAGTACAGGACCAAGTCTGAAAAGCAACCCTCTACCACCACAGTCTGTCTTCTACCTTTGAGCCAGTTCTGTATCCAAATGGCTAGTTCTCCCTGTATTCAGTGAGATCTAACCTTGTTAATCAGTCTCCCATGGGGAACCTTGTTGAACAGGCTGGAGGTTTATAAAATTATGAGGGGCATGGATATGGTAAACAGGCAAAGTCTTTTCCCTGGGGTCAGGGAGTCCAGAACTAGAGGGTAAGGTTTAGGGTGAGAGGGGAACGATATAAAAGAGACCTACCGGGCAACCTTTTCACAGAGGGTGGTACGTGAATGGAATGAGTTGCCAGAGGAAGTGGTGGAGGCTGGTACAATTGTAACATTTAAGAGGAATTTGGATGGGTATATAAATAGGAAGGGTTTGGAGGGATATGGGCCGGGCGCTGGTAGGTGGGAATAGATTGGGTTGGGATATCTGGTTGGCATGGACGGTTGGACTGAAGGGTCTGTTTCCATGCTGTACATCTCTATGACTCGATATAAACCTCCAATGTTTTGGGTTTTTTTCTTTACTTTTCTTTCATAGTATGTGAGAGTCATTAGTAAGAGCAGCATTTGCTGTCTATCTCTAAATTACCCTTGAACTGAGTGGCTTGCTTGGTTATTTCACAGGGCAGTTAAAAACTGTGTTTCTGGAATCACATACAGGTCAGACCAGATAAAGACAGCGATTCCTTCATCTAAAAGTTATAGTGAACCAAAATGCAATGCTAAATTTCCATTGTCATCATGCCTGAGACTATTACTATTTGCCATATTCTGGATGGAATACTTCCCACTCACCTCAATGAGTACAGCTCCAACACCATCCAAGAAGCTTTACACCACCCAGGTCAAAAGCAGACAAGCAGCCTGCTGGATTGGCATCACAGCCCCAAATATCCACTCCCTCCACCACCGATGGCAGCACTGCTGCAGAAATTCACCAAAGATTCTTAGACAGCATTTTTCAAACTCATGACCACTTCCATCTAGAAGGACAAGGGCAGCAGAAATATGGGAACACCACACCTTCCAGTAAGATGACAGTGTAGTAGAGCCTCATGGCTTGTCCACTCCATCCACTTTTGTTTTTTTTTGGTTTTCTGTTTTCTTCTTTTTCTCTTTCATAGTGTTAGGAAGTGTTGAGTATTCTAAAAGGCATTAAGATGGATAAGTCTACAGGTCTGGATGGGATCTATCACAGGTTACTGAGGGAAGCAAAAGGAGAAATATCTGGGGCCTCAACAGATGTTTTTGCAGCATCCTTAAACATGAGTGAAGTTCCGGAGAACTGGAGAATTGTTAATGTTGTTCCCTTGTTTAAGAAGAGAAGCAGGAATGATCCAGGTAATTATAGACCATGGAGCCTGACGTCAGTGGTAGGGAAGCTGCTGGAAAAGGTACTGAGGGATAGGATCTATTTACATTTGGAAGAAAATAGGCTTATCAGCAAGAGGGAGCATAGCTTTGTGCAAGGAAGGTCATGTCGTACCAACTTAATAAAATTCTTTGAGGATGGGCGGCACGGTGGCACAGTGGTTAGCACTGTTGCCTCACAGCGCCAGAGACCTGGGTTCAGTTCCCGCCTCAGACAACTGACTGTGTGGAGTTTGCACATTCTCTCCATGTCTGCGTGGGCTTCCTCTGGGTGCTCCGGTTTCCTCCCACAGTCCAAAAATGTGCAGGTTAGGTGAATTGGCCATGCTCAATTGCCTGTAGCGTTAGGTGAAGGGGTAAATGTAGGGGAATGGGTCTGGGTGGGTTGCGCTTTGGCAGGTCGGTGTGGACTTGTTGGGCCGAAGAGCCTGTTTCCATATTGTAAAGTAATCTAATCTAAACTAAAAAGTGACAAAGTTAATTGATGAGGGAAGGGCTGTAGATGTCATATACATGGACTTCAGTAAGGCATTTGATAAGATTCCCCATGGTCGGCTGATGGAGAAAGTGAAGTCGCATGGGGTTCAGTGTACTATCTAGATATATAAAGAACTGGGCAGCAGGAGACAGGCTAGTAATGGAAGGGAGTTACTCAAAATGGAGAGCTATGACCAGTGGTTTTCCACAGGAGTCCATGTTGGGACCACTGTTATTTATGATATACATGTATGATCTGAAGGAAGGTATAGGTGGTCTGATTAGCAAGTTTGCAGATGACACTAAGATTGGTGGAGTAGCAGATAGTGAAGAGGACTGTCAGAGAATGTAGCAGAATATCGATAGATTGGAGGGTTGGGTGAAACAAATGGTAGATGGAGTTCAATCCAGGCAAATGCAAGGTGATGAGTTTTGGAAGATCCAATTTTTGGGGAAAATTAATGTAGAGAGAGACCTAGGTGTTCAGGTCCATTGTATCTTAAAGGTGCAACACAGGTTGATAAGGTGGTCATGAGGGCATACAGCATGCTTTCCTTTATCTGGCGTGGTATGGAGTACAAGAGTTAGCAGGTCATGTTACAGTTGTATAGGACTTTGGTTCAGCCACATTTCTAATACTGTTTATAGTTCTGGTCACCACAATACCAAAAGGATGTGGATGCTTTGGAGAGGGTGCAGAGGAGGTTCACCAGGATGTTGCCTAGTATGCAGGATGCTAGCTATGAAGAGAGGATGAGTAGATTAAGATTATTTTTATTAGAAAGAGTGAGGTTAAGGGGGGGACCAGGTTGAAGGGGACTTGATTGAGGTCTACAAAATCATGAGGTATAGACAGGGTGGATAGCAAGAAGCTTTTTCCCCCAGAGTGGGGGACTCAATTACTAGGAGTCATGCGTTCAAGGTGAGTGGGGAAATGTTTAAGGGAGATATGTGTGGAAAGCTCTTTACGCAGATGGTGGTGGATGCCTGGAAGGCGTTGCCGGTAGAGGTGGGCACGATAGTGTCATTTAAGATGTATCTAGACAGATACATGAATGGGCAGGGAGCAGAAAGGGATACAGATCCTTTGAGAATAGTTTAGAGGATCTGAATCAGTACAGTCTTGGAGGACCAAAGGGCCTGTTCCTTTGTTGTAATTTTCTTTGTTCTTTTTGTATTTTTTTCTCTATTATTTTACTTTCTGTTTGTCAAAGAGCTTGGTTGCATCGACAGCAGCAGTGGCGACTGGACCCAGCACAGACTCATGGCGATGGCGGAGAGTTTAGATCCCCAGCAGCTTCTGCATCATTGAGGTAGTCTGAGCACCAATGTATGGCTGTTGCAGCACAGGCAAATTTGGGATCCCAGCGATATCGGTGCTCAGCAAAGATTCATGGAGGCAGCAGTGGAGGCAAGTTTGGGCCCAGTATAAGACCCAACAACATCAGCAGTGTTTGCATTGGCGAGGGGGCCAATGGTCCTGCTCTATAGCTACTTGATGAATGAGTAGCGCTCCAAAAGCTAGTGCTTCAAAATAAACCTGTTGGACTATAATGTGGTGCTGTGTGATTTTTTACTTGTCCTCCCCAGTCCAACATTGGCACTTCCACAGCAAAGTTCAAGAAGGCAACTCACCACCACCTTCTCAAGGACAACAAAGAACATGCAATAAATGCGGACCAGCCAGAGACGCCCACAATCCCCAAGTGAATAAAAAAAAATTATTAGCTGAAAACTGAATTCCACCAGAAACCATGCTAGGATTTAAATCACCATCCCCAGAGGATTAGCCTAAACCTCTAGATTATTAATCCAGCAACATTACTACTATACATCACCTCCTTTACAAGGTGAAGGAAAAGCTGAAACAATTAACAAAATGAAAAATAAGAGATATATTTAATTGAAAAGGCTTAAAAAAAATTTAAAGGTAATCTACCTGTGAGCCATCTGGATTTAGTGTATTTTGTCTGCAAACAACCAGTGGCCCAATTAGGCCTGAATTGGTGTCCTCAACTGGATTGGTGGCAGAATAGTACATCCAAGTCAGGCAGGGTGGATCGTTCACTGCAGGTCCAACATGGTCAGGTACTGTCCACTTGTACATGAAGGATGTGCCAGGCTCTACGTGGGAACCATTTTTCTCAAAACCTTCAAATTCCAATTTAAAAGGCATTAACATGAATTTTGTTTCAGAACTATTCTCAAAAGTTCCTTTGCAGCCTGAAGGAATCATTTTCTTGTGAAGTCATTGACAATGACCTGTAAGGTTATGAGTGCGCACTCTTAACAGGCTGTCTTTTCAACAACAAAAAATCACTCTGCAGATTCGTCATGTCACAAATGCTGACCTTTACAACTTAAGGTGAAACAGACTATTCTGCAAAGAAGGATGGTTAGCCACAGCAACGATCTCTCATCAGAAACAGGCCCATGTGATTTGGATTCTATCGGGTAAACAGAAAGCTATTGAAATTCCAAGTGACAGTCTTAACACATTTTCAAAAAAAGGACAGCTGCTTTTTGACAGGTAGAGACAAAAATAACGTACTGCTGTGGAGATACTGTTTGCTGACAAGACTGTTTTCTCTTCAAAAGGACAGGAACTGAACAGACAGGGTTCTTGGAGATTTTGAACAGGAAATAATTGGATTGGGACTTGCTGACAAAAATCAGATCTGAAACATTAACTTTTCTAGGATACTAGAACTTATGCCCTGGTGTCTAGGTAGGTGAAGTGAAACTGCTGGGGAGCTGGCTGCTAATGTGGGACTGGTGCTGTAAATATACATACTTACCAGAAGTGTGCACACAGCACAACAGTTTCGAAAGTCATCACTTGACTGCATTAATTAATGAATATGAAAGGAGCTTTTGTTTTGTTTTGTGCATTAGCTGCCGAAGTAAAGTTTATTTTATGGATTTTAGCTTGTTTGTTATTGCTAAAGTCTTAAAACATGAGATCTTGCCTGTCAGTTGCTTGAAAATTCATATTTTTTAAAAAGCTTTCAGTCTCTATAGAGATCACAACACTCTTTAGTTCTACATACTTACTCGGGCAAATGAAACTTGACCAAGAATTGTGGTGACTTACAATGCTATATAAATAAAAACTTGCACATGTATTAAAAAAAAACTGAATGCCTTTAAAAAGGCTTACTCTTACAGTCAATGGGCATCTTAAAGGTTATCCTTCCTGTAGATTCTCCTGAGGCCACCACTCCACCAGCTTATAATTGGCTATTCAGTGCTAACAATTTCTTGGAGCAGAAATTGGCACAGTAGTCTCTGTTCCCTTTCCTATTAATGAAATTCCCACTGGCTTTGAGAGTAAGTTTTGGATGCCTATTCCAGGTTTTAATGCAGGAGAGACTTAAGGTTAGCAGGAATCTAGTGGAATGGGATTTCTGTTGGATTTCCTGACCCCTCTAATCATCCCACAATCACCCCAAATTAGGATACTAAGATGACAAAAATTGGCCTAGATCAAGTTGCGCAGTAAATGCACAATCTTAATTTCAACATGGGGAGAAAAGATATAGAAGTTGAAGTAAGGCCATTCTACCCATCGAGTCCACTCTGCCAGGAGGCTGATGGGCATTTCAACTCCACTTACCCACACTCCTCCATAGCCCTTAATTCCTTACGAGATCAAGAATTTATCAATCTCTGCCTTGAAGACATTTAACGTCCCAGCCTTCATTGCGCTCCGTGACAATGAATTCCACAGGGCCATCACTGGCTGAAGAAATGTCTCCTCGTTTCCATTCTCAATTGACTCCCTCTAATTCTGAAGCTGTGCCCATAGGTCCTAGTCTCCCCACATAACAGAAACAACTTCCCAGCACCCACCATTTCTAAGCCATGTATTATATTGTAAGTTTCTATTAGATCTCCCCTCAATCTTCTAAACTCTAGTGCAAACAATCCCAGGATCCTCTGCTGTTCATCATATGTTAGGCCTACCATTCCAGGGATCATCTGTGTGAATTTCTGCTGGACAATGTAAGTATGTCCTTCCTGAGGTGTGGGGCCCAAAATTGGACACAGTACTCGAAATGAGACCTAACTAAGCTTTACAAAGTCTCAGAAGCACATTGCTGCTTCTACATTCCAACCCTCTTGAGATAAATGACAATGTTACATTCACTTTCTTAATCACCGACTCAACCTGCAAGTTAACCTTTAGAGAATCCAGAACTGGCACTCCCAGATCCCTTTGTACATTGGCTTTATGAATTTTCTCACCGCTTAGAAAATAGTCCATGCCTGTATTCTTTTTTGAAAAGTGCAAGACCGCGCATTGAATTTCAGCCATTACCTGGACCACTCTCCTAAACTATCTTAAATCTTTCTGCAAGGCAAAAAAGTGAGGACTGCAGATGCTGGAAACCAGAGTTTAGAACAGAGTGGTGCTGGAAAAACACAGGTCAGTCAGCATCCGAGGAGCAGGAAAATTGATGTTTTGGGCAAAAGCCTTTCATCAGGAAAGAGCTTTTAACTGAAACATCAATTGTCGTGCTCCTCGGATGCTGACTGATCTGCTGTGCTTTTCCAGCACCACTCTGATCTAAATCTTTCTGCAGCCTCCCCACCTCCTCGGTACTACCTGCCTGCCCACCTAACTTTGTACCATCGGCAAACTTCGCCAGGATGCCCCCAGTCCCTTCGTCCATATCATTAGTATATAAAGCGAACAGCTGCGGCCCCAACACTGAACCCTGTGGGACACCACTTGTCACCGGCTGTCATTCTGAAAAAGAATCTTTTATCCCAACTCTCTGGTTTCTGTCAGACAGCCAATCCTCAGTCCATGAGAGTATCTCACCTCAAACACCATGGCCCTCACCTTACTCAGCAGCCTCCTTTATCAAAGACCTTTTGGAAGTCTAGATAGACTTCCAAAAGGTCTTTGGAAATCCACTGGATTTCCGTATGTGTTACCTCTTCAAAGAATTCTAACCAGTTTGTTAGGAATGACCTCCCCTTACTAAAATTTGTTCTAATCAGACTCTGCCCTTCCAAGAATTTAGAAATTCCACCCTTAACAATTAATACCCTGAATTCTAGAATTTTACCAGCAACAGAGGTTATAATTGGCCTATAATTTTCCATCTTTTGTCTTGATCCTTTCTTGAACAAGGGGGTTACAACAGCGATCTTCCAATCATCTAGGAGTTTCCCTGACTCCAGTGACTTTTGAAAGATCACAACCAACACCTCCACTATTTCCTCTGCCACGTCCCTCAGAACTCTAGGATTTAGCCCACTGGGGCCAGGAGATTTATCCATTTTTAGACCTTTTTAGCTTTCCAAGCACTCTCTCTTTTGTAATGGCTACCATACTCAACTCTGCCTCCGACTCTCCTTAATTATTGGGATATTACTCATGTCTTCCACTGTGAAGATTGGCACAAAGTACTTATTGAGTTCTTCAGCTATTTCCTTACCTCCTATCACTCGCATTTCAGCATCAGTTTGGAACAGTTCAATGTCTACTTTTACTTCTCATTCATTTCTTATATATTGAAAGAAACTTTTACTATCATTTCTAATAATACTGGCTAGCCTACCTCCATGTGTGATCCTCTCCTATAAAAAAGGATAAATCTCAATTATTATAAGTAATTCTATTAACTTTAGTCTCAAATTGTACTGTTTTTAAAGGTACTACAATTTTTTAAAAAAGAGAAACTCACAAATAGAACATGAACATTAACTTACCATCAACATAGCTTGTTCCATCAAACTCCTTTGTAAAATAGACACCATGTGGTTGAATGCTGTAGGCGCGGTCTGCATTATTCATAAATGTAACAAAAATGGTGTCTCCAACTTCGGCTTTGATCACTGGACCTTATAAAACAATTAAGATAATGTAACGTTGTTTGTTTTCAAATAACATAAAAAGTTAAAACAACAAATCATATATGATACCAAGTATTCCTAGATGATCTTCCACTTGTGATCGATCTTTTCTAGTGCTAAAGGTTTCATCAGTATATTCAACATAACGAACTTTCCAGTATTCTCCTCCTATTTTACCAGTACTTCTCTTGAAGAAAATCTCAGAATCACTGTAAGAAATTAAAAGTACACATGATTTGCCAAGAGTGAGGATATTTTTAAAAGAATGTATTTTATACCTACAACAGTATGAACAAATCTTCGTATAATACTAAGTAATCGCTCAGATGTACAAGTAGACATTTCATGCAAACTTCATTTTTCATCCAATATGAACACTCATACGACAGATTATAGATAACTAGAAAAAGATGCTTAAAGTGATTGAAGACAATTTGTCGACAACCCACCACATACACAATCACATTTCTTCACAGAAAATATTATAGTGGAGAGGTATGACCATGAAGAACAACACTCAATAACTTATTTAATCAGACTCCTACTGTGCAATTGGGAGCCAGTTTAAAATTTGCTGCAACTCTGTAGTGAAAAGATTTCATTCCATTAGTTCCCACTGGTTAAGATGACCACATATAGTTCCATTATGTTATTAATTAAATATTTTTGAAGCACTGATGCACACAATTGAATACTTTAGCCTTGATGACCAACCCATTTTTAACAGGAATTTCACACCAGAAATTTAAGAACTGGTAAATGATAGGATACAGATGCAAAGTTAAAAATAAGGATTTTCAATTATTACTTCCCTTTAAAATTACCCCTGAAGTAGTTGGTAAGCAAATACAAGGTCAGATGATTGACAAAAGGAACAGAGGAAGACTATTATTCTTGTAACAATAGAATTGTCATACGAAGCAAGCCAAGCCATAAAGGATAAATAGTTGAGACTGAAATATTACACATGCATTCTAGGGTTGTAATAAATTGCTAAAGAAAGACATTTTGCAGAATGTTTCATTGGGAGATTAAAAGTGGCACAAAAAGTGATAGATTGAGCACTTCAAGCCCCAGTAATACATTTTACAAAACAAATTTTTTTTTAAACAATAAACAATACAACGCAGGAACAGGCCTTCTGTCCTCCAATCCTGCGCTGACACACTTTGCCCATCCGAATTAAAATTGTCTTCACTTACAGGATTAGTATCCTTCTATTCCCTTCCTGTATGCTTCCTGTAATACCTCAGTTGCCTGATTTTCCACTGGCTTTTCAACCACAGTAGGCAGCACACCCACCTGTGACCCAGCTATTTCGTTAGCAAGGGCAAATTGTATTCCTGGTATCATGAGTTCTTCCAGGACTCCTACAATGACTCCTCCACTTTTCAGTGGACGCTCTAACCCCTCTCTACATAATTGAGCACTTCTTGACCCACCATGAATTCTATGTAATAGCACTTTTCCTGGCAATAGTCCTTCTGAGTTACATATTTCATCTCTCAACAAAGAATGACATTATCCCTTATTTCCTAATACTGTAACTTCTTTACCTGCTGCTCCTGGCCTGTGCAAGTAAACTTTGCCTTTGCTGGTAAATGGTTGAAGAAGATCTAGCACTTCTCCTTAACCAACTTCTGGCTAGGTTGTACATTATGGTGCAGCTTTTTTGCTTCCATTGTGCTTTACCACTTCAACAAAATTCACTGGCTTATCCTGTGTTCCTACATCCATCTTCCCAGTCCTTCCTCTAACCCACCAACACTGTGATTTCATGTGGCCTACTTTATTACAGCGAAAACATTGGGAGCTTTTTGTCTTCTCTTTCCCCTTCATGGAATTCCCTGTGGCAAGTTATCTTTATGAACTTCACTGAAACCTACATTTCCCTTACTTTGTGAGGATTTCTCTTTTCCCAATTTCTATGCCTCATGGATTGTCAAGGATATTGGAAACCAAATTTTGATTTATGAACCAACATCAGCCATTTCAACTGCCAATCTTGCCATTTTAACTCTCTGCTCTTACACGAGTTGTCACTACTTCAGAAAGTGAATTTTTGAACTCCTCCATCCTCATAAGCCAACTTTGCAGTCTAAGTGCCAATTCAAATTTTCTTTCTCTCTTTCTTCTGCTTTTCTTTTTGTTTTGCTCGGGCTATTCATTCATTTTCTCTGTTCTCTGCTTTTAATCATAATTAAACTGTTTCATTTCCTTTTCTTTTGCCTCTAACTTAAGCGGTTTCATTTTCAATTAAATTTTAGCCATTTCCAATGGCTTTTCCAGCAAATTTAAATGCCGAGCTATTGCTGCAATTATCTTGCTTTTTGTCACAGATGAAGGCAACTCCTACTCCAGCTGGTCTGCCAATTCCAAAAGCTTTGCCTTGTTCATCTTTTGTAAAGCCCTCAAAGTCACTTCTTCCACCTCCAGAAAACTCAGAGTGAATTCAAAGAACCAATACCTCTCCAAGCACTGTTTAAACCAACCAAATTCAACACCCAGAGCAAAAGGCATCATCACCAATCACTCGCTGCCTTTGATTCCAACAACTCTCATCCCAAATTGGAACAACAGAATAAATCCCACCAAGAACCCACAATCTGTTATGGACCAGGTCAGAACCCCTCAAAACATTTTAAAAAGGTAGCATAGAGCCTAACTATTCTTATTTTAAAGGCAGATTTAAAGTGGATATTCCAGGATTGTTGTAACTGGTCAAACCAGTTTTAAGCACAACAGAATTTATTTAACCACTACAGTTGAAACACGAACAAAAGAAAACAGATAGCAACTTAACTAAGCAGCTGATCCAATTCCTGTAACATCTCATGAACACACCCCTTGGCAAAAGGTAAATTCAAACCCAAGTTTTCACAGGCAGGAGAGATTTCAGACAGGAAGCCAGTCAGCAACGATCTGCTGAAGTTTGGAACCTTTCTCCCTGCAGCAGCTTCTCACTGTTACAGATAAAAGAAACTAGAAAAAAACCTGAATTGTGAGAACTGACCATTCCCCTGCCATTGTTAAATTCATCTCTTGCCCAGATATTTCAGCACCTCTGCCTTTATGACCTCTCTTAACAAAAAACACCCAAGGACAAAATAACCTTCTTAAAAGGGGCAGCATTGTCACACTTCTCAACCAACCTCTGACCAGCTTATGCATTCTGGTGCAGCGGTTTAACACCCATTGTGCTTTCCTTCACCACCAACAAAATTCACTGGCTACTTTTTCTCACCCACAAACACTGACTACATGTGGCCTACATGCAGTTAAAACACTGGAGCTTTTTAACTTCTCTTTCCACTTCACGGGTTGCCTTTTTACTCTGCAGTAAGATAACCTTATTATTTCATTAAGATCTACTTTTCCCTTACCACCCCCAATTTCTATCCTTTATGGATTGAAATTGATGACGGAAGTCAAACTTTGATTTATGAACCAACTCATAATCATCAGCCACTTAAAATGGCAAGATTAGCAGCTTAACTCTTTGCACTTCCACAGGAGGAGGTGCACGATCTGAGGAAGTGAATTTTTGAACTCCTCAAAAAAGTTGTCTCTCTAAGAGCATCATATGTTTGATCTATTTTTAATGTCCTTATCCACCCATCAAAATTACTTTGTTTGATCTTTTCAAACTCAATGTGTATTTGACCAGGGTTCTCCACAGATTCCTGAAACATTGACTGTAGGCTTCTGGCACTAACTCAGATGCACGTATAATGGTTTTCTTCACCTTCTTTTACTCCCCAGTTACCTCTTCTGATAATGATGCAAATACCTCACTAGCTCTACCTAACAATTTTGGCTGGATCAAAAGAACCTATATGGTCACTGGCCACTTCATTGTTATGACACAGTAGTGAATCCTTCTGCTAATTAAACCAAAAACACAAAAGCTCACCTCACCTCAAAATCTGTTAAAATATGAGTGACAGAGAACTAGTCAAATTCCACTATTTTAAAAAAACATCAATTTTATTCTTTAACTCGAAAGTGAACATTAAACAATAACTATTTACAACTCTAAATCTCCTTTCTCTTAAAGGTGTTATCTACCTATCAATCAAGAACAATATACAGATCCAATAAAGTCCCTATTAAATTTACAGTGACTCTGGTTTTGAAAACCAGACGGTGGCTGTTGTCTCTGGTGTCGATCTTCCTCTGTTTGTAGATCTTCTTGGGTCATCTTTGGTCTTCTGCCACACAGACTTTTCATATGAAAAAGGTATATTTGATTGTGTGTGTATTCAGGCAGTCTGTCTAACAATGGCAGGTGGTGGTCTTTCCAGACAACTGTCCAAACTGGTATCTAGGTTACAGCCAAATATTACACTTTCAATCTTCCAGCACACACTGTGACATGACAGGGGCTTGCCAAATTTCACTCTCTTAAAGATACAGTATATGCCTTCAACTTCATAACAGCGTCTACATCCTCTTCATCAAATTTAGGCAACGCTTGGATATACTTAAACAGATCCCCACCACGCCTTTCACTGCGATGGGTTTGCTCATTAACACCATCCTCATTAAGCCTACTTTCTACCTTCACCTCTATCCCATTACATCAACTTTCTGGTCTAGTTGCTAGCTCCTGCATTTCAAACGCTCTCCCCCTTTCTCAGTTTCCTCGCACATTTTTTCCCTTCCTTCTTTCACTTTTTCCCCTTTTTCAAGGGACTTCCTCTCCTTTGCTTTTTGTTTTGCCAAAGCAATTCTTCTTTTCATTTTGTTCTGCTTTTAACCGTAATTGAAACCATTTCAGTTCCTTTTTACATTCACACTGCTTCATCTGCAATTGAATTCTACCAATTTCCAAAAGATTCTGATGGCATTTCCAGCAAATTTAAATGCTGAACTCTTGCTGTAATTACCAACTTTTTTCACAAAGACAACCCTGCTTGTCTGCCAATGCCAATAGTTTTGCCTTACAAACTTTTTTGTAAAACCCCCAAAGTCATTTATTTCACCCCTAGAAAATCTTTAGTGACCAAAGAGCCATTACTACACAAAGCACTGTTTAAACTAACTGAATTCAACACCAGAACAAAAAGCACTAATACCAACCACTCACCACCTTTGAGTCTAACAATCCTAAATCCAAAGCCGAATTGTAGAAACAATCCCGACAAGAGCCCCCAGTCTATTATGAACGACGCTAGACCCCCTCCAAATATTTTAAGAAGGTAGCCTACACTCTAACATTTTCTTATTTTAAAGGCAGATGTGAAGTAGATATTACAGGTGTGATGTAGCTGGTCAAACCACTCACTTTAAGCAAAACAGAATTTATTTAAACACTACAGTTGAAACATGAAGGAAAGAAAGTGGAATTTAGAATAACTTAGCTATTGAAAAATTTAAGCAACCCAATATAGTAACTATTACTAATTAACTGCTACAACACAGTCACACCTCTTAAACACACCTCTTGGCAAAAAGCTAAATTCAAACACAAACTTCCAGGCAGAAGCGAGCAGCATCAAGACAGAGATCTCAGAAGAAAGTCAGGTGTTCTGTACTAAAGTTTGCAACTCCCCTGGACTCACACTACTCGAGACTACTACAACTAAGTCAAACTAGAAAAAACCTGAACTGGGAGAACTGGCCACTCCCCTTCCATTATTGAACTAGATTTTTTGGTACCTCTGCCTTTATGACCTTTCTTCAAAAACAGCAAGGACAAAATAACGCTTTTCAAGTGACAGCATCATCACAGCCATTCACTGTATAATTTCCATCTGTACTTGACCTTACATAATCCATTTGTCCAGATTAAACTCCATCTGCCATTTTTTTGCCTATGCCTCCAACTGATCTACAACCTGCTGTTACCCTCTGACAATCCTCTTCACTATCCACAATTCCATCATTCTTTGTATCATCTGAAAACTTACTAATTAGGCCAGCCATGTTTTCCTGCAAATCATTTATGTAAACCACAAACAGCAGAGGGCCCAGCACTGATCCGTGTAGAACACCACTAGTCACAACCTTCCACTCAGAAAAGTATTGTTCCACTACCCTCGGTCTCCCATGACTAAGATGTGGAGGTGCCGGTGTTGGACTGGGGTGGACAAAGTTTAAAAAATCATAACACCAGGCTATAGTCCCACAAGTTTATTTGGAAATATAAGCATTTGGACTGCTGCTCTTTCATCAGATAGCTGGCTACCTGACTTCGCCACTTGTATCTGTTTACCACGAGGAACCTTGCTAAAGGCTTTACTGAAGTCCATGTAGACAACAACAACCACTTTTCACTCAATCATCTTTGTTATCTCCTCAAAAATCTCAATCAAGTTAGTGAGGCATGACCTTTAACCATTATGTGCAGTAACATAAGATGCATTTCACCTTTATTCATGAACCTATTGATCTTCATTGACAACACTTGACAAAAGCTTTTTTTACTGTGAGTGGGGGAGAACCACCCTTTATTTTTACAATTTATGTATCTAGTCACTGCCTCCACCCCCATTCCAGGTACTGGCTCCGACCCCACTCCCAGCTCCACACCCACACCAGATCCCAGCTCCCGGCCCTGCCGAGTTTTCACCATCCCTCCACACCTCCCACTCACTGAGGACGAACGATCAGTCCTCAGCAAAGGACTCACCTTCATCCCCCTCCGTCCACGTTTCAATGAATTTAATACACGCCGTGACATCGAACACTTCTTCCGTCGCCTCCGCCTCCGAGCTTACTTTCACAATCAGGACTCCCGCCCACCTTCCGAGGACCCCTTCGCCCACCTCCAACACACTGCATCCACCTGGACACCCCGCGCTGGCCTATTACCTGCCCTCGACCTCTTCATTTCCAACTGCCGCCGGGACATTAACCGCCTCAACCTGTCGACCCCCCTCCCCCATTCCAACCTCTCACCCTCACAACGCGCAGCCCTCCAATCCCTCTGCTCCAATCCCAACCTCACCATTAAGCCAGCGGATAAAGGGGGCACAGTGGTAGTCTGGCGCACTGACCTCTACACCGCTGAAGCCAAACGCCAACTCGAGGACACCTCTTCCTACTGCTCCCTCGACCATGACCCCACCCCCATCACCAAACCATCATCTCCCAGACCATACAGAACCTCATCACCTCAGGAGATCTCCCACCCACAGCTTCCAACCTCATAGTCCGGGAACCCTGCACTGCCCGGTTCTCTCTCCTTCCCAAGATCCACAAGTCTGACCAACCTGGCCGACCCATTGTCTCAGCACGCTCCTGCCCCACTGAACTCATCTCTACCTACCTCGACACTGTCCTATCCCCCCTAAACAGAAACTCCCCACATACGTTTGAGACACCACCCACGCCCTCCACCTCCTCCAAGACTTCCGTTTCCCCAGCCTTATCTTCACCATGGATATCCAATCCCTCTACACCTCCATCCGCTATAACCAGGGCCTCCAGGCCCTCCGTTTTTTCCTCTCCAGACGTCCCCAACACTACCCTTCCACTGACACTCCCATTCGTTTGGCCGAACTGGTCCTCACCCTTAACAATTTCTCCTTTGAATCCTCCCACTTCCTCCAGACCAAAGGGGTAGCCATGGGCACTCGTATGGGCCCCAGCTATGCCTGTCTCTTTGTTGGCTACGTAGAACAGTTGATCTTCCGTAATTACACCGGCACCACTCCCCACCTCTTCCTCCGCTACAATGATGATTGCATTGGCGCCACCTCGTGCTCCCGCGAGGAGGTTGAGCAACTCATGAACTTCACCAACACGTTCCACCCTGACCTTAAATTTACTTGGACCATCTCTGACATCTCCCTCCCCTTCCTGGACTTCTCCATCTCCATTAGTGACGACCGACTTGACACTGACACTTTTTACAAACCCACCGACTCCCACAGCTACCTGGATTACACCTCTTCCCACCCTACCTCTTGCAAAAATGCCATCCTGTATTCCCAATTTGTCCACCTCCACCGTATCTGCTCCCTGGAGGATCAGTTCCACCATAGAACACATCAGATGGCCTCCTTCTTTAGAGACCGCAATTTCCCTTCCCACGTGGTTAAAGATCCCCTCCAACACATCTCGTCCACATCCCGCACCTCCGCCCTCAGACCCCACCCCTCCAACCGTAACAAGGACAGAACGCCCCTGGTGCTCACCTTCCACCCTACAAACCTTCGCATCAACCAAATCATCCGCCGACATTTCTGCCACCTCCAAAAAGACCCCACCACCAGGGATATATTTCCCTCCCCACCCCTTTCTGCCTTCCGCAAAGACCGTTCCCTCCATGACTACCTGGTCAGGTCCACACCCCCAAACAACCCACCCTCCAATCCTGGCACCTTCCCCTGCCACCACAGGAACTGTAAAACCTGTGCCCACATCTCCTCCCTCACCTCTATCCAAGGCCCTAAAGGAGCCTTCCACATCCATCAAAGTTTCACCTGCACATCCACTAATATCATTTATTGTATCCATTGCTCCCGATGTGGTCTCCTCTACACTGGGGAGACTGGGCGCCTCCTAGCAGAGCGCTTTAGGGAACATCTCCGAGACACCCGCACCAATCAACCAAACCGCCCCGTAGCCCAACATTTCAACTCCCCCTCCCACTCTGCCGAGGACATGGAGGTCCTGGGCCTCCTTCACCGCCGCTCCCTCACCACCAGACGCCTGGAGGAAGAACACCTCATCTTCCGCCTCGGAACACTTCAACCCTAGGGCATCAATGTGGACTTCAACAGTTTCCTCATTTCCCTTCCCCCACCTCATCCTCGTTTCAAACTTCCAATTCAGTCCTGTCCCCTTGACTTGTCCGGACTTGTCTGACCTGCCTAGCTCCTTTTCCACCTATCTACTCCACCCTCCCCTCCCTGACCTATCACTTTCATCTCCTCCCCCACTCACCCATTGTACTCTATGCTACTCTCTCCCCACCCCCACCCTCCTCTAGCTTATCTCTCCACGCTTCAGGCTCACTGCCTTTATTCCTGATGAAGGGCTCTTGCCCGAAACGTCGATTTCACTGCTCGTTGGATGCTGCCTGAACTGCTGTGCTCTTCCAGCACCACTAATCCAGAATTTGGTTTCCAGCATCTGCAGTTATTGTTTTTACCTACAGGTTATTAAGGTGGACAAATCCCCAGGACTGGATGGGATCTATCCCAGGTTGCTGAGGGAAGTGAGAGGAAATAGCAAGGGCCCTGAGAGATATCTCTGTGGCTACCTTAAATACAGGTGAAGTGCCAGAGGGCTGGAAAGTTGCTCATGTTGTCCCCCTGTACAAGAAGGGTAGTAGAGATATTCTAGGCAACTACAGACAAGTGAGCCTGACGTCAGTGTTGGTTGCTGGAGAGGGTACTGAGGGATAGATCTATTTATATTTAGAAAAGAATGGGCTTATCAGCGATTGGCAACATGGTTTTGTGCAGGGGAGATCGTGCCTCACCAACTTAATAGAATTCTTCAAGGAAGTAACCAAGTTGATAGATGAAGGAAGAGCTGTTGATGTCACATACATGGACTTTAGTAAGGTGTTTGATAAGGTTCCCCATGGTAGGCTAATGGAGAAAGTGAAGTCCCATGGTGTGCAGGGTGTTCTAGCTAGGTGGATAAAGAACTGGTTGAGCAACAGGAGACAGAGTAGTAGTTGAAGGGAGCTTCTCAAAATGGAGAAAGGTGACCAGTGGTGTTCCACAGGGGTCAGTGTTGGTGCCACTGTTGTTTGCAATATTCATAAATGATCTGGAAAAGGACACTGTTGGTACGATCAGCAAGTTTGCAGATGACATGAAGATTGGTGGAGTAGCAGAAAGCATAAGGGACTGTCAGAGAATACAGGAGGATATAGATAGACTGGAGAGTTGGGTGGAAAAGTGGCAAATGGATTTCAGTCCAGACAAATGTGAGGTGATGCATTTAGGCAAGACTAATTCTAGAGCGAATTATACAATGAACGGAAGAGCCTTGGGAAAGGTTGATGGGTACAGAGATCTGGGAGTGCAGGTCCATTGTACCCTGAAGGTTGCTGCACAGGAGTGGTCAAGAAGGCATATAGTATGCTTGCCTTCACTGGACAGGATATTGAGTATAAGAGCTGGCAAGTCATGTTAAAATTGTACAGGATGTTGGTTCAGCCACATTTAGAATATTGGGTACAGTTCTGGTCACCACATTACCAAAAGGACTTGGACGCTTTGGAGAGGGTGCAGAGAAGGTTTAAGAGGATGTAGCCTGGTATGGAAGGTGCTAGCTATGAAGACAGGTTGAGTAAATTAAGTTTATTTTCATTAGAAAAAAGGAGATGGAGGGGGTACCAGATTGAGATTTACAAAGTCATACAGGGTGAATAGAGACAAGCTTTTTCCCAGGATGAAGGACTCCACAATGAGAGGTCATGCTTTCAAGGTGAGAAGTGGAAAGTTTACGGGTAATACACATGGCAAGTACTTTACATAGAGGGTGATGGGCGTCTGGAACGCATTGCCAGCAGAGGTGGTAGAGACAGGCACGGTTGATTGAGTTAAGATACGTCTGGACAGATGCATGAGTAGGTGGGGAGCAGGGGGGTACAGATGCTTAGGAATTGACCGACAGGTTTAGACAGTACATTTGGATCGGCTCAGGCTTGGAGGGTCGAAGGGCCTTTTCCTGGGCTATAAATTTTCTTTGCTCTTCTTTCTTAAGTGACTTCCTACAGCCCTTTGAGTAGCACAGCAGCTGGCACTGCTACCTCACAGTGCCAGGGACCCAGGTTTGATTTCCGACTCGGGTGACCATGTGGTATTTGCACATACCACCGGTGTCTGTGTGGGCTTCCTTCGGGTGCTCCAGTTTCCTCCCACAGTCCAAAGATGTGCAGACTAGGTGAATTGGCTATGCTAAATTGCCCATGCTAAATTGCCCATAGTGTTCAGGGGTGTGTAGGTTAGGTGCATTAGTCAGGGGGAGCTGTAGAGTAATAGGGTAGGGGAGTGGGTCTGAATGGAATACTCTTTGGTGGGTTGGTGTGGACATGTTGGTCCAAAGGGCCTGTTTCCACAATGTAGGGGTTCTATGATTCTATACCCATCTACCAGGGTCTTGATTTGGTTAGCTTAGTTGGTTGGATGGCTGCTTTCTGATGCAGAGTGATGTCAATAATGTAGGTTCAATTTCCACACTGGCTGAGGTTACCATGAAGGACTCTCCTACCATAACCCCTCCCCTCAGGGGTGGTAACGCTCAGTTTAAACTGCTATCAGTTGTCCCGCTTTGTCTCTACATAATGAGAGAGCAGCCCTAAGGTAATTTTATCATTACCATATTCTGGGAGAGAACGCAGAGATTAATAACTGGGACCTGCTGTGCTTCAGTCAGGGTGAATCGGTAACCAGGAGCAGGACCAGGCCCCATGATTTAAGTCCCTGCCCTTGCCATCAGCAGAATCTTCAACTTCCTTCCCTCCATTATGCCCATTTAACTTCCCAACAAATGCATCTATACTGTTTGCCTTAGCTACTTCTTGCAGTAGCCAGCTCCACATTCTCAGTATTCTCTGAGCAAAGTTTCTTCTGAATGTCCAATTTGATTTCTTGGTGACTATTTTACATTGATCACTTCTGGTATTGTTCTCCTCACTGGTCTGGAATTTTGTGCAGCCAAGCCAGAAGGCCTTTAAAAAAATTATGTCTGAACTCCCAATCCCACTTCTATGTCCAGCAACTTGGCTCATGCAGGAAAATGGTGCAGGTAACTAGTCAACATTACTGCCATTTTCAGCTTGCGAGGATGAGCGTTTAAAATCCTCCTCTGCTATTTTAATGGAGTACTTTAGAGGAGTCGTGAATCACAGGGAAACCCAGATTCAAAATGACAGCCAAAAGAAAACAGCAACTCAACACTCCCTTTAGAACAGATTGTCTTGTTACTCTCTCAAAGCTCTCAGTCATTCATAATATCAAGGTCAGTAGTGTAATAATTTCCAATCTTTTGGTAGTTTATACACAAAAACAAAAGGAAGTTTCAATACCTATGTTTTTGTGTAACTTAAAATATCCATGTTACTTATAGGCCCTTTTAAATTTTAAGCGTATATTTCCTTTTTACATTCTTAATTTTATTGAGTTCTCTCAGAATCTCTTTTGTAATGCTGTACACAGTAAATGCCACTTTTCTCCTGTTCAATTTTTTCCTCAAGTTGTTATCATCATTTATGGCATCTTACGGTACTATATTTAGGTCATTCTTGATTTTAGCAAAATATAACTTTATTGTATTGTGGTGAATATATTTTAATAATTTTCTCCTGTGATTTGACACCATTGTTTTCTGATATTGCTTTATCCAATATCTCCTTTCAGAACTTACCAGTTTTTCTCCAATAAAGTATCATGGTCTTTATCATTCTCAACTCTTTATTAATTATTATCCCAAACTTTTATATATTTATAGTCACTATTGCCTCAATATTCCCCCATGTCTTTCTTTAATCTGCTCCAGTTCATTCCCCATTACCATATCCACCTGTGGATCCTCCCTTTTTGGGCTTGTATGCACAGGGTTAGAATGGAATCCTGCACACATTGCAGAAATGTTTATTCCCTTATGCCGTTTAGCTACCTCTTATGGTCAACTAATTTACTGGTATTTTAAATCTTCCATGAATAGGTGTCTAATTCATTCATAATCATTTCCTAACTTACTCCATACTTTTCCTTTGCCTTCTATCGTTTGGTGCATTATAGACCATTCAAAGTTTGGGAGAAGATTTGTCGCTCGGGCGCTCGTTGTTGTGGTTGTGTTCGCCGAGCTGGGAATTTGTGTTGCAGACGTTTCGTTCCCTGTCTAGGTGACATCCTCAGTGCTTGGGAGCCTCCTTTGAAGCGCTTCTGTGATCTTTCCTCCGGCATTAGTAGTGATTTGTATCTGCCGCTTCCGGTCGTCAGTTCCAGCTGTCCGCTGCAGTGGCCGGAAAATTGGGTCCAGGTTGATGTGCTTATTGGTTGAATCTGTGGATGAGTGCCATGCCTCTAGGAATTCCCTGACTGTTCTCTGTTTGGCTTGCCCTATAATAATAGTGTTGTCCCAGTCGAATTTATGTTGCTTGTCATCTGCGTGTGTGGCTACTAAGGATAGCTGGTCATGTCATTTCATGGCTCGTTGGTGTTCATGGATGCAGATCATTAGCTGTCTTCCTGTTTGTCCTATATAGTGTTTTGTGCAGTCCTTGCATGGGATTTTGTACACTACATTGTATCCAGCATGAGCAGAACCATTGTGGATAGACCATCTCTCACAGTGTGATTGAGCCTCTCTGATTCCATGACACATCTCTATCTAAATGGATTCTATTTCTGTTGTACTAATGACTGCATTATTTTCTTTTTCCACTCTCATTATATTAGCCCCGTTAAGTGCAGCTAATCCACCTCCTCCTTTTCCTACAATGGCTTTTTAAATATATGATACCCTACAATATTTGATTTCCAGTTCTATCTCTCAACAACCCGTACTACAGCTGACTTCTAGAAATAGATTACTGCCACCAGTTCCCTGGTTTTAATTTTTCACCTTGTGTCCACAGCTGTACAGACTGTTAACTCATTTTTCGAAGCAACTCTTATTTTCACAAGGAATTATGGGCTATGGGGGAAAAGTACGGGTAAGTGGAATTGAAACACTCATCAGCCATGATTAAATGGCAGAGTGGACTCAATGGGCCAAATGGCCTTGCTTCCACTCCGATGTCTTATGGTCTCATTTTTAAGATTTTTTTTAAAAAACCACTTCCACTGTTTAGCTATATTTATTCTCTGAATATTTGTATCCTCCCTTCTGTTTGCTGCATGCTCTCCTTTCCAATCTCATTTAAACTTAAGATGGTTTCATTTCTTTTCAATAACCGCCAGTCCTACAGACTAAGTTTTTGTCAGTCTGTACTTACCTTTTCCACTAGGTAGCTGGCCATTTGCAGTTGGGTGGAATCTCATCCATTGGTACAGCTCCTTCCTATATGAGCACTGGTGGAATTGCCCTGTGAAAAAGCAAGCCCTTTCCCATGCCAGCCCTTGTTAACTCCCTAATTGGCCTGTCTCTTTGCCACTTTTTAAATACACTTGTTCATAAATCAGCTGCATGCATGAAATGGTATGCCCAGAAGATTTGAAAGAACATATACACATTTAACCAGTATTACAGATCAATTAATTTTAAAATTACCTTCCTTCTGCATCTAGTGGCTGACCATTAAATAAATTCTTGTTTGTTGGACCATATTTCCACCGGTCTATTTCAGCTGCAATGAAGTAGTTTCTTTCTTTACCAGTAAGTGTGGTTTCTGAATAATGGTGCCCACATTCCTGGACAACAAACAATGCTTGCATACCAGCTAGAGAATAAAGAAAACACAAATCTTAAGTGTTAAAAGGGCACAAAGATTCAATAAAAGAAATTATATTGGCAATCTTTTTCTTCTCCAGAAGCTGCATCCCGATGCTATAAAACCAGAAAATGCCAGAAATACACCACTTCTCAGGCAGCATCAGTGAAAAGACAACAAAAGGTAACATTCCTCCTCCCTAACTGAAAGGTCAGGAGCAAATCAGTCATACCTTGGCCAGGCACAGGATACACATTGCTGTGTAGTGATTGAAACCAGCTGGATCTTGTTGACTATAGGATACTTGATTGGGATTGTTAATCAGGGGCAATTAAGGAAAGCCCTGGCAGATCAGTATAACCAAGACAAAAAAAAATAAGCACTACTGTTGTTAGGCAGTAGTGTGGGGTTTACAAAAATATATCCAAATAAAGGGGAGTCAGAATCTCCTCAGTTCAGGAGAGTGACTTTGAGCTGGCTGGCCACAACCAGTGTTACTGTGGGGAAAAGTTAGTTCTCTGGATGGGGAGACATTTGCCTTCTAAAGAAAAAAAATAACCAGGAGATTTAGAATTTCCTTGGGGGAGAAAAAAGAAAATAAATATGTATATAACTAAGTCAAAAGGGGCACTGCTTGTCACTGGCCACTCAGGTGTTTCTTTTCTTCCTGATAATGGAATATGAATAAAGTTTTCTGTATTCATTTTTTCACTGTGTCCCATACCTGTACACACCTGATATGGGTGCTAGATAATAAATAAGCACTACTGCAGTTTGGCAGTAGTGTAGGGTTTATAATAATAAAAAAAAACAGGAGATCTGGAATCACTTCAGTTAAGGATAATGACTCCGAGCTGGCTGGCCACAACCATTGTTACTGTGGGGAAAAGTTAGTTCTCTGGATGGGGAGACATTTGCCTTCTGGTAAAAAAAGAAATATAATATATAACCAAGACAAAAGGGGCACTGCTTGTCACTGGCTACTTGGGCGTTTTTTCTTCCGAGTAGTGGAATATGAATAATTTTTTCTGCACTCTATGTTTCTTCACTGTGTCCCATGCCTGCACACACATGACATGGGTACTAGGGGAAAATAAGCACTACCACTGTTTGGTGGTAGTGTCTGGGTTTAAGGGGAAAACATTATACAAACAGGGATTTAGAATCTCCTCAGTTCAAGGAACTGGCTCCAAGAAAGGAAACAAAGGAAAAATCTAACCAAGACAAAAAGGGGCAATGCTTGTCACTAGTCACTTGGGTATTTTTTCTTCCTAGTAGTGAAATACAAATGACATTTTCTGCACTCAATGTTGCTACACTATTTCCTGCACTTGCTCATACATGACATGGTTGTTGGGGAGAAATAAGCACTACTGCTGTACTTCAGCAAGGCATTTAATAAGGTTCCCTATAGTAGGCACGTTCATCAAGTCAGGAAGTATGAAATACAGGGAGATTCGGCTATCTGGATTCAGAATTGGTTGGCTGACAGAAGTGGTTGTAGATGGAAAGTATTCTGCCTGGAGGTCAGTGTTGAGTGGGTCCCGCAGGGCTCTGTTCTTGGGCCTCTGTTCTTTGTAGTTTTTATAAATGACTTGGATGAGGAGGTTGAGGTGTTGGTTAGTAAATTTGCTGATGACACAAAGGTTGGAGGTGTCGTCGATAGTATAGAGGGTTACTGCAGGCTGCAGTGTGACATAAACAGGGTGCAGAGCTGGGCTGAGAAATGGCAGATGGAGTTCAACCTGGATAAATGTGAAGTGATGCATTTTGGAAGTTCGAACTTGAATGCTGAATATAGGATTAAAGACAGGATTCTTGGCAGTGTGGAGGAACAGAGGGATCTGGGTGTGCAAGTACATAGATCCCTCAAAGTTGTCACCCAAGTGGACAGGGTTGTTAAGAAAGCATATGGTGTTTTGGCTTTTATTATTAGGGGAATCGAGTTTAAGAGCCGCAAGGTTTTGCTACAGCTCTACAAGTCCCTGGTGAGACCACACTTGGAATATTGTGTCCAGATCTGGTCGCCCTACTATAGGAAAGATACAGAGGCATTTTGTCACAACAAATAAGGGTGGGGCTTTTATAATTAATGGTGGGGCATTGGGTAGTGTTGTAAAACAGAGGGACCTAGGTGTGCAGGTCCATAATTCTTTGAAGTTTGCCTCACGTATAGACAGGATAGTTAAAAAGGCATTTGGCACACAGGAGTTGAAAGTTATGTTGAGGTTGTACAGGGTATTCTGGAATACTGTGTCCGGTTCTGGTCGCCCAGTTATAGGAAGATAAACTGCAGAGGGTTCAGAGGAGATTTACCAGGATGTCGCCAGGTATAGAAGGTTTGAGTTATAAAGAAAGGCTGGATAGGCTGGGACTTTTTTCACTGGAGCATAGAAGGTTCAGAGGCGACCTTATAGAAGTTTACAAAGTCATGAAGTGTATGAAGTTAATGGTAGTTGCTTTTTCCAAGGATGAAGTATTTCAAGACTAGGGGCACATTCTTAAGGTGAGAGGAGAGAAATTTTAAAAAGACATGGGGGCAATTTTTTTACAGAGAGGGTGGTTCACGTATGGAATGAACTTCCTAAGGAAGTGATGGATGTGAGTACAACTATGATTAAAATGCATTTGGATAAGTACATGAATAGGTAAAATTTGGAGGGATATGGGCCAAGAGCAGGCAGGTGGGACTAGCTTATCTTGGGATTATATTTGGCATGGACTGGTTGGACTGGAGGGTCTGTTTCCATGCTGTCTGAGAAAAATATGAGAAAAATAGAAACAGGAAATTCTGAGGTGGGTAAGTCACTTCCTAACTGAACAAAGCCTGTCCTTCAAAACTTACACTGTACAAATCAAGATTGTCATACAATATTCCACACTTGACTGATGGACCTGACTCCAACAACATTCAAAAAGATTGACACCATCCAGGATAAAACAGCCTATTCAATCAGCACATCATTCAGCAATATAAACATTGACTCCGTCTACCACCAATGCTCAGTGGTAATAGTGTGCACTACACACAAGATACCCTACAGAAACTCACCAAGGAATCCGTTCAACAGCAACTTCTAAACTCTCAGTCTCTGCCACCTAGAAGGACAAGGGCAACACGGTAGCTCAGTGGTTAGCACTACTGCCTTGGTGCCCGGGACCCAGGTTTGATTTCAGTATGGCATGAGCAAGGTAACATTGAGTTTGTTAAAGGTTCAGTTCAACCCAATTAGAAACAATTGAACTGATTACTATTTACTTACATTTTAGTGGCAGGCTGCCAATTTTGGCACCAATCCCTCTCCTTATTAGCTGAATGCAAAGGTGGTGGATTCAGCCTCAGATGAAAAAATGATAAGTGCTACACACCACAGAATCATGAAAGTCCTGATGTTCAAGCTCCCCAAGCCCTAAAAACACCATTGCTTGCACAACGTCAGTTGAGTTAAACCTGAGGCCAGGATTTGGCAAAATAACCAACTGACCATCTCTGTTACATTTTGATCAAACATAACTTTAAAAAATCTCTCTCAACCAACAAATCCTCTTTAGCTTTCCTAGTAAAGAAAACGTAAAACAATCCAGCTAAAGTCAATAACTCAATTTCTCACCTTTAATATGGTCATTCACTTGACAGCTTAACAGCCATTTTCCAACATTCCTGGAAACCATTTGTACAGTGACAAATGTAGCTGGAAAAAGACTAATGACATCCACTTTATGACCTTTGTTAATGAGAATCTGGCCATGGAAGTATGCTGAATGAATATCAACTTCATTTCCTATTGAAAACAAGTGCCAAGAAATAGACTGGCCACGGCACATGTTCAGCCCAGGCAAATTTCCAAAAAGAAAACCGTTGATAGCTGAGGAATCAAAACAGAAAGTTTAAATGAAGCTTTGTAAAGAAAAAAGATTTAAACATCAAACACAAATTGCTGGAGGTCTTAGAAAATATAAAACGTAGATAAATCTCTGGGGCCTGATTAAGTGTATCTTGGGAAGTTGTGGGAAGTTAGGGAAAAAAACTGCAGGCCCCTAGCAGAAATATTTGCATCATTTGCAACAATGATTGAGGTGCTGGAGGACTGGAGGATGCCTAATGTTATGTCTTTGTTTAAAAAATACTTTAAGTAGAATCCTGAGAACTGTAGACCTGCGAGCCTGATATCGATGGTGGATAAGTTGTTGAAGTGATTCTGAAGGATAGGATTTATATGCATTTGGAGAGGCAAAGACTGATTAGGAATAGTCATCATGGTTTTGTATGAGAGAAATCATGTCTCACAAGCTTGATTGAGTCTTTGAGGAAGTAGGCAAAAACGTTAATGAGGGCAGAGTGGTAGACTTGTTTGTATGGACTTTAGTGATGCCTTCGACAAGGTTCTGCATGGTAGACTAATTAGTAAAGTTAAATCACAGGGGATTCAGAGTGAGCTTGCCTCCTTGCTGGTACAAAATTGGCTTGATTTTAGGAGACAAGAGGGTGGAGGTGGAGGATCATCATTTGAACTGGAGGCCTGTGACCAGCAGTATTCCACAATGATCATTACTGTCCACCTTTGTTTGTCATTTATATAAACAACTTGGATGAGAATATACGAGGCATGGTTACTAAGTTTGTGAAGACACCAAAATTGGTGGCAAAGTGGACAGTGAAGAAGGTTATGTAACATTACAAAGAGATCTTGATCAATTGAGTCAATGGACTGAGGAGTGGCAGATGGCAGTTTAGATTAGATTCCCTTCATCAGGAACGAGGCCTCATTCCTGATTTAATTAGGTCAGATTGCCTATAGTATGAAAATAGGCCATTTGGCCCAATAAATCCACACCAACCCTCCGCAGAGTAACCTACCCAGACCTATTCCCCTACCTTTTCTTTACCCCTGACTAATGCACCTAATACTATGGGCAATTTAGCATGACCAATTCATCTGACTTGTACATCTATGGATTGTGGGAGAAAACCGGAGCACCCAGAGGAAACCCACGCAGACATGGGGAGAATGTGCAAACTCCACACAGAGAGTCGCCTAAGGCTGGAATTGAACCTGGGACACTGGTGCTATAAGGCAGCAGTGCTAACTACTAAGTCGCCCAATTAATTTTGATAATTTGGTTTAATTTGGATAAATACAAGTATTGCATTTTAGTAAAACAAACAAGCACAGGACTTATACAGTTAATGGTACAGTCCTTGGCAGTGTTATAAAACAGACAGATTTAGGGTTTCATGTATATAATTTTTTGAAATTTGCATCACAAATAGTCAAGGTGGTTAAGAGGGCGCTTAGTATGCTTGCATTCAATGCTCAGAGCTTTGACTATAGGAGTCAGGATGATGTTGCGGTTGTACAAACATTGGTGACACTGGAGTATTGTTTGCAGTTATTGTCACCTTGCTATTGGAAGTAGGGTTCAGAAAAGATTTACCAGAATGTTGCTGGGAATAGTGGGTTTCAGTTATGAAAATAGACGGGGATATTTTTCACTGGAACATTGGAGTTTGAGGGGTGACCTTATAGAGGTTTAGAAAATCATGAGGGGCATAGATAAGTTGAATAGAAAGCGTATTTTCCTTTGGGTGGGAGGGGTTCAAAACTCGGGGGCATATTTTTAAGGAGAGAGGAGAAAGTTTTAAAAAAGAACACGAGGGCCAAATTTGTGCACAGAGAATGGTTCATGTGTGGAATGAACTGCCAGAGGAAGAGAAAATCGTATTGCAGATGCTGTAAATCAGAAACAAAAATATAATTTGCTGGACAAGCTCAGTCAGTTTGGCAGCATCTGTACAGAAAAATCAGAATTAACATTCTGGGTCAAGTGACTCTCCCTCAGAACTGAAGTAGTGGATAGAGGTACAATTACAACATTTAAAAGATATTTGGATATGTATATGAAAGTTTTAGTGGGATATGGGCCAAATGTAGTCATGGGATTGTGGTAATACAGTAAAAATAATAACAACAATTTGCATTTATATAGCTCTTTAATGTAATTGTGTTGAAGAAAAGTGGCATTAGCACTGGAGACATTAATGGGACTAAAAGTTGATAAATCCCTCGAACCTGATAGTCTTTATCTTAGCATGTTGAAGGAAGTGACAATAGCTATTGTTGATGCATTGGTAATTATCTTCCAAAATTCTATATATTCTGGAAAGATTATTGCAGAGTAGGAAGTGAGCGAGAGAAAACATAGGAAACTATAGACCTGCTAGTCTTATATCAGTAGAAGAGAAAATTCTAGGAACTGTTATAAAGAATGGGATAGATATAGACTAAATGGATAATGATCTGATTGGCATAGTCAGCATGGATTTGTGAATGGGAAATCATGTTTGATGAACTTGGAGTTTTTCCTGAACAGATTACTTAAAAAACTAATAGAGAAGAGTCAATGGACATAGTATACTTAAATTTTCAGAAGGATTTTGATAAAGTGCTTCCAGAAGGCTGGTTTGAAACATTAAAGCACATGGCACTGAATGTAATACACTGGTATGGATTAATGATTAGCTAACAGACAGAAAACAGAGCAAGAATAAGTGGGTCATTCTCATGCGACTAGTGGGATATTAGTAGAAATAGAATTTGGGCACCAGCTGTTCCCAATACATATCAATGATTTGAAAGTGGGAAACAAATACATATTCCCAAATTTGCAAATGATACAAAGCAAAGTGGAAATGTGTGTTGTGAGGAAGATGTATAACATCTTCAGTAGGATTTGGCAGAGTCAGAGTCAGAGGTACATAGTTCGGAAACAGGTTTTTCAGCCCAACTTGTCTATGTCAATCAGGTTTCCTACACTGAACTAATTCCATTTGCCTCCATTTGGTCTATATCCCTCTAAACTTTCCTATCCATGTATCAGTCCCAAACGTCTTTTAAATGCTGTAGTTGTATCCGCCTCTACTATTTCTTCTGGAAGCTCGTTTTATATACGCACCACTGTCTGTGAGAAATTTTGCCCCTCAGGTCCCTTATATATCTTGCCCTCTCAAATTAAACCTATACCCTCTAGCTTTGGGTTCAGGGGAAAAGACCTTGGCTATTCATTTATCTATGCCGGTCATGACTTTATAAACCTTTATGAGGTCAACCCTCATTCATCTACGCTCCAGGGAAAATAAGTCCCAGTACAACAAACTTATAAATCTTTAATGCATCCTTTCCAGTTTAATATCATCCTTCCTGTAACACGGTGATCAGAATTGTATGCCTTACCAATAGCTTGTACAGCTGTAACATTATGTCCGAACTCCTGTGTTCAATGTTCTGACCATTGGAAGCAAATGTGGCAATGTCTTCTTCACCTACCTGTCTACCTCTGACAGCACTTTCAAGGAACCTTGTACCTGCATCACAAGGTCTCACTGCTCAACAACATTCCCCAGAGCCCTACCATTAATGGCACGACCCTGGTTTGTCTTATCAAAATGCAACATCTCACATTTATCTGATTTAAATTCTATCTGCCATTTCTTGGCCCACTGGTCCAGTTAATCAAGATCCCACCATACCCATCGTTAACCCTCTTCACTGTCTACTATACCACCAATTTTGGTGTCATTCACAAATTTACTAGCCATGCCTCCTATATTCTAATCCAAATTGTTTGTATAAATGTGAAACAACAGTGGACCTAGCACTCATTCTTGTGATACACTGCTGGTCACTGAACCTCCAGTCTGAAAAACAACCCTTCACCACTACCATCTGACTCCTACTGTCAAGCCAATTTTGTATCCAATTGGCTAGCTCTCCCCGAATCTCATGTGATCACACCTTCCTAACCAGTTTACCATTAAGTACCTTGTCAAAGGCCTTCCTAAAGTCCATGTAGAGAACATCTATTGCTTTGATCTCATCTATCTTCTTGGTTACCTCTTCAAAGTTCAAATTTGTGAGACACGATTTCCCACGCCCATGCTGACTGCCTCTAATTAGTCCTTGCTTTACGAAAGGCACACAGATACTGTCTCTCAGAATCCCCTCTAATAATTTATGCATCACTGATGTCAGGCTCACCAGTCTGTAGTTTCCTGGCTTTTCCTTTCAGCCTGTCTTAAATAATGACATAATATTAGCCACTCCCCAGTCTTCTGGCACTTATGTGCCCAATTGCCATTGTTGAAACAAGTATCTCACTAGGCGCCTTGCAATTTCTTCCCTAGCTTCCTACAATGTCTTGGGATACACATGATCAGGAACACATCTATCTTATATGTTTTAAGACCTCCAGAACCTCATTTTCTGTAATGCAAATTCTTTTCAAGACATTATTATTTATTTCTGAGTACTCTAACTTCCACATCTTTCTCCACTGTGAATAATCACGAGAAATATTCATTCAGGATCTCGTCCACCTCATGTGACTCCACACATAGATTGCCTCAATGGGATCATTAGGGAGCTCTATTCTCTCCTTAGGTACACTTTTTCCCTTAACATGCTTGTAAAATTGATTTGGAGTCTCCTTTACCTTATCAGCAAAAGCTAACTCATGTAACCTTTTGTCGTCCTGATTTCCAACTTAAGTGTAGTCTTATACCCCCTTTTCTCAAGAGGGATTTATTTGATCCCAGCTGCCTATACCTAGCATACATCTCTGCCTTTTTCTTGACAAGAGCCTCAATATTTGAAGTTATATAGTGTTTCCTAGTCCTGCCAACACTAACAGGAATATGCTGGCCCTGAACACTTGTTATCTAGGTTTAGGAAATGGGCAAGAAATTACAATTGGAAAAGAAAATTAAATGGAAACTAAAATGGAAAAATGTGAGGCGATTCTTCTTGGAAGGCAAAACCAATGTGCAGAGAATTACTTAAATGGTATTAGCTTGGAAAGTATAGATTGACAAGGAGACCTAGGTTTATTTGTACATCAGTCACTGTAAACTACCGTGCAGGTGCAGCAAGCTATTTGGAGGAATCACCTCAGGATAAATATTATTGCAATACATGAAATGAAGCAAAGGTAAATTGGGAAAACCAGGCTTATATTCCCAGAGTTTCAAAGAATGAGAGGTGATCTCTTTGAAACTTATACAATAGTTGAAAGGGACAGACCAGATAGATATATATATAAGATGGTTTCCCTGATTGGGGGAACCAGGACACACAACCTAAAAATAAAGGAAATGCCACTTAGGTCTGCAATGAGAAGAATCTTTTTACTCAGAGGGTGTGAATTCTTGAAACTTTCTATCCCAGAGGGTTATGGAAGCTCATACTTTGAGAACTTATAGAGTGAGAGACTGACAGATTTCTGACTGCCAGCGGCATATAGTATTATGAAGATGAGGTCAGTAAAAGACTCTATCAGTAAGCTCTATCAGCCACTGATGTATTGAGTGGTGTGGCACACACAATGGGCAGAATGGCTAACTCCTGTTCCTATGCAAAACAGCCCAAGGTAATTCATAGGAGCATAAGACATAATTGACACTGACCTAATAAGTGGGCATGTAGACAAAACATCTCAGAGATAGTTTTGACATGCAGCATAAAAGGGACAGGTGGTAGGTATGCAAAGATGTTTAGGAAGGACATTTCACATCAGAGAGCATAGATGGCTGAATGAACTGCCTCCAATTCTGGGGTATAAGGAATGTTGGATAGATGGAAGTGTCATCAAGTCAAACAGCTGGAAACGGATCCTTTGGTCCAATATAATCTCAAACTAAACTAATCCCACCTGCCTGCTCCTAGCCCATAACCCTCCAAATCTTTCCTATTTTTATACTTACCTTTTAAATGTTGTAAATGTGCCCACATCCTGCAGAATCAGACTACAGAAAAATAATATAATTTCACAACGGGGAGGGACAGCAACAAAAAAAAAACTGAGAAGGGCCTGAAAGGAGCTAATGGTAATGAACAGGATTAAAAACTAAAATAGACAAATTAATGTCATTGAAGACATTGGAATTTCAGGTTAGATGGACATGACAGAAAATAAGAGAACCATAATTCTGGTTATATGCAGTCAGAGAAGAGACCATACATAAAGTTATAACATTGAAGTCTGAGGCCCTGTGCTGAGATGAAATTCACTATCAAATAATATGACAAAAGAATGCTCTTTAGCCCACTAATGGTGGTACATCCTACATACATTAATGCATTTTGCCCCACATTGCCAAATTTCTTTTTTAAGTTGTTGCAAATCAATATCTAAGGCAGCAGTAAATTTTCAATTCAGAGATCATTGTGACATTCACACTTGCATGTGTGTTCCAGTAATTCCCTGGTGTACAGCATTATCCCAGTAGTTCACACTAATGCCTCACAATGCCAGAGACCTGGGTTGACTGTTAGTGCAGACATGGTGGGCTGCAGGGATTATCTCTGATTGAAATTATAAAGTTTCAAAAAAATCAGGTAAAAATACTCACAATGCATTTTGTTACTTTCCTGAAAAGCTTCATCATCTTTGTCAACTGCAGATGGCAGAGTGCAGTACTCATTTATATTATCATCTAAATACCAACTCAGATTTTCATCCACAACACTGAACATCATGACAAAGTCCTGGTCAACATCTTTACGTTTCAGTGTCACATCATCCAAAATTCCTGTAAACATTGAAATAAAACAAGGAGCTCAGTCTGATTTTAGGAAATTTGTATTTTGTACATTCACATGACTAAAAATATGTGTGAGCCTTTATTTAGAATATCAAATTCTGATCATCTGTTTTATGGTCAAACCATGTGAAAGGTTCCCCCATCATTGTGGTTTCAAAGAGTAAACAATAACATAGCACAGGAACAGGTCCTTCAGCCCTCCAAGCCTGTCTTGACACATTTTGCCCTTCCTTACTAAAATATCCCCAAATTGTTGATCTCCCAGAAGAAGGATGAACTGGCTCTCCATATTTTAAAGGTAAAAACAATGACTGCAGATGCTGAAAACCAAATACTGGATTAGTGGTGCTGGAAGAGCACAGCAGTTCAGGCAGCATCCAACGAGCAGCGAAATTGACGTTTCGGGCAAAAGCCCTTCATCAGGAATAAAGGCAGTGAGCCTGAAGCGTGGAGAGATAAGCTTCCCCAATTGGTCACAACAAGATTAATATACAAAGAATATCCTCTCTCGTAGATACCTTTCTCCGAGGCCAAATGAACTTAATTTATAAAAAGGAAACAATTTAACCAGATTTTCCTGAGTTAACAAAGAATTACTTGAATAGTTAATAAAGTCAAGAAGAAAAAATGAAATATACATGCATACAGATTAGAAATACAAATTGAACCCAATTAAAGATAGACAGATCAATCTGTATAGTTTGGTCATGAACAGTAGATGATGGAGCAATGATGGTTGCAACAGATGATTTCCAGATTCAAGTTTTTGCAGGTTCGTTGAAGTGCTTTTGTCCTGCTTCCTTTTGATGGTGGCTGGTTGGCTGCACCTGGAGCAAGAGAATCCCTCTTTGTCTTAAAAAACCGAAAGAGAAAATGCTGGAAAATCTCAGCAGGTCTGGCAGCATCTGTAAGGAGAGAAACGAGCTGACGTTTCGAGCCTAACTGACCCTTTGTCAAAGCTCCTTCTTTGTCTTGTTTCCTTTGAATTGGCTGCCTGACCAACTACCTTCTAGCATTCAGAATGAGCACATTGATTACCTACAATGCAGGAATGGCTAGTGGATGGATCTTTGACTATGACCTTCACAGCACAGGATGGGACAGTCACTCAGTGGTTAGCACTGCTGCCTCACAGCATGAGGGACCCATCCTCGGGCAACTGTTTGTGTGGATTTTGCACATTCTCCACATGTCTGCGTGGATTTCCTCTGGGTGCTCCAATTTCCTCCTGAAGTGCATGTTGGGTGTAATGGCCATGCTAAGTTGCCCATAGTGTCTAGGGGTGTGTAGCTTAGGTGAATCAGCCATGGAAAATGCAGGGATAGAGTAAGAGGGTGAGTCTGGGTGCGATTGTCTTCAGAGAGTCAGTGTGGACTTGTTGGACTGAATGGGAAGAAGGGCTTATGCCCTATACGTCAATTCTCCTGTTCCTTGGATGCTGCCTGACCTGCTGCGCTTTTCCAGCAACACATTTTCAGCTTGTTGGACTGAATGGCCTGTTTCCACACTGCAGGGATTCTATGATCCTATATGATTCACACTACTGCTTAAGCCTATGCTAGTACACAGATGTACCTTAGATCACTGACACTTGATTATCTTGGTTCTCCAGCACACCTTCTTCCAACAGCACACACAAACCAGGTTTTTAGTCCTTTATCTTGTGTATCCTTGAAAGGGAAGCCACAAAACATGTCTCTCAGCCAGATTATTGTCCTTTCTCCAACGAGATTACAATTCAGTTTGCATTGCAATCCTCGCTTTTAGTTCCATCCATTGCATCTTTCTTAGCACATCATCAAATGTGACATTCCAAGGTCTCTCTCTCTTTCTCCAGACAGCTACTGAATCTACATCCACACTATCTTTTGGTTGTAAGTGAGGGAATTAGAACATAGAACAATGCAACACAGAAACAGAACCTTCAGCCCTCGATGTTGCGCCGACCTGTCAACTATTCTCAGCTCGTCCCCCTACACTATCCCAAAATCATCCACGTGCTTATCTAAGGATTGTTTAAATCTCCCTAATGTGGCTGAGTTGACTACATTAGCAGGTAGGGCATTCTACGCCCTTACCACTCTCTGTGTAAAGAACCTGCCTCTGACCATCTGTCTTAAATCTATCACCCCTCAATTTGTAGTTATGCCCCTCATACACGCTGACGTCACCATCCTAGGAAAAAGGCTTTCACTGTCTACCCTATCTAATCTTCTGATCATCTTGACTGTCTCTATCAAATCCCCTCTAAGCCTTCTTCTTGCCAATGACAACAGGTTTGAGTCTCTCAGCTTTTCCTCATAAGACCAGGCAACATCCTGGTAAATCTCCTCTGCACCTTTTCCAATCTGGGGTTATGATCCATCATCATGATCTCTGCTAATTTATGTACAGATAATCCACTTACAGGAAACCAAAAAGTGCTGGAAAAATGCAGCAAGTCTGGCAGATCTGTGGAGAGACAGGCTTAGTGTTTGAGGCTAATCTAACTTTTCTTTGGGTTCTGAAGAGTAAGAACAGAAACAGACCATTAAGGCTGCTCTGGCATTCAATGCATTTATGGCTCATGTAATAATCCAGAACCCCACTTTCCTGCCTTGCTCTGTAAACCTTGATTTCCTTACTGATTAAAAATAATCTGTCCATCTCAGCCTTCAATATACTTCATGTACAGCGAGCAGTCATGGTCGAGTGCTTAAGTTAACAGATTATGAATCCATTGAGGCTAACTCCATGAAAATTCGAGACCGGGTGAGTCCGATCCTCACTGCTGTCCTTTAGGGTGCAGTATGGTAACTCAGTGGTTATCACTGCTGCCTCATAGCACCAGGGACCCCAGTTCAATTCCATTCTCAGGTCACTGTCTGTGTGGAGTTTGCACATTCTGTGTTTACATGGGTTTCTTCCCACAGTCCAAAGATGTGCAGATTGGGTGAATTGACAATGTTAAATTGGCCCATGTGCCCAGGGATGTATAGGTTAGATGTGTTAGCCATGGGAAATATAGGGTAGGGGGTTGGGTTTGGGTGGGATGCTCTCTGGAGGGTCAGTTGGACCTGTTGGGCCGAATAGCTGGTTTCCACGTTATATAGATTTGGATGATAATTACTTAGCTAAACATCCATCCAAAACCGAATGACAAAAATTTTAACTGCAATAAATAAAGCATTAACAGAAGGGAAAGACATTTTTAAACAATCTGAAATAAATCATTCTACACAAGTTAACACAATTTACTAACATAAACTGCAAAGAGGAAATTAGGGAAAAGTGTAGCAGAGGTAGCCGATTCACGAACAGGCTTCATTTATGCTGCTGACCTGTCCTTGTAGCCACAGTATTTATCTGGATGGTCAAGATCAGTTTTTGTCAGTTTTCTCTGGGATCATGGTAATATATATTTTTTGGAGCTAGGATAGGCAGATACAAGAAAGTGAATCTACCACAGGATTAGGGGGTCGACAATGTGAAGGCAGTGTTGACAGCAGGGCACTACTTCTATGGAATTAACACTAGGTTCATGATTTAATAAGAGAAAGTACATCAGACTTGCCTGGGGAGAAAATCAGAATTGTTAAGTAAGGGAAATCTAACCATTCTAACCATTATGTTGTAATCCTGATCTATGAAGTGCGCACTTTAAACAGCAGCCAGTTCTAAGACCCATCTAAGTCCAAGCATACTTTAACAACAGGACTGTTATTCAAGATAAAAGATATTAAATCGGGTGAACTAATTTAAAGCTTGGGACCTGGAATTTGATGTGCAGGAACAATTGAACAACCCATGATATACTGTACCTTTCTTACATGTTAACAGCACTCCGATCAAACCTGAGGAAATATCCTTTGGAGCATCTACATGGGAATGGTAAATCCAAGTTAAACAAGCTGGGTCAGCATCTGTAGGTGCATACTCTTTCTTGACTATCCATGTATAGATGTGACTTCCTCCTGGTGGAACAGCATCATCTGCCTTATATTTACCTGATGTTTGATCAGGATAAAAAGCACCTGTAAAAAAGAACAGCTTTCATCATTCTACGTTAGAGGAATTTAATCTAAGAATTAGAGTACAGTATAAGCGCAAGTTTTCAGAAATGGAAGTCACTGGTAAATTGCATAATACTGATTTTGAAGTAGTTTCAGAGAATTAGAAGCATTATAAGCAGTTGCACTAAACAAAGCAATACCAGCATCTGATATGAATAGTGTTGGAAGAGGGAACAAATAAAAAATGCCCTCATGACTCAGAAGGTAAAGAAGAAAGCCAACGACTTGGCAATGAGAAAGGAGGAAGGGTCTCTGAATTCTATGCAGTGGTTATCATGTACAAGAAAAAACTAACAAAATTCAAATATTCATACTATAGTTATTTCACATGTTTCTATACATGTATTGACAGGAACTAGTATATGTGATTCTTACAAGCAACTCTAGATCTAATTAGCAATTTTTAAAGCTGGTTTTTATTAAGCTGATAAAGAATTTTAATTAGTGCAAATTTAATTGTGAACAAACAGGACAACTAGAATAATTCTAGCAATCATAAATATGTAAGAGGAAGGACTGGTGAAATCATTTTACTGGCTTACAAATTTGCCCTGCCTACAGCTGTTGATACAGACTGCAAGCAAGCTTTGATTTCAGTGTGCAGCACAGCATTTTCTCAATAGGGAATTCAGTGTCTACCTGGTTCATGATTCATAGTTCATCTCAGCCTCTTAAAAGGCAGCCAGGACTTTTTAAAGGGGTGATGAGGAGGTGTTTGGAAGTACTTCCAAATAAACGTGTTGGGCTATAGCCTGGTGTTGTGTGCTTTTTAAATTTTTATAGGGGAGCTGCACTTATTCACAGGAGATGTTGCAGATTATTTGTGGAAGACTTGGCTGCAAGGGAAAGTACAACAAAAAAAGCAACAGTCCAGATAGGAGTTCCCAAATGAGTTGCAGGAAACACTAGTCCAGAAGGTGGACAGGAACCAAGGTACCACATATCAGAAGGAGGCTAGTGAGCCCCAAGGCACACCTGGAAAAAGGATTATGAGCACTCAAGGCTTCACAGGAGGCTCCCAAGCACTGAGGATGTCACCTAGACAGGGGACGAAACGTCTGCAACACAAATTCCCAGCTCAGCGAACAGAACCACAACAACGAGCATCCAAGCAACAAATCTTCTCACGAACTTTGAACTCACTTTGAAAGCTGTACGCTGAGCATCTGGCAGCAGTGCTGGTAAAAGTTCAGTGATCTCACATGGCTGGTCAATGTCAATGAATGCAACTTCCCAACTCTCCCCTTCACTAACCTCTCATGTTGCTCAATGCACCTCACACCTATCACTCACTCACCAGCAATCAGGACTCACTCCATCATGAGTTCTAAAGTAGTCAGACTCTCACCCAGCTTTCACAAACCTCCAAATATTCAATTATTTCTGGCACATCACTTAAACACAGTGTTATGGACCAGACCAGACGCCTTCAAAATATAATAAGAAGGTAGCCTAGACCCTAACTTTTTCTTATTTTAAAGATAATTGTGAGATGCTACATTCCAGATGCAATCTGATTGGTCAAGCTACTTGGCATTAAGCAAAACACAATTTAATCAAACACTATAGTCAAAATACAGCAAAATAAAGAAGGAATTGGAATAACTTAACTCTACTGAAAAAAACGTAACAGAATAACAGAATTATTACTAATTAATGGTTCCAATATATTAACATCCCGTAAAGACACCCTTGGAGAAAAGCCAAATTCAGAAAACAGATTATCTCACATGAAGCTTCTGTGCCAGGGAGAGAACCCTCGAGCTTTTGGTTATAATTGACACAATGACAAAAAAAAAAGCTTCTACTCTTCCAAGACCCCAACAGCAACTGCTGAAAGCTGAACCTAAAATTGTTGGTTCTGTGGGAGCTCGACCACACCCATTCAGGCTGCTTCTATTGTTCTAACTTGTTAAAAACAAATACCCAGGGCTTCACAAGGTTTTATCTTTCCACATGTCACACAATCTCTCTCTGAAAGAAACCAGGACAAAACACAGCTCTTAAAGCCACTGTTGGATACTCTCCTTTCTCTTCTTAGTGGTCAATAGATAAAAATTTGAGACTTTTTATAAAGAATCCGTGACAGTTACATTCTGGCTGCCAAGAATAAGCATGTGACAGCATAGTTTGTCAATTCTAAGTTCAGCTTACTTTTTTAAGCATTAAGACACTGGTAGCTTTATCTTAATTATATTTTGTTTTCAAGCCTTAGCAACACCATAAGCCAATTTGAGCATGACATTCAGTCAGTAAGTCACTTGACTTGACCACTCTGTTTGTCACATAACCCTATTAGCAGCAAAAACAAATTTAAACTGTTTTACAATATTAACTTAATCAGATAAGCTGTTCCCTTGTATTTTTAATTGTTATATGATTTTAATTCAATCAAATAAGCTGTTTATTATGTTTTGAACTGTTATAAGACATTGGCTCAATCATATTCTTTTCTTATATCCCCACAACTACAGTATCACCACAATTGAGTAACATGCACACTGACATTCTGCCCCTCTCCTTACAAAACAATAACAAGAGGGAGAGCTGCATACTGCATTAATTGGCCCCACTGGAGGAGATGTTATGCCACATAGTGGCAATGGCTGTTATTAAAAATATTGCATCTGGTGATGTAAAAAAACATTCAAGGTAATGGTTCCTGTCTTAAACCCCTTCTCAAATTCCACTTAAACTTCATCCTGTTATCCATCATAAAGTGTAAGCTGCAGATAATGTGACAATGGACCACTTATTTACCATTCCATCCCACTACCCTCAATCCAGATGAAAGCATTTTTACTTTCAGATACTCAAGAATATACACCTGGCCAGCTAGAACAGACTTATTGTGTAAGTTGCAATCATCAGCAGAATTCTGCTGGAGAAGCAAAATCATTTGACACTGGAAATCACCAGTTCAGCTACTGGCACCGTACATCATTGTTAACTAGCATTGTGCAGTTATAGAGTCATACAGCCATACAGCATGAAACTAGACCCTTTGGTCCAACTCATCCATGCCAACCAGGTTTCCCAAATTGAATTAGGCCCATCTAATCATGCAATTTTGGTCAGGTGTTATAGGATGCTGTTCCTCTATCTATTTCCTTCCACTCATTCTTGTGTTTTCCTGTTTCTGTTTTCAGCTTGACTCAGGGCTTTGTGCAAAACACACAGGCCATTTTTAACAACATAGAAATAGTTACCATTTCGAAGACAACACTTACACAGACCCAGTCACGATGCAGCATCTGGTCGATATACTAAATCACACTGCAGCATAGACAGATGTTACCAACTGTCTCAATGCTGCAATGGAAAACTCAGACTGTAATCATGAGATCCATGTTTGTTGCCATGCAAGTTCAGATTGGTGCCGTGCAAGCTCAGAATGCTGCTATTATGATTGTAGAACATTATTTTCCAGGAAGGGTGCAGAGAACATAAATATGTATGTCCCTTCTCTGTTGCTCTAGCCTATAATGTGCCACCTGCCCTTCAGGTAGGTGTTCATGAGACATGGCTGCAACTGTTGAATAGTTGGAGGATGTGGAAGTTGTGACAGGTGTAATTGAAGCAGCATTGAAAAGCTTGAAGGGTGAGGGGGAGTATCTGAACTTTAGGTATGAATTCTAATTATATCTTGTCATATCCTCTCTTATCATTAAGGATGCAATCACTTTAATCGTGAAAGCTATTCCTCCCCCTTACCATTTTTGCACTTGACCACATAACCAGGTTTATTTTGCTTGCGGGACATTTCGTAGAATTTTCCTCAGAATCTAATGAACTATGGGTGTGCATGGCTTCTTTCACAGGCTCACACAAATATACAGATATAAAGATATTGAAGGAAAATGTCATAGCCCAGTGTATCTGATACAAAATGGTTATTATTGCTACTAGTAGAATGTTCAGAGCTATTTTGTTGAATAAACTCCATTTATTTTTAGCTTAATTCAAAATGACCTCAGACTCCAAAGTGAATTTGTTATTAATAGCACCACTATTTTGGTTAGGTAGTTAATACTTCCTGCAGCTCTGGCATTTTTGAGCATTTGCTAAGGCACAGTGGTACTATCTCCAGCTTTGTCAGATGGAGAAAGTTTAAGTTCACTTCCAGAGGTTTACGCATATAACACTGATTGAAAGTGAATATTGACAGAGCACAGTTCTGTTTAAAGAAGGCATCTTTTAGAAGGAATGAGGCCCCAGTTGCTCTTTTAGTTGGATGTAAAAGATCACATGCCACTATTTGAAGAATAATGCTCCTTGATATGTTGGCCAGTACTTATCTGTCAACCAACTTTACTAAAACAATGATCTGGTCATTATTACTCTGCTGTTTGGGAATTTGATGTGCACAAATTGTCTCATTTCTTACACTTCAGAAGCGTATCAATAACTATAAAGCACTTTGTAAATGAAATTCTTTCTTTTACTCAGTAAGATTACCTTCTGAATCTTTCTTGTAGAAAACTCCATGAGGATGCAAAGAATAGGGACGTGATGCAAAATTTTTGAAGTGAATAATAATCAAGTCTTCCACCTCTGCCCTAAGCAGTGGGCCAAGAAATCCAAGCCAGTCAGGTTTCGAAACCTCAGTTGAGTAAGTTGCATCGGTAAACTGTTTATAGATGGCCTTTTTGTACAATCGTCCAATCCTGTTTTTGCTCCTCGTAAGAAATACTGCTGCATTCCTATGAACAAACAAACATATGATCAGCCATATCACTTTTGAATAAAATATTCCTTATAAAAGGAAGAGTCAAAACTTTAATCTCCTTACTGGGTGTTGAACATTCAATTATTAATCCATCCTAATAGAATAGAAGAAGGGGTTATGATGCAAGCTCAAATCTGAATGTTATAGTTATATCTGGCATTATCGTGGTAGTTTTTGAACTTCACTCTTACCTATTGACTTTAAAATAGAAGTGAACGTTCAGGAAAAAGTGTCAGAGGAAACGTTTGTCTTGTTTTGTAGTTTGGCGAAATTTGGACTACTACCCCAATTATTAGGACAAGGCCATAAACAGCCAGACCTGAATATAATTTATCAGTAGCAGGACTTGGTTTCAATAAAGAATGAAGTTTAATGGCCATCCAAGAGCAGCAAGGATAAATACACCCTATTGTCCCTGCCTCTCACACTACCATCTGACAATACAGCACTCAGCTCCTTTGCACAACCTCTTAATATTTCCCTCCAACACTTCCTACACCTCAGTCACAGAGACACCATAAAACTCATTGCCTTCTCAAATAATCTATTATATGCCATCACACACATTTTCCTTTATACTGTACACCTCCATACTCTATCCAATCATGTTTTTGTTATTGTATGTTCGATGCGTGTCATACTCATTCACATTACAAAGCTTTCCAACATGTGTTCTCTTACACATTGTCCTTTAAGGATACAGCACATAACAACAGACAATAGAACAGTTTAGAGTCCTCAATACACTGCCATTGCACAGGCAAACCAAGAAGATCACTGTCCCAGCAGAAACCCAACAGCATGTCTGAATGTTATTGGTATTCCTTCATTGACTCACATACAAGCTCACTTCAGCTTACATTTTTCAGATCAGGGTTGAACCTTCCTTTGAAGTCTTACATCTTCTTTGTATCTTTGCTCTAGGTCTTAGAATGAACTATAAGAGGAAAATTGCAGTCTCGCATAGAAAGCTGTGAGATATCAGAAATCGTTCCAAGCAAGTTTACCACTTTGGCTGAGAGTGTGAAGGAGTCTGCACCCAATCCTTGTAGAATCATCTTAAAAGCAATACCACTTTAGTCTGCCTTGCAGATTTTGGTGGCCTCCCAGGACACTGTACTGGCACCTTTACAGCCAGAAGATCTATGCTATTAGAGTCATTGATTCATAGAATCCTACAGCATGGAGACACACCCTTTGGCCCAAGCTGGTCCATGCCAATCAAAATGTCTGTCCACGCTTACACCATTTCCCTGCACTTGGGTCATATTCTTCTAAACTTTTCTTAACCATGTATTTTTCCAATGCCTTTTAAATGTTGTTAATGTACCCACCTCAACCACCTCTGCTGGCAGCTCATACCATATGCGTACCACCCTTTGTACTGCTCAGGTTCCCTTTTGTTCTTTTCCTTCTAGCCTTAAACTGATGTCCTCTAGTCCTTGATTTCCCAACTCTGGAAAAAGGACTGAGTGCATTCACCTTATCCATGCCCCTCATGATCTTATACATCTCTGTAAGGTCCCTCTTTCAGTCTGCTACGCTCTAAAGAAAAAGTCCTATTTTGTCCAACTTTTTTCTATAACTCAGACAGGCAACAGACAGCAGCCTTGTAAATTTCTTCTGCATACTTTCCAGTTTATTAACATCCTTCCTATAGCAGCTTGACCAAAACTGAACACAATACTCAAGTGCAGCCTCACCAACGTCCTGTATAACTGCAACATAACTTCCCAACTTCTATACTCAATGCCCTGACTGATGAAGGCCAATGTGCCAAAAGCCTTCTTTACTGTCCTGTCTACCTGTGACTCTACCTTCAGAGAACTGTGAACCTGAACTCCAAGATCCCTCTCTTCCACTACACTTCTTAAGGCCCTACTATTCACCATGAAACTCCGATCTTGATTCCACTTTCCAAAATGCAATATATTTTATAACTTTAATGGAAGCTCAAATCTCTGCCATGTAGATTTTAAATGCCATATTTGGAAATAAGATGAATTAAGTAGATGGGTTTGCAAGCAGTTAGTTTAGGTAAAAACAATGACTGCAGATGCTGAAAATCAAATACTGGATTAGTGGTGCTGGAAGAGCACAGCAGTTCAGGCAGCATCCAACGAGCAGCGAAATCAACGTTTCGGGTTTAGTTTACTGCAATCCATCCTCCCATTGATCATCGGAAGTGATGATGCCCAGCTTTTAAGAAAGTGGCAGTGGTATGCTGCAAGAAGCTAGCAGGCATCTCTTAGGCAGTCTGCACATTTCCCCCTTCCTATCTCTCACAATTAAGAGCCACCATGGTATTAGCAAGCCAGCTGGGCCACACTGCCACAATCTTCTTTATTCTTCTTAGGCAGTTCTTCAAAATCAAGGATGATCTTCTTCTACTCTAGTGTTGTGGATCCTGTGGTGTAGTAATGATGGATCTGCACACTTTGCCACAGGTTGTGTCAATGGTATTTAGGTATAGCAGAACAGGAGTAAGTCTTCAATTTAAGGAAGGGGAACAGTGGGTGCCTTTGTCACTGTGATTTATACATTGCTATGATCTGTGCAGGAAATATGTAGAAAGTCAGAACCTCCATTTTATCTCCCCTTTTAATTTTGTTCTTTTGTTTTCTAACAGGTTAGTGGCTTTGGTAGTTCAATAAAATGGCTAAACTTAAAAGTGAGTGAATGCCCAGGCGAGTGAATGTAGCACCAGCAAAATGCTGGTGTGTTGGAAAGGCAACATGAATCTACTGACTTTTCTACATTTAACTAACATTACATTAACTCACGCCTGCAATTACCATACAAAAAGAGACAACTAAGTGAATCTTTAAACTTGGATTCTAGCTTTACCTGCCAATGCTTAAGCTTGCCAAGTTGACTGAATCACACCTAGTTGAAGGAAAGAAGGTAAACTCACAGCAAATCAGCAATATATTCTACTTGTAATGAGTGGAAGTGATTGTAAAGGCTGACAATGATCAATCTGCGGATAAAAGTGAAAATTTTGAAATTGAATGAATGGGGAGCTAAAATAATTGGCAAGGATTGCAGTGAAAGTTTGTTCTACGCAGAAAATAAGTTCAGCAAATTGGTGTTAGGAGAACCTTTCAGAAAAATGGTCAAAATAATTTAAAGTGATCTCCTGAGCACTTTTCCACCTGATTTTTCAAGTAGCCTGTCACAATGGATTATGATACATCTTCCAAATCCCCAACCAACCACAATTATCCTCAGACATTTTTCCATCATTTTCACACAAAACATTTTGCATGTTTTAATTAATTTATTCACACTTCTTACAAAATGTCTAATCAGCTTACCTAACTGGTAATGTACATTTTTTGGTATTGTAAGTGCATTCCATTTCTTTCCAACTGATTGACTGTCAAAATTTGACTTTCCTATCTTTTGAAGTTTACCCTTTTAATGTCATATTTATTCTTATATTTTTCAAAGCAGACGCTGTTTGTTTAAAATTCTTAAATGTAGTTGTGTTAGTCTGAAAGCTATTGTTAGCATAATATTTGAAGTTTAGTTATCTGTTACTAACTTCTGTGGAAGAAATCTCATTGTCCTTTAACTAATGGCATTCGTCTGGTCAGCAGACCATATGCGAACCATGCAATTCCTCGGGTGCCAATGGAATTGTATACTAACTCAGAAACTGCTAAACACCTAAATGATCTGCCACAATTCTATACTCCTAAGTGTGTTCCAATATGTTTGAAAAAGAAGGCCCAACAAAAACCATTTAAATGACAAAAAGGTGGAAGTATTTATCCATAAGGTGTGTAAGAGGGAGTTGATTCTGTCAGGTATAGAAAGACATCTTGCTCAATATCAAATGATTCAGCAAGCACTGAAGCAAATCTTAGACATGAGAAGTATTGTTTACAGAATCCAATTGTCTGGATGCTGGCCAAAAATAGAACCGAGATGAAAGCTGCTTAGGAACAGCAGTAACTGAATCTATGAAGTGTTAGTAAGTGAGGAAGGCCAAATGTAAAAGATCATACTTTGCACACACATATCCAAAGAGCAGTGCCTCCAGATGCTGCATTTCCATGTATAAGGAGATCTCAGCAATCTCCTGTAATAGGATTAGATGCCTAGTAGGCCAGGCTAAGCAAGTTTATCAGAAATTCTGTGAAAAAATTAGATAGGCTTCCCAGTTCCTAAAACAATCAGGTAGACAGTTTATCCTGTATATTAAAATGAGTTAATACTTTGCAGATTTCAAATTCAAAATGACTTGTGAGCTTTCCATCACCTGAATCGCGCCCAGAATTAATCTCTTATCTAGTTTCAAAGTGACAGAAACTTAAGGCATGAATTCTCAGAGTTCACAGCTGCCAGTGACCACCTCCACATGACTCAGTGGATAGAGGGAGGAAGCATTTAGTTGGAATAGATGTCTCTCTTTTGGGGTGACATCACATCTGAGCTGAGAAGAAACTTGCACAAGTGCAAGTAGGTGGTCCAAATAAAACAGAGATGTATATGGCTGTCAGGTACAGAAACATCATAAGAATTAATCCAGAAGTGATACTGGCCATCAGAATTCAAAATAGTTGTCATCACTAAAATCATGGCCATACTTAGAAATTCATATATCATAGACAGTAAGGAAATGAATTGTAATTTGTTGTGTAAAACCTTTGTGATTTTTTTTCTACAATGTTAGAAAAGGTCACAAAACAAAATTAATGGAGCATGAAGCAGACAATACTGAACTGGAGACCTCGGAGTGAGGGGTGGAGCTTTGTGTTTTTTGGTGGGGTGGGAGAGAGAAATGTAGAATGGTGGCAGAAGAAACAGGAGAAAGTAGTCTAGTGTCACTCCTGCTTTGTCAGGCATCTGAAGAATTGCTTCAAAAAACACTCATATTTTTGATTGCTGCATAGATGTATGTGTAAAACTTTAAGAGGATAGCATTAGTTTCCTGGATGAGTAATGATAAAATAGAACATATTTTTCTTCACGCAGGCCATTATAGTATTGTTAAAGACTTTAATGCCTATGTACGGTAAAATACTTGTATTTATACAGCTCTCTTGGCATCCACTGGGTGTCTCAAAATGCTTTACAGCTCATGAATATAATTCCAAATTACTGCTCCTCGGATGCTGCCTGAACTTCTGTGCTCTTCCAGCACCACTAATCTAGAAACTATTATACTGTAATCGTGTTACAAGGTATGTAACACGATTTTAAAATCATTTGAGAGTTTGAAGTTTTGAATTTGAACCAGTTGCATGTGGGCTTTTATAATGTCTGAAAGAGTTTAATTATTAAGTTGTAAGTATTTCCGTAGCCATGATGCTGTTTTTGAAAAAAAGTGAGAAAGGGGTTATTATTGAGGTGAGTTTGGTAAGATAGGGTGAGAGAACTTGTTTATAACATTCTTTAAAAAAGATAATTTCAGCCTATAGTGTATAGCTTCAAAACAGCAGCAAATTATCAATATAGTGCCTTTGATTGAATAAAATTTGAAGTAATTCACAAGAGCATTATGAAAGAATATATGATGTAGAATCACATGAGAAGATGAGATCAGATGATAATAAAGCTTTTCAGAATTAGATTTCAGGCAGTGTGTCAGGGAAAGAAAATAAGGGGAGGGAGTTGAATTCAAAAGCAACTAATGGCACCCCTATGGCATACCTCACTTCTGATTTTTATCCCACCTTAAAACCTGCCATTCCCAGAACAACTCGCCACTCAGCGGTTATCTCAAAATCCACCTGCATCCCTCATGTCCACTTCACTATTTAAAACCTGGTGTGCATTCAGAGAAACACTGTCAGTCAGAGCTATCCTGCAAGGTTCCTGATACTTGTCCTGGGCTTCCTGCTTTGTGGGCAGAGTCTTGGAGATCCTGTTGGAAGGTGTGGAGCTGATGTGGGATGACTCCAAGACCAGCAATGCATCCACAATACCAAACCATGCCAATCTGATCCAAGGTTGCCACCCAGATTAAAATGGTGTCAGACATCTGAAGGAAAACAAAGTACTACAAGAGGAAGGTTAAAGAACTTGTCCACTGTGCCAAAGTAAGTGCCACCATCTTCTCTCTGCTACTTCACACATCCAGGAGGCTTACGTTCTAACACTCACATTGTCACATACAACATCTTTCCACACTCACTCTTACATATCCCAACTCACATAACCACTACCTCTGCATGTCATCTCCACTGCCTATTCACTTGCTCAGGACACATCCCAAGTACATCAACAGCAGAATCTGAGCCACCTACTTTCACCATAATAGCTGCATCTGTCTCATTCCAGGATTAGTGAGTATCCTAGTGTATTAGATTTGTCACATGTCTATTTAATCCTGTTCTTACACTGAAGACAATGGTGGGAAGCTTCAGCTAGCACCAGAGTATAAACCTGGCTTCATGGCAGGATATCAATTTGAAACTGCTTAATTACAATTAGTTTCAAATGAGGAAATGCTAAAAAAAACCTCTTTTTGTAACACATCAGTATCACACATGTGACAAACTGAAAATCTATTTTGATTTCAAACTGGTGCATCAATTTATTTGTGGGCGAATAATGGAGATAATATGCGCAATTTTGAGTATGATTTGACACATAAAATTGGTTGTACTGTGGTCCAGTTAAACTTTCAATATTATGGCTGTGAATGTGATGCAAAGATGTTATGACACTACAGCAAGACTCGCAAGCGAGTGCTTAGGTATTTCATTTAGAGTATAACAAAAGGCACATCATGTTTAAATAATGAAGTAATTGTCAGCATTTCATGTTTGGGGCTGAAAACATACTGCAGCTGTTACAAGTTATCAAAGAAATATTCAAGAACCAACATAAATTTATTTTGAAAACCTCCCCTTCAATTTTGACTTCAACTATCTCTACTGCAATTACTGAAGGCAGGCTGCCCAATTAATTTTTATTCATTAATGTTTTGAATATAAATATTTATACATCCGTGGGCTTTAAGAAAATAATGTACATTCTTGTCAGACTCCTTAAAGGAAGCCTCACTGCATACATTCTGAAGTAATATGGAATCATTTTATATCGTTTTGTTCAGCAGCTGTGGGCATCACTGGTTTGGCCTGCATTGTCAATCCCTAATTGTCCTGAGTAGGTGGTAGTGAGCCATTATTTTGAATCACTGCAATCCATGCAGTAACTGCTCCGTGAGTACCAATAATGAGGGGGTTCCAGGAATTTGACCTAGCCACAGTGAAAGAATGACAATATAATTCCAAGTCAGGATGCTATGTGCCTTGGAGGGGAGCTTGCAGAAAGTGGTAGAGCAATGTATCTTCTGCCTTTGTTCTTCTAAGTGGTACCAGTTGTAGGTTTCGAAGGTACAATTTAAGGAAGCTTGAGAGGTTGCTGTGGATCATCTTGTAATTTGGTACACACTGCTGTCAATATCACTGATGTTGAGCATCTTGAGTGACATTGGAGCTGCACCCATCCAAGCTACCATATTCAATTGATGACATTGGAGCAGAACATTGACTGCTTGTTGATTAATCAGGGCAACCTTTTTTTGTTGACATTGCAATAATGAGGTAAAATAGAATAGACAAATGGAAGAACTTTTGTATTCATTCCTGAGATGTGAGCATCGCTGCCAGGCCAGCATTTATTGCCCACCCCTAGTTGCCCTTTGGTAAGCTGCTTCTTGCTGCAGTTCACGTGCTGGGTTGACCAACAATACTATTGGGGAGGGAATTCCATGATTTTGACCCAGTGACAGTGAAGGAACAGCAATATATTTCCATGTCTGGAAGTGAATGGAATGGAACGGAAGGGAATGGAATGGAATGGAATGGAATTTATTGTCATGTGTACCGAGATCATAGTAAAAAGCTTTGTCTGGCATGCAATACAGGCAAATAACATAGTTAAGTAGCATAGATAGTAAATAATAGGTAAACAGTGGCAAAAACAAAAACACAGATACAGGTGAATGTTAAGAGTTTGTGAGTCCATTCACTATTCTAACAACAGTAAGATAAAAACTATTACGAAACCGGCTGGTGCGTGTATTCAGGCTTCTATACATTCTCCCCGATGGTAGAGGTTGTAGAAAAACATTGCCAGGGAGGGTTGGCCTTTTCTTGACAGCGGGCCTGGTAGATGGATTCAAAAATGGGAGGTTGGCCTTTGTGCCTGTCTGGACCCGGTTCACCACTCCCTGTAATCATCTCCGATCTTGAATGCTACAGTTGCCATTCCAGGTAGTGATACATCCAGACAGAATGCTCTCAATGGCGCACCTATAAAAGCTGGCAAGGGTATTCGCCGTCATGCCAAATCTCCTCAGCTGCCTGAGGAAGAAGAGATGTTGCTGGGCCTTTGTAACCAATGCATCCACATGAAGAGTCCAAGAAAGCTTGTTGTGGATGACCACTCCCAGGAGCTTGACACTCTCCATTTGTTCCCCCTCTGTGCTGTTAATGTGTAGGGGGGCATGAGTAACATTCCATCGAAAGTCAATAATGAGTTCATTGGTTTTGCCAGCATTGAGAGCTAGGTTGTTCTCAGTGCACCATTTTTCAGGTCTTCCACCTCTCGTCGGTGGTCTGTTCATAGCCATCTCAGATTCGACCCACCATGGTGGTATCATCAGCAAACTTGTAAATGACATTAGTCTGGTATTTGGTAACACTGTCATGTGTGTACAGTGAGTACAGTAGGGGCTGAATACACACCAAGTTGGGGGGGCGCTCTAGTTTTGAGTGTTAGTGAAGATGAAATGTTGTCCCCAATCTTCACTGATTGTGGCCTGTGGGTCAGGAAACTGAGAATCCAGTTACAGAGAGTGGGGCTTAGTTTGAGACCACTAAGTTTAGTGATCAGTCTCATGGGAATAATAGTGTTGAAGGCTGAAATGTAGTCAATGAGTAGGATTCTTACGTAGCTGTTCTTGGAGTCAAGATGTTCTAGGGAGGAATGAAGGGCAAATGATATGGCATCTGACGTGGATCTGTTGGTCCAATAGGCAAATTGGAGTAGGTCAAGAGTAGTGGGGAGACTGTACTTGATTAATGCCATGACCAGCCTTTCAAAGCACTTCATGACCACCAAGGTTAGGGCCACTAGGGGGTAGTCATGATGCATGAGCCTTCGTAGATGCAGGGATGATGTTGGCCCTCTTGAAACAGGCATGGACAGTGGCCTGCTGCAGGGAGGTGTTGAAGATGTCTGAGAAGACCCCTGCCAGTTGATCTGCGCATGCTCTGAGCACACAGCTTGGTATTTCATCTGGTCCAATCGCTTTCCTTGGATTCACACGAAGGAAAACTGATCTGACCTCTGATGCAGTGACTGTTGGGATAGGTTCGTCAGCACTTGTCAAAATAGGTGTTACCTCTCCGCTGAAATTCTGCTCAAAGTGAGCATAGAAGGCGTTGAGATGATCTGGAAGGGATATGTCATTGTCTGCTATCTTGCACTGTCTCTTTTTAGAACCTGTGATGTCATTCAGTCCTTGTCATAGTCGCCGGGTGTCTGTCTGGGTCTCTAGTTTGGATCAGTATTGGTCCGAGGCTATTTGATTGGCTCTGCGAAGATCATACTTGGATTTCTTATATTTAAGTGGGTCTCCTGATCTGAAGGCCTCACACCTGGTTTTAGCAGGTTCTGTATGTCCTGATTCATCCACAGTTTCCTGTTGGGGAACACCTGGATTGACTTCTTCGGTATGCAGTCCTCCACACACTTGCTGATAAAGTCTATGATGGTGGCGGTGTACTTGTCCAAGGAACCTAAGGAAGCTGTTTGAACATGGCCCAGTCAGGCAATTCCAGGAAGCACCAGAGTTCATCCTCTGCCTCCTCCTACTGGACCTGTATCCACGACGGGGTCTCCTGCTTGAGCCTTTGCCTGTAAGCTGGGAGAAGAAACACGGCACTGTGGTCAGAGTTCCCAAAATGAGGACAGCGAATGGAGCAGTAGACATCTTTCACAGTGGTGTAGCAGTGGTCTAAAATGTTCAGGCCCCTAGTGGGGCAGGTAATGTTCTGTTGGTACTTGGGCAACACTTTCCTCAGATTGGCTTGATTGAAATTACCAGTCACAATAATCAGGGCCTCAGGGCGTTCCGTCTCCAGGGTGTTGGTGGTGGAGTACAGCACATCCAGAGCTTCCTCAACCTTTGCTTGTGGCCTATGTACACAGCAGTTAGTATAGCAGCTGTAAATTCCCGTGGTAGATAGAAGGGTCGGCATTTAATGGTGAAGAATTCAAGGTTTGGGGATGGTGGGTGATTTGGAAGGGTACTTGCAAGTGGTGGTGTTACCATTTAGCTGCTGCTCTTTTCCTTCTAGGTGGAAATGCTCATGGATCTGGAAGGTGCTGTTTAAGGACCTTTGGTGATTTTCTGCAGTATATGTTTTTGAATTGAATTGAATGAGCATTGGTGGTGCGGGGAGTGTATGTTTGTGGATGTGGTGCCAATCAAGTGTCCTGATGCCCTTTGTCCTGAATGGTGTCAAGCTTCTTGAGTTTTGTTGGAGTTACACCCACTCAACCAAGTATGAAGTATTCTATCACCATTCCTGACTTGTGCCTTGTAGATGGTGGGGGTCAAGAGTGTCATGCCGGAAAAGCACAGCAGGTCAGGCAGCATCAGAGAAGCAGGAAAATCAACGTTTCAGGCTAAAGCCCTTCATCAGGAATGAGGCTGTGAGCTTCGGGGGAGGAGACATAAATGGGTGGAGGATAAAGCTGGGGGGAGGGTAGTTGAGAGTGCAATAGGTGGATGGAGGGGCAGGTAAAGGTGATAGATCGGGGAGAGGATGGAGCGGGTGGGAAGGAAGACAGACAGATGGGACAGGCCATGAGGACAGTGCTGAGCTGGAAGGTTGGAACTGGGGTAAGGTTGGGGGGCAAGGGAAATGTGGAAACTGGTGAAATCCACATTGGTGTCATGGGGTTGGAGGGTTCCGAGGTAGAAGATGAGGCGTTCTTACTCCAGGCGCCGGGTGGTAAAGGGTTGGCAATGGAGGCGGCCCAGGACCTGCATGTCTTCGGCAGACTGGGACGGGGGATTAAAGTGTTCGACCACAGGATGGTAGGATCGATTGGTGCAGGTGTCCCAGAGCTGTTCTCTGAAGCACTCTGCAAGTAGGCATCCAGTCTCCCCAATGTAGAGGAAACCGCATCGGGACCAATGGATACAGTAAACAATATGTATGGAAGTGCAGGTGAAACTTTGATGGATGTGGAAGTCTCCTTTGGGGCCTTGGACGGAGATAAGAGGGGAGGTGTGGGCACAGGTTTTGCAATTCCTACGGTGGCAGGGGAAGGTGCCAGGAGGTGATGGTGGGTTTTGGATGGCGCGGACCTGATGAGGTAGTCATGGAGGGAACGGTCTTCACGGAAAGCGGACAGGGGTGGGGAGGGAAATATACCCCTGGTGGTGGGGTCTGTTTGGAGGTGGCAGAAATGGTAGAGGATGATCCAATGTACACCAAGGTTGATGAGGTGGAAGGTGAGGACCAGAGGGATTCTATCCTTGCTGCGGTTGGAGGGGCGGGGTTCAAGGGCAGAGGTGCAGGACGTGGCTGAGATGAGCTGGAGGGCATCATCAACCATGTGGAGGGGAAATTGCGGTTTTTAAAGAAGGAGGCCATCTGGTGCGTTCTGTGGTAGAACTGGTCCTCCTGGGAATAGATGTGGTGGAGGCGGAAGCATCGGGAGTAAGGGACAGCATTTTTGCAGGAGGTAGGGTGGGAAGAGGTGTAATCCAGGTAGCTATGGGAGTCAGTGGTTCAGTAGAAAATGTCAGTGTTGAGTCAGTCACCATTGATAGAGATGAAGAGGTCCAGGAAGGGGAGAGGGGTGTCCGAGACAGTCCAGGTGAATTGTGGAATGTGTTGGTGAAGTTGATGAACTGTTCAACCTTCTCACAGGAGCACAAGGTGGCGCCCATGCAGCCACCAATGTAGCGGAGGAAGGGGTGCGGAGTGGTGCCGGTGTAATTATGGTAGACTGCTCCACGTAGATGACAAAGAGATAGGCAGAGCTGGGGTCCATGTGGGTGCCCATGGCTAACCCTTTCATCTGGAGGAAGTGTGAGCATTCAAAGGAGAAATTGTTGAGGGTGAGGACTAGTTCAGCCAAATGAATAAGAGTGTCAGTGGAAGGGTACTGGTGGGAACTTGAGGAGAGGAAGAAAGGGAGGGTTTGGAAGCCCTGATCATGGTGAATGGATGTGTGTAGGGACTGGATATCCATGGTGAAGATGAGGCATTGGGGACAAGGGAAACGGAAGTCTTGGAGGAGGTGGAGGGCATGGGTGGTATCCTGAACATATGTGGGGAGTTCCTGGACTGGGGGATAGGACAGTATTGAGGTAGGTGGAGATGATTTCGATGGGGCAGGAGCAAGCTGAGTCGATAGATTGGCCAGGGTAGTCAGGGTTGTGGATCTTGAGTAGGAAGTAGAACCAGGCAGTGAGGTGTTCCTGGACTATGAGGTTGGAGGTTGCGGATGGGAGATCCCCAGATTTGATGAGGTTATGTATGGTCTGGAAGATGATGGTTTGGTGATGGGAGGTGAGGTCATAGTTGAAAGAGGTGGTGGTAGAAAGAGGTGTCTTCAAGTTGACGCCTGGCTTCAGTGGTGTAGAGGTCAGTGCGGCAAACCCCCTACGTCATCACTGCCCCTGCAGCTGCTGTCATCGCAACCACTTCCTTCCCCATTGACGTTATTCATCTGTACACTACCAACAGAACGCACAGTCACCACGCCCACCCCAGAACCCTAGGGTTAGCATCACTTCCGCAATGGGACCGTCACCACCACTCCACACCCCCCCCACCCCAGTCCCCCCACTACCACTTCAGTTACAGTCTCTGCCCCCACTCCCATCTCCAGCCCTACACAAGGTCATAGCTCCAAGCCTTGCCAAGTTTTCACCATGTCCCCAGACCTCCCTTTCACTGAGGATGAACAACCAGTCCTCAGCAAAGGCCTTACATTCATCCTCCTCCAGATCAATGAATTCAATATACGTTGTGATGTCGAACACTTCTTCCGCCGCCTCCGCCTCCAAGCGTACTTTTTCAATTAAGTGTCCCACCCACCTTCCAAGAATCCCTTCACCTGCCTCCAACAGACCCCATCCACCTGGACACCCCATGCCGGTCTATTACCCGCCCTCGTCCTCTTTATTTCCAACTGCCGCCGAGACATTGACAGCCTCAACTATCCAACCCCCTCTTCCACTCCAGCCTCACACCCTCACAATGCATAGCTTTCCACTCCCTCTGCTCCAAACCCAAACTCACCATCAAACCAGCGGACAAGGAGGGGTGCAGTGGTAGTTTGACACACTGATCTCTACACCACTGAAGCCAGGTGCCAACTTGAAGACACCTCCTCCTACTGTCCCTCGACCACAACCTCACCTCCCATCACCAAACCATCATCTCCTAGACTATACACAACCTCATCACTGCAGTGAATCTTCCACACACACCTTCCAACCTCATAGTCCGGGAACCCTGCATCACCCGATTCTACCTTCTACCCAAGACCCACAACCCTGACTACCCCGGCTGACCCATCATCTCAGCCTGCTCCTGCCCACTGAATTCATCTCCACATACCTCTAACGCTAACCTTATCCCCTGGTCCAGGAACTCCCCACATACATCCAGGACACCACCCATGACCTCCACCTCCTCCAAGACTTCCATTTCCCTGGCCCTCAAATCCTCATCTTCACCATGGACAACCAGTCCCTACACACATCCATTTGCCATGACCAGGGCCTCCAAACCGTCCCTTTCTTCCTCTCCTGACATCCCTACCTGTACCCTTCCACTGTCACTCTTCTTCATTTGGCTGAACTGGTCCTCACCCTCAATAATTTCTCCTTCGAATCCTCCTACTTCCTCCAGACAGAAGGGGTAGCCATGGGTGCCTACATGGGCCCCCACTATGCCTGTCTCTTTGTCAGCTATATAGAATAATCTATCTTCTGCAGTTACACCAGCAACACTCCACACAGTTTCCTGCGCTGCATTGATGACTGCATCGGCACCACCTCATGCTCCCACAAGGAGGTTGAACTGTTCATCAACTTCACCAATACATTCCACCCAGTCCTTAAATTCACCTGGACCATCTCTGACACCTCTCTACCTTCCTAGACCTCTCCATCTCCATCAATGGTGACTGACTCAACACTGACATTTTCTACTGACCCACTGACTCCCACAGCTACCTGGATTACACCTCGTCCCACCCTGCCTCCCGCAAAAATGCTATCCCTTATTCCCAATTCCTCCACCTCTGCCGTATCTGCTCCCAGGAGGACCAGTTCTATCTCCGAACACACCAGATGGCCTTCTTCTTTAAAGACTATGGTTGATGTTGTCCTCCAGTGCATCTCATCCACGTCCTGCACCTCTGCCCTCGAACCCCATCCCTCAACAAGGACAGAAGCCCCTGGTCCTCACCTTCCACCCCATCAACCTCTGTATACATCGCAAATGGACCCCACCACCAGAGATACATTTCCGTCCTCACCCCTATCTGCTTTCCATAAAGACCATTCCCTCCACGACTATCTCATCAGGTCCACGCCCCTCAACAACCCACCCTCCCCTCCCTGCATCCTTCCCCTGCCACCACAGGAATTGCAGAACGCGTGCCCACACCTCCCCCCCTCATCTCTGTCCAAGTCCCCATAGGACCCTTCCACATCCAAAATTTCACCTGCACTTCCACAAATGTCATTTGTTGTATCCTTTGTTCCCGATGCAGTCTCCTTTACATTGGGGAGATAGGATGCCTACTTGCACAGCGCTTCAGAGAACATCTTCAGGACACTAATCAACCCCACCGCTCCGTGGCCTAACACTTCAACTCCCCCTCTCACTCTGCTGAGGACATGTAGGTCCTGGGCCTCCTCCATTGCCACTCCTTTACCATCCGACACCTGGAGGAAGAACATCTCATCTTCTGCCTCAGGACCCTCCAACTCCATGGCATCAGAGTAGATTTTACGGGTTTCCTCATTTCCCTTCCCTCCACCTTACCCCAGTTCCAACCTTCCAGCTCAGCACCATCCTCATGGCCTGTCCCATTTGTCCATCTTCCTTCCCACCTATCTGTTCTACCCTCCCCTCCGACCTATCACCTTTACCCCCACCTCCATTCACCTACTTCACTCTCAACTACCTTCCCCCCAGCCCCTCTCCCCATATCTCTCCACCCCTGAGGCTCCCAGCCTCATTCCTGATGAAGAGCCTTTGCCCAAAATGTCGATTTTCCTGCTTCTCTGATACTGCCTGCCCTGCTGTGCTTTTCCAGCACCACACTCTTGACTCTGATCTCCAGCATCTGCAGTCCTCATTTTTACCTTGTAGATGGTGGACAGGCTTTGGGGAATAAGGAGGTAAGTTACTTGCTGCAGTATTCCTAACCTCTGACATGATCTTGTAGCCATTATGTTTAAGGGGTGAGTCCAATTGAGTTCTGGTCAAAGGATGGTGACAGTAGGGAATCCAGTGATAGTAACAGCATTGAACGTCAAGGGGCGGTGGATAGATTGCTTATATATTGGAGATAGTCATTTCTTGCGGTCATTTGTGTGGTGAAAATGTAACTTACAATTTGTCAGCCCAAGCCTGGATGTTGTAGAAATCGTGTTGTAATTGAACATGGACTGCTTCAATATCTGAGGAGCTATGAATGACACTGAACATTGTTGCCAACGATCGCACATCGACATTTCTGCCCATATGACGAAGGGGAGGGCATTAATGAAGCAGCTGACGATTGTTGAACGTTGGACACTATCTCCTCCAAGACTTCCCTTTCCCCGGCCCCCAATGCCTCATCTTCATAATGGATATCCAATCCCTCTACACTTCCATCCACCATGACCAGGGTCTCCAAGCCCTCCATTTCTTCCTCTCCCGATGTCCCCAACAGTACCCTTCCACCAACACTCTCATTCGTCTGGCCGAAGTGGTCCTCACCCTTAACAATTTCTCCTTCGAATCCTACCACTTCCTCCAGACCAAAGGGGTAGCCATGGGCACCTGTATAGGCCCCAGCTATGCCTGTCTCTTTATTGGCTACATAGATCAGTCCATCTTCCGTAATTACACCGGCACCACTCCCCACCTCTTCCTCTGCTACATTGATGACTGCATTGGCGACACCTCATGCTCCTGCGAGGACAGTGAGCAATTCATCAACTTCACCAATACATTCCACCCTGACCTTAAATTTACCTGGGCCATCTATGACACCTCCCTCCCCTTCCTGGACCTCTCCATCTCCATTAATGACGACCGACTTGACACTGACATTTTTTACAAACCCACCAACTCCCACGGCTACCTGGATTACACCTCTTCCCACCCTACCTCCTGCAAAAATGCCATCCCGTATTCCCCATTCCTCCACCCCCGCCGTATCTGCTCCCAGGAAGACCAGTTCCATCACAGGACACACCAGATAGCCTCCTTCTTTAGAAACCGCAATTTCCCTTCGCACATGGTTAAAGATGCCCTCCAATGCATCTCGTCCACATCCCGCACCACTGCCCTCAGACCCCACCCCTCCAACCTTCGCATAAACCAAATTATCCGCCAACATTTCCGCCACCTCCAAACGGATCCCACCACCAGGGATATATTTCCCTCCCCATCCCTTTCTGCCTTCCGCAAAGACCGTTCCCTTCGTGACTACCTGGTCAGGTCCACGCCCCCCCTACAACCCACCCTCCCATCCTGGCACCTTCCCCTGCCACCGCAGAAACTGCAAAACCTGCACCCACACCTCCTCCCTCACCTCCATCCAAGGCCCTAAAGTTTTACCTGCACATCCACCAATATTATTTATTGTATCCGTTGCTCCCGATGCGGTCTCCTCTACATTGGGGAGACTGGACACCTCCTAGCAGAGCACTTTAGGCAACATCTCCGGGACACCCACACCAATCAACCACACAGCCCTGTGGCCCAACATTTCAACTCCCCCTCCCACTCTGCCGAGGACATGGAGGTCCTGGGGCTCCTTCACCGCCGCTCCCTCACCACCAGACGCCTGGAGGAAGAACGCCTCATCTTCCGCCTCGGAATACTTCAACCCCAGGCCATCAATGTGGACTTCAACAGTTTCCTCATTTCCCCTTCCCCCATCTCACTCCAGTTCCAAATTTACAGCTCAGCACTGTCCCCATGACTTGTCCTACCTGCCTATCTTCTTTTCCACCTATCCACTCCACCCTTCCCCCCTGACCTATCACCTTCATCCCCTCCTCCACTCACCTATTGTACTCCATGCTACTTTCTCCCCACCCCCACCCTCTTCTCACTTATCTCTCCACCCTTCAGGCTCTCTGCCTGTATTCCTGATGAAGGGCTGTTGCTGGAAAGGTCGATTTTACTGCTCCTCGGATGCTGCCTGAACTGCTGTGCTTTTCCAGCACCACTCTAATCTTGGACACTACCTGGCAAAACTCCTGCAGAGATGCCCTGGGGCTGAAATGGCTGAACTTCAACAACCACAACCATATTCCTGTATGCCATGAATGACTCCACCCTATGGACAGTTATCCCCCGGTACCCACTGATTCTCATTTTGCTAGAGCTATTTGATGCTACACTTAATCAAATACAGCCTTAATGTCAAGGGCTTTCACTCTCAACTCACCTCTGGAATTTAGCTCTTTTGTTTACCTTTGAACTAGGCATCATTGAGCAGATTATTGCTGAGCCAGTGTTGGTTGATAAGATTGTTGATGACATCTTCCATCACCTTACTGATGATTGAGAGTAAAACCATGAAGCGGTAATGCGCAGGGTTGGATTTGTCCTGCTTTTTTGTGTAGTGGACATGCCTGGGCAATTTGCCACATTGTCAAGTTGTAACTGTCCTGATAGAGCCTGGCTAGTGAAATGGCAGGTTCTGGAGCACAGTCTATTATCAGAATGTTGTCAGGACCCATAGCCTTTGCAGAACCCAGTGTTTCCAACCATTTCTTGATATTGCATGGAGTGAAACAAATTGCTGAAGACTGGTATTTGTGACAGTGGGGACCACCAGAGGAGGCCGAGATGGATCATTCGCTCAGCAGTTCTGGCTGAAGCTTAATGTTTCAGCCTTATCTTTTGCACTGATGTGCTGGGCTCTTCCATCAGTAAGGAAGGGGATATTTGTGGAGCCTCCTCTTCCCGCAGAACTTAAGATCTTAGGTATGCCTGGTACTGCTCCTGGCATGCTGCTTTGCACTCTCTATTGAACTTGAGTTGATCCCCTGGCTTGGTAGTAGTGGTTGAGTGGGGAATATGCTGCACCACGAGGAAGCAGATATAATTCTGCTGCTGTTAATTGCTCATAATGCTTCATGGATGTCCAGTCAAGTTGCTAAGTGTGTCCCATGTAGCACAGTGATACTGCCACCCAACACAATGGAGGGTATTCTCAATGTGATGGTGGGACTTTGTCTCCACAATGACTGTCACTCTTACTAATACTATCAAGGACAGATGCATCTGCAGATTGGCAAGAAAGAGGTCAAGTACATCTTTCTTTGGCTCCCTCACCAACTGCTGCAGACCCAGACTAGCAGTTATGTCCTTTAGCACCCACCTTGCTTCATTAATAGCACTGCAGTTGAGTTACTCTTGGTGGTGGACATTTCAATCCCCCATCCAAAGGATATTTTGCACCCTTGCAACCCTCAGTGCTTTCTCCAAGCTTTCTCCAGTAGGATTGATCAACTGAGGGAGGACGGTACGCAATAACCAGTAGGAGGTTTCCTTGCCCATGCTTAACCTGAAACCGTAAGACTCCATGGGTTGCAGAGCCGATGTTGAGGACTCCCAGAGTAACACCCTCTCAACGGTATACCAGCGTGCCACCACCTCTGCTAGGTCTGTCTTACCAGTGAGATAGGATATATCCAAGGATGTTGATGTGGCATCTGGAACATAGTCATACTTATGGAATCATACCATATAGACAATTTCAGGTTGTTGCTTGACAAGTCTGCAAGATAGCTCTCCCAATTTTCACACCAGCACCCAGATCTAAGTAAGGAGGACTGTGCTGGATAGACAGGACAATTTCTGCCATTGCCTTTTCTGGTGCCTAGGTCGATGCTAGGTGGTCTATCTAGTTTCATTTATTTCGTTGAGACTTCGTAGCAATAATACCATCGAATGGCTTGTTAGGCCACTTCAGGGGCAATTGAGAGTCAACCATATTGCTGTGGCTCTGGAGTCTCACGGAGGTCAGACTAGGTGAGAATGGCAGATTTCCTTCCTTTAAGGGTCTTTCAGACAAGCAATAATGGTTTCATGGTCATCCGTAGAATTTTAATTCCAGGTTTTCTTTGTTGAATTCAAATTTTACCATATGTTGTGGCAGGATTCAAACCCAGGTCCCCAGAATATTAGCTGAGTTGCTAGACTAAAAGTCTAATGATAATACCACTGGGCCATCACCTCCTCTTTATTCTATATTTAAGATAAATGCAATGGCAACTTAAATATAGATAGGTAGATCTCTTCCAGGACGTGCATTCCAGAACATTTCAACACAAAAACTCAACATATCAAATTCTGGACATATTAATCTCATTTCAATTCATGTCAATTTTTGATGTTCTTGAGACAAGGTGGCTACTTTAAAGGGAACTTAAGTACAAACCTACCCTGCAGCTAGTACAGCTCATCTAACAACACTTTTATTGTTTCACATGCTATTATGTAATGATATCCTTTACACTTGTCATGAAGATATACTTATAATGAGTCCTAATTTGTAATTTCATTAGGTCGTCATGTAAGTGTCAAATAGTTTTTAAAATGAATTATATTTTTGCTAATCAAAGTGCACTGCTTTGAAGTAGCTGCTGATTTGCACCCACGAAGTGACCTTCCATCCATGTTTACAGACACAACAACAAATATAATGGCAGACCAGAAGATGAATAACTCCATTCTATATCATCAAGATACAGGATGCAGTATTGAGGAATTAATTGTTGGGAAATTAAAACTGATTAAAAATTATACTAAATGGACAATGCTGAAAGATGAGCCAGCAATGTTCCTTTTGAAATTCACACCTGATGGCTTTGGACTGCCTATTGATCAAACTGAAGAAAACCAGGTGACCCAGTTCTTAATCTGAATTATAGATTTTTTTTAAAGTACAGAAAGAGACCCATTGTGTCTATGCTGGTCAATGAATATCCGACAAATTTGTTACAAAGTTATGCTGATTATCCTTCATTAATCCTTGCCTCTCTAGTAGGGATTAATTCTGTCTCTTAGAAGTTTTTACAATAGTTTCCCTATCATAGATGTTAGACTCAATGGTCTATTGTTTTCTAGTTTACCCATATCACTGTTCTTGAATAATCATGCCAGACTTCTGGTTACCCCCACCACACCCGGTAGTCAGAGATGTTTTTAAAGTTAATGTCAGAGTCCCTGAAATATTTTCCCTTGGCTCCCACAGCAGCCTTGGATATGTCACATCTGGCCCTGAGGGTTTATCTACTTTCAAGCCTGCTAAAACTGCTAAATTATTCCCCTCTCATTGCTAATTTGTTCAAATATTTCAGTCACTCTAAATATGCAATGTCCTTCTATATTGCAAATACAATATGTTAGTGTTTATATAAATTACACATGCTGAATTTAAATTGCAGACAGATTCATAATGGGCAGTAAGGATAATTGCTTGAGCCTTCCTTCCGCAACTTGAGACCTCTCTGTGAGCCTGGTTTGTGGATTGAAAATCAGCCAGAGAACCTCATTTCAAATAGAGAATGTTAAAGGAAAATTTCAACCTGGATAGGCTGAAGCCTTTTTCACATAGAAGTGGAAGTAAGGCAATTCAGCCCAGCGAGTCCATTCCACCATTTAATCATGGCTGATGGGCATTTCAACTCTACTTACCTGCACTCTCCCCATAGCCCTTAATTCCTTACGATATCAAGAATTTATCAATCTCTGCCTTGAAGACATTTAATGTCCCGGCCTCCACTGCATTCTGTGGCAATGAATTCCACAGGCCCACGTGTCTCTGGCTGAAGAAATGTCTCCTCATTTCCCTTGTAACCTGACCCCCTCTAATTCTAAGGCTGTGCCCATGGGTCCTAATATCCCTGCCTGATGGAAACAAATTCCCAACATCCACCCTTTCTAAGCCATGCATTATCTTATAAGTTTCCATTAGATGTCCCCTCAACCTTCTAAACTCTAATGAATAAAATCCCAGGATCCTCAGCTGTTTATTGTATGTTAGGCCTACCATTCCAGGGAACATGCTTGTGAATCTCTGCTGGACACAGTCCAGTGCCAGTAAGTCCTTCCTGGGGTGTGGGGCCCAAAATTGGACACAGTATTCTAAATGGGGCCTAACTGCTTTTCGCAGCAGAGAGCGGCGGGAGCTGGGCGGAAGTTCAGGCAGAGTGCAAAGCCAGTCGGGAAGGTAAGTGATTGCTATAAGAGTGGGTGTGTTCTAAACCCCAGGTCCTACAAGGTAGGGTCTCCCTCCCTCCCTCCTCCTCTAACCTAAATTAAGAGTCCACAGACTTGCCACAAAAAGAGGGTCTAAGGAAGTTTGGATCGAAGAGTGAGGCTTCAGCTCAGGAGTCTTTGACAAGGAGGTTGAGTGAAGTGTTTACGCCACAGCTGAAGAGGGTGAAGACATGACTGCCCAGCTGGTTCAGTGCACTATGTGTTTGATGTGGCAGGTCAACGACTCTGGTGTGTCTGGCTCGTATATGTGTGGAAAGTGTGTGCATGTTCAGCTATTGACCAAGCATATTGCAGCACTGATGAAAGAACTCGAGGACCTTAGGCTCATCTGAGAGAATGAGATCTTTCTGGACAAGACATTCAGTGAGGTTATTACACCAATCATGCCAGAAGAGAGCAGAAGAGAGCAGACGATGAGGAAGGCAGAGAGGAGACAGGTGCAAGAGACACCGGGAGAAGTACCTGTCAGGAACAAGTTGAAGCTTTTGGAAACAGTAGAGACAGATGACACTGCCAGTTTGCAAGGCGGCCAGGTCTGTCAATCAAAAGTTGGCACAGAGGAAGAGCGGAAGAGTTGGACATCGCACAGAGCCGTGGTAATAGGGGACTCCATCGTGAGAGGAACTGACCGGGGTTTTTGTGGCAGCAGATGGGATTTAAGGATGGTGTGTTGCCTTCCTGGTGCCAGGGTGAAAGACATCGCGGACAGAGTGCAGGAAATCCTCAAAGACGAGGGTGAAGAGCCAGAGGTGGTGGTACATGTCGGCACAAATGATGTCGGGAAGAAAAGGAGGAACATACTACAGCGGGACTTCAGAGAACTAGGAAGAAGGCTGAAAAGCACGTTGTCCAAAGTGGTTATCTCTGGGTTGCTTCCAGTTCCTCAGGCAGATGTGGCCAGAAACAGGGAGATAATGGACTTGAACGTGTGGCTGGGGAACTGGTGCAGGAAGCAAGGATTTAAGTTCTTGGATCACTGGGGTATATTTTGTGGCAAGCATAAATTCTACATAAGAGATGGTTTGCACCTTAATAGGTTAGGGACCAGCACTCTGGCAGGCAGGTTTTTATTGCAACACCACTACATTTAAACTAAGTAGAGGGGGGGAGGGGACAAACTGGATGTTTAATAAGGAAATTGAAGGGAAAGTTAGAACAAGAGAAGTCAAGAAAGACAACTTGAGTGAAACAGGAGTTGATGGGAAGGGTCAGGGCAGTAACAAATTAAAAATACTATACATGAATGCACAAAGCATTAGAAATAAGATGGATGAGCTTGAGGCTCTTTTGGAAATTGGCAGATACAATATTGTGGGGATAACTGAGACGTGGCTTCAAGTGGACAGGGCCTGGGAAATGAATATTCAAGGCTACATGTGCTATCGTAAGGGCAGACTGACGGGCAGAGGGGGTGGGGTGGCCCTGTTGGTAAGGGATGATGTTCAGTCCCTTGCACAGGGGGATCTAGAATCAGGGGATGTAGTCAGTGTGGATAGAGCTGAGTAACACTAAGGGTAAAAAGACCCTCTTGGGAGTTATCTACAGGCCCCCAAACAGTAGTCTGGAAGTCGGATGTAAGTTGAATCAGGAGATGAAATTGGCTTGTCGCAAAGATGTTACTACAGTTGTTATGGGGGATTTTAACATGCAGGTAGACTGGGAGAATCAGGATGTTATTGGACCTCAAGAAAGAGACTTTGTGGAGTGCCTCAGAGATGGATTCTTAGAGCAGCTGGTGCTGGAGCCGACCAGGGAGAAGGCAATTCTGGATCTGGTACTGTGTAACAAACCAGAATTGGTCAGAGACCTCGAAGTGAAGGAGCCATTGAGAAGTAGTGACCAGAATACATTAAGCTTCAATTTGCAATTTGAGAGGGAGAGGGTACAGTTGGAAGTGACAGTATTTCTGTTGAATAAAGGGAACTATGGAGCTATGAGGGAGGAGCTGGCCAAAGTTCAATGGTGCAATACCTTAGCAGGGATGACCGTGGAGGAACAATGGCGGATATTTCTTTGTATAATGCAGAAGTTGCAGGATCAGTTCATTCCTAAAAGGAAGAAAGATCCCAGGAGGAGGCATGGGCAGGCGTGGCTGACAAGGGAAGTTAAGAAACATATAAAGTTAAAAGAGAAAAAGTATAACATAGCAAAGATAAGTGGGAAAACTGAGGACTGGAAAGCTTTTAAAGAACAACAGAGGATTACTAAGAAGGAAATATGCAGAGGAAAAATGAGGTACGAAGGTAAACTGACCAATAACATAAAGGAGGATAATAAAACTTTTTTAGGTATGTGCAAGGCAAAAAAATGGTTAGGACTAAAATTGGGCCATTGAAGACAGAAACAGGGAAATATATTATGGGGAACAAAAAAATGGCAGAAGAATTAAATGGGTACTTCAGATCTGTGTTCACTGGGGAAGACACAAGCAATCTCCCTGAGGTAACTGGCTGAAAGACCTGAACTTACGGGAATTTATATTTGCCAGGATTTGGTGTTGGAGAGACTGTTAGGTCTGAAGGTTGATATGTCTCCGGGGCCTGATGGTCTACATTCCAGGGTACTGAAGGAGGTGGCTCGTTAAATCGTGGATACGTTGGTGATTATTTTCCAGAGTTCGATAGATTCGGGGTCGGTTCCTGAGGATTGGAGGGTGGCTAATGTTATACCACTTTTTAAGAAAAGGTGGGAGAGAGAAAGCAGGAAATTATAGACCAGTTAGTCTGACCTCAGTGGTGGGAAAGATGCTGGAGTCTATTATAAAGGATGAAATTACGACACATCTGGATAGTAGTAACAGGATAGGACAGAGTCAGCATGGATTTATGAAGGGGAAATCATGCTTGACTAATCTTCTTGAATTTTTTGAGGATGTAACTCTGAAGATGGATGAGGGAGATCCAGTAGATGTAGTGTACCTGGACTTTCAGAAAGCTTTTGATAAAGTCCCACACAGGTTAGTGAGCAAAATTAGGGCGCATGGTATTGGGGGCAAAGTACTAGATTGGATTGAAAATTGGTTGACCGATAGGAAACAAAGGGTAGTGATAAACGGCTCCATTTCGGAATGGCAGGCAGTGACCAGTGGGGTACCGCAGGGATCCGTGCTGGGACCGCAGCTTTTTACAATATATGTTAAGGATATAGAAGATGGTATCAGCAATAACATTAGCAAATTTACTGATAATACAAAGCTGGGTGGCAGGGTGAAATGTGATGAGGATGTTAGGAGATTACAGGGTGACTTGGACAGGTTAGGTGAGTGGGCAGATGCATGGCAGATGCAGTTTAATTTGGATAAATGTATGGTTATCCACTTTGGTGACAAGAACAGAAAGACAGATTACTTTTTCAATGGAATCCATTTAGGTAAAGAGGCAGTACAGAGAGATCTGGGTGTTCTTGTACACCGGTCAATGAAGGCAAGCATGCAGGTACAGCAGGTAGTGAAGAAGGCTAATAGCATGCTGGCCTTCATAACAAGAGGAATTGAGTATAGAAGCAAAGAGGTGCTTCTGCAGCTCTACAGGGCCCTGGTGAGACCACACCTGGAGTACTGTGTGCAGTTCTGGTCTCCAAATTTGAGGAAAGACATTGAGGGAGTGCAGCGTAGGTTCATGAGGTCAATTCCTGGAATGGCAGGATTACCTTACACTGAAAGACTGAAGCGACTGGGCTTGTATACCCTTGAGTTTAGAAGACTGAGAGGGGACCTGATTGAGATGTATAGGATTATGAAAGGATTGGACACTCTGGCAGCAGAAAACATGTTTCCGCTGATGGGTGAGTGCCGAACCAGAGGACACAGCTTAAAAATATGGGGTAGACCATTTAGGACAGAGATGAGGAGAAACTTCTTCATCCAGAGAGTGGTGGCTGTGTGGAATGCTCTGCCCCAGAGGGCAGTGGAGGCCCAGTCTCTGGATTCATTTAAAAAAGAGTTGGATAGAGCTTTCAAAGATAGTGGAGTCAAGGGTTATGGAGATAAAGCAGGAAGAGGATACTGATTAGGAATGATCAGCCATGATCATATTGAATGGCGGTGCAGGCTCGAAGGGCTGAATGGCCTACTCCTGCACCTATTGTCTATTGTCTATTGAAGCTTTATAAAGTCTCAGAAACACATCACTACTTTTATATTCCAACCATCTTGAGATAAATGACAACATTACATTTGCTTTCTTAACCACGGACTCAACCTGCAAGTCAACCTTTAGAGAATCCTGGATGAGCATTCACAGATCCCTTTGTACTTTAGCTTTATGAATTTTCTCACTGTTTAGAAAATAGTCCATGCCTCCGTTCTTTTTTCCAAAGTGCAAGACCTCACATTTGTTCACACTGAATTTCATCAACCATTTCCTGGACCACTCTCCTAAACTGTTTAAATCTTACTGCTGCCTCTCCTCCTCCTCAGTACTACCTGCCTGTCCACCTAACTTCGTATCATCGGCAAACTTCGCCAAAATGCCCCCAGCCCCTTCATCCAGATAATTAATATATAAGTATATATTAACATACATAAAATGAAAAGACATGACCAACTATTACTGACATCCATGCACATAGACAAAGAGGGACATCAGTTCGACTGGGACAATACATCCATTCTGGGGAAGGCTAAACAAGACACATGCAAGAATTCCTAGAGGCCTGGCGTTCAAACCAGAACTCCATTGATAAATATTTAGATTTGGACCCCATTTACCAACCTCTCAGAAACAGAACTGGAAGTAATATCACCCACCACAACAGACCAAAATGCATAAATAGCAAGTGGGACAGAACACCATGGCTTAATCAGAGGCTCACTGATGATGTTACCTAGCATGCTGACAAAACGTCCGAGAACAAATCTCCCAGCTCAGTGAGCAAACTTACAAACTGATCCACAACCTGAGCTACAAATCTTCTCCAAAATCGCAAACCACACAAAACATGTTAGATTGTTCAACTTTGCGATGTCAAACAATGTAGTACTAAGAGCAAAATAACAAAGATCAGAAACACTAACATCGTGATTGTGTTATTGCATTATAAATCCAGAGGCCTGGACCATTAGTTAGGACATAACCTTAAGGTCTCCATGGCAACAGGAGATTTACTTTCAGTTAATTAAATAAATTTGAACGTAAAATGTTCGACCGAGTAACACTGACTATGAAAATACTGGATTGTTGAAGTTACCAGCTGGTTAATACTCTGTATGAGAGAAATTCTGCTGCTCTTACCTCGTTTGCATGTGACTAAAGCTGACACTTAAATGCCCCTGACATGGCCTGGTAAGCCACTTAGTTGCAGCGTTATAGAAAAGTCCAAGAAGAACAAAATGGGACAGATCACCCATTGACCTGAGCTCTAGAAAGCCCAATTAACCCTGTGAGGTCTTCCTCACCCACATCTGAGGAATTGTGCCAAAATTGGGGCAGCTGTCCTATACGGGTCAGGCAGCATCCTCACATACACATATTATATTGAAGCATAGCTTAACACTGAAGTTTTTGACTGTATCAGCAACATCCCTTGGTATGGTATATTCCACAGGCTTGTGAATCAGTACCTCTGTAGCCAAGTGCCATTTGGAAAAACTACTGAAGGCAGTGAGAGGACAAAATTTACTTGAATGGGCTTTCACTTCCATTAAAAGGTATGGCATGATCACAAAGTTACTGAGAAAGTTGGCAGAATGCTCAACAATATATTTGCTAGATGGGGTCTAAAATACATGGCAAGGGAACTAAAAAGAGGGGTTGACTTATTTCACTTCATTCTACAAACCAATCTATCACAGAGGCAATTGTCTTAAAATTGTTGATAGGAGTGGCCACTGCAACACTCTTATAGAAGCAAAGTCCAATTTTCACATTGAAGATACCTCCGCAATGAGTTGTGGCACTATCACCATGCTAAATGGAATAGATTCAAAACAGATCTAACAATTCAAAACTGGTCATAAATACTTCAGCATCACTATAACCATCAGCAGTAACAAAATTGTACTTTACTACAATCTCTAATGTCATTGTCTATAATATCCTTCTCTGTAGTATTACAAACAAGCCAGAGGATCAACAGAAATTTAATGACGAGAGCAGCAGAACATCACATGAGCTATACCAGGATTACCTAAAAATGAGATGTCAACCTGGCGAAGCTACAATGCTGGAATGCACACTACAGACAAAACTAAAGGATCTCATAATCAATTGGATCAAAGCTCAAGAGTTCTGCTAGTTACTATCATGACTGTTGGTGGGTATTTAGACAGCTAAAATGAAAATACAAATCCCATCCTACCACGTCCCCATAAATGGGATAGAGGAGCCCAGCACCTCAGTGCAAAAGACAAAACTGAAGAATTTGTGGTCATCTTTTGCCAGTAGTGCCAGGTAGATGATCCATCCTAGCCATCTATAAGCATCATAGTTGCCAGTACACTTTAGCAAGAAAAGGTTGAGTGAAATGGACTTAACAAAGCACTGTCAAATTCTGGCTGTTGTGCTAAAGACTTGTTCTCCTAACCATACTACTCCACGACATATATTTCTATCTTCTCAAAAAAGTGGAAAATTGTACAAAAATAGCATATTCACAAAGAAGAGGACAAAACCAATTATCGTCCTGTGAATGAACTTGCAATCAAAGCAATAGAAGTTACCTACCAATAATTAGCTCATCAATTCTCAGCATTTGATTTGATAGGACCCACTTTGCTCCAAGGCCTTATTAAATTATTGTTAGAATGACTATCCTTGACTCATGATGACATTTAACTGAGCACAGAATCATGGAGCTTCAGCCAACTCTCTAGCCCTCCTCCCCAGCCATGTTTGAGCCCGGTGTCCTTGGTGAAGGAGCACATGGTGTCTGCCAATGCTCTCGATGCTCTTAGAGAGGGGTGGGCACCGTGGGAGGTGGAGTGATTTATTTCCCGCCCAACTGTATTTTGACTTAATCCCTACCCTTCATGCTTTTCAGGTAAGTATTGCTCCTATTGGGCCTTGGTTGTTATTGGTTCACTGGCCACATGGATGCTTTTCCTAGTGGTGGAAATATTGAATAAAATTATTTGCACAAATGGTCCCTGCAATTATACACACACAACACGAGTAGTGTGGGAGGAAATAAACACTATCACTGTATAGCAACATTGCGAGAATAACCAAAAAACAAAATCCTGGAGCCTATTACATTGAAGTCAGTAGGAATCAGGAAAACATTTCACACGGGACAGGTTATATTCAGGCTACTGAACTGGATGATCAGCCATTATTATAATGAATGGCAAAGCAGTTTCAGAGTTGAGTGGCATACTCCAGGTTCTATTTTCTATGGAAAATATATGTTGATGTTAGAAGCCAATTGTCATGGGCAGCAACGCAGCGGTAATGTCACTGGCCTAGTAATGCAGAAATAATTGTGGACTAATAAGTAGCATTTGCATTACATCGTTGCCATACAATGGCTACCTCTCCAAGAAGACAGAAGTTAACCATCTCTACTTGACGTTCCATCATAATGCATCCCATCACCAATATCCTATGGTTTACCATTCACCAGAAACTTAACTAGGTCAGGCAATATAATACTGTCAACAAAAGCTGACCGGAAATTCTGTCTTAAGTAAAATTCTGACTTCTTAAACTCTTTACAGCTACTCCATGACACAAATCTGGAATATTTTGAAATCCTCTCTAATTACCTGAATGGTACAGCTTCAATAACATTCAAGAAAGTTAATACCACCCTCCCAACACCACCCACCATCACCACCCAGGATAGAGCAGTCTGCTTGACTTGTGCTTCATCCACATCATTACTCCTTAATCATCTCTGGGTCAGAATCTTGAAGCTCTCCCACTAATAGGAAAGGAGCATATAAAATGTGGCTCACCACAGCCGTCATAATTAGAATGGGTAACAAATGTTAGTTTTGCCAGTGATTTCCACATCCCAATAACAAAAAAAAATGAAAGCATACAACAAAAGAAAATCTTGAGTCTGGAAGTCCTGGAGATAACTTTTATACGTAGTAATTACAATCTAGTGTGTACTCCATGTTTTGAATAAACAAGGGCAATTTCACACTTTGAAATTTTCACATTACTGGTCACATAATGACAGGCTATGAGGCTGAAGCCTTGAAACCACAAACACCGATGAACGGAAATAACAGTTTCAACCCGCTTACGGCAATGTTTCCAATGATTCCCATTTCTACATACTCATCCCGTTTCAGATCCTGGTTTGTAATGACGTTTATGCCGCTGGGTGCATAATCCCATGTCTCTTCTTTGACGGCGATATAGTAATTTCGAGTAATAGAGTTTGCGATTTCAGAAAGACTAAGGACTAGGAGAATATGAAGCGGACTCATTTTTCTCACTGATACTTCATTCAGTGAGCATGTTTTGCCTTCGCAAAGTTAGGTACGATGGTCTAAACAAACATCAGATCAAACTCTTCCCCCATTTTTTCACGTCAGCACGTCATGTGGCTGACTGGAAATAGAAAAAAAGCTGACTTTTCGAGGGTGCCAAGCCAATCACCGGCTCAGCAGACAAGTGGAATGTATGAAACAGTGTTCGCTGAACGGTGATTTAGTTTCAATGAAATCACAGTTTCCTGTATGACAAATGCTGTTTATGATCTTTATTTCATTGCTGCGATTATCTTTATTTCTGGATAAAATTTAAGCAAACAACTTTCGCGGAGAAATTGTGAATTTTGTACTGTTACAAAAATAAGTTAAAGTTTGAAATGTTGATATTTTCCCTTTTCTAAAATGCAGTAGCACTGAAGAAACCTGCGAAGGCACAGAATTGTGAGATAGGCAGAAAAGAGGAAAGGCAACTACAAACAAGGAAGAAACTAAGCAAGAGAACAGATGAGGAAGAAAAAGGTTTGGATAGGCTCTGCGAAAGGGCTTCAAATTCCATTTGGCACCCTACTGTGTTGAGGCAAGCAATTGCCATGGTTTTCTTCTCGTTCGGCGACACTAGTCACCGGTTCCTTTCCCCTCCTTCCGTTTGCATTTATTGTCTCTTGTTGACTTCTATAAGCTACTGAATCTGATGTCAGGTTTTGAAATTCTTGAAATATAAAATTGGTTAAAGTGATCCAGGAACCGCCATTAAAGCCCAGCTGTCTGATGAAAAACCACAGAATTGCGGATGCAGGAAATCAAAACATGGCTGTAGAGGTGAGCACAGGTAGAGGGTCCGGCTTGGTTGATGGGAGAAATGAATCCTGTTGGTAGCTGGAAGGAAGGGCCAGTAAGTGGAATGAAAGGGAGGAGGAGGGTCTGGAAAGGGAAGTTACCGACCAACTTCCACAGAGACATTGTGAATTTTGTATTAATACAAGTAAAGAAAAAAAGTTAAAGTTTGAAATGTTAATATTTTCCCTTTCTAAAATGCACTGAATGGGGAAAAAAAACTAATGCAAACTTTAAACGATGTTATGTAACCACAATTTCAACATGTCAATCCAAACATCTTCAAGCAAGCACTGACACTATACGATCGATTGGGAGATTAGATTTGATTCCCTACACTGTGGAAACAGGCCCTTTGGCCAAACAAGTCCACACCGACCCTCCTAAGAGCAACCCACCCAGACCCATTCCCCTACACCGAACACTATGGACAATTTAGCATGGCCAATTCACCTAATCTGCACATCTTTGGGCTGCGGGAGGAAACCGGAGCATCTGGAGAAAACCCACACAGACACGGGAGAATGTGCAAACTCCACACAGACAGTCGTCCGAGGCGGGAATTGAATCCGGGTCCCTGATGCCGGTGTTGGACTGGAATGTACAAAATTAAAAATCACGCAACACCAGGTTATAGTCCAACAGGTTTAATTGGAAGTACTAGCTTTCGGAGCTCCTTCATCAGGTGATTGTGGGGTTCACAATTGTAAGACACAGAATGTATACCAAAAGTTTACAGTGTGATATAACTGAAATTATACATAGAAAAATACCTTGATTGTTTGTTGAGTCTTTCATCTGTTTGCATGCCATGATAGTTTCACTTCTTTCATATGTAAATCACAAAACTTTCTAAAATAAAGTTACAATCTCAGGTTAACTATAACAATTGGTGTTAACCAGATAATATGTTGAAGGTGTTAGCCGCCTGTGTTCTCTGTAATGTTTAGACTGATTCTACTCTAAAAAGTGAGTTAACAGAGTATTACATGAATTCATGCAATTGTTGAGCAAAGTAGTGTAACTCTGCAAGTACAAATTCACCCCACAAACGTATATGTATATTAGATTAGATTACTTACAGTGTGGAAACAGGCCCTTCGGCCCAACAAGTCCACACCGCCCCGCCGAAGCGCAACCCACCCATACCCCTACATTTACCCCTTACCTAACACTACAGGCAATTTAGCATGGCCAATTCATCTGGCCTGCACATCTTTGGAGTGTGGGAGGAAACCGGAGCACACCCACGCAGACATGGGGAGAACGTGCAAACTCCACACAGTCAGTCACCTGAGGCAGGAATTGAACCTGGGTCTCTGGCGCTGTGAGGCAGCAATACTAACCACTGTGCCATCGTGCCACCCACATGTGTGCATGTGGGTTTTTGTGTGTCTGTCTATCTGTCTGTCTGTCTGAGATGCTGTTGGTTTTACTCAGCAATTCGAGAACCAGGGCTGTCCATGTCAGGACTTTTGACTAGGTTAAGATGACTGGCAGAGGCATGTGACTTTGGTTTGACCATTAATGAAAGGCTAAAATGTGGGATTAATGATGTAACCATGAAACATCACCTAATAGCTGAAGCCCAACTGACTCTAGACAAGCACTACAACTGGCCTTATCACTGGAAAATATGGCAATTGGAGCATATTATTTCAGATGTGGGAGTTTAAAGAGATTTTAAGGGATACTGCAGATTATATCTGCAATAAATGCTGTTAGTTGCGAATCCTATCAGATCGAATGGATCGGTTGGAGAGACAGTTTGAGGCAATGAGGAATTTGCAACAACAACAGAATGTGATGGATGGCAGTTATAGGAAGGGGGGAAATCTCAGACACAGTCACATAGATGGGTTAACTCCAGGAAAGGTAGGAGAGGTAGGCAACTAGCGCAGGAGTCTTCTGTGGCCATCCCCATTTCAAACAGGTATGCTGTTTTGGAAAATGTACAAAGTTAAAAATCACACAACACCAGGTTATAGTCCAACAGGTTTAATTGGAAGCACACTAGCTTTCGGAGCGATGCACCTTCATCAGGTGATTGTGGAGGGCTCGATCATAACACAGAATTTATAGCAAAAAATTTACAGTGTGATGTAACTGAAATTATACATTGAAAAATTGATTGTCTGTTAAGCCTTTCATCTGTTAGAATACAGTGATAGTTTCACTTCTTTCATATGTAAATCATAAAACTTTTTTTTAAAGTTGCATTCTCAGGTTAGCTGTTAACAATAGTGATAGCTAGACAATAGTTGAAGGTGTTGGCCCCCTGTGTTCTCTGTCTATGACCTGATGTTTAGATTGATTCTAATCTAAAAAGTGAGATAACAGGGTTTTACATAAATTCATGCAGTTTTTGAGCTCAGAGTTCTACATGAATGTATGCAGTTTTTGAGTAAAATACAATGTAACTCTGCAAGTACAAATTCACCACACAAAACATATGTGTGCATGTGGGTCTTTGTCTGTCTGTGTGTGTCTGTCTGTCTGGGGTGGGGGTTGTGAGTATGAGAAAGTGTGTGTGTGTGTAGTGAGTGCAGAATGTCTTAAGTGTGTTAGGGGGTGCATGTGTGAGTGTGGGAGTATGTGTATGTGGGTGTCTGTGTGCGCGTCTGTGTGTACCTGTGTCCATGTGTATGTGAGAGTGTGTGTGTGTAGGAATATCTGTGTGTGTGTGTGTAGTGCAATGGTGATCACCTGTAATGTGACTTGAACCCAAGGTCCTGGTTGAGGCCCTCCCTATGGGTACCGAACTTAGCTATCAGCCTCTGCTCGGCCACTTTCCTCTGCTGCCTGTCCCGAAGTCCACCTTGAAGGATGGTCACCCGAAAGTCCAAGGCTGAATGTCCTGGACCACCGAAGTGTTCCCCAACTGGGAGGGAACCCTCCTGTCTGTTGATTGTTGTGCAGTGTCCATTCATCTGTTGTCGTAGCCTTTGCTCGGTTTCCCCAATGTACCATGCCTCCGGGCATCCTTGCCTGCAACGTATAAGATAGACAACGTTGGCTGAGTCACATGAGTACCTGCCATGTACAAGGTGGGAGGTGTTCCCATGTGTAATAGTGGTATCTATGTCCACAATCTGACACGTCTTGTAGCGTCCACCGTGACAGGGTTGTATGGAGTTGTCCTGAGAGCTGGGCAGTTTGCTACGAACAATGATCTGTTTGAGGTTTGGCGGTTGTTTAAAGGCAAGTAGTGGAGGTGTGGGGAAGGTGTTGGTGAGGTGCTCATCCTCAATGATAATGTGTTGCAGGTCACGAAGAATATGGCGTAATCTTTCAGGTCCTGGGAAGTACTGAACAACGAAGAGTATCCTGGAAAATGTAGGGGGTGATGGATTCTTAGGGAAACGTAGCACAAACAGCCAAGTTTCTGGTATTGAGAGACTGGCTCTAATGCAACAAGGGGTACATGTGTTCCAAGAGATCAATTGTGTTAGGTGACTCTCTAGTCTGAGGTACAGACAGACATTTCTGTGGCCTGCAGCAAAAAATCAGAATTGCTTCCCTGGTGCCAGGATCAAGGATGTCTCAGAGAGGGTGAAAAATGTTCTCAAGAGGGAGAGGGATCAGCAAGAGGTCACTGTCCACATTGGAACCAATGACATAAGAAGAGAAAAGGTTGAGATTCTGATGGGAGATTATAGAAAGGCAGGAATTTAAAAAGGAGGCCCTTGAGAGTAGTAATATCTGGATTACTCCCGGTGCGAAGAGCTAGTGAGGGCAGGAATAAGAGGATAGAACAGATGAATGTATGGCTGAGGAACTGGTGTATGGGAGAACTATTCACATTTTTGGATCATTGGAATCTCTTTTGGGTAGAAGAAGGACGGATTGCACCTAAATTGGAAGGGGACTAATAAACTGGCAGGGAGATTTGCTAGAGCTGCTCAGGAGGATTTAAACTAGTAAGGTGGGGGGAGGGGGTGGGGGTGTGGGACCCAGGGAGATACTGAGGAAAGAGATCGATCTGAGACTGATACAGTTCAGAACAGAAGCGAGTCAAACAGTCAGGGCAGGCGAGGTAGGACTAATAAATTAAATTTCATTTATTTCAATGCAAGGGGCCTAACAGGGAAAGCAAATGAACTCAGGGCATGGTTAGGAACATGGGACTAGGATATCATAGCAATTACATGGCTCAGGAATGGGCAGGAGTGGCAGCTTAATGTTCCAGGATACAAATGCTACAGGAAGGATAGAAAGGGAGGCAAGAGAGGAGGGGGAGTGGCATTTTTGATAAGGGATAGCATTACAGCAGTGCTAAGGGAAGATATTCCTGAAAATGCATCCAGGGAAGTTATTTGTGTGGGACTGAGAAATAAGAAAGGGATGATCACCTTAATGGGATTGTATTATAGATCCTCCCTAATAGTCAGAGGGAAATTGAGAAACAAACTTGTAAGGAGATCTCAGCTATCTGTAAGAATAATAGGGTGGCTATAGTAAGGGATTTTAACTTTCCAAACATAGACTGGGGCTGCCTTAGTGTTAAGTGCTTATATAGAGAGGAATTTGTTAAGTGTGTACAAGAAAATTTTCTGATTCAGTATGTGGATGTGCCTACTAGGGAAGGTGCAAAACTTGACCTACTCTTTGGAAATAAGGCAGGGCAGGTGACTAAGGTGTCAGTGGGGGAGCACTTTGGGGCCAGCGACCATAATTCTATTAGATTTAAAATAGTGATGGAAAAGGATAGACCAGGTCTAAAAGTTGTAGTTCTAAATTGGAGGAAGGCCAATTTTGATGGTATTAGGCAAAAACTTTCAAAAGCTGACTGGGGGCAGATGTTCGCAGGTAAAGGGGTGGCTGGAAAATGTGAAGCCTTCAGAAATGAGATAACGAGAGTCCAGAGAAAGTATATTCCCGTTAGGGTGAAAGGAAAGGCTGGTAGGTGTAGGGACGACTAAAGAAAAGGGTTTGATTAAGAAAAAGAAGGAAGCATATTTCAGGTATAGACAGGATAGATCGAGTGAATCCCAGAAGAGTATAAAGGCAGTAGGAGTTTACTTAAGAGGGAAATCAGGAAGGCAAAAAGGGGACATAAGTTAGCTTAGGCAAATAGAATTGAGGATAATCTAAAGGGTTTTTTACAAATACATAAAGGACAAAGGGGTAACTAGGGAGAGAATAGGGCCCCTCACAGATCAGCAAGGCAGCCTTTGTGTGGAGCTGCAGAAAATGGGTAATATACTAAACGAGTATTTCACATCGGTATTTCCTGTGGAAAAGGATATTGAAGATATAGAATGTAGGGAAATAGATAGTGACACCGTGAAAAATGTCCATATTACAGAGGAGGAAGTGCTGGATGCCTTGAAAAGCATAAAGGTGGATAAATTCCCAGGACCTGATCAGGTGTACCCTAGAACCCTGTGGGAATCTAGAGAAGTGATTGCTGGGCCTCTTGTTGAGATACTTGTATCATCGATAGCCATAGGTGAGGTGCCAGAAGACTGGAGGTTGGCAAACATGGTGCCACTGTTTAAGAAGGGTGGTAAGGACAAGCCAGGGAAGTATAGACCAGTGAGCCTGATGTCAGTGGTGGGCAAGTTGTTAGAGGGAATCCTGAGGGACAGGATGAGCTGAAAAATGTGTTGCTGGAAAAGCGCAGCAGGCAGCATCCAAGGAGCAGGATGTACATGTATTTGGAAAGGAAGGACTGATTAGGGATAGTCAACATGGGTTTGTGCATGGGAAATCATGTCTCACAAACTTGATTGAGTGTTTTGAAGAAGGAACAAAGAGGATTGATGAGGGCAGAGCGATAGATGTGATCTATATGGACTTCAGTAAGGCATTTGACAAGGTTCCCCATGGGAGACTGATTAGCAAGGTTAGATCTCATGTAATACAGGGAGAACAGAACAGATCCATTTGGATACAGAACTGGCTCAAAGGTAGAAGACTTTTCAGACTGGAGGCCTGTGACCAGTGGAGTGCCGCAAGGATTGGTGCTGGGTCCACTACTTTTTGTCATTTACATAAATGATTTGGATGCGACCATAAGAGGTATAGTTAGTAAGTTTGCAGATGACACCAAAATTGGAGGTGTAGTGGACAGCAAAGAAGGTTACCTCAGATTACAACAGAATCTTGATCACATGGGCCAATGGGCTGAGAAGTGGCAGATGGAGTTTAATTCAGATAAATGCGAGGTGCTGCATTTTGGGAAAGCAAATCTTAGCAGGACTTATACACTTAATGGTAAGGTCCTAGGGAATGTTGCTGAACAAATAGACCTTGGAGTGCAGTTTCATAGCTCCTTGAGTGGAGTCACAGGTAGATAGGATAGTGAAGGAGGGGTTTGGTATGCTTTCCTTTATTGGTTAGAGTATTGAGCACAGGAGTTGGGAGGTCATGTTGCGGCTGTACACGACATTGGTTAGTCCACTGTTGGAATATTGCGTGCAATTCTGGTCTCCTTCCTATCAGAAAGATGTTGTGAAACTGAAAGGGTTCAGAAAAGATTCACAAGGATGTTGCCAGGGTTGGAGAATTTCAGCTACATGGAGAGGCTGAACAGGCTGGGGCTGTTTTCCCTGGAGCATCCGAAGCTGAGGGGTTATCTTATAGAGGTTTACAAAATTATGAGGGGCATGGATAGGGTAAATAGACACTGTCTTCTCCCTGGGGTCGGGGAGTCCCGAGCTAGAGGTCATAGGTTTAGGGTGAAAGGGGAAAGATATAAAAGAGACCTAAAGGGCAACATTTTCATGCAGAGGGTGGTGCATGTATGGAATGAGCTGCCAGAGGAAGTGGTGGAGTCTGGTACAATTGCAACATTTAAAAGGCATTTGGATGTCTATATGAATAAGAAGGGTTTGGAAGGATATGGGCCGGCTGCTGGCAGGTGGGACTAGATTGGGTTGGGATGTCTGGTTGGCATGGATGGGTTTGACCGAAGGGTTTTCCCATGCTGTACATCTCTCTGACTCTATGACTCTATTTGCAGGGTTTTCCGATGGAAGTAGACACCCACCCTGCATTGGCAGAGCTTGGAGAACACAACATGAGTGAAGGCAATTGCACTCAGGACATATCCTGAGCAGAGGGACTTGAGGTCAGTCCACAGCAAAACCTCAAAACAAAGTCTAGCATTGGCCACACAGCTAAACTTTTCTTCAGGTTCCGGGCCATTGTAGTTGCTGCTAGTACGCGGACCCAAGTCCGCAAAAGAGTCCCACAAGACTTAAATTGAATAAGAGAACTCATGCCAGTATCCAGGAGAGTGCACACCCTGGAAGGTCAACCTACATATGGTTTGGAACAATTAAGTTGTTTAACAACATCCAAATCAGAACCAACCAAAACAAACATCAGGTTAAATAGTCACCCAGTTCTAATGTAAGTTGATATCTGTGCGGCCAGTGATCGCAGAACTAGCATTTAACAAAATTCACTCTGGACTTCAGTCCTTACATTTGCTCAAGACTTCAGCTAAACTGGGAACCTGCACTAGGGAACCTTTACTCCGGTTCCAGTCTCTTATGAAAAGCAGCTGGTTCAGTTACCACTAATCATAGGAATAGCTTCAAACACAAGCTTGATGTTGCAGAAAGATTCACCTAGCTTGGCTCAACACTTTTCAATGAGAAAATGGTTTCCTGAGTGAAGTCCTAATTAAATGCCCAGATGTTTTTCAGGAAGGTCTAGGGACTATCAAAGATGGCAAGGCCACCTTGCTGTTAGGTTCTTTTCCTCAGGTTTCACACACATAATGCAATTCACACACACCAACTTCTGCAAACAGTTTAAAGTTTATTGAAAGTGCAAGCTAGGTGACCCCCCCTTTGACTCTCTTCGCAGGTGTGTGAAGTCAAATCAAAGTAAGACACTGAACAAAGAAAATATATCCCCTTTGACAATGGTTACTGGTACTCTGGCCACATAACCACAGTCACATGCCATTCAAGACACCCCCAGTCACTCACAGTCACATGTTACACCAGGTACAATGGTAGGATGAGATCATCCTCGGAGATGTGCTAATGCCCTAATCTTGGAGCATCATTACGCAGATAATTTCCTGACTCAGTGATTCACCAAGGCAATGTCGGTGTGATGTGTCCTAGCTTCGGAGTACTCCTGGAAATGAGTTCTGGCTCCACTTCTTTCTTAGACAACATAGGTGTGATGACCTCAGCATTGTGGATAACCATGCAAGCAAACCTGATTAGCTGGGGATGGCAATGAAAGTATGGAAGAGATTAAATGAGAGTTTAATATGATAATAGTAGGGGGAGTAGTAGCAAATGACTGTCTAAATAAAATGTGAATTACAATGGATAGTCACCCACATTCCTGCATGCTGTCTGTGAGACAGAATGTCACCCCCACCCCCCCCACCCCCAAGGAGAATGCAGTTTAACCCTTTAATATTACTTTAATTTCTGAAGAGATAATCCTATTTAATCTTTTAAGTTTACATTCTTCCCTTTCATCATTCCATGCTAACCACCTAGATGACACTAACAGCTTTCATAAGATTCTGACAGCTGGTACTTAAGCAAGATTTGGAGATGCCGGTGTTGGACTGGGGTGTACAAAGTTAAAAATCACATAACACCAGGTTGTAGTCCAACAGGTTTAATTGGAAGCACACTAGCTTTCGGAGCGACGCTCCTTCATCAGGTGATTGTGGAGAGCTCGATCGTAACACAGAATTTATAGCAAAAATTGGCAGTGTGATGTAACTGAAATTATACATTGAAAAATTAATTGTCTATTAAGCCTTTCATCTGTTAGAATACAGTGATAGTTTCACTTCTTTCATGTGTAAATCACAAAACCTTTTTTTAAAAGTTGCATTCTCGGGTTAGCTGTTAACAATGGTGATAGCTAGACAATATGTTGAAGGTGTTAGCCCCCTGTGTTCTCTGTCTATGGCCTGATTCTGGATTAGTGGTGCTGGAAGAGAAAAACAGTTTAGGCAGCATCCAATGAGCAGCGAAATCGACGTTTCAGGCAAAAGCCCTTCATCAGAAATAAAGGCAGAGAGCCTGAAGCGTGGAGAGAGAAGCTAGAGGAGGGTTGGGGGGGGGGAGAAAGTAGCATAGAGTACAATGGGTAAGTGGGGGAGGGGATGAAGGTGATAGTCAGGGAGGAGAGGGTGGAGTGGATAGGTGGAAAAGGAGATAGGCAGGTAGGACAAGTCTGGACAAGTCATGGGGACAGTGCTGAGCTGGAAGTTTGGAACTAGGGTGAGGTGGGGGAAGGGGAAATGAGGAAACTGTTGAAGTCCACATTGATGCCCTGGGGTTGAAGTGTTCCGAAGCAGAAGATGAGGCATTCTTCCTCTAGGCATCTGGTGGTGAGGGAGCGGCGGTGAAGGAGGCCTAGGACCTCCATGTCCTCGGTAGAGTGGGAGGGGGAGTTGAAATGTTGGGCCTTGGGGTGGTGTGGTTGATTGGTGCGGGTGTCCCGGAGATGTTCCCTAAAGCGCTCTGCTAGGAGGCGCCAAAACTCCCCAATGTAGAGGAGACCTCATCAGGAGCAACGGATATAATAAATGATATTAGTGGATGTGCAAGTAAAACTTTGATGGATGTGGAAGGCTCCTTTAGGGCCTTGGATAGAGGTGAGGGAGGAGGTGTGGATGCAGGTTTTACAGTTCCTGTGGTGGCAGGGGAAGGTGCCTGGATGGGAGGGTGGGTCGTAGGGGGGCGTGGACCTGACCAGGTAGTCACGGAGGGAACGGTCTTTACGGAAGGCGGAAAGGGGTGGGGAGGGAAATATATCCCTGGTGGTGGGGTCTTTTTGGAGGTGGCGGAAATGTCGGCGGATGATTTGGTTTATGCGAAGGTTGGTAGGGTAGAAGGTGAGCACCAGGGGCGTTCTGTCCTTGTTACGGTTGGAGGGGTGGGGTCTGAGGGCGGAGGTGCGGGATGTGGACGAGATGCGTTGGAGGGCATCTTTAACCACGTGGGAAGGGAAATTGCGGTCTCTAAAGAAGAAGGCCATCTGGTGGAACTGGTCCTCCTGGGAGCAGATACGGCGGAGGAGGAGGAATTGGGAAGAAGGTAGGGTGGGAAGAGGTGTAATCCAGGTAGCTGTGGGAGTCGGTGGGTTTGTAAAAAATGACAGTGTCAAGTCAGTCGTCATTAATGGAGATGGAGAGGTCCAGGAAGGGGAGGGAGGTGTTAGAGATGGTCCAGGTAAATTTAAGGTCAGGGTGGAATGTGTTGGTGAAGTTGATGAATTGCTCAACCTCCTCGCGGGAGCCTGAGGTGGCGCCAATGCAGTCATCAATGTAGCAGAGGAAGAGGTGAGGAGTGGTGCCGGTGTAATTACGGAAGATCAACTGTTCTACGTAGCCAACAAAGAGACAGGCATAGCTGGGGCCCATATGTGTGCCCATGGCTACGCCTTTGGTCTGGAGGAAGTGGGAGGATTCGAAGGAGAAATTGTTAAGGGTGAGGACCAGTTCGGCCAAACAAATGAGAGTGTCGGTGGAAGGGTACTGTTGGGGACGTCTGGAGAGGAAAAAACGGAGGGCTTGGAGGCCCTGGTCATGGCGGATAGAGGTGTAGAGGGAATGGATATCCATGGTGAAGATGAGGAGTTGGGGGCCGAGGAAAGGGAAGCCTTGGAGGAGGTGGAGGGCGTGGGTGGTGTCTCGAGCATATGTGGGGAGTTCCTGGACATTGGGGGGATAGGACTGTGTCGAGGTAGGTAGAGATGAGTTCACTGGGGCAGGAGCATGCTGAGACAATGGGTCGGCAAGGGTGGTCAGGCTTGTGGATCTTGGGAAGAAGATAGAACCGGGCAGTGCGGGGTTCCCAGACTATGAGGTTGGAAGCTGTGGGTGGGAGATCTCCTGAGGTGATGAGGTTCTGTATGGTCTGGGAGATGATGGTTTGGTGATAGGGGGGTGGGGTCATGTTCGAGGGGGCAGTAGAAGAAGTGTCCTCGAGTTGGCGTTTGGCTTCAGTGGTGTAGAGGTTAGTGCGCCAGACTACCACTGCGCCCCCTTTATCCGCTGGCTTGATGATGAGGTTGGGATTGGAACAGAGGGATTGGAGGTCTGCGCGTTGTGAGGGTGAGAGGTTGGAGTGGGGGAGGGGAGTAGACATGTTTAGATTGATTCTAATCTAAAAAGTGAGATAACAGCGTTTTACATAAATTCATGCAGTTTTTGAGCTCAGAGTTCTACATGAATGTATGCAGTTTTTGAGCAAAGTGCAATGTAACTCTGCAAGTACAAATTCACCCCACAAACATATATGTGTGCATGATGAAGGAGCATCGCTCCGAAAGCTAGTGTGCTTCCAATTAAACCTGTTGGACTACAACCTGGTGTTGTGTGATTTTTAACTTGGTACTTAAGCAAGTTATTGAAACACAACATGCAATGTTTATAACAACAAAAAATACTGTAAATACAGTATATACTGTCAATGCAGTAAATACAATTTCTAGGATCCTCCCTCATAGAAAAAAGTTCAGCAATAAAATTTCAAAATCCTTAGTTCTCCAAAATCTCCTTCAGGGAAGTCCAACAAAGCTGACGAGACTCCATCCTTGCAGAGATGCTTCAGATGGAGGATACCAGGGCATCTGAGTGTGCAGTGTTACAGCTACAGCAGCAGGCTAGGTGAATGCAGCATTCTTTGCTGCTTCTGTTCCCGCTCTGCTGTTAAATGTAACAAAACCAACTGGCTATTGTGATGTTAGCTTGATCAGTGAACCTTCATTTCCCTTAAATGATCAAAAGAGAAGGTAAAGCTCACGTGGTTTAATATCCGTAGGAAGGCCACCGACTTCCTCTTCACTCTTGTTAGCTTCTTCATTTTTCGTGCTCATGACTGGGGAGCTGATTGAATGCATTGGATCAGGTTGTGGAGGGGCTGGCGATGGTCTGACGGCATGCTTTACCTGTGAATGGAGAAACTCTAGAGAAGATTTTAGCTGCTGAAAGCATCTTTGCATTTCCTCTCTCATTCCTTCCTTGCCAAGGTAGTTATCAATTATGAAGACAATCACATATTTTACTACACTAAATTGTGTCTGCCTATTCCAACATTCTCAGTCGTCTTGAAATCTGTTACTCTGTTCACTATTTATGACATTATCAAGTTTTATACAATCCATAAACTTCAAAATTATATTGCCTGAACAATTCAGCCAATTATAAACAATAATCAGTGGTCCTAAAATCATATCTTTGGGGGACTCCATTCAGGTTATTCAAAAATTATTTTCCTTTAACAAATTAATACTTGATTAATGTAAAAGCTGTCAGGAAATGTATTTCAAAAGTCTGGAACAGCAAGAAAAAAAATGTTTCCTGTGCTTTAAATCATTTAAGAGGCAGTTTCAATTCAGATTTAAATCTCAAATATTTGTGGGAAACAAATGCAGTATATATTAAAATATGATTTCTGAATGAAACTTTCCAAATAAAGCAGTCGGAATTACAGTGGCAACTTTGGTAGCAATCAACATTCTTTGTATTTGCAATATGAAGGGGGCCAACTAAGTCTTAACAATAATTAACGGAACTGAAACAGCTCAGCCTCAAGTTCTATTATTCTCCAGAAAATCTTAATAACACAAATTTAATATGCACTCTGCATAAAAAAACAGCAGCAAAGATATGTTAATACAATATTCTCATCTGGCTGAAGCATGATCACTGACATAACAGTTTTTTTGAAGAGGCATTGTAGAACTTCAAACAAATCAGGGGCTAAGGCCCTCAATTTGTTTTAAGGTTACAAGTTTGATCATTTTAAATGTTTTACATTTTCAATGTAAAAACAAAATCTGCCCTATTACATAGCCCATAAAACACACTGAGTTGAGATCCTGATTCAAACAAAGTAAAACAGTTACCTCAAAGGATTTTCTGAACCAGTATTTTAATGAGCCAAATCTTTTAAATATCAAACACTCTCAGCATGTACAATTTACATTGAAACTTCCCCTCAACCCAACTATTAATACAACCTTAATTTCAGCAATTCCCATTTTTTTATGAAGACCCTCTGGTCAGAATTCTCTTCATTTTAATACAGGGGGAAGATGTGCACATTTGAGACCCCCCTCAGTTCACGTGGTGATGATCCATGAAATGGAAAACAAAGACTCAAAAAGATGGAGGAGATGGTCCCAACCAGAGTCGGACAAAAATAGTAGGACACGTCTACAGACTCTCAATCAACAACCACGGCACAGGAAAATAAAGCACAAGCATTGGTCCAAGATTCCCAAAGCTCTGTGAACTCCACAGCACCTGGTGCGCGCACACAAAAAGATCACTAAAACATCCTCACCTCAGTGGAAACCGGACGGAGGAAAGCCACTCCACCACCAGACGAGGCTGCAAAGGAAAGAAAGACCAGCCAAACCCTCATGACAAAATCACACCCACTAAAAGAGAAAAGCCTCACAGTAGACCATACGGTGCTGCAGTCCAAGCCCCTCTCTTCCCCAAAAGAAGGACTCACAGAGTCACTTTCACTGCATAAAAAACTGGACAAAGCTTCCCTAGCAGTCAATGCATTTTACTGCCGGAGACCAAGTGGATCAGCTTCACTTTCTCTCCCTTTTCCCAGTGACGCCTTGCCATTCCAAAAGTATTTCTAAGGGGAAGTGTGGGGTACAAAGGCGATAACTTCAAGTACCAAATTGCAACCTATTTTTTTGGAACCTCAAACCTCGTGTCTGTAGAGGACTTTAAACTCTTTTTTCCCTTCAGGACTTTTAACCTCTTTTTACCAAAAGCACTTTAACCCCTTTTTACCTAGAGGACTCTAACCACTTTTCACCTAGAGGACTCTAACCCCTTTTTAACTCTGTTCAAAACCCTTTTAAAATCCAGCTTTGTGCCAAGCGACTCGTTAGTGTACACATGTGTGAGCTACCTCAAAGATTCCATCACCACCAACTCCCAGGAGATTAGATGTCGACTGAGTGTTAAGTTTAGAAACCGAGATCAAGGTGAAGCTTACCTTGTGGGCCCATCCATCTCATGCAACCAATACTCAGACAATCGCTCATTCAGTCCATCTGGAAGCTCTGTATTCGTTGGAATCCCACCACTGCCACCATATGTTAGGAAGGGTAAGTTTTCCCGCATAAAAAGGACTTACCTCGGGAGTCAGGCCTCCATTTTGCCAGAGCAGCGAGAAGGAGGAGTGAAGAGAAAGCAGCCAGGAAGGGTAATTTTCCCACATAAAAAGGGACTTAAGTCGGGAGTCAGGTCTCCATTTTGCCAGAGTGGCGAGGAGAGAAGGAGGAATGAAGCAAAGGCTATCGGGAAGGTAAGGGCTTTATTTACATTTGGGCAGTGGCTAAACCTGAGATATTATCTCCCTCCTGCCCCCCCCCCACCGCCTCTAACCAGAGGAAAAAGACCGTGTAAGGTAAGGCTTTTATTTCTTATCTTTATTTTTCATTTATTTAAGTGTATTCTTTGATTTCAGTTAGTTCATGTAAAGCTATGTTTACAATGGCAGGGGACCTTAGGCCCGTGGGATGTGACTCTTACTTGATGTGGGAGCTTAGAAACGTGTCTAACTCTTACACTTGCAAGAAGTGTGTCCAGCTGCAGCTGTTGTTTGACTGCATGATGGCTCTGGAGCTGCGGATGGACTCACTGTGGAACATCTGCGATGCTGAGGAGGTCATGGATAGCATGTTGAGTGCATTGGTCACACCGCAGGTTAGAATTGTTGAGGGGAAACGTGAATGGGTGACCAAAAGACAGAAAAAGAGTAGGAAGGCAGTGCAGGTGTCCCCTGCGGTCATCTCCCTCCAAAACAGGTATACTGTTCTGGATACTGTTGGGGGAGATGGCTCACCAGGGGAGGGCAGCAGTTGCCAGGATCATGGCACCGTGGCAGGCACTGCTGTTCAAAAGTGCGGGAAAAGGACTCGTAGGGCAATAGTCATAGGGGATTCTATTGTGAGGGGAGTAGGTAGGCGGTTCTGTGGCTGGAAACAGGACTCCCGGATGGTATGTTGCCTCCCAGGTACTCGGACGGCAGATGCTGGAGACCAGAGTTGAAAAATGTGGTGCTGGACAAACACAGCAGGCCAGGCAGCATCCGAGGAGCAGGAGAATCAACGTTTCGGGCATAAGCCCTTCTTCAGGAATGAGGCTGGTGTGCCAAGCGAGCTGAGATAAAAGGTAGGGGGGAGGGAATTTGGGGGAGGGGTGCTGGGAATATGATAGGTGGAAGGAGGTGAGGGTGAGGGTGATAGGCCGGAGAGGGGGTGGGGGTGGAGAGGTCGGGAAAAAGATTGCGGGTCAAGAGGGCGCTGCTGAATCCGAGGGTTGGGACTGAGATAAGGTGGGGGGAGGGGAAATGAGGAAGCTGAAGAAATCCTTTGTGGTTGGAGGGTTCCTAGGCGGAAGATTAGATTAGATTAGATTAGATTACTTACAGTGTGGAAACAGGCCCTTCGGCCCAACAAGTCCACATCGCCCCGCCGAAGCGTCACCCACCCATACCCCTACATCTACCCCTTACCTAACACTACGGGCAATTTAGCATGGCCAATTCACCTGACCTGCACATCTTTGGACTGTGGGAGGAAACCGGAGCACCCGGAGGAAACCCACGCAGACACGGGGAGAACGTGCAAACTGCACACAGTCAGTCGCCTGAGGCGGGAATTGAACCCAGGTCTCTGGTGCTGTGAGGCAGCAGTGCTAACCACTGTGCCACCGTGCCGCCATGATGAGGCGCTCTTCCTCCAGGTGTCGTGTGGCCAGGCTCTGGCGATGGAGGAGGCCAAGGACCTGCATGTCATTGACAGAGTGGGAGGAGGAGCTAAAGTGTTCAGCCACGGGGCGGTTGGGTTGGTTGGTGCGGGTGTCCCAGAGGTGTTCCCTGAAACGTTCCGCAAGTAGGCGGCCTGTCTCCCCAATGTAGAGGTGACCACATCGGGTGCAGCGGATACAGTAAATGATGTGGTGGAGGTGCAGGTGAATTTGCGACGGATTTGGAAGGATCCATTGGGACCTTGGAGGGAGGTAAGGGGCGAGGTGTGGGCACAAGTTTTGCAATTCTTGCGGTTGCAGGGTAGGTGCTGGGAGTGGAGTTTGGGTTGGTGAGGGGTGTGGACCTGATGAGGGAGTCGCGGATGGAGTGGTCTCTCCTGAATGCTGATAGGGGTGGAGAGGGAAATATATCCCTGGTGGTGGGGTCTGTCTGGAGGTGGCGGAAATGATGGAGGATGATACGATGTATCTGGAGGTTGGTGGGGTGGAAGGTGAGGACCAGTGGGGTTCTGTCCTGGTGGCGATTGGAGGGGCGTGGTTCAAGGTCGGAGGTGCGGGAAGTGGAGGAGATGCGGTGGAGAGCGTCGTTGACCATGTCGGAGGGGAAATTGTGGTCTTTGAAGAAAGAGGCCATTTGCGTTGTTTGGTAGTGGAATTGGTCCTCCTAGGAGCAGATGCGGCGGAGGCGAAGGAGTTGGGAATATGATATGGCGTTTTTACAGGGCAGAGTGGAAGGCAGTGTAATCTAGGTAGCTGTGGGAGTCAGTCGGTTTGTAGTGAATGTCTGTGTTGAGACGATCACCCGAGATAGAAATAGAGGGGTCTAGGAAGGGGAGGGAGGCGTCTGAGATGGTCCAGGTAAATTTGAGGTCAGGGTGGAAGGTGTTAGTAAAGTGGATGAACTGTTCAACCTCCTCATGGGAGCACGAGGTTGCGCCGATACAATAATTGATTTAGCGGAGGTGCCAGAGTAGCTGCAGAAGATGGACTGTTCCACTTTTCTGACGAAGAGGGCCCATGCGGGTGCCCATGGCTACTCTTTTGGTTTGGAGGAAGTGGGAGGATTGGAAGAAGAAGTTGTTAAGAGTGAGGACCAGTTCAGTCAGTTGAAGGAGGGTGTCAGTGGAAGGGTACTGGTTTGGTCGGCAGGAGAGGAAGAAGTGGAGGGCTTGGAGGCCTTCGTGATGGGAGATGGAGGTGTACAGGGACTGGATGTCTATGGTGAAGATAAGGCGTTGGGGGCCGGGGAAGCGAAAATCATGGAGGAGGTGCAGGGCGTGGGTGGTGTCCCGAACGTAGGTTGGGAGTTCTTGGACTAAGGGGGACAGGACAGTGTTAAGGTATGCAGAGGTGAGTTCGGCGGGGCAGGAGCAGCCTGAGACAATGGGTCAGCTGGGGCAATCAGGTTTGTGAATTTTGGGTAGGAGGTAGAAATGGGCGGTGCGGAGTTGTGGGATTATGAGGTTGGAGGCAGTGGATGGGAGATCTCCTGAGGTGATGAGGTTATGGATGGTCTGGGAGATGATGATTTGGTGGTGTGAGATGGGGTCATGTTCAAGGGGGCAGTAGAAGGAGGTGTCCTCGAGTTGGCGTTTGGCTTCAGCGGTGTAAAGATCGGTGTGCCAAACTACCACTGCGCCTCCCTTGTCTGCCGGTTTGATGGTGAGGTTGGGGTTGGAGCGGAGGGAGTGGAGGGTTGTGTGTTGTGAGGGTGAGAGGTTGGAGTGGGTGAGAGGGGTGGACAGGTTGAGGCGGTCAGTGTCGTGGCAGCAGTTGGATATGAAGAGATCGAGGGCAGGTAAGAGGCCAGCACGGGGTGTTCAGGTGGATGGGTGTGTTGGAGGTGGGAGAAAGGGTCGTCAGAGGGTGGGTGAGAGTCCTTGTTGAAGAAGTGGGTGCGGAGGCGAAGGCGGCAGAAGAAATGCTCGATATCTAGCCGCGTGTCAAACTCATTGATCCAGGAGTGTAGGGAGATGAAGGTGAGGCCTGTGCTGAGGACTGATTGTTCATTCTCAGAGAGGGGGAGGTCTGGAGGGATGGTGAAAATACAGCAGGGCTGGGAGCTAGGACCTGGTGGGGGGGCTGGAGCTGGGAGTGGGGGCGGAGTTAGTCATGGGGACGGACTTAGTTGTGGGGGCGGAGTCAGTCAAGGGCGGAGATCGACGTGGGGGCAGAGATCGACGTGGGGGCGGCGTGGTCCTTGAACAAGTGAGTGACGTCACTGGGGGCAGAATTGGCTGTGGCGACGGTCACACCGGGGGTGGAAGTGGCATGTCGGGCAGAAACGGCTCTGGTCCCGGTGGCCGTGGATCCCGTGGCGGCCACATATCTGTCGGTGAAGGTCTTCCTGGTGATCGTGGAGGCAGTTGTCTGGGCGGCAATCGTGGAGGCTGCATGGTCGGTGGTGGCTGTTGTCCATGTGGCGGTGGGGGCGGAAGTGACGTCACCATTCACCGCGGTGGTGGTGACTGCAGCGGCCGCGTGGGCAATGGTGCCTAAGCAGTTCCGTAGGTCGCGAGAAGCTTCTGGAACGGTCGAGGAATCCAGAGTGTGGAGGTGAGTACATGGAAGTTTTTTGTATTTACTTTCTTTGATGCTCGATATGGCTAGGAAAAAAACGTTTGTTCAATGTATGAATCCTTCTGAGGATGAAGAACAGCAAAGGTCCTTTGCTGGTCTGGGAGAGTGTTGTCCTGAGCTGGGGCAGGGCTAACTGCAGGGAGTGCAGGTGGAGGCACATGGCTTGAAGCATGGAGCAGAGGATCCGGAGGGCGGTCTGTTGTTGGAGGCTTCGGATTTGTTGCAGGGATAGGTTGTCCTGGTTGGGTCCAAATTGTGTTGGTTTGAATGTAGTCCGGAGTCCATGAGGGGTCAGTCAGTTCCGTAGGCAAGTGCTGAGGAAAGAGATGTGGCTATAGTAGCGAGTTTGTCTCAGGACATGGCTGAAGCGTTTCAGGTCAGAGGAGGTGCAGTGAGAGAGGAACTCACTGAGATCCTTGTAGAGGGAGGAGGAGAGTTTCTTCAAGGTAGGCATCCTTGTGAGAGGATTCGCAGTAGGTTAAGATCAACTAGGAGTAAGTGAGGACTGCAGATGTTGGAGTACCAGAGTTGAAAAATATGGGGCTGGACAAACACAGCAGGCCAGGCAGCATCCGAGGACCAGGAAAATCGACGTTTCAGGCATAAGCCCTTCTTCAGGAATGCGGCTGGTGTGCCAAGCGGGCTGAGATAAAAGGTAGGGGAGAGGGAATTTGGGGGAAGGGCGGTGGGAATACAATAGGTGGAAGGAGGTGAGGGTGAGGGTGATAGGCTGGAGAGGGGGTGGGGGCGGAGAGGTCGGGAAGAAGATTGCAGGTCAAGAGAGCAGTGCTGAATCTGAAGGTTGGGACTGAGATAAGGTGGGGGGAGGGGAAATGAGGAAGCTAGAGAAATCTACATTCATCCTGTGTGATTGGAGGGTTCTTAGGTGGAAGATGAGGCGCTCTTCCTCCAGGCATCGTGTGGCCAGGCTCTGGCGATGGAGGAGGCCAAGGACCTGCATGTCCTTGGCGGAGTGGGAGGGGGAGCTAAAGTGTTCCGCCACGGGGCAGTTGAGTTGGTTGGTGCGGGTGTCCCAGAGGTGTTCCCTAAAACGTTCCGCGAGTAGGCGGCCTGTCTCCCCAATGTAGAGGAGACCACATTGGGTGCAGCGGATACAGTAAATGATGTGTTTGGAGGTGTGTGAGGCACACCAGCCTCACACCTTTTATCTCAGCCCGCTTGGCACACCAGCCTCATTCCTTCTATATACGTCGCAAATTCACCTGCACCTCCACACACATCATTTACTGTATACACTGCACCCGATGTGGTCTCCTCTACATTGGGCTTGAAGGGCCGAAGGGTCTGTTCCTGGGCTGTTAATTTTCTTTGTTCTTTGTTCTTTTCCTGAGGTTTCACACATGAGATCCAATTCAGACACCAACTTCTGCAAGCAATTATAGTTTGTTAAAGCTTGTACAAGCTCGGTGTCCCCCTTTTAACCCTCCTTGCAGGTGTGCGAAGTTGAGTGAAAGTGAGGCACTGAGCAAAGAAACTACATCCCCTTTATACAGGTCCGTTGGCAATGCTTACATTGCCACACACCCACAGCCACATACTACTCAAGACAACCCCCAGTCACTCACAGTCACATGTTACACCAGGTACAATGGTAGGATGAGATCATCCTCGGAGATGTGCTAATGCCCTAATCTTGGAGCATCATTACGCAGATAATTTCCTGACTCAGTGATTCACCAAGGCAATGTCGGTGTGATGTGTCCTAGCTTCGGAGTACTCCTGGAAATGAGTTCTGGCTCCACTTCTTTCTTAGACAACATAGGTGTGATGACCTCAGCATTGTGGATAACCATGCAAGCAAACCTGATTAGCTGGGGATGGCAATGAAAGTATGGAAGAGATTAAATGAGAGTTTAATATGATAATAGTAGGGGGAGTAGTAGCAAATGACTGTCTAAATAAAATGTGAATTACAATGGATAGTCACCCACATTCCTGCATGCTGTCTGTGAGACAGAATGTCACCCCCCCCCCCCCCCCCCCCCCCCCCCACCCAAGGACAGTGCCGTTTAACCCTTTAATGTTACATTAATGCCCAGCAAGATAGCCCTATTTAATCTTTTAACATTGCGTGCATGTTTACCAGGAAGCAATTCCATGATTCTGCAAGGGCCACTCAATGCCATTTAATTACGGGCAAAAATACGGGCAAAATCCAAAGGCTGAAAAGTGAAGGAATCATCAAACCAGTCCAGTTTGCAGAATGGGTAGCACCTATTGTACTGATTCTGAAGTCAGATGGGTCAGTTCTCCTTTGTGGGGATTTTAAACACATTGTGAACCATTTTTCATATCTGTATAAATACCTAATCACTCACATGGAGGATTTAAACACACAGCTGGTGAGTAGGGAAGGGTGCAGGAGGACTGTCTTTTACATATTGCTCCTTTCATGATAAATGGATGTCTCAAACACTTTAATTAATGCTGTAAGATCAGTCATCTCAACTTTAGGAAACAACTGCAGGTGTACCTCAGCATAGTGTCCTGGGCAATACTCTTTTTAATCTTTAATGGTCCACAAGTCACTGAGGTCTGTGCAGAACAATGACTTAGAGTCATAGAGTCATAGAGATGTACAGCATGGAAACAGACCCTTTGGTCCAACCCGTCCACGCCAACCAGATATCCCAACCCAATCTAGTCCCACCTGCCAGCACCCAGCCCATATCCCTCCAAAACCTTCCTATTCATATACCCGTCCAAATGCCTCTTAAATGTTGCAATTGTATCAGCCTCCACCACTTCCTCTGGCAGCTCATTCCATACACGAACCACCCTCTGTGTGAAAACGTTGCCCCTTAGGTCTCTTTTATATCTTTCCCCTCTTACTCTAAACCTATGCTCTCTAGTTCTGGACTCCCCAACCCCAGGGAAAAGACTTTGCCTATTTATCCTATCCATGCCCCTCATAATTTTGTAAACCTCTATAACGTCACCCCTCAGCCTCCGATGCTCCAGAGAAAACAGCCCCAGCCTGTTCAGCCTCTCCCTATAGCTCAAATTCTCCAACCCTGGCAACATTCTTGTAAATATTTTTTGAACCCTTTCAAGTTTCACAACATCTTTCCGTTAGGACGGAGACCAGAATTGCATGCAATATTCCAACAGTGGCCTAACTAATGTCCTGTACAGTCGCAACATGACCTCCCAACTCCTGTACTCAATACTCTGACCAATAAAGGAAAGCATTCCAAACCCCTTCTTCACTATCCTTTTTACCTGCGACTCCACTTTCAAGGACCCATGAACCTGCACTCCAAGGTCTCTCTGTTCAACAACACTCCCTAGGACCTTACCATTAAGTGTATAAATCCTGCTAAGATTTGCTTTCCCAAAATGCAGCACCTCGCATTTATCTGAATTAAACTCCATCTGCCACAGATCCTGTTGTAATCTGAGGTAACCCTCTTCGCTGTCCACTACACCTGCAATTTTGATGTCATCTGCAAACTTATTAACTGTGCCTCTTATGCTCGCATCCAAATCATTTATGTAAATGACAAAAAGTCAAGGACCCAGCGGTAAAGGTGGATAAATCCCCAGGACCTGATTAGGTGTACCCTAGAGCTCTTTGGGAAGCTAGAGAAGTGATTGCTGGGCCTCTTGCTGAGATATTAGTGTCATCAATAGTCACAAGTGAGGTTCCAGAAGATTGGAGGTTGGCTAACATGGTGCCACTGTTTAAGAAGGGTGGTAAGAACAAGCCAGGGAACTATAGAACAGTGAGCCTGATGTCGGTAGTGGGCAAGCTGTTGGAGGGAATCCTGAGGGACAGGATGTACATGTATTTAGAAAGGCAAGGACTGATTAGGGATAGTCAACATGGCTTTGTGTCTGGGAAATCATGTCTCACAAGCTTGATTGAGTTTTTTGAGGAAGTAACAAAGAGGATTGATGATGGCAGAGTGGTAGATGTGATCTATATGGGCCTCTTGGGAAATAAGGCAGGTCAGGTGACTGAGGGGTCAGTGGGGGAGCACTTTGGGGCCAGCGACCATAATTCTATTATTTTTAAAATAGTGGTGGAAAAGGATAGACCAGATCTAAAGGTTGAAGTTCTAAATTGGTGGAAGGCCAATTTTGACAGTATTAGGCAAGAACTTTCAAAAGCTGATTGGGCGCAGATTTTCACAGGTAAAGGGATGGCTGGATAATGGGAAGTCTTCAGAAATGAGGTAACGAGAGTCCACAGAAAGTATATTCCTGGTAGGGTGAAAGGAATGGCTGGTAAGTATAGGGAATGCTGGATGACTAAAGAAATTGAGGGTTTGGTTAAGAAAAAGAAGGAAGCATATGTAAGATATAGACAGGAAAGATCGAGTGAATCCTTAGAAGAGTACAAAGGAAGTAGGCATATACTTAAGAGGGAAATCAGGAGGGCAAAAAGGGGACATGTGATAGCTTTGGCAAATAGAATTAAGGAGAATCCAAAGAGTTTTTACAAATACATAAAGGACAAAAGGGTAACTAGGGAGAGAATAGGGCCCCTCAAAGATCAGCAAGGTGGCCTATGTGTGGAGTGGCAGAAAATGAATCATGCCAATCAGTGTGCATGAAATTTCAGAGGAACTTCAAAGTGGCTGAGAGGCCACACTGCTTACAAGTAACAGTAGTCCAAGATCCAACTATCTTCAGCTGCTTTGTCAATGAGCTTCCCTCCATCATAAGATCAGAGTGGAGATGTTTACTGATGTTCAGCATCATTAGCAAATCCGTAGAAATTGGAACAATTCATGACCAAATGCAGCAAGACGTTCAAAATCCAGTCAAGGAGCAAATAACACTTGGCCACACAAATACCAGGCAATGACCATCTCCAAGATGAGAGAATCTAATAATTGACCTTTGCCATTTGATGACACTACCATCATTGAATCCCCTACCAATAACATCATAGGGGTTACCATTGACCAGGAACTGAATTATATAAGCCTTTTAAATAGTTGTCACAAGAGGAGATCAATTACATATGAAGTTGAAGGCGTGTACTGTACCTTTAAGAGAGTGAAAGCTGAAAAGCCGGCAAGCACTTGCAGTCACAGAGTGTGCCGGAAAATAAAAAGATATAGCATTTTTGCTGTAACCTAGATAGCTGGCTTGTTTTCACAGCAGTTCAAATTTAACCAATCAGTTTAAGTTCTGTCCCAAGATACTAAAACCCCCCAATCAAATTAGAATTTTACTGTTTTGACTACATTGAACCAATGAGACGATCTGATTTTGGGGGATAAAAAGCAGGCATTTTGGACAGTTAGATGAGAAGAGCACCACTTGCCATTGTCAGACAGACTGCCTGAAAACATTCACTATCAAAGTTATCTTTTCCATATGAAAAATCTGTGCAGCAGTAGACCAAAGATGACCCAGGGAGGTCTACAAACAGAGGAAGATCAACATGGGAGATGACAGCCACTGTCTGGTTTTGAAAATTGCATTACTATAAATTTAATAGAGGTTTTAATGAATACAGAGAAACCCCAATTATCCGAAGGATACGGGTGGGCATATTCCATACGGTTAATCGAATTCTGGATAATCGAATGCTGGATAACATAGTTTTGCTGAGCACTGGGACCTTATAATCTTGCTGAATAATCCAATATTTGGATAACCAAACGCCAGATAATTCAGGTTCCTTTGTATTCTTATAAAGTGGGAGGTAGATATCAAACCTTTAAGAGAAAGGAGGCTTAGAGTTGTAAATAGCTGTTGTTTAATGTTCACTTTAGAGTTAAAGAATAAAATTGATATTTTTTGTTAAATAGTGGAATTTGGGTAGTTCTCTGTCACTCATACTTTAATAGATTATGGGATGAGATGAGCTTTTCTGTGTGTTTGGTTTAATTATCAGCAGGTTTTACTGCGGTGTCGTAACACTAAAAGTTCTGCAACGAAAGACTCATCTCATGACTCCCCAAAGCCTGTTCACCAGCTACAAGGGATTAGTCAGGTATGTGATGGAATACTCCCCACTTGCCTGGATGTGTACAGCTCCAGCAACACTCAAGAGGTTTGACACCATCCAGTACAAAGCAAACCACATCCACAAACATCCACTCCCTCCCCCACCGAGGCTCAGTAGCAGCAGAGTGTACCATCTGCAAGATTCACTGTGGAGATTCAAACATCCTTAGACAACACCTTCCAAATGTACAACCATATCCACTGAGAAGGACAAGCGCAGTAGATACATGGGAACACCACTATCTGCAAACTCCCCTCCAAGCCACTCATGAAATATACTACTGTTTGTTCATTGTCAATGCAACAAAATCCTGGAATTCTCCCCAAAACATTTGGGTGGCACGGTGGCACAGTGGTTAGCACTGCTGCCTCACAGCGCCAGGGACCGGGTTCAATTCCCACCTCAGGCGACTCTCTGTGTGGAGTTTGCACATTCTCCCTGTGTCTGCGTGGGTTTCCTCCGGGTGCTCCGGTTTCCTCCCACAATCCAAAAATGTGCAGGTTAGGTGAATTGGCCATGCTAAATTGCCAGTGGTGTTAGGTGAAGGGGTAAATATAGGGGAATGGGTCTCGGTGGGTTGCGCTTCGGCAGGTTGGTGTGGACTTGTTGGGCCAAAGGGCCTGTTTCCACACTGTAAGTAATCTAATCTAATCTAATTAATAGTGCATGTACAGCGCATGGTCTACAGCAGTTCAAGATGGCAGATCGCTGCCACCTTTTCAAAGGCAACAAGGAACAAACAATAAATGACTAAAACTTACAAAATGCGAAGAGGCCTGAATAGAATGCATGTGGAGAAAATGTTTCACTAGTAGGAGAGACTAGGACCAAATACACAGCCTCAGAGTGGAGGGATGACCCTTTAGAACTGAGATAAGGAAGAATTTCTTCAGACAAAGAGTGGTTAATCTATAGAACTCATTGCTGTAGAGGTCTATGGAGTCCAACTCATTGAGTATATTTAAGACAGAGATCAAATGGTTCTTGGTTGATAAGGGAATCAAAGGTTCTGGGGAGAAGGCTAGAAAATGAGGTTGAGAAACATATCAGCCATGACCAAAAGGTACAGCAGACTTGCTGGGCTAAATGGCCTAATTTTGTTCCTATATTTTACAGTATTATGTATGGAGTTAAGGGGTGGTTCTAACTCCTGCTATGATCCTGTTAAGAACTACAAACAGTTAAGGAAGAATCCACACATATAGTAATTAACTTATAAAACTAGGACATAGATTTCAGATTTTTAACCAAAAGAAAAGTTTTATTTTATACAAAGGGAAAATTTAAAAATGCAATAGTATTAATTTAGCACAATATCTAAAAGAATATGCTGTGAACTCAGTTTTATTTTTAACTTCTCTCTTAGTTCTCTTATCTCATGAAATCTGAAAGATTCATTCACTTTTTATGGGAGCAATCCAAATATATGTACAACCCTGTGGAATTCAAATTAATTCTCCTCAAGGTAGGTTCTATGAGAGTTCTTCCTTTTGATATTTTGGCTGCACAACACAGACATAGGAACATAGAAAAAATAGTAGGCTAGTCAGCACATCGAGTTTGCCTGCCATTCAGTTAGATTGTGGCTGATTTTTGACCACAATACCAATTTCCTGCACTACTACCATCTCCCTTTATGCTATCAGTTTATAGAAACGTTTAACCAAACAGCTTTCCCAATTAGTATGTTGTTGTTGAATATCTTTTACAGGCAGAAGGCAGGAGAATGAGGTTGAGAAACAAATCAGCCATGATCATCTTCAGCTTATATACCACTTTTTCCTCACTACTACCAGTTCTGAAGAAGGGTCACTGAACTCAAAATGTTAGCTCTGTTTTCTCTCTGCAGATGTTGCCAGACCTGCTGAGTTTCTCTAGCAATTTCTGTTTTTGTGTGGGATTTCCGGCATCTGCAGTTCTTTGTTTCAGAAGGTTCGTTTTTTGGGATCATGTTCTTTTTGTTTAGAGTCGAAAAATGTGGCGCTGGAAAAGCACACCAGGTCAGGCAACATCCGAGGAGCAGGAGAATTGACGTTTTGGGTATAAGCTCTTCATCAGGAACTTTGGGGGGTGGGGTGGTAAAGGGGACTGAGAGATAAATGGGGGGGGGGGAGTGGAGCTGGGCAGAAGGTAGCTGGGAAGGCAATAGGTGGATGCAGGTGGGGGCTGATGATAATAGATCAAAGCGGAGGGTGGACCGGATAGCTGGGAAGGAAGATGGACAGGTGGGACAGTTCAAGAGGGTGGTGCCAAGTTGGAAGGTTGGATCTGGGATGACATAGGGGGAGGGGAGATGAGGAAATTGGTAAAATCAACATTGATGCCATGTAGTGGAAGGTTGGAATGTCCCAAGGCAGAAGATGAGGCATTCTTCCTCCAGGCGTCAGGTGGCTAGGATTTGGTGGTGGAGTCGGTCCAGGACTAGCATGTCCTTGGTGGAGTGAGAGGGGAGTTGAAGTGGTTGGCCACAGAATGGTGGGTTTGCTTGGTGCATGTGTTCCAGAGATGTTCTCTGAAATGTTCCGCAAATTGGCATCCTGTCTCCCTTTACAGAGAATACTATATTGAGAGCAATGGACACAGCCACATATCTACTGTGTCAATAGACAATAGACAATAGACAATAGACAATAGATGCAGGAGTAGGCCATTCTGCCCTTCGAGCCTGCACCGCCATTCAATATGATCATGGCTGATCATTCCTAATCAGTATCCTGTTCCAGCCTTATCTCCATACCCCTTGACTCCACTATCTTTAAGAGCTCTATCCAATTCTTTCTTAAATGAATCCAGAGACTGGGCCTCCACTGCCCTCTGGGGCAGAGCATTCCTCACAGCCACCACTCTCTGGGTGAAGTAGTTTCTCCTCATCTCTGTCCTAAATGGTCTACCCCGTATTTTTAAGTTGTGTCCTCTGGTTCGGCACTCCCCCATCAACGGAAATATGTTCCCTCCTGCCAGAGTGTCCAGTCCTTTCATAATCCTATACGTTTCAATCAGATCCCCTCTCAGTCTTCTAAACTCAAGGGTATACAAGCCCAATCGCTTCAGTCTTTCCGTGTAAGGCAATCCTGCCATTCCAGGAATTGACCTCGTGAACCTACGCTGCACTCCCTCAATAGCCAGAATGTCTTTCCTCAAATTTGGAGACCAGAACTGTACACAGTACTCCAGGTGTGGTCTCACCAGGGCCCTGTACAGCTGCAGAAGCACCTCTTTGCTTCTATACTCAATCCCTCTTGTTATGAAGGCCAGCATGCTATTAGCCTTCTTCACGACCTGCTGTACCTGCATGCTTGCCTTCATTGACTGGTGGACAAGAACACCCAGATCTCGCTGAACAGCCCCTTTACCTAATTTGATACCATTGAGGTAGTAATCTGCCTTCCTGTTCTTGCCACCAAAGTGGATAACCAGACATTTATCCACATTAAACTGCATCTGCCATGCATCTGCCCACTCACCTAACTTGTCCAGGTCACCCTGTAATCCCCTAACGTCCTCATCACATTTCACCCTACCACCTAGCTTTGTGTCATCAGCAAATTTGCTAATGTTATTGCTGATACCATCTTCTTTATCATTTACATATATTGTAAAAAGCTGCGGTCCCAGCACGGATCCCTGCGGTACCCCACTGGTCACTGCCTGCCATTTCGAAATGGAGCCGTTAATCACTACCCTTTGTTTCCTATTAGCCAACCAATTCTCTATCCAATCTAGTACTTTGCCCCCAATCCCGTGCGCCCTAATTTTACTCACTAACCTCTTGTGTGGGACTTTATCAAAGGCTTTCTGAAAGTCCAGGTACACTACATCCACTGGATCTCCCTCGTCCATCTTCCGAGTTACATCCTCAAAAAATTCAAGAAGATTAGTCAAGCATGATTTCCCCTTCATAAATCCATGCTGACTCTGTCCTATCCTGTTACTATTATCCAGATGTGCCATAATTTCATCCTTTATAATAGACTCCAGCATCTTTCCCACCACTGAGGTCAGACTAACTGGTCTATAATTTCCTGCTTTCTCCCGCCCACCCTTCTTAAAAAGTGGCACAACATTAGCCGCCCTCCAATCCTCAGGAATCGACCCCGATTCTATTGAACTCTGGAAAATAATCACCAGCGCATCCACGATTTCCCGAGCCACCTCCTTCAGTACCCTGGGATGCAGGCCATCAGGTCCCGGAGACTTATCAACCTTCAGACCTAACAGTCTCTCCAACACCAAATCCTGGCAAATAGAAATTCCCTTAAGTTCAGGTCCTTCAGCCACTGTTACCTCAGGGAGATTGCTTGTGTCTTCCCCAGTGAACACAGATCTGAAGTACCCATTTAATTCCTCTGCCATTTCTTCGTTCCCAGTAATATATTCCCCTGCTTCTGTCTTCAAGGGCCCAATTTTTGTCCTAACCATTTTTTTGCCTTGGACATACCTAAAAAAGCTTTTACTATCCTCCTTTATATTCTTGGCCAGTTTACCTTCGTACCTCATTTTTTCTCTGCGTATTTCCTTCTTACTAATCCTCTGTTGTTCTTTAAAAGCTTCCCAGTCCTCCGTTTTCCCGCTTATCTTCGCTAAGTTATACTTTTTCTCTTTTAACCTTATATGTTTCTTTACTTCCCTCGTCAGCCACGGCCGCCCATGTCTCCTCCTGGGATCTTTCTTCCTTTTAGGAATGAACTGATCCTGCATCTTCTGCATTATACACAGAAATATCCGCCATTGTTCCTCCACTGTCTTCCCTGTTAAGGTATTGAACCATTGAACTTTGGCCAGTTGCTCCCTCATCGCTCCATATTTCCCTTTATTCAACTGAAATATTGTCACTTCAGATTGTACCCACTCCCTCTCAAATTGCAGATTGAAGCTTATTGTATTATGGTCACTACTTCCCAATGGCTCCTTCACTTCGAGGTCACTGACCAATTCTGGTTCGTTACACAATACCAGATCCAGAATCGCCTTATCCCTGGTCGGCTCCAGCACCAGCTGCTCTAAAAATCCATCTCTGAGGCACTCCACAAAGTCTCTTTCTTGAGGCCCGATACCATCCTGATTCTCCCAGTCTACCTGCATGTTAAAATCCCCCATAACAACTGTAGTAACATCTTTGCGACAAGCCAATTTCAGCTCCTGATTCAACTTACCTCCAACATCCAGACTACTGTTTGGGGGCCTGTAGATGACTCCCATGAGGGTCTTTTTACCCTTAGTGTTTCGAAGCTCTATCCACACTGACTCTACATCCCCTGACTCTAGGTCCGCCCGCGCAAGGGACTGAATATCCTCCCTTACCAACAAGGCCACCCCACCCCCTCTGCCCGTCAGTCTATCCTTACGATAGCACGTGTAGCCTTGAATATTGATTTCCCAGGCCCTGTCCCCATGAAGCCACGTCTCAGTTATCCCCACAATATCGTATCTGCCAATTTCCAAAAGAGCCTCAAGCTCATCCACCTTGTGTCTAATGCTTGGTGCATTCATATATAGAATTTTTAATTTGTCACTGCTCTCACCCTTCCCCTCAACCCTTATTTCACTCAACTTTACAGCATGATGCCTTTTCCAGTTTTCTGCCTCCTTGATACAGTGTCCATTGTAATGCTGCAAAAGAAGCTACAACATTCATTGTTTGGTGCTTTATAGCAGGTGTGTTTCTGGAGGTGGCTACCACTTCCTGGAAAGGATGACTATCAAACTCTGCATCAGGTTGGAGGTGGACCTTCATGAGCCCTGACATTGTGTGGAAGCTTTAAAGTGCACCAGGCATTTAGTTATGTACATTAGACCTCTTCTGTACCCTAGGTGAAAGTGAGGTTTGTATGCTGTCCTGCAAGCACAAACTGCTGCTATCATGGCTTTGGATCCCACTGATCAAAACATCAAAGGTATCACAAAAGCCCATCTATTTGTGCTCCAGCAGACAAGTGGAATCCTTCAATTTCACACTAATGTGGTCAATTTTTATATGCCCCTGAATTAACTGATCTAGCAAGCCATTCAGTTGTATCAAACTGCTACAAAGAATACCACTCAGCCAGCAGGGGTTCTGAGAAGACATCTCAAACTCATCTCAGGGTAACTAGGCTTGTACAAAAATACCTGGATTTGTCAGTGATGAACACATCATAGGTATGACTTCTTTTTTAAAAATTCCAGTAATAGAAAATTCCACATTTTGCTTTAAAACCAGTATCAGGTAATGAAAAATATACAATTGGGACTGCAAAACATTGGTTTTGTCCCTATTTGTAATTGAGCTGGGTCCAGCACATTTTTCAACTCTTAATTGGTAAAAGCTAATAAAACACAATTATTGGCATCACACTGCTTTCATATTAGGAGCGCTTCACCCCAAGTTGTCCTATCAATGATAGGCTTGGCTGTCCAAATATGGTAGAAGGCTTTGTTGTAATATTAATGCAGAGTGACACACAAGGTTTCCAAGAAACAACTGACTGAATCAGTGTTACCAGGTTCAAGTCTCAGGATGGCAGCACAATATAGTCAGTTTTGTTCAATTCTGCTGTGTTCTGTTTGGGCTCTTTTATTCCTTTCACTATGGCTCGATTGTGTATGTGTAAGCATCTGCCATAATTCATTGGCTCCTTTCTGCCTGGTTTCAACCAGCTATTTATGTTATGCAGACTACTGTGTCTTTGTTTAAATAAAATGTGACGCCTCCTTCTATTAAATTGTCAAAGCCTGTAATTAACAAATTGTTAATGATTAATAAAGTTAAGGCCATCCAACTGTAAGTGAGTTAAAGGCCATCAATGATTAAATATTGTCTTCCAACAGCACAGACGTGGATGCTTTCTTATAATTCAGCAGTTTCCAAATTGTGATAGAAGGACTTATCTCAATACATTGCTAATATTTCTGCAGCATTTTTGGACTTTGAATACAGCTGCAATTTCGTATCAATCTACATTCTTACTAAGGATTTTGTAAAACTGCTTAGCGAGCAGAATAAAATTAGCTAAATTCCCAGAATGATCAACAGTGAAAGATTCAGATTGCAGCAGCAGGTTGGGCAGTTGGAGACTGGATGCACTCCAAAGATATATGTCCTTGGAGGTTCTGATGCATTGGTTACATGGTGTCTATTGGTAAAGGGTAGAGCTGGAAAAAGCACAGCAGGTCAAACAGCATCAGAGGAGAAGGGGAGTTGATGTTTCAGCATCCACCTAACACCATCCCACCCACCTTTCCCCCCAGCTCCACACCCTCTCTTTCTATTTATTATTCAGCCCCAGTCTCTGATGAAAGATTCCGACCTGAAATGTTGACTCCCCTTCTCCTCTGATGCTGTAGAGAAAGTGAGGACTGCAGATGCTGGAGATCAGAGTGGAGAATGTGGTGCTGGCAAAGCACAGCAGGTCAGGCAGAGTCTGAGGAGTAGGAGAATTGACATTTCGGGCATAAGCCCTTCATCAGGAATTCTCTGATGCTCTGTTTTTTTCAATTCCACTCTTTATTTTATCTGACTGTCCAGCAACTGCACTTCTCACTGCCTCTAAGTTACATGGTCACTATGCCCACCTACTCATTAGGCCATCCTCTCCCCTATCCACTTATCTCACTGCCTATCCCTTTATGCACTTAGCTCTCAGAAATTCATCCACCAACACATCGAAAAGCTGTGTCCCGCAGCTGCTCAGTGTTTTAGTAAATGAATGAATGAACTTGCTGGAAAAGCCAATTATTACTGTAAAAAAGTGATATGGCCTGGATTCCTTAGATTATCCTATGCATTAAACATTTAGAATTAAAAGTTTGGCTGCACCTTTCTGAGGCTTTCAGCAGCTGAAACTGACCTTAGAAATGCAGGGATGGGTACAGAGTAAAACCATAAGTAGAAGAGCAGCAACCCAAGGGTTGCTCCATTGTTTTTTCCACCATGCTTGTCTTCCTACTTGTTAGATTTGTCATTCAGCTACCACAATAACACAAAATCATGTGCGGGCCTTCTTGCCTATATCTTATATTGCAAGCTGCCTGGACACAGCCTGAGGTGGAAAATATGAAAAGAAAATCCCTATGGAGCTGGAACAGGACACAAGCAAACCACAGTCAGAGAGGCAAGACGAAACTCTGTGCATTCCCCATGCTCCCACTTGAGCATGGAGCAACAAACACTATTCTAAAAGGTGTTACTTTGCAATGACCCGAGTGGATTCACACACGCAGCAATTTGTCTCAAGGAGGGCATACTAACAAAGATTTTAAGAAGAGGCAAAACATGAACTCTATATGAGAACGGAGATCAGGTAAAGCAAACAGACTGGAATCAGAGTAGTTAAACAGCAAAAAGGCAGTCCAACAAAAATATACGCTAGGATCAAATTGTAGTCAATTGCACAGTAATCAAGAAAGAAATGATGCATGAAGAAGCAATGTCAGTAAAAAATGGGAAATATTCATAGTTTACTTGAAATAACCAATATTAGTTTGATAGCTGAGAGTAGTGTAGAAGGGTTGAAGTCCAGTTACACAGAAATCCAAACCCCCTCACAACAAATTACCACAAATACACCTAGTGGTAACCAGGCAGAACACAGAAATAATGACAGATCCAATAATGCAGAATCTATTACAAGAGTGTGAAAGACTGACATCAGCAAATCTCTCTGTTCAAAAGCTGCCTTTGTTGTGGGTCATGATTCGGAGACGCCAGTGTTGGACTGGGGTGTACAAAGTTAAAAATCACACAACACCAGGTTATAGTCCAACTGGTTTAATTGGAAGCACACTAACTTTCGGAGCGACGCTCCTTCATCAGGTGATTGTGGAGGGCTCGATCGTAACACAGAATTTATAGCAAAAATTTGCAGTGTGATGTAATTGAAATTATACATTGAAGAATTGATTGTCTGTTAAGCCTTTGATCTGACACCTTCAACATATTGTCTAGCTATCACCATTGTTAACAGCTCACCCGAGAATGCAACTTTAAAAAAAGGGTTTTGTGATTTACACATGAAAGAAGTGAAACTATCACTGTATTCTAACAGATTCCAATTAAACCTGTTGGACTATAACCTGGTGTTGTGTGACTTTTAACTTTGTTGTGGGTAATTGCATTTCTGACAATTTTATTAAGCTTAGTGAACTAGTATCCTCTCAATTAGCTGTCTATAAATGCTGAGAAACAAACTGCATTAGAATGCTCAGGAGGTGTAAATGAGGTACAGGAAATAGAAGGAAGCAATAGACAATAGTCATTGAAACATTAAAGCAGCTGAAGTAAATAAACCATTCTTACAAGAGTTATGCTGTATCAGTGAAAGAGCATGAAACTAGGATTACTAATGACTCTTTCTCACGGGAAACAGAAATGTTTCTAAAGGACAACAGTGTCACTCTATCCACCACTTCATCTGGAAATGCAGTTTTACCAGACCTTCCAAGTTCATTGCTCTTTCAGCCATGCAAGTAATGAAACAAGGAGCAGAAAAGGGTGACTCTTTAGTAGAAAAAAGTAACATTGCAATGGATCTGACAGACAGAGATGGAAATTCTGAAATTGGTGCTGTTCTGCAAAGTGTCAACCAGATTTTACTAGTTTCATGCCTACTGACCACTTGTACAAAATAACCTGAGTGCACTGAAACAGCAATTCTTGAAGAACTTGAGGATGACAACTGAAACACTCTATTCAATGATGATGGAATTTGCTTGGATCCTCATCTCCTCAAAGAGCTAACCGCTAATAGCAAATCTAAGAAGCATATTCATGATTCTTGTTTCAATTATTTAAACTATCAGCCAGTGAAATCAAATGCAATTGATTCAAAATTTTTACATATTGTCAAGATTTATGATTCTTCTGTAAGATTTAAGACTGAGAATACGCTATGACTTTCTTTGTTTGTCAGAAGACAGGATTCAATATCAAATGAGTGGATGACACATATGCATTATGCTTGCTTTCAAGTGCGATTACATCATGTGACCCAATCAACACCAAGTATCCTATGCTGAAGACTCAACTTTTGTCTCCAGCATCTAGATTATCAAAGTTTAAGCTAGAAGCCATGCAGAATTTTTCCTACCTTCAAAACAATGCCCTCAGACAAGTGCCATGCTTGCTAGAAGGTTGGTCAGAATAGGTTGGTTGAGAAGCAATCACGCCAAAGCAGAATGAGAAGCTAAGTGCAAAAAGCTGAAGGAAACTAAGGAATAGTGGCAACTTGCAGTACAACAAATTAAAGATGCTTGGGAAAGAAGGTGGATCAAGAAATTTATTTGGACTAAAATAACGTGCAAAAGTAATGGGTAAAAGCAGGAAATTAGCACAAGTAATGATGCTCATTTAGCAAGCTGGTGCAGGTAAAGTGGGCTGAATAGCCACATTCGGCACCATAAACCTCTGTGTTCAGTGATTCTGTGCTATGGTAACTGTAACATACTCTAATGTTCACCCTTCTGGGAAAAAAAATGACTGTTTATCACCTGGGGTGTTTAGAAGGGTGTGGGTTCCAGAAGGTGTGTGGATTACTGCTGTGGTTGAACTGTTGTTTTATTCATTCACAGACTGTGGCTAGTCTAGCATTTATTATCCATCCTTAATTGCCCTCAAGAAAGCAGTGGTCAGCTGACTTCCTGAACCACTGTAGTTCATTTGGTATAGGTACAGGTATACTGCTTTTAGGGAGGGAATTTCAGGATTTTGTCCTAGCGATAGTGGAGGAGTGACAACATTTCCAAGTTAGGATTGTATTTGACTTGGAGAAGAATTTGCAGGTGGTGGTTTTTGCATTCATTTACTGCCTTGTCCTTCTGGGTGGTAGAAGATACAGATTTATAAGGTACTGTTTAAGGAGCTTTGGTGAATTGTTGCAGTGCATCTTGTAGATGATACCTATTCTCGTCCCATCTGCAGTCATTGTTTTTACACCTATATATTGGTGGTAGAAGTGAATTTTTAAGGTGTTAGTTGGAGTATCAATCACTTAGGGTGCTTTGTCATGGATGGTGTGAAGATTCTTGAATGTTGCTGGCACTGCACACATCCAGTGAAGAGAAGTCCATTACACCCCTGACTTGTGCCTTCTAAACCAAGAGGTGATTTACACCTCATTCAGTTGTGCTTTTCAATTGAGGTTTGCTCACAGTCAATACAAAGGTCTCTTCTGTCTCTTTATGTCTTTAACAACAAGTGGAGGAATGTTAGTCCGTCAGCATGTGGTCTGTCTCGAAAGTCTTCTATTGTTTCTGAGTGTTGAGGCTTTCCGAAATTCTATTTTTAATGCTTTTCTGATTGTCACACCATCTCATTGTCAAACCCAAACTAATTTGATGGCTTTTTAATTATTTTAATTAAGATACCTCTGCAACAGTGAACACAGAGGCCTATTCACGCTGCACAAAACTTTATTCACCCCCCCACCCACCCACCCACTGAAACAACTGAGTTACTGTTGGCTATTTCAATGTTTCTATCTCTGGTTTCTGCTAGGGTTTACAATGCCCCACATGGACAATAAAGTACATTCACTATGATAAATCACAAAAGAGAATATTTAAATTTTGAAAGTCTTAGAGCTGATAAATCAATACTCTACCTAATCAATATATGCATAACCTAATCAAGCCTCAAAACCATAACACAATCAAGATTTCAGGTTTTAAAGTGATATGTAATAAAACTGACTGTTTAACCAACTTTTATTTCAAACATACAATGAGGCTAAGTCAAAGACTGCTCATTATCAAAGGCCCAAGACTCACCTTCCAAGTGAAGCAGCAATTTAGATTAGATTCCTTACAGTGTGGAAACAAGCCCTTCAGCCCAACAAGTCCACACCAACCCTCCGACAAGTAACCCACCCAGACACATTTCCCTCTGACTAATGCACCTAACACTATGGGCAATTAAGCATGGCCAATTCACCTGACCTACACATCTTTGGACTGTGGGAGGAAACTGGAGCACCCGGAGGAAACCCACAGACAGTCACCCAAGACTGGAATCAAACCAGAAACCCTGGTGCTGTGAGGCAACAATGCTAACCACTGAGCCACTGTGCCGTCCTAAAATTTCCCAAAATATTTTTGAGGCTTTCTGTGCCATTACCAATGATCCTTTAAAATGGCCACTGGTTAAGCAGCTCACCACATATTAAAACTTGGTTTGTAGCAAGATTTCTCCAGCTTCCTCATTTCCCCTCCCCCCACCTTATCTCAGTCCCAACCCCGGATTCAGCACCGCCCTCTTGACCTGCAATCTTCTTCCTGACCTCTCCGCCCCCACCCCCTCTCTGGCCTATCACCCTCACCCTCACCTCCTTCCACCTATTGTATTCCCAGCGCCCCTCCCCCAAATTCCCTCCCCCCTACCTTTTATCTCAGCCTGCTTGGCACACCAGCCTCATTCCTGAAGAAGGGCTTATGCCTGAAACGTCAATTCTCCCGCTCCTCAGATGCTGCCTGGCCTGCTGTGTTTTTCCAGCACCACAATTTTCAACTCTGGTCTCCAGCATCTTCAGTCCTCACTTTCTCCTTTTGCCACCTATTTGCAACTTAATAATGAAAAATCCCCAGTTCACAAATATAAGCACTTTTTACCAAAAATAGGTGCACATGTGACTTTTCCTTTTAGACCTATCTGAAATTTGGACATTGAGCACACGCCACCTGCATTCGCTTCTGCCACCGCTCCCCCCCACCCCCCGCCGTCACCCCACTCCCTATTCCTATTTACCACTCCCTATTTACCAACACTTCATTCAATCTAATCTACTGTATTCATGTTCACAATGTAATCTCCCTTATGCTGGGGGTACAAAATAAAGACTGGATGATTGCTTTGTTGAATACCTACATTTTGTCCATATAAATGGCCAAGTTCCCAGTTGCCTGTTACTTTAACACAGCACCATGTTCCCATGCCAACGTTTTTGTCTTAGGTCTGCTGCATTGCTCCAGCGAGGTTCAATACAAGCTGGAGGAACAACACCTCATCTTTCAGCTAGGTACCTTACAGCCTTCAGGACTCAACATTGAGTTCAATAACTTCAGAATGTGATCATGCTGTTCCATGTCAGTTACTCTATCCCCACACTTGGTTCCTGTGTGCTATGGGTTGTTCCCTGCCCATTTTTAACTACTCACAGTTCTCACTTGCACACTACCCAGCATTTATTTCTCTCTTGGTTTATCATCAGCAGCAATCTCTTTGTTTGCTTCTCCCATTTTCTCTCTTTGGGCTCCATCTATTCATTCTCCTTGCCTTTCCTCCCCCTCCCCCCCACATTCACCACATGCATCATCAAGATAAATGCTGCCCATTGCCAGCTATTGTCATTTCTTTCAAAGGGTCACTGGACACAAAATGTTAACTCAGTTTTCCTCTCAATAAATGTTACCAGACCTTTTGCATTTCTGCAGCACTTTCTGTTTTGTTTCAGCTTTCCAGCATCTGCAATGATCCAGGGATTCCAACGACAGTGTAACAAAATATCAGAATTTAGTTTCATGTATCAGTCCTATTTTTGTCAAGGCCATGATGTCTATAAAGAAAACAAAGAACAAAGAGAAGTGCAACACAGGAACAGGCCCTTCAGCCGTCCAAACCCATACCAATCATCATACCTTAACAAAATAAAAAAACAAACTTTCTACCCTTATTCAGTCCATATCCCTCTATTCCCTCCCTATTCATGTAACCATCCAGATGTCTTTTAAATGTCACCAATGTGCCTGCTTTCATCACCTCTCCATGCTCCTACTACTCTCTGCGTGAAAAACTTCCCTCACACATTTTCCTTAATCTTCCCCCCACTCACCTTGAACCTGTGCCCCTTTGTGATTGAAACTTCAACCCTGGAAAAAAACCTCTGACTTCCACCCTATCTATGCCTCTCATAATTTTGTAGACCTCTATCAGGTCTCCTCTCAGCCACTGTCTTTCCAGTGAAAACAATCTAGTCTCTTTAACCTTTCATCATAGCCAATGTCCCCAAGACCAGGCAACATTCTTGGTAAACCTTCTCTGCACTCTCTCTCGAAAGCTTCCACGTCCTTCTGGTAGTGTGGCGACCAAAACTGCATTCAGAATTCCAAATGCGGCTTAACAAGGGTCTTAAATAGCCAAAGCATGGTTTGCCAACTCTTGCACTCCATGCCCAGCCGATGGTATATGCCTTCTTAATCAATGTAATGATCTACAACATATTCACAAGGGGCTTATTCATTCTGGAAAGAGACAATGTTGAGTGCCTGAAAGAGATGCTGGAGGAAGCCAAAAGAGGCTAAGAGCAGAGTTGTAGGTTTCCATTATTACAACCTGACTACAAGGCCTCAGAGTGGGCTCCTATTGTACAAAGTTAAAAATCACAGAACACCAGGTTTTGAACAATAATGATTAGCTTTTGCATTAATAGGGTCACATCTACTTTTGCAATTGACAGACATTTGGCAGAAATTCCAAACTTAGTTAGACTTAGTAGCTCTGGCATATAGAGACAAACAAGGGAGACATAACATTCCATTCTCTCTTAACCACAGCTAAAGTTTCTGTATTGCTCGAGTGTCTGTTCATCAGCTGGAGATCTCTAGATCATCTTAGGTCACATTCTGCTTCTATGTATGAAAGGGGCCATGATGTGGAGATATCGGTGTGCACTTTTAACTTTGTGCACCCGAGTCTAAAACCAGCTTCTCCACATCATGGATGTTTTCTACGGTGCATCTACAAAAATTGGTAAGAATCATGGTGAACATGCCAAATTTCCTTAACATTCTGAGGAATTACAGGCATTGTTATGCTTTCTTGACAGTTATGCCGACTTGGGTGGACCAGGACAGATTGTTGATGGAACTTACTCCTAGGAACTTGAAGCTTTCACCTCCACCTCAACACAATTGATGCAGAACTAATATCCCAATTGTAAAGGGAGAGGGGAACCTGGTAGAAAACCAGAATAGTTTAAGATATAATTGACAAGACTAGATATCCATTAAGACATGGCATTATGGTAAGATTAGGGTTGGATATGTTGATATTCCATGCCAAGTTAATTAAGAGAGGTGGTGTTGGGCATCTTGAAAAGCATTAAGATATTTAAGTTGATATGACTGATGGGATCTGTCCCAGCATATTGAGAGAGGCAACAGAAGAGACTATTGGGCCCTTGATAATGATCTTTATATCCTCTTTGTCTACAGATGAGGTCCCACAAGGCTGGAGAATAGTTAATGTTATTCTTTTGTTGAAGAAGGGCAGCAAGGATAATCCAGGAAATAATAAGACATTCGGCCTTACATCAGTGGTAGGAAAATTATGGAAGAAGATTCTTAGGGACAAGATTTACTCACATATGGAAAATAATGGAGTTATTAGGGATAGTCAGCATGGCTTTGGAAAGGGGAAGTTTGTCTTACAAAGTTGTTTGAGGTTCTGAGGAAGTGACAAAGATAACTAATGAGGTACGGCAGTGGATGTTGTCTAAATGGACTTTACTCAAGCATTTGACAAGGTCCCTGAAGATTAAGTCACATGGGATACATGGTGAGTTAGTAAGTTGCATATGAAATTGATTTGGTCATAGAAGACAGAGGGCAGTTGTGTGTGGGTGATTTTTCTGACTAGAGATCTGTGAGCAGTGGTGTTCTGCAAGGGTCAGTGCTGGGAAGAATGGGAAAAGAGGAATCGGATTTGGAGAAGGTGAAGGTGAGAGCAGGGTGGAAATTGGAAGTCAAATTGATAAACTTTTCCAATTCCAGATGAGAGAGAGAAGCAACACCAATGAGGTCATCAGTATACTGGAGAAAGAGTTGTGGGTGGAGGCCCAAGTAGGATGGAACAAAGTGTGTTCAACTGCCCCCCATAACTGGGGCTCGTCTGGGTACCCATGGTTACTTCTTTGCCCTGAAGAAAGTGAGAGGAGTTACCATAAAATCCCTACAGTTTAGGAACCGACCATTTGGCTCAACAAGTACACATTTACCCTCCGAAGAGTAACCCACCCAGACCAATTCCCTCCCCTATTACTCTACATTTACTTCTAACTAATGCACCTAACCCACACATCCCTAAACAGTATGAACAATTTAGCATGGCCAATTCTGACCTGCACGTCTCTGGACTGTGGGAGGAAACCCGGGCACCCGAAGGAAACCCACGCATCCATGGGGAGAATGTGCAAACTCCACACAGAGAGTTGACTGAGGCTGGAATCAAACCCAGGTCCCTGGCGCTGTGAGGCAGCAATGCTAACCACTGAGCCACTGTCCTACCCACGTTCAAAGTGAAGATTAGCTCAGCCAGGTGGAGGGGAGTGGTAATGGATGGGGATGTTTCAGGCCTTTTTTGCCAGGAAGAAATGGATGTTGTCCAGTTTGGAGTGTATTACCCACAAGAGATGTTGGACAAACATGGATCGTTTTGCTTGCATATCAGAGGTTTTGTTTTGGTGGAAATATCAAATATTGGAGGCATACATTTTAGGTGAGAGGGGGCAAGTTTAAAGGAGATGTGCGAAGCAAGTTTTTACAAAGAGAGTTGTAAATGTCTGAAATGCACTCCCAGAGAAGTGATAGAGACAGATGCATTAACAAGGTCTAAGAGATATTTAGATAAACACATGATCAAGCAGGGATCAGAGGAATACAGACCATGAGCAGACAGATGGGATTAGTTTGGCATCATGGTCAGTACAGACATGGTGGGCCAAAGGGCCTGTGCTAGCATTGTCCCATTCTAAGTTCTGTCTTCTAAGTTCTAGGAAATTAGTTTGATATAATAGTTGCCAACCAAACAATGTTCAGTCAATGTTGATGTTCATTTTAGTTCATCACAGAAGCAATTGCAAAATGTGAGATTTTGTCAGAGTATTATTTTCATTAGTCACTGGGAAACTCATATATGCAAAGTGTCAATGGTTTGCATTGGAATCATAAGAAGGGACACAGGTTTTAATGCCAGTGGTGTCTTTTATCTATCAAAATGGCCTGAATGCAATGACACAAAGTCTCTTTTAATGCAAAATTTCCAAAATAACGGCTCCTGTTAGCGGTGGTTTTACACTATGGCTGATCCATCTATAAGCGCTGCAATGCTGTCAGCTTGATTCAATACTTTTCTACTGTGCAGTCTTCTTCCTTACCTTGCTGGATTGTCAACTTGATTTGCAACATGGGAGCCATTGCAAAGGGACTAAAGTCTCTTTAAAAGCCTTAAATAGTGTATTATGTAAGGCTGAACAATCCATCCAGAGGCATTTCTGATCACACTGTCAGTTGCCTCCTGGGAAATCCAGAGGGAAGAAGGAAGATTTAGGGCTGCTTTTTCAGCTTCTCTTTATGATTTCACTGGTTTACCTGACACCATACTCACTGCCAGTTACCCAGTAGATTTTCACTCTCTTATTGATTTGAGGTGGCAAACACTTGCAAGCTCTGGTCACCAGATGGTGCTGCATTATCAATTTGCCACAAAATGTGCAAATTGATTATGGCAATATACCAGATTTCAAAGTAAGTTATGGTTTTGCATTTGCTCCTTATGAAGACACTGATGCAGGAGAGACGGAGAGGGAAGGTGGGGGCAGACACTCACTGTGATACAATTTCCGACTTCTCCAATTCAGATGGATCCTGACATTTGTCTTGATACCAACACACCATGAGAAGTGACTTAACAATCTCCGGAAGGCAGAGAATATACAATTAGTTAGGAGGTGCATTTTCAGTCTTGGGAATTTACTTAGATCTCAGAAATAGAAAATACCTTTTCTTTTGTGGACAATGATATGTTTAACCATCTCTATTAAAGGTTGGTATGGCTAAGGGAGGAAAGCCAGTGAACTCCCAAGTTGATGCCAACGTTCTGTTATCCAATGCTGGTAGGTAACCAAGATGCAGCCACAGTGTTGTGGATACCTGCTAACCCCAGAAAATGAAGTGTATTCCTTCTGACATGGACCTCTCCACATGGCCAGTACCAAAAGCATCATAGGTAGAATCCAGTACAACTAATTACTAACAGCATTTTCTGTGCATTTTCATGTCCCAGATATCTTCCAATGCAACTCAAAAATATTTTTCATTGCATTCACGGTTTTAAAAAAAAGCAAGGAATTAAACATTTCTCGATGGATAAAGAAATATATGTATTTATATTATGTAATAAAAACTACTCATACTCAGTTTTTGTTGTGGTATTGCGTAGATTTCGGACGAGACAGAATTGTACTTTTAAGACAATTACATTACATCAAGACATTTGATGTTCTGGTATTAAGATTCTCATCTCACCTTCAGTCATACACTTAGTACAGTGGATGCTGTGACATGTGCTCAGTCAGTTATGTATCTGTAATGTAAAGCAACATCAGTTAGCACAGAAGCCAAAGCTGGTACAGATCTATTAGAATATAGCAATTTAACTTAATAAAATTGTTTCAAGACATTTGGCTCAATAAGAATCCAGACTTTGTGCATGTGCGAACAAATCAGACAGCACTCAGACTGTACTATACAGGCAGTAGTGTTTTCCCCACGCAACCACACAAATTCTCGCATAGTACCAAGACCACATTTCACAAGAGAAAATAATAATAAAAGTGAGATTTGACTTATACAGTCATTTTTATATGCCTTCTTAAAATGGCAGAAACATTTTGATAAAGCATTGTGTATTCTGACTCCCTACAACCATTATCACGAACGTCTTCTATTGATATCTTGAAAGAGTTGGGTTTGTACACGTTTGCTCTAAAGGTCATGATTTCCTATTGTCTATATTTCTATCAGACTATTTCTGTTTTGTTTGATTTCTATTTGGCTTAAGCTTATCTATTAATTTTAACTTATTTCTAATTGAATCCTTCAAACTTGAGAAGATGGTGCTGTTGCTTCCTTATTCTGTGACTTCCTGAGCTGGGAAGTAATTTATTTCCTGAAAAAGAAAAAGCCTTTATCTTTCTGTGGAAAGTGTTATGTTTAACCAACTCTATTACAGGCTGATCCTGAGATCCTCCAAACTATATCTGTAAGATAACTGGTCCTGGTCTGTTCTATTCATCCTTGACGTGGAGGAGCCAGTGTTCGACTGGGTGGGCAAAGTTAAAAAGTACACAAAACCAAGTTATAGTCCAGCAGGTTTATTTGGAAGTACTAGCTTTTGGAGCACTGCTCCTTCATCAGATAGTGATTCATCCATCCTCAAACAGCAAAGATTTACCCCGAGACTGACCATTCCTTCCTAATAACCACAGGCAACTCCTTGCTATCACTTCACTTGGCTACTGTCAAATTTGTTCCATCTCCACCAGCTCTCTTGATCTTCCACTGCCTCAGTGCCACCAGGCTGCTTGTCTGACATCTAATCCTGAATGAGCTACAATTTCTGCCAACTAAATTTTGAGAAGACCATATGTGTCAATGACAAATCCAATGACATGCTTTATACTTGCCAATGATTTCAAACCCTTCCCTGGTAACCATCTCAAACTTGCAACCTCATTATTTAATTGGACTCCAAATTGAGCTACTGAACCCATGTTATCATCATTATGGTTTCGATTTCTACATCATCCATTTCCTCTTTGCCGCTGAAATACTTATTCATGCCTTTTGTCACCTCCAAACTCAACTGTTCCAAAGTTCTTCTAGCCAGTCTCACATTTCCATTATAAACATTAGCTCATTCAAAACTCTGCTGTCTAAATTGTATCACAAACCACATCCTGTTTACCCATCGCTTTGGTTCTTGCTAACCTACACTGGTTTCCAGTCCTCTGATACCTAAATAAGTACACATTTTTTATTATAGTTGTTATTGGTGAGAGATGGAGAATCATTAAGATAAAAAATATTTGAGAATATAGGAAAGAAAGTAAGTTGCAGAAATAAGAACCTAATTTATCAGCATTAACATTGTCATTTTAAAGGAGTGATTTAATGCTAAGAATTGGACTATTAAAAATAATTTTAAAATGCAGAGAAAGTAGTAAAAATTTTATGGATCCTGAAAAGAGGGCATTCACCTTTGATTTTGATTTGTGAAGCCTGATTATTATTTAATAACAAGAGGCTGGTTAATTGAAGACGTATTAAGGTTTACCTTATTCGGACACTCGCACACAAGCCTAGACAAATCATGCTTCAGTACTGGTGCTATTTCTATTATCAAACTTTTCCAAATAATGTTCAACCAGCAGATAAAGTAAGAATATGTGTATTAGTGTCAGCTAGAAACCAACCCTTAAGAATAAACAAATTGTGCAAATTTATGTATTTGGATGGACCAGCTGTGGTTAGAATCAGATACAGTAAGGTTTCACAACTCAAGGCATTTACCATTTTTCAAGTACAAAACAGAGTATCAAACATGACACAACATATCTACATTGCCTGCAATATTTGTGAAGACAAAAAGAAGTTGTCCAAGACCCAAGACTGAAACAAAATTGGGCTACCCTTAGTGACACTGTGGCACCATTGAATTGTTGAATGATACTGTACAGGATGAGGGCATTCAGACCATTTTGAAGTGCCAGTTCTTTGAGAAATCACATCTCCCTTTCCCCGAAGCACTATATTTTTCTCCCCTCAAGTACTTTGCAATTGTCTTTGAATAAGCGTCCACAACCTTTCCAGGCAGTATATTCAGACCACAAAAAATGTACAAACTTTAAGAAGTTTTATCTCTAAAATAAAATGAGAAAACACGGAATAGTCAGCACATCTGGCACTATCTGTGGACAAAGAAGAGTTAACATTTCAGGTCTGTGACTTTTGTCAAAACAGGTGTGGTGTAAGATGAATTCTAAACACAACTCATCATAATGAGCCACCTGGTAGAACTGTTACCATCATACTCTTTCCTGTTACTTGTCTACTAGGTAGGTTAGTCTGATGTGGTAGAGGAATACCACTTGGTTTTCTAATGAGTAATGGTCCTCATCTTCAACAAGATGTGGTTTATTGAATAATATCCACTAGGTATATTAAAATGGAACACATTAATACAGAACCTTTGAGGGAGACCTTAATTTTAGGTCTTGTTCATTTGAAGTCCAAAGTTATTCTCCCAATAAAGAGCTCATGGTATTATCATATTGATGGGGTGTGATGCAGTCCTCAACATGAACCCTTTCAGACCTTTACATGTCTATACAATTGGTATTAGTCTAGAGTTTATTCTAACTTTCTTTCGTATGTATTCCACAGATCAACTTATAAACACAATTATCTATTTTAACTAGCAGCTTAATCTACTTTTCCTGCTTTCTTCAAAGATTTATGCATGTGAACTGTTCCTGCACTTGCTTAAAATTGTGATATTTAGTATACACTATCTTTCCTCGTTTCCTTGTAAACAACAACAATTAAACTTCACTCTTATTATCTTTAGTTTTCTATATGCTTACCTAGTTGGCTAGTCTATCTGTCCATCCTCATTATAATTCTGAGTTTTGTGTTACCTGGCAACTTCGAAATTATACCCCCCCTGTTCAAATCTGGATTACATCAAAAGAAATTCTGATTCTAAAATTGATGCATGTAGGACATCAATATATACCTGCACCCAGTCTAATAAGCAATGACCTACCACTACATTTTGGGTTTTATGGCCCTTAGTTTTGTACCTCTGCTGTCACTGCCCCTCTAGGTTTCAATACTACTATTAAGTCTATTATGTGGCATCTGGTCAATCGTCTTTAGAAAGTCCATAAATACATTGAACACGCTACTGTTATGAAACGAAGGTGGATACCCCATGAGAACTACAACCAAAACACCCCAAGAGGAGCACCTTTCCCTACAATCTGTAAAAGAAATGTGGAAAGTAATGTAACCTGCTTTTCAGAAATGTTTAGGGGTTAAACAAAATAAATCCCTGACATTCACTTTAAAATCAACAACTAACAATTTATTTATCTTACTCTAACAGTGAACAAATTAACTAAACTATTTACAAACTGAGTAAATCCCTTCTAACTACTAACTATTCCCAAATAAAACAAGATTTTAATGGTATGCTGTTCCAATAAATCTAAATTCCACTCATATAACAAAGACTAGATTGTGGATTAGTGGTGCTGGAAGAGCACAGCAGTTCAGGCAGCATCCAAGTAGCTTCGAAATCGATGTTTCAGGCAAAAGCCCTTCATCAGGAATAAAAAGGTTTATAGTCTCTTGAAATTACAACCAGGTTACGTGCCTTTTGGAATGTTCTGTGCCTTCTCCATTGATCCTTCTCTCAGTAATGCCTTCTCTGTCATTGGTACCATTGTTATTTAGATGGTGCTTTTTCTAAGACATAAATAGGCTGTGAGAGCTAATGATTCTCTCTTGAGAGCTAAGAGTTATTAGCTTTGGTGAATGGCAACTTGCTCTTGGGTCTTTGTCCAACTGCCCCTTTCTTTTATACCCATGATGACATGTCAATATTTCTTACAATAGGATTAGTCCTATGTTGTCAAAAGCATCAGATTTAAATTTAATAGGTTTTTGGTATCTAAGTACTTGATTCAAATTGATTGACTAAATTCAAAAGCTTGGTAAAATTAATGCTTGGCGTGCTAACTGTATAGCCTTCCGATATAAATGTTTCAATTTGGGAGTATACCCGCAAACTTTCGAGCTGCTGCTCGCAGACATTCATTTTAAATCTCAAAACACACTAAAAGTACACGATCTTTTAAAAAGACCACGCAATGCTTTCCCTCCTTGCACTTTACAAGTACCAAATTCTAGCTTCCTGCTTCCCAATCTATCCAATTTCGCAACCTTCCTCTCATCAATACTCTCTAATTCAAAGATTTTGATCAAGTCAGTCAAACATGATTTCCCTGTAACAGATTCACATGACTTTCATTCATTTTTCCATATTTTTCCAAATGACAATTAATTTTGTCCCAGTTTCATGTCTCTAAATTTTTTCTCTTTAATCTTAGGTTGATAGGCCTGTATTGATGGCTTAACACTCTCACCTGAATAATAAAAATCTAACAATTGCAAACCACTGATTCCAAACCCACAAGGAGGATTGGAAGATTGTGGTAAAAGCCTCTGCAAATTTTACCCTCAGATTCTTCAGTAACTCAAGATGGCCTTTAGGCTAAGATCAATTGTAAACTCTGAGATGAAAGGATTTTGAGATCATTGCTGGATTATATTGAATGTTGGAGAATCGTTGCTATTGGCAGATCTTTATTCAGTATCTGAACATTATGGCACAGACAGAAAACACAGTGGACTAATACTTTCAACATATTGTCTACCTAACACCAATTGTTACAGTTAACCTGAAAATGCAACTTTTTAAAATAAGTTTTGTGATTTACATATGAAGGAAGTGAAACTATCATGGTATTCAAACAGATGAAAGACTCCGCAAACAATCAAGGTATTTATCAATGTATAATTTCAGTTACATCACACTGTAAACTTTTGCTATAAATTCTGTGTCTTACAATTGTATCCTCCACAAACACCTGATGAAGGAGTGCTCCGAAAGCTAGTGTGCTTCCTGTTGGACTATAACCTGGTGTTGTGTGATTTTTAACTTTGTACAGCCCAGTCCAACACCAGCATCTCCAAATCATAATCTAATCTAGTCCCACCTGCCAGCACTCGACCAATATCCCTCCAAACCCTTCCTATTCATATACCCATCCAAATGCCTTTTAAATGTTGCAATTTTACCAGCCTCCACCACTTCTTCTGGAAGCTTACACATACCACCCTCTGTGTGAAAAGGTTGCTCCTTAGGTCTCTTTTATGTCTTTCCCCTTTCACCTTAAACCTATGCCCTCTAGTTCTGGACTCCCCTATCCCAGGGAAAGGACTTTGTCTATTTATCCTATCCATGCCCCTCATAATTTTGTAAATCTCTATAAGGTCACCCCTCAGCCTCCAACGCTCAAGGGAAAACAGCCCCAGCCTGTTCAGTGTCTCCCTATAGCTCAAATCCTCCAACCCTGGCAACATCCTTGTAAATCTCTTTTGAACCCTTTCAAGTTTCACAACATCTTTCCTATAGGAAGGAGACCAGAATTGCATGCAATATTCCAACAGTGGACTAATCAATGTCCTGTACACCCACAACTCCTGTACTCAATACTCTGACCAATAAAGGAAAGCATACCAACCGCCTTCTTCACTATCCTATCTATCTGCAACTCCACTTTCAAGGAGCTATGAACCTGCACTCCAAGGTCTCTTTGTTCAGCAACACTCCCTAAGACCTTGCTATTAAGTGTATAAGTCCTGTTAAGATCTGCTTTCCCAAAATGCAGCACCTCGCATTTATCTGAATTAAACTCCATCTGCCACTTCTCAGTCCATTGGCCCATCTGGTCCAGATCCTGTTGCAATCTGAGGTAACCCTCTTCGCTGTCCACTACACCTCCAATTTTGGTGTCATCTGCAAACTTATTAACTGTACCTCTTATGCTCACATCCAAATCATTTATGTAAATGACAAAAAGTAGAGGACCCAGCACCGATCCTTGTGGCACTCCACTGGCCACAGGCCTTCAGTCTGAAAAGCAACCCTCTACCACCACCCTCTGCCTTCTATCTTTGAGCCAGTTCTGTATCCAAATGGCTAGTTATCCCTGTATTCCATGAGATCTAATTTTGCTAATCAGTCTCCCATGGGAAACCTTGTCGAATGCCTTACTGAAGTCCATATAGATCACATCTACCGCTCTGCCCTCATCAATCCTCTTTGTTACTTCCTCAAAAAACTCAATGAAGTTTGTTAGACATGATTTCCCATGCACAAGGCCATGTTGACTATCTCTAATCAATCCTTGCCTTTCCAAATAAATGTACATCCTGTCCCTCAGGATTCTCTCCAACAACATGCCCACCACCAACATCAGGCTCACTGGTCTATAGTTCCCTGGCTTGTCCTTACCACACATCTTAAACAGTGGCACCATTCTAATCAGATGAATCAAGAGTTCCACTAAAGCCTAAGGCAGTTCTGAAATGCCAGTTTGCTTCTTTCTTCATTTAGCACATGATCATTTTTGCTTTAAGTTATCAATATCAATTGATGTGTAATCACTGCAGAAGCATTTAAAAAATGTGCCTAATCCAGCCCCAACAGTTTCTCACTGGTAGATGAGTTCATGATCACCCCAAATAATTTCAGCAACCTGATCCAAATACCTGTATTTCCTTGCATTATGGATATTGGAGCCCTCTTGTGGCTCAGTGGTAGTGTCTCTGCCCTGGACCAGATTCAAGTCCCACCTGCTCCAGAGGAATATAACAACATCCCTGAACAGGTTGATGAGAAAAGTAGATTTTTTTTTTAAAAACATCGCTACACATTTTGAACACCTTCCTCTAGCAAAGGTGTGTACAAATCAAAGCTTTCGTTGTTAGTCAACAACTTATTAACTGTACCTCTTATGCACACATCCAAATCATTTATGTAAATGACAAAAAGTAGAGGGCCTAGCATCAATCCTTGTGGCACTCCACTGGTCACAGGCCTTCAGTCTGAAAAGCAACCCTCTACCACCACCCTCTGTCTTCTACCTTTGAGCCAGTTCTGCCAGTTGTTGACCTTGTTAGTCAACAACACAAGCCTGTAAACCCATCATATATAGTAAAAGTGAAAACAGACTTTTGTGTGTTGCAAGCTATAGAAATAAGTCATCCATGAATAAAATGAATCATCAATATATTTTTTATTTCTCATTTTTCATGATCCTTTATCACACAGTATTATCTTCGAGCTGTAAAGTTTACAAATAATCAAAACAAGTCTTTGACTTTTCACCTGAATTGCAAATACCTTTGAACTAAACTGAGGAGATAAGATATCAATACAGAATATAAAAGTAAGCTGCCTTCTTGCTTTATAGCAGTAATTCGAAACAAAAGCAACTCTAGCATCAAAATGAATTTGGTTTATGCTTGAGAAGATATATAAAATTGAGGTATGTACTTTTGATAAACAGTAATCATTTTTGAAAATTAACATCATCTGCCTGGAATCTTTGGATGTATTTAGTTGCATTTTTTTTAACCTAAAATATTCACCTGGAGTCCAGTTACTAGTGGTGTTCCACAAGGATCTGTTTGGGACCACTGCTGTTTGTCATTTTTATAAATGACTTAGACGCAGGCATAGTAAATTGTAGATGGTAGATGGATTAGTAAATTTGCAGACGACACTAAAGTTGGTGGAGTAGTGGACAGTTTGGAAAAATGTTACAGGTTGCAGTGGGATTTGGATAAACTGCAGAATTGGGCTGAGGTGGCAAATGGAGTTCAATGCAGCTAAATGTGAGTTGATGCACTTTGGGAAGAATAACAAGATGGCAGAGTACTTGGTCAATGGAAGGATTCTTGGTAGTGTGGATGTACAGAGGGATCTTGAAGTCCATGTGCATAGATCCCTGAAAGTTGCAATCCAGGTGGATAGTGCTGTTAAGAAGGCATACAGTGTGTTAGGTTTCATTGGTAGAGGGATTGAGTTCCGGAACTGCAATGTCATGCTGCAACTATACAAAACGCTGGTGCGGCCGCACTTGGAATATTGTGTATAGTTCTGGTCACCCCATTACAAAAAGGATGAGGAAGCATTGGAAAAGGTGCAGAGGAGATTTACCAGGATGTTGCCTGGTCTGGAGGGAAGGTCTTATGAGGAAAGGCTGAGAGACTTGGGTCTTTTCTCATTGGAAAGAAGAAGACTAAGGGGGGATTTGATTGAGACATACAGAATGATCAGAGGATTAGATAGGGTAGACAGAGAAAGACTTTTCCCTAGGATGATGACGTCAACTTGTACAGAGGGCATAACTACAATTGAGAGGTGATAGATTAAAGACAGATGTCAGAGGCAAGTTCTTTACACAGAGAGTGGTAAGGATGCGGAATGCCCTACCTGCTTATGTAATCAACTCAGCCACATTAAGGAGATTTAAACAATTCTTAGATAAGCTCATGGATGATTTTGGGATAATGTAGGGGGACTAGCTGAGAAAAGTCCACAGGTTGGTGCAACATCGAGGGCCGAAGAGCCTGTTCTGCGCTGTATTGTTCTATGTTCTATGTTCTATTTTCTATGTTCTAATCTGACTTTCTGCTACTTCACTCTTCAAGCAAGAGTGTAACCTATGTTGCAAAAACCACACCAAGCTTCTTAAGCTCTCCCCAGTAAGATCTGTGATTTGATTTCCAATAAACTATAAAGTATATTGAAGAATATTTGTTTGAATCCAGTTTCAACGTTAATCAGCTCCATAAATACTGTTTGTGGGAGCCTCAGTGACAGCTTGGTGTGTGCTTATAAAAACTTAAACAAGCAGCAGTGGGGTCCGAATAAAAAAAGGAAATGCTGAAAATATTCAGCAGGTCAGGCAGCACTTGTGATAAAGGAACAGTTACATCACAATTTTACTGAGGTTACAGGAACAGAGAGATCCAAAGTTCACATACACAAATCCATAAAAGTGGCAGGATGAGTTGATAAGTTTGTTGAAAAGCATACAGAATCCTAGACTTTATTAAATAGAAACAAATAGTACAAAGCAAAGACATTATGTTAATAATTTCAAAGGCACTAAGTAGGCTTCAGTTGAAAAAAAATGAGCTAAATTGTAACCTGGAAGTGCACGTGGGTTTTGGTGTGTTTCGGAGCTTAGGTCAGGACAAATGTGTGGCGAGGAGGATGGGTCCAGTCCGCCAGTTTCTGTCTTCAGCAGAATGTCAGGAAAGGTAGATCAAAAATTAACGTATGGCATCAATGAATGTGACCAATATTGACAGAGATTTTTATCTTTGGGCCAAGAGCAAGGGTTCCTGAAGCTTCTTGAAAGTGGTTAGTGGAAGAAATGAGAAAACATAACAGCTATTGAAAGGGATCGAACCAATCTCAGAGAAAGAAATGCCAATAAAATACTCAGCAGTACCAGTTTCTTACCTGCTAATGGGAAAATAGATTACAATGTTTCACAATTCTAGGAGGTTCTTTTCAGACACTTGAAGATTATTATTTAAGTTCATTCATTGTTGCGTGCGGCACCTGGTGAGGGCAGTATTTCTTTTTGATCACCAATTGCCCTTGAACTGTGCTGGTGAGCTGCCTTCTTAAATCATTGCATTTCATGCGATGTAGATCCATTAAGAGTACTATTCAGAAAGCAATTCCAGGATATTGACCCAGTGATGATGAAGAAACAATGATATTGTTCCAAATCAGCATTGATTTTGTTTGGAAAGGGTATCTGTAAGTGGTTGTGTTTCCATGTGCCTGCTATCCTTGGTAGAGATTGTCAGTTGGAACATGTTGTCAAATAAGTCTCAGTAAGTTGCTGCTGTGCAATTTATAGATGATAAATACTGTAGTCACAGTGTGCTGCTGATGATTCACTATTGAATGAAGTATGCATCAACTGTGCAACTTTCCCCTTGATGAGAATCTTGAGTGCTGTTGGAGCTGTATTCATTTGGACAAGTGGTCAATATTCCATCAGATACCTGGTTTGTACTTTATGGGCTTTGGGGAGTCAAGATGTGAATACTGGCTGCAGAATTCCCAGCATGTTACCTGTTGTTGCATCTCCAGCATGTATGCAATTGGTTCAATCACATTTCAACTTCTTTGAAAGTTACTTGCTGCAATCTGAAGATTTCTTGTTTCTCCTGAGAGTGGGGGCCACACTGCCTTTCATTGGATAAGGACCAAGATAACCAACAAGAGCACCTGTAGCCAGCTGCTGCTCACTGAACTGTTTATGCAACAGTGCATCAAAATCCCCAGTGAGCTGCAATGATGGTCTTATACATCAGTCTATCATCACTGATCTCTTCACACCTTGAAGGGAGAACTGCTGGACAACAAGAGATTTCTGTTGCAAACGTGATTCATAACGCCTGTCAGAAACCTTGGGTGACATGTTCTGCCTTTTTCTAGGAACTAATAGAGGAAGGAGGGCATCTAGTTATGTAGGAGGGTGATGGGTGAGCTCCATCGCTTGTATACCTCTGTTACGATTAAGTTTGAATAGGAGTGTTGTAATTGGTCTTCCTGCCCCACTATCAATAAAAACCCAAGTATGGATGAGTAATGGTCACTTTAAGGTTTCGTACGATCCCTACTGGTGTCGATCCAGCTGCAGTTGGGCTTGTCACTCTGTGGTATTCACCATGAGGAAAACTGTGCATACTGTCGTTTTTGTGGGAGTTGGGTGGGTTGGGATGGTTTCCACATTCAAAAGGCACTCTATATCTGACAAAGAGACATAATATCAAGGGGCGGCACGGTGGCTCAGTGGTTAGCACTGCAGCCTCACAGCTCCAGGGATCCAGGTTCGATTCCAGCCTCGGCCGACTGTCTGTGTGGAGTTTGCACATTCTCCCTGTGTCTGCGCCTCCGGGTGCTCCAGTTTCCTCCCACAGATCAAAGATGTGCAGGTCAGGTAGATTGGCCATGCTAAATTACCCATAGTGTTAGGTGCATTAGTCAGAGGGAAATGGGTCTGGGTGGGTTACTCTTCAGAAGGTCAGTGTGGACTTGTTGTGCCGAAGGGCCTGTTTCCATACTGTACGGAATCTAATCTAAAAAAAAGTCCACCTCCCTGCCTTGTACCCTATGACCCTGTGATCTCAACCTTTCCAAATTACTAACTGTGGTTCAGGCTGTTCCCTGATCCTGAGTCTCCAGTGGGTGTCTTTCTTATTGCTTTTCCAGGCTGAGGTCCTGATTCTGTGGAAAAGCCCTCTGCTGACTTCTGCACTGTCTGAATGTCTCAAGGTTCAATGAGTTCTCGCTGGCTTTTCAGTTGACATGTAAGACCCCAATTGCCTTCATAAGATTCCATCCCAGCTATTGAACATCAAAAGCACAATGAATGCACATCACTCCCAGAAATGAACAAGTCATCGGCATATCATCATCAAAATGCTTAGTCACCCTTCAGTATGCAGCAGCTAGGGTTTCTAGAATGGGGATATTTTGCTCTGCAGGAAGAAAGTCAAAAGCTCAGATGCTCCTTAGATGATTTGGAGAGGAATGAGAATTAAGAGAAAGAAGAGGGTAATGATGATAATGCACTGCTTTTCTGCTGGGGATGTTAAGAATGCCTTCGTTAATGCATGTTTCGCTTAGCCTCAACCAGCGGAACCATGTCACTCTTGATAATTCCCTCTTCACCAATTAATGTCACTGACAAAAAAAAACAATCAAACAAGCTAAATGTTCATTTACCAACCAATAGTCAAGAATTGACAGGCTGGAAAAGTAGTGCCAAAGAATTTACATGAACTAAATAAAGAACCAAGGTATTATCAAATCAGCATTTATTTAGAGAGACTCCAACACAAATATGCTTACATTTCTATGACACAACTGATGTGGATGAAGCAAGGGTAAAGACAGCGTCTCCAGATCCCTGCTCTGTCTCCAGAGTTGCTCTTGGCAACATCTACGGTCTGCATGCTCCAATCAGCCCCACCTCCCAGTTGCCAGCCATCCTAGGTATCCTCCACCATCAAAATAAAGTCACACACAAACTGGAGGAAGAACACCTCATCTTCCAGCTGGGGAATTGACAACTTATGGCCTCAACATACAATTCACCAGCTTCCAAACCTCCTCAACCTCCACCTCATCTCAGGTCCACCCCTCCCTCTCCGCCCTGACCCCTTGATCTGCCCTAACTTGTCCATCTTCTGTCCCACCAATCCGCTCCACCCTTCCGACTGACCAATCTCATTCACCTCCTACCTGCATCCATCTATCACCATCCCACCTATCTTTCCCCGAGACCCACCCCATCCCTCTATTTATTTCTCAGCCACCTTCCTCTCCCCAGTCATGATGAAGGGTCTTGCCCAAAATGTCAACTCCCATGCTCTTCTGCTGCTGCTTGACCTGCTATGCCCTCTGTATTTTGGAGATTGTGGGAGTCCTCCTAAAGACCACTCCACCAACATCTGTGCTGAGACAGACTCAGATTTCAAGACATGAGGAAACATGTTACTGACTGGCTTGTGATTATAGGGGAAAGATGATGTGTTTTGGCCAGAAAACAACTCCATAAACCTTTTCACCATCTCTCCCTGGTTGCCCATTTGCACTTCATTGCTTCCATCATATGAGGGTGTGCTTTGGTGCAGATCAGTGCAGGCTGAGACTAAACGCTACTTATGGTGTCAGACATGTTTGTCTCCAAAGTTTGCAGTGTGGTTCCAGACATATACATATTGACACATGTGACACTAGCCACACTATTAGTGGAAAAATGCTTAATTTTAATGGTGTGTTACATCACCCTTCTTACATGAGATGAAGTCCTCCAATCACTCGGCAATTGTGGTGGATATACATTGTAGGCCTGTCAATGCATCTCACATTGCTCATTCATTCTCCTCTTCCTTGATGCACCCACCTGCCAAAGGTACAGCAGCCATGTTCAGCTGAGACAGGTACATCTTCTGATATGGAATCTTTGGCCCAGTGTCCACCATCTACTCTTCCTCATTTGTGAAGTCATTATGTGGAAATACAATTCTCTGCGACATTGATCCCATCAAAGTTTATTTTACGATGGTGCACCCTCAGAAGAACACAACTCATCAGAGAACTCATTGCCTGCATGTCTATTGACTCCCATTGAACACATTGACATCCTTGGGCAGTTACAAGAATTTGCCAGGATTAGTACTGGCAAAGAAATAACATTGTTATTTGGTGATCATCACATTTAATTCACTGTCGAAACCAAGTCAATATGACTGAGAGCCCAATATGACTGATGTATAGGCAGCTTTTGTTGAATTGTAGGTTTATCAGGTTTAACAACCAGGGAGATCATAACATCACTGATCTCAAGTGTGTTCTCCTCAATAGTTGTCAGCTGCATGATCTATGAAAGGCCACCTCTAGTTCCATTCCTGGGCTTCAACGTTTCATTCTCCTATAAAAGATTATGAGTGATGACGTGTATTCAGTGCTCTTGGTGATGGCATCTATAAAGGGCAAGCATGGCATCAAAGGTCAAATGTAATACATGCATAGATGGGTGTATAAGAAAGAGGACGATCGGAGTACCGCAGCTTAGTAGTTGTGAGGTGTGGTGGGGTGAATTAGATTTGCAAAGGCAGATTAAGTGTACAAAGTTAAAAATCACACAACACCAGGTTATAGTCCAACTATAACCTGGTGTTGTGTGATTTTTAACTTTGTACACCCCAGTCCAACACCGGCATCTCCAAATGCAGATTAATTGGATTGTGTGACATGCACAGAGGATTAGGTGAACTTGGCATTGTTCTCATCTTTCCTATCATGTTTGGTCATTAAATTCCTTTCTGCAATGGGTCTAGGACTGCCTCAGAAACTTCAACTACACATTTCTTCTCCCACCACAAGGTTCTTCCTCTGAAGGAATGAACCAGCCACTCTTAGGCTCCTCAGAGTCTTCGCAGTGCATCCAGAGAAGCATCCACGAAGGAGGTGTAGCCTTTGCCCATCCTGATTACATCACAACACCTTTGTGCCACAATTCCAGTTCTCTGACAGCACACCTATTCAGTCTTGCATGTTTTGGTATCTTTAAATACCAAAGTTATGATTACATGGCCTACTTTTGTGCCTGGTCCTTAGGCTTCAAAATGATAAAATTCTTCCCACTTCAAGAGACAGTAGATCAGTTGAACAAATACTTTGCATCTGTCTTCACTGAGAAGGACACAAAAATCCTTCCAGTAATGCTAGAGGACAGAGGGTTGAGCATGAAGGAGAAACTGAAGGAATCTTTACAAGTCAGGAAATGGATTTGGGGAAATTGATGGGATTAAAACACAATAAGTTCCTAGGGCCTGATGGTCTGCATCCCAGAGTATTTAAAGAAGTGACTCAAGAAATAGTGGACGCATTGCTGATAATTTTCCAGCATTCTACAGAATCTGGAAGTGTTCCAAAGGAGAGGAGTGTAGCTAATGTAACCCAACTTTTTAAAAAAGGAGGGAGAGGGAAAATAGGGTGTTATAGGCCAGTTAGCCTGGCATCGGCGGTGGGAAAAATGTTAGAGTCAATTATTAAAGATATAATGACTAAGCATTTGGAAGTGGTGACAGGATCAGTCCAACTCAGTATGGATTCATCAAAGGGAAATCATGCTTGACAAATCTTCTGTAATAATTTGAGGATGTGATCAGTGGAGTGGACAAGAGTGAATTAGTGGGTGTTGTGTATCTGGACTTTCAAAAAGCTTTTGACAACATCCCACACAAGCGATTAGTAAGCAAAATTAAAGCATATGGTTTCGGAGGTAATGTATTGATGTAGGTAGAGGACTGGTTGGCAGACAGGAAACAGAGAGTTGGAGTAAATGGGTCCTTTTCAGAGTGGCAGGTAACGATCAGTGGGGTACTGCAGGGTTTGATGCTGGGGACCACAGCTGTTCACAACAAGTATTAATGATTTGATCAAAAGAACTGAGTACAATATTTCCGAATTTGCAAACAACATTCAGCTGGGTGGCAGTATGTGCTGTGAGGAGGACCCCAAGAGGCTACAGGGCGACTTAGACAGGCTGGATACATGGGCAAATACTTGGGAAATGCAGTACAATGCGGATAAATATGATGTTATCTATTTTGCTAGCAAAAACAGGAAGTCAGATTATTATCTGAATGGTAGCAGTTTACGAAGAGATGAGGTGCAATGAGATTGGGGTATCACGGTAGAACAGAAGTAAGTGAGGACTGTAGATGCTGGCGATCAGAGTCAAAAGGTGTGGCACTGGAAAAGCACAGCAGGTCAGGCAACATCTGAGGAGGAGGAGAGTCGACATTTCAGGCAAAAGCCCTTCATCAGGAATGCCCTGATGATCATTCCTGATGAAGGAATTATGCCCGAAACATTGACTCCCCTGCTCCAGGGATACTGCCTGACCTGCTGTGCTTTCCCAGTGCCAGATGTTTTGATGACTGTTGTGGTAGAACAGTCAGATTGGCACACACAGGTGCAGCCAGCAGTGAAGAAAGGTGCTAGTCTTCATAGCGAGGGGATTTGAATATAGGTGCAAGGATGTCTTGCTGCAATTATGCAGGGCCTTGGGTATTGTGTGCAGTTTTGGTTTCCTGATGTGTGAAGGACTTTCTTGCTATTGAGCGAGTCCAGCGAAGGTTCAGCAGACAGATTCCCAGGATGGCAGGACTGACATATGAAAAATGATTGGATCGACTGAGCTTGTACTCACTGCAATTTAGAAGAAAGAGGGGGGATCTCATAGAAACATCTGAAATCCTGATGGGACTGGGCAGGAAGAATGTTCCCAATATTAGGAAAGTCCAGAAAAGGGGTCACAGTCTAAGAATAAGGGGTAAGCCATTCAGGACTGAGATGAGGAAGAAATTCTTCACTCAGAGTTGTGAATCTGTTGAATTCTCTCCCACAGAATGCTTTATTACATATTACATAAATTCAAGAGGCCACTGGAAAGGGATCAAGAGATATGAGAGAGAGTGGGAGTGGGACAATGAAATTGCATGATCAGCCATTATCATATTGAATGGGAGCATAGGCTTGAAGGGCCAAATGGCCTATTCTTGCATGTTTTTAATGCTTATGTTTCTTTTCTTCTCACCATACCCAATCCCACCCACCCAAAAATACAGGAGATACCCCCGACAGGTATTTGTGTTGCCATCTCATTGAACCACTTGCAATCCTAGCAATGCCACTACTAGTGCAGCTGAGGCTGACAGTGTTGCTAATTAATCACATTGACTACAGAGGGTGGACCTCCTTTCAGCAGATGGAGTGGAAGTCCAAATGGTGCTTATTAAGGCTATCAAATTTTCTAATGGGTCGGAGCTAATACTACTCCATTGTCTTGTGAAGCTTACCACTATCATGTAGATCTGTTGCACACTCACTGCTACTAAAGCTACTGCTACTTCAGGGGCAGCCTGGTGGCTCAGTGGTTAGCATTGCTGCCTCACAGTGCTACGGACCTGAGTTCAATTCTAGCCTCAGGCAATTATCAGCATAGAGTTTGCGCATTCTCCCTATGTCTGAGTGGGTTTCCTCTAAGTGCTCTGATTTCCTCCCACAGTCTAAAGATGTATAGTATAGGTGGATTGGTAATGCTAAATTGCCCAAAGTGTCCAGGGATGTGTCGGTTAGATGGATTAGTCATGGGAAATGTAGGGTTTCAATAGTAGGATAGTTAGGATGTGTTGCCCTTCAGAGAGTTGGTATGGACTTGTTGGGCCAAATAGCCTGTTTCCACACTGTTAGGATCTTATGTCTAAAACCTAAAAAAGTTCATTTTATGCTACATGATCATACAAATTGTCTTTGACTGTGCTTCTTCGTCCTTCATTCCTACAAATTTACACTTGCCTTGAACTAATGTAATTTAGCTCACATTATACAGGATTATCTGAAATAGTTTAATTTGAAGTCATAGATCTAATTTCAAATTTGGCTGTCTAGAATTGTCAGGTTTGAATTATCATGAAGATAGATTAGGGATGTAGATTAATATTATAGTCTTTCAAACAATTTAAGAGTCCCTCAGTTTCAAGTTGAAGTGTCAGCTTTACCAAGAATAACACATTCAAAGCATATTGATTGACATCAAGCATTTCCCTCACATATCTTGCTCATTATGAATAAAATGGTTGCTAATCTTCTGATTATTTACAGTTGAAGATTACTTTTGATGTTAGTGAACTTAAAATCAATACTGATCAATAAATGTTGTGGGCAAAAGGCATGGTCCTGCACTGTACTCTTTGTGCTCATTATATGCAATCATATTTTAACAAAGAACCTGATAAACAAAATACTGGATTATTGTTCCAGTGAGAATTTTAAAAGACACCTTTATACTTTAGAGTGTGAAATAATCAGAATTTTCTTCCATTAAAAAAATATAAACATTGTCAGGTAGATTTGAATAACCAATGCAGAGAGACATGATGAAAAGTTTGAGGACTCCTTGTGAAAGGCTGTAACAACAACTTTATTTTTTAAATCTAAAAGGTTACTGAGGAAGATGGCTGTGAACATCCCTGGACTTGTGGCAGTTGTTGTCTTCTATATCGTAATTCTTGCAACTGGAATTTGGGCATCTCGAAAATCAAAGCGGGAAGAGAAAAAATGCTCTGGAGCCAAAAGTGAGGTGGCCATGATTGGAGGGAGAAATATTGGAACCTTAGTTGGAATTTTCACAATGACAGGTAAATCTGTAAAAATAAAACTGCTCAATTGCCACTTTAGTTGCTAAATAAAAATAATTTAGATATCAAAAGTTGTAAAATACAAATTTCAAACATTTATAGGGTGGAGCAGTTGTACACCCAAACTTTCCCCTCAAATGCAGCAACACTTGGCTAAGTGCAGAAAGCCACCATAGTAAATCTTATGCACCTATTTTTAAAGTAATTAATCTATAATACTGGTTGACATCTTTTGGCATAAAAGTAACATCTATGTGTCAGAAGCACCACACTCAGAAATGACGGCCAAAGAGATCATAGAATTCCTACGGTGTGGAAACAGGCCATTTGGCCCCTTGAGTCCATATTGAACCTCTGAAGAGCATTACACTCCTACCCCATCTCTGTAACCCTGCATTTTCTGTGGCTAATTCACCTAGTCTGCACATCCCTTTACAATATGGGGTAATTTAGCATGGCCAATCCACCTAATCTGCATATTTTAGACTATGGGAGCACCTGGAAGAAACCCACACAGACACAGAGAGAATGTGCAAACTCCACAAAGACTGAGAGTGGAATCAAACCCAGGTCCCTGGCTCTGTGATGCAGCTGTGCTGATCACTGAGCCACCATGCTACCCCAATGTATTCATAATTTAATCAAACAGGTTGAGAATCATCTTGTAAAAGGCAGGCTGTAAGAACAGGAGAGATCCTATCAACTGTGTGGCAGAACGAAATTAGAGTCACTAACACCACTATCCATTTCCCAGGCTATGACATGCATGTAAAAGTGTGTGTCTTAGACTTCTTGTAAGTAGCTCAGCTGGACAATTGGTTTAATGCCATTAGTACAGAGTCCAACCCCATTCTGGCTGGGGTCGTTTTGAGACTTTAATCCTTAACCTATGTTTGATTGAGGTCATAATTATGGTTTGGACCTCTCCTCAGGCAGAAAGGATGAATCACCCAACTAGTGTAAATAAGAGTTGCTTTATAGATGCCCAGTCCCCTGCTTTGGTGGGTACTGCTCAGTAAAAAGCAGAGAAGTATTCCAAGTGCCGCATGAAATGTACCTAATAATGAAATGTCAAACTGATGAAGCTACAACAAAAGGTCGCCTGTAATCTCCACAGAAGAAACAGCACTGAACAGACTACCTAAACAATCCCACAACCAAAAAATATAGGGAACAAATCTAATCTGGTGAAATAATGCTCCAATACTCCACACTCAATCATCAAAGAGACGAAAGAAAACACCAATCATGTTAGCAAGCAATGCTTATTCACCAACAGCCCGCTCACTGAAGTAACAGCTATGCAGAAAGAAGCAAATTTAAAGCTTCAGATTGATGCCTTTTAATCAGAAAAGTTCTAGTGAAAGAGCGTCAATGTGAAACATTAGACTGAATTTTAGCCATAGAGATAAGAAACAGAAGATGGGTTTGTTTTTGGGCCATAAATCGGCCTCCAGTAGGCAATAGATTTATGTTACAATTTGTAATTAGATAAATGTTTAATTGATAAGGAGGTTGGTTTCCTGTGCACTTACAGCCAGTGGAGTTGGGTCAGCTGAAGTGGGAAACACATTTTCTGATCAACAGCCCATAACAGTTATCTGCTTCCACCAGCTTTGGTGGTGGAAGCAGTGTCATTGGGGACATTTAAGTGACTGCTGGACATGCACATGGACAGCAGTGAGTTGAGGGGTGTGTAGGTTAAGTTATTATATTAGAATTAAACCTCGGCACAACATCGTGGGCCAAAGGGCCTGTCTGCGCTGCACTTTTCTATGTTCTATGTTCTATGGAGACTACCGATTGTCCTAAGGGGGAGTTTTGTGGTTTGTGTCAAAGCTTTCTACTACACCAGAGGGAAGTGAGATTCCAGGGGAAGCTGGAATCTTGGTATCTGCAGCAAGCTGCTTCTCAATTCATCAATATCAACTTAGGTCCAATGCAGGGGATTGTAAGAAGGAAGAAGTGGGAGGAGGAGGCATCTCTTTGTTCAGCCCTAACAATGAACTATCAGTTTCCAGGACCTCACTATTCAAGTGCACACCCCTCTGGAGTTATGAAGAACTCAAAGATCACCACAGAAATTAGGACTCTTGCAAGTGTGTTGCATATTGACACATTCAGCTAGACAAAGCACTGGATCTGCACCCTCAGACACCCAGTGTTCATTTTAATGACCGTTTTACTGAGAGGGTGGCATTGATTGTGTTTTGGATGTGTCCTTGGCACCTTGCCAATGGCTCCTTGACCTCTGGAGTGCAAAGCAGTGTCGCTTCTGATCCAAGTTAACTGCTCCTTCTTACTACAGAACCAGAGCCACCCCATTTTCAAGTAGTGAAATTCCCCTTTGCACTCTTGTCTCTCTTATGCTCATAGTGATGCCTTGGGGCAGTCTTGAAAGTCTCCCACTTTCTACCTATGTCCCCTGAGCTGATCTTTCGCTGAAGATGAGAGACCTCTACATCTCTTAAAAAAATTAAACTTCAAACCTTGACAAGTTCCTAAATTTTTAAGCTAGTTTTAATTGGAAAGCTACAGGGATTTCTGGTCCATCATTCCAAAGCCTTGATGATTGTTTAAAACTTAAATTGACATGGACCCAGCCCCAGGTTTTTTTTTCTTTAATCCTGATTTTGGGAGCCCAAACATTGAGCCCATTTTTATTGTTTCCCTCTTGGGTATTGATGAAATGCGGGGTATCCCTGCTAAAGGTGTCAGGCCTCCAGTTTCCTGTGACATCTCACATCCCTCCAGTACAGTGAAAAATTTTGACACACGCCACAGATTTCTCCCTCACAACAACTGACTTCCTCAAAGTTGCCTATCATGAGGAATGTATTATAAATGTATCTCCTAATTGACCTGGCCATCCTCCACTAGCTCTAATTGGCAAGATAACTATTTTCTCTACCGTTTAAGAGTTTCTCAAACTTAAAATCTTGAATTTGAATCAGTGTCACATCTGGAAGCCAATTTCTGAGATGCGGCCTGACATTTTTCTATCATTATTCTATTATAGTATGCTGGGCAACATTATTTACCCATTCTAAATTTCTCTTGAATGGAGTGTCTTACTTGGCCATTTCAAAGCGCTTTTTAAAGTCAACCATATTACTCTGGTTCCGCAATTACATGTACAAAAGTTCCGATAAGGAGAACTGATCTCACTTATCTAAGGAACATCTGTGATACAGATAGATTTTTACAACAGTGGATGATCGTGTTTTATGGGTCACCATCGCTGAGATTAGATTAAGATACCCTTGCTGAACATTTTCAGCATTTTCTGTTTCTATTTCAGATTTCCAGCATCAGGCATGGGAAACAATCAGAGGTCTATCATCCTTGAATTCCTTTTCTCATGTACGTGTCTAATATCTGAAACTCATTGTGCATGTCATTAAATAAAATTCTATTCAATTCATTGGCTCCTCTATGAAGCATGACTTTTGGCTACTCTGTTTCTTTTTCCAGATGTGTTTCAATCCAATCTACGATGCTTTTCAATGTAGTGCCAGTGAGGAAATACATTTTTCAACACTCTTAGTCAATACCATGACTATAACTTTCTCCATAGCTTCAATTCTCTGCTTCCATTTCTCCTCATAATGCCAAGTTGTTCTCAATCACCTTACTCTTGGTAACTGAAACTGTCCACATTATATTTGTCCAACATGAGTTACCTACTGAACAATTCCAGGAACTCAACCATTCTAGAGCATTTGACCCTTTTCCTCTGCTTCACCCATTTCATTCTTTCTACAAAATTCCTCTGACACAGATAGCTAAACAAAGTCTGGAAAGTATGATCCAGAATCCTGAAACAAGCACAGAGGATGCTGGAGAAACTCAAAAATCTGGCAGCGTCTGTGGAGAGAGAAACAGAGTTAATGTTTTCAGCATGATTATGACTTCTTCAGAACTTTTCATAGCAGAAGTTTATTTGTTTCAGATTTCCCTATTCGCAATATTTTGCTTTTATATGATTAACACCAATCAAAACTTCTCTTAACTATTTCATATGTCTATTATTATAGAACAAATATAACTTATCCAATGGCACTTCAATTCTGAACCTCTCTAAAGCTGAACATCACTCATGTTTATACTGGCATCCAGAAGCAGAGAAAAGCATTTGTTGTGGAAACATCATATATCAAAAGGTTTGAAACAAATATTGAAGTCAGCACAGGAACTCTGTTGGTATTTTTTGTGTGAAAAACTGTTGGGCGTAAGGGATTGATAAAGGAACTTGAAATTCACGTAAGGCCATTCATCAAATGTGATAGCATGAAAATAGTCTGGCTAAATGCAAATGTTCAGACCTCATCCTAAATTATGGAAACATCATAATTTACATCTGTGAGGCTAGCACATTGCAGTTCACTGGAAATTTTTGACATAGTTGGCACTACTTCACTGGTATAGTGAAGGTTATGGAAGAACTAATTAAAAACTTTAAAATCTTTGGTGGAGCAAGGGAACCTCTGATCAAATGAAGGTCTCTCCTGGATCCTCCCTGAACAACAGAAAAGTACCTTTTCCTAAAGGGCTGCAGTAGGAATCTTGCAAATTCTCACCTGGTAAGAGTTCTCCAAAAGCCATACAAAGCTGGAAGGTGTGGGATTCTCAGATACATTTGACCAAAGATGTGTGACCTCGTGATTCATTCACAGAAACATATATTTTCCAAAATTGCCACAGCGTAGGAAAGGAGGTTTAAAAAGTGTACCTGCACCACCTGACATTTTATTTTCCAATTAGGGATGTTACAGATTTCCAATTTTGTCTCGACTTTACTGGCAGAACCAAAGTCTTCTCTAAATTCTTGCAGTCATGCAAATTGTGCATTTTCCTTTCTGCAAAAAAAAGGACATAATCCTGAAGATCAATATGCTCTCATTGCAACTGGTAGTAGATTATTAATAGTTGATCTTGTGTCCAATCTTCAAGAATCTGCAAATACTGTGACAAATCCACAATAATCTCACACCTTTGAATGGTATCTTGGACAGCAGTTAAAATGCATTGCAGTAGTTAAGTTTGGAGTTACAAATAGATGCATACAAATTTCAGTAACATAGGGTTGAGGTGGGATTAGAGGCAAGAAGTAAAATAGTTACATGCTATGTAAAAGGGATTTTCCATAAAGAATGAAATAGTCATGTTAAATGAGCTCAACTGTACCCATCTTTGTGAATTATTCTGTAACTTCAATGTTTTCATGCCTCCACAACTTAAGAAATTCCTGCAATTTCATCTTCATTTTCTATGTTATGTTGAAAGGGAATAACAGTAATGATGCATTTCATCTTTTTATGTCAAAACCCAACATTCAATCTTTCTGGAAAACAGTTCATGAAAAGCAAAAACAATGAGTAACCTTATAGCATTCTCAAATTATTGTAAATTAGAACTTGCTGAAATTCTCACTATATAAACATTTTTGCAGCAAGGAAAACTGTTTCCATACTAAAAATATGGATGAAGAATGTTTGAAATATATGTCAAGCTAAGTGATTGCACCTTCTGTCACAAGTGTCTTTTTAAAATTAATTTCTCACTCACAATTCAATTCTAGAATTCAGTACTTTGTTCCAATGCATAATAGGTCTGTATAATAAGGTCTGGAACCAAGTACGCCTGACAGAACCCAAATTAAGTATTGGTGAGTAGGCTATTAGTGAAGAATTACCCTTTGACACCACTGTTAATGCCTCTTTCCATCACTTAGCTGAAGATCAAGAATAATTTGAAATTATGCTGTTGGTCAGATTGGAATTTGCCCATTTTTTGTGAACAGTGCACATCTAGATAGTATTTCACATTGTCAGGTAGATAGAGTCATACAGTCAAAGAGATGTATAGCATGGAAACAGACCCTTCGGTCCAACTTGTCCATGCTGACCAGATATCCCAACCTGTCTAGTCCCATCTGCCAGCACCTGGCCCATTTCCCTCAAAACCCTGGCTGTTCATATACCCATCCAGATGCCTCTTAAATGTTGCAATTTTATGAGCCTCCACCACTTCCTCTGGCAGCCCATTCCACTCAAGTACCACCCTCTGCATGAAAAAGTTGCCCCTTAGGTCTCTTTGATACCTTTCCCCTTTCACCCTAAACTTATGCACTCTAGTTCTGGATTCCCCACCCCTATCCATGCTCCTCATTATTTTATAAACCTCTATAAGGTCACCCCTTAGCCTCCAACGCTCCAGGGAAAACAGCCCCAGCTTACTCAACTTCTCCCTATAGCTCAAATCCTCCAACCCTGGCAACATCCTTGTAAATCTTTTCTGAATCCTTTCAAGTTTCACAACATCCTTCCAATAGGAAGGAGACCAGAACTGCACACAATATTCCAAAAGTGGCCTAACCAATGTCCTGTACAGCCACAACTCACAACTCCTGTACTCAATACTCTGACCAATAAAGGAAAGCATACCAAATGCCTTCTACACTATCCGATCTACCTACAACTCTACTTTCAAGGAGCTATGAATCTGCACTCTGTTGATTCTCTAGCCCTTTTGAAACAAAGGAAATAACAATCAATTTGAGCCTGATTTTACACATTTTCATCATCCACACAATAAGTTTGATAGAGGAACTAACCAGATTTAGTCAAGCTGGAGCAAAGTTCCATGTAAAAAGACAGTACAACAAGCACATTCTTCTGCTAAACTGTCCACAAAGAACCATAATGCACAGAAAGACAGATTAATCTTGCACTTTTCCTTACCTTTGAACATCCTGAAGATTTTAAAGTGTATGTATTGTTGTAACGGAGGAAAAGTGATTCTATAATGATTTGGAATGGGTTAGCAACTTATAATTACAAACATAAGAATTTTTCACAAGCATCTTAAACAATGCAATGAAAGTCAAACTGGACACAATTTTAAGCCATATAACATGTCAATGTATGCTAATTTGAGAAATGTGCAAATGTAGGGTTAGCTCTTTTAACGATGGTGCTATTTTACAATGAGTTCATGTAAATAATCTTACTTTCCATCTTTACTTATTACAGCAACATGGGTTGGAGGAGGCTTCATCAATGGAATTGCTGAAATAGTTTATCTGCCACATCGTGGTCTAAGCTGGGCACAGGCACCCATAACTTATTGTTTGAATCTTATTTTAGGTAAGAGCTAGAAATCAAAATGGTACAAGACTCACCCAGCAAGATAATTTACATTTAAGCAAGGATGCAACCCTCTTGATCAAAAATAAGTGTATCATTTACCTATTGAGCATGTTCATAAGATGAATTGGTTTAAATGAAACAACACTTCAAAGCCCATTGAATACCAAAAGCACAAACAAAAATGATGATCCAGTAATTTACAAAGTTAGTGACAGTATTCACGTTAAAATGTTTTGCCACATACCATTAGGACACAGGCTTTCATCTTTTAATCTTCTAATTAGTAAGTTAATGACCTCAGCTGTATAACCATGATTACATTGGTGAAGACCAGACATTTTCCACAGGAAAAGTTAAGAAGAGCAAAGAGAGGACACGAGCAGTCTTTGGCAAATATAATAAAGGAGAATCCTAAAGCTTTTATGGGTATGTGAGGAATAAAAGGATGATTAGGGTAGGAATAGAAGACAGAAGTGGGAAGTTGAGTGTGGACCCTGTGGAGATTGGAGAGGTGTTAAATGAACATTACTCATCAGTTTTCACTCAGGAAAAGGAGAATATTGTAAAGGAGAAGAATGAGGTACAAAATATTAGACTAGAAAGGATCGAGGTTAGTTACGAACAGGTGTTATCAATTCTAGAAGGAGTGAAAGTAGACAAGTCCCCTGGGCCAGATGGGATTTATCTGAGGATTCTCTGGGAAGCTACTGAGGAGATAGCAGAGCCTATGGCTCTCATATTTGAGTTGTCAATGTCTACAGGTTTAGTACTAGAGGACTGGAGGATTGCAAATGTTGTGCCCTTGTTCAAGAAGGGCAGTAGAGATGACTCAAGTAATTATTAACTAGTGAACCTTACTTCTGTTGTAGGAAAGGCTTTGGAAAGAATTATAAGAGACAAGATTTATAATCATCTAGCAAGCAACAATTTGATTTCAGATAATCAACGTGGTTTTGTCAAGGGCAGGTCGTGTCTCACAAACCTCATTGAGTTTTTTTGAGAAGGTGACTAAGCATGTAGATGAGGGTAGGGCAGTTGACGTGGTATACACGGACTTCAGTTGTTCAGGCTGTTGGAGAAAATGCAGAGGCATGGAATTGAGGGTGAATTAGCAGTTTGGATTAGAAACTGGCTTTCTGAAAGAAGGCAGCGAGTGGTGGTTGATGGAAAATATTCAGTCTGGAGTCCAGTTACTAGTGATGTGCCACAAGGATCTGTTTTGGGACCACTGCTGTTTGTCATTTTTATAAATGACTTAGACGCAGGCATAGGTGGATGGATTAGTAAATTTGCAGATGATACTAAAGTTGATGGAGTAGTGGACAGTGTGGAAGAATGTTACAGGTTGCAGGGGGACTTGGATAAACTGCAGAATTGGGCTGAGAGGTGACAAATGGAGTTCAATGCAGCTAAATGTGAGGTGATGCACTTTGGGAAGGATAACAGGAAGGCAGAGTACTGGGTCAATGGAAAGATTCTTGGTAGTGTGGATGTGCAGAGGGATTTTGCAGTCCATGTACATAAATCCCTGAAAGCTGCCATCCAGGTGGATACTGCTGTTAAGAAGGTATATGGTGTGTTAGCTTTCATTCATAGAGGGATTGAGTTCCGGAACCGCAGTATCATGCTGCAACTATACAAAGAGCTGGTGCGGCCACACTTGGAATATTGTGTACAGTTCTGGTCCCCATATTTCAGGAAGGATGAGGAAGCATTGGAAAAGGTGCAGAGATTTACCAGGATGTTGCCTGGTCTGGAGCCAAGGTCTTATGAGGAAAGGCTGAGAGACTTGAGTCTGTTCGCATTGGAAAGAAGAAGGCTAAGAGGGGATTTGAGACATACAAGATGATCTGAGGATTAGATAGGGTAGTCAATGAAAGTCTTTTTCCGAGAATGGTGACGTCAGCTTGTACCAGGGGGCATAACTACAAATTGAGGGGTGATAGATTTAAGACGGATGTCAGAGGCAGGTTCTTTACGCAGAGAGTGGTAAGGGCGTGGAATGCTTCCTTTCACTTTTAAATCAAATAAGAAAGAAAAGTCAGAGCAAGGAGCAGAGATCAGCTCAACCATATGTTCCCACTGTTTATTCTCAGATGATACTGGATGCGCTAGTGCTGAATAAATTGAACCATACCAAGTCCAAGAGGAGAAAAATGGATCCCAACAGCATGGCACCTGAAGAGAGCAATTCTCCTTCTTAAAAATGTTTAATTAGGTTAGAATCTTTATGGAAAATGTTGTGTAAGAGTCAATAACTGGGTTTGGATAGGTGGCTGGGGTTTGGTTGGTCATTTGCAGGGAAGGATTAAGATTTAAGTTCCATGCACTTTGTTTTGCACCATTGGTGCCCTAGTCATAAGATGAACCATCAATTGTCCCAATGTTTGGCTGGGTCAACTTTTGAGGGCATTAGCAAAACAGATCATGGCAAAACTAACAGAATTGTATAGACTTTCTGTCCTCAAATATAACAGCTGTTTTACTTTTAATGTAGGTGGCCTTTTCTTTGCAAAACCAATGAGGACCAATCAATACGTCACCATGATGGACCCACTGCAGATTAAATTTGGTAAAGTTATGAGTAGCCTCCTTTTGATCCCAGCTATATTAGGAGATATTTTCTGGTCAGCTGCTATTCTTGCAGCATTAGGTAAATATCAAAAGTTTGCTGAAATTATATATATTATTGTACAGAATTATTATTCCATAATTTACTAACAAGGATTCATATCTATTATAGGTGCTACAATGACGGTAATTTTGGATATTGAAACCTATTTGACAATCCTTATATCGGCTTGTGTAGTTATAATATACACATTATTGGGTGGTCTCTACTCTGTGGCATATACAGATGTAATGCAAATGATTTTTATCATCATCAGTCTAGTAAGTATTTTCTATGTATTATCCAATTTCAGAAATTCTGAAACTGTATCACATTTTTAAAAAAAGGTTGCCCCAGAGTTTCATTGTGGGTGAATGTAAGTCAAACAAAATAAAGAATTGCAAAAACATGAACATATAAAAAAACTATTTTTGTTTGCACTTACAGTCAAATTTTGATTAGGTTCCATACAATGTGGAGACAGGCCATTCAGCCCAACAAGTTCCAATCAACCCTCCCAGACCAATACACCTAACACTATGGGCAATTTAGCATAGCCAATTCACCTGACTTGCATGGCATTGGACTGTGGGAGGAAGCCCACACCGACACAGGGAGAATGTGCAAACTCCACATAGTCACCCAAGGCTAGAACTGAACCCACATCCCTGGTGCTGTGAGGCAGCACTGCTAACCACTGAGCCACTCCAAAGTTTGAGTTGAATTCATAAAAAAATCATACCTCTAGCACTGAGACACAAGTCACTTCCAGTTGCACTTGTATGTTAAGATGTCATTAAATTGCTTGCTGGTTCTCAGGTACACAGGCATGATCACATGAATTCAATTAAAATCCACTGAAAAAACAGCGAGTTAAAATCATCTGCTAGCAAAAATCATTCATCTTTTAAAAATAAATTTGAAGGATGACTAACCTTCAGACTATTCCTTTGCAAGGAGATAAAATTAAAAGCAGAATTTGTGCAGAACAATCTTAGTCAATTACTGTGAATATTTGCACAACAAAAAGATTAGACCCAATTTTCATTTCTAGGTCTTGTATGAAAAGGCAGACAAAATCCTGGCCCGATGAATACAACTTTAAAAAACTAATGATTCGGAGATGCCAGTGTTGGACTGGGGTGTACAAAGTTAAAAATCACACAACACCAGGTTATAGTCCAACAGGTTTAATTGGAAGCACACTAGCTTTCGGAGCGATGCTCCTTCATCAGGTGATTGTCATCTGATGAAGGAGCGTCGCTCCGAAAGCTAGTGTGCTTTCAATTAAACCTGTTGGACTATAACTTGGTGTTGTGTGATTTTTAACTTAAAAAACTAATGCTGACACTTCATGTTTTCAGACCAGAGAGTTTTGCTAGATTGTGAGTCAGGCCAAGAAATCTAGGAAAAGATTGTCTGTTCTCTATATGGAGTGGATGGAAACCTACATGCACGGGTGTTCAATACAGTGTTCAAATTTTAAAAATATAGATTAAAGCATAAAACAACCCTAATATTTTCATCCCATCACTCTGTTATTCTCCAGGCATCATTCTACCTAATACCCTGTTCCCATTCCATGGCCCCCTCAACCTCTATGTGAACCTATGCCCCTCTGCCCTATGGCTTCCATAGCCAGCCATCTCTGCTGCTGCCAGCATATGTCCATCTATTCACCTCTCATGGTCTTCGTACCTCCTGTGCCTACCAATACATATGTATCTATCCCTCATGGTGCCTCATTTCTCTTGTACCAATGTGTGTCCATCTACCTATCTCCCATGGTTCCTCATACTAACTCCATGCCCCTCAGTGATCCCCATAGCTTTTCATAGCTGCCATGCCAACATGTGCCAACTCATAATCCACCTCCTAGCCTTTACCCTTTTCTCTCCATGTTAACTCATTAATCATTCAGCTTGGGCATTCCTTAGGAGGGACATTGACAAAAAAATTGTTAGCTGGCTGTTTATGTTGTTGCAAACTCCTTCAACTATTACCACATTAAAACATATACTTCACTTAAATAAATCCCTTGTGCAAATAATCTTTTCTACTCTACAAACAGTTTGAACTATCTATCAAGATAGGAGCACCCATTGTGAAAATGATAGTTTGGGAAACCAATGATCCAACATAATTCTTACGATGGTTTATTCCAACAGGAATTCTGCAAACCTGAGCATTGTTAACAGTTTTAATTCAGCAATTTATTGATAGTGTTGACAGTCCCAATCATTGTCTCAGGCAAAAGTAAAGTAATTGAAAGTATCATTAATGGTGTTATTATGCAGCACTTACTCAGCAATAATCTATTTATGGACGCTCAGTTTGGGTTTTGCCAGTGCTACTCAGCTCCTAATGTCATGACAACTTTGGTCAAAATGTGGACGAACAAACTGAACATTGAAATTGGTGAGAGGGTAACAGTCCTTGACATCAAGGTAGCATTTGACCAAGTGTGGCATCAAGGAGCCATAGCAGAACTGGAGTTAATCAGGATCGGGGTGCACACTTGCTGCTAGTTTGGAGTCATACCTAGCTCAAAAGAAAGATGTTCCAATTGTTGGAAGTCAATCATCTCAGCCATAGGGCATTAATGTAGGTGTTCCTCAGGGTAGTGTCCCAGCTACCTCATCAATGACATCCCCTTCATCTTAAGAACAGAAGTGTGGGTGTTTCCTGATGATTGTTCAACATCACTTGTGACTCCTCAGATACTGAAATATCCATTGTCAGCAAGACCTGGACAACAATCAGATCTGGGCTAATATATGGCAAGAGTCAAAAAGTGTGATGCTGGAAAAGCACAGCCGGTCAGGCAGCATCTAAGGAGCAGAAGAGTTGACATTTCGAGCATAAGCTCTTCATCAGGAATGTTGGGGGAGAGGGGCCTAAGGGGGTTGAGAGATAAATGGGAGAGGGTGTGTCTGGGGGAAGATAGCCAGGAATGAGAAAGGTAGATGAAGGTGGGTAGTGACGGTGACAGGAGTGGTGTGGAGGTGGAGCAGATAGGTGGAAAGGAAGATGGACAGGTAGGTCAATTCAAGAGGGTGGTGCCAAGTTGGAGGGTTGGTTCTGGGATAAGATGGGGGTAGGGGAGATGACGAAACTAGTGAAATCAACATTGATCCCGTGTGGTTGGAGGCGGGAGATAAGGCACCCTTCCTTCAGGTGTCAGATGGCTAGAATTTGGTGGTAGAAGAGGCCCAGGACTTGCATTTCCTTGGTAGAGTGGGAAGGGGAATCAAAGGCACAGGGCAGTGGGGCTGTTTGGAGCATGTGTCCCAGAGATGTTCTCTAAAATGTTCCACAATTTGGTGTTCTGTCTCCCCGATGTAGAAGAGACCACATCAGGAGCTACAGACACAGTAGGTGACATGTGTGGAGGTGCAGGAAAATTTCTGTCAGAAGTGGAAGGATCATTTGGGCCTTGGATGGAGGTGAGGGGGTAGGTGGTGGCACAGGTTTTACACCTTTGGTGGTGGCAAGGGAAGGTTCCAGGAGTGGATGGTAGGGTGGTGGGGCATGTGGACCTAACAAGGGATTCACGGAGGAAATGGTCTCTGTGGAACACAGATAGGGAGGGGGTGGGAAATATATAACTCTAGTGGTGAGGTCTGTTTGTAGGTGGCAGAAAGGGTGGAGGATGATGCATTGGATCTGAAGGTTGGTGGGGTGGAGGGTGAGGACCAGGGGGTGTTCTGTCCTCGTTGTGGTTGGCAGGGTGGATTTTAAGGGTGGAGGTGCAAGACGTTGAAGAGATGAGATGGAGGGCATTGTTGACCACGTGGGAGGGGAAATTGTGGTCCTTGAAGTATGAGGCCATCTGGGATGTTCTGGAGTGGAATTGGTCCTCCTGGGAGCAGATACAGTGAAGGTGGAGGAATTGGGAGTAAGGGATAGCATTTTTACAGGAGATTGGGTGGGCTGAGGTGTAGTCCAGGTAGCTTGGGAGACAATGCGTTTTGATGTAGATGTCCGTGTTCAGTTGGTCACTGGAAATGGAGGTGGAGAGGTCCAGAAAGGGGAGGGAGATGTCCAAGATGGTCCAGGTGAACTTTACATCAGGGTGGAAGGTATTTGTGAAGTTGATGAACTGTTCAACCTCTTCATGGGAGCACATGGTGGTGCCGATAGAGTCATCGATGTAACAGAAGAAAAGGTGGGAAATGGTGCCAATGTAGCTGTGGAAGGTGGACTGTTCCATGTACCCAACAAAGAGGCAGACATAGCTGAGGCACATACGGGTGTCCATGGCTACCCTTTTGGTTTGGTGGAAGTGGGAGGATTCAAAGGAGAAATTGTTGAGGGCGAAGACCAGTTCAGCCAATCGAGTGAGTGTGTCAGTGTAAGGGTACTGGTTGGGTCAGCGGGAGAGGAGAAAACATTGACTCACCTGCTCCTCGGATGCTGCCTGACTGGCTATGCTTTTGCAGCAACACACTTGTTGACTCTTGCCACTTATTAGCTCAGATCTGTTGTCCAGGTTTGATGCTGAACTCCAGCATCTGCAGTCCTCTCTTTCTCCCTAATAAGTGACAAATAATGCTTACACCACACAAGCTCTAGGCAATGGCCAGTTCAACAAGAAAGAATCCAACCATCACCCCTTGATATTCAACAGCATTAGCATTACTGAATACCCACTACCAACAGCCTAGGAATTACCAATGACTAGAAACCAAATTGGACTAGCCATATTAATACTGTGGCTACAAGAGCAGGTCAATGGTTAGGAATGCTGTGTCGAGTAAACCATTTCCTGTCTCCCAAAGCCTGTCCACCAACTACAAGGCACATCAGTATGTTATGGAATACTTTACACAGGCCTAACTGGACGCAACCCTAACAATACAAGGAGCTTGACATCTTTCAGGCCAAAGCAGCCTGTCTGCTTGGCATTCCATCAATCAGCTTCACCATAATGCACAATGGCAGTATGTACTATTAACAAGATGCACTGCAGTAACTCACCAAGGCTCGTATGACAGCACCTTAAAATAATACAAACAGCATGGGTTCAATTTTAATTCTAGCTGAGGTTGACTTGGGGCCTGTCTTGAAGCCCTATTTCTGACAGTGAAATACAAAGGCAAATCACCATGGACAAAAACTGCTAACACAATGGTACAAGATGAAGTATCAGCAGGCAGTTAGCTAAGGACTGGAACAGAGCATCTCTCAAGTGAATTGACCTAATAATTTTTGTTGGGGAATTTATAGGCCTCACTCTCTGGGCGGAGCAGGTAACGGCTGTCTGGTGGTGTTTTTAAAAGTCGCAGTATAGTCCAGTTATTGTTTTTTTAACGGCCAAAATTTAAAGTTTTTTTTAAGCGCCTAGCGGACCCGGAAGCTGGTGTCGTGCTAGCTTACCTGGGAAGGTTTTCCTTCTTATAAAAGCGCGCAGGCGAGGAACCCGAGGCACTACAGGGGTAGAGCCTCCCACCCGCCCTCCTCCTCTAACCTAATAATATGACCTGTTGTAATAAGCAGGTAAGTGCTGCATTTTGCTTGTTTGTTTCTTTAGATCTAGTTTTTAAAGTTTACCTTTTAGAGCGATGGCAGCGAAGGCAGTGCAATGTTCCTCTTGCAACATGTATCAGGTGAGAGAAGCCATTCGGGTCCCTCCTGATTACACTTGCAAGAAGTGCACCCATCTCCAGCTCCTCCAAGACCGTGTTAGGGAACTGGAGCTGGAGTTGGATGAACTGTGGATCATTCGGGAGGCAGAGGTGGTCATAGATCAGAGCTTTAGGGAAGTAGTTACTCCGAAAGTTATAGAGAGATGGGTGACAGTGAGGGGGAGTGGGAGGAAGCAGCCAGTGCAGGGACCCCCTGCGGTCATTCCCCTCAAGAACAAGTATACCATTTTGGATACTTGTGGGGGAGATGACTTACCAGGGGTAAGCAACGAGGTTCAGGCCTCTGGCACGGAGCCTGTCCCCGTTGCTCAGAAGGGAAGGGTGGTGAAAGGTAGAGGGATAGTTATTGGGGACTCAATAGTGAGGGGCACAGATAGGCGGTTTTGCGGGGGCGACAGAGATTCACGATTGGTATGTTGCCTCCCAGGTGCAAGGGTACGTGATGTCTCTGATCGTGTTTTCCGGGTTTTTAAGGGGGAAGGGGAAGCAGCCCCAGATCGTGGTCCACGTTGGCACCAATGACATAGGTAGGAAGAGGGGTGAGGATGTTAGACAGGCTTTCAGGGAGCTAGGTTGGAAGCTCAGAGCTAGAACGAACAGAGTTGTTGTCTCTGGTTTGTTACCCATGCCACGTGATAGAGAGTCGAGGAATAGGGAGAGAGAAGAGTTAAATGCGTGGCTACAGGGGTAGTGCAGAAGGGAGGGATTCCGGTATTTGGATAACTGGGGTTCTTTCTGGGGAAGGTGGGACCTCTATAAACAGGATGGTCTACACCTGAACCTGAGGGGCACCAGTATCCTTGGGGTGAGGTTTGCTAGTACTCTTTGGGAGGGTTTAAACTAACTCTGCAGGGGCATGGGAACCTGGACTGTAGCTTTAGGGTACAGGACCTTGTGTGTAGGGAGGTTAGGAACATGGCATCGATCTCGAAGGAGGGTGCCTGTAAACAGGAAGGTGGCTTGAAGTGTGTATACTTCAATGCCAGAAGTATAAGAAATAAGGTAGGTGAGCTTGCAGCATGGGTTGGTACCTGGGACTTCGATGTTGTGGCCATTACAGAGACATGGGTAGAACAGGGACAGGAATGGCTGTTGCAAGGTTCCAGGGTTTAAATGTTTTAGTAGGGTCAGATATGGGGATAAAAGAGGGGGAGGTGTGGAATTGCTTGTCAAGAATAGTATTACAGCAGTAGAAAGGGTGATGGAGGAAGACTTGCCATCTGAGGTAGTTTGGGCGGAGATTAGAAATAGGAAAGGTGAGGTCACCCTGTTAGGAGTTTTCTACAGGCCTCCTAATAGTCTGAGAGAAGTAGAGGAAAGTATTGCGAGGATGATTCAGGAGAAGAGTGAAAGTAGCAGGGTGGTTGTTATGGGGGACTTTAACTTCCCAGATATTGACTGGGAAAGCTATAGCTCGAGTTTGTTAGATGGGTCAGTGTTTGTCCAATGTGTGCAGGAGGGTTTCCTGACACAATATGTAGACAGGCCAACAAGAGGTGAGGCTATACTGGATTTGGTTCTAGGTAATGAACCAGGCCAGGTGTTAGACTTGGAGGTAGGTGAGCACTTCGGGGGCAGTGACCACAACTCGGTGACTTTTACTCTAGTAATGGAGAGGGATAAGTGTGCACTGCAGGACAACGGTTATAGCTGGGGGCAGGGAAATTATGATGCAGTGAAGCATGACTTAGGATGCGTGGATTGGAAAAATAGGCTTCAAGGGAAGAACACAAATGATATGTGGAGATTGTTCAAGGAACAGCTAATGGGTGTCCTTGATAAGTATGTACCAGTCAGGCAGGGAGTAAAGGGTCTTGTGAGGGAGCCGTGGTTTAACAAGGAATTGGAATCCCTTGTGAAAGGGAAGAGGGCGGCCTATGTAAAGATGAGGCGTGAAGGTTCAGTTAGGGCGATTGAGAGTTATAAGGTAGCCAGGAAGGATCTGAAGAGAGAGCTAAGAGCAGCGAGAAGGGGACATGAAAAGTCCTTAGTTGGTAGGATTAGGGAAAACCCAAAGGCTTTCTATAGGTATGTCAGGAAGAAAAGGATGATTAGGGTAGGTATCGGTCCAGTCAAGGATAGTAGTGGGAAGTTGTGTGTGGAGGCGGAGGAGATTGGTGAGACACTAAATCAATACTTTTCGTCAGTATTCACTCAGGAACAGGACATTTTTGCCGATGTGAATACTGAGTCACAATTAATTAGAATGGATGGCCTTGAGGTATGTAGGGAAGAGGTGTTGGAAATTCTGGAAAGGATGAAAGTAGATAAGTCCCCTGGGCCTGATGGCATTTATCCTAGGATCCTCTGGGAAGCTAGGGAGGAGATAGCGGAGCCATTGGCCTTGATTTTTATGTCATCGTTGTCTACGGGAATAGTCCCAGAAGACTGGAGGATAGCGAATGTGGTCCCCTTGTTCAAGAGGGGAGAGAAGGGACAGCCCTAGTAACTATAGGCCAGTGAGTCTCACTTCTGTTGTGGGCAAAGTCTTAGAGACAATTGTAAGGGATAGGATTTATTTAACATCTGGATAGGAATAATGTGATCAAGGATAGTCAGTATGGTTTTGTGAAGGGCAGGTCGTGCCTCACAAACCTTATTGAATTCTTTGAGAAGGTGACCAAGGAAGTGGACGAGGGTAAAGCAGTAGATGTGGTGTATATGGATTTTAGCATGGTGTTCGATAAGGTACCCCATGGCAGGCTAATGCAAAAACTACGGAGGTATGGCATTGAAGGTGCATTAGAGGTTTGGATTAGGAATTGGCTGGCTGGAAGGAGACAGAGGGTAGTAGTTGATGGTATAGGTTCATCTTGGAGCGCATTTAATAGCGGTGTTCCACAAGGATCTGTTTTGGGACCATTGCTGTTTGTCATTTTTATAAATGACCTGGAGGAGGGGCTTGACGGCTGGGTGAGCAAGTTTGCGGATGACACGAAAGTCGGTGGAGTTGTGGACAGCGAAGAAGGATGTGGCAGGTTACAGCGGGATATAGATAAGTTGCAGAGCTGGGCAGTAAGGTGGCAAATGGAATTCAATGTTGCTAAGTGTGAAGTCATTCACTTTGGTAGGAGTAACAAGAAGATGGATTACTGGGCTAATGGTAGACTACTTGGTAGTGTGGATGAGCAGAGGGATCTTGGTGTCCATGTACACAGATCTTTGAAAGTTGCCACCCAGGTAAATAGTGCTGTGAAGACGGCATATGGTGTACTGGGCTTTATTGGTAGAGGAATTGAGTTCCGGAGTCCTGAGGTCATGTTGCAGTTGTATAAGACTCTGGTGCGGCCTCATCTGGAGTATTGTGTGCAGGTTTGGTCGCCATATTATAGGAAGGATGTGGAGGCATTGGAACGGGTGCAGAGGAGGTTTACCAGGATGTTGCCTGGCATGGTAGGAAGATCGTATGAGGAAAGGCTGAGGCACTTGGGGCTTTTCTCATTGGAGAAAAGAAGGTTTAGGGGAGATTTGATAGAGGTGTACAAGATGATTAGGGGTTTAGATAGGGTTGACAGTGAGAACCTTTTTCCGCTAATGAAGTCAGCTGTTACTAGGGGACACAGCTTTAAATTAAGGGGTGGTAGGTATAGGACAGATGTTAGGGGTAGATTTTTTACTCAGCGGGTTGTGAGTTCATGGAATGCCCTGCCAGTAGCAGTGGTGGACTCTCCCTCTTTATGGTCATTTAAGCGGGCATTGGACAAGCATATGGTGGTTATTGGGCTAGTGTAGGTTAGGTAGGCTTAGGTCGGCGCAACATCAAGGGCCGAAGGGCCTGTACTGCGCTGTATTTTTCTATGGACTAAATTTGCTCAGCTAGCCTTATTACAGGTGCAAGTCCAATGTTGATTTGCATAATGATAAAGGAGCAGGTCTATCTACTTTCCACATGAAAGTGGGAAAATCCATCTGAGGCTATTGCATAAATTTTCCTCCACACAATTTATCCGTATGTCCTTTAATTATACCTTTGCCATTTTGCCCTAGTCCTTCAGATTGTTATTATTGCCAAGACCCAATATTCATTATTAATGTTATCCATAGTTAAATAAAAATTTCAATATTAGAGAAAAATCAATTTTCCCCATTTGACTAGACAACTAAAGTGTGGTTAAGTATTATAGAACTGGTACCAGTTCAATTTCTGTATCAAATGTGGAAGTTCATGGAGATCTGATGTCTTACCTTGCCCCACACTTTCGGAGTGGCACCCCTCTATTCTTTACAACAAGGCATTTTTCTCTAATGTCAAGATGAGAGTGATGCTGGAAAAGCACATTCCTGATGAAGGGCTTTTGCCAGAAACATCGATTTTCCTGCTCCTCAGATGCTGCCTGACCTGCTGTGCTTTTCCAGCACTACTCTTATTTTGACTCTAATCTCCAGCATCTGCAGTAGCCACTTCTGCCTGTTTTTCTCGAATGGACAGTTGCCTATGTCCTTCGTGCACTATAGTTAATTACCAAAGATTACTATGTTTCCTGGCAAATTTATGCTCAATATTTACCTTCCAGATCTGCCTGCCCTTTCCTCAATTTCCTTTACTCTCCATTCCTTCATTGATCTAGATAACAATTCTTAAATGTTAAGAATTAAGGTGTTAAGGTAATTGCTTCAATCATCAATTCTGATCATGGGTTTTGCAACTTCAAAATTCGCCTAATCTCAATCCTTAATTTTTTACATTTGATTTTACTTCTATATCCTCTTATTGTAAATTCTTCAACCATTCAAGTATTGTACATCTGTGTACTCTCTCATCTCTTCATGATTTTAAACAGCTTTTAAAACAATTTGGAACCTTCTCTATTTTAAAACAACCATGTTAAAAGCTCTTTTTATTTGTATTTGATCAGACAAGGGAGTATCCTACTTGTACTTCCTTATTACTTTTTCTGTCATCTCCATATGCTTCATATAGTGCAGAGCCCAAAACTACATATAATACCCTAGCTGTCCTCTTGCTAAGGTTTCGTACAATTAAATCTTGAATCTTATATTGTATATTCTTGCAACAAAGCCCAATTTTACATTTTTAAATGTAAAATTTAAGGTTTTGCTTTAAAATTCTGTGAATATGAACCCCCATAATGTTCTACACTTCTAAATAACCCACATTTTCAACTAAGTATAATTCCCAGCCTGTATTTTATCAATTAAAATGCACCGTTTCAAATTTTTAAAGTTTGAACGTTTTACTTTTTTCCCCATTCCATCATTTTATCATAATACCCTGGCAACTTCCCTTGTTTCCCATAATTATATACCAACAATTATTTTAGCAATATCTATTCTCTCTCGCAAGAGTTTGTGTAATGAAATGCATAGCATCCAGATGATCTGGGTTCAAGTCCAACTTCATGCCTTGTTGGCCACAGAAGGCCATCCATAATGTGACTAAGCACGATGATTATCAACCTGTAATTCCTCCCAAAGTGCCCATGATAGGCAGTGAAAATAAGAAAGTCTCCTGGCAACCATGTTGGATTTCGAGTGACACCACTCATGCCATAGCCTCTGGCAGCAGGCTAGCAACCTCTGGCAGGAGAAACTAGTCATGGAAACAGACAGAAGCAAGTGCTTCATCTGTCTCATGTCACTAGAGATGGCAGAGAATGAAGGAAAAAGATGCCTTCAATCCCTATATCTAAAACATTGATATTCATAATTGAACATCAACAGTCTCAGAACTGAATAGGGACACTATTACCCACCTCCAAACATTTTAACAAAACTTCCCTTCGTTCCTACTCTTTCCTCCTTTGTTTTTAATCTGAAGTTCGACACTTTCGTAGATTCCATGCTTCAATAGTTTGCAGGAATTTTGCATATTAGGAAAGCTATGGAACATTTTAAAATGTTCAAAGTGTGATTAGAATACAACACAAGTTGACAATTACAGAAGCTTTCAAAGTGAAGAGCATCCAACTCTAACACGATTAAAGCGGTAATGTGTTACGTAAACATCATATTCAGACTTGAGAATATAGGTATTACCATGCAATCACAATACAATGTGTCAGTGCAGGTTTGGAGGGCCGAAGGGCCTGTTCCTGTGCTGTATTGCTCTTTGTTCTTTGTTCAAAGCAAGACTGCCTACAATTACGGACTAATAGCTACCTATTTCAACAAAACATTTGAACACATGACACGAGGAATAATATGCTGAGGCAAATCGAATAGGCCACATGGTACTATTTCCATATTAACACCATAAAAAGTCTAATAAATTCTCAAATTCCTACAACCACTTTTCTCAACAGAAAAAAATTCTGCTGTTTTGAAAACCTCGATCAAAACTCCACCATCCAGCATTGATTTAGTTGCAAAACTCTTTCCAAAATGATAAGCTTAAGAGAAGATCTCACATTCTCTCCGGTTTTGTTAAAATAACAAGTTCTCTTTCAAGTATGCTTTTACAATTAATCTAATAATGTTATATTTGGTAAGATTACAATTTTGCAGTTAACAATGATTTTCAGCAATCAGCTAAAACATAACTTAAGGAACCCATTAACAGGGATGTTGCCTCACTAATTTACTTTGAATGCCATTTAGAGATTCTGCAGAAGCAGTTAAAAAGTAACCCATTGTTTTAGCAGCCTGCCGACTTTGGGATGCCTTTACTAACCTTCACTCACTACTTAAAAAAAAATCACTTCAAGGAGTGGTCTTCAGGATTTGAAGACGAGGGGGACCCACTACTCCAAGAGACTGCAGGTCTGTACATAGAGTGAAATGAAATGCATGACCACCAGATGTGTGCAAGTAGGTTTCACCAGAGATCAAGGTTATGGAATAGCTTGGATTATCAAAGAAAGAACAACATGTGTTACATAAACTCCTAACACTCTTTATAAAGGAGAAAATAAGAGTTAGATCCCAGGAGAGCTCAGAAACCCCAAATTGGCAAGCTGTAGTATTTTGTAGCATGGGGCAGGTCAGTGCAAACAGATCAAGCCATAATGGCCCATAAAAACTTGAAGCTTTCCTCCTGGCCCCACAGACTTTGTGATCACAATCTGTAGACATCTAAAGTCAATGTGTAACTGTGGGTCCACTATAGAATGCTTTTGCAGAAGTGCAGTGGGGACAGTGTAAAACTGTGCTTAGCAACTATGTTTAACACCATTTATAAATGGGCTAATTTTCTCACTTAAACACCAGATCACAACACCAAAATCATTGGAGCATGATTGACAAGAAATGTTGAAAGATTTGTTTTAAATTTAGTTATTAGAGTTTTATAAAAAGACATCTCACTTGGTTGGACCTACATGCATCTCTGGAGTCAAAGCTATATGGTTGACTCTCAACTGTCCTCTGAAATGGCCTAGGAAGCCACTTACTTGTCTCAATCACTGAAAAGTCTCAACAAAGAAATGAAACTTGATGGACAGCTGGCATTGACTTAAGCAGTGAAAAAGAAAATGGCAAAAAGAGCTGTGTCAACCTGCAAAGTTCTCCTTGCTAGTATCTGTGATAGATGTCTCACAGACTAGTCAAGCACAGCCTGACATAGTCATACTCATGGAATTATACCTTATAGATAATGTTCTAGATACCACCAACCATCCCTGGATATGATATGTTCCACTGGCAAGACAGACCCAGCAAACATGACAGCACAGTGGTATACAGTTGGAAAGGTGTTATTCTGGAAGTCCTCAACGTTGGCTCCAGACCCCTTGAGGTCTCATGCCTTCAAGTTAAACATGGGCAAGGGAACCTTCTGTAAGTTGTCATCTTCCCTCAACTGATGAATCAGTATTCCTCCATAATTAACACCACTTGGAGGAAGCACTGAGGGTGACAAGGATGCAAAAGTAATCTGGGTGGGGGATTTCAATGTCCATCACCAGAGTGGCTCAGTATCAGCACTACTGATTGAGCTGGTTGGGTCCTAAAGTACATAGCTCTTAAGCTGGATCCGCAGCAGCTTGTGAGTGAACCAACAAGTGGGAAAAATGTACTCAGCCTCATCCTTACCAATCTGCCAGCTGCAGATGCATCTGGTTTTAACAGTCTTGGTAAGGATGACCACTGCATATTCCGTGTGGAGACAAAGTCTCACCTTCACATTGAGAATACCCTCCATTATGTTGTGTGGTACTATCACTGTGCTAAATAAGACAGACTTCAAACAGATCTAGCAACTCAAGACTGGGCATTCATAAGTTGTCGTGGCATTCACCAGCAGCAGAATGGTACTCTAGCACAATCTGGAACCTCATGACCAGGCATATCTCCCACTCAACCATTACCATCATGCCAGGAGATCAGCCCTGGTTCAATGAAGAGTTCAGGGGGGCATGTGAGGAGCAGCACCAGACAAACCTAAAAATGAGGTGTCAACCTGGGAAACTACCAAACATGGCTACATGCATGCCAAACAGCATAAGTAGCAGGTGAGAGACAGAGCTAAGCATATAACTACCACCAAATCAGATCTAAGCTCTGCAATCCTGCCACATCCTGTCGCGAATGGTAATGGATAAATAAACAACTCACTCCACAATTATTCCCATCCTCAATGATAGATGAGTTCAATACATCAGTGCAAAGATAAAGTTGAAGCGTTTGCAGCAATCTCAGCCAGAAGCATTGAGTGGATGATCCAACATGACTTCCTCCAGTGGACCATTACAGATACCAGTTTTCAGCCAATTCGATTTGCCTCACAGGATAACAAAATACAGTTGGAAGCACTGGATGATGAAAAGCCAAGGCCCTTGACAATATACTGGCAATAATACTGAAGGCTTGTTCTCCAGAACTTGCCATTCCCCTAGCCAAGCTCTTCCAGTATGATTACAACACTAGTATCAACCTGACAATATGGAGAATTGCCTAGGTATTTCCTGTACACAAAAAGCAGGACAAATCCAACCCAACCAATTATCACCCCATTAAATCTCCTTACTGTTTTCAGTAAAGTGATGGAAGATGCCATCAACAGTGCTATCAAGCAACATCTTCTCGGCAATTGCTCATTGATGCCCAGTTTGGGTTCTATCAGAGCCGCCTAGCTCTGGGATGTAATTCATCTGGGCCAGGGAATTTGTCTGTTTTAAGCCTGACAGAGTCTCTAATATTTTCCCATTTTCTCTATCAAACTGCAAGTTCCTTTTTCTGAATTCCATACATACATTGTCCTTTTCCAGAGTGAAGACCAAAGAGAGGTACTCTTCTACCACTCTTCTAATACCCTGCAGATTCACACATAAGCATTCAGTCCCTCCACCACTGATGCTCAGTAGCAGCAATGTGTTGATATCTGCAAGATACACTGCATCTGACAAAGGAACAGTACTACATCAGCTTGTGATTTCAAATAAACTGTTGGACTATAACCTGGCTTTTGACTTGGTCCACCCTAGTGTAACCTCAAATAGCTAGTCCCAAATTCCTGCATATGGCACATATCCTTCTGAACCTTTCCTATTCATGTACCTCCCTGCCCCCAGTCCCTTTCAAATCTTTCTCCTCTCATCTTAAAGATATGCTCCCTAATTTTGTACAGCCCCACCCTAGGGAAAAGGCCCTTGCTATTCATCTTATCTTTGCCCTCACGATTTTTTTAACCTTTATAAGTTCACCCCTCAACCTCCTATGCTGCTGTGAAAAATCCTATGGCTGTTTGATGATAGAATAATACATTAAAAAGTGTGTTAATGGTAACTTGTGATTATGTGTACTATGCAAAACTTAAAATTATGCTTTCTTGTTTTCCTTAACTAGTGGCTTTGTGTGCCTTTCACCATTAAAAATCCAGCAGTTGTAGACATCAAATATACAATGGTAAATGAACATTACCAGAGCCCATGGATTGGTAAAATAGAAGTGAAGCAGATTGGCCGATGGATCGATGATTTACTTTATATGGTAAGAACTCTTGTGACGATGCTGCTGCATTAACAGGGTTATGCTGTCCTTGGCTATTGTTTTCAGAGAAGTCATAAAAGCAGTGATTCTGAGAAGTCTACATTTGAAGGGTTTTTGGGGGAAGTTTGAGTATAGCTAACAGATACTGCCTCAAGTTTTCAAGTTTTAAAAAAAGTGTACAATGAAAGGGGAGTGGCCAATTCTCCCAGCTCAGCTTCTCTCTGGCTTGGTTTGGTTTTTAGCAGTCTGGCTATTCATTGAAAGCAATCAGTCAAATTTGAGATTAAGCTGGCCCAAGAAACAGTTACATGGAAAAAGGTGTTCCATGCTGAATCTCTCTGTTAACTTCTCTCTCTCTTGTAAGATTCCTTTTTTTGCCAGGGGGATTTTAAGGGGATAGTTGTAAGTGTTTGGAACATAGAGTCATAGAGTCATAGCGATGTACAGCATAGAAACAGACCCTTCGGTCCAACCCATCCATGTCGACCAGATATCCCAACCCAATCTACTCCCACCTACCAGCATCCGGCCAATATCCCTCCAAACCCTTCCTATTCATATACCCATCCAAATGCCTCTTAAATGTTGCAATTGTACCAGCCTTCACCACTTCATCTGGCAGCTCATTCCATACACGTACTACCCTCTGCGTGAAAAGGTCTCTTTTATATCTTTCCCCTCTCACCCTAAACCTATGCCCTCTAGTTCTGGACTCCCCGACCCCAGGGAAAAGATTTTGTTTATTTATCCTATCCATGCCCATCATAGTTTTGTAAACCTCTATAAGGTCGCCCCTCAGCCTCCAAGGCTCCAAGGAAAACAGCCCCAGCCTGTTCAGCCTCTCCCTGTAGCTCAAATCCTCCAACCCTGGCAACATCCTTGTAAATCTTTTCTGAACCCTTTCAAGTTTCACAACATCTTTCCAATAGGAAGGAGACCAGAATTGCATGCAATATTCCAACAGTGGCCTGACCAATGACCTGTACAGCCGCAACATGACCTCCCAACTCCTGTACTCAATACTCTGACCAATAAAGGAAAGCATACCAACCGCCTTCTTCACTATCTTATCTACCTGCAACTCCACTTTCAAGGAGCTATGAACCTGCACTCCAAGGTCTCTTTGTTCAGCAGTACTCCCTAGGACCTTACCATTAAGTGTATAAGTCCTGCTAAGATTTGCTTTCCCAAAATGCAGCATCTCACATTTATCTGAATTAAACTCCATCTGTCACTTCTCAGCCCATTGGCCCATCTGGTCCAGATCCTGTTGTAATCTGAGGTAACCCTCTTCACTGTCCACTACATTTCCAATTTGGTGTCATCTGCAAACTTATCAACTGTACCTCTCATGCTCGCATCCAAATTATTTATGTAAATGATAAAAAGTAGATGGCCTAGCACCAATCGTTGTGGCACTCCACCGGTCACAGGCCTCCAGTCTGAAAAACAACCCTCCACCACCACCCTCTGTCTTCTACCTTTGAACCAGTTCTGTATCCAAATGGCTAGTTCTCCCTGTATTCCATGAGATCTAACCTTGCTAATCAGTTTCCCATGGGGAACCTTGTTGAACGCCTTACTGAAGTCCATATAGATCACATCTACTGTTCTGCCTCATCAATCTTCTTTGCTACTTCCTCAAAAAACTCAATCAGGTTTGTGAGACATCATTTCCCACACACAAAGCCATGTTGACTATCCCAAATCAGTCCTTGCCTTTCCAAATACGTGTATATCCTGACCCTCAGGATTCCCTCCAACAACTTGCCCACCACCGAGGTCAGGCTCACTGGTCTATAATTCCCTGGCTTGTCTTCACCGCCCTTCTTAAACAGTGGCACCATGTTTGCCAACCTCCAGTCTTCTGGCACCTCACCTGTGACTGCAGCATCATTAAGTTGGGATGATCTGTTGGGTTTTTGTTTAGGTTAAATTATTCTATGTTCTGTTCTCTTTTGTTTGTATTTTATTCAGTAATCTTGTAAATAAATTCTGTTTTGTTTTAAACTAACTAGTTTGACCATCCACATCACTCCTGGAATATCTGCTTTACACCTCTTTACAACTAGCAAAGTTAAGGTCTGGGCTACTTTGTTGAAATGTTTCGAGGGGGTCTGGACTGGTCCATAACAGACTGGGAGTCTTTGTGGGATTTGTTCTATAGTTCCAAATTGGGATTAGAGTTGTTGGACTCAAAGGTGGTGTTAGGTGTTAGTGTCTTTTGTTCTGGGTGTTGAATTCAGTTATTTAAAACAGTATTTGGGATACCAATGGCTCTTTCAGTCAACAAGAGTTTTCTGGGGATGGAAGAAGTGACTTTAGGGGTTTTGCAAAAGGTGAATAAGGCCAAACTGTACGGAAAGGAAAGATAATTACAGCAATAGCTCAGCATTTAAATTTGCTGGAAACGCCATCAGAATCTTTTGAGATGGCTGAAGTTCAATTGAAGATGAAGCACCTTGAGTTAGAGGCAAAAGACAAGAAAAGCGCTACAGAAATTAAACAATTTGAATTATGGTTAAAAGCAGAGGAAAGAGAGAGAGAAGAGAGAGAAAGAGTGAGAGAAGGAGGGCGAGAAGAGAGAGAAAAACAGAGAGAGGAAAGGAAGCCAGAGAGGGAGTTTTAACTTCAGAAGTTGGTACTTAGGTAGGAGTTTAAAAATTCACTTCCTGAAATAATGAGAACTAGTGAAAGAGCAGAGAGTTAAAACAGCAAGATGAGCAGCTGAAATGGTTGATGATTATGAGTTGGTTCATAAATCAAAGTTTGGCTTCCAAAATCAATTTCAGTCCATGAAGGACGGAAGTTGTGGAAAAGAGAAATCCTTATATGAAAAGGGAAAGGTAGATCTTGGTGAAGATCACAGAGCGAACTTACAACAGGGTAAAAAGGAAACTCTTAAAGGGGAAAAAGAAGCTCTGGTATTTTCACTGCAATAAAGTAGGCCACATGAAATCACAATGTTGGTGGGTTAGGAAAAGTACTGGGAAGCCAGATGTAGGAAAATAGGATAAACCAGTCAGTTTTGTTGGAGTGGTAACAGAAAGCACATTGGAGGTTAGAAAGCTGAACCAGAATGTACAACCTGGTCGGAGGTTGGTTAAGGAAGAAGTGTTAGATCTTCTTAAACTATGTACCTATACAAAGGTAGAGTTTACTCGCATAGGCTAGGAGTGGCACGTTATAATATTAAGAGATACAGGATCCTCTCAATCTGTGATGTTGAAAGATGAGGAATTATGTTTTTGGGCATGAAGTTAGAGGACCACTAAAATTGATTAAGGGGAAATTGGAGAGTCAGAATTCAGAAACCACATATTTGGATTATGTGCCAAATTTTAGAGAATGATTAAATAGAGCGGAGGAGTTGGGTAGACAGCATTTAAAAGTTCACAGCCTACAATGAAACAGGAAGCAAATTAAAAAATCAAAAACACACAATTTTGCTATCGGGGATAAGGTTTTACTTCCAGTGAGAGGTGAACCTTTAAAAGCATAGTTTAGTGGACTTTATCAAGTCAAAAGAAAATTGAGTAAGGTCAACTATTTGATAAGGACTCGAGACAGAAAGAAATCTCAGAGTGTGTCATGTGAATATGCTCAAAAGGTATTTTGACAGGGAAGAAAAGCGAAAGAGATTATGCTGTTGGTTGCAACACAGAAGGGAGAATCAAGTTCAGAGGATTCTGAATTGAGCATTCCTCAAATTAAATTGGACAATGAGGAAGTTGTCAAAAATTGGGATAAATTATTGAGCTACCTTCCAGAGAAAAATCAAAATGACCTGAAAGAATTATTACTATCACATGGGAGGTATGCAGAAATAAGCGGGGTAATACTAACCTAAATATGCATGATGTAGGTATAGGAGATGCTGTTCTGATTAAGCAATATTCTTATAGGCATAATCCTCGAATGTTGGCACAGGTTTAAAAGGAGATTAAACACATCCTCCAAGATGACATAATTGAAGTGAGTTACAGTGATTAAAGCTCACCCATAGTAATGGTGCAAAAACCAAATGGTATCCAATGGTTATGTATGGACTATCGCAAAGTCAACACATTTACAAAGACTGATGCCTATCCAATTCTATGTTTGGAAGACTGTGTTGAAAAGATGGGACAAGCGGCTTATAGTTTGAAGTTGGACTTGAAGTTTGGACCTTTGTCCAAAAGAACAAAGACATTTCGGCTTGCGAAACACCAAATGGACTGTATCAGTTTAAAGTCATGCCTTTTGGTATGAAAAGTGCGCCAGCCACATTTCAAAGACTAACCAATAAGATCATTGCCAGATTACCCAGTTGTGTCCTATATATTAGTGATTGTTAGTCACACATGGAATGAACATTTGCAACATTTATCAGACTTGTTCAATCAACTTTGGAAGGCAGGCTTGGTGATAAGCCTGGTTAAAAGTGAATTTGCCAAAGCCCAAGTCACCTTCCTGGGCCATGTTATTGAACATGGACAAATGGCTCTATGAAATGCAAAAACAAAGGTAATTGGGGAGTTTCCCATGTCATCGATGAAAAGAGCAGTACTACGTTTCCAGGGATTGAGTGGATTTTATTGGAGACTTGTACCAATGTTACCAATGCTCCACTCACTGAATTGCTAAAGAAAGGCAAGAGGTTTCAGTGGACAGCGGACTGTCAGAAGGCATTTGGCAGCCTGAAAGCTGTGTTAACCACTGCTCCCGTATTAGACACACCCAATCACACAAAGCCATTCAAGGTGGCTATCAATGCAAGTGACGTGAGTATCGGTGCTGTGCACTTGCTGGAAGATGACGTGAAGATGCATGGGTATTTACCCAGGAAATTGAACATTCATCAGCAGAAATATTCGACAGTTGAGAAGGAGACTTTGAGTTTGCTGTTGCCATTACAACATTTCAATGGTTATGTCACCAATAATATACTTGAAATGATATATATATAGATACGCTGATCATAATCCTTTGAAGTTTGTGGAAAAATTTGAGGACAAAAATTCCAGACTTTTTAAATGGAGCTTGTTGTTGTAGCCATTCAATTTTAAAATTGTGCAAGGGGCAGAATGAGAAAACATGATTGCCGACATATTGTCAAGACTTGAATGAGAAACAGAGGCATTCGGTGGCAGGAGTAAAACAGACTGAAACAGAATATAGTACTTCATATTTGCATGATTATTGTCAACGTATATGTGTGTTCGAGAGTACTAACAATTTAAGATTAAGGGGTTTTAAAATAAAGCCATCTTTGGATATCAATTTTTTTTTTAAGGGGGCAAGGTATGACGATGCTGCTCCGTTAATAAGATTATGCTCTTCATGGCTTTTCCTTCAGAGAGATCATAACTGTGATTCTGAAAAGTCTAAGTTTAAAGGGTTTTAGGGCCAGTTTGATTATAGCAAACAGATACTGCCTCAGAGAAAACACTTGCAAGTTTTAAAAAAAATTTGTACAATGAAAGGGGAGTGGCCAGTTTTCCTAGTTCAGCTTTTCTCTGGTTTAATTAAGTTTTAGCACTCTGGCTGTTCATTGATAGCTGTCAATCAGTTTTGTCATAGTCATAGAGTCATAGAGATGTGCAACACGGAAACAGACCTTTCGGTCCAACTTGAACATGCCGACCAGATATCCCAACCCAATCTAGTCCCACCTGCCAGCACCCGGCCCATATCCCTCCAAACCCTTTCTGTTTAATTAGCCAGCCAGATGCCTTTTAAATGTTTCAATTGTACTAGGCTCTACCACTTCCTCTGGCAGCTCATTCTAGATACGTACCACCCCCTGCATGAAAACATTGCCCCTTAGGTTTTTTTATATCTTTCCCCTCTCACCCTAAACCTATGCCCTCTAGTTCTTGTCAAATGCTTTACTGAAGTCCACAGAGATCACATCTACTGCTCTACCCTCATCAATCCTCTTTGTTACTTCTTCAAAAAACTCATTCAAGTTTGTGAGACATAATTTCCCATGCACAAAGCCATGCTGACAATCCCTAATCAGTCCCTACCTTTCCAAATACACGTACATTCTGTTCCTCAGGATTCCCTCCAATAACTTATGCACCACCGACGTCAGGCTCACCGATCTGTAGTTCCCTGGCTTGTCCTTACCACCTCTCCTAAACAGTGGCATGACATTAGCCAACTTCCAGTCTTCTGGCACCTCACCTGTGACTATCAGTGATACAAGTATTTCAGCAAAAGGCCCAGCTTCTCTAGCTTCCCACAGAGTTCTAGGGTACACCTGATCAGGTCCTGGGGATTTATCCACTTTTATGCATTTCAAGACATCCAGCACTTCCTCCTCTATAATATGGACATTTTTCAAGATGTCAACATCTATTTCCACACATTCTATTTCTTACATGTCCTTTTCCACAGTAAACACCGATGCAAAATACTCATTTAGTATCTCCCCTATCTCCTGCAGCTCCACACAAAGGCTGCCTTACTGATCTTTGAGAGGCCCTATTCTCTCCCTAGTTATCCTTTTGTCCTTAATGTATTTGTAAAAGCCCTTTAGATTCTCCTTAACTCTATTTGCCAAAACTATCTCATGTCCCTTTTTTGCCCTCCTGATTTCCCTGTTAAGTATATTCCTACTGCTTTTATACTCAATCTATCCTGTCTATACCTGACATATGCTTCCTTCTTTTTCTTAACCAACCCCTCAAAATCTTTAGTCTTCCAGCGCTCTCTATCCCTCCCAGTCTTTCCTTTTACCCTAACAGGAATATACTGTCTCTGGATTCTCATTATCTCATTTCTGAAGGCTTTCCATTTTCCAGGTGTCCCTTTACCTGCGAACATCTGTGCCCAATCAGCTTTTGAAAATTCTTGCCTAATACCATTTAAATTAGCCTTCCTCCAATTTAGAGCTCCAACTTTTAGATATGGTCTATCTTTTTCTATTGAAGATCTAGACCCCTCCAAAGGGGTCTCTTGTTTGGAGATCGGTCAAAAGAATCACCAGGAGTATGGTCGGTTAAAAGCAAGGTTGCCAGTTTAATAAATTAAGGCAGCCTGGCGCAGATTTGTCCAGCAACACAGAGGTTGAAAGCTTTTGTATTTTGTGGAGAAATGGCGCAATTACATTTGAAAATTACACATTACTTATATGTTTTTTAAGAGACAGTACAGCCTTAATTACAAAAAAAACCAATCAAATATAATAACGTGACATGATTGACAGCAGGCTAATCCAATGATATTCCCTGGGAAAGGGGTCTTAATTACATAAATCGTCATGTCATGGTATCAGTTCAAGGTTAGTTCAAGCACCAAATCATATGAATCATCTTATGATTCATATTATGAAAACTCCATTGTTTTCTCTTATCTCTAAATACAACCAAATTAGCAAAGCATCAGTTCAACTTCACAGAGTCAAATCATTACTTGCAGCCATTTTGTTGTGTTATTTTAAATTGAAAAGCCATTTTGTGGTTAATAAAAATCTACATCTTGTTGCTTTGACAACAGCCTAAATTCAAATTTTAGATCCTCACCATCACTATTTTAAAACTGATAGAATTATGGTCACTGGCCCCAAAGTGCTCCCCCACTGACACCTCAGTCACCTGCCCTGCCTTATTTCACAGAAGCAGGTCAAGTTTTGCACTGTCTCTTGTAGGTACATCCACATACTGAAATCAGAACATTTTCTTGTAACTGCTTACCAAATTCCAAAGTTTAAGCTGGTCCAAGAAACAGCTACATGGAAGAAATTCCATACTGAATTTCTCTCTGCCATCTCTCTCTCTCCTGTAAGACCCTGTGTTGATTTTATCTTTTTTTGCCAGTGGCTTCTTGTCACAAGTATTTGGAACCGTATCATTAAGTTGGGCTACTCTGTTGGGTTTTCAGATAATCTATGTTCTGTTCTTTTTAGTTTGTGTTTAATTCAGTAATCTTGTAAATAAATTTTGTTTTGTTTAAAACTAAGTTGTTTGATCAGCTTTATCAGTCCTGGAATATCTACTAATCACCTGCTTAAAACAACCAGCAAAGTTAAGGTCCGGGCTACTTTCTTGAAATATTTTGAGAGGGTCTGGCCTGCTCCATAACTGTCTGTACAAATCAAATATTTGTATTGAAGGTCTTCTCCACATTCCATAATTGAAAATGTTCAAACTTTTGAGCTAAAGTGTGTTACAATGGCAAACAATGTGTTCAGGCCATAATCAGATCATTCATGATTTTACTGAATGACAGAGCGGGATCAAAGAGCCAAATGACCTACTCCTGCTCCTAATTTATATATTAGTATGTAACAATCATGGATGTAAAGCATTTATACAAAACATTGACAGAGAAGAGATGGCGTTGTTACATTTGTCAGGTTCATCTGGAATTTAAATTTGCTCATTGGTAATTGTCTTATGTTTGAGACATAATAATTGCTAAATAATTGAATTCCTCTTTGTCTTTAATTTGTTCTAAAATGTGAGCTTGTCTTCAATTTCTTTCAGAGTCTGGGAGGTATTCCTTGGCAAGTATATTTTCAGAGGGTTCTTGCTGCTTCATCAGTTTCTCAAGCACAAAAAACTTCTTATGTTGCTGGTGTTCTCTGCTTCATTTTATCTTTACCTTCCATCATTATTGGTGCCGTTGCAGTTTCTACAGGTATGAAATATAATCCATGATATTATATAGTTATATAAGTACTGGCATAAGATATATAAGTATCTGCACAAGATATGAATTATGATGGTGTTGTTGTGGGGAAAATCACCAGCCTCGGAGTAAGAGTCAGGGTTCAATGAGAGAGTTGATTGTACAAGGAAATACCAGAGCTCTGGGGAAAGAAAGACACCATCAGCAGAGTGGTCAGCTGTGAGTCTTCTCTCAACCCAGAGCAGATGTCAAGATACTTTCATACATTTTGTGATATAATCAGTCAGTGATGAGGTTATTGTCTCTGTAACGTAGTTTGGTTGTTGTAAACTTTGCAGAATCGTTGATAGTTTCAATGCAGTCATTGTCAGTTCCAGCGCTGCCTTTGTTCATTTCAGCACGGTCATTGTCAGTTTCAGTGCAGACATTGTCAGTTTCATTGTCTGGATGAAAGTCCATTACTGCAGTAATGGGTACTAATCACTCTTCCTGAGAAGGATGATTATTGCACTCCTGGCTATTAGCACTTTGTATTGAGTCCATATCAAACAGTTAGCAATTCTATCAAAAGTGTTGGCTGTACCCAGACACCTCAGTGGGCAGTAGATTAGATTCCCTACAGTGTGGAAACAGGCCCTTTGGCCCAACAAGTCCACACTGACCCTCCAAAGAGTAACCCACCCAAACACATTTCCCTCTGACTAATGCATCTAAAACTATGGGCAATTTAAAATGGTCAATTCACCTGGCCTGTGCATCTTTGGACTGTGGGAGGAAACCAGAGCACCCGGAGGAAACCCACGCAGACACTGGGAGAATGTGCAAACTCCACACAGAAAGTCATCCAAGGCTGGAATCAAACCTGGTGCTGTGAGGCAGCAGTGCTAACCACTGAGCCGCCGTGCCACCCAGTATACGCTACTTATGTGTATTCTCTCTCCCATCCACCTTAAACTAATCAACTAGGTTGTGAGTGCCTTGTGCTGGCATTTTGATGGCCCCAGGCAGTATCTGTGTCTCTCTGCATATTGTGGTCCAGCTGACATCTTATGTGTCCGTGTGTCTAGTGTTACCCTGCCCCGTGCCATCTACCACTTCAATGCATAGCTGAGACTATCACTTTAAATAAAGGTCAACCTTTTCCATAATGGCCGATGAGTCAAAGGCACAAGTCCATTGAAGAACATCACCTATAAGTAAATCGCCATCCTTTTGCTCTTCTTCCTCCACTACTGGCCTACTGGACTCGGAGGAGAGAATTTAAGTCTGTAGTACCTCCAGATATGGCAGCTTCTTGAAGGATAAACAAACAATTTACTTTCATTTAACTTCAGTCAGTGTGTTGAACTATAACAAATTATTACCAAACAATTCTGAGTTTCTGAAGACCATTTTAACAACAGCATAAGAATTTTCAGGATCCAACACATATAATTTCATTCCCATCAATTCATGGAAGGCAGTTCCAGTCTATTCTATCCTTTCATGAATTGTTTCTCTTGTTTGTAAGTTGGAAGGTGTTCTAAAGTATGGATTGTCTAACATGCTGGAAGGTTCAAGTGCTTTTGTTCTGATGTACATCATGTGATCCTCAAAGAGGAAATAGCTCTGTAAGTGATTGTTGGGGCTGCATGGGAGAAACCTGAAGGAAGTAACCAGAGCCAACTGGAGGGAAATAGCAAGGGTGATCTTGTCTCCAGGTCAGTATCAGAAAAATTCAAAAATCTGAAAAAGGGGTGCTAAGGAAATAACTGTTACCATCACCTGTTCATTTGGGTATTATGGATCCTCTAAGTTAGTCTGAGCTATCTATAGTAGTTATATAGGCAGTTAATTTTATAAGGGTAGAGTTCAGTCCTTTGAGATCATAAGAATGGATTTGAAAGAGGACAGCTTTCTCATCTTCAATTGCTTGAAATCAGGTTACAAGTAACTCATTATTTTCAGAAGCTAGTAGGAACCATTCGATTAGTTCATCTTTGATCAATGGAAATTTTGAAGGTGGGCCAAGTGCCAGTAGCATAGCCAACTGAAATGCTGTATTTGTCTGTCCAGACAGCATTGCATGTAAGATCTCTTGCTGAGGAGAATTTCAGTTTAGCATTGTTGCAAGCATGATATGTTAGGGAGATATAATGATAGATCATTGTTTTAATCAAGTAGAATGTATCTCTATTCATCTACTTCTGGATTTCTCTCACAGTCAGGTTAAATTGAGGATCATATTCCACCCAGCGTTGAAAGCATTGGTTAGACTTCAGATCTTGGTCCTATGTCTCTCTCCCCAGAATTGGCATTCAAGCCTTCCTGGTCCAATGTCCTGCTCCAGAGTTTTCCCCACCAGATTAGAGACCAATATTATCAATCAGGCTGAATTTCAGGTTTAGAACATGTCAAAAATTAAAGCTGAATACTAAGGAGTTTAAATTCCAAAGCATGCAGGGATGCCAGGTTTACAGAGCTTTCTGTCTAAAACTCCATAACTTTTGTGTAATGCCCATATTTGCATTCAAAATAAAGTGCACTTATTACATGTAAAGGTGAATTTTGGTCAAGCAAATCTTTAACTATCCTTTCTGTATAGACCTGAGACTGGACAACCGCATTGTAAAATAATTGCAAAGTCCCTACAAACCTTCTTCTGATGTAAAGGCTTTGCTCTTTCTGGTGATAGTCATTTGAACATCTAAGATATGGAATCATTTTCTATTTAGGAAATTCAATTGGTTCTTAGTAAAATCTGGATCCCATTTATTGCTTCTGAACTCTTAGAAACCCATGATCCTTTCATGCTACTTCTTGACTCTAGCCTTATCATGGTCCTCATAAAATGGATGCCGGTTCATACACCAGTTGGTCTGTGAGCAGTTGTCAGCTCTCACGGGCAGAATATACACCTGAGTTAGAGCAATGCAGGAATTAAATCATCTCAGGAGTGCTGGGAGTACCACTGGCAGAATCTCTGCTAACAATTAGGAACAGTATCAGAGCCTACAGATATGGAGTTAGTGCAGGTGCCAATAGACTTCATAGTGAATGATGAGCCTTTGTAACACTCAAGTTAAATTTTGTCCAATTTCATAAAAGAGTGCCACTTTAATTGAATTGTTTGGCCAGACTACACATCTGTGTATAGAGGCTGGCATGTGGTCACCATAATTTCCTTTGTGTAGTATAAAAGGAATCCTGAAGCCTTTGCTCATACACTAACAAGAATTGTCTGGGGTAGGGGATGATTGTGAATAGTTCTCTTCCTTTAATTTTGCCATTGTCTTCAGTTATTCCCCTTTGATCACAAGATCTAACTTCATCATTGCAGGAAGTGAAACCTTTGTGTTGAAGGCAATGCTATCCAGTCCATTCTTTGCTGTGGGTGAGGTTTACAAATTTGCAGGTGACCGTAAAGCTCTTCAAACTGTCACTATTTAAATTTTCCTTGAAGTCTCATGGAAGTGAATTGATGTGACCAAAATATATAGTCAAATCTGTGATTTAGCGAAGATAAGCAGTAAATATAACAGTTGTGCCAGGACGAAGTCACAATGGCTCAGGTTAACCCAAGTGCAATGGGCAAGGAAATCTTAGGGATTTTTAATATGAAATAATCTCCTTATCCCCTGCTCCCCCCCCCCCCCCCCCGCCCACCCTCACCCCCAACCTCCCCCCACACCTAATTTATTAGCTTTGCTGCTGAACTATAGATGTTTGGTCCACCTCCCAAGCTGTAATTGAATTGGGCTGAAAGCTGAAGGAGGCGGCTGCCAATCCATCTCTAGTGAATTTACGACATTCACAACTTTTGTAAGAAGCATGTAAACACTCATTCAAAAGATACATTTATTTTTAAATCCAAAAAGATGTGGGTGTCCTTATTCATGGGTCAGTAAAAAGCTAGCATATAGAAGCAACAATCAGTAAGTCAGATAAATGGTGTGTTGGCCTTCACCACAGGGGATTTGAGTATAGATGTAATGTTGGTTTGTTGCAATTGCATTGAGCCTTGGTAAGATCACATCTGGAGTATTGTGTACATTTTTGGTTTCTGTATCTGAAAAAGAACATAGTTACCATAGAAGTGCACAAATGTTTGCCTGACTAATTACTGGATGAAGCATTTGTCTTATGAGGAGAGATTGAGAAATTTGGGTCTCAGAGTTTTGAAGAATGAGATTTGGTCTCATTTGAAACTTTCAAAATGTGGGCTTGATGGGGTGGATGTCAAATGGATGATTTCTCTGGTTGGTAAGTTTAGATAGGGGAAGAGTATAGGCCAGAATGCTGTGCTGGAAAAGCACAGCCAGTCAGGCAGCATCTGAGGAGCAGGAGAATTGACGTTTCGGGCATAAGCCCTTCATCAGGAATGAGGCTTATACGTCGGGGCTGAGAGATAAATGGGAGAGGAGGTGAGGTTGGTGGAGGCAGCTGAGAAAGTGATAGGTGGATGAAGGTGAGGGAGAAGGTGACAGGTCAGAGGGGACAGTGATGGATGGGTCCAGAGGCTGGTGCCGAGTTGGAGGCTTGGGACTGGGGTAATGTGGGGGAAGGGGAAATGAGGAAGCTGTTGAAATCCACATTTATCCTGTGTGGTTGCCAAGACGGAATATGAGGTGTTCCTCCTCCAGGCATCAGGTGGTAATGGATTTGGCGGTGGAGGAGGCCCAGGACCTGCTTGTCCTTGAAAGAGTGGGAGGGCAAGGCCCAGGACCTGCATATTCTTGATGGAGTGGGAAGATATGCTTGATCTCTTTCTTATTCATGGAGCAGTGGAGGCTCAATTGGGTAGAGAATTCCAAAGATTCACTACTTTAAGTGAAGGAACCTCTCACCTCAATCTTAAATTGCCTACACTCTTCTAGGAGAAAGTGAGGACTGCAGATGCTGGAGACCAGAGTTGTCTCTGATCCAGACCCTTAATATAAGGCTAGAAACAATTTTTGATCATTTTAACAGAAAGAGAACATTTAATAATGTTGGACAATAGCAGGTGGAGATCCTAACCTATTTCTCTTACTGCCCAATTATGCCCAAGGTAGAAAGGCCTATGGAAGCAGCTTCCATGCTGATAATTGTTACCCACTTAAGGGTATGATCTTGCTGCCATTGGCATTCATCCAAAGGCTGCAAGTCACTCACAGGGTCGGATGCTATAAAGTAAACTCTGTCAGGTTTGCTTGCTGGCTTCCAGAAAGGATCCTTTGTGTCTATTCAATGAATCAGGGATTGTAAAGGAGTTGGGCCCTGGTGAAGCCATCTGTCTGACCTTGATGCTAACCATTCCTATCCCTGGTGACCCCACGTATGAACCCCTTCCCATCATCATTCACCTGTGCCTGGTTCCATGTGATACTGGCAGCAGACAATGTCTCTCCTAATGGAGCCATCAATCTAAGATTGCTGCTCTCAGATTGGCCAGCAGCTGAACAGATGGGAACTTAAACATCCAAAGTCCATATTCTTGGGGAAAGCCCAATCTGCCCAGTTAAATAGTGGAGCTTACATTTGGCAGGCCTTTATTAAATACTACCCTATAATGTGTGATAATCCTGAACAAACACCTCTTCCAACCCTTAAAACATAGTGCATTGGCGTTTTTGTACAAGTGAAGTAAAATTCATTATTTTCAGGTTTCATGATATCACATGAGGTAACTGATAAAAACTGTTTTAAATGCAAATATCTAATTTCTTCCAGATTGGAATCAGACAAGCTATGGTTTGCCAACTCCAAACGAAAGACAGGAAGCTAGCATGATATTACCAATTGTCCTTCAATATCTGTGCCCTATTTACATTTCCATATTGGGAATTGGTGCCATTGCAGCAGCAGTTATGTCATCAGCAGATTCATCACTTTTATCAGCAAGTTCAATGTTTGCACGTAATCTCTACAAGACTATTATTAGGAAAAAGGTGAGCATCAGTTTGAACTATTTAGAAAATGAATAGACAATAGAGGTTACTTATTACAACAACACTCGTAAGGGGCATTGGGTGGAACATAATGGGCTGACAATGTATGAACAGAAAATCTGATACAGCAGACCCATGTTATACAAGTGCTATTTGGCATACTATTGCTTAAGTAACCATTGTTATGAAAATCAAAATGTAAGATTTCTGCTTCACTTATCTGGAAAGATTATGCTAATAGAAAGGTAAAACATATCAATGTCAGTATCAGAAATAGCAGAACAACTTTGGATTTAGGTTGCTGACTCCTACATTCTGTTCAGGTATATAGTTCTGAGAAGATTGTAATTGTGTATTGCGCCAGCAATTATTGGAAATGACTTTTGTTAACTACGACATGTGAAAAGGAATTTGTCTGGAAGGGGCGGCAAATGTACTTCTTAAAAATACTCATCTTCATACAAAGCAAATTGGCAATTAATTAGAAAAGCTTTCATGATCCTAACGTTATACTTAATATAAGCTATAGAAAAGAAGGGTAATTATTCCATGACACCCATTAGCTACATCCTTTGCCCCCACCCTGGTTAACCTGACATACTGTGCATCACTGAAGTGAATCCTAGCAATATCTGAAGGCTTTTAAAAAATCTTTTTGGGGTTGGTGTGGTATATGCAGTGAGAAAAAGGAAAGATTTGCATTTAAATCATGCGTTTCACAGCCACAAACTGTCCCAGCATTTTATTGCCGATGAAAATCTTTTGAAGTGTAGTCACTATTTTAATGTGAGAAATGTGGGAGCCGATTTACGTGCAACACACTCCAATAAATAGCAAAATAATGATGACCAAGGAATCACTTCTACACATTGAACATATTGCTCAAGATAAGGGGATAACTCCTTTCCTCAACTCTTCTTTAATACAGTGTCATTGGAGTATTCAAAATTACCCAATATAGCAAATTTTAACATCCAATCTGAAAAGGCAGGGCCTCTGACAGTACCAAGGGGGTGCTGCACTGAGTAGTACTGGACTTGCAGCCTAGAATTTAATCTCTTTGGAGTGCAACTTGAATTCACAACATTCAAGTGCATCAAGTGCGCAACTCAGTGCACAAATGAACCACAACTCAGAGCAATTGTCATAGAACCTGACAACATTATTTTTCTGAAAACTAATTACTAATTACTCAGTCTGACTGAAAATATGATGCTGAGTGCTTGATATATCTGAACTGGAATCCAGAGCATCACTGGATACTAACTGTGCCCCAGTGTAGCATTGAATACAAAGGGTTTGGAGAACATTACAAACTCTCATCTGAATTCAAGTACTTAAATATTTAATTAATTTAACTTTAATTAGCAATAGTGACTACAATATAGTACAGTTCAAAATTGTTCTGGACAAGGGAAAAGATGGCCTGCAAAAGACATTTTTGTACTGGGGGTAGGCAGATTTTATCAAAATATAACAGGATCTGGCCACAGTAGATAGGGGACAGCTCCTTCCAGGTATATCTACAACAGAGAAATGGGGGCATTTATGAAGGAACTAGGGAAAGTACAGTTCCAACATATATCATTTAGAGGGAAATGTAGGAGCAATACGTTCCAACTCTTACCTTTGAACAGTGGACCCAACACCGTTCCCTATGGCACATCAATGGTCACAGCCTCCAATCTGAAAAACAACACCCTGTTGTGTTTTCTACCATCAAGCCAATTTTATATTCAGTTGGCTAGCTGTCCCTAGATCCCTAGGTGAGATTTAACCTTACTCAATAAACTACCATGCGATTCCTTGTCAATGGCCTTGCTAAAGTCCATGTAAACAACGCCTACCACACTGCCTTCACCTACATTCTTGGTTACCCTTCAAAGAACGCAAGCAAATTTGTGAGACATGATTTTCCCAGCACAAAGCCTTACTGACTATCCCAAATGGGTCCTTGCCTCTCCAATTGCCTGTAGATCCTGACTCTCAGAATCCCCTCTAACAACTTACCAACCATAAATTTAAGACTCACAGGCCCATAGTTCCCAGGAATTTCATTGCAGCCTTTCTAAAGTAATGGTACAACATTAGCCACTTTCCAATCTTCAGGCACTTCAGCCATGGCTGTTGATGATACAAATATGTCAGCTAGTTGTCCCACAATTTCCTCCCGAGCCTCCCACTAAGTCCTGGGACACACTTCATTCAATCCCTGGGATTTGTCTACCTTAATGTGTTTTAAGCACCTCCTCTTCTGTAATGTGGACACTCTTCAAGACATCACTATCTATTTCCCCATGTTCCCTAGTATCCATATCTTTCCTGACCGTAAATACTGATGAGAAATATTCATTTAGAATCTCAGCCATCTCTGTGGCTCCGCATGTAGATGACCTTGTTGATCTTTAAAAGGCCCTATTCTTACCTGAATTATTCTTTTATCCCTAATGTACATGTAGAATCTCTTTGGATTCTCCTTTACCTTATCTTCCAATGCCATCGCATATCCTCTTTCAGCCCTCCTAATTTCTTTCTTAAGTGGACTCCGATACCCTCTCTGCTCCTCAGAAAATTCGCTTGATCCCACCTGCCTATACATGTTATATGCCACCTTCATTTTCAAGACCAGGGCCTCAATGACTCTAGCCATCCAGGATCCCCAACCCCTGCCAGAGTTACCTTTCACTCTAACAGGAACATGCTGACCCTGAACCTTCATTAACTCCCTTTTGAAAGCCTCCCATTTGCCAGACGCCCCTTTGCCTGCAAACCGCCACCCCCAATCAAGTTTTGAAAATTCTTTGCTAAGATCATCAAAATTGGACTATTCCAATTTACAACTTTAACTTGTGGACCAGATATATCCTTTATCATAGCTTTTTAAAACTAATGGAATTATTGTCATTGGTCCCAAAGTACCCTCCCCCCCCCCCCCCACTTCTGTCACATACTCTACAGTATTCCCACAGGAGGTCAAGTTTTTGCCCCTTCTTGAGTAAGGCCATCTACACACTGTATGAAGTTCTTTCTGAACACATTTAATAACTCTCTCCATCTATGCCATTAACATATGGCAGTCCCAATCAATGTCAGGAAAGTTAAAATCTCCTATTATTAAAACTCTATTATTTTTAGAGCTGTCTATGATCTCCTTACATATTTGCTCCTCAATCCCCTGCTGACTTTTAGGAGGCCGAAAATACAATGCTATCAAAGTAATCTTCTCCATTTTATTTCTCAATTCTACCCATATAGACCCAGTGAACAAATCCTCAAGAATGTCTTCTCTTGTACTGTCGTGATATTTTCCCTAATCAAAAATGCAATTCCCCGTCCTCTCTTGCCTCCTCTTCTATCTTTCCTATCGCATCTGTACCCTGCAACATTGAACTGCCAGTCTTGTCCTTCCCTCAGTCATGTTTCTGTAATAGTTATAAAATCTCAGTCCCATGCACCCATCTATGCCCCAAGTTAATTTGCCTTACCTGTCAGACCTCTTCGACTGTATTGAAATAAATGCAGTTTAATTCAGACTTTCCTTGTTTCCTGTCATACCCTTGCTTGCCCTGTCTAGTACTCGGATTACCAAACTGCCTTTACTATTTAACTTGCTATCATTAATCTCTGCACTGTCCTCAACTTTCTCTTATGTCTCCCTATTCCTTTGGATCCCATCCCCCCGCCACACTAGTTTAAATTCTCCCAAGGTCTCTAGCAAATATCCCCACCAGGATAATGGTACAGCTCCAGTTCAGATGCAACCCGTCCTTCTTGTACAGATCACCTCTGCCCCAAAAGAGATCCCAATAATCCAAGTTGCTGAATCCCTGCTCCCCCCACCAACTCTCAAGCCAATTATTCATCTGCCAAATCCTCCTGTTCCTACTCTTGCTAACACATGGTACCAGAAGTAATCTATAAATTAATACCCTTGAGATCCTGCCTTTTAAAATTCTACCTAACTTCCTATAATCACTCTTGAGGACCTCATCCCTTTTCTCCTTCCTATATTATTGGTACCAATACATACAACAACATCTGAATGCTCACCCTCCCCCTTAAGAACTTCATGCAACCACTTAGAGATATCCTTGACCCTGGCACCAGGGAGCCAACACACCATTCTGGAGTGTCAATTGCAGCTACAGAAATGCTTGACTTTGTCCTGACTAGCGAGTCCTCTGCTACTAACATTCGCTTTGATCTTGCCTGACCCTGCCCTACAGCAGAGCCAGTCCTGGTTGACAGGCATGCCTGCTGCTGTTAAACTCCCTTGACAGGCTATCCCCCCAACAGTCTCCAAAACAGTATACCTGTTGGAGGGGAAAATAGCCACAAGAGATTCCTACACTACCTGCCTACCTCTCCTTGTGGTTACCTATCTACCTGACTGCAGTGTGACCACATCACTGTAAATAGTGCCTATCACTCTCTCTATCCCTCTGTATGCCCCTAGTGTTTAACTGCATCTCCAACTCCACAATGCAACCTGTGGGAGCTGCAGACAGCCACACCTCCTGTAGACATAATCATCAGGAACATCAGACTGCTCCCTTTTCTCCCACATTTGGTAGAAAGAGCACACCACTGCCCTAACTCCCATCTCTACTCTTTTATGGTAAGACAAAGGACAGAATCTTACCTTATCCTTACCTCACCAAGACCCACACTTAAACCTGTAGCAACACTTCAACCACAAAGCAGCCCATCTCAAAATGGCCACTCTGCCAGAGCTTGCTTCCCTTTTGTTTGTTCCTAGACAGTCGCTGATGACTGAACTACCTCCTCCCAGAATCCTCCTCAGTTGCTTCTCAGCTGTGCTCTCTGTTCATAACCATCATTAGAGTCTTAAATCCAGATTTTTCTTGAGTTCATGTTCCACCACCTGCCATGATGAGATTTGGCCCCCAGGCCTCCAGAACATTGCCTGAGTGTCTGGATTAATAATCCAGTGATAATACTATTAGGCTATTGGCTCCCTGTTTTCAAAGTTAATTAGGAATGAGCAGTAATAAGCATAGACTTTCTGGTGCTGCCCATGTTCTAAGAGTAAATATAACATTGTGTAGTAGAAAGATCTCATTCTAACATGTTATTTGATTATTCTAATTGTGTTGCCCCTATTTGAGCTCATTTTCTTTTATTCCCAGCTGTTATCATGTACAATGTTCCTTTACTGAAATAACAGGAAGCTGTCACTACAATGCTTACACTGGCCACAGATTGATGGCTCCTTCTCATTGCCTTCCCTGCAGGGAAGCATTCTGTGGCTGAGAAACGGAGACGAATTGCCATGAATCATACTCAGCATACTGAAGTTAAATGATAAGAGCAAAATGTTGTCATAGTTTACTAATCAAGCAAATTATTTAATCTACAGGCTGCTGAGAAGGAGGTGATATGGGTTATGCGAACCGCAGTGGTTCTATTTGGAGCTGCAGCTACAACATTGGCTCTTCTAACAAACTCGATTTATGGTCTGTGGTTCCTGAGTTCAGAATTAGTGTATGCCATATTGTTTCCACAATTTGTCTGCGCCCTCTTCATTCCAAACACAAATACATATGGATCAGCTGCAGGATATTTTGTTGGGTTAACCTTGAGACTATTAGCTGGCGAGCCATTCCTTCAAATTCCACCTCTAATTCAATATCCAGGCATTTCCTTTGAGAATGGCACCTATCAGCAACTCTTTCCATTTAAAACTCTCACAATGTTGCTGTCCTTAACTTCAATTATCATGTTCTCACATCTGGCCTCATTTGTATTTAGGAGAAAGCTTCTACCTATAAAATATGATATTTTTAAAATTATTGATAAAATTCAGGAATTGCCTACAACATCAGAAGAGCAGATTACTTTGAGATTGCAACAATCATGAACTGGAGTATGACAAGAACCACATGTGACAATTGCTATTTTAATGTTCATAAGTTCTTTAAATCACCATTTTCAGTAAAACTGTTGAGAATTTATAATGTGCCTCGCTTAGCCACTTGAGTGGCTTCCAATCCCCATTGTGTGGAAACAGGATTTCAGATGCTCATCCATTGAAGTTATGATGAAAAGATATAAGCTGAAGAAATTGACATTTTTTTCAGATATTCACAATAACTACAACCACTTTATGTTGAAATATGATTTTTAAAAATTGTTATTATAGAGAGACTGAGGTTTTTGTCTCTAGCCATGTACAAATACTGGATCATTGACCTTCTGATCAGAATATAAGATGGAGATCTATATTAGCTGAAAATGTGTTGCAGGAAAAGCGCAGCAGGTCAGGCAGCATCCAAGAAACAGGAGAATCGACGTCAGGAGAGAAGAAGGGCTGAAGAAGGGCTGATGCCCGAAACATCGATTCTCCTGATCCTTGGATGCTGCCTGACCTGCTGCGCTTTTCCAGCAACACATTTTCAGCTCTGATCTCCAGCATCTGCAGTCCTCACTTTCTCCTCGGAGATCTATATTACTTTGGGAATTAGAGGGTATTAACTTCTGTTTGTCCTGCATACTATTTCAAAATATTCATGTTAAACCGAGCATAGATTTTCTAACCCAAAATAATTCAAGTCACATAAGCATCAGTTGTAAACATATGGAACTAATTCTGACTTCATTAAGAAACAATTGGAACAGATTTAGACTGTATTCATGGATACAAAAGTCAAAATGACCCCAAATGTATTAAGGAAATGTGTAAAAAGATTCACTTGGACAGTATTGATTACACTCCTTATTTATTTTAAACTGTCACTTCAGAATTTTTCCTCTCTGTCAAATCAATGGGTTTCTCAGCAGCAATCTCCATAATTGAATTGTTTACAAGGAAGAATGTCAGATAAAGCAGACAGCACCATGTGTGTTCCATGTTCTCCCAACAACACACTCACATGCATATATAAATAGAGGATATTTTCATCTCAAGGGGCCCATGACACTAGACCTGAATAAGACATAAATAATATTGTTGCAAAGTCGAAAGCATGTAAGGTCACTTTAGGCTAGAAAGTGCTTTTCTGAATTTAATATATAGCCACAGCTGCCAGCTAAAGGTTGAGCTGTTACAAATGTAACAATTGGCTGTTAAATGGATACCTGAGTTTTGGTTGTTGTTTTGACAACAGTTCAAACTTAATCAATTAGTTTAAATTAATCCCAGGATACTAGAAGCTAAAGGATTCAGAATTTTATTGTTTTGATGCCTGAAAACCAATCTAATGATAAGAATTTAATGTGTCATAGGCGGTATACAAACTCAATATTTTGAAAATTAGAAGGAGTGCAACTGCCGGTGAACAGTGAGCAACAGCTGTAGAGCTGGAAAGCTGGAAAGCTAACTGCCCATCTAACATTTGCTCTCAAAGAAATTAGAAGACACTCTATCAAAGGTACCTTTGCATGTAAAACATACTCACAATAAAAAAGAAAGAAGACAACCCAGAGACATCAGCAACCAGACAATTGAAGACAGTGGAGACGACTGAGACTGTGTGGTCTTGAAATTAAGTGAATTTAATAAGTGTGTTATTGGAACAGCTTTATTTTAATAGAGTTGGGGTCAGATGGTGACTAGTTAAGAGAAAGGGGGTTTGGATTTATGAATAGTTGTTGCTTAGTGTTCACTATTAGAGTTAAGAAAATAAATTGTTTTCTTTCTTTAAAGAGTGGAATTTGGGAGTTATCTGTCACTCATATTTTAACAGATTATGAGGCGAGGTGAGCTTTTCTGGGTGTTTGGTTTAATTAACAGAGGGGTTTGATCTCTGCATTGTAACACTGAAATAAGAGATAAATAATGCATTTCTGGATCTCAGCATCTCGCTCACAGGGAATTGTCAGGAATTCTATGGCTCCTTGTGGTGGCATGTTTGGTTAAGGCTTAGTTTAAGGCTTACTCAAATTCTTGCTTTTTTTGCTTCCTTTGGGTAGGAAGACATGTAGAATAGAGCTGGTTCTTGGTGCAAGCTTTTTCAGTTTCAAAAAGTGGCTGGTCATATAAATCATCAGCTGCCTCTACTCCTGCAGCAATTTGGTAAGGTGAGGTAAATACCTGAATGTACCAGTTAACAGGAGTTCTGAACATTCTGAGTTCATTTAGATAGCTAAGGCACTGTTTTGGAGAGTTAATGTACCACTGTGGATCTAGTTCTGGGACACATTTGGAAGAAGTAAGCCCTTTGGTGGAGATAAGGTGCCCTTAGGTTTTTGTAATGATGTGCTTAATCAGATCTGTAACTTTGTTTTAGGTCAGTGAGCCTCCTGCAATTTGCCCATGGTGGAATCTAGGTGAATTGGCATAGAAAGGAGCTATAAAGAGGCACAGGGACGATTAGAGACATAAGTTGGCATAGGAACTACAGGGGAACCCGAGGGGTTAGTAGATTGCTATACAGGTTATAGTAGCAGATGTAGATTTGTATAGAGTAACAAAGGTTATGAGGGACCAGCAATGAGGAGTATAGGGGACGTATACATATATAGAAGGAGCGTAGAAAGCATAAGATGCATCAGATGCATGGGGTGGGGGGCATGGATATAGGAACAGAGGGTTGCATAAGAGTGTAGCAGGCTGTTGGCAAGGGTGGGGCATTGAGGGTTTGAGATGAGATGTGGTTGACATAGATGGGTCTTCAGGAGTGCTAAAAAAGTGTAAAGAATGAGGGCTAGGAGGGGTTCCTTTACTTTCATTAATTTTTTAGAAAAGTACAGAGGTAGGCCTTGTGTCCAGCCTTCATCAAGCAACCTCTGGTCTCATTCTGGGGTCACCTGTCTCCACTTGTCAGGAATTCTATGACCCAGAAAGAAAATCTGACCTTCCAGGACACTTCTATCTAGGTCAGGGTTGCAAAGCTGAGAAATACCCCATGTGTGAACATCCAACCCAGGAATGATTATCTGGGCCAAAAGCTGATCACTGTATAGACATTAATTGCCACCCAGGTAAAAACAATGACTGCAGATGCTGGAAACCAGATTCTGGATTAGTGGTGCTGGAAAAGCACAGCAGTTCAGGCAGCATCCAAGGAGTAGTAAAATCGACATTTTGGGCAAAAGCCCTTCATCAGAGCATTGAAAACCTTTATGTAAAAAAATCTGGAGTCTATGGCAATAGAAACCCAAAGCTTGGAATTATATCTGGTGTCCAAGATGCATGTAAATATAGATGCAATATTCAACGGGATATGTTAAACCATATTGCATCTGCTTTCCAAATAGAAAACTGGAGACAAAAAGGGCCTAGTTCAAGGGCAATGTCCTATGTCCAGATTGGCTTCTGATCATGCTCAGGCATTCCAGGCAAAGGTCTCAAAAAAAAACATGTATTTATCTAAGTTAATGAAGATTCCCAAAGTGCTTCACAGAAGTGTTACAACACTGCTTTGAGATAATGCTACAGCAAGAAGTATTGGGGTAGATGACCAAAGACTTCAAAAACATAGGATTTTAGGAATATCATGAAAGAGGAAAGAGAAGTTCAGGACGAAAATGCAAACTAACTAAAGACATGACCAGCATTGGTGGAGCAATTAAAAATCAAGAATTTTGACGAGGCCAGGTATATTGGACGGTGTGGAAAATTAGAGTTAGGAAAGGGTCATATGAGGTAGTATGAGATTTTTAACATTAATTTCTGTACAAGTAAACCTTCAATGTAGGTCAGCAAACAAAAAAAAGTTAGAACATGGACAACAGAATTTTAGATGACATTAAGTTTAAAGAATGTGGGAGGATATTGGGATCAAATCTGGAGTTAAGCAAGACATCATTACGACACGGGATAAACCCTTCTGCTAATATAAACTCACCTCACCTCGTTATCTTTTAAATTTCAAGTGGCAAAGAACTATCCCAAAAATCTGTATTTGAAGAAAAAATTAGCAATTTTATTTTTTAAATCTGCAAGAGAACATTAAACGACAACTATTTACAACTCCTTCCTCTTAAACCAAATTTTACCTTCCAGTCTACAATACTTGTCCAATAAATTCCCTCTTAAATTTACAGCAAATCAATTTTCAAAACCAATTGTCGTCTTCGGATATCAAACTTCCTCTGTAGAGTCCTCTTGGCCATCTTCGGTCTTCTGCTGCACAATTTTCTTATGAACAGATACCTTTCTGCTGGCAGTCTTTTAGTGTTTGGCTTCTCTTTGTTGTTCTCACCAACTGTTCAAAATACCCAATTTTATATACCCCAAAACATCAGACCAGCTCATTGGTTTGATGTCATCCAAAACAGTAAAATTCAAATTCGACTGGAGTTTGGTATCTGGGCATAATATAAACTGATTGGCCGAATTTGAATTTGTTTTGTATCATGGCAACACAACTACAGCTATTTGTTTTGCAATCAAATGTTTCATTTTAAAATTTTTCAGCACACTCTGCCAGCCAGAAGTTTCAACTCCCTTAAAGGCACAGTACATGTCTACAACTTCATAAGAGCATGAAAGAAAGCCCAGTAGCAACTGAGCTGAAACCATGACAACATTGGGGGATACTATGCAGTTATTTATGGAGCTGTCTTGATGATGTTACAGAATAGTAGTTAGAAGTTCAGATTTAAGGTCAAATGTGACAACCGAATTTGTTCAGCCCAAGACAATTGCCAGGGAGAAGGGTAAATTGAATAGCTAAGGAACAAAATTTAACAGAGAATGAAGCACAATCCTTTAGTGAGAAATACTTAAGTGAGAAAAAAAATGTTCATCCAGTACCAGTGGCTGGACAAACAATCTGACAATTTAGAAATGCTGGAGTGGTCAAGACAAATGTTGGGAGATAGATATTATATACATGAGGAAAATTGTGCTCTGTTCGTAGATTAATGACACCAAGAGGTAGTAAATGGATAAAATTAGAAGGGGGACAAATCTAGATCCTTGAGAGACTTAATTTAAGAAAATGAAAATCACTGATTTGTGTAAAAAGAGTCTAATACCAATCTAAGACTTTTCTAAGCCTCATCTCAGAACTTACAGAACTTAGTTGTTTTAACAGCAGCCATCAATAAATATTATTATTTCTAATCTTAGCTTCTTATAAGAATGCTCCTCCTGACACTGCCACACTCCTCTTAGCCTGCAGTAGCTCCTTATCATTTCACCATACCACATCTCCCATCCGACAACTCCCACCATTTACTTTAGAACAGCCAGCACAAATGAAGCTGTTCAATATCAAGAAATCCTTGGGTTGACTTCTTTGGGTTTATATCATCAGTCCTGCCTTTCATTCCTTGCCTGTAATCAGGTGCTAACTAACTTTTAAAAGCTAACCTTATTTCTTAAAAGTGGATTGAGGATGATCCGCTCACCTATCCTTCCTGTGTCAACAATGGAATGGTAGTATTTGTGTGTTTATATAGATATGGGGAATACAGTCTAATTACTTCTGAAAGAATTGTACTGATACTTTTTCAAGATAATGTGTCTGGATTTGTTTGGTTTTTTTATTCTACCCACTATCTCGAAAAATGATCCAAGTGTGCTGGATGCTCCACATTGCGACATTATGACTTTGCATGGCCCAAGAGAGCATCACCTAGATACTGTTTGAAAGATAAAAAAGCTTGGATTCCATTTGTTAATTCATATCTGAATGTGGGAGTCTGACTGGGATTCCAGTTTCAGCCTGACACTGTCTTTCATTTGAGTGCCTACAGATCTGAGTGCCATTCTTCTTGTTTTTGTATTGTAACTATGGTGTAAGAATAAAATGTGGTTTGATTAAAGTTTAGTGGTGGACCAATTAAATCACAACTGCCTTTAAATAAATATAAAGGATAAGGCTATGTCCTTAAAATATTTTGGGGAGAAGGTCTGGTCTGGTCTGGTCCATAGCACTAGATAAGTGAATAGATCAAGATTCAGGTATCAGTAGCTAGGGCAATTGCATCCGATTATAACCGGTCTTACTGGTTAGCTGAATCTTTCAGTTTAGTTCTAAAGCACAATCATTGAACACCTGGTTTGTATACCTTAGTGACTGGGCTGAGTCTTGATTTTGATTTAAGCTTAGGTGAAAGCTATCATCCACATACCCAGGGAGGAATGAACAATTTAAGGACTTCAAGAAGCAACAGGGTGTTAGCATTTTTGATTAAAGCTCATAGGAGGCAGTAAAAGAATGAGAAATCAGTACAAAATTAGTTAATGGTGGAAAGAATGATGGCAGAGTTAAAGAACTACTTAGATAAATGTTATGAAGAATTAATTATAGAAGAATTAATTCTAGGAAATTTAAGATGGGTCTTTGTTTAAGAACAGGAGTAATCTGCTCTGAATTTCTAGTTAGTGGACAAAATTTCACCACCAGCTGTCAGATCCCAAACAGAAGTGGGGCCAGGTCAGCAATTTTAACAGAGGCAGCCTTCTGCTCGGTCACCTCACGAGTCACCAGCTAATGAAAAGTGGGCTCTTAGTGTTGCCTTGGCAATCACAGAATCAGTAACTTTACAAACTCAGAGAGAGGTGGGTCATCCTTAGGCAGTTCAAAGAATGAGAGAGTGCCTCAAAGTTGAGAGTTAAGTGAAAAATTAAAACTCAGAGGTGCCAAGGGACCAGGCCGAACAGGATGGCTTACTGAGATACTATAGGAGATTTCCCGGTCCAAGGACCCATCCTTGGGTCAGGGACCCTCATGTTGCAGTAGCTCCAACTCAGATAGAACATAGAACATAGATCATTACAGCGCAGTACAGGTCATTCAGCCCTCGATGTTGCATTAACCTGTGGAACCAATCTGAAGCCCATCTATCCTACACCATTCCATTTTCATCCATTTGTTTATCCAATGACCATTTAAATGCCCTTAAATTTAGCGTGTCTACTACTGTTGCAGGCAGGGCGTTCCATGACCCTACAACTCTCTGAGTAAAGAAACAATCTCTGACATCTTATATCACCGCTCTTTTTAAAGCTATCTCCTCGTGCTAATCATCTCCATCTGAGGAAAAAGGCTCTCACTACCCTATCTAACTGTCTGATTATATCACATGTCTCAATTAAGTCACCTCTCATCCTTCTCTCTAACAAAAACAGCCTCAAGTCCCTCAGTCTTTCCTCATTAGACCTTCCCTCCATACCAGGCAACATCCTGGTAAATCTCCTCTGCACCCTTTCCAAAGCCTCCACATCCTCCCTATAATGTGGTGACTAGACATGTATGCAATACTCCAAATGCAGCCACACCAGAGTTTTGTGCAGCTGCAGCATGACCTCATGGCTCCAAAGCTCAGTCCCTCTACCAATAAAAGCTAACACATCGTATGCCTTCTTAATAACCCTATCAACCTGGGTGGCAACTTTCAGGGATCTATGTACATGAACATCTACACTACCAAGAATTTCACCATCAGCCCCGTACTCTGCATTCCTGTTATTCCTTCCAAAGTGAATCAGCTCACATTTTTCTGCATTAAATTCCATTTGCCACCTCTTGGGGCAGTTCTGCAGCTTATCTATGTCCCTCCGTAACCTGCAACATCCTTCGGCACTATCCACCGACCTAAGTGTCATCCACAAATTTTCTAACCTATCCTCTATGCCCTCATCCAGGTCGTTTATAAAAATGACAAACAGCACGAGCCCTAAAACATATCTTTGCAGTACACCACCAATAACTGAACTCCAGGATGAACATTTCCAATTAACTACCAGCCTTTATCTTCTTTCAGTGAGCCAATTTCTGATCCAAACCGCTAAATTACCCTCAATCCCATGTCTCTGTATTTTGTGAAATAGCCCACCGTGGGCAACCTGATCATGTGACTTACTGAAATCCATATACACCACATCAACCACTTTACCCTCATCCACCTGTTTGGTCACCTTCTCAAAGAACTCAATAAAATTTGTGAGGCACAACATACCCTTCACAAACCATGTTGACTATCCATAATCAATGTATTCCTTTTTAGATGATTATAAATCCTATCACTTATAATCCTTTCCAACACTTTACCCATAACCAAAGTAGGACTCACTGGTCTATAATAACTTGGTTTGTCACTAATCCCCTTCTTGAATAAGGAGACAACATTTGCTGTCATCCAGTCTTCTGGCACTTCCTGTAGACAATGACAACATAAAGATCTTGTACATGAGGTGTGACTACCTCCCTGTAACTCCTCTTAATAACCCCATCTGCCCCATCTGCCTCCCAAATGATCCGAAGTTCATCCAGCTCCAGCTCCAGTTCCCTAACCTGGTTTTCGAGGAGCTAGAGTTGGTCGCACTTCCCAACCAACTCTTCCCTGAGGAAGTCAGCAGGGACATAGTGGTGACCCTTATCTCCCACATTCTGCAAGAGAAACATTCAACTGTCCTAACCTCCATTCCCACTATTCTAAATTCTCAAAGAGACTGTCGAAAAATAAAGAAAAACAAAGCTAGTTACTTTACTAATCTGGCACACAGAACTCATCTTTTAGTTAGAGGAGGAGGATGTTTGGGAGACACTACCCAAGTAGCATTTTGGGTAACACAGCCACCCAAATATATTACTTCACTTACTCAGCAGTCCCGTGTTTGCTCCTGCTCAGCATATTCATGAGGTAAGTTTTTAAAGCAGTCACTTACCTTCCTGGCAGACCCCTGATCATCGCTCCCACTCTTCCTGCTGCTGAAACAGGAACAGAAGGCCCCGACGATCGAGGTGAGTTTTTAAAGCAGTCATTTACTTTCCCAGTAGCCCTCGGTTGTTGCTCCTGCTCTTCCTGCTGCTAACCAAAAGAAAAATTGATTATGGTCACAGAGATTGCCTTCCCACCTGGCAAACTTCGATCCACCAACAGAAAAATTTCAAACAGTCAATAAGTGATCCTGAGTTATTTAAATTGGCTTTTCACCATAAATGTGAGCTTCCATGTTCAAAAAATTTTTATGGATTTTTAATTCTTTCAATTTCCCTGATGAACTTTAAGTAAAATTGTTAATACCAATAGCTGCTTGAATTCTTTAATTTGTTCTTTGCTATGTTGATTCAATCCTGCCATGGAAAAAAAATCCAATAAGAATGCATTGGATAGTATGGTTCCCTGTACTCTTCCCCCAGCCCTCGCCTCTCTGCCCACCAGCCTCTCTCAAAGTTGTGGGAATAGAGTTTCAGATCAAAAACTGAGAGTTTTGGAAAGGAACAGTGAGAAAAAAAAGTGAGGTACAACTATACTGTCATCCATTGCATAATGGGAAGTTGAAGCTGAGGTTCCCAATGAGAGAGGTAATCATAGCTGTTCTGGAAAGCAAACTCAGAAAGGGAGTGGGACTCTTGAATGGGTTTCTTTGTACACCCTTTGCTTACTCCAAATCATTGCATCCAGACCCACTAAAAAAAATCCTGGAACTATTTCAATAAGTAAATAAGAGAATGAGAGAGTAGGGCTACAAATATCAATTTACAAAGTGAGAAATTATGTTAAACTTATATAGAATCTTTATCATCTAATATCCACAGTTCTTCATATGCTAGGAAGAACAAAACGAAATGCGACAAAATGTAAACAAGATATACAAGAGCGATACCAGAACTGTACTTATCTTTTAAACAATGAACAAAGAACTGCGGATGCCAGAAATCTGAAACAAAAACAGAAATTGCTAGAGAAACTCAACTGTTCTAGCAGCACGTGGAGAGAGCAAGCAGAGTGAACATTGTGATCCAGTGACCCTTTTCAGAAGAAGGTTCTAAAGAAGGGTCACTGAACCTAAAATGCTAACTGTCCTTTCTTTCCATGGATGCTGCCAGATCCATTGAGTTTCTCCAACAATTCCAGTTTTTGTTACTTATCCATTAAGGTTGAACAAAAAAATGGCTATTTTATCTCGAAATTTGATCATGAAAGCTGTAAGGCCCATTTTCACCCATACTGTCGACGTTTGACTCTGTAGCATGTATATTTACTTTCATAGCCAGATCTCCAATCAGAAATCAGCCTGATTGACAGGATTGTCTTCTAACCATTCTAATAGTCAAAATTGTCTCCCCACTTGGCATGTAATCTAGGAGGTGGTAACTTCTTTACTGACCCAACATTTCGATTTAGGCAATTAAACTTCACTATATAGCTACGTAAATCCAAATGTTCTAAAAGAAACGAGGAAGAAGGTGACAAGTTGTAATCTATTGATTATTTGTAAGCATGTGCTACCCTATTCATATTTATGTACGTGCTCTATTGAGATATTGAATCCCTTTCTGTTTAGATATGAACTTAATTAAAGCAATCAAAGTTGGATTATCCTGCGTTTATAGCTCAGAGATGTATCTTGATTTAGTGGAATGATGTTGGTAGATTGCCATTTGAATTAGGATCTACCCCTGACAATTAGTGAGTAAGTTAGTAAATTATTACTCCTCCTCTTCTATTGAGTGTCTTAACTTTTGTCTTATGCAATCAATTTATCTTATTACAGTTCCCAATAACATCAAACTGGATGGGTTACACCTGGACAGGACTGGGGGAGTACTTGATAGAATGGTTGGAGAGGGTTTAACCTCGTGTGGCGGTGGAGGGGGAGAATGGGAACCAGAGGAGTGGGGCAGTAAGTGCAGAAATTGAGGGAGAGGTCGAAACCAAGGCAAACGTGACTAAGAACAAGAACAGGCAGGGAAATGCTACTGAAAAGAGCAGAAGAGGTGATCTGTAATTCATGTGTTTCAAAACGAGGAGGATAATAGGCAAGGTAGGTGAACTTAGAGATTTTGTTAGTACTTGCATCAATGACATTATTGTAATTACAGAGACTTGGCTAAAAGAGGGACAGAGTCGAAGAGTGTGGTGCTGGAAAAGCACAGCCAGTCAGGGCACAGTCAGTCAGGCAGAATCCAAGGAGAAGGGAAATCGATGTTTCGGGCATTAGCTCTTCATCAGGAAACCCAGCCTCTGCAGTCCTCACATTCTCCTGAAAGAGAGACAGGACTGACAGCTGAATGTCCCAGGATTTAGATGTCTCAATGTGATAGAAGGAATGTAAAAGGACTGGGGGAGTTGCATTATTGCTCAAGGAGTATCTTGCAGCTATACTGAGGAAGGATACATTAGAGGTCTCATGCAATGAGGCAATATGGGTAGAATTCAGGAATAGGAAAGGTGAAGTCGCAATGCTGGGGATATACTATAGGCCTCCCAACACCCAGCAGGAGATAGAGGAGAGAATATGTAGACAGATTTTGGAAAGATATAAAAACAACAGTGTTGTATTGGTTGGTGATTTTAACTTGCCCTTTATTGACTGGGACTGACTTCATGCTAGGGGCTTGGATGGTGCAGAATTTATAAGAGTTGAGAATGTGGTGCTGGAAAAGCACAGTAGGTCAGGCAACATCTGAGGAGCAGGTCCTGATGAAGGGCTCTTGCCTGAAGTGTCGATTTTCCTGCTCCTCGGATGCTGCCTGACCTGCTGTACTTTTCCAGTCCACCACTCTCGACTCTAATCTCCAGAATCTACAGTCCTCACTTTCACCCAGAATTTTTAAGGACCATTCAAGACGGTTTCTTGATACAATATGTACACTGAACAGTCCAAGCAGGGAAGGGGTTTTACGGGACTTGGTTTTGTGAAATGAGTCCAGTCAGATGAGTTAAATTTCAGTGGGGGAGCATTTCGGGAGTAGTGACTATAATATCGTGAGCTTGAAGATACTCATGAATAGGGAAAACAGCCCTCAGGAGAAGGTGATAAATTATGGGAAGGCGAACTGCAACAATGTTAGGCAGGAACTGGAGAATTTTGATTGGAGGTGGCTGTTTGAGGGCAAATCCACATCAGACAAGTGGGTGTATTTCAAATGGCAGTTTATAAGAGTTCAGGAGTGGCACATTCCTGCGAGAATGAAGTTTAGGTATGGCAAGTTATGCAACCTTTGAATGGCCAGGGATGTTATGACCTTGGTCAAAAAGAAAAGGAAGCAAAAGTAAGGTCTACGAGGATGGGAACTGATGCAGCCCTTGAAGTATATAAGGAAAGTGGGAAAGAACTTAAACAATGAATTTGAAGAGCTAAAAGGGGTCATGAAAAATTGTTAGCAAACAGGATTAAGGAGAATTTCAAGGCTTTTTAGACATATTTAAAAAGAAAGAGAGTAGCCAGATAAAGGGTTGGTCCACTCAGGGACAAAGGAGGGAATCTGCATTGAACCAGAAGAGTTAAGCACTAAACAAATACTTTGTGTCGGTATTCACCAAAAAGAAGGAATTGGTGAAGATGGTCTCAAGGAAGAGAGTGTCAAATTTCTAAGGCAAGTTGCTATTAAAACAGGTGAGGTGTTGTGCATTTTAAAAGTATTACTCAATTCCCCAAGTCCTAATGGGATCTATCCTGAATATTGAGAGAGGCAAGAGAACAAATTGCTAGAGCATTGACATTCATCTTCATATCTTCCTTGGCCACAGATGAGGTCTCAGAGGACAGGAGAATAGCCAATGTTGTCCCATTGTTTAAGAAGAGTAGTAGGGATAATCCAGGAAATTACAAGCCTTTGAGCCTCACATTAGTTGTAGGGAAATTATAGGAAAAGATTCTCAGGGACAAGATCTATACATATTTAGAAGCAAATAGACAGCATGGTTTTGTGCGGAGACGGTCGTGCCTCACTAACTTGATTGAGTTGTTTGAGGAGGTGACTTAAGATGATGGCAGACTGCTGCAAAAGGTGAAGTCACATAGTATAAGGGGTGAATTGGCAAGATGGATACAGAACTTGCTTAGTCATAGGAGACAGGGGGAAATGGTGGAAAGACCGCTTTTCTGAATGGAGGGTTATGCCTAGTGGTGTTCTACAGGGATTAGTGTTGGGACATCTGGTCTTCATGGTCTACCTGAATGATTTGGAGGAAAAAGTGAGGACTGCAGATGCTGGAGATCATAGCTGAAAATGTGTTGCTGGAAAAGCGCAGCAGGTCAGGCAGCATCCAAGGAACAGGAGAATCGACGTTTCGGGCATCAGCCTGACCTGATTTGGAGGAAAACAAGGCTGGTCTAATTAGTAAGTTTGTGGATTAGTAAGATAGGTAGATTTGCTGACAGTGAGGAAAATTGTCAGAGGACACAGCAGGATATGGATCAGTTGGAGGCCCAGGCAGAAAAATGGCAGATGGAGTTTAATCTGGATAAATGTAAGGTGATACACTTTGGAAGGTCAAGCACAGGTGAAAATTGTACAGTGAATGACAGAACCTTTAGGGGTATTGATCTGCAGAGGATCTGAAAGTGACAGTGGAGGTAGATAAGCTAGTAAAAAAGGCCTCCATTAGAGTATAATAGGCAAGTTATGCTACAGCTTTATAGAACTTTAGGTTAGCCACACTTGGAATATTGTGTACAGTTCTGGTCACCACACCACTAGAAAGATGTGGATGGTTTGGAGAGGGTACAGGGTGTTGTCTGCTATGGGAGAGTTTAGCTATGAAGAAAAATTGGATAGTCTGGGCTTGTTTTCACTGGAACACAGGAGTTGAGGGGCAACCTGATAGAATCTATAAGATTGTGAATGGCATGAGTGGAAAATGAGTCTTTTTCACGGGGTGAAGGGGTCAGTTACTAAGACATACAGTATCAAGATGCAGGGGGTGGGAATTGTTTAAAAGAGATGTGCTAGGCAAATTCTTCACACAAAATTTGGTGAGTTCCTGGAACGCGCTGCCAGAGGAGGTGATGAAAGCAGAAACACCTGGACGCATACTTGAATAGGAAAAGCCTGCTCCTGTGCTGTATTGTTCCTTGTTTTTTTTTTGTTCTCTTTATATCAAATATTATGAGTGGATAGAAAAGGTGAAGTAAACTATGACTGAAAACAACAAATGCTGGAGATCGCAATGGGTCAGGCAGCATCCATGGAGAGAAAGCAAGCTCACATTTTGAAACTAGGGGACTCTTCATCTTGCAAAGAAAACTCACCTGTAACTATTTTTTTCATCAGTTCCTCACAAATATTCAAAGGGCAAAAATAAATATGATCTGTAAAAGAAGCTCTATGAAAATGTTATGAAATTAATAAATGTGCACATATATTGGATCAAATTAAGAACTTTAATCTATAATTTGAAGTAACGACAGTCACTGGTTGAAAGTTTATTCTGGGTTCCTGAGCAGGTTGAAACAGTAATAATTTTGGAATATGCAAATCAGACAAAAAATGAAGCAACCGAGCCCAGGTTATTAACAGGTAAATTGCGCTACCAATTAAACTCTAAAATCAATGTCTTATGACATCCTGATTAAATTGAGATCATCAGATCCAAAAGGTCAGGAAATGAAGTGCAAGTATGTCCATGAGAAACAAGGTCACCTAAAAACAATAATCAAAATCAATAAATGTACATACAAGCATATGAATTAGGACTCTTAGCTCCATGAGCCAGCTCTACCATTAAATAAGATCATGGCTGATTAGATTACTACTGGATTAGTGGTGCTGGAAGAGCACAGCAGTTCAGGCAGCATCTGAGGAGCAGCAAAATCGACGTTTCGGGCAAAAGCCCTTTATCAGGAATAAAGGCAGAGAGCCTGAAGCGTGGAGAGATAAGCTAGAGGAGGGTGGGGGTGGGGAGAAAGTAGCATAGAGTACAATAGGTGAGTGGGGGAGGGGATGAAGGTGATACGTCGGGGGCGGGGGGAGGGTGGAGTGGATAAGTGGAAAAGAAGATAGGCAGGTAGGACAAGTCATGGGGACAGTGCTGAGCTGGAAGTTTGGAGCTAGGGTGAGGTAGGGGAAGGGGAAATGAGGAAACTGTTGAAGTCCACATTGATGCCCTGGGGTTGAAGTGTTCGAGGCAGAAGATGAGGCTTTCTTCCTCCAGGCGTCCGGTGGTGAGGGAGCGGCGGTGAAGGAGGCCCAGGACCTCCATGTCCTCGGCGGAGTGGGAGGTGGAGTTGAAATGTTGGGCCACGGGGCAGTGTGGTTGATTGGTGCGGGTGTCCCGGAGATGTTCCCTGAAGCGCTCTGCTAGGAGGCGTCCAGTCTCCCCAATGTAGAGGAGACCGCGTCGGGAGCAACGGATACAATAAATGATATCAGTGGATGAGCATGTAAAACTTTGATGGATGTGGAAGGCTCCTTTAGGGCCTTGGATGGAGGTGAGGGAGGAGGTGTAGGTGCAGGTTTTACAGTTCCTGCGGTGGCAGGGGAAGGTGCCAGGATGGGAGGGTGGGTTGTAGGGGGGCGTGGACCTGACCAGGTAGTCATGGAGGGAACAGTCTTTGCAGAAGGCGGAAAGGGGTGGGGAGGGAAATATATCCCTGGTGATGGGGTCTTTTTGGAGGTGGTGGAAATGTTGGCGGATGATTTGGTTTATGCGAAGGTTGGTAGAGTAGAAGGTGAGCACCAGGGGCGTTCTGTTGCTCCACGTTTCCATCCTCCCAGAAAATTTTGCATATCAAAAATGTATCTAGGTCTGCTTTAAAAATATTTTAAAATATTCAAAACGTCTTCTGCATCGTCTTTGAAGAAGGGAGTTGCATAGACTTATTTTAGAATTTTTTGCCTCAACTGTCTTAAATAGCCAATCATCTAACTTTTAAAAACTGATCCCCTGTTTCTAGATGCTCCCACAAGAAAATATTATTTCAACATCTATCCTGCCAAGACCTTTCAGATTCTCATAAGTCTCAAAAGAATTACCGCCAATCTTCCTATTCTCCAGCAGATACAGCCATAGCCTATCCAACTTTTCCTCATAAGTCTGTTCCTGATTTTAGTCTAGCCAACCTGCTCTGAACTGCTTCTGGCATCCTTACTTAAACATGCAGGTTAATATTGTATATTGTACTCCAGATTTGGCCTCATCAGTCTCTTCAAAATGTTATTTACACAAATTGTAAAATTTGAAGCCCTATCATTGGTGCCTGTAGCACACCAGTCATTAAATCTTGCCAACTAGAAAGGGGACCAATTTATTCTTTTGCATTTGAGTAGGCAAAAACAAGGCAGAAGGACAAAAGTAGATAAATTTTAAACTATCCACTTTGGGAGCAAAAACAGGAAGGAGGATTATCTGAATAGCAATAGATTGGGAAATGGGGAGGTGCAAAAAAGGTCTTTTTTTTGTACACTTATCTCTAAAAGTAAGCATACAATTTCAGATGACAGTGAAGAAGGCAAATGGGACAAAACAGCAAGAGGATTTGAATATAGGATGTTTTGCATTAATCATACAGGACCTCACTTTCATTAGGACCAATACTCACAATGTTAACTTCCATTTTTAAATACCCTTAGAAATTCTTGCTGACTGTTTTTATATTTCTGGATAGCTCTCTTTAATATTCTAATATTTCCTTATTGATAATTTTTTAGTCAATTCTTGCTTTCTTTTAAAATTCTAACCAATCCTCTGACCTGCCACCCATCTGTGTTTAATTAGACATTTTTTTCTTTAAGTTTGATACTATCTATAACGTTTATAGTTAACCAAAAATGATGGATCCTCTCATATATTTTCTATGTATTTGAAAATATCCCTTCAATACATCTGCCACTGCATCTCTATTGACCTATCACTTAACCTAATTTGCTAAACTTCAGCCAGCTCTGTGTTCATGCCAGTAAACTTATGTAAATTTAAAACACTTTTCTTACACCCACTCTCCTCTCCCTCAAACTGTATGTAAAATTCAGTCAAATTATGATCACTTCTCCCTAGGGCCAAATTCACTGAGGTCATTAATTAATTCCATTTGCTTGTATAATAAGCTGCTCTCTGGCTCCAGGACATTCTGTTCACATTGCAAGAGCATTTTATGAACTCCTCATCAAGGATACTTTCGCCCTTTTGATTTTTCCTCTCAACATTTAGGTTAAAATCCCCTATGATTAATACCTTACTTTTCTGAAAAGATACCATTATGTATCTGAAAAGAAACTATATACTCTATCCCACAATGTAGTATCTGTTCAAGGATTTAAGATAGAGATGAGGAGAATTTTTTTTCTCTCAGAGGATTAAGTGGCTTTGGAACTCTTTGCCAGAGAACTCTAGGACAGGGCATTTGTTTAGATTTAAAACAGCCATAGATCTGTCAGGGAATTAAGGGCTATGGGGAAAGGGCAAATATGAGGACATGAGGAGTGTCAGATCAGCCATGATCCTATTGAACAGTAATGCAGGCTCAAGGGCCCATAAGGCATACTGAAGTTCCTATCTAATATCAACGTAGAAAAGACCTTTTGCAGTTATATTTTCTTATTTCTACTGAAACAATATGTACAATTTTGGACAAAGTTAAAAATCACACTACACTAGGTGAAAGTCCAACTGGTTTATTTGGAAGCACTGGCTTTTGGAATGCTCCTCCTTCATATTCTCCTATGTTTCTTGGATAGCTTTGGTTGACTTAACCCTCTCTTAGGATCCTTCCTCTTTACTGAGATGTATTTTTACTGAGAGTCATGGATTACCTCCTAAAATGTCTGCCACTCTATAATTCTTCCTAATATATCTACCCAGTTCATTTGAACTAACTCTATCTTCATTTCATTGTAATTCGCATTATTTCAGTTAAGCACATTGTTTCTGACACATTTCTAACTCTCAAACTAAATATTAAATACTATCATGTTCTGATCACCAGTTTCTCAGGGTTATTTTTTACTTTGACGTCAACTATTAAACCTGCCTCATTACCCATTAACAGGTTCAAGATAGCCTGCTCTCTGGTTGGTCCTAAGAAACTATCCAAAATGTACTCTATGAATTTGTTGTAGTTACCCTCAAGACCCTGACGCTAACTGTACAACTAACTTTACCAAAATGCAACACCTCTTATTTATCAAAATCAAATTCCATTTCCCACTCTTTATCCCATTGGCACTTGGTCCCATTGTTCTCTGAGATCTTTTTCACTGTCTGCTATATTTTGGTGTCATCTGCAAACTTACTAACATACTTCCTTCATTCACGTACAAATCATTTATAAATGATGAAAAGCAGTGAACCCAGCACCAATCCTTGTGGCATACCACTGGTCACAAGCCTCCAGGCAGAAAAGCAACCCTCTACCACCATTTTCTATCTCCTACGTTCAAGCTAATTTTGTATCCAATTGTCCACAACCAACTGATGAAGGAGCAGTGCTCCAAAAGCTAGTGCTTCCAAATAAACCTGTTGGACTATAACCTGGTGTTGTACGATTTTTGACTTTGTACACCCCAGTCCAACACTAGCACCTCCAAATCATTGTATGCAATTAGCTAGCTCCCCAGATACCATGCGATCTAACCTTACTAACTAGTCTACCTTGCTGAACCTTTATTGAATGCTTTGCTGTAATTCATATGGATGATGTCCACCACTTTGCCTTCAATCTTCCATGTCACCTCATCAAAAAACTCAATTAAGTTATTGAGACATGATTTTCCATGCACAAAGTCATGCTGACTATCCCTAATCAGTCCTTGCCTTTCCAAATACATGTAAGTCCTGTCCCTCAGAATCCTCTCCAACAACTTACCCATCACTGACATCAGGCTCATGAGTTCATAGTTTACTGGCTTTTCCTTATAGTCTTAAATAATGACACCACATTAGCTAACCTCTAGTCTTCCAGCACTTCACCCGTGGCTGTCAATGAATCAAATATCTCAGTAAGGGACCCAGCAGTCTCTTCCCCAATTTCCCACAAAGTTCTATGAAACAACTGATCAGGTCCAGGGGATTTCACTACCTTTATGCATTTTAAAGACCTCCAGCACTACCTGTTCTGTTATATGAATTCTTTTCAAGACATCATAAATTATTTCCATGTCCTTCTCCACAGTAAATATTGATGCCAAATATTAATTTAGTATCCCATCCATCTCCTGCAGTTCCATACATAGACAGCCTCATTGGCCTTTCAGGGGTCCATTCTCTCCCAATTTACACTATACGTACAGTAAGGGCAAAAGAATCTCTTTGAATTCTCCTTAACTCTATTTGCCAAAGATATCTCACAGCTCTTTTTTGCCCTCCTGATTTTCTTCTTAATATATTCCGACTGCCCTTTTGCTCCTCTCAGGATTCACTCGATCCCAGCTATCTATACCGAACATACATCTCCTTTTTCTTGACCAGAGCCTCAACTTCTCTAGTCATCCTGTAACTCCCTATAATTACAAACCTTGTCCTTCATACAAACAGGAACATATGGCCTCTGGTCTCTCATTATCTCATTTTTGAAGGCCTCTTGCTTTCTAACTATCCCTTTACCCGCAATCAACTTTTGAAAGTTCCTATCTAATACCATCAAAATTGGCCTTACGCCAATTTAGAACTTTCACTTTTTGATCATAGAACATAGAACTGTACAGGAATGTGCCCTTCAGCTCACAGTATTGTGCTGAATGTGACCCTAAATTAAACTAATCCCTCCTGCCTGCCCTTGCTCCATTCCTTGCATATTTGTGTGCTTATCTAAAAGTCTCTTAAATGGCCCCATCTTATCTACTTCCACCATCATTCCTGGCAGCACGTTCCAGACTCCTACCAAACTCTGTGTAAAAAATCTTGCCCCTCAAAACTCTGTTGAACTTTTCCCTTCTCACCGTAAATGCATGCTCCTAGTTTTAGACATTTCAATTCTGGGGGAAAGGATTCTGACCCTATCCATGCATCTCATAATGTTATAGACTTCTAGCAAGCCTCCCCTGAGTCTTCACTGTTCCAGAGAAAATAATCCAGGTTTTTCTAGCCTCTCATTGTAGCTCATACCCTCTATTCTAGGTGGCAGCATCCTAGTAAACTTCTTCTGCACCCTTTCCAAAGCCTTCTGTATTGTGGTGAACAGAACCAAATGCAATATTCTAAGTGTGGCCTAACCAAAGTCTTATAAAGCTGTAATATGACATCCTGACTCGTAATATGACATCCTGACTCATAAACTCAATTCCCTGACCAATCAAAGCAAGTATACCATATGCCTTTACCACCCCATCTACCTGAGTGGCCACTTTCAGGGAGCTATGGACTTGAACCCCAAGCTCCCTCTGTACGTTAATACTGTTCAGGGTCCTGACACTAACTGTATACTTTTCTTTAATATTTGATCTCCCAAAGTGCAGCATCTCACACGTACCTGGATGAAACTCTATTTGCCATTTTTCTGCCCATATCTGCAACTGATCTATAGCCTTCAATAACATTCTACATTATCCAGAACTCCACTGATGTTTGTATCATTTGCAAACGTACTAACCGACCCATCTTCATTTTCATCCAAGTCATTTATATATATATATCACAAACAGCAGAGGTCCCAGTACAGATCCCTGCAGAACACCACCATTCACAGACCTCCAGCCAGAAAAACACCCTTCTCCCACTACCCTCTGCCTCCTATGAGCAAGTCAGTTCTGAATCCATGCAGGCAAAAGTGAGGAATGCAGATGCTAGAGATCAGAGCCTAGATTAGAGTGGTGCTGGAAAAGCACAGCAGGTCAGGCAGCATCCGAGGAGCAGGAAAATCAACGTTTTAGGCGCGTTTGTCTGAGTCCATGCAAACAAGTCACCATGAATCCACACATCTTAATCTTCCGAATGAGCTTACCATGAGGGATCTTGTCCAAAGCCTAACTAAAATCTATGTTGACAACATCCATTGCTCTACCTTCATCAATCACCTTCGTCACCACCTTGAAAAATTCAATCAGGTTAGAAAGATATAACCTGCCCCACACAAAACCAAAACCTGTCCCTAATTAGGCCAAGTTTTTCCAAATGCATGTAAATTCTATCCTTAAGAATTCTCTCCAATTGCTTCCCTTTATCAATGTGAGACTCACCAGTCTATAGTTTCTTAGATTATCTCTGTTTCCATTCTTAAACAGCAGAACAACGTTAGCCACTCACCAGCCTTCTAAGACCTTTCCAGTGTCTAACAAGAGACAAAGATCTTGGTCAAGGCCCCAGCAATCTCCTCTCTTGCCTCTCTCAATAACTTGGAGTAGATACTTTTTGGTAAAAACAATGACTGCAGATGCTGGAAACCAGAGTCCAGATTAGAGTGGTGCTGGAAAAGCACAGCAGTTCAGGCAGCATCCGAGGAGCATCTCTCCACCCTTCAGGCACTCTGCCTGTATTCCTGATGAAGGGCTTTTACTGGAAACGTCGATTTTCCTGCTTCTCGGATGCTGCCTGAACTGCTGTGCTTTTCCAGCACCACTCTAATCTAGATACTTTTTAGGCCATGGGGACTTATTCATCTTGTTGGACTATCCATATGCGTTTTCAATAAACTCTTTTGGATGGACTTAACAAATTCTGCTCCATCTAAGTTTCTTGCTCTCAGGGAGTTCTCGTCAATATTGGGGAACTTAAAGTAACTCACCATGACAACCTTGTTGTTATTGCAGCTTTCTGTAATCTGCCTACATACTTGTTCCTCATGTCTCAGTAGCTGTTGGAAGGCCTATAGATTAGATTAGATTCCTTACAGTGTGGAAACAGGCCCTTCGGCCCAACAAGTTCACACTGACCCTCCAAAGAGTAACTCACCCCCCTCTGACTAATGGCCCTAACAACTTTGGACAATTTAACATGGCCAATTCACCTGACCTGCACATCTTTGGACTGTAGAAGGAAACCGGAGCACCCAGAGGAAACCCACACAGACACGGGGAGAATGTGCAAACTTCACACAGACAGTCATCCGAGGCTGGAATCGAACCTGGGACCCTGGTGCTGTGAGGCAGCAGTGCTAGCCACTGAGCCACCGTACCACCCCAATAGTGTAATCCTGTCATAGTAATTGCACCAATCTTATTTTTGAGCTCAACTCATATTGCCTCAGTGGATGAGCCCTCCAGAATCTCTGCTCTGAGTGCAGATGTGACATTCTCCCTGATTAGTAATGCAACTCCTCCACCTGTTTTACCTTTCTCTCTATCTTGTCTAAAACAATGAAACCCTGAAACATTAAGTAGCCAGTCCTGTCCCCCTCTCAAACAAGTCTCTGTAAAGGCCACAACATCATAGTCCCATGTACTGATCCAGGCTCTGAGCTCATCTGCCTTATCTGTAATACTCCTTGTATTGAAATAAACACACTTCAACCCATTAGTATCATGTTCATTTACCTGTCTCTGTCTATCCTTACTTTCTGACTTACTGGTTCCAATATCCATCTTCCCTTCAATCCCTCCACTTGCTGACCTGCTGTTCTGGTTCCCAGCCCCTGCCACTCTAATTTAATCAGTACTATCCTTTTCTATAATTATTTTAAAACTAATATCATTATGATCACTTGACCCAAAGTACTCCTGCAATGATATTTCAGTCACTTGCCCTGCCTTAGTTCCCAACAGAAGGTCAAATGTTGCTCCTCCTTGCAGACGTTAGTGTGTGTATGGAACAAGCCACCAATGAAGTGATGGAAGTGGGTACAATAACAAAATTTTAAAAGGCATCTGGATGGGTATCTGAATACAAATGGTTTAGAGAGATATGGGCCAAATGTTAACAAATGGAACTAAGTCAGATTGGAATGTCTGGTTGGCGTGGACAAGTTGGACTGAGGGTCTGTTTGATTCTATGACTCTAAGAAGATTATAATTACCAATAATTTTTACTTTATTCCTTTTACACACTCCTAATATTTGTTGATTTATAGCCTTTCCTACAGGATGGCTACAATTGGGTTACTCTAGACTGTTCCTACCACTGTCTTCTTTCCCTTGCTGTTTTTTTCACCTCTGCCCAAATGGATTCTACGTCATCAGAGTAGATCGTCTCTCACAACTGTCCTCATTCCATTGCTGATTTACATTGCCATCCCACCATCTTTTCCAACTCTCTGAAAGATAAAGTATTCCTGAATATTAAGTTCCCAGTTTTGATCTCTTTGTAATCAGATTCATTTACTTCAATTTGCACCATCAATTGTCTACCTTTTTCCAAATGCTTTGTGCATTAAAATACAAAGCCTTTAAGTTTGTTTTATCATTGAATTTTCTTACACATTTATGGTTTCATGCTGCAGTATTATATTCACAGTTTTGTGTCTCTTTTATCAGCCCTATCACTGACCTGCAATCCAATTTTTGCTTTCACCTTTGATTTTCTAATTTTCCATGCAACTGAACCTACCCCACTATCTACAGTCCTAACTGTGCAATTCACCAAAACTCTGATTGTAGCATGATTCAGGGGGAGCCCATCTTATTAGAACACCTCTCTCCTTCCCCAGTACTGATGTCGATGTTCCATGAATTTGAATCCATTTTTCCCACATTAATTTTTGAGCCACGTAATTACCACCTTAATCTTCTTGATGTTGGACCAGTTAGTTCATGGCTTAGGTAATAATCTGGAGATTAGCACCTGTTTGGTTTTGCTTCTCACTTTAGTCCCTTGATGCTCATATTCCCTTACTAGAACTTCTTTCCTATATAATTGTTACGTACATGGACAATGAGAACTGGATCTTTCTCCTTTCACTCCAAATCCTTCTGCTCAGATGTGGTATCCTGAATCTGGTCACCAGGTCAGCAACATAGCCTTTAGGACTCTCAATCTTGGCCAAAATGAACCATGTCTATTCCTCTGACTATATTGTCTCAGATTGCAATTGCATTTTTCTTTCCACCACCTCCTCCACTGCCACACCTCAGTATTCCGTTTTACAAAAAAACCTACATATGTTGAACTGAGAAAGCAAAAACCATCTCTTCCCTTCTGCATCAAATTTGAATGCTGCTCCAAAAGTCCAGGATTATGTATTCCCATGGGCTGAGCCTCACTTCAGATATAATGTTTCCTTATTGACTATGCAAAGCTTACTACTTTTGAGTCTATTAGTACCATGTTACTTCCACTATCAACTGAAAATTGAGATAAATTAATTTGTCCAAAATAACTTGAAACCTGAGTAGGGGAGTATTATCCTGCTGATTACCCAATCAGAAACAGGTGCCAAAAGCAATCTGTGTCAGAAGAATCCCAAAAGAACAAGTTTTGTCTTTTCTCAAAGCAGGTTCCTCTGAAAACCAATCAGAACAGGAGCGATCTTCTAGGTCCTGCAGAAAAGCATTCATTTTTTAAGCCTTGACTTTCCTGTCTCTTTCCAAAGAAATCTCCAATTTACTTTGGTCTAATGACCTTTCATGTGCAGTTGCTGTATATTGTGGTCAAAAGGCCTGAAAGGGTTAATACTGAGGAGGGCCTTAAGCAGAAACTATTGTTATGAGATAATTTAAACTTGTGGGCAAAACAGCTTTGGATCTTGAAAGGCTAAGCTCTAACATCCAGATACTTCTGCAGCAATTATTATTTTATACTTGTAATCTGTCACTGCTAACATTGAGTAAGTTATCTTTCATACAAGAGCCTCTGCTAGATAAACCAGCAAATGGTTTGCCTCTGGCATGTCAAACCAAGTGGGCTCTGTGGGGTGCTCCACTTCTCGAAGATGGTAACTGCAAACCTACCATATGGTAGGTAATTACTATAAATGTATTTTGATAGATCTTTAAATTAGTGGTGTGGTTTTCATTTAGTTGCCTTGTACAACATACTGGCAGAGATGGAAGGTTAAAAACTTTTCAGCATCAAGTTACCTGCTAATACATGGTCAGCAGCAGGGAAGAATCTTGTAGAAGAAATCTTTGAGGCAAGATTTAATAAGGTTGAATCTACAGTCAATGGTAAAAGCCTTTCAGTCCTGCTAAGTGAGCACTGCAGCAAGAAAGAGTTGGAATTTGCTGAAGAAGGAGAATTAGTTACTCCAGATACAATTGTTTGAATAGTTGATGATGTCATAGATTATCAAGATGTAAAAGAAGCTACAAATACTTCTGAAGTATCAAAAGTCTTTTACAATTAATTTTGTCTCTAGACAAATAAGATTCTTGAAAGAGCAAAGTTTAAGTGAAAGAATTCAATGCCCACAGAATCCTTACATGATGTCATGAATACTTTCCTTTGATTAACAGAGAAAGGCAACTATGATGACTTCATGCCAGAATTCATAAAGGGACAATAAAATTGATGGAATTGCTGGTGAGTCTTCAGATTTATTATAGTCAAAAAGATGATGTGATTCAAGAGAAGGTCATTCAGATTGTGAGTGAAGCAAATGTCTAAAGGCAACATTTAAAGAAGGAGATCTTATCACAGGAGATCAAGTCCACTATATTCTTAAAGGTAAAAAAAAACACCGAAAAGACATGAGAAAACAATACAGTAAAGAGGACAAAAACCAAACAAAGTCCCTGTTTGTGGTACAGAGCAAAGAAAGCTCAAGCTGTTAAAATTAAAGTGCTTTGCATGTCACACAATAGGCTCCTTTCAGAAAATATGCCAAAATAGGGCACAAATCTCAGAATAGCAAGAAATCAATTAATTATCTGCATAAAGAGGTTAAAGAGAGAGAAGTCTGCAATAGAAGAAAATCCGAATATTTCCCAAGGATAAATAGGTGATCCAGACCTAAATTTTATGTCAATGTTCACATCATGTATTTCAAGTTAGACATTGTAATGATCTGATAGTGAGTCATGGCTAAGGAATCACCATCTACAGCTAACGATAGTGCAACTACATAGTCCAGGAAGAATAACATTACGAATACAGATATGCTACAAGCAATTCTCCAGTAGTAGAGTTGCCAGATAGTAGGGGAATAAAGTTATTTAAACTTCACAATCACTCAAGTATGAATGAGTGCTTTGTTCTCAATCTTGTTTAAAAGGTTGAAGAGATGAAACAGCAAATGTTAGAGAGCTACATTGAACAGGAATACTCTTTTTTCAGAGGATTAGGGAAGCTCAAAATTGAATACAGTATGACTCTAAAAGATACCATGCTATTATGCCACTATATACTCAGAAAGATTCTGCATTTATTAATCAAACAAGTGAAGAAACAACTTTTGGAGATGACTAGAGTGGACATTGTTTTCCTCGTTTCAAAATGAACTGAGTTGGTGTACAGGCACAGTGACTGTGACCGAACCTAATGGGTCCTTCTCAGTTTTGTTTTGTTGATCTTACAAAACTCAAGACAATGATGAGAAAAATTCAACATATATCAATGGTTGAGAGCTCAGCTAACTTATCAAAAAATAAAGTTTTCAAAAAGTTCAATGCAAATAGCATGTTCTGGAAGGTGCTATTGGGTGAGTAGTAAAGATTGCTTATTGTATTTATAACCCAATTTAGGATATTTTGTATCAGACTGCTATTTGACTTTCTGATATTTTACAAGCTCTTCACAGTGTCCTGTCACACAAATAATGTATTTATACATAGGGAAAATATTGGAGGAGCATGATCAGAGAGAATATGCAATCTAAAAGCACTTAAAAGTTACCTTATCCTTAATTATAATTGTAAATTTTACCAAGAAACTACTATGGTCTGATGCATCATTTATAAGCTTAAGAATACTTCTGTTCTAAGTCCAGTCAGATAGTGTCTATTGCACATCATTAGTATTACATGATATAATCAGAAACACAATATGATTGAAAAGAAGTGATCTCGGTTGCATCAGTTGATTTTAGTAACAAGTGATTTGCTGGCCTGTTTTTCAATAAGGGAAAGAACAAACATTAAGGTTGGGATGTTTCACCATTTATAGTACAAACGAATAAGGGCCTGTTAATAGAGTTAATTTAGTAAAATGTGCATCAAATAAAATTATATTTTGGACTGAAGTCCTGAGTACTGAAAATTTGTGAAACTATTTACAGAATAAATGATGAAAGTGTGTGTCATGAGATTCCACTTTACCTTCGTTTATATGGCCTTCTTGTTCTTGCATTCTAGGACAGAAACTCAAAAATATGTAATAGTTTACATACTAAGTAAACTAGTGACAAAGCATTGGACTACATCCATCAATTTGCTTTGCTGCTGCAAAAACTTTGATTAAGCTTCTAGTTAAGTAAAATCTCTCCAATTATGTATTACACAATGCCAAAGGTCAATGTTCAGTTGTTCGTACATGCTAGTACTATACACAACTATGAATCAACCTTCAATTTTATTATATATCAAAGTTCCTTAATTTGGTGTTGTGTGTTCAACAACGCTTGATCTTTGGGCTGATCAGAAACGTGGCATCATCTGCATCCTGTCCACAGTCCTGGTTTGTTCATTCAGATTTTTTTTAAAACAACTTATTCAGAGATGTGAGGACATACCTCAGAGAAGGTGAGTCTTGAAACTGGATCTCCTGGGCCAGACGTAGGTACTCTGCACCTGGCTCTTGTGACACAGTGATAATCATTCATTTATATTTTCCCTCCACCACCAGGAAAATGACCGTATGGCCAATTGAATATTTATAAGCAAAACATATTAAGGGTAATGCTAACATCATAAAATGAGGAGGGAACTGGGTGCAATAATTCATGCCTACAAAATTAACAGGTTTCAGTTGTAGCCATAGTTGTAGCCATAGAAATTGTACTTCAAACCAGTTTTAAAGTGTCTTAAAGTACTTCATATTGGTGGCTCAGTAGTTAGCACTGCTGCCTCACAGTGGCCAGGGACACAAATTTGATTCTGTGTCACTCCCTAGTGGCTGTCTATATGGAGTTTGCAAATTCTTCCTGCGTCTGTGTGGGTTTCATCTGTGTGCTCCAGTTTCCTCCCACAGTCCAAAGATGTTCAAATTAGCAGAATTGGCTGCACTAAATTGCCCTGTAGTGTCCAGGATTGTGCAGGCTAGGTGGATTAGCCATGGTAATTACAAGGTTGTAGGAATGGGGTTGGTTCTGGGTGGGATTCTGTTCAGAGGATCGGCTTGGACTTGATGGACCAAATGGCCTGCTTCCTCACTGTAGGAATTCTATGATGCTATGAGATTATTAGGTCGTAGCCAATAGGAGCAGGAAGAGGTCAGTCAGCTCATTGAATAATGGAGCAATTCAAGATGATCATGGTTGACCTGATTGTGGGGTCTTAACTCCACTTTCTTATATATCCCCATAAACCTCACCTCCCTTGTAGATTAAATATAACTCGATCATTGCCTTGAAGACATTCAATAACACAGTTTCTACTTCCACGTAGTAGAGAATTCCAAGGTTTAACAACCCTCTAGATAAAATTCTTCATCTCCAATTTAAAATTACTTTTAAACAAAAGCAGAAATTGCTGGAGAAGCTCTACAAGTCTGGCCACATTTGAGCAGAAAAAGCAGAGTTAATGTTTCAGTCCGTAACTTTCCTCAGAACTAATAGTAGTTAGGAAAAGATGGTGTATGTATAATGGAAATGGGAGAGATGGAGTGAGATGGAGTGAGGGATGGAGTAAGGGAGTGAGAAAATTCGTGGACATGGGCCGAGAGAGAAACGCAGTTAGGCAAACAAAGGGATATATAATGGTCTGTAAGGGAAGGAGAAAAACTGATAATGGGGACCAAAGTAGGTAAAAATGGGTTGAATGTGCTGAAAGCAGCCCATGTGAATGACAAGGCGGGAATGTGGAGTGGACAAAGGACATGGAAGAAGGTGTTCAGGTCCTAAGATTATTGAACTCAATACTAAGTACTGAAAGCTGCAAGGTACCCAAGTGGAAAATGAGATGTTTTTTCTTCCACCTTGTGCTGAATCTCACTGGAGTACTGCAGTAGGCCCGAGACAAGAATGTAGACTAGGGAACACAGTATTGGAGTGGCAGCCTACCGGAAGCTGGGGGTCATTTTTGCAGACAAATATAGGCATTCCGCAAAGCAGTCGCCCAGCCTGTGTTTGTCTCCCCAATGTAGAGGAGACAACATTGTGAGCAGCAAATACAGTGGATAGATTGAATGAACTGAACAGTGTATCTTAAGGCTTGGATAATGAAGAGGGAGGAAGTAAATGGACAGGTGTTACACTGTCTGCAATTAAAAAGGAAGGTGTCGTTGGGATGTGGGGACATATTGGGAGCATAGGAGGAATGGACCAGGATTTCCAGACGGACTGGTCTCTGCAGAATTCTGACAATGCAGGGAAGGAAATGTGAGTCTGGTGATGGCATCCCTCTGGAGGTTGTGGAAATGGCAACATATGATCCTTTGGATGCAGGTGCTGGTTGTGAAGAAAGTGAGCACCAGGAGGATCATATTGCTGGTGTGAGAAGCAAAAGAACATGTGAGGGCAGAAGTGCAGGAGTTGGGTCAGATTTGGCAAAGGGCCCTATCCTCAGTTGAGGTTAAAATAAAGCTGAGCATTTCTGAGGGGTCTTTGTGGAAGATAGCATCATCAGCAGAGATGTGACAGAGACAGAAATCAGGAGAATGGAATGGAGTCTTCACAGGAAGCGAGTGATGGGATGTATTGTCCAGGTAACTGTGAGAGTCAGTAATTTTGTTAATTTTAAACTGTTCCAGCTTCTAGATTCCCCCCACAAGCAGGCTCAATCTGCTTAACCTTTTTGTATAAGACAATACCTTCCTCCCAGAAAGTAGCCTAATGAGCATTCTCTGAATGGCTACCAGTGCATGTACATCTCTCCCTAAGGAAGGGGTTCAAAGCTGTACCCAGCACCCTAAGTGCCCAATATCTATATAGCTGCAGTCAGATTTAACTATTTTTATACTGCAGTCTCTTTGCAATAAAAGCCAACTTTCCATTTGCATAGGAGAAAGTGAGGACTGCAGATGTTGGAGATCAAAGCTGAAAAATGCATTGCTGGAAAAGCGCAGCAGGTCAGGCAGCATCCAAGGAGCAGGAGAATCAACGTTTCAGGCATAAGCCCTTCTTCAGGAATGAGGAAGGTGTGCCAAGCAGGCTAAGATAAAAGGTAGGGAGGAGGGACTTGGGGGAGGGGTGTTGGGAATGCAATAGGTGAAAGAAGGTTAAGGTGAGGGTGATAGGCCAGAGAGGGGGTGGAGGCGGAGAGGACAGGAAGAAGATTGCAGGTCAAGAAGGCGGTGCTGAGTCCAAGGGTTGGGACTGAGATGAGGTGGGGGGAGGGGAAATGAGGAAACTGGAGAAATCTGCATTCATCCCATTTGCTTACCTAATTACATGCTGTATATGTACACTAACCCATAATGATTATTATGAGGCTACCCAGGATCCCTCTTGTACCATTGCATTTTGCAGTCTTTCCCCATGTTACATTCCTTCTGCCATTTTATAAACCACACAGTTAACCTGGTTATATTTCTTTGCAGACTTTGTATTTACTGCATAATTTGTTTTCCTAAAAATCTTTGTATCATTAGCAAATTTGTCATGAATACAATTGGGGCCTTCATCCAAGCCACTAACAGAATATAAACAGTTGAGCCTCCAGTATTACTGTCAGGGTCCACCAGTTATAGTTTGCAACTTTAAAATTACCTACTTATCATGCTCATTTAGGATGACAGACCTCTACTACTAAACACAATGAGTTCTGAGCTGGTGTAGTAGTCTCTCACTTTACAATTTATTGTAGTTTATTTGATTTTCTAAAGATACTCATCTTCAGATTATCCTTTGTCTACCTTGGGTGTTATATCCTCAAAGAATAGCAGAACAGCTACAAGGCATTCTGAAGGGGAAGACTACTAAAGTTAGCCTCTCTGGATTACTTCCAGTGTCACACATTCATGAGAGTAGGAACATGTGGCTAAAGGAATGAAGGCCTTTAGATTTTTGCATGGTTGGGATAGCTTCTGGGGTCGGTGGAACCTGTACAAAACTGGACAAGTTGCTCCTGAACCAAATGTGTTAAGGTAAATTTCGAACGACACCAGCTTCAGATCCCGGACACTTTATTTCTGAAAACTGCGGGAGAGATCCTGAGTGCCACCAAAGGAGTCTGGCAGTCCTCTTGTGGAGATTTTCCCTGATGAATCTCTGAACATTACAAGTAAATAGCATTTTTTACATCTTGGTCAAGTATAATTGGGACAAAGGGCTCTGACATCACAGGGCAGAATACAAATCTCGTTAACAATATGTATTTTTCACTCTCACAATAGCTGAAGATCACTGCCTTCCTATGATAACATTAAACTGTTCACAGAAACTTGTGACTGTACTGTTCTCAATCTCATGTTAATTGATAAAGGGATAGATAATAGGTTTTAGTATTAGCAGTGCGGTTAGTCTTCACATACTCTTGTTAAACAAAGAACATAGAACATAGAACAATACAGCACAGAACAGGCCCTTCGGCCCACGATGTTGTGCCGAACTTCTATCCTAGATTAAGCACCCATCCATGTACCTATCCAAATGCCGCTTAAAGGTCGCCAATGAATCTGACTCTACCACTCCCACGGGCAGCGCATTCCATGCCCCCACCACTCTCTGGGTAAAGAACCCACCCCTGACATCTCCCCTATATCTTCCACCCTTCACCTTAAATTTATGTCCCCTTGTAACACTCTGTTGTACCCGGGGAAAAAGTTTCTGACTGTCTACTCTATCTATTCCTCTGATCATCTTATAAACCTCTATCAAGTCACCCCTCATCCTTCGCCGTTCCAACGAGAAAAGGCCGAGAACTCTCAACCTATCCTCGTACGACCTACTCTCCATTCCAGGCAACATCCTGGTAAATCTTCTCTGCACCCTCTCCAAAGCTTCCACATCTTTCCTAAAGTGAGGCGACCAGAACTGCACACAGTACTCCAAATGTGGCCTAACCAAAGTCCTGTACAGCTGCAACATCACCTCACGACTCTTGAATTAACTGTTAAGGAAGTATACGAATGGAAACAAGAGGTAGTTAATGGGATGTCTGATCAGGGCTGACAGTCCTATTCAAAAAGCAAGTATCTTCGCTCATAGCTGGGAGCAAAATACATATGCATGGCTTCAGATAGCTCTGGTGACTTGGGGGTGGTGGGGGGGGGGCAGGCAGCCAGACCCCTGCTGTGATCTCTGGTCTCTGCCTGCCACTGGACAGGCATACAGTTGAATACATGCAGAATCATTCTAAAAAGGGGATTTAATCCTTGAATTCCCACTGCCTTTAACCACTAGGATAAGCCAGTGTAACAGTACATTTTACTTTTCAGGGTTCATAACCTTCATCATTAGGTCCAATATCCTTGCTAGGAGGTTTGTTTATGTTGTTGGGAAGGTTTTAAATTGTTTTGGCAGGGGAATGGAGCACACAATAGATGTAAAGTCAGGAACAATATTGGCAGTACAGTGGCTGTGTGGTTAGCTCTGTTGCCTCACAACACCTGTGACCTAGGTTTGATTCCTGTGTGGAGTTTGCACATTCTCCCAGTGTCTGTATGTGTTTTTGCCAAGTGATCTGGTTTCTTCCTTTGTCCAAAGATATGCAGTTTAGATGGATCGACCATGCTAAATTGCCCCATAGTGTCCAGGGATGTGTGGACTAAGTGAATTAACTATGGTAAAATAACCATGGGGTTACGAGGATAGGATGGAACGCTAGGTCTAGGGGTGAGATGGTCTTCAAAGGGTCAGTACAGACTCAATAGGTTGAATGGCCTCTTTTGCACTGTAGGGATTCTATGATTCTACAAACAAGGTCCAGTCAGATGTAGAAGGAATGCTAGGACAGTCCAGTAGGCAGAGAAGACATAGACAGGATTAGGCACATTCAAGGTCCAGAAAACTAAATTAGTGAGACAGGTGATCTTCGAGCATTGATCAACACGTTGAAATACAGTATGTTGCAATCACTGAGACTGAAAGTCAGGACTGGCAGTTCAACATTCCAGGGTATGGAAGTTTCAGGCTTGACAATTTGTGGGGTAGGGGAGGGGGGGGGGGGGGCGGGATTGCATTACTGATAAAGCAAACCATCACTGCAGTAATGAGGGAGGATACCCTCGAAGAATCTTCACATGAGGGCATCTGGATAGATTACCTTGTTGTGATTATAATTAAAGATCTCCTATCAGTCAGAGTTACATAAAGAAGCATGTTATATAGGCAAATCACAGAAAGGTGTGGGAGAAACAGGGTTATAGTTGTGGAGGATTTCAAATCTGCTAATATTAACTGGAATCACCTTCCTGTGAAAGGATTAAATGGGGTTGAAGTTTTAAAGTGCATCCAGAAAAGCTTTTGTGCCAGTACGTAGAGAGTGTTACTAGAGCTAGGGCTAGACCTAATGCTAGGGAGTGAAGCCAGACAAGTGGATGAAGTTTCAGCAAGTGAGCATTTTGAGGGAAGTGACCATAAGTTTCAAAGTCATTATGGAAAGGGATAAGGATAGCGCATAAGTTACGTGTCTAATTTGGGGGAAGGTCAGTTTCAATAACATTAGACAAGATCTGACAAACATAGACTGCGAGGAGCTACTTGGAGGCAAATCTACATGTTGAAAATGGGAGTCTCTTAAAAGCAGAATAGTGAGAATTCAGGGTCAGGGTGTTCCTCTATAGTGAAGAACAAGTGCAGCAAGTCCAGGGAACCCTGAATGTGAATGGCTAGTGAGAGTTAGATAAAGAAAAATCATGTGTCAGTGACAAAGCATTAAAATAGGGAAACCCCTTCAAAAGTATAGACTGTTTAGGAGGTTGCTTAAAAGGTAAATTAGGAGGGCAAAGAGGAGACACATATCTTTGGCAGATCAGGACAAGAAAATCACTAAGGCATTTTATAAAATAATATTAAGAGTAAGAGGATTATCAGGGAAAGAGTGGGATCTATTAGAGACAAAAGGGGAAACTTGTGCAAGAAGCCAATGGGCATTTAGATTAGATTAGATTAGATTCCCTACAGTGTGGAAACAGGCCCTTCAGCCCAACAAGTCCACACCGACCCTCCGAAGAGTAATCCACCCAATCCCATTTCCCTCTGACTAATTACCTAACACTATGGGCAATTCCAAAGAGTAACCCACCCAGACCCATTCCCCTAACATATACTTACCCCTGACTAATGCATCCAACCTACACATCCCTGAACATTATGGGCAATTTAGCATGGCCAATTCACCTAACCTTCACACCTTTGGATTGTGGGAGGAAACCGGAGCACCTGGAGGAAACCCACGTAGACACGAGGAGAATGTGCAAACTCCACACAGACGGTTGCCCGAGGCTGGAATCAAACCCAGGTCCCTGCTAACCACTGAGCCACTGTGCTACCCCTAGTGTTTGTTAGGTCAGAAATGAGTACTTCGCATCATTATAAACAGAGAAGAAAAACATTATAGCTGGAGATTTCAGTTGGGATGGTGAGGTTGTAGAACATGTGAAGATTAATAAGGAGGATGTATTTGATATTCGAGCACATATAGATGCATAAATCCTCAAGGCCTGATGAGATTGATTTGATTTATTGTAGTCACAGATACCTAATACAGTGAAAAGCTTTGTTTTGCGAGCAGTATAGGCAGATCATAGCAAAAAAGGACATACTGATTATAGGATGCTTACACAGAGCAAGTCATACAGGTTACAACTGCACAAGAGGTGTGCAAAATAAGATCAACATTATTTGAAGTTACAGAATACATTCATCAGTCTAATATTGGCAGGGGAGAAGCTGTTCTTGAACCTGTGTTCAAATTTCTGTATCTTTGGCCTGACAGAAGTATTACCGGGGTGGGAGGGAACTTCAATGATGTTTGCGGCCTTTCCGTGGCAACAAGAAGTATAAATGAAGTCCACGGATGGGAGATTGGTTTCTGTAATGGTCTAGGCAGTGCACACAATCTTCTGCTGTTTCTTCCGGTCCTGAGCAGAGTAGTTATCTTTCCAGGCCAATGTGCACCCAAAATTGTCTACTTTCTATGGTGCATCTGTAAAAGTTGGTGAGACTCCTTACAGACATGTTGAATTTCCTAAGCTGCCTGAGGAAGAGGTGGTGTTGTTGTGCCTTCTAGACCATTGCACCTACATGGGAAGTCCAAGACAGGGTTTCGGTTATGGTCACTCCGAGGAACTTGGCACTCTCGATTCTCTCTGTCTCAACTCTGCTGATATAGATGGGGGTATATGTGCTCCTCCTTTTTTCCTGAAGTCAATGATCCACTCTTTTGTTCTGCTAACATTGAGAGAAAGGTTGTTATCATTGCACCATGACACCTAGCCCTCTATGTCCTTTCTGTATTTTGACTCAACGTTGTTTGATAACCATCCTACGATCAGCTAACTTGTAGATGGTGTTCATTCGGAATTTGGCTATACATTTGTGGGTGTACAGAGAGTACAGAAGGGAGTGCAGAATGCATCGTTGGGGCACTCGATGTTACAGGTTATCATGGAGGAGATGTAGTTGTCTTTTTTCACTGATTACAGTCAGAACACTAGTAAACTGAAGATCCAGTTGCAGAGGGTGGAGCCGAGACCCAAGTCTCAGAGTTTTGAGATTATTCTGGAGGGGATTATGATGTTGAATGTGGAGCTGGGGATGATGAGTAGGAGTCAAAAAGTGTGGAGCTGAAAATCCTGAAAAGAGCTTATGTTCCAAACGTTGAGCCTTTCGCTTCTTGGATACTGCCTGACCAGCTGTGCTTTCCCAGCACCACACTTTTTGACTCTGATCTCCAGCATCTGTCCTCATTTTCTCCTAGTTGATGAGGAGGAGTGTGGTATAGGTGTCCTTGTGATCCAGATGTTCCAGGGATAAGTATAAGGCTCAGGAAATAGCTTCCACTGTGGACCTGTTTCATCGGTAGGCAAATTGCAGGGGATCATGTCAGGCTGGTAGGCTACGGTTCAAATGGTAAAAACAATGACTGCAGATGCTGGAAACCAGATTCTGGATTAGTGGTGCTGGAAGAGCACAGCAGTTCAGGCAGCATCTACGTAGCTTCGAAATCGACGTTTCGGGCAAAAGCCCTTCATCAGGAATAAAGGCAGTGAGCCTGAAGCGTGGAGAGATAAACTAGAGGAGGATGGGGGTGGGGAGAAAGTAGCATAGAGTACAATGGGTGAGTGGGGGAGGGGATGAAGGTGATAGGTCAAGGAGGAGAGGGTGGAGTGGATAGGTGGAAAAGAAGATAGGCAGGTAGGACAAGTCCGGACAAGTCACTGGGACAGTTACTGAGCTGGGAGTTTAGAACTAGGGTGAGGTGGGGGAAGGGGAAATGAGGAAACTGTTGAAGTCCACATTGATGCCTTGGGGTTGAAGTGTTCTGAGGCGGAAGATGAGGCGTTCTTCCTCCAGGCGTCTGGTGGTGAGGGAGCGGCGGTGAAGGAGGCCCAGGACCTCCATGTCCTTGGCAGAGTGGGAGGGGGAGTTGAAATGTTGGACCACGGGACGGTGTGGTTGATTGGTGCAGGTGTCCCGGAGATGTTCCCTAAAGCGCTCTGCTGGAGGCACCCAGTCTCCCCAATGTAGAGGAGACTGCATCGGGAGCAACGGATACAATAAATGATATTAGTGGATGTGCAAGTAAAACTTTGATGGATGTGGAAGGCTCCTTGAGGGCCTTGGATAGAGGTGAGGGAGGAGGTGTGGGCGCAGGTTTTATAGTTCCTGCGGTGGCAGGGGAAAGTGCCAGGATTGGAGGGTGGGTTGTAGGGGGGCGTGGACCTGACCAGGTAGTCGCGGAGGGAACGGTCTTTGCAGAAGGCAGAAAGGGGTGGGGAGGGAAATATATTCTTGGTAGTGGGGTCTGTTTGGAGGTGGCAGAAATGTCAGCGGATGATTTGGTTTATGCGAAGGTTTGTAGGGTAGAAGGTGAGCACCAGGGGCGTTCTGTCCTTGTTACGGTTGGAGGGGTGGGGTCTGAGGGGTGAGGTGCGGGATGTAGACGAGATGCGTTGGAGGGCATCTTTAACCACGTTGGAAGGGAAATTGCGGTCTCTAAAGAAGGAGGCCATTTGGTGTGTTCTGTGGTGGAACTGGTCCTCCTGGGAGCAGATCCGGCGGAGGCGGAGGAATTGGGAATACAGGATGGCATTTTTGCAAGAGGTAGGGTGGGAAGAGGTGTAATCCAGGTAGCTGTGGGAGTCGGTGGGTTTGTAAAAAATGTCAGTGTCAAGTCGGTCGTCATTAATGGAGATGGAGAGATCCAGGAAGGGGAGGGAGGTGTCAGAGATGGTCCAGGTAAATTTAAAGGTCAGGGTGGAATGTGTTTGTGAAGTTGATGAATTGCTCAACCTCCTCGCGGGAGCACGAGGTGGCGCCAATGCAGTCATCAATGTAGCGGAGGAAGAGGTGGGGAGTGGTGCCAGTGTAATTACGGAAGATCAACTGCTCCACGTAGCCAACAAAGAGACAGGCATAGCTGGGGCCCATACGTGTGCCCATGGCTACCCCTTTGGTCTGGAGGAAGTGGGAGGATTCAAAGGAGAAATTGTTAAGGGTGAGGACCAGTTTGGCCAAACGAATGAGAGTGTCGGTGGAAGGGTACTGTTGGGGACGTCTGGAGAGGAAAAAACGGAGGGCTTGGAGGCCCTGGTCATGGCGGATGGAGGTGTAGAGGGATAGGATATCCATGGTGAAGATGAGGTGTTGGGGGCCAGGGAAACGGAAGTCTTGGAGGAGGTGGAGGGCGTGGGTGGAGTCCTCCCCTTCCTGGACCTCTCCATCTCCATTAATGATGACTGACTTGACACTGACATTTTTTACAAACCCACCAACTCCCACAGCTATCTGGATTACATCTCTTCCCACCCTACATCTTGCAAAAATGCCATCCCGTATTCCCAATTCCTCCGCCTCCGCCAGATCTGCTCCCAGGAGGACCAGTTCCACCACAGAACACACCACATGGCCTCCTTCTTTAGAGACCGCAATTTCCCTTCCAACGTGGTTAAAGATGCTCTCCAACACATCTTATCTACATCCTGCACCACCGCCCTCAGACCCCACCCCTCCAACTGTAACAAGGACAGAACGCCCCTGGTGCTCACCTTCCACCCTACCAACCTTCGCATAAACCAAATCATCCGCTGACATTTCTGCCACCTCCAAACAGACCCCACTACCTCCCCAACCCTTTCCACCTTCCGCAAAGACCGTTCCCTCCGCGACACCCTCCAGGTGGTCAGGTCCACGCCCCCAAACAACCCACCCTCCAAACCCACTTTCCCCTGCCACCGCAGGGACTATAAAACCTGCGCCCACACCTCCTCCCTCACCTCTATCCAAGGCCCTCAAGGAGCCTTCCACAACCATCAAAGGTTTACTTGCACATCCACTAATATCATTTATTGTATCCGTTGCTCCTGATGCGGTCTCCTCTACATTGGGGAGACTGGGTGCCTCCTAGCAGAGCGCTTTAGGGAACATCTCCGGGACACCCGTACCAATCAACCACACCGCCCCGCGGCCCAACATTTCAACTCCCCCTCCCACTCTGCCAAGGACATGGAGGTCCTGGGCCTCCTTCACCGCCGCTCCCTCACCACCAGACGCCTGGAGGAAGAACGCCTCATTTTCCACCTCGGAACACTTCAACCCCAAGGCATCAATGTGGACTTCAACAGTTTCCTCATTTCCCCTTCCCCTACCTCACCCTAGTTCTAAACTTCCAGCTCAGTAACTGTCCCAGTGACTTGTCTGGACTTGTCCTACCTGCCTATCTTCTTTTCCACCTATCCACTCCACCCTCTCCTCCTTGACCTATCACCTTCATCCCCTCTCCCACTTACCCATTGTACTCTATGCTACTTTCTCCCCACCCCCACCCTCCTCTAGCTTATCTCGCTTCTGGCTCACTGCCTTAATCCTGATGAAGGGCTTTTGCCCAAAACGTCGATTTTGAAGCTACTTGGATGCTGCCTGAACTACTGTGCTTTTCCAGCACCACTAATCCAGAATACAGTTCCTATGGGCCATGACCAGTCTCTTGAAGCACTTTGTAATTATGGAGGTCAGGGCAGTAGCCATTAAGGTATGTTGCATATGCTTTGTTTAGTACTGGTTTCTCGGTGGTCTTCTTGAAGCAGCTGGGGATATCTGCTTGTAGGAGAGAGAGTTTGAAGATGTTAGTTAATATCTCCGCCAACTGGTTTGCACAGGGTCTAAGGCCATAACGGAGGACTCCATCCAAGCCCATTGCTTTATTTGGGTTGACTCTCAGTAAGGTATTCTGATGTCTGCAATGGTGATGGAGGGAACAGGTGCATCCTGGGCTGTTGGGATATGTGTCAACATGCCGCTGGTATTCTGCTCAAACCGAGTTAGAAAGTATTGAGCGCACTAAGGAGGGATGTGTTTTTGTCCACTATCTTCCTCTGATTCATTTTGTATCCTATTATATTGCCACAGGCGGTGGGTGTCCATATGGTCGGTTTGTGTCTGTAACTCGGCATCTCTGATGGCTTTGCAGAGGTCGTATCTGGATTTTCTGTCTAGGTTTGGGTTGTCTGACTTGAATGCTGCATTCTGGATTAGAGTGGTGCTGGAAAAGCACAGCAGTTCAGGCAGCATCCGAGGAGCAGGAAAATCGACATTTCGGGCAAAAGCCTTCATCAGGAAAGACTGGTCTTCAGCAGGGAGTGGATTTCCCAGTTCATCCATGGTTTCTGGTTGGGGAACACCCAGATTGAATTTTTTGGCATGCAGTCTTCCACACACTTGCTAATTAAGTCCGTGACAATGGTATAACTTGTATAGATTGTCCACTGAATTTGACGGTTTCATCCAGTCCACCAACTCCAAGCAGTCTCAGAAAAGATCTTCTGATGCCTCAGACCAGTATGTATTACTTTCTCTGAAGGATCCTCCCGTTTCAGCTTCTGCTTATAAGAAGCTAAGAGGAGGAATATAGTGTTGTGATCTGATTTTCTGAAGTGCACAGGATGGACCAGTAGGCATCTTTGATGGTTCTGTAGCAGTGGTCCAAGATGTTCAGCCATCTAATGGTTAGGAGACAGGTTGTGGTATTTTTTTAGATTAGATTATGATTTAGATTAGATTCCCTACAGTGTGGAAACAGGTCCTTTGGCCCAACCAGTCCACACCGACCCTCTGAAGAGTAACCTCACCCAGACCCATTTCCCTTCTGACTAATGCACCTAACACTATGGGCATTTAGCATGGCCAATTCACCTGGCTTGCACATCTTTGGACTATGGGAGGAAACCCATGCAGACACGGGGAGAATGTGCAAACCCCACACAGACAGTCGCCCAAGGCTGGAATCGAACCTGGGACCCTGGTGCTGTGAGGCAGCAGTGCTAACCACTGAGCCATCGTTCCACCCTCCCATGGCAGCTCCCTCTTGTGGTTGGCCTGGTTGAAGTCACCAGCCACGATGAATAAGGCCCGGGGAATTTTATCCAGGGCATTCTAACATCTGCATATGTAAACTGCTGTCAGTATAGCAGAGGTGAACCAACATGGCAGATAGTAGGGACAGCATTTCAATTTAAGGTATTCTAGATCCTGGGAGCAGTGACTTGCTAGGGTTACCATGTCTGAGCACGAGGAGGTGTTGGTTAAGAAGCATACCCCTCCGCCCTTTGCCTTACCCGAGGATCCTGTACGGTCCATGTGAAGTATGAAGAACTCCTCAGCTTACAAGACACAGACAGGTATGGCAGTACTGAGCCATGTCTCTGTAAAACAGAGTACACAGCAATCTCTCATTTCCCTCAGTCTAGATCTGAGTTCATCAATTTTGTTTTGGATAGCTTGGATGTTGGCTAGGAGTATGCTGGGAAGTGGGGACTTCAAACCTCGTTTCAATGTCATCTGCAGGCCAGCACATCTTTCTCATTTTCTTGTAGGTTTTCTGCATCTGAATGATCCAGGAGTCGGTGGTGCGGGTCTGCTGTTCCAGAAGGTAAGTGAGATAGGTCCAGTTGGGTTGGGCCTCCCCTGGGATTGATATATGAGGTTAGAGTTCGGGCCTGGCTGATCTGGTCTCCTCAGAGACAGATGGCGGTGGTAGGATTTTCATTCTGGTCAGTTTGGGGTGGGGGTGATGTGAGTCTGCTGGTCCAGATAGGAAGTGAGTTGGTTCAGGATGGGCTGGGCTGGGCTTCTTTGGGAGCACATAGCCAAGGGTTCGGGGACCGGGCCTGGGTTGGTTGAGCCTCCTCGGGAATGCATCGCTTTGGGTCTGGGGTTAGGTCCTGGGCCTTCTCAGAGCCAAGTCACTCTTGGGATTGGTTCCATTCCATGTTGGGGTCAGGTCACTACAGGCCAGGGTTTGAACTTTGGTTCCAGGTGTCCTTGTGTGTCTTCCAGTAAGTTGGTTGGTTTGCTCTGGGCCTGTGTATCCAATGTCAGTGCTTGGGTCTGGATGTTCATAGGATCCTCAGACATGTAAGTAAATTTAAAAGAACATTATTAGTAATTTTTACAGACTTAAAATTTAGGGTTAAAAGCTTGGAACAGTTATAAGAAATGATAGAGTAAGATCTGTTGTTGAGAGCTCAAAAAGAGTTGCCCGGTGTCGGCGTCACCTAAAATACAGGGCCAGATGTATCCCATACTGCTTTGGGAACCTAAGGAGGAGACTGCTGGGGCACTGGTTAATGCTTCCCTGACCATAAGGAAGTGTCAGATGACTAGATATGGTTTCTTCATTCAAGTAGGGATATGCTAGCTAATTACAGACCAGTTATCTGATGTCTGTGGTTGGGAAATTATTGTAAACATTCTGAATAACCAGATTATCAATATTCGGAAAGGCAAACATTGATCAGGGATAGTGAGCACAGATTTGTTAGAGGGAGGCCTTGTCTGACTAATTTAATTTAATTGTTTGAAAAGATCACTAAGTATATTGATGAGGATAGTGCAGTTGATGTTTACATGAATTTCAGTAAGATCTTTGACAAGGTCCCACATTGAAGACTGATCCAAAAGGTAAGAACCACAAGATCCAAGGTAGGTTGGATCAAAATTGGCTTACAAATAGGAGCCAAAGAGTGATAGCGGACAATTCTTTTTGTAATTGGAAGCCTATGTCCAGTGGTGCCCTAAAGGGTTCAGTGCTAGTAACTTTGCTATTGTTTTTGTACATTAACAACTTCAATATCAATGCAGAAGGTTTAGTTAGTAAAATTGCAGATAATACAAAAAATTAGGGGTGTTGTTGTCAGTGAGGAGATGGTCTCAGGCTACAGTCTCAACTTGATCATATGGTAAACTGGGTAGAGCAATGACAGATGGGATTTAATTCTGATAAGTACAATTTTGGGTGCTCTAATTAGGTAAAGATATACACAATGAATGGTAGATCCTTAGGGAGTACTGAGGAACAAAGAGACAATGGTGTACAAGTCAGCACACATAGGTTGGTGAAGAAAGCATACAGAATGCTTACCTTTATTAGTCAGGGCGTAGAATATAGGAGCAAGAAAATCTTGTCACAACTTTATAAAACGTTGGTTTGGCTACAGATGGAATATTGTGTGCAGTTCTGGTCAACACACCATCAGAAGGACATGATTGCACTCGAGAGGGTGCAGAAGAGATTCACCAGGAGGTTGCCTGGGTTAGGAAATCTCAGTTATGAGAAGAGACTGGGTTGGCTGAGATTGTTTTTGTGGAGCAGAAGAGGCTGAGGGGGATCTGACTGAGACATACAAAACCATGAGAGGCATAGACAAAGATTATGACAATATCTTCCTCATGGCAGGCATGTCTAAGACCAAAAAATCTAAATTTAAGGTGAGGATCAAGCCAGAGAAAAAAAATATTTTCACCCGGGCATGGTAGACAGATGTAAAGTGCTGTCTAAGGATGGTGTAAGCAAGTATTCTTGCAACATTTAGGCACATCGGGATGAGTGCTTAAAATGACAGGGAATAGTACGCTATGGACCATGTATAGGTAAATGGGATTAGAAGAGTTTGGCGTTTGTTGGTCAGCATTGATGTGGTGTTTCTATGCTGTTTGACTCTATGACTCTTTAACTCAACCAACTTGTTAATCGCGATTTCCCTTTCATAAAACCATTGTTAACTCCGCTTGATTGCATTATGATTTTCCTGATATCCTAACAATGCACCAATTATGGACTATATTTTCCCTATGACAGCCATCAAGTCCAGGGCACTTATCAGTCTTTATTCCCATTGGTTTTCCTGGAACTTCTTCTCAAGTGATCATGATTATTTCAGCTCTCTTCACTCTTATGCCTCTTCATTTCTTACTATTCTGGGATGTTTTGTGCCTTCTACACTGAAGACAAAAATAAATACTTCTCTAAAATCTCACCATTCACTTGTTCTCTATTAATTTTCTTCTAAGGGTCTAATGCTTACATTGTCTTTCTGTTTGCCTATAGAAGCTCTTACTTTTTTTTATTTCTTGCTAGTCTACTGTTATACTTAACAGGCTTCAAAAACCTTACCAAACTTCTAGCCTACTGCTAGTAATTGCAGAATTATACATCTATCCTTTCAATCTGGTCACATCATGTAGTTTCTTTAGTTTTGGTTAGTTATCCTGTGGTGCATTCTTATATACTTTTTCCAATGGAATATGTATCTGTTGAGAATGATAAACTTATTTCCTTAAATGTTTTACCACCTTCTCTTTTAACCCATATTCTCATTGCATTGTAGGCATCTATGTCTTTATATTTTCTTTCTATTGCTCTTAAAGTTTAACACAATGGTCCCAGAGTGTTAGCTCAGTGGTTAGCACTGCTGCCTCACGGTGCCAGAGACCCGGGTTCAATTCCTGACTTGGGCGACTGACTGTGTTGAGTTTGCACATTTTCCCCGTGTCTGTGTGGGTTTCCTCCCACAGTCTAAAGATGTGCAGGTCAGTTAAATTGGCCATGCTAAATTGCCCATAGTGTTAGGTAAAGGGGTAAATGTGTGGGTTGCGCTTCGGTGGGTCAGTGTGGACTTGTTAGGCTGAAGGGCCTGTTTCCACTCTGTAAGATTGGTAAGTAAGTGTCTAGCATGCTACAAACCACTCTTGTCTAGCAAATCCTTGACTAGGAGGTTGTTGATTCATGTTTTGTCATTACACATTGTTTAAGTCTAAAATAAAGCTTCCTGTTGGTTCCAGAATGTTCTTAGAAACTGTCCCAAATACACTATGAGCTTAGGTACTTTTCACTAAAAGATCAAAGATTAAAATAATCCAGAGTAATTGCAACAATTTTTTAAAGCCTCCATTCTTTATTGAATTATACTCAACCCTTCAGTGTAGCTATTGTTGGGACTTCTAAACTATTCTCATCCATGATTTGGAGGTGCCAGTGTTGGACTGGGATGTACAAAGTTAAAAATCACACAACAACACACTGTAGTCCAACTGATTTATTTGAAAACACTAGCTTTCAGAGCACTGCTCCTTCTGTTGACATCATCAAGGATGAAGGAACAGCGCTCTGAAAGCTCGTACTTCCAAATAAACCTGTTGAATTCTCACCCATGCCTTCTTTCTGTGGTGTTTGTCATCTCTTCCAAAAGTGATTCTACACTTTGATCTTCCCAATTAAGATAATTTTTCACTACTAGACTGAACTTCCTAACAGAGCTAGCCAAACTCTTTTCCTTTATTTTTATATGTTCAATATTCAACTTTCAATCTTGGCCATCATGTCTCTTCAATGACTTTCATATCACGCACATTTATTACTATTTGTGTTATCAATTCATTCATCTTTTGAAGGTTGCATGTTTCAGGTAAAGAGGGTAAACAGGTGTAATTAAACATGTCACAAGCTTAAAGGCATGAATTTAACTTTCTGATCTTATTTACCTTTTGCTTATAGCATGTAATAATTTAGATATTAACACTATTGTGGTCCTGTGTTTTACGTTTGGCCTCTGACTTCATAAAACCCCTCAGCAGATATACTTTCATAGTCGTACTCATGCTTTTGATATACACTTACATCAAGACAACTGGATATATTAACCGCAACAAGGACAACTCCTTCACTTCCCATTCCAACTTTCTCCCCAGCCCAAAGTGCATGTCCTTAACCTAGCACAAGCAGGCAACACACCCTTCAAGATTCATGCTCGTGGCTGCAGAGAACAATACTTTTCCTTTACTAATTATACTGCCCCCTACAACTATATGCTTTTTCACTTTTTGCACTTGAATTGCCCACTTAGTTTTCAACTACAGCAACTGAACCAGTTCAACAAATGTAATGGCTGAGAATTCTCCATTGTTACTCTTTAGAGCTCCATGCCTGCCTCACTCGTAGTTATACCCTCTAATTCCTGACAATGGACCACATGAACCTAACCCTGGGGGGTGAAACTACCTCCAAACATCATATCGATGGAACCTTCTCTTCTTCCTGTAGCAGGAGTAGAAGGATGGATCTGAATTTTTGGTTGTGGGATTTATTAGCTCTATCACTGCTGCTTATACTGTTTGGCATGCAAATAGTCCTGTTTAATAGCTTCACTAGGTTGACATCTCATTTTTAGGTATGCCTAGTGCTGCTTCCAGTATGTCCACCTGCCCTGTTCATTGAAGTAGAAGGCCCTGGTTGGATATTCCATGCTATAAAATTGGAGATTACACTGAAGTATAATTCCATTGCTGCTGATTATCCACAATGTCTTATGGATGCCCAGGCGAAAGTGAGGACTGAAGATGCTGGAGATCAGAGTCAAGATTAGAGTGGTGCTGGGAAAGCACAGCAGGTCAGGCAGTATCCAAGGAGCACGAAAATTGATGTTTCAGGCAAAAGCCCTTCAGCAGTCACTCTTCCATATACTGTCACGGACAGATGCATTTGTGATATGCAGATTAGTAAGATGAAGGTTGAATGTTTTTCCCTCTTGTTGGTCCCCTCCCCAGCAGCCACAGACCCAGTCTAGCAGTTATGTCCTTTGGGACTCCAACAGCTCAATCAGTAGTGCTGCTGTGAAAGCCACTGGATGATGGATATTGAAGTCCCCCATCCAGAATACAGCTACCCTCAGAAACACTCATGTCCCAAGAGTGAATTAAAAAAAAATAAAGAAATTGTCATGCACTAACATAATTACATGACAGCAGTATATCTTGACTTTAATGTATAGTATTTCCATTCTATAACAATGAGCATTTTGAACACAAGATTCCACTATAAAAATGCAATTTTCAATGTTAAAATAGTTAGAATCGCTAGAGTGTGGAAACAAGTCCACACTGACCCTCCGAAGAGTATCCCACCCAGACCCACTCCCCTATTACTCTACATTTACCACTGACTAATGCACCTAGCCTACACATACCTGAACATTATGGGCAATTTAGCATGGCCAATTCACCTAACCTGCACACCTTTGGACTTGTGGGAGGAAACCGGAGCACCCGGAGGAAACCCACACAGACAAGGGGAGAGTATGCAAACTCCACAGAGTCATCCAAGGCTGGAATCAAACCTGGGCCCCAGGCGCTGTGAGGCAGCAACTGAGCCACTGCGCAGCCCTAGTGTTTATTTAAGTGTTTGTGATAGATAAATAAAACAAAGTCCCAGTGCAATATTTTCAGGTGTAATAAACTCATGGCTTATAAATGCATAATAATATAATTGTTTAAAGTCCAAGACAATCAATTACTGAAATTACATATGGAATTATAGTTAACTTGTTCACTGGTACTCTGAATATTTGGAAAGTTGAGAACTTGGCTTTTAAGATTAGTTCTTTAAGTTCTACCAGATTACCAGTGTATCAGACAAGTTCAAACAATGCACAAGTGGAATAACTAAGCATCCAAGTATGAGGAAGAGAGGAAGACAGAGAGAGTGCGCAAGAGCACACGAGAGTGCAAGAGAGTGCTCAAGCGAAGGAATCTGGTCAAGAAAGAGTACGTGAGAAAGCACTGCAGCTCAAGGCAGTAAGAGTGAGACAAACACTGTCCATATATGAAAATGAGAGAGAGAGAGTATGAGTGAGTGGGTGTGAGAGAGAGTGTGGGTGAGAAACTGTGAGAGTCAGAGTGAGAGAGAGAGAAAATGTGAGACTGACAGTGAGTGTATGAGAGATGACTAGTATTCCCTCCAATTTTCTCTCTGGCTGCACAGGTCTCAGAGGTCTTTGCATAACAGTGGCTTGCGGAACCGAAAGTCAATGGCGCAATTGGTATTTTGATTTGAAGCACCACATGCAGAACATTGGAGCAGCAATGCGCATGAGGAGCTTAGAAAGAATATTGTAAATGACTCTCACATATGGAATTATAGATAACTTGTTCACTAGTACTCTAAATGTTTGGAAAGTTGAAGCATTTGGTTTTTAAAATTAGTTCTTTAAGTTCTACCAGATTACCAGAGTATCAAACAGGGTATGCCACCACTGTATTTTCTGACTCCTAAAAACCTCTTTTTCTCTTTATGTTCCCAACAGAAATCATGTCCAAATAGAATCCTAACATTGGGGCTGCCTTCCTTAAATGGTGTTCGAGACAAATCTAAAATGGTTAGGAGGCTGCTGCAGGGCCAAGGGCAGCAACAATCCAGGGGCAAACTCAGGCAACCATGGAGGCTGAGGAGTATTCAGCTCAGGGATAGGTCACATCAAGGCTCCTCTGGATGCACGGGGTCTCCTGCAGACCCGGAGATTTCCAGCCCAGACTCCATTTGTAGTGTAATGAAGATGCAGGTTCGGTCTGCACCAAGACACAGTTAGAACTTTGCCAGATGTTGGAGAGGGACTTGCTGGCTTCAGGAGTGAGAGGCCATCTTCTCCCAATGGCCATGAAGGTGACAGTCACTCTGAGCATCAATATGACTGTCTCTTTCCAGGGACTGATGGGTGACCCTTGTGTGATCTCTCAGTCGTTCACCCACAAATACATCAAGACAGTGATCAATGTCATCTGCAAGATCACACCAGTTAGTTTCTTTTCCAAAGCAGGATATGAGTTAGTGAAGTATCCTAGGCAATAGGATGCAAAAACATAGCTGGCTTTCCCCTAGTGAAAAATGTAATCGACTGCACACATGACACTGAGTGGACTGTATCATAATACTTGCAGCATTAATCAATGGTAAGGAGCTCTATTCAATTAATGGGTTATGGCTGATGACTTCATTACACCTCCAGCCCCCCAACACTACAGACAATGTAAGATGCACATACAATACTGCCCATACTTTGACTGGGGAGTGATGGAGAAGGCAATAAGGCTGTTAAAGATGCAGTCCTTGGACTGGTGGTGAGGTGAGAAAGTAGATGGAGATATGGGATGCCCTTCAGGATAGTCCAGAAAGCTTATGCCGCATTATTCTTACATGTTACACGCTATAGAATTAGACCAGGCAACAAGATGATGTGCTGGAAATTCAGGACCTGGGAGAACAGGAGAGGTTTTTCTAAGCAAGACACTAGAGAGGAGGACAATGTCCCTTGTGCATGACAGAAATCAGCTGTGTCAGATGCTAAAAGCTAGACAAGGCCAGAATGTACTAGACAAGACCAGATCTGAGTGTCAAAAAATCATGGATGCTACATCTGTGACTGGACATGAACACGTCAAGGCTGCTTTCTTTTCACAGATACTGTCAGACCTACTGATTTTCTCCAACAATTTCTGTTCAGTATGTATGTGAGAATTGTGTGCAGCCAACAATCATAGAACGTTCAGAAGGCATTGGTCACAATGCCAGCATTTGTTCTGTATTGTGAGGGCAAACTGAATAGAGTCATAGAGATGTACAGCATGGAAACAGACCCTTCGGTCCAACCCATCCATGCCAACCAGATATCCCAACGCAATCTAGTCCCACCTGCCAGCACCTGGCCCATATCCCTCCAAACCCTTCCTATTCATATACCCATCCAAATGCCTCTTAAATGTTGCAATCGTACCAGCCTCCACCACATCCTCCAGCAGCTCATTCCATACACGTCCCAACCTCTGCGTGAAAAAGTTAACCCTTAAGTCTCTTTTATATCTTTCCCCTCTCACCCTAAATCTATGCCCTCTAGTTCTGGACTCCCCGGCCCCAGGGAAAAGACTTTGTCTATTTATCCTATCCATGCCCCTCATTATTTTGTATACCTCTATAAGGTCACCCCTCAGCCTCCGATGTTCCAGGGAAAACAGCCCCAACCTGTTCAGCCTCTCTCAATAGCTCAAATCCTCCAACCCTGGCAACATCCTTGTCAATCTTTTCTGAACCCTTTCAAATTTCACAACATCTTTCCGATAGGAAGGAGACCAGAATTGCATGCAATATTCCAACAGTGGCCTGACCAATGTCCTGTACAGTCGCAACATGACCTCCCAACTGCTCAATACTAATTGTTCCTTTTGCTTGTGTTCACTTTTTGTACGTAAGAAGAGCTCATGTTTGGAATTGTCTCATTGTCCAGAAGGGGAAGAACACAAATGGGTGTGGTGTGGGTGTCTGGTAGGCAATGTGGGTAAAGTAATAGTGACGTAAAGTGAGGGTGTTTAAATGGAATATAGCCAGAGAGGAAAACTGCTGTCTGGAGGTTAAACAGCAACTAGGGTGAGAGAATGAGGTTGTATGTTTCAGGAAGTGTCAGTCATGCCAGCTACTTGCCCTGAACAAAGTGGCTTTGTGGCTGCAGTCCCATTATGTTGCCATTGAAGGGCAGCATTAGTTGCAAAAAATGCTTGTCTGCTGCATAGCAGCCTTTGAAAGATGGTACAGGCACATGGTTTACTGGTCACTTGCCAAATATCTGGTGAATGGCAAATTGTTCAAGGAACTATGTATGATAAAATGGGAATGGAATCAGATGTGGGGCAAATTATGGGGGCAGGATAGATTGTTAATGAGGTTTGATTGGTAAAATACCGCAAAAAGAAAACTCACTTAACCTCTTAAATAAACCTTAAGAATCCCACATGGAAGCTCCTTTGGAGCAAGGAGCAAGCTGTATACACCAGGTATCCACTTTGGCTTTACTGTCGTGGTGATGCCCTGAGCCCTTGAATAAACCCTCGTCAACACAAAGGTGGATATAACTAGCAAATCTGGCAAACATACCTGGGAAATGAGTTGGAACCAAAGAAATTCAGGGCAATAGACAATAGATAATAGACAATAGGTGCAGGAATAGGCCATTCTGCCCTTCGAGCCTGCACCACTATTCAATATGATCATGGCTGATCATCCTTAATCAGTATCCTGTTCCTGCCTTATCTCCATAACCCTTGATTCCACTATCCTTGAGAGCTCTATCCAACTCTTTCTTATATGAATCCAGAGACTGGGCCTCCACTGCCCTCTGGGGCAGAGCATTCCACACAGCCACCACTCTCTGGGTGAAGAAGTTTCTCCTCATCTCTGTCCTAAATGGTCTACCCCGTATTTTTAAGCTGTGTCCTCTGATTCGGCACTCACCCATCAGTGGAAACATGTTTCCTGCCTCCAGAGTGTCCAATCCTTTAATAATCTTATATGTCTCAATCAGATCCCCTCTCAGTCTTCTAAACTCAAGGGTATACAAGCCCAGTTGCTCCAGTCTTTCAGCGTAAGGTAGTCCCGCCATTCCAGGAATTGACCTCGTGAACCTACGCTGCACTCCCTCAATAGCCAGAATGTCTTTCTTCAAATTTGGAGACCAGAACTGCACACAATACTCCATGTGTGGTCTCACCAGGGCCCTGTACAGCTGCAGAAGAACCTCTTTGCTTCTATACTCAATCCCTCTTGTTATGAAGACCAGCATGCTATTAGCCTTCTTCACTACCTGCTGTACCCTGCATGCTTATCTTCATTGACTGGCGTACAAGAACACCCAGATCTCTTTGTACTGTCCCTTTACCTAAATTGATTCCATTTAAGTAGTAATCTGCCTTCCTGTTCTTGCCACCAAAGTGGATAACCATACTTTTTTTTAGATTAGATTACTTACAGCATGGAATTTATCCACATTAAACTGCATCTGCCATGCATCTGACCACTCACCTAACCTGTCCAGGTCACTCTGTAATCTCCTAACATCCTCCTCACATTTCACCCTGCCACCCAGCTTAGTATCATCAGCAAATTTGCTAATGTTATGTCTAATACCATCTTCTATATCATTAAATATATTGTAAAAAGCTGCGATCCCAGCACTGATCGCAGCGGTACCCCACTGGTCACTGCCTGCTGTTCCGAAATGGAGCCGTTTAACTCTTTCCATTGACTGACGATGACAGAGTGCAACTACCTGTCCTACTTTGATGTTATTGATGATGATGCTCATATTGTTAGTCATTGTATGTGTTCAGGCTAGAGCACCTCCCACACTGTCTAATAACAAGGATCTCTGAAGGGTTTATACAAAGCCATAAATTCCAGCATAGCATTGATGACCTCCAGAATTTTGGATGTCACTTCAGAAGCAATAAGCTCTCAATCTCATTACAATTCCTGCAAACAAAGATTTTTTCACCTAGGCAAAAATGTACTTATATCTCAGTGTTTAGTCATTGCCTGCCTGTCAATTGTTCAGTTCCAATAATCCCTGCAGACCTCACACTTCACCTAACCATAAGTCTCACCTAGCTCAACAAACCCAAGCACTGACAGTTAAAGCCACAATCCAATGATAAATATGTAGCCTAGTCCATTTCAGCATGTTAATGGCAGACCTTCTGTCCCATAACTGTTTTCTGTTCACCAATAGATGTGTTCAAGTTAAAATGGAAAACTTGGTATGTTCCTGATGATTTCTTGGTATGATGGCATATTTGCTTCATTACCCATTCCCAATGATAATTATGTGCTGACACCAGGAGATTAAAATTTAACCTTTATGTTGAGATGTGACATGCTTCTACCTTAATATATTTTTTATTTAAGGGCAGATTGCACAGTAATAATAACTTTCACTGACAGAATGGTCAGCAGACTGTATCTCTGGAATATACTGGGGATATGATGAAAGTGCTAATTTGGTGCATCTGGTGTAGGCTTTACCTCTAGTAGGGGTCCTTTACCTGATACAGCAATGATTACATAGAAAACCTGTGTGTTGATAATGTGATATTTAAAGATCTAGATATTACTTACAGCTATATGCCATATACAATAGTGTACATTCACAGACACTCAAGTATCTGAAATAATATTTTTTTTGTTACAACAGAAAGAATGTTTCTGGTAGCATCCCATGCTTCAAGTGATCTGAATTAAGACAGAGTTTGACATCTTTAGATGTTCAGGTCACGTGCTATGATACTATGATGACATCATGAGTGTGTCTCTTAAAGGCTTGTAGATTGTGGGGCATAACGCAACAGTCTGTAATTTATTTAATTGATCTATAAGTTCTACTAGATAAAGTTAAACTATTAAAAAATCATTCAAAAGATTAAAAGATTAAATTTAAATTTTAAATTCAAATTCAAGTTAACTATATTTTGACTTCGTTGTTTCTATGACAAGATAAATTAGTATGGGTTTTAGGGTCAATTCGATTATAGATAACAGGTACTGCCTTCAAAGGGCTTTCAAGTTTTAAAACAGTACAATGGAAGGGGAGTGGCCAATTCTTCCAGCTCAGCTTTTCTCTGGTTTAGTTTGGTTTGGTTTTAGCAAGCAGTCAGTTTTTTTAGGCTACTGGTCAAAGAAGCAGGTCCATGCTGATACTGTCTCTCTCTCTCTCTCTCTCTGACATCTCTCCTATAAGAACCTATGTTTGATTTTATCTTTTTTTCCCCAAGGGGGTGTTTATGGGGATGTTGCAAGTATTTAGAACACATCATTAATTTGCAATAGAGTTGATTGGGTTTTCAAATAGATATGTTATTCTAAGTTCAGTTTTCTTTTGCTCCTGTATAAATAAATTGTTTTTTTTAAACTGAGTGGCTGGGCCAGCTGTATCACTTCTGGACTATCCACTTTCCATCTGCTTAAACCAATTAGAAAAGTTAGGGTCTGGGCTATCTTCTTGAAATGATTTGAAGGGATTTGGCCTGAGACCTTCGGGTGACCATTCTCCAGTGCGGACTTCAGGACAGGCAACAAAGCAAAGTGGCCGGTCAGAGGCTGATAGCCAAGTTTGGTAGCCATGGGGATGGCCTCAAACACGACCTTGGATTCATGTCACACTGCAGGTGACCCCCACTATACACACACACACACACACACACGTACACTTACAAGTTTGTGGGATGAACTTGTATTTGCAGAATTACATTTTGTTTTGCTCAAAAACTGCATGAGTTCATGTAAGATTCGGTAAATTCATTTTTTTAAAAATAGGATCAGTCCGAACATTGGGGCACCTCACACCTTCAATGCATTATCTGGGCCAACATGGCACCTATTGTTAACGTTCATTTGAGAGTGTAAATTTTAAAAAAGGTTTTGTGTATTTCACATGAAAGAACTGAAACCAACATGGTCATTCTAACAGATGAGAGACTTAACAAACAATCCAAGTCTCTTTCAATATATAATTTCAGTTGCATCATACTATAAACTTTTGCTATAAATTCTGAGTTTTACAATCTTATACTTCACAACCATCTGATGAAGGAGCAGCGCTTCGAAAACTAGTGCTTCCAAATAAACCTGTTGGACTATTACCTGGTGTTGTGTGATTTTTAACTTTGTACACCCCAGTCCAACACCAGCACCTCCAAATCATTCATATTTAAAATACTGAAGTTAACATTACATTTTAAACATATCAAAAGTCATGTTAAACTACCTTGTGAAAAAGTTATACAGAAATGTTATATAGGGCGGCACGGTGGCTCAGTGGTTGGGGCGGCATGGTGGCTCAGTGGTTAGCACTGCTGGCTCACAGCACCAGAGTCCCAGGTTCGATTTTCCCCCTCGGGCAACTGTCTGTGTGGAGTTTGCACATTCTCCCCATGACTGCGTGGGTTTCCTCCGGGTGCTCTAGTTTCCTCGCACAATCCAAAGATATGCAGGCCAGGTGAATTGGCCATACTAAATTGCCCATAGTGTTAGGTGCATTATTCAGAGGGAAATGGGTCTGGGCGGGTTGCTCTTTAGAGTGTTGGTGTGGACTAGTTGGGCCGAAGGGCCTGTTCCCACACTGTAGGGAATCTAATCTAATCAAAATGTTATAATGAAACACTTGGGCAAGCTGAAAGTAGAAGCATAAAAATGTCAGCAGTGTGAGGTACAAGATGCTGGTAATTATTAAAATAACTTTCATTTTGTTTACTCGCAGAGTAAAAAAGTTACAATAGCCAATGCAGAGTTCAGAAACACTCTGGACACAAATGTAACTACCTGCACTCACCCCCATCTCAATTGCAGCATGAATCCCCTCTCCCATTTATTGACCCTCCAACTGGGATTTGAACCTGTGATTTATGGTGAAGGAGAAAGCTCAGTTTTTGACCTTATTTAACATGTAATTGTTACTTGAGTCCCATGTGAATGGTAGCAAGATCAACATGATGGAGTAGGAAGGGTATTAAAATGTATTTGGCAGTCATAAGTTTCAGTACAGTTACTGTACTGTCTTCTGCATTTGTAACCAGGAATTCTGAAAGTTGTCTTCCTTGCCCTGTGCACAGTTTGAAAACATCTCCACTCAGCTGCAAAGGAAATTTGAGCAGGAGGATAATTCATTTGTTGGAGTCCGCATAGAAACTAACAAAGTTAGTACAATAAGAATGAAGTTTTGCTGAGGGATATCGAGTTCAAGTCCAAATTTAAAAACATTACCTTGAGGATAATCATTTCCGAATTACTATGGAAATCACTTAAACATGGGTGAGGGGAATCTATTCTGGAGACAGGAGAACCATTGAGAGTCTCAAAGTTCTTATTTTCAGGAAAACTCTTGACAATGACATGCTAATCAGGCACATAACTGGATATTGATGGGCCTTCCCTGGAATCAAGGACTCCAACAGAAGAAGTCTTTCCCATCGAATCAAAGGCCACAACCATCTCTTCATTGCTGGCAGTCACCAGGGAGGCTATAACTGTAATATGCCCATCCAATGCCCAAGACCAAAGATGAGTGATAGCAGAAGAGAAAATTAAATGTTGCAAGTCAAAAAGGAGGCAGCAATTGCAGGGTGAAGTAGCTTTGTAGCAAGTACTCTTTCCTGAGGGTTTGTCCCTAGAGCAGGCATTGATTGTTTTTGAATAAGGGAGGCACACATCCCTGGAACCCCAATAGGTGTTTGTTTGTCAGGTTTCTTGAACTGTGTGCTAATCACTTAATGCTGGATGAATATACCAGTAGCGATGGAATGCAAATGATAAGCAAGCATTAATTGGCAACTCTAGGCCAGGCATCCATCCACCAGCCAGACATAATCGAGTTACAGGCAGGAAGGCAATGGGGTTATTACATGCCTCTCTCATGCCCAATTAAATGACCTTTGCCCTCTTCATGAAAAGTTTGGTATTAAATGCCACCCAATTTTGAGAGAAAGTAAAAGCCAACAAAACATAGAAATTAACATTTAGTTATTTAGCCTCTCGATCTGTTTGTCTTTCATTTAGGTCATGTCATGGCTCTTTGGTATCTTAACTCTACATAGTGTTATGAAGTTGAAGGCGTGTACTGTACCTTTAAGAGAGAGTGAATGCTGTTCTGAACAGAGAGATTACAAGCAGCTGTGTATATGACTAAATGGCAGTACCAGAGTGTATTGGAAAATTGAAAATATGTAACATTTGGCTGTGAAATGGATACCTGCATTTTGGTTGCTGTTTTGACAACAATTCAAATTTAACCAATCAGTTTAAAATATGCCCCAGGATACTAAAACACAATCAATTTTGAATTTATTGTTTTGCCAACACCAAACCAATGAGACAATCCAATGTTGGGAATATAAAAATATAGACATTTTGAAAATTTGTAAGAGAGCAACTGCCATCAAGACCGATCCAAGGTATTTTAAAAAAACACTCTCTATCAAAGGTACCTTTTCATATGAAATGTATTTATTATAAAAAGGAAGAAGACAGCCAAAGGAATTCAGCAGCTGGAAGAGTGAAGTCACAGAAGCCGATAGCACCTGTGGTTTTAAAATTAACTTGATGTAATTTTAATAAGTATCGTATTGGAATAGCATATTGTTATAGAGTTGGAGGCAAATAATAAGCAGTTAAGAGAGAGGGGGGCTTAGATTATAAATAGTTATTGTTTAATGTTCACTTTTAGAGTTAAAAAGTCAAATTGATGTTATAATCTTTAAATAACGGAATTTGGGAGTTCTCTGTCATTTTAACGGATTACAAGGTGAAATGAAACTTTCTGGGAGTTTGGTTTAATTAACAGAGGGCTTCACCATTGTGTCATAACGCTGGTAACTTTCCTTCTATTAGCTTTAATATCTTTGACAGATTTTTGTTAGGCAATCTGGGTTTTGAAATTTCTGATTTGTTTAGCCTCAACAAACATTTTGAAGGAAGAGGTCTAGGTTTACATTACCTTTCCATTAATTAGTGCTGCCTGACATCACCTTTAAATGGCCCTGGTCTAGTGTTAAATGGAATTGTATTTTACAGCCTGAAGCCATTAAGGTCCTTGTCAGCAATCCAATGTCATCCCACAATATGGAGAATGAGGGAGTACTGAAACAGAAGCCACAGCCATTGTAAAATACAACTTTAAAAAATCAGTTGGTTGGAATTTCTCACTTCTTTAAATTGCATTTAACACTTGTCATGCAGGACAATATTTGGATCGAGTTATATCAGGTACAAGGCAGCAGCAGAACGGCAGGTGGAAACATCTATGAATGGCACTGTGGATGCATGCAGTAATTAAACAGCAAGTAGGAAAAAAAGGGGAGCGGCTTGTTCTGGAGAACAAACCTTTAATGTTATTGCCAGAATATTGTAAGCACCCATAGCCTAAGTAAAACTTAGGTGTAGAAGTAAGTCATTCAGCCAACTGAATCTATTCTTCAATTCAGTGTGTTCATAGCTGATCTGACATCCCTCAACTTCATTCCCCTGCCTTTTCCCTATATACCTTACTGATAGACAGATTTTCAATCTCAAGCTTAAATATGTTTGTCGACGTAGCCTTGACAAACTTCCTTGGTAAAGAATTCCACAGATTCACTACCATCTGAGAAGAAATCTACCTGCATCTTTGTCAAATTGGGTGATCCGTTGCTCATGCCCTCTGGTCCTAGACTCTCCCATAAGGGAAAACAAACTCTCAGCACTCCCCAAAGAAACTTGTATGTTTCAAAATGGTTGCATGTCATTCTTCTAAATTCCACTGAGTGGAGTCACAATCTATTCAACCCTTTCTCATTAGAAAATTCCGACATACCCAGGATCAGCCTAGTGAACTTTAGTGCCTCCAATGCCAGTATATCATTTCCTAGATTAAGGGCCCAAAATTGTTCACATTATTGCTGTGGTCTGACTAGTATACTTGTTTGGTTTTATCAAATCCTCCTTACTTTTACTGATCCATTCCCTTTGGAATGTTAGCTAAATACTACATCAGGTGTAATGACATGGGTCTTTTCCCTCGGGTGGAGGAGTTCAAAACTAGGGGACATATTTCTAAGGTGAGAGGAGAAAGATTTAAAAAGGACATGAGGAAAAAATGAGACCGGTTCTTGTGTGGTATGAATCGCCAGAGAAAGTGATGGATACAGATATAGTTACAATGATTAAAAGATTTTTGGATAAGTTAATGAATAGGAAAAGTTTGGAAGGATATGAGTCAAACTCAGGCAAGTTGGATTAGTTTAGTTTGGGAAATATGATGTCATGGACTGGTTGGATAGAAGGTTTTAATTCCATGATGTATGATTCCATGACTCAAGTGAACCAGAACAGACTTCTGGTGTGCTCATAATCCCTCTCATGCCGAAAGTCCTGCCCTCGACATCAAATAAGTGGGGAGACCCTTCAATGCCAAATAGTCCTATTGCCACCAACTAGCTACCAATTAGCTAGACAATTCTTGATTTAGAAGTTGGAGTGAGTAGACCAACTTTCCATTCCACCTCTCTCATTCAGAGGAAAACCAGATAATTCAATCCAAAACAATGTTCCTTTGTTTCTGTCAATCTATCCTATCAAATCTGTCAATTATCTTTTAAGACTTCAATTATAGCATCTCTTAATCTCTTCAAAAGTGTAAAAAATTATTTTTAAATGTTGCTGTATTTTGATTATGGAATGAAATGGGAAAATAATGATTTTAAAAACCAAGGCAAGTTGAAACGTTGCTGCACTTTTGAAAGGAAGTAACATGACTCTTTTTAAAAATCATTATTTTCCCATTTCATTCCATAATCAAAATACAGCAAAATTTAAAAAATATATACTTTTACACTTTTGAAGAAGATTAAGAGGTGATATAATTGAAGTCTTAAAGATAATTGACAAATTTGTAATGGGATTGTAATGTAATGGGAAAATAATGATTTTAAAAATCAAGGAATGGTGAAACATTGCTGCACTTTTTGAAAGCAAGTAACATGACTTTTTTTTAAAAATCATTATTTTCCCATTTCATTTCACATTAAATAAAATAAACAGAAAAATAACTACCTTCTCTACACTGGTTCAGTTGTCAGCTGACAAAAAAACAGCAGTACAGACTCATTGATTTTCTGACAGTGAGGAAATCTTTTTTCCAGCATAGATGGAAGTTACACATGGAGTTCTTGTGGAATCTCCAGCATAGCAGTCTCCAAAGGAAGTTTCAAGGAATTTAAAGACTCTGCTCAGCATTTCTTCAATGCCTGGAACCGTCCAAAAGTATGTATTGACAAAAACAAAATCCTAATGCAGTTAAATAAATAATAAGTCAAGAAGAGAGTTTGACCTTTAAATACCTAGTTCAACAGCTGAGTAATTATTTAAGTAATAACTACCACCCAAGTTCACCTTCCCCAGACACTGAACTGAATCCGCACCCAACCACTGGACCCAACACACATGACCTCCTAAACTCTTGCCTATTCTAATCTGGTCTAACCACCTAGCCCCCAACCTTATCCACCTGGCAACCTAACCTCCCATTTAGCCCATATAGTTACCCTGTGATATTGGTATTTTTAATTGCAAAATTGAAAAAGGGGGCCTGGTGTGCATTCCCCTGATTGACCTACATGACAGGGACCTGTAAGAATCTAACTACTGCTCTGCATTTCTGAAGCCGCTCTGAAAAGAGTCATTGAATTAAAACGAGGCAGAGTGACAAGCTGGGTGTGATTGCCACTTAGAGTCATAGTGTAATATAACATGGAAATAGGCTCTTTGACCTAAACTGATTCATGCTGCCCACTCAGCTAGTTCCAATTGCCTGCATTTGGTCCATATCCCTCTAAACCATTCCCATCCATGTACCTATCCAAATGTTTTTTAAATGTTGCTATTGTACCACTTCAACCACTTTCTTTGGCAGCCCATTCTATATACACATCACTCTCTGCATAAAGAAGTTGCCTCTCAGGTCCTTCTTAAATCTTTCTCTCTCACCTTAAACTTACGCCATCTTGTTTTAAATACCTGTTCGCTGGGAAAAAGGCTGTATGCATTCACCCTATCTATGCCCCTCATGATTTTATGCACTTCAATCAGGTCACCCATTATTCTCCCACATTTGAGGAATAAAGTCGTACCCTGCCCAACCTCTTTCCATAACTTAGGCCTACTAGTCCTGGCAACAGCCTTGTAAATCTTCTTTGCACTCTTTCCAGTTTAACTACGTCTTTCCTATAACACGGTGACCAATACTGTACACAATACTCCAAGTGTGGCCTCACCGACTTATACAACTGTAACATAATGTCCCAACTCCAAAACTCAATACCTCAACAGATGAAGGCCAGCATGCTAAATGCCTTCTTCACCATCCTTGCTTTCAAAAAATTATGTACTTGTACTCCTAGGTCCCTCTGTTCCACAGCACTCCTCAGGACTTTACCGTTTACTGTATAAGTCCCACCTTGGTTTGACTTTCCAAAGTACAACTTCTCACATTTATCTGTGTCGAATTGCATTTGCCAATCTTCAGTTCACTTTCCCATCTGACCAAGATCCCTCTGTAAATTTTGATAACCTTCCTCACTATCAACGATACCTCCTAATTTTGTTTCATCCACAAACTTACAAACCATGTTTTATAAATTCACATCCAGACCATTTATGTCAATAACAAATAACAAAGGTCCCAGCACTGACCCCAGGGGCATACCACTCATCACAGACCTTGAATCTGAGAAACAGCATTCAACCATTACCCTCTGCTTCCTACCATTAAGCCAATTTTGAACCCTATTACTTAGCTGCCCCTAGATCTCATGCGACCTTACCTTCATACCTAGCCTGCCATGCAGGACGTTGTCAAAGACCGTACTAAAGTCCATATAGATAAAATCCACTGCCCTACCCCCATCTATTCTCTTGGTTACCTCTTCAAAAAATTCTAAGACATGACTTCCCACGCACAAATCTACGCTGACTATCCCTAATCAGACCTTGACAATCCAAATGTTGGTTGTTCCTGTTCCTCTCCAACAACTTGCCTACCATTGATGTCAGTCTCACTGGCCTGTAGTTCCCTGGCTTGTCTTTACTACCTTTCTTAAACAATGGAACAGCATCAGCCACCTTCCTGTCTGTCAGAACCTTACCAATGGCTAAAGATGAAGCAAAAATCTCTGCAAGGGCCTTTATAATTTGTTCCCTAGCCTCCTATAAGTCCCCTAGGATGGATTTAATCAGGCCCCGGGGATTTATCCACCTTAATGTGCATTGAGGTTTCAAACACCTCCTTTCTGGTAATATGTATGTGGTCCAAAATATCCCCACTTGTTTCCCCATGTCCTCAGTAAACACTGAGGAGAGATATTCAATAAAAAAATCTCCCCAATTTCTGGCCATGCTGATCTTTAAGGGGATCTATTGTCTCCTTAGCCAGACTTTTATTCTTAATATAGATATTCAACCTCTTGGGATATCTTTAACCTTACCTGCCAGATCTATCTCATACCTCACTTTTGCTCTTCTGATTTCCCTCTTAACTATGTTTTTACACTTTTATAGTCATCTAGGCATTCACCTAAGCCTGATAGCTTAAACCCAATGTATGCCTTCTTCTTTTTCTTGGCCATAGTCTCAAATATCCCTCATCAGCCATGAATCTATAAATCTACTAACTTTTCCCTTTACCCTAATAGGGACATATTGTCTGTGGACCCTTGATGCATACTTCTTGGAAATCCTGGCCCATCAGCAAGAGAGACTGCAGAGTGTTAGCAGACATTAGCTTTTCACACTCCAACAAAGTTTAAAGACAGAAAGAGGTCAGAATCAGAGAGGGATCGGGACTTAAGGCAAGTGACAGTTTATGTGACACCCACAGACAGAACAAAAGAGCTTTTGCAAAATTGTCCCAGAAAATTCAGTCAAGCTCCACTATAGTAACATGGAGATGAAAGTAACAAAGTTAAGCAAAAAAACTACCCTGAAGATTGAAAGATTTTAAAATAGAAAATCCAGTATTGAAGGTTTGAAATCATTATGGCAGGAAAGATAACAATCACTGGACATCATTTCTCTAGTCAAGATGTGACCACAGCAGTCCCAGTTTTAATACTGCACCCTCGCCCAGCAGTCTCTGGCATTGAAAGTACCTTGTAGAGGACAGGAGAGAAACTGACAAGTTCCTGATCTGACATCCTCACAATCATTTACATGTGAGAGGCAATTAAGCACCTTCACTGCTGGGAAAGAGGAAAAAGAATCGATAGTGGTGCTGGTAGGTATTGGGCTGCTGGCAATTTCACGTTCTTTTACAATTATAACAGCTAATAGTGGAGTAAAATTCAAGCATTGTGCAGACTCAGGGGGAAAGATTCCTGAGGATTTTCCAATTCCTGCTTTAATGTTTGAGAATAAAGTCAACAGAGTCCTTGAACAAATGATGCACTGATGATTTCAATAATTCATGCCATTTCTCCAATTTCCCACTAAACATGTGGCAATCCATCAAGATCAACAGGAATGAAATGAGGGCCTGGACTAAAATGAAAAACTAATTCTGAAGGGCAATTGAGGCCTTGAAGATGGTGTTGTGTGATTACTGGGATAGAACTACAGCATGCAAGTGTATGAGGGAAAAGCACAAGATTGGTATTAAGGTAATATTGCTCATTTGAAGAGCTAGTATGATGGGTTGAATGGTCTCCACCTGCACCATAACAACTCTGTGATTCATTATTGTTTAGTTGCTTACCCACAGATGAAAGTTGATCATTAATGTATCAGTACATAATTCCCCAACTTTTATTAACAGAAAATCATTGTACGTGATCACCAGGAAAAAATAAACAAGACTATTACAGCGTGTGCCAGTAATAGATATTTTGGAGGAGTCAAGAGTCCTACTTCTACTTAAAGCAAGAAGACAGACAAAGATGGTGTTGAAAATTCAGGTACTCTCAAGACACCCTCCAAAGGTCAATAATAGTGGTCATTCCTGGGAGTGGTTGGAACCTTTTTCTTGGGAGTTGACTTATCATCTTATATTGATTCTACAATTGTGAACTGAGGAATATAACAAAAGCTGCCCCTTGTGATCTGGTTGGGCTGTTCAAGGTTTTCTCATGCATGCTTTAATCTCTATTAGATGGGTCAGGAAAGTACATGCTGATATTAAACTCATTGAGTTAATTCATTTAATGGCTCTTAATTAAAGAGTTTAGATACATTCACTTAGTCAACTGATACAATCTAATAACTGAATTATACAAAACAATGAGGAATTTAATAACTTCACACATGGGCTGGAGAAAAGGGAACATTTCAAATCAAGCAAACATAGAAACTAGGAGCAGGAGTAGACCATATGGCCCTTCAAGCCTGTTCCACCATTCAATATGCTCATGACTAATCCTCCATCTCAATTCCATAAACCTACTTTCTTCCTAAACCCTTCAATGCCTTTAAAATCTAAAAAAATTACCTTTCTCTTTGAGTGGGTACTTGGGGAGATCTCACTACCGTCACAGCCATTTACCTCTTGAGCCTGTTTTGCCAAAAACAAAATAATGGCTGATCTGATTGTAACCTCAAATCCACATTCCTGCCCACTCATGATAACCTTTTACCCCTTTGCTTAACAAGAATCTACCTCTTCTTAAATATGTTTAAGAACTCTGCATCCATCAAATTTACAGGAACAGGTTTCCAAAGACTCACATCCCTCTGAGAAAAAAATTCACCTCATATTTAAAAATGCGTTATCCCTAGGTTGTGATTCTCCCATAACAGGAAATATCTTCTGCATATCTAACCTGCCAGGAACTTATGGAAATTTTTGAGTCAACCTGTTCAGATGTGCCATGGCATGTCTGGGTCAGGCCATCTGATTCAGAGTTATGGACACAAGAGCCTTTTATTTCCATGAATTAGATTAACCAAATGCTATGACACACTTCTGGAGCAAGTGGGAGTTGAACCCAGACCTCCTGGTTCAGAAGTAGGGACACTATCATTGCCCAACAGCTTTCCCTCTGGATCTCATGGGTTTCAGTAAAATGGCCCCTGAACTGGCCATTCCCCTTGCCAAGCTATTCTAGGACAGCTAAAACATCAGCATCCACCTGATGTAAAAATGTGCCCAAGTATGTTTACAAAAAAGCAGGAAAATTTATATATGCTCAATTTCCATATCACTGGTGTAAGAAAACAAGAAAAGAAAACAACCCAAGCCTTTTCCAGTATCTCCTTATAGCCCAATTTCTTCAGACAACATCCTAATGAACCTTCTCGAATACCCTCGCTAGGTCTATCCTTCCTGTATTGAGGTGACCAGAACTGTATACATATTCTAGTTGTGGCCTGACCAATCCAGCATTACCTCCTACTCTTCTACATTATGCCATGAAGAATGACAGCTATTGTCCTATTTTCCTTTTTAACTATCCTATTCATGTGCTCTTCAAATTTAGGGATCTGTGAATAATTTCCCAAAAGTAATTCTGTTCCTCTAAGCCATTCATTGCATACTCCATCATCTTGTTTCTTCTTCCAAAATGCATCACCTCACATTTATCAAGATTAAATACCATCTGCCACTGGTCTGCCCATCTGACCAACCCATCCATATCTTCCTGTGGCCTCCAACCACCTTCTTCACTATTAACCACTCTACCAATTTTGGTGTCATCTGCAAATTTTCTTAACATTCCCATCATATTCTTATCTATATCGTTTATGTATAACAAACAATAAGGGTCCCAGTACTGATCCTTGTGGTATGCTACTGGACACCAGTGTCTTGTCGCTGAAACAACCTTCAACCACTAATCTTTTATGTCGTATTATTAAACCCGCTCTGATCCATCTTGCCAACTTTCCCTGAATTCCATTTGCTTTAATATTCTCAATCAGATTCCCATGTGGCACCTTGTCAGACATTTTGCTAAAATCCATATAAACTCCATCAACCGAACATCCCTCATCCACACATTTGATCACATTTTTAAAAAATTCTACCAATTTTGTTAGGTATGACCTCCCTCTGAGAAAGCCACCTGACTCTCCTTAATTAACCCATGCCTTGACAAGTGGGTATTAATTCACTCATTCAGAATTTTCTCCAATAGTTTCCTTATCACTGAAATTCACCAGTCTATAATTTCCTTGTTCATCTCTACCATCCCTCTTAAAAAGTGAAACTACATTAGCCATCCTCTCATTCTCTGGCACTTCCCCTGCAGCCAGAGAGGAATTAAAAATCTGTGTCAGTGCCCCTGCAATTTCCTGCCTTGCCTCTGATAGCATCGTTGGATGCAATTCACCCAGGTGAGGCAATTTATTTTTAAGCCCAGCAGAGCCTCCAATACCTCCCCATTTCCTATATCAAATATGCAAGCTCCTCACAGGCTCTTTTCTTGAATTCCATACCTATGTTCTTCTTTTCCAGACTAAGGACTGAACAGAGTATTCACTCAACACCCTTCCAATATTCTGAACACAGCTTGCCTGCTTGGTTCCTATTGGGCCCTACACTTTCCCTGATTAGCCTGTTCACTTTAATGTATTTATAAAATATTTTAGGATTTTCCCTAATCCTGTTTACAACTCCTTTTTCATGTTCCCCTTTTGCTCTTCTAATTGCTTTCTTAAATTCCCTTCTGTACTTCATATATTCCTCTAGGGCCAAAACTGGATTGCTCCCTTTAGACTTGCTAAAATCCCTACTAGTCCTGAACTGTCCTAGATATCTAGCGCTATCTGAACTTATTGTTCTACACATCCCTTGAAAAGGTTGGACCTGTACACCTTTTCTTAAATGGCCCCTATTGTTCTATTGTGGACTTACCCACAAGGAGCTGTACCCAATCTATTGTGGCCAGATCCTGCTTTATTTAATAAACTCTACCTTCCCTCAATCCAAAGCCACCTATATCTGTATAGGCCATCTATTTTCTTGTCCAGAACAATTTAAAAAAGATATGAGGGGCAACATTTTGCTAGCAGAGAAAATGTTTCATATGGGGAAGTGGTGGATGGGGTTACAATTATAACATTTAAAATATATTTAGATAAGTACATGAATAAGAAACATTTGGAGGAACATGGGTCAAGCACAGTCAGATGGGATTAGTTTAATTTGAGATTATGGACTGATTGGACAGGAGGGTCTGCTTCCATGGTGTATGACTTTATGACGTTATAAATTAAAATGTGGTCACTATCATCTAAATGATCCTCCACTGCCACATCGAACAGTTGTCTGGCTTCTTTCCTCAGAATGACATCTAGCACTGTGCTATCCTTTGTTAGGTCTTCTACGTATTGACTGCCCTGAATACATTGCAAGAATTCCACCCCTTCTAAACTCTTAAAATGTTGATTATCTCAGTTAATTTTGGGAAAGTTGAAATCAGCTCGTATAATTAACAGAATATTGCATACCTCTGTGAATCATCTATCCCACTGGCACTTTGGAGGTCTATAATACACTCCCATTAAAGTAGCTGCCCCTTAACATTTCTAAGTTCTACCCACAAAGCTTCATTTGAGGACCCTTTCAAGAGGCTTTTTGTGTGGGAAATCTTGTCTCATGAACTTGATTGGGTTTTTTGAAGAAGTAACAAAGAGGATTGATGAGGGCAGACTGGTGGACATGATCTATATGGGCTTCAGTAAAGCGTTTGACAAAGTTCCCTATGGGAGACTAGTTAGCAAGGTTAGATCTCATGGAACACAGGGAGAACTAGTCACTTAGATACAGAATTGGCTCGAAGGTAGAAGACAAAGGTTGGTGGTGGAGGCTGTTTTTCAGAATGGAAGACTGTGACCAGTGGAGTCCCACAAGGATCGGTGCTGTGTCCACTACTTTTAGTCATTTATATAAATGGTTTGGATGTGAGCGTAAGAGATATAGTTAGTAAGTTTTAAGATGACACCACAATTGGAGGTGTTGTGGATAGCGAAGAAGGTTACTGCAGATGCTGGAGATCAGAGCTGAAAATGTTGCTGGAAAAGCGCAGCAGGTCAGGCAGCATCCAAGGAGCAGGAGAATTGATGTTTCGGGCATGAGCCCTTCTCCAGGAATGAGGAGAGTGTGCCAAGCGGGCTAAGATAAAAGGTAGGGAGGAGGGACTTGGGGGAGGGACGTTGGAAATGCACTAGGTGGAAGGAGGTTCAGGTGAGGGTGATAGGCCGGAGTGGGGGTGGGGGCGGAGAGGTCAGGAAGAAGATTGCAGGTTAGGAAGGTGGTGCTGAGTTTGAGGATTGGGACTGAGACAAGGTGGGGGGAGGGGAAATGAGGAAACTGGAGAAATCTGAGTTCATCCCTTGTGGTTGGAGGGTTCCTAGGCGGAAGATGAGGTGCTCTTCCTCCAGCCATCGTGTTGCTATGGTCTGGTGATGGAGGAGTCGAAGGACCTGCATGTACTTCAAATTACAACAGGGTCTTGATTAGATGGGGCAATAGACTGAGAAGTGGCAGATGGAGTTTAATTTAGATAAATGTGTGGTACTTTGAGAAAGCAAATCTTAGCAGGACTTATATACTTAATGGTAAGGTCCCAGGGAGTGTTGCTGAACAAAGAGACCTTGGAGTGCAGGTTCAAAGCTCCTTGAAAGTAGAGTCACAGGTAGATGGGATAGTGAAGAAGACATTTGGCATACTTTCCTTTGTTGGTCAGAGTATTGAGTATAGGAGTTGGGTAGTCACTTTGCGGCTGTACGGGTCATTGGTTAGGCCACTTTCAGAATATTGTATGCAATTCTGGTCTCCTTCTTATTGGAAGGATGTTGTGAAACTTGAAATGTTTCAGAAAAGATTTAAAAGGATGCTGCCAGGGTTGGAGGATTTGAGCTATAGGGGGAGGTTGAGTAGGCTGGGGCTGTTTTCCCTGGAGGATTGGAAGTTTATAAAATGATGAGGAGCATTGATAGAATAAATAGACAAGATATTTCCCTGGGGTTGGGGTGTCCAGAACTAAAGGCCATAGGTTAAGGGTGAGAGGGGAAAGATATAAAAGAGACCTAGGGGACAACTGTTTCATGCAGAGGGTGGTACATGTATGGAATGAGCTGCCAGAGGAAGTGGTGGAGGCTGGTACAATTGCAACATTTAAAAGACATCTGGATGGGTATATGAATAGAAAGGATTTGAAGAGATATGATCCGGATGCTGGCAACTGGGACTAGATTAGGTTGGGATATCTGGTCAACATGGATATGTTTCCGTACTGTACATCTCTAAGACTCAATATCATCTCTCTTTTTTTGCAGCAATTGACTCCTTTATTAATAGTGCTACACCACCACCTTTTCACACCTCTCTGTCTTGTCTACAGATGCTATACCTTAGAATGCAGTGTTGCCAATCCAGTCCTTCCCTCAGCCACGTTACTATGAAGGCAACAACATCATACTTCCATGTATCAATCCACACCACTGACTTAACAGTCACTCCTTGCGTTAAAAGAAAGACCATCTAGCCTTGCCTTTCTGACTTGATACTCAACAGAGCTGAACTCACTCTGACTTTCTTCCTTTGCTGTAATAATGTTTTGTATCTCTGTTTTGTTAATATTCTGTGACCCCCCCCCACCCCAACCAGACTGGTTTAAATTCCTCCCACAGTATGAGCAAACCTACCTGCAAGGATATTCATCTATATGTGGTTCATGGAGTGAATGTGGATGCAGTGACAATCAGTGGGCTGCTTTGTCCTGGATGGTGTCAAGCTTCTTGAGTGTTAGAGCTCCATTGATCCAAGCAAGTGGGAAGTATTCACTGCACTCCTGACTTGTGCCTTCTAGATAGTGGGAGTCATCCTGCAGTATTCCTAGTCTCTGTCTTGGTCTTGGGGTCACTGTATTTATGTGGTGAATTGAGTTGAGTTTCTGGTCAATGGTAAACTCCAGAATGCTGGTAGTGAGGGATTCAGCAATGATGATACCACTGAACATTAAGGAACAACTGTTGGACTGTCTCTAACTGGAAATAGTCATTATCTGGAATTTGTGTGGCTTGGATATTGTCCAGATCTTGCTGCATTTGGACAGGGGCTACTTCAGTATCTGAGGAGTTGGGAATGGTGCTGAAGATTATGCAATCATCAGCAAACATTTTAACCTTTGACCTTATGACAAAGGGACTGTCATTGACGGAGCAGCTGAAGATAGTTGGACCTAGGACATACATCGAAAAGTTGGAAATGCAGCAGGGGACCCCATCACACAGCAATAAGCAGATACTTTTAGTGGTGATTTTTGAAGGTTGTGTTGGCCCGAATACCTGAGAAAAAGTGATCTAATTTTGCACAAACATTTGAATGATATATTTTCTATGCATCACAGAGGATGGACCATGCCTGGGTAGATCTCTCATCCAAAAGACAGCACATCTGATAGCACTGTCTAAGCAAAATTAAATGTAGTGAAATGTTTTGCCTGAATAGAAAGGCAGAGAAGATTTACCAGATTGGTTCCAGAGTTAAGAGCCTTCAGTGATACAGAAGTGCCATGATTGTCCCATTTGAGCAGGGAAGGTTAACGGGGAATTTAACAGATTTGTTAATAACTCTCAGAAGTTTTCAGAAAGGAGACAGAGAAATATCTGCAGTGGCAAGACAATCAGTAACCGTTGGACAGGAATCCAAGATTTTAAAAAAAGAGAGCCAAAAGGGGAGATGAGGAGATTTTGTGTGAAGCATCCACCAAAAAGGGGTGTTGGAAGCAAATTCAAAATAATTTAATAACAAAATTGCATAAGTAAAACAGTACTAAAACAAGGGTTCTCCCATTTACTAGGGAATATTGTGCAGACATTAGCCATTCAGCCTGTTGAACGTGTTCAATCGTATATTACAATCATGGCTGATTGAGCACTTCACTGCCTTTTACCCACACTATCCCTTTAACTCTTGACACCATTGATGATTTTTTTCCCAAAAATCAACCTCTACTTGAAACATATTCAAAGCCTGAGCTTTCACAGCCCACTGCAATAGAGAATTAAAGATACACAACCAACTGAGTAAAATAATTTCTCCTCATCTCAGTGTTAAATGACATCTTCCCCTTTTTAACAGTGTGTCCTGGTTTTAGACTGCCCAGCTGGGGAAACCTCTTACCTTTATGTATCCTGTAAGTTGTGGAGTTCTAATACTCAAATCCCACAAGAATTTGTTCATCTGAGACTTTAATCAAGAAGGCAATAGGACACAATCTAATGCAGTAACTCAAGAAACTCTGTTGAACTTAATATCTATTGAAGCAGGGCAGCTACTTTATGGGTGGACGATAGCTTTTGCTTTTTTGGTACAGCTTAGGTCGATATCCAGGCTTTCTCTCTCTTTCTATCTCTTTCTCTCTCTCTATCTGTCTCTCTTTCTCCTTCCACCTGTCTCTCTCTCTATACACTCACACAAGATAACTTTAAACATTCTCATTTATGCACCTTAACAGTAGAAAGTTACTGCTTAGTAACTCTTTCCAGGCCATAACCTGCAGCATGATCACTTACTTTAGTAGTTGGTTTAGGGGACATAGGACCAATCTCACATTAGCTTTTGAGGGCGATGGACATTGATCAATATCACCACTCACTATGTCTTGACTAGTTCTGTAAATTGTCAATAATCCATGGGCCCATCCTCATCATTAAGTTTGTTATTACTATTTTGCTAAGATAGAGTTACTTGTTGCTTCTCTGATAAAAGGAAAAGGGAGGCATGTGCAATAATGGACTCAAAGATTGATATCTATGAAGTCTTATTTCAATCCTCACTTAACTGGGTGAAGTTCCTATTAAATCAGGCACTGACATATCACTCTCTGCTTTTCCCCTAGTCTGATTCTGCCATGTGAAATATTTGGAATGAGTTTACATTCCTTTGTTACCTTAACACAGAAGATCAGAAAATGTACTGATTTCTACAAACTGTCATTCAGTTTATGTTAAAATCTAAGGATTATAAAATTATAATCTTGGACATCATTACAAAGTTAACTCTAATTTGAAGTTTGCATTTAATTGATTGATATGCTTTTTCTTAACACATCAATAAAAAGGCATAGCTCTGGTCACGATTCCTTGATAAGATCTAACAAGTTTGGGAGTATCTTATTCAAGCTTGGAAATCTGGATCTAAAATTAAACAGATGTCTTTCTGCATTGCAGCTGTAAGTCAAAAACATTAACCTTCACTGACACAATCACATGGTACATTTATTTTTCAAATGAAGGAAGTGATGGATGCAGTTACAAGCTTTAAAAGGCATTTGGATAAGTGCATAAGTAGAAATGTTTTAAAGGAAATGAGCCAAATGCAGGCAGGTGGGACTAGTTTAGGATTGTGATTGGCATGGACTGGTTGGACCGAAGGGTCTGTTGCTATGCTGTATAACTCCATGAATCTAAAAATGGTCCCAGGGACCTAGGAATCTAAAACCTTCCCTCTTGCATCAACTCCTGAGCCATGCAGACGCCATAATTAGAGGAGTGCTGTCTCCTTGGTGCATTTAGTGGTGCTTACGTCTGCCATATTGTGTATCACAATGTACTAAAGTCAGTCAATGTACCTACTTCCTACTTATGAATTGGATGTAACTGCATGCAACAATTGCTCAAGAGGAATTGCATTCTCTTGTGGGAGGTGTTGAAAAGCAAAACTGGAGAAGTGCATTTCTTAGGTAGAGACAATCATTCTCACATTCTTTGTGAACAAATAAGAAAAAAGACTACTACAAGAAAACCAACTCCAAAAGCTCTGTCTGAGAGTAGCTTAGCATGGCAGTATCTTATTTTATACCATGCTTAATTGGTAAGCAACAAATAGGCATTGAGAACAGAAAATGATGCTGCTAAATGTACCCTTATTTTAAAAATTGCAAAAGCTTCCACACGCTCCCTCACATTGCTCCCATTCTCACCCAAGGGCCTGGACACTAAGAATTATACCCACTGGAACTAGAGTGACATATAAAAGCAGCAATAAATGGCTGATATAGTCCATTTATTTTCCATTTGTCACTAATTGTTCCAGAGCTTAGGCAGAGTAGCAACAAAAGAAAGATTACCCAGTGTAGTTCATGACAGAGAATGAACTACTATATGCTTTCTAATGCAAAAAATACTTAGTGCAAGTCAAATAAATGTGCATATCTTTATTGTAACCATCATTGGCTTAAGGTATTGAAAGTTCAACTACTACGTTTTACGGATTATCAAAAACAAGAAGATTTAGCACAGCTTTCAGTGAACTGGAAGAAATGAAGAGAATAGCAAGATACCTGTAGAAAGTATTTAAACGTAACACATTTAATGTCAGAACACAAGTGAAGGAATGCAAACCATCTGAATATATTACTTTGACTAGAATATTATTCCTGATGAAGGGCTTTTTCCCGAAACGTCGATTTTACTGCTCCGCGGATGCTGCCTGAACTGCTGTGCTTTTCCAGCACCACTAATCTAGAATATTTAAGGTAAGTGATAAGAATTAAGCGCATACATTTGTGAAAATATGTTGCAACACTGGATTCTTTTAAAGGGATATCATCTTTAAGGAAAATACTTTGACATTCTGTTTTGTACAAGTGATTCTGCTTTTGAGCACAAAGTTAGGATGATTTTTCACCTATTTCAAAATTTAAAGATGATTTAGCAAAGTTGTCTTTATGAAGACAATATTCTTTTAGTAATACCTCTCAATGTAGGCAAATTTACCAAAATTTTTCATGTAAAGTAAAGTTGCAATATTCCCTGAGGCTGGATTGTTCCCCTCTTTGGAATTAAGTCTAGTCGTGGTTTAACTTTCGGGTCATCACACCTCAGGCGAGAGGTAAGGTTCAGAAAGTGGGACTATCATAGGCAATCTCAGCCTATAGAGGAATTGAATCTGCATTGTTGGGATCATTCTGCACCAGCCATCCAGCCAACTCAGCTAACTGAGCCCTTTGTTCTGTATATTGTGCAACATTTTCTCAGCTAATGTTTACTGTCATTTATTGAATATAATATCATGACCTATTTGGAAATTGAATCTTAAACATACATGAAACTTTGAAATAAAAGTGATAGTGAAGTTTGAATACTAAAGTAATGAAAAACAATTGCAGCATAACTACTACAATTGAATTTACCTTACCAAATAACAAACTGCAGAGTCATACAGATACACAGGTTTCTACTGAACAATAGACATTGCGTTTCTCAATATGTACACATTGGAGAATGATCTGCAAAACACTTTCTCGATACAACTTTTGTATCGGGCTCGATGCCAACTTGCATGTAAATGAAAAGCAAACCAGTTTGTCCAGACCATTTGAAGTGCAAAGTTCATTAAAACAGGCTTAAACGGAGGCTGAAAGAACACATGTGCTGGAATAATCCATCTTCTAAATGATGATTGAATGTTTCTAATGAGGACTAGAAGCTGGAATAACAACAGTCTTTTAATCTTGTGTTTAACAGGATTGTATTTACACAGTAAGTAACTAGATTTTATTAATTTTTCTTATAGTTTTGAGCAAGGTTTTTCATTTAAAAGGACAGCCACAGAGCCTGAGGATAGGGAACTATGCGCAATAAAAACTAAGCATTTGAGAAACTCAGCAAGTCTAGCAGCATCCGTGGATTCAGAAACAGTGTTAAAGATTCAAGTCTGATATGACTTCTTCAGAATGAAAAGTTTCAAAAAGGAATCCTTTAGTTTCTCTCTCCACAGTTAATGCCAGGCCTGCTGAGTTTCTCCAGCACTACTTTACTTTCAGATCTCCAGCATCTGCAGTATTTTACTTTCATAGACCTCTTACAATGTTCGCCAATACAGAAGGCAATTAATTGTGCTGATTTCCAGTTGAGAAAGGATAAAATCAAAGAGAGATGTGAGAGAGATGGGAAGATTTGAATGTTTGCATAAAAGAAATTGGATCTATTTACATTTGGAAGAAAATGGGCTTATCAGTGATAGGCAGCATGGTTTTGTGCAGGGAAGGTCATGTCTTACAAACTTAATAGAATTCTTCGAGGAAGTGACAAAGTTGATTGATGAGGGAAGGGCTGTAGATGTCATATACATGAACTTCAGTAAAGCATTTGATAATGTTCACCATGGTAGGCTGATGGAGAAAGTGAAGTTGCATGGGGTCTAGGGTGTTCTAGATGGATAGATAGAGAACTGGGCAGCATGAGACAAGAGAGTAGTAGTGGAAGGGAGTTCCTCAAAATGGAGAATTGTGACTAGTGATCTTCCACAGGGATTTATGCTGGGACCACTGTTGTTTGTGATATATATATATATATAAATGATCTGGAGGAAATTATAGGTGGTCTGATTAGCAAGTATGCAGCTGACACTAAGATTTGTGGAGTAGCAGATGGTGAAGCGAACTGTCAGAGTATGCAGCAGAATATAGATAGATAGAGTTGGGCAGAGAAACGGCAGATGGAGTTCAATCCGGGCAAATGCGAGGTGTTTCATTTTGGAAGATCCAATTCAAGAGTTAGCTATACAGTAAAGGGAAAAGCCTAAGGGAAAATTGATGTACAGAGAGATCTGGATGTTCAGGACCGTTGTACCCTGAAGGTGGCAATGTATTTTGATAGAGTGGTCAAGAAAGCATACAGCATGCGTTCCTTCATCAGGCAGGATATTGAGTACAAGATTTGGCAGGTCATGTTACAGTTGTATCGGACTTTGGTTTGGCTGCATTTGGAATACTGCGTACAATTCTGGTCGTCACATTACCAAACGGATGTGGATGATTTGGAGAGGGTGTGGGGAGGTTCACCAGGATGTTGCCTAGTATGCAGGGTGCTAGCTATGAACAGACATTAGGATTATTTTCATTAGAAAGATGGAGGTTGAGGGAGGACCTGATTGAGGTCTACAAAACCATGAGAGGTATAGACAGGGCGGATAACAAGAAGCTTTTTCCTCAGAGTGGGGTCTCAATTACTCGTGGTCATGAGTTTAAGGTGAGAAGGGAAAAGTTTAAGGGAGATATACGTGTAAAGTTCTTCATGCAGAGGGTGATGGGTGCCTGGAATGTGTTGCCAGTGGGATGGTAGAGCCTGGCATGATAGGTCATTTAGAATGTATTGAGACAGATACATGAATGGACAGGGAGCAGAGGGATACAGATCCTTCGAAAATAGGTGACAGGTTTAGATAGAGGATCTGGATTGGCACAAGCTTGGAGGGCTGAAGGGCCTGTTCCTATGCTGTAATTTTGTTTGTTCTTTGAAACACGGGGAGAAGTCGTATCTGATTGAATTTCTCTATCTTGTGAATGTAGGAATTTGAGTTTCCCATGTTTGATCGACAAGAGTAGTGGGAGGAGTATATTGGTCCCATTTAACTTGTTTATCCCTGTTAGGAAGCAGATCTGCCAGAGGAAATTAAAGCTAGGTTGAGTTTAATGTGATGCAGATAGACTAAATGGGTGATAACTAAACTGAAGCAAAATATTGCAAATGCTGGTAATCTGAAATAACAACGGAAAATACTGGAAATCCTCAGCAGGTGGGGAACCACCTGTGGGACCACCTGTTGGAAAAGAAGTAGTCCTAATGGTTGGAACTTTCCTGATATGCCATGGGTCTACTGCTGGGACCCAGTTTGGTCCTTAGCCCACAAATGTGAACAGTGTGATTGTGGTGAGGGTATTTTACCTCTACTAAGTAACAAAGAGGTGACTCAGGAACCACTATTCAACTGGGAATAACAGTCCTCCTCCCAGAGCTGTCTGTCCAAACAGAGGCAGAGGTGACCTACAAACCTCAGGATTAACACTGATATAGGAGGATGCTGCTGAGGCTGTAGAGGGAAACAGAAGCCACCTCCATGTTGAGCAGCCTGTGATGACTGACAAAGAAGTTGTTAAAATATACCAAGTTAGGTAGGCAGGCCCAGCAATTAAAATGGTCAATTCTCCAGGTCAGCATTAGTAGCATAAAAGAGAACATTACTGGTGGACGGGTCTCTATGAACCATGGAGCAATTGGAAGCCTGCCATACTCGAGATGTCACCAGGAGGCTGCCTCAACATACCTAGCAGTCTCCCATGATGGGGATTGTGGTGCATTCTGTCACTTGGAAAATGATCACCGCCTTCTTGGGAGTATTCAGTAGTAATGGGATAGCAACATCGCAAGCAAGCTTCCCACCTAACATCATCCAATGCCATTTCACCAGCCAGTCTCTATGGCTGAAAATGTCTCAGCCAAAATTTCATGTCCAATATGCTCATGCCCAATGTGTACTGTAGGATATTCCATCTTTATACAACTAGTATCTACAGCAGTGCAGAAATGTCTTTTTGAAAGAGTCAAAATATAGTTAATTCCTTAGCTTAATTAAAATGTGAGTTTAAACCATGGCAGGAAACATGCATGGCTCCTAGGAAATTAAAGAACAACTATCAATCTAAAACAAACTGTTGTCATAAACTTGCACATACTTCACATGGTGGCAAAAAGAAAGAACTGAAATATTCACCATTTCCCAATGCATGTACCAAACAGTGGGACTTGCTCCCCAGTTGTTTTTTCAAAATTACTGACCTGTTCCAGCAGCGGATACTTGGGAACAAGCCTTAGCAAATGCACATTATAAATTTTATCCTTGAATAATCATGTTAAATAGCTTGCACTCTGTTTTTGAATGTACTGTACCTTTAGAAACTGATTATAGGGCCTTTTGATGCTGCAGCTAAGCCAATTGGAGCAAAAAGCATGAACATAAAGAAACCAACGCAATATTTAACAATTTAAACTTTTTCCAATAGTGTAGCTGCAAGTGCAGGTTAGATACGAGTAATCCTGAAGTGAGTAGCTTGTCACTGCATTCTCTAAAGCCTGTGCATCAAAGGTGAAATATTACTTGGCAGTAAAACTCTGATCTCTTCACTGCAACACATTAGACCATTAAATCACCATATAAAGATCATAATGGTTCTCCAATTAACATTACTTCATCTAATGTAATCATTTAAACCTTTATTAAAAACACATTACTTTTCAGCAACGATTATTCAGCCAGTATAAATTTACCTGAAAACATTGTGAAATTGTTAATTCGAATGTCGGATTACTTTCCAAATAGCATTCAAAAGAAACTCTTGGTGTTCATTTAAAATCAGCATCTCCCCTGTGTTTAAAAATGACATCTTCATAATCCTTCAAATTATAAATCAGTTCCACAAAATTTGAGGGCAAAACTTCTGTACACAGCTGTTTTTTCTCCAGGTGTCACGTTTTAAGATTGGAAGTGCCGGTGGTGGACTGGGGTGTGCATAGTAAAAAATCACACAACACCAGGTTATAGTCCAACAGGTTTATTGGGAAGCACTAGCTTTCGGAGTGCTGCTCCTTCATCAGGACAACCACCTGATGAAGGAGCAGCGCCCCAAAAAGCTAGTGCTTCCCAATAAACCTGTTGGACTATAACCTGGTGTTGTGCGATTTTTAACAATGTTTTGGAATGTCAGTGATCATAGCCCGCCAGCTTTTACAGCCTTTGATAATAGTCAATATCTCAGCGTTGTTCTCAAATCTTTATCTGTTCTGTTTCTTTAGCTATTGGTATATTTCCTTTTTTTTCCCTCCCGAATGTTTTGCTATCCTCATGTTCTAGTTTTTCGTCTCCTAAGTACACATTCAAGGAATTTTTTATTGATAGCTGTTTGGTTTTTCTGGTGTGTCTAGTCTTTTCTTAGCTGCCTTTTTAATTCTCACGTCATGGAAACCACATCTCTGTTGGTTTTATTCTCTGTTGTCTTGCATATTGTCATGAAATTGCTCAAGCTAGAATATAGGAACAGAGTACAATGTGACCAAGCCTTATTGCTTTTAATGTACACAACACACAAACCTCCTACTGCTTGCTAATTTAAAGAATAGTAGGTGCATCTAGGGTTCAACGTATGGAAATCATGAGAGGATACCAATTTAAGCCAGTCTGCACTACTTAAAGCCAATCTGTATCCCTTAAAAGGGAGGCACATTGTATCACTGGAGCAGGTTCTGAATGTTATTCATCAACTGATTTTGACCTGGGAATGGCAAATGTAAGTCACATTGTGGCAATGAGCAGGTGCCAAGATTTTCTACAGTGCACTGGATGCAGAGAAGGAAATATGTAAACATATCCATAGATGGTCACTAGACCCTCCAGCCAAGCTTTGCAAAATTAATTTGACCAGACAGCTATGATGGTCAATGCTAGTAGTCTAACCCTGAGGACCTAGATGCAATGTTGCAAAATGTTCAATGATTTTGTATGATAGTCAAGACCAGTTACTATAGCTTTAAACGTCATATTCTGCCAACTGCATGACACAGTCTCACACACTACCCAAAGCACATTCCCATCACTTACCAACTGACAATCTCCATCAATCACAATTCTTATCTAATATAGCTTTACATCACCTCATCCACTTAACACTTGTATAAGCCTCAAACAGCTTGCACACACTGGCAGCTTTTGAACAAAAACCACCACATCACATAAGCATATCACACCATGCTCACGATCACACAAATTGCAGGGCAAATTGACATACAACCTGGAATGGCAGAAGCTAACTGGCGAGGGACAGGTACAGTTGCAGAGAGTTTTCACAATGCATACATCCTTACCAAATCATAGATGCCACAAGTATTTGCTCCACCTCATCAGCTACAAAGCTGGTTCCTAGGTGACAGGAGATATGTACTGAGACCCAACTAATGACACAGTTCACAGTGTGCAAGGTGCAGATGAGGACAGTAGGTAGCGCTGCCCATCCTTAACAAGAACGACAATACAAGCAGGTGATGAATGCAAAGGGACTGGTGGTCTGAGATGCATTTGTTTTAGCAAGAAGTGTAGGCAGATGAACTTACGGCTTGGATTGATACCTGTGAGTATGATATTATTGCTATTACTGAGACTTGGTTGAGGGAAGGGCATGATTGGCAACTAAATATCCCAAGATATAGATGCTTCAGGCAGGGTGGAGAGAGAGGTAAAAGGGGTAGAGGAGTTCCATTACTGGTTAGCGAGGATATCACAATTGTGCTGAAAGATGGCACTATAGAGGACTCGAGTAGTGAGGCAATATGGGCAGAGCTCAGAAATAGGAAGAGTGAGGTAACAATGTTGGGACTGTACTACAGGCCTCCCAACAGTGAGCGTGAGATAGAGGTACAAATATGCAAACAGATTATGGAAGGTTACAAGAGCAACAGGCTAGTGGTGATAGGAAATTTTAATTTTCCCAACATTGACTGGGATTCACTTAGTGTCAGAGGTTTAGATGGAGCAGTTTGTAAGGAGCAACCAGGAGGGTTTTGTGGAGCAGTATGCACATAGTCCAACTCGGGAAGAGGCCATACTGGATCTGGTGTTGGGGAATGAGACCGGCCAGGTGGTTGAAGTTTCAGTAGGGGATTACTTTGGGAATAGTGACCATAATTCCATAAGTTTTAGAATATCAGTGGACAAAAATGATTAACAAAGTTGATTGATGAGGGAAAAGCTGTAGATGTCATATACATGAACTTCAGTAAGAGATTTGATAAGGTTCCCCTTGGTAGGCTGATGGAGAAAGTGAAGTTGCATGGGTTCGGGGTGTTCTAGCTAGATGGATAGAGAATTGGCTGGAAAACAGGAGACAGAAAGTAGTAGTGGAAGGGAGTTTCTAAAAATGGAGAACTGTTACCAGTGGTGTTCCACAGGGATCCATGTTGAGACTTTGTTGTTTGTGATATATGTAAATTATCTAGAGGAAGGTATAGGTGGTTTGATTAACAAGTTTGCAGATTGCACTAAGATTGGTGGAGTAGCAGATAGTGAAAGGGAACTGTCAGAGAATGCAGCAAAATATAGATAGTTTAGAGAGTTGGGCAGAGAAATGGCAGATGGAGTTCAATCCAGGCAAACGCGAGGTGATACATTTTGGAAGATCCAATTTGAGAGCGAACTATATGGTAAATGGAAAAGCCCAGGGAAAATTTGATGTAGAGAGAGATCTGGGTGTTCAGGTCAATTGTACCCTGAAGAGGCAATACAGGTCAATAGATGGTCACGAAAGCACACAGCACATGTTTTCCTTCATCGGATGAGGTATTGAGTACAAGAGTTGGCAAGTCATGTTACAGTTGTGTCAGACTTTGGTTCGGCCACATTTAGAATACTGTGTATAGTTCTGGTCACCACATTACCAAAAGGATGTGGATGCTTTGGAGATGATACAGCAGAGGCTCACCAGGATGTTGCCTAGTATGGAGGGTGCTAGCTATGAAGCGGGGTTTATTAGTTTGGTTACTTACAGTGTGGAAACAGGCCCTTTGGCCCAACAAGTCCACACCAACCCTCCGAAGAGCAACCCATCCAGATGCATTCCCCTACATTTACCCCTTCACCTAACACTAAGGGCAATTTAGCATAGCCAATTCACCTAACCTGCACATCTTTGTGTTGTGGGAGGAAACCGGAGCAAACCCACGCAGACATAGGAGAATGTGCAAACTCCACACAGACAGTTGCCTGAAGCAGGAATTGAACCCAGGTCTCTGGTGCTGTGAGGCAGCAGTACTAACCACTGTGCCACCATGCCGTTGAGTAGATTAGGATTATTTTCATTAGAAAGACGGAGGTTGAGGAGAAACCTGATTAAGGTCTACAAAATCATGAGAGTTATAGATTGGGTGGATAACAAGAAGCTTTTTCCCAAAGCTGTGGATTCAATTACTAGTAGATTAGGATTATTTTCATTAGAAAGACGGAGGTTGAGGAGAAACCTGATTAAGGTCTACAAAATCATGAGAGTTATAGATTGGGTGGATAACAAGAAGCTTTTTCCCAAAGTTGTGGATTCAATTACTAGGGGTTACGAGTTTAAGGTGAGAGGGGAAAAGTTTAAGGGAGATATGAATGGAAAGTTCTTTACACAGAGGGTAGTGAGTGCCAGTGGAGTATGTTGCCAGCAGAGGTGAGCATTATAGCCTCATTTAAGATACATCTAGACAGATAAATGAATGGGCAGGGAGTAGAGGGATACAGATCCTTGGAAAATAGGCTTAGATAGAGGATCTGGATTGTAGGCTTAGAAGGCTAAAGGGCCTGTTACTGTGCTGTAATTCTCTTTTTCTTTGTTATTTGTAATACAGTAGACTAGTGAACTGCTAAAGATGTGGTTCTGTGCCTGGAACTCTCAAATGAAGCATTTCAGAACTCACCAATAATAATGTCCAGGATCATTGTGATCAGCTGTGTCGTGCATAACATTGTTTAGTAATGAGGTGAGAATTCTGCAGAAAGGGAGATGGAAGAGCCAAATATCTTCTTTGACAAGCTGGAAGGGGAAGAAAATGCTGCTAATAAAGGAGTGAATCCTTTGGATGCAGCAACAAATGTCAGGCCACAGTTTAATGTGACAAACAGGCTCGTGACATTATCACCATCAAATTTGAGGATGAGTGAAGTCCTACAATATCTCAAAGCCATTAAGAGTTTTCATCCTTTTGGTTTCCCTCATGAACATTGAGATTTTTGGTTCATTGCATTGTTCTCTTGTTCTCATGACTGCATTATACTTTACAATCCAACCTTAACAGTGTTGGTAAATTATCCTGTGCATGAATCAATGTGAAATAATGCATATGTTAACATTATGATATCTGTGCTGCAAGGATGCAAATCTATTTCCATAATACTTCATATTCCCATATCTTGGATACCTGGAAGAAAAATTGCTGCAGGCTACATCCCAGAGTTCTGAAAGGCACAGCTGAGGAAAGTATAGAAGCATTGGTGGTAATGCTTTCAGTAATCACTGAAGTTAGGGAGGATCCAAGAGAAGTGGCAAATTGTTATTATAAACGTGTGTAAGAAAGCAGAGATGAGAACTTAGGAAATTATAGGCCAATCAGCCTGGCCTTGGTTCATGGCAAAATTTTACAGTCCATTATTATGTATAAGGTTGTGATTTACTTGGAAGTGATTCGGAAAATAGAGCTGAGTCAGCACAGCTTCATCAAGGGGAGGTCATATTTTACAAATCTGATAGAATTCATTGAGGAGTTAACAAACAAGTAGACACGATCTATGTGGAATCCCAGAAGGCATTTGACAAGGTTTTGTACAGGAGGCTGCTAAATTAAATAAGACTCCATGGTGTTAGGTTCAAGGATAGAGAATTGGCTGACTAGCAGAAGGCAGAGAGCAGGGATAAAGGGGTATTTTTCAAGAAGGCATTTGGTGACTAGTGGAGTTTCACAGGCGTTAGTGTTGGGACCGTAAATATTCATATCTTTTTTAATGATCTTGATAAAGGAACTGAAGGCGTTGTTGCTAAGTTTGCAGATGACACAAAGATAGGTGGAGGGACAGGTAGTGATGAAGAAGTGGGGAGGCTATAGAAGGATTTGGACCAGGAGAGTGGGCAAAGAAGTGGCAGAAGGGATTCAATGTGGGAAAGTATGAGATTAGGCATTTGGTAGGAAGAAAAGAACCATAGACTATTGTCTAAGTGGGTAAAACCTTCAGAAATCTGAAGCACAAAGGATATTGGGAGCCCTAGTCCAGCCCTAGTCTTTTAAGGTTAATAAGCAGGTTCAATGGTAGTTAGGAAGGCATTTCAAGGGGATTAGAATATAAGAGCAGAGATATGGTGCTGAGACTGTATCAGGCTCTGGTCAGACCACATTTGGAACATAGTCAGCAGTTTTCAGCCCTATATCTAAGTAAGAATGTGTTTGCAACTGAGGGGATCCAGAAGAGGTTTACGAGAATGATCCCAGGGTTGAAAGACGGGAGCTAGTGTAGGGGAGAAGGATTCATGTTTTTGGATTGTTGGGATATCTTCTGGGGTAGAATTGAAAGAGGACTAGTATACCGGTGAGGAGATTTATTAGAGATGCTCGGGAGGATTTAAATTAGTGAGGGGAGGGGGCTACTCAGGGAGATAGTGAGAAAAGAGATCAGTCTGAGAATGGTGCAGTTGGGAAAATGGGTGAGTCAAACAGTCAGATAAGGCAGGAACAAAGCAGGGAACAAGGTAGGACTGATAAATTAAACTGCATTTATTTCAATGTGAGAAGCAGATGAACTCAGGACATGGTTGGAAACATGGGACTGCAAAATCATAGCGATTACAGAAACATGGCTCAGGGATGGACAGGACTGGCAGCCCAGTGTTCCAGAGTATAGGTGCTATAGCTAGAATAGAAAACAGGGGCAACAGAGGAGGAGGAGTGGCATTTTTGCTTAGGAATAACATTACAGTTGTGCATAGGGAGGATATTCCTGGGAATGTATTCGGGGACACCATTTCGGTGGAACTGAGACATAAGAAAGAGATGATCACCTTCTTGGGATTGTAGTCAGTAGTCAGCTGGAAATTGAGAAACAAATTTGTAAGGATAGCTCAGTTATCTATAAGAGTAATAGCATGGTAATAGTAGGGGATTGTAACTTTCCAAAAATAGACTGGGACTGCCATAGTATTAAGAGTTTGGATGGAGAGGAATTTGTGAAGTGTGTCCAAGGAAATTTTCTAATTCAGTATGTGAAAGTACCTAATAGAGAAAGTGTAAAACCTGACTTACTCTTGGGAAATAAGACATATCAGGTGATTGAGGTATCACTGAAGGAACACTTTGGGGCCAATGATCATAATTCTATTAGTTTTAAAATAGTGAAAAACGATAGACCAGATCTAAAAGTTAAAGTTCTAAATTGGAGGAAGACCAATTTTGACACTGTTAGGAAGAACTTCAAAATATTGATTGGGCGTGGATATTCACAGGTATAGTGATAGCTGGGAAGTGGGAGGCCTTCAAAAATTAGATAACAACAGTCCAGAGACAGTGAGTTTCTATCAGGGTAAAGGGCAATGCTGGTAGTTGTAGGGAATACTGGATGACTAAAGAAGTTGAGATTTGCTCAAGAAAAAGAAGGGAGCACATGTCAGATACAGACAGCAAGGACTGAGTGAATCCTGCGAAGTGTATAAAGACAGTAAAAGTACATTTAAGAGGAAAGTCAGGAGGGCAAAAAGGAGACATGAGATTGTTTTGGCAAATAAGGTTAAGGAGAATCCAAAGGGATTCCACAAATACATCAAGGACAAAAAGGTAACTGGGGAGAGAATAGGGTCCCTTAAAGATTAGCAAGGCCACTTACGTGTGGAACCGCAGAAGATGGGGGAGATACTAAACAAGCATTTTGCATCAGTGTTTACTGTGGAGAGCTTGGGGAAATAAGTAGCAACATCTTGAAAAATGTCCATATTACAGAGGAGGAGGTGTTGGACGTCTTAAAAGGCATAAAGGTGGATAAATCCCCAGGACCTAATCAAGGTGGGGGGAGATACTAAATGAATATTTTGCATCAGTATTTACTATGGAAAAGGATATGGAAGATATAGACTGTAGGGAAATAGATGGTGGCATCTTGCAAAATGTCCAGATTACAGAGGAGGAAGTGCTGGATATCTTGAAATGGTTAAAAGTGGATAAATCCCCAGGACCTGATCAGGTGTACCTGAGAACTCTGTGGGAAGCTAGAGAAGTGATTGCTGGGCCTCTTGCTGAGATATTTGTATCATCGATAGTCACAGGTGAGGTGCCGGAAGACTGGAGGTTGGCAAACGTGGTGCCACTCTTTAAGAAGGGCGGTAAAGACAAGCCAGGGAACTATAGACCAGTGAGCCTGACCTTGGTGGTGGGCAAGTTGTTGGAGGGAATCCTGAGGCACAGGATGTACATGTGTTTGGAAAAGCAAGGACTGATTCGGGATAGTCAACATGGCTTTGTGTGTGGGAAATCATGTCTCACAAACTTGATTGAGGTTTTTGAAGAAGTAACAAAGAAGGTTGATGAGGGCAGAGCAGTAGATATGATCTATATGGACTTCAGTAAGGCGTTCGACAATATTCCCCATGGGAGACTGATTAGCAAGATTAGATCTCATGGAATACAGGGAGAAATAGCCATTTGGATACAGAACTGGCTCAAAGGTAGAAGGCAGAGGGTGGTGGTGAAGGGTTGTTTTTCAGACTGGAGGCCTGTGACCAGTGGAGTGCCACAAGAATCGGTGCTGGGCCCTCTACTTTTTGTCATTTACATAAATGGTTTTGATGCGAGCATAAGAGATACAGTTAGTAAGTTTGCAGATGACACCAAAATTGGTAGTGTAGTGGACAACAAAGGGGGTTATCTCAGATTACAACAGGATCTGGACCAGATGGGCCAATGGGCTGAGAAGTGACAGATGGAGTTTAATTGAGATAAATGCAAGCTGCTGCATTTTGGGAAAGCAAATCTTAGCAGGACTTATACACTTAATGGTAAGGTCCTAGGGAGTGTTGCTGAACAAAGAGACCTTGAAGTGCAGGTTCATAGCTCCTTGAAAGTGGAGTCGTAGCTAGATAGGATAGTGAAGAAGGCGTTTGGTATGCTTTCCTTTATTGGTCAGAGTATTGAATACAGGAGTTGGGAGGTCATGTTGCGGCTATACAGGACATTGGTTAGGCCACTGTTGGAATATTGCATGCAATTCTGATCTCCTTCCTATCGGAAAGATGTTGCAAAATTTGAAAGGGTTCAGAAAAGATTTACAAGGATGTTGCCAGGGTTGGAGGATTTGAGCTACAGGGAGAGGCTGAACAGGCTGGGGCTGTTTTCCCTGGAGCCTTGGAGGCTGAGGGGTGACCTTATAGAGGTTTACAAAATTATGAGGGGCATGGATAGGATGAATAAACAAAATCTTTTCCCTGGGGTCGGGGAGTCCAGAACCAGAGGGCATAGGTTTAGGGTGAGAGGGAAAGATATAAAAGAGACCTAAGGGGCAACTTTTTCACACAGAGGGTGGTATGTGTATGGAATGAGCTGCCAGAGGAAGTGGTGGAGGCTGGTACAATTGCACCATTTAAGAGGCATTTGAATGGGTATATGAATAGGAAGGGTTTGGAGGGATATGGGGTGGATGCTGGCAGGTGGGACTAGATTGGGTGGGGTATCTGGCCGGCATGGACAGGTTGGACCGAAGGGTCTGTTTCCATGCTGCACATCTCTAGGACTCTATGACTCTAAGTGTACCCTAGAACTCTGTGGGAAGCCGGGGAAGTGATTGCTGGACCAGTTGCTGATATATCTTTGCATTGATAGCCATAGCTAGAAGACTGGAGGTTGGCTAACGTGGTGCCACTATTTAAGGAAGGTGATAAAGAAAAGCCAGGGAACTATAAACCAGTGAGCCTGATATAAGTGGTGAGCAATTTGCTGGAGGGTATCCTGAGGGACAGGATTTATATGTATTTGGAAAGGCAAAGACTGATTAGGGATAGTCAACATGGCTTTGTGCGTGGGAAATCATGTCTCACTAACTTGGTTGAGTTTTTTGAAGATATAATGAAGAGATTAGATGAAGGCAGAGTGGTGGACATGATCTATATGGACTTCAGTAAGGAGCTTAACAAGGTTCTGCTTGGTAGACTGGTTAGCAAGGCAAGATCACATGGAATACACGGAGAACCGGTCATTTGGATACAGAACTGGCTTGAAGGTAGGAGACAGAGGGTGGTGGTGGAAGATGTTTTCAGATTGGAGGCCAGTGACCAGCAGTGTGCCACAAGAATTGGTGCTGGTTCCACTGCTTTTAGTCACTTATATAAATGATTTGGATGTGAACATGGAAGGTATGGTTAGTAAGTTTGCAAATAGCACTGAAATTGGCGGTGTAGTGGACAGTCAAGAATATTACCTCAAAATACTCAAAGTGACAGATGGAGTTTAATTTAGTTAAATGTGAGGTGCTGTATTTTGCAAAGGCAAATCAGGGCAGAACTTAAACACTTAATTGTTGGGTCCTGGAGATTATTGCTGAACGAAGAGACCTTAGAGTGCAGGTTCATAGTTCCTTGAAAGTAAAGTCACAGGTAGTGAAGAAGGTATTTGGTATGCTTACCTTTATTGGTCAGTGCATTGAGTATAGGATTTGGGAGGTCATGCTGTGACTATAGAGAATATTGGTTATGCCACTTTTGGAATGCTGTTTTCAATTCTGGTCTCCCTGCTGTACGAAGGATGTTGTGAAACTTGAAAAGGTTCAGAAAAGATTTACAAGAATGTTGCCAGTATTGGAGAATTTGAGCTATAATCCATGGAGCATTGGAGGCTGAGGGTTAACCCTATAAAAGTTTATGCCAAGGCCTTTTCCCCTAGAGGGCATAGATTTAAGATGAGAGGAGAAAGATTTAAAAGGCACCCAAGGGGCACCTTTTTCATGTTGGAAGTTGATACAATTACAACATTTAAAAGGTACCTTGATGAGCATAAGAATAGGAAGGGCTTAGAGGGATATGGGTCAAATGTTGGCAAATGGGACTAGATTAATTTGGGATTTCTGGTCGACATGGATGAGTTGGACCGAAGGGCCTGTTTCCATGCTGTATGTCTCTATGGCTCTATGGCTTTATGACTCGTCATATAAGAAGTGGTTGACGACTTTGGTCTGTACTCAGGAGTTTAGAAGAATGAGGGAGACCTTACTGAAACTTACAGAATATTGAAAGACCCAGATTGAGTGGGCATGGAAAACCTGGTACTGCCTCAGAGTGAAGGGAAGAGAATTAAGGAAGAATTTCTTCAGCCAAAAAGTGGTGAATCTGTGGACCTCATTGTCACAGAAGCCTGTGAAGGCCAAGTAATTGAATGTATTTAAGATAAAAATATAAATTCTCTTGAGTAGAAAGGAGATGAAGGATTAGATGAGAAGGCAGAAAAATGAAATTGAGAAATGTATGAGCCATGATCAAATGGTGGAGTAACACAATGGGCTGAAGGGCCTAATTTTGTTCGTATATCTTATGGTCTTATAGTTTTCAGCACAAGTTAGTCCATGTACATGATTGTTGGATACCACGTCCACTTGTAATTGCACAGTGCCATGCTCTTGTCTGATGTATGCATTCTCCAAATGCGGGCAAAATCTTGCAAAGGACTACATCATGCACATATTGACAAGATATGCAATGACCCAGTTGTGGATGCTGCTCAGACAGTAGCCTCAGAAGCATGATAATCAAGAGAACAGCCACCTACTGGGTTGCCAGATAAGTTCGTGAGCCTGACTGCACAAATGCTGCCCAAGGTTTACCCCTATATATGTCAGGATAGTCAGATTCCACTATTGTTCATGTGACACCCATAAATGTTGTACCCCATAGAACCAAATCATCCAGAATTGATTAAGAAAGAGGTGAAGCAAGTTTGAATGCATGCAACTATTGAAGCAAACAACAACAAAAAGCAAATAACAACAAACATGCTTAAAGTGAATTGAGCACACATCTAAAATTGTGCTTCTTCTATAGTGATTGTTCTATATGTTTCTATATGTTTCTGGCTTAACTTTTTAATCTTTCTTTTTCTGCTACTACATCTATGCCTGACATATGCCGCTGAAGTAAGGCAGCCTCCTGACTGTTATACCTAGTTGACTGTGGTGTCTTTGGCATGCATCTTCAAAGGGCTAGAGGCCTGGAGGCTTCTGGCCAGCTCAGAATCTCATATACAGATGCTGGTCTACCCTCTGATCCTGATTTTCAGGAAGCGATGAAACCACTGGCAGGGAGGGGTGTGGGGGGGGGGAGGGGGGGGGGGATGTGGTGGAGTGACAGGGCAACTTTAAAGCACACTAGGATGAAGTTATTGGGGTGAATTTCTTCCACTGCTCCTCCCCATCATCATTCAATGGCAACTCCTGATCCTTGACAAAGTGCAGTTCTGAGCACATACCTGGAAGCCACCGTATTTTCTACTGTGCATTGCTCTTGAAGGTGGTCATCATTCTTTCCACGGAGGCAGTCAAGAGGTTACACGCTGGAGCCATAACAGCAGCTGAAAATTGGATGGATCCCCCCACATATTGCTCAATGCAACACACCGCCTCAGCCAAATGTTCTCTAATTGTATTTGCAACACCACAGGATCTCATATGGCTCAATCCAGAGGCTCATCATCATCCAGATTTCTCTAATTTGGAGACCTTGGCTGTCACATTCTCCATCAGCTGCTGGCACATCTCTGTGATATGATCAGGATTTTGGCACTGTGCCAAATCCAGAACATCCACCCACTGAAATGAATGTGCCTGCATCTGGTGGAGTTTGGGTGAAAGCCATGATGGTTTATCATCTGAGGATTTGGCAGCATTACCCTCAGAGGTGGTGCTTGAGGTGGAGGTGGGTGTGAAATCTAGCGATAGGTTCTCTCTACCTCTTTTTATGTAGCTTACTACAAGGACCTGAAGTGGAGAACCAATGGAGTTGTGAATAGCAATCTGGAGACATCCTCTCCGAGTTTCTGCTAAACCCCAGTCTTTCCATTGGCACAGGCAAAGTCCTCATCCATCCTGGCAAGTTCAGAGCCCTCCTTGTCGGCAAAGGAAGAGTTCTTATGTGGTATGGCTCTCCATCATATAAACATTTAATTAGTTGCAGAAGTAGGACACTCAGCCCTTCAAGCCTTTTCTGCCATTCAGTAAGACCATGGTTGATCTGTTAGTGCTTCAAATTCCACATCTCTGGCTACTCACAATGATATTTGATTTTCCTGCCTAATACAAATTCATCTCTCTCTCTGCCTTACAAATATTCAACAACCTTGCCTCCTCTATTTACGAAGACAAAGTTCTAAGGTCATACAACTTGAGAGAAAAAGGTCCTCCTCCTCCTCTCTGACCGATTAGAGAGACCCCTGATTTTGAAACACTGCCTCAAGATCTTGCGTCACCCAAAAGAGGAATTATCTTTCTGCACTCACTTTGCCAAGACTATTATACATATTGTACATTAGAGAATCTTACACATTATAGTCAAGGCACCCCTCATTCTTCCAAACTCAAACCAACTCAGCCAGTCCAACATTTTCCATAAGACAATCGATTCACTCCGGTTATCACTCTAATAAACCTTGAAATCACTCCAATGCCTTTATGCCCTTCGTTAAACAAAGAAACCTAAACTGTACACATTATTCGAGATGTAGACGCACCAATAACCTGTATAATTGAAGCAGAACATTCTTACTTTTCTGTTCAATTCCTCTTGTTATAAAGGAAAGCATCTCATTAACTCTCATGATTACTTGCTGTGCCTAGATACCAACTTTTTGTAAGACAGATGCACCAGAAAATGTAGATCCTTCTGCAACTCAAAATTCTGCAAAAAGTTTAAGTAATTCCCTGCTTTCCTATTTTTCCATCAAATTGAACAATTTTACACTTTCTGTTTAAACTTTACGGTTATACTCCATCTGACAGATTCCTGTCCACTCAGTCAACAAATCTCTATTTATCTGTAAACTCCATATCTCTTCTTCATAAGATTCTTTCCTGCCTGTGAATTTAGTCATCATATGTTCACTTCCGCTATCTAATTCATTGTTGTATATTAGAAGAAATTGAGGTCCAGCACAGAACTCTTTTATGCATAACTCTGTTTTCTGCCACCAACCAATCATCTACCTATGCTAATATATTACCACTTACACCATGACTTTTTGGTTTCTACAATACCCTTTAATGTGGCATCTTATCATATGATTTCTGCAAATCTAAATGCGTTTGTCTACAGCTTTCACCCTATTCACAGTATATATAACTCCTTCAAAGAACTCTAAGCCATATTAAATATGATTTGCCTTTTCCAAAACTATACTTACTCTGTCCAATTACAGTTTTTCTAAAGGATCAGCTATAATCCCCTTAATGACTGATTCTAACATGTTCCCTATGACAGATGATAAGTTAACTGGCTTATAGGTTCCTGTTTTCCTTCTTTGTCCCTTCGTAAATAGAGGATTATAATTGTTTCTCTCCAGTTTAATGCAACATTTTCTAGATCTAGGGAGACTTTAGAGAATTAACACCAATACATCCTGAAGTGGGGTTACAATTGAAACGTTAACTTCTCTACCTCCTGATGCTGCCTGGCTTGAAGTCCTCTTCCAGCCACTTGCTTGTTAATCTTGGAGTACAGCATCTGTGGGTTTTTTGTCTCTAACACATCTATTTGCTCATTAGTCACCCCTGCTAAGACCCTCAGATGAAGTTAATAAGTGCTGGGAACATATTCAAAGTTTGGGAGAAGATTTGTAGCTCGGGTGCTCGTTGTTGTGGTTCTGTTCGCCGAGCTGGGAATTTGTCTTGCAAACGTTTCGTCCCCTGTCTAAGTGACATCCTCAGTGCTTGGGAGCCTCCTGTGAAGCGCTTCTGTGCTGTTTTCTCCGGCATTTATAGTGGCCTGTCTCTGCCGCTTCCGGTTGTCAGTTCGAACTGTCCGCTGTAGTGGCCGGTATATTGGGTCCAGGTCGATGTGTTTGTTGATAGAGTCTGTGGATGAGTGCCATGCCTCTAGGAATTCCCTGGCTGTTCTCTGTTTGGCAAGCCACTACAGCGGACAGCTCAAACTGACAACCGGAAGCGGCAGAGACAGGCCACTATAAATGCCGGAGAAAACAGCACAGAAGCGCTTCACAGGAGGCTCCCAAGCACTGAGGATGTCACCTAGACAGGGGACGAAACGTTTGCAAGACAAATTCCCAGCTCGGCGAACAGAACCACAGCTGGGAACATATCGCCACAGTTCCAAGAATTTCCTTAGTAACACTTCAGTCATGATTTTAATTTCACTAAGATCATCTCTCTTCCACCTTTTAATTTATAGTGAGTATCAGAATGTTTATGAATCTTCGATAGTGAAGATAGAAGTAAAATATTTGTTCATTGCATCTGCCATTTGTACATAAGCTACTATTAACTCCCCATTATCAGCCTCTGGACATTGTCTGCATATTCCACCTGATGTTAAGGCCTGCAACCAACTGTCCTATCCAATAACATGCTGCACTCTCAAAGTTACACTACTTGATATCCATTTGAGTGTTATTTTATAACACAGATGACACAGTCCCAAATTTTTTTTAAAAAATGTTCATGTGATGGGGGCATCCAATTGTACACCTCTTATTGTCCTCATTTTAAGTGGTTGGCTAAGCTATTTCAGAGGACAGTTAACAGTCAACCACATTGCTTTGCATCTGCCATCACATTTATGTCAGAAATACAGGTAAAGGTGGCAGATTTCATTTCCTAAAGGACATCAGTCAACCAGATGGGTTTTTATGGACAATTAACATGATTACACAGTTGCTATCAGGCATAATTTTTATTAAAGTTTTTTTATTGAATTTCAACTTTCACCATCCACCAAGATGGAATTCAAATCCATCTCCTCAGAACACTATGGTATCTGGATACTAGTCTAGTGACAATGCTACTATGCCATGATTCCCTCCAAATACCCTTGCTGAGCACAACAAGTCTTTTATTCTCTTTTGGCATTGGACCCTGGTTTTTCTGTTGCCCCCATTGGTGCTGACCTGTATTTTGACCTCCAGCGAGGCTGCCATGTCTGACATGGGCCCCCTATTTTCATTCTTGGGAAACTGGACTTTTCACTTTTCTGTAAATAAACCTGCATCTAGATGTTGTTGAAACATGGGAGGGGATTGAGGAGGTGGGGGGGGGGGAAGTAAAATCCATGAGTATGTTCTTCCTTCTTGGAATGTCAGTTCTTGGTGTCCACTCAGACAACCAAAATGATGTTCTTGGCTTTCAGGAAGTGAATGTCAATCTGTGTGCCCTTCATATAGAATGTACAGGCATGTGACTACTTGAGGTGGCAAGAGGGCTGTCAATTTCCTGCCAGCCTCTGCCACATGATTCATCATGCTCCTCATGCATAGACCAATTTGGTTGACTATCTGGCCCTGATCTTAAGTGTTGCTCCCTTCTGGTCCTGCCACTGAAAACACCCCTGCTAATGACTGCAAATGTAAAGCTTTGGAGCAGTGTTGAACTGGTTGAAAGCATATAATAGTTAACCAGTGCTCAGTAGATGAGGAGCCCAATGGTATAGTATGACAGGTTGAAGAATATAAAGGATAGAACCAGAAGCTGAGAACTAGCTAAGATACACAATCTGGACCATCATACATAGAATTAAGAAGTGATTGCAGGCACAAACTATCTGTAGTTAATATTGTGCCTATGGAACTTGAGTTGTTTGTATCTGCTGTTGTCTGAGGATCAGGCTGAATTCTTGAAAATGTGAAGCTGAAATTCTTCATGAAGAAGTCTGAACAATGACTGATGACATATCAGCGAAGTGAACTAGTGAGCTAATTCAGAAGATTTCTCTTAGTTGCAAATGCCATTCAATGTCTAATAAGTTGTTTATAATCAATCACAATTTGACTATAATCTATTTAGAATACTTACGGTATGGAAAAAGGCCCAACAAGTCCACACCGACCCTCTGAAAAGTGACCCACACAGATCCCTTCCCCTACATTTACCCCTGACACATGCATTTAACCTCCACATCTCTGAACACTATGGGCAATTTAACTCAGCCAATTCACCTAACCTGCCCATCTTTGGATTGTGTGAGGAAACCGGAGCATCCAGAGGGGACCCATGCAGATACGGGTAGAATATGCAAACTCCACACAGACAGTCACCCAAGGCTAGAATCGAACCTGGGTCCCTGGTGCTGTGAGGCAGCAGTGCTAATCACTGCACCATCGTACTGCCAGTTATTTGTCAAAGAATCAAGAGAATCGGGGGCAGAGATGAGTATGGTGGCTATCAGCAAGGAGAACATACTAGAAAAACTGAAAGTCTGAAAGTGGATAAATTGACTGGATTAGATGGGCCACACCCTAGAGTTCTGAAAGAGATAGCTGAAGAGATAGTGAAGGCTTTAGTAGTGATCTTTCAGATATCACTGGAGTTAGGGAGGGTCCCAGAGGACTAGAAAATTGCAAACGTAACCCCACAATTAAAAAGGAAGCAAGACAAAAGACTGACCTTAGTCATTGGTAAGATTTTGGAGTCCATTGTGAAGGATGAGATTTCTGAACACTTGGGAGTGCATAGTAAAATAGTAAAATAGAGCAAAGTCAGCATGGTTTCATCAAGGGAATCTGTTCAAATTCTTTGAGGTGGTAATAAACAAGTTAGACTAAGGACAGCCAATGATGTTAGCTATCTAAACTTCCAGAAATCCTTTGCTAAGATGGCGCACAGGAGGCTGCTGAGTAAGATGGTGTTAAAGGCCAGGTCCTTCCATGGAGAAAAGATTGTCTGTCTGGCAGAAGGCAGAGGGTAGTGACACAAAGGTCTTTCTCAGGATGGAAACAGGTGGCTAGTGGTGGTCCACAAGGGTCAACGTTGGAACCACAACTTTTCACTTTATACATTAACGATCTGGATGAGGGAACTGAGGGCATTCTGGCTAAGTTTGCAGATGACAAAAATAGGTGGAGGGGCAGGTAGTATTGAGGAGACAGAGAGGCTGCAGAAAGGCTTAGACAGGTTAGGAGAGTGGGCAAAGAAGTGGCAGATTAAATATAATATTGGAAAATGTGTGCTAATGCACTTTGGTAGGAAGAATAGAAACATGGACTATTTTCTAAATGAGGAGAAAATTCAGAAATCTGAAATGCAAAGGAACTTGGGAGTCTTAGTGCAGGATTCCCTTGAGGTAAACTTGCAGGTTGAATCAGCAGATGGAAGGCAAATACAATGTTGTCATTCATCTTGAGCAGACTAGAATATAATAGCAGTGAAGTACTTCTGTGGCTCTAGAAGGCTCTGGTCAGACCACATTTAATGTATTGTGAGCAATTTTAGGCCCCACATCTCAGGAAAGCCTGAGACCAGGTCCACAGGAGGCTTACAAGAATGATCCTAAGAAAGAAAAGCTTAACATATGAGGTACATTTGAGGACCCTGGGACTATACTCAATGGAACTTAGAAGCATGAGGGGGGGATATGATTGAAACTTTCAGAATACTGAATCCTGTTGGGACGTTGGGAAGATGCTTCTATTGGTAGGAGAGATGAGAACCCAAAGACACAGTCTTAGACTAAAGAGAAGACCTTTTTGAATGGAGATAAGCAGAAACTTGTTTAGTCAGAGAGTGATGAATCTGTGGAATTCATTGTTACAGAAAGCTGGGCGGCCTTCTGTCACTGAGTACATTTAAAACAGAGATTGATAAGTTCTTGATGCCAAGGAGATCAAAGGTTATGGGGAGAAAGCAGGAAAATGGGGTTGAATGGTGGAGCACGCTGGATGGGCCAAATGGGCGAATTTCTGCTCCTATGTCTTATGGTCTTATGTTAAACCTATGTTGATTCTTGATATTAGACTATTGGGAGTTACCTAAGATAACACAAACATTTGCTCTGGTCAATTTTTATGTAGTAAAAATTAATTTGTTTTAAACTATGGAATCTATGGCTTCATTTTTTCAATAAATAACTGGGATTTCAAATTTATTTTTTCCTTAGGAGTATATAACTCATTTCAACCAGCTATTAAAACATCAGATACCACCACCACTGTAAGATAAAGTCAATATATTAAAAAAACTTATCCACTTTAAGCTAAATTTATAAATATGTAATTAACATAGGGCAAAACATAAGGAAAATTATGTTCTTGTTCCTTATGTTCATAAACTTGCTTGAAAAAGATAATACTACCATTTAACATTCATCCACGGCATTTTTTTAATATTTGCTGGGATGCAAACAGTTGATTTTGCACCATATCTATGGTGATATCTATGACTTACTTTGCTGACTTGCTACTCTAACATTGCACCCCACTACAAATAATAAACCCTTTCATACTATCCAATATTTAACATAAGACCTTAGCCAAATGCTTTAGAATTTTACTTGCATTGTAGTTTTCTGCTAATGTAATGGATAGATTTAAATTGCCTATCTAAAATAAAGAATACGTCAACACATTACCATGAAAGTTTACTAAGCAAACATGATTGTTTAAGACAAACATAGATAAAGTTCACTTAAATTCTTGAGAAAATTAATTGAATTTGATCAATGTATAGGTGCCTTGGCCTAGAAATATGATTATGCACATCTATTCTTTCAATCTCTAAAAAAAATGTAAGCATGCAAATAGTCATCCATCAAGTGTGTTTTTTTTAAAATAGTAGACAGGCAGGAGCCTGGAAGAACATGGCAAGCCAGGTCACATTAGGAGGTGGAGAAGTCGACATTTCAGATGTAGCCCTGAAGAAGGTTTGCACACAAAATGTTGACTTCTCCACCTTCTGATGCTGCCTGGCTTGTCATGTTCTTCCAGGCTCCTGCCTGTCTACTTTGGATTCTAGGATTTACAGGGTTTTTTTGTCTCTAACCTTATTTTATCAGATGGCAATGTTTTACGTACCATGGTTTAATGAGGCTTCACTAACATTCAGTGTGTCAATGGCTCACCACACAAATATGTAACACTGAAAAACGTATTTGAGTTAGAGTCCTGTACTTGTTGGAAGAACCTATTTTGGCACTTATTAAAGTCATCCAGTCAGCATCCTTGCTGTCTTGCAAGTAGCACAGTTGAAGAAGCACACAATACATACATGGTAATTACTGGTTTGTTTTCTCAGGCTACTGGTTAACATCTGGATGTTTTTTCTTTTGGCCTTTTATTTAACTTGAACATGACTTCTGATTCTGAGTAGATTTTGCTAATGATACGCTGAATGAGGTGGGCACTTGGCAGGAAAGCATGCACTCAATGCGTATTCAGTTTGCATTTTTCCAACAGGAACTTTTCAGAAATACTATCATGGCATGTCATTGTTTTAGCAAGGAGGCTATAGGAACACAACTTTATGAGGTGCAGGTATAATTCAAGCTCCAAATCAGGTATTGACAGAACTGACTGTGGCTATCAGTACAACCGAGCCCCTTTAACCTTTGGATCATGGGCTGCTTTCAGGCTGCACCAGTTGACACAACATACCACTATAGAATCCTGCAACCCCACTATTTCTGATTCAATTTTATCTGATTCTAATTTGAACCTCATTGTCAGAAATGTAACTTTATCTTTATTGTTTATTTGATTACATTTTAATGAACTCAGGTCAGTATAAGTAGGCAAAAAAGGGGCTTAGGTATTATTTGGCTCTAAGCTCCAGATTTATGAAAGGAAATGCCATGTGTGTCCAAGAAGTATTGCAGAATCAATGGGTAAATAGGCTGAGTAGATGGGAGGCCATATTGGATTTGGTGCTTTGCAATGAATCAGAGCAGATGTCAGATCTCTTGGTGGAAGAGCATTTGAATGTTAGTGATCACAACTCCCTGATCTTTAGTATAATCATGAAGGATAAAAGCAGATGGTATGGAAAAGTATTTGATTGGCGAAATGGGGAATTACAATGCTATTAGGCAGGTACTGTGGGGCATAAATTGGGAACAGATATTCTCAGGGAAAAGCATGACAGAAATGTGGAGATTGTTTAGAGAGCACTTGCTATGAGTGCTGGACAGGTTTGCACCTCTGAAGCAAGGAAGGGATGGTATGGTGAAAGAACCTTGGATAACAAGAGATGTAGAACATCTAGTTAAGAGGAAGAAGGAAGCTTACTTTGAGGAAGCAAGGATCAGTAAGGGCTCTAGAGGGTTACAAAGTGGCCAGGAAGGAACTGAAGAATGGACTTAGAAGAGTGGGAAGTAGGCAAATTACTGGAGAGGATTCTGAGAGAGACACGATTTTTGATTATTTGGAAAAGCATAATTTGATTAAAGATAGTCAGCATGGCTTTGTGAGGGAAAGGCTATTGACTCACAAACCTTATTGAATTCTTTAAGGATGTGGCAAAACACATCGATGAAGGTAGAGCAGTGGATGTGTTGCATATGGATTTAGTAAGGCATTTGATAATGTTCTCCATGGTATGCTTATTCAGAAAGGAAGGAAGCATGGGATACAGGGAAATTTGGCTGTCTGAATACAGAATTGGCTGCTCCATATAAGACAGAAGGTGATAGTAGTTGGAAAGCATTTAGCCTGGAGGTTGGTGGCAAGTAGTGTATCGCTGCAATCTGTTCTGGGACCTCTGCTCTTTGTTATTTTTGTAAGTGACTTGGATAAGGAAATGGAAAGATGAGTTAGTAAGTTTGCCGATGACATGAAAGTTGTGGTGGAGTTGTGGTTAGGGTGGGGGGCTATTGAAGGTTGCATTGGGACATTGACAGGATGGAAAACTAGGCTGATACATGGCAGATGGAGTTCAACCTGAAAAGTGTGAAGTGATTCATTTTGGAAGGTTGAATTTGAATGCAGGATACAGGGTTAAAGGCAGGATTCTTGGCAGTATGGAGGGTCCACTTCCACATCCATAGATCCTTCAAAGTTTGCCACCCAATTTGATAAGGTTGTTAAGAAGGCATATAGTGTGTTGGCTTTCATTAGCAGGGGCATTGAGTTTAAGAGCCACAAGGTTCTTTAAAACCCTAGTTAGACCGCACTTGGAATATTATATTCAGTTCTGGTCGCCTCATTATAAGAAGAATTTTGAAGCTTAAGAGAGGGTGTTGAGGAGATTTATCAAGATGCTGCCTGGACTGGAGGCCATGTCTTATGAAGAAAAGTTGAGGGAGCTAAAGCTTTTCTCATTAGAGTGAAGAAGGATGAGAAGTGACTTAATAAAAGTGTACATGATGATCAGAGGCATAGGTAGAGTGGATAGCCAGAGAATTTTTCCCAGGCAGTAAATGGCTATCAGGAGGGAGCATAATTTTAAAGGTGATTGGAGGAAGGGCGATGTCAGAGGTAGAAAGTGGTGGGCGCATGGAATGCACTGCCAGCTGTGGTAGTAGAGTTAGATACAGTAGAGGCATTTAAGTGATTCTTGGATAGTCACATGGATGATCGTAAAATGAAGGGTATGTAGGGTAGTTTGATCTTAGAGTAGGAAAAAAGGTCATCACAACATCGAGGGCTGAATGGCCTGTACTGTATTGTACTATTCTATATTCTATGAAATGCTACATCCCTAAAAGTACAATTGACAGATTGGTATTTTTATCTCAAAAGCTGTTTTAATCGAGGCATGACCTAATTGTTCAATTTTCTGTCTCCTGTGAGAGATGTCACAGCCTGTACTTAATACCTGACCACCAATGTTGCTCAGATTGGACACTTAGGGTCTTCCCTTTTCCTAATGTTGATGGTATGGCACCAACAAGCTCTTCTACAATTGATCTCAATGTTTTCTGCCTCATTAAATAACTTAAGGAATAGAGGCACTTGTGATGCAGGGTACATGTCCTTACTTTTCAGCCAGGAAATCTGTTTTCAAATCCTAAGTGCTCAAGTTGTGATGGAAGAGATTGATTAAAAATACCTGTAACTTAGGAAGTAGAATTACTTTTATAATCATAATCAACATATCTGAATCTGTTATTTTGCAGCAAATGGAATTACGGTACTAATACCTCATCATTTTGTCAGTGCTTCAGTGGATGAAAATGCTATTCTATCAGTGGAATATAGATGCACAGGAGTGCCTACAATTAGATGGAGGCAGCTATCATCACGAGGAATGACAAGTATCATCACCTGGGAACCAGGCAGTTATCAAAACATTTCAGAGAGCTATCAAGACCGGATTCAGGAATACAGAAATGGGTCCATCCAGCTTTCTAATGTTCAGATATATGATGCTGGTTGCTATGTTGTGACAGTGACAGATAAAGTAGGAGGAAGCAAGGATGGTGTTATTATATTGAATATAAATGGTAAGTTGTTATTAATAATTCACTTCTTGTCCTTTTCTTTCTGCATGTCTGGCTTAATTTTAAGATTTCCTCTTGTCTCAAATAGAAACCATAGCCCAAGCTTAACTGCTCCATCTGGTGGAAAACAGGCAGAGGGAGATAGTAAATATAGTGGGAGTTGTTGTCCTGGACCGATTTCGCTCCCTTCCTCCCCATGATCCATATGAACCCAGTCGTTCAACCAGAGAAAGACCACCCCACAGGGAGGAAATAGTGTTCTGTCTTCAGTAAGCAAATCAATTAATATTACCTGATATTGATTATATCAATTAATCATATCAATCAGACCAAATTAGCTGCCTTAACCACAAGGACTAAACTGTGTGTGGGGACAGTAAAAGCACTCCCTTGCTCCCAATATGCACAAGAGAACTAAACATCTGGTTTTAATTTCATTTTCAACTTTCTGTATGGACCAGGAGCAGACTGTAAAGGGTGCTAAAGTTTCTAGAATGTTTTTGGCATAATTTTCTTCATCAGTATATTTCTAGCTTAATGAGGAAGAAGGTATTGTTGGATAGAGTTCTGAAAAATAATGAGCGTCAGATAAATCAAGTTTCGACATCGGATGGGGACAGTGCTCAAAGTATCATGAGTTTAAGTTAGCAGGAAAAAGATGAAGAAGAGTTCTAGATGCTCTGAAGCGGTAGATTGAGAATGGATCAGTCCTGGGTAAATTAGAATTAAAGATTGGCAGACAAAACTGTAACTGAACCTTGGACAATGTCTAAAGAATAGATCATTTGGGAATTTCTGATGAAGGGCTTATGCCTGAATCGTCAACTCTCTCGCTCCTTGGATGCTGTCTTACCTGCTGTGCTTTTCTAGTCCCACACTTTTCAACTCTGATCTCCAGCATCTGCCGTCCACACTTTCTCCATTTGAGAACAGCCAAGGTACCATTCCCATTAGGGGTAAAGGGAGGAAAATCATAGCACATTGGGTAGGGGATAACATAGGGCATGGACAGAAGATTGGCTCGCTGACAGGATCTAGAGAATGGGTCTATTTCTGGTTACAAGATATAATGAGGGGTGTACCATGAGAATCAGTTCTGGGACCTCAGCCATTTATAATTTATGAAATGACTTCGATGAAATGATATAGAAAGTTTAAGTGAGTGGCAAATTGAGTATAACATGTGAAAACATGAAATTGTCCATTTTGACAGAAACATTAAAAAATAAGTATATTGTATAAATGATGAGAGATTGCAGAAACTTGGGTGCAGAGGAATGTAGGTGCCTTTGTGTGTGAATTGCAAAAGATTTAGTGTACAGGTACAGCAAGGGAATTGAATATAAAAACAGGGAGGTTACATAGGGCACTGGTGATACCACATATGGCATTTTGTATACAATTTTGTTTCTTCATTTAAGAAAGGATGTAAGTACATTGGAAACAGTTCAGAAAAGGTTTACTAGACTAATCCCTGGAATAAACAGTTTGGTGATGAGGGCAATTTGGATTTATGAGATTTGGATTCTGATGGATTATAAAAGGGCGAGAGGTTATGTGGTTAAAACATATAATCCTGAGGGGCATTGGCAAGGTGAATCTGGAAAACATGTCTTCTCTTGTGGGAATATCTGGAACTGTTTAAAATAAGAGTCACTGTTTAAAAATAAGAGTTGAGGACAATTTCCTTCCCTCAGAGTGTTCACAAGTCTCTGGAACCCTACATCTCAAAAGGCAGTGGAAGCAAAGTCTTTGAATATTTTTAAGGCAGTGCTCGATAGATTCTTCAGTAACAAGAAGGTAAAGGCTGTGGTGTTGGCTGGAATGTGGGGTAATCAGATCAGCTATGATTTTGTTGAATAGCAGAGTAGCTTTAAAGGATTTTTACTTCTAATTTATAATCAAAGGAGCACTCTGAATGATGAAAGAGCCAGAATGTAAACTGCAGCTTAAAATAAGGATGGATAATAAATGTCAGATTAATAATACAACTGAGATCAGGATGAATATTGAATGTTCAGAGACAAAGTGAAAAAGGAAATAGAAAAGGGAAAGAGGGGATGATTTTGCCTCCAATGTCACAGCAAAGGAAACAGTAGTTAAAGTATTGGATGGACAAAACATTGATAAAAATGAGATCTGAAAAGAAACAATGTACTTAAAGGTGATGGGTCACCAGGAGTGGATAGGTTGCATCTGTGGATGCTGCAGGAAACAAGGGTGGAAATTGCAGAATTACTGGCCTTACCCTTCTAATGCTGCAAAGATTTATTGAGAATTCTTAACACAGTCATTACCACGGTAGTTCTATTCTTGTGCTACCCCATGTTATAAGAAAATCATGAAACAGCGGTACCATGTAAACCAATGGGGCTGGAATCACATTAAAACCAATACACACTTTAAAAGTTTGCGTTTTAGAAACGTATCCCCAGTTCGCCACTTGTGTTATAGTAAACTCACATTGACGAAACGGGGGTTATAGCAGACCTGCCTGTATTACACACATGTCCAAAACTCAATGAGTTAAAAGCAAATTACTGTGAATGCTGGAATCTGAAACCAAAAGAGAAATTGCTGGAAAATCTCAGCATATCTGGCAGCATCCGTAAGGAGAGAAAAGAGCTGACGTTTCGAGTCAAGCTTAGTTAGTTAACTTGTTCATGCGTGTTACGACACAGCTCTTGGGGACTTCACCGGTAGTTGATCACAGTCAAAATTAACAGTTCATTGGACAAGTGTGGATTAATTAAGGAAGGTCAGTAAGTTAAAGCCAAATAGTTTTGAATTAACTTGTATGAGGTTTCTGATTAGATTGTTAATGATGAAAATGACTGCATTTGTACTTCCAAAAGTGTCACAAAATAGGTTTGTCAGAAAAGTTGCAATCCCCAAAATAAAAGAGAAACTGCCAAGTGAAACAGAGAAGTTGTTAATGTTAAATAGGAACAGAAAATGTTGGAAATACTCAGCAGGTCAGGCAACAGCTTTGAAAAGAGAAACAAAGTTATTGTTTCATGTCAAGATCCAGTGGGTTTTGAACATGGGGTCATTTCCATCAAAACAAAGGCATGTCTGTGATAGGATGTGGAGGTGCCAGTGTTGGACTGGAGTGGACAAAGTTAAAACTCACACAACACCAGGTTATAGTCCACCAGGTTTATTTGAAAGTACAAGCTTTCGGAGCACTGCTCCTTCATCAGGTAGCTAGTGGGGCAGAATCATAGGACACAGAATTTATAGAAAAAGATCAAAATATCACACAGCTGATGAGATGTATTGAACAAACCTAGATTGCTGTTAAGTCTTAATCACTTAGAATGGGTTGCAGGTTTCAATTCATTATTATGTAAATCCAAGAATTTCTTTCAAGTCACATTACTGAGATAATTTAAGATTTTATTTGAAAAAAAGGTAACATCTCGGCTCAGACAATGCATTGAAGGTGTGAGGAGAGTCTATCTGTATCCCAACCTTGAGTCGGACTGGTCCTATTTCCAAAATAGGAATTAATAAAATGTTACATGGACTGACTACGTACAGATTGTGTGTTTTTTGAACAAAATAGAATGTATTTGCAAATATAAATCAGCAAGTGCAAATTCTGTTTGCCTATCATTTTAATTCTTCATCTTGTTCTCACGCTGACACCACTTGGCCTGTTGTACTCAACTAATGAAACTGATCAAGGGTTGCAAACAGTATCTCACTTTTCATTTAGGTACAATACAGCTTTCTGGATCCAATGTTAAATTCAATAATTTCAAAATTGTAAACTACGTTTCCCCATTTTGTTTCTCTTTCTTTGCATGTTTCTGTTTTTCTTATTTTTGTTTTCAGTCTGAGCACACCTGCCTTGGACACATCTTTTGTTTCTTTGCTTCTTTTCTTGCCCCAGCACCTTTGGTCCTACAAGTCAAGCTCTGCTGTCATTCAATGTTGCTTAATTTCCATCGTATCACAGATCTTCCTTTGTTCTTATGCCACCCATATGCTACATCTATGACTTTTCTATAGTGATAAAAGTCATTGATCGGAGATGTTAACTGTTCTCCTCCCCACAGACACTATCTAACCCGCTAACCTTTCCAAGAAGTTTCTATTTTTATTCAGATTTCCAGCATCAGTAGTAATCTGCTGTTTAACTGTTATTGTTGTTTTTTGACTGAGAGAAGGGCTATAATGGGATCCCACAAGGGAAGTACGAAGAGCACAGAAAATCATAAAAATATATAACATTCATCATTTAACTATTTATTCTAGATAAAAATACATTTCTTCTAATATTTGTATTTCCACAGAACCAGTTTATAAGGACTTGTATTTCCTTGTTGTTGTCACTACAGTTCTTTTTGCAATATCTATTCTCCTAATGTTCTTTCTATGGATCTGCAATCAAAGTGTGGAACTGTATAAAACGAAGAAGAGAACACAAAGTGTAACAGGTAATCACATTGTGGTAAAATAGCCTAATAGAATAAGTATTCAAGTAGTGAAGCACATAAGTTATTTTGTGCAATGCAAAATATCTGCACAGAACAATAATTCAATTTTTTTGTATAAATACCATACCTCCTAAATTTGAATTAATTTGTAATGTTTACATTGTGCATTTCTGACCATGTTCCTAAAATTACTCCTGGGGCTGAACCAGTTTAAAACAATTGTGGATTATTATCAATTAACACAAAATGAATCAAATTGGTCATGCTTCCCTTTCAACCAAGATCATATTAGTGATGCTACCAATCGGCATGATATTAAATAATATAAAAATTGGTAGGATTCTAGTATGGAACAAAGAAAGAAAGATAGCAAATTACCACTCAGTTGTTTTAAAGTACAGAACAATGTCATGGCTCTTACTGTATTGAAACTGGCTGAAAGAACAGCAGAGAAAGGCCAAGGACAAGGATGGAAGAGCAGGACATCAAACTGCGCAATTCCATTTAGAACAAAGGCAATTCTTATATGTTTCTTAAGAAATAGTACAGCCTTAATTACAGAATAAATCCAATAAAATGTAATAAAATGACATAATGGACAGCAGGTTAACCCAATGATATTTTCTGGAAAACAAAGTTATTTACTATACATTTATCTCTTTCCACCTGCATTTCAAGGTTAACTGAAATAGTGATATCCTATCTAGCTTAGTTAATTCAATGCTGTGAAGGGTCCATTGTTCTGCTTTACCTTTAATTCAGTTAGCTCAGCATGGCAGGAATGCAATTTTTAGCAGGGTAAGAAGCCATTTCAAACACAGAGTTAATTTGCAGCCTGAAGCCATTTTGTTATGTTACTTTGTAATAAGAAGCCATCGTGTGGTTAATAAAAGCATGCATAAAAATGGTTACTCCTGACAATGGTCTAATTCCAGATTTTAGATCCTCAATATGTGGATGACACCTTTGTCATCACGAAACAGAACAAATTAGAGGAAACCTATAATATCAATACCAACATCCTTAATGGCATAAATTTTAACAAAGAGGAAGAAAACAACAACAGACTCTCGTTCCTAGATCTCACAGTGTCACGAACAGTCAATGGAGAACTGCAGAACAGCGTCTACAGGAAAGCAACACGCACAGACCAGATACTCAACTATAGGAGCAATCATCCCGAAACCCACAAACTGGGTGCAGGCAGGGCATTATTTAAATGGACCACAAAACACTGCAGCACCCAGGAATTACGAGCAGAAGAAAAATACCTATACGATGTATTCAAGAACAACAGGTACCCAATAAGCACAGTCTGCCAATTCTTAAACAACAAACCCAAACAAGAAGACACAGCACGCCCAGAGATGCTCTGCACACTACCATACATCAGACATCTCAGAGATGACTACCAGACTACTCTGACTCCTTGGCATCATGGTAGCCTACAAACCTACCAACACATTGAAAATGCTACTGATAAACCTAAAGGATCCTGTGCCAACATCCATCAAAACAAATGTTATATACAAAATACCCTGCAAAGACTGCAACAAACACTGCATCAAACAGATTGGCTGTAAGCTAGCTGCCAGGATACACAAGCACCAACTAATCACCAAAAGACATGACCAGCTATAACTAGTATCCTTACACAGACGAAGAAGAACATCACTTCGACTGGGACAACACATCCATCCAATGACAGGCTAAACAGAGACATGCATGGGAATTTGTAGAGGCTTGGCATTCAAACTAGAACTTCATCAACAAACACATCGATTTCAACCCCATTTACCAACCTCTGAGAAAAAGAACCAGAAATGATATCACCCACCTTAACAGACCAAAATACATAAAAATCAAGCAGGATAGAACACTAACGCTTCACCAGAGGCTCACTGATGATGTTACCTAGCATGGTGACAAAATGTCTGAGAACAAACCTACCAGCTCAGTGAGCAACCTTACAACCAGTGTATACATGACTCTATTTCTTTCTTTTCTGAAGAAAATAACTTCTTTTTAAAAGTACAACTCTACCTTGCAGGATTCCCATTCATTTCTTTTTAGCTTTGATCAAATTGAGGTATTTGACATTTTTCACGTGTCCATTAAGACCTGCCAAATAGGACCCAGCAATGTAAGCATATTACCAAATACCAAAAAAAGCTTTCATCAGCATTGTTACTTTTCAAATTCTGTGCCTAAAAGTAGCCACTACCTAATTGTTCATTATTTATAAATGTGAGACATTTGTATGCTTCCCACAATGTCTAGTTACTCTTATTTGGTTTTATCTCTTGAAACTGCTTGCAAATTTTTTTTGATAGTAATAGTTCATAAACAATCCATTTAACATACCGTTAAGTCTTGAAGTTTATAGAGTCATATAGCACAGAAACAGATCCTTCAGCCCAACCTGTCCATGCTGACCAGGTTTCCTAAACTGAACTAGTCTCATTTGACTGAAATTGGCCCATATCCCTCTAAATCTCTCCTATCCATGTACCTTTCCAAATGTCTTTTAAATGCTGTATTTGTCCTTACTTCTGTGAAAATGTCACCCCTCAAGTTCCTTTTAAATCTTTCTGCTCTCACCTTAAACTTATGACGCCCTCCAGTTTTGGACTCCCTTACCTTGGCTATTTACCCTATGCCCCTCATGATTTTATTAAACTCTGAAAGGTCACCCCTCAGCCCCATACACTTCATGAAAAATGTCACAGCCTATCTAGCTTCTCCTTATAACTCCAACCCTCCAGTCTCAGTAACAGTTACTTGTCAATCTTTTTCGCACCCTTTCCAGCTTAATAATATCATTCCTACTGCAGGGTAGCCAGAATTGTACACAGCACACCAAATGTGGCCTTAACAATGATATATACTGCCATAACTTGATGTTCTCTGACTGATGAAAACCAAATGTGCCAATGCCTTCTTCACCACCCTGTCTACCTGTGATGTCACTTTTAAGGAATTACGTACCTGTACCCCAAGATGTCTCTGTTTGACAACATGCCCCAGGGTCTGTCTGTGTAATCCTGCCCTGGTTTGTCTTACCAAAACACCTCATATTTATTTGAACTAGATTCCATCAACCATTCTTTGGCCCAATTGATCAAATTCCTGTTGCACTCTTAGATGACCTTCTTCACTCTTCACTAAAGCACCAAGTTTTCTGTCATCCACAAATTTACTAACCATGCCTCTTATATCCTCATCCAAATCGCTTATAGATAACTTAGTTGCTGCAGTACATACATCAGGAATTGTGCTTTGACCATCCAAGCACACCTTCCCCCATTTTATATGGGTTGTATTGTCTTCAATAGGTCAGTTCATCTCAAACAATAAAAAGTTGCAGAACATAGGAATATTCACAAGCCACACTGCTGTCTGGCCTATTAAGTATTTTCAATTTTTTTTTGTTTTTAGATCAATTATTCCAACAATCATTCACTCAGTATACCTTTGGTGGCATTAAAAATATAGATAACCAGTCAAATGGTGTCACCAGGCTAAGCCCTGCACTAAATGTTGTCTGACTGCCTTGTATAAACAATTATGTGCAAAGTGTTCCAACACGGGGTAACCCCCACCCAACCCCCCCCTCCCCCCGGTAATTTAAAATTTAAAAGATTTACCCCGTGCTGTTAAAATTCAAGAGGCCAAGAACGATCCCACAAGTCACTATTTAAAGTAAAAATTAACAACTTTTTAAAAGTCTAGCAGAGAATAATTAATTAAAACTATTTACAACTCCTTTCTGTAACCTATCTTTTACCTTTTCCTCGACAATACTATTCCGATAAAACCCCCGATAAAGATTTACTGAAAAATTCAAATTTCAAAATTAGCCAGCTGTCGAATCTTCTCTTTATATCTTCCTCTGTAGGTTTGGTCTCCAGGTCAGTGTCGATGTTTTTCTCTGTGCAAACTCCTTCTCTAGACAGGTATCTCTCAGAGATTTCTGACCAGCAGGCTACATCTGTTGGTCTTTTGGCAGTTCGCCCTCAACTGTTCAATTTTCCCCAGTTTTTTTCCCCCAAAGCATCAGATTGTGTAATGAGCTTTTAATATTATCAAAATACTAAATTCAAACTTGATTGGAGTTTGGTTTTTTTTGGGTATAATTTAAACTGATTGGCCACGTTCGAGTTTGTTTTTGTATTCAGTAAACTCTAACTGCTGGACCACATGTTACATTGCAAATTCTCCAGCACTCTGTGTGCCTCTCTAAGTCCTTCACTCTCTTAAAGGTATAGTTCACTTCTACATCTTCATAACAAAATCACAACTGCAATAAATGCTAAGACACATAGAATACAAAATCATAATATTTCAAATTACATTTTCATTTAGTGAATACCATGAGTTAGAAATGAAAAAGCAAAATACTATGAATACTGAGTATCTGAAATTAAATAAATTGCTGGAAATACTCAGCAGACCTAGGAAAGTCTGAGGAAAAAATATTTCAGCTGATCAGTTAGCTCAATTGACAAGGTGGCTCATTTGCAATGCATAGTGTTACCATGAAGTACTTTCATTCCCAACCTCTCACCTTGCCTGAGCTGTGGTGATCCTTAGAGTGCTTTATTTGGGGCAGCACAGTGGCTCAATGGTTAGCATTGCTATCTCACAGTGCCAGCAATTTGAGTTTGATCTCTGCCTTGGACTGGGTGGAGTATGCATATCATCCCCCTGTTTCCTCCCACAGTCCAAAGATGTGCAGGTTACTGCATTAGCTATGGAAATTATACGGGATGGGTCTGGGTGAGATACCCTTTGGAGGGTTGGTGTGGACTTGATGGGTCAAATGGCCTGCTTCCACACTGTAGAGATTCTATGATTTAGCTGTTCATTTTGTAGTACCATGCAAAACAAATTTCTACCCTACTGTCTCTTGAATTGGAAGGTGCTAAAAGAACAGAACCAATGAATGAGGGATGCTTTGTGGATGAAATGTGGTCTTTTATGTCACAGTGAAAACCAGCATTCCAATACAAGCAGAAGTCACATCTGACAGCAATGTTGCTTAACTCTTAAAACATTCAGAAAAACATAACTTTGAAGTTTCTAGATAATGCTCACTTATCACATTAAAAGAGGCATCTGTTTATTTTTCATATGGATGCGCGTTCAAATCTAACAGTTTTCCTTTAATAATTTTTAATGTGTATTTTTTTTCTCATAATTAAATTCTACAGATATGGAACTGTCAGCACTTTAATATTGCGTAACATGTTCCAGTTTGTTTGTTTGACCAAGACTGAGAAAATCTGAAAATAGAAGGAACTTGAAGGAAAACTAACACTAAGAAACTTGAATGGATGAATGGACATATTTTGTATGATTATATCATGAAAAATAATAGCTAATATGATGAGATTTTTGCAAAATCACTAAATGATCTCAATTCTGTCATATATTCATTATTGCAACAAACTTATCTATACTTTGGATGTACTCTGAACAACAGTTCTCACATACAATGCTTATTTTGAACTGTGGATTTTATATTAAGTACAGATTAAATTTGGAAAATTGAAGCAATAAATGTTTAACTCTCATCTCGTATTTATTTAAATTCAGTTCATGGAAATCCTTAAACTGTTGATTTTTGAATCTATTTGATGAACTCAGATACTGAAACAATTAATGTAAAGAATCAAATCTGCTTAAAGTACCAGAATGGCAAAAGAGTTTACTGAGAAAGCCACACTGAAACAGTGGATGTTGTAATAAACATTATCTTAGCAGACTGTGGGCCATTATTAATATGCACTATAAAGCTTTTACAAATTATTGTATTTGGGGAGTGTATGCTAATTAAAGTAATATTTTCAATAAATCTATTTTAAATAGGCTCTATTAAACAATGAAAATACCATATAAAATGTCAATATTTCTATATTTCTAAACATCTATTACTAAAAGTCAAAGATAGTCTTGCTTTCTCCTGTCATATATTGAAAAGTTTTAAAGTACAATTCAGTGTGTATATGAATATCTATGATATGGTATTAAGCAAAGCTGCTCAGGAAAGTGCTTGGTTAAATTCTGAATCTGTGCTCAATTGCTTCGATGAAGTGAGTGACTGTAATCGTCTCCCACATTTAAAGAATAAACATTGTTGTCTACTTTCACTATTCAATCATTCTCACTGTTACAAATCTATGCAATGGTCTTTACAGATTGATATTCTCCTCAACGCTTTCTATCCAAGAATACCCTCCAAAACAGATATTGTGCAAGATGCCAAAAAGCTGTAAACAAATTATTATCTTGCAGAACTGAAATGGAGAATTTTAAATTTATTCAACCTTTTTTTGTTTTATGCATGCATTAAGCTTTAGTTATAAATTGTAGGTGATATTTATGAATTACCATTTCCACATTACAACATTCTAAAAGAACCAGTATAATTCAGGGGTGGCATGGTGGCTCACAGCGCTAGGGACCGGGTTCAATTCCAGCCTCAGGTGATTGTCTGTGTGGAGTTTGCACATTCTCCCCCCGTGTCTGCGTGGGTTTCCTCCCACAATCCAAAAAAAATGTGCAGGTTAGGTAAATTTGCTGTGCTAAATTGCCCATAGTGTTCAGGGATGTTAGGTGCATTAATCTGGGGCAAATATAGGGTAGGGGAATAGGTCTGTGTGGGTTACTCTTTGAGGGTTGGTGTGGACTTGCTTGGCTAAAAGGCCTGTTCCACACTCTAGTGACTCTATAAACTTTGTGCCATTCAGTTTTAAATGCTGATCACTCTCAATATAAAAGCATACTTTGACATCTACTATAAACTTAGCTTCATTATCCTGAATTTTAGTCTTGCTACAATTGTAAATCCGGAAGTATTGTTAGGGAGTTTATTTTCTTTATCCTTATGTCTTCTTGTCTTGTCATCCATTCAACTTTGGAATCAACCTCATTTCTCTACCCTGTACTATCTTTCAAGTCTTTCGGTTAACTTATGCTAACTCTGTATGCAGCATTTCAAAAGTGGATCAATGAGAGTACTGCACAGTTCCAGCACAGATTCTGAGCATTTACATTCAAATAACTTGGGCAAACAATATATGCATTAACTTCAGTTTGCAGCTGAAGATTGCATTGTACAATTTGTTGCATGTTACAGATAGCATGTAATACAGAAAAAACTACACCACAAATTTATCAAAAATATAAATAACTCATTTTACTTTCTTTACTGTTGCCTCACTGTCGGTATTTGCACATTGTAATGTATCCACTGACCCAACACTCTATTGCAACTATCCTCTTGAATTCTCTCCAGTCCATGGAGGACAGGTGACTCCTAATTTTAATTGCCATGGTCTGTACTATGCAATGGTCCATATTGAATTTTAAGTTGTCACTGGTGCAACACAAATCTGGTAGGGTTTTCATCATAAGATTCTAATTGCACATTTCACAACCTCAGGTAAAAGCACTTCACTGCAGATACTTTAATGAAGTGAGGTCATTGTTTGGTGTAGGAAACAAGGCAACCAATTTCAAACACCATAGTCCCACAAAACATTCAAGAGATTTCTAATCATTTAATCTATTTTAGTAATTTAGGTTGACGGTTAAATGTTGCTCTTGTTCAAATTATGACAAAGGATCTTTTCCAAAAGAGCAGAAAGAGCTTTGGTCCATCTCATCCCAAAAAATAACGCATGCAGCAGTGCAGCACTTCCTCAGTGTTGCACTGCGGTGCTAGCCAGGATTATGTTTGACCCACAAACATTTGACTGAGAAGTACGAGTACAATCAGTAGACCACAGCTGACACCTTTTAATTAATGTCTCATAGTTTTCCTTTGGCCATGATCCAATTGCATCTTAACCTTGAAATCTTAGGTGCTGTTTTCTTGACAGCATTTTCTAGTGGTTATTCATTTAATTAATTTCCTGATTACTGTGATTTAGCTGATAGGTGCCAAGCTGATACAAGTGATTAGATTAGATTCCCTACAGTGTGGAAACAGGCCCTTCAGCCCAACAAGTCCACACCGGCCCTCCAAAGATTAACCAACCCAGACCCATTTCCCTCTGACTAATGCACGTAAAACTTGGGGCAATTTAGCACAGCCAATTCATTTAACCTGCACATCTTTGGACTGTGGGAGAAAACCAGTGCACCCGGAGAAAACCCAATCAGACACAGACAGTTGCCTGAGGCTGGAATCAAACCTAGGACCCTGGTGTTGTGAGGCAGTAATGCTAACCACTAAGCCACCATGCTACCCCTAAAATCTTCAGTCACCCAAGGCTGGGATTGAACCTGAGTCCCTGGTGCTCAGCGGCAGCAGTGCTAACCACTGAGCCACTTTGCCACCCCTCTGGTTTATGTGAAATCAATACCTTACCTATTGGATCTGATTTATTTGAAAACAATACAGTACCTATTATTAAACTCAGATTCAATGATCAGTGGTAACTATTTTTACCTAAGTATCCTGACTAGCTGCTTAAACTCCACAATGAATTGTAGTTTATCATCTTCCATTGATTTACAATCTGGTAAATCCAGGCCTCTGCTCTGCCCTCTTCAACTGGAACCTTGATTTTCAGATCATAGACTGCAATCAGTGAAGATAGATAACAGCACTTCCTCTATGACAATCCTCAACACCGGTACCTTGCAAGGATACGTACTCAGTCCCCTACAGTACTCCATGTACACTCATGACTGTGTGACCAAATTTCATCCTAACTCCATCCCGAAGTTCGTTGACAACACCACCATTGTAGGAAGAACAACAAACGAGACAGAATACAGGAAGGAGACCAAATACTTGCTGATTGATGCAAAGATAACAATTTCTTCTTCAATGCTGGCAGAACTAAAGAACTGATTATTGAGTTCAGGAAGCAAGGAGAAGGAGACACACCTATCCACATCAACGGAGCTGAGCTGGAGATTGTTGAGAGCGTCAAGTTCCTAGGACTGATAATAAACAACAATCTGTCCTGGACCATCCACATTAATGTGACAGCCACGAAGGCACAACAATGCCTCTTCTTCCTCAGGAACCTAAGGAAATTTAGCAAGTCTATAAGGACCCTAACCAACGTTTAGAGATTCACCATAGAGAGCATTCTATCTGGATGTATCACAGCTTGGTAGGGCAATTGTTCTGGCCAGGACCATAAGAAACTACGGAAAGTTGTGAACACAACCCAAACCTTCATACAAACCAACGTCTCATCCATTGATCCTATCTATACTTCTCATTACTGCGGAAAAGCAGCCAACATTATCAAAGATCCCTCCCACCCCAGTTTAATCTCTTACAATCTCTTCCATCGGGCAGAAGATACAAAAGCTTACAGTTACATATCAACAGGTTCAAGAACAGCTTCTTCCTCACTGCTGAATAGACCTCTCAAATTTCAAAACTAATATTATTCTTCACTTCATGTAATGGAACAAAGGGATCGGTTAAAGTATGTTTGCTTTAATGCAAGGAGTGTCAGAAATAAGAGTGATGAGCTTAGAGCATGGATCAGTACTTGAGACTATGATGTTGTGGCCATAATGAAGATGTGGGTTTCACAGGGGCAGGAATGGTTGATAGAACAAGGGTTTAGAACATTTAAAAAGTACAGGGAGGGTGGAAAAAGATGTGGTGTAACATTGGGCGGCACGGTGGCACAGTGGTTAGCACTGCTGCCTCACAGCGCCAGAGACCCAGGTTCAATTCTCGCCTCAGGCGACTGACTGTGTGGAGTTTGCACATTCTCCCCGTGTCTGCGTGGGTTTCCTCCCACAGTCCAAAGATGTGCAGGTCAGGTGAATTGGCCATGCTAAATTGCCCCTAGTGTTAGGTAAGGGTCAGATGTAGGGGTATGGGTGGGTTGCGCTTCGGCGGGGTGGTGTGGACTTGTTGGGCCGAAGGGCCTGTTTCCACACTGTAAGTAATCTAATCTAATTGCTAATCAGAGAGAGCATCACAGCCACAGAAACAAAGGTTGTTGAGGAAGGTTTATCTACTGAGTCAGTATGGGTGGAAGTTAGGAACAGCAAGGTAGCAGTCACTTTATTGGGGGTTTTCTACAGAACCCCTAATAGCAGTAGGGAGATTGAATAATTCATAGGCCGGCAAATTTTGGAAATATGCAGATGTGGCAGGCTTGTTGTTATGGGTGAGTTCAACTTTCCCAATGTTGACTAGAACCTCCTTAGTGCAGATGGTTTGGGTGGAGCCGTTTTTGCCAGGTGCGTTCAGGAGGGTTTCCTTATTCAGTATGTAGACAGGCTGACAAGGGGAGAGGCCATTTTGGATTTGGTGCTCAGCAGTGAGCCAGGACAGGTGTCAGATCTCACGGTGGAAGAACACTTTGGTGACAGTGATCACAAACTGCCTCACATTTACGATAGCCTTGGAGAGAGAAAGAAGCATTTACCAAGGGAAGATATTTAATTGGGGAAAAGAAAATTATGACACTATCAGACAGGAGTTGGGAAGTGCAGACTGGGAGCAATTGTTCCACAGAATGGGCACAGCAGACATGTTTAAGGAGCAATTATTGCAAGTGATGCACAAATTTGTTCCTCTGAGACAGGCAAGAAGCCAATTTAAAGAGCCTTGGATGACAAGAACAAAGGAGCTTCTTTACAAAAGGAAGAAGGCAGTTTACATAAGGTGGAGGAAACAAGGATCTAGCACAGCTTTAGAGGATTACAGGCTTACTAGAAAGGAACTCAGAAATTGACTGAAGAGAGCCAGGTGGGGGATGAGAAAGGCTTGGCAGGAAGGATTAGGGAGAACCCAAAGGCATTTTAATCGCACGTGAGGAATAAGAGAATGATTAGGGAGAAGGTAGGGCCAATCAGGGATAGCATAGGGAACTTATGCGTGGAGTCTGAGCAGATAGGGGAAATCCTAAATGAGTATTTTGCTTCTGTTTTCACGAAGGAAAGGGACTATGTTGTGAATGAGAACTTTGAGGAGCTAGGAAACAGGATTGAACAGATCAAGATTGATGAAGTTGATGTGCTGGAAATTTTGGCAAACATTAAGTCCCCAGGGCCAGACCAGATTTATCCTAGGTTGCTCTGGGAAGCGAGAAAGGAAGTTGCTAAGTCACTGGCGAAGATCTTTGCTTCCTCACTCTCCCTGGGAGTCGTACCAGAGGATTGGAGGAAGGCAAATGTTGTTTCTCTTTTCAAGAAAGGGAATTGGGAAATCCCTGACAATTACAGACCAGTCAGTCTTACGTCTGTTTTGGTTTTGAATTCTGAGGGATGGGATTTATAACTATTTGGAAAAGCATAGAGTGATTAAAGGCAGCTTGGTTTTGTACAGGGCAGATCGTGCCTCACAAATCTTATTGAGTTCTTTGAGGAGTGACGAGACAGGTCGACGAAAGTTGAGCAGTGGATGTGGTGTATGTGGACTTCAACAAGGCATTTGATAAGGTTCTCCATGGTAGGCTCATTCATAAAGTCAGGAGGTATGACATACAGGGAGATTTAGCTGTCTGGATTCAGAATTGGTTGGCTGACAAAAGGCAGACAGTGGTTGTAGATGGAAAGTATTCTGCCTGAAGGTCAGTGGTGAGTGGTGTCCCGCAGGGCTCTGTTCTTGGGCCTCCACTCTTTGTTGTGTATATAAATGACATGGATGAGGAGGTTAAGGGGTGGGTTAGTAAATTTGCATTTGACACAAAGGTTGGAGGTGCCGTCGATAGTATCGAGGTCTATTGCAGACCGCAGCGTGACATTGACAGGATGCAGAGCTGGGCTGAGAAATGGCAGATGGAGTTCAACCTGGATAAATCCGAAGTGATGCATTTTGGAAGGTCGAACTTGAATGCTGAATATAGGATTAAAGACAGGATTCTTGGCAGTGTGGAGGTACAGATCGATCTTGGTGTTCAAATGCATAGATCCCTCAAAGTTGACACCCAACTGGATAGGGTCATTCAGAAAGCATATGGTGTTTTGGCTTTCATTAACACGGGAACAGAGTTTAAGAGCCACGAGGATTTACACGCACTCTACAAGACCCTGGTGAGACCATATTTAGAATATTGCGGCCAGTTCTGGTCACCCTCTTATAGGAAAGATACGGAGGCTTTGTAGATGGTGGAAAGAAGGTTTACTAGGATGCTGCCTGGACTGGAGGGCTTGTTTTATGAAGAGAGTTCAAAATCACAACACCAGATTATAGTCCAACAGATTTAATTGGAAGCACTAGCTTTCGGAGTACTGCTCCTTCATTAGGTGGTTGTAGAGTACATAATTGTAAGACACAGAGCTCCGAAAGCTAGTGCTTCCAATTAAACTTATTGGACTATTGTGTGACTTTTAACTTTGTGCACCCCAGGCCAACACCGGCATCTCCAAATCATGACTTTCGAAGAGAGGTTGACTAAGCTCAGACTTTTCTCTCTGGAGACGAGGAAGAAAGATGACCTGATTGAGGTATACAAGGTAATAAGAGGCTTGAATGGTGTCAATAGCCAGAGACCTTTCCCCAGGGCAGGACTGACTCGCACAAGGGGTCATTGTTTTAAGATATTAGGAGGAAGGAATAGAAGAGACGTCAGACGTAGGTTCTTTACGCAGAGTTGTGAATGCATTGAATGGATTGCCAACAGTGATGGTGGAGGAAGTAGTCATTAGGGACATTTAAGCAACTGCTGGACATGCACATGGACAGCAGTGAATTGAGCGGTGCAGAGGTTAGATTATTTTATTTTAGATTAGGAATAATCCTCGGCACAACGTAGTTGGTGGAAGGTCCTGTTCTGTGCTGTACTTTTCTATACTCTATGTTCTGCACAGTTTTCTGTGCAGCTGTAACTTTGTATGCCTCGCTCTGTTCAATCACCCTATGATCTGAATGTCACTGTGTTATAATCTGCCTGAACTGCATATAAAACATTTTTTTTTCATTATACTTAGGTATATGGACAATAATAAAGCAAAACAAAATCTGCATCACTCCAAATACTCTGCTTCCCTAATGCAACACGCCTGGAACACTTCTTTGTTTGGTATTAATTAGTATACTTTAATGTTCCAATTTTGTTCAGATCTACTACCAAACTTTGGGTTTAAAAACACAAAATTCACCAAAACTCTCTAACGTTAATTATGACAGGTAGAAGACCGTGAAGAATAGATGATAAAAGGATGACCTGGGTTCGATTTCAGCCTCAGGTGACTGTGTGGAGTTTGCACGTTCTCCCAGTGTTTGTGTGGGTTTCCTACTACAGTCCAAAGATGCACAGATTAGGTGGATTACCCATACTAAATTGCCCCATAGTAACCAGGGATATGCAGGTTAGATAGATTACCTATGGTAAATGCAGGATTACAGAATAGGATAGTGGGGTATCTTTGAAGGGTTGGTGTTCACTCAAGTTCTTTCGATGTAGGAACACAATTACGCTATTTGGCCCACCAATTCTACTCCAATTTGATGATAGTTGATATGCTCCTCACCTCAATTTTCCTCCCTTCTCTCCATATCCCTTCAACCCATTACCAATTAAAAATCTAGCTCCACCTCAAAGATTTACTCTGTCCCAGCATCCATCGCACTTTGGAGTAACGAATTCCACAGATTCAGAATCCTTTGGGAGCAGTTTTTCTTCAACGCTGTTTTAAACTTGTTCTTCCTTATCCAAAGGCTATGACTTCTCATCCTAGAATGCCCCACAGAGGTAGCATCTGCTCCACATGTATTTTATCCACACCTTTTATCATCTCAAGTATCTCAATTTGATCTCCCCTCATTCTAACTTCCAGAGTGTATAAGCCTAAACTGTTCAGTCTTCATATGACAAATCCCTCATATCTGGGATCAATCTAGCAAACCTCCTCTGAACTGCTTCCAACATCACATCGTTCCTCAAATAAGGCAACCAAAACTGAGCACAATACTCCAGGTGTGATCTCACCAATATTTTATATAGTTGCAACAATATTTTCTTACCTTTATATTTCTACTCCTTTAGCTATAAAGGCTAACATTCCATTTGCTTTATTATCTGCTGTATCTGCATACTAGCTTTTTGTGACTCATGAACAAGTATACCTAGATCCCGCTGCACCAGAGCACCCAAAGGGGTCTCTGCATTAATAGGTTGCCTTCCCATTTTTTTGACCCAAATGCTACCTCACACTTATCCACGTTAAACTTCATCTGCCACATTTGGCACACCTCTCCAAACTTATCTATATTCATTTGTAAGGTTCTTGTTTCATCAATCTAGTTTACCAACCCACCTATTTTTGTGTCATCTGCAAATATGGCGGTAGAGCCTTCTACCCCTGTACCCAAGTCATTAACATAGATTGTAAATAGCTGGGGTCCAAGAACCGAATCCTGTGGCACCCCACTAGTTACATCGTGCCATCCAGAAAAAAAAGCATTTATCCCAACTCTCTTTCTTCCGTCCATCAGCCAGTCATGAATCCAGGCTAATAAATTACCCCTAATGCCATATGATCCAACCTTGTGAATTAACCTTTTGTGTGGCACCTCATTAAGCACTTTCTAGATGTCCAGATAAATTACATCTACAGCATTCCCATTATCCACTTTGCTTGTTGCATCTTCGAAGAACTCTAGCAAATTAGTCAAACATGATTTGTCCTTCATAAAAGTATGTTGAATCTGAAATATAGCATCTTGACATTCCAAATATTTTGTGCTAGTTTACTTTTGTAATTTACCTTCGCTCTTACTTTTTTTTAAAAGCATCTTTTTGTTTACGATTGAAAGTTTCCCAATCTTCCATCCTGCTGTTGACTCAAATTCTTGGACCACATGCAAGTTACAAAAACAAACTCTTTACTGTAATTACGCCAGCGAGAGATCAATAGTCTTTAATCAGAGTATCAAACAAAGATATCCCTGAATATACTAACGATAGCTCTGACTTTTAGCAAAGGGCAGCATATTTTGTACTCCTTATGGGTGTTACAATTTTATATGTTTCATGTCCCACAACATAATGTTTCTAGCTTTAATTATGTTCTCACTAGATAATTAATAATACATTTAGATTAGATTAGATTACTTACAGTGTGGAAAGTGTTGTTCACATAGATTAAAACAAAAGCTATTAATGCGGTGCTTTTTTGCATCAATGCAGATAATAGCTAAGCTCCTATCAGTACTCTAGTCATTACGTTATAGAAACGGTCTGGGAAAAAAGACAGACACTAAGATATGCCAAGATTTGGGCATTCCTCAATTCATTCTCATGGTCACTGTGCTTAGCTATTTTAAAAGGCAAGTTATTATTACAAAATGGAGGATTTTAGCTATTATTTCCCTAATACTTTATTACTAGAAAGCACTGTAGTACTTACAGATTTAATGGCCTTAAGAAATCCACATATGACCTGCACGGAAGAAAAACGAATATTCACAAAGTACTTACTTAAATGCATTGCTGAGATTATCTTCACAGGGGAAGACACAAGTCTCCCTCAAATGATCGGATAAAGTAAGTGTGTAGAAAACAGAAAATATTAAAAGTTATTGGGAGAAATTAATGGGACTGCAAGTTAGCATTTCAGATCTGGATGACCTTCACCTTACAGCATTGAAAAAGATGGCAGCAGAGATAATGGATGCATTGATGATCATCATAAAAATTGGAAGGTTGTAAATGTATCTCCTTTAAGAAATGAGGGAGGGAAAATGGGAACTACAGATTGTCAATGCAGAGAAAGTAGAATATTTTACTAAGAATCTGATTACCAATACTTCAAAAATAACTGTCTGATTGGATAGGGTCAACATGGATTTTCGAAGGGGAAATCATGCTTGACAAACCTAATGGTTTGAGGATATTACTAGCAGAGCCAAGAAAGGAAAAACCAGTGGATGGGGAGGATTTAGAATTTTCTTAAACTAACATTAATAGTGCTGTAATTTTGTTCACTAACTTCCACACAGGAATGAACAAAATTACACTATTATTCTAACATGCATTGGGAAATTGGTTAACAGACAGAACGCAGAGAGTAGAAATAACTGGGTCACTTTCAGGCTGATAGGCTGTGACCAAAGTACCATAAAATCAATACTTGGATCCCCGCTGCTTATAATCTATTATCATTATTATTAGACCTCTGAATTGATCGCTCAAAGTTTAAATTTAATGTTAATCTTGCTATTTGTGCACCTTCTTTGCAACCTTAGCTTTATATTCCTCACCTGATCACACAAAACTGTTCATTGTTTCTTGATACATATGACAATAAAAAAAAATCAATAATTTGGATGTTTTGACCAGTTGTAATATTTCCAAGTCTGCAGATGATACAAAAGATTGTAGAAATCATAGTTTTGAGGAATTTAGCCAGACTGAGTATATGGGAAAGAGCATAGCAAGTGGAATATAATGTGGATAAATGTGAGGAAGCGTTCACAGGCTATGGAACATTGAAGTAGAAGAAATCAGCCATGATTTAGAATGGCTCAAGAGGATGAATGATCCACTCCTGTTCTTGTATGTAAATGATGAGCTTTTCTAGTTTCTAGTGATAGAATGCAAAAGGTAGGCATTTTTCCCCCAGTAGCCTTATTTTACTCAATGCAGCTGCTCAAATACAATCGAGACCTCACAAAACTATGTACTCATACTGCTGCATTCCATGTAGAAAATATTTTGTCTGATAGAGGTACACTGTCAGTGAAGAAATCAATGGCTGAATATTATCAGCACAGACCCAGAGTGAGAGGACAAGTAGTCGGTAAGGAACCAGTTTATTCCATCAGAGCACATGACTCTAGCTTTTCAATTTTCTTGGCAGTGGCATCCCATCAGAGAATCTGAATTTAGCCATCAGACGTGTTTAGTACCTATTCACAATATCAGCATAACCTCAGTGACAACATGGAATTTAAGGAATTGCCCTAAAGAAAAAAAAGTAGAAAACAATTGAAGGTAAACTTTCTCTGATAATTGGTATTCAAATTGAATACTGTTGTCATGATTAAAGATACTGAGGGCACTAAGATTCAGGACATCTTTGGGTTAAGGTGAGAAATTATAATGGAGACATTTTATTTACAGATGATAAGAAACTTTTATACAAAAGTGAAAACTTATATGTAACATCACAGCAAGTCAACATTTAATTACCAATATGGACAATGTCAGGAAGCTGTCAAATAGTTCACTAGCATTTCTTGATAAAAACAATACTTTGTTTACTGTACCAAATGTCTAAGTTTTAATTTATATCTAAATCACTCAATATTCAGCGAGATTGTCTGGAGAAAGTTCTAAATATATGCAGAAGGGTACGAAACCATACAAAAGCCAATTATGGGCATGGAGCAAGAGCTGCCATTAAGAGTTCCATTTTATACACAAAATTGCGCCCTTCCATTTTATTCCACAATACTTCCTTATATGGCCCTCGAAGATGATTCCATTTGTTGTCTTGTAGCACATCACTCTTGGGAAGGTCTTTGCATTGACTTCTTGGAAACTGGACCACCACCTTACAGCCACTCTCAGGTCCATTTCGTACTATAATGAAAAGAAAGGCAAGGATTATTTGTAAAACTCCCCATGATTGTAAATACAACAGAATTAGGGCCATTTTAAAAATGTTACTTATTCATCAACAGCTGAACTATCTTCCAACAGAGAACAAACCTTTAGCTGGTATGTTATTACAGTTGTGAAATGCAATTACTAATAACTTGTCATTTGGGATTACAGAACTTAGTCAAAGTAGAACTGGAGTATCAGCAATTTTTAAAAAAATCAAAGCTATTAGTTTTGCACTCACATGAAGATAACGATTTTCAGTAAAAATTATTTATTTGATGTAATTTTAAAACATGTAATAAGAAATATGAATTTGCATCATTGAAGCAAGTGTGTCTAATCTATTATTACTTGCCCAGCAATCAGTTACTGACCATCAGCCATGGCAATGCTCATCATCTTCTAACTGCCATTATGTATAGTCAAAAGTGTGGTGCTGGAAAGACTCAGGTCAGCCCGCATCCAAGAAGCAGGAGAATCCACACTGGATCTCCTCTAACATCGGGGAGACAGGATACCAGCTTGTGGATCGTTTCAGAGAACATCTCTGGGACACGTGCACTAACCAACCCCACAGCCCCATGGCTGAACACTTCAACTGCCCCTTCCACTCTGCCAAGGACATGCAGGTCCTGGGCCTCCTCCATTGCCAAACCCTTACCATCCGACACGTGGAGGGAAAAAAACCTCATTTTCTGCCTTGGGATCCTGCTACCACTCAGGATTCGTGTTGTTTACACCAGTTTCCTCATTTCTCCTCCCCCCACATTATCCAGTCCCAAGCCTCTAACTGCCCTCTTGACCTGTCCATCGCCTTTCCCATCTATCCCCTCCACCTGCCTCTCCAACCTATCACCTTCATCTACCAATCACATTCTCAGCTACCTTCCCCCCTACCCACCTCCCATTTATCTCTCAGCCCTCCAGCCCACAAGCCTCATTCCTGATGAAGGGCTTATGCCCAACAAGTCTATTCTCCTGCTTCTCGGACGTTGCCTGACCCTCTGTCTTTCCAGCATCACACTCTCAACTCTGATCTCCAGCATCTGCAGTCCTCATTTGCTCCCTACCACTGTGTATATGAAAGTAAAATTAAGACAAGAATATATTGAGCTTTACACAAAATATACAAGTGGCAAAGGTATTGAGACTGGCACTGAAGTTAATTCACCATTCACTGTGTAAGAAATTATTAGGAAAAGCTTACCTGATATTGAATACTCGCCATTGGGTGAAGCCACAGTTACTGCTGAAGCATTTCCAATACTCTCCACTCGACCCAGGCCCACATGGTTGCTGAAGCTCAATAGATGCCAACCCATTACTTTGGCCAACTGCTGAACTGCATGTACCTGATGCTGCGACATCTGTTAGACACCAAAAGAGAATCATACTTTAAAGCAATTGATTACCCAGACATTATATTTGTAAATACAAGTACACTATGTGAAACAAAACATACAAGTACTGTGCTCTATGAAACCCCTATTTAAAAAAGGCAGCAAGTCAGTGCTTTAAAATTTAGAAACTGCAATAAATGCAGTAAAATTGACATTAGAGGAGTGAACTCAAGGCATTTCACCAAAGATGAGAGAATTTGATACTGTTGGTACATCATACACTTAGTTCTCAAAATGATGGAAGAGGGATTTACCATATAAATTTTCAATTTTGGGTGAAGTACTTTAAGTGTTGTGGAATTAAGGACTATGCAGATAAGCAACTATATGGCATAGAAAATATTTTCCCATCTTCGACAAAAATCTGAAAGGCATCTTGATCAGCATAGAACACTGCCAAACAAACTAGCATTAAATATCTTTAACATTGCACAATGTTTTAAAACAACCATTTAAAGGAGTAATTTATTCCATTTACCAGGACTGGTTTATTTATGACTCTGCTAGTATTTAACTGATTCCCATCATATGGTTTCCTTTATCTAGATACCTGAGATAGCAGGAAGTCTTGCAATTCTTGTTCCTGGTGGGAAAGTGTAATTACTCGCCCATCTCTGTGCACCACCTTAATCTGTTCAACACCAATGTTCAACTGTAGCTGAATTGATCTAAAGGGATGAAGGAGCATAAAAGAAAAACAGCAAAATGAAAGTGTTATACTTAATGGAGGCTATAGAGTTTCATTAAATAACCTAATCAAAATATTTCTTGCCAAAAGCTACATATTAAAACCAAAAGAACAGTGAAAGGGAATTAACAATGAATTGGTTTCCATCAAATAGCACATACATCAATCCTGGTGTATAGACCCTTATACAGAAAGTGTGAAAAGGAAACTTTACAAAAACACAAAAGTTGGGAACGGTGGTTTGAAAAATGCAGAGTAACTTTTAATATTCCATCTACGTCATCAGTACTCACTTGCAAATCTGCTCATAGCCTTGAGAGGTTATTAAGACTTTGACACTAGATTCATATACATCATTAATGTTTGACCAATGAGCTTGTATCTGTGGGTCCTCAATACGACTGGCCAAGCTGTCAATTGTCCAGGCAGTTCTAAAATTAAAAACATACACATTTTCTTTGTTAGATCGCTACATAAATCTAACAACGAATATCAGCCATGATCAAATGGCAGAGAAGACTCAACAGGTCATTTGGCCTAATCCTGCTCTTATACAGAACATAGAATGTTACAACGCAGTACAAGTCCTTCGACTCTCAATGCAATAGTAGGGGACTTTAATTATCCAAACATTGACTTGAACTGCCATTGTTTTAAAGGTGTGGATGGTGAAGAATTTGTTAAATTAATATGTAAATGTTCCTATGAGAGAAGGGAAATAAGGCAGTGCTAGTGACTAAAGAGTTACTGGGGGAACACAGATGAATGATCATGATATATTACTTTTAAAAGAGTTATGGAAAAGGATATGTCTTTCTTAAAAGTTAAAGTCTTAAATGGAGTAAAACAAATTTTAAGGGTATGAAACCAAGAACTTTCAAAAGTTGACTGAAGTAAAGGGTTTGCAGGTAAAGGGATGACTGACAAATGGGAGGCTTTTAAAGATGTGATAAAGATAGTTAAGAGGTATTATGCTCCTGTTAGAGGTAAAGGTAAGGTTGGTAATATTAGACAACATTGGAGGATTAAAGATATTGTGGTTCTAGTCAAGAATAAAAAAAAAAGTCATTAGATAAACAATTGGGATCAAATGAATTCCTTGAAGAGTATAAAAAGAGTGAAGCATTCTTGAGGAAATAAGGAAGGCAGAGAGGGAATGATATAGTCTTGGCAAATAAGGTTAAAAGATACTCGAGAAAAAAATTCTAAAATTGCATTAAGAGCAAGAGAGCAACCAGGGAGAGAGTTGATCATTGAGGCGGTCTTTGTTTGGCACCTCAGAAAATGGGAGATAGTAGATGAATATTCTGCATAAGCTTTTGCTGTTGAGGAAGAAATGGAGGCTACAGAACTCAAAGAAATAAATATTGATGCTTTGAGAACAATTCACATTATAGAAGAGGAAGTGCTGGAGGTCCGAGAAAACATGAAGGTAGATAAATCTCCAGGACATGATGAAATGTATTTCAGGAAGTTAGGGAGGAAATTATGGAGACCCTAGCAGAAATATCTGTATCATCTATAAATATGGGTACTGGTGGGTGGCTCATGTTGTGCTTTATTTTAAAGAAAGGCTCTAGATACGAGCCTAGAAACTACAGACCTGTGAATCTGACATTCATGGTGAGTAAGTTGTTGAAGGTGATTCTGAAAGCATTTACATGCATTTGGAGAGGCAAGGATTGATTAGGGACAGTGAGCATTTTTTGAGCAAGGAAAATGGTACCTCTTCAGCTTGACTGAGTTTTTCAATGAATAAACCAAAAATACTGATGAGAGCAGAGCAAAAACTCTCTTTACTTAGAATTCAGTAAAGCTTTGACAAGATTCCAGATGGTACAGTAATTAGTAAAGTTAGATCACATGGATTGGGATTCAGGGTGATACAAAATTGGCTTTATGGTAGGAGACAAAGGGTGGTGGTGGAGGGTTGTTTTTTGGACTGGATGCTGGTGACCAGTGGAGTGCAACAGGGTTCGGTACTAGGCCCACTTTTATTAGTGATTTATATAAATTATTTGGATAAGAATATATGGTTAGCAAATTTATGGATGACACCAAAATTGGTGGTATAGTGGACAGTGAAGAAGGTTATCTAAGATTACAGAGATATTGATCAATTGAGTCAATGGGCTGAGGAGTGGCAGATAAAATTAAATTTGGATAAATGTGAGGTATTGCACTTTGGTTTTACAAACAAGTACAGGACTTATTCTATTAATGGTAGAGCTCGGGGTTCAGGTACAGGTACATAATTCTTTGAAATTTGCATCACAGGTAGACAGGACTGTTAAGAACATGTTTGACAGGCTTGCCTTCATTGTTCAGTTGTTTGAGCATTGGAGTTGGGAAATCATATTGTGGTTGTACAGGATGATGATGTACCGTGTGCAGTACTGGTCACTCTGTTGTAGGAAGCATAGTATTAAACTGGAGAGGGTTCAGAAAAAAAAAAATACCAGGATGTTGCCAGGAATGGACAGTTTGAGATATAAAAGGCTGGAGCCTTTTTCACTGGAATGTAGGTACTTAGAAGGAAACTTTATTGAGACTTAGAAAACCATGAGTGGCACAGATAAGGTGAACGACAAGGGTCTTTTTCCTAGGGTGGTTGAGTTCAAATTTAGGGGGCATATTTTTAAATGCAAGAGGAGAAATTTTTTTTAAAAAGACATGAGGGGCAACCTTTTCTTTTAAAAAAAGAGCTCAAGTGTAGAATGAACTGCCAGACAAAGTGGTGGACGCAGGTATAGTTACAACATGTAAAAGACATTTGGATAAGTTCATGAAGAGGAAAGGTTTGAAAGATATAGGCCAAGTGCAAGGACTAGATTAGTTTGGGAATGTAGTTGGTGTGGACTGGTTGGACCAAAGGTTTCCATACTGTTTGACTCCACAATTGTACGTAATTGCAAAATTTCCTGTTCCTGACATTTACTGATAATATTGGTTTCCTACCTGTGCAATTCACTCCAGCATTGCTTACCTACGTCTCAAAAAGATATGCTTAGCCTGTTTGATTATCTTCTCCAGCAACCCTTCATTCTGCTGCAAAGCATTGATCTCTCCTTTGTCGTATGCCTGAGATCCTGCTAATCTCATTCTTTTCAGCCCAAAAGGTGCAGTTGCTGGGTGAGGCATCACTGAAGAATTCAAAGTTTGTTTATGGAACTGAAAGATAAGCAATAAAAAAAATTCAGTGGTAAATGCTGGCATTGCACATGCATTTTCAAGAGCACTGAGACTCTTTCAGATCAAATATTGTTTGACAAAAAAAAACTGAAAAGGGCTAAGGAGAGGAATAGGAGAGGTGAAGAGTGCAGAGGGACCAAGAAGTAAGGAGACAAAACTCAGATCAATGTTGGATATATGTAGGTAGGGAGAAGTACATCCAATTGTGGATAGTGCCTTGGATGGGAAGTAAAATTGACAGTTATTACAACAGGGATATTTATGTAGCTTTATATAACCTACATGATGCAACTACAGTTAGGGGTAGACTGAAAGATTAAATTTCACTCATCTTAAAATTAAAAAGTTGAGGATCAAAATCATGTGCGTTGAAAGCTGGGGAAGAAATAAGCATAAGATCCTTAACTTTGATCAAAAATGCATTTTGGGGCCTGAAATTGAATTACCAATAAGACAGCAGATTCTGATCTCTACATTCACTTGATTGCAAAAATACCATTTGGACAGCACCATTTCAACCTAATATACAAACACTGCTTGAAGGGAAAACATAGCTGCAATCTTCAGAATCCAGCATAGTAGCATCCTGGATTCACAGCCTACAAGCTGATGGATCAAACCTATTCCTACTGTTGGCATTCACACCTCTCAAAGGCATTTCTGGTACTCAATACTCCAGCAGAACCATATACTTTGTGGGAACAAACCTCCTTCAACCAGAAAGTTCTCAACCCTGTCCACCTTTAAGATCTTATTCAAATCACTTCACAAAGCACTGTATAATCCCAGATATGACCAATACTTCAGTTCAAATATTAATTTTTGCCCGATTCTACTTTTGCTAAGCACCCTGAGATGTATATCTACTTTAAAGGTGAATGCACTGCAGCTGTTGGTCACATTATTGCTGTGTTGTAAAAGCAACAGTTAAAGGTTTTCAAAGTTCAATACCTCTCTAATTAATTGATGAAGATTGTGTTCCAGTACATACAGATGGTCGTCAGACCTATGCTTCTCAGAAGGCATTTTCTGTGCTTTTTTATCATTCACAAAGTGGCACAAAGAAATGGATAACTGCAAACCTGAAACATGACATGAATTGATGATAATGTATACAGTACCCAAAATGAGGCTTTTACTGTAAAATCTGTTACACTTATTACCATGTCATCTTTTAGTAGTTAGAGTACAAAGTAAATAACATTCCTCAAAAGCACTTCAGACCAGAGAAAGACTATTATTGCTTTGATCATATTTTACTAAACGATCATGCTATGAAGAAAATTAATAACAAATATTTAGAAATGCAAGGACTGCAGAAGAGTACAGTTTCTACAATTTGTCCAACATCCATGCAGAAGAGATATCTTGTTCAATAATAGACCATAAGACTACAAGATTCAGGAACAGGCCATTTGGCCCATTGGGATTTCTCTGTCAATGAGATCTAAGCAGGAAAGCCTGGCAAATTTAGAAGAACCTTCAGAACACTGCTGCACTACAAATTGTGGATATTCAGATCATTCTGAGAATATCTTGCTTTATACATCCATGAAAAAATAGATATCTGAAGAAATTAAAAAGGAATACAAATTTCAACAAATTGATTTTGTTATTTTGAGCATTAAATAATGATTTATGAAAACAGGAAGAATTCTGCATAATTCCTTAAACAATCTTCAAAAACCAAGATGGTTTATACAGCACCAATCATTTTAATGTCAGAAGAAAATAATTTAAAGGAGAGCTCTGTGTACAATGTTTTGCATATGTTCTCTTTACTCTACCATATATAAAGTTCAACAACTGCTGTCAGCTTTTGCAATCTGGCTTGTTTTCACTTAAAGCTTTCTATGTGACAACACATTAGAAAATCAATTGTGTGAATGGACAGGCTGACCAACTCAAGTTAACAATGCAGAAATTATTGCAATTCCAGAAAACTAAGTACAATAAATTATTTGTCACTCATTTGGAAAAAAACATTAGCAGAAAATGAAAACCTTCAATCAGACTGAGTAATACTGAAGTATAAAAATATCTGAAGACAAATTAACTAACAATAAATGTTATAATGGTCCAAGGTCTTGCACTTTTGTTGCAAATAAAACCATACAAATAATACCCAGGTTTAATTCCCATCATGGGCAACTGTCTGTGTGCACATTCTCCCAGTGTCTACGTGGGTTTCCTCCGGGTGCTCCGGTTTCCTCCCACAGTCCAAAGATGTGCAGGTTAGGTGAACTGGCCATGCTAAAATTGCCCATAATGTTAGGTGCATTAGTCAGGGGTGAATGTAGAGGAATGGGTCTGGGTGGGTAGCTCCTCGGAGAGTCGGTGTGGACTTGTTGAGCCGAAGGGCCTGTTTCAACACTGTAGGTAATCTAATCTAATACATAGTACGTGGCACTGAAAACAAGAACAACAAAACAAAAGCAACATTCTTTACTTGAAATCAGTTCTGAGGAAAGGTCACTAGACTCGAAGCATTAACTGATTTCTCTCCAAAGATGCTGACAGAACTGCTGAGCTTTAAGCAATTTCGATTTTTATTCCTTACCTGGAAATGGTTGAGAGATGATCTGATTTTTCACCACAATGTGAGGTATCTGTGATTTAATCTGTACTGCTTCACGTGACAACTGTGCAAAGATTTCTTTACACAAAAGAACATTCTGTGCAGCTTCTAGCTTTGTCTGCCAGTGTGCTGTACCTGAAAAAGACCCATAGTTTAAGAACAGCTTGTCAAAATATTTATTTTAAGATTAATCACTGTCAAAATGTTGACATAACGTCACAATTATACAAGTTCAACTTGGTCCTTCACTGTATTATAGATGCGAAAAATAGTTTTCCCTCCTTGACTTTGATCGGAGTAACCGGAATGCAAAGTACTGGGCTAATGGTAAGATTCTTGGTAGTGAAGACGAGCAGAGAGATCTCAGTGTCCAGGTACACAGATCCTTGAAAGTTGCCACCCAGGTTGATAGGGTTGTTAAGAAGACAGTGTTTTAGCTTTTATTAACAGAGGGATCAAGTTCCGGAACCATGAGGTTATGCTGCAGCTGTACAAAACTTTGGTGCAGCCGTACTTGGAGTATTGTGTACAGTTCTGGTCACCGCATTATAAGAAGGATGTGGAAGGTTCAGAAAGGGCGCAGAGGAGATTTACTAGGATGTGGCCTGGTGTGAAGGGAAGATCTTACAAGGAAAAGCTGAGGGACTTGAAGCTGTTTTCGTTAGAGAGAAGAAGGCTGAGAGGTGACTTAATAGAGACATATAAGATAATCAGAGGGTTAGATAGGGTGGACAGGGTAAGCCTTTTTCCAAGTATGGTGACAGTGAGCACGAGGGGGCATAGCTTTAAATCGAGGGGTGACAGATATAGGACAGATGTCAGAGGTAGTCAGGGTATGGAATGCTTTACCTGCAATGGTAGTAGATTCGCCAACTTTAAGTAAATTTAAGTCGTCATTGGACAAGCATATGGACGTACATGGAATAGTGAAGGTTAGATGGGCTTCAGGTTGGTATGACAGGTTGGCGCAACATCGAAGGCAGAAGGGCCTGTACTGCGCTGTAATGTTCTATGTTCTAATGTCTAATAACAACTGAATAATCATGGCTAATTTAAAGAAAGAGGGAGAGAATATTATTACTTGCTGCAATGGACTTCAGTGAAAATCTACCAGAAACATTTGAAAAGGAGGACTATTCCTGAAGCACACATAAAACATGTTCTGTCCCCATTCACACGCAAGTGCATATCCATGTAAGCTTCTAACAATGACTCTAATCTTGTACTGCCAGATAATTACTGCATGTAGCCCCTTCTACATTGAACAGAATTTCAGACAATATGTTTGGCATCACAGACATCTGTCAATATCTGACCACGTTCCATGAAATAACTGACTAGCATATCATAAGAGGTATGGCTAGTAAATTTGCAGATGACACCAAAATTGGAGGTGTAGTCCTGGACAGTGAAGGTTACCTCAGATTACAACGGGATATTGATCAGATGGGCCAATGGACTAAGAAGTGGTAGGTGGAGTTTGATTTAGATAAATGTGAGGTGCTGCATTTTGGGAAAGCAAATCTTAGTCGGATTTATACACTTAATAGTAAGGTTGTGTTGCTGAACATGTGCAGGTTCATAGCTCCTTGAAAGTAGAGTTGTAGGTAGATAGGATAGTGAAGGAGGCGTTTGGTATGCTTTCTTTTATTGGTCAGAGTATTGAGTACAGGAGTTGGGAGGTCATGTTGCAGCTGTACAGGACATTGGTGAGGCCACTGTTGGAATATTGCGTGCAATTCTGGTCTCCTTCTGATCGGAAAGATGTTGTGAAACTTGAAAGGGTTCAGAAAAGATTTACAAGGATGTTGCCAGGGTTGGAGGATTTGAGCTGTAGGGATAAGTTAAATAGGCTGGGGCTAGTTTTCTTGCAGCGGAGGCTGAGGGGTGACCTTATAGAGGTTTATAAAATCATGGGAGGCATGGATAGGATAAATAGACAAAGTCTTTTCCCTGGGGTGGGGTGAGTCCAGAACTAGAGGGCATAGGTTTAGGGTGAGAGGGGAAGATATAAAAGAGACCGGAGAGGAAACATTTTCACACAGAGGATGGTACGTGCATGGAATGAGCTGTCAGAGGAAGTGGTAGAAGTTAGTACAATTCCAATATTTAAAAGGCATCTGAATGGGTATATGAATAAGGACGGTTTGGAGGGATATGAGCCACGTGCTGGCAGGTGGGACTAGATTGGTTTGGGATATCTGGTTAGCATGGACAAGTTGAATCGAAGGGTCTGTTTCCGTGCTGTACATCTCTATGATTCTGTGATTCTATGACTCTATCATGCTTTTGCAAATAGATAAAACCAAGCATACTAGGATAAATAATAACTAACATAAGGCTGGTTGGTGAGCACAGCAGTCCATAATTAAAGGGTACTAAATTGTCAAGTATCAAGCCAACAGATAGTACACCTCTATTTGATTATCTGTTGCAAAGGTGCCTGCAACTACCGCACAGGGCCAACACACTAGTTACCTGTGGCCGGAGATTTGATTCTCCCTCCTTGTAGGCATGTTGGTCTATATATAATGACATGTGCCCTCCTCTGCACCATGAGTTTAATATCACCTATGTTTCATAGTAATCAAATAGATAGCAGGATTACTCTGTCAACATCTGCTTTTCCTTTCCTTTTCTTTTAGCCTCTACTTCTTAAAGAAGCTAGCTGGCAAAATGCTGTAGATTTACAAATTACAAACTCAGTTTTTTTTTTAAAAAGGGATCAGCAATTGCAAGTTAAATAGTCCGAGCTTTCCATTAGAATTAATCTGCAACACTGCATAAGTGTCAGACAAGTGGTAGTGGATATTGAACAATAGCTCAGAGTATGCCAGAATTGCCTTTAGTTTTGATTTAGGAATGGGGAATGAAGAAACAGGATTAGAAACTCAAAAGTCTCAGAAATATCTCTCAAATAGCTTTTGTTTGTGAAAAACTGAAACTTTAAGCTTGGACATATGGTAACTACTTTAAAAGATTACCAATTAACACTTAAGTTAATATAGTTAGTTATTTCTTGGAATTACTTTAAAAGTACATTTAAAAACAGACTAATTAGAACTTGTCATTAAGGTCCTAGCTTACATTATAAGCATAAGTACAGGAAAAGCTTGTTCTGAAGCTAAAATAAAAAAAGTGAGGCATAAGAACTTTGCTGGACATCTACTTCAACACGGAAGTCATTGCGGGTTTGGAAGGTATTGTCTAAGGATCTGTGGTGAAGTTCTGCAGTGCAAATTGAAGATATACTACATACTGCTGCTTCTGAGCATCAGTGGTGGAGGCAGTGGATGCCTGTGGATGTGGTGCCAAACAGACTTTTGTCCTGGATGGCATCAAGCTTGAGTTTTTGGAGCCACACTCAACCAGACAAGTGGGGAGTATTCCAACACACTCCTGCCTTGTAGATAGTGGACAGGCTTTGGGGAAACACTATGCTAGTCACTTGCAGCAGTATTCCTACCCGGACCTGCTCTTGTAGCCACTCTGTTTACATGACAGGCAGGGGGCGGGGTTGTCCAATTGAGTTGGTCAATAGTAACTCCCAGGATGCTGATAATGGGGGATTCAGCTGCAGCGACACCAGTGAATAGATCGCCACTTATTGAATACGGTCATTGTCTGTCATTTGTGTGGCATGAATGTTACTTACAACTTGTCAACCCAAGCTTGGATACTGTCCAGAACTTGTTACATTTGAACATTGATTGCTTTGGTATCATAAGTTATGAATGGTGCAGAACATTGCACAGTGAACATTCCCACTTCTGATTTATGATAGAGGGAGTGTTATTGATGAAGCAGCTGAAGATGACTGTGTAGGACATTACCCTGCAGAGATGTCCCAAAGCCAAGATGACTGACCTCCAACAACTACAGCTTTTTTCCTATGCGCCATATATGACTCCAATCAGAGGATAGTTTGTCCTCTGACACCTACTGATTCCAGTTGCACTAGAATCTCCTTGATGCCACACTCAGTCAAATGCAGCCTGATGTCAAGATCTGTCACTCAACTCACCTCTGGAATTTAGCTCTTTTGTCCACATTTGAACAAAGGCTGTAAAACGAGGTCAGAAGATGAATGATCTTTGCAGAACCCAGACTAGGGATTAGTGAACAGATGCTGCTTAACAGCACTACTGAGGACATATACCAACACGTTATTGATGACAGAATAAATTGATGGGCAGTTATTGGCTGGTTTGGACTTTTCCTGCTTTGTACATACAGGACAACAGAGGCAATTTTCTACAATGTTGGGTAGATTGTATTGTACTGGAACAGCTTAGCTAGGGGAGCAGCAAATTCTGGAGCTCAAGTCTTCAGTACCATTGCCAGAATGTTGGAGGGCCCATAGCCTTTGCAGTATCCAGTGCCTCCAACTGTTTCTTCTTATCATGTTGGAGTGAATTAAATTGGATTAAGACTGGTGTCTGTAACTTTGGGAACCACTTGAGGTGGTCAATATGGATGATCCACTTCACAATTCTGGCCGAAGTCTGGCAAATGCTTTAGCCTTGACTTTTGCACTGAAGTGTTGGGCTCTTCCATCATCAAAGATAGGGATATTTGTGAAGCCTCCTCCATCAGTGAGTTGGCGAATTGTCCACTACCACTCATCTGGCTGGACTGCAGAGCTTAGATCTGATCCAATGGTTCTTGAAACGCAGAGCTCTATCACTTGCTGCTTTTGTTTGGCATAAATGTAGTCAGTCAGAGGAGAAAGTGAGGACTGCAGATCAGAGCTGAAAAAATGTGTTGCTGGAAAAGCGCAGGTCAGGCAGCATCCAAGGAGCAGGAGAATCGACGTTTTGGGCATGATTCTCCTGCTCCTTGGATGCTGCCTCACCTGCTGAGCTTTTCCTGCAACACATTTTTTGGCATAAATGTAGTCCAGTTTGGTAGCTTCACCAGGTTGACAGCTCATTTTTAACTGTGCCTGATACTACTCCTGGCATGGCCTCCTGAAATCTCCATTAATAAATTTCTATTAACATTCTGGAGCTCTACTAATCACAGATCATAGACACTGTGCAGCATAATTTCCTAATATTCATTATAAACAGCATGAAATATACCAGTAAACAACACATAGGAAGAAGGAACAACTTTAAATGAAGAAAATCAAGACACAAATACCAGTCGAACAGACCACCAGCACTTCACCAGGTGCACAGACAATGTCACCTAATGAGGTGATGAAATGTCTGCAGAAAGAAAACCTGTTCAACGAACAAAATCAATTCTAATCATTTGAAATATTAAACAATTTTTGACTCTGAAATTACATGTACCTGAATTGGGTTTTTGAATAGGTCGTCTAAAGAGGTTGACTGTGCCAAGATCTCCAATGTCATGAGCCTGCTTCTGAATAGAAACCTTTAAAAAAAAAGTTTAAAAATAGAAACCTTCAATAAAACTCATGTATAGTAGACTATAAGAAATGTTATACAAATTACTATAAACAGGCTATGAAAAATGCTATTAGCATAATTGCAACATTTAATGCAATGTTCATACCTGAAAATTAGAAACTATATTACAGAAAGTATTGAAGATTTTCTTAATTCAGTGAATATCACCCATTATTAATGGACATTCACTGTACAAGTTAGCCAAGGGAGTAAAAAAAAATCTAAACAGGGACTATAATTTACAATAAGCATTTCATCTTTACCCTAAGAACATATCTATGGTATTTCACAAGACCACAAATGATAATAAATTGACACTGTAACGAGTACAATTAAATTTGCTGGGATAGACAAAATGAGTTCTGGAGCTCAAATCTCTGATGATTACAGGTTAGGTCAATGATAGAGAATAGGTACAAGAACAAGGTTAGAGCTGTTGCGTAACTCTAGGTAGGCTGGAGATTATTGATGGCGAGAGGAAATAGATTTTGAATTGATGTGAAAGGATTTGAAAAAGGGGTGAGAATTTTAAAACAATGCTCTGCTGCATCAGGTACCAATACTGGATATCAAAAACAGAGCTGAGAGAATAAGTTATCATATGGCTATCAGAAAGTTTGATGAGCTCAAATTGGTGTAGAATAAGAGTTGTTTTCCAGGAGAGAAATGGAGTAACCTAGGTTGGAGGTCACAAAAGCAGAATTAGGTCTTTCATAAGGAAATAAGCGAAAGTAGGGTGAGGTGAGCAATGTTAGGGAGTAATGAGCTCAGTTCAGTATAGAAACACAGGACATAAAAACATTGGATTAAGAGTACAAGTAGGACATTTGACAGCACAATTTTTGTCTGAACCTACCCAGTGCAAATTAAGTATATCAGCCAGCTGGATTATGGAAACAAAAGACTCTGTCGTAGACTTCAATGTGAGCTAGGGTTCTCAAAGAGGCACACCTCATAGGCCACGCAGGAAGTCTCTAGCAATGAAACAACCCTCAACAAAATGGCACATGGCCCCAATATACCACTTGTGCCCAAATGCGAGAAGATCGGACCAGAAGTAGTCCATTCAGCTTGCATCTGCCATTACATGAAATCATGGCTGGTTGATATTCCTCAATCGCATGTTGCTGCCCTTCCCCTATAACCATCAATTCCCTACAGGTTAAAAATCTGTCCACTTCAGCCTTGAAAATAACTTAATGACCCAGCCTCAACAGTTCTGTGGTAAAGAATTCTACAGCATCACAACCTTAAGAAATTACATTTCACCCCTGTCTTAAATGTGTTACACTGTACTCCAAGATTATGCCTTTATCCTGTCAAATCCTAGAAGAGTCTTGTATGTTGCAATAAGGTTGTCTCTCATTCTAAAAGGAGTACATGCCCAATTTACTTAATCTCTCCTGAATACAGTTCCCTCCATACATGGTACCAGCCTAAATGGCTAGTCTTCTGAATGTTTAATATGAGATAACTGTAGTTCAACTAGAACTAGACTTTGCATTAACAGTTTGTATTTACCTTAATATATGCCGATCCCTCCAGATCACTAGGGATCAATATATCAAGAGGACAATAATCATCTGGAATTTTCTTATCTGGATCCAGATCGGTATTCTTTATTACTTCAAATGTGCCATGGTGAGGAAAGAGGGACCCTTTTCAAAAAAAAAACTCAGACTTATGAAAAATTCTTCATTATCATTCATAGGTGTACTAATTCAACATATTTTGAAAATTAAGAATTTTTTTATATGGTTTACAGGAACATTATACTTGCTTTATATCTGAAATAATTTACGATTTATCTTTAAGATGCACTCTGCAAAGTTTTTTTGCATTATATATTTAATATTACCTGGTTGGAGGGGGAATTAATTTACAATTTTTGCATATTTGTTAGAATGCAAAATAGAGTGATTATTCACAATGGAAAACGGTTGCCGCACATGCACAGATACAGCCACAGGAAGCTTCTGCCTAATTCTGTGCAGTGATATTACAATCAGCAAATGCCATACTGACAAGTTGTCTGGAGAGGGAAGGTGAAGGCTGGGGTAAACATCTGAACTGGGAGCAGCGAGTAGGTGGTCAGTATGTGTGGTGGGTGGGTATGTATGCAGAACCCTCAGCCTGGGCTCTCCTTTTTGCCTGGGATTAGCAGAAAGGCTGGAGCAAGATTGAGAAGCTGCACGGGAAGTGGAAGAGACATGTTAAGAGGTGAAAGGAGAGCACTGATCAAAGAAGTGATCAATTTCAAAATATAAAGAAACTTTGTATTTTCTCATACAGGGGCTGGATTTAATGTTTTGCAACGTTATCTGTACAACTGTTTCCCATCACCTAAGAATGACTTTAGTTTTGTTATTGCCCTTTGGCCACTTAATCTCATAACATGTTATTGGGTAGCTTTTCAGAAATTTCACACTGCAAATTAGGAGATCGCTCTACAGGTGATCATGCACCTCTGTATGAAATTAACTTCATTGACTTAATGAGCAAGTAATTTCTGACATATAGTTGGAACATGTGAATGTACCATCAGGGACAATTAGCAGAGCTCGCTGGATGGCTGTTTTGTGATGTAGAGTGATGCTAACAGCATGGGTTCAATTCCTGCATTAGTTGAATATTACCATGAATCTCTCACCTTCTCAAGCTCATGCCCTCACCTGAGGGAAGATGACACTCTAGGTTTACTTGTTCTCAGAATTATCACATATTTTACAGGAGAGAATTTGAAGTATTCTCTGTACAGAATAGATAAAAATACCTAAAAATCACTCATTCACTGATATTCTACCTACCTGCACTTCTATAACTCAAGTCCCCAAGGATCTTGTCGCCCACTTTCCTTAGTTTCCAGTGCTGTCGTACTCTGAGCAGCTCTGAATTGAAGTCTCTTTGACGTTTTTGCTCTTGATTTTCAGCTACAGATTTATTTAATCTTTCTGCTCCTTTCAATAGGATTTGAGCAGCTCCTGCTAGGGATTTCTTTTTCCCACACAGTTGCAAACCCTGGGAAAAAAAAACAGCAAAATAGGACATAGGCAAGGATGAGGCATTTAGGCATTAAGTAGAAATAACTCATACTAGAACTTCCCATTAAGAGACAAACACCCCTTATGACCAGACTTTGTGACATTTTACATGTACAGCTGTAAGCAAACGGATTGAGAAGTACTGGGAACCTGGAGTGATTTTAGAGTGAAGGAATACAAAAATAAATTGAAAAGAAAGTGCTAGAGAGTCATTCAGTAAGTTTGGCAACATCTGTGGAGAGAGAAATAATTAATGTTTTGGCACCATGACAACTGGAATGGAGTTTAAAAGTAGGGAGATTGTGCTAAACAAGGCACTAGTCAACTGGAATATGATGAACAGTTTTAGGATGTTTATCTAACAAACATTATACTAGCATTTGAGACAGTCCAGAGAAGGTTCACTAAGATGATACAAGATATGCAGTGACTGTCTTATAAGTAGTAGATTGGGCCTGTACTCTTTGGCATATAGAAGAATTAGAGGTGACCTTATTAAAACATACAAGATTCTTAATTAGCTTAAGAGGGCAGATGCAAAAAGGTTTCTTTCCTTTGTGGGGCAGCCAAGGATCACAATACATAAATCACTGAATAAGTGGTTGCAAATTTAAGGTGGAAAGAAGGACTTTCCTCCTTCAGAGAATAATGACTCTGTGGAATTCTTTACTGCAGAGGGCTGTTGAGGCTGGGTAAAGGCTGATATGGCTTTTTTAAATCAGTAAAGGAATCAAGGGTCAAGGGAAAAGGCAGGAAAGTGGAGTTGAGGATGATCACATCAGCCATAATCTCACTGAATGGTTAAGCAGACTCAATGGGTTGAATCTGTTCCTAAGTCTTATGGTAGAATAACTTTTTTTCAGAACTGAAAACCAGTAAAGAATTTCAAGACACAGACAACACAGAAGAAAGAAATAATAATCTTTTCAATGAGCCTACCTGTTTTGAAGGGGGTGGGTCCTGAGAGACAGGGTCCAAGGCCATGTACTTCTTTTCCTTGAGGACATTAAGTACATCATAAAGTACACACATTTCTGTCAGTGTGCTTCTTAGGTTATTCCTAACAGTATCCCAAGGCCACAAGGAAGGTTGAAACTTCAGTATTGCTAGATGCCACAAGAATACAAATATTAATGGAAAAAAAACTTGTAGTTATATCATACATTTCACAACCTTAGGATGTCCCAAATGTAGTGCTTACAAAGGAAGCACTTACTAAGTAAATGGCTAAATTGCTGTCATATAGGGAAAACTGCAGGCAATTTTTTATACACATTCTACCAAAACTATAACATTAAACTGCTTTTGATCAGGGATTGAATATTGGCCTGGAAACAATAAATTCCTCTGCTCTCTTCAAATATTATCGTTATTTTATATCTACCTGATAGGGTTGAGCTTGGATGTTATTTGTTTCATGTCACATCCAAACACGGTACCTGTGAGAGGGTACTGCTGTCCGGTTATACTGAACTGAACAGAAAGTCACAAAAATATGTCACGTCTCAGAGACAGTGAGTGAGCGAAAACTAACACCAAATGTCACCAAAGAATCGAATACGTGGAGGACACTGGACGGAGAACCTCCGTTCTCGCAGTCCGTACTCACCCTCCTCGTCGTCGCTGTCCTGCTGCCGCTGAGCCCACTCCTCCCCGGCCCCGGCATCCTGCTCCTCTCCCTCCGAGTCGCTTCGGTTAAAGTCGATTTTTTGCGCCAATTTGGCCAGATTCTCGGACATGGAGAGCGGCTGAACATAGGCCTCGGTCCCGTCTAGAGCAACCTCCTGAACCTGATTTTCACAGGCCGCCTCGATGCTGATGGTAACAGGTGGCCCAGCCGCCATGTCCGCGGTGCGGTGAGGCGCGACACACAAACAAAACACAGCTCGAGCTCGGCCTCAGGCACTGGGCCCAGTCACCTCAGGCACTGCGCATGTGCAGTGCCCTCTCCCGCCCCAGGACCTCTTTCTCTCTAATGTACTGGAGCTTTATTGTCTTCGGTGATAACTACCAGTTGATGTATGAGATTCACTCTCATCTTGACTTTGGTGAAGTTGTTTTGGAAGTGTTGTGGTTAGGTCAATGTACAAAGAAGAATAATACAAAGGCTTTTGTATTTATGTGAGTGAGTGGTGGGCCGCAGAACTGGGTATAAACTATTTTCTGGCCTTCGAGTCATTCACGTGGGAGTGTGATCGGATACTTTCGGCAGTCTTTGTTTAATCAAAGCCTCAATTTTCTTAACTAGAAATCCCGATAGCTAGATCTTCGATGAGTATTTACTAAATGTACTGATGTTCTTTCGTATAGCAAGGCAGGGCCAAGTTAATAACGTATGCAAAGAGTTCCTACGTTTGTAAGGACGTTGTCCTAAAAACTGGATCTAAATGAAAAAGAGCTTTCATAGATACCAATAGTGTGGAAACAGATGCTAAGTCCACACCGACCCACTCCCCTACCCTATGACTCTTAACTAGTGCACCTGACCTACATATCCCTGAACACCTTGGGCGATTTAGCATAGCCAGTTCACCTGACCTGCACATCTTTGGATTGTGGGAGGAAACCTACGCAGACACAGGGAGAAATATGCAAACTGCACACAGTTCCTGTGAGGCAGCAATGCAAATCACAGCCACTGTGCTGCCCTCAAGTAGGTTTATATTTGAACATGTCCTTTTTAACTGTAGAATATTCATTTGTTTTACCTTTTTGTTTGGAATGGAGATTGGTTTCAAAACAATCCTACTTGAACTTCATGAATCTTATTTTTTCTCTGTTAAATGTATCATTGTTTCTTAAAATTCTGGGGAGACAAGGAAGAGGTGTTGGTGGGGTGAGGAGAAGGTTCATGTTCAAAAGATGAACTAGAAAACATGTATTTTATTGCAACAAAGCCTCAGAAAATAACTTGTCTATTTGCATGTGATTATCTTGAATATTATTGAAAATAGTAATTGAGTATCATTTACCCTAATACAAACTTTTTGTGTTTTAAAAACTCAGATTGAATAATAGGTACACATCAAATATATATGTAAAGAATAATGCACATAGTCTAAATGCCACAATAATTTTCCTTATCATTTTTGTTAGCAATTGATTTTACTGGAATTCTTAGTCTGGTTTTATAAAACAAAAAGCGTTTGAAAACGTGATGGTAGTTTTGAAAGTGAGAAACCTGATATTTGTGGCTAGCATTGTAAACAATGTTTTGAACAAGCAGTAATTGAAGTTCTAATTGCAGGTGATTTAAAGCCGAGGGTGTACACTGATGCGCCTCTTGTTTACGACAAGGCATTGATTGGTCTGTGGACTATGGATATTTGTCAGCGTCAGAAGTCTCACAACACTAGATTACAGTCCAACCGGTTTATTTGAAATCGCAAACATTTGAAGCGTTGCCACTTCATCCGGAGCAAGAGAGATAGACTGTTTGTGCAGGAATCTCTTGTGGCCATCCCCCTGCAAAAGAGAGATACCGTTTTGGAAACTGTTGAGGGGAATTACCTCTGAGGGGAAAGCAGCATCAGCCAAACTCATTGCACCATGGCTGGTTCTGCTGCAGAGGGGAAGGGTAAAGAGTGTGTCAGGGCAATAGTTATCGGGGACTCAGTTGTAAGTGGAATAGACAGGCGTTTCTGTGGCTGTAAATGAGATTCCAGGATGGTATGTTGCCTCCCTGGTGCTGGGGTGAAGGATGTCTTGGACCAGGTACAGAACATTCCATATCGGGAGGATGAACAGCCAGTGGTCGTGGTACATATTGGTACAAATGATATAGGTAAAAAGAAAGAGATGAGGTCCTTAAAGCAGAATACAGGGAGTTAGGAAAAAGCTAAGAACTCAGACTTCAAGGGTAGTGATCTCAGGATTACTACCAGTGCCATGTGCTAGTCAGAGTAGAAGTGATAGGATATATGGGATTAATACTTGGCTGACAAAATGGTGTTGGGGGAGAGTTTCAGATTCCTGAGGCATTGGGACCAGTTCTGGGGGAGGTGGGACCTCTACAAATTGGACAGGTTACACCTGATCAGGACTGGGACTGATGTCCTGGGAGATTGTTTGCTCGAGCAGTTGGGGAGGGTTTAAACTAATATGCCGGGGGGATAGAAAGCTTTGTAAAGACTCCGAGAAGGAGGGAGCAAGGACAAAAACAAAAGGTAGAAAAGAGAATCAGATAAGTGATATGCAGAGAAAGCAAAGACAAAATTTAAACAGGCTTTTGAGACAAATATTGGGAGCAAGACAAACAATGTTAAAAAGACAAGCTTAAAGGGTTTGTGTCTTAATGTGCAGCGCCTTGCAATAAAGTGGACTAATTGTGCAGATGGATATAAACCGATGCAAAATAATTGGGATTACAGAGAATTACTGCAGGGTGACCAGTGATAGGAACTGAATGTCCCAGCGTATTCAGTGTTTAGGAAGGACAGGCAAAAGGGAAACAATGGTGGAGTGGCATTGCTGGTTAAGAAGAAAATTAACACCATCATGAGAAAGGATATTGACTCTGACAGTATGGAGTCCGTTACACAATACTAGGTTATAGTCCAACAGGTTTGTTTGGAAGTACAAGCTTTCGGAGCACTGCTTCTTCTTCAGGTAGCTGTGGAGCAGGATCATAAGACACAGAATTTATAGCAAAAGTTTACAGTGTCATGCAGCTGATATATTAAACAAGCCTAGATTAGTGTTAAGTCTTTCATCTTTTACAATGGGTTGCAGGTTTTGGTTCATTAATATGTAAATTCCAGAACCTCCTTCAAAGTCACATTCTCAAGATAACTTAAGGATTTATACAAAAAAAGTGACATCTCAGCTCAGGCAATGCATTAAAGGTATGATGGTAGTGTCTGCATCCCAATTTTGAGTCAGACTGGTTCTATTTCCAAAGTAGAAATCTATAAAATGTTACATGGATTCACTGCCTTCAGATTGTGATTTTGAGCAGAATAGAATGTATCTGCAAATGGAAATTCACTCCATAGACGTACGTGTGTTAGTGCGTGTGTGTATGAGTCTGAGTGCCCGGAGAGAGTGTGTTTATGTGCACATTCTTGGTAGAGTGTGTGATGGAGTGTAAGCCCATGAGTGTGTGTGTATGTGGGTGAGTGTGGAGGTGTACGTGTGTGTATATATATGTGTGTGTGTATGAGAAAGGGTCTGTGTGAGTGTGTGACTATGTATGTGAGAGAAAGTGTATAGTGTAGTGGGGTCACCTATAGTGTGACATAAATTCAAGGTCCTGATTGAGGCCATCCTCCTGGGTACCGAACTTGGCTATCAGCCTCTGCTCGGCCACTCTGCGTTGTTGCATATCCTGAAGTCTGCCTTGGAAGATGGTCAGCCAAAGTTCCAAGGTCGAATGTCCCTGGCTGCTGAAGTATTCCCCGACTGGGAGGGAACATCCCTGTCTGCCGATTGTTGCATGGTGACCACGCGTCTGTTGTCATGGCATCTGCTTGGTCTCACCAATTTACCATGCCTTGGGGCATCCTTGCGAAGAACATGGTGTAGTTTCTCCACTCCCAGGAAGTACTGGACAATTGTGAAAAACAAAACTCGCTCTCAAATCAACCTAAGACAAAGCCTTGGAAACCAGAACAATTTATTACGGCCTTGCAAGTACCGGACGCCTCTGCAATCAAGCAAAAATGCGCGCGAAAACAAAGCATGTAAGCATTCTTACTCAGTTTGCAAGTTGCGGAATCACGCCTCCCTTTTGCCATCCTACCGTAAGCCGATTATCTCACTTTTTTTTTCTCTCTAGTTATTTTCTTATCTGGTCATCCTGCTGTCCTTGTATGTCTGCATTCTTTGTTCCTTGTTTCTTACAACTTGTTCTTTTATCCAGTTTCTCTTATCATACTATAAGCTTTATTGTGAAATACCCCTACTGCTTCTTTTGTACTCAGCTACAACACTTTAAAGTTATTTCTTAGTTTAAAACTATGTCTTAAACAAAAATCTCTATATTCGTTAAAATCTTAGCCTTAAGTATGCTGCAAAAATCCCACGACCGTTTGTGTAATGTTCCCTTTCCCCTCCCCCCACAACACCCCCTCCACCACCTGCAGAAACTACATTTCTAATTTCCTACAATTTCCCCTTTTATTTTAAAACTGTTGTTTCCGCACTTATTAAGTCTCCTTTAATCCATTTTCTTATGTTCTGCTCTCTTACGCCTTTTGGCGATGAGGTTCACAATCTTACATTTTACATTTGTGCTGTGCCTCCCTCGAACTCTAGAAGCATTCTTTGACTTTGTTTGTTGCATATCACCTGCTGATTGTAAAAGTATCTGATGATTTATTTGGGTTCCTTCCCCAAGGGATGTCATCAGTCGGCTCATTACCCATTTTAGGACATTGAACCCTACCACCAGACCCACAAATATCAATAATCCATAGATAGCCAGATTGACTGGTTGGGGAAGGTGGTTAGTCAATCCCAATTCCCCCATTCCCATCCTTTTTTCGTTCCGGTACCGATTACCGGCCTCCCTTGGCGATTTTGTCTCGCACATGTTTGGAGATATCAGTAATGTTAGAGGAGACCTCAGGTATGTACGTACAACATTCCTCTCCAATTAGTGCACAGGTACCACCCTTCTCTGCTAGAATATAATCCAGAGCCATCCTGTTCTGAAGGGTCGTTAGCCTAGTGGCAATCATTTTGGTTGTTATGGCTGCTACTTGGGATTGGGTTTCGACCAACGCATCGGCAGTATTGTTGGCCAACTCTTCCAGGGAAGCCGCTAACTTTTGCATTTCTACTCCTGCTCGAGCAGTCCCGTACATAGGTATCAAAGTCCAGAGGAGGCGATCTCCTTAGGTTACTCACCTTCCTCCCTGTTTATTCCGAGGTATTTATGGGGCTCTCTTTAAAAGCCTCAAGTGGGGAATTATATAGGCAAGGTAGCAGCAGCCACTCCAGCCTTTCTGGCTTTGAGGCAGTATTTGATCAACATCATAACATGCATGCATTCCTATACATTCGGTCGCACAAATGTATTTTTCCCCGGGAATAAATGGATAGGCCTTCAGGCCGCAAACCCAATATGTTCCGTTTAATATTCGGGGAATGGTCGTGGCAGTGGCTTGGCTGGTGTAGACACAAGATGATTTTCCTAATCGGAAGGGTGCGGTATCATTCTGATAACAGAAACAAGTAGTATTTACTGCTCCTTTCGGTGGGGAACCTTTAAGGCCATCTATAGCACCATCCCGCAAAGTTATAATTACCCCTTTCAAATCTCCAAGTTGTATCATTTGAGCCCAAGTCAAGTTGTACATTGTACACTTCTCACGGTAATACCACTTACCAAAGAGGAATTCCGGATTCCCCATGGTGTGGGAGCTCCGCACATACCCAACAGTCGGTATGCCCCTTTAGTTTAGCATAATTCTGACTTAGTGGTAAAATAATTTTTCCCACCCCCCCCTTAGCAGCTAGCGCCAATATTATCGTGACAATGTAAAGCTGACCACTTATTTCAGTTCACAACCCCATCTGTCTATTCCCTAACCCTTTGAATACCAGGGAGAAATGAGTCCATGCAACACTTACAATTGTTTTGGGATACAGTTTTGTTAACCAATACTTAATAGTCTCTTATCTCGGTCCATTCTTCTTGCACAGCTTGACTTTCAGAGGGTTGTCTGTAGGATGAGCTTGCCACTCTACCAAAGGGGAAGGAGCGTCCACGGGGCCCTTAACACGAGTGTGATGACTCCACCCTTTTTCAGCAGTTCGGATGGTTGTTTCAGTGGTCAGGAGGGTTAGGAACGGTCCCTCCCAGCTTGGGTGCAGTTTGATATCTTTCCAGGTTTTGATCAGGACCCAATCACCTGGTCATATCCGATGTACTGCAAACTCAAGTGGACATGTCTGGGTCAACAGACCCTTCCTAAGGACAGACAAAGAAGAGCCGAGTGCCACAATATAGTTCTTTAAAAACTTATCATTGAACTCTACAGTTGGTAATTCCCCTTTTCCACCCAAGAAAGGTAATCCAAACATCATTTCATAAGGAGAGAGGCCAATATCACGCCTAGGCACATTCCTAATGTGTAGCAACACGATAGATAGACATTTTGTCCATGGTAATCGAGTCTCTAGGACTAGCCTAGACAATTGCTTTATTCCACCTTTTTGTCACAGTAAATGATGAAGCAGCCTTAGGAGTGTTAACCCAGAAAGGAGGGGGAAAGAGAGACAGCCCATAGCCTTCCTGTCCAAGATCTTGGACCGTGTCTCAAGAGGATGGCCTGAATGTATACAGGCAGTAGCAGCCACTGCCTACTGGTAGAGGAAAGCCGTAAATTTACTTTTGATGGGGCGCTAGTTGTTAGTACCCCCCCAGCAAGTTAGAACTGTGTTAAACCAAAAGGCAGGGAGATGGTTGACAGATTTACGAATCTTAAAATATGAAGCCATCTTGATGGAGAGAGATGACCTTGTGTTAGCAACAGACACCTGTCTAAATCCAGCTACCTTACAATGGAAGGGGAACACCCTAGAAGCAAGAGGGAATAGGCTAGCAGACGAGGTAGCCAAAGAGGCAGCTATGAGCCATACAGTAACAAAAATACAGGTTCTCATGCCCATAGTGGAGTCATCTTCCATGAACCTTGTGTACACAGAACAGGAAAAGGAATTCCAGGAAATGGGGGCCACTAAGACAACCCAAGGAAGATCTATCCTCCCGGATAGAAGGGAGTTATTAAGTAAATCAGTCATGAGAAACATCTTAACCACCTTGCACCAAGGCTATGCGTGACATAGTGTTAAGGAAGTATGGATGTAAAGGGATATACACATTAGCCAAGCAGGTATGCCCGACTTGCCAAAAGATTAATAAGAAAGTAACGAGAAGGGGGCCAAGAGGTGGAAGAAACCCTGAGGTAAGACCTTTTCAAAGAATACAGGTAGATTACACAGAATTACCACCAGCAGGGAAACAAAAGTACTTATTAGTCCCAATGGATCACCTAACTGGGTGGGTGGAGGCATTTCCAATGTCCTCAGCTACCTCTAAGGGAGTAGTGAAAGCTCTTTTAGAGCATATAATTCCTCGATATGGAGTGGTGGAAAGTATAGATTCAGACCAAGGTAGCCATTTTACCTCTAAGATCCTACAAGAACTAATGGTGGGATTAGAAATCTCTTGGGAATTCCACACTCCTTGGCACCTGCCTTCCTCTGGACGGGTGGAACGAATGAATCAAACCTTAAAGAAGCAATTGTCTAAGCTAGTCCTAGAGACTCGATTACCATGGACAAAATGTCTGTCTATCGTGTTGCTACAAATTAGGAATGTGCCTAGGCGTGATATTGGCCTCTCTCCTTATGAAATGATGTTTGGATTACCTTTCTTGGGTGGAAAAGGGGAATTACCAACTGTGGAGTTCAATGATAAGTTTTTAAAGAACTATATTGTGGCGCTCGGGAGGGAAGGGCCAACACCGGAGCTCATATTAGACTACGCTTCAACTCATGTAACCCTTCCTTTTCCTCTTCTGTCCAGTGCAGTCTTTCATGGTCAGATTCTATCAATTTGTAATATAACCCCTTCGTTTTTTGGGCGTATGCTTCTATCCATAATCTACAATAGCCCACCAGCCCCAAGAACTTTCATAATTCTCGTTTGGTGGTCGGAAGGGGCAGTTCTACTATCCCTTTAATTCTCTCAGGGTTAATGCGCTTAGTGCCCTCACTAATAAGGTGTCCTAAGTATTTCACCTCTTTCTCTACATATTGCAGTTTATTCCTAGATACTCTTAAACCCTGTTGCCCTAGGAAATTTAACAGTTTCATGTCAGGTGGCTAAGCTCATGTCATCTCTCTTTTGTCCTGATACAAGTAAATCGTTCACATATTGTAACAATGACGTTCCCTGAGGCATTTTATGTTGCTCCAGGACCTGTTCCAGTACTTGCCCGAATAGATTAGGTGATTCTGTGAATTCCTGGGGAAGTACCGTCCATCAGAACTGTTGTTTTTTACCAGTGTATGGGTTTTCCCATTCAAAAGCAAACATATTGCGGCTTTCTGGGGCCAGAGGACAAGCCCAGAATGTATCTTTTAAATCTATTACACTAAACCAGCGGTGGTTATATGGTATTTTGCCTAGCAAAGTATATGGATTAGGTACCACCGGGTGTTGTGTTTGAACCACTTGGTTCAATGCCCTAAGATCCTGCACTAATCGATGGGTTCCATATGGTTTGCGGACGGGCAGTATTGGGTTATTAAAGGGCGACATACATGGTTCTAACAGTCCAGTTTTTACCAAAGAATCTATAACTGGTTGCAGACCTCTACGGCATTGCAATGATATAGGGTATTGTCCAACCCGAACAGTCTTGTCTTCTCGAGTCATCGTAATCACCAACGGAATAATATATAGATGCCCTGTGTTATCCGCTTTCGCCCACATGTCAGGGCTGATTTGTTTTTCTTCACGAGGTGTTAACGTAGCCATTGTTACAGTTACTGCAATATCCTCCACCCCAATTTTTAAACCCAGCAATATAATCAAATCCCTACCTAATAGATTACTTCCAATGTCAGGAATATATAGTAATTGTCCTATCACTTACTCATCATTTCTTCCAATTAGGGTTGGTTCAAAAATAGGCACCAAGAATTCTTCGCCTTTTACTCCGGAAACCTTAAGATACTCCTTAGTCAATTTAACGCTGGTAGGTCTAAAACTTAGGGATGACCGCTCCTGTGTCCACCAAAAATACTGCCTCCTCCCCTTCAGGTCCCACCTTTAAATTTATCAAGGGTTCCTGGTGGGTCTCGGGAGGAAGGAACCCTGACTCCGCTAATCTTAATCTAAGGTCATTAGGGAAACGGCTTCCCTTTCTCGTGCTAATTCCGGGCATTCCCGTTTAAAATGTCCCACTTTCCCGCAATGGTAACACCCTGCTTGTTGCCTCCTTTCCCAGGTATCTGACCCTTGTCTTTCGTGTCCTCCCCTATCCTTCCTGTTATCCCTTGATCCCATTCTCCTTTTTGTTATTTCTTCTACTGCCACCACCAACATTTTGGCTTTCTGTTTCTGCTTCTCGTCTTCCCTTTTCACATACACTTTCTGTGCCTCACGTAACAGTTCTTCCATCTGTCTTTCACTTCATCCATCTAATTTCTGTAATTTCTTTTGTGTGTCCAGCCATGATTTAGTTACAAACTGGACCTTTAAGAGTCCCTCTGCCTTCGGATTATCGGGTTCTATTCCCGAATACTTCCTTGTGGCCTCCTTGAGCCTTTTAAGAAATGCGGAAGGGGTTTCATCCTTCTCTTGTCGTACTTCAAAGGCCTTAACAAAGTTTTATGATCTAGGTGCCGCCTCTTTAATTCCTAATATTACCATTTCTCGTAGATACCGCATTGACTCCCTATTTTCTCTGTCATTATTTTCCCAATGAAGGTCAACATTTGGGAATTTCTGTTCTGCTGGAGCCCCTTCTTCCCCAACTGGGTGCTTCTTTTCCCATTCCTATAAAGCCACTCTCCTAATCATACCTCGTTCTTCCCCTGAAAATAACGTTCCTAAAATTGCCATCAGTTCTCCCCAGGTATATAAATTAGGCCCTAGGAATTGATCTAATTGTTCAGCTAGTCCAACCGGATCCCCTCTTAAACTTTTCATTTCCTTTTTCAAGACCCTAACTTCACTGCTAGTTAAGGGAGCGTTTACATATCCGATTGGGGAAGGTACAATCTGAACCTCTCATAAAGGACATAATTTTACACTTTCCATTATCTCTGCGTGTGGTGGCTCAAGTGATTCTGAGCCCCCTAGGTTCTGCATCTTTGAGTTCAGAGTCCGTTCCCCTTTCTGTGTCTGGACTCTGTTCTACTTTGGGAGCTGTAGGCTCGTTCCGGGGAGTAGTATATGGGGGCAGCAAACAAGTTAAAGGATCCTATTGTGGCTTCCCTTGTTCATTCTTTTTCTGTGTTCTTTCCCTGATTCCTCCGTATATGGGACATAATTTTACTCCCGTGCTCCCTATCCAAGAAACCGCATAATCGGACTCTTTTTGACTGTACGGTTCTTTTCGGTTCACATAATATATTAAGATCTTGACACAGCCAATCCTCGTCGGACCCATATTTGGGCCAAAAAATACCAGGCGCCTTGATACTTTCTCTAGTCCAAACAAAACAACAATAGTTTATCATTGTAGCCTTATCTTTCTCCCGTGTCCAGGAGTTGTGTTCGCAATTACCCAACATTCTCCCCAAAGAACTGTCGGGCGGGATATATCCCTCTTTAATGTTATTTGCAGATCGATCGTTACACAGGCAACTCTCCGTGCCTCCCATTATTGCAAATTTAATTAATCTGGCCAATTATATGCTTTTTGAGACTTCAACTGTTAACATTCAATCACCACCAAACAAATGTGCATTCAAACCCGAATCACAAAGGGTTAAACTTTCTACTAGCTGTACAGCTCTCTCTCTCTCTCTCACATACCGTGTCTCACAGACATGTTGAGCTTCCCTTTTTCTGGCCATAAGTTAGTTACGAAGTGCACCCTCAGTAGCCCTTCTGACACGGGCTGTTTTCTACCGACATATGGTTTATTTTATATATCGCCAATTCCCCGTACTTTTGTACGTCCTGACCACCAAGGCAATACTTAAAAGGTCTCTTCTTATCTTGGTCTGTGCACAGAGTTACCTGGTCATTTCGGTGCGCTCCGTCCTGCGGCAATTCCTGCAGCAAATACTGCTGCCCCCGGTCGGCCGGATATATCCTTTAAGACCTTTCCCTACCCGGGTCTTGTGCACAAGAGTTGCCCGACCGAACCTGCCGCGTCTGCCCGCCTTGTTTCCAGGGTCTCCTAGTCCGGATCGTACTCTCCCAAACCGCGAACGACAAGCAAGGGAGTCAGAGATCACCGAAATCAGCGAGGTGCACCTCCCCCGTCGCCCCGAGAATGTCGAGCGGTCGGAGTTTTGGATCCCAGAACGAGGCTCCCAAATGTGAGAAACAGAACTCAAACTCACAAATCAGCCTGAGACAAAGCCTTGGAAACAAGAACAATTTATTACGGCCTTGCACGTACGGGACGCCTCTGCAATCAAGCAAAAATGCGCGTGAAAACAAAGCATGTAAGCATTCTTATTCCCATCCTATCATAGGCCGATTACCTCACTTGTTTTTCTTCTCTCTAGTTATTTTCTTATCTGGTCATCCTGCTCTCCTTGTATGTCTGCATTCTTTGTTCCTTGTTTGTTACAGCTTGTTCTTTTATCCAGTTTCTCTTATCATACTATAAGCTTTATTGTGAAATGCCCCTACTGCTTCTTTTGTAGTCAACTACAACACTTTAAAGTTATTTCTTAGTTTAAAACTATGTCTTAAATAAAAACCTCTATATTCGTTAAAATCTTAGCCTTAAGTATGCTGCAAGAATCCTGCGACCGATCGTGTAATGTTCCCCTTCCCCTCCCCCACCTGCAGAAACTACATTTCTAATCTCCCACACAATGAAGGGTAATCTATTGGTTGCATCCCATGTCTGTCTCCTGAGATCATTACAGTTTCTCACTGTGACATGTCAGAGCTGGCAATCGATAAGTTGAGCATCATACCCTGTTCTTGTGAAGGTGTCCTTCAGCACCTTCACATCGATTGCTATTTCCGACGTGCCACAGCAAGAAACCACACTGACCTCCTCAGGAGACCGACACAGGATGCAACTGGTAGAGTACCCTTCATTGTGCAGTACTTCTCAGGAGTGGAGAAACTACACCACTTTCTTTGCAGCCTGCAACGTATTATTGATGAGGATGAGCACCTTACCAAGACCTTCCCTACACCTCCACTTCTCGTCTTTAAACAACCACCAAACCTTAAACAGACCATTATTCGCAGCAAATTGCCCAGCCCTCAGGACAGCATTGACCATAACACTGCACCCTTCCACCGACACTCTCATTCATTTGGCCGAACTGGTCCTCACCCGTAACAATTTCTCCTTTGAATCCTCCCACTTCCTCCAGACCAAAGGGGTAGCCATGGGCACACGCATGGGCCCCAGCTATGCCTGTCTCTTTGTTGGCTACGTAGAGCAGTTGATCTTCCGTAATTACACCGGCACCACTCCCCACCTCTTCCTCCGCTACATTGATGATTGCATTGGCGCCACCTCGTGCTCCCGCGAGGAGGTTAAGCAATTCATCAACTTCACCAACACATTCCACCCTGACCTTAAATTTACCTGGACCATCTCTCACACCTCCCTCCCCTTCCTGGACCTCTCCATCTCCATTAATGACGACCGACTTGACACTGACATTTTTTACAAACCCACCGACTCCCACAGCTACCTGGATTACACCTCTTCCCACCCTACCTCTTGCAAAAATGCCATCCTGTATTCCCAATTCCTCCGCCTCCGCTGGATCTGCTCCCAGGAGGACCAGTTCCACCACAGAACACACCAGATGGCCTCCTTTAGAGACCGCAATTTCCCTTCCCACGTGGTTAAAGATGCCCTCCAACGCATCTCGTCTACATCCCGCACCTCCGGTCTCAGACCCCACCCCTCCAACTGTAACAAGGACAGAATGCCCCTGGTGCTCACCTTCCACCCTACCAACCTTCGCATAAACCAAATCATCCGCCGACATTTCCGCCACCTCCAAACAGACCCCACTACCAGGGATATATTTCCCTCCCCACCCCTTTCTGCCTTCTGCAAAGACCTTTCCCTCCGCGACTACCTGGTCAGGTCCATGCCCCCAAACAACCCACCCTCCAATCCTGGCACTTTCCCCTGCCACCGCAGGAACTGTAAAACCTGCGCCCACACCACCTCCCTCACCTCTATCCAAGGCCCTAAAGGAGCCTTCCACATCCATCAAAGTTTTATCTGTACATCCACTAATATCATTTATTGTATCCATTGCTCCCGATGCGGTCTCCTCTACATTGGGGAGACTGGGCGCCTCCTAGCAGAGCGCTTTAGGGAACATCTCTGGAACACCCGCACCAATCAACCACATCGCCCCGTGGTCCAACATTTCAACTCCCCTCCCACTCTGCCGAGGTCCTGGGCCTCCTTCACCGCCGCTCCCTCACCACCAGACACCTAGAGGAAGAACACCTCATCTTCTGCCTCGGAACACTTCAACCCCAAGCCATCAATGTGGACTTCAACAGTTTCCTCATTTCCCCTTCCCCCACCTCACCCTAGTTCTAAACTTCCAGCTCAGTAATACTCACCATGACCTGTCTGGACTTGTCCTACCTGCCTATCTTCTTTTCCACCTATCCACTCCATCCTCTCCTCCTTGACTTATCACCTTCATCCCCTCCCCCACTCACCCATTGTACTCTATGCTACTTTCTCCCCACCCCCACCCTCCTCTAGCTTATCTCTGCACGCTTCAGGCTCACTGCCTTTACTCCTGATGCAGGGCTTTTGCCCGAAACGTCGATTTCGCTGCTCGTTGGATGCTGCCTGAACTGCTGTGCTCTTCCAGCACCACTAATCCAGAATCTGGTCTCCAGCATCTGCAGTCATTGTTTTTACCGAGTTGATCATAACACTGTACAACCCTGTCAAGGCAACCACTACAAGATGTGACAGTGTGTTGACGTGGATACTACCATTCCACATGGGGACACCATCTACCCCATGTATGCGGTGTTGTGGAAAAAATATTAGAGAATCACCAGGAAATGCAGAGGGTTCTTCAAGAAGTAGGTCTTTTATTTGCAAACAAAAAACCGTGACACTGAGAAAGCAGATTCTCGAATGCCCACGAACCTCTGGGTCTGTAGATTTTTATTTTTTTATATGATGTTTCTGTTTGATTAATATAGTTGGACATGCTGATAAGCTAAGTACCTCACTCTAGCTACACAATAAACCAGTGACATTAGTTCCCATCATCTCTTTAGTTGTACATTCTACTTAATGTTATTCTAATGTCACGGTTAGATATTTATTGCTAACTCTGCTACAGTGATCTTCCATTCCAGAATAACCTGTCGTGAAAAATATTTAGCTATTGCATCTATTACAATAGTCTTCTGTCTCAAGTTGACTCTACTAACTATTAATTAGATATTTTAATTTCATGTTTCAAATATTTAAGTGTCGTCATAACACTTAAGTAATAAAGCAAGTTTCTCTGTTGTGTTATCTCATCTCTCCATAGCGACCTTTCAGCCTTAACCTTACTCTCCTAATTGGTGTAAGAGTATTCTACTATTCTTATCCCATCCTGCCTTCTACAGATTGCCAGTGATTTTCATGCTTTAACCCTTCCCATGCTTTCATGCTCTTTATTTTCATAGGGGCAGGTACTCTTGTGACTTGGCGAAATTGTCTATCTATCTCATACATTGCAGGCAAGGATGCCCCGAGGCATGGTACATTGGTGAGATCAAACAATTCCTACAACAATGATGAATGGACACTGTGACACAATAGCCAGTTGGGTAACACTTCAGCAATCAGGCACATTTGGCCTCGAACTTTCAGGTGACCATCCTCCAAGGCGGACTTCAGGATATGCAACAATGCAGAGTGGCTGAGCAGAGGCTGATAGCCAAGTTCGGTACACAGGAGGATGGCCTCAACTGGGACCTGGGTTTATATCACACTACAGGTGACCTCATTACACTATACACTTTCTCATACATACACACACACACACTCATGCAGACCCTCTCTCATACACACACTCTGTATACATGCACACGTACATCCCTCACTTTCTCATGGGCTTATACTCCATCACACACACTGACACACACTCTCACGTGCACTGAAACTCACATGCAGACACTATAACACTCTCTCTTATAGATGCACAACCACATGGAAGTCTATGGGGTGAATTTGTATTTGCAGGATTGTATTCACAGATACATTCTATTTTGCTCAAAAAGCACAATCTGCAGGCAGTCAATCCATGTAACATTTTATAAATTCCTACTTAGACCCAGTCTGACTCAAAATTGGGATACAGATAGACTCTAACTTCACACCTTTAATGCATTGTCTGAGCTGATATGTCACTTTATAAAATAAAATCCTAAATTATCTTGAAAGTGTGACTTGAAAGAAGTTCTGGGATTTACATATTAATGAACTGAAACCCACAACACATTGTAAAAGGTGAATGACTTGATAGCAGTCTAGGTTTGCTCAATACAGAGGAACCTTGATTATCTGGCATTTGATTGTCCAAATATTGGATAATCCGTCAAGTTCGCAAGATCCCGATGCTTGGCTAGACTGTTATTCGACATTCTATAATCTGGAATTCAATTAACCGAGTGATATACTCCCTGCCCGTGTCTTTGGATAATTGAGGTTCCTCTTTATATTGTTTCAGTTGCATGACAGTGTAATCTTCTGCTATAAATTCTGTTTCTTATGATCCTGCTCCATAGTTACCTGATGAAGGAGCAGCACTCCGAAAGCTAGTATTTCCAAATAAGCCTGTTGGACTATAATCTGGTGTTGTGAGATATTTAACTTTGTCTACCCCTCCCCATCCAACACCGGCACCTCTATAATATGGAGTTTATATGGGTCGAGCTGAGAAATACAAAAGGAGCAAAAAACATTAGTGGGTGTCATATATAGACTCCCAAACTACAGTGATAATGGTGGGAATGGCATTAAACAGGAAATTAGAAATGCATGTGATAAGTGAATATCAGTGATCATGGATGATTGTAATCTGTATATTGATTGGGCAAATTAAATTATCCACGGTGCTGTAGAAGGGGAATTCCTGGAGTGAATACAGGATGGTTTTCTTAACTAATATGTGGACAAACCAACTAGAGAGCAGGCCATCTTGGATAGGGTACCATGTAATGAGAAGGGAATCATTGCCAAACCAGCTGTGCAAGACCCCTTGGGGATGAGTGACCATAACATGATGGAATTTTTTTATCAAGATGGAGAGTGAGGTACTTAATTTGGAGACTAGGGTGCGGAATCTTAATAAAGAAAACTATGAAGATATGAGGCATGAGTTTGTCTTGATAGATTGGGGAGAGTTATTTAAAGGGATGATAGTAATGGCAATGGCAAACATTCAAGGAATGCTTGGGGGAATTTCAACAACTGCTTATTCCTATCTGGCACAAAAGCAAAATAGATAATAGGGCCAATCCATGGCTTACAAAGGAAATTAGAGATCATATCCAATAAGGAAGTAGTATACGATTTGGCCAAGAAAAATAATAAGTAGTTTAGAATTCAGCAAAGAAGGACCCTAAGGGATTGATTATGAAGGGGAAAATACAGTACAGAAATAAGCTTGCAGAGAACATAAAGACTGAAACCAAGAGTTACAATAGGGTACGTGAAAAGAGGTTAGTGAAGACAAATTTAGGTACCGTATAGACAGAAATGAGGGAATGTATAATAGTGGACAAAGAAATGGCTAACAGAATATATACTTTGGTTTTGTCTTCACAAAAGAGAACACAATACAAGATTGCAAATGCAAGATTTAGTGAGAGGGAAAAACTAAGGGAGATCAATATTAGCAGAAAATGGTACTGGGAAAATTGATAGGAATTGAAGGTGGATAAATCCCCAAGGCCTGATAAATCTACATCCCAGAGTACTTAAAGAAGTGGTCTAGAAATAGTGGCTGCATTGGTGGTCATCTTCCAGCATTGTATAAAGTTAAAAATCATTCAACACCAGGTTTATTTGGAAGCACTAGCTTTTGGAGCACTGCACCTCCTTCAGGTGGTTGTGGAGTATAAGATCATAAGGCACAGAATTTATAGCAAAATCCAGGTCTTTTTCAATATATAATTTGAGTTGCATCACACTGTAAACTTTTGCAACAAATTCTGTCTTACAATCTTATCCTCCACAACCACTTGATGAAGGGGCAGGGCTCCAAAAGCTACTGCTTCCAAATAAACCTGTTGGACTACAACCTGGTGTTGTGATTTTTAAACTTTATACACCCCAGTCCAACACCGGCACCTCCAGATCAAGATTCTATAGACTTTGAACAGTGTCTGAAAATTGGAGGGTAGTTAATGTCACTCCAAAATTTAAAAAGGGAGGTAGAGAGAAAACAGCCCAGTAAGCCTAACATTGGTAGTAGGGAGAATTCTCAAATCCATTATCAAGGACTTCATAGTGGAGCATTTGGCAGTGGCAGGATCAGACAGTCAGCATGGATTTATGAAGGGGAAATCATGCTTGACAGATTTTTTTGAAGTTCTATGAAAATGTAATTAGTAGATTTGACAAGGTGGAACCAGTTGATTTGGTATATTTGGTCTTTCAGAAAGTATTTGAAGTCCTGCATAAGAGATTATTGTGAAGATTAAGGTGCATGGGACTGGGCAAAGTGTATTGAGATGGATAGAAAACTGGTTGGCAGAGAGGAAACAGAGTAGGAATTAATGGTACCTTTCAAATTGGAGGAAGTAAATAGTGGGGTGCCACAGGGATCGGTGCTAAGACCTGAGCTATTCACAATATATAATAATATTTGGATGAGAGAACAAAAATGAAACATCTCCAAGTTGGGTGGGAGAGTGAACTGTGACAAGGATGCAGAGATTCTTCAGCATGGTCTGGACAGGTTGGATGAGTGGGCAAATCAATGGCAGATGCAGTATAATTTGGATAAATGCAAGGTCACTTTGGAAGCAAAAACAAGGCGGCAGATTACTACCCGAATGGCTGTAAACTGGGAGAGGAGAGTGTGCAGTAGGACCTGGATGGCTGTGTGCACCAGTTGTTGAAGGTAAACTGCGGATACAGCTGGGTGATAAAGGCGGCAAATGATATGTTGGCCTTCATTGTGAGAGGTTTTGAGTACAGGAGCAGAGATGTGTTGGTAAGGCCACACATGGAATATTGTGTGCAGTTTTGTTCTCCTTTTCTGAGAGTGTGAGGACTGCAGATGCTGGAGAAGTCAGTCAATAAAAAGTGGTGCTGGAAAAAGCACAGCAGGTCAGGTAGCATCTGAGGAGCAAGAGCGTTGATGTTTTGGGCTTAACCCTTCATCAGGAGAATGGAAGGGAAGGGGGCTGAGAAATAAATGGGGATGTAGGGCTAGGGGAAAGGTAGTTGAATATAGGTGAGTGAAGGTGGGAGTTGATTGCAATAGGTTGGTGGGAAGTGTGGAGCAGATAAGCAGGAAGGAAGATGGACAGGTAGGTCAAGTCAGTGGAGCTGAGTCAAAGAGTTGGATCTGGGATGAATTGGGGGGGGAGTGGGGGGAAGAGGAGGGGAGAGGAGGGGAGGAGGGGAGATTTTGGAAATTGGTGAATTCAGTGTTGAGACCATGTAATTGTCAGCTGCCAAGGTGGAAGATGAAGTGGTCTTCCTTCAGTTTGCGAGTGGACTTGCTTAGGCAATGGAGGAGACCCAGAATGAACATATCATGGATGGAGTGGTCGGGGGAGTTGAAATAGATGGCTATAAAAGGTAGGGTTGGTTGGGTTGTACAGATCAGGGATGTTCACTGAACCATTACGTGAGTTTGCGCTCGGTCTCTTCAATTAGAGGAGACCACATCGAGAGCAACAGATGCAGTAAATGACATTTGAGGATATGCAAATAACTCTTTGCTGGATTTGGACTGATCCTTTTGGGGCCTTGGATGGAGGTGAGAGGTGTGGGTGCAGGTTTCGCACCAGGTTTTGCAGAGGAAGGTGTCAGGTGTGGAGAGGCGGTTGGCAGGGAGTGTGGACTCAATGAGGGAGTCATGGAGGGAACAATCCCTGCGGAATGCAGAAATGGTTGGGAAGGGAAAAATATTTTTGGTGGTGAAAATGGCAGAGGATGATAAACTGGATTTGGAGATTAGTTGGGTAGAATCTGAGGACCGGAGTGGGGGTAGGGGGGAATTCTATCCTTGTAGCGGTTGGGGAGGGTGGGATTTGAGTACTGAGGTGGGGTTTGAAGGCACATGCTTGAATATGCTCAACGTATTTGCTTCATCTGTTGCTCTTGATGTAGTCTCATCTGCACTGGAGAGACAGAGTGCAAACTCACATAACAGTTCAGGAAATATTCCTGGTCCGTAAGTGCCAATCAACCCCACCTTCCTATGGCCAGCCATTTCTACTCTCTTTCCACCACCCCCCCCACACCAACATGACATGTCTATTCTGGGCCTCCCCTACCACCTAACCAAGGCCACTTGTAAACTGGGGAAGGAACACCTCATTTTCTGCCACAGGAGCCTACAACCTCATGGCCTCAACATTGAATTCGCCAGTTTTAAAATCTCTGCTCCCCCCAAAAACCTATCTCAACTCCAAATCTCCAACTTGGCTCTGACCTGTTGACCTTCCTTCCCACCTATTTGCTCCACACTTCCCACTGACCTATCACAATCACCTCCTACTTTCGCCCACCTATTGCCATCCTAACTACCTTTCCCCTAGCCCAACACACCCTCCCCTTATTTATTTCTCAGCTCCCTTCCTCCTCCCCTGTCCTGATAAAGGGTTAAGCCTGAAACATCAACTGTCTTGCTCCTCAGATGCTCTCCTTTTCTGGGGAAGGATGCTCTTGCTTGAGGGAATGCAGTGAAGGTTTACCAGGCTGATTCCAGGGATGGTGTGACTGACGTCTGAGGAGACATTGACTGGGTTAGGATTGTTTTCAGTGGAGTTCAGATGAAAGAGGGGTGGTTGCATAGAGACTTATAAAATTCTAACAGGACTAGACAGGGTAGATGCAGGGAGGAAGTTCCCAACGGTGAGTGTGTCCGGGACCAGGGGTCACAGTCTGAAGATTCAGAGTAGACCATTTAGGATGGAGGTGAGGAGACATTTCTTAACCCAAATAGTAAGCTTATGGAATTCATCACAGTTAATTCCAAAACACTGAATGTATTCAAGACGTGGCTAGATATAGCACTTGGGGCAGATGGGATCAAAGATTATTAGGAGAAAGCAGAATTAGGCTGAGTTGGATGATCAGCCATGATTGTGATGAATGGCAGAGCAGGCTTGAAGGGCCGAATGGCCTCCTTCTGCTCCTATCTTCTATATTTCTATCATTTCAAATATTCTCAAAACTCGCTAATTTCTATGATTTCCAATAAACCTGTTTGACTATAACCTGGTGTTGTGCGACTTCTGACCTTGTCCATCCCAGTCAACACCAGCACCTCCACAACATTTTTCAGTGGCAGAGACCTTTTCCTTGTCAAGAACTGGGTGCTTGGTTCTCAGGTATCTCGGAGCTAGAAACAAATTGCAGAAAAGAAAAGGAAGGATGGACATCTTTTCCCAGCCGAGAAGCTGAATTGATAGAGACATTTTCCAAATTAATTGGTAATTCTGTATTTCTTTTAAACCAGTGAAAGACATCTGAACAACGACCTGAAGAATCATCTCAAGATCAGAACTGGGAAGCAAACACCACTGAATTGACTTTACAGTTTTTCTACCTCCACCAATAATCTATATTCAATAAATGTCTGTGTATGTGTAAAAGGGGAGTTTATAGGGAGATTTTTAGAATTGTTAAATGCCAATGGTTTATATCCGTTTACCTGTAGCGATAGTGTAACGTAAGAAATAAAAACTATTGTTCAGTACATAAACCTGTTAAGTGCTTTGTCAACTTTGGGCTGAAAATTAGGCAAATTGGAGTAATGTGCTTTAAAAAACATTAGCATTTGGCACTACTTTGGAATAGCACAACTTATAGTCACTACAGTGGGTTATAACACTTCATAGGAAGGAAGTCATTGGTATATATGTTGAAGAGATTGGTGCAAGGACTGAGCCCATATGTGGATGGATAATTTGATTTCCAGTGTGCACATGGAACTATCCGGTATCTAGGGAACCCAGTGAATGTGAACAAGCCCATTCCACTGAAGAAAATACAGCTAATGAAAATTAAACCAAATCTACATCATGTGAAGCTACTGACTCTGAACAAAGCAATTCTACATCAGTGAGTCCAGGAATAAGAATTAATCTGATTCCTACATAATGGAGCTCAGTGAATGTGAATTAAACAACTCTAAATCAGGGAGTCCTGTTTTAAAAAGGCTGATTGCCTGCAGGCTTTTGACCAAATGATGATAATAAAAATTTTGAAAATACGTGGATTTCAAACAAAGTCAATAAAATCATAGAAAAGGTACAGTGAGGCCATTTCGTCCATTGTGTCAATGCCAGAACTTTACAGGACCAACTCACTTTTACTTTCCTATCTTTTTGCTATAGAAATAGTTTCTGCTTTCTGTTGAGGGGTCATCCAAATTTGTTTCAAAAGGCAGGTTTGTACCTGCTCCACCTGATCAGTGCATTCCAGATCCTAACCACTAGCTGTATGTCATCTTTAGTTCTATTGCCACTGTGTCATATTATAAGGGCGTTTGTTAAGGTGAGGGTGGTGAATGAGCATGTAATACTTCTGCACTTGTCAGTTCCATTGTGAGAGTGGCATTTTATAACCCTCTCTATTTGCATAGAGCCAGGCTTGTTTTGGTACACAACATGGTTCATTGCACTTCAACACTTTCATGTTCCAGTAGCTTGATAATTGTGTAAGTGAAAGGGGAGACGTGAATGGAGCTTGAACAAAGAATGTTTGAAATATCTCACAAAAAAGGTGAGCATAGCTCGGACATATGCAAGGAAAAAAAAAGCTTTTATTTGAAAAAGGTAAGTGCAGTTAAAGGTGAAGTTATTCAATGAGACTGGTAGTTCATCCAGATTGAAGGGGGTAGGGGTGCATGGAGACCATCCTAGTAGGGATTGTGAAAACCATCCAGTGGAGGCTTTGTTTACAGGCATTTCAAAGGTTAACATTGCACATGCACGCCAGTACTCCTATCAATACTGCAATAATATCATTCCATCTCAATCTATTTGTTTTATTAATTTTCTTTACTAATCGGATGTTAGGCAGAAATCAAGTATTTGGGGGGGGGTAGCAACAGGTGGAAAGAAAATATATATAAAATATACTTTTCTATTTTTGGAAGAAAATATAATTGGGCTGTTCAGGATTGATGGGCCAAGAGGTTAAGAAGCCATGAAAGGAAGTTCTTCGAGCGGAGGTCAGTGACAATCCTGGAAACAATAGTTCATTATTCAGTTACATAATTAAAGCCCATATGGAAATGAGAGAAAGTGTCAGGAGGGTTGCCATAGGACCTCTGCAAGTCAGAGGTCAGATCACTACATAATAAGAGCTTCACCACTGCATTGATCACTGGGCAAATTTATAAATTGCACGGTGGCACAGTGGTTAGCACTGCTACCTCACAGCGCCTGAGACCCGGGTTCAATTCCCGCCTCAGGCGACTGACTGTGTGGAGTTTGCACGTTCTCCCAGTGTCTGCGTGGGTTTCCTCCGGGTGCTCCGGTTTCCTCCCACAGTCCAAAGATGTGCAGGTCAGGTGAATTGGCCATGCTAAAATTGCCCGTAGTGTTAGGTAAGGGGTAGATGTAGGGGTATGGGTGGGTTGCGCCTCGGCGGGGCGGTGTGGACTTGTTGGGCCAAAGGGCCTGTTTCCACACTGTAAGTAATCTAATCTAATCTAACTTTAACTATATGTCACAATACTTTTATTGTCTCAAATAACTCAAATTCTGTTTTACACTACTATAAGAAACTGCTTCCAGGGTTTAACCTAAACATTACCTGAACACAATGAACTGGCCAGGTTCACCATCAGGCTGCAGTCTTTGAGTCTGTACTCAGGTTACACTTTTCACAATGTTTGGTCTCAAAAAGGTTTGCTTCTTCCATTAGTGTTATTGTTCAATGTACCTCCTTACTGTCCTCTGACAGTTATAATAGCATGATTTCATTATCATAGCCCATGACTCTAGTGCCAGTGACTCAGTAGTAACAGGTAGAATACACCTGCTACACATTATCACTCAAGGTTTGGTAGACACCCTGTCCTGATAGCACTGGTTCTCTTCAAGACCTCCTCCTGGCAGTTATTCACTAATCAAACAAAATCTGTAGTCTCATTGTCAGCAAATTCTTCTTTACCTCATTAATTTTCTGTTTCAGGCTAGTTCAGACAACTACAGGCTGAATGTCTCAGTTGTTCAAGCTGGAAGGTATGGGTTCAAGTCTCACCTGCTCCAGAGGTGTTTAATAGCATCTCTGAATAGGTTGATTAGGAAAATATCCCTAGTTGATCACCTACCCAATGATTCACCATGATCTAGGTTACAGTTGTCAGCAGATTTGATATTCATGTTAGGGTTGCACTTAGAGTGAAGTAAGTAGAGAAATTGAGATGGGGAGTGTCAGCTGGTAGTTGTCACTGCAAAGATCAAGAGCAGGTAAGATGCCTTAGTAAAAGGTTTAATTACTGAATTACTGAGTGGGGAGGACTTCTGCTTGAAGAACTGGGTGTGCAGGTGATGGTGTTGGAAGAAGTGGTCAGCATTGTGCCAAGTTCAAAATTCTTTATGGTGGGAGCATGTATGGATGGTGCCCAGATATTTTTTTGATTTATTATTGTCACTTGTACCTTTGGTACAGTGAAAAATTTTGTTTTTTTTAAATGTAGTACAGGCAGATCAAAGAGATTATAATTAGGGCAGGAGGGGGTCTTTGATATTGGTGACCTTTCCAAGGCAGTGAGAAGTGCAGATGGAGACAACAGATGGAAGGTTAGCTTGCATAATGGTCTGGGCTATTTTCACAACTCTCTGTAGTTTGTTATGGTCCTAGGCAGAGAGGTTGCCATATGATGCATTCAGATGCAGCTGTAAAAGTTGGTGAGAGTCCTTATGCTGAAAAATGTGTTGCTGGAAAAGTGCAGCAACCAAATTTCATTAGCCTCCTTTGGGAGAAGAGGTATTGTGCCTGTTGACCAAGACAGATAGTTGGTCATTCCTTGGCACTCTTGACCATCTCTACCTCAGCACCATTGATGTAGATAGGGACATCTTCCTTGCTTTCTGAAGTCATTGATCAGCTCTTTTGTTTTACTAATGTTGAGGGAGAGATAGTTATCTTTACACCATACTACCAAGCATTCTCTTTCCTGTGTTCTGTCTCATCATTGTTTGATATTCGGTCTACAATGATGGTATCATCAGCGAATTTATAGATGGAATTTGGATGAACTTTGGCCCTAAAATTGAGTGTACATGGAGTACAGTAAGGGGTTGAGTAAAAAGGCATGCGGGGTGCTAGTGTTGAGGATTGTCATGGTGCTGCTGTTCCTTAGACCGCAATTTGAGAGGCTATGGTTCAGGAAGTTGAGGATCTAGTTGCAAAGGACGAAGCAGTGACCTAGGTCTCGTGGACTTTTCTTAAATACAGATCAACAGGGTCATGATGAAGAGGTCAGAGTATACAGTGAATCCATAGAGAGGAGGAGTGAAATTATGAGGGAGAATACAGAAAGACTGAAGTGTGTTAATATCCATGAATTTTTGGATCTTGCGATCTTTTACCCTTCATTGTTAAAGGATTGTATGATTTAAAGGACAAAATAAAACTGCAAGTTAGCATGGGTTTGACAGTGACTCAGTGCTGAAGAACAGTCAAGCATTCATAGGGTGGTGTACTGTATTGAGTGTGGACCTTGGAATGTGGTGATAATTAGCAGTTAAGGAATGCTGAATATTTAGGAGATACCTATACTTGGGATCCACAGACAATTAAAGAGCAAAATGTTATTTTGAATCCATGTGGAGCAAGTTGGAGCTAAACGGTTACCAAGACAGATGTAGCTGGAAACATAAGTTTTGCTATATAACTGAGCAAACAACAGAAAGCAAATGGTAAAACAAGTAAAAAAATGATCAATAGAAATTCCATCAGAGAGATCAGAACTTCATCAAGATGGGCATGTGTGGGAAAGAAGTTGTAGTTAAATAAATAATACAAAATACCATAAATTTGATAAAACAAATCACAAATATTCAATAGACTTGACAGCATTAGTGGGATATTAGCATTTCAGGTCAATGTCCTTTCACTAGAATGAAAAAAGTTAGAGATGTAATAGGATTTAAAGCAAGTGAAATGGGAGAAGGTGGAAGAACAGGGAAGGACCCTTCCAATTCCCACACAAGCAATCTGCATCTCCCCTAGATGTACTTCCTCTCATTTCTGCTGAGGTGCAGCTTTATGCTGTAGGAGTTCAAGCCAGGTGGGATTCTGGATGTGGGTGGGAAACTACAGAAAAATAATTTGAAAGATATGCTGCAGTTAAAAATTACAGAAGCTTCAGGAAACTATTGAGAAAAGAGGCAGATTTCTTTGCATCAGAGGAAGCTATTTAACCCATTTAATCCATGCTATTTCTTTCTAGAGCAATCCTGTCAGATCCATTGCCCCATTCTATACCTGTAGCTTGCAAACTTATTCTGTATTTCCTCATATCCTTGATCAACCTTCTGCCCAAATAAAAGTGCATGTACTTCCTTTTAAAATCACAAGCCAAAGATTTGGGTTAATTTCAATGGAGTTTGAAGATGCAACTGTATAAATAAATGCAAGGCATAGCAAAGTCAGAAAAGGTGGATTAAGTAAGCAGCAAGTGGCTGGCTGGGTAAATTAAGACTTTGGGATTTAGAATCACTGGTTCATTATAGGCAGTTGACCATTCAAACTTGAAACTCCTTAAGTAGCGGATTAGATGTGGTAAAATTTGAGACAAAAGTGTATATCATCAGTGACAATTGAGATAATTCACTTATACCACTGATTAAAGCTAAATGTTAGCGAACACTTACCTAGGTAGTCTTCCTCTTCTGGCCCATCTTCTCAAAGGTTGCCGCAGCCTGGCAAGCACGATCACCTGACAAACACTTGACTCCAATACTTGATGTACCTTACTTCGAAGGGTTGATAAAGTGTAATCTATCAGTCCACTGCCATATCATGACTGTATTGTCTTTGTTTGGGAAAAGAAAACAATTACTGGAGCAGTAAATCTGGTTTTACTTGAATTTTGAAAAAAAAATTCTAAATTTGTAAAACTCAATGTCACCATTTGTTGTGGTGGGATTCATCCTCTTGGCCCAGAGCATTAGGCTGGGTCTGTGGCTCATCAGTCCAACAATAATATCCAAACAAATGCAACTTGGCCACTTTTCTGAAATTTACTCCCCACGTGATCTCCCAATCAGTACTCTAAGTCTAGGAGAGGGCTTGTCTACCATCAGGTATTTTGTCAAATGATAGTAAGTGCGACCAAAAAGACTTTAAACTAGAACCCCATTGATTCGATTCTGTAAACTATCAATTAATCTCCAACAGTCAGGTAGTCCAACAGATTTTGTAATCTTCTTATTTGTGGTACTTATCCAAGAATTAGTACACTGGACACTGTACAGATTTACATAAAATGTAGCATTTGATATTATGCACAATGTTTCCTGTTCATGTCACAGCAATGCTAAGCAATACTTGATACAATGGGAAACTTCCACGTAAAAAACTAATGTTGTGGATGTGCTACAGATGAACAAAAAAAAGGAATCACGAATGAGTAATTCAACAGAATAAATCAATTTTCCAATTTATATAAAGCAATGTTTAAAATTTATACAAAAAAGTCTAGAAAGTAACTGTATGAAATGTAGTGTGTAAATTCTTCCTATATATAAACCCCAAATATAAAGTTTACAAAAAGAAAAATTCTAGTCACCATTCAGATGCAATTTCTTAAGATTCATCTTAAAAGATAAAATTACAAATAAGGTACCTATGATTTACTAATATTAAAGCAGATTGAAGAGATTTATATATTAACACAGGTATGAACAAAGTTGTAGCTGTTCTTGATTGATTCTGACTGTAGAGCATCACCGATGTCTTTTCATAGCTCTCAGTTTTTCCAAAGTTTTCTGAGGGAAACAGAAACATAATTTTCAGTAGATTCATGTACAAGCTTAAACACTTGAGAAATCATAATGAACGCACATTGAATAGCTAGCAAGCGTATTCTACCATATGCTGAATCTGTACCATACGCTGAATCTGTACCATACACGTGTCCTTTCCATTCCACTTTACTTTTACCAAAAGATACATCTGTCATAAAAAACAGAAGTCTTACAGAACACACAAAACAGAAATTGCTGGAAAAATTCAGCAAGTCTGGCAGCACCAGTGGAGAGAAATTAGAGTCAACGTTTCAGGTCCGGTGACCCTGCCCCAGGACATCTTTTCTTGCTTCTTTTGCGGATCACTTCAAATCTATACCCCCCGTTCTAGTTCCTTTTACTGGAACAGCTTCTCCTCACCTACGCTATCCAAACTGTTCAATTTTAAAAACTTCGATCATATCTTATCTTAGCTTTCTTCCTATTTTCAAAGATTCCCACCTCTAGAACTAGTTTTGTAAAATTCTTCTACATTACACTAACTTTATTGAGTTTTTTTTTGAAGAAGTGACAAAGAGGATTGAGGAGGGCAGGGCGTGGACATGAACAATACAAACTTCAGCAAAGTGTTCGACAAGATTTCTCATGCTGGTTAGTAAGGTTAGATCACATGAAATATAGGGAGAACTAGCAATTTATTTACGGAACTTGCTTAAAAGGTAGGAGACAAGAGGGTGGTGGTGGAGGGTTGCTTTTCAGACTGGAGGCCTGTGACTAGAGGTGCGCCACAATAATTGGTGCTGGGTCCACTGCATTTTGTCATTCATATAAATAACTTGAACGTGAACATAAAAGGAATGGTTACTAAGTTTGCAAATGACACCAAAATTGGAGGTGTAGTGAACAGCAAAGAAAAGTTACCTCAGAATATAATGGGACTTAGATCAGATGGACTACTGGATCGACGACGAGCAGGTGTTTAGCATTTAGACAAATGTGAGTTACTGCATTTTGGAAAGGCCAATCAGGGTAAGTACTTGGGAGTGTTGCTGGACAAAAGAGACCTTGGAGTGCAGGTTCATAGTTCCTTGAAAGTGGAATCCCACGTAGACATGATAATGAAGGTTGCTTACCTTTATTGGTCAGTGCATTGTGTAGGAGTTGGAAGGTCATGTTGCAACTGTACAGGACATTGGTGAGGCCACTTTTGGAATACTGCATGCAATTGTGGTCTCCCTGCTATAGGAAGGATGTTGTGAAACTTGAAAGGGTTCAGACAAGATTTACAAGGATGTGACCAGGTTGGAGGGGCTATAGAGTGAGACTGAATAGCCTGGGGCTATTTTCTCTGGAGCGTCAGAGGCTGAAGGGTTTCCTTATAGAGGTTTAAAAGATCATGACAGCTGAGGTGTTTTTCTTGGCGATGGGGGGGAGCGCACTCCAAAACTAGAAATCATTGGTTTAAATCTTTCCCCTATCACCTTGAAAGGGGCAAAGTTTTCACCCAGAGGGTAGTATATGTATGGAATAAGCTGCCAGAGGAAGCAGTGGAGGCTGGTACAATGCAACATTTAAACAGCATCTGGATGGGTGTATGAAAAGAAAGGGTTTAAGAGGAATATAGGCCAAATGCTGGTAAACGGGACGAGATTAATTTAGGATATCTGGTTGGAATGGATGAGCTTGCTGTACCAAGCTCTATCACTCTCCAATCTTTCCTAGAACACAGCACCCAAACACGTGGAAGCATGGGTCTCTACCTCTCCAAGGAGGTTGACACCCCCCTCATTCTTAAACTCCATCAAACTACAGACCCAGAGTCCTTAACCACTATTCATATGACAAACCCTTCATTCCTGGGATCATTCTGGTCATTGGTCACATTTCCATCTCCAGTTAACTACGATCAGTAGGCCTTGGGAGAATGGAATTGAATTGGCTGTAAACTGTAGTCCACATGAAGATGTTGGAACACTCTGTCTCTTGCTGGCTTCACAAGAAGCCCAAATAATAAGAAATGTTTTTTATTGACTACCACCAGACTATTGACGTTCAGGTCCTGTGACCCTCCTTTAGAACTCTGAAGGGTCACTGAAGTCTTAACATTAACTCTGCTTTCTCTCCACAGATGCTAAGAGAGCTGATGAGTTTCTCCAGAAATTTGTTTTTGTACTCTGGTTAATTCCACCAAGGGTTCCTTTAACAGGTGCTTGCTCCTGAATTATAGAACATTGAACATAGAAATGTACAGCACAGAACAGGCCAAGGATTAATCCTAATGTAAAATAATTTAACCTACGCACCCCTCAATTCACTGCTGCCCATGTATGTCCAGCAGTCGCTTAGATGTCCCGAATGAGTCTGCTTCCACCACCACTGCTGGCAACGCATTCAATGCATTCACAACTCTTTGCGTAAAGAACCTTCCCCTGACATCCCCTCTATATATTTCTCCTAATATCTTAAAACGATGACCCCTCGTGCCAGTCAATCTTGCCCTGGGGGAAATGTCTCTGGCTATTGACTCTCACTACCTTGTATACCTCAATCAGGTCACCTCTCTTCCTCCTTCTCTCCAGAGAGAAAAGTCAGAGCTTAGTCAACCTCTCTTCATAAGGCAAGCCCTCCAGTCCAAGCTGCACCTTCTTTGCACCCTGTCCAAAAGCCTCCGCATCTTTCCTACAAAAGCGTGACCAGAACTGGACATAATGTTCTAAGTGTGGTCTCACCAGGGTCTTGTAGAGCTGTAGAAAAACCTTGTGGCTCTTAACTGTATCCCCCGTTAATGAAAGCCAAAATACCATATGCTTTCTTAACAACCCTATCCACTTGGGTGGCAAATTTGAGAGATCTATGTACTTGAACACCAAGATCCCTCTGTTCCTCCACACTGCCAAGAATCCTGTCTTTAATCTATATTCAGCATTTGAGTTCGACCTTCCAAAACGCATCACTTTGCATTTATCCAGGTTGAACTCCATTTGCCATTTCTCAGCCCAGCTCTGCATCCTGTCTATGTCACGCTGCAGCCTGCAATAGTCCTCCAACCTTTGTTTATCTGCAAATTTACTAAACCACCTCTTAACCACTTCATCCAACTCCTTTATAAAAACTATAAAGAGCAGAGGCCCAAGAACAGAGCCCTGCAAGACACCACTGACCTCCAGACAGAATACTTTCCATCTACAACCACTCTCTGCCTTCTGCCAGCCAGCCAATTCTGAATTCAGATAGCCAAATCTCCCTGTATCCCATACCTCCAGACTTTATGAATGAGCCTACCATGGGCAACCTCATCAAATGCCTTTAAGTCCACATATACCACATCCACTACCTGACCTTCGTCGACCTGTCTCGTCACCTCCTCAAAGAACTCAATAAGATATGTGATGCATGACCTGCCCCTCACAAAGCCATGCTGACTGCCTTTAATCACTCTACAATTTTCCAAAGAGTCATAAATCCTATCCCTCAGAATTCTTTCCAAAACCTTGCTGACCACAGATGTAAGACTGACTGGTCTGTAATTGCAAGGGATATCCCTATTCCCCTTCTTGAAAAGGGGAATAACATTCACCTTCCTCCAATCCTCCAAAAAGCAAAGATCTTCGCCAACGGCTTAGCAACCTCCTTTGTCAATTCCCGAAGCAGCCTAGGAAAAATCTGGTCTGGCCCTGGGGACTTAGCAATCTTAATGTCTGCCAAAATTTCCAGCACATCAACTTAATCAATCTTGATCTGTTCAAGCCAGTATCCCAGCTTCTCATTCACGACAAGGTCCCTTTCCTTAGTGAAAACCAAAGCAAAAAAGTCATTTCGGGTTTCCCCTATCAATTAAACTCCATGCACAACTTCCCTATGCTATCCCTGATCGGCCCTATCTTCTTCCTGATCATTCTCTTATTCCTCACTTATAAGTAAAATGCCTTTGGGTTCTCCCTAATCTTTCTTGCCAAGACACTTTTGTGTCCCCTCCTGGCTCTCCTCAGTCCATTTCTGAGCTACTTTCTAGCAAGCCTGTAATCCTCAAAAGCTGTGCTAGATCCTGGTTTCCTCCATCTTACATGAGTTGCCTTCTTCCTTTTGATGAGAAGCTCCTCTATTCTTGTCATCCAAGGTTCCTTAATTTTACCCCTTCTTACCTGTCTGAAAGGAATACATTTGTGCATCACTCGCAACAATTGCTCCTTAAACAGTCTCCACGTGTTTGCTGTGCCCTCTCTGTGGAACAATTGCTCCCAGTCTGTACTTCCCAACTCCTGTCTAATAGTGTCATAATTTCCTTTACCCCAATTAAATATCTTCCCTTGGTAAATGCTACTTTCCCTCTCCAAGACAATGGAAAATGTGAGGCAGTTGTGATCACTGTCACTAAAGTGTTCTCCAACCGCGAGATCTGACACCTGTCCTGGCTCATTGCCGAGGACCAAATCCAAAACGGCCTCTCCCCTCGTCAGCCTGTCTACATACTGAATAAGGAAACCCTCCTGAACACACCTGACAAAAATGGCTCCATTCAAACCATCTGCACTAAGCAGGTTCCAGTCGATATTGTCAAAGTTGAAATAATCAATAACAACAACCCTGCTACATCTACATTTTTCCAAAAGCTGCTGGCCTATGAATTCTTCAATCTCCCTACTGCTATTAGAGGGTCTGTAGAAAACCCCCAATGAAGTGGCTGCTTCCTTGCTGTTCCTAACTTCCTAACTGACTCAGTAGACAAATCTTCCTCAAAAACCTTAGTTTCTGTAGCTGTGATGCACTCTCTGATTAGCAATTTTACACCCCCTTCTCTTTTTCCATCCTCCCTGTTCTTTTTAAAATGCTCTAAACACTGGAACATCTAGCAATCATTCCTGCCTCTGAGAAACCGACGTTTCCGTTACAGCCACAACAGCTCAAAATTAATATAAATGAAATAAGGGCAGTAGGCCATTCAATGCTTAGACCCTGCTCTGTTCGATCGTGGACAATTCTCTAGCTTAAGCACTGACATTAGTCCTAATACTAATTTGGTATATTTAGCAATTGAACATTCCATAAAACTAAAATATGGGAGAAGAATTAGGCCATTCAGCTCAAGTCTGTTCCACCATATGATCACAGCTGATGGTTTTTTAATACTATTCCCAGTAACCCTTGTTCTCCTCACTAATCAGGAATCTCTGTCTTAAAGCTGAATGCAAACCATCTGTGCCGATACTGCATGCTACTGCCCTGTTGTTTTTGATGATTAGAAATTATTTGATTAGTGAAAACAATAACAATCTGTACATTAGCATGACAGCTACTCGAAAGGAGAAGAAAGCAACAGGTGGATTATCCTTCCTCAAATTTATCAGCTTTCCTCCAACGTTATTACCCACAAATGCAGAGATAAACAGATTAAGCATTTACCTTTTGGAATTCTTTTGCTTTTTCACGATTTCTTGTGCACTCTATTTGTCTGGTCATCTCTTTTTTCCTCGTTTTAACCTCATCAAGTTGGCTGTAGAGACTGCAAAGAACAAACATTATGGTTATACATGGTACTGTGCTGATGTCCCTACCTCTGAGCCAGAACATCTTAGTTCATGTCCCACCTGTCCCAGAAGTGTGTCTTAACATGGTAATTATTTTTGATATTTTGACAAGGAAATTAATGAAAGGATGAGCATAGAGTAGCCCCAGAGCCTTGACTTAAAATCAGTAGTTCAAACAAAGGTGTTGAATGGAATCTATAAATGGCAACAAAATCAGATGGGTCATGGATTATGAACATATGTGTACAATATAGTTTGGGGTAGTGTACAAATGTCTCCAGGTGATTCCGTTCAAGTTCAGAATTTCCAAGATTAAAAGGTTGGGGGGGGGGGGGTTTCCCATGGTGGTCTAATGATGAGGATTGTGTGTTCCCACTGCTATGGCCCAGGTTCAATTCTCAGTCACGTAATGACGATTTATTACTCTGATGCAGTTTGTCTGAATAAAGCTAAAATTGACAGAGGAACTCTTGGGGTGCAGTGGTAATGTACATACTGCTGAGCCAGGAGATCCAGGTTCAAGTTCTACCTGCTCCAGAGATATGTCATAACATCTCTGAACAAGTCACTTAAAATACCTCCAAGGTTGACAGGAAAATGCAATCACAATGAAGCATCAGGAAGTACTGAACTTCTGGAAATGTACATTTCAGGAAATGGTCATCTCAGAGCAAGAGTGTGTGTTCAGGACAGTAGATAGCCATCTAGAAGAATAGGAAGTGACGGATTCTTCAAAGTTTATACTACTCAAATCAGTACTGAGTAAAGGAAACCTCTGGGTGAAATGATATCTTTGGTAAGGGTAATGCCACCATTATAGATGTTCTAAAGTCAGATGAACAAACAAATGCTTCAGTAGCTATAATTGTGAACCCTCAATGTGTGTTACATCCTTGCTACACTAGTATACGAAGGTACTAAACAGAGAAGGTATCAAGGTTCTATATTTAGACTTCCAACAGCTCGAGTAAGTCTAAAAAGTAGGTAAATTTCAATCAGTAATTACTAACAGAGCTCAGACATCAATATTCTGGAATTGCTCACTCCCGTATCCTGCAGCTTTTGCAGTTCACAAAACTAAAAGACGAGTGGATAAGGTCTTCCTGGAAATATCTGCTATACAGAGAAAGCTATATACTAGGAGATGAGCTCCCTATACAACATTATCTGAAAAGACCTCCATCAGTCCAGAAATATGTGAATCCTCTCCTTAAAAAGGTCTATAAGGACACTGGCCACAGCATACTAATGACAGTGAATAAGGTCAGGGTGAGCACACATCCTGACTTCATACCATTGGAGTTTCAGAAGGAATTTGAGAGGACACCATTGTATTTTAATTAGGGATATTCTATAGGCCTCCAAATAGAGTGAAAAATATTGCCAACTTGCAGGAAAATCAGACATGCAACAATTACGCAGTGGTGCTGCTAGTGGACTTTAATTACTTAAGCATCAATTGGGAGAATGAAATATATTCAGGACAGCATCTTCATGTGCACATTCTTGATCCAAATAGAAAAGGCACATTGCCGGATCTAGTGTAGAGGACTAGGTTGGGCCAAGTGAATGAAGCGTCTGTAGGGAAACGTGTGGGTAACAACATTCCTTCTGCAAAACTAAGTAGTTAAGAATGTCTAAATTGGAAAAAGTTAAAAATCACAACACCAGATTATAGTCCAACAGGTTTAATTGAAAGCACACTAGCTTTCGGAGTGACGCTCCTTCATCCAATTAAACCTGTTGGACTATAAACTGGTGTTGTGTGATTTTTAAACTTTGTACACCTCAGTCCAACACCAGCATCTCCCAATCATAAATTGGAAAAGGCTAACTTCAAATGGGATGAAAGCAGATTTGACCAGGGAAACAAATTGACAGGGAAAAGGCAGACTAAGTATATTCCAAAGGGAAAGGCAAGTTATGAAAGAAGTCTGGCTTTGGTGGAGGGAGATAGTGGATTTGACGAAACCAAAAACTAAAGTGCATGATGCGCATCAGATGAATTCTTCAAGTGAAAAATCAAGCTAAATAAATTAAGTTTGGAGGAGAGGTGAAGAGGAAAATACGATAGGCAAACAGAGAAGAGGAGAACATACTAGTTTTAACATAAAATGAGGAATCCAAACATCTTTCAAAGCATATAAATAGTAAGTGGGTTAAAATTTATAGTGGCATCTAATAGGGGCAAATATATATCAAAAGGGGATAATACATGCTTAGAGCCAGAGGGCAAGGCTGGCACACTTAAATACTTATTCTTGTGTTTACAAAGGAACAGGATGCTGAAAAATATTAAAAAAGAAAAAGGAATTGATGAGGTGAAAATTAATAGGAAAGATGTACTGGAAAAGCCAGTCAAGTTGAAAACAGATAAGACATCTAGTCTGGATGGCTTGTATCATAAGTTGCAAGAGAGCGAGGTAATAACAAAATGACTGGTTAACGTATGCATGTCCCACCTCTCTATTTATAGATCTTGGTTTCTTAAGGTGGGTGATGTCATTTCCGAATCTTTCGTTCAAGGGAAGGTAGATGGGATCTAAGTCGTTGTGTATTGATGGAGTTCTGGTTAGAATGCCATGCCTTTAAGAATTCTCATGCATGTATTTGCTTCATCTGTTATAGGATGTGTGTGTTGTCCCAGTTAAAGTAGTGTCGTTCTTTATTTGCATGTATGGAAACTAGTGATAGTGGGTCATATCTTTTGGTAGCTAGTTGGTGTTCAAGTATCTTGATGGCAAGAAATAAACCCAAACAAGCAGACAACTAAAAAACTTATAGCCACATTACCTTACATCAAAGGCATATTAGAAATTACTTCCATACGATTCGGATGCTTTGGTATCATGGCAGCCCTCAAACCTACCAACACTCTTAAACAGCGACTAATGAACCTAAAAGAATCCATTAGATACTAGCAGCAAAACTAACGTCATTTACAAAATACCATGTAAGAACTGTTTAAAAAATAACACTATATTGGACAAACAAGCAGGAAACTTGCCACCAGGAAATTACATCACCCACCTTAACAAACTATTAACTATTAAGAGAGAGGCAGGAGATACCACCAGCGCTTCACTGGAGACACTCACTGATGATGTGATCGTGTGGTGACGAAATGTCTGAAAACAAACCTTCCAGCTCAATGAGCTAACTTACATACCTCACTCTCTATATTAAATAAAAATCACAACACCAGGTTCTAGTCCAACAAGTTTATTTGGAAGCAATAGCTTTCGGAGTGCTGTTCCTTCATCAGGTAGCTGTGGAGCAAGATCATAATTTACAGAATTTATAGCAAAACTTAGAAACGATACATTGAACAAACCAGATTGCTGTTAAGTCTATCATCTTTTGCAATGCGTTGAAGATTTCGTTTCATTCATATGTAAATTCCAGAACTTCTTTTCAGTCACATTCTTGAGATAACTTAAGGTTTTATCAAAAATGGTGACATCTCAGCTCAGACAATGCATTAAAGATGTGAGGTTAGAGTCTGTCTATATCCCAATTTGAATTAGACTGGTTCTATTTCCAAAGTAGGAATTCATAAAATATTACATGGATTAACTACCTGCAGATTACATGCTTTTTTAAAAAGCAGTAAAAAAAGTGAGGACTGCAGATACTGAAGGTCAGAGTCGAGAGTATGGTGGTAGAAAAGCACAGCCAGTCAGGCAGCATCTGAAGAGCAGAAGAATCGACATTTCGGGCATAAGTCCTTAACTCAAAATTGGGAGACAGACAGACTCTAACCTCACACCTTTAATACATTGTCTGAGCTGAGGTGTCGCTATTTTTTTTAAATAAAGCCTTAAATTATCTCAAGAATGTGACTTAAAAGTAGTTCTAGGATTTATATATTAATGAACCAAAACCTGCAACCCATTCTAAAAGATGAAAGACTTAATAGCAATCTAGGTTTGTTGAATTTATTGTTTTAATTGTATGACACTGTAACCTTTTGCTATAAATTCTGTGTCTTATGATCCTGCTCCACAGCTACCTGATGAAGGAGCAGCACTCCAAAAGCTAGTCAGAGTCATAGAGATGCACAGCACAGAAACAGACCTTTTGGTTCAACTCATCCATGCCGACCAGATATCCCAACACAATCTAGTCCCATCTGTCCCATATCCCTCCAAACCCTTCCAATTTATATACCCATCCAATGCTGTACTAGCCTTCACCATTTCTTCTGGCAGCCCATTCCATACACGCATCACCCTCTGAAAAGGTTGCCCCTTAGGTCTCTTTTATCTCTTTTCCCTCTCACCATAAACCAATGCCCTCTAATTCTGGACTCTTCCCCCACCACAGGGAAAAGATCTTGTCTATTTACCCTATCCATGCTCCTCATGATTCTACAAACTTCTATAAAAGGTCACCCCTCAGCCTCTGACACTCCATGGAAAATAATCACAGCCTATTCAACCTCCCCCAATAGCTCAAATCCTCCTACCCTAGCAACATAGTTTCTGAACCCTTTCAAGTTTCACAACATCCTTCCGATACAAAGGAGACCAGAACTGCACGCAATATTCCAAAAGTGGCCTAACCAATGTCCTATACAGCTACAACATGACCACCCAACTCCAGTACTCAATATCTGACCAATAAAAGGAAAACATACCAAACGCCTATGGAGAAAGTGAGGTCTGCAGATGCTGGAGACTAGAGTTGAAAGCGTGTTGCTGGAAAAGTAAAGTACAGCAGGTCAGGCAGCATCCGAGGGGCAGGAGAATTGACATTTCAGGCTGGAGAATACCTGATTAAGGGTTCCGGTCCAAAACGTCGATTCTCCTGCTCCTCGGATGACACCTGATCTGTGTTTTTCTAGCAATATGCCTTTTCACTATGCTATCGACGTATGACTCTACTTTCAAGGAGTCATGAACCTGCACTCCAAGGTCTCTTTGTTCAACAACACTCCCTAGGACCTTACCATTAAGTGTATAAGTCCTGCTAAGATTTGCTTTCCCAAAATGCAGCACCTCGCATTTATCTGGAATTAAACTCCATCTGCCACTTCTCAGCCGTTTGGCCCATCTGATCAAGATCCCGTTGTAAACTGAGAAAACTTCTTCACTGTCCACTACACCTCCAATTTTGGTGTCATCTGCAAACTTACTAACTGTACCTCTTATGCTCACATCCAAATCATTTATATAAATGACAAAAAGTTACGGACCCAGCACCGATCCTTGTCCACTCAGTCCAACACTGGCACCTCCACATCATAGCTTACCCTCTATGTCTGCCTTCTTCGTTAAAGTGGTTAATAAAACCTTCATCTTTGACCAAGCTTTTAGCCACCTGACTGAAGATCTCTCAAGACTTATCAAATTTTGTTCAATAATACACTTCAGAAATTCTTCAGATATTTTACTACATTCATGATGCTATGGGAATGCAATTTGTTATTGACTTCCCTATGAACATTGAAATTACATCTGGTCACACTTCAGATTTTGTCACTGGCTATTCCCATTGCATTGAAATTAGTGCAATAGAGAAAAGGTACTGACTCAAAATCAGTCTGGATGGAACTATGAAACAACAAGTCAAAGAAAACATTGGTGGGAATTTTCTACAGGCCTCATTTTCTAAGACAGTAATGTAAAGATTGTGGCAGTGTTAAACTGGCAGTTAGGCAAGTGTGCAACAAGAGTGATACAGTAAGAATGGAGTTACATATAGATCTTACAAACTACATTAGCAATAATACTGTGGTAGATGACTTTCTAAAGTGCGTATGAAGATTTTTAAAAAAAAAGTGCTTTGAACGACCAGCTAGGAAACATTCTAATATGGAGTTGGTTGTTTTGCAATGAGAGATTAGTTAGTCATCCCATTGTACAGTGTCCTTCGGGGAAAAGCAACCATTATCACAGTCAAATTTACAGAGGTATGAGGAGAGAGTTGACACTGACTGATTGGGTAACATCATTAAAAAGATATAATGGCGGACAGGCAATGGCTAATATTTACAGAATAAAATGTGCGCATTGCAAAAACTCAACAGGAAAAGTAGCCTAGCCACATCCAAAAAAAAAAAGGATAGTATTAGGTACCAAGATAAATTTTTAATAAGTTTGCTAAAAACATTCTACAGGGAGGAGCATCATCTATGGTGAACTGTAGTAGTTACGGAAAGTATCAAAATTAAGGGAAAAGCATATAACTCGGCAAAGATGAGGTACAGGTCAGATGATTGGTCAGAATATAAACAACAGCAGGGACTGACTAAAACATTAACCAAAACAAATAAATAAGTATGTGAAGCAGCTACACAGAAATGTAAAAACAGCTGAATATCTCCAGGCCTAGATGGACACTATCCACAGGTCTTAAAAGACGTTTTAATGATGCATTGATGTTAATTTCCCAAAATTTGCTCGATTCAGGAAAGGTTTCATCACATTGGAAAGTAGCAAACACAATCTCTCTATTCAAGTGGGGAGGAAACAGAAAACTATTGGCGACTGAGCTCAATGTCCATTATGGGGAAGATGTTAGAAATTATTAAAAAGATTATAACCGGTCACTTAGAAAAACATTGTATCATCAAAGGGAAATTATGTTTAACAAATTTATTTGGTTCTTTGAAGAAATAACATTTGCTGTGAATATAGGGCAGTCTCATACTTTGTTTTCCAGAGGACACTTGGTATGAAGCCATACCAGAAGTTATTGTAAAACAAATAGGCTCTTGAAGTATGTGGTAATATTTTAGCACAGATAGAAGGTGGCTTGCTGGCAGAAAACAGTATGTATAAATGGGTCTTTGTCTGATTGGTAGGATGTGTTGAGTGGAATTGTGCAGGGTCTTTGCTGGTGCCTAAACCTTGTACAGTTTACATCAATGAATTACATGAGGAGAGCAAAGGAATGGTAGCTTAATTCAAAACAGAAAGACAGGAAGGAAAGTATGTTGCAAGGACACAAGATAGTTGCAGACAAAACACAGATTGAGCCAGCAAACAAATATTACGCCATTGAAGGACAGCGACAAAGATTCACTAGACTGATCCTTGAATGGCAGGATCATCATAATAGAAAAAAAAGGTTGACTAAGCTTGTATTCACTGAAGTTTAGAAAAATGAGGGGCGAAATGTGAACAACAAGTCGTCTGGACATAATGCATGCAAGGATAACGTTTCCCTTGGCTGGGCGTTCTGAACAAATACAGACTATCTCAAGAAACAGGATAGGCTATTAAGGACTGTTAAGTGAACAGATTTCTTCACTCAGAGGGTGGCAAACCTATGGAATTCAGTACCAAATAAGGCTGTGGAAATGAAGTCACTGGGAAAATTTAAGGAATAGGAACTAAACACGTCAAAAAGGTGTACAAGGAGAATATGGAGTATGACGCTGAGATTGAGGAACAGCCATGACCATGCCACATGGTAGAGCAGGCTCGATGGCCAAATGGCCTACTCCTAATTCCTATGTTTTAGGTTTCTGGATCAGAGTAAACTTCAACATGTAATCTAAAAAAAAAATGGCACAGCAACTGTGTTGTTTAAAAATTATTTTTTAGAAAACTACAACATCAGGGAGTTTAACCAGAAATTCTGCAACTACTTCTACCATACCGGAATGTTCTTTCGCGCATCTCTACTTCAGCAGCTTTTCTATCTTCAGGAGTAGAGACTTTCACTTCCCCCACCATCTTCAAGTGAGCTGCTACTGATGATGATGATGCTGATTAGTAGAGGGAAATTAATGTGAGATTAGATCTATAGTAAATCAATTAACAGCAAAATCATGGAAAATGTGCAGAACAATTCTTACATATCACAGAGGATTGTTCCTGTTGCAAAGACATTTTTCTATTGAGCAGTTCAGAGTTAATTTCTCCAGATCTTCCCTTTCTTTTCATATCCTCCACTCGTTTTTTAGAATTTGCAAGAAATTTATGTTTTTTCTTCAGAACCACTTCATTCAAAATCTTAGGGGAGTCCAACTGAAATATCATCGCTTGAAAAAAAAACTTGTATTAAAATGAACACATCACTATATCCTGAAATATAAAACTAATTTTTGTGAGCAATTTAGTAGAGGGATTCACCTTTTTAAAAAGTGGTTTAAAAGCCTATTAAAATTCAGAATCATACGGTACAGAAGAAGCCCTTTGGCCAATTGAATTTGTACAGCTACTACACTAAATCTACTCTATTCCCACAACAGGTCCATAACCTTGATCATTATGACACTTCAAGTGCTCATCCAAGTACTTATTAAAAGGTAGAGAGGTTATGTGTATCGATTACTCTCCCAGGCAGCGAGAACCACCTTGAAAGCGTGCCTCCTTGCTATTACACTTGAAACACCAACCTTTCCACCTCCTGATGCTGCCTGGCTTGCTGTGTCCTTCCAACCCTCTGCTTGTCGACTTTGGATTCCAGCATCTATACTATTTTTTGTCTCGAATCATTGTTATTGGCCAACTATTGGACACAACTACTTTCCATCCACACCCTTCAATTTTATAGAGCTCTATCAGGTTTCCCTTCAACATTCTCTGCTCTAAAGAAAACTTACACAGCCTCATTTTATAGCTAAAACTCAACACAGGCAGCCCGTCATGGTGAATTTCCTCTGCAGCCCCTCCAGTGCAATGACATCCTTTCTACAGTGTAGTGGCCAGAACTGCACACAATATTCTAGCTTAAGCCTAACCAAAGTCCTGTACAGCTCCAGCAATAACCTACCTGCTCTTATAATCCATGCTTCAACTGATAAAAGTTAAAAATCACACAACACCAGGTTATAGTCCAACAGGTTTATTTGGAAGCACGAGCCTTCAGACCGCTGTTCCTTCATCAGATAGTTATGGTAGCGTGACTACCTGATGAAGGAGCAGCGCACTCAAAGCTCACGCTTCCAAATAAACCTGCCGGATTATAACACAGTGTTATGTGATTTTTAACTTTGTCCACCTAAGTCCAACGCTGGCATCTCCACATTAACTGATAAAGGCAAGTGTCCTATGTGCCTTCTGCTACGACACGGCGGTGAATCCTTCTGTTAATTAAACAAAACACCTAGAAAAGCTCACCTCGCCTTGTAATCTGTTGAAATGAGTGACAAAGGACTCCCGAAATCCTACTATTAAAAAAAAATCAATTTATTCTAAAACTCTAAAAATGAACATTAAACAATTATTCACAACTCTCAGCCCGCTTTTCTCTTAACTGCTTATTACCCAACACAATAACAATATACTGTTCTATAAAACACTTATTAAAATGACATCAACGTAATTTCAAAACCACATAGCGGCTGTCATCTTCGGTGTCTGTCTTCTTCCGGCTGAAGATCTCTTTTGGTCACTGTCTTTCTTCTTACTGTGAATATGTTCCATATGAAAAGGTACCTTTGATAGATAGTGTTTCCTAATTTCTTGGATCTGTATTGATAGCAGTTGCTCTATCCGATTTTCAAAATGCCTGCGTTTTTTTTTAATATCCCCAATATTGGTTCCATCTTATTGGTTCCATGTTGGCAAAACAATAAATTCAAACTCGACTGGGTTTTCGTATCCTTGGGCATAGTTTAAACTAATTGCTGGTTTGACAACAATTTGAATGTAACCAACTCATTTCACAGCCAAATGTTACAGGTTTTCAATTATCTAGTTCAGGCTGAGACTATCTAGTCATACGACAGATGCGTGCAAGCTCTCAGTTCAAAACAGCATTCACTCTCTCTAAGATACAGTACACACCTTCAACTTCATAAAGTGGAATTTTCTGTGAAAATGTTCACACATTTAAACAGATGTTCATTTGTTTGATTATTAATTTCAAAGATTTTATACATTTGCATGAGAAGATTGTTTTGGCTCAAGTCAAAAATTATGCAGTTGTAGGGTTGTACATTTAGGAAAAGAGTGCTCACTGTCACAATATTAATCTGAGAGATAATACTGTAGATGAGGAATACAGCTGTACAAGGTTAGCTAGGAAAGCACTGCAATTGTTGAATCAAAGCAGAAGACTCAGTAAGGGTTTTCACATTAGACAGAGAGTCATATAACATGGAAACAAATCCTTCGGTCCAACTCATCCATGCTAACCAAGTTTCCCAAAGCAAACCAGATCCACCTGCCCGCATTTGGCCCATATCCCTCTAAATGTTTCCTGCTCATGTAACTGTCTGTTCTAAACGTTGTAACTATAACTGCATTTTCCATTTCCTCTGGCAGTTTATTCTACATTCGAATCACCCTGTTTGTGAAAAAGTTACCTCTCGGGTCCCTTTTAAATCTTTTTCCTCTCATCTTAAAAATTATGCACCCTAGTTTTGAACTTCCCAACCTAGAGAAAAGTCCTCTTGAGGTGAGAGGTTGGAGAAGGAATTATTTTTTTAAAATACAATTTATGTGAGCGCAGATATTTAGCTTGGAGTGAAGTAAGATAGTGATTTTTCAATAGTTCTTCTAGATAGAAACATGACAAAAGAGGATAATGGAATCAGTACATTCTGCACAGTTTGTGCTGCTGGGTTTTCTATTTAACGTTTAGAGAATGACAAAGGTTGAATCATCATCGTTATTAGTCATTGGTGTACGTGTGAGACTTAACCATGTCTACAGATGATACAATCAAGGAGTATCAAGTAAATGAGGAAGACAAAAAAGGCGAAGAATTCATCCTTGGATACCCTTAAGATTAGAGCACATCATGGGAAATTCCCTAAGTACGACCAGGTAGGCACACGTGAAGCTGAGCAAACAGAAATAAAGGGGAGGCTTTAAAAGATGGTTTAAAAGACTGCAGAGGATTTTAGTTATGGTTATTTTAGTACTAAAGAAGGGATGAAATTTTGATGGCAGAGATTCAAACAGAAATCTGCAGATGTAGTCAAGGCTTTTGGGGAAGATGGGATGACAACTCTATCTTAGACTGGGAAAGAAATCAAAATGTAATTTGGAAATTGTACATAAATTGTAAGGGACATGGGTGTCGAGAATGGAATTACTGTGAAACAAGATATGTTCAAGAATAGTTTACTAATTCCAAAATTATCTAGTATTTAGGACACTTTAGAGACTGAGCTGAAGGCTTGCCTCATGGACAAGATCAAGATTAGCTTGGAGATGATATTTGTGATGTGAAAGCCAAAGGAAAGAAGAGGTAACTGAAAAGAAAAATGGGTTTCCGGACAAGGACAGCAAGGAAACAAGGCAGAACAAAGACTTCTACAATAGTGACACAGCAATACATTAAATCCTCACACTGCTTTTGAAAGGTTAATGATGCAAGGAAAAGGGAAAATACAGACAGTGAAAATGCCAAGCATTTTGACATGTCAGGAGATCCATTGTCCCCAGAATGCACCAGATAATCCTCTTCAATGCAGGTGACTGGTTGCAGGCTCTAAACTAGGTGGGGAAGTGATGCCTTTCCCCCTCAGTCGCCCTCTGCTGGATGCTCTTGCTGCTGATCACAGGGGCTATTGCTAGACAATCTACTCTTTGCTTTCCTTGATAGTAAAGCAATTCACTATCTTGGTAATTAAATTGAATATTTATATATATTTTGTGGATGTCTCATGGAGTAGCAAATGTTTGCTGACAGCGTCAGTAACATACATCTTTTTAAGACTTTAGAGATTTCCAAAGTCCCAATAACATGGGCATCCACAATGACCAGGAATACGGAGTTCATGAAAGGACCAGTTTAGTTGACAAGCAACTGAGTCCAGGCTTTACCTGGCTATTCCCACAAATGTGGGGGCACTGCTGGTGGCAATTTTTGCCCTTGTTGGCAGTCTGGGAGTTGCCCCACTAATACAGTTGTGCCAGTACTCAGCTCTGGCCATCAGACATAGCTTCTTGCTAGCATCTTCATCTTGGAATTGGCCAGTATCGTGCAGTGACCTTTACCTGGGACAATCATTCTTGCTCCCCACAGTAATATGTCTTCAACTATAGTGATCTGACCTCGCTGTGTTCAATCCTGGTTGCAATGGCCCTTCTGTCTCCCCATTACCACAGCTGTTTCAGTTTTGCTAGGACAGGTTTATTTTGTGTCCACAGTTGGATATTGTTGGCAGTAACTGGAAGGGTGTCCAGAATGTTTAAAACCAAAAAGGTCTCTTCCAGAGGAGGCATCACCCCTCGAGTATCTGCATTAGCCACTCTGCTTCCTGGATGGTGTTCCATCTTGCTTTTGTACACACTGAGAAGAAGGGCTCACACTGAATTCAATTAGAAGCTTTAAGCTGCACTACCTTGAAGACAAGTAGTCTTAGCAGGGGTTTGTGATCTGTTACTATGAAAGATTCCCGTCTGCAAAAGGTACTGGTGGAACTTCCTCCCACCAAACCTTCCTTCTCTATCTGGTCATACTATAGTTTGGCATCAGCCAAAGTCCAGGAAGCTTATGCTCTCGGTTCGGCCACTGGTGAGTCAACACTATCTCATTACCACACAGGGAGGCATTGTATGTCAGCACCACTCTCGTCTCGGATTGTAGTGACCTAACTCCTTACGTAGCAGCTTAATCATTTCCCTGAAGACTGCTTCTTGGCTTTGCGGCCGTTTTCAAGGCTGATCGTTTTTCAACACGTGTAAAGGAGCCAAGATGGAGGTCAGGTCACTTATGAATTTTCCGTAATAATTCACTAACCCAAGAAAAGACCTAAGCTCCGGTACAGACATGTGAGCCAGGCTTCTTTGATTGCCCTCACTTTCTCTTCCATCGGGTGTAATCCGGTTTTGTCGACTCTGTAACCCAAGTAGGTCACTTGGGCCGCCTGGAACACAGTTTTCCCAATCTAAAGCATACACCCACCTACGAACAATGTTGAAGCACTATGTCCAGTTCTCTTTAGTGGTCATCCTGTTATTATTATACCATCCAGATAAATAGCAACCTGGGGTAGCCCTTGTAAAATGCACTCTGTGGTGTCCTAAAAGAGGATGCAGGCTGATGATAACTCAAATGGCAGTCTTGTATAATGTTATAAACCCTTACGGGTATTAATTGTAGCACTGTCTGTGTGGAGTTTGCACAATCTTCCAATATCTGTAAGAATTTTCTCCGGGTGCTCTAGTTACTTCCCACATTCCTCAACAGATGTGCAGGTTAGGTGGACTGACTATGTTAAGATTAAATTAATTACTTACTGTGTGGAAACAGGACCTTCAGCCCAACAAGTCCACACTGACCTGCCGAAGCATGACCCACCAAAACATAACCCACCCAGACCCATTCCCCTACATTTACCCCTTCACCTAACACTACAGGCAATTTAGCATGGCTAATTCACCTAACCTGCACATTTTTGGATTGTGGGAGGAAACCCATGCAGACACGGGGAGAATGTGCAAACTGCACACAGAGTCACCTGAGGCGGGAATTGAACCTGGGTCTCTGGCGCTGTGAGGCAGCAGTGCTAACCACCGTGCCCATTGTCCAGTGATGTATAGATTATGTGAATTAGCTATGACATATGCACGGGTAGGAGAATGAGTTAGGGCAGGATGCTCTTCCAAAAGTCAATGTAGACCCATTTGGCCGAATGCCTTGTTTCCATACTGTAGAGATTCTTCTATACAATTGTAGGTAGGTGTGGCCCATGTTCAGCATTGTAAAGGACAGCCACACCACCAACATTGCATACAAGTCCTCTATGCGAGGGTTTGGGGATTTTATCCAGCAGTGAGAAGTGGTTTACCATTTGTCTAAAATCCCCATAAAAGCAAATTAAGCCATCAGGCTTCATAATCAACACAACCAGGGTTGCCCATACAGCCTCCTGGTTTCCACCTCTACTTTTGCCTGCTTCACTGAGGCAGCCATTTTCCAATCAAAAAATGTTGAACCAATCCAAGTGAATCTTTTTCAACCAATTCCACCCCAATAGACTTGGACCTGAGCCTTTTTCTACCATCAGTAGGAACTGCACCAACTACATCTCAAAGAAGAATGGAACCAAAGTCGTACTCTTAATTTGCAATGGTTCCCCAGTGTATGTTTTCAGTCTGGCTGAGGTCTTGTCCAGTTAAAGGTTGTAGTCCCGAGCGAATGTTAAAGACATATTCTGCAACCACAGATACAGGTGCACTGGCATCAAACCTCCATGTGAGCTAGATAACCACTTAACCAAACCTTAATTTTAATAGGCTCTGATTTGGGTGTCACTAAGCAATTTAATTGTTCCAACGCACATGTAGGGGGACTTTCCAAGGTGTGCGCTCTCCTAGGTACCAGCCTATGAGTCCTGGTAGGACTCCTTTGTAGTCTCAAGTCTGTGTACCGACAGCAACTACAACAATTTACCAGTCCAGATCCCAAATAACTGTTTAGCCATTTGGCCGAGGTTCGGCTTTGACATGGGTTGGCCTAGGGTACCTCTGCTCAGGCATGCCCTGCGTGAGGCTCTGCAATTGCCTACACTTAGGTGGTGTTTACCAAGTTCAGTTGTCCACTTCCATTGGGGTTCCCATGCTCCACTTGCTGCATTTTCTAATGACGAGGCCAGCTTCACTGCCTGTTTGAAGTCCAGTTGGACTTTAGTTGGTAGATACTTTTGCATGATTCCATCATTTAATAACACGTACCAAATCATCTGTCAGCATTTCATTCAGAGTTAACCGAAAATCACACACCTCTGCCGGTTGTCATAAGTGTCAAAATCCCGATATGGATTCCTTGCGTTAGATTAGATTAGATTACTTACAGTGCGGAAACAGGCCCTTCGGCCCAACTAGTCCACACTGACCCGCCGAAGCGCACCCACCCAGACCCTTTCCCCTACATTTACCCCTGCACCTAACACTATGGGCAATCTAGCATGGCCAATTCACCTAACCTGCACATTTTTTGGACTATGGGAGGAAACCAGAGCACCCGGAGGAAACCCACGCAGACACTGGGAGAATGTGCAAACTCCACACAGAGTCGCCTGAGGCGGGAATTGAACCCACAAATAGTTCTCTATTAGCCGAATAAAACCGATAGCGTCTTAGGATTAGAGAAGGTTCAGGTCATAATACTGCTTAACTCAGTCAGTTTTTGGAGGATTTTAGTGTCTGGTGCCTCTGGCAAAGTTGAACCTCTGATCATTAAAAATGCTGCGGGTCCACGTGCAGTCAGAAGGATGACTTGTTGCTTTTCATCTGCCCCAAATGACATTTACCCAGAAAAAATTATGTATTCTTTCCACATACTGGGCCCAGTCTTCGACAGCAGGACCAAATGAGTCAAACTTCCCAAATAGAGGCATGGTACCAGAAATGCTTACCCCAACTCCAAGATGACTGTTGCAAGCGAATATTCTTCAGTCACATCCTGTTTTCTTCCATTCCCACTGAAATAACTGCACAGTGGCTGGGTCCCGTCACTAAGTCTTCCTCTAATTACTCGAGCACAGTACATTGGTTGTCGCCAGCCAGCTCGGAGTCCGTCCTCAACTGAGGAGATTCAAATCTCCTGGTTATATTGGTCAGCCAAGATTTTACAGATTGGCCCAGGTTAACAACCAACAATCGAGAATCTCAGTCAACAAGGTCCATCTGGTCCCAAACACTACACAGTCCCATTAAATTTCTCTAGCACTTTCTTTTTGAAAAAACTAATTTGCTTCCATTTCTTCTTCACAAAAGATCCTTGCTTCTCTATCACTTCTGGGAAGATTTTTGTGACTTCTGTTTCAGACTAAGTGGATTACATGTGTCTTCATAATTTTTTTTCTTTTAACATACTTTTAGAAGTTCTTTACAGTTCACTTTTATGTTCTTCATAAATTGACTTTCATACTCTAAGTATCTCCTCTTAATTTCTTGGTCTTCATTCAATGAATTCCAATCCTTTCCTATCCTCAGACTTTATTTTATCTTTACTTTTATTATTTGTTCATTTATACAAAAGGAATATAAAACTGCTGTAATGCATACATTTGCTCATTAAATTTTAACCATTACCTATCTATTATCATGCCTTTTGATAAGATACCCAGTCTAACTTTTGTTTAGATTTAGAATCAGAGTTTCAGATTAGACTACTTCATATTCTATTCCAATTAAAAATTCTATCATGTAATAGTCAGTTTTTCCTAAAAGACCTTTCATAACAAGATTGCTAATTACCCTTATCATTGCACAAAATAAGTCTTAAGATACCTTTTCCCAAGTTGGTTCCTCAAAGTATTGGACTTAAAAAAAACTCCATCCTGTATACTCCTCGGGAACTCATTTGCCACATTAGTATTATGACTAATGTGGCTTACCCTAGTAACATCTAGATTCGTATCAAAAATTAAATTACTGTAGTACCCTAGTTGCTTGCATCTCTAATTTCCTGTTCAATGCTATCCTCTATTTAATTACTACCTTGTGGAGGCCTCTAGACTACACCCACTAACGTTTTCCACCCCTTATTTCTTCTTAGCTACACCCATGCCTATTCCATATCTAATTTTATAATATTCACTAATAACATCAGCTCACATCCATTTATGTTTTGCCTGTACTTCACAGAATTTGACTACTCTTGGACGTTCAATTTCCAGACGAAGTATTCACGATCATGAGAGCTCAAGACAAAGTAAATATGGAGAAAATGTTCCTATTCATGAAAGGATTGATAATGAGAGGGCGCTGACTTTTTTGTAATTAGTAAATGAAGCAAAATCAGAGGAATAACTGTTCCAAGCACTAAGTGGTTCATATCTGGCAAGTATTACCCTCAATTGCAGTAGAGGCAGGTTTAATTGAGGCAAAGCAAATTATTTGAGAAGGATGAATGCACAGAGAGACAAGGAGAAAGATGGAGACGAAGATACTCATTTGGAGAGCCAGCATAGAATCCCTCCAGTGTGTAAGCAGGCCATTTGGCCCATCATGTTCACACCCATCCTCCAGAGAGCATCCCTCACTCCTATCCGTGTAATTTTGCATTTACCCTGGCTAACCCAGCTAGCATGTGCATTCCTGGACATTATGGGCAATTTAGCATGGCCAATCCAGCTAACCTGCACATCTTTGGACTGTGGGAGGAAACTCATGCAGACATGGGGAGAATGTGCAAACTCTACAGTTACCCAAAGTGAAATTGAACCCTGGTCCCTGATGCTGTGAGGCAGCAGCATTAACCATTGAGTCACCACACACAGAGGATTTGAACTGAGTGGCCACCTATCTTGTACGGTGACATGTCAAATTGCCAATGTTCCTTTTTAGATTTCAACAGAGTTCATAATTATACAAAGTGTTATTAGTCAACTCAATTTAAATACAGCTTGGAGCTTCCCCTGGAACGGTCAAGAAACTATGGGGCACCAACCCCTGACATAAAAGTTCCTGAGGAGACATACTTTGCCACTTCCTTCTCAGGGCTTCGATGTTAAAAGGTACATTCACCAACATCACATTGCAACACAGTCTCATGGTAGGGAGGATTTTGGAACGGTAAAGGTGCAAGTGACTAAGTGAAGCGGGTCAACAGAGGCATTGAGACCTTGATAGTTACAAGCTTGGGTTATACAGCAACTGAGATAACATACATTTGGATGAGGTCAAACTGATTTGTTCGAAAATTGAAGAATCACACTATGCTATTGAACAAAGATTGCAGCTGCAGACACTGATGCAAAACACACTTCAGTCTAAAAATTATAAACTTGAACTCTGCCCACCTGAAAAAGAAACTTTTTTTAACCATTAATCTTCTGCGAGGCTTGTGTTAGGAGTGTGATAGAATGCTCTCTCTTCTTGAGCAACAACACTGAAGTAGATTTGACACCATCCAGGAAATGCAGCCCACTTAATTGGTAACCTTCAGCACCATTGCACAATACTAGCAACACTGTAGGTTGTACCTTAGCTCCTTTGGCAGTACATTCCAAAACCACCATGCAGCAAATGAATGGGAGCACTATCACTTGCAAGTTCCCCTCCAAGCCACATACCTACCTACTTAGTACTATATCGTTAGTCAAGTATAGATTTTCACTTTTCTGAGAAGCTTATGTTGGCAGTGTCAGTATGTAGTTGAGTCTTTGTGCTTGCAAGCACAATCTACTATCATTTTAGATGGTCTTAGTTTTACAATGAAGTGCTGAAATGATTGGCAACAGGTTGTCTTCTCTGGGATAGTCAGCTAAGACTGATGAACTGACTTCTTTATTGTTCACAAATCTTAATTCCTCATCATTTTCATTAAACCAGTCCCGGTTCTTCTTGGATGTCAGATCTCATGACCACATTGCTGATTCCTTCAATGAGAATGGGTGTTCCAGTCTGATCCGCAAAATTGCTTGCAGAAGTGCCCATTTGCAGGTTGCTGACTCAATACTTGAATGTATTGAGTCTCTATATCTGTTCTTGGGCTTGAAATGGAGGTTCAGCTTTGAGTGATCGAGCCAGTTGCTATGGCTTTCCTAACTATGAAGCTAACATCAAAAGAGATGTTGTTCATCATGGAATCTCTGATTAAAAGAAGTTGTAGTCAGTGTTGTATTTTGGTTTGCTACCTTGCAGACCTTACACATGACCGCTCTCTTGATGCAAAAGCAGCAATTGCTGGAGAAAACTCAGGTCTGAAGGGTCACTGGACTTAATGTTAACTCTGCTTTCTCTCCACAAATGCTGCCAGACCTACATTGTTTCTCCAGCAACTTGTTTTTTGTTGTTTCCAATTTCCAGCACCTGCAATTCTTTGTTCTATTTCACTGCCACATTGATGTCTAGTCTGGCAAGTTCAGGGCCACCAAAGGAGAGTGTTATTTGGGATGACTGTTACTAATTTCAAACAACGGTTTCAAATTCCAGCAGGCAGGTTTTGGAATTTTTCTTTTTCCTCACCTTTTCAAGCTCGAGATTGTTCTTTTTGCCTCTATTGTAGTTTGACAGCATTATGAGTTGCCCATTGACTGCAGTAAATTGGTCATAGCCACAGGAACTAAGACAATGTCTGTGAAGTCTCTAAGCTGTGGATACAGTTTCAGAATTTCCCTCTCAGGTGGGTTGCCAAGCAAAGCTCAAAGAATCTCCTATTCTTGTTTCTTTTTATCCACAGTCTGGTAAACAAACAACTGTAATAGAGTGACAGGAGTCAGAGTCATACAGCATGGAAACAGACCCTTTTTTCCAACTAGTCCACACCGACCATGTTCCAAAATTAAACTAGTTCCACTTGTGTGCGTTTGGTCCATATCACTCTAAACCTTTCCTATTCATGTACTTATCAAAATGTCTTTTAAATGTTGTAACCGTACCTGCATCCACCACTTTCTCTGGCAGTTCATTTCACACACAAATCATTGCATTAAAAAAAAAGTTAGCCCTCACATCCTTTTAAAACTTTCTCCTCTTACCTTAAAATGTGCCTCCAGTTTTAAAACCACCCCATCCAAGTGAAAAGATCCTTGCTATTCACCTTATCTATGCCCAAGATTTTATAAACCTCTATAAGATCAGTCCTCAACATCCGATGCTCCAGTGAACAAAGTCCCAGCCTACCTACCTCAACTCTCCATTCATGGCAACATCTTCGTAAATATGTTCTGAACCTTCTATGATTTAATCATGTCCTTCCTATAACAGAGTGACAAGTACTGCACACAGTACTCCAGAACAGGTTTCACCAACGTCCTTTAAAGTTTAAACATGACATCTCAACTCCTTTCCTCAAATAGTCTAAGCAACGAAGGCAAGTATGCTTAATGCCTTCTTAACAACTCTGTCTAATATGTGGAATATGGTGTGCTTTTGCTCCAGAACATGATCAATTTAATCAGTTCGGCCTTATGGATTTCTTCCCACCTGACGTTTATTGTATCAAGGAGGATATCACAGAGATGCTGTCAAGGTTCATTTGTTCTCTTCTCAGCCAGCAACACAGATAGCCATGATAGACTACAGGTCTAAAGTAATAGTCAGAAGGATTTATGAAGAGTTGAGAAGGAACATTTTCCCTTAGCGGGTTATGTATTCTAGAACTCTGTCTGAAGAAGAGTTGCAGAAGAGAAAATCTCAAAGCATTTACAAATTACCAAGGTGGGTACTTTAAGTTCTCATAACCTAAAGGTCTATGGAAGTGAGAATGGCCTGAACAGCTTTTTTCCCCTGATGGCCACAGAGATGATGGTATGAAACGGTCACATTCTTCTGTGCCAGCCTAAATTTCTAACTAACATAATTTTTCACGCGCTTCATCCTATTGAATAGTTTAAGGCAGACAGTAAACACTCCCTAAAGTTAATCACCATCAGCTAAAAGAAAACAAAAGTATGACATGAAACTTATTATTTAGAAGAAGCAATGCAATGAATCAATTGGATAAGCTTAATATTAAACTCATCATTTTCAACACTGGTATTATATTACTTAGGTAAAAACAATGACTGCAGATACTGGAATTAAATTACTTCTTCATACCTTTTGGAGAGTTTTGAGAAGATGCCATGTGATTTATTTTGCAATCTGCAACTTCTAAGTTATGCAAGCTAGTAATTGCATCAGTGATCTTGAGCTTTGAAGGCTGCAGCTCATTTACCTACATAAAAAGATATAATACTTAATATTCTAGATGACTTTCAGACAAAAATATTCAGAAATAATTTAACTTTTTCTGTTTCATGTAATATGAAACTAAATTTGAATTTGTAAACTTTACAGTCTATCATTATTCACCATTAGTATTCGGTAGAAATGTTACCAACATTAGTAGACTGAGCTCATGATATGTTTTTATTTGCATCAAGACAACAATCGAGCTGTGAAAACTTATGTATTCTAAAGTTCTATGTACTCGTTCAAAAATAAAAATACGTGATCCTCTGGAATTCACGAGGCATATTATAGTTATTACATTTGTCAAGATGTTCATGGACATGTGGAGGTACTCAAGTTTTCAAAATCTGGATTAAAGCAGCTTTCGAACTAGAGATTTGAGGGGTTTTGGATCTGTTCTAATTTTTTTATCCAAATGACTTTGAACACCACAGTTTAAACAGATTGAGAATTTCTGGTTTTACACATCAACAGCGATATAGAATATGAAGTATGGAATATATTTTTCTGTTGAGCCTTTATAACATTCTTACATACAGTTGGAGAGAAAGTGGGAGACAAGTGTTGCATAAAAATCAAAGTCTATGTGCAAAATGTGGAAATTAGCACCAAAAGAAACATCCTAACTTGGTAGGAGTGGTAAATAAAAATCAGGATTCAGTTTTCAATTGCCAAAGTAACTAAACGGTTAAGAAAGAGAGAGTATCAGCAATGGTAAAATTGTAATGTTTAGGTTGTACAATTGATTCATGGCTGTAGACCAGACAAATGTAATTAAGTTGGTTAGAGGTCAAACATATAAAAAAAGAATATCACACTATCAGAGGCTGCAGTACAGACTTTATAATTATGAAAAGGTAATAGAAGAAAGAATTTGCAGACAATCAAAGTAATAAAATTCACAGAGGAGATTCCTCTGAGGAGAAATGGAATCTCTACTAAAGGGTATAAATAAACAAAAAAAAAAAATTGAGATCTTAAACCACCTACAGGACTCTTTTCTCAAGCACTATGCTTACCTCTAAAAGAGGAACACCTTGTCATTTTCACTTATTAGCAACCAATTAGATCAGGAAGCTGAGTTAGGAACATAACATGTGATCTACCATATAAATGAATCATAGCTAATACGCACCTTCAGTTCCTTTTGCTACCTCTGCTCCATAACCTTTATGCCATTAACAACACAAAGCAAACAATTTGCTTGAAAGCGCCAATATTTCAAATGTCATGTGAATATCCATTGACTATAGCCTTAAATTTATACACTTAAGAATAGGTCCAAACAAAAAAAATCAAGTCAATTGAATTGAGACAGGGTAAATTTTAGAAAATGCAGGAGTGAATTAGCTGAGGTGATGTATAAGAAGTGAAATTAGTGCACAGATTTATTGATCAGCAATGAGATATTAAAAGGAAAATATAAACAGGATTCAATCCATTCACTTCCCATTTTAATGGTAGGGGCAAGATAATGGCAGTTGCTAAAGTTTCACAATCTTTCATTCATTTATATATTGAAAGGAGGCTTAGTGCCTTAGTTTTTTATTCCATGTCCCACTGTTAAAAGGTGACAGGCCAGGTCTCCAATGCCTTGGAAATGCAGCATGTAAAAGGTCAGCATTAATGTAAGTGACAGTGCTTTTCTAGAACTGCTTGAAAGCCAAAAGCAGGTGTGCTGATCCACACCATAAAGAAAGCCCATCAAAACATTCAGCAATTGGATCCACACTTAAAGTCCACCTAACCCATGGAGTCTTTGTAGGACCGTCCAAAAATCCTCACTCGATCTTCCTAGCCCCACCATCAATATGTCTTCTCATTCTCCATCAGTCCAACCAACCCATTGACATCATCCAACCCTCAATCTCTACTCCTTCTCAAATGATTGCCTACAATAGGAAATGGATTTCAAAATGGGCTGAGGAGCAGGAAAGGAGCAAGGACAAGGCCCAGACACAGCACATGCCAGAACTTGAGAGCAATATCTTAAGGCCCCAATGATAGTAGTTGACACCAGCGGATATTAAAATCGAAAATACAAGGTGATAAAAGGGAGCCAGATGAAAGATGGAGTTCAAGTCTGAGCATGCAGTAGAAATAGTGAGGAAAAGGTCACGTGAGCAGGCAAGCCACTGAACAGCAGTCTACAAACTATGTTAAAGAGAAACTCAGAACATTAAATGGATATATCAATGTGAAAAGAGCCTCAACAGAACAACATTAAAATGGTCAGCATTAAGCATGCACACTTTAAAAATACTTTTACAGAATCATAGCTTATATTGTAATTGAATTTTAATGGCTTGTGTATGACTATAGCACAATGAATGTCAAGGTTTTAGGAGAACTCATTAGCAACATTAAGTTTTCCATATTTGAATATTTATGTTCAGTAAAATGTCATATGAAACTGTCACATGGGTGTCCATTACCTTGAATTATTTCTCCTTATGACTTATAGTCTCATAACAAATAATCAAAAATGCAACAATTGTATAAAAGAGGCTTTGTAAAAGAAACAACACAGAACATGGTCTGCCAGATGTCCACTAGTGGAAAGAAATGTAGGGAATTACATTTTTAATTTTGAAAAGAAACTAACTTCCTGTTATTGCCTGGGTATCTATTCAAATCTTAAAAAACAACAAATCCAGCATTAATTACCAGTTCATATTTTAAATTTCTCAAATCTAATAAAGGGAGTGTACCGTATAGGGCTTCTTATTATTCAAGTTGTTTTGCAACATATTTCCCCAAAAATTCAATGGGATACTACACCTCCCAATATGTTCCTTTTCACTTATGATTTTTCACATTCTAACAGTGACAATAATTCTGCCCTCAGCAGCAATTCAATACCGAGAAAACACATTTCCCAACAATAAAAGGGGAAATTACTCAAATCATCTTCATTCTAGCAGAAGAGACTGCTATTATGTTATTACTTACAACCCCTTGTGCTCCAAAGCAGAAGAAAAACCAATGGACAAACCTCTAAAAGTGGGATCATAAAAGCTTCAAAATGTCACATCAGTTGTTTTAAAAAACAGTTTGGGAATTTTAAATCAGCGTTTCTAAGCTCCTTAAGCTGATAGTTAATGACTGATGACTAGTCTGTAAAATATGCTGTATGTTCAAGTGACTATGTACATAAAATAACTGTCCGATGACCGCGGACGGGAAATATTTTTTCAAAAATCAGTGTTCATTCCAAATCAGAAATGTTCATTCAAATCATTAAAGATCAATTTTTCAAGAGAATATTAATAAAACCACCGACTATGCTTGTTGCCGCCATAGCCACAGTCCTTTCGACGTCATTATAAGCATCCAGATAGGACTGGCGAAATAGCTTCGTATTTTGTTTTGTGCAGTAGCTTAGTTGCCGTGAAATGAATTCTAATAGAATTGATGCACAGTAGACATAGGAACAACCCATAGTGACACATTCACTAACACGCTTGCAAATGTGTGAATGAAAATAAAACCAAGATACATTAAACCTGTGTCTGAAAGTTGTTTACAACAATTAATGTTAAGTTTAAGTTGCCTTATCCGGCTGGTAGGAAATAAAAGGCCATTTGTAAATTAGAAACTGAAGGAATATACTTATTTGATAGCTTACCTGAGTAAATGTTTGGAATTCATTTAGACTTGTATTGCTTTTTATTGGAGATGTCAGTTCTAGTTCTTCATCTACTAAAGTTGAATCATTCAACGATAGTTGGGAGAGTTCAGGTTCTTCCATGATCCCAATATTTGATTCAATTTCCTAAGAGTATTTACAAAATGGATTATTACAATTCCCAGTAGCATAAAAATTGATGAGAAAGCTCAAGAACATGGCTCATAAACTTGAATTACATTCAACATCATAAGCTCTAGCTACCTAATATTATAGTAAAATAACATTGCAAAAACCTCTCTATAGTTAAAAAGTACTCAAAATGCAACAGCATTGCTGGAGATTAGTATTGTTGAGTGTTTAATCTTTACATTTAACAATTCTTCAATTAAAAACATCCTCAATGAGTCCTATTTTGCCAAACTGTGCAATTTTTAACAGTTCAAACATTCAAAGCTTTTACATTTAATCTATTTTGCGAGACAGGAATTGTAGTCCATTTACTTCAGTATAAAACTTTCAGCACCGGCTGAGGAACATTATTTGTTTCAGCAACTTCTGATAGAAAAGAAGGAAGTGTTAGAGATGTATGAGGCCAAGAAATTATCCTATTGGTAGAAATAATAAAGAAGATGGTGCTAATTGGACATAGTACTACTTTCGAGGATGGACATTTTATTTCATCTTTAATATAAATTGGTGCAGCCAAGTGAACAGTTCTGATAATCAGTGATAGGGTTGGTAGAAACAGAGGAAAAAGGTTTCTTTCAGAGGACTTGAGACTACATATTGTTTTAGAGTGGGTCTTTCGATATCAAGTTTTAAGTTAGAAATAAAACAGTGTTCGAAGCAGCAATTTTCAAAGTCACTCCACAGCTCCAATAAAGAATGTACAGTAACAAAAGACCCCGTGCTGGAAAGACAGCCAAAACTTCCAACAACTAATTCACATTACACAGGCACAAGCCATTGTCTTCCTCCAATAAGTAACATTAAAAAGAAAATTCACGGCTAGAGATCAAACACATTTGGATTGATTGGGCTCCTAATTGTTTTCTGCACATCAACAACTTTTTAGAAAACTAAAGATGACACTTATATAGCAGAAGCATTTAAAGAAAAATGCTAAAGAGTAGAAAAAACAACAGGATTTCCCCACAATATTTATCTCCTTTAATGCAGACTACAATATTAAACTTGACTTTAATAGTACTATAAAGAGGAAAATAAACACTAAATGATTCAGCATTTTTCTCCTTCTGAATAATCCAGTAGTAGATTGTAATCATGAACAGCAGGTCCAAGAGAGCTTACAATAAAACAAAAATTAGAATTTTAAAGATATTAAAAATGTTGGGAAATCATGCACATAAATAATTCACAAACTAAGTGTTACAGTAAGCAATGTGGACTGTTTTCTTTGTCTCATTTTGTTATAGGTGCTGCCAGAGTTACTTCATCTGCACTGAATCTGTTGCCCCAGCTCCTTCTAATCAGACTTGAACAGTTCCTGTCAGATTCTCTGTCTTCCACATTTGCTGCTATTCTAAATATAACTTTGCGTTCTTTTCTCATCCTCAACAACACATCTGCAAATTGAGTTTCTTATAGATGCTCTGGTTTCCTCTCTCAATCCAAAGTGCAGGTTTGGTAAACTGGTGATGCCCATAGTGTTCAGGGATGTGTAGGTTAGGTGCATTGATCAATGGTGAATATAGAATAATAGGGGAGGGGAATGGGCCTGGGTGGGTTACTCTTCAGAGGGTCAGTGTGGACTCGTTGGGCCGAAGGGCCTGTTTCCATACAGTATGGATTCAAAGAAACATTTGTGTCGAAAGGCAGTGCAGTTAGCAGGCCAAGCAGCAGTGTTTATCAAGCCTATAATTTTATAATTGTCCAGCACTGGATTGGAGGGACCTTTCTTGAATTATTTGCAGGCCTCAGCCTGGACTTTCTTGTGGACTACTTAGGATTTATTTTGAATCTGGGTCAGCAGGAATTTATGGTCTAGAAACAGAACCATTCAAACCCTCAAGCTGAGTTAATGGCTAGTTGTTGTCAACTTCAGCTGCCTTTCAACTGTCTTACCAAATAAGAACTAGGAGAAAGTGAGGACTGTAGATGGTGGAGATCAGAGTCAAAACGTGGGGCGCTGGAAAAGCACAGCAGGTCAGACAGCATACTAAACATCAGCATTAATGTTACAAGTCAATTTGCTTTAAATTAACACAGCTAACATAAAAGCTGAAACAATCATCTCAGACTGGAGAGAAAAATCTGATTTTCAAATTTGATAGAGTAATTCAGCGAGTTTACAGGGTTTTAAAAATATTTGTGACCTGGTTTCATCTCCTACCTAGTACAATGATATTAAAGGTATCTCTTCGCTGGTGAGACGAAGTTTGGCAGCATTGATGCAGTTCTTCATGGCCATAAGCCCACAGCACAGAATATGATAAACTGGCAAACACATTGAATGTACAATGGCCCAGATCTTCTGGTTACCACAAGATAAAAGACTCTCTACTAATGGCCACTTTTATAGTCAGATCTATCCTGGATGCCTTCATCGTAAGAAATTGGGTAGGAGTCTACACAGTGCATGACCAGAACTGGAGGCCAATACACCTTCCTTTTAACGACGATAGCGGTCTTTTCCAGCAAGTAAAATGTTTAAAATAACTAAGTATGATCAGGAAACACTTAGGGACAAGGCTACAGGAAGATTGGAAAGGGAACTGAATTGAGAAATGGCCTCAATCTCTGTTCAACAACATTTCCCAGTGCCCTACAGTTAACGCTACAAGTCTTGCCCTGGTTTGCCTTACCAAAAGGCAACACCTCACATTTATCAAAAGTAAATGTCATGTGCCACTTCGCCTATCTGATCAAATCCCACTGTTCTCTCAGATAACCTTCTTCACAGTCCACTCTGCAACCAATTTTGGTGTTATCCACAAACTGACCACTTGATATAAATCACAAAACAATGGACTCTGGACTCAGAACCAATCCTTGTGGCCTCCAGTCCAAATAACAACCCTCAATCACCACCCTCTGTCTTTTACCATCAAGCCAATTTTGTATCTCTTCCTGGATCCCACATGTTCTAACCTGACCAAGTCTATCATGTAAGACTTTGTCAAAGGCCTTGCTAAGCTCCATGTAGACAATGTCTACCATTCTGCCTTCATCGACATGGTAACCTCATCAAAAAACTCAAAGTTAGTGAGACTCAACTTCCCATACACAAAGCCATGCTGACTATTCCTAAACAGTCCTTGCCTTTCCAAATGCACATAAATCCTATCTCTCAGCATGCCCTCCAACAACGCACCCACAACTCACAACAGACTTGTTAGTCTTTAGTTCCTAGGCTTTTCCTTTCAGCGTTTCTTAAACAATGGCCCAATATTAGCCATCATCCACTTTTCCATCAGTTCACCTACGGCTGTTGATGATACAAATATTTTGCAAGGGACCCCACAATCTCTTCCCTAGTTTCTCTCAATATTCTGGGATAGGGTGGCATGGTGGTTCAGTGGTTAGCAGTGGGAACAAACTGGAAATTTAAGAAGGAAGCTAAAAAGTAAGTGAGAATTAGAGAAGTTAAGACAGACAACAGATTCAAAGGAGCAGAAAACTCAAGGAGGGATCATACAGTATGGTCAAGTGAAACAGGGATTGATAGGAAGGTTGAGGGGAGTAACAAATTAAGAATATTATATATGAATGCACAAAGCATAAGAAATAAGATGGATGAGCTCGAGGCTCAGTTGGAAATTGGCAGGTACGATGTTGTGGGGATAACTGAAATGTGGCCTCAAGTGGGCAGGGCTTGGAAATGAATATTCAAGGCTATATGTGCTATCAAAAGGACAGACTGACGGGCAGAGGGGGTAGGGTGGCCCTGTTGGTGAGGAAGGATATTCAGTCACTTGTGAGGGTGGATATAGAATCAGGATACGTAGAGTCAGTATGGATACAGCGGAGAAATTCTATGAGTAGAAAGACCCTAATGGGAGTTATCTAAAGGCCCGAAACAGTAGTCTGGATGTAGAATGTAAGTTGAATAAGGAGTTGAAACTGGAATAACTACGATTGTTATAGGGGATTTCAACATGCAGGTAGACTGGGAGAATCAGGATGGTACTGGACCCCAAGAAAGGGAGTTTATGGAGTGCCTCAGAGATGGATTCTTAGACCAACTTGTACTGGAACCTACCAGGGAGAAGGCAATTCTGGATCTGGTGTTGTGCAACGAACCAGATTTGACCAGGAACTCAAAGTAAAGGAGCCATTAGGAGATAGTAACCACAATATGATAAGTTTTAATCTGCAATTTGAGGGGGAGAAGGGAAAATTGGAAGTGTCAGTATTGCAGTTGAACCAAAGGGAACGATGGAGCGATGAAGGAGGAACTGGCCAAAGTTCAATGGTTCAATACCCTAGCAGGGATGGCAGTGGAACAACAATGGCAGGTATTTCTCGATATAATGCAGAAGGTGCAGGATCAGTTCAGTCCAAAGAGAAAGAAAGATCCTAAGGGGAGGCAGGAGCAGCCGTGGCTGACGAGGGAAGTTAAGGACTGTATAAAGATAAAAAAGTATAACATAGCAAAGATGAGCAGGAAGCTGAGGATTGGGAAACTTTTAAAGATCAACAGAAGATAACTAAAAAGGCAATACGCGGAGAAAAAAAAAAATGAAGTACAAAAGGCAAACTGGCCAAAAACATATATATATATATATAATATATATTAAAAAAAAGAAGAGGATAGTAAAAGCCTTTTTAGGTATGTGACAAGAAAAAAAATGGTTAAGACTAAAAGACTTCAGCCCTGGAAGACAGAAACGGGTGAATTTATTATGGGCAACAAGAAAATGGCAGAAGAGTTGAATAGGTATTTTGGATCTGTCTTCACTGGGGACGACACAAACAATCTACGAGATATAATAATGGCTGAAGGACTTAGGGTAATAGATGAACTGAAGGGAATTTATATTGGGCAGGAAATGGTGTTGGAAATACTATTAGGTTTGAAGGCTGATAAGTCCCCGGGACCAGATGGTCTGCATCCCAGGGTTGTTAAGGAAGTGCCTCTAGAAATCATGGATGCACTGGTGATCATTTTCCAATGTTCTATCAATTCAGGATCGGTTCCTGTGGATTGGAGGGTGGCTAATATTGTCCCACTTTTCAAGAAGGGAGGGAGAGAGAAAACGGAATTATAGACCGGTTAGCCTGACGTCAGTGGTGGGAAAGATGCTGGAGTCAATTATAAAAGATAAAATTACGACTCATTTGGATAGCAGTAACAGGATAGGTCAGAGTCAGCATGAATTTACGAAGGGGAAAATCATGCTTGACTAATCTTCTGGAATTTCTTTGAGGATGTAACTATGAAATGGACAAAGGGAGAGCCAGTGGATGTAATGTACCTGGACTTTCAGAAAGTCTTTGATAAAATCCGACATAGGAGATGAGTGAGCAAAATTAGCGCACATGGTATTGGGGGCAAAACACTGATTTGGATTGAAAATTGGCTGATTGACAGGAAGCAAAGAATGATAGGTGGTGATCAGTGGGATACCACAAGGTTCAGTGCTGGGACTGCAGCTGTTTACAATGTACACCAATGATATAGATGAAGGTATTAAAAGTAACATTAGCAAATTTGCTGATGACACAAAGCTGGATGGCAGGGTGAAATGTGAGGAGGATGTTATGAGAATATAGGGTGACTTGGACAGGCTGGTAAGTGGATGGATGCATGGCAGATGCAATTTAATGTGGATAAATGTGTGGTTATACACTTTGGTGGCAAGAACCGCAAGGCAGATTACTGTCTAAAAGGAGTCAAGTAAAGGGGACGTACAACGAGATCTAGATGTTCTTGCACATCAGTTAATGAAAGCAAGCATACAGCAGGCAGTGAAGAAAACTAATGGCATGCTGGCCTTCATAACAAGAGGAATTGAGTATAGGAGCAAAGAGGTCTTTCTGCAGCTGTGCACGGCACCTGAAGTACGGTGTGCAGTTTTGGATTCCAAATTTGAGGAAGGACATTCTGGCTATTGAGGGAGTGCATGAAGTCAATTCCCAGAATAACGGGACTATCATATGTTGAAAGATTGCCATGACTGGGCTTGTATACACTTCAGTTTAGAAGGTTGAGAGGGGATCTGATTGAGACATAAGATTATTAAAGGATTAGACACTCTGGAGGCAGGAAGCATGGTTCTGCTGATGGGTGAGTCTAGAATCAGAGGACGTAGTTTAAAAATAGGAGGTCGGCCATTTAGAACAGTTGAGGAGAAACGTCTTCACCCAGATAGTCGTGGATATATGGAATCCTTTGCCCCAGAAGGCAGTGGAGGCCAAGTTGCTGGATAATTTCAAGAAAGAGATGGATAGAGCTCTTAAAGATAGTGGAATCAAGAGTTATGGGGATATGGCAGGAACAGGATACTGATTGTGGATGATCAGCTATGATCATAATGAATGGTGGTGCTGGCTCGAAGGGCCAAATGGCCTACTTCTGCACCATGTTGTCTATTGCCTCAGCACACCAAGAACACAGGTTGGATTTCACCTTTGGGCAAAATGTGGAGTTTGCACTTTCTCCCCATGTCTGCATGGGTTTCCTCTCACAGGCCGAAGATGTATAGCTTAGGTGGACTGGCTATGCCAAATTGCTCATAGCATCCAAAACTGTACAGGGTAGGTGCAGCAATGGTTAATGCAAGATAAGATAGGGAGGCGAGTCTGGGCGAGATGTTCTTCAGACAGTCAGTCAGTCTGGACTTGTTGGGCTGACTGGCCTGCTTCTATAGTATAGGGATGCTATACTTGATCAGGTCCCAGGGATATACCAATCTTAATGCAGTTAAGACCTCCAGCACCACCTCCTCTTGAATGTGGACACTTTTCAGGATATCACTATTTACTTCAGAATATCCTCGCTTCCATGTCTTTCTCCAGTAAATACTGAAACAAAATATTCATTTACTATCTCACCTATATCCTGCGGTTCAACTATAGGCAGCCTTGTTGATTCTTAAGAGGCCCTATTCTCTCCACAATTACTCTTTGCCCCTAAAGTACTTGTAGAATTTCTTAGGATTCTCAGAATCAGAGATGCACAGCATGGACACAGACCCTTTGGTCCAACTCATGCATGCTGACCAGACATCATAAATTAATCAAGTCCCATCTGCCAGTACTTGGCCCACATCCCTCTAAACCCTTTCTATTCATATACCCATCCAAATATTTTTTAAATGTTGCAATCATACCAGCCTCCACCACTTCTTCTGGCAGCTCACTCTATACATGTACCACTCTGACTGCAAACTGTGCCCCTTGGGTTTCTTTTAAATCTTGCCTCTCTCACCTTGAACCTCTCTCACCCTCTAGTTTTGAGTTATCGGATGATAGGGTATGCCTATTTGCCCTATCCATGTTAGGGTAAATAAATAGGAAAATCAAGCCTGTCATGATTTTACAAACCTTTATCATTAACTTTATTTGCCAAAGCTCTCTCATGTCCCCATTTTGCCCTTCGGATTTCCCCAAATATACCCCTACTCAGAGTTCAAGGAATGTTTGCAAGAATTTTCTGGTGTGAGCAAACTGTAGGCTATACAGTACTTGTCTTAGTATTGTGAATGAGATAGGATTAATTCAGGATTTTACAGGAAAGGCTGTGACCATAAAACGTTTGAATCTTACATTCAGTTTGCATCAGAGTGTGAAAAAATTATTTATAAACGAGGATAATTATGACAGCATAAAAATAAAGCTGGCTGAAGTGATTTAGTAAGTTAGGTTAAAAGAACAGGTCATTTCAGAATACTTGGAATAGGTACATTCTAAAGAGTAAGAAAAATTCCAAGAGTCAGCCTCACCAACTATCCTTAACTAAAAAGATAGTAATAATCTTACGCTGAAAGCATATAATTGTGCAAAGTGGTAAGTTAAATGATTGGACACACTAAACCAAAGAAGGATCAGTAAAAATAGAGGGAAAAATTACAGTACAGTACAAGGGAAAGCAAGCCAGAAATAAGCATAAGAGTTTCTATAAATAATGACAAAAGACCAGACTTAAGAATATGAGTGTTTATCCTAAGTAAGCCTCGAAAAATAATAATGGAAAACATGACAGCAGTCGAATTAAACAGGCTTATTTCATTGGTCTTCACTATAGAGGTTACAAGTCACATTCCACATGAAATGATAAATTAGGGAATGGAACAGAGGGGCTAACACACGAAAATCACAAATCACCAGAGAAGCAGTACAGAGTTGGAGCTGAGGCTGACAAGTGCTTGGGTTCTGATGGATATCATTGTACAGACTTAAAAGAAAGTGATTAGCTAATGCAATTTTATTTTTTCCACGTTCCCTTGATTTGCAGAATGTCCCATTTAATTGGAAGATAGAGGTTCAAAGTTTGGTAGAAGATTTGTAGCTCGGGTGCTCGCTGTTGTGGTTCTGTTCGCCAAGCTGGGAATTTGTCTTGCAAACGTTTCGTCCCCTGTTGATATCAACAAACACATCGACCTGGACCCAATATACCGGCCACTACAGTGGACAGCTCGAACTGACAACCGGAAGTGGCAGAGACAGGCCACTATAAATGCCGGAGGAAACAGCACAGAAGCGCTTCACAGGAGGCTCCCAAGCACTGACGATGTCACCTAGACAGGGGACGAAATGTTTGCAAGACAAATTCCCAGCTCGGCGAACAGAACCACAACAGATAGAGGTTATTCAAAAAAAGGAAGAGACAGAAAGAAAGCAGGAAACTAATGGTCAGTTAGCTTAATATTTGTCTCCCGGAAAATGCTAAAGCTATTAAAGAAATTGTAGCAGGGCACTTGGATGAGTTCAAGGTAATCAGGCAGAGTTAATATGGGTTTTTGAAAGGAAACTAGTAATTACTAATCTATTGGAATTCTTTGAGGAATTTTCCAGAAGGCATTTGATAAAGAGCCAAATCAAACATTATTGCAAAATTGTGTATGATTTAACTTGTTGGCATAGACAGAAGATTGGCTGACCAACAGGCAACTGAGTGTAGGCATAACATGTGTTTTTGAGGTTAACAAGATATAACAGGTGATAAACTACAGAGATCATTGCTGGGGTCTTAATTATTTATAATTTACATGAAAATGACTGAGGGATGGAATGTATAGTTGCAAATTTGCTGACAAGTTGTGAAGGGAACACAAGGAGGTTGAATCTGATACTGAAAGATTAATTGAGTGAACAAAGATTAGGCAAATTGAGTATTATATGAAAAAATATGCAATTTTCCAATTGACGGGAACAATAAAGATGAAAATAAATTTTTTTGGTTGTCACTTATATAAAAGATTTGAATATCAGAATATAGAAGATATTGACAGTACATTTGCGGATGACACCAAAATTAGTGGCAGAGTAGACATAAAGAAGTTTTTTCTAAGATTACGAAGTGATCTTGATCAAATGGGTCAATGGGCTGAAAAATGGCAGATGGAGTTTAACCTGGATAATACGAGATATTGCATTTTGGTACAACAAACAAGCGTAGGGATTATATCATTACTGGTAAGGCCTTGGGTAGCATTGTAGAACAGAGACATAGGTGTTCATTTACATAATTATTTGAAGTTTGCATCACATATAGATTGGGGGTGGGGGTGGGGTAAAAAGGCATTTGGCACGCTTGCTTTCATTGCTCAGTCCTTTGAGTAAGGGAGTTGGGAAGACATGTTGAAATTTTACAGGTCATTGCTGAGGCCTATTCTGAAATACTGAATCCAGTTCTAATCACCCAAGTATCCTTTTTTATAATATCAAGCTGGAGAGGGTTCAGAAAAGATTTACCAGGATGTTGCCAGGTACGGAAGGTTAGAGTTATAAAGAAAGGCTGGGATGATTTTTTTTTAAAATGGAGCATAGGAGGTTGAGGGGCGATCGGATAGAAGCTTATTGATAGATTTAATGGTAGTTGTCTTTTCCCGAGGATAGATGATTTCAAGACTAGCAGGCACATTTTTGGGGGGAGAGAGAGAGAGCGCGAGAGAGAGCGCGAGAGAGAGAGCGCGCGAGAGAGAGAGAGAGAGAGAGAGAGAGAGCGCGCGAGAGAGAGAGAGCGCGCGAGAGAGAGAGCGAGAGAGAGCGCGAGAGAGAGCGAGAGAGAGCGAGAGAGAGAGAGAGAGAGAGAGAGAGCGAGAGAGAGAGAGAGAGAGCGCGCGCGAGAGAGAGAGCGCGAGAGAGAGAGAGAGAGAGAGAGAGCGCGAGAGCGAGCGAGATTTGAAAAAGACATAAAAGGCAGGTGGTCCATGTGTGGAATGAACTTCTTGAGGAAGTGGAGGATGCGGGTATAATTACAAATGTTTAAAAGACTTGAGAGGGAAATCAAGAGGGCAAAAAGGGGACATGAGATAGCTTTGGCAAATAGAATTAAGAAAATCTAATGGGTTTTTACAAATACATTAAGGACAAAAGGGTAACTAGGGAGAGAATAGAGTCCCTCACAGATCAGCAAGGCAGCCATTGTGGGGAGCCGCAAAAAATGGGGGAGATACTAAACGAGTATTTCACACCAGTATTTACTGTGGAAAAGGATATGGAAGATATAGAATGTAGGGAAATAGATGGTGACACCTTGCAAAAAATGTCCATATTACAGAGGAGGAAGTGCTGATGTTTTGAAAGATAAAGGTGGATAAATCCCCAGGACCTGATCAGGTGTACCCAAGAACTCTGTGGGAAACTGAAGAAGTGATTGCTGGGCCTTTTACTGAGATATTTGTATCATTGATAGTTACAGGTGAGGTGCCGGAAGACAGGAGGTTGGCTACCGTAGTGCCACTCTTAAAGACAAGCTAGGGAACTATACACCAGTGAGTCTGACGTCGGTGGTGGGCAAGTTGTTCGAGGGAATCCTAAGGGACAGGATGTACATGTATTTGGAAGGGCAAGGACTGATTAGGGATAATCAACATGGCTTTATGCGTGAGAAATCCTGTCTCACAAACTTGATTGAGTTTTCTGAAGTAACAAAGATGATTGATGAGGCAGAGCGGTAGATGTGATCTATATGGACTTCAGTAAGGCTTTCGACAAGGTTCCCTATGGAAGACTGGTTAACAAGGTTATATCTCATGGACTACAAGAACTAGCCATTTGGATACAGAACTGGCTCAAAAAAGGTAGAAGAAAGAGGGTAGTGGTAGAGGGTTGTTTTTCAGACTGGAGGCCTGTGACCAGTGGACTGCCACAAGGATGGGTGCTGGGTCCACTACGTTTTGTCATTTACACAAATGATTTGGATGCGAGCATAAGAGGTATAGTTAGTAAATTTGCAGATTGCACGAAAATTGGAGATATAGTGGACAGCGAAGGAGGTTACCTCAGATTATAATGGGATCTTGATCAGATGGGCCAATGGGCTGAGAAGTGGCAGATGGAGTTTAATTCAGATAAATGAGAGATGCTGCATTTTGGGAAAGCAAATCTTAACAGGAATTATACACTTAATGGTAAGATCCTATGGAGTGTTGCTGAACAAAGAGACCTTGGAGTGCAGGCTCATAACTCTTTGAAAGTGGAGTCACAGGTAGATAGGATTGTGAAGAAGGAGTTTGGTATGCTTTCTTTTATTGGTCAGAGTATTGAGTACAAGAGTTGGGAGGTCATGTTGTGGCTGTACAGGACATTGGTTAGGCCACTGTTGGAATATTGCATGCAATTCTGGTCTCCTTCCTATCGGAAAGATGTTGTGAAACATGAAATGGTTCAGAAAAGATTTACAAGGATGTTGCCAGGGTTGGAGGATTGGAGCTATGGGGAGAGGCTGAACAGGCTGGGGGCTGTTTCCCCTGGAGCATCAGAGGTTGAGGGGTGACCTTATAGAGGTTTATAAAATCATGAGACGCATGGATCGGATAAATAGGCAAAGCCTTTTCCCGGGGGTCAGGGATTGCAGAACTAGAGGTTTAGGGTGAGAGGGGAAAGATATAAAAGGGACCACAGGGGCAATTTTTCACGCAGAGGGTGGTACATGTATGGAATGAGCTGCCAGAGGAAGTGGTAGAGGCTGGTACAATTGCAATATTTAAGAGGCATTTGGATGAGTATAGGAATAGGAAAGGTTTGGAGGGATTTGGGCCAGGTGCTGGCAGGTGGGACTAGATTGGGTTGGGATATCTGGTCGGCATGGACGGGTTGGACCAAAGGGTCAGTTTCCATGCTGTACATCTCTATGACTAGGTCTTTTGGATAGATATATGGACAGTAAAGATTTGAAGGGGCTTAGGCTAGGTACAAGCAGTTGGGATTAGTTTAGTTTTAGATTACGTATGGCAAGGACTGGCTGCGCCCAACCGTCTGTTTCTGCGCTGTATGACTCTATGAAGCATATTATCTAAACGGTGAAAATGGCAGAACGGATATGCAGAAAGCTGTAGGTGTTGTAGTGCTTGAATCAATGAAGGTTCGTGTGCACATACATCAAGCAATTAGGAAATCTAATTTTTCATCGATATTGCTCCTCTACTACGATTAGCATCTCTATATGCCTTTTGCCCTAATCACCATTACCACGTGTTTCACTTGCTTCCACACCTCCATCTTTTGTTTACAACAGTGTAAAACTACCACTTCCCCTTTCTGTTCTGACGTCATATCAAATTCAAGACATCAACTCTCCTTTGCTTCACAACTGCTTCCAGACCTACTACATTTCTCCAGCACTTTGTTTCTCTTTCAAAAGTAGGGAGCTTAAGCTTCCGGTTATACAGGGCATTGGTGTGACCAAATCTGGAGTGCTACGCACAGTATTGGTCACTTAATTTTAGAAAGCTGCTCCTTTTATTAGCCAGGAGTTAAAGGTAAATTTTCATTTCTCTAACAATCCAATGACCAAAACATCCAGAGATGTGGGCTAATGATAACTGGTCGTGGAAACACAAAATAATCTGTGAAACAGGAATGGAGAAACACAAGAGAAAAGGATGGGGTGGAATCTTTGCTGTAATTTGATACTTTGCCCATGTGAAAAATTAAAATAAACGTGGTAAGAGAAATATAAACCTGCCAATTCCTCCCATAGAAATAACCAATTAACCTTGAAGTTTTAACCACAAAAACACCAACTTGCTATAATAAACTAAACAAATGGCTTATGTAACGGAATCAGTTCAAATCAACCCTTTGTTTGTGCACATCTCTGTTATTTTGAACAAAATATATACATAATACACATACCCTCGCTGGTATAATACTGTGCAAAGTGCAAACTTCTGATGCAAGGTTTGATGACAGACGCTGATCCTGTTCAGTCTTAAACTCAGGTTTGGCAGCAGTTTCAGTTCTTCCGCAAGGTAACAGCCCAGATTGCACCATGTGATTCCGCTCTGAAACACACAGCACTTCACTTCCAGTGCAATTCCTTTTCCTTAATGATATTAGCCTAGAAAGTTCAGTAGTTTGACCATTCAAAGTACTCACTTCATTTACCTTTTTGGATTTTATATTCTCAGTAAAAGTGATGGCATGTGAAGTTATACTTTCACAATTCTCCAGATGTTTTCCATTTTGATTAGGAATGTCACAGTTGTGATCATTTTCTGAACTCAATGTTACATTTAGCTGGGAGAATGAGCCAAAGTGCTCCTGAGTATTTTCAGAACAACTTGGCTGGTCTGTGGATTCAAGTGTCTGTGAAGCAGCAGCTACAGTTTCTTGTCTTATAAGATCCAATGGAGGAAAACATAGCGAGTGTATTGAAGAGGCACAGTTATTGAATCCTTGCTCTGAATATCTGTTGCACATTACATTTTCACTGGAACCATCAGTGTCCAAACTGTATTTGCTTGAACTAATTTTCAGTTGAAGTGGTTGAAAAGTGTTCAACCTACCATTTTCTACAAAAAAAAAGAATCAGCTTTAGTCGCCTAATGCATGGCACATTTACAAAAGAGACTGGATTCTTTACTATACATCAGTGTACATATTAGTTTCTTATTGTTCTAAGTACTTATTTTGTCTACTGAAAAGAGATGATAATTTATGCTAATTGGATTTATGAAGTGATTCAATTAAACACTTTAATGTTAGTTATAACCAGTCAATTTAGACTTTTTTTTTCTAGACAGGAATACAAACAGATTTGAGTGTACTGGATTTCAATATGAACCAAATTACACAAGGAGAAAAATGACACACCAATTGATTACAATTCGTGAACAGCATGACAAGAGAAGCTGTGATCTTAGTTAAAGAGAAAAAGGAGGCATATTTAGCGAAATGAAGACCGACAAGAACATAAAAGAAAACAAGAAAGAACTTAACCAGGAGTTAAAAAGGAGCCATGAAAAATCCCAACGCATTTTATACTTAACTAAGGTGCAAGACAGTAACCAGGGAACGGCCAGGTCCATTCAAAAGACAAAACATACGATTTATATGTGGAGCTGGATGAAACGATGAGGTTCTTAACGAATACTTTGCATTTGCAAAGAAAGAAGTTACAGCTGAGGAGTCCAGAGAGGGGTACATTGACAGTCTAGGGCATGGCGATATATAAAAGGAGTGTTTTGAAAAGCATTAAGGTAGACAAGTCCCCAGCACTTGTTCGAATTTATCCCGGAATACTGAGGGAAGAGATTGTTGGGCCTTGTACAAAATCTTTGAATTCTCTATAGCCACAGGAGAGGCCCCAGATGACTGCAGCATAGCCACTGGTTTTGTTTAAGAGGGGTCACAGAGATAATCTGCCAAATAACAGAAGGGTGGGCTTCACTTCAGTGGTAAGGAAAGTACAGGAGAAGAATTTTAGGGACAGAATTTACTTACTTTTATTTTATAGAAAAAGAGGCAGCATAGCTTTGTATTGGAAAGGTCATGTTGAACAAACTTGTTTGAGTTCTTCAGAATGTGACAAAAAAGAATGATGAGGGCAGGACAATGGATGTTGTCTACATAGACTTTAGCTAAACCTTTGACAATGTTCCTCACGGAAAGCTGATACAGAAAGTGAAGACACATGGGATCCATGGTGAGCAGGCAAGATGGAGACAGAACTGGCTTGATCAGAGAAGACAGTAACTGTGACTGGAAATCTGTGATCAGTGGTGTTCCACAGGGAGCAGTGCGGAGACCCCTGTTGTTTATACTTTATGTATAAAAATGATTTGGAGGGGAATGTAATAGTGTGATGAATAAGTTTGCAGATGATTCAAAAATAGGGGGAATGGTGTATTGTGTGGAGAATTTCCAGAGGACACGCCAGGAGCTAGAGAGTGGGGAGATTTGGGTGGAGAAATGGCAGATTGAAATTAATCCAGACAAATGCAAAGTGATACATTTTGAAGGTCTAATACAGGAGGGATATAGAATAAATGGCAGAACCCTTAGAAACATTAATATAGGTGGGGATCTAGGCCTAAAAAAGGTCCACAGTTCCTTGAGAATGGCAACACAAATGGATAAGGCAATCAAGAAGGTGTACGTCATGCTTGCTTTCATCGGTCAAGGCTCAGAGTATAAAAATTGGCTTGTCATTCAGCAGCTGCATACAACTTTAGTTAGGCCACATTTGGAATATTGTGTATAGCTCAGATTACCAGACTATCAGAAGGATATGAAGGCTTTGGGAGAGGGTACAGAAAGTTTCAGGTTGTTCCAAGATTTGGAGGGTATTCGTTGTGAGGAGCGATTGGACAAACTTGGCTTATTTTCAGTTGAACATTGAATGACGAGGAGCGGCCTGATAGAAACTTAGAAAATTAGGAAAGACATGGATAGAATGGATAGGTGGAGTTTTGTCTTCCACAGAGTAGAACTGTAAATTAGTATGGGACATCGGTTTAAGGTAGAAGGGACGAAGTTTAAACAAGATGTGAGAGAGCTGAGATTTTTTTTTAAAACAGAGGATGACGAGGTGGTAGACAGAGATACAACGGCAATTTTTAAGAGGCATTTTGACAGATACACACAGGCTGGGAACAGAGGGATATGAACCATGTAGAGGCTAAAAGTTGTTTTAATTTAGTTTAGAGAGGTGACATGGGCCAAAGGGCCTGTTCCTGTGTTTATTGTTCTTTTAAGACTAAAACTTTGTAAAATATTCATATTTTTAACGAAGACTTTGTCGAATTCGTCAATATCCAATAATAGGTGAAATTTGTCATTGCCTGAAGCAGCATGAGTAACTAAAACAACATTAGGAAAATAGAATGAAATTGGAAAAAAAGGTTCCTAACATTGAGAAAGGAATTTCTGATGCTTCCCATTAGGTTTAAAATGGCCTAGTCTGAATCTTGTCATGTTAATTTACAGCAACAACCTTATTCAGAAGTATTTGCATTTCATTATTAGATAATCGTGCCTCATTTCTACACAGTTCCCAATTCTTATTTCCTTCCTCAAAACGCTACATAGTACAAATTCCAAACATAATCAGAGCAGTTGCCTTAGCATTCGTTTGTCACTTGTTTCTCCAGGCATCTGGCAACTCAACCAACCAAACTTCATGGACATCATCCTACTCTATTCAATTAGACATCATCATTTAACCAGCCACACATCATCATTGCTGCTTTTACACCAACACTCATCATTTCAGCCCTTCAGGATTTCATTTTGAAGCTCATAGGGACACAATCTGCATGGTCCAGCCAGGTCACTGTGCACGCAGTGATATACACATATCATATGCTTTTAGCTTACTTTCTTAGCATGCTCATACTTTGTAGCCACTTGACTTGCAGCTGCTAGCCTCTGGCTTGCATTGCGTTTTAGCCAGGAAGGAGGAGCAGATAGTTTGTCACAATTCAGAGCTCTGAACATATAGGAGGGTAGACATGTTGCTGTACAGCACCATGCTATGTCAATGTCACACCTACAGAATGTGCCAGTAGTGTGTAGCACAAACAACTTGTGGGCTTTGAATAAAACGGTCATGTGGAATGAAGTGGGACTATGGTCGCTCACGGGGTGCCACTCAAATCAAGCAACTGATCAAATCTCAGTCCAGGAAGTTGACCAGAATCAGTCAGGTGCTTGGTTCTATCAGGCCACAATCAATCCTACAGGTCAAGCGCAACGGGTCCAGGGATTATACATCAGTCAGGGTGTGTGGCAATAGTAGTCTAGGTGCTGAGCACATCTTTGTCACAAGACAGTTTGCAGAAGTGGGCCATGATCAGTGCTGGGAATTTGGCATTAGTGGGGCTAATTACCATCCATTTGGAATCACCCTGGGATAGTGAAAAGCACAAAGAGAAGTTTTAGTCAAAAAGGAGTGTGGCAATTTGGAATGCCATGGCATCAAGGTAAATTGGGAACATTAACAATACTAGAGAGGGGCTGAAAGGTTATAGGGACACAGGACAGCAATAGAAAGGAAACATGAAGGATACAGATTTATACCTTCTGTCAGGGAAAGATTACACATCATTCATGAGGTCATAATCTTAAAACCTTGATATCATCATTTCAAACTCAACTGAATATGACAGAAAATGGCCAACAAATGGATAAATCAAAGGCAGATGCAGTATAATTTGGATAAATATTCACTTTGAAAACAAAAACAAGGAGGGATATTCCTACCTGAAAAGCTGGAAACTGGGAAAGGAGAGTGTGCAGCGGGACCTGTGTGTCCTTATGCAACAGTCACTGAAGGTAAACATGTAGGTGCAGCAGGCGGTAAAGGAGGCAACTGGTAGGTTGGCCTTCACCACGAGAGGTTTATAGTACAGAAGCAGAGATGTATTGCTGTAGTTATTCAGGGCTTTGATGAGGCCACACCTAGAATATTGTGTGCAGTTTTGATCTCCTTTTAATGAGGAAGGATGCTCTTGCTCTCAAAGACGTGCAGCAAATGTTTACCAGACTGATTCTGGGGATGGCAGGACTGATGTATAAAGAGAGATTGACGAGGTTAGGATTGTTTTTGGTGGAGTCCAGACAAGTGAGGGACGTGTGTGGGGGGAGTCTCAGAGACTCAAAATTTTAACAGGACTACATAGGGTAGATGCAGGGAGGGTGTTCCCAATGCAGGGTGCGTCCAGACTAAGGGTCACAGTCTGAGGATTCGGGCTGAACCATTTCGGACAGAAGTTAGGACACATTTCTTCACCCAAAGAGTGGTGGGCCTGTGGAATTCATTACCACATGAAGTAGTGGATGCCAAACATTAAATGTATTCAAGATGCAGCTAGGTTTAATACTTGTGGTGAATGGGATCACAAGATTACGGGGAGAAAGCAGATTAGGCTACTGAATTGGACGATCAAATGCGATCATGATGAATGGCGGAGCAGGCTTGAAGGACCAAATGGCCTCCTCCTGCTCCTATCTTCTATGTTTCTATGTTACACTACTTGCAGCTTTCCCCCTGCTGCAGAATGCTATGGACTGCACCAATACTGCTTTAAGAGTACCCCATCAACAACTTGCAGGCTGTGCAGTATAGCTCATCATTAGGTGTGCTGCATCATTATGGCACGTTGTATCCTTCACAACAGAAACTGAAAAAAGGTGTTTATGGATGCAGAAGGAAAGGAGGATCAAGAGTAATCTTTTGAGGATGAGGAACAGGCCATCCAGAAGGCCATGGTAGTGCTACACACTAACAAGCACATGAGGCCGGACAGAGCCTTACTGAAATGTTTCCAGGAGGAATTAGCTGCATTTGGACTTCCTTTCATTGTGTAACATTCTGTTGGTTGTTATGAAGATGTGAGTGAACACCTTTTAACACCAAGTGTTCTCAATAAGACACAATGAAACATGTGCTCCAGCTACTGGAGTAGCTGATTGCTTGGGAACAACAAAAGGAAAAGATTTGAATTAGACCAATCGGTTTAACTTATACCCTGGAAAATACCAATTTCCAATCAAGTTTAAATTGAGTATATTAACAATCTCAAAAGCCAATGATACAATCTGATGCTTTGGGGATACAAGACCAGGGAAAATTTGGAAGGAGAACCGTCAAGCCCCAGCAGGTAAACAACTGACTGAAAAATAGCTCTCTCCAAAGTATCGTTTTCGATCAATAACCTATGAAGCAGAATACTCAAGATGAAAAGACAACAGGAAAATCCAAAGAGAAGAACCAAAAGCCTTTGAAATGAGAAAAGTGTTGTTTTGTAAGTCATAACTGGGAGCATTATCAGACTAGTCTTATAGAAGGGAAGGTAAAAGATAGGTTCGAGTAAGGATTTGTACATAGTTGTTAGATAATTATTTTCTGATACACTTTAAGAAATAAAGTTGCGAATTTTTACTTTAATTAGTTTTTGGCCACTCAAATTTATTACAGAATACTGCATGGGATGAATAGTTTGTGTTGCTGGTTTTAAATTAAGCAGGAGAGCTTACCCTGTGCCATAACAGGTTATGAATAGTCCTTGGTCAGTTCACAATGCACATAAATCTGGTTGTTTCTGCACTGTTTGAACTTTTTTGCAGGGGAATAAATGCTCTCGTCCAAATAATTGGATGCTTGGTATCTTTGGGTGATCTAACCTTCAAAGTATTTGCATTTTACAGGTCCTGCTTGCCATCAGGAAGAAAGCAGCAGTCTGTGACACATGGCAAAAACATTGCATTGCCCAAGGTTAGTCAGATTTTTAGGTTTCATACAGTGTACGATATCGGAGTAAAATAAAGCAAAAAGAACTGTGGATGCTGGAGATCTGAAACAAAGACAGAAATGGATGGCAAAACTCAGTAGGTTTAGCAGTTTCTGTAGAGACAAAGCAGACAACATTTAGAATCTGACGACTCTTAGTCAGAACCAATTCTGATGATGATATCTGAATGCTGTACAATCTAATCTCTCGTGATAGGCAGCATGTTGAGAACAATCCTGAGGCACCTTTCCACCACACCTCCAGGTTCTTGTTGGCAAAGCACTTTTCCATGCTACCCCCTCAGTGACTTCAGTTCAGCAGCACACTGTGGAACCAGTGTTTTAATATGACAATAGCGCATGAATGTGGATAAGCCCTGGCAGCTGTGAGCACATTCATCTCTCCTGCTCTGATTTTGATGCATTACAGGCCAATTATATAATTAATGAGCAGAAAGGTGGACAAATGCCACAGCACAAACTCAAAAACACAAGAAAGTAGTAGTTATGTTGCTATGAAACTTTTATTTTAAAACAATAACTACAAAGGAAAAAGTTTAAACAGTACAAAAAGCTGAAATCCTAGTTACTTGCTGAAAAGGATGAAGCAATAAAATTAGAGAAAGTCTGAAACAATACCTTTTACTGTACCAGAGTCAACACTAAGTCTTAGAAATAGTAAAAGCAGTCGCCATTGTCTCAGAAGACCATAGCACTGATCGCTTGGAGCACACAAGAATGTGCTAGCAAACAAGAATGAGTTAGAATGCACGAAACAGTAAGAATTGGTGGTAGCTTAACCTAAAAGTCACCACGCCCCAGAAAAGGAGAGGGGTTGGTAAGGGGGGGACCTTCATAGAAACTTCAGCTGGTATGGGAATTAAACCCACACTATTGGCATTGCTCTGCATCATGTACCAACTGACTATTTCTTGCAAAATACCACCTTACCCAATGACCAACATTCATTATAGAGTCACGGTCAAGATTACCTAAAAAACAAATTAACAGGCTTCATTAATTACACACTATGAATTACATCACGGTTCCAATTACAATGAGGACAGCTTACAAATTCGCTCTGAACTATACTCTGCATATATATAGGTTCTTCAAAACTTCACAGAATTCCAAAGATTTTAATTTCTTCTTCAATGATGTAACCTATTCTCCAGCTGACTGCAATACATAACTACTTATAGTTCCCCAGGTGCAATCTTCACCTAAAAATACTGCCTGGATGTTGCAGCACATTTTTAAATTCAATCAGGATTGTAGGCTTCGCTGGCTTAGCCAACATTTATTATCCATTCTTACTTGCCCTTGAGAAGTGGATCTTTAATCCCTGGTGCACATACACCCACAGTGCGCACAGCTTTGAAGGAGTGATACATTAACAAGGCAGTATGGTGTGCGGCTTGAAGAGGAATTTGGAGGCGATTGTATTTCCCTACATTTTTTTCTTCTCATTATTCTAGATGATAACAGTCGTGGGATTGGAAGGCCATGTCTAATGAACCATTGTGAATTTCTGCAGTGCACCAGGAATTCAAACACACGATGCATTAATGGAGGCAGGGAGAAGTAAATGTTTGCCGATGTAGTGCTAAGCAAGCAGGCTATTTTGTCTGAAATGGGGTTGAAAGTTTTATTTAAAAGTGTTGTGTGAGCTGTGCTCATTCAGGCAAGTAGAGTACTGCGTCACATTTCTACTTATAAGTGATGGACTGGCTTTACAGAGACAGGAGCAGAGAGTTATTCACAGTAGGATTCCTAGACTTTGACATGCTCTTAAGAGTTACAGCATTGACACGGACTATTCAATTGAATTTTAGGTTGTTGGTAATTCTCGGGAGATCGACATTGGGTGAGTTTTGAGAAGATTTGTAGCTCAGGTGGAGGTTCTGGATGTAGGTTTACTTGCTGAGCTGGAAGGTTCATTTTCAGACATTTTGTCACCACCAGTGTTTAATTCGGAGGCTCACTGAAGATGTTACCTAGTATAGTGATGAAACATCTGGAAATGAACCTTCCAGTTCAGCGAGCAAACCTACATCCATTGACAGTGGGCATTCAGTAATGGTACTATCATTTAATGCCAAGGAGGAATTATTAGAATCTGTCTTATTGGAGATGGTCATTGCAATTAGTATTCACACCGTAAGTGTTGTGCAAACAGAAGCCTTAACGTTGTTCAGGTCTGCTACCTTGGGACATGGCCTGCTTCAATATCTAAAGAGTCATGAATGGTACTGAAAATTGATATGTTCACTGATGACTGTACAACGACTTATGGGAGTGACTAAATTTACAGATGACAAAGATAACAAGGAGGAAGACTGAGTTGGATAGGTTAACTGAGTTGTCAAAAACTTGACTGATGAAATAGTGTGAAAATTTGTAAATTTCTTCACTTTGGATTTCTGCACTTGCCATTTATATAATCTTTTAAATTTCCTGCCAAAGTGCAGACAGATATGGATGTTCTACTGCCCAAGTCACAACAAGTTAACAAGTATGTGCAGCAAGTAATTAAGGCTAATAAAACAGAACCTTTTATCATGGCGCAAATTGAACATAAAAGTATATTATTTTTCAATTATACAGGGCACAGTGAGATAACTCAAATACTGCATTAAGTTTTGGTTTTCTTATTTAAAGAACGATGTAAATAGTTTGGAGGCAGTTAAAAGCTTCACAGGACAGCAGAGTGTGGGCTGTCTTACGTAGAAAGGTTGGACAGACTAGCCTCACTGGAATTTAGAAGAACAAGTGGTGACTGTAGTAAGATTCTGAACAAATTTCACAAGGAGGACATGACATGTGAGGGGAGTCCAGAAGGGTGCAGAGTTTTAAAATTAGTCATGACATTTTTAAAAAATTAATAGATCACACAGTACAAAAGGAAGCCTTCTGGCCCATGAAGTTTGCACTGACAAAAACCACAATCTATATTTGCCCACTTCCCAGTATTTGGCCCTTAGCCTTCAGCATCATGACATTTCTATATCGGAGTACTTCAGAAAGTTTGAGGGGTTTTCAGGTTCAACCACCTTCATGAGCAGTGCATTTTAGATTCCCACCCTGAGTGGAAAAGAATCCTCCAATCCCCTTTAAATCTCTTGCCTTTCACCTTAAAATTATAACCCCTTCTTATTGCCCAACGAGAGGAAACAGCTGCTTTCTATTCACTCTGTCTATGCCACTTATAATCTTATAGGCCTCAATCAGGACACTTCTTCAGCCTTTTCTGCTCAAAGAAAACAACCGTGACATAGTTAGCCTCGCTTCATAGATAAATTACTCCTTCCATCACAGACAACATCCTGGTGAACCTTCTTTGCACCTTCTCCAGTGCAATCACATCCTTGCTATGGTGCACACAGCACACCAGCTGTGACCTAACAAAGTTCCGTGCTTTGTTTATTCACGGGACATGGATGCGGCTGGCCAGACCAGTATTATTGCCTCTCCCCAGTTGCCGAGAGGGCAGCTGAGAGTCAACCACATTGCTGTGGGTCTGGAGTAATATGTAGGTCAGACCAACTCCAACATAACTTCCCTGTTCTTATAATCTATGGCATGACTGACAGAAGTAAGTATCCCATATGCCTTAACTACCCTATTAGCCTGTCCTGCCATCTTCAGGGATCTGTGGACAAGCATCCCAATATTCCCCTGAGCTTCCTAGTTTCTTGCCATTCATTGGAGCACTCCCTTCTGTTCCATCTATCTTTTGAAAAAAGTAGCAATGTAAATTGTTCCATTTATTGATGGAGCTCTCATGCATTGAACAAAGAACACTTCCAGCCCAGGAACATGCCCTTCGGCCCTCCAAGCCTGAGCCGATCCAAATCAACTGTCTAAACCTGTTGCCCAATTCCTAATCTGTATCCCACTACTCCCCACCTACGCATGCATTTATCCAGACGCATCTTAAAGAAATCTACCGTGCCTGCCTCTACCACCTCTGCTGGCAACGCATTCCAAATGCCCACCACCCCGGTGTGAAGTACTTGCCACATGTATCCCCCTTAAACTTTCCACCTCTCACCTTGAAAGCGTGACCTCTTGTTATTGAATCCTTCACCCTGGGAAAAAGCTTGTCACTATCCACCCTGTCTTTACCCTTCATGATTTCGTAAACCTCAATCAGGTCCCCCCCTCAATCTCCTTTTTTCTAATGAAAATAAACCTAACCTACTCAACCCTTCTTCATAGCTAGCACCTTCCATACCAGGCAACATCCTCATAAACCTTCTCTGCACCCTGTCCAAAGCATCCACATCCTTTTGTTAATCTGGCAACCAGAACTGCACACAGTATTCAAATGCGGCTGAACCAATGTCTTGTACAATTTTAACATGACTTGCCAGCTCTTATACTCAATACCCCGTCCAATAAAGGCAAGCATACTATATGCCTTCTTGACCACGCTATCCACCTGTGCAGCAACCTTCAGGGTACAATGGACCTGCACTCCCAGATCTCTCTGCCCATCAACTTTTCCCAAGGCTCTTCTGTTCATTGTATAATTCACTCTAGAATTAGTCTTGCCTAAATGCATCACCTCACATTTGTCTGGATTGAAAAACCATCTGCCACCTTTCCGCCCAACTCTCCAGTCTATCTATATCCTCCTATATTCTTTGACAGTCCCTTATGCTTTCTGCTACTCCATCAATCTTCCTGTCATCTGCAAACTTGCTGATCATACCAACAGTGCCCTCTTCCAGATCATTTAGGTATTATTACAAACAACAGTGGCCCCAACACTGACCCCTGTGGAACACCACTGGTCACCTTTCTCCATTTCGAGAAACTCCCTTCAACTACTACTGTCTCCTGTTGCTCAACCAGTTCTTTATCCACCTAGCTAGAACACCCTGCATACCATGCGACTTCACTTTCTCCATTAGTCTACCATGGGGAACCTTATCAAACGCCTTACTAAAGTCCATGTATATGACATCGATAGCCCTTCCTTCATCTAACAACTTCCTCCTATTAAGTTGGTACGGCACGATCTCCCCCGCACAAAACCATGTTGCCTATCAATGATGAGCCCATTCTTTTCTAAATATAAATACATCCTATCCCTCAATACCTTCTCCAGCAACTTTCTCACCACCGACGTTAGGCTCACTGGTCTGTAGTTACCCGGAATATCCCTACTACCCTTCTTGTACAGGGGTACAACATGAGCAACCCTCCAATCCTCTGGCACCTCACTTGGATTTAAGGATGCCACAAAGATATTTGTCAGGGCCCCTCTCTCGCCTCCCTCAGCAACCTGGGATAAATCCCATCCAGTCTTGGAGATTTGTCCACCTTAGTAACCTCTAGCCTACCCAATACATCTTCCCTACTTATGTCAATGCGATTCAGACTAATCAAACTTCTATCTCTTATCTCCACATTCATCATGTTCCTCTCCTCAGAGGATACAGATGTAATCATTCAGAATCTCACCCATACCTCCCAGGTTCGACATACAGCCTTCCTTCGTTATCCTTTAGTGGACCAATCCTTTCTCTAGTTACCCGCTTGCTTCTTAAACAAGAATAAAATGCTTTGGTATTCTCTTTAATTCTGTTTGCTAAAGCTATTTCATGACCCCTTCATGATTCCTCATTTAAGACTTGCCCTACTCTTCCAATATTCTTCCAGGGCCCGTTTGATTCTTAGCTGCCTAGACCTTATGCTTCCCTTTTCCTCTTGGCTAGTTGTACAATTTCTTCTGTTATCCACAGTTCACGAATCTTGCCTATCCTATCCTGTGCCTTCAACGGGACATGCCTATCCTGCACTCTTTGAAAGCCTCCCACATCTCAAATGTCGACTTCCCTTCAAATAGCTATGTCCAATCCACATTTCCAAGTTCCTCCCTAATTTTGATATAATTGGCCTTGGCCCAGTTTAGTACTCTTCTCTTAGATGAAGAGAGTGGTCCTAAGAGTATTCTAAAACTTACAGAATTGTGGTCACTGTTCCCAAAGAAATCCCCCACCGCAACTTCTACCACCTGTCCTGGCTCGTTCCCCAGAACTAGGTCCAATATGGCCCCTTCCCTCGTCAGACTATTGACATACTGCTCTAGAAAACTCTCCTGGACGCTTCTTCCAAATTCTACCCTATCCAGACCTTTTACATTAAGTGTATCCCAGTCAATGTTGGGAAAATTAAAATCTCCCATCACCACTACACTTTTGCCTCTATATCTTTCCATAATCTGTTTACCTATTCTACCTCACGCTCACTGTTGGGAGGCCTGTAACAGCCCCAACAGTGTGACTGCACCCTTATTTCTCAGCTCCACCCATAATCCCTCACTACCCAAACCTCCATAGTGTGTTCCTTTAGCACAGCTGTGATATCGTCCTTGGCCAGCAGTGCACCTCCACTCCCTTTTACTTTCCTCCCTGTCCTGTCTGAAGCTTCTATATCCTGGAACATTTAATTGCCAATCATCATGTCCTTCCTTCAACCAAGTCTCTGTGATTGCAATCACACTCATACTCCCAGCCACCAATCCAAGCCCCAAGTTCATCTACTTTACACACTGTAGTCCTTCTTATTAAAGTAGATGCATTTCAGGCCACCAGGTTTTTGTGCTCATCTGCTGTCTGCCTACTCTTTCTTTTATTAATGCTATCTTCATAATTCTTACAGTCTAGAGTCTCCACCTCACTGACTCATTGTTTTCTCTTCTGGTTCCCAGCCCCCGCCGCACTAGTTTAAAACTTCCCCAGTAGCAGTAGCAAAGACTCCCACAAGGACATTGGTTCTGGTCTGGTTCAGATGTAGACTGTCCATTTTGTAATAGCCTCACCTTCCCCAGAATCAGTCCCAATGTTCAACAAATCTGAACCCCTCCCTCCTACACCATCTCTCAAACTAAGTGTTCACCCTGCCTATTTTTTCATCTCTACGCTGGCTAGCACGTGGCATTGGTAGTAATCCCGAGATCGCTATCTTTGAGGTCCTCCTCTTTAACTTCTCTCCTAGCTCCCTGAATTCTTCTTTCAGGACCTCATCTCATTTTCTACTTATATTGTTGGAGCCTATATGCACCAAGACAACTGGCTGTTCACCCTCTTCTTTCAGAATGCTCTGCAGCTGATCGGTGACATCCCTGACCCGAGCACCTGGGAGGCAACATACCATCCTGGAGTCCCATGTCTTTGTTTCGCCTGTCCTAAGATGAGTGTGTTGTCCCAGGTCCTATCTGCCTACCTTCCTTTGAAACCAAAATCAGAAATGACATCACCCACCTTAAGAAACCAAGACCTATAAATAGAGAGGCAGGACATACCACCAGTGCTTTAGAGGCTCTCACTGAGAATGTTACCTAGTATGATGACAAAACATCTGAAAGCAAACCATCAAGCTCAGCGAGCGAACTTACATACTGATTGAGAAGGTTAAAAGCACATGAAATTTAAGGAAACATGGTGAGATGGATCAGAAACTGTCTTAATAACAAGATACAAACAGTAGTGGTAAAAGGCTATTTGAGTGACTAGAGGCTTATGTCCAGCAGTGTACCACAAGGATCAGTACTGGGACCCTTGTCATTGTTATACACATTAATTATATGGATGAAAATGTGGGGGAAATGTCAGGAAGAAGATTGCAGGTTAGGAAGGTGGTGCGGAGTTCAAGGGTTGGGACTGAGACATGGTGGGGGGCGTGGGGAGGGGAGGGGAGGGGAGGGGAAATGAGGAAACTGGAGAAATCGGAGTTCATCCCTTGTGGTTGGAGGGTTCCTAGGCGGAAGATGAGGCGCTCTTCCTCCGCCCATAGGTTTGGATTGTTTTCTTTAGAGCAGACAAGATGGAGGGGGCATATGATTGAGGGGTATGGATGAGGTGAATACAGAACAGCTGTTCCCCTTTGTTGAGGGGTCAAATCATGTGAGCACATAGTTTTAGGGTAAGGAGCAAGAGATTTCGAAGGGTCTGAGAAAAAAAACCTTTTCACTCAGCAGGTGGTGGGAATCTGGAATGGTTTGCCTGGGAAGGTAGTGGAGACCAGAAACCTTACAACCTTTAAAAAAAAAATTAAGATCAGCACTTCTAAAGAAAACAATCCAAACCTATGGGCAGCACTGCAACCTCACAGCATCAGGGACCCGGGTTTGATTCCAGCCTCAGGCAACTGTCTGCTTGGAGTTTGCACATTCTCCCAGTGTCTGCATGGGTTTCCTCCGGGTGCTCCGGTTTCCTCCCACAATCCAAAGATGTGCACGTTAGGTGGATAGGCTGTGCTAAGTTGCCCATGGTGTGTGGTGCATTAGTCGGGGGAAATTTGGAGAAATAAGGGTCTGGTTGGGTTACTCTTTGGAGGGTCGGTGTGGACCTGCTGGGCCGAATGGCCTGTTCCCACACTGTGGGGGTTATAAATAATTCTATCTTATCTCCATTATAGTTCAGTTTCTGCATCTCAGGCAGCATCCTGGTGAACTTCAAATATCATAATTTAAGGATATGGGACAAGTGAAGGAAATTTGAATTCACGCATCTTTAGTGCTAGTTATGTCAGTCTAGATTCCATGGACCGAAGATCCTTTTCTGTGCTAAATTAATCTATGAATTCTTATGACAGCCATGGACTGGTATTCTTTGCTGACTTTGTTTTTCAGTAGATTGAAATTTCATTGAAGATTCTGATTTCTTTCTTTAAATATTTCCCATTGTTCATTCATCTTTCAGTGTGCATTCCCAATTAACTTCAGTTTAGTTTACCTCTCATGCACATGTAATTCAAGTGTAAGACTGATGTTCACCTTTGGAGTAAATTACTTTCAAACTTGGTATGGCAGTCAATCGTATTTTGATCACTAGGATCTTTTACACTTGTCTTAAATTTTACCATGTTATAAAACCAAGATAGTTTTATTACCAGACAGTTCCACCCACATTCCATAAGTAACTAGTATTCTGGAGTTAAACAAAACATGAGGTCAGATTTGGCCCTAGTCTCCTGGGCAGGAAGACTACAAGGGAGGATAGTTGCTAAATTGTAGTGGATGTTTAAGGAGATACTCAACTGCTTCCAACTAAAATTTATTCCAGAAATGAAGAGGCTAAGAGAAGGAAAAGCAAGGAAGTTAAAGATAATATTAAGACAAAAACTAAGGCATATCATATTGCAAAAGTAAATTATGAAAGAAAACTAGCACAAAAACTATAAAACTGGATAGCAAAGGCTTCGATATGTAAGGAAGTATTTAAAGCATATGTTGGTTCCTTGGAGGACGATACTGGGAAGTTAATAGTTGGGCACATAGAAATTTGGAGTCACTAAAATAATATTTTGCTTCAGATTTAAAGATGGAGGACACCAGTATCACCTCAAAAGTAAGGAGATTATGCAAAGATTATAGAAGGGGAGGAACTTAAAACAATCAACACTCAGGAAAAATGGCCTACTTCAGAGTATCTTAGTGGAATAGACAGCAGACAGATTCCATTGGTTCTAATATACGAAAATTCCCTGGATGCAGAAAAGCTTCCAGTGGATTGGCAAAATGCTAAATATAACACCCTTATTAAAAAAAAATGGGGTGGATATGGGCGGGCAGGGTAGAAAAAGACAAAGTAGGAAACTAAATACCAGATAGATGAATGTGTTTTTTGGAAATTGCTACAATCCAAAGAATTGATTCCACGATAGCTAGAAAGTCAAAGTACAATCCATCAGAGTCAGTATGGTTTTATGACAGGTGGCTCAATGGCTAGCACTGCCATCTCACAATGCCAGGGATCTGGGTTCAATTCCAGCCTCAGATGACTGTGTGCAGTTTGCACATTCTTCCCACATCTGTGTGGGTTTCCTTCAGGTGCTCGCAGTTTAGGTGAATTGGCCATGCTAAATTTCCCAGTGTTCAGAGGTGTGTAGATTAGGTATTAGTTAGGAGAAACGTAGAGTAATAGCATTGGGGAATGGGTTGGTGCTGTTGGGCCAAATGGCCTGTTTCCACACTATGATTCCATTCTATGATTCTACATCTTGTTTGACTACTTTGTTGGCATTGAAGATCTATCAAGCAATATCAGTAATGAGGATCCTACAGACTTAGTATTTTTTGGACTTCCAGAAGAAATTTGATGAGGCACAGCATGAAAAGGTCAATACACAATGTAAGATCATAGGGGGTTAAGAATAATTTGTTAGCTTGGATAGAGAATTGGCTAACCCATAGAAAGCAGAGAGATGGGGTAAATGAGTCTTTTTTTTGTTGGCAAGTGGGGTGTCACACTGTTCAGTTCTTGGGGTTCCAACTATTTACAATCTATTTTAATGACTTGGATGTTGGAATAGTACATACTATTAGGAGAAAGTAAGGACGGCAGATGCTGGAGATCAGAGCTGAAAACGTGTTGCTAGAAAAGCGCAGCATCCAAGGAGCAGGAGAATCGACGTTTCTCCTGCTCCTTGGATGCTGCCTGACCTGCTGCGCTTTTCCAGCAACACATTTTCAGCATAGTAAGTACTATTGCCAAATTAGCAGATGACACTAACATAGGTGGGAAAATAAGTTGAAATGAAGAAATGGAAATGGATAGGTTAAGCGAATGGGCCAAAATGTGGCAGGTGGAAACTTCCGTGTTCTTCAATGCAGAGAGATCTGAGTTTTCTTGCGCATGGAACACAAAACTAGTATGCAGGTACAGTACATAATAACTGGGGGGGGGGGGGGGGGGCGGGCCAAAAACAAAATTTTGGCTTTGATTGAAGGAAAAGAGTATAAAAATAGGGAAATGTTGCTGCCTTGTGTCCAAGGCATTAGTTAGATTGCACCTGGACTATTGCAGACAATTTTGGTCACTTACTTGAGGGAGGATGTAGTTGAATTGCAGGTATTTCAGAGGGGGTTCACTCGATGCATTTCAGACATATGGAGTCAGTCTTACGTACAGCACTTGAACATTTTAGGCCTATACTCTTTGGTGTTTAAAATGAAAACAGATTGAATGGAGCTGCACAAGATGCTAAAGAGGACTGACAAAATAAACATAGAACAGATGGTTACTCACTTGGGAAATCTAGAATTAGAGGTCATAGATTTAGGATAGGGTGGTGGATTTAGATTTAGACTTTTTAATCACGTACTCAAGTATAAAAGTACAGGAGAACAGTGAAAAGTTTGCAATGTTGCCTAGGTAGGAATGAGGAGAGAGTGTACCAAGCAGGCTAAGATAAAAGGTAGGGAGAAGGGGCGTTGGAAATGTGATAGGTGGGAGGAGGTTAAGGTGAGGGTGATAGGCTGGAGTGGGGGTGGGCACGGAGAGGTCAGGAAGATGATTGCAGGTTAGGAAGGTGGTGCTGAGTTCGAGGGTTGGGACTGAGACAAGGTGGAGGAAGGGGAAATGAGGAAACTGGAGAAATCTGAGTTCATCCCTTGTGGTTGGAGGGTTCCTCGGCGGAAGAGGAGGCGCTACTCCTCCAGCCGTTATGTTGCTATGGTCTGGCGATGGAGGAGTCCAAGGACCTGCATTTCCTTGGGAGGGGGAGTTGAAGTGTTGAGCCACGGGGTGGTTGGGTTGGTTGGTCCGGGTGTCCCAGAGGTGTTCTTTAAAACGTTCCGCAAGTAGGCGGCCTGTCTCCCCAATATAGAGGCGGCCACATCGGGTGCAGCGGATGCAGTAAATGATGTGTGTGGAGGTGCAGGTGAATTGTGAATTCCCAATTCCTTCGTCTCCGCCGCATCTGCTCCCAGGAGGATCAGTTCAAATACCGAACAACCCAGATGGCCTCCTTCTTCAAAGACCGCAATTTCCCCCCAGACGTGATCAACGATGCTCTCCACCACATCTCCTCCACTTCCCGCTCCTCTGCCCTGGAGCCCCGCCCCTCCAATCGCCACCAGGACAGAACCCTACTGGTCCTCACCTACCACCACCAATCTCCATATACATCATATCATCCGTCGTCATTTCCGCCACCTCCAAACGGACCCCACCACCAGGAATACATTTCCCTCCCCTCCCCTATCAGCGTTCTGAAAAGACCACTCCCTCCAGGAATCCCTCATCAGGTCCACATCCCCCACCAACCCAAACTCCACTCCTGGCACCTTCCCCTGCAACCGCAAGAAATGCAAAACTTGTGCCCACACCTCCCCCCTTAGATCCCTCCAAGGCCCCAAGGGATCCATCCATATCTACCACAAATTCACCTGCACCTCCACACACATCATTTACTGCATCCGCTGCACCCGATGTGGCCTCCTCTATATTGGGGAGACAGGCCGCCTACTTGCGGAACGTTTCAGAGAACACCTCTGGGACACCCGGACCAACCAACCAACCCAACCACCCCGTGGCTCAACACTTCAACTTCCCCTCCCACTCCACCAAGGACATGCAGGTCCTTGGACTCCTCCATCGCCAAACCATAGCAACACGACGGCTGGAGGAAGTGCGCCTCATCTCCCGCCTAGGAACCCTCCAACCACAAGGGATGAATTCAGATTTCTCTAGTTTCCTCATTTCCCCTCCCCCCACCTTGTCTCAGCTCCAACCCTCAGACTCAGCACCACCTTCCTAACCTGCAATCTTCTTCCTGACCTCTCTGCCCCCACCCCCACTCCGGCCTATCACCCTCACCTTAACCTATTGCATTTCCAACGCCCCTCCCCCAAGTCCCTCCTCCCTACCTTTTATCTTAGCCTGCTTGGCACACACTCCTCATTCCTGAAGAAGGGCTCATGCCAGAAACGTCGATTCTCCTGCTCCTTGGATGCTGCCTGACCTGCTGCGCTTTTCCAGCAACACATTTTCAGCTCTGATCTCCAGCATCTGCAGTCCTCACTTTCTCCTTAAAGCTAATCATGTCAGTCACGCTTAGTATAGCATAAAAAAAAGCTAAAAGGTTCAATCATTACAGTCATTACGCGCTTAGTCATGCTGGGACCACACCTCCGACAAGGGCTTGATCACCCCAGCTCGTCATTGCTGCAGATGTCGGGGGAACCTCCACTGCCATGTTGGATCCCAGACCAACAAGGCCCTCATCCAGGTGCCATTCATGCCAGACCTTGGACTCACCTTTGGTTGGCACGTCAGGCATCAAGAACTCACTAAGAGCCCTGGGTCAAGCACCTAGCCACTACCTTGCACTAGACATCTAGCCGACTGCCAAATTCAATAAGCCGGATACTGCCCCACTGCCTGGTAAGTTAGATGAAAAACAAAAAAGTGAGGAAAAAAAAGATCAGAAAAGGAGAAAAAAAAAAGAGAAAAGAAGAGCAGATGAGCCTACACCACTGCCATCCTGCAGAGATGCCGACTGCACAAGTCCGCGCTCTTCAACAAGGGGCAAGATAAAGAGAGATGGAGAGGGATAAGTGTGTACTACAGGGCAAGAGTTATAGCTGGGGGCAGGGAAATTATGATGCGTTGAGGCATGACTTAGGATGTGTGGATTGGAAAAGTAGATTCCAAGGCAAGAGCGTAATTGATATGTGGAACTTGTTCAAGGAGCAACTATTGAGTGTCCTTGATAAGTACGTACCTATCAGGCAGGGAGGAAAGGGTCGTGTGAGGGAGCCGTGGTTTAATAAGGAATTGGAATCCCTTGTTAAATGGAAGAGGGTGGCCTTTGTAAAGATGAGGCGTGAAGGTTCAATAGGGGCGATTGAGAGTTATAAAGTAGCCCGGAAGGACCTGAAGAGAGAGCTAAGAGCAGCAAGGAGGGGACATGAAAGGTCCTTTGTTGGTAGGATTAGGGAAAACCCTAAGGCTTTCTATAGGTATGTTAGGAATAAAAGAATGACTAGGGAAAGAATAGGTCCAATCAAGGATAGTAATGGGAAGTTGCGTGTGGAGGCTGAAGAGATTGGGGAGGCACTGAATGAATACTTTTCGTCAGTATTCACTCAGGAACAGGACATTGTTGTCGATATGAATACTGAGGCACGAATAAGTAGAATGGATGGCTTTGAGATATGTAGAGAAGAGGTGTTGGAAATTCTGGCAAGGGTGAAAATAGATAAGTCCCCTGGGCCTGATGGCATTTATCCTAGGATTCTCTGGGAAGCAAGGGAGGAGATTGCAGAGCCATTGGCCTTGATTTTTGTGTCCTCTTTGTCTACAGGAGTAGTGCCAGAGGACTGGAGGCTAGCAAACGTGGTTCCCTTGTTCAAGAAGGGGAGTAGGGATAATCCAAGTAACTATAGGCCAGTGAGTCTCACTTCTGTTGTGGGCAAAGTCTTAGAGAGAATTGTAAGGGATAGGATTTATGCACATCTGGATCGGAATAATGTGATCAAGGATAGTCAGCATGGTTTTGTGAAGGGCAGGTCGTGCCTCACAAACCTTACGGAATTCTTTGAGAAGGTGACTAAGGAGGTAGATGAGGGGAAAGCGGTAGATGTGGTGTATATGGATTTTAGTAAGGCGTTTGATAAGGTCCCCCATGGTAGGCTACTGCAGAAAATACAGAGATATGGCATTGAGGGTGAGTTGGAGGTTTGGATTAGGAATTGGCTGGCTGGAAGAAGACAGTGGGTAGTAGTTGATGGCAAAGGTTCATCTTGGAGTGCCGTCACTAGCGGTGTTCCGCAAGGATCTGTTTTGGGACCATTGCTGTTTGTCATTTTTATAAATGACCTGGAGGAAGGGTTAGAAGGTTGGGTGAGCAAGTTTGCGGATGATACGAAAGTCGGAGGAGTTGTAGACAGTGAGGAAGGACGTGGCAGGTTACAGCGGGATATAGAGAAGCTGCAGAGCTGAGCAGAAAGGTGGCAAATGGAGTTCAATGTAGCTAGGTGTGAGGTGATTCACTTTGGTAAGAGTAATAAAAAGATGGGGTACTGGGCTAATGGTCGGATACTTGGTAGTGTGGAAGAGCAGAGGGATCTTGGTGTCCATGTACACAGATCTCTGAAAGTTGCCACCCAGGTAAATAGTGCTGTGAAGGCGGCATATGGCGTACTGGCTTTTATTGGTAGAGGAATTGCGTTCCGGAGTCCTGAGGTCATGCTGCAGTTGTATAAGACTCTGGTGCGGCCGCATCTGGAATATTGTGTGCAGTTTTGGTCGCCATACTATAGGAAGGATGTGGAGGCACTGGAACGGGTGCAGAGGAAGTTTACCAGGATGTTGCCTGGTATGGTAGGAAGATCCTATGAGGAAAGGCTGAGGCACTTGGGGTTGTTTTCATTGGAGAAAAGGTGGTTTAGGGGTGACTTGATAGAGGTGTACAAGATGATTAGGGGGTTAGATAGGGTTGACAGTGAGAACCTTTTTCCACGTATGGAGTCAGCTATTACAAGGGGGCATAGCTTTAAATTAAGGGGGGGTAGATATAGGACTGATGTTAGGGGTAGGTTCTTCACTCAGCGAGTCGTAAGTTCATGGAATGCCCTGCCAGTAGCAGTAGTGGACTCTCCCTCTTTATGGGTATTTAAGCGGGCATTGGATAGGTATATGGAGGATAGTGGGTTAGTGTAGGTTAGGTGGGCTTTGATCGGCACAGCATCGAGGGCCGAAGGGCCTGTACTGCACTGTATTGTTCTATGTTCTAAATAAAACAACAAGAAAAACAGGGTTCAGAAGCCATACGTGAACATTCATAAAATTGCTGTTCAGTTGGGATTAATGGGCACTTTGTTGTCAAATGCAGGGGAAAGGAAGTTGATGAGAAGCAGCCAGAAGGCTCAGAATTAAAAGAGAGGTGAGGAGAAACTACTTTTCTCAAAGAGTTGTAAACCTATGGAATTCAGTACGCTACAGTATCACAGATGCTGGGACAGTGAATAAATCTAAAGAGGGTAGACAGACTTTTAATTAGTAAAGCAGTGAAGATTATGGAGACTGGAAAAGTGGGCTTTAGGCATTGATCAGCCATGAGCACATCAACTGCCATATCTGGCTAGAGGGGTTTAACAACCTACTCTTGCTGCTTGTTCTTATGTTCTTGGGGCTCCAAAGAAATGTCACAAAATCACACCTTAGATTAATCTTCTGGAGCTCTCGTCTCAATTCGGTTGTCCCAGTTTATGAGAAGATCAAACAACCTCAAATTATCACGCTTTTTACAACCCTTTCTTACAAGCTCCAATAATTTTTTTCCCTAGTCATCAGCTGTTCAACATTATAACCATTATGGTGGCCTATGACCTAGCACTACCAGTGTTTTCAGACTCTTGTTTTTCGTAACTTCCATGCTTCTACTCACTTATATTTTATATCTGTGCATACATCCTTTGTTTTTACATTCTCCAGAATTATGGAGAAAAGTTTATACAAAGCATTTTCTCAATTATATAACATTTTCTAAAACACTTAAGCATCCAAGAGTACATACAGGCACATTAATACTGCAGAGGGAAGAATTGGTGAATTTTCTTTTTGAGAGAGACACTTACCAACATCATAATTCTGCTGAATGCAATTGCTCCCTTGATTTGCATTGCAAACTGCGCTTCCATGGTCAGGAGTGAATTCAATACTGTCTGTAAAGGACTTGATCTCAGAGTTTGTGGTTGAGTTAGAATGTTGATTTTGTGTGTTGCGATCAGTATCAAGGACATTTCGATTCTGTAACAGTTTAAAAGAAATGTTACCTCAGTTCTCTCAAAAATGAGAGTTTTTTTTTAAACTGACCTTCAAGATGCTCAAGCATCATGTCAAACATTGCTGTTTCAAATTTTGAAAGAAAGAACATCTGACCTCTAAACTCCTTGAAAAGAAACCATACCAAGAATTCTCCAAATAATCATAACCACAACCACGAAGATAAAAGTTAAGAGACCATACTAACCTACAGGTAATCATTTGGATTTAACACTTCTACATATCTTAGGAAACTGATGAGTTTTCAAATATTCTAAGTTGAAATACTGTGCATTCTTACTGGCCCATGATTATAAAGAACATGAACTTTAAAATGAAATGAATTTAAAATTATGAATAATAGTCACAAATATAAGGAAATTAAGAAAGGAAGAGATGATCCAGGCAAGGAACAAGAGAAGTTTAAGAAAAGTGAAAAGTGGCAGAAGAATAGATCAATTTTTCTAGTTCAGGATAAGGGAAAGAAGTGGTACTACTACAACCATTGTTGTATTCAAAAACTAAGTTGTTCTAGCATAACATAAAAAGTCAGTGACTTAACATTACAATCAAATCTGAGCACCTTGCTGGAAGTAGAAGATAATGAAGTACTTGAAAAACCAAAATCAGGTATGGTCTCCAAAGGCTGAAATTCTAGATCTGAATCTGGTGACTGCAGTTCTAGATGGAAATTAGGTACTCCTTGGGTCGAAGTGTTATGACCAATTGGAGGATCTAGAAGAAAAAGGGAAAATTAAGCTCTTACAGAACCAGAACATGACTCAGTAACTTTTTATTCCATAAGAGTACTGAAGAAAATAAACAAAAAATCTTGCACAAAGTAAGATTCCCTTGTTCACAAAATTATCCAGTGAGTAGATAATTTAAAGATAAATAATCAGGTTTCCCCAATTGGTGTTTGCATTTGCAAGTTCTAGCAAAGACCCAGTAGCAAGGGAATCAGTGGAGACAAGATGGCTCCAAAGAGTGGCGATTTACATTCCAGTGGAAGAGATGCAAAGGAGACTCATGCCAAACCATCAGACCCATGGATCATGATGATCCATTTAAAGAACAGATCTGTAAAAGGTGGGTATTTTTCTTTACTTTTTTCAATGCTTTGCTTCATTTTTACATGTTAAGATGGCACTGGAGAATGGCAACATTACAAAAATCGTGGAAAGTGTTGTATAATGTGGCAATAAATAAATCAAATCAAGTCACATCATACTGGAAGAGGGGTGGAACAGACAGAGGAGGATGAGGAAAGATTTCTTGGGAGGGGTAATAAAGTAATTGCTTGCTAATGTACTTGGGCAGTAAATGACTGTACAGTTCAGATCTCCAACATATTTATTTTAGCTGTTGTCCTTCTCGTTTTCAGTGCCTGACCATCTTGCTAGTGCATATGCAATTTGGTGCAATCATACTGTTGCAGCAATCCTAACAAAACCAAAAAGTACTCTCTACTTGCATCAATGATGCCTGCTGTTGAGACTTCAGTGTTGACAATTTTTGACAGAAAAACCCTACTTGAACTTAAAACATATCCTCTGCTTTTTTGATGATTTCTATACACCTTTTTCCTGTACAGTAGCATTTTATTGTAAAGCAGTCCAAGAATTCTCAAATCCAGCAATGGAGGAGATTGTTGTAAAAATTGGGCCTTCTTTTATACCAGTTAGAACTTATTCTGAAGTTTAACTGCCCAACAGACACTTTCAAAACTACACAGATTTTGGTTTGCAATGCCACACAAAAGGTAACACTACCACATTGGTTGTGTATTTTTTGAAGTGGGAATGCCTAGGAAGGAAACAGGACAGATAGGAGAATATGGGAAAATTGTGCTGGGAGAGTGCTTAAGGTAGATTTGAGTTTTGGGTCAGGTGTGGGTGCTGCACTGATTGGGTGATGCAGAGGTCAGTGCTGAGCAGGGGTGGGTTCAGTTTAAATGATTACTAAAAAAATATAAAAGTTTTTAAGAGGATGAAAAACCAGTGTTAGAACCCTCTCATTTCATCCTTTTGGTTTGGTGCTGTGAACTGGGAACAGACCGTGAAAGATGACCTCTGAACTGTAGGTAACAGCTTGAATTAAAGGCAAAACAGACCCAAATTTTGTTCATTTGTGAGGCCAGGCATGGAAGCTAACTGCAAGTTGGTTCCTGATCAAATATTTCTGCAGATGTATCTGCAGGTATTTCTGCAGGTAGCATCAGGAGATAGCGACGACAACATTTCGGGTATTACCTTTCGATGATTTGCCCCTCTACTGCCTGCCACCTCATAGTCCCCTGGCTCCATGCTGCCAGAGATCCATAAGCCCAACTGTCCTGGCCGACCCATCGTCTCCGCAACCTCCTGACCCACCAAACTCATTTCTTTCTACCTCGACTCCATTCTCTCCCCCTTGGGTCCAGGCACTTCCCTTCTACATTTGGGACACTAATCATGCCCTTCACCTCTTCAAAAACTTCCAGCTCCCCAGACCTTAGCGCTTCATCTTCACCATGGATGTGCAGTCCTTATACACATCCATTCTCCACAATAACAGCCTGCAGGCCCTCAGTTTCTACCTCTCCAAGAGACCCATCCAGTCCCCCACCACCAATAGCCTCTTCTGCCTCGCCAAATTAGTCCTCACTGTCAATAGCCTTTCCATTAACTTTTCCCATTTCCTCCAAATAGAGGGTATGAGCATGGACACTCACATGGGCCCTAGCTACGTATGCCTCTTTGTCGGCTACATGGAACAGTCCCTCTTCAGCACGTACACAGGTACTGTTCCCCAACTCTTCCATGTCACAATGATGACTGCATCAGTGCTGCATTCTGCACCCAAGCAGTTCATCAACTTTGCCAACAACTTCCGTCCTGTCTTTAAATTCACTTGGTCTCTCTCAGACACTTCCCTCCCCTTTCATGACCTCACTACTTCCATCTCTGCCGACAGTTTATAGACTGACATTTACTGTAAACTCTCAGACTCCCATAACTACCTGGACTACAACTCCTCCACCCTATATCCTGCAAAACCTCCATCCAGTTTTCAAAATTCCTCTGCATCTGCTCTGACAAGGAGACATTCCACTCCCAAGCATTCCAGATGCCCACCTATTTTAAACAATGTGCGTCCCTGCCCCCATCATCCACACAGTCCATCACTGCAACTCCACCATTCTCTGTTCCACAGCATTGTCCCGTAAACATAAAGACAGGGATTCCCCCTTATCCTCATGTGCCAACCCAATAGTCCCCGCATCCAACGTATAATCCTCAAACACTTCTGTTAAGCTGAACTAGACCCACCATCAAGACCATCTTCCCCTCCCCACCCCTCTCTGCCTTCCACAAGGGCCATTCCTCCTTCATCACTCCTTGTTTCGGCCACTCTCCCCAACCTTCTGCTGCAACCTTGGATGCAAAACCTGCCGACACACCACCTCCCTCACCTCCATCCAGGGCATTAAACAGTCCTTCCAAGTGAAACAGACGTTCACCTGCCTCTCCTCCAATCTAGTTTTTTGCATCTGTTGTTCCCGATGTGTCTTCCCTACATTGGTGAATCCAAACGTAAATTAAAAGAACGCAGAGTATCTCAGTCGGCCCATAAGGGCCAACCTGACCTCCCAGTCACTGCCCATTTCAATTCCCCTTCCCACTGGCTCTGACAATGGCATCCTTGGCATCCTCCATTGGCACAGTGAATCAGACCACAAATTGAAGGAATAACATCTTTTCTTCTGCCCGGGCAGCCTACAGCTCAGAGTACTCAACACTGAGTTCTCCAATTTCAAATAACCTTCCCACCCATCTCCCAACTCTCCTTCCTCCCTTCTATCCATCTTCCAACCAGATTCATTACTCCCATCATCTAACCAGGTCATACCCATTACCTGTATTAATCTACTGTTACCTCACTATTTTGCCCCTCTCCTCACCCACATTCTCCCACCCTGCTTTATCTGCAGCTTCCCCTACCTCCACCTCCATTCCTTAAGGGTTACCTATTAAGCGCAATGACTCAGTCTCAGAATCTCAGTTTCAGACGCAGGGGAATTGCCCAGTAGAATTTTCAATATCCCCAGCATTTCCCTCAGAGTCAGCCATTTTGGAAACCCAACATGGTACCAACATGCAACTCCAGTCTATGCTACTGAAAAGATTATTGCCCATAACATCTGGGCAATTTTGTTCTGCAACTTGCTGGAAATGAGCAGGGCAATAGTGCAATACCAGTGAGAGGGCAAATGGGATTGAAATAAACAAGTGAACGGAATGATCAAGATACCTCTTGCAGTGGGCAAAATGACAATGTACCACAGAGGAATGTATACATTAGATCTGGGGGTTAAGACTTAACAATTTAAGCATTTACACAGTGACAAACATGAGAATGCTAAATTGTACATCTAAAGTCATAATCAGAAAGTCTTTGCAGTTCATCCTCAATGAACAATGGAACGGCCAGACTTTATTTGCAACATAGCACTCTATTCTAGTTACAACATCACAGTAAGAATCATGAGCATTAGATAGGACACAGGATAGAGCAACAAAACTGATTGCTTGCACAAAATAAACAAACCTGCAGGAAAGATTGAATAAATGTATAAGCATGCACACACGAATCAGTTCTTAAAAATAAAGGTTAAAAACAGCCCAATTAGAATATTTTCATCAGTGAAAACCTTTAGAACAATTTTCCAAATGGGATAATATACACATTGAAACAGTCATTTAACAAAGAAAACATAATAATACAAGTTAATTATAGATAAACATTGGGTTAAATTACATTTTCTTAAATTTTGTTTTCCTAATGAATAGTATTAAACAAAATTATTTACCTTGATTCTTTCCAGTCGAATTAAGCCATTGGTTTAGGCTTCTAGTATACTTCTCCACTACCTGCTGAATCTTTCTTCCTGTTGGAATACATTCTTCTAAACTGGGACAACAATGATCAATGTCTTGATTTTCAACTGTGTCCTTGTTCACAGAGAGTGAAGTTGAAGTTGAGGGAGCAGTTGACTGTCCAGTAATGATGTCATGAGCAGTGGGGGAATGATCACCTATTAGAGAAACCAAAAAAAACCTCTAAGAACTATGCTAATCATACAGTACTGAAGATACAACATACAAGAGCAAAGATGTACTGCTGATGCTATGAAGCTCAGGTTTGACTGCATTTGGAATCGTGAAGTTTTGGGCCCTGGATCTAAGGAAGGACATTTGCCTTTGGAGGAGGTCCAAAAGAAGTTTACAAGACTGATCCCAGAGATGAAAGGTTTGTCACATGAGGAATAGTTGAGGTCTCTGGGACTGTACTCAATGGAGTTTGGAAGGATGATGGGGTTCGGTCCGAAACCTAGAGAATTTTGAGTGGCCTGAATAGAGTGGACATGGAAATGATGTTCCCATTAAGAGAGTAGGACCAGAAAGTACCGCATCAGTTAAATAATGCCCATTCATCCCTTGTTAATGCAAAAAATTATGTTGAATCCTGCAGAGTTGAGAATCGAACATACATATAAAATTGATTTGCACGACATTGAAATTATAAAACATCTGGGATGTCAAAATATGCTGCATCACAGAAGTTTCCACAGACAGTAGAATATGTGGAAATGAAAATTACAAACCTGGACTGACAGGACCAATATCTGTTGGTTCACTTGAAGGTAAACTCCCAGTGGATAGTGTTGTGGAAAATAGTTGACTTTCCTCAGGAGCTTTTTGAATATTACCAGACCAAGAACAAGGAAATAACACCTGTAGCATATAATGATGTTAGATTTCACTTTTTATACAACAGATTCTAAAGCATAGAACAATAAAAGGGAAATAATAGATTTTTTTTCCCAATTACTCCTCGGAGATAAATTTAAAGTTAAAATAAAATGCTCAACACCAGCATGAAAAACACTGAATCAGCCTGAGGGAAGTCATATTCCATATATTTGTTTCACCTCTCAAAGAAAAATTAAAGAGATGATCATTGTGTATCTTAGAATTGCAATAGGACGAGTCGGGAGACTAACAGAGAATCGTGCTTCAACAGAAAACTTCTTACAGAAGACACGGTAGTTTATTTTCTTAATGCATTGGATGATTCTTGGCTAACTCCAACGACAATGAGTAGAATAGCACTAAGGTGCAATTCAGCTCTTCCTACAGTTAATGGGCAGTTTAGGAAAAAAGATCAAATCAGCAGAATTCAGGGAGATCATCATAGCAAATTGAATGCTGTAGCTAAACTAATATGGAAAGGAATCTCAAAAAAGTTTACATAAAAAGGAGACACGAACCATGATATATTTAGCAAGAGAATTAACATTTTGACAGTTCCCAAATAAACTTTCACCATCCCCCACGGAATCAGTGAAATCTCACTATTCAGGTATATTTAATATCAAGTTTCAAGACATTCTCAGACCCAGTTAAAATTGCACATAGCAATTTATTCATACTTTCCCATTTTTATGGATAAATTTCAAAAGGCCATTTAATAGTCAAGATTAGATTAAAAACTATGATACCATAAACATCTTAATTTAACTCTGAACTGCATTCAGTAGGCAGCAAACTTACATACTTTACTGAGGTTAATGCTACACCTTGGTAAAAAATCATGGTAAAAAAGCATTTGTTGGCTAATCTGGGTTTTATTACAATTAATTAACCCCTCAAATATGTTGTTTCATACAGTATTGTGATCTCTAAAATCCAAACAACAAAAGCAGCTGTTACTGAATGTCGTCAAAATGTTGCATTTTAGACGCCTCAACAATAATAATGCTGCAAGAAAGTGGTGTTTAAACATGAAGATCAAGCTGACTGTTTTTGTATTAATGACTTAAGCATACTTTTTAATATACTAGACACTAAATCACTAATTTGTTTTTAAATCAAGTACAAGGATTGGAGGGAGGAGAATGTTGTTTCTCTTTTCAAGAAAGGGAATAGGAAAGTCCCTGGCAATTACAGACCAGTCAGTCTTACGTCTGAGGTCAGCAAGGTTTTGGAAAGAATTCTGAGGCATGGGATTTATGACTATTTGGAAAAGCATAGTGTGATTACAAGCAGTCAGCATGGCTTTGTGAGGGGAAGGTCTTGCCTCACAAATCTTATTGAGTTCTTCGAGGTGGTGTCAAGACAGGTTGACTAAGGTCAGGCAATGGACGTGGTGTATATGAACTTCAGCAAGACATTTGATAAGCTCGGTCATCAAGTCAGGAGGTATGGGATACAGGGAGATTTGGCTCTCTGGATTCAGAATTAGTTGGCTGACAGAAGGCAGAGGGTGGTTGTAGATGGAAAGTATTCTGCCTGGAGGTCAGTGGTGAGTGGGGTCACCTTGTATTTCTTCTAAATGACTTGGATGAGGAGGTTGAGGGGTGGGCTAGTAAATTTGCAGATGACGCAAAGGTTGAGGTGCCGTTGATAGTATCGAGGGCCATTGCAGGCTGCAGTGTGACACTGATAGGATGCAGAGCTGGGTAGAGAAATGACAGATGGAGTTCAATATGGATAAATGCGAAGTGATGCATTTTGGAAGGTCAAATTTGAATACTGAATATAGGATTAAAACCAGAATTCTTGGCAGTGTGGAGGAACAGCGGGTTCTTGGTGTTCAAGTGCCTACATCCCTCAAAGTTGACACCAAGTGAGTAGGATTGTTAAGAAAGCATGTGGTATTTTGGCTTTCATTAACAAAGGGATCAAGTTTAAGAGCTGGGAGGTTTTGCTGCCGCTCTACAAATCCCACACTTTGAATACTATGTCCCGTTCAGGTTGCCCTATTTTAGGGGAGATGCGGAGGCTTTGGAGAGGGTGCAAAGAAGGTCTACCAGGATGCTGCCTGGACTGGACAGCTTGTCTTACGAAGAGAGGTTGACTAAGCTCGGACTCTTCTCTCTGGAGAGAAGAAGGGAGAGAGGTATACAAGGTAATGAGAGACATGGATGGAGTCAATAGCCAGAGACTTTACCCCAGGGCAGGACTGACTGCCATAAGGAGTCATAGTTTGAAGACGTTAGGAGGAAGGTATAGAAGAGACATCAGAGGTAGGTTCTTCACGCACAAAGTTGTGAACACATGGAATGCATTGCCAGCGGTAATGGTGGAAGCACAGTCATTAGGGTCATTCAAACGACTACTGGACATGCACAACTGTAAATTGAGGGTTGCATAGGTTGTTTTATTTTAGATTGAGATCAATCCTCGGCACAACATTGTGGGCTAAGGAGCCTGTTCTGTGCTGTACTTTTCTATATTCTGTGTTCTGTACTTTAAGGTTAAGTGTTATTCAGCATTACAAGTCAACATAGTGTTTTCTTAATTTACTGTTTCTAAAAAGGAACAAATTATAGTGCATTTAAGATAATGAAATATTCCATTCTGCTTCACAAGAGCAAAAAAACAAAGTATGACACCAAAAATATACAATATTAGGTCAGTTGACCATAAGGTTAGGTCATATGTTTAGGGTTTGAGGAGTGTTTCAAAAGGAGGAAATAAATACAGAGGAGGAGAGCTGGTGAAGATATTTAAGTTATGTAGATTTTAAGCTCTAAGGGAATAGCTACTTCTAATGATAAAGCAATTAAAATCAAGGATCCACAAGTGGCCAGAATTAGAGCATCACAGATAGCTCTGATATTATTGGGTTACAGAAGATTAAAGAGATAGAGGTGGCATGCACATGTTTGTTTTTAAAACTACAGGAGAATTTTTAAAATGAAGACACTGCTTGACCAGCAGCAGCAAGCACAGTTTATAGAGTAATGCAGCATGGAAGCAGATCATTTGATCCAATAAGTCGAACATAATCCCAAACTAAGCTCATCCCACCTACCTACCACCAGCACATACTCCTCTAAACCTTTCCTATTCATGTACATAAACAAACATATTTTATGACGTGGAGGTGCCGGTGTTGGACTCAAGTGGACAGACTTAAAAATCACAACATTAGGTTATAGCCCAACAGGCTTATTTGGAAGTACAAGTTTTCAGAGCAATGCTGACCAACCTTCCATCCAATTTACTCAGCGAGCAAACTTACATCCAATTTATCTCCTTTATCCTTTTTTTCCTTTCCTCATTTGAGTTTGGCATTGGGAGTCAACCAGAAATTACCACTTTTAAAAGGTACTTTAAACCTTTGACCAAACTTCTTAAATTCACTGTGTACTGCTTTAATCTTTTCCCCTAAAAATATCAACTAGGAGAAAGTGAGGTCTGCAGATGCTGGAGATCAGGAGCTGAAAAATGTGTTGCTGGAAAAGCACAGCAGGTCAGGCAGCATCCAAGGAGCAGGAGAATCGACGTTTCGGGCAGAAGTCCTGAAGAATTCCTGAAGAAGGGCTTATACCCGAAACGTCGATTCTCCTGCTCCTTGGATGCTGCCTGACCTGCTGCGCTTTTCCACCAACACATTTTTCAGCCCTAAAAATACCAATCTAACCAATGCATACAATTATTTCCAGCTTTCCCCTTTAACAATATGCTTGAAACGTTTAGAGATTTCCTTAATCCTAGCACCAGGAAAGCAACATACCATCCTAAATTTACATTCAATGCCACAGGATCTCCTGTCCATGATTTTGACAGGAGAATCCCCTCTAACAATGATGCTATTAACTTTTGTCAAACATTGCCCAACATAAAAATCACTGAGCAGGAATATCATTGATACATATAAAATTCTAAGAGGTCTAGACAGGCTAGATGCAGAGAGGATGTCCCAGGTGGGGTGAGTCCAGAACCAGGGGTCATAGTTGAAGTGATAAACTTCTAGGAGGAGGAATTTATTCACTCAAAGAATGGTAAACCTGTGAAATTCACTATCACAGAGGTGATTCAGACCAAAACATGGTTTGAGGAGGTAGATATAGGTGTTGCTAAATGGATCAAGGGGAGGTGGGATTAGGGAATTGACCTCAGCCACAATTATACTGCATGGCAGAGCAGGCTCAAGATGTTGAATGAACCTACTCTTGCTCCTTTCTTCTGCTTCTTCTTCATGCATCATTGCTCTACAGAAAGAACTGTTAGGTTATAAGAAAAGTAATAACCATTTCTACATGCACACACAGAAACAAACAAACAAACAAACATGCATAGAATCGTATGCAAAATACTGAGCTCAGTTCAAGTGTAGTGAACATCACTGGAAATATTTTAAAATCAGTAATTAAGTATTTTCATCATTGCTCAGAACAAAAAGTACTTACAATCACAGAAGAAATATCCATTTATTCATCCACACAATAACTTCAACACACACCTCCCTCTCCACCAACACACACACACACACACACACACACACACACACACACACACACACACACACACACACACACACACACACAGCTTCTCTGGTCTGATCACTAATCATTCATTATTTGATTAAATAATGATCAGATTTGGCTATTTTTCATCATTGACCCACTGAATACTCCAGTAGATCTCAGAAGAGATTCAGATGGATTATAACAAACACATGTGCCCTTTCCACTTAATTACCTCTCCCTTGACTTGGCAATGTAACCATTTCCCTACTTTAAATTCTATGGCACAATAAAGTACCTCTAGCTCAGCTTAACAGAAACCAGATTCAAAATGAAGTCAAAACCAAAAAAAAGTCTAATGTATTTAAAATATCAGATCCCGATGCCAGCAATTGAGGAAATATTACAAATTAAGAGTTTACTAGACTATGTCTCAACAACTTATTGATTCATAAATACCGAAATGAGCAGAAAAATATATTTGACGGTAACCATAGATGTATTAATATTAAAAGTGTGATGGACTGCTTACTTGCTATATCAATCAGAATGAACACTTATGCTTTACAATAATACTGATATTCATAATAAAATTATTACTTGCCTTACTAGCTGTATGATCGGTGGGACCAGCAAATGCAAGCATACTGCTTTCAACATGAGAGGAACCTAATTTAAAGTAAATAGAAAGAATCAGCACAACTGACACTAAACCTAGTCAGTCTGGAATTCATTCTTTCTGTAGATTCGTGCATCATTTCATCTATCATAAACTCATCCATATAGCGGTCAAAATCTTATTAAAAACAGCATTAACTGAGTTATTAGACTTTTGGAAATGAAAATTATTTTCAGCCTCAAATGTTACAACTTTCAGTTATTTATTCTTCTTGCTTTGATCTTTCTTTTGCCTAGCAAAGATGTACCAACAGGGTATGTCTGTAACTAACATCAAAACTTGCTTTAAAAAATACTTTTAGGATAACTAAAGGCTGAAATTTCTAAGTAATCAAATTAGACTTTCTTTATACTGCTGCAAGTTTGCAGTAACATAGACACTAACTGAATAAATATCAAACCAAATAAACTGCACATCTTCAGAAATTAACTTAGGGTAGACAAGACATGTTAAAAAAAAAAGAGAAAACAAATACTTGGGTATTACAACAAATTAATTACAATTTCTTACATTATTTGAAGAGACCCCCAAAATTATACTTAATCTTTTTTTTAAAAAAAGAATGTCATACATTCAGAGCAAATTGGTTTCGCAGGTCAGTCAACAGTTAATACACATTTCAAGTTTCCCTGGAGGTTGTGGTCAGCTGCTTACTCAAAGCTGGTTAATATGCAATTTATTTAGTTTGATATTTGTTCAGTTAGTGTATACGTAACTGCAACCATGCCTTGTTCTGGAGGATGTCAAACTTCTTGAGTAATGTTGGAGTTGCACTCGTCCAAGAAAGTGGGGACTATTCCATCAGATTCTTGCTTTTTGCCTTGTAGATGACCAAGGAGCTTTGGAGTGTCAGAAGGTGAGTTGGTCACTGCAGAATTCCTGTTTTTGTCAGCCCAGTATTTATATAGCAAGTCTAGTTGAGTTTCTGATCAATGATAATCACCACAGTGTTGACACCAGGATATTTAGCAAAGTTATTGCAACTGACTGTCAGGATGCAACAATTCAGTTCTCTTGCTGAAGATGGTCATTGCCTGGCACTTCTGGGGCACAAATGTTATTTGTCAAGTTAGCCAAAACCCGAACGTTGTCCAGGCCGTATTGAAATTGGACACAGACTGAAGTAGTATAAATCATCATGAATGGTGCTAAATAATCGCTCAACCATCCACTAACATCACCACTTCTACCTTATAACTGAGAGGAAGTCAGCAATGAAGCAGCTAAAGGTGGTTTTGCCTTGAACACCTGAAAAGATGTCAGAGAACTGGAACATCAGCCTTCAAAAGCTACAACCATTTTCCTTCGTGATAGGTATGACTCCAACCAGCAAATCTTACTCCTAATTCCCACTGTGTCCAGGTTTGACAAGCGCACTTTGATGACACACTCGACCAAAAGTGGCCTTGATGTAAAGAGCACTGTTTCTCACCTCACCTCTGGAATTCGACTCATTTGTTTAGGTTACAAGTTAACCTAATAAGTTAAGTGATTCTGACAGAAACCAAATTAGGCAAAAACGAATAGGTTATTTTGAAACAAGTCCGAGCAATGTTGATAAACCCTTACCATCAGTTTACTGAAAGTTTCAAAAATTGAACTGAATATCAATTAAACAGAATTGTCTAAAAAGGTAAGGAACCTAGAAGTACAGACTTTTAATATTTAACAAATACAAATGCACTTTTTATTTTACCTTGTCCTGCGAGACTGCTAATCTCCAATTTCAGTTTCTCTCTCCAAGTCATTCTGCTCATTCGAAGGGAGTCTACAGTGCAATTTGAAATATTAGACATTTGATGGCTGCTGCTTGTTGATACATTTGACAAATCTATTTCAGAGGAACAGGATGAATCTATCAGCTTTGGCCTTGACTCTTCAGCTTCTGAGCAACAGCAGTTATCTAAAGGCGTATTCCTGTTGACTGATGCAGAACAGAACACAATTAAGGATGGCAACTGTATACCAATCACTAATATCATCTAGGTAGGAATTAAATATTTTATTTAAAACTGTTTTGTTAAAATTAGCTTCTACTGCAAATGTTGTTGACCATACCGATTTTCCATTATGCCATTTTTTGTGGTAAAGGTTCCATTAGAATAATTTCAAGTTTTGTGTTCAGGCAAACAACAAGACCCTTCAAATTTCCAATCTGCTTAAAGTGCACATTGCTGCAACGAACATAAAGTTGGTTTTTTTTGTAAATGAGTTGGAAAATCTTCCGAATTCAATAATTCAAAAATACCTAAAGAGTCAGTTTTTGAATTTCCATTCAAAGTCTCATTTGTTACTTGTTCAAAACCATCTGTTCTTATTTTTGGACTTAAGTTGCTAAATGTTCAACTAAGCACAAGCAAGCAGCTGGCCAAAACAGGGGACACTCCACTCATTTAGAGTCACAGTCATGCAGCATGGAAACAGACCATGGTCCAACCAGACCTTGATGACCATAATCCTAAACTAAACTAATCCCACCTGCCTGATGTCCCTCCAAACCTTTGGTATTCACGTATCCATCCAAATGTCTTTCAAATGCTGCAATTTTACCCACATTCATCGCTTCCTCAGGAAATTCATTCCACACATGAACCACCCTCAAAAAAATAATCTGCCTCATGTCATTTTTAAATCCCTCTCCTCTCATCTTAATGTGCCCCCTTGTCTTGAAATCCCCCATCTTATGGAAAAGACTACTACCATAAACTCCACAAATACCTCATTATTTTATGAACTTCTCAGATCACCTGTCAAATCTCCAGTGAAAGAACTGCCAGCCTATCCAGCCTCTTTATAACTCAAACATTCCGGTAAATCTCTTCTGAACCCTCTTCAGCTGGATTATATTTTTTATATAACTGAGTGACCAGAACTGAACACAGTACTGGGGCAGCACGTTGGCTCAGTGGTTAGCACTGTTGCCTCACAGCACCAGGTCCCAGATTTGATTCCAGCCTCTGGCTACTGTCTGTGTGGAGTTTGCACATTCTCCCAGTGTCTGCGTGGGTTTCTTCCGGGTGCTCTGGAACCCTCCCACAGTCCAAAGATAACAGCTGCTCCTTTATTGAAGTATTTTAGGTGTTGGAGGTGATTTCCTCAAAGTCCAGGAGCAGTAATTACTGTTTTATATGCTGTTGTATTGTTTTGGAATTTTGGGGAAAAAAGTCAAAACAACATCAGTTTTAAAAGGGAGAAGAACAAAGGAAGCACTTGGTGAGGTCAGTGCAGGAGAGAGAGAGAAACTGGCACAGCAGTGAACCTGCAGTTACTGCCTTCGATGTCCAGCGATACATGAATTCAAACAGCAGAGTGCGTCTGGGATGATTAGCAAACAGTGAAATTCACAACTGATATTGAAGGAACTGTTTGGGTGAAGTTCACAGCACAGAAGCAGATAGGCGTATTGTTTTTATGTGTAACCTACAGAAAATCTGCAGCAGTGAGTAGAGTGGGATCTTTCTTGATTATATGTTTTTTGACATATGTCTCTTGATTAAACTTAAAATTTAAGCCAGAACTATTAACTTAACCTGGGGCAGTGTTTTGTAGAGGAATACAGTGGTGTAATTTTCTGGGTCTGTAGATTGTGAAGGAGTAAAAATGGTCTTTAGTAGAGTGATACACACTTTTTGTCAGATGTGGGAGTTTAAAGAGAGTTTAAGGGTTACTGTGGATTATATCTGCAATAAATGCTGTTGGTTGTGAATCTTATCAGATTGAATGGATCGGTTGGAGAGACAGTTAGAAGCAATGAGAAATTTGCAACAGCAACAGTATGTGATGGATGCAGTTATAGGAAGGGGTTGGGGGAAATCTCAGATACAGTCACATACATGGGTTAACTCCAGGAAAGGTAAGAGATAGGCAGCTAGTGCAGGAGCTTTCTATGGCTATACCCATTTCAAACAAGTATGCTGTTTTGGAAAATGTAGGGGTGATAGATTCTCAGGGGAACGTAGCATGAACAGCCAAGTTTCTGGTATTGAGACTGGCTCTAATGCATCAAGGGGTACGCCAGGTTCCAAGAAATCAATTGTGTTAGGGGACTCCCTAGTCTGAAGTACAGACAGACGTTTCTGTGGCCAGCAGTGAAAAGTCAGAATGGTGTGTTGCTTCCCTGGTGCCAGGACCAAGGATGTCTCAGAGAGGGTGTAGAATGTTCTCAAGGGGGAGAGGGGCCAGCAAGAGGTCATTGTCCATATTGGAACCAACAACATAGGAAGGGAAAAAGGTTGAGATTCTGAAGGGTGATTACAGAGAGTTAGGCAGGAATTTAAAAAGGAGGTCCTCAAGCGTAGTAATATCTGGAATACTCCCGGTGCTATGAGCTAGTGAGGGCAGGAATACGAGGATAGAGCTGATGAATGCAAGGCTGAAGGGCTGGTGTATGGGTGAAAGCTTCACTTGTGTGGACCATTGGGGTAGAAGTGACCTGTACAAGGAGGATGGTTTGCACCTAAATTGGAAGGGGACTAACATGCTGGCAGGGAGATTTGCTAGAGCTGCTCAGGAGGATTTAAACTCGTAAGGTTTGGGGGGAAACCCAGGGAGATAGTGAGGAAAGAAATCAATCTGAGACTTGTGCAGCTGAGAACACAAACGAGTCAGTCAGGGCAGGCAGGGACAAGGTAGGACTGATAAATTAAACTGCATTTATTTCAATTCAAGGGGCCTAACAGGGAAGACAAATGAACTCAGGGCATAGTTAGGAACATGGGACTGGGATATCATAGCAATTACAGAAACATGGCTCAGGGATGGGCAGGACTGGCAGCTTAATGTTCCAGGATATAAATGCTACAGCAAGGATAGAAAGGGAGGCAAAGAGAGGAGGGGAAGTGCCATTTTTGATAAGGGATAGCATTACAGCCGTGCTGAGGGAGGATATTTTTGGAAATACATCCAGGAAAGTTATTTGGGTGGAACTGAGAAATAAGAAAGGGATGATCGCCTTATTGGGATTGTATTATAGACCCCCTAACAGTCAGAGGGAAATTGAGAAACAAACTTGTAAGGAGATCTCAGCTATCTGTAAGAATAATAGGGTGGTTATGGTAGGGGATTTTCTCTTTCCAAACATAGACTAGGACTGCCATAGTGTTAAGGATTCAGATGGAGAAGAATTTGTTAAGTGTGTACAAGAAAATTTTCTGATCCAGTTTATGGATGGACCTACTAGAGAAGGTGCAAAACTTGACCTATTCTTGGGAAATAAGGCACGGCAGGTGACTAAGGGGTCAGTGGGAGAACACTTTGGGGCCAACAACCATAATTCTATTTAATTTAAAATAGTAATGGAAAAGGATAGACCAGATCTAAAAATTGAAGTCCTAAATTGGAGAAAGGCCAATTGTGACGGCATTGGGCAAGAACTGTGGTGGCACAGTGGCTCAGCGGTTAGCACGGTTTCCTCACAACGCTGGGGGGCGGGGGGGGGCGTGGAGATTCTTCAGGCTTATGCTCGAAACATCGATTCTCCTGTTCCTTGGATGCTGCCTGACCTGCTGCGCTTTTCCAACAACACATTTTCAGCTCTGATCTCCAGCATCTGCAGTCCTCACTTTCTCCCCTCAAAAGATCAGCAAGGCAGCCTTTCTGTGGAGCCACAGGAGATGGGGGGGGGGGGGGGGGGGGGGGGGGGGGGGGGGGGGGGGGGGGGGGAGGAGGAAAGATACTAAACAAGTATTTTGCATCAGTATTTACTGTGGAAAAGGATAAGGAAGATATAGAAAGTAGCGACATAGATGGTGACACCTTGCAAAGTGTCCATATTACAGAGGAGGAAATGCTGGATGTCTTGAAATGCATAAAGGTGGATAAATCCCCAAGACTTGATCAGGTGTACCCTAGAACTCTGTGGGAAGCTGGAGAAGTGATTGCTGGGCCTCTTGCTGAGATATTTGTATCATTGATAGTCACAGGTTGGCAAATGCGATGCCACTCTTTAAGAAGGGTAGTAAGGATAAGCCAGGGAACTATTGGCCAGTGAGCCTGACCTCGATGGTGGGCAAGCTGTTGGAAGGAATCCTGAGGGACAGGATGTACATGTATTTGGAAAGGCAAGGACTGATTAGGGATTGTCAACATGGCTTTGTGCCTGGGAAATCATGATTAGATTAGATTACTTACAGTGTGGAAACAGGCCCTTCAGCCCAACAACTCCACACCAACCCGCCGAAGCGCAACCCACCGATTCCCCTACATTTACTCCTTTACCTAACACCATGGGCAATTTAGCATGGCCAATTCACCTGACCTGCACATCTTTGGACTGTGGGAGGAAACCAGAGCATCCGGAGGAAACCCACACAGACACTGGGAGAACATGCAAACTCCACAGTCAGTCGCCTGAGTCGGGAATTGAACCCAGGTCTCTGGCGCGGTGAGGCAGCAGTGCTAACCACTGTGCCACCGTGCCGCCCAACTTGATTGAGTTTTTTGAAGTAGTAACAAAGAGGACTGATGAGGGCAGAGCGGTAGATGTGATCTATATGGACTTCAGTAAGGCATTTGACAGGGTCCCCCACGGAAGACTGATTAGCAAGGTTAGACCTCACTGAATACAGGAACAACTAGCCATTTGGATACAGAACTGGCTCAAAAGGTACAAGACAGAGGGTGGTGGTAGAGGGTTGTTTTTTCAGACTGGAGGCCTGTGACCAGTGGAGTGCCACAAGGATCAGTGCGGAGTCCTCTACTTTTTATCATTAGCATAAATGATTTGGATGCGAGCATTAATGATACAGTTAGTAAGTTTGCAGATGACACCAAAATTGGAGATGTAGTGGACAGCGAATCAAGGTTACCGCAGATTACAACAGGATCTTGACCAGATGGGCCAATGAACTGAGGAGTGGTAGATGGAGGTTAATTCAGATAATGCAAGGTGCTGCATTTTGGGAAAGCAAATCTTAGCAGGACTTATACACTTAAAGGTAAGGTCCTAGGGAGTGCTGCTGATCAAAGAGACCTTGGAGTGCAGGTTCATAGCTCCTTGAAAGTAGAGTCGCAGGTAGATAGGATAGTGTAGAAGGTGTTTGGTATCAAAAGAGAAAATGCTGGAAAATCTCAACAGGTCTGGCAGCATCTGGAAGGAGAGAAAACAGCTGACATTGAATCTAACTGACCCTTTGTCAAAGGTGTTTGGTATGCTTTCCTTTATTGGTCAGAGTGTTGAGTACAGGAGTTGGGATGTCATTTGCGGCTGTACAGGACATTGGTTAGGCCACTGTTGAAATTTGCATGCAGTTCTGGTCTCCTTCCTATTGGAAAGATGTTGTGAAACTTGAAAGGATTCAGAAAAGATTTACAAAGATGTTGCCACAGTTGGAGGATTTGAGCGAAAGGTAGAGGCTGAACAGGCTGGGGCTATTTTCCCTGGAGCGTCGGAGGCAGAGGGGGTGAACTTAGAGGTTTACAAAATTATGAGGGGCATGGATAGGGTAAGTAGGCAAAGTCTTTTCTCTGTGGTCATGGAGTCCAGAACTAGAGGTTTAGGGGGAAAGAGGGGAAAGATATAAAAGAGACCGAAGGGCAACATTTTCACGCAGAAAATGTATGGAATGAGCTGCCAGAGGAAGTGGTGGTGGCTGGTACAATTGCAACATTTAAAAGGCATTTGGATGGGTACACGAATAGGAAGGGTTTGGAGGGATATGGGCCAGGTGCTGACAGGTGGGACTAGATTCCGTTGGGATATCTGGTCAGCGTAGACGGGTTGGACCAAAGGGTCTGTTTCCATGCTGTACATCTCTATGGCTCTATGATTAAGAGATTGCATTGAACCAAGTTGTCTATACCTAAAGTAAGATTCTCTTTCAGACTTGGCTGGAACCTCAAAATCTTTATTCATCCATTGTTCCTTCACTTTAGCAGCCTTCCCCTTCACTTAAACAGGAACAAAATACCTCTGAACTCTCATCATCACACTATCCAACGCCTACTTGTCAGATGTCTTTTTAACTGCAAAAGTCTACTCCAATCAACTTTTGAAAATTCTTGTCTCATACCATTAAGATTTGCCTTATTCCAATTAAAATCGTTAACTTTTATGGAAGGCATGTCCTTTTCCACAACCGTTTTAAAACCAATAGAATTATGATTGCAAGACCCAAAGTGTTCCCCAACCTTTACTTCAGTCACCTGCCCTACCTTCTTGCTCAAGTTCTAGCTTTGCTTCTGCTCTTGTAGGAGTATCCACATATTGATAAAGAATTTTTTTTCTTGAACATGTGATAATTTCTGCACCATCCGAACCTCTAACTGTGGTAGTCCCAGTCAATGTTTGGAAAGTTAAAATCCCCCATTATTACAATCTAATTATGATTACAAAAATCCGAGATCTCTGATATTGGTTTCTCAATTTCTTTCTTACTGTTTGGGTGGTGGGCTATAGTACAATCCCAAAGTGAGCTTTCCTTTATTATTTGTAATTTCTACCCATAAACTTTCACTGGATAATTTTTCAGAAATATCTTCCCTAGTTACTGCAGTAATGTATTCTTTAACCAAAATTCCTTAATCCCCCCTTCCTTTCTTGCCTCCTTTTCTATACTTCCTACAGTATCTAAAACCCAGAACATTGAGCTGCCAGTCTTGTCCATCTCTCAGCCAAGTTTCTGCAATAGCTATGCCGTCCCAATCCCATGTTCTTAAACATGCCGAGTTCATGAGCCTTACCTCTAAGACCCCTTGTATTGAAATAAACGTGGGCAGCACAGTGGTTAGCACTGCTGCCTCCCAACACCAGGATCAATTCCAGCCTCAGGTGATTGTCTGTGTGGAGTTTGCATATTCTCCATGTCTGCATGGGTTTCCTCCGGGTGCTCCGGTTTCCTCCCACAGTACAAAGATGTGCAGATCAGGTGAATTGGCCCTGCTAGAGTGTGAGGGTAATTAGTCAGAGGGAAATGAGTCTGGGTGGGTTACTCTGAGGGTCGGTGTGGACTGGTTGGGCCGAAAGGCCTGTTTCCACACTGTAGGGAATGTAATCTAATCTAGTTCTTCAGAGTTACTACATTGTCTGACTCTCTTATCTATCTTTTCTAATTGATGTGGTGTCCTCACATTCAGAGCCAATCCCTTCAATCCTTCCATTTACATTGCTACTTAAAATTCCACTATTCACTTTCTATATCAGCCTAAAGTTTCCCTTAATGGAATTAGCAAATCTCCCTGCTAAGACATTGGTCCCTTTCCAGTTCAGGTTAGATCCATCCTTTTTGAGCAGGTCTTTCCGATCTCAAAAGACATTCCAACTGTTCAAAAACCTGAATCCCTGAATATACCAGTCCTTCAGCCATTGATTTATCTCATTTAACCTTTTGTTCTTTCTCTCGTTTGATTTTAGCACTGGGAGTAAACCAGAAATTACTACTTTTAAGGTTTTATCTTTTAATCTTCTACCTAATCTCTTAAATTCATTCTGTACTGCTTTAAACTCTTCCTTAAAATGTCATTCCTACCATCACGCAAAATAATTTCTGGCTTCTCAACCTCATCTTTAACAATATGTTTGAAACATTTAGAGATGCCCTTAATCCTAGCACCAGGAAAGCAACAAACCATACTAAAGAATCACTGCCACAGAACCTCCTGTCTATGCCTCTGACAGGAGAGTCCTCTATAAAAAGTAACTCCATTCAATCTTGTTAAATTCTGCCCAATGTAACAATTGTTTTAAATGTCCAATAACTGACTGGCCTTCCATTTTCCTCAGGAGACTCTCTCTTTCAAAGTTCCAAAAACTGAATATCTAATTGATGGAGGCATAGCCATTGGAGACTTTTGAACAACCTTCTTACCTTTCCTGACAGTCACCCATCCATCTGACTTATACTGCTGGGTAATAACTTTTCTACTAGTCAGCTCACTCTGTACCTTAATTGCCTTAATAACATTAAGCCTAAAGTTTCAATATTTTATTTGTAAGTGTTAATGTTAAAATGGAAAAAAATTTAAAATACATGTATAAAACTTAAATAAAACCAACCATTTAGCTGATTATTAAATAAAAATGATTCCTCTTCAATAAATTGCTCGAGGAAAAGAAGAAAATCTTTACAGCTGACCACATAGGGCTTTTCAGAATGAAAACTCCTGAATTAAAATGAAACTATTCAGTTTTTAAAAAAAACCTTTGCAATGCAAAAAAACTCTTCTAAAACACCTGGACTTTTTAAAATTTTTGAGTTAAGAATAAAAAACATAAGAATTCACTGTAAACCCTTAAACTTGTTTTAAAACGATCTCAGTTTGAAAAAGAGACTTTTTTTGTTTTATTTTAAATGAAAATAAAACAAAATGGGAAAAAAATTATATTAGTAAACTATAATGACTAAAGTAACTATAAAATTGAGCAAGATCCCAAAATGGCCATAAAAACAGACACCATTTTGTGTAGGTACACCATTTCGGGTAGGTACACCATTTCAGATCAGTTGGCTGGACATCTGGCTTGCAATACAGAGTGACGCCAACAGCACAGGTTCAATGCTGTTCCACCTGAGGTTACCATAAAGGTTCCCCCTTTTTAACCTCTCCCCTCACCCGAGTTGTGGTGACCCTCAGGTTATACCATCACCAGTCTCTTTAAAAAAACTGAAAGAACTACAGATGCTGTAAATCAGAAACAAAAACAAACGGTGCTGGCAGCACCTGCGAAGAGAAATCAAAGTTAATATTTTGGGTCTAGTTACTCTTCCTCAGAACTGATCGTAGCTCAGAAAATATGGATTTATATGCAGAGGCAAGAATCGCGGGGGGGGGGGGGGGGAAAGGAGTTATAGATAGGTAGGGATAGAGTCCAAACAATTTGGCCGGGAGGGTGAATAGCTGTTAATGGAGACACAGTTAGTGGCTAACAATGTGTAAACATTGTGTGTAACGGCAGATTATATGATAACAAGGCCTAGTGTGTGTGGTGTAAGGGGCAGGGACACAGAGTTCAGACCTTAAAAATTATTGAATTCATATTGAATCCAGAGGGCTGCAGGGTCCCCAAGTGGAAAATGAGATCTTCTACTTCTGGCTTGCGCGGAGCTTCGCTGGAGACACAGATGTTGGCCAGGGAACAGGATGGTGTGTTAAAGTGGCAGGCAACAGGAAGCTCAGGGTCTTTCTTGCTGACAGAATGTAGATTTTCCGCGAAATGGTTACCCAGTATATGCTTCACTTCCCCAATGTAAAGGAGACCACATTGTGAACAGCGAATGCAGTAGACTTGATTGTGACAGGCGCAGGTAAAAATGCAGCTTCACCTGGAAGGTACGTTTGGGCCCTTGGATTCGGAGGACAGGGGGAGATACATGGGCAGGGGAAAGTGCCATGGGGTGGGGCAGCAGAGAGGATTATTGGGAGTGGACTACGGTGTCCCGGAGGGTGGATAAGGGAAGGGAGAGAAATGCGCTTCTGGTGATGGCTTCTTGCTGGACGTGGAAGAAATGGCAGCTGATGATCTTCTGGACGTGGATGCCACCAGTGGGATGGTAGTGGGGACAGGTCAGACCTTTGCTGCAGAAAGAAGCGGAGAGCGCCCAGAACATCCTGGTGGGGGATGGTCGTATAAAAGGTATTGCACATCCAGTCTCTCTTTAATGAGAACACAAGAGTACAGCAACTATACCATACCATCTGAAGACTTCAGAATGATATCAAACATCCAAAAGTGACTTGCCTGCAGGATGGCCTGCAGCTGAAGAATGTGTCTGTAGTTTGACTGCTTGCTAGATTTGTTTAGTTATATTTCTCACAAAAAACAGATTTGAGAATCCAAGTTTAAAAAAAAAAACAGGTATGCTGTTGAACATTCAATCCCACACTACCTAATCTGTAGTCCGATCGTGGTGATTATACCTTGCCTTTTGGTTGTGGAATACCCCTGTAGTTGGGGAAATAGAACAAAAAGCTGCAGAAAATAAATATTTTGGAAGAAAGCTTCACTTTAATTTGTCATAAAGCTATGAATATAATTGCAATTCAAGAAACAAAAATAAAAATAAAATAGTAGTTACCAAATAGAGACAGTCTGTCACTTTTAGGGGATTCTCCTTCCTGAATTGCACTTAATTCATGCTGGTCAAACAGCCCAAAAAGTCCCAGTCTTATCTTGGTTACAGGTGGCTTAGAAGGTCGCCGATATTGATCCTCTCTTGAGAGCGCTTCAACATTTTGAGATGCTGAGAAATAACTTCCTTTGCAAGTGGGAACTAGATTACAATAAAACATTGAAATAAGATAGGTTAATATCACTTAATTAATATCACTTAATTAATAATTTCCTACACAAGAAAACAATCACTAAAACAGTGTGCTTAAAGTGTCAAAGAATGATATATGAGGATCTTTCAGGGAAAGAAAGCTTGAATAACGCAGCAGTTACAAAAAGGCTTACATACTAATTGCACAAGAATATTTTGTTCTAAATATCATTTCACTTAGTACTAATTAAGTTAGTTTTGTGTAGAATTCCCAAGATTTCTAGTTAAATTGACCAGTTCGTATCAATTTGGAATCATAGGACCACTGAGGAGTTAATGTACCATTTAGTGAAGTTGTTAGCTGCAGATCTTCCAGCTGATCTTCATTTTTTAGTTGGAAATTGTCCTTGGTTGGTCCAGTGTTCAAGTCCTAGAAATTTGCAGAAATGATGATGTTGGATGAAAATGCTCAACATTTCCACTTTCAGATGTGACTTCACAATGCAACAAGAGTCCACAGTAGAACAACATTCAATAATATTTTACCCAACATACATGCAGACGGTAAAAGTATCTTATATTTTCATTCTGGTGCATATTTTAAAAATACGCAAACATGAATAAAATGTATAAATATATCAACAGTAATATCCACACTAGTAGAAAAATCACTGAATGTATTCAGTATCAGTAGGTGCAGGTGTTCAAATCTATAATGCTGGATTCCAGTATAAATATTGTTTTCTAGATTTTAACAGAGATTGTTGCATAGGGATCAGGTTTTAGATTGGAAGGGGGTTTCAGGCTTTTTGCGCGCAATAGAATTTCCACAGCATCTCTTTTGTGTTCAAGTACTCACACCCAGAACGGACAGGTCTTCAGTTGGGATACAGTGCACAGACAAGGACAGGAAAGAAGTCCTATTTAGCCTGGCCTGCAATTTGTATTGGAAAACACTTCATTTCAATGCAGGAGAAGTCTTCAGCTTTCTTCAGCTGTTGAGTTTCCCAAAATCTGGGATATCTTGTCAGCCATAGTTTAATCTGTTGGCTGCAAGTTTTAATAAAATATTGAAATTGCCAATCCACTTTCTGTTACAGCCCATCCCTCATCTCGTCTCCATTAAACATAGAAGTGAGTGGGTTCACTGAGTATCAGGTTTTTAAGTAGTATCATTTGATCCCATTCCAACTTAACAGAATGTTATGGATACAGGTGACTTTCACAAGCATTTAGTGGTCATCATCAAATATACTGAGATGATGGTTGTGCAGTCTGTCTAGTCAAGATATACTCTGATTATTGTTAGGTTGTGAACTGAAGGACTTTGACACAGTAACAATGAAGGAATAACTAATTATTTCCAGATCAAGATTATATGACATGGGGAACAGGTATGTTTGCATGTACCCTCTGGTTTTATTTTCTCAGATGGATGCTAAAAGTTTGGAAAAAGTTCTCAAAGAAACCTTGGTGAGTCACTGCAGTGCATCTTGTTGATGGTACACAAAAGCAGTCAAAAGGCACCAACAGTTTAAGCACTGAACATTAAGATGGTGGTTCAGTATCAGTCAAGTGGACTGTTTGCTCTGGACGATAATGAGCTTCTTCAGTAATGTTGGAGCTTTACTCATCCACATATGGACAGGACCATGCTCCCAACTTATGCCTGTCAGCAGTGGAAAAGATTTGGAGTGTCAGCAAGAAGCCTCTGACCTGCTCTTGCCATCAATATTTCCTGTAGTCTGTAGTACACGATTATTCTACTGTACTAGAAATTAGAACTAATGATCAGTAAGCAGAATTACGGGAGCTAGGCAAAAAAAAATGTTCGATCCTAGACTTGGAACTTGGCCTAACAGCCAAGCTATGGAGATTACATCCCTTGTAATGGATGTGAGGTTCAAGATGATTCATCAGAAGATAGGCAATAAATATTTGCTTTGCCAGCAACAAGTACATCCCTTAAACCAAAAGAAAATCACCTCATGTAACATCTTTCAACATATCATAACTGTCAGGGATTCAGCAACGGTAATGCCATTGGACAGCACAAGACATCAGAAACTATGTTTGGAGATAGCCATTCACTGATACATGGCTCAAAATGTTACTTACTATTTATCAGTCCAAACTGCATGTTATCAAGGTCTTGCTGCCTGTAGTCATGGACTGCTTCAATATGTGAAAAATTGTGAATGGTACTGAATACTGACCAATAAGCAAACATCTTCACTTCTGACCTTAGTTGGAGAAAATGTAATTGATGAAGCAGCTGAAGATGACTGGGCCAAGGTTGCACCACTATCTTGGGACTGAAGATTTTCCTCCAAAACTTTCACTACCTTTCTTTGTGCAAGGTATTACTTCAGTCACTAAAAATATTTTCTACTAAATTGTCATTGATTTTAACTTTTACTTAGAGGTTCCTTGATATGTCAACTCAGTCAAATGCTACTTTAATGTCAATAGCAGTAAAGTCTAGAGTGAAGTGGTTCTGGAAACGATAAAAATGAAACTTTTATACCAAAATCACCCTTTTTCCACTAATATGACAACATCTGTTAGGGAAAGATTACTTAGATATATGTACCTGATTCTCAACAAAATTAATTTCAGATGTGTTGTGCTGATCTTGCATTGATTTTTTCAAAAGTTGTTGCCTGTGCATGAATTGCTCTTGTAACATTTGCGTGGCAACAAGATTCTCCCTCTGTCTACACGATCTCTGATGCAAGTCTTTTAAATGTTCCTTTGGAACCTGAATACTGGTTGATGCAGCACATGATCTCTCTTGATCCCTCAAATTTTTACCTGATTTTGCCAAGGTTGAGGAAGGAATAGAGTGTGTCAATGTTCTCACTGAAAGTTCTAGTGTTCCCTGTTGTCCTTCTAAGGGTTTTAACTGATTTTGCAACATCTGCATTAATCCTACTTTTGTTAGCCCCTGTTGTGGCTCAACTGTGCCTGACGTTGTAGCACAAGGTTCTGATACTTCTATACCATTCACTTCAAGTACATCATGAGGCATGATAAATATTTTAGATTTTGACAAATCAGATTCACTATTGCTAACATTATACACAACAGACTGGTTCTGATTCACATGGTCAAGGCCTCCAGAACTATTTGATCCAGCATTAAGTACTCTGTCTCTTTGTTGTTGTATAATTGTGGATTCAGCAGTTGCAGTATTTTGCTGGGCAGTTTTGAACAATGCTGAATTGAATAAAGTAGAATTTTCTAAAAGTTGGTCCTTCGGTGAAAAACCAGAAGCATTTTCTGAACTCTCAGGCAAGCAAACAGTGCCAACTCGTACTTGTAACCTTTGATTTACCGGTAGCGATTGACAAGGAAACTCGTATGGCAATTTGGTCTGTTGCAAGTGAACAAATGGCACAGTTATAGGTTGGCTCTGACACAGAGTTCTAGATCGATTCTCAAAGTTAGCATATTGAGCAGAAAGGGCACAAGTCACTTCAGGCTTATTCCTGGTCACATCAACTTTGAGTTCAGATCCAATAGATTTATCATAATTGTTGATAGAAGATGGCAACTGTTGTTCAGACAAGTGTCTTGCTGTAGTAGAAACAAAAGACCATCCTTTTTTCAATCGATACTCATCCAGCTGCTTCCTGATTCCTTCCAGTGATGTTTTATGCAACCTTAAAAAAAAAGTTAAAAAAGACATTTACGACATTTTCTTTAATAACAAAAGAGTCATAAGTACTTAATAAATATGCAAAGTTACTATTCTCAAGAAGGAAATAGCCACTTTCAAAGCTAAATGTAAAGATGAACTGTATTAACTTACTCAAGATCTCACTTAGCAAAACTCAAAAACAATGTTTTAAAATTTTCTCAAGCTAACCAACCAATTTGAGTTCGACTATCCTTTCACCTCGAATTGAGGGCACTGGGTTAAATTCCACATTATAAAATGGTGTTCTGCTTTTCCATTGTTCTATCCATTGGTTGTTGCTCCTTTTTTCTCCAGAAATCAACATGAACATGACTGATTCTCTTTCTCAACAGCATATTCCAACTTTCTCTCCAAACATCTTAATGTAGAACTGAGTTGCAGGGAGGACATTCAATGCCCTTACTACTGAGTAAAGAACGTACCTCTGATATCTGTCCTATATCTATCACCCTGAAAAATGTGTTGCTGGAAAAGCGCAGCAGGTCAGGCAGCATCCAAGGTGCAGGAGAATCGACGTTTCAGGCATAAGCCCTTCTTCAGGAAAGGGCTTATCTATCTATCACTCCTCAGTTTAAAGGTATGCCCCCTTCTGCTAGCCATCACCAGAGAAGGGCTCTCACCGTTCATCCTATCTAATCCTCCGATCATCTTGTCTGCCTCTAATAAGTCACCTCTCAACCTGCTTCACTTTAACAAAAACAGTCTCAAGCCCCTCAGCCTTTCCTCATAAGACCTTCCCTCCAATGCACGCATATCTTGGTAAATCTCCTCTGCACCCTTTCTAATGCGGCGACCAGAAGTATATGCAATACTCCAAATGCGGCCATACCAGAGTTTCGTACAGCTGCAACATGATCTCATGGCTCTGAAACTCAAACCCTCTACCAATAAAAGCTAACACACCATATGTCTTCTTAACAACCCTATCAACCTAGGTGGCAACTTTCAGCGATCTGTGCACATGGAGACCAAGATATCTCTGCTCATCCACACTATTAAGAATCTTACCATTAGCCCAGTACTCTGCATTCCTATTACTCCTTCCAAAGTGAATCACCTCACACTTCTCTGCATTGAATTCCATTTGTCACATCTCAGCCCAGCTCTGCAGCTTACCTAGATTCCTCTGTAACCTGCAACATCCTCCTGCACTGTCCACAACTCCACTGATACTAGTGTCATCTGCAAATTTATAACCCATCCTGCTACATGCTCATTCAGGTCATTTATAAAAATGACAAACAGCAGTGGCCTGAAAATACATCCTTGCAGTACACCACTAGCAACCGAACTCCAAAATTTCCCTTCAACCACCACCTCTGTCTTCTTCAAGCTAGCCAATTTTTGATCCAAACCACTAAATCACCCTCAATTCCATGCCTCCATATTTTCTGCAACAGCCTACCATGGGGAACCTGATCAAATACTTCACTGAAATTCATAAACACCACTTCACCCTCATCCACCTGTTTGGTCACATTCTTAAAGAACTGAATAAGGTTTGTGAGGCACAACCTACCCTTCACAAAACTATATTAATTACCCCTAATTAAAGTATTCCTTTCCAGATGATTATAAATTACCTCTCTTCTAATCACTTCCAACACTTTACCACAACCAAAGGAAGACTCGCTGGTCTATAATTACCAGGGTTGTCCCTACTCCCCTATTTGGGGACAACATTGCTATCTTCCAGTCTTCTGGCACTATTCCTTTAGACAATGACGGCATAAAGATCAAAGCGAAAGGCTCTGTAATCTCCTTCCTGGCTCCCAGAGAACCCTAGGATAAATCCCATCCAGAATTGCTAACATTTCCTCCTTATGAACGTCAATCATCTAGTCTAATAGCCTGTATTCTCCTCGATAACATTGTCTTTTTCCTGTGTGAACACCAGCAAAAAAAAATATTAATTTAGCGCTTCTTCTACCTCCTCGGACTTCACGCACAACTTCCCACTACTGTCCTTGACTGGCCCTAATCTTATTCTGGTCATTCTTTTATTCCTGACACCTATAGAAAACTTTAAGGTTTTCCTTGACCCTATCTGCCAAAGACTTCTCATGTCCCCTCCAGACTCTTCTTAGCTCTCACTTTAGGTCCTGCCCAGTTAACCTGGAGCTCTCAAGCACCTTCACGTCACCTTCTCAATTGAACCTTCACGTCACGCCTTTACATAAGCCTTTTTCCTCCCCTTGACAAGAGATTCAACATCTTTAGTAAACCATGGTTCCGTTGCTCGACCAAAACCTCCCTGCCTGACAGGTGCATAGTTATCAAGGACAAGCAGTAGCTGTTCCTTGAGCAAGCTCCACATTTCAGTTGTTCCCATCCCCTGTAGTTTCTTTCCCCATCCAATGCATCCTAAATTTAATCTAATGGCATTATATTTGCCTTTCCCCCAGCTATAGCTCTTGCCCTGCACTGTATACCTATCCCTTTTCATCACTAAAGTAAGCATAATGAATTGTGGCCACTATCACCAAGTGCTCAGCTACCTCCAAATCTAACATCTGGCCTGGATCATTACCCAGTCCCAAATCCAATGTTGCCTTGTCTCTTGTTGGCCTATCTACATACTGTGTCAGGAAACCCTCCTGACATTGGACAAAAACTGACCAATCTAAAAGAACTCAAACTATAATGTTTCCAATTAATATTTGAAAAGTTAAAGCCCCCATGACAACTAACTTGTTACTTTCAATCCTGTTCAGAATCGTCTGTACTATCCCTTCCTCTACATCTCTGGAACTATTCGGTGGCCTATAGAAAACTCCCAATAGGGTGACCTCTCCTTCCTGGTTTCTAACCTCAGCAGAAGTGTCCTCATCAATGTCCTTTCTGGCACAGTAATACTGTTCTTGACTAACAATGCCACACCTCCACTTCTTTTACCACCTTCTCTGTTCTTACTGAAACATCTAAACCCCGGAACTTGCAACAACGATTCCTGTCCTGCTCTATCCATGTCTCCGAAATGGCCACAACATTGAAGTCTCAGGTACCAACCCATGCTGCAAGTTCACCCACCTTATTCTGGACGCTTCTGGCATTGAAGTAGCCACACTTTAAACCACCTTCCTGCCCGCTGGTACACTCCTGTGACTTGGAAACCTTTTTCATAACCTCACTGTTCTCAACTTCCTGTACACCGGAGCTACAATTTAGGTTCCCAACTCTCTACTGGATTAGTTTAAATCCTATTGAACAGCATTAGCAAATTTCCCCCCAGGATACTGGTACCCCTTTGGTTCAGGTGTAGACCATTCTGTTTGTCAAGATCCCACCTACTCCAGAATGAGCCCCAATTATCCAGGTATCTGAATCTCTCTTCCTGCAACATTTTTGTATAAGTGTTCAACACCTCTCTCTCCCTATTCCTTGCTAGTATGTGGCACAGATAACAAAGTAGAGATAACAACTCTTTTGTTCTAGCTCCAAGCTTCCACCGTAACTCCTTGAATTTTTTACCAACATCCCCATCCCTTTTCCTACCTATGTCATTGGTGCCTATGTGGATCCTGAGAATATGATCAGAGACATCACAGATTCTGGCAGCTGGGAGGCAACACATCAACCACGAGTCTCTCGTTCCCACAGAATCTCCTATCTGTTCCCCCTAACTACGGAGTGCCCAATAACTAATGCTCTACTCCACTCCCCCTTTCTCTTCTGGAGCAACAATGGCAGACTCTGTGCCAGAGACCTGTACCCCACAGCTTACCCATGGTAAGTCGTCCACCCCAACAGTATACAAAATGGTATACTTGTTATTGAGGGGAACAGCCACAGGGAGTCTCTGCAATCCCTGCTAGTTCCCTTTCCGTCACTGACTGTAACCCATCTATCTTTTTCATGTACTGGAGGTGTGATACCTTAAAGGAGCAGCATACGTGCACACCATGGTCTGTCTGATCCTTGGTGCTTCCCAGGGTGGGATTGTTCATCATTTATTCCCTTGCCTCATTTGTCCTGCCATTTGTCACATTAATCTGTATTAATTTAATTTGCCACTGATCAGCCCATCTAACAAAAAAGAAAATGCTGGGAAAGCTCAGCCAGTACATCAGCGTCTGTGGATAGAAAGCAGAGGTAACATTTCAGATCCAGTTACCCTCCTTCAGAGCAGTATTTTTGTTCAGCCTCATCTAACCAATCCATCCAAATCCTTTTAAGACTATTTTCCTCACTATTTACCACACTACCAATTTTCATATTAACCACAAACTTGATAAACACTCCTCATTCTAGTTTAAAACAAACAGCAAGGGCATCAACATTGGCCCCATTGGATCCTCCTAGACACACTTTCAACCAGAAAAACACTTTTCAAGCATCACCCTCTTCTTCCTGCCATTCAGCCAATTGTGGATCCAATTGGTCGATTCCCTCATATCCCATGGACGCTCAACTTTGCTATCAGTCTCCCATGCAGCACATTATCAAAGTTCAAAGTTCAATCATATACAAACCTGGTCATCTCTTTGAAGGATTCATGCAAGTTAGTCAGACATGACCTTGCTTAACAAAACCATGCTGACTCTTATTAATCCCTGAAACTTCAATTGCATATTAATTCAGTCCCTCCGAATTCCTTTGAACACTTTCCACACCTCCAAGGATTAGATTAGATTAGTTGGCCTGTAGTTTCCTAGTGTATCCCTTACTCCTTTCCTGAATAATAGTACCACATTGGCACAGTTTCTGTAACCAGACAGGAATTGAAAGTTTTTGCAAGTCCCCTTGCTATTTCCTCTGAAGAGGGTGATGGCACGGGGTGGGGTAGGGTGACACCCCCCCAAACACAAAGGTTGTGATTTGAAGTGGGAATTGATGGGCCAAGGGCACTAGGGGTTGTGAAGCACAAGTGGCAAAGTCAGCTTACACTGAATTCTATAGGGGCGAATAATGCAGAGTCCATTAGAGTTTAAATTAAAAGTTGGATGCTGTCTGTACTTGTAACTACCAACGTGGTGAGAAAGAAGAGCTGATCACTTTGACGAAGAGCCAAACCTCAGTGGAGCACATGTTACCAGGGTGGGTAGCGTGGACACTGAGTAACCATGATACCCTGTCAGTCCGTAGTAGAACAACAGAGCTTGAATAGTTGTGGTGGCAGGGATGGTAAAGAGTCCCACTGGAAAACGCACACCAGGCGAGAGGTAGGTTTCTGGGCCTATCGGGAGGCGTTGGGTCAGTAGAGGTGGCCGGGAGTCCCACTGGTAGAGAGCACACCTATTGAGCCAGCATTCCCAGCCAACTGGTAGTTACCAACTAGTAGTGATGGCCAGGAGGACAGAGGAGTCCCACCAGTAGAGAGCACACCTTGCTCAGAGGCTGCTACGGCCGTATGGACAGTGCTGGGACAGTATTATTGACCGGACAGTAGAGAAGTCCTCACTGGATTAGGAACACCTTACTGTTGGCAGTATTCAGGGGTACACAATCTGCTAAATGGCAGATCAAAGCTTTAAAAGGGATACTGCAGGTTCCCTTATTCAGAGGTACAAGACAGACAGACAGACACAGACAGACAGACTGAGAGCAAAAGAAGAAGAATGGTTGGGATCCATCCAAGACATTTGCACAGAGAGAGTGGATAGATAAGAGAAACAGAATAAAACTAAAAAGATAGGAGTAATGTTAGTGCACCAATTAGCCAGCCGAATTGAACAAGTGACTGCTCCCACAATTAGGAGGGGAAAGGACCAGGACCAAGTTTGAGAACTGGAAGACAGAATTCACATTAGGGAAAATGCGAGAGGAGACAGAAATATACTGTCTCCCCTCTTATGAAACTGTCCAGCAGGAGCATAAGCCCCACCAACAATACCCAATAAAACCCGAACAAGCAGTTGTAAAGATAGTGCAAGGACTAGTGAAACAAGTTATCTTGAAAGAAACCGCAAGTACAACTAATTCCCCAACTTGGCCAGTAATAAAGCCTGACAGGAGCTACAGGCTCACCATTGATTATACAGGACTAAATAAGCTCACCCCTAAATTATATCCCATTGCAGCAGACCCCCCACCATTTTAAATGACTTGGCCCCCAAGTAGAAGATTTTTACGGTTTTAGACATAGCCAAAGGTTCTGGTCTATCCCATTATACCCCAAGTTCCAGAACAAATTTGCTTTTACAGTAAAGGAACAGGCAGTACATGTGGACTCACCTGCCACAAGGGTTCCACAACAGCCCCACTATTTTTCACAGGGTGACGAGCAACAACTTAAAGAGTAGATTTACCAGAAAGTAGCACTGCCCTCCATTATGGAGATGACATCCTAATTGCCTCAGAGTCTGGGCCAGGACACCAGGAAGCTTTAGGACTAGTATTGCAGGAATTGGCAACTGCAGGGTTAAAAGTCAATCCCACAAAAGGCACAAATTGGCAGAACACAAGTCTTATACCTGGGACACCTCATATCCCAGGGATTCAAAGAAATGCCCAGCGACCACAAGAAGGCAATCCAACAGATGCCTCGACCTTCCACAGTCAGGGGAGTCAAGAAAGGCATGGGGCTATTCAGCTACAGTTGGACGTCATACCAGAATTTGCAAAATTGGCTGAACCGATCTGAATTAAAGCAGGCAAACCCACCTTAGAACCTGTAATCTGGGGGCCAGAACAGGAGGAGGCATACAATCAACTTAAGACTCAACTCAAATCAGCCCCCGGACTAGGGCTGCCAGACCCCAGCAAGGATTTTCACATCCACTGTAGTAACAAAGGAGGATTTTACTCCACAGTGGTCACCCAAGACCACGGTAGCATGAGAAGGCCTGTAGGATACGACACAACAATAGAAGGGCCAGTAGTCACCAAGTTGCCCAGGTGCATAGCAGCCTTAGACTGTGCTGCTTGGGCTGTAAGGGTTAGCGAGCCCATAGTAATGACAGGGAATGTCATCCTCCACAGTAAACACACCCTAGTAGAGATGCTAAACACAGGAAAACTGAGGGCCATTTCCAATATGAGAAGGCTCTTTTATCCCCAAGTCAGTCCGTGCCAATAGTCAGGGACATGGGAGAAAACCCAGCTGAGGGAATTCCAGACAGGGGAACTGCACAACTGCGGCGATATAGATGGGGATGAGGATAGGGGGCAAGTAAAAGATACCCCCTAGACACAGCCAAGGAGACCCTCTTCGTGAATGGGTCACGAAAATACGTAGCAGAGTCGCCCCGAACAGGATGGGCTGTGGCAAATGATAAATTTGAAACAGTTCTGTCTGGGAGGATTGATGAAAGTCAGTCCGCACAGGTAGCGAAACTGGTAGCACTCACTAAAACACGAACTAGCGAAAGGAAAAACCGTGAATATATGTACGGACAGTTAATATGCCTTCAGTGTAGTCCATGACTACATGGTGGCATGGGGTAGAAGAGGGTTTGTCACTGCAAGGGGAACCCCTATCAGACACCGATTAAGAATTCAGGCACAACTGTGTGCCAGTGAACAGCCAAAAGAGGCTGCAATAATAAAAATAAAGGCCCATCAAAAAAGCCCAAATTGGCTCTTATTCAAAGGAAACCAAGCAGCAGACAGAGCAGCTCAAAGCCCTAGAACAAGACATTAATGAGATTGCAATAGCCACTAGTGAATTAGAAAAGGACGCTATCCAAATTCAGCAGTTACAGGAGGATACACTGCAGGAAGAGAAAGAACAATGGGAACAAGGGGGCATTCAAAGGAGAGGATGGTGTCTGGAGGCAAGCAGACAAGGTGATAGCACCAGCATGTATACAAAGCACATTGCTTGAACTACACCATAGGCTCTTCCATACAGGTAGAGAGGCCATGGTAGCAAGCCAAGAGACAGTAGTGGTGGAAGGGAATGGGAACAGATGAGGCCAAGTACTGCCGCAGGTGCATGCCTTATTAGATTAGATTACTTCGATTAGATTACTTACAGTGTGGAAACAGGCCCTTCGGCCCAAGTCCACACTGATCCGCCAAAGCGCAACCCACCCAGACCCATTCCCCTACATTTAGCCCTTCACCTAACACTATGGACAATTTAGCATGGCCAATTTACCTAACCTGCACATTTTTTGGACTGTGGGAAGAAACCGGAGCACCCGGAGGAAACCCACGCAGACACAGGGAGAATGTGCAAACTCCACACAGACAATTGAACCCGGACCGCTGGCACTGTGAGGCAGCAGTGCTAACCACTGTGCCGCCCACAAACACAAGGGTTATACACAACATAACCCAGGGAGACACATAAAAATTAGGATGGGACACCAGCCCAGACCCAGGGGACCTTGGGAGCACCTTCTGATAGATTTTAGGGGGCCACTACCACCTTCCCATGGGAAAATGTACTACCTGGTCATCATAGACCAATTCACCTGGTGGGTAGAAGCATTCCTGACCAAAAGCTGCATGGCAACCACTGTCGCCACAAGAGGAGGCATTCTCTAGGTGGGGGAGGATAGGTAGCCCTCCAGATAGACTCCGATCAAGGAACACACTTTACAGGAAGAGTCATGAAGACTGGATGCTCGGCATTTGACAGAAATGTCACATTCACTGTCATCCCCAGAGCTCAGGGATACTAGACAGAATGAATAGAATGCTGAAAAATGCTTTAGGAAAGGCTATGCAAGCCTCAGGCAGAACATTGGCTGAGGTGCTGCCAACCATACTGAAGAAATTAACAGCCACTACAAATCAGGCAACCGGCTAACACCATATGAATTAATGACCGGGCGAACAATGCAATTGCCAGAGACAATAACCACAAGTGGTACTGATGAGGGTCACTAAAAGACAGCATTCGGCGATGTGTCATAGAATTAAGCACCCAATTGAAAGGGATGCGGAAATCTGCAATTGACAAACGGAACAAGACAGGGGAACTCAATATCTTTCCTGAGGTCCCAGCAGCAGGAAGCCGCGTCCTAGTCAGAGCATTGCCTGACAAACCAGGCTTTGCCCCAAAATGGAATGGGCCATACAATGTGGTGATAAGTGGGGATACCTGTGTCTGCCTGGATATTAAAGGGAAAGGAACATGGAAGCAGTGGACCCAACTAAAACAGTTTAAAGACTCCTGCAACCGAACTAACGTAATTGACCAATCCTCAGGTGCAAACAGCAAAGTTGAACAAGACTGACAATCATCCCAGGAAAAGTACTGAAAACACAATGGAACAAGCCACACAGGAGTAAGACTGCACCTTTCAACAAAGACATATCTTTTTCTGATATCTTTATCTTTAACCACAAGACAAATACAAGCAGGGATTCCAAGGGAGATGTGTGCAGCTGAACAGGACCACTGGCCCGTGGGGCTGGGGATCCCAGCCTGTTGAAGGGAAGACCCATTCAAAACCCGGTAACTATCCACTCAGTTTCATAGGCAGAGTTGGGGATGCGTTTATGCCTGGTTCCCAAAAAAGACTCATGCATCCAGACTCAGTGCACTTATCAGCAGCATACGGTCACTAGGGGACAGTTTATCTGTACCTGCAGCGAGCAGGCATGCTTTAATGTGACCGCCAGCAGACAGTTCGTATGTGGTCAGTGCAATGGCACCCATGTCAGCTCTGCCACATGGACATACTCATTCAATACTTACCAGCAAGAGGGATTGGGGTGACATGGGTGTACAGAAAGGCAGAACAATGGTCTGTTACTGAGCGGCAATGGGATTTGTTTTCCTAATTAGAGAGACTTACATGACAGACACCCCAAACCTGTTCGCAGCAGGGACAAATGTGCCCTTTACAGTACCTTGCCCCAGCAGGGGACATATTCGGAGAAGGATAGCGGCCCGCACCAAGAGATTTGCGCTGATTAGCAGACTCCCCTCCCCATTCCCCGCACCCAAACCAGGGATTCCTGGGATCTCTATTTGGGGGGTGGGGGAGGAAAGAGGTGGGGAGGAAAAAATAGGGGTCGTCAGCATCAGAAACAGAAAATTATCTTGTATGTGGCCTGACTATCCTCCGCAACAGAACCTCGAAAGCTCTGGAAGCAATTAACACAGAACTGGCTGAACCCAGACTCTACACACAGCAGACACGTTACGCGGTGGATTGTCAGTTAGCACAGCAAGGGGGAGTTTGCACAATTATTGGTGACAATTGTATTACCCATATTATTGATGCCTTTTATAATATTACAGAAGCCAAACATATCTGAGACCAGCTGGACAGTTTTCGACTGGGAGCCAGAATTACAGACAACTGGCTAAGTTGATTGCTAGGTAAATCTTGAGGACCCTATTTGGCACATGGGGTAGTTTTCCTCATTGCACTCATGCTAGTATGCTGTGTGGGCCTCAGATGTTTAAAGCTCTGCTGCATGACCCTACTGACAAGGACTGTGCCAGCAGTAAGTGTCACCACGGAAGAGCCCCCAATGAAACTGGCACTCCATAATACCCCCTCGGGAGGAGGAGCTCCTACAGGTGACCTACCTCTACATGTAAATTGGGTGGTCTGAGGGAGATCTCCGAAATCGCTTCCTTGACCAAAAAGGGAGAGTGAAGAGGGAGATGGCACGGGGCAGGGTGACACTAGGCACATGGACTCACAAGATGGCCACCGAGCCATCAGTTGGCCAACCTGGCACCTGGCCAGATCACAACATGGACAGAAACAACAGAGCAGATACAGACACTGCCTGAAGCCACCAGAATGCCAGCACAATACACTTGATTAGTTTAAGACGGGTGGAGGAAAGAGAATACAAACGTAACAAATACTGCCTGCCAAAACATCCGGGTCCAGCCAGCACCTCTTACAGAAATGCTAACGACTTGATACAGACTCAGTATGAAATGTCAATGGCCAGGGCTGCAGTAATTGCCCTTCTCAGGAAGGGAGATTAGTGCCTACTACTACAGCCATGGATTTCCATGCAGGCATTGAAACTGACATTGCTTACACCGGAACGGACATCGACCGCACAGAAATTAACAAATTAAACAATGATTCAGTAATGATTACTATAAACAAACCATGTACAAAGACAATAATCTCATCACTGACCTATTGTATCACAAGATGTATAAACATGTCGCAACAGAAGACTTGCAGCTGACTGCTGTGCTGTTGGTGTCTCTCTTCCCAGACCTCCAGCATTTCCGTATGCAATAAACTCTGTCATTGAACCCTGATTCTGACTCAGACTGGCGATTTTCCCCACAACACCTTCTTTAATTCATTCAAAACCTGGGATACATTTTATCTGACCTGGAAAGTTAGCCTTCTTAGTCCTGACAGACAACTCAAAACCTCCTTTTTGTCTACGCTCACTTCTTTAATTGTATCATAGACCACCTCCCCAATCCCTCTGTCCACATCATCCCTCTCATAAGTGAGAGCTCAGACAAATTATTTAGAATTCCACCTACCTCCTCTGTCTGTCGACACACAAATTACCACTGTGGTCCTTAATAGGTCCTACTCTTTGTTTCATTATCTTTTTAACCTTGATGTACTTGAATAATTGAGGAGCTTCCTTTACTTTATCTACCATTCTTTCATAATCTCTTTTAGCTTGCCTAATCTCCCTTTAACATTCTGTAAACTCTAGGGTTTGTACGGTTTTCAGCCCTCAATATCTGCCATAAGCCTCCCTTATTTTCTAAATCCAATGCTGTATATCTTTTCATATGCAAGATTATTAGGATTTGGTGGCCCCACCTTTTTTCCCCTATTGGAACATCTTGGTTCTGAACTCTCCACATTTCCTTCTTGAATGTGTACTGTCCCAAGACAGGTTTGTCTGAAAGTCAGAGGTATATAGCACAGAAACAGATCCTTTAACCCAACCCATCCATGCCAACCAGGTTTCTTACACTTAATAGTTTCACTTGTCTGCATGTGGCCCATATCCCTCTAGATTTTTCCTATTCAGATACCTGTCCAAATGTTTTTATATGTTGTAATTTTACCCACCTCTACCACTTCCACTGGCAGCTTGATCGATGTATGCACCATCTGTGTGAAAAAGTTACCCCTCAGGTCCTGGTCAAATCTTTCCCCTCTCAACCTACACCTATTCCCTCAATTTTGGACTCCCCTACCTTGGGAAAGAGAGCCTGGCTATTCACCTTATCTATGCCCTGCATGATATAATAGACTTCTACACTCCAGAGAAAAAAAAGGTCCCAGCCTATCCAGGTTCTTCTTAGAACTCAAACCTTCCAGTCGCTATAACATCCTTGCAAATCTTTTTGTACTCTTCCCAGTTTAATAACATCGTTCCTCTAGCTGGGTAACCAGAATTGTAGTGGAGAGTGTGGTGCTGGAAAAAGCACAGCAGGTCAGACAGCATTCAAGGAGCAGGAGAAGCAACGTTTTGGGCATAAGCCCTTCATCAGGAAATGTCGATTCTCCTGCTCCTCAGATGCTGCCTGACCCACTGTGCTTTTTCCAGCACCACACACAACTCTGATGTCCAGCATCTGCAGTCCTCACTTTCTCCTGACCAGAAGAATTGTAAACAGTAATCTAAATGTGGCCTTATCAATCGCTTGTACAGCTGTAATATGACATTCCACCTCTTGTACTCAATGCTCTGATCAACGAAAGCAAGCGTGTCAAATGCCTTCTGCACCACCTGTCTACCCGTGACATCACTTATGAAACTACGTACCTGTATCCCTCAGCCTCACTGCTCAAACACTCTCCAAAGCCCTACCACTAATGGTGCATGTCTTACCCTGGTTTGTCTTATCAAAATGCAATATGTCAGGTTTAAGTGACTTAAACTCCTTCTGCCATTTCTCGATCCAATAGCCTAATTGATCAAGATCCCCTTTGTACTCTTCGATAAACCTCTTCGTTGTGTATTATACCACCAACTTTGGTGTCATCCGCACAATTACTAACCAGATCTCCAATATTCTCATCCAAATCAATTATATGAATCACGAACAACAGTGGACCTCGCACCGATTTTTGCAGCACACCACTGGTCACAGGCCTCCAGTATGAACAACTACCCTCTACTACCATCCTCTGTTTCCTATCAAGCCAATTTTGTATTCATTTGGCTAGCTCTCCCGAGATCCCATGTGATCTCACCTTACTAACCAGTCTACCATGCAGTGCCATGTCGAAAGCCTTGCTACCTTCTACCTTCTTGGTCACCTCTTCAAAAATCTCAATCTAGTTTGAGAGAGACAATTTTCCACACAAAACCACGTTGACCATCTCTAATAAGTCCTTGCCTTTTCACAGGCCGCAGATCCTGTATTTCAGAATCCCCTCCAACAATGTACGTACTGACATCAGGCATACCAGTCTGCAATTCCCTGGCTTTTCCTTGCAGCCTTTCTTCAATAATGGCACATGAGCCTTCTGGCACCTTGCCTGTGGCTGTTGGTGATACAAATATCTCCATTTGGGGACCCACAATTTCTTTCCTAGTTTTCCCACACCGTCCTCCGATACACTTCAAATATTTACTTACTTTTCTGTGTTTTAAGACCTCCAGCCACTCTTCTCTTGTAATGCAGATTCTTTTCAACATATTACTATCTACTTCCAAGTACCCTAGCTTCCACGTCTTTCTCCTAAGTATTGATGAGAAATATTTAGAATCTCACCTAACTCCTGTGGTTCCAGTCAGTTGGCCTCAATGATCTTTAAGAGCCCTATTTATTGTGTTGCCCTTAATATACTTTTAGAATTTCTTTGGATTCTCCTTTACCTTATCTGCCAAAGCTAAGTACCCCTTTTGCCTTCTTGATTTTCTCTTCAGTATACTCTAACACCCTCTATTCTCTTTAAGGGACTCACTTGATCCCAGCTACCAATACCTGACATATGCCTCCTCCCTTTCTTGACAAGAACCTCAATATCTCCAAGTATCCAGAGTTCCCAACTCCTACCAGCCTTGCCTTTCATAGTAACAGGAAGAAGCTGGCCTTGAAGACTAGTTATCTTGTTTTTCAAAGCCTCCCATTTGCCAGACTCCCTTTACTTGCAAACAAATCAACTTTTGAAAGTTCCTCTCTAATCTCATCTAAATTGGCCATGTCCCAGTTTAGAACTTTTAACTTGTGAAGCAGACCTATCCTTTCCCATAACTATTTTAAACCTAATAGAATTATGGTCACTGGTCCCAAAGTGCTCCCCTGCAAACACCTGAGTCACTTGGCCTACCTCACTTTCCAAGAGAAGGTCATGTTTTACCTCTTGTCTAGTAGGGCCATCTACATATTGATTCAAAAAAATTTTCTTGAACACAATTAAATTCCTCCCCCTTCAAGCCTTTAACATTATGGCAGTCCCAGTCTATGTTTGGAACGCTAAAATCCCTTCCTGTTACAATCCTTTTATTCTTACAGCTGTCTATCATCTGCCTTCATTTATACTCTTCAATTTTGTACTGACTATTGGGGATCCTATAGTACAATCCCATCAAAGTGATCACCCCCTTATTTCTCAGTTTGACCCATATGACCTCACTGGATGATCCTTCAGAAATAATCTCTCTTGCCTCACCATCTATCCTTCCTATAGCATCTGTACACTGAATCATTGATAGGCCAGTATCTACCCCCAGTCCACTCTGGCTAAATCATATCTGATCTGATTAGTTGAGAACTTAAATTTCATCCTCAAGATCACCAATAGCAGATTCAAGGGCCTGAATATTCTATTCCAGTTCTTGGCTTTCATATTATGTTAGAAGGCTGGGATAAATCGATCTTTTTCTGGTTGGCAAGATGTTATTAGCGAGGTGCCAAAAGTTTCAGTCCTTGGGCCCCAACTATTTACAATCTATATTAATGACTTAAATGCAGAGATAAAATATACCACAGCTAAATTTGCAGGTGATACTAAAGTAGGTGGGAAAGTACATTCCAATGAAGGAGGAAGAAATTTATTAGGTGAATTGGCTATAATGGGGCAGATGGCATTTAAATGTATTAGGTTACTAATTTTCGTTGGAAGAATACATTGGCAAATTATCTAACACAAGAAACTTTAAAATGCTTTCATGTAGGGATCTAGATGCCTGTGTGCATGAGTTGCAGAAGGCTAGTATACAGGTACAGCAGGCAATAAAGGAAGGCAAATGGAATTTTAGCATTTACTGCTAAAGAAATGGAGTATAAAGAACAAATAGAGAACAGTACAGCATAGGAACAGGCCCTTCAGCCCACCAAACTTGCGCTGACATATGACATCTTTCTAAACTAAAAACCTTTTGTCTCCACGCAGTTCATGCCCCTCTATTCACATTCAAAGTGTGGGAGAAGATTTGTAGCTCGGGTGCTCGTTGTTGTGGTTCTGTTCACCGAGCTGGGAATTTGTGTTGCAAACGTTTCGTCCCCTGTCTAGGTGACATCCTCAGTGCTTGGGAGCCTCCTGTGAAGCACTTCTGTGATGTTTCCTCCGGCATTTATAGTGGTTTGTCTCTGCCGCTTCCGGTTGTCAGTTCCAGCTGCCCGCTGCAGTGGCCGGTATATTGGATCCAGGTCGATGTGTTTGTTGCCATGATGAATTTACAATGAGGGTCACACCAGATGAACTAGATTGAAAACGTTGGGTAGTGGAAGCATCCAAAGGACCTGCCTCACTGAAGGGAGTGGCACTTATCAAGAACAGAGAGGCAGTTCAGTACTCTCTGGAAGGAAGCACTTCATGGATGCCCTCAACAAAGACCTAGCCCTCAACATGTGCCCTCAATCATATTCCAGAGCATGCTACTCATCACCATTTCAGAACAACCCCAGCCCAACAAGTTTGCAAAGATTATCTGCTAGCTGAGAACCAAAAAGGCTAACAAGCATAATATACTCAAAAATACAAAAACACACAGGAGAACCAATCTAGACATGAATCCAAGATCTCAACCCTCTCATCCAAAAGGAGATGAGCATGTCAGAATAATCGGGGACACTATAATTTTGGCCACCTTTGAAAAGTGAGACTAAGTGATTGTGTTCTATCACTCCTGTCTGTCCCAGAGATGGTCACTACAAGAATCCTCAACTACCTCCTCAACAGGATGGGCAACTGTTTCAACTTTTGTCATTTTCATTCCAGAACCAAAATCAGACCAACCTCGGTCATTGAGCAGCAGCATGCTGATAATGCTTACTTGCATGCGTACTCAGAGGTCAAACTTAAAACTAGATGCGCTCACAAAGAGTATATTAAAAGAATGGGCTTTAGGTTAAACATCCTGAAGTCAAAAAGATCTTCTACAGCCTGCTCTTACTGAATAAACACTCTTGCCCAATTATCAAGATACATGGCAAATCAGGAAGAAAGGCATCAATGATGAAACTGAACATTTTTACCAATATGCTAGCGCAGCCTGGCAATTGAGGAAAAATAATTTTTGATGTGAAAGATCCCCAAAACAGCACCAAGGTCAATCTACAGAGCTAATGTTATCTGCCTTCCTGCAAACAAATACAAGGACACTGTACAGCGGACATTCTCAAAGTTTCCCTGAAATAAATACAACACCCGACTGTCTTGGGGGAACCTGTTGCTAAAGACTGCTCAAATTGGAGAAAGATCAAGAAGATGTTAACCATTTCATGCATCTCTGACAGACCATGCTGGCTTGAAGGTAAGTGAGGGGGGCTGGTGGTGGAGAGTTGTTTTTCAGACTGGAGGCTTGTGAAAGATAATAGACAATAGGTGCAGGAGTAAGCCATTCTGCCCTTCGAGCCTGTACCACTATTCAATATGATCATGGCTGATCATCCTTAATCAGTATCCTGTTCCTGCCTTATCTCCATAACCCTTGATTCCACTATCCTTGAGTGCTCTATCCAACTCTTTCTTAAAATGAATCCAGAGACTGGGCCTCCACTGCCCTCTGGGGCAGAGCATTCTACACAGCCACCACCCTCTAGGTAAAGTTTCTCCTCATCTCTGTCCTAAATGGTCTACCCCATATTTTTAAGCTGTGTCTTCTGGTTCGGCACTCACCCATCAGCGGAAACATGTTTCCTGCTTCCAGAGTGTCCAATCCGTTCATAATCTTATATGTCTCAATCAGATCCCCTCTCAGTCTTCTAAACTCAAGGGTATACAAGCCCAGTCGCTCCAGTCTTTCAGTGTAAGATAATCCCGCCATTCCAGGAATTAACCTCATGAACCTACACTGCACTCCCTCAATAGCCAGAATGTCTTTCCACAAATTTGGAGACGAGAACTGCACACAGTACTCCAGGTGTCGTCTCACCAGGGTCCTGTACAACTGCAGAAGAACCTCTTTGCTTCTATACCCAATCCCTCTTGTTATGAAGGCCAACATGCTATTAGCCTTCTTCACTACCTGCATGCTTACCTTCATTGACTGGTGTACAAGAACACCCAGATCTCTCTGTACTGCCCCTTTACCTAAATTGATTCCATTTAGGTAGTAATCTGCCTTCCTGTTCTTGCCACCAAAGTGGATAACCATACATTTATCCACATTAAACTGCATCTGCCCACTCACCTAACTTGTCCAGGTCACCCTGTAATCTCCTAACATCCTCCTCACATTTCACCCTGCCACTCAGCTTAGTATCATCAGCAAATTTGCTAATGTTATTACTAATACCATCTTCTATATCATTAACATATATTGTAAAAAGCTGCGGTCCCAGTACTGATCCCTGCGGTACCCCACTGGTCACTGCCTGCCATTCCGAAATGGAGCTGTTTATCACTACCCTTTGTTTCCTATCAGCCAACAAACTTTCAATCCAAGTTAGTACTTTGCCCCCAATACCATGCACCCTAACTTTGCTCACTAACCTCCTATGTGGGACTTTATCAAAAGCTTTCCGAAAGTCCAGGTACACGACATCTACTGGATCTCCCTCGTCCATCTTCAGAGTTACATCCTCAAAAAATTCCAGAAGATTAGTCAAGCATGATTTCCCCTTCATAAATCCATGCTGACTCTGACCTATCCTGTTACTACTATCCAGATGTGTCGTAATTTCATCCTTTATAATAGACTCCAGCATCTTTCCCACCACTGGAGGTCAGACTAACTGGTCTATAATTTCCTGCTTTCTCTCCCACCTTTCTTAAAAAGTGGTACAACATTAGCCACCCTCCAATCCGCAGGAACGGATCCCAAATCTATCGAACTCTGGAAAATAATCACCAATGCATCCACGATTTCTTGAGCCACCTCCTTCAGTACCCTGGGATGTAGACCATCAGGCCCCGGGGACTTATCAACCTTCAGACCCAACAGCCTCTCCAACACCAATTCCTGGCAAATATAAATTCCCCTAAGTGCGGGTCCTTCAGCCACTGTTACCTCAGGGAGATTGCTTGTGTCTTCCCCAGTGAACACAGATCTGAAGTACCAATTCAATTCTGCTGCCATTTCTTTGTTCCCTGTAATATATTCCATTTCTGTCTTCAAGGGCCCAATTTTAGTCTTAACCATTTGTTTGCCTTTCACATAACTAAAAAAGCTTTTACTATCCTCCTTTATATTATTAGCCAGTTTACCTTCGTACCTCATTTTTTCTCTGCATATTTCCTTCTTAGTAATCCTCTGTTGTTCTTTAAAAGCTTCCCAGTCCTCAGTTTTCCCACTTATCTTTGCTATCTTATACTTTTTCTCTTTTAATTTTATATGTTTCTTAACTTCCCTCGTCAGCCATGGCCACCCATGCCTCCTCCTAGGAGGCATTTCTTTCTTCCTTTTTGGAATGAACTGATCCTGCAACTTCTGCATTATACACAGATATATCTGCCATTGTTCCTCCACTGTCATCCTTGCTAAGGTATTGCACCATTGAACTTTGGCCAGCTCCTCCCTCATAGCTCCATATTTCCCTTTATTCAACAGAAATATTGTCACTTTGGATTGTATCCTCTCTCTCTCAAATTGCAGAATGAAGCTTATTGTATTATGGTCACTACTTCCCAATGGCTCCTTCACTTCGAGGTCCCTGACCAATTCTGGTTTGTTGCACAATACCAGATCCAGAATTGCCTTCTCCCTGGTCGGCTCCAACACCAACTGTTCTAAGAAGCCATCTCTGAAGCACTCCACAAAGTCTTTCTTGAGGTCCAATACCATCCTGATTCTCCCAGTCTACCTGCATGTTGAAATCCCCCATAACAACTGTAGTAACATCTGTGCGACAGGCCAATTTCAGCTCCTGATTCGACTTACATCCGACATCCAGACTACTGTTTGGGGGCCTGGAGATGACCCCCAAGAGGGTCTTTTTACCCTTTGTATTTCTCAGCTCTATGCACACTGACTCTACATCCCCTGATTCTAGGTCCCCCCGCGCAAGGGACTGAATATCATCACTTACCAACATGGCCACCCCATTCCCTCTGCCTGTCAGTCTGTCCTTACGATAGTACATGTAGCCTTGAATATTCATTTCCCAGGCCCTGTCCACTTGAAGCCACGTCGCAGTTATCCCCACAATATCGTATCTGCCAATTTCCAAAAGAGCCTCAAGCTCATCCATCTTATTTCTAACGCTTCGTGCATCATGTATAATATTTTTAATTTGTTATTGCCCTCACCCTTCCCATCAACTCCTATTTCACTCAACCTTACAGCATGATCCCTTTCTGAGTTTTCTGCCTCATTGATAGTTGTCTTTCTTGACTTCCCTTGTTCTAACTTTCCCTTCGATTTCCTTCTTAAACATCCAGTTTGTCCCCAGTCCAAAGATGTGCAGGCTAGGTGAATTGGCTATGCTAAATTGCCCGTAGTGTTAGGTAAGGGGTATGGGTGGGTTACGCTTCGGCGGGTCAGTGTGGACTTGTTGGGCCGAAGGGCCTGTTTCCACACTATAATGTAATCTAAATCTAATCTAATCAGTATGCCACAAGGATCAGTGCTGGGTCATTGTTTTTTTAGTCATTTATATAAATGATTTGGGTATAAATATCAGAAGTATGGTTAATAACTTTGTAGATGACAGCAAAATTAGTGTTGCACTGGATAGTGAAGAAGGTTACCTCAGAACATGATGGGACCTTGATCAGATGGGCCAATGGACCAAGAAGTGGCACATGGAGCTGAATTTAGATAATTGCATTTTGTTAAGGCAAACCATGGCAGGACTCCTACAGTCAATGTTAGGGTCCTGGGGAGTGTTGCCGAACAGCAGCCTAGAGGTGCATCATTCCTTGCAAGTGGTGTCACAGATGTTGTAGGATGATGGTGGTGGTTGCCTTCATTGTTTGGTGCATTGAGCATAAGAGTTGGGGCGTCGTGTGTAGCTGTACAGGACTTTGATGTTTTAAAATACCACATTTGGTTCTGGTTTCCCTGCTAAATGAAAAGATATTGTTAAACTTGAAAAGACTAATCCTTGCCAGGATTGGAAAGCTTGAGCTGAGGGAGAGGCTGAGTAGGCTGGAGCTTTTTTCCATGGAGCATCGAAGGGGTACCTTTGTCGAGGTTTGTAAAATCATGAGGGGTATGAATAGGGTAAATAGAGGAGTCTTTTCCCTGGGGTGGAAGAGTCCAAAACAAGAGGACATAGGTTTAAGTTGAGAAGGGCAAGATTTAAAATGGATTTATGGGCAACTTTTTCACATAGAGTGGTGCATATATCAAATGAGCTGCCAGAAGTAGTGGTGGAGGCAGGCACAGTTACAACATTTTAAAAGACATCTAGATAGATATATGAACATGAAGAGTTTAAAGGGATGTGGGCCAAATGCTGGCAAATGGGATGTACTGTAATCAGTTTAATTGATAGGTTAGCATGGATGAGTTAGACTGAAGGGTCTATTTTTATGCTGTCTGACTATCCCTCAGGACAAAAGATGACTTTTTGTCTATTCTGGAGCTGTGGGCCCCTGAGATGACCTGAATTGTTTAATACTGGATCCACATTCCTTGCCACAGGTGGGCAGATGATAATTGAGGCATTTGGGTACAATATTCTGATTTTTGGTTTATTCCATTCATGATTTGTACCTGACCTCCAAATGGCTAGCTCTCCCTGAATTCCATGTGATCTAACCTTGCTAACCAGTCTACAATGTGCAACATTGTTGAATGCCTTATGTTGAGGAGGAATGAAAGGGATAATGAGAAGACAAAACAGGAGATTGAGGATGAACTGTGTAGGAGATCAAGCGAATGTAAGTGAAGGAGCAAGGGGAGATCAATGGCAAGACATTGAAAGGTGTCAATGGATGTTACTTAAATGAACTTCCAGAGGCACCAAAGGCTCTCATTAGAGAGCCATTAGTGAAAGTCATGGATCATTGCATGTAGAGAACTTATTTGACCTGGTTAAACTGACTGTGACAGGAGACAGTGGAGATAATGGGCAGATATTCTATTATGATGGACCAGACCAAATCCCCTCAAAATATTTAGAAGATAGTCCAAATCCTAACTTTACTTTAATTTAAATATAAATGCTGCATTCCAGATGCAAATGCTTTGGTCAAAACTACCCAATTTAAACAAAATATACTTTATTCATCTACTATAGTTAAAATGCAAAAAGGAGGAAGGAATTGGAACAATATAATTCAATTGGAAAACTTAACAGAATAATAGATACAGTAACTATTACTAATTAACTGTTCCAGTATAGCAACATCCCATAAACACACACTTAACAAAAGACAATTTCAAGAAATAGATAGGCTACAGGAGTTGCATGTGAGACAAAGGGGAAAATCATCAAGAGAAAACTCAGTTTGGCAGCCAGGAGATTTACTGTAGCTTCCAACCCTGCTAAGACCCCAGCAACAACTGCTGAATGCTAAAATTAAAACTCTTGCTTCTGTGGGTGAGAGCTTGACCACTCTTAAGGCTGCTTCTGTTTTCAACTTTTAAAACAATACAGCCAAGGCTTCACAAGTTGTTTATTTTCTCATTGGCACCGGTCCCCAATCTCTCCTCCAAAAGAAACCAGGGCGAAATACACCTCTTAAAGGCCACAGTATCGTCCCACTAATTGGCAAGAGTTTCACTAGAGGCATTCTGCAAGTTTCAGCATTGAGGACTCAACAGCTCACTGGTCTTAATAACAACTTAGATGGAGGAAATAGAAAGCATATGGCCAAAAACAATGACAAAAGCAAACAGCACTGTAACGAGTATAGATGAAAACACCAAATTATAATATGACATATGTTATAAATTAAAAGCAACAGGCAAATTTATGGTAAATAGACTTTACTGCAGGCAAATGAGAGCCTTCCATATTGCCCCTAAAGTGTGATAAAGCAGTGTAATTATTCAATGGAATGAAGATAGAAATGGTGGAAGCCCAATGAGACATGGGGACCCAGGTAAACACATTACAGATGTGTCACGAATAGGTAAGAAAATATGTAAAAACACTAGTAGAACATGGAACAGAAAAGTACAACGGAGCAGAGGGAAAGACTGGACAGTTCTAAATATTTAAACATTTAGAATAAGCAAAAGGTAAGCAAGAGCAATAGAGTGAAATTATTTTGGATATTTTATTGGGATAAATGTTAGAGTGACAGCCAAAAAGGGCTGTATTTCTGCAATGTGTTCACAACAACTTCCTTCTTGGTCCATCTCGCAAAGAGCCATGGCTGGATCAGGTGCTGAGGATTTACGTGGGTCAAATAGATTAACCAAGTATAAGGCCACAGATGTTTAAGAGTCAAAAGATCAGCTTTGCAGTGGACAAAACCAAGAATAAAAAAAAAATTCTGAAGTTGAACTGGAAAAAGGCTTTTTTCCATACTAGTTTTTATAACAACTAGCAGTGGCTACATGGTTACAATTAAGTGAGTCTTCTATTCCAGATGTTGGTGAAATTAAATTTTACCATCTATCATTGAGGGTTTCAAACCATGTCCCAGAATATTGGCTTGGGATTTTGGATTACTAGTCAGTCAGTATGATGTGATCATGATAAGAATATTAGCAAGATCTTTTCTGAAAAAGAGACAAGAGTAAAGGAATAGATTTGCACACAGATAGCACTTTTCATAATCACCAAACATCTTAGGTCACCAACACCACCCAAGTGCTTTTTGAAGCGTAGTCATTGATTGTAATGTAGGAAACACAGCATTTCATTTTAATAATTTGATGAACAGCAAAGCAAGTAATCTTTTCATAATATTGATTGTGGAATAAGTATCAAACTAGGATATCTGGGATAACTCCCTAGCTCTTCTACAGAATACACATCTTTAACATCTACCTCAACAGGCAGATGGTCCCTTGATTTAACATTTCATATGAAAATGGCACCAATTCTTCAGCACTGCACTGGAATCTTAGCTTTTCTTTTCCCCCCTTATTTCAATACGGGATTTGCACCTCGTGATTCACAAACAAAAATGTATTCCAATTTGGAGAATACAGATAATGCACTGAAAGCATCTATTAAGAAGGCTGGCTATGTGGAAAGGGATTAAGTCATCTAGTCAGAATGGCTTGCATCCTAAATTGAAGTAGAGGTGGAGACTGTAGAAGGACTGGATATAATCTAATCTAATTAATTATCCAATAGATGGTAAAGGTGATTGGAGAGTGGAAAATTCAACACATTCATTCAAGGAAGAACACAATAACATACCTAACAGGCTGGTGAATTGACTGTCAATTTGGGAAAATAAATTCAATAGGTACTTGGAGAGGTCTAACTTTGCTAAGGACACCCAATGTAATTTTATTTTTAAAAAAACACACACAGATCATGTTTAACTTGGTTAATGGAATTTTTAAAAAGGTAGTTACAGAGAAGGCTAAAGAAGGAAAAACACTATGCTGCCCATATGGAATTGAAAAGGCAAGTTAACAAAATTGTGGCTTAAGGAATGGAGGACGTCAGCTTATGGGTTGAAAGATAAAACACTGAATCAAAATAAATGTTTGCTTTTCAGACAAGAGTGAACTGTTTCAAGAGTCAGTACTAAAATTCCTATTTATTTTTATTTATACAACTACCTTGGATATTGAAGCATGGATGAAAGTTTGCTGATGACACTGAACTGGGAGGTTTGGCTAACAAAGGTGATATCAATCAACTACAACAGAATATAGATAGACTACCAAAACAGTAGTAAGTGTAGCCAAAGAAGACAGGCAGCCAAAAAAAGAAAGAGAGAAAAGGGAGGTGACAGACATTTGGCATAAGTATGAGGCAATTGGTGAATCTAAGAAATTTCTTTGCCTGCAATAATGGAGTGTGTTAATATCATTAGATGTTACAGTTTTAAAATAACTATAGTTCAAAAGCATTGATTGAGACAACATTGCATGGATTGCCACATCAGCAGACAACTTAAAGACACGTACATTGAAAAGCATCAGCTAATTTAAATCAGCAAATGCAATCTATAATTAGGAGCCAAAAATAATTTACAAATATCTTTGCAGAAAAAAAAATGGTTAAGGGCATCATAAAACATCAGAAAATGAGTCACTGAACTCCTTACCTGTTTTGCTCAATAAGGTGCTGCTGATACTGATGAATTGTACACATATGCTCATCATCTGGGGATGGCTCATTTGTCAGAGAGTGCTTGTGATGGTCCAACTGTGGAGTACAGAAAAAAAAACAAAATTATCCTACAAAGATAAAACTACTCAAAAAATTGATTTCCTTTGCAACTTGTAACATCAAGATTATTTAAAGCACTAAACAAATATATTGGACACCTGTTTACTGAAACAGTTACAATTTTGTTTCTACCTTACATGTCCACTCAGCATGGTATCATGGTGCAAGCCAGTTTCAGTAACTGGCAAATGACCTTGAACAAAGTGCAGTCACCAGCAAATATCTCATCTCTGACCTTATGATAGACAAAAGCTCACTGATGAAGCAGCTGAAGATGGCTAGGCATTGGGATACTACCTTGAGGAGCTCTCAAGGTATTCTATAGCTGCAGTGACTCACCAACAACTAGAACCCTTTGTGGTAGGCACAATTCCAAACAGCATAACGTTTTCCTCCTTAATCCCCACTGGCTCCAGTTTTCACTTTGACCCCACACTTGGTCAAATGCAGTCTTTACATCAAGGGTCGTCACACTTGCCTCACCTCTAGAAACTGTTTGATCAAAACATGGATCTATGACTATTAGGAGGTCGGGAGCTGATGTTGAAAATTAGGGTCACTTTAAAAAACTTTCCAAGTATTTACAGTATAGCATTCAAACTTGTGTTACAGCAGCCATTGGTTTTCCAAATTTCTAGCATTAACATGGTCTGCAAAAATCTCAGGTATTCCCACACCAGCATCTTTGAATTTAAGAAACACAATGTATCTCTTTTTTTTCCTTCCTTGTACACTCACTCAGTGTGCAGTAGTGAAGCAATTCCCATATTTTCAACTTTTGTTAGTCATGCTTTGTTTTTCTTCTTAAAAAGGATTTTGTTGTGGGTCTGTGTCAATGGTTAAAATCTGAAAACAAAAAGGTTTTGGGAGTATTCTTCAGCCTACCTCCATAACTCCCCCTTTAATCAGTGAAAGCTGCAATTGATACTGTTCAGCTCTTTCCCCCACCAGAAGGTTAGACAAATTTGCCTGTAATTACTTGCTTTTCCACTCATTTAAAGAACTGATTCAACGTTAACAGTACTTTGCCAGGGTTGAAAAAGGCAGAATGTGGTGACGAGTGGGCAGAGCATGCAGGATGGGACAAAAGGCAAGATGAGGGAGATCATGTGGCATATATGATAAACACGAGGAGATTCATATGTCTAAGGTCACGCAACTGCCAGATGAAATGAGACATCGGAAGGGTGTTGGTACTAATAAGATGGTGTGACATCTTACTGGGGTACTGTGCTGGAAATCAAGCTCCACTATTTCCAGAGTCATCACAAAAGACTTCCGATTCTTCAATAAAAAAAAATTATGTAGGGCTCCTAATTTACCTGTCACATAGAACCAGATTCACAGAAAATATGAATAGCTCTGTACTTAGAGTCAGAGATGTGCAGCATGGAAACAGACCCTTCAGTCCAACCAGATATCCCAACTGAATCTAGTCCCACCTGCCAACACCCGGCCCATAATCCCTCCAAACCCTTCCTATTCATATACCCATCCAGATGTCTTTGAAATGTTGTAATTGTACCAACCTCCACCACTTCCTCTGGCAGCTCATTCCATACACATACCACCCTCTGCATGAAAAGGTTGCACCTTAGGTATCTTTTATATCTTTCCTCTCTCATCTTAAACCTATGACCTCTAGTTCTGGACTCCTTGAACCCAGTTCTTGCCTAATACTGTCAGAATTGGCCTTTCTCCAATTTAGAACTTCAACTTTTAGATCTGGTCTACCCTTTTCCATCACTATTTAAAAACTAATAGAATTATGGTCGCTGGTCCCCAAGTTCTCCCCCACTGACACCTCAGTCACCTGCCCCACCTTATTTCCCAAGAGTAGGTCATGTTTTGCACCTTCTCTAGTAGGTACATCCACATACTGAATCAGAAAATTGTCTTGTACACACTCAAATTCCTCTCCATCTAAAAGCTTTAACACTATGGCAGTCCCAGTCTGTTCGGAAAGTTAAAATCTCCTACCATAACCACCCTATTATTCTTACAGATAGCTGAGATCACCTTACAAGTTTGTTTCTCAATTTCCCTCTGACTATTAGGGGGTCTATAATACAATCCCAATAACGTGATCATCCCTTTCTTATTTCTCAGTCCCACACAAATAACTTCCCTGGATGTATTTCCAATAATATCCTCCCTCAGCACAGCTGTAATACTATCCCTCAAAAATGCCACTTCCCCCTCCTCTTGCCTCCCTTTCTATCCTTCCTGTATTTGTATTTGGATCCTGAAACATTAAGCTGCCAGTCCTGCCCATCCCTGAGCCACGTTTCTGTAATTGCTATCATATCCCAGCCCCATGTTCTGAACCATGCCTGGAGTTCATCTGCCTTCCCTATGAGGCCCCTTGCATTCAATCAAATGCAGTTTAATTAATTAGTCTAATTTAATAAGAACTAAATTTTACTACAAGTTCAAATTCTAGCTACAGGTAAACAACTATGAACCATCAACACAATGTAGCCAACTTCCCCAGATCCTTACTAAATCCCACCTCTCTCTCACAGACAGAATTAAAAAAAATAAAAACAGAAATTGCTGGAAAACCTCAGCAAGTCTGGTAGCATCTGTGGAGAGAAATCAGAGTTAACGTTTTGGGTCGAATGATTGCTTTTACTGATTTTATCTACAGTTCTTCTTGTTTTTAAAATCAAGAAAATATAGTGTTACGGGCAGCGGGAAAAATAACCGGGAAACACATTTCACAGGATTGGATGGAACTGTTGTTTTAGTTCCCCAATACCTTCAGTTCTTGGACCTTTTCATTCTGGCTCTGACCTTTTTTTTTTTACAGGATATATTGTGAAACGGTTTGAAAATGAGAGAGTCTTTTTTTTTTGGCTAACAGAAGTAGCTTACAACTGTTGGGAGAAAATAAACTGGCTTTAGGTTTTTTTTAAAAAACTTGAGAGAAAAAGACTATCAACTATTCAACTATCCAAAGGCCAACCAGATGATTGTAAAACTAATATCCTTTGATCCACAACTGATCATAACTCCACAAGCCAATCAGCAATCTGTTGCTGGCAGAATCTCAATTTGGCTAGTACAAGAGTACCAGCCAAATTGAGCAGTCTACAAACTGCTTCCCTCCCGTTTGAATAAAGCAGTGTATACTTAACTTATAATCAGTTTCACTAGTTTGCTTTTTAAAACAGATCGGTTAATTCCGTTCATAATCCTTGGTTTTAAACCATCTTTCTTTCAAATGCAGTCCATAAACAAAGATACAGAAAAATAAAATTTGCTGTTACTATAATGGTGACAAAAAGGCCTACAAATTAAGCTTGTGTATCAGTGAGAGCCATTGAAGACATTAACCAGAAAGAATACAAAGTACCTAAGGTACATTTGCCTAATTACAGTCACTTCTGAGGGGGCTAAGCTGTGTGAAAACTTTGTTTTCTTAACACAATGCCTTTGTTCTTTGCTCTAACTAGCAGAAAGCATTCCAAAAGGATTCTACAGAAGCAAGCTAATTAGAATGCCACATCTTCAAATCCTTTTCAAAGTTATAACAAACATTTATGGTAACGCATTCAATACAATCTCACAAGCAGTGAAGTACTACTGCATGTTGAACCAGCCTGATCAGCAATTTTTTTCTTCTTTTCATTTCATTGATAGGGATCCAAATACTATGAAAGTAAATAATATCAAGTTTGCTATCAAGTTTAGGGCTGCAAATTTTTAAATTAATAAATAATGATTTTTATTTTGTCATCACAATTTAAGGTATGCAACAATTCACTTACCTCAGTATTCACATGTGGGTTTCCTTTAACCACCTGTGCAGCTTTGGATCTCCAAGTACTTTGTTCGTACAAGGTATTTTCTTTCCTTGGCTCCTGACATCTTAACCATTCTTTTGTCTGCACATCCTGCTGCTGTGACCGCTTTTCCAAGTCGCTATTCACTCTTTCCTGCATTCGAATTTCTTCATTTTGTTGCTGCTGTAACTGAATGCCTTGCACTTGTGGTTCTCGATTCAGCTTCTGTTGTCCTGATTGCCAGATCAAATGCAACTGTTGTTGCTTTTTGTATTCTAATTCATGTAACTAATGAAAAATAAAAGAGTATAGGCAGGTAAAGCACCAAAGATACATTGATATCAAACACTCATTAATAAATTCTATTTGTCTTTTCATACCCATTTCATGAAAAATTATTGATAAGGACGAGATAGCACAGTAGGTTGAAACATTGACTCAATTCATCACCTTTTCAGAATTTTGAGGTTTGGATATATGGAATAAGTTTTATTGTACCTTAACAGGACTGGGATATCCTAGACATTAGAAATGCAATTATTGAAGAAAACATTCACCTCACCACACACAATGAGCATAAATTTCTATCACATATTGCACCAAAAACCCCTTTCTTCATTTAAATATTTACATTCAAGTCTTTACAATCTAGCTATTGGAAGTGATGATCAATATCCAATTGTCGGTACTTTGAAGCAGCAGCTTTAAAAAAAGTAGGTAGATTAAGGGGAGAAAGTGCAAATTGTTGGGGTTAGTAGCCTAAAGGCATGACTACCAGGATAATCTGAACAGGATTGTAGTACTGCTAGTAAATTACAGTAACTGCGAACAGGGGTAGACCATCTAGCCCCTCAGGTTATAGTTTATATTTTTTAAAAATCAGAGAAATTTGAACACCAGGATGGAAATTATGAATGGAATTCTTGAAATGCAAAGGAAGCTTCAATTTCAAAAATAAATACAACATCAAGATATTAATGTGAGTGCTCATTCCAAAATTATTCCATTGAAAGGTATGGTACTGGTGGTCCTATACTAGCAAATGAGAGGAGCTTTGTAACAGCCAAAATATTTCTAGAGAAATACTACGCCTCATCATGAATGTGACAGATATAATTAAAGCTTAATTAAGGACAGAAAAATAAGTGCATCTTTAACACTTCCACAAGAGTTTCAGAAGGTGACAGTGCAAAACTAAAGCAAAAAAAAAAGTGATTTAACCCAGCAAAATGAAATCAGATAAATAGTGCAGTCACACTGACTTCCTCTCTTAGCCCAAAATTATTAGCAACCCATGAAGAGGAAAACACAGCCCTTCAGGAACTTTAGGGGTTTTCTTGTTAAATTTTCAGCTAGGTTGCCAGCATAATTAAGAGCTAACGATTCATTCACATGATTAATTCACAGAATGACCGTATTTGTGAATCAGTACCAATCTGTGGAAGGAGCAGCGCCCTGAAAGCTTGTACTTCCAAATAAACCCATTGGGACTATAACCTGATATTGTGTGAATTTTGACTGTGAATCACAACAATTTCCCATTTATATGTATTAAAGAACCCAAACTGTATATTTTCCTCCCATCAAGACAACAAATTTTGCATCATAATGAAAATGTTGCCAGCAACAGGACACAAGTCAATTTCAAAGAACGGTGAATGCTGGAGATCTGAAACAAGAACAAGAACAGAAATTTCCAGTAAAACTCAGGTGGTTTGGCAACATCAGTGGGTAGACAGCAGTATTAACATTTTGAACGACTCTTCAAAAGAAAAAAAGTGGTAGTTATTCTGAAGATGAATCGGGGATGGGTAACAGGGAGATTAGGAATAGCACATCAGAACAGAAGAATGGGCAGCACTTTGGCTCAGTGGTTATAGCACTGCTATCTCTCAGTGCCAGGGAGCTGGGCTTGATTCCTGCCTTGGGCCTGTGTGGAGTTTGCACGTTCTCCCCATTCTGCGTGGGTTTCATCCGGATGCTCCGGTTTCCTGCCACACTCCAAAAGATGTGCAGGTCAAGTGAATTGGCCATGCTACATTTTTAATAGTATTAGATGCATTAATCAGGGGTAAATACGAGGTAGAGAAATTAGGATGGGTGGGTTGCTTGCTCTTTGGAGGGTCGGTGTGGACTTGTTGAGCCAAAGGGCCTGTTTCCATAATGTAGGGAATCTAATCTAATCTAAAAGCTGAATAAATGATAAGAATTGAGACAGTAGGATAAAATGGGTGAGCTATACTGAATGCAACCCATTATGCAATAATAGGCCTGTGAGTAGGTGAGAATAGGTGATCCAGCTAAAAAGCAACCCATGTTATAATAGAACTTTTACTTTGCAACAGACCAGAAGAGCTTTTCTTGAGGGATGGGAGGGAGCACAAAGAAAACATAACCCTTTACTTAGCGAAGACTCTTCCTTTGAGTTTCTGTAAACATACTTGTTTCCTTCTGTCTATTTCAGATCTAGTTCTAGTTGCTTGCTCTTTTGGGTGACACAAGGTTGCAATTCCAGCCTTTATGGCATCTTCACAAACTTCATTTTGCTCTAGAAAAGTACAACAGGATAGATTATGGATCATAAATATATGCTGTACATGATATCAGTGTACTTCATAAGGTAATTAATTTCAATCCGATGAACAATACATCAAATGGAGATTGGTCAAAATTCTGTCCAACAATTGATGCTAAAATAAGATTTCTGACAAAAAAGTACAAATGATACGTTCACTAATGATACAAAATTAAAGAACCAAAAAATGTTTGGACAAAACTGCAATTTACAAAATGTAATTTACTGGTCAAGATGACGGCAAAATGAGCCTCCAGCCGGAGCTCCTCTGCTCCTTCTATTTATTTATTTATTTTTTTAAAAACACCCCCTCTTTTTGGTGTTTATCCCTGATGCAGAGTGGGCTGGAGGCCCGAGAGGAGTGGGAATGGTTGTTGGCTTGAAGACCTATGCAGCAGTCAGCGGCTTGGGAGCCCTGTCAGGCCACGTGTGGAATCTCCCTGTGGTGATCTACTTGACGTCCTTTATAGAAATGCTGTCATGCTTATTTTCTAACTTATACTAATGAATAACTGTAAAGTAATGGAACTTTTTCTTTCCCTTTCTCTCCTTTATTTCTCTATTTTGTGTCTAACAAGAGAAACATTTGTACCTAAGATGACGCCTTGTGTCACTGTAAACTTTTCACTGTACTCCCGCAATTGAGTATATGACAAAAAAAAGGAAGATATTCTAAAGAAAATCAAAAAAAACTTAATAAAGGCCATTGGACTCACGTTTATTGGCTTGAATCAGCACTGATGGTATTTCTAGATGCTCTTCGCTTAAATTGTTAGCTGTGGATTTCATTAAAGTTCTTTGATCATTTTGTCCACTGGTAATTGACCCAGACTCAATGGTCATATCTTTGCTCACACACTTTGGTTCAGGTTTTGAACAATGGTCCCTCTGTGTCTTTATCTTGGTAAACAGTTTCTTCAAGGCTGCATTACTTTGGCATGTCAGAGGTTGACTGGATGCTACCAAACCTAGATCTTAACAGTAGCACAGTAGCAGAAAGAAATGATTAGTTACAAAGTCCTATACTATTTTATGAATTGCTTCATCTGCCTGACTGAAAATCAATACAAATGGCACATAATGGAATATTAGTGTACATAACAAAAAAAAACAAAATTCAGTAAAAGCAAAACCTTTCAAAATGTTTAAAAGGCAGAGGTGCACAGATTATTGGAAAGCAAAGTGTGAATGGTTATCAGCAGTAGGGCAGGAAAGTAGAGTCGAGTTACAATTGAGATCAGCCATTATCTGATTAAATAACAGAGCAGATTCAAAGTTTCAAATGGCCTACTCCATGTACCAGTGGAAGCGGTTGAGGCTGATACATTAACAACATTTAAAAGGCATTTGGACAAATACATCAATAGGAAATGTTTATGGATATGGCCAAGTGCAAGGAAATGGGGTTAGCGTAGAATTACATTTTGTTGGCAGGGACCAGTTTGAGCCAAAGGGCCTGTCTCCATGCTGTAGGACTCTATGACACCTTCTCCCAGTTCATGTTTGTATCCATAAAGTGTAACAATTGGACTTAAGGAAATGCCTTCAGATCCAATACACTGTCGTAATCTACATAGGAAAGATAGTATGAAGTTTAGTTATGAAACTAAGTACAGTGGATAGCCAAACAGACTTGGAGTTCAGGTGCACAGATCTTTAAACATCACAAACAGGTGCAGAGAGTAATCAAGAAAGCTAATGGAATGCAGACCTTCAGATCTAAAGAACTGGAGTAATCACAACGCTGAGGATACACAAAACCTGGTTTAATCCACTTGCAAGTACTGAGCACCAGCAGCACCACACCTTACAAAGGATATATTGCCCCTGGAGGGAGTACAACATAGGTTTAAAAGAACAAATCTGGACTTCAGGAGTTATGTCCCAAATCTTGTGGGTATCTGGGAAAACATGCCTTAAACTTGAACCTGATGGAGTCCCTTGAAAGTCTGTTGGTAGCTCTCCAAAATTCCCAGTGTCTACAGATAATGGAGAGTGGACTTCAATTGTTTTATACTCAAACTGATGATCTCCTGGAAAATTTTATACATTTTCTAACACTTTGGCTTACACTGAACTCTGCAGGGACAACAAAATCGTTCTCCAACAAGTAAGTCGGAGTAACTCCTGTATCACTTTTCCATGGGCTTATATGCCTCATTTGAAGAAAAAGGGGATTTATCGTCCCTTCAGGTAAAAGAGCCTTTGTATCTCTCATCTAACCTACATCCTTCTTCTGCACTCCTAGCAGCGTTTACCTCTGTTTCCTATAATTCCAATTATAAATTTGATCCATTGCCTTTTGCTTTTGCTTTCCATTTTGGACTCATGAAGTCAGATAAGTCCCTTCAGTCTTTTTTTCAAAATGCTGGAAGTTGAAGAATGTGTCTCATTTTGTTACAGTGGAAACATTTGAGCCTTCAGTAATCTCCTTTTTAATCCGAGATTACCAGAGGGCAGTCCCAGCTATCATACTTTAGCTTGGCTACTTAGCTTCAGTTCCTATTCCTTTGAATTTATGTGGGCAACAGAAAAAGGTTTAATTTTAGAACATAGAACATAGAACATTACAGCGCAGTATAGGCCCTTCAGCCCTCGATGTTGCGCCGATCAAAGCCCACCTAACCTACACTAACCCACTATCCTCCATATACCTATCCAATGCCCGCTTAAATACCCATAAAGAGGGAGAGTCCACTACTGCTACTGGCAGGGCATTCCATGAACTTACGACTCGCTGAGTGAAGAACCTACCCCTAACATCAGTCCTATATCTACCCCCCCTTAATTTAAAGCTATGCCCCCTTGTAATAGCTGACTCCATACGTGGAAAAAGGTTCTCACTGTCAACCCTATCTAACCCCCTAATCATCTTGTACACCTCTATCAAGTCACCCCTAAACCACCTTTTCTCCAATGAAAACAACCCCAAGTGCCTCAGCCTTTCCTCATACGATCTTCCTACCATACCAGGCAACATCCTGGTAAACTTCCTCTGCACCCGTTCCAGTGCCTCCACATCCTTCCTATAGTATGGCGACCAAAACTGCACACAATATTCCAGATGCGGCCGCACCAGAGTCTTATACAACTGCAGCATGACCTCAGGACTCCAGAACTCAATTCCTCTACCAATAAAAGCTAGTACGCCATATGCCTTCTTCACTGCACTATTTACCTGGGTGGCAACTTTCAGAGATCTGTGTACATGGACACCAAGATCCCTCTGCTCTTCCACACTACCAAGTATCCGACCATTAGCCCAGTACCCCATCTTTTTATTACTCTTACCAAAGTGAATCATCTCACACTTAGCTACATTGAACTCCATTTGCCACCTTTCTGCCCAGCTCTGCAGCTTCTCTATATCCCGCTGTAACCTGCCACGTCCTTCCTCACTGTCTACAACTCCTCCGACTTTCGTATCATCCGCAAACTTGCTCACCCAACCTTCTAACCCTTCCTCCAGGTCATTTATAAAAATGACAAACAGCAATGGTCCCAAAACAGATCCTTGCGGAACACCGCTAGTGACGGCACTCCAAGATGAACCTTTGCCATCAACTACTACCCACTGTCTTCTTCCAGCCAGCCAATTCCTAATCCAAACCTCCAACTCACCCTCAATGCCATATCTCTGTATTTTCTGCAGTAGCCTACCATGGGGGACCTTATCAAACGCCTTACTAAAATCCATATACACCACATCTACCGCTTTCCCCTCATCTACCTCCTTAGTCACCTTCTCAAAGAATTCCGTAAGGTTTGTGAGGCACGACCTGCCCTTCACAAAACCATGCTGACTATCCTTGATCACATTATTCCGATCCAGATGTGCATAAATCCTATCCCTTACAATTCTCTCTAAGACTTTGCCCACAACAGAAGTGAGACTCACTGGCCTATAGTTACTTGGATTATCCCTACTCCCCTTCTTGAACAAGGGAACCACGTTTGCTAGCCTCCAGTCCTCTGGCACTACTCCTGTAGACAAAGAGGACACAAAAATCAAGGCCAATGGCTCTGCAATCTCCTCCCTTGCTTCCCAGAGAATCCTAGGATAAATGCCATCAGGCCCAGGGGACTTATCTATTTTCACCCTTGCCAGAATTTCCAACACCTCTTCTCTACATATCTCAAAGCCATCCATTCTACTTATTCGTGCCTCAGTATTCATATCGACAACAATGTCCTGTTCCTGAGTGAATACTGACGAAAAGTATTCATTCAGTGCCTCCCCAATCTCTTCAGCCTCCACACGCAACTTCCCATTACTATCCTTGATTGGACCTATTCCTTCCCTAGTCATTCTTTTATTCCTAACATACCTATAGAAAGCCTTAGGGTTTTCCCTAATCCTACCAACTAAGGACCTTTCATGTCCCCTCCTTGCTGCTCTTAGCTCTCTTCAGGTCCTTCCTGGCTACCTTACAACTCTCAATCGCCCCTATTGAACCTTCACGCCTCATCTTTACAAAGGCCGCCCTCTTCCATTTAACAAGGGATTCCAATTCCTTATTAAACCACGGCTCCCTCACACGACCCTTTCCTCCCTGCCTGACAGGTACGTACTTATCAAGGACACTCAATAGTTGCTCCTTGAACAAGTTCCACATATCAATTACGCTCTTGCCTTGGAATCTACTTTTCCAATCCACACATCCTAAGTCATGCCTCAACGCATCATACTTTCCCTGCCCCCAGCTATAACTCTTGCCCTGTAGTACACACTTATCCCTCTCCATCACGAGAGTAAAAATCACCGAATTGTGGTCACTGTCCCCAAAGTGCTCACCTACCTCTAGTTCTAATACCTGGCCTGGTTCGTTACCCAGAACCAAATCCAGTATGGCCTCACCTCTTGTTGGCTTATCCACATATTGTGTCAGGAAACTCTCCTGCACACATTGCACAAACACTGACCCATCTAACGAACTTGAGCTATAGCTTTCCCAATCAATATCAGGAAAGTTAAAGTCTCCCATAACAATCACCCTATTACTGTCACTCTTCTCCTGAATCATCTTCACAATCCTTTCTTCAACGATTCTAGGACTATTAGGAGGCCTGTAAAAGACTCCTAACAGGGTGACCTCACCTCTCCTATTCCTAACCTCAACCCAAACTACCTCAGATGGCAAATCTTCGTCCATCTTCCTTTCCACCGCTGTAATACTATCTTTGACAAGCAAAGCCACACCCCCCCCTCTTTTACCCCCACCTCTGACCCTACTAAAACATTTAAACCCTGGAACCTGCAACAGCCATTCCTGTCCCTGTTCTACCCATGTCGCTGTAATGGCCACAACATCGAAGTCCCAGGTACCAACCCACGCTGCAAGTTTACCTACCTTATTTCGTATACTTCTGGCATTAAAGTATACACACTTCAAGCCACTCTTCTGTTTACAGGCACCCTCCTTTAAGATTGATGCCATATTCCTAACCTCCCTACACTCCAGGTCCTGCACCCTAAAGCTACAGTCTGGGTTCCCATGCCCCTGCAGAGTTAGTTTAAACCCCCCCCAAGAGCACTAGCAAACCTCCCCCCAAGGATACTGGTGCCCCTCAGGTTCAGGTGCAGACCATCCTGTTTATAGAGGTCGCACCTTCCCCAGAAAGAACCCCAGTTATCCAAGTACCGAAATCCCTCCCTCCATCCCTGTAGCCACGTATTTAACTGTTCTCTCTCCCTATTCCTCGACTCTCTATCACGTGGCACGGGTAACAAACCAGGAGACAACATTTTAACGAATACTACAGAGTGTGTAACAAATCAAGAAGTTGCATGTCAACAGGTTACAGTCTAACAGGTTTATATGAAATCACAAGCTTTCTCAATGCTGCTCCTTCGTTACGCTCTGTAAACTTATGGCTTCAAATAAATCTGCTGGACTGTAAGAACATACGAAATAGGAGGTGCTGACCACCTGATCCTTCGAGCCCACTCCGCCATTCAATAAGATCATGGCTGATCTCTTCATGGCCTCAGCTCCACTTACCTGCCTTCTCATCATAACCCTAAATTCCTTTACTGTTCAAAAAATCTGTCTTCGCTTTAAAAACATGTGCTGAGGAAGCCTCAACTACTTCACTGGGCAGGGAATTCCAGATTCACAACCCTCTGGGTGAAGAAGTTCCTTCCCAATTCAGTCCTAAATCTGCTCCCCTTAATTGTGAGGCTATGCCCTCTTGTCCTAGTTTCACCTGCCAATAGAAACATCCCATCTACTTCTAGCTTACCTATTCCCTTTATAAATTTTGTATATTTCTCTCGCTCCCCCCCCACCACCCCCACAAATGGGGGAAAGATAAAAGGTCATTGACTGGTTTGTCTTCATGGAGAAGATACAAAACTCCCCCAGACATACTCAGTAACCAGATTTAAGGCTTGGGACTTGGATAACGTGGGAGGAGAGGAAATGAGAAAGCTGTTGAAATCCACATTTGTGTCGTGTGGTTGCAATGTCCCAATGCAGAAAAGGAGTTCTTCCTCCAGGCGTCAAAACGTCAGCCTCATCACTCGTGACATCACTTCCGCCCGGTTAACAGAGATATAAGCTCCACTTCTGCCTCCTTTGAGAAGGTCACTTCCGTTGGTGATATCACTACTGACACTACAACCACTCAAGCAACTGACTCCACTCCCGCCTCCAGCTCCTAGCCCTGCCATGCTCCAGACCTCCCCGTAACTGAGGACGAACATTTAGTCCTCAGTAAAGGCCTCACCTTTATCCCTCGATGGCCCCAGGTTAATCAGTTTAACACACGCTACGACCTTGAAGGTTTCTTCCACCGCCTCTGCCTCAGCGCCCACGTTTTCAACCAAGACAGCCCCACCCAACGAAGCCCCCTTGGCCCACCTCCAATACACCCCATCAACCTGGACACGCAGTGCCGACCTGTTACCCACCCTTGGCCTCTTCATTTCAAACTGCTGCCGTGACATTGGCCACCTCAACCTGTCCACCCCCTACACCCACTCCAACTTCTTACCCTCAACGTGCAGCCCTCCACTCCAACCTCAACCTTACCATGAAATCCATAGACAACGGGGGCACAGTAGTAGTGTGGCACACCGATCTCTGTACCACTGAAGCCAGGCAACTCGTCAACATTTCCTACTACTACCCCTTGATCACAACCTCACCTCCCTTCACCAAACCATCATCTCCCAGACCATCCACAACTCATCACATCTTCCATCCTCCTTGTCCGTGAACCCCGCACTGCCCGACTCTACCTCCCTCCGAAGATACACAAACCTAACCGCCCCGGTCAACCCATTGTCTCATCCAGTGCCTCTCCCACCGAACTCAACTCTTCCTATCGCGACATGGCCTGTCACGCTCAGCCCAGAAACTTACCACCTACGTTCGTGACATCACCCACGGGATGGCATTTTTGCAGAAGGTAGGGTGGGAAGAGGTGTAATCCAGGTAGCTGTGGGAGTCGGTGAGTTTGTAAAAAATGTCAGTGTCAAGTCGGTCATCATTAATGGAGATGGAGAGGCCCAGGAAGGGGAGGGAGGTGTCAGAGATGGTCCAGGTAAATAGAAGGTCAGGGTGGAATATGTTGGTGAAGTTGATGAATTGCTCAACCTCCTCGTGGGAGCATGAGGTGGCGCCAATGCAGTCATCAATGTAGCGGAGGTAGAGGTGGGGAATGGTGCCGGTGTAATTACGGAAGATAGACTGTCCTACATAGCCAAAGAGACAGGCATAGCTGGGACCCGGCGATGCTCTCCACTGCATCTCCTCCACTTGCCGCTCCTCTGCCCTGGAGCTCCGCCCCTCCAATCGCCACCAGGACAGAACCCTACTGGTCCTCACCTACTACCCCAGCAACCTCCATATATATCATATCAGTCGTCATTTCCGCCACCTCCAAACAGACCCCACCACCAGGGATATATTTCCCTTCCCTCCCCTATCAGCATTCCGAAAAGACCACTCCCTCCATGACCTCCGTCGCCAGGTCCACACCCCCCACCAACCCAACCTCCACTCCCGGCACCTTCCCCTGCAACCGCAAGAAATGCAAAACTTGCGACCACACCTCCCCCCTTACTACCCTCCAAGGCCCCAAGGGATTCTTGCATATCTGCCACAAATTCACCTGCACCTCCACACACATCATTTACTGCATCCGCTGCACCCGATGTGGCCTCCTCTATATTGGGGAGACAGGCCGCCTACTTGCGGAATGTTTCAGAAAACACCTCTGGGACACCTGGACCAACCAACCCAACCACCCCGTGGCTCAACACTTCAACTCCCCCTCCCACTCCACCAAGGACATGCAGGTCCTTGGACTCCTCCATGGCCAGACCATAGCAACACGACGGCTGGAGGAAGTGCGCCTCATCTCCCGCCTAGGAACCCTCCAACCACAAGGGATGAACGCAGATTTCTCCAGATTCCTCATTTCCCCTCCCCCCACCTTTTCTCAGTCCCAACCCTCAAACTCAGCACCGCCTTCCTAACCTGCAATCTTCTTCCTGACCTCTCCGCCCCCACCCCCACTCCGGCCTATCACCCTCACCTGAACCTCCTTCCACCTATCGCATTTCCAACGCCCCTCCCCCAAGTCCCTCCTCCCTACCTTTTATCTTAGCCCGCTTGGCACACTCTCCTCATTCCTGAAGAAGGGCTCATGCCAGAAACGTCGATTCTTCTGTTCCTTGGATGCTGCCTGACCTACTGCACTTTTCCAGCAACACACTTTCAGCTCTGATCTCCAGCATCTGCAGTCCTCACTTTCTCCTAAATGAAATTTTCTCCCATTCTTCTTAGGGAGCATGACAGGGTGGATGTAGGTAAGATCTCTCCCCTGGCTGCTGAGTGTAGAATAAGGGGGGGGGGGGGGGGGAAGTGGGGCGGAGAGGGTTTCTCAGACTAAAACAGAAATTGCTGGAGACACTTAGTAGGTCTGGCAGCATCCTGAGAAAGCAGATTCAAAATTACAGTTCCAGAGATCATTCTTCAAAACACCAGTTGACACTGCTTTCTCTCCAGATGCTGACAGACCGGAGTTTCTCCAGCAATGTGTTTTTGCTTCAAATTTCCAGCATCTGCAGTTCTTTGCTTTTCAAGCTCAGATCAAGTGGTACACCAATTAGAACAGAAATTAGATATTTCTTCAGTTAATGTGGCAAATCTTGAATTCATTACCCCTAGAAGACTGTAGATTCTAAATCATTGAACCTGTTCCAGACAGTGGTCAATAGATGTCAGGAGATTTACATCAGCAAGCTTGAGATAGTGCTGTCAGTGACATGATCAGCCATGATCTAACTGAATGGTGGAGCAGGCTTAACAGGCTAACTGATGTTCTACAGATGTTCAATATACAAGAAGTTTTGACAGAAAAAAAAAGAGAAATGTTTTCATCTGGTAAATAAATTGTTAGCCAAGAGTCAGATTAAAGATAAAAGAACAAGGTCGATATGACAGTTTCGTCATGATGGTGGTATGATCTGGGCTATACTACCTGGTGAAAATAAATTCCATTAGAACTTTGAAAAGGCAAGTGGACATGCACTTGAAGTTTAGCACACTACAGGGTTATGGGGAAAAGTCTGGAACATGGGAATCAAGTATACAGTTGTTCAAAGACTGAGCACAACTACGGCTAGCCAAATGGCACCAGTCTGCACTGTAATACATCTTGATTTTAATACATACAAACTGCAAAAAAAAAAAAAAACCTTTTCTGAAGTATTAAACACTTCAGGCTTCTTTTTAGGAAAGCCATAAAGTTGGGACTCTATTCTTCAATAATATTCAATGTTTGTACCCTTCAAAAATAAGGGAGAAGTAAAGAGTTGCCAAGAGAATACAGCATAAATTATGCATAAATTCAATGCCTGAACTCCAGGTATTCATACCACAAGTACTGAAATCTAAGGAGGTGAGTCCTTTCTGGGTTATTTGATGACCTTGAGAAATCTGCAATCCCTCACTAACAAACAAAAATAAAAATGGCACCATTCAAAGCAGTGTAGGTGCTGAGAGATTTGGGTGTATGCACCCATCAATCATTAAATATGGAAGGACAGAGCAGTTCAGAGAGAATAAAAGTTCAAAATCCAATGGCACCAGGTTATAGTCTAACAGGTTTATTTGGAAGTTCTCTGAAAACTTGTAGTCCAACATGTTTATTTGGAACTATGACCTGGTGTCATGTGAATTTTAATTTTGTCCGCCCCAAAGACACCAGCACCTCCACATCAGAGAGAACAAAGCAGAGGTAACAAAGCATACAGTATAATTCTGTTGAAAGTTGGAGCATGGTATACAAGAGCAAGAATGTTATGTTGAACGTCTAAGACACTCATTCGGCTTCTAACGACAATGGAACTAACGACATAGAAAGGAAAAAGAATAGGATTCTGAAGGGAGAATATAAAACGTTAGGAATAAATTTCAGAAAGGAGGCTCTTGGAGGATAGTTATTTCTAGATTACTTCCAATGCCACGAGCAAGTGAGGGTAGAAATAGGAGGACAGAGTGGATGAATGAGTGACTGAAGAGCTGGTGCAAAGGAGACTGGTTCACATTTCGGATCATTGGAATCTCTTCTGGGGTGGAAGTGACCTAACATACTTGCGGGGAGACTCACTAGAGCTGCTCAGGAGGATTTAAACTATAAGGTGGGGGGATTGGACCCAGGGAGATTGTGAGGAAAGAGATTAGTCTGAGACTGCTACAGGTGGGAAAAGGAGCAAGCCAAACAAACAGTCAGGGTAGGTAGGGGAAAAAAAAAGCAGAGAATGAGGTAGGAGTGATAAATTAAACTGCATTTATTTCAATGCAAGAGGGCAAACAGGAAAAGACAAACTCAGGGCATGGGATTGGGATAGCATCATAACTACAGCGATGTGGCTCAGGGATGGACAGGAGTGACAGCTTAATGTTCCAGGGTACAAATACTATAGGAAGGATAGAAGAAGGGTGAGCAAGAGAAGAGGGGGAGTGGCATTTTTGATTAGGGATAACATTATGGCTGTACGCGGGGAGGATATTCGTGGAAATACATTCAGGGAAGTTATTTGGGTGGAACTGCGAAATAAGAATGGGGTCTAGAGTACAGAGTACAATCTCAATAAGGTGGTCATCCCCTCAATAGTCAGCAGGAAATTGAGAAACAAATTTGTAAGAAAGATTTCAGTTACTGTAAGAATAATAGGGTGATTATGGTATTTAACTTTCCACACATAGACTGGGACTGCCATAGTGCTAAGGGAATTTGTTAAGTGTCTACAAGAAACTTTCTGAGCCAGTATGTGGCTCAGAGAAGGTGCAAAACTTGACTACTCTTGGGAAATAAGTCAGAGCAAGTGACTGAGGTGTCAGCACTTTGGGGCCAGCGACCATAATTCTCTTAATTTTAAAAGCATGATGGAAAAGGATGGGCCAGATCTCAAAGTTGAAGCTCTAAATTGGAAGAATGCCAAATTTTGACAGTATTAGGCAAGAACATTCACAATTGATTGGGGACGGATGTTTGCAACTGAAGGGCAGCTGGAAAAGGGAAGCCTTCTAAAATGAGATAATGTGAGTCCAGAGACAGTATGTTCCTGTTCGGGTGAAAGGCAAAGCTGGCATGTATAGGGAATGCTAGATGACGAGAGATTGAGGTTATGGTTAAGAAAAAGGAGGAAGCATGCGTCAGGTGCATAAACAGCAGCGATGAAGTGATTCCTCAGAAGAGCATACTCTAGAGGGAAATCAGGAGGGCACAAACAGGACAGGAGATAGCTATGGCAAATTAGGGTTCAGAAGAATCCAAACGGAATTTATGAATACATTAAGGACAAAAGGGTAACTAGAAAGAGAATACAACCCTTCAAAAATCAGCAAGGCAGCCCGTGTGTGGAACCGCTGGAGATGGGGTAAGATACTTTGCATCAGTGTTTACTGGAAGATATAAAATGTGGAGAAATAGATGGTGACATTTTGAAAAATGTCAATATTAGAGGTAGTGGTGCTGGATATCTTAAAATGCATAAGGCAGATAAATCCCCAGGACCCATTTCTGTTTTTCAGCAGCAGCAGCAACTCAAAGGATGGGAGCTTGCACCAAGGGCCTGCCGGGAGCGGTGAGTCACGGAATTGTGCTTTTAAATTTAAAGTCAGAGAGCAGAAGTTTCTGGGAAAGGAGGGACTTCGTATTTTTATTTCCGTCCAGATATACAAGTCAGTGTTTTCACAACCTGAAACACTACCTTTGTAGGGCTTCCCACCCAACAACCTCCTCTAACCTTAAAGACCAGGAACGTATCAGGTAAGCATCTCTCCTTTTTTACTTGGGATGGCAGTGCAGGGAGAGCAATGTTCCTCCTGTGTGATGTTTGAGGGGAGGGATGCCATTCATGCCCCATCCAAGTACATCTGCAGGAATTACACACAACTCCTCTCGCTCCTCCCAAGATCTTGTTAGGGAACTGGAGTGGGAGCTGAATGAACTTCAAATCATTCGGAAGGCAGAGGCGGTGATAGATAAGAGTTACAGGGAAGTAGTTACTCCTAGACACGGAGAAAGCTGGGCGACTGTTCAAAGGGTGGAAAAAAATGTCAGTGGAGGGATCCCCTGTGGTCGTCCCCCTGAAAAACCATGTATACCATTTTGGATACTGTTGAGGGGAACGATTTACCAAGGGTATGCAGTAGGGCGCAGGTCTCCAGCACAGAGTCTGTCACTGTTGCACAGAAGGGAAGGAGGGAAAGGAGGAGAGTGTTAGTCATTGGGGACTCAATAGTTAGAGGCTCAGATAGAAGGTTTGTTGGGAATGAACAAGACTCGCGGTTGGTGTGTTACCTCCCAGGTGCCAGGGTCCATAACATCTCGGATGGTATTGTTGGAGTCCTGAAGGCAGAGGGTGACCAGCCTCAAGTCGTTGTCCATGTAGGTACCAACGACATAGGTAACAGGAGGGATAGGAATATAAGGCAGGATTTCAGGGAGCTAGGATGGAAGCAGAGAACGAGAACAAACAGAGTTGTTATCTCTGGTTTGCTTACCAGTGCCACGTGATAGCGAGACAAGGAATAGGGAGAGATATCAGCTGACCACGTGGCTGCAAGGATAGTGCAGGAGGGAGAGTTTCAGGTTCTTGGATAATTGGGGCTCATTCTGTGGAAGGTGAGACTTGTACAAACAGGACAGTCTTCACATGAACTAGAAGGGCACTAATATCCTGGGTGGGAAATTTGCTGGTGGTTTTGGGGGTGTTTAAACTAGCTCAGCAGGGGGATGGGAACCAGAGGTGTAGTTGCAGTGCACAGGAGGAGGAGTAGGAAGGAGAGGGACAGGATTTCAGGGTCACAGGAATGTGCTGGCAGACAACAAAGTGGTTTGAAGTGTGTTTACTTCAACGCCAGAAGAATCCAAAATAAGGTAGGTGACCTTGCAGCATGGATAGGTACCTGGGACTTCGATGTTGTGGCCATTTCGGAGACATGGATAGAGCAGGATGAGGAACGGATGTTGCAGGTTCTAGGGTTTAGATCTTTCATTAAGAACAGGCATGGCAGTAAGAGAGAGAGAGAGAGAGGGGTGTGGCCTTATTAGTCAAGGATAGTATAACGGTGGCTGAGACAACTTTTGATGAGGACTCATCTACGGAGGTAGTGTGGGCTGAGGTTAGAAATAGGAGAGGTCACATTGCTTGGAGTTTTGTTTAAAAATAAGCCTCCGCAGAGTTCCAGGGAGGTGGGAGAGGGGATTAGCAAAATTATTCTGAGTAGGAGTGAAAGGAACAGGGTGGTCATTATGGAGAACTTTAACTTCCCCAACATTGACTGGAAATGCTAAAACTCTAGAACGTCGCATGGATCAGTTTTTGTCGAATGTATACAGGAGGTTGAAGGGCCGACAACGGGGAGGCCACACTGGGTCTGGCGCTTGGTAATGAACCAGGCCAGTTGATTGATTTAGTTGTAGGTGAGCACTTTGGAGAGAGAGTGACCATTAATCAGTTACATTTAGTTTGGCAGTGGAAAGGGAGAGGTGCATAACAAGAGTTATCGATGGGGCAAGGGCAATTATAATGCAATTAGGCATGAATTAGGATGCAAAGAATAGGGTAGCAAAATGCAGGGGATGCAGACAATGGAAATGTGAAGCTGGTTTAAGGAACAAGTATTGCGTGTCCTTGATAAGTATGTCCCTGTCAGGCAGGGAGGTAGTGATATAATAAGGGAACCATGGTTTACAACAGAAATTGCATCTCTTGTTACGAAGAAGAAGGAAGCTTCTGTGTTGATGAGGCAAGACGGTTCAGATGAGGCAATGGAGAATTACAGATCAGCTAGGAAGGATGTAAAGAGAGTTAAGAAGAGCAAAGAGAGGACATGAGCAGTCTTTAGCAAATAGAATAAAAGAGAACCCTAATGCTTTCTATAGGTATGTGAGGAATAAAAGGATGATTAGGGTCGGAATAGGGCCAAAGACAGAAGTGGGAAGTTGTGTGTGGACCCTGTGGAGATTGGAGAGGTGCTAAACAAACATTTCTCATCGGTTTTCACTCAGGAAAAGGAGATTATTGTTGAGAAGAATGAAGTAAGAGATATTAGACGAGAAAGGATCGGGGTTAGTTACAAACAGGTGTGATCAATTCGAGAAGGAGTGAAAGTAGACAAGTCCTCTGGACTGGATGGGATTTATCAGAGGATTCTCTAGGAAGCTAGGGAGGAGATAGGAGAGCTTTTGGCTTTGATATTGGAGTCATCATTGTCTACAGGTTTGATACCAGAGGACTGGAGGATGGCAAATGTTGTGCCCTTGTTCAAGAAGGACAGTAGAGGTGACCCATGTAATTATAAACCAGTGAGCCTTACTTCTGCTGTAGGAAAGGATTATAAGAGATAAGATTTATAAATCATTTAGCAAGCAAAAATTTTATTTCAGATAGTCAACATGGTTTCGTCAAGGGCTGGTCGTGTCTCACAAACCTCAGTTTTTTGAGAAGTTGACCAAGCATGTAAATGAGGGTAGAGCAGTTGATGTGGTATACATGGACTTCAGTAAAGCCTTTTAAGGTTCCACATGATAGGCTGTTGGAGGAAAATGCAGTGGCATGGGATTGAGGGAGTTTTAGCAGTTTGGATTTGAGACTGGCTTTCTTAAAGAAGGCAGCGAGTGGTGGTCGATGGAAAATTTTCAGCCGGGAGTACAGTTACTAGTGGTGTGCCACAAGGATCTGTTTTGGGACCAGTGTTGTTGGTCATTTTCATAAATGACAAAGACGCAAGTATAGTGGATGGATTAGTAAATTTGCAGATGACACTAAAGTTGGTGGAGTAGTGGACAGTGTGAAAGAATGTTACAGGTTACAGGGGGACTTGGATAAACTGCAGAATTGGGCTGAGAGGTGGCAAATGGAGTTCAATGCAGCTAAGATGTGAGGTGATGCACTTTGGGAAGAATAACAGGAAGGCAGAGTACTGGGTCGATGGAAAGATTCTTGGTAGTGTAGATGTGCAGAGGGATCTTGGAGTCCATGTACATAGATCCCTGAAAGTTGCCACCCAGGTGGATAGTGCTGTGAAGGTGGTACAGTGACAGTGGTTAGCATTGCTGCCTCACAGCGCCAGAGACCCAGGTTCAATTCCTGCCTCAGGCAACTGTCTGTGTGAAGTTTGCACATTCTCCCCGTGTCTGCGTGGGTTTCCTCCGGGTTCTCCAGTTTCCTCCCACAGTCCAAAAACGTGCAGGTTAGGTGTATTGGCCATGCTAAATTGCCCGTAGTGTTAGGTGAAGGGGTAAATGTAGGGAAATAGGTCTGGATGGGTTGCTCTTCGGAGGGTCGATGTGAACTTGTTGGGCCGAAGGGCCTGTTTCCATACTAAGTAATCTAATCTTAATCATACAATATGTTAGGTTTCATTCGTAGAGGGATTGAGTTCCGGAACCGCAATGTCATGCTGCAACCATACAAAACGCTAGTGCGGCCACACTTGGAATATTGTGTACAGTTCTGGTCCCCATATTTCAGGGAGAATGTGGAAGGATTGGAAAAGGTGCACAGTAGATTTACCAGGATGTTGCCTGGTCTGGAGGGAAGGTCTGCTAATGTAGTCAACTCAGCCACATTAGGGAGATTTAAACAATCCTTAGATAAGCACATGGATGATTTTGGGATAGTGTAGGGGAACAAGCTGAGAACAGTTCAAGGTCAGTGCAAAATCGAAGGCCAACAGGTCTGTTCTGCGCTGTATTGTTCTACGTTCTACCTGATCAGATGTACCTTAGAACTCTGGAAAGCTAGGGAAGTGACTGCTGGGCCTGTTGCTGAGATATTTGTATCATTGATAGTCAAAGGTGAAGTGCCACTATTTAAATAAAGTTGGTAAGGAAAAGCAAGAGAACCATTGAGCCTGACATCGGTAGTGGGCAAGTTGGTGGGAGGGAATCCTGAGGGACAGAATTTGCATGTATTTGGAAAGGCAAGAACAGATTAGGGATAGTCAGCATGGCTGTGTGTGGGAAATCATATCTCTTGAATTTAAGATTAAATCTTTTTGAAGTAGCAGTGACAACGACTGATGAGGGCAGAGTGGTGGCCGTGATCTATATTGTCTTCAGCAAGGCGTTCGACAAGATGGACTAGTTAGCAAGGTTAGATCACATGGAATACAGGGAGAACTTGCAATTTGGAAACAGAACTGGCTCAAAAGGTCAGCAGAGAGTGGTAGTGGTGGAGGAGGAGGAGGTGGAGGGTTGCTTTTCAGGCTGGAGGCCCGTGACCAGTCGTGTGCCACAAGGATCGGTACTGAATCCACTGCTTTTTGTCACTTATACAAGGGCTTTGAATGCAAACATAGGACGTATGTTAGGCAAGTTTGCTGATGGCACCAAAATTGGAGGTGTAGTCGACAGCAAAGCAGGTAGTCTCAGAGTACAACAGGATCGTGATCAGATGGACCGATGGACCAATTGCTCAGCAGTAACAGATGGATTTTAATTTGGACAGATCACATTTTGGAAAGGCAAACCAGAGCAGGACATACTCACTTAATGGTACAGTCCTGTTGCTGAACTGCAGGTGCAGGTTCATAACTCCTTGAAAGTGGAGTCGCAGGTAGATAGGATAATGAAGGTGGTGTTTGGTATGCTTTCCTTTATCGGTCAGAGGATGGAGTATAGTGTATGGGAGGGAGTGAGGACTGCAGATGCTGGAGACCAGAGTTGAAAAATGTGGTGCTGGAAAAATATAACATCCGAGGTGCAGAAGAATCTACGTTTCGGGCATAAGCCCTTCTTCAGGAATGAGGCTGGTGTGCCAGGCGGGCTGAAATAAGAGGTAGTGGGGTGGGGGGGTGGGGGGGGGGGAAGAAGGAGAGCTGGGAATACGATAGGTGGAAGGTGAGGGTGATAGGCAGGAGAGGGAGTTGCGCGGAGGGGTTGGGAAGGGGATTGCAGGTCAAGAGGGCGGTGCTAAATCCGGGGGTTGGGACGGAGATAAGGTGGGGGGAAAGAGGAAGTTGGAGAAATCTACATTCATCCCATGTGGTTGGAAGCAGTGTCCAGCCGAGCTCCCGGGCCCCACAACCAGGTACGACAGATTGAGCCCTAGGTCAAGCCTGTGCCCCTCACTGGGCCCCAGGACCTGGCCTTGCCGCTGGAGCTTGAGTGCCGCGTTCTCGCCATCCAAAGTCACCTCAGGTGGAGTGGGGGTGGGTAGGGTTAGTTCGGAAGAGATTTGTGTTTTTACTGGGGTAGTGGCGAGGGAACTTTTTTTCCCCCACATTTCAGTTACCTCGGATTTTACCAGAGTGGAGTGTTGGTAGATCATTCTGGGTAGTACTTCCATCTTGCTCTTCCTTTTGAAATCCATCTGGCTCAACAGAAAGGTCCAAATCTTCATCTTGTACTCCAATAGCTGGGGCAGGTAAAGGTTCATGCTCGAGTCGCAATATTAAGTCACCTCTGACTTCTGGTGACAGTGACAATAATAGTTAGTTAATAAAAAGAAATCATGCCTGGATTACAAAGAATATTAATAACATGACACCAAAATCAGCACTTAAAACTTGCAGTCAGCATTCAACGGATACATGGGCATGCTGTCTGTTTCAAAAGGAACAAAGGATTTTAACTGTAAAAATAAAACAGTTGTGCAGTTAGCACCAACCTTTTCCCATAACCTTTGACCAGCAGACAGCATAACAAAAGATGGGGACAGTTAGAAGGCTGGACCTCACTGGAAGCATGGTCTCTGCTGCGCCACCTAACTAAAACATTGAAGAGGTACCCATGCATGATCCAAAGAACTGCCCTCAATTTAATACATGGAGCAGAGTTAACTATTTCAGATGAAATTTCTGCCCTTTCCATTGCAATGTAGAGTCGAAATAGTGAGGGAATCCCAGCATCTCAGCCTTGCAAAATGGCTGGATGACTGGTGCACACGTAAGAGTATTAGATTGCTGGCGTATTGGGACTATTTGTTTTTGGTCTGGGGTAGACAGCATTAGAGGCTGAGGGCTCACCTCAGGTTTAAAATCATGAAAGGCATGGAAGGGGTGAATAGCCGAGGTCGTTCTGCTCCAGGACCTGATCACATGTACCTTTGAACTCTGTGAGAAGCTTGGGAAGTAATTCCTGGGCCTCTTGCTGAGATATTCGTATCATTGATAGTCACAGTGAGGTGCCGGAAGACTGGAGGTTGGCTAACATGGTGCCACTCTTTAAGAAAGATTGTAAGGACAAGCCAGGGAACTATAGATAGGTGAGCCTGACATCAGTGGTGGGCAAGTTGTTGGAGGAGAAAGCGAGGACGGCAGATGCTGGAGATCAGAGCTGAAAGTGTTTTGCTGGAAAAGTGCAGCAGGTCAGGCAGCATTCAAGGAGCAGGAGAATTGACATTTCAGGCATGAGCCCTTCTTCAGGAACGAGGAGTGTGTGCCAAGCAGGCTAAGATAAAAGGTAGGGAGGAGGGACTTGGGGGAGGGACGTAGGAAAAGCGATAAGTGGAAGGAGGTTGAGGTGAGGGTGATAGGCCGGAATGGGGATGGGGGCGGAGAGGTCAGGATTGCAGGTTAGGAAGGTGGTGCTGAGTTTGACGGTTGGGACTGAGAAAAGGTGGGGGGGCGGGGGGGGGAAATGAGGAAACTGGAGAAATCTGAGTTCATCCCTTGTGATTGAAAGGTTCCTATGCGGAAGACGAGGCGCTCTTCCTCCAGCCGTCGTGTTGCTATGGTCTGACGATGGAGGAGTCCAAGGACCTGCATGTCCTTGGTAGATTGGGAGGGGGAGTTGAAGTGTTGAGCCACGGGGTGGTTGGGTTGGTTGGTCCGGGTGTCCCAGAGGTGTTCTCTGAAACCTTCCGCAAGTAGGCAGCCTGTCTCCCCAATATAGAGGAGGCCACATCGGGTGCAGCGGATGCAGTAAGTGGTGTGAGTGGAAGTGCAGGTGAATTTCTGGCGGATATGGAAAGATCCCTTGGGGCCTTGGAGGGAGGTAAGGGCGCAAGTTTTGCATTTCTTGCGGTTGCAGGGGAAGGTGCCGGGAGTGGAGGTTGGGTTGGTGGGGGGGGGGTGTGGACCTGACAAGGGAGTCACGGAGGGAGTGGTCTTTTCGGAATGCTGATGGGGAGGGGAGGGAAATATATCCCTGGTGGTGGGGTCCGTTTGGAGGTGGTGGAAATGACGACGAATGATATGATGTATATGGAGGTTGGTGGGGTGGTAGGGTGGTAGGTGAGGACCAGTGGGGTTCTGTCCTGGTGGCGATTGGAGGGGTGGGGCTCAAGGGCAGAGGAGCGGGAAGTTGAGGAGGGATGGTGGAGAGCATCGTCGATCATGTCTGGGGGGAAATTGTGGTCTTTGAAGAAGGAGGCCATCTGCTTTGTTCGGTATTGGAGCTGTTCCTGCTGGAAGCAGATGCGGCGGAAAGGAAGGAATTGGGAATATGGGATGGCGTTTTTACAGGGGCAGGGTGGGAGGAGGTGGAGTCTAGGTAGCTGTGGGAGTCAGTCAGTTTATAGTAAATGTCCATGTTGATTCGGTCGCCCGGAGATAGAAATGGGGAGGGAGGAGTCTGAGACCGTCGGGGTGGAAGGTGTTGGTAAAGTGGATGAACTGTTCAATCTCCTCGTGGGAGCACAAGGCAGCGCCGATACAGTCATCGATGTAGCGGAGGAAAAAGGTGGGGGATGGTGCCAGTGTAGCTGTGGAAGATGGACTGTTCCACATATCTTAAGAGGCAGGCATAGCTGGGGCCCATGCGGGTGCCCATGGCTACTCCTTTGGTCTGGAGGAAGTGGAAGGATTGGAAGGAGGAGAAGTTGTTCAGAGTAAGGACCAGTTCAGTCAGTCAAAGAAGGGTGTCAGTGGAAGGGTACTGGTTGGTACGGCGGGAAACAAAGCAGCGGAGGGTTTTGAATCCTTCGTGATGGGGGATGGAAGTGTACAGAGACTGGATGTCCATAGTGAAGAAAAGGCGTCGGGGACCGGGGAAGCGAAAATCATGGGAGGAGGTGGAGGGCGTGGGTGGTGTCCTGAACGTAGGTGGGGAGTTCTTGGACTAAGGGGGACAGGACCGTGTCGAGGTATGCAGAGATGAGTTCGGTGGGGCAGGAGCAGGCTGTGACAATGCGGTGGGACAGGATGTACGCGTATTTGGAAAAACAATGACTAATTAAGGATAGTAAACATGGCTTGTGCGTGGGAAATCATGTCTCACAAACTTGGAGTTTTTTGAAGTAACAAAGTGGATTGATGAAGGCAAAGCAGTGGACGTGATCTACATGGACTTCAGTAAGGCGTTCGACAAGGTTTCCGATGGGAGACTGGTTAGCCAGGTTAGACCGCGGAATACAGGGAGAACTAGCCATTTGGATACAGAACTGTCTCAAAAGGTAGAAGACAGAGGGTAGTGATGGAGGGTTGTTTTTCAGACTGGAGGCCTGTGACCAGTGGAGTGCCACAAGGGTCACTGCTGGGTCGACTACTTTTCATAGTTTTATATAAATGATTTGGATGTGAGCTTAAGAGATGGAAAGCAAATCTTAGCAGGACTTATACACTTAATGCTAAAGTCCTCAGAAGTGTTGCTGAACAAAGAGACCTTGGAGTGCAGGTTCATAGCTCCTTGAAAGTGGAGTTGCAGGTAGATAGGATAGTGATAGGATGGGATAGGATAGGGTAGGTAGATAGGATAGTATGCTTTCCTTTATTGGTCAGAGTATGGAGTGCAGGAGTTGGGAGGTCATGTTGTGGCTGGACAGGACATTGGTTAGGCTACTGTTGGAATATATTGCGTGCAATTCTGGTTGCCTTCCAATCGGAAGTATGTTGTGAAATTTAAAAGGATTCAGAAAGGATTTACAGGTTTGGAGGATTTGAGCTATAGGGAGAGGTTGAATAGGCTGGGATGTTTTCCCTGGAGCATCAGAGGCTGAGGGGGTGACCTTATAGAGGTTTATAAAATCATGAGGGGCATGGATAGGGTAAATAGGCAAGGTCTGTCCCCTTGGCGTGGGAGAGTCTAGAACTAGAGGGCATAGGTTCAGGGCAAGGAGAGAAAGATAAGAGAACCAAGTGGCAACATTTTCAGTCAGAGGGTGGTGTATGTGTGGAATCGCTGCCAGAGGAAGTAGTGGAGGAGAGTACAATTCAACATTTAAGAGGCATCTGGATGGGTTTGGAGGAATATTGGCCAGGTGCTGGCAGGTGGGACTAGATTGGGTTGGGATATCTGGGCAGCAGTCTGTTTCCATGCTGTACATCTCTATGACGCTAGAGGATAGAAGTTTAAAGCGAGAGGGTGTAAGATTTTTTAAAAACAAAGGGACCCAAGGGGCAACCTTTTCATGTAGATGGTAATGACTGTATGGAATGAGCTGTGAGGAAGTGGCAGAAGCTGGTAAAATTAAAGGATTTTTGGCTGGGTATTTGACCAGGAAGCGTTTAGATGGATATGGGGCAAATGGGATTAGGATTTAGGAAAGTCCATATATGTGCAGGTAAGATGAATTAGCCATGCTAAAACTGTCTGCATTAAATTGCCCATTTCAGGGATGTGTTGGTTAGGTGCATTATTCGGGGGTAAATGTAGCAAATGGGTTTGGGCAGGATGCTCTTCGGAGGGAAGGTGTGAACCTTTTGGGCCGAAGTGTGGGAACAGGCTCTATCGCGATTCTACAATATTAAAAGGATTTATTTAGAATATCTGGTCAGCATTGACAAGTTGAACCAGAGGGTTTGTTTCCATGCTGTGCAACTCTATGACACCATAAATTATCTATGGCAGTGAGGAGGGATGATATCTTGGAAGAGGTCAATTGATATATTGAATGAGGCCAAGTGGGTAGAAGCAAAAAAAGTCAAAAGGGGCAAACATGCAGTTAAGTGTGTACAAGGTTCCACAAAAACACAAAACAGTCAGGGAGAGATAAAAGGATGAGATGTGCAGTCAAATTTCAAAGAAGTGCAAGGATAAAAAGGCAGTAATAGTAGCGTATTTTAACTACCCAAATATTAACGGAGATATTTTGGGTGTACAAGGTCTGGGGGAAGCAAACAGTGGGAGAACATGAGATAGCCACCATAATTTAAACTGGGACAATGACAATTTGCTAAGATACATTTTAACCAATGTGTACTTGAAGCTGCTTCTTGCAGATAAAATTATGTTAGAGCAAAGGAAGTCATTCAAGTGGGAAATAGCAACAGCACAAGGCAAAATATCTTCCCATAAAGCAAAGGTTGAGACACAGACCAGAGAACCCTGGTTCTCAACAGACAAGTTGGTTAGAATTTAGAAAAAAAGGATAATGGTCAATAATAGGCGTTCAATATGGCAGAGTCCCTAGGAGAACATAAGGGAATGGGAAGCTGAAAAGGAAATTACGAAAGCCAAGAATGCATGAACAAAAAGGAAAACCCAAAAGGATTTATTTTGAAGTATATTAAGAGCAAGAGACTTACTAGGGGTTAGAGTAGGGTCCATTAACTGCACATGGACCTGAAAGAGATTGAGGAATATGCCAATGAATACTTCACATTAATCTTCAGAATGGCAAAGGGCAATGCAGATATTGACATCAGGATGGGAGTGTGTGAAACATTAGGAAATTAACAAGAAAATGAGAGAATAGAAGTGGGTACAGCCACAAGGAGAAACTGCAGACACTGGAGATCAATATTGAAAAGGTGTGGCGCTGTAAAAGCGCAGCAGGTTAGACAGCATCTGAGGACCATGAGAGTCAACATTTTGGGCATAAGTCCTTAATCAGGATGGGCTACATCCCACACAGTCAAGGGAAGCTAAAGAGGGGATACTGTGTGCATGGCAGCCATATCTTTTCTAGCCTCAAAAGAGATGCCAGAGGACTGATGTTTTCCCTTTTTAAAAATTAACAAAGGTTAGACCAAACTACTGACTACATTCTTTGATTTTGGATTGAAATGGGAAAACTTGATTTAATACCAAGAATGGTTGAAGAAATTGCTGCACTCAAAATGAACTATTGGAGTAGGCAGCTGGGAACAAGAGAGAAAAGACAACATGGGGTACATGTGCAGAATGAGATTCCGTCAGCAAAAGATCAGCATTCATTTGTACAATGGAGACCAGTTATGGATGCCAGAAATCATCAGCCTGCCGACAACTGACTCCTGGACAGATGATAAGCTGGAATGTTTATGATGGAGAGTGCAAAGCCTCCAGACCACTGCAGAAACAGATTCCATTTCTGCTGTAAATATAACTAAAGTCTGAAAAAAATTAGCTTTTTTCTCCCACCAGCTTACAAGCTGTTGCCTTTAAGCAGTAACAAAAGACTTCACAAATTAGTGCACCAATCACCTATACCTCCTAAGAAGTGAAAGAACTTGGAGATGACTGGAGGACAAAAAAACCGTTGGAAGCAAAACAAACATCTAATCTGCCGAGGACTCTGCATGCTTTGATTTGACTCATCCACTCATGGCAACTCCAGGAATTGTGGGGCTTGAGAATTAGCACCCTGTCCCCAGTGGGGTCAGTCATAATACCAGGAAATTACACACCAGTCACAGTCTAACCTTGGTGGTGGAAGAGTTATCAGAAATAATTAAAGGGACACAATCTATATCAGCATAGATTTATTAAGGAAAGGTAGTGATTGACAAGTCTTGATATTTGCTAAGGTAACCAGCAGTGTTGATGAGGAACGAATTTGATGCGACCCACATGGACTTTGCAAGAATTTTGATAAGGTCTGTTGTGGCAGACTGGTCAAGAAAATAAAGAGACCATGGGATCCAAGGCAAAGTGGCTCATTGGATCCAAAATTGGTTATAAGAAACAAAATGTAGAGTGTGATGATAGAACAATATTTTTGTGACTGAAAGTTAGAGTTCTGCAGGATCCAATGTCCAGGCCTTTGTCGTTTGTGGTACACATTATATTTAAGTCTGAATTGTTAAGAGGCCAAAATCAAGATCCTCATGAATGACATGAAAATCAGTAGGATGGTAAATAGTGAAAAGGATAGCCATAAAGCTGCAAGGAAGATAACAACAGACTGGTCAGGTGGGCAGAGCGGTGGCAAATGAAATTCCACTCTGAAAAACATGAGGTAATGAGCTGCAGAGGACTAACATAGTGTATCCTTGCTATGGTCAGACCCTGGAAATTACTGAAGATCAGAGTGACTTTAGCAAGCATATCCATTGGTGCCTGAAGAGCGTAGTGGTTAAGGGAAGCCCTTCAGCAATTTGTTTTTCAGATCTCCACCATTCTTCATTTTATTTTCCCAATAAGCTGTGCCAGACTATCAGTGCACAGACACCATTTGCAACATTACACTTTTGTTCAATAGGTTGCTGCTGCACACTGACCTCTGAACAGAAGGGAAAAATAGTGGGAATGTTGATCTAAAGAATGATTAAATATAGGATAGGTGATATTGTTTTCCTTAGAGCAATGATGATTGAGATTGTACCTGATAGAGAAAGATGATGATGGTTGAGGATTTTTTTTTGCATTAGTTGAGGAGTTAATGCCCAGGGCTATAGATTTAAGCTAAGAGATAGAAGACAAAGAAGAGAGAGCTGAGAAGGCATTTTTTCCGTTGAGAGGGTTAAGACAGGAGATCACTGTCTGAGAAAAAAAAAAAAGAGGTAGTTGAGTCAGAAACTTTTAAATTTAGGCGATATTTAAATATTAGTTTATATTGTCATAACACCCAAAGACTTTGAGCCAAGAGCTAGAAAATGGGATTAGCGTAGTCAATCTTTGTTGACCTCCAAGGGCCCAATGGTCTCTATCTGGCTGTAAACATGGGGCAATGAGAAATATTTCAACATCTACACAACTATATTTCACAACATCTTGCAAGTCAGATTCCAGCAAAGAGTGTTTCTGAAAATTTTCACATTAAAGAAGTTTTTAACCAAAAGAATATACATTATAATCTTGGTCTTACTTTGATCACCAGCGTACATATCCTCAAAAGCAAATTCCATCTCCCTCTGCCGATCCTCTTTTACTTGCACGAGTCTATATGGTTGCTCAAACAATTGGGGTGGCATCCGGGGCACAATCTGCCTTCGACGTGCCAGATCAGCTTGTTGCATTTCTCCAAGTTCTTTCACCAGTTTCTCTTTGTCCTGGAGGTGAAGGTAGTAAAATATCTAACATGTATCAAAGGCTTCTATAGCACAAAGAAAACTGACACCAGAAATTCACTTATAGCACAGGGATCTCTGTTTCTATTGAGGGAAATCTTTCTCAAACTATGCAGTTGCCTTTTTCTACAAATCAACATACTATTTTGTTTCATTTGTGAAAAGAACTGGAAAGGATTAAATCATTTCCACAAGATGTATTTTTTTGAACTAGAATAAAATGCAAGCACAGCCAAAGAACAGCAGATATAAAGAGACAGAAGGATTGGAACAAAAACCTCAACAGCACAAGGCCAGAAAAATGTGGGAAATGTTTGAAGGGAGCAAGAGGTAGTCCAAACTGTACAAATCATTAAGGTGCAAGAGGTCAATGGCTAAAGAACAATGTCTGTTACATGTCCTGTATTAGTTTACTTGGCTCATGCAGGACATCAGTTTGACATGCAATTTTAAACAGTCAAGAATAGAACTAGGTTAAACAGTATTTGAATCTGGCTTAAGGAGTGTGTAAAGGATGAACATTTGTGGCTTTTGAGAGTGCTGCTTTAGTACTCAAGATTGGCTCTCCCAGAGTACAGTAATCATCATCATTATTTGTACCCAGTTACTTGGTCGTTTGTCAAGTTTCACTCCAACAAATTCAAATGATAAGTCAAAGGAGGAAGGGAGGTTACAAATTGGAGATCTCACTTTAAAAAAAAACAAAAATGTAGAAGTTGTGAAATATAGTTCTTGACAGAAATAGACTATACAGCAAGTAACAACAAATGTAGCACTGATATAAGAGCAGGGAGGTCACGTTTGAGCTGTACAAGACTTTGGCTAGGCCATAGCAGGAACACTGATTGAACTGGAGGGGGTGCAGAGGATATTCACTGAAATGGAGTATTTCAGCTAAGAAGAGAGAGGCTGGATAAGCTTGGTTTTATTTGGAGTGGAGAAGGTAGAGGATGATCCTAGAAGAGTGATGCAAGATTATGAGGGGCATGGAAAACAGCCGTTCCCCTTAGTTGAGAGGTCAATAACAAGGGAGCATAATTTTAGTTTTAAAGTGAAAGACAAGAGATTTAGAGGGGATTGGAGGAAAAACCTTTTCATTAACAGTCGTGTTGTAGTGGAGGCAGGAAGCCACAATCTTTCTAAAATAGAGTACTTGGACAAGCAGTTGAAGTGTCATAACATTCATGTCATGGGCATATTGTGAAAAAGTGGGACTATATTTTTGATAGTATAGATCTGATAAGCAGACAGGATGACTAGTACAGAATATATATCAATTTCACAAGAGGTGGACAACTCTCAGATTGTAAATCTCAACAGGCCACACCAAAACAAAAAAAAGTGTGCTGACTGCAAATCTAAAAGCTATTTAATGAAGACTTCAGTACATCTTGATGAAACAGGTGCTGGACAAAATGAAAATGCCAATGGGTCTCTACAGATGTTTTAGAGTCATTTAACTTCCACCAGGCAATTACCCTGCATCTGCAAACCCCAACTCAGATTTTGAGTCACAAGTTAAAAAGATAAGTGATTGGGAAGCAAGTCTTATAGCTTGCCAGGAAAGAAAATGGAATTAAATAAGATTCAGCTCTTGGCTAACTAAAGGACAGACTCCTCAAATACTCCACTCACTAAAGATCTTCCAACAACACACGCCACTTAGAGACACAGCACCTGACCCTACCCCTTATTATTCAATGAGCAAACTTGGCCATACCAAACTTTACTGAAACATATTTCTATTATTCTCATCATCAACTACTAACCTCTGCCCAATTGACTTCTTCGCTTGCTTGTAGTGCCCTCACCAAATTGGCACTCATGACCTCTGCCCCAGTAAAAATAAAACCAACCCATGCTTCACTCACCTTGAGCCAGCCACCCTCCTGTGTTTCCTTCCACACACCTATCACCCTTAGTTTCCCCTCAAATCAAAACCCCATCAATATGCTGCTCTAACAACTTGCATGCCACTATACTGCCACCCTCAAGATTCCTCCAGACATCTCAACCAACCTCCATGACTCTTGCCCACCACCACCACCCCCACCCCCCTCTCCAAAGCTGTATTAAAAAAAGGTCTTCTCCCACCTTGAGCAACCTACTCAATCCACTCTGCTCAGCAAATCCCAGCCTACAATGACAGGGGGTCAGATACCAATCTCTCAAATGCTTAACCAACACTCAGCCTGCATACCTGTCAACACAAACAAAATTCCCTCAGACCATTATACAATGATCATCTGCACCGTGGTCACCCCAACTTCCTCCCAAGAACGACACAACTTGATCCCCACACATGTGCCTCCAAACAGCCTCCTTCACACACCATCACAACAGTCAATTAAGCGTAACACCCCCTCCAACTAGTCCCCAACTGTAGAGTCTTGTGAATGACTTATTTCTAATGGATGTGTGTGTTAGTGCCATAATCAGACAAATCAACACCCAAACAGAACTGTACCCATCATGAAGTTTACCCTAATAACAGATCACACATTAACCAACGCTAAACGGCAAAATATATGGCCAAACTAACAAACCTTACTATGCTCTTTCACCTGCTTTCCTGCCATTTGTTTCTCCTCTTTCAATCAAGCAAACACAGATTAGATAGCAGAGAGAGTCATAGAGATGTACAGCATGGAAACAGACCCTTCGGTCCAACCCGTCCATGCCGAAATAGCAATTCCAATCGGATTCAAAGTTTTCTAAAGATCAGTACTGGGTTGTATTATCCATTCTTTGAACACTTACTGAATTCATGGATAGTGGTTGGAGTACCTGTATTAAATGAACTAACTGGAGAGCGTAGCTGCCTCGCAATCTAGCTTTCTCCAACTGCTCCAGCCTTTCCATCTCAGCTTCTTGTTGCAAATCCTCCAAGCGCTTTGCTTCCTCTTGAGCAGTCTGTTGGGCACTAATCTGTTGAAAGGGAATTTAAACAAAAGTAAAAAGTGCAAAGTAAACTTGTGAATATATTCCAAGACCAACCAGATGTCAGAATATCTAGTAATAAGCTACTTCACCTAACCTATTCAGATAGTCTAATACAGTATATATTAAACAGGTGGGTCAGAAACTTAGAAATATCACCCATTATAGTTCAATAGAAAGAGACACTTAGAAATCCCAAAAGTTTGCTTTGATTACTGCCAAATAAAATAGCTTCTACAGAAGACTTAGAATTGCTACAACCAACTGTTGTAGAAGGCAGTAAAGCAAGAACTATTCCCACGGTCATACCAAATGTCAAGGTTTTTATTTAAAAAAAGTTAGCTAATTTACCTGGTCTTCAATCCAAGGTTAAGAGATAGAATGGACCAGGTTTCTGTACTAGCCAAGAACTATTATATATTACTAATAATGAGACAAAAGCTACAAGTAAACATATAAATGATTGGCATGTAACAAAACATGTAACCCCCTCAAGTCTGTACACAAAAAAAGGTTACTGTCAGATTTAGAAAAACTGAAGAATAGTTCAGTCATCTCTGCTTCCCAATTCCAACGTCGGGGTGATATTTTTTGTCTACCAGACCCCTTGATGTTCTGAGGTCTTTTCCTGAATGCTTCCATTGGTTTATAAAAAAAAAGTGATTCACTTGGAAAATGTCACCGATTTACCAATTGAAAAAAGTCACAGCTCACAGCCATCACTGCACAAAAAAAAAAATTGGTTTTCTTCAGGTTTAGACAGTTTTGACTTCAAGAACAGGCAGCTTCTTGGGTTGGAAAGAGGATGTCACAGGCTTTTTCCCCGATAATTTATTTTCCAGCTCCAAACTGCTCAGTCATCCAAGAACCACAGTAGCTTGAAAGCAACAAGTCTTTGATGGTATGTTGGCCTTCATTGTGAGAATTTTTGATGACAGGCGTAGGAATGCCTTGCTGCAATGATAGAGGGCCTTAAGGCCACATCTGAAATACAGTATGCAGTTTTGGTCCCTTTATCTGAGGAAGGATGGTATTGCTGCAGAGGGAGTACAGAGATTGCTGTGATGTCAGGATGGCATCAAGGAGATATGGAATCAGTTAGGATTATATTTGCTGGATTTCAGAGGAATATTGCGTTCATTTATGCAGTGGATTTCATATAATTTCTAATTGGTCTAGTCAGAGCAGATGCAGGAAGATGTTCTCAATGATGAGGGAAGTCCAGAACCACTGGGTAACAGCCTAGGGAAACAGGGTAAATCACATGGACTGAGAGGAAGAGAAATTTTTCCAGAGGGTGGTGAGCTTGTGGAATTCACCACCACAAAAAGCAGTCAAGGCTACTACATTGTACGATTTCAGGAAGGAATTGGATAGATCATTTGGGGCTAAAAAGGATCAAAAGGACATATGAAAAGCAGAAACAGGTTATTCAGTTTGATGATCAGCCATGATGTAATACCAGCGTAGCAGGGTCAAAAGGCCAGATAGAAATATAGAAAACAGGAGCAGGCGTAGGTTTGTCAATGACGACTATCACTAGTCCAAAACAAATCAAATCAATTGTTTTTGTCAGACCTATCAACCAGCAGAAAAAGATTTATATAAAGAAGTGGTAGTTACTGACTTAACTACAACTCATGCCTTTTTTTAGGATGGGGATGCAGAGGAGGAGAAAGAGACTGGGTGGGATAACCAGGGTGAAGGGATCTTCAAGGTGACTTAAGTCTAAACAAGATTAAAACTAAAAGATGCCTCAAATATCCAAAGAATAAACGTTTCTAAAACGAGTGGAAAAAAATGATAGAACTAAATGTAGAGATAAACTGCAATTAAAAGAGTTAACATGGCTGGAGAAACAATGTCCAAAATGAAAAGCAATCTGCAGGTATTACTACATGTGATCTAGCTGCTCAGAATAAGGTTCACTAAAGTATGGCTATAGACAGACAATCAGATCAAACAGACATTGTAGAACACAACATCTACTTAGAAATAAAAAAGGAAAAGGAGGAAGGTGGGTTGTCTATATTCAAGGGAAAAGAAAACTCAGCAAATGAGTGGGGAAAAAAAAAGAATAAAATTCAGGGAAGCAAAATGAACAATGTTTGACATGGATGCAAAATTGTAGCATTGGGTCCAACTCCATGAAAAACACAATGTGAGGAATTAAAGTTATATGCTTACATACAACTTATTTGAATGCATCTATTTACTAAATACTTTCAGCAAGGAATGATTAAAAAAAAAATGAAGTCACAGTTGTGGTTGCTTTTATGGCATTGACAAGGCAACAAACAAAACATAGTTGGAAGTCATACGGGCAAAGAATTTTTAAAAGAAAAAAAATTTTAAAAAACAAACAAAAAAAAAATTAAAAACATCGATCCACAACACCTGGGTGATCTTAGATTGATCATGGGCTTTTCACACATTGAGAGAGTTTAGGCTGTTCAGGACAGTCGTGCATTGGGGATCATTGTCAATAAGCAGTAATTCTTGGTGGCTCAATACACAGAAGACCAAACACCAAAACAAAAATAGCAAAGAAGGGATCTGGGCTCAATTCCAGCCTCAGGTGACTGTCTGTGTGAAGTTTGCACATTCTCCCTCTGTATGCGTGGGTTTCCTCTGGGAGCTCTGGTCTCCTCCCACAATCCCAAGATGTGCAGGTTAGGTGAATTAGCCATGCTAGAGTGCCCATAGTGTTCAGGAATGTTTAGGTTAGGTGCATTCGTCAGGGGAAATGTAGAGTAATAGGATAAGGGAAAATGGTCTGGGTGAGATACTCTTTATAATGTCGGTAATGTAATGTTTGTAATGTAGGGCCAATTGGCTGTTTCCACACTGAAGGGATTCTATGATGAAGGTTACCTCAGAGTACAACAGAATCTTGATCAGATGGGCCAATGGGCAAGGAGTGGCAGATGGAGTTTAATTTAGATAAATGTGAAGTACAACATTTTGGAAATGCAAATCAGAGCAGGACCTATACACTTAATGGCAAGGTCCTGGGAAGTGTTGCTGAACAAAGAGACCTCGGAGTGCAGGTTTACGGTTCCTTGAATTTAGAGTCGCAGGTAGACAGGATACTGAAAGTAGTGTTTGGCATTCTTGCCTTCATTGGTCAGTGCATTCAGTATAGGAGTTGGTAAGTCATGTTGCAGCTGCACAGAACATTGGTTAGGCCACTTCTGGAATACTGCGTACAATTCTGGTCTCCCTGCTATAGGAAGGATATCGTCAAACTACAGGGTTCAAATGAGATTTAAAAGGATATTACCAGGGTTGGAGGGTTTGAGCAATACAGTGTGCTGCAGCTGTTTCCCTAGAGCTTTAGAGGCTGAGGGGTGAGCTTATAAAATCATGATTGTCTATTCACCCCAAGTATTCTCTCCATGATAGCAGAATCCAAAACTAGAGGGTATAGGTTTAAGATAGAGGGGAAAAGATTTAGAAGGGACCCAAGGGGCAACGTTTTCATGCAGAGGATAGAGAGTGTATGGAATGAGCTGCCAGAGGAAGTGGTGGAGGTTATCATTAATTTTTTAATACCAGATGATTTTCACTGAATCTAACTTCCACCACCTGTTTTTGCAGATTTTGAATCCAGGTCCTTGGAACAATACCCAAATCTCTGGATTAATAGCCTCACAATAAATGCCACTAGGCATAGCCTCTGAGTAGTCAATTGAGGGTGGGAGTGAGAAGGGTCTCTGCCAGTAGGTTTTAAGTTATTATTTTAAAGTTACGTTTGCTGTAAACCAGTGTTGTGTATACCTCCTGCATTACACTTCTATTACTTTATGGGCATTTTTACACTGATTACATTGACCTCTTGATTAACCAGAATGTGTGATTAACTGACACACACTTACTTCCATAGGATGCCAGTTAATAAATGTTTACTGTATTAATAAGGAATAAAAACATTGAAAATGATACAAAAAAGTTTCAAAAGGATGACATCAGAAATAGAGCAGTTGCATTCATCTGGAAAGGAGCAGCATGCAATATTTCTTCTCATGCAACAAGAAAACTTAGGGATGACCGAACACAAATTGTAAATTCTGGCAAGATTTTGATAGCATGGACACAGGAAATGTTTTCAAGATGGGTAAAGCAAAACAAGGAAATCATTAAATCTAAGCTAGTTGTTATCTAGGAATCAAAGAAGAAATCCAGAAGAAACTCCAATAAGAAACTGCAGTGATAACTTACCATGGAGTGGTTTGGGAGATTCTATAAGTAACTTTTAAGAGGAGGTGGAGTAAGCATTTCAAAGAGAAGAGGATATAGAGATATATTTATAGATTTAAATGAGGAATGATGAGAGAATGCTCAAGTAAAGAAACACCAGCTTGGGTTGATCTCTTATTTATTTATCTATTTGTTTTCAAATACCTGTGGTGTGTCACTTTCTCTGTCCACAAAAGGTTCAGGCAGATGGTAGCGTGTCTCAGAGAAGCTGTCAATGTCATACATCTTCACTGCTGGATATTTTTGGACTTCAAGATCCTATCATTTAAAAGAAAAAGTTGTTTCCAGAAAAATTAATGACATTATTGAAATTAGATTTCTTCAGAAACATGCATATTATGAAAATTGATTTTACATAAAAAAAGTTGCTTTGCACCACTTTTAATAACAGCAATATTAGATACCATTAACAAATAATCTTCTGACCAAGTTCAAAGAAACATCCATATTTCGAGTGCAAATACTTTTTTAGGTTCAGTTCAAACAAGCCAAAGTTTGGGACAAAATGCAACAGTAATAAAACCAAAGATATTTTTAAAATACAGTGCAATCTTAATCCTCAAACTGAACAACTTATCTGCTTTGGTTGGTCATCTTCCTTATCACAAATCTTCCTAGTTCTCCCACTCAGTCCTCACATTTTTAAAAATTAAATACTTATGATTTGATTCTGTTGTTATGCATAAATCAAGTCTGTATGAAGATAGCAGCGTTCCATGCAACTTCATAGTTCATTCTCATTTCATTTGGGCGAATTCCAAGGACAAATAAACAACTCTAACATGAACTAACTCCTCAGTTTCCTAGTTGAATAAATTATTGCCTTGCTTTACAAAAGAGAGCAAACTATGCCTACCCTAACTTTTGGGGCAACAATCAAAGCATTTCAGCAACTGGCAGAATTTTGGGTAATTTGAGTGGAAAGAGTGCAAAACTATAATCACGTGACATTGAGGGTAAAAAGGAAGAGGGTCAAGAATTAGTTAAATCTTAAAACATTATTGCATGACAGGTTGACATCAGCATCTAAAGAAGTTAGTTATTTATTTGACCATCTTCAGAGGAACATAAACAAAATAGGCATGTTAGTTCATGAAGGAAACTGATTTTAACTCTTCTATAAATGAAGATCGGCTAACTCAAGTTTTAAAATCATATAAATCGCAGTATGACTGAGCAAAGACTGCTGGCAGTTTGGCAAGAGAAACAGGTGTCTCTTTGCTTTACTTAAAAAAAAAACACTTTTCCACTTTCAGAATAGAGTCATACACTCACCCTTTGGTAGGTGGAGATAATGAATGAGTCAGAGGAAGTAATTCTACTTTCTCTGCTGTATTTTCCAATTTGCAGTAAATAGTCCAAAAGATTACCTAAAGGTATAGCAGGGAGGCTTGACTAAGCAGAATGCCCATTTTGCACCATGGAGGGTAAGGGACACTTCGTGCAAATAGACAAGCTCAGCTGAATCTCAGAGCTCAAGTTGTAAAGATTAAAAGGATGTTAGCAGGGTTGAAGAGTTTGAGCTATAGGGAGAGGCTGAATAGAGTGGGGTTATTTTCCCGGGGTTATTTTCCCAGGAGCATCAAAGACTGAGGGGTGAATTTACACAGGTTTAAAAAAGTCCTCATGACTTGGCATGGATAGGGTAAATAGACATGATTTTTTCCCTATGACAGCAGACTCCAAAACTAGCATACATAGGTTTAAAGGTAAGAGGGGAAACATTTAAAAGGGTCCTAAAGGGCAACATTTTCCACACAGAGCAAGGAGCATGTAAGGAGTGAGTTACGAGAGGACGCGATAGACATTAATACAATTACAACATTTAAAAGACATCTGGATGGGTATATGAATAGGAAGGATTGAGAGACATATGGGCCAAATGCTGGCAAATGGGACTAAATTAATTTAGGCTAATCTGGTCAGCATGGATGAGTTGGACAAAGGGTCTGTTCCCATGTTATACATCTTTATGACTCTAATTACTAAGTGCAACAAGAGCCAAGCCCATGACACTGCAGATGGCTTAGCTGCCCGGGGTGGGGAGAGAGAACAAAGGTCCCTGGCTAAGCGAAGATAGTAGAAATACAGAAATTAAGGCATACCACATTGCAACAGCCAGTGACAAACTGGAAGATTGGGAAAACTTTCAAAAGATCAAAAATTTACTAAAAAGGCCAAATCATGAAATAAAACTGGTGTTAAATATAAAAAGTAGATTGCAAAAGCATCTAAGTATATACAAAGGGAAAATAATTGGCCTGGCATACAGGAAGTACCTAGAGAGCTTTCTTCAAAAAGAACTTAAGGAGCAGGAACAGACAATGGCAGGAGCTGCCACCACCATTTGACACAATCTTGACTGAGGTCGCAAACTCAACTTTCCTGCATGCTCCCCATAACCTTTCAACCCATTACTAACTTAAAAATCAATCTAGCAACTCCTTAAATTTACTTAATGTCCCATCATCCACTGGACTCCGGGCAGTAAATTCCACAGATTCATGATCCTCTGGAGAGAAGTAATCGGTCTTCGTCTCTGATCAGCTATTCCTTATCCTAAAAATCGATCTTTTATTCTAGATTGCCTCTCTGTTAGATTAGTTTTTATTCCTCTGATCATTATAATTCCCTGAATTTTGTGCATCCAATGGACAGGAGAAGTAACATCAAATAAGAATGCAAATCCAAACTAAAACAAGGTGACATTTTAAAAAAAAACAAAGTACTTACAGCAAGTGGATTTGGTGGAGGTGGTGGAAGTTGTGCAATTTTTAATGCTCTTTTCTTCTCAATGAGTAGGGCCTTTTTGCGTGTTTTGATATACCTGCATGGTATGGAAAAATATTAAATCTTGCAAAATATGCATTTAGAAAGATGTGATGGCAACAAAATAATGCTTAATGTTTAAAATTTGCTGCCAAGTCATAAGTTTTTTTAAACCTAAAAAGATGGACCTAAAAAAAATTATTTATCACTGGGAAAGGTAAATTCTTATTGAGCTGCTGTCTGAAATACATTACTAATTGCGGTTTAACTGAGGGTCACCATGTCTTGGCAAGAACAAGGTCAAGAAGGTGGGACCTTCAAAATGACCTCAGCCAGTAGAGGAATGCAAGGTAAAAACAATGACTGCAGATGCTGAAAACCAAATACTGGATTAGTGGTGCTGGAAGAGCACAGCAGTTCAGGCAGCATCCAATGAGCAGCGAAATCAACGTTTCGGGCAAAAGCCCTTCATCAGGAATAAAGGCAGTGAGCCTGAAGCATGGAGAGATAAGCTAGAGGAGGGTGGGGGTGGGGAGAGAGTCGCATAGAGTAGGGACTCACTGAGATTCTTGTAGAGAGAGGAGGAAAACTTCTTCAAGGCAGGCATCCTTGCAAGAGGATTCGCAGTAGGGTTAAAATCAACAAGGTAAAAACAATGACTGCAGATGCTGAAAATCATGCTGCCTGAACTGCTGTGCTCTTCTAGCACCACTAATCCAGTACCCACCCTCCTCTAGCTTATCTCTCCATGTTTCAGGCTCACTGCCTTTATTCCTGATGAATGGCTTTTGCCCGAAACGTTGATTTCGCTGCTCATTGGATGCTGCCTGAACTGCTGTGCTCTTCCAGCCACACTAATCCAGTAGAGGAATGCAACCTACACTGCTGGAGACACTCTGCATTACAAGTCAGCCTTCCAGCAAACTTAACTGACACCTCCCCCACCATAGTAACAGAATTTAGAATTGATAATAAAATGTAGAGATGAAATTGGCATTTGGGTAATGATCTGGAGAATGGCAAATATAGCATATAACAAAGCTGGAATTTAAAATGTTGCTAATATAAGTGTGTTAGTGCTTGCAGTATTCTTGAATTTTCAGAAGCTTTTCATGCATTTTAGGAAAGCAAACCTTAGCAGGTCTTATACACTTAATGGTAAGGTCCTAGGGAGTGTTGCTGAACAAAGACCTGCGGGTTCATAGCTTCTTGAAAGTGGAGTCGCAGGTAGATAAGATAGTGAAGGCGGCATTTAGTATGCTTTCCTTTATTGGCCAGAGTATTGAGTACAGGAGTTGGGAGGTCATGTTGCAGTTGTACAGGACACTGGTTAGGCCACCATTGGAATATTGCGTGCAATTCTGGTCTCCTTCCTATCGGAAAGATGTTGTGAAACTTGAAAGGGTTCAGAAAAGATTCACAAGGATGTCGCCAGGGTTGGAGGATTTGAGCTATTAGGGAGAGGCTGAACAGGCTGGGGCGGTTTTCCCTGGAGCGGTGACCTTAGAGGTTTACAAAATTCTGAGGGGCATGGATAGGGTAAATAGGCAGAGTCTTTTCCTTGGGGTCAGGGAGTCCAGAACTAGATGGCATAGGTTTAGGGGGAAAGAGGGGAAAGATATAAAAGTTACAGGGCAACGTTTTTCCACACAGAGGGTGGTACGTGCATGGAATGATCTGCCAGAGGAAGTGGTGGTGGCTGGTACAACTGCAACATTTAAGGGGCATTTGGATGGGTATATGAATAGGAAGGGTTTGGAGGGATATGGGCCGAGTACTGGTAGGTAAGACTAGATTGCATTGGGATATCTGGTCAGCATGGACGGGTTGGACTGAAGGGCCTGATTCCATACTGTACATCTCTATGACTCTATGGAGATTCTCTCTCTAAAAAAGGTTGGTTAATAAAATTAAAGCATATGGGATAGGAGGCAGCATAGGGGTAAGACCACAAGACTTCATTCTCAACCTTTCACCTCATCAAGTCTAGCCAAATGAGATCATAGCTGATCAATTTCATTTTCTACTGTCCAGTGATCCCTAACTTCAACCCCATGACCATACATATCTTTACTGATTAGGAGCGTAGTCTCTCTCAGCCCTCGAATATACTTAAACGACCCAGCTTCGAGAAACAGACAAAAGTACTCGGTTCTTGATTGTGGCCTGCCTTGTGTCTTGTATAGTTCGAACAAGACTTCCTATCTTTATTCCAGATTAACCATTGAATTTTGGTTCTAGTTGAGATTCAAGGACATGTACGCCCAAATTCCTCTTGTGTAGCTTTCTGCAATGTTCACCTATTTAGATAATATTGTGCTCCACTATCCTTTCTTCTGACATGCACAAAGGCAGAGGTGTAGTGGCATTATCACTGGATAAGAAATCTCTTGTTTTTAATCTGGTTTATTATGTGTGACACCAGACCCACAGTAAATGTGGTTGACCCTTACCTGGAAACAAATGCTGGCCTAGCCAGTGATGCCCACATCACATGAAAGTAAGTGTCACAGTATATTCCACCTTCCAAGTTTTTCTCCACTCACCCAGCTTGTCTATAGCCCTCTGTAAAGTCTTTATTCTCACCCTCACTATGTACCTTAACACCCAGTTGTGTGTCATCCACAAACTTAGCAACAGTACTTTTTGTTGTTTATATAAATGTTGTGGATGTGAACATAGTATGTATACTTAGTAAGTTTGCAGATTACACCAAAATTGGAGGTGTAGTGGACAGCGAAGAAGGTTACCTCAGTACAATGGAATTTTGATCAGATGGACCAATGGGCTGAGGAGTGGCAGATGGAGTTTAATTTAGATAAATGCGAAGATCTGCATTTTGGAAAAGCAAATCAGAGCAAGACTTATACATTTAATGTTAAGGTCCTGGGGAGTGTTGTTGAACAGAGACCTTGGAGAACAGGTTCATAATTCTTTGAAAAGAAAGTTACACGTAGATAGGATAGTTCCCTCCCCACTCCTTTCCGCAAAGACCGTTCCCTCCGTGACTACCTGGTCAGGTCCACGCCCCCCCTATAACCCACCCTCCAATCCAGGCACTTTCCCATGCCACTGCAGAAACTGTAAAATCTGCGCCCACACCTCCTCCCTCACCTCTATCCAAGGCCCGAAAGGAGCCTTCCACATCCAAAGTTTTACTTGCACATCCACTAATATCATTTATTGTATCCGTTGCTCTCCTCTACCTTGGGGAGACTGGGCGCCTCCTAGCAGAGCGCTTTAGGGAACATCTCCGGGACACCCACACCAATCAACCACACCGTCCCATGGCACAACATTTCAACTCCCCCTCCCACTCTGCCGAGGATATGGAGGTCCTGGGCCTCCTTCACCGCCACTCCCTCACCACCAGACGCCTAGAGGAAGAACGCCTCATCTTCCGCCTTGGAACACTTCAACCCCAGGGCATCAATGTGGACTTCAACCGTTTCCTCATTTCCCCTTCCCCCACCTCACCCTAGTTCCAAATTTCCAGCTCAGCACTGTCTCCATGACTTGTCTGGACTTGTCCTACCTGCCTATCTCCTTTTCCACCTATCCACTCCACCCTCTCCTCCTTGACCTATCACCTTCATCCCCTCCCCCACTCACACATTGTACTCTATGCTACTTTCTCCCCACCCCCACCCTCCTCTAGCTTATCTCTCCATGCTTCAGGCTCTCTGCCTTTATTCCTGATGAAGGGCTTTTGCCCGAAACGTTGATTTCGAAGCTACCTGGATGCTGCCTGAACTGCTGTGCTCTTCCAGCACCACTAATCCAGAATCTGGTTTCCAGCATCTGCAGTCATTGTCTTAACTAGGTAAAAACAGTGTTTGGTATGCTTTCCATTATTGATCAGAGTATAGGAGTTGGGAGGTCACGTTGCGGTTGTACAGGACATGGATTAAGCCATTTTTGGAATATTGCATGAATTCTGGTCCCCTTCCTGTCGGAAGGAGGTTGTAAAACTTGAAAAAGGTTCAGAAAGATTTACAAGGATGTTACCAGGGTCGGAGGATTTGAGCTGAATACTGGGGCTGTTTTTCATGGAGCATCTCTTCAGAAGAAAATATATCAGACTCAGAACATGAACAGAGTTTCCTTCTCCGTGGATATTGAAGTGGGAGATGGCACAGGGCAGGGTGACACTAGGCACACGGACATAAAGTTGGCCACTTGACACACAAAATGGCCACGAGAACACAATACGGAGAGCGATGGCAAAGCAAACAGATACTGCCTGGGGCCACCTAGATGCCAGCATAATGCACTCACAACCTAGTTGATTAGTTTAAGGTGGATGGAGGACAGAATACACATGGAATAGCATACACTGCCCACCGAAGTGTCTGGGTGCAGCTAACACCTTTGATAGAAATGCTAACTGTCTGATATGGACTCAATACAAAGAGCTATTGGCCACGGCTGTAGTAATCTTCCTTCTTAGGAAGCTCAGACGTTGAAATTGACAATGTCATTTTCAGCACAGACAATGACCACACCAAAACTATCAACGATTCTGCAATGGTTTACAACAAAAATAAACAAAAATTAGAAAGGCAATAACCCCATCACTGACCTATTATATAACACAATGTATCTTGACATGTGCTCCAGGTGAAGAGAAGACTCGTAGCTGACCACTGTGCTGTTGGTGTGTGTCTCTCTCTCACCAGAACTCCAGTATTTCCTTGTACATAATCAACTGTCATTGAACCCTGACTCTGACTCAGAGGCTGGGTGATTTTCTCCACAACAATGCTGGCAGACTTGCTCAGTTTCCCTAGTGCTTTTATTAATTGCAGATTTCCACCATCTAAAATACTTTGCATTTGCTTGTCTGACAGTCAGGTTCATGGGAAGGTTAATTTGTACAAACGGGAAATTACATTGATTCATACTGAAGCCTTTGTAGACAAGGAACTTCTCAATTCTTTTCATCCTTTATTTAAAAACAAAAGGAAGAAAAATGTTGAGTTTACCGATCCATGTTGCATTCTCCATAGCAACACCTTAGCCAGTCCACCTACCTGGTGGAAGAGTTTAAAAACCAGGTAAGATTGACAGTTAACAGATTCTGCTGCATTACCATGCCAACTAATCAGCACCTTATGTATAAACTGACACCTACGTTCTACCCACAAAAATGACATGGAGCTTACAGTTGCCTGTCACTTTATCATAGCACGCTGTTCCCAGGCCAACATATGTCTCAGATTTGTTGCAGTGCTCCAGCAAAGCTTAATGCAAGCTGGAAAAATAACATCTCATTTTTCACTTTGGAGCCCTGCAGCCCTCTAAACTCAATTTTTGTACTTGATATGGAGTCATCATTGAACTCAAAATGTCCTTGCCCATTTCTTCGCCCGCAACCCAACCACCAGGCCTTGTTATCAATCTGCCATTTCAAAATACCTATTATTAACCACCATCAGCGCCCATCAACAGCTATTCATCCTCCCAGCCAGATGTGTTATGGATTTCTTTGTCTGTTCAACTAATCTCCTCTCTTTGGGCTCTATCCCTACCTATAGTTTACTCCTTACCTCCTCCCCATCATCTGTATATAAACCAACATTTTCCTAGCTACCATCAGTTCAGGGGGAAGGATCACCAGACCCAAAATATCAACTTTGATTTCTCTTAACAGATGCTGCCAGACCAGCTGAGCTTTTCCAGCAACTTCTGATTTACAGCATCTGCAGTTCTTTCAGTTTTTATTTCCTTTCCAATGTTGTTTTCTTACATGTTTGCCATGATGGGTACAACAAAGAGCTTTGACCTTGGTGTCTTTTGGTAATTTTGTAAAGTACTGTACTGGCAAGCAATTTTTCCATCAAAACCACTGTCCAGCATGCTTCAATGAGGGAACAGCAGTGGTCACAAAGACAAACGCGTTCCCAAGTAGCATCTAGCTTCATTATTCTACAATATAGACTGGGTATAAGTTAGGAATTTAATCAACCAGTACAAATAAATACCCTTAACCCAATTGCTAGGTAGGACATGTAACAAGCTTGCCCATGAATGTGTGGTAGAGACCTGAAGTGCCTCAAGGAAAATATTTCACAGAGAAAGCACAACCTTGTTGGAAAAAATGCACTACTCAAAATGCAAGTTAACTGTAAGTTAAATCTTTGAACATCTATTGCTGTCCCCACTTTTAAAAATAAAAAGGCTGATGAATTGCATTCAACCTAATACCCCCCATGGCAGCAACACATAATTTAATACATTTAGCATCTTTGTTGCCCCTTTGGCTTTCTGTGCACACTTCTGAGCTTTTCTTTATGAAGATGATAGGTAATTAGAAAACTACAAAAAAAATGCAAGAGTTTTAACCATATGTGCAGGCAGTAAATAAATCTACTGCAACCGATAGAAGAATCAGCCAGATTCAGGAGGCAAATTTCCATTTAGTTTTACATAAGCAAAATTTAGAATGTTAAAAAAAAACAGGTGATCAATCTCAGGGCACGGGTGGCGGATTGTCTTCTCAAGCCTGACAAATTAACTGTAAATACAGTGCAATGGAAAACCCAAGCTTACCCATTGAACTGTGTAGAAAATTTATATATCAATATGATTACCTGTAGACATTTACAGCTGTTGTTTTGTGCTGTCTTCTAAACAGGACATTTAAAGAATGAGTCAAAAATCCCAAAATCTAGAATGCTTGAAGGCCCACTAGTTGCATCATGTTGCTTGCGGAAGGACAAGTAGTTGAATATTTACAGATTTGTTACAAGTTAGAAACTAGAAATAAAAGTTGCGATTACTGAAGAGGTTCGTAACTAAATAAATAAGCTTCATTATACAAGATCCACAAGTCAAATAAATATGAGAACAATAGCAAACCTATTTTGGACTTCATGCTCTTTATCCTTTTGCTGCTTCAACTCCCTTAATGCTTCTCTGTGCCTTTTCTCTGCTTTTTCTCTGTTTACAGCTGCCTGTTTTGAGGGAGCTTTCAAATCTGGTTCCTGAAATCAAAAGGACAAATGCATATTAAAAAGTGAAAAGATTATTTCGCTATCATTAGTTGGACATAGGTTCCTCATTTTCAAACTGACTGTATGTTAAGGAATCACAGTGCATTTTTAGACCTATAGTTGTAACTAGAATTTTTATAAGTCTGCAAATACAGCTAACAGGCAAAGTCAACAAAATTGTAAGGTGTTAGAACTAGTCACACCTGAAGTAGCCAGATAATCTGTATCTGAGAAGATTAGAAGCTTTTATGATTTAAAAAAAAAGAAAGAGTGGTTTGTGCCAATGGCCTAAAACCATGCTATGGAATGTTGGAGTTCTTGTTATGTTCAAATAACATCCAAAGCGAAACAGTGAAGATCAAGGATGTGATGCTTAAGAACAAGATTTTAGTAATCTAAGATAATGAGATGAAGGAGAAATATTTCTGTGGGGTTGCATTCAATAAACTGTAATGTACTTTTATTTTGCAAAGCATAGTCTGTAATCCTGATCATTTACTATGAAGTGTGTTAGCGCTGGAAAAGCACCACAGGTCAGGCAGCATCCGAGAGCAGGAAAGTCAACATTTCGGGCATAAACCCCTTCATCAGGAATCACTTTTCGACCCGGATCTCCAGCATCTGCAATCATCACTTCACTCTTTTATTGTGGATATATAATAGTTAACTTCACATTAAACAGCTAGTTTTGAATTTCATGTTTAAGATTTCATTTTTAGCACACAAACATAGTACTACAAGTTTACTTCCTAAACATTTAGTTACGATGACTTAACAGTACCTTGTAATTCTGGTCACATTGGAAAAGTGGGTAAAAAAATTGCAGAAATGCACAAAGGTTTTTAATTTCATAGGTACAGTAGGTGAGAAAGAAAGGACATTAGGTGATAAAAATATCCTAGGAGTGGACAGAATTGCAACAGCCCAGAAATGAGATTATAATTAGAGACGACAGACAGACAGAATTCTTATAATAGATAGGAACTGGGGTCTAAATGGAGCAAGTAGACAAATTTTTAGTTACAAGAAGAATCACGAACCATTTTGGAACCAATGCCTAAAATAGTAACAAAGATTACAAAATATAGTTGCTAAAAACATGAGATGGATTCAAGAATATAACAGTTCACTCAAGAATATTAACAGGCTAGACTTGTCTGTTCTGGAAAAGTCTGGAGAAGCAAATTAACAAACAACTTTACAATTATAAAAGGAGAGGCTGGAGGGAAGAATGGAACTAGGGAAACAAGTATCAGATATGATTTGGAGAGGCCGGTGTAAAGTTAAAAATCACAACACCAGGTTATAGTCCAACAGGTTTAATTGGAAGTACACTAGCTTTCGGAGCGACGCTCCTTCATCAGGTGATTTTGGAGGGCTCAATCGTAACAGAATTTATAGCAAAAACTATCACTGTATTCTAACAGATGAAAGGCTTAACAGACAATCAATCAATTTTTCAATGTATAATTTCAGTTACATCACACTGCAAATTTTTGCTATAAATTCTGTGTTACGATCGAGCCCTCCACAATCATCTGATGAAGGAGCGTCGCTCTGAAAGCTATTTTACTTCCAATTAAACCTGTTGGACTATAACCAAGTATCAGATACAGATAGTTACCGCTAAATTCAATGGGGAATTCAGAAGAAACTTCTGTGTCCACAGTTGCTAGAAAGTGAAACTATTTATCACAAGTAGATGAGACAATTAGCATGGATGCATACAACAGGAAGTTGTGTGATTGCAAGGGAGCAAACAAAAAGGTACAGAGATTATGGTGATGGGGAGAGAAGAGATCCATGGACCTTTATAGTGCCAATTTAGGAGTGGTAGATCTGATGCAACTATATTAACAGCATTAAATCAAAATGCAAATAGTAATATTATAGAGAAGGTCAATCAATGGATACAGACTTGGCACGGATAATATCTCAGATTCTTTATACGTAGAAAAAAAAAGTCAAATTTTGCCATGGAGGTGCTGGCGTTGGTGGTGGACAAAAGAAAGATGTCACACAGGTTGATTTGGAGTGCAAGCCCTTCATCAGAGACAGCAACAGAGCAGCACACACAGACCCAGAGTTTTAAGGTTTGCTCACTGAACTAGTAGGCATGTTCTCAAGTTTCATCACCATGCAGACCAACATCTGCAGGAAACCAACACACATACAGACCAGATACTCAACTACAGGAGCAAATCATCCAAACACCCACAAACTGAGCTGCATCAGGGCATTTAAAACAGGCCACAACACACTGCAGCACCCAGGAACTACAAGCAGAAGAAAAATATCTATGCAGCATATCTAAGAACGGGTACCCAATAAGCACAGCCCACCAATTCTTAAGCAACAAACCCAAACAAGAAGACATAACATCCCCAGAGACTTTAGCCACACTACCATACAAAGACAAAGACAAAAGACAAAGGAGATAATGACTAGACCCCTCTGCCCTCTTGGCATCATGGTAGCCCACAAGTCTACCAACACTGTAAAAGCAACTGATGAACCTAAAGGACCCTGTACCAACAACCAGCAGAACAAATGTCATATACAAAATACCCTGTGAAGACTGCAACAAACACTACATTGGACAGATGGGCAGGAAACACTAGCACCAACGAACCACAAAAGGAAAAATGACCAACTATCACTAGTATCCTTACACTAGGATGAAGAAGGACACCACTTCAACTGTGACAGCACATCCATCCTAGGACAGACTAAACAGAGACATGCACCAGAATTCATAGAGGCCTGACATTCAAACCAGAACTCCTTCAATAAACATCAATTTTGAACTCCATTTACCAACCTCTGAGAAAGAGAGCCGGAAATGATATCACTAAACAGACCAAGACACAAAATAGCAAGTGGGACAGAACACCAGCGCTTACTAGAGGCTCACTGATGATGTTACCTAGCATGGTGACAAAATGTCCGAGACCAAACCTACCAACTCAACAAGCAAACTTACAACCTGAGCTACAATTCTTTTCAAAAATCATAGACGCAGAGTTTATAGGCAGAGACCAAAGGATACAACAGAGCGCACATGCCGGGGCGGGGGGGGGGGGGGGGGGGGGGGGTGAGAGAACCAATTCAGGGTAAGATTATGCTGTCAAAAACAGGGAAGAAAGGAAACTTTCACAGAGGCTAAACTGTGAGGTGGGGCGACAACGACAATGACCACAACCACAACAGCCCAAGATCAAGGAGGTGCCCATCCTTGATTGAAGCATTATGCTAGCGAAGTCTGACGGTGGGATGAAACCGGTTGACATTGCTATGTAATCATTTCAGTGATTCATCACTATGATCCAAAAGAAGAAACTGTAGTCAACATATCTAGTGCATAGCATTGGTGAGAGGGCCTGAGCAAAGACGTCTTGCCCGAACTTGTGCCATTCAAGTGCTGGCATACTGGGGTGAAAACTTGGTCTCCATGGCTCTTGTGTCTAGACGAAGAGCTGGTGGTCGAAGGTGAAGACATTGTGGTTGAGTATGAAGCAGGAGTTGGAGGATGGTGTCTGGAAACTGGCAGCTGTTGGTATTGAGTATTGAAGTTTTTGCAGCAATGTAGTCATCATTGAGTGCCAAAATGTCCATTGTGATGAGGAATGCTCCTGGTTCGACAGGTCCATGGGAGCCAAGTTTCTATAAGAAATCTGTTATATTGTGACAGAAGCTGGGGGTTCCTTGTACAATGGGTTTCAAGATGCCCAAGACATAGCCAGAGATGTTCTCATAGGATGTTCAGGTGTGTTGGCTTAGTGTTTCTTCAGAAGGCTATCAAAGTCTGCTACAAGCAAAGTACGTGGATGAGAGTGCATAAAGATACTCTGAAGGACTGAATCAAATGTCCTGATCAACCTTTTTAGCTGATGGGTGCATTCTTTGGTTGGATCGGCAGGTAGTTGTATCATTACTGGTTGATCAGTTGTTGGTATACTACTTGGCTGTAGTCCGTTCTATTTTGTGTCATCAAGCGGCACGGTGGCACAGTGGTTAGCACTGCTGCCTCACAGCGCCAGAGACCAGGGTTCAATTCCCACCTCGGGCGACTCTGTGTGGAGTTTGCACATTCTCCCCATGTCTGTGTGGATTTCCTCCGGGTGCTCCAGTTTCCTCCCACAGTCCAAAGATGTGCAGGTCAGGTGAATTGGCCATACTAAATTGCCCGTAGTATTAGGTAAGGGGTAGATGTAAGGGTATGGGTGGGTTGCACTTCGGCAGGGCGGTGTGGACTTGTTGGGCCGAAGGGCCTGTTTCCACACTGAGTAATCTAATCTAAAGGAGGAGCCATGATTATAATGTTGTAATCAGTCTTGAGAGCATGGATGGTGCTGCATTGTGCATGGATGATGTTCTGCGAAACCTTGTGAGTGCAGCTGATGAATCTGGCATCAACACATCTCTCGACAACTTAATCATACATGTCAAGCCTAGGGCATCAGAGGGATCTGATTCAGCTGTAGGGACGTACAACATGGAAACAGACCCGTCAGTCCAAATCATCCATGTCAAGCACATATCCTAAATTAAATCTAATCCCATTTGCCACAATTGGCCGATATGCCTCTAAACCCTTCCTATTCATATACCCATCGAGGTGCCTTTTTAAATATTGCAGTTGTACCAGCCTCCACCAGTTCCTCTGGCAGCTCATTTCACAAACACATGACCCTTGGGTCACTTTTAAATTATCCTCCCTCTCACACAAAACCTAGGCCCTCTAGTTTTAAACACCCACATCACAGGGAAAAGTCCCTATCCATGCCTCTCATGATTTTATAAATCTTTATAAAAGGTCACCCCTCTGCCTCCAATGCTCTAGGGAAAACAGCCCCAACCTAAAAACCATCTCCCTATTGCTCAAACCATCAAACTCAGACAGCATTCTTGTAAATCTTTTCTGAACCCTTCAAAGTTTCATAACATTTTTCCGATAGGAGGGAGACTAGAATTGCACACAGTATTCCAAAAGTGGCTGACACAACATCCTGTACAGCCACAACAGTACCGTACCACTCCTATACTCAATGCACTGACCAATAAAAAGGAAAGCAAACCAACTATCCTACCTACACGCGACTGCACTTTCAAGGAACTATAAACCTGCACGCCAAGGTTCAGCAACACTACCCAGGACATTACCATTAAATGCATAGGCTCTCCTCTGATTTGCCTTTCCAAAATGCAGCCCTCATATTTATCTAAATTAAACTCCATCTGCCACTCCTCAGCCCATTGTCTCATCTGATCCAAATCCCATTGTACCCAAAGGCAACCTTCTTGACTGTCCACTACACCTCCAATTTTGACATCATCTGCAAACTTACCAACTGTACCCAAATTCACACCAAATAATTTATTAAAATTATGAAAAGCAGTGGACCCTTGTCATAAAGCAAGGAGCCTTGCGGCACACTGGACACAGGTCTCCAGTCTGAAAAGCATCCCTCCACCACCACCCTCCTGTCTCTCACCTTCTAGCCAGTTCTGAATACAAGCTCATTCTTCCTGTATTCCATGTGATCCAACTTTGTTAACCATGAGTCTACCATGTCAAATGCCTTACTGAAGTCCACATCAACTGCGCTGCCCTAAATAAATTCTGAGTTTTTTTGAAGACGTAACAATCAAATTAGTCTGTTTATTTGTGAACATCCGTCCCCAAACAACTTTTGAAGGTTTTGCCTAATATTGTCAAAATTAGCCTTCCTCTAATTTAGAACTTGGACTTTTAGATATTATCTATCCTTTGCCATCACGATTTTAAAAAGAAGAGAATTATGGTCACTGGCCCCAAAGTGCTCCCCCACTGATAATTTAGTCACTTGTCCTGCTTTATTTCCCAAGAGCTGTTCAAGTTTTGCATCTTCTCTAATAAGTACATCCACATACTGAAAACAGAATTTTTTTGTACACACTTAACACTACAGCAGTCCAAGTCTATGTTCGGAAAGTTAAAATCCCTGACCAAAACCACCCACAAGTGGGCTGATGTTGTGCCATATTATTTGCCCTTCACTCCTCCCTAGAACATCTTGATACCAACAACAGCTACATAAGAATCCTACTCTAACTGCAGTTCAGCCTTCAACACGATTATTCCCTTGAGAGTGATTACTAAACTTCATGATTTCAGATTAAGCCCCACTCTCTGCAACTGGATTCTCAGTTTCCTGACCCACAGGCCACAAATCGGTGAAAACTGGGGACAATATTTCATCCTCACTAACACTACAATTTCTCACATGTGTACTCTCTCAAAAGCGCACACACACAAATTTATGGGGTGAATCATTTCCATAAAGACCATAAGACACTGGAACAGAAATTAGGCCATTCAGCTCAGAGTCTGCTCTGCTATTCAATCATGGCTGATAACCTCTCAAGGGGACAAAAGTCAGGACTGCAGATACTGGAGATTGAAAGTGTGTGGGGTGCTGGAAAAGGACAGCAGGTCAGCCTCAATTCCAGTCACAACAGGGACAGAACCCCCATCCTCTCCCCCTCTCTCCACCACCCCCCCAAACAAACACCCCAATCCTCACCTCCCACCCCACTAACCTCAGCATACATTGCATCATCCTCTACCACATGCAAGCAGACTCCAGCATTGAGGATATATTTCCTTCCCCACCCCATCTGCGTTCCAGAGAGACCATTCCCTCTGCAACTCCTGCGTCAGAACCACACCCACAACCAAGTCCACACACCCCCAATCCCAGCACCTTCCCTTATCACCACAGGAAGTGTAAAGCCTATGCCCACACCTCCCCAACTCACCTCCATCCAAGGCCCCAAAGAATCTTTCCACAGCTGACAAATTTACTTTTACTTCCACACATCCGTTGCACCCGATGAGGCCTCCTCTACATCAGGGAGAAAGGACACCAACTTGAGGATCGTTTCAGAGAACATCTCTGGGACATCCACACCAACCAACCCATGGTTAAACATTTTAACTTCACCTCCCACTCCACCAAGGACATGCAGGCCTCCACCATCACCTAACCCTTACCACCTAACGCTTGGAGGAAGAATGCCTCATCTTCCACATTGGGATCCTGCAACCACATGGACAGTGAAGACAAGGAGGACCCTATACTACTGAGGGACAGAGTGTTTAAACTATTTTGGTCACATACTCATTAATGAAATAACTGAACGAAAGTATTTACTCACATTTTCTTTAGCTTGTCTGTGTCCTTCACCCACTGCCTTCAAACCAGAGAGGTAAAGCTTTTCTAGGGACTGAGCTTTTTCCATTTGTGCCATCTGCCATTCAGCCTTCAACTCATTTGCTAGTTGCTCAAGCTGTTGATTACGACGATGTTTTATCTCCTCTCGAATCTGCACAGCAATAGAACGCTCCTGCTCTCTGACCTGCAAAGTAACAAGAAAATGTCTAAAGAACAGAAATAGTCTCAACCTTGGCTACTGTATGTGCTTTTTGTACAGTTTTTAAACACCCTTATTGTTTCACATTATTCTAGTTTGCAGAAAATTAGAAAATAATGGTAGTATTTGAATTTAATATACTGACTACCAATAGGAAGTTATAAACTTACCTGTCACCTTTGACTTTTTGAAAATTAACCAAAATATTTTTGAAGCAGAGTTACCACTGTCCAATTTCCAAATCATGGTTATTCAATTAGAGGGAAGCTTGCAGGTCACACTCCCAGTGTGCCTGTTACCCTTCCAGGGGCAGACAGAACCTATTGAGTTTTTTGTCAAGATTTTTTACACTGCATTTCAATTCTGTAAAGCCTGTGATGGACATGGATCTTTAAAAAAAAAACTTTGATTGGGTTGTTACAAAAGTACATGTCTGACCATACCTGCTTTATTCTTAACCTTCGTCTTCTCTCATGCTCTTCTTTTATCAAAAATGCCTCTTCATTTGGACTAAGACGAAGACCACTCAATTTAACCACCTTTCGTTTCATCCTTCCTGGATCTGTAAGAAGGACCGATTTCGAAAATAAATCAAATATCTCCCAAGTTGCACAATAACAGCAAACCAGGAATTTTAAGTTCAAGCGCCAACTATTCCACAAAAATGTAATAACATCTTCGATCAAGAAAATACAGTTCTGCTGAGTCTGTACCCCACCTCGACACCAACCCTCCCCCTCTCTCTCTCTGCCCAAACTCCAGCCACCCATCAGAATCCTCCTCTATCCCACCTCCCATCGCAATGCCCTTTGCTCTAATCTACCGCCGGCCGCATTTCCTCTCCTGCACACCACCCTCTGTCCCACCCCCATCCCACAATTTCATCAAGTTTTCCGAACCCTCACCAATAATATCAAAGTTTTGTTAGAAATCCAAAACGGAACGAAGGCAGAGTTAACCAGGAACTGCGCACGTACACATTTCAAGGAATAGTATATTTGTTAACGGGATAAAAACAAAATGCTATTGCTGTTTGGGAGACACTTCTCCTCGCTGTACTTTAAAAACAACCGAACCAAGCAATTTCACAAACAAGCAATCGGCAACGAAGTGTTTCCAGTCCTCCAATTTACCTAAACTTCGGTCAGGGCTGCTAACGTGCCCTTCACGACTCAGGTAGCGCGGCAAAAGCACGAAAGGCCACGTTACTCAGACCAAGCAACGGTTCCACCAACCGCCTGAGACGGACATTTAACAACGAACTACATTCTCTGACATCACTTCCGCGATTCAAACTGAGCGTCAACCAACCGGAGTCGGCGCGAGCAACGAAACAACAAGAGAGCGTCGGGGGGAGGGACCCAGATCACTAACGGTCGAGAGACAGGGTCATAGAAGGTCATTGACTCGATAGAGGGCCAGGGGGAGGGCTCAGCTCACTGGCTATGGCAGAGAAGGTCACAGAGGACCTGGTTCAGAGTGCGATCAGGACCTAAATCATTGACTACGGAGAAGAGAGGGTCAAAGGGAGGACTGACTTCACCGACAATAGAGAGAGGAGAAAGAGTCAGAGGGAGGACGCAGATCGTTGACTACATCGAGAGAGCGCGAGAACTAGAGGGAAGACCCCGGTCACTGACTACACACAGAGAAATGGGGACAGAGAGAACACAAATGGCTCACAGGGAGCATCCACATCATTAACCACAGAGAAAAACAGAGTCAAAAAGTGTGGTGCTGGAAAAGCACCGCAGGTCAGGCAACATCCAAGGACCGGAGAGAGCAGGAATGGGGGTGATGGGGGGGGGGGGGGGGTGGAGGTGTCAAAGGGGGCTGAGAGATAAATGGGGGGGGGGGGGGGGAGGTGGAGAGTTGGGCTGGGGGAGGGTAGCTTGGAAGGTGGTAAATGAAGGTGTAGGGTGATGGTGATAGGTTAGACCAGAGGGAGAAGTGGACAGGTGGGAAGGAAGAAGAACAATTAGGACAGTTCAAGAGGGTGGTGCTGAGTTCCAGAAAGTTCAGAGAACATCTCCAAGACACACACACTCAACAAGGTAAAAACAATGACTGCAGATGCTGGAAACCAGATTCTGGATTAGTGGTGCTGGAAGAGCACAGCAGATCAGGCAGCATCCAAGTAGCTTCGAAATCGACGTTTCGGGCAAAAGCCCAGAAACGTCGATTTCGAAGCTACTTGGATGCTGCCTGAACTGCTGTGCTCTTCCAGCACCACTAATCCAGACACACACTCAACAACCCCACTGCCTTGTGGCTGACCACTTCAACTCCCCCTCCCACTTCACCAAGAACATGCAAGACCTGGGGCTCCTCCACTGCCAAATCCAAGCCACCCAAAATCTGAGGAAGTGAGAGAGGAAATACCTGGGGCTTTAACAGATATCTTTGCAGCATCCTTGAACATGGGTGAGGTCCCGGAGCACTGGAGAATTGCTAATGTTGTCGCTTTGTTTAAGAAACAAGGATAATCCACATAATTATACATCAGGTAAGCCTGACATCAGTGGTAGGAAATTTGCTGGAGAAGATACTGAAGGATGGGATCTATTCCCATTTGCAAGAAAATGGGCATATCAGTGACAGGCAACATGGTTTTGTGCAGGGAAGGTCATGTCTTACCAACTTAATAGAATTCTTTGAGGAAGTGATAAAGTTGATTGATGAGGAAAGGGCTGTAGATGTCATATACATGGACTTCAGTAAGGTATTTGATAAGGTTCCCCATGGAGATGGATGTTGCGGTTATGAATGGAGTAAGTGAAGTCGCGGGGGGTTCAGGTTTACTTGCTAGATGGATAAAGCTGGGCAAAAGGCGACAGAGAGTAGTAGCAGAATGGAGTTTCTCAAAATGAAGAACTGTGACCAGTGGTGGGACCACTGTTGTTTGTGATATACCTTCATGCTCTGGAGATCTGATTAGCAATTTTGCAGATAACACTAAGATTGGTGGAGTAACAGATAGTGAAAGAGACTGTCAGAGCATGCAGCAAAATATAGATAGGTTGAAGAGTTGGGTGGAGAAATGGCAGATGGAGTTCAATCCAGGCAAATGCGAGGTGATGCACTTTGGAAGATCCCATTCAAGAGCGAACTGTACAGTAAATGGAAAAGTCCTGGGAAAAGTTGATGTACAGAGAGATCTAGGTGTTCAGGTCCATTGTACCCTGAAGGTGGCAACGCACGTCAATAAAGTGATCAAGAAGGTATAAGGCATGCTTTCCTTCATTGGACGGGATATTGAGTATAAGAGTTGGCAGGTCATGTAACAGTTTGTATAAGACTTTGTTCGGCCACTTTTGGAATACTGCACACAATTCTGGTTACATAAAGGATGTGGATGCTTTGGAGAGGGTGCAGAAGAGGTTCACTAAGATGTTGCCTGGTATGTGGGGCACTAGCTATGAGTAGCTTAGGAATATTTTCATTAGAAAGATGGAGGTTATGGGGGGATCCTGATCATCATCTACAAAATCATAAGAGGTATAGACAGGGTGGATACCAAGAATCTTTTCCCAGAGTGGGGGATTCAATTATTCGGGGCATGTGTTCAAAGTGAGAGGGGAAATGTTTAGGGGAGATATACATGGGAGGTTCTTTATGCAGAGGATGGTGGAAGTGGTAGAGGCAGGCACAATAGCGTAACTTAAGATGTATCTAAACAGATACATGAATGGACAGGGAGCAGACGGGTACAGACCCTTAGAAAATAGGTGACAGATTTAGATAGAGGATCTAGATCGGCACAGGCTTGTAGAGCCAAAGGTCCTGTTGCTGTGTTGTAATTTCCTTTGTTCTTTGTACTTCACACACTTCTACTCTCATCCTTTCCTTTCATACTACAACACGATAGAGTCCCACTTGTCCTCCGTTTCTACCCAACAGCCCAGCACCCAAAGGATCATAAGCTGCCATATTCCCTTCCCTTGTCAGTGATTCCAAAGGACTATTCCTTCCAGGACACCTTGGTCCTGTCCACTCCTAACACCCTCACGGCACCTTCCCATTTACCTCAATATCCAAGGCCCAAACATATCTTCCAGGTGAAGCAGTAATCACTTCATTCAATCTAGACTACTGTGTTTACTGCTCATAATATGGTCTCCTTTTCATTGGGGAGAGTAATGCAGAGTGGATGACTGCTTTGTGGAACACATGTGCTGTACCAGTAAAAATGGCTCAGAGCTTCAAGACGCCTGCCACCGTGTTCCCATGCCAATATTTCTGTCTCAGGTCTACTGCAGTGCTCCAGCAAAGCTCAATGCAAGCTGGAGGGACAACACCTCATCTTCTGCCTATGTACTTTACAGCTATAAGTACTCAACATTAAGAATTTAGAATGTGAACACCTTCCTCCATGTTCATTACTCATCCCCACACCGCATGTCCTGTTCTGTGTGGGTTGCTGCCAGCACAGCCAGCCCATTTTCAACTATTCACAGTTCCTAATGTCACTTAATCAGCAGTTACTGCTATCAGCAATCCCTTTGTCTGCTTCCCCTCTTTCTCTCTCCCTCACTCTCTCTCTTTAGGATTATCTCCATCTAGTTGTTCCACTTACATTCTGCCTCCCCTGCACCTCCCAATTCCATCACCACCATCAGTATAATATATCAGCATTTCCCAGTTGCTTTCAGCTCTGATGAAGGGTTATTGGACTTGAAACGTTAACTCTGTTTTCTTCTCCATGGAGGCTGCCCATCACTCTCTGTCTTTATTTCAGATCTACAGCATCTGAAATTCTTTCTTTTATTTTTGTTGCTTCACAAGCCTATGAAGTAGCTTTCCTAAATTCAGTACTAATCTCCGAGTGTTAGTATGAATGACTTTACAAACTACAAAAGACTGAGTATACAATTGTTATGTACTGATTTGTTGCTTAATTTGCAGCCAATAAATCTATTTTGACATTGACTTCTTTATGTTGTATTCTGAGCTACTTCAGAGAGCTGGTATCAGTCATAGAGTCATGGTGATGTACAGCATGGAAACAGACCCTTCAGTCCAACACGTCCATGCTGACCAGATATCCCAACCCAATCTAGTCCCACCTGCTAGCACCCGGCCCATATCCCTCCAAACCCTTCCTATTCATATATCCATTCAAATGCCCCTTAAATGTTGCAATTGTACCAGCCTCCACCACTTCCTCTGGCAGATCATTCCATACACGTACTACCCTCTGTGTGAAAACGTTGCATCTTAGGTCTCTTTTATATCTTTCCCCTCTCACCCTAAACCTATGTCCTCTAGTTCTGACAATTAAGAAAAGACCTTGCCTATTTCCCCTATCCATGCCCCTCAGAATTTTGTAAACCTCTATAAGGTCACCCATCAACCTCCGACACTCCAGGAAAAACAGCCCTAGCCTGTTCAGCCTCTCCCTATAGCTCAAATCCTCCAACCCTGGCAACATCCTTGTAAATCTTTTCTGAACCCTCTCAAGTTTCACAACATCTTTCCGATAGGAAGGAGACCAGAATTGCACGCAATATTCCAACAGTGGGAGTGGGACACAGTTCAATCAGGTAAGAACATAAAGGGCATTAGAGAACCAATTAGGTTTTTATTCTAATCATGGTCATTTTACACACACCAGCTTTTTTATTTTAGAGGCACAGTGGTTTCATATGTAATAATTTTTGTAAACTTGAGCTTGAGTTTTTGTGGATACCTGGTGAAGTGGAACAGATAGATCACACTAAAGATTCAAGTAGCAGGGCAGTAGAGGATCAATATGAGCCTAAAAACATACAGCAACACCACCAGAGATAATAACTTATCAGGACCAATTCACCTACACAAAGCTTTAATTTCATGACAAGCAACTGAATGAAGTCATGCACACATTGCACTGAAGTTTGTGCAATGATGGGAAAACAATATTGTGGAAGAGATTTTGTGGCTCTGGAAGCCATTTTCTTTGTGCCTTAACTTAGCTACCTTCAAAATCATTACTAGGAGAAATTTGTAACAAACTGTGTAACAAGATTCTGTGTCACAGTCTGACCTGACCTCATATGGACAAGATTAAGTTTATCCCTAAGAAAGAAAACATTATCAGAAATTAACAGTGATTATCTCTGTTCTGTGCTCCTGCAACAGTGAACAAGCAAATTAACTGTCTGCAATTAATTGTCACCCTGCATTCAGTAAAACTCACATAAACACCTGTTAATCTGTGGCTCCTAGGATAAGAGAATTTGGGTCCATTCCTGAGTAGCCCCTCGTTTTTCCTTTACTTATGGTGCTGCCTTTTCTTGATTTAAAGTTCCGCTCCTGAAAACCCTAGCCATACTTCCTGCATAACTCATGAAATGCTTTATCTGTGGAATGCCGTTAAATCAGCAATGTAAATACAAAGTATTGACACAAACCTAAAACAATGGACCTTTTAATATACATTTTTGGCAAGGCCTCCACTTAATCCAATGCAAGTGCAAGTAGGCCATCTAGTGGCTACTTTGTAGTACTTGTGTCCAGTTAAAGTAAAGTATCAACTGAAAATCCGATGTAAATCCCAATTGTAATTTTATGGTCTGGCTGCTTCCCAATGAAACAAAGTTGGTCAATACTGAAGGTCTGTTTCTGATATTTTCTTTGATAAATACTTTGAGATTAAACCATTTCAGTTAAATTAAACAAATCACTTGATGTCTAGAACTGTCTGTGTCAGTATAGTAAAATTGAGGAAACAGGGTTTGGTTACATCTGAGGTCCACATGAACTCTACATATCTTGCTGTGACAGGCTGAGTTGCAGCAACTAATTAGCCACCTGGATTCAGTAAATGTATATAAACCTTGTATCTAACTGTTCAAAGAGACCAAGTATTGAGAGCTTGGTAGGGCCTGACTGAAGACTTGACTCAGTAAAAACAATGACTGCAGATGCTGGAAACCAGATTCTGGATTAGTGGTGCTGGAAGAGCACAGCAGTTCAGGCAGCATCCAAGGAGCAGCAAAATCGACGTTTCGGGCAAAAGCCCTTCATCAGGAATAAAGGCAGAGCGCCTGAAGCATGGAGAGATAAGCTAGAGGAGGGTGGGGGTGGGGAGAAAGTAGCATAGAGTACAATAGGTGAGTGGGGGAGGGGATGAAGGTGATAGGTCAGGGAGGAGAGGGTGGAGTGGATAGGTGGAAAAGGAGATAGGCAGGTAGGACAAGTCACGGGGACAGTGCTGAGCTGGAAGTTTGGAACTAGGGTGAGGTGGGGGAAGGGGAAATGAGGAAACTGTTGAAGTCCACATTGATGCCCTGGGGTTGAAGTGTTCCAAGGTGGAAGATGACACCCGCACCAATCAACCACTCTGCCCCATGGCCCAACATTTCAACTCCCCCTCCCACTCTGCCGAGGACATGGAGGTCCTGGGCCTCCTTCACCGCCGCTCTCTCACCACCAGACGCCTGCAGGAAGAACGCCTCATCTTCCACCTCGGAACACTTCAACCCCAGGGCATCAATGTGGACTTCAACAGTTTCCTCATTTCCCCTTCCCCCACCTCATCCTAGTTCCAAACTTCCAGCTCAGCAGTGTCCCCATGACTTGTCCGGACTTGTCCTACCTACCTTGGATGCTTGTCCTTGGATGGTGCCTGAACTGCTGTGCTCTTCCAGCACCACTAATCCAGAATGAAGACTTGACTCGCCCATGCACATTCAATAAACTGCTTAAATTCAAAACTCAACAGACAATATTAAAGTCTTTATTCGATTTACACTACACCTAATTTCTTTTCTCCCCAACGAATCAATGAAAGAATGTGCCATTCTGCAATGTTCCGTTGAGGACACCTCTTTACACTGGAATTACAGCATGTTTCAGGCAAATCATAGAGCATTTTTAATCCAAGATGGAGGATGGGAAAAAATTGTGGCAGTAAGAGCCACAATTGTGAGGTATTTCGAGTATTGCAACTGATTTCCTCAAAATCTGGGAGCAGTAATTACTGTTTTATAAGCTGTTGCATTGTTTTGGAACTTCGGAAAATAAAGGATAAAAGAAATGGTACTTTAAAAAGGAGGAAGAGAGACAAAGCCAGAGACCACATGGGAAATGATTCAAACAAGGAAGAAATCCACACTGTTGGCTGACTTAGCAGTGAATCTGTTGTTTGAGTTCAAGTTTCTCTGGACATTATCTCAGAAAAAGGAAAAGACAGCGAAATTCACAGCTGACTTTGGAGAAACCTGTGTGGGAGAGTTCAGACCTGGGGCGCATCTAAGTAGATAGTTTTTAATGGTAATCTTACCATTCTTTTTTCGTAAATCTACAATAGTGAGTAGTGTGGGTTCTTCTTGATTTTTTTTTAGACGTGTCTCTTCATTAAATTTTAAAAATATAAAACATAGATACTAAGTTAGCCTGGAGGAGTGTTTTTTAGAGCAGTAAGTGTGCTATTTTCTGGGTCTGCAGATTGTTAATGTACAAAAATGGCCTTTCATAGAGTGATGTGCTCTTTTGTTTCGATATGGGAGAGTTTCCATGTTACTGATGATTATGTCACCAAGAAGTGTGTTTGGTTGCAAGTCCTTTCGGATCACATAGATCAGTTGGAGCAGCAGGTAGAGGCAACAAGGAATTTACAGAAGTTCAGGGGTATGATAGATGGCAATTATAGGAAGGGAGAAAAATTGCAGATACAGTCAGGTAGATGGGTTACATCCAGGAAAGATAGGAGAAGAAGGTAGGTCATGCAGGAATATCCAGTGGCTATATCTGAAACATGTATGTTGTTTTGGAAAATTTGTGGATTATGGATGCTCAGGGGAATGTAGCATAGACAGCCAGGGTTTTGGTACCAAGACTGTGCATAAGGTTCCAACCAATCGATTATGATAGGAGAATCTCTAGTCAGAGGCACAGACAGATGTTTCTGTGACCAACAGCAAGAAATCAGAATAGTGTGTTGCCTCGCTGGTGTCAGGATGGATATCTCAGAGACGGTGCAGAGTATTCTCAAAGGGGAGAGGGACCAGCAGAAGGTTGACATACGCATTGGAACTAATGACAGAGAAAGAGAAAAGGATGAGATTCTGAGGAGGGAATGTAGAAAGTTAGGCAGCAATTTAAGAAGGAAGTCTTCAAGGGTAATAATATTTGGATTATTCCCAGTACCATGAGCTAGTGAGGGTAGGAATAGAAGGATAGAGCAGATGAATGCATGGCTGAAGAGCTGGTGCAGCGGCAAAGGGTTCACATTTTCGGATTATTAGAATCTCTTCTGCGGTAGAAGTGACATGTGTAAGAAGGACAGATTGCACCTGAATTGGTAAGGGGCTAATACAGTAGCAGCGTAATTTGCTAAAGTTGACCAGGAGGATTTAAACTAGTACAGTGGGAGGCTGAGACCAAGGGTGATACTGAGGAGAGAGATCAATCTAAGACTGGTACAGTTGGGAAAAGGAGCAAGTCAAACAGTCAGGACAGGCAGGAACAAAGCAGAGAATGAGGTAGAACTGATTAATTAAAATGCATTTATTTCAATACAAGAGACCTAACAGGTAAGGCAAATGAACTCAGGGCATGGTTAGAAACATGGGATTGGAATATCATAACAATTACAGAGACATGGTTCAGGGATGGAAAGGACTGGCAGCTTAATGTTCCAGGATACCAAAGCTATGGAAAGGATAGAAAAGGGGATCATGAGAAGAGGGGGAAAGGTGTTTTTGATTAGGGATAACATTACAGCTGTACTTAAAGGGGATATTCCTGGGAATACATCCAGGGTAGCTATTTGGATGGAGCTGAGAAATAAAAAAAAAATCACCATTTTGTGATTGTGCTATAGACTCCCTAGTAGCCATGGGGAAATTGAGAAACAAATTTGTAGGGAGATCTCAGTTATCTGTAAGAATAATAGGGTGGTATGGTCGGGGATTTTATTTCCAAACATAGACTGGGACTGCTGTACTGACAAAGGCTGAGACAGAGATGAATTTGTGAAGTATGTACAAGAAAAGTTTCTGATTCAATATGTGGATGTACTTACTACAGAAGGTGCAAAACTTTACCTACTCAAGGTAAATAAGGCAGGGCAGGTGACTGAGATGTCAGTGAGGACCACTTTGGAGTCAGTGACTAATTCAATTAGTTTTAAAATAGTGATGGAAAAGGATATACTGGATCCAAAAGTTAAAGTTCTAAATTGGAGTAAGGCTATTTTAACAGTATTAGGCAAGAACTTTCAAAAGTTGATTGGGGGCGGATGTTTGCGGGTAAAGGGAACAGCTGGAAAATAGGAAGCCTTCAAAAATGAGATAATGAGAGTCCAGAGGCAGTATATTTCTATTAGTGTGAAAGTTAAGGCTGGTAGGTGTAGGGAATGCTGGATGACTAGAGAAATTGAGGTTATGGTTAAGAAAAAGAAGGAAGCATATGTCAGGTATATACAGCAGAGATTGAGTGAATCCTTAGAAAAGTATAATGGCAGTAGGAGTACACTTAAGAGGGAAATCAGGAGGGCAAAAAGGATACATGAGATCATTTTGGCAAATAGAGTTAAGGAGAATCCAAGGGGATGTTATAAATACAAAAGGGTAATTATGGGGAGATTCAGATCATTTAAAGATCAGCATGGCAACCTGTGTATGGAACCACAGGAGATGAGGGAGGTTTTAAACAAATATTTTGCTTCAGTGTTTATTGTGGAGAGGGATATGACAGATATAGAATGTGGGGAAATAAATAGTAACACTTTGAAAAATGTCCATATTGCAGAAGAGAAGGATATCTTAAAACACATAAAGATGAATAGATCCCCAGGACATGATCTGATGTATCCTGGAACTCTGTGGGAAACTGGGTAAGTGATTGCTGGGCCCCTTGCTAAGATATTAATTAACATTGATAGCTGCTGGTGAGGTGTTGGAAGACTGGAGGTTAACTGACATGGTGCCACTATCTAAGAAAGGTGGTGAGAAATAGCCAGGGAACTGTGCACAGGTTGTGGACAAGTTGTTGGAGGGAATACTGAGGGACAGTATTTGGAAAGGCAAGAACTTATTAGAGATAGTCAACATGCCTTTGTGCATGGGAAATCATGTCTCACAAACTTGATTGAGTTTTTTGAAGAAGTAACAAAGAGGATTGATCAGGGCAGAGTGGCAGATGTGATCCATATGGACTTCAGTAAGGCATTTGACAAGATTCCTCATGGTAAACTTGTTAGCAAGATTAATTCCCATGGAATACAGGTGAACTAGCCATTTGGAGAACTGACTCAAAGGTAGAAGGCAGGAGTGGTGTTGGAGGACTGCTTTTCAGACTGGAGGCCATAAGGATAGGTGCTGGGTCCGCTGCTTTTCATCATTTATATAAATGATTTGGATGTGAATATAAGAGGTATAGTTTGTAATTTTGCAGATGACACCACAAATGGAAGTGTAGTGGACAGCGAAGAAGGTTACCTTAGAGTACAATGGGACCTTGATAAGCTCAGCTAATGGGTCAAGGTTTGGCAGATAGAGTTTAATTTAGATAAATGTGAGGTGCTGTATTTTGGAAAAGCAAATTAGGGCAGGACTTATAGACTGAGTGCTGAGGTCCTGGGGAGTGTTACGAAAGAAAGAGACCTTGGAATGCAGGTTCACAGTTCCTTGACAGTGGAGTCACAGGTAGATAGGATAGTGAAGAAGGTGTTTTGTATGCTTTCCTTTATTGGTCAGTGCATGAGTATAGGAGTTGGGAGGTCATGTTGAGACTGTCCAGGACATTGGTTAAGCCACTTTTGGAATACTTTGTGCAATTCTGGTCTCCTTGCTATAGGAAATATGTTGTGAAACCTGAAAGGTTTCAGAAAAGATTTATAAAAGTATTGCCAGGGTTAGAGGGTTTGATCCCCTCAATGTTGCGCTGACCTGTGAAACCAATCTGAAGCCCATCTAACCTACACTATTCCATTTTCATCCATATGTCTATCCTATGATGCTCTTAAAGTTGACGAGTCTACTACTGTTACAAGCAGGCCATTCCATGCCCCCTACTACTCTCTGAGTAAAGAAGCTATCTTTGACATCTGTCCTAAATCTATCATCCCTCCATTTAAAGCTATGTCCCCTTGTGCTAGCCATCATCATCCAAGGAATAAGGCTGACACTGTCCACCCTATCTAACCCTCTGATTATCTAATATTTCTCAATTAAGTCACCTCTAATCCTTCTTCTCTCCAACTAAAACTGCCTCAAGTCCCTCAGCCATTCCTCATAAGGCCTTCCCTCCATACCTGGCAATATCCTAGTAAACCTCCTCTGAACCCTTTCCAAAGCTTCCACATCCTTCCTATAATGCGATGACCAGAACTGTATGCAATACTCCGAGTGTGGCTGCACCAGAATTTTGTACAGCTGCAACATGACCTCATGGCTCCGAAACTCAATCCCTCTACTAATAAAAGATAACACACCATATGCCTTCTAAACAACCCTATCAACCTGGGTGGCAATTTTGAGGGATCTATGTACATGGACACTGAGATCTCTCTACACTACCACGAATCTTACCATTAGTCAAGTAGTCTTTATTCCTGTTACTCCTTCCAAAGTGAATTTCCTCCCCAAGCACTATTTTAGAGAGCATACCTCTTGTGTAAGTCAGTGATATTGTGTCAAAAGCCTTCTCCTGCTCTAGGCAGATAGAGCAGTAGTTCAGCACAGATAATCTTATTCCTGAGCATGCTGCTCTCAGAGATCTTCCAGCAAAGGAGTAGGCAATAGCCGAGTGGTATTGTCACTAGATTATTACTCCAGAAACTCAAATAATGTACAGAAAACCAACCTATCTGGTTGACTAATGTCCTTCAGTGAAGGGAATCTGCCATCCGTACTTGATTTGACCTACATCTGACTCCAAACCCACTCTCAACTGCCCTCTGAAATGGCCTAGCAAGTCACTCCCATTGTAGAAAATGCTACAAAGTCTCAAAATAAATTGGACAAACAACCTGACTTTGACCTAGGAACAGGAAATGATATCTGGCAAAGCAGCCCAGTCAACTGTGCAAAGACCATCTTAATAACATCTGGGGCTAGTGCCCAAATTAGGAGAACTGTCCCACAGACAAGTCAAGCAACATAGTCAACCTGACATAATCACAGTCACAAAATCATACCCTACAGACAATGCCCCAGACACTACATCTCTGGATACATCCTGTTCCACTTGCAGGACATGGCCAGCATAAGTGGCAGCACATGGTATACAGTTGGAAGGGAATTCCCCTGGGAGTCCTCAACACTGCCTCTGGACTCATGAAGTGTCATAGTATGAGGTCAAACATGGGCAAAGTAACCTCCTACTGTTTACCACATACCGTCCTCCCTCAGCTAATGACTGACTGTTACTCCATGTTGAACAACATATGGCAGAAGCACTGACGGTGGCCTGGATGCAAAATGTACTCAGGTGGTGAATTTCATTGTCCACTATCAAGAGTGACTTAACAGCAGCATTACTGTTGATTAAGTTGTTGTGTCCTAAAGGACATTGCTGCTAGATTGGGTCTGTGGGAGGTGGTGAGGGAACCAAAAGAGGGAAAAAAACATGCTTTACTTCATCCTCATCGATCTGCCCACCACAACTCCATGGCAGTTTTGCTGAGTGCGACCACCACACCGCCCTTATGATAATGAAGTCTTGCCTTCACATTGTTATGTGACATATTATGTGACACTCTCACTCTGCTAAATGAATTCAAACAAAATCTAGCAACTCATGACTGGGCAACCATGAAATATTGTAGACCATCAGCAGCAGAATCATATTCCTTCATAATCTGTAGCTTCAGGGCCCAGCATACCCCAATTCGACCATTATCATGAAGCCAGTATGTCAGCTTGGTGAAGTTACAAAATGGGACTACTTGTGTGTCAAACAGCATAAGCAGCAAATGATAGACAGAGCTGAGCAGTCCCACAACCACTAGATCAAATCTAAGCTCTGCTGTTCTGACACATCCAGTCCTGAATGGTAATGGACAGTCAAACAATAAAATAGAGGAGGAAATTCCACAAATATTACCATCCATAATGAAGGGACAGCCCAATACATCAGTGGAAAAAATAAGGCTGAAGCATTTGTAACAATCTTCAGCCAGAAATGATCCATCTCGGCTACCCCAGGAGGTCCCCAGCATCACAGCTTCTGGTCTTCGGCCAATTCGAACCATTCCACTTGAGCTCAAGAAGTAGTTGGAGGCACTTGATACTGCAAAGTCTATGGGGCCTTACAGCATTCTGAAAATATTACTCAAGTGTATCCCAGAACATTGTGGGAAGTAAGGGAGGGAATTAAGACACCACTTGCAGAAATATTTGCATCATCTACAACTATGGGTGGGGTGTCTGATGACTGGAGGGTGGCTAATTTTGTCCCTTTGTTAAAGAAAGGTTGTAAGGAGAAATTGGGAAACTATAGACCAGTGAGTCTGACTGCAGTTGTGGGTAAATTATTGGAGGTGATTATAAAAGATAGAATTTATGGACATTTAGAGACGCAAAAATTGAATTGATATAGCCAGCATGATCTTATGCGAGGAAAATGTTGGATCACAAACTTGTTTGAGTTTTTTGAGGAAGTTACAAAAAGTTTGATGATGGCAGAGCCGTATATGTTGTTTATTTGTATTTTAGTGAAGCCTTTGACAAGGTTTCACATGGTAGACTGATTAGGTCATAGAGGGTTCAGGTGAGCTTGCCATTTGGATACATAATTGGATTAATAGAAATAATGGTGGAGGGTTGCTTTTTGGACTGATGGCTTGTGACCAGGGTGTTCCACAAGAATTGGTTCTGAGTCCTCTTTTGGATAAATGATTTGGATGAGAATATAGAAGGCATGGTTAGTAAGTTTGCAGATGACACCGAAATTGGTGGCATAGTGGACAGGTTTCCAAGATTACAAAGGATTTCAATGGGCTGAGAAATGGCAGTTGGTTTTCAGTGCAAAGTATTGCATTTTTGTCCAACAAACAAGGATAGGACTTATACAATTAATAGTAGGGCCTTGGGGTGTGGAATAAAGGGACTTAGCGGTGCAGATACACAATTCTTTGACGTTTGCATCACATATAGGCAGGTGGTTAAAAAAGGTGTTTGGCATGCTTGCCTTCATTGCTCAGTCCTTTGAGTAAAGGAGTTGGGAAGACATGTTGAGGTTGTATGGACATTGGTGAGGCCTCTTCTGGAGTTCTATGTCCAATTCTAGTCACCCAGTTATAAGAAGGATATTATCAAGCTGGAGGGAGTTCAGTAGAGATTTACCAGGATTTTGCTGGATATGAAAGTTTGAGTTATAAAGAAAGGCTGCATAAACTGGACTTTTTTCACTAGAGCGTGGTAAGTTGATAGGCCAAGAGACAACGTGTTAGAAGTTTATAAAATAATGAGAGGCATAGACAGAGTTTATTGTAGCTTCTTTACCCTAAAATGGGAGATTTCAAGACTAGGGGGCACATTTTTAAGATGAGAGGAGAGAGATTTTAAAAAGACAGGAGAAGTATATTTTTTTTACATACAGGGTGGTACGCTTGTGGAATGTACTTCCTGAGGAAGTGGTGGATACATGTACGGTAACAACATTTAAAAGACATATGGATAGACACATGAATAGGAAAGGTTTGGAGGAATATGGGCCAGGAGCAGGCAGGTGAAACTAAATTAGTTTGGGATTATGTTCGTCATGGACTGGTTGAACCAAAGGGTTTGTTTCCCTGCTGAATGACTCTGTGGTTCTATGACTGAATGGTCTGTACTCCAGAACTTACTACACCTCAAGCCAAGCTGATCTAGTACAGCTACACCACTGGCATCTGTCCAACAATGTGTAAAATAACTCTAGTATGCCCTGAAAATGAGATGTAGAACAAATACAACTTGGTTAATTGTCGCCCCCATCAGTTTACTCTCAATCATTTCTAAAATGATGGAAGGTGTCACCAACAGTGCTATCAAACATCAACTGCTCAGCAATAATCTGCTTACTGATGCCACCAACCCCTGACCTCATTAATGTCTTGTTCCCAATATGAACAAATGACCTAAATTCCAGAGGTGAAGTGAGAGTGACAGCCCTTGACAGGCTGCATTTGAAGCAGTGTGGTAGCACTTATATCTGGGTCTTAGTAAGATGCTTGTGGTCATTGGAGGTCAGTTGTCTCAGCTCCAGTATGTCTCTGTAGCAGTTATTCATGTTCAGCTTCATCAATGACCTTCCTTCTATTATAAGTAAGAAGTGGGAATGCTCACCAATGATTCCATAATGTTCAACACCATTTGCAACTCCTCAATTACCAAATTAGTCCATGTGCAAATGCATCAGAACTTGGACAATATTCAGGCTTGGGCTGACATGTGAGAAGCAACTCAAATGCCAGGCAATGACCATCTTCAATAAGAGACAATCTAACTACCAACCCTTGATATTAAATGGCATTACACTCACTGAATCCACTACTATCAACATCCTGAGTCACCATTGACCAAAACTGAACTGGACTCACATCTAAACTCAGTGACTATAAGAGTAGGTCAGAAGCTAGGATACTGAAGCAAGTAACTCATCCTAACACCCTAAAGTCTATCTACCATCTACAAGGCACAAGTCAGGAGTGTGATGGAATAGTCTCCACTTGCCTGGACGGGTGCAGCACCAACCACAATCAAGGAACTTGACACCATCCAGGACAAAGCAGCCCACTTGATTGGCACCATATTTATAAGCATTCAGTTGGTCTATACCTACTGCTCAATAACAGCAGTGTAGATTCAACAAGATGCACTGCAGCAATTCACCAAAGATCCTGTAAAAAATACACAGAAATAATTCTAGAACTAGTGTTTAAATCAACAATTGCTATCCAATGAAACACTGTTAGGTGAATGCTCTAACAGTAAATAGTGTTTTACACTTTAAGATATAGAGAAGAGAGACAATGAAGTTTAAGTCAGAGTCTGGAAAAGAGAAGGTCTGATGGGAAGTATAATGTTTTCAGAGTGATTGAAATTAAAGCAATATCGTAACTGTTACACAAGTTAACTTTCTTTCCTTGACCTTCATGACATTGAACACTGACTGTCTTCTGATGTTGTCCAGCTCAGTAGGACTGCTCTCATCTGGTCCGATCTTTATCTAATTTCAGCAGAGAATCATGAGCAAAGGCTTATCATTTTGTTTTCTCAACAATATCTCTTATGTCCCACAAGATTCTATCCTTACCCTCCTACAATTTTTCATTTTCCTATCTGTGACATCATCTGAAAGCAGTGTTAGTTTTGTAATGCAAGGTGTTTCTTGTGATTACACATTTTACTGTAATTTCTTTTTGAGTTTAGATTTTTTAATTTGAACGAATGATAAATGGATTGTCTCTGTGTGTGAAGGGTTTTTTTCTATTTATTCATTTGTGGGATGTGGGTGTCACTGGCTGGCCAGCATTTATTGCCCATCCCTAGTTGTCCTATGAGAAAGTGGTAGTGAGCTGCCTTCTTAAACTGCTGCAATTCACTTTTTGTGGCTTGACCCACAATGCCATTAGGGAGAGAGTTCCTGGATTTTGACCCAGCGACAGTGAAGGAACAGTGATATATTTTCAAGTCAGGATGGTGAGTGGCTTGGAGGGGAACTTGAAGGTCATGGTATTCCAATATATTTGCTACCCTTGTGCTTCTAGATGGAAGTGGTTGTGGGTTTGGAAGTTGATTAGATTAGATTAGATTCTCTACAGTGTGGAAACAGTCCCTTCGGCCCAACAAGTCCACACCGCCCCTCCGAAGAGAAACCCATTCCCCTACCCTATATTTATCTTTGACTAACACACCTAACACTGTGGGCAATTTAGCATGGCCAATTCACCTAACCTACACATCTTTGGATTGTGGGGAGAATGTGCAAACTCCACACAGACAGGTGAGAATCGAGCCCAGGACCTTGGTGCTGTGAAGCAGCAGTGCTAACCACTGAGCCACTGTGCCGCCCTATGCTGTCTGAGGATCTTTGGTGAATTTTGCAGTGTGTCTTGGAGATAGTGCACACAACACCTATTGAGCATAAGTGGGGGACGGAGTGGATGCTTGTGGATGTAATGACAAACAAGCAGGCTGCTTTGTCCTGGATGGTGTTAAGCGTCTTGTGCATTGTTGGGACAACACTCATGTAAGCTGGTGGGGAATATTCCATTATGCTCCTGACATGTGCCTTGTAGATGATGGACAGGGTTTGGGGAACCAGGAGGTGTGTTACTCACCACAGTTTTCTCGCCTCTAACCTGCTTTTGGGGCCACAGTGTTTCTGGCTGAGTTTATGGTCAATGATAACCCCCAGGAGGTTGATAGTGATGGTAAGACCATTCAATGACAAGGGGAAAGTGATTAAATTGTCTCATATTGGTGATGGTCATAGCCTTACATTTGTGTTACTTGCCACTTATAAGCCCAGGCATGGATGTTGTCCCAATCTCCTTGCATCTGGACATGGACTGCTTCAATATCCAAGAAGTTGCAAATGGTGCTGAACATTATGTAATCATCAGTGAACATCCCACTTTATAATAGAGGGAGGGTCATTAATGAAGCAGCTGAAGATGGTTGGGCTTGGACACTACCTTGAGGAACTCCTGCAGAGATGTCCTGCAGCTGAGAAAACTGACCTCCCACAACATGATTATTTTCCTGTGTGTCCCCCAAAATCCCATTTATTCCAGTTTTGCTATGGCTCCTTGATACCATACTTGGTTGAATGCAGCCTTCATATCAAGGCCTGCCACCCAATGGATTAAATTATAAGTATTTCTATAGCCATGATAATGTCTTTTTAATTTAAGAGAGATACTTTTGAAGATTAATGGGAATTTGTTTACTTTGAGAGAGTGAGCAAACAAAGTAAGCATATTGTCATGTGTTAACTTTTCAAATCAATAATTGTGGAATTTTGAGAGACTTGGGAGTCACCCATAGCTTGAAACAAAACACTTTTTTTGGTTTTAGTTAGGACAGTAATGCAGAATATTTCACTGAAGCTAGATGTATAAACAGTAGCTCCTGAAAAAGGGAGAGCATACTTTAGAATTATTAAAAATAGATTACCTTCACGTAAGGCGTTCAGTAGAAGTCCCAGACCAGAAGTATTTGGTTAAAACTCTAATGAGTTATTTGAAACTGAGAAAGTTTTATTTCAGATATACAATAAATTAGGGAAGAGAATATCAGAATCTCAAGATCATAAATTGAAGCCACAGCTAAGTGGAATCCTATGTGGGATAGAGAAGGGCATTCTCTCAAGTATTTGAGTACATAATGGGATTCCTTTAGAATAAACAGCATTGTCCTTTTACCACAGATTTCAGAATGTTTCTGTTTGTTTTATGTAAGTAGTTTTGTTTGTTCTATTTTATCTTTATTTCCCTTGTATTGTCAAAATTAAATGTGGACGATTGTGTGGTTATGATTCAGTAAGATACCACCTTGTCAAAACCAAAATAAACTTATCAAGGCACATTTCACTCTGAAGTCTGACTTTTCCAGGAGTTACATTAGCTGGTATCATAAAAGTTTACAGACATGCTGACAATACCCAAAATCTTAGAATATCACTTATGGAATGGCATTTTTATAAATGTTACTTTATTAACCCATGTTAAATTTTCTTTTATTCATTCATGGAATGTGGACACCATTGGCTGGCCCAGAATTTATTACTCATCCATAGTTATCCTTGAGAAAAGGGTGGTGAGCTGCCTTTTAGATTAGATTACTTACAGTGTGGAAACAGGCCCTTCGGCCCAACAAGTCCACACCGCCCCGCCAAAGCGTAACCCACCCATACCCCTACATCTACATCTACCCCTTACCTAACACTACGGGCAACTTAGCATGGCCAATTCACCTGACCTGCACATCTTTTGGACTGTGGGAGGAAACCGGAGCACCCGGAGGAAACCCACGCAGACACGGGGAGAACGTGCAAACTCCACACAGTCAGTCGCCTGAGGCGGGAACTGAACCCGGGTCTCTGGCGCTGTGAGGCAGCAGTGCTAACCACTGTGCCACCGTGCCTTCTTGAACCATACACTCCATTTTCTGCATGTATGCCCAAAAATTTTGGTTAGAGAGGGGTTCCAGGATTTTGGCTCAATGACATTGAAGTAATAGAGTCATAGAATCCTACAGCATGGAGACAGGCCCTTTGGCCCAAGCTGGTCCATGCTGACCAAAATGTCCATCCATGCTAAACCCATTTCTTTGCACTTGGCCCATGTCCTTCTCATCCTTTCCTATCCATGTATTTGTCCAAATGCCTTTTAAGTGTTGTTAATGTACCTGCCTCAACCACTTCTGCTAGCAGTTCATTCCATATGCATATCACCCTGTAATAGTAAAATATATTTCCAAGTCAGGATGCTGTGTGGCTTTGAGGGAAATCTGTAGATCGTATTGTTTCCATGTACCTACTGCACTTTTTCTTCTGGATAGTAGTGGTCAGAATGTCAGAAGGGTCTGGAAGGTGCACTTGCTCTTGAGAGGGTGCCAGTGGTCTGCCTTCTTAGAACATAGAACAGTACAGGCCCATCGAGATGTTGTGTTGACCTTTTATCCTACTCTAAGATCAGACTAACCTACATACCTTTCATTGTACTATCTTCCATGTACCTATCCAAGAGTTACTTAAGTATCCCTAATGTATGTGACTCTACTACCACTGCCAGCAGCACATTCCATGCACCCACCACTCTCTGTGTAAAGAACCTGCTTCTGACATCTTCCCTAACCCTTCCTCCAGTTACCTTAGGAATAAGCCCTTCATCAGGAATGACGTCAACTCTCCTGCTCCTCGGCTGTTGCCTGACAGGCTGTGCTTTTCCAGCACCACACTCTTCAACTCTCACCTTTTCACAATTTATGTCAATCTTTCAAATGAAGGGCTGAATTGTACCTAACTTGGCTAACGTCATAAAGATAGGTTGGAAAGTGAATGTGAAGAGGACATAAGGTACATACAAAGAGACGGAAATGGTTTATATGAATGGGCAAATGGACAATGTTAAATTGTCCATTGTAGCAGAAAGAATACAAAGAAATCATATTATCCAAATGGTGAGAGATTGCAGACCTATGAGATGCAGAGAGATCTGGGGTTGCCAGTGCATAAATCACAGGTTTAGTTTCTAGGTACAATAAGTAATGATGAAAGATTAAAATGTCATGTTTTATTAACAGTGAATTGAATACAAAGATAGGGAGTTTATGCTTAATTTATATAGGGCTTTCATGAGACTGCATCTGGAGTACTGTGTACAATACTGGCCACTGTTTTATGGATGGATGTCAATTGTTTGGAAGCAGTTCAGAGAAGGTTTACAGGACTAATATTTGGAGTGCCTTATAAGAAAAGGTTAAACAAGGTAGGCTTACATCCTCTGGAGTGGATATAGAAAAAAATAGTTCCTCTTTGGGGAGTATCTAGAACTTGGAGTCATAGTTTGAGAATAAGACAGAGATGATGAAAAATAAATCTCTCTGAGGGTTGTAAATCTTAGGAATTCCCCAATTCTGGTCTCTCTGCTATGGGAAGAATGCTGTGAAACTTGGGAGGGTTCAGAAAAGATTAACAAGAATGTTGCCAGGGTTGGCAGGTTTGAGCTATAGGGAGAGGCTGAATAGAATGGGGCTGTTTTCCCTGAAGCATCGGAGGCTGAGGAGTGGTTTATAAAATCGGAGGGGCATGGGTAGGGTAGATAGACAAGGTGTTTTCCCTGAGGTGGGAGAGTCCAAAACTAGAGGGCATAGGTTTAAAGTGAGAAGGGAAAGATTTAAAAGGGACATGAGGGGGTAACGTTTTTCACGCAGAAGGTGGTGCATGTATGAAATGAGCTGCCAGAGAAAGTAGTGGCTGGTCGAGCTGTGGATTTGGCGTATATGGACTTTAGCAAGGCATTTGATAAGGTTCCCCATGGTAGGCTCATTCAGAAGGTCAGGAGGAATGGGATTCAGGGGAACATAGTTGTCTGGATATAGAATTGGCTGGCCAACAGAAGACAGCGAGTGGTCGTAGAAGGAAAATATTCTGCCTGGAAGTCTGTGGTGAGTGGTGTTCCACAGGGCTCTGTCCTTGGGCCTCTATTGTTTGTAATTTTTATTAATATCTTGGGTGAGGGGATTGAAGGATGGGTCAGCAAGTTTGCAGATGACACAAAGGTTGGAGGTGTCATTGACAGGTGTCATTGTTGTAGGCTGCAGCGGAACATTGTCAGGATGCAGAGACGGGCTGAGAGGTGGCAGATGGAGTTCAACCTGGATAAATGCGAGGTGATGCATTTTGGAAGGTCGAATTTGAAAACTGAGTACAGGATTAAGGATAGGATTCTTGGTAGTGTGGAGGAACAGAGGGATCTTGGGGTGCAGGTACATAGATCCCTTAAAATGGCCACCCAAGTGGACAGGGTTGTTAAGAAAGCATATGGTGTTTTGGCTTTCATTAACAGGGGGATTGAGTTTAAGAGTCGTGAGATCTTGTTGCAGATCTATAAAACTTTGGTTAGACCGCACTTGGAATACTGCGTCCAGTTCTGGTCGCCCTATTATAAGAAAGATGTGGATGCTTTGGAGCGGGTTCAGAGGAGGTTTACCAGGATGCTGCCTGGACTGGAGGGCTTATCTTATGAGGAGAGGTTGACTGAGCTCAGATTTTATTCATTGGAGAAAAGGAGGAGAAGAGGGGACCTAATTGAGGTATACAAGGTAATGAGAGGCATAGGTAGCGTCGATAGCCAGAGACTATTTCCCAGGGCAGAAATGACTAACATGAGGGGTCATAGTTTTAAGCTGGTTGGAGGAAAGTATAGAGGGGATGTCAGAGGCGTGTTCTTTACACAGAGAGTTGTGAGAGCATGGAATGCGTTGCCAGCAGCAGTTGTGGAGGCAGGGTCATTGGGGACATTTAAGAGACTCCTCGACATACATATATTCACAGAAATTTGAGGGTGTATACATGAGGATCAGTGGTCGGCACAACATCGTGGGCTGAAGGGCCTGTTCTGTGTTCTATGTTCTATGTTCTAATTACAGCATTTAAAAGGCATCTGGATGGGTATATGAATAGGAAGGGTTTAGAGGAATATGGGCCAAATGGTCGCCAATGGGACTAGATTAATTTAGGATATCGGGTCAGCATGGATGATTTGGACCAAAGGTTCTGTTTCTGTGCTGTATAATTCTCTAATTTGATGACTCTATAAAAGGCAAAATTTGCAGATTTTTTTTAGGTGCAGGTAGATGGATTCTTGGTAACCAAGGGAATGACAGTTTATTGGGTGTGTACAGGAACGAACAGTTGATGTTAAAATGATTACTGAATGATAGATCAGGCTGGGAAGGGCTAAATGGTCTACTCATGTTCCTTATTTGAACGTTGGGAAAGTAAGGACATGACTAGTTCCAGAGCACAGTATTCATTACAAGCTGAATGCTGTCATGGCATGCAGTCTTTGCAGTATCCAGTGCATTCAGCCATCTCATGATATCACATGGAGTGAATTGAATTGGATGAAGATTGACAACTGTAATGCTGGGGATCTCAGGATGATTTTGAAATGAATCATCCATTTAGGACTTCTGGTTGAAAATTGATGTTTTGTTTTTTTCCTTGTTTTTTTCATTGATATGCTGGACCCCCCTGTTATTGAGGATGGTGATATTTGTTCATCTCCATTCATAGCATGATTAGATTACTTACAGTGTGGAAACAAGCCCTTCAGCCCAACAAGTCCACACCGACCCTCTGAAGAGCATCCCACCTGACCCATTCCCCTATATTTACCCCTTCACCTAACACTATGGGCAATTTAGCATGGCCAATTAACCTAACCTGCACATGTTTGGACTGTGGGAGGAAACCGGAGCACCCAGAGGAAACCCACGCAGACACGGGGAGGATGTACAAACTCCACACAGACAGTTGCCTGAGGCAGGAATTGAACCCAGGTCTCTGGCACTGTGGGGCAGCAGTGCTAACCGCTGTGCCTCTGTGCCGCCCGCTAACTAGAGTTTTAATCCAATCTATTAGTTGTGGGATTGCTTACTCCTATCTATTGCATACTGTTTCCACTGTTTGGCCAGCAATTCATGCATTCTCACTTCACCAGCATGACACCTCATCTTTAGGTATATCCAATGCTGCTCCTGTCATGCCCTCCTGCATTCTTCATTAAAGAAGGGTTGAACTCCTTGATGGTAATGGCAGAGTAGGGTAATATGCTTGGTCATGGGGTTGCAGACAGTGGCCTAATAGATTTCTGTTGCTGATGATAGTCTCAATTACCTCACGCATACCCAGTTTTGAATTTCTCGATCTGTTTGAAGTCTATTTCATTTATCATGGTGCCAGTGGTACCACACAATGTGATAGAGGCTGTCCTCAATGTGAAGACAAGATGTTATTTCCATAATGATTTTATAGTGGTCACACTAACCATTTCTGTCATGGGTAGTTATATAAGGAACAGGTTGATTGGTGAGAGTAAGGTCAAGTTTGTTTTTGTCCTTTTTTGGTTCCTTCATTACCTGGAACCAGACCCAATCTAGTAGCTATTAGGACTGGGCCAGCTTAGTCAACAGTGATATTACTGAGGTGCTCATATTGATGGATCCTGAAGTCCACCATCCAGAGTACATTCTGTGCCTTTTCCACTCTCAGAGTTTCTTCCAGTGGTATTCAACATGGTGGAGTACTGAGTGGGTCAGTAGCTGGTAATCAGCAGGAGATTTCCTTGCCTATGTTTCAGCATGTGTCATGAGACCTTGTAGGGCCTGGAGTCAATGATGAAGACCCCCATACTGCAGCTTCCTGACTGTATACCACTGTGCTGCCACCTCTGGTGTACCTTTCTTGTTGGTGGCACAGAATGTATTTAGAGTTGGTGATGTCTAGGAAATTGGCTGCACAGTATGATTCAATGAAATATGACAATGTCAGGCTTTTGCTTGACTAATCTATTGGAAAGCTCTCCAAGTTTTGGCACAAGCTCCAGTTAAGTAATAGGGACAGCTGGCAAAAGAACTGTATGATTAGAAGAGTGTGCAAAGGAAGGACTAGAGGTAGTCAGTGCATTTTGATGAGTGATCAGAAGTAGGATTCTGAGGCAGTCAGCACTGGAATTACATGGAAGAGTGTAGAGATTACAGCTGCAGATTTTATAGAACACCAAGTGTTTTTCTTCAAAAGAAAAAGAAATTATGATATAATAGGAAAGTCAAAAGTTGACTGGCTGGTGAGAATTGCTGCTTAATAATTAAGAAAAAACAAACAGGAATTCATTTTTAAAAATAAATGTACTATTATAAACAAGTAAGAGGCGAATAGCCACAGAATCTTACCCTGTATTTTCACATTTCATAGAAACCGTACAGCCCATCGAGTCCACACTGACATTCTGAAGACCATCCCACTCAGATACCACCCCCCCAACTCTGTAACCCTGCATTCTTTATGGCTAATTTAGCAATTTAGCCTAGCCAATCCACCTCACCTGCACATCTTCATACATGTGTTAACATAAGCATCACGTGTATTAAGTAAGGTTTATTAGTATTCATATGGTTTCTTAATAGTAGTAAAGTTTTAATAGAACTGCACAGAGGTCAATATCCTGCCACCAAGTCACGCCTTGTACAAAGTATATTGGCTGTGACCAGCCAGCTCAGAGTCTGTCTTCTGAACTGAGGAGATTCTAAATCTCCTAGTATATATATATTTTTCCTTTTCTCTTTTTCCTCATTCTATCAGTGGTGCTTATGTTCCGCAGCACCCATGTTGTGTGCATGTAGGTGTAAGACACAGTGAGAAACGTCAAGTGTGAATAATTTTGTTAACATTCCACCACCAGAAAAAAGCACCCATGTGGCCAAGGAGCCAGTGACAAGCGGAGTCCCATAGGGGCAATGGCTATGTGAATGAAAAAGTGAAGGGTAGGGTAGGGATTAGATCAAAATAGAGATGGAGGGGGAAATAAAGCACTCCACACCCCAAGGTGTCCACCTCTCCCTAAAAACCTCAAGAGTGTTAGTGGACACTGCGTGCTGTCTCTCCGGGGACCCCCGGGCATGAATGTAACCATGGAAGAGAGGCAGGCAGTCAGCCAAGATGACCCCTCCATGGCCTCCTGCCTGAACCTGTTTATGGCTAGCCTGGCAAAGCTCAGGAGCAGACCCATGGGGAGATCCTCTGAACTGCCCGCTCCCTGTGCACCGAGTGCCCAAAGATGGATTTGAAGTGCAGCAAAAAACATAAAAGAAGGATCTGCTGGTTACGTATTTTCTTAAATCCCCCACAGTACTGTCTAACAGCAGTAGAGCTTATTTCTCTCCAGCACTCATGTCGTGTGCGTATAGATGTAGGACACAGTGAAGAAACAACAAGCGTAGAAAACTTTATGGACATTCCATCACCAGCAAGAAGAGAAACGCCCATGTGGCCAGGTACAAGCAGTGCCGTTCTCATCAAAGGACAAGTGATCGAACAAGTAAATGGGAGAGCAAGGATTAAATCAAAATAGAATTGGAGGGGGAAATAAAACACTTCATTCCCACAGTCCAAAGATGTGCAGGTTAGGTGAATTGGCCATGCTAAATTGCCCATAGTGTTGGGTGCATTAGCCTGAGGGAAGCGGGTCCGGGTGGGTTACTCTTTGGAGGGTCGGTGTGGACTGGTTGGGCCAAAGGGCCTGTTTCCACACTGTAGGTAATCTAATCTAATCACCTCATGGTGTCCATCTCTCCCTGAAAACTTTGAGGGTATTAGTAGATACTGCGTGCTCCTTCTACCAGGACATCTGGGCCCAAACATAATCGAGGAAGAAGAGCAGGCAATCAGCCATAACAGTCCCCTTCACAGACCGTTGCATGGCCAAGAGCAGACTCACAAGGTGGTCCTCTGGCCAACCCTCCCACGTCCTCAACGGGTACCCAAAGATCAGGAGTTTGGGGCTGAAGTGCAATGAAAAACATAAAAGAAGTACCTCCTGATTATCTTTTTTTTTCTTTTATAAATAATAAAGAAACTAAAAGAACAAATGGCTTCCCTAAACAAGAGGAAAGATAATAAATGTTGGCCTAGCCAGTGATACTCTCATCCTGCGAATGAATGAAAAGAAACCAACCAATTCGCACCATGTGGACCTGGCTCTGGCTGCATTTACCAGTGTGATGCAACCAACATGGTCACTCTGAAAGATGAGAGACTTCACAAACAATCCAGGTTTTTTTCAATATATAATTTCAGTTGCATCACACTAAACTTCTGTTTTAAATTCAGTGTCTTACGATCTTATACTCCACAATCACCTGATGAAGAAGCAGCACTCCAAAAGCTAGTGCTTCCAAATAAACGTGTTGGACTATAACCTGGTGTTGTGTGATTTTTAACTTTGTACACCCCAGTCCAACACTGGCATCTCCATAGCATAAAGAACAAAGAGTAGAGCACACTGGTAATAGTTTACCACAAGTGGAAAATGAAGACCTAGTGAGTGAAAGGAAAGTGAAAGGCCTCACGTGTTTCCATTGTGGTAAGATGGGACACGTAAAGTCACAGTGCTGGTTGTTGAAGCAAGGCACTGTGGGAAAAGATGTGGTAAAAGAGGCTAAGCCAGTGGCATTAGTGAAAGTAATAAAGGAAACCCCAAGAAACGTCCAGGAGCTGCAGGAGAGTGCATAGCGTAGGCAGGGGCTGAGTAAAGATTTATTGCCTGATCTCTATAGACCTTGCCTCTGTGGGTAAACTTTACTCAGAAAGAACAGTAGGAGAAGGGAAAGAAGTTATAATTTTGAGTGATACAGGATCTAACCAGTCTCTAATAGTAAGAGATGAACATATTTGTACTCTTTCTGACCTGTTACCCAGGTAAGTTGTAATTTGAGGAATAAATGGACAGAAATTTAGCATTCCCCTATGTAGGATCCGGTTGGAGTGCCAACTCAAGACCAGGGAAGTTACAGTGGGAGTGATTGACAGAGTGTCAGTTCCAGGAATTCTTGGGAACATTTTAGCAAGATCGAAGGTGGGAGTGACACCTCTTGTTGTGGAGAAGCCAAGGGAAGACCAGGGAACTGAGGAGTTAAAAGAAAAATATCCTAGAGTTTTCCCAGAATGTGTAGTAACATGATCCCACTCTCATAAATCACAGCAAGAAGCAAAAGCTAAAGAGAAAGACAAAGGAGTTGAGGTTCAGATAGCAGACACCCTGCTGTCATGGTACAGGAAAATCCTGAACAGGAAGAGGGTCAGGCAGAAGTGTATGCAGAGGAACCTTGATTATCAGAAGGAACGGGCAGCGAGGATTTTGTTTGGTTAATCGAATGCCGGATAATCGATACTGGATCACATAGTTCGCCACACAATGGGACCTTGCAATCTTGTTTGGATAATCCAAAATTCAGTTAATCGAATGCCGGATAATTGGAGTTCCTTTGTGGTCCTGAGAGGCTAATGGACTTACAACAGAAAGATGAGACAATCAAAGATATATGCACACTCAGAAAAGGAATCAGAATGTATTCCTGTGGGTTATTTTCTTAAAGATAGAATCCTAAGATGAAAATGGGGACCACAGCAGGTTAGTGCGGAGGAGAAATAGACAGAAGTGCACAAGATTGTGTTGCCAGTAGCATGCAGACAGGAACTAATGTCGGTAGCACATGAGTTATCGGCAGGAGGTCAGCTAGATGTGAGGAAGACTCAGGCTAAGGTACAAAAGAATTTCAATTGGCCCAGACTGTACAAGGATGTGGTTAAAGTTTGGCGTACATTTCATACATGCCAAAGTCAGCCACAGGCAGTAATAAAACCAGCACCTTAGTTGCCAATTCCCACATTGAAGAACCTTTCATGCGGGTTATGATTGATTGTGTAGGTCCACTTCCTAAAACTAAAAGTGGGAACCAATACTTGCTAACCATAATGGATGTGTCTACCAGATTTCCTCAGGCAAATCCATTATGGAGTGTCAAGTCACAAAAGATGGTAGAGAAGTTAGTGGCTTCACGCAGTCTCGGGTACCCAGAGAGATTCAGTTAGGCCAAGTGTCGAATTTTATGACTAGGCTGTTTAAAGAAGTTAGGGATAGCTTAGGCATACAGAATTTTAAATCAAGTGAGTACCATCCTGAATCCCAGGGAGCTTTGGAAAGGTGGCATCAGACCCTGAAGACTATGTTAAAGATTACCCGACTGATTGGAATAAAGGTATCCCATTCGTATTGTTTGTCATTGGAGATGCCCCAAACAAATCTACTCAGTTTACTCCCTTTGAGTTAATATTTGGACATGAAGTAAGAGGGACTTTGAAATTAATTAAAGAAAAATTATCAGGACCGAAGTCGGAGAACTCAAACTTGGAGTGTGAGAGATGGAGAGATTAAGACAGGCAGGTGAGTAGGCTAAACAACACCTGAAGAGGCCACAGCATAGAATGAAGCAGGTGGCAGATCAAAACTCTAAAGTTTGGATGATTTCCCATGCGAATGATGTATTAGTATTGTTACCTGTGGTAAGAAATCCCTTCAAAGCCAGTTTAGTGGTTCCTATCAAATTGAGAAAAAGTTAAGTCAGGTAAGCTATCTGGTAAAGATGCCAGATAGAAAAAAACTGTATCGGGTATGTCATGTTAAAATGTTGAAACCAACTATAATAGAGACAGGGAACTGGAAATACAGGTGTTAGTTACTGCTGCACAGAGTGAGGAATCAAATCCAGATGTCATGGAGTTTGGTGTACCCCAAAATACGTTAAATAATGAGGAAGTCCTTGAGGAGTGGGATAGGTCAGTGAACTATCTGTCTGAAGTGCAAAGAACACAGTTGAAAGGCTTGCTGCAGCAGTATGAGGACATATACAGGCATAAGATGGAGAGGACTAATATTATTGTGCATGAGGTAGAAGTAGGGGATGCTGTTCCAATAAAACAATGCTCCTACAGGCTTAATCCTTTCAAAGCCATACTGGTCCAGAAGGAAATGGATGGAACGTTCGACAAAGATATCATCGAACCGAGTGGAGTTTGCCAATTATGTTAGATCACAAACCTCACAGGACTCAACAATTTTGTGTGGATCATCGGTAGGTCAACGCCATAATATAATCGAACTCATACCCAATACCAAGATTGGAGGAATGTACAGAGAAATTTGGACAAGCTATTATTGAGCAGCATGGTGTGGCACAGCCTCACAGTGCCAGAGACCCGCATTCAATTAACGCCTCAGGCGACTGACTGTGTGGAGTTTGCACATTCTCCCTGAGTCTGCGTGGGTTTCCTTCAGGTGCTCTGGTTTCCTCCCACAGTCCAAAAACGTGCAGGTTAGGTGAATTGGCCATGCTAAATTGCCCGTGGTGTTAGGTGAAGGGGTAAAATGTGAAGGGGTGGGTTGCGCTTCGGTGGGTCAGTGTGGACTTGTTGGGCTGAAGGGCCTGTTTTCACGCTGTAAGTAATCTAAAAAAAAATCACAAAGTTGGATTTACTGCATGGTTATTGGCAGATACTTTTATCAGAGAAAGTGGAAAAGGTTTCTGTGTTTGTAACCCCAAATGGGCTATATCATTTCAAAGTGATGCCTTATGGAATGAAGAACGCACCAGCCACATTCCAAAGACCCATGAACAAAGTTGTGGCTGGATTAACAAACTGTGTAGTTTATCTGGAAGCTGTAGTGATCTTTAGTGAGCCATGGAAAGATCACATGGTTCAGTTGGTGGAGCTCTTTGAACAATTACGAGAAGCAAAACTGCTAATTAACTTAAGGAAAACAGAATTCACAAAGGCAAAGATGACGTTCTTGGGACATAACATCAGTCGTAGAAAGCTGACCCCAGGGAACGCAAAGATGAAGGCCGTTAAGGAATTTCCATGACCATCCTCAAAGAAAGAGCTGCTTCTGTTTTTGGATCTTAGCAAATTCTACCGGAAGTTTGTTCCAAGCTTCAGCAGCATGGTGGCACCGCTAATAGATTTACTGAAGAAAAACACAAAATTTCAGTGGGCACAACAATGCCAGGAGGCTTTTGAGAATTGAAAAGCAGTACTAACCATATCACCAGTTTTAGGTACACCAAATTTTTTGAACCCCTTCAAAGTTGCAATCGATGCTAGCAATATAGGAGTAAGAGCTGTACTATCTCAGGAAGATGATGATGGACTTGAACGGCCAATTGGCTACTTTCAAAGAAAGTCAACACCCACCAGAGAAAATACACTACCATCGAGAAAGAATTGTTGAGTCTGGTACTGGCCTTACAACATTTTAATGTTTATGTGATGAACAATGTGTCGGATACAGTTGTGTACACGGACCACAATCCTCTTACATTCTTGGAACTATTTAAAAACAAAAATATGAGACTATTTCATTGGAATCTTATGTTACTGTCGGAGAAATTCAGCCCAATGAATCAGAAACCACAAACGAGGATTGTGGTGAAATTGACAAGCAGTTTATTTAAACAAAGCGACATCACGGAAGAGAAATTGATGAGGCTGACACAGAACTAATCCTCTACGCAGATGGCCAGAATGCTCTTCCCAGAACTGATGGTGCAGGCATGTTTTTTATCAACACAAAAGTGATAATTGTAAAGCAGTTACAGTACAATGGTAAAAATTGTAAAGCGATTAAAACAAGAATAAACTAAATGGAAGTTAACCAAGCATCCAGCAGTAGCAATTCATTTGTAATTGACATAGGAGATTTCAGCCATCTGCGTGATTAGGTGAGAATGTCTTCTAGAGGATTCTTCATTTTATTTCCCGTCAGCGTGACTATGTGTAAATGTCCCTTCTCCTGGTATTCAGTTGTGTCCATTGTGTTCTTCCTGTGAACTAAGTCTTCAGGGGTTTCTCGGTCTGCCTGTTTGTTTATGCGGTATCGGTTTCAATGAGAATCAAGCCTGCCCTTTAGGTATTGGGACCGCAGTGCTAATCGGGGCTGCGAGCTTTGCAGTGAAGGTTTTTTGGGAAGTGTATTCTCTGGTCTGGGAATAGCTTGGCCATGTCTGGTTTCTTTGTTAGCCTGTTTGGCTAAGACTGAGGCATTGTGGGTGTGTTCTGTATGTGCTGGCAGGCTTGATTTATGTGTCTCGCAGGCCAGCTTCTGTGTTTTTTATGTGCCTATACTGTGGGTGGGCAGGGTGGCAGATCTTTTTTCCCACAATTACAGACTTTTAATACACAAATTATTATTAATATACACAGATCATAAAAAGATGATAGCAGATGTGTTATTGTGTATTTAAAAGAAAAAGTATGGATATGATTGAACAGATTACAATGTTTTATATCTATATGTGTGTGAAAAATTAATATGAACTTAGATTAATGACCTATGTATTTCATTGTAGTGGGATTAAGAATTAGAAAAATAAGAAGCCATCTTTTCATTATGATAGTTCATTTTTTTCTTAAGGGGGGAGGTGTTTTGAAGTAAAAGGCATGTACTGTACATTTAAGAGAGAGTGAATGCCATTCTACACTTGAGAGCTTACAAGCATCTGTATCATAAGACTAGGTAACAGTCTCAGAGTGTACTGGAAAAATGAAAAAATGTAAAATTTGGCTGTGAAATAGATACCTGAGTTAATTGCAGTTTTGATGACAATTCAAATTTAGCCAATCAATTTAAATTATGCCCCAGGATACTAAAGCCCCATCAAGTTTGAATTTATTGTTTTGCCAACATCGAACAAATGAGACAATTCAAATTTGAGAATATAAATAAGACAGGCATTTTAAGAGTCAGACAGAGCAATAGTCATTGAGATCCAAGAAATTAGGAAACACTCTTTGTCAATGGTATCTTTTCTTATGAAACATCTTCACAGTAAAAAGAAAGAAGACAACCCAGGGAGATCTTCAGCAGGAAGAAGAAAGACATTGAAGATAACAGCAGCTGTATGCCTTTGAAATTAAGTTGATACAATTTTAGTAAGTGTTTTATTGGAACAGTATGTTAATATAGAGTTGGAGGCAGATAATAAGCATTTAAGAGAAAGGGGTGCTAAGAGTTGTGAATAGATGGTGTTTAATGTTCCCTTTTAGAGTTAAAGAATAAATTGATATTATGTTGTTTAAATAGTGAAATTTGGGAGTTCTCTGTCACTCATTTTAACATATTACAAAGCGATGTGAGCTTTTAGAGTAGATTACTTACAGTGGGGAAACAGGCCCTTTGGCCCAACAAGTCCACACCAACATACAACCCACCCATTCCCCTCCCTACCTAACAGGTTAGCATGGCCAATTCACCTGCACATCTTTGGACTGTGGGAGTAAACCCACAGAGATACAAGGAGAATGTGCAAACTCCACACAGTCAGTCGCCTGAGTTGGGAATTGAACCCAGGTCTCTGGTGCTGTGAGGCAGTGGTGCTAACCACTGGGCCACCTTGCCATCTGAATGTTTAGTTTAATTAACAGAAGGGTTCACTGCTGTGTCATAATAGTATGGACCAAATCCAACAAGACTGGGCTCAGTTCTAGATTTAGGAAGTAAAGTTGTGCAGCTGGAATGAGTGGAAGTAGAAGAGTAAATTTCGTAGTAGTGTTCATAAGTCAGTTAATTTGAGCATAAACATGGAAAAAAAAACTGGAATAGGAGTTAAGGTCAATTGCTAATTATCAAATGTGGATTGAAACAGCTGTTTGAAGGTAAATCAGTGTTAGTATCGTTAGCATTCAAAGGAAAGATGCAAGGGATTCAGAACAAATATTTGTCAACAAAGGAAAGGTATGGGACAACCAAATCTAGAGCCTCCTTGAGGTCAAGGAACATATAGGATAATACAGTGCAGAAAAAGAAAACTTATATTAGATACTGATAACTCAATATTGCAGAAAGGCTAGAAAATATAAGGTTGAATTCAGAAAGCCGACAGGAAAAGCAAAGAGAAGGCATGAAAGAATATTGTCAAGTAGAACAGCAATATTGGCAAGTAGAATTGGCAAAGAGAAGCCAAGATGTTTTAATCATACATTCATTAAGCAGATAATTAAGGAAAGTGTAGGCCCACAAATGTTCAAAAGCTAACTATTTCTAGAGGTGGAATATGTATCTATGGTTGTTCATGAAGATGTTGTGTCTGTTTTCATAAAGGAAGGGAACAATGCAGGCACTGTAGTTAAGGAGAAATGTGACATATTGGATATGATATATATATAGGGAGAGATGAAGTAATCAGGAAATTAGCATTCTTGGAAGCGGATAAATCAGCCAGGCCTGCTGATATTGCTACCATTTTCCAATCTTTCGTGGATGTAGGTGTGGGGCTGGAGGTTTGGAGAATAGCTAACATTATAGCCTTTCTTAAAAATTGCGTGAGGTATAAACAGGCCAGTCAGTGAGAAAATTATTGGAATCCATCCTGATAGACAGGATAAAAACCAAAATAACTGCAGATGTTGTAAATCAGAAATAAAATTAGAAATTGCTGGACAAGCTTAGCAGGTCTTAACAGAACTCGATCCAAAACGTTAACTTTGATTTCTCTGCACAAATACTGCCAGACCTGCTGACTTTTTCCAGCAATTTCTGTTTTTGTTTCTGAGAGCAACAGTTACTTTGGACTGGGGTGTACAAAGTTAAAAATCACACAGACAGGTTTATTTGGAAGCACTAGTTTTCAGAGTGCTGCTCCTTCATCAGGTGGTTGTGGAGTACACAATTGTAAGACACAGAATTTATAGCAAAAGTTTACAGTGTGATGTAAATCCCAGAACTTAAAATTTACATTCTCAAGTGAACTTTAATATGTCTTGCAGCGCACGAGTATATATTTGCGCAACGCAATTTTCAAATGCAATTTGAATGTTGATATGTGTGATATAGTATATATTTATTTATGTAATATTTACATACATATATTTGACCTCTGCATGCAAATATCTATGGTACCTTATGGCAGCCCTCAACCTTATCTTCCCACTGTTGCCTCAGTTTCTTAGAAGTAGTTGTCATGTACAGTTATGCTCTGAACTTATTGTAAAACGCGCCCAAATTTTGCTGACAAAATGGCATCATGAAGAAACAAGTATACAGCACAGTTTAAACTAAAAGTTGTTGAAGTTGCAAAGAAGAACAACAATAGTGTAACTGCACAGGAGTTCTGTGTTTCTGAAAACCTTGTTCGAGATTGGAGGAAAAAAGCCGCACTGTTAACGGTTGTGCGAAAACAGAGAATGCAGAACAAGTGGCCACAACTAGAAGAAAAGATTGCTGACTGGGTAACTCAGTGTCATCAGAATGAAAGCATTGTGATTCAAAAATGTATAAGAATACACACTAAAAACGAAGCAAAAAAAAATGGATTCAGTGTTTTCAAAGCTGGTGCTAGATGGTGCAGTAGATTTATGAAAAGGTATGATTTAGTGCTTAGACAGAAAACCAAGATTGCCCAACGTCTACCAACAGAACATAATGACAAGGTAATTGACTTTGTAATCAGAAGTTGGAAGAATAATTGGTACAGGTTCTCATGCATCACCAATATGGAGGAAGCCCCAGTGAACTTTGATATGCCAGTGAACAGAACTGTGGACAAGATTGGAGCAAAAATAGTTTTGGTTAAGATTACTGCCCATGAAAGGAGTCGGTTCACTGTGGTACTTGGTTGTATGTCAGGTGGAACAAAGTTCAAGCCTATGGTGATTTTTAAGCAGAAAACTTTGCCGAAACAGAAATTTCCAAAAAACATTGTTGTCCTCGTCCATGAAAAAGGGTGGATGGATGAAGGTGGCTACAAGACTTGGATTTGAGAGGTCTGGAATATGTGACCAGGTGGACGTAGAAAGGAAAAAAGCTTCCTGGTTTGGGATATGTTCAGATCACAGAGTGAAAAGTGTTATCAGTGAACTTTGAACTAACAATATTGACATTGCAATGATTCCTGGAGACCTAATGAGCGTGGTGCAGCCACTGGATGTTAGCATCAATAAACTTTTTAAGGACTTAGTATGTAAGAAATTGAATGATTGGATGCAAGAAGGGAAAAAAGCTTCACAAAAGATGGTAACACGTGTGCTCCATTGCTTGCAACTGTATTTGAGTGGATTGTTGAGTCCTGGAAGGACATGAAAATTGAAATTGTTGTGAAAGTCTTCAAAAAATGTGGATTTTCTAATGCTTTAGATGGTATAGAGAATGACTATTTATGGTCAGATGGAAGTGATGACAAATAGATTGATGTTTGACCCAGATGACTGGAATGAATTATTCAGTGGTACAACTGATCAGGACAGTGAATTTGAAGTATTCTAATGTATCAGTATCTTTTGTTTTAAGCAGCTATCCATATTTTTTATGATATACGGTGAGAAGAGATTTTTGCTGTGAATATCAGTTTTTTGATGTAAAGTGTTTATCATATATTATTAACAGTTTCATGTGGTATTTTTTAAATGAAATATTTTTTTTTTGTTTTTACTGCTCCTCTGTTTTTATTTCATGAATTGCGTGTTGTACAAATACCCCTGATAGATGGCCTGACCACTTGCTGGTATGCTGACTAACATTTGTACATATATGTAGACCTACATGCACTTTACACTCCTGGTAACTGGAATACGATGCGACAGTACTGTTCTACTTTAGCAGGCAGAATGGAGACAGTTATTTGGTAGATAAGTATTCAATAATGGCCAAATTATTTTTCTTTTTGTTGTTTATTATTTTATATAGAGATCTGGTTCTTGTTTGTTCATTGTTTGACTGATGCCAAACATGAATTTCATCCTCTCAAAAAGAATACCTCGTGTATAAATCGACGCCCTAATTTCAGCTTAAAAAATGGACTTCAAAACTCGACCTATACAAGAGTATATACAGTAATTCATTCTTCATGGATTTTCACTAAGCTTTTAATAAGGTCTCACATAGCTGACTGGTTGGCAGAAACTTAGCAAACCAGGTACATTCCGTAGTGGGAAAGGAAGGGTATATTGATCCATGTTTTTGCAATTTCTCAAAATTCATTCATGCAATGCGGATATTGTTGGCTTACCCAGCATTTATTATCTATAAAAGGAAATTACTGCAGATGCTGGAATCTGAAACCAAAAGAGAAAATGCTGGAAAATCTCAGCAGGTCTGGCAGCATCTGTAAAGAGAGAAAAGAGCTTTCTTTTTATTTCAAAAATATACTTTATTCATAAAATTATTTGGATCTCTGTCCAATTGGTCATGCCATTCTTGTGCACACATTACATTTCTTTACATACAGACATTGAAATGTATTTTTCCTATATACAAGTCTACATTTACTAGCCAGCTCATTTGCTGAGGTGTCAGCGGAGCCCCCTGTTCTTCTTAGACAGGCAGATGTTACACGGTGGTCTTTCCCCACTGTGCCTTGGCAGCAGCTGCCCCAAGCTTCAGCGCGTCCCTCAACACGTAGTCCTGGACTTTGGAATGTGCCAGTCTGCAACACTCAGTCGGGGTCAACTCCTTCAGCTGGAAGATCAACAGGTTTTGGACCTCCCAGAGAGTGTCCTTCACTGAGTTGATGATAAAAGAGCTGACATTTCGAGTCTAACTGAACCTGTGTCAAAGCTAAAAAAAGGGAGAAATAGGGAGGTATTTATACTAGTACTGGATGAGTGGTGCTGGAAGAGCACAGCAGTTCAGGCAGCAACCAACTAGCAGCGAAATCGACGTTTCGGGCAAAAGCCCTTCATCAGAAATAAAGGCAGTGAGCCTGAAGCGTGGAGAGATAAGCTAAAGGAGGATGGGGGTGGGGAGAGAGTAGCATAGAGTACAATGGGTGAGTGGGGGAGGAGATGAAGGTGATAGGTCAAGGAGGAGAGGGTGGAGTGGATAGGTGGAAAAGAAGATTACCTAGGTATTTATACTAGGGTGAGAGAAGGTGAGTCATGGCTCCAGAAGCAAAGGTAGTAATAAAGAGGTGATAATGACAGTACATAGGGAGATTAGGAGCTGTGAATGACCAAGGCTGTAGCCAGTGCTATGTGACAAAATATGTGGGGGATGGGGGGGATGGGTGAAGCAGAGACAAAATGGAAAACAGATGAGAAGGGTAGCAAAGGTGGAAGAGGAGAGGAAAAAGATGATGAGAGAATAGGGAGCGAGAGAAAGAGAGACAATCAAGAAATTAGAGGTACAGAACAGTGAAAATAAAAGATAAATAAAATAAATGAAATAAAATTACAGAGCAGAATGAAAACAGAGAGGTCGAGATGGGATAATCATCTGAAGTTGTTGAATTCAACGTTGAGACCGGCAGGCTGTAACATGTCTAGTTGGAAGATGAGATGCTATTCCTCCAGTTTGCGTTGAGCTTCACTGGAACATTGCAGCAGGCCAAGGACAGACATGTGGGCATGGGAGCAGGATTGTGTGTTGAAGTGGCAAGCCACGGGAAGGTCCGGGACCTGATTGCATACAGATCATTATCTATCCCTAGTTTTCCTTGTGGTGACCTGTCTTCTTGAGGTGTTGCATCCTATCCAGGCTAGATGGCTGTTTCAAGTAGGGTTTTGCACGGCTCATATTGAGCCTCCTGCTTTTTGTAATTTGTATTAATAGCATGGATGTAGATGTCAGGAGCATGATCAAGGAATTTGCAGATGACACAAAAATTGGCTGTTTGGCCGAAAGATGGAAGTCCACAGGATCATATCAATGGACTGGCATCAGGAGGATAGAAAAGTGGCAAATGGAATTTCACCAAGGAAAATGTGAGGTAATGCATTTGAAGAAGTCAAACAAGGCATAGGAATACATGTCCAAACTTACATTCAAGCAACATTCAAGTGTAGGCCATTTGGCTCCTTGAGACTGCTCAACCATTCGACAAGATCACGGTAATATGATTGTAACTTAAAATCCACATTCCTGCCTACACTGATAACCGATGGACAGAGCAGTGTGTGCAGTCTTTGCTAATGGAGAATATCCTGAGATACTTTTAGACAGTGGCATCGTGGTAACGTCAGTAATCTAGAACTTCATGCTACTGTCCTGCACACAGCTTTTAAAATCCCAAAGTGGCAGATGGTAAAGTATCAATTGAATATAAATCTGGCTTAATGTTAATCATTTAGCTGCTGTCAGTTGCCATTAAAAAGCCATATGGTTCACTCAGGTCCTTTAGGGAAGGAAATCAGCCACCCTTTCCTGTTTTGGCCTACAAATGACTCCAGACCCACAGTAATAGGGTTGACTTTTAACTGCCCTCTGGCAAATAGATTTGAGCAATACAACACAACCTGAATTATCCAAATGAAATGGGCTGGGAGTATTTTGTTCGGATAACTGACAGTTCAGATAATGGATTGTTTGGATAATGGACCTTGAGATCTTGTTTGGATAATCTGAACTTCGGATAATTGATGTTTGGATAATCGAGGTTCTGTAATTGATGCTGACATCCCATGAATAAGTTTTTTTAAAGCAAAAAAATCAAGGTTGAAAGCAGTCAGCAGGAGAAGTTGATTTTTATAGGTGCCAGTTGGCTAAATGGATAGTAACAATTATTTGAATCAGGAATAATGTTGGGTAAAGCAGGAGATTGGCATGCGTTAATGATGTTCATTTGAAGGCCTGGTGCAAACATGATGGGATACCCTTCCTTCTGTACCTAACACTTCCATGATTCAGTTCTTGCTCATTGTGAGGTCTGGGTGACAGTGAAATGTTCAATCTGTTTTTCTGGGGTGAAAGTGACTGGTAAAGCGTGAAATGCTCATTCTGTATTTGCCCTGGCGACTGTGACTGACTATTCCTCCAATGGACAGGGGGCGCTCCATGGGATGAGCGGCCGGAGTCAGAGTCGTTTCTTTTCCTCCGGTTCCTGTTATCCTCGTGCGATTCTGGTGCCACGTATTCAGGGTGATTGGGGGGTGGGCATTAGGGGAAGGAGGAAGCGGTGGGAGGCTTCCGCATTTGCGGAGCGGAGACCACCGGAGTCTCGCTCTTGGCGGAGTCTGAGCCGCTATCAAGAAATTGATCCCGAGCCAGTGACTGGTAAGTTTTATTTTAGTGGTAGGGCGAGGGGAAAGTTAGCAGGAGCCGGGATAGAGTTGACTGGAAACGCAGAAGGGGTGGGGGAAACGGGGAGAGGGTTTGGGGAAGGAGTTGGCGTTGGGAAGGAAGAAGTGGAGAAATTTAGAGGGAGTCAGAAGGGTTTAGGTTGACAGAGGGAAACACAGACGAGGGGTGAGACAAGGGAAGCAGAGAATGGATTGGGGTAAGATGGGAGGAGGTGGCGAGAGCTGGGTAAGGGGGGGGTACCGAAATAGTGGGGTTAGGGAAAGTAGAGTGTGTGGGACATTTAATAAAGGGGAGGAGTGTTTTGAGGGAAGAGAGGGAAGTTTGGGGAAGAGGAGGAAGGACGATTTGGGTCTAAATCGGGCAACGGTAGATTGGGAAGAGTGCAGTTTGGGGACAGTGATGCAATTTGCTGAAAGGCGAGAAGTGTTAGGGGTGGAGTTGAGGGTGCTTGGTAATTTATTGGTGGAATTTTCATATGAAGGAATGTTGATCCGAATAAGTCATTTTTAAAAAAGTTTGTAAAAGAGACATGATACGGTTGGTAAAAGGGAAGAATCTGCAATTTTGAGCCATTCAAATTTGCATGAATGATGAGGAACAGGAGTTTGATGGTCAGTGGGAAGATAGTATCCATCCATTGCTAGCCTTAAGCAGTCTGTAACTGAAATACACTGGGTATTGAAGTGTTTAAATAGAAGTTAGTAAATGTCATGAGTGAAGAAAATGTGCAATGTTGATAAGTGACTTGAGGCGTAGAATGCTTTGTACATGTGCAAAATGTGTTTTTATTATGCTCCAATCTGGCTTTCTAAAAAGCTTTTGAATTATTTGCCTGTTTGTGAATGATTTTTCAACAGTTAGTTTTGTTCAAAAAACACTTCTTACTTTAATGAAATGCAGGGACCATAATGTTATCAATGAAAGAATATCTTCTTACGATATATGATATAAAGTGGATCTTCAGGCTCAAAGTTTTAAATGAATCCTCAAATATTGCATACAAAATAAGTGCACAGATAAAATGGTGAAGCTCTCTTTGGATGTATTTTGCTAACCACCAAGCCACTATGCTGCCCTAATGTCTAGTTCCAGTTCACATCTTGGAATGCTATAGGTTTCTGGAAATATTCTTTAGTTCCCTGAGGTTTCTAAATTAGCTGTTTCCTTTTCTAGGAAGAGGTCTTTGGGTCTTTCAGTATTTTTGCCTTGAGGATGTTTGTTTTCTTTGCAGCATATTCATTTAACTTATAAAAATAAGTTACCACTCATAAAAATAGATTTTCCAATCCAGGTTTCGAGTCTCTGGCAGTTATTTTCTTGCTTCTGGGTGGGTGCTTTCCAATGGTTGTATTACCCTTGACCCTCATTGATGTCTTCTTTATCCCATAGCTTACAAAGATTGTAGAAACATAGAAAATAGGAACAGAAGTAAGCCATTCAACCACTGAATCCACTCTGCCATTCAGTATGATCCATGCTGATCCTTTATCTCATTGCCATACTCTTGTGCTCTCCTTGTACATATTGACACCTCTAGCCTCTTAGATCCATTTCTCCATTTCTTTCTTGAATATATTCAGTGACGAGGCTGCCTTATCCTCTGATAACAAATTCCACAGGATCACCATCTTCTGAGTGTAGAAGTTCCTTCCTATCTCCGCCCAAAATAATCTACCCCTTATCCTGAGACCATGATCCCTTGTTCTGCATCCAGTGTGCAGCCTCATCAATGTCCTATACAACTGCAATATAATGTCCTAACCTCTATATTCAATGCCCTGACTGAAGGCCAGTGTACCAAAAGCCTCCTTCATTGCCCTGTCTACCAGTGACTCCACTTTCAGAGAACCATGCATCTAAACTTTAAGGTCCCTCTGTTCCACCATACTCCTTAAGGCCTTACCATTCACCATGAAGCTGGTACCTTGATGTGACTTTCCAAAATGCAAGACCTCACACTTGTCTATATTAAACTCCGTTTGTCATTTCTCTGCCCACTTTCCCAGCTGATCAAGGTCCTGTTGCAATTTCTGATAACCTTCCTCACTGTCCACGATACCCTCTATTTTAGTGTCATCTGCAAACTTACTAATCAATCCTTGTATGTTCTTATCTAAATCTTTGATATTGATATGGGGTGGCACAGTGGCTCGGTAGTTAGCACTGCTGCCTCACAGCACCAGTCTCTGGTAGAGTTTGCACATTCTCCCTGTAACTGCTTGGGTTTCCCCTGGATGCTCTGGTTTCCTCCCACATTCCAAAAATGTGCCAGTTATATGAATTGGCAATGCTAAATTGCCCATAGTGGTCAGGGATATGTGGGTTAGGTGCATTTGTCAAGGGAAATCTAGAGTATTAGAGTGGGTCTGGGTGATTATTCTTTGGAAGCTCAGTGTGGATTGTTGGGCCAAATGGCCCGTTTCTACACTGTAGGGATTCTATGATGATAACAAACAGCAGTGGACCCAACATGGACTCCTGAGGCACTCCTAGTCACAGGCCTCCAGTCCAACAAGCATCCTTCCCCTGTTACCCTCCGCTCCCAACCACCAAGCTGAATATATATCCAATTTGCAATCTCCCCTTTGATTTCATGCAATCTAAACTTCCAGAGCAGCCTACCATGTGGAACCTTATCAAAGGCCTTACTGAAATCCATATGGCCTGTCTACTGCCCTGTCATCCTCAAACTTTCTGGTCACTTCATCAAAAAAGCTCTAACAAATTTGTGAGCCATGATCTCCCACTTACAAAGCCACACTGAAGGGCTATTGCCCAAAATGTCGACTCTCCTGCTTCTCAGAGGCTGCCTGACCTGCTGTAGTCAAACCCTGTATTTCCAAATTGTGTGTATCTTATCTCTCAGAATCTTCTCAAGTAACTTACGTACCACAGATTAGGCTTACTGGTCTATAGTTCCTGGGTTTTTCTTTGCAGCCCTTTTTGAATAAGGGCACAACATTTGCTACACTCCAGTCTTCTGGGACCTCACCTGTGGTTAATGTTATTGCAAAAATATCAGCCAGGGCCACTGCAATTTCTTCTCTAGCATCTTGCAGTGTCAGGACTAAGAGATTTATCCATCTTTGTACATTCTAATACAGAGGAACCTCAACTATCCGAAGGATGCGGGCAAGGGTTGTTTCATTTGATTTATTGAATGCCAGATAACATAGGTTAGCCAAGCATCGGTCTTGCGATCTTGGTGAATAATTGCAGTTGCATCCAACATCACCTGTAGTGATACAGAGAGTCCCCAAGATATGATCAGTAACTTCCCCAAGTTGAAAAATGTATTGGTGGAACAGCGCAGCAGGTCAGGCAGCAATCAAGGAGCAGGAGAATTAACGTTTTGGGCATAAGCCCTTCTTCAGGAACTTCCCCAAGTTCTTGAGTCTTTCTCCACTGTGAACAGAGGAGAAATATTCATTTAGGACCTTGCTGATCTCCTGTGGTTCTACACATACAAACTTATACACAATATAGAGGTTATGCACAATCTCTAGTCATATGACAACACAATCTGTGTTCATATAACAAATTTACTGCCTCAAGAATCAACCTGGTGAACGTTCACTGTTCTCCCTGTATGGGTTTAGGTAAGGAGACCAAAACTGCGTGTCAGACTTCAGATGCGGCCTCACGGAGGCCCTGTAAAGTTATGTTCCTATACTCAAACCCTCTTGCATCAAGGGCCAATGGATTGCATTCCGTCAGCCTATTCAGAGATGTTATTACACACCTTCTGGAGAAATGGGACTTGATACTTGGCCCAGAAGTAGAGATGCTATTGCTGCATCACCAAAGCACACAACAGAAAGTTAATGTTTTGCATCCAGTACATCTCCTCTTAAGATCTGACCATCTACCATGATGGGTTTTGAACCCCTGATGTTAGAGCATGAGCTTGGGCCTTACCTGGACATTACCACTATGCCACTGCCTCCATGAAAAGGATTTTACCTTAGAGAATGCAACTTGTCCCTTTTATAATGAAGAATCAGACGACAACTATATGTTTGCTTTCAGTGACAACATCTGCAGCTTTTTTTAGATTGATGATAGTTTAGGGTTTGATATTATAAATGACTGCAGTCTTAAAGAAGCGGTCTTTGAAGGCAATGGGCTATAGTTTGTCCTGTTGCTAATCTCCTGTCCTGCCAAGGGTCACACACACTGGACCGTTGCTACACAACCATCAATGATGGTTACTGTTCCACTCCCTGCTCACACTTTGGTAAATCAGATCAAAAGGCTTACAAGTAGAAACTGCAGTGTGAGGATCAAATACAGAAAGTTATAAGTTTCTGGTCTGAGCTAATCATGACTGCTTGGAGTTGGTGAACTGGAGCATATTCAAGAACTCAATAGCCAACCTAAATGAGTATGGCACTACCATTACAGACTTCATCAGTAAATGTGAAGCGATCTGCATGCCAAAGGAATTAATCTGAGTGTGTGAAGTTCTTCTTTTCCTGAGATCATTACACACTTCATGCAACTACAACACACCAACTTCTGTGAGCAAGCAACCAAATTTATTCAACACAGTATAGTACAAGCTTTGGAGAAGCTCTGAACACTCCTCACCATGCTTGCGAGGTGTGTCCAAGGGTCTCTGCAGAGAAACCTTAAACACCTCGCCAGGCTTAAGGGGTCATGGCAAATGTTCTTCCTGAACAAAGGAAACAGTTAATCCTTTTATATAACATTTTTATATCACAGTTCGTAATGCCAACAAAACAACTCCCAGTCACTCCCTCACAGTCACATGCCACTCAAACTACAATTTAGTATTGTCTGACCACCTCACCTCCAGAAGCGATATAATGCAAATCATCCCTTAATGGCCAGATCGGATGTGAATTGTAGTTTTATAACTACAGGAAATAGTCAGAATTCCAACTATAGCCTGCTTAATGATTTCTGAAATGGGGATGAAAATATAAATCATCCCTGAATGGTAAAGGATGGGAACGCAAACCTCCCACATTCCACCCATAAGGCAAAGATGCACCCTACCCCCAGGACATTCAATTTCTTGCAGGTCAGCAGAGCAAATTAACTCTTTAATATCACAAGTGTTCCACAACTTGAAATCATAGATGAACTGGAAGATCCACTACCTACTGAAGTCTGGATCTGAGCTGTGCAAGTCTGGTGACGTTGACCTATATAGGAAATCTAAGTATGATCTTCGCAAAGCCATCAGGGATGCCAAGAGACAATACCAGATGAAACTAGAGTCCCAAACTAACCACATTGATTGTGGCAAGGTTTACACGATATAACAGGCTACAAGGTGAAGTTGAGTAGAATCACTGACAACAGTGAGCTCATAATGACCTCCCCAATGAGCTCAATGTAATCTATGTTTGTTTTGAACAGAAGTGCAATGTAATAATGTCACCTCCCTGAAAGCTTCTGGTGCACCTGTACCCACAGTCACCGCTGCAGACCTCAGTGAACAGACAGAGAGCAACTGGCCTAAATGGAGTCTCTGCACTCAAATCCTGTGTGGACCAGCTGGTGGGAATATTTTGGAACAACTTTAAGCACTCCTTACTACACTGAGGTTCTCACCTGCCTCAAGAAGATCAGTCATCCCGGTGCTAAAGAAAAATCAAGCGTGTGCCTTAATGACTACTGCTTCAGACAAATAATTCTAACAAAACTCCTTTTCAAATTCCAAGACCAAGGACTCCCTGCGCACTCCTCCTCTGATACTCAGGATCCTCGACTTCCTGACCTGAAGACTGCATCTGTAAGGATGGGTGACAACATTTCCTCTACAATAATCCTCAACACCAATGCCCTGCAGAACTGCGTGCTCAGCCCCTTACTTGTACTTATGCACTGTGGGATCGTGTTCAAATAACAACCAGAATTGGTGAGTGGCAAAAATTTTGTTCAGTAGCATAGCTTAAGTTCGCGACGGCAATAAAATCCCCAAGCACAGTTCTTACATACCGTAAAATTCCATTTCTCTGGTGTTACATTGTCTTATCCATAATACACAAAGGTTTGTAGAGCTTCTGTCCTTGGAGACAGGAGATGGGTTAAAGCATGCTAAATGCTGGCTGCTACTTCTGTTGGGATTAAGAGTGTCTGTTTGGACTGCTTGCATAATTAGGAGGTGTTAGTCCTTTTGTCTTTTAAGTTACTAAATGTTAGTTAAAAATGCTAGGCCTATATGCACTAAATAAGTTAGAAATTGTATGTATACTTAATGAAAGAATAAAGGATTTTAAACTGATTACTGCAGTTGTATTGTGAGATTTGTTTATTATTTGCTGGTGAGAGTTTCATTCATTCATGCAATTTCATGGAAGCGCTGCTTTGTCAGTTAGTTTCTTAAAGCAATAATAGCCCAGTTGACTGGTACTTATTAATTGGGTAATCTGTTCAGGTCCAGGAGATGGTTGGTAAAGGCTTGTTAATATTATAATGTTTTGTGGAGACTTAATGGGGATGGTATTGTTCTGTATGCTACATGTACTCAAGAGGTAAACACCGCTGATAAGGTATGAAAATGCAGTAATGGATTTGAAAGGGTTTTTTTTATAGTTTGGTCTGTCTTATGATGTAAAATATAGCACAGAACTGCAGTTTTATGAATGAATAAAACTATTATAGTAGAGAGTTATGATTGAAACAGGAATGTGGTGTTTGCTTGCGTGGGTTAGTAAAGGAGTTATAAATGAATGGGAACCTGGTATTAATGTAGCGAGCTGGTGAGAGAGTTAATAAAGATGACCTAAAACACACTATTTCACAGCACACTCAACTTTGTGTGGTCAAATTCAGCTCTAACTCTGATAACAGATTTGTTGTTGATAACACCGTAGTGGATCGGATGTCAAACAATATTGAGACAGAGTGCAAGAAGGAGATGTCCAGCTTAGTGTCATGGTATTAAACCAACGATCTTTCCCTCAATGTCAGCAAAATGAAGGAGCTGATCATTGACTTCAGGAAGCAGAGTAGAGGACATGTCACAGTCTGTATCAATGGTGTTGAGGTGGAGATGGTCATGAGTGTCAAGTTTCAAGGAGTAAATATCACTAATGATGTACCCTGGTCATCCACATCAACTCTGCAGTCACAAAAACACACCAATGCCTCTACTTCCTCAGAAGGCTAAGGGAATTCAGCATGTCCAAAATGATTCTTAGCAATTTTTATAGATGCTTTACAGAAAGCATCCAATCCTGATACACGGCAGTTTGGTATGGCAACTGCACTGCACAAGACTGCAAGAAATTAGAGTTGTGAACATAGCCCAGTCCATCATGAAAACCAGCCTTCCTTCCATTGACTCCATTTACGTTTCCCGCTACCTTGGAAAGTAGCCAATTTAATCAAACTCCCACCCCAATTATACTCTCTTCTATTTGGCAGAAGGTACAAAAGTTTGAAAACACATACCAACAGGTTTAAGAATAGCTTGATTTGATTTTTATTGTCGCATACTCAATTACAAAAGTACAGGAGTACATTGAAAAGTATATAACATTGCCGCATAAGGCATCATCTTGGGCACAAGTACCTAGGTACAGAATCTTATGAACAAGGTTAAAAGTTAAATGTTGCAATAATTAAAGTATAGTGACACCTTAGTTTAAGTTGTGTTTGTGTTTGCAAGATTAGTAGGGATTCTATGATTATAGAAAAACCTTTAATATTTGTAGATAAGAGACTTAGTCAATCTTTGTTTCTTTGAACACCTAGAATCAGAGAATCCACACAGTGTGGAAGCAGGCCATTCAGCATATCAAGTCCGCACTGATCCTCCGAAGAGCATCCCACCCTCTTACCTTATCCCTGTAATCCTAGAGCTAATCCACCTAATCTGCACATTGTTTGGACTGTGGGAGGAAACCAGGGCACCCAGAGGAAACACCGCAGCATGAGGGGAACGTGCAAATTCTACAGTCAGTTGTCTGAGGGTGGAATTGAACCCAGGTCCCTGGCATGTGAGGCAGCAGTGCCACCCACTGAACCACCATGCCACCATTTTAAAAGGACATTGCCTAATAGAAGGAAAGCATAAATTCAAATGCAATAGCAAGGAGGTATTAAATGCATCACATTTAGTAGGACCACAAATGAATGAAATACATAAACTATTCTAGATTCTATGACTAATAATATTGAGATATAATATAGTCTCATTTCGCATCAACACATCTATGACAATATGAAGTCTCATACAAAATATAAAGAGCAGAGAGAATTTGTTTTATTCTTTTGTGACACTGCCAGTAGGGTCTTTACAATAGGTTGCAATTTTCTGTATTTAGTATCTTAATTGTTTAATATTGCTGTAGAGGTTGTTAGTTAAATGACAGATGTAGCCGTAGGACATGAGCTTATTTGTTTTTTCATCATTTTAAAAAATATTTTTATCATTTTCCCCCTTATTTGAATTGGCGCCATCCTTTCTCGGTGGGGAAAAAAAGTTAATTGTGCTGTTCTCTTATGCAGGCCTTGCCAGGAATGCTCCATTGTCTTTCACTTGGGCAGTATGCTTTTGTGAGGATGTTCCTTTTTGAAGGTGTTGTTTCAATCCTGAAAAATCAGTGGAGTTGTGACGTTATTTTAATAACCATGTTTGGCAAACTACTTGTCAGGACTTTACAAAGACCTGATTTATTTTCAAAATTTTGGAATGTTAGGTAATTAAAATCTAGGCAGTTTAATCTTACTCCATGAAATTGCATTGAGACTTTTTTTTAAGTGAACGTAACAATCTTTCTTGGAATAATGCATACTTGGAAATGTTATTGTATTGTGATACAGTCTGTGAGGTAGAGTTCCATCAGTAGCTTTCAATGCTTAACCAGGAACTACACTTAATACACAGTGTCTTGCAACATACATAGCCATGGTTTTTAGTGGGATGAATACATAAGGCTAAAATAGTAATTGTCGACTCAGTGTTTGACTATTTTCAGTGTGATTTCATAAAGTTTTTAGTTCTGAATTCACTTTGCTGAAAATTAAGCTGCCAGAACACTTGAGGTACAGCTCCTCGTGTTCCTATCTTGTGCTCTTGGATGGTAAATTGAGAGTCTTGTTTTGTTTTTATTTCATGGACATCTTCTAATGCTAATTATAAATTTGGTGAGCAACATTTCATTGTCAATTTTAAGACCCATGTAAGGAACTGAATCCTATTGTACTACAGAGTAAATTGCTTGAATTTCTAAATAGTTGCGTGAGTATTGCAATGTATTCTAGTGCTCAGATGATACTACAGCCTTTAGTAGAAACTGCATTACTCAGTCATATTGCAACATAAAATGATGCTAATAATTGAAAATTTTGATTTTGTAATATAATTGGTTTCCAGTTGGGAGATAATTTTATTTATATTGAATCTGGTTGTCTGTCCATCTCTGTATATTAATGTGTTTTATTCAGTTTCTGTGTAGATTAATCCATTTAAAACTACTTTCCAAGCATTTTCCCAATGTACACCATTTTGAGGCATGAAAATTGGTGCAGTATCTCTTGAGTGCTGTGACAGCGGGTGCATGCAGGAGCAGAGATACACCTGTTGTAACCCAGTCAAGAGTTCCACATTAGCTATTGGTGTCTCATAACTTGCCACCCCAAAATTTCAGCTTTCACCTCCAATTTAGGCCCAAACTGCACTTCGGAAGCTCTGGTATTTAGTATCTGACTTTACTTACCAATTTTATATTGCATAGCAGTCTGCATGTTGCACATCTGCACGTAATTGACTTCATGTTTTGAAGTCGCAGAATAATGACGAAGTACAGCAAATCAGAACAAACAAATCAACATAAAATAAACAGGAATAATGTCTTTCAAGCAACAATTTTCAATATCTGTAGTTATTAGATATTAAAAGGGGCAGTGAAGTTGGTTCAGACATTTTTGTGTGTAAAAAGTTTAGTTCTTGAAGTTGTTTTTATCATGATTTACAATGTTAAGTTTATCTTAATGACGGATTTTGAATTTAACATGTCTGTAACAATATTTTTTGGAAAGAAGCTCGAGTTTCCAGGAGAACCAGCACAGCTTACTGAGATCATTACCTTCAGAGCTACCAACATTTTGAGCATTTTTCCAATTACATTCATGACTCTACTTCAGAAACACTACAGCAATTATAAAATACTTTGAAAAGCTCTGAATGGTGCTGGATGAGTGCAAGTTATTTTAATTATGGTAATCTAGTTTTTATTTATAAATTACCAAACTAGCAAAGCATGAACTTATTAACAATTTCTGTTAACTTCAGAAGTGATATAATGACCTTCTGTGAGATATTAGGCAAGGCTTGAAATTTACAGGAAACTACCAGCGAGTTAGGATGACTTATCAGAAGATTTTTACAGTTCTTAACACATTGGATTTTGTTGCTGCTGTGCCTTTATTTACTGTACTACTTACAAAAGTCAGAATCCATAAGACTTTATGGAGAAGCTTATGTAGAATATATGATACAAAAAAGGGTTGTTTGGTGCAACTAATTAGTTCATGCTTACATTTATTTTCTACTTGGGCCTAATCCCTCCTTTGTTCGTCTAAGTCTATTGTAATATTTTTCTTCCCTTCTCTCTCCAATGTTTATTTGGCTTCACCTTGACTGTATTGCTTGAAACTTCTAAACTCAAACAAAGAACTGGGGATCTCGAACAAGGACAGACATTGCTGGCTAAACTACTTCTGATGATGAGTCACTGGACTCAAAACTTTCTTCCCACAAGGGCTGCCTGACCTGTTGAGTTTTGCCAGTTTGCCTGTTTCTGTTTTTGTTCCAGTTGAAACTTCTATTCACCTTTGGAAGTCATCTCAATTGCATCAAGGCTTCCAGATCTGACTTGCATCTGTAAGACTCAGTGATGATTCCTTGTTCCCTAAATCTTCGCATGTCCCGAATCTCCCTTCCTTTCATATAGGAAAACAACTCTGCTTGTCCACGAAGGGTAGTCCTTTTTTGCTCTTGACAGTAGCAGCTTTTTCTTGCAAACAGCAGCATCACTTTTTTTATGTCTGGGTCTCCGAAAGCAACTGCCCATTTATTGGGTGACTCTTCAGAAAGGCGCCAAAGCTTTTACTTGATATTTCAATAGGTTTCTGATTCAGATTCACCCGACAGCAACCAGATCACAGAGTCCAGTGTTTGGTATTCCATCCCCCTTTGCAGGGACAAAGAAACTGCAGATGCTGGAATCCAAAGTAGACAAGTGGGAGGCTGGAAAAACACAGCAAGCCAGGTAGCATCAGGAGGTGAAGCTGACATTTGTCAGGTATAACCCTTCCGGAGTGGAGGTGGGGATCGGGGGAGCTGCAGGTAAAAACCAAACGCAGTGCCCCTCGCACCTCCCCCCTCCCCCAAGCTATTGGCAGTTTTCCCTCTACCCCCATCTCCATTCCTGAAGAAGGGTTTTACCTGAAACGTTGATTTCTCCACCTCGTGACCCCTCCCCCCCCGCCCCTTTTGCAGAGCACGCTGTTTTATCCTTGCCTTGAAAGGATACATTTTAAAATAAACATTTTGTGAAGTCCAGCATTTGGATGTCTATTCAGGCCAGGATTTCTGTCAAGGAGAAAATGAAGACTGCAGAGGCTGGAAATCAGAGTCAAGGGTGTGGTGCTAGAAAAGCACAGCAGGTCGAGCTGCATCTGAGGAGCAGGAGAATCGACGTTTCGGGCATAAGCCCTTCATCAGGCACCACGCTCTTGACTCAGGATTTCAGTTCTCAAATTAACTAGTTTATTCAGTACATTTCCTTTCATTTATTTAAAACGAGCTTATCTCATCATTAAATATCATATTGACCTGTTTCATCTCCTTGATATACATGTAATGGTATTTTTAATGTTTCTGCTATCTGCCTCTGATATTCTTCTGTCTTTCCGTTAATGGTTTTATTCTCAGCACAACCTGATGTGCTTGTAAAATTTTTTTTTATTCTTGATGACTTAATTTCATAGATCCTCTTTGCCTTTGCTTTTTCCTTCTCAACTAACTTATTTGTACACGCTTATCATGCACTCACGTGTGTGAATTTAGTGTAAGCCTCATTCCTAACCCTCAGTTATTACCATAACTTTATTCATCCACGGAGTCTTAAATTTTTAAGTTTGTCCTTTCCTTTTAGTATATAGGAATTTATTTTAGGAATATATTTTCTTTGCATTTTGTTAAACACCAGTTAAAACATTTCCCATTGTTTGTTCACGTTATTGCTCACTGTAGAGTCAGAGTTGTACAGCCTGAACACATCTTTTGGTCTAACTTGTTTATGCAAAGTAGTTTTCCTAAATTAATCTAGTTCAATTTGCCAGTATTTGGCCAATATCCCTCTGAAGTCTTCCTATTTGTGTACCCATCCAGATGTCTTTTAAGTGTTATAGTTGTACCAGCCTCCACCATCATCTCTGGCAACTCACTTTACACACTCCCCACCCTCTACATGAAAAAGTTGCCCCTTAGGTCCCTTTTTTAAATCTTTCCCCTATCACCTTAAGCCTATGGCCTCTAATTTTGAACTCCCCTATCCTGGGAAAAAGACCGTAGCTATTTACCCTAACCATGGCCCACATGATTTTATAAACCTCTAAGGTAGCCCTCAGTTTCTGATACTCCAGGGAAAGTAGCCCCAGTCTATTCCACTTCTCCCTATAGCTCAAACTGTCCAACTCTGACAACATCCTTGTAATCCTTTTCTGAACCTTTTTCAGATTTAATTATAGTCTTAATGTAACCAATTATAGTTGTCCAGTTTATTTTTCCACATTCTGTTGTTAGTCACTTCACATCAGCTTAGCTTCAACAGAATAACTTTTGAAAATGTGTTCACTCATGGGACAGAAGCATCACTGGCTAAGCATTCATTGCCTGACCCTAGTTATCCTTGAGAAGGTTGTGGTGGTGAGTTACTATCTTGAACCGCCGCAAGCCAGGCAATGTAGGTAGACCCACAGGAAGGGAATTTCAGAATTTTGACAGCAATTTCATTCCAAGTCAGGATGATGAGTTGTTTGGAGGGGAATATACAGATTGTGATGTTTTTATGTTTCTGCTGCCCATATTCTTGTAGATGGAAGTGGTTTTGGGTTTGGAAGGTGCTGTCTAACGATATTTGGTGAATTTCTGTAGTGCACCCTGTAGATGGTGGATACTGCTCCTACTGAGCATTGTTAGGGGAGGGAGTGGAAGTTTGTAAATTAAGCAGCTGCTTTGTCTTTGACGTTAAGTGTCTTGAGTTTTGCAGTTGCACTCGTGCACAATATTCCATCAGTGGCAGACAGGTGAACTACTTGGAATATCCCTAGCCTCTGGCTTGCTCTTCTAGCCACTGTATTTATATATTGAGACCAGTTGAGTTTCTGGTCAATGGTAAGCCCTGGGATGTTGATAGTGGGGGATTTATTGATGGTAACATCATTCAGTGTCAAGGGCAGTGGTTAGATTGTCTCTTTATTGGATATGGTCATTGCCTGTCATTTGTGTGGCATGCAAGTTACTTGCCTCTTGTCAGCCAATCCTGAATATTGTCCAGATCTTGTTGCATTTGGACATGGACTGCTTCAGTATCTGAGGAGTTGTGTGGAACATTATGCAATAATAGCAAACCTTATGATAGAGGGAAGGTTATTGATGAAGCAGCTGAAGTTGGTTTGGCCTAGGGCATTACCCTGAGGAACAGTCTGAAATGACTACTATCCAACAACCCACTACATTGTAAGTCTGACTCCCACAAGCAGAGAGTTTGTTCCTTGATATGCATTGATTCCAATTTTGCTCGGGCTTCTTGATGCCATTCTTGGTCAAATGAGGCCTTGATGTCACCTCTGGAATTCAACTCTTTTTTTTTCCTTCTTCCATAGGACATACCGAGGTAACTTTTCACATTTTTGGGTAGTTACCAGTGTTGTAGGTGTACTGGACAAGTTTGGCTGGGTGAGTGACAAGTTTGGGGCAAGTCTTAAGTATTATTGTCAGAATGTTATCAGGGCCCATTGCCATTGTTGTATCTGGTATGTCCAACTGTTCTTGCTATCATGCGGAGTGAATTGAATTGGCTAAAGACTGGTATTTGTGATTCTGGGACCACTGGAGGAGGCTGAGATGAATAATCCACTCAGCATAACTGGCTGAAGAATACTGTGAATGCTTCAGTTTTGTATTTTGCTCTGATCTGCTGGGCTCTTCTGTCATTTGATGATGTGGAAGTGCTGGTTTTGGACTGAAGTGGACAAAGTAAAAAATCACACAACACCAGATTATAGTCCAACAGGTTTATTTGGAAGTACAACCTTTTGGAGTGCTGCTGCTTTATCAGGTACCTATTGAAGGAGCAGCATTCTGAAATATTGTGCTTCCAAATAAACCTGTTGGACTATAACCTGGTGTTGTGATTTTTAGCATCATTGAGGACGGGAGGCATTTGTGGAGCTGACTCTATATTGTTTAATTGTCCATCATCTGTCATGACTGGATGTGGCAGGATTGCAGAACTCCAATCAATCAGTTGGTTATGGGATAGCTTAGCTTTGCCTATTACCTGCAACTTATTCTGTTTGACATGTAAGTAGTCCTTTTAGTAGCTTCTTTAGAACATAGAACAATACAGTGCAGAACAGGCCCTTTGGCCCTCCGATGTTGCGCCGACCTGTGAACTATTCTCAGCTTGTCCCCCTACACTATCCCAAAATCATCCATGTGCTTATCTAAGGATTGTTTTAAATCTTCCTAATGTGGCTGAGTTGACTACATTAGCAGGTAGGGCATTTCACGCCCTTACCAGTCTGCCTAAAGAACCTGCCTCTGACATCTATCTTAAATCTATCACCCCTCATTTTGTAGTTATGCCCCCTTGTACAAGCTGACGTCATCATCCGAGGAAAAAGTCTTTCACTGTCTACCCTATCTAATCCTCTGATCATCTTGTATGTCTCTATCAAATCCCCCCCCCCCCCCACCTCCTTTCCAATGAGAACAAACTCTCGGCCTTTCCTCATAAGGCCTTCCCTCCAGGCCAGGCAACATCCTGGTAAATCTCCTATGCACCTTTTCCAATGTTTCCACATCCTTCCTGTAATGGGGTGACCAGAACTGTACACAATATTCCAAGTATGGTCGCACAAGTGTGACACTTCAGGTATGCCTGCATTGCTCCTAGCATGTCCTCCTGCATTTTATAATAAACCATTGTTTAACTCTAGCTTCTTGGTAATGTTGAGTGGGAGACATACTGGGCAATGAGGTTGCAGATTGTATTGGAGTATGATTCTGCTGTTGTTGGCCTGTTGGGCCTCATTGATTCCCAATCTTGAGTTGCTAAATCTGTTTGAAGTCTGCCCACTTAGCATAGTGATAGTGCCACACCAACATGATAAAAAGTATTTTCACTGTAAAGATGGGACTTTGTCTCCTCAAGAACTGTATGATGTTACGCTTAGCACACTGTCGTGGGTAGATGTGTCTGCAGCCAGGATGAGGCCAAGTATATTTTTCACTCTTGTTCGTTCCCTCATCATCTGCCACAGACCCAATCTAGCAGCTACGTCTTTTAAGACCTGTCCAACTTTATTAATATTGCTGATAACTAGCTACTTTTAGTGGTGGACATTGAAACCCCCCACCAAGAATATTTTGTGCCCTTGCCACTCTTGGTGCTTCCTCAGTGTTGTTCAACATGATTCATCAACTGTGGGAGGATGGTACTTGAAATCAGCAGGATGTTTCCTTGCCTATATTTAACTTGATGCCATGTGACTTCATGAGGGCTGGAGTCAATTGTTGAGGACTCCCAGAGCAACTCTATCCAGACTCTACACCACTGTGCTGCCACTTCTGCTGGATCTGTCCTGTTGGTAGGATAGTACATATCCAGGGATGGTGATAGTTGATTTTAATGGTCTTGATTTTATCATTCTTTTGTCATTCTTTCTATCATCCCAGTTTTAAGCAGCATTAGAGAGTATGGTGCTTTGCTGGTGGCTAGGTCCAGCGGAGAATGCAAATTAAGATATGTCCAAACTTGTTCTAACAATCTTCAGTTATCAAAAGCTTTTTATTAAATATTTGGCCATTTGCAGATATGAGTGTTGCACAGATAACGAGAGGTGTTCAAGATGTTATAATTTGAAGTTGTACAAATGTATTGCTTTAGCTCATCTAATTGTGTTCATGAAATTTCTTAACATTTACTGCATAAATAAGATTCTTAAAAAAAATAATTTTTGTCCCAAATTAATGTTTATTCTTCTGACCAGTACACACACACTTAGCCATATCAGAAGAATTCTATATTGCACAAGATAATATACTGTCGCTGTAATCTCAATAATAGTGAATTCCATGCTTATTAATGGGAAACCATTTTGTCTTTGACTTTCCAGCAAGTTTACACTTAGGCACTAAATATTTTCATCCTGCATGATTAGCCAGATAATTCTGTAAAATCTACCATGTTTTTGTTTTACAGAACAATCAAATACAAAAGTTGAATTTAACGTTGGACAAACAGTACAGATCAAGAAGAGAACCGAAACAACCAACTAGTTTCTGAAAATCAAATAAAAACACTGAATCCTATCGTCTATTTTCAACAATCAAAATGAGGCAGCTGAAAGGAAAACCAAGAAAAGAAACTTCAAAAGACAAAAAAGAAAGGAGGCAAGCCATGCAAGAGGCTCGCAGTCAGATTACCACCATAGTGTTTCCCACATTAGCTGTGGTTGTCCTATTGATTGTTTTGTTTGTTTACGTGGCCACACGACCAACCATTGCATGAAAGAAATATTACAGAGCATTTTATGAAGAAATTTCATCTTGGCTGCAATGGATTAAAATTGAGTAAATCCAACCAGAGTGCTTCAATTATGGAAACATTTGTTCAAATTTAATTCCATGTTTTTAAAAGTATTGTTTCCCAGTGGTACAGTATATACATGCTCATTTCTCTTTTATGTGCCTTTGAACCATTTGCTAGGACATCTTTGTTTGCCCTTTAAAAGAATTTTGGAAGCATTTCTTGTATCCTCTATAGAAGAAATTAAGTGTAACCTAACTAATACTGTAATTCAAAAGAATTGTCTGAGGCCATTTTGTTGCAATGTCTGTACAGTAGTATTGTCTTAAACAAAGTTTTACAATGAATTTCACCACTCTTGCCAAAGGATAATCCATTCTTGTTTTGGAAGCATATCACTTGAAATACAATAATTATAAATTGTAAATGTTTATTTTTAGAATAAAATCAAAATGTTCATACACTTGCTGCATGATTGGACATTCTGAAGTAGCAAACAACATTTAGACATTTTTATTCTCACATTGAGGTTGTTAATGACTATTGTTCTAGAAAAGGGGTAGTGAACCACTACCTTGACCCACTGCAGTCCATAAGATGTAGGGACATTTACTTAGTTGTTGGAAAGGGAAATGCAGGATTTTGACCTGGCAACAATAAAGGGATGGCAGTATAATTCTAAATCAGGATGATGTATGATTTGCAGGGAAACTTGCAAATGATGATGCCTTGATGTATGAGTCATCAAATAGAGGTTCAGTTTGGAAGATGCTATCAAAGGGGTCTCATTGAGTTGTCACAGTGCATCTTGTAATGGTATACAATGCTGCTACTGTGTGTTGGTAGTGAAGGAAGCAAATGTTGAAGGTGGTGAATGGGATTGCAGGTTGCTTTGTACTGGACAGTGTTAAGTTTGAGTGTTGTTGACACTATATTCATGCAGATAGGTGGAGTATATTTCACCACATCCTTGACTTCATACACGAGTTTTGCAGAGTTCAAATGTTAATTACTTGGCACTGAATTCACACCCTCTGACTTGCTCCTGTAGCCACTGCTTTGATATGGCTGATCCACTTCGGTTTCTGTTCAATGGTAAGTATTAGGATGTTGGTAGTTAGGGTTTCAGTGTTGGTAATGGCACTGAATGTTAAGAAGAGACAGATATAGGTAAAGGGGTAAATGTAGGGAAATGGGTGGGTTGCGCTTTGGCGGGTCGGTGTGGATTATTGGGCCGAAGGGCCTGTTTCCACACTGTAAGTAATCTAACCTAATTGTTGTTTGGCATTATGTCTCTCAGATATTAACCCAAGCCTATGGCCAACTAGATGATCCTGTTGGCTTTCAAAAGTTTAAGATAATTGCCTTAAGAGCACTTAATTCCTTTGCTTGTATCATAGGCCTCTGGATCCACCTTCATCAGTAAGTAGATGCTTCAATAAATAGTCAACTATTTTGCTGTGATGCTTTAGCAAAGATAGCTGGCTTTGTGGAATTCTGTTCAGCAGAGAGGTTATTTTATCTCGTGACTTTTTGAACTGTCAATTTCTGTTGGCAATAGTTCAGTTTCACGTGAATATGTACAGCTGAGGGCAATAGTGGCCTTTCTCATACCTCTCTTTACCTTGTGATTTGGAAGGCAGATTAGGGATTTCTAACAATCTGGACATAACCCTACAACTGTGCTACACCATGGTTTTTTTTTACTATACTTACTAAAGTGACATTTACGTTCCTTTCAATAAAATCAAAATAGCACTTGAATAGCTGGAATAATTCCAGCTATCTGTGGAGCATCAGAAGTCTCTTAAAAGTTCCAAGTCTAACAACTTACAATGCACACAATTATCAGTATCCTCTTGCATTTTTTCTAAGCCAGAATTAATAATACCTTCAATTTTAGTAATACTTGTAAGTTTTAATGCTACTACATATAACCTTAATCATTGTACACTGCAAACAACATTGGCCTTGCAACAGCGGTCTGTGGGGCTCCCTTTCCTATTCTCAACTACACAGAAATTTTCCTTTGACCAAATAGCTCACACTTAATATACACAACAGCTCACTGGAGGGTGAGGTTGCACCCACTTGTGTTCAGAAGAGGAAGTCTATGAGGTAGCATCCAGATGAAGGCTGTTACATATGCTGACATGCCTAGCCTGCAGTGCATTGTCAACATCAGCCTGAGAGCAGAGCCGAGAGCTTATTCTGTCCAGGGCGGAATTGATGAATGATACTATTCCCACATAATGCAACGTCTGGAAGCTGATGCCTCAGTCTCCATTGTAGCTCAAGCAAAAGGTACCAATGTCTGAGTACTACAGGAGAAGCTCAGACTAATTATGCTGGCTCAGCTTGTTGCTCTGAACACTCAGACCACTAACGTACATACTTATGGGTAAAAGTGACCAATAGGATTTGTAAAGGTTTCACAGCATTCTATTTAGAGGGACATGGGCCAGAAGCAGGCAGGTGGGATTAGTTTAGTTTGGGATTATGTACCTCTATGACTATGTAGATTCCCCTGTAATATGTTGTGAAAAGTTTTTTGAAAGTCCATAAATCCACTACTTTTGCCCCATTTACTCATTGTCATCTATTGAAAGAAATAGATATGTTAGTTTTTGAAGCAGCTATTTGATATTTAGAAAAAGTCAATTCTCGATTGTGCAGTGACTTAAATTGCTTTTTCCAAAAAGATAAGTTCTGTTCATTTGACTTTAGTACAAGTTTAGGTGCATGCTCTTACTAGCATTTTGAAAGCAAAAAGCAACAGCAAAGCTTTTTGTTTTTCAACTGGGAGTGATAGACTTTTGTAACCTATTTTTTCCTCCCCAGGGACTTATTCCACAAATTTGGATATCTTATGAAGAAGCTTCCATTGAAATCCATAAGTTTTATCAGTGTAATTTAACTGAAATTATCCACCCCAGGCCCAAGATCAAGAAATTTCAAGCATAAACGACTTCCACTCCAATTACATTTGTCATGTTTTGCACTCATTTAAAACATGCTAGAAGATGGCCCTATCCAAGTCTGGTTGCTTCACAGACCAAATTAACCATTTGCAGTTTTTGTTAGTTGTACCTCTAAGAAGAACCTTAAAATTGATCTGAAACCTCTAGGCTGCAGAAATGACAAGTGAGTTATCACTACGTGCACAAGTCCCTCCCAACTCAATACTAATGCACAATTGTACCAGGGTCTTTTAATCCTGTATTTTACAAAAATGCTTGGTCCCTCAGGATTGCATTAGGATGAATTAAAATCCGGAGATGATAAGGCACATTCCATTTTTACAGGATGAGCCACTGTAGGTTAAATGTCCAATCTTTGAGTTCTGGTGAACAGAGATGTGAAGGATTGGTGGATGAGTTGATAGTCAGTGGTGCTAGTCAGGTGGTCTGAAGGATATTCAGATGACCAAAGATTCAAGTATATATTGTAGTTACCCATGTATTAAATGAGATTTTAATCCATCCAACATTTGGGGCGGCACGGTGGCTCAGAGGTTTGATTCCAGCCTTGGGCAACTGTGTGTGTGGAATGTGCACATTCTTCCCCGTGTCTGCGTGGTTTCCTCCCACAGTCCAAAGATGTGCAGGTCAGATGAATTGGCCATGTATTCCTGATGAAGGTCTTTTGCCTCAAACGTCGGTTTCCTGCTCCTCGGATGCTGCCTAAACTGTTGTGCTTTTCCAGCATACTAATCCAGAATCCATGCTAAATTGCCTGTAGTGTTAGGTGCATCAATCAAATGGTTCTGGGTGAGTTACTCTGTGGAGGGTCGGTGTGGACTGGCTGGGCCGAAGGGCCTATTTCCATACTGTAGGGAATCTAAATCTAAATAATTACCTAAGTAAGTATGAGGAACTCCTGAGGTTTTTATAGGGCCTAACGTTCATTTTTACTTTGTACTTTTGATCTCGGGATCTGGAGACTGGAAGATTTAGCCCAAGTTAAGTTGAATATTTTAAATGTACAAACACTTGCAGCTGCATTTTAAAAGCTTTTAAAAAGATCTTTTAATTTACTAAAGAACTGACTACAAATTTATCTAGTATGCATTACTGTGTAGTTGCTGAAAGTAGATTTTAGTTATTTGGAATTATTTAATTCATGGCTGCTTGACCAAATTTTTTTTTGTGTGATGAATGCACTTTTATTGTTAATAAACGAACACCAGGTTACTGTTCTTAAACAAATGTTTCTAATGCCATCTAAAAAAGAATCCTTTAGATTGCCTGAAGTTTGCTGACTTGTGACATTTTGGATGAGGTATGCAAAAATGTGCAGAGACCAATGGGACAGAAAGCATTATCAAAACTGGTTCAATTTGCATTTGGGTTAACAATTGGGGCCAAAATGAATCCCTTGACTGCTATTTTTCCTCTACGGAAAGAACAATTTACTTCTAGGCCTCAAGCAACTTTCAGTTTTCATTTTTCACATTTTCATGGTGAATTCATACAAATTATCCTACATTTCAAAAAAGCACAGTACAAATAAGGTGAAAAAGTTCAGTGGGAGTCAGTTTGTTACAATCATGTCCTTATGGTTCATATGCACTTTCGTTTTGGAAGGGCTAATTCTATCGGAAATTCCATTGGGTAAAAAATAGAGAGAAGTTGCTTGTGTTGAGGATGACTCAGTTTGGATTTGTTTGACTAACATTGTTACTGATGACACTATAAATGAAAACCGATGCTATCAACATGGTAGAAAATAAAGTAAATGCTAAATTAAGTTGATAATATTTCTTTTAGTTTTTCTACTGCTTCTTGTAAAGTAATTTGAATGAAAATGTTAGTGGACTGGTTATGAAGTTTTCAGATGACATAAAAATTGGTGGAGTTGCAGATCATGGTTATCAGGATACAGCAGGACAAAGACAAGTTGGAAAGTTGAGCAGAGAAATGGCAGATGGAGGAAAAGTATACAACCAATGGCAGGATCCTTAGGAGCATGAGTGCATTAGTGGTAGAGATCGGGGAACCCCTGCAATGCAGAAGCAGGCCATTTAGTCCATCGAGTCCACACCAACTCTCGAAAGAGCATCCCACCCAGACCCAACCCCTACCCTATCCTTATAGCCCTGCATTTCCCATGGCTAATCCACCTAACCTGTGGACTATGGGAAGAAGCCCATACAGATTCAGGAAGAATGTGCAAGCTCAACACAGACTGTCGCTCAAGGAATCGTGGATAGCTAGTTTCTTTCTCCCAGGGTGGAAATGTCAAATACTAGGGGGCATTGGTTCAAGATGAAAGGGTGGAAAGTTTAAAGGAGATTTGCAAGAAACGTTTTTTTTACACAGAGGGTAGAATGTGCTGCCAGGGAAGGTAGTAGAAGCAGACTCAGCAGCAATGTTTAAGGGGCACTTAGACTGACACATGAACAGGCAGGGAATAGAAGGATATGGACCAGGTGCAAGTAGTGGGATTAATTTAGAATGGCAACATGGCCAGCACAGACATTGTGGGTTGAAGGGCCTGTTTCTGTGCCCTACTGTTCTGTCTGTACTGAGAATTATTGTCCCGAAATGTGTTCAGATGTCCTCAGGTTCTGAAGTGTGCTGTAGGTTCAGGTACTTTAAAGCAGTATGTTGCATGAAACAAAAACTGTTTGTTTAGACCAGTGCTAAGCTCTCCTTAACCCTAGTTGCAGCAAACCTGCACATTATTTGATGAGGATTGCAGTAAAATTAATCCTGTATCTGTCTACAAATGCTTTTGCTTTACCCCCACACCCCTCAGATTTAGGTTCAGATCTTGCAACTTTATATCAGTTTGTTGAAAGTACATTACACTGACCTTCAGAAAGCCTTAATACGATTGCACATTGTTTCTGACACTTTAGACTCGAGTCTAAGACTTTTATTCATATAACAATCACATTGAAATAGCTCAAACTATTTTGTAGAATGAAATATGAAGCACTTTGTTTTATAGATGCATTCTAAAAATATAGGAAATCATGTAGGATAGCTTAATGGAGAATTAATTGGGAATATTATTCAGTGGCAAATGCATTCAATTCCATCACTGGCTGGACAAAGGTCACAAATCTTGTACTTTATAATAACATCTAAAACTATTACAGATGCTGATGTGGGACTGGATTGAATTGCATAACAGAAGCAGAGTATTGAAATTTTTCTTAATTTATACAGATTACATTGTCACTTTGCCAACATTTATCTTACTAACTTGTAAGTTTGTGAATTATCACCATGGATGGTCCAGGAACCTTTCAATTTTAAATTCATCTGCAAGCTTGAAACCATTCAGCCATTAATGTCCTGCATATACCTATTCATGCACTGTTTGTTTTCATGTGTCTATTGTCAGAGTCTACTTTCTGAAGTTGAATATCATCTGTAGAACAAATTAGTAAGTAAGTCAAGGCACATTTCAAACATGATTTTGATTTACAGAAGATGACGTTTACGTCAGATAGAGCTTCTGTTATGATTGGAAAGAAAATTGGTATTGCGATGTGAAATCAAGCATTTGTCAGAACTGCATTGTGTTGCTCACATGTGTTGCTAAACATGATTACTTCCCATGAATGAAGAACACCTGCTGAGTTTTAGCTATTCCATTAAGGTATGTCATTTCCTTTGGGTCATCGTAATGTTTTCTGTTTATGCCTTACACTGAAACATAATGAGGAATATAATTTGGGTAAAAAGATAAATATATATTTTCAGGATGCATTATACATATTTGTGATTAAACTCTGATGCAGCTGAAGTGCTAATTGATATTGTACATTCTTATGTAATTCCAACTTTCCTGGAAAAAGCCATCTTTGAAAAAAATTGTAAGCAAGGCCAATCTGACGGAGTATTGCCACAACAGAGCACTTGCTTAGGGAAATTGGCCCATAGGGAGGAGGTGCTATTCTCATGCTTTACAGAAAAGAGTAACCTAAGAGGTTGAGTGAAAAATAACAAGAGCCAAGAGGTCAAACAACGTCTATCTTCAAGCCCACTTCTTTTAGAGGTTTAAATGCCATTACATCATGCTCTGTGGCTTCAATAAGTTCTTCACAAATGACCTGATAAACATTGTATGAAGTGCTCTTGGAAGCATTTCAATGTCATGTATAATTGAGACTTGCTTTCAAACACCATCTATCCTAAAATCTCTGTGAGCAACACAATGCAGTTCTGACAAATGCTTGATTTCACATCGCAATACCAATTTTCTTTCCAATCATAACAGAAGCTCTATCTGACGTAAACGTCATCTTCTGTAAATCAAAGTCATTGTTAACATACAATTCCTGAATCGCTGTCACAATGGAGAAGCAGTCACAAGCAGTCAGTTTTCAAATTCTTGCAAAGACCATCCAAGTTCAGATCCTCATTTGAAATTTAATATATAAAATCAAAATCTCTACAAAAATGTTTATAATTTTTAGTATTAATGCATAAAAATGGGATTTGCAGTTGATCCAGGAACTGTTTCTGTATGAAGTTAATGTATTCCACAAATTCAAAAGCATAATCCTCGCTGAGTTCAGTAAGTAATTATTGTATATTTTGTCACATGGTCATAAACATCTCGCACAGAAAGTATGCATGCAATAATGTTTACTGCAAGAATGACATTATCCATTGCAGCATTCACCATGTCAGGATTGGTATTTTTGCAATCAATGCTTCACCCTGATCTCATGATCTCCTGGTAAAATTCCATCCTTGCTGAGGTTTCAAAAACTGATAAAAGTATTCTATGTGCACTTTTTGGTTCAAGTGCTGCTTTAGTCCCAATTTGTAATCATGTCATTTTTTCCAGTGCTGGACTTGGCTCCAGTATTTGTTTTAGAGCAAGTAGTGCTCAGGACTCCATCAGTTTCATGGTTGAAAACCTCACCGATTTGTACCTTCTGCTTGTGCGTTCAAGTTCCATTTCAGTCTCAATGATTTTGGAAACCATTCCATTTCGAAATGTTCACAAACATTTTTTTCAGTGTTTGAAGACTCCTTTGCTTTTCCTTTGCGCATATTTTCAACTTATCAAGAAAACAAATTTTAAAATCTGAATGAGAAATGAAACTTGATACTTGTGTTATATTCTCCTGAAATAGCAACCTGCTTCTCAGACTTCATGTTACTTACTCAGAGTTATACAGTACAAAAACAGAACCTTCAGTCTAACCAGTGCATGTCAACCATAACTCCAATTAAATTAGTTCCATTTGCCTGTGCTTGACCCATATCCCTCCAAATATTTCTTGTTCATATACTTATCCAATATCTTTAAAGTGTCATAAATGTACCCACATTCACCACCTCATCTGGAAGTTCATTCCACACACAAAGCACTCTGTGTAAAACAAATTGCCCCTCTCGTTTGTTTAAAATCTTTTTCCTCTCACTTTAAAAACATGCCCACTAGTCTTGAAATTTTACACCCTAGGCAGACACTTGCCATTCACCCTGTCTATACCCCTCATGATTTTGTAAACCTCTACAAGGTCACCTATCAACCTCCTACACTCCAGTTAAAAAAAGTCCCAGCCTATCAGCTTCTCCTTGTAAATCTCTTCTGAACCCTCTCCAATGTAATAATATCCTTCCTAATACAGGGCGACCAGAACTGGACACTACTCCAGAAGAGGTCTTACCAATATCCTGTACAACCTCAACATGACATCCCAACTCCTTTATTCAAAAGGACTGAGCAATGAAGGAGCAAGCATGCTAAATGCCTTCTTAACCACTCTGTCCATATGTGGCGTATACTTCAAAGAATTATGTGTCTGAACCCCTAGGTCTCTTTGTTCTATAACATTACTCAAGACCCTCCTATTAATTATGTATTTCTGGCCTTATTTGTTTTACCAAAATGAAATACCTTGCATTTTTCCAAATTAAAGTCTAACTCCCACTTATCAGCCTATTGACCCAAATGATCAAGATCTCTTTGTAATCTCAGATAACGTTCAACACTGTCCACTATACCACCAGATTTGTTGTCATCTGCAAACTTACTAACCATGTCTTCTGTATTGCCATCTAAATCATGTATGTAAATGACAAACAAAAGTGGACCCAGTACTGCTGGTCACAGGCATTCCAGTCCAAAAAACAACCCTCCACCATCTCTTTTGTCTCCTGCCAATAAGCCAATTTCATATCCAATTGGCAAGCTTAGCCTGAATTTCACATGACCTAACTTTCCTCATCAGTCTAGATTAGATTAGATTCCCTACAGTGTGGAAACAGGCCCTTCTGCCCAACCAGTCCACACCAACACTCCGAAGAGTAACCCACCCAGACCCATTTCCCTCTGACTAATGCACCTAACACTATGGGCAATTTAGTATGGCCAATTCACCTAACCTGCACATCTTTGGATTGTGGGAGGAAACCAAAGCACCCGGAGGAAACCCACGCAGACACTGGGAGAATGTGCAAACTCCACACAGACAGTTGCCCGAGGCTGGAATCGAACCTGGGACCCTGGTGCTGTGAGGCAGCAGTGCTAACCACTGAGCCTCCGTGCCACCCCTAAAGGTTTAAGATTAGATTAGATTACTTACAGTGTGGAAACAGGCCCTTCGGTCCAACAAGTCCACACCGCCCCGCCGAAGCTCAACCCACCCATTCCCCTACATTTACCCCTTCACCTAACACTATGGGCACTTTAGCATGGCCAATTCACCTGGCCTGCACATGTTTGGACTGTGGGAGGAAACCGGAGCACCCAGAGGAAACCCACGCAGACACGTGGAGAATGTGCAAACTCCACACAGATATAGTTGCCCAAGGCGGGAATTGAACCCGGGTCTCTGGCGCTGTGAGGCAGCAGTGCTAACCACCGTGCCACACATTACCATGCAGAACATTTTCAAAGACTTTACTAAAGCCCAAGTAAACAATGTCTACCACTCTGCCCTCATCAATCTTCTTGGTTACTTCCTCAAAAAGGTCAAATTTGTGAAACACTACTTCCCTCACACAAAACTATGCTGGTTATTCCTAATCATTCCTTGTCTCTGCAAATACATATAAATCCTACCTTTCAGAATCACAATTTACCCACCACCAAAGTCAGACGCACAGGTCTATCATTCCCAGGCTTTTCCTTAGAACATCAAACAGTACAATGCAGAATAGGCCATTGGGGGCCTCGATATTGCACTGACCTGTGAAATAATCTAACCTCATCCCCCTATACTATCCCATCATCATCCAAATGCTTATCCAAGGACTGTTTAAATGCTGCTAATGTGGTTGAGTTAATTACTTTGGCAGGCAAAACATTCCACACCCTTACCACTCTCTGCCTAAAGAACCTGCCTCTGATATCTGTCTTAAATCTATCACCCCTCGATTTGCAGCTATGCCCCCTCGTACAAACCGATGTCATCATCCTAGGAAAAAGACTCTCACTGTCCACCCTATCTAATCCTTTGAGCATCTTGTATATCTCTATTAAATGCCCTCTTAGCCTTTTTCTCTCCAATGAGAACAGACCCAAGTTCCTCAGCCTTTCCTCATAAGACCTTCCCTCCAGAACAGGCAAAATCCTGGTAAATCTCCTCTGCACCTTTTCCAATGCTTCCACATCCTTCCTGTAATGGGGCGACCAGAATTGTACACAATATTCCAAGTGTGGCTGCACTAGCATTTTGTACAGTTGCATGATGTCACGGTTTTGGAACTCAATCCCTCTACCAATAAAACCAAATACACCGTATGCATTCTTAACAGCACTATTAACCTGGGTGGCAACTTTCAGGAATCTGTGTAAATGGACATCAAGATCCCTTTGCACATCCACACTACCAAGGATCTTTCCATTGACCCAGTACTCTGCCTTCCTGTTATTCTTCCCAAAGTGAATCACCTCACATTTATCTGTATTAAACTCCACTTGCCACCTCTCAGTCCTATTTTGCTGTTTATCCAAGTGCCCCTGCAACCTGCAACATTTTTCCAAACTGTCCACTACTCAACTTTCGTGTCACCTGCAAGTTTACTAACCCAACCACCTATGCCTGCATCCGAGTCATTTATAAAAATGACAAACAGTAATGGTCCTAAAATTGATCCTTGTGGCACACCACTAACAACTGGACTCCAACCTGGGTCATCAACCAGCAGTCTCTGCCTTCTTACAGAAAGCCAGTTTCTAATCCAAACTGCTAAATCTCCTTCAATCCCATGCCTCCACATTTTCTCCTAAAGCTTACAATATGGAACCTTAGCAAAGGCTTTACTGAAGTCCAAATACACCACATCATCTGCCCTACCCTCATTCAAGTGCTTGGTCACTTTCTCAAAAAACTCAATGGAGGTTTGAGAGACACGACCTGAACTTGACGAAACCATGTTGACTATCTCCAATCAAATTGTTGCTTGCTAGATAATTATAAATCTTATCTCTTATAATCCCTTCTAAAACTTTTTCTACAACAGATGCAAGGCTCGCTGGTCTATAATTACCTGGGTCATCTCTACTGCCCCTCTTGAACAAGGGCACAACATTTGCAATCCTCCAGTCCTCTGGTACTAAACCTGTAGACAATGATGACTCAAATTTCAAAGCCAAAGGCTCTGCTATCTCCTCCCGAGCTTCCCAAAGAATCCTCGAATAAATCCCATCCAGCCCAGGGGACTTACCTAGTTTCACATCATCTAGAATTGATAACACATCCTCCTTACTAACCTCAACCCTTTCTAGTGTAATAGCCTGTATTTCAGTCTTCTCCTCTACAATATTCTCCTTTTTCTGAGTGAAAACAGATGAGAAATATTCATTTAGAACCTCTCCAATCTTCACAGGGTCCACACACAAATTCCCACTTCTGTTTTTCACTGGCCCAATTCCTACCCTAGTCATCCTTTTATTCCTTACTTACAAGAAAGCTTTAGGATTCTCCTTTATTCTACCTGCTAAAGACTGCTCATGCTCCCTCCTTGCTCTTCTTAACTCTCTTTAAATCCTTCCTAGCTAATCTAACTCTCCATCGCCTCATCTAAACCATCTCGTCTCAACGTCAAATTAGCCTCTCTCTTCCGCTTAACAAGAGATACAATTCTTTAGTAAACCACAGTTGCCTTACCTTATCACTTCCTCCCTGCCTGACAGGGAGATACCTATCAAGGACACACAATATCTGTTCCTTAAGCCAGCTCCACATTTCGATTGTCCCCATGCCATGCATTTTGCTACCCCATGCTATGCCTCCCAAGTCTTGCCTAATCACATTATAATTGCCCTTCCCCCATCTATAACTCTTACCCTGTGGCACCTACCTATCCTTTTCCATTGCTCAACTAAACGTAACCAAATTATGGTCAATCTCTCCAAAGTGCTCACTTACCACTAAATCAAACACCTGGTCTGGTTCATTACCAAATACCAGATCCAGTGTGGCCTCCCCTCTTGTTGGCCCTTCGACATACTGTGGCAGGAAACCCTCCTGCGTGCATTGGACAAAAACTGATCCATCTGATGTACTAGAGGTATAGCATTTCTAGTCAATGTTGGCGAAGTTAAAATCCCCATAATGACCACCCTGTTCTTTTCACTCCAATTGTTTTGCTAATCCTCACCTCCACATCCCTGAAACTTATATATATATAAAAAGAAACTCCCAGCAGTCTGACCTCTCCTGTCCTGTTTCTAACCTCACCCCATACCACCTCAGTAGACGAGTCCTCATCAAAAGTTCTTTCAGCCACTGTTATACTGTCTTTGACTAACAAAGCACACACCCCCTCTTTTACCACCTTCCCTGATCTTAATGAAAGACCTGCAACATCCATTCCTGACTCTGTTCTATTCATGTCTCCAAAATGGCCACAACATCGAAGTCCCAGGTACTGTGCTGTAAGCTCAGCTATCTCATTCCAGATACTCCTGGTGTTAAAGTAGATACACTTCTAACCAACACATTCCTGTGACTATGAATGTCTGTCCATGCCCTCCCTACTCTCATCCTTCTGTGCACTGGAACTGCACCACAGGTTCCTATACCCCTGCTGAGCTAGTTTAAACCCACCCGAATATCACTAGCTATTTCCCACCCAGGATATTAGTACCCTTCTGGTTCAAATGGAGACCATCCTGTTTATAAAGGTCCCACTGTCCCCAAAATGAGCTCCAATTATACATATACCTGAAACCCTCCCTCCTGCACCATCCCTGTAGCCACGTATTCAGCTGATATCTCTCCCTGTTCCTCGCCTCACTATCACGTGGCACTGGTAACAAACCAGAAATAACAACTGTTTGTTCTAGCTCTCAGCTTCCACCCTAGCTACCTAACATCTTGCCTTACATCCCTATCCCTATTTCTACCTATGTCGTTGGTAGCTATGTGGAGCACGACTTGGGACTGATCACCCTCTCCCTTCAGGACCCCAAAAACAAAATCCGAGACATCACGGATCCTGGCACTTGGGAAGCAACGCATCAACCATGAGTCTCTTTTGTTCCCAACAAACCTTCTATCTGGCCCTCTAACTATTGAGTCCCCAATGTCTAACACTCTCCTCCTTTCCTCCTTCCCTTCTGTGCAACAGGGACAGACTCTGTACCAGAGACCTGCATCCCAATACATGCCCCTGGTGAGTCATTCCTCCCAACAGTATCCAAAATGGTATACTTGTTTTTCAGGGCAATGACCACAGGGGATCCCTGCTCTGACTGTTTTCTCCCCTCCTAAGAGTTACCCAGCTTTCTTCATGCCTATAAGTAACCACTTCCCTGTAACTCTTATCTATCACAGACTCTGCTTCCTGAATGATCTGAAGTTCATCCAGCTCCTGTTCCAGTTCCCTAATGTGGTCTTGGAGGAGCAAGAGTTGGGTGCACTTCCTACAGATGAGCTTGGATGGGACATGAAAGTTGTCCCCCATCTCAAACATCATGCAGGAGAAAATTTCCTCTCCCTGCACTGCCATCCCTACTAGTCCCCTTATCAGAAAGTAAAACAAAGGAGAAGCTTACCTTGTATGCCCCTTACATCCCTCTTAAACAATGGCACAATATTAGCCATTCTCCAGTCATCCACCACCTCATCCATAGTTATAAGTGATACAAATATTTCACCAAAAGACCCTGCAATTTCCTCCCTAACCTCCCACAATGTCCAGAAATATACTAGATCATATCCCAGAGAATTATCCACCTTTATATTTTCTAAGACCTCCAGTATTTCATCTTCCATATTGTGAACTTCTTTCAAAACATCAATATTTACTCCCCTGACTTGTCTAGCCTTCATTTCTTTCTCCACAGTAAAACCTGAAGGGAAATATTCATTTAATATAGCTTTCACCCCCTGAGGTTCAACTCAAAGATGACCTCTTTGATCTTTAATGGCCCTACTCTATATTCCTGCTGGTCACTGCAGATATTTAAAGATCTTTGTGGCTGGCCCCTTCTCCTTCCAAGTACAAGACTTGCCCTGGATCAGAAACTCTGATGCCATGGAAGTGGCTGCATGAGTACCAAGTGCCAACTGATGGTTCATAAAAGCTGACTTAAGCTTTGTGGCTTGTGGGATGTGCAGAGCTTTCTCCTGAAGTGCAGCTTGAAGGGGATGATAATAGAAAGCTTACAACAAAAAAAAGTCAGGATATCAAATTAAACTTTGATGAGTACAGTGTATGTAGGAAAGGTAAAGCAAGGGAAAGTGTGAGGTGGAGTCCCTGCACTAATATTGGGGAAGGAATCAGAGTAGATAAGAGAAGTCAAAGTAAGGGTATGTCTAGTTAATACTAATCAAAATATACAACACAGAATAATGGAGAAGTAGGTTGAAAACCAAAATAATAGACCAGAAAAAAATCTGATACTGAATGGATGAAACAAGTAGTATAAATGGATTCATATAATACAGAACAGAACCAGGTCCTTCAGCCCACCAAGCCTGCACCGATTCCTAATCCTTATTTAGATCTGTTACTTCTTGCTTATACGTGATTTCTGAGTGTTTGCCTCCATTCATTTGTCTAACAAGATATGCCTTAAACGTTGCTAACATCCCTGCTTCCTCCATCTCTCCTGGCAGTGCATTCCAGGTACCCACTACTCTCAGTGTGAAAAACTTTCCCTGCACATTTCCTCTAAATTTACCCCCTCTCATCTTGAATCTGTAATTGACCTTTCCACCCTGGGAAAAAGCAAGTGACTATCCACCCTATTTATACCTTGTAGATCTCTATTGGATCATCCTTCAGCTTCCATCTTTCCAGTGAAAACAATCCAAGTTCATCCAACTTCTCCTCATAACGAAAACCCTCCAGCCCAGGCAACATCCTCGAAAACCTTCTCTGCCCCCTCTCCAAAGCGTCCACATCCTGTAATATTCCAAATGTGGCCTAAAAGCTTTGGACAGCCATAACATAACTTGCCAACTTTTATGTTTCATGCCCCAGCTAATGAAAGCAAGCATGTGACATGCTTTCTTGACCACCTTATCCACCTGTGGTACCACTTTCAGGGATCTGTGGACCTATATGCCCAGATCCCTCAGTATGTTAATGCTTCTAGGGGCTCTGCTACTTATTATATAATTCATGCCTGAATTTCATCTTCCAAATTGCACCATCTTGCATTTGGCTGGATTAAGCTCTATCTACTATTTCTCTTCCCAAATCTGTAATCTATCTACATCCTGCTCTATCCTTTGACAATTCTGCTCACTATGTGCAACACCACCAATTTTTCTATCATCTGCATACATATTAATCAAATCACCTACATTTTCTTCCAGTTTATTTATAGATATTACAAACAACAAACGTCCTAGCACTGATCCCTGTGGAATACCACTAATTACTGAACTCCATTATGAAAAGGATACTTCCACTGCTACTCTGTCTTCTAATGACCAAGCCAGCTTTGTATCCATCTAGCCAACTCACCCTGGATCCCATGAGACTTTACCTTCTGTATCAGAATACCATGAGGTATTCTGATACAGAATACATCAAATGGGTGAGATCCTTAATGAGTACTTTACATCAGTATTCACTAAAGAGAGGGATATGAGGGGTGTTGAGGTTAGGGAAAGGTGTGAATACTCTCAGGCAGGTCAACATAATGCAGGAAGAGGCTTTCGTTGTCTTGAATTACATTAAGCTAGACACATCTCCAGAGTCAGATGGAATCTTTCTCAGGATATTGTGGGAGCCAAGGCCTTAACAGATATCTTCACATCCTTTTTGGTCACAGGCAAGGTTCCAGAGGACTGGAGAATGGCCAGTGTTGTTCCTTTGTTAAGAAGTGAAACAGAGATAATCCAAGTAATTAAAGGCCAGTGATCCTGACAACAATGCTGGGGAAGCTATTGGAGAAGATATTGAGAAACAGGATTTATTCACACTTGTTATTGATCAGCAGCATGGGGAAGGTCATGTCTCAATTTGATTGTGCTTTTGAGGTGACAAGAATGATTGATGAGGGAAGGATAATAAATGTTGTCTTACTAAAGTTCATGCATGCAACATTTACTGTCCTTCCCTGATCAATCATTCTTGTTGAACTCCATCTGGCACTTATCAGCCCAGTTTTGCATCCTATCAATGTCCCATTGCAACCTGCAACAGCCTTCCACACTATCCACAACTCCACCAACCTTTGTGTCATCGGCAAGCTTACTACTCCACCCTTCCACTTCCTCATCCAAGTCATTTATAAAAATCACAAAGAACAGAGGTTCCAGAACCAATCTCTAAGGAACACCACTGACCACTGAGCTCCAGGCTAAATGCTTTCCATCTACCATCACCCTGTGTCATCTATGGGCCAGCCAATTCTGTATCCAGACAGCCAGATTTCCCTATACCCCATGCCTCCTTACTTTCTTAATGAGCCTACCATGGGAAATCTTATCAAACATCTTGCTAAAATCCATGTACACCACATACACTGCTCTACCTTCATCAATGTGTTTTGTCACATCCTCAAAGAATTCAATAAGGTTTGTGAGGCATCACCTGCACTTCACAAAGCCATGCTGACTATCTCTAATCAATTTTTCCAAGTAATCATAAATCCTGCCCCTGAGAATCCTCTTCAATATTTTGCCCAATACTGACGTAAGACTGACTGGTCTGTAATTCCCAGGAGTATCCCTATTCTCTTTCTTAAACAAGGGAATAACATTTGCCACCCTCCAATCATCTGGCACTACTCCAGTGGATAGTGAGGATGCAAAGGTAGCATAATCTCTTCCCTGGCTTCCTGTAATAACCTAGGATATATCCTGTCTGGCCCAGAGGATTTATCTATTCTTAAATTTTTTCAAAATTTTTAGCACATCCTCCTTCCTAACACCAACTGTTCAAGCACATCAGTCTGTTTCATGCTGTCCTCAGAAAAGTCAAGGTCCCTTTCGATAGTGAATACTGAAGCAAAGTACTCATTAAGGATTTCCCCTACTTCCCCTGACTCCAGATGCAAGTTCCCTCCATTATCCCTGACCGGCCCTACCCTCTCTAGCCATCCTCTTGTTCCTCACATAAATGTAGAATGCCTTAAGGTTTTTCTTAATCCTACCCACTAAAGCTTTTTCATGCCCTCTTCTAGCTCTCCTAAGTCCATTCTTCAGTTCCTACCTGGCTACCTTGTGACCCTCTAAAGCCCTGTTTGATCCTTGCCTCCTCAACCTTAAATAAGCTTTCTTCTTCCTCTTGACTAGATATTCCACATCCCTTGTCACCCAAGGTTCTTTCAACTTACCATCCTTTCCTTGTCTCGGCGGGACAAACCTGTCCAGCATTATCAGCAAGTGCTTCCTAAACCTTCACATTTCTGTTGTGCATTTCCCTGAGAACATCTTGTCCCAATTTAGGTGCCCCAGTTCCTGCCTAATAGCATTGTAATTTCCCCTCCCCCAATTAAATACTTACCTATAGAATAATTTTGTTATAGTTGGCCTTCCCCAGATTTAACACCTACATTCAAGTTCCACTCCTGTCCCTATCTAGAATTATCTGAAAACTTAAAGAATTATGATCACTATTCCCAAAATGCTCCCCCACTGAAGTTGTGATCACCTTGCCGGGCTCATTTCCCAATACCAGATCCAGTATGACTCTCTCTAAGGGAGTCTCAGTCAATATCGAGGAGTTAAAATCACTTACCACAGCAATCTTGTTATTTTCACATCTTTCCGGAATCTGACTACCTAGCTCTTCCTCGGTATCCCACTGGCAGCTAAGAGGTCTGTAGTACAATCCCAGCATTGTTATTGTATACTTCGTTTTTCTGAGTTCTACCCAAAATGCCTCACTGCCTCCCTCAACACTTCCGTGATATGCTCCCTAACCAGTAATGCAACTCCCCACCCTTTTTTGCGTCCTCCTCTGTCTAGTAGAAAACATTGATATCCCAGGACATTAAGTTGTCAATCATATCCCTTATTCAACTACAGTCTATGTTAGCAAGATTATAATTACATGAATTAATCCAGTCTCTAAATTCCTCTGTTTTACCTGTTATACTTCTTGCATTGAAGCAAATACAGTGCAAGCCTCCAAGTCCACTGAGCTCAGCAACTTCTCCCTGACTGCTCTTTCTCTCCACCATATTTCCCTCTTCCCTTCACATTCTCAAAGATGTGCATGTTATGTCAATTGGCTGTGCTAAATTGCCCATAGTGTTCATTGACCTGTAGGTTTGGTAGGTGCATTAGTCATGGGTAAATCTAGCGTAAGGGGAATGGTTTTGGGTGGGTTACTCTTCAGAGGGTCAGTGTGGACTTGTTGGGGCAAAGGGCCTGTTACCACAGTGTAGGGATTCAATTTTATGATTTTTGTCTTTGATTCAAGCTCTTTCCCCATCTCTGAGTGACATTCTGCTCCAGTTCTCACCTCACCTCCATCACACTAGTTTACACTCTGAGTGGCACTATCTTACATCCCTGCCAGGGTATTAGTGCCCCTTAAGGCAAAGCTAGATACATGCTTGAGGGAGATGGGAGATTTAGATAAGGAAAAATGGGAATTATCAAGTGAAAGATCAAAACAACAATACATTAAACTGGGAGACAAGGGACGTTGCTTCTGAGAGCTGGTTGTTTCTGAAGAGTTCAGAAAAGAAAGAGGCAGTGATTGGCTGATTGGCTGTGAAGATACAAGCATCTCTAGACATCAGAATTCAGTCCAAGAGAAAGAGACAGTGAAATTCATAGCTGACCTTGAAGAGATCTCATAATCGGGAACTGCTCACAGTTGGGGATCAGCTAAGCATTATTAAGTCTCATAAATCTTAATCTATTTGGTTTTGCAATTTTTTACATATATTTTATTGCGATCTAGCTCTTGATTGCATTATTTTGATATACAACACAGGTACTAAGTTGTACTGGAGCAGTGCTTTTCTGGGTTGGTAAATTGTTAGGGTGCAAAGATGGCATTTAATAGTGATGTGTTTTTCCTGCTGGATGTGGGAGATTAGGGAGAATTTCAATGTTCCTGATGATTATATCTGCAGGAAGTGTGTTTGATTGTGAATCCTATTGGATCACATGGATCGATTGGAATGGCATTTTGGCAATGAGAATTTACAGGAGCTGGGGGTGTGATGTATGTCAGTTTCTGGAAGATAGAAAAACCACAGATACAGTCAGGCAGATAGGTTGCCTCTAGGAAAGGTAAAAGGGGTGACTGGATAGTGCAGGAGCCTCCTGGGGATATCCCCATCTCACGAATGCTGTTTTGGAAAATGTAGGGGTTGATATACTCTCAGGCAAATGTAGCACTGATAGCCAGGTGTCTGGTACCGTGACTGGTGCTTCTGTAACAAAGGGTACATCAGGTTCTAAGCAATCAATTGTGATAGGGGACTGTCACATCAGATGCAGAGACAGACATTTTTGCAGCTGACAGCAAGCCATCAGAATAGTGTGTTGTCTTCTGATGTTGGGGTCAAGGATATCTCGGAGAGGATGCAAAATATTCTTAAAAGGGAGAGTGACCAGCTGGTGTCATTGTTCACGTTAGTACCAATGACATAGGAACAGAAAAGGACAAGGTTCTGAGGAGAGAATATAGGAAATTAGGAATGAAGTTAAAAAGTAGGTCCTCAAGGGTAGTGATATCTGGATTACTCCTGATGTGACGTGCTAGTGAGAGGAGGAATAGGAGGTTAGAGCAGATGAATACATGGCTGAGTAGCTGATGCAAGGGTGGGGATCATTGGAATCTCTTCTGGGGTAGAGGTAAATTGTATAAGATGGACGGGTTGCACCTGAATTGAAAGTATTGTGGACTAGACCAGATACCCTCAAAATATTTTGAGGTAGACTAGACCCTAACATTTTCTTATTTTAGAAGTAAATGGGAAGTGCTGTGTTCCAGCTGTGATGCAACTGGTCAAACTTCTCAATGTTAAGCAAAACACAATTTATTTAAACACTACCTTTAAAATACAAACAAAAGAAGGAGGAATTTTAAAATAACTATTGGAAATTTTAAAAGAACAACAGAACTTTTCCAATACAATAACATCCCATAAACAGATCCCTTGGCAAAAAGGTAAATTCAGACACACATTCTTACATACAGTTCTCCAATCCAGAAGAAAAAAAATACATCAAAAGATATTTCGGAGAAAGTAGCACACAAGAATTAATCACTGAAGCTTCCAATTCTTCTGAGACTCCAAACAGCTTCCCATTGTGTTTAGAAAGGTAAGGATTGCTTAGGGATAGTCAACATGGCTTTGTGCATGGGAAATCATGTCTTACTAACTTGATTGAGTTTTTGAAGAAGTGACAAAGAAGACTGATGAAGGCAGAGTGGTAAATGTTGTCCAAATGGACTTCAGTAAGATGTTTGACAAGGTTCCACATAACAGATTGGTTAGCAAGGTTGGATCACATGGAATACAGGGACAATTAGCCATTTGGATACAAAATTGGCTCAAAGGTAGGAGAAAAAAGGTGGTGATGGAAGGTTGCTTTTCACACTGGAGGTCTGTGATCAGCAGTGTGCCATAGAGATAGATGCTGGGTCCACTGCTTTAAAATAATTTATATAAATGATTTGGATATGAATAGAAGTGGTATGCTTGTGGAGTTTGTAGATGACACCAAAATTCATGGTGTAGTGGACAGTGAAGAAGGTTACCTCAGAATACAACAGGACCTTAATCAGATGACAAATGGGGCGAGGAATGGCAGATGGAGTTTAATTTAGATGAATGAGAGGCACTGCATTTTGGTAGGGCAAATCAGGACAGGACTAATACACTTAATGGTAAGGTCCTAAGATGTGTTGCTGAACAAAGTGACATTGGGGTGTAGGTTCATAGTGCCTTGAAAGTGGAGTCATGGATAGACAGGGTAGTGAAGAAATTGTTTGGTACGCTTGCCTTTATTGGTCAGTGCATTGAGTACAAAAATTGTGAGGTCAAATTGCTGCTGTACAGGACATTCGTTTGGCTACTTTTCAAATATTGCATTCATTTCTGTTCTCCCTCCTATAGGAAGGATGTTGTGAAACTTGAAAAGGATCAAAAAAGCTTTACAAGGATGTTGCCAGGATTGGATATTTTGAGCTATAGAGAGAGAGGCTAAGTAGGCTGGACTATTTTCCCTTGGAAAGGAAGAGGAGTGACCTTGTAGAAATTTATAAAATCATGAGGGGAACAGATAGGGTGAATAGCCAAGGTCTTTTCCCCAGGGAAGGGAGTCCAAAACTAGACTGTATAGGCTTACGTTGAGAGGCTGAAAAATTTAAAAGGGACTTAAGAGGCAACTTTTTCCCGCAGAGTCATAACCATAGAACTGTAGATCATGGAAGCAGACCTTTTGGTCCAATTCGTCCACGCCAACCCATTTGCCAGCATTTGGCCCATATCCCTCTCAACACATCCTATTTACACAGTATACCCATCCAGAAGCTAGTTAAATGTAATAATAATACCAGCCTCCACCACTTTCTTTGGCAACTCATTCCATACATGCACCACCCTCTGCATGAAAAGATTACCCCTTAGGTCCCTTTTAAATATTTTCCCTCTCACATTAAATTCTCTGGTTTTGGATTCTCCTACCCTGGGAAGACTTTGGCTGTTTTATAAACTTTTATAAAGTTACCCCTCATCCACCCACACTCCAGAGAAAATACCTCTAGCCTATTCAGCCTCTCCCTAGTGCTTAAACCCTTCAACCGTGGCTACTTCCTTGTAAATCTTTCCTGCGTCATCTCAAGTTTCACAGGCGCGTGTATGAAATGAGCTGCAGAGGAGGTGGTGGAGGCTGACACAATTATAGAGTTTAAAAGGTATCTGGATGGGTATATGAGTGGGAAGAGTTTGGAGGGATATGGGCCAAATGCTGGCAAATGGGACTAAATTAATGTGGAATATCTGATCAGCATGGGCGAGTTGGATGGAAGGGTTTGTCTCTTTGACTCTATAGCCAGAAACATTGATGTAAATTAGCTGGGTTAAATGGCATGAGCTTCGGAATCATAAATCCGATATAGTCCCACGTAATTAGCCTATTGTTGTTTATGTATAATTAAATAACATACAACACTCCATTTCCCATTCACTGCTCTGAACCATTCATAATATTTTACATCTTCACACTTCCTTGCTTAATACACTGGTTAAGATGCCAAATGTGCCTGTGAATTTATTTAATCTGAATTATTTCAGCTTAATCGAAGTCATTTAACTTAATGTTTTGTTATATTAGAAGTATTTTGTAAATCACTGAATAAAAGAAAGAATTCTGCGTTTAATTTTGGTTGTAATTTGAAATGTTTACAGTTATAACAAAGTTCTGATGATAGGTGGGAGATGTCAGAGGTAGGTTCTTTACACAATGGGTGTGTGGGACGCACTGCCGCTGTGGTAGTAGAGTCAGATACATTAGGGACATTTAAGCAACCTTTGGATAGGCACGTGGAAGATAGTACAATGAAGGATATGTCAGCTGCTCTGATCTTAGAATAGGATAAAAGGTCGGCACAACATCAATGGCCGAAGGCCCTGTACTGTGCTGTACTGTTCTATGTTCTATAGGGATTTTAATTATCCTGATGTAAACAGATACAAACAGTTTTTGAAGTCGAAATGGGAAAAGTCTATAGAAAATGACGAGGAACTATTTCCTGTATTACCATATTGCATGAGATTGAAAGTTTGGAGATAGAGCTGGGTGAAATGCAATTGGAGTGAAAGTTGCAATAATGAACTTGAAAGGGTTCAGAAAAGATTTACAAGCACGTTGCCAGGTTTGGAGGAGTTGAGCTATAGGGGGAGGTTGATCGAGCTAGGGCTGTTTTCCCTGAAGCGTCGGAGGCTGAGGGGTGAACTTGTAGAGGTTTACAAAATTGAGAGTGGCATAGGCAAGGTAATTTAACAAACACTTTCCAGGGGTGGGGGAAATCCAGAACTAGAGGGCATAGGTTTAGGGTGAGAGGGGGAAGATATAAATGTACCCAAAGGGCAACTTTTTCACACAGTCGGTGCTGTGAGGGAGAGCGGGCGCGAGAGCGACAGAGCGGGTGAGGCAGACAGAGAGAGCGCGAGCGAGAGAGATTGTGTGTGTGTGTGGGTGCGTGTGTGTGAGAGAGAGAGAGAGAGATTGTGTGTGTGTGTGGGTGCGTGTGTGAGAGAGAGAGAGAGAGAGAGAGAGAGAGTGTGTGTGTGTGTGTGTGTGTATGTGTGTAACGGGCTGCCAGAGGAAGTAGTGGAGGCTTTTAAATTGCAACATTTGCATACCTGGTAGGCATGGACGACTTGGACCGAAGGGTCTGTTTCACTGCTGTACATCACTATGACTATATGGTGGCGTGAAGGATAATGGTTTCTGAGGCCCTGGAGTGAACCATAGAACATGAAGATTCCAACGCCAGCATCTGTAAATTATTTTGATATTTTATGGTCGTGTCTTTGGGTTGACTGATTTCAGTGTCTCTTATTATTCTAACACATTAAATTTTACTTAATTCACTTCAAGGAACATTCACAAGCTCAATGAAAGTGACCACAATTTTAGTTCCATAGTTTAATATGTTAATTTAGCTTAGACTTGGTTAACAGCTATTAAATATAAACATCTAATATTGAAGTGTTCTTAGGTTGGGGGAAGATTGAAAATAGCAGTTAAGTAGGCACTGTGCAGATAGAAAATGCCAAATTAAATGCCTGGTTTTCACTGCAATTTTTCTGGTTAATTGCTGATTGCCACAATTTAATTATATGCATGAATAAGCTAAATTGAGACCTTGCCTATTTGGAGCAGTTTTTATGGAATGATATGTATGTTGTCTCCACATGCACAGATCCCAAAACATTGTCAGACAGTATCACTTGTCAGGATGTTTAGTCATGAAGTGAGTAAGCTCACAGTTTACAAAAGAGAGACAGCTCTGGAGGCTCTGACTGGAATGTTATGAAGGTGTAGGTGTGTACTATACCTTTAAGAGAGAAAGGAAGCTAGCACATCTGACTGAAAGCACAGAGTGTGAACAATTTAAAAATGTAACATTTGGTTGAAACAACTAGCTGGAGTTGTGTTGTCATAGAACAAAAACAAATTCAAATTTGACCAATCAGGTTAAATTATCACCCCAGTAACCAAATTGAATTTTACTGTTTGGGATGACATCAAAGCAATGAAATGATCCAATGTTTTAGGGTATAAAATCAGGTATTTTTAACAGTTGGGGGAGAACAGCATAGAGTAGCCAAGCAAGCACCAAAATAAGGCCAGCCAGATAACTCTGAAAGATACCTGTCTAGAAGAAATTTGTGCAGCAGAACACTGAGGCTGACCTAGAGAAATCGACAGAAAACTTTCGACATCTGAAGATGACAACTGGGTTTGAAAGTGATTTCCTGTAAACGTAAGAGGGAATTCATTGGACCAGTATTGTAGAGTAGGAGGTAAAAGATAGGGTTAAGAGAAAGGAGTTGTAAATAGCTGTTGTTTTAATCTTCTCTATTGGACTTAAAAGAATAAAATTGTTAATGTTTACTTTAAATTGTGACATCTGAGATCGTTCTTTCCCTCTCGAAATTTAACAGATTACGGTGCGATGTGAGTTTTTCTGTGTGTTGGCTTTAAACTAGCAGGAGGGTTTACCCTGTGTCGTAACAGTTTGGGGGCTCTGGTCTGTGGTTGAACAGCTTTAGACAGATCCAGTTTGAGATTTTGACAGATTTGAAAAGAGTTGGGGTATGAAAAAAAGACCAGTCAATTTAAACACTTGCGGTTAGTGTTCTAGATCTTTAAATAAATGTAGAAGAGATCATTTGTTTAATTTTGGTTACTTGTGGTTGGTTAAATAAAAAAATTGAGAGAAATAGCTCTTAAGATGGCTAAAGAGGTTCTGGGGTTTGAAGATAATTCCCAAATTTGCCAAGAAATTTTAGAAAGAAAAGACCATACTCTTAGAATTAGCGAAGAGATTAGGGTTGGGTTTAACCCAGGACAAAAGGACAGCTGAAATTGTTAAGTGTTTGTACTCAAACACTTTGGTGTGTCAGAGATCAGACAAGTGCAGTAGAGTTCGAAAAACTTAAAGTACAATTGAGGAAACGAGTTAGAAAATCAACAAAGAGAGAAAAAGAGAGAGAGAGAAAGAGGAAAGAGAGAGAAGAACGAACAAAGAACACTTTGGCGGCACGGTGGCACAGTGGTTAGCACTGCTGCCTCACAGCGCCAGAGACCCGGGTTCAATTCCCGCCTCAGGCGACTGACTGTGTGGAGTTTGCACGTTCTCCCCGTGTCTGCGTGGGTTTCCTCCGGGTGCTCCGGTTTCCTCCCACACTCCAAAGATGTGCAGGTCAGGTGAATTGGCCATGCTAAATTGCCCGTAGTGTTAGGTAAGGGGTAGATATAGATGTAGGGGTATGGGTGGGTTACGCTTCGGCGGGGCGGTGTGGACTTGTTGGGCCGAAGGGCCTGTTTCCACACTGTAAGTAATCTAATCTAATCTTACAGTCCAGGAACTGGCCCTTCGACCCTCCAAGCCTGAGCCGATCCAAATCAACTGTCTAAACCTGTCGCCCAATTCCTAAGCATCTGTATCCCCACTACTCCCCACCTACGCATGCATTTATCCAGATGCATCTTAAATGAATCTACCGTGCCTGCCTCTACCACCTCTGCTGGCAACGCGTTCCAAAACGCCCACCACCCTCTGTGTAAAGTACTTGCCACATGTATCCCCCTTAAACTTTCCACCTCTCACCTTGAAAGCGTGACCTCTTGTTATTGAATCCTTCACCCTGGGAAAAAGCTTGTCACTATCCACCCTGTCTTTACCCTTCATGATTTTGTAAACCTCAATCAGGTCCCCCCCTCAATCTCCTTTTTTCTAATGAAAATAAATCTAACCTACTCAACCTTTCTTCATAGCTAGCACCTTCCATACCAGGCAACATCCTCGTAAACCTTTTTTGCACCCTCTCCAAAGTGTACACATCCTTTTGGTAATGTGGCAACCAGAACCGAACACAGTATTCAATTTTAATATGACTTGCCAGCTCTTATACTCAATACCCCGTCCAATAAAGGCAAGCATACTATATGCCTTCTTGACCATTCTATCCACCTGTGCAGCAACCTTCAGGGTACAATGGACCTGCACTCCCAGATCTCTCTGCCCATCAACTTTTCCCAAGGCTCTTCTGTTCATTGTATGATTCTCTCTAGAATTAGTCTTGCCTAAATGCATCATCTCACATTTGTCTGGATTGAAAACCATTTTCCACTTTTCCACCCAACTCTCCAGTCTATCTATATCCTCCTGTATTCTTTGACAGTCCCTTGTGCTTTCTGCTACTCCATCAATCTTCCTGTCATCTGCAAACTTGCTGATCATACCAACAATGCCCTCTTCCAGATCATTTATGTATATCACAAACAACAGTGGCCCCAACACTGACCCCTGTGGAACACCACTGGTCACCTTTCTCCATTTCGAGAAACTCCCTTTAACTACTACTGTCTCCTGTTGCTCAACCAGTTCTTTATCCACCTAGCTAGAACACCCTGCATACCATGCGACTTCACTTTCTCCATTAGTCTACCATGGGGAACCTTATCAAACGCCTTACTAAAGTCCATGTATATGACATCAACAGCCCTACCTTCATCTATCAACTTGGTCATTTTCTCGAAGAACTCTCAAGTTGGTAAGGCACGATCTCCCCCGCACAAAACCATGTTGCCTACCACTGATAAGCCCATTTTTTTCTAAACATAAATAGATCCTGTCCCTCAATACCTTCTCCATTAACTTTCCCACCACTGACATCAGGCTCACTGGTCTTTAGTTACCCGGAATATCCCCACTACCCTTCTTGTACAGGGGGACAAGATGAACACCCTCCAATCCTCCGGCACCTCACCTGGATTTAAGGATGCCAGAAAGATATCTGTCAGGGCCCCAGCTATTTTCTCTCTCGCCTCCCTCAGCAATCTGGGATAGATCCCGTCCGGTCCTGGGGATTTGTCCACCTTAATAACCTCTAGCCTACCCAACACATCTTCCCTACTTATGTCAACATGATCCAGACTAATCAAACTTCTATCTGTAATCTCAAGATTCATCATGTTCCTCTCCTCAGTGAACACTGATGCAAAGTAATCATTCAGAATCTCACCCATTCGCTCAGGTTCGACACACAGCCTTCCTTCATTATCCTTTTAGTGGACCAATCCTTTCTCTAGTTACCCGCTTGCTTCTTATATAAGAATAAAATGCTTTGGGATTCTCCTCAATTCTGCTCACGAAAGCTATTTCATGACCCCTTTTAGCCCGCTTAATTCCTCGTTTAAGACTTGTCCTACTCTTCGATATTCCTCCAGGGCCTGTTCTATTCTTAGCTGCCTAGCCCTTATGTACGCTTCCCTTTTCCTCTTGGCTAGTCATACAATTTCTCCTGGCATCTACGGTTCACGAATCTTGCCCTTCCTATCCTTTGCCTTCAACGGGACATGCCTACCTTGCACTATCTTTGAAAGCCTCCCACATCTCAAACATCGACTTCCCTTCAAATAGCTGTGTCCAATCCACATTTGAGCTCCTGCCTAATTTTGATATAATTGGCCTTGACCCAGTTTAGTATTCTTCCCTTAGGACCACTCTCTCCTTTATCTACAAGTATTCTAAAACTTACAGAATTGTGGTCACTGTTCCCAAAGAAATCCCCCACCGCAACTTCTACCACCTGTCCTGGCTCGTTCCCCAGTACCAGGACCAATATGACCACTTCCCTCATTGGACTATTGACATACTGCTCTCAAAAACTCTTCTGGATGCTTCTTACAAATTCTACCCCATCCAGAACTTTGACGTTAAGTGTATCCCAGTTAATGTTGGGAAAATTAAAATCGCCCTATTGCTTCTACATCTTTCCATAATCTATTTACCTATTTGTTCTTCTACCCCACGCTCACTGTTGGGAGGCCTGTAATACAGCCCCAACAATGTAACTGCACCCTTATTTCTCAGCTCATCCCATAATGCCTCACTACCCAAGACCACCATAGTGTCCTCCTTGAGCACAGCCATGATATCGTCCCTGACCAGCAATGCAACTCTCCCCCCCCCCACCCTTTACTTCCCTCCCTGTCCTGTCTGAAGCATCTACATCCTGGAACATTTAGTTGCCAATCATCTTGCCCTTCCTTCAACCAAGCCTCTGATTGCAATAACGTCATACTCCCAGGCACCAATCCAAGCCCAAGATCATCTGCCTTATACACCATATTCCTTGCATTAAAGTAGATGCATTTCAGGCTATCAGTTTTTTGCGCTCATCTGCTCTCTGCCTACTCTTTTATTACTGCTATCTTCATAATTCTTAGAGTCTACAGTCTCCACCTCACTGCCTACTTGTTTTCTCTTCTGATTCTCAGTCCCCTGCCACATTAGTTTAAAACCTCCCCAACAGCAGTAACTAAACTCCCTCAAGGACATTGGTTCCAGTCTGGTTCAGATATAGACCGTCCATTTTGCAATAGTCCTACCTTCCCCAGAATCGGTCCCAATGTCCCACAAATCTGAACCCCTCCTTCCTACACCATCTCTCAAGCCACATGTTCAGCCTGCCTATTTTTCATTTCTACGCTGGCTAGCACTGGTATAATCCTGAGATCACTACCTTTGAGGTCCTCCTCCTAGCTCCCTGAATTCTTCTTTTAGGACCTCATCTCGTTTTCTACTTATATTGTTGGAGCCTATATGCACCAAGACAACTGTCTGTTCACCCTCCCCTTTTAGAATGCTCTGCAGCCGATCGGTGACATCCCTGACCAGAGCACCTGGGAGGCAACATACCATCCAGGAGTCCTGTTTTCAGCCACAGAACCACCTATCTGCTCCCCTCACAATAGAATCCCCAATGACTATGGCCCTACAAGTCTTTTTCCCGCCCTTCTGAACAGCAGTGCCTGCCACGGTGCCATGATCCTGGCAACTGCTGCCCTCCCTGGTGAGCCATTTCCCCCAACAGTATCCAAAACAGTATGACTGTTTTGGAGGGAGATGATCGCAGGGGAAACCCGCACTGCCTTCCTACTCTTTTTCTGTCTTTTGGTCACCCATTTACTGTCTTCCCCAGCAATTCTAACCTGAGGTTCACTAAACGTGTTATCCCCAACCTCCTCAGTATCACAAATGCTCCACAGTGAGTCCATCCGCAGCTCCAGAGCCATCATGCAGTCAAACAAGAGCTGCTGCTGGACACACTTCTTGCAAGTGTAAGATTCAGGAACATCAGACATGTTCCTAAGCTCCCACATGAAGCAAGAGGCACATGCCATTGTAAGCTTAGCTTTATATGAACTAAAACCAAACAATGCACTTAAATATATGAAAAACGTGGAGAGAAAAAGAGAGAGAGAGAGAGAGAGGGAGAGAAGAAAGGGAGAGGGAAAGAGAGAGAAGATTCTTAGCTGAGGAAAAAGAGAAAGAATTTGAACTTGAGAAGTTGTGACTTAGTCAGTAAAGTCAAGTTAACAGGGTGGAGATTAAAAGGTTGTGATATATACAAATATGTCAAAACTGTGCCTCATTTTGATGACGAAGACGTTGAAGCCTCCTTTATTTCATTTGAAGAATTGGCTAGGCAGATGAGGTGGTCCGAGGATTTATGGGTCATGCTAGTTCAGACTGAACTGGTAGGCAGAGCTAGTGAGGTATTTGCCACACAGAAACATAAAGGAGGAACCAGGTCAGACGTATATTTGAAAGAAGTTAACATAGTAATTTTGATAGATGGGTGCGTGCCTTAAAAATAGGTGAGATGTATGAGGCTCTAAGAGAGATTATTCTGCTGGAAGAGTTTAAAAACTTACTTCCAGAGGTGGTAAGAATTCACGTGGAGAAACAAAGTTCAGAAAGTGAGAAGGGCAGCAGAATTAGCAGGTGAATACATGTTGGTGCATGAGACAAGCTTCCAGCCAGAATTTCATCCTGTGAGGGATAGATCCTACACTACGAAACAAAGAATAGAAAACACTGGTAAGTGTCTACCACAGGTTAAAAAAGAAGCCCAAGAGGATAGAAATGAGGTGAAAGGCCTCATGTGTTTCCACTGTGGTAAATTGGAACACGTAAAGTCACAGTACTAGTTGTAAAAGAAAGGCACTGTGGGAAAAGATGTGGTAAAAGAGGCATTGTGCCAGTGACATTCATGAAAGTAGTAAAGGAAACACCAAGAAAAGCCGAGGAGTTGCAGGAGATTGCACAGTCTAGGCAATGGCTGGGTATGGAGTTAGTGCTTGATCTCTAGAAAGAATTTGCCTCTGTGTAAAGTTTACTTAGAAAGAACAGGGGGACAAGGGCAATAAGTTATAATTTTGAGTGATACAGGATCTAACCAGTAAGAGATGAGTAAACTTGCACTCTTTCTGATCTGTTAACTAGGTGTGTGGTAATTTGTGGGATAGATGGACACAAATTTAATGTTCCCTTGTGTAAGATCAGGTTGAAGTGCTAACTCAATATTGGGGACGTAATAGTGGCAGTGATTGACAGAGTTCCAATTCCAGGAATCCAGCTTGTTCTTGGGAATGATTCAGCAGAGTCTAAGGTGGGAAACCCCTTGTTGTGGAGAAGCCTAAGGAAGACCAAGAAATGGAGGAGTTAACAGAAAAATATTCTGGTATTTTCCCAGACTGTGTAGTAATAAGATCCCACTATCATAAGCCACAGCACAAAGCAAAAACTAAACAGAAAATGAAGGAATTGAGGTTCAGTTAGCAAAACCCTTTTTGACGTAATAGTGCAGGGAAAACCGGAGGCTGCCGGACAGACAGGCTAAGAGTCCAGAAAGTCCAGAAAGGCTAAGAGACTTGCAATAGATGAAAAAAGATATGTGTGGATACGTACTCTGAAAAAGAGGTAGAGAATATTCCCGAGGGTTATTATCTGAAAGATAGAATCCTAAGACAAAAATGAAGACCACGGCAGGTTAGTGCAGAGGACAAATAGGGTGGCGTGCACCAGATTGTGATGCCGGTAGCATACAGACAGGACGTGTTACGGATAGCACATTAACTACCTGTAAGAGGTCATCTAGGTGTATAAAAGACTCAGGCTAAGGTACAAAAACATTTTTATTGGCCTGGAATGCACAAGGATGTATAACTTTTGCTGTACGTGTCATACATGCCAAATGGTAGATAACCCACAGCAATAATAAAACCAACACCTTTGTTGCCAATTCTCACATTTGAAGAACCTTTCATGTGGGTTATAACTGTGTGTGTAGGACCCTCCAGAAAACAAGAAGAGAGAAAGAACTGGAGAAACAGGTATCAGTTACTACCCCAGAGCAAGGAACCAAATCCAGATGTTGTGGATTTTGATGTGCCTCAAAATATGTTTAAAAAATGAAGAAGTTCTTGAGGAGTGAGATAGGTAAGTAAACAATCTGTCTCAGGAGCCAAGAACACAGTTGAAAGGTTTGTTATTGCAGTATGAGGACATATGTAGGAATCAGATGGGAAGGACTAATGCTATTGTACATGAAGTAGACGTAGAGAATACTGTTCCAATAAGACACCACCTTATTGGCTTAATCCTTTCAAAGCCAGACAGGTCCAGAAGGTGGAAGAGGCCATGCTCATTGAGGATATCATCGAACTGAGCCAAAGTGAGTGCAATTCGCCAATCGCCTTAGTTTCCAAACTGGATGGGACTCAACAATTGTGTGGATTATCGGTAGGTCAACGCCGTTACAAAATCGGACTCCTATCCAATACCAAGATTGTATTGAGAAAGTTGGGCAAGCCAGTTACATCACCAATCTTAGAATGCTTTAAAGACAAGAATATGAAACTATTTCCTTGGCATCTTCAATCACAAACTTTTAATTTACAAATCGTAAATGTTGCAGGTCATAAAAATGTAATTGCAGATGCGATATCATGGATTTAACTGGTGAAGTATAGATGAGATTGGTATCTATTCAACGCAATATACATGTGGGAAGAAGTTAATATGAATTTAGATTAAAGTCATATTTATGTCATGATAATGTGGTTAAGGAATAGATTTTAAAAAGCCACCTTTTGATCACGATGATTCATATTGTTCTTATGAGGGGAGGTCTTATGAAGGTGTAGGTGTGTACTGTACCTTGAAGAGTGAGAGGAAGCTAGCAAGGACTGACTGAAAGCACAGAGTGTGCTGAACAATTTAAAATGTAACATTAAGAGTCATAGAGAAGTATAGCACAGAAACAGACTCTGTGGTCCAACTCATCCGTGCCGACCAGATATCCTAACCTAATCTAGTCCCATTTGCCAGCACTTGGCCCATATCCTTCTAAACTCTTCTTATCCATATACCCATCCAGATACCTTTTGAATGCTGTAACTGTACCAGCCTCCACCACTTCCTCTGGCAGCTCAGTCCATTTGCTTGAAACAAATAACTGAGTTGCGTTGCCTTGGAACAAAAACAAATTCAAGTTCAGCCAATCAGGTTAAATTATGCTCAAGATACCGAAATCCAATCAAATTTGAATTTTACTCTTTGGGATGACATCAAATCAACGAAATGATCCGATGTTTTGGCGTATAATACCAAACATTTTGAACAGTTAGGGGGAGAACAGCATAGAGCAACCAAGCAAGCACCAGCATAAGGCCAGCTGGATAACTCACTGCAAGGTACTTATTCCCAAGAAATTTGTGCAGCAGAACACCGAAGCCGACTTAGAGAAGTCCTCAGAGAAAGTTCAACATCTGAAGACAACAACTGGGTTTGAAAGAGATTTGCTACAAATTTAAGAGGGAATTTATCAGATAGCTTTGTAGAGTGGGAGGTAAAAGATAGGTTGAAGAGAAAGGAGTTGTAAATAGTTGTTGTTTTAATGTTCTCTGTTGGACTTAAAGAATAAAATTGTTAATGTTTACTTTAAATCATAATACCTGGCCTCTTGAAATTTAACAGATTACATCACAAGGTGAGCTTCGCTGTGCATCTGGTTTAAGTTAGCAAAGGGGTTTACCCTGTGTCGTAACAGGAAGAAATGCAAAGGAATAGAGAAGCAACAAGTAATGTGCACATGGAAGGAAATCACTGAAGTGGGACAGAAACCTGTGACCCTTGATAAAGGCTGCAGTGCTGCACAAACATTAATAATTTAATGTGAGTGGCAAGATCTCTGATCACATGCACACTTCTCAATAAATGTACCACAATCAACATCACATCTGCAACACACTGCCTTCACTGAATGATGTACTGACACTCACATAGCCACATTAATGCACCCAGAGGCATGACTAGCACTTCAGGCACATTTCATTTCTTCAACTGAGTCATTACACTGCTGCCAATACCCTTACACACAATCACCATTCTTTCTCTAGCAGGTAGCAAATAACAGGTCATTGCAGGTTATCTTGGAGAAGGGGAACCATGCCTTTATGAGATCAGTTCCCTTTAGGAGACCAATGCTGGTTGGAATCCCGCCTCAGGCGACTGACTGTGTGGAGTTTGCACGTTCTCCCCGTGTCTGCGTGGGTTTCCTCCGGGTGCTCCGGTTTCCTCCCACACTCCAAAGATGTGCAGGTCAGGTGAATTGGCCATGCTAAATTGCCCGTAGTGTTAGGTAAGGGGTAGATGTAGATGTAGATGTAGATGTAGGGGTTTGGGTGGGTTACGCTTCGGCGGGGCGGTGTGGACTTGTTGGGCCGAAGGGCCTGTTTCCACACTGTAAGTAATCTAATCTAATCTAATCAGAGAGGTAGAGGCGCATTGAGGTAGAGTGGGCAAGGTCCCATCCAAGGAAATGTGTGCACTCCAACTTCCTTCCACATTCACAGCTATTCCTGATTCCTAATTCTCCAAATCCATCTCCCCCACTCTCCACCCCCAACTCCATATTGTTTCATCACATGCATCCACCTGTTGTGGCTATGCACACTGCACCCAGGATTTCACGTTTTATCAACGGAGGTTGTCAGGAGCATATTCCACCTTAGAGGAACTAGATGATAGGAAAATCAAGTGATCAGTAAGAAGTCATGACCATATCGATGCTAATTACTTTGATTGGAATAGGGATGAGGTCCTGAAAGCAAATTTCAGGATAATGAATAATGAAATGATAGGATAATGAAAGGCAAGATCTCTAAAGCAAGAATCTCAGAATTAGTTCCAGTCCTACTCACAAGTGAGAACAGAAATGGGCAAATTGAGTGGTGGACACATGGTTCGAATGCTTGTGTAGGTGGAAAGGCATGAGATTTCTAGCCTTGGAAAAGGCAGGACCTGTACAAGGTGGAAAGTCTAGACATGAACAATACTGGAATAAATGTTCTTGGATGGAGATTTACTAGTGCTGTTCTGGAGGATTTAATAAAAAAATGGCAGGGTGTTGGGAACTTGAGGACAAATTCAAAGGAGCAATTGGTAGAAATATAACCAGAGACACTGAAAGACAAAAAGCAGAGCACAAGAAACTTCAGCACAACAAATTGGCTGTATTAAAATGTATATATGGAAACAGAAGGGAAATATTAAAAAGAATCCTGATGAGCTAAAGGCACAGAAAGACACATAGCAACATTATACCTTTACAATAACTAAAACTTGGGGCACCTCAATATCCATGGGTATAGAGTTTTCAGGCAGGTTAGAGAGAGGAGAAAAGGTGGATGTAGGATTAATTATTAATGAATAATCACAGCCATGAACAGGAAAATATACTAAATGAGGCCATATGGATTGAAGACAAAAAACAAAAGGGGAAATACACTGCCACGTGGTCCCCAAATAGTCAGAAAGAGTCAGAAAATATTCACGCAACCTCCTGCATGTTAAAATAATAGGGCAATATTTGTCTTCAAGATCCTCCAACTCAATCTCCTTCTCTATAATTCAATCTCTTCCTTTGTTCTCTACTCTTCCTCTTCAATCTCATTCTCTCCTTCTCTGTCCATTGCTCCTCTCAAATAACATCCCCTCAAACTCCACCTCCTTCTAGAACATAGAACATAGAAGAATACAGTGCAGTACAGGCCCATTGGCCCTCGATGTTGCGCCGATCCAAGCCCACCTAACCTACACTAGCCCACTATCCTCCATATGCCTATCTAACGCCCGTTTAAATGCCCATAAAGAGGGAGAGTCCACCACTGCTACCGGCAGGGCATTCCATGAACTCACGACTCACTGAGTAAAGAATCTACCCCTAACATCTGTCCTATACCTACCACCCCTTAATTTAAAGCTATGCCCCCTCGTAATAGCTGACTCCATACATGGAAAAACGTTCTCATGGTCAACCCTATCTAAACCCCTAATCATCTTGTACACCTCTATCAAATCACCCCTAAACCTTCTTTTCTCCAATGAAAACAGCCCCAAGTGCCTCAGCCTTTCCTCATACGATCTTCCTACCATACCAGGCAACATCCTGGTAAACCTCCTCTGCACCCGTTCCAGTGCCTCCACATCCTTCCTATAGTATGGCAACCAAAACTGCACACAATACTCCAGATGCGGCCGCACCAGAGTCTTATACAACTGCAACATGACCTCAGGACTCCGGAACTCAATTCCTCTACCAATAAAAGCCAGTACGCCATATGCCTTCTTCACCGCACTATTTACCTGGGTGGCAACTTTCAAAGATCTGTGTACATGGACACCAAGATCCCTCTGCTCTTAATCTCCTCCTCGTCCTTTTGTTTCTTCTCTCTTGGCTTCCAAGATTGACTGTCCGCAAAGTTGCTGATACAAGTGCTTAATTCGAATGAAGGGATGATTGTGACCTATAGCCTGAAATTTCTGTAACTAGTAGTAACTTTGGTTTATTTTATATGAGGTGGAAGCAGCAAATGCCTCCAACTGTTGAAACTAATGCTGAGAGGTTTCTGTGCTTGAGGAGAAGTAGGATTGACTGTCAGACAGAGAGGTGGCTAATTGTTTTCCACATCATAAGTGAAGGTGGTCAGTGCACAGCAATTCAAATAGCAAGTGGAAGGATAGAAGAGACAAGCTGTCAGGAATCCTATAAGAGTGAGACATTCTCAAACTAGTATTCGGTATTAGGCAAGGAAACCTTGAAGGATGGATACCATAAATCTGAGCCAAGTATTGGGTGTGTTTTGCAAAGTATAGAATACATTAGTAATTTGCATAGTCACAGGAAAAGACAGGCTTTGGCCATCTCGCCGAGTCATTGAGTCAATTCATCCATGACACATGTAATGGTGTTGTGATCTGAACACATATCCAGGATTTATCTGGCCTTCCATGATGAGCACCATCCATTTCATGGAGGTACTCAATGGCAGACCCACAACATCAGATAGAACGTGGATACATGCTTCGCCCTTCACTTCAGTTTGTGCAAGGACTGTTTCAACTTCAACATTTGTTCAGCTGCTTATCTCTGTAGGTCCACCATATCACAGATAACCAAACCCAGGGGTTCATCATGGAATGACATGAAAGCAGTACGGGCCTGATTTCCAGCAATCTTCTGAATGTCAGAGACCACAGCTGCCACAGTTTTTGTCAGCTACAAACACGTGTTCATGACGTCCTCACAAAATTGTGAACCCAACCTTTTGCAGATAGATAACATCACCCTTCCAAGCTGACTATCTTTGCACTGGTGGAAGATGCAAGAGAGAGCCATGATGACGGAACCTTTCAGGGTTCTACAGTATCCTTCTTAGATGTAGAAGTGAAGCTTGAGCGAGAGCTGGTAAAAGGCTGAGTCCTGATGACTGTGACCTGATGCCAGAACCTGCTGTGGAGAATAAAAAAAGTAATTACTTACACATTAAGTAGTAATTCTTTCTTCAAGTCTATTGAAGAATCATAGAATCCTTAGTGTGGAAGCAGGCCATTTGACCCATCGTGTCCACACCGACCCTCCGAAGAGCATCCCATCTTGTAAACCTGCATTTATCCTGTAATCCACTGACCTGCACCTGGATACCTATGGGCAATTTAGTAAGGCCAAATCACCCAACTTGCATCTTTGAACTATGGGAGGAAACTGGAGAACCCTGAGTCCCTGGCGCTGTTAGGCAGCAGTGCTAACCACTGAGTCACTGTGCCATCCCTATTGAAACCATTACTGTGAAGATCAAATTGGAGGGTGACTAAAAGGCTCAGCAATCCCAACTCCCCTTCAGACCAGGAAATCACTGAGGAGCACAGGTCCTTTCTGGCAATTTCAGTTTCTTCGTCCTTGAAGGGATTCAAGATGTAGATGTTCTGGACTCCACTGGCCGTCTGAAAATGATCACTTTTGTTGCGAACATTTTTCTCCTGCAGACAAAGAGAAGAAACATAGCAATGGGTTTTTGAGCCTTGTATGGCCACCCAAAGCTACATCTTCTCCTGTGATTTTCTCCCATCTTTTAACATTGGTCTGAAAATTGTACTTCATTCAGAGTATTATCTCTTGCATACATTCAACACACCAGAACCCTCAAAATGATGAAATTATGATGGATTTACAAAGATTGGACAATGACTAAGGCATGCTGGGAAACTGAGGCAAACCTTGACCAAAGTGACTGTACTAATAAACATACTGCAGAATCCAAACAGGCTGCAGCTACCAACAGATAGTTTGCAACCAACTCGTAGCTGCAGACCCTACAATACACACCCAAATTTGGGTTTGAATAGAGTCATCCTCAGGGTGATCAGAAACATCAAGGTGTGTACCAGACACAGGGTGTTTCACACCCTTATTTGGAGTAGTCTACATGTCCCCAGCACCTCCAGGAATGGATACCTCAGGACTACCCTACCAACTTGCCAATGCCTGGTTGGGTCTGATCAATCAGGGCACAAAGATTTTCAGGTTTAAAAATTGCTGCAACACCACAGTCAATGTGGTAACTCAAGAGCAACCACCAAGAAGGGAAGGCATCCCTGAGACCATTGGGAGAAGATCAGAACATCACCACGTGGATCATAGCCAAGATCTAGTGTGGTGGTATGTGATTATCCAGAGTTAAGTTAAAGCACAAGGTAGATTTATAGTGTAAACTGTTAGTTTATAAGTGTATTTTGTTGTGATCGTATTAACCATGTTAAATAAATAATATCATTGTTTATTATTACTGAGTCAACCCACAGTTTCTTTGCTGGATGTAAGAGTTAAAACACACTTTGTGGCTGGCGCAACAAATTGGCACACCTGATAGGATCTCAATAAGAAGTGACTTTGTCACTCCGAGATCGAATGCCATGGAATCTAATACTCCTTGATCCACTCCAGTAGTTTAATTGGAAATGGCTGAAAAAGGTGCCAGTCCATTCCATATGGGAAACAAAACTGAGGCAGTATATTAGTAAGAGAAAGTGGTCAATATGGGCAGAATTTTGTTGCTATAAGAAACATGACCAAGATCCCTAGGGCAGAAATATTGGGATGATTTTAGGAGAACTTAAGGGAATCGAGCTTCCAAACTTGAGAAGTGATAGTGTGTTAGCTATGACTATTAGATTAGATTCCCTATAGTGTGGAAACAGGCCCTTCGGCCCAACTAGTCCACACCAACCCTCTGAAGAGTAACCCACCCAGACCCATTCCCCCCTAACTTATGCACCTAACTATGGGCAATTTAGCATGACCAATTCACCTAACCTGCACATCTTTGGACTGTGGGAGGAAACCGGAGCACCTGAAGGAAACCCATACAGACACAGGGAGAATGTGCAAACTCCACACACAGAGAGTCACCCGAGGCTGGAATCGAACCTGGGTCCCTGGCGCTGTGAGGCAACAGTGCTAACCACTGAGCCACCATGCCACACCCAAAATAACGACAATGTGGAAATATAAACCATCTGTAAGGATTTAGAGAGTCCAAAAAAAGGAAATCATGGAATTAACCTGAAAAACACAGCTCAAGACCAGAGAAATCAGGCAAACCTAGTACACATGGGGCAATTCCAAACCCAGTGTGAGAAAGCATAACTCAGTGCGCAGTGTCAGCTAAAGAGCCCTCAATTGAATAAGGCAATTGAGAAATAAATGTGCAGATTTTCAAGCCCCAGTCAAAGTACCGCACTAGTCAGATAAGGAAAAAAAAACAGGTAGCCACAGACCACACCAAGTGCCTGCAGGAGATGGCGAAATTAAAAGCACAGCTCTCAATCTGCAATGGAATAAGGAGAAGTTAGAGAGGAAGCAGAAGAACATGGGATAGACTGACATAAGGTCAGGGAAGATGCGTAGTAGTATACCATGTGCACGGAGGTTGGTGTCTGTCCCACCCTTTCCAGAGGAGTCACTGAAGAGAACCGGAAAGACTGTGTGAATTTCGATCCCACAGAGCCAAGCTACAATACGGCATGGATTCTGATAAGAACGGGTGGGAGAAAAAAAGTCCATGAATTAAACAGAAGCAAAACTGTGAAAGGTGGGAAAATGTTCCATTTCCGTATCTCCAACCAGGGTCCAATGTAGAGGAATGAAGCAAGGTGGGGGGAGCTCTTATCAAAGGAACCCAGTTCCAACTTACACAGCGACAGGGAAGGATAGAGGGACACAACAGGGGAATACTTAGCAGCCAGCGCATTTCTACCACTGCTGTGCACGGAGTACTATGCACAAGAATGTAGACCCCATGCATGGCCACACTTGCAACCACAGGGACCACCGACTGCAGCAGGACCAAGCGGTGATAGAGGGAGTCACCAAATCCCATTTGAAGGCCCAACTCAGCAGGATCCAGTCCATGCAGTGGACACTAGTCTCTCCCAACCTAAGAGGCATCTGCATGACAATGTCTGGTTTATGCCTCCCCAATTTGGTTCTGCAACACAAAGTGGCATAGTGTAGGTAGACCACTAGCCAATGGTGAGGTAGAAGGTCACCCTATAGAATTTCTTTGACAACCTGAGCCGCCTCCGGAATTTTAATTTTGTCCCTTTCAGGGATATAAAAAGGAGGGCCCTGTATCGACTGCTGCTGCACACCGTCCACCTCTTCTCCCTCATCCACCGTCCGGACACGCCTTGGCGTGCCCATTTGCCACCGGGCGGTGGGGATCCCCAGTGGAGGGCTCTCTACGCGGGAGTCCTCCCCCTTTCTCTCGGGGATCTGGGGTGGAGGGTGCTGCACGCAGCAGTCCCCTGCAACCGCAGATTGCAGTGGTTCACGGACTCCCAGCCCAACTGCTTGTTCTGTGGCGCTGTGGAGTCCGTGGACCATGTATATATTGGGTGTGGGCGTTTGCACTCCCTTTTTGATTTTCTTAAAAACCTTCTCCTCTGCTTTTGGTTGCACTTCAGTCCCACGCTCCTGATCTTCGGGCACCCGGTACGGAGGAGGGAGGGCAGGTCCGAGGACCTCCTCGTGGGTCTGCTCCTGGGCCTGGCCAAACTGGCCATCAACAGGTCCAGGCAGCGGGCCGTGGAGGGGGTCGTTAGGGCCGACTGCCTGCCCCTCTTCCGGGGTTATGTTAGAGCCCGGGTGTCCTTGGAGAAGGAGCACGCGGTGTCCACCGACACCCTGGAGTCGTTCAGGGAGAGGTGGGCGCCGCAGGGAGTGGAGTGCATCATTTCTCCCTCCAACTCTATTTTGATTTGATCCCTACCCTCCCCTTCACTGTTTTGCTCACACAGCATTGCCCTGTGGTTTGAAGGGCAGTGCTTGTCACTGGCCACTCGGGTGTTTTTTCTATCTTCCTGGTGGTGGACATTGAATAAAGATTTGTGCACTTTGTGTCTTTTCACTGTGTCTCACACCTGCACACACACACCATGGGTGCTGGGGAAAAAAATAAGCACTACCGCACTTAGGCGGTAGTGTGGGGGTTAAATTTAAAAAAAAGAAAAAAAGAAAAAAAAAAAAAAAAAATTAACAGGAGATTTACGAAAAAAGAAAAAAAGAAAAAAAAAAAAAAAAATAGAATTTCTTTGACAACCTGAGCCGCCTCCGGAATTTTAATTTTGTCCCTTTCAGGGATATAAAAAGGAGGGCCCTGTATCGACTGCTGCTGCACACCGTCCACCTCTTCTCCCTCATCCACCGTCCGGACACGCCTTGGCGTGCCCATTTGCCACCGGGCGGTGGGGATCCCCAGTGGAGGGCTCTCTACGCGGGAGTCCTCCCCCTTTCTCTCGGGGATCTGGGGTGGAGGGTGCTGCACGCAGCAGTCCCCTGCAACCGCAGATTGCAGTGGTTCACGGACTCCCAGCCCAACTGCTTGTTCTGTGGCGCTGTGGAGTCCGTGGACCATGTATATATTGGGTGTGGGCGTTTGCACTCCCTTTTTGATTTTCTTAAAAACCTTCTCCTCTGCTTTTGGTTGCACTTCAGTCCCACGCTCCTGATCTTCGGGCACCCGGTACGGAGGAGGGAGGGCAGGTCCGAGGACCTCCTCGTGGGTCTGCTCCTGGGCCTGGCCAAACTGGCCATCAACAGGTCCAGGCAGCGGGCCGTGGAGGGGGTCGTTAGGGCCGACTGCCTGCCCCTCTTCCGGGGTTACGTTAGAGCCCGGGTGTCCTTGGAGAAGGAGCACGCGGTGTCCACCGACACCCTGGAGTCGTTCAGGGAGAGGTGGGCGCCGCAGGGAGTGGAGTGCATCATTTCTCCCTCCAACTCTATTTTGATTTAGTCCCTACCCTCCCCTTCACTGTTTTGATCACACAGCATTGCCCTGTGGTTTGAAGGGCAGTGCTTGTCACTGGCCACTCGGGTGTCTTTCCTATCTTCCTGGTGGTGGAAATTGAATAAAGATTTGTGCACTTTGTGTCTTTTCACTGTGTCTCACACCTGCACACACACACACACTATGGGTGCTGGGGAATAAAAATAAGCACTACCGCGCTTAGGCGGTAGTGTGGGGGTTAAAAAGAAAAAAAAAGAATTTCTTTGACAACCTGAGCCGCCTCCAGAATTTTAATTTTGTTTCTTTCAAAGATGTCAAAAGGAAGGCCCTGTATAGACTGCTGCTGCACACCGTCCACCTCTTCTCCCTCATCCAACGTCCGGACACGCCTTGGCGTGCCCATTTGCCACCGGGCGGTGGAGATCCCCAGTGGAGGGCTCTCTACGCGGGAGTCCTCCCCCTTTCTCTCGGGGATCTGGGGTGGAGGGTGCTGCACGCAGCAGTCCCCTGCAACTGCAGGTTGCGGTGGTTCACGGACTCCCAGCCCAACTGCTTGTTCTGTGGCGCTGTGGAGTCCGTGGACCATGTATATATTGGGTGTGGGCGTTTGCACTCCCTTTTTGATTTTCTCAAAAACCTTCTCCTCTGCTTTTGGTTGCACTTCAGACCCACGCTCCTGATCTTCGGGCACCCGGTACGGAGGAGGGAGGGCAGGTCCGAAGACCTCCTCATGGGTCTGCTCCTGGGCCTGGCCAAACTGGCCATCAACAGGTCCAGGCAGCGGGCCATGGGCGGGGGGGGGGGGTCGTTAGGGCCGACTGCCTGCCCCTCTTCCGGGGTTACGTTAGAGCCCGGGTGTCCTTGGAGAAGGAGCACGCGGTGTCCACCAACACCCTGGAGTCGTTCAGGGAGAGGTGGGCGCCGCAGGGAGTGGAGTGTATTATTTCCCTGTCCAACTCTGTTTTGATTTAATCCCTACCCTCCCCTTCACCTTTTTGATCACACAGCATTGCCCTTTGATGTGAAGGGCAGTGCTTGTCACTGGCCACTCGGGTGTTTTTCATATCTTCCTGGTGGTGGCAATTGAATAAAGATTCGTGCACTTTGTGTCTTTCACTGTTTCACACCTGCACACACACACACACACACACACACACACACCATGGGTGCTGTGGAAAAATAAGCACTACCCCAGTTAGGTGGTAGTGTGGGGGGGAAAAGAAAAAAATAAGAAACAAAAAAGGAAAAAAAAATAGAATTTCTTTGATTCTGAGCGCTGGCTCTAAGGGAGCTGGATCAGTGTGTGTGCAAGGACTCTCCTCCTTGACTGCATCAGAGGGGAAGGGGACTGTCCCTGGACAAGCTGCCCCACATCCAGTGTGCTGAGGGGGAAAAGGGGGGAGACGAGGAGGAAGGAGGAGGCAGGGGGAGGTGAGAACTCGGAGTCCTGGGCCTGCTTTTGGAGCTGCAGCCTGGGCCTCACCCAGGTCAAGGGAGTGTTGCTGCTGCTGCCTGGGGCCCATTCCCGCTGCTGGTCTCTGGGACCCCATCCAGACCTGCCTCAGCTGCTAATACTTGGGGCCTGCCTCACTACTGCTGCCTGGGACTCGCCTTGGGCCCCTCCCAGGACCTCCACCACTGCTACTGCTAGAGGCCCACCTCCACCGCTGCTGTCCGGGACTCGCCTTGGGGACCACCCCCAACAGGCCTGCCCCCATTGCTGTGACGAAGGGCCTACCTGGGACTCACTCTGGTGCTACCTGGGACTTGCCTGAGGCCTGCCTTCACCGCTGCTGTTGCCCGAGGCCTGCCTCCACTGCTGCTGTTGCCTGGGGTCCCTACTGGACACTTGTCACACCTGGTTCCCGGGGACTGTTTCCACCAGTGGCAGACAGCAAAAGCATGGAGAGCTCAAAGGTCGCAGGGCCCAGCCGCACATACGCCGGGGTAGCCGCTGCCTTAGGCTTGGTTGCTTCAACTCCGGCTGCAACCACGACCCCCTTTAGGCACCTAACTAAAAGCCTGGGGATCAAGGCCTATCCCCACCCCAACATGACCATCAAGGCCTGCAGTAAGGCCATGGCTAGTGTGGTCGGCCCATTGGCCATCGTCGCTGCGGCCAGGGTGTATGGGAAGGCCGTCTTTTTCCTAAAGACCGAGCAGGCGATCCACCTGGCCGTAGAGAGGGGGCTCACTGTGGGCAGGATACATCTGCCCGTCGACCCTTTGGAGGTCACGACCCTCTGGGCCGTAACCTCCAACATCCGCCCTTCATTGCCAGTAAGCTCTTTCTTCCCCACCTCAACCACCCCCTTGGGGGGGGGTCCGGTCAGGTGTCCAACCGCTCCTGCTTGGTCTCAAGGACCCTACCCTCCGGCACATATACTCCTTCCGACACCAGGTGTTCATTTGCCTTGCTAGGGAGGTGGTTACCGAGGGCTCTTTTACCCTTATCCACGAGGCCGCGGCCTACCGCGTCTTCTGGATGGTGGACGGCATGCGGTGCCACCTGTGCCGTAAGGTGGGGCACATCAGAAAAAACTGCCCCACACAGAAAGCTGCCCAGCCCACACCAACGGCTGTGTGTGGCACCGCCGGACCCACTCCCCCTCCCCCAAAGCCAACACAGCCTCAGCAGCAGGAGCTAAGCCAGAGGCTTCCAATGCCTCAGCCTCTGGCAGGGAGGGGGAGGGGTGAGCATCTGGCCGGACGGAAGGCGCTAAAGAAGATGCTAAAGAAGACGCAACACACCAGACCCGGCCACGTGGAGACCACCCTGTCACCTTCCCCCACAACAAGCCCATGACCTGCCCCACCCCAGCACAACAATGCCCCTACAACCTTGCCAGCTTCACCCTATCACGGGAACCCTGACCCCCCCCAAACCCGTACCTGATCCCAGCCCTGCTACACCCACTGACCCCACACCCAACCCCGCCCCATTACAGAAACCCCTGGGGCTTCAACACCTGCTCCTGGCCCAGGGGTGCCGGTGCCCAAGCCCAGCCACACCCTGGCACTAACCTCGGGGAAACCATCACTGCCTTCCCTCCTGTAGCAGCTGTATCTCTGGGCCCCAGACCACCACCCACCATCACCTGATAAACCAGGGGCAGGGCAGGAAGTGACATGGCTGGTAAAAACAATGACTGCAGATGCTGGAAACCAGATTCTGGATTAGTGGTGCTGGAAGAGCACAGCAGTTCAGGCAGCATCCAAGTAGCTTCGAAACCGACGTTTCGGGCAAAAGCCCTTCATGGCTGGCCCTCCCCACCCTGGCCACACCCCCTGCCTTCCCCCAGCCAATAGTATTCTGGGAAAAGCTGGTGGGGGGACCTCAGGCCTCATGACCACCAAGGCGGGTGGGGAGGGGAAGGCCCATAAATTCCCCCCTGTCTCTCTAGGGAAGAGGTGCTGGCCCTTGGAGGAGAGAGAGACATCCTGGCAGCGTACCAGTGGCGCTGCTCCTCTCCAGGGGATGAGCCTACAGTGTCCCTTGCCTGTCCTGCCTGAATCCCCAAGGGCTGCAGCAGGATCTTGTGCTGCCATAACTCCACCGACCCCTGGGTGGTGACTTTAAAAACAACATGGGCCATGGTGCGGGCGACAACAGTGAACTGTCTGCTGGGTTGTCGAGCGGTGGAGGGGAGGAAGGTGTTATCCTCACTTCTCCCTCCCAGACTGTTTTTCCAGGGGCCTTGGCCCTGGGGAGGACCTTTTCCCTGAGGAGCTGGGTGTTGGGAGAGGAGCGGGGCCCCAAGCCTCTGCTGCCCAATGCCCCGAACTCGGGGCTTTCTGGGAAGGGGTGTGCTGTGGAAGGTACCGCCAGTGACCCTGGGGGTGGGGTTGCCGGGGGTTTGAGGCCAGTTGGCGGTGCTAGAACAGCCCCCACCCTCATGGTGGGGGAGGGGTCGATGACCGAGCACGACCTCCTTGAGGAGAGTTCGGGATCGGTGGTGGACACTGAGGATGACACGGAGACTGTCTCCAGTGACATTTTTGAGTCCCAGGTGCCCCCCACCGATCTCCCCCTCATCCCCTTCAAGGAACTCCCAGGAGTTTGTTGAGGAAACTCAAAGTCGCCGGGATAGAGCCCAACTGGCACTCGCCCGCTGGAGCTCCTTTGAAAGTGTTTACTGGTCGTCCCACGCTGCTTGCTGGGTGCCTGGGCTTGATGCTAATGAGCGAAAGCAAGTCAGGAACTTCCTGGGGGCATTCCTGATGAGGGTGAGGAACTTCTGTGCCCCTCCCTCCTCCTCCCAGTAAGTGTATATAGTTTTTTAACTGTACTGGTGTCGGTTGCACAACGCTTCCAACATGAAGACAACTATAGCCAGCCTCAACATCAATGGCAGCAGGGAGTCACAGCGCGGATTCCAGACCCTCTCCGTCCTTCGGGACGGGAGGTATGCGGTGTGCTTCCTGCAAGAAACCCACACTACCCCGGGAGACGAAGCCACCTGGCTCCTGGAGTGGCAAGGGGCGGGGTCTACACGAGTCACCTCACCCGTAGATCTGGCAGGATGGCTATCTTGTTGGCCCTGCATTTTCAGCCAGAGATCTTGGGGGTCAGGGAGCCAGTGCCAGGCCGTTTGCTTCACCTGACGGTTCGGCTGGGGGTCGCGGTGCTTCACTTGGTGAACGTCTACGCTCCCCTGGCCGGGCCGAGGCAAGCGAGCTTCTTCAGAGAAGTGTCCGCTCATCTCGCTTCCATCGACGAGAACCAGTGCGTCGTCCTCGGGGGAGATTTTAACTGCGTCCTCAAGGACAGGGACCATGGCGGTGCCCGCACCAGTTGGGCGTAAGGGAGGAGGTTGGGGGACTTGGTCAAGTCCTTTGACCTGATGGACGTCTGGCGGAATCTCCGTTCTGACTCCATCGCCTTCACCTTCATGAGGCCTGGGGTCGGAGCATCCAGAATTGACTGCCTGTACGTTTCGCGGGCATACGCTTCCTATTTTCTGAAGGCCTTCACGTAGCAGGTGTCGTGCATGGACTGTCACCTGGTGTGGGCGGAACTCCTTCCGTTCAGCGCCTGGCTCGGGTCCGCGTCCTGGCACTTTAACAACCTGCTGCTGGAGGATGAGCGGTTCTGGGACTAGTTTCGGGGCCAACTGGAGAAGGAAGTGAGGAAGCTTCCCCTCCCTGAGGCTATGGTGGGACGTGGGCAAGGCCCACGTCCGCGTTTTCTGTCAGGAGTACGCGAGGGGGTTGACGAAGAGGCGGAAATCCAGGGAGTTGGAGAGGGAGATGCTCAACCTGGAGTCACGCCTCGGTCAGCCCGATGCGGACCCAGCCCTGCGCGGGGTGTATGAAGAGAAGAAGGCTGCGCTCCAGGACCTGCAGCTCGTCGGGCCTCTGGGCACATATGTGAAGTCGCAGATCCAGCTCTTCCAGGACCTGGACCGTGGCTCCCCCTTCTTCTACTCGCTGGAAAAAAGGCGTGGCACCCGTCAGCAGCTCCTTGTGCTGCTGGCCGACAACGGGTCCCTCGTCTCGGATCCGGAGGGAATCCGGGCCCACGTCCGAAACTATTATACAGCTCTGTTCTCTCCGGATCCATCCAGCGAGGATGCTCGCAGAGTTCTGTGGGAGGACCTGCTGCAGCTCGGCTCGGAGGACGCCAGAAGGCTCGACGCTCCCGTCACTTTAGAGGAGCTGACCGGTGCCCTCAACCGGCTCTCGAGGGGCAAGTTCCCGGGGCTGGACGGGCCGACTGTGGAGTTCTGCAGGGTGTTCTGGGATGTCCTGAGAGCGACTACGCACAGGTCCTGGGGGAGTGTCTAAATGCTGGAGAGCTGCCCCTTTCTTGGCGCAGGGCGGTCATCGTCCTGCTGCCAAAGAAGGGGGGCCTTCGTTCTTTAAAGAACTGCCGACTGGTCTCCCTCCTCAGCACGGACTACAAAATCTTCGCCAGGGTGTTGTCTTCTCGCCTGGCTTCCGTGCTGGCCCACATGATTCACCCGGACCAGTCCTACACGGTCCCAGGCCGGAGGATACGCGACAACATCCACCTAGTCCGGGACCTGATCCATTTCTGTCGACGGGCTGGTCTGCCGAGCGCCTTCCTGTCCCTCGACCAGGAGAAGGCGTTCGACAGGGTCGATCACGAGTACCTGCTCGGGACTCTGCGGGCATTCGGGTTCGGGATGCGGTTCGTCGTCCGGATCTTACATTTGTACGCCTCCGCAGAGTGTCTGGTTAAAGTTAATGGGTCCCTGACGGCGCCCCTTCGCTTCGGGAGAGGAGTACGTCAAGGCTGCCCCCTGTCCGGCCAGCTGTATTCCTTGTGTGTGGAGCCTTTCCTGCACCTCTTGCAGAGGAGGTTGTTGGGGCTGGTTCTGTGCGGCGCGGGCATGGGGGTGGTCCTCTTGGCCTACGCTGATAATGTGCTCCTCACTTTCACCAACCTGGCTGACTTGGGAGGATGCGCGAGTGCCAGGCCATATACTCGGCAGCGTCTTCCGCCAGGATCAACTGGGCCAAATGTTCCGGACTACAGGTCAGTCCGTGGCGGGTGGACTCTCTGCCGGAAGAGTTTCGGGGGTTCATCTGGAACACCACCCATCTCCTCTACCTGGGGATCTACCTCAGCCTGGCTGAGAAATCCTGACCAGCCAACTGGCAGGAGCTGGAGGCCAAAGGCCGCTGGACAGGACTGCTGAGTGCTATCTTATAGGAGTCGTGTTGGTCATAAATCAGCTGGCCGCCATGCTATGGTATGGGCTGGTCACTTTGGTCCCTCCTCCTGGCTTTGTCACTGACATCCAGAGAACGTTGGTCGACTTCTTCTGGGACAAAAAGATGCACTGGGTCGCCGCGCAGGTTCTGAGTCTCCCTATTGAGGAGGGCAGTCAGTCGCTGGTGTGCGTCTGCACCCAGGTTGCGATGTTCTGCCTTCAGACCTTGCAGCGATACCTTTACGTCGAGCCTCCTCCTAGGTGGTGCGCCCTGGCGATGTATTTTTTCCGCCAGGTGTGTTACCTCAACTACGACACGCAGCTCTTGTTCATCGACTGTGACGGTTTGGAGGTCGCCCTCAAGGTGCTGCCTGTCTTTTACCAGGACCTGATCATTGTCTGGAACATGGTCGAATCGTGTCGCGCCTACCCTCCGGCTGGAGTAGCGGCTGTCGTCGGGGAGCCGTTGCTCAGGAATCCGCACCTCCATTCTCGCGGGTTCGAGTGGCTGTCGGAGGGGAGGGCCGTAGTGGTGAGGGTGACCAGGGTTGGGGACGTGCTGGGTTCCGGGGGCCTGGGCTGGATGCTGCTGCAGGACATAGCGATCCGACTCTTTAAAACGGTGGTGCTCGGACCCGACGTAGTGCACCAGTTGGAGGACGCTCAGGTGTGCGGTGGGATCCCGTCCGCGCTCACCCCAGCCCGGAATTTCACATTGGCCCCAAGGTGAAGAAGGCATATGGCATACTGGCTTTTATTGGTAGAGGAATTGAGTTCCGGAGTCCTGAGGTCATGCTGCAGTTGTATAAGACTCTGGTGCGGCCGCATCTGGAATATTGTGTGCAGTTTTGGTCGCCATACTATAGGAAGGATGTGGAGGCACTGGAACGGGTGCAGAGGAAGTTTACCAGGATGTTGCCTGGTATGGTAGGAAAATCCTATGAGGAAAGGCTGAGGCACTTGGGGTTGTTTTCATTGGAGAAAAGAAGGTTTAGGGGTGATTTGATAGAGGTGTACAAGATGATTAGGGGGTTAGATAGGGTTGACAGTGAGAACCTTTTTCCACGTATGGAGTCAGCTATTACAAGGGGGCATAGCTTTAAATTAAGGGGGGGGTAGATATAGGACTGATGTTAGGGGTAGGTTCTTCACTCAGCGAGTCGTAAGTTCATGGAATGCCCTGCCAGTAGCAGTAGTGGACTCTCCCTCTTTATGGGTATTTAAGCGGGCATTGGATAGGTATATGCAGGATAGTGGCTTAGTGTAGGTTAGGGGTGCTTTGATCGGCGCAACATCGAGGGCCGAAGGGCCTGTACTGCGCTGTAATGTTCTATGTTCTATGTTCTATGTCCCGTACTTCCCGCGGGAGCCTGTGCGCCACAACCTGAGCCGCCTCCGGAATTTTAATTTTGTCCCTTTTTTAAGAACGTAAAAAGGTGTGTCCAGTACCGACTGCTGCTGCAAACCATCCACCTCTTCTCCCTCATCCACCGTCCAGACACGCCTTGGCGTGCCCATTTGCTACCGGGCGGTGGGGATCCCCAGTGGAGGGCTCTCTACGCGGGAGTCCTTCCCCCTTTTTTTCTCGGGGATCTGGGGTGGAGGGTGCTGCATGCAGCAGACCCCTGCAACCACAGATTGCAGTTGTTCACGGACTCCCAGCCCAACTGCTTGTTCTGTGGCGCTGGGGAGTCTGTGGACCATGTATATATTGGGTGTGGGCATTTGCACTCCCTTTTTGATTTTCTTAAGAGCAGAGGAGAAGGTTTTTAAGGTTAGATTAGATTACTTAGTCTGGAAACAGGCCCTTCGGCCCTACTAGTCCACTTCCGACCCTCCGAAGAGCAACCCACCCAGACCCATTCCCCTACACCTAACACTACAGGCAATTTAGCATGGCCAATTCACCTCGCCTGCACATTTTTGGAGAAAACCCACACTGACACTGGGAGGTGCCTGAGCTGGGAATTGAACGCAGGTCTCTGGCACTGTGAGGCAGCAGGAATAACCACTGCCACCGTGCCACCCATTTTGGTTGCACTTCACTCCCCCACTCCTGATCTTCAGGCACCCGGTACGGAGGGAGGGAGGATAGGTCTGAAGACCTCCTCGTGGGTCTGCTCCTGGGCCTGGCCAAACTGGCCATCAACAGGTCCAGGCAGCGGGCTGTGGAGGGGGTCGTTAGGGCCGACTGCCTGCCCCTCTTCCGGGGTTACGTTAGAGCCCGGGTGTCCTTGGAGAAGGAGCATGCGGTGTCCACCATCACCCTGGAGTTGTTTAGGGAGAGGTGGGCGCCGCAGGGAATGGAGTGCATTATTTCCCCCTCCATCTCTATTTTGATTTAATCCCTATCCTCCCCTTCACTGTTTGATCACACAGCATTGCCCTTTGATGTGAAGGGCAGTGCTTGTCACTGGCCACTCGGGTGTTTCCTTTGTTCTTGGTGGTGGAAACTGAATAAAGATTCGTGCACCTTGTGTCTCTCACTGTGTCTCACACCTGCACACACACAACATGGGTGCTGGGGGGAAAAAAAATAAGCACTACTGCAGTTAGGTGGTAGTGTGGGGGTTTTAAAAAAAAGTGTCAGAGATTTTTGTTATTCTGAGAGCTGGCTCTTGAAGGAGCTGGACCAGTGTGTGTGTGCGCAAGGACTCTCCTCCTTGACTGTGTCAGAGGGGAAGGGGACTGTCCCTGGACCAGCTGCCCCACAGCCAGAAGAAGAAAAAAATATTTCTTTGGGATACTGGATGTTCCCACACAACCCTGAAAACCTCTAGATTTAATAATTTACCCTGGCAAACCACACAGATTGTGCTTTTATTTCAAATATATACTTTATTCATAAAAAAAATCTTAGGTATGTGTACAGTTGATGAAACTGTTCAGATGTATACTGTCTTTACTTACAGAGAACAAATTGAGTCTTTGATGTTCATCATTCTTGATGTTTACTGTCAGCACGTGGTCTTGGACCGTGGAATTTGTCAGTCGGGGTCAACTCCTTAAGTAGCGATATGCAGGAAGGTTATATAACAGAACCAATAGAATTTAAACTGGACAACATTACATGCCAGCACCCTAATATTTTAGTCAACCTTTTCCCAGGTGCAGAACATATCCTCAGGGATGATTACATGACTAGATGTAATCTTACTTTTGATCCAGTAAATGCTTGCGTTTGGCAATGGTCTCAGTTAGCAACGCCCCACCCATCATCTCAGCGGGCAGTTATGCTAATCATATCAGCACAATAAGAGAGTTTAGGTTTAATCCCTTGACAACAATTAAGGGTCCGGCTATGAGAGAGGTGATTGTGAAACACAAAGGAGTATTCGCTCAGCAGAAACATGACTGTGGGCATATCCCGGGAGAGGCGATAATCGAGAGGCCTAACCCAAAGCCACAAAGAGAATACAGTTTCCCTAAACAGGCAAAGGGGAGATGGCCAAAGTAATTGACAGTCTGTAACAGCACGGAATGCTGATAACCGTAGCCTCTACTAATTTTGATTAGATTAGATTCCCTACAGTATGGAAACAGGCCCTTCGGCCCAAAATGTCTGCACCAACCCTCAGAAGAATAACCCTCCCAGACCCATTCACCTACCCTACATTTACCACTAACTAATGCACCCAACATTATGGGCAATTTAGCATAGCCAATTCACCGGACCTCCACACCTTTGGATTGTGGGAGGAAATTGAGAGCATCCAGATGAAATCCACACAGACATGAGGAGAATGTGCAAACTCTACACAGACAGTTGTCCGAGGCTGGAATTGAATCTGGATCCCTGGTGCTGTGAGGCAGCAGTGCTAACCACTGAGCCACCATGCTAACAATGCTCCAATTTGGCCAGTCAGGAGACCAAATGGTTCATGGCGTTTAACCATCGATTATCGGGAACTTAATAAAGTTACCCCTCTCACAGTCCCCACAGTAGTCACCAGCTCAGCCACAATAATGACGCAAGCCCCGCAACCAAACTATTTCACAGTATTTGATATTAGTAACGGTTTTTGGCCCATACCCTTAAATCAGTAGTGTCAGTACAAATTTGCATTTACTTTCCAGGAACAGCAGTATACCTGGACCTATCTACCAAAGGGTTTCATAACTTAGCCTTGATTTTTCACAGATGGTTAGCCAAAGGATGAGAAAGGTTTCCCGGCCTGACTGCATAATACAATATGTGGACGACCTACTTCTACAGAGAGAAATAAAGGAGGAGGACTTTGAGCTCTGAGATGAATTACTCAATCTATCACACAGACTAAGGTGCAAAATAAATCTGAAAAAAAGATGCAATTCTACAGCCTAAGGATACATGGGAATGATAGTCACCCATGGGAAAAGGGAGATAGATGGAAAGCAAATAGAGGCCTTAGAACGACTGCCACGCCCCAGAGATGTTAGTGTACTTTGATCTTTCCTAGGGTTAGGAGGATACTGCAGGAACCACATCAATGGATTTGCTACCAAAGCAGCCCCATTCTCAGAATTGCTGAAAAAGAATGCTGGAAGAAAGTGAGGTCTGCAGATGCTGGAGATCAGGGTCAAAGAGTGTGGTGCTGGAAAAGCACATTTGGTCAGGCAGCATCCGAGGAGCAGTAACTGATTTAAAATACGCCCTGTCAACAACACCAACCTTACTGGTTCCCAACCCTGACTTACCATACATCCTAGAAGTTGCAGCCACAGACCAGATGATAGCTGCTGTTCTACTGCAAGAGCGGTATAGTAAGCAAGGCCCAGTGGCCTCTGCTTCCACAGTCTTACAGCCAGTGGAACAAGGGTTTTCCATATTGAAACGACACCTCCTCACAGTCTTTTGGGCAGTCCAGTACTTAGGTGATGTCATTGGTTTAAACCCACTGACTACTCTAACTGAGCATACTCTAATCCAGCTCCTGCTGGACGGCCGAATCAAAGACAGTTCAGTGAGCCAGACTCGAACCTCATGATGGACTCTACTGCTTCAGAGTTGGGACATCTTGGTCAAATGTGCCCACCTTCCTAGCCGATAAGCTAAATTATGGAGGAGACCCACATGACAGTCAAATCATAACCACTAAACATCCCACCAGCCCTTTTATACCTAAACAGCAGGAAAATGGTGAGGGATGAGACAAAACCTAACCAGGCAGACACAGCTGTCAGAGTTTATGTAAATGAATCCTCCACCGTGGAGGATGGCAGTCAGATCACTGGCTGTGGGATATACATGACCGACACTCAAGTACAGCTACTGTTTGAACTAGCGATTAAGTTATTCAGCCATTGAAGTGCACAGGCTGCAGGGCTTCCAATGGGTTGAGGCATTTTCCGTTAGGACAAATATAGCCAAAACAACTGCACAAATCCTAACCTAACAAGTATTTACAAAGTGGGATCTACTCTGCAATATCAAGAACTGCGATCAGGGAATCCAATTCACTGGCCGAGGCAGGCAGAATGTAATGACAATGCTTGGTATCAAGCAGAAATTCCACATTGCATACCATCCCCAATCAAATGGGACCATGGAAAGGATGAACTGCATCCTAAAAGAGATGATTAGGAAGACAGCACAGCAGAATCATAAAGCCTGTGACATAGTATTTCCATTTGTCCTCATGATGGTATACATCACCATCTCCTGATTCACAAGCAGTATCTCCCCTACCCTGATGACAGGCTGACCCATGAAAGGGAACTACCTGTTCAGTTTTGATCTCACAGAACCTGCCCTCCCTGTCACTGAGAATATCAAGGCCATCAGGTTAGGGACCAAAAAGAAATGAAGTAAGGCTAACTTTGACAGTAAAGTCAACCCTGTTGAATACACTATAGGACAGCAGGTAGTGCTACAGATCTTTAATCAGAGTCCCTTTCTTTCCCCTAAATATTCAGGTCCCCACACTATGTTGTATAAGGTAAGCCCCTCAGTATACAAGATTCTACTAGCCACAGGAAAGAACAGCTGGTACCATTTAAACCAGTCAAAAGCCTATGGCACACAACACAGCTACCTTTTAATTTATGTATAGATTAGGTTACAGATTACATTACAGTGTGGAAACAGGCCCTTCGGCCCAACAAGTCCACACCGACCCACCGAAGCACAACCCATCTATACCCCTAGATTTACCCCTTACCTAACACTACGGGCAATTTAGAATGGCCAATTCACCTGACCTGCACATCTTTGGACTGTGGGAGGAAACCGGAGCACCCGGAGGAAACCCACATAGACACGGGGAGAACGTGCAAACTCCACACAGACAGTCGCCAGAGGCGGGAATTGAACCCGGGTCTCAGGTGCTGTGAGGCAGCAGTGCTAACCACTGTGCCACCGTGCCGCCCACAGCGGATGGCACTGCCCTAAATAAAAGACAAGACCAAGGATACCCCCTTGAAAGGTCAGTCGGATTGACCCCCCCGATGAAATTTATACTCTCCCATTACTGCCAGTTTAAATGACTCAGACTTTAAATGACTTTCAGTGTTAGACCACCCTCTAACAAATTGGAGCAATTCGCTAGTAACTAACAACATGGACAGATGACACACTCTCAACCGGCCAGACCTGACATGACATCCAGATAACCCTCTGACAGATAGGAAAATCGAACATCCCCAACTCACTATGACTCAGACTGTAACAACATATCTGCATCATGGACACGTGACACCATTAAGAGGCTAGTACAGCCTAAGGAAAACAGACAAACTTGGACTGCCAAACAGTAATTTCAGGTGTCACCACTAGTGGAAATGACAGGACACGAACGTGGGACACTGGCGGATTCAATATTGCCATGCCCTGAGGGACCAAGGATTCACAACACACTATTGAGTCTCTGATGGGTGCCTATTTGATGAGTGCACTCATTCACTAATTCAGGTGATGAAACAGCTCCTGACAGCCACCCAAGGTGAGGTGCAATGTTTCTGATCATCCAAAATCACATCTAGGCAAAAGTGAAGACTGCAGATGCTGGAAACGAGAGTTTAGATTAGAGTAGTGCTGGAAAAGCACAGCAGGTCAGGCAGCATCTGAGGAGCAGGAAAATCGACATTTTGGGCAAAAGCCCTTCACCGAGAATGGAGGCAGGGAGCTCCAGGGTGGAGATAAGTTGGGGGGGGTGGGGGCGGAGGAGGTGGCCTGGGAGAAGGTAGCAAAGAGTATAATAGGTGAATGGGGGCGGGGATGGAGGTGATAGGTCAGAGAGGAGGGTGGAGCGGATAGGCGGGAAGGGAGATTGGCAGGTCATGAGGACAGTGCTGGGCTGGAAGGTTGGAACTGAGGTAAGGTGGGGGGAGGGGAAATGAGGAAACTGGTGAAGTCCACACTGATGCCCTGGGGTTGAAGTATTCTGAGGCAGAAGATGAGGTGTTCTTCATCCAGGCGTCAGGTGGTGAGGGAGTGGTGGTGAAGGAGGCCCAGGACCTGCATGTCCTCGGCAGAGTGTGAGGGGGAGTTGAAATGTTGGGCCACAGGATGGTGAGGTTGATTGGTGCGGGTGTCCTGGAGATGTTGCCTAAAGCACTCTGCTAGGAGGCGTCCAGTCTCCCCAGTATAGAGGAGACCGCATCGAGAACAATGGATACAATAAATGACATTGGTGGATGTGCAGGTAAAGCTTTGGATGTGGAAGGCTCCTTTGGGGCCTTGGATGGAGGTGAGGGAGGAGGTTTAAAAGTCTATATCTCCACTTGATCCATAGATTACTGGAATGCAAAAAAGGGACAGACAATAGCAAGACCAAACTTAGAACAGAGAAACAACAGAAAAGTGAAATACTGAATGACTTAGCAACAGCATATGGAGCAGGAGTATCAACCATTAATGTCCTTGATTTAGCCGACATGGACAATAAACTCAAGAGTCCTGATCTGACAAGTAAAACAAGCTTTGGATACACTTAATGAGAATAGTAGGCAGAATGCCGAAAGGGAACCAGCAGCCTTACGGTAGCCGTGCTGGAAGGACACGCCAAAACAATAAACCAGATAATGAAAGGGAAATTAGAAGATGACAGCAGACAACAAAACCAAAACCTGTGCAGCATTTATGGACAGTGGATGATAGAACAATTGAGAGAAAATCTCAAACAGGTCAGACAGGGACAGGTTCCATCCTGAATCAGCAATAAACAGATACAGCTTATGCTTAGGGGAAAGAAACACTCCAAATGATCAGACTGCCAACTGAGATAGAGCTGAAAATGTGTTGCTGAAAAAGCGCAGCAGATCAGGCAGCATCCAAGGAACAGGAGAATCGACGTTTCGGACATCAGCCCTTCTTCAGGATCTCCAGCATCTACAGTCCTCACTTTCTCCTGCCAACTGAGATAATTGACCAAAGTCTGCTTCAATGACGACTGTAAAGGGATTTCGGGGAAAACTTTACGGATGGTATTAGGACTCCCAATAATTACGCAGGACAGAATTAGCCGAAGGGTGTTCAAAGTATAAAACATAGGCACTATTCAGGAAGATCTATGGATAGGATATGACGGTACCTTATATATGCGGTAGAGAAGGAAGGGAGGCTTATAGACACCATTTTGGACAAATGTTAACAAACTAAACAGTGATAACATGTCCATACCCAATTTATTTGAATGAACATGCACTGTGTGGCTTCAAGACAAACATCAGCCTGGCCAATCCACCTAACCTGCACACCACGGACACAGGGAGAATCGGCAAACCTCTATACAGACAGTCAACCGAGGCTGGAATTGAACCCGAGTCTCTGGCGCTGTAAGGCAGTTGTGCTAAACACTGTGCCACCCCTGGCATTCGCAGTGATTTTCCCCTGGATTGTTCACAACTTTGATATTGTATCTGAGCCAGAGATGAGCTTTCTACTACACATCTGCATCATCACAAAAACTGTCTCTGTATGATCCCTGGTCTCTAACCTTGCTGAAAGCCTTACCCATTTCCTTGTTGCCTCTCAACTTGATTAATCCGGTGCAATCCTGGCTGATTTCCAATGTCTGCAAATTTGCATCTATTCAAAACGTTGCTGCCTATATCATTACATAGGTAGGTCTCCTCTAACACTGTAGTTGTGTTCCAGCAAAACCTCATGTAATAGACAGTTGCTTTAATGAGAAAAGTGGGGTTAAGGGCAAACCAGCAAAAAAAATCACTCATGATTGCTCAAAAATCACCAAAACATCTAATGCAAAGTATAGCACAATCTGAATGAAGTAAATTTAACACAGTACTTTTAAAAAATGTAAGAAAGCTCCTCTCTGTACTGTCGGCTGATGACATTACGGTGCAGAGACTTTGGTGCAGACATTAACGCATGCGCAGAAAGACCAGCGCCGACATTGCACATGTGCAGAACAAAGTGCGTGAACCAATCCCGCTGGGACTGCATGGGGGTACCCGTCAACGAAGGGAAGTGATCTCAAAAATACTGTTCTCTAATTCTTCAGCGATGTCAAAGCCAAATCATACCGCTGAAACACGCATTATCCCAGACGAACCTGCATACTCTTCTACCCATTTTCCCTCCACTTGATAATCTACATGTGCCTGCCCAAGCAAGCCTCTATTTTTAAATTCTAATTCTTGGTTTCAAATAACTTAATGATCTTGCCCTTCCCAACTCTGTAATCCTCTTCGACTTCATAACCTCTCCACCCCCAAACCCCTGAGATCTGCAACTTCTGGTGTACTGAGCATTCCTGATTTTATCCACTCCACCTTAGCTGTTAATAAATTGAAATTGTTGCATGAGCTTTATGGAAATATGACTTCTGATAGGATCAAACTCTTCAGACTTATGCAGACATATGTTCTTAAAAATGCATTGCTGGAAAAGCGCAGCAGGTCAGGCAGCATCAAAGGAGAAGGAGAATCGACGTTTCGGGTTCTTGGCTGATTTAGCTTTCTCACCATACCGTAAAATCTACAGGCTATGGATGAAAGGTCAAATCACATTGGAGTTGGTAGAGTTAAAGGATTTTTCAGGATAAAATGGCAGAGACCTGAACAGGAGTAAGGATCAGGGTTCAGCTAATGGTTTGATGGGGAAAACAGAGAGGGAGCATATTGACAATGAGTAATAACAAGGACTATTAAGGAGGAAATGGGTATTGGGAAAGCAAAGCTGAACACATTGACAGCAAATTGGTCATGAAATATGAGATACAGCTTTACCTAACTTAAAGTTTGACATTACTTTAGTTCCCAAGGATAGAGATAGGAAAGCAGAAAAGAAAATTTAAAAAACGCCCGTGCGATGGAAACATTGACCCCTGCATTTTTGTAAACAAGTACCCCATTTCTAAGCTTCTATAACAGTAACAATATGTCTATTGCAAGAATAAAATATTACACACCATGAGCTGGACAAAACCACATGACTTTTGACATTTTATATATAGACTTTTTAATGTTACATTCATATTGGTACAAAAATGCCTTAATGATCCAGCCATTCCTTGAAACTTTCCCAATTTAAAGGTTACAAGAATGACCATGAAAGCACAATGTTAACAATAAATTGTAAAACTGAATCATGTTAACAGAGCAATATTTTCATTTAGATGTATAAAATATGAACACTGTTCCTATTAAAAAGATCTCTTCATAAGTTTTGAACAACTTTAAATTGTAGGCTTTCTGCATGCAATTCTTTAACAGTTGCAGATATGCACACACACTATTGTTCATAACAGATGTCAATGGTCCATTCATTACATTCTATATAATACGATCCACAGTATTTCAGGTTTCTTGAAATTTACGGTTACATAATAAACCTGCAGTAGCAGGCATGTCTACTTTAGCTCCAGCATACATCTTCACTATACGCTTTGAATCAGTTTGCAGTTCATCAATGTGGGAATTCAGCAGCTTCTCCAACACTCGAGCTCTATCTTCTTCTTCTTTAAGGAAATGCTCTGTTACTGAAGAAATGTCTGACATCTCTGTGGGATTCTAAACATTACAAAATAAGTAAGTCACTTCAGTTATACTAGTCCTTCAATATGAAACACAACATTGATAAGTCAGCTGAACTATAGTGATCCCACTAAAAGGTTGTTCTCGTTTCATTGCTTGAAAATCACAAATTGCTTCATCTTTTCAAATGTAATTGCAACTAAATTTGTAGTTACGTCAGATGTTGGTTCAATAATGTTTCTTTGCTCTGGACATTGGGAATTTAATGGACATTTGTTAAACACAGTGCAACTATTTGAACTTCACTGACTGGTCTGTATTTAAGCAGATCTCCTGCTTTTTCTGCAATTCACTGGGCTTTCATAGAGACGAAAGTAGCGAGTGCATGTGTGGCAGTGGGGAAAGGCTATCCACTGGAAAGCACAGCATAAGAATGTAAAGTAAAATTTACCTCAACAGAATTTTATAATAAGGCAGTTGTGTCTGCATCTTCTCCAGGGAACCCTCTTCCTGCTTTATTATTTACACTGTTAATTGCTGATTACACAGCTTTTATTTTGTGGTCTCATTTTAAAAGATATAAATAGTTCCACCTTGATAGATATTTTCCCTCACAATTTTAAACTTACCATCTTTTTTCCATTCCAGAAAAGATAGACCTTTGGTCTTTGCAAACTACTACCCCATTCGCAAAGTTCTTTCTAAGTTAGTGCATATATCATCGTATGTAGATCCCTAACTGGATCTATTAAACCAGGTTTCTATCACTGTAACAGCATCGAAAGGGGCCTAACCAAAGTAGTCAATGACAAGCCTCTTTGACTGTGATGGGCTATTCCACCTTAATTTCTCTGAAGCTCTTGGCACCATCAGTCACCCAATCACAACAGAGACAGTCAGTTGCCCTCTCAGCTACCAGCAACCCAACTACTTGGAACTTGCACCACTTTCATTTACTCCCTTTAATTAACTGCCCCAAAATCAAACAGACTTTGACACTTTATTGATGAGACACTTAATGAAAATGTTGCATAAGCCCTGCCCCTCATACTAGAAAGAACCAAATGGAGCAATCATTAGAATTCTCTGTTCTCTGAATATTACAGTATTAACAAATTACTAGCTTACACTCTACAAATTAATATAAACCCCCAAAAAATGTCATTACTATTTTCTAACCAACAATTCTTTTCCTCTTCTCAGCCATTGCATGTACACAATCTTAGCATCTTATTGATTCACAAGCTGTCCTTAGCCTTTGATTCACTTCTCTTTGACACACCAGTTGTGGGGAATGCTTTTGTCTGCTTAGATATGTGATGGAATTTCCACTCTGTACCCTTCCTCCATTTTTAAAACTCTTTATAATCCAACTATTTGATCAAGAGTTTGGTCACAATTCTTAATATCTCCTTCAACTTGGCATTTACATTTGTTTGATTACACCTCTGGGAAACATCTTGCAGCATGGCTTCTCATTACAATGCAACATAAATGAAAGCTGATACATAACATGAGAATGAATCTGTCATCATTAAGTACATTTCTTCAAACAGTCGATTATGTTGAGATGAAGCTCATTGACATTCTAAAATCTTTATTTTGATGAGAATTATATTTCCAACCTATGAGTTACTTGATTACTGTTGTTAGGTGACACTGAGGGAAAGTCAAGCATTTCCATGTAGAGATGCATGTAAGGTTAGATGCCATGTCACCCACATCCTTCCTGTGAATCTCCTAATGATTGTTTCAAGAACAAGATGAAGGACTTCATATTTCTCAGGGAAAAAAAAACTATCTTCCCTATAACTAAAGAACCCCTATAAAACTATGAAAATTGATCACTTGGTAAACTATAATTTTCAAAAATGAAATTTCATAAATTGTCTGCTAATCATAACCTAGCTACAAGTAAAGATCCAATTATTCCTCTCAAGCAACTAACAACTACTAAAAATGCCAAATGTCTGTAGTCTCCAAACTCAATTACTCCAATCTCTGTTTGGTTGATTTCCATAAAGTTCAATTTAAAGAAACCTTCTCAGTCAATTTATTCCTCATGGTTAAGGTTCAAGTGTGTTTCCAAAATGCATGTTCATTACACTCACTCAAAGTACAACTTCTGTTTCATAACTTTATGGAAATGGAGGCATTAAAGCTAAGCAAATATTTAATGTTCATCGCCAACTAATTTGGAAAAGGTCTTCTTGTAATATAGCAGTCCTTAAATTTTAAAGACACCTATAGTCGTTAGGTAAGGAGTTCCAAGATTTTAACCAATGACAGTGAAAGAATAGTAACATAATTCCAAGTAAAGATGGTGTGTGAATTGGAGGGAAACTTGCTTGCAACTGGCAATATAATGTAACTGCTGCCCTTGACCATCTAGATGGTAGAAGTATTGGGTGTAGAAGGTGTGGCTGTACGAGTCTTGGTGAGTTATTACAGTTAGTTATTACAGATACATGATAAACACATACATATAATTTTCTCCAGACTGAAAGTGATTGGGCCTAATTTTATGTACCCTATTACACCTTACATCCTTGGCCCCCTCCATTGCCACATCAAATCCAACTGTAAATTGGAGGAACACCACCCCATCTTCCACCTAGGCAGCGTACAGCCTGGAGGACTAACATTGAGTTCTCTAATTTCAAATAATCTCCCTTCCCATCCCCCAGCTCTCTTCTCAGGCCATCTCCCACCTTCCATTCCCCTCAGCCACCTATCAGATTCGTCCCTCCCATTGACCAGCCAGGTTGTACCCCCTACTTGCCCTCACCTATCCCCATCTCACCACTCTGCCCCCCACACACCCTTATTTGCAGCTCCCCTTATACCCACCCCCAGTCCTGAAGAAAGTTTACACCCGAAACATTGACTTTGCCATTTCCTGAAGCTGCCTGGCTTGCTGTGTTCTCCCAGCCTCCTGTTTGTCTACAGCCAAATACTTCGCCAACTTGACAGCACACTGGCTATTTTAGTTCCGATAGAGGTCAATTTATCTCTCTGTGCTTTCTTTGTAGTTATTCCAGAATATGTTTTCATATCTATGCAGTCACTTGTTTTAATAGTAAAACACTGAAAATAGCTGTGATACAGATGAATATTATAATTATATTTATTGGCTAGGGTTCAGAATGAAAGTTCAGGACCAGTATGTTCCAGTATGGAGGAAGGACATGGATGGCAAGGGACCCTTTTATAATGAGGGAGATTGTGAATTTAGGCAGAAGGAGAAAAGAAAGCAGATGTAAGGTTTAGGAAACTAAAATTAGGTAGGGCACATGAGGAATTTGAAGAAAGCTGGAAAGTGCTGAAACAAGGAATTGGGAGAGCAAGAAGGAGCCATGAAATGATCTTAGCAAGTAGGGATAAAGAGAATCCAAAGCCATTCTATCCATACATTAGATACAAAAGGATAACTAGGGAGAAGGCAGGACCACTCAAGGATCAAGGAGGGAATTTGTGCTTTGCATTGGTATTCACGCAGGAGAAGGATATGGAGGACAGTGAGGTTAGTGTGGAGCATGCTACTATGCTAGGGCATTTTGAGATCAAGAAAGAAGTGGTATTGGGTCTTTTGAAGGACATTAAGATGGATAAATGGGATAAAAGGCTCAATGGGATCTATGCCAGGTTATTGAGAGAGGCAAGAGAGGATATTACTGTAGTCTTGACCAAGATCTTTGTATACTCACTAGTGCTGTTCTGCAGGGGTCTGTACTGGGACCTCTGCTTTATATATATATCATGCATTAAAATGACTTGGGGTTAGTAAGTTTACAAATGATACAAAAATTGGTGGAGTTGTGGATAATGTAGAAGGTTGTTAGAGGATACAGCAGGATATAGATCAGTTGCAGATACAGGTGGAGAAGTGGCAGATGGAGTTTAATCCTGGTAAAAAGTGAGATGCTGCACTTTTGGAGATCAAATGTTAAGGAAAAGTATACAGTTAATGGTGGGACCCTGAAGATCATTGAGGTGCAAAGGGATCTCGGGCTCCAAGTCCAATACTCCACGAAATGGCTATACAACTAGATAGGGTGATAAAGAAGGGGTATGGCAATACTTTATTGGTGGGGAAATTCAGCACAAGTGTCAGGGTGTCATGTTGCAGCATTGCAAGACTTTGGTTAGGACACATTTAGAGATGGTGTTCAATTCTGATCACATTATAGGAAGGATGTGGAGGCTTTGGAGCGGGTGCAGACAAACTTTACCAGGATGCTGCTTGGATTAGAGGGTATGAGCGAAAAGGAGAGGCAAGTAAAACTCAGGTTATTTTATCTGGAGCAGCAGAGGCTGAGGGGAAACTTGATAGAAGACAATAAAATTGAGATAGGGTGGATGGTCAGAATCATTTTCCCAGATTTGAAATGTCTCATACTCAGGGCCATGCATTTAAGATAAGAGGAAGTAAATTCAAAGGAGACACAGAGATAGGAGTCTGGAACACATTGCCAAGGGTGGTGGTGGAAGCAGATACACTAGGGGCATTTCAGGAACTTTTAGATAAACACATGAATATGCAATGATGAGAGGGATATAGATCAAAGGCAGGTAGAAGGGATTAATTTGGTGTCATGTCTGGCACAACAACATGGGCTGAAGGGCCTGTTCCTGTGCTGTACAGTTCTATTATCTATTATCCATTTATAGAATGTGAGAATCACTGGCTAATGCAGAATTGTGGCATTCCTAATTGCCCTGGAGAAGGTAGCAGTGAACTGTCTTCATGAATCTTTTCAGTCCTTGGATATAGGTACATCCACAGTGCTTTTAGGAAGGGAGTTCCAGGATTTTGACTCAGCGACAGTGAAGGAGGAGTAATAGTGTTCTAAGTTAGGATCATGAGTGCCTAGGAGGGAAAAGTGCCCATGGTGGTTTTCCCATATCTGGTCCCTTCGTCCTTCTAGGTTGTAGAGGTTGCAGATGTGTTGGAGTTACACCCAAATGCAGTGTGTCTAGAAGATGCACACGACTCCTACTATGCATCAGTAGTTAAGGGAATGACTGTTGAAATGGTTTATTGAGTGCTGTTTTGTCCCAGATGGTGTCAAAAAGTTTCTTGAGTGTAGTTAGAGCTGCAATAAAAAAGTGCAACAAGTCTGGCAGCATTTGTGGAGAGAAAGATGAATTGATATTTTCAGTCCAGTGACTTAAAAATACGGGGTAGACCATTTAGGACAGAGATGAGGAGAAACTACTTCACCCAGAGAGTGGTGGCTGTGTGGAATGCTCTGCCCCAGAGGGCAGTGGAGGCCCAGTCTCTGGATTCATTTAAGAAAGAATTGGATAGAGCTCTTAAAGATAGTGGAGTCAAGGGTTATGGAGATAAGGCTGGAACAGGATACTGATTGGGAATGATCAGCCATGATCATATTGAATGGCGGTGCAGGCTCGAAGGGCTGAATGGCCTACTCCTGCATCTATTGTCTATTGTCTATTGTCTATTGTCTTTTTTCAGAAGGGCTAACCATATTACTGTGGGTCTGGAAACACATTTAGGCCAGACCATGTATGAAGGCCATATTTCCTTCCCAAAAGTACATTAGTAAACCAGGAAGCTCTTATGACAATGGTTACATGGTTGCCATTACAGGATGTCTTTCAGAGAATCATGCAGTACAGAAGAAGCCCTTCAGCCCATCAAGCCTGTACTGCCAGAAATACAGTACCACCTATACTTGTACCACTTTTCTGCACTAGGCCCATAATCTTGAATGTGCGTATTTCAAGTACACATCTAAATACTTTTTTAAAAGGTTGAGGTTTCCCATCGCATCTGCCCTTCTCAGGCAGTGCATTCCAGACCCCTACCATCCTCTGGCTGAAACAGTTTTGCTTCAAATCCCCTCTAAACCTCCCTCCTTTCACTATAAAATTAAGCCCTCTTGTTATTGACCCTTAACTAAGGCCAGCTTGACGACTTTCCTGATTAACATGCATCACTTGAATTTTTAACTACAATACATTTGGTGCCTTTATCCAAGTCCCTGATATAGATTATAAATATGAAGCCCAGCACTGATCCCTCTGGCACCCCTAGTAATAGCTTGTGAACCTCAAAGTGACCTATTTATCCCTATTTTCTGTTTCCAATCCGAACTAATCTAATATGTTATCCCAATACTGTGAGCTCTTAATTTTCATTACTGACTCGTATTTATTTGGAATTTCATCATTGCTTTGGTCGGACTTGAACCCATATCCCTGGGTCTGGGTGGGATATTCTTTGGAGGATCAGTACAGCTTCAATGGGCTGAATGGCCTGTTTCTGCACTACAGGGACTCTATGATTCCATGCCATTTCAATACATTACCTTGATTTCATGCTAACATTTCCATCCCTAGGCCTATTGCAAAGTTCCAACGAAGCTCCTGCAGAATGGTGGAACAGCTTCTCTTTTTCCGCTTGGGTATTTCAAAGCCTCAAGATAAATATTGAACATGGTCCTCCATTTGGTGTAATCCTGGGTTAGTTGTCCAAAAAGCTGATTTCCATATCTAACATTAACAAATATTTTGCATTTAGATCTCACTTTTATCACCATTAGAACTCAGTTGTCTTTTGCCCTGGGCACTCTCATCACAGGTTCCCCTCCGACTTTGTCAACAACATAAAAATCAACATTCTCCAGCCCTCTTCAGTTTTGAAGAATAGTTCTTAGACTCAAAGTGTTAACTCTGCTTCTCTTTCCAAAGTTGCTACCAGACTGGCTGAGTTTCCTTAGCACTTTCTGGTTTATTTCACATCACTAGCATCCACAGTATTTTGCTTTTGTAGAAGACTACGTTAGTGTAGAAGTGGGAACAAGCAGGCTTGTGTGCAAAAAAGTCATTGACACTGGGCTAAATGGGTTGTTTCTATGGTATAATCTCTGATCATAATTTGTGTGTAAGCTTTTTTTTCTGATTAAAATATTTAAAAAACTTTTGAGAGTTCAGAGAATATTGAGATCTTACCAGGAGTTGCAATAGTTCTCACCATGGTGCAATTATCACCAAATAACATCATTTCTGATCTTAAGATGGAAGGAAACTCATTAATGAAGCAGCTGAAGGTGACATTACCTTAAAGAACACCTACTGAAATGTCCTGGTGCTGAGATGACTGACCCCCAATAACCACAATCATAGTGTGGAAATAGGACATTTGGCCCAATAAGTCACCACCAACCCTCCGAAAAGTAACTCGTCCAAACCCATTCCCCTACCCCTACCCTATCATTCTACATTTACCCTAAATAATGCACCTAACCTACACATCCCTGACCACAATGGGCAATTTAACATGGTCAATTCACCTAACCTGTACATCTTTAGATTGTGGGAGGAAATCAGAGCACCCGGAGGAAACGCATGCAGACATGAGGAGAATATGCAAACTCCACTCAGATAGTCACCCGAGACAGGAATTGAACTTGGGTCCCTGGCGCTGCAAGGCAAATGGACCTCACCACCAGGGATATATTTCCCTCCCCACCACTTTCCGCCTTCCGCAAAGACCATTCCCTCTGTGACTACCTGGTCAGGTCCATGCCCCCCAACAACCCACCCTTCCGTCCTGGCACCTTCCCCTGCCACTGCAGGAATTGCAAAACCTGTGCCCACACCTCCCCCCTCACCTCCATGTAAGACCCCAAAGGAGCCTTCCTCATCCAAAGTTTTACCTGCACATCCACCAATGTCATTTATTGTATCCGTTGTGGTCTCCTCTACATTGGAGAGACTGGACGCCACCTAGCAGAGCGCTTTAGGGAACATCTCTGGGACACCTGCACCAATCAACCACACCATCCTGTGGCCCAACATTTCAACTCCCCCTCCCACTCAGCTGAGGACATGGAGGTCCTGGGCCTCCTTCACCGCTGCTTCCTCACCACCTGCTGCCTGGAGGAAGAACACCTCATCTTCTGCCTTGGAACACTTCAACCCCAGGGCATCATTGTGGACTTCACCAGTTTCCTCATTTCCCCTTCCTCCACCTCACCCCAGTTCCAAACTTCCAGCTCAGCACTGTCTCTATGACTTGTCCTACCTGCCTATCTTCCTTTCCACCTATCCATTCCACCCTCCTCTCTGACCTATCACCTTCAGCCCCACCCCCATTCACCCATTGTACTCTTTGCTACCGTCCCCTACCCTCCTCCCTGACCTATCACGTCCATCCCTACCCCCATTCACCTATTGTACTCTATGTTACGTTCTCCCCACCCCACCCTCCTCTCATTTATCTCTCCACTCTGCAGGCACTCTGCCTCTATTCCTGATGAAGAGCTTTTGCCTGAAACGTCGATTTTCCTGCTCCTCGGATGCTGCCTGAACTGCTGTGCTTTTCCAGCGCTACTCTAATCTAGAATTTTCCACAATGCCAAACAGATGCCAGTGTTATGACTGTACTAGAACAACTGGCTAGGGGCAAAATGTTGTCAGAGTCCATGGCTTTTGCAGTATCCAGTGCTTCCATCTGTTTCTGATGTTACTTGGAGGGAATCAAATTGGTTGAAGATTGGCATCTGTGATGCTGGGGATTGCTGGAGGAGGCCATGATGGATTATCGAATTGGCAGTTTTTGCCAAAGAGTACGCCAGCCACAGCTTTTAAATCATATTCTCCTCCTCTATTTTTCCTGCCAAAGTGAACCGCCTCATATTTTTTCACATTATACAGCATCTAGCAATTTTTTGTCCAATTACTTAGTCTGTCTCTATCCCTTTGCAGATTCTTTATGTCCTCCTTAGAACTTGCATTCCCATTATCCCGCCATCATTTGCAAATTTGGCTACGATATAGCCCGCCCGTTTATTAAAATCGCTAAGCTGTTGAGGCCCCAGCACTGATTTTTGTGACACTCTATTGGTTAGTTAGCCATGTTTAAAATGGCTCATTTATCATGAATCCTTGTTTCCTCTTACTTAATCAATCCTTTGCCCATGTTAATATGTTGTCATGGCACCAAGAACTCTTACTTCTGCAGTAACCTGGAAAGTAGCACCTGAAGGAATGCTTTTTGGAAATCCAAATTCACTACATCTACTGGTTCCCCTTTATCCACTCTGCTTCTTGCATCATTAAAGCCACCTAATAAATTTGTCAAACATTATTTCCCTTCACAACACTATGTTGACTTTGATGAGTAAAACTAGTTTTATGATTCATGAAACACTGAGGAACCCCAATTATCTGAATGAGATGGGTAGGCAGTATTTCATTCGTATAATTGATTATTTGGTTAATTGATTCAATGCCTCTCCTCTAGGGTTCGGAGTTTTCTGAAGTTTTCTTTTTCCTCGCTCTGCCTCCCTTGCTCCCTCTCTCTGTCTCTGAACAGTTGAGAGTGTGGTGCTGGAAAAGCAGAAGAGCAGGAGAATCAATGTCTTGGGCTCAAACCCTTCATCAGGTGAAGGGCTTGTGCCCAAAACGTCGAAACTCCTGCTCTCGGATACTGTTATGCTTTTCCAGCACCACACTCTCCACTCTGATCGCCAGCATCTGCAGTCCCCACTTTCTCCTTTGTTTCTGTGCAGACACACACTTATGTGTAAGGGACCTGCAGCATAGCTGTAGACTCCGCCCCCCCACCCCAGTCACTTCAGTGGGATTGACACAACAAGCACTTGCTAAGTCCGCTCCTTGTTCAGGAGACTAGGCAGCAGCACAAAGCGTGTGAGCCCCTGTCCCCCCTGTCTTCCCCCAATCCCGTCCAAACCCACCCCTTCCCACTGTCTGCGCCCCTGCCACACACCCCCCTTCCATGGCAGTCGGACTGGACACAACACTCAGAATATTGCTACCTTTGTGGTTTTTGGGGGGGGGGGGGGGGAGGTGTGGTGAGTCTGAAAATAGCGCACACGTATAATTTTTACTGCAACTTTCTGACAGGTTCCACCTTTGCCCTGTACAGGACAATGTTGGAGAGATTATCTGGGTAAGGGGGATTTAGGGTACATCCCTGAGTAGTACTCAGGGAAAGTGCTGGGAAAGAGAGTGAGAGAGACACAGACAGTGAGAGATAGAGAGAGAGAGACAGACAGACAGACAGAGAGACAGACAGAGAGACAGGGAAAGAGAGCAAGACTGAGAGAGAGATAGAGAGACTGAGCGAGAGAGAGAGACACACACATGCACAAACACAGGGAGAGAGATGTAGAGAGAGAGACAGAGAGAGAGACAGAGAAAGAGAGAGAGAGAGAGAGAGACACAGACAAAAAGAGAGAGAGAGACACAGACAAAAAGGCAGACAGTCAGAGGGAGAGAGAGAAAAAGAAAGAGAGACAGCAGTCATTTGGAGATGGTGTCTGCTCCCATTGATGTCCAGGGCTGTTCTTGGCAGCATTTCAGTAAGCAGAGATCAATTTTAATCTTTGTAAACAAGATGTGATTGGTGTTGAAAACACCACTTTGATATAATGTTTCTATCGGCACCTTGAGATCTTCTTCGGATAATCCGAAATTCGGATAATTGTTATTCGGATAATCAAGGTTCCTCTGCATTCTCCTACGACATTCTTAATGATGGATTCAAGCATTTTCCCAGCAGCAGATGGTAGATTGACTGGTCTATGGTTTTCTGCTTTCTGTGGCCCTAATTTCTTGAATAGAGGAGTTAAATTTGTGATTTTCCAATTCCAGGGACCTTTCCAGAATCTAGTGAATTTTGAAAAGATTGCCATCATTGCAACTGTTATCTCTGTAACTACTTCCTTTAAGACCTCAAAATGCAGACCATTGAGTTCAGCAGACCCGAGAGATTTTTTTCTTGTAAATGTCTGTTTTAAGTTGTTCCCTATTGTCCCAGGTTTCTATAAGAGAGATACCTTTTGTGACTTCTATATTGAAGACTAATATACATTCTTAAATTCTCTGCAGTTTTCTTGTTTCCCATCATTAATTCCCTAGACTCACCCTCTCTAAAAGGACCTTTTTGTTTTGTGTTCCCTTACTGCTTATATACGGTGGAAGCATTTACTGTCTCATATTTATGTTTCTTGCTAGTTTTCATATATTCCAATTTCGCCCTTTTTAAAGTTGTCCTTTGCTCTTTTACTTAAATTTTCCCAAACAATTGCGTTACCACGAATCTTTATAACAACATAGGTTTTTTTCTTTCAACTTAGTACTATTTGTATTGTGCACCACTAACCACTTTTTGGACAGTCTTTATTTTTCAATGGAATACATTGCTCTTAAGATGTCTGCCATTGATTCTAGTTCCCGTATCACTTAACCCATTTTCCCACTTGCTTTAGCCAATTCTAGTTTCATAATTCATTTTATTCCAGTTGCAGAAAGTTCCTGTGATTTACATTTTGTGCTGAACAGAAATCTATAATGAGTCTTGATTCCACACTCTATTTGATGAACACCTAAGAATTGCAGCCCTACACCTCTTGAGTATGAGTAATGGAATAAACAGCCTCCCTCACCAAACCCAAATTAACGATTGATTTGGTGAATGGAGTCCACATATCACATCACCAGTGATTATTATCAAGTAATAATAATATTTTAAGCCAACTGAACACCCTTATTTTGTAATAACGATGTTCAACGTTTAGTGGTAATAGGTAAAAGTAAAGGCTGTTCTTTACATCTATTGACTTCTATGAATGATTATTAATTTTTAAATTACTAAGTTTGTGTACAATTCTCACTGGGGCTAAATCTTACTTTTGTGCTTGAATTCTTTGAGATTGTGAAATATATAATATACATGTTTTTACAGATACCCAAGTTTTCAAAATTAACATTGTTTCAGAATGAATATCTTCCTTAATACTTAGAATCATAGAAGTGTACAGCACAGAAGGAAGTCCGTTTAGCCCAATATGCCTGTGCAGGCTCTTCAAAATATATTTAAATTAGTCCTTTGCTCCTTTCTCATAATTCTCCATATATTTTTCCTTTACAAGCATTTATTTAATTCCCCTTTGGTGGTTACTATTGCATCTTCTACTGCCCTTTCACGGAGTATATACAGGTGCAGCTGAATCAACAGTCAAGGTCACATAGATTGGCAAAAGAACCACTTAATTTCCTGTCCCTCATGTTATGCGTTTATATTTATGACTATGACAGCTCAGTGTCACAAGAAATGGTCCACCCATCAAGGAAGACATCAAGGGAGCTTGCTCAGGATGAAATGGTCACCTTACTCTGAGTGTACTATTCAATGTTGGATTTTGTGTAAGAAAGATTGACTTAGAGAGTCAATATGCATAGAAACAGACCCTTTGGTCCAACCAGTCCATGCCGAACATAATCCCAAATTAGACTAGTCCTTCTTGCCTCTGCTTGACCCACATCCCTCCAAACCTTTCTTATTCATACATGTATATAAATAGTACTTGTAAATAAACAGTCATGATTCGGAGATGCCGGTGTTAGACTAGGGTGTATAAAGTTAAAAATCACACCACACCAGGTTATAGTCCAACAGAGTTAATACACAATTGTACTACTGTAATTCTGTGTTTTACCATCTTATACTCCACAACCACCTGAAGAAGGAGAAGCGCTCCGAAAGCTAGTGCTTCCAAATAAACCTAATGACTATAACCTGGCTGTGTTGTGATTTTTAACTTTATATAAACAGTGCTTTTCTTCTCCCAAAGAGTTTCACAGCCAATATATGTGAAGTCAAATCAATGTTTGAATACAGCAGTAAATCTTTGCAAGTTTGAATATACAACAAATAAGATTAACAACCAATCGAGCTGGTAGTTCGCTTTGTAGTTTAACGAATAATGTTTAGTCAAGATACCAAGATAATTTGTCTACCTTTTTTTTAAAAACCTGTTATTTAACCTATTTTACTAACCAACCTGGATGTTACCCCAAGACAACACTTCTATTTTTTTAATTTTTGTTTTTATTTAACCTATTTTTCTAATCAGCGATTCTGTTCAGCTAATCTGTTCAGCGATATTGTTATATATCTCTGGAGCAGTTGGAACTTGAACCCCGGTCTCTCCGTCCAGGTTTTAGGGACAATACCATAATACCAAAAAAGGTTCCTCAAGATAACTCTTCTACCTATTTTCCTAATCAACCTGTTCACAGATGTTATCAACACATTAGGAGTAGGTGAGACTTAAACTGAGACCTCTCAGTCCAGAGGTAGGCACACTACCTCTGCACCACAGAGACCCTCTAAGATAACTGTTATTCCTTGAATAATTATAGGATCCACCTGAGCAAACACATAATAGTGTTTCATCCAGCAAGTAGTATCTGTGATAATGTACATTTATTTAATGCTGTGATCTCACTTTGGTAATGTTATTTGAACTTTTCAACCTGGAGGCAAACTTGTTGCCATCAAATGAATCTGTGCTGGTGCTCCTCCCAGCTGTCAGTGCACAATAGCACCTCTCTGAAACCTTGAAGAGAAGATATACCAAGAAGGTAATCAAAGTGCCACATGCCTTCTTGCTGAGTTTGTAAGATTAATATACAAGTTCTAAAAATTATAAACACTCACCAGAGGCAGGAAACTCTCCTCAGGATGAACGTAGGTTGGAGAAATAGCAGGAATATTTACACCTGGAAATGGCTCACTTGCACTATCATTGCTATGCCAAGAAGAGATGCTGTTAGCTGTCAGTAGTTTTGTAGGATTTGGCTTCCTTTCTGGTGAAAACTCTCTGCTTTTATTGCCTGCAAATCCAGGTACAGAATTTCGAAAGCTGTTTTGAATGCAGTGGTCCTTCTGAAGGTTCCTAATTTTTCCCTCGTAATGATGGATAGTTTCATCTAGTTTGGTTTTCATTGCAGACATTTGTTGTTCATTTTCTTGGCGAAGTTTCTGAACTTGCCTAAAATTTTCAAAATAGAAGTAGACATAAATTCATTAAATTTCTCACTGATCAAATCCAATTATACAATTTCATTTCCCGAGAACACATACGACATCTCATACCAATACAGGCCTTATTAAAGCTTTTAAAAAGTCTCATCTCTCCTAAAAAAGATATGATTCTACTGCCAGCTGCCATCTTGTATCTCACAAAGCGGCATTCATTACATATAATTTCAGTGAGTTAGAGAGGCTGATCTTTTGTTCATCTGACATTGATAAAAGATTACTTTCAAAAATCACTGAACAGTAGATAATCAAGTTGTTTTTACATGGTACATTTAAGTGAATAAAATGTTCCAAGTATAAAGTTGATTTATTCCTTCATAACAAGAGTATTGAGGTTTCCTAACATCGACTATGCTAAAGCAGACAGGACAATGAAACTGAAACTTTGGCTAGTAACATAAAAGTTAGTGCATCAGCCTACGAAACCATCAAAAGGTCTTGCTCAGAATGAAGGGATCATCCCACTCTTATCCTGTGCATTTTCATTAGGACTCTTGGACTTTATAATTATTAAAAAGTCTAGGAAGCACTTATCATAAAAGCCCATCTGGTACCCAATTTAAATGCACAAAACGGAATGGAATCTGTAATCATTACCTGGTCTGACCTACACAAGATTCCAGACCCCAGAACAATTTGTTTACACTCAACCACCAGGAGTGATGGTAAGATGTCAATTAGCACATTAATAGTTAAGTTCATACCCACTCTCCCTGAATCCAACACAAAATTAGCAGCAGCTCATTGATTAAACACGTCTCCAATGTCCTTTAAAAACTAGCAAAAACTTATATTCACCAACAGCCTTCTGTATGTGAGGCAGTTGCTCGATCTTACAATCAAACACTCTGCCAGATTGACGGACCTGGTGTCAGGCAGAGGCTTGGCAGCTGAAAACCATGCACCTGCCCTTGCTTGATCCCCTCACCATGTGATTTTCCCATCTTAGGATTCTTATCCCACTTCCAACAACCATTACCTGGGGTTTCTCTGTGATCCTGTGAATCGTGTGGGTGAAGTACCACTAGCAGCCATTGACACTAGAGTAGTCTACAATTCTTGTTAGGTGATTTCTGCCACATGGGACCTCAACTGTGTTGAAGGCCTGAGAGTGGCCAATTAAGTGCCTGAAAGGTGCCTGATTCCATCTGCCCTAATCCATGTATCTGATGGGTCTTCCCTCCTTGTTCTCTGACTGGAGCTGAGTCTGACAGATTTCTGGCTTGAAAATTTGGGCATAGCAAGATCAGCCGACTCCTCCTCCATCATAGTCTAAAAACTTGTACCTTACTTTCAATGAGTTTCTGTCTCAAGTAGGTCACATGCATTTATCTCTGGCAGGGTTAGCAGGAGGTGCTAACAATTACATTTTACATCAGACTAATGGAGGCAGTATAACACATGATTTTCTTATGAAGTCTAGCAGTTCTAATACTTCATATCCTTCCAAATGTATGGTGCCCAGAATTGGAAACAATTGAGGCCATCCTATTATTTAAGGTCAGCATAACTTTGTTACTTTTGTACTATATACCTGTTTACAAACTCACTCTCCCGTATACCTTTCCCAATGTTTCTCAACTCGTCCTGACACTTTCAATCATTTGCCCGAGTAGATTTTGAGGTCCCTGTACTCTTGCACTTCCTGTGAAATTGCATAATTTATTTCTTATTCAGTATAATGTCTCATTTCACATTTCTCAGCATTAAATTTCATCTGTCATCACTTCAGCATTCCACAAATGTACATCCACTTGTGGTATTATACTAAGTTCCTTGCAGTTGACAATAATTCTCATTTTTAAGCCATCTGTAGATTTTGAAGATGATCCTTGCACATAAAGTCTAGGTTAGTATATACATCAAGAAAAGTAATTGTCAGTAGATGGTCCCCTGAGAAATTTCACTATATACCTTCCTCCTTTCTGAAAAGCAAACATTCACTACTATTCTGAGTTTCATGACACTCAGTAAATCTTGTGCTCATCCTGTCTTTTGTGTTTATGGGCTTTAGCGTTACTGATAAGTCTGTTACTACAGAATCTCAAAACTGCTGCAGTATAGAAGGAGGCCATACAGCATTGTATGTCCCTCCTTTGCTGTGACTTTGTGTTTCTTAAATGATTTTTAGCGATTTCACCCATATTATTCCACGGAAATCCAACCCCATTTGGATCATCCGAGGTCTGTCCTTAGAACATCATTCTAAGTTATCCTTAATTAATGTGAATGTGCATATCCATGTTCTACAACCAATGTTTATATTGAAGCAGTAGTCGAAATAAACCTTTTCTGTATCATGCTCTGTGTAAAGTATCACCTGATAATGTTTCTGAATTATCGTTAGCTAGTTTGAGCATGTATATCCATGGGTGGAATCACATAGGGGTCTGAGTGATGTGGGCTATGGTGAGATTTGTGGCAGACACAGGCAAAGCTTATCAGGACATTGGGAACATTTCACTCCATCTTTTATGTTTTTGACAAGTGGCACAGCAATCTTTCACACAGAAGTGAAAAATTGCCAACTAAGGGCCATTATTGCATATTAAATACTTTGTTGACAGCCCAATTTGCTTCAGTAATATTCAGCTTTCTCACTTACCAAACTCAACCAACAAACTGAATATTGAAATCACCCAACATGGAAAGCAGGTTCAGCTCAGCCCTTGCACCAAATGACCCCTCGTGGCACTTTGGGCAACATCGTAGGGTACACTCCATGCACCCCCAATCCACATACAGTGGCATTCAATACATGACAACCTTTAACAACCCTCATTGCATATCTTTGGTTAATTTACAGGATGCTTTGTACTTCAGTGCTGCACTATCATTGCAATGCTGCAGCAAGGGCAGACATCCAACTCAGGGACTGGACAGCCTGCATCATTAGGGTGCTTGCTCACTGTCACATTACTCATTCACTTTGACTTGACCTGAATGCTCACAGCATCCCTTGTCTTGCCTTGCCTTGCCTTACTTAAGAGTTGTCCCATCAGCCATTCAGCGCAGACAAAAAGGAAGGTTGTCAGCAGATCAGGTCAAGGGTATTGCCTTTGCTCAGGAAGTCCCAGCACAACAACAGGCATGCCTACAGCAAATAGACTGTAGTGATTCAAGAAGTCAGTTCACTACCACCTTCTCAAGGCAACCAAGGACAGGCAATAGATGTCAGCTAGTCAGAAATGCCCATACCTCACAAGTGAGTGAAATGAAATTCAAGGGCTGCAGGCCAAGGGTTTGGATATTGTCAGTCACTGAGGGTGATCAGACTCAGACCCTTTTCAAGTGAGCATAGAGTCATAGTTTAATGTTGGGCAACCTACCATTTCTCCCAAGTCTTACTAGTTGATTGGGTGTTGCTTTCCTCTTAAAATGAGAGATAGGTAAGTATAGGGAGCTGAAAATGATTGGCACATCTGTTACTTTTGGTCTAGAAAGGGAGGTGTCCAGAGCAAATGAGTAAGCAGCACAGAGAGCATGTAGGGCTTTTGCATGGAGTTGTGGAGAAGAGGTTGGGTCCAGTAAGGAATGGGAGGAGATCAGGTTGGGTCCAGACAAGGGGATGGGCCATTGGTTCATGGATGTATTGGATCAGAGTCTGAGGATGTATGTCGTGTGGGAAAGTTGTAGTTGGGAGCGAGAGAGTTGAGTGTTTAATAATTACTCAGGAGTTAGAAAAAAATGTTTAGTTGTCTTTTTTTTTGGAATAACTATTTTACCTAATTTCATTGTAATCCTCCAAAGTCACCAATTTAAATGGAGACTTTTGGAAAGTTCCAGGCATAGAGGAATTACCCAGCAGTAATATCACTGCCAGGTAATTCTTTCAGAGTGTACTATGATGGGGATTCTGTAGTTTGACCATGTGTATCTCCTAACTATGCAGGTGTAATGACGGTATGGCAGGGGAAAAGTCAGGCCAATAAATAAAATGCCTCTCATGTCAGAACAGAACAACATAGAATGTAGAACAGTACAGCACAGGAATAGTCCCTAAGGCACATGATATTCCGCAGAACATGATGCCAAATTAAAATAAGCCCTTCTGTCTGTCCTTGGTCCATATCCCTCCACTCATTGTACATTTGTGCATTTATCTGAAAGCCCCTTAAACACCCCTTTTGTATCTGCCTCTAACACCACTCGTGGGAGCGTGTTCCAGATACCGACCATGCTGTGTAAAAACTTACCCCTCACACTTCTTTTGAAATCCCCCCTTGGCCCTCACTTTAAATGCATGCCCCCTAGTAATAAACATTTCAACTCTGGGAAAAAGATCCTGACCATCAACCCTGACCATGCATCTCATAATTTTATAGACTTCGATCAAGTCTCCCCTTAGCCTGTCCCCCTCCAGAGAAAACAATCCTAGTTTTTCTAGCCTTTCCTTATAACTCATACCCTCTAATCCAGGCAACATCTTGGTAAACCTCATCTGCACCCTCTCCAAACCTTCCACATCCTTGCAGTAATGTGGCAACTAGAATCAAAGTGCAGCCTAACCAAAATCTTATGAAAGCTACAACGTTACATCCTGACTCTTGTCCTCACAGTGCCCTGACCAATAAAGGCAAGCATGCCTTTTCATCCAAGTCATTTATATTTATCGCAAATTGCAGAGATCCCAATGTAGTCTCCATTTAAATTGGTGACTTGAGGATTATAATGAAATTAGGTAGAATAGTTACTCAGAAAAAAATACTACTAAATATATGGTTCAAGTCTTGAGTAACTATTAAACAGACTCAACTCTCACTCTCCCAACTATAACTATACCACTAGTCACAGACCTCCAGCCAGAAAAACAACTTCCCATCAACACCCTCTGTCTTATATGGGCAAGCCAGTTCTGAATCCAAATGGCCAAATGTCCGTGGATCCCATGCATCTTAATCTTCTGGATGAGCCTACCTTGAGGGACCCTGTCACAAGCCTTACTAAGATCCTTGTGGATAATTTTGACTGTTCTATCCCCATTGATAATCACCACAAAAAAAAATCAAGTTTATAAGACATGGCCTGCTCTGCATAAAGCCATGCCGACTGTCCCTAATTAGGCCATGGTTAATCCAAATACATGTAAATCCTATCCCTAAGAATTTTCCCCCATAGCTTTCTAACCACTGATGAAAAACTCACTCGTCCATAATTTCCTGGATTATCCCTAGTTCCCTTCTTGAACAGAGGAACAGCTCCTCATGAAACCTCTGGTACATCTCCAGTGCTAGCAAGGATACAAAGATCTTGGTCAAGGTCCTAGTAATCTCCTCCTTTGCCTCTCTCAATAACCTGGGATAGATGCCATTGGGCTCTAGGGAATTATCCACCTTCATGCTCTTCAAGAAATCTAACACCACTTCTTTCTTGATCTTAAAATGCCCTAGTATATTAACATGCTCCATGCTAATCTCACTAAGCACCATGTCCTCCTCCTACGCGAATAGTGACACATTTAGGATCTTGCTCACATCCTTTGACTCCAAGTACAAGTTCCCTCCTTTGTCCTTGAGTGCTCCTCCTCTCTCCCTAGTTATCCACTTGTTTCTAAAGTAGGTGTGTCATGCCTTGGGATTCTCTTTAAACCTACTTGCCAAGGTCATTTCATGGCTCTTCCTTGTTCTCCTTATTCTGTGCTTGAGTTCTTTTCCACTTTCTTTATATTCCTCATGGGCCCTAATTTTAACTTCCTAAATCATAGATATGCTTATTTTTTCCTTTTGACTAAATTCACAACCTCTTTCGTTACCCAAGTGTCCCTTATTTCTCCATTCTTGTCTTTCAGAAATTATCTTTTTGTTTAAAAACTTAGCCTCAATTTTATTTGGGGATAGTAGGAGCAGTCAGTGTAAATAGTGTCCCAATCAGGCTGACTCCCAATTTTAAATTGTAAATGGAAATGACACCTGCCTCAAGCTGACATGATTTCCTCTATTTTTTGCAGATCAAGCTTTGATGAAGACAATGTAGGTGAGACTTAGTGAGGTTTCAAGCTCCCCCTCTCCACATACCCATGGAAAACATCCAAGCTACTGAAAGCAAAATGGATGAACTCCGATCTAATCTTACCTTCCAGAAGGAACTGAAAGACTGCTATATGCTCTGTTTTATGGAGACATGGCTCACTCCTGCTATACCCGAGTGTGCCTTACAAGAGGAGGGGTTTTCTATACATTACATGGACCACACAGTATCCTGGTGTATTACGAAGAGCAGACGGGTATGCCTCCTAATCAACACATGTTGGTGCTCAGATGTGGCAACCCTGACAAGCCACTGCTCCCTGGACCTAGAATACCTAACAATGAAACGCTGTCCCTACCATCTGCCATGTTAGTCCCCCTTTGCTATCCTGAAAGCAGTCTACTTACCACCAAATGCAATAGTGCAAAATGCTTTAGATGAAATTTACACCACTACAGACACTCTGGAGACAAAATTCCCTGAGGCCTTATTTATGGCGGCAGGCAACTTCAACCAGGCCAACCTCAAGAGGGTGCTGCCAAAATACCAGCAGCACGTCTCTTGCCCCACTAGAAGACTGAACATCCTTCACCACTGCTACACACCATCAATGATGTATACCACTCCATGCTTTGGAAAATCAGACCACAATGCTGTGTTCCTCCTCCCAACTTACAAGCAGAAGTTGAAACTGGAGAACACTTCACAGAAAGTAGTACAATGCTGGTCTGTGGCAGTGGAAGAGCTTCTCTGGGACTGCTTGGAATTTCTGGACTGGACCATATTCAAGAACTCAGCGGATGACCTAAAAGAGTAGCTGTGCACCAAAAGAAGTCAATCCAGGTGTTCTCCAACTGGACCCCTTGGATGAACCAGGAAATCCACCCCCTGCTGAAGACCAGTCATGTAGCATTCAAGTAGGATGACCCAGACCTATACAGAAAATCCAGATATGACCTCCACAAAGCCATCAGAGATACCAAAATGCACTACCATACTAATTTAGCCCAAACCAACCATATGGACACCCGCCACCTGTGGCGAGGCCTACACAACGTAACAGGATACAAAATGAAGCAGAACAAGATCGTGGACAAAAACAGATTCCTACCTGATGCTAGCTATGTTTGGATTGAGCTAAATGCCAACAATGCAGTGTCACACAACCTTACAGCCCTGGATGTACCTATTCCCTCCATCACTGCTGCAGATGTCAGATTGGTCTTCCCGAGAGTCAACCCGAGGAAAGTAATGGGCCCAGACAGAGACCCCAGCTGTGCACTTAGATCCTGTGTGGATGAGCTGGCAGAGGTATTGCTGACATCTTCAACATCTCCTTGCTACAAGCCAAAATTCCCTCATGCTCCTATGGAAGTTATTCTGGCAGTTATGTAGTTAACTTAGTGTCGCAATGTATGCCTGGGGTCACGTTACAGGGCTCCAGTAACAGATAATGGTAATGCGTTGTGATAGGCTAGTTAAATCACTGGGAGATGAGCTAATGTTGAAGATGATTGTGTTGTAATATGATAGGTTAAGTGTGATGGAGGGACTGAGTGTGGCAGATGATGATTTGAAAGTCAAAGCAAGCCAGCACATTGGCTATGCGATTATCTGATAAGCACGGGACCAACAATTGTATAAACTGGAGGAGAACAAAGAGCTTATGGGGAGTCAAGGAAGATATTTTGCTGGTTCCCACAGCTTTGATTTTGCAAGATTAAAGTTTAAGTTTGTGAAGGATTTTCTGTATCTCCTGGAAACCTCTTATAGGACATTGAGTGATTCTTCCACAACACTTCAAGAAGACCACCATCATTCCAGTACCAAACTAATCGCATGCAATGTGCCTGAATGACTACTGCCCAGGTGGGCTCTGACCTCCATAATCATGAAGTGCTTCAAGAGGCTAGCCTGCCTTGATCTACTGCAGTTTGCTTACTGGCAAAACAGGTTCACATCAGATACCATTTCCCTAGCCCTATAGTCATCCCTGGAACATCTGGATAACAAGGATACGTACATCAGGTTCCTATTCATCAACTACAGCTCTGCTTCAACATCAGGATTCCTTCCAGATGATCTCAAACCTGTGAGATTTAGGTCTTGGTTCCACCTTCTGCAATAGGATCCTCATCTTCCTAGGCCACAGAGCGCAGTGAAGATAGACACAGCACCTCGTCCATGATAGTCCTCAACACTGGTGCCCCACAAGGATGGGTTCTCAGCTCTCTACTTTAATCCTAGTATATTCATGACTCTGTGGCCAAATTCCACATGAATGCCATCTACAAGTTTGCTGATGACACCATCGTGGTAGGATGAATATCAAACAATGATGAGATGGCAGACAAGGAGGAGATAGTGTTTGTGTCAGGGTGCAATGGTGCAATGTTGGTAAAACAAAAGAACTGATCATTGACTTTGGGGAGAAAGGAGGACAACATATTCACATCTACATCAATGGAGCTCAGATGGAGAGGTTCGAGTGAGTCAAGTTCCTAGGAGTGATGATAATCAACAATCTGTCCTGGACTTCCCATGTAGATACAATGGTCAAGAAGGCACAAAGATGCCTCTTCTTGCTCAGGTGGCATGTCCATAAGGATCCTCACCAACTTCTACAGATGCATCACAGAAAGCATTCTATCTGGGTGCACAACCGGCTGGTACAAAACTGTTCTACCCAGTCTTGTAAAAAAAACTACAAAAACTTGTGAGCACAGCCCAGACCCATTGTGGAAGCCAACCTCTCATCCATGGACTTCATTTATACTGTTTGTTGCTCTGGAAAAGCTACCAATGTCACCAAAGACTCCTCCCACCCAGGCCATGCTGTCTTCCAAACTCTTCCATCAGGTCGAAGATACAGAAGCTTGAACACATGCACCAACAGATTCAAGAACAGCGACTTTCCTGCTGCTATTAGACGGCAGATTAGACCTCTCTAATTTCAAATAATGTTGATTTTGCTAATGGTGATCATGCTTTGTGCACCTTCTGTGTAGCTGTAACCTTATATTCTTCGCTCTGTCTAAGCGCCCTATAATCTGAATGTCCTTATTTGCTATGGTCTGCCTGAACTGCTCACAAAGTTTTTTACTGTAGTTAAGTACATGTGACCACAAAAAAATCAAATCAAATCAAGCTCTGTGCATTAAACCTGACCAGGGCAGCAGTCATGATCACCTGCTAGTCCAAACCTCCCATACACAGCAGACAAATGTAGAAAATTACTATACAGAGTTTGTAACATACAAATAGGCCATAGGCTAGAATATGCAGCATTTGGATCCACAAGAAAAATAAAAATTGGCTAGGATTTATCCTTCAGGGTTCGTTGCCTATTTAGAAGTAGAAATTAGGTCCGCCACCTTAGACAGGTTTGAGGTGGGCACAGGGGTTGCTGAATGGTGGTTAAAAGGCCTGCCTTGATTCTCTGACATTTGTCCTAATTGTATTATTAAACATTAAGTCTTTTAGCCCTTATCCTCACTCAACGTGTCCCATCCATGTCCATTCATTCCCCTCCAACCACCATCCTGACTCTTCATACTTTTGTAATACACCTGTTCAGACACACAATGCCACACCTCTAAAGCAGCTGGGTATTAAATCCAGATATTTTGGGCTGAAGTTGGGACATGACCAATTTGGCACAAGCCCCTTCCCCAGTTTGTATTTATAACCCACATCAAATCCTTTAATAACTTTGGAGTTGTCAATTGAACTTATCATATTCATTACAAAAATGAAAGATTGTTGACGGCAGTAATAACATAGCAGGAAACTTCACCTGAGACTGTACGCACAGGATCTTTTTTAACCTTCATATACTGGAAGTTTTTTTTTCCAAATTTAAACAGAAGATTATTTAAATATCTAAACTTAATAATCGCACAGATGGTTTTGGTCTTCTACAAGCATTCACATTTAAATTTTTAAAAATTATAGTTCATTCAAAGCTTGGTCTTATTTACCCCTGCTCTCAGCATCACATTCCCTTATGCCAGTTTATTGTTTGTCTCTAATAGACATATATTTTTCTGGGAACCATTCCTGTAGTGCTAAATTAAACTGATTTGTTCTTTATTTCTTCCCCAGTAATTGTTGTAACTTCTGGCTCTTAACTATTAAGTTAGAGGAATTATCAGTGCGAACCAGCCGTCCTGTACCTTCCATAAGGAAATAATATTGTCTAGACAAGGAGAACCATGGAGCAGTACATAAGCCAAAAGGACCATCTCAAACCTGGTGAACAAAGACCATTGAACGGTCTCCCCAGTCTTTTCCTCCACCCATCACATCTAATTTTCTTTTCTTGTCATTGTCCACATGTATACGCAAGGGGCAGTTTATAAGGGGATTAGAATTCTAACTAATGGAGTTACTTGTCCACAGTACATAACAGTTTATCTAGCGAGACTATTTATTACAAATAAATAGTTATTCTTGTTAAGACCAGAAGCCTAGTCTCTACTTTCTTTCAATTGCGGTCAAAAAGCCACATAAATTGGTGAATACTGTGTACCTTTCAAAATCTTTAACTTTTTCACGACATTGGAAATATTAAAGCATGCTTTCCAATGCTCTACACAGTGAGGCACAACAATACAACTGAAGAATTCTGGCAGTGTACATTCAAGATCCTATTGTACTTGAGAGAATCACTTCTGAATACAAGGGCAGATATTAGTCTTTCCTTTCCAGCAGAAAGTATATTCTGTGCTTAATTTTTCAGCAGCCCCTCTCAAGGAGAGCAAGACTCAGAAGGTTGGAACGTTAATTTGGAGTTGCAATAGTTCATACTAAGACTGCAATTTTTGTTTTCTGGACAGTCACTCAAGATTATCCTTGAAAGTTCTCACATTCGAAGTTGCAAAATTTAAAATGTTCATTTTTTGATCACATGAATGGAGATCCCACAGGGTATGGTTTGCCAGCTGGAGAAAGGGGAATAGACTATTTTTAGAGCACCTTTCCTAGCCCATTCTCCATTTGGGATGTACGAAAATTATTCTGAAGAGGACTGTTCACAGCACAGATTCTATTTCCAAAACACAGGTATCTACCAACATTTATGTATCTGCCATCTATGTGCTGATTCTTAACTAGGGCAGGCAGCTTGGCTTAGGAGTTTTACAGAAGGTCATCAGCTATGGTGTAGGTTATAAAAGCCATGTGGGGATTCAAGATGGTGGCAACCCATAGGTCTGCTTTGCTGAGCTCTGCATCAGAACCCAGACAAAGTGAGGCACTCACCTTCCCTTTACTGTCCAATTTTTTTGAAAATAGCTATTTCCTGACCCTTGGAACTACTTAGCACCAATTCTGTACAGTTTGGTGCAGTTTAGAAGATAACTAAGGGGAAAGGAGCACATCAGGCAGGGACGTCCCCGCAGCAATGGACAGACCCAGGCCATGGTGCTGGCCTCTGCGACCACCCCAGAGACTCACCTGCAGAGCGGAGCCTGATCTTGGAGTTCGCAAAACTTCGAGAGAAGATCAATTTGTTAATGGGAGAGACCCAAGCCAGGCTGGAATCGATCTCGGTCATGCTACAGAGGCATGACCTGGAGATCTAGCATCTTGGGCAGCGTGTCGGGGAGGTGTAGAAACGGGTCGTGGCTTCCGAGACCGCAGGCATATCCTCAGTGGATCGGGTTCAGGGCCTGGAATGTCGAGTGCAGGTCTTAGAGGAGCAGGTCGACGACCTTGAAGTAGTCCGGGTGCAGGTAAAGCATGCCCATCAGATTGCAGTGTGCAGGCCCAGATCAGCCCAGTTCTAGTGCGACTCCAGCATTATAGAGACAAACAAATGATGCTGAAAGCCTCTAGAGCACTTTGGAAAGATCCCCAGGCTATGGAATATAAAAGATCACGAATCATGCTTTTTCAGGACTTTTCCCCAGTCGTGGTTCACAAGAGGAAGGCCTTTGATGAGGTAAAAAGGCGGCTGAGGGACCTGAATATCCAATATTCCATTAGATATCGGGCGATACTGTGTTTCAGCCATGGAGGGTCTGTGTTCAACTTTGATTCATTGGAAAAGGCAAAGGACGTCTTGTTTAATTTAAAATAGACTGACTGGCTTGAATTATATGGACAACTATTTTATTCTGCTTTTATTCTCTGTAATTTGCCTGGTTTACCTCATCGGGAGGTGGTCTTGGTCTTTTTAATATATGTCAGGGTCATAATTATCTCTCGTTTTTTTTGTGCCCTCTCCCCACACTTCCCCTCCCCCTTATCCTTTGTTTGGATGGGGGGAGAGGTGGTGGGGTGAAGCAGGGAGAGGGTTTTTTTGTTCTACCAGGAGTGCCTTGGAATACAGTATGGAGGGAACTGGTTGGGTGCCCACTTTTAACTTTCTTGTCATCAGATATTGATTTTTTTTCCCTTCCTTTGTGTTGTTTGGAGCAGGAGTATGGCTTCAGCTCGAAGAAGTCATGGGATTAATGTGTGCTATGAGTGCCCCCTGTGGACAAAGGGGAAAGTCTCCTTTCAGTTATGTTTTATGCTGTTAAGTTGTAGAAGTAGGTATGAGAAGTTTTGATTTAGTAGTTTTAGAAGTAGCACTTTTAAACTTATACAAACTGTTTTTGGTTTCCATTTGGTGTGCTATGAGTGGGGTTCTTCCTCCCGGGGGAGGGGGGTGGGGCGCGGTCTGGCTAGCCATTCGTTTAAATGGTGCACCTGTAATGTTAAGGGGTGTCACTCACCAATTAAGAGATAAAAGATACTGTCAAGCCTTAGAAAAGAGAGGGTCGATGTAGCCTTGTTACAAGAAACACACTTAACCGATAAGGCGCATTTGAAGTTGCAACGGGGAGGATTTGGCCAGGTGTTTTTCTCATCTTTTAATTCGAAAAGTAGAGGAGTTGCTATTCTCATCCAGAAGAACCTCTCGTTTCAAATGCTAGGCCAAATTAAAGATGAACCTGGGCAAATCATAATACTTAAAGCTTTAGTACATGGAGAGGAATATGGGATTCCGAATGTATGTTGTCCCCCGGCACATCCCTTTAAATTCGTAATGGATGCATTCTCTAGATTGATGGCCCTTAGGGCATGTCATACAATTATAGGGGGAGACTTTAACTGCATTATTGACTCTGAGGTGGACAGGATGCCTTGGGCCTTGCAGGTATGTCTCTGTAATTCAGGCAGTAGGTGGACTTGAATAAGGAACTGGGGTTGGTGGATATATGGAGATGTCTTTACCTTTTTTACCTTTTGTTTTTAACCCACATAAGTGCTGTTCCATCTACCTTTTTGAACTCGGTACTGTCCTGCAGATAGGGAACGTAGCATTTTCTGATCATGCGGCAGTGTATATGGAGGTGAAGGCTGGAGGTGGTGGGGTGGATTCCCGGCACTGGCGCGTGGACCCTTTCCTCCTGAAAGTTAGCAAGTTTATAGATTTTTTTTTGCAGGAGTTTACATTTTTTGGGATATCAATTCAGGCATGGCCAGCAACACATCGGTGCTGCAGAAGACCATCAAGGCCTATGCATGGGGTTTGATTATTTCTGAGTCTGCGACCTGGAAATGACAGAGGGGAGAACAGCAACATTTGCTCGAGGCTTGTCTGAAGGCAGCTGAGTTAGCATACTTTGATAGGCCTCTAAAACTAAATTGCAGCAGATTACAGCCTTTAGGGTTACTTTGAATGCTGCATTTACCCAAACAGCAAAGAGGGAAATCTCTTTTGCGACACAGAGATTATTTGAGTTCGGTGATAAAATGGGTAGATACCTAGCGCTGAAAATGTGTTGCTGGAAAAGCACAGCAGGTCAGACAGCATCCAAGGAGCAGGAGAATCGACATTTCGGGCATGACCCCTTCTTCAGGAATAAGGAAAGTGTGTCCAGCAGGCTAAGATAAAAGGTAGGGAGGAGGGACTTGGGGGAGGGGCGTTGGAAATGCGATAGGTGGAAGGAGGTCAAGGTGAGGGTGATATGCCGGAGTGGGGGTGGGATCGGAGAGGTCAGGAAGAAGATTGCAGGTTAGGAAGGCGGTGCATAGTTCGAGGGTTGGGACTGAGACAAGGTGGGGGGAGGGGAAATGAGGAAACTGAAGAAATCTGAGTTCATCCCTTGTGGTTGGAGGGTTCCTAGGCAGAAGTTGAGGCGCTCTTCCTCCAGCCGTCGTGTTGCTATGGTCTGGTGAGGGAGGAGTCCAAGGACCTGCATGTCCTTGGTGGAGTGGGAGGGGAAGTTGAAGTGTTGAGCCACGGGGTGGTTGGGTTGGTTGGTCCGGGTGTCCCAGAGGTGTTCTATGAAACGTTCCGCAAGTAGGCAGCCTGTCTCCCCAATATAGTGGAGGCCACATCGGGTGCAGCAGATGCAGTAAATGATGTGTGTGGAGGTGCAGGTGAATTGTGGGGCCTTGGAGGGAAGTAAAGGGGGAGGTGAAGGCGCAAGTTTTGCATTTCTTGCGGTTGCAGGGGAAGGTGCCGGGAGTGGAGGTTGGGTTGGTGGGGGGTGTGGACCTGACGAGGGAGTCACGGAGAGAGTGGTCTTTTTGGAACGCTGATAGGGGAAGGGAGGGAAATATATCCCTGGTGGTGGGGTCCGTTTGGAGGTGGCGGAAATGACGACGGATGATACGCTGTATATGGAAGTTGGTGGGGTGGTAGGTGAGGACCAGTGGGGTTCTGTCCTGGTGGCGATTGGAGGGGCGGGGCTCAAGGGCGGAGGAGCAGGAAGTGGGGGAGATGCGGTGGACGGCATCGTCGATCACGTCTGGGGGGAAATTGCGGTCTTTGAAGAAGGAGGCCATCTGGGTTGTACGGTATTGGAACTGGTCCTCCTGGGAGCAGATGCGACGGAGACGAAGGAATTGGGAATATGGGATGGCGTTTTTACAGGTGGCAGGGTGGGAGGAGGTGTAGTCTAGGTAGCTGTGGGAGTCAGTCGGTTTATAGTAAATGTCCGTGTTGATTCGGTCGCCCGAGATAGAAATGGAAATGTCTAGGAAGTGGAAGGAGGAGTCTGAGATGGTCCAGGGTGAATTTGAGGTCAGGGTGGAAGGTGTTGGTAAAGTGGATGAACTGTTTAACCTCCTCATGGGAGCACAAGGCAGTGCCAATACAGTCATCGATGTAGCGGAGGAAAAGGTGGGGGGTGGTGCCAGTGTAGCTACGGAAGATGGACTAGCGTCCTTGGCCAGGAAGAAGAATGCCCCCCAAGCTATTACATCCATCAGAGAGAGTGCTGGTAGATTAGGACAGCATTTAGAAAGTTTTAGTTTCAGCTGTATCAGTTGGAGGGCTGTGAGGACAGAATGATGAAGATGGAGTCCTTTTTTAAGACCTTGGACCTTTCGGGTGTAACCTCAGAGCAGAGATCCTTTTTGAGTGACCCCCTGACAATTCAGGGAGTACACGAGGTGGTGAGGCTGCTCCAGAGTGGCAAAGCGCCTGGACCAGATGGATTTCAAAGTGAGTTTTATAAGGAGTTTATAGTCAAGCTGGCTGGGCCACTCTTGGATATGTACAATTACTCATTCGGTCAGGGCTGCCTCCCTGATAAGAGAAGCAAATATTTCTCTTATCCTTAAGAAAAGAAAAGCCCCAGAAGATTGCACTTTGTACAGGCCCATAATGATCATTGAACGTGGATTTTAAAATCCTGTTGAAAATCCTAGCATTAAGACTGGAGAGGGTATTGCCTCTTATTGTAAAGGTGGACCAGACGGGTTTTATTAAGGGTCATAGGTCTACCAAAAATATTAGAAGAGTATTAAATATGATCCAAGTATGTCAGCAAAGAGCGATTCCAGGTTTGGTAGTCTCCCTGGATGCAGAGAAAGCATGTGATTGGGTGGAATAGCCATTCCTCTTCTATGTCATGGAACGGTTTAGTCTCGGAGAGGTTTTTAACCAAATGGGTGGTAATGCTGTATAGTGATCTGAAAGCAACGGGTCTCACGAATGGTATAAGGTTTAATGTAGGCTTAATAAGGTTTAATGGTATAAGGTTTAATATAATAGTTTAATGTAGGCAGAGGCTGCTGTCAAAGGTGCCCTCTCTCACCACTACTATTTACATTGGTGATCGAGCCGCTGGCGAAAGTTATCCGGATGGATCCCAATGTAATTGCCCCAGAGGTAGGGTCAGGCAGGCATAAAATCACCCTCTACGCAGATGATATCCTTCTCTTTTTAACCAATCCAATGACTTCTGTGCCCCACTTAATACAAGTGATTAATCTATTTGGTTTGTTTTCAGGGTATAAGATTAATTTCATGAAATCAGAGGCCATGCCTGTGGGAGGTCTTACTAGTATATCCAACTTTGGGGATGGAACCCGTTTCCCCTTCCTGTGGTCACGGGGAGGTTTTCTGTATTTAGGCATTTTTATTACCCCAGTTTTCGATCAGTTATATAAAGCCAATTATGAGCAGCTGTTCGAGAAAATCAGGCAGGACCTTCGATGCCGAGAAGATCTTCTGGAATCTTAGCTGAACAGAATAGCTCTGCTTAAGATAAAGGTTCTTCCTCGCTTATTATATCCCATGAATGCTCCCTTAGATGCTCCTAACGCAACACTGCACATGCTTTACAGCTGGCTTGGATCTTTTATTTCGCATCATTGGCAGCCTCTTATTAAGCTGGATAAATTGCAGCTTAATCTGCAGGAGGGGCTGTCTAGATTTTCCAGACTTTAGGGGATACCAATTGAGTTCTTTGTTATCCTATGTGGCTGAATGGGCCTGGCACAATCCAAGATCAATCTGGCTAGGCATTTGAGGCCTCCCAGGCAAAATGCCCTCTCATTAATTTGTTGTTTATGGCCAAGATGAGAACTGTTATGGATCACTGTAAAAACCCAATTATCCTAAACACAGTTAAAGCATGGAGAATGTTGCGGCAGGGCGAGGGCAATTTACAAAAAAAAAATTCCCCTTTTTAATCCATAGTGGGAATGTTGGGATTCTGGCTGGGTTTGGTGGACTCTGGCTTTAAGGTCTGGGAGTCTAGAGGAATCTCCTATTTGGGAGATTTATTTGATAGGGAGGTCATGATGTCCTTTGAACAGCTGATTCAGAAGTTTAAGCTACCTAAGAAAGATCTCTTTCATTAATTCCAGGTTAGAGACTTTGTACAAAAAAAAACTACATTGATGGTTAATCGCTACAGGTCAGACATGGAGGGGAGAATGCTCCAATCTACAGGTGCCCTCTCAGTTAGCACTCTCTATCACTTATTAGGTAGTAATGTCTCGAAGGACATTGAACGGCTATATAAAACCTGGACTCAAGAATTAGGGGTGGAAATCTCCTCACAGATATTGGAGGATATCTGGGAAAACATTAGGAAGATCTCAATTTGTAATAGGACCCAGGCTATTCAACTGAAGGTCCTCCATAGGGCTCACCTGGCACCAGAACGGCTTGCGAAATTGAAGACAAGAGTCCCTAATTGCAAAATGGAGGTTGGTACCCTTACTCACTGCTTGTAGTCATGCCAGAAGATCCACAGGTATTGGGATGACATAGCGAGGGCTTTGGTAAAAGTTTTGGGAACTGAGGTTAGCTTGGATCTGGTATCCCTCCTTTTGGGTCTCCCAAATCTTCCCTCCCTGGATGTGCATGGGAAGAAATTGTTTAATATTCTTTCTTTCTGCGCGAGGAAGAACATTCTAATGAGCTGGGTGTTGGAGAATCCCCAGGACTCTCAAGTTGGCATAGGATTGTCATGAAACATATTCCCCTGGACTACCTTACGAATATGGTGCACCAGAAAATGGATTTGTTTTACAGAACATTGTGGCCCTTTTTGAATTATATTGATGTAGATGTATTGGCTATATTATTCAGGGCCTTTGTTTAACAGTGAAGACTGTATTGGCCGGTTTGGGGGCCCTTGGGAGGAAGAATCCCGAACAAATACGGGTTTACTTACTTTTGCTCCCTGTGGTGGGTAGCTGTGATAAGATTGCGCTGAGTGTAGTAATTTAATTGAATATCATTTAAGTTACCTTGTTATAACTTGGCTTAATTTTACTTCATCTGTTTATTTTTTCTTCTTGCTTATTGGTTATTTATTGAACTGTAGCTTTTATAAACTTTTTTGTGTTTCTGTAGTCTGTGGAGTAAAGTAGTAGTTTGTTTTCTATTATTGCTATTATATTATAAAGTTGTCATACTGTTTTGTATTGGTTTTGTAATAAACCTAAAATCTTTTTTTCAAAAAAAAATTTATTAAAAAAAAAAGCCTAGTGAAAAGCCCATAAGAGGCTCAATGACCTCTTAGGATCTGTCAAGATGAATGCATAAGCATCACAGAAAAGGACATTTTTCACAGCATGGAAAAGTATGATGAGTGTTTGTTGGATTGTACAAGGTGGCACATAGAAGACCTGCCATATTGCATTGCAACAGAGGATTCTAGTTTTTTTTTGGAGTGCATGGATAATGCTTGGGATTGCGGTTATGAACGGATCTATTATTTTGCAAGAATTGTTAAGAAGTTTATTAGCTAACAACTGACGCTTTGGGCAGACAATTGAAAGCATGATTTTCCACAGAGATTCATTTCAACATCTCTTTTCCTTTGCAAGGGAAAAGGGCATGGATGGTATTTTTTTTTTAAATCAAAGACCAAAAAAGCACCTGCTTGGTTGGGGTTAATCGAAATTTTAAAACTGTCACTTGTCTATTAATTTACATATGGTGGGCAGGTTGATTTTTCAACACCCAGCCACCCTCTAGATTATGATGCAGGATTGGAAAGTTGGTGAGCTAGTCACCTTACCTGAATTTGTCTCTCCACACTGGAGACACAACTGACAGAGCATCTAATATCAAGTTCCTTAAGGTATCTTACCTTTTCAAAGGGTATAGCTACTTAGCCTCTCCAGGCCGTGAAGTTTTTGTAATATTTGAGCTGTGTTGAGGAAGAGCACGAACTTGAATTTGAAAGCATGAATTGTGTTTTATTGTACATGTGAACTGAATTAGTGTTCAGAAGTGTAATAATTGGACTGAATGATCAAGACAAGAGCGGTGCTCCAAAAGTGAGTGCATTCAATTAAACCTGTTGGACTATAACCTGGTGTTGTGTGATTTTTAACTTTTTTCTTTCCTGAAGAAGGGCTTATGCCTGAAGTGTTGATTCTCCTGCTCCTTGGATGCTGCCTGGTCTGCTGTGTTTTTCCAGCACCATATTTTTCAAGTCTGGTACTCCAGCATCTGCAGTCCTCATTTTCTCCTGATTTTTAACTTTGTACACCCCAGTCCAACACCGGCATCTCGAAATCATTCCACCAATCTTCTCAGGTTGATGGAAAGAATTATTAAATTTATCCGAGAATGACAAATACCCTTCTACAATTAATATGAAAACGCTAAAGATGATTCTGCATTTCCTAAATAAGATAACATTTAGAAATCACACTTAAAACCATGCAAATTTCTGTAGCAGTGAGCATTGCACAATGCTGAAATGCAATGATCCGCAAAAATGTGAACTTTACTGTCAGAAAGGAATTTGCATTTTCAAAGACTTATTGTGCTAATTCATAATAACTGCAACAAAATCCTAGAAACATTGACATTACCTGTCTTCATGTTCTTTCATCTCCGATACAGCCTGTTGTGTATGACGAAGAGCTGCCTCATACTTCTCCTGGCTAGCCTTGGAGGACATTTCCAGCTCTGCTCGTAGTTTGACCAAGTCTTTCCGTAACTGTTTGTTATCATTCCCCAATTTACTAATAGAGGCCATGTAAGCATTCTGCATCTCCTTAACTTGATAATCTTCTATCTGCAAAAGACGTAAAGGTACTGAAATACTATCAATCCTAAGAATGCTTAGTCAATAATAGGAAGAAAGTATTGTATTGATCTTACATTGTAAAGTTCTAAATTGCAATTTTTCATGGAACATGTGAAGGAAATAATTACATTTATATCTGATATTAGTTTGTTATTTATTTCAATAACCTATGTTCACAAACTCAAGCTCCTAAATTTAGACAGTGGGAAGATTAACACCTATTAAAACTGCAAAATAACACAAAAGCACAAAACATACACAAGTACATGGATTACAATATAATATTATCAAACAAAGTTATGACACTTTGAGTTAACAGTTTATTATCAGCTGATGTATTCAAGCAGATTTAGAGGTATGGAATTGGGCTTTGCATTATGATTCTCATCCAATGATTTTTTTAAAACCAGATCAAGGAAATACAACAGTGGAATATGATGTATAGACATATTGTCATATTTGCAGAACTTTGCAATTTTCCAGTGATGGATCTTCTGCACAATTTATGCATAGTATTATCGCAGCAGATGTTATTAACTAGACAAGTCTGATTCTGATCAGGAATCTGGATTGATAAATCATATTTTGTTTTGGTTTTAACAAAATGGTCGCTCATTAAACTATAAGCACAAAATGCTGCAGATTTTGCTTTCACAATAAGCCAGAAATTTATAACAAGAATAGTGCAGATATAATAGAATAATCTAACTATCTATTTATAAGACAAATTCAAAGATTTTAAACACAGGAAAATATAATCATCAGTCCTAAAACATTCCTTTATCAAGTGAAAAGAAACAAAACACCCTCTCGGCACATACTCAAAGCAACACTCCTGGTACTGTAGTCAAAACACCGCTTGTATAATACTCACACGAGTATTCCCATATCTAACATTTAGGTAGGTGCAAATCATTTGAAATTTCAATTTTTAAAGGAATTGTGATAGCTTTTGGAGCTCCCATACAGTTGAGTTTCATTACACTCAACATAAATACCCACTTCTGAGTTTTTATCTGGTTTGGAACCAACACTTAACTCTTCACACTAAGGATCTAATTCACTGTATTCTTCTCTTCTTGGGAGTACCATTCTTTAGTGGGCGGCACGGTGGCACAGTGGTTAGCACTGCTGCCTCACAGCGCCTGAGACCCAGGTTCAATTCCTGCCTCAGGCGACTGACTGTGTGGAGTTTGCACGTTCTCCCTGTGTCTGCGTGGGTTTCCTCTGGTTGCTCCGGTTTCCTCCCATAGTCCAAAGATGTGCAGGTTAGGTGAATTGGCCATGTTAAATTGCCCTTAGTGTTAGGTAAGGGGTAAATGTAGGTGTATGGGTGGGTTGCGCTTCGGCGGGTCGGTGTGGACTTGTTGGCCCGAAGGGCCTGTTTCCACACTGTAATGTAATGTAATCTAATCTAATCTTTACGGCCATCTTGATACAAGGTCTTCTCAGTGCTAAAACTCTTATCAAAAGTGAAAAAGAGAATGATAATGATAGTTTTTAAATAAGGGAATGATAGTTTCTCTTACCCTGCCAAGGGCACCTGCCCCAAGTTTAAAAATAGATTTCAGAACTCTCTATCAAACCTTAGAGAACCCTGTATTTATCATGCTGGGTTGCAAGCGATCTAAATAAACAAAAATCTACTAGTGCACAAACCCATTCACTCTACAGCCAAATTTTAAAAGAAATTACCATGGTTATGGAAATACTTGCAAGTTAATAATTAACTTCAAAGTCACAGTAAAACCTACCAGTTACTAGCTCGACCCCAGAAATTCAAGCTTGCAGCAATTAAAAGGAACAATTATACATATCAATCCCTATGCTTATTTTGCATTATACACATATGAGAAGGTGCATGTTTATTCCTTACATGAGAGAAATAGCTAATTGCATATGATGAATACTAAGGGGATGAGATTCAGATTTATAGTTCCAGTAGAGACAGAGCTACATAAGGTTCTACTGTATTAATCATCTTTAGAATCTTTTAAACCTAAATCTTATTTCCTCTTATTTTTCCTCCGATCTCTGCAGCAGCCCTCAGCATATAGTGTTGGACCTCAGAACGTGCCAGCCTACAAAACCTGGTCAGTTCTTTGTACTGGAAGACCAACAAGATTCAAGTAGACCAAAGAGCATCTCGGCTGGCAAATGATCAATGTTAATTGATGTATTAATCAGAGTCAAATAGTTAAAGGCCTGATTTCCTACACAGGGAAACCCAGTATTCCTTGCACAGTATGAGTTGCAAAGATCTTTTGAGTGTAGGATAGCTTTCTGATGGGTGCTAATATATTGCATTTCCAGGTGGCTGGACTGCTTTCTTCATCCTGGCTACTGCGCCAACGCTAGCAAATGCCACTAATGTGTACAGGTATTGAAGCCAGCTATATTGATATACTAAAGTGGTAGAAAATACAAAGCCAGCTATAATGGCTTCAAACTTTCTGCCACTTATAGTAGTGTACTGACAGTGTGACCTGGCTTTTTCTCTGAGAGCTGTTATTGACACTGAAGTTACATTAGCTCCATAATCCCCTTAGACAGCCCAGTTTTTGAGAAATCAGTTCTTCTTTTTAAAGGTAGTACTGCTCATTGACAAGGCCAAGGATTGAAATTTTTCAGAAGCTGGCCTTTCTGACTGGGCAGTTAGAAATCTGATCAAAGCCTTCTATTAAGATGTGTTAGAGAAAAAGCAAGGTCATAATATTAACACACCAGTTTTAACACACCAGTCAGAGATAGGAGAAAAGAGGAAGTCGTTGAGTGTGCACATCGATACAGATGAACCACCCAGCAACCACGTAGACACTGGAAATGATAATGGCAGAAACAGCAAAGTCCTCTTTACTAACATCTGAGGGTTAGTGCCAAAACTGGGAGAACTGTCTCACAGACTAGTCAATCTTCAGCTTGACACAGGCGTATTCACGGAATTATACCTATAGACAATGTCACAATCACCACCATCACTATACATGGAAATGTCCTGTGCCACCAGGAGGACACACCCAGCAGAGATGGTGGCATGGTGGGATAGTCAGGAGGGAGTTGCTCTGGGAAGTTGTCCACATCGACTTCGGACCCCATGAACTCTTATGACTTCAAGTTAAAGAGGGACATGGAGACCTCCTGCTGACTTCCCCGTATGTCCTCCCTAAGGTGATGAATCCGTACCTATCAATACTGAACAACACTTGAATGAAGCACTAAGGGTGACAATTGCACAAAATGTACTCTGGGTGGGGGATTTCAATGTCCACCACCAAGACTGACTTGGCAGCAGCACTACTGATTGAGTTGGTCGCATTCTAAAGGACATAGCTGCTAGACTGAGTCTGTGGAAGGTAGTGAGGGAACTAACAAGAGAGAAAAACATACTCAACCTCATCCTGACCAATCTGTAGGTGTATCAGTCCATGGCAGTACCCTTAAGAGTGACCTCTGCACAGTACTCAGTCATAGAGATGTACAGCATGGCAACAGACCCTTCTGTCCAACCCGTCCATGCTGACCAAATATCCCAACCTAATCTAGTCTCACCTGCCAGCACCCGGCCCATATCCCTCCAAACCCTTCCTATTCATATACCCATCCAAATGCCTCTTAAATGTTGCAATTGTACCAGCCTTCACCACTTCCTCTGGCAGCTCATTCCATACACATACCACCTTGTGTGAAAAAGTTGCCCCCTAGGTCTCGGTTATATCTTTCCCCACTCACCCTAAATCTATGCCCTCTAGTTCTGGACTGCCCGACCCCAGGGAAAAGACTTTGCCTATTTACCCTACCAATGCCCCTCATAATCAGCTTTCGAAAGTTCTTGCCTAATACCGTCAAAATGGGCTTTTCTCCAATTTAGAACTTCAACTTTTAGATCTGGTCTATCCTTTTCCATCACTATTTAAAACAAATAAAATTATGGCTGCTAGCCCTAAAGTGCTCCCCCACTGACACCTCAGTCACCTGCCTGCCTTATTTCCCAAGAGTAGGTCAAGTTTTGCACCTTCTCTAGTAGGTACATCCATATACTGAATCAGAAAATTGTCTATCCCTTTCTATCCTTCCTGTAGCATTTGTATCCTAGAACATTAAGCTGTCAGCCCTGCCCACCCCGAGCCATGTTTCTGTAATTGCTATGATATCCTAGTCCCATATTTCAAACCATGTCCCGAGTTCATCTGCCTTCCCTGTTAGGCCTTGCATTGAAATAAATGCAGTTTAATTTATTAGCCCTACCTTGTACCTGCCTGCCCTGACTGTTTGACTCACTTCTGTTCTCAACTGTACCAGTCTCAGATTGGTCTCTTACCTCACTACATCTCTGGGTCCCACCTCCCCACCCCCCACCCCCCCCCACCCCCCCAACCTTACTAATTTAAATCCTCCCGAGCAGCTCTAGCAAATTTCCCTGCCAGTATATAAGTCCCCTTCCAATTTTGTGGAGACAAATTCCCACCTTCACATTGAGAATGTGTTGCTTGGCACTATAAAAGGGACAGACTTTGAATGGATCTTGCAACTTGCTGTGGACTATCAACAGTAGAATGGTACTCCAACACAAGCTGCAACCTTATGATTTGGCATATCCCCCACTCAACCATTAAAATCAAACCGGGAGAGTGTAGGAGAACATGCCAGGAGTAACTCCAGGCATACCTGAAGATGAGGCGTCGACCTAGTGAAACTCCCAAACAGGACCACATGCATGCCAAACAGCATAATTAGCAAGTGATAAACAGACCTAAGTGATCTCACAACCAACAGATCAGGTCTAAGCTCTGCATTCCTGCCACATTGTATTGTGAATGGTGGTGGACGATTAAACTACTCACTGGAGGAGGAATCTCTACAAATATCCCCATCCTCAATAATGGAAGTGTCCAACATACAAGTGCAAAACTTCAGCCAGACGTGCAAAGTGGATGATCCATCTTGGCCTCCTCCAGCATTCCTCAGCAATAAAGATACCAGTTTTTAGCTAATTCGATTTGCTCCATATGACATTTGGAAGTATTGGATACTGGAAAGGTTTTGGACCCTGACAACATTCCACCAACCTACTGAAAACTTGTGCTCCAGAACTTGCTGCTCCCCTAGCCAAGCTCTTCCATCTATTTGAATGTGGAAAGTTGCCCAGGTATGCTTTATACACATTTAGAATGACAAATCCAAATTGGCCAATTTGTGCTCCATCAGTGTACTTTTGATCCTCCATGAAGTGATGGAAGGTGTCACCTACAGTGTCATCAAGTAGCACTTACTCAGCAATAACCTGGTCACATGACGGTCAGTTGCATTCCGCCAGGGCCACTCGGCTCCTGACCTGCTATACTCCAGAGGGGAGGTGAGAGTGACAGCCCTTGGTATCAAGACCACATTCAACCACTTGCGGCATCAAAGAAGCCCTGGCAAAACTGAAATCAATGGGCATCAAGGGGCAGATTTTGTGCTGGTTTGAGTCATACCTGGTACATAGGAAGGTGTTGTGATCATTGGGGGTCAGTCATCACAAGTCATCCAGGACATCACTGCAGGACTTCCTCAGGAGGTCCAAACATCTTCAGTGGTTTCATCATAACCTTTCCTCCAAAATAATGCCAGAAGTAGGGAATGTTTGCTGATGATTGCACAACATTCAGCATTTTTGCAACTCCTCAGATACTGAAGCAGTCCATGCTCAATTCAGTTACCAGTCCAGGTTTATCCTGATATCCTTGCCATTGCCATGCCCACAGTGTTTACATGTTTCACTTGCTGCACTGAGAAAGTCATCTCAGACACTCAATGGGCTTGTTCTACCTGATTGGTAGGGTTGAGCAAGTCGGGAGATTTGAATGTCCCCTGAGACTTTGTCACTTCCTGGTGTTTGCTGGGGATCACACAAAACTCAATCTTTTTTGGTTGTAGTTTGCTGCTTCCATTGGTTTGGGGTTGTGAGGGTCTTCTTTGGCTTATTATTGATTTATTAAAGTGTTTTAGTGTTCTTTTCTGGTGTCCTCTTTCTTGTCATTCCTCATCCACAGAGGATCAGCCACTCTCTAGTTCACTTCAGATGAAAGCCGCCTCTTGCCATTGGCTTTAGAGTTGATTTTCCACCTTTATAACTCATCTTCGTTGATTTCCCCAATTATCGTTTCCAGCCTATCTGATCACTTTCCTGAAAACACCTCTTCAATATCTTGTTGCTTCTGGGGAGGGGGCTCTGGAGATATAGTGTCAGTGTTTGACAGTTTACGGTCACATCTTTTGCCCTTCTTCAGTGTCTGTCAATGTTATGCTTTTCCAACTGGAGGATTTGGAGAAAGGGAAATGCTGATCCACTTTGTAGCAGCCAAGCTTGTACCCCCTTCTTAGTTTCTAACCATCTAGGTGTTACACAGCAAGCATTTCAGGCACTGGATGTAGGTTTGCTCACTGAACTTGGAGCGAGCAAACCTATATCCAAAACCTCAACCTGAGCTACAAATCTTCTCTAAACTCACCAGCATTTCAGGCAGTTTTTGTATCCATGGCTTGCCATGTACATATTGTAATTAGTTACTCTGTAATACTTTGCCTGGTGACTTCCCTGGGGTTGAGGTTCCTGCAGATGTCAAAGCAATAGTTGTCTACTGAATTAACAGATTTGATGTGTGTGTTACATTCTGGGTTGCCTTGCATCAACTATGTAGCTACAGTTTTCCCTGATGGCAAAGCTAGAGAGAGGGTGAGAAATGGCTCACATGCCCTCTACCTCCACTTTGATTTGCTGCTCCAAATCCTGAAGATCCTTGATCTCAGTGCTATGCTAACTACCTCAAGTTACCTGGCAATGCTCTGCTAAATTCAAGCCAGATACTTTCATGCTCATCAATAGTAATATAACTCTGACTAGCAAGCCAACCAATGCTACTCCTATCCTGGTGAGAATGCTCAGAATTCTGCTGTATGCTGACCTCTTGAGATCCTTATTTGAGTTTTCTGCAGCGTTCACAAGATCGCTCTCCAAGGGGTTGGTACATAAATCATCCTTTCTCCTTGATGTGGTTACAACCATACATGTCTGGTGACTCATCAGGTTCTGAATCTATGCTACCCAAAAAGATTTACAGCCATCAGTTCTGATTATGGAATTGCTAACAGTTAGGATGCTTCTTCATGAACACTCGAATATTTCTCTCACTCCCTCTCTGGGATTGTAGTGGCAGGAGGCAGTTCTTGGCTCTTTGATAGCAACATTGAGCTGTAGCAAGTGGGTATAGAGAGGGAAACAAGATGTTTACGTTGATACTAACTATGACTTGCTCAAAATGCCACATATCAATGAATTGGAAGTAGAGACAGGCATAAAGCAGCAACATTCTGCTATCTCTATTGCTCTGAAAATATCAAACACTATGACAACTGGCCACATGTAGCCATCTACTCTAAAGGGATCAGGAGATGCAGAAATATTTGTCACTTAGTTTTTCATTATATGGTGTGTCACTGTGACCTGCAAGAGAGGAGGGTAATTGAAGTGACTGTATAGTGACTACATTGACGTTTGGGTTATGTATTTGCCACAGCTGCATTGCTGGAGGAAAGTGGAGGCCGAGAGGCTGGTAGCATTGACAGATGGGTCTGTATGAAATTGAATATCCATTGCAGTGGATGTTAAGTACAAGTCCTGAATTCCTTGGGATGCTAATGGCTGCATTACTGCAGGTTTGTGAAGTATTAAATAATGTGAAAGGCTAATAAGGATTTAGGATGTCAAGTGAAGATGCTTTCACTAACCTTGATCACCGTGCAAAATCATTAGACTTCATGTGACACTAGAATTGACTCCCTGACGACTTGATCCTAATCCCAGAGGGTGGTCCTTGAGGGCCTCCTTGCCTAACCCCCGCGCTACAATGATTTTCTTGTCTCTCTCTCTACAATTACATTCACAGCATCCATGATCTGAGAACCCTTTCTCTGTACTGTTATTCAATTTTTTTGTTTATAAACACAGGAATACTATTTAGTAGCCACCTCCTACAATACAGCACAAATTCCCATTATGAGGGACAGACAGCTTTTAAGAGCAGAATATCAGGTGGAGCACATTGTCTCTACAAATGTTGCTTGCTGCCATGTGCATATTACAATTAGTTACTCTGTACTGCTTTGCCTGGTGACTTCCCTTGGGTTGAAGTTCTTGCAGATGTCAGAGTGACAGTTGTCTACTGAATTAACAAATTTGATGTGTATGTGTTACATTCTGGGTTGCCTTGCCTCAACTATGTAGCTGCGATTTTCCCTGTTGGCAAAGCTAGAGAGAGGGTGAAAAATGGCTCACATGCCTCTCCCTCCACTTTGATTTGCTGTGCCAAATCCTGAAGATCCTTGATCTCAGTGCTATGCTAACTACCTCAAGTTACCTGGCAATGCCTTCTGCTAAATTTCTTTCTTGCTGTATGCAGCAGTCTTGCAGGTAAGCGGCACTTCATTACAATCATAAAAAGGAAATGGAAGCAGCAAATGTATGCGCTCCTACCTCTATCTGAACTGGCCTGAGCAGGCTACAAATTGCGACTGTGTTTCAAAAAATGTAGTAATCTAATTTTTAATGCAAAGTATTTCTTTTTTAGATCCACATGCCAGAATTCACTAGTCATTGATCTGGAGCAAAACTAAAAATCATTGGACAACTAAAGCATAGTAAGCCTTTAGAAAGTGTTGCTCTACACTGAAGCAAAACACAGAAGCAAAACAAACAGAAGCAAGACAGGGGATAAAAATTTCTGAAAAACTATTTTGCACAGTCTGTATGCATCCTAATCATGTATCAGACCATCCTTCTCCACAACTTTGTCCAAAGCCTCCAAATGAAATTTTGACACTGTGAAGAACTACAGCTGCTTGAAATCTGAAACAAAAATGGAAATAGCTGGAGAAACTCAGCAAAGTCACCGCTTCAGGTCCAGTGACCCTACTTCAGAATGGTTCTGAAAAAGGTTCACTGAACTAGAAATCTTGACCCTGCTTTCTCTTCACAAATATTGCCAGACCTGCTGAGTTTCCCTCACTATTTACATTATCATACCAAATTTTACTTTAGTTTTGGCAAGCCTTCTAATTAAAAATAAGCCGTGACTGTCCAGATGCTTGAAGTGAGCACATGTAGATAAATGAGGCAGCTTGGAGTCACTCAGGCTTGCAACTCACAGGGAATGAGGGGCAGATCATAAAAAGGACAGAACCGTGCTCAAAGCAAAGGTACACCATTTTATTGAAGCCACAAATATTGATTATATTTTTAGAAATTGATTACATATCAATCCCTATTTTTAGAAGTAAATGTGAAAAAATAAACAAAGTTATGCAATGACAGAGTTTGTCAATAATTGATAACTTTGAATTTACTGATTTAACCTATACTATCATAACAGATTACAAAATGTGTGCATGGTGCTTTGTCTCAAGAAGAATTAAAAGTTGGCTACTAAATCAGTCATAGCCTACTATCTCACCTCCAGGAGTCAGATCCACAGTGGTACTTACATCTATTTTTCTAGTTATTTAACACACATCATCAAAAAAGGACTAAACAAATACATTTTTGATACAAATTAAATTTTTCTTTTATTCTCATATTCAAGCAAATTCTATTTATTTTTAAAAATGCACTCTACAATATTGCAATTTTTCACATTTCACTTCAACTTACCAATGGTAGTCTGCCCTCCAGAGCTTGCAAAGTTTTCTTCAACTGTTGGTTCTCTGCTTTAAGAGATCCAAGCTGCTCTTTAGCCACCTGTAAATTCATACAAATCTCAAGTCATACACAGCCTCATTACATAAGCATGAGAATTTAAGAATTCTTAAAATTATGTTTACTTAAAATGAGAAGTGGATTATTTTCACATTTCAGAGCACTTGTGTTAGCATCAGCATTCTCAGTGACAGTACAGTTCAAAATCTTCCTTGTTATGCATTTTATTGCTTCATACTCCCATGTTAAAATAACACCCTTCAACACAAAGTGATGAATAGCTGCCAACTACATTTATTAATGGTTACAAATAAAAAGTAAGCATTACTATATTTTAAAAATTAATAACATCGACATATTGACATCTAATATTTTATAAACGTTGACTCATATTAACATTTGTTTGCTGAATGATCTAATACAAACATCAGTTAAGCTGCTCTCCTATTGTTCAGAACCAGTTTGGTTATTTAGTGCACTACAAAAAATAGATCTCTTCACAGTGAGAAGAGACTTCAAACAGTATTTCCTCAACAACTGCAAGGCAAAATTTTAAACCAGGAAGTCTCCATCTCTCTCTCAAAATACTTACTTTTCAACATTTAATGGTAAGGTCCTGGGGAGTGTTGCTTAACAAAGAGACCTTGGAGTTCAAATTCATAGATCCTTGAAAGTGGAGTTGGAGGGAGATAGGATAGTGAAGAAGGCATTTGAAATACTTGCCTTTATTGGTCAGTGCATTGAGTATAGGGGTTGGAAAGTCATATTAAGGCCGTACAGGACATTAGTTAGGCCACTTTTGGAATATTGTGTGCAATTCTGGTCTCTGTGCTACAGGAAGGATATTGTAAAACTTAAAAGGGGTCAGAAAAGATTTACAAGGATGTAACATCATAGTACTCGGAATTACAATGTTGTGGCCATGGAGACTTGAATCTCACAGGGGCAGGAATGGTTGCAAGATTTTCCAGGGTTTAGTTATTCTAAAAAGAACGGGGCGGGGAAGTAGCATTGTTAATGAGAGATTGCATCACAGGTGCAGAAAAGAAGGTTGTTAAGGAGGGTTTGTCTACTGAGTCAGTATGAGTGGAAGTCAGTAACAGGAAAGGAACAGTCACTTTATTAGGTGTTTTCTACAGACCCTCCCAGAAGCAACAGCAAAATGGAAGAACAGATTGGACAACAGATTTTGGAAAGGTGCAGATGTAACAGAGTTGTTGTTATGGGTGACTTCAACTTCCCCAGTATTTATTGGAACTTCCTTAGTACAGATAGTCTGAATGGAGCCGATTGTCAGGTGTGTCCAAGAGGGATTCCTGACTCAATATGTAGATAGGCCAACTGGGGGGGGGGGGGGAAGCCATATTGGATTTTGTGCTCGGCAATGAGCCAGGCCAGGTGTCAGATCTCTCCATGGGAGAGCATTCAGTGACAGTGACTAAGCTGCCTCATCTTTACCATAGCCATGGAGAGGGATAGGTACAGACGGTATGGGAAGGTATTGAATTGGGGAAGGAGAAATTATTAGAAAGGATCTGTGGAGTATAAATTGGAAACAATTCTTCTCTGGGAAAGGCACAAAAGAAATGTAGAGGCTGTTTAAGGAGCACTTGTTGCTAGTGTTGGATAACTTTATTTCACTGAGACAGGCAAGGAATGCTAAGATGAAGGAGCCTTAGATGACAAGAGCAGAGGAGCCTCTTGTCCAAAGGAAGAAGGAAGCTTACATAAGGCTGAGGAAGCAAGGATCCAGCACAGCTTTAGACGATTACAGGGTAGTTAGGAAAGAACTCAAAAATGAACTGAGGAGAGCTAGGAGGGGGCACGAAAACCCTTGGCGGGAAGGATTGGGGAAAGCCCAAAGGCATTCTACACATGTGAGAGGAATAAGAGAATGATCAGAGAGAGGGTAGAATTGATCATCAATTGTGGAAGGAACTAATGCCTGGAGTCTGAAGATGTAGGGGAGGCCCTAAATGGATTTTTTGCTTCAGTATTCACTAGAGTTGAGAGTGAGAACATAGTAGACCAGGTTAATAGGCTTGAACAGATTGATGTGGATGTGCTGGAAACTCTGGGAAGCATCAAGATAGATTAGTCCCCAGGGCCTGACTAGATTTATCCAAGGTTATTACAGGAAGTGAGGAATGAGATTGCTGTGCTTCTGGCGATGATCTTTGCATCCTCACTCTTCACAAGAGTCATACTGGATGATTGGAGGGAGGTGAATGTTGTTCCTTTGTTCAAGAAAGGGAATAGGGAAATATCTGGGAATTACAGACCAGTCAGTCTTATGTCTGTGGTAAGCAAGGTACTGGAAAGGATTAAGAGGTAGGATTTATGACTATTTCTAAAAACATAGTTTGATTAAAGAAAGTCAGCATTGCTTTGTGAGGTGCAAGTCATGCCTCACAAGCCTTATTGAATTCTTTGAAGACATGACAAGACAAGTTGATGAAGGTCGAGCAGTGGATGTGGTGTAAATGGATATCAATAAGGCATTTCAGAAGATTCCCCATGGTCGGCTCATTCAGAAAGTTAGGCGGTATGGATACAGAGAAATTTGACTGTCTGGATATAGAATTGGCTGGCCGAAAGAAGATAGCCAGTGGTAGTAGATGGAAAGTATTCTGCCTTGGAGGTCGGTAACCAGTGGGTCCTGCAGGGATCTGTTCTTGGCCCTCTGCTTTTTGTAGTTTTTTATAAATGACTTGGATGAAGAAGTGGAGGAGTGGGTTAGTAAGTTTGCTGATGACACAAAGGTTGGTGGTATTGTAGATAGTGTCGAGGGCTGTTGCAGGCTACACCATGACATAGACAGGATGCAGAGCTTGGCTGAGAAGTGACAGGTGGAGTTCAACCTGAATAAATGTGAAGTGATTCATTTTGGAAGGTCAAATTTGAATGCTGAATACACGGTTAAAGAAAGGATTCTTGGCAATGTGGAGGAACAGTGGGATCTTGGTGTCCATGTACACAGATCCCTCTAAGTTGCCACCCAAGTTGATAGGGTTGTTAAGACAACATATGGTGTTTTGGCTTTCAATAACAGGGGGATTGAATTTAAGAGCTCTATAAAACCCTGGTGAGACCACACTTAGAATAGTTCTGGATGGATGTAGATGCTTTAGAGAGGGTACAGAGGAAATTTACCAGGATGCTGCCTGGATTGGAGGGCTTGTCTTAAGAAGAGAAGTGGTTTGAGCTAGGCTTTTCACACTGGAGGAGGAGGAAGAGAGGTGACTTGATAGTACAAGGTATAGATAGAGTAGATAGCCAGAGATTTTTTCCCCAGGGCAGAAACGGCTGACACGAGGAGTCATAATTTTAAGGTGATTGGAGGAAGGTATACAGGAGATGTCAAAGGTAGGTTTTTTACACAGAGAGTGTAAGTACATACTGTTCTATGTATGTTGGAGAGTTTGAGCTGCAGGAAGAGACGGAGTAGGCTGGGGGCTATTTTCCCTGGAGGGTCCGTTTCTGTGCTGTACAACTCTGTGCACTTGATATAAAAAACAAACAGCCAGAGGGATTTTATATCTTCCTCTTTTTTTATTATCAACTGCAAATTATTTCTATCTTTCCTGACAGCACAGAGAAAAAAGGAAAACAAGGAATAAATAAATAATAAAACCAGTGACCAATACTGGTTATGCAAATTCACAGTCTCAAACATGCAAAATGTGAGATTAGAAAATAAATTCGTTAGTGTGTAAATTTGCAAGACTACAGGGAATAGGTGGAGCTGTGGGACAAGCAGAGTTTTTCTTCCAGAGAATGTTACAACCGTTATGGCCGAATGGCCTCTTTCCATGCTAGAACCTGCTTGTTTTTTTTAACTGTGAAGACATATATTTTACAGTAGGTATAAAATCCACCATTCTTCTTGTACAACCTGTTTCAAGAGCTAACTTAGTCATAGAAAAATGTATTGAACTCACTAAACTAAACTAAAACTCAAAGATGTTCCCTAACCCTCATATTATAATTAAAGAATTAATTTTTAAGATTAGTTAACTGATCCACTTATATATTTGTTCTATATAAATTCACACACCCGATATTCCACCAATATTTGTTCTCTTTTCTCCAGCTCAGTTTTGAGTTGCTTTTCCAGATAAGCAGCTTTCTCTGTGACAGTTGCTATGGTGATTTCTTTTTTATTAAGTTCTGTAGTCAGGTTGGAGACCTCTGCTCTAATTCCCACCATCTCAGAGCAATGTGACTGCTCCTTCTGACTCAGACAGTCCCTCAACTGCAAGAGAATACAACAAAATAAATATTTGAAATATTTTTGTGATCAAGTGACATGGTTATATCTTTTAAGTTAGAGCCAAAGAATTCAAGTAGCTATACGTCATTGCTTCTCAGATAGAATATAATGATAACGGAGATAATACACTTACTGGACTAAGAATTTGTAAATAGAAGGCCCTTTAAAACATTGTTTTTACTCAGTTAGGGATTTTAAACAAAAATGTTAGAAGAGGAATAAAGATTTTTTCTGTCCAATGCAGTAAAAAAAGTCATGGCAGTCAATAGCTTTGTGATTCTGTGGCGTGCCAAAGTGAGACTACACCAAATAAAGCAGAAAGGATGGACATGTTAGTCATTTTCAGTCCTTTATTACTCTATGCCTACCCAATGTTCATTTTAACAAAATAAATATGTTATGATTTGAGACTTTAAGAGTTGAAAAGATGTAGCATAACAATTAATCAATAACATTGCATGATAGGCTAATGAATGTGCAAAATAGCATTTTCCCTTAAAACTGATTTATTTTGAGCAAACCTTGAAGAATGTTATCGCTGTTTCATAGTATTAAAGTATAGTGAAAAAATTAACTACAGGAGGTTACTTTGGAATTCCTATTTTTATCTTAAGTAACCTCCTGTTCTTTAGTGCTAGACTGAACTAAAGAACTAAAGAAAACTGGCAATGATGCTATAAGGAACGTAGTACAAAATTGTAACTTTTCACAGCTATGTGTTCAGACTGAATAATATAACATCTAATAATGTTCTAAATTTGTGCTACTTTAGAACCTATGGTACTGACATACTTTATTGACTTCCTTGTTCCCTTCCACATGCTCGTTCTGCAATCTCTGTAACTCCTCCTCTTTTCTGGTGAGTTCATCATTCTGCTGCATGCAATATGTACGAGATAAATCAAGCCTAAGGAAAAACAATTCACAGCTTCATCTCCAGGTGCAGCTTCACATAAATACTTAAAATGATGGCTAAAATTAATTTATTTGGGAAGGAACAAATCTTCCTGGTTCATGTACTTGTGACATTGCAACTTAAATAACTGCCTTAAATGGATCAATTTTATCAACATTCAGAGAGAAGAACAAGTTCTACATAAATACCAGCAAAGTTTTGAGTTTACAACAATAAAATAATAGATCTGAACTGAACATTACAACACTTAAAAAAAAACTTAATGAAAACTGAAGTTTTACTGTTTCTGATTCTTACCTTAGAGATGGGAACAAGATATATATGGCAATAGGCAAAATGAAAAACATGCTCTGGTTTTAGTACACAACACTATTTTTCATAAAATTTCTAGTATGGAAATTCATAGATTTGCCATTTGGCCCATCAAGCCTGCTGTACCAAATGCAACCCATGTAATGTAATAATGGACTGAGGAGTACATGAGAATGGGTGACTATGCTAAAAGCAATCAATAACATAACAGGAGTTGGTGTGGTTGGGTAAAAAGCATGGAAGGATGGAATCAGACTCTAAAGTAGTTGAAGTATACTTTGAGCCAGAGATGCCATAGGATCCCCAAATGGAAATATAGATGTTGTTCTTTGAGCTTCCACTGAAGCTTGATGGAATACTGCAGCAGGTCTGTGACAGAAATGTTGGTCAGGGAATATGGTGGTGTGTTGAAGTGGCAGGCAGTGGAAGCTCAGGGTCAGTTTTTTAAAAATTCAATGTGTCTAGATTGGAACCATTAGAATCAATTTTAATGGTCTTTGAAGGTTTTAATTTTACTGTGCTACAAATACACAAGATAGGAAGGTTGGCTTAATTAAGTAGTCCATTTTATTTAGAACTATTTCAGTCAGCTTTTTACTTACTCTGCATTTAACCTCAGGATGTCTGACTGCAGCATTGTTTCAGTCTTACTGCTGGCCTGAAGATCTTTCAATGAGTTTTCAGATTCCATTTTAAAATAAGTTAGCTCATCGGTCATCAAATTTAGTGATTTATTTTCCATTAACCTGCTGAGAAAGAAGTTAAAAATCAGCAAATTATAAAAGAAAATGTCTTGCCTTTATAAAGTGCCTTGTATAACCTCAGAATGTACTAATGTGCTTTACAACAATAATTAAAAGTGCAGTCATTGTTATAATTTAAAATATCAATAAAGGAGTCAGAATCCTACAGTACAGAAATGGACACTTCTGTCAAACTCATCCATGCCGACCAGTTTTCCCAAACTAAACTAGTCCCATTTGCCTACATTTGGCTCAAATCCCTCTAAACATTCTTATTCACGTACTTGTCCAAATATCTGTTGAAAGGTGGCCCAGCGGTTAGCACTGCTGCCTCACAGCACTAGGGACCCAGGTTTGAATCCAGCCTTGGACAAGTGTCTGTGTGGAGTTTGCACATTCTCTCCATATCTGCGTGGGTTTCCTCTGGGTGCTCAGGGTTCCTCCCACAGTCCAAAGAAGTGCAGGTTAGGTAAAATGACCGTGCTAAATTGCCCACGGTGTTCAGGGATGTGTAGGTTAGGTGTATCAGTCAGGGGGAAAAGTAGGGGAATGGGTCTGGGAGGGATACTCTTTGGAGGGTCAGTGCGGACTTAGAGTCATAGAGATGTACAGCATGGAAACAGATAATTCAGTCCAACCCGTCCATGCCGAGCACTATCCCAACCCAATCTAGTCCCACCTGCCAGCATCCACCCCATATCCCTCCAAACCCTTCCTATTCATATACCCATCCAAATGCTTCTTAAATATTGCAATTGTACCAGCCTCCACCACTTCCTCTGGCAGCTCATTCCATACACATACCACCCTCTGTGTGAAAACGTTGCCCCGTAGGTTCTCTTTTATATCTTTCTCCTCTCACCTTAAACCTATGCCCTCTAGTTCTGGACTCACCGACCCCAGGGAAAAGACTTTGCCTATTTACCCTATCCACGCCCCTAATTATTCTGTAAACCTCTATAAGGTCACCCCTCAGTGTCCGACGTTCCAGGGAAAACAGCCCTAGCCTGTTCAGCCTCTCTCCATAGCTCAAATCCTCCAACCCTGACAACAGTCTTGTAAATCTTTTCTGAATGCTTTCAAGTTTCACAACATCTTTCCTATAGGAAGGAGACCAGAATTGCATGCAATATTCCAACAGTGGCCTAACCAATGTCCTGTACAGCTGCAACATGACCTCCCAACTCCTGTACTCAATACTCTGACCATATCAAACGCCTTCTTCACTATCCTATCTACCTGTGACTCCACTTTCAAGGAGCTATGAGCCTGCACTCCAAGGTCTCTTTGTTCAGCAACACTCCCCAGGACCTTACCATTAAGTGGATAAGTCCTGCTAAGATTTGCTTTCTCAAAATGCAGAATTTCGCATTTATCTGAATTAAACTCTATCTGTCACTTCTCAGCCCATTGACCCATCTGGTCAAGATCTTGTTGTAATCTGAGGTAACCTGCTTCGCTGTCCACTACACCTCCAATGTTGTTGTCACCTGCAAACTTATTAACTGTACCTCTTATGCTCGCATCCAAATCATTTATGTAAATACCAAAAAGTAGAGGACCCAGTCCCGAAGCTTGTGGCACTCCACTGGTCACAGGCCTCCAGTCTGAAAATTAACCCTCCACCACCACCCTCTGTCTTCTAACTTTAGCCAGTTCTGTATCCAAATGGCTAGTTCTCCCTGTATTCTATAAGATCTAACCTTGCTAATCAGTCTCCCATGGGGAACCTTGTCAAATGCCTTACTGAAATCCATGTAAATCACATCTACCGCTCTGCCCTCATCAATCCTCTTTGTTACTTCCTCAAAAAACTCAATGGCTTGTTTCCACACTGTAGGGATTTTATGATTATTCGATGCCTGTCTCCGGCAATTTATTCCACATATGAACCATGCTCTGAGAGAAAAAGTTGCTCCCAGGTCCAGCGGTGGGTATCCCAAACTCACTGCCGATAAGGGTGGTAGAGGCAGAAACCCTCATAACATTTTCGTAGCTTTTAAAAATGCACTGTGGGTTAAGTGCTGGGAAATGAGACAAGAACAATTAAGTGGTTGTTTTTGACTGCTTTTGACTGAATGGTCACCCCAGATGGTCTTTGACTTTTTCATTTACTATATTGATTGTTGCAGAATGTCATGATGCTCCTCTAATGTGTTGATAACTAGCTTGATTTTCCTTCCATTAACATAATTGAAGTGATGTTGCCTAGATTTAAAGTAAATAGTTACTTTCTTGAATGGTTGAAAAAAGTATTACATTACTTTTCTTTAAGCTTGAAGCTAAATTTTAATTGTACGTGGAAGCAAAAGACAAATAAGGGGTGGTATATTAATGTCTTCATGTCACTAGTGTGGAGCATAGGAGGTTGAGGGGTGACTTTGGAGAGGTTTATTAATTCATGAGTGGTACGGATAAGGTGAATAGCAAAGGTCTTTTTCATTGGATAGGCGAGTTCAAAGATAGAGGGCATTTTTTAATGTGAGAGGAGAAAGATTTAATATGGAAATTTGGATTAATAGCCTAACAAAAATAACACTAGGTCATCACCTCCCCAAACATCCTGGTAAATCTCTTCACTCTCTCCACAGCAATAACATCCTTCCTATAATGTGAAATCTAGATCTGTACATAGCACTCTGGCTGTGGCCATACCAATGATTTATACAGTTTTAACATAACCTCCTGTCTCACAAACACTGTGCCTTGGTGACTGAATTTGAGAAACAATTTGAATACAGCAAAATCCCACAAACTGCAGCAAGAAAATGGCCAGACAACCTGTTTCTCATGATGAAGGAATAAAGATTGACCAAGCCATCAGTAAGACTCCCCATTTTTCTTTGGAATAGTGGCACAGAATTTTCTGGCTGTGAAGGTGGAAGAGGGTTCAGTTTTATGCGTTATGTGAAAGACCACATCTTCATCATGTCTTGAGGCTACTTCAAATGTATACAAAACCCCTCTATTCTCAAAAGTCTTTAATTTTCAACTTATCCACTCGAGTGAGTATACCTGTGAACTATCCAGTTGGACATCTTTTCCATTGACCTAGTGAATTGGTACAGCAAGTATACATTGTTATGATTCTGCCAACAAGCTGGGGTATTGATTGGATTAATCTTGCAAAACAGCAGCAGAGGTGTGATGGGCCAATGGGCCAAATGGATTCTGAATGTGCTGCATCATTCACCATAAAACAGGATATTCATGATCATGGAGGAGGAGAGAAGGAGAAAGGTACCAATGAGATTGAACTGTGCGTCAAGCTACAGAGTGTTAAATGAATACTTCCCATCTGTCTGTACTCAGGAGAAGTCAAATACAAGTGCAGAATTTGAGAAGATGGGCAGTGCTCAAGCATGAAAGCATAAGCAGAAAAAAAGTATTAGAAGTTTGGGTGGACTTAAGAGTGTACAAATCCCAGGGTTCTGTAGGAGAGAAAAGAAATAAACCACAGTATCCTTGATGTAAATTTTAATATCATTTCTGGCCACATGGAAGGTGCCAGAGGACAGCTAATGTAATTTCACTTTCCAAGAAGAGTGATAGAGATAGACCAATGAACTACAAACAAGTGAGTCCAACATCACTGGTAGGGAAAATATTGGAGAAAATAGTGAAGGAAAAAATTAATCTCTATTATGAGAGGCAAGGTTTGATCGGGGATAGTCAACATGGCTTTAACAGATGGAGGTCATGCCTGACAAGTCTGGTAGAATTGTTTTAGGTGGTAACCAAGTATTTGGATGAAGATAGGTGTTATTTATGGATTTCAGAAAGGTCTTTGACAATGTCCCACTTGGGAAACTGATTAAGGTGGTAAAAGGTCCTGAGAGCCAAGGTAACTTGGCAAGTTGAATTCAAAATTGGCTAGTGCCAAGAGACAGTGGGTGGTGATAGAAGGCTGTTTGTGATATTCATAAATGATGTAGATGAGAATGTTGAAGGGATTAGTGAGTTTTGAGAAGATATGTAGCTCAGGTTGAGGGTCTGGATGTAGTTTTGCTCGCTGAGCTGGAAGGTTAATTTTCAGACGTTTCATCACCATACTAGGTAACATCTTTAGTGATTCTGGATTAGTGGTGCTGGAAGAGCACAGCAGTTCAGGCAGCATCCAAGTAGCTTCGAAATCGACGTTTCGGGCAAAAGCCCTTCATCAGGAATCTACTTCGAAGCTACTTGGATGCTGCCTGAACTGCTGTGCTCTTCCAGCACCACTAATCCAGAATCTGGTTTCCAGCATCTGCAGTCATTGTTTTTCCCTCGTTTTATAACATCTTTAGTAAGCCTCACCGAAGATGTTACCTAGTATGGTGACAAAATGTCTGAAAATGAACCGTCCAGCTCAGCGAGCAAACCTACATCCATGTTGAAGGGATGATAAGTAAGTTTGCAGATGACACAAGGATTGACTGAGTGGTTGTCAATAAGGAAGATGATGTTTCGTTACAGAAGGATATGAACGGATTAATCAGAGGAGCAGATCAGCAAAAGATGAAATTTATCCCTCACAAATATGAGGTGATGAGCTTTAGAAGAAGGAACAAGACAAGGGAATACTCAATGAATGGTGGGACACCAGAAAGCTCAGGAGGAACAAGGGGATCTTGGGGAGCTAGTCCATAGATCCCCCTGAAGGTACTGGACAGGTTAATAAACTAGATTAGGAGTTTCGTGGTACTCTTGTCTTTATCAGTGGTGGAATAGATTATAAGAACAGGGAGGTAATGGTAGGCCGCAACTCGAGTTTGTATGCAGTTCTGGTCACCACACTCTAGTGATTTCACTGGAGGAGCTGGAGAAGAGATTCACCAGGATGTGTTGGAGTTGTTTAACTGTGAAGAGAGGCTGGATAAATTGATTGTTTTCTTTGAAGCAGAGAAAGGCTGAGGGGGAACCTGATGGACTGTTATACGATTATGAAAGGCATGGACAGAGTGAATAGAAAGCAATTGTTCTCCTTAATCAAAGGATCAATAACAAGGGGGGGGGGGGGCATTATTTTAAAGTGAAAGGCAGGATGCTCAGAGAGGATTTGAGGAAAAACGTTTTCACCCAGAAGGTGGTGGGAAATCTGGAAAGTGTTGCCTGGGTGGGTAGTTGAGGCAGGAAAGCTCACAACCTTTAAAATGTGCTTGGACGAGATGAAGTGTTAGAACATTCAAGGTTATGGGCCTAGTGTGGGAGACTGGTACTAGTGTCGATAGTAGTGTATTTTCAGCAGTATACATGCGATGGCCTGTAGGGTCTCTTCTATACGGCTTGATACTATGAACTCAGCCAGCCCTTGACACCTTCAAGTGAGGGAAAAAAATGAGACAGTATGGAATGTTGGGTAGGCCACCTTTGGAGTACTGTGTACAATTCTGTTGTAGGGCGGATATTATTCAATTGGAAAGGATGCAGAAAAGACATAGAAGGATGTTAGTGGGACTGGAGGGTTTGAGTTATAAGGAGAGGCTGGGACATTTTTCCCTGGAGTGTAGCAGATTGAGGGGTGACCTTGTAGAGGTTTATAAAATTATTAGGGGCACAGATAAGGTGACTAGCAAAAGGTCTGTTCCCTAGGACAGGGGAGTTCAAAACTACAGGGCATAAGTTTAAGGTGAAAGGAGAAGGATTTAAAAAGGGACCTGAGGGGCAATTTTTTTTCACACAGAGGGTGGTATATATGTGGAATGCAGGTACAATTACAACATTTAAAAGGCATTTGGTTAGTAGATGAATGGGAAAGGTTTAGAGGGATATGGGCCAAATGAAAGTGTTAAGGCTGTCCATATTTGAAAGACACAAAATGGCCAACAAGGGATAAATAGAATTAAAAAGCCTGCTTCAGCACTTAGACAAAAAATAGCAGACAAATGATTAAAACAGAATCAAACGCTTATTCCAATATTTAAGTGATACACAATGGTCCATTCGAACAGAGGCTACTCCAAAGTGAACGGGAGGCCCTGCACCAACAGAAGAGACAGTTCAATAAAAGGATGCTCAAGGACAGACAGTCTGAAAGTTTCTAACAAACACTGAAGATGATAAAACTTTTGTAATGACAAACACAGATGAATTAGTGAGATTGTGGTTTGTAATAATTTGAAGGGTCAAACAAGTTCATTAAATTATGACAAGTGATTGATTCCAGCCTCACTAAGAAAGGATGCTGTCCCATTTGGCCAGTTAGAACAAGGGATTTACATCTCATTCCAGGAGACAGCCAAATGGTATAGTCTAATTCACCATGCAGCTGTGAAGATAACAGCTAAAGTTAAAGTTATCTTGCAGTAATTAACTAGTTCTTTGAAACTATTTACATTGTTAAAAAATAGGTTCTAGTTAAAGCTTCTTCAAATAATCACAGAGGTTTCAACATAATTATAGATATACATATATAACCAAAATAACAAAAATTAGGCAAAAATATTTAAACATAGATGTGAAAATTATGAAACTTTTTCTTTATCATTAAAGGGATGCCTGTAAGAAATAAATTGCTTGCATTTCATTAGCTAAAGAGTACTAACAGTAGAAGTAGCTGTAAAACTTTACATGTAGCTAAATTTATAATAGGAATCAAAATTACAAATCTTATAGCAGTTAGTTAGAACCAATTGTCTTTATATATGTATATAATTGGGACAGTGGGGAAATATGAGTAACAGAATTTGATAGAGATAACACATGTATATAATGAGCAACAAAATTCAAACATTTCTTAGAGACAAGCAAGTCTGAAACATGTCCAAAGGAATATGGCCAGTAACTTTGAAATGTAAATTAATTGGATGCATAGAAAGATTCCAAGGCCTGGATACTACAATGTCTGTTAAACGTCATGAGATCATAGGACCCTGGGGCCATCCACAGGAGTGCCCATCACTGATTAGGTGTTTCACAAGTTTTGATGTATAGAATAAGGGGAAGGATGCAGTGACCACATTGTATGTGATTATTGAAACACAAAATGTATAAAAATGTTGTATCTCACTGAAAATCAGGGTGTCATTGATCTCTCTTCTGATCTCAGCCAAAGATTAAGGGAACAACTGCATTCTCACATTGAGGTCAGGTTCAGGGGAATCTTTTAGGAGAAAGTGAGGACTGCAGATGCTGGAGATCAGAGCTGAAAATGTGTTGCTGGAAAAGCGCAGCAGGTCAGGCAGCATCCAAGGAGCAAGAGAATCGATGTTTCGGGCATGAGCCCTTCTTCAGGAATGAGGAAAGTGTGCCAAGCAGGCTAATATAAAAGGTAGGGAGGAGGGACTTGGAGGAGGGGCGTTGGAAATGCAATAGGTGGAAGGAGGTGAGGGTGATAAGGGGAATTTTGCCCTTTTCCTTGCATAAACTGGTGATTGGTTGAATAAAAATGGACTGCCACGTGCCTGAATCCTGCCTGCTTCTGAATCTTTGTGCCCTTTTGGGGTTTCACTCCTACAGATTGGTACTATGAGCAGAGAGCTGTGCTTGAAGTCCGCATACCTTGAGCCACGATTTGGCTGAGTACGTTTATTTACCACCCTTTAGTTAGCATGGAACTCAATGTGGGAGCAAGACAGAGCACAATGTCAACTCTTTAACTGGAGTGAGCAGGAGGCAACAGAATTACAGGTGCAAAAGTGTAAGGAACAAAAGAGCGAGGATTTGTTCCTTCGGCACAAAAGCATGAGAAAAAGATCATTAAGAAGTTGGAAATCCTTGAACAAATAAATAACAAAATCAAAGCATTGGATTTCCTTAGCCACAGTCAGGAAGGAGTCTGGGTGAATGGTAGAAAAGGACTGGGAAAAAGACCCGCTGGAGTCGAGACTGCAGACTGTGTTCGAGTAGAATTAGCCTTTATTAAGGATATGGAAAGAAATGGATGGAATAGTGAGGGCTCTGAGTAAGAACAGAAAGCCTGGTGGCTAGGTTAGGAGAAAGATAAAAGAGTGACCATTCTCATAGCCCATATAAACAAAGGTTAGACAGGGATCACCAAGAAGCAAAAGTAGCTGCACAGGGACCACAAGACACAAAGGGAGTTATGTTTCCATCCCAGCTCTCAGCTCCATTTAAGTCAACATGACCTAGCTACAGCAGTAATGGCCCTGAGGACTAGGATCTTGACACTGAGACCTGTGCATGAGCACCACAGTGATAACAGGGAAAGGTTAGGGGACTGGCCATCCCCATTCTCCATGGCTCCCCTCAAGACAACATACTGTACAGTTCTGAATGGACAGGTGATGGAAACAAATATTGAAGGAGAATAGCAGATGTTGTTGGAGATCCTCCCCAAACTTAAGGGAAATGAGAAAAATTTGGACTTTTGGGAAAAATTAGAAGAGATCGCCAATGGTCATAAGTTGACTCTTGATGACCTACAAACTCTCACAAAAGCCAAAGTCTGGGGGCAGTGTGGGAAAATCTAGTGGCACCTTTCAAGAACTGCACATGGATTACAGGTCAGGCTCACTTCACAACTGTGCAGAAAATGAGGACAGTTTATACAGGAGGTGAGTCACACCCTGGGCAGATCCTCTCCAAATTGGAGAAAAGTGACTTTAATCACTGAGAAGAAAGGGAAATCAGTAGAAGAGTATGCAGAATGAAATTGAGAAGCATACAAAAATAATGGGACGTGATGAGGAATCTTCCTCCAGCAATTTAAAGACAGCTTCGGACCACAATTTAAAATAATAATTGAGCTAGGTCTGCCAGTTTGAAATGACTTTAAGGAAATACTTAATTGGGCTATGGAAGTTGAAAGCAATCAAAACAACCAAGAAAAGTGTGCAAACCTGACAGCAATTGTTACAGAGAACACACACAAACAGGGAGCCGGTGGGTTACAACAGAAATGAGGAACATTTTGCCAATAATTGCCCCAATAATTGCCCCAATTAAGTGTGGGAAATTTGGAAAACCAGGACACAACAAAGAAAGGACTGCTGGTCCCCCAGGGGAGGCAGGCATGGACCAGACAGAATCAGGGAAATCGCCAGCCTGTTGCCAAAGGCATTAGCAGTGAGGAAACATCATACAACTTACAGCAGAATGATTGCAGAAACCAATCATGGATAAGCAGCAGCCCTCCAAAAAGGGAAGGGGATAAGAGGATGTATATAAATGCGCTGTTGGGGGGTGGGGGTGGGGGGCGGGGGGGAGGTGGTTGCAGCATAGATACCGGAGCATCTCTCTATTGCTGATCTGGATTAAATCATTACCAAATAAAACCTTGAAAATACAGGGTGTGGGCAGCAGAACTTGGTCAGCCACCCTCAGCCAACTAAGTGAAATAAAAATGACAGGTTATGTGATTAATGTCTATATTTGTGTGTGTAAAAATAATGATGGCAGCGTACTGTGAATAGATTTAATGGAACAATTTTGAGCTATAATAAATGTACAAGAAGCCAAAATTGACTGGAACTGCAAGTTTAAATTCAAAAAGTCAAGGATTGCATGGTTCTTTAAGAGTATGTGTGCCACCACAATTGAATGAGAGTGGGATTCAGAGAATCCCTACTACAAATCAGCAATGATGCACTCTGAATAATGGGCAACCACCCAAACCGAGTGTAGGTAATTAGACAGAAAACTGACTGAGATACCTGGGAATGAGGCAAGTGGGACTAGGTTAGTTTGGGAAATCTGATTGACATGGACAAGTTGGACCAAAAGATCTGTTTCCATGTTGTATGACTAACGCAAGAAGACACACTCTTTCAAGCAATTCCATTCTTATTTTAAAAATATATTGTGGCAAATTTTGCAAACCTAAGTAGTTGTCAGAGTACCATAATTTAGAAAAGGAATATGAAAACTGATTTGTCATTCGAGAAAAAAATATGTATTTTCATTTATTAAAAATATAATTCAAATCCCAATGTTCAAATGCAAATTCATAATGACACTAAATGAAATGTAACTAAAAATTCTAGATTTGCAAGAGAAACTCCTGTTAATGCAATCAAGTTTCTTACTTTTATTTTTCAATTAAGATCCCAGTAGATGGTAATACTGGCAAGTCAAATACCAGAACAAAACCTGGCTTGATACACTACATTTTTGTTTGCTATTTGTTTGTTGTGATTGTCAGTCACTATTCGCAAGAGGCCAGCAATATACTTTTAAACAGAAGAAAATGAATCCTACATACTGCTTCTTTACCTGGATGCTTCTTACTTTCTATAACAAATAAAAAAACTTGAAAATATAGGATGTGGGCGGCAGAACTTGGTCAGCCACCCTCAGCCAACAGATTGAAATAAAATTTGCAGATTGTGTGTAAAAATAATGATGGCAGCGTACTAGGAATAGACCTAATGGATTCCAGTCTTTAGAAAAGAGCAGACATTTTCTCCTTCTTATTTTACTTAATGCACTACATGTGCTTAAACCTTTCAGGTAAACAATCATTAACATGCACATGAAAACAAACTCACCCACCAAACAAACCCAGAATTAATCTACACCTATGCCTCTTCTTTTTTAACTTTACACAAGACAGAAATACAAATCAAACTTAGAGCTACACATAGTTGTTTCACTTTAAAACTCAAGGGTCTAAATAGTAATAATAAATAACAAACCTTCACCACACAATATTCTGCCTCTCAGCTAAAATGTGATTAACTATGTTCTTATCAAGAGCATCAAAACAGATTTCCTGTAAATTCTGACTCAATTTGTATAACAAGGGAATTAAAAAGTTTCAACTTTGAGTAATTCCAGCAGCATGAAGATCTCCTTGTGGTTCTGATACACAAATCCAATTTGTGCTTCAGCAACTATTATCTTCCTATTGAAAGATGATGCTTCCTTGTTCTAACTTACTTGCCAGTGAGTACAAGTGGATTCAATTAGCTGCACATTTAAAATTGCTTTACAATTGGGAGCATTTTTATTTATTCAGATAGATCAGAGGTTACATTTTTTCTAAATAATTGTTGCTACTAAAAACCAAAAGTTGTCAAATTTTAGATTCATGTTTAGTTAACTCAAAGACACCACTAAAAGATGCAGTCATCTGATAATAGTCAGCAATGTTCATCCAAATTAATTTAATCATTTAATATCTGGGGTTTTAATTAACTGAGGTTCATACAAGCTTGAGATTTTAACTCTACTACATTGTGACAAGAATTATCTCAAACTGTAAATAGTGTCAACAAACAAGAGGAAAATTAGATTAGATTCCCTACTGTGTGGAAACAGGCCCTTCGGCCCAACCAGTCCACACCGACCCACCAAAGAGTAACCCACCCAGACCCATTTCCCTCTAACTAATGCACCTAACACTATGGGCAGTTTAGCACAGTCAATTCACCTGATCTGCACATCTTTGGATTGTGGGGGGAGACCGGAGCACCCGGAGGAAACCCACACATACACCAGGAGAATGTGCAAACTCCACACAGACAGTTGCCCAAGGCTGGAATCAAATCTGGGACCCTGGCGCTGTGAGGCAACAGTGCTAACCACTGAGCCACCATGCCGTCCAATGGTGGAAGTACTCAGAGCTTAGGCAACATTTGAGAAGATAGAAACACAGGGCTGAAATTGACCTTTTTTGGCTAAATTGGAGTTGCAAGTAGTATTTGGATGACTTTTCTTTCAGAGACCTAGCAAGCTTTCTTGCCCTATCTGACCAAACTCACCTCATTAATTATTTCGCAGGCCCTATGACATCTCTCACATACAACTTCCACTCCATCTTACCAAGCATCATTCCTGAAATAATTCACCACTTAGCAGATATCCTCACAATGGCCCCAACATCTCAAGGATCTGCTATCTTTAAAATACCACTGTACACCCAGATAAGTTTAGCATTCCCAAGCTGCCCTGCTGATTAATAGATAGAACTAGAGCATAGCAGAAAAGGTTAAGATGTCACTGTGTTTCTCTGACAGAAACTTGGAGATCCAGGTGGATGGGAAAAGTGCAAAGGAGAGGAGGCCTCTTCCTAGAAGACTGGCAGAGGAGGCTGTGCAATCAGCTCCTGCCAGCCTAATCAGATCCCATCTCCAGGGTATGAAGAGATGGCCAGCAATGCCAAAGGATCAATGGCCTTGCCCACTATGCAGGTCAAGTGCCACATTCTATTTCTGTCACCTCAATCAATGCCATTGTACGCACTTCCTTCCAAGGTTCACGATCCATCATTTTCACTGTTACTTGCAACATATCCCCTCATCTGTTCTCTCTCCCAGCACCCCCTCCCAAAAACTCCACACCATTAATCCTGTATGTCCTCCAGGTTGCAACCTCAGTCTTTTAGAAAACCTCACCATCTATCTATTGGTCATTTAGAACTGGGGCATAGTCTGAGAACTAGGGCCAGATAAACAGTCTAGCAGAGATGTTAGGATGCACTTGTACATACAAAGGATGGTAGAGGTTCGAAACTCTCTTCCACAGGAAAACGATTTTAAAAAAACATGAGGGGTGGTTCACATGTGGAATGAGCTTCCTGAGGAAGTGGTGGAAGTGGGTACAATTACAATGGTTAAAACCCATTTGGATAAATACATTAATAGGAAAGGTTTGAAGGGATAAGGGCCAGGAACTGGCAGTTGGCATGAGTTTAGTTTGGGATTATGTTTGGCATGGACTGGATGGACCAAAGGGTCTGTTTCCATGCTGTATGATTCTATGACTCTATGGCAGTGGAAGTTAGATCAGATGTTAATTTTACATGAGCTAAATCATTCCTGATGAAAGGTTTATGCCCGTAATGTCAATTGTCCTGCTCCTCGGATGCTGCCAAACCTGCTGTGCTTTTCCAGCACCACACCTTTTGACACAAATAACTTTGTTAAACAAAGGTATTTAAGGGATGTGAGCCAAAGGCAGGCATATGGAGTTAGGCCTCAGATCAGCCATGATCTCAATCAATGACAGAAAAAGCTTGAGGAGCAGAGTTGCCTACTTCTGTTCCAATCTCACTTATTATCTCCCTTTTTCTCATTACAAGCCAAGACAACCTAAAACAGGTGGGAGGTGTGATCGGCATCCATATCCTTCCCTTTAAAAGGAAAGGAACCTAAAACCTACAGGACGAGACTAGGAGCATTCCTGTAGACATGCAGAAACTGCCAGATCTCTCTAAAGGAGTAGGTACCACGCTGCATGCCACTGCCACACTCACATTAACCCTGCTATCACTCTCAGTCATTGTATCCCACTGGCCACATCACTTCCTCTTTCTCATTTGGCAGATGCTGGAAACCCCATAACGATGATGTCCAAATAGAAGTTGCTGGCTGTGGAAGGACTACCCTTTTGGGCCACCTTTGTCCTCTGAGGAAGCAGTGGCAAGGCTGCCTCCTGCACTGCCCCATCATCCCACTTACAGACACCTTTGTGGGGATCATGGGTATTGAAAGTGTGGGTTCACAATCAAAAAGCACCTCGCTCTAAAAGTTCCACAGCTGGCTAAGGAAGAAACACTCCAGCACTCAGATGATTTACAGATACCAGGCACCTGCTCAGCCAAGACAGGAGATGACCCCATAGAGTCAGTAATTGGGGGCTTCATCCACACACACAGGGAGAAGCAGCAGCAGGCAACAGGCATATGGAACACAATGGCACTCATTGTCCAGAAGCTGTGGCAGTATATCAAATCTAACAACTGTCTATCTGCCTCCATGGACTGGTTGGCAGTTGCTATGAAAGTCCAGTACTGTCAGAGTATTCTACAGAGGCAGACACAGCTGCACTCCATCGACCCATCCATTAGTCCCCAGGACCAAAAATATGACAACAGGGGTCTGTGAATCTTGATCATAGTCCTCTTCTAGTCAAATCCTCTAGTGATAAAGGCCAACATCCCACTAACCTTCCTAATAGCTGGATGCATCTGCATGTTAGCCTTCAATAAGTTACAGGACAAGAACACCCAAGTCCCTTTACACATCTATACTCTGTAATTTCCATTTTAAAAATACTCTTGCACCTCTACTTTTCTTATGAAAGTGGATAACCACAACCAAGCCCACTGCCTCCATGTGTAAACCCTTTTATTGGTCCATAATTGACCTTACTCCTCCTTTAGCATTCTTTTACAATGGATGTAGGTTTGCTCACTGAGCTGAAAGGTTCATTTTCAGACGTTTCATCACCATACTAGGTAACATCTTTAGTGAACATCCGGACGAAGCATTGCTGATGATACCTGCTTTCTATTTATATGTGTAGGTTTCTTTGGGTTGGTGATGTCATTTTCTGTTCTTTTTCTCAAGGGATGGTCCAAATCAATGTGTTTGTTGATAGAGTTTCGATTGGAATGCCATGCTTCTAGGAATTCTCATGTGTGTCTCTGTTTGGCTTGTCCTAGAATGGATGTGTTGTCCCAGTCGAAGTGGTGTCCTTCCTCGTCTGTATGTAATGATATTAGTGAGAGTGGGTAATGTCTTTTTGTGGCTAGTTGATGTTCATGTATCCTGGTGGCTGGTTTTACATAGAACATAGAACATTGAAAAATACAGCGCAGTACAGTCCCTTCGGCCCTCGATGTTGCGCCGACTGAAGCCTACCTAACCTACACTAGCCCAATAACCTCCATATGCTTATCCAATGCCCGCTTGAATGACCATAAAGAGGGACAGTCCACCACTGATACTGGCAGGACATTCCATGAACTCACAACCCGCTGAGTAAAGAATCTACCCCTAACAACCTCCCCTTAATTTAAAGCTGTGTCCCCTAGTAACAGCTGACTCCATACGCGGAAAAAGGTTCTCACTGTCAACCCTATCTAAACCCCTAATCATCTTGTACACCTCTATCAAATTGCCCCTAAACCTTCTTTTCTCCAATGAGAACAGCCCCAAGTGCCTCAGCATCTCCTCATATGATCTTCCTACCATGCCAGGCAACATCCTGGTAAACCTCCTCTGCACCCGTTCCAGTGCCTCCACATCCTTCCTATAGTATGGCGACCAAAACTGTACACAATACTCCAGATAAGGCCGCACCAGAGTCTTATACAACTGCAACATGACCTCAGGACTCCGGAACTCAATTCCTCTACCAATAAAGCCCAGTACGCCATATGCCTTCTTCACAGGACTATTTACCTGAGTGGCAACTTTCAGAGATCTGTGTACATGGACACCAAGATCCCTCTGCTCATCAACACTACCAAGTAGCCTACCATTAGCCCAGTAATCCATCTTCCTGTTACTCCTACCAAAATGAATGACTTCACACTTAGCTACATTGAACTCCATTTGCCACCTTTCTGCCCAGCTCTGCAACTTATCTATATCCCGCTGTAACCTGCCACATCCTTCTTCGCTGTCCACCACTCCCCCGACTTTCGTATCATCCGCAAACTTGCTCACCCAGCCTTCAAGCCCCTCCTCCAGGTCATTTATAAAAATGACAAACAGCAATGGTCCCAAAACAGATCCTTGTGGAACACCGCTAGTAACTGCACTCCAAGATGAACCTTTACCATCAACTACTACCCTCTGTCTCCTTCCAGCCAGCCAATTCCTAATCCAAATCTCTAATGCACCCTCAATGCCATACCTCCGTAATTTTTGCAGTAGCCTACCATGGGGTACCTTATTGAACGCCTTGCTAAAATCCATATACACTACATCTACTGCTTTACTCTCGTCCACTTCCTTAGTCACCTTCTCAAAGAATTCAATAAGGTTTGTGAGGCACGACCTGCCCTTCACAAAACCATGCTGACTATCCTTGATCACATTATTCCTATCCAGATGTTCATAAATCCTATCCCTTACAATTCTCTCTGCTCGTTTGTCCAACGTAGTGTTTGTTATAGTCCTTGCACGGTATTTTGTAAATGACATTAGTTGTGCTTGTTGTCTGTATAGGGTCTTTCGATTTCATTAGCTGCTGTTTTAGTGTGTTGGTGGGTATGTGGGCTACCATACTGCCAAAGGGCCTGAGTAGGTGAATTCTATACAATATATTCAAAAAGAATGGGTACCCAATGAACACAGTCCACAGATTTCTCGGCAATAAACCCAAACAAGCAGACAAAACATGCCCATAAACCATAGCCACTCTCACCTACATCAAAGACATCTCGGAAATGACTGCCAGACTACTCAGACCCCTTGGCATCATGGTAGCCCACAAACCCACCAACAACATTCTAGGAATCCATTGTGAAAGATGAGATTGCTTAATACTTGGAAGTGTGAGGTAAAATAGGACAAAGTCAGTATAGTTTCATCAAGGGAGGTCCTGCCTGAAAACTCTGCTAGAATCCTTTGAGGAAGTAATGACCAGATTAGACCAAGGTGAGCCAAAGGATGTTATCTACATGGACGTCAGTAAGCCTTTGACAAGGTAGCTGGTAAGAGGCCACTGAATAAGATCTGGGCTCATGACATCACAGCCAAGATTAGAGTAGTGCTGTTGTTAGAGACAAGGTGCTTGCAAGGGTAGAAGCTTGGCTGTCTGGTAGAAAGCAGAGAGTGGGAACAAAAGGTCTACCTCAGCGTGGCAGCAAGTGACAAGTGGAGTTCCACAAGGCTCAGTGTTGGGACTACAACTTTTCACTTTATGTGTTAATATCTAGATGAAGGAACTGAGGGCATTCTGGCTAAGTTTGCAGATGATACAAAGATAGGTGGAGGGATGGGTAGCATTGAGGAGGCTGCAGAAGAATTTGGACAGGTTAGAAGAAGAGTGGGCAGAGAAGTGGCGGATGGAGTGCAATACGGGAAAGTGCGAGATTGTCACTTTGGTAGGAAGAATAGAGACATAGACAATTTTTTAAAATGGGGAGAAAATTCAGAAGTCTGAAGTACAAAGAGGCTTGGGTGTTCTAGTCCAGAATTCTGTCAAGGTAAACTTGCAGATTGAGTCAGTAGTTAGGAAGGCAAATGCAATGATGGCATTTACTTTGAGAGGACTTGAACATAAAAGCAGGGGTGTACTTCTGAATCTCAATAAGGCTCTGGTCAGACCACATTTGGAATATTGTGCACAGATTTTGGACCCTGTATCTCAGGAACGATGTATTGGCTCTGAAGCATGTTCAGAAGTTCACAAGAATGGTCCCAGGAATGAAAAGCTTAACATATGAGGAACATTTGAGGACTCTGGGTCTTTACTCAGAGTTTAGAAGGATGAGGAGGGATCTAATTGAAACATACAGAATACTGAATATCCCAGACAAAGGAGATGTTGGGAAGATGTTTCCATTGATAGGAGAGACTTAGACCTGAGGGCACCGAGGAAGACCTAGGAATAAGGCCTAAAAGTAAAGGGAAGACCTTTTTAGAACAGAGATAAGGAGAAACTTGTTCAGCCAGAACCTATGGAATTCATTGCTACAGAAGGCTATGGAGGCCAGGTCATTAAGTATATTTAAGACTTAGATAGATAGGTTCTTGAGGATCAAGGGAATCAAGAAAGCAGGAGAATGGGGTTGAGAAACTTATCAATCATGGTTGAATGGTGGAGCAGACTCAATGGGCTGAATGGCCTAATTTCTGCTCCTATGTCTTCTGGTCTTATTCGTCAAGGCCAATACTTTTGTGTAGAATGGAAGAAGTGCTACATTGTCAAAGGCACCACCCTTCACAGGTGACGTTAAACACAAATCTGCTTTTTCAAGTGGCTATAAATTACTTGACAATAAGGTAATCAGTAAGTTTTCCCTATGTCTTGGCAATGTTTCTCACTTAACCAATACAATTGAAGCTACATTAACTGATGCTTTGTTTAATTTGTTGCTTTTGGGACCCTGCTTTGTGCAAATTGTTAGGTTGTTTTGCTTAATTAAATAGAATGTCTGCATTTCAAGACCCTCTTTTTGTTGTGAAAGGCCTCCCAGTTCTGGAGAGCTGTAGATTGATCTAAATCCAGAAGATGATGTGGCTGATAGTCATTTGGGATGTGACAGGACAAGAATATTAAAGGTGAAAGTGAGACATTTGAAAAGAACTGGCAGTGTTTTTACTGGTGGAGGATTTGAAAAGCATTCCAAACATTCTAAATAATGAAGGGGCTAAAGTTGGAGTGGAATGATGGGGAGGGGAAAAGTACGATAAAAAAATTGATAAGTCGCCTGAACCCAATGGGCTGTATCCTAGGAATTTAAAGGAGGTAGTACATAGATAGTAAACACACTAGTAATAATCCTCCCGTTTAATTCTAGAATACTCCCAGAAGATTGGAAAACTTTCAATATAATATCTTCATTCAAAAATGGAGAGAGATAAAAAAAAAGTTGATTATAGCCCAGTTAGTCTAAGATTTGCATCTACTATAAAGAATAAAACAGTACAGCATTTAGAACCTCATAATACAATTAAGCATCAGCCCGGCTTTGTGAAGGTAAAATCATACCTGACAAGGTTATTACAATTCTTTGAGGAGATAAGAAGCAGTGTAGATAAAGAGGAACCTAAACTATTAATTCAAAAACTGAACTAATGCTCTAGGGTTAAAATTCTGTCATAGCAGATGGTGAAACTTGCACTCAATAAAAAAATATCTGGAATTAAGTATCAATTAATAACCATGAAGCCATTGTCGTTTGTCAGAAAATCCCATCTGGCTCACTAATGCCCTTCAGTGAAGGGAATATGTCAGCCTCGCCTGGTCTAGCCTGGCTTACATGTGACTTCAGACCCACAGCAATGTGGTGGACTCTCAAATGAAGTCTGAAATGGCCTAGCAAGCCACTCAGTTGTATCAATCGCTACAAAGTCTCAAAAAAGAAATAAAATGGGACAAACCATTTACCATTGACCTATGCCCTGAAAAATACACTGTCAACAACAGCATTGTTGACCCTGCAAAGTCCACCCTTCCAATAGCCGAGGGCTATGTTCAAATGTAACAAGATCAGGATAATATCCAGTCTTGGGCTGAAAAGTAGCAATTAATACTCACACACAAAAATGCTAGGGGAATGACCATCTCCAATAAGTGACAATGTAACCACTGACCTTTGTCATCATATGGAATCCCCCACTAACCATATCCTTGTGGTTTCCATTGACCAAAAACTTAACTGGACTCACCACATGTACACAGTGGCTACAAGAGCAAGTCAGGGATTAGGAATACCACAGCAAGTAGCTCACCTCCTGACTGTCCAAAATCTATCCACCACCTACAATTGAATGCCTCCTGCTTGCCTGGATGGGTGCAACTCCAACACTACTCAGGAAGCTTGACAGCATCCAAGACACTATATCCGTCTCCTCTACCGGCAAAGCCAGAAGCAGCAGTGTGCAGGATGCACTGCAAAAATTCAAAGATCCTTAGACAACACCTTCCAAACCCTGACAATTTCCATATTGAAAGACAAGGGTAGCAGATACATGGAAACACTATCGCCTGCAAGTCCCCCTGCAAGTCTTTCACCATCCTGACTTAGAAATGTATTGCCACTCCTTCACTGTCAATGAGTCAAAATCCTGGAATTCCACCTCGTGGGAATTGTGGGTCAATCTACAGAATGTAGACTGCAGCAATTTGAGGTGTGATTATGCTGTCACTTTGAAGGGTAATTTTGTCTTGGGCATTTTTAAAGAGAAGTTGTAAAGGCAGTGGTACAGAACTGGCTACTGAAGATGGCCTAAGTAAACAATGTGATGTCTTTTTGTTCAAAAAAAACAATTGGAACAATAGAAACAACCCCAATGGGTATGGACGGCTCTCAGATCAGGATGCTGGGTTTTGCTTTTTCCCAGCAGTCAGAAGCTGTTTGGGGTCTCAGAAGAGTTGGAAACTTCAGTGAATGATTCCACACCACTATTTTCTGCAAAATCTCTCAATTTTTTTCCTCTCCTGGATTGGAGTTTGAACTGGATGTAAGAACCTGCATCAGAATTTGCCTTTTTGCCAAGGAGTGTGTTTATGGGATGTTATGATTTTTTTAACAGCTAATCAAGTAATAGGTATAGCTAATTAAGTTTGCTGATAGTTAAGGAATTCTAAATTGCTCTTTCACTTGTTTGTATTTTACTATAGTATTTAAATAAATTGTGTTTTGCTTAACTTTCAGTAATTTGACCTGTTACATCACATCTACCTTTAAAATAAGGGAAAAAAATAGGGTCTGAACTATAGTATTAAAAGATTTTGAGGGGGCCTGGTCTCCTCCATAACAATGCTGACTAGCCAGTGATGCGCACATCCCACAAGTGAATAAAAACAAACAAAAAAATCTTTGTTTCTGCCAACCATCCTTATTAAAATGTTCTTGAGTACTCTGGAATTAGCCAGCAACAGATTAACCCTGATACTGTTTCTCATTTACCTCTGACACAGACGCACAAGGGCACTGACATATCTTACTTTCACTTTACTTCCTATTTCAATGAAGGGCACATTCAGAAAAATTGTGTTCAACTTCAACTAAGGGGTCACACTGTACACATCTGTGCCATACATTTCATAGATTAACTAAAAATGAACTACAGAATGATTATTTATAAAAATGAAGTATGTCCTCATATTTTAGTTTATGAAGTAGAATAAGATCATTGGGGAGAAATTGTATGGCATATATGGATCTGTTGGAGTGTATGACTGGAGGTAATGTTTCTGTAGCAAGCGAAAAGGGAAGATAGATAAAGTAGCTGTTGTGCATTAGATATTTCAGGTGCTTCCTGTTCTATGATATTTCACTCACAACGCTTGTGCAAGTGTTCAATGATGTAAAGCAAATATGAAAAGACAAGTCTTTGGTTAGTACTGTTCTTCTGCCTTTACTGTCATCAACCTAGTGCAGCTTAAAACATTCAACAAGCAAAAGTCCAAAAGGTGTCCTTTTGAGCAGATCATAAAATCCCTAGTGTAGAAAGAGGCCATTCGGCCCATCGAGTCTACACCAGTCCTCCGAAGAGCATCCCACCCAGACTAGATACCCCTACCCTATTGCTGTAGCCCCATATTTACTGTGGCTAATCCACATAATCTGCACATCTCTGGACTGCAGGAGGAAACTGGAGCACCTGGAGGAAATCCACACAGACGGGGAGAATGCACAAACTCCACACAAGACTGGAAACAAATCTGCATCCCAGCACTATAAGGTAACAGATGAGCCACTGTGTCCTTAGAATGGAAACATTGATGGAATGGACAGAAATCGATGAGGTCCTTCTTTAAGTATGCAATTCATATTCAAACATGACAACATGAAATAAAATTTTGGTCAAAGACAATTTAAAAAATGACTTCAATTTTCTGTAGTACACTTAACACAATAATGTATATAAGCACAGTTCAGCAGTATCTGTGACAGTTGCTGACCTGCTCAAACTCACCTAATAACTCTATCTTTATGCATTATGGACTCTTTGGCCCTGGCTAGTTCCCTGTGCAGTTGCTTTTGCTCCATGTCTGTCACTTGCAGAAGATCATCCCGTGACTGCAATTCAATTTGAAGCTCTGAAACTTCTGATTCCATTTTCTAGATATACAAAAACAACATTTGACTCTGGTCACTATCATGTGCTCCAAGATCAATGGTCTCCTTTTTTTTTAAAGATATTTTTATTAGAAAGTTAACATTTTTACACGTTTACAAAAATAAACAAAACTCTCAAATACAAACATTGATATACATTTAAATCAAATATACAACAGCCAAAATTTAACAAAAGAAAAAATTACCGAAAAAGAAAAAAATAACAAAACTCAACTGTCTACTAATCTAACCTACAACTAACCAGAGTGTATATTTAAGTCTCTTACATGCTCGGAATGCGTTAACATCAATTGTAATAAAACCCTTATTTGTGTGGGATTCCTCTCCTAAGGGGCCCCGGACCAGCCAGGTTTGTAATCTCAATTAAATAAAAGCCCTTGTTAGGATAGGCGAAATAACTGTATTTATGTAATTCAAGAAGGGCTGCCATATTTTATAAAATAATTCGGTCTTTCGGTGCACCATATTTGTAAGGAAGTCAAGGGGAATACATTCCATAATTAATCTGTGCCAGTTTGAAAGTCCAGGGGGGCCCTCAGCCACCCAGTTCACCAAAATATTTTTCCTTGCACAGAAAGAGAGAATAGAAAATAGTCTCTTCCCGTGCATATCCAGGGAGGGTAAGTTCGAAAAGCCCAAAAGGAGAGATACAGGGTCCACTTTAATTTCCATTCCTAAAATTTCTGTCAGGGTACTTGCTACTTTAGTCCAATATCTACGGATCTTATGACAGGTCCATAGGCAATGTACAAGAGTGCCCACCTCTATTTTGCATTTGGGACAGATTGGAGATGCTCCTGCCTTAAATTTTGCCAATCGATCCGGTGCTGTATGGGCCCTATGAAATATCTTCAGCTGGATAGCCTGGGTTCTGTTACAAATAGTAATTCTTCTAGCATTTTTCCAAATATCATTCCATGTTTCTATAGAGATTTCTAGTCCCAAATCCTGATCCCATGTTTTAAGCAGATTGTCCATATCTCCTGATACTTCATCATGTAGTAAATGATAAATAGTACTGACAGAGGATACCCCCACTGGTCGTAGGACACTACATTCTCTATCTAATTTATAAAGACTACCTAATAACGTAGTCTTCTTCTGTATATAGTCTCGAATTTGGAAGTATCAAAAGAGGTCTCCATTAGGTAATCTGAATTTCTGACACAGCTGTTCAAAAGACATCAGGACCCCATCCTTAAATAGGTCCCCTAGACATGAGATACCCCTGGATCTCCAGAGTTTAAAAGTGGCATCGGTAAACCCCAGTTGGAATCCCCATGCTCCCACTATCGGTACATAGGGGGATGTTTTATGTGAGTTAACCTAATTTTGCCGCATTATATTCCAAGCCTTAATTGTGTTTAGTATTATAGGGTTTTTACAGTGATCTGTAATGATTTTCCTCTTGTCTGAAAATAAAAGGTTAATAAGTGGGTATTTTACTTGAGAGGCCTCACTGTCCAGCCAGATTGATTGTGGATCAGACAAGACCCAATCAGCTATGTAACTTAATAGGGAACTTAACTGATATTTCCTAAAATCTGGAAAGTCCAATCCTCCCCTTGTCTGTGGAAGCTGTAGCTTCTTCAGCTTAATGAGGGGCCGTCAATGATTCCAGATAAAGGAACCCAACCAGCCATATAATTTACGTAGAGCCATCCTCGGCAGCATCATTGGAAGCATTCTCATAGGGTATAGGAGACGGGGCAGGACATTCATTTTAATTAGTGCTATTCTACCCAGCCAGGAAATTGGAAGGTCTCCCCATCGCTGGAGGTCCTGCCTTATCCTTTCCAGTAAATGCAAAAAGTTAGCCTTGTATAACTGACCAAATACTGGGGTAATAAAAATACCTAAATATAAGAAACCCTCCAGGACCAGTGAAAGGGAAAAAGGGATCCGTCCACTAAGTGGGGTATCATAGCAAGACCACCCATTGGCATAGCCTCCGATTTTGAAAAATTAATTTTATAGCATGAGAATGTGCTAAATGTATTAATAACTTGGATTAGGCGAGGTATGGACATCAGAGGATTACTGAGGAATAGAAGAACATCATCTGCATACAGGATAATTTTATGTTTGCCTGTACCAATCCTTGGGGCCGTTATATTAGGATCAGCTCGTATAGCTTCTGCTAGTGGTTCAATTATTAGCGTAAATAACAATGGCGAGAGAGGGCATCCCTGACGGCAGCCCCTATCCACACTGAAGCTATCCGAACTTAATCCATTGGTAACCACAACTGCTTTGGGATCACTATACAATGTTGAGACCCATTTGGTAAACACCTGTCCAACGCCAAACCTTTCCAATGTGTAAAACAAATATGACCATTCAACCCTATCAAATGCCTTTTCCGCGTCTAATGAAACTACTACTCCTGGTATCTTTCCCTGATGACAGGCTTGAATCATATTCAAAACCCTTCTAATATTATTGGATGATCTACGGCCCGTCTGATCCTCCTGTATAATATGTGGTAGTACCCTTTCTAGTCTCAGTGCTAATGTTTTAGAAAGGATTTAAAAATCTACATTTAGCAAGGATATTGGTCTGTATGACATACAATCTTCTGGATCCTTTCCTTTTTTAAGGATAAGAGAGATATTTGCCTCTTTCAGCGAAGGCGGGAGACAGTCCTGACTATATGCATAGTTATACATGTCCATAAGTGGACCAGCCAATATTTCTGTAAATTCTTTATAGAATTCAGCTTGAAAATCATCTGAGCCCGGTGCCTTACCGCTCTGAAGTTGCCTAATTGCATCAAGTACTTCTTGGACTGTTAGAGGAACATTTAGGACCGATACCTGTTCCGGAGTTAGACCTGGAAAGGTCAAATTTTTAAAAAATGACTGCATCCTCCTAGTCCTATCTTCACAATCCTGCGATTTATATAACTCAGAATAAAATTCTCTAAAGATCGCATTAATCTTTTTATGATCATGAGTCAAAATACCCGTACTTTCCTTTATAGACGTAATAGTCTGAGGGCCCTTTTTTTTCTTCGTGAGAAATGTTAAGTATCTACCTGGTTTGTCGCCATATTCATATAACCTTTGTTTTGCAAATAATATTTCCCTCTTAGCTGTTTGAGTAAGCGTAGTGTTTAGAGCTGTCCTAAGGGCCGTAATCCTTTGCAATTTAATAATAGAAGGTCTATCAGTGTATGCTGTTTCAGCTGCTTTTAAGCAAGCTTCAAGCAGACGTTGTTGTTCTCCCCTCGATGTTTTCTGGGTCGCTGAGTAGGACATGATCAAACCTCGTGTGTAAGCTTTGATGGTCTCCCACATCATTGATGGGTTGCTAGCCGTACCTGAATTAATTTCTAAAAAAGTTTTAAATTCTTGAGAGAAGTACTTTACAAATTTAATATCTTTCATTAGGAAGGGGTCCATACGCCAATGCCAAGGGGATGTCCCATTGTTCCTTGCCTTAGTTTCCATATATACAGCAGCGTGGTCGGAAATTGCTATACTACCTATTTTACAGGATGATATGGAATTTTTAAAAATCGAGGGGGCAAAAAACATATCAATTCTGGTATGACATTTATGTGGATTGGAATAGAAAGAAAAATCTCTGCCCTGTGGATGAAGACATCACCATACATCTACTAATCCTAATTCTTTGTTCAGATCCACCAATTGTCTAGATCTGGGAGATACTCCTGCAGTACTCTTAGGAATCCTATCTATTTCCGGATCCATAATACAATTAAAGTCTCCCCCTATAATTGTATGATGGGCACCAAAAGCCATCAATTTTGAAAAGGCTTCCGTTATAAATTTAAAGGGGTGTGCCGGGGGGGGGGCAGTACAAATTTAAAATCCCATATTCCTTTCCATTTATGAGGGCTTTAATCAAAATATATCGTTCAGATTCGTCTTTTATCTGATTTAGGATTTTGAAAGGGAAATTCTTCCAAACAAGAATAACAACTCCCCTGCTTTTTGAGCTAAAAGAAGAAAAAAAGGCCTGATCAAATCCACCCTGTCGTAATTTCAAGTGTTCTTTATCCGACAGGTGTGTCTCCTGTAGGAGAGCTATATCTACTCTTTCTTTCTTAATATTTTCTTCCTTTTGACTGGCGTATTACTCCCCTTGACATTCCAGGTGCACCACTTAACCGACTGATCAACCATAATCATCTGGGCAAATCCGAGACTCCTCGGGAGGGGAAACCCTATCCAGAACATCCCGAGCATAGGGCATATAAAATTTACAAAAATAAAGGCTCTCTAATACGCTCACAACAGTATAATAAAAAACTATTTCTAAATAAAAAAAATATAAAACGTATCTAAGTGGAGATTTTCCCCCTTGTTCCCAAGGGGTGTCACTTCCTCTCCCAACCAATGCCCCACCATTGACCCGGGCGCTCCTCAATAAAATGAGGAGAATTCAGATATAATACAAGGCTAGAGTTAACAGTGAGCACCCTACCCTCACCCATACCAACACCTGGATATATTTGGTAATGTTAATACCATATATAAACATATAACTATAAAATTACAACCTCAACAAATAATAATTAAATATAATAATACAAAATAACAACCCCGCTCCTAAAGACAGAGGTAAAATAGAATAAGGTAACCACCTCCCCCCACCAACACTAACCAAACTCCCCAGCATGTGTGTATATATAAAAAAATTATATATATAAATACACATACATACATACCCACATATATACATAAAAAAATAAAAGAAACAATCCCAAGGGGGATGGGGGAGAAAATCAAATCCCTCTCTCCACCCCCCATGATAATATTAAACAGTAAGGTAAGAAGAAAAAAGGGGGGGATATAAACCAAAGCAGGGGGAAAGGCAAACCAACATCCATTATCTCTTACAATTTATCTAAGAGAATCCAAGAATTCCTTAGCCTTTTCTGGTGATCCGAAGTTATACATGGATCCTTCATGGTTAAAGCGTAGCATCGCTGGGTAGCGTAAGGAGTACTGAATATTTAAGTCCCTTAAATGCTTCTTCGCCTCGTCGAATGCCTTCCTCTTTCGGACCAGAACTGGAGAAAAGTCCTGGAATAACGTGATCTTGGATCCTTTATAGATCATAGCTTGGGGGTCTTTTCCAAGATTTCTAGAAGCTTCTAGGAGTATCTGCCTCTCCCTATAGCTCTGCAGCCGGAACAGGACCGGGCGTGGGCGCTGGTTCGAGCCGGGCCCGTGTATTGCGACCCGGTAGGCCCATTCTACCCTTACCTGGCCTGATCCAGCTTCCATATTTAAAGGCTGTGGCAGCCACTGCTCCAGGTATGCTGTAAGCTGGCCTTCCTCTTCCCGTTCGGGAAGGCCCAGCAAACGAATATTTTTTCGACGACCTCGATTATTGAGGTCGTCAATGTAATTCTCTAAGGTCTGGACTCGTTGTTCGAGAGTCCGGACCTGATCCACGGCCGATTGCGCAGTAGTTTCGGAGGTCGCGGCCTTTAACTCTGCCCCTCTGACTCAGTGCTCGATTTCCTGGATGTCTCAGTCGTACTTCTGCAGCGCAGCCAAGAGTGAGTCCCATCGATTTCGGGACTCCTCGATAAAAGCGTCGATCTTCGCATCCAGCTTGGAGATCATCTCCACAAGGCTTGTCACTGTAGGTAAGTCCCTGGGGCAGCTGTGGACACCTCTGCTGCAGCTGAAGAGGGAGAGGGTGGGGGAAGGGGTCCTGCTTGCTGAGAGCCGCGGGCTCCCTTCCCTTTGGTAATTTTTACTAAATATTAGACTGTTTAAATGTAATACTAAGCAACTAATTAAATTTAACAGCTATTATGAATGATTTGGCGAGTGTGGTGGGGCTGGGTGACCACTTTACCCAAGTCTTGGGAAGAGCACTATAGACTCAGACTTGCTGGGTCGCCGCCATCTTGGATCCCCCTCCATTTTTTCTAAGCACTTTCTACTTCATTTACTTCATGTGGCTGTGCTCGTTCTGAAATATGTATTCAAGAATTGACAGTGTTAGGTTAACACAGGAAAGTAGATTTTTAGTTTTTGCCAGAATGCATTGCAAAATCACAGTCATCACTCTTCACTGAAACCAATGGGTAGAAATAAAGATTAATATTTTCAGTATTCATTTATAATTGTCGATATACCTTGCCATAACTGACAACTTGAGCCACTCATTGCTCACAACACCAAATATAAATAAAAGCTGCCTGTGACATGATGATTGGGTCTGCTATTGCATGTCTCATTGGAGGCAGGTTGTCCTCTATCTTGCTAAAAGGACCTCTGACCCTTCATGGATATTTTTGGCTTATATAGATTATTCGGATCAATACTGGAAGGGTGCACCATCTCTCTAGTCCCACTCCTTCACAAACCACAACGTAAAATAAAAATACTTTTTCCAATTACCAAGATGACTAATTACATACAAAAAGAGAAGTAACTGGAAAAGCTCAGCAGGTGTGGCAGCATCCAAGGAGCAGGAGAATCGACGTTTCGGGCATAAGCCCTTCTTCAGGAATCCTGATTCGCCTGCTCCTTGGATGCTGCTTGACTTGCTGCGCTTTTTCAGCAACACATTTTTCAGCTCTGATCTCCAGCATCTGTAGTCCTCACTTTCTCCTCTATGAAGAGAAATCAAAGTTAACATTTCGGGTCAGGTTACTCTTCCTCAGAACTGATGGCAGCTAGGAAAATATCGATTGAAATGCAGAAGATAGGGTGGAGGGGATGGGGGTAATTGGTAAAAGATAGGTAGGGATAGAGCCCAAAGAGAGAGGAGAACAGTTGGACAGACAAGGAATCGATACTGATCTGGCTGGAAGGGTGAATAATTGTTAATGGAAACTGTTAGTAACTAAAAATAGGTACTGTGTAATAGCAGACCATGTCATGAAATCATAGATATGCATGGCACAGAAACAGACCCTTTGGTCCAACTCATCCATGCTGATCAGATATCATACCCTAACCTCGCCCCATTTCTCTCTAAACCCCTCCTATTCATATACCCATCCAGATGCCTTTTAAATGTTGTAATTGTATCAGCCCCCTCCACTTCATCTGGCAGCTCATTCTATACACGTACCACCCTCTGCATGAAAACATTGCCCCTCAATGTATCTTTCCCCTCTCAATCTAAACCTACGACCTCAAGTTCTGGACTCACTCACCCCAGGGAAAAGACTTTGTCTATTTACCCTACCTACGCCCCTCATGATTATATAAACCTCTATTAGGTCACCCCTCAGCCTCCGATGCTCCAGGGAAAACTGTCCCAACCTAATCAGCCTCTCCCTATAGCTCAAATCCTCCAACCCTGGCAACATCCTTTTAAATCTTTTCTGAACCCTTTCAAGTTTCACAACATCATTCCAATAGGAGGGAGACCAAATTGCACGCAATTTTCCAAAGTGGCCTAACCAATGTCCTGTAAACTGCAACATGACTTCTCAACTCCTGTACTCAATACTCTGACCTATAAAGGATAGCATATAAAATGCCTTTTTCACTGTCCTATCTACCTGCGACTCCACTTTCAAGGAACTATGAACCTGCTCTCCAAGGAACTATGAACCTGCACTCTTTGTTCAGCAACATTCCCTAAGACCTTTCCGATAAAATGTTGAAGTCCTGCTCTGATTTGCATTTCCAAAATGCAGCACTTCACATTTATCTAAATTAAACTCCATCTGCCACACCTCATCCTATTGGCTCATCTGATCAAAATTCCATTGTTCAAGGTAACCTCCTCCACAGTCCATTACGTTTCCAATTTTGGTGTCATCAGCAAAATTACGAACTATACCTACTATGTTCACATCCAAATCATTTATATAAATGACAAAAAGCAGTGGACCCAGCACTGATCCTTGTGGCACTACACTGGTCACAGGCCTCCAGCCTGAAAAGCAACCCTCCATCTTCTACCTTCGAGCCACTTCTGTATCCAAATTGCTAGTTCTCCCTGTATTCCATGAGATCTCTCCTTGCTAACCAGTCTCCCATTGGAAACCTTGTTGAACGTCTTACTGAAGTCCACATAGATCACATCCACCACTCTGCCCTCATCAATCCTCTTCGTTACTTCTTCAAAAAACTCAATCAAGGTTGTGAGACATGATTTCCCATGCACAAAGCCATGTTGACTATCCCTAATCAGCCAATGCTTTTCCAAATACATGTAAATCCTGCCCCTCAGGATTCCCTGCAACAACTTTTCCAGCACCAATGTCAGGCTCAACAGTCCACAGTTCCCTGGCTTTTCCTTTCCCTTTCTTAAATAGTGGCACCACTTTACCCAACCTCCAGTCTTCTGGCACCTTAGCTGTGATTATCAATTATATAAATATCTCAGCAAGGGGCCCAGCAATCAATTCCCTAGTTTCCCACTGAGTTCTAGGGTACTCCTGATTAGGTCCTGGGGATTTATCCACCTTTGTGTTTTAAGATATTCAGCACCTCCTCCTCTGTAATATGGACATTTTTCAAGATGTCACCATCCATTTTCCCACATTCTATATCTTCCATGTCCTTCTACGCCGTAAACACTAACGCAAAATACTCGTTTAGTATTTCCCCCATCTCCTGCGGCTCCACACATAGGCTGCCTTGCTGATCTTTAGGCGGTCCTATTCTCTCCCCAGTTACCATTTTGTCCCTCACGTATTTATAGAATGCCTTTAGATTCTCCTTAACCCTATTTGCCAAAGCTATCTCACATCCTCTTTTTGCCCTCCTGATTTCCCTCTTAAGTATACGCTTACTGCTTTTATACTTTAAGGGTTCACTCCATCTCTGCTGTCTACACATGACATGTTTCCTTCCTTTTATGACCAAAACCTGAATTTCTCTAATCATCCAGTGTTCCCTACACCTACCAGCCTTGCCTTTCACACTAAGAGGAATATACCATCTTTGGACTCTTGTTATCTCATTTTTGAAGGCTTCCCATTTTCTAGCATTCCCTTTACCTGCAAACATCTGCCTCCAATTAACTTTTGAAAGTTCTTGTCTAATACTGTCACAATTGGCCTTCTTCCAATTCAGAACTTCAAATTTTAGATCTGGTCTATCCTTTTCCAACACTATTTTAAAACGAAAGAATTATGGTCACTGGCCCCAAAGTGCTCCCCCACTGACACCTCAGTCACCTGTCCTGCCTTAGTTCTCAAGAGCATGTCAAGTTTTGCACCTTCTCCAGTAGGTACATTCACATACTGAATCAGAAAGTTTTCTTGTACACACTCAACAGATTCCTCTCCCTCAAAGCTATAGCAGTCCCTGTCTATGTTTGGAAAGTTAAAATCCCCAACCATAACGTCCCTATTATTCTTACAGATAACTGATATCTCCTTAAAAGTTTGAATCTCAATTTCCCTCTGACTATTGGGGGGTCTATAATACAATCCCAATAAAGTGATCATCCTCTTCTTATTTCTCAGTTCCACACTCAGTACAGCTGTAATGCTATCCCTCGTCAAAAATGCCACAACCCCATCTGTCTTGCCTCCCTTTCTGTCCTTCCTGTAGCATTTATATCCTGGAACATTAAGCACCAGTCCTGTCCATCCCTGAGCCACATCTCTCTAATTACTATGATATCCCAGTCCCATGTTCCTAACCATTCCCTGAGTTCATCTGCCTTCCCTGTGAGGCCTCTTGCATTGAAATAAATGCAGTTTAATCCCTCAGTCCTACCTTATTCTCTGCATGCCCTGCATGTTTGACTCACTCCTTTTGCCTCCAGTACCCGTCTCAGATTGATCTCTTTCTTACCTATCTCCCTGAGTCCCACCCCATCGACCTTAGTAGTTTAAATCCTCCTGAGCAGCTCTGACAAATCTCCCTGCAAGTATATTAGTCCCCTTCCAATTCAGGTGCAATCCATCCTTCTTGTACAGGTCACTTCTACCCCAGAAGAGATTCCAGTGATCCAAAGATGTGAATCCTTCTTCCCTGCTGCAGTCCTCAACCACACATTCATCTGCTCCATCCTCCTATTCCTACTCCCACTAGCTCACAGCACTGGGAGCAATCCAGATATTACTGCACTCAAGGACTGCATTTTTAAAATTCTGGCCTAACTCTCTATATTGAATCTTATCCTTTTCTCTTCCTATGTCATTAGTTTCAATGTGTACAACAACCTCCTGCTGGTCCCTCTCCCCTTTGAAAACATTCTGCACCCTCTCAGAGATATCCTTGATCCTGGTACCAGTGAGATAACAAACCATTTTGATTTCTCGCTGTTAGAGCAGAAACGTCTGTCTACACCTTTGAATAGAGTGTCCCCTGTCACAAATTGACGCTTGGAACCTTACATACCCTTCACTACATTAGAACTTGGCTGTTTATGGTACATTCCCCGAGAATCTATCACCCCTACATTTTCCAAAACAGCACACTTATTTGAGATAGAGATAGCCATAAGAGACTCTTGCACTACCTTTTCTGCAGTTAACCAATCTACCGGACTGTATCTGCAGCTTTTTTCCATTCCTATAACTGCCATCTATCTCATCCTCTAGCTCCTGTATATTCCTTATGGCCTCTATCTGCCACTCCAAATGACCCATGCAATCTGACAGGATTCACAACCAGGCACGTTCAGCATATGTAATCATTATTAACTTGGAAATTCTCCCTAATTTCCCACCTCACTCTGCTGAAGGCCATCTCTGCTCCTTCACAATCTCCATACTCAGAAAATAGCACCACCTTATTGCTCTAAAAAAAACTGCACCAGACTAATTTAGTACTTATGGTTTATATTTTTTAAACTTAGTCAAGAGACTGTTCTCAATAAGACATATATTTAAGAAAGAATCCACTCTACTCACCATTGTAGATTTGGTTAGATTAGATTACATTACATTACAGTGTGGAAACAGACCCTTCGGCCCAACAAATCCACACCGACCCGCCGAAGCGCAACCCACCCATACCCCTACATTTACCCCTTACCTAACACTACAGGCAATTTAGCATGGCCAATTCACCTAACCTGCACATCTTTGGACTGTGGGAGGAAACCAGAGCACCCGGAGGAAACCCAGGCAGACATGGGGAGAACATGCAAACTCCACATAGTCAGTCGCCCGAGGCGGGAATTGAACCCGGGTCTCTGGCGCTGTGAGGCAGCAATGCTAACCACTGTGTTGTAGTAAAGTTACATTTAAAACTTATGCACTCATCTGCTCCTGTGTTGTGAGCTCTCCCAACAGGTTCCTCCAAGGTCAGCTGTGAATTTTGATATTTGTAAATTTTTCCTAGGCACACTCTGATGTCCAGAGATCCTCGAATTCAAACAGCAAAGGCTTGGTATGTGTGGTAGGGGGACATGGAGGAGTTCAGGCCCTAAAATTATTGAACGCAATATAGAGTCTGGAAGGCTTCAGGCTTCCCAAGGAGAAGGTGAGTTGTTGTTTTCGCAGCTCGCGTTCACTGAAGCACTGCAGCCAACCTGAGACAGAGATGTTGGGCTGGCAACAGAGGGCATTATGTTAAAGTGACAGGCAACTGGAAGCTCAGGGTCCTGTTTTGCGACCGGAACGTAAATGCTCTGCAAAGTGGTCATCTAATCTACGTTTCATTTCCCCAATGCAAAGGAGACCATATTGGAAGCAGTGAATGCAGTAGACTAGATTGCGAGAAGTGCAGGTGAAATGCTGCTTCACTTGGAAGGTATGTTTGGGCCTTCATATACTGAGGAGATGGGAAGTAAAAAGGCAGATGTTACACCTTTGACAGTTGTAGGTGAAGGTGCTGTGGGAGGGTGCTGGAAGTGAAGAAAGAGTGGACCAAGGTGACCTGGAGGGAATGGTCCCTGCAGAAGGTGGACAAGAGAGGGGAATGTGTCTGGTGGTAGCATCTCGCTGGTGTTGGAAGAAATGGCAGCTGAACTAGCTACCATCAGTTCTGAGGAAAGGTAACCAGACCTGAAATGCTGACTTAGATTTCTCTTCACAAATGCTTCCAAACTTGCTCAGCTTTGTCAGCAACTTCTGTTTTTGCTTCTGATTTACAGTATCCACAATTCTTTCTGTTATGACCACCAATTATATATCTTATCAAATGATCGATCGCTTGGAACCTTATGTACCCTTCATTACATTAGAGCCATTCTCAGTAACAGAAACTTGGCTGTTTATGGTACATTCCCCCGAGAATCTTTAAACATGATACATTGATCAGTTTCCTCAAGTCAAAATTATGGGTTTTCAAAACAATTTATTCAATATAAAATGAATAACTGATTAAAATAAATAGACAGTGTAAAATAAGTAATGAAAGCTTATCACTCTAAAGATCCTCAAAATTTTTTTAAAATATCGAAGAATGAAATCATCCTGCCAGAACAAAAACTACATAAAAATGTCACACACCTAATCAAATGATTAACATCTAAAGTTTATTATACTTTCATAAATCACTGTTCAGAACAATCAATCCTGACAATGAGTCTCCTGGGAGATTGGGGTGAGATGTGAGGTGTGAAAAACAGCATAAAGCTGTTTGTCAGTCTTCAGAGTATTTTTTGTATTCACTTACAGGCTGTTATATTACAGACAATTCACTACTCATTGCCTCATCCTTATCGCCCGATGTAAATTTACAGCCCTTAAAGTTACACTTCTTTAGGAAAATGGAGGCTACTTCATCATTCTCCCAATTTTTGCATTGTAGGTGGTAGAGAAAGAGGTGAGCCAAACACTGCAGAATACACAAAAATGATCAGCTTTTGTAGCCACAATACATATGTGACTTGCTCAGTTACTTCTCTGGTGAATGGTGTTGATGGTTGGAGTTTTGGTTATGGTTTAGTTATTTCATGTCAATTGGAGGTAGCTAGATTCTCTTAGTGGAGGTGGAGGCCTGGCACTTGTGTGGTGCAAAGACATCTTGCCAGTCATCAACTCAAGGTTGAGTGTTGTTGCGGTTTTGCTGCATGGGAGTACATATGATCAAATATTTGAAAATGGTACTGAACACCATAGAATCATCACCAAACAGGCACACATCTAGTTTTTAATGAAGACCCTTGATTAAGCACTTGAAGATCGTTAAGCTAAAGACATTGCTCCAAGGAGGTCCTGCAGCAATGTCTGGGGACTGAAAGAATTAACCTCTGACATTCAGCAGCTCGATATGACTCCATCAAACACAGAACCAACCTGACAACCATGCAAGATATCAGCACTTCTTTAATTCTGTCTTTATATAAAAGATTTGGACTTGAATGCAGGAAGTAGGATTAGTAAACTTGCAGATGATACCAAAATTGGTGGTGCAGTGGACAGTGAAAAAGGCTCCCTCAGAGGACCTTGACCAGCTGAGCTGAGGAGCCAGGGAATAGCAGATGGAGTTTAATCTAGATAAATGTGAGGTGCTGCATTTTGGCAGGGCTTCTACGCTTCATGGTAAGATCCTGGAGAGAGCTGCCAAACAAAGGGACCTTGGAATGCAGGTTCCTTGAAAGTAGAGTCACAGGTTGTGAAGGCAGCATTTATTGGTGAGTACATTGAGTATAGGCGTTGGGAGGTCATGTTGCTGCTGTATAGGATATTGGTTAGGCCACTTTTGGCTACTACATTTGATTCTAGTCTCATTGTTATAGGAAAGATATTGTGAAATGTGAAAGAGTTCAGAAAATATTTACAAGGAAAGTTGGAGAATTTGAGGGTTTGAAATATAGGGAGAGGCTGAATAGGCTGGGGCTATTTTCTCTGGAGTATTGGAAGTAGAGGGGTGACATTACAGAAGTTTATAAAATGGTAATGTACTTCGGTAAGGAGAATAGTCAATGTCTTTTCCCCGGGTAGGGAATTCAAAATTAGAGGGAATATTTTTAAGGTGAGAGGGAGAAGACTTAAAAGGGTGTGTATATGGAGCAAACTGCCTGTGGAAGTGGAGGAGGCCGACGCCCTTTAAATGTATCTGGATGAATATATGAATAGGAAGGGTTAAGAGTGATATGGGCCAAATGCTAGCAAATGGGACTAGCTTAATTGGGATATCTTATTGGCATGGGATGAGATAGATCGAAGTGCCTGTTTCTTAGCTGTACATCTCTATAACTCTTGTACACTGTATCATGTGTTCCAACTTAGTATGATTACAAATATCTTGCTCCTCTATTCATTAAGAATGTGGCTGATCTACGTTAAAAGTCACACAACACCAGGCTATAGTCCAACAGGTTTACTTGGAAGCACTCGCCTTCTCAGCGCTGCTCCAACCACCTGATGAAGGAGCAACACTCCGAAAGCTAGAGCTTCCAAATAAACCTGTTGGACGATAACCTGGTGTTCTGACTTATAAATTTGTACCCCCCAATCCAACACCGGCATCTCCAAATCATGGCTGATCAAATTTCAAATTTGATTGTAGGTTTCAAATTTGAAATTTCCATCTTCTCTGAAGAACTTTTGATTCCCTTGCCTAACAAGGCACTGCCCACCTCTGCCTTTAAAATATTCTCCTGTCCCACCTCCTGGAGCTTTGCTCCAAAATCGAACAATCCTGAGAGAAAACAAAATTTCATCTCAATCCTTAAAGGGTGAGCCTCAATTTTACAAACATGGTCCTCTAGTTCTGGACTCACTGAAAAGGAAACAAACTTACAATGTCCATCTTGTCAAGGTTGTTTAGGTTCTAATACGACAAACAAGTCCTCTATACTTCAGTGGAAATAAGAAATATAACCTTCTCACATATGATATTCTGTTCATTCCAGGTCTCAATTTAATAAACCTTCTTTGAGCTGCCTCCAACTCATTTGCATCCCTCATTAAAATCAGGAAACTAAAAGAGCACATAGTATTTAGATTTGATCTCATCAATTCCCTACATAATTGAAACACAACATCCTTAAGTGTTCAATTCCTATTGTAATAAAGGAGTGCATCCCATTATGCTTCTCAATCACTTGCTGTACCGTAAAAAAATTAACCTTTTTGAACCTCCTGCACTACGTGATAATACTGACACTTTAAAAAGGCTATATTGTCCTTGGTTTTTTTGAGAAATTGTAAAGGCAAAGGTGCCGAAGAATCTAGTTTTAAGAGACCTTTGGGTTTTTCTTAAAAACAGTTTAATGATGGAAGGGGAGTGGCCAGTTCCCCCAGTTCAGGATTTTAGTTTTTTTTAAGCTGTAGCAGTCACAATATATGAGAGTTCAGAAGAGTTGCAAGCTTCAGTAAAAAAATTCCTCTGACTTTCTCTGAAATCTCTCTCTGGATATTGTTCCCTCCTGCCTATAAGAATCTGTGTTGAATTTAGCTTTTTGCCAAGGAGTTTGTTTCTCAGATGTTACTGTATTTGAACAGTTAATTATTAATAGTTACTTTGTCCAGTACATTAAGTTTTCTAATAGTTATTTTAAATACTGCTTTCTTTTGTTCATGTTTCAACTGCAGTGTTTAAATAAATTCTGTTTTGCTTAAAGCTGTGTTGTTTGACCAGTTGCATCACACCTGGAATACCCACTTCACATCTGCCTTTAAAATTAGAAAAATGTTAGGGTCTAGGCTACTTCTGTGAAATATTTTGAGGGTCTGGCCTGTACCAACTATAATACTTGGACTTCTTTGCTTCTCAGAAATCTTCAGTTGTTCTCCAAGTAAAATTTTGTTTTTTTTTTAAATCTTCCTAGCACAGTGAACAACTTCACATTTTCCCACATTATGCTCCATCTGTCAGACTTTTTCCAATTCATTCAACCTATCTTAGTTTTCTTCACTATATTGGTGTCATTTGCAAATTTAACTATGGTGGCTATGCTCTCGTTGAAGTCATTGATACAAATTGTAATGAGTCGAAGCCCCGGCACAGATTCCAACAGTGGCCTAACCAATGTCCTGTACAGCCGCAACATGACCTCCTAACTCCTGTACTCAATACTCTGACCAATAAACAAAAGCATACCAAATGCTGCCTTCACTCTCTGATCTACCTGAGACTCCACTATCAAGGAGCTATGAACTGAAAGAACTTCAAATCTGTTGGATAATTGCAAATTCAGTCACACTCTTTTCTCTAGCCACTCACCAAGTGAGAAGATCCTATCTTATGGGCTGTGAATACTTCATGGTAAAAATACTTTCCCCTTCCATGGTGTCACATTACCTATGGTTCAGCCACAAGGTCATAACCCCTGAATTAAGGCTATTCGAATAGTAAACAATTACTTCAGCTGCATTTACCCTGGATCACACTGGCATCAAGCAGCTCCCACATGTTGCAACCATGAGTTTGTAAGATGTAGGAACAGAAATAGGCCATTCTGTTCATTGAGTCCGCTTTGCCAGTTGATCATAACTGATATGCTCCTCACGCCTATTTTCCTCCCTTATCTCCATAACCCTTAAACCCATTACCAATTAAAAATCTGTCTAACTGTTGCTTAAATTTACTCACTGTCGCAGCATACACCACATTTTGGGGCAGCAAATTCCAGTTTCATAATGTTTTGGGAGAAGCCAAATGGCTGGCTTCCACACTGCAGAAATTCTGTCTATAGACCAGTCAGCCTGACGTTAGTGGTGGGCAAGTGTTGGAGGGAATCCAGAGGGACAGGATGTACATGTATTTGGAAAGGCAAGGACTGATTAGGGATAGGCATGCATGGGAAATCATGTCTCACAAACTTGATTGAGGTTTTTGAGGAAGTAACAAAGAGGATTGATGAGGGCAGAGCGATAGATGTGATCTATATGGACTTCAGTAAGGCGTTCGACAAGGTTCCCCATGGGAGACTGATTAGCAAGGTTAGATCTCATGGAATACAATGAGAACTAGCCATTTGGATACAGAACTGGCTCAAAGGTGGTGGAGTGTTGTTTTTCAGACTGGAGGCCTGTGACCAGTGGAGTGCCAAAAGGATCGGTATTGGGTCCTCTGCTTTTTGTCATTTACATAAGTGATTTGGATGCGGGCATAAGAGGTACAGTTAGTAAGTTTGCAGAAAACACCAAAATTGGAGTTGTAGTGGACAGCGAAGAGGTTTACCTCAGATTACAACAGGATCTTGACCAGATGGGCCAATGGGCTGAGAAGTGGAAAGGTTCTAGGGACTGTTGCTGAACAAAGAGACCTTGGAGTGCAGGTTCATAGCTCCTTGATAGTGGAGTCTCAGGTAGATCGGAGAGTGAAGGCGGCATTTGGTATGCTTTTGTTTATTGGTCAGAGTATTGAGTACAGGAGTTAGGAGGTCATGCTGCGGCTGTACAGGACATTGGTTAGGCCACTGTTGGAATATTGCGTGCAATTCTGGTCTCCTTCCTATCGGAAAGATGTTGTGAAACTTGAAAGGGTTCAGAAAAGATTTGCAAGGATGGAGGATTTGAGCTATCGGGAGAGGCTGAACAGACTGGGGCTGTTTCCCCTGGAGCGTCGGAGGCTGAGGTTTACAAAGTTATGAAGGGCATGGATAGGGTATATAGGCAAAGTCTTTTCCCTGGGGTCAGGGAGTCCAGAACCACAGGGCATAGGTTTAAGGCGAGAGGGGAAAGATAATAAAAGAGACCTAAGGGGCAACTTTTTCACACAGAGGGTAGTACGTGTATGGAATGAGCTGCCAGAGGAAGTGGTGGAGGCTGGTACAATTACAACATTTAAGAGGCATTTGGATGGGTATATGAATAGGAAGGGTTTGGAGGGATATGGGCCGGGTGCTGGCAGGTGGGACTAGGTTGGGTGGGATATCTGGTCAGCATGGACGGGTTGGACTGAAGGGTCTGTTTCCATGCTGTACATCTCTATGACTCTAAGTAGCTTCTCCTCAACTCTGTTTTAAATTTGCGACCCTTTATCCTAAGATTATGACCTCTCATTTTAGAATGCCCCACAAGAGGAAGCATCTGCTCCACGTTTATTTTATCCACACTTTTTATCATCTTTAATACCTCAACTTTATCTCTCCTCGTTCTTTTAAATTCCAGAGAGTATAGGCCTAAATCACAAATCAACTATCCTGCTATTTTATATGTGTTTTTTAAAATTAACTACTTAAATAATTCAGTGGCTTTCCTTTTTCATAATTGTATGTTTTAAAAAACGACCAATAGTTTACTATTTGAAACCTTAGAAAAATAAGCCTTAACCACTTACCACTGACCAATAGTTCGCTTCCTCCCTGTAGTAGAGTAAGAACCAGTTCCAAACTGCTAGCATTAAAGAAATGCAAATTGCTTTCCAAAAACTTTAAAAAAACTGGAAAAACTCAGCAGGTCCACTAGCATCTGTGGGAAGACCAAAGTTAATGTTTTGATTCTAACAGGTGTATTTTTCAGAAGAAAAGACCAATAGACAATAGGTACAGGAATAGGCCATTCTGCCCTTCGAGCCAGCACCACCATTCATTACGATCATGGCTGATCATCCTCAATCAGTATCCTGTTCCTGCCTTATCCCTATAACCCTTGATTCCACTATCCTTAAGAGCTCTATCCAACTCTTTCTTGAAAGTATCCAGAGACTTGGCCTCCACAGCCTTCTGGGGCAGAGCATTCCATACATCCACCACTCTCTGGGTGAAGAAGTTTCTCCTCAACTCTGTTCTAAATGGCCTACCCCTTATTTTTAAACTGTGTCCTCTGGGTCGGGACTCATCCATCAGCGGAAACATGCTTCCTGCCTCCAGAGTGTCCAATTCTTTAATAATCTTATTCATCTCAATCAGATCCCCTCTCAGCCTTCTAAACCCAAGTGTATACAAGCCCAGTTGCTCCAATCTTTCAGCATAAGATAGTCCCGCTATTCTGAGAATTGACCTAATGAACCTACGCTGCACTCCCTCAATAGCCAAAATGTCTTTCCTCAAATTTGGAGACCAAAACTGAGCACAATATTCCAGGTGCGGTCTCACCAGGGCCCTGTACAGCTGCAGAAGGATCTATTTGTTTCTGTACTCAATTCCTCTTGTTATGAAGGCCAGCATGCTATTAGCTTTCTTCACTGCCTGCTGTACCTGCATGCTTGCTTTCATTGACTAATTGACACCTAGATCTCGTTGTACTGCCCCTTTACCAAAATGGATTCCATTGAAGTAGTAATCTGCCTTCCTGTTCTTGACACCAAAGTGTATAACCACACATTTATCCACATTAAATTGCATCTGCCATGCATCCATCCACTTACCAGCCTGTCCAAGTCACCCTGTATTCTCCTAACATCCTCCTCACATTTCACCCTGCCACCCAGCTTTGTGTCATCAGCAAATTTGCTAATATTACTTTTAATACCTTCATCTATATCATTAACGTACATTTTAAAAATCTGCGGTCCCAGCACTGATTCCTGCGGCACACCACTGGTCACTGCCTGCCATTCCAAAAGGGAGCCATTTATCACTACTCTTTGTTTCCTGTCAGCCAACCAATTTTCAATCCATGTCAGTATTTTGCCCCCAATACCATGCGCCCTAATTTTGCTCACTAACCTCCTATGTGGGACTTTATCAAAGGCTTTCTGAAAGTCCAGGCATACTACATCCACTGGATCTCCCTTGTCCATCTTCAGAGTTACATCCTCAAAAAATTCCAGAAGATTAGTCAAGCATGATTTCCCTTTCATAAATTCATGCTGACTCTGACCTATCCTGTTACTGCTATCCAGATGTGTCATAATTTCGTCTTTTATAATTGACTCCAGCATTTTTCCCACCACCGAGGTCAGACTAACTGGTCTATAATTCTCTGTTTTCTCTCTCCCTCCTTTCTTAAAAAGTGGGACAACATTAGCCACCCTCCAATCCGCAGGAACGGATCCTGAATCTATAGAACCTTGGAAAATGATCACCAATGCATCCACGATTTCTCGAGCCTTCAGTACTCTGCGATGCAGACCATCAGGTCCCGGGGACTTATCAACCTTCAGACCTAACTGTCTCTCCAATACCATTTCCTGCCTAATATAAATTCCCTTCAGTTCAGGTCCTTCAGCCACTATTACATCTGGGAGATTGCTTGTGTCTTCACCAGTGAAGACAGATCTAAAGTATCAATTCAACTCTTCCACCATTTCTTTGTTCCCAGTAATAAATTTACCCGTTACTGTCTTCAAGGGTCCAATTTTAGTCTTAACTGTTTTTTTTCTTTTCACATACCTAAAAAAGCCTTTACACTCCTCCTTTATATTTTTGGCCAGTTTACCTTCGTACCTTATTTTTTCTTTGCGTATTTCCTTTTTAGTTATCCTCTGTTGTTCTTTAAAAGCTTCCCAGTCCTCTGATTTCCCACTCATCACGAAGGGTGACAGTGGACTCAAAAATCAATTGTATTTCTGTCCCAACGATGTTGCCTGACCTGATGAGTTTTTATTCTTTACTGCCACTCTGCCTTTGGGTCTTCTTTTCCCACACTCTTCTAAATTCAGCTGACTGCCTCAGGGCTCTCCCTTGGCTTGCCACCATCAGTGGCAATTCTTAATGTTAGCTCGACACAAACCTTAAAATTCTCTCCCCTTACCTCTCCTCCTTACACCTCATTTTTCTCCTTTAAGGCCCTTCTTAAAACCTCTCCAATCAAGCTTTGATCATCGATTTAATATTTCCTGACATGGCACTGCATCCTTCATCGAGACATTTAATTATATCTAAAGTGCACCTTTTACCATAAATTGTTCTTGTTCTTGTCAGTCCTGCTGGTAGGACAGAACACACCCAGTCATTGTAATGGAGAAATTTGGTCTTTCCAGTTTTTCTTATGCCTCTTTGCAGCTATTTCAATGCAAGTGAACTTGCTAGACTATTTCAGAAGACAATTAAAAGATAACTCCATTGACAATAGATCTGGAGTCAGATAAAAAGAGACACCAGGTAAGGACAGCAGTTTTAATTTCCTTAAAGGATAGTAGTGAGCCTGATAGAATTCTGCTACAATATTCATCACCATCATTGATATTTCATTTCAGATTTAATTAATTTATTGAATGTAAATTCCCTAGCTGCTGTGATGGAATTCGAACTCCTGTATTAAGATTACCAGTTAAGGCCCCTCGGTTATTAGCTCGGCAATACCAACTTCACATTTCTGTGGCATCAGCACAGCAGCAATGTCATCAAATCAGTGAAAGAAATTAAGCAGTATATTGCTTGCATTTATTTTGACTGCATGTAACGGCCTAATTACATAAATGAATATTGACCTCGCATCTTTCAAGAAGTGGCACAGTTAATCTCCCTAATTGGAAATTGGAAATAATGTGAAATACTTTGTGAAAAACTTGTTTCTGACCAACATTTCTTCTAATGCTATTGGAACGTTTATTTTCTTTTGTCGTTATTATTTTTAAGTGTAGGAGATACATAAAGTACATGTTTGCAACATTTTATGACATCGCAAATACCTGACATCTCCTTTGATAACATTTAATTTCTTCCAACAGATTTTGTTGATCCTTCCGGTTCAATTCTTCATCGGTGGTTTTTTGCTCAATGCTAAGCTTCAGCTGCTCAATGATAGTCTCATCACTCTGTATGGTGTCTTGAGCACTCTCTATGCAACTCTTTAAGTACTTTATTTCTGATTCACATAGCTCAATGTGCTTCCTGCAATTCCAGTAAGCATCAGAACTTTGTGCCTGTTGATTTAAAAGAGTCATAACAAGAGTCCTTAGTTAGGATAAAAATACACTTTGAAAGAAGTGCTCAGTGATAAACTGTGAACTAATTCTCTTTTTTTGTTCATTTATCGAGACAACGAAGAGGAGCAAAACATGCAATCTACAAAGAATGTAGCAAGATCACCCTCTGATAGCTGGCAAGCACCTTGTACAAGAACAAAAACAAGTGATGCTTACTTTTGCCTCCAAATTACTACACCATCACAACCCCTCAAATATAAAACAAAAGCCCTCATCATGGCTTTCAATGGGGAACATCCTTTCCTCACTATTCTTTTTATAGGGAAAAAAGGATTCACGAAAAACTTGGTTATGCATAAAAAAAACTCTCTCCCTCTGAGTTATTTGCATCATCCACCTTGCTGAAAGCCTACCTTGAGAGCATTGATTCAAACTTTTGGGACATTTTTGTCTCATAGTGTTTGCCAATTTTCTGATGCTGTAGCAGTCTTCTGGATGAAGTCTTTTTAGTTGGCCTGCTGGGATTCCTATTGATGGTAGGAATCCGCTCAACCTGACCACAATATGGGCATCAATCAAAGAGAATGGGTTGGAGAAAATATAGAGGGATGCAAAAAGGAGGACTTGTTCCCTATGAATCTCGGTAGGCTGAACATTCAATGAAAATACAGAAATAACCAAAAAACCCAAAAGGACATTGTTTTGGCTACGTAGCTCAATGGAATACAAATAAGAGGAACTCATGATCCCCAAACTTGTCAAGTGACTCCCAAATGAAGAAATTACTTCACTATGTGAATCATAATCAATGTAAATTAAGCTGAAAATTAATAGCTATAATCACAGTTGATATGAATTACTAGTTGCATATCAAAAGGCAGATGATATACATCCCATGCAGTTACTCTGCTTTCCAGGCACTAATTTCAGCCAAGCAGTTTATTATAAGCTTAATGTTTGCCTGCACAAATCTGGTCTTTTTCTTTCAAACAGAAGCTATTGGATAAGTCCTGAAGTGGGATTCTACCCATCCAATCTTCAATGATAGGCACAATTCAGAACATTCTCAACTCTCAGCTCCCATCTGTCATGGTAGCTTGGATCTACCCGACTTGCCTTTACACCTGCAGAATTAGACTAATATTGGGCATTCGATCATTTGTAAACGAAATAAACAGCAGGTGCAGTCCTAAATTTGTTTTAGGAGCACTTCAGAATCCAGTCGTCCTACCTGACTTGCTGACTAACTCCTGTTGACTAACTCCTGTCTACAGTCCTCTTTCACATTTATCTGCCGCAGAGTAACCTCTTTTTAAACTTTCTTCCTCTCAGCTTTTCGATCAATGGTGTCTCAGTCTCATGGAGGATCACTTTTTAATTCGTTGTCCTTTTCAGATATTTTAAAGAATTATAAATTCTCTATGATCACCAATTTGCGAGCCATTTCGACAAAGTCGTGTGAAACATTTCAGCAATAACCACAGCATTATAGAACCCTTTCGTCTTCATTATTATTGGAGCTTTTAGAGTTGACAAATTTTATTGAATTGCTATTTATGATGTGCTGGATGTATTTAATGGAGATAAAGTGTGATTGAAGACTAATTTTTAGGAATGGAATTCAACCCAGCAAAGTGCAAAGTAATGCACTTGAAGAATTGAGGAAGCAAGGGATTACACTCTGAATAGTAAGGATGCTGGAAACTACTGATGATCAGAACGACATTGGTGTGCATATCCATAGATCACTGAAGATAGCAGGGCAGCTGGATAAAATTGTTAGAAAACACATGAGATACTTGCCTTTATGAGCTGTAGGGGGGAATACAAATGTAGGGAAATTTGACTGAAATTGTATAAAACGCTGGTTGATCAAACATGGAGTGCTGTGTGCAGTTCTGAACACCATAGTATAGGAAGAACGTGATTTCACTAGAGAGGATGCAGAGGAGATTTACCAGATGTTGTGTGAGCTGGAGGGCATGAGCAATGGAGAAAAAATTCGATAGGCTAGAGGTATGTACCTCAGAGCCTAAGACGGATGTCAGGAAAAGTGACATTCTGAACTTTTCACTGTACTCATGTATTTCTGTACTTAAGTACGTATGGCAATAAAATCTAATTCTAATTTTTTTATGAAGTAGCTAAAATTATGAGGGACATAGATGAAGTGGCTACAAGGCAATTTGTACATTAGTAGAGTGAGGTCAGTAAAAGGGGCCATATATTTGAAGTGAAGAGGTAGAAATCTAAGAGGAAACTTGAAGGGATGTTTTTCACGCAGAGGGTAGAGAGAGACTGGAACTTGCCGTCTGAAAGGATGGTTGAATCAGATATTCTCATAACATTTAGGCAATAGTTAGATATTCACTTGCTTTTTTGTAGTCTGCAGGACTATGAAGCAAAAGATGGAAAATAGGATGAGTGAAGTCAGATTGCTGTTAACCGACACAGATACAATGAGGTAAATTACCTCTGTGTTGTAAACATCTTGGCAACAAATTCTGTCCTTGTCAACAGAGCCAACATCCAGTGAAAGAAACAGTTAAAAAAAAATTCTCCATATAATTAATCCTCCATTTTATATGTATGTGAAGAAAAATTTGTCGATGCTGATGTGCTTTTTTGTCACCTATTTTGATTTTCAATGTAGTGATACCTGGCTGACCACAGACCACTCAATCATTGTCAACGCATTATAAATCTCCTTGCTACTACCATTAAAGATGGGATAATGTCTGTTTAACTGACAATATTTGTTTTAACTGATTTCTTTTATTCATGTAAATTATTTTGGTTTCATCATATACCAAGATGTGTCTTGATTCTTTAGGGAGAAACCAACGTTGCCAATGTTGATCATTTTTTCCCTTATAAACAAGAAAATAATCATACAGTTTTCCAGCTTATACATTCTCATATTCAAGTTCATTTAAAAATCTGTTGTTTGTTGCTGCTGTTCACTTGAAAGGACCTTTTACTGTCATGCATTCTCTCTGTAGACCTCTGTCCCGAAGAGCAATCTTTTATCTTTTGCAATATCAAAGTCAGTCATTGTCTTAAGTGTGATGCTTACATACAAGGCAAACATCGCATGGAAATTTTTCATAAATGTTTAAATTATTTTATGTCAAATGAGATGGATTTTATGGTAATGTCCTTTGAGAGTGAAAAGGCAAGGTTCCTCCTTAGATACTTGAGAATCAACTCCATGTACTTGTGAAATCTTAGTATGTTTGTAAAGTTTACTTCAAATAAATTTAAGAATTGTTGAAAGGATATTTCACTACCATGTTTTAGCTCTATAGGCCTCTCCGCTCCTCTGATCAACCTTTACTATCAAATGATTAAGCATATCAAGAATATGATTGTTACTGAAAAAGACAGTTAGATTTTCATCTTGCATGCACCAGGCATTCACAAGAATACCAATGCAAAGTGAAATAACACTTTATAATCATGACAGTAGACAGCTGATTGATTGACAAGTTACCTCTGATTGGTGGAGGTACTGCTTTGAAGAATGCACCATTTTAGATCATAGCTGACATTTAACTAGCAAGTTTTGTTTACATTTAATTTGGACAGGCTAAGTCTGGTTGTTCCAGGCATTGCCCTGAGGAATGAACTAGATTGGATCTGATTTATTTTGTTAAGTCGAAGCAGGTGTAATGAATATTTTATTTCTAGCCCTCCACTATCACCTGATGAAGGAGCGACGCTCCAAAAGCTAGTGTGCTTCCAATTAAACCTGTTGGACTATAGCCTGGTGTTGTGTGATTTTTAACTTTGTACCTTAACTATGATCAGCTTTTGAATAAAAGCTGTGTCAACCAGTGCTCTTGAACACAATAATTGGTTTATCAAAAAAATCTTCTATAATGAAGATACAATAGTTGGTTCTATATTTAGGAGCAAGTGGCATAGGGAGTAATCTGCAGATTAGTATTAGGCACCATGCTTGCTAATCTCCGTAATTCCTTGAAATCTACCTGCAGGACCTCATTGTTCTTTTTTTAATATAACAATGTCACTTCATTTCTATATTAGCAATAACAAATCATTCACAAATTGCAAACAACAGTGGTCCCCAGTATCAATTTGTGTAGTTTACCACTTTACATCTTTTGTAAAATGGCTAGATATCAACTACCTGACCTTTGCCTTTTGTTTTGTAGTCAGCTTTTCTTTTTAAAATTGCTTCTCCTACTTGTCCCTTGATTCCACATCATGTGATTTGTGTCACATGGTTACCTTATAATAGTTTATTGAAGTCTTTTTGAAAATCCAAATATATTGTAACAGGTGTAATATCTTTGTTTGTTCTTTCCATCAATTTTGGAAAACTTGAGAAGTTTGCATGGCCTCCTTTGCAGTTAAAACTATTCCAGGAGATAATTCAGTGCCTGATCATTCTTAGCAGTTACAGGCAGTACCTACATTTTCTAAGTGGGATAGATCCCCAAATCAGCCAGGTGGTTCAGTTCCTGATCGAAGTACTTCAGTGAATTGGAGTCGAAAGAAGAAAAGAATCATCTTGTGTCACCTAACTTAGGTGTGGCCTTATGTAACTTGAAACCATGATCATTAATCTGCCCTCTCATTAAAAAAAACTACCAAGTTGAAGACAATATACTCGCTTCATCATTTGAACATCCGACGATCCCTTGGTCTACTCTTTATTAAGCCCCATCTCTTTTCAGTAATCTCCTTTACAAAGATGACTTCACTCACAATACCTTACCCAACTCCATCTAACTTAACTGATCAACTCAACAGGGCTCAATTAAAACACTTTCCAAACCAGCCTCCTGTATACCTAGAAAGACACGGCAGAATCTGCAAGTTCTCCTCCAAGTCAGACACCATCTGACTTCGAACTATCACACTTTTCCTTCAGTATCACTAGTTCAATACCATTGTGGGCATACCTACAGTCAATATCTAAAGCATTCGAGGAAGGCAGCTTACCACTACTTTCTCAAGGGCACTCGGGATGGACAACAAATGTCTGTATAGCCAGTGATGCACATATCCGATGAATATGTATAATAATGAAAAAGAGGTTTTTAACTGAGACCTATAGGAGTCATCCTTTCTACACCTTTCCCAAAACCTGTATCACTCAATCAACATGAAAAATATTTAAAACTGGACACTAATCCAAATTTAACCTAAGGTGTTGTATCGGACAAAATAGTCCACCTTCTCTCATAATAGATGATTTAAAAACAAAGAACAAAGAATAAAATAGCACAGGAACAGATCCTTCAACCTTACAAGTTCTGAAATGCCAACATTTCTTCCTCACCTTCTTTAATATTTTTGACTGAATGATGTATGCATAAGTACTAAAAATGTGTCTACATGCATACTACTTCACTTTTCTAAGCATAATTTATCAGTTTCCCAACACATCAAGATTGAACTGAAGTATACAGCACCATCTACTGTCCTAAAGCTCTCCTGCATCTTGGTGTAATCTGCCTACCTTGCTCTTCAGCGAAATTTAGATAATCAAAATAGCAAAGTGCACGACACCCAACAAATATCCCTGCAAGATACCAGTGATAACTGGTTACCAAATAGATCCATGTATAAGCACTTTTTGACTCTGATCTCCAGCATATGCAGTCCTAACTTTCTCCTAGATCCATATATATCTATATTCACTTTCTTGCTAGTTTCTTGCTTTCAAAGCACTGCAATATCTCACTGTTAATTCCAGTGACTTAAAACCTATTTTTTCCATCGCTTTTTCATGGTCATTATAAATAATTTGCATATTCTCCCTGTGTCTGTGTGGGTTTTCTTCCACAGCCCAAAGATGTGCAGGTTAAGTGGATTGGCCTTACTAAATTGCCTGCAGTGTCCAGTGACATGGCTAGGTAGAATAGCCATGGTAAATGTGGGTTTACAGGGATAAGGTAAGAGGCTGGGTCTGGGTGGGAGGCTCCTCGAGGGGTTGATGGAGATTCAACAGGCCAAATGTTATCTTTTCACTATGTAAGGATTTTATGATTCTATTACTTGACTATCAAATTAAATAATATGGAGAACAATTATTCAGTTGATCCAAAAACTATCCAATGCTTCACATTCTTGTGGGTGCTCTTACACAAATTATAGCATGATCAACATTTTGCCAGGGCAAATTAATATAATTTTAATATTCTGTGTACAGTTTTTTATCCAGTGTTAAATAATATTAAATTCTAAAAAGAGATTATTAAAAGTCCATCAACTATTAAACATTTGTTATTCTGGGAATTATATTAAGAGAAGCAGCTATGAACAGAATGGCTGATGACATCAGACTACATGATGAGCTGTATTGGGAGCTCTTCCCTTTATATAGACAGTTTATTATTCAACAGAAATTGTTGGTTACAAGAGACCTGCACTGTCTGACACTGAGCATGCTAAAACATAATGGCCTCAGTAGGAGTTCCCTCCAAACAGCAGGAATGGTACCTAGAAACATCCACTGGCTAGCAAACTTAATCAAAGTTGAGCAATTGCAGCCATTTTCTAATGTTGCTGCAGTTTCTCCCATCTCACTTCAGTCAGATGAAAAAATTAAGCAAAACCAGGAAAGATTAGAACAATCTGAAGGTAATAAGTGAAGAAACCAGACCACCGAGTAGACAGACTCCAGCAGCAAAATAAAAAAAAGGTCTCAGCAGGTAGACACCAGTGGTAAGCAAAAATCAGCATAACATGGAGGAGAACCTCAAATTAGGCATAATCCTGTGAAACTGGCAGAACTTAGACTAAGCAGATTACAGAAGCAGGGGCAGTTGGGGAGACATTAGAATGTGCAGAGACCAACAATACATGAAAACAGCAAAACTGTGATGATAACCTCCAGTGCTTCACAAAACTAAAAGTGCAATCCGATTCCCAACACAGTATGCTTAAGTTAACCTTGTTTGATTTAGCCTCATTATGGAAAAGCCCCTCTACTACCTGAGCCATTTCAATATATAGATAACCTAGATCAAGTTGCTATTGGTGTCAAGGATTTTCTGGAAGCAAAATAGAGTTTTAATTCTTGGGGATTGAAAGCCTTGACATACGGCTCATCATCCAAAGAAATACCAGTACTCCAGCTAAAATGCAAAAGTGGGAGGGATTGAGAACTGCCATTGTCCTATTATTCCACTGTGGTTGGGGGAAGACCCCATCAGAGCAAAGATTGTCCATTAAAAACACAATCTGCCACCATCAAGTAAAGGCCATTTCAAGGTCATGTGGCACTATGAAAAATTCCCAGCTCCAAAGCCAAAAGGTATCTCAGCAGATCTGCACTACCTATTAAATAATAAGGGAAAACTGTGACAATAATTCATGGCCACAATTTTAAGCTGGACACTTGGGTATCCCTTCCAACACAGTATAGTGACTGAACTCTGAAATTATTCAGCCTTCACAGTTCAGGAAACATCCAACTGAAAGTAAAGGAACATCAAACTGCTATGTTCCAGTAAAAAAAAGATGTGAAATCACAGAAACACTCCTTGTACTTCATAATCAAGAATGCTTAGTAATAAGCCAGAGAGCTTGTTTGAATCTCCAATACATATCCAAGCAAACAAATTGCACAACAATGACATATTGGAATAATTCAGTCAGAATTCTATTCACAGGTCTGGGAAAATTGAGTACATCTCATACATTATGTTAAGACCATATACCAAACTAGTATGTGTGTCCATTGCGCCGAGGAGATGAACAGATCTGCATTCAAATTATGAGGAAGATAGAAGACAATATTTTTTGTCCCTGTTCCTAATGTGGTTACCCAGCTATCAACTCCTTTCCTTTACATCAACCTAAAGGTGGTTACTATCTGGGACTAAACCAGATATTGGCAAACATTATCAAATTGAGCCCAAGTTAATATCTAACCACGGATTCCACAGCTTTCCACTTCTTTGTCACCTGACTTTTACCCTGCCTTAAAACGTTGTCATGAAGCATGGAGCCATGGAATAATTTACAGCACTGGAGGCAGCCATTTAGACCATTGACTTGACATCAACACCCCAGCAATATAACTACAACAATTCAGCCAGAGCCATTCCTTATCCCCATTGTCCTGTAATTTTACTTCCCTCAAGTGTCCATCTGATGTCCTGGAAAATGGAGCTTCTGGTATAGTGGCAAGAATGCTATCCACTGACCTCTCTACACTGGTATTATAACACCTTCCAAATATGAGCTAGCTAAGCTGATTTATTTCTAGCTTCTTGAATACTTTTGATTTTATAAAGGTCTTCACCACTGGTGACTATGCATTCAGGAATTTTCTCCATAGACCTAAAAGCTGCTTTTGTGTTTCAGAGGCATAGCTTGTTTTCTTATCTTCCTTTGAAAGAGAGTTTGGGAATGTTTTATTACATTGAAGATTCTGTCTATTAGTTATTATTCATCCCTGGGGACTTCAGTAATATATAAATAAAGCAGAGTGCTTTTTTGTTTTGCTTGGGTTGATCATGGAATTGTTAGAAGCGTTCATTTTCAAAACAAAAAAGAAGCATGGTGAACTGCAAAGCATAACTATGATCACTTGTTTCAACCTGGAATAACATTATAGTAGAGAAATTCAGTGTTCATGGTAACTTGGCTGAGAAGAGCAGTGCTGTTCATTATCCAATTTAAGGATTCAGTTCTAGATGATGCTGGTGATAACTCTCAGTTACAATCTCACTGCTAAAATGTAAGCCTTCACATATTACTATTTGGTGTGGCTGACTTTGTTCAAGTGTCCCCTCAAGACTCAATGTGGGTCAAATCCTCTAACTCCCTTGGTTCTTCTAGCTGCTCCTACTCTACCCCATCTACTTACTGATAACCAATAGTCTCATACACAGACCTTACAGAGCACCGGCAATGGCATTTTTAGACAACTATTCTTGCCAAAATTCCTCTAGAGCTCTCAATTCAATGGATAATGGAGCAAATTGTGAAAACGTCACCCAGAGCTTAATAGCAATTGAAGGTAACTGGTAATTTAATGTAAGTTTGTTTTTGTAGGGCAATAAGATGTATTTTACAATATCAAATTTGTGGTTGTGCAGCAGATTTCCACCTCATGTGCTCAACATTTGACTTCTTGTAGATTTCATTAATTTAATCATAAATATATACAGATTTAAACTTTACGTAAATTCAGAATGGCCAAAGATGCCAATAGGATTTTCAGTCTTGAATTATTTTAATCCTGCAAGATCCATTGATTTCCACATTCAAAATCCTGATTTTCAGTTGCACTGTGTCAGGAAACAAACTTGCCATGTCCCTTTTGAGAGGTGGAACTTAATTAATTAATTAATTAAAAACAAGATTGCAAACATATCCTATCAGAGTAAAACATCAGCTGCTTCAAAATAAATTTGATTTGCCAAATCTTTGTTTTTTATCCTTCTTAACATTGTACAAAAGATCAACATTTTAATCAGCTTGGTAAATAGTTTGCCAATTATACAATGCTAAATAAAATCTTGCCCGCCATGCTAGCATATCTGAACATATGAGTATGTGTCATTAATAAAATCAATGCAAAAATATTCAAAACATTACAATCATAATTGGAGCAAAGACACTTACCTCTAAATTGCTATTTAGCATCTTTGGCTTTGAGTGGCTCTCTGCATTTTCACCAACGATCTGTAATTTGCATGTGTCTCTGGTATGCTTCAGTTGATGTTTCTGTAGTTTCTCGTAACTACTTTGTAGTTTATGGAGCTAAAGATGCAACTTCAAATCATAAGTAACTGAACTGTATAAAACAAAGCTTAAGTACTTCATCGGACTTTCTTCATTTCACCGATGCACCTCCATACATCAGGAGAATTGAATGGGATGTAGATCACAGCCTATTGAACCTACCCCTGGTAGAGAATAACTAGTGATGTCCTTTTCAGCTTCAGCACATAATGTAAATATGTAGTGCCCTTCACTACAGTATTACAAAGATATCTGAGAAAGTGTGTGTGTGTTGGTCAATGCTATTGAATAATTATTCCATTATTTTATTATTCAATTACTAAATAGATTTTCCATATGCCCTGAGCAAAACGGCAGAATGTGGAGGATACATCTTTGAAAACTGAAGGTCCAACAAGTTACATTCTCTTTATTACTAAATCTTTCATGGATTTCTGGAGACTAAAGCAATATAATTCAGGTTCAGGAAAAAGAAAATTACTTGCAAGGGCAGAGATCTTAGCTACTGAGAAAGATGTGGCAGGGATGCAAATCCTAAGAGATTTGCTCAAGTATGCAGCTTAATCTATATAACAGCATTGTAGATAATAACTGTGAAAACTTTTATTCAGAATTGTCATAACATAGCCAGAGTATAGGCAAAGTAACCTTCAGTTAAGTCTGGCATTTTCTTGGAGTTGGTAACAGTGTAAATGAGCAAAGCACATTTTCCAATGTTTGATGGTAATTTACTTGGGACTTTGGGAATAGAAGTGAGAGCAGTTGCCAGGTTTCTTTTCCCTCCAGAAAGATCAATACCTTGGAAGCAATATGTTCTGAGGTGATGAGAATAATGATAAGCACAATGATTTAATCAGTCCAAAGATCAGATTTGTACTGTGGAGAAAAACTTTTGCAATTAACTTCTCCTTCTGGAGATTACTCAATCAAACTCTTAAGGTTAGAAGATAAGAAGCTTATTAACATGCATTTGCACCTTATTAATTACAACCTATTCACTTCCCCTTCCCAATTAACTATGCACTTCAAAGCGTTGACAAAAACTAAGTGAGTTTCAGTCAAGTTTGCATGTCAGTGTCAAGTCCTAGTTAGTTTATAGCTGTTAAAGTTATTAACTTTACACAACCAACACTTGTTGGCATAGAAGTAGCATTAGTGGATATGACCAGCTAGATATTCTCTGGCTTTGAGCTACTGTTCTAGTACAGTTGGACAGCCAGGCATCTTCTGGGTGGTGTTTCAGTGCAGAGGGACGGTCAGGAAGATTGTGGCTGTAGGAAACAGTGTCTTGTACATTGAAAAGTCCTAATGGGAGTGGACATACTGCTGTACGTATGGTGCAGTGCCAAGGTCAAAGCTGCATACACCAACAGTTTGTGTGTCAGACATATTACTGTGCAAAAGCAAAAGGAAGGAATGTTTAATGGAGTGAAAGAGAAACATTTCTAGTCTGGGAGTTTGGCCACAGATAATTAGGTGGTTGACCACTGCAAGTCTGGGGATTTGTGCGATTGCAGGGCAAGGATTAGGATATGGTCAGCACAGGAAGTCAAGTAAAAACAGTCAGGGTGTTGTGTATCAGTTCATTGTAATACCGGTGGAAAAATTAATCTGGAGATTTGACCACAGCCAGTTGGGGCAGGGGTGGAATGGACTACAGTTACTCACCAAGTCATTTGGACTTGGTGGGTCCACGAAGTGGGCACCTCTGCAGCTAACATTACTAATAGGAACCATTAGTGATTGACAATGGGTTTTGTGTGATAGCAGCCCATGCGATGACAAAGCCTAGTGTGTGGGGGTGAGGGAAAGACAAAAGGGGTAAGGTGCTCAAACCCTGAAGTTGTTGAACTCTATATCGAGTCCAGAAGGCTGAAGAGTTCCCAAGAAGTGAGATGTTGTTCTTCCAGCTTTGCGCTGAGCTTCACTGGAACACTACAGCAAGCCTGAGGCAGAGATATTGGACAGAGAACATGGCAGCATGAAGTGACAGGCAACATAAAGGTCAGGGTTGTTTTTGCAGACAGAACGTATGCATTCTTCAAAGCGGTCACTCACCTACATTTTGTTTCTCCAATGTAAAGGAGCACATTGTGAGTAGCAAATACAGCAAACTAAATGGAGTGAAATGCAGGAAGGTGTTGCATGCCAAAGCTAGCAGTGATGAGAAGTTGGAATGATTCCTCAATCTTCTGTTCCAGTCTCCCGTACCTCTGTTACATCTGCTTGATGCTCCTGTGCCTGGTCCTGCATGCTGACCATATCACTATAGCCAAGCTTAGAAGGACTGAGTGGTTGCCTGGTTTCTGACAATCCTTGGAGTGTTATAGATCTTGGACATTTCCTGATCACCACTGGAGGTTTCAAGTCTTGCGCAGGTGTGTGTTTGGGCCATGGATGGTGAGGAGGGAGGTAGTAAACAGTCACATATTACACATTCAGCAATTGCAGGGGAAGGTGCCATGGAGGTTTGGGATCATGTTGAAAATGAAGAAAGAGTAGATCAGAGTGTTCAGTGCTTGATCACCTTGCCATAGGCCTTACCCACTCCTGACAGACCAGCCCTTTGCTATCTCACACAACCTATTGTCAGGTATTAATGGTCCCCATTAGCAGCTAATCATTCTCCCAACCAGAATTTTACCCAGTCTTTTGTCGACCAGACTAAGTTTCTCTCTCTCTTTGGACTCTATCTCCTCCAATCTTTTACTCATATCCTCTCCCCTAGCGCAGTCTTCTGCGCAAATACCAACTTTTCCTAACTATCATCTGTTCTGAAGAAGGGTCACTGGATCCAAAACACTAACTTTGCTTTCTCTGCAGAGATGCTGCCAGATACGTTGAGATTTTCCAGAAATGTCTTTTTTTTGTTGTTGTTAAATAATTATCAATGTCTGGCTGCAGCAATAGATTACATTTTGTGATGGCTGAACATGCTCCACATCTTTCAGATGTTGGAACGGGTACCAATCCTATAGATACAATAAGACTACAGCAGATGATATAATAATGCAAGCAAATATGTATTTACAAATGGCACTTTACATCATGATTTACCTTATGGTGGTGCAAGCAAACATTCAGACGGACACCATGGTAGCGTCTTCTCAACACATGCTAGAGATTTTATCCCCCTCCACCACCTCACTGCCACTGGAATGTCCTCATTAGGTTTCTTTTACCTTTACTCGCTTCCACAATGTCTAGACACAGAATCAATGTTTGGAGGTTTGGGTGAAAAGAGCCTGTTTTAGGTCCTGGTAACATAGAAGTCAGTGGCAGTTGGCCCCTACAACTTTAAACCTAGATGGGCACTCCCTCTAGTGACTTTCCTTCTTGGAGACAGGCTCACTCTCCTCAATTTGACCTGGTGCATGCATTGGGGTCACAGGCAACGAGGTGGTAAAGGGGGAGAGAATCTCTAGCATGTCTTAAGAAGAAGGTGTTACGGTGCCTGTCTGTCTGGGTGTTTGCTGGCACCATACCTTCACAAAAAGAAGGGCAGCTGGTGAGAGCTTGAGGTCCCTCATCTCTCTCTTGCCTTGCTAATGATGCTGAGAACCCACAGCTACAATGACCAAGTATGCAGCTACTGAGCATTCTACGAGACCCAGGTGACCAAGGCAGCTGGTAGTGTTTCCCAATGGAGACAGTTGTCATGTGTTTGCATACCAAAGCTAGCAGTGATGAGAAGTTGGAATGATTCCTCAATCTTTTGTTCTAGTCTCCCGTACCTCTGTTACATCTGCTTGATGCTCCTGTGCCTGGTCCTGCATGCTGACTATATCACTATAGCCAAGTTCAGAAGAACTGAATGGATGCCTGGTTTCTGACAATCCTTGGAGTGTTATAGATCTTGGACATTTCCTGATCACCACTGGAGGTTCCAAGTCTTGCACAGACATTTAAACCATTCCTTCTTGAAATGGAATTGAGTTTAAACTAGGATGGCTTAAAATAGTCCAGCAGATGAGTAGAACCCAAAGTAGAATGGAGATGAAAGAGAAGGTGAAGGATAGCACAGATGTCAGTGAGACAAAGTTAAATAATAAAGGCAGAGTTCATAATCCTAGTATTAGATAGGACAGACAACAGCATGACAGGAGACAAAGTAAGTCTGCATTAATTGCAGTGTAAGTGGCCCAACAGGAAAGGCAAATGAACTTGGGGTATGGATGGGTACATGGGACTGAAATATTGTAGCTATTACAGAAACAAGCTGAGGAAGGGACAAAATTAGCAGCTCAATCCTCTGGGGTACAGATGCTACAGGAAGGATAGAAAGGGAGGCAAGATGTGGTTGGGAAGAGCAGCAAGTTGCACTTTTGATTAGGGAGGACATCACAGCAGTACTGAGAGAAGACATGCATGGGGGTTCGTCTACCAAGTCTGTTTGGGCAGAACTGAGAAATAAAAAGGGGGAAATCACTTTGAGAGCATTGTATTATATGGCCCCCAATTATTAGTTGGAGATTGAGGAGTAAATATGTAAGGAAATCGCAGATAGCTATAAGTATAATAGGGTTGTAATAGTAGGTGATTTTAACTTTCCTAACATCGACTGGGACTGCTATAGTATTAAGGGCTTGGATGGAGAGAAATTTGTTCAGTGTGTTCAGCAACAGTTTCTCATGCAGTATGTGGACAGCCCTTCCAGAGAAGGAGCAAAACTTGACATCATGTTGTGAAATAAGTGAGAGACATGTTAGTGGAGGAGAACTTTGGGACAACTGACCATAATTCCACTAGTTTTAAAAATGGCTATGACAAAGGATATATCTGGTCCACAAGCTGAAGTTCTAAATTGGGCCAAGGCCAATTTAGACAGGAAGTTTCAAATGTTGACCAAAGAGGCTGTTTGTAGGCAAAAAGACATTTGGTAAATGGGAGGCCTTCAAATTAATAGGAACATTCTGACCCTGAACCCTCATTAAAGTAAAAGGTAAGGTTGGCATGAGTAGGGAATCCTGAATGACAAGTTATTGAGGGCCTCGGCAACAAAATAGAGTCAGCATATGACACATATAGGCAGCTGGGATCAAGTGAATTCCTTGAAGAGTATAGAGTGTCAGAGTACACTCAAGAGTGAATCAGGAGGGCTAAAACACAACACAGCTTTGGCAAATAAGGTAAAGGAGGATCTAAAAAGACTCTGCAAGTACATGACGGGCAAGAGTAAATAGGGAGAAAACAGGGCCCTTAAAGACCAAAAGGGGCAGCACGGTGGCAGTGGTTAGCACTGCTGCCTCACAGCGCCAGAGACCCGGTTCGGGCAACTGTCTGTGTGGAGTTTGCACATTCTCCCAGTGTCTGCGTGGGTTTCCTCCGGGTGTTCCGGTTTCCTCCTACATTCCAAAGATGTGCAGGTTAGGTGAATTGGCCACACTAAATTAACTGTAGTGTTAGGTGAAGGGGTAAATGTAGGGTAATGGGTCTGGGTGGGTTGCTCTTCGGAGAGTTGGTGTGGACTTGTTGGGCCGGAGGGCCTGTTTCCACACTGTGAGTAATCTAATCAAAAGGTCATTGTCAGAGCCACAAGAGATGGGCAAGATCTTAAATGTATATTTCTCATCAGTATTTACCATCAGGAAAGGCATGGATGATATGGAAATTAAGGAACTAAATAGTGATGTCTTGAAGAGAGTCGACATTACAGAAGGGGTGGTGCTGGAGGTCCTAAAACACATTAAGGTAGGTAAATCCACAGGACCAAAGAAGTATATTCTTGGACTTAGTGGGACGCTCGGGACGAAATTGTGGGGCACCGAGCAGAGCTATTTATATCATTAGTAGTCACAAGTGGAGTGTCCAAAAATTGGAGGTTGGCTAATTTGTGCTATTATTTAAGAAAGGTTTCAGGGAAATACGGGGCAGCACGGTGGCTCAGTGGTTAGCACTGCTGCCTCACAGCACCAGGGTCTCAGTTTCGATTCCAGCCTCAGGCAAGTGTCTGTGTGGAGTTTGCACATTCTCCCAGTGTCTGCATGGGTTTCCTCTGGGTGCTCCAGTTTCCTCCTACATTCCAAAGATGTGCAGGTCAGGTGAATTAGCCATGCTAAATTGTCCACAGTGTTAGATGCATTAGCCAGAGGGAAATGGGTCTGAGTAGGTTACTCTTCGGAGGGTCGGTGTGGACTTGTTGGGCCGAAGGAGCTGTTTCCACACTGTAGGGAATCAAATCTAATCTAAAAATAAAACCTGGGAATGACAGACTAGTGAACCTAATGCCCTGTAGTGGATAGGTTGTTAGAGGGAATTCTGAGAGACAGGATCTACAGGCATTTGGAGAGGCAAGGATTCATTTGGGATAGTTAGCATGGCTTTGTGCATGGGAATTCGTATCTTATGAATTTGATTGAGTATTTTGAAGAGGTGACCAAGAAAGTAGATGACGGCAATGTGGTAGATGTTGCTCACATGGACTTTAGCAAAGCCTTTGACAAGGTACCACATGGTAGATTGTTGAGTAAGATTAAATCTCATGGGATCCAGGCAGAGCTAGATAATTGAATACAACATTGGCTTGATGGTAGAAGACAAGAGCATGGTGGTCAGGGGTTGTTTTTCTAACTGGAGGCCTGTGATCAAGTGGTGTGCCACAGGGATCATCATTAGGTCCACTGTTATTCATCATTGATATAAAAAGGATTTGGATGAGAATTGAGGGAGACACAGTTAATAATTTTGCAGATGACACCAAGATTGGTGGTATAATGGACAGTGTCAAAAGGTGTGGTGCTGGAAAAGCACAGCCGGTCAGTCAGCATCAGAGAAGCAGGAGAGTTGACGTTTCGAGCATGAGTTCTTCATCAGGAATGAACAGCACCACACCTTTTAACTCTGATCTCCAGTATCTGCAGTCCTCATTTTCTCCTGGTATAGCAGACAGTGAAGGTTATCTGGGAACGTAGCTAGATCTGGATCAACAGGGCTAATGCGCTGAGGAATGGCGATAGTATTAAATATTGGTGGGTCAATACAGGGTTCCCTCCACAATTTTCTTGTCAGGTCCATGTCCCCACCTCCCAGCACCTTCCCCTGCCACCGCAGGAATTGCAAAACCTGCACCCTCACCTCCCCCGCACATCCACCAGAGTTTTATCTACACTTCCACATATCATTTACTGTATCCGTTGCTCCCAATGCAGTTTCCTCTACATTGGGGAGACAGGACGCCTACTTGCAGAGGGCATCAGAGAACATCACAGGGACACCCGCATCAATCAACCCTACCACCCTGTGGCCGAACACTTCAAATCCTCCAAGTACATGCAGGTCCTGGGCCTCCTCCATCACCACATCCTCACCACGTGGAGGAAGAATGCCTCATCATCTGCCTCGGGACCTTCCAATCCCATGGCATCAATGTGGATTTCACCAGTTTACTCATTTCCCCCCCCCCACCAGTTTCAACTCCCAGCCCGGCACCACCCTCATGACCTGTCCTACCTATCCATCTTCCTTCCCACCTATCTGCTCCACCCTGCTCTCTGACTTATCACCATTACCCCCACCTCCATCTACCTAACCCCCAGTCCCACCCCCTCTCATAATTAGACTCCCTACAGTATGAAAACAAGCTATTTGGCCCAACAAGTCCACACCGACTCTCCAAAGAGTAACCTACCCAGCCCCATTCCCCGACCCTGTATTTACCCCTGACTAAAGCATCTAACATTAAGGGTAATTTAGCATGGCCAATTCATCTAACCTGCATATCTTTGGATTGTGGGAGAAAACCGGAGCACCCGGAGGAAACCCACACAGACACGGGGAGAATGTGCTATCTCAACATGGACAGTCGCCAGAGGGTGGAATCGAACCCGAGTCCCTGGCGCTGTGAGGCAGCAGTGCTAACCTCTGAGCCACTGTGCTGTCCATTGTCACTTATCATTTATCTCTTCATTCCCTCGGCCCACAAGCCTCATTCCTGATGAAGGGCTCTTGCCTGAAATGTTAATTCTACTGCTCCTCAGATGCTGCCTGACCTGCTGTGCTTTTCCAGCACCCCATTCTCGACTCTGATCTCCAGTCCTCACTTTCTCCCAGGATTTACACAGTCAATGCTAGAGTCCTGGGAGTGTTGCAGAATAAAGAGATCTCAGAGTACATGTTCTTTAGTGCCTTGAAAGTGCAGCCACAGGTAGACAGACCAGTGAAGGCAACTTTCATCATGCTTGCTTTCGATCAGTCTGTGCACTAAACATAGGAGCTGAGACATAGGAGTTGCATCTGTGCAAGATGTTGGTGAGGCCACACTTGGAGTACTGCATGCAATTCTGGACACCCTGCTGTAGAAAAGTGATAGTTGAACTAGAAAGAGTGCAGAAAAGATTTTCTAGGAAGTTTCTTGGACAGGAAGGTTTGAGTAATAAGGGGAGGTTGGATAGGCTGGGACTTTTTTGCCCTGGAATCAGAAACTGAGGGATGACCTTACAGAGGTCTACAAAATCATGAAGCATAGCTAAGGTAGATAGCCAACAGCTTTTGCCCATGGTAAGGCAGTCAAAAACTAAAGGGCATAGGTTTAAGGTGAGAGGAAACAGATACAAAGCGTCCAGAGAGTCAGTTTTTTCAGAGAGGGTGGTCTCAGAGAGAATTGGTGGAAGTGAGTACAATTTTGTCATTAAAGCAATGTGTAGGCAGGTACATGGATAGGATAGACATGGAGGTATATGGACCAAATACAGACAAATGGGACAAGTTTAATTGTGAAAACTGGGTGGCATGGGCAAGTTGGGCCGAAAGGCCTGTTTCTATGCTGTAGACATCTATGATACAAAGTCCGATGGTTAGCATCATGCAACCAAAACAGAAAATAGACAGATCGAGGCTGCACCCAACTTCATTTCCAATTATTTTCTCCACTTGAATCCTGAAAAGGAGGTATGGTAAAGAGTACCTTTCTGAATTGGGGTGATTGGATGTAGAGAGAGTCACTGTTCTGGGAATCTTTGGACAATTGATGACCTGTCTAGTCCATTGAGTATTCAATCTCCGCTTTGCTTCTCTAAGATAGCTAGAAGCCTGCTAAGTATAAAAATCCACAAAACATAATTTTTTAAATGAAATATTTAATTTTGTGAAATCATGTGCCCTGGCTCTCTCGAGGTGTCCCATCAATTTTGTGCCAGCAGCACCTGAATTTATTTCAACCTTTACTAATCTGATATTGCTTTAATTACAAAGTGAAGAAAAAGTTGCAAATGCCAATGACGTGATGATCAAAACTCACGTAGTATTAATTTTTATAGTTTAGTTTTTTTTTCCTAATCTGTCAGCTCTTTGACAGTTGGGGTAACTTACTTGCTAATTAGTTCATTTGTTGTCTATGCAGGAGAATGAATTAACTTTCCTTATCTTGCCAAAGTCTCTGCATTGTTTATATGGCTCTACTGATTGCATTCAAGAGTAGAACATAGTCTAATAAGGAACACCATAATCACAATCTGGCTAGAAGTGGATGTCAGATCCAGTTTGTTATTAAAGAGAGAATGCCTCGTCATGAGCAAGAAGATTGGCTCAGCACTGTATAAGATGAGAGTGGTGCTGGAAAACCACAGCAGGTCAGGCAGCATCCGAGGAGCAGGAAAATTAACGTTTTGGGCAAAAGCCCTTCATCAGCCTAATGAAGGGCTTTTGCCCAAAACGTCAATTTTCCTGTTCCTCAGATGCTGCCTGACCTGCTGTGCTTTTCCAGCACCACTCTAATCTTGACTCTGATCTCCAGCATCTGTAGTACCCACTTTTGCCTCGGCACTGTATAATCTGACTGATATATTAAGAGTCATCATTACTCTGGAGTCCATTTGATCACTGTATGTGCAACATTACACTCGTTTTAGCCACGTCAGCTGAAGAGGTAACAGTTTTAGGAAGAATTCAGAGAAAACCATTCAAATTTAGGATCGTTGCTACATTCCCTCCAATTGCTGGAGTCACAGCAATCTGCATGTAAATGAAGAAACTTGCTGATGACCCAGAGTTAGGTGGCACTGTAGACATTATAGATGATAACATAAAATAACAAAGGGGTATTGATAGACTAGGTGAACTGGCAAAACTGTGGCAAATGGAGTTCAAAGTAAGCAAATGTGAAGTTATTTATTTTGCACCATGAAAAAGGATAGATACTTCTAAAAAAGATAGTTTCTAATTGGTATGAAGTTAAATACAATGGATGTCCAAAGAGACTTGGGAGTTCAGGTCCACAAATCTTTAAAATGCCACAAAAAGGTGCAGAAAATGATCAAGAAAGCTGATGGAATGCCAGCCTTTGTTTCTGGAGGACTGGAGTACAAGGATGCAGAAGTTATGTTGCAACCTTCGTTGGACCTCATTTGGAATATTGTGAACAGGTCTGGGCACCACATCTTAGGAAGAACATGTTGGCCTTGGAGGAAGTGCAATGTAGGCATAAAACAATGATACAAAAGTTAAGGGGTCATCTAATCAGAATCTATAAGATATCAACAAGAAAAGACAGAATAGATAAAGGTAAACTATTTCTGTTGATTGTGTTCCTAGAACGAGATATAGTCTAAAAATTATGGCTAGACTGTTCAGGAGAGATTTAGAAAGCACTTTTACACACTGTGTGGTAACTCTTCAAACAGAGTTGATGGTAATTCCGTTGCTAATTTTAAATCTGAGATAGATATATTTTTGTGCAAAGGTATGATGGGAAGTGGGCCAAAGGAAAGCTTTAGGAGTTAGGCTACAGATCAGCCACAATCTCATTGAATGGCAGAACAGGTTGGAGGCACTGAATGGCTTACACCTGCTGTGGTGTTCTTGTTTACCGTGGATACTGAATTGGAGTTCTTCTACTGTGCCAATCATCTACTGGATGGTTATCTGAGTAACCTCAATTTTAAAAAAACTCTCTATAATCAATTTCCTAAGTATGAATGAGATATAGAAAGGTCATAGATATACAATACTATAGCTCAATTCCTTACTTGTACTCCTCTATAAAAGGACAATTGCATCTTGAACTAGACAGGGATTTTGAAAAAAATGATAAGGGAAGGACAGTTACAATCTCAAACACTCAAGACATTCATCTGGGATAGTTGGGTTTTGGTGAGCATGTGGATGACTGCCAAGAGTAATTTGCATCAAAGTTTCTGCTGCAAATAGGATAGATGACTGCAAGGTTTCAAATGGGTTACTGACTCAATTTCCTCACCATTTCTGATATGCATTTGCTTTACATGGATATGCGACACCATTTTAGTAAACTATTGGTGCATCCAGATGCAATGATCCTAGTGATATACAGCTGAGAATAGGGGTCTCAACTATTAATGATCTTGTTAATCACTTGGAAGAATGGGCTGAGTACATTGTATCACCAACAAATCATCTACAAAGTCAGCTACGAAATCAAGTGATGATGAGGATACAAAATGAGTCTTAAGGAAGGCAACAACCATTTTTCAGATGGAATATAATGTGGAAAAGTGCATAGTTGTTTGCTTTGACAAAAGAAAATAAAGCAGTATAATATTTAAAACAGAGACATTGCAGAATGCAGTATCAAAAGGGATCTGGGTGTCTGACATAATTCACAAAGATAGTGTTCAGGTCTACCAATTAACTCAAAGTGAATGGAAACATTAGCCTTTTTTTGCAAGGGGATGAGCTACAAAAATAGGAAGACTTAGTACAATTATACATGCAAAGATGAAACAGCACCAATAATATTGTATACAGTTCTAGAGCCCTAGGTTTTTACATAGTTATATACTTGTATTGGAAGCAGTTCCAAAAGCTCCAAAGTAGGCTGATTTCGGAGATAAAGGTTCTCTTATAATCAAAGGTTGAGTAGATTGTGCCCATATTTATTAGCACTCAGGACAATGAGAGATAATTATGTGAAATGTAACATTATGAGGGGGTTTGAAAGTATGGCTCACATTATAAAGCAATGAAAAGTATGCATGCTAGTTGAACAAAAAAGAAGTTTCAGAATCTTTATCCTCAGATCCTCCTGCTAAGCCAAAAGTGAAGTGAGACTTGATAAAAAAAATTCCTTGACTAGGAATTCTCTGGAAGCTGTTTCGACTCTGCAATATAATTTGAGGATTGAGACAGAAGCCCCACTTAGGTCCACAAGCAGAATTTCAGTTGCTTGCAATTATGGTATGCAGGAACAGCTCAGGAAAAAGAATTACAAATCATAATTTTAAGCGAAGTTACATACATTTTTAAAATTACAAGCCTAATCAGTATATTCCAGTATTTAGAAATTGAACTTTGATTAAAAATCATCCAGCAAAATATATTTCACTTACATCAGATTTAAAGGATTTAAGTCGTTCTTTACATTTATGTATCATTTCCCTGTGAAAGTTCCCAAAGTCTTCTAACTGCTGATGAAGTTTACCCACCTGTGAAACAGAATGGATCATAGAGTCATAGAGATGTATAACTTGGAAACAGACCTCATCCATGCTGACAAGATATCCTAAACTAATATTGTCCCATTCACCAGCACTTGGCTCATATCCCTCTAAACCTCTCCTATTCATATACCCATCCAGCTGCCTTTTAAAATGTTGTAATTATACCACCTCCACACTTCTTCTGGCAGCTCATTCCATACACCAAGACAAAAAAACTGCTAATGCTGCAATCCAAAGTAGGCAGACAGAAGGCTGGAAGAACACAGCAAGGCAGGCAGATCAGGTGGAGGAGAAGTCAACATTTTGGGTTTAACCCCTCTCCCTAGATGCACCACCCTCTGCAAGAAAAAGTTGCCCCTTAGGTCCCTTTTAAATCTTTCCTCCCTCACTTAAAACCTATACCCTCTAATTTTGACTCTCCCACCGCAGGGAAAAGACCTTGTCTATTTACCCTATTTATGCCCCTTGTGATTTATAAACCTCCAAGCTCACCCCTCAGCCTCCAACACTCCAGGTAAAACACTCCCGGCTGAATTAGTCTCTCCCTAGGGCTGAAACCCTCCAACACTGACAACATACTTGTAAATCTTTTCTGAACCCTTTCAAGTTTCACAACTTGGAGATGCCGGTGTTGGACTGGGGTGTACAAATTTAAAAATCACACAACACCAAGTTATAGTCCAACAGTTTAATTGGAAGCACACTAGCTTTTGGAGCGTAGCTACCACCTGATGCAGGAGCGTCGCTCCGAAAGCTAGTGTGCTTCCAATTAAACCTGTTGGACTATAACCTGGTGTTGTGTGATTTTTAACTTTTAAGTTTCACAACATCCATCCTATAGCAGCGAGACTAGCATTGTATGCAACATTCAAAAGGTGACCTAACCAAAGTCCTGTACAGCTACAAAATGACCTCCCAACTCCTTTACTCAATGCACTGATGAATAAAGGCAAGCTTTCCAAATACTTTCTCTGTAATTTTTTTTATCAAATGCTTAAAATGCAATCGTAGAATGGTTACAACACAGAGGCCATTCACCCGTATTGTGGTTAATTTGCAATAGAAGGATAAATTTACTGATTCTTCACTCCAGTAAAAGGACCTGTGCTTGAAAGGAACATGGATTCAAGAATCAGAGGAAGTAACTGTAATTCTTGGTCCCTTTGAGCATAGCTTCTATCGGGAGTACAAGAGTGACAAATGTATTCAGAAGTTTTGTAAATGTCAACAATTGAAAAGACTGCAGTCACTGTCTTTTCCAAGGTGTATTTTATTGTAACCTGAAAGCAAAACTTGGAAAATCATTCTCAGTTATCTCATAGGACACTTTAATGGGTACAGGTAACAGTTAGACCTGTGTCTGGTGAGTTGAGCCAAATATGATATATGATTATTCTATAGCCAGTCATGGCACAGTATCTGATGGATAGACCATTCATTTGTACTGTGGATTCAGTTACATACCTAGACACTTATAGGAATTAGCAAGAGAACAGAAATAGACCATTCAGCCTTAAAGCATACTTCACCATTCACTTAAATAACTTCTGATCAATACATCAATTTCATTCACCTACTTTACACTATATAACAGGTTTTCAGTCATGAAACTTTCAACTATTGGGACTCAAAATTCTACGTGTATTACTCTTTGGGAGAGAGAAACTCTAACTTAAAGAATATTTCCCTTAATTCTCTAATCCACTCCCCTCCCCAAAGCCAGACATAAAATAGTTTCTATATATGAAATTGATCATATCAAAAATTGTGGGGAAGCAAGATCAAAAGGAGAGTGAGGAATTCAAAGAAAATATGAAGTCTGGAAATGACAAATGAACAACCTGCAAAACCTTCTGCACTAACATATGCGAGGTTCTGCATTTTGGGAAAACAAATCTTAGTAAGACTTATACATTTAATGGTAAGGTCCTAGGGAGTGTTGCTGAACAAAGAGACCTTGGAGTGCAGGTTCATAGCTCCTTGAAAATGGAGTCACAGATAGATAGGATAGTGAAAAATGCGTTTGGTATGCTTTCCTTTATTGGTCAGAGTATTGAGTACAACAGTTGGGAGGTCATGTTGTAGCTGTACAGGACATTGGTTAGGCCACTGTTGGAATATTGCGTGCAATTCTGGTCTCCTTCCTATTGGAAAGATATTGTGAAAGTTAAAAGGGTTCAGAAAAGATTTACAAGAATGTTGTCAGGGTTGGAGGATTTGAGCTATAGGGAGAGGCTGAACAGGCTGGGGCTGTTTTCCCTGGAGCGTTGGACGCTGAGGGGTGACCTTATAAGGGGTATATATAGGGCAAATAGGCAAAGTCTTTTCCCTGGTGTCGGGGAGTCCAGAACTAGAGGGCATAGGTTTAGGGTGAGAGGGGAAAGATATAAAAGAGACCTAAGGGGCAGAGGGTGGTATGTGAATGGAATGAGCTGTCAGAGGAAGTGGTGGAGGCTGGTACAATTACAACATTTAAGAGGCATTTGGATGGGTTTATGAGTAGGAAGGGTTTGGAGGGATATGGGCCGGGTGCTGGCAGGTGGGGTTAGATTGGGTTGGGATATCTGGTCAGCATGGATGTGTTGGACCGAAGGCTCTGTTTCCATGCTGTGCATCTCTATGAGTCTATAACATCTGGCACATTGTGGTAGAATTAGGAAGCTGTACCACAGGCTAATTAAACAACAGCCTGACTGTTAAGCTCTCATAATCATACATTACATTCAATATCTTAAGACACCTGCACACCATCTTTGGATATATTCTGTTCCACCAGAACAGAACAGTCCGAGAGGCAAAGACAAACCAGGAAGTAGAAAATCAGGAAGGAGTGTCCGTAGAAGTCATCAGCATTGCCACCGGAACTCACGGTATCACATCAACTCTGGTAACAAGATCTTCTGCTCATTACCATCCAACATCCTCAGTCTCCCAATTAATCAGTACTTCCCATGTCAAACATCCCTTGAAGAAAAACTAAGGAAAGCAGGAGCACAGCTCTTATGTATGTAATTAAGTGTGTACTATCCCTTTAAGAGAGTGGGTCTGGTGACCTGGACAAAAGTAAGGACTGCAGATGTTGGTGATCTGGAGGTAGGAGCGAGAAGAGACAGTCTAAAACTAATGGGGACTAAAACTAATGGGGAGCTGAGATCCCTACAATAATGTATTCCTTGTTCAAGTTTACTTGTCTTCTATTTAGTGTCCTATTTACAGTTCTAGAGAACCACAAACGTAATAACTGACTATGGGAGGCAGATCCAGCCACAAACTGTGTGAGAACACTATTTTGTTTGGTGTTAGGAGGGAGGATATTGCCCAAACTTCAATAAATGATATAGGATTGCAGAGGGAAGTGGTCGTAAGGGACTTGGGCTGTGTTCAATGCCAGGTAGTGGGCTGAGAGGGGACTCAAGGTGCAGCCAATGGCTGAAGAGTGGAGTTCTCACCTGGGAGCTTGACGGAAATCTTTGTGTGTACACCAGGGGGCTCACACTGTAGTCAATGCCCGGGAAGAATGGTATGCTAACAGACACTGTGAGGGAGCAGCCGAAGCGCAGAGTGCTCACTAAGGGGACTTGGGCTGCATCGGCTATTAAATTCGAATGGTAGGAAAAAATCTCACTGATGGGAGAACAAAATGGCAGATCACTGCTGTGAGGCAGCAGTGCTAACCACTGTGCCACCATGCTGCCCAGATTTGTGCTGTACCTATTTATAAAAACCAGAAATATTCTATGATCACCATTGAGTTTAGTACAAAATAATTTCGAACACATCTCATTGTTCTTCATACGCCTTATTGGTGGGTTTCTCTGGTTCCACCTAACTCCTTACAATTGCAGTGGTACTTGAAAACCAATGCAATTAGATCCCTGGCACTCTGTTTGTCTTTAGATATACATTCAAATGTTTGGTGTACAGCATCTAACTTTCTGTCCCTTCATTAAATAGGCCCATCACTTCAAATTGATCTGCGATCTGAGGACTTGCACACCCAGATCCCTCTGCATATCAATATTCCTAAGGATTCTGTCAAGCACTATATAATTTCCACCTGTAGTTGGCCTTCCAAAATGCATCACCTCACATTTGTCTGGATTAAACTCCATCTGCCATTTTTTCACCCTTGCCTTTAACTAATCTACATCGTGCTACATCCTCTGATAATCCTCTTCATCAGTCACAACTTCACTAATCTTTGTATTACCTGCAAACTTACTAATTAGACCAGCCATGTTATCCTCCAAATCATTCACGGAGCCCATGAACAAGTGAGGTTCCAGCACTGATCCCTGTGGAACATCACTAGTCACAACCCTCTATTCTGAAAAGCATCCTTCCCCTGCTACCCAGTCTCTTGTAACTAAGCCAGTTCTGAATCCACCTTGCCAGGTCACCCCTGATATCATGTGTGTTCACATTTGTACAGCGTGCCATGAGGGACTTTGTCAAAGGCTTTACTAAAATCCATGTAGGCATCAACCACTTTTCCCACAATGACCTTCATCAAAAAACTCAAAGTTACTGAGGCACAAACTTCCCAGCTCAAAACCATGCTGTCTATCACTAAAAAGTCCATTTGTTTCTAAATGCATCCCTGAGAATTTTTACCAATAATTTCCCTGCCACTGGTATGAGGCTCACAGGCCTGTAGCTTCCCAAATTATTCCAGCTACCCTCCTTTTCAGTGGGACCACCAAGCCACCGTTCTAGAACTAGAACTTTGGCTATTCTCGAATCATCTGGAATTTCACCGGTGGTCCTGGTTGCAGAAATTAATGTTAAGTTAGGATATGGTTAATAAGCTGGCAGATTCAAAAACAATTTTGCAAGAGATTTTGAATAGATATAAAGATGTCTTCAAGGGAACCTTGGAAAAAATGAAGAGTAGAAACTGTTGAAGCCAGAGGCTCATCCAAGGAGTCTGATTGTGCAACTTGTGCCATATGCCATCCATCCTAAAGTGGAAGCAGAACTGGAAGTGTTGGAACTAGTAACTAGCAGTGAGTGGGCCATTCCAATCATTCCTGTCTTAAGAAGAAATGGCACAGTGAGGATTTGTGGCAACTTTAAAGATCACAGTCAACCTAGCCCTGTTTGTGGATCAAGACCCACTTCCATTCATGGAAGACTGTTCAGTGGGCTGGGGCAAAGCAATTCTCAAAAATGGACCTGTTACAGGCCTACTTATAGATGGGGGTCACAAAGGAGTCCCAGCCATTGCTGATGATAGTGACATAGGAGACTGTTCCGCTATAAGTAACTTCTTTTTGGTATCATCCCAGTGCCTGCTGTAATCCAGAGGGCATGGACTTAGTTTTCATTGGATTACCAGGTATCTAGTGCTATCTGAATGATATTTTGGTTACTGAGTCCTCTGAAATGGAGCATTTGAAAAAAACCTAGAATAAATTCTGAAAGGATTACTGCAGCATGGCCACAAGTAAAAAGGGACAAATACAAGACACTGCAAGTTTTTAAAAGAGATTTTTATGGAGTCTTGTGTTTCTGTACTACAGTGGCTATCGTGTTCACCTAGCACACAAAAGGTCCCTGGTTCGAAACTAGGTAGAAACAGCAGACCACCTTCAGTATCCAGGCAGGGCATGCCACACCCACTGGCTGATGAATGAATCAAGCTCATTGTGGGGCGGAACGGTGGCTTGGTGGTTCGCATTGTTGCCTCACAGTGCCAGGGACCCAGGTTTGATTCCAGCCTTGGACGACTGTGTGCGGAGTTTGTACATTCTCCCCGTGTCTGCGTGGGTTTCCTACAGGTGCTCTGGTTTCCTCCCACAATCCAAAGATGTGCAGGCAGGCGGATTGGCCAACCTAAATTAGCCCATAGTGTCCAGGGATGTGTAGGTTAGGTGGATTGGCCGTGGGTAGTGCAGGGTTACAGGGAGTAGGGTAGAGGGAGTGGAGTGTGGGTGGGATGCTCTTCAGAGGGTTAGTGAGGAGCTGTTGAGCCGAATGGCCTGTTTCTGCACTGTAGAGATTCTATGGGACTTTATGGAGTACCTGGGCCATGTAATCGATGGCAAGGGACTACACAATGTGCCCAAGATGACAGAGGCTATGAAGGTTCCTGAACCAGAGAATGTTTCTCAGCCAAGATCATTCTTAGGACTTGTAAATTATGATGGAAAGTCCATGTCTGACCTAGCAACCATGGTAAAACTCCTGCATAAATTGTTGTGTAAAGGATGGCTGTGGAAATGGACTCAGCTTACTGGGAGCTGAAGCAAGCCTAAAAAATGCCAGAGGTGTTGTCCCATTTTGATCTGAAGTTGCCACTACAGTTAGTGTGTGATGCCTTGCCTTATGGGATTAGCACTGTACTGTTGCACATCTTACCAAATGGAAAGGAAAGGCTCATTGTGTTCATAGAGTTCACTAAAGATGGAGGAGAAGTATGCCTAGGTGGAAAAGGAAGTATTGGGCATCATGTTTGGTGTTGAGAATTTTCTTTACAGTGGGAACTTTTTGCTGCTGAAAGACTATAGGCCACTTAGCTCTATTTTTGGCCTATATGTGAGAATACCATTAATGGCAGCAGCATGCCGACAGAGAAGGGCACTGGCTCTGTCAACCTACTCATATGGAATCAGTTACTGACAAGTCAGAGAAGCACAGAAATGCAAATGCTTTGTCAAGGTTACCACTACCAGGAAAAAAGGATATTCCCAAATGGGATTATATACTTTTTGTCAAAAAGACTAGGTATTAGTATCAGTGAGTCAGGTGCAGAACACTGTCCAGAATGACCGGTCTTGAAACTCCTGAGAGAAAGGACCTGCCATAAGATATTACCCAGAATTGCACCTTTACCTGTCCAGGAGATGGGAGTTGACCGGATCAGACAGGTTTTTACTGAGGAATAAGAGTTGATACTCCTCCCCCATTAAGAGGAAAGGTGCTGGAACAAATGCACCAAGGGCATCCTGATGTGGTACAAATGAAAGAAATACCTCAGAGCTACTTTTGGTGGCTGAAGGCTGTCTCCCAGATGGAGAGAAAGTGGGATCCTCTGAATCCTGTGCATTTATAAGACGTCGTCAATGTCATCCCTTCAAAGAGAATGGCCTCAATTACCATGGCAGTAGATGCACACGGATTTCTTTGGACCAGTGGCCATGATTGTCCACTCCAAGTGGCATAAGGTCGTGGTCATGAAGTTTTTATCTGCAGAAGCAATGATAGACCAACTGTTTGGAATATCTGCCAAGTTCACAGATTTTAACTGTGAAGAAAGGATCCCCAAATAAGTCATGAGTGACAGTGGCCCATAGTTTGCAGCACAAGATTCAAGTTGTACCTGAAAAATCATGGAGTCAGACACATGAGATCGGCTCCATAACTCCCTGCAACAAACAGCCAGGGAGAGAGATTTGTACAAACCTTGAAGCAAGCCTTAAAAGACCTCAAGGAGTAAGTCACTCAGAAAGTAATTCAAGAAAGTTCCTCAGCATGTACAGGAAATGCCAAATGCAATGATAGTTCAGAATTATATGTCTGGGGAGAAAATGGTGCTGGTGGCTCAAACAGGACTGTTGTCATAGATGGTGAAGGCTAAGGATTTATTGGTTTGGAGGAGACACGTGGACCAGTTGGTTGCTGTATCTCACCGATGGTGAGATATCTCACCGATGGAGGGATGGTCACGATTCTGGAGTCAAGGAGATGTCTTCTAGGAATCATCATCCGAGGGAGATTAGTCATGTTAATGAATACTTCATAAAAGGTCATTTTCTTTATCCATGTTTTGTTTTATAAATGTTCCTGACAATATATATATGCTAGCCACAATGCCTGTATAATCATTGTAATTGGCGGAGAGATATTTATGTTAAGGAGATACTGAAATAAAAGGGGAGGACTGTTAAATATGTAGTTGGGCATTTGCTGCTCCTTTAAGAGAGGTCAGGTAGCCCAAAATCAGGAGCTAGGGGAGGCAGTTTAAAAACTGACTTTGGAGTTGAGAGAACTACAAGAAAAAGTATTCCCCGTTCAAGTCTACCATCCATCTGTCTTGGTGTTCTACTTATGCCTTTAGTGAACCATAAACTGGTGGACCTCTACTGTTCATGGTCTAAGTAAATGCTTTGGAAGAAAACGTGGCTGGTCTAATTAGTAAGTTTACAGATGATATGAAGATTGCTGGACATGTGGGTAGTGTAAGAGGATACAGCAGGATATAGATCAGTTGGAGGCATGGGTGGAAAAATGGCAGATGGGGTTTAAACCCAGACAAATGAGGTAATACATTTTGGAAGGTCAACTACAAGTGGAAATTACTCAGTGAATGGGAGAACCCTCAAGAGTGTTGATATGTTAAGGGACGTCTGTGTGCAGGTCCACAGATTACTGAAGGAGACAGCACAGGTAGATAAGACAGTAAAATAGGCCGATGGTGTGCTTGCCTTCATTGGAAGGGGCATTGAGTATGTCCTGCTGCTTTGTAGAACTTCAGTTAGACCATACTTGGAATATTGCGTACACTTCTGGTCAGCACACTACCAGAAGGATGTGAATGCTTTGGAGAGGGTGCAGAAAAGGTTTACCATGATGTTACCTGCCATTGAGGATTTTAGCTGTGAAGAAAGGTTGATGGACTATTTGTTTTCACTGGAATGCAGGAGGTTGAGGGGCAACCTGATAGAAGTTTCAAAAATTGGATAGAGTGGAATGTATGAGGCGTTTTCCTTGTGGTGGAGGGGTCAATTATGAGGGGACACAGGTTTAGGGTGTCGGGGGGGGGGGGTGTAGTTGGGGAGGGGTTCGAGTACTAGAACGTGCTGCCAGAGGAGGTGGTAGAAGCAGACACATTAGCATTATTCAAGAAGCACCTGGACAAAATATGGATACGAAGGGAGGGGTGTGGAACCTGTAAGTGAAGACAGTTTTAGTGTGGAAGGGAAAAATGTGTCAATGTAGTCTTGGAGGGCCAAAGGGCCTGTTCCTGCTGTGTTGTATTGTTCTTTGTTCTCAAACATAATACAAGCGTGCTTTCAGTGTCAGTCTTGATATCTCATTAGCAAAAGTGGCTTAATAGACTGAGCAGGATCACAATTAGTAATATGATGGTCCAGCACATCTCTCACTCTACTATCATCATCAAGCAATAGAATCAGCTATGATTTAGTGAGAAATATAAAAAAAAATCATGCCAACAGCACCTCAATGAGGTACGGAAAAGGGGTTCCAATCTGATGAAGCTACAACATTAGACTACCTGCATGCCAAAAACTTGAAGTAGCATGCTGCAGATAATGTTAAGCCAGAATAGAACCTAGGGATTAGAGAAAAAATTTGCAGTCCTACCATATTCATTGATGAGCAATTAAACAAGGAACCCAAACACGATACTTCAAAATCTTCTGCATATACAGTGATGGTGGAATCAATTTGATATGAAGAGGCAGTACATGCCACTGGGCAGAGAAATGTTTACGGGCCCTGATACAGGCAGACTATAATATAAAGGTTTGTGTTCCAACTTAGCAAGGCATCTTATGATGGAATCAGGATTTGCGTAGCTTGATTTTTTATTTAAAATACTGAACTCTAGCTGAAGGGAAACCAAAAAAAAAAATCCTTCAATTTCTAAGGCAACTAAAACCAAAATGGAAACCAAAACTTCCAGGGAGTCTGAAGCCAATTAAACATACAAAAAGATATATCAATTCAAGCTCAGTAGATACTAATGAGTCCACTGGTGACTATGGGGTAGGCTGAAGACAAGGCTAGATCCAGAAGTTGAGAATTAGCAAAAATACAGTTGCTGCAGCAGTTTACTTGAAAGTTAATATTGGTGGATCTGTGCCATCCAAACAGAGCTCATTGAAATTATTAGCTCAGTTTTACCTGTCATAGCTAATTAGTTCTCATTTTCAACTTGATTTACACTCAGTACAATGCCTGCATAAGATGCTGTCTTACCTCATTATGCTTCTGCTCAAGACAAGTCCGCATGTTGTTCAGTTCTAGTTCACGCATTTCAAGCTGGGTCTCAAGGCTTTGTGAATGCTGTTTCCATTCTGTGTTTTTACGGCTTACCATTACATCAATTTGATGTATTAGCTCCTGGAGTTCTGCTTCACACGAAGAGTCTCTGATATTTCAAATAAATAAATGATTTTTTTTTAGGAAATCAAATTTTCTCAGGCAAGAGGACAAGGAATGAGGAAGCATTTTCTTCAAAGTAACTTTAAGGTTTCTAGTCAAAACATGATATTCTAATATTTAAACTCCAGATTTTCAGCTTCATCTGCACGGATCTCTAATCTCCTCCTGAGCAGTTCTGGTGTTACGTAGTGAGATATACTACAAAGACAGATTGTGCACATTCCTAAAACGTTCTATGAATTATTATGGAAGGCAGCCATTCTGATTGATTTACCTGGATCTAGACTAATTGAGACTACCAAATATGTACTAAAAACTTGCTGTAATATTTGCTCGCAGTTTTTATGAAGTTGGGTACGTCAGCAAACTTACAGATGAAAACGTTCTGACAGCTGTCTTGACCCCTTGATTTTGGACCAAATATTGTTGACTGCGGCATGTCAGGGTTAATTATATTAAACTCTCATATAACGTGCATGTACTATACCAGAACTTGGATATTTGTGAAAAAAAATATTTTATTTTATTAGGAACTTGAAACATCAGCAACTTTGGTCTGTGTGAAACCTTTATTATGGTAATTGTGAATTTTATTGTGTACCTTCAGACTGTCTATGAGATATACAGAAACCTAAATTTGATTTTCCAATAAGATTTACGATTCAGGAATGGAATTTGTCCCTTTGATATTGTCTATTTCTCTAAGTTATACTTAGTTTCCTATTGTGTATTTTTAACACACTCTGTTCACCTTACTTTGAGCTTCACTTACTGAAAGGGAGCAAATTCTAATGATGCTGTAATAATTCAGTAATCATAGCAATTTAAAGATGCCAGGCAGCTTTCCAAGTCCAAGAAAATGGCATATTTCAAGGTCTGATACCAATGGATCTTTAGGCAGAAAACATTTAAATTTGAAAACTTCAGCTGAAGCCTATTTTGATAACTAACAAATAAAATAAACTTTTTGTACAGTTGGATCACTGTTCACAATGAGGTGGTGGCAATCTTGGTCTCATGTTCCCCCTTAGAAAATACCTTTGAATACCAGACATTTACAATAAGAAGTACACAAAACTATTAAATATAAATATATGTAAGTACTTTGAACATCAGGAACACAGTTTTAGATTGAAACCCTAATATCAATAACATGTTCCAAATCAAACTGGGTCAGAAGCAGGAACCTAACTTTGAGCAAGCCAGGCACAATGGCTAAAGGATGCCTTCTCAGAGTCATCTTTGACCTTGGCACCAGGGAGGCAACACGCCATTCTGATGTTTCACTGATGGCTGCAGAAATGTCTCTGCCCCTGACTCGAGAGTCCCCTGTCTCAAATCTATGACCTAACATACTCCTCAGGAATATCAAAATTCTCCCTCATCTCCTACATTTGACAGCAAGAGAACATCACCCTACTAAAGGCCATCTCTGCACTTTAATCTACAGACCCAGAAAATAGCATAGTCTTACTGCTCTAAAACAAAATAAAACTGCTCCAGGATAACTTAATACCCATGTTTTACGTTGTTTTTTTAAACTGAATGAGATCTCAGTAAAACAAAACAAAATTCCTCACTCTACTCACCATTTTAGATTTACAAAAATAAATGTCTTTTATTAAGGATGTGGAGGACCCAGTATTAGACTAGTGTGGACAAAGTAAAAAATCACAACACCAGGTTATAATCCAACAGGTTTATTTGGAAGCACTAGCTTTTGCAGTGCTGTTCCTTCAACCTGATGAAGGAGCAGTGCTCCGAAAACTAGTGCTTCCAAATAAACTTGCTGGAGTATAACCTGGTGTTGTCTGAGTCTTAAACAAATTGTGAAGCCTCATAAAATGTCTCAGTGACTAACCACAGTATTAAAAAGTTAACAAAATAAATAAGCACATGATCCATCAGGCTTGGTTTCATCCAGGATGTCATTTTTCAAAGAGTACCATCAGCTGAAATCCCATCAGTACTAAGTGTGATGGCCGTACATTTAAGAGAACTTTCTTCTGTGCAGCTTCTCTTGCAGAGAGGTATTGCCACAAGAATGTCTGCTTCAGAAGCAGTGGGTAAATAGCTTTGAGCTCCAAGTTTTTTTTTAAACAAGACAAAAGTAGTACGAGTAGATAGTCAGGCTCAAAAAGACGCAGAGTTTTCGTTGCAGTTGGAGTTTGGAGCTGGTTGTTGAAGCTAACAAATACAGCTCTCTCTATGCTGCTAGATTGCCTATTTTAAATGTTCCTTTCTCCTGGGCTAGAAGGGAGATAGTGAAGAAGATCTGTTTTATTGAATTTGCCTTTACCAAGGCTATGCTTATGCAATGCTGCTACTTTGGAACATCCAATAAGTAGTTAAATAATCTATTATTCTGCTAAGATTTCCCAATAGAGTTAAAATTATGCCTTTTTTGTGATTGTATTTTAACTATTTTTTGTAAAGCCTTGTAGTGGACCAACTGAACCACATAAGACCAGAAGACCATAAGGCATAGGAGTGGAAGTAAGGCCATTCGGCCCATTGAGTCCACTCCGCCATTCAATCATGGCTGATGGGCACTTCAACTCCATTTACCTGCATTCTCCCCGAGACAACAAGAATCTATCAATCTCTGCCTTGAAGACATTTAGCATCCCGGCCTCCACTGCACTCTGTGGCAATGAATTCCACAGGCCCACCACTCTCTGGCTGAAGAAATGTCTCCGCATTTCTGTTCTGAATTTACCCCCTCTAATTCTAAGGCTGTGTCCACGGGTCCTAGTCTCCCCACCTAACGGAAACAATTTCCTAGCGTGGAAACAATTTCCACCCTTTCCAAGCCATGTATTACCTTGTACGTCTCTATTAAGTCTCCCCTTAATCTTCTAAACTCCAATGAATACAATCCCAGGATCCTCAGCCGTTCCTCATATGTTAGACCTACCATTCCAGAGATCATCCGTGTGAATCTCCGCTGAACACGTTCCAGTCAGTATGTCCTTCCTGAGATGTGGGGACCAAAACTGGACACAGTACTCCAAATGGGGCCTAACCAGAGCTTTATAAAGTCTCAGTAGCACAATGGTGCTTTTATATTCCAACCCTCTTGAGATAAGTGACAACATTGCATTCGCTTTCTTAATCACGGACTCAACCTGCATGTTGACCTTGAGAGAATCCTCGACTAGCACTCCCAGATCCCTTTGTACTTTGGCTTTACGAATTTTCTCACCGTTTAGAAAGTAGTCTGCGCTTTTATTCTTTTTGCCAAAGTGCAAGACCTCACATTTGTTCACGCTGAATTCCATCAGCCATTTCCTGGACTACTCTCCCAAACTGTCTAGATCCTTCTGCAGCCTCCCCACTTCCTCAGTACTACCTGCCTGTCTACCTAACTTCGTATCATCTGCAAACTTTGCTAGAATTTCCCCAGTCCCTTCATCCAGATCATTAATATATAATGCGAATAGGTGTGGCCCCACCGAACCCTGCGGGACACCGCTCGTCACCGGCTGCCATTCTGAAAAAGAACCTTTTATCCCAACTCTCTGACTTCTGTTAGACAGCCAATCCTCAATCCATCCCAGTAGCTCACCTCGAACACCATGGGCCCTCGCTTTGCTCAGCAGCCTCCCATGTGACACCTTATCAAAGGCCTTTTGGAAGTCTAGATAGACCACATCCACTGGGTTTCCCTGGTCTAACCTACTTCTCACCTCTTCAAAGAATCTGGAACACAGCTCCTTACACTTGCCTTTAAATGAAAAATCAGGATCAAGGCTCTCTTTTTTTTGTATATTTTGAGGGCATTTGGTCTGGTCCATAACAGAAGTACTCTCATGATTTTGAAACATTCTACAAAAGGCTTTTTAAAAATTCACTCTCAACATGTGGGCATACTGGATGCATCAACATCTACTGCTCAACCTTTGTTGCCCTCCATAAAGTGGTGACGAGCTGCCTTTTTGAACCACTGTGGAGTACTTCGTGAACTTAGATCCATGATATCACTAGGGAGCAAACTCCAGGATTTTTACCAAGTGACACTGAAGGGACAGTGATATATTTGCAGGTCAGGATAGAGTGTTCTTGGAAGGAAACCTGCAGATTGTGGTCAGAAACAAAAACAGAAATTTGCTGGAGCAACTCAGCACATCTGGAGAGAAAGTATACATTTCATTTATTTTATACTATTGCAAATGGTGGTTTTCCCAGGTGTCTGCTGCCTTTGTCCTTTTAGATAGTATTGGTGGTGGCGAGTTTGGAAGGTGCTGTCTAAGGAACCATGATGAATTACTATAGTACAACTTGTAGATGCCACACACTGATACTTCTGAGTGTTGGAGATAGACGGACTGAATATTTGTGGATATGGTGCCAATTAAATGGGCTCTTCGGATGTGACTGCTGTCAAGCTTTGAGGGAGGATTTTTTTTGGATCTGCAATCATCCAGGCAAAAGGGGTATAGTCCATCACATTTCTGACTTGTGTCTTGGAGATGATGCTTAAGTTTTTGGGAGTCAGGTGCTGAGTTACACAACGCAGAGTTGTTAGCCTCTGACCTGTTCTTGCAGCCAAAGTCGATGCATAATTATTCCAGTTCAATTTCTGGTCAATGGTTTGGATTAGATTAGATTCCCTACGGTGTGGAAACAGGCCCTTTGGCCCAACAGGTCCATATCTACCCTCCAAAAAGAGTAACCCACCCAGACCCATTTCCCTCTGACTAATGCACCTAACACTATGGGCAATTTAGAATGGCCAATTCGCCTAACCTGCACATCTTTGAACTGTGGGAGGAAACCGGAGCACCCAGACGAAACCCTTGCAGACACAGGGAGAATGTGCAAGCTCCACACAGACATTTGCCCAAGGCTGGAATTGAGCCTGGAACCCTGGTGCTGTGAGGAAGTAGTGCTAACCACTGAGTCATGTGCCACCCACAGTAACACGGTGAAATCCTGGTAAGACCAGAATTGTGTCGGGCAAATGTGAACTTAAACCTAGATATTTTCCAGGTCTTGCCACATTTGGGCATGGACTGCTTTAGTATCTGAGTCATCAGGAACAGGACTCAATGTTGTGAAGTCGAACATTCCCATTTCTGAACTTGGGATGGAGGGATGATTACTGGTGGTGAAGCACCTGAAGACGGTTAGGCCAAGAAAACTATCCTGAGAATCTCCTGCAGAGATGTCCTGAAGCAGTGATGATTCTCATCCAACCACCACAACCATCCGCCTTTATGCCAGATATTTCTCCAACCACCGACAGTTCCCCTTGGACTCCCACTAACTCCAGTTTAGCTAGGGTTGCTTCATGTCATACTTTATCAAATGCAGTCAAACATCAAGGGCTCTCATTTTCAACTCAACTGCAAAATTATTTTCTTTTATCCAAACTTGGACCAAAGCTGTAATGAAGTCCAAGGTGAGGGACTCAGCAGAACAGCAGGTGAGCAGTGAGCAGGTTATTGCAAAGCAAGTGCTGGTTGATAGTTCTGTTGATGACACCCATCATTTTACTGATAATAGAGAGGAGACTAATGGGGCAGTAATTAGTCAGGTTGGATTTATTCTTTTTTTTGTGTACGGGACATAGATAGGAACTTTTCCACGCAGTTAGATGTTAGTGTTGTATGGGAACAGCTTGACTAGGGGTGCAACAGGTTCAGGAGCACAAGTTAGCATTGCCAGAATGATATCAGAACCTGGAGTGTTTGTGGATTCCAGTGGACCTAAATGTTTCTTGATATCAAATGAAGCAAACTGAATTAGCTAAATATTGGTATTTATGATGCTGGGGACCTCCAGAAGATCAACCACTCGACACCTCTGGCTGAAGATTGTTATGAATGCTTCAGCATTATCAATTGCCTTAGATGGGCTGGATAAACCCATTGAGGATTGCTGATTGTGGAGCTTCATCCTCCAGTGACTTGTTTTGTTGTCCACCACCATTCATGGCTGGACATTGCAGGATTGCAGAGTTTAAATCTTATCAGTTGATTGTGGATTCACTTAGCTCTACCACTTGTCACTTAGAGAAAAAAAAAACAGGAGTAGGAGGTAATTCAGCCCCTCAAGCCAACTCTACCACACAGTATGATCATTGCTGATCTTATCTTTGCCTCAATTCTACTCTCCTACACACTCTCCATAACCCTTTAACCCAATATTAAAATGAAAAATCTGTCTGCTCAAATGTCCTAATGTCCAATGCACTGAGTAGTGTGTTCCACAGACTGACAACCCTCAGAAGTAATTTCACCTCACGACTTTTAAATCTGCTACTCCTAAAATTATGATCTCTTGTTCTAGATTTCTGAACAAGGGGAAGTATCTGCTCTACACTTACTTTGTAATTCCCCTTTAGCATCTTATATACCTTGCTATATTTTAGAAGGGTGAAAGGAAATCTAGTAATGTACAACTCAAACTGCTCAGCTTTTCCTCATTAGACAAGCCTTTCATCTCTTGAAAGACTTGAGTGAACCTTCTGAACTATCTCCAATGTAATGACATCCATCCTCAAGTAAAGAAACCGAAACAAGATGCAATACTTTAGGTCAATGTTCCCTCAAAGCTGCACAGCTCCATGCATGGGTTGCCATTCAGACATTTCAAAAGTGCTGAAACACACGGGCTTTAGAGGCCCATGCAGCCAGTAAGAAAGTTAGAGGAACACTGTTCCAGGTGTGATCTCATCAATGTCTTGTACAATTGCAATATTACTTCCCTCTTTTTATATTTTTAAGCAATAAACAACATTCCATTTGCCCTCCTTCTTACTTGGTGTACATGCAGACAAATGTTCTGCACAAAGACACCCAGTTCCCTCTGTATCAAAGTGCTTTGATGTTTCTCTCATTTAAATTAGTTGTCTTTTTATTTTTCTGACAAAAATGGGTAACCTCATACTTATCCATGTTAAATTCCATCTGCCAAAGTTTGACACATTCACCCAAACATTTCCATTTTAAAATAAACCAAAGAACTGTTCTGAAATAATTTTGAAAAAACAGGTCACTGGACCTTAAACATTAACTCTTTCTCCACAGATGCTGCCAGACCAGCTGAGCATTCCAAAAATTTCCATTTAAATATCTATTTGTCAATTTCTTATATATTCATTCCCATCTATTTTAGTGCCACCTACAAATTTGACTACCATACAATCTATCCCTGCATCCAATTTTACCTTGTGTGCAGCACATTATCAAATGCCTTCTTGACCTCCAGATATATAATACATGTACAGGTGTCCCACTGTCCACTTTGCTTGTTACATCTTCAAAGAACTGTAGCAAATTTGTCAAAGACAATTTACTTTTCGTATGACCCAAGAGTCAGCATGGTTTTATACTGATCTTCCAAAAGTTCTGGATGTTTGTTTGCTCACTAAGCTGGAAGGTTTGCTGTCAGACATTTCGACACCATACTAGGTAACAACATCAATGAGCCTCAGGTGAAGCGCTGGTGATATGTCCCACTTTCTATTTATGTGTTTTGGTTTCCTCAGGTGGGTGATATCACTTCCAGTGCTTTTTCTCAGAGGATGTTAGATGGGGTCCAAATTGATGTGTTTATTGATAGAGTTCCAGTTGGGATGCCATGCTTCAAGGAATTCTCGTGCATATCTCTGTTTGGCTTGTCCTAGAATGGATGTGATGTCCCAGTTGAAGTGATGTCCTTCTTCATCTGTATGAAAGGAGACTCGTGATAATGGATCATGTCTTTTTGTGGCTAGTTGATGTTCATGTATCCTGGTGGCCAACTTTCTGCCTGTTGTCCGATGTAGTGTTTGTTACAGTCCTTGCAAGGTATTTTGTAAATAACATTCGTTTTGCTTGTTGTTTGTATAGGGTCTTTAGAGTTCATTAGCTGCTGTTTTAGCGTGTTGGTGGGTTCTAATGCAGCTTCATTTGTGGGTGTTGGGAAGATTGCTTCTATTTTAAGTATTTGGTCTATATGTGTTGTTTTCCTGTAGACGCAGGTTTGAAGTTCCTCATTGGCTGTTCACTCTACTGTGACTCTAGGAATAGCAGTTGGTCATTGTTCTCTTCCTCTTTTTTGAATTTTATGCCAGTGAGAATCTTATTGATGGTGTTGTAGGTTTCCTCTATTTTGTTTCGTTTGGCAATGACAAAAGGTGTTATCTACGTAGTGGACCCAAAGTTTGGGTTGGATGGTTGGGAGAGCTGTTTTTTCCGAGTCTCTGCATAACTACTTCTGTTAGGAATCCTGATACTGGTGATCCTTTCCTAGATGTCACAGTAGACTGAACACTCAATGGGGACCTTCAAAACAACACACTGACCTTATACTTAACGATAGAAGAAATTGTCCCAACACCCACAAATGAAGCTGCATTAGGGCATTATATCACCAATAAACACAATCCGCTGATTCCTCAGCAACAAACCCAAACAAGTAGACACAACATATCCAGAAACCCTGGTCACTTTACCCTGCATCAAAGACATCTCTGAAATGACTTTCAGACTGCACAGATCTTTTGGCATCATGGTAGTCCACAAACCTACCAACATGCTTAAAACAGCAGCTAATGCACTTGAAAGATCCTATACAACAAGCAAAATGAATCATTTACAAAATACCTTGCAAGGACTGCAACAAAAAAAATACCTTGGACAATAGGCAGAAAATTAGCCACCAGGATACATGAACATCAACTAGCCACAAAAACATATGACCCACTATCACTAGTCTCCATATATACGGATGAAGGAGGATACCACTTTGACTGGGACATCACATCTATCCTAGGATGAGCCAAACAGAGATACGCATGAGAATTCCTTGAAGCATGGCATTCCAACTGGAACGCTAACAGCAGCACATCGATTTGGACCCCATATACCATCCTCTCAAAAAAAGGACCAGAAATGACATCACCCATCCAAAGAAACCCAAACACAAATAGAAAGCAGTACATACCACCAGCGCTTCACCTGAGGCTCACTGATGATGTTACCTAGTAAGATGAAATGTCTGACAACAAACCTTCCAGCTCAGTGAGCAAACTTACAACTTACGATGAGCAACCTCAACCTGAGCTACAAATCTTTTCAAAAATCGCTTCCAAAAGTCCTGTTAGTAGTTCCCTAATAATAGATTCTAACAATTAAACAATTTGGCACACAAGTAGTCCTGATTTGTAGCTTCAGCCGACTGACATCTCATTTTCTCAGGCATGCCTTCTGCAAGTTTCATTAGACCTGGGTTGATCCTGGCAATGGTAGAGGAAGGAAAATACCAGGCCACAAAGTTGCAGGTTGTGTTGAAGTACAATTTGGTTGCTGCTGATGGCCCACAGCATCAAACAACCATACTCTTTATTACTCAACCAAATCATTTAGCAGTTAGGTGTACCAAGGGATGATGATTGTTTTGTTGGAAACATTGCATATAAAATATGGGTCTGTGAATTAGGCAGTTACTTCAAAAGTCTGACAGACAACTTTCCCAATTTTAACACTACTGCTCAGAGTGCTAATAATGAGGACTTTGAAAGGTCAGCAGTGTTGTGTTTGCCATTGTCATTCTGGCTGCCAGAGTCAATACCAGGTGATCCATCTGGTTTCAGTCTTTTTCCCTTTCTAGTAGTTGATACAATGGATTGGCTTTCTAGACATTTCAGAGGCCAGTTATAATTTAACCACAGAGTTGTGGGCCTGGAGTCACACAGAGGTCAGACCAGGTAAGAATGGCAGTTTCCATCTGGTGAATCAGATGGGTTTTTACAATAATTGACAATGGTTTCATGGTCACCATTAGATTTCTAATTCCAGATTTTTATTGAATTCAAATTACACCATGTCATGGTGGGATTTAAAACCAGGTTCCTGGAACAACTATTCTGGAGAAGTCACACTGGAGTCTGCCTCTCTTCACAAATCTACTGCTTTTCTCCAGCATTTTGTCCCCAGATATTTTCTAAGTCTCTGAATTACTAATTTAGTGACAATACCATTAGGCCTCATCAAATAGCCAGTTCTTTTAACACTCAAATACCAAGTTGACTGAGTTTATAGCTACTGCCACAATACATTTTAATCCACAAAACAAATAAAGCAAAAATGCATACCGTAATCGACTATTCTTCTCCAACCCTTTTATTATTTCGTCCATTGTAGCAATTAGTCTAGAAAAGTTTTAAAGAATTATAATCAATCGGACACAAAGTACCAAAGCAATAACGATCTAAGTTTAATTTTTTTTCAATAATACCCTTATAAATAGCTATAACTCGAGTCGTCAATCCTGGATACAACACTTCAAGAAAGAGATGAGGCATTAAAAGAAGTTCAGGGGAGACTGGAGAATAGATTTGGTGATGAGATAATTCAGCCACATGGACTGACTAATGAAGCCAGTACTGTTCCAAGAATGATGGAAGGAGATTTGTTGGAGGAATTAAAAACTCATTACAAGTTTGGACAAAATAGATGTAGAGAATCTACTTCCATTTGTGGAAGCTTGAAGAACTGAAGAGGTATATTCAAAGCAATTGGCAAGAGAGGAATCTTGAAGCTATTTTTAGCACACAGTGCTGCTACTGAGTGCTGATGACGGAGTTAGTAAATATTTGGGGATTTGGTGTCAATAGGACGACTGCGTTGTCCTGGATAATATCAAGTTTCTTGATGCATTAAGCCATGAAAATGTATCATGGCTAGATCAGCATTAACCCTGAGGACTCTTCCAGAAATCGAATGTAAAGAGGATCCTGTACCACACAAAGAATTACAAAGCAGTAGAGTACAGTTAAGGATGAGAATAAACCGCAGGCTTTAGAGATGAAATAGGATAGCATCTTGGAAGACAGGCAGTGACGAGACCAGGGATCCCTTGCCACATCTGGAATCTGTTAAAAAAAACTTTTGCCTACTCATGACTCCTCATTAGGTTAGAGTGCTACCTTGGAATCTTGTCACAGCATTGGCTCAATAAACAATTGTTGACCTGTATCTTAAGGCTCCTGAAGTAACTTCAGAAAATAATCTACCGCAACAACTCAGCAGAGAAAGGCTGGAAAAACCATGAGATCACATGATTGAGCTGGGATGCTGAGTGGCAACTTCAAACTGCCGGTTGAATAGGTTCCTTACTGCAGGATAGTGGCCTGTTTGCAGGGACCAATCAGATCAAAAGATAGTGGAGTGGAAAAGGGTTGGAGAGTACGTGAGATGAAATGGGATCGGAAAAATAAGATTGATTACTGAGGGAGTGGAAAAGTTTTGAACAGTAATTCCTGAGTGAGTTCGGGAAGAGTTGGAGAAGAGAGGCAGGTGTGCATGTATGTGAGGATACGGAAAGAGGGTCTGCTGTATCAATGCGTGGATGAGAATGGGTTTAGAAATATGAAAAGGGTGTGTGGAGGGGATAGGGGCTTCACCATGTTTATGTCACTAGGCAATAGAGTTTATTTGGTTGAAATCTACATATAAATATCATTTTTATTACAACTTTATCATAAATTATACTACATTAATATCTACTGAATGTTATTATGCTGCTCATTATTGTTTTGCTTTACTAGCATGAGGTTACAAGATTTCTTTTAAAAACTAATTTTATTTTAGGTAACATTGGAAAATAGTTTAGAAAGCACCGCCTTGGAGGGATCAAATACAAAATCCTTTAAGTTGCGAAGTAACAGTAAAAGGTACCATTATACTACTGGTATTTTAATGAGCCACCAACTGAGTCGAGCAAATTTACACAGAAATTTACAAAGATGATGTAAAAATGGGATAGACAATTAAGTCAACTTTCAATAGCATTTAGTGAACAGTGATCATAGTAAAAGCTTTAGGCTCACTAAAGAAAAGTTTAAGAAAAATGTAGGTCCAGTTTCAACAGAATTAAAACAGATCTGCTCAAGATGGACAAGTCTATAAAAGAACAATGAGCTACTTATAAAATTCAGAGTTCAGCTCTAGTCAAAGCACATTTCCTTGAGGGGGAAAAGGTGTAACATGCAAAAATCTTAGCTCTTGGGATAAGAGAAAAAAAATGGCGAGTAAGATCAATCAAAGAAAGAGAATGGATAACAAGAGGTCAGGTTTGATCATACAAATGAGAACAAAGTTCAGAGGAAAAATAAACAAAAAGGCAAAAAAAAGTGTAAAAGATGACATTAGCAGTTGGCACATATTAGCATGATAGAGGATTAAATATCTTAGAGTCAGAGTCCTACAACATGGAGATGGGCCCTTTGGCCCAAACTAGTCTATGCTGACCAGAACTTGCATCCCTTTTCCCTGCACCTGACCCATATCCTTCCAATCCTTTCCTATCGATGTATTTGTCCAAATGCCTTATAAGTGTTGTTAATGTACTTGCCTCAACCACTTCCAAAGGCACATAACAGTAAAAGGGTATTAAGAGGAGTGGGGCTGATTAGGAACAAATGGAGACCGATGTATGAAGACAGAGGGCATGGCTGAGGGATAAATGAATACTTACATTACCTTTAGCAAGGAAGATGTTGCTAATGTCACAGGGAAAGAGTGTGTTTAAAGATACTGGATGAGATCAAAATAATAAAAGAAGTGGATTGAGTAAAGTTGACAAAATCACCCGGACTAGATGAGATGTATTTGAAGATACTGAAGATAAAATGATGGGTATTGCAGTGCACTGGAAATTATCTTCCAACTTCTAACTTCGTAAAACCCCGGCCATAAGCATCAAATAGGGGGACAGAGCAGAGGAAAAATTTCATAGACAGTTTCAGAAAGACGATGTTGGAATTTTTGATTCACAGGATGTGGACATTACTGGCAATGCTAGTATTTATTGTACATTCCCAATTGCACTTCTAAGGTGCTGATAAGTTGCTGCTGAAGAAGTTGTGGTAGTGGAGGTATATCTGTTGGTGTCTTAGGGAGGGCTTACAGGATTTTGACCCAATAACAGTGAAGGAATTGTAATGTGTTTCCAAGTTAGGATGGCAAGAGATGTGGCGAAGAACTAATACACATTGTTGTTCCCACACATCTTCTGCCCTTGCTCTTTTCTAGATGACAAAAGGCACAAGCTTGGATTCTGAAATAAGCTTTTTTCATTAGTTCACAGGACATGGCTTTCAATGGGCAGGCTATTTATTGCTCATTCCTAATTGCCCTCGATGTGGTGTTCTGTTCATAAATGATATAGAAGAAAATGTGGAAAAGATGATAACTAAATTTGTAATAGATATGAAGATTGGCTGAGTGCTTGACTTTGAGGAAGATGATCGTAGGTAATGAAGATATAGACAGATTGGTCAGTTGGGTAAATCAGTGGCAGATATAACTTAATCCTGTTATGTGTGAAGAAGAAGAACTAAGACAAGGGAGTACTCAATGACACCATGAATCTCGGAGGATAAGAGAGATCTCAGAACGTTTGTCCACAGGTCTTAGCCTGCCTTGATTCCTTGCAATTTGCCTATCAGCATAATAGGTCCACTGCAGATGCCATTTCCCTAGCCCGACACACTCATCCCTGGAACATCTGGATTCCAGGAATATCTATGTCAGACTTCTACTTATCTAGTAGAACTCCACCTTCAACACTATAATCCCAATCAAAATAATCTCCAGACTCAGAGACATAGGTTTCTGCTCCACCCTCTGCCACTTGATCCTTGACTTCCTGACCCATATACTGCAATCAGGGAAGATAGACAATACATCCTCCACACAATACTCAATACCTTACTGTATTCCCTGTATACTCATGACTGTGTGGCCAAATTTCATCCGAACTTCATCTACAAGTTTGCTGACAACACCAATGCTGTAGGCCAGATATCAAACACTGGTGAGACAATATAGAAAAGAGATAGAATGCTTGGTGATATGGTGCAAAGACAACAATCTCTTCCTCAACATCATCAGGACTAAACAGCTGATCATCAACTTCAGAAAGTAAGAAGGACACAACCCTACTGCATGAATGGAGCTGAGCTGGAGATGGTAGAGACCATCAAGTTTCTAAGAGGGACAATAACCAAAAATCACCTGGACGTCTCATGCTGATGCAAAGGTTAAGGCGGCACAACAATGCCTCCTCTTCCTCAGGATGCTAAAGAAATTTGGCACGTCCACAAGGATCCTCATCAACTTTTACAGATGCACTATAGAAAGCATACTATTTTAGGTGCACCATGGCTTGGTACAACAATTGCTCTGCCCAAGACCGCAAGAAACTGGACAAAGTTATGAACACAGCCCAGACCACCATGCAAGCTAACCTTCCATCCATTGACACCATCTACACTTCTCATTGCCATGGAAAGGCAGCCAACACTATCAAAGACCCCTCCCAACCCAGTTATTATCTCTTCCAAACTCTTCGCTGTCAGGCAGGCAATACAAAAGCTTAAACACTCATGACAACATGTTCAAGAACAACTTTTTCCCTGCTGTTATTAGACTGCTGAATAGACCTGTCATATTTCAGATCTCATATTGATCTTATTTTTCGTACACCACCAGTGCAGTCATAACTATGCAAGCCTCGCTATGTTCAATCACCTGACGATCTGTATATCCTTGTATGTTATGATCTGCCTGTACTGAAGCAAAACAAAAAACTTTTCACTATGCTTTGATAAGTGATCATAATAAATTAAACCAAAAATAGTAGGTCAGGTTAATAGGGTAGTTAAGAAGATATATTGGACACTTGGTTTTATGAGTTGTAGTATAGATTAAGAGCAGGGATTTTGGGTAGGCAACAGCTGGAGAACTGTGAGCAGTTCTGGTCACCACACTACAGGAAAGATGTGACTGCATTGGAGCAGATACAGAGGAGATTTATAAGAATGTTTCCTGGGATAGGGTTTAGCTGTGAAGCAAAGCTGAATAAGTTTGGCATTTGCTCTACAGCAGCAAAGACAAAGGGCACAAAGTCAAGTTGTACTAGGTTAATGGCCGTGAAATAGTCAGCATTGCTTTGTGCTTGGGAGACCCTGCCTCATAAATGTATTCTTTGCTGAAGTGATCAGGAAAGTTGATGAAGGCAGGGCAGTAGACACAGTCTATATGGATTTCAGTAAGGCCTTTGACAAGGTTCCATATGGTAGGCTGCTCTAGAAGGTAAGATTACATGGAATCTAGAGAGAGTTGGCAAATTGGATATAAAATAGGCTTCATGGTAAGAAGCAAAGAGTAAGAACGGAAGGATGCTGGTCAGACTGGAGGCCTGTGATTAGTGGAGAGACTCAGGTGTCGGTGCTGGGCCCATTGTTGTTTGTTATCTATATCAGTGATTTGGATAAGAATGTACAAGGCATGATTAGTAAGTTTGCAGATGACACTAAGATAGGCAATATTGTGGACAGTGAGGAAGGTTATTAGAAATTGCAGCAGGACTTTGATCACCTGGGGAAGTATGCAGAGAAATTGCGAATGGAGTTAAATATAGATGAGATCTCTTCCATTTGGGAAAATTAAAATAAGGTAGGATTTTCATGGTGAATGGTAGGTTCTTAAAAGAAGTGTAGTGGAACAGAGGACCTCGGAGTTCAGGTGCACAGTTCTCTGAAAGTAGAGTCACAGGTAGACAGGCCAGGGAAGGAGGCTTATGGCACACTGGCCTTCATCAGTCAGGATGTTGAATATAGAAGTTCAGAAGTTATGTTGTAGTTGCACAGGACATTGGTGAGGCTACACTTGGAGTACGGTGTTCAGTTTTGATCACCTTGATATAGGAAGGTATTAATAAACTGGAAAGAGTACAGAAGAAATTGATAAGGATGTTGCCAGGATCCAAAAGTCTGAGCTATAGGGAGAGGTTGGACTAGATAGGATTTCCTTTTTCCCTTTAGAGCACAGGAGACTATGGGGGATCTTATAGAAGTGTATAAGATCATGACGCATGGATAGGGTAAATGTGCTCAGTCTTTTTCCCAGGGTTGGGGAAATCAAGGACTAGAGGATTAAGGTTTAAGATTGGGAGAAAAGAATAAAAGGTAAAAACAATGACTGCAGATGCTGAAAACCAAATACTGGATTAGTGGTGCTGGAAGAGCACAGCAGTTCAGGCAGCATCCAACGAGCAGCGAAATCAACGTTTCAGGCAAAAGCCCTTCATCAGGAATAAAGGCAGTGAGCCTGAAGCATGGAGAGATAAGCTAGAGGAGGGTGGGGGTGGGGAGAGAGTAGCATAGAGTACAATGGGTGAGTGGGGGAGGAGATGAAGGTGATAGGTCAAGGAGGAGAGGGTGGAGTGGATAGGTGGAAAAGAAGATAGGCAGGTCGGACAAGTCAAGGAGACAGTAACAGAGCTGGAAGTTTGAAACTAGGATGAGGTGGGGGAAGGGGAAATGAGGAAGCTGTTGAAGTCCACATTGATGCCCTGGGGTTGAAGTGTTCCGAGGCGGAAGATGAGGCGTTCTTCCTCCAGGCGTCTGGTGGTGAGGGAGCAGCGGTGAAGGAGGCCCAGGACCTCCATGTCCTCAGCAGAGTGGGAGGGTGAGTTGAAATGTTGGGCCACGGGGCGGTTTGGTTGATTGGTGCGGGTGTCTCAGAGATGTTCCCTAAAGCGCTCTGCTAGGAGGCGCCCAGTCTCCCCAATGTAGAGGCCTAGTGTATGGGAGTTAGGCGAAGGACATGGGAGAAAGGCAGTGAATGGAGCACCAATCAAGCAGGCTGCATTATCCTAGATGGCAAACATCACATGTCGTTGGAGTTGCCCTCGGAGTTTCTGACTTGTATTTCTTTTTTATGTGGAAGATGCTTTGTGGAAGCACAATGTTGGGGGAATTCAGCAATAGAAGTATCAGTGGAAGTGAGGGGGAAGATATTAGGTTCTCTTAGAAATGGTCACTATCTAGCACAATTGTTACTTGGTCCTCATCAGCCCAAGCCCAAATGTTGTCACGAACTTCCTGAACTCCTTTACTATGTCAGTTGCAAATGGGACCGAACATGAGGCAATCAAACATCCATATCTCATGCTTGAATGTATATGGATGTTTGAAGGCTCCCTGTATTGTAATATACAGAATTCAAAGATAAGAATGCAAGGAGTTCCCAAAATAGTTACGAGAGAATTTTCTCAGAATGTCTCAGCCTACAAGAAATACAATGTTAGGCCCAATTCTCAACTCAAGTGCAACAACTGGAGTATGTTCATCGAAAGAACATTTTGAACTAGAGCTCAAATATTATTAGGTTTAGAATAATAATGGGTGAAAAAAAATACAATTGTAAAAATACACCAATGGAAGAGGGTAATTACACAGTTGAAAAAGAGAGCTAGCCCTGCTAAATTTGAAAGCAAAGACAAAAGGTAAAACAGTAAAAAGAACTGTGAAACCTTAAACAGGTGGTGATAATTCAAAAAGCACCTAGAGGCTTCCACAAATACAAAAAAAAGTGTCCCCAAAGTTAAAACATCCTACAAGACTAAAAAGAGATGGATTAAAATCAAACAGAAGTTGAGGCTTATGATTAATTTTAGTTTCATTATAAAAGAAACAAGCTCAGAGCTTGGAAGAATTGAAAAAGAAAATCAGAATGGATTAGTAGGGAACATAAAAGCAAACACCAAAGCCTTTTATAAACAAATCATAAAAATGAAGGCTAAAACAATTCGCGAACAAGCTTCCTTGTGGAAGCAGAAACTATGACTGAGGTACTCAATGAATACTTCATATGTCCTTTGAATGGTTGAGAACCTTTTATTTTTGCCAACACAGAACAGGCGAATGATCTCTCAAATTCACTGGTACACAGTGAACTTGGATGAACTGTTGAACTTCCCCAACCCTACAAGTCAATACAGTTAAATGGACACACAAATAAAAACAGGCTGCTAATGTCATAGTAAAGGCAGCCATAAAGGAAATTTGATAGGCTAAAAAAATGCACTTGAGTGATTTACAGGATTCATATGTCAAAAGAAGTCACCCAATCCATCTTGTGTTACTGGGTGGAAACAGGATAGAATAATAGGAGGATCTGGCCATAATCTTCCAATCCTCCTTAGATATGGAAGTGGCACCAGAAAACTGCAGAACTGTAAATGTTAAACCCCTGTTCGAAATAGGGAAAGGGAGAGAATTTTCAAAAGCAGTTATCTTGGCCAAAACTAATTGCAACTTGCAGATACATTGCTTAATCAATGTCATTCCGCACAGATTTGAGATTAACTTAATTCTTTGATAAGGGTAATACCATTCATCTTGTGTACATATTGTCTCTAAAACCACTTGATAAAATATATGAACTGGTTAGCAAAACTGAAGCCGATGGAATTAAGGCAGCAATACCAACTCAAATCACAAAATTGGTCAAAAGGGAGTACGCAGAGTGTAACAGAGGGAGTTAGTTGTTTTTCAGACTGGAGGAAGGCATACAGTGGTGCTCCCATATGACGTCATTGGTGTCATTGCTCATTTTAATATGGTGTAAATGATCCAAACTAATTTGAGTCTACAGCTGACAGAAACTTTCAAAACTAAACAGTGAAGAGGATTGTAATTATTAGCAGACTTCAGAAGGACACAAGGACTGATAAAATGGCAAGACATAACAAATAGAGTTTTCAGCTAGACAATAGAAACACTACATTTTTCAAAGGTGAAAATGGGAAGCTATATGATCCAAGTGGTACAATTTCAGATGTCCAAGTTTGTTCACTTCAATTATAATTGCACCAGTTCCTTCTGCTTGTTTTTGTCATGGGATACTGCAGTTTTTTTTAAAAACTGAGTTAAACTTCAGCACTCACAGGCTCAGGCTCATTGTTATTTATAGTTTCCAAACAGCACTAAATCAGAATATTCAAAAAGGTGCACAGTCAATTCAGTAAGTGACCAATGTTTTCATTGGAATTATAAGGTGACAGCGCTTCTATAATTCACGCCGCAGGTTCAACCTAGAGACCAAGCCAAAGCCATCCCACATTAACTTTACTTTGGAGATGCAAAGTCCAACTAGCTCTACTGTGAAAGTGAACTCAAAAAGATGACTATTAGGATTGGAAGTAATTAAAGATAATTAATCCAAGAATTGTGACACTAAAGCACTCATATCATTTTTAATAAAATGAATCATGCAACATTGAACTTTTATTCTATTACATTATAACACTAGTGAAAAGTGAATGCACAACAGAATTTTACATAGATATGTTGTTAAATCAAGTTCAGAATATTGCTATATTTAGATGTTAAATAAAACCAGCAGGTTCAACAAAATAAACAAGTGTTGTTAGTTTAGAGGATTACAGTAAAATGCTGACATGCTTTAAAATACACAAAAACAGATTTGAGACATTTATATCATGGCCGATTGTGGAAGTGCATTGTTTGAAAATTGGTCAATTTAAACCATTACTAATAATGAATACATTTCAAATTCATTTTTGGCTATAAACCAATTGAGACATCTTAAGAACAAAGAAAAATGAGCTATAGACTTCTTACCTAAGACAGCACTCCTACCTACCAGTCCAGTTGCTTTCTTAGTACTGAATGAGCTAGATCTTGATGGAGCAATGTAGGCTGTTAGTTTAAGGGTGAAGGAAACATTTTAACTCAGAATTGTAGTACAACTTTCTGAAAGAGCCTATTGCAAATGGTTAATGCTAATCTTAGTACATAGCAGGACCAAATTTTAAGAATTCAAAAGGAAACTGGGAACAATGGAGGCTGTAGATGAACAAAAACAGAAAGAAAGATTGGATTTAAAGAGACATAAAAGGAACAGGAAACATTTAATATTCTAATTATCTAAATGGAAGAATACCATTGAACTCAAAAATAGTTTCCATGCTGGCCCAGAGACTGATTAGCATTACATCAATAAGTATTGTATGCTTGTATTTACCACAACTAATTAACCATTAACATATTCAGAAAATTAATCTGCAAAATGGGTGTCAACTGCGGGTCAATTGGCAACCGCTATTGCGGGAGCTTACTGTGTACAACTTGATAGAGTTACTTCAGTTATAACAAGTTGCCTGTAAAAATACTGGGATATCCTGTGGATGTGAAATGTATATCAGAATTTCAAGACTTTTGTGTGTTCATCAAATTACGAGGAAACTAAATAAATAAATTTAGAAAATGAGAAGAATCAATTTATATTAAGCTGAAACAGATCGAGTTCTGCAGGTTCCCAACTCAGCCAATTTCTTCATGTAAATTTTTGACCCATTTTTATTTAATACTCTATTTTGATGGAAACGCGCCATAATTCAAGTTGCTAAAATGTTGCGTTGCCTACCAAAATTCAACCGGCACGAAAAACGCGTTAATTGTTGATGTTGCTCTGTTCTCAACCGATCGCTCGGAATACTGTCTACAAGTACAACACATGCCAAATGTGCACCTTAACACCGAATTACATCATTCACCAGAAGCATGTACTGTTTTGATTAATCTTGGAAGTTCTCAAACATCATACACTTACCCTCAGACTATTTTAAACCCAGGTGTAGCTTTCCCTGTTTTAAGGGAAATAAAAGATGCAGTATTTACAATTCGTAAAGTTTTGCATTTCTTTCTTCACAACCTGATGGTTCTTCCCGATTGAAACATCAAACGTTTTAATTAGAGATCCCGGTCAGCTGTTAGTGACGCTTGCCGCTACTGAAGGAGCATTTCGCGCTGCTGCCGCCGATTGGCATTTCACTTGTGCAGGTTATGTTTCTCGTTGCCTTTGTAAAGTCGTATTGAACTAATTCCCCAAACCAAGTATTAAATATACAGTATCAAAATAGTAAAACTCTTAATATGTACCTCGCTTTCGCATACCTTTCCCAGAACAATCAAATAACCAATATAAAACTGAGAAAATAAAATATCCGGAACGTGTGATAACCTGTACTAGAAAATACAACTGAAACAGGGTCTCTTTCCTGAATGTGTGTAAAAGCAAGATAACTTTGTGCTTAAAACACCGAACTCTTTTTACCAAACAGCATGATTCTGACAAATTGCAAAATCAATCTCAACCGGACCAATTGAAAAGGTTGAAAACTTGCTGTTTATTTTGATATGTTTTCAACAACTTGTCTAAATTAAGGCTAAAAGTGGTTTTCTGTTGCTGATGTTAGTGGAGAACCTTCGGACAATTTGCTATAAATTCTGTCTTACAACCTTATACTCGACAACCACCTGATGAAAGAGTAGCGCTCCGAAAGCTAGTGCTTGCAAATAAACCTATTGGACTATAACCGTGGTGTTATGTGATTTTTTAACTTTGGATAATATTCACATGGAAAGAGAGGTGCAAAAGATCATTGCACACTGTGTAACGCACCCCCCCCAAGGAGGCAAGTCCATGCAGAGGCCCCGCCCCCACAAGGAAGGACCATGCGGAGGCCGCGCCCCCACAAGGCCCGTCCATGCGAAGGCCCCGCCCAAACACTGTACGTCCATATGGAGGCCCCGCCCCCACAAGGCCCGTCCATGCGAAGGCCCCGCCCAAACACTGTACGTCCATATGGAGGCCCCGCCCCCACAAGGCGCGTCCATGCGGAGGCCCCGCCCCCACAAGGCACGTCCATTCGCGGGCCCCGCCCCCATTGAGGTGCGTCCAAGCGGATGCTCCCGCCCCCATGAGGTGAGTCCATGCGGAGGCCCTAACCCATTCGAAAAGAAACAGTTAATTTTTACCTCTAACGGTTTCATTGACTCCCCTTGCAATCACCAGATTTTGGGAGATTGGATATTCTGGTACGTAACTTGCGTTTCTGTATTTGTGGTGTTGTCACTCTTTTAAATTGCTGAATCGTTTTACGAAAACAATTCTGAGAAACACTCACTCAAATATTTCCAAAACTCCCCAATTAAAACCATTTCCATGACAGACCCAGTCCGGGGGCCGGGGGCTGGGGGCTGGGGGTGCGTGCACGGTGGGTGGTCAGCGCATGCGCGCTGTCGGAGTGGTGTCACTGAGAAGGTGCACAAGAACAACATAGTCTGGAGACAATGTTGCTTTTTGTGCAATGAATATACAACAATAATAAAGGATGTCAATACATTTTTTTCCCATCGTCACTTAATCATTACAATAAGGTAGTGTGTCCTAGTCTGAAAACGCTCAAACTCATCTGCTCTGAGAATGCCTTCAATGCAGCAGTTGTATGTTCATGGTTATCTGAAAAGAAAGAAATTGGAGAGTTTGTCGGGAAGATGTGGGGGAGCTGAGTGGGATAAGGTGCTGTTGCAGAGAGACACTACAGAATTATTGTCACCCTGTGCTGTCAAAATATACACCATTCTCAGATAATTTAGGTTGTTGTCAAGTCTGCAGGATTATTTATGAACTTTGTGACATTAGACACGAAAATCTTGAAATAAGAAAACTATGCTGGCAGTATTCAGCAGGGTTTACAGCATTGGTGTTGAGGGAAATAGTTAACGTTTTGATTCAATGAGCTTTCGTTAAAATCCCATGGCCTACTTTAATGTCAACCAGAAACGTAAACTTTGTTTATCTTTGACAAAATGCAACCAACCTGTTGAGCTTTTTCAGCTTTCTTTCCCTGACTTCCAGTACTTGCTATATTTTGTTAAATTTAGTGGTTCCACATCTAGGGAGATTTTGCGTTTATTATTTTTGATCGCAGCAGCATTGCCCTCTCAGTCAGGTTGATACTAACGCATACAATGCTCCAGCTCATCATCCTCCACAACTGACGCAAAAGCGGCCTAAGGGGCAACTTTTTCACATAGAGGATGCTGCGGGTATGGGATGAGCTGTTAGAGGAAGTGGTGGAGGCTGGTACAATTACAACATTTAAAAAGCATTTGGATTGGTGTATGAATAGGATTTAGAGGGATCTAGACAAATGCTGGCAAATGGGACTAGATTAATTTAGGATGTCTGCTTAGCATGGATAAGTTGGTCTGTTTCCATATAGTACAACTCTATAAATCTCTGAGGGATATTGGCCTATGGCATTTGTCTGAATTTTCTCTCTGAAAATGTATTTGAACTACATTAATATTGATACCTCCACAAAAATATCAGAAAAAATTACTATAAGGGATTGGATAATCTATTCCATTTTTACTGTACACACTAATATTCCATGCTCTAATTTTAGACCCACAATTTTTTTTGTAGATGACTAATGTTCTCTCTGTGTTCCAGTCAATATTTTTTCCTCAGCCAATACTATCAAAACAAATTAACGAGGTATTAAGTTTGAGTGCGCTTGCTTTAAATAAAATGTCAGAATTACCTGTGTAACTGCTCTGATGCAGTAGAACAAAGATTGACTTTGGAATTTGGATAAAATCCAAAGCAGTAAATGAAAAAAATCAGCGTGGTTGGTTCTCATAGAATCATAGAATTCCTACAGTGTGGAAACAGGCCATTTGGCCCAACAACTCCACACCGACCCTCCAAAGTGCAACCCAACCAGACTCATTCTCCTACCCTATTATTTTACATTTACCCCTGAGTAAGGCACCTAATATACACATCCCTGATCACAATGGGCAATTTAAAATAGCCAATTCACTTAACTTGCACATTTTTGGATTGTGAGAGGAAACTGGACTACCCAGAGGAAACCCATACAGAGACAGGGAGGATGTGCAAACTCCACACAGACAGTTGCCTGAGGTTCTATCCACATATTGTAATTTCCTAAATAAGTGGCAGTTTGAAGTTGCTCAGATATTCTAGTTTCACTCTAATTCAGTTTATATTCTAATTGTTACAATCCCAGCTGATGGTAATATTAGATAAATTAGATCCCAGAGTGAATCCTGTTTGACTGATCATTGTTTTTTGCAGTTAGTTACTGTGGTGGTTAATCACTGGAACATGGTTACACAAAGCTAGTGGTGGTATTTTTTAAGCAACAGGATATAAGTTTATTACCAAAAGAAGAAACAAAACAAAGTGACATATATAGAAAGAGGACAGTTACAAAAACCTTAACAAAATCATGATTTTATAAACCTCTATAAGCATCCATATAAACCTCAGCCTCCATTCCTCCAGGGAAAACAACCCCAGCCTACTCAGCAAGTAGACAAGGCTTTTTTCCCTGGGGTGGAGGAGTCCAGAACCAGAGGGAATAGGTTTAGGGTGAGAGGGGAAAGATATAAAAGGGACCCATGGGGCAACGTTTTCAAGCAGAGAGTGGTGTGTGTATGCAATGAGCTGCCAGAGGAAGTGGTGGAGGCTGATACAATTCCAACGTTTCAAAGGCATCTGGAATGGTATATGAATAGGAAAGATTATGGGGGATATGGGCCAGGTGCTGGCAAATGGACCAGATTAGGTTAGGATATCTGGTCAACATGGACAAGTTGGACCAAAGGGTCTGTTTCCATGCTGTACATCTCTATGACTCTATAACAATCTGCAAAACAACCTATTTCCCAATATTTGAAGATACTCAATTCCAGAGGAATTTCACTTTGATCTCAATTCTTGTTTTAAATTTTTTTTTAAATCTTTAATTATCCTGTTCCTTGGATTCTGGAGAAAGGTTTACAGCTCCTTTGCAAGTGCACTGGTCTGAACCCCTCTGATTTATGGTGGACTAAATTTTTTAATTGTTACAACTTGAAGATTTCTGACCAAACTCACCTGGCTTGAATGTCCCACACTAAACAATTTAACTAGGGTGACTGGTTCATCTGACCTGAACTTTCTCCTGCTAGGAAAAGTTCTGTTCATTTCTGAACTACACTCCAGATTCTTCTAAACTGAGTTCTTGAACTTCTTTAAATTGAGGGGGGATAGATATAGGACAGATGTCAGAGGTAGTTTCTTTACTCAGTGAGAAGTAGAGGCATGGAACACCCTGCCTGCAACAATAGTAGACTCACCAACTTTAAGGGCATTGGATAGGCAAATGGACGAGAATAAAATAGTGTCGATGGGCTTCAGATTGATTCCACTGAGCAGTGCAACATCAAGGGCCGAAGGGCTTGTACTGCGCTGTAATGTTCTATGTTCTACATTCTATTTTCTATTCCCGATGAAGGGCTTATGATCAAATTGTCAATTCTCCTGCTCCTCGGATGCTGCCTGACCTGCTATGTTTTTCCAGCACCACGCTCTTGACTCTGACCTCCAGCATCTGCAGTCCTCAATTTTGACAATCAAGCTAAAGAGTCATTGATTACATATGACATCCTGGACAAACCATGCTCTAAGCTTCGAGTAAATATTTTCATTTTTGGAGGAACTGATTATCTTGTTACTGTTGACTGCTATTCAGACTATTAAAATGTTAGATGAGCTGATGTCAATAATTTATGGTAAAATGCTTGACAGGAATTTCAGTGAGCATGGCATTCTAGACATTATCATAAGTGAGCTCTTCATGAATGGAGAGTTCAGCTGCTGTGTAGAGTATTGGGAAATTCAAATTTAGACACCACCTCCCTCCTGTCCCCAGTCCCTGTCCCCAGTCAAAAAGCAAGACTGAGGTGACAGTGAAGATTGCCAAAATTGGGTCATTAAAAATCTAGAAAACCTAGCACAGAACTCAAGCAAGGTAACCTTGAGTGGAGAAACAAGGTACATATTCCAGTCCAAAGACCGTAGTCATGCTGTGCCCAACTTACTTTGCCAACCGTGAAAAAATGACTCCTCTCCACAAACCCAGCAACCCTCGGCTACACAAAGTCATGGGATCCTAACAACCTCTGGTCCACTCTTAAGACTGCCATCATCAATGCCTGCAAAAACCCAGTCAACTCAACTAGGAAACACCAAAGCTGATTTGATGAGAATAATCAGGAGATCCAAGAAGTATTAAACTGGAATTGCATGGAATTTCTGAGTGTAAAATAACAATGACACTTGGAAGAGAAAAGGCAGGTCGATAGGCAACTGTAGGCCGAGTCTCAAAAATAAACGCACAACATAAAGAACGGGATGTCACCTAGACAGGGGACGAAACGTCTGCAACACAAATTCCCAGCTCGGCGAACAGAACCACAGTAAAGAACAGGTGTTGGACAGAGGAAGCACTAGAGGCTCATGAATGGCTGACAATCATGATATGCATGATTTCTTCTGTCAAAACCACATATGGACCAAACACCCAGGGCCCCACTGCTGGCCAAGGACAGAATGACGCTTATCAAAGATAAGGAAGCCATGAAAACACCAATGTGAACACTTCAAAGACCTCCACAATCCAGGCTCTGCTATTGATCCAAGCATTCTTGAATGCATCTGACGGCACGCTGCAGGCCATGGGTTCAGTAACACCTTAGCCTTGGAGAAAGCTGTCCACCACCTTAAGAACAATGAGGCGGCCACAGCTAGAATCAACACAGACATTTACTATAAACCGACCGACTCCCACAGCTACCTAGACTACACCTTCTCCCACTCTGCCCCCTGTAAAAACGCAATCCCATATTCCCAATTCCTTCATCCTCCGTCGCATCTGCTCCCAATACCGTACAACCCAGATGGCCTCCTTCTTCAAAGACCGCAATTTCCCCCCAGATGTGATCGAAGATGCTCCCCACCGCATCTCCTCCACTTCCCGCTCCTCCGCCCTTGAGCCCCGCCCCTCCAATCGCCACCAGGACAGAACCCCACTGGTCCTCACCTACCACCCCACCAGACTCCATATACATCATATCATCCGTCGTCATTTCCGCCACCTCCAAACGGACCCCACCACCAGGGATATATTTCCCTCCCCTCCCCTATCAGTGTTCCGAAAAGACCACTCCCACCATGATTCCCTCGTCAGGTCCACACCCCCCACCAAACCAACCTCCACTCCCGGCACCTTCCCCTGCAACCGCAAGAAATGCAAACCTTGCGCCCACACCTCCCCCCTTACTTCCCTCCAAGGCCCCAAGGGATCTTTCCATATCTGCCACAAATTCACCTGCACCTCTACACATATCATTTACTGCATCTGCTGCACCCGATGTGGCCTCCTCTATATTGGGGAGACAGGCCACCTACTTGCGGAACGTTTCAGAGAACACCTCTGGGACACCCAGACCAACCAACCCAACCACCCCATGGCTCAACACTTCAACTCCCCCTCCCACTCCACCAAGGACATGCAGGTCCTTGGACTCCTCCATCGCCAGACCATAGCAACACGACAGCCGGAGGAAGAGCGCCTCATCTTCCACCTAGGAACCCTCCAACCACAAGGGATGAACTCAGATTTCTCCAGTTTCCTCATTTCCCATCCCCCACCCTTGTCTCAGTCCCAACCCTCGAACTCAGCACCACCTTCCCAACCTGCAATCCTCTTCCTGACCTCTCCGCCCCCCCCCACTCCAGTCTATCACCCTCACCTTGACCTCCTTCCACCTATCGCATTTCCTACGCCCCTCCCCCAAGTCCCTCCTCCCTACCTTTTATCTTAGCCTGCTGGGCACACTTTCCTCATTCCTGAAGAAGGGCTCATGCCCGAAACGTCGATTCTCCTGCTCCTTGGATGCTGCCTGACCTGCTGCGCTTTTCCAGCAACACATTTTCAGCTTTGAGATGTGGACACAACAGCAGACACCTCAAGGTGCTGGAGCAATATCATAAAATCTGTCTGTGCAAGATCCTGTGTATCTGTTGGGATGAAAGATACACCAATACCAGCATCCTCGACCAGACTAACAAGCCCAGCATTGAGGGACTAAACACCCTTGATTGGCTACAATTAGCCAGGCATGTTGTCTCCATGTTGTGCTCTACTCCCAGCTTTGAAATGGTGGACAAAAGAAGCGCTTCAGTGATACCCCCAAAGCCTCACTGGCAAAGTGCAGCATTCCCACAGGCACCTTGGGATGACTGGTCCAATACTATCCAAAGTGGAGGAATGGTATCCAGGAAAGTCTTGAGCATCTCGAAACTTGCCGTCAGGAAAAAGCAGGAATCAGGTGAAAACAGCAAAAGGAGCGCACTGCCACACGAACCCCTTAACCATCCCTTCCCATGACCGCCACCTGCCCCAAACATTACAGAGCCTGCAGTAGCCGCATCATTCTGTGTAGCTGACAATGGACTGAGAGTGGAGAGAGTCATTGCCATCTATGAGGGACCACCAATGAATGAATTAATATTCTGGCAATCCAGAAATGCATGCAGCTATCTAATTGGGTCTAACCAAGTTTTGACACAAGTTTAGTATAGCTTCCTGACTTTTCAATTTTATCCCTCTCAATGTAAAGTTTCATTTCTTTTTTAGAATTAGATTTCCTACAGTGTGGTAACAGGCCCTTTGGCCCAACACCGACCCAGACCTACTCCCCTATATTTCCCCCGACTAACACATCTAACCTACAGACTCCTAAACACTGTGGACAATTTAACATGGCCAATTCATCTAACCTACACATCTTTGGACCATGGGAGGAAACCGAAACACCCGGAGGAAACCCACGCAGACATGGGAAGAATGTGCAAACTCCACACAGACAGTTACCCGTGGCTGGAATTGAACCTGGGTCCCTGGCGTTGTGAGGCAGCGTGCCACCCCAAAAGAAACGCTTCAATGATAACACCAAAGTCTCACTGGCGAAGTATAGCATTCCCACAGACACCTTGGGATCACTGGTCCAAGACCATCCAAAGTGGACGAAGAGTATCCTGGAAGGTGTTGAGCATCTTGAAACTTGCCGTCGGGAAAAAGTGGAAACCAGATGAAAACAGCAAAAAGAGCATGCTGCCACACGATTTCTTGCTAACCTCTAGCACAACATTTTAAGTTTGATGCATTAATACTCCAAGATCACTTTTTTCTTCTACCACTTCCAGACTGACATATTCCAAGTGGCTTCCTTTATTATCTAAAATCTGCATTAACATCTATACTGCATTCCCTTATCACAAATTGAAATGAATGATAAAAAAGACCAGTTTTAAAAGAAACTTGGCACTCCTGTTCAAATCTTTGGGACGATTGTCAACAAGTATCAAGGCATGTGTGCACCTAAGCATTTAGAAATGACTAAACACTGCAATGAAAATATTTTATTTTGGTCCTTAAAATAGAATTTTACAGTTTAAGCTCCAATTTCATTCATAAATTACATTTTTTTGTTGAATTTATATACATGGTTTGAACATCGTCTTTGCTCTTTATGAGGAGATGGTCATTCCCATATTGAATTTAAAAAACACTGACTTGAAACACTGGTAAGTTGAGGCTGTATCTGTCATTTCAGGTTAACTCTGGAGATGATCTGAATCAGAAACACATCTGGCAGAAAAATCACGAAGTTAAATTAATAAATGGAACCATTATAACTTTCTGATCATTAATTCTGCATCGCCCAAAATCTGGTGGTAACTATATTTATATCAGACAAAGTAACTAAAGACAAAAGGAGTGATCAGTGAGAAAAAAAATATGAATCATAGAATCCCTACAGCATGGAAGAAAGCCATTTGGCCCATCAAGTTCACACTAGCCATCTGAAGAGCATCCCAAAGCATTCCCCTACCCTATCCTTGAAACCCTGCATTTCTCACTTCCCTTACTTGCTATGGGCAATTTAGCATGGCCAATCCACCTAACTTGCACATGTTTGGACTGTGGGAGGAAACTGGAACACCTGGACACGGGGAGAACATGCAAACTCCACAGAGATAGTCAACCAAGTGTGGAATCAAACCCAGGATCCTGGTGCTGTGTGGCACCACTGCTAACTACTGAGCCACCACGCCAGCCTGCATTTCACCAATTGCCCTAGTTCTGATATCTCTGCTATCTCCACCTTTGCAAAGAAGGTCTGGCAAGAAATTCAATGTGTTTTTTGTTGAGGTTCGTCCAAAGGAAAGCTGTGAAGCAGGACCCTGTGCTCTATGGTCTGGTCCACGAGCCACACACCAAGACAAACACCAATTGCACCCGAACAAACTGTCAACTCGGTGAAAGATGCTCTTTTGTCTTCCTGAAAATTGTTAGTCTTGCAGTGCAAAGCGTTGACCTTGACCGAGTGTTGCAGACTAGTACTTTCCAAGGCTCAGGACTATGTGCTGCAGGATGTACTAAAGTATTGGGTAGCTGCTATCATAGCAAAGTGGGGCAAGAGCACAGTCTAAGTTCTTTCTGCCGAAGTACAACAAGGGTCCATTCAGTTATCAAACCTTGTGATTGCCTCAAAATGTATGTAAATAATCAGTGGACATGCCTTTGGATGCAACTGCAGGGAATGTCAAATTCCAATGTTTATGTTTTCTTTCTTAAATGGAAAGACTGTTGAACTGGTTTAGTACCTATGTATGTACATAAAGATAATTTTCTGATAAATATACAATTAAAAATGTTATTCCAGAAGACAGTAAAACTCTTAGGATAAATAAAAGATAAAGTCACATTGTCTTACTTATTCATTAAAGAGAGCAAATGGTGGTCAATTTAACCTGAGGGTCACCACATTTCGGGTGAGGTTTAGAAAGCTGTACCTTCATGGTGCCAATAAGGGAATTATATCTATGGATTGGCATAATTCTACATCACAAATCAGCCAAATTAACTAACCTTTCAGATAAGTACTTCAGATAAGATCAAAGGTAAAGTATAAGAAATTAGATTACTTACAGTGTGGAAACAGGCCCTTCAGCCCAACAAGTCCACACTGACCCTCCGAAGCGCAAACCACCCAGCCCCATTCCCCTACATTTGCCCCTTCACCTAACACTACGGGCAATTTAGCATGGCCAATTCACCTAACCTGCACATCTTTGGACTGTGGGAAGAAACCGGAGACACGGGGAGAATGTGCAAACTCCACACAGACAGTTGTGGAAATTGAACCCGGGTCTCTGGTGTTGTGAGGTAACAGTGCTAACCAGTATGCCACCACGCCGCCCACGAAGAGGGTGTGACTGTGAGCGTAGGAGGGAGATGATGGCCTAATAGTATTATCGCTGACTCTTATTCCCCAGATTGGGGACCTGGGTTCAAATTCCACTATGACAGTGGTGAAATTCAAATTAATTTCCAATTTTAAAAAAATCTTGAATTAAGAGACTAATGATGACCATGAATCATTTGTCAGGAAAACCCATCTGGTTCACTAATGTCCTTTCGGAAAGGAAATCACCATCCTTCCCTGGTCTGCCTTACATGTGACTCCAGACCAACAGCAATGTGGTTAACCTTTAACTGCTCTCTGGGTAATTAGGGATAGGCAATAAGTATTGGCTGAGCCAGAGATGCTCCCATTTTGTGAATGAATTTTTTCAAATATTGGAGATTCCTAAAGGTAGCACTGGAGCAAACATTACCCTGCACATCCAACATATATGAGATATTTATAACCTATGGGGAGTAGAGAAGAAACTGCGGAGAGGGTGTGAAAACTGACAATAGCATCCTGGTATGACAGCCAGTCAAGTTGTGTGAGTAAAAAGGAATGTAATAGTGGTGGGTGCTAACATGGTTAGGGGTATCAATACTGTTCACTGCAGCTGACAGCATGAGTCCTGAAGGCTGTGTTGTTTGCTCAATGCAGGGTTAAAGATATCTCCTCATGGCTGGAGGGAAACATGCAGTTGTCATTATCCACATCGGTCTGATTAATATATGTAGGATTAGAAACAGGTTCTACTGAGAGGTGTGAACAATTAGGAACTAAATCAAAAAGTAGAATCTCTAAAGTAATAGTATCTGAACTTCTACATGAGCCACAATCAGATAGGTTTAATGCTAATAAGATCAGAGATTGATTGTCTTGTTCAAAGATTGGAGTGGAAGAAAAGAGTTTAAACCCAATGGACACAAATATGAGTGCAGGGGAAAGAGAGAACTTTTTGATTGGAAAGAACAATCATTGCCATCAGGGAAATGTACATTATGAACTTAAAGAATGAAATACTGACAAGTCCCATGGACCTGATGTTGTGAATCCCGAGATCTTAAAATAAGTGACTGTAGACATAACAAATTAATTGTGATTAATCTTCCAATATTGCCTAGATTTTAGAAAGGCCACAACAAATTTAAGCACCACAACTGTAATATCCCAATTCAGAAAAGAAGGGATCAGAAAGTAGCAAATTAAAGTTAGCCTAACATTTGTTTTCAATCCATTGAATCCCTTATTAAGGATTTAAATTTTAATTGATAATTAATTACTCAACTAGGGCCCTCAGTTAGCGAAAGGCTGGAAAACCGATCATGGGCCTTCATGCCTCTAACTTATTTTTGGTGCAGGAGACAAGGTGGTGATATTCTGACATGTCACAATCCTCCTATTTAAATGCCCTTCTGGCTTCCAAATGCACAATGTGAGACCATAAAAATCCATCTAGTACTACAGTTGTTCTCTTTGACAGGAGGAATAGAAATCAGAATATTATTTAAATGGAGAAAGGCAGCAGAATGCTGCAGTACAGAGAGCTTAGGTTTTCCTTGTACATGTATTACAAATGTTTACATGTGAGCGCTGTGAGTACTTTGGAAGACAAGTGAAATGTTGGCTTTTACTGCAAGGGGAATAGTGTACACATGTTGGGAAACCTTGATACAACTGCACAGGCCACTGGTAAAACTACATTTAGATTATTGTAGATAGTTTGAAACTTTTTAAGGAGGTTCATACTGCACTAGAAGAAGATCAGACAAATATCATGTGGCAAATATGGGGTTGTCTTATGAGGAAAGTTTTAGTAGGATAGGTTCTACCTCCTGGAGTTTTGAACAATAGGGAGTGTTCTTATTGAACATATAAGATTGAGTGGACTTGACAGGATAAGATACTGAGAGGATGTCTCCTTTTGTGGGAAATTTAGGATTAGAGGGGCAGTTTCAAAGTAAGGAGTCTCCCATTTGGAATTTATATTAGGAAGAATTTCACCTCTCAGAGGGAACGAGAGTTTAGAATTTTCTTCACCTTTGAGCAGTAGATACTAGGTCATTGAATATATTCAAGGCTGTACTGAAAACCTTTTTGATTGAAATTAGAGTCAATGGTTATGAAGCATAGGCAGAAAAGTGGAGTAAAGGCCATAATTATATCAGCCATGATCTTATTGAATGGTGGGGAGGTCCAAGAGGTTTAATGGCTTAGTTCAGCTTCTAAAATTTATGATCTTGTATTCCTATCATCGCTATTCACAATATAACACATCTTACATTTTTTAAAAATCTGATAGATTATTCTCACAAAAATGGTCTGTCCTTTGTAAAATTCAGGAGAATTTAAATGAAAACCATTGGTTTTCCATAATACCATAACCAAGAGGTACAAAATGTTGACTCAAGAATTCTTAGACCACTGGTGCAAAATAGCACTCTTTATAGTAATTAAACTGGCAAGAGATCAATAGACAAAAATCCAGGGTATCAATCAGAGATGACCCTGAATATGCTAATAATTGATCTCTGATTTTGAACAGAAAGGCAACATATTTCATAACCCTTAAGTGAGTAACATTCTTGTATGTTTCATTCCCACCCATTTTAATGTTCAGTTCTCATAAGTAAAAATAGATGAAGCAAGCCAGTTAACAATGGTCTATTGATCAGTCTAATCATAGTACTGGGAAGGAGCATATATAGAAACATCTCCAAGGTAATGCTGAGACTTCTGCATTCTTGCAATTCATGTCCTTACGGTCACTGTGACTGCAGCTGCCATTTTAAACTTGTAAGGCAAATTATTATTGCAAAATAGAGACTTGCAAAATGGAGACTTTTAACCATTGATTCCCCAATATTTTATCAAATACATCACAACTTTTTATAATGAATCATGAGTTATATTTAATAACTGGTATTTTATCAATATCCTACTTCATAAATGGTATCAGTTGCTTCTATAGCTTATCCATATTTAAAAAAATTAATTACAATTAATTCTTATTTTGTTTCTCGTCTAATTTTTTTTAGATGTTTTTTGACAATCATAAGCCTATTGAGCACTTTCAACAAAAACTGACCTTATAGAAAACTATAAATATGATGGAACAATGAAATAACTTGGCTGGCTAATTACTTTCTAAAACATTTCTCATTTCAATGATGTTTCTCTACCTGAAACAATAAGATAGTCAGGGCGGTTAGATTAATACTCTTAACTGACCTATTGAGAATGATTATTGGTGCTATATTAACCACATTCTCAACAAAAAGGAAATATAAAATTCAGAAAAAGTGATATTAGAGTTTTGGTACTTTGGTGCCGAAATTGCTGTCATGACATGACGCTTTATGATTGCATAAAGTGCTTGAAACGTTAAAAAATATATTTTCTTCCCTCCCATCAAGTGGACTTTGTACATCATGAGATAGGTTTACTTGGCTTATGAAAATTTCCTGTACCTTACTTGGCTAGTCATTTCTTACGATGGTAAACTAGCGTCAGGGTCAAAGTATTCATTCAAGAAACGTTTAGGTGCATGTTGTGCACTATCTTTGCCTCTCTAAATAATGGATCCTGGAACTGTCACATCTTGTGTCAAGATTCCTGATATATTCCCGTGGCAAGTATACTGTAGTTACAAAAATCAGATCTGAGCAATGAAATGCGTCCCTTGAATGCTCGTAGATACTTGTGATCAACCCAGTCAAATGCCTTCTCCTGATCGAGAGACAGGAAGACACTCAACAGACCAGCCCATTGACAGAAATGAATCAGCTCCTTGACCAGTTGGATTCTCTATCTGGGGACTGTGTACAACATGTGGGACAGCACGGATGTCAGCACACTTGTGAAAATTTTGTAATCCATCCTGAGGAGTAAGACTAGATGCCAGTTTTTCAGAGAACAAGGATCTCCTTTCTTTGGCAGCAGTACAATGACTGCCCTGCACCAAGAAAGGGGCAGAGTGTCTCTGCCCGTAAGACACTCCCCCATGACCTGCACTTGGTTTCCCCCCATCCTCCCCAAAAGGTATTCCAGAATGGTCAGGCCATCCAGCCCTGGGACATGCACTTCAAGAGCAGGATGAGGGCACCAGTCAGTTTCTCTAAAGTGATGGAGCGTTGAGTTTCCCAGCATCCTCTGGGCTGACCTGCTGAAGATCCTCCCACAAAACTGAGAGCATCTTTGCTGGACAGAGCCACATAATAGGTATTAATCTGGGTCCCTATGGATCCAAGATGAGGGACCTATCATTGGCCAGCAGCACAAGGAGCTACTGACAGGGTCCATGCCTTTTTTCCAGCAAGTAGAAGAATGAGAAGCCAGGTCCCTCAGCCTCCCTGCAATGGTGCAACAATTGAAGCCAATTTTGCTGATGTGTATTTCTCTAATTCAGCTCAGAGGCTTTGTCTGTGCTTCACAAGCTATAATAAAACCTCACACAGCATGCTGAAAACTTGCACACAGTATGAGTGCAACACAAGCATTTATCCTCATACCCAATCTTCCTTTATATTCCATTTCTCTCTCATTTTACAATCTCTCCTGCTTTTGATACTACGGATGGTACATGAAAATACTTTTGACTTTCTTTTTCATTACTCAAAATGTTCCAATCTTTGTCCCTTTATCATTCATTCAAAACTGGAACTTTCCATGTCACTGGAGAATGAATGGTGAAAATAGACCTTCAATTGTATCCATTAGTTTGGAGATCAATATTGCATGTATTTTAGAATTTGGACAAAGGAACAAGCTTCATATGACAAGATACTAAGCATAAGTACGCAGGAACCAGGAATTAGGATGTAAGAAAAAGGAATAGGCCATTTGATCTTTCATGGAAAATGTGTAAATAGACAAATCCCCTGGACTGGATGGGATTTATCCTAGGATTCTCTGGGAAGAAATTGCAGAGCCTTTGGCTTTCATCTTTATGTATCATTGTCTCCCAAAATAGTGTCAGAAGACTGGAAATGTTGTCTCCTTATTCAAGAAGGAGAGTAGAGACAACCTTACTTCAGTTGTGGGTAAAGTGTTGGAAAAGGTTATAAGATATAGGATTTATAATCATCTGGAGAGGAATACTTTGATTAGGGATAGTCAACATGGTTTTGTGAAGGGTAGGTTGCGCCTCACAAACCTGATTGACTTCTTTGAGATGGTCACAAGCAGGTAGATGAGGTTAAAGCCGTTGATATGGTGTATATGGATTTTAGTAAAGCGTTTGATAAGGATCCCCACAGTAGGCAATTGCACAAAATACAGAGGCATGGGATTGAGGGTGATTTACCAGTTTGGATCAGAAATTGGCTAGCTGAAAGAAGACAGAAGGTGATGGTTGATGGGAAATGTTCAGCCTAGAGTTCAGAAAGATCTGTTTTGGAACCAGTGCTGTTCGTCATTTTTATAAATGACCTGGATGAGGGTGTAGAAGGATGGGTTAGTAAATTTGTGGATGACACTAAGGTGAGTAGAGCTGTGGATAATGCTGAAGGATGTTACAGGTTAGAGAGGGACATGGATAACTTGCAGAGCTGGGTTGAGAAGTGGCAAATGGAGTTTAATGCAGAAAAGTGTGAGGTGTTTCACTTTGGAAGGAGCAACATGAATGCAGATTACGGGGCTAATGGTAAGATTCTTGGTAGTGTAGATGAGCAGGGATATCTCCGTGTACATGTGCATAGATCTCTGAAAGTTGCCACCCAGGTTGATAGGGTTGTTAAGAAGGCATATGGTGTGTCAGCTTTTATTGGTAGAGGGATTGAGTTTCGGAGCCATGAGGTCATGCTACAGCTGTACAAAACTCCAGTGCAGCAGCACTTGGAGTGTTGCGTACATTTCTTGTCACCGCATTATCAGAAGGATGTGAAACTTTGGAAAGGGTTTAGAGGAGACCTACTAGGATTTTGCCTGGTATGGGGGGAAAGTCTTATGAGGAAAGGCTGAGGGACTTGAGGCTGTTTTTGTTAGGGAGAGGAGAGTTGAGAGGTGACTTAATTGAGACATATAAGATAATCAGAAGGATAGATAGATGGACAGTGAGAGTCTTTTTCCTCAGATGGTGATGGGACAAAGCTTTAAATTGAGGGCTGGTAGATGTAGGACAGATGTCAGAGGTAGTCTCTTTACTCTGAGAGTAGTAGGGACATGGAACATACTGCCTGCAACAATAGTGGACTTGTCAAGTTTAAGGGCATTTAAATGGTCAAATGGATGAGAATGAAACAGTGTAGGATAGATATGCTTCAGATTGGTTCCACAGGTCAGCACAACATCGAGGGCTGAATGGCCTGGACTGCGCTGTAACGTTCTATGTTCTCTGTTTGCTCAGCCATTCAATAAGATCATGGATGATCTTGTGTGGTCTTAACTCTATTTTCCTGTCTCTTCCCCATAGCCCTCAACTCCTTTGTCTGTCAAATGTTTAACTCAGCCTTGAAGACATTTAAAGACCCAATCTCTAATACTTTCTGAGGGACAACATTCACACTATAGCAACCCACTACAGAGATAGAAAAAAAGCTACTTATCTCTGTCTTAAAAAGGAACCTTGAAATATTAAACTATAACCTCTGAATATCTTCCCTATCCAGTTCCTCAATATATTTCAATAAAATCACTACCCTTTCTTTTAAACTTAATCGGTGTAGGCAGTGGGTGTTGTGGGGGAGGAAAAGATCTATAAAAAAAGGAAGAGAGATGTTGCTGCTTAGGAATTGATGAACCTAAAACTTTAGCTTACCACCCCTTTTAAGGTCCTGACCCTCCAATTTGGAAAGCTCTGGCCCAACCTGCTCAAGCTTTCATCAAGAGGGAAAGGACTTACAGGGAGGAAGGACTCCAACAGTGAAGTCATTTATTAGTTCTGCTGTAGTGGAATTAGCTGACTACTTCAATGAATTAGGGACAGAAGAGGATTGATAAATGGCATGCAGGAAGCCCTGCAGTAAATGTCCAGATAGAATGAGGAAGTCCAACATAAACTTGGCCCAAAGCTTTGTGCAGATTTGGAATCATCCTTTTTAGCATAGTATGACAAGTTGCCTGGATCAGCACACCTGTGGAATCCACCATGGTACATTCTGATGGCTGATGCCATAACCTCCATTCCGTCACCAACAGCCTCCATCAAAATGAAAGATCAGACTCTAACTTATCATAGCTTTTGACACGTGCTGGTTAAAACACCTTCTGGTGCATTATGAAGACTATCAATCTGTTTTGCAACAACTTAGTAGGATTGCTAAGATACTACTCTGGCAAAGTTTCAGTTACTTCCTAAAATCTGGAGCTGCAGTCTTCTGAGAATGACAGCATTCCTGTGTCCAATCCTGCCACAACAATGTATTCTTTGTTATTGTCCGTGAGTCATCCAGCCCAGACTGCCACAATCCAGGCTGAGAAGGAACATTCTAAAGTCAGGCTTAGAGGTAATTGAGTTTGCACTCCAAGGCCTTTTGCAGTCATCTCAATTGAAGGTCTGTAGTTACAGGTGGGAAAATACCAGAACAGATCAGAACGATGAGCAAAGACACAGAAAGCCGGCACTAAAGGTATTTACATGGCTAATTAGTTATTTTTCAATATAATATGACAAATTGAATTTATCAACTTGGATTGGAATGTGCATTTTGTTGGCTCTCACTTCTGTGTTGCTGGAAAAAAGATAATGTAACATCCAGTGATCAAAGAAAAAGAATGTTTGAGGGGAGCTGAGCCCAAGGTTACTCATATGAATTCAAAATCATTTTCTCACATTGTTCTATTATCACCCTCTTCCTGCATGGTAGGTGATGACAAGGTGTGTTCCTTCACAATAACCAAATTTTGCAACATACAGGATAGTATCACAAAGTTTGATATCTGCTCTGCTGAACAATGCAGGATTGTTCCAGCCTGGTTCATGATGCATTACATCTCTCGGTCAGTCTGTCAGTAATTTTTAAGACATATGGTCATGATATCATCATTGTACCATAGCATGTGACCTGATGGTATAAAGATCTCAGACACCATGTTAACTGGGGACATTTGAAGCAATGCCTATTAATGGAAGCATGTTACTTTTGTTATCACACTGAATTGCCTGTAAATGCATAATTTGAATGTGAGTTGTATTTAACATCTGTTTGATCATTCAACATCATATTATCAGGCAATAGAAGCATTGCTTGCAAGATGCAAAAGGTGTTCTTATTATATGCTTCGTGCCAGAATACAAGCCTTGCAAATGTGTGTTGATTTTGAACTGGAATCATGAAGCATGTTGTGAGTGGATATACTTTGCCATTTAGTCACAACCAGGTCAGATGCACATGATTAGAAAAATGCTGCAAAATATTGTCACTGCTGTCAGGATAATGATGTGGAGGTGCTGGTGTTGGACTGGGGTGGACAAAATTAAAAATCACACAACACCAAGTTATCGTCCAACAAATTTATTTAGAAATACAACCTTTAAGAAACGGTTCCTCTATCAGGTAACTCCTTGTAGTTTGTACTTGCAAATAAACCTGTTGGACTATAACCTGGTGTTGTGTCAGGATATCGAACATTCATCTGCATGATGCATTGCCTGTAATCAAACAACAGCTTCAGACAGAGGCAGTGGAATCCCTTTTGGTTCATGAGAATAACAGTGTTCAGAGAGATGCACACAATTAAGATCATTTGCAACAAACATAGAAAATGCTGGATAAACTCAATAGGTCTGGCAATATATGTGGAGAGAGAAATAGAGTTACCGTTTTGAGTCCGGGTTTGTTTTCAGATTTCAGAAGATGGAATGTTGTCTTTAGAGGTCTGTGTACATTAGAGAAATATAATTAGATGGAGTGTTGCTCCCCGTCCCAAATCAAATTTTAATTTAAATGTTAAAATTATTTAGAACTTTAGCATTTTGTTACAGCATTCTTCAGTTTTTCTGTACTTTCCAATGTGGTTGGTTTAATGAAATGGCTTAATTAGTTAAATTATTACTCAAAAAGATAGGAAGAGACACTTAATGGAATGCCTATCTTTCTTTCACAGTTACTTCTGTGCCTGGTTTTCACTAGAGAGTGAGCCATGGTGTCCACTGGTACATTTCAGGACATCCGTCTCATGGATACCATGAAGGATGGAGTGCCTTTATCTTTTCCCACAATCAAATTTCAATTTAAATCTGTTGTTTCCTTTAAGATTTGGATTTTAGACATAGTACCAATGAATGGCTTATCAAAATAGTTAATTTGTTTCCTTAATGCAGAACAACCTCCAATATCCAACCGAGACAGACTGGGAGTATTTGTTCAGATAACTGATTGTTCGGATAACTGATTGTTCAGACAACTGATCTGTCCGTAAACAAAGGAAGCCATACTGAACATAATTATGTAAAAAAGCATGTTTACAGAGTTTTTATTTCATTCAATCAATAAAATAGGTACAAATGCTGGATATTGCTTACAAATTCTTGATATTTTACAAATAAAATCACTTTTTGTGTAAATAAAATTCATTGAGGTGGAGGTCGGTTATTATTTTTCGAAGAAAATGTCCAGTCACTGTTGCTTGAGGTGCTTGTGTTTCTTTGTTTTTGCCAGCAATAACATTTGACGAAAATGCATAAACCTAACGGCATGGACTTTGTCTTTTGCTTCATATCACTCCATGAAAAGTCATAAACCGTTGATAGCTTCGTTAATGGCGACTGGAGGAGGTGTTGGTATCTGATTTTCTTTATCATCCACAGCGTCTGTTCTTTCCAACTGTTCTTCCGTGACTATGTCGATAATCTGATCATTGCTGAGTGTCTCTGTTCCAATGTCATAGTCATAGTTTACCCAAGCATCAATCTCAGCCTCTAGGAAGTCTCCTACTCCCAGCTGTCTCCAGTTCTTGGTGATTTCAGTGGTTCCCCTTGTTCTGAATGGGTGTTCTCTGCACTGTCACAGCTACCAACACACAAGCCAGTGTACCTATACTCCGTGACTGTCGATGGCTTCATGCGGTCCCAAGATTCAGCGATCCTTGACTGTGAATGACTTGATAATTTGCAGCAATCCTTTGTCTGCATTGTCTTCATCAACGATGGCACACAACATGTTATGGCGATAATATTTCTTCATTATTGCGATGTTTCCCTGATCGAGCGGCTGTAACTCTGAAGTGGTGCTTGGTGGTAAGAACAAACACTTCACAGCTTCATCTGGCGATTCTATTTGGCTGCCTTTCATAGTGTGTGACCCCACATTGTCAACAATCGGAAGGGCACATTGCTCGAGTCTAACACTTATTAAATCTAATCCGATGGCAGGTACAAATTCTTCCAGATATCAGGATGAACAAAGTGCATATATCAACCATGCCTTATTTTGTGAATTGTACTTCACGGGAAACGAGTAGTTGTCACAGTTCTTGAAGCAACATGGATTAGAATAGGACCCAATGCAGACAGGGGTATTTTATGAGTGCCAGTGGCATTGACACAAGAGAAAATCATAATATGATCCTTCTGTACTTCTTTTCCTCAGTGGACGCAAATGTTTTGTCACCTAATGCACGCCAAAACAGTCTACTTTCATCAGCATTGTACAGTTGCTCAAGTTCATACTTTTCTTCACAGATGATGGATTGTAGTTTCTGTCTGAATTCTTCCATAGTGCTTGTCATTCGCGGACTTCTGCTCTCCAAGAACGCTGAGTTGTCTAATGCTGTAATGACTTTTGAAACGCTGTAACCAGCCAGATGATACGCTGTGATTGGACTCTTGTTCTGCTTCACGGGCAGGGATTCATTCATAAAAGCTGGCCGCTTTCTCTAATAACATCGGGTCAACTACTGGGAATCCCCTTTTTACACTGCTGTGAAAATCACAAAAATATGGCTTTGGTGAGTTCATCTTTCGATGGTTTCATGGATTTAACTTTTAGTGCACTTTGGTTGATAAATTTTTCAATTGCCTGTCTTGCTTTCTTGATATTAGACACTGTTGCTTTTCCACTGTTGTACTCTTGTGCAATCTTTGATGCCTTTTCACCACGCTCAGGACGCTGTAAAATCTTGCTTTTCTGTTCGTATGCTGTTCGCTTTCTCTTCACAGACATGGTAACAGCAACAAACTCAGTCATATACAAACAACATATACGTACTTGGAACAAAGTCACAGAGTGAATGAAGACACCACTGATTTTGCAATGCTTTTAAATCCATTTTTATGTGTTAAAATTATTTTAACACTGTTTAAAGTGACTGACTGATATCAAACTTGACAAAAGACATGATTGCCGCACCAGTGTCGGTACACTTCTTTGATGCAACGCTTTTATGGGACCTTGAGATCTTGTTCTGATAAACTGAAAATTGAATAATTGATGTTCAGATAACCGAGGTTGTTATGTAAATTTTGTTTTGAATAGTTCCCCTAAAAGAGTATAAAGAGGCAATTAACTGACTACCTACTCCTCTTCCATGGTTATGTTGGTGCCAGGGTTTCCCTGATGAGGGAACATAGCGTCACTTGTACTCTGCAAGCCTGGTAGCCTGGTGACTGGTAGGCCCCACAGAAGCTGGAGTGCAATATCTCCTCTCACAATTTGAATGTAATTTCAATATATATTTAATTTGCACATCTGATGTTTTCGTTACGGTGCCCATTTAAGGGGTTGTCTTCTATAAATTTGACTTAATTTTATTCATTTGTTTCAAAAGGGTATAAATAGACCTTTATTGACAATGGACTTTAGGACCTATGCAGTTCCTTTGTTTAAACTTAAAATTGAATGAAGATTGATTTTTGATCTTGTTCTTTAACAAAAACATGCACAGGAAATTATAGATCAGTTAACTTAACATCGGTGATAGAAAAAAAAGTGGAATCCCTACAAAGGGAGAGAATTAAACAATAGGTAGAAGCAATTAATTTTAATAATGAATAGTCCACATGGCTTTCAAAGGGAAGGTCTGACTTTACCAATCTTGTTACATATCTTGAAAAGGTAACAGTGCAAGTAAGCAATAAGCAGAAGATTCAGTTTTTCTGTAATTTCCAAGGGACTTGGATAAGGTGCCCTATATAGTAGTCTAAATTCAAATAAGCTGAAGTTGGGAACAAATAGTAAAATTATTAACTCCCACTCCAGAGCCCAAGATTGGTTGTAATCTAATTTGTTCGTTTAAAACCTGTGTACTTGCTAATTTAATGAAGACTCAATAACCTACAATAAAAAATAAGTACCTATGAAAGTAAAACAATGTATAATATCTATTTTGTACACTGACATCTGGGATTAATGTGAGATATGTGTGAACTAACAGGAAAGCTGTGGTTGAACACATTACACTGCACTGCACATCAATTGCTTGGCGCAAAGAACAATACAGCACAGGAACAGGCCCTTCAAACCTGCGCCAACACATTTTGCTCTTCCATATTAAAACTGTCTTCACTTACAGGATTCATATCCCTCTATTCCCTTCCTATTCTTGTATTTGTCCAGATGCTTCTTGAAAGCTGCTATTGTGTCTGCTTCTACCACCTCCTTTGGCAACATGTTCAAGCACTCACCACCTTTTTTGTGAAAAACTTGCCTCGCACATCACTTTTAAACCTCCTCCCAGCATCTTGAACCTGTGTCCCCTAGTAATTGACTCCTCCACCCTCAGAAAAAGCCTCATTCTTTCCACTTTATCCAAGCCATTCACAATCTTATAAACTTCTATCAGTTCACCCCTCAACCTCCTGCATTCCAGCGAAAACAAACTAGTCTATCTAGCTAAAATCCCCCACACTAGACAACATCCTGGCAAACCTTATCTATACCCTCTCCAAAATATCCACATCCTTCTGGTAGTGGGATGACCAGAACTGTACACAATATTCCATGTATTGCCTCACTAAAGTTCTAGATGAAACCAAGTTAGGTCCCAGGGATTTTTTAAACAATGTATTCAGTTATATGCTACTTCTTTGAGTCATATTGTTGAACACTCTGCCTCCACTATCAAGGGTTTCAATTTTTCACTTTTGAATATCTAGCCTCTGAAATCTGTCAAAGGCTACTCCAACTGGGACTGCTTTGGTGATTGCTCACCTCCTGATTGTTCAATCCTTTATCCTGAGGTATTGTTTTTCTGGATTCCTGAGGCTTCACTCCCAATACCACTCACTTATAATATTCAAGTTTTTTTGCAAAAGGAAGCATCTTATAGGATATAAGTTTGCTCACTGAGCTGGAAGATTCATTTTCAGATGTTTTGTCACCATACTAGGTAACATCATGAGTGAGTCTCCAGTGAAGCATTGGTGTTATGTCCCACTTTCTATTTATTGTTTAGGTTCCGTTGGGATGGTGGTATCACTTCCGGTGTTGGTGATGTCATTTCCTGCATTAGTGATGTTGTTTCCTGTATTTTTTCTCAGAGGGTAGGAGGTGGAGTCCAAATTGATATGTTTGTTTGATAGTGTTCTGATTGGAATGCCATGCTTCTTCTAGGAATTCTCATGTGTGCTTCTGTTTGGCTTGTCCTAGGATGGATGTGTTGTCCCAGTCAAAGTGGTGTCCTTCCTCTTGTATGTAAGGATATAAGGGAGAGTGCGTCATGTCTTTTTGTGGCTAGTTGATGTTCATGGATCCTGGTGGCTAGTTTTCTGCCTGTTTGTCCAGTGTAGTGTTTGTTATAGTTCTTGCAAGGTATTTTGTAAATGATGCTTGTTTTGCTTGTTATCTTTTAAGTTCATTAGCTATGGTTTTAGTGAGTTGGTGGGTTTGTGGGCTACCATGATGCCAAGGGGTCTGAGTAGTCTGGCAGTCATATCTGAGATGTGTTTGATGTAAAGGAGAGTGGCTAGGTTTCTGGACGCATTTTGTCTGCTTGTTTGAGTTTGTTGCTGAGAAATCAGCAGACTGTATTCATTGGCTACCCGTTCTTTTTGAATACGCTGTATAAATGATTTTCCTCTGCTCTTCATAGTTCCACTGTGCTGCACTATGTGGTGGCTCATTGAAATAATCTTTTAATGCAGCTTCATTTGTGGGTGTTGGGATGATTGCTTCTGTAGCTTACTATTTGATCCATATGGATATTATTGATGGTTTTGAAGGTTTCCTCTAATTTGTTTTGTTTAGTGATGACAAAGGTGTCATCTACGTAGCGGATCTAAAGTTTGGGTTGGATGGTTGGCACAGCAGTTTGTTCGAGTCTGTAAATTACTGCCTCTGCTAAGAACCCTGGTATCGAAGATCCCATGGGTGTTCTGTTGGTTAGTCTGTAGGTTTTGTTATTGAAAATGTAATGGGTGGTAAGGCATACATCCACTAGCTTGACGATGTTGGCCTTGCTGATGAAGTTGGTGGTGTTTGGTGTATGTGTCTTTGATTCTTCTAATCGTGTAGTCAGTGTTTCTTTGGCCAGATTGATGTTGATACATGTGAATAAGGCTGTTATGTCAAAGGAAACATCCTCTCCTATCTTGGTGTCTTTGATGTTCAGGAATTCTTGGATGGAGTGAATGAAGTGGCATGAGTCTTCTGCTAAGTGTTCTAGTTTTTAGTGTAACTCCTTGGCTAATCTGTGTGTTCGTGTTCCAGGTAGTGAGGCTATGGGTCTGAGGGGGTCTCCTGGTTTATGAATTTTGGGTATTCTGTTGAAGTGTGGTGTGTTGGATCTGTCTGGTTTCATTTTTTGGAAGATGGTCTTGTTTAATTCTCCAGATTTTGGAAGTCTTTTGAGTAGGGCTGTGATTCGGTTCTCCAGTTGGGTCTATTGCCACCTGTTGGTAAGTGTCAGTATCTGCAAGCAGTGCGTTCTCTTTCTCAATGTAGCCTGTTTGGTTTAAGATGACTGTCAAGCGTTCCTTGTTTGCAGGTAGGATAACAATGTTTTTATCTTTTTGAATCCATCTAGTGCTTTTGTTTCCTGTATATTGACTGTGTTTCCTTCCTTTTTCCTGCTTAGTATTGGTGCGACTGTATGTCTGGTGGTTTGCTGGGGGTTTTCTTCTGTGAGTTCTTTCACTGTTGTTTCTAATGCTGCTAAGAAATCTTTCTTGTCTGCATCCCAGCAGTTGTAATTTAATCTTCTTACTAAGATGGCTTTTTCAGTGTATATTAAGGGTCAGTCAGATAAGTTTTTTATCCTTCCCTGAACACCCCACTAGCCAAAGGATAGCAGAGCAAAACAGTTGCAGAATGCTTAGTGAAATGATTAACGATGCCCAAACCAGACTCCTTAAGTACAACGGGAAAGTTTTGCGCCAAAAAACTTTACTCACTAACGTGATAGACCATGAACGGACAGACATAGTACAACAGGCCATCAACATTAGACAGGGACAAATACAAAAAACAAAAAAATTAGATCTGCAGAAAAAATGTGACAAACTCACACAAAATAACAATACAGATAACACTACTGTGGATTAAGAACTTACCTGAACCTCAACCTGAGCAATAGAATCTCAACCTGAGCTGCAAATCTTCTCAAAACTAGCTAGAATCTTATAGGGCCTGAGCAAAATGGGCTATGACAAATATGTGCAGATTCAAATGAAGAATCCAGCAAGACCTTTGTTGATTAGATTAGATACTCAACAGGCCATTTAGCCCAACAATCCACACCGACCCTCTGAAGAGTAACTCACCCAGACCCATTTCCCTCTGACCAATGCACCTAACACTATGGGTAATTTAGCATGGCCAGTTCACTTGACCTGCACATCTTTGGACTGTGGAAGGAAATCAGAGCACCTGGAGGAAACCCACACAAACCCACCCAAGGTCGGAATCGAACCCAGGTCTCCAGCGCTGTGAGGCAGCAATGATGTTGGGAGCAACTCGTTCCTCCTTTTATGCTTTGGGAAAGTAATGTGATGGTCAGTTCGGAGACAGTTGCTAATTAAAGAGTTAATGTTTGTTAAATGCCTTGTTGACAGCCCAAGTCATCTCTTTAATATTTAACTTTCTACCTTACCAAACGCATCAAACAAGCTACATGTCAAGAAAGCTCAGTATAGCAACCAGAATAGGTGCCTGGCAGATTGATGTAGCCATTTGCTCCAAACGGCCTTCATTTTTCATGTGACCAAACTGCAGCTTAGTGCACAATTCACAGCGACCAGCTGCGCACATCTCCCGTCCACGGATATCAATATCCAACATCTGCACCTCCTCATGAACATCATGGCAGGCCTCTGATAACTGGGTGGCCACTCACAAAGCACAGACTTGCACTGCAGTGCACATTGGCAACTAGAATTGAAAGGTCATAGTATGGATGGTTTGCATGCATGAACAGACATCCAGGTGTAGGATTGCACCTGGCTGCATCTTAGTGCAACTCACTTGTTTTGTTAGTGCTCACTAACTTTGAACAATTAGGGATAGGCAAAAAATGTTGACTTCATCAATGACAACCACATGGCAAGGTGCATTTCGCGAAAAGCGAGCATGCAGCCATGTCTCTCAGACATAGAAAGTAATGCCCAAGGAAGTCAATAGCACCACCTGTCAGTCAGGGGTCCCAGCACAGTAAGTCAGGGATAGCTGCTGATATAAATCTATGGAATTGGCCATGGTCAAGCACCTGCCCAGGTGATTTTATTCAGATAATCCATGCCTCTGCATTCTGAGGAGTGAGTTGTGATCTTTTGCACTAAAGGACAAGGCAAGACAATCTATGAGGAGACAGTGAGGTCTGCATGTGCTGGAGATCAGAGTTGAGAGTGCTTTGCTGGAAAAGCACAACAGGTCAGGCAGCATCTGAGGAGCAGGAAAATCGATGTTTCAGGCTGGTGAAGGGCTCCGGCCCAAAATGTCTATTTTCCTTCTCCTTGGATGCTGCCTGACCCGCTGTGCTTTTCCAGCAACACACTCTCAAGACAATCTGTGAGCTTGTAAGTTCTGAATGAGTTGGTAAAGTACAAAAAGGCAAGACAAGTGTTGTAGATATGACTTGACCAGCCTAATAGATACAAAATGAATGAAGGCTAAGCAGGCAAGAGAGGGGTTATGAGTTGCACTTCCTCCAATCCATGAAATTGTCCCTATTCGTAAAGTAGCCTGGCAGCAGGATTATAATGTAAAGTGCTAGTCCACTCCAAATTGCAGCAGTAAAGTGGAGAACTGTATTCTAAGTAAATATAAGATGTGTCATGAATTTGTGGTGAGGCTAGTGCATGTTCAATGCCAACACCTCAATGGATTGGGGACCCGGAAAGCTAGTGCTTCCAAATAAACCTGTTGGACAATAACCTGGTGTTGTGTGATTTTTAGCTTTGTACACCCCAGTCAAACACTGGCATCTCCAAATCATGGATGGGGGTTGTAGTGTCATTGTCATTGAATATAACCTGAGATGTAAAGAACTGCTGTCTGGAATGGAGAATAGAAGGAACAAGCTGAAGTTGCCCAGGTCTGGGAGAATGGTAAATTGCATTTAAATGGGGTTAGAATAGCTCACAATGAGATGTTAATACATGCAAATAAGCCTCTTGCTTCTCACTAGTGAGGTTTTTTTATTCACTAATGGACATGGGTGTCACTGACTGGGCTAGCATTTACCACCCATCCCTAATTTTCCATGAGAACGTGGTGGTGAAGTGCTGCCTTGAACTGTTGCAGTCCATGTGTTGCAGGAAGTCTTACAAAACTGTTGGGAGGGAATTCCGGATCTTGAGGCTGTGACAGTGAATGAATGGCAACGTATTTCCAAGTCAGGATGATGAGTGACTTGGAAGGGGATTCTTGTCTTACTATTCAAAACTTAGTTTTGAATTTGACTTTATTTGATTAATATCAAGAATCTAATTTTATCAACTCATCATATTTTCATACTGACTTGCCATTGCCCACATTATTTAGGCTGGCAAAAGTCACCATTTCTTATAACTTGATTAAGTTGGAACAGAGCCATTTGATTTTGGATGGAATGCAAATGTATGTAAAAAGTTACACTTCATGGTAAAGGAAAATGACCAATTTCGGTATGTATTGACTTACCATCAACATTTGTGTTGTTAGTCGATTCTACTCAATTATATTATTTCTTAAGAAAATCTTCCAGGGCAATCCTGAAATGTAGAGATTGTGAAATTAAGCAGGTATTTACATGGTGGCTTAGTGGTTAGCACTGGTGCTTCAAACACCAGCGATCCATGTTCAGCTCCAGCCTCAGGTGACTGTCTGTGTGGAGTTGCACATTCTCCCTGTGTCTGCATGGATTTGGTCCAGTTACCTCACACAATCCAAAGATGTGCAGGTTAGATGGCTTGGCTATGGTAAATTGCCCTTAGTTCCAGGGATGTGTAGGTTAGGTTGATTAGCCATGGGTAAGAATAGGAGGGTGAGTTAGTGTGGACTTGTTGGGCTGAATGGCCTGTTTCCATAGGGATTCTATGGAAACTTCTGTAGCAAAGCAACAGATCCCACAAAAGAAGTCCTAAAATTATATAGTTAAAAATCACACAACACCAGGTTATAGTCCAACAGGTTCATGACTAAAATTATATGTACAGCATAATAAGGTCTAATTTTGTTCTTTCACAGGTCATTCTCCTTAGTACTGCAAATTCTTTGAGAAGTATTACTATTTCATCCTTTGGAGAAAGTAAGGTGATCAATAGTTGAAAACTAGGGCACAAATTCCAAGCCTGTAGCTGTAAGATACTGGAGTCTGTCCCTAGAGCAAAATTGATCTTCTCTGTCCCGTAAACTCCAACAAATTACTGGAATCTGGCAAGGTATTTTGAAACTGAGACAAATTAGTTTTTTTTTTAAATTTATTAAATGAGGCTTATGGCTTTGGATTGTAAATTAAATAATATTGAAACTAAAAATTATACAGTATTCATTTACTGAAAAATGTCTTCAACTGGTCTCAACACATTTTGCTCTAGATATTTTCTAATCTGTCTGCTGAAAGATGATATTGCAAATTTCTGAACTTGAATCAAGGTATCCTAGCTCAGTGTTATGGAATGACTACTATATCACAAGTTGCCCTTCTGTTGCTTTAATATTCCATTTATAACATACTTTTAATAATTAACAATACAGGTAATAAGCTTATTGTCAGGAATGATTCAAAAAAGTGTTAAAGTCAAATGTGGTCTTTTGGAGTATCACCTGTTAAATAGGGAATATTTCATTCATTTGTTCATATCTTTTGTCTTGATGCTATTGCCATTTATCCCTTGTCTAATCTTCTTTTCAGATTCCCTGCCCCTCAATTCTTTTTGTTTCTTATTCTGGAATTTTTTGCTTCATTTTTATATTAATTTCCACTTTTCCTTTTTGTTGATTTAGTGGGTAGGATGGCTTTGTGGAAGAGACAATACCTCTAGCTTCAGACTGATTTGGTGGAAAACAAATGTCCAGACTGACTCCATCCAACTCACTTTCCCAATCATTCATGCGACCAATATCCTCTCGCTCCCACTATACATCTATCTTGGTATTCCACTGCTAATTCCATAACTGCTTCTAACCATCCAATCACTCTTACCTTTTGAACATTGGAGTCATGTTGTTCCTCTTGATTGAGAGGTCAGTCATGGCGGGGGTGGGGTGGGGGGGGGGGCATAGTGTTTACACAAGGGGCAGGTGATTCAGAATTTGATTTAAAAAAAAACGTTTTGGCTCAGAGGGTGGTGGGAATCTGGAGTGCACTGCCTGGAAGGGTAGTGGAGGGCAGGAAATCTTACAACCTTTGAAATATATTGGGATGAACACTTGAAATATCATAGCATTCAAGGATATGGGACACCTGCAGGAAATTAGAATTAACATGCCTGTAGCAGTAGTTATTGTTGGTGCAGACTTGATGAACTGAAGGTTCTTTTCTGCAGCCTATGACTATAACTCTAAGAGTAGGCCATGAATCTTTCAAGCCTATTCAAGTTGATCGTGGGTGATTTTAACTTAACTTTAATATTTTCCACATTGATTGATTCTTGTTAGAGAAGTATAATAATCTCTAATTTTTCATTGACCTGGCCAAATAAGCTTTCTAATGGTACATTGTAGGATTCTAATTCACTAAAAAGATGTAGAATTAAGAATCTAAGATAACCATGAAACCATTGTTGATTGTGTGAAAAACACATCTGGTTCATGAATGAGCTTTAGGTAAGGAAACTGCTGTCCTTACCTGGTCTGGCCTACTTTTGACTCAAGACCCACAGCAATGTGGTTGACTTTTAACATAATCTGGGCAATTAGGGATGGGCAATAAATGCTGGACTAGCCAGTGATGCGTACATCCTGTGAACAAATAAGAAAGGCTTACTGTTTTTTTGTGAAGTGTAAGTTGCTTCGAGTTTATTGGAAGGATTGTTGCTGCAAGACCAGGAAGGTTTTCTAGCTGAATTGTATTACCAATTAACTATCATTAGTGCCTCCTGTGGTGTGTATTATGTTTTATTTCCACCCCATCTTACCATGCACCAATCCTGGAATTCACTGGAATTTCTTGTGCAGGGGCCATCTTAAGTTGTTGTGCACCTGCACAAGGACTGTTATTCTGGAGCTGCTCTGCACTGTTCTTAACATTTGTGTCAAATGTGGGAGAGAGGGGGATATCAGAATGTTGCTTTAAGGATAGGATATTCAAGCTCCTGGTAGATGTGGTGATGCACAGGCAGGACAGTCTCTTCCTCTTGGAGAATGCCACAACTCCAGACCATGCATGATCCAATGTTTGCAATCCAGGTTAAAGCAGTCTCAGTCACCTGGAGGAATGGACAACACTGTAGAAGAAGGTTAGTGACCCTCTACACTCTACCAATGTAAGTGCCACCACCTTGTCTCCAATACCTCACACACACTCAATCTCTGCTACTATACCCCACCTTCACCACTGAGGCTCGCACTGGACAAATCTCGATATTGTCTGCAACATGTTGCACAATTTTCCTCACTCAACCCAACTAATACCACTATTGCATACCTCTGTGTGCATGTTCACTTGCTTGAGACACCTCCCACCAACAATGATAGCTGCGCCATCCACTTTCATCTCTCCAATACCTGCCTCTCTTTCACTTCAGGAAGAAACCAGCCCTTAATACAGCAGAAAGAATCAAGACTGGTGGCATGCTGCTGTCATGCCCCTGCATTCTCCTCACACCTTCTGAGGAAAGGGTCTTGACCCTGATCACCTTGAGTAGTACCAGGACTGCTATTGGATGCTTCCCTTGGCTTAATGTGCGAGGACAAGCTGAGAAAAGGCTATCTCTATTGACTTTGCTGAGGCCTGCTGACAACCATAAAAACCTTCCTGACTTTGTGTCTGCAATAAACAGCATAGCACGACGATAATAGTATTAGCATGGTATCTCTGGTTGAGGGGTCAAAGTGCAAAAAGCAAAACAAAACAATGTAAAGCAGAGATGCTGTAAGTATCCAGGTAGATTCAGGGGAAGAGTGTCCAATGTTGGTGAGCAAAGAGTGCAGATGACTTGTCTAGTTTTTAAGCAGGATGCATGCTCCTGATTTCACTGTTTTCATGCAGCAGTATTACAATGATAGTTGTTGGGCAATCTAACGCACAGCATTGAGTATGAAGATTTATGAGGGGCTTCTTGGTTCAAGATTGGTCAAAAGAATCAATGGAATGCGGTCTATACAAAAGCAAGGATCATTAGTTTATTAAATTAAGGCACCTTGACACAATTCTGTCTAGCAACACAGAGGTTAAAGCATTTATGTTCCATGGTGAAGTTGTACAACTACATTTGAAAATTACACATTATTTATATTTTTTTTAAGCGATAGTACAGCCTTAATTACAAGAAAAGACTAATCACATACAATAAGGTGACACGATTTACAGCAAGTTAATCCAATTATATTTCTGGGAAAGGGTTCTTAATTTCAAGAAAAGCCCAATCAATTGTAATATGGCGACATGGTTGACAACAGGCTAATCCAGTGGTGTTCCCTGGGAAAGAAATGTTATGTAAATAGTCATGCCATGGTAGCAGTTTAAGGTTAGTTCAAATGGTCAATTAATGTGTCAGTATTCATTTTATGAAAACTCCATTGTCCTCTTATCTTTGGATTTCAGCTTAATTCTGCAAAACAGCAGTACAAATTCACAGGGTTCAATCACTATTCTCAGCCATTTTGTTGTATTCTTTTAAATTGAAAAGCCATTTTGTGGTTAATAAAAATCTACATATACTTGTTTGCTACCTAACAATACCTAAATTCAAATTTTAGATTCTCATCTCCCCCCTTTTGTCATTCCATGACCACATCATAAAGGCATGGATCAAATTATTCCAATTTGATGGCAGCAAAAGACTGCCACACTTCCTCTTCCTCTGAAGGGGAACCAAGGGCATGCAATAGTGTTTCCTCATCTTCATCTAAGTGGAGAAGAAGCATTTCCTGGGTGGAACCAATATTGTCAATAGAAGTTAATATTTTAGCAATAATATACTTAACTATAGCAATACCAACAAAAAGACCAATTAAAACAATAGCACCATACATAGCCAAATTAATTAGCCAAAACCCCAATCTCCACATCCTGCACCTTCATTAATTTGGTTGACAAAAGTGCGGATATTATCAATATGTCTGGTACTGTTTTTGATAAGATCAGTGACCCCCATAATGCATTTTCTTTTAACTCCACCTTCCTTCGCAAGTACGTAATCGAGGGAATAGTGGTTTTGTTGGGCAATTCTGAAGGAATTCCCTAATTTCTATTAAGGCAGCAGTTGTCTCATTTTCCAAAATCGTGAGTCTGCAAATGAGATAATTACAGTTTTGATGACTAAATAATTCCTGAAGATCCTCCTAATGAAAGAATACTAAAAGCTGCTTATACCAATGAATAAGTTTTACTTCTTGATGTGGCCTTTGGATTCTTCCATTCTGCACAGAAGTCAGGAAGACTGACTGTTTAAGAGGGAAATTATGATCTTGTTGCCAGGTAATTGGACAGGGAACAGTAGTTGGAAAGAGTGTTCCTATAGCTACAGCACAAGGAGTACTTGCTCTATTTAGGACAAAGTTAAAAATCAAACAATACCTTAGATTGGTTATGGTCCAACAGGTTTAATTGGAAGCACACTAGCTTTCGGAGCGACGCTCCTTCATCAGGTGATAGGGGAGGGCTCAATCCTAACACAGAATTTATAGCAAAAATTTACAGTGTGATGTAACTGAAATTATACATTGAAAAATTGATTGTCTGTTAAGCCTTTCATCTGTTAGAATACAGTAATAGTTTCACTTCTTTCATGTGTAAATCACAAAACCTTTTTTTTAAGAAGTTGCATTCTCAGGTTAGCTGTTAACAATGGTGATAGCTAGACAATATGTTGAAGGTGTTAGTCCCGTGTTCTCTGTCTATGCCATGATGTTTAGATTGATTCTAATCTAAAAAGTGAGATAACGGAGTTTTACATAAATTCATGCAGTTTTTGAGCTCAGAGTTCTACGTGAATGTATGCAATTTTTGAGCAAAGTGCAATGCAACTCTGCAAGTACAAATTCACCACACAAAACATATGTGTGCATGTGGGTCTTTGTCTGTGTGTGTGTGTCTGTCTGGGTTGGGGGTTGTGAGCGTGAGAAAGTGTATGTGTGTGTATAGTGAGTGCAGAGTGTCTTAAGTCTGTGAGGGGGTGCATGTGTGAGTGTGGGAGTGTGTGTGTCTGTAAGGGTGTGTGTGGGTGTCTGTGTGCGCATCTGTGTGTACGTGTGTCCGCCAAACCTCAAACAGATCGTTGTTCGTAGCAAGCTGCCCGGCTCTCAGGACAACTCCATACAACCCTGTCACGGTAGATGCTGCAAGACGTGTCAGAGTGTAGACATAGATACCACCATTACGCATGGGGACACCTCCCACCTTGGACATGGCAGGTACTCATGTGACTCAGCCAATGTTGTCTATCTTATACGTTGCAGGCAAGGATGCCCGGAGATATGGTACATTAGGGAAACCGAGCAAAGGCTACGACAATGGTTGAATGGGCACCGCACAACAATCAACGGACAGGAGGGTTCCCTCCTAGTTGGGGAACACTTCAGTGGTCCAGGACATTCAGCCTCGGACCTTCGGGTGACCATCCTCCAAGGTGGACTTCGGGACAGGCAGCAGAGGAAAGTGGCCGAGCAGAGGCTGATAGCTAATTTCGGTACCCATAGGGAGGGCTTCAACCGAGACGTTGGGTTCATGTCACATTACAGGTGATCACCATTGCACTATACACACACACAGATACTCCTACACACACACCACACACACACAGGCACTCCTATACACACAGGCACTCCTATACACACAGACGCGCACACAGACACCCACACACACCCTTACAGACACACACACTCTCACACATGCACCCCCTCACAGACTTAAGACACGCACACATACACTTTCTCACACTCACAACCCCCAAAACAGACAGACAGACACACAGACAGACAGACCCACATGCACACATATATTTTGTGGGGTGAATTTGTACTTGCAGGGTTATATTGTACTTTGCTCAAAAACTGCATGCATTCATGTAAAACTCCGTTATCTCACTTTTTAGATTAGAATCAATCTAAGCATCATGGCATAGACATAAAACACAGGGGGCCAACACCTTCAACATATTCTGGATTAGTGGTGGTATTCCTGATGAAAGGCTTTTGCCCGGAACGTCGATTTTACTGCTCCTCGGATGCTGCCTGAACTGCTGTGCTCTTCCAGCACCACTAATCCAGAATCTGGTTTCCAGCATCTACTGTCATTGTTGTTACCTTCAACATATTGTCCAGCTATCACCATTGTTAACAGCTAACCCGAGAATGCAACTTCTTAAAAAAAAGGTTTTGTGATTTACATATGAAAGAAGTGAAACTATCACTGTATTCTAACAGATGAAAGGCTTAACAGACAATCAATTTTTCAATGTATAATTTCAGTTACATCACATTGTAAATTTTTGCTATAAATTCTGTGTTAGGATTGTGCCCTCCCCATCACCTGATGAAGGAGCGTTGCTCCGAAAGCTAGTGTGCTTCTAATTAAACCTGTTGGACTATAACCTGGTGTTGTTTGATTTTTAACTTTGTACACCCCAGTCCAACACCGGCATCTCCAAATCATATTTAAGACAAGATAGTTAGATGCCTTATTATAATTTAAAAACTAATATCCAGGTTTAGTATAGATAATGGAGGGACCTTCCCAGTAAGAAGCATGCCTATCCTTGTGACGTCCTGGAGTATGTGGAAGTGCATGATTACATAATTTGGTCCTGGGTGCTGAGGGTGAAAATCATCAAATCAAATGAGGTGGGTTTCTTGATAGGAAACATGGTCAACACCCCAAAGTGGTTCTACCCATCCCATAATTGGAAAAATATTAGTGCCTTTAGGGATATCATAATGAAGGTGACTGTTGTTACCCTCTCCACATAGGGTTTGAATTCCAGGGGTAAGAGAGATACATTTCTCGTTAAGGCATATGCATGAGATGCGAGGTCCTTCAGAGAAGCAGTGACGACTAATACACTTTATCATAGAACAGGGTATAATTCTAGACACCCTTACGTAAGTGTACTTCCATCCCTTGCCATTGCAGCAATTTGGATAGGATATTGCAGAAAGTCCATAAACAAGTAGCAGGTGGGGATGGGTAATATCTAAAAGAGATATTACGTCCTATAAATACTTTAGTACTATTCCATACCCCCATGTTAGGATGTGGAAGGATAAAAGGGTCAGGGAGTCTCTTGCTGAAGTAAGGGCATAACAAACTACTTCATCCTCTCCAAATATTTTATTATGGGTTTCTGGAAACAAATTGTTTGTGAAGTATAACATCCCCCCCCCTTTGTCTTTTTTTACTACGTGATCTATCTGAAAGGGGACAAGGCTTACCAGGGATGCCAATAGTAGAAATGAAATCAGACTGGCACACAACACCTTTACAGCGTTAAGACCATTGAGACTTGTTCTGTAAATTAACTGTTGAAGCTTTTTGATGCAGTTGACCACTGCAATAGTCATTTTTGGTAACATTTAGTTTCTCGGCACACAAGGAATCCTCCTGTTATAGTTGATACACAGTTTCTGTTTGCTCAGGATCACACAGGTAAACTGTTCCTTGTGCACCAATGCTGGCAATGACAAGTCCATACAGCAGGTCAAGTTCGATGTTTATCATCTCCCCCTTTGCAAGGTTGGAGACCAAGGAGTGTCCATTGTAATAAAGTATAAACCATTTACTCCTTGTATATAAGTATATACAATATACATGTATTCAATTAAAATAGACAGCAGCAAAGAAGTAACACAAACTAATCTAGTAGGGGTCACCCATATTTGAGTATTGCGAGAGTACCTTATTTGAGGCCATAATTTGTGCTCTTCAGCAGGCTAGAAGCCCGAAGAGCAATTTTGAAATAAATAATTCTCAAATTAATCAAATTCAAATAGCCCACTGGAGTGAATATATTGCCCATATTGGCAAAAAGCTCGTTCATTTTAAACTCTGTACTAGAGATTCCCTTCCTACCCATTATTTTCTTACTTTATATGGAAGAGCCCAGGAATGGGTGAATTAAGCAAATCTATTTTCATAAATCCAGCTTTGCTAGAATGTAATACTATTTGAAGTTTTGTGACTAAAAACATCAATATTATCTAAAATTTAGATTAGTTCTGCAATATATTGTATTATTTAAAAAAAACATTAACCTTGTGCCCAATCAAATGGCCTGATCTACAGCTGTAGTTAACAGTATTTAGAATAAGTGTAGAAACAAAGATGGTGATTTTAAGCAGAAAAGTTGGTGATGAATATTGGCTGGGGGGCAATGCTGTCCCCAAATTATGGTAGCATGACACAAAGCTTTCGTACCACACTGAAATTTTTCTAATATTGAACTAACCCTAGAATTTAGACATTGGTACAGTCTTAAAGTTCTAAACCATCACTGTTCAGTATTAAATATCTAAGTGAAGATAATAACTCGGCCAGACACTCCTTCTTAGATCTAACAGCCCAATCCAAAAAATAAATCAAATCAACCAGAGTGTATTCTTATAAGCTCCATACACAAAGCAAAGACATTTCAGCTTAGCATCTATGTATGAAATCAAATCACTTGATAAGTCAGTCAGTAGTATATTGTAATATAAAGTGCCTGTAATTATTTCAGAAATGGAAATTTGTAAACTACTCCAAACACTAAACTCATATGATTACAGTCAGTAAGCCACAGAGAAATCAACTTCTATATTGTGAACTGGCACTGAACAGACAGTCTCATTCCCCTGTGATTTTTGCACCTTCCCCAGGTCTGGTATACCCGTCCTTATACTGTGTCTAACCGGGTTTTGCTAGGCACCCAATGGGATCAGAAGTTTGGGGTGTAAGGCTGCCTGCTTGGCAGCTGCATATACTTGCCCACTACTTTAGAAACAATATCAGTTTCATCAGCATGAGCCGAACATCTTGATAATCATCAGATTGATTGAACAAGATAGCATTACAACATCGCTGCCCCCTTAGGGGTTAAAAATCTTCAATGTTCCCACAAAGCTCCAAAATTTGTGGATCATATTAAAAGTACAATGAAGAGTCAGTGTATATTAGTAGATTTTCCTTTTGATAGGATGAAAGCATGTCGATTTCCAACGTCAGCTCCGAGGTAACGTTAAAGACACATTGCTCCCCATTGGCCACATTTCAACAGTTAAAGCAAGGGCCAGGCATTGGGCCCTAGGGTTTTTGATGTCTTGTTGTCAGTGTCAAAGGTGAAATGCTGGGCCTGTCTGTCCCCATTTTCAGGATCCCCTCGGGAAAAGGTTGAGCAGCAGTGGTCATCAGGTGGGTACGAGGTAGGTTCCGCCCCCAGTGGGTATCGTGGTTCCAACCAACCCTATCAGGGCTGGCATACTGCATTTGGGATCACAAGGGCGCTGGATATAATTTGTTTTACTTGCATCATGGTTCAGTCTAGTTCTGGCTGTCCCAATAGAAAACCACCACTCACCTCACTTGCGACTGGAAATTCCTGGACTGGTTTGTACTGTTGGTCTGGACCCTGATAGTGACTCCAGGTGGAAAACATTGCAAAACCATAGGGTTAATTAAAGGTAATTGAGCTTCTTCATTATTGATCAATTGTTTGTCACTTCCATCAGACAGATAGGCGCATCTTTCAGTCTTGTAATACAAGCCATTCACATTCCGGCTACTCCCAGAATTTTACTGCATTTACATTCGTATCACCCTCGGACATATTGAGCAAATTTGGCTGGTTTGGTCTTGCAGTTAGGGGCATGCTTCATTTACAAACGCTAGTTCCTGGGGTGGGCCCTGATTTAGGATAGCACAGGCCACTCATCCCCATGATATCAGTTATGAAGACTGGATGCTTCATTTTCAAAAGAAGGAAAGGTTTGCAACAAGTGGGTGGTTTAAATTAATGCTAGGGATAGGAGATGATTAGATTAGACTTCCTATAGTGTGGAAACAGGCCCTTCAGACCAACAAGTCCACACCAACCCTCCGAAGAGTTGCCCACCCAGACCTATTTCCCTCTGACTAATGCACCTAACACCATGGACAATTTAGTATGGCCAATTCACCTGGCCTGTACATCTTTGGACTGTGGGAGGAAACCAACACAGACATAGGGAGAATGTGCAAACTCCACACAGACAGTCGCCCAAGTCTGGAATTGAACCCAGGATCCTGGCACTATGAGGCAGCAATGCGAACCACTGAGCCACCAGGCATACAGGAACAAAATCTCAATCCTTAAAAACGGTCAGTATGCCAGGCATAGGCTTGGGATTCCGAGTAGAATCTAAGTTCTTTATTTTATAGTATTGTTGCTTTAACCTTGTTAATATATTCCTCAACCCTAATGGCCTTACATTGTTTTCTCATGTCCCTTCTCTGAAGGAATTAAAAACAAGCAATCCTGCCAATTAATTTTGATTTGGGCTAATACAATTGATTATTATAAATATTAATAATATAAATAGTAATAAATATAATTATTAATAATAAATATCTATAATAATAAATAAAATAATCATTATCTGTAATTCAGGGTGGGAACCCAACAAGTGACTAAAACATTTTTAAAACTGTACTCTGCTGCTTTGTCCTTCTTATTACATCATTCTCTTCTTTTCTGTAGTTGATCTCCTAGCCTCTATTTTCATTTTAACCTTACTTAACTAATTTATCAATTTATGTTTGTCTAGCTTTAAAGCCTGGTCCTAACTATACATTTTGGAATCTTGAGTATCATAATCTGAAAGCTAGTTTTAGGATTTGAATTTTCAGCTAATCAAAAATTGCAAGAGGAGAATAACTAAATAGTCTCGTTCACTTGACCTGGTCACTGTACCACTTGGCTGTGACATTATGGAGCCTGCTAACTCCATGACAATGCGGCAGTGATGCTACAAAAGAAACAGTGATCGATATACCACCCAATTCCTTGATATGTTTGGTTGTCCCTATTGTCCAAAGGGTGGAATGCTGGGTGACAGCAGTGTCTGCTTGAGTCAGGCAGTAGTTCTTCCTCATTTGTTAGGGACACCTAATCATATGGATAGAATTCAGTTTGAATTCAGAGTGGAGTGGTACCAAGCATACTTTATGCATTACTGAATGGGGATCCAGCTGAAGAAGAGTCCGGAAAATAAGTTTCATTTATTTTTGCGGACATTGGAGGATCAACAGAGCTTAGTTCTCTTTGTCTTGTTTTGAGAACAGATCGCTTCTGTGGCAATATATCAATGGTCATTAGTTTTACAATATATATCTGAGTAACATGCAACATTTTATTTTCTTACAGTTGTCAATATAAATTGGAAATTCATTTATTCAGTATTTAATATTTAAAATGTAAAATTTCCCAACTTTGAAATCCACTATAACTACCCAGTTTTAGTCCCTTAATTTAAATCCAAGATTATGTTTCTTAAGTAGTTCTGACCTGTCATTGCTTAATTACAATGGTATAGGTTGTGAAATAACTGGAGGTGCCTTAAAAGGTTTTGTCTATTCAAGTTAAAAAAAATTCTAATGCACGAACAATGGCCCAATCCAATGACATAGATATTAACCATAAGATATTAATTTTTGAGATGATTTATCACAACCTAATGTTGAACTGAAATTTCAATTGTCATTGAGGGAAGAGAATCCCTCAATAAGACTACAACTGTCCTTACCAATAATCACCAATAAAACACAGCAGTCTTAAAATTAAGTGGAAACAAACGAGTCTGAAAAAAAAAGGTTATAATGTTGTCTTCCTCTGTATTAAACTGATTTGAAATCGAATAAGGTTGGCTTTCATGTAAGGAAAGAAGAGATTCGCTAGAAACTGACAGTAGGGCAGTCATGACCTATAAAAAGAACAGGAGTTAATATTTTATTTCATAATCACTGAAGGATCCTTAGCCTTAAAATAAATCATGTTAAATTTCCAAAATGCAAATCAGATTCAAAACAGTCCTGGATCTTGAGCTCCAGGGAACTAAGGACAAACACTTGATCACCAAAAAAAAACAAATGTACATTCAAACCAAATTAAAAAGAGTTAAACTTTCTACGAGCTATAGGCCTTTCTCTCTCTTTCTCTCTCTATATCACACACACACCATACACACAAATGCCATACATACACCCACGCACCATATCTCAGTCTTTAGTACAGTAAGGCAGTCATGACCTGTAAAAAGAACAGGATTTAATATTTTATTTCATAATCATTGAAGGATCCTTAACCTTAAAAGAAATCATGTTAAATTTCCAAAATGAAAATCAGATTCAAAACAGTCCTGGATATCGAGCTCCAGGGAACCAACTTTTTATGAGCTGTAGGGCTTTCTCTCTCCTTCTCTCTCTCTCTCCTTAAAAGAAATCATGTTAAACTTCCAAAATGCAAATCAGATTCAAAACAGTCCTGGATCTCGAGCTTTTTCACATAGTTTCACCAACGTTGAGGATGGATCATCTGTTCTATGTAATTACCCATTTTTAAATTATTTCATATTTATAACAACTAATTTTATTATTCACTAATCAGACTTCATCAAACCCTAATTAATTTCACAAACTTTTTAAAAAAAATTATATTTTATTCTAAAATATCACAATATTTTCTTTTATTAATCAACTTAATTTTTTTTATTATAGAACAATACAGCACAGAACAGGCCTTTCTGCCCTCGATGTTGTGCCGACCTGTGAACTATTCTCAGCTCGTCCTAAAATTCCAAAATCATCCATGTGCTTATCTAAGGATTGTTTAAACCTCCCTAATGTGCCTGAGTTGACTACATTAGCAGTTAGAGCATTCCACGCCCTTACCACTCTCTGTGTAAAGAACCTGCCTCTGACATCTGTCTTAAATCTATCACCCCTCAATTTGTAGTTATGCCCTCTTGTACAAACTGACATCATCATCCTAGGAAAATGTCTTTCACTGTCTACCCCATCTAATCCTCTGATCATCTTGTATGTCTCTACCAATCCCCTCTTAGCCTTCTTCTTTCCAATGAGAACAGACCCAAGTGTCTCAGCTTTTCCTCATAAGACCTTCCCTCCAGACCAGGCGACATCCTGGTAAATCTCCTCTGCACCTTTTTCAATGCTTCCACATCCTTCCTGAAATATGGGGACCAGAACTGTACACAATATTCCAAGTGTGGCTGCATTAGCATTTTGTATATTTGCAGCATGATATTGCGGCTCCGGAACGCAATCCTTCTACAAATGAAACCTAACACACAGTATGCCTTCTTAACAGCACTATCCACCTGGGTGGCAACTTTCGGGGATCTATGTACATGGACACCAAGGTCCCTCTGCACATCCCCACTACCAAGAATCTTTCCATTGACCCAGTACCCTGTGTTCCTGTTATTCTTCCCAAAGTGCATCACCTCACATTTAGCTGCACTGAACTCCATTTTCCACCTCTCAACCCAATTCTGCAGTTTCTCCAAGTCCCCTTGCAGCCTGTAACATTATTCCACACTGTCCACTACTCCACCGACTTTAGTGTCATCTCAAAATTTACTAATCCATCCACCTATGCCTGTGTCTAAGTCATTTATAAAAATGACAAACAGCAGTGGTCCCAAAGCAGATTCTTGTGGCACACCACTAGTAACCAGACTCCAGGCTGAATATTTTCCATCAACCACCACTCGCTGCCTTCTTTCAGAAAGCCAGTTTCTAATCCAAACTGCTAAATCACCCTCAATTCCATGCCTCTGCATTTTCTCCAACAGCCTAACATGTGGAACCTTATCAAAGGCTTTACTAAAGTCCATGTATACCACATCAACTGCCCTTCCCTCATCTATATGCTTGGTCACCTTCTCAAAAAACTTAATGAGGTTTGTGAGAGATGACCAGCCCTTGACGAAACCACATTGACTATCTGAAATCAAATTATTATTAAGTTATTATTACTAGCTATTAGCTTATAATTAAATTCCAAGCCTCCTTTCTACCTATTATAAGCAGATAAATCTTAGTCAATATACTTTAAATTAGCATCAACCACCTGTATTAAATATTGGGGTCAGCAGCCTCTGTAATAGTCACAAATATCAGGGGCCTCCTACCTCCCTAATAATCTCATATATCAGGGCCTCCTGCCCCCATAACAGCCACAAATATTGGAGGCCTCCTGCCTCCCTAATAATCACAAATATCAGGGAACTGTTTTAATACAGGCAGTTAACTGTTAAGGAGGCAGGAGGCCCCGATATTTATTATTATTAGGAAGGCAGGAGGCACTCGATATTTATTGAATTAGATTAGATTACTTACAATGTGGAAACAGGCCCTCCGGCCCAACAAGTCCACACTGCCCCGCCGAAGCGTAACCCACCCATACCCCTACATCTACATCTACCCCTTATCTAACACTACGGGCAATTTAGCATGGCCAATTCACCTGACCTGCACATCTTTGGACTGTGGGAGGAAACCGGAGCACCCGGAGGAAACCCACGCAGACACGGGGAGAACGTGCAAACTCCACACAGTCAGTCGCCTGAGGCGGGAAATGAACCCGGGTCTCCGGCGCTGCGAGCCAGCAGTGCTAACCACTGTGCCACCGTTTCTCTTTGTTTCTCTTTGGACCACTTGAGAATGTTAAAACTTTTGAGTCCATCAGCCTCTGATAACCGCCGAGGATACAAATATCCAAGTTTTTTTAAATCTGGAAATTGTTGAAGCTCGGGAGATCAAAGTTTTTTACTAAAACTCGGAAATTAATGAAGCTCGAGAGATCGAGGTAGTTGTTTAATTTCTCTGTTTTTTCTTGTTCTACATTATCAATTCTTTATATCTAATTCCAAGATTTAACAAATATGCTTGTAAAACTATGTTTTATTTCCTGAAAATGCATTTGCTGGGATATATTGGCTTATGCGAATGCCTTTATTTTGTTTGTTCTTTTGAGAAAGATGTTACTGTTTCCAAGTGTGCATTTATTAACTGATTTTATTTGACAGTTCCTATACTTTCTATTTGTAGCATCACAAATGATTTGGTAAAGTAGGGTAAGAATTTGAGATGACAATGGTTTCAAATAACTTCACACGTTTATTTTTAGTCTAAGTCTACTTTTGTTCTGTCCTCACAGAAGAAAACACAAATAACTTAGCAGAAATGCTAGGAAAGCAAAGGCTTTTTTGGGAAGGAAGAATTGAAGGAAATTAATATTGGTTTAAAAGAAAGTGTTAGAAAAATTAATGGAATTGAAAACTGATAAATCCCTAGGCGTTAGAATCTACATCCCAAAGTACTAAAGGAGGTGACCACGGAAATAATAGTTGCATTGATTGTCATCTTGCAGCACTCTATAGATTCTGGAATAATCCCAGCAAATTGTAGGATGGCTATTGTAACCTCATTATTTAAAAAAAAGGACGGAAATAGGAAACTGGAATTACAAGCTGTCAAACCTAATGTCAGTAGTAGAGAAAATGCTGGAGCCTATTATAAAGGACACGATAGCAGAATATCTTGGAAATAGCAATAGGATTACACAAAGTTAACAGGGGATTCATGAAAGGGAAATTATGTTTGACAAACTAGTTGATCTTTTTTGGGAAAATTACTAGTAGATTTGATGAGGGAGTACAAGGCGACATGGAGCAGTTGAATTTTCAGAAATCTTTTGATAAAATCCTAAATTAGAGGTTAATATGCACAATCAAGACACATAGGATTAGTGGTAATATATTGGCTTGGATTGAGGATTGGTTAGAAGACAAGAAGCCATGTAGGAATAATGGGTCTCTTTTAGAATGGAAGGTGATGACTGGTGGGGTGCCACAGGGATCAATGTTTGGGCCCCAGTTATGCATAGTATATGCCAACGATTTCAACGAGAGAATTAAATGTAACATTTTTAAGTTTTCTAGTGACACAAAAGCATGTGGGATTGTGAATGATATGGAGGATGCAAAGTGGCTTCAACTCAATTTAGACAAGTTCATTGAGTGTGTAAATGAAGAGATAGTATAACGTGGATAATTGTGAAATTGTCTACTTCAGTTGCAAAACTGGAGTGGTAGAGGATAATTTAAATGGTGATAGACTGCGAAAAGTTCATATACTAAAGGACTTGGGTGTCCTTGTACTCTGGTCATCGAAAACTAGCATACAGTTGCAGCAAGCAGTTAGGAAGGCAAATGGCATTACAGAAGGCCGTGGAAGAAACTTACTAAATATATTTAAGAAAGAAATAGATAAATTTCTTGTAGTTAAAGGTGTCAACGTTAATGGGAGATAACAGGATTATGGTTTTGAGATAGATCTGTCATGGCCATGTTGAATAGTTCAGGAGGCTCAATTGACCACATGTTCTTCTCCTCCTGTATTCTGAGTTCCTATCATTTCTTTGTGTTCAAACATTAGATAAAGACATCATGCATTTTGCACTCTCAAAACTTAACCATTTTCTCCCAGCTCTCACAATGTGTCAGTGTTTGTGTCTATGCTCCACATAGTTAATATGTGGTGTTGTTGAGGCAAGATGTCACTGTGAATCAACCTGTTCAGACATATCACAATTCCAGAGTAAGAATGAGACTTGAACCCAGACCTTCTAAACAAAGGCATATACACTACCACTGCACCACGAGACCTGGAGCACACATTTACACAAAAATTGAATCCATTAAGTACCAAGACAAAGAACATTCTGATGTCTGAACTTTAACAATGTTTATGTTTAACAAGGAAGTCAATGCTTATTGGGCAGGTGTAACTGTGGAATGAAGCCACACCATTTTGAGCAGACATTATCTTATTGAGAGCAGACTCAAGGAGCCAATTGGTCTGTTCCTGTTACTCCTCCTTTATAAGTATTTTTAATTAACCTCTTTAGTTTATTTCAACTTCATTTTGATTTAGACCCTTCTCCCTTCAACGTCTCCCTCAGCTTTGATGGTTTGCATTGCCCTTAATGATCTTTGGACATAAGTTAATCAATTAGAAAATGAATGATTTACTGGTGGGGGTGAATAGATTGAAAAAAATGAGTGATATAGTGACAGAAAAAAATCAGTTGTGTGTTAGAGTACTTCTAGATATAAGAAAAAAAAATCAACCTGTTTCAGCCATTGCTGGGCATTGCATATAATTTGAACAATTGGAAAAAATTATAATTTAGTGGTGGGGAATAATTACAGACTGGGAGCAATTGCTCCACAGAAAGGGCACAGTAGACATGCGGACACTGTTTAAGGAACAGTTGTTGCAAGTGATGCATGAATTTGTTCCTGTGAGACAGGTAAGAAGTGGTAAGATTAAGGAGCTTTGGATGACAAGAATAGAGGAGCTTCTCGTCAAAAGGAAGAAGGCAGCTAATGTAAGGTGGAGGAAGCAAGGATCTAGCACAGATTTAGAGGATTACAGGCTTGTTAGAAAGGAGCTCAGAAATGGACTGACAAGAGCCAGGAGGGAATATAAGAAAGGCTTGGTAGGAAGGATTATGAAGAACCCAAAGGCATTTTACTCATTCGTGAAGAATAAAAGAATGATCAGGGAGAAGGTAGGGATGATCAGGGATAGCGTAGGGAACTTGTGCGTGAAGTCTCTGCAGATAGGGGAAGCCCTAAATAAGTGTTTTGCCTCCATTTTCACTAAGGAAAGGGACCTGTTGTGAATGAGAACTTTATGGAGCTGGGATATTGGCTTGAACAGATCAAGCTTGATGAAGTTGATGTTCTGGTAATTTTGGCGAACATTAAGATTGATACGTCCCCAGGGCCAGACCAGATTTATCCTAGGTTACTTCAGGAAGCGAGAAAGGAGGTTGCTAAGCCGTTGATGAAGATCTTTGCTTCCTCACTCTCCACAGGAGTCATACCGGAGGATTGGAAGGAGGTGAATTTTGTTCCACTTTTCAAGAAAGGTAATGGGGAAATCCCTGGCAATTACAGATCAGTCAGTCTTATGTCTGTGATTAGCAAAGTTTTGGAAAGAATACTGAGGGATAGGATTTACAACTATTTGGAAAAGCATAGCGTGATTAAAGGCAGTCAGCATAGCTTTGTGAGGGGCAGGTTATGCCTAACTAATCTTATTGAGTTCTTCAAGGAGGTGACAAGACAGGTCAACAAAGGTTGAGCAGTAGATGTGGTGTATGTGGGCTTCAGCAAGGCATTTGATCAGGTTCTTCATTGTAGGTTCATTCATAAAGTCAGGAGGTTTGGAATACAGGCAGATTTGGCTGTGTGGATTCAGAATTCGTTGGCTGAAGAAAGTAGAGAGTGGTTGTAGATGGAAAGTATTCTGCCTGGAGGTCAGTGTTGAGTGGTGTTGTGCAGGGCTCTGCACATTGTAGTTTTTATAAATGACTTGGATGAGGAGAGTGAGGGGTGGGTTAGTACATTTGCAGACGGCACAAAGATTGGAGGTGCCATTGATAATATTGAGGGCTATTGCAGGCTGCAGTGTGACATGGACAGGATACAGAGCTCGGCTGAGAAATGGCAGATGGAGTTCAACCTGGATAAATGCGAAGTGATGCATTTTGGAAGGTCGAACTTGAATGCTGGTTATAGGATTAAAGACAGAATTCTTGGCCGTATGGAAGAACTGAGGGATCCCTCAAAGTTGCCACCCAAGTGGACAGGGTTTTTAAGAAAGCATGTGGTGTTTTGGCTTTCATTAACAGAGGGATCGAGTTTAAGAGCTATGAGGTTTTGCTACAGCTCTACAAGTCCCTGGTGAGACCACACTTGGAATATTGTGTCGACTTCTGGTCACCCTACTATAGGAAAGATACAGAGGCTTTGGAGAGTGTGCAACGAAGGTTTACCAGGATGCTGCCTGGACTGGAGGGCTTGTCTTATGACTTTTCCCTCTAGAGAGAAGGGGAAAGAGAGGAGACCTGATCGAGGTATACAAGGTGAGGCATGGATACAGTCAATAGCCAGAGACTTTTGCCCAGGGCAGGATTGACTGGGACGAGGGGTCATAGCTTTAAGATATTAGGAGGAAGGTATAAAGGAGACATCAGAGATAGGTTTTTTTACACAGAGTTGTGAATGCATGGAACGTGTTGCCAGTGATGGTGGTGGAAGCAGAGTCATTAGGGACATTTAAGCGCTTGCTGGACATGCGCATGAGCAGCAGTGAATTGAGGGATGCGTAGGTAAGATTATTTTTTGTTAAATTAGGAGTAATCCTTGGCACAACATCCTAGGATGAAGGGCCTGTTCTGTGTTGTATTTTTCTGTGTTCTACAGAATCCCTACAGTATGGAACCAGGCCCTTCAGCCTATCAAGTACACACTGACCCTCCAAAGAGCATCCCACCCTGAACCACACCCGCACTCACTCCCTGTAACCCTGCATTTCCCATGGCTAATTCATCTAGCTTGGACATCCCTTGACACTATGGGCAATTTAGCATGATCAATCCACCTAACCCTCACAACTTTGGACTGTGGGAGGAAACTGGAGCACCTGGAGGAAATCTGTGCAGACAGTGGGAGAATGTGCAAACTCCACACAGTCACCCAAGGGTGACATCAAAGCTGGGTCCTTGGCACTATGAAGCACCAGTGCTTATCACTGAGACAAAGTGCCACCTCAAATGGATGAAAAGAACCACAGATGATTTGGTGATGAGAAAAAAAGTTCAGTTGTATGTAATAGCACACCTGAATATGTATATAAAAACACAGAAAGCATTTCTGGATAAAGTGAATTACGAAGAAATGATCTGTTTACAGTGCTCTGGTGTTGTCCCCACCTCTGAGCCAGCTAGAGATGGATTCAAGTCTCACCTTCTACAGAGGTAGGTAATAACATCTCTGAACAGGTTGACTAGAAAAAATAAAAATCTTGTTCAGGAGGCCCAGCTTCAAGTCCCACATGCTCCAGAGGTGTGTAATAATGTTTCTGAACAGGTTGATTCAGAAAATAACAAAATAACCTGTTCAGACATGATAGGGCACATCTCTGTAGCAGTTGTAACTTGAACCATAATGTTCTGACCCAGAGATTGGAACACTGATTCTGTGCCAAATGGTCATTTGCATGTTACTCAGATTGAAAAATCATTCCAATTGAATCATCTTAAATTTATACAATAATAGTAATAATAATAATATATATATGTATACGCACATTGTATATTACTGGTTGAGTAATATACCTGATTTGCAAGTGGTGGGTTTCTTTGCAATTTGCACCAAAAAGAGCTGAGTTAGCATGGCTTCAACAAGTGGGGTCCATGCCTAAAAGTCTATTAGATTTCTTTAAGGAGGCAATGAGCAAGATAGATCTTAGAATCACGACAGTATGGAACCAGGCCATTTGGCCCAACAAATCCACACTGAACCTCCAAAGTGTAACCCATCCAGACCCACCCTGCCCTATTATTCTACATTTATCCTGACTAATGCACCTAACTTACACATCTCTGAACAGTACAGGCAATTTAGCATGGCCAATCCATGCAACCTGGCACATCTTTGGATTGTGGGAGTAAAACCAGAGCACCTGGAGAAAACCCACACAGACACAGGGAGAATGTGCAAATACCACACAGACAGTGGCTAGAATCGAACCTGGGTCCCTGACGCTAACAATTGAGCCACTGTGCACAGCCAGTAGACATAATCTGGTTGGATTTCCAGAAGGTCATGGATACTGTGTCGCACAGAATGTTGTCAAATAACATGAGAGTGCATTGTTTTAGGGACAAGGTACTGACATGGATAGAGGGTTGGCTAACTGTCAGAAAGCAGCGAATGGATTTAAAGGGATCTATTTCAGGATGGCAGCTGGTGACTAGAAGAGTTCCAGTGTTGGGACCACAGCTAATCATGTTATTCATTACTGATCTGAACAAAGGATTTGAGGGCATTGTTGCTAAGTTTGTAGGTGACACAAAAATAGACAGAGGGGTAAATAGTGTTGAGTGAGCAGGGAGGCTGCAGAAGAATTTGTAAGGTTAGGACAGTGGGCAAAGAAGTGACAGATGGAATATAATTTAGGCAAAGGTGAGGTTATGCACTTTGACATGAAGACTGTTTTCTAAATGGGAAAACTTGTCCATGCTACTCATCTGCGATGAGGAAGGGATCTCATTGAAACTTAGAGAACAGTGGAAGGCCTGGATAGAGTGGATGATGTTTCCACTAGTAGGGAATACAAGGACCTGAGGGTACAGCCTCAGAGTGAAGGAAGGACCCGATAGGACGGAGATGATGAGGAATTTCTTCAGCTAGAGATGATGAATCTGTGGAGCTGGTTGCTGCAGAATACTATGATGACCAAATCATTGGATGTGTTTAAGGAAAAGATAGATAGGTTCTTGATTAGCAAGGGGATCAAATGCTACTGGAAGAAGGCAAGAGAATGGGATTGAGGAACACATCAGGCATGGTCAAATTGCAGAGAAGACTTGGTGGTCTGGATGACCGAATTCTACTTCTATACTTTATGGGCATTTGAAGCCATAAAACTGCTGTAAAAAACGTTCCAAAGGTCTCGTGAGATAAAACTAAATTCGTTGGAATAACAGATAAAAATGTCTAGACAAGTCTAAAACCAAGGGACGAAAATCTGCGTGGAAAATGCAATGGGCTCACTCAATAAGAAAACAGAACGTTACATTTAAATACCTTTAGGGCATTCAGTGAAGAGTCGAGAGACTGCACATTCACTTTCACAGGAATGTACATTCAGCGGCAGGTTGGAGCTGCGCACGCGTAGTCCGGCGGCTGTGTGGGGAGGAGAGTGTGTACATGCGCCGTCTCTGGGCTTTGACATCTGTGTGCTCTGGGGTAGGGAAAGGGTCTTCCTTCTCACAGAGTGATTGTATTTCTATCTGATCAATGCCTGATTCGCGCTGCACTTCAAACCGGTCGTTGATAGTGTGAGCAGAACTGTGAAGCCGAGGCCGGCGAAGATCGACGCGTGCATCGTGGACTTTTATTCTTTGAATTTGCCTCCTCCAAGGAGTTAATGTTTGCCGCGAAGTGGGAGGATAACATCAGGCTCACGTTCATCTCGAGCGGCGGCCTGTCAAGATTTATATTTGAGAACGCCAGTTTTATTTTGCTGCTTAGGATTGTTTTGAAGCAAAGAAATCGGTTTTAGGAGGAGGCGGCGTGTGACGTGGCGCAGCAACTGACATGGAGCCCGGGGAGGAAATAGGTAATTGGGCGATCGGTGTTACTGGGGCAGGAGCTGAGGCCAGGGGGCTAGGGGATTACTAGCTGCTGTAGCTTTCCTCTATGGATTACAGCACTGCAGAACTCATGGTTAATACATCAAAAACAAACCGATCGGCTCATTCATTGCAAGCAAAATCACACTATTGCTGTGCTTATGAGGAGGAAAAGGAACTTCCATGAAAGCAAAACAAAAACAAATGTTGTTTATGATGAAACTGACTACATTTGGAGGTGCGAACGGTTTGTTTTTCGATTAAAGGGACTAGCTTCTTTTTAATTATTTGCCATTTGTCCAACACTGAAATTTATAAATGTACCCAGGATATAAAAGACATCTGGGTGGGTACGTGAAAAGGAAGGACAAATGGGCAAAATGTTGGTAAATGGGAATTAGATTCGTTCTGGTGGCAATGAAGAGTTGGACCAAAGAGTATTTTTTTCCATTTTATATATCTCTGTGATGCAATGTGAAATAATTTATTTTGTTGAATGTGGATAGCATCATTCATACATTAGAAGCAAAGTTTGACAACAATTTCTGGTTGGTATGGATGATTGGACAGAAGGCACTGTTTCCATGCTGTATAACTCTGAGTCTTCATGAGTCTACCTTGTTGAAAGCAGAACATTTCCTTCATATATTAGAAACAAAGTTTGACATCAGGTGTATCTTTTTGGAATTAAAACTGTTTATATCAGTGTTCATTTTTCTCATGTGGCTGTGGTCAGATAAGACAGAACTAGGGATGTCTTAAATTTTGTTTTGGTTAAGATATGTGGTCAAACAATTGGTCTTGCCTATTTTTGTAAGGGATTCAACTCAAAATGTAACAGGGTGTGGTGGGCAAGTTGTTGGAAGGAATCCTGAGGGACAGGATTTACATGTATTTAGAAAAGCAATAACTGATTTCGGATAGTCAACATGGCTTTGAGCATGGAAAATCGTGTCTCACTGACTTGCTTGAGTTTTTTTGAAGAAATAACGAAGAGGATTGATGAGGGTTGAGTGGTGGAGGTGATCTGTATGGACTTCAGTAAGGAGTTCGACAAAGTTCCTCGAGACTGGTTAGCAAGGTCAGTTCACATGGAATACGTGGAGAATTAGCCATTTGGATACAGAACATGTTTGAATGTAGAAGACAGAGGGTCATGGTGGAGGGTTGTTATTCAGACGGGAGGCCTGTGACCAGCCATGTGCAACAAGGATTGGTGCTAGGTCCACTGCTTTTCATCATTTATGTAAATGTTTTGAATGTGAATGTAGAAGGTATGGTTAATTAGTTTGCAGATGACATCAACATTGGAGGTGTAGTGAACAGTGAAGAAAGGTACTTCAGAGTACATTGGGATCTTGATCCAATGGGCCAATGGGCTGAAGAGTGGCAGTTGGAGTTTAGTTCAGATAGATGTGAAGTGCTGCATTTTGGAAAGGCAAATCAGAGCCCGACTTATACACTTAATGTTAAGGTCTTGGGGACTGTTGCTGAACAAAGAGACTTTGGAGAGCAGATTCATAGTTCCTTGAAAGTTGATTCACAGGTAGATAGAATAGTGAATAGCGCATTTGGTAGGCTTGGTTTTATTGGTCAGTACATTGAATATAAGGATTGGGAGGCCATATTATGGCTGTACAGGACACTGATTAGGCCAGTTTTGGAGTACTGTATGCAGTTCTGGTCTCCATCCTATCAGAAGGATGTTGTGAAACTTGAAAGGATTCAGAAAAGGTTTACAAGGATGTTACCAGGGCTAGAGAGTTTGAGCTATAGAGAGAGGCTGGATCAATTGGGGCTATTTTCCGTGGAGAGTTGGAGGCTGAGGGATGACCTTATGGAGGCATAAAATCATGAGGAACATGGCTATGGTGGATAGATATGGTCTTTTCTCTGTGGTCTGAAACTAGAGGGCATAGGTTTAAGATGAGAGTGGAGAGATTTAAAAGGGACCTAAGGGGCAACCTTTTCATGCAGAGTGTGGTACGTGTATAGAATGAGTGATCAGAGGAAGTGTTGCAGCTTGGTACAATTGCGCAATTAAAAGGCATCTGAGTGAGCATATGAATAGGAAGGGTTTAAAGGGATATGGGCCAAGTGCTGGCAAATAGAACTAGATTTATTTCAGATATTTGGTTGGCATGGATGAGTTGGACTGCATGGTCTGTTTCTATAGTTTGCATCAATGTTGGCTCAGAAAAACCTATGAAGGAACGTGCCTTAACATCAACAGGATAGGACTGAGAATAAGCTGGATTGAAAGAAAAATATTTAGTTGTATTTGTTTGCTTCACATTGAAGTAGGCAACTATGGCATGAGCAACTTGGAATTGATACAATTATGCAAAATGGTGCTGGTTTTCTTGATATTAAACTGATATTTAACTGTCTCATGCTTATCAAATAACATTTCTATTTAAAGACAAGCTCAGTTGTAGAAACTTTTCCTGAAGCAATTTGGATCATAAAATAGGAAGAAAGCTAGTTCCTTAAGTTTGTCCAATAATTTCATGAGATTGAGATTGATCTGAGACTTAAAATCAAATTTTCTATAGTTACCACATATCCTTTTTGCATTTTAGATGACAGAACTCTGTTGGCCTTGGCTTTAAAGTTATCAACATATTTGGCATTAGTTTCTGATTGTAGAATATTCCAAAATTCTTGATATGTTGAGAGGGCAAGAATGCATATTCATGTATTGTCTTTCACTTTGTCAGGATGTCCAAAGTGTTTCAGTGTTCTTTTTGAATTGTAGTAACACCTCGGTGGGTCTGTATGGAATTTATATGTTGCATGAGGCTATGCGGGCAGTACAAAAGCAAAATACTGTGAATGCTGAAAATTAAGCAATACTCCTTTTATTCATTCCCAGTGATGTCCACATTCAATTAATACCAGCATATATTGCCTTTCACTGAATTGCTTGCTGGGTCACTTTTAAAGGACGTATATGAGAGTTGACTGCCTTGCTTTGGGTCTGCAGTCACATACAAGGCAGACCAAATAAGGATGGCAGTTTTTCTTCCCTGAAGGACATTAATTAACCAAATGGATTTTGTGACAATGCACAATAGTTACCTTGTTGCTATTAGATTGTAATTCCAGATTTTATTGAATTAAAATTTCAAGATTTTCTATTGATTATTTCAACCCATATCCCAACATCATGAGCCCTGATCTGTGGGTTACTCATGCAATGATGTTACCACAGCATACCCATCACTTGCCAAACACTGTCTGACCTTCCCATGTACATATGCTTAGTTATCAGAAGTGTTCTTAATCTTGCAATCAGAACCAATAAGCTAAGTCGATATCGAGCTTGAGTCATACTGAAGCTTGTTTCCATTTTATAGATTTATCCACATTTACAGCACAGAAAGAGGTCATGCAGCTCATTGTTCCCATACTGGTCAACAAAGATCTGACTACACTTATCTAATTTTCTGGCTGTCGGCCCATAGCCCTAGAAGCTGTGTTAATGTATCATAGAATGCCTACAGTGCAGAGAGAGGCATTTTGACCCATTAAGTCTGCACCTAACTTCCAAAGAGCATCCCAGTCAGACCCAGCATCCCCCATCTTAGCCCCATAAGCACATATTAACCTTGGCTAATCCATCTATCTCTGCACATTCTTGGACACTATGGGCAATTTAGCGTGGCCAATCCACCTAACTTCCTTTGGATTGATTAAAAATAACATGTAACGTCTTTGGATTGTGGGAAGAAACTGGAACATTTGGCAGAACTCCGCACACACTCCTGAGATTGGGATTGAACCTATGTCCCTGGCACTGTGAGGCAACAGTGCTAACCACTGAGCCACCATGCTGCCCTAAAATGAATCTCTAAATACTGAAAGTTTTTGAAAATTTGTGACTGAACTATCCTTTCAGGCAGAGAGTTCCAGATTCCCACTACACTCTCTTGTTGAAAACATTTCTCTTCAATTCTGCTATTAGCCTTCTACCTTCTTTGTTGAATCCATGCCCCCAATTATTGAAGTTTCCTGAAGAAGGGCTTATGCCCGAAACGTCGATTCTCCTGCTCCTTGGATGCTGTCTGACCTGCTGTGCTTTTCCAGCAACACATTTTTCAGCTCTGATCTCCAGCATCTGCAGTCCTCACTTTCCCCCAATTATTGACCCTAATATGAATTGGAAAAATGCTTTCCTTTTTATCCTATATCCTCTTTATCTGCGTCTCATCATCTTATATATTTCTGTCAGGTCTCTTCTCAATCTTTGCTGCTCCAAGGCAAACAACTCAAACCTATTCAATCTTTCCTCATAGTTCAGACCCTCAAGTTTGGTCAGTATCTGAGTAAATCTCCTTTAACTCTTTCTTGTGCAGATTCAGCATTCCTATAATGTGGTGACCAGAATTAAAAGTAGAATCCTAGTGCGGCCTGACCAGCTCTTTATGTAGTTTTAGACAAGTTTAGTGATTAAAAGAAACTGCAGATGCTAGATAGGCAGGAGGCTGTAAGCTGGCCTCCTTTATTTGGGTCTAGTGTGACATCTGTGTTCTATGGCTTAGTTAATAAATGCAAACATCCCAGATGCCACCTTAACCACTTTATTTACCTGCCCTGCTACCTTCAGGAATCAATGGGAAAATAGACCAAGGTCTCACTGAACTGCAGTAGTTTTTTGGATCCTATCATTTAGAGTGGGCTCTCTTGTTATGTTTGCCTTCCCGAAGTGCATTATCTCACATTTTTCTGAGTTGAATTCCATTTGCCATTGCTGTGTCCAGCTGACCAGTCTGTTGATATCCTTCTGCAGTTTATGGCTGTCCTTCTCAATATTTACTGCCTCCAATGTTTGTGTCATCTGAGAACATCTTGACCCTATCCCCTACATTTAATTCCAAAATCAGTCATGTATACTACAAACAGTAAGGATCCCAGCAATGAACCCTGCAAAACCCCACAAACCTCTCTCTACCATCACCCTCTACTTCCTGCCTCTTAATCAATTAGCTTGGATCCCATGGGCTTCTTTTCTTGATTGGGCTATTATGAGGGACCTTAGCAAAAGACTCTCTGTGGTTCATGTAGACCACATCAGATGCAATACCCTCAACTGTTCATTAAGTCCTCAAGATCTAGATTGACACCTCTGTCATCTGAAAATAGATAAAGAATAAGGAAGTTGCAGTCAATTTCGGTGTTGCTCCTGAAGCACAGTAACACTGGTACATCAGCACTGGATTTGGTGTGCAACCAGTAGGTATAAAGAAGTGTGATATCTATCCACCAGATACTCACTAAAAATTCCAAAAAAGCTAGGATTTATTTACGTAAAAGTAATTGAATTTTTAAACACCGTGTCATGTCTTACTGGCTACAAAACAAATTTCTTGGTCTCTCTAAATTTTCCTGACATGAGGAAAAACTCATTCTTTTACATTTTAAATATAACTGGAAATCTAGAACTTTTTCCTTACCTCTCTTCATCTCATCTTTCTTTCTCTCATTTTCAGTCATTGTACAAGATGTTGCATTAAGTATTCTAATTTTCACTTCTGATTTAGATGTTTTGTGCTGAAGGGACGGTTTGTCAGTTGCAGAGGCATGCTACTTCTTTCCTTGGCTTACATGGGTCTCATCTTGTGTAGAGGGTACTGAAATGCGTGGTATCCCGAAAGTAATAAGATGCTATGAAAATGTCTACAAAAAATCTCCGCTGACTTATAACTTGAATGCGAGATGAATGGTGTACTTTCATCACTTACCACAAAATGTCAGCGAAGGTACTCGAATTGAAAGGCTGCCAAGTTTAAAAGGAACCATATGATAGGAATATTAAATCTGCTGAGTTCAGAACATGGAAATGAATACATCAATCAAGGATATCAATTGCTTAGGAGTACTGTAGTGCACAGAATGTGGTGTAGCCTGATGTCCCACAGACACCTGAGAAATGGATATTATTATGAAGGCGGGGCAGGCCTGGACATAATTTTAGGTAATGCAACCAGGGTTGAAGTATCAGTGGTGGAGCATTTTGCAGACAGCAATCATAACTCTGGTGGATTCAAGATTGTTATCAAAAAGGGCAAGAACGAGCTTGAACTCTAAGTTCTAAACTGGGGGAAGGCCAATATTAATAAGATCAGATTTGGCCAGAGTATTCAAGAAGGAAATAGATAGAGAATAGAGCCAACATGTTCCTACAAAGAGTGAGTGGGACCAACAAATCCAGCAGACTCTGGATTTTGAGGGATATATAGTATTGAGAAAAAAGGCTTCTGGAGGAAAGCTTAAGGGCTCAAGGAAGGGTTTGGAGGGATATGGGCTGGGTGTTGGCAGGTGGAACTAGATTGGATTGGGATATCTGGTCGGCATGGGCGGGTTGGACCAAAGGGTCTGTTTCCATGCTGTACATCTCTATGACTCTATGACTGTAAGAGTATAGAATGTGCAAGTGGAAATTTAAAAAGGAAATAGAGAAGGAACAAGGGGCACAAAATGATAATGGCAGCTAAAATAAAGGAAAATTCCAATGTATTTTACTAGTGCATAAAGGGTAAAAACATAACTAGAATGAATTAAAGCCCATTACGGACCACAAGGTAATTTACACATGAAGCTGGAGGGCATAAGAATGTTCTAAATGAACTTTGCGTCACTGTTCCGTAGTAAGAGGGACACTGGGTGTATGGAAATCAGTGAGAAGGAGTGATAAATCTTTTAAAAAAGATAGAGAGGAGATTCTGAGTGGTCTGGCAGGCTTAATATGAACCCTGGGTGAAATGTATCCTGGGGAAGAAATAGCACAGACACTGGCAACAATGTTTGGTTTCTCTCTGACCACAGGACTCAAGGAAAACCAGTGTGGTACTGTTATACAACAAGTGAGCAAGGGATAGACCAGGCAACTACAGTTTAACCTCAATGGTGAGGAAACAATTGGATGCAATTCTGAGGGATGGGATTAACCCTAATTTGGAGAGGCAGGGATTAATCAAGAACAGTCAGCAATGTTTTGTTAAGGGATCACACAACATCAGGTTATAGTTCAACTGGTTTAATTTGAAGTACTAGCTTTCAGGTGGCTATGGAGCAAGATCTAAGAGAATTTTTAGCTAAAGATCAGTGTCATGTAATTGAAACAATATATTGAACAAACCAAGATTACTGTGAAGTCTTTCATCTTTTAGAATGGGTTGCAGGTTTTGGTTTATTAATATGTAAATCCCAGAACTTCTGTTAAGTTACATTCACAAGATAACTTAAGATTTTAACAAAAAAAATGACATCTTCTAGTGCATTAAGGGTGTGAGGTTAGAGTCTGTCTATATCCCAGTCTTGAGTCAGGCTGGTTCTATTTTCAAAGTAGGAATTTATAAAATGTTATATGGATTGACTGCCTGCAGGTTGTGTGCTTTTTGATCAAAAATAGAATGTATCCGCAAATACAATTCTGTAAATGCAAATTCAACCCCTTGGCATTTGTGTGTACATGTGTGAGAGTGAGTGCGCATGAGAGCATGTGTGCTTGCGTGTGTGCATGCTTGGTAGAGTGTGTGCATGAGTATAACGGAAGAGAAGCCTGCAAGAGGGTGTCTGAGAGAGCGCATGTGTATGAGAGAGGGTCTGCGTGATTGTCTGAGTGTGTAAGAGTGTGTGTGCTTGTGAGAGTATATAGTGTAGTGGGGTCACCCGTAGTGTAACATGAACCTAAGCTTGAGGCCAGCCTCATGGGTAGTGACTTGGCTCTCAGCCTCTGCTTGGTCACTCTGCCTTGTTGCATATCCCGAAGTCTGTCTTGGAGGATGGTCTCCGAGGCCGAATGTCCCTGATGACTGAAGTGTTCTCCAACTGGGAGGGAACGCCTAGTCCACCCCAGTCCAAAACTGGCACTCCACATTATTGTTAAGGGCTGGTCATATTTGACCAACTTGTTTGAATTTTTTAAAGAGCTGACTAGGTGTGTAGAATGAGAACAATGAATTTAAAGTGGTCTACTTGAACTTAGCAAGGCTTTTGACAAAGTCACCCATGGGAGACTGATGGTGTACTTTCAAGAGCCCATGAGATGAAAGAAATTTGTATAATTAGAATTGGCTGAGTGTTAGGAAGCAGTAAATGATGGCTGAGAGGTGTTGTTGTGACTGGAAGCCCATGTTGAGTGAGGTTTTTCTATCATTACTGGGGCCCTTGCAGTTTGTGTTAAGGAGGTTGTCCAGTAGGTTCAAAAATGATATGAAAATTTTTCAGGTGGTAAAGACTGAGGAGGATAGCATTACATTTTAGGAAGATCGAGGCAGGTTGGTCAGCTGGTCAGGAGTTCAAGCCATATAAATGTGAGATGACACATGGGCAGGACAAACAAGGCAAGAAAATACATGGTAAACAATAGGACCCTGAGAAGCACTGATGATCTTGATAATGCATGTCCAACTGAGCCTTTCCATTGGCATAGCAGGCAAATGAAGTGGTTAAGAAGACATATGGTATACTTGCCTTTATTAGCTGAGAAACAGAGATTAAGAATGGGAAGATTATGCTGAAACTGTGTAAAACTGTACAAGTGACAGCTCGAGTATTGTGTGCAGTTCTGGAATCTACACTATAAAAGGGTTGTGATTACATGAAGAGGATGCAGCGTAGATTTAGCAGGATGTTGCCTGGGCTGGAGAATTTATTATGAAAAGTGATTAGATGCCCTGGGGTTCCTCTCCTTGGATCTGAAGAGTCACGATCTAAAATATATAAAAATGTGAGGACCATAGTTGCGGTGGACAGGAAGGAAGGTGAAGGCATCAATGACCAGGGGCATAGGTCTACGGAAAGGGCCAGAGGTTTAGAGGGGATGTGAGGAAATTTCTTCTCACCCAGAGCTTGGTGGGAATCTGGAGCTCACGGTGTATGGGTGATAGAGACAGAAATCTTCATACTATTTAAAAAATATTTAGATGTACACTTGCAATGTTAAGGCATACAGGCTATGGACTGAGTGCTGGTAAATTAGATTAAAATAATTAAATGCTTGTTTTTGATCAATGCAGATTTGATGGAACAAGGACTCTTCTCTTTTTTATGATGCAGACAAATTATCACCCTACATTGCTTCCAAGTGTTTACACTTCATCTGTTTCATTAATGGCTTTTCTGGAAGGAGATCTGCTGTACTTGTCTACATGCATGCATGTGCATCCAGAGTTTCAGCCATGAATTTGAACCTTAAAATAAATTTAAACTTGGAGGGAATGAAGGATAGAAACTGGCAAGGATTGCATTGGAAGTGTAATAGAGAGGTAACAGGTAGTGTGGTGAGTATTTCAGCAGCAGATGAACATTTTTACAGAGGTGAACATGAGTATTTTTGGTGATGGTGCAGATATTTAGTTAGAAACTAATTTTGGGCTCAAGTATGACATTAGATTGTGAACAGCCTGATTGAGATTCTCACAATTGCCAGCAACAGAGTTGAAGTTTGTAGTGTGGACTGAAAATAAAAGCTGTTCAGATGGGGCTAATTTCTGCTTGTCACATTCTGAAGGTCGAATAAGCAATTAGTCAATTTGGTACAAGTGGACTGCTTGAGAAAGGTGGTCATGTGGAAGGGGACTACAGTGCAGATTCAATTCTGTATTCAATGATATTGCTGAAGGAAAGAAAGCAAGACAAATAGGAGAAGGTTATAGGTAGGAACTTTGGGTAAGAGGTAATAGTGTAGGAATGTGAAAAAACTTGTAGCTGATCATTTCTCTGGCTATGCTTAGATAAATAAGAATAGTACTAGATGAGTGCAAATGGACATTGAAATAGTGACATAAGAGGTGGCTGATCAACTGTGTCAAAAGCTGCCGACAGATTTAGAAGGGTTTGTGGGATAAATGACCTTTGTCACAATCACGTAGGGTGTCATTTGTGACTTTGACCTATTTGGTACTGTGGCAGCGTTCAGACCTGACTAATTGATTGTGATTAACTAAAAAGTAATTTGTGTTATGTAACTGTCTTCCACTCGCTGCATTTGTTGGGAGGAATTGCACTGCTTTAAAAGTGGTTCTAATTTGGATGCATGAATTTTGTTTGCCATATTTAATAGTAATTCTCAAATACTGCTACACATCACTATACAGCGAACATTCTTTAGAGTCCTGCATTAGCTGGCTTCTGCCTCCAACTCATTTGCTGGGACAGTGGTGTCAACAAAAGGATAGAATTACCATGATGATGAATGATACTGAGACAGCTCTGTATACCAAGAAATGGAATGTTTACGGATGTATGGCATGACCAATTGTACAGATCATCAAAATATCAAAGTTTTAAAAGCTACATTTAGCATGGCTTTTAAATTTTTTGCATGTTCTTACATTTCCTAATACGCATGTAAAGGTATTGCTCTTGGGGGAATTCCCAATTTTATAATTGCATTCTTTTTTAAAGAAAGAGTGACATTCCTTGAATTTTTTTGCACAATCACACAACCTTCATTAGCGTTTTTGTTTTAATGGATTGTGAAGTAATGGCATTTTTACTGATCGAAACTTAACTGACATTTTTTATCCTTGATTCCAACTGATGAATGACATTCTCCTGCAAGTGCACCAGTATTAGCTGTTCTGATCTTAACAGGTGCTGCTTGACCAGCTGCATATTTCTAGCATTTTCTGCAATTATTTTAACTTTCCAGTTTCTGCAGGTTTTAGTGTTCATTAGTGTACAATTAATTATTTCTGAATAAGTTTCACATGTCTGTAGGAATAGAAATTTTATGGGTTAAAGTAAATGGATTTCAAGTTCTTTTCCAATTCTCTGTTACTGGTCATGTTGCTTTCTTAAAATCTGTGCAATGCATGAATCCAGAATAATCAAAAGATACTGTAATAATAAACATCCAAAAATAATTGTGTATTGCTTTTGTAGACATGGACGTTATGAAACCTCTAATTGAAGTGACTCATAGTTCTGAAGGTGGTGTATCAGATGAAGAACAAGAACCTGAATTAACAGACTTACAATTACGACAACCTGCTGATGAAGAGGGAATTTCGTAAGTGTTTGTTATCTTAAAATTAGATTAATGTTTTATGTTTTCATGAAACTTTCTTATGAGCTCTTCTCATCTTTTCAAAAACATTTAATTTACTTCTAGATATTATACCAAATTCACTTGTTAGGTCAGAACAATGACATATCATGCAGTTGTCAGGACTTGATGGCACCTATCTCAGGATACTGACGGAAGCAAGAGACGAGATTGCTGTGGCCTTGACAGATATCCTTGTATGCAGTCTAGCCACAAGCACCCTCCCAGATGACTGCATATTAGCTAACATTGTTTCTCCTTTGTTTAAGCAGGGCAAAGGGGTAACCTAGGACATCTTTGATCAGTGAGTCTTGCATTAATGGTAGGAAAATTATAGGAGAAGATTCTTAGGGACCGGATTTACTCACATTTGGAAAATAATTGATTTCTTAGGGATAGTCAGCATGGCTTTGTGCAGGGAAGGTCTTGTCTCACACATTCGATTGAGTTTTTGGAGGAAGTGACAAAAGTGATTGAAGGTAGGGCAGTGGATGTTGTCTACGTGGACTTTACTTAAGTATTTGACAAGGTGCCACTCAGTAGGCTGGTCCAGAAGATTACATTACGTGGGATCCCAGATGAATTGGTTAGTTGCGTATAAATTTGGCTTGCACCTTAACCTGAGATTTGAGTTGAAAGGAATTTCTTCACTCAGTAAATCTTTAGAAGTGTCTATTCCAGAGAATTGTGGAAACTGAATTATTGAACATGTTCAAGACTGAAGTCAATATGTCTCTGATGAATTGTGATATTCAGGGAAATGGAGATAGTGCATTTTTTCTGGTCAATGTTTCTTGTCATCCAGGGTTCCCTATTCATTTGAACCTTGCCTTTCACCCTCACAGGAACATATAAACCTTTGTGCTCTGGCTATATCACTTTTAAAGACCTCCCACTTGCCAGAGTTCCCTTTGCCTGGAAACACACTATTCCAGTCAAGCCCTGCAAGCTCCTGTCTAATTACATAAATTGATCTGTGATTTGTACAAGGGTATAGTAAACATGACTTCTAAGATTTTCAAATGATTACTAAATGAGTGGAAAGAAAAATAATGAGGGAGAACAGATGCAGATTCAGAAGGGTTTGAATTTATTGGGTCACAATCAATATATCACAGATCTAAATCATTTTGCATGTGTATTTAAAAGAAAATGAAATACATGTTAAGTAGATTGCTACCGAAGTTTGTTAACTTTTTATGGAGGGGGCAGTGAAAAGGATTTCAAGACACGTATAGCTAGTCGGGTCATCAGGCCCAACATGAATTGGTTAGGTAAAAATAATGACTGCAGATGCTGGAAACAAGATTCTGGATTAGAGTGGTGCTGGAAAAGCACAGCAGTTCAGGCAGCATCTAAGGAGCAGAAAAATCGATGTTTCAGGCAAAATCCGTTCATCAGGAATACAAGCAGAGTGCCTGAAGGGCACTTTCTCCCCACCCCCACCCTCCTCACATTTATCTCTCCCATCGTGCACATGACCTGTCCTACCTGCCTATCTTCTTTTCCACCTATCCACTCCACCCTCCTCTCTGACCTATCACCTTCATCCCACCCCCATCCACCCATTGTACTCTTTGCTACCTTCCCCCACCCTCCTCCCTGACCTATCACCTTTGTCCCCACCCCCACTCATCTATTGTACTCTATGCTACTTTCTCCCCACCCTCCTCTCATTTATCTCTCCATCCTTCAGGCACTCTGCCTGTATTCCCGATGAAGGGCTTTTGTCCGAAACGTTAGTTTTCCTGCTCCTCGGATGCTGCTTCAACTGCTGTGCTTTTCCAGCACCACTCTAATCCAACATGAATTGATGTCCGTTTGTGGCATTTTTGCTTATGCTTTATCCTTACACAGTCACCCAAAAGGGTGAGGAGGGATGAGGTAGTTAATGGAAAATTTACTTTGAATCAGGTTTTGAAACATTGTATTCAATTTTATGGCAGCATCTTGAGGGTGGAAGCTGAGCCTCTGAATATTTTTAAAACAGAGAGAGAGAGATGAGTGAGGGAATGAAAGGTTATTGGGTGTAGACAGGAATGTGAAGTAAGGAGATCAGCTTTGATCTCTTTGAATGTCAGAAGTGGCTCAAGAAGCTAGATGGCCTCTCCTGCTCCCAATTCATATTTTTATGTACAATTCTAAAAACTAAAAAATGAGACAAAACTTGAAAGTGTATCAAGGTATAGACAGGCTCCTGGAACAGCTAAATATGTGACAGATGAAATTTATTTTAGAGAAGTGCAAGATGTTTGAATGTGAACATAGGAAGTATAGTTAATAAGTTTGCAGATGATGCCAAAACTTGAGATATAGTAGGCAGTGAAGGTTATCTTAGAGTACAACAGGATCTTGATCAGATGGGACAATAGGACGAGGAGTGGCAGATGGAGTTTAAGTAAGATAAATGTGAAGTGCTGCATTTTGGAAAAACAAATCAGAGCAGGACTTATACACTTAATGGTAAGGTTCTGGAGAGTTTTGTTGAACAAAGAGACCCTGGAGTGCAGGTTCATAGCTCCTTGAACGTGGAGTCACAGGTAGGTAGGATAGTGAAGGTGGCGTTTGGTATGCTTTCCTTTATTGGTCAGAGTATTGAGTACAGGAGTTGGGAGGTCATGCTGCAGCTGTACAGGACATTGATTAGGCCACTTTTGGAATATTGTGTGCAATTCTGGTCTCCTTCCTATCGGAAAGATGTTATGAAACTTGAAAAGACTTCCAAGGATGTTGCCAGGGTTGGAGGATTTGAGCTGCAGGGAAAGGCTGAATAGGTGTTGCAGTTTTCCCTGGAACATCGGAGGCTGAGGGGTGACCTTCTAGAGATTTATGAGGGGCATGGATAGGATAAATAGACAAAAAGGTCTTTTCCCTGTGGTGGGGGAGTCCAGAACTAGAGGGCATAGTTTAAGGTGAGAGGGGATAAGTTTAAATAGGACATAAGGGGCAACATTTTCACACAGGGGTTGGTGCATGTATGGGATGCTGGAGGAAGTAGTAGAGGCTGGTACAATTACATTTAAAGGCATTTAGATGGGTATATGAATAGGAAGGGTTTAGAGGGATATGGACCAAGTGCTGACGAATGGGACCAGATTAGGTTAGGATATCTGGTCAACATAGACAAGTTGGACCGAAGGGTCTGTGTCTCTGCTGTACATCTCTATGACTCTATGGTATGTATTGACAGTAAGAATAAAAAGAGGTAATATAAAACAAAGGGGACATTTATAAGTGGGAGGAGTGGAGGTGATGCAAGTACAGAGAATCCTGGGATTATATGTGTGCACAATGTTGAGAAATTTTAAAAAATGCATGTGTGTTTCTGTGCTTAATAAGTTATGGCCTCAAGTACAAAATTAGGGAAGTTATGGTGAATTTTTGAAATACAGATTCTGCCTCAAGTTTTGTGTTATGACTAATTCAGGGCAATGCATATTAAGAAACAAGTTAAGGCTTTGGAGTGCAGGGAAATTTAGGAGAATAAATCCAGAGATGAAGCACTTCAGCTATATCGATAGATTGGAGAAGCTGATAATCTTTTTTAAAAAGAAGGTTGAAAAGACTGTGTGCTGTAATGATTCTGATTCTTTGGTCTAATGACAAAGTACTCTGCTGCTTTCTGGCTTTGTGAGCAGGAGATTTGAAGAAATATAGGCTGTTAGTTTTGGCAAAGAGCTTGGTTTTCAAACAAAGTTGAGGGCAGTCTTTGGCTGGAGTTTTAAGTAGTTTGCAAGAGAGTAGTTGGAAATGATATGTTTCAAGTCAAACAACATGATACAAGGATTTGGGGATAGGTACTGCGAGTTTCTTTTGTTGAAACGATTCAGGAATAACCATCATCTTCACTAGGGCCTTACCAGTGACACACACATCCTGAAAATTGCCAATAAACATATGTGTTGAATTTTGAATTTGATCTAAACTGTATGTATTTTGTTTACCTGCTGTGATAACTCAATGTTTTATATCTAATCTAATCACATTGACTTTATTTACAATGTAATTATTTGACTAATATAAAATACTACTCTGAAGACTTCTTTTAAAAAAAAATCTGGCTTACAATATTGGATTTTTCTGGTACACCCTGATATGCAGATAGTTAATGACAACGATTGGTGCTATTGTACCTGAAAGAAGGTTCTAAATGTGGAACAGGCAGTTTGCGATGTGCATATTGACTGCTATATTTGCTTACATATGTGCTTCATAATGTAAGATTTGTGAAGTTTATGTATTTCAAAATCATTTTTAAGGTCAGATTTTTGACTATTGGCATATTACTTTTGTGTCTGAAGCGATTTTATGATTTCTGGAGTCATATTGTTTTCCTTTAAAGCACTGCATGTGAGAAAGAAGGTAATGGGTTTTTGTTTACATTGAGGGAGTTTGTGACTTTTAAAAAAACAGTGTACAATATTAAGCATTTAAATGGAAAATTGTGGAATTATTTTTGGGTTTAGGGAAAACATCCAGACATTTGGGGAAAATCAAGTTTTTCTTGGTTTCACTTTGGGTAGATCTGTGGATTTCTTAGCTGAAGCCTAATGTGCAAAGCAGTTACTCTTGTGAAAGGAAAAAGATAGGTCAGACTTCTTAAAACAAGTTATTTTGATATAAGGAGTTTCATAAAAGTTCCAGACCAGAAACGTATAGTTAAAACCCTGAAATGTTATTTGTCCTGAGAAAGTTTTAACTTAATTGGATGACAGGAGTGGTACCATGGCTTAACTGGTTAGCACTGTTGGGAGAAAGTGAGGACTACAGATGCTGGAGAGTCAGAGTCACAAAGTATGGCGCTGGAAAAGCACAGCAGGTCAGGCAGCATCAGAGAAGCAGGAGAGTTGATGTTTTGGGCATAAACCCTTCATCAGGAATGTGGGGGTGAGGAGGGGGCTGAGAGATAAATAGGAGGGTCGGGCTGGGGCTGCGTGAAGGTAGCTGGGAAGGCAATAGGTAGATGCAGGTGGGCGGTGATTGTGATAGGTCAGTGGGGAGGATGAAGCGGACAAGTGGCAAGGAAGATAGACAGGTGGGACAGGTCAAGAGGGCGGTGCCGAGTTGGAGGGTTGGATCTGGGATGAGGTGGGGAGGAGAGGAGATTTGGAAACTCGTGAAGTGGATGTTGATGCCGTATGGTTGAAGGGTCCCAAGGTGGAAGATAAGATGTTCTTCCTCCAGACTTTGGAAGCTTGGATTTGGCAGCAGAGTAGGCCCAGGGCTTGCATGACATTGGTGGACTGGGAGGGGTAGTTGAAGTGGTCGGCCACAAGGTTTGTTAGGTGCGTGTGTTCCAGAGATCTTCTCTGAGGTGCTCTGTGAGTTGCCATTCTGCCTCCCTGATGTAGCGGAGACCACATCAAGGGCAATGGCCGCTGTAGATGAGGTGGGTGGATGTGCAGGAAAACCTGTGCCTGATGTGAAAAGATCCTTTGGGGCCTTGGACAGAGGTGAAGAGTGCAAGTGTGGATGCAGCTTTTACACCATTTCCAGCGGCAAGGCAAGGTGCCAGGTGTGGAGGATTTGGTGGTGGGGTCCGTGGACTTAATGAGGGAGTCACGGCAGGAATGGTCTGTGCGGAATGCACATAGGAGTGGAGAGGGAAATACGTCTCTGGTGATGGTGCCTGATTAAAGGTGGTGTAAACGGCAGAGGATAATGCGCTATACCTGGAGATTATTGGGGTGGAAGGTGAGGACCAGGGTGCTTCTATCCTCCTTGTGGTTGGAGGGGTGGGGTTTAAGGGTGGCGGTGTGGGAAATGGATAAGATGTACTGGAGGGCATTGTTGATCACGTGGGAGGAGAAATTGCAGTCCTGGAAATAGGAGGCCATCTCCCATGTCTTAGAGTGGAATTGCTCCTCCAGGGAGCAGATACGGTGGAGGCAAAAGAATTGGGAGTAAGGGATCCAGTTTTTATGGGGCGGGGGTGGACCAGGTCGCTATGGGAGTTGATGGATTTGAAATAGGTGTTCATGTTGAGTGGGTCGCTGCAGATGGAGATGGAGAGGTCCAGGAAGGGGAGGGAGGCGTCTGAGTTGGTCCAGGTGAATCTAAGGCCAGATGCAAAGTATTAGTGAAGTTGTTTAACTTCCTTGTGTTGCCTCAGGTTGCCAGGACTCATGTTTGATTCAAGCCTTGAGTGACCATGGAGTTTTTATGTTCTCCCCGTGCTGGTGTGGGTTTTTGCCAGATGCTCTGGTTTCCTTCCAGAGTCCAAACATTAGGTGAACTAGCCATGGTGAATTGCCCTGTAAGTGTCGAAGGACATGCATGTTAGCTGGTGTAAATGCAGGAGTTACTGGGAAAAGGTGGGATTCTATTTGGAGGGCCATTGCTAACTGGATGGGCTGAATGGACTCCTTCTGCACTGTAGTGATTTCAGATGCAATGATTCTATGAATCAAGGAAGAGGCAATCACATTCTCATGACTGGGAATTGAAGCTACAGTTAAGTCAAACTATGTGGGACAGAGAAGAGATTTCTCTGTGGTGTTTGAGTAATAAGATGCCGTTGGGATTAATGTGATTGCATTTTACTTTGTATTTCAAAATCTTTAAACTTAAATTTTACCTTCATTGGCAAATCAATGTCTGTTTTACTGTTCTATAAGAGTTCTGAAGAAAGGTCGCACGACCTAGAATATTGACTCTGCTTTCTCTCCAGAGATGCTGTAAGATCTGCTCAGTTTCTCGAGTTATTTCTGTTTTTGATTCTGTCTTATTGTTCAGCCCAAACCTGGAGCATTGCCAGTTTGTCTTTCAGTGAAAGTCTACCTCCGTAACACCAAAATATGATCTCTTAAGCCAGATTTGAGTCTGGAATCTGAGTTGTCCATATTAACATGGGCTAGGATCATACTAACTTGTTTCTATTTCAATAATAAAGGTATATCCTTTGACCTTACTGGTCTTCGACATGCCCTGAGGTTCATAAACAGCGTTGTACAAATGAGTCCTTTTTAACGTTAATTTAATATTTTGTTGACTGTGCAATCCTTTCTTTCCAAAATGTTCTTTCTACATAGGTGACTTCTTTGATACTAAGTTAGCACCATCTTGCCAGGATCTCAATTAATAGTTCAATTAAATCTTAACTTTTTAATGGAAAAAAGAAGCTGAATTTTGATATTACTGAAATAATAAAGCCAAAGATAATCTGAGTTTATTTGACAATCTTATGCCCTTTATATTTTTGCAGGTTTACCCAGACATTAATTCATTTGTTGAAAGGAAACATTGGAACTGGGCTTCTAGGTTTGCCACTTGCAGTCAAAAATGCAGGTCTTTTGGTAAGAGCTAATTTGCATTATTTAAAAGGGCAAGTCTGTTTGAGAGTTGTTTTTAAAGCTTAGAAAGTTCCAGAAAATTATTTTTCTTTAATGTTGTTATGTGCATATGGCAAATGAAGTATTAATGGGGTTCATATTTTCATGGTGCTCTTCGAGGCAGATAATTAGCATTTCCAAATACTTGTATGCTTAAGACTTCTTTGTCCAATAGTTATCTATATTTTGTGTACGTGCATCATTTTATGAAATGATGCATCTTGTCTAAATTGCACAACTGAAAAGGTTGCTGGAGCTTGCCAAGAAATGATCAAGAACTATCGTAGTGACACTCATTTAAAGGTGATATATTTTAAATAATTGCTCAGTCATGTTGACAGTAAGGCAAAAGTGAGGACGCTATAGTGTTATTTGATAGATACTTGGTTCAATGATATTTCCTGGGAGCCAGCTTTGTTTTCCAACACTCAGGCCACCCTTATCTCACTAACTGAGTCTTTGCACCTGCACCTCAAGGTTAGTTAGGATGGCCAGTAATACCTTATCTAGTCTAGTTATTTCTATGCTGTAAAGGAAGCATTGTCTGCTAATCTCTGTTGAAGCAGACTATGCTTAGTCAGTTAGCAGTAATGGCAGAGTTAAAACCCATTTTATGCAGCTTTTAGCAGAATTGTCAATTTGCAGCCGAGAAACCATTTTGTCATATTATTTGCATTGAGAAGCCATTTTATTGTCGCCTAAGTTAGTAAGGGCATGTGTTAAGTGTTTGCTTCTGACAGCAACTAGTTGTCTCAACCTGTTTTCAGGCTTCAGATCCTCACAGGTAATGTTTTGGGGACCCGGCTTCAAAACCTGGCATAACAGACGGTGAACTTTGACTTCAGTAAAAATTCTGGAATGAAGAGTCCAATCATGACCACAAATCCATTGTCAATTGTCAGAAAAAATCCATCTGGTTCACCTTCATGGATGGAAACTGCCATTTTTTCTACCTGATCTGGCATGCATGCGACTCTAGATCCACAGCAATGGTTGACTCTTCACTGCCCTCAGGGAAACTATGGATAGGCAATAAATACTGGCCTACCCAGCAATGTCCCCATCTGGTGAATGAATAAATTTAAAAGATACTTTTCGCTACAGACAGTTTCAAGTTCATTCCTCTCTTTCACTTCCTGATTTTTAAGAATCTTCTGTGAACGCAGAAATAAAATACTTGATCAAAATCTGTAGCATTTCTTTGTTGTCCTTTTTTATTTTCTTGAGTATTCTCTGGAGAGGACCTCAAAAGGTATCCATTTCAATGTGCTGGTGTGATGCCAGGTATGCAGGTTGAGACATATGACAGGCGAGCTATATCAGGCAATCTGTCCATGTGACTCAGCTGGAGGCTATGTGCCAACTGTGCTCAACCAGCCTATACTTACAAATGTCTGAATGCAATTTCCAACATTTAGTAAATAATCCTGCCTTTGCTAATAACTAAACCGGAAACCAATTTAAGATTCAGTTGGGTTGGTAATGTGATTTGTTTGTTTGTGCTTGTAGCTACATGTCACACAGAATCATGTTCTATGAAGGCAAAAATAATTCTGAATATAGAACATACAACTGTACCGCATAGTACAGGCCCTCCGGCCCTCGATGTTTTGCCGACCTTTTACTCTACTCTAAGATCAAACTAACCTACATACCCTTCATTGTACTATCATCCTTGTGCCTATCCAAGAGTCACTTCAATATCCCTAATGTATCTGACTCTACTACTAGAGCTGGCAGTGCGTTCCACACACCCACCACTCTCTGTGTAGAGATCCTACCTCAGACATCTCCCCTAAACTTTCCTCCAATCACCTTAAAATTATGTCCATACCTTATATCTTTTTCATTGAAGAAAGGGGTATGGAAATGTTTAATCCCTGCTGGCTTCCCTGTGGCAACTCCTTGACCAAACAATTTACCCATTCAGATTAAGTTTAATCAGTGAATTAAGGTTAACATTTAACAGTTCTTGTTGCATCTTCATGCCAAGTGTAGTTCAGCAATCACCAGCCTCTTCTCGTGCTGTATAAATTGATGTTCCTTTCCTGTGCTTAGTTTCTTTCACTCCAGTCCTGGATGACTGCAAGCCAAAAAACTTAAACTTTATGCCTTTTTCTTTGAAAATTTCTAGATTTTTGCCATTTAGCCAGCTTTATGCTCTGTTCTTTTTAAGTCCAAAGTGGATGATCTCTCAATTGTCTATGTTCGAAATAGCTTGCCTTAGTAATTTTACACTTGCATCTGCATTACTTTCATTGCCACCTAACTTTGCGTGATGAAGAATGAATTTGGATGAAGAAGAAAGCAAGATATCAAAGTCAGAAATAAATATTGTGCATAGCTGACACCCCAAAACAAATTCTTGTAGTACAACACTAGTCAAATCCTACCAATAGTGCCTCCTGTCAAACCCTGTTCGGTCTCCTGCCAGTGAGCTAATTTGATAACCAGGTCAGTAATTTGCTACAACACCATGAACTTAAGCTTCAGCTCACAGTCTGTTATGAGGAAGTTAAAATTCACACAACACCAGGTTATACTCCCAACAGGTTAATTTGGAAGTACTAACTTTTGGAGTGCTGCTCCTTCTTCAGGTGATTTTGGAGAATAAGATTGTAAAACACAGAATTTATAGCAAAAGTTTACATTGTGATGTAACTGAAATTATACATTGAAAAAGACCTGGATTGTTTGTTATGTCTCTTATCTTTTAGAATGATCATGTTGGTTTCAGTTCTTTGATATATGAATCGCAAAAGTATTTTTAAAAGTAACATTCTCAAGTGGATTTTAACAATTGGTGTCATGTCGGCCCAGATAAGGATTTGAAGGTGTTAGCTCCCTGTGAGGCTGTCTGTTCCACAATGGTCAGACTGAATTCCATTTTACTTTGCTCAAAAACTGCATGAATCAAAGTAAGATTCTGTAAATCTATTTTTTTTAGATAAGAATCAGTCTGACACTGTAAACTTGTGCTATAAATTCTGTGTCTTACAATCTTATTCTCCACAATCACCCAATGAAGGAGCAGTGCTCTGAAAGCTAGTGCTTCCAAATAAACCTGTTGGACTATAACCTGGTGTTGTGTGATTTTTAACTTTGTACACCTCAGTTCAACACTGTGGTCTCCAAATCATTAATATGAGGAACTTTACATGGGTTTCCAGCAAGCATTTGTTAAATGATAACCAGAAACTCTTTACTCTTCCTTAATTACCATCGTCATAAAATTCAATCAGGTTTGTTAAGCAAATCCAGGTATTTGTGATTTGCTGACACCTTACCTTTCAATCTATAACATTAATACTTGAACTATATTGAAATTGAATAACAATGATTTATAAGTTACGGAACAGATGAATTTGTGAATATATTAGCTGATGATATTACAAATAGCTGTTAATAATATTGTGTATGTGTCTCTTCCAGCTAGGACCAGTCAGTCTTGTGCTCATGGGAATTGTGGCAATTCATTGTATGCATGTTGTAGTCCGCTGTAGTCATCACTTCTGTCAAAGGTAAAACTCAATTTATTTTAGAAGGCTTTTTTGTTTTCAGGTATTCTTTTGTGCAGTTATATAGCTACAATACTTCTATTGTTCCTGCAATTTTCACTTCAGCTAACCAAACATTATTGATCATGCTGAGTGCTCTCTCAGCTCACCCATATGTTGATATCTTGCTGCATATTTCTGGATGGTGTGCTGGTAATCTGATCAACTGTGGGTGAAATTAGGGTGGCACGGTGGCTCAGTGGTTAGCATTACTGCCTTGCAGCGCCAGGGACCCAGGTTTGATTCCAGCTTCAGGTGACTGTGCAAACTCCACACAGACATTTTCCCTGTGTCTGTGTGGGTTTTCTCCGGGTGCTTCGGTTTCCTCCCACAGTCGTGCGTGTCAGGTGAATTGACCATGCTAAATTGCCCACAGTGATAGGTGCATTGGCAGGGAGTAGGGGAATGGGTCTGGGTGGGTTAGTCTTTGGAGGGTCGTCGTGGACTTGTTGGGCCGAAGGGCCTGTTTCTCCACTGTAGGGAATCTAATATAATTATCTAACAAGTAAGTCTGTAGTTAATGTGGAATACTTTCAAACAGAAGTCATTGAGCAGTAAAACTGTGATGATCAGTTTGCTTCTTTCCACGTCCCTAAACAAAGACATTTAGGCCAATTGCTGCCAGAATTTCAGAGTTTAGGAATTGAACTTGAGACGTGCATGTTCGGTGTGGCTCAGTTCTTTCTAGAATTGTCCAGATAGATCCAATAACTTACTCCTGTAAAATGCGGGGTAACAGAAGTCTTTTTATTGAGAAATTAATCGTAATTGGTACTAAATTATAACACTAATAACACAATAATAGTAGCATTAATATTGATGGTTTTGATTATTGATTTGATTATTGTTATCTCATTGAATAGAAACTCATCATATATTGCAAGGAGATTTATTACCAATGGCTTTAAGAAATATAGAACGAAGACAGAAACAATGCAGGTTTTATTGGCACAATTAAGCAAAGTAAAACCTCAAGTTGAGGTCACAACAGGAATGCTGAAAATACTTAACTGGCAGGCAGGAGGCTAGAAGAACACAGCAAGCCAGGCAGCATCAGGAGGCAGGCAGAAGTCGACGTTTTGGATGTAACCCTTCTTGATAAATACTTAGCAGGCCAGACAAAATAGCAGAGAAACGGTTAACAATTAGGGCTAAAGATGTTTTGCTAGAACTATTGAGGGGCAGAAATGAAAACAAATGGTGAAATATTCTGGTCTGTCAGCATTTGGAGAAGGAGAGGCCATTCTTTTTGAAGGGTTCAGTCTTTCGTATTTTTAGATTTCATTTTACCAGCGTTTTGTTTTTAATAAATGCTGATACAGGTAAATGTTAGGACTGTGATAATTGGAACCCAACAAATGCTTTTATTGAATTTGTCACCAACTTGAATTAAGTTTTGTATGTATGGTCCACATGATAAATTTGAGTCATAGTGTATTTCCAAAATAGAAAATGGCCCTTTGATGCATCGTGTCCATATTGATCAGCAAGTGTCTATTTATTCTAATCCCATGTTCCAGCTTGTATGTTGCAATGTTTCAACTGCTCATTTAAATACTGCTTAAATGTTTTAATGGTTCCTCCCTCTGGGTGAAAAAAGTTTCTTCAAATCTTCTCTAAACCACCTGCTCCTGAGATATAAGTTTGCTCGGTGAGCTGGAAAGTTTGTTTTTAGACATTTTGTCACCATGCCAGGTAACATGGATGTAGGTTTGCTGGCTGACTGGAAGGTTCATTTGCAGACGTTTCATCACCATACTAGGTAACATCTGCAGTGAACCTCCAGACAAAGCACTGCTGGTGTTTCCTGCTTTCTATTTATATGTTTTGTTTTCCTTGGGTTGGTGCCATGTCCTATGGTGATGTCATTTCCTGTTCTTTTTCTCAGGGGGGGGTAGATGAAGTCCAAGTCATTGTGTTTGTTGATAGTGTTCCGATTAGAATGCCATGCTTCTCGGAATTCAAGGAAACCCAACCATATAAATAGAAAGCAGGAAACACCAGCAGTGCTTTGTCCAGAGGCTCACTGAAGATGTTACCTAGTATGGTGACGAAACGTCTGAAAATGAACCTTCCAGCTCAGCAAGCAAACCTACATCCAGAACCTCAACCTGAGCTACAAATCTCAAAGCATGCTACCAGGTAACATTAGCAGTAAGCCTCTGGTATTACTGGTATTAATGGTATTAATGACCTGCTTTCTATTTATGTGTTTAGGGTTCCTTTGATTGTTTCTTGTGGTAATGTCATTTGTTGTGATGTCATTTCATGTTCTTTTTCTTAGAGGGTGGTAAATGGGGTCCAAATTGATGTGGCTGTTGGATTGCCATGATTCTAGGAAATCTTGTGCATGTCTCTGTTTGGCTCATCTTAGGATGGATGTGTTGTCCCAGTCGAAGTTGTGTGTATGTAAGGAACTAGTGAGAGTAGGTCGTGTCTTTTTGTGGCTATTTGATGTTTATGTATCCTGGTGGCTAGTTTTCTGCCTGTTTGTCCAATGTTGTGTTTGCTACAGTTCTTGTAAAGTATTTTGTAAATGACGTTAGTTTTGCTTGTCTGTACAGTGTCTTTCAAGTTCATTAGCTGCTGTTTTAGTGTGTTGCTGGGTTTGTGGGCTACCATGATGCCAAAGGGTCTGAGTAGTCTGGCAGTCATTTCTGAGATATCTTCGATGTAGAGGAGAGTGGCTAGGGTTTCTGGATGCGTTTAGTCTGCTTGTTTAGATTTGTTGTTAAGAAATCAGCGGACTGTGTTCATTAGGTGCCTGTTCTTTTTGAATATGCTGTAGAGGTGATTTTCCTCTGTTCTTCGTAGTTCCTCTGTGCTGCAGTGTGTGATAGTTTGTTGAAAATATGTTTGCATGCAGCTTTGTTTGTGGGTGTTGGGATGGTTGCTTCTGCACTTCAGTCTGTATGTGTCGTTTTCCTGTGAACATTGGTTTGAAGTTCCCCGTTGAGTATTCACTCTACTGTGACATTTAGGAATGGCAGTTTGTTGTTGTTTTCCTCCTCTTTAGTGAATTTTATGCCAGTAAGCATTTTTAGGGTGTCGGTTTGCTCGCTGAACTGTAGGTTTGATATCTAGACGTTTCATTACCTGGCTAGGTAACATCATCAGTGGCGACCTCCAAGTGAAAAGAAGCTGTTATCTCCTGCTTTCTATTTATATCTTTCTCCTGGATGGGGTTCCTGGGGTTTGTGGTGGTGTCATTTCCTGTTCGTTTTTTGAGGGGTTGGTAGATGGCATCTAGATCTATGTGTTTGTTTATGGCGTTGTGGTTGGAGTGCCAGGCCTCTAGGAATTCTCTGGCATGTCTTTGTTTATCTTGTCCCAGTCGAAATGGTGTTTTTTTTTCATCCGTGTGTAGTGTTACGAGGGAGAGAGGGTCGTGTCTTTTTGTGGCTAGCTGGTGTTAGTGTATCCTGGTGGCTAACTTTCTCCCTGTTTGTCCTACGTAGTGTTTGTGGCAGTCCTTGCATGGAATTTTGTAGGTGATGTTGGTTTTGTCCATGGGTTGTACTGGGTCTTTTAAGTTTGTTAGTTTTTGTTTGAGTGTGTCGGTGGGTTTGTGTGCTACTAGGATTCAGAGGGGTCTTAGTAGTCTGGCTGTCATTTCTGAAACTTCTTTGATGTATGGTAAGGTGGTTAGGGTTTCTGGCTGTTTTTGATCTGTTTGTCGTGGTTTGTTCTTGAGAAATCTGTGCACTGTATTTTTTGAGTATCCGTACTTCTTGAATACGTTGTATAGATGGTTCTCCTCTGTTTTCCGAAGTTTGCCTGTGCTGCAGTGTGTGGTGGCTCGTTGGAATAGTGTTCTGATACAGCTTTGTTTGTGTGTGTTGGGATGGTTGCTGGTGTAGTTAAGTATTTGGTCAGTGTTTGTCGGTTTTCTGTATACGCAGGTTTGTAGTTCTCCGTTGTCCTTTCTTTCAACTGTGACGTCCATGAATGCGAGTTTGTTATCGGTTTTTTCCTCCTTGGTGAACTTTATGCCTGTGAGGGTGTTGATGATGATGATAAATGTCTCTTCTATCTTGTTTCGTTTTGTGATGACAAAGGTGTCATCCACGTAGCGGACCCAAAGGTTGGATTAGATGGTTGGTACAGCTGTTTGTTCAAGTCTCTGCATTACTGCCTCTGCTAGGAACCCTGATATCGGAGATCCCATGGGTGTTCTGTTGGTTTTGTCTATAGTTGTTGTTGAAAGTGAAATGAGTGGTAAGGCATAGGTCCACTACCATGACAATGTAATCCTTGCCGATGAAATTGGTGGTGTTTGGTTATGTGTCTTTGGTTTTTCTAATAGTGTAGTCAGTGTTTCCTTGGCCAGCTTGATGCTGATGGATGTGAGCAGGGGTGTTCTATCAAAAGAGACCATTATTTCATTCTCTTCTATCTTGGTGTCTTTGTTGTTCAGGAATTCTTGGGTGGAGTGGATAGAGTGCCATGAGTCTTCTAAGTGTTGTAGTCTTTGGTGTAGCTCCTTGGCTAATCTGTACATTGGTGTTCCAAGTAGTGAGACTATCAGTCTGAGGGGGTCTCCTGCTTTGTGAATTTTGGGTAATCCGTAGAAGCGTGGTATGTTGGATCTGTCTGGTTTAATTTTTTGGAAGTCTGTCTTATTTAATTCTCCAGAGTTTGGGAGCTTTTTGAGTAGGGCTGTGATTCGGTTCTTTAGTTGTGGGGTCAGGTCTCTTGCCACCTGTTGGTAAGTGTCAGTATCTGCATGCAGTGCATTCGCTTTCTCAATGTAGTCTGTTCGGTTTAAATGACTGTCGAGCATCCTTTGTTTTCCTACCTGCAGACAATGTTTTTATCCTTTTTGAGTCCATCTAGTACTTTCCTTTCTTGCGTATTGAGTGTGTTTCCATTCTTTTTCCTGCTTAATATTGGTGCAACTGTCTGTCTGATGGTTTGCTAGGTTTCTTCTGTGAGTTCATTGTCTAACTGTTGTTTCAACTGCTGCTTAGAAATCTTTCTTGTCTGCATCCTGGAAGTTTTAATTTAATCCTCTTACTAAGACAGCTTTTTCACTTGGTGAGTTTTGAGAAGATTTGTAGCTCAGGATGAGGTTCTGGATGTAAGTTTGTTTGCTGAGCTGGACTATTTGTTTTCAGGTGTTTCATCACCGTACTAGGTAACATCATCAGTGAGCCTCCAGTGAAGCACTGGTGGTAGGCTAGCTTTTTATTTGTGTTTAGGTTTCCGTGGGTTGGTGATTTCATAACGTGGTGATGTCATTTCCTGTTCTTTTTCCCAGGGAGTGGTAAATGTGTTCATTGTTAGAGTTTCAGTTGGAATGCCTTGCTTCTAGGAATTCTCGTACGTGTCTCTGTTTGGCTTGTTCTAGGATGGATTCATAAATAGAAAGCAGGTCACTAATGCCAGTCCTTCACCAGAGCCTCACTAATGATGTTACCGAGTATGGTAACAAAAAATCTGAAAATGAACCTTGCAGCTCAGCGAGCAAACTTAGATCCAGATCCTCAACCTGAACAACAAATCTTCTCAGAACCCACAAACACCTGCTCCTTACCAGAAATCTGTGCCTCCTGGTTATTAACCCCTCTACTCAGGACAAAAATGTCTCCCCATTAATAATTAATGAAAAACTGCAGGTCCTGAAAATCTGAAGTAAAAACAAAGTGCTGGAGAATCTCAGCAGGTCTGGCAGCATATGTAGAAAGAAAACCGAGGACACGTTTTGAGTCCAGAAACCTAGAACATAACTCTGTTTTGCTCTGTAGAGATGCTATGAGACCTGCCAAGTTTCTCCAGCACTTTTGTTTTTTGTTTCTGTACAGTATATGCCCCTTGCAACTTTGTAAACCTCAATTAGACCCTTTAACCTGAACCTTCCCTGTTCGGTAAAGGGCCCCATCCTATCTAGTCTGTCTTCATAGCTGAATCACTCCAGACCGGACAACATTCTGGTGAATCTCTTCTGTATCCTTTCTAGTGCATCACCCTACAGCCTTCTAATCTCTTTGTATAAGAATTCTATAATTTACATAGTTAATTCTGGAATTAATTAAAGCACTTCATTGTTTGTACTTTACAGCAATTTAGTCAATTTCCAAGTGTAATGTAATTGTTGCCAGGAATGGAGTGGAGTGTTTGAGTTATAAGAGGGTTGGTGGGGCTGGAACTTTTATAATTGTGACAAATATAATTGTGATTTAGGATGATGAGCATTTAAATTTTGATGGAAAAAAGGAAATGTTTGATGGAAAAGGAACATTTCCTTTTTTCCAACACCCAACCCCCATAAAGTCATAGAGTCATATAGCATGAAAACAGAATCTTCGGTCCATCTTGTCCATGCCAACCAAGTTTCCCAAACTAGCCATTTGCCTGCATTTTGTTCAGATCCCTCTAAATCTTACTTATTTATGTCCATGTTCAAATATCTTTTAAATGTTGTAACTGTACTTGCATCGACTGCTTCCACTGGCAGTTCATTTCACATACGAAACTACACTCTGTGTGCTTGTCATGTCCCTTTTTAAAACTTTTTTCTTCGCACCATCAAAATATGCCCCCTGGTTTTGAAATCCCCTATCCTAGGGAAAAGACCATTGCTATTTACCCTATCTATGCTGTTATGATTTTATAAACCTTTACAATCTCACCCCTCAACCTCTCATGCTCCAGTGGAAAAAGTTCTAGGCCAGGCAGCCTCTCCTTTTTAACTCAAATCTTCCAGCTCTGTTAACATGCTTGCAAATATTTTCTGAATCCTCTCCAATTTAATAATCTTCATATAGCAGGGCGACTAGACCTGAACACATTACTCCAAAAGTGGCTTCACTGGCATGCTGTACAACTGCAACATAACATCCCAACTCTGATACTCAGTAGTCTGAGCAATGAAGGCAAACATGCTGAATGCCTTCTTAACCACTCTATCTGCCTGTGACACAACTTTCAAAGAGCTGTATACCTGAACCCATAGGTCTCTCTGTTCGACTACACTACCCAGGACTCTACCAATAATTGTATAAGTCCTGCCCTTGTTCATCTTACCAAAATGGAACACCTCATATTTATCCAAATTAAACTCCATCTCACACTCCTCACACCATTGACACGATTAACCAAGATCCCTTTGAAATCTTAGATAACCACCTTCGCTGTCTACTGTATCATGAATTTTGGTGTTGTCTGCATCATTGATGCTTCCTAAATTCTCATATAAAAGATTTATATGAATGACAAGCAACAGAGGACCCAGCACCAATCCCTGTGGAACACGAATGGTCACAGGCTTCCACCACTACTCTCTCAGTTATGGACAAGCCAATTTTGTATCCATTTGGCAAGCTGTTAGTGATTCCCAAGTGTTCCAGCTTTACTGTGGAATCTTGTCAACGGCTTCACTAATGCTTATGCGGATAACGTCTACTGCTCTACCCTCCTCTTTCTTTTTAGTCATATCCTCAAAAAACTCCATCAGTTTGTGAGACACAATTTCCCATGCAGAAAGCATGTTGACTACCTCTGTTAGCCCTTGCTTGTCCTAATGCATGTAAATCCTATCTATCAAAATCTCCTCCAACAGTTTAGACACCGTTGATGTCAGACTCACTAGTCTGTAGTTCCCATGTTTCTCTTTAAGCCTTTCTTAAGTAAAGGCACAACGTCAGCCACCCTCCAGTTCTCCAGCACCTCATTCATGGCTGTAGATAATACAGATAGCTCTGCTAGGGGTCAAGCTATTTCTCCCCCAGCCTTCCCACCCTCCTGAGGTACACTTGATCCTGGAGATTTATCCGCGTTCATGTTTTTCAAGAACTCCAGGACCTCCTCTTCTGTAATGTGGAGTCTTTTCAAGACATTAGTGTTTATTTCCCTGAGTTCCCTAGCCTCCATGTCTTCCTTCCTTTTGACTTCCGGTGGAGTCTTAGATTATGGCTAGTAAGACTAAGAAGAAGAACAGATGGAGAGGTTACTGAACACAATGAGATTGGCAGTCTAAGGTGTATTTTTTTTAATGCAAGGAGTATGACAGGTAAGACAGAGGAAGTTACTGCTTGGATTAATATAAATATCTAGGATGTTATAACTATTACAGAGATATGATTGAGAGAGGGACAAGACTGGCAGCTTAATGTTCCAGACTTAGATGTTTCAGGTGAGAAACAGATGTAAAAGAGGTGGGGGAGTTGTCTTACTGATTTGGGAGAATCTCAGAGCTGTACTGAGGGGGGGCACTTTGGAAGGTTCATTCAGCAAGGCCATAAGGATAGCACTGGGGAAAATAAAGAGTACAATCACTTGGGGATTGTGCTACAAGGCTCCCGATATCCAGCAGTGATAGAAGAAAAGATACGTGGATCAGTTATGGCAAAGTGTAAAAGCAATGGGATTGTTGTAGTGGGTGAATTTAACTTCTCCAAATTGACTGGGACTTTCTTCGTGCCAAGGCCTTGGATGAGAGAGAATTTGTTAGATGGGTCCAGTATAGCTTTTTGAAACCATGAAAAATAGTTCAACCTGGGAAGGGGCCATATGAGACCTTACATTGGAGAATGAGCACGGCTAGGTGATTGAAGTTTCAGTGGAGGACCACTTCTGAACAGTGACCATAAGTCCATAACATTTTAAATTACTTATGAATAAGCAAACAGTAGTTCTGAGGTGAAATTAGTTGATTGGGGAAAAGGTAAATATCATAGTATTAGGCAGGAACTGGGGAATATAGATTGGGGGCTGTTTGAGGGCAAAATTGGCATTTGGAACCCATACATTTCTGTTAAAATGGACAATAATGATAGTAAGATTTGGGAACCTTGGTTGGCGGGAGAAATTGTGAGCTTAGATAAGGCATTTGTAAGGTTTAGGAAACCGAACACAGATCGAGCCCTCAATGAATTCAAAGATAGCAGCAAAAGCTCAAGCACGGTGGCACAGTGGTTAGCACTGCTGCCTCACAGCGCCTGAGACCCGGGTTCATTTCCCGCCTCAGGCGACTGACTGTGTGGAGTTTGCACGTTCTCCCCGTGTCTGCGTGGGTTTCCTCCGGGTGCTCCGGTTTCCTCCCACAGTCCAAAGATGTGCAGGCCAGGTGAATTGGCCAAGCTAAAATTGCCCATAGTGTTAGGTAAGAGGTAAATGCAGATTTGGATGTAGGGGTATGGGTGGGTTACGCTTCGGCGGGGCGGTGTGGACTTGTTGGGCCGAAGGGCCTGTTTCCACACTGTAAGTAATCTAATCTAATCTAATCTAATCAAAGAATTAGACTAAAAGTGGCCAGAAATGTCTTTGGCAAACAGGGTTAAAGAAAATCCCAAAGGCATTTTATCTGTAAATAAGGAGCAAGAGGTCCACTGAAAGACAAAGGAAGAAATTAATAGATGGAGGTGGAGGAATTGCATGAGGTCCTTAATGAATTCACAAACGGGAAGGATGTAGAATCATAGAGATGTACAGTACGGAAATAGACCCTTCGGTTCAACTTGTCCATGTCGACCAGATATCCTAAATTAATCTGGTCCCATTTGCCGGTACTTGGCCCATATATCTTTGATCCCTTCCTATTCATATACACATCCAGGTGGCTTTTAAATGTTGTAATTGTTCTAGCCTCCTCCACTCTTCTGGCAACTCATTCCATACATCAACTTCTGTATGAACTCGTTGCGTCTTAGGTCCCTTTTTTAAATCTAACCCTTCTCACCCGAAACCTATGCCCTCTAGTTCTGGACTCCACCACCCTAGGGAAAAAAAACTTTGTCTATTTATTCTATTCATGCCCCTCATGGTTTTATAAACCTCAATAAGGTCACCCCTCGCTTTCGATGCTCCAAGGAAAACAGCCCCAGCCTATTCAGCCTCTTTCTTAGGTGGATGGTGAATCTTGGAAAGGGTATGTTGATATTCTGAGGTATGTCAGCATTAAAAAGGAGATGGCTTTGGGTATTTTGAAAAATATTAAGATCGGAAAAACCTGAGGAACTGATGGTATCTATCCCAGAATGCTGAGAGAGGCAGATGAAGAAATTGTTGGGGCTTATACAAAATGTTTTAAGTTCAGCAATATTCTGACAAGTTGGGCAGTGATAGAGCTGTGGTTCAGTGATGGACCTGCAGGTAATACAGGAGTCTTCTGCGGTTATTCCCCTCTGTAAAAGAATAGCCTGTCAGGGGAGTAAATAGCAACAGCCAGGCCTGTGGCACCATGACTGACTCTGCTATAGAGCAGGGCTGGGCAAGGTCCAAACGAGCCATAGTAGTAGGAGACTTGCTAATTAGGAGCACAGACAGGCATTTCTGTGGCCATGATTGAGACTCCAAGATGATGTGTTGCCTCCCTGGTACCTGGATTAAACATTATCTCTGAATGGTTGCATGAAATTCTTAAGGTGTAGGGTGAGCAGCTAGAGGTTATTGTACACACTGGAACCAACTCACTATGGAATGAGTTCAGGGAGTTAGGAAAGAGGCTAAAAAACAGGACATCTCTGGGTTACTACCAGTGCCACGTGCAAGTGAGGCAAGTGGTAGAAAAAAAACCCAACAGATTAATGCATGGCTAAGGAGCTGGCACAGGGGGCAGGGTTTCAAGTTCTTGGATCATTGGAATTGCTTCTGGGGCAGGGGTGACCTATCCAAGAGGGACGGGTTGCATCCAAGTTGGAGGGGAACCATTATCCTTGTAGGGAAGTTCACTAGTGCTACCCAGGAGGATTTAAACTAGAGTGGCAAAGGGCTGGGAACCAATACAGCAGGCCAGCAAGTGAAGGGACTGAGGGGAAGGTAGGATCAGTAAGTCAGAAAGTAAGGCCAGGCAGACACAGGTAAATGAACATGATGGTATTAATGGACTGAAGTGTGTTTATTTCAACACAAGAACTATTATAGGTAAGGGAGGTGGGTGAGCTTAGAACCTGGATCATACATAGGGCTGTGGTGTTGTGGCCATTACAGAGACTTGGCTGAGAGTAACACAGGACTCTTCCAGGGTTTTGTTATTTTAGATAAGGCAGAGAGGAAGGTGAAAGAAGTGGAGGAGTTCAATGAGGGAAATTGTCACATCTGCACTTCGAGTACATACTAGAAGACTCATCCACTGATGCAATATGGATAGACCTCAAAAATAAGATGGGTGCAAACACTCTGATAGGATTATACTATAGGCTCCCCAACAGTCACTGAGATATTGAGGCACAAATATGTACACAGATTAGGGAAAGATGCAGTAACAACAGGGTTGTCATAGTGGGTGACTTTAACTTCCCCAATATTAACTGGGACTTCCTTATAGCAAAAGGTTTAGACAGTGCAGAATTTAAGTGCATCCAAGAGGGTTTCTTGAAACAGAATGTAGATAGTCCAACTAGAGGAGGTGCCATACTAGACCTTGCATTGGCTAATGAGCCTGGCCGGGTGACTGACCTTTCAGTGGGAGAGAGCATTTTGGAAATAGTGATTACAACTCCTTAAGTTTTAAGAAAGCTTTGAATAAGGGTACATTAAGACATTGGGGGAAGACAAATAATGTCCATTTGACATGTGGGACTTGTTTAAAGACCTGCTGATGAGAGTTCAGGACTGGCATGTTCTAATAAGGAGGAAGGACAAGGATGGCAAGTTGGCAAGGATGACCCTTGGATAATGAGGGACATTGTGAATTTAGTCAAAAGGGAAAAAGAAGCATATATAAGTTTTAGGAAGCTAAAATTGGACAGGTCCATGAAGAATGTAAAGAAAGCCAGAAAAAACTCAAGAAGAGAATTAGGAGAACAAGAAGGAGCCATGAAATGACCTTGGCAAGTAGCATTAAAGAGAATCCCAAGACTTTTCTTTGCATACTTTAAAAATAAGAGGATAACAAGGTAGAAAGTAGGACCACTCAGTGGTAAAGAAGGGAGCTTGTACTTGGAGGCAGAGGATGTGGGTGAGATCCTAAATGAATACTTTCTGTTAGTCTTCATCCAGGAGAAGGATATGGAGGATAGTGGGATTAGTATGGAGCATGCTAACATGTTAGGGCATTTCGAGATCAAGAAAAAATTAGTTTTGGGTCTTGTGAAGTATCATAAGCTGGATAAGTCCACAGGGCCTGATAGAATCTACTGTAGGCTATTGAAAAAGGCAGGAGAGGATATTGTTGGGGCCTTGACCAAAATCTTTGTAACCTCGTTAGCCACTGGAAAGGTCCCAAAAGATTGGCAAGTTGTTGTTCCTCCATTCAAGAAGAAGAAATAGGGATAATCTAGGTAACTGTAGACCAGTGAATCTTACATTGGTGGTTGGGAAGCTATTGGAGGTCATGTCTTACTAACTTGATTGAACGCAAGGTTTGTGAAGGTTTGTAGCTCAGGTTGAGGTTTAGGGTGTAGATTTGCTCACTGAGCTGCAGGTTTGATATCCAGACGTTTCATTACCTGACTAGGTAACATCATCAGTGGCGACCTCCAAGTGAAGCGAAGCTGTTGTCTCCTGCTTTCTATTTATATCTTTCTCCTGGATGGGGTTCCTGGGGTTTGTGGTGATGTCATTTCCTGTTCATTTTCTGAGGGGTTGATAGATGGCATCTAGATCTATGTGTTGTTTATGGCGTTGTGGTTGGAGTGCCAGGCCTCTAGGAATTCTCTGGCATGTCTTTGCTTGTGATGTCAGGTATGTGATCTCTGCTGTTTGTGATATATACGTATGTATAAGTAACTGGGATGAAAATGTTACAAAGATCAATGGAGTTGTGGATATGTACAAGGTTGTTAAATGATACAGTGAGGTATAGGTCAGTTGCCGATATGGGTGGAGAAGTGGCAGATGGAGTTTAGTCCGGGTAAGTACTTTGGGAGATCAAATGTTAAGGATAAGTCTACAGTTAATGGCAGGACCCTGATCTGTATTAATGTACAGAGTGAATTTGAAGTTCAAGTCCATAACACCCTGAAAGTGGCCACACAAGTAGATAGGGTGGTAAAGAAGGCATATAGCATCAGCAATGTTCTGATGAAGCACTTATGCCTGAAATGTTAATGCTACTGCTCCTCGAATGCTGCCTGACCTACTGTGCTTTTCCAGCGACACACTTCTCAAATTAAGTACAAGAGTCAGGATATAATGTTGCAGCTTTACAAGACTTTGGTTAGGTCACATTTGTAGTTTTGCATTCACTTCGGGTTGTCACATTTCAGGAAGGATGTGGAGGTTTTGGAGAGGGTGCGAAGAGGTTTACCAGGATGCTGTCTGGATTAGAGGGTATGAGCTATAATGAGAGGCTAGAAAAATTTGTGTTGTTTTCTCTGGAGTAGCAGAGACTGAGAGGAGACTTGATAGAAGTCTATAAATTTGTGAGGTACATAGATAGGGTTGACCGTCAGAATCTTTTTCCAAGAATTGAAATTTCTAATACTGGAGCACATGCATCTAACATGAGAGGGGAAAAATTCAAAAGAGAAGTGAGGGGCATTTTTGTTTTTTGCACAGTGAGTGGTAGGAGTCTGGAATGTGCTGCCAGGGATGGGTGGTGGATACAGATACAATAGCTGTGTTTGAGACTTTTCAATAATGATATGAATTTGCAGGAAATGGAGGGATTTGAACCAAGGCCAGGCAGAAGGGATTAGTTTAATTTGGCATCACGTTCAGCATAACATCATGGGCTGAAAGGCCCATTCCTATGCTGTTCTTTATTCTAGATGTTGCAGTGCTAATACTTGACAATTTTTTTTCTATATGCAGATTTCAAAAACAAGGTCTGAGTTATGGTGACACAGTTACATTTGCCTTGGAACAAGGACCACTCTTATATCTTCGAAGCAAAGCTTCATGGGGAAGGTAAAATTGATGGAATGCAGTTGGACACTCAATGTCTAGAAATTATTAAACTGTTGCAATTAGGTCCCTATACTAACATCTCATTGTAAATATATATTATGTATGAACATGATGTGGTGAATGACAGACATTTCCCACTGGTTTTCTTTGTTCTGTATTTGATATTATGTGCTGTTAATTTGATTTCGGGAAAATAAAGCGATTAGATCTTGTGTTTTTAAAGGAACACAGAGTTGCAGACAATATTTCTTTACTTTGCAATTTGACAGTTATGGTCTATCTGGTAGTTTTAGAATGGAGGTAATGGCAAGGTGTTGAGAGGAACAATGTCGATAGTCTATTTTATATTTTGAACAGTAGCCCAGAGGAATTAATTTCTGTGCTATGTAAAAATTTTTCTCAGTCCGTTCTTTACTCATTCACTGAAAGTGGATGATGTCGTTAAGGCATCTTGTTACCCATCTGGAATTGCCCTTGAACTGGTTGGCTTCTTTGTCAACTGCCTTCTGAAATAGCCAATCAACCACATTGCTGGGTCTTGTGTCACATATTAGCCAGATAAAGTGAGGACAGCAGATTTCCTTCCCCAAAGGATATTAGTGAACGAGGTGATTCATTTTTCAACAATTAAGTTAAACTTCTGTGTGGAGTTTGCACATTCTCCTGGTATCTGCGTGGGTTTCCTCTGGGTGCCATAGTTTCCTCCCACAATCCAAAGATGTGCAGGTTTGGTGAATTGGCTGTGCTAAATTGCCCATAATGTTCAGGGATGTGTAGGTTAGATGCATTAGTCAAGGGTAAATGTAGAGTAATATGGTAGGGGAGTGGGTCTGGGTAGATTTTCCTTCAGAATTTCGGTGTGAACTTGTTGGACCAAATGGCCTGTTTTCACGGTGTGGGGATTTTATGAATGAATAAAATTCCACCAGCTTCCTTGATGGGATTTCAATCTGTGTCACCCAGAGCATTACCCTGGGCCTCTGAATACTAGTTTAGTATGTTCCCAAGGGTAGCCCACAAACCTAACACCACACTTAAACAGCGATTAATGAATCTAAAGGATCCATTAGATACCACCAGCAAAACTAACGTCATTTACAAGATACCATGCAAGAACTGTAAAAAAAATTACATTGGACAAACTAGCAGGAAACTTGCCACCAGGATACATGAACACCAACTGGCCACCAAAAGACACAATCCACTATCACTGGTTTCTATAAATGCAGACAAAGAAGGATACCACTTTGACTGGGACAATGCACACATCCTAGGACAGGCTAAACAAAGACACACATGAGGTGTGGCATTCTAACCAGAAGTCCATCAATAAACACATCGATTTAGATCCTATCTACCTTGCCTTGAAAAAAGAACCGGAAATGATATCACCTACCTTAAGAAACCAAGACCTATAAATAGAGAGGTGGGACATAACACCAGCACTTCGCCGGAGACTTACACTGATGATGTGCTTACCTAGTGTGGTGATGAAATGCCTGAAATCAAACCTTCAAGCTCAGTGAGCTAACTTACATACTTATCATCAATCTGAGCTACAAATCTTCTCAAATATCACTAACAAGCTTGATTTTTAAATCTGATATTGTGTCCTGTAATCAAAGACTTTCCTCCCTGAGAACATTAGCTTTCTTTTATTAATTTTCTAATGCTAGTTGTGAACAGTCAGATTTGTTGAATTCAGTTTCACACTTAATGCAGGATTTGAGCTGATTGTCTCTAATAGGATACAGAGATCCTTGGCTGTGACTATTTTTGTCAAAGTACTCACTTTATGTGATAAATGTGATTTGATGGTAGTAGAGTTTCACTGTTCCAAATGTTGAAAATTTGACTTTGTATTCCCAGACACATTATTTTTCCCCAAGACATTTTGCTAGGAAAACACACACTAGACTTTTTTTTTGCTGCAATACCTTAACTTTAAAATATAACAAAGAACTGCAGCTGATGGAAATCTGGAGCAAAAACAGAAATTGCTGGAGAAACTCAGCAGATCTGGCAGCACCACTGGAAGGGTCACTGGACCTGAAACATTAACTCTAGTTTTATATCCGCAATAGTTAAGAGAATTCTGCGCTTCACTTTGTAAAGACTGTCAATGTTGGGCAGTCTCCTCAAGGTGACCAGCAGGTAGCTTTAATCATGGAGGCAATTCATTCCATAACCTTGAAGATTGTTGTTATGTTCAGCCTTTACACCCTCAGTTCAAAAATGCCACCAATTCTTTTATCAAGTTGTTTGATTGACTGTCTGTCAATTCACCCAACAGTTGTCAGCTAAGAAGCAGTGTATTTATTTCTTGTCGAACCTATGCATAAATATAAAATATTAAATGTTTGGTAAATTCCAGGATTCCTAAAAGTGCAGGGCATATTAAATAGCATGAATGTAGCTATTTCCCTATTAAATCTTGACTGTTCTGCCCCCAGCACTTGTTTCTCTTCAAGCTTTGCTGCCATGTCATGCTCACTGTTCACATTTTCTAAGTTAGATGGATTTAGCGTTCGCAATGGTGCTGTCTTTCTTAGGGCTTCTAACTGCAGTGTTTATGTACTATTGAGCAAAGATAGGAAAACATTGAATCATAGGAAAATTGCTTATTGATATCCTTCAAATATACTGTGTATTTCATCTTACGAGGTAGTGTCTTTATAGCTTTGAGTATCCTTGAGTAGGAATAAGTGAAAGGGTGACATATGTATTTGTGGCATTGCATTAACTGAGTTAAAGAGAGACCGTCTGTTTAATTCTTTTCCAACTCTTATTGCCCAAGAATCTTTTCAAAGATTTCTGATTGGTGATTCATTTTGTAGTTAGTACATGCGTTGAATTTTTAGCCATCTTGTGCAAACTGAGTTGAAGTATATTGGCCATATCAGATTTGTGCCCTTCTTGCGTGCCATCTATATGGTGGTAATTGACTGTACAGCTACGTTATTGAAATGTTTTAATGAGTTCATCACTTGTAACATGTGTTTGGCAGGGCTGTCTATTTGACTGTGTTGCTGTGATTTTGGGCATAAGATTCAATGTCACATCTTGTGTACATGTTTGGCATGGTTTTGTTGTATATGCGGAGTAACTTGATTGGTTGCAGTTTGTAGTATATTATCAGAACATTTTCAGAATCCTTTAAAATGCACCATCTTCTCCTGTATGTCTTTCTTGTCTTGAAATGTTAACCAATCCTTTCAGATATTGATGAATCTCAGTCTTTCCTTGATTTTTTGATTTTTGAACTCTGCTAACTATGAAATGTGAAACCAATATCAAACTTAATGCCAATATTCAAACTTATTTGGCAGAACATGAGTTGATATTCTCTTTGGGCCTGCCTTCATCTCAACTTTTTGAACACTATGTCACTTATTTAATGAAAGACAGTTCAAACCATTAGTTTGTTTGTTGGCAGCATAAAAATGGAGGGTTGGTAATGAATGCATATCTGTAAATATCAGGAAACACCAGGTGATCAACTATTTACCTCCCAACTGGAAATTCCTTAGGATTCGTAAAGGGATCTATCATATTTCAGCTATAGCACAGCTGACTGACAAATTTTCTACCCTGAGAGGAAATGGTATGGATTCAGACTCTAATAGTTGTTGAGTACACTTGGATACATTGGCGCAGTAGTAGGAGTTGCACTATTGGAATGCCATCATTTGGCTGAGGCATTTTATAATAACTCAGCTGCCTCAGGTGAAGTAAAATATCCCATGACAATATTCCAAGGTATGCAAGGAGATCTTCTCATATCTTAGTCAATATTTATTCTTGATTTATGTCTTGGAAAACAAATGATCTCATTGTCGTTTCATAAGATCATATTGAATGCCTGCCATTTTGCCGCACATTATAAAAGAGACTAGGCAGTGGGCCGCACGGTGGCACAGTGGTTAGCACTGCTGCCTCACAGTGCAAGAGACCCGGGTTCAATTCCCACCTCAGGCGACTGTCTGTGTGGAGTTTGCACATTCTCCCCATGTCTGTGTGGGTTTCCTCCGGGTGCTCCGGTTTCCTCCCACAGTCCAAAGATGTGCAGGTCAAGTGAATTGGCCATGCTAAATTGCCCGTAGTGTTAGGGACATTGGTAAATGTAGGGGAATGGGTCTGGGTGAGTTGCGCTTCGACAGGTCAGTGTGGACTTGTTGGGCCAAAGGGCCTGTTTCCAGATTGTAAGTAATCTAATCTAATCTTAAAAAAAAAGACTATGCAGTGCATCCAAAATTATTGTATTGACTGAAATAGTTTACAGTGTTGAAAAGTGCTATATAAATATTAGTTGTCTTGTTCGTTTTGTTACATGAATGTTAAAGCACCTACCTTTATAATGATGGTTGATTGACAGTGATATACCTTTCTTTTTAGGGTGACTGTTGAGTTCTTCCTCATCATTACACAACTTGGATTTTGCTCAGTTTATTTTGTTTTTCTTGCTGCTAACATGAAACAGGTAAGCTCTGAGTGAACAGTTAAAATGAAGTCCAACAACTGAAGTTGAAAGAGTTGATTTACTCCCTGTGAAAGCTGAAGACATCATTTAAACCATCTTCCAGTTACAAATTGCACACCGTTTTACTGCTTAGAAACATCAAATTGGTTTATTTGTTACATTTTGAGCATCAGAACTGCCATTGATGTTTAAGCAGACTTTTAGAAAGACAGTAATCATAAAAGGTGAGAGGTTAACCTAAACTTCATCCATATAATAGGTGTAATTTCAAACACTTTATTAACTTTTCATTGTTTTCTGATTGGAGGTCCAGTGTAGGAAAAGTAGCATGCACATAGTCATACAGCACGGAACCAGATCCTTCGATCCAAGTAGTCCATGCCAAACATATGGACTCAACTTGTCCCACCTGCCTGGTCCTCGTCCATATCTCTCCAAATCCTTTCTATTCGTGTACCCATCCAAACGTCTTTCAAACATTGTAACTGTAGCCGCATCCACCACTTCCTCAGGAAGTTCATTCCACATGCAAACCACCATCTGTGTAAAACATTTGCCTGTCGTGTCTTTTTTAACTCTATCTTCTCACTTTGAAAATGTGCTTCCTAGTCTTGAAATCCTCCACCTAGGCAAAAGACAACTATCATTATTAATTCTACCAAATCTCTTATTATTTTATAAAATTCTCTCAGGTCGCCTCTCAATTTCCTATGCCTCAGTGAAAAAAATCCCAGTCTATCCAGCCTTTCTCTCTGATTCAAACCTTCCATACTCAGCAACATTCTGGTAAATCTCTTCTTCATCCCCTTCAATTTAGTAATATCCTTCCTATAGTTGGGTGACCAGAATTGGACACAGTATTCCAGACGAGGCCTCACCAATGTTCTGTACAACCTCAACGTAACTTTCCAATTCATGCACTCAAAGGACTGAGTGATGAACGCAAGGGTGCCAAATACCCTGTCTGTAAGTGATGCAAACTTCAAAGAATTATGTACCTGCACCCCTGGGTCTATCTGTTCTACGACACTACCTAAGGCTTTACCATTAATCATATAAGCTCTACCCTTGTTTGTTGTACCAAAATGCAATCCCTTGCATTTATCCAGATTGAATTCCATTTGCCATTTTTCAGCCCATTGACCCAATTATGGCTTAAATAATCCAAAAGCCTTTTGCACACTGTGCATTGCTTACATAACAAAACAGTTGTAATTTTGCTTTCAATGTTACATATATAATAGCATTTAAAATCACATTGTTTACCCAATAATCTGCTGTTAGCATTTAAGCTTTTTTTTAAGTTAACTTAATGAGAACACTCTCCATTTGAAGTGTCCATTATGGACTCAAAACTGATACCTTAACTATCATTCTGGATTAACCTGGAGTTTGCCTTTAACTCTAGTCTCTGGCTTTTATTTTATTTTCAGCAATAGTCAATAAAATGTCATCATTTGGGTTTGTGAGTGTTTTTCAGGGTCTAGTTTTCCTCCCTTTCTTTCTTTTTGTTTTTGGGTGAATATTCTTAGTTTTATTTTTAAAAGTCTGAGAACACGGGAAGGACTGAAATAATTACAGGAACTGATTGCGGAGTGTTTACTTAGTAGTCGACATTTAATAAAGTGGAGATAGTGTACAAAAGCTTGGATTATGCAGAGGAATTCCAATATTCTAACCTGCTTTACTTTTGTTTCACAGATTGTTCTAAATTTTTCCATTTCAAGGATGAAAGATGAGGCCAAAATGTATGACAGGAATGGAAATTGAATTTGAATAAAATTAAATTATCCCTCATTGTCTTAATTCCATTTTCTTCTAGTCCATGCTTGGTTTAGAAGCATTCTGCAATGCTAGACAATATTGTGTGGAGAAGCATAAAGAAAAACAAATTGACTACTTAGTTATAGAGTGAAAGAGTTATACAGCTCAGAAACAGACCCTTCTGTCCAACTCGGCCACGCAAACCTGCTATCCCAATCTGACTTAGTCCCACTTGCAGTTTTTGGCCCACAAACCCTTCGTAGTGTTATATCCATCCAGGTGCCATTTAAATGTTATAATTTTACCCATCTCCACCACATCCTCTGGTAGCTGCACCACCCTCTACCTGAAATTGTTATCCTCAGGCCCTTTTTAAATCTTTCCCCTTTCACCTTAAACCTGTGCCTACTAGTTTTAGACACCCCTACCTTGGGGAAAAGGCCTTAAATATTTACTGTTTCCATGCCTCTCATTATTTTATAAAATTCTATAAGGTCACCCCTCAGCCTCTGACGGTCCAGGGAAAAAAGACCCAGTGTACTCAGCCTCTCCTTATAACTCAAATTCTCCAGTTCAGGCAGCATCCTTGTAAATCTTTTCTGTATCCTCTTAAGTTTAACAACATCTTCCCTATAGAACAACGACTAGAAATGTATGCATTAATTTAAAAGTGGCCTCATAATGACCTTGACAGGATATATAGCCTGAGCATGACATCCCAACTCCAAACTCAACATTCTGACCAATGAAGGGAAGCATGCTAAACCCTGCTTTCACCCTGTCTAACTGACTCAACTTTTAACGAATTATGCATCTGCACCCCTTGATCTCTTTAGCAACACTCCACAAGGTCCTACCATAAACTGTAAAACTCGTGCCATAGTTTGCCTCAGCAAAATGCACACCTAACGCTTATTTAAATAAAACTCCATCTGCCACTCCTCAGTCCATTGGCCCATCTGATCAAGGTCCCATTGTACTCTGAGATAATCGTCTTCACTGTCCACTACACCATCTATTTTGATGTCACTTGCAAGCTTACTAACCATACCTTCTATATTCACATCCAAGTCACTTTTATAAATGGTGAAAAGCAGTGGGCCCAGCATCAATCCTTGCGGCACTCCACTGGTCACAGTCTGCAAAGCAATCCTTTACCACCACCTTCTGTCTCCTACTTTCAAACTTGAACTTGTTGGAATATAGCCATTTGCTAAAAGTTACGCAGAATATTTATAGAGATGGTACAAGATGTAATTCCAGTGCTGAAAATAGCTCCTCATTTTGCCAAATGTTGAAAGATAGAACACATAGATTTTATAGACTCTTTGAGGTTTTGGTTGAAGCTGCAGTCTGCTGACATTTTCCTATGTTTTTCATCAATGTACCTCAAATGTGGAGCCAGTCTCAAATTTTCCCATCTGTTCTTGTATGGGAAACATACAAGACACCTACATTATGGTGTGTCAGGTGTACCACTCAGTCAAACTCCCCATTTTGAACGGTGGGACACTGGGGATCAGAGGGCCCTTGTATACAGAGGAGATTTACCAGGATGTTTTGGGAGGTGATGACCTAGTGCTGTTTATCCAGATTAACATTAGGCTGTTAATCCAGAGACCCATGTAATGTTCTGGGGAGGAGGGTTCGAAACCTGCCGTGGCAGATGGTGGAACTTCAGTTCAATAAAAATCTGAAATTAATAGTCCAATGGTTACCACAAAACTGTAGTCAATTGTCAGGAAAAAAAAATCTGATTCACTGATTTTCTTTAAGGAATGACCCTGCTGTCCTTACCTTTCTGGCCTACATGTGACTCCACAATAATGTGGTTGGCTCTTAACTGCCTTCTTGGTAGTTAGGGATGGGCAATAAATGATAGCCTGGCCAGTAATACCTCCTACAAAAACAAAAGCTGCCTGGGCTTGGGAGTTTTGGTTGTGAAGTGTGATTAGATGGATTGTATTTGTTTCCTTGGAGCAGAGGAACCTGAGGGTGCACATGATTGCAATGTGATAGAATAGAATCTCTACAGTGTGGAAACTAGCTCTTCAGCCCAATAAGTCCACACCGACCTTCTGATGATTAACCCACCCAGACCCATTCCCCTAACCTATTACTCTACATTTATCCCTGGCGCTGTGAGGCAGCAGTGCGAACCACTCTGAGCCACTGTGCTGCCCAATTGCAAAGGTCATCACTGTCAGTCCACAATAGAAAATCAAAATACACAATTCTAGTTTCAGTGGAACATTCTTTCCTCTCTTAATTTTCAAGGTGTATATGAGGGGCACATGTAGGATAGACAGGAAGGAACTTTTTCCCCTTGGTGGAGGAGTCAGTGCCCTGTGGCCATATATTTAATTTAAGGGGCAAGAGATTTAGAGAGGATGTAAGGAATTTTTTTTTCACCCAGAGAGTGATGGGTGTCTGGAACTCACTGTCAATAACGGTGATAGAGGTAGAACCCTCTCATATCACTTAAGTATTGAGAAGTAAACTTGTGATGCCAAAGCACATAAAGCTATGGGTTCAGTGCTAGAAAGTAGGACGAGAACAGTTAAGTGGTTCTTGACTGGTGCAGACTGGATGTGCCAAAGGGCTCATTCTATGCTGTAGACCTCTGTGGTTCTATAACTATATTTTGTTGCTTCACAGATGGCCTTTGTCCTTTTACATTCACTGTTGTGATTGTTGCAGTGTGTCATGATGCTGCTCTAATAAACCTGATATGAAACTCTAATGTGTTAATAAGTAACTTGATTTTCCTTCCATCAGCACTTTGGCTTCGTATTTTGAAATGATGTTGCCTAGCCGGTTAGTTTCTTGAATGATTGAAAAAAAAGTATCACATTATCTATAAGACTATTTACCTTCCTTAAAAATTGAAGTTAAATTTTAATTGGCTTTTATGTGTACATGGATGAAAAAGTTAAATATGGGATGGTACAGCAATGTCTTCTTGTAACTAGTGTTGACATTTTTCACTGGAACGTAGGAAGCTGAATGGTGACCTTGCAGAGGTTTATAAAATCATGAGGGGCATAGATAAGATGAATAGAAAAGGTGTTTTCTCTCGAGTAGGGAAGATCAAAACTCCAGGGCATTTTTTTTAATGTGTGAGGGCAAAGATTGGAAAAGGAGTTGAGGGTCAGTTTTTCCACACAGTTTCATATGTGGAATGAACTGTCAGAAGAAGTGGTGGATGCAGGTAGAATTAAAACATTTAAAAGATAATTAAAAGGTTCATTTTCAAATACTAAACATTCGGAGGGAAATGGGCCAAATGCAGGTAAATTGGACTAACTTAGTTTGGGAAACTTGGTTGGCATGGACGAATTGGACTGTTTCCGTGCAATGGGACACTAACTCTGAACATTAATTCCAGCTGGAGCAGTGGAAGTGAAAACGCTGGAAGTATTTAGATGCTGTGATGTTGAGTTTTGATCTTTATGGAAGACTGTTCGAATTTAATTCAGCCAGATGGTCTGTTCATCTTTAGCTATTGTTACTACAGAGTTTGGAGGGGTGCACTGTTTTGTGTACCCCATTCCTTTCCCAACATTAAATTTAACCAGGTTGGTCATAAAGAAATTACGTAATTTTGAACTGTGACAGGCTCAGTATTTAAAAAAAGCCAGGTTTCTCTCATCAACAGCAAATAATTGGTTTATTACAAAATACGCTTATTTAATAACACTCATGATATTGGCATTTCGATTTTGTAAATATTTAGCTTTTTTTTAAAGAATGCACAGCCTTGTGATGTATGTTTGTAATTTAACATTCAAGTTCCCAAATAGTAATAACACAGAGTTAAATGGATTTTTGCTTAGAAAATCGTCCTTTGATTAAATAAATCAAGTTGTATTGGTCAACACAATCTTTAAAAAATGATATTTGGAACACATAATTATACTTAAAAGGAATAATAAAAATTGATAGGTATTGGTTCCATAGTTATTCTAATTCTTATCACTTGTTTGATTCAAGATGCCAGACAAATTGACCAAACGTCTAAATAGACTAAGAGGGACAGTTGATTCTGAGGATCAAGCTTGAGAAACATCAAGTTAATTGGACAAAATATGTAAGTGGCAGAATAATAGCAAAATAATACCATTATCTTCATAGTGTTGCATATATGGGAAGAAAAATGGGAAAGTAGTGGGGGCAGACTTACTCAAAGATTTATACTGAGATGGCTAAGGATTAAAATGAGAAATATAGTGTTCTTGAAGGCTTAATGCTCCACTTGTCTCAGGTCTTTAATTGATAAAGCAAATAGGATGTTGAACTAAGGTCAGAGTGTTGAAACTGTGCTGTGTTCTGGTTCCATTGAGTAATGCGCAGCCACAAGGCTGCTGCTTGCAGCATTGATCAACTATTTAATTAAATCCTGATACTTATGTCATCCAACTGATAGTGAATTTTAAACTAATTTTATCAATCTCAGTTTAAAAAATTACCATCAAAGTCTCCACGTAACTGAATTTAGTGGGGAAAAGGTTGTGGAGCTGGGATAGGCGATGACCGGACTGGACTGTACATTGCCAGTCACATAGGGAGGAAGTCTGTTGCACAAGACTAGAATAGGAAGACAGTAATAATGATCAGTCAGTGAAACCAAAAAAGCTTAAGTAATTGATGTAAGTCTGAATGGGATTTCAATGTCTGAGAGCATATTGACAGCAATGAAATTAAGCATGAGGGTTGCACAAATGGCTAGAGTCAGAGGAATGACTTTTTTTTATGGTGATGGCAGAGAGTCAGTAAATCTGTGTAAGACTTGAAATCAGCAATGATAACAAGAGATAGAAATGTAGAAAAAAGAAGATAGGAGTAGGCCATTTGATCCTTGAACTGGCTCGGACATTGAATATGATAATGGCTGATCACTGAGCTCAGTACCCAAATCCTGCCCTCCCCCACATCCCTTAGCCACAAGAGCAGTATCTACCTTCTTGAAAACGCAGACTGTTTTGGTCTCAACCACTTCCTCTGGTAGTGAATTCTATATCATTCTCTGGATGAAGAAGCTTCTCCTCATTGCAGGCCTAAAAGTATTACCCTTTGTCCATAAACTGACCCCTGGCTCTGGACTCCCTGACCATAGGGAACTTCTGTCCTGCATCTAACCTGTCAACAGCTTTTGCACTGGTGGTGTCTGTGATTTATCATACAAAAGGAAATTTGAAATATTTGGTTAGCAGAATGCAGTTGTATTCATGGACATGCAACAAACATTTTCCATCTTGCACCACAGGTGAGAAGGAACTTTGTTGAAGGAGAAAGTTCTCTTGATTTGAGGTTAATGAAATTGACGAGTGTCCATACAACTTTATTCATTGATTAGTACACTTGTTCCTATAAATTATATTCATGTGTTAATCTCTCATTTCTGCTGCACTAAAATGTTCTGTGTATGTGCTGTCTGACATGTATAACTTGTAGAACTATGACTTGTTAGCCTTGAAAGATTATATTCAATATTGTCCCTGCATGACCAAAAACAATATACTTGGTGGGGACCTTTTGGATATTTTCAGGTTACCTGTTGATCATCTTGAGATCTTGGAAGTGTTCATTGTTAGATGTAGTTTGTTGGATCTGTTCTGCTTGGCTATTGATGTAGGAAATGGATGTTACAGTGTTGAATATTCTGGTCTTGCATCTGATAAGTTTGTTATATCAAGGATCATAACACGTAGATTCATGCATGCTGGTGAACCAATGATAAAACATTCATCTGTTTCTATTATGTAAAAGGTTTCTACTGACCATCTTGAGTTGTATTGTTATTTAAGCTGAATAATGCCAATGCATGGATGTTGGGCCTCTTGAAAATAGTTAACATATCCTGTGTGGATTACAGCACATTGTGCCAGTTTCCTGAGTACATACTGTGCAGGATACTGGAGTAATGGTATTTACACTTCCATCAGTGTTGATTTAGGCAAATAGTGCATGTTGTCCATTCCTTTGGGATAAATTACTTGAATGTAAATAAACGTTTTAGTTTTTCTGACAGCATGTATGTAATGCATCAAATTTACCACATGTACTACCTAACAGGGGTCTGTAAGCTTTGTTGACATGCTTGTATGGCGTGGATGGAATTTTCAAAACCTCAAAAACTTGCATGTGTCATCAAATGCTGGATCCTCTTTCAGTGAGTGAGGCAAGTCACATTCTGGGCACAATTTGAGAATTACAGTGGATTTATTTAAGTATAGAGTACTTTTTCCAGGGCCAAGCACTTGTAGATGGTGGTGTCGTGCTACAATTGCTTTAAACTTGCATCCTTCATTAAGTCGAAATTCAGCAGTAGTTTTCTGAAGGATTTGATGGGTGTAACGACAATGGACTTTTCCATAAACCTTCAACTTTACTTAAATCACATTCTTTATCGTTGTGTCATCACCTACCTATCACTTGCTCCATCGTTTCATCTGACTTTTGCCAGTGTGATATGAACTCAAGCCTGTGTATCCTGTAATTGACTTTAACCTTCAGTTGATTGTCTTTCATTTGTAAATATTTCTGGAATCTCTGTGATCATTGATGACTCTCAGCCTCTGGCGACAACTCCCGGACTGGCTTCGTAGCCTGGTGCAGTGATCTTCTGGCATGGCAATCTCCTGGCTTGGTGTAGCAGCCTCTACACCTGGTCTGGTGGTCTCCTGGTGTGGCATCTTCTCAGCTTGACGTGATTTCTTTAGCTTGGCATGGCGGTTCAAAATCGATCTCCAAGTCTCATGATCCTCAAGGTGAAGCCTGGCAAGGTCTGGAGCTAGAGCCCTGTGTGGATTGGAGGCTAGGTGCTAGCGTTAGTGTTATGAACTTTTATTTCTGCAAAGCTGGACATTTTATCTGTCTATGTTTCAAGTTTTTGTAACTAAAGAAGGTAACCTAAGGTGACACTGTAAGTGGCGACATATAAAGTTTTCACTGTACTTGTTGCGTATATGTGACACTAAAACTAATTCATTCATTCATTTGACTGTTCATTCATCCATCCATTTTTATGGATGGTTTTATTCTTATCCCTTAAGTGCCCAGAGTGAGAAGAAGTTTGGCTATCATTCTTGTCAGCTGATTGATAAAGTAAAGATTGATCTTTTAATTATGAGCAAACATCTGTGATGTAGTGTGGTGCTTCTATGTATTGTTGGCTTCTCTGCTTCTTTTATGATCACAGCTTTGTAAGTTACAAATTTCCACTCTGAGGTAGAGTTTTTGCTTAAAAAAGAGTGAGCTATGATGTCATGTGTGCCTTTCTCTTTGTCTTCACATCTGTTCTAAGAGTCAAGCTGATGGAACCCACCAATGACCAAACATGTTGGTCATGTTGATACATAGATAAGTTTTCTCTCTGTGTCTTTTCCTTTGCTATTTACCCTAAAGTTGGTGCTGAAAGGATGGTTCTTTTTTGAGCCACTTTTAAAATCTGAGCCATTCTGGGCCTATTGTAAGCTGCCATTATTTGTTTTGAAAAAGGACAGTAGGGCTAGACTACTCCCTGTGCTTAAGGACAAACTTTCCATTTTGGTTGCAGTACTTCAGTATTGATGGAATAATAACTTGGGCTTTGAACTCTGACAGATTAATGGATAAATGTTAGGAAAAAGATGTTACCCAATTGTTGTGCTGCTGTGACCATTTTAGTCTTCAGCACCTTCTTGCTGCCAATACCTGGCTGTCACGACTCTCTTTTAGTGTGTACCTTTTACTACCATGATGAGCTTTTTGGTATTCTGTATGTTAGCTTGTGTGACAGAGTTGAGTTCTTGTTGAATCACATACCTTGAAGTTCATGAATAACATTACGGGCTCTGTGGTTAGCACTGCAGCCTCACAGCGCCAGGGTTCGATTCCAGCCTTAGGTGACTGTATGTGTGGAGTTTGCACTTTCCCCCTGTGTCTGCATGGGTTTCCTCCGGGTGCTCTGGTTTCCTCCCACAGACCAAAGATGTGCAGGTCAAGTGGATTGGCCATACTAAATTGCCCATAGTGTTAGGTGCATTAGTCAGAGAGAAATGGTCTGGGTGGGTTACTCTTTGGAAGGTCGGTGTGGACTTGTTGGGCCGAAGAGCCTGTTTCAACACTGTAGATAATCTAATCTAATCTAATTCCTGACATTGTTGAAATATTACCGACTTGCAGGCATAATTTGGGTTCTGAGTTCACTGGTGGACATTGCTCACACAAATAGCTGACTGAAGACACGACACTGACTCAATGACACAGACACTGAAAGTAGCTTTTTACCAGAATATCATATTGTGATGTTACGCAACTATGTTAAAGGTTCTGGCCTGTTTGGTTTGGAAACAGTGCCATAACACATTTTAGATCATCTTGAATGACTAGGTATGCAGACTTGAGTGAATTACAATTTTGGCTTTTTGTTGTAGGTTATGAAGTTATGTTTCAGGTGAACAAATTATTTCCATTGAATTAGGTTAGGTAAACTCTAGATCATGCTTGTCAGTTATGGCAACCAGTTATGAACATTGGATGGCCCTTTTCCAGACAATGTTTAATCTACAAAACAGATTCTTGGTACCTATGCTGCATTTTGCTTCACTGTATACTTTGGAGAGAGTTGAACCTGTGTGCGAAATCATCTTAGAGTTACCCTGTAATATAACTGAGAATCATTATGATATCCTATGGTCTAATCTTCCACTTTTTGTTTCAGAATGTACTGAAGTTAATCTTTAGTACAGCACTTATAGAGAGAACCATCACAAGTCTGTATTTCCTAACTCTCACCCCAATTACATCAATACCTTTTTTACCTTTCTCACATGGATGTCACATGCTTAAATCCGTGGCCATCACATCCTTAAATGAAATTTGAAGTTGAACTTCTGGCCCAGAGGTAGGGACATTAGCACTGGGCCATTACAATTTTCTATGTGCTCAAGTGAAAGTCAGTTTTTTTTCCAACTGTATATAATTAAACACAATTGACATTCATTTACTATGTAGTTAATATCCTGAAGTGGTTTTTATTGATTTAAAATAGTCAGAATTGTCTATATGTTCCCCCAATTGTTCAAAGTTGTCATCTTCCTTTGAGCCCCAGGAAATTACATTATTGCTGGCACTACTCAGTTACCAGGAGTTAAGAAGAAGCTAGAATTGTCACGGGATTTGCTCTTGTACATTTTCTATAGGTTTGTATTTTGTTGCTTTCTGTGTAAAGGAAATTGTATTCAGGATCTAGTTTATGTAGGTGAATTCATAGTGGTAGGTCACTTCTATGCATCATAATTTAATTTAAACAGATTGCTATAGCTAGTGAATTTGCATCATGCACTGCACCCGTTGAATTTCCTATAGCAGGCTTTCATGTAATTTATTCTTAATTATGGTATATGTATAATAGAACTCATCGATCTATTTAATCATAAAATAATTTTTGAACCCATGGTTTATCTCTGCAGGTGGTGGAAGGATTTCTGAAGAATCATACAAATTACAATGACTTGAACATTACCAGCAGTCCACCTGATGAGTGGAACGTTGATGCAAGGATATACATGCTGAGCTTGCTTCCTTTTTTGATCATTTTTGTTTTTATTCGTGATCTCAAGTACCTTGCAGTATTCTCTTTTTTGGCAAATCTCTCAATGGCTGTCAGTCTTGTTATCATCTATCAGTATATTATTAGGGTAAGTTTTTAACTAATAAGAAAAAAAATTGCACACTATCAACTGATTAAATTCTGTCCCTAACAGAATATATTTCAAACATATATTCAGCATGTACAGTACAACCTCGGTTATCTGAACATTGATTATCCGAACAAGATCTCAAGGTCCTGATGCTTGGGCTGCTCCCCGCAGCCATTAGATCGGTTATCTGAACATTCAGTAGTCTGAATAAAATACTGCCCGTCCCTGTTGTTCGGATAATCGAGGTTGCACTGTACTGTGATAATAGTTAAGCTCACTGGTAAAATGCTATTGATTATTGTTCTTGAATAAATTGTGTAAATCTACCTGCAGAACCTTTATCAAATTTTTGCTCAATGAGTGCAGGAGGGTTTTTTGACACAGTATGTAGACAAGCCAACAAGGGGCAATACTATATTGAATTTGGCCGGGTGTTAGATTTGGTGGTAGGTGAACACTTTGGCGATAGTAACCACACTTTGATTAGGTTTACAATAGCAATTGACAGGGATACGTATATATCATAGGAAAGAGGTATAACTGGGGGAAAGGCAATTATGATGCAATTAGGCAAGATTTAGGATGCGTAAGATGGGGAAGGAAACTGCAGGGGATGAACACACTTGAAATATGGAGCTTATTCAAGGAACAGCTATTGTGGGTCTTTGTTAAGTGTATACCTATCAAACAATGAGGTGGTTGTTGAAAGAGGGATCCATGGTTTACTTAAAAAAAGGTTGAAGCTTTTTTCAAGAGAAAGAAGAAGGCCTTTGTGAGGATGAGGTCTGAAGGCTCGGTTAGGGGGCTTGAGAGTTATAAGTTAGTCAGAAAAGATCCAAAGAGAGGGCTAAGAAGAGCTAGGCAGGGCCATGAAAAGTTGTTGGCAGATAGGATCTAGGAAAACCCTAAGACCTTCGATAGGTATGTCAGGAATAAAAGAATGACTAGAGTAAGATTAGGCAAAAGTGAGGACTGCAGATGCTGGAGATTTGAGTCAAGATTAGAGTGGTGCTGGAAATGCACAGCAGGTCAGGCAGCATCCAAGGAGCAGGAAAATCGACATTTCGGGCAGAAGCTCTTCATCAGGAATCAGGAATAAGACTAGGGCCAATCAAAGACAGTAGGGGGAAGTTGTGTGTGGAATCTGAGGACCTAGCAGAAGCGCCTCATGAATACTTTTCAACAGTATTCACATTCGAAAAGGGCAGTGTTAGTGAGAATACGGAGATATAGGCTACTAGATTTTGGGATTGCGGTTGACAAAGAGGAGGTTTTACAAATTTTGGAAGATCTGAAAATAGATAAGACCCCTGGGCCAGTTGGGATTTATCCTCACATTTCTAAGAATTCCAGAGAGGAAATTGCAGAGTCTTTGGCTTTGTTCTTTATGTTATCATTGCCTACAGGAGTAGTGCCAGAAGACTGGAGGATAGCAAATATTGTTCCCTTGTTTAAGAAGGGGAGTTGGGACAACCAACCCTGGTAATTATAGGCCAATGAGCCTTATTTCAGTTGTGTGTAAGGTGTTTGAAAAGGTTATAAGAGAGAGGATTTATAATCATCTGGAAAGGAATAATTTGAGTAGCGGTAGTCAATATGGTTTTGTGAAGGATATGTCGTGCCTAACTAACCTTATTGAGTTCTTTGAGAAGGCGACAAAACAAGTGGATGAAGGTAAAACAGTTGATGTAGTGTATGTGGACTTTAGTAAACTGTTTGATAAGATACTGCATGGTAGGCTATTACACAAAATACAGAGTTTTGGGATTGAAGGTAATTTAGCAGTTTGGATCAGAAATTGGCTAGTTGAAAGAAGACAGAGGGTGGTGGTTGTTGGGAAGTGTTCATCCTGGAGCTCAGTTACCAGTGGTGAGCTGCAAGGATCTGTTTTGGGGCCACTGCTGTTTGTCATTTTTATAAATGATCTGGATGCGAGTGTCGAAGGATGGGTTAGTAAATTTGCGGATGACACTAAGATAGGCAGGGTTTGGATAGTGCTGAAGGATGTTGTAGGTTACAGAGGGACATAGATAAGATGCAGAGCTGGGCTGAGAGGTGGCAAATGGAGTTTAATACAGGAAAGTAGTTCACTTTGGAAGAAGTAACAGGAATGTAAAGTACTGGGCTAATGGTGAAATTCTTGGCAGTGTAGATGAACAAAGAGATGTCTGTGTCCAGGTGCATAAATCTCTGAAAGTTGCCACCCAGGGGTTGATACGGTTGTTAAGAAGGCACATAATATGTTGGTGTTTTTTGATAGAGTTATTGAGTTTTGGAGCCATGAGGTCATGCTTCAGCTGTACAAGACACAGGTAAGGCTGCACCTGGAGTATTGTGTACAGTTCTGGTCACCGCATTATAGGAAGGATGTGGAAGCTTTGGAAAGGGTTGAGAGGAGATTTACTAGGATGTTGGTATGGAAGGAAAGTCTTGTGAGGAAAGGCTGAGGGAACTGAGGCTGTTTTCATTGGAGAGAAGAAGGTTGAAAAGTGACTTAATTGAGCTGTATAAGACAATCAGACGCTTGGATAGGGTGGACAGTGGGAGCCTTTTTCCTCGGATGGTGAAGGCTAACACAAGGGGATATAGCTTTATATTGAGGGGTGATAGATTTAGGACAAATATCAGTGGTAGTTTCTTCACTCAGTAGTAGGGGCATGAAATGGCCTACCTGCAACAGTAGTATTTAAGGGCATTTAAATGGGCATTGGACATACATATAGGTAATGATGGAACGGTGTAGATTAGATGTCCATCAGATTAATTTCACAGGTTGGCGCAACATTAAAGGCTGAAGGGCCTGTACTGTGCTGTAACATTCAATGCTCTATGTTATAACAAAGAGTTCTCCCTTAGGTTTAGGTAACACATAGTTCAGTGGTTAGCACTGCTGCCTCACAGCACTAGGAACCCAGATTTGATTCCACCCCTGGGTGACTGTCTGTTTAGAATTTGCACATTCTTCCCCTGTCTACATGGGTTTCTTCCCTCAGTCCAAAGATGTGTGGGTTATGTTGATTTGCCATTCTAAGTTGCCCATGGTGTCGAGGGATGTGCAGGCTAGGGGGATAAGCCAAGGGAAATGTGTGTTGACAGATGTGTGTTGTGGGAGGTGCGTGTGGGTGGGATGCTCTTCAGAGGGTTGCTGTGGATTCGATGGGCCGAATGGCTACTTCAACACTGTAGAGATTCTATAACTTCTGAAATATGGCATTCACAGGGAATAGGAGGTGCCAATTGACTGAATCTACAGTTTGCATGAGGAATGTTTGTGATAGCTGGGAACATTCAGCTTGTTGCTCCTACAAAAAGAATGTACATTTTAAAAATGAGTAGCGCAAACAAACAATTCCCTTTTGAATCTAGGAATTCATGCAGCAAGCGTGTAGGAGAAGCTTCAAGGTCAGTCTTGAGCTTACTTCAATAAAGCATCTGATCCATTATTCTCTTCCAATTGCTAATGTAGTAAAGTCCCTGTTATCCATATCCCAAATATCCAGAATTCCCATACAATCAGCATCAAAGATTCAAAATGGGAATTCCGGATGCTTGGGATCTAAATAATGGGGATTTTGTGTAAGGTACATTGGGATTGAATATTGGTTTATTCCTATTCATTCCTGCAGTCTCTTTTTGCCACCGAGTTAGGTAAATGGCTAATCTGTTCTTTATCGCAATTTACCCTGCTTGGTTCCATATCTGTTATTGAATAAAAATCTGCTAATCTCCGTTTTGAAAACTTTTTCAATTGACATTGACTCACCAGTTTGAGTGGAAGAGAATTCCAAATTTTCATGCCACTTCATGTGAAGAAGTGTTTTTTAACATCACTTGATTTTGATTATTCCTCCTCTTCTGGATTTCCCCCGTTAAAATAATTAAATCTTCTCCATTCCCGATACTAATAGCTTTAATCACCTTGACCATTCCTTAAATTATAGTCAAGAGAATATAAGTGAGGCTTTTCTAAGTATATCTTCTGTGGACCCCTTCCAGGTAGTTGCCAGTACTGAAAATGCGTATTGTATTTGTTGTGAGTCTTGTATCTTGTTTGAGCGGTAGTCAATTTCATCTAAGTGGTAGTTGAAGTCTGTCCTTGCCATAATGTATAGCAATTGAAATTCACTTTATATAAATATTGAAAATATTCCATTCCTATTGTAGATACAATTATGGAGGTAAGGATATGCTTTAAATGGAAAAGATTTAATTGAAATACAATCTATTTTAAATATTCAAAATTGAGATTGTTTACTTGCTAGTCCAAGGATGAAATATCATGAATCTGTTTGTAAAATGATTGAAGCTTAAAGAAGTGCTGCCTGACTTATCCTGTAATTATGGTTACATCCTGTCCTTCTAATTCTAGAGTCTGTCAAAGCATGCAAACATTGTTTCAAATCCATCATGGGTACAAACTGTAAAATCACAATCTGTTGTTTGATGTAAATACTAGGATTTTCATTTTAATTTATTTTGACCATCCACTATAACTGTGACAAAAATAATCTTTCTCTTTCCCTTTCCCAGTCCATCTGCAGCCTTTGGCATAATTGATCACATTATTCTCTAGTACCTCTTCATTATCATTCTGCTGGGTCAGATTGTTTCCAGAGGTTATCTCTTTGATGCTCGAGAATCACTTGCAATGGCTTCTCTTCTTGCTGCTGGACTGGTGCCCAAGATCTATCCTTGGTCTTCAGTTGCCGATCAATTTGCTGCCCCTCAGTGTTGTCTGAAAGCACACTGTTAATTTTCTTTCATATGTTGACAATACCCAACTCTAAAAAAACACTCAACTTTATGTCAGCATCGCTTCACTTCTCTTAACTCCTTCATGTTTACTAAGTTAATAGACAACTAGTATTGGGTATAGAGAAGCTTCCTTTTAAATATTGATAATACTGAAACCATTTTTTGCGGACCTTGCTCCAAACTGCATTCTCTAACTGTTCCTTTCCTTGGCAGCAGCTTTAAGACTAAACCAGTGTATTTGTAACCTTGCTATTATGTTTCATTCTGTGATTAGCTTCTGGCCTCAAACAGTGCCATCAATAAGGCTTTTGTTACCACTTCCATAACATTTCTTGACTTTGCCACTGTCTCAGTGCAAGTCAGTGCATTTGCTATTGAAATCCTAATTTATTATCTCTAGACCCAACGATTCCATGTATGTGTGGCTTGTCTCTCACGTTCTGCCTCCATAAATTTGTGGTCATCCAAAGCTTGCTTCCCATGCCTTAACTCACAGCAAGTTTTATTCTCCTTTGATCCTGTGTTCGTTGACTCCTGGTCAAGCAATGTCTTCATTTTAAAGTTCTCATTGTTTTTGAATCCATTGTTTCGGAGCTTTCTCCGTAATACCCTCCATTCTAATGCTCCTGTGAAACACTTCAGGCTATTTCGTTGAAGGCTCTTTGATAAGTGTAAGTTGTCTCCCAGTGAAATTTCCAATTATGAACAGTTATTTCATTGATATTGCTGTAGGAGGTGGTTTATTCCTGGTTAGGATTTCTTTGGCTTAATGATAGCTGGATCTTGAAATTTCATCACACAAGAAACCAGTTTTCCTTCAGATTGTTGAGTTTCTGATATCTTGATCCTTGTGCTTGAGATTTATCTAACTAATCAGAAACATTAGGTGCAAGCCCTAGTGCACTATGTGTCTACTGTGGCCACTAATGGAGGCAATGCATGTTGAAATGCAAGTAATTACTGGACAGTAGGATCTTTCTGTCTTTTGGTTGTCAGTTATATAGCTCATGGTTTTGACTCCTGTTCTTTGTTCGAAAGCTTTGTTAACTGACACAACCATGAGGTCTCTTTATTTGCTTCTGTATGTTAGTGTTAAGGCAAGACGATCAGGTTTGATGCCTCTTTGCTATTCATGGATCCCTGTTAAAAATAGAAATGTGTGAATGTTAGGTGAGGTTAACTGAATCTGATGTCACCCTGTTTTGTATGATGTAATGCTTATTGATAGTACTCATGAGCAGATTTGATCGTAATATATTAAGGGCATTAGTCAGTTTGAAAAATCAGCAGAAAATTAGAATTTCCTGCCCACCTTGTTCTCACTGTGTCTTCATCTCAAAAGAAAACTTTTTTTAAAAACAGCAATGTATAATATTTTCAACTCTTCTCTTGAATGTAGATTTGGAGAAAATGCACATATTGTGTGCAGCCTGTATGAAATTCGGCAATATCTCACAAATTTTCCTTTCCCGTTTCTGAATAATAATCCAAGATGAAGGATGGGAAAAATTTCTGGCTGTAAGAGCTGCTCCTTTTTTTTTGAGGTATTTTAGGTGTTGGAGGTGATTTCCTTGAATTCCAGGAGCAGCAATTACTGTTTTATATGCTGTTGCATTGTTTTGGAACTTTGGAAAAAAAAATGTCAAAACAACAGCAGTTTTAAAGGGAGAAGGGCAGACAAAGGAAGCACATGGTGAGGACAGTGCAGGGGAGAGAGAGAGAGAGAGAGAGAGAGAGAGAAAGAAAGAAAGAAAGAACCTGCACAGTTACCGCCTTTGCTGTTTGAATTTGTGTATCGCTGGACATTGGAGTGCATCTGGGAAAATTAACAAACATTGAAATTCACAATTAATCTTGGAGGAACTGTTGGGTGAAGTTCACAGCACAGAATCAGGTAAGTTAATTGTTGTTTTAAGTCTGTCCAAGAGAAAGGCTGCAGTAGTGAGTATAGTGGATTCTTTCTTGATTATATGTTTTTGGAGATAAGTCTCTTGATTAAACTTAAAATATAAGCCATAGCTATTAATTTAACTTGGGGCAGTGTTTGTAGAGGAATAAGACGGTGTTATTTTCTGGGTTTGTAGATTGTGAAGGAGCAAAAATGGCCTTTGCAGTGATATGTATTTCTTGTCAGATGTGGGAGTTTAAAGAGAGTTTAAGGGTTACTGCGGATTATATCTGCCATAAATGCTGTTGGATGCAAATCTTATCAGATCGAGTGGATCGGTTGGAGACACAGATAAAAGCGATGAGGAATTTGCAACAGCAACTGTATGTGATGGATGGCAGTTATAGGAAGGGGAGATAGTCTCAGATACAGTCACATAGATGGAAGGGTAAGAGAGATCGGCACCTAAGGCAGGAGTCTTTTGTGGATATACCCATTTCAAACAGGTATGCTGTTTTGAAAAATGTAGGGGGTGATGCTCAGGGGAACGTAGCATGAACAGCCAAATTTCTGGTATTGAGACTGGCTCTAATGCAACAAGGGTACATTGGCTTCCGAGAGATCACTTGTGTTAGGGGATTCTGTAGTCAGAGGTGCAGACAGACATTTCTGTGGCCAGCAGAGAGAAAGCAGAATGGTGTGTTGTTTCCCTGGTGCCAGGATCAAGGATGTCTCAGAGAGGGTGCAGAATGTTCTCACGGGGGAGAGGGGCCAGCAGGAGGTCATTGTCCACAGTGGAACCAATGGCATTGGAAGGGAAAAGGTTGAGATTCTGAAGGGAGATTACAGAGAGTTACGCAGAAATTTAAAAAGGAGGTCCTCAAGGGTAGTAATATCTGGATTACTCCCAGTGCTACAAGCTAGTGAGGGCAGGAATAGGAGGATAGAGCAGATGAATGCATGGCTGAGGAGAAGGATTCACATTTTTGGATCATTGGAATCTCTTTTGGGGTAGAAGTGATCTGTACAAGAAGGACGGATTGCACCTAAATTGGAAGGGGACTAATGAACTGGCAGGGAAATTTGCGAGAACTGCTTGGGAGGATTTAAACAAGTAAGGTGAAGGGGGTGGGACCCAGGGAGATAGTGAGGAAAGAGATCGACCTGAGACTGGTACAGCTGAGAACAGAAGTGAGTCAAACAGTCAGGGCAGGCAGGGACAAGGTAGGACTAATAAATTAAACTGCATTTATTTCAATGCAAGGGGCCTAACAGGGAAGGCAGATGAACTCATGGCATGGTTAGGAACATGGGACTGGGATATCATAGCAATTACAGAAACATGGCTCAGGGATGGGCAGGACTGGCAGCTTAATGTTCCAGGCTACAAATGCTACAGCAAGGATAGAAAGGGAGGCAAGAGAGGAGGGGGAGTGGCATTTTTTGATAAGGGATAGCATTACAGCTGTGCTGAGGGAGGATGTTCCCGGAAATAGATCCAGGGAAGTTATTTGGGCGGAACTGAGAAATAAGAAAGGGATGATCACCTTATTGGGATTGTAGACCCTCCAATAGTCAGAGGGAAATTGAGAAACAAACTTGTAAGGAGGTCTCAGCTATCTGTAAGAATAATAGTGTAGTTATGGTAGCGGATTTTAATTTTCCAAACATCGACTGGGACTGCCAGGGTGTTAAAGGTTTAAATGGAGGGGAATTCCTTAAGTGTGTACAAGACAATTTTCTGATTCAGTATGTGGATGTACCTACTAGAGAAGGTGCAAAACTTGACCTACTCTTGGGAAATAAGGTGAGGCAGGTGACTGAGATGTCAATAGGGAGCACTTTGGGGGCAGTGACCATAATTCAATTAGTTTTAAAATAGTGATGGAAAAGGATAGACCAGATCTAAAAGTTGAAGTTCTAAATTGGAGGAAGGCCAATTTTGACGGTATTAGGCAAGAACTTTCGAAAGCTGATTGGAGGCAGATGTTCGCAGGTAAAAGGATGGCTGGAAAATGGGAAGCCTTCAGAAATAAGATAACAAGAATCCAGAGGAAGTGTATTCCTGTCTGGGTGAAAGGGAAGGCTGGTAGGTATAGGGAATGCTGGATGACTAAAGAAATAGAGGGTTTGGTTAAGACAAAGAAGGAAGCATATGTCAGGTATAGACAGGATAGATCGAGTGAATCCTTAGAGTATAAAGAAAGTAGGAGTATACTTAAGATGGAAATCAGGAGGGCAAAACGGGGACATGACATAGTTTTGGCAAATAGAATTAAGGAGAATCCAAAGGAGTTTTACAAATATATTAAGGACAAAAGGGTAACTAGGGAGAGAATAGGGCCCCTCAAAGATCAGCAAGGCCGCCTTTGTGTGGAGCCACAGAAAATGAGGGAGATACTAAGTGAATATTTTGCATCAGTATTTACTGTGGAGAAGGGTATGGAAGATATAGACTGTAGGGAAATAGATGGTGACATCTTGCAAAATGTCCAGATTACAGAGGAGGAAGTGCTGGCTGTCTTGAAACGGTTAAAAGTGGATAAATCCCCAGGACTTGATCAGGTGTACCCGAGAACTCTGGGAAGCTAGAGAAGTGATTGCTGGGCCTCTTGCTGAGATATTTGCATCATCAATAGTCACAGGTGAGATGCTGGAAGACTGGAGGTTGGCAAACGTGGTGCCACTGTTTAAGAAGGGTGGTAAAGACAAAGGCAGGCAACTATAGACCAGTGAGCCTGACCTCAGTGGTGGGCAAGTTGTTGGAGGGAATCCTGAGGCACAGGATGTACATGTATTTGGAAAGGCAAGGACTGATTCGGGACAGTTAACATGGCTTTGTGCATGGGAAATCATGTCTCACAAACTTGATTGAGTTTTTTGAAGAAGTAACAAAGAAGATTAATGAGGGCAGAGCAGTAGATGTGAAAAAAGAGTTCAGAAAAGATTTACAAGGATGTTGCCAGGGTTGGAGAATCTGAGCTACAGGGAGAGGCTGAACAGGCTGGGGCTGTTTTCCCTGGAACGTCAGAGGCTGAGGGGTGACCTTATCGGGGTTTACAAAATTGAGGGACATTGATAGGATAAATAGACAAAGTCTTTTTCCTGGGGTCGGGGAGTCCAAAACTATAGGGCATAGGTTTAGGGTGAGAGGGGAAAGATTTTAAAGAGACCTAAGGGGCAACGTTTTCACGCAGAGGAACGTGTATGGAATGAGCTGCCAGAGGAAGTGGTGGAGGCTAATACAATTGCAACATTTAAGAGGCATTTGGATGGGTATATGAATAGGAAGGGTTTGGAAGGATATGGACTGGGTGCTGGCAGGGAGGACTAGATTGGGTTGAGATATCTGGTCGGCATGGATGGGTTGGACCGAAGGGTCTGTTTCCATGCTGTACATCTCTATGACTCTAATTGAACTTGCATTTTCTTTTAAACTTTAATTCTCTTTTAATCCCTAGTTCTGTCCTATTTATAACATGTTATAATGTAACCAATGCTGTACTCGTTGAATTACTGAAAGCTTTTGAATCATGGAATCCCTACAGTGTGGAAACAGGCCATTAGGCCCAACAAGTCCACACTGACCTACCGAAGAGTAACCCACCCAGATCCATTTTCCTAACCTATTAATTTACGTTTACTCCAGACTAATACACCTAACCTACACATCCCTGAACATTACAAGCAATTTAGCATGGCCAATTCAGGTAACCTGCACAACTTTGGATTGTGGGCAGAAACCGGAGCACCCAAAAGAAGCCCAGTCAGACACTGAGAGAAAGTGCAAACTCCACACACAGTCGCACAGACAGTGAAGTGGGTGGTGAGGCACAGGTCCACTAGCTTCATGATGTTTTCATTGGTAACGTGATTGATGGTGGTTGGTGTGTGTGTATGTGTGATGGTCTCTTGTAAAAGTGTGGTAAGTGTTTCCTTTGCCAGTTTGATGTTGATGGAGGTGAACAGTGCTATAGATAATAGATAATAGACAATAGGTGCAGGAGTAGGCCATTCTGCCCTTCGAGCCTGCACCTCCATTCAATATGATCATGGCTGATCATCCTTAATCAGTATCCTGTACCTGCCTTATCTCCATAACCCTTGATTCCACTATCCTTGAGAGCTCTATCCAACTCTTTCTTAAATGAATCCAGAGACTGGGCCTCCACTACCCTCTGGGGCAGAGCATTCCACACAGCCCACTCTCTGGGTGAAGAAGTTTCTCCTCTTCTCTGTCCTAAATGGTCTACCCCATATTTTTAAGCTGTGTCCTCTGGTTCGGCACTCACCCATCAGTGGAAACATGTTTCCTGCCACCAGAGTGTCCAATCCTTGAATAATCTTATGTCTCAATCAGATCCCCTCTCAGTCTTCTAAACTGAAGGGTATACAAGCCCAGTCGCTCCAGTCTTTCAGTGTAAGGTAATCCTGCCATTCCAGGAATTGACCTCGTGAACCTCCGCTGCACTCCCTCAATAGCCAGAATGTCTTTCTTCAAATTTGGAGACCAGAACTGCACACAGTACTCCAGGTGTCGTCTCACCAGGGCCCTGTACAGCTGCGGAAGAACCTCTTTGCTTCTATACTCAATCCCTCTTGTTATGAAAGTCAGCATGCTCTTAGCCTTCTTCACTACCTGCTGAACCTGCATGCTTACCTTCACTGACTGGTGTACAAGAATACCCAGATCTCTCTGTACTGCCCCTTTTTTAAATTGATTCCATTTAGGTAGTAATCTGATTTCCTGTTCTTGCCACCAAAGTGGATAGCCATACATTTATCCACATTAAATTGCATCTGCCATGCATCTGACCATTCACCTAACTTGTCCAGGTCACCCCGTAATCTCCTAACATCCTCCTCACGTTGCACCCTGCCACCCAACTTAGTATCATCAGCAAATTTGCTAATGTTATTGCTAATACCATCTCCTATATCATTAACATATACTGTAAAAAGCTGCGGTCCCAGTACCGATCCCTGCGGTACCCCACTGGTCACTGCCTGCCATTCCGAAATGGAGCCGTTTATCACTACCCTTTGTTTCCTATCAGCCAACCAACTTTCAATCCAAGTTAGTACTTTGCCCCCAATACCATGCGCCCTAATTTTGCTCACTAACCTCCTATGTGGGACTTTATCAAAAGCTTTCTGGAAGTCCAGGTACACTACATCTGTTGGATCTCCCTCGTCCATCTTCAGAGTTACATCCTCAAAAAATTCCAGAAGATTAGTCAAGCATGATTTCCCCTTCATAAATCCATGCTGCCTCTGACCTATCCTGTTATTACTATCCAGATGTGTCGTAATTTCATCCTTTATAATAGACTCCAGCATCTTTCCCACCACTGAGGTCAGACTAACTGGTCTATAATTTCCTGCTTTCTCTCTCCCACCTTTCTTAAAAAGTGGTACAACATTAGCCACCCTCCAATCCACAGGAACCGATCCCGAATCTATCGAACTCTGGAAAATAATCACCAACGCATCCACGATTTGTCAAGCCAACTCCTTCAGTACCCAGGGATAGACCATCAGGCCCCAGGGACTTATCAACCTTCAGACCCAACAGTCTCTCCAACACCAATTCCTGGCAAATATAAATTCCCTTCAGTTCAGGTCCTTCAGTCATTGTTACCTCAGGGAGATTGCTTGTGTCTTCCCCAGTGAACACAGATCTGAAGTACCAATTCAATTCTTCTGCCGTTTCTTTGTTCCCCGTAATATATTCCCCTCTTTCTGTCTTCAAGGGCCCAATTTTAGTCTTAACCATTTTTTTGCCTTTCACATACCTAAAAAAACTTTTACTATCCTCCTTTATATTATTGGCCAGTTTACCTTTGTACCTCATTTTTTCTTTGCGTATTTCCTTCTTAGTAATCCTCTGTTGTTCTTTAAAAGCTTCCCAGTCCTCCGTTTTCCCACTTATCTTTGCTATGTTATACTTTTTCTCTTTTAACTTTATATGTTTCCTAACTTCCCTTGTCAGCCACGGCCACCCATGCCTCCTCTTAGGATCTTTCTTCCTTTTTGGAATGAACTGATCCTGCACAGAAATATCCGCCATTGTTCCTCCACTATCATCCCTGCTAAGGTATTGCACCATTTAACTTTGCCAGCTCCATAATTCCCTTTATTCAACAGAAATATTGTCACTTCCGATTGTACCCTCTCCCTCTCCCTCTCCCTCTCAAATTGCAGATTGAAGCTTATTGTATTATGGTCACTACTTCCCAATGGCTCCTTCACTTCGAGGTCCCTGACCAATTCTGGTTCGTTGCACAATACCAGATCCAGAATTGCCTTCTCCCTGGTCGGCTCCAGCACCAGCTGTTCTAACAATCCATCTCTGAGGCACTCCACAAAGTCTCTTTTTTGAGGTCCAATACTATCCTGATTCTCCCAGTCTACCTGCATGTTGAAATCCCCCATAACAACTGTAGTAACATCTTTGCGACAGGCCAATTTCAGCTCCTTATTCAACTTCCATCCGACATCCAGACTACTGTTTGGGGACTTGTAGATAACTCCCAAGAGGGTCTTTTTACCCTTAGTATTTCTCAGCTCTATCCACACTGACTCTACATCCTCTGATTCTTGGTCCCCCTGTGCAAGGGACTGAATATCATCCCTTACCAACATTGCCACCCCACCCCCTCTGCCCGTCAGTCTGTCCTTACGATAGCACGTGTAGTCTTGAATATTCATTTCCCAGGCCCTGTCCACTTGAAGCCACGTCTCAGTTATCCCCACAATATCGTATCTGCCAATTTCCAAAAGAGCCTCAAGCTCACCCATCTTATTTCTAATGCTTTGTGCATTCATGTATAGTATTTTTAATTTGTTACTGCCCTCACCCTTCCCATCAACTCCTATTTCACTCAACCTGACAGCATGATTCCTTTCTGAGTTTTCTGCCTCATTGATACAGTTGTCTTTCTTGACTTCCCTTGTTCTAACTTTCCCTTCAATTTCCTTCTTAAACATCCAGTTTGTCCTCTTCCCCCCTCCGCTACTTAGTTTAAACGTAGCTATGTTGTAGTAGCAAACTTGCCTGCCAGAATGCTGGTCCCTAACCTATTAAGGTGCAAACCGTCTCTCTAGTAGAATTTATGCTTACCACAAAACATACCCCAGTGATCCAAGAATTTAAATCCTTGCTTCCTGCACCAGTTCCCCAACCACATGTTCAGGTCCATTATCTCCCTGTTTCTGGCCTCACCAGCCCGAGGAACTGGAAGCAAACCGGAGATAACCACCCTGGACGTCCTGCTTTTCAGCCTTCTTCCTCGTTCTCCGAAGTCCTGCTGTAGTATGTTCCTCCTCTTCTTCGCGACATCATTTGTGCCGACACGTACCGCCACCTCTGGCTCTTCACCTTCGTCCTTGAGGATTTCCTGCACTCTGTCATGATGTTTTTAACCCAGGTACCAGGAAGGCAACACACCATCCTTAAGTCCCGTCTGCTGCCACAAAAACCCCGGTCAGTTCCTCTCACTATGGAGTCCCCTATTACCACGGCTCTGCGGGATGTCCGACTCTTCCGCTGTGCCTCTGCGCCAACTTTTGATTGACAGACCTTGCCGCCTCGCAGACTGGCAGTGTCATCTGTCTCTACTGTTTCCAAAAGATTCAACTTGTTCCTGACAGGTACTTCCCCCGTCGTCTCTTGCACCTGTCTCCTCTCTGCCTTCCTCATCGTCTGCTCTCTTCTGCTCTTCTGGTACGATTGGTGTAATAACCTCACTGAAGGTCTTGTCCAGAAAGATCTCGTTCTCTCAGATGAGCCTAAGGTCCTCGAGTTCTTTCATCAGTGCTGCAATATGCTCTGTCAGTAGCTGAACGTGCACACACTTTCCACACTTATACGAGCCAGACACACCAGAGTCCTCCCACATCAAGCACGTAGCACACTGAACCAGCTTGGCAGTCATGTCTTCACCCTCTTCAACTGTGGCATAATCACTTCACTCAAACTCCTTGTCAAAGACTCCTGAGCTAAAGCCTCATTCTTCAATCCACAGGAACGTCCTTGGACCCTCTTTTTGTGGTCCGTCAAATGAGATCATTGCTTCGTCTTCCTCAATTTTGGTGTTTTTGATGATTTTTAGGAATTCCTGGGTGGAGTGGATGGAGTGCTGTGACTCTTTTACTAGGTAAAACACCGATTAAAAACACCCCAAGCCAGAAGTTTAACAGAACAAAACGGCCCGTAGAATGCTCCAAGAACTAATCAATGACGCCCACCACAGACTCCGAAAATACAACTGGGAAATTGTGCGCCAAAAACTGTTATTCAAACAAGCAACAAATCAAGAATGGACAGACGCGGTAGAACGAGCCATAAACACCAAACAACGACAAACACAGATAAAGAAAAATCGGGACCTGAAGAAAAAACTTGACAAACTCACAAAAAAAGACAAAATCGATAACACATGGGCATGGATAAAGAACTTATCAGACTGGACCCTATCAGACACAGAAAAAGCGGTACTAGTAAAGGGATTAAATTTCAATTACCGAGACGCTGACAAGAAGGATTTCCTAGCGGCATTAGAAACCACATTGAAGGACAACAATTTCACGGAAGAAACAGAACAAACGATCAGACAGACAGTTGCATTTACTCTGAGCTGAAAGAGGGAAGGAAATAAACTGAACATACAAGAAAAGAAAGCCCTAGAAAACCTCAAAAAAGACAAAAAACATTGTTATATTACCTGCAGACAAGGGTGGGCTCACGGTTATCCTGAACAGAAGGGACTTCATAGAGAAAACCAATGCACTACTCAGACACCAACACCTACTAACAGGTGGCACTAGACCCGACCCCACAACTAGGAAACAGAATTACATATCTCCTAAGAAAATTACACAATTCCAGACAATTAAACAAGACGGAATTCCAGAAAATGAAACCCAACGGGACCAACACCCCACTATTCTATGGACTACCAAAAATCCATAAACCAGGAGCCCCCCTCAGACCTATAGTCTCACTACCCGGAACACCAACTTATAGACTGGCCAAAGAACTACACGCAAGACTGAAATACCTAGCAGAAGAGTCACAGCACTCCATCCACTCCACCCAGGAATTCCTGAAAATCATCAAAAACACCAAAATAGAGGAAGACAAAGCAATGATCTCATTCGACGTTCACCTCCACCAACTGGATTCATTTAAGAAAGAGTTGGATAGAGCTCTCAAGGATAGTGGAATCAAGGGTTATGGAGATAAGGCAGGTACAGGATACTGATTAAGGATGATCAGCCATGATCATATTGAATGGAGGTGCAGGCTCGAAGGGCAGAATGGCCTACTCCTGCACCTATTGTCTATTATCTATTATCTATAGCACTGTTCACCTCCATCAACATCAAACTGGCGAAGGAAACACTTACCACACTTTTACAAGAGACCATCACACACACACACCAACCACCATCAATCACGTTACCAATGAAAACATCATGAAGCTAGTGGACCTGTGCCTCACCACCCACTTCAGTTTCAACAACATAGTCTACAAACAAACCAACGGCACACCCATGGGATCTCTGCTATCAGGATTCATAGCAGAAGCAGTAATGCAAGGGCTAGAACAAACAGCCCTACCAACCATTAAACCAAAAATCTGGGTCCACTACGTAGATGACACCCTTGTCGTCACAAAACGAATTCCTAGAGGAAGAAACCAACAACAAACTCTCATTCCTGGACGTCACAGGACAACGGAGAACTACAAACCTGCGTATACAGAAAACCAACAAACACTGACCAAATACTTAACTACACCAGCAACCATCCCAACACACAAACAAAGCTGTATCAGAACACTATTCCAACGAGGCACCACACACTGCAGCACAGGCTCAACTTCGGAAAACAGAGGAGAACTCAAAAAATACAGTGCGCAGATTTCTCAAGAACAAGCCACGACAAGCAGACCAAAAACAGCCAGAAACCCTAACCACCTTACCATACATCAAAGAAAGTTTCAGAAATGACAGCCAGGCTACTAAGACCCCTCTGAATCCTAGTAGCACACAAACCCACCGACACACTCAAACAAAAACTAACAAACTTAAAAGACCCAGTACAACCCATTGACAAAACCAACGTCGTCTACAAAATTCCATGCAAGGACTGCCACAAACACTACGTAGGACAAACAGGAAGAAAGTTAGCCACCAGGATACATGAACACCAACTAGCCGCAAAAAGACACGGCCCTCTCTCCCTCGTAACCCTACACACGGATGAAAAAAACCCACCATTTCGACTGGGATAACACATCTATCCTGGGACAGGCTAAGCAAAGACATGCCAGAGAATTCCTAGAGGCCTGGCACTCCAACCACAACGCCATAAACAAACACATAGATCTAGATGCCATCTATCAACCCCTCAAAAAACTGACAGGAGACGACATCACCATAAACCCCAGGAACCCTATCCAGGAGAAAGATATAAATAGAAAGGAGGAGACAACAGCTTCACTTCACTTGGAGGTCACCACTGATGATGTTACCTAGCCAGGTAATGAAACGTCTGGATATCAAACCTACAGCTCAGCGAGCAAACCTACACTCTAAATTTTGAAATGTAAATAGCTCTGCCTCTTACACATTTTGCAAGCATTTTGATTTGCCCTGTTCATGATTACTAATCTGCTCTGATGCAGTATTTTCTCAATCATGATTCAGTTTGTAATGTTCTTGTCTTTAAATCACTGGATTGGAAATTCAAGTCACAATCCAGAAGCTTGAGCACACAGATTAAGGATGTCAGTCAACTGGAGGATTGAGGCTGTTTTGCACTGAAACAGCACCTCTGGCAGTGTACAACCATCTATCGATTGTGAGAAAATATACTGAGATGCAGTGTGTTTTCTAAGATAGCTGTAACAGTTTCCAGAACATGCTTCTAAAAAACATAGTGGTCTTGGAGTCTTGATCAACATTTATCTGCCAATCAACAGGACAAAAACAAATCTAGTCATTATCACATTGCTTTTGTGTGCTAATTGATTGTTGCATTTCCAGAAACATGGCAATGTCTGAACATAGTTAATTGGCTGTATAGTACAATGAGAGATCCTGAGGTAGTGAAAATTGCTATACAAATCTAAATCACCTTTTGATTCTTTTATCCTGTGCCAGTCCTGATATGACAAATGATACATTAGCATGACCCAAAGTAAGTACACATCTTCCTATACATTGTCTACTTTCTTGACTTGAGAGTAATACAGCTCCTCCACACCTCCAGCCCCACCATCAGTTATTCCATGCTGGTACTTGGGGTGATAAAGCTTAATACAAATATTTCTTGCAGAATATATGCATTAACCATTGAATGAACCATGCTTCCTAAACTTGCAGGCAGTGTATTTTATGTTTCCGCTGTTTTAAAAAAAAATTAATTGGTGAATACAACAATGTAATGATTATCAAAAACAGTGCAAAAGGGAGAGGGAGGTAGATCTTATTTAACAGTTTTGTGTTATAATTAGGGTGAAGATGGAATCTGAAAGTTGGAATAAAACTGGCTTGGCGAATCTGTTGCCCAGTTTTCTTTTCCATTTGTGATGCCAGGGTAGTTAGTTTCACATCTCTGTGTGTGTTTTGAACTCGAATTTATTTTTCTTAGTTAATGCTGCAGTTTATCCAGATAATGAGGCTTTTTGTGCTTTGTGTTGCCTAATATATTCAATGAATGTGTATCTTAAATATTTTCTATGTTTTGACCTGAAGCCAAATCTATTTTGATAAAGCTAATTGTTTTCTCTTGCTGCTAAGTTCCTTGTCATTTTGGGATTTAAAACTTTCCATACAATGTTCAGTTAGCCTTTGTTTGTAATGACTCCTATTCTTTTTCCCTTCAAGCAACAGGGTTTAAATCCAAGTTTGCAGTCATTTATTAACTTTCTAGACAACCCTTTTCAGCTTTGCCTATGTCCTGAACCATGGGTCTCAACTTTTTACTTATAGCTAAATTTTAAAAAAATGCATAGATGGCAAATTTTATGCATTTGGATGAAAAATATCAGTGTTTAAAAAAAAACAACTCAATAAGAGTTTAAATATGTTTACCTTATGCATTGTTCACAGATTATTGGTATGAAATTGTGAACAGTACACACGAATAAACTTTAGGTATTTAAATACTTTCACTATATTTTGGATGCAAAATGTTTATTTATGCTCATGCTAGTATAAATTTCGGGCATAGATTGTCAGATTGAGGACTGAAATCTATAGTCTTTTGTCTTTTAATTAGGACATGCCTCATCTAGGGAAGCTTCCTTTGGTTGCCAGTTGGAAAAAGTATCCGCTTTTCTTTGGCTCTGCAATATTTGCTTTCGAAGGAATTGGGTTGGTAGGTGGAAATTTCTTTGTTACTATGATCTTTGTCCAAGTGTAGGTAGCAAAATAGTTTGTTGTTATTAGTTTAAACTTGGAATCATATTTCTTTTAACCATTGCTGCAAACCTATTGATACTTTGATGTATCGCAGCCCAGGAAGGTAATTTGCAGTTAATTGCTAAATCTAAAAGTTGTCAGAAATAATTAAGATTTGAAAACATATTTTAACCAATTTTCACTGAAGAGAATAACTGCCATATGGTCTAACGAGAAGAGAACAGGAAGTACAGAACAAGAACCGGAGAATTTGGCAATAATGTTTCCAAATTGTTCATAGTTATTATGTTACAATAGGCAGTCTTGCTGTTTACATAATTCATGTGAATGCAATAGCATAAACACATTGGCTGGCATTTTATCAACACTTGGATAACAGGTTGGAAGTTTAAAATGCAGTTAAAGTGATAGAGAAGGTGCTGGGAGACTTCTTTTGTCCTCTTCCTTCTACCATTGGCATTTTACTTCTGTTGGAAAAAAAGAGGCTAACTGAATCATTTCATTGGCCATTTAATACTTTTTTCCCCCGTACCCACTGGCTTGGCTGGGTCATGCCACTGCTTGGGGAGAATATCCCATGAGACATGTTCATGACTGCCTGTAAAGGAGCAAGGTGGCGCCAGGGGGATGGTGGGTCGAGGGAGTGGTTTTATGGGGTGGAATGCATGTAGGGTTGTAGGCAGGGCTGGCGATGTGTGAATAGAACACGTAGAGATGATGTCAAGAAGAAAGAAGGGGAGAATTCACCAAAAGGATTTCTGATAATAAACTGAGAGGGAGATAAATGCTGAGTTAGTGCTAATGCGAAGTGTGGATAGGTGAAATGGGTTGTCTGTACTGGGAGCAACCCACACAGAACAGGATGTGAGTGCGGGCAATGAACATGGAGGAGGGTGTTCATGCTCTGATAATCAATTTTGAGTTTTGAAAGCTGTAAAGTAGCTAGATAGAAGATGAGGTGTTGTTCCTTTAGCTTGCGTTAAACTTTATTAGAGCACTGCAGTAGGCCTAAACCAGAAATGTTGGCATGGGAACACAGTGGTGTACTAAAGTAGCAGGCAACTGAAAACTCAAGATCACTGTCACAGGTAGAGTGTAGGCATTCTTCAAAGTAGTCACTCAGCCTGCGTTTCATCTTCCCACTGTAGGGGAGACCACATTGTGAACAGTGAACATACTAGCCTGGGTTGAGGTCTTGAGGTAGAGGAACAGTGGCATCTGAGGAGCAGGAGAATAGACATTTCGGACATAATCCCTTCATCATGATTGAGGCTTGTGGGCCTAGGAGGCTGAGAGTTAAGTGGGAGGGGGTTGTGGCTGGGGTGAAGGCAGCTGGGAATGTGATAGGTAGACAAAGTTGGAGGTGAAAGTGATAGGTCAGAGAGGAGGGTGGAGCATATGATGGGAAGGAGGATGGACAGGTAGGACCGTTCAAGAACGTGATGCCAACTTGGAAAGTTGGGACTGGGATAAGGTGGGGGAAGGGGAAATGAGGAAACTGGTGAAATCCACATTGATCCCATATGGTTGGAGGGTCCCAAGGCGGAAGATGAGGCATTCTTCCTCCAGGTGTCGGGTGGTTAGGGTTTGGCGATGGAAGAGGCCCAGGACCTGCATGTCCTGGCAGAGTGGGAGGGGGAAGTTGAATTGTTGAGCCATGGGGTGGTGGAGTTGGTTCATGTGGGCGTCTCAGAGATGTTCTCTGACATCTTATCCCAGTCCCAACCTTCCCACTTGAATGGTTCTACCTGTCCATCTTCCTTTCTACCTATGTGCTCCACCCTCCCCTCCGACCTATCAATTTTCACTCCCACCTTCATCTACCTATCACATTCCCAGCTACCTTTCCCTGAGTCCCACCCTCTTCCCTTTATCTCTCAGCCCCCATGGCCCACAAGCCTCATTCCTGATGAAGGGCTTATGCCCAAAATGTCAATTCTCCTGCTTCTCAGATGCTGCCTGACCAGCTATGCTTTTCCAGCACCACACTGTTCGACTCTGATCTCTAGCATCTGCAGTCCTCACTTTCTCCTGGAGGAAGAGTGGACAAGGGTGTCCTGGAGGGATTGGTCCATGCAGAATGGTAGTTGAAATGGTAGCCTCTGATCCTTAGGATGCGGAGCTGGTGGGGTGGAAGATGAAGACGGGCAGACCCTATTGTTGTGGCGGGCAAGAGAATGTGGACATCCTGGGCATCCTCAACTTGACTCCAGACCTCATGCCATTGGATCAAAAATGGCACAGAAATCTCCTGGTGATTACAATGTACTGTCCTCCTGCAGTTGATGAATTGATATTCCTCCGTTTTGAACAATGATTGGAGGAACCACTGAGGATGGCAAACACATTATTATTGGATGGGGAATTTCACCACAGAGTGGTTCAGCAGCAGCACTACTGATTGAGTTGATTCGTCTCACGAATCTGCCTGTCATAGATTCAACTGTCCATGACATTATCAATAAGAGTGACTACCTACAATGTCTTTGTGAAGGCGTGAGGTGCAGAGGGCCATCATGGCCTGACATATTCTATCCAACCAGGGGATCAGCCCTGGCTCAAAGAAGAGTGCAGGAAGGCATACTAGCCGCAGCACCAGGGAACCTTTAAAAACACTTGGTGAATCTACAAAATGATACTACTTGTGTGCCAGACAGCAAATGATAGAAAAAAACTAAGTGACAATTAAACTTGGCTGGAGGAGGCTCCACAAATATCCAATCCTCCATATTGGCAATGCCCATCAAATCAGTGTGAAACATAAAACTGAAGCAAGTTTCAGTCAGAAGTGCCAAGTCCGTCTCCTCCAATGGTTCTCAGCATCCTAGATACCAATCTTCAACCAATTTGATTCACTCCATTCTGACATCTTGAAATGGTTGGAGGCACTGGATACTGCAAAGGTGATAAGACCTGACAACATTCTGGTAATAGTACCAATGACTTGAGCTCTAGACTGTGCCATATCTCGAGCCAAGCTGTTCCAGTGCAATTACAAACTGGCTTGTATCTAGCAATGTAGAAAATTGCCCAGTTAGGCCATGTATACAAAAAGCATGCCAAATCCAACTTAGCCAATTAGTGTCCTATCAATTGACTCTGAATCATAAGTAAAGTAATAGAAGGTGTCTTCACAATTGATATCAAGCAGCAAATAGTCAGTAATAACCTGCTTATTGATGACCAGTTTGGCTTCTGCCAGGACCACTACTCTCTCGATCTCATTATAGCTTTGGTTCAAACAGAGATAAAAGAGCTCAATTGCAGAATTGAAGTGAGGGTGATAGCCCTTGCCATCAAGGATGCATTTGACCAGATATGTCATCAAAGATCCATCGTAAAACTGGCGTCAATGACAATCAAGGGAAAGACTCTCCAATGTTTGGAGTCAAATCTGGCACAGAGGAAGATGCTTGGTTGTTGGAGATCAGTCATGTTAGCTCCAGGACATCTCTGCAGGAGTTCTTTTAGGGGTATTGTTTTAAAATCAGCCTATTTAGAGATGTAATTGCACACCTCTGGGGCAGGTGGGGCTTGAACCTAGGCCTCCTGATTCAGAGGTAGGGACACTAACTCTGCAGCTCAAGACCTCTATACTCCTCTGCTCTTCAGTTGCTTCATCAATAACTTTACCTCATTCGAAAAGTCAGAATTGTTTATTTGTTCAATATCATTTGGGACTACTCAGATACTAAAGCAGTTAGTATCTAAATTGACAAGACCTGGACAGTATCCATACTTGGAATGAAAAGTGCCAAGTAACATTTAGGCTGCACAAATGCCAGGCAATGACTATTTCCCATAAGAGACTATTTCACCATCACCCAAGACATTCTGTGGTATTACCATCACGGGATCCTCCTCAATCAACATCCTTAGAGTAACTATTGACCAGAAACTGAACTGCACTCACCATATATTGGAGCAGAGGAGTATAGAGGTCTTGAGCTGCAGAGTTAGTGTCCCTACCTCTGAATCAGGAGGCGTAGGTTCAAGCCCCACCTGCCCCAGAGGTGTGCAATTACATCTCTAAATAGGCTGATTTTAAATACAATAGCTGCAAGAGCAGCTCAGAGGCTTGAAGTACTACATCAAGTTACTCACCACCTGACTCCTCAAAATCTGTCCACCATCTGGAAGGCTCAATTGAAGATTGTGATGAAATACTTCCCACTTGGCATATGAGTGTAGCCCTAACAACACTCTGGAAACTTGGCTGCTTGCTTGATTGGCACCATATCTATGAATGTCACTCCATCCACCACCTGTGCTTAGAAGCAGCAGTGTGTACTATCTACAATAAATAGAAATTCAGCAAAGCTCCTTAAGCAGCACCTTCCAAACTTACTACCAATTCCATCTGGAAGGACAAGGGCAGCAGATACATGGGCACACGTACGTGACGTCTCTGATCGTGTTTTCCGGGTCCTTAAGGGGGAGGGGGAGCAGCCCGAAGTCATGGTCCACATTGGCACCAATGACATAGGTAGGAGGAGGGCTGAGGATGTTAGGCAGGCTTTCAGGGAGCTAGGTTGGAAGCTCAGAGTTAGAACAAACAGAGTTGTTGTCTCTGGTTTGTCACCTGTGCCACGTGATAGAGAGTCGAGGAATAGGGAGAACAGTTAAATGCGTGGTTACAGGGATGGTGCAGGAGGGAGGGATTCCAGTATCTGGATAACTGGGGTTCTTTCTGCGGAAGGTGGGACCTCTATAAACAGGATGGTCTACACCTGAACCTGAGGGGCACCAGTATCCTTGGGGAGAGGTTTGCTAGTGCTCTTGGTGGGGGGGTTTAAACTAACTCTGCAGGGGCATGGGAACCTAGACTGTAGCTTTAGGCTGCAGGACCTGGAGTGTAGGGAGGTTAGGAAAATGGCATCAATCTCAAAGGAGGGTGCCTGTAAACAGGAAAGTGGCTTGAAGTGTGTATACTTCAATGCAAGAAGTATACGAAATAAGGTAGGTGAACTTGCAGCATGGGTTGGTACCTGGGATTTCGATGTTATGGCTATTACGGAGACATGGGTAGAACAGGGACAGGATTGGCTGTTGCAGGTTCCAGGGTTTAAATGTTTTAGTAGGGTCAGAGGTGGGGGTAGAAGAGGGGGAGGTGTGGCATTGCTTGTCAAAGATAGTATTACAGCAGTGGAAAGGACGATGGATGCAGACTCGCCATCTGAGGTAGTTTGGGCTGAGGTTAGGAATAGGAAAGGTGAGGTCACCCTGTTAGGAGTTTTCTACAGCCCTCCTAATAGTCCTAGAGACGTAGAAGAAAGGATTGCGAAGATGATTCAGGGGAATAGTTAAAATAATAGGGTGGTTGTTATGGGGACTTTAACTTTCCAGATATTGATTGGGAAAGCTACAGCTCGAGTTCGTTAGATGGGTTGGTGTTTGTCCAATGTGTGCAGGAGGATTTCCTGACACAATATGTAGACAGACCAACAAGAGGTGAGGCCATACTGGATTTGGTTCTGGGTAACGAACCAGGCCAGGCGTTAGAATTGGAGGTAGGTGAGCTTTTTGGGGACAGTGACCACAATTCGGTGACTTTTAGTCTAGTGATGGAGAGGGATAAGTGTGAACTGCAGGGCAAGAGTTATAGCTGGGGGCAGGGAAATTATGATGCGGTGAGGCACGACTTAGGATTCGTGGCTTGGAAAAGTAGGCTTCAAGGCAAGGGCGCAATTGATATGTGGAGCTTGTTCAAGGAGCAACTATTGAGTGTCCTCGATAAGTATGTACCTGTCAGGCAGGGAGGAAAGGGTCGTGTGAGGGAGCCGTGGTTTAATAAGGAATTGGAATCCCTTGTTAAATGGAAAAGGGCGGCCTATGTAAAGATGAGGCGTGAAGGTTCAGTTAGGGCGATTGAGAGTTATAAGGTAGCCAGGAAGGATCTGAAGAGAGAGCTAAGAGCAGCAAGGAGGGGACATGAAAAGTCCTTAGTTGGTAGGATTAGGGAAAACCCAAAGGGCTTTCTATAGGTATGTCAGGAATAAAAGAATGACTAGGGTAGGAATAGGTCCAGTCAAGGATAGTAGTGGGAAGTTGCATGTGGAGGCTGAAGAGATTGGGGAGACACTGAATGAATACTTTTCGTCAGTATTCACTCAGGAACAGGACATTGTTGCCGATGTGAATCTGAGTCACAATTAATTAGAATGGACGGCTTTGAGGTATGTAGGGAAGAGGTGTTGGAAATTCTGGCAAGGGTGAAAATAGATAAGGATGTGGAGGCACTGGAACGGGTGCAGAGGAGGTTTACCAGGATGTTGCCTGGTATGGTAGGAAGATCGTATGAGGAAAGGCTGAGGCACTTGGAGCTATTTTCATTGGAGAAAAGAAGGTTTAGGGATGACTTGATAGAGGTGTACAAGATGATTAGGTGTTTAGATAGGGTTGACCATGAGAAATGGCCTGATGGCATTTATCCGAGGATTCTCTGGGAAGCAAGGGAGGAGATTGCAGAGCCATTGGCCTTCGTTTTTATGTCCTCGTTGTCTACAGGAATAGTGCCAGAAGACTGGAGGATAGCAAATGTCGCCAAGAAGGGGAGTAGAGATAACCGTAGTAACTATAGGCTGGTGAGTCTCACTTCTGTTGTGGGCAAAGTCTTAGAGAGAATTGTAAGGGGTAGGATTTATGAACATCTGGATAGGAATAATGTGATCAAGGATAGTCAGCATGATTTTGTGAAGGGCAGGTCGTGCCTCACAAACCTTATTGAATTCTTCAAGAAGGTGACTAAGGAGGTAAAGCGGTAGATGTGGTGTATATGGATTTTAGTAAGGCGTTTGATAAGGTTCCCCATGGTAAGCTACTGCAAAAAATACGGAGGTATGGCATTGAGGGTGAGTTGGAGGTTTGGATTAGGAATTGGCTGGCTGGAAGAAGACAGAGGGTAGTAGTTGATGGTAAAGGTTCATCTTGGAATGCAGTTACTAGCGGTGTTCCGCAAGGATCTGTTTTGGGACTATTGCTGTTTGTCATTTTTATAAATGACCTGGAGGAGGGGCTAGAAGGTTGGGTGAGCAAGTTTGCGGATGATACGAAAGTCGGTGGAGTTGTTGACAGTGAGGAAGGATGTGTCAGGTTACAGCGGGGTATAGATAAGCTGCAGAGCTGGGCAGAAAGGTGGCAAATGGAGTTTAATGTAGGTAAATGTGAGGTGATTCACTTTGGTAAGAGTAACAAAAAGATGGGGTACTGGGCTATTAGTCGGATACTTGGTAGTGTGGATGAGCAGAGGGATCTTGGTGTCCATGTACACAGATCTCTGAAAGTTGCCACCCAGGTAAATAGTGCAGTGAAGAAGGCATATGGCGAACTGGCTTTTATTGGTAGAGGAATTGAGTTCCGGAGTCCTGAGGTCATGTTGCAGTTGTATAAGACTCTGGTGCGGCCTTATCTGGAGTATTGTGTACAGTTTTGGTCGCCATATTATAGGAAGGATGTGGAGGCACTGGAACGGGTGCAGAGGAGGTTTACCAGGATGTTGCCTGGTATGGTAGGAAGATCGTATGAGGAAAGGCTGAGGCACTTGGAGCTATTTTCATTGGAGAAAAGAAGGTTTAGGGATGACTTGATAGAGGTGTACAAGATGATTAGGTGTTTAGATAGGGTTGACCATGAGAACCTTTTTCCACGAATGGAGTCAGCTATTACGAGGGGGCATAGCTTTAAATTAAGGGGTGGTAGATATAGGAAGATGTTAGGGGTAGATTCTTTACTCAGCGAGTCGTGAGTTCATGGAATGCCCTGCCAGTAGCAGTGGTGGACTCTCCCTCTTTATGGGCATTTCAACAGACATTGGATAGGCATATGGAGGATAGTGGGCTTGTGTCGGTTAGGTGGGCTTTGATCGGCGCAACATCGAGGGCCAAAGGGCCTGTACTGCGCTGTATTTTTCTATGTTCTATGTTCTATATACCACCACTTGCAATTTCCCCTCCACAATACTCATATCCAGACTTAGAAAGATATCATCATTCCTTCAGAGTTGCTGGGTCAAAATTATAGATTCCCTCCCTCATGGAATTCTGGGTCTACCTACAGCACATTGACTTGCAGCAGTTCAAGAAGGCTGCTTATCACCACTTCCTTGAGTGCAAATAGGGACAGGCTGTAATTGCTGGTCAGCCAGCAATGCCCACATTCTAAGAGTGAATTAAGAAAAACAAGCAATTTGTTGTTTCTGCAGGCTGTAAATTGCTTAAAGATATTTTCCTTGATTTTAAGGGAATGAAAACTTGAAATCAGAACTTATCAGCTGCAATGGCTGGAGATTTCTCCTGTAGTTTAACTGAGAAGAACTGAGAGGCTCCTTTTATTTTGCTGGTTCAATACACCAAGTACTAGGCCTTCTCTTCTCCCTATTGAGAACTATGTGTTGCAGAGTTGTTCTTTACATTCTGTTTTATAATTTATCACACTCTGATCAAAACTTAAGATTGATTCATCCAAAATTATGCAGAGGGATTTTTTCACAAAATTGAGACTTTGGACAGGAGTAATGATGTCTTGCATCAATTGTGTTGATAGCACCTCAACTTTTGTGAGTAATTTTGGTTCCCCCTCTTTAGGAAGGATACTTGTGTCATTGTGCAGTAAATGACTTGTTTCTAGGATTGCAAAACTGTTCTGTGAAGAAAGTTTGCCCAAAGTGTGCCTATATTCTGTAGAGTTTGGAAGAATGTGAGGTGATCTTATTAAAACCTACAAAATATTGAAAGAGATAGAGAGGATTTATATTACATGATTTTTTTTTCATAGTGATTTTGTGAATCTTTGGAATTCTCTATCTGAGAGGGCTGTGGAAGCTCAGTCATTGAATATGTTTAAATTAAGAATTGAATTTAGAAACTTATGATGTAATTCAATGATGTAAAGGAATATGGGGAAGTAAAAATGTGGGGACAAAGATACTAAAGTGGATGATCAGCTCCAATTTTCTTGAAGGGCAGAGCAGGCTTGAAGGGCTGAATGGCATTCTCCTGTTCCCGTATTCCTAAAGTAAAATCAGTTATGTTGGATTGGCCTGCACCCCACAGTCTTGTGTTTTGCTCAGAAGCTTTCAATCGTATAATTTTCTAGAAGGACCCATTGTATTACTGAATATGCCAAACTCTCTGTTTTTCTGTTTGAAGTGCTGAAGGCAATCATATGGGCCAGTGGATCCTTTTTAGGCTCCTTGTGATCACTTGAAAAGCTGTTTGTGAAATGTATAATGATACAGTTGTGACATGTGACACACTCCTTATACCAAGTTTCTCTCAGTACTGACTTCAGTTTTTGCAATTTCTTATTACAAATTATTTGTTTGTTCTTGCTTCTACTTCATGGTGATAAATGCCTGTTGCTTTATACCAGTTAAACATGGATGACTGCTCTGACAGAATCAAAATGGGTTAATTATCCTTTTCTGCTCTCAGATTAAGCATTATATTTCCCTGGGATAATTTTAATGAATTTCCTTCTCTCTCTAACGAAAATAGCCTCAAGTCCCTCAGCATTTCCTCATAAGACCTTCCAGGCAACATCCTAGTAAATCTCCTCTGAACCCTTTCCAAAGCTTCTACATGACACGAACTATACGCAATGCTCCAAATGTGGCCACACCAGAATTTTGCACAGCTGCAAAACTCAATCCCTCTACCAATAAAAGCCAACACACCATATGCCTTCTTAACAACCCTATCAAGCTGGGTGGCAACTTTCAGGAATTGATGTACCTGGACACAGATACACTGCCAAGAATCTTACCAATAGCTCAGTACTCGGCATTCCCGTTACTCCTTCCAAAGTGAATCACCTCACACTTTTCTGCATTAAACTCCATTTGCCACCTCTCAGCCCAGCTCTGCAGCTTAAATATTTTATTCTGTAACCTACAACATCCTTCGTCACTTTTCACAACTCTTCCGACCTCAATGTCATCTGCAAATTTATTAACTCATCCTTCTATGCCCTCATCTAGGTTATTTATAAAAATGATGAACAACACTGACCCAAAACAGATACTTGCAGTACTCCACTAGTAACGGGGATGAATATTTCCCATCAACCACCAACCTGTCGTCATTCAACCAATTTCTGATCCAAACCGCTAAATCACCCTCAATACTATGCCTCTGTATTTTGTGCAATAGCCTATTGTGGGGAACCTTATCAAACTCCTTACTGAAATCCATATACACCACGTCAACTGCTTTACCCTCATCCACCTGTTTGATCACCATCTCAAAAAACTCAATAAGGCTTGTGAGGCATGACCTACCCTTCACAAAACCGTGTTGACTATCCCTAATCAATTTATTCCTTTCTAGATTAAAAATCCTATCTCTTACAACCCTTTCTAATACTTCACCCACAACCGCAGTAAGGCTCCTAGGTCTGTAATTTCCAAGGTTGTCTCTACTCCCCTTCTTGAACAAGGGAACAATATTTGCTAGTCTTCTGGCAGTGTTCCTGTTGACAAGGACAACATAAAAGATCAAAGCCAAAGGCTCTACAATCTCCTCCCTGGCTTCCCAGAGAATCCTAGGATAAATCCCATCCAGCCCAAGGGACCTTTTATACTTTTCAGAATTGCTAACACCTCCTCCTTATGGTCACCAATCCCATCTAGTCCATTAGTCTTATCTCAGTATTCTCCTCAACCACATTGTCTTTTTGTTGTGTGAATACTGACGAAAAGTATTCATTTAACACTTTTCCTATCTTCTCTGACTCCCTGCGCAACTTTTCACTACTGTCCTTGATTGGCCCTAATCTTACTCTAGTCATTCTTTTATTCTGATATACCTATAGAAATCCTTAGGGTTTCCCTTGACCCTATCCACCAATGACTTCTCCTGGCTCATCTTAGCTCTCTGTTTAGGTCTTTCCTGGCTAACTTGTAACTTTCGAGTGCCTTAACTGAGCCATCACATCTCATCCTAACATAAGCTGCCTTCTTCTTCTTGGCAAGAGATTCAACTTCCTTAGTAAACCACAGCTCTCGTGCTCGACAACTTCCCTGCCTGACCGGTACATACTTATCAAGGACCGTAGTAGCTGGTCCTTGAATAAGCTCCACATTTCAACTTTGCCCATCCCCAGCAGTTTCCTTCCCTATCCTATATAACCTAAATCTTGCCTAATCACATTGTAATTGCCTTTCTCCCCACGATAACTTTTGCCCTGTGGTATTTACCTATCCCTTTCCATCACGAAAGTAAACATAACCGAATTGTGGTCACTATCACCAAAGTGCTCGCCTATGTCAAAATCTAACACCTGGCCGAGTTCATGACCCAGTACTAAATCTAATGCGGCCTCGCCCCTTGTTGGCCTGTCCACATACTGTGTCAGGAAACCCTCCTGCACACATTGACAAAAACTGACCCATCTAAAGTACTTGACCTATAGTATTCTGAGTCAATATTTGGAAAGTTAAAGTCCTCCATAACAACTATCCTGTCACTCTCTTCCTGTTGAGGATCATCTTTGCTATCCTATCCTTTACATCTCTGGAACTATTCAGAGGCCTATAGAAAACTCCCAACAGGAGTTTCCTTTCCTGTTTCTATTCTCAGCCCATACTACCTCAGTAGATGAGTCCTTAAATATCTTTTCAGCAACTGTAATATTGCCCTTGACTAACCGTGCCACACCACCTCCTCTTTTACCATTTTCTTCTTACTGAAACATCTAAATCCTGGAACCTGCAATAACCATTTCTGTCCCTGGATGTTGGTTTGCTTGCTGAGATGGAAGGATCATTTTCAGACATTTTGTCACCATACTAAGTAACATCTTCAGTGAGCCTCTGGATGAAGCACTGGTGGTGTAGCCCGCTTTCTATTTATATGTTTGGGTTTCCTTAGGTTGGTGATGTCATTTCCTGTTCTTTTTCTCAGGGGTGGTAAATGGGATCCAAATTAATGTGTTTGTTGATAGAGTTCTGTTTGGAATGCCATGCTTCTAGGAATTCTCATGAGTGTCTCTGTTTTTCCGAGATGTCTTTGATGTAGGGGAGAGTGGCTAGGGTTCCTGGACATGTTTTGTCGGCTTGTTTGGGTTTGTTGCTGAGAAATCAGTAGACTGTATTCATTGGGTACCCATTCTTTTTGAATACACTTATAGGTGATTTTCCTCTGCTCCTAATAGTTCCTCTGTGCTGCAGAATGTGATGGCTCATTGAAATAATGTTCTCATACAGCTTCATTTGTGGATGTTGGAATAATTGCTCAATTTCCCACCCCCTGAGAAAAAGAACAAGAAATGATATCACCATGGGAAATGATGTCACCACGGGAAATGATATCACCAACACAAGGAAACCCACACATATAAATAGAAAGTGGGCTACACCACCTCCTCTTTTACCAGAGGCTCACTGAAGATATTACTTAGTTTCGTGACGAAGCGTCTGAAAACAAATCTTCCAGCTCAGTGAGCAAACGTACGTCCAGAACCTCAACCTGTGCTGCAAATCTTCTCAAAACTCGCTAATTCCTGTCCCTGCTCTACCCATGTCTCTGAAATTGCCACAACATCGAAATCCCAGGTACCAGCCCATGCTGCAAGTTCACCCACCTTTTTCCGGATGATCCTGGCATTGCCGTAGACACGCTTCAAACCAACGTTTTGCTTGTCGGTACCTTGTGATTGTATATCCTGTCTGTCAGACCCCCGTCCAACAACTTACCCACCACTGACATCAGGCTCATTGGTCTATAGTTGCCTGGCTTTTCCTTACCACCTTTCTTAAACAGTGGCTCCATGTTAGCCAACCTCCAGTCTTTCGTTTTATTATGGTGGGATGCATCCCATCAGATCCAGAGGATGTATCAGTCTTTATCCCTATTACCTTCCCGAGCACTGTTTGCTTGTTTATTTTTGTATTTATTTCCTTTCCTTCTTTTGCCTTGATTATTTTAACTTTTTGGAATGCTTTAATCCACAATCTTCTCATAGAGCCTCGTATGCCAGTGGCAATCAGAAATCTATTAATCTCTACCTGAGATATACTTAAAAGCTGAGGTTCCACAGCCCTCTGATTGTGAATTTTGGAATTCTGTATCATCTGAGTGAACCAAAAATCTCTTCATCTTGGACCTCAGTTGTGACCCCCTTATTTTTGACTTGTGTCCCTGATTCGATACTCCTCAACCAGGGGAAACAACTTAGCTGCATTTACCTTATCTATCCTTTTAAGTATTTTGTAGGTTTCATTGAGATTACCTCTCAGTCTTTGAGAATACAGGCCCAGTTTGCACTTTTCTTCACAAGATTGTCCTGCCATCTCAGGAACAGCCTAGTAATCCTTCTTTGCACTTTCTCAATGATAAATCATATTTTTCCTGCGATAAGAAGACCCAAACTGAACAGTATGCCAGATACAGGGAGAAAGTGAAGACTGCAGATTCTGGAGATCAGAGTTGAGAGTGAGGTACTGGAAAAGCACAGCAGGTCAGGCAGCATCCGAGGAGCAGGAGAATTGACGTTTCAGGCATAAGCCCTTCACCAATACATTCCTGATACAATCTAACCAAGCTTCTGTACGATTAGCAATACTTCATTACCTATGTACTGAAATCCTCTTGTGGTAAAGCCTTCCTAATAGATTGCTGCACATGCACGTTTGCCTTCAATGATATATCAACAAAGATATCCAGGTCTCTTTGTGCTTCTACATTTTTCAACATCTTACTACTTAAGAAATACTCTGCGCATCTGTTCCTGCTACCAAGGTAGATAACCTTTATTTCCACCTAATATTCCATCTGCAATTTTTTTGTCTGGCCCTATAAGTATGCCCAAATTGTGAAGCCTCTTTACATCTTCCATACCTCACATTTCCATTTAGCTTTATATCATCTATAAATTGGGAAATATTGTGTTTAATCTCCAACTCCAAATCATTAATTTACATTGTGAATTGCTGGTGGGGAGGGCAAGTACTGATTTTTGCAATACCCAATAGTCACAGCCTGCCTCCATGAGAATAGAAAATAGGGACAGGAGTAGGCTAAGCAATTCCTGGAGTTTGCTCTACCATTCAGTATGATCATGGCTGATCATTCAACTTTGCACTTTGTACCTACTTTCATTAATCTTCTCATTGTGATCGAAGGCATTCATTGCCTCCCATGGGATCGAAGTATACTCTGTCTTTTGGGATTCCTTAATCCATTTTGTTTGTAACATCTTCAAAAAGCTGCAAGTTAATCCAACACTATTTCCCATTTGGAAATGCATACTGACAGTGCCAAATTAGATCATTATCAGCAGGTGTCTATTTATCCAGTTCTTTATAATTATAGCAGTTTTCTTATGACTGATTTAATAATAACGGCTTTCCTACCTTCTGTTTTGGTTTCTTCTTATGTAGTGGGATGACATTAGCTATATTCTAATGCACAGGAAGCTCTCCAGAATCTTAGTGTTTAGAGCATAATCACTAGTGTCGACTATCTCTTGCACCACCACCTTCAACATTGGGTTCCAGGGATTTATCAACTTTCATAGTGATTAAAAAAAATTCTGGGTAATCCAAGATGGAGGACAAGAAAAAAGTTGTGGCTGTAAGAGAAGCTGCTTTTTTGAGATATTTTCAGTGTTGGAGCTGATTTCCTTGAATTCTAGGAGCAGTAATGACTTTTTTATAAGCTGTTGCATTGTTTTGGACCTTTGGGAGAAAAATATCAAAACAGTGATACTTTAAAGAGGAGGAAGCCAGACAAAAGGCAGTGACTCAAATAGAGAAAGAAACTTAGGCTGCTGTCCGAGCCTGCAGTAACCTGCGCGGCTGTTGTCTGTTTTCAAGTATCTCTGAACATTAGCATTCGCTCTGCCAGAGGAAGTGGTGGAAGCTGGTGCAATTACACATATGAAGGACACCTGGATGGGTATATGAATAGGAAGAGTTTATTGGGATGTGGACCAACTGCTGGCAAATGGGACTAGATTTATTTAAGATATCTGGTCAGCATAGACAAGTTGGACCAAAGAATCTATTACCTTCTCAAGCACTTTTTTTCTCTAGAGATCGTGTTTGTTTGTTTGCTTTTGTATTTATTTCCTTTCCTCCTTTTGCCTTGATTGTTTTGACTTTTTGGAATGCCTTTATCCACACTCTTCTCGTAGAACTCCATGTGCCAGTGGCAATCAGAAATTTATTGATCTCTACCTTAGGTATACTGAAAAGGTGAGATTTCACAGACTTCTGATAGAGAATTCAAAAATGAGGTCATTGCCATAGAGTCAGCTTGGTTTCACAAATGTAACATGCCTTGGGGCATCCTTGCCTGCAGCTGATGAGACAGACAATGTTGGCCAAGTCACGAGTACCTGTTGTGCACATGGTGGGTGCTGTCCCCAGGTGTAACAGTAGTGTCCATGTTGGCACTCTGATAGGTCTTGCAGTGGTTGCCATGACAACGTTGTATGGTGTTGTGGTTGATGTCCTGAGGGCTGGGTAGTTTGCTGAGAACAATGATCTGTTTAAGGTTTGGCAGTTGTTTAAAGGCGAGAAGTGGAGGCGTAGGGAAGATCTTGGCGAGATGCTCATCCTCATCGATAATGTGTTGCATGCTGCAAAGAACATGTTGTAATTTCTCTGCTCCAGGGAACTACTGGACAACAAAGTGTCCCCTATTGGTTGTATGGTTTGCTAGTGAGGCCCCACCTAGAGTACAGTGTGCAGTTTTGTTCCCCTTACTTGAGAAACAATGTATCAGCACGAGAGGGGATGCAAAGTAGGTTCACTAGATTGATTTCAGAGTTCAGGGGGTTGGCTTATGAGAAGAGACTGAGTAGACTGGGATTGTATTCATTGGAATTTAGAAGAATGACGGGGGATCTAATAGAAACACATAAAATTAGGAAGGGACTAGATAAGATAGAAGTAGAGAGGATGTTTCCATTGGCAGGTTAAACTAGGACAAGAGGGCAAAGCCTCAAAATTAGGGGGCGCAGCTTTAGGACTGAATTGAGAAGGAAAATCATTGTCAAGAGGGTTGTGAATCTGTGATTTTCCTTGCCCAGTGAAGTAGGTAAGGTTTCCTCAGTAAATGTTTTTAAAGCTAAGACAGATAATTGTTTTGAACGGTAAAGGAATTAAGCGGTATGGTGAGAGGGCAGGTAAATGCAACTGAAGCCACAAAAAGATCAGCCATAATCTTTTTGAATAGTGGAGCGGACTTAGTTCTTATGTTCTTATGTATCTTGTGTCAGTCTCCTGAGGAGGTCATTTTGGTTTCTCGCTGCAGTCGATGAGTTGAGCATCGTAACCCATTCTAAAGAGGGGTCCTTCAGGACCTTTAGGTGTTTGTCGCATTTCTCCTCATATAAACAGATCCCATGCATATGGCTTGTCCATTGGGGATGGCTGTTTTAAAGTGTGGAAACTAGAGAAGTGCACCATCATGAGATTATTGGTGGGTATGCGGTAGAATGAGGTATTAAGATGTCTGCTCTTGATGGAGATGCATGTGTCCAAGAATGAGACTGATTCTAAAGAGTAGTCCATGGTAAGTTTGGTGGATGAAAGTTGTGGATATCACTGTGAACTTGTGTCAGTGACTCTTCGCCATGGGTGCAGAGGAAGAAAATGTCATCTGGTGTATACTGTTGGTCGGAGGTCCTGTGCAGCAAAGAAGTCTTGTTTGAACCTGTGCATGAAAATGTTGGGATATTGAGGTGCAAATTTGATCCCCGTGGCTGTCCTGTGTGGCTGGATAAAGAACTGGTTGTCGAATGTGAAGGCCTTGTGGTTGAGGATGAAGTGGAGGAGTTGTGGGATGGTGCCTGGAGACTGACAGTTGTTGGTGTTGAGTACTCAGGCTGTTGCAGCGATGCTATCATTGTGGGGGATGCTGATGTAGAGTGCTGAAACGTCCATTGTGATGAGGAATGTTCCTGGTTCAACTGGTCTGTGGGTGCTGAATTTCTGTAGGAAATCTGTAGTGTCACGACAGAAGCTGGAGGTCCCCTGTACACTTGGTTTCAAGATGCACTCAACATAGCCAGAGACGTTCTCACAAAGGGTTCCATTGTCTATTATGAAGGGACGTCCTGGTGTAAGTTGTCTTTGTGTATCTTTGGAAGGCAGTAGAAGTCCCCTACACAAGAATTACTCAGGTTGGGTGTGCCTAGGATACTTTGAAGGACTGGATCAAAAGTCTTGATCAATGTGTTTAGTTCATAGGAAAAATGTGTTTAGTTCACAGAAAAAAAGACGGGAAAAATTTATGGCTGTAACAGCTGCTCCTTTTTTGAGGTATTTTAGGCGCTGGAGGTGATTTCCTTGAATTCCAGGAGCAGCAATTACTGTTTTATATGCTGTTGCATTGTTTTGGAACTTTGGGAAAAAAAAGTCAAAACAACAGCAGTTTTAAAAGGGAGAAGCACAGACAAAGGAAGCACATGGTGAGGTCAGTGCAGGAGAGAGAGAAAGAAACTGGCACAGCAGTGAACCTACACAGTTACTGCTTTTGCTGTTTGAATTCATGTATCGCTGGACATCAGAGTGCATCTAGGAAAATTAACAAGCAGTGAAATTCACAACTGATCTTGGAGGAACTGTTTGGGCGAAGTTCACAGCCCAGAATCAGATAAATTAATTGTTTTAAGTGGCCTGAAGAAAATCTGCAATAGAGAGTAGAGTGGGTTTTTTCTTGATTATATGTTTTTTGAGATATGTCTCTTGATTAAACTTAAAATATAAGCCGTAACTATTAATCTAACCTGGGGCAGTGTTTTGTAGAGGAATAAGATGGTGGTATTTTCTGGGTCTGTAGATTGTGAAGGAACAAAAATGGCATTTAGTAGAGCGATATATGCTTCTTGTCAGATGTGGGAGTTTAGGATTACTGAAGATTATATCTGCAATAATTGCTGTCAGTTGCAAATCTTATCAGATCGAATGGATTGGTTGGAGAGACAGTTAGAAGCAATGAGGAATTTGCAACAGCAGCAGTATGTGATGGATGGCAGTTATAGGAAGGGGGGAACGTCTCAGATACAGTCACATAGATGGGTTATCTCCAGGAAAGATAAGAGAGGTAGGCATCTAGTGCAGGTGTGTTCTGTGGCTATACCCATTTCAAACAAGTATGCTGTTCTGGAAAATGTAGGGGGTGATGGATTCTCAGGGGAACGTAGCACGAACAGCCAAGGTTATGGTATTGAGACTGGCTCTAATGCAACGAGGGGTACGTCGGCCTCCAGGAGATCAATAGTCATAGAGATGTACAGCATGGAAACAGACCCTTCGGTCCAACCCGTCCATGCCGACCAGATATCCCAATCCAATCTAGTCCCACCTGCCAGCACCCAGCCCATATCCCTCCACACCCTTCCTATTCATATACCCATCCAAATGCCTCTTAAATGTTGCAATTGTACCAGCCTCCACCACTTCCCCTGGCAGCTCATTCCATACACGTACCACCCTCTACGTGAAACAGTTGCCCCTTAGGTCTCTTTTATATCTTTCCCCTCTCACCCTAAACCTATGTCTTCTAGTTCTGGACTCTCTGACCCCAGGGAAAAGACTTTGCCTATTTACCCTATCCATGCCTCTCATAATTTTGTAAACCTCTAGCCTCCGATGTTCCAGGGAAAACAGCCCCAGCCTGTTCAGCCTCTCCCGATAGCTCAAATCCTCCAACCCTGGCAGCATCCTAATAAATCTTTTCTGAATCCTTTCAGGTTTCTCAACATCTTTCCAATAGGAAGGAGACCAGAATTGCACACAATATTCCAACAGTGGCCTAACCAATGTCCTGTACAGCCGCAACATGACCTCCCAACTCCTGTACTCAATACTCTGACCAATAAAAGAAAGCATACCTTCTTCTCTATCCCATCTACCTATGACTTCACTTTGAAGGAGCTAACACTCCCTAGGACCTTACCATTAAATGTATAATTCCTGCTAAGATTTGCTTTCCCAAAATGCAGATCTTGGCAATTTCCTCTATGCAATACCCCTCATGATTTTATATACCTCGATAAGGTCGCCCTAGTATAGTTCCAAGTCCGGGTGATATGTCACTTAGAAGGGAACTTGCAGATGACGATGTTTCCATACATTTGCTGCCCCTGGTCTTTTAGGAGGCAGAGTTGCTGCAGTGCATCTTGTAGGTGATGCATATAGCCATTAGCATTCACTGGGGAGGCAGGAGATGAGTTGCTCAATGTAAAATAATTATGCTCTTTATCCACAAGCTTCAATGGAATCCAGTTCAATATTTGGTCAATGGTACATAGGAATTAGGAGTGGGAATAGGCAATTCAACCCTTTGAGCCTGCTCCGTCATTTAACATGACCATGGCTGATCTTATCATGGTCTCAACTCCACTTTTCTGCCTGTTTCCTGCTTTATCCTAAAGCCCTTTATCCTGCTTTTCATCAGAAACCTATCTCTCTCTCTCTTTCTCTCTCTCTTGAATCTGTTGATTTGGTTCTTCCTGCACTGTAATCTGGGGCAGTGAGTTCCACAGATTCACAACCCTCTAAGAGCAGTAGCTTCTCCTCATCTCATTCCTCTTGTTCAAGACAGTCCCGCAAGGGGGAATATGTATTTCACGTTCACCTTATAATCCTCTTTAACATTTGATATACCTCAATCAGATTCCACCCTCGTTCTTCTGAACTTCAGTGGGTATAAGCCCAAGCTATTCAACTGTTCCTCGTATGACCGTCCTTATATTCTGGAATCATCATCTGAACTGTCTTCAGTGTCACCACGTCCTTCCTCAAGTTAGGAAGTTTGAACCAGACACCATATTCCAGATATGGTCTTACCAACAACTTATATAATTGTAACAATACTTTTTTACTGTTTTGCAATAAATGCCAGGATTTTATTTGCCTTTCTTATTATTTGCTGCACCTGCATACCCACTTTCAGCATATCATGTACAAGGACACCCAGATTGCTCGGCACTGATGCACTTTGAATGTGCTTTCCATTTAAATAATAATTTGCCTTTTTGTTTTTCCAGCCAAACTGGACATCCTCGCACTTATCCACATTAATCTCCATCTGCCAGACTATGTCCCATTGTCCTAGCCTATCAATATCCATTTGCAAACTTTTAATCTCCTCATCGCAGCCTGCTTTCTCACCTATTTTAGTATTATCCACAAACTTTGCTAGGTTACAGTCTGTCTCTGCTTGCAGATCATTTATATGGTTGGTAAGCAGTTGAGCTCTGAGAACAGAACTCAGCACACTCTACTAGTCACAGTTTGCCATCCAAAAGGAGGACCCATTTTTCCCAACCCTCTGTTTTCTATCAGGCAGCCAATTCTCTATCCAAACCAATACTCTACCCTTAGCCCACTGGGATCTATCCTTCTGGATCAATATTTTATGCGGTACATTGCAAAATGCCTTCTGGACGCAGAGATATATGATATCTACTGGATCCCCATTATTTATCTTATTGGTTACATCCTCAAAGAACTGTAGCAAATTTGTTAAGCACGACTTGCCTTTCATGAAACTGTGCTGACACTGGTGATTTGATCTTTGTTGCCTCAGTGTTCAGTTATCTCCTCCTTTATGTTTGATATCAGTGGTCAAGCTAACTGGTATTTAATTTCCCACTTTTTTGCCTATCTCCTTCTTTGAATAAGGGTGTCATATTAGCATGTTTCCAATTTGCTGGTACCTTTCCAGAACCCAGGGAACTGTTAAAAATTGTAACTAATATATCCAGTTTCTTTGCTGCTATTTCCTTTAGTACCCTAGGGTGCAGGCCATCTGGCCCCAGGGACTTATCTGCCTTTAATCCCATTAGTTTATTTAATAACTTCTCCCGAGTTATATGAATTTTACCAAGCTCCTCTGTAGTGAATGCAGTTTTTGGGAAGAAATTACCTTCCACTGTGAATACAAGGACAAAATATTAGTTTAGTGCCTCTGCTATTTGAGTTTCCTGATTTCGTTCTCTAAAAGGCCAACATTTACTGTTGTCTGGTAGTTTACTTTTATAGTTGATCATAGCTCTTTTTGATTTTGTTTTCAGTAACTCTTTGATGTTTAAATTTCTCCCAATTCTCAGAGTGTCACTAACTTATGCAATATGATATGTCCTAGTTTTTGCCTTTGTTATGTGATGAATTTTCACATTTTTACATTTCCTCTTCCTTTGAGAAATGTACTTTAATTAGGAAGTATTTTGTATTTCCCTAACCGTTGGCCACTGTTCTTCAACTGTCTTGCCCTTTCATATTTTTGCCCAATCCACTTGGGCCAACTCCTTCAGGCCTGTATACTTACCTTTGCTTTACACTGAAGCTCTCTGCATGCATCTTATATTTGTCAGGATGTTGATTGTGAGAGATTCAGCAATGGTAATTATATTAAAATGTCAACTAGTAATGGGTTTATTCCCTTTGTTGGAGATAGTCGTTGCCTGGCACTTAACGTAATGCAAATGTTACTTGGTACTTTCCACCTCAAACCTAGATATTTTCAGATTTTGTTGCATAAGGACTGGAGCTGCTTTGATATTTGATCAGCCACAAATGGTGCTGAACATTTTGCAGTGATTAGTGAACATCTGACCTCTGACCTCATGGTGGATGGAAGGTCATTGATGAAGCAGATGAAGGTGCTTGGATTGAGGACTCAGCCCAGAGGAACATATTCTTTCGTGATGTTGTGGAGCTGAACTGATTGACCTGTAGCAATCATAACGGTCCTTTGTGCTTAGTATGACTCCAAATAGTGGGAGGTTCTCTCCCAATTTCAACTGAGTCGAGTTTAAATGCAGGTTGCATGATGCAATGCTTGGAAAATGTAAGAATGTAACTTTCATTTGTGTAGCCATGGTGGATAACAAACTGAGTATCAGTGAGCAGGTTATTCCTTTAATAAGACATATTAAAGGAATGTGTTGGTTTGCTTTGCTGCTTGGTAGCACTATCAGCAGCCTCTTATCAGTCTGATGAACAGTAGATTGATGAGGTTTTTGGTCAGGTTGAATTTGTACTGCTTTTTTGTGCACAGGATGGGTATAAATGCGAGTGCAAACTGGAAGATGGTTCAAATCACCCCAAGGTGGAGCAATGAGTTTTAAAAAAAGACACATTTAAGATGCGTACAAGCGACACTGTGTGAATAGCTGGAGAAGTAGTGAATGAAGCAGATAGAATTTGAACCATGTAATCTGTTGAAGTAAAGCATGCTTCAGGACTATGAGAAGAAAGATGGGCTTCTCCAAAGTGTGGAGACCTTCACTCCAGATTGTATTTGAACAGGGAGACCCTGGCCCAAGTGCCATACAACTCCCATCCTGCCCTTGAAGGAAACACTGACACCTTATATGATTGATTCTTGTGAAGATTGGTTAAGATATAAAGATTATTGGTGGCAGTCTAGATTTGCAGAGTACCTAACAACAACAAGGTTCATTTCAGGTTTACTGGAACTGAGTGATCAGCCATGTTTACAATCAGTGTGGAGATATTTGGCAATATGCACAACCTGATTTGCTTCTGGTTTCTGCTCTGCAGATTGCTGAGTATAGTGAATGCAGTATAACAAATGAATTCTTATTGTTTCTCTATAAGTGGGAGAAAGTGAGGACTGCAGATGCTGGAGATCAGAGTGAATTCCTGATGAAGTGCTTATGCCTGAAACGTCGACTCCTTGGCTCCTCAGATGCCTGACCTGCTGTGCTTGTCTAGCGCCACACGTTTTGACCCATATTTCTCTATAAGTGCTGTTCACAAATTTGTTTGATAATGCATCACAAAATCAATATTTTTAACAGCATTTTACAATTTGTTAGATTTTTAACACTTGTACATGTTGTCTATTTGTTAATAGCTCCAGCTTTTAGTTCCATTTAATTTTTTTTAAACTCTTGTATTTTTTTCAGGTTCTTCCTTTAGAAAATAAAATGAAGCAAAGAAAACGTTTTCCACGAGCACTAAACATTGGAATGGGCATCGTCACAGCTTTGTATGTTTCATTGGCTACTCTTGGGTATCTGCACTTTGGTGATCGTGTTCAGGGCAGTATCACATTAAACCTTCCACAACACATATGGTAAGATTTTTTTTAATGCCCATTGTATGACAAAAATAATTTTCAAAGCTAGTCTGTATAATCAGCTTTTTCAAATATTTTTAAACACTTGATCATTAGAAGAAAATGTATAAGAACATAACTCAAAAGTTCACACACAATGATATTGTGGAGAACCGTGTCGAGGACATAAAGTATTCCAGACTTTGAAGAACACACGTGTACAGGTGGCAGAAGGTCTTGCAAAGATTTGTACTTGGAAGTAAAGATATTTGGAAGCACGCACTGGGGATAGACTACCACTGATGTTCACTGTTACTTTTACACAGTGGCTGCGCAGTTGGAATTTTCTGTTAACCAAGATGCCACTTTCAGTCACTACAAATGTTTTGCTTTCCCAAAAATTGAGTAGTGTTGTGTCAGAATTTGTGTTATGATAACAAGTATGTAGGTAATATATCCTACAGTTGGCTGATCAGATTAAAATTCTTGTTCCTTTGATTGTCTATAAGAGGTAGAGCACAAACTGTACTAAATCAGCTCATGCATGCACATCCTGGAACAAAGTTTTGCTGTTAACGTGGTTCTCTGGGCAGCACTTGGGTAAATAATCCCAAGTTTAGCCATAGCTACACTAACAATCAATTTAAGGGAAACAGTCAAACTTGTGACATGGCTCATTTATGCTTGTGACAAATATTCATATGCAGACCTGCCTTTAAAAGAAAAGTGATTTACCACACAGCTTAGAAAGTGATTATTTTCTCTGTGGTGACTCCTCAACCTCAGAGTCAACTTAGCAACCTGTTAATTTAAGTAGTTGTGATTGCTTGAAATTGGATATACATGAGTTTGTGTTGGTAAGTACAGCACAAAACTTTTGGCAACATGTCTCTATTTTGAGCAGTGTTCACAGTTTTTTTTATATCCAATGTGTTGATATGTTCATTATGAATGGTGGAACTTTGTTTGCATAGGGGCTATGCTAAAATACTGGTGCAGCTGATTCATAGAACAATACAGCACAGAACAGGCCCTTCGGCCCACGATGTTGTGCCGAACGTTTGTCCTAGCTTAAGCACCTATCCATGTACCTATCCAATTGCCGCTTAAAGGTCACCAATGATTCTGACTCTACCACTCCCTCAGGCAGCGCATTCCATGCCCCCACCACTCTCTGGGTAAAGAACCTGCCCCTGACATCCCCCCTATACCTTCTACCCTTCACCTTAAATTTATGTCCCCTTGTAACACTCTGTTGTACCCGGGGAAAAAGTCTCTGACTGTCTATTCTATCTATTCCCCTGATCATCTTATAAACCTCTATCAAGTCACCCCTCATCCTTCTCCGTTCCAACGAGAAAAGGCCTAGCACTCTCAACCTAACCTCATACGACCTATTCTCCATTCCAGGCAACATCCTGGTAAATTTCCTCTGCACCCTCTCCAAAGCTACCACATCTTTCCTAAAATAAGGCGACCAGAACTGCACACAGTACTCCAAATGTGGCCTTACCAAGGTCCTATACAGATGCAACATCACCTCATGACTCTTGAATTCAATCCATCTGCTAATGAACGCTAATACACCATAGGTCTTCTTACAAACTCTATCCATCTGAGTGGCAACTTTCAAAGATCTATGAAAATAGACCCCAAGATCCCTCTGCTCCTCCACCTTACTAAGAACCATACCGTTAACCCTGTATTCCGCATTCTTATTTGTCCTTCCAAAATGGACAACCTCACACTTGACAGGGTTGAACTCCATCTGCCACTCCTCAGCCCAGCTCTGCATCATATCTAAGTCCCTTTGCAGCCAACAACAGCCCTCCTCACTATCCACAACTTCACCAATCTTCATATTGTCTGCAAATTTACTGACCCACCCTTCGACTCCCTCTTCCAAGTAATTAATAAAAATTACAAACAGCAGAGGACCCAGAACTGATCCCTGCGGAACTCCACTTGTAACTGGGCTCCAGGCTGAATATTTACCATCTACTACCATTCTCTGACTTCGACTGGTTAGCCAGTTCTCTATCCAACTGGCCAAACTTCCCACTATCCCATGCCTCCTGACTTTCCGCATAAGCCTACCATGGGGACTTTCCACATAAGCCTACCATGGGGATTCGATGGGGATTTTCTGAGAATTTGAAAGTTCCTTTATGACAATTAACCTCTGCCTGGAATCTTCTACAAAAGTCCCATTGAGTCAGATTTTAGAGAGTTCTAAATCACTTCAGCTTATCGTTGCTCAGGAAAAGTTTGAAGATTAAAGTCTACTTTAATTCCTGGGTAACTATTCAGCTGAACTCCCAACACCCCCTGCCTTGTCATTTTTCTGCTGAGTTCAACCACTCATTCTATTAATCATAGAGTCATAGAGATGTACAGCACGGAAATAGACTCTTCGGTCCAACTTGTCCTTGCTGACCAGATCCCCAACCCAATCTAATCTCACCTGCCAGCACCCGGCCCATATCCCTCTACATCCTTCCTTTTCATATACCTATCAAGATGCCTTTAAAATGTTGCAACTGTATTAGCCTCCACCACGTCTTTTGGCAGCTCATTCCATACACAAATATCTGCGTGAAAAAGTTGCCCCTTAGGTCAATATTCCAAAAGTGGCCTCACCAATGTCCTGTACAGTCGCAATATGACCTCCTAACTCCTGTCTGTGACTATCTATCTGCGACTCTACTTTCAAGGAGCTATGAACCTGCACTCCAAGTCTCTTCATTCAGCAACACTCCCTAGGACCCTACCATGAAGTGCATAAGTCCTGCTAAGATTTGCTTTCCCAAAATGCAGCACCTCGCACCTAAATTAAACTCCATCTGTCATTTCAGCCCATTGGCCCAACTTATTAAGATCCTGTTGTAATCTGAGGTAACCTTCTTTGCTGTCCACCACACCTCCGATTGTGGAATCATCTGCAAGTCTACTAACTGTATCTCTTATGCTTACATCTAAATCACTTATATAAATGATGAAAAGTAATGGACCCAGCATCAATCCTTGTGGCACTCCACTGGTCATAGGCCTCCAGTCTGAAAAACTGGGGAGCTTTGTCGAACGCTTCACTAAAATACAAACAGATCACGTCCGTCACTCTGCCATCATCAATCCTCTTTGTTACTTCTTCAAAAAACTAAGTAGAGTTTGTGAGACATGATTTCCCACGCACAAAGCCATGTTGACTGTCCCTAATCAATTCTTGCCTTTCCAAATACATGTACATCTGTCCCTCAGGACTTCCTCCAATAACTTGCCCACTACCAACGTCAGGCACACTGGTCTATAGTTCCCTGGCTTGTCCTTACCACACCTCTTAAACAGTGGCACCATATTAGCCGGTCTCCAGTCTTCCAGCACCTCACCTCTGACTATCGATGATACAAATATCTCAGCAAGGGACCCAGCAATCACTTCCCGAGCTTCCCACAAAGTTCTAGGGTACACCTGATCAGGTCCTGAGGATTTATCCACTTTTATGAGTTTCAAGAGTTTCACTTCCTCCTCTGTAATTTGACATTTTTCAAGATGTCACCATCAATTTCCCTATGTTCTATATCTTCCATGTCTTTCTCCATAGTAAAAACTAATGCCAAATACCTGTTTAGTATCTCTCCCCATCTCCTGTGGCTCCACACAAAGGCTGCCTTGCTGATCTTTAACGGGCCCCTATTCTCTCCCTAGTTACCCATTTTTGTCCTTAATGTATTTGTAAAAACCCATTGGATTCTCCTTAACTCTTATTTGCCAAAGCTATCTCATGTCCCCTTTTTGCCTTCCTGATTTCCATCTTAAGTATACTCCTACTGCCTTTGTACTCTTCTAAGAATTCACTCGATCTGTCTTGTCTATACCTGACATATGCTTCCTTCTCTTTCTCTTAACCAAACCTTCAATTTCTTTAGGCATCCAGCATTCGCTAAACCTACTAGCCTTTCCTTTCACCCTACTGTCTCTAGACTCTCTTCCCATTTCCCAGCCGTCCCTTTACCTGCGAACATCTGGCCCAATCAGTTTTTGAAACTTCTTGCCTAATACCATTAAAATTGGCGTTCCTCCAATTTAGAGCTTCAATTTTTAGATCTGGTCTATTCTTTTCCATCACTAATTTAAAACTAATCGAATTATGGTCGCTGGTCCCAAAGTGCTCCCCCACTGATACCTCAGTCACCTGCCCTACCTTCTTTCCGAAGAGTAGATCAAGTTTTCTCTAGTAGGTGCATCCACAAACTGAATGAGAATTTTAGTTTTTGTACACACTAACAAATTCCTCTCCATCTAAGTCCTTAACACTATGGCAGTACCAGTCTGTGTTTGGAAAGTTAAAATCTTCTACCATAGTCACACTATTATAATTACAGATAACTGAGATCTCCTTACAAATTTGTTTCTCCATTTCCTTCTTACTATTAGGGGGTCTATAATATAATCCCAATAAGGTGATCATCCTTTTTTTATTTCTCAGTTCAACCCAAATAACTTACCAGGATGTATTTCCAGGAATATCCTCCCTCAGTACAGTTGTAATGCTATCCCTTACCAAAAAGGCCACTCCCCCTCCTGTCTTGCCTCACTTTTTGTCCTTCCTGTAGCATTTGTATTCTGGAACATGAAGCTGCCAGTCCTGTCCATCCCTGAGCCATGTTTCTGTAACTGCAATGGTATCCCAGTCCCATGTTCCTAACCATGTCCTGAGTTCCTCTGCCTTCCCTCTTAGGCCTCTTGCATTGAAATAAATGCAGTTTAATTTATCAGTCCTATCTTGTTCTCTGCTTTGTCCCTGCCTGTCCTGACTGTTTGACTTGCTTCTGTTCTTAACTGTACCAGTCTCAGATTGATCTCTTTCCTCACACTCTCCCTGGCACTGTCTTATTCCTCTCTGGAATACTGCTCCAGGCCACCTTAATACTTATGGCTTATGTTTTTAAGTTTAGTCAATCTAACACATTATCAAGAAATAACACATGCTACTCAGTACTGCAGACTTCCTGTAAAGCCACACTTAAAAAGAATCACTTCTCTGTTTCTTATGCTGTGACCTCTCCCAAACAGGTTCCTCCAAGTTTAGTTGTGAGTTTCACTGTTTGTTAATTTTCTCAGAAGCACTCCGATGTTTAGTGATGTATGAATTCAAAAGCAAGGCAGTAACTGTGCAGGTTCACTGCTGTATCAGTTAGCAGTGTGTGTTTCTTTCTCTTCCTCTCTCTCCTGCACTGCCTGACTGTGTGCTTCCTTTGGCTGTCCCTCTCCCTTTTAAAAGTGCGGTTGTTTTGACTTTTTTTCCCCCAAATTTCCAAAACAATGCATCAGCATATAAAACAGTAATACCCCCATTCAGTCGCAGTCTCCTGGATTGGCTTCTGCTGTTTCATAACAGGAGGCATCTATCCAGGAAATTGAAGGGCAGAACTCCTGCAAAGTTAATTTTTTAAAAATCTCATTTGACTTGAATAAATAAGGTCCCCGATTGGAATTTCTGGGTTATTTGTTCGGTTTGATTTCTGGATCCCTGACTACCCAGGTTAAAATATACCAAATTCTGAAACATGACAGAAATGCATTTCCTTGGATCCAAAGTGGTGGAACAGAAAAATTATTGCTTTTCCAAGATAAACAACAATTCTTTAGAATATTCTTTTTAAAACCAAGTTGGGCGGAGTGCACTTTATGTATCTAATCTGCTTGCTCCAAATTCTACTTGAATTTAGTTGTCAAGTTATTATGTTTTATTTAATGTAAATCAGCACATATTCAACAATGATTAAAACTAGCTGACACAATTTGTAATTTGAAATGTTTTTACCCCTCTAACTAACCTAAAAATGTGATAAATGTACAAACACACGTGTATGCATGCACACATCCTTCCCTGACGAATCAATAAACAGATTTTTTTCCACAGAGAGTCATTGTATTGTAAGATACCACTTTTTTCAATTGTGATTAGCTATTAAAGAAAAGAAGAATGAGTTATGAATTATTTGGGTGGTTGGCATTCTGGCGCACACAGATCATTAAACATATGCAGTTGTGTCTGGAGTCTTGACAGATGCAACTTGCTGAGGAAATACAGTATTGAAAGTCACCCACAGACTGTTCAAGCAAATAATCAGTAATACATGACTCTTTCAGAAAAGCAGAGAGTCTAGATGGACAGTCTTTCGACAAGCATGTTTTTCCCAAACTGAGACCTGAAAAAATATCAAAACAAGACAACCATAAATGCATCATTTGTATTGCTAATCAAACTATTCAGACAAGTTATGAACAGTCTTTGAAGTAAGTGGGTCTTGAATGTTGCCCTTCTGCCTAAATCCCAGTTATGAACACAGTCGTGGTGCTTTCCTAAACTGAGTCCAAGCAATTTCCTGAAGTCATATGATTTTCAAGAAAAGCCTAATTTAAAACTAAAATTCCAGTGTAACTGGTATTGGTGATGCTGGGGATCTCAGGGGGGTGCTGAGATGGAATGTTCAAATGGCATTGCTGGTTGAGGATAGCTATAAATGCTTCAACATTGTCTTTTGTGTTGAGTGTTGGGCAATCACTGAAGATGGAAGTAATTATGGAGTTTGCACCTCAGTTAGTCGTTTAGTTGCTCACCAATGTTCATGGCTGGCAGGAATGCAGAGCTCTGGTTTGACCTGTTGTTTGTTGGCTCACTTTGCTCTCTATTGCATCCGGTATCTGTTATTTGATTGTAAAAAGGCTTGTTGTGTAACTTCAGGTTTTTCTTAAGTATGTCTGCTACTGCTGGTGTACTGAACAACATGCTAATGAACCAGTTTTGATCCTGGGGCTTGACATTAGAGTTAGGTATATACAAGGCCATATAGTTAAAGATTATGGTTGACTCTAATTCTGTTGCTTCTGATGAAGTATCGTACCTCAGGATTGTACAGCTTTGAGCTATTAGATTTGTTCTGAATCTCGCACATGGCACGCCATACAACACAATTGCGTGTTTGCTCAGTGTGAACAGGATGTTTCTTCCTCAAGAGCTTTGTGGTGCTCATGGTCTTGGATTGGTGAAGGACATGCCAAATAGGTTTTCCCCAGTTGTTGGTTCCCTCACCATTTGTTTGTTATGTTTCTCAAGATTCTCCATAATGGTGGTATTGAGTCACTCTTAGCGAAGATTATTGAAGTCGCCCACCTAAAATACTGTGTCTGCTTGCTACATTAATTACTTTTTGCAATCCATGTTCAACCTTATAAATCACACAACACCAGGTTATAGTCCAACAGGTTTAATTGGAAGCACACTAGCTTTCGGAGCGACGCTCCTTTATCAGGTGATAGTGGAGGGCTCAATCCTAACACAGAATTTATAGCAAAAATTTACAGTGTGATGTAACTGAAATTATACACTGAAAAATTGATTGCCTGTTAAGCCTTTCATCTGTTAGAATACAGTGATAGTTTCACTTCGTTCATGTGTAAATCACAAAACCCTTTTTTTTAAAGTTGCATTCTCGGGTTAGCTATTAACAATGGTGATAGCTAGACAATATGTTGAAGGTGTTAGCCCCTTGTGTTCTCTATGACCTGATGTTTAGATTGATTCTAATGTAAAAAGTGAGATAACAGAGTTTTACATAAATTCATGCAGTTTTTAAGCTCAGAGTTCTACATGAATGTATGCAGTTTTGAGCAAAGTGCAATGTAACTCTGCAAGTACAAATTCATCCCACAAAATATATGTGTGCATGTGTGTCTTTGTCTGTCTCTGTGTGCGTGCGTGCGTGCGTGTGTGTGTGTGAGAAGTGAGTGCAGAGTGTCTTAAGTCTGTGAGGGGGTGTGTGTGTGTGAGAAGTGAGTGCAGAGTGTCTTAAGTCTGTGAGGGGGTGCGTGTGGGTGTGTGTGTGTAGGAATATCTCTGTGTGTGTGTAGTGCAATGGTGATCACCTGTAATGTGACATGAACCCAAGGTCCCGGTTGAGGCCCTCCCTATGGGTACGAACTTAGCTATCAGCCTCTGCTCGGCCACTTTCCTCTGCTGCCTGTCCCGAAGTCCACCTTGGAGGATGGTCACCCGAAGGTCCGAGGCTGAATGTCCTGGACCACTGAAGTGTTCCCCAACTGGGAGGGAACCCTCCTGTCTGTTGATTGTTGTGCGGTGCCCATTCATCCGTTGTCATAGCCTTTGCTCGGTTTCCCCAATGTACCATGCCTCCGGGCATCCTTGCCTGCAACGTATAAGATAGACAACTTTGGCTGAGTCACATGAGTACCTGTCATGTACAAAGTGGGAGGTGTTCCCACACGTAATAGTGGAATCTATGTCTCAATCTAATTGTGGACATAGATACCACTATTACGCATGGGAACACCTCCCACCTTGTACATGGCAGGTACTCATGTGACTCAGCCAAAGTTGTCTATCTTATACGTTGCAGGCAAGGATGTCCGGTGGCATGGTACATTGGGGAAACCCAGCAAAGGCTACGACAACGGATGAATGGGCACCGCACAACAATCAACAGACAGGAAGGTTCCCTCCCAATTGGGAAACACTTCAGTGGTCCAGGACATTCAGCCTCGGACCTTCGGGTGACCATCCTCCAAGGTGGACTTCGGGACAGGCAGCAGAGGAAAGTGGCCGAGCAGAGGCTGATAGCTAAGTTCGGTACCCATAGGGAGGGCCTCAACCGGGACCTTGGGTTCATGTCACATTACAGGTGATCACCATTGCACACACACACACACACACACACACACACACACACACACACACACACACACACACACACACACACACACACACACACATGCACCTCCTCACAGAGTTAAGACACTCTGCACTTTGTTCAAAAACTGCATATATTCATGTAGAAGTCTAAGCTCAAAAACTGCATGAATTTATATAAAACTCTGTTGTCTCACTTTTTAGATTAGAATCAATCTAAACATCAGGTCATAGACAGAGAACACAGGGGGCTAACACCTTCAACACATTGTCTAGCTATCACCATTGTTAACAGCTAATCCGAGAATGCAACTTTTAAAAAAAAGGGTTTTGTGATTTACACATGAACGAAGTGAAACTATCACTGTATTCTAACAGATGAAAGGCTTAACAGACAATCAATTTTTCAATGTATAATTTCAGTTACATCACACTGCAAATTTTTGCTATAAATTCTGTGTTACGATCGAGCTCTCCACAATCACCTGATGAAGGAGCGTCGCTCCGAAAGCTAGTGTGCTTCCAATTAGACCTGTTGGACTATAACCTGATGTTGTGTGATTTTTAACTTTGTTTTAACTCAGATTGTCTTTACTTTGATCTATGTTGCATTCGAGAAACCTGGCTAAACGGTATGTGTTGGGTGATCAGTGTAGCCATTTTAAGTATGCGTTTTGGTCCGTTTTAGAAACAGTTTAAATCCATGAAAATGACAGCTATTGAATTGTCAGGCCCTTCCTGTTTTATGTGCATCTCAGGACCATGTTGCATGGATTGGAGTAACTCAATAACAGCTAAGGGGCAAACTGTTAGGCTGCTGCTCCTATTGTTACCATTCGCCTATCCCACTGATGGGCTCTGGGAAGTTGAATATATACACATTTTTGTATTCAATTATTGGTATTAGTGTGATTGGGCACATGTTATTTCAGGTACCCATTGTGAGCAAATGCTGTCAGAATAGGTATAATATGAGTTATGTGCAACTTAAAAAGATGGGTAGAGGATTGAGGAGGACTGCTCCTGACACATGTGGCTGATGTGTCCCTTCATGTTTTCCAGGTGTAGTAAGGGATGACGTCATCCTTTTGTGAAGTGGCCTTTGGAGCATCCTGCAATTGAGATGACGTCTTCCTACCTGCGTCCCTCCTCTTCCTCTGCTGCTCCCTCCTCAGGCAAGATGATAGTACCTTCTTCTGAGGTATCAGCGATGGATTGGGATGTAGAATGTTTGAATATTTTTGGATTGCCAGCATATTGAAAGTATTTTTTTTGAAGTCTTGAATAAGACATTTGACAAACCTTCTGTTGACCAAGTCTGTGAATGTAGATAATAGTAGAACTGAAAAGTGTTTTGAAACTGTTACAGAGTGTTATGGGTATCCATATCAAGTAAACTTACATGATCATTAAGGTCAACCGTTTAGACAGTGCATCATATCATTTTAATATGAAAGTAGCAATGCCAAACCTGAAATTTTCATCAGAATGCTTTCCTCATTATTTGATCAATTGAAAATTATGGTTACTAGTGCTATGTTGTTGTTTGAAGATGTGGTATTTTCTGCCCCTTCCTTGAAGTTTAATTTGCACTAGCTTCCCAATTATGTAACAAGAGCATTGAAAGTGCCTGCAGTCTTCTAGGTCCCCTTTTATTTTTAAAACTTTTTTTTCCACTACAATGAGCCATTAGTTGTCCATCAATTGCAGGTAATGGGCATTTGAAGCATATGCAATTTTCCTCCAAGCCAGTCATCCTGATTTGGAACTGTACTGTCATTCCTTCACTGTTGAGAGATAAAATCCTAGAATGTCTTTTCAGCAACACCATGGGTGTACCTGCACCAGATGCACAGCAGCAGTTCGTGAGGGTGACTTACCATAACCTTCTTGAGTGCAGTTAGGCATGTACAACAAGTGGCTGGCTATGTCAGCACTGCCCAAATCCCATGAAAGAATAAAAAGCTATTTAGATATAAAGTTCTTGTTCTTCAGGCATTTTCTTAGACGCTATTGGTTGTATGTCAGGTAATTACACTTCATGCCAAAGGAACACCACCTTAGATGCTTTAGATGTTTCCAAAATTGGTTTAAGCTCAACTTTCTGAGGACAACATGGAAACCTATTGATTTAGATGCCCTTGGCATTTTTGTTGTTGTTGTTGATGTTGTTAATGGACCTGGAATGTTGGCAACACTATAAGTGGAGCATTACTTCTACCTTTGGACCAGTGATGTTGCTGTGCTCTTCCAAAAGTAGAAATGCTGCTTTTAACAATTGATACTAAAACACATGACAAGCCAGTAGCTAAGACACAAATATGCTTTGCAGACTGTATACTGCATAAATAAATTTCACAGTTAAGGTTTCATTGACTTAGGCTGTTCCTAGATTTGAAATTGGATATATCGTTGTTTCATTATTTTATTCTGTAGTTGACAGACATTCAACGTTGAGATTAGTTTATGCACTCTTTTTTTTTACATCTATACTTTGTATGTGATATTTTCACTGAGATCTGACGACTTCATTTAAGACATCCAGTTTTAACAACATATGGTATTATATAGAATTTGAGGTTTGACCAGATGCAGGTGAATTAACAAAATGCCATTCAGTAACACAAAAACAAAGATTTTCACTTATTTTAAAGAATTTTATTTTTCTATTTGCATAATTCTTTGTAAAAGTCATAATATCTGAAAGAAACCAATAAGCTTTTGTGTTCCGCAGTTCCGAAGTTGCTGCTCCTACTTGATGATATGCATAGTTTCTACATGCAACACTGATTGAGTTGCCATTGTATTTTTCAAGTTGAAAGAGAATAAAGAGTTTGCATGGTGTATTGATTACATTGAGATTACTTTCTTTTTAGTAGATATAATATAGAACAAATGGGAAGAGAGAGACACAGAAAATTAGCTCTGCTTCAAGTGCAAATCTAGTGCAAGTAATAGCATTTGTGCCAGACCTTATGTCAGATACTACACATTCAAAATATGTTAAAATGTTAGACCTTGTTCTTGACTTTCTTTTTCCTCTGCCAACATTTCAATAAGAATGTCAAATACAGGATCCAATTCTTAAGAATCTGGAACTCAGTGAAAATTTTTGATAAAACAGACTCTGAAGTCTTAAATCATTGAGAATGACAGCTAAAAACAGATGAGGAGTCTATAATTGACCTACATCTCAGCTGTTAAAGCAAATCAGAGTCATTAATAATACCAGTTACATCACTAACAACAGTGTCATATCACTACCAAATGGCACAACGCCAGTAACATCAAGCATAATGCTTACGCCATGAGCAACATGTATGTCATTGTCTGTACAGAGTGCCTCAATATTGTGAACAATGAAAAGCAAATTCACAAGATGGAGACACAGTATCCTACAAGTTAAGTGATGTTGTAAATATTGTGCATAATAAAACTGCTTTAACAGTTTTGTACAATCAAAAGTGAATACTTTACAAGTGAGGTGTTAATCTTCTTTAGTTTAGACATATCAAAAAAGTTGATGATTAGAACAGTTATGTAAATGTTATATGTAGAGCTTTAAAAAATCATTGTTACATTATTTGAAAGTTATTATTAAAATATTATTCAATTATTATTGAATTATCACAAAGCTGTTTTTTTTCCTCTTGATCATTTTGGAAGATGTAAGATATTTTTGCCAAACAAGTCATATTTTCTGCCATTCAATCACTGGAGGCGATTTTACATGGGACTTGAGGTATATCTTGGAGTCAAATAAAGGAATGCTTGGGCCTTCCTATAACACTAAATCCTATTCTTTAATGTGTTGATAAGTGATGATATTTAATTCATACTGTTCAGCCAAAGTTTTCAACTGTCTTGGAATGTCATAAAAAAGGAACCTTGAGTAAAAATATCTATGATCCCAGTCTTAATTGTGTGAATAAAACAGTTCCCATAGTATGCTGTGGTTTGAGTGATACTGCAGTAGCTATCATCTCTTTCTAGTGTTTCTATACTTCAGGCATATGCTGCATATAGACACCATTCCCTGTGTCTTTTTAGATGGTATGACAGATGATCTGGCTGTGAATTTAAACATTCCCATTAATATACAACCTCCTTGTTTGACGTGGAGATCTCTCTACTTTCTTTTGATGCAAAGATCCTAGATCTGGTCAACAAAACACCACTTTCTAATGTGATGTTTTTGCTGATTGATCAGTACTGCAAAACTCCTGTTTATTTTCTATATCTGATCAGCCCATCTTTGGATGTTTTGCTAAGAAAACATCGTGTAATCTTATTATTACTGGTCTCGTATCTGATTTTGGGTTCAGTCGGGTTATGTAAACTAGATGATAGATCTTCACACCTGATTGTTCTGTCTTGTGTTTCTCGTGGCAACAGATGAGATCCGATATCCGCAAGCCCTATCTCTCTTTTTGGGTTACACCTCAGACTGAAATCATATCTCTGAAACCTTGAGCATAACCTCTCGAGTCTTTTGGTGCTGTATACAATCTTTTCTTGTGGGCGGCACGGTGGCACAGTGGTTAGCACTGCTGCCTCACAGCGCCAGAGACCCGGGTTCAATTCCCGCCTCAGGCGACTGACTGTGTGGAATTTGCACGTTCTCCCTGTGTCTGCGTGGGTTTCCTCCGGGTGCTCCGGTTTCCTCCCACAGTCCAAAGATGTGCAGGTCAGGTGGATTGGCCATGCTAAATTGCCTGTAGTGTTAGGTTAGGGGTATGGGTGGGTTGCGCTTCAGCAGGTTGGTGTGGACTTCCACTTAGCTTTCCACTTATTACCAGAGCTGCTCCCAGCTGTTTCTTTGAATCATCTGCTGCCAGAATGGAAGGTGTTAGATATTGTTCTTTAACCATTGATAGAGGAATGGCATAAACACTGTGATGATGTCATATTGACTTGTGCACAAAACAGCTCAAGATTTTAAAAGAACAAGACCTGACATTAGGGGTCCTCAGAGTCTCTCCAACAGTGTCTATCTGTAGTTAGTTGCAAACAATCAATAAGCTAGTTATACCAGGAAGTGATTTCTCACCACCACATTAGATTAAGCAGGTCCTGCACTCCAGGTGATGTCAGCAACCTTCTTCGTGAGAAGGAATTCAAACAGCAGAGAGCTAGCTTGCTCATACTCCATAGTAGGTAGTGTATATTTGATTTGACTGTTGAAGGTACATACTGCGCCATGATGCAATGTTCAGATTTGCCTTGAAGTTGCCTGCTTATGATTCAAAAAACTCGCAGAAGTAAACCATCATGGCAGTTCTCCTCAAAGAAGAATTCTCTATCAAATGATACAACTATTTCAGCCCTGGCGGGAGATAGTGGTAACTCCTGTATTGCACACATGTTGGAGAAATAGAATTAGTAATTCTGAGCAGATACAGGTTGACAATCTGTGGGAGTGGTGCCAGATTGAATTCAGCAGTGAGGTCAGATATCGGGAGGCTCTATGAATAAAGCTTAGTAACTGTGGTGGAGCAGAAGAAACTTTAAAAGCTGTGTAGTTCTCAAAATTGAGATGCAAGCAGTAAACCAAAAATTGCTTATAGCTCAGACCAGAGTGTCAGCACCACAGTGAGTGGGCTTTAAAAGGCATGGCTGTAGAAACTGAATTGAAGGGCCTTGAAAAAATCTTGATCTGAGGTCTCAGTCCCAGGGATGTTGCAAAGTCAGAAATTAAAGCATTAGCAATGTTAAATTAAAACCCTAAGCACAACTGGTGTAATGGGGATGGAATGCTTTAGCCATGTTATTCAGGCTATGGAAAGGCAGATGATCTTTCCCAAGAGTTACGATACTTAGAGTCATAGAGATGTACAGCACAGAAACAGACCCTTTGGTCCAAATTGTCCATGCCGACCAGCTGGTGACTTTCTGCCTTCAGTCTTTGCAGCAATCCTTTTATGTTGAACCACCTCCTAGTTGGTGCACCCTGGCAATGTATTTTTTCCACCAGGTGCATAACTTCAACTGTAATACACAGCTCCTGTTCATCGACCGTGACAGTTTGGAGGTTGCCCTCAGGACGCTGCGTGTCATTTACCAGGACCTGATCACTGTCTCGAACATGGTCAGCTCACGTCATGTCCACACTCCATCAGGAGTAGCGGCTATCATCAGAGAGCCATAGCTCAGGAATCTGCACCTCCTCAATCACAGGTTCACATGGCTGTTGGCGGGTAAGGCGGTGGCCGTGAGGGTGATTGGGGTCAGGGACGTGCTGGGTGGCAGGGGCCTAGGCTGGATGCTGCCACAGGAATTGGCGCACAGGGCAGTGATAGACGTCGGTTCATGGCCACTGGCATTCACTACCTTAAAACAGTGGTGCTTGGACCTAACATTGTACACCAGTTGGAGGATGCTCAATTGTGTGGTGGAATCCCATCTACATGTACTCCTGCTTGGATGGAATTTCATATTTGCCCCAAGTTCCAACACTTACTTGGGAGCCTGTGCCCCACAACCTGAGCTGCCTCCATAATTTTTGTTATTTGTCCTTTAAGGAAATAAAAAGATGAGCCCTGTACAGACTGCTGCTGTACACTAGTCTTCTCCTTTATCCACACCTGGCGTGCCTATTTACCACCTGGTGGTGGAGGTCCCTAGTGAAGGGCTGTCAATGCGCGGAAAGGGATGCCTTTCCCTTTGGTATCTGGGGTGGATGTTGTTGCATGCAGCAATCCCTTGTAACAGCAGATTGCAGTGGTTCACAGTCTCCCAGCCCTACTGTTAGTTCTGTGGTGCCTTGAAGTCCATGGACCATGTATACGTTGGGTGAGGGCATTTGCAGTCCCTTTTCAGTTACCTGAAGGACCATCTCCTCTGCTTCTGGTTGAACTTTAATCCCACAATCCTGATCTTTGGGCACCTGGTGCAGAGGGGAAGGGCGTGGGCAGGTCAGAGGATTTATTCTTGGGTCTATCCTGGCTTTGGTGAGGCTGGCCATTAACAGGTCCAGGCCACAAGCCATGGAAGGGGTTGTTATGGTCAACTGCCTTCTCCTCTTCTGTGGTTATGTTTGGGCCTGAGTATCCTTCAAGGTGGAACATGCAGTGTCTACCAATACTCTTGACATCTTTAGGCAGAGGTGGGCACTGTGGGGAGTGGAATTCTTTATTTTCCCTTGCAATTCTATTTTGATTTAGTCCCTCCCTCCCCTCCCCTTCATGTTTTTCATGTAAGCATTGTTCACTCAGGGCTTTGTTTGTCACTGGTTCATTGGCCACATGGGTTCTGCACGCACACCCGTGTGGGTGCAGAAGAATATAAGCAGTACTACTGTATGGCAGTAGTGTCGAGGTGAAAAAAAATAACCAGGAGATTAGAATCTTCTGAGATGAGGACTGACTCTGAGCTGGAAGAAGAATACAAAATAAAACCATTATCAATGCGATTCATGTATGAAGCCGGAGAAAAGCTAGGAATCTTCCCTTTCATCTGCAAAGTGAGTAAATCTTCTGTTCTCCTTGCAAAATACAGGAAAATCCATATCTGTAGCGTGTAAGAGCAAAAGTGCTACTTTTTTCTTCTTTGTTCATAGGATAAGCCAGTATTTATTGTCCATATGCAATTGCACTGGAGAAGGTGGTGGTGAGCTGTTGCTTAGAATTCCTGCAGTCCAAACAAAAGAGATATCCCTGACCCTGGCGCTAGAGAGGCAACTCACCAGCCTGGAGTCATGTCTTTGGATGCAGACTTCGCTGTTGGGAAGAGAGTTTCAGGATTTTGACTTGGTGAAAGTGAAGGAATGGTGATTTGGAGGAATCAATGTTGCTGTACATCCATTTCCTTTATCCTTCTCGGTGGTAAAGGTTATGTGTTTGGAATGTGTTTTTGAAGGATCCTGAATGAATTGGTGCTGTGTATCTTGCTAATAGTGTATTCTCCTGTCACTTTACATTGGTGGTGAAGTTGGTGGATGGGAATCAATCAAGCATCCTACTTTATCTTCGATATTTAGCTTCTTGAGTGTTATTCAGCTTCATTGCACCTAACCAGGCAGCTGGAGATTTATTCCCTCACCAATCTGACTTGTGCCTTGTAAATGGCGCACAAGCATTAGGGAGACAGAAAATGAGCTAGTCCTGGCAAAATTCTTAGCCTGTGACCTGCTTACTCAGAGAGTGCTGAGGGCGTGGAATGCCCTGCCTGCGACAGTAGAGTCATAGAGATGTATAGCATGGAAACAGACCCTTTGGTCCAACCCGTCCATGCCGACCAGATATCCCAACCCAATCTAGTCTCACCTGCCAGCACCTGACTCATATCCCTCCAAACCCTTCCTATTCATTTACCCATCCAAATGCCTTTTAAATGTTGCAATTGTACCAGCCTCCACCACTTCCTCTGGCAGCTCATTCCATACATGTACCACCCTCTGCATGAAAACGTTGACCCTTGGGTCTCTTATATCTTTCCTCTCTCACCCTAAAGCTATGCCCTCTAGTTCTGGATTTCCCCATCACAGGGAAAAGACTTTGTCTATTTATCCTATAGTGTAGGTTAGATGGGCTTTAGATTGGTTTTACAGGTCTGCGCGACACCGTGGGCCCAATGGCCTGTACTGCGCATAATGTCCTAAGTTCTAAGTTTTGTAGTTGCACTATTTATGTGGTTGGTCGAGTTCAAGCCTGGATGTTAACATGATAACAGTAGGTAATCTTGCCTGACCCTCCTTTTGACAGAGATGGGTTAGCTAAATCTTCCAAATATCCACATGAATACCAGAAATGAAGCACATGTTGCGATCATGCATTCTGATTGCTCTTAGTTTGGGACAGTGAAGAGAACATAAGCATAAGAATTCGGAACAGAAGTAGGCCATCTGGCTCTTCGAACTTGCTCTGCCATCTTGTCTGATCTTTTCATGGCCTCAGCTCCATTTATCTGCCGTAACCTTTAATTCCTTCATTGTTTAAAAACAATCTATCTTAGCTTTAAAAAGCCTTACTGAATTAGCATCATCTACTTCACTGGGCATGGAATTCAGAGTCACAACCCTCTGGGTAAAGTTGTTCCTTCTCAATTCAGTCCTAAATCTGCTTCCCCTAGTTTTGAGGCTATGCCCTCTTGTTTTAGTTTCACCCATCAATGGAAACATTCTCTCTATTTCCTTCATAATTTAATGTTTCTATAATATCCACGCGCCCCTCTCCCTCTTTCCTTCCCCGCCCCCCCATCTTCTAAATTCCAATGTACATAATCCCAGTCTATTCAGTCTCTCCTCAGAAGCCAACCCCCTTAACTCCAAAATCAACCTAGTGAACCTCGTCTGCACCTTCTAGTGCCAATACAGGTACACAATCCTTTATCCAAAATCCTTGGGGCCAGTTGTTTCTTGGATTTTGGAATTTTTCAATTTTCAGAATAAATGACATTTGGACAGTGAAATAAAGAATATCTTATCAAATAGCAGACCCATGTGTGACTAGTACGAGCGCTGAGACACAATTGACGGGTGCCAATGCTGTGCTACACCGCCACACCACATCTGAGTGACGTGTCAAGTGGGTGTGGAGTTGGATCACTTGTCCACACGCCAAACAGCCTTGTTATGCAGAAAAAAACTTCGTGAAAGCCTTCGGATGTTGGAGCTTGTCAGATTTCGAAATTTTGGATAAATACATCCTTTCTCATGTAAGGAGACCAAAACTGCACATAGTACTCCAGGTGTAGCCTCACCAACACAGCTGCAACATAAAATTTTAAACTCAATCCCTTTAGCAATGAAGGACAAAATTCTGTTGGCCTTCCTAATTACCTGTTGTACCTGCAGACCAACCTTCTGTGATTCTTGCATGAGGATATCCAGGTCCCTCTACATAGCAGCATGCTGCAACTTTTTACCATTCAAGTAATAGTCCTATTGTAGGGGAGACAGTAGGGGGAAAGATTAATGAAAAGCCACGGAATGAAATATGAATAGGCTTTGCCAGAGTCTTTAAAACATTATGATCTAACAGAAATCTACGTATGCTGCAGATGTTCATCATTTACAAAACTGTCTTTTTCTTATATTAGAGATTTAAAATGTAATAGTCGACAACAGAGGATCCAAGAATGTTAACTATTTCCTAATTATTTTTCAGTTTCAATGATAACCCTTATTGTAGGTACAAGCCATGACTTTTGTTTTGTTCCATTGAGTGGGGCTAGCTTCAAAGCATCCCCAACCCGACCAATCACCTACATCTCATTACACATCATCTCTTCTTCTCCCCCCCCCTCTCAAAAATGAGTAGGCTAGAATGAGATGATACATAATTTTTTTAAAATTCTCAAATCCGTCACCCCAAGCAACCACAATTAGCCACCTGTAGCTTTTTATGGAAGTGGGACTTGCAAGGAGAGCCATCTTGATACCAAGAACAAGAGTTGGCTATTTGAATATCTTAAGGCTGCGAGCCTCACATTAAAATATTTTGAGGCTTGATCTTAAGGGGGTGGGGGGGGGGGTGGGGGGTAAGGAGGAGGAGGAGTGTCTGGTAATTTCCCCGGTCTTGGCAAAGCTAAAATCTTGCAGAAGGTGAAGACAGCTTTGGGGTAAAAATGCAAATATCCTCATGGTGTTGCTTTAGATCATGGGAGAATAGGAATGGTTTAGATTAGATTAGATTAGATTACTTACAGTGTGGAAACAGGCCCTTCAGCCCAACAAGTCCACACCGCCCCGCCGAAGCGTAACCCACCCATACCCCTACATCTACATCTACATTTACCCCTTACCTAACACTATGGGCAATTTAGCATGGCCAATTCACCTGACCTGCACATCTTTGGACTGTGGGAGGAAACCGGAGCACCCGGAGGAAACCCACGCAGACACGGGGAGAACGTGCAAACTCCACACAGTCAGTCGCCTGAGGCGGGAATTGAACCCGGGTCTCAGGCGCTGTGAGGCGGCAGTGCTAACCACTGTGCCACCGTGCCGCCCACAAATAGGTCTCCCCTTTCCTATCCAAAATGCTCACCTACGATCCTGTCACTTCCTACTAATATAGTAGTCACCTCCTTATCACCTCCTGCAGCTTCTTTCAAGATATTCACTGCCAAAGGAACCAAATTGAGATCAGTTATTCAGTCATAGAGATGTACAGCATGGAAACAGACCCTTCGGTCCAACCCGTCCATGCCGACCAGCTATCCCAACCCAATCTAGTCCCACCTGCCAGCGCCTGGCCCATATCCCTCCAAACCCTTCCTATTCATATACCCATCCAAATGCCTCTTAAATGTTGCAATTGTACCAGCCTCCACCACTTCCTCTGGCAGCTCATTCCATATACGTGCCACCCTCTGCGTGAAAAAGTTGCCCCTTAGGTTTCTTTTATATCTTTCCCCTCTCACCCTAAGCCTATGCCCTCTAGTTCTGGACTCCCTGATCCCAGGGAAAAGATTTGGTCTATTTATCCTATCCATGCCACTCATAATTTTGTAAACCTCAATAAGGTCACCTCTATCAGTTGACCACTTGATGGAAACCTTTCCAAAGACCGATGTGATGTTGTTCAAGCATCATGCCATTTCCAACCAAAACTCCTTTCCCTTAAACAACCCACCTGATCAAAGTTGGGATCCATATACTTGCTTTAAACAACATTCATTTCCCCAGTCTTGGAGGGTTCAAAGTTAACTCGTTGGTCTTTTTCATTGAATGCCAATTTCATTTTACCATTTGTTTCAAGCAGTATTTGAGAATGCTGCCTGAATACCTCCTATATCTGACCCTCTTGCACCTCCATCCACTGCTCAGCCACCTTTCTAACTTGTTTCTATTTGTACAGCACCCTCCTTTGAAGGACCTGTCATCTTGATCCGTTGGGTTGGATAGAGGCAATGCTATTCGGAAAACAGTGAATTCTAGTGCTTAAGGAATCTGACCGCAATTATTCACCATTCACATAGATGATTTGCAGTTGGGGACCATGTGTAGTGTGTCAAAGTTTGCGGATGATACTATGATGAGTGGTAGAGCAAAGTATGCAATGGCCTGTGAAACTTTGCAAAGGGACATAGGTACTTTAACTGAGTGGGCAAAGGTCTGGCAGATGGAATGCAATAATAATAAATATGAAGTCATTCATTTTGATAGGAAAAACAGTTGAACGAACTATTGAATGGTCAAATATTGCAGCACACTGCTGTGCAGAGGAACCTGGGGTCCTTGTGCATGAATCATAGAAGGGTAATTTGCAGGTGCAACAAGTAATTAGAAAGATAAATGGAGTTTTGTCCTTCATTGCTAAAGGGGTTGAGTTTAAAAACAGGGAGGTTATGTGCAGCTGTATAGGGTGTTGGTGAGGCCACACCAGGAGTACTGCATGCTGTTTTGGTCTTCTTGCTTAGGGATGTACTAGCACTAGAGGGGGTGCAGAGAAGGTTCACGAGGTTGATTCCACAGTCGAGGAGGTTGGCTTATGAGGAGATACTGAGTAGACTAGGAATGTATTCATTGTAATATAGAAGAATAAGGGAGTGATCTTATAGAAACATATAAAATTATGAAGGGAATAGATAAGATAGAAATAGAGAAGATGTTTCCACAGGCGGGTGAAACTGGGACAAGGTGCATAGCCTCAAAATTAGGGGAGCAGATTTAGGACTGAATTGAAAAGCAACTTCTTTCTTAGAGGGTAGAGTTGAAATTCCCTGCCCCGTGAAGTAGTTGAGGCTTCCTCAGTACATGTTTTTAAAGCTAAGATAAGTTTTGAACAGTAAAGGAATTAAGAGGTATGGTGACGGGGTGGGTAAGTAGAGCTGAGGCTATGAAAAGATCAGCCATGGTCTTATTGAATAGCAGAGAGGGCAGGCAGGACCAGATAGCCTACTCCTAGTTCTTCTGTTCCTGTGACACTATCTAATACCATTGCTGGAATATTGATCAAAAGATGTGTTCCCACATGATTTGTTTAATTTCCCAGAACTGGGATATTTAAATTCAATGGAATCTGTATGTTTTCAAAATATTATAATATGGTTTGCTTATCCCATTTTAATTGATTATTATGGGAATATACTTTTGCACAACATTGTGATTTGCAGTTTTGTTCTGTTTTTTTTATGAACTTGATTGTGAATTTGATTATCTTGCAAGAAAGTAGAATTTTTTCAGTGTTGCAAATAAAATTGAGAGTTCATTTGATAGTTTTTAAAATCATTGTACTGCTTCTTGTTGAGCAACAACAGTTTTGATGTTTGTTTCTTTGCTTGACTCTGCTGAAGGTTTAACATCAACTTTGGAAAGAATGATTATAAGCATTTTATAATTACAAAATGGAATAAGACAATCTTTTAAGCTGAACTGTTAGGGAGCAATTTGTCAAATTGCTGGAGAGTAAGAACTAATTTCTGTTTTTTGGATTTAATATTTAAAGAAAATTATGCACAATAACATGAAATTATCACTTTTTTGGCTCCTTGTATGAAAAAAGGATATACAGAACTAATTGCAGGACTTTAGTTTGGCAATGAAGCAGTAAAGTGTAAAATATATATTCATTTATTTCTGGATTCATTTCATGTGACTTATGTAGTTAAAATGTTAATGCACCCTAAAACTGAATTTCTGGATGCTAGTCTTGAATTCCTAGCTTCCTGTCTTGTAGCCCTGGTATTTACATGGCTACTTCAGTTCATCTTCTAGTCAATGATAGTCCCCAAGATGTTGATGAGAGAATTCAGCAAAGGTAGTGCCACTGAATATCAAGGGGCAATGCTTAGATCCTGTCTTGTTAGAGATGGCCATTGCCTAGCATTTGTGTTGCACAAATGCAACTTGTCTCTTATTAACACAAGCATGCACATTGTTCAGCTTTTAGAGAACATAGAACATAGAACATAGAACAATACAGCACAGAACAGGCCCTTCGGCCCACGATGTTGTGCCGAACTTCTATCCTAGATTAAGAACCCATCCATGTACCTATCCAAATGCCACTTAAAGGTCGCCAATGAATCTGACTCTACCACTCCCTCGGGCAGCGCATTCCATGCCCCCACCACTCTCTGGGTAAAGAACCCACCCCTGACATCTCCCCTATACCTTCCACCCTTCACCTTAAATTTATGTCCCCTTGTAACACTCTGTTGTACCCGGGGAAAAAGTTTCTGACTGTCTACTCTATCTATTCCTCTGATCATCTTATAAACCTCTATCAAGTCACCCCTCATCCTTCGCCGTTCCAACGAGAAAAGGCCGAGAACTCTCAACCTATCCTCGTACGACCTACTCTCCATTCCAGGCAACATCCTGGTAAATCTTCTCTGCACCCTCTCCAAAGCTTCCACATCTTTCCTAAAGTGAGGCGACCAGAACTGCACACAGTACTCCAAATGTGGCCTAACCAAAGTCCTGTACAGCTGCAACATCACCTCACGACTCTTGAATTCAATCCCTCTGCTAATGAACGATAATACTCCATAGGCCTTCTTACAAACTCTATCCACCTGAGTGGCAACCTTCAAAGATCTATGTACATAGACCCCAAGATCCCTCTGTTCCTCCACCCGACCAAGAACCCTACCATTAACCCTGTATTCTGCATTCTTATTTGTTCTTCCAAAATGGACAACCTCACACTTGGCAGGGTTGAACTCCATCTGCCACTCCTCAGCCCAGCTCTGCATCATATCTAAGTCCCTCTGCAGCTGACAACAGCCCTCCTCACTGTCCACAACTCCTCCTATCTTTGTATCATCTGCAAATTTACTGACCCACCCTTCGACTCCCTCCTCTAAGTCATTAATAAAAATTACAAACAGCAGAGGACCCAGAACTGATCCCTGCGGAACTCCACTTGTAACTGGACTCCATGCTGAATATTTACCATCTACCACCACTCTCTGACTTCGACCGGTTAGCCAGTTTTCTATCCAATTGGCCAAATTTCCCTCTATCCCATGCCTCCTGACTTTCCGCATAAGCCTACCATGGGGAACCTTATCAAATGCCTTACTAAAATCCATGTACACTACATCCACTGCTCTACCCTCATCTACATGCTTGGTCACCTCCTCGAAGAATTCAATAAGACTTGTAAGGCAAGACCTACCCTTCACAAATCCGTGCTAGCTGTCCCTAATCAAGCAGTGTCTTTCCAGATACTCGTAAATCCTATCCCTCAGTACCCTTTCCATTACTTTGCCTACCACAGAAGTAAGACTAACTGGCCTGTAATTCCCGGGGTTATCCCTATTCCCTTTTTTGAACAGGGGCACAACATTCGCTACTCTCCAGTCCCCTGGTACCACCCCAGTTGCCAGTGAAGACGAGAAGATCATTGCCAACGGTACTGCAATTTCCTCTCTTGCTTCCCACATAATCCTAGGATATATCCCGTCAGGCCCGGGGGACTTGTCTATCCTCAAGTTGTTCAAAATGTCCAACACATCTTCCTTCCTAACAGGTATCTCTTCTAGCTTATCAGTCCGTTTCACACTCTCCTCTTCAACAATACGGTCCCTCTCGTTCGTAAATACTGAAGAGAAGTACTTGTTCAAGACCTCTCATATCTCTTCCGACTCAATACACAGTCTCCCACCACTGTCCTTGATCGGACCTACCCTCGTTCTCGTCATTCTCAGGTTTCTCACATACGCATAGAATGCCTTGGGGTTATCCTTGATCCTATCCGCCAGGGATAGGATATGGGCATGGATTGATTCACTTAATACAAGAATTGTGATAGATGTTGAACCTTGTGCAATCATCAGTGACTATTTATGTTCTTGGCCATATGTTGGAGAAATATCATTGATGAAACAGCTGAAGATGGTTGGACCTCAGTTACTTTATTGGGCCGATTGTGCTACAAGATGCTGGAACTGTGATGATTTACCTTCAACCACCACAACCATTTTTCTTTGTGCTATGTATGACTCTAATCAGTGGTGAGATGTCCTTCAAATCCAATTGATTTAATGTTACTAGAGATCCTTCATGCCCTGCGTTGATGTCAAATGCAGTCACTCTTGCTTTATTTCTGCAGTTACTTATTTTGCTGATAGAGTCATAAAGTTTTACAGCATTAAAGCAGACCCTTTGATCCAACTTGTCCATGTCAACCAGATATTTCTAAACTGATCTAGTCCCATTTGCCAACATTTGGCCAATATCCTGTAAACCCTTCCTATTCATGCATCCATCCAGATGCCTTTTAAATGTACTGGCTGTCACCACTTCCTCTGGCAGGTTACTCCATACACAAACTGCCCTCTGTGTGAAAAAGTTACCCCTTGGGTCCCTATTAGGATAGTACGATGGCTCAGTGGTTAGCACTGCTGCCTCATAGCGCCAGGGACTTGGGCTCAGACCCAGCCTTGGAGGACTGCCTGTGTAGAGTTTGCATGTTCTCCCCGTGTCTGCATGGATTTCCTCCAGGTGCTCTAGTTTCCTCCCACAGTCCAAATATATGCAAGTTAGGTAAATTAGCCATGCTAAATTGTCCATAGTGTTCAAGGATATGTAAGTTAGGTGCATTAATCACGGGTAAATGTAAAGTAATAGGGTAGGGGAATGGGTCTTGGTGGGTTACTCTTTGGAGGGTTGGTGTGAACCTTTTGGGCCAAATGGCCTGTTTCCACACTGTAGGGATTCTATGATTCTAAACCTTTTCCCTCTCACCTTAAACCTATAACCCCATGTTTTGGACTCCCCTCCCCTGGGAAAAACCTTTGCCAGTCACCCTATACAAGCCTGTCATGATTTTATAAATCTCTACAAGATCACCTCTTAGCCTCTGACACTCTAGGGAAAAAAGCCTTAGCCTATTCAGCCTCTCCAATTCCACCAACATTCTTGTAAACCTTTTCTGAACCCTTTTAAGTTTAATTATATCTTTCCTGTAGCAGGGAGGCCAGAATTGAATTCAGTATTCTAAAAGTGGCCTAACAATGTCCTGTACAGCCGCAACATGACATCCCAACTCCTATATTCAATGCACTACCAGTGATGGTAAGCATACCAAATACCACCTTCATCGCCCTGTCTAAATGTAAATGCAACTGCTCCTTCAAGAACCTATGCACCTGCAACACAGATCCTTTTGCTCAGCAACACTGTCTAGGGCTGTACCATTAAATGCATAACTCTTATCCTGATTTGCCTTACCAAAATGCAATACCTCCACATTTATCTAAATTATATTCCATCAATCATTCCTCGGCCTATTGGTCCAACTGACCAAGATCCTGCTGTACTCTGAGATAACCTTCTTCACTGTCCTCTACACCTTCAATTTTATTGTCATCTGCAGACTTAGTAACCATACCTCCTATATTCACATTCAAACCATTGTATAAATGATGAAAAGCTGTGGACTCAATGGTGTCATAGGACCTGGAAGAATCCAAACTGAACATTAGTGAGCAGGTTGTTGCTGATTAAGTATAGCTCCAGAGCAATGTTGCTTGAACATTTTGTAATCTTAATGATTGAGATTGGATGCTTGGAACAATAATTGCTGAGATTAGATTGGATACCTGGGAATATGTTTGGGTTACAATAATATAGCTCAGATGAAACAGTTTTCCTAAGCTCATAGCTACTTCTGGAGTTCAGGTCTTCTGTATTATTGCCAAAATGTTGTCACAGTCTATAGTTTTTGCAGTAGCCAGTACCTTCAGCATTTTCTTGCTATCATTGGAGTCGCAGGTAGATAGGATAGTGAAGAAGGTGTTTGGTATGCTTTCCTTTATTGGTTAGACTATTGAGTACAGGAGTTGGGAGGTCATGTTGCGGATGTACAGGACATTGGTTAGACTACTGTTGGAATATTGCGTGCAGTTCTGGTTTCCTTCCTATCGGGAAGATGTTGTGAAACTTGAAAGAGTTCAGAAAAGATTTACAAGAATGTTGCCAGGGTTGGAGGATTTGAGCTATAGGGAGAGGCTGAACAGGCTGAGGCTGTTTTCCCTAGAGCATCAGAGGCTGAGGGGTGACCTTATAGAGGTTTACAAAATAATGAGGGGCATGGTAAATAGGCAAAGTCTTTTCCCTGGGGTCGGTGAGTCCAGAACTAGCGAGCATAGGTTTAGGGTGAGAGGGGAAAGATATAAAAGAGACCTAAGGGGCATGGAATGAGCTGCCAGAGGGAAGTGGTGGAAGCTGGTACAATTGCAACATTTAAGAGGCATTTGGATGGGTATATGAATAGGAAGGGTTTGGAGGGATATGGGCCCGGCACTGGCAGGTGGGTCTAGAATGGGTTGGGATATCTGGTCGGCATGGACGGGTTGGACCGAAGGATCTGTCTCCATGCTATACATCTCTATGACTCTATGTGGAACTGCCTAACTGATTCAGATGAACAGTACGTACAAATCCTCATAGTACTTGAAATATTTTCAAGTATTTGTTCTGTTCTGGAGAAAATCAAATCAAATTTTCTGAAACTTAGCATCTGTGAGGACAGGAACCAAGATGGATCATCAGCTTGCCAGCTCTGGTTGAAGTTTGTTGAAAATGCTTCAGCTTTCTCTTTTCCCTTGATTTACTGCATTCATTGCATATATTCTGCTCAAGCCTTCTCTCATCTTTCCCCATCTGATTCTACCATTGTAAATCTCTGGTCCCTGTTCTTTTGGATATTTGCCTGGCTTCCACTCGATTCTAACCCTAATACTCATTTCAGTCGTTCCCTGTGCTAGTAGGTAAGCATTCTCTAGGTAATGAAATGTTGCGTTCTGAATTCCTGATTGAATCTCTTGGTGATTATCTTATATTCATGGCCTCTTGTAATGCTCTTCCCCAGAACAGAACAAATACTTGAAAATATTTCAAGTACTATGAGGATTTGTACATACTGTTCATCTGAATCAGTTAAAACAGACAGTCTTCTCTGCTGCTGACTGAACTGGATGGGGACAAATATATTGGTAGAAGAATTTGCCAGAGCTACCTGGGAGGGTTTAAACTAGTCTGGCAGGGGGTATGGGATCTTAAAGCAGTTGGGAAATAAAAGGGAAGGTTAAGGACAGTACATAAGTTAATGAGAGCAAGCTAAATAGTAAAGACAGTGTTGGTAATCCCAGTACTAGACAAGAGCATGGCAGGAAAGAAGGGAAGACTGGGTTAAACTGCATTTAGATTAGATTCCCCACAGTATGGAAACAGGCCCTTCGGCCCAATAATTCCACACCAACCCTCCGAACCCACCCAGACCCACCCCCCTACCTTGTATATACTCCTGACTAATGCACCTAACACTAAGGGCAACTTAACATGGCCAATTCACCTGATCTGCACATCTTTGGATTTTGGGAGGAAGCTGGAACATCCGGAGGAAACCCATGCAGACACAGGGAGAATGTGCGAACTCCACACAGGCAGTCACCCAAGGCGGGAATCGAAACCGGGTCTCTGGCGCTGTGAGACAGCAGTATAAGCCACTGAGCCACCCATTATTTCAATGTCCGAGGTCTGACAGGTAAAGCAAATGAACTCAGGGCATGGACGGGTACATGGGACAGGGATATTACAGTTATTACTGAAATATGGCTGAGAGAGGGATGACTGGTACATCAATGTTCCAGGATGTAGATGCTATAGCAAGGATATAAGGAGAGGTAAGGGAGGAGGAGGTGTTGTTTCTTTGATTAGGCAGAACATCATGGCATACAGAGAGAAGACGTTTTTGAGGGTTTGTCCACTGAATCTGTATGGGTAGGACTGAGAAATAAAAAAAGGGGAGAGATCACTTTGTGGTGTATGCACCCCCCCCCCCCCCCCCCCACACACACACACACACACACACACACACACACACACACACAGTAGTCAGTGGGAGATTGAGGAGCAAGTATGTAAAGAGATGACAGATAGCTGTAAGAAGAATAGGGTTTACAAAGTTAAAAATCACACAACACCAGGTTATAGTCCCAACAGGTTTAATTGGAAGCACACTAGCTTTCGGAGCGACGCTCCTTCCAATTAAACCTGTTGGACTATACCCTGGTGTTGTGTGATTTTTAACTTTGTACCCCCCAGTAATTACGGAAGATCAACTGCTCTACGTAGCCAACAAAGAGACAGGCATAGCTGGGGCCCATACGCGTGCCCATGGCTACCCCTTTGATCTGGAGGAAGTGGGAGGATTCAAAGGAGAAATTGTTAAGGGTGAGGACCAGTTCGGCCAAACGAATGAGAGTGTCGGTGGAAGGGTACTGTTGGGGACGTCTGGAGAGGAAAAAAACGGAGGGCTTGGAGGCCCTGGTCATGGCGGATGGAGGTGTAGAGGGATTGGATATCTATGGTGAAGATGAGGCGTTGGGGGCTGGGGCAGGAGTAGAGAGCTCTGGATGATGAGTTATTTGAGGGCCAGAAAATAAAGGAAGCATATGACGTGTTTAAGCAGTTGGGATCAAGTGAATTCCTTGAGGAGCATAGAGGGTGTTGGCGTATTTATAAGAGAGAAATCAGGAGGGCTGAAAGGGGACAGGAGATAGCTTTGGTAGATAGGTGTAGGAGAATCCAAAAAGATTCTGCAAGTACATGAAGGGCAAAAGAGTAACTAAGGAGAGATTAGAGCCTCTTAAAGATTAACAGGGTCATCTGTGTATGGAGCTACAAAAGATGGGTGAGATACTAAATGAATATTTCTCATCAGTATTTACTATTGAGAAGGGCATGGATGCCAGGGAAATTAGGGAAATAAATACAGAAGAACCTCGCTTATCCGAAGGACACTGGTGGGCAATATTTCGTTCGGTTAAGTGAATTCCGGACAATCGAATGCTTGGTAACGTAGTTTAATCGAACATCGGGACCATGCGATCTTGCTGGATAACCCAGTATTCAGATAATTGAATGTCAGATAATCAAGGTTCCTCTTGAAGACAGTGCGCATTACAGAAGAGGAGATACTGGACGTCTGATGACAGATAATTTCCTGCAACCTGATGAAGTGTGTCCCAGGAATTTGTGGGAGGCTAAGGAAGAAAATGCAGGCCCCTAGCAGAGATATTTGTATCATCAACAGCCATGGGTGAAGTGACGGAAGATTGGAGGATAGCTAATGTTGTGCCCTTATTTAGGGAAGGCTGCAGGGAAATACCTGGGAACTATAGATTGGTGAGCCTAATGTCTGTGGTGGGTAATTTGTTAGAGGGGATTCTGAGAGACTGATCTGTTGGCATTTGGAGAAACAAGTACTCATTTGGGATAGTTAGCTTGGTTTTGTGTGTAAGAAATTAGGTCTCATGAATTTGATTGAGTTTTTTTTAAGGGTGACTAAGAAAGTAGATGGCAGTGCGGTAGACATTGCCTATGTGGACTTTAACAATGCCTTTGACAAGGTACCACGTGGTAGGTTATGGACCAGGCCAGACCCCCTTCAAAACATTTTAAGAAGGTAGCCCACACCTTAACTTTTTCTTATTTTAAGGTTGATGTACAGTGGATATTCCAGGAGTAATGCAGATGGTCAAACCACTCGCCTTTAAACAAAACAATTTATTTAAACACTATGGATGAAACATGAACAAAATAAAACAGAATTTAAAATAATTTCATTGAAAAACCTAACTGACTCAACCTAACTCGTCAAAGCTTTCCAATTTCCAAAACATTCCATAAATACACCCCTTGGCAAAAGGTAAATTCAAACACAGGTTCTTACAGGCAGGAGAGATTTCAGAGGGAAAGTTCAGACAGGCCACTGTTGAAACATGGAGCCTCTTTTCACTGTATCTGCTCTTCTGTTACCACTAGTTTTCTAACTGCCTATTAAGAAAACCAAACTTGAAAAAAAAACCTGAACTGGGAGTACTGGCCACTGCCCTGCCATTTTTTAAAATAACCTCTTTCTGAGGCATACTGCCACTCCTGCCTTTACGACCCCCCTATTGAAAAATGCCAAGGACAGAATAACCTTGTTAAAGGGGCATTATTGTCATACTCAGTTGTTGAGTAAAGTTAAATCTCATGGGATCTAGAAAGAGCTAGCCAATCGGATTCAAAATTGGTTTGATGGTAGAAAGTTGTTTTTCAGAATGGCGGCCTGTGACCAGCAGTGTGTCCCACGGATCAATGCTTTGTCCCCTGTTATTCATCATTTTTATAATGATTTGGATGAGAATTTAAGAGGCATTTTGCAGATGATGCTAAGATTGGTGGTGTAGTGGAAAGTGAAGCTGGTTATCTGGGAATGCTACGAGATCTGGATCAGCTAGGCCAGTGGGGCAGTGAATGGCAGATGGAGTTTAATTAAGATAACTGCATTTTGGTTGGTTAAACTAGGGCAGGACTTACACAGTTGATAGTGGGGCCCTAGGTAGTGTTATAGAACAACAAGTTCATAGCTCCTTGAAAGTGGAGTCATAAGTAAAAGGTGATAAAGAAGGCTTTTGAGATGCTTTCATTGGTCAGAGCATTCAGTATAGGAAATGGGACATCTTGTTGCAGCTATGTAAGGCTTTGGTGAGGCTGCATTTGGAATATTGTGTGCAGTTCTGGGTCGCCCTGCTATAAGAAAGAACATTTGTTGAACAAGAAAGAGTGCAGAGAAGATTTGCTAGGATCCTACCTGGACTGGAAGGTTTGTGTTATAAACAGAGGTTGGATAGGCCAGGACTTGTTACCCTGGAGTGTAGGAGAATGAAGGATGACCTTACAGAGTCTATAAAATGAGAGGCATAGATAAGGTAGTTGGCCAACAGCCTGTCCCATGTAGGGCAGTCTAAAACTAGAGGGCATAGATTTAAAGTGAAAGGGGAGAAATACGAAAAGGTCCAGAGAGTCTTTTTTTTCACACAGAGGATGATGAACGTCTGGAATGGGCTGCCAAAGGTAGTGGTAGAATCAACTACAATTTCATCATTCAAGAAACATTTAGACAGGTGCATGGATGAGATAGGTATGGAGGGATGTGGTCCAAATGCAGACAAATGTGTTTAATTATGAAAACTGGGCAGCATAGGCAAGTTGGGCCAAAAGGCCTATTTTTATTCAGTAGGCCTCTATGACTCTATTAAGAATAGATTGTTTGTAGTATATCCTCCCCCTGTTTATTATTTATTTGCCCAACGTCATTCACAACTGGATGCATCAAGATTGTTGTGCTTTAGTCTCATTCTTCTTGTGGGACCAGTTATCTCTGACTAATGATTCTGTTTGGTATCTATGTCTTGCTTCCATAGGTTGACTGCCATTTCTAGGTAGGTCTGTTGCTGTTCCTGGCATGCTGTCCATTCTTCATTCAACCAATATTGCCTCCATGGCTTGATGGTAATGGCACAGCAAGGGTAGTCTCTGGCTATTGGGTTAGGTATTTTATTATCAGTATATTCAAGGAAGCTAAGGCACATCTCTGGAGCAGATGAGACTTGAACCAGAGTATTCTTACTCAGAAGTAGAGACATTGCCTCTGCCCCACAGGAGCCCTCAGGTATCAGGTTACAGAGTGTAGTGGGATACAACTCAGCTGCTGTTGACGGCCCACAGTACTCCAAGAATGCCAACTTTAAAACTGCTAGATCTGTTCGGAATCAGTCTTCTTTAGCACAGTGGCAGTGACACAAACATGATGGAGGGTATCCTTGTTGTGAAAACAAGACTTTGTCTTTTCAAGCACTGTGTGTTGGTAGGTCCTACCAGTACTATTGTTGCAGATGAGTGATGAAGATTGGTGAGAATTTAGCCAATGTCAGTTCTACCAGCTGGACCAGGTTTTTTATATCTGAATTGCTGATATATTCTAAGCCTGGTTGATGTGTTTCTACTAAGTACATTTATGGAAGTTTAGGCTCCCTGCCCAGAATTCAATTTGTGCCCTTATTACTTCCATGTAATGCACAAAATGAAGCATTATTGATTCATCCATTGAAGGAGGTTGGTAGTCGTGACTGATGAGAGGTTTCCTTGTTTGACTTGAAGCTATGAAAATTCATTGGGGCCGCAGTCAATGTTTTGGACTCCCAGAGCCATTCTCACTTGACTGTGGATTCTTTAATTAACCCGTTCAGACCTGTTATGAAGTAGCTCTGAAGCAGGTTGAACTTGAACACAGGCCTCCTTGCTCAGAGGTAGGTATCTTGCATTGAGGCACAAGAATCCCCCTCTTGTGTCCCTGTGCTGCCATTTCTGTGGGGTCTGTTCTGTCACTGGGATGGGATATCAAAGATTGTATGTTGGGGGAGTAGTCCATTTGGACTATTGAACTTATTTCAATGATCCCATTGGAGTGTGAACTGAGGTTACTTGCTAATCGGTTAGCATGCTCACTTGTCAACCAGTTTGCACACTCAGGTAATTGGTTTCCCTAGGGAATTGGTATTCTTGTAAATTATACTCATGAGTGCAAAACAGAAAGCTTGAACAAAGTGTCTTTTTCTCAGCCATACTCAATTTCTGTACTGTTAAGTGACTACTAAAAAATCTGTCAAATACGGCCTTCAATCTATTCAGCTTCTACTACTCTCCACTACTTTTTCTCCTGGTAAAAAAATTTTGAAAGTTGGTGAAAAACCCTTCATCTGCACTTTAAATATGAGACTCTTGAATTTCAAATTGTGACCTTGAGTTCTAGGTTCTCCCCCACAAGGAGACATTCTATCTGAATCATATGTTGCAATAAAATCACTTTTGCTTCTAAATGCAAAGGTATATAGGCTAAATTTGCTCAACCCTTGTTGAGTAGAGATTACTTCAGCATTGGAATCAGCCAAGTGAACTTTCTTTGAGCTGCTTCCAAATTACAGATATATCACTCCCTAAGTGACTAAAATTGGACAAAATATTCCAGATATGTTGTAATACTCTGTCAAATGCTGAAGCAAGACTTCACTGCCGTTATACTAACTCTAATTATGTACTGTACCCACATGCTAACATTTTGTGGTTTGTGTATAGGAGCACCTAAGTTCATCTCATTCTCTCTCGATTTAAACTATATTCTGCTGTTTTGGTCTTCGTACCAAAATAGATAAATAGAATGTAGTGGGGGTGGTGGGGGGGGGGGGGGGGAAGGTGGCAGGCGATGGAATGTGAAATGGTCTATTGACAAGAAGAACCAAAAAAACCCACATATTATCTGAATGGTGAGGGATTGGTGTGATGCAGATAGATGTAAGTATCCTAATGCATAATTTGCAAAAAGTTATTATGTGAATATAGCAAGTAATTAGGAAAGCTGATAGAATGTTAGTGCAAGCAAAACTGTATACAATGGGTGGGGGGGGGGGGGGTGAGTTAAGCGACATGTACGAGAAAATGAGGACTGCAGATGCTGGAGATCAGAGTCGAGAGTGTGGTGCTGAAAAAGCACAGCAGGTCAGGCAGCATCTGAGGAGCAAGAGAATCGCTGTTTCGGGCAGCGGGACTGATTCCTGATGAAGAGCTTATTCCCAAAACATCGATTTTCCTGCTCCTTGGATGCTGCCTGATCTGCTGTGCTTTTCCAAAATCACGCTTCCAACTTACGCAACATGTAACAGGGCATTGTGAAACCACATATGGAGTACTGTGCACAATATTGGTTCCATTATTTCACAAATGATATAAATACTTTGTAACCAGTTCATACAAGGTTTACTTGACTAGTACCTGAAATGGGTGAGTTGCCTTCTGAGGAATGGTTGGATAGATTATGCTCTGCTGGAGATTAGAAAAGTGAAAATGACTCTGGATTGAAGCATAAAATTCTGAGGGGCCTTGATGGAGTGAATTTGAAAAAGATGTTTCTCTTGTAGGGCAATGTAAGTATCATTTGTTTCTGAATTAGAGATTGTACATGTAAGATAGGTTCACGAGAATGGTCCCAGGTTTGAAAAGCTTAACATAGGAGGAACGGTTTGAGGACCCTGGGTTGATGTTCAATGGAGTTTAGAGGATGAGGAGAGATCTCATTAAAACTTAGAGAATACTGAATGACCTGGACAGAGTGCATGTTGGGAAGATGTTGCTACTGGGAGGAGAGACTAAAACCCGAGGGCACAGCCTTAGAGTTAAGGGAAGATCTTTTAGAATCGAGATAAGGAGAAATATCTTCAGCCAGAGAGTGGTGAACCTATGGAAGTCATTGCCACAGAAGGCTGTGAAGGCCAGGTCATTCATTGTGTTTAAGATTGAGATAGATAAGTTCTCGATTGTCAAGGGTTACATGGAGAAAGTGAGAGAATGGATTTGAGAAATTTATCACCCATAATTAAATGGTGGAGCAGACTGGATGAGCTGAATGGCCTAACTTCTGCTCCTATGTTTTATGGTCTTATAATTTTTGCTCATGGATCACTAAGTTTTTTTCATTGTAAGTAGAAAAGTTTATTTAAATGGTGAAAGATTATTAGCGGTATCTCAGACCATTGTGTAATTAGATCAATTATGTATGACAAAATAGGCTTGAAGGACCAAGTGGTCTAATTTTCTGAGTTCATGTGATAAATTGTTCCCACATTATATTCCACCCTCAGTTTGTTTGTTTTTTCATTCCTTGTATACACTATTTAGTTAAATTTTGACTTAGTTATTTCATTCTTTTGCTCTAGTTATATAATTTGCCAGGTGCCAGCATGACTCAGGTGAAGGGCATCCTCATTGTGCAGTTTTCTCTCTTCCCAATACTGCTACTATTATCATAGAAATTGAACTACTTTTATCTTGCAGCAATGCATAGACCATGTATTCAACTCTGATCGTGTTTACTATATGCCAATTTGCTAGTTTCTCAGGTGGTTAACTTGAGATCATTAGCTTTTTCCTTTTGCATTTTAATTTAATCCCAAATTGCTCATTCTGCCACAGCAGAGTCTTATTTTTAGTTATACCTTTGTCATTGTTATCCTTGGAGAGCTTGGTAACTGGATTCTCCTTCCATATTCCTTTCCAGTAAAGGAGATGCCCTTCACCCTGGCACTGAACAAGCACTAAAGACTTTGGGGCTCGCTGTTGGTTGCATACAACTGCTTATTTGTCTCACTATATTCTTTTCTGGTACAACTGCATTATTTTACACACTCCACCTGAAATGGTTCTCTGCACCATAGTAGTGCAGTCATTTTGCGTAACCCCTCTGCAATTCCTGCTCTTTTCCTCGAGTTGCAAGAGTCTTTAACTTGTTGGACAATTGCAAGGGCTGAACATCCTCCATTTCTACCTTTTGGATCCCCACACCTACCACCCTTGTCGGTATGCCCTTCTGTCCATGCACATGAAACAATTCTGAATTGCCTGGCCTATGGCTTTGACTGCCTCCTGATACAATGTATCTAGTAACTCTGATATATTGCAATGTCTGATTGCAAGATATCAACTCTGAGCTGAGATTTCTTGAGCTGTATGCACTTAATGTAGATATGGCTGCCATGGGTTGCACTTGTTTTCACCAGCCACCAACATGTTACAGCTGTAATATATCAACTGAGGAAGCTAGGGAAATGATTGCTGGACACCTTGCTGAGATATTTATATCATCGATTGCCACAGGTGAGGGGCCATAGGAAGACTGGAGGTTGGCTAACAATGTGCCACCATCTAAGAAAGGTGGTAAGGAAAAACCAGGAAACTATAGACCAGTGAGCCTGACTTCGGGCTCACTGGTGGGCAAGTTGTTGGAGGGAGTCTAGAGGGATATCATTTACATGAATTTGGAAGGGCAAGAACTGATTAGCGATAGTCAACATGGCTTCATGCTTGGGAAATTGTATGTCACTAACTTGATTGAGGTTTTTGAAGAAGTAACAAAGAGGATTGATGAGGGTAGAATGGTGGATGTGATCTGTATGGATTTCAGTAAGGCATTCGACATGGTTCCTCATGGTAGACTGGTTAGCAAGGTTAGATCTCATGGAATACAGGGAGAACCAGTCATTTGGATACAGAACTGGCTCGAAGGTAGAAAACAGAGGTTGATGGTGAAGGGTTATTTTTCAGACTGGAGGCCTGTGACCAGCCATGTGCCACAAAGATCAGTGCTGGGTCCACTGCTTTTCACCATTTATGTAAATGATTTGGATGTGAACATAGGAGGCATGGTTTGGAAGCTTACAGATGACACCAAAATTGGAGATCTAGTGGGCAACGAAGGTTACCTCAGAGTACAACGACATCATGATCTGATGGGCCAATGAGCCGAGAATTGGCAAATAGAGTTTCATTTCGATAAATATGAGGTGCTGCATTTTGGAAAGGCAAACCAGGACAGGAGTTATACACTTAATGGTAGAGTGGGGAGTGTTGCTGAACAAAGACACCTAGGAGTGCAGGTTCATAGTTCCTTGAAAGTAGAGTCACAGGTAGATAGGATTGTGAAGAAACCATTTAGTGTGTTTGCCTTTATTGGTCAGTCATGATGTGGATGTGCTGGTGTTGGACAAAATTAAGAATCACACAACACCAAGTTATAGTCCACAGGTTTATTTGGAGGTACTAGCTTTTGGAGTGCTGCTCCTTCATCAGGTATCTGTGGAGCAGGATCATAAGACACAGAATTTATAGCAAAAGATTAGTGTCATGCAACTGAAATAGTATATTGAACAAACCTAGATTGCTGTTAAGTCTTTCATCTTTTCCAGTGGGTTGCAGGTTTCAGTTCATTAATATGTAAATCCCAGAACTTCTTTTAAGTCACATTCTAGAGATAACTTAAGGTTTTGTAAAATGTGGTGACATCTCAGATCAAATAATGCATTAAAGGTATAAGATTAGAGTCTGTCTGTATCCCAAACTTGAGTCAAACTGGTTCTATTTCCAAAGTATGAATTTATAAAATGTTAAATGGATTGACTCCCTGCTGATTGTGTGGTTTTTGAGCAAAATAGAATGTACCTGCAAATACAATTCTGCAAATGCAAATGCACCTCATAGCCTTTTATGCGTTTGTGTGTGTGTGTGTATGTGTGTGCATGAGAAAGAGAGAGTGTGTGCTTGTGAGTGCACGTGAGAGTTTGTGTGCTTGCTGGGACTATTTTCCCTGGGGTGTCAGAGCCTGAGGGGTGACCTTATAGACGCTTATGCAACATGAGGGACATGGATAGGATAAATAGACATGGTCTTTTCCCTGGGGTGGGGGAGTTCAAAACTAGAGGACATAGGTTTTAGGTGAGAGAGGAAAGATTTAAAAGCGACCTAAGGAGCAATTGTTTTCATGCAGAAGGTGGAATGAGCTACCAGAGGAAGTGGTGGAGGTCGGTACAATTACAACATTTAAAAGGCGTCTGGATGGGTACATGGATAGGAAGGGTTTAGAGGAATATGAGTAACATGTGGGCAAATGGAGCTACTTTTATTTAGGATATCTGGTCAGCAGGGCAAGTTGAACCGAAGGTCAGTTTCCATTCTGTGCAATTCGATGTCTCCATGACTAGAACTGCTCTGCTATTTTTGTTTTGTGTAATTTAACTAATTAGGTTTTAAGTTTTAGAAATATCATTCAGATGCTGTCTGTCATTATGTCAAGTAATTTAACTAGTCAAGATATAAATTTAATGCAATATTTGAGGTTTAAATTAATGCCTTTACTTTAGAAAGGGAAAGTTTTACAAAGTAGGAAGCAATCACCTATCTGCTCACTTAAAGCCTTGAATACTGAACAGATTGAGATCTCCCTGTACCATATTTCCCAGTTAGCATTTGTACCTTGTTGCAGTGTGATGAGATGATGGTGGAGGAGCCTGGGACATTTGTTGTGAGTAATGATTTAGATGTGTATGACTATGTTAGTCTATTTCTTGACTAGTCTCCGAGACATACATTTCCAAATTTTCTCTCCGATCGCCTGATATTACTAAGGACAACTTTACAGGGTCATCTGGGCAAGGTTTCTTTTTGTTGCTTCCAGTGCTTAGCTTAATTTTGGGTGGTCTGTTTGCTTTATTCTTTGAGGTTTTTGCTTATCTGTATCAGTGAGCAGCTCAGGGTCAACTCCATTGCTGTGAGTCTGCAGTCCTATGTGAGGTAGTCCAAGTAAGGATGGCAAATATCCTATTCTGAAGGACTTTCCTATGCCAGAAAAGTTTCTACAACAATGCACATGTTTCTTGGTCATCATTACTGAGGCTAGCTTTTCATTCCAATTTTGTTAATTACATTTAAATTTAGCTGTCCTAATGGTAGTTGGACTTGTGTCTCCAGAGCAGTAATCTAAGCCACTAGATAGCACCTTGAACAACATTGCCATATTGTATACAATATTGGAGGTGGAAAAATTGGAGAAGACGATAAAATATGTGTCCTTTTGTGTGTAAATTTCATTGAAAGAAAACTTTTAAAAGTTTTTTTTTAAAAGACAAACAAGTGAACTTGGGGCTTAATTAATCGATCTTGGGAACAGGAGGAACAAGGTGATTAATTTGAAACCTGATTATCTTAAAAGTATTTTACGTTTTATTTCTTAGATAATTGGATTTCACAATGTAACTTGTTACAGATTCTCATAAATTTGCAGCAGTAACAAAAAAAGCATGTTGTTACATTCTAACATTACAAATCATTGTGACTTTATTACATCTCATGACTCCTTTCCTTAGGCTATACCAGCTGGTGAAAATCCTTTACTCCTTTGGGATCTTGGTAACTTACACAGTTCAGTACTATGTTCCAGCAGAGATCATTCTTCCGTCTGTTTCTGCACAAGTACCTCTGAGATGGAAGCTACTTTGTGATCTTGTGGTCCGGACTCTTCTTGTTTGTCTAACCTGTGAGTAGATTCAAAGAAATTTAATGATTTTCAAAATATACATTGAGAGTTTGCAAAATACATTGAAAGAATGTTGTCTCCAAAAGTTGAATTTTGTAGTTTTGTTTTAAGATTAGGAATACAAATTTGTTTAGAACTTAAGAAGAATTTCTTTTTTACAGGCAGGCTGAGAATTATTTTGTATAATAGATGGTTATGCCACTGCCTGTTGGTACTTCTCAATAAGTTTGTTTCTGGAATAATACACCTTCAGATTTTCTGTAATTTTGAGTTCTTGAAATTCTAAGATTATGCATCACTGTTGTGGAGTTGAATTTAAAATTCATAGAATCCTGATGATGGTCTATTTTCCTTAGCCTCATGACTCTTCATTAGCAGCATGGGAACATAAATTAGTGAAGAATATTATGTTAATTGGACTGCAAAGTAATCATCTCAATTGGAGTGATAAACTGGATCGGAACAAGGGAATTGGACATTAATTCATAGAAGGGAGAAAAGGCAAAAACATGTTTCATTGTATGATTGCAAAACTAATAGGATTAACTGAATATTGCAGGTTATTCTTTAAAAATGGAAAGCAAAAAGCTATTAAATGGAGTTCATACAATGATAAATAAGTTGGAACTTACATGAATTTGATTATGTAAGAAGGCCTCTTGGCAAGTGTCTAAATGGGACAATGGAACAATGAGATCTTGAACAGCTCATACCCCAATCTACGGAAGTGTCATATTTTTGTGCCAGAGTTTGTGAAAAGGAGGCAAATGTCAGCAAATGATGTACTTACCATTTTACTTTACATCACCTTTGTTTATTTTGCTCACAATGGTTGTCATGAGGTTTGTTGATGTACTGTGATATTTTATATTGAAATAATAATGACTGGTATACCATACTGATTAATGCATCCTGCTGTAACATTATTGGAGGTGAAGGCTGTTTCGAAGTGGAGGACTTGATCAGTTTTGGATTCTCTTTTTTTTACTAGCAGCAGTTGATAAGAACAGTAACAATTCATGCTAATGCTCAGTTGTCACATTTATGAGCAGGGTGTTTTAACACCATTGTGTTAATGCAAGTTTACAAAGAGATTTTCTGCACTTGTACAAATAGAATTTAATATCTACTAATACCTACATTGGAAGGTTAAATGTTTTTGTCTGCAGGCTGTTCCTTTGCAGATGCATTACTTTATCTACATTTTCAAATCTTGTATTTAGCTGTTAATCTGAAAATAACAGCATAAAATAAATTCCTATATTAACATCGATTCAACACATTTAGATTCTGCGAGATTTAAGTGTTGGTGGTAGTGTGTGAGAAATGTAAGTATCTGCTCATGTAGCAAGTTTATATTATTTTCCCAACTTGTTTGTAAATTTGCAAAACTTAATTTGTTGCCAGATCACAATTGTGCAATTCTTGATATTGAGTAGGAGAGTTATTGATCAGAAGGATCCCCAGCTTTACTTATGAGAGGCAGGTTTGATGATGAACTTGAGCGAATATTGAGTGCAGGTTTGAAAATTACCTCAGGGGCATACTCTTGAGTTGCTGCTGTAGAACAGTGCATGTTGTGAATCATGTACTGATGGATTCAGAAGTTGATTTCGAATAGATCCTTTTCAGAGCAGCAATGAGTTTTCCTACTGCCATTATTTGAGGCTTCTGAGTTTAATTTTTTTCAAAGTTTTTTCCTGTGGATGTCAATGATTCAAGTGTTGAAGTTCTAAGGTATTTTTATATTACTCTGTTGGATTTGACGATGATCTCAATGTCATATTACTGTGCAGTATCGATTCTTTCTATAAGATAACATTTTTGGATTTATGTATCATTCATACAGAATTATTATTCTGTATTTATTCTGTATTTCAAAGAAAAATATGACAGCAAAGTAGATAGGATTTTATCTTGGTTCTGCTTCAGTCATAGTTTACTTTGTAGAATTCCCGTTCCTGAGTCACAAAGCTATGAGTTCACGACTCACTTTGGAGACTTGAACACAAAAATCTAACTTTGCATTCCTGTTCATTACTGGGAAGCTCTGTGGATGAGACCCTGTGTAAGGCTCCATTTCCTCTCGAGTGTATGAAATGGAAGGAAGGTAATTCTAGTACTCTGGTCAAAATTTTAAACAATAGTTTGAGTGATCTGAGCATCATTGACATGGTCAGCATTATTGCCAATCCCTGATTGCCCTCAAGATGGTCACTTTCTTGAACATATTTGTTGTACTATGCTACAGTGCTATTGCAAAGGAAATTTCAGATTTATAATCTAGTGAGGGTACAGGAATGGTGACCTAGCTCCAAAGTTAGGATGATGTGAATCTTGGAGAAGAACTTGTGGCGGGGAACAGGAATAGGCTATAAGTCTTCTGCTGCCATTGGAGGTATAGGTTTGGGAGGTGCTTTTGAGGAAATGTAGTGAAATGCTGCTCCTTCACAATCAAGTGCAAAATAAAAAGATAATCTGTCATTGTTACATTTCTGCTCATAAGATTATCCTGAATTAGTCTTCTTATCCTAGTCTTTGAGAGGGCAGCACAATAGCTCATTAGTTAGCACTGCTGCATCTCAACATCAGGGAACTGGGTTCAATTCTACCCTCTGGCAACTGTCTGTGTGGAGTTTGCACATTCTCCCTGTGGAGAAAGTGAGAACTGTGAATGCTGGAGAGTCAAAGTTGGTAAAGCATTGGGCTGGAAAAAGCACAACACGTCAGGCAGCATCCAGGGAGCAAGGGAGCAAGAGAGCAACAGGTCCTAAAGAAGGGTCCTGTCCAAACATTAACTGGGAGGTGTTTTTGAGGAAGCGTAGTGAAATGCTGCTCCAGAGCCATGTTTTATCAACTTCTACATTCTCCCTGTCTGTGTGGGTTTCCTCTGGTTGCTCCAGTTTCCAAAGGTGTGCCAGTTAGGTGGACTAGCAATGCTCAATTGCCCATAGTGTTCAGGATGATGTGTAGGCTAGGTGGATTAACCATGGGAAATGCTGGGTTACAGGGATAGGTTAGGGGGTTGGCTCTGGGGGGAGTGCTCTTCGGATGGATCGGTGTGGACCTGCAGGGCTTAATGGCGTGCTTCCACACTGTAGGGATTCTATTAAAGCTTAATCTTGCACTTAAACTACTATGCCTTTCATGGCACATCTAATACCAGAAGTTATATCTTCAACCATTTCACAACTGCAGCTGAACCTGGCACCTGTTGCTTCAGTTAAGGTTATACTGAAAAATTGAGTGACATTACCATTTTTGTTAGAATACCTGTGATTGTAATCTCAGTCTCCTGCTGGCACTTAAGCAAATTGGTGAAAACCCCTAGGTAAATAATGGAAACAATTATGTACACAGTTTCTCTGATTTTTGGATTAGTGGTGCTGGAAGAGCACAGCAGTTCAGGCAGCATCCGAGGAGCAGTAAAATCGATGTTTCGGGCAAAAGTCTGATGAAGAGCTAAATTGCCCATAGTGTTAGAGGTAGATGTAGATGTAGGGGTATGGGTGGGTTGCGCTTCGGCGGGGCAGTGTGGACTTGTTGGGCCGAAGGGCCTGTTTCCACGCTGTAAGTAATCTAATCTAATCTAATCTAATCCAGAATCTGGTTTCCAGTGTCTGCAGTCATTGTTTTTACCTTCTTTGGTTTTTGTCAATTTGTGATGGAAAATCTGGAAGATCCTTGAGGAAGTTCAATTTATTGGTCTTCTAGATGGGATTTTAACTAGTTTAAACAATTGAACACTCCAAAAATCAGCTCCACTGTGTTTAGAATACTCCAGATGGAAGTTTTTCCATTTCTTGAGATCCTATTAGCTGATTCTTTGAGGAGACTAGACATGATTGAGATTTTACTTGCACTTTCTAAAATGTGTAAATTAAATCTCATTCCTCAGCCTGAAATGATTTGTATTAGTTTAGTGAGTTCAATACTCAGAATTATTTGGGCCTAAGACAATAAATGGTAGGATTTATACTTTGCTTTATCCATCATCTGCTGGAGTTATTGAGCAAATTTCTTGTCAGCTTCATTTTAAAATTTGGGAGAATGTAATTTTTCAATACTCTGTAAATTGATTGAAGTTGACAATATAGAAGGCAGTGCAGTAATATACACTATCTTAAGTAACTGATAATTTGTGTTGCACTGATAATTATAGTGTTTGGCCTTTGAGTTTATATACCATACATTTCAGAATCTGTTTCATTTCTTTTATTAACTTGAGTACTGTTTGGAACAGATTTCAAACCTAGTTCTGGCTGAATATTTTATATAATTTAATGAAGGTTAAGTATGGGGAGGCACAGTGGCTTGGTGGTTAGCATTGCTGCCTCACAGCACCAGTAACCCAGGTTCTATTCCCACCTCAGGCCACTGTCTGTGTGGAGTTTGCACACTCTCCCTGTGTCTGTGTGGGTTTCCTCCTGATGCTCCATTTTCCTCCCACAGTCCAAAGATGTGCAGGTTAGGTGAATTGGCCATGCTAAATTGCCCATATTGTTAGGTACATTAGTCAGGGGTAAATATAGGTTAGAGGTATAGGTCTGGGTGGTTTACTCTTCGGAGGGTCAGTGTGGACTGTTTGGGCCAAAGGGCCTGTTTCCATACTGGAGGAAATCTAATCATATGTTATGCATTATATAATCATTAAACAGCAGTGATCTTCTTAAAAGATATTTTAATAAATAGCCTTCTGGCTTTAGTGGAAGGAATCTTGTGTGTATGTGGAACTTGAAAGAGGTAAAGATTTAAATGAAGCTGAAAGAAAGCAGATTATGACAAGTTACAGGTGGATAATTAAGAACCCGGCTGAGCATATACGATTTAGAGAGGAACTGAGAAAGCAAATCGAGGAAAGACAGTCTGAGAAGAGACTCTTACCTAGAGGAGACTGAGGACCTTATAGAGGTTTATAAAATCATGAGGGGCATTGATAAGGTGAATATCAAGAGCCTTTTCCCTAAGGTGGGGGCATAATTTTAAGTTGTGAGGAGAATGTTTTGGAAAGGACATGAAGGGCAACCTCTTTACGGTGGTTCACGTGTAGAATGAACTGTCAGAGGAAGTGGTGGATGTAGGTACAGTTACAACACTTTAAAAGACATTTAGATAAGTACATAAGTAGAAAAAGTTTGGAGGTAAATGCGACAAATGCAGGCAAGTGGATCTAGTTTAGTTTGGGAACATGTTTGGCATGGACGAGTTGGACCAAAGGGTGTGTTTCCACGCTGTCTGACTCAATGACTATATTTTAAAAGCGATACATTTCAGATCCTATGGCATAGAATAAGACAACAAAAAAAGACATTCAGTCTATCAAATATACTTATCACGAAGACTTGTAGCACCATTTATTTTTTGTAAAAGATGAATAACCTTTTATTATTAATGAAAATTATTTTCCAACTTTCTAAGATTGCTAATGATATGAATTTTTAAAACCTGTAACTAACTAACTAACTAACTACCTGGACTGTTACCCCAAAATCCTCCTTTTCCTCCCAAGTTGGCACTTAAATCTGACAGACAAAACAAAAGATTAGTGGGGGGGTGGGGGAGGACCTCAATCAGCAGTCAGTCCTGATTCATGCTGATTCCTTCTGTCTAGGAGAAAGTGAGGACTGCAGATGCTGGAGATCAGAGTCGAGAGTGTGGTGCTGGAAAAGCACAGCAGGTTAGGCAGCATTTGAGGAGCAGGAGAGTCGATGTTTTGGGCATAAGCCCTGTCCCTAAAGTCAATTCCTCAGCAGGGCAGAGGTGGAGTGGCGATTTGAACCTTCTAAAGAATCCCAGTCTTTTCTGATAATTAAAAAAAAGTTAGAAAGTAACAAAGAAAAAGAAAGAATGGATAGTGTTATAACATACTTCCTCATCAAAAGTCATGAAACGCATTCCAGGGCATATCACTGAATTAGTATGGGTTAGGATGAGGCACATGTAATAAACTCAATTCTTATCCCTCCCATGAAATCTTTTCAACCTTGAAGCCCTATCTAACTCTAGCAACAAAGTTACACAAATATTTCCGACTTCTTTATACCCTTGACAAGGCACCTGCTCTTGATAGGGCTTAACATACGTTCAAAAATTGAAGTAACAAGCTTCACCAGAACCACCGTGGCCTTTATGTTTGAGCCTCACTATATCTCAATAAAAATTAAGGTTTGTTGTCTGTAAACACCAAAGTGTGTTTGCCTCTGTGATGCACTTACACCTCAAAATGGTAAAGGACCTCCAATATTGCTAGTGCTTCCTCCTTGATGAGTTTTTCGAAGATATTGATTTAGCTTCTTGGTAAAGTAGCCCACCGGCTTCTCAATTCCTCCAAAGCTATCCTATAATGGAACCACTCCGATACCTACGTTACTGGCATCCATTAGTAACTTAAACAGCTTGGTACAATCTAGAGTGTTCAATATTGGCTCATTTAACAATATAGCTGAAATAATTCCACATAAAGCACTCACTAAGTCACCCTTTATTAATGTGTGTAGTACCTGAAACTGACCCTGTTAGCACAGAGCTGGCTCCTACAGTGGACAAATCACTGACACTCCTGTTTGTATCTATCAGCCAGGACTCCCTGATTGGAGCAAGTTAACAGCCCCAAAAAGAGAACTGATATTGTATGAGGTCCACCTGGCTGACCTCGTTGCAGTCACTACATCCACCCACTTGACTTCCTGGGATGTAGGTCCATTCTTTTTCTAGTACCCTGTCCTGGGGCATTCTTGTAGCATGTCTCAGTTCCTCCAACTCTACCTTGGATACTGGCAACATGTAGTGGATTATTGCCTGCCTCTTGTGCCTGGACTGTCTTCTGGTGGTAATGGTATTGTTATGAAGATGTGGGTGTACTGTATCTTTAAGAGAGTTAGAAGCGAGTAGAACTATGTGACAGCACCAAGTGTTCTCAATAAGGTAACAATGTAACACTTGGTCGAAAGCTAGATTAGCTGGGTTGCCTGGAAATGACAAAACTGATTCTAATTAGGCCAATCAATTTAAATTATACGCTGAAAAATGCCAAATTCCGACCAGGTTTGAATTTAATATATTAAAAGTCAGTGACACAATCCGATACTTTGGGGGTATAAGACCAGGGAAAATTGAGGAGAAGAGGACTGCCAAACCACTAGCATGTAAAGACTGCCTGAAAAATGGCTCTCCTAAAGGTACCTTTATTGATCAATAACCTATGAAGCAGAATCCCTGAGAAGTAGAAAAGAAGACCAGAATACAGAGAAGAAACGAAAGCTGTCTGGTTTTGAGATAAGAAATTTTGTTTTGTAAATCTTAATTGGGATTTTTATCGGACCAGTATTGTAGAGGGGAAAGTAAAAGATAGATGAGAGGAAGAAATTGTAAATAGTTATTAGTTGGTTATTCTCAGTTATACTTGAAGAAATAAAGTTGTTAATTTTTACTTTAAATAGCTCTTGGCCTCTCGAAGTTTCACAGATTACTGCACAGGATAAGTCTTTTCTGAGTTGCTGGTTTAAATTAAGCCTGTGTCGTAATAGCATCAAGGCTGCAGTAAACTGCCTCTTTCACGAAGAGCAATCTTGTGTTTAGCATTGGCATTCCTGATGACACCTCCCCTCGTCCAGGAGATCAGGATTAACCTGGCATGGAGTCTTCCACCTATTAACGAATCTGCTGGAGCTAGTTGCAGGAGGGTGATTCTATAATCAAACAGGAACTGGGACAGTTTTGTATAGAGTGAAACTATAGGCTGTTTCTTCAAGCCTGCCTTCTTAAAGTTTGGATTACTCGTTCTTGTATGTTGAATGCCATTTGACTTTGGGGTTACTTGCTGGTAAAATATGGCCCATTGTCTGAGACCAACAACACCTAGAATCCATGTATTGCAAAAGATACTTGCAGCTTTTCAATCATTGACCTATGTTTGACGAATACACAATGACTAAAGAGACAGAGCCCATGAAAGGAGTAGATAGCATAGTGAAGAACGTGTTTGATATGCTTTCATTTATTGGTCAGCGTATTGAGTACAGGATTTGGGAGGTCATGTTGCAGCTGTACAGGATGTTGGTTATGCCACTTTTGGAACATTGTCTGCAATCCTGGTCTCCTTCCTATCGGAAAGATGTTGTGAAGCTTGAAAGGGTTAAGAAAAGATTTATAAGGATGTTGCCAGGATTGTAGGATTTTAGCTATAGGGAGAGGTTGAATAGGCTGGGGCTGTTTTCCCTGGAGCGTAGGAGGCTGAGGGGTGACCTTATAGATGTTTATAAAATCATGAGGGGTTTGGATAGGATAAATAGACAAGGTCTTTTCCCTTGGTGGGGAGTCCACAACTAGAGGGCATAGGTTTAGGGTGAGAAAAAAAAGATATAAATAAGATCAAAGGAGCAACCTTTTAACGCAAAGGGTGGTACATGTATGGAATGAGCTGTCAGAGGAGATGGTAGAGGCAACTATAATTGCAACATTTAAAAGGCATCTGGATGGGTGTATGAATAGGAAGGGTTTGGAGGGTTCTGGGCCGGGTGCTGGCAGGTGGGACTAAATTGGGTTGGGATATCTGGTCAGCATGGACAAGTTGGACCGTAGGGTCTGTTTCCATGTTGTACATCTCTATGACTCTATGACTGGCATAGTCAATGTGAAAATGAGTCCATGGTTTACCTGGCCATTCGCATGAATGTGGGGGAGCTGCAGATCGTAAATTTTGTCCTTTATGGTGCTCTGATCACTGCCCTACCAACACAGATATGTCAGCATCCAGTCCTGGCTACCAGACACGTCACTAATATCTTCATTTTGGAAATCTCTGGATGATTCCAGTAGAGTTCACCCAATATCTTGTGGCAACAATTGCTCAGATGTCACTTTTGCTCCCTGTTATAATATGGTGTCCCCTCTATGGGGATCTCGCCTCGCCAGGTCCAGAAAGATTTCAGTTCTGCTTGTGATGGCCTTTTTGTTTTCTCCATCACTGCCAGCTGTTTTGCCAGGATGGGATCTTTTTGTGTCTATATTCTGATGTTGTCAGCAGTGATTGGAAGGGTGTCCAGAAATTTTAAAACCAGGACAAAATCTTATAGAGGCTGCACCAACGGTGGTGTAGCTGCCAGTGGGAAGTGACTCAAGGTATTTGCATTTGCAATTTGGCCTCTTGGATGAACAAAGAATGACACGGCCCTGTCCTCTTTCAGCAGCCCTAGCAGGATTTGTATTCTGTTACTGCTACAAACTTATATTTATAAAGGTGTTGGTGGAACTTTCTCACAAAAAGGTGACCAGTTAACCTTCCTTCTCTATGTGGGCGTATTTTCGTTCACTATCAGCCAAAGTCCAGGAAGCATATTGTTATGAAGTTGGAGGCTTATACTGTACCTTTAAGAGAGTGCATGCTGTTCTGCATTGACAGCTTACAGACACCTGTGTATATGAGTGGATGGCAGTCTAGAGTTACTGCAAATTAAATTAATTTGGCTATGAAATGGATACCTGAGTTTGTTGCTGTTTTGACAACAATTCAAATTTAACCAATCAATTTAAATGTTGCCCCAGGATACTAAAAAACCAATTGAGTTTGATGTTATTGTTTTGCCAACATCGAACCAATAAGACAGTCCAATGTTGGGGTTATTAAAAAAGGCAGGCATTTTGAAAATCAGACTGAGCGATTGCCATCAACACAGATCCAAGAAATTAGGAAACACTATATCTAGCTTTTCATATGAAACCTATTTGCAGCAAAAAGAATGAAGGTGACTAAGGGAGATCTTCAGCTGGAAGAAGACACACCGAAGATGGCAGCAGCTGTTTTGTTTTGAAATTAAGTTGATGTAATTTTAATAAGTGTTTACTGGAACAGTATATTGTTATAGAGTTGGAGGCAGGTAATAAGCAGTTAAGAGAAAGTGGGCTTAGAGTTGTGAATACTTGTTGTTTAATGTTCACTTCTAGAGTTAAAGAATAAATTGACATTATTTTCTTTAAATAGTGGAATTTGGGAGTTCTCTGTTACTCCTGTTTTGACAGCTTACAAGGCGAGGTGAGCTTTTCAGAGTGTTTGGTTTAATTAGCAGAAGATAGGTGGAGTTGTGGACAGTGAGGAGGGCATTTGTCGTTTGCAAAGGGACTTAGATATGTTGCAGACCTGGGCTGAGGAGTGGCAGATGGAGTTCAACCCTGCCAAGTGTGAGGTTGTCCATTTTGGAAGAACAAATAAGAATGCGGAATGCAGGGTTAATGGTAGGGTTCTTAGTCAGGTGGAGGAACAGAGAGATCTTGGGGTCTATGTACATAGATCTTTGAAAGTTGCCACTCAGATGGATAGAGTTTGTAAGAAGGCCTATGGAGTATTATCGTTCATTAGCAGAGGGATTGAATTCAAGAGTCGTGAAGTGATGTTGCAGCTGTACAGGACTTTGGTTAGGCCACAGTTGGAGTACTGTGTGCAGTTCTGGTCGCCTCACTTTAGGAAAGATGTGGAAGCTTTGGAGAGGGTGCAGAGGAGATTTACCAGGATGTTGCCTGGAATGGAGAATAGGTCGTATGAGAATAGGTTGAGAGTTCTCGGCCTTTTCTCGTTGGAACGGCGAAGGATGAGGGGTGACTTGACAGAGGTTTATAAGATGATCAGAGGAATAGATAGAGTAGACAGTCAGAAACTTTTTCCCCGGGTACAACAGAGTGTTACAAAGGGACATAAATTTAAGGTGAAGGGTGGAAGGTATAGGGGAGATGTCAGGGGTGGGTTCTTTACCACTCCCACGGGCAGCGCATTCCATGCCCCCACCACTCTCTGGGTAGAGTCAGAATCATTGGCGACCTTTAAGCGGCATTTGGATGGATACATGGATGGGTGCTTAATCTAGGTTAGAAGTTCGGCACAACATCGTGGGCCGAAGGGCCTGTTCTGTGCTGTATTGTTCTATGTTCTAAGGGTTCAACGCCATGTTGTAACAATACGCAATCAGGCATTCCTCTCCATTGGGCTACCAGTGAGTCAACACCACCCCAAAACTATTTCAGGAAGCACCGCATGTCAGCGCCACATTCCACTTGGAACTGTAATGGGCCAGCACCTTAGATGACAATAGCTGCTTCTTCACTTTCCTAACGGCTACAAGAACATTTCCAATTCTGAACCTTTCTCAATAGCAGATGTAAGGGTGCCAGGATGGAGGCCAGGTTACGTATGAATTTTTCATAATAATTCACCAACCCAAGGACAAACCTAAGTTCCAGTACCGATGTGGGAGCTGGGGCACCTTTGATCACCCTCAATTTATCTTTCATTGGGTGTAGCCTGGTCTTCTTGACTCTGTAGTCCAACTAGGTCAGTTGGGATGCCTGGAACACACATTTTCTCCCTCTGAGATATACACTGCCTTGGAGAAACATTTGAGCACAATGTCTAAGTTCTTTAAATGCTCTTTATTAGGCTTCCTGACTATGAGGACATCATCCAGATAAATGGCAAGCTGGGGCAGACCTTGTAAAATGTTTGCGTTATCCACTGGAAAATGACACAAGCTGATGTCTTCCATATTGGTAGAAACCCTTGCGGGTATTAATTATTAGATAATTGTGAGAAGTCTCATCTAATCGCAAATGCAGGTAAACATGGCTCATGTCAAGCTTAGTGAAGGACAGGCCCTTCAGCCCACCGTATCTATGCCAATCAACAAACACCAAACTACACTAATCCCATTTACCTATACTTGGTCCATAGCCAACTGTGTCCTTCCATTTTAAGTGTTCTTCCAGATGTTTCTTGAACGTTGCGGGAGGACCTGCCTCTGCCACGGTCTTAGGTAGCATGTTCTATATATATGTAACACCCTCTAGGTGAAAGAAGTTTTTCTCAAATCTCTTCTAAACCTCTTGCTCCTCGCCTTAAATGTGTGTCCTCTAGTCTTAGAGGCATACCTATTATTCCCTATGGTCTTGCACAATACCCAAGGATCCTGTAATCCTTATTAACAGCTGTTTAAACTTACCTGGCCACCTTCAGAGATTTATACACGTGAACTCCGATGTCCCTTGGCTCATACTCTTCTCGAAGTTGTGCTATTGAGCCAGTATTGTCTCTCTATGTTTCTCTATGAAAATGCTTTACCTCATATTTCTCTCCATTGAAATTCATCTGCCAGGTATAAGCTGTAGGATAGAAGGAAATATCACTAACACTTGGCTAAATGGGTGTAGAGGAGAGACCACCACAGTTGTGTGTCCCCATCATATGTACGAAATAGAAAAGGCAAAGTGTAGGTTTAATGCTATCATAAATTATCAGGTGGAGCATCGATAAGGTGAATAGCAAAGGTCTTTTCCCAAGGGTGGGGGAGTTCAAAACAATGGAAGCAAGGTGGGCTTCGAGAGAACTGATGCATATTGCACACCTAGACAATGGGAGGTATTACATTAGAATTTTTAATATAGGAGAAAAGTGATTATTCCTCACAGCCAATCATACTGGATGATTTGATCCACAATTGCCAGCAAGAATAGGTTAAAAATCACAATTCCAGGTTATAGTCCAACAGGCTTATTTGGAAGTACTAGCTTTCGAAGCACTGCTTCTTCTTCAGGTGGTTATGAAGCTGGACCATAAGACATAGAATTTATAGCAAAAGATTCTGTGTCTTACGGTCCTGCTTCACAACCACCTGATGAAGCAGTGATTCAAAAGCTAGTGCTTCCAAATAAACCTGTTGGACTATAACCTGGTGTTGTGTGATTTTTAACTGTGTCCACCCCAGTCTAACATTGGCTCCTTCAAATCATAGCAAGAATATGATCAGTGGAATACACAAACATGACACAGTTGATCTACATATGGTGTGTGTGTGTGAGAGAGTGAGTGAGAGAGAGAGAGAGTTAGAGAGAGTATATAGTGTAGTGGGGTCACCTGTAGTGTGACATGAACCCAAGCTCAAGGTTGAGACCATCTTCTTGGCTACGAACTCAGCTATCAGCCATTACTCAACAATCTTGTGTTGTTGTGAATCTCAAAGTCCGCCTTGGAGGATGCTTACTCTAAGATCGGAGGCTGAATGCACTTGACCGTTGAAATATTCCCCCATAGGGAGGGAATGTCCCTGCCAACAATTGTTGCATAGTGTCCATTCATATGCTTTCATAGCATCTGCTCGGTTTCGCCATTATACCATGCCTGCAGCGTATGTGATAGACAATGTTGGCTGATTCACATGAGTATCTACCATGTACATGGTGGGTGATGTTCCCATGTGCGATGGTATAGTATCCATGTCGGTGATCTGACATGTTTTTCAGGGTTATGTGGTGTTGTGGTCACTGTTGCCCTGAAGGCTATAGGGAGAGGCTTATTAGGCTGGAGCGGTTTTCCTTGGGGCGTCAGAGGCTGAGGGCTGACCTTATAGCGGTTTATAAAATTATGAGAGGCTTGGATAGGGTAAATAGACAAGGTCTTTTCCCTGGATTGAGGGAGTCCAGAACTAGAGGGTGTAAGTTTGTGATGAGAGGGGAAAGACTTAAAAGGGACCTAAGGGGCAACTTTTTCACACACAAGGTGGTGTGCATATGGAATGAGCTACCAGAGAAAGTGGTGAGCCAGAGACCTTTCACCAGGGCAGGATTGACTGGCACGAGGGGTCATAGTTATAAGATATTAGGAGGAAGGTATAGAGGAGATGTCAGAGGTAGGTTCTTTATGCAGAGAGTTGTGAATGCATGGAATGCATTGCCAGCGGTGGAAGCAGAGTCATTGGGGAAATTAAGGGCCTGCTGGACATGCACATGGACAGCAGTGAATTGAGGGGTGCTTGGGTAAGGTTATTTTATTTTACATTAGGATTAATCCTCGGCATGACATCATAGGCCGAAGGGCCTGTTCTGTGCTGTACTTTTCTCTGCTCTAGGAAGGGTTTAGAGGGCTGTGGGTCAAGTGCTGGCAAATGGGACTAGATTAATTTCAGATATCTGGTTGGCATGGATGAGTTGAAACAAAGGGTCTATTTCCATGCTGTACATCTCTGAGCCTGTGACTTTAAGTAATTTGGTTTTTCGCTGTGGTACAACAGAACAGGTGATCGATGACTTGAGCATTTATCCTGCTCTTATGAGGGTGTCCTTCAACACCTTCAGATGCCCGTCGCGTATCCTTGACCTCAGCAGATTCTGTGCATGCCTCGGGCTTGTCCATAGGGGTTGGCTTTTTTTTAAACATGTTCAGTGTGGAAGCTAGAGAAATGTAACGTCACGAGGTTACCCGTGGACTTGCGGTAAAGTGAGCACTGCTGCTTCACAGGATATGGGACCCAGGCCTAATGTCAATCTTAGGTGACGGTTTGTGTGGAATTTGCACATTCTGCCCATTTCTGTGTGGGATTTTCTTAGGTGCTCTGGTTAATTCCCACATTCAAAAAATGTGCAGGGTAGATGGATGGGCCATGGTGTCCAGGGATGTGCAGGCCAGGTGGATTAGCCCTGGGAAATACAGGGTTACAGTGATAGGGCAGAGGAATGGGTATGGGTGGGATTCTATGGTTCTGTACCTTCTGACCCCTTATTGCTTGTTGCTATCAATTTATTTTCATTTTTTATGAATAAGGGAACTCCATGTCCATTGCCTGTCTGCCTGTCCTTTTGATAGGATGTGTATCCTTGGATATTTAGTTCCCAGTCCTGATCACTTCGCAGCCACATTTCTGCGATATCCTCAACACTGTACCTGACAATTTTTATGTGTGCTAAAAGCTCCTTTACCCTGTTCCATATGCTGCATGCAACTGTACAAAACCCTCCATCCTGCGTTTTCTGCCCCCTTTCTCATAGTTGTCCCCTTATCTGCTGTGTCTCAAGTTAGATTCCTGACCTTTTCCAAAAATTCTATCTTATTCTGGAATCTTTAATAACTTCTGCTGACTCCTACACAATTTCCCATGCATCTGAACCCAAGCTCTCCCCCCCCCCCCCCCCCGCCACCCCCATATAGTTTAAAGCCCAATCCATAGACCTTATTATGTGATTTGCCAGGACTCTGGTCTAAGAATGATTTAAGTGGAGCATGTCCCACAACCAGTCTCCCTCCTTACCCAGTACTGGTGCCAGTGTCCCATGAATTTGAGCCCACTTTTCTCACACCAGTGATTGCGCCATGTGTCTACTTTTTAAATCTTGTTGACCTTGCGATAATTTGAAGGACTTATGCCCAAAATGTCAACTCTCCTGCTTCTCAGATGGTGCCTGACCTGCTGTGTTTTTCCAGCGCCACACTTTTCAGCAATTTGCTCATCGCTAAAGTAGAAATCCAGTGATTATTACATTTTTGGATCTGCATTTTAATTTAGCCCCTAGCAGCTCCTGTTCCCTCAGCAGAACCTCCTTCCTGTTTCTACCTATATGGTTGGTCCGACAGGGGCCATGACAACTGGATCTTTCCCCTCCCACTATAAGTTCCCCCCACTATAGTTCCAGCCTATACATTCTGAACTCCGGCATCAGCCAAGCAACACAGCCTTTTGAGATTCTTGGTCCTGACCACAGAAAAAAAGTGTCTGTTCCCCTGAGTATACTACCCCTGACACAACTAATTTTCTCTTTTCTCCAAATTCTTCCTGCACTGTGGTGCTATGGTCAGTTTGCTCTTCCTCGCTCTAGTCCCTGCTGCCATCCACAAAGGGAGGAAGAATCTCAAACCTGTTAGACAAGCTCAAAGACTGAGGCTCCTTCAGCACTACCTCCTGGATCCCTCTATCTGTCTTGTTAGTGGTCACACTCTTCTGTCCCTGACCAGTGACTGAATTCAAGGTAGTTGCTGTAAAGGGTGTGACTGCCTCCTGAAACACAGCATCAAGGTAACTTTCACTGTCCCTGATGTATCTCAATGTTTGAAACTCAAACTCAGTTCATCGACTCTGAGCCAGAATGCTTGCTACAGGTGTGGTCACAATGAACCACACTGGGGTCCACCAGTTCCCACATCATGCAGTTGAAACACATTGCCTGGCACACCATCTCAATTTCAGTTACTTAGTTCTTAATTTGATTTTTAAAAATTTGGTACTGGCCTTTCATACTGGTAAGCCACAGCTTACAGTAGCTGTTCAAGGAAAGATGCACTGGTTTTCTTCAGGTTTAAATTGGCTTATTGCAGATAGGGGAGAGAGACAGCTCTTGAGCTTGATCACTTTCTGTATTTTGTTGCTAGCCCCAAGCTGTTCGGTTATCTGAGAAAAACTCAAATGATTGTTAGTGGGCTGAAGGTCTTTGTCATCGATAACTGATCACTAGTCCACCAGCCAACCAATTCTTGTTGCCAATCAAAGCATTTTTTTGGAGTTTTTGAATTTTTAAAAAAATTTGACATCTCAAAGTTGTTTTGGGATAATACGTTTTGTACATTGACAAAGATGTTGATTAGCATGGGGGGATATGACAGCTAGGCAGGGCTTGGGTGGACACTTGAATTCTGTAAGAGTTAGAGGTGGGCAAAATGAGTCAAATGTAAGTACTCATGTACAGAACATGGTCAATTTCCTAGTGAATGGACAGAGGCCTTCTAACCAGTCTAGGGTCTCCTCTCAGCTGCAGCAAACCAAACTCCAGTCTTACCTCACTTATGCTTAAGGTAGAGTAGATGGGCACTGCCAGGAGGAAAATGGCTCAATTCATGATTATTTGAAGTTGAAAGTCCAGACCAAAGAATTTGTAAAGGGATACAGATAGGTTAATTAATAGAATTAGCTTTACTGTTACATTAGATTAGATTACTTACAGTGTGGAAACAGGCCCTTTGGCCCAACAAGTCCACACTGACCCTCCGAAGCGCAAACCACCCAGACCCATTCCCCTACATTTACCCCTTCACCTAACACTACGGGCAATTTAGCATGGTCAATTCACCTAACCTACACACCTTTGAACTGTGGGAGGAAACCCAAGCAGACACGAAGAGAATGTGCAAACTCCACACAGACAGTTGCCCGAGGCAGGAATTGAACCCGGGTCTCTGGCGCTGTGAGGCAGCAGTGCTAACCACTGTGCCACCGTGCCACCCCACGTACAGTGAAAAGTTCACAAGTCGCCACTTATGGTGCCATCATTGGTACAAAGGTACTTAGGCACAGATTTTTGAGTACAAATTCTTAGGGAAAAAAGAAAAGTGAAGAAATAAAACATCTGGCATTGCAGATCTTCAAAAGTATAAATATGTCAGAAAAATAAAGAAATAAGGAGTTCAGAATAATTATCCTGAATAACAGAATAACATTAATACAATAAAGAAAAAAAGGAATTAAAAAGAGGACTCGCAGGCCTTCACCGAAGCCACTGAGAGGACTCAGGCCAGACCATGCCACCATGAAGAAGCCTGAAGGACACCCTGGCCATTAGAATCTCAGACACTCAGACTCGGCCCCAGCTCACGTTCAGGTGCTGCCGAAGGAGCCTAGTCAAAGGACCCACCAGTACGCAGCCACAAGGATTTGCCAGATCCACACTGCATTCTCCATGGCAGCAACCATGCAGAACATCCTTCCTCATCTGAAGCCGCTGAAAGAAGGCAAGATGAACTTGATGTTAAGTCAGCTGTAAGACTGCCTCGACAACGCAGAAGCCATTGGGAATCCGAGTCTGCTACCTTGAGTCTGCGCTGCTGGGTCTACTTGCTGCCATAACCAAGCTCTTCATCAAGAGCTAAGTAAAATAAAAGAAAAATTAAAAATGAGACAATAGAAAAAAGAAAAGAAATAAAAAGAAATGTGGAAGGAACGGAGAAATCCAACACCATTGTCACCCTATTGGAAGGTAAATAAGATTTGGCAGTTGAACTATAATATGTGCAAATGTGAAGTTATCCATTTTGTCACTTTGACAATAGAAAATTAGAATGTTAGTTAAATACAATGGGACTGCAGAATTTTGTAGTACAGAAGGAATTAGTTGTCCTTGTACAGGAAATTGGTGTCTAAAATGTATAAAACTAGGGGGCATGCATTTAAGGTGATGGGGAAAAGTTCAAAGGAGGTGTCAGGGCTAAGTGTTTTTCACACTGATAGTGGTAGGAGTCTGGAATACGCTGCCAGATGTGGTGGTGGAGGCAGATACGATAGGCCATTTAAGCAACTTTTAGATAAGCACACGAATATGCAAGGAATGGAGCGATAAGGACCATTGGCAGACAGAAGGGATTAGTTTAATTTGGCATCATGTTCGGCATAGCATTGCAGGGCTTGTTCCTGTGCTGTAGAATTCTGTGTTCTATGGTGACACCATATCTAGTATATTGGGTATGGTTTTGTCTCACTGTTTGTAGAGGGATTTACTTGCACTGGGGACAGTTCAAAGAAGTTTCCCTAGATTGATTCAGGGGATGAAGAGTTTACCTTATAAGGAAAGGTTGAGTTTATCTTCATTTGAGTTCTAAGAATGAGAGTTGATCTAATTGGAACATGTAATGTTCTGAGGGGGCTTGAAGGTAGATGCTGAGAAGACATTTTCTTTTTGGAGCATTCTAGAGCTGCGGACACAGTTTTAAAAGTATTATTTTTCTATTTAAATGTAGATGGGGGGACCTACTTGGAACATTCTTGGAATGTTTTTAATTCCCTACTCAAAAGAGCAATGGAGGCTCAATCATTTTAAACAGCACCTTTTTTGAGGTCAGCAGGGTGCAAGATCTAAGAAAGAGCAAAGAAACACTATGAGCAGCTAATGAGATGGACTGAATGGCTACAGCATAATGATGACAAGTAGCTATGCTAGCTTAGAATAGACCAGCAGTTTTTAAGGATTTGGTAGCACAGAACATAAGATCAAAAGCCTGCACCACCCCCACTACCTTTGTCTCCATATGCATTTATTTTGTTGCTTTTGTGTCTGCCCCTTGACCTGTATGACTGTTTTTGACCCCTCTATTCCCTCACTTCTCTCTCTCTCCTGATATCGTCTACCCTTCCTCCACTTCTTGTTTCTCTCTATTTCCTCCATTGCACACTTCCTTCTGCTAGAATAGTAGAAATATACAGTATGAAAAGAAGACATTCAGTCCAGTAACTAAAAAGAAGTCACCCTGCTTTCCAACTGTTAGTCTGTAGCCTTGGGATGCATAACACTTCAACTGCATATTCAAATACGTTAAAATGTTATAGGGGTTTTGTCTCTACTGCCCTGTCAGATAGTGTATTCCAAATCCTCTCAATCCTCTGAATGAAAATATATTTCTTCCGAATACCCTCTAAACCTCCCAATTTATAAATCTATCCCCTGGTTATGAGCCCTTTCACCAAATATTCCTATCCACTCTATCTCAAGCCTTCATAAATTTGTACACTTTAAGCAGGTTTCTTATCTATGTTGTTTTGTTTCAAAGAGAAAACCACTAGGCTTTCTAATCCTAACATTTTCCAGTCAACTTCCTTGTAAATTTTCTCTATCATCTGTATTGCAATCACATGTTTCCTATAGTGTGCTGACCAGAACTGCATGCTGTATTCAAGATCTTGATCTGTTAAGTTCTTATTTCCTGAGTTCCTTATGCACTTGATGCAATTGCAACACACCAACTTCGGTGAACAAGCAACCAAATTTATTAAACACTATCCAGTACAAGATTTGGAGAAACTCTGAACACTCCTCGCCATGCTTGTGAGGTGTGTTCAGGGAAACTGTCTCTGGAGGAACCTTTAACACACACCTTGCAGGGCTTACGGGTTGTGGCAAAAACTCTCCCTGAACAAAGGGAATAGTCCTTCATTTATACAAAATGTTTACATCACAGTTAGAAATTCCCCTCAGTCACATGCTCCTCAAGACACAATGCAGGGGCCACCTCACCTCCAGAAACAATGTAATGCAGATAATCCCTTAATGGCTAGATCTGGTGTGAATTGTATTTTTTTGTAACTATAGGGTGCAATCAGAATTTTCACTGCAGTGTTCTAATTGATTCTAAATAGGTGATGATGATGCAAATAGCTCTAAATGGCAAGGGAATGGCCATGTAAATTTACTTACATACTATTTGTAAATCAGAGACATCCCATCCTATCCCCAGGGCATTCGATTTCTTGCAGGTCAGCAGAGCAAATAACTCTTTAATATCATAGACCAACCAGTGTTTTAAACATTTCCAGCATTACTTCTCTGTTCTTGTATTTTGTACCTCAACTAATAAATTTGAAATATCCCATTGGTCTTCTTGATTGCTTCATGCACCAGTTCAACCATCTTTAGGAATATGTGGATGTGCACTCAAGCCCCTCGGATTCACTGCTCAGTATCCTATAATTAGCTGTGTTTTCTACTTGCCTTGTTAGCCTTTCCCAAATGCATTAGCTCACACATCAGTTGCCACTGTTTTGACAACCTGACTTAACCCCTTGTCTTCCTGTTGTCGAAAATATTCTTTTTTTATCCATCAAGTGGCCAATTATATATCATCCAAAAGGGTTTTAATCATTGTATTAATGTCCAACTTATTAAAATTTATACTCAAAAAGCAAGGTCAGTAGTCAGGAGCTTTGCAGAATCTCACTGGAAATAGTTTTCCAGTCATAAACATATTCCTTGGCCCCTTACTCCCTGTCTTTAAGCAATTCTCAATCTAACTTACTACTTTTCCATAGTTACTCTAAATCTAATTGATTGATAGTAATTCCATCAACGAGTTCCTCAACTGGTACCCCTCCATCTGTCCAGCTTCATTCCATGACACTAAACCCAGAAGTACCCCTCTCACTTGCTGGGCTTGCTACATATGTACTGACTAGAAAAAGAATTCTCCTGAATGCATGTTAATAATTTTGCTCCATCTCTGTATTTCACACTATTTGTATCTAAACTGTCATTAAGTAATTGAAATTTCCACTATTTCTGCTCTATTGCTTTTTCACTTATCAATGATTTGAATAGAAATTTGCTCTCTTTCATCCTAATGTCACTCCTAATAGTACAATTTTTGAGTTATTTGCTTTTCAATTAAACACGTGGTCTTATTTGATGACCTTTCTACTGTTTCATCCTTCCTCATAGCTATAATTGTTCCTTTAGTCATTGCACACCCCATCCATTTTTAATCATAGATTCATACAGTACAGAAGAGGCCGTTCAATGCATCCAGTCTGCACTGACAACACTATATAAATTAACACTAGTCTCACTTTCTAGCATTTGGCTCATAGTCTTGAATGTTATGACATTTAAAATGCTCAGCTTTTTAAAGATTGTGAGCTTTCCTACCTCAACTACAGTCTCAGCCAATGCATTCTAGATTCCCAGCACCTCTGGGTGAAAAAGAATTTCCTCAAATCCTTTCTAAATCTCCTACCTTTCACCTTAAAATTATGCCCCTTTTTTATTAGCATTGTGTTTCCATCGCTTTTATTTCCCTGAGAGTCCTGAAGCTAAGAAGGCTTACTTATCTTTCCTGCTCTGTTTTGAGATACGTTGCAGTCATAGCTATAGTTATATTCCTATTTGGCAGTCTGTGCCCTTTGCTTATATGTCTTATTCCCTGGACTACTTGCGTGAAGTATGCTCCATCTAGAACTTAAAAACTCCCTTGTGCCCAAACCTCAGTTTATTTGTTGCTGAAACCTTCATCCATGCCTTTGATATCTGTTGAGTTGATTATTCCAGTTCACTTCGGGCTGACCTTTTACATTCTGCCATTCGTAAACTTGAGATCAATCCAAAATTCTGCAGTTTGATTCTTTTCAATACAACATTGTGTTACATTAATATGATTCTTTTCTACCACGCCATAAGTTCTAAAAAAAACCCGAGAGGACTGCTTGCCTCCACATATCCTAACGTAAGCCACAGTTGGCCAGAGCTGCCCAGTAGAGCTGTTTCCTCCCAATTAATGGTAATCTGGCAAACATATCCATTTGTTTCTTTAAACATTTTGAGTAAGTGCTGAGGGTGATTCTATTTCGAGCTGTGCTTCCCTTCTTTGCATTGGTGCATTTCAATTCTTTCTGTGCTGTAGGGCTTTATTTTGCTCCTCTAATGCCAGAGCTCATCCTTTGTTGGACACTACCTTCTGGCCATTAATTGTCCAATCCAACAAAAATCTTGTTGGTTGACTATTTTTCACAGTAATGGGTTAGGACACAAACCTGATCCTAGCTAAAGTTTTGTCCTCAAAACTAAAATTCCACCCAAAGTCTGCGTAACAGACTAAACACTAGTCATTGATTTAAAAAAAAACACACTTTTGGAAGAGTGTCTGAATCATGTATTTTTTGCTTTTCCTTAACTGAATATTTCAGCAAAATGCTGTAACTGCATGTCAGTCTTGCTGAACAATAGGTAATATCATTTGAATGCTGTAATGCACCTTCCCATTTCAGTCTCCAATATAAAAATATATTTAAAAAACATATTTTGAAAGGTTTTTTTAATGACAGTGACATGTCTGGAAAGATGTAACCCAGAATGAAGTGTGACGATTTAGAATGCCATTTGTTAGATTAAAGCATTGTAAATCCCTCTCCATGAAATATTTATTTCTATATCTATTCAGATAGTTGCTTGTAAAATCAGTTTTTCAAGAGAGCTATTGATCTTTCTTTGATTATTTTTGAGCTTGATACGTTATAAAACTTTGTAAAATAATGTATTTGGGTTGCTTTTAGGCATGCCATCAGTGAGATGCATTTTTATTACAGTTCTCTTAGTTCATTTTATTCTACAACTACGCATTTATTATTATCAGTTCCTTTTTGTTCATTTTTAAAATACTTAGTGCATGTGAGCAATCACATTACACAATGCAAATCTCATGGTTTCCAACAGCCGGGATTCCTTTACTTGCTTTGAAGAGGTGCTGTAATCAATTAGTGATTATTAATGCACTGAATTGAAACTGGACTTAAAGCAGAATTTAAAAACAGAAAGCTAAAAAGGATGACTGGATATCACAACCAAAAATGGCAGCCCCAAAACAAATTACCGTGCAGTTCCTATTCCATTTCATTGGAATGGAGACCTCACCAGAGACAAGGAACCCTGAGGAAAATGCAAGACCCCTATCTCTTATGGCAGTAAGAAGGTAGCATTTCAACAAGCACCTGAGACCGATATTATTGAAAAAACTCCATGAAAGCCAGTAACCCCTCACCAAGTAATCCTTTATTTACATGTCCATAGTATATGGCACTGACCCAGCTTGCTCAGACCCAGCTCCTAGAGTGAGCAGAACCCCTAACAGGTCTCCCTGATTGGACCAGGTTAGCAACCCCAATCAGAGAACTCTTATTCTATGAGGTCCACTTGGATACCTTGTTCTAATCAAATCACTAATTATTGCCAAATCCATTCACTTGGGTCATTGGACAATACCTAAGGTAACTTTGCAGATGTGAGTTAATAAAGCTAACTTTTGAAATGCACAAACAACTTTATTTTGATGCCCCCTCACGTTACCCCTGATGGAGACAATGTATGTGACTAGTCAAATTGCTTTTTGTGTTTTTTGAAACATGTTTGAAAGACATCAAGAGCAAGGGACAATATTAATTCTTTGTCTTACTTTTCATCATCAGAAAGACACTGGCCCATCTGTTAAATTTGATGTATCTCCATTATAACAGTAGCCATCCAAACCTTTATGAAAGGTTTTAATTTCACAGCAGCTCCTCTAGACAACAAAATGTAAAATTTACAATTTTAAACCGTCACTAATCCTAACCCTCAGCGCTGATTCTATCTGTAGCCTAACACTGGTTTCTATTTTGTTTGATAACTTTAGGAATGCTTTGCGGCATATGTATACATCTTGAGGTTTACCCTAATTCAGTCTTAAATATACTTTCTGTCAGTATTGTCGCATCATTCTACATGAATTTTTTTTTGTAGAAGGTGCCTGCAGTGTGAGCTTCTTAGCATCATAGTCCGATCAATAGGATGTGGATGTCACTAGCAAAGCAAACATCTATTATCAACCCATAATTTCCACGAATGTAAGATCATTTCAGCTGACAGTTAAAAGTGAACCAAATTGTTATGAAGTGGGTAAGGATGGTAGACTTTCTTCCCTGAAGAACATTAGAGAACTAGATGGGTCTTTATGACACTTGATAGCTTCATTGGCTTCCACCCTAATCCATTTCTGTGGTTCAGGGGTAATTTACTATATCCAGCTTGCTCCTGACAGACAAGACTGAGGCCTTCAGAAGTTAGCACTGAATCTGAATTGAAGGAAATGGAGAATTCTCCTGCACCTCAAAATTCATTACATAATCTTCAGCCATTGCTACAGGTTCACACAAACTTCTTACCACACAATGTCCCAAAAGCAGATTACGTGGTGTTTCTTCCTGGGATTGGATTTAATATGCTCAATTTCCTTGCTGGCATTCATATTGTAGGCCCAGAAGAAAGGGGTAATCTGAGAAGGAACTGGGAGGCATGAGCAGGAGGGGAAAGAGAAATCCAGGTCTGGTTAATGTTGCATTCAGAACACTTGCTGAAAGAATATTTATTCATTCAGTGTTTTGTAGAACAATAAGACGGTGCTATTTTTTGGGTCTGTAGATCGGAAGGAGCAAAAATGGCCTTTAGTAGAGTGATATGTCCTTCTTGTTAGATATGGGAGTTTCAAGAGAGTTTATGTGTTACTGAGGATTATATCTGCAATAAATATCATTAGTTGTGAATCCTATTAGATTGAATGGATCGGTAGGAGCGACAGTAAGAGGCATTGGGGAATTTACAAGAGCAAGAGGGTGTGATGAATGGCAGTTATAGGAAGAGAGAAGAACCGCGATACAGTCACATAGATGGATTAACTCCAGGAAAGTTAGTAGAGGTAGGCAGGAAGTGCAGGACCTTTCTGTAGCTATCACCATTTCAAACAAGTATGCTATTTTGGAAAATGTAGGGGGTGATGGATTCTCAGGGGAATGTAGCACGAGCAGCCAAGTTTTTGGTATCAAGACAGGCTGTAATGTAATGAGGGGTACGTCTGGTTCCACATGATCAATTGTGTTAGGGGACAGACAGATGTTTCTGCAGCCAGCAGCAAAATATCAGAATGGTGTGTTGCCTCCCTCGTGCCAGGATCAAGGATGTCTCAGAGAGGGGGCAGAATGTTCTCCAGGGGGAGAGGGACCAGCAGGAGGTCGTTGTACACATTGCAACCAATAGCATAGGAAGGGAAAAGGATGAGATTCTGAAGGGAGATTACAGAGAGTTAGGCAGGAATTTAAAAAGGAGGTCCTCAAGGCTAGTAATATCTGGATTACTCCTGGTACTACAGGCTAGTGAGGGTAGCAATAGGAGGATAGAGCAGATGAATGCATGGCTGAGGAACTGGTATATGGGAGAAGGATTCACAGTTTTGGATCATTGGAATCTTTTCTGGGGTAGAAGTGACCTGTACAAGAAGGATGGATTGCACCTAAATTGGAAGGGGACTAATATACTGACAGGGAGATTTGCAAGAGCTGCTCAGGAGGATTTAAACTAGTAAGGTGGATGGGGTGGGACCCAGGGAGAGAGTGAGGAAAGAAATCAATCTGAGATTGGTACAGATAAGAAAAGAAGCGACTCAATCAATCAGGGCAGGCAGGAACAAAGCAGAGAACAAGGTAGGACTGATTAAATTAAACTGTATTTATTTCAATACAAGAGGCCTAACAGGGAAGGCAGATGAATTCAGGGCATCGTTAGGAACATGAGACTAGGATATCATAGCAATTACAGAAACGTGGCTCATGGATGGACAGGACTAGTGATAGCTTAATGCTCTAGGGTACAACTGCTACAGGAAGGACAGAAGGAGAGGCAGGAGAGGAGGGGGAGTAGTGTTTTGATAGGGGATAACATTATAGCAGTGCTTAGGGAGGATATTCCTGGAAATACATCCAGGAAAGTTATTTGGGTGGAACTGAGAAATAAGAAAGGGATGACCGCTTTATTGGGATTGTATTATAGACCCTCCTAATAATCAGCAGGAAATCGAGAAACAGATTTGTAAGGAGATCTCAGTTATCTGTAAAAATAATAGGGTGGTTATGATAGGGGATTTTAGCTTTCCAGACATTGACTGGGACTGCCATAGTGTTAATGGTTTAGTTTGAGAGGAATTTGTTAAGTGTGTACAAGCAAGTTTTCTGATTCAATATGTGGATGTACCTACTAGAGAAGGTGCAAAACTTGACCTACTCTTGGGAAATAAGGCAGGGCAGGTGACTGAGGTGTCAGTGGGGGAGCACGTTGGGGCCAGTGACCATAATTCAATTAGTTTTAAAATAGTGATGGAAAAGGATAGACCAGATTTAAAAGTTGAAATTCTAAACTGGAGGAAGGCTAATTGTGGCAGTATTAGGCAATAACATTTTCTAAAGCTGTTTGGGGACAGATGTTCGCAGGTAAAGGGACGGCTGGAAAATGGGAAGTCTTCAGAAATGAGATGACAAGAGTCCAGAGACAGTATATTCCTGTTAGTGTGAAAGGAAACCCTGGTAGGTGTATGACTGAATGACTAGAGAAATTGAGGGGTTGGTTAAGAATAAAGAAGGAAGCATATGTCAGGATAGATCGAGTGAATCCTAAGAATATAAAGGCAGTAGGAGTTTCCGTAAGAGGGAAATCAGGAGGGCAAGAAGGGGACATGACATAGTTTTGGCAAATAGAAGGGATTTTACAAATACCTTAAGAACAAAAGGGTAACTAGGGAGAGAATAGGGCCCAGAGCTGAAAATGTGTTGCTGGAAAAGCGCAGCAGGTCAGGCAGCATCCAAGGAACAGGAAAATCGACATTTCGGGTATAAACCCTTCTTCAGTAATGGGCCCCTCAAAGACGAGCAAGGTGGCCTTTGTGTGGAGCCGCTGAAAATGGGGGAGATACTAAATGAGTATTTTGCATCAGTGTTTACGGTGGAGAAGGACATGGAAGATATAGAATGTAGGGAAATAGATGGTGACATCTTTGAAAAATGTCCACATTACAGAGGAGGAAGTGCTGGATGTCTTGAAATGCATAAAGATGGAATAATCCCCAGGACCTGATTAGGTTTACCCTAGAACTCTGTAGGAAGCTAGGGAAGTGATTACTGGGCCCCTTGCTGAGACATTTGTATCATCTATAGTCACAGGTGTGGTGCTGGAAGACTGGAGGTTGGCAAACGTGGTGCCACCATTTAAGAAAGGTGGTAAGGGCAAGCCAGGGAATTATACACTGTTGAGCCTGACATTGGTTGGGGGCAAGTGGTTGGAGGGGATCCAGAGGGACAGGAAAGATAAAATCCCCTATCATAACCACCCTATTACTTTTACAGATAACTGAGATCTCCTTACAAATTTGTTGCTCAATTTCCTGCTGACTATTAGGAGGTCTATAATACAATCCCAATAAGGTGGTCATCCCTTTCTTATTTCTCAGTTCCACCCAAATAACTTTCCTGGATGTATTTCTAGGAATATCCTCCCTAAGTACCGCTGTAATGCTATCCCTTATCAAAACATTACTCCCCCTCCTCTTCTGCCTCTCTTTCTGTCCTTCTTGTAGCAGTTGTACCCTAGAACATTAAGCTACCACTAGTCCCTTCAGAATCTGATGTATTTGGAAAGGCAAGGACTGACTAAGGATACTCAACATGGCTTTGTGCATGGGAAATCATGTGTCACGTACTTGATTGGGTTTTTTGAAGAAGTAACAAAGAGGATTAATGAGGGCAGAGTGGTCTGTATGGACTTCAGCAAGGTGTGCAACAAGGTTCCCCATGGGAGACTGGTTAGCAAGGTTAGATTGCATGGAATACAGGGAGAACTAGCCATTTGGTTACAGAACTGGTTCAAGGGTAGAAGACAGAGGGTGGTGGTGGAGGGTTGTTTTTCAGATTGGAGGCCTCTGACCAGTGAACTGCCACAAGGATTTTTGTCATTTATATAAATGATCTGGATGTGAACATAGGATGTATATTTAGTAAGTTTGCAGATGACACCAAAATAGGAGGTGGAGTGAACACAAAGGTTATCTCAGAGTACAATGGGATCTTGATCAGGTGACATCTGAGAGCTGAGGATTGGCAGATGGAGTTTAATTTGGATAAATGTGAGGTGCTGCATTTTGGGAAAGCAAATCTGAGCAGGACTTATATTCTTAATGGTAAGGTCCTAGGGAGTGTTGCTGAACAAAGAGACCTTGGATGCAGGTTCATGCCTCCTTGAATTTAGAGTCGCAGATAGGATAGTGGAGAAGGCGTTTGGTACACTATCCTTTATTGGTCAGAGTATTGAGTATAGGAGTCGGGAGGTCTTATTGTGGCTGTACAGAATGTTGGTTAGGCCACTTTTGGAATATTGTGTGCAGTTCTGGTCTCCTTCTTATCTGAAGGATATTATGGAACTTGAAAGGGTTCAGAAAAGATTTACAAGGATGTTGCCAGGTTTGTAGGATTTAAGCTATAGGGAAAGGCTGAATAAGCTAGGGCAGTTTTCTCTGGAGTGTCAGAGGCTGAAGGGTGACCTTGTAGAGATTTTAAAATCATGAAGAGCATGGATACGAAAAATAGGCAATTTTCTTTTCCTGTGGTCTCCAGAACTAGAGGGCATAGGTTTTGGGTAAGAAGGGAAAGTTATAAAAGGGACCTAAGGGACAACGTTTTCATACACAGAGGATGGCACGTGTATGGAAGGAGTTCCCAGAGAAAGTGGTGAAGGCTGATACAATTGCAACATTTAAAAGGCATCCCACAAATAGGAAGGGTTTGGAGCGATATGGGCCAAGTGCTGGCAAATGATACTAGATTAGGTTCGGATGAGGACAAGTCTTCAATTAATCATGCAACCTGAAAGACACAAAGATACCTGCACCATGGAAAAATTATGAAAATGGGATTGTTGTAAAGGAGCTGAATATCGATCATGGCTTATAATCCATTGGCGTTGTCACATCGGTTCCAGTGCCATGGAGAAACGCTGAAACTGTGATGAATGCAGTGTAGGTTTCAGTTATCCATTGCAACTGGAAATCCATTCGTACAGTCCTGTTTGCCCCAGCACCATGGAGAAGCCGTGAAAATGTGAGGATTGTGAGGAAGGATTCTAGTATCTGTTCCAGCTGGAAATCTTTCAGTGCAGTCACACTGGGGAGAGGCCATTCACCTGCTCCATATGTGGGAAAGGATTGTGTCTACCTCTTTTTTTAAACAGTGGCATCATATTTGCTGTTTACCAATCTGCTGGGAACTGCCCTAGAGTCTAGCAAATTTTGGATAATTACCCCAAGTTAAAAGGAGGAGGTATGGCTCAGGTGCAGGCAGCTGGGATCAGGGGAATTCCTGAAGGTGTTAGAGAATACAGGAGTTTACTGAAGGTGGAGGTCAGGAAGGTGAAAACGAGGCACGAGATAGCCTTGGATGAGAAGATTAGAGTGAATTCAAAAAGACTCGAAGTATATTAAAGGAAAAAAGAATAACCTGAGAGAGAATAGGACCCAGGGCAGCATGGTGCCTCAGTGGTATGCACTGCTTCCTCACAGCTCCAGGGACCTGGGTTTGGTTCTCGCCTCGGACGACTGTCTGTGTGGAGTTTGTGCGTTCTCCTCGTGTTTGCATGGGTTTCTCCGCGTGCTCCAGTTCCTCCCACAATTCAAAGCTGCACAGATTAGGTGTATTGACCATGCTAAACTGCCCATAACGTTCAGGGATGTGTAGGTTAGGTGCATTAATCAGGGGGAAATATAGGATAATTGGGGGTGGCAGGGGGAATGGGCCTGGGTTGGTTACTCTTCGGAGAGTCGGTGTGGACTTGTTGGGCTGAAAGGCCTGTTTCCACACTGTAAGGATTCTATGATTCTATATTTGGTCGTCATGGACAAGTTGAACCGAAGGGTCTGTTTCCATGCTGTGCATCTCTATGACTCTATGATTCTCAGTACCCTGTCCAAATAAATACAATATTGTGAAGTGAAATATAACCTATAATCTATATCTATTAAGCAACTACTAGTTCATGTTTTAAAAAAATCACATCAGTTTGGCATATTTTCTGTAATTTTATCTTTTTAGACTGGAAGATTAAATAGCACGCTTTCTCCTTTTTCTCCATGTGCTTGGTAAGGTCTACCAAAATTCTAACTTCTCTGTCAATGGGTAATTTTTGTTGCGTATTCTATACATAGAGTCATAGAATCATAGAGATATACAGCTTGGAAACAGACCCTTCGGTCCAACTCGTCCATGCTGACCAGATATCCCAACCCAATCTCGTCCCACCTGCCAGCACCTGACCCATATCCTTCCAAACCCTTCCTATTCATACACCCATCCAGAACCACTAAAGGTATTTTCAGTGTGTTTAGCACACAGGGAATTAATGTAGTTTATTTTTCCCTTTCAGTTTTCAGTATTCCAATTTTTTTAATAAAAGCAGCAAAGCATTAGTTTTAAAACTGGATCAAAGGTTAGTTTATGGCATAACTATTGAATGAATGATTTATTTATTGTCACTTTTACAGAGAATAATATATTGAGGTATATGAAAAGATTAAATAGTCACCACAATCTGAGTAGTTTAAGCATAAAAGGGATAAAAGTTATAACTTTATGAGTCCTGAGATGACTCACCAACAACATCTGTGCCACCACCTCACTGCCACCTGCAGTTTAGCTTTTAATTGTAGTTACTGAGAGGACCTCAGTTTTGAAAATGTAATTAAATTCTGAATCGTAAGTTTGCAATATGTGTATTGTATTATTTGTTTTTAATTTACATTTTATTGTCCAAGGTCAGTGGATGTAGGAACATAACACCTCCAAAAACAAATGGTTCAGTTAGGTTAACAAATGCTACTTCACACTATGCTGTTGATGTCCTGTTGATTGTTAAAGTAGTTACTTTTCACAGTCAGTGCATGAACTCACAGGCTATAGTTATGCTTCAGACTTTAATTATATCCATAGAAACTGTTATCCCTGGGCTTTAACTGTTACATAATTGAAAAGACTTCTAGGCTGCAATTTGCAAGCATTGCATCAGTTCATCTGAATTTGAAATTATTCATGCTTGGAACTTTGAAAATTTTATTGTGTCAACAATTTTGCAGTAGTGAATGAATCCTTTTCTCTCTTGTATACTCAGCTCAAAATGGAAGGCCATTATTTTGTGAACCTGTTCATTAAGATATTAAGCAACTGGGGGATTCAAGATGGCAGTGACCCAGAGGTCTGCTTTGCTGAGCTCTGCACCAGAACCCAGACAAAGTGGGGCACTCGCCCTCCTTCACTGTTTAATTTGTTGGAAATAACTATTTCCTGACCCTTAGAATTATTTAGTACCAGTTCTGAACAGTTTGGTGCAGTTTAGAAGATGACTAAGGGGAAAGGAGCATGGGGATTGCATCAGGCAGGGACCTCCCCTGTAACAACGGACACACCATGGCCGCAGCGTTGGCCTCTGCAACTGGCCCAGAGGACTCACCTGCAGAGCAGAGCCTCATCTCGGAGTTTGTGAAACTCTGAGAGAAGATCGATTCGTTGATGGAAGAGACCAGGCTTGAATCGGTCTCGGTCATGCTGCAGAGGCATGACCTGGAGATCCAGTGTCTTGTGCAGCATGTCGTGGGGACGGAGAAATGGGTCACAGCTTCCGAGACTGCAGCCAAATCCTCAGTGGGTTGAGTTGAAGCCCTGGAACACTGAGTGCAGGCCTTGGAGGAGCAGGTCGACGACCTCGAAAATTGAGGTCATCGGAAGAACATCTGGTTGCTGGGGCTCCCTGAATAGGAAGAAGGCGGCCAGCTTGTCATCTTTCTGTAGCAATGGCTCCCACAGTTTCCAAGGCCGGAGGTTGAGGTAGGCCGGGTGTAGTTCGAGCATGCCCACCAGGTCGCAGGCCTGGATCAGACCAGCATACTCACTTGGTGCTAGTGCGACTCCAGCTGGCTCACCAACGACATCAGTGCCACAACCTCACTGCGGCCTGCTGCAAACCCACCAGCATAGGAGTTGCCATCTTGAAAAGTCTACTGCCACTGCTGTGTCTGATCACTAGAGGAGCTTGCTGCCGCTGACATCGCCAGCCTCGAGCACTGGGAGGATGTCCCTGCTGCCACTGCCTCTGCCACCACTTCCAGTCGCTGTAACAAGCCTCATCCGCCAGTAACTGTTGCTGAAGGTTATTTAATTATTGGATAAAATACAAAAACAAGGATTAAAAGTTGAAATGGATAAAAGACACTTGCAAGTCGGATAAGTTCATCATCATTGCAGGTCTGGCTTGCTTGAAGATTTGAAAGAAGAATTGAGAGGGATTCAAAGATTTCTGAGGTTGTTGCACTTGCACATTGCCTGAATTATTTCAGCATGACTGTGATTGGTTCCTGAAGGGAACCTTTCTTTTGAGCTTAGATCTGTGCTCTATGAGGATATTGTCTTCCAAGAGATTTAAAAAGTTTAAACAGATTTTCATATCTTTATACCATATCATAATATCAAAATTCAGAAGGCTGCTATTGTGACAAACAAGCAAATGATGCTAGAAGCCTCTGGAGACTGGGGAAGGATCCCCAGACTATGGTATATAAAGGATCACAAATCATGTTTTTTCAGGACTTTTCCCCAGTCATGATTTGCGAGAGGAAGGCCTTTGATGAAGTAAAAAAAGCGGCTGAGGGACCTGAATATCCAGTATTCCGTTAGATATCCGGTGATACTGCGTTTCAGCCAGAGAGGGTCCGTGTTCAACTTTGATTCACTGGAAAAGGCAAAGGACTTCTTGTTTGCTTTAAAACCGACTGACTGGCTTGAATTATATGGACAATTGTTTTATTCTGCTTTTTTTGCCTGGTTTTCCTGGTTGTTGGAGAGTGGTCTTGGTCTTTTTAATATATGTCAGGGTCATAATTATCTCTTTTTTTTTTGTTTTCTTTCCCCTCTCTCCCCCTTCCTGACTTCCTTTGATTTTGATGGGGGGGGGAGGTGTGTGGAAACAGGGAGACGTTATATATTTTTTTCATTGTTCTACCAGAAGTGCCTAGGATTGCAGTATTGAGGGAACCGATTTAGTGCCCACTTCTCTGGCTGTTCTGGAATTCCTAGAGGCATGGCACTCATCCACAGATTCTATCAACAAACACATCGACCTGGACACAATATACCGACCACTGCAGCGGACAGCTAGAACTGACAACCGGAAGCGGCAGAGACAAGCCACTATAAATGCCAGAGGAAACATCACAGAAGCGCTTCACAGGAGGCTCCCAAGCACTGAGGATATCACCTAGACAGGGGACGAAACGTTTGCAACACAAATTCCCAGCTTGGCAAACAGAACCACAACAATAAGTCAGGTATGGCCAGCAACCCATTGGTGCTGTGGGAGACTGCCAAGGCCTATGCATGGGGTTTGATTATTTCTTACTCTGCAACCCAGAACAACAAAGGGGAGAACAGCAACCTTTGTTTGAGGCTTGCCTGAAGGCAGCTGAGTTAGCATACTTTGACAGACTGTCTATAACTAAATTGCAGTGGATTACAGCCCTTAGGGCTACTTTGAATGCTGCACTTACTCAAACAGCAAAGAGGGAAATTTCTTTTGTGAAACAGAGATTATTTGAGTATGGTGATAAACTGGGTAGATATCTAGTGCACTTGGCCAGAAAGAAGAATGCCCCCCAATCTGTATATTCATCAGAGAGAGTGCTAGTAGTCTTACTTGCACTAACAAAAAGATTAGTGCAGCATTTAGAAAATTTTATTTTGAGCTGTATCAGTCGGAGGGCTGTGAGGATAAAATGAAGAAGGTGAAGTCCTTTTTAAGACCTTGGACCTTTTGGGTATAACCTTAGAGCAGGCGTCCTTTTTGAGTGACCCCCTGACAATTCAGGGAGTACAGGAGGTGGTGAGGCTGCTCAAGAGTGGTAAAGCGCTAGACCAGATGGATTTCAAAGTGAGTTTTACAAAATGTTTATAGACGATAGTTGAATTCCTGTATAATTTGAAATTTTCTTTAAAATTGTTTTGAAGAAGTCAAATTCAAAGCTGCAACTGCTATTTCTTCCTTCTTAATCAGAGATAATTGTGTACTTTGAGAAGGTCTTTCATCAGGAGAAGAAACATGAAGTAGCCCTTACAAATACCTGGCCACAAGTTAGCTATAATTGGGAGCTAACTATTCGAGGCTACAGCATCTTAGAAAAGCAAGCGAGGTTGGCAAAGGAAGAAGAACAACGCTGTCAGAAAGAAAACAAAAATAGTAGAAAGAATGCATTTCGGGAAAGGTTATCAGACATTGTTAATCTGTGGATTTGTCACTGCTTTATCAGTTTTGTGCCTTCTTTGTTCTAAGGGGGCTGTGACAGACTTGATAAGGGGTGATATCTATCCCTTCATACTTTATCTTTGATATTCAGATTTAACTCCAGAGTTTGCCTTCAGGTTCCATGCTGCCATCATTGGTCAGACAGTTGGATGCTCAAACAATATTATCGATGTTTGGAGTATTCTGGAGGAACTCAGTGGGCAGCTAGCTCAATTGGTTTGACGGCTGATTTGTGATGTAGGGTGTCTGCAAGAGTGAGTTCAATTCCCATACAGGCTGAGCTTACCATGAAGGACCCTCCTTCTCACACTCTTCCTTCATCTGAGACATAGTTACCTTGAGGATAAGCCATACCAGTTATTTCTCATTAATAATCAAAGCCTATGATATAGTAGGAACATAAGAACTTTGACTTTCCCTTTTACATGAGGAGGGATATAGTTGTATTGAAGGCATTTCAGAAGAGGTTCGTTCCAGAGATGATGGATGTGTCTGATGAAGAGAGCTTGAATTGTTTAAGTCTATACTCTCTAGAGTTCAGAAGAATGAGGGGAGATCTAATTGAAATATATAAAATGTTAAAGGGATTGATAAAGAAGACGTAGCATAGATGTTTCTCCTTGCCAGGAAATCTAGAATGAGAGATTATACTTTTAGGATAAGGGATAGCTGATTTAAAACTGAGATGAGGAGGAATTATTTCTCTCAAAGATCGTGAAAGTGTGGAAATTACTCCCCCAGAGTGAAGTGGTTGCTGGGATACTGATATATTTAAGGAGGATATAGACAGATTTTTAATTAGTAATGGATTGAAGGGTTACGGAGTGTGGGCAGGACAGTATGGGTGGCACGGTGGCTCAGTAGTTAGCATTGCTGTCTCATAGTGCCAGGGACCTGGGTTTAATTCCAGCTGAGGTGACTGTGTGGAGTTTGCACATTCTCCCCATGTCTGCGTGGGTTTCCTCTGGGTGCTTCAGTTTCCTCCCACAATCCAAAGATGTGCAGGGTAGGTGAATTGGCCATGCTAAATTGCCAATAGTGTTCAGGGATGTGTAGGTTAGGTGCATCAGTCAGGGGTAAATGTAGAGTAATAGATTAGGGGATTGGGTCTTGGTGGGTTACTCTTCAAAGGGTCGGTGTGGACTTATTGGGCCAAATGGCATGTTTCCACACTGTAGGGATTCTATTAGAGCATAGAACAGTACAGCACAGAACAGGCCCTTCAGCCCATGATGTTGTGTCGACCATTGATCCTCATGTAAGGTAAACCTAATGTACGAACCCTCAAATTTCTATGACCATATGCATGTTCAGCAGTCTCTTAAATATCCCCAATGACCTCGCTTCCACAACTGTTGCTGGCAACGCATTCCATGCTCCCACAACTCTCTGCGTAAAGAACCCGCCTCTGACATCCCCTCTATACTTTCTTCCAAACAGCTTAAAACTATGACCCCTTGTGTTAACAATTTCTGCCCTGGGAAAAAGTCTCTGGCTATCAACTCTATCTATGCCTCTCATTATCTTGTACACCTCAATTAGGTCCCCTCTCTTCCTTATTTTTTCCAATGAAAAACATCTGAGCTCAGTCAACCTCTCTTCGTAAGATAAGCCCCTCCATTCCAGGCAGCATCCTGGTAAGCCTCCTCTGAACTCTCTCCAAAGCATCCACATCTTTCCTATAATAGGGCGCCCAGAACTGGACACAGTATTCCAAGTGCGGTCTAACCAAAATTTTATAGAGCTGCTACAAGATCTCACGGCTCTTAAACGCAATCCCCCTGTTAATGAAAGCCAAAACACCGTATGTTTTCTTAATAACCCTGTCCACTTGGGTGGCAATTTTAAGGGATCTATTTACCTACACACCAAGATCCTGCTGTTCCTCCACACTGCCAAGAATCCTGTCTTTAATCCTGTACTCAACTTTCAAGTTCAACCTTTCAAAATGCATCACTTCACATTTATCCAGGTTGAACTCCGTCTGCTACCTCTCAGCCCATCTCTGCATCCTGTCAATGTCACGCTGCAGCCTACAACAGTCCTCTATACTGTCAACGACACCTCCAACCTTTGTGTCGTCTGCAAACTTGCTAACCTATCCTTCAATCTCCTCATCCAAGTCATTAATTAAAATTACAAAGAGTAGAGGCCCAAGAACAGAGCCCTGTGGAACACCACTCACCACTGACTTCCAGGCAGAATACTTTCCTTCCACTACCACTCGCTGTCTTCTGTTGACCAGCCAATTCTGTATCCAGATAGCTAAATGTCCCTGTATCCCATTCCTCCTGACCTTCTGAACGAGCCTACCATGGGGAACCTTATCAAATGCCTTGCTGAAGTCCATATACTGCTCGACCCTCATCAATTTGTCTAGTAACAACCTCAAAGAACTCAATAAGATTTGTGAGGCATGACCTGCCCCTCACAAAGCCGTGCTGACTGCATTTAATCAAGCCATGCTTTTCCAGATGGTCATAAATTCTATCCCTCAGAATCCTTTCTAACACCTTGCAGATGACAGACGTGAGACTGACTGGTCTGTAATTGCCAGGGATTTCCCTATTTCCTTCCTTGAAGAGAGGAATTACATTTGCCTCCCTACAGTACTCAGGTACGACTGTGGTGGAAAGCGAGGATGCAAAGATCTTCGCAAGTGGCGAAGCAATCACATTTCTCGCTTCCCAAAGTAGTCGAGGACAAATCTGGTCTGGCCCTGGCGACTTGTCAATCTTAATGTTTGTCAAAATTTTCAGCACATCAGCTTCCTCAATCTCTATCCGTTCCAGCATGCTTACCTGTTTCATTCACTACAAGGTCCTTTTCTTTGGTGAAGACAGAAGCAAACAACTCATTTAGGGCTTCCCCTACCTCCTCAGACTCTATACACAAGTTCCCTATGCTATCCCTGATTGCCCCAACTCTTTCTTTGATCATTCTTTTATTCCTCACATACGTGTAAAATGCCTTTGGATTCTCCCTAAATCCTTCCTGCCAAGCCTTTTTCGTGCCCCCGCCTGGCTCTCCTCAGACCATTTTTGAGCTCCTTCCTCGCCTGTCTGTAATCCTCTAGAGCTGATCAAGACCCTTGCCTCCTCCACCTTATGTAAGCTGCCTTCTTTCTTTTGACGAGAAGCTCTTCCACTCTTGTCATCCAAGGTTCCTTTATCTTACCCCTTCTTGCCTGTCTCAGAGGAACACATTTATGCATCACTCACAACAACTGTTCCTTAAACAGTCTCCACCTGTCTATAGTGCCCTTTCCATGGAACAATTGCTTCCAGTCCATGCTTCCCAACTCACGTCTGATAGCATCATAGTTTCCTTTTACCCATTAAATATCCTCCCATTGTGCCTGCTTCTCTCCTTCTCCATTGCTATGTAGAATGTGAGGCAGTTGTGGTGACTTTCACCAAAATGCTTTCCCACTGCAAGATCTGACACCTGCTCTGGCTCATTGCTGAGCACCAAATCCAAAATGGCCTCTCCCCTCGTCGGCCTGTCAACGTACTGAGTTAGGAAACCCTCCTGAACACACCTTACAAAAACAGCTCCTTCCAAACCATCTCCTCGAAGGAGGTTCTAATCAATATTGGGAAAGTTAAAGTCACCCATTACAACAACCCTACTACATTCACACTTTTCCAAAATCTGCCAACCTATGCTGCTATTGGGGGGCCTGTAGTAAACCCCTAATGAGGTAACTGCTCCCTTACTGTTCCTAATTTCCACTCATACTGACTCGGTAGGCAGACTCTCCTCGACAAAGGTAACTTCTGTAGCTGTGATACCCTCTCTGATTAGCAGTGTTCTCCCCCTCCTCTTTTTTTCCCCCCTCCCTATTCTTTTTAAATGTTCTAAACCCTGGAACATCCAACAACCATTCCTACCCTTGAGAAACCCACGTCTCTGTTATGGCCACAACATCATAGCACCAGGTACTGATCCATGCTCATCACTTTTATTCCTGATACTCCTTGCATTAAAGCAAACACACTTTAACCGATCCTTTGGTTCTTTCCCAGGAAATTCCTTCCCACTGGCTGCGCGACCTCTTGCTATTGCCTCATCTCCATCAACTCTCACCACCGGTATATAGCTCAGGTTCCCACCCCCCTGCCATACTAATTTAAACCCTCCTGAACCACTCGAGCAAACCTTCCACCCAGGACAAGTATGAAAAGAAACCATGTTAAGAATTTGATGGTCAAAATTTGTATCACAGTGAAGAAAAAAAACAGAAAGTGAAGGGCCAACATAGGTTCAGTAGGTCAAATAACTGACTTTCTCAGCTTTACATTACCTTGTAAATAATTTAACTTTGTTTTCTGGGCCTGTATTCACTTGGATCTGGGCTTTCGAGTGACACTGAATCTGTTAATATCAGTTTACTGTCAATCTTGTTTTACAGATCAGTGCTTACTGATTTTGTAATCTCATTTGATGTAATTTTGTTAGGGAAGAGTTTCATCCCATCAGTTTAAGCTGGCTTCAAACCGAAGCTGATTGACAAAAATGCACAATCATCCGCAATTGACTTGTTTTCTACATCCATGAAATTAGATTTTGTGTGTCACTTACATACACTATAAACAACATGATGGACTGAACTGTTTTATTCATGCAGTCACTTATGGAAAAACAAAAATTAAGCATTTATGAAAACAGCAGAAAAATAGGATATTTCTGATTTTATCCAATAGGGTCATTGGCCAAAATGTAACTGAATGTGGTTAGCTGCATTACCTTATACTGCCTGGGGCCTGTATTCGATTCCAGCCTTGAGTGACTGTGTGGAGTTTGCACGTTCTCCCTTTGCTTGGTGCTCTGGTTTCCTCCCACAGTCCAAAGATATGTAGGTTATGTGGATTGGTCATGCCAAAAGTTGCCCAATTGTGTCCAGCGATGTGCAGGTTAGGTGGATTAGTCATGGTAAAAGGGGGGTTCTGGGGATAGATTGGATTTTGCTGGGATGCCCTTTTGAAGGTCATTGCGGACTCGGGCTGAATGGCTGCTTTCTGCACTGTTGGGATTCTGTAAATATGGACTTAATTGTCATTTAATCAACATATTTGCCAGTCAAGTCCATGTGTAACACACTATTATTTCTCACACACAGTTTGGAAATATTACAAGTAAAACTATTTTTGATTGCTCTAATAGCTATCTAAAGTTTAAAAAAAAATTAAATACTTTTTCTGTAAAATTTAGTTCGTAACGTTAAACATGCTTACAAACAAACAAGGGACAAGAGTGGCTACTTGACCCATTGAGCCTGCTCAGCCATTCAATAAGATCATGACCTATCTAATTTTAACCACAGCTCTGTATTCCTGCAGCACGTAATCATCTTTCATTCCCTTGGAAATCAAGAGTCTATCTACCTTTGTCTTAAAAATATTTAAACATTTTTCATCTACAGATATTGCCTTTTGAGGCAGGGATTTCCAAAGACACCTAGTTCTGTGAGAGAATAAGTATTTCCTTATCTCTGTTTTAAATGAGTGTTCATTTATTTTTAAACTGTAGCTCCTAATTCCAAATTCTCCCACAAGAAGAAACCTCTTTCTACACCCACCTAATTAAGTCCCCTCAGATTCTTTTCTGTTTCAATTAAGTCACCTCTAACTCTTCTGAACTCCAGATGATACAGGCCTAGCCTGTGTAACCTTTCCTCATAAAGGAATTCATTCATTCCAGGTATTAGTCTGGACTGCTTCTAATGGATTAACATCTCTCTGTAAATATGGTGACCAATCCTATAAAAAAATGTCCTGTATAACTTAAGCATAATCTCCCTAATCTTGCATTCAATTCCCTTCACAATAACACAAAACTTTTATAGCTTTCCTAATTACTTGCTGTACCTTCTCTAATTCATTCACTAAGACACACACATCTACAGCTCAGATCTGTGCAACCTTTCACGATTTAGTTCATAAGCTTCTTTTTCATTCTTTTTGTCAAAACAGAATTTCTCACCTCCCCACATCAAACTTAAGTTGCCCTGTCTTTTCCCATTCACTTAACATATCCATATCCCTTGTAGATTCCTAATGTCCTCTTCACAATTCACCTTTTGACCAATCTTTGTGTTATCAGCAAATTTACCTATCTTACCTTCAGATGCTCCATTCCAATCATTTATATAAATTGTGACGATTTGAGGCCCCAGCATGCTCATCTATACTGCTGGGATACAAATGCCACATCACATTATTTGAAATAAAAGATGTTTTAAAAATATGCAATGAAAAGAACAATATTTTTTACACAGCATACTTATGTAGTACAGCAAAAATAATAATTGTTAGTTGGCATTATATGAAATTGAAAATAAGACAAAATAATTCTTATGCGCTTTGTACAGTGACATGGACAAATGAAATCTTCAAACTAGATAGCAGCAATTCCATTATTTGTATTGCTTCAAAAATGTCCATATTTTAATATCCTATTTTAAAAAGATTGGAATAATTGACCTCAAAGACATTTATTTTACACAATATTTATCTCCATGTGTCCCAATTACAAAATGCCTGATTAATTTGTTACAAGGCTCTCGAGAGGGATTTACCTTTTAAAGATCCAGCTTTAAAGGAATTCTCCAAAGAAGACAACAAAAACATTACTTTGAATCTTTATCTGATGAGGAAAATATTTGATGAATAAATAATCTGGTGACTGGAGTAACTGAGTTTTAGATGGACTATGTTAAAAATCATACAACATCAGACTATAGTCCAACACATTTATTTGGAAGCACTAGCTTTCAGAGCGCTGCTCCCTCATCAGGCGATTGTGGACAATAAGATTGTAAGACACAGAATTTATAGCAAAAGTTTCCATTACATCTCACTGGAAACTTCTGCTGTAAATTCTGTGTCTTACAATCTTATTCTCCACAATCACTTGATGAAGGAGCAGCGTTCTGAAAGCTAGTGCTTACAAACAAACCTGGTGTTGTATGATTTTTAACTTTGTACATCTCAGTCCAACACTGGCGTCTGCAAATCATAGATGGATCTTAGCAGCATGTTGCCTTCTTTTGGGTAACATATCAAATTCAAGGAAGATTTTAAATTTTTCTCTTGACAGATGCTGCCAGACCTACTAAGTTTTTCCAGTAATTTATGTTTTTGTTTTTGATTCTAAATATCTAATTAGATTCTAAACTACTCTTCACATTAGATTTTTTAGATTAGATTAGATTAGATTAGATTACTTACAGTGCGGAAACAGGCCCTTCGGCCCAACAAGTCCACACCACCCCGCCAAAGCGTAACCCACCCATACCCCTACATCTACATCTACATCTACCCCTTACCTAACACTATGGGCAATTTAGCATGGCCAATTCACCTAACCGGCACATTTTTTGGATTGTGGGAGGAAACCGGAGCACCCGGAGGAAACCCACGCAGACACGGGGAGAATGTGCAAACTCCACACAGTTAGTCGCCTGAGGTGGGAATTGAACCTGGGTCTCTAGCACTGTGAGGCAGCAGTGCTAACCACTGTGCCACCGTGCTGCCGTGCTGCCCAAATGTTAGATGAGCTTTCAGTTTGAAAATCTGGATGTTGGAGTTATGAAAGCAAGTATATCACAATTTTTAAAAAAAACTCAGATCAATTTTTGGAGGCAGTTTTATCCAATCTGGCCGATGTCTCACATGCTGCCCATGCATTGTAAGTATGCTTCAAAGAATCACACAGGACAGAAGAGGCCCTTTGGCCCATTGAAACCTACATGCCTAAAGTAAGCCATGACATTCACCTGTCTCACTATCCTGCGCAAGGCCCATAGCTTGAAATTTCTAATACTTCATGTGCTCATCCAAGTACTTTTTAAAAGTTGTGAGGTTTCCCAACTCAACGACACTCCCAGGCAGCGCATTACAGATCCTCACCTCTGGGTCGAAAAGCTTTTCCTCAAATCCCTTCTAAACCTCTTGCCTTTCACTTTAAAATAATGCTGCTAATTATTGAGCCTTCACTTAAGGAGAACAGCTGTTTTCTATTCCCCCCTCCATGCCCTTCATCATCTAACATACCCTCTATCAGGTCCCCCTCAAAATCCTCTGCTCTAAGGAAAACAATCAGAGCTCATCCAGCCTCTCTTCAGAGATGAAATGCTCCATCCTTATCTTTTCCAATGTGGTCACATGCTTCCAAAAGTGTAATGACCAGAGCTGCACACAGTACTCAAGCTGTGGCTTAAGTAAAGTTCTGCACAGTTCCAACATAATCTCCCTGTTCTTATGTCATAACTGATGAAGACATTACCTTGTATGCCATCTTAACTATCCCAATAACCTCCTGCCACCTAAAGGGATCTGTGGACAGGTGACTCAAAATCCCACTGTTTCTCTGAGCTTTCTAGTACCCTACCATTCATTAAGCACTTGTTACTTCATCCACAGTGCATCACCCCACACTTGTCAGGGTTAAATTCTACCTGTGCTTCTGACTAATCTGTCTATATCCTCCTGTGGACCTGTGTGTCTGCTAGTGATCTCTGAGGAGTAAGTTACTGTTTGCACAATCACAATGCTTTAATACATTAAAAACAACTTACTAAGAAATGTCATAGTTATGAAACTAAACTATCCTCGTGTGGATATGATAATATCTGTTTGACCTCAGGTTGCAGTCCCAGCTTCAGGTTGTCTTCCAGAAAGTTGGTCATGTCGTTTCTTTGTATGTTCTTCTTTTTGAAGTATGGCTTCTTTAGAGTTTATAGTTCTCTCTCCAGTGCTTCTGCCTTAAATATTTATAAGCAATTTTTTTATCCTTCCTCCTTTCAATCCACTGGAATTCATTGTACAGTTAATTCATTCATTACCTGGGTCCATCCTGTGAAATGCCTCAAGTTAATGCCCCTCATCTTTGCCATATTCTATACAACAAGACATGATGTGTCTATATCTCCTGGTGGAGACATCACTGCTCCAAATGTAATGAGTCCTGTTGTGGTGCTGTTAAAGTGTAATACCCAGGTAAGACCATATTTAGGACAGTCCGTTTCCAGTGAGCTCACTATCCTTCAGGAATGTGATCAACAATGTCTGTTAATGAGAGTAACTCCTTTCTGCTTATCACACTCCTGTATCCCAAGATCTTCTTCCTCACTGTCAGCCACAAAATATGGATAGATAGGAGAGTTAGATGGAAAAATGGCAGATGGAGTTCACTCCAGGCAAATGTGAGGTGATGCATTTTGGCAGATCCAATTTTTGAGCAAACTATACGGTAAACAGAAAAGCCGTAGGGAAAACTGATGTATAGAGGGATCTGGGTGCTCAGTTCATTGTATCCTCAAGGTGGCATCACAGGTCGATAGAGTGTGGTCAAGAAGGCAAATTGCATGCTTTCCTTCAACAGATGAGGTATTGAGTACATGGGTTGGCAGGTAATGTTACAGTTGTATACGATTTTGGTTCAGCCACATTTGGAATATTGCATACAGTTCTGGTCGCCACATTACCAGAAGGATGTGGATGCTTTGGAAAGGCTGCAAAGCATGATTCATCAGGATGTGGCCTGGTATGGAGGGCGCTAGCTATAAAGAGAGGTTAAGTAATTAGGATTATTTTCATTAGAAAGACTGAGGTTGAGTGGGGACCTGATCAGGGTCTACAAAATCATGAGAGATATAGACAGGGTGGATAGCAAGAAGCTTTTTCCCAATTACTTAGTTACAAGGGGTCATAAGTTCAAAGTGAGAGGGAAAAGTTTAAGGGAGATATGTGTTGAAAGTTCTTTATGCAGAGGGTGGTTGTGCCTGGAACACGTTGCCAGCAGATGTGGTAGAGGTGTCATTTAAGATGTATCTAGACAGATACGTGAGTAGGCAGGAACAGAAGGATACAGATCCTTGAAAAGTAGATGACAAGTTTAGATCAAGGATCAGGTTCGGCACAGGCTTGGAGGGCTAAGAGGGCCTGTGCTTGTGCTGTAATTTTCTTTCTTTCTCCGTTCTTTGTGATGGTTCAGACTCCATTCACCAGTATGCCGAGCAAGCATTTGCTGAAGCAAGTACAACAAGGCAGGAACATTTCCTGATTCAAGTTCCAGTCTTGGGAATGAAAATCAAGCTTCTTTCCTTTCCGTCAAGGTTTCTGCTTACTACCCTTTTCACTTTCTCTCTTTTATTTACAATTCTGCCTCCCCTTTTTTGTCCTTTCTCCTGCTGAGGAGAAATTTATTCAGTTGGTTCAATTCACTCACACTCTCACCCTGTTTACTATTTAAAAAATTAGCATTGAGAATCTAATTTAATAATTCCTAAAATAAGAAGTAATCTGAAGATTAATCCCATGATATCAGACAGTTCAGTTTGACTACTACCCAAACTGTAGATGTTAAACTTTCTGCAGGTTCGTAACCTCCTTCATCCATTAATGCAGTAATCATTAAGCTGTCTGATCTCTGGCAATTTACTTAAGTCTGCTTTTTGAATGAACTTACACTTCAAAGCGTTTTGAAGTATTTTATTTTTGTTCGTTCAATGCTGAAAGTAGTTAGCAATATTGATAGAATCATAGCACAGAGGAAGCAGTTCAGCCTTCCGTTCCTGCGTTAACCCTTTGGAAGATCTATCCAGTTAGTTTGATACCACTGCTCTTTTCCCATAGCTTACAAATATTTATTTTTCGATTTATAGCTTCAATTTCATTTTATAAGTTGAACTTGCCTCTATTATCTTTGATTCATAGTAACCGCCAGCATAGTTCTTTATTACAAATGTTGCCTCTGGTTCTTTTGTTAATTACTGTACCTTTGATTCCTGATCCTCCTCCTACTGGAGATAATTCTTGACTCCTTATTTACTCTAGTAACACCCTTCATGATTTTAAGGACTGAGTCAAACCTGCACTTAATGCTTTCTACTCTGGACGGGGGGTGGTGGGATCAGGGGAGAAGAGGAAACTGCGAGGAGGTGAGAGGTGGGGAGTGTCAGCAAGTGTAGGAGGAATGAGACAAGAGGTTGCTAGAGAGATGGAGTTGAGACAGTGTGATGGTAAGGAAGATGAAGGTGAGACGGGGCAGTACAAGATAGATTTTGGGGCTGACAGAGAGGCTGCCTAGCTGAATGAAAGACAGGGAGGCTGTTGGTGGTTGATGTGGGAGAGAGGTAAAGATTAAGAGGCTGAAAGAGAGATGACAGAAGAGAGAAAAAAAGAGCTGCAAAAAATAGACAAAAATAGAGAATAGTCTTAATCCTGTCAACAAAACAATAGTTAACTAACTGGAATTGAATTAAGATCTGAAATTAAGATCTGAGAGGGAATAAAATGGCAGTAGCTACTTCGTTAAATTCTTCCACTGTTGTGTATGTGTAAAGGAAATGCATTTTTTGTTTTGACCGTATCGGTCTAGAAGGTAAGCTTAAGAAGATGGCTATTTGTGTATAGAAGCATTTTAGTTATTTTGAAATAATACTTCTATTACTAATTTATATCTGTTGCCAATTTAACTACTGTGGCACCTAAAATATTAAAGCTATGTGGATTTGAGATTAATGTATTGTTGATAGTTATAGATGATATTCAGCTTAAGTACAAAAGTAATGTGACTGCATTATCTAATAAAGTAATTGGTGAGAGTAAACAATTAGCCCCTAAAAGTATCAAAAAATAGCCCTAAAGAACTATGCTTGACATTTTTGTAAAACTGGTCCCCAAATTGGGCTTAGTATTCTATCTGGGGACCAAGGACTGTTTTATGCAAGGATTTGCATAGCTTCCATGCTTGTGTGAACTTTTTTTTATAAAAACCAAGGATCCTATATGCCTTTTAATAGTCCAGCTTCCTTCAAAGACTTGTGTATATACTTCACAGGTCATTCTGCTTCTACACTCCTTTTAACATTGTACCAAAGGGCAGCATGATGGTTAGCAATGCTACCTGACGGCAACAGGAACCTGGGTTTGATTCCATCCTTGGCTGACTGTGTGGGGTGTCTGTGTCAGTTTCCTCCGGGTGCTCCAGTTTCCTCCCACAGTCCAAAGATGTGCAGGTTAGGTAGATTGGCTGTGCTAAATTGCCCCATAGTGTCCAGGTTGTGCAGGCTAGTTGGATTAGCCATGGGAAATGCAAAGTTCAGGGATAGGGTAGAAAAGTGGGTCAGGATGGGATGCCCTTTGGGGGGGTTGGCTTGGACTCGATCAACCGCTTCCACTCTCAAGATTCTATGACACTATGTTTTGTTTCTTTTTGTTTATATCATGTCTCATTATTCCTATCAAAATAAATCACATTTAGCTTTTATGTATTGACAGACTTGTGGCAGATGAAATTCAATTTTGACAATTAGCATATGTTCCCTAAAGGAGTGTTGCTATGCTCCTCACTGTTTTCTACTTTGCATTTTGTTCCAGCTGCCTAATTTTGATCGACTAAAAATGATGAGGAACCTAGTCAGCAGTATAGAGTTATAGTTCAACAAAAATGATTTTAAAAGCTTGAAAGTAGTAAATTGCTTCAGAGCAGTTTAAAGCATTGTTGAAGTATTCAATACAGCATTACAGAAATACTGGTTTAAAAAAGTCTACTGAAATACTGTTGTGGTAAAATCTAACAAGCTCTACAGTATATTTGTTTTTTTCAAAAGAGTATTATTGAATACAACCTTAAAGAATACCAAATTTGAAACAATACTGAAAAGATACAGATTTAAATTATCTGTGATATGTAAAATAATATAATTACAATAATAAAATTAATCAACACATTGAGAAAAAGAAAGCTTCCAAGTATATTTAAAGTCAGAGAAGGACCAAACAGAACACAAAGTAGGATTTTGTGCTGTCGACAATTCTTAAGATAATTGCTTCAGAATTAAACACTAAAGTTGAACCTGAACAAGTTAATAACCACTTATATTCACTGGGTGTGATTGCAGATGGTGTGAATAACAGACAAAAATTGAGTAGAATATAAACGCTTGTGACGATGCTCTAAAAGCTTTCAATGGTTACTTCAACGTAAGAATAAATTCTTGAACAGGCAGGATTTATCCGAAGAGTTCAGCTTCTAAGAGAATCCAAAGACAATTTTATTGATAACCTCCACAGATTCGCCAAAAACTCTGACTATGGAACTTTGGCATCAGAATTCAAGAGAGACAGAATTGTTGTTGAAACTTTGTCAGATCTCTGACATTTCATGGAAAATTTAACTTTGGAGAAAAATATTTGAGATAACACCCAGGGCATTCCTAGGGCAACTAGCTGACGCAAACTAGCCAGAAAAATATGAAGCTTCACTATGTCAATGAGCATTCAGTTAGTTTTGCATTTGATACAGAAGCGAGTGTTACTGTCCTATCAGACCAGTCACCATGGTTGAAAAAGTAGATTTTATAGCCTGTGGAGACAACAGTACATGTACAGGTGAAAAAGCTGTCAGAAGCATAGGATTGCTGCAATATTCCCAATCCATAAGGCATAGGAGTGGAAGCAAGGCCATTTGGCCCATCGAGTCCACTCTGCCAATTAATCATGGCTGATGGGTGTTTCAATTCAACTTACGTGCACTCTCCCTGTAGCCCTTAATTCCTTTCAAGATCAAGAATTTATCAATCTCTGCTTTGAAGACACCCAACTTCCCGGCCTCCATGGTGTTCCGTGGCAATGAATTTCACAGACCCACCACTCTCTGGCTGAAGAAATGTCTCCTCATTTTTGTTCTAAATTGACCCCTCTAATTTTAAGGCTATGCCCAAGGGTCCTAGTCTCCCCGTCTAACGGAAACAACTTCCCAGCATTCACCCTTTCTAAGCCATGCATTATCTTGTAAGTTTCTATTAGATCTCCCCTCAACCTTCTAAACCCTAATGAATACAATCCCAGAATCCTCAGCCGATCATCATATGTTAGGCTACCATTCCAGGAATCATCCATGTGAATCTCCGCTGGCCACTCTCCAGTGCCAGTACATCCTTCCTGAGATTTGGGGCCCAAAATTGGACAAGTATGCTAAATGGGGCCTAACTAGAGCTTTATAAAATTTTGGGAGCACATAACTGGTTTTATATTCCAACCTTCTTGAGATAAATGACAACATTATGTTTGCTTTCTTAATCACGGACTCAACCTGCAAATCAACCTTTAAAGAATCCTGGGCTAGCACCCCCAGATCCTTTTGTACTTTGGCTATCAATCCCCTTCATTTGAGGCTGCAAACATACCTTGATGTCAGTCTCATCAGATGTGGTCAAGGAGATCAACAACCTCCCAGACAATAATTGATCTGGAAGCCTTCCAAATACTGGTCTCTGAAGAAATTGTTTTGAACATGGAAGCCAGACCAACATTTAGATCAAAGACATAGTCAAAGAGAAACTGCTTGGAGGATACTGCAAAAAAGACACTACGACTCAAGTTAAGAAGTGATTGTCTGAATTAGAAATCCAGAATATAACAAGGATGAAGTGATTCAGCAGAATTCCAGGAAATTCAACTGTTTTCCAGGAGAGAAATTCAGGAGATGAAGAATCCTCCACATAAGGTAACAGACCAACAACATGGAAAAACATGGCTCTACAAAGGATATCTGAGTTAGAAATTATTCATCAAAAGAAAAGTGATCAGAACTAGAGTCAACAGGATTGGCAGCAGCGAAATACTTCCGATAATTCTTTCTAACTCAGTACCACACATTGGTAGAAGGGGATCATACCACAAGGTGCCATCAGTGGTCATCTCAGGAGATACTACAATAGAGTTCAATGGTGAAGGTAATAAAAATAAACAACTGAGAGTAAACGGAAAAAAATTAATACAGGGTAATAGTAAACGGAGGGTTTACTATTTAATGTGATCCAGTTCATTTTTCTAGACTAACTGCTTTTACATTTATTGCATGTGTAAGAAGAAAGGGCAAAAGCATGAGGCGGGGAAAAGTCATAGAAATTTACTATACAGAAGAGGCCCATCTTAACTGTCTTTCTAGCCTACTCTGCCACCTTCAGGGATTTATAGACAAGCACCTCCAAGAACTCTGATACTTTTGTGACAATATTATGGCTTTAAGAGGCGTATTTTGTCCTTTTTTTAAAATGATGAAAAGTTGAGGCGGAGGTGCTGATTATCTACTCAGAGCCAATAAATAGTTTATGAGGCCTTGAGTTATTTTTTAAAGATGGAACAATAGAAGCAGTGTGAAAGGAGGGGTCAAGTTCCCACAGAACCAGGATTTTTAATTTAAGTTTTTCAGTAGGAGTTGCTGGATTGATGATAGGGAAGAGGATAACTATGGCATGGGAGGGAGGGCAAGGTAGATGACATGGAAGAGAGGGAAATGCATGGACAGAGGAATTGAGAGGTATGGAGTGAAGGTAGGTTGGCATTTGAGAGAGGGAGATTGAAAGGTAAATGAGGAAGAGATGGGATAGGATGATGAGGGCTGTGATATGAGAGGAATTCAAGGAATTGGATGGCTGTCAGATGAGCATTTACATGGAAAGGATGAATGGTATGGGATTTATAGCAATATTGTTTCAATAATTAGTTAAGTTCACCACAAATGTTTTCCATATATTGAATACTTTAGCAGGACTTCATTGACTGAAGTACTTTGGAACATACTGGGGTGATATAAATGCATGTTTCTTCTTTGTTTAAATCGGAAGATAAAATCTCATCAGTTCATTATCTTAGTATTCATCTCCAAAAAGCAATTTAACAACTGCTTTGTATTTATTGTGATGAGTAAAATGGCAGATATGTTTGAAAATCTATTTCATGGCAAAATGCTCATTACAATATTGTATATGCATCACAAAGGTCTTTCAACATAACAGCATCTCAAATTAGTCTCAATGAAAGATAGATACATGGAATAATGACTCATTCCTCCAACTAATTCAGAAGATGTTTTGTCTGATGCTGTTTTAGGGGTAGGTGTGGCATCTGTAGGATTCGATATCCAGTTTAACTTTAATTGGAATTCTTGATCTGATGAAATAAATGACAGTTCTGGGGACAAATATACTTAAACAAGGTTTGCCAATTTGTTGTAATATCCAAGTGAGTGCAACATGAATGACACTTAAACAGTCAATTGATTCAAGTGATCCACAATGGAATACCAATCCTCAGTTGACTGGGGTGCAATCTCTTCATTTTTTTAATATCTTCTTTCCTTTTGGCATGTGCAAGTACTGAAAAGTTGGCCTTATTGACCCTTTCCAATAATTGGAGATGTCTTTGAACGAAGCTTATACGTTAGATTCTTAATTGGCTAGTTGGATTGGCCAGGCAGTTTATGCCAAATTTCTAATTGGTTTATTTAAAAGTATTGGTCATCTTCTATAAATTTTTTAAAATTATCTATCAATTGATTATCATGTGCCAATTATCTCACATCTCATAAGATCAACCCTTTATTAACTTTCTCTCCAGCATTTTTTGTTTCCAATTCAGATTCCAGCTTCTGCAGTAATTTGCTCCTCCTGTAATTAACAACTTGTTCCTTTTTAGTTTGCACACTTCCCAGTGGTGCAATTGTAGTGTCCCTACCTCTGGACCAAGAGACCTAGTTTCAAGTCCCAATTACTCCAGTGCTGTGTTATAACATCTCTAAGCAGATTGTTTGAAAATAACTATTCTTTAGCTTCGTCTCTACCAAGATAGGAGGCACTAGTAACATAATATGAGTTTGCTAAATGCATGTAGTGTCACCTTCTATTGATTGACTGTCATTCCAAATGTTCCAAATTAAACATCTAAGAATTCTTCAAAATCTATCATGTGTTTTGACTGCAAGAGTCATGTGTCATTCCACAATAATTATTGATACACAAAACAAATAATAGCTGCTGTTTACCTGATATTAACTTATCTGTGCTACTTAACTATGTGATCTGCCTGAATTGCTCACAAGACAAAAGCTTTTCACTGTGCCTCGATGCATGTGACAGTAAATTCAACTCAATTCAATTCAAACAACCATATAAACTAACATATATAAACTAACACTTACATAAAATGAAGTAAAAAGCCTTGATGCTGAAATCTGAATCAGAATTAGAAATTTCTGGAGAAACTCAACAAATCTGGCAACATCAGTGGAGAGAAAACAAAGTAAACATTTTGAGTCCATAGATCCTTCATCAGAATTTCAGAAGGCAGCAGTTTGTTATTCTGCCATTTGCACCTCCTCTAAACATGTCTTTTGTTACTTTACTTACCCCATTACTAAAGGGTTCTTCATCACCAATTATTTTCTTATCCATCTTTCACTCATTCACAGACCTTCCCTTTGGTTTATTTCCACCCTCTTATTTTTCATTTGTTAAAACTATTACACTTCTAATATCTCCCAGTTCTGATAAAAGCTTCTTAAGCAGAAGCATCAACTCTCACTCTAGTGATGCTCCCTAACTTATATTTTGAGCATTAAAATGTTCTTATTTCACATTTCCAGCAATCAGAATTTTTAACTTTGTTGTAGCTGATAAAGCAGCTCCATACACATCCAATCACATTACAAAGACTATTAAATGAGTATTATGATAAACCATGATGCTTACAAAACTTTCATTTTAAATCCATTTCATTGCTTATTCATTAAATGTAGCTATTAATTCATGACATGCTGCATGTTGTATTTGGCCTGGTAATAAGGATCAATAATTTAGGGACTGAAGAATGGAGGCCTTCCTTCGTGCCACTCGTGTAAGGGTTCAGGATATTCGTGCTACCATTATGACACCAATAATAATGGAGAGTTGACCTCTTCAATATCCATGCCAAGCATATTTGACTGGGTCTTCAAGATTTTCTCAATTAAGTCCACACCGACCCACCGAAGCACAACCCACCCATACCCCTACATTTACCCCTTACCTAACACTATGGGCAATTTAGCATGGCCAATTCACCTGACCTGCACATCTTTGGACTGTGGGAGGAAACCGGAGCACCCAGACGAAACCCATGCAGACACGGGGAGAACGTGCAAACTCCACAGTCAGTCGCCTGAGGCGGGGATTGAACCCGTGTCTCTGGCGGATGTGAGGTAGCAGTGCTAACCGCTGTGCCACCGTGCTGCCCACAAAGATGGCCTCTTCCTGCACCCTCAGCAATGATTACCTACACCAGAGACATTAGTTATCTGTTGACTTTCTGATTAGATGGCAGCTGTGAGAAGCAGGCTGCTGTAATAGATTGGCTGATAATTTAGCAGCCTTGGTAAAGTCCTATCATCTGTCTGTGCTGGACCTGCTTTCTGATTCAACAGTGAGGAAAATTCTGGCATAAATGTTCCAAGTGCGTACATCTTATTATCTAGTACTCTACGGATTAAATCAAAACTTCATCTACCTGAGAGCCAGTATATAACCACCAGGCCTGTTTGTTGTGCTAGTTTGTTATTCCCAATAATTATGTGCTAGAAATGGGCATTATATAGAAACAGGCATACAGATTTACAAATTCTTTCTGCTGTACATGTGCACAACTATTGATGTGAGATGATATGTGCCACGGCACACAATTATCTAATATGTTCCATTCCCTTGTCCTTCTTCCACACTCCTTTAAATTTTTCAAGTACTTACCCACTTCTCTTTTAAAAGTAGTTATGAAAACCACTTTCTCCACTTTTTCTGTTTGGGTGCTTTAAAACAACTCACTGCGTAAGAAAAATCTCAACCTCCTTCACAATTTTAAATCCTTCAATGAAATCACCTAGTTGCCTCCTCTGTTCTTATTCACACAGCCCCAATTTTACAAAGGAAATGAGGGCTGTTGTGGCATCTCTGCTCTGAACTCGATGGCCTATGTTCAAGTGCCACCTGCTCTAGTGATGTATAATAACATGTCTAAACAGATTGATTTAAAACAAAATCTACAATGAACATGAAAATCAGATGGATTCTGTAATGGCTGAAGTCCCCACATCACCCCCTATTTGTCTTGTACATAGTACTGTCTAAAAACGTAGCTGCAGTGAATAAAAGGAGATACAAATTGGGTGGTCTACACCTGGGCAGAACTGGAACCAATGTCCGAGGGGGTGCTTTTGCTTTTGTTGGAGAGGGTTTAAATAATGGCGGGGATGGGAACCAAATTAGGAAGTTAGTGGACAGTAAGGAGGTAGCAACTAAAGCCTGTAAGGAACTAGATAATGAAGTCAGCATAACTAAGGGTAAGAATAGGCAGGGAGCAGATGATGAACGCAAAGGGACAGGTAGTCTGAGGTGCATTTGTTTTAATGCGAGAAGTGTAGTAGGTACGGCAGATGAACTTAGGGCTTGGATTAGTACCTGGGAGTACAATGTTATTGCTATTACTGAGAATTGGTTGAGGAAGGTCAAGATTGGCAACTAAATATCCCAGGATATAGATGCTTCAGGTGGGATAGAGATGGAGGTAAAAAGGGTGGAGGAGTTGCATTACTGGTCAGAGAGGATTTCACTGCTGTGCTGAAGGAGGGTACTATGGAGGATTTGAGCAGTGAGGCAGGCAATATGGGTAGTGATGTGGTAACAACATTGGGGCTATACTACAGGCTCCCAACAGTGAGCATAAGATAGTGGTACAAATATGTAGACAGATTATGGAAAGGTGTAGGAGCAACAAGGTGGTGCTGATGGGAGATTTTAATTTTCCCAACATTGACTGGGATTCACTTAGTGTTGGAGGTCTAGATAGAGCAGAGTTTGTAAGGAGCATCCAGGAGGGTTTTTTTAGAGCAGTATGTAAACAGTCCAACTCAGGAAGGGACCATACGGGACCTGGTGTTGGGGAATGAGCCCAGTCAGGTGGTTAAAGTTTCAGTAGGGGATTGCTTTGGGAATAGTGATCACAAATCCATAAGCTTTAGAATACTCATGAACAAAGACAAGATTGGTCCTAAAGGAAGAGTGCTAAATTGGGGGAAAGCCACCTATAGCAAAAGTCAGCAGGAGCTGGGGAATGTAGAATGAGAGTTTGAATGTAAATCCACATTTGATATGCGGGAGGTTTTTAAAGAGAGGTTGATTAGAATGCAGGACAGATATGTTCCTGTGAAAATGAGGGATAGAAATGACAAGATTAGGGAACCATGGATGACGGGTGAAATTGTGAGACTAGCTAAGAGGAAAAAGAAAACATACATAAGGTCTAGGCAACTGAAGATAGACAAAGCTTTGGAAGAATATTGGGAGTGTAGGACCAATCTGAAACGAGGAATTAAGAGGGTGAAAGGGGGTCATGAAATATTTTTAGCAAACAGGGTTAGGGAAAATCCTAAAGCCTTTTATTTATAAAGGAGGAGCAAGAGAGTAACTAGAGAAAGGGTTGACCCATTCAAAGACAAAGGAGGAAAGTTATGTATGGAGTCAGAGAAAATGGGTGCGATTCTTGATATGTACTTCACCGAGGAGAAGGACATGACAGATGGTAAGGTTAGGGATAGATGTTTGATTACTCTTGGTCAAGTCGGCATAAGGAGAGAGGAGGTGTTGGGTATTGTAAAAGGCATTAAGGTGTACAAGTCCCAGGTCCAGATTGGATCTATCCCAGATTACTGAGGGAAGCAAGAGAGAAAATAGCTGGGACCTTAACAGATATCTTTACAGCATCCATGAACATGGGTGACGTCCCGGAGGACTGGAGAATTGCTAATATTGTCCCCTTGTTTAAAAAGGGTAGCAGGGATAATCAGGTAAATATAGACTGGTGAGCCTGACATCAGTGGTAGGGAAGCTGCTGGAGAAGGTACTGAGGTTTAGGATCTATTCACATTTGGAAAAAGATGGTCTTATCAGTGATAGGCAACATGGTTTTGTGCAGGGAAGGTCATGTCTCCAACCTCCAGATTTCCTCGATCCCTTACAATTACCCTATTGGCACAACAGGTCCATGGCAGATGTCATCGCCCTGGCCATATGCTTATCTTTGGAATATCTGGATGACAAAGGTACCTATGTCAGGCTCCTACTTATTGATTATAGCTCTTCCTTCAACAGCATAATTCCAAAGAAACTCATCCCTAATCCCTGAGACATAGGTCTCTGCTCCCCCCATAACTGGATTCTTGACCTCCAGACGAATAGGCTACAGTCAGTAAGGATATACTTCATCCACGATAATCCTCAACACTGGTGTCCCACAAGGCTGCATACTCAGCTCACTATTATACTCATTATATACACCCAACATCCATGACTATATGTCTATGACCGTGTAGCCAATTTCAATTCTAATTCCATTTATAAGTTTGCAGATGCAAAGTCAGATCTCAAACAATGGCAAGATGGAGTCCAGGAAATAGATACAGTGCTTAATAACATGGTGTAAAGACAGCAATCTCTCCACCAACATCAGTAAAATGAAAGAGCTGGTCATTAATTTTGGGAAGTGGAGTGGAGGGCATTCTGCTATCAGTGGTCCTGAGGGGAGATGATTGAGAGCGTCAAGATCCTGGGAGTGATCTGACCTTGTCCACCCACATTTACACTACAGTCAAGAAATCATAATAATGCTTTTTTTCCTCAGGAGGCTAAGGAAATTCGGCATATCCATAAAGACACTTACAAGCTGTTAGGTTATTTTCTATTATGCATCTATATCTGGATGCATCACAGAGTGATATGGCAACTGCTCTTCCCAAGACCAAAAAAAACTAGAGAGTTGTGAACATAGCCCAGTACATTACGCAAACCAGCCTCCTATCCACTGACTGCATCTATACTTCCCACATCGGGAAAGCAACCAACATAATCAAAGATCCCTTCCAGCCCAGTCATAATCTCTTCTACCCTCTTCTGTTGGTTAGAAGATATGTGTTTGTTAACACATATGAACAGATCCAAGAATGGTTCCTTGCCCGCTATTGTCAGACTTTTGAATGAACCTCTTCAATGTTAATGTTAATATCTCTCTGCACCTATTCAGCAGCTGTAATATTGTATCCTGCACTCTTCTGTTACCCTGTTATCTCCTGTTATCGTGCAATCTCTTTGTGAAGCATATAAGACAACATTTTCACTGTACCTTGATACAAATGACAATAATAAATCAAATAAATCATTTATTTAGTCACATACTGTGAACAGACTATCAAAAATTTGCAGTTGTTTCAAAACTATGAATTAAAATACATTATCCTCATTGCCTTAAAATATATTTCAATGCAAAATGTCTTCGAATACTACAGCTTTTCTTCTGCAATTCAAAATAACAAGCACAGAATTTTATGGGTTACCATATTCCCTGTTTCCACCTCAACCCCACGGATGGAAAAACCAGTTGTCAGCTTTCCCGTCCCAAAGCCAGATGCCATGCAGTACATTTATGCCAGCAGCACTCTTAATGGTTACAGATCTGGATTCCAACCCCATCTGGGAGAATTACTGATCAATCAAGTCATAATCAGAATGAGGTTCAAGCAATGGCACTACTGGAGCTACGCACAAGGCTCAAAGAAGGAACAGAACCTGGATTTTTAAGGTACATCTAGGATTTAGGAAAGGCCTCAGTTGCAGAGTCCAAGTGAGGAGGTGGAGTTTGGGGAGGGATGGGGGACGAGGGATGAGGGGTGTGAGGGGAGCCATGTTTGAGAGGTTGGGTGTGAGGGAAGGAAGATATGATGCTTAGAAAGCAATGCTTCTGAAGATAACATAGGATATGTCACCCTGACCAAAAGTAGGTCCCAACATTCTGTTTTTTCTTGACAGCAACTAGTGTAGTAAAAACTGCCAAGCTGCCTCTCTAGTCTCCATCATCTTTTGACAGGAGTAAAGTAGCAACAGAGGTGAAAATGAGGCTCTTAAAAAGCCATTAATTTGCCAATTTGAGCCCTTTGTGGACTAAAGGCCTAACGTCTTCCCTACTGTCCATTATTACAAGTGATGAAGAAGGCCAATGATATTTTGATCTTCATAGCAAAAGAATTTGAGTACAGGATCATGGATGTCTTGCTGCAACTACAGAGGGCATTGGTGAAACCACATCTGGAGTATTGTTTACGGTTTTGTTCTCCTTCCTCATGAGTTGTTCTGGCTATTGAGGGATTGCACAGAAGGTTTAACAGACTGATTCCTGGGATGGAAGGACTGGCATATGGGAAAGACTGGATCGTTGAGAACCGATTCACCAGAGCTTCGAAGAATGAGGGGGCATCCCACAGAAACCTATAAAATTCTAACAGGATTAAACAGGGTAGATGCAGGAAGGATGTTTCCAACGACCAGGGAGTCCCAAACCAGTTGTCACAGTCTAAAGAGGAGGGGTAGTCCATTTAGGCCAGAGATGAGGAGAAGTTTCTTTGCCCACAATGGTGAGCCTGTGGAATTCTTTGTCATACGAAACTTTTAAGGTCAAGCATTGATGACTTTCAAGAAATATATAGATCTTAGGGCTAAAGCGACAAAAGATTTGAAGAGAAAGTGGGAGCAGGGTACGGAATTGGATGATCAGCCATGATCATATTGAATGGTGGTGCAGGCTTGAAGGGTTGAATGGTCTATTCCTGCACCTATTTTCTAATGTTTCTATGTGATGGGGCGACTGGTCATGGATAGTTGGCAAGGCTACATGTTTCATTTTATAATTCTCAACTCCCTTCCTGTTGGCATGGTTATAAGGTCTAGCCTTCAGATTATTTCTCATATATATGTGATTCATTGCAATATTTCTACTTAAATTGCTGCTTCTTAAATTTCAGCAAAACTGAAAGGATATCATATAAAGGATTTTCTTAACACAGTTCAATTGTATCTAGCCACAAGGAATTCTTTTTTTTTTCTTTTTTACTTCCATCATTGACTACCAAAAAGGTTAATATAATTCTTTGAAAAAGTAATCCCTTTTCCATTTTACACAAAATATCTACTCAAAGATGAATTTATAATAGATTTGTGAGATATAGCACAAGGAATTTCACCCAAATATCTGAATAAGCATACAATTTTGAACCTTATGTTTTTTGATCTTTCTGCTAAACTATTCTTTAGCACTTGGGGGAATTCTAGATCTTAGCCATAAACATCTCAAGTATATATAATCAGGTACATGTAACTTGATTAATCCTGTGTATCTTTTTCTGTTTTTTTTTACCAGGTGCTACGGCTATCTTAATTCCAAGACTTGATTTAGTGATTTCATTTGTTGGAGCAGTCAGCAGTAGTGCTTTGGCTCTCATCTTTCCCCCGTTGCTGGAGATCATCACATTTTCTGGAGAAGGAGTCTCCGTTTGGTTGCTCCTTAAGGACATCTCTATAGCACTGATTGGAATCATTGGCTTCCTGACTGGAACATATGTGACTATTGTAGAGATCATCTACCCAGATACAGCGTCGATAGTTAAGCCTACTATAAGCCCTTCTATCTACTTTAACTCTACTGTACTGAATTCTTGGGCCAATAATTGAAGCTTCTAAGCAATACGTATTTTAGAGCTGCTATATTTTGAGGAATTATGGAACTGTCTACAACTTTATATAACAACTTTATATAACAAGAAATATTACTTAAATTGAATGTTTAAGGTATTCACTGCAATTTCAAGGCTCTCACATACCTACATGTAAGACATAATGATTGTTGAGAACCTGGTTGTAACTGCTTTGTAAATTATTTTTGTGTTGAAAACATTCAGTCTTTGTATTATGTGACAATGCTGCTCTGTGGCAATTTTTTATATATATATATATATATATATATATATAGTGGGTGGCATAGGTTAGCATGCAGTCTGTTTTCCCCTTTGTGAGATGTATATTTTTTCTGCTCAGCACCTGTTTAACACTATGCCAAAATTAGGAACATGAGTGAGGAGCTGTAAAATTGAATTAATGATCCTTGGTGCAGTGCATGAGATGTTTCATCCCTGTTCTTTGGTATCATATTTTATCCATAAGGATTAAGTCAAAGAGAATGTAAAACTTATTGATTTGCTTAAAGAAAATTGGAAGAAGGGGCATGATAGTGTTCTCATAGAATGTTTAGTACTTCCCTCTGATTCTGTCATCCTATGAACTGCCCAGTATAATGCCTGTCCCGTTAGAGCATTAGAATTACAGCAGAATTAGTGCTATTAACCTCTTGTATCATGTCAAATGTGCTCTGCTGACCCCCTCCATTCCTGAATCTCTCCAAAACAAAATGTTTAACAAAATTAGGTAACAAATGAAATCTGGTTCTATTCAGCAGCCATCATGTGAATATCATGCACAACTTTAAAGCTGATAAATTATCAGCCCAGCAACTCAGCTGAAACTTGCAACACTCCTGTTCTTAGACCTATGTTGTGAACAAAGCCTTCAGTAACATCCAGATGTGAATATTATCAATTTTAATTTTTTTCAAGTTTTCACTTGAATCTCAATACAGACCATACAAATAGTTGTTCTAAAACATAGGAGGGTGATAAAAGGAGTAGAAATTGTTGTATGTACATGCCAGCTCACTATGCTGTATGAGATTCTCTTTATAATGAGGGTTGCTGTCACCATACTCATTAAGTACAAGGAGTTCCAAGCCTAATTGATCTAATATGGTCAACAAAAACCACTTCCTGATCCAGTAAAACAGTCTTTTATAAGTTACCATGATATAGTTTATTGCATGTTAGCAGCCAGCTATATTGACATAAAGTAATTGTTAGAGACTGAGCAGGACCAGAAGTTAGGTCATGTTCCTTCAAAATCCTAAACTGTTTCCACGCCATATGTTCATATGCTATCATAGTAGGTCATACTTATACATGCTCAAACATGTGTTGCTGGAAAACTGCAGCAGGTCAGGCAGCATCAAAGGAACAGGAGAATCGACGTTTCGGGCATAAACCCTTCTTCAGGAATGAGGAGGGTGTGCCAAGCAGGTTAAGATAAAAGGTAGAGAGGAGGGACTTGGAGAAGGTGCCGGGAGTGGAGGTTGGGTTGGTGGGGGGTGTGGATCTGACGAGGGAGTCGCGGAGCGAGTGGTCTTTCTGGAACACTGATAGGGGTGGTGGAGTCTGTTTGGAGGTGGCGGAAATGACGAAGGATGATACGATGTATCTGGAGGTTAGTGGAGTGGTAGGTGAGGACCAATGGGGTTCTGTCCTGGTGGCGATTGGAGGGGCGGGTTTCAAGGGCGGAGGAGCGGGAAGTGGAGGATCTCCTCCACATCTCCTCCACCGCATCTCCTCCACTTTCCGCACCTCCGTCGTTGAACCCGGTCCCTCCAATCGCCACCAGGACAGAACCCCACTGGTCCTCAACTACCACCCCACCAACCTCCAGATACATCGTATCATCCTTCATCATTTCCACCACCTCCAAACAGACCCAACCACCAAGGATATATTTCCCTCCCGACCCCTATCAGCATTCCGGAAAGGCGACTCCCTCGTCAGATTCACATCCCCCACCAACCAAACCTCCACTCCACGCACCTTCCCCTGCAACCGCAAGAAATTCAAAACTTGAGCGCACACCTCCCCTCTCACCTCCCTCCAAGGCCCCAAGGGGTCCTTCCATATCCATCAGGAATTCACCTGCACCTCCACATACATCATTTACTGCATCCGCTGCACACGATGTGGCCTCCTATACATTGGGGAGACAGGCCGCCTACTTGCGGGACATTTCAGAGAACACCTCTGGGACACCCGCACCAACCAACCCAACCGTCCTGTGGCTGAACGCTTTAACTTCCCCCTCCCACTCCGCCAAGGACATGCAGGTCCTTGGCCTCCTCCATCGCCAGACCATGGCAACACAATGCCTGGAGGAAGAGCGCCTCATCTTCCGCCTAGGAACCCTCCAACCACAAGGGATGAATGCAGATTTCTCCAGCTTTCTCATTTCCCCTCCCCCCACCTTTTCTCATTACCAACCCTCGAACTCAGCACCGCCTTCTTGACCTGCAATCTTCTTCCCGACCTCTCTGCCCTCTCCGGCCTATCACCCTCACATTAACCTCCTTCCACCTATTGTATTCCCAACGCTCCTCCCTACCTTTTATCTTAGCCTGCTTGGCACACCCTCCTCATTCCTTAAGAAGGGCTTATGCCCGAAACGTCGATTCTCCTGATCCTTGGATGCTGCCTGACCTGCTGCGCTTTTCCAGCAACACATTTTAAAGCTCTGATCTCCAGCATCTGCAGTCCTCACTTTCTCATACTTATACATGCCTCAGCATTAACTCTTTCAGTTACAAATACAACTGAAATCGTCAAAGAATGATGCTTTATGCCATGTTGCTAATATTAATACCATTTACCAAAGTATTCAACTTCATTTGTGCCACCCAGATAACTGAAGGAGGTTTAAAGACAACAAAAGCAGGAATATTGAAAGTGTGAAATTAAAGGAAGTACTGTCATGGACAATATCTGAAACTGTTTGATTGAGCTGTAATCCTTTAATATAGAACACAACTTTCTGGCTTGTTTATTAATTTGTAATTTACATAAAATCCCCTTTGCAATGACTGTTCATTTTTGTTCCAAAATACAGTTTAATTTGGGAGTCCTATGGAAAAGGAAGCAGAGTTAGAAAAGTACAGATTTCTGAATAGGAATATGAGTGTTGTCAATCGTAATGCAACACTATTGACATTTAATTGTCATTGTGCTCTCTAGAGAAGCTGGGATTATCATAAGATTAAATATTTCCTTCTTAAATTAATAAAATAGTCATGTTTGTCATAAGAAAAAATCAGATAGTTATTTGAGTATGTATACCTTTCTTTTTATGATTATTGAGGGTCAAGTTTAGCTATTTTGGAAATAAGAAGAGTATTGGAGACATCTATCTGCTTAAGGACTCAATCTATGTCATGATTTTACAAATAACTATGATTAGCAATTGTCACTTCTTCTCTAAGATGAACTGAAGTACTGTTTTTGATCATTCTAAAATCCCCCGACAGCAGTGAAGAGAAAAGGATGCTCAGAGTTATTTATACTCAGCTTCATTCAAGTAAGTCCTCTGGTAGTGACTTTGGCTGACAGGGGACTTTTAAGCCTACTTCTGTTTGTATTGATTGCTCAAAAGAATTCAAAATTGTGGTGAGTTATTTATAGAGATGTAGAACAATTTCTGCCCAGGGACTGGTGAATAAAGTTACACTGCCAACAGGAGCATGTGGTTCAATCCACGCTGGAGCTGTGAGAGGTGTAATTTGTTAATTAGTTGTATATTACAGCATCAAACAGGTGACTCCACACTAAAAAAAAAGCAAAACAAATTCTTCACTTATCTCAGGGGCACAACAAAGCAGAAAGATAGAGCTCTGGGCTTCATCAAGAAGACAGCCTTCCTCCAGGTCCAGAGCATAATTACTTACATCCTTATAGCCTTTCATGCTCCATGTAGAGAAATCAGAATGTACGTAAACAGGGAGAACGTCTATTGACCCAGTACCAGGAACCCAGAGAAGCCACTGTTTGAGTCACTCCTCTACAGATCATCAATTGAGAAGCAATTAGAATTGGGAAGCAAAGGTTTCACTGTCAATACAGATGTTCAGACATTCTGCACATTGATCTTGCGAGAAAGTGTCCAGAATCACTGTCATTTACTGCATACTCCATAATTTTGCCTTACAAAAGTGGAGGCAGTGTACAAGAGCAAGATAAATAGTCAAATCAAGATTGTCAAGGAAGACCAGACACCACCAATCCTGCCAGATTTCTCTAACAAATGCTTTGTTGGAATTGTCATCATCCTCTTACACCCAAAGTCGTTCCTACCATCAGATCTAGTAATTGCATCAACCAGATAAATATCGCCTGCTTCAGTATTGGTGTTCATATTTTTTCATGACCAAACACCCACCAGTCCAAAACGTTGCACGGGAGAAAAATGGTCCAAAATGGTTCTGTTTCCAGTTCAGAACAAACAAAGTTGAAATTAAGCTATCATCCTGAGGCAAATCCCGACTGCCTGTCTTAACTATCCTTTCAGCTAATCTGGTGCCCCTACAAGAAATTACCCCAATGACTCTGGGCATGTAACGAGTTTAGCAAATTGGTTGGATAGCAGGTATACTATCATTTGGAGACAGAAGTCTGTGTTTCAGTCATAATTAGACTGCCCTGCATGAGAATACATTGTATTGGTGATGGTTTGGTTGCGCATTATACCTTAAAAGCTGGAGAAGATATTAGAATCCAGAGCCATCAAAGCAGCAGCCTGAGCTTCCATTTGTCATCAGAGCTGTATGATTGAGACCCTTGGTACAGCGTTCAGAGATGATCAAATACGCCAATACTTACTGCACTGGTTCCAATCTTTCTGCAGAGATTCTGCACAAATTGGGAGCTGGCTTTTTGTAAACTTCAAATATTGTCAGAAGACTTCTTGGCAGACAGTCTGATATGTTTAATGTTTGGTTGGTCCAATTAGCAGTCATCTTTTCTATGTGTCATTTACAATCTTACTAAGATGCAGGTTCACCCTCCAGTGTGCTGTTTCTTGGGCCTGTGTTCTTGAACATACTTTCACAGTGTGACTCTCTGTTTAAAAAGCCCTCTAACTGAGTCTTTAACTAAAAACTTGACAGTTTCTGACTTGAAGCCTGCAAGACAGTTTGTCCTCTTCCTCTGCTGATACTGCACCCATTATTTGTGATGGATTAGGAAAGAAAAAAAGGGGTGGAGGGTTAGCAGAAACAATTGAATAGTAGCAATGCCATTCCAAACCATTTTGTATAAGGGGGAAAAAGACAGAAGAGAAAAAGAGGTGTCATGAACACACACCTTAAGTAGCATGTCCTGTAGTCTCGGCAATTGTGATGTTTTTGATGTGTGCTCTAGCAACTCTTTTCAGGACAGCCTCTTCTAGTGGACTTGTGAAAATAATGGCACTCCACCTGTATTCTCCTATTTCTTGGCCAATCTGACCTGCAAAATAAAAGAGAATGTGCTAGTGTGTGGCAGGCTGTAAGTTTTAAAGGGAATCCATGTCAACATTGTATAAATTTTATGAAAGGTTCCACAGGTGTGGGTGCCAAATGTTATTTGCACCATTGCATGAGGTGCAAAATTAATCAGTAATAGCAGTAGAAGATTAAATGAAGTGTGTGGACTGAATGAATGATAGGATATGGGAAGTGAAGTCAAAAGACCAGGGCTAAACCAGTGCCAACTGTGGTATAGGCATGGAGAATAAAAGAGTTACGTCAAAGAATCTGGTCAAATCATGAATTTCCTGAGCCATTGTGGTCATGTCCTAGGAGCAATGCTCCAATGCAGTAATGCGTTCTGTCAACTCTGACCACTACTGCTGGTTATTTACCTTGACAGTTTTTGCCAATTGTCTGGAAAGAGCAACTCCTCTACATGCATTTGGAGAACATCATCAATCAATTAAGTTACAAACAACAGTTTTACTGAGCCTCTTGCTGATATCATTGATAGCACATTGATAGTATTTTCAGCACAAGCTGAATTTCAACTTATGTAAAGTGCATGGTAACATATTTTTCTAACCAATTTATAAGAATGGTATTTTACATTTTACTTATTTTCCGGAATTTCTGGGTAGGTCCTCTCAAAGGAGGTTGGTGAAATTGCTGGAGTATTGGCGGCAGATTTAAAAACATCACATTATCATGGCCATTTTCTAAATTCCTGAACAATAAAAATTATAGAAAAACTACAGTATCCATTAAAAATCATAATTTGTCTTCCCAGCTAGAGACTTCATTTTCAACATTCATTGTACAAGAGAGTCCATTTTTTCTTTCCTGAGAAACCAACTAGAGAGAACTTACATTGGAAAAGCTTTGTTAGACTTTTAACTGAGTATTACTAAGCCACTGTGAAAATATTGTTTATTATTTTCACTTTCATCATAACTTTCAGGTGAATAGGAAAATAAATCAAACTGGAATTCATTAACATCATATCAGGTGTAAATTAGTCCCAAGATAGTTAAGTTTCTAATACTTGATAAGATAAGCAATGTATGGATTATAGTATAATATGTCATGACACATAACTGATATTTCAGAAATGGGAAAATTTATATATATTTGGGTGAATCATAGTTAACTATCAATAATGGTGTGGTTTTCTAGAATTTTTTTTAATGTTGAATATTTTAATCTTAAATTTATTAGTTCTGTTAGGGCTATTATAAACATGAAATGGACCATATATCTGTCTTGATGTTTTTCCAAGGTCTACAAATTAACACAATGTAGTTTGAACCATTTGAGCCAAATTCTATGAGCCATTTGCACAGATGAAGGCATTACTATAGCAGTCAGCATTCGAATTTATTGTTCTTTACCATAGCAGTATATATTAAATATATTCTTGATTCAGAGCACACTAGTAATGACCAGTAGAAAGTTTTCTCTTTTAGTATATTAGTTATCAGTACAAATTCGATTATCAGAATTAATATTAAATGCAAAAATATGTAACTGGAAATGCAAGATATTGTCACATTTTGAATCATCTTAGATACTTTTCATACTCTTGCATTTTCTTTCTTCTTCAGCTCTTTCCATACAGATACAACTTAATTTGCTTAATTGTTTGTGTCCCTTGTGTCTTCATGTCATTGTATTTCAACAGTTGTATAGTCAGATTCAATTATATTCTATTATTTCATGTCAAAAATACTAATGTAGACTAGAATAAAACTAAACACATTTGTTTCTTTGAGTTCATTCCAATCCTTGACATTTTTAAACAGCTACATATTTCAAACTGTTCAAAATATTCAAACATACTTATTTCAAACTAGACTGTTTACCTATACTGGCTTCATTCCTGATGAAGGGTTCTTGCCCGAAACATTGATTGTCCTGCTCCTCAGAAGCTACCTGACCTGCTGTGCTTTTCCAGCACCACACTCTCGACTCTGATCTCCAGTCCTCACTTTATCCCTTTATCTACCAAGTATACACTTACCATCTGATGAGGTATTGGGGTTCGACGACAGATTAATCCATTATAATCATGCTGTATTTTGTTGTCCTATCTAATCAAATAAACTGTGTCTACAGACCTCTATAATATGATGATGTAGTAATAGTGTACTGTTGCAGATAAAGTGTACAAATCTGATATGTAGAAAACTGTTTTAAAATGATTAATATGTTAGAAGACTTATGTAAAATATTTTTGAAAAATTTGAATTACATTTGCTTTTGTAAAATTTCATAACTACATGTGTCAGTTTTTCTTATTATCACAACATCTTTACAATAAACATTGTTTGCCCATTCACAGAATTTACACCTGACACATAACCTGTTAGACCTTAGTTCGGAAGTTTATTTTCTTGACTGCTATTTATTGAAGATTGTGAATTGAGATCCAAAATTAATCCCATTCAACAACATGGTTAATTGAAACTAAAGCAACTATATGGCAAATATTTGGCTGTAAATGTTTTACAAGTTTTTTTCAATGATTTATCATTTACAAAACATATTGCTGAAATGTCCACAATAGCAGCACAAGAGCTTCAAACTCTTCAACTTACCCTTCAACTGTATGGAACTATACTGATACATTTGATTTTCCCTACACTTGAAAATGTATGGGTCAGAAAGAATGTAATGGTGAGCATTTGTTTACATTGACAAGATTTGTTCCTGGGGTAGTGGGAGGAATGCCAGCTCTCATGGGACTTGTGATGAAACAAAAGTAATACTGCATCACAGGACTCAGCTGAAGTCTGCCTGGATGTGTTGAATTCTCCAAAGCACAACACAGATTGGTCAAGGAAATTGAACTGCATTTTGTGCAAACTATTGACTCGTTCTATTGTAACACCTCGGAAGCCTTCCCTCTACCTTTGTTGTAGGGTTTCTCAACACAGCCAGAAGCCAGATCCTGATTGGGTACTACTGTCCCTTGAGCCATCCGCTGAGCTGTCTGTTAGATGGAAAAGCTATAGCACCTTGACTGCTGAATGATGGAAGCATCATGGCAGCTCCCTGGATACTTGCAGTAACTTCTTGTTATAGTCACTTACCAGCTACATTTTGAAGGAATGAAATTTCTTCCAATTGATATGCACATCTGTCCATTAATCTATTGCTCACCATTTGAATCTCAATGACAACCCCGGGAGCTGTGGAAATCCAGAAGGCCAACAGCCTTTTGCGATTCACTGGCTATATCTGTTCCAAAATTAATGCAGTTGGAATCCTTTGTCAATATGGCATCCATGAATTGGCCACAGTTTGTGAGGTGCTATTAGAAGATATTTTTTATAACATCTCTGAAAAGGTTTATTACACAGCTCTAGAGCAGGTGAGACTTAAACCCAAACATTATGACTCTGAGGTAGGGACACTACCACAAGAGCCTGCTAAAACACTAACCATTAATAATATAGGTATTTTCTAATCAGCCTGTTCAGAGATGTCATTACACACCTCTGCAACAATGGGTCCAGGCCTTCTGGCTTAGAGGCAGGAACATATTACTCCATAGAATAAGCCCTCACAGGCTCTGGGTGACCACTCATTGATTTATGTCTCCCTCGAAGCTGTAGAGATCAATGTCTACTGGTCACGTAAGATGGAGGTTTTGAAGGCACTCCTGCTGAGAAGTTACAAAAGCTGACTCATAGCCTTCAGACGCATGTTAAGAGTCTTGCCTCATCCTAAATTCTGATGTGGCCATTCCACCTGATCACTCAGCTGCATATAGCTGTAGTGAATGCCACAACTGCCATCCCTCTTTAAATTACTGCTGAGATGGAGGATGTTGTGCCCACTCCCCAATTGTTCACACAGCTTCCAAATATGTAGACTCTTGGGCACTGTCAATCAAATATCTACTGTGGTCTCCATGTTGTTTCTTCTTAAGGCCTTATATAATCCTAGAAATAGACACTGTTCCCAGTAGTACACTAAGATCTGAAAGTGTGTTGGCCCTCTGATTGGCCAGGAGCTTGTGAAGGCAGATCTTCATATTCTGAATCTCAACCAAAGGCAGTTAATTATCTGATTAGGATTCAATGCCCTTGGGTCTCCCAGAACTAGCTCTAGCTGGCTCTCACCAGTTCCCTGGCCACTGTCATGTTAAAATGAGCTTATAATGGCAGTTACAGTCCTCAATTATTTCCTATGGTGAAGTTGCCTTCCTCAAGCTGCTGAGTTCCAGATACTGTTTGGAACCTTTGCAATATTGGGAAAAATATCATTGGATGCTTTAAATCATTTTTATTTACTTTTTCAGATGTATGAATTGGCTACTGGCTGCACCAACTTGCAGCCTTCCTTTGGGAAGGTCATTGGGCAAGATCCCACTGTGATAACTTCCCCTAAATGTCATTTCTGGAAATTTCCCATCTAAGTCACCCTCAATCCTGCCTCCAAAATCCTGGAAAAACTGCAGCTATGGAATCAATTTCAGAGGGACATGAGTAATTGTTACCTTGTTGATAAGCAGGGCAGCTTAGTGGTTAGCACTATAGCTCACAATACCAAGGGACCTGGGTTCAAATCCACATTCTCCCTGTGTCTGTGTGGGTTTCCTTTCACAGTCCAAACATATGCATGGTTTGGAGATGCCGGTGTTGGACTGGGGTGTACAAAGTTAAAAATCACACAACACCAGGTTATAGTCCAACAGGTTTAATTGGAAGCACACTAACTTTCGGAGTGTCGCTCCTTCATCAGGTGATAGTGCAGGTTAGGTGGATTGGCCATGCCAAATTGCCTCTTTTATGCAGGCTAGGTATAATAGCCATGGGAAATGTAAGGTTTGGGGGTTGGGGGTTGGGGGCGGGTGGAAGGCTCTTTGGAAGATCAGTATGGGCTAAATGGTCTCCTTCTACACTGTAGGGGTTCTGAGATCAGTACCTATTTTAATTATGAATTCACTTTAGCCACACATGCCAAACTCATGAATCAATCTGCAGATAGGAAACAAATTGAGCTAAAGACTCATGATAGCATTTCATCATGTAAAAAATCGATATTGTTTCAGGAATCAGTTGAGGGTCAACAGTGGAGAGATATCTTTACTGCTTTAACATTTCAAGAATAATACTGAAATTTGTAATGCTGTAGATTGCTGCAAAATGCTAGGGTGGCATGGTTGCTCTGGTTAGCACTGCTGCTTCACAGTTTCAGGGACCTGGTGAGTGACTGTCTGCATGAAATGTGTACATTTTCCCCATGTTTGCATGGGTTAGTTCCCTCATTGTCGCCGGTTTAAAATCCTGAAATTCCTTCTCTAATGATGTTGTGGATCAATGGACAGCAGCAGTCCTACCTGTATTGACTGCAGTGGTTCAAGACTGTAGCTCATCACCATTTTCTAAACAGCAACAAGGGACAGGCAATAAAAAAACATTGCTGGCTGGTGCAAATCCCACAAGTGAATTAAAAAATCTGAACAGCCAACATTCATTCACGCTCTGGATTAGTGGTGCTGGAAGAGCACAGCAGTTCAGGCAGCATCCAAGGAGCTTCGAAATCGACGTTTCGGGCAAAAGCCCTTCATCAGGAATAAAGGCAGTGAGCCTGAAGCGTGGAGAGATAAGCTAGAGGAGGGTGGGGGTGGGGAGAGATCACCAAAAATCAAAAGTGTTTAAAAATGTCCAAAAGATATCTGATCTTCATCTTTTTCTTTCTCCCACTGTCACTGCTATGACTAATCTCATACCTTAAAATGTGCTTACATGTAAATGTGCTTCCCTCTGTTTACCTTGAGATGCAATCAAAGCCAACTGTAGGCAGGCAAACCACAATATGGTTAATGATAGAAGTATCAAACAAATAACTAATACACTGTGAGGTTTCTAATGAATGTGAATAATAGAACACCTGCAGACGTTTGCTACCGAAAATTAAAAGAAAACTTATTGCAGACTTTTAGCTCAATCTGGGAAAGTGGATTTGTGAACTGTTATGGCTAACTCTTACTTAAGATCATTAAGCTTCTCGATTAAGCAAAACTTCAAACAGGGTGTCAATGTAAGCCGCCAAACTTGTTACTTTGTCCAGTCGGCAAGATTTCAGACACTGAATTAGTGAAAAGCAGCCAAATCTAGGTTAGATTGGATTCCCTACAATGTGGAAACAGCCCCTTTGGCCCAACAAGTCCACACCGACCCTCTGAAGAGTAACCCACCCAGACCCATCTCCCTCTGACTAATGAAGTTGCTGGAATCCAACCTGGGTCCCTTGGTGCTGTGAGGCAGTAGTGCTAACCACTGAGCCACCATGCCATTCCAAATCTACTTCTGCTATGCTGCAAGATATTGTTTCTGTAGTTTAAATCCAACAGCAGGACATCATTTCCAGTCTGCTGCATCCCCTGCTGGTGGACAAATCTCCCTTTGGAGACACTGATGTTACCAGAAGCCAATCATGTAATTCAAATGAACTTGATCTTGGAAAATCACTCGTCACTGGGTTAGGCTCATATACAGAACAGTGGTTATCGCCTATTATGTACATACTCTCATCTCGAGTTTTGTTGATTGTTTCAATAGCGTCTGTTGCAGTTTGATGTGAACTAAAATCAACCTCACTATGATTATTCCAGCTAAGGAAAAAAAAAGCCACAAAAGATAAATAACAACAAGAAAAGTGCTCAAAAAACAACAGGATGACTGAGACAAAAATGTGACAGATGCCAATAAAACAAAGAAAACTTGAGTTAGGGCTCATGAATCAGCAGCCTCCATTTCAGCAGCGGGAGTCGAGAGAGCGCGAGCCGGGGGCAGCAAGGAAGGTAAATTTAAATATTAAATAATTAGCTCGTGAATCGGGGGAGTGAAGGCTGAACAGAAGTGGAAGTGGACCCAAGGACGAATATACTTGGGCAGTGGCAAAACGCTATATGTGTAGTGTGTCCCACCCGTCCTCCTCCTCCACCAAAAGAAAACTGTGTGGAGGGTTGGTAAGGGAAGGATTTTTAAAAAATCTCTTTTGGTAATTTAGAGCATAGGCGTTAGAAGCTAGGGCAGTTGCATGCTCCCCTTCAGGATGTGGGAGGTTAAGGATCACCACTAGTGTCCCTGCTGATTTCACTTGCAAGAAATGCACCCAACCCCAGTTCCTCACAGACTGCGTTAGGGAGCTGGAGCTGGATGAACTTTGGATCATTCGGGAGGCTGAGGGGGTGTTAGAGAGGAGTTATAGGGAGTTAGTCACACCTAAGTTACAGGATAAAGGTATCTGGGTGACCATCAGGAGAGGGAAAGGAATATGCAGACACTGTGAGGAGCATCTGTGGCCGTTTCCCTCAATAATAAGTCTGCCACTTTGGATAATGTTGGGGGAAATGACCAGGGGAAAGCCACAGCAGCCAGGTCTCTGGCCCTGAGCCTGGCTCTGTATCTCAGAAAGGAAGTGGGGAGAATAGAAGAGTGATAGTGATAGGAGATTCAATGATGAGAGGAACAGACAGGAGATTCCATGGTCTAAACGAGACTTCAGGATGGTATGTTGCCTTCCTGGTGCCAGGGTCAGGGTTGTCTCAGATCGAATCTACAGGATTCTTAAGGGGGGGCGGGTGAGTAGCCGCAAACCTTGGGACACATCAGTACCAACGATACAGCTTGGAAAAGGGATTAGGATATGAGAAGTGAATATAGGGAGTTAGGTTGGAAGCTAAATGGCAGGACAAGCAGAGTAGTAATGTCATGATTGCAGTCAGTGCCATGGGCTAGTGAGGCTAGGAACAGAAAGCGAGTGCAGCTGAACATGTGGCTGCAGAGTTGGTGTAGAAGGGAGGGTTTTAGATATGTGGATCATTAGGATACCTTCTGGGGAAGGTGGACCTATACAAGAAGGACAGGTTGCACCTGAACTGGAGGGGCACCAATATCCTGGGCAGGAGGTTTGGTAGAGCTCTTTGGAAAGGTTTAAACTAGGATGAGAGGGGATTAGGAACCAGAGATATGGATTGGAGAATGGGGTAGCTGGGGAACAGGCAGGTACAGAGTGCAGAGAGCTGTGAGGAACAATAGCCAGTTGATAGGGCAAAGTCGCAGTCAGTGTGATATGTTGAAGTGTGCCTATTTTAATGCAAGAAGTGTTAGGAATAAGGGTGATGGACTTAGAGCATGGATCAGTACTTGGAGTTGTAATGCGGTGGCTATCATGGGGATTTGGTTGTCACGGGGGTAGCAATGGCTGTTGGATGTTCTGGAAGTCAGAAGCAGCAATCACTTTATTGATAATTTTCTATCAACCCCTCAATAGCAACAGAGACACAGATGAGCAGATTGGGAGGCAGATTTTGGAAAGGTGCAGAAGTAACAGGGTTGTTGTCATGGGTGACTTCAACTTCCCTAATATTGATTGGAACCTCTTAGTGCAAAAAGTTTGGATGGAGCAGATTTTGTCAGGTGTGTCCAGGAAGGATCCCTGACCCAATATGTAGATAGGCTGACCAGGGAGGAGGTCATATTGGATTTGGTTCTTGGCAACGAACCAGGTCATTGGGCGGCACATGGCACAGTGGTTAGCACTGCTGCCTCACAGCGCCAGAGACCTGGGTTCAATTCCCGCCTCAGGCGACTGACTGTGTGGAGTTTGCACATTCTCCCCGTGTCTGTGTTGGTTTCCTCTGGGCGCTCCGGTTTCCTCCCAGTCCAAAAATGTGCAGGTTAGGTGAATTAGCCATGCTAAATTGCCCATAGTTTTAAGTGAAGGGGTAAATGTAAGGGAATGGGTCTGGGTGGGTTGCACTTTGGCGGGTCAGTGTGGACTTGGTGGGCCGAAGGGGCTGTTTCCACCCTGTAAGTAATCTAAAAGATGTCCAGTCTCTCGGTGGGACAGCATTTTGGTGATATTGAGCACAACTCCCTGACCTTTACTATAGTCATGGAGAGGGATAGGAGCACACAGTATGGGTAAGTATTTAATTTGGGGAGGAGGAAAAACAATGCAATTAGGCAGGAACTATGGAGTATAAATTGGGAACAGATATTCTCAGGGAAATGCATGACAGAATGTGGAAGCTGTTTAAGGAGCACTTGCTGTGAGTGCTGGATAGGTTTGTCCCACTGATGCAAGGAAAGAATGGCAGGGTGAAGGAACCTTGGATGACAAGAGGTGCAGGACATCTAGTCAAGAGGAAGAAGGAAGCTTACTTAAGGTTGAGGAGGCAATGATCAGACAGGGCTCTAGAGGATTAAAAGGTAGCCAGGAAAGAACTGAAGAATGGATTTACGAGAGCTAGAAGGGGTCATGAAAAAGCCTTGGTGGGTAAGATTAAGAGAAACCCCAAGGCATTTTACACTTATGTGAGGAACAAGAGAATGGCCAGAGTAAGGGTAGGGCCAATCAGGAATAGTGAAGGGAACTCTTGTCTGAAGTCGGAGAAGGTACAGGAGATCCTTAATGAATACTTTGCTTCAGTAGTCATTACTGAGAGGGACCTTGTCATTTGTGAGGACAACATGAAGCAAAACAGGCTGATATGTTTGAACAGGTTGATGTTAAGAAGAGAGTGTGCTGGAAAGTTTGAAACACATGAGGGTCAATAGGTCCCCTGGGTCAGATAGCATATACCCAAAGCTATTATGGGAAGTGAGGGAAAAGATTGCTACACCTTTAGTGAAGAGTTTTGTGTCCTCACTGTCCTCTGGAGTAGTACCAGATGATTGGAGGGTGGCAAATGTTATTCCCTTGTTCAAGCCTGGGAATTACAGACCAGTCAGTCTTACGTCGCTGGTGGGCAGGTTATTGGAGAGGTTTCTGAGAGACAGGATTTATGATTAGAGATAGTCAGCATGGCTTTGTGAGAAGCAAGTCATGTCTCACAAACTTTACTGAATTCTTTGAGGATGTGGCAAAACACATTGATGAAGATAGAGCAGTGGGTGTGGTGTACATGGATTTTAGCAATGCATTTGATAAGATTCCCCATGGTAGGCTAATTTAGAAGGTAAGGAGGCATGGGATACAGGGAAATTTGGTTGTCTGGATACAGAATTGCTGGCAGGAAATGGAATTGGCTGGCCCATAGAAGTCAGAGGATGGTAATAGATGGAAAGAGTTCAGCCTGGAGCTCGGTGACCAGTGGTGTTCTGCAGGGATCAGTTCTGGGACCTCTGGTCTTTGTGAGTTTTATAAATGACTTGGACAAGGAAGTGGAAGGATGGGTTAGTAAGTTTGCCGACGACGTGAAGGTCGGTGGAGTTGTGGATAGTGTGCAGAGCTGTTGTAGGTTGCAATGGGAAATTGACAGGATGCGGAGCAGGGCTGAGAAGTGGCAGATGGAGTTCAATTTGGAAAAATGTGAAGTGATTCATTTTGAAAGGATGAATTTCAATGCAGATTACAGGGTTAAAAGCAGGGTTCTTGACAGTATGAAGGAATAGAGGGGTCTTGGGGTCCACATGCACAGATCCCACAAAGTTGCTACCAAGTTGATAAGGCTGTTCAGAAAGCATATGGCTCATTAGCAGGGGGATTAAGTTTAAGAGCTGCGAGATTATGCTGCAGCTCTGTAAAGCCCTGGTTAGACCATATTGTGTTCAGTTCTGGTCACATCCTCAAAGAATTCAATAAGGTTTGTAAAGCATGACCTGCCCCTCACAAAGTCATGCTGACTATCTTTAATCAAATTATGGTTTTCCAAATAATCATAAATCCTATCTCTCCTTGTAGGAAGGATATGGAAGCTTTAAAAAGGGTGTAGAGGAAATTTACCAGGATGCTGCCTGAACTGGAGGACATGTCTTATGAAGAAAAGTTGAGGGAGTTAGGGCTTTTCTCATTGGAGCAAAGAAGGATGAGAGGTGACTTGCTAGAGGCATACAAAATGATGAAAGTCATAGATAGAGTGGAGAGCCAGAGACTTTTTCCCAGGGCTGAAATGGCTATCACATGAGGTCATAATTTTAAGGTGATTGGAGGAAGGTTTAGGGGAGATGTCAGAGGTAGGTTGTTTACACAGAGAGTGATGGGTGTGTGGAATGCACTATCAGCAGTGGTAGTAGAATCAGATACATTAGGGACATTTAAGTGACTCTTGGATAGGCACATGGATGATAGTAAAATGAAGGGCCTTTGAGTAGGATAAAAGGTTGGCAAAACATCGAGGGCTGAAGGGCCTGTATTGTGCTGCACTATTCTATGTTCTACGACAACTGTCTGATTCCTAAATGAGAATATTTTAAAATTATTTTGCATGAAGATAATGAGCATGATTGAGGGAATGAATTAGAGTAGTGCTGGAAAAGCACAGCAGATCAGTCAGCATCTGAGGATCAGGAGAATCGACGTTTCGTGCAAAATTCCTTTATCTGGAATGAGGCTGGGAGCCTCGAGGGTGGAGAGATAAATGGAGGGAATGAGGCTGGGGAGAAGGTAGCTGAGAGTGCTATACATGAATGGAGGTGGAGGTAAAGGTGATAGGTCAGAGAGGAGGGTGGAGCAGGATAGGTAGGAAGGAAGATTGACAGATAAGACAGGTCAAGAGGACGGTGCTGAGCTGGAAAGTTTAAACTGGGTTAAGGTGGGGATGGGGGAATGAGGAAACTGGTGAAGTTCACATTGATGCCATGGGGTTGGGAGGGTCCTGAGGCAGAAGATGAGGCGTTCTTCCTCCACGCGTTGGGTGGTAAGGGAGTGGCAATGGAGGAGGTCCAGGACCTCATGTGCTCGGCAGAGTGGGAGGGGGAGTTGAAATGTTTGGCCACAGGGTGATGGAGCTGATTGGTGCGGGTGTCCCAGAGACTTTCTGTGAAGCACTCTGCTGTTAGGCGTCCAATCTCCCCAGTGGAGAGGAGACTGCATCGGGAGCAAAGGGCACAATAAATGATGTATGGAAATGCAGGTGAAGCTTTAATGGATGTGAAAGGCTCCTTTGGGTCCTTGGACGGAGGTGAGGGGGAAGGTATGGGCGCAAGTTTTGCAATTCCTGCAGTGGCAGGGGAAGGTGCCAGGAGGGGAGGGTGGGCTGTAAGGGGGTGTAGACCTGACCAGTTGTTGCTGAGGCAATGATTTTTACGGAAAGTAGATAGGAGTGGGGTGGGAAATATACCTCTGGTGGTGTCGTCCGTTTGTGGGTGGCGGAAATGTTGGTGGATGATGTGATGTATATGGAAGTTGGTGGGGTGGAAGGTGAGGACGGGGGGGTTCTGTCCTTGTGTTTGGGAGGTGAGGTTCGAGGGTGGAGGTGCAGGATGAGATGTGTTGGAAGGCATCTTCAACCACGTGGAGGGGAAATTGCAGTCTTTAAAGAAGGAGGCCATCTGGTGTTTTCTGTGGTGGAACTGGTCCTCCTGGGAGCAGATGTGGTGGAGGTGGAGGAATTAGGAATAGGGGATGGCATTTTTACAGGAGGCCGGTGGGAGGAGGTATAATCCAGGTAGCTGTGGGTGTTGGGGGTTTGTATAAAATGTCAGTATGTTAGGAAGAAGATTTCGGGATAGATGTGTTTACAGGATGTCCTCTGACTTTCATAAGTACTTTGTGAAATTAAGAAAATAGACCAAACATTAGGGTATACTTTATTTTCAGATTGTGTATTACTTTCCCCTTATACTGCTTTAATATTATTTTTCTCCATTTATTAATAATCCATTAATCGGCAGCTCCTAATCAATGTTAATATCATGGTTTAAGCTTTATGTTATTCTGCATATGTTTATAATTACCTCAACAAGAGGAAATCTTAGATCTATGGCCCCTCTCCTACTTTCTACTGCATTGTACCAGGGTAAATTTCCACCTCATCATGTGGTTCACAATATAATAGTATGGACCACTCACCGGGATAGAACTATCCCAACTTTGTTTTATTTCAGTCAAATAAAGGTCAGATGGGCTTTAGCACGCAGATGATCAGTGTTACTTGACCACTGGCTAAATGGTAGAGATGGAACTTTACCTCACTGTGTCAGGAAGCACCTACGCATTTGCTCCATGAATGCTGTAAGGACAATTATCTTGAGCAAATCTGTTTAAATGCAATTTTTTAAGCATGTAATAAGAATTAAATATAATTAAATAACTGTATATGTTACTTATCATCGCTCACTTTCTGTTTGATTTGTATGCTTGTTGAAATAACTTCAAAATAAATTTATTTCCTTATCCCCTTATCAATAGCAACTTTTTGTTTTAATTCTATTTTCTATTTTTCATACTTTGCGACCTAACCATCTAACCTCGATATAAATATTCTGAAGAAGACATACTCTTAACAGTTTCTCTTTCAATGGATGGAGCTGACCTTCTGAATTTCTCCAGCAATCGCTGTGTTTCTTCCAAAGAAATCGTTTGTATGTAGTGACCAGTTGTAATGTTCTCAGGTTTGTCAATGATTATCAAACTGGGAGTACAAGTTGTGAGGAGGATTAAGGGGCCTTCAAAAAGAAGAGATGCTTTCTCAGGTGTTATGAACAAGACCTTAATATATATCAAGGAGATAGCCTAGACTCTTAACTTTTTATTTTACTGTAAAGCAAGTGTAAGGTACTGTGTTCCAGATGTGATTTGATTGGTCACTACTAGGCTTTGAGCAAAATGCAATTTATTCTTACAACACAGTTAAAATACCAACAAAAAAGAATTGCCATAACTTTAAGTCTGTTGAAATGCTTAACAAAATAATATATTTTTAACTACTGATCAACAGCTGTTCCAGAACAGCAGCATCTCAAACACACACTTTGAAAAAGCAAATTCAGCAAAACAGATTTTCCTCACATGCTAGTTCCCTTTCAGTTCAGGAGAAAAGTACACTGAAAGAAACAATCTAGCAGCAGGGAGAGAACTCAAGTTATTTCCTATAGCGAAGAGAGAAGGACAGAGAGAACTACATCTATCACCTACAACAGCCAGCTCCAAACTCCAACTGAAAGTGAAACTTAAACCTTGGATCTGTGTGAGCCTGACTCCGCCCTCTCATACTTCTTTTGTCTAAAATACTCAAGGACCTAGAGTCTCCAAGAAACAAAAAGGAAAAAGAATACTCAGGGACATTAAAGCCATTTACTCACATCTTCTGAAGCAGATATTCCAGTAGCATCTTTCTGCAATAAAAATGGCACAGAACAAATCTCTCTTAAAGGCACTGTACAGTCACACAGTATGCTTTTTAAGACTGAGTTGCAATTTAATCACTCTACACCCTCCCCCACCCCCCGAGAGTTGTGGAAGCCCAATCATTGAGCATGTTAAGGACAAAATCAATGTATTTCTGGAAATGAATGACGTTAAAAGATATAGATATAATGCAGAAAAGTGACATTGAGGTGAATAATCAGCAATGATCTAAGTGAATGACAAAGTGACTCACAGGCTAAATGGCCTCTTCTTGTTCCAATGTTAGTAACATCCAAAGCTTTTGAGAAGTTTTTCAAATCCAGTGTGAATGTGGAATCTTCATTTCTTGCATAGAAAGAAGAAATAAAAGAAGGCAGATATCTAGATCCATTTTTGTCTTATTTTCAACCTCTCCATGTATCTTGGTTTTGCACAGCAGCAAGAAAACTTGACGCAGTGAAGTCATCTATCTATCTATTAAAGGCATTGTTGCAGCAGTGAATCTACTTATCCCCTTTTTCAGGGATTAGGTTTTCCTTAGATCACACTGCTGGCAGGATTATAAACTAAACCAGAGGTGCAGGTAGATTCAGGTCACTGCAGTTGGCATTTACTCTGTATGCATTCCCCCTTTAGGTACATAGAACATAGAACATTACAGCACAGTAAAAGTACATTACAGGCCCTTTGGCTCTCGATGTTTTGGCTCTCTTCCTGTTTGTCCTATGTAGTGTTTTGTGCAGTCCTTGCATGGGATTTTGTACACTACATTGGTTTTGCTCATGCTGGGTATCGGGTCCTTTGTTCTGGTGAGTTGTTGTCTGAGAATGGCTGTTGGTTTGTGTGCTGTTATGAGTCCTAGTGGTCGCAGTAGTCTGGTTGTCAGTTCGGAAATGCTCTTGATATATGGTAGTGTGGCTAGTACTTTGGGTTGTGGCATGTCCTCATACCATTGTCTATCCCTTAGGCATCTGTTGATGAAATTGCGGGGGTATCCGTTTTTGGCGAATACATTGTATGGGTGTTCTTCTTCCTCTTTTTGCAGTTCTGGTATACTGCAGTGTGTTGTGTCTCTTTTGAATAGTGTCTTGATGCAACTTCTTTTGTGTGTGTTGGGGTGGTTGCTTTCGTAGTTTAGGACTTGGTCTGTCTGTGTGGCTTTCCTATATAACTACACTACAGAGGACAAATAGGAAAACAGCTAATGATCCGCATTCATTAACACCAACTAGCCACAAAATGACACGACCAGCTATCCTTAGTAGCCACACACGCAGATGACAAGCAACATGAATTCGACTGGGACAACACTACTATTATAGGACAAGCCAAAAAGAGAACAGCCAGGGAATTCCTAGAGGCATGGCATTCATCCACAGATTCAATCAATAAGCACATTGATCTGGACCCAATATACCGACCACTGCAGCGGACAGCTGGAACTGACAACCGGAAGCGGCAGATTCAAACCACTATAAATGCCAGAGGAAAGATCACAGAAGCGCTTCACAGGAGGCTCCCAAGCACTGAGGATGTCACCTAGAGAGGGGGATGAAATGTCTGCAACACAAGTTCCTAGCTCAGCGAACAGAACCACAACAACGAGCACCTGAGCTACAAATCTTCTCACAAATTATGTCCCTTCATGCTAGCCATCCAAGGAAAAAGGCTCTTACTGTCCAATCTATCTAACCCTCTGATTGTCTTAGATTTCTCAATTAAGTCACCTCTCAATCTTCTCTCTAACAAAAACAGCCTCAAGTCCCTCAGCCTTTCCTCATAAGACCTTCCCTCCATACCAGGCAGCATCCTAGGAAATCTCCTCTGCACCCTTTCCAAAGTTTCCACATCCTTCCTGTAATGCATTGACCAAGAACTGTACACAATATTCCAAATGTGGCTGCACCAGAGTTTTGTACAGCTGCAGCATGATCTCATAGTTCTGAAACTCAATCCCTTGACCAACAAAAGCTAACACACTGTATGCCTTCTTAACAACCCTATCAATCTGGGTGGCAACTTTCAAGGATCTAAGTATCTGAACACTGCAATCTCTCTGCTCATCTACACTACCAAGAATCTTAATGTTAGCCCAGTACTCTGCAATCCTATTACTCCTTCCAAAGTGAATCACCTCACACTTTTCCACATTAAACTCCATTTGCCAACTCTCAATCCAGCGTTGCTGCTCTCTGTAACCTACAACATCCTTCGTCACTATTCACAACTCTACCGACTTTAGTCTGCAAATCTTTTATTTATAGATATTTTTATTGAAAATTTAACAGTTTTACAAGTTTACAAAATAAAAAAACCCAAGTATAAACGTTGATATACAATTAAATCTTAAATAAATAATAATCAAAATTTAGCGAAAGAAAAATACCGAGAGAAAAAAAACAAAACTCAACTAGTCTAATCTAACCTACAACTAACCAGACTGTATAATTAAGTCTCTTACGTTATTCAAATAAGAGAAAAAAAAACCGACGGATAACACAGAAATTGGGTAGTGAGATATATGCTCAGAATGTATTAACATCGAATGTAACAAAACCCATATTCGTGCGGGATTCCTCTCCCAAGGGGCCCTGGACCAGCCAGGTTCGCAGTCTCAATTAAATAAAAGCCCTTGTTAGGATGGCCAAAACATCTGTATTTATATAATTCTAGAAGGGCTGCCATATTTTATGGAATAATGCGGTCTTTTGGTGCACCATATTTGTAAGGAAGTCAAAGGGAATACATTCCATAATTAATCTGTGCCAATTTGAAAGTCCAGGGGGGCCCTCAGCCACCAAGTTCACCAAAATATTTTTCCTTGCACAGAAAGAGAGAATAGAAAATAATCTCTTCCCGTGCATATCCAGGGAGGGTAAGTTTGAAAAGCCCAAAAGGAGAGATACAGGGTCCACTCTAATTTCTGTTCCTAAGATTTCTGTCAGAGCACTTGCTACTTTAGTCCAATATCTTATGACAGGTCCATAGGCAATGTACAAGAGTGCCCACCTCTATTTTACATTTGGGACACATTGGAGATGCTCCTGCCTTAAATTTTGCCAATTGATCCAGTGCTATGAAGTATCTTCAGCTGAATAGCCTGAGTTCTGTTGCAGATGGTGATTCTTCTGGCATTTTCCCAAATGTCATTCCACATTTCGAAAGAGATTTCTAGTCCCAAATCGTGATCCCATGTTTTAAGCAGATTGTCCATATCTCCCGATACTTCATCATGTAGTAAATGATAAATAGTATTGACGGAAGATACCCCAATTGACCATAGCACTCTACATTCTCTATCTGATTTATAAAGACTATCTAATAACATAGTCTTCTTCTGTATGTAATCTTGAACTTGGAAGTATCGATAGAGGTCTCCATTAGGTAATCCGAATTTCTGACGCAGCTGTTCAAAAGACAACAGGACCCCATCTTTAAATAGGTCCCCTAGACATGAGATACCCAAGGATCTCCAGAGTTTAAAAGTGGCATCGGTAAACCCCGGTTGAAATCCCCATGCTCCCACTATCGGTACATAGGGGGATGTTTTATGTTAGTTGCCCTCATTTTGCTGCATTTATATTCTAAGCTTTAATTGTGTTTAGTATTATAGGGTTTTTACAGTGATCCATAATGATTTTCCTCTTGTCTGAAAATAAAAGGTTAATAAGTGGACATTTTACTTGAGAAGCCTCGATGTCCAGCCAGATTGATTGCGGGTCAGACAAGACCCAATCAGCTATGCAACGTAATAGGGAGCTTAACTGATATTTCCTGAAATCTGGGAAATCCAATCCTCCCCTTGCCTGTGGAAGCTGTAGCTTCTTCAGCTTAATAAGGGGCCGTCTATGATTCCAGATAAAGGAACCCAACCAGCCATATAATTAACGTAGTGCCAGCCTCGGCAGCATCACCGGAAGCATTCTCATAGGGTATAGGAGACGGGGCAGGACATTCATTTTAATTAGTGCTATTCTACCCAGCCAGGAAATTGGAAGGTCTCCCCATCGCTGGAGGTCCTGCCTTATCCTTTCCAGTAAATGCACAAAGTTAGCCTTGTATAACTGACCAAATACTGGGGTAATAAAAATACCTAAATATAAGAAACCCTCCAGGGACCAATGAAAGGGAAAGTGGGATCCATCCAATAAGTGGGATATGCTAGCAAGGCATAGCCTCCAATTTTGAGAAATTAATTTTGTAGCCTGAAATACACTAAATGTATTAATAACTTGGATTAAGCGAGGCACGGACATCAGAGGATTACTGAGAAATAGAAGAACATCATCTGCATAAAGGGTAATTTTATGTTTACCTGTACCAATCTTCGGGGCTGTTATATTAGGGTCAGCCCGTATAGCTTCTGCTCGTGGCTCAATTATTAGTGTAAATAACAATGGCGAGAGAGGGCATCCCTGATGGCAGCCCCTACCCACACTGAAGATATCCGAACCTAATCCATTGGTAATCACAACTGCTTTGGGATCACTATACAATGTTGAGACCCATTTGGTAAACACCTTTCCAACGCCAAACTTTTCCAATGTGTAAAACAAATATGACCATTCAACCCTGTCAAATGCCTTTTCCGCATCTAATGAGACTATTACTCCTGGTATCTTTCCCTGATGGCAGGCTTGAATCACATTCAAAACCCTTCTATCATTATTGGATAATCTACGGGCCTTAATAAACCCCGTCTGACCCTCCTTTATGATATGTGGCAATACCCTTTCTAGCCTCAATGCTAACGTTTTAGAGAGGATTTTAAAATCTACATTTAGCAAGGATATTGGTCTGTATGGCACGCAATCTTCTGGATCCTTTCCTTTTTTAAGGATAAGAGAGATATTTGCCTCTTTCAGTGAAGGCGGGAGACAGCCCTGACTATATGCATAGTTATACATGTCCATCAGTGGACCAGCCAATATTCCTGTAAATTCTTTATAGAATTCAGCTTGAAAACCATCTGGGTCAGGTGCCTTACCGCTCTGAAGTTGCCTAATTGCATCAAGTATTTCTTGGATTGTTAGGGGAACATTCAAGACCGATACCTGTTCCGGAGTTAGGTCCTGAAAGGTCAAGTTTTTAAAAAATGACTGCATCCTCCTAGTGCTGTCTTCACAATCCTGTGATTTATATAAATCAGAATAAAATTTTCTAAAGATTGCGTTAATCCTTTTATGATCATGAGTCAGAATACCCGTACTTTCCTTGATAGACGTGATTGTTTGAGGGGCCTTCTTTTTCTTTGCAAGAAATGCTAAGTATCCACCAGGTTTATTGCCAAAATCATATAGCCTTTGTTTTGCAAATAATATTTCCCTCTTAGCCTTTTGGGTAAGCGTGGTGTTTAGAGCTGTCCTAAATCCTTCTGCTCGTGGCTCAATTATTGATGGCACCGAGAGCCATCAATTTTGAGAAGGCTTCCGTTATAAATTTAAAAGGATGTGCCGGGGGGGGGCAATACAAATTTAAAATCCCATATTCCTCTCCATTTATAAGAATATAAATCACCATTTAATCAGAATATATCGTCCAGAATCGTCTTTTATCTGATTTAGGATTTTGAAAGGGAAATTCTTCCGAACAAGAATAACAGAATAAAAGAAGAAAAAAAGACCTGATCAAATCCACCCTGTCATAATTTCAAGTGTTCTTTATCCAATAAGTGTGTCTCCTGTAGAAGAGCTATATCAACTCTTTCTTTCTTGAGGTTTGACTGGTGAATTACTCCCTTTGACATTCCAGGTACACCACTTAACCAACTGATCAACCATAATCGTCTGAGCAAGTCCGAGACCCCTCGGGAGGGGAAACCCTATCCAGAACATCCCGAGCATAGAGCATATAAAATTCACAAAAATAAAGGCTCTCTAATACACTCACAACAGCATAATAAAAAAATTATTTCTAAATTAAAAAAATATAAAACGTATTTAAATGGAGATTTTTCCCCTTGTTCCCAGGTGGTATCACTTCCTTTCCAAACGTCCATCGTATCTTCTCCCAATCAGTGCCCCACCCTTGACCCAGGCGCTCCTCAATAGGATAATGAAAAATCAAATATACTTCAGAGCTAGAGTTAACAGTGAGCAACCTAACCCCCACCCCCACCCCCACACCCACACCAACACCTGGATATATTTGGTAATGTTAATACCATGTATAAACATATATAACTATAAAATTACAACCTCAACAAATAATAATTAAATATAATAATATAAAATAACAAGAGAAAACAACCCCGCTCCTAGAGACAGAAGTAAAATAGAATAAGGTAACCACTTCCCCCCACCAACATTAACTAGACCCCCCCGGCCTATATATACATAGAATAAAAAAAACAAGGGGGGAGAAAATTGTTAAATAGAGAACAAATAAATAAATCCCTCTCCCCACCCCCCCAAGATAATATTAAACAGTAAGGTAAAAAAAGGGATTAATATAAAAAAAGGGGAGGGGAGGATGTAAACCAGAGTGGGGGGAAAGCAAACCAACATCAATTATCTCTTACAATTTATCTAAGAGAGTCCAAAAATTCCTTGGCCTTTTCCGGCGATCCGAAGTTTTACACGGACCCTTCATGGTTAAAGCATAGCGTAACTGGGAAGCACAAGGAGTACTGAATATTTAATTCCCTTAAACACTTCTTCGCCTCATCAAACACCTTCCTCTTTCAGACCAGAGCTGGGGAAAAGTCCTGGAATAACATGATCTTGGATCCTTTATAGATCATGGCTTGCGGATCTTTTCCAAGATTCCTGGAGGCTTCTAAGTGTATCTGCCTCTCCTTATAGCTCTGCAGCCGGAACAGGACTGGGCGGAGACGCTGGTTTGAGCTGGGCCCAGGTATTGCAACCCAGTAGGCCCATTCCACCCTTACCTGGCCTGATCCAGCCTCCAGATTTAAAAGCCGTGGAAGCCACTGTTCAAGGAACACTGTAAGCTGGCCTTCCTCTTCCCATTCGGGAAGGCCCAGCAAACGAATATTTTTTCGACGACCTCGATTCTTGAGGTCGTCAATGTAATTCTCTAAGGTCCAGACGCGTTGTTCGAGAGTCTGGACCCAATCCACGGCCGATTGTGCTGTAGTTTCGGAGGTTGTGACCTTTAGCTCTGCCCCTCTGACTTGGCGCTCGATATCCTTGATGTCTCGGTCGTGCTTTTGCAGAGCGGCCGAGAATAAGTCCCATCGGCTTTGGGATTCTTCAATAAAAGCGTCGATCTTCACATCGAGTTTGGAGATTATTTCCACGAGGCTCGCCACCGTAGGTAAGTCCCCCGGGCGGCTGCGGACGCCTCTGCTGCAGCTGGAGAGGGTGGGGGAGGGGTTCTTGCCTGCTGAGAGCTGCGGGCTCCCTTCCCTTTAGTCATTCTAACTGGAGATTAAATTGCTTAAATTCAATACTAAACAATTAATTACATTAAGTAAAAACTATTTTAAATGATTTGGTGAGTGCGGTGGGGGTGGGTGACCTACTTTGCCCAAGTCTTGGGAGGAGCACTGTAGACTCAGACTTGCTGGGTCGCCGCCATCTTCGATCCCCCAGTCTACAAACCTACCAAACCATCCTTCTATGCCCTCATCCAGCTCCTTTATATAAATGACAAACAACAGTGGACCCAAAAGAGATCCTTGCAGTACCCCACTAGTAACTGAACTCCAAGATGAATATTTCCCATCAACCCCCACCCTCTGCCTTCTTTCAGCAAGCCAATTACTGATCCAATCTGCTAAATCGCCCTCAATCCTATGCTTCTGTACTTTGTGCAATAGCCTACCGTGGGGAACTTATCAAATTCCTTACTGAAATCCACATACACCACATCAACCGCTTTTCCCTTATCCACCTGTTTGGTCACCTTCTCAAACAACTCACAAAGGTTTGTGAGGCACGACCTACCCTTCACAAAACCGTGTCGATTAACCCTAATCAACTTATTCCTTTCTAGATGATTAAAAATCCTATCTCTTATAACCCTATCCAACACTATACCCGCAGTCGAAGTAAGGCTCACAGGTCTATAATTTCCAGGGTTGTCTCTACTCCACTTCTTGAACAAGGGAACAACATTTGCTATCCTCCAGTCTTCAGGCACTATTCCTATAGATAATGACAACATAAAGATCAAAGCCAAAGGCTCAGCAATCTCTTCCCTGGATTCACAGAGAATCCTAAGGTATTTCCCATCCGGCTCAGGAAACCTACCTATTTTTACATTTTCCAGAATCACTAACACCTCCTCCTTATGCAGCTCAATCCCATCTAATCTAGTAGTCTGTATCTCAGTATTCTCCTCAATCACTTTTTCTAGTGTGACACTGATGAAAGGTATTCATTTAGTGTTTCCCCTATCTCCTCTGACTCTGAGCACAACTTCCCACTACTATTCTTGATTGGCCCTAATCTTACTCTAGTCATTCTTTTATTCCTGATATACCTATAGAAAGCCTTAGGATTTTCCTTGCTCCTATCTACCAATGGCTTTTCATGTCCCCTATTCACTCTTCTTAGCTCTCTTTAGGTCTTTCCTGGCTAACTTGTAACTCTCAACCATCCTAACTGAGACATCACATCTCATCCTAACATAACTCTTCTTCTTCCTCTTGACAAGAGATTTAACTTCCTTAGTAAACCACGGCTCCCAAGCTCGACAACGTCCTCCCTGCCTGACCAGTACATAATTATCAAGGACCTGTTGTGAAACATGAAAAGGTTCAGAAAAGATTTACAAGGATGTTGCCAGGGTTGGAGGATTTGAGATATAGGGAGAGGCTGAACAGACTGGGGCTGTTTTCCCTGGAGCGTCGGAGGCTGAGGGGTGACCTTGTAGAGGTTTACAAAATTATGAGGGGCATGGATAGGGAAAATAGGCAAAGTGGGAGAAAGTAAGGACTGCAGATGCTGGAGATCAGAGCTGAAAAATGTGTTGCTGGAAAAGCGCAGCAGGTCAGGCAGCATTCAAGGAGCAGGAGAATCGATGTTTCTGGCATAAACCCTTCTTCAGGAATGAGGAAGGTGTGCCGAGCAGGCTAAGATAAAAGGTAGGGAGGAGGGACTTGGGGGAGGGGCATTAGGAATACGATAGGTGGAAGGAGGTTAAGGTGAGGGTGATAGGCTGGAGAGTGGGTGGGGGCGGAGAGGTTGGGAAGAAGATTGCAGGTCAAGAAGGTGGTACTGAGTCTGAGGGTTGGGACTGACATAAGGTGGGGGGAGGGGAAATGAGAAAGCTGGAGAAATCTGCATTCATCCCTTGTGGTTGGAGGGTTCCTAGGCGGAAGATGAGGCGCTCTTCCTCGAGGCGTCGTGTTGCCATGGTCTGGCAATGGAGGAGGCCAAAGACCTGTATGTCCTTGGTGGAGTGGGAGGGGGAGTTAAAGTGTTCAGCCAATGGATGATTGGGTTGGTTGGTGTGGGTGTCCCAGAAGTGTTCTCTGAAACGTTCTGCAAGTAGGTGGCCTGTCTCCCCAATGTAGAGGAGGCCACATCGGGAGCAGCAGATGCAGTAAGTGATGTGTGTGGAGGTGCAGGTGAATTTGTGATGGATATGGAAGTATCCCTTGGGGCCTTGGAGGGAAGTGAGGGGGAAGGTGTGGGCGCAAGTTTTGCATTTCTTGCGGTTGCAGGGGAAGGTGCCGGGAGTGGAGGTTGGGTTGATGGGGGGTATGGACCTGACGAGGGAGTCGCGGAGGGAGTGGTCATTCCAAAATAGGCAAAGTCTTTTCCCTGGGGTCGGGGAGTCCAGAACTAGAGGGATAGATTCAGGGTGAGACGGGAAAGATATAAAAGAGATCTACAGGGCAACTTTTTCACACGTGTATGGAATGAGCTGCCAGAGGAAGTGGTGGAGGCTGGTACAATTGCAACATTTAAGAGGCATTTGGTTTGGTATATGAATAGGAAGGGTTTGGAGGGATATGGGTCAGGTGCTGGCAGGTGGGACTAGATTGGGTTGGGATATCTGGTCGGCATGGATGGGTTGGACCGAATGGTCTGCTTCCATGCTGTACATCTCTATGACTCTGACTCTATCCTAAATCTTGCCTAATCGCATTGTAATTGCCTTTCCCCCAGCCATAACTCTTGCACTGCGGTATATACCTATCCCTTTCCATTGCTAAAGTGGTCACAATCACCAAAGTGCTCCAAATCTAACACCTGGCCAGGTTCATTACCAAGTACCAAATATACTGTTGCCTCGCTCCTTGTTGATCTGCCTACATACTGTGTCAGGAAACCTTCTTGCACACATTGGACAATAACTGAACCATCTAAAGTACTTGAACTATCATATACTGAGTCAATATTAGGAAAGTTAAAGCCCCATGACAACTACTCTGTCCCGTTTGCTCTTATCCTAGCCTCCGCACCTTTGGAACTATTTGGAAGCCTATTGAAAACTCCCAACAGGGTAACCTCTCCTTTCCTGTAAGTCAGGAAAGCCTTCAGCTCTGGGTGGTTTCAAATGATCAACCTTCCAGTAAACTAGCCAACCACGCTGAACTATTGCACCACAGAGCCGGGCAAGGTAGTCCAGAAAGTGTAAAAATATCAAAACCATATTCCCTCTTTTAAAAAGCTCTCATCTTCTCATAATAATAGTAATAGATTTTCAGTTTATTTCTTCTAAATATTCAACCAAAATAATTACCCTATTATTACATGAAAATAAGTATATTATGGGCCAGAACAAATCTGATCCTTATAATTATTAGATTCCTATATGAGATTGCCGAACCATTTCTGAAATGTGATACACCACTTTCCCCAATTTTTGCAATTCTTTACAATTTACTCTGCAGTGCTTATTGCTAAGAATAGAAACAACTCAATTTGTATTTATATTGTATTATTCATGATTTTGAAATATCCTACAGTATTTCAGAACCAACAATATTTTTAAAACTTCATTGTTATGGGCAATTGCAATATATGTATGGAGCAAGATGGTACAATTAGCGATGAGAAACTTGAGTCTCATTGGATCTTTTATGATTTGGAGGAGCCAGTGTTGGACTGTGGTGGACAAAGTTAAAAATCACACAACACCAAGTTATAGTCCAACAGATTTATTTGGAATCATTAACTTTTGAAGAGCTGCATCTTCATCAGGTAGTTGTGAAGCAGGACCATAAGACACAAAATTTCTAGCAAAAGGTTTGCTCTAATCTTTTGCTAGAAATTCTGTATCTTATGGTCTGCTTCATAACCATCTAATGAAGGAGTAGTGCTCTGAAAGCTAGCACTTCCAAATAAATCTGTTGGACTATAGCCTGGCGTTGTGTGACTTTTAACTGGATCTTTTATGATCACTTAATGGTAAGGCATCAGTTGGTTGTTACACTCTACAAATTGCACTATTGATAAATAATGCCCAGATTCTTTTACTATTACTACATTACAGTGACTGCTGGAAATTGATTTTGAATGGAGGTTTTGTCCACATAGTGCTCTAATTCAGCAGGAATCCTCTCTGAGCAGGTGCTGATAAACATCAGGCCTTCTTCCATTATAACATGCAAATGACTTTACGAACCAGATTTAAGTTGCATTTAGCTGTATTTTGCTTGGATTGTCCAAATTGATTAGACAGATTCTTCATAAGATGCAGAGAAAGATGGAAAGGAGTAGGCATATAGAATCATGCAAAACAAAAATTTTCAGAAAAGAAGAATTAACTTGCATTATAATTTCTCATAGAAACACACAGAGTATGTGGATCAAGGAGCTTTATCGATATGAAGCCAATTTGTTGGCAGAATCAATAACGAGATGTAAATGATAAGTTTAATGATAATTTGAGTTATTTAAAGGATATTTCCAAATATCTTAAAGATAGATTACTATTAAATTATTACTGATTAAGACAGAAATCTCTAATTAATGCTAAATTTATCTGATATTTCTAATATAAATAATAAATTTAAATTCTCATTTTTATGGATAGAACGTTCTTAGTGTCTGAACAGTGATAAGAAAATTGGGAGAAAATGACAAGAATGAAAACAATTAGATTCTCATCATCAAGATAAAATGTTTGGTTTTCTCCTTAAATTTTCAACGCTGCATGAAAAGTTTGCTAGTAAGCAGCAAGGGTTCTATTTGCCTGTGTTAACATCTCAATATAACCAAATCTCTCCTTATTTATATGCAGTTTGCTATTCTCATAGAAACGCACTGAGTATGTGGATCAAGGAGCTTTATTGATATGAAGCCTATTTGTTGACAGAATTAATGACCAGAGACGATATGAATGATAAACCTAATGATAATTTCAGTTATTTAAAGGCTATTTCCAAATAATATTAAAAGTAGCTTACTTATAAAAGTGAGGAAGGCAGTTCCCAACTGGAAGATCAGAACAGTTACCTAATGGCTGCAGTTTTCTGATATCTCTGGGCCTCCATGTTTGCCACCATATTGAACATCTCAGAGTGTGCTCTATACCACCACCTACTACAGCCTTTATCTATGGAAGGCAGCATCATAAAAATGCTAGCCTTTTATCACTGCACATGTAAGAATAAGATATAATAGAAGTTATAATATTGCACTTTGGAACTCATCAACACTGAGTGTTGCAATGCTGTTGGCAGGCTGCTTTGCATGAAGTGGCAAAGACCCATCTCATGCACTGGAACAGGATATATCTCAGGGCTCTTAGCTTGCTTTCTAAGCACTCACTCACTTTGCACCATCTTGGATGCTTATAGGATCTTTGCCTTGCACATTGACAGTTCATCCTGAACTTGTAGGCTCACCATAGTTCTGTCTTCACTTGCCAGAAAGCGAGGTAACTTGTATGGTTGTCAGTAGTGATCAGTTAAAGGGGTGAATACTGTATATTGCTACATGGCACTATGTTATATCAATGACCCATTAGCAACATGTATCAACAGCTTACATGACAAATCCCTGCGTAGGCTTCAACTAAATGATTACCTGAAGGTCGACAGGGAATACTCCTCAATCCAGTCAAGGGGCTGTATGGTCAGTCAGGATGCTGTCATTATCAGTCAAAGGATTGCCCGATCTCAGTCCAAGGGGTTAGACATGGTCTCACAGGCTTTACAAGATCACAGAGCTGTTCTCTCTTACAATGAACTGAAAGTAAGTCAGGACATACTGTTGTACAAAATGCTGCATTTATTTTGGTGATGTGGGATTTGGGGGAACAAGTATCATCAATCATAATGCATTGATAATCATACAACATTTGCATGGGTTGGCTTGTGTAGGATATATCTGAATGAGAACCAATGTCAGATTTCCATGTAAAGGCATCCCATGGCCCACATCCTTCCTATTGTATTGAGGCAATGACATAGTCTTTATGTCTGCTGACTAATTACATTACTAGGGAGCTGTTATATTTCTGCTACAGCCCACACAGAACTATCGGAACCATCAGCAGTAGATCCAGCCATAGCAGGTGCTGTTTTCACTGCAGCAAAATGTTTAACAAAAGAGCAGAGAAATTGAAAAGGCATCAAGGTGAAGGTGACATAATGGAGTGGCAGCAATCTTAAGCAACAATGAAACAGCCTCCACATGTAGAAGTTTCAGCAGAAGATCCCCCCAGGCTGCAGAGGAGTTTCTGGAGGACAGATGTCTACAGATCTCACTGTTAATTCCTCCAGGTGAACAAAGATCAATGCTGTTCCATGGATCCTGGAAGCTGTCATGATAACTATATCTTAGATCATGCTCAGGTTTTTGTTTCTTTCCAAGGGTTGGATGGCTTACAAGGGAGATGAGGCAATCATGGCTGATGACATTGCTACACAACCCCTGAATGAGGCTCAGTGTAGGAAAAATGCAGCCCAGTCTTCCAGCAGACCTCTGACATATTAATCCTTATTAAAATGTATGTTGCTCAAGCCATCTCATGCTGATGTAATATGATTGTAGCTGCATAAGGATTAATGATACCTGGCTCTCAGTTCTCACATTACCAAAAGAAGTGTATTTTGTACAAGAGCATGTTCTGACTTAATTTCAGCTCGTCATGAGAAGAACAGTTCTGTGGTTTGTGAACCTTATGCGAACATGTCCAACTCCTTGGACCGAGATTGGATGATGCCATGACGATTGTGTAGCAGATAACCCTCCTGAAGATGAGGGTTCAATGCTTGGATCAAAATGGGCAGCATTGCAGTACAGTCCAAAATGAGTATGCCCCATAATCTTTGCATGTTATGTTCTGCACAACGAGAACAGGGAAAAGGGGAATTTTGACGGACACCAAAGAAGCAGCAGCCTTCCAAGGAGGAAAATGAAGAAATTGAGCAGAAGGAATATCACCTCCACTATAGAGCAGTGCAGTATAAGGTGTAAGAGGCCTGACAGAATTTAAGTGACATCTACTTCCAATAGATCTGATTTGGATGAAGATATTGTTAATTGACTGTAAATTTATTGATGCTCCAAAGGCAAACTGTCCACGTTTCGTTACAAAAGCAAATCCGTTTTTTTTTGTTTTTTTCTTATATTAGGGAAAAAGTAACTATTTTCAGTCAGAGTTTTTAATGCCATATAGCACTAGGGAAGGGTAGTTTTTGTAGCTTCATTCTTGCAGCTGTAGCTAAAATGACAGTCTGTCAGACAGGTGATGATTTAAAGTGCCAGTATGTACAGATGCCACTTGAAACTACTTGGGAAATACCATCAATAATGTTTGAGTTGGAATCTCTTCATCAGTTGGAGAACAGGCACACTAACATGTTTCCTTGAAGCAGCCAATAGCACTAGCATTAGGGGTCATGATCATCTAAAACCAACTCCACTGGGCTGGCCACATGCTTAGAATGTCTGAGTAACAAATCTCTTTGCCCACCTTTTCTACTTAACTCTTGTCCTTGGACAGCATCTGCAGTAACAAGTTAAGGCCCAGTGTAGACTTGAGTTGAAGCCAGTCAAGATGGCAGTGGAGTAGCAGTACAGCATGTGGGCTCTTAAGCACAGAAACCTGAGCTGGTCTGCTCTATCTGCTTTTACTCTCTCTTCTTTGTTTTTACTTTAACCTAACTAACCTTCTATGGAGAGCTTGGACCACCTAAAGGTGCAAAGCACGTTAGAGGCAAGGTTTGTTCCCGGTGGCTACAGCAGCGCAGGAATTTAAGTCTGTGCTCCCAGCAGCAGCAGAGGATGGTGAGTTTGGGCCCAGTGCGGTCTCGTGGCAGTGGCACCATCATTCAAGACAAGATGGCACCGAAGAATAGTAACACGGTTTAGCAGCAGTGCAGTGAAGAGACTTGAGGCTGGCCAACTGCTTTGTGCTGGTGATGCACTTAGTGTTGGGTTGGAAAAGCCCAGATCCAGGCCCATGGCTAAGCACATAAGAAGGACTGCAATGTTGAACTTTTAATTTTATTTCTTTATTTTTCCACTTTATACATAAAATTTTGAACATAGGGTGGCACCAGACTTTGTACACATTTCACTGTACTCCTGTGTCCCTGTACTTCAGTGCACATTGACAATAAAACCTAATTCTAATTCTCAAAAAAAAACACCTCAAGGTAGGCACTTGAATGAGAGGAGGACAAAGGAAGTATATCAAAGACTCCCTGAAAGTATATCAAAGTATATCAAAGACTACCTGAAAGAAATGCAACATAGATGTCAAAACATAGCAGACCATCCTGCAGAAAAAAAAACAGTTTGGAAGAACCTCCTGGGTGAAGGGACAGAATTCTTTGAGAACACTTATCGGCAAAAGGAAGGAAGAAAAGTAACTGGAGAAAGGACTGCCCAGTTATCGCAAGGCTATGTACCAATTCCACCTCCTGGTAACATCTGCTGTTGGGGCTGCCATGGTTAAAAGAAGCATAAAATGACTAAAATTGATTTTCAGTTGACATAAAATGAATGAGGATTTGCAGCTGAAGTAGTAGCTTGTTTAGTGTATTGAAGTAAACCATAAGTTAGAACATTGTAGCTTTGTTGATAGAATATATTCAAGGTAACAAGATTAAGGATAGTACACAAAGGGTCCTGTTACAAACACACAGCTGTAGTTGTTTATGCAGAGACAGCTGGATAAGGACCACTGTGAGTATGGTGGAAGTGAGGACTGCAGATGCTGAAGATCAAAGTCAAGATTAAGTGATGCTGGAAAAGCACAGCAGGTCAGGCAGCATCCGAGGAGCAGGAAAAGCAACGTGATGTTTTGGCAGGAGCCCTTCATCCTTGAGTATGCTGACAGGAGAATTTCACACCCAACTGATTTAAGGTCTGAGATCCATCATAAATAAAAGGTCTGTTTACTTTTGTTAAGATTTCCAAATGATCATGGTTACAATTTTGACTTTCAATATATATAGATAATACATAATTTTCATTTAAGGAAACACAATAAGCATTAAAGAGGTTTCACTAAATTTTGCTGAACAGACAGCCTTAGAAAGTAAGGGAAGGCCCCGAAACTGCTTACAGGGAGAATTGGATTACAGATATAGAAATCAGCAGACACTGGAATAGGGATTGAATAAGATGCAATACAAAGGTCCAAGGATAAAGATTGAGATGTCTAGTAAACACTGAGGGCATGGGAATACCTGGGGTTGTCCTTAAGGCTGCCCATCACTGTCCATACAGTCACATGATTGAGTGTGTATATAATTAATTAATAATATGATTGCTCTGTAATTGTTTAAGATGAAATAAAATAAATGTATAGAAATGTATGTCTTCTTGCCTTAGTTCAGAGAAGATGCTTCAGGCCCCCCAGATCTTCTACTGGTGTTACATCAATAAACTCTTCCATGATGGAAGTGGACTCTGGATGTTGAGTCAGCTGCCAAATCTGTGGTTAGAGTTGAGCCTCTAGCATTAGACTCATCACACAAGGACCCACAAAACCCGTGTCCAGTGACATTGAATTTTCTAGGTGAGGCCTCTTTGTGTCATCCAGTTATGGGAAAGATGTTGTTAAACTGGAGAGCGTTCAGAAGAGATTTACCAGGATGTTGCCAGGTATGGAAGATTTGAGTTATGAAGAAAGACTTTTTTTGGCTTGAGGATAAGAGGTTGAGAGGCGACCTTATAGAGTTTTATAAAATAATGAGAGATAGAGTTAAAGGTCTTTTTCCCTAGGTTGGGGGATTGAAAGAAAAACGGGCACATTTTTAAGGTGCGAGGCAAAAGATTTAAAAAAGACATGAGGGCAACATTTTTATGGAGTAGTTCATGTATGGAATGAACTTCCAGAGAAAGTGAAAGATATGGGTACAATTGCAATGTTTAAAAGACATTTTGGATATGTACATGAATAGGAAAAGTTTGGAGGGCTATAGACTGTTTGGTTTGTTTCCATGTTGTATAACTCTAGGTGGACAATCAGACTATTTAGCAAATGATTGCTGATGGTGAAAATGATATTTACTAACGTGATATTCTGTTTACAATTAAGTGTCACCTATGATACCTCTGTATCCCATTCATGTTTCCTTTATCCTTATGCTTCCAATATATCTTAATGCAGTTCCTCAGTATGCAGATGGGTAGAGGAATCTGCTCCATAATGGCTTGTTAGGTGTAAAGGTTTGCTTGGATGTACCTGAGTCATTTGTAGCTAGAGGCTTCAGACATACAGAGAATTTTCTATCCTGATGTAGAATCATCCATCTTGGTTTCCTTGAAATGCAGGGTTACCTGAAGTGAGGTCAAGGTCCCTCATCACACTGAGCACCAAATAGCCACTGAGCAATTTCCTCCACTGACTAGATACCAACATAGCTATTTGGACTTCCAGAAGCATGAAGCACTGTACTAATAATGTTCTTGGACTCATTAAATTTTTGATTTGGTTTCCCAATAGTCTCTGATAAACCTCCTTCTGTGCTTGTGTCTGTGCAATTCAGTAATGTTACGAATGGTCAGGACCATGGAATGCTGTCCTGACTGGGACTGAGCAGGTGTCTGGTATCCACCAGTCCTCTGAGTGTCAGAGAATATGGGCATACCTTCCTTGGCCAGCTGCAAAGATATATCAGTAATGTGCTCACTAGAATGCACTCCTAATTGTAATCAGCAGAAGTACCAACTGAGGTGAAAGTACGAGCTGGTGGAGGGTGCAAAAGATAGCCTTGGCAAGTAAATTCTGAAGAATCTGTGCCTTCTTTCTCAGAGATAAAGGAGGATCTAACATTAAGAGACATTAATTTCTAAGTAATTTTCTCCTACTCTCCCATATTCTTTGATGTCATTAGTCTGCAGAAACCATTCAATTTCTGTCTTGAACATGCTCAATGATTGAGTTTCCATAGCTTTGTCAAGTAATGATTTCCAAAGATTGACCACCTCATCTTAGTTGAAATGGCCTGACCATGACTGTTTTCTGAGACTGTTTTCTATGGCTCTTGGATCACTTAGCTAACAGTGTTATCTGTCCTGACACAACCTATAAGAATTTTATAAGTTTCAATGAGTTTATCCCTTATTCTCATCTTTAATATTGTTTTCTATGTCCCATTCAGTGTCTGATTAAGTGTTGGTCAAACTTCCCTTTCACAGCATACCTTCTTCCTCACTGACTGGCTCTGGTTCCACTTTACCCTATACAGATTCCATCTGAAGTTCTATCCTTCATGTTTTGAGTCCACCAGGTTTACAGGCAATCCAGGATGTATAATACTCCTCACACATTTGCTCCCAATGCATCCTGAGACCCACACATTACCATATATCACCACATGTGACCCTCCTCTCTATCAGCACTGTCTCACAAGACCTCGAAACTGTCCTGGTCATCAGTTGCATTTCGTTTTTCATCTCATTTGACACTTTAATAAGAAACAGTTTTTCTTCCTTTCAGGTGTTAAGAAACATTAAGTTTCAAAACTCACGAATACCAAAATGCCTTGGATTCCTCCTACCCTCCCTTTCCTTCAGACTCCGTCCCCTCTTTTAACATCACTCCTTGCCATGTATTCACCAAACCCTCTGATGTTCCGCTCTCTGATGCTGATTGTTCTGTGCTCAGCAAGGGTCTTTGTTTATCCTTTACATCCCTCACCTCAGTAAATTTGGCACAACTTGATATTGATCTCTTATTTTATCATCTTTACAGAAAATAGTTGAGGCTAAAACATTGAATATTTTCAAGAAAGATTTAGCAATAAAGGGCTCAAAAGACATGGGGTGACAGCAGAACAGGATACTGAGTTGGATGATTAGCCCTATTTATATTGAATGATGGAACAGGTTTGAATTTCTGAATGGTCTACTCTTGCTCCTATTTTGTATTTATCTATGTTTACAGATAATCAATCCCAGTGAATTCCTATATTAACTCTTCAAATCCTTACTACCTGACTATTTTCAGTTTTGATAGCCTGGAGACTTCTTTCCAGTTTTGATGATCTAAACCTCTTTTCAGTTCTACCTGCTATCAAACAACAGTTCTCACAGCTCAGAGACTTCACAAACCAAAGCCTTTCTGCGAAGGTGGAACCATTCTCCTGAGGTGAAATGTGATTCGAAACAGAATTCAAACAAACTATTGGCCCTTGTTTTGTTTTACCTGTTTGTATTAAAAGCATGTAATTAACAGCACAAGTCATTCTTTCTTGGATATCAAGAAGGAAGTTCACTGTTCCAAATGACTTTCGTGCTCTTAAAAACCTTCTTCACAGAACTAAAACAATATATCTAAAAACAATGTATTAAATTCTGATTTTGTTCAAATTTTTTTTTGGGCTGTCCTGCACCTGCCACTGTATGTTAAAATCTTGAAACTGATTCTATGTCGTTTGAATCAGGATGTGTAGTTGTACTTGTAAATGTTTATGCCATTTCAAAAGGTTTTCAAGCACATTGTTTTGTAAGTAAATTACAATATCATGGTATCAATGACACAGTAACAGCTCATCACATCATTGCCATAATACTGAAAGATTTTTGACATGTGGAAAATACTGCTAAATTGCTAGGAAGACAAAAAACATTTGAACAGTTGAACTTTTAATTGGACTATTTCTATGTAGGAAAAATCCAGGAATGGTGAGTGGGATGTCAATGTTTGCAAAGAGTTTGCATGCAATAGTCATTCTTGTAACAGTATGAATTCTAATACTATTTAACTTAGGTTATGAGTACTGTAAAAGGGCTCCTCACCTTAAAAGAAATCTGCATCATGCTTGTCAACTTCTGCCGTTCTCTTGCTTTTAGCCAGCACCTCATTTCACTCGTGCCCTGACTGAGAGAAGATCAGTGGGACCATTGGATGAGCATTTCAATCTGATTATATAACAATTGTAAATCCAGATAAGGCAATCAACTATAGGATGGTGCTCAAGGTTCTAAAAACTCATCTTGTTTTATTAGTTATTTAACCTGTGTTTAGACACAGAATCTCCGACAAGCAGAATTCCACTAAATAAAATCTCCTAAGCTGCTCAGTTTTTTTCTTGATGGTCTGTTGGTCAGTCAGGCCTGTTAGCAGTACTGCACAGGTATGGTTCTTGACTTTCTCATTGATACACACTGCAGATTTGTTGGCTTTTTCAAATAGCTGTTCTGATTCAGTATGTAGATGTACCTAATAGAGAAGGTGCAAAACTTGACCTATTCTTGGAAATAAGGCAGGGCAAGTGATAGAAGTGTCAGTGGGGGAGCACTTTGGAGCCAGAGACCATAATTCTATTCATTTTAAAATAGTGATGGAAAAGAACAGACTGAATCTAAAAGTTAGAAATTCTAAATTGGAGGAAAGCCTATTTTGATGGTGTTAGGCAATAACTTTCAAAAGTTGATTGGGGCAGATGGTTGCAGGTAAAGGGACGGTTGGAAAATAGGAAGCCTTCAAAAATGAGATAAAGAGAGTCCAGAGATAGTACGTTCCTGTTAGGGTAAAACAGCAAGGCTGGTAGGTGCAGGGAATGCAGGATGATTAGAGAAATTGAGGTTTTGGTAAAGAAAAAGAAAGAAGCATGTGTCAGGTATAGACAGCAGAGGTCAAGTGAATGCTCAGAAGAGTATAAACGCAGTAGGATTTTATGTAAAAGGGAAATCAGGAGAGCAAAAAAAGGCATATGGCATAGCTTTGGGAAAGGGTTCAGAAATTATTTACAAGGATGTCGCCAGGGTTGGAGGGTTTGAGCTCCAGGGAGAGGCTGGATAGGTTGGGGCTGTTTTCCCTGACATGTCGAAGGGAGCAGAGTGACCTTTTAGATGTCTGTAAAGTCCTGAGGGGCATGGATAGGGTAAATAGACAAGGCCTTTTCCGTAGGGTGGAGGAGTCCAGAACTAGAGGGTAAATGTTTAAGATGAGTGGGGAATGATTTAAAATGGACCTGAAGGGCAAAAGTTTCACGCAGAATGGTGTGTGTATGGCATGAGCTGCCAGAGGAAGTGTTGGAGGATAGTACAATTACAACATTTAAAAGGCATCTGAATGGGTACATGAATAAGAAAGATTTAGAGGGATATGGGCCCTAAGTTTACAAATGGGACTTGATTAATTTATGATATCTGATCAGCATGGATGAGTTGGACCAAAGTGTTTGTTTCTGTTCTCTATGACTCTATGACTGCATGTATTTCTAATACTGAGCTGCCAATCTGTAGGCAGGCTCTATGATATTGGAATCATTGAACTCAGTCAGCTCTGAAACTGATGCTCCATAAAGTTTATCCAATTCTATTTCCACTTGCTCATTTTCACATGTTCTGGGTTTTAACATGAGCTTCATTGGAAAAACCATTGTGGATTCTTGGAAAAGTAGCCTTGAAAAGAAAGATTATAACTACCATCTCATCATTGATGATTTATTGAGTTACACTAAGTAGCTGCCTCCTTAAGCACAATATTAAGGTTAAATGAGTTCTAAACAGAATTGTTATTTGAAATAGTTTTTCAATTATTTTTATTCTGTTTTAGAATTAAATTAGACATATAGAAGACAAACTTTGTACAAATTTTACCGAAAAGTAGATGTTTGTTAAAAGTGATAAAGTATGCAAAAATCTCTCAACTGTAATAACTACATTTAGCAAAAAAAAGTGTACATTAGCCAAAAATGAAAAACTTATTAAATTGTGCTCTAAACAGAACTTGGATAATCAGCCAGGTGGTTTCCATTCACTTTCGTACCATCTGAATTAGAAAATATTGCTGTCTCCAGTTTATTTTGTGAGCAGCACTTTAATGTCCAATTTCAATAATTGACTTATTTTCAGACCTTCAGGGTAAATATTAGATTTTGAGATCAAAAACATTTTAACATAAGCTTCAAACAAGCTTTTTTGGTTTAAACTGACCACATGACACCACCAGTATATCATTCCAGAATATCAAAATTTTAACTAATCCTCTGAAAGCTAATTTAAATCTATTAATTACAGTATTTGGTGCAAGCTCTTTCATTATTATGTATGTATGAGTGCAAAATGCTCCACTTTGTTGCATTGAATGATGTTGCTATGGAAACCAGATTTAAAAAGATGATTGAAAATGCTAATGCAACATAAGGCAGTATTTAATCGAGGTAGTGGGAGTCTCAGTGGCTGTCTGTGGAATTGGTGAGAGCCCTTTTACTTTCACTTAAGTCCAGCACTTTACTGCATAACAGGGTCCTTCACTGGGATCAAGGGCCCTTGAGTCAGAAGTCCATCTACTGAAGCTGCTAGCCAGTCAGACATCAGTAGCTGCATTGAACTGCAGCGCTAAAAGAGAGGCAGTGGTTGATGTTGGTACACCACCCACCTGAGCCCTTGAATTGTAGCTGGATCCTAAGTCACCAATAAGTGACGGCAGATGGCAGGTAGCTCAAACCCTCCAACCCTGGAACATCCTTGCAAATCTTTTCTGAACCCTTTCAAATTTCACAACATGCATCATATAGGAGGAAGACGAGAATGCACACATTCCAAAAGTGGATATTGCGTGGGTGGGGATGTGGAGCCAAGTCAGTAGCAAGGCCAGAAAGTGGATTTGAGCAGGCAACCCCACTTCCTGATGCCATGTCCCCAATCAAATACTGAGTGCCATTGAGCAGACTGGGAGTCTGTTAGCAGCCCCACAAGTTTATTTGCTGTAATCTTCAACTGATTACTCTCGATTGGCATCTATATCTGCTGGCCGCACTACATTCTGGCCAGTCTACTGATCCCATCCAGTGGTAACACTACACAAGTCTGGTCCGAAAATGAAACCTGTCTTGATAGATCAAGGGCTGAATCTTAATTTCCTTCGCTAAGTGTCAGTTTTGTCAAGTTTTTTCAGAGGGTTTCACATCATGATGCTTGGGGACGCCTACCACCTTATTTTACAAAACCTACCTGATTTGTTATCTGTCCCTCTCTCACAGTCTAGCATGATCATACCATTTGCTATTTCCAAAACAACTCACCACTTCCTGGATATCCCAGAATTTTCCCACATCGTGGTGTAGAACCATCTTTAAAAAGATATTGTGCATCCAGACAAGAGCTTGTCAGTCTGGAGCTGCCCTGCATGGTTGCTGACATTGGTCCTCGATGTGGCAGACAATGGAAAATTGGTGCGTCTCTTTGTGGGCAGGAACATGGAGATGCTGTTGATTTGGATGGGGTGATGTAAAGGCAGAACATCCTCTTCTCCTAGGCCAACAGGGAATCATGCCAACCTGGACCAGGGTTACCATTCAGGCCAGTGCAGTCTCAATCATCTAAAGGAATGCACAGAATGAAGGAGGAAGATCAATGACCTTCTCCACTCTACCAGTGAAAGTGCACCATCCTCTCATTGATATCTCACACTCACTCTATCTCTGCTATTGTACACCCCATTTCCTGCAACATCTTCCCTACTCACTCGCATCCTCACTAACATTTGACCCTGATGAAGCCCGAATCTCTTCTGCACAGCGTACACCTCAGGATGCATCCACATATGCACCAAAAGTAACAGTGTGTCACCCACGTTTCTCTCCCTTACCCACTATGTGCAGAGTTTCCTGACTCTGGGATATCTGGTCGGCATGGACGGGTTGGACCGAAGAGTTCCATGCTGTACACCTCTATGACTCTATGTCCAAGTCCCTGTGCTGTTTTCTTTTTGCAGTCAGTTGCCATACTGATCAGTCACTGAAACAAATTCACGATTCTGCAGATATTCAACAGCTAGCATTTTTTAAACACAGAGAGAAAAAATGCTCTTAATACAAACAACAAAGCCAAGTTTCAAACTGCTGCTGAACACTGTCCTTTTACTGTTAGTCAATTCCAGCGAAATTTCACTCTTATCTCAAGTTTTAAAATTAACAGATTGCTCTCAGCTTCTTGTCCTCAGGCTGTTGTTACGACATGGCGGTGAACCCTTCTATTAATTAAACCAAACACCCAGAAAAGTCCACCTCGCCTCATAATCTGTTAAAATATGAGTAACAGAGAACTCCCAAATTCCACTATTTAAAGAAAATAATATCAATTTATTCTTTAACTCTAAAAGTGAACATTAAACAACAAATATTCACATCTCTAAGCCCCCCTTTCTCTAAACTGTTTATTACCTGCCTCCAAACCTATAAAGATATGCTGTTCCAATAAAACACTACTTAAAATTACATCAACTTAATTTCAAAACCATACGGCGGCTGTCATCTTCAGTGAAATTCTTCTTCCAGCTAAAGATCTCCCTGGGTTATCTTCTTACATTTTACTGTGAAGACGTTTCATATAAAAAGGTACCTTTGGTAGAGAGTGTTTCAATGACTTGGGTCTCTCTGTTAAGTGCAGTTGCTCTGTCTAATTTTCAAAATGCCTATCTTTTTTATATTTTCTCATTTGTTTGAAGTTGGCAAAACAATAAATACTAACCTGATTGCGTTTTAGTATCCTGGGGCATAATTTAAACTGATTGGTTAAATTTGAGTTATTGTCAAAACAGCAACTAATTCAGGTATCTATTTCACAGCCAAATGTTGCATATTTTCATTTTTCCAGTACACTCTGAGACTGCCATCTAGACGTATAACAGATGCTTGTCAGTTCTCAGTACAGAACAGCATTCACTCTCTCTTAAAATTACAGTACATGTCTTTAACTTCAAAACATTGTAGAGACATTTTCAGGATGCATTTCCAAGTCCACTAGCCTAAACATTTTACAATACCTTTCATGAAGCTTTTCGTAAGAAAGTGTACAAGCCAACTGATCATGTGATGCTGACGCGGAGTCTAGGCATCCGGGCATCACGATACCTAGTGCCAGGGATGACAATCACATAACAGTGAACTGGAGTACGCTTTACAAAAAAAAAAGGCAGAAATTCACAAATCGCTTTATAGACAAATCGCGTTTAATGAATGAGTGTTATAGGAGCACTACCTGTATATGCAAGGGAAGGCGTGTATCAAAAATATAAATCATGGCCAATAAAGATCGAATGGAAAACCTTTGACAAGTTTAAGGGAATTAAAATAAATGAAGCCCCATGCTTGGATGCAATTTGTCCAGTGTTTTGAAAAAACTAGGAGAGGAGATTTATCTGGTCATTTTAAAAGAATTCATAGAAATTGATGTCAGATGTTCATGTAGAACCCTTACTCATAAGAGTATGATAAAACAAATTCAAACAATGGCAAACTATTACAGTTACTAATCCATTTTAAATAATGGAAATGATTGTCAGCAATAAGTTTGAAGATTTTTTGAGCAGTAATCTAGTAAACAGAAGATTTACATTTGTGAGGTCCAGTATATTTCACTTCCTTCTAAGCTGGACACACTTATTAAAAGGAGGTGTCAGCAGAAGAAACTCTTGTCCTTCAACTCTCCAGTTCTCACTTATGGATTTAGAGTAGTTAGTTTGGGCATACCAGCAGAGATCTCCTAGATCTTGAATTGGCAGTTATGAAAAATTAGGTGGACAGGCCCATCAAATTCAGCTGGTGTGATGTAACAATGCAACCCTGAACACACTTGTGAAACATGGGAATGCTGGAGGAGGCAAAAGATTTTAACAAATTCATACGACAATGGTTCAGAAGGTGGACAACGTGTATGATATGATTAGGACACAGTTAAAACAATGGGCAATTGGCCAGTTACCTGTGAAAAGTCAGAAATCTCACATAATATCAGCTCCATATTTAATAATAGAAAGTCATTGCTGAAGTATCAGGAGATGCAAAAGAGATTGGACCGCTTCTCACCAGTTCAGTTGTAAATAGTAATAGGGAAAAGGAATTTAGTTGTCTAATGAAGAAATCAACAAATCTGTGATGAATTTATCTTATTCTCACAAGACAGGTAAGCTTCTGAGCCTGTTACATTGGATGCAAGAGGTTGTTCCTTAAGAATAGGAACGTATCAAGATTTTGTATTTGGTGAAAAACTTCAATGATTCTTGTACGTAATGAATAGACATACTAAGACTTGCAGAAATAAAATGGTAAGAATCTTGTAAGATGGACAAGAAGAATCCAAAACAGAAGTGGCTGGAAAAGATCAGCAGATCTGGCAGCATCTGTGCAGAGAAATCAGAGCTGATGTTTCAGGACCGGTGACCTTTCCTCAGAACAGCTGGTGGCTAGGAAAATGTCAGTTTAAATGCATAGGATAGGGTTGGGGGAGGGTTAAGGAGTAAATGATAGGTGGAGAAAGAGCCCAAAGAGGGAGAAGAACTTTTAGACAGACAAAGGACAAAAAGAATCATATGTGTTTTGCTTCTTGAAAGATGAAAAGCAAGTTACTGGAGTAGAAATCTTTGTAAACAAAGGATATAAGAGATAAATTCAAGATTATTGGCCAATCTCAGAAAGAATGATTATAAGTAGGAAAGCATTTGATCTGCTTGTCATACATGTTTATATTCTGACATAAAATCACAGTGAATATGGAATAGAGACATTTTATGGTGTCAATATGAAGTGTTATAATGAAGTTAAATCAACTAATGTAGTAATTGTAATGATTGACTTAATCACTGAAACTGATGAAGAAACATCAAGAATGAATGTCGGTTGTTGTGGAAATTAAATTGACTCGACTCAACTGCTAGCAAGAGCAAAGAAAAAGCTTTTTTCTTTGCTTACACATGCAGGGATGGGGGGGGGGGGGGGTGGCAATACAATTGGCAAAGACGCTTTGTGTAAGGACCATGAACAAAATTCACATATTCGTTTTATACTATTCTTATCACACACTCAAGGACAAGGGCTTGGAAATAGTCAAGATCTTATTTTTCAAATCCCTTGCTGTGGACATAACTGTCTTTATGTTTTCCTTAGCTTTTTGCTGAATTCGGCTGCTCGCAAGGCCAGGTTGAATGTTTGCAAAGTTCAGTAAAGTATTAAATCTAGCAAAGCTTTCCCTTTCAGATTTCACAGTAAATGTTAATTTTTGTTAATTTTTCATTACATTTTCCCCATTTTTGTCATTTTACGATAACAAGGACAACACCCCCCAAAACATACAGAGCAAGATAGCTATACATCAAAAATGCTTAGGGAACACCAGGCCTTTCCTCAGACCTAGCTGTAACACAGCTTTGTGGTGGTATCGTCACTTGTCCTGGTGTGCCCTGTACACAGCCCATCTTCACACGTCACATTTGTCAATGTCATGGTAGGGTGGGGTCCATGCAATCGGATTTTCTGCTGTGGGGTTACTGATAGTTTTACCATTTGGTATCATAAGCAAAAGACATGGGCAGGTACAGAAGCAGGGTCCTAGACAAAGCACTATGAGTAAGACCAGTCCTACAACTCGTAGAACATGTAGGATCCAATACCCCCATCCTCCCCAAAAAGGAGGTGAGCCATTGGAACCAGGAGTCATCTGTTAGGGGAGGCGGTCATATCGCTGCCTTCAGATGATTTATTACACCAGTGATATTTGGTCTGATTATTGATAAAGGAACAGGCAATGTTTATGATCGTACCATTTGCATAGGTTGCTGAGCAAGAGTCATTGTTCAAGTACAGTGTTGTAGTACACTGGGAGATCCCCAAATGGAGTCTCCCCCGATTGGTGCAAATACACATTTCTCCCCTGCCTTCCACTATGTCGAATGCTGTGGTCGGGAGTGTGTCAGCCTTGGGACTGCAGTTAGCCTTGAGTTTGGGTGGTGGTGCGAGATTTGCCTCAATTGCTCCCGCTATCAGGGTCAGGGTAGTCGCCACCCGTGGAAGCAGACAGCTAGCATTTCTCGCCAGGCTCTCTGTGATTGGTTCGGCAGTCCACCATTGGGCTGTGTGCAAACATATCCAACAAGGGTAGCCAACGTCTAATCTCCGGTGTTATATTAGGGCCAAAGCACATGCTCTGTTCCCTTCACATCTAGCAATGGCCCTTCACACCTCCATTTACGCCATTTATCTCCTGAAGGGCCAACTCCACTCCCGAGTTAGACTTGCTGTCTAGCCCTGGCCGACTCCCTTCAGGTTCCTTGTGACATTAATGCCCTCTGCACTGCTTGGGTTAGGTCCATGATCTGATTTGGTTGGTTGCCATGCCCCGGTGCTATTATCTTCCATAGGAACTTCTGCACTGCATCTCGGTTGGGGGGGGGGGGGGGGGTGGGGTAGGTGGCGGCGGCGGGAGGGGGGGACTGTGGGGAGGTTGATTGCGCTTGTGCAGTTGTGCTACTGTATCACTATATTCACCTGACCATAGATGTCAGAGAAGGGTCTATCTATTCCACACCACCAGACTCCCTCATCTTCTGAGTCTTGGATATTGTCATCTGTGCCCTGGCACCTCCTGCCTTGATCATAGAACAATCTATTTCCTGTGTCAGGTGTCCCTTTTGCTATGGTGGCTACTACTAAGTGCCAGTCACTGGCGCCGCAAGGATCCCTACATAAATATTTATTATCCCATTTATAGTTGTCCTGGTTTCTAAACGGCCATGGATCACATGTAAAGGTCCCCTTAGCACCCTCAGTTAAGTTTACCTTCTGCGGCAGTATCCCAGACACCCCTGCTCTTATGAATAGCCCTATCAGGGCACTTGCTAACAGTGTGAGCAGGGGCAGCCCCATATTTGATGAGGCTTCTAATCACTGCTTGCACTTAATTGGTTCCGGTGTTGTCCGATGTCTCCTCAGGCCCAGCTACACATTTGCAATGGCTGGCGTGTATCCACATGGCTCTTTCAGCAATCTTAACAGCTGTATGTGTTGTAAGGAGCACTTGAAATGATCCCAGCCACCTCTTCGCCTTCCAGTTTTTTCTTCTGAAGTCTTTCACCACTATCCAGTCTCCAGGTTTTAGATCATGCAAACTAATATAGTATAGGGGTTGGGAACGTCTGAGGCACGTGGGACAACAGTATTATTGACTGCCTGCAGGTCTTGAACAAACCTCCAATCCTCCGGTTGACCTGGAATGTTTGCCTTTTTGACTGGAAAAATTGGCATCCTCACCAGTGAGTTTTCACAAGGGATTATCACTCCAGCCTTTAGGAGGGATTTAAAGACTGGAGAAATTCCTTCTATGGTCTCGGGTTTTAATGGGTATTGTACTCTGCTAGGACGATACTCAGACACTGGGGTTATTCTTATGGGTTCACAGCCTCGTATGAGCCCCACATCATGTTTACCTTTTGCCCACAACTGAGTAAGGATTATTTTTAATCTTGGGTCCGAGACTTCTATCTTAGGGAAACACCAGACTACCTTCCTGGGCTCTTCAGGGCTAGCAGGGTTTTCCTGGACTGTCGTATCTGCCTGAGTTAGCAAATTTAGTTTCTTCCTATATGTCCGCATATCTGCATTGAACCAGATAGCCACATCATCCCTGAAGACCCAACCTTTCGTTCTTTGTGCCTTTAGCACCCATGGTCCCAAATCCTGCCACTGGATTTGGATGCCTTCACCAGTGACTCGTGAGGCAAAGAGCCTTCCACATCAAAAAGATTGGGTCTACTTGCCGTCACAGATACTTTAGATAAGTTCACACTGACTGCACATCTGTGATCACTCCAATAAAATTCACACAATAATAACTGACCTGTATGTGTCTGTGTGCTGTGCAGTGCAGCATGACCCCAGCAAGAAAATAGGTGTTAATAGGATTAATTGGAAGGCTCTTTACTAGTTTCTGTCTGTAGGCCAGAAGGTCTGTAGGTCTGAAGGCCCATTACTAGTTTCGCACAATAGGGGTGCGGAAAATCTCTTTCGTACCATGACTCCTGATACCCCTATTGTGTTCAGGAACCTTCCACTCTTCTTTATTTGCGTCGTTTGTCTGAACTGGCTTAATTTAAGGACTTAATACATTGCCCCTGTATCTACCAATAAGGTAACTAGTGAACCTTCCACATATAACATAGAGGTGAGCATCGACTTATATGCATCATTGTTATATTGAACATATAGTCCACACTTCGCAATCTCAGTGCTCAGTATGGGGGTGGGACTTGTTTCGGTGCCCATAAGTTTAGTAGAAGAGATTAGCATAAGCGAGTCTTTGTTGCCAAGCATAAGGGAAAGAGGCTTACCTGTACCTTGCGGGCTGCCCAACTCCACCTCAGCCTTCCCCTATCAATCACCCTGCTGTCCAGCCTCCAGGGCCAGTTGGGACCATCTGTGTGGGCACTGTTTTGCCCACTGGTCCATTGTTCCGCAAACAGCACCCGCCAGATTTACCTCTGCCAGCGCCTCTTCTGCTCTCTTTTACTGCAGCACCTCTCTCTAACAGCTGGGCAACCATCTGCATCAGAGTAAGCTGAGCTTTTTGTGCTTGCTGTTCCATCTTCAATTTCCACTTTTCCTTCTCTTGGGCCAGCAATTTTTCAGCACGTATCGCCTGTTGTTCTATCAAATTCAGCTTTCCCGTGTCCCAGGTAATACATGTGTCCTTTACCTTTTTCAATATTTCGTCCTTCATTCTGTTGATGAAGCTGTTCCTCAGGTGTACCTTATACGGCGTGATTTCTACCGCCGTTATGTCTTTGGTGGTCTCAGTCCTCTGTGGGCGATATGGACTTCAGTGAGGCGTGTAAGGTACTGGGACACTATCTCACCTTGTTGTTTACACACTGCGATTTTGGTCATGTCCATTCGCACTGGGTATGCCTCCCTACAGACGGCTGCAACAAAAGCATCTAGGTCTCTGCCCTCTCCCGCTTGTGGGTCAGCTGCTCTAGCATGGACATTTACGGCTGACAATTGTACTTGATTTGGTGACATTGGCACCCAGTTTTCATCCCAGGAGAAGTCTCATCTCACGTGACATGGGACAGTACTCAGTACAGAACTTTGTCAATTCTTCGGCGAACTTATTACCTCCAACCTCGCATGGGTCAGGCAACTGCCCATAGGCACTTTCCAAAACCTTCATGGACCATGGTCGGTGGACCAGCACTGGGCGCCCTTCTGGACCTACAACCTCAATCATTGGTGCTTGCCGAACTACCTGGTTAGATGATCACATGTCAGTACTCTCACTGTCTGACTCATCATCTGTTGTGGAGTGATCACGGACAGGCCCTGGATGCCTTTCCATCTTGGAGTGGCCGTCCTTCTCTTGGGCTTCTTGCTTCAATTGATTGTGGGAAGGATATGCTATTGGTGATCTAGCAGACCATGAGGCTGCGGCCGCTGACTTGGAACCTTTGCCAGGCCGGTCTCGTAGAGGGGTTATAGGTCTTGGAGAGCAGTCATCAAGGTCAGAATCTAGAACAGACTTAAGAGACTGTACAGTTTTATTAGATTGTTTTCTGTGCGCATCTGCATGTGCACGAGTGTTTGTAAGCGTATTTGATCTGTCTTTTACTTGAGATTTCCTTTCCCTGATATCAGCCTCAGCTTTCCACATGTTATAAGCACTCCAATTCACAAGTTCTATTTTTTCCTTCCATTTCTCCTTCTCTTTCTCTTCCAACCTTAACCTCAATACTTCCAACTGCCTTTTACTAAAACATCCCCCCTCTGGAAAACCACATTCCTTAATCCACAATTCTAATTGCTTTTGGGTGTAATTATTTAGCATGTACTGTATTTTTGGTTGACCATTCCAAGTTCTCTGTGGACCCTCTTTTTGTTTGCTCTTGCTGGAGCCCATTTTCAGAGTTACTGGAAAAGTGTTCAGCTCTCTCTCTCTCTCTCTCTCTCTCTCTCACGGTACTGTTATCTTTTCCCTTTGACTTGCTTTTGCCTCCGGAGGTCCCCTCTCGCATTGGGCGCGTCCGCCTCAATGCCTTGGTTTTCGTAAACCAAGAAACCACGTACCCGGTACGTCTTTGGCAAGTCCAACTCAGCCAGTGGTGATTCCAAGTCTAAAACCACTCTTAAAATTGTTGTGTCTTAAACACTCTAGAGACAAAAAGACCTTCCCTTAGGTTTTACTCAAATACCACACGAGAGTTCACTGGACCCTTTTTCTGCTTTATTTATTCTCTTAAAATGAGTCTTTATGTAGGATTACTTAAGCCACAACTCTTACCCCAACCCTATTTGATCCGAACCCCGGCGCTGGGCCGATCCACAGATTCCCAGTTCTCTCACGCAAAAGGGCTAATTCAGCGCTCAAGATGAAGTGAAAGACCTTCAAGGCGCTGTCACCTGCGCCTCCTGGGAATCTTCAGAATCTCACCCAGTCACAGGGTCTCGGGATGAGCCCCCAAGACTACTATCGTGGAAATTAAATTGATTTGACTCAACTGTTAGCAAGAGCAAAGAAAAAAGCATTATTTTTTTAACCTCTGCATGCAGGGGGGCCAATGCACTTGGCTAAGGCACTTTGTGTAAGGCCCATGAACAAAATTCACATATACGTTTTATACTATTCTTATCACACGCTCAAGGACAAGGGTTGGGAAAAATTTGAACTCTTATTTTCTCATTCCCTTGCTGTGGACATAATTGTCTTTATGTTTTCCTTAGCTTTTTGCTGAATTCGGCTGCTTGCAAGGCCAGGTTGAATGTTTGCAAAGTTCAGAAAAGTATTAAATCTAGCAAAGCTTTCCCTTTCAGATTTCACAGTAAATGTTAATTTTGTTAATTTTCCATTACATCAGTCAATCTGGTCTTGGATTGAGATATGAAGGAGTGACAGACTGATAAAGAACGATGTTATCCTGAGCCATTATGGACCTCGTGAAGCACTGGATGTTGCTATGCCCTAGATGATAAAATGTAAATGCTCGCAGGAGCTTACAATTAGGCATCATCAACGGATGATAAAGTCAAGAAAATAGCCTAAACTGGGCATTGGTTATTCTTTTTTCAAAAAAGTGTTATGGTTTAGGCTGTTACAAAGCATGGTGGCAACATGGTGATTCAGTGGTTAGCACAGCCACCTCCCAGCATCAGTGACCCGGGTTTGATTCCACCCTTTGGCGAACTTGTGGAGGTTGCACAGGTCCCTGTGTCTGCTCTGGTTTCCTCCCAAATTCCAAAGGTATGCAGGTTAGGTGAATTGCTCTTGCTAAATTGCCCATAGTGTTCAGGGATGTGTAGGTTAGGTGCATTAGTCAGAGGTATATAGGGTATTAGGGTAGGGGAATGGGTCTGGGTAGGATAGTGTGGACACTGTAGGGATTCTATGAAAGTGGGCAACAAGAGAAATGGACAGTTTCTTCTCGGGGCATGAAGGAAGGTGAAATTTGAGTGCTCAATTTTTTGGCAACATAAGATAAGTGTGCACCTGCCATTTGTCTGTATGCTGACATCAGTGCTGTGCACATCATATACTCTTCCACTGACAACACGAACAACAGAGGGATCAGCACCACTAACACCCATGTCTAGATCTGGCATGACTGCTGGGATTCTGATCCATACATTACAAAGGCATAAACATTACTTTCAAGCAATGTATATAAAAAGGTAAAGCACATAGAGACATAGAAATGTACAGCACAGAAACAGACCCTTCAGTCCAACTTGTCCATGCTGACCAGATGTCCTAAATAAATCTAGTCCAATTTGCCAGCACTTGGCCCATATCCTTCCAAACCACTACTATTCATATACTCATCCAGCTGCCTTTTTACATCTTTCCCCTCTAAGCCTTAACCTATGCCCTCTAGTTCTGGACTCCCCCCACCCTATCATGCCCCTCATGATCTTATAAACCTCTATAAGCTCCCCCCTCAGTCTCTGATGCTCCGGGGAAAACAGCACCAGGCTATTCCTCCTCTCCCTTTAGCTCAAACCCTACAACGCTGGCAACATCCTTGTAAATCTTTTCTGAACCCTTTCAAGTTTCACAACATTCTTCCTATAGGAGGGAGACCAGAATTGCACACAATATTCCAAAGTGGCCTAATCAAAGTCCTGTACAGTCGCAGCATGACCTCCCAATTCCTACACTCAATGCACTGATCTATAAAGGCAAGCATACCAAACTTAATTGCAATTGTTTTAAAAATGTATATTCTTTCCACATGGTAAAAATATCTGAAATATCAGCAGTTAAACATTTTTATTTAGGCTGGAGAAATTATTACAATGAATTTAACTCTAATTTAATGATTTTTTTCATATTTATTTAATCATTATTGGCGTGATTGGATCTTTCCTGACTATGCTTGTCCATAGAGAAAATTGTTGACTTCTGTACAGAAAATGTAGCTTATCTTTCAGTATGTTGAAGTTAAACATCAAAGAAATGTGCTTGCAGTGTTATTTATGTTAAACAAAGCTCTGAAATATATAAAATTACATAGTACCTTCCCATAGTCGGTCATTTTAACATCACGTCCTACTCACATGCCCACATGTCTGTCCTCGGTATGCTGCAGTGTTCCAGTGATACACAGCACCAACTGGATGAACAACATCTCTTCGTCAGACTTGGCACATCATAGCCGTCTGGACTTAATATTGAGTTCAACATCTTTAAATTGTGAACCAACTCCCATTTCTTCCCTTTCTTTTAGCATGTTATCATGTCCTTTCCTCCCCTCCCCCCCATTCCATTTACTGTCCTTTCAAATCTGGTAAGAGACACACCATTGTTCTGCCATTCTCACATTCCAGTCACTAAATCTGAACTATCAACATATTTTCTCCATCAGCTAAACCCCTCCCCAAACTATTGCATAAATGTTGCCCCCTTCAGACTTCTTCAGCTCTGAAGAATAATCTAAACTTGAAACATTAGCTTGCTTTCTCTCCCTGAACGCTGTCTGACCCATTGTGATCTCCAGCACTTGTTGTTTTCAGTACAGATTCCAGCATCTGCAGTAATTTATTCCTAGCATAAACGTCTTTCTGTTACTGCCTCATATGCTTACCTATTTTCTCTTTAAATGCTTGTATAATATTCACCTAAAAGTCTTGCTATGCTAGCCTTCTTATTACTATCTAAGTAAAAGAAGGTCCCTTCTGAATTCTTGGTGGTTATTTTATAGTGATAGTTTTTAATTTTGGCCTTTGTTGTAAGTGGAAATTAACTCTAACTATTATACTATCAGAAACATTTCCTAATACTAAATAAAGATAGCTATTGAGCTGACACTTTAGTCTGTCTCATTCCTGCCTATCCTGATTCATTTATATTAATTTTGTTTAATTTCTTATTAATTTAATCATTGTCACCTCCTGATTTATTCTTTTGGCTCGGATACTGGTTCAGGTAGTACAGGTGCTTTCTGTGTTAATGATTAATACTTTAAAAGCCATTGCAGATACAAATGGCTAAATGGTCTCCTCCTGCACCTTAATGATTCTATGATTCCATCCTGTTACTGGGGTGCCTTTATTCAATGCAAAGGAACACAGAGCACCCACACCACATTATTTCCCACATCAACCCTTTAACCACATTAATTTATTTGGTTGGTCTGCTTCTCTGCCATTTGCAAGTAGCTCATTTGCTAATCCAGAGATTTTTACCCTTCATATCCTACCCAAAAGAATATAAGCCCAGAGCCTGATGAGAAGCTGCTAGGGTTTACCTTCAAGGCTATACGGCACTGGAGATGGGAAGAGGCCCTTAATTGTGCCTTAAATTTTCTCAATTGGGCTTGGACAATCAACTGATTGACAGATGACGTGGAAGCTGGTGATGCTTTCCCACACCATGTGACCAGTCTTCCTGCTTTGAGCATGTCCCTAAAGTTCCTGTAAAATTCCAACCTACTTCTGATTTTCAAAGTCACTTAAAAATATTATTGTGAATAACTACTATGAATAACTACCAATTCAGTAAACAAAGTCTCAGTGTTTTTATAAATTTGCATGTTTCTGCTTTTGTAATTTGTATTGAAAATTACAATTCATTTCATGTAAAGTTTGTTCAATCGCTACAGGGAATATAAAACAACTACTGAATGACATCTTTGTGAACTTCAACACTTAAAGGACTTCTTCACCAATTATTACTCTTATGTTTAAACTACCGGTGAATGCAGCTCAATAGTGAACCACCTGGTTCACAAATGTCTTTTAGGAAAGGAAGCTGACATCATTATCTGATCTAGCAGGACACTGGAAGATCACAGCAAGCCAGGCAGCATCAGGAGGTGGAGAAGTTGATGTTTTGGGAATAACCCTTCTCCAGTCCTGAAGAAGGGTTAAACTCGAAACCACGACATCTCCACCTCCTGATGCTGCCTGGCTTGCTGTGTTCTTCCAGCCTTCTGTTTGTCTACCTTGGAATCCAGCATCTGCAGTGTTTTTGTCTCTAATCCTTACCTGATCTGGCCTACATGCGACTCACAGCAATGTGGTTAACTGTTAACTGTCCTCTGGCCATTAGGGATGGGCAATAAATGCTGCCTAGCCAGTGATGCCCTTATTCTGTGAACGAATAAAGAAAACTTGGTGATTTAAATGGTGAAATATAGTTTCAATTGTACCCCATCACCCTGTGTTCACAGACTTACCATAGCTCATTTTCCAGAAAGTAAATTTAGAATTCTCACTCTTGGTTTAAATCCTTCCATGTCCTCGCCCATCCTTATCTTTGTAACCTTCTCCAACCCTATTGTTCCCTCCTGTACGAGACCTGTATTCACAGAAACATAGAAAATAGAAGCAGCAGATGATGATTCAGTCCCTCAAACTTGCTCTGTCATTCAGTACAATCATGGTTGATCATCTAAATCAGTACTCTGTTCCTGCTTTTTCTCCATACCCATCGATTCTAAGAATTATACCTGACTCCTTCTTGAAATCATTCAATGCTTTGTCCTTAACCACTTTCTGTGGCAGAGAGTTCCACAGGCTCACCACTCTCTGAGTGAGGACATTCCTCATCTCAGTCTTAAATGTCTACTCCATATCTTTAAATTGTGACCCTGGATTTGGATTCCCTGGCCACCATGAATATCCTTCTTGCATTTATCTTGTCCCATTAGAATTTTATAGGTTTAAGTGAGATTCTCACCCTCTTCATTCTTCTAAACTTCAATGAGTACATTCCTAACTGATCTAGTCTCTCGTGCTAAACCTTTGTTGGCCTCCCTCCAGAGCCAGAACATTCTTCCTCAGATAAAGAAACCAAAACTGCGTGTAAAATTCCAAATGTGGTCTCACCAAGGCCCTGTACAACTGCAGCAATACAACCCTGCTCTTATATACAAATCCTCTCACTGTGAGGCTAACATTCAATTGGCTTTCTTCCCTGCCGCTACACCTGCATGCTTAGTTTCAGGGACCAGTGTACAAGGATTCTCTTGTTGCACCTCACCCTTTCCTGATCTATTCAGAAAATTGTTTTCTTTCCTATTTTTGTTTCCAAAGTGAATAACCTCCAATTTATCCACATTATACCTCATTTGCCCATTCACTCAATTTGTCTAAATCGCACTTCATCATAGAATAATAAAATCCTTACAGTGCAAATGAAGACCTTTTGACCCATTGAGTTTGCATCAATCCTCCGAAGAACATTCCACTGAGCACAAACACTGTTCCCTATGGTAGCCCACTAGTTAGTGCCTGCTACTTGGAAAATGACCATTTATTACTACTCTTTGTTTCCTGTCTGCCAACCAGCTCTCTGTCTATATCAGTACACTACACCCAATCCCATCAACTCTGTCATATGGTACATAACCACTGATTTAACACTATCATTGATGGCTATGATTTCAGCAGTCTGAGCTTAATTCTGCAGTTCCAGTCTAGGATTACCACTTTGGAAAATCATGATGGAGCCAAAAATGTTTTGAAGAAATCCTGAGCCAAAATTAATAATATCTTTATAAATCTTGATTGATGCCTTTAACTCGGCACTGCCTCTTGAAACTCCTCCAATTCCCGAACCTCCACCCCTGAACCCCACCCCTCCAACCATAACAAGGATAGAAACCCCCAGTTCTCACCTTCCATCCGACTAATCTCCAGACACAACACATTATCATTTCTGCCACCTACAGTCAGACCTCTCCACCAGAGATATATTTCCCTCCCCATCCCTATCAGCATTCTACAGAGACTATTCCCTCTGCGACTCCCTCATTAGGTCCACGCCCTCCACCAACCCACCCACCACTCCCGGAACCTTCTCTTGTCACCACAAGAGGTGGAAAACCTGCGACCACGACCTCATCCCAGATCCAACCCTCCAAATCGGCATCGCCCTCTTGAACTGTCCTACCCGCCCATCTTCCTTCATATCTGCTCCACCCTTCCTTCTGACCAATCACCATTACCCCCCACACCCATCTATCTATCGCCTTTCTAGCTACCTTGCCCCAGCCCCACCCCGCCCTCCTACTTCTCCCGCAGTTCTCATTACCACCACCCCCCCCCCGCCCCCTTCCTGATGAAGGGCTTATTCTCCTGCTCCTAAGAAGCTCTGCTTTTCTAGTGCCACAGCTTTTTCCCTGAACAGTTGCACAGCAATGCCCATTACCTGGTTGGTGATAGTCAACAAAAGCACAACTAAACAGTAAAATACTTACTCAAGAAATCTAGTCATGAATAAACTGTTACTTGAATGGTTTAATTACAATGAATGTATAAGTCTCATTTATTTTTAAGTTTCACTTATTTTTAAGTTCTCTGTGGAGGGTATTAGGCAATAACTTATGATTTATTATATTCATGTGTTTTTTAAAATACAAACTTAATATTACTCCAAGCAAAACAGATCTATATTTGAATCTCAAACATAATTGTTGGAACAGCAACAACGTTAAGCAAACTGTTCATATTGCATGTAAAGTTACTGAAAACTTAGCTGAGGACATTATACCCTATTCCAATAGTACCAAAGGTAAGGTAAAGTTGCCACAGTCTTACCAGACAATAGGGCTGCTTTCTCATGAAAGAGAAGACTGGTGGTGGTTTAACCTAAGATGATCACACCTCAGGTGAGGTTGAGAAGGAGAATCCTTCATGGGGACCTCAGCTGTTGTGGGAATTGAACCCACACTATTAGCATTACTTTGCATCATAAACAAGTTGTCCAGTCAATTGAGCTAATTGAGGCTGGCTTGGTCATACTAGACTGACAAAATTGGTCAAGTCCTAAAGGACTCCAGCTGCAGCACCTGGAAGCCTGAGTTTCAGAGCTGACGTGGCAACTGGGGACACTGTGTAGCATCTGTGAGGCTGACAGTATCATGTAAAGTGCACAGTGAGGTGGGTCACACCACAGTAAAAGAATCCACAGGCAGAAAGGGAATAGATGACCACAAGTCAGGGTAAGAGGATCAGGCAGGCAGTGCAGGAACCCCCTGTGGCTATTCCCCAACAAAACAAGATGTATCACTTTAGATACTTTTGGAGGAATTGAACTCTCAGGGAAACAAATAACAACCAAATCATTGTGTGACTGTTGGCTCTGCTGCAGGAGAAAGGGGGATGGAGAAAGTATGGGAATGCAGCAGTAATAGAGGATTCAATTGTAATAGGATTAGACAAGCATTTCTTTGATTACAAATGAGATTCCAGGGTGGCAGGGTTTTGGGAATCTAAGCAGGGTGACAAGAGAAAGAGGAATAAGGATGGCAAGAAAAGAAAGAACATTAAAATACAAAAATGGTAGTAAAGGACGAGTGGCAAATGCGACCACAGTACTAAGAAACGTTAGGATGATTTAAAGTGGCAAAAAGGAAAGCCTAAAGGCTTTGCATCTTAACATATGAGCATCCAAAGCAAGGTAGATTAACTGATGACACAAATCCTAGTAAATGGATAGGATTTTGCAGCCATTACGGAGACATGGTTGCAAGGAGATCAGAACTGGGACCTTAACATTTAGAGATGTTTGAACTTTTGGAAAGACAGGAGAGAAGGAAAAAGTGGTAGGGTAGCATTTTTAATAAGATATGAAATGGAGGCTGTTGTGAGAAATGATCTCAGCTTGGATTATGGAGAATATGTTTGAGTAGAAGTAAGTCAGAGCAAGGGAAAGGAGACACCGGTAGGAATAACGTATGGTCCTCAAAAAGTGGTATAAATCAACAAGTAATTGGGGCACATTGAAAGAATGGAGCAATAATTATGGGTGACTTTAATCTTCATGATGACTGGGTCAATCAAGTTGGAAAGAGTACTATGACAACTAACTCATAAGGTGCGTTACGGATAGTTTCAGAGAAAATATGGTTTAGAGGCAACCAGGGACCAGGCTATCCTGGATCTGGTAATGGGTAAGAGAGTAGGTTTAATAAATTACCTTAAAGTAAAGGATTGCCTTGGAAGTAGTGATCATAACATGACAGAATTTGATATTCAGTTCAAAAAAATTAGAAACAACTGTGAGCTGGAAACAACTGTGTTTAACTTAAATAAAGGGAATTACAAAGAAATGAGAATAGAATTAGCGAAAGTGGACTGGGAAGATAAATGAGCAGGAATAGTAGTAAAAGTTGATAAAGTATGGCTTTGGAAAAAGCACAGCAGGTCAGGCAGCATCTGAGGAGCAAGAGCATTGACATTTCGGGCAGGATATTCTTCAGGAATAAAAAAGGATCCTGCCCAAAACATTGTTTCTCTTGCTCCTTGGATTCTGCCCAGACCTGCTGTGCTTTCTTCAAAGCCATGCTTTACCAGCTCTGACTCTCCAGCAACTGCAGTTCTCACCTTCTGTGAGGAAAGGCAGTAAGCAAGCAGTGTGTTGGAGGGATCCATTGCTGGAGAGAATTGTTAGTTGAGGCAGCAGTTTCCATAATCAGAATTGTAGCCTTCATGCTCTTGGCAACGAGATATGATAATGACGTACCTCATAAAAACTTCAGTGGGAAAGAACAAAGTTGTTGTTTAGTAAAATGAAGAAGTATAATCAAAGATTAAAGTAATTGCCATTACATATTATATATGTAGTTCTACGGAAATCATAAGGGAAACTAACATGCTAACATTCTTCAGACAAAGTGCTGTTGGATAGTAGAGAGAAGCCTCCATCCCATCAGGGGGGGATTGAAGTACGAATGATATAAATGCCAAGGGTGGAATGATGTATAACAAAGGGCATAAACAGATAACCTTGTGAAAGGACACTGGAAAACAGATAGCATTGTAAGACGGCAATTGCAAAACATTATTTAGTCATTATGACCTTAGGGAAAATAATTTCAGCTTCACAAGGTAAGAAACAGCACCCATTTAGTATGATGCAGCTGGCAACTATCTGGGGAGAAGCATAACAGTCAGAGGGCATGTGGCAAGCCTGACGTCAATGTTTTTTTGTAATCATTGTAATGTGGAATATATAAATATCCTGCACTTTATTAGGAAGAGGACAGTGTCTTGGAGTCTGTCTCCAGTGACCTCTGCCAGACTGTGTGAAAGGAACTCCAAATAAAGATTAATTTGTGCTGCTGAACACAGGACTAAGACTCCTCTTTAAAGTCTCCCTGTAACTTAGTGACAGCCATTTAAAAAGGTAATCAGGACTGTCTGCAAAAATATATCCTGGTAAAGAGGAAAGATTCTAGGGGAGGGATAAACCAACCATAGCTAACCAGTGAAGTTAAGGTGAATATAAAATTGAAAGAGAAAGAATATAAGGAGGCAAAATTCAGTGATAACCCCAGAGACTGGGATAAATTCAGAATCCAGCAAAGAAGGATTTAAAAAGATAATAAAGAGAAAATAAATGAAGAAGACAAACTAGTAAGGAAATAAAAATCTGACAATAAGAACTTCTTTAAATATATATAAAAAGGAAAAGAACAGTCAAAGTGAACTTAGAAAATTATGCTGGAGAGATGATTATGGGGAAAAAGGAAATGGCAGAGAAGTTAAACAGATATTTTGCATCAGTCTTTACAGTGTACTTTGAACATCCCCTTAATACTAATGAATGCAGGGGAGGAATTAAGTACCATCACTGTCACTAGAGAAGTAATTATTTGAAGATGCCAGTGTTGGACTGGGGTGTACAAAGTTAAAAATCATACAACACCAGGTTATAGTCCAACTAAACTTCCAATTAAACCTGTGGGACTTTAACCTGGTGTTGTGTGATTTTTAATGAAGAAGTAGCATGAGATAAACTATTGGAGTGAAAGACAGATAAGTACTTTGGCCCTGGTGGTTTGCATTGTAGGAACGTAAAAGAGGTAGCTACAGATATAGTAGACGCATTGGTTATAATTTTCCAAAAATCTTTGGATTCTGGAGAAACTCATAAGTGTTTTCAGGTGAGGTAATAACAAAGGATTGGAAAACAGTAGTATCCCTTTTCAAAAAGGGAGGGAGGGAAAAAGCAGGTAATTATAGGCCAATGAACCAAACGTATAGCCATAGTGATGTACTGCACAGAAACTGATGCTTCAGTCTTACACGTCCATGCCGAGCAACACAATCTAGTCCCATCTGCCAGCACCCTCCAAGCCCTTCCTATTCATATACCCATCCAAATGTCTCTTAAATGTTGCAATTGTACCAGCCTCCACCACATCCTCTGACAGCTCATTCCATTCATTTACCACCTTCCCAAAGCAGCCTAACCAATGTCTTGTACAACTGCAACATGACCTCCCAAGTCCTGTACTCAATACTCTGACCACTAAAGGAAAGCATACCAAACCCCTTCTTCACTATCCTATCTATCTGCGACTCCACTTTCAAGGAGCTATGAACAAGAGCAGCAACACTCTCTAGGACCTTACCATTAAGTGTATAAGTCCTGCTAAGGTTTGCTTTCCCAAAATGCAGCACCTCACGTTTATCTAAATTAAATTTCATCTGCCAATCCTCAGCCCATTGGCCCATCTGATCAAGATCCTGTTGTCATCTGAGGTAACCTTCTTTGCTGTCCACTATACCTCCAATTTTGCTATCATCTGCAAATTTCCTAACTATACCTCCTATACTCACAGCTAAATCATTTATATAAATGAAGAAAAGCAGTGGACACAGCACTGATCCTTGTGGCACTCCACTGGTCACAGGCCTCCAGTCTGAAAAACAACCCTTCACCACCACCTTCTACTTTTGAGCCAGTTCTGTATCCAAATGGCTAGTTCTCCCTGTATTCCATGCGATCTAACCTTGCTAACTAGTCTCCCATGGGGAAACTTATCAAATGCTTTACTGAGGTCCATAGAGATCACATCTACTGCTCTGCTGCCATCGATCCTCTTTGATCCTTCTTCAAAAAACTCAATCAAGTTTGTGAGACATGATTTCCCATTCACAAAGCCATGTTGACTATCCCAAATCAGTCCTTGCCTTTCCAAATACATGCACATCCTGTCCCTCAGGATTCCCACCAACAACTTGCCCATCACCAATGTCAGGCTCACCGGTCTATAGTTCCCTGGCTTGTCCTTGCCACCTTTCTTACATAGTGGCACCACGTTAGCCAACCTCTAGTCTTCCAGCACCTCACCTGTTACTATTGATGATGCAAAAATCTCAGCAAGGGGCCTAGCAATCACTTCCCTAGCTTCCCACAGAGTTCTAGGTTGCACCTGATCAGGTCCTGGGGATTTATCCACCTGTATGCATTTAAAGACATCCAGCACTTTCTCCTCTCTAATATGGACATTTTGTTGGATCCAGTTGTTATGGCAGTAATAGCAGCATGTCTAGAAAATCATAATCTAATGAAGCAGAATCAGCATGGCTTCGTGGAAAGCAAATCAATTGTGGTAATTTATTCCAGTTTCCTGAGGAAGTCTCAGCCAGAGTGGATAGTGAGGAACTCATAGTTATGTTATGTTTGGACTTCCAGAAGACATTCGACAATGTACCTCACAAAAGCCTAATCTTAAGATAAGAGCCCACAGTTTGGGACGTAGTATATTGGAATGGATAGAGAATTGGCTATTGGACAGGAAACGGTGAGTGGAGATAAGGAGTTCTTTTTCTGGTTGGTAACCTGTGAGCAATAGGGTTCTACAGGGATGAGTGCTGGGTCCACATACTGTTTACAATATATAATTTAATGACTTGAGAAAATGAAGTGAATGTACTAAGGCCGAATTTGCAGATGGCACAAAAACAGAAAAGGCAAGCTATGAGAGGAATACAAATAGTTTGCAGAGCTACATTGAAAGGTTACTTAGCTCGGGAAGAAGTTAGCAGATGGAATAGAATGTGGGAAGCAATGAAGTTATTCATTTGGCAATGCAGAACAAAATAACTCTTTCCTGTCTGGATGCAAATGCAAGTGCCTGCAGCCCCTCCACTTAAGTGTTAAGTCTTTGTGGTCTGGTGTGTATGCATCTTTGTTGCTGGCTGTTAAATGTTGTCTTGTATAATTTGTGTGTTTTGTCCTTTGAAGCTGGAAATACTTGAGTTTCATGTGCATTTGAGGACTGTATGGTGAGTTGAATGTGTGGTGTGTGCTTATATCAGTGTTAACATGTATGGTTAATACAATGTGCTTTTAAGGATCTATCAGTGGTTGCATTAAAAAATAACCTGCTACAAAATGTTGATTTAGAATTTGGTTCTAAAAGCTTGGTACAAGTTTATGTCTTAGGATTGGTTACAGTTGATTAAAGTTAACTTAAGAAGTAAAATTAAGTTAAAAGATATAACTTATTCCCTCTTTCCTCAAATTAAAGTACGATCTGAGATATGTTTGAGGAATGAGTCCAGACTAACCTTTATGTTTAAATTATCATGTTCATTTTCTGGCCAGAGCGAACTTTCAAATACTGTTTGAATACAAGTGAATCTTTAATTCCGGATAATAAGATTTGATCATCTTAAATGTTCTTTGATATGAAAGTATCCAAGTAATTGGAAAATTCGAGTTTTGGAAATGCAATTCTCTTTGAACAAAATTATCTGATGATACATTCAAAAATCTGAGAAAACTGATATCAAGAAATTTAAAACAAGAAGAATCTGATAAAGGCTTATCCTTTGGTAGTTATAATATACATCTCTTTTATTTTTTGAAAGAGGAAGAAAGGCTATTGATGTAATTATGTGCAAGGGTTTTCACCCTGCCTCCTCTAAACCAGCAGTAAACCATCACTAATTAACCCATTCTGTTTGAAGTGGAATCGATAGATACTATTTTGTTTTTCAGATAACTGAAGATACCAAAGGCTTTTATTAATGACTTTGAATTTCTGAATCTGTCAGCAGACTTCAATGTTGCAACATAGTGTTGGATAAGGCACCTTCAATCCATCGAGACATTTGTTAACAGTGCATCTCAGCATTGGAGAACTACTGGGAAAACATTAAATATATTGAATATCAGGGATTTCAAAACCACGAAGCCTGAGTAAACTTAAGCATGAAAAGAAATTATATTAAGACTCATATGACCTGGCATTCTAAAACGTTCAAAGGGAATGGTTATCTGAAAATGTAAAAGGATTCTGAAAAATGGTAAAAAGCATGCACACAGTCTGAGTGGTTTCCATGCATAAATATTATTAAATATTATAATAGATATTTTAATTTATTACAATAATACATTCCACAGATGTCCAGAATTAGAATCATAGAATCCCTGCAGCATGGAAACAGGCTATTTGGCCCAACAAGTCCCCACCAAACCTCCAAAGAGTAACCCACCCAGACTCATTCCCCTCCCCTATTACTGTATAATTACCCCTGACTAATGCACCTAACCTACATATCCCTGAACACTATGGGCCAATTCTCCTAACCTGCAAATCTTTGGACTGTGGAAGGAAACCAAAGCACCCAGAGGAAACCCACGCAGACAGTCACCTGAGGCTGAAATTGAACCTGTGTCCCTGGCGCTGAGCCACCAATCTGCCCCACTAGGTAGGATGGTAATTGCTGATTTGCAAAATTGAATGAGAGGAAGTGATTAAGGGTGAAGAGCGGTGGCAGAAGCTAAAAATAATTAGAGGACCTGAAGGAAACCAATGCATACACAGGGAGAATATGCAAAATCCACACAGTCACCCGAGACTGAAACTGGGTCACTGGTGGTGTGAGGCAGCAGTGCTAACCACTGAGCCACCATGTCTTTCCTTTTAAGAGGAGTGAAATTAATCATTTAAATCTGAGACATTAGGACCACATGTTAAGAGATAAGTAAATCCTCATTGATCTTTTGATAAAATCATTTGAGGATTGAGAATGTATGATATAATCTTGGGATACTGATGTTAGTGTGGAAAAGTGATTGTTACCGCTGAAGTAACAAAGATGAGGGAATGGATGGTTAAAAAAGGAATGGATCTCTGACATATACATCTACTTGGCAAAATGATCAGTGTGACCTGGAACAGCACAAAAACATAATTTAAACAATAATCCACAGAGAAACTGACGTTAAAACAATGAAAGTAGTGTAGGTGAAATGGAGGTAAAAAAAAATAAAATAAAAAGTGTGATTGGTTATTATGTCAAACCGTTACAAAAATGCATCACTTTGGGCGGAATGATAGTGACAGGGCCCATCAGATGACATACAGATCCCCCCAAGAATAAAGGGCAAGAAGCATTAGCAAAAGGAAAAGCCTGATCAACATATTGTAATTTATTATAGTTTATTGTTTAATACCATTTATATTGCAGCTCAGAGGGATTACTTGCACATGGAAGTAGACACTGCGCAATATATTCATACAAATATTCATAAAATTGGCAAGGGACCGAAAATATTGAAGGAATATCCTCAAGATGGATATTGAAGGAAGAGAGCTGGAGAAATTTTGAGTCAATATATGATGTTATTTTATTGCTATTGAGCGTGGTGATCTGTGGATAGAGAACTACAGGATATAAAACAAACAAATTAAGTAGTATAAATAAGAATTTATAATATTCAGAGTTTACAGAATTTGAATATAGTGAATTTTAGAACAAATTATGCCTCTAGATGAACTGAAAAAACATATAGAGAATTTGAACAGATCATTACATTCAAAGATCTGTGTTACCCCAGACAGATAAACATGTATGGGAAGTTAAAGATAAAGTAGTAACCCCATTAGAACTGATGGTGATTGAAGTGAATGAGCATAAGAGTCTGAGAGAAGTCAATGAAGAAGGAATGTCTTGGAGTCTGTCTCCAGAGTTATTTGTAGATAGATCAAAAAATATCACAAGGCAACACCCTGCACTCTATGAGCGGTAGTAAATACAGTGAGAAGCTTAATAACAGGAAAATGGATTCTGGGTAATGCAAGATGGAGGACAAGAAAAAAATTGTGGCTGTGAGAGCTGCTCCTTTTTTGAGGAATTTTCAGTGTTGGAGATGATTTCCTCAAATCCTAGGAGAAGTAATTATTGTTGTATAAGTTGTTAAATTGTTTTAGAACTTTGGAAACTAAAAGATCAAAACAGTGGCATTTTTAAAAAAGGAGAAAGACAGACAAAGGCAGTGGTAGTGACCACATGGAAGATGATTCAAATGGAGAAAGAAACCTGCCTTTGTTTGCCTTCCTCCTTTTTTAAAAATGCCACTGTTTTGATCTTTTTGTTTCCAAAGTTCCAAAACAATGCGGGTGGCACGGTGGCACAGTGGTTAGCACTGCTGCCTCACAGCGCCTGAGACCCGGGTTCAATTCCCGCCTCAGGTGACTGACTGTGTGGAGTTTGCACGTTCTCCCCGTGTCTGCGTGGGTTTCCTCCGGGTGCTCCGGTTTCCTCCCACAGTCCAAAAGATGTGCAGGCTAGGTGAATTGGCCATGCTAAATTGCCCATAGTGTTAGGTAAGGGGTAGATGTAGGGGTATGGGTGGGTTATGCTTCGGCGGGGCGGTGTGGACTTGTTGGGCCGAAGGGCCTGTTTCCACACTGTAAGTAATCTAATGTAACAGTTTATACAACAGTAACTACTTCTCCTAGGATTTGAGGAAATCAGCTCCAACATTGAAAATTCCTCAAAAAAGGAGCAGATCTCGCAACCACAATTCCTTTCGTCCTCCATCTTGCATTTCCCAAAATCCATTTTCCTGTTATTAAGCTCATTCAATTTTGTCTGACCCAGCACTAAATCTGCATAGCTACTGCCTCTACTGTTTGATTTTAAATATGGACATGGAGTTCATAGAGTCATAGAGATGTACAGCATTGAAACAGACCCTTAAGTCCAAATATCCGAAATTAATTATGTACCGTTTGCCAGCAGTTGACCCATATCCTTCTAAACCCTTCTGATTCATACACCCATCCAGATGCCTTTTAAATGCTGCAATTATACCAGCCTCCACCTCTTCCTCTGTCAGCTTATTCCATACACGCAACACCCATTGCGTATAGGGCCCCTTTTAAATGTTTCCCCTCTCAACCAAAACCTATACTGTCTAGTTCTGGACTCGCCCAAATCAGGGAAAAACCATGAGACCGTAAGACAGAGCAGCAGAAATTAGGCCATTCAGCCCATTGAGTCTGCTTTGCCATTCAATCATTACTGATAAGTTTCTCAAAACCATTCTCTCGCCTTCATTAGGTAACCCTTGATCCTCTTGATACTCAAAAACGTATCTATCTCAGTCTTAAATATACTCAATGACCTGGCCTCCACAACCTTCTGTGGCAATGGCTTCCATGAATTCACCACTCTCTGTCTGAAGAAGTTTCCCCTTACCTCTGTTCTAAAAGGTCTTCCCTATACTCTAAGGCTATGTCCTTGGGTCCTAATCTCTCTTACCAGTGGAAACATATTCCCAACATCAACTCATTCAGTATTCTATATGTTTCAATTAGATCCCCCCTCATCCTTCTAAACTCCATTGAGTATAAACACAGAATGCTCAAACGTTCCTCATAAATTAAGCTTTTCATTCCTGGGACCATTCTTGTGAACCTCTTCTGAACACACTTCAGGGCCAGTTCATCCTTCCTGAGATATAGGGCTCAAAATTGCACACTACACTTCAAATGTGGTCTGACCAGAGCTCAGAAGTGCATCCCTGCTTTTATTTTCAATCCTCTCAAAATAATGCCATCATTGCATTTGCCTTCCTAACTACTGACTCAACTTGCAAGTTTACCTTGAGGGAATCCTGGACGATAACTCCCAAATACCTTTCAACTTCAGACTTCTGAACTTTCTCCCCATTTCGAAAATAGTCCATGCCTTTATTCTTCCGACCAAAGTGCATGAATTCACACCTTCCCACAATGTACTCCTAATGTCATTTCTTTGCCCACTCTCCTAACCTGTCCAAATTCTTCTGCGGCCTCCTGCCTCCTCAATGTCACCTGTCTCTCAACCTATCTTTCTATCATCTGCAACCTTGTCTATTTATCCTATCAATGCCCCTCGTGATTTTATAAACTCTATAAGGTCACCCCTCTGCCTTTGACTGTCCAGGGAAAACAACCCCAGCCTATTCAGCCTCTCTTGAGAGCTCAAACTATATCCAACCCTGGCAACATCCTTGTAAGTCATTTCTGAACGCTTCTAAGTTTCACAATACCCTTCCTATAGCAGGACGAATAGAATTGCACACAATATTCCATAATGGCCTAACCAATGCCCTGTATAGTCGCAACATGACCTCCCAACTGCTGTACTCAATACTCTGACCAATAAAGGAAAGCATACCAAACACTTTCTTCACTATCCTATCTACGTGTGACTCCATTTTCAAGAACCATGAACCTGCACTCCAAGGTCTCTTTGTTCAGCAACACTCCCCAGGACCTTACCATTAAGTGTATTAGTCCTGCCCTGATTTGCCTTTCCAAATGCAGCACCTCACATTTTGCTAAATTAAACTCCATCTGCACTTTTCAGCCCATTGGCCCATCTGATCAAGATCCCATTGTATTCTGTGGTAACCTTCTTTGTTTTCCACTACACCTCCAATTTTGGTTTCATCTGCAAACTTACTAACCAAACCTCCTATGTTCAAATCCAAATTATTTATAAAAATGACTTATTTATATGTGTACAAGAAAAAAATTCTGTTTCAGTATGTGATTGTGCCTACTAGAGAAGATGCAAAACTTGACCTACTCTTGGGAAATAAAGCAGAGCGGGTGACTGAGGGGTGAGTGGGAAGCACTTTGTGGCCACTAACCGTATATTTTAATATAGTTAAAAATCACACAATACCAGGTTATAGTCCAACAGGTTTAATTAGAAGCACTAGCTTTCAGAGCACTGCTCCTTCATTAGGTGGTTATGAAGGAGCAGCGCTCAAAAAGCTAGTGCTTTCAATTAAATCTGTTGGACTATAACCTGGTGTTGTGTGATTTTTAACTTTGTACACCTAGTCCAACATCGACATCTCCAAATTATGACTTCCATCGACTCTATTAACTGTTGTTTTAATGTAGTGATGGAAAAGGATAGACCGGATCTAAAAGTAAAAATTCTAACTTGGAGTAAAGCCAATTTTGACAATATTGGGCAATAACTTTCAAAAGTAGATTGGGGCAGATATTTACAGATAAAAGGACAGCTAGAAAATGTGAATCCTTCAAAAATGAGATAACGAGAGTCCAGACAGTATGTTCCTATTGGGGCGAAAGGCAAGGCTGGTAGGTGTAGGGAATGCTGGATGATTAGAGAAGTTGAGGTTTTGGTCAAGAAGAAGAAGAAAGCAAATTTCAAGTATTGACAGCAGAACTCAAGTGAATCCATAGGAGAGTATAAATGCAGTAGGTGTGTCATTAAGAGGGAAATTAGGAGGGCAAAAACAGGACATGAGATAGCTTGAGAAAATAGGATTAAAGATAATCCAAAGGATTTTACAAATGCTTTAAGCACAAAAGGGTAATTAGGGAGAGAATATGGCCCTTAAAGATCAACAAGGTTGCCTATGCATGGAACCACAGAAGATGGGGGAGCGACTAAAGGAGCATTTTGCATCAGTCTTTACTGTGGAGAACATTGAACATTACAGCACAGTACAGGCCCTTCAGCCCTCGATATTGTGCTGATCTGTGGCACTAATCTGAAGCCTATTTATCCTTCACTATTCCATTTTCGTCCTTATGTTTATCCAATGACCATTTAATTGTCCTTAAAGTTGGTAAGTCTACTATTGTTGCAGGCAGTGCATCCCACGCTCCTACTACTCTTTGAGTAAAGAAACTACCTATGACATCTGTCCTATATCTATCACCCCTCAATCTAAAGCTATGTCGCCTTATGCTAGCCATTAACATCCAAGGAAAAAGACTCTCACTGTCCACCATATCTAACCATCTATTACCTTATATGTCTCAGTTAAATCACCTCACAACCTTCTTCTCTCTGACAAAAACAGCCTCAGTTCCCTCAGCCTTTCCTCATAACACTGTCCTTCCATACCAGGCAACATCCTAGTAAATCTCCTCTGAACCCTTTCCAAAGCTTCCACATCCTTCCTATAATGCAAGGACCAGAACTGTATGCAATACTCCAAGTGCAGCCACACCAGAGTTTTGTGCAGCTGCAGCACGACCTCATGGCTTCAAAATTCAACCCCTCTACCAGTAAAAGTTAACACACTGTATGCCTTCTTATCCACCCTACCAACCTGGGTGGCGATTTTCAGGGATCTATGTACATGGACACCGAGATCTCTCTGCTCATCTACACTACCAAGAATTTTACCAGAAGGATTTGGAAGATACAGAATGTGGCAAAATAATTAGCAACATCTTGGAAAATGTCCATTTTACAGATGAAGTGGTGTTGGATAGCTGAAAATGCATAAAGGTGGATAAGTCCTTGGGACCTGATCAGGTGTACCCGAAAACTTGGTGGGAAGTTAGGGGAGTGATTGCCGGGCCCCTTGCTGAGATAGTTGTATCATCCTTAACCAAAGGAAGACTGGAGGTTAGCTAACATGGTGTCACTATTTAAGAAAGGTGATAAGGAAAAGTCAGGGAACTATGGACCTATGACCCTGACATCAGTGGTAAGTATGTTGTTGGAAGGAATCCTGAGGGACAGGATTTACATGTATTTGGAACTGATTAGGGATAGTCAACATGGCTTTGTGCGTGGGAAATCATGTCTCACTAAGGTTTTTTTGAAGAAATAACAAAAAGGATTGATGAGGGCAAAGCAGTGGACATGATCTATATGGACTTCAGTAAGACATTCAACAAGATTCCTCATGGTAGACTGGTTAACAAGGTTAGATCACATTGAATACAGGGAGAACTAGCCATTTGGACAGAGAACTGGCTCGATGGTAGAAGACAGAGGGTGATGGTGAAGGGTTGCTTTTCAGACTGGAGGCCTGTGACCAATGGAGGGCCACAAGGATCGATGTTGGGTCCACTGCTTTTCGTCACTTATGTAAATGATTTGGATGGTAACATAGAAGATATGATTAGTACATTTGTAGATTACACCAAAATTGGAGGTGTCATGGACAGTGAAGGTTACCTCAGATTACAACAGGATCTTGATCAGATGGGCCAGTGGGCTGAGGAGTAGCAGATGGAGTTTAATTTAGATAAATGTGAAGTGCTGCATTTTAGAATGGCAAATCAGGGCAGGATTCATCCACTTAATGGTAAAGTCCTGAGATATGTTGCTGAGCAAAGCAAACTTGACGTGCAGCTTCATACTTCCTTGACAGCAGAGTCATGGATGGACAGTTTAGTGAAGAAGACGTTTAGTATACTTTCCTTTATTGGTCAGTGCAATGAGTATAGGAGTTGGGAGGTTATGTTGCAGCTGTACAGAACATTAGTTAGACCACTTTTGGAATACTGCATGCAATTCTTTTCTACCTGCTATAGGAAGGATGTTGTGACACTTGAAAGGGTTCAGAAATATTTTACAAGGATGTTGCCAGGGTTGGAGTGTTTGAGCTATAGTGAGAGGCTGAACAGGCTGGGGCTATTTTTCCCGGAGCATCGGATGCTGCGGGGGTGACCTTATAGAGGTTTATAGAATGATGAGGGGTATGGATAGAGTAAATAGACAAGGTTGCAGATGATAGAAAGATTAGATTAGATTAGATTAGATTACTTACAGTGTGGAAACAGGCCCTTCGGCCCAACAAGTCCACACCGCCCCGCCGAAGCGTAACCCACCCATACCCCTACATCTACATCTACCCCTTACCTAACACTACGGGCAATTTAGCATGGCCAATTCACCTGACCTGCACATCTTTGGACTGTGGGAGGAAACTGGAGCACCCGGAGGAAACTCACGCAGACACGGGGAGAACGTGCAAACTCCACACAGTCAGTCGCCTGAGGCGGGAATTGAACCCAGGTCTCTGGCGCTGTGAGGTAGAGAGACAGGTAGCATTGAGGAGGTGGGAGACTGCAGAAGGATTTGAACAGGTTAGAAGAGTTTAAAAGAAATCTGGATAGGTATATAAATAGGAAGGGTTTGTAGTGATATGGGCCAAATGCTGGCAAATAGGACTAGATTTATTTTGGATATTTGGTCGGGCATGGATGAGTTGGACTGAAGGGTCTGTTTCTGTGCTGTACATCTTGATGACTCTATGAGAGCACATTCCTGGGAACTATTCAGCCCAAAAAGCAGAATTAAGTGAAGATCATCTGTCAGGGATAATGATAGTATCTGATTTAATGGGAACTTTATCAATTTGGACTGAGACATGAGGCTTTCTGAAAATAAATAGTAGCCATGGTTCAAAAAGGAGGGAGGTAAAGACCTGGCACTGGATATTTGACTAATTGACCAAAGGGTTAAATGAGTGTGTTGGGGTAGGGCACCACTATTATGGTTGTATGTGTGCATACTCCCCTCACTTCAATCACATCATGTGCTCTTCCCTCTCCTACAACCCAAAGAGAATTGAAATGTACAGTCCTGAGAGAGCTTCCAGTTAATGGAATGTTACTGTTAAATGAAAGAGAGATATTGTATGATAATGTAAACCATGAGATTGCACCTGTGCAAGCAATGTCTCAGGCATCCAAAGGTCAGAGTGTTGCTCAATTTGGTTGAAAATGAATGTATTATATGTAAACCGATGTAGCAGTTTTCCAAACTGCCAATGCCATGGGAGCCACGAAATTTATGGAATACCATATTTTCACTAGACATAAGAGGGAGTTATTGCTTGACATTGTACAGAGGTCAATGTCGGGTATTCCAAAGTTAGTTCATTAGACATACAGAGTATGAATTAGAGTGTGTAATGGTTGAGACAAATTATGAAAGAATTAATAGTGTGGGCTGTAGAAGGTCCAACAGAACAAGCAGGGCTAGGTAAAAGAACAGTAAAGATACAGGTAAGTTGGTTGGCTGTGATGGAAGCATGTGCTAAGCCAATAAATCACTTGACTGACAGAGAACAAGAGAATTACACATTCTGGATTGTGGGCCAGTTAAGACACAACACTGGACTGATCCAAAATGGGGAGGTACCCATTGAAATAATGGTACACAGCTAGTGCAATTAATCTAACCTAAGAGAATACTATACTATTGTAAATTCTAACAAGAGTTTATAAATGTGGATTTAATAGCATGAAAGGGCACATATTTGAATTTACCTGTGCCCCCACCACCCCCTACCCTGGTACTTCACTCAATCAGAATTAAAAAAGGAGACAGTATTGTGTGTGAACCACTGAAACCTCAAGAAAATACATTGCCGCATCACACATTTTGGCTACTATCAGCCAAGCTCAACGAATGCACATCATTGAGAACTGGAAATACAACCTGCATCTCCTCAACTATGGGGAAAATAGAAGCAGTTACTATTGCACATTTGAATAAACAGTTTAAGGAAATTTGGCAGAGGGTAGGTTAGACAGTCAATCTTCAACAGCAGTCACAAAATAAACTAGACATTCTTGAAGAGGATACAGAGCAGAAATTTGAGGAACAAAAATGATAAAGAAAAATATGAATGTTAAATACACCCCTGGATTAGGAAGATATCTTACGTAGTAATAGGAATCCTAGTGAAGTTTAAGATGATGGCTGGGCTGTGTGTGGGCTCTTGCTTAGGGCTCCCGCCTGTTTTCTTTCTTTATTTTTCTTCCTTTTTACTTTATCTTTTTTTCTTTCGTAACTTTTCTTTCGTTTTTCTTTCTTTGAAGCCATTTATGGCTGACTGGTCAGCGAAATTGGCATAGGTAGAGCGGGCTGTGTGCAGAATGGTAGTTCTTCCTGGCAGTCGAAGGTAACGGCACACATAGCTCCTCACAGTGACTGGAGGTGGTGGTGGCAATGGTGGTGGCAGTGGTAGCAGCAGCAGGGACATCCTCCTGGAGTTTGGGGCTAGCGTGCCAGCGGTGGCAAAGGTCCTCCAGTAATCGGAAGTGGCAGCAGAAGCGGACTTATCAAGATGGCAGTACCAACATGGCAATATTTTGGAAGAGGGCAGCCAGCGAAGGACCCTTGGTTAGACAACAGCGGCGGCCTGTCTGGCAGTGGAGCCAAGGACTCCTGGTTGCAGTAGCACCAGAGTGGGGACTCTTAGCATTGGTGAGGCAATGGCTGCAGCACTGGCAGCGTGGTATTGCCTGGAACCACAACTCCTGACATCATTGAGGTGGCACTGGAGCTGGGATTCCTGGTTGTGGGGCACACATGGGTTCAACACAGGACCCAGCATCAGTAGCGGTGGTGGCAAAGAGATGGCTCCTAAAAAGTGGCAGCTCTGACATTGGTGGGTCTGGTGTAGGTGGCGTGAGGCAGTGGAGGAGAGGTGGTGATGCAGGTGTCATTGGTGAGCTGACTCAGAACTCTCTTTCAGTTATATCTTTTGTACTTTTTATTCTTAAACAATACAAAATGATGCTGGATTGTGGTGACTATTGAAGCTTTTCATTGTATTTTACGGTATTATTCACTGTAAAATGCAAGTGACAATAAATAATCATCATTCATTCGGAACATAACAACTATTTGCACTATCATGAGGAATGATGGCTTGTAGACCTTGTCAATGGTACAGGCTAAAGAAAAGGCATGGGCCTTAGTAAAGGAACAACAGATCTATGGCAGACATCCATATCTGGACATGTTTATTTGATTTAACCGACAGAGATTCCTCAAATCACGTGAGTGCCTGGCACAAATGAAGCAAAGAAGACCAGATGAAAAATTAGAGCCATAGAGCAATACAGCTTAGAAACAAGCCCTTCAGCCCAAACTGGTCTGTGCTGACTAAGGTGACCACTTAGCTAGTTCCAATTGCCTGCATTTGGTCCATATCCTTCTAAACCCTTCCCATCCATGTGACTATCGAAAAGCCTTTTAAATGTCGCTATTGTATCTGCTTCAACCACTTTCTCTGGCAGCCTTTTCCAAATTCACGCAAGTCTCTGCACAAGATGTTGCTTCTCAGATCCTTCTTAAATCTTTCTCATTGCACCTTAAACCTATGCCTTCTGGTTTTCAATTCCCCATCCCTGGGAAAAAGACTATATGGATTTATCCTATCTGTGCCTCTTATGATTCTATACATCTCAATAAGGTCACCCCTCATTTTCCTATGTTCCAAGGAATAAAGGATGATCCTGGCCAACCTCTCCCTATAACTCAGGCCTGGCAACATTCTCGTAAATCTTCTTTGCACTCTTTCCAGTTTAACTATGTTAAACATCACACAACACCAGATCATAGTCCAGGTGATGAAGAAGCAGTGCTCCAAAAGCTAGTACTTCCAAATAAACCTGTCGGACTATAACCTGGTGTTGGATGATTTTTAACTTTGTTCGCCCCAGTCCAACACCAGCATCTTCACATGACAGTTTAACCATACTGTACACAATACTCCAAGGGCAGCTGTAACATAATGTCCCAACTCCTGTACTTAATGCCTCAACTGATGAAGGCCAGCATCCTAAATGCCTTCTTCACCACCCTGTCTACCTGTGACACTGCTTTCAAAGAACCTTGAACTTGCACTCCTATGTCCTTCTGTTCCTTACCATTTACTGTATAAGTCTGATCTTGGTTTGGCTTTCCAAAGTGCAACGCCTCACACATAGCTGTATTGAATTGTATTTGCCAATCCTCAGCCCACTTCCCCATCTGATCACGTTCGCTCTGTAATTTTTGATAACCTGCCTTGCTATCAGTGATACCTTGTGATTTTGTATTATTATTGCTAATTACTAGCAAAGTTTGGTTTAAGGGTCCTTGGTTGGTAGCCCTCACTTAAAGAGAGAATGTTTGAGCTGCCTATGACTGAGCAGTACAAAATGGCTGACAGCTGCCCGAAGCAAAAGCAGCAGAAAACATGGATGACAGTAATCTTAGGAAGTTTGGGAAAACATTTGATTACTATATTCTGCATAAGTTAGAAAAATGGTAGCTCTGCAGACCCAATATTGAGATAAGATTAGATTAGATTACTTACAGTGTGGAAACAGGCCCTTCGGCCCAACAAGTCCACACCGCCCCGCCGAAGCGAAACCCACCCCTACATCTACATTTACCCCTTACCTAACACTATGGGCAATTTAGCATGGCCTGACCTGACCTGCACATCTTTGGACTGTGGGAGGAAACCGGAGCACCCGGAGGAAACCCACGCAGACACGGGGAGAACGTACAAACTCCACACAGTCAGTCGCCTGAGGCGGGAATTGAACCCGGGTCTCAGGCGCTGTGAGGCAGCAGTGCTAACCACTGTGCCACCGTGCCGCCCACAGTACAGCAGGTTTAACATGCAGCTGCAGTTGTTTATGCAGGAGACATAGATCAGAAGATTTCATCGAAGAATTCCATTTAATTGGTGAATCTTTAATTAGTCATTCTGTTACAATAGTAGATTTTAGTTAAGAATCTTCAAATAATCAAAAGTATAAATTTTGAATTAGTTGAAGACACAGGGGCTGTGTTTATTTGATATTCCAAGATTAGATGGGAAAGAAACTGCTCACAACTTGTTAGCTAAAGAATTCTACTATTAGGTGTGACCGTATAATTTATTGGCATTATTATCACAAATTATATAACAGTTATTTAAAAATCATTTTGTATTTCCTGTAATGATATTGATAAGGAATCTAAACTGCATAACAGAATTTTAAAAATCCTTAAGCTATAGGCAAGTATTCAATCTATGGTGCAGCTGGCAGATGCCTGGAAAGGAATGTACTTGAATACAACATCCATTTTGAGAACCCCCAAGCATCGAGATAAGAGACTCTGGGAATTATGAGACCAGGGAAGACCAGAGATTTACCATAAGCCATATTGCCTTATGATTAGCTTAATTGGAAGCATATGTAATTAATTAATAATATTATTGTTCTGTAATTGCTAAAGGCAGGCTGAAGCAAATATATAAAATATGTCTTTCCTTTGATCGGTGAAGAATTCTTTGGATTCTCAAAGGACTCTTCTCACTAGTGTAATCTGAGTGGGAATTACACTCTAATGCTGGAAGTGAACTCTCGGCTGTCAAGTGAGTTATTTGGTCATTCTGCCCCAATAAAGCATGAGAGTGGGGAAGTCCTAACTTCACAAGGTGCTGATGAGACCACATCTGGAGTATTGTGGGCAGTTTTGGTGCCTTATTTAAGAAAATATACTGTTTCATTGGGGGCAGATCAGAGATGTTTCACTCTGGTGATCCAAAGTATGGAGGAATTGCCTTACAAGGAAAGCATAAACAGGTTAGATCTCTGCTCACTAGAGTTCAAAAGAATGAGAGATGAAACATAAGGATTCTTAAGTGGCTTGAAAGGGTAAGTACTGAAAGGATGTTTCTCCTCATGGGGAAGTCTAAGACCCGAGGGCATTATCTCAGAATAAACTGGTTCTAATTTAAAATTGAGATGAGGAAGAATTTCTAGTCTCAGAAGGCAGTGAATGTTTGAAACTCCTTGCCATAGACAGCTTTAGGAACAGAGTCCTTGTGGATATTTAAGGCTGACATAGGAAACATCTTGCTCAGATGGAGAATCAAGAGTCATGGGGAAAGGGCTGGTAAGTGGACTTGAGGAATATCAGATAAACCTTAATGGTATTGAATGGTGGTGCAAGCTTGAGCAACTGAATGGTCTACCCCTGTTTCTATTTCTTGTGACATTATAGACATATCATTCAGGCTGATTCTATGGCAGGTGGTAAGGGAATCAACAGAGAGAAAAAACTTTATTTGACCTCGTCCTAATCAATCCACCATTTGAAGGTGCAGTTGTTCATAACTGTATAGGTAGAAGTGACAACTGTGCAGTCATTGTTGGTATGAAGTCTCATCTTCGCATTGATGATATTGTTTAACATATTGTGTGACATTATAGCTGTAGTAATTGGGATACACCACAAATAGATCCAGCAACTCAAAACATCCATGAGATGTTGTGGCCATCAATGACAGTTAAATTGTATTCAACCACAATCTATATCCTCATGATCCATCTTCTTCTTCTTCTGAGGTCTTTAGTATCACAAACACCAGACTTTAGTCAATGTGATTCACTCCACATGATATCAAGAAATAGGCAAAGCTTTTCGATAGACTGCAACAACATTTCAGCAATGGTACTGAAAGTTGGACTCCAGAACTAGCTGTGACCCTAGCCAAGCTATTCACTGATAGCTACAACACTGACATTTACTCAACAAAATGGAAAATTAGCCAGGTTTGCCTTGTCCGTAATCAGATCTCAAATTCCAACCTGGATAATTAACACCTTCTGTGGGACAATTAGGTTGGTAACAAATGCTGAACTAGCCACCATCCCACTAGCGAATATAAGAAATTGGGAGCAACTGTCATAGCAGTCCAGTTTTATGATATGCCAATAATAGCCTTCTGTCAAGTGTAATGGTGGCCAGTGGACAATATCATATGCCTTCTTCATGCCAATAACTATATGCTGGACTCCCACTCAGATGAACAGCTTGTGGTGTGAATATTAGGTCAGATACGATAAGACCTCCAGCAAGGAAGATGCTGACCTTTTCTCAGCATGTTATAAAACACCTCAAACTTGAAAAAAGCCTATTTATAATCCCTTATCAGTTGCTGTTAGCTATGGCTTTTAATCAATAAGTAAGAGATTTTATCAATGTGAACCAGTCACCCTGGACCTTCTGCAAGCAAGTGAAAGTACCTGCAGAAGAAAGATTGAGGAACAACAAGTCCTGACAGGATCATTTCGGTGAAATTTGTTAACAGATACCATTGAATTCCTTCTCAGTCTTTCCTTCCACACATATTACTCATGATATTTTGTGTCTGGATGTGTGTGTGTAGGGCTAAACCTTTATAAGGTTGTTAGAGAGTTTTAACAAGTATAGTTATCAGTCAATGGTTCAAAATTGCTTACCTGTAGCTGGAATATATTTATTTGCAAAAAATACTTATTCTTGCTTAGTACAGAAACATGATCTATGCTTTTGGTCAGGTAAATTCAGGAATTTGGCATATATTTATAGCATCTTTAAATTTTATGGTGACTAAGGACATAGCACAGTTTGATTTCTAGTGATCTACGTTGTGAGGTATAAGAGCACCAGGGTCTGCATAATTTATATATGTATAAGTGTGAAAATGCTGCTTCTTTAACAAGGTTATTTTGTCCTTAGTTTTTTTTCCCTAGAGGGGTCATAAAGGCATAAGCTCCCATATGTCTGAAATACCTACTTGAAAAATCTTCTAAGTGTTTTTTAAAGTACTTGTGCAATGAAAGGGAATGGCCAGTTTTCCCTGTTCAGGGTTTGGTTTCGTTTGGATTTAGCAACCTGTTTTTTTTTGCAGCTGCTGGTCAAGTCTTAGCTGGGAACTCAGAGAAGCTCCTGTGAGAAGCTCCTCTCTCCTGTGAGAACCTGTGTTTGATTTTACCTTTCTTTGCCAAGGGGGTGTTTATGGGCATGTTGCAAGTATTTTGAACAGCATCATTAAGTTGCAATAGAGCCAACTGAGTGGTTGGGTCAGCTGCATCATCCCTGGAATATCCACAACTAGAAAACAAGGTTTGCATCAAAATGTATAACTCAGTTGCTGGATGCCGTGGTTGTGGGTATGTTGGCTGAGCTGAGAAGTTGATTTGCAGACATTTTGTCCCCTGTCTAGTTGACAACTTCAGTGCTTTGGAGCCTGCTGTGAAGGGGATAAAACATCTACAAATCAACTTCTCAACTCAGCGCATATACCCACAACCATGACAACTAGAAAAGTTAGGGTCTGAGCTGTCTTCCTGAAATGTTTTGTGGGGGTCTAGCTGGTCCACAACATGTTAATAGGGTGGTGCTGTGTTGGAGGAGAAAGTGAGGACTGCAGATGCTGAGATTAGAGCTGAAAATGTGTTGCTGGAAAAGCACAGCAGGTCAGGCAGCATCAAAGGAACAGGAGAATTGACATTTCGGGCATGAGCCCTTCTTCAGGAAGGAGGCCCAGGACCTGTGTGTTCATGGTGGAGTTGGAGGAGGAGTTGAAGTGTTCAGCCACAGAACGGTGGGGTTGGTTGGTGTGGGTGTCCCAGAGATATTTTCTGAAATGACTGGCAAGTTGGCATCCTGTCACCCCAATGTAGATTGCAGGAGGTCCAGGGTGACTGGTCCACATTTATAAAATCTCTTACTTATGGTTAAAAGCCATAGCTAATGGATACAGAATCTACTGTATCTGTTGCACCCGAGGTGGTGAGACATCAGGGAGACAGGATGCCAAATTGCAGATTGTTTCAGACAACATCACTGAGCCACCCACACCAACCAACCCTACCACCCCGTAGCTCAACACTTCAACTCCCCCTCCCACTCTGCCAAGGACATACAGGTCCTGGGCCTCCTCTATTGCCAAACCCTTACCACCCAATGCCTGGAGGAAGACAGCCTCATATTCCGCCTTGGGACCCTGCAACCACATGGGATCAATGTGGATTTCACCAGTTTCCTCATTTCCCCTCCACCCACATATCCCATTCCCAAGCCTCCGACTCAACACTGCCCTATTGACCTGTCCATCACCTTTCCCATCTATCTGCTGCAACCTCCTCTCTGACCTATCACCTTCTCCCTCACCTTCATCTACCTATCAAACTCTCAGCTACCTTCCCCCCACCCCCCCCCCCCCCACCCCCCCCTCTCATTTATCTCTCAGTCCCTGGCCTAAAAGTCTCATTCCTAATGATGGGCCTCGGCCCAAAATGTCAATTGTCCTACTCCCCGGATGTTGCCTGACCTGATGTGCTTTTCCAGCAACACACCCTTGACTCTGTTCTCCAGCATCTGCAGCCCTCACTATCTTCTGGTCCACAACAGTAAGGAACACCAAGGTACCCGAGGGGAACACAGTTACAAATCTTCTTCCAGCCCAAAAACATCCATCAACTATCACTCACTATTTCTTAGTTTTCAGCCAATTTTGTATCCATGTTGCTATTGACCCTCTTACTCCTCTGCCTATAACCCTTTTATAAGGCTATTGTGTATCACTGCAGAGAACACCTTTCTGAAGTCCATGTACAACATATCAATGGCATTGCCTGCATCAAACCTCTCTGTTACCTATTCATAAAACTAAATCAGATCAGTCAGACATGACTTTCCCAAAAATCCATATTGGCTGTTCCTAAGTAACCTACATTTTTACATGTAAATCTTAATTCTATCATGAATAATTGTTTCTCATTATTTCCTACTACCAAAATTAACCTAATAGACCTGTTCTGGATTAGTGGTGCTGGAAGAGCACAGTAGTTCAAGCAGCATCAAAGGAGCTTCGAAATCGATGTTTCGGGCAAAAGCCCTTCATCAGGAATAAAGGCAGTGAGCCTGAAGCGTGGAGAGATAAGCTAGAGGAGGGTGGGGGTGGGGAGAAAGTAGCATAGAGTACAATGGGTGAGTGGGGGAGGGGATGAAGATCAGGGAGGAGAGGGTAGAGTGGATAGGTGGAAAAGGAGATAGGCAGGTAGGACAAGTCTGGACAAGTCATGGGGACAGTGCTGAGCTGGAAGTTTGGAACTAGGGTGAGGTGGGGGAAGGGGAAATGAGGAAACTGTTGAAGTCCACATTGATGCCCTGGGGTTGAAGTGTTCCGAGGCGGAAGATGAGGCGTTCTTCCTCCAGGCGTCTGGTGGTGAGGGAGCGGCAGTGAAGGAGGCCCAGGACCTCCATGTCCTCGGCAGAGTGGGAGGGTGAGTTGAAATGTTGGGCCACGGGGCGGTGTGATTGATTGGTGCAGGTGTCCCGGAGATGTTCCCTAAAGCGCTCTGCTAGGAAGCGCCCAGTCTCCCCAATATAGAGGAGACTGCATCGGGAGCAACGGATACAATAAATGATATTAGTGGATGTGCAAGTAAAACTTTGATGGACGTGGAAGGCTCCTTTAGGGCCTTGGATAGAGGTGAGGGAGGAGGTGTGGGTGCAGGTTTTACAGTTCTTGCGGTGGCAGGGGAAAGTGCCAGAATGGGAGGGTGGGTTGTAGGGGGGGCGCGTGGACCTGATCAGGTAGTTTCGGAGGGAACGGTCTTTGCGGAAGGCAGAAAGGGGTGGGGAGGGAAATATATTCCTGGTGGTGGGGTCTGTTTGGAGGTGGCGGAAATGTCGGCGGATGATTTGTTTTATGCTGACATTTCCGCCACCTCCAAACAGACCTCACCACCAGGAATATATTTCCCTTCCCACCCCTTTCTGCCTTCCGCAAAGACCAGTCCCTCTGAAACTACCTGGTCAGTCCACGCCCCCCTACAACCCACCCTCCCATCCTGGCACTTTCCCCTGCCACCGCAGGAACTGTAAAACCTGCACCCACACCTCCTCCCTCATCTCTATCCAAAGCCCTAAAGGAGCCTTCCACATCCATCAAAGTTTTACTTGCACATCCACTAATATTATTTATTGTATCCGTTGCTCCCGAAGCGGTCTCCTCTACATTGGGGAGACTGGGCACCTCCTAGCAGAGCACTTTAGGGAACATCTCCGGGACACCTGCACCAATCAATCACACCGCCCCGTGGCCCAACATTTCAACTCACCTTCCCACTCTGCCGATGACATGGAGGTCCTGGGCCTCCTTCACCGCCACTCCCTCACCACCAGACGCCTGGAGGAAGAACGCCTCATCTTCCGCCTCGGAATACTTCAACCCCAGGGCATCAATGTGGACTTCAACAGTTTCCTCATTTCCCCTTCCCCCACCTCACCCTAGTTCCAAACTTCCAGCTCAGCACTGTCCCCATGACTTGTCCGGACTTGTCCTACCTGCCTATCTCCTTTTCCACCTATCCACTCCACCCTCTCCTCCTTGACCTATCACCTTCATCTCCTCCCCCACTCACCCATTGTACTCTATGCTACTTTCTCCCCACCCCCACCCTCCTCTAGCTTATCTCTCCACGCTTCAGGCTCACTGCCTTTATTCCTGATGAAGGGCTTTTGCCTGAAACGTCGATTTCGAAGCTACTTGGATGCTGCCTGAATTGCTGTGCTCTTCCAGCACCACTAATCCAGAATCTGGTTTCCAGCATCTGCAGTCATTGTTTTTACCTAATAGACCTATAATTGTCAGAGTTATCTGTACAGCCATTTTTGAAGAAGGGTTTGGCTCCATCCAGTGTCCAGGAAAAATGGAAAGATTATTGCTAATGTAAACTGATTAGTGGATTTCTTGAGCTGGCGGGTGTGGCTGCAACAATTCCAATCCAATCCCTCCCCAATGGGAGCTCAGAGACTCTGTGAAAGCTTAGGTTGCTCATCCATTAAAACAGGATCAAGCAAAAACGTAAGCATTTTTGTGGGGTGTAGGAGGCTGCCTGTGTGGGGCTCATGGGAAGACGAATTTGGGGGATCAGAGGTAAAGATTAGATTAGATTACAGTGTGGAAACAGGCCCTTCGGCGCAACAAGTCCACACCGACCCGCCGAAGCGCAACCCACCCATACCCCTATATTTACCCCTTGCCTAACACTACGGGCAATTTAGCATGGCCAATTCACCTCACCTGCACATCTTTGGACTGTGGGAGGAAACCGGAGCACCTGGAGGAAAGCCACGCAGACACGGGGAGAACGTGCAAACTCCACACAGTCAGTCGCCTGAGGCGGGAAATGAACCTGGGTCTCTGGCGCTGTGAGGCAGCAGTGCTAACCACTGTGCCATCGTGCCACCACCGTGCTGCCCACAGGTAAAGTCAGGAGTGTGGCTCTCAGGGCTACACACATTACCTCAGTCTTTGCCTCCAAATATGCCCTGACAAATAGAGCCTTCTGGAGATCCTGTGGACAGACTGACTCATTTTCTTTCAGACAGACAGCCTTCTTTCTTATCTGCTGGGAAGGCAGGTAATTGGGCCAACAGAGAATGGGGCCCCTAAGTTGTTCTTCATTGATCATTTTAAATACCTTAATTGGTGGTCCTTCTGACCCAGAGCTGAATTCTGATGTGGTAGGTTCTGTCTCTAGTGCTAACCTTATTTGCCCTATTTTCACCTTGGCATCACTTCCAGGAAGGTGAACATCCCACCCAATAATCATTCATCAGAACCTATAGATGTTGCTTGACCTGTGAAATTTTTCACGTATCTTTAGTTCAGAGTTAAACTAAGGCAGTGCTTAGACAGTTTATTGTAGGGCTCTGGGGAGTGTTGCTGAACAAAGAGACCTAGGGGTACAGTTGCTTAGTTCCTTGAAAGTGGATGTGAAAGTGGACAGGGTGGTGAAGAAGGCATTTAGTATGCTTACCTTCATTGTTCAGAACACTGAGTATATGAGTTAGAATGTCATGTTGTGGCTGTACAGGACATTTGAGAGGCCACGTTTAGAATACTGGGTGCAATTCTGATTACCCTTCTATGGAAAGGATGTTAACCTTGAGAGTGTGCAGAAAGATTGACAAGAATCTTGCTGGGATTTGGAGTGTTTGAGTTATAGGGAGAGGCTAAATAGGCTGGGGCTTTCTTCACTGGAGCATTGCAGGCTGAGGGATGAATAAAATTTATAGAGGTTTATAAAATCATGAGGGGCATACATAGGGTGAATAGCTAAATCTTTTTCTTTGGATGGGCGAGTCCAAAACCTGAGGCCATAGGTTTAAGATGAGAGGGGAAAGATTTAAAAAGCACCTGAGAGTAACTTTTTCATGCAGAGGGCAGTGCATGTATGAAACAAACTGCCAGAGGAAGTGGTGAAGACAGGCACAGTTACATTTGAAAGGCATCTGAAAGGGTATATAAATGGAATGTATTTACAGAGATATGAACCAAGTGCTGGCAAATGGGACTAGGTCAGATTGGAATGCCTGATCGGCAAGGACGATTTGGACTAAGGAATGTTTTTCTGTACTTTTTGACTCTGTGAGTCCGCCTGGAGTATTTTGCTTGTGAACTTTGTATTGCTGTAGGTGGTGATAATATTGTTTTCTACTTTGAAAACAGTCAGCCACTCTAGAACAAATTTGCTGCAGTTTTGAAAAGCATTTCAAAAGAAAGAAAGGAAGATGTTGCATCCAATATCTCAAAGTGCATTACAATAATTAAGTATTTTTTAAGTTTTGTTACTGAACCCAGACATGGGAAGAGGCCTTTCAGCATATCTTGTCTGCATCAGATCGCAAAGGGAGAAATTTGCCTAGTACTTGCCTTTTTCTTGTAGCTCCACATAGTCCCCCTTTACAGATAAAAAAAATAATTTCCACTTGAATGCCTCAATTGAACTTACTTGAACCACTCTTGAAGTCTGTGCATTCTAGACTGCCTGAGGCTCATATACAGAAATGTTGAATGCTCTGAACCACTTATAACAGCTTTAATTCTCCTCAAAGAGTTCAAAGGCCAAGAACTAAAAAGATTCCTAAGCTAAACAAGCAGCTAAAGTGGCAGATGATTTTGAGTTAATTGAAAGAAGATCTACTCTAATGTATTTTTCAATCTGTCAATTCTCACAGGCAAGGTGGAAATAGAAATGAAACAGAGGAAGATGAATCAGGATGACAACAAAATGGAAAGAATAGGGAAAAAACAGAATTATCCTCAATTTTTAAGACAAAACCCATAAGGGAGACCAATGGGAAATTATCCTGCATACGTCCAAATTGGGCTATGTGGACATTTAGGAGAGAACTGTTGGCAGTAAAGAGATCCACAGAGAGTCATCCTACCAAGCCAATATCTATTGTCACAAATATTCTAGATCTCTGTGCAAACATAATACCAAGACTTTTATTTAAAGGAAGAATAATCTCCAACGGTTTCAATAAGCTAGCAAAGAAGGTTACCATTCTCAGAAGCATTGGCTGTTTCCAAGCTTTACTTGTAGGGATTGAGAATTTCTACCTGCTAGAATTCCAAAGACCTGACTCTGCTAAACAGTTAGCTATTTATAACGAACTATCAAATTAACAGTACAACATCCTTTAGCTGCCAGCTTGTTATGTGCTGAAGGCAAAACTTGGCCAGCTTTTAAAAATATATCGACTCTTAAAAATTCCTCACTCATCAAATTCCCCAAGTTAAGTAAATGATCTAGTGAAATGGTAATCCATTGAACTGGATATTCTATTACTTATTGTCAAGTATTAAAATTTGTAACAAAAACAGTGGGGATGAAGGAAAACCTTAAGCATTATTTTTATTAATTTGACTAAGAAATATTGAGGTTCAGAGTAACTCAGGGCAGTGCCAGTTTAGTGAAGCTAGTTATGTGTGAAAGAACTTGCATTGTGATGCATGTAGGTACTGCAGAGAATCAGGGGAAGCTTCTGGTTTGCTCACATGGAACCTGCTGTAAATACTGCAAGAGGCAAATGAATATCTGGTGGAGCTGCTAGAGGCTATGTGCACCCATGTATTAACTATAGGGGGGGACCATCAATGCTGCCTTGTCTGAGGTATACGTGCAAATGGCCTTTCCGTCAAAAGGTTAGTCACTCACCTGGGGACCCACATTCAGCCAATCAATGACAGGTTAAGAGGAGAATGAGATACTGGAGTCTCCTTCAGACCTTCCCACTTGCCTTTGCAAATATGAGGGACAACACCTCATAGAAATAGATGTAACTAAGTTAAGAAGTGCTCCAAGGTGCACTTGGGATTTATGGGTGTTAAGACTTTGCATATGTTAAACTCTTTTATGTTAGTACAAATCTGTGTCATTGTTACAGTTGTTCATAATTAGAGTCATAGAGATGTACAGCATGGAAACAGACCCTTCGGTCCAACCCGTCCATGCCGACCAGATATCCCAACCCAATCTAGTCCCACCTGCCAGCACCTGGCCCATATCCCTCCAAACCCTTCCTATTCATATATCTATCCAAATGCCTCTTAAATGTTGCAATTGTATCAGCCTCCACCACATCCTCTGGCAGCTCATTCCATACACGTACCACCCTCTGCATGAAAAAGTTGCCCCTTAGGTCTCTTTTATATCTTTTCCCTCTCACTCTAAACCTATGATCTCTAGTTCTGGACTCCCCGACCCCAGGGAAAAGACTTTGTCTATTTATCCTATCCATGACCCTCATAATTTTGTAAACCACTATAAGGTCACCCCTCAGCCTCCGACGCTCCAAGGAAAACAGTCCCAGCCTGTTCAGCCTCTCCCTGTAGCTCAGATCCTCCAACCCTGGCAATGTCCTTGAAAATCTTTTCTGAACCCTTTCAAGTTTCACAACATCTTTCCGATAAGAAGGAGACCAGAATTGCACTACAGCTTCGTCACATATCAAAACACCCTTGCTTCTTCAGTAGGCTGTTCTGATAGCAGCAGGCCATGTTTTGTCAGTTCCGCAACTGTGGCAGGGTGTGTGGTGATCCTGAGCACTGGATGATTGAGTATGAGGTGAATGAAATGACAGATAACCATATTATGGAAAGGTTTGTTGTACAGATATTGAAATGCAATCAGGGTCCCAGGAAGAGAGTTTATAAGAGACTGTCCCAAGCATCCTTTGTGTTTTTCTCAAATCCCCTTTCCATCAGTTCAAAGAGCTCCTCATCTTACGCCACCTGCTCAACCTCTTCCTCCATATCCCCTTCATTAGATGAAGAATGGTGGTCAATGAAATTCTCATTATACAATACTTCTTTTCAGAGCTCAATTGTATGATGTGCAGTGAAGGGCTGACTATACCTTTACTCTAAGAATAGTCACTGAGCAAGTACTTAAGGAGTTCTGTCATAGTGATCTCAAATCACATGGAACTGGAGCCTGAGTCTGAAGATCCCAGAAGAGGTCCTCACTTACCATCCCTTGTATATGGTTGTGCTTGACAAAGCCTGTTAATTTTCACAAATTTCATGTAGACCTTTTCTTATTGCACAGTGACAGGTGGTGACCAAATTCTTGGAACTGGAGACATAACGTGAAAGCCCAAAGGCACCACAATGTTGTGTGTGAAGGACAATGACCCCAGAAATAAGAGAGAAGCTTGAAGCTTGAAGGAAATCCCAGTAGTGACAGAAAACAGTAGGCCAATTGACTTCATGACTTTCTTGGGCACCAGACTGTTGAAATAGAAAGACTGCTCAAAAGCTGAAAGAACATGGGAGAAATCCTATAGCTGGGAGTAGAACGTTAACTATCCACATTACACAGAACTAGAAGCCTTTATAGAGGAAAGAAAGAAAAAGAGTCTAAAGTGTAAAGGAATAGGATGCAATTGATGTCATTAAGAGATCCCACCACTGGGAGCTTAGTGCAGCCAGTATCACCAAGAGTTATGACTGTCAAGAAGAAGACCAGCATAGTTACAATTAGAGCACAGAAAGGAAAGAACATGCTACAGTTTGCCTTGGATTGCTGCAGTCATGTCTATGGATTTGATTTCTTCCGTAGACTCTTGCCTTCCTGTTGTCCCTTCATGAATTCTAAACTCTCGTGGTTCTCTCAAATGGATCATGTCTACATTTACACTCCTAGAGGCTATACTTTTTTAAAGCCTTCCACTGTTCTGAGTCCTTGGAATCCCTAGGTTTCCTAGTTTAGAATAAAGTTCTCTCACTCTCTGCAACTCTTTACCTGTACTGAGATATACATATCTTGATCTCTCGGACAGTGTTTCTTTTCCCAATTCTTGTTGCATGTTTTTCCCTCTCTGCACTCCTGTGCTCTGCTGATGTCATAGTATCAGTATTTATTAGATTTATCATTTAAATTGTCTTTATTAACATATTCATATTCCATTATACTACATGGTCCCCTGCCATCATCTACTTCCCATACCCCAGACCCATCCTCAGCCTTATTTTCTTCTCTTTCAAGGCCAGCATGGGGTTCTAATCCCCATTTGAGTCCAGTGGCAGAGTTTTGCACCAAATACCTAAAATCCAGTCCCACGCTGCTGTTTCCAAAGATGCTGTCTTTTATTCTCTAGCAGGTGAAGTATCTGTAAGCCTCATTAATAAAACTGTTAAGACCCTTCTGTTCGTTAGATTCACTGTAGCAGTTTCTCCCTAGCATCCAATAGTTCCAATTATTTATAGTGCAAATTTGAACTGGCTAAGTTACTCCTTATTTTCTAATCATCACAACATAAAGGTACTCCATTGCACAATGATGAGTTTTAGATGCATTATTTGACATTGAATACAAAAGAAATGCAGATGATGCCAATGTCAAAGATGTATGTTGAATGCATGACTTGGCTAAAAGAAATTAATAACAGTTATATGATTGAGGAATTCAGATATTACCATGACAAAGCTCCTGTGAAGCAATAAATCTGAATTTTAACACACTTATTCTAGATGTCCATAAATATTTTATGACATTTATATACTGGTTCAAATTTCATCCTCAGAAAACATCAATACTTTATCCAGTGCACTGACATGAAAGAGTAGATTCCTCATGCTTGTGTTCTCTTACAGGTCAGGTCAGATTAGCTATGTGATTTGAGTTTTTATTTTGCAGGGGCATAAGTAAATTCAGCACAGCAGTCTCATGACTGGTCTAAATTACTTTTAGTAATCTTGGCAGCAGAGTATTTAGAGCCACTGAGTAGTATTTTTTCATATATGCCCCGGTGGCAAGGAAAATTGCCTATAATTTTCCAATATATATTGATACGTTTGAGTTGGATTGTACCAGCCCTTTGGAAATTAGCTGAGGGGAGAGAAGGCTTGTAAAATGATAAATGAAAGTATTGGGAGGAGAATGAAAGTCATCCTGCTAGCGTGGAATATTATTTTCTGCAGGAGAAGGTGAGGCGTGGCCACACTTCAACTTAGAGGCCATGTAAATTAATGAATACCATTTCACTGGCCTCTGGACAGACCTTCTCTGAATTGAGAGATCGGCAAATAAACCACACCAGTCACTGATGGGGTGCTAGTATTGTGCCAACTTTGGAATGTTAACAATAATATCTTTAAACATTAATATCTGCCTCAAACTCAAAGACAAAATTTTTCATATAGTAATGTCTTTTTAACCATTTTTCTGAATTTTCTTATACCAAGCACATCTTAATGAATTTATATTAGATCATTTCAAATACCTCAATGTCATTTCTAAAATGTGGAACTCAAAACTAAACATACAACTCCAGCTGTTGTCTTTCTGTGATCTTATATCCATTCATCATTATAGATGGATATTTGTATTCTATATTTGTACTGGCCATTAAGCCAGTAGCCCATTGGTTTACTTATGGCCTTATCTACTTTAAATGTCACTTTTAATGTCCTATGAGCTTGAAGTGTCTCATCACAATGCTGTTTCAAATCATCCAACAACATCATCACATCAATCAAAAAAGTTTTAAAATCAAAATGCGTTACCTCGAATTCAAAGTGTAGTCCTTTCTATCTGTTGTGACTTTGAAGAGGCAGTTGCTGAATCCTCTACTATTTCTACAATTACCACACAGCACTGAATAAAATGTAATGACCTCACAAGGGTGATTGGAGTAGGTCAAAGGCACAAGTGCCATCCCATACTTTCTGCAACTAATAGAGTCTTCATTAAACCCCTGACATTTCAAATTCTTTGGGCAGCATTTTAGCCTGGGACAGGATTCACATATTCAACATAAATGTCAGAGCACTTTGCTGGTTTGGTCTATTGTCACTTACTGCCCAACAGATCTTTATTGGCCTGAGGTGATATGTCTGTTTCCCTTCTTCAGAACACAAAGAAATGTCATACCAAACTTGAAATATTAATTCTGCTTCTCTCTTCACAGATGCTGCCAGATCTGCTGAGTCTCCAGCAGTTCCTGTTTTTATTATTGACTTAAGACTTATTTCTGGGTAATCCAAGATGGAGGATGGAATATTTCTGGCTGTAACAGCTGCTCCTTTGAAGTATTTTAGGTATTGGAGGTGATTTTCTCAAATTCCAGGAGCAGCAATTACTGTTTTATATGCTGTTGCATTGAATTGGTACTTTGGAGAAAAAGGCGTCAAAACAACAGCAGTTTTAAAGGGGAGAGGAACAGACAAAGAAAGCACATGGTGAGGTCAGTACAGGAGAGAGAGAGAGAAAGAAACTGACAGAGCAGTGAAACTGCAGTTACTGCCTTTGCTGTTTGAATTCATGTATCGCTGGACATCAGAGTGCGACTGGGAAATTACCAAACAGTGAAATTCACAGCTAATCTTGGAGGAATCTGTTTGGGAGAGGTCACAGCACAGAAACAGATGTGAATATTTTAAGCGTGGCCTTACAGTAAGTCTGCAGTAGTGTGTAGAGTGGGTTCTTTCTTGATTATATGTTTTATTGAGATATGTCCGTTGATTAAAGTTAAAATATAAGCCATAAGTATCAATTTAACCTGGAGCAGCATTTTGTAGAGGAATAAGATGGTCTGTAGATTGTAAAGGAGCAAAAATGGCCTTTAGTAGAGTGATATGCTCTTCTTGTCAGATGTGGAAGTTTAGGGAGAGTTTATGGGTTACTGAGGATTATATCTGCAATAAATGCCATTGGTTGTGAATCCTATCAAATCGAATGGATCGGTCGGAGAGACAGTAAGAGGCAATGAGAAATTTATAAGAGCAAGAGGATGTGATGGATGGATGTTATAGTGAGGGGGGAGAATTGCAAATGCAGTCACAGTTAACTCCAGGAAAGATAAGAGAGGTAGGCAGTTAGTGCAGGAGTCTTCTGTAACTATCCCTATTTCAAACAAGTATACTGTTTTGAGATATATAGGGGGTGATGGATTCTCAGGGGAACGTAACAGAAACAGCCAGGTTTCTGGTATTGAGACTGGCTCTAATGCAATGAGGGGTACATCGGGTTCCAAGAGATCAATTGTATTAGGGGACCCTCTAGTCCACGGTACAGACAGACAGTTTTGTGCCCATCAGTGAAAAATCAGAATGGTGTGTTGTTTCCCTGGTGCCAGGATCAAGGATGTCCCAGAGAGGGTGCAGAATGTTCTCAAGGGGAGAGGGGCTGGCAGGTGGTCATATACACATTGGAACCAACTACATAAGAAGGGAAAAGGTGAAGATTCTGAGGGTGATTACAGAGAGTTAGGCAGGAATTTTAAAAGGAGGTCCTCGAGAGTAGTAATAACTGGACTACTCCCTGTGTTATGAGCTAGTAAGGGCAGGGATAGGGGGATTGGGCAGGTGAATGCATGGCTGAAGAGCTGGTGTATGGGAGAAGAATTCCCATTTTTGGATCATTGGAAGCTGCTTTGGGGTAGAAGTGACCTATACAAGAAGGACAGATTGCACCTGTATTGGAAGGGGACTAATATACTAGCAGGGAGATTTACTAGAGCTGCTCAGGAGGATTTAAACCAGTAAGGTGGCGGAGGTGGGGAAGTGGAACCCAGGGAGATAGTGAGGAAAGATGTCAATCTGAGACTGATACAGTTGAGAACACAAGCGAGTCAAATAGTCAGGGTAGGCAGAGACAAAACAGAGAACAAGATAGGACTGAGGGATTAAACTGCATTTATTTCAATGCAAGGGACCTAACAGGGAAGGTAGATGAACTCAGGGGATGGTTAGGAACATGAGACTGGGGTATCATAGCAATTACAGAAACATGGCTCAGGAATGGGCAGGACTGGCAGCTTAATGTTCCAGGATACAAATGCTACAGGAAGGATAGAAAAGAAGGCAAGGGAGAAGAGGGAGTGGCGTTTTTGATGAAGGACAACATTACAGCTATACTGAGGGAGGATATTCACAAAAATATATCCAGGGACGTTATTTGGGTGGAACTGAGAAATAAGAAAGGGATGATCACCTTATTGGGATTGTATTATAGACCCCTAATAGTCAGAGGGAAATTGAGAAATAAATTTGTAAGGAGATCCCAGTTATCCGTAAGAATAGCAGGGTGGTTATTGTAGGGGATTTTAACTTTCCAAACATAGACTGGGACTGTCATAGTGTTAAGGGTTTAGATGGAGAGGAATTTGTTAAGAGTGTACAAGAAAATTTTCTGATTCAGTATGTGGATGTACTTACTAGAGAAGGTGCAAAACTTGACCTGCTCTTGGGAAATAAGGCAGGACAAGTGACTGAGGTGTCAGTGGGAGGGCACTTTGGGGCCAGTGACCATAATTCTATTAGTTTTAAAATAGTGATGGAAAAGGACAGACCAGATCTAAACGTTGAAGTTTGAAATTGGAGAAAGGCCAATTTTGACAGTATTAGGCAAGAACTTTCAAAAGCCCTGATTTGGGAGCAAATATTCGCAGGTAAAGGGATGGCTGGAAAATGGGAAATCTTCAGAAATGACATAAGAGTCCAGAGAAAGTATATTCCGGTTAGGTTGACAGGGAAGGCTGGTAGGTATTGGGAATACTGGATAACTAAAGAAATTGAGGTTTTGGTTAAGAAAAAGGAGGCAGATGTCAGGTATAGACAAGATAGATCAAGTGAGTCCCTAGAAGAGTATAAAGGCAGTAGGAGTCTACTTAAGAGAGAAATCAGGAGGGCAAAAGAAGACATGAGATAGCTTTGGCAAATAGAGTTAAGGAGAATCCAAAGGGTTTTTACAAATACATTAAAGGTGAAAGGGTAACTAGGGAGAGAATAGGTCCCCTCAAAGATCAGCAAGGTGGTCTTTGTGAGGAGCCGCAGAAAATGGAGGAGGTACTAAATGAGTATTTTACGTCTGTATTTATTGTGAAAAAGGACATGGAAGGTATAGAATGTAGGGAAATAGATGGTGACATCTTGAAAAATGTCCATATTACAGGGGAGGAAGTGCTGGATGTTTTGAAACGCATAAAAGTGGATAGATATCCAGGACCTGATCAGGTGTACCCTGGAACTCTTTGGGAGGCTAAGGAAGTGATTGCTGGCCTCTTACTGAAATATTTGTATCATCAATAGTCACAGGTGAGGTGCTGGAAGACTGGAGGCTGGTTAACATGATGCTACTGTTTAAGAAAACTGGTAAAAACAAGCCAGGGAATTATAGACCAGTGTGCCTGACGTCGGTAGTGGGCAAGTTATTGGAGGAAATCCTGAGGGACAGTATGTACATGCATTTGGAAAGGCAAGAACTGAATAGTGATGGTCAACATGGCTTTGTGCCTGGGAAATCATGTCTCACGAACTTGATTGAGTCTTTTGAAGAAGTAACAAAGAGGATTGATGAGGGCAGAGTGGTAGACGTGATCTATATGGACTTCAGTAGGGTGTTCGACAAGGTTCCCCATGGGAGACTGGTTAGTAAGGTTAGATCTCATGGAATACAGGGAGAACTAGCCATTTGGTTACAGAACTGGCTCAAAGGTAGAAGATAGCAGGTGATGGTGTAGGGTTGTTTTTCAGACTGGAGGCCTGTGACCAGTGGAGTGCCACAAGGATCGATGCCGGGTCCACTTCTTTTTGTCATTGATATAAATGATTTGGATGCGAGCATAAGAGGTATAGTTAGTAAGTTTGCAGATGACGCCAAAATTGGCGGTGTCCTGGACAGTGAAGAAGGTTACCTCAGATTTCAATGGGATCTTGGTCAGATTTGCCAATGGGCTGAAAAGTGACAGATGGAGTTTAATTCAGATAAATGAGAGGTGCAGCATTTTGGAAAAGGAAATCTTAGCAGGACTTTGACACATAATAGTAAGGTCCTCAGGAGTGTTGTCCCTGGGAAATGTGGCATTACATTGATTGGGTAGGGTCTGGGTCTGGACGCAATGCTCTTCAGAAGGTTGGTGTAGACCTGATGGGCCAAATGGCCTGCTTCCTCACTGTGAGAATCCCATGAAGTATTTGTAAGCATTTAAGCTGAGGGTTCATTACACAAAAAGGAAAGACAAGGCAAAGCAGGGGTGCTATGAGCATTGAAGTAGGCACAAAGTGAGTGAGCACTAAGAGTTTGTGAGCAACCCTGAGATGTTCCCTGGTCAAATTCATGAGGTAAGTGTCTGTCCCTATGCACAAAGTGTTCTTGCAGCAGCATTAAAATGAGAGATGTTAGTGCACTTCAAAGCAGTGTTACAGTGCAGAATCATCTTGTAAGTGAATCAGAGATGTGACATGATAATGTGGTGAGACCCTGAGATGTCAATGTCAGTTGCCAGGTAACCACTCTGACCTCCATGTTGGGAATTGTCACCATCTAATTTCTATCCAGTGGTTGGAGGAATAATAAACTGCATATCAATGAGGTGATATTGAGTAATGAGATGTTAATACATGGTGATACACACAAATCTACCTCTCACAGCTGACTAGTGGAAACTTGCTTTGTCAGTCAACATTTGGCTGAGAAAAAAGGACTTTATTATGTTACTTTATTCAACATCTTTTTTTTCATTATTTCTCTGCCCAAAGGCTGGTCTTTGATTATTATTATATAAAGTGCTGTGGGTTTTTATTTGTGTAACAGTGAAGAGGCAGGCTTCCTTCAGGTCCACCTCAGGTGGAACAAGGATCAAATGAAAGCTAATTGATTTTCTTTAGCAGCTTTTATACTACCATACTTAACATGTGACAAGGTTAAACAATAAGGACTCAGTTAGATAAATGAAGTTTTGTTTCACTGCATTCACATTGAACCAAATAGATTTGCAAGATCAAAACCCATTTGTTCTATAATATGTGCGCTGACTTTTCCCTTCAACTATTTAAAACTAATTCGAGTGAGATACTCCTTTTTGTATAATCCTGCATCCTTCTCTACTTCAAATGTTTATCGCATTTTTCTTTCCAAGATGCCATGGTGTCTGCTTCGGATATTTCTTATTGCAAAGTATTCGATGCTTCAATAGCCATGCATAAGAAGTTTCTCCACCTCATTCATTATTCTTGCAGAGATAATTTTAAGTCAATGACTTGTCAGGTGGTGTCATAGCGAAATTGAGAGTACTAGAGGGTCAACAACATTTTGGGGCCCCATACTCACTGTAAGATGTGTGATCTTGGGTGGCAGCCACTTCAAAGGCTTCCTCTATGCTTCTTTGAAGAACCTGTTTAAATTAGACCAAATTATAAGTGAATGCCCCTTAAGGGGCAAATAAAAACAATTAGATATGCAAATTAAATATATACAATGTAAACTAGGGAGTAGATAATGCACTCCAGACTCTACAAAGCTTTTTGGTTGAAGTAATCCTCAAAAGTGCAATGAACACTATCTGCTTCCTTCCCGGGGACATTTGAGCATGGCCATATCTACATAAGAGAGGGAAGCAGTTGGGTCTAACGGGCCCCTTAGTGGCCCACCATCTGGACCTGTTAATAGTCGTCGTCTCGGAAAAAACCCATCAGGTTGTCCTCTGACTTGCCCTCCATTCCCCCTCCACACAGAGTGACAAAAGATCTGCAGTACAGAACTGAGCTGCAAGCAAAATCTGAGGAGCATCCCCCTTGAAAAAAGTAAACAGGTCTTCTCAAAGTCATAGAAAATACAGGTGGCCTGAGCCACCTAAAATAACAGTTGCAAGGAACATGCAACACCTTCCTTGCAAATTCCCAATGGTAAAAGAGAGGCCTCCCACTGAGGCCTCCAACATCTCAAGACAGCAGGACAGAAAGCAATGGTATGCAGGCAACATCTGTGTGTAGTGAACATTTAAAGATAATATCTGGGGTCCTAAGGCAGAGAGCCAATTGGAGGTAAAACAATAGGATTAAGTACTGGATAAACAGTAGCAACACTGGCTGAAGTGTTTTTTCTTAACTTTCCCTTAATAATGAACAAATATAGGTCAGTGATCATAGTTGATACGGACAAAGGTGTGTCACATGTTAAGATATTGGCAGCAGAGTTTTGGATAACCTCAAGTTGTAATAAGTTGAACGCTGGAGAGACACCAAGGTTGTGTTGAAATAGTTAAGTCAAGGTATTAAAGCCATGAATGAGGTTCCAGGAGTAGATTAGATTCCTTACAGTGTGGAAACAGGCCCTTTGTCCCAACCAGTCCATACCGACCCTCCGAAGAGTATGTATAGGATGCCATTTGATAAGATGATGGCTAATATGGTTTTGGTTGGAACTCTATACTCCTTTCTGCACCCTCCATCCTATCCCCATAGGCCTGCATTTCCCATGGCCAATCCACCTAAACTGCAGATCTTTGGACAATGGGAGGAAACTACACAAACACAGGGAGAATGTGCAAACTTCACACAGATGCTCATTCAAGGCTGGAAACAAACAAGGGTTGTTGATGCTGTGAGGCAACAGTGCTTGCCACTGTACCATCCACCATTTCAAAAACCTCATGTAAATTAGTCAGAGATGATCACTCTCCAATCCTGTCTTTTCAAGTGTGGATTTTTTTTCAAATAATTACCTTACCATTGACTTCGGACTAATTGGTCTGTACTTACCTGGCCTATACCTGCTGCTCTTCTTGAATAAAGGAACCATATTAGCTGTCCTCCAGTTATCTGACACTTTATCTATGGCCAGGTAAGTATTAAATATTTCTGCCAGGGCCACCAGCAATCTGGATCATTGCCTCCTAGAGAAGCCTAGGCTACATCAGGTCCTGTATGCCTGCTTAAACATCTAATTTCTCCTCCTTTTTCATCTTAACATCCTAAAAAGAAAGACTGTCTGAAAGATTAGTAAGGCAAGGTTGTTTTTTTTTTATCTCTTGTGGCAATTTAGAGCAGAGGGAATGGAAGTTAGGGCAGCTGCTTGCTCCTCTTGCATGATGTGGGAGGTAAGGGTCACCACTAGTGTCTCTGCTACTTTGCTTGTGAGAAGTGCACCCAACTCCAGTTTCTCACAGACTGTGTTAGGGAACAGGAGCTGGAGCTGGGTGAACTTTGGATCATTCAGGAGGCTGAGAGGGTGATAGGGAAGGATGAAAGGGAGGTAGTCACACCTAAATTACAGGATAAAGGTAACTGAGTGACCATCAGGAGAGGGAAAGGGAAAAGACAGTCAGTGCAGGGATCCCCTGTGGCCATTCCCCTCAATAATAAGTCTGCCACTTCGGATAGTGTTGGGGGAGATGATCTACCAGGGGAAAACCACAGGAGCCAGGTCTCTGGCCCTGAGCTGGAGAAGGTGGGACTTATAACATGAGGACAGGTTGCACCTGAACTGGAGGAGTACCAGCATCCTGGAAGGCTCAGAAGGGAAGTGGAGAGAATAGGAGAGTGATAGTGATAGGAGATTCAATGGTTAGAGGAACAGACAGCAGATTCTGTGGACGCAAACAAGACTCCCGCATGTTATGTTGTCTCCCGGGTGCCAGGTTCAGGGATGTCTCTGATTGAGTCAACAGCATTCTTAATGGGGAGGGTGAGCAGCCAGAAGTTGAAGTATACATTAGTAGCAAGGACATAGCCAGGGAAAAGGATTTGGACCTGGAAGTGAATATAGGGAGTTTGTTTGGAAGCTAAATGGCAGGACAAGCAGAGGAGTAATGTCAGGATTATTGCCAGTGCCATGGGCTAGTCAGGCTAGGAACAGAAAGTGAGTGCAGCTGAACACATGACTGCAGAGCTGGTGTAGAAAGGTAGGCTTCAGGTAGGATCATTGGAATACCTTCTGGAGAAGGTGGGACTTATAACAGGAGGACAGGTTGCACCTGAACTGGAGGAGTATCAGCATCCTGGATGGAAGGTTTGCTAGAGCTCTTTGGGCGGGTTTAAACTAGTTTGACAGGGGATACAGATCAGTGGATGAGGTATCTGGTGAACAGGTAGGTGCAGAGTGCAGAGAGTCTGTGAGGAAGGATAAATAGTTAATAGGGCAAAGTTGCAGTGAGTGTGATGGGTTGAAATGTGTCTATTTTAACACAATAGGAATAAGGGTGATGAACTTAGAGCATGGATCACTACTTGGATCTATGACATTGTGGCTATTATGGAGACTTGGATATCACAGAGGCAACAATGGTTGTTGGATGTTCCAGGGTTCAGATGATTCAAAAGGAATGGGGAGGGAGGTAAAAGTGGTTGGGGAGAGGCATTGCTAATCAGGAATAGTATGACAAATGGAGAAAGGGAGGCCATCGAGGAGGATTTGTCTACTGAGTCATTGTGGGTGGACGTCAGAATCAGGAAACGAGCAGTTACTTTATTGAGAGTTTTCTGTAGACCTCCCAATCGCAACAGAAACACGGAGGAGCAGAGTGGGTGGCAGATTTTGGAAAAGTGCAGAAGTAACAGGGTTGTTGTCATGGATGACTTCAATTTCCCTAATATTGATTGGAAGTTCCTTAATGCAAATAGTTTGGATGGAGTAGTCTTTGTCAGGTGTGACCAAGAAGGATTCCTGACTCAATATACTGATTAGATGGGGTGGCCATATTGGATTTGGTTCTTGGCAATGAATCAGGTCAGGTGTCAGATCTCTTGGTGGGAGAGCATTTTGGTGATAATGATCACAACTCCATGATCTTTACTATGGTCATGGAGAGGGATAGGAGAAGATAGAATGAGAAAATATTTAATTGGGGAGGGGTAATTACTATGCTATTAGGCAAGGACTGTGGAACATAAATCAGGAACAGATATTCTCAGGGAAATGCATGTCAGAAATGTGGAGACTGTTCAGGGAGTACTTACTGCAAGTGCTGCGTAGGTTTGTCCCACTGAGGCAAGAAGGGGATGGTAGGGTGAAGGAACCTTGGCTGACAAGGGATGTGGAACATATAGTCAAGAGGAAGAAGGAAGCTTACTTAAAATTGAGGAGGCAGGATCAGACAGGGTTCTAGAGGATTACAAAGTAGCCAAGAAAGAATTGAAGAATTGACTTAGAAGAGCTAGAAGGGGTCGTGAAAAAGGCTGGCGGGTAGGATTAAGGAAAATCCTAAAGCATTTTACAATTATGTGAGGAACAAAAGGATGGCCAGAATGAGGTTAGGGCCAATCAGAGATAATGGAGGGAACTTATGCCTGTAGTCAGAAGAGATAGGGGAGTTCCTTAATGAGTATGTTACTTCAGTATTCACTCATGAGAGGAGGCCTTGTCATTTGTGAGGATACCATGAAACAGACTGATACGCTCAAATAGGTTGATATTAAGAAGGGGGATGCGCCGGAAATTTTGGAAAACATGAGGATAGATGAGTCTTCTGGGCCAGACAAGATGTACCCCAGGTTACTACAGGAAATGAGGGAAGAGATTGCTGTGCCTTTGGCGATGATCTTTGGCATCCTCAGTGTCAGATGATTGGATGGTGGCAAATGTTATTCCCTTGTACAAGAAAGGGAATAGGGATAATCCTGGGAATTACAGACCAGTCCCAGACCAATCCTATGGTGGGAAAATTATTGATCAGGATTTTGAGAGGCAGGATTTATGATTATTTAGAAAAGCATAGCTTGATTAGAGATAGTCAGCATGGCGTTGTGAGGGACAGGTCATGCCTCACAAACCTTATTGAATTATGTGACAAAACACATTGATTGAAGGTAGAGCAGTGGATGTTGTGTATCTGGATTTTAGCAAGGCATCTGATAAGGTTTCCTATGGAATGTGCAACAGTCCATGGTGTATGGCCAGCATCAACAGTCAGTGTAATTGCATATTGTCAAAGAGGGTGTTCCAAAGACAGTGGTCAGAATCATGTCTGAGGGCTGCTCATTGAAGTCCATCATAACTTTGAACTGAATACAATCTTGGAGGCCCATGCATTGATTGTTAAGGTGAGGGAAAAGGGATCACTTGAGAATCAAGTGGAGGTGGGGGTGGGATGGGGTGGGGTGGAGGAAATCACAGATATATTTGTAGAAGTCAGAATGAATAAGTGATAGGTTCAGATCAAAATGTGTGGAAGGTTTGTGGAACAGCGTTGGAGAGCATGATAGACTATGCGAGGGGTGTTATTGGCAGCAACACCACTGTAGTATTTACAGGGGAGGTAAAGAGGATCAGCATGGACAATATTAAGGTGCAATATCAGGGCTTGGGGGAGGGAGTATGGTTGAAAGCAAAGATCAGCAAGGTGGGTCTCCACAAGGGGAGCTGATGGCAATGGGCTGTCAGGGTACAGTGAGATAAAAGGGGACATGGAGCTCCTCCAGTATCTGGCAAGCGGCAGAGGTAGACAAGCAGGAGGCTGGAAAAAATATAGCAAACCGGGCAGCCTCAGGAGGTGGAGAAGTCAATGTTTTGCGCATAACCCTTCTTCAGGATTCCTCTTCAGGAAACGTCGACTTCTCCACTTCCTGATGGTGCCTGGGTTGCTGTGTTTTTCTAGCCTCCTGCCTGTCTACTTTGGATTCCAGCATCTGCATTTTTTTTGTCTCTCAGCAGGCAACGGTGTGTACCATGAGCTGAGTTCTGTGCTATCACTTATCATTCTCTACATGCAAAATATAACTGAAAAGTGACTTGGACAATGCCTATGAACAAATGTATTAGGGGAGGGATAGTTATTTAATAATGTTTTGGTTGGCTATGATATAGTAAGAAATATCAACTAGCATCGTGACAAAAATTCCTCCGAAAAAGCTCAACACAATTTGCACTTTACCAAAAAAGTAAGATTCAATCCTTAGTATCAAGTCTGTGTTGTGTGTTAAGCAAATTTTAAGAGATCTGAATTAATGAATTTATGATAACATTAGCCAAACTAACCATATATTAAACCACAAAATGGCATCAAAGTGAAGCCCAGGCCATGGAGTGCAATGGTTGAAAGAATTCAGGCAATGGACTAGAGAGAGAGAAAAAAGTCCTATACAACATTGTCAATGTGTGGATATCAAAAACAAATCAGTTGGCCACAGTGATAATGCATTACCATAGATCAGAGGTCTTAACAGAGATAGAAAAGTTAATGAAGAACATAAGCCCTCAACATTTAGCCAGTCCAAATATTTGGCTGAGATAAAGTCTAGAAGGCAGATGACACAATCTGAATGTGCTGTTATTATTCAATTTCCATGGTGTTACTGAGAAACTGATAAATCCTACTTCAAGAGTTTATTATTTGTCAGTGATGGCATAGCTATACTTTGTGATGAGGTCCTGAAGATGCTCTTGACTGTAGAAAGCAACCGCAAACTGAAGTGAGTATGGAACTGATTCCCTGATGAACAGAATTTGAAATTACTCCCCTATAGTAGGAGGGATATCCTCATTTCCTCATCTCCAAAATTCCCTTCAGACTGCTCTTGCAACTTTTTATTGACCAGATTTATCTGTGCTACAGGATCTCAGATCAATCATTTGAATTTTATCTTCCTTTTCATGTGGTTGTGATAGATTGAATACTGATGGGTTGCTTCTTAAATCAGTTTATCCTTGATTGGTTTTCATGTGTGTACAGCCCAGGATTCATGCTTTGAGAAGCTGCTATCCTACTCCACCAATGCAATCATTTTAAAGGTGATGACAAAGGAACATATATGTCCCATACATCCTTCAAATGGACCAAGGATACTGTTGAAAATTAATGTTTCATTTAAAAAAGACTAGGGTAGGAGTTAGGCAGCTGTATAATGTTCATTGTTTAACAAATAAAATAAGCACAAAAAGGAACTTGTGATGAGGTATGGACAAAGGGTTAACTTGGCCTATGTCTGAGCTTGACATAAGGAGCTGTGGCATATTGATATCAGAATCCAGTAAATTGCGAACGTAGTCTGTAGTATTCCATAGATGTCATTTCTTGCCATCCATTGTTTGTGGTTATTTTCAATAACACTGTTAACTCACCTGAGCAAAACCTGATCTTCTTACATTCTGTCTCAGAAAATGTTCAGTCAAACAACTGTTTTCAAAACTCAGTAATTTTGGTGTTTACCTAGAGAGTTTTTTTTCCTCAAACCTCATATTTCCAAAAATGTTCATGAACACCTTGCATGTCAACAAGAATGCTTTGGAAATCTTTTTCATTAAAATTTCTATTTACTGCAAATGGCAAAGAACAACATCATGCTTACACTTTGATCCTGTCCATTTATCTAACCCTCATGGGCATTTACATTCCGCTCCGCCTTGTACTACTGTTTACATCTCAATACCAGATTTTCTTCCATCTTATTCTGTTATTTGGCATTCTAACTCATGCCCCCATCCATCTTTTATATTTCCTTTTGAGTTTGTAATAATCTATAGATGAAAAAGTAATATACTGATGGAAGTTAGATATTTATTTCGCTATTGGATCTTATAAAGTGGAAAATTAACATTGTTTTAAACACATGTAGGAACCAGAGGTGGCCAATTAATAACCTGGCTTCACCTTTTCCATTCAGTTAAGAAAAATAGACAAACTGTGCAGGTGAGAGGATCATTCAGAGAATTCATGGTTGTGGGAAGTTTGCAGCTCCATCTAGAGAGGTGGAAGCCTCCCAATGTAAAGGGCGATATGAGGATAATTACAAGGGTGCCTCAAGGTGGAGGCAACATCTGAATACTGTTGAGCTTTTAAAATAAAGTGTTTCTGTTGGCCAGGCCATCAATGTGAAGGGGAAAGTGGGATGCTCAGACTTCTAGGAAATGCTAAAAGCCCTCACTTCAGGCGGGTGCATCCAGTTCACTGTCATTTAGACTTTCAATTCAGTGAGTGGCTCATGTAAAACTGGAGAGATCAAATCAGCATCACTGATATGTCCTCAAGCTGGCATTATTTTAATTGGCTACATGTTCCTGCCAGGCAGATAGCCAATGCTAATCAACCGCTGCTCATGGCAAGATCATTCAAAGCTAGGGACAATTAAATAGATGATTTGACACACAATTGCAGAAAATCCTCATTCTCGAACCTGTGTGTCTAGTAATATTCCCTTTATTCAGATTTTCAGTGTTTTGGGGTAATATAGTGTCTCAGTGGTTAGCACTGCTGCCTCACAATGCAAGGGACGCAGGTTCGGTTTCACCCTTGGACGACTGACTGTGAAGTTTGCACATTCTTCCTGTGTCTGGGTAGGTTTCCTCTGGGTGCTCTGGTTTCCTCTCACAGTCCAAAGATTTGCAGATTAGGTAGATTGGCCACGCTAAATTGCCCCTAATGTTCAGGCCGGGTGGGTTAGCCAATGGGAAATGCAGGGCTACAGGGAAAGGAGGGGATGCTGTTCGGAGGATCATAGAATCCTTACAGTATGGAAACAAGCCCTTCAGCCCAAGTCCACACCAATCCTCCGAAGAGTAACCCATCCAGACCCATTCCCCTACCGTATATTTATGCCTGACTAATGCACGTAACCCACACATCCCTGAACACTATGGGCAATGTAGCATGGCCAATTCACCTGACTTGCAATCTTTGGACTGTGGGAAGAAACCGGAGCACCCGGAGGAAACCCACACAGACATGGGAGAATGTGCAAACTCCACACAGACAGTCACCCAAGGCTGACCAGTATAGACATGATGGGCTGAATGGCCTGCTTCCACACTGTAGGGATTCTATGTATATGTGTGTTTTGCTAGCTCCAGGTTTCCAAACATTTGTGCTTTACTTGAAAAGATATTGCAAAGTAGAGTGGAATTTGATGGTAAATTATTGACGAATCAATTTAGAGAGGGGTCTGAACTGGCATCTATTTTTCATTAGCTTTCTGTCTGCCCATGACAGAATAAGGACAAGGCAATTTTTATTGCCTGGCTTTGTTAAACATGGCCAGGCTGTGTCTCACCAAATGTATGGGGGTGGAAACAACAGTTAACTTATGTAAATGCAGACAGCTGTTGGTTACACTGAGCACTGAGATCGGTTGAGATTCTAAGGAATGATCTTGCGATATAGAAGGATAGGGTGACATAGTAGGCAGCTGATGCCTAACGTTTCCTTGTGGGATCCAGCGAAGCACTCTGCTTCTCACCAAAGGGAATTCCTTTGAATAATATTTTCTGTTTCCAGTCTTCTTCCTTGATTGTATGATTTGGCCTGATCATTTCAGCAAAATGGAATTAACATCATGGTTGGATGTAATTATTTTATTGGTACTTAATTTTCATGTTTATATTTATATATTTCCATATTTATATCTATATATAATAAATGTTGTGTCTTGTATGTAATTGCTATTTGCTCAAAAGTGTGGATTAATATTGATGAATATAGCACCTAGGTGCCCCAAATGGTCAGTCAGTCATCTGGAAATTTCAAACTTCAAATGCCAGGATAGTAGAAATATTCAAGACACAAGCATCTTCTGCCAAGGCAATGCCCAAGATGGTACAGAATTGAGCAGCAGCTTCTGCTCAGATTATTTTAATGCATCCTAAGTGGAAATATTCTTCAACATCTGGCCTGGTTCATGCTGGCTGGCCAAATTGTTATAATTCCTCATCCTTGTTGAGAAGATGAATGCAGTATCTTGCAAGATCTGAGTACTTTGTAACAGTGCCCCATCTGCTGCCCTGTCTGTTGAAGAGATGTAATTATAGCTCATTCAAAAATAGCTGGAGTGAACCAACACAGGGGGTCAGGATGGGCTGGATGGCTTGTTTGCAATGCAGAGTGATGCCAACAGCATGGGTTCAAATTCCACATTGGCTGAGGTTACTACAAAGATCCTGTCTTTTCAACCTCACCACTCACCTGAGGCACAGTGAGCCTCAGGTTAATCCACCACTATATGTCTCTCTATGTTGAGATAGCAGCCCTATGGTCCAGTAGGACTTTGACAACTTTAGCCTTTTTGTTTTCCTTAGTGCAGAGGAGGCTAAGAGGAGATCTGATTGTAATGTACAAAATTATGAGAGGTGTAGACATAGTAGATTGTGAGAATTTTTTATATGTGGTAGATGTATCTAAGACCAGAGGTCATAAGTTTAAACTGAGGATTATGTGGTTTGGAGGCGAAGCGAGAAAAGACATATTCATCCAGAGGGTGGTGAAAATGTGTGACACACTGCCTAAGAGGGTGGTGGATGCAAGTGCTTGCATAACATTTAAGAAACATCTGGAGGAGCATTAAAAATGCCAAGGCATAGTAGGCCATGAATGAACTGCAAGTAAATGGCATTGGTGTACTTTGGCATTTGTTGGTCAGCTTAGAAATAATGGGCTAATGGACCTGTGTATATTCTATATGACTCTATAAACTCTAAGATAATCTTTTCCCAGTATATATTGGAAAGATGGTAACATGGAGGAAACAGAATATTCTATTTTCACTGATATGGCTGCATTACATCACAGTTCCATAGAATCCCTACAGTGTGAAAACAGGCCATTCAAAGATCAAAGAGCAAACAGCAGTACAGCACAGGAGCAGGCCCTTCAACACTCCAAGCCTATGCTGATCTTCATGTCCTACTAAACTAAAAAACGAAACTTTTACCGTTATTCGGTCTGTATCCCTTTATTCCCTCCCTAGTCATGTAACCATCCAGATGCCTCTTAAATATCACCTGCTTCTATCTCCTCTTTTAACAGTGTGTTCCAAGCTCTTGCCACATTCTGACTGAAAAACTTCCCTCGCCCATCTACCTTAAACTTTACCCATCTCACCGTGAACCTATGCCCCCATATAATTGAAACTTCAACCCTGGGAATAGATCTCTGACTATTTACCCTATCTATGACTGTCATAATTTTGTAGAGCATAGAACATAGAACATAGAAAAGTACAGCACAGAAGAGGCCCTTTAGTCCACAATGTTGTGCCAAGATTTAATCCTAATGTAAAATATAGTAACCTACGCGCCCCTCAACTCACTGCTATCCATGTGTATGTCCAGCAGTCGCTTAAATGTCCCCAGTGACTCTGCTTCCACCACCACAGCTGGCAACACATTCTATGCATTCACAACTCTCTGCGAAAAGAACCTACCTCTGACGTCTCCTTTATACCTTCCTCCTAATATCTTCAAACTATGACTTCTCATACCAGTCCATCCTGCCCTGGGAGAAAAGTCTCCAGTTATTGACTCTATCTACTCCTCTCATTATTTTGTACATTTCGATCAGGTCTCCTCTCTTCCTCTTTCTCTCCAGAGAGGAAAGTTTGAGCTTATTCAACCTTTCTTCATAAGGCAAGCCCTCCAGTCCAGGCAGCATCCTGGTAAACCTTCTTTGTACCCTCTCCAAAGCCTCTGTATCTTTCCTATAGTAGGGCGACCAGAACTGTACGCAATATTCCAAGTGTGGCCTCACCATGGACTTGTAGAGCTGCAGCAAAACATCACAGCTCTTAAACTCGATCCCCCTGTTAATGAAAGCCAAAACACCATATGCTTTCTGAACAACCCTGTCCACTTGGGTGGCAACTTTGAGGGATCTACATACTTGCACACCCAGATTCCTCTGTTCCTCCACACTGCCAAGAATCCTGTCTTTAATTCTATATTCAGCATTCGAGTTCAACCTTCCAAAATGCATCACTTCGCATTTATCCAGGTTGAACCCTATCTGCCATCTCTCAGCCCAGCTCTGCACCTGTCTGTGTCGCGCTGCAGCCTGCAGTAGCCCTCTATATTATCGACGACACCTCCAAGCTTTATGTCATCTGCAAATTTACGAACCCACCCCTCAAACTCCTCATCCAAGTCATTTATAAAAACTACAAAAGCTGAGGCCAAAGAATAGAGCCTGCCATGGGGAACACTATCAAATGCCTTGCTGAAGTCCATATACACCACATCTACTGCTTGACTGTCATCGACCTGTCTTGACACCTCCTCAAAGAACTCAATAAGATTTGTGAGGCATGACCTGCCCCTCATAAAGCCATGCTGGCTGCTTTTAATCACACTATGCTTTGACAAATAGTCATAAATCCCATCCCTCAGAATACTTTCCAAAACTTTGCTGACCACAGACATAAGACTGACTGGTCTGTAATTGCCAGGGGTTTCCCTATTACTCTTCTTGAAAAGAGGAACAACATTCGTCTCCTTCCAATTCTCCGGTACGACTCCTGTGGAGAGTGAGGAGGCAAATATCCTCGCCAGCGGCTTAGCAACCTCCTTCCTTGCTTCCTGGAGCAGCCTAGGATAAATCTGATCTGACCGTGGGGCTTATCAATCCTAATGTTTTCCAAAATTTCTAGCACATCAACTTCATCAATCTTGATCTGATCAAGACTGTATCCCAGCTTCTCTAAGTTTTCATTTACAACAAGTTCCCTTTCCTTGGTGAAAACCAAAGCAAAAAACTCATTTAGGGCTTCCCCTATCTGCCTCAAACTCCACGCACAAGTTCCCTCTGCCATCCCTGATCCATCCTACCTTCTCCCTGATCATTCTCTTATTCCTCACATACAAGAAAAATGCCTTTGGGGGTCTCTCTAATCCTTCTTGCCAAGCCTTTTTCATGCCCTCTCCTGGCTCTCCTCAGTCCAACTCTGAGCTCCTCTGTTCTCGTCATTCAAGGTTCCTTAATCTTACCCCTTCTTGCCTGTCTCAGAGGAACAAATTTGTGCATCACTTACAACAACTGCTCCTTAAATAGTCTCCATATGTCTGCTGTGCCCTTTCTGTGGAACAATTGCTCCCAGTCTGCACTTCTCATCTCCTGTCTGATAGTGTCATAATTTCCTTTTCCCCAATTAAATATCTTCCCTTGGTAACTACTCCTTTCACTCTCCAAGGCTATGCTAAATTTTTAGGCAGTTGTGATCACTTTCACCAAGGTGCTCTCCCACCGCGAGATCTGATACCTAACCTGGCTTGTTGCAGAGCACCAATCCAAAATGGCCTCTCCCCTCGTCGGTCTGTCTACATACTGATTAAAGAAACCCTCCTGAATACACCGGACAATAACAGCTCCATCCAAGCCATCTGCACTTAGGAGGTTCCAGTTGATATTGGGCAAGTTGAAATCACCCATAACAACAACTCAGCTACTTTTGCATTTTTCCAGAATCTGCTCGCCTATGGGATCTTCAATCTCTCTACTGCTATTAGAAAACCCCCAATGCAGTGGCTGTTCCTTTACTATTCCTAACTTCCACCCATACTGACTCAGTAGGCAAATCTTCCTCAACAACCTTCATTTCTGTAGCTGTGATGCACTCTCTGATTAGCAATGCTACACCCCCTCCTCTTTTTCCACCCTCCCTGTTCTTTCCAAACAGTCTAAACCCTGGAAAATCAAGCAACCACTCCTGCCCCAGTGAAACCCACGTCTCCATAGTGGCCACAACATTGTAGCCCCAAGTACTGATCCATGCTCTAAATTCATTACTCTTATTTTGGACACTCCTTGCATTAGAGCAGACACACTTTAACCGATCCCTTTGTTTCATCACGTGAGAAACAATCCTGGTAGATTCAATATATCCTGTCACTGTCCCATCTGCAACTACCTCTCAGATATATATCTCTGATTCCTACCCCCCGCGAGTTTAAACCCTCCCAAATCACATGAGCAAATGTCCCACCCAGGACATTTGTGCCCCTCCAGTTCAGGTACAAATCGCCCTTCATGTACAGGTCCCACCTTCCCCAGAAGGTATCCCAATGATCTAGGTATCTGAAGCCCTCCCTCCTGCACCAGCCTTGTAGCCACGTGTTAAGCTGCATTCGCTGACTGTTCCTCAGCTCACTATCTATTGGCACCAGTAGCAAACCTGAGGTCACCACTCTACTCATCCTGCTCTTCAGCTTCCAACCTAACTGTCTGTAGTTACTGTTTAGATCCTCAATCCCTTTCCTGGCTATATCATTGGTGCCAATAAGTAACACGAATTCTGGCTGCTCCCCTTCCCCCTTCAGAATCTGGTAAACCCAATAGGCGACATCCCGGACCCTGGCACCGGGGAGGCAACATACCTTCCAGGAGTCCCGTTCCTGACCACAAAATCTCCTGCCAATCCATCTAACTATTGAGTCCCCTACCACTAGCGCTTTTCTATTTTCCCCCCATTCCCTTCTGAGCCACACTGCCAGGCTCAGTGACAGAGATCTGACAACTATGGTTTTCCCCGGTAGACCTCTATGACGTCCCCTCCCAGCTGCCATCTTTCCAGTGAAGTCATGGGGACAGTTACTGAGCTGGAAGTTTAGAACTAGGGTGAGGTGGGGGAAGGGGAAATGAGGAAACTGTTGAAGTCCACATTGATGCCCGGAGATCTCGGGACACCCGCACCAATGAACCACACCGCCCTGTGGCCCAACATTTCAACTCCCCCTCCCACTCTGCCGAGGACATGGAGGTCCTGGGCCTCCTTCACCGCCGCTCCCTCACCACCAGATGCCTGGAGGAAGAACGCCCCCGAGAGGCATAGATAGAGTTGATAGCCAGAGACTATTTCCCAGGGCAGAAATGACTAACACGAGGGGTCATAGTTTTAAACTGGTTGGAGGAAAGTATAGAGGGGATGTCAGAGGCGGGTTCTTTACACAGAGAGTTGTGAGAGCATGGAATGCGTTGCCAGCAGCAGTTGTGGAAGCAAGGTCATTGGGGACATTTAAGAGACTACTGCACATGCATATGGTCACAGAAATTTGAGGGTGCATACATGAGGATTAGTGGTCGGCGCAACATTTTGGGCTGAAGGGCCTGTTCTGTGCTGTACTGTTCTATGTTCTATGTTCTATGCCCCGGCCAATGGAGGCAAGCATGCCATATGCCTTCTTAATTACTTTGGCCATTTTTAGGGAACTGTGAACCTGAATGCCCAGATCTGTCTATTAGTTAATGTTCCAGGAGTTCTGCCATTTACAGTATAATTCACACTTAAGATTTGATCCCCCAACATGCATCAACCCACACATGTCTGAATTAAACTCCATCTGACATTTCTGTGCCCAAGTTGCCAATCTATTGTATCCTTTTATAATCATTGGCACCGTCAGAAACTCCACCAATCTTCATGTCATCTGAGAACTTACTAATCAGACCGTCCACATTTTCCACCAGATCATTTGTATATACTACAGAAGACCTAAGACTGATCCTTGTGGAACATGACTAGTTATTGGTCTCCATTCTGAAAAACATCTTTCCACCACTACCCTCTGTCTTTTATGTCCAAGCCAGTTTTGTATCCATGTAGCCAGCTGACTCTGAATCCCATGCTGCCTCTCACTAACTAGTCCATTTTCTTCAAGATGTGCATATATCTTGTCCCTTAGTATCTTTCCCAAGAGCTCCCCCACAACGATGTCAGACTCACCAGCCTATAATTTCCTGAATTATCCCTGTTTCCTTTCTTAAACAAAGGAACAACACTGGCTAATCTCCAGTCCTCTGAAATCTCACCTGTGGTCAAAGAGGATGTGAAGATGTCTGGTAATGCCCCAGCTATTTCTTCTCTTGCCGCTTGCATTAACCTGGGATAAAACCCATCTGGCCTTGGGGACTTGTCTACCTTAATGCAATTCACAATACACAAAACTTCCTCCTTCAAAATATTGACATTCTCTAGAGTATTCACACGCTCATCCCTGATTTCAGCATTTGACCCAACAAGGGTGGTATGTGTATGGAATGAACTGCTAGAAGAAATGGTGGAGGCTAGTACAATTGCAACATTTAAAAGGCACCTGGATGGGTATATGAATAGGAAAGGTTTTGAGGGATATGGGCCATGTGCTGGCAGGTGGGATTAGATTAGTTTGGGATATCTGGTTGGTATGGACAAGTTGGACCAAAGGGTCTGTATCCGTGCTGTACATCTCTATGACTCCATGACTTTATGACTCTAAGTCCACACTGACCCTCTGAATAGCATCCCATCCAGAGCTTTCTCTGTAACCCTGCATTTCCCATGGCTAACTTACATATCACTGAAAACTATGGGTAATTTAGCATGGCCAATCCACCTAACTTGAACATCTTTGGACTGTGGGAGGAAACCAGACTACCCAGCGGAGCCCTACATAGTCATGGGGAGAATGCGCAATCTCCACAAAGACTGTCTTCAAAAGTGCATAAACATATTACTTTTTCATTCCTGTGATGTGGGTATCACTGGCTAGGCCAGCATTTATTGCCAATACCTAATTGCTCTAGATACATGGTAGTGAGCTGACTTCTTGAACCACCGTAGTTTGTGTATCAGCACACTCACCATGCTGTTTAAAAAGGGAATTCCAAGATTGTGATCCAAAGATAGTGAAGGAACTGCAGTTAATCAGAGGCTACAGGGAAATGGCGGCAAAGCAGACACAAGGAATGTTAGATCGGTTATGATTCTATTGAATGGTTGAGCTGGCTCAAGGGGTTGAATGGCCTACTCCTCTTCCTATTTTACATGGTCCTATCATCGTAGTTGCCCAGGTGAGTATAGTGAGAGTTTGGAACGGATCTTGGAGAGCTCCCTTGCATCTGCAGCCCTTGTCCTTCTCAGTGGTAGAGGTACAAAGTTTGGAAAGCGCTATACAAGACGACCTAGTAGGTTACTGCAATGCCTCTTATCCATGTTAGACACTGAGCTGCTTTATCCTAGATAGTCCCAATCTTCTTGAACATTGTTGAAGCTGCACTCATTCAAGTGGAGAACATTCCATCACATTTTTGACTTGTGTCTTGCAGCAGGTGGGTAGGTATTTGAAAGTTAGGAAAAGTAACTCATCAGAGAATTCCTAGCCTCTGATTTGCCCATGGAACTACAGTATTTACAGAGCTTGTCCAGTTCAGTTCTGGTCAACAGTGACATCCAGTATATTGATAATGATCATATTCAGTGATGGTAATGCTATTGAACATGAAGGGGGGATAATTAGATTCCCTTTGCTGGAGTTGGTCTGTTTTGGACCTTGATTCATGCAAATGCTTCCAGCCATTTATCAGCCAAATCTGACTGTAGTCTAGGTCTTGCTGCATTCGGACACAGACTTCTTCAGTATGTAAGGAGTTGTGAATTATGCTAAACATGGTGCAACTGTCCGTGAAAATCCCCAGTGTTGACCTTATGATGGAGAAAAAATTATTGATAACAGAGATGGTCAAACCTAAACACTATCCTGATGAACTCCTATAGTGATGTCCTAGGACTGAGATAACTGACCTCTAGCAAGTGCAACCATGGTCTTTTATGCTTGATCTGACTTCAACAAAAGAGTATTTGCCCCTGATTCCCATTTACTCTAGTTTAGCTTGGGTTCATTGATGCCCTTCCTTGATATCAAGGGCAGTCACTCTCACCTAACCACTGGAATTCAACATGTTTTTAAAATTTGTGTTCAAATAAAGGCTACAGTGAAGTCATGAAGGCAAGAGTTGAGTGATCCTGGTGGAACAAAAACTGAGCATTACTGAGAAGATTATTGCTGAACAAGTGCTACTTAATAGCAATGTCAGTGACATTTTCCAATACTTTGCTGATGATCGAGGTGATGATTGGGACTGCCAAAGCTGTCAAAGAACTGTCCAAACGAGGTATGGAATTTAGAAAATGCAGTGTTACGTACTTCTATATTAATCATGATTTGGAGAGCGGCGCTCTGAAAGCTAGTGTGCTTCCAATTAAACCTGTTGGACTATAACCTGGTATTGTGTGATTTTTAACTTTGTATTTCTATATGACAGATTTCTGTTACTATCATTTTCACAATAGGATGTCTATCAAGTGAATATTTTGACAGGCAGTTCCAACTGCTCATAGAAAGAAAATGTTTACTTATCTAAGAGATGAAACAATGAAGTGAAATGTATTGTTTATACAAGAGATTGGTCTCCAAAGTCAAATGTTTGTTTTAGAAACAAAAGCTCGGAGCAGAAGTAGGCTACTCAGCTCTTCAAGCCTGCTTCAGTATTCAATATGATCATGGTTACTCCTTTATCTCCAAATTCATACCCTTTAACGCTTTTAATATCTAAATATTATATTGTGATTTTCATAAAGGATTAGATTAGATTAGATTATTTAAGATTACTTACAGTGTGGAAACAGGCCCTTCGGCACAACAAATCCACATCGACCCGCTGAAGCGCAACCCACCCAGACCCATTTCCTTACATTTACCCCTTCACCTAACACTACGGGTAATTTAGCATGGCCAATTCACCTAACCTGCACATTTTTTTTTGGATTGTGGGAGGAAACCGGAGCACCCAGAGGAAACCCACGCAGACACGGGGAGAATGTGCAAACTCCACACAGAGTCGCTGAGGCGGGAATCTCTGGCGCTGTGAGGCAGCAGTGAAGGAATTTCAATATTTTATTTTTGTATCCAAGTGTATGTTTATTTTGAATATTTACATGATCAATTGACAGATAAGTTTATTTTCTTTTAATATGCTTCCTGAGGTATGCATTGGCTGGATAATAGGTGGATTCGGATGGTTAAGAGATGGCAAAAGGTATTGAAAGTGGCAGTAGCAATTGATCACTGAATTAGAGTGAAGCTTTATGTTTTAATTTTTATTTTTAAACTTCCAATCCAGCCCACACATCTCAGACTAAAAATGGGAAATATGGGTGGACAATTTCAAAGGTCAGGTTTGTGGAGCAGACATTTTTTCTGCCCTACCCACCCAACCAGAAATCAAAACCCACGGCTCTATTCTCAGATGCTTCTCAGGTCTTATCATTCAAGCACATGAATCATTCTAAAAATTGGTGTTCCTAACTTTCTAAGCCTTTGGGATGACAAAAATTATCAGAGTGATTTTTTTTTCTTTTTTGTTGCTGCTGCTATCCTCTACTGAGAATTGCATGAATTCCTCTGCTTGCTTAAGTAGGGTTTGTGATACATTCCTAATGGCATGCAAATTGAAATTTGATGCTTTTACAGTTTTTCTCTATTGGCCGTGGAAAGATTCTAGATAGGTCGAAAACTATTACAACTTTTACTGTCAGCAAATCTGATAATGAATTGTACTCCTCATGTTGTGGAGTAATATACATTTATGTCAGCTATGTTTTGTCAGCAAGAAGAATTTCAGTAAACACTTCTATTCAGAAAGTCGAACACAGCTAGAGGGACACATTTTGCAGATGCAGCAGAGATATGTTAATGCATCCCTTTTTGATCATTTTTGTGCTCTGGGGTTCTATCTCCAATTCCTACTTCACCATTTCAAATAATAAATGATGATCTCTTTAATTTGTTGCTGCTACCAAAAAAAAATCTGAATTGGAAAGTGAAGTTTAATATTTTAATCTTTATTTTTAATTGATTTGACCAGGACCAGTCCAACGGAAAATTGGATCCAGAGCGTCCTGTTCAGCTCTTCTACTCAGTTTTATCAGCATACACAACTGTTACGGTCTTTCCTTTGTGTCACAAGGTCACCAGGTTCAAATATTGCACAAAATACAGAGGCATGGGATTGAGGGTGCTTTAATGGTTTGGATCAGAAATTGGCTAGCTGAAAGAAGACAGAGGGTGTGGTTGATGGGAAAGGTTCATTCTGGCGTTCAGTTACTAGTGGTGTACTGCAAGGATCTGTTTTGGGGCCACTGCTGTTTGTCATTGACCTGGATGAGGATGTAGAAGGATGGGTTAGCAAATTTGCGGGTGACACTTAGGTCTATGGAGTTGTGGATGTTGTAGGTTACAGCGGGACATTAAAAAGCTGCAGAGTTGGGCTGAGAGGTGGAAAATGGAGTTTAATGTGGAAAAGTGTGAGGTGATTCACTTTGGAAGGAGTAACAGGAATGAAGAGTACTAGACTAGTGGTAAGATTCTTCCTAGTGTAGAAGAGCAGTAAGATCTCGGTGTCCATGTATATAGATCACTGAAAGTTGCCACCCAGGTTGATAGGATTGTTAAGAAGGCATATGGTGTGTTAGCTTTTGTGGTAGAAGGATTGAGCTTTGGAGCCACTAGGTCATGTTGCAGCTGTACAAAACTCTGGTGCGGCCGCACTTGAAGCATTGCGTACAGTTCTGGTCACCGCATTATAGAAATGATGTGGAAACTTTGGGAAGGGTTCAGAGGAGATTTATGAGGACGTTTTCTCGTATGGAGGGAAGGCTTTATGAGAAAAGACTGAGGGACTTGAGGCTGTTTTTGTTAGAGAGAAGAAGGTTGAGAGGTGACTTAATTGAGACATCTCAGACAATCAGAGGGTTAGATAGGTTGGACAGTAAGAGCCTTTTTCCTCGGATGGTGACAGCTAGCAAGAGGGCATATAGCTATAAATTGAAGGGTGCTAGATATAGGACAAATGTCAGAGGTAGTTTCTTTACTCAGCGAGTAGTAGGGGAGTAGAATGCACTGCCTGCAATGGTAGTAGACTCGCCAAGTTTAAGGGCATTTAAATGGTCATTGGATAAACATATGAAAATGGAATAGTGTAGGATAGATAGGCTTCAGATTGGTTCCATAGGTCAGCGCAGCATCGAGGGCTGAAGGGCCTGTACTGCACTATAATGTTCTATGTTCTATGTTCTAAGTATTGCTTGTGAGTCTTGAAGACCAAAATCTAGGCTGACACTTCATGCAATACTGAGAGACAACTTCAATGGCAGAGATGTTCTCTTTTGGGTGAGAAGTTAAACTGAATTTCCATCTATCCTTTCTAGTGAACAGAAACCATCTAATTTTCAGACTTCTACCACATTCAAATTCCTCACAATTTTGAATGGCTTTGTTCTGGTTTTGGTGATTCAGGCTCTTTACCAGAAGAAAATATTTCTTGCTATTTATGTTCAAGGGATTCTTTCTAAATTCAATCAACCTTAGTCAAACCGCTTATATTCTATACGAGCCTACTTTATGTAATCTTCCCTCACAATCTAACCTTGGAATGTTTGGTCATAGTTTAAGGATATATGGAGCATAGAACACTACAGCACAGTACATGTTCTTTGACACTCAATGTTGTGTCAAGCTTTTATCCTACTCCAAGATCAGATTAGCCTACATACCCTTTATTGTACTATCTTCCATGTACCTATCCAAGAGTTGCTTAAATATTCCTAATGTATCTGACTCTACTACCACTGCTGACAGTGGTAAAGAACCTACCTCTGACATTTCCTCTAAACTTCCCTCAAATCACCTTAAAATTATGCCCCTTCATGATAGACATTTCCACGCTGGGAAAAAGTCTCTGGCTATCTACTCTATCTATGACTCTCATCATCTTGCACCTGCCATCCTTCTTTGCTCTAATGAGAAAAGCCTTAGCTCCTTTGAAGTTTCTTCATTAGACAAGCCCTCCAGTCCAGGCAACATCCTGGTAAATCTCCTCTGCACCCTCTCCAAAGCTTCTACATCTTTCCTATAATGAGGTGACCAGAACCGGACCCAATATTCCAAATGTGGTCTAATCAGGTCTCTATAGAGCTGCAGCACAAGCTCACAGCTCTTAAACTCAATCCCCCTGCTAATGAAAGCCAACACACCACAGTCTTTCTTAATAACCCTATCAATTTGGGTGGCATCTTGGAAGAATCTGTCGATATGGACCCCAAGATCCTTTTGTTCCTCCACACTGTCAAGAATCCTGCCTTTAACCCTGTAATCTGCATTCAAATTTGACCATCCAAAGTGAATGACTTCACACTTTTTCAGGTTGAATTTCATCTGCCACTTATTAGCCCAGTTCTGCATCATGGCAATGTCCCATTGCAACCTACAACAACCCTCCACACTGTCCACAACTCCACCAACCTTCATGTCATCAGAAAATCTACTAACCCACTCTTCCACTTTCTCACCCAAGTCATTTATAGATATCACAAAGAGCAGAAGTCCCAGAGCCAATCCCTGTGGAATACCTGCTAGTCATCAAGCTCCCGGCTGAATATTTTCCATCTACCCCCTCCTTCTGTCTTCTATAGGCCAGCCAATTCTGTATCCAGACAGCTAGATTTTATAGTATCCCACCCCTCCTTACTTTCTGAATAAGCCTACCATAGGGAACATTATCAAATGTCTTGCTAAAACCCATGTACACCACATCCACTGCTCTACCTTCATCAATGTGTTTTGTTGCATCCTCAAAGAATTCAGTAAGGCTTGTGAGGCGTGACTTGTCCCTCACAAAGCCATGCTGACTATCTCTAATCAAATTATTGTTTTCCAAGTAATCATAAATCCTGTCTCTAAGAATCCTCTCCAATATTTTGCCCAGCACTACTGTAAGACTGACTGGTCAGTAATTCACAGGATTATTCATATTCCCTTTCTTGTACAAGGGAATAATATTTGCCACCCTCCAATCATCTGGCACTACTCCAGTAGACAGTGAGGGGACATCATCGCCAAATGTGCAGCAAACTCTTCCCTCACTTCCTGTAGAAACTAGGGTATATTGCATCTGACCCAGGGAAATTACCTATCCTCACATTTTTCAAAATTTTCAGCCCATCCTCCAGCCCATCAACTTGTTCTAGCAACATTGTTCAACATTGTTCACACTGTCCTCACAAATGTCAAGGTCCATCTCAGTAGTGACTACTAAAGCAAAGTATTCATTAAAGACCTCCCTTACCTCCTCTGACTCCAGGTGCAAGTTCCCTCCACTATCCCTGATTGGTCTTACCCTCACTCTGGCCATCCTTTTTTTCCTCGTATAAGTGTAGAACACTTCGGGTTTTCCTTAATTCTACCCGCTAAAAGCTTTCTCATGCCCTCTTTCTAGCTCTGCTAAGTCCATTCTTCAGTTCCTTCCTGGCTACCTTGTAACCCTCTAAAGCCCTGTCTGATCCTTGACGCCTTCACCTTAAGCAAGCTTCCTTCTTTGTCTTGAGTAGTTGTTCCACTTGTCTAGGCCACTTAGGACTGAGATGAGGAGAAATGTATTCAGCCAGACAGTGGTTATTCTATGGAATTCCCTGCCACATTAAGTGGCTTAGGTCAAAACATTGAAAGTTTTCAAAAAGGAGCTTGATATTATTTTTCAGTCTAAAGGAATCAGAGGGTTTGGGAGACAGCAGGAACAGGGTACTAAGTTGGATGATCTGCCATGAATCATACTGAATGGTGGAACAAACTGAAAAGGCTGAATGGCCTACTCCTGCTTCTAATTTTCCATGTTTCTATGATAACATTTTGGTGAATGTTAACTTGCTGTGTGTCCCATTCCTTCCAAGTACAATATATTCTAAGATGCAGTGCCTAGAACTGTATAAAATACTTTAGATGTCTCTAACAAGGTTTGATTAAAAATCACACAACACCAGGTTATAGTCACACTAGCTTTTGGAGCGTCGCTCCTTCATCAGGTAATAGTGGAGGGCTCAATCCTAACACACAGAATTTATAGCAAAAATTTACAGTGTGATGTAACTGAAATTATACATTGAAAAATTGATTGTCTGTTGAGTCTTTTATCTGTTTGAATACCATGATGGTTTCACTACTTTCATGTGTAAATCACAAAACCTTTTTTTTAAAAGTTGCATTCTCAGATTAGTTGTTAACAATGGGTGATAGCTAGACAATATGTTGAAGGTGTTAGCCCCCTTGTTCTCTGTCTATGCCATGATGTTTAGATTGATTCTAATCTAAAAAGTGGTGTTGTGTGATTTTTAACTTTGTACACCCCAGTCCAACACCGGCATCTCCAAATCAAGGTTTGATTAGTTGCAGAAAAATCTCTTTTCCTTTCATCACATTCTAGTTGTAAAGCCAAATATGCAATTTGAGTTATAGACTCACGACAACACCAAAAACGTACCACTCAGCCCATTTAAGCACATGTGCATTTGATTAGGTTTAAATCTGATTGTTAGATTTTGAAAAACTTGTATGCATGGTCCCTGAAATCTCTTTGGACCTCCACAAATCCTAGATTTTTATAATTTGAATAACATTTGAAGCAAACCTTCTTTGGTTATTGCACATTGGAATCCATTGAAAAGTGTTTCATTTCTGTTTTGATGTTTTCTTTCTCAAGTAGTTTAATCCAACCGTCAAAAGTGCTGAAATTTACAGGGCAGTTTTGGTTTGAAGTGTATCTATCCCAAACAACCACCTTAGCTCAAAGAAATGCCCATGTGGTTTAGTTGTCACAGAGAGATAATCTTAAACAGAGACTTTTGAAGTGGGATATTTGTTTTAATACCTTTTGCTGTCTTAGAGAAAAAAAGGACAGCTTCTAGAGGATAGATAGAATCAAAGAAACTACTACTGAAAAAAAGGAGAGGGAATTTCTTTTATGTTTACACTAAACAAAATCTGTTTTGAAATTTTGATTTCTGTTCAAAAATCGGATCAATAGAGGTGGGCTTTTGAAAGTTGAAGGAATAAAGAGTCGCTAATGTGTGCTTTGATGGCAATAAGTATATCTGTGAAACTTGAAGGTGAGTGGAGTAGAAGAATTTTTAAAAATATCCCTTTTAGAATAAGATCCATCCTGGACGCCCAAAAATGTTTGAAAATAAGGGAGGTTGCAGTAATGACTGCCAGCTATGAGTTGACTCACAAGCATACTGGGAAGATGCTTTTGTTTGGAATATCTCAGACAAACTGGAAATATGAACGGGTTTAGTCATAATGAGAAAAATGGCCAGTTGGAAGAAAAAGCCTTGCGTATCATAATAAGTGAGATAGTCTAGAAGTTTATTTTAAAGAGGCTACAATGTTATCTATTTTATAAAAGAAATTAAAAATCAACACCAGGCTATAGTCCTACAGGTTTACTTGAAAGCACTAGCTTTCAGGTAGTTGTGTAGCAGGATCATAAGGCACTGAATTTATAGCAAAAGATTACAGTGTCATACAGCTGAAATTATATATTGAACAAACCTAGATTGCTGTTAAGTCTTTCATCTTTTTAAATGGGTTGCAGGTTTTGGTTCATTAATATGTAAATCGCAGAACTTCTTTTATGTCACATTCTCGAGATAACTTAAGGTTTTATAAAAAAAAGTAACATCTCATCTCAGACAATATATTAAAGGTGTGAGGTTAGAGTCTATCTGTATTCCAATCTTGAGTCAGACTGGTTCTATTTCTAAGGTAGGAATTTATAAAATGTTACATGGATTATCTGCCTGCATTGACTGCCTGCAGATTGTTGCTTTTTGAGCAAAATAGAATGTATCTGCAAATAAAATTCTGCAAATGCAAATTCACCCCATAGATCTATGTGTGTGTGTGAGAGAGAGAGAGAGAGACAGAGAGTGTGGGTGTGTGCATGTGAGTGTGTGAGTGTGAATGCACGTGAGAGAGTGTGTATTTGTGTGTGTGCATGCTTGGTAAAGTGTATGTGTGTGTATGATGGAGTATAAGCCTGTGAGAGGGTGTGTGTGTGTGTGTATAGTGGAGTGGGGTCACTGGTAGTATGACATAAACCTAAGGTTCCAGTTAAGGCCATCCACATGGGTTCCGAATGAATTTGCATTTGCAGAATTATATTTGCAGATGCATTCTATTTTGCTCAAAAAGTGCACAATCTGCAGGCAGTCAATGCAGGCAGACAAAGACTAAAGAGCAAAGAAAATTACAGCACGGGCCCTTCAGCTCTCCAAGCCTGCACCGATCCAAATCCGCTATCTAAACCTGTCACCTATTTCCTAAGGATCTGTATCCCTTTGCTCCCTGCCTATTTTTGTATCTGTCTAGATACATCTTAAATGACGCTATCATGCCTGCATCTATCACCTCTGCTGGCAACTTGTTCCAGGTACCCACCACCCTCTGCGTGAAGAACTTTCCATGCATCTCTTCCTTAAACTTTCCCTCTTTCACCTTGAACTCCTCACCCCTAGTAATTGAGTCCCGCACTCTGGGAAAAAGCTTCTTGCGAGCCACCCTGCCTATACCTCTCATGATTTTGTAGCCCACAATCAGGTCTCTCCTCAACCTCCTTCTTTCCAATGAAAATAATCCCAATCTACTCAACGTCTCTTCATAGCTAGCGCCCTCCATACCAGGCAACATCATGGTGAACCGCCTCTGCATCCTCTTCAAAGCATCCACATCCTTTTGGTAATGTGGTGATCAGAACATTACGCAGTATTCCAAATGTGACCAAACCAAAGTCCTTTACAACTGTAACATGACCTAGCAACTCTTGTACTCAATATCCTGGCCAGTAAATGAAAGCATACCTTCTTGACCACTATATCGACCTGCGTTACCACCTTCAGTGTACAATTGACCTGAACCAGCTCAGTCAATCCATATAACATTTTATAAATTCCTACCTTGGCAATAGAACCAGTCTGACTTAAGATTGGGATACAGATCGACGCTAACTTCACACCTTTAATGCATTGTCTGAGCTGAGATGTCACTTTTTTTATATAAAACCTTAAGTTATCTCGACAATGTGACTTAAAAGAAGTTCAGGGATTTACATATTAATGAACCTAAACCTGCAACCCATTCTAAAAGATAAAAAAACTTAACAGCGATCTAGGTTTGTTCAATATATAATTTCAGCTGTATGACACTGCACTCCTTTGCTATAAATTCTGTGTCTTACAATCCTGCTCCACAACCACCTGATGAAGGAGCAGCACTCCGAAAACTGGTGCTTCCAAATAAACCTGTTGTACTATAACCTGATGATCTGATTTTTAACTTTGTCCACCCCAGTCCAACACTATCACCTCCCTATCATTATTTAAAAAATGACATTGTAGGGTTGAGCAAAAATTTCAATCATTTGAAGAAGATTCCCTACCATTTAAAATTACTGGGCTTCTCCCAGCATCATGGAATTTTGTTGAAAATTAAACTTAAAGAAAACCCCAGCAGCTGAGCTGTGCTGGAACATACAGCCCCAGGGTCAGTTTGTCTGGAAATTGGGAAACCTATTCACATCTCAGTCATTCAAGAACAATGAATTAATCTTTATAACAAACTGAATTCAGATAACATGGAGTCTGCACAAATTCCAAGACCTCCAACTTCAATGGATATTCAATCAAAAACACAGAGTATTCCATACAATCAGAAAGCTTATTCATCCCTGACTGAAAATACACCTCATCTGATAATCAGGGAGACTAATTCATCTTGGAAGAAACAACAAGAGACTATTGTTGGAAACCAGATTTGGAGGGGAGATTTTGTATAATTGGAAGCTCCGATCCCGGGTGGTAAGAAGGAGGAAAATAAGGCAGAAGGGGTTGAAACAGAAGAGGGAAGGATTCCCCGCAACTACCGCCAGGAGAAGGACCACTGCACCAAGAACAATCGTCACAGCCATCTCAACCTCCACCGACCAGCTATGAGCCACAGACCTGATAACCGGAGACACCCAGGAGCACCGACACCAAATCAATCAACACCCCCGACTTCTAAGACAAAGACACCATTGCAAGAATCACCAGAAATACAAAAAAAAATCGAGATATTCACCCGAGATCCAAACTGGTCTTAGCACATCAGCCCAAACTGAAGGCTTACTCTGTCCAAGGTCCTTAACAGAGCACAAGCTACAGCGAATGGGAACAGCCACCTGCACTTCAAAATCATGTTGTTCCCGTGGTGAGTTCAATTTCATTGAGACCCTAAAATCCAACTGGTTAGCAGGAAGAGGGGCGGTGAGTTGACAACAGTGCAGAGCATCCCAAGGTTAGGAAGGCCTTTTTTACTCAAGCACATGAGATCATATTACTGTTCTGTGTGTAGCAGTAAATAACTTGTGTAAAACTAATAGAATATTTTAGTCCGAGCCTCTGTACTTGACACTGTCGATTCCACTGCTTGCAATTTGCCTTTTTATTTTGTTTTGTGATATATTCATCTGTTATTTTCTCTAAGTATTCAATTTTGTGTTTTAATAAATGCAGAGATTCCTTGCCCCTGAAACACCTGCCTGCTGTTTTATCACACCACATTGTCTAACTTAACTCCAGTGTCAGGACTAGGTACCTGCTGGGTGATCCGGGCTATCTGACAGTTCCAGCAATGTACTGATCACACAAACCAGAATTCTCACGAAGGCTGAATAGTGGAAATTAATAAGCTGGATGGTAGTATGTGTAAAGCTGGGAAAACTTTCTGGGAGAACAATGTCACCTGCTTATCCTTTGTTACAGTTGGAAATTATCAAATTTTTCTGTTTAAATGATAATTGTCCTCACAGTTGTCAGTGAGATACAATGTCAACAGAGTCATTGTTGTTTTAGGAGATGGAAGCTTCTCTCCAGAAAGCTGAGTAACTAAACATGTGTTGTTACAAGATGGAAATTATCTTCTTATTCCTTTGTATGAAGTTAATTTAAAACATGACTTAATTAACAATCCTACAATTGCTGATGTTGTTCACAATTTGACTATTGATGGTATGAGTTTGCTTAATTAGTGAAAGTTTTATCTGTAGATAATATATTGCCATAAGCCTGTAAGTTAGCTCGCTGAGCTGGAAGGTTTATTTTCAGACGTTTCATCACTATGACTAGGTAACGTCATCAGTGAGAAACTCCGGTGAAGCGCTGGTGGTATGTCTCACCACTCTGTTTATAGACCTTGGTTTTTTAAGGTGGATGATGTCACTTCTTGTTCTTTTTTTTCAAGGGAAGGTAGATAAGATCTAAATTGATGTGTTTATTATGGAGTTCTGTTTAGAATGCTATGTCTCTAAGAATTCTCGTGCATGTCTTTGTTTTGCCTCTCCTATGATGTGTGTGCTGTCCGAGTCAAAGTGGTGTCCTTCTTTGTCTGTATGTGTAGAAACTAGTGAGAGTGAGTCATGTCTTTTGGTGGCTAGTTGGTGTTCATGTATCCTGGTGGCAAGTTTCCTGCTTGTTTGTCCAATGTAGTGTTTTTTACAGTTCTTGCATGGTATCTTGTAAATGACGTTAGTTTTGCTGGTGGTATCTAATGTATCCTTTAGGTTCATTACTCACTGTTTAAGAGGTTTGGGAGGTTTGTGGGCTACCATGATGCCAAGGGGTCTGAGTAGTCTGGAAGTCATTTCTGATATGTCTTTGATGTAAGGTAATATGATTCATAGTTTTTGGTTGCATTGTGTCTGCTTGTTTGGGTTTGTTTCTGAGGAATCAGTGGATTATATTTATTGGGTACCTTTTTTTCTTGAGAACATTGTATAGATATTTTTTTGCTGATTTTTGTAGTTGATGGGTGCTGCAGTGTGATGTAACTCATTAAAATATTTGAAATATTGTTGAAAAACTTCATCTGGGACAACACACACATCCTAGGACAGATGAAACAAAGTCATGCATGAGAATTCTTAGAGACATGGTATTCTAACCAGAGATCCATCAATAAGCACATTGATTTAGACACTATCTATCTTCCCAAGGGAAGAAGAACCAAAAATGATATCTTCAAATACCAAGAACTATAAAAGAGATGTGGGCATACCACCAGCTCTTCACCAGAGACTCTCACTGATGATGTTACATTGTATGAAGACAAATCTTCAAGCTCAGCGAGCTAACTTACATACTTATCATCAACCTGAGCTACAAATCTTCTCAAAAATCACTAACATATTGTCATCTTCAATGATTTCACAGAAAGTCGCATTGGGGATGTTGCAACTGTCATTATGCAAGTACGTTAGTACCATAAAGAAAGCCCATCTGTACTTTCTGCAACTGGCTGGTGAGAATTGAGGTTTCAACTGCATATGTCCAAATGTTCAGAAACTCAGCCTAGTAGTATGAAGAAATGAAGCATGAAACTCAAAAAGTAGTGATAGCAAGTAACAACCTGAAGCCATTTGAATTAAAACAAAATCGGAAAATCTCAAACTCAATGGGTGGAAGAATAGCAAAAGGAAGTTAAGAAAGCATTTGAACTAAATAACAAGGAATACCACATTTTCTTAGCTGAACATTAACACAATAGTAATTAAGTTCTTAAAGCAGAAATTGAAAGCTTTTAATTGAGAGAAATGAACTGTTTGCACAGAGGGAACAGTTTTAAATCTATTTATCCTAGAAAAGAAAACCAAATGAAAGAATTGTAGAAATATTTAGATTGGGAGCTTACAGATTTTTGGCAAAGTGCAAGACATGTTGATTTTGTTGGAATGATTCTTGTCATAAGGCTGAACAAGTTTTATTGCTAGCTTGCCAAATTCATTGCATTAATTGTCATTTTGCGCTTACAGAGACAATGCATTCAATTTTTATCCTATCTTACCAGACACCATTCCTGAAACAAATTGGCCCTCATTGTACACCCTGCAATTGAATGACATCCTTGTTACCATTATCACATTTAAAAGGCTAATGTGCACCTGGACCAGCAATGCTAGTCTGGAGCTGGACTGCCGAGTTCCTGACATTTGCCCTGGACATAACAGACAGGGAGACGTTATCACCCTGATTTACAGGCATGGTTATGGAACTCCTGCTTGGCAGGGTGGTAAACAGGTGGGACTTACTCTATCAGGACCAGCAGTGGAGGCCACAACATTAGATCCTGCTCCAACAGTGCACTAAAACACCAGAAAAAAAACACAGGTAACCAACAAGACAATGTCTAGCACCACAATGCTGGTTGCAAGAAAAGTGTAAACTCATACACATCAATGAGGTTCTGTATCAGCCAAGTGAAAGGCTAAATTTCAGAAGATGGCCATTTCAAAAATATTTCTGTAGATCTTACCTTAAATTCTTTCTCAAATAAATTGTACTCACAACTTCTACAAGCAATCTATTGGTCTTATATTTAAATGTGCAATCGTGTTTGTCAATCCCTAATTTGTCATTGCATAGTGCAGCAATATAATGAAAACTCCTTGTTGTAGGAGCTGGGCTTTTGGGCCTTTCACATTTGTCTCTGCCATATGTACATTGAAACATTTTGAAGGCAAGTTGAGAAAACACTGTAAACTTTGGATGAAGTGAGGACTGCAGATGCTGGAGATTCGAGTCAAGAGTATGGTGCTTGAAAAGCACAGCAGGTCAGGCAGCATCCGAGGAGCAGGAGAAATGATGTTTTGGGTAATTCCTGGTGAAGGGGTTATTCCCGAAATGTTGATACCCCTGCTCCTCAGATGCTGCCTGATCTGCTGTGCTTTTCTAGCACCACATTCTTGGCTTTGTAAAATTTGCTCAACCATACTGTCAAGTTGCTTTATTTCAGAACACATGATGACAGTGGCTAGTGCTACTGCCAGGAATCCGATTTCAATTCCACCCTCAGGTGACTGTCAGTATGGATTTTACATATTTTCCCAGTGTTTGTTTCCTCTGGGTGCTCCAGTTTCCTCCCAAAGTTCAAAGATGTGCAGATTGGTTGGATTGGTCATGCCAAATTGCCCTGTTCTGTCCAGGGATGTACAGGCTAGGTGGATTAGCCATGATAACTGCAGGATTAGAGGGATAGGATCGGGAGGGGGCGTGGATGGGATGTTCTTTGAAGAGATGGCTTGGACTTGATGGGCCGACTGGCCTACTTCCACAATGTAGAGATTCTATGAACAAGAGTTGTCGCATTATCCTCAGTAGTTGATCATTTGGATCACAGTTTAAAAGTTTGATTGGTGCTTATGATTCTGTTTTGATTAACATATCAGCTAACCTTTACCAATTGCCTTCAATAAGCAACATCCAGTACAATGAATGTGGGATGCTTAGATACCTTGTTGAGACAGGCTAACAAATTATTCATTATTCCATGGTTCTCTGAAAACAGCTTCAAAGCATTACCCTATTTATTATTTAATTTACATTTTCAAATGTTTCTGCGCCTATTTCGTTTTCAGACAGAATTATTAAATATAATTTATTCTAATTTGAGTCTGTCCAAAAGATGGTCCAACAAAATCTGAAATATGTTAGCTCCTTTTTATCTCTCTTTCCTTACACTGCCTAAATTGAAGCATTTGGCACAGTGTACCTCAGACCTCATACAGAAGCCCAAGTGGCTTTTGAACTAGAGTCCTTGAAACAGCTTTAATACTATTGCCAAGGAGAGTGAGAATAGGTTGAAAGGCCATACAAAATAATTCTTAGGGAAAACGTCTGTTCCATAGAATTAGATCAAAAGTTAAAAAATGCTGGCAATGAAACTCATGACAGAGCTAATGATTTTCCACCGTTGAAAGTGTTTTAGGAAAAAAGAGAAAGGATAGAAAGGGATAGAAATTCTTTAGTAACTCTACGTTTACTGCAACTGGGAGCAAACATAAAGGCAGCAGATAAACGATGACACAGTGGCTCTGTGGTCAGCAGTGCTGCCTCAGTGCCAGAATCCCATATTTAAATCCACATTCTCCCTATGTCTGCAAGCGTTCCTTCCATAGTCTAAAGATGTGCAGGTTAGGCAGATTGGCCATGCTAAATTGCCCATAGTTCCCAGGAACATGTAGGTTAAGTGGATTAGCTATAAGAAAATGTAGGGTTACAGGGATGAGGTGGGATGCTCCAGAAAGAATGGTGTGGACTCAGTTGGTTGAATGTCCTACTTCCATGTTGTAGGGATTCTATGATTGGACGCATACTTGGTGAAACATTCCGAAGAGGTTTTAGCATTGTTTTTGCACAATTTGTACATTGATAACAGTACATATTGTATTGAATTTAAATGAATAAAATGATGACTTTGAATCTAAAGTTCTATAGAAACCATAAATGATAATTGGGTTTTTGTATTGTGGCTTACTAACAAAATTGCCACTTTCCCTCAATTAACTCAACATTTTCCCCTTGTGTGGGAGACATTTCTCACTCTAACTTCCTCATACATTCACATGAACGTTCTCCAGTCCAACAGCTCCTTAGCATCAGTAACAAATTATGTTTGTACAGTGTCTCACAAACGAAAATTTCGCAAGGCATTTCACAAAATGGAACAATGTAAAGTTAGATAGTAAGATAAATTTGTAAGGAGATTTCAGTTATCTGTAAGAATAATAGGGTGGTTATGGTAGGGCATTTTAACTTTCCAAACATAGACTCAGACTGCCAGAGTGTTCAGGGTTTCTTAAGTGTGTAGAAGAAAACTTTCTGATTCAGTATGTGGATGTTCCTACAAGAGAAGGTGCAAAACTTGACCTCTGTTTGGAAATACAGGTAGGAAGGTGACTGAGGTGTCAGTGGAGGAGCATTTTGGAGCCAGCAACCATAATTGTATTAGATTTAAAATAGTGATGGAAAAGGATAAATCAGATCTAAAAATTGAAGTTTTAAATTGGAGGAAGGCTGATTTTGACGGTATTATGCAAGAACTTTCAAAAGCTGACTGGGGGCAGATTTTTGCAGTTAAAGGGTCAGCTGGAAATGGGAAATCTTCAGAAATTAGATTACGAGAGTCTAGAGAAAGTATGTTCCAGTTGGGGTGAAGGACAAGGCTGGTCGGTGTAGGGAATGCTGGATGACTAGAGAAATTGAGGGTTTGATTTAAAAAAAAAAGAAGCATATGTCAGGTACAGACAGGATAGGTTGAGTGAATCCTTAGAAGAGTATAAAGACAGTAAACTTAAGAGGGAACTCAGGAGGGCAAAAAGGGGACATGAGAGAGCTTTGGCAAATACGGTTAAGGAGAATCCAAAGGGTATTTATAAATACATTAAGGACAAAAGTGTAACTAGGGAGAGAATAGGGCCCCTCAAAGATCAGCAAAGCAGCCTAATTGTGGAGCCACAGGAGATGGGGGAGATCTAAACATGTATTTGTATCAGTGTTTACTCTGGTGGAGGACGTGGAAGATATAGAATGTGGGGAAATAGATGGTGACATCTTGAAAAATGTCCATATTACAGAGGAGGATTTGCTGGATATCTTCAAATGCATAAAAGCAAATAATTCCCCAGGACCTGATCAAGTGTACCCTAGAAGTCTGTGGGAAGCTAGGGAAGTGATTGCTAGGCCCCTCGCTGAGATATTTGTAACATCGATAGTCACAGGTGAGGTGCCAGAAGACTGGAGGTTGGCTAACAGTGCCACTATTTAAGAAAAGTGGTAAGGAAAAGCCAGGGAACCTGATAATGGTGGTGGGCAGGTTGTTGGAAAGAATTGTATGGGACAGGATTTATATATATTTAGAAAGGCAAGGACTGATTTGGGATAGTTAAATTGCTTTGTGTGTGCAAAATCATATCTCACAATTTGATTGGGTTTTTTGAAGTAACAAGGAGGATTGATGAGGGCAGAGCATGTTTGCGATCTATATGGACTTCAGTAAGGTATTCGACAAGGTTCCTCATGGGAGACTGGTTAGCAAGGTTAGATCTCATGGAACACAGGAGGAACTAGCCATTTGCATACAGAACTGGCTCAAAGGTAGAAAACAAGGGGTAGAGGTGGAGGTTGCTTTTCAGACTGAAGGCCTGTGGCCAGTGGAGTGCCACAAGGATTGGTGCTGGGTCCACTGTTTTTCTTCATTTATATAAATGATTTTGAACATAGGAGATATAGTTTGTAGATTTGTAGATGACACCAAAATTGGAGGTATGGTGGACAGCGAAGAAGGTGACCTTAGAGTACAACGGGATCTTGACCAGGTGGGCCAAAGGGTTGAGGAGAAGCAGGTGGAGTTTAATTTAGATAAATCAGTGCAGGCATTATACACAATGGTCAGGTCCTGGGGAGAGCTACTGAACAAAGAGACCTTGGAGTGCAGGTTCATAGTTCCTTGAAAGTAGAGTTGGAGATAGATAGGATAGTGAAGAAGGCGTTTGATATGCTTTCCTTTATTGGTCAGAGCATTGAGTACAGGAGTTGGGAGGTCATGTTGTACTGTACAGGACATTGGTTTGGTCACGTTTGGAATATTGTACATAATTCTGGTCTCCTTCCTATCAGAAGGATATTGCGAAACTTGGAAGGGTTCAGAAAAGATTTACAAGGATGTAGCCAGGGTTAGAACATTTGGGCAATAGGGAGAGGCTGAATAGGCTGGGGCTGTTTTTCCTGGAGCATCGGAGGCTGAGGGGTGACCTTATACAGAGGAACCTCGATTATCCAAATATCAAATATCTGAATTTTGGATTATCTGAAGAAGATTTCAAAGTCCCACAAAAACGTTCCATTAAAGAGGTAAGTGTATTCAATTTACTTGTACTGAAGAACATGTGAAAATGCTAGCAAAAACAAAGAAGCATAATCAGCTCAAGCATCAGCGACTGAATATTTTTGAGGTAAGGGTTGTTACACATCTCTTTGCAAAAGTAAGTGTTTCACAGTATTCCCCTCATTTTACCAATCCATCCTTGAAAAAAATGGCTGAGAATGTAAACGCAAGGTGGTGCTTCTATCTTCCTATTGCGAGACTGAGTTCCCGGAAACTGAAAAATGCTCTTGCGATTGTAAAAGCTGTTTGGAATCTTGTTTAATGCTGTCTTCACCACTCCTTACCAAATGCTAATTACCGCTGCTGCATTTTTGAAAAGTTTTCTTGTGTTATCATTGCTTCATTTTGGCATCATGTGAAATCTATGTCCTCTTGCACTCAATACATTAAAATCATAGATTTAAACCAATTCTCCAGTAGAGCACATCATTAGATCAGCATGGCTTCCCTTGTTTAAGATAAAATCAATTATCCAAATAATCAATTACTTGAACAAAATAGTGCCTGCCCAATTCATTTGGATAATCAAGGCTCTCTGTAAAGGCTTATAAAATCATGAGGGAGCATGGATAGGATAAATCGGCAAGGCCTTTTCCCTGGGATGAGGAAACTAGAGGGCATAGATTCAAGGTGAGAGGGAAAAGATATAAAAGGGACCAAAGGGGCAACTTTTTCACCCTGAGGATGGTATGTGCATGGAATGAGCTGCCAGAAGAAGTGGTAGAGGCTGGTACAATTACAACATTTAAAAGGCATCTGGATGAGTATATGAATAGGAAAGGTTTAGAGCGATATAGGCCAAGTGTTGGCAAATGGGACTAGATTAGGTTAGGATATCTGGCTGGCATGGACGAGTTGGACCGAAGGGTCTATTTCCATGCTGTACATCTCTATGCCTCTGTATGTACAGTGTGATTAAGACAGATGACCACAGGTTTGGTCAAACAATTAGATTTCAACTTGGGTTTTAACAGAGAAAAGGTCATGATGGACACAGATTGGGAGGCAACAATACATTCAAGGACTAAAACCCTGTGAAGTGATGGGGTCTCGGCCACAAACTGAATGACGTGGAGACTCCATGTCACCTTTTTATAAGAATGCCTGCCACATTTGTGTCACTTTAGTCATTTAACAGGTCAGCAGATCTTTCCTCAGTAAGCAAGGTGCTTTACTTGTTACATTCTCTGTCACCATCTACTCTCTTTCCTCCCTCCACCCCAGTGAGACTGTCTGTTCTTTCAAATCTGGCGGTTAGACACCATTGTTCTGCCATTCTCACATTCCAATCACTTAATCGGTATTATCATCATCCTTTCTCTCCCAGCACTCTACCCTCCACCACCACCTCACGCCATCAACTATAGCATAAATGCTAATCCCTCCACACTTCATGTCAGCTCAAAATGTTAGCTTGCTTCACTCTATGTGATCTCCAGCATTTGCTGTTTTCAGTAACAATTCCAGCATCTGCAGTAGTTTGCTCCTCAGGAGCTTCAGTCACATTGACCGAGAGCTTTGGGGACTGCTCAACACTGTCCATTTGAATCCAGAACGTGGAGGGACTCAGTTAAATGTGAGTGATGTCAGGGTGGGAGTTTGTGGCATGCAGGGAGTCAGCAGCAAGGTGGCTTTCAGCAGGACTTCCTTTTTGTGATGTCAGGTTCATCGATCAGGCACTGAATGCATCTGAACAATAGATTACATCTTGGAATCTGCAAGCTTATCTTGCCTCCCAAATGTAGAACCCCCATCCACCACTTTGTTAATATCTTTGGCAGTGGGATGGTCACTTTATAGAATTATCCTGACTGCTATTACTGACATCGCATGATATTTGCGATCTCTGACAGGAAATAGTTCAGAGTAAGAGTAGATAGAATGTGGAAAAAGCACAGCGGATCAGGCAGCATCTGAGGAGCAGGAGAGTCGATGTTTTGGGCAGAACTCTTCATCAGAGGCTGAACCCCTCTGTTAATTAAAACCAAATACTCAGAAAAGCGAGCCGTGCCTCATAATCTGTTAAAAATGTGAGGGAGTGAAAGAGAACTCCTAAATTCCACTATTTAAAGAAAAATAATGATTTATTTTACTAGCAGAACACTAAACAAAAGCTATTAACAAATCCAAGCCCCCTTTTTCTTGACTAATTACTATCTGACCCTAACTGTAAAAATACTGCTCCACAACACAATTATTAAACATTACATTAACTTAATTTCAAGTCCACATAGTCTCTGTCTTCTCCACTGTCTTCAATCATCTGTCTGCTGATCTCCCTGGGTCATCTTCCTTTTTACTGTTTTTACAGGAAAAAGGTATTTTTTGATAGAGAATGCCTTCTCACTTTTTTGAGAGCAAGATTTTAGATGAGTAGTTAGCTCTTTGGCTCTACGGCAGTTGCTCTGCTGTATGGTGGTAGTTACTCTGAGCAATTTTCAAAATGCCCTGGTTGTATACTCCCCAATATCGTGCCCGGTCATTGGTCTGATGTTGTCAATACAATAAATTCGAACTCAATTAGGCTTTAGTATCCTGGAGGATTGGTGTGTACTTGTTAGGCCAAACAGCCTGTTTTCATACTGTAGGGATTCTATGAATGAATTTAAATTAATTGGTTAAATTTGAATTGTTATCAAAACAGCAACCAAAACTCAGGTAACCAATTAAACAGCCATTTGCTACATTTTGGAATAGCCCATCTCCTAGCTGTTCTGTTCTGCAGTTGTGACTATACTTTAAATTTACTTTTTAAAAATTCAGACAACACTTTCTATCTTAAAGTGAACATATATTCTTTTGACTTAGTAACGATATTGATAATTTGCAACAGCTCTGACTGATTCTACCATCTGTCATGAACAACCACCAGGTATATGAGGACTAGTCAATGAATCTAGAATTTGTACAAGCTTATATGTATCTTCCTTTTAATTTTTGAGATTTTCAATTTAAAAATAACTGAGAGTATAGCTCCAGTTTTAAAACAAGATAAAAAGTTAATTCATTATACAACGATTATACAAGCTATTTATGCAAAACTGAAAAAGTTATTAGCTAAAATACAGTTCCTAAGCGTTAAAGCTAAGTAAGGATAAATTTGTATGTGGAAATGAAAATGAGATCAGTTTTTATTATCATTGCGGGCCTACCTTATTTGAAGCTTCTCTTTGAGGTGAAAGGGTTGAAAACATATTCAGTAGCTGCAATGGTTTCTGTAATAGTTGGAAGGTGCTTCCACAAGTGGACTGAACAGAATGTGTCTGGGAAATAAGTGGAGGTTTGTTTGTCTTAATATACACTGCAAGTTGCAAATCTTAGTAGCCTTGTTTAGGACATGAGTCCTAGAGACTTTCTGTCTGTGTTGAGAAGCAATTGCTGTTTTTAGGATATCTCTTTCATAGTGTTCACATTATTCTGCTCAAAGTCAATTATGTTGGAATTCCTTGTGATGTCCCTCCCATTTCCTGTTTGACATTAGAGAAATTTTTGAGTCTTCTCATCTTTTGTAGGTTCAATCAACAGTCTAGGAATTGTAAATTATTTAATTTAGTGTATGAGTGCCTCTTAAGATAATGCAGTTTGATTGTCTGCCTTTAGTTGAATCTACAAGAGTAGTCATGTGGCTTCTTCAGGACACCATAGGAGACCTTGTATCTATTTTAAAAGCAGATTTGTTTTTTTTTGGAAAACATGCTATGCTGTAACATTTGAGATATCTCCCTAATGGAAAGCTATCTGGACTAAAGTGTTATGAATAGAAACATAAAATACTGCTGGTAAATTGGCATTCTATTTCACACACTGTTAATTGAAAAAAAATTGAATGCTGTAAAGTGAATTGCTAATTCACCATTTCCTATTATGTGCTACTGTCCAAGATGAATTCTTCAACAAAATCAGAAATTGCTGAGAAATTCAACAGGATTGACAGCTTCTGTGAAGAGAAAGCAGAAGTAACGTTTCAAGTCCAGTGACCCTTTCTCTCCACAGATGATGTCATATCTGCTGAGTTTCTCTGGCAATTTCTGTTTTTGTTTCATATCTTCTGCAAGTGCAGTTCTTTGTTTTATTTTAGTGAATTATTATTAATGTGAACATGACGTTCTTTAAAACAGAAGAGTCTTTTTTAATCATTGTTTTCACATTGGAGAACTATGTTTCTCAGATACCATAAGTTAAAAGTGGATTCCAGTCCTCTTTTGTACTTCCTATATCGAAGTACAAAAATGTTATACGTTTGAGTTCACCGACAAAGCCACCTTTCAGTTCTCACATGTCAGCCAAGTTATCTTCTTTTAACCAATTCTAATTGATGCAGAACGTGGGACAAAATAAACACCAACTGAAATGAAGGATTTAACATTGTACAGACACAATAAGTGTTTGTTTTATATTAGCAAATTCCTTCAAAATCAGAGCACAGGCTAAAGAATGTGCTTAACATTTTTCTTAATTTTCCAGCATCTATTTGAATTCTGAAGTTCAGATACTTTACATAATATTTGAATGTCAGAGTAGCTGCTAATTGATGGGATGTGAAAAATTAGCTAAATACAGTTAAACCATTTGGTCAGGCAGTCACATCTTGTTGGCCCTTTTAGTAAAATGTTGATTTCACTCTATTTCTAATTTCAGTTTTGAACTCCCAGGAGGTGAAAACTGGCACTAAATTACCACCAAGAATTTCCAACAATGATTGGCTGTATTCCTTTTATGAAATCAGCTCATAAATTGTTTAGAACTGACAACATATTGCTCAGTGCAGGAGTCCATAAGGGATATTTCTGTATCTCTGCAATACAGCCATTCTAGTGTACAACACTTAATTAAGATCAAATAATACTTCATGGAAGTTCTTCAATGTTTGATCTGTGAGCAACAGAAATATTCCAGTACCTCATGAATAGCCTTTTATGTATTAATACACAAGCTTGAAGACTTGCCCAGAAACATCCAAATCCATTTTCTGCTATTCAGGATACTGCTGGTACCTGTTCTATGGTAATGTGCTCTGTGGAAATGTCTGTAGTCAGATATACTTCAAGGACAACGAGGCACTAGTGACAAATGACAAAAATCATTTCAATATCCACTGCAAAGTTATCCACCCTTATTAATATTGTTTTTTTTTAAACCACGAAGGTACTATTACAGAAATGAGCATCTGTGGAATTTCTGCCAGAATAACTGACAGTAAATCTGAAACTGCTGCTCAAAGAAGCACTTGATTGCATGTGGAAAATTTTTAAAATGTTTGTCAGTATATATTTCAGTGTAAAAATATCAATAGATTTAATTGATGAACAAAACAGGTAACAGTAAAATAACATCTGCACATGTTGGCAACTTGTTGTGATGTGCTTCTTAATTTATTTTATAGGGTGTGGACATTTCTGGTAAGGTCAGCATTTTTTGCCCACTGCCAATTGCCTTTGAACTGAATGAACCTGGCTAGATCATTTCAGAGGATAGTTGAGAGTCAACCACGTTACTGTAGAACTAGAGTCTCATGTGGGCTAGACTAGGGGAACATGACAGATTTCCTTCTGAAAAGGGCATCGGTGACCCAGATAGGTTTTTATAAAACTTTCATAGTTTTATCGTTGAGATTAGATTTATATTCCAGATTTATTAATTGAATATAAATTCCCACCAGCTGCCATGCTGAAATTTGAACTATCTCCAGGACATTGGTGGCACAGTGGTTAGCACTGCTGCCTCACATCGCCAGAGACCTGGGTTCAATTCCCACCTCTGGCGACTCTGTGTGTGGAGTTTGCACATTCTCACTGTGTCTGTGTGGGTTTCCTCCGGGTGCTCCAGTTTCCTCCCACAATCCAAAAATGTGCAGGTTAGGTGAATTGGCCATGCTAAATTGCCCGTAGTGTTAGGTGAAGAGGTAAATGTAGGGGAATGGGTCTGGGTGGGTTGCGCTTCGGCAGGTTGGTGTGGACTTGTTGGGCCAAAGGGCCTGTTTCCACACTGTAAGTAATCTAATCTAATCTCTTTGGATTAATCGCACAACGACATGATCACTGCACCACGAGTTCTCCATTAAATAAACTAGCAGAAACGCAAAGGCTTAAGTGAAACTTCAAATAGCTCATTCAGAGCTGTGATCCTGACAAAGATCAGAAGCAATTTTTAATGTAGAAGCCCATTGTATGTACAGCACAGAAACAGGCCAAATTGGTCTATGCGATTATTTGTGATCGATAGGAATCTCAAACTATGCTATATCATTGAACCTGGCAGTGCAAAAGGAGTCGATAAAGTGTGGTGCTAGGAAAAGCACAACAGGTCAGGCAGGACCTGAGGAGCTCTGCGGTGTTCAATTATTACCCTGCCTCAGAGTGACAGGGGCCTGGGTTTGATTCCTGCTTTGTGCTATTGTGTGTGTGGAGATTGCACATTCTCCTCGTGTCTGCAAGGGTTTCCTCCAGGTGCTCTGGTTTCCTCCCACAATCCAAAAGACGTTCAGGCTAGGTGGGTTAGCCATGGGATGGGGTAAGGGGTGGGTCTGGGTGGGATGATGCCCCAAGGGGCGGAGTGGACTCAATGGGTCAAATGGCCTGCTTCCACACTGTAGAGAATCTATGAAGTTGAGGCTAGTCACAAGTGGGAGTGTGTTAAGTGAGTACAGTTAGCACCATTGCAGAGGGCTTGACCATTCCAACTTCAGGTTGCCCAAAGAGTATCTGATTAGGAGGCCTTCTCAAGAGCCCGCAGGAAGTCTGTCAGCATTCACATGCTATTCTCCTCATGTGGCTGGGCATCCATCCACAACTGGTCAAATATCAGTAGCAGTTGAAAGAGAACCTTAATTGCTCAATGGCACGATGGCAGTTTTCCCATTTTACCTGTTACTGGCAAGATGACATGTTTGTGATTGACTTTCCAGTTCTAGCCTTCTCTTTCCATTATATGAAACAGAAAGTGGGATAAGTGGGCAATTTTTGGGTGTCAATGTTAAGTTCCAAGAAGGACCAGGAGGCCAAACGTTGACCAGCAGAAGTCTTATTATGGAGGCATTCACTCTATAGGCAGCAAGGTTTGAGAGAGCTGCTTGTTCACCCAAAATGCCCAATGATGTCATCATTATGCTGCATGATTATACTCTTAAAATGACAGACCACCATATTTATTTACTAACTATACCAAATCTCTCTCCCTTTACAGCAGAGATTCCTGCACTGAAAACATTCACCATCTTTCAGTGGTTTTCTCTGAAGTTATTGTCTGCAGTGAAGATAACTTCAGACCATTTAGTATGTGCATCACCAGTTATGAAAAACATTTGCCCTTCAAAATGTCCAGCATATTTAGTATGGATTATTTCCAATGGCTTTGTGGCCATTCCCATCAGTGCAATGGTGCTGATGGAGGAGGTTGGGAACTCTTGCACAAGCTGCACATATTCCTGCTTTTTCATCAATTTTAGAGTTGAACTCTGACTACCAGAAAGTGTCTGGTTATGCCCTTCATTCTGTGAATGCTGCAATGACCTTCATGTAGTTGATTTAATACACATTTCATTAGTTGTGGTTGAATGATACCCTCAATCCCCATAGGAGACATTCTGCTTTTATGGATAGCTATAGCTTCTGTAAGACATATGGTTTCAGTTCTGGGGCTTTTTCAGTGACTTTTCATGAAGTACCACATCCATCACTTTGGTAGCTGTGGATCATCTCTAGTGTAGTTCTTAACTTGTTCTACCTTTACCTGAGTATTTGCTACTTGTTCAAAGCAGAACATATCTACAGAAGTTTGTGATCGACTTATTTGACAATCTAAGGCGCCCCTTCGACAGTCCCATGTAAGCTGGATTGCTGATATTTAATTGTATAAATGGGAGCTGATAGCACCAATGTTTATCTCTGCAATCAGTTTACTGCCAGGGAATGTATCCCCAGAACAAATATGGTCTGTTATTAGGTAAATTAATGCCAAAAATGACTCCTAGTGCTTCTTTCTCTATATATGCAAAATTCAGTTCTACCTTAGTCAATGATCTAGATGCAAAAGGTATTGACTTCTCTTCACCATTGGGTAATATGATGAGAAACGACTGTTCCCACTATATAAAGTGATGCCTTGCAGACTAGTTGCAATGGTAAGTATCATTCAAAATGGGTCAGGACTTCTAACTTTAAAGCTTCTTTGGCTTCAATTACTAGGGGTCATAAGTTCAAAGTGAGAGGGGAAAAAGTTAAAAGGAGCTATGCATGGAAAGTTCTTTATGCAGAGGGTGGTGGGCTCCAAGAACACATTGCCAGCGGAAGTGGTAGAGGCTGGCACAATAGCATCATTTAAGATGTATCCATACAGATCCATGACTGGGCAGGGAGCAGTGGGATACAGATATCATACAAAAATAGGTGACGGATTTAGGTAGAGGATCTGGGTTGGTGCAGACTGGGAGGGCCAAAGGGCCTGTTCCTGTGCTATAATTTTCTTCGTTCTTTTGTAAAGAGTCTTTCACAGTGATATATCCATTTTCAATTCTTGTTTCAGCATAATAAGTTGTGCAATGGCTTAAGAATGGTTACAAGATTTGGTTCAAAACTACCATGGTAATGTAACAAGCCCAAAAATGATTATAGTTGGTTTGCATTTTTAGATGCTACTGCTTCCGTTATGGCCTTTACTTTTGAAGGTGACTTTCTTTGTAATCTCTGAACATCAATAATATGTCCTAAATCTTCAATGGAAAATTTTAAATGTTACATTTGTCTTTCCTCACTTTTAGTCCGTAATCTTCAAGTCTCTGCACTAGCTGAAATTGTGCAGATTCTCTTTTTTATTTCTCCACTGTGACTAAAATATCATCTCAGAAACACTGGACTCCTTCCAATCCACTTAAAAACTGATCCATGACATGTTGGAATAACAGTTGTAGGTACAATTCCAAATGAAAGTCTTTGCAATTATTAAGACATCAAGAACTATTCAAAGTGTTTCATTGACTCAGTATCTACATTTATCTGGAGATAGAGTCATAGAATCATAGAGTCATAGAGATGTACAGCATGGAAACAGACCCTTCGGTCCAACCTGTCCATGACGACCAGATATCCCAACCCAATCTAGTCCCACCTGCCAGCACCCGGCCCATATCCCTCCAAACCCTTCCTGTTCATGTACTCATCCAAATGCCTCTTAAATGTTGCAATTGTACCAGCCTCCACCACTTCCTCTGCCAGCTCATTCCATACCTGTACCACTCTGTGTGAAAACGTTGCCCGTTAGGTCTCTTTTAGATCATTCCCCTCTCACCCTAAACCTATGCCCTCTAGTTCTGGACTCCCCGACCCCAGGGAAAAGACTTTGCTTATTTACCCTATCCATGCCCCTCATAATTTTGTAATCCTCTATAAGGTCACCCCTCAGCCTCTGAAGCTCCAGGGAAAACAGCCCCAGCCTGTTCAGCCTCTCCCTACAGCTCAAATCCATAGGTTTGACTTCTTTTTCTTTATTCATTCATGGGATGAAGGCGTCACTGCCAAGCAACATTTATTGCCTACCCTGAATTGAGTTAAGAGTAAACTATATTAGTGTGGGTCTAGAGTCACACATAGGCCAGACCAGGTGAGAATGACAGTGTCTTTCCCTAAAGAACATTTGTGAACCAGATGGATTTTTCCACGACAATGATTTCATGGTCTTCATTAGGTTTTTAATTCCAGATATTTATTGAATCCAAATTCCACCATCTGTCGTGGCAAGATTCAAACCCAGGGCCCCAGAACATTATCTAGGTCTCAGAATTAACAGTCCAGTGATAATACCATTTGGCCACCACCTCCTCAGCTAAGGTCAATTTTACTGAAAAGCTGACCTGCAGACAGTCCAGAAAAAAAGCTACTCATTAAAGGCAAAGGATACTGCTCAGCACCAAGTTAATTGTGACCTTAAAGTCACCACAGATGCATTTTGATCCATCCTTTTCCTTCACTGGTATGATAAGCATGGGTCCAATCACATTTATGGGTTCAAGGACTCCTGTCTCGACCAGCCTAATTCTGCCTCAACCTTTGGTCTGATTGCCTAAGGCACTGAACTAGCCTTGCAGTATTTTGTTTGATACTCATCCTTGATTTTCACTTTGACAGAGATCTTTTCCATATTTCTTAGATCACCATTGAAAACACTGGAATGTGACAGTGTTTAGAATGTGACAGATCAATTTCAGAACCTAACAAACAATTTACTTCAGCCCAGTTAAGTTTGATTTTCTTCAATCACATTTTCCCAAAAAAGCTGTGTACAATGTTGAGGGTTGCAGTGCAATGTAGCTCAGCTGCTTCTGATACACACTTTGAGGTATAGAAATGGCATCATTATATATGAGTTTGGACTCTCAAAACAAAATCCACCATTTTTACACAAGTACACAAAAGGCAGTCCGGTAAACTGTTGTTGCGCTCCCTCCATAGCAAGGACATGCTTACTCAGATAAAAAGACCAAAATTGCACACAAAACTCCAGGTGTAGTCTCATCAAGTCCTTGTGTAATTGTAGAAAGACATCCCTGCTCCGAACGCTAACATACCATTTACCTTCTTCACTGCCTATTGTACCTTTATGCTTATTTTCAGTGATTGTTGCATTTCCTTCTTTCCTAATCTATTGCCATTCAGATAATAATCTGCTTCCTGTTTTTGGTGCCAAAGTGGATCATCTCAGAATTATCTGTGTCATGCTTCATATGCCGCAATTTATTATGTACTTCAAACTACAATCCCTGCCCCAGTTATACCCCTTCATCCCAACAAGATTCTATTCACCCCCTTGATGTGACACCCATTCACATGCCACTGCTGGCTTGAGCTCTTGTGGAGCCCAGCAACCTCTTATTCATTGGGCCCAACACCTGCCCGCTGAACGTTTACTGGCCGGATGCCCTCTCACTCATCAGCCCCAGCATCAATGCTTCGACCCTTGTTCATTCCAAAATCACTCCCCACAGACTTCATCATTCTTCCCAGCATCCTCCCTTCACTACCACCAACCCCAACATACCCAGCTCCCCAACTTCTCCTCAGTATTCCATCATTTAGTTACTAACTAGGATTTAGTTACTAATCCTAGTAACTATAGGCCAGTGAGTCTCACTTCTATTGTGGGCAAAGTCTTAGAGAGAATTGTAAGGGATAGGATTTATGCACATCTGGATAAGAATAATGTGATCAAGGATAGTCAGCATGGTTTTGTGAAGGGCAGGTCGTGCCTCACAAACCTTATTGAATTCTTTGAGAAGGTGACTAAGGAGGTAGATGAGGGGAAAGCGGTAGATGTGGTATATATGGACTTTAGTAAGGCGTTTGATAAGGTCCCCCATGGTAGGCTACTGCAGAAAATACAGAGATATGGCATTGAGGGTGAGTTGGAGGTTTGGATTAGGAATTGGCTGGCTGGAAGAAGACAGAGGTAGTAGTTGATGGCAAAGGTTCATCTTGGAGTGCCGTCACTAGCGGTGTTCCGCAAGGATCTGTTTTGGGACCATTGCTGTTTGTCATTTTTATAAATGACCTGGAGGAAGGGTTAGAAGGTTGGGTGAGCAAGTTTGTGGATGATACGAAAGTCGGAGGAGTTGTAGACAGTGAGGAAGGATGTGGCAGGTTACAGCGGGATATAAAGAAGCTGCAGAGCTGGGCAGAAAGGTGGCAAATGGAGTTCAATGTAGCTAAGTGTGAGGTGATTCACTTTGGTAAGAGTAACAAAAAGATGGGGTACTGGGCTAATGGTCGGATACTTGGTAGTGTGGATGAGCAGCGGGATCTTGGTGTCCATGTACATAGATCTTTGAAAGTTGCCACCCAGGTAAATAGTGCAGTGAAGAAGGCATATGGCGTACTGGCTTTTATTGGTAGAGGAATTGAGTTCCGGAGTCCTGAGGTCATGCTGCAGTTGTATAAGACTCTGGTGCGGCCGCATCTGGAATATTGTGTGCAGTTTTGGTCGCCATACTATAGGAAGGATGTGGAGGCACTGGAACGGGTGCAGAGGAAGTTTACCAGGATGTTGCCTGGTATGGTAGGAAGATCCTATGAGGAAAGGCTGAGGCACTTGGGGTTGTATTCATTGGAGAAAAGAAGGTTTAGGGGTGACTTGATAGAGGTGTACAAGATGATTAGGGGGTTAGATAGGGTTGACAGTGAGAACCTTTTTCCACGTATGGAGTCAGCTATTACAAGGGGGCATAGCTTTAAATTAAGGGGGGGTAGATATAGGACTGATGTTAGGGGTAGGTTCTTCACTCAGCGAGTTGTAAGTTCATGGAATGCCCTGCCAGTAGCAGTAGTGGACTCTCCCTCTTTATGGGTATTTAAGCGGGCATTGGATAGGTATATGGAGGATAGTGGGTTAGTGTAGGTTAGGTGGGCTTTGATCGGCGCAACATCGAGGGCCGAAGGGCCTGTACTGTGCTGTAATGTTCTATGTTCTATGTTCTATGTTCTATTTACCTGGCACTCTATTCACTTGGTTCTCTGCAACCCCTACTACTGACACAATACCAACTGCCACCTTACCCCTTAACCAGCAGCCATTCTCAGCCCACAACTATCTTTTGTACTTGCCCTTTAAGTGTCTGTTTGTCCTGCTGGACATTTAAATCTCAGAAAATGACACATTGACTGCTGGAAAAGGGTGCTTAGTTTGATTTTTCCAGGACTATCCTGCATTGTGGGGAAATTATGTTGATTTTATGTATGTGCCAAATCTCTGTTGGAACCAGGATTAGAATTCTTGTCTAGAAATGTTGAGTTCAGTATTCAAGGAAAAATATAGTAGGAGAGTGGCAATCTGTTATTGCTGCTCCCCAGAATATATATATTTGACATATATTTTTGATGTCTGCAAATTATTATAATTTATTAATTTCCACTTAACGTAAATGGATCTCTCACAATTAGATTAGATTAGATTACTTACAGTGTGGAAACAGGTCCTTCGGCCCAACAAGTCCACACCGCCCCGCCAAAGCGCAACCCACCCATACCCCTACATCTACCCCTTACCTAACACTACGGGCAATTTAGTATGGCCAATTCACCTGACCTGCACATCTTTGGAGTGTGGGAGGAAACCGGAGCTCCCGGAGGAAACCCACGCAGACACGGGGAGAATGTGCAAACTCCACACAGAGAGTCACCTGAGGCGGGAATTGAACCCGGATCTCTGGCGCTGTGAGGCAGCAGTGCTAACCACTGTGCCACCGTGCCGCCCACAAATTAATGCAGGGATATGCTGGTTTTATGCCATGCAATATTCAATATTAATAAACAAGGTAATTCATGTCCAACAAAAATGTACAACTATACATTTACTGAGTTTTAATAGTACCTCTCTCCAATTTTTAATCAGATTTACAAATTAGTAACCATAATTATTTCCTTTACCCAAAATAACCACATCTCTTGGGCATGCCTGAATTCACTCCATCTTTTTGTAGTGGTGATTTAAATCAGGCATCAATATAAATCTTTTGTACAAAAAGTACCCTCCCCAAGTTTGCTTGATGCTGGAGAGTTAAAGTCTCTTAGCTCATATTTGAAGGATTTCATAAATTATTAGTCAGCTGATAATTAGCAATCCATCAGAAAAGCTAACAAGAACTATCAAAACATCACCTTATATTTTGTTATAATGTGACAGGACTTTGGAAATCACAAATGAGATGTTTTTATTCCGTCTTTTTGGAATTTCTGGTAACATATATAAATTGCTGCCAACCATATTACTAGCTAACAGCAGAGTGGGTATGACATTATAGGCCAGTTAGCTTGATATTTGTCATAGACCAGATATTAGAATCAATCTATCAGGAGGTTAAAGCTGAGTGCTTGCAAAAGCTCAAGGTAATCAGGAATACTGCATGGTTTTCATAGAATCCCTACAGTGTGAAAATAGGCCATTTGGCCCAACAAGTCATGGGCGGTACGGTGGCACAGTCGCACTGCTGCCTCACAGCTCCAGAGACCCGGGTTCAATTCCCGCCTCAGGTGACTCTCTGTGTGGAGTTTGCACATTCTCCCCGTGTCTGCGTGGGTTTCCTCCGGGTGCTCCGGTTTCCTCCCGCAATCCAAAAAATGTGCAGGTTAGGTGAATTGGCCATGCTAAATTGCCCGTAGTGTTAGGTGAAGAGGTAAATGTAGGGGAATGGGTCTGGGTGGGTTGCACTTGGCAGGTCGGTGTGGACTTGTTGGGCCGAAGGGCCTGTTTCCACACTGTAAGTAATCTAATCTAAAAAATCTAATCTAAGTCTACACCCAACCTCCAGAGAGTATCCCACCCAGACCCATTCCCCTACCATATTACTTTACATTTCCCCTAACTAATGCACCTAACCTACACATCTATGAACAATATGGGCAATTTAGCATGGCCAGTTCACCTAATCTGCACATCTTTGGACTGTGGGAGGAAACCCACACAGACACAGGGAGAATGTGCAAACACCAAACAGATAGTTGTAGGAGGCTGGAATTGAACCTAGGTTCCTGGCACTGTGAGGTAGCAGTGCTAACAACTGAGCTACTGTGCTAGGTTTGAGAAACAGAAATCATGATTATCTAATTTAGTGGAATTATTTGAAGGAATAACATGCTGTGGATATAGCAGATCCATTGATGTACTGTACTTGTTATTCCCAGAGGGCTTTTGCCAAAGAGCCATAAGAAGTTATTGTGTTAAGTACGTAGTCTAAGGGGCAACAGTGACACAATATTAGTTCATAGAATCCCTATAGTTTGGAAGCAGATCATTTGGCCCATTGAGTCCACACTGACCCTTCAACGAACATCCTACCCAGACCCATCCCCTATCCCTGTAACAATGCATTCCTCAAGGCAAACCCTCCTAGCCTGCACATGTGTAGACACTATGATCAATTTAGCATAGCCAATCCATCTAACTTGCAAATCTTTGGACTGTGAGAGGAAACCGGGGCACCAAGCATAAACCCACGTAGACACTGGGAGAATGTCTGTGTGAAGTTTACACAGTTGCCTGAGGCTGGAAGTGAACATGGGTCTGTAGAGCCATGAGGCAACAGTACTGACCACTGAGCAACGTGTGTCATGGAGAAGATGTAGAGAATCACCAGGAGATGCAGAGAGTTCTTCAAGAAGTAGGTCTTTTATTTGCAAACAAAAAACCATGACACCCAGGGTCCATTGCGTAGGTTTCCTCCCACAGTCCAAAGATATGCAGATCAGGTGAATTGGCCATACCAAATTGCCTATAGTGTTAGGTGCATTAGTCAGGGGTAAATGTAGGGGAATGGGTCTGGGCAGGTTACTCTTCACACTGTCGGTGTGGACTTGTTGGCCTAAATGGCCTGTTTCCACACTGTACAGAATCTAATCAATCAATGTAAGCTTGAGTCAACTTTCAAGTAAAACTTAAAATTTTAAACATTCTGTGAAATAATAATTCAACTGCAAGAGTGGGTGAAGCATATTAGGGCAGGTAACATGAAAGCTTGATTCTGAATCTTCCACTCTTGATTTTAGGGGAGGTAATAAGACACATCTAAATACTTCACCACTCAAAAGTTTGGGTTTGGACTTCCAACATTAGAACACAAAGGGAGTGTGAAAGGGAATAGTGGTCTCACTCCACTTCCCTTTTCAACTTTTAGAGCTAGAGAAACCCTCTGAGCACATCATATATCATCATTTTCTACTTGCCACTGGGAAAAAAACTGCTACAAACTTTTGGAGCACTGCCACTTTGTCAGGTGAAGTGAAGAGAGCACCTAGGCACAGACTTTATAACCAGATAGGTCAAAAGACGAATGGTGTGAGTGGAGTGTCAAAAGGCCAAATAATAGGCCTCTGCAGGTAATCAATAGTGTCAGACAGTGTGAGTAAAGTGCCAACAGTTGAATAACAAGTGAAAGGATAACCTACAATCTGAGTAATTGAGGCAGACAGATAATTACAAAAATAATGTGGTGCTGAAGACTGACTAAATGACTGGAATAACATGCTAGGTATAAGAGTCATATGCTGAGGATCTAACTAAAATAACAAGTAATCCAAAATTTAATTAAGGTAGATAGCTCTTAACAAGTCATCAAGGTGATGGTGTCATACAGGACAGTAAGGGAGATTTTACAAAACAGTATGGTGGGATCACATGCAGCACAACTTGAACCCAAGATCACAGTTGAGGCTGTCTTCATGGGTAAAGAACTTGGCTATCAGTTTCTGCTCAGCAATTCCAAAGGCTGCTTTAGAGGATGTTTACCTGAAGATTGGAGGCTGCATGTCCTTGACTGCTGAAGTGTTCCCCATCTGGCAGGGGAACATTCCTGTCTAGTGATTGTTGTGCAGTACCTATTTATCTGTTGTCTTAGTTTCTGCATGGTCTCACCAATATACGATGCCTCAGGCATCCTTGCATGCAGCGTATGAGATGGACAGCATTGGCCATGTCACAGGAGTATGTGCAGTCTACATGGTGGGTGGTGTTCCTTTTTTGTGATGGTAGTATCCATGTTGATGATCTGGCAGCATGTCTTGTAGCGGTTGCCATGACAGGATTTTGTGGTGTTGTGGTTTATGTTGTCCTGAAGGCTGGGCTGTTTGCTGTGATCGATGGTCTGTTTAAAGTTTGACGGTTATTTGAAGGCAAGAAGTGAAGGCATACAGATGGTCTTGGCAAGATGTCTATTGTCACTGACATGTTGAAGGCTGCGAAAAACATTGTGTAGTTTCTCCACTCTGGGAAAGTACTAGCCAATGAAGGGTACTCTATTGGTCATATCCAGTGTCTGTCTTCTGAGGAGTTTGTTGTGGTTTATAGCTGTGGTTCACTATAACTGGTAATTGACAATTTGAGCATCGTATCCCACCCCAAGAGGGCACCTTTCAGCAACCTCCTTGTCTGAGCCAATCCTGTGTTTGTGCAGGGCTTGTCCGTAGGGGGCTGGCTTCTTTAACATCTTTTAGAATGAAAGCTAGAGAAGTGCAGCATCATGAGATTATCTGCAGGCTTGCGGTAGGGTGAGATACTGACATGTCCATCCTTGATGGAGATGCATGTGTCCAAGAATGAGACTGATTCTGAGGCTTAGTCCATTGTATGTCTGATGATTGGATGGAACTTGTTGATATCATTGTGTAGTTGTTTCAGTGATTCCTCCCCATGAGGCCAAAGGAAGAAAATGTCATTGATGTATCTGATGTACTGCTTTGGATGGAGGTCCTGTGTAGCAGAGGTCTTGCTCAAACTTGCATATGAAAATGTTGGTGGATTGTGGTGCAAATTTGGTTCCCATGGCTGTTCCATGTGTCTAGATGAAGAGCTGGTTATCAAAGATGAGGAAGTTGTGGTCGAGGATAAAGCACATGAGTTGTAGAATGGTGCCTGGAATTTGGCAGTTGTTGGTATTAAGTACTGAGGCTGTTGCAGTGATGTCATCGTAATCGGGGATGCTGGTGCAGAGTGCCGAAACGTCCATTGTGACAAGGAATGTTGTTGGTTCGATTGGTTTGTGGGTGCTGAGTTTCTGTAAGAAGTCTGTACGGGGAATCCCACCTTCTGTTGTGATACTACAATGGGTTTCAAGCTGCCCTTGACATATCCAGAGAAGTTCTCACACAGGGGTCAAGATTGTGATGCTGGAAAAGCACAGCAGGTCAGGCAGCATCTGAGGAGCAGGAGAATTGACATTTCGGGCATAAGCCCTTCATCAGTTGATTCTCCTGTTCCTCGGACGCTGCCTGAACTGCTGTGCTTTTCCAACACCACTGATCTCCAGCATCTGCAGTTCTCACTTTCTCCCAGGTTCTCACATAGGGTATATTTGCTTGATATAATGGGATGTCTCAATGTGTTGGCTGTATGTATCTTCGAAAGGTAGTGGAAGTCTCAACAGACTGTTCAAGACTTTTGATCCAGATCTTGCGGGTTAGGTGAATTGACCATGCTAAATTGCCCGTAGTGTTAGTTGAAGGGGTAAATGTAGGGGAATGGGTCTGGGTGGGTTGCGCTTGGCAGGTCGGTGTGGACTTGTTGGGCCGAAGAGCCTGTTTCCACACTGTAAGTAATCTAATCTAATCTAATCTAGATTATCCTATGCCCTCTCAATCAGTGTACTTTTTGCAGAGGGGATTTCTACTGCCTTCTAAAGATACACAAAGCTAACACAACCTAATGTCCCATCGTATCAGGCAATGGGGCCCTGTATGATAACCTTTCTGGCTATGTCAAGGGCATCTTGAAACTCATTGTACAGGGGACCCCCAGCTTTGGCCTTTACACTTCAGACTCCTTACAGAAATTCAGCACCCATGGACCAGTCAAACCAGGAACATTCCTTGTCACAATGGATGTATCAGCACACGACACCAGCATCCTCCACGATGATGGCATCATGGCAACAGCCTCAGTACTCAACACCAACAAATGCCTATTTCCAGATACCATCTCACAACTCATCCATTTCAGCCTTGACCACATTGTCCTTCCCTTCAACAACACATTCTTCATCCAGACACACACAATGGCCATGGGAAACAAATTTGCACCTCAATATGCCAACATTTTCTTACAGAAGTTCAAGCAAGATGTTTTTGCTGCACAGGACCTCCAACCAACTCTATACACCAGATACATTGATGACATTTTCTTCCTTTTGGACTCATGCTGAGGAATCTCTGAAACGGCTACACAATATCAGCAAGTTTCGTCCCACCATTCAACCTACCATGGACAATTCTTCAGAATCAATCTCATTCTTAGACACACACATCTCCATCAAGGATGGAAACCTCAGTACATCACTCTACCGTAAACACACTGATAATGTCGTGATGTTCCATTTCTCTCGCTGCCATGCTGAACATGTTATAGAAGCCAATCCCTATGTACAAGCCCTGAACATACACAAGATCTGCTCAGATGAGGAGGAAAGCAACAAACATGTAAAGATGCTGAAAGATGCCCTCATAAGAATGAGATATGATGCTCAACTCATCAATCGTCAGTTCTGATGTGCCACAGCTGAAAACCACAATGACCTCCTCAGGATACAACCGATAAAGTACCCTTTGTTGTCCCATACTTTCCTGGAATGGAGAAACTACACCATGTTCTTCGCAGCCTTCAACATGTCAGTGATGATGATGGATATCCCGCTGAGATCATCCACGTGCTTTCACTTCTCGCCCTCAAACTATTGCCAGAATTTAAACAGACATTGATCGCAGCAAATTATCCAGCCTTCAGGACAACATTGACCACAACACCACACAACCCAGCCATGGCAACCTTTGCAAGACATGCCCGATTATCATCATGGATAATACCATTATATGTAGGAACACCACCAACCAAGCGCATGGCAGATACTCATATGACTTGGACAATATTGCCATGTCATACGTTGCAGGCCAGGATGCCTAAGACATGGTATATTGACAAAATCATGCAGAAGCTAAGACACCAGTTGAGTGGATACCACACAACAATCACTCGACAGGAATGTTCCCTCCTAGTCGGGGAATACTCAGCAGTTAAGGGGCATGCATGGGGTAAATAGGTAAGGTCTTTTCCCCAAAGTGAGGGAGTCCAAAACTAGAGGACATAGGTTTAAGATGAGAGTGAAAAGATTTAAAAGGGGAAACACTTTCACAGAGAGGGTGGTGTATGTGTAGAATGCACTGTCAGAGGAAGTGGGGAAGGATGGTACAATTGCAACGTTTAAAAGTACCAGGATGGGAATATGAATAGGAAGGGTATAAAGGCATATGAGATAAATAGTGACAAATGGGAGTAGATTTATATAGGATATCTGGTCAACATGGATGAATTGGACTGAAGGATCTGTTTCCATGCTATACAACTGTATGACTCTATGACTTTCAGCTCCAATCTTTCAATAAGCATCCTCCAAGGCAGCCTTCGAGATATATAACAAAGCAGAATCACCAAGCAGAAACTGATAGCTAAGTTGCTTATGCATGAAGATGGCCTCAACCGTAATCTTGAGTTCATCTCATGCTGTATATGACCCCACCGTACCATTCTGTAAAATCTTCCTTACTGCACTGTTTTGATACCATCAACTTGTTATAATTTCTCTGCCATAATTAGATTAATTTTAGATTACTTATTACTTTGGCATGTGACTCTTATGCCTAGTATATTATCCCAGTCATTTGACTCATTGTCATCTACACCTTATTTTTAATTTTTTGTAATTCTCTCTGCCTCAATTAATTAGATTCTAGGTCATCCCCTTCACTTGTTATTCCACTGTTGGCACTTTACTCACACTGTCTCACACTCTTGATCACCTGCAGGAATCTATGATTTGGCTTGTCAACACTCCACTCACACCATTTATATGATCCTTTGATCTCTCCAATTATAAAATCTGTGCCTGGGTACTCACTTCACTTCACCTGATGCAGGGGCATCACTTCAAATAAACTTAGTTTTGCATTAAAAATGTACAGCACGGAACAGACTCTTCAGTCCAACTCGTCCATGCCAACCAGATATCCCAACCTAATCTATTCCCACTTACCAGCACCTGGCCCACATCCCTCCAAACCCTTCCTATTCATATCCCTATCCAGATGCCTTTTAAATTATACAATTATACTAGCCTCCACCACTTCCCCTGGCAGTTCATTCCATACATGTATCACCTTCTGCATGAAAAACTTGCCCCTCAGGTCTCTTTTATATCTTTCCCCCCTCACCCTAAACTTATGCCTTCTAGTTCTGGCCTCCCCCACCCCAGGGAAAATACCTTGTCTATTTATCCTATCCATGCCCATCATGATTTTAAAAACCTCTAAAAGGTCATGCCTCAGCCTTCAATGCTCCAGGGAAAACTGTCCCCACCTACTCAACCTCTCCTGATAGCTCAAATAAAGGAGAACCCTAAAGCTTTCTATAGGTAATTGAGGAATAAAAGGATGGCTAGGATAGGAATAGGGCCGGCCAAAGACAGAAGAGGGAAGTTGAGTGTGGACCCTGTGGAGATCGGAAATGTGCAAAACGAATATTTCTCATCAGTTTTCACTCAGGAATAGGCGAATATTGTAGAGGAGAAGAATGTGGTGCAAGATATTAGACTAGAAAGGATTGAGGTTAGTTATGAACAGTGTTATCAATTCTAGAAGGAGTGAAAGTAGACAAGTCCCCTGGGCTGGATGGGATTTCTCCGAGGATTCTCTGGAAAGCTAGGGAGGAGATAGCAGAGCCTTTGGCTTTGGTATTTGAGACATCATTTTCTACAGGTTTAGTACCAGAGGATTGGAGGATGGCAAATGTTGTGCCCTTGTTCAAGATGGACAGTAGAGATGACCCACATAATTATAGACCAGTAAGCCTTACTTCTGTTATAGGAAATGTTTTGGAAAGGATTATAAGAAATAAGATTTATAATCATCTAGAAAGCAACAATTTGATTTCAGATAGTCAATCTGGTTTCTTCAAGAGCAGGTCATGTCTCACAAAACTCAGTTTTTTGAGAAGGTGACCAAGCATGTAGATGAGGGTAGGGATGGACTTCAATAAAGCCTTTGATAAGGTTCCACATGATAGGCTGTTGGAGGAAAATGCAGAGGCATGGGACTGAGGGTGATTTAGCAGTTTGGATTAGAAACTGGCTTTCTGAAAGAAGGCAGCGCATGGTGGTTGATGGAAAATATTCAGCCTGGAGTCCGGTTACTAGTGGTGTGCCACAAGGATCTGTTTTGAGACCACTGCTGTTTGTCATTTTTATAAATGACTTAGACACAGGCATAGGTGGATGGATTAGTAAATTTGCAGATGACATTAAAGTCGGTGGAGTATGGAAGTGTGGAAGAATGTTACAGGTTGCAGGGGGACATGGATAAACTGCAGAATTGGGCTGAGAGGTGGCAAATGGAGTTCAATGCAGCCAAATGTGAGGTGATGCACTTTGGGAAGAATAACAGGAAGGCAGAGTACTGGATCAATGGAAAGATTCTTGGTAGTGTGGATGTGCAGAGGGATCTTGGTGTCCATATACATAGATCCCTGAAAGTTTACACCCAGGTTAATAGTGCTGTTAAGAAGGCATACGGTGTGTTAGGTTTCACTGGTAGAGGGACTGAGTTCCAGAGCCACAATATCATGCTGCAACTATACAACATGCTAGTGCGGCTACACTTGGAATATTGTGCACAGTCCTGGTCCCCATATTTCAGGAAAGGTGTAGAAACATTGGAAAAGGTGCTGAGGAGATTTACCAGAATGTTGCCTGTTCTGGAGGGAGGGTCTTATGAGGAAAGGCCGAGAGACTTGGGTCTGTTCTCATTGGAAAGAAGAAGGCTAAGAGGGAATTTGATAGAGACATACAAGATGATCAGAGGATTCGATAGAGTAGACAGTGAAAGTATTTTTCCTAGCTTGATGGCATTAGCTTGTGTGAGGGAGCATAGCTACAAATTGAGGGGTGATAGATTTAAGACAGATGTCAGAGGCAGGTTCTTTACTCAGAGAGTGGTAAGGGGGTGGAATGCCCTACCTGCCAACATATTTAACTCAGCCACAGTAAAGAGATTTAAACAATCCTTGGATAAGCACATGGATGATGGGATAGTGTAGGGGGACGAGTGGAGAATAGTTCACAGGTCGGCGCAACATCCAGGGCCAAAGGACCAGTTCTGTGCTGTATTGTTCTATGTTCTAAATCCTCCAAGCCTGACAACATCCTTGTAATTTTTTTCTGAATGCTTTCAAGTTTCACAACATCCTTCCGATAAGATGGAGACTGGAATTGCACGTAATACTCCAACAGTGGCCTAACCAATGTCTTGTACAGATGCAATATGTCCTCCCGACTCCTGTACTCAATACTCTGACCAATAAAGGAAAGTATATCAAATGCCTTCTTCACTATCCTACCCACTTGCGACTCTATTTTCAAGGAACTATGAACCCGCACTCCAAGGTCTCTTTGTTCACAACACTCCCGAGGACCTTACCATTGAATGTATAAGTCCTGCTAAGATTTGTATTCCCAAAATGCAGCACTTCGCATTTATCTAAATTAAAATCCATTTGCTACTCCTCAGTCCATTGGCCCAGCTGATCAAGGTCCCATTGTAATCGAAGGTAACCTTCTTCATTGTCCACTATACCTCCAACTTTGGTGTCATCTGCAAACTTAATAACTATATCTCTTATGCTCACATCCAAATCATTTATATGAATGATGAAAGGTAGTGGACCCCAGCACCTATCCTTGTGGCACTCCACTGGTCACAGGCCTCCAGTCTGAAAAACAACCCTCCAATACCTTTGAGCCAGTTCTGTATTCAAATGGCTAGTTCTCCCTGTATTCCATGAGACCTAACCTTGCTAACCAGTCTTCCATGGGGAACCTTGTCAAATGCCTTACTGAAGTCCATATAGATCACATCTACTGCTCTGCCCGCATCTCTTTATTACTACTTCAAAAAAAAATCAAGTTCGTGAGACACGATTTCTCATGTACAAAGCCATGTTGACTATCCATAATCAGTCCTTGCCTTTCCAAATAAATGTAAATCTTGTCCCTCAGGATTCCCTGCAACAACATGCTCACCAGTCTATAGCTCCCTGGCTTATCCTTACCAACTTTCTTAAATAGCGGCACCCAGTTAGCTAATCTCCAGTCTTCCAGCACCTCACCTGTGACTATTGATGATACAAGTATCTCAGTAAGATGTCCAGCAACTCTTCCCTGACTTCCCACAGAGTTCTAGGTCCTGGAGATTTATCCATTTTTATGCATTTCAAGACATCCAGCACTTTCTCCTCTGTAATATAGATATTTTTCAAGATGTCACCACCTATTTCCATGTTCAAGACTGTTAAGCCATTTAAAATTTTCACTTTTTCAGGGAGATCACCTCCTATTCTTCTAAACAGTTGGGAATATGGCCCATTTTAATCAATATCTACATTCTATATCTTCCACATCCTTGTCCACAGTAAATACTGATGCAAAATACTCGTTTAGTATCTCCCCCATCTCCTGTGTCTCCACAGAAAGGCTGCCTTGCTGATCTTTGAGGGGCATTATTCTCTCCCAATTACCCTTCTGTCTTTAATGCATTTGTAAAAACCATTTGGATTCTCCTTAATTCTATTTGCCAAAGCTATCTCATGTCCCAATTTTTCCCTCCTGATTTCCCTCTTAAGTATACTCCTACTGCCTTTCTACTCTAAGGATTCACTCGATCTGTCCTGTCTATACCTGACATATAGGCAGAAGTGGGTACTGGAGACTAGAGTCAAGATTAGAGGGGTGCTGGAAAAACACAGCAGGTCAGGCAGTATCCGAGGAGCAGGCAAATCGATGTTTTGGGCAAAAGCCCTTCATCAGGAATGAGTTCATTCCTGTTCCTCAGATGCTGCCTTTCTATACCTGACATATGTCTCCTTCTTTTTCTTAACCAAACCCTCAATTTCTCTCATCATGCAGCATTCCCTATACTTACCAGACTTTCCTTTCGCCCTAATAGGAATATACTGTCTCTGGACTCCTGTTATCTCTATACTTGTTTGACTATAACCTGATTTTGTGTGACTTTTGATCATTTCCACACCAGTCCAACACCAGCATCTTGACATCAAGTTAATACCATCATTGCAGCATTTCCAACTTCCTTAGTTGATACAGGGTAGTTAAAATTATGGCAACAGAGATCTCTAACAGCTTCAAAGACTGATATCCGATTTTCTAAATTCTGATTCCTATTATGTTCATCCAGAATATGCTAACTCAATTTCAAAATTGTCCTTGCTGCATTGAATTGAGCACCCGAAGCCTTTAATCTTCTATCTCTTGCCCAGCTGCCACAAGCTTTTTATTGAAAATTGTTCCAGAAGCTCTTCAACTTCTTTATTTCCAGTCCAGCCTCTTCTCCTAACTGTTACACCAATGTTGCTTCTTAAGAACCTAAGTACTTAAGAACCTAGGAAATAAGAGCAAGAGAGACTGCACAGCCTGTTAACGCTGTTCTGCCATTCAATATAATCTTGGTTGATCTTGGACTTCAATTCCACTTTCTTGTCACTCCACATATCCTGTGCTTCCCTGAGAAATTATAGATCTGTCTATCTCATTCTTAAATATATTCAATGAAGGCACATCCACAAACCTCTTTTACAGAGGATTCACCAGCCCTTCAGTGACAACATTTCTACTCAGTTCATTACTAAATGATTGACCTTTTATTCTGAAAGTGCTCTTTCTGTGATAGATTCTCAAGCCACAGCAATCATGTTCAAGACTGTTAAGCAATTTAAAATTTTCACTTTTTCAGGGAGATCACCTCCTATTCTTCTGAACAGTTGGGAATATGGCCCATTTTAATCAACACTAGCCCCTTACTTTTCATGTTAACATTTTCCATATAGATTTAATTGTCATCAATTATTAGATCATAGAGAAAAAAGAGTTGGAGTAGGGATTCAGCCCTTGAACCTGCTCCACCATTCAATAAGTTCATGGTTATATTGATCGTGATTTTAACTCTACTTTCCTGTATGCTGCTATAAGCTTTGATTTTGTGGATCAAATGTCTTCCCACTCAGATTTAAATATATTCAATAACGCAGTCTGAACCACTTCCTGTGGAAGAAAATTGCAAAGACCATTTAACTTCTTTATTATTAACTAGATCACACTTTCTTTTCTATTGCACAACACCAATTGAATCTCCCTGGTCCTCACTTACTACCCAACAGCCTCTGCATCCAAAGGATTGCAAGCTACCATTTTCATCACCCCAGTGCAGTGCCTCCACCAGATATATGGACCCCTCTCTTCCCTTGTTAGTATTCTGCAGAGACCATTCCCTCCTCCACTCTCAACACCTCCCCACACCCCTATGGTACCTGGAAGGCAGATGGTTTAATACTAACTGTTCACCAACTTCCCCCCCCTCCCCGATCTCCTAGGCCCCAGACATATATTCCAGATGAAGCAGCATTTACCTGCACTTCATTTATTCCAGTCTATTGTACTCACATATAGACAACATCCACTGCTCTACCTTCCTTGATAACCTTCATCATCTCCTTGAAAAATTCAATCAAGTTAGTAAGACATGACCTGCCCCCCAAGAAGCCAAGCTGACTATCTCTAATTAGGCTATGCCTTTCCAAATGTGCATAAGTGCTATCATTAAGAATTCTCTCTAATAGCTTTCTAACCACTGATGTGAGATCCACCAGTCTATAGTTTGTTGAATTATCCCTATTTCCCTTCTTGAACAGAGGAAGAACATTAACTACTTGCCAGCCCTCCAGGAGCTCTCCAGCAGCTAACAAGGATGCAAAGATCTTGGTCAAGGCTCCATCAATCTCTGTCTTTCCTCTCTGAATAACCTAGGATAGACACCATCAGGCACTGGTGACTTCTCCAACTTAATGCTCTTCAAGAGAACCGACACCACTTCTTTTTTGATCTCAAAAATGCCATAGAATATTAGCATGTCCCATACTAAACTCACTGTCCTCCAAATTTTTCTGGCAAAAATTGATTCAAAGTACTTATTTAGGATTTTGCCCATATCCTCTGCCTCCAAACACAAGTTCCCTTCTTTAACCTTGAGTGGCTTATCCTCTCCCTAGTTATCCACTTGTTATGTATGTATATATGTATGTAATATCTTGGGATTCTCTTTAACCCTCCTTGCTGCTTGTGTTCTTTCCTGCTTTTTCTATATTCCTCACAGGCCCTGTCTGGTTTTAGCTTCCTAAATCTTACATATGTATCGGACATTTAATATTAATGAGTTGAGTTGGGCCATTAACAAGGGATTTATCAAGCAATAATAACCTTTTGAATTAGCAACTCACCCCTGCCTTTTGAGAACCTCACTTCACTGTTTGTCAAAAGCACAAAAGATAGAGAGAGATGCTCCTGGCATATGATCCTGTCACAAATCTTGTCATAGACAATTTGCTTAGACTTATATAAGGTTCTACCCAAAGTTTCTCCCATTTGAGATGAAAATAAAAGTATTTTTCTCTTAGAGGGAGGCAATTGTAAACTTTTAAGGGAGAAATAGGTCGATTCTTGATGCAGAAGCTAGTTTTACGTTATTGGGGTAGGTGGGAATAGGTAGTTGATGTCAGAATTAGATCAGCCAAGAACTTATTAAATGGTGAAGCAAGCAAAGTACTCATTTATTGGGTGATAATTAGTTAGGCACATAATTTTTTTTTAAAAAAGCTGTCTTTACAAATGAAACATAAAATTGAAAATTCTTTTCATGGCCTTTGTCAATCATTGAAGCTGAAAGATATTCATATTCTGGTTAAGGTCATAATATTCTTGAATCACTGCTGGTCAGCAACACCTAGCTGTCAATCTATCCAGTTAACTTGCTGTTTAATACTGTGAACTTACCAGTTTTCTGGAATGTGATGTAACTTCATTAATTTGTAATATTCTCAGAAACTGCAATGGGACAATATAATTTAACATTCAGTTATTCTATTAGTGCTGAATTTCTATGTGACTGTACAAATGCAGCTTTAACAGCTCTCAAGTCATTGAATACCATCACAATAAAGTAGCCCACTTGATTGGAACTATATTCTCTACCTAAATAACATTTCCCATACCACCAATGCATAGTTGCAGCAGTATGTACCAAATTAAACTTATCCCTTCTGTGTGCCCTTGGTCCATATCCCACCATTCCTTGCTTATGTGCTTATCTCATGTGCTTATCTAAAAGTCTCTTAAATACCCCTATCGTATCTGCCACAACCACCACCCCTGGCAGCATGTTCCAGACTCCTACCATTCCTGTATTTAAAAAACAACTTGCCCCTCATATCTCCTTTTGAACTTTTCCCCTCTTGCCTTAAATGCATTCCCCTAGTATTAGACATTTCCACTCTGGGAAAAGTTTCTGACCATCGACCCTATCTATACATCTTAATTTTATAGACTTTTATCAAGTCTCCACTTAGCGTCCACCACCACCACTTCAGAGAAAACAACCAGTGTTTTCTAGCCTCTCCTTTTAGTTCATACCCTCTAATCCAGACACCACCTTGTAAAGCTCTCCTGCACCCTCTCTAAAGCCTCCACGTTCTTTCTCTAATATGGCGACCAGAACTGAACTGAATGCAATACGTTTAAGTGTGGCCTAACTAAAGTCTTATATAGCTGCAACATGACATTGTGACTCTTGTACTCAATTCCCCAACCAATAAAGGCAAGCATGCCTTACCTCCTTTACCACTCTATTGACTTGTGTTGCCACTTTCAGGGATCTATGGACTTGAACCCCAAGATCCCTCTGTAGATCAATGCTGTTCAGGGTCTTGCCATTAACTGTATAATTTTCCTTAACATTTGATCTGATGAAGTGCAGTACCTTACACTTACCTGGTTTAAACTCCATCTGCCATTTCTCTGCCCATATCTGCAACTGACCTGTATCCTAGCCTGAAAAATACCTTTCCACCAATACCCTCTGCCATCTATAGGCAAGCTAATTCTGAATCCATGCAGCCAAGCCACCATGGATCCCATGCATCTTAAACCTTTAGATAAGCCTATTATGAGGGACCTTGTCAAAAGCCTTACTAACATCCATGTAGACAACATCCACTGCTCTACCTCATCAATCACCTTTGTCACCTTCTTGGAAAATGCAATCAAGTTAGTAGGATATGACATGCCCCACATAAAGCCATGCTGACTGTCCTAATTAGGCCATGCTTTTCCAAATGCATGTAAATCCTACCCTTAAGAATTCTCTTCAATAACATTTAATCACTGATGTGAGACTCACTGGTCTATAGTTTCCTGGATTGTCCCTAGTTCCCTTCTTGAACAGAGGAACAAAATTAGCTACTTGCCAGTCCTCTGGGACCTCTCCAGTAGCTAATGAGGATACAAAGACCTTGGTAAAGGCACCAATAATCCTCTCTCTTGCTTCTTTGAATAATCTGGGATTGATACCATGGGGACCTATCCACCTTGATGCTCATCAAGAGAACCAACACCACTTCTTTCTTGATCTCAAAATGCTATAACATATTAGCATGCTCCACACAAATCTCACTATCCTCCATGTCCTTCTCCTTGTGAATCTGACACAAAGTACTCATTTAGGATCTTACCTACATCCTCTGCTTCCAAGCACAAGTTCCCTCCTATGTCCCAGAGGTGTCCTATCTTCTCTCTAGTTATCCTTTTGTTTTAATCCTACTTGTCAAGGTCATTCCATGGTCCCCTCTTGCTCTCCTAATTCCCTGCTTGAGTTTCCTGCTTTCTTTATATTCCTCATGGGCCCTGTCCGCATTTAGTTTCCTAAACCTTACAAATAAACCAAATACTCTCTCGGCCATAATTAACTTCTGGACCACCTATCTTAATCTCTCTCTCCTCTTTTTTTTTGTCTTTAGGTTAGAAGAGGAGAGAAGGATAGATGTACAACAGTAATGTAATGTTTGGAGCTTACCATTCCTCGACACCAGGTCCTTCCTTACTCTACTGATCTGTCGTGGTAACTGAGCCAACTCTTATTAGAATGCTCCTCAGTGAAGTCTTTCTGCCATCCTCTCTTGGATAGCTCTGTAATATAACTGAGCAATTCTCCTCATTGTCAAGTAGGTGCTGGGGTTGTAATTGTACCAGAACAGCTTGGTTAGAGGAGTAGCAGGGATTTGGCTAACTCTGGAGCACAAGCTTTCAGCACTACAGCTGGGATGAGACCAGAAGCAATAGCAATTGGTATACCTAGTGTACTTAACCATTTCTAGGTTGTACATAATATCAATTGAATTGACTGAATAATTGACATCTGTAATGGGGGGGATCCTCGGGGAAGAGAAAGGTACATCACCACTTGTGGTTGAAACTGCTTTAGCTTCACCTTTTGCACTATATAAACCAGGCTGTATCATCATTGTGAATGGAAATACTCATGGAGATCTCCTTCCTGTTTTTCACTTTTCCTTAATCATTCACAATTGGATATGGTATAATACTAACTTTAGTCAGGTCCATTGGTTATGTGATTGTTTAGCTCTTTCTATTGCTTCTGCTGTTTAACATTCAGTATTAATCCTGTGTTTTAGCTTCACCAGACTGGCACTTCATTCTTAGGAATGTTTGCTGCACCTGACTTGATTGATCTTGTCTCTCTTACATACAGTGGACAGGCTGTTCAGTTCAATATCCACCCATTCTCTCGATCAGCGGGCTGAACTCAGCAGATGGATGGCAAGGTGGAGATGAGCAATTTAACCTGTATTACCTGTACCCCCTCACCAAAAACACATCCAACAGTGGTATGTTGTATCCATTCAGTCATCTTGTTTTGATTATCTCCTAGAATTATTTTCTCCAATATTCTCATTGACAGCATTTCATTCTTTACTGTTGCTAAATGCTTATTGCTAAAAATCTGTTTTCACCCAAAACTGAAGAACTGAATTAAAAGGTACAATTAATCTGCACCTATTCGAATATAGATTTGAGGGTAGGAATGAAGATATCTTACTGCAATTATGTAGAGCCTTGGTGAAACCACATCTGGAATAATAATATGTGGTTTGATCTTCTTATCTAAGGAAAGATTGTTTGTCATTAAACGTAGTGAAACCAAGGTTCAGCACATTTACTCCTGGGATGGAGAAAGAGTTCCATGAGTAGAGATTAAATAGACTAGATTTATGGAGTTTTTATGCTCACAATTTAGAAGGAGAGATTATCTCATAAAAACATATAGATGTAGAAAGGGCATTTCTTTAGCTGGTGAGTATACACCAGGGGATATCTTGTCAGGAGAAAGAGCAGAAAATTTAGAACTGTGTTAAAGATGAGTTCCTTCCCTCAGAATTTGGTAAATCTTTTTGAAATCCTCTGTTCAGGGCTGTGGGGTTGAGTAATTAGCTATGTTCAAGACTGAGATCATTAGATTTCTCTGTACTAAAAGCATTAACAGCTACAGGGATAGTGTGGTAGAATCGAGTTAAAATAGATGAGCCATGATTTGAATGAATGGTGTAGTAAATTTGAAGGGCTGGATGACCTATACCTATCCATAATTATTTCCTTTTATCCATCTTCAAAGTGACACTCAGCATTACAATATAGCTGAGTGGCTGTATATTTCAACAGGGAGACAGGTTACTGTAAAGACTCTCATCACTTAAAACTAGCCAACACTGCTTGAAGGTGCAAGACTCATAATCACACCTCACATGGAGCACACTGCCTGCTGTTCAACTGAGATCATCACATATGCCAAACTGTTTGCATTATACTCACTGTCGCACTTCCATAATACCAGAAAATATAGGAGTGGATGGCATAGTGGCTCTGTTGTTAGCACCTGCCTCAAAGTGCCAAGGACCCAGGTTTGAGTCCAGCCTTGGGTGTTCTGCATGGAATTTGCACATTCAGCTGTATCTGCATGCATTTTCTGCTGAGTGTTCTGGTTTTCTCCCACAGTCCAAAGATGTCCATGGGCTGGATGAATTAGCTGTGGAAAATGCAAGGTCAAAGGGACATGGTAGGAGGTTGAATCTGGGTAGGATGGTCTACAAAAATTTGGTGCAGCCTGAATGGCCTCTTTCCGCACTGCAGGGATTCAATAAGTTAGGCCATTTGTCTCGTCAAGTCTGCTCCACTATTTGATTATGGCTGATATATTTCTCACCTCCATTTTCTTGTCTTCGCCATGTAACCCTCAATACCTTTACCAATCCAGAACTATCTTTCTCTGTCATAAATGCATTCAATGACTTGGTTTCCACAATCCTCTGTCCTTCCCCTCATCCTTCTAAACTCCATTGAGTACAGACCTACTATCCTACTTATATGACAAACCCTTCATCCCCAAGACCATTCTTGTAAACCTCCTCTGGATTCCCCCCCCCCCCCCCCCAAACACCAGCATGTCTTTCTTTAGATAGGAAGCCCAAATCTCTTCTCGATATTCCAAATGTAGTTTGACCAGAGCCTTATACAGCCTTCTTGCTTCAGATTTCTGCAACCTTTTCCCCATTTAGAAAATAGCCTACATTTCTATTTATACAAACAAGCTTCATCACCTCTTATTTTCTCACCTTGTATTCCATCTGTCACTTCTTTGCTCACTCTCCTATCTCATCTTGTCAAAAGCCTTCTAGAACTTGAAATAGATCATGTCCACTGGCTGTCCTTTATCTAACTCACCTATTACTTCCTGAATGAATTCTGAGAGATTTATCAGGCATGACATCGTCTTGATGAAGCCATGCTGACACAGTTCTATTTTATCATGTACTTCCAATACTCCACAATCTTATCCTTAATAATGAACTCTCAAATCTTACAAATGACCAGGGCCAGGCTAACTGGCCTATAGCTTGTCCCTCCCTTCCTGTACAATGGTGTTACATTAGCCATTTTCCAGTTGATAGACAATAGGTGCAGGAGTAGGCCATTTGGCCCTTCAAGCCAGCACCACCATTTATTATGATCATGGCTGATCATCCACAATCTGTATCCTGTTCCTGCCTTATCCCCATAATCCTTGATTCTACTATCTTTTAAGAGCTCTATCCATCTCTTTCTTGAAAGTACCCAGAGACTCGGCCTCCACAGCCTTCTGGGGCAGAACATTCCATGCACCCGCCACTCTGGATGAAGAAGTTTCTCTTCAACTCTATTCTAAATGGCCTACCCTTTATTTTTAAGCTGTGTTCTCTGGTCCTAGACTCACCCATTAATGGAAACGTGCTTTCTGCCTCTAGAGTGTCCAATCCCTTAATAATCTTATACATCTTGATTCAAGTTTCTCTTTCTCAAACTGCAGGGAGAATTTAATCATATTATAACCTGTTGAGGATTTCTTCAGCTCAAGCTTGGTAATCAAGTCTGCCTCATTACACATCACCAAATCCAGAACTGGCTGTTCCCTCATGGTCTCTACCACAAGCTACTTCAAAATAAATCTCGTGGACATTCTACAAACTCCTTTTTTCAGAGATCTGTAACCAATCTGTTTTTCCCACTCCACCTGCACAGTGAAGATCCCATGATTATTGTATAGTGCCTTTCTTACAATATTTTTCTATAAGAGGTGAGATTACATAGTAATGGTATAATTAATACATGCAAATAAATCTCTGGATGCTCACCAACATCACTCAAAAATATCCACATTGTTTGGGAGCTGAGCAGATTCCACTAAATGAATCAGAAGATGCATTCCAGCAAGAATGGTCAGGCTCCTCCAGAGAAACAGAACTGTAATTTCAGCTCCATTCCGTCTATGCTGTTGCATGTGACAGCATGACTCTTATTGTGCAAGTAGTGACTAGACATGGTTCGAAAAAAATAAACAAAGACTTGCATTTACATATGATTTTTCATGATCGTCTGATGTCTTAATACTTTCCAACCAATGAAGTACTATTGGTACACTACTATTGGCACTGCTATAGAAATCCTTAATGCATTTCTATTGAACATTCTGAGCTTGATCTTACCTTGTGAACTGAATGCCAAGTCTAATTCAGACTCTGGTGTAATTGGACTCTATGGCAACTGGTTAAAATTAGAACCTAAACTTTAGCTTCTTTGCATCAGAGATTCAACTGGTAGCATCAACTGCCAATTGTGCAATACTTCCAAATCCTTACCACCCTTTGTACATTCCTTAACATCTCTGCTGAATGGTGTGATCCTAATTCTCAGATTATTCCCTCTAGTTCTAGAATCCTTAACCAGTGGTAATAGTTTATCTACAGTGTTTCCTGTAGTGTTTGGCACGTCTTCTGTTCCATAACCGAAACAAATGCTATATCATATGTGCACGTTCCTGTTTTATTTCAAATCCTTAAGCAGTGTGATTGAGCTTTACTCATTAAATTGGGAAACTAAATACAATTAAGCAAATGAAATGAGTAAACAGCTAAAGCAAAATATATTACCTAGTGTTAAGAAAAAGATACCACTTAACAAACTATATTGCAAACATTTAATTAATTTATCATTTCAGTGAGTTTGGAATCAAATGACTCAGAGTTTATATGATGGCATGTCACTGTAATTCAAAGGCGCATTCATTTAGATTTCATCTTTTACAATAGCCCAGTCACTTCTATTTTCAGTGCTGCATTTCTCCATTAGGATTTCACAAATTTCAATATTAATACATGCAATTTACTTAATCTGAACATCAAAGGAATACATCAAAATTACTATTCATTTTAGAAATCAAAGAGAATGATTATCATGAACTTCCTTTATTTTCCTGTAATGAACATGACATGTGTTTCTCTACATCGGACTTATCTGGTTAAGCTTTTTCTGATATTTGTGATATAATGAGGGCATATTGTAACTGAAATATATAAATCCAATGAGATTGTGTCCGTAACAAAGATCAAAAACCGCATGCAAAACTTAGTTCTCAAGAAGAATCATATTGGATTTTAAATGTTAACTCCATTTCTTTCACTACAGATGCTGGCAGACCTGATGAGTTTCTCCAGTGTTTTCTGTTTTTATTTCAGATCTCCAGCATCTTCAGTGGTTTGCTTTTCTGCAAATACTACAGATTATTTTATGATCCTTGGTAGTACTATAATTTTTCATGATCTAATCTTAAGGATCAATCATGAAGCATTTTCATTCTCAAAACCTTTCCAACACAATAAAACTTTGAGATTGAGCTATCTTTTTTGAATGTACCAGTTGTTCATCTCCCAATAGGGCTAACAATGATTTTACTAAACAGGATCTGAATGAGTTTGTGATGTAGGTAATATGATGAATGCAACATGTGTATTTTTGGTCACCAATAACTATTTGCAAACTATACTGTAAACTGAAGGAAAACTTGGGAAAAGTTGATGAGCAGAGAGATTTGGGAGTTCAGATACATTATACCCTGAAGTGGCTGCACAGATGGATAGAGTGGTCAAGAAGGCTACCCTTCCTGCTTCACCTGAGGAAGGAGCAGCGCTCTGAAAGCTTGTGATTTCAAATAAACCTGTTAGACTATAAGCTGGTGTTATGTGACTTCTGACTTAATAGATTGAGCAGTGGTCAGTTGAATACTTGGTGTAATCAAATTATGGGGTTTGAATCACAGTTAGACTTGCAGATCAAGTCCAACTAGTCTGGCTATCACAGTTAGGACTGTTAGGGAGCTGGGGTGCAGTTTTTCTGTGTTATCCTTATATGTCAGGCCAGGGATGGGCCAAGGCTAGTTCTGGGTGTTTGAGCAGTAAACATTAGGTGATGGTTATCAGGAGTGATTCACCCTGTGTTGGGGAAAATGAGAAACTTAAGTGTCAGTTAAAATGCATTATGCTGTGATGCTGAGGTAATAGTGACAGTGAAAGGGGGGAATCCAATATAACAGTGTGATCTGATATAGCATGGGAGAATATGGGGTACTGCAGGAAAGGTGTTTTTGCAAGTCAGCACTGCACTTGTTTCAAAGTAATATAATAAAGGGAGCGGGAAAGTTGGGTGTACTGACTATTAAATGATAGGATCAGATGAAAATATAGGGGGCCTGCAAGTTGAAGGGGATGACAGAGATAATTACACAGATAAATGAAGGATGCGTTGGTCAAGTGGACCCTGGAACTCCCTCATGGAACAAACCTTAAATGTTCAAAGGGAAGAAAAATAATTGCCAACACATTTGGACTCAGTGAGAGGAATAATTTTTTTTGGTGTGCATCAGCAAGGTTGATGTACTTGCACTTTGCGATTGCATTTGGATCGTAACTAAACATGAGTCATCACCCATCCTTGAATAAATGTGTGCTTCTTTGTTAATTACGTCAGTGGAATGAGCCTTTGCCTTCAAAGAAGTGTTCATTCACGCAAGCCTATATAAACATACACACAAGATGGCCACAAGTGTGGAATATAAAAAAAGGTAAGGCTATGACGTTATCTTTGACCTCCAGTGATCTCCTCATTAAAGTGCTGAATCTTGGCTACGGTCATGAATGTAAGTATTGAAAGATACTTAAAATCTGCTGCTCTCCAGGCTGTTTCTCAAAGACAAGTAGTCCCTCACCAATATAACTTCTATCCTCCTTGGGATAGATGAAGAGAGTACTTAACTTTTATATGGTAGGCATGTAACCAGGTCCTACATCTCAAATGGCACTTGATCAGATGTGATGATTGAAAGTGCCTTTGTATTTATTGATGTGAAAGTGTATTAAAAATGGGCTATTAAATTAAAAATGATCTGATTGGGCATAGTCAACATCTATTTGGAAGTGGAAAATCATGTTTTATGAACAAGGAGTGTTTTGAGGGTATTACTAACAAAAATGATAAATGGGAGTTGATGGAAATAACATGTTGGATTTTCAGAGGACTTTGATAAGGTAGTCCAGAGGAAATTGGTATGTAAAATTAAAGCACATAAATAGGAAATAGTGTACTAGTGTGAATTAAGGATTGGCAAACTTGTAAAAAACAAATTCGAAATACATGAGTCATTTTCATACTGGCAGATTAAGACGAGTGGAGCACCACAAGAATCAGTACCTCGGCTACCGCTATTTACAAAAGATTTCATTTGATTTGAAGGTGGAGACTTAATGTATTATTTCCAAATCTGCTAAGTGATAATGTGTGTTATGAGGAAGATAAAAACTGGCTTCAGGAGAATTAGGACAGGCTTAGTGAATAGGCAAGAACATGGCAGAAGGAATATGATATAGAAAATGTGAGGTTATCTGCTTTGATGGGAGGAAAAGATGTGCAGAGTATCTTTGTAAATGGTGTAAACCTGAAAGTGTAGATATCACTTGCTGATAAGCCACTGGAAGCTAACAAACTAGATACTGTAGATACAGAAAACTATTGGGAAGGCCGAAGAAATGTTCGCCTTCTTTGCATGATGATTTAAGTACCGGAGCAGTGAAGTCTTGCTTCAATTTTATAGGAGTTTGGTTAGACCTTACATGGAGAATTTTGTGTAGTTTTGATCTCCTTAGCTCCTGAAAGATAATCTTGCCAAAGAAGGGTTGTAATGAATATTTACCAGATTTGTTACTGGAGTGGCAGAACTCCCCAATGAAGAGAGATTTGACATCTCCAAATCATGAAAAATATCAAGAAATTGTCACGTAGCTTCATCTATTGCCTCCATACTAATAAGGAGATCAATCACTACATCTAATTGTGTGAAATGTTCATTCTATCAATTCTACCACCAAGAGAACTTCTCATTCCATATGAGTTTCCTTTTGAGCTGTCATGCAAGAGTGCAACTGATGGTTTCCTTGTTCACAGACATGATTCCATTCTGCTGACTGACTAGTTTACCGAATTCTCTTTTGTGAAACAAAAAAAATGTTCCAACAGTGCAGTAGTTGACTGTCATATTCAGTATGTTCAGTATATGCACCTCAGCAAACTGTGTTCAACAATGGTCTGCAGTATAAGTGCACCTTTCCCAGATATTACAAGAAATTAGGTGTTCAGCATATTATTGTTTCTCTTCACCATCCTCAGTCATGCAGTCTCTCATACTGCACTTTCCGTACTATAAAATCCATAAACATTAAGTCCAAAGCAATTTGGAAGACTTTTGGATAGTTATGTCGAATATATGTGCTGCTCCTCTAGACAATGCTTTACTCTCACTGGAAGTTCTTATGTTTGGAAGTTAGACACATATCTTCCCTCCCTTATTCTAATCATAGACCTGTATGTGCACAACGCATTGGTGGAAGTAAGGGAGAAAATGGAACACCAGCATGATCAACAAGCATGCAGGCTGGTATCACAACTTGAAATAAGTTAAAACGTATAGGTTTGAGATGTGTGCACAAATACTTAGGTTCATGGAAAGATACTACACTGCTGTGTCTTGCCTAGGTCATATGACATTATAATAAGTGATGGTCATGCCATGTGAAGACTTAAACAATGGTCTGAATCTTACATTTTTGTTTGAGGACTTTGTGTCAGTTTCATTGAGTGATTTCTCGCTATGTGGCCTCACAATAGATCTCACTAGATCTTATGAAACTCACCTCATTAATTACCTCCCCTACCCAATGATGCCTTTCTGCCATTCCCATCCTATCACTTGCCACTCCCAGAACAACTCGCCACTGACCTGATATCTGAGAAAGAACCAACATCCATGACAGCCACTCTACCTTTTAAAGGTCATGTGAGCCCTGCCAAGAGTTAGTAATCTGGTACTGCCCTTTACAGACACCGCAATGGCCCAGCACTGACAAACTTATGCTGAACATGGCACATAGCTGACACTCTGTTAGACATACAGCCCTATTCTCTCAGCTTATTCATCATTTACCCACCAGGTCTTGCAGTTTACCTATCCTTAACCACATCACATCTAAATAATGCTCTAACTCATTGCCACTGTCTCCCAGATATTCCTCTGCATCTTGAGAGAGGAAGTAAGCATTCCCTTCAGCAGTTGCATCATTTGGAGGTATGGCCTTTTCCTCATATGCCAAGTGGTAATGTCTCATCTAGGGACCTGCCGAAAGTGGAATCTAGGCAGGAGATCCAATGTAAAATGAAGTTTGTTTTTTTTTATACCAACTTCTGCAGCCAGCTGCTTTAAATGTGTGATCAGAAGCTTTGCCCCTTAAATTTATTAGGGGCAGGACTCAATAACTTAACCTTGAGTAACCTTTAAGTGGGAAGATTTAATAGGATCACAGCCAGAAAACTTCATTCAGAATTTTGTAGCATGTAAATGCATTGACCATTAATGGTGGGTTTGTCAGTGAAGAAGCAGAAATATACTCGAACTTGGTGCAGGAGGAAATATGTGAAAAAGGCAGGAAGACACCATTTTGATTCACACAAAAGGCAGGGAAATACTGTAAACAGCATAGAGGGATAGTATTACAAGGGGACAGAATTTAAAAGCTTGAAAGCAGAAAAGCATTACCAAGCAGCACTTAACAGAACTTAAAATCTTAAATTTAAAAATTAATAGTATATTGTTTCAATGCAGAGTATAATAGACTGACAAACTAAGAATGTGTTATAGTAGAGGCGAGCAAACTTTACAGCATCAGAATTCTAAAAAGCAAACCGCAAATTACAATCAGTTTTTCATTCTATGAATTTAAAATAATTTTATAATAAAAATAATAAGCAAATTGAGAATAAATGGAAAGAGGAATGAGTCAAGGTCAGGAATGGGTCTAATCTGGGAGAAGACAATTCAGCAGATGCAGAACTGATTCCAAATTAAACATTGCATCTGAGGCTGAACAAATTGATGTTCAGAGAGACACACAGTGGAAGATGTTATTAACTGCCAGAATATTAAAAGCCATTCATGTGATTGATGTCCTAAAACTTTTTGAAAATTAATTCAACTTGAGAACACACAAAACATTTGAAGAGGAAGATTTAACAGAAGAGTTCAGTTTCTAGGAATCTCCATAGATGATTTAATTAACAATCTCTATGGATTAGTGGAAAACTGTGACAATGAAACTTTAAAATCAAAATTCATGAGAGATAGAATTCTTGGAATTCTTCATGAATGTTTGTCAGACTCCACATTGTTCAAGGAAGGTTTAACTGTGAATAAAGCTATCCAAATTATGATGGAAAGAGAAACCATAATAACTCAAACAGTTCCTGAGAGGGCAGGAACAATCGTCCCTCAGGAGACCCACAAGGCCATTGAATTGGAAAAGGTAAGCACACTCTCTAAAGTGGCATATAACAAGCCAACATAGTGTCAGCATTTTAGTTTACTCTCCAAACATCAGTGTAGTGCAGTTGGACTCCTTTTTAGATATTGCCCAGCTACAACAAAGGAATGCTTTATCTATATTACTGCAGGTCTCTTTGAGACAAATGTAGAAGTAAGAAACCACTTTGAAACAGTGGAAATAATACCACACACTAATGATGTTTACGCAGTACATCACCTACCGCCATTAGAAACATATCTGCATTAGATGTACAGCTTCAATTGAGAAATGAGAATTCCTCGGAGACATTACCATTTCAAGCAGAGATTGAATCACCTTGACTTACGCAAAACCTACACAGAAATTACCTGATCTAAACATCTAGAACACTATAAAAATACCTATTTAATAACTGTAAGGAAGGTGGCATGGTAGCTCAGTGGTTAGCACTGTTACCTCAGAGCGCCAGGGACCTGGGTTTGATCCCAGCCTCTGGCGACTGTGTGGAGTTTGCACATTGTCCCCATGTCTGCATGGGATTGCTTTGGTTTCCTCCCACAATCCAAAGATGTGCAGGTTGCATGGATTGGCCACACTAAATTGCCTGTAGTGTTCATGGATGTGTAAGTTAGGTGCATTAGTCAAGGTAAATATAAGGTAGGGGTATGGGTCTGGGTGGGTTACTTTTTGGAGGGTCAGTGTGGATGTGTTGGGTCAAATGGCCTGATTCCACACTGTTGGGATTCTATGAAATTGTTTGGTCCAGAAATCCAAGATATTATGAAGAAGGAAGTAATTGTTTCATAGAATGATGGTCTCCCATGATGAATTTTCATGACATTTAAGATGCTGATTTCATGGGGCAACAACCTGAGTTGGCAGAAGGGATTTTGCTCTGTAAAAGGAATTCAGATTAAAGGTCTGCCAAATTAGGTAATGGACTAGTGGATATGCCTATCAGGAACAACGTCTTCTGCACATGGTAGCCAAGAGGTAACAGATGCTTCAGCAGAGCAATGATCTCCACATTAGAAATAAAGTCAATAGATTTTCTGTTTGGTGACTATCATTCCTAATGTCAGAAGAGAGTGTCCAATGCTAAAACTGTGAAATGTCTACACTATCTGCATTTGTGAAGTCAGACACTTGAAGAGATGGGATATTGGTAAATGCAATATTGCTTTAAACATAAATATGTAATAGGTAACCAGGGTGAATAAAACTTAAGGGTGGTTGGGGCAGAAATTGCAGAATTTAATGGTTTGGAAGGAGTTAATGTTCATGTTACATTAGGCTCCACCCAATCTAATGATGTAACATAGTTGGATATACACCGTTCAGTTTTGCACAGGTACCTGAATGGAGCAGATGTGCACTGCATTCTGCAGTGGGTAGGTGGTCATAATACGCATGAGTACCAATGACATGGATTTACAAAGAAGATAATATTCCAAAAAAAATACAGGGAGTATGCTAGAAAAGCGCAGCAGGTCAGGCAGCATCTGAGGAGCAAGAAAATCGATATTTTTGACAAAAGTCCTTCATCGGGAATTAAGGTCATTCCTGATTAAGGGCTTTTGCCCGAAACATCAATTTTCCTGCTCCTCGGATGCTGCTTGAACTGCTGTGCTTTTCCAGCACCACACTCTTGACTAAGAATTAACATGCTGCAATCAAACAGGGTCAGACCATAAAATAATACAAATGGGGTCAAGAATATTAAAAAGACAAGCCTTAAGGTGTTAGAACATAGAACATAGAACATTACAGCACAGTACAGGCCCTCCAGCCCTCGATGTTGCGCTGACCTGTCATACCAATCTGAAGACCATCTAACCTACACTATTCCATTTTTGTCCATATGTCTATCTAATGACCATTTAAATGCCCTTAAATGGCAAATCTACTACTGTTGCAGGCAGTGCCTTCCATGAGTAAAGAAACTATCTCTGACATGTTTCCTATATCTATCATCCCTCAATTTAAAGCTATGCCCCCTCATGCTGGCCATCACCATCTGAGGAAAATGTGTCTCACTGACCACCCTATCTAACCCTCTGATTATCTTCTATGTCTCCAGTAAATCACCTCTCAACTTTCTTCTCTCCAACAGAAACAGCCGCAAGTCCCTTAGCCTTTCTTCGTAAGACCTTCCCTCCATAGTGAGCAACATCCTAGTAAATCTCCTCTGAGCCCTTTCCAAACCTTTCACACCTTTCCTATAAGCGATGACCAGAATTGTATGCAATAGTCCAAGTGTGCCCACACCAGAGTTTTGTACAGCTGCAGTGTGACCTCATGGTTCCGAAACTTAATCCCTCTACCAATAAAAGCTGACACACCATATGCCTTCTTAACAACCCTATCAGCCTGGGTGGCAACTTTCAGGGATCTATGTACATGAACACCGAGATCCCTCTGCTCACCTACACCACCAAGAATCTTACCATTAGCCCAATATTCTGCATTCCTGTTGCTCCTTCAAAAGTGAATCACCTCACACTTTTCCGCATTAAACTCCATGGGCCACCTCTTACTCCAGCTCTGTAGCTTATCTATGTCCCTCTGTAACCTATAACATCATTCATCACTATCCACAACCCTACCAACTGTAGTGTCATCCGCAAATTTCCTAACCCATCCTTCTACACCCTCATTCAGACAATTTTATAAAAATGACAAATAGCACTGCACCCAAAACGGATCCTTGCAGTCCACTACTCATGACTGAACTCCAGGATGAACATTTCCCATTAACCATCACCGTCTGTCTTCTTTCAGCTAGCAAATTTCTGATCCAAACTGCTAAATCACCCTCAATCACATGCCTCCCATTTTGTGCAATAGCCTACCATGGTGAAACTTATCAAACACCTTACTGAAATCCATATACACCACATCAACCACTTTACCTTCATTCGCCTGTTTGGTCACCATCTCAAAGAACTCAATAAGTTTTGTGAGGCACAACCTTCACAAAACCATGTTGACTATCCCTAATCAACTTATTCCTTTCTAGATGATTATAAATCTTATCTCTTATAATCTTTTCCAACACTTTACCCACAACAGAAATAAGGCTCACTGGTCTATAATTACCAGTGTTGTCTCTAGTCTTCTTGAACAAGGGGACAACATTTTCTATCCTCCAGTCTTCTGGCACTACCCCTGTAGACAATGATGACATAAAGATCAAAGCCAAAGGCTCTACAATCTCCCAGAGAATCTCAGGATAAATCCCATCCAGCCCAAAGAACTTATGTATTTTCACACTTTCCAGAATTGCTAACAATTCCTCCTTATGCACCTCAATCCCATCTAGTCTAGTAGCCTGTATCTCAGGTATTTTCCTCAAACACTTTTTTTTCAAGTGAATATTGATGAAAAATATTCATTTAGTGCTTCCCCATCTCCTCTGACACCACGCACAACCTTCCACTACTATCCTTGATTGGTCCTAATCTTACTGTAGCCATTCTTTTATTTCTGGTATACCTGTAGAAAACCTAAGGGTTTTCCTTGATCCCATCCTTCAAAGATTTCTCATGTCGCCCTCCTGGCTCTTCTTAACTCTTTCTTTAGTTCTTTCCTGGCTAACCTGTAACTCTCAAGTGCCCTAATTGAGCCTTCATATCTCATCCTAACATAAGCCTTCTTCTTCCCTTTGACAAGATATTCAACTTCCTTAGTTAACCACAGCTCCCAAGCTCGAAGCTTCCTCCCTGCCTGACAGGTACAAACTTGTCAAGGACACACAGTAGCTGTTCCTTGAATAAGCTCCACATTTCAATTGTGCCTATCCTCTGCAGTTTCCTTCCCTATCCTATGCATCCTAAATCTAATTGCATCATAATTACCTTTCCCCAAACTATAACTCTTGCCCTGTGGGATGAATTGTGGTTTAATGCACAGAGCATTCACAATAAAGTGGATTAATTGGAATTCAACTCTGTCCTCATTATATAGGATAGTTAGCAGAGGGCAAACCACAGCACTGTGGCTCAATGGTCAGCTCTGCTGCCTCACAACATCAGGGATCCCACCCTTGGGCAACTGACTCTGTTTTCCCTGTGTCTGCGTGAGTTTCCTCCCACAGTCCAAAGATGTGCAGTTTAGGGCAGATTGGTTATGCTAAATTGCCCAAGTATCCAGGGATGTCCAGGCTGGATAGGCTAGCCATGGGAAATGCAGGGTTGTAGGTTGGGAAGGGGGGATGGGTCTGCATAGGATGCTCTTCAGAGAGTTGGTGTGGACTTGATGGGCTGAATGGCCTGCTTGCACACTGTAGGGATTCTGAGTGTTCTATGAATGGGCACAATATATAAATGGACACAATATAGTCAGGATTATGGAAATGTGACTGCAGGGTGCCCAGGAATGGGAACTGAATATCCAGGGATTTTCAGTTTTTAGGAAGGACTGACAAAAAAGAAAAAGATGAAGTAGCATTACTAATTAGAGAGTAAAATTATTACAATAGTGAGAAAGGACACTAACTTCAGTGAAGTAGAATCTTTATATGTAGAGCTTAGAAACAGTAAGTAGCAGAAAACTATAGTGGGGGGTTGTATCTAGTTCCCTAAACTGTAATGGTAATATTGGAGAAGGCATTATAGGTTCAAGCAATAAAGATAAAGCTGTAATTATGGGTGACACTAATCTACATATAAATTGGGCAAATCAAATTGTTAACAATACCATCAAGGAATAATTCTTACAATGCGTACAGGATGGTTTTCTGGACCAATACATTGAGGAACCAACTGCAGAATAAGCCATCCTAGATTGAGTATTGTCTAATGAGAAATGAATAATTGCCAATCTTGCTCTAAGATGCTCCTTGGGAAAAAGTGATCATGGAATTCTTCATTAAGGTGGACAGTGATGTAGTTGACTCTGAATCAAAATAAAGGAAACTACAATTATGAGGTGCAAGCAGGCAAATATTGACAAATACTACTTGAAGGGGCAGTGATGGATAGCAATGGCAAACATTTAAAGAGTACAAGTTTAAGCTTGCACAAGACATAGAAACTGATTGTGAAAGCTTTGAAATGTATATAAAAAGAAATGGGAAAGTTGCAATGGGTAAAAAAGAAATGTTAGACAAATAGAACCAAAACATGCATTCAATCTTCAATTAAGTATATAATAAGTATTCAATTCAGTTCTGTCTTTACAAAGGAGGCTACAAATAATGTCCTAAACATTGGATAACAAAGTCTAGTGGGAGGGAGAACTGAAGAAATCAGTATTTGTAAGGAAATGGTGTCAGAGAAATAAATGGGATTAAAGGCTAATAAATCCCTCAGGCCCAATTTGTATACATTCCAGAATAAATCTAGGAATACTGGATACATTGGTAGTTATCTGTCAAGATTCTGTAGACTCAAGGCTGGAATCAAACCCAAGTCCCTGGAGCAGTTAGGCAGCAGTGTTAACCACTGTTCCACCATGCCCTTGGCTGCATAGAACATTTCAATATTCTACAACTGTATTGGCAGAATTTAATACTCTCCTCTGAAGTGAATTTGGAGTGGATAAATCCTGGGAATCTTGTGATTCCAGGACTGGTGACTGAAGAGATCAGTTAGGACTATATTTACTTGGGTTAACTTTCAGGGAATCTCACAGAAACCTATAAAAGTTTAACAGGACTAGACATGGTAAATGCAAGAAGTATGTTTCCATTGATTAGGGTGTCCAGAACAAAAGTTTCAATCTAAGGATATGGGCAGGCCATTTGAGACTGAGATGAAGAGAAATGTCTCCACCCAGAGAGTGGTGAGTTTTTGGAATTCTCTGCCACAGAGATGAAGCTTTGAACATTTTCAAGATGGAGTTAAATATGCTTCTTTGGACTAAAGAGATCATAAGGTGTGGGATCAAAGTGGGAATAGGGTACTAAGTTGAATTATCAGCTCTGATCACGTTGAATGGTCAAGCAGCTCTGAAGGGCTGAATGAGCTTATTTTCCATGTTTCTGTGTTCTATGTTTCAAAAGCTACTATTGCAATCACATACCTCAATATTTAACATAAGTGCCTCTCTTGCTTCAGTTTATCTGTGGTTTATTCTCTACCACTGATGATTAGATTGGACCTGGACTCAGGACAGACTAACGAGGATTGGAGTTGTGTATAGACCTCCTAACAGTGGTCAGGACCAGGGACGCAACATGTACCGGGAAATGGCATGTCAGAAAGGCAAGGTTACATTGATCATGGGAGACTTCAATATGCAGGTGGACTGGGTAAATAATGTTGCTAGTGGATCTAAAGAAAGGGAATTCATGGAATGCTTACAGGATGGCTTTTTGGAACAGCTTGTCATGGAGCCCACAAGAGAGCAGGCTATTCTGGACCTAGTGCTTTGCAATGAACCAGACTCTATAAAAGATCTTAAAGTAAGGGAACCCTTAGGAAGTAGCGACCATAATATGGTAGAGTTCAGTCTGGAGTTTGAAAGGGAGAAGGCAAAATCGGATGTAATGGTGTTACAGTTGAATAAAGGTAATTATGAGGGCATGAGAGAGGAACTGACTAAAATAGACTGGAAGCAGAGGCTAACCGGGAAGACAGTACAGCAAAAATGGCAGGAGTTTGTAGGTATAATTGAGGACACTGTACAGAGGTTCATTCCCAAGAAAAGAAAGATTAACCGGGGAGGGATTAGACAACCTTGGTTGACAAAGGAAGTCAGGAAATGTATTAAAGAAAAAGAGAGATCCTATAAAGTGGCTAAGAACAGTGAGAAATCAGAAGATTGGGAAGGATACAAAAGCAAACAGAGGATAACAAAGAGTGTAATAAGAAATGAGAGGATCAAATATGAAGGTAGGCTAGCCAGTAATATTAGAAATAATAGTAAAAGTTTCTTTCAGTACATAAGAAACAAACGACAGGCAAAAGTAGACATTGGGCCACTTCAAACTGATGCAGGGTGTCACGGGGCTGAGTTGAGTATGGTTGCCATTACAAAAGAGATAGTGCTAGAAAAGTTAAAAAGTCTTAAAATTGATAAATCTCCTGGCCCCGATGGGATACGCCCTAGAGTTCTGAGAGAGGTGGCTGAGGAAATAGCAGAGGCATTAGTTGAGATCTTTCAAGAGTCACTGGAGTCAGGAAAGGTCCCGGATGATTGGAAGATGGCTGTTGTAACCCCCTTTTTCAAGAAAGGATCAAGGCAAAAGATGGAAAATTATAGGCCAATCAGCTTAACCTCAGTTGTTGGTAAAATTCTAGAATCCATCATTAAGGATGAGGTTTCTAAATTCTTGGAAGAGCAGAGTCTGATTAGAACAAGTCAACATGGATTTAGTAAAGGGAGGTCATGCCTGACAAACCTGTTGGAATTTTTCGAAGAGGTAACAAGTAGGTTAGACCAGGGAAACCCAGTGGATGTGGTCTATCTAGACTTTCAAAAGGCCTTTGATAAGGTGCCACACGGGAGGCTGCTGAGCAAGGTGAAGGCCCATGGTGTTCGAGGTGAGCTGCTGGGATGGATTGAGGATTGGCTGTCTAACAGAAGGCAGAGAGTTGGGATAAAAGGTTCTTTTTCAGAATGGCAGCCGGTGACGAGCGGTGTCCCGCAGGGTTCGGTGCTGGGGCCACAGCTGTTCGCATTATATATTAATGATTTGGATGAGGGAACCGGGGGCATTCTAGTGAAGTTTGCCGATGATACGAAGTTAGGTGGACAGGCAGGTAGTACTGAGGAAGTGGGGAGGCTACAGAAGGATCTAGACAGGTTGGGAGAGTGGTCCAGGAAATGGCTGATGGAATTTAACGTGAGCAAGTGCGAGGTCTTGCACTTTGGCAAAAAGAATAAAAGCATGGACTACTTTCTAAATGGTGAAAAAATTAATAAAGCCAAAGCACAAAGGGATCTGGGAGTGCTAGTCGAGGATTCTCTAAAGGTAAACATGCAGGTTGAGTCTGTGATTAAGAAAGCAAATGCAATGTTGTCTCTTATCTCAAGAGGGTTGGAATATAAAAGCAGAGATGTACTACTAAGACTTTATAAAGCTCTGGTTAGGCCCCATTTGGAGTACTGTGTCCAGTTTTGGTCCCCACACCTCAGAAAGGACATACTGGCACTGGAACGTGTCCAGCGGAGATTCACACGGATGATCCCTGGAATGACAGGTCTAGCATATGAGGAACGGCTGAGGATACTGGGATTGTATTCGTTGGAGTTTAGAAGATTAAGGGGAGACTTAATAGAGACGTACAAAATAATACATGGCTTGGAAAAGGTGGATGCTAGGAAATTGTTTCCGTTAGACGAGGAGGCTAGGAGCCGTGGACACAGCCTTAGAATTAGAGGGGGTCATTTCAGAACAGAAATGCGGAGACATTTCTTCAGCCAGAGAGTGGTGGGCCTGTGAAATTCATTGCCACGGAGTGCAGTGGAAGCCGGGACGCTAAATGTCTTCAAGGCCGAGATTGATAGATTCTTGTTGTCTAGAGGAATTAAGGGCTACGGGGAGAACGCTGGTAAGTGGAGCTGAAATGCGCATCAGCCATGATTGAATGGCGGAGTGGACTCGATGGGCCGAATGGCCTTACTTCCACTCCTATGTCTTATGGTCTTATGGTCTTATGATTGGGGCTGTAATCATCCCAAACCAGAATACCACATACTTGTGGTAGAACACATAGCATACTGTGAACTATTTTGTCCCCTTTATCTAAGGAAAGACATTGTAAACTATTGAAGGAAAGGCATTGGAAGCTGTCCTGAGAAGGTTCATTAGGTTGAGCTAAGGTATGGAGAAATTTTCTTATGAGAAGTTTGAGTAGGTTGAACTTTGCACTCATTAGCATTTAGAAGAATGAAAGGCCACTCTATTGAAATATGTAAGATTCTTTGTCAGCTTGACAGGGTAGATTTGGAAGGATTGTTTCCACTTTTGGGAGAGTTCAAGACCAGTGGGCATAATCTCAGTGTAAGGTATTGCCCACTTAAGACAGAGATGTATAGGGATTTCTTTTCTCAAAGTATGAACCTGAAATTATTTACCTTCGAGAGCTATATAAGGCAGGGTTATACATAATATTCAAGGTGGAGATGGAGAGATTTTTCTTCATTTAAGGGAAACAAGTGTTGTGATGAAAAGGCAAAAATGTGACATTCAGGATTAACAGCCATGATCCCATTGAAATGTAGAGCAGATTCAATTGACAGATCCAATGTCATATGATTTTATGGTATTTGAAAATACAACAGCCCAGTTCAAGGAAGTGGAGTTAGTTGAATAACATGAAGAACCAAGACATGTGTATTTGCCTAACAAAGTAATGGTTAGAAAGTGTATCATTCCAAAACCTGAGCTTTTGATGGAATTTGTAAATGAAGGCATAAAATACAAGAGCCATGAGTTTTGCTGTACCTAAATAAAACCGTTCAACCTCACTGTGAACCCATTGTATCTATAGTTTTCAATTTTGGACACCCAAAGGCTGTGAGGGGCAAAGTTTGACTGGGGAGGTGGTGGATATAGAGGAGAAATAGCAAGTCCAACTACTTCTTTCCCTTGTCCTGACTGTGAATAAGGGTTGTTGAATTTAAAAAGTGAAGATAGAGGGCCATGAACTCTGAGGAGAAAGATAAAAAGGTTAAAATCACCTTTTTGCTGAGAGATTTTGTGATGCAGAGGCTGGGAAGGTGAAGCAATGAAGGTAACTTATTGTGAAAATTGGCATGATTATTGTACACAAGTGGAGAACCAAGACTGTAAAAGAGTGGTGAGTATTCCCAAAACCTGAGATGCTGAGAAGAAGAGAAAGTGACATAGTCATAGGGGAACAGACCAAGTGTCATTTAATTATGTGAAACAAACCAAATCTGTGGTGGTGTGGGCAAGTTAAATGTTGAAATATATAGACAGGTAGGTCAGGATTCAACTAGGAGGAAGAACTCATCTATCTTTTTCTGTTTTGGCATGAAGTTTATGCAATTAATAAGCTTCTGTATTGTAAGGTACAGTGAGGGGCAGTGACAACTGAACCACTGAATGAGTCCACCTATTCAGCAGGGAAAATTAGACATGGAAAAATTTAGAACAATGCACTCATGCCATCAGTTAGTGGGATGATCACCGAGGGAGTAGGATGGGGCAGTTGATGTTAAGAGAAAGTGAGGACTGCAGATACTGGAGATCCAAGTTGAGAGTGTGGTGCTGGAAAAGCACAGCAGGTCAGGCAGCATCCGAGGAGCAGGAGAATCAATATTTCAGGCATAAGTCCTTCATCGGGGCAGTTGATGTTGTTGCTCTAATAGCAACATAAGTGCTTTAAAAGGCCCTTCAGAAAATGCCAACTGAGGCATAGAGCGACAGGCTTATCACAGAGGCAAAGTTGACATTGGTCAGTTGTGAGATGCACCTTAAACAGTAAATTGTAGGTTCCACAAATACAACCTGTTGAGCTCTGAAAAGAGCCAGAGGTCAAACAAACGTTTGAAAGTCACTGATAATGACTACTTCCCTCGTCCAAGGGAAGAGATTTTCCTCCATTAGTCTACAAATGCCAGTGACCATTTGATATGAAGGTATGAACCTTCTGAGGCACTGGAATTACATATGTCCAGGATTGTTCATTGCCTGCTTGTAAATTCTATGTTGGGAGCATCATATTATAAGACCTGTAACTCTGTTCTCAACCTCTCTGTACAGTTACTGCTTCTGATTCTAGTGATGCTGCTGCTGAAACACCTTTTATTCCTCATCTTAGGTCCCAGATAAAAATGACTCCTGTACTGAACTGAAGGTTAGTGGAAAATGTGTTGGAAATCAGCCCCTGTGCAGTGAAAGCACATTTTAAGAACCAGCCCTGTGAACAAAAGTCTATCACTTGTACAAGAAAGCTGGAGTGAGATCTCAAATTTAAATTATTTATTTGTTGTCAGTTGTTCAGTCCCTGAAATACTGCTGTTGTCTTGCTTTGATTTCCCTGGCAAGTTTTGTAAAGCCTGGGAAATCCATGCACACTTCATTAAAGACAGAAATCATAGTTAAAGCATTTTTTATAGTTGAATTACCAAGCCACCTGCCCCCATTGAGGTTTCCCAGGCCTTTCCAGTCACACGGAGATTGAAGGTGGAAGTCAATAGATGATGCTGTTCCCGTATGCATCAGAAGTTCCAACTCTTTTAACCTGTAATCGAATCACAAACCCATTCATGTTGACACGTTCAAATTGCCTCCAAACATCTGTTCATTTAATATAGTTTCCAGCCACGGAAGCAAAAATTGCTAATCAAATCCAGTATTTGAAGTCAATCAGCCTTGGAAAGGTTCATTTTAACTTTTATTGTAAAAAAAAATGAACATTTTGTAGTTGACAAACTATACTTAATAAAGCAACATTTAAATACAGGACAATGATTTCTATTTTATTGTTATGGACATGGGCACATTTTCCATCTGTTTTAAGAACATTGATTGCAGAAGTTAGGAGATATAGAATTCTTACAGTTGCAGAATTGGTCCAATACTTTGAAAGCTACAATGAAACGAAACCAACAGAATTTGCCATTTATGATTTAGTATTAACTTATTCGATTTTGGTGGTCTCTGAAATGTAAGCTTTTGTAGAAGAAACAGGAACTTCAGCAATTATTAAAGTTCACAGTTGTGCCATCTGTATTTAGTTTTTTGATTGAGTAGAGTAGTATATTTTATGTACATATTTTGCATGTGAGAATTTGATGTAAGTGAACAGATGGAAATTAAATGCTATGTTAAATGGATACAGTTTATTGAAATTGATTAATTAGACACATTGTGTAGCCACTCCAGTCTCTAGTACCATGGCGTATGTTACACTGGCCTTTGATAGATCAGGTTTCTTTGCACAAAAAAGATTTGAGGAAAATCAACACTGGCCAATTGTGTTTGTAACAAAGAAGAACTAGAACGCCAGGTTTCTGTGATATGGCAAGTACATCACAAAGTTTTTTTTGTTATATAATTGAAGTTTTATGCAGAGCTTGACCCGAATAAACATGTCAGCTGTTTTACTGTGCAACACTAACTACTGCAGCAAGGGAACAAACCACAACTATCAGCAATCTCACTCAGTGCCTTCAGCTCAAAGCACTTTTGGTTCCCATTTGTTTTGTCACTAAATAGAAATGAATGCAAAGTACTATTTTTATTTTATTTGATGTATGTATCAACAGTAATGGAACAATATTGAAGGTGCAATCATTTTCAACTGCTTTTGGGCAGCATATTTTATTAATGATAAGTTAACACCATTCAGTTGTGTGCATTAGTCATCATGAATAAAATTCAATTTGGGAATGTTGTAAAATAGATTTTCAAACTTAAGTTCATTATGACACTAAACATTTAAATCAAGACAAAATTATACATAAGCATATCCATATAAATGAGAGTTTGTAATTCCTTCACAAATCAATTCTGAAATCACAAGAAGAATTAAAACCTGCCAATTTCTCCTATGCTGAAGAGGATAGGCAATGAATGCCCAAAGTGAATTTTCAGCATTTTGCAATTCACAAAAAGATTAAGCAGACTTGGATTGTTATCAAACAAATGGATAGTGACTTACAAAGCATGTGTGGGTGTGTGCATTCTTGTGTTCGTACGTAGATGAAGATCAGTTTTATCATTGCAGATTAACTTAGTTTTGATCAGACTTACTGCAGAATAAGAGATGCTTGGGTGAAATTTGTAGATTTGTAATTGTATTCATTGATGAGTCTAACTAACATACAAGAGATAAACTTCATCGCTAGCAAGAAGTCCTAAGTAGGAATTTGATTAATAAACAGTTGTTCCTGCTGAAACCAAGAATGAACACAAGAATTGGGAATGGTGCCGTCTTCTCTATTGAATAAATTCATGACTGATCTGATTTTAGGCCTTGCATATGATGTTAAAAATGATGGGATAATAAGTACTGAGGTGGATAGCTTTAGATCACAGAGGATATAGACAGGCTATCAGATGGGCTGATCAGTGATGAATGGAATTCAGTCTGGATAAATGTGAGGTACTTGGCCCATACAAATAAAGGTAAGAGAATACATAATAAATTACCCTTGGAAGGCATCCAGGCTCAGAAAGACCTTGGTATACATGCACATTGGTCCCTTAAGGTAGCGGGACAGGTGGTAGACTTCCCATTATTATTCAAGGCATAGAGTTTAAGATTAGAGATTTGCTGCAACTGAACCCACTTTATAGGATAGACGTAATAGCACCAGCAAGGGTGCAGAGGAGATTTACCAGGCTGTCACCTGAGTTGGAGATTTTCAGTTATGAAGATAGATTGGGCAGACTAAGGTTGTTTTCTTCAAAGCAGGGGAGATTGAGAAGGGACATGATTGAGATGTATGGAATTAAGAGCAGCATAGATATGGCAGACTGGAAGAACTTATTCACCAGGATGGAGGGATCAATCACTGGGGATCAATGATTTATGGTAAATAGAGGTTTAGAGAAGATGAGAGAAAACACTTTTCTCAGAGGGTGTGGGAACCTGAAACTCCCTGCCTGTAAGGGTGGTACACGCAGACATTTTCATAACATTGAAAAGGTATTTAGATGTGCACTTACAGTGCCAAGGCGTACAAGACTATGGAAAATGAGATTGGAATAGTTCGATGGTTATTTTTGACTGGCACAGATGCAATCGGCTGAAGGGCCTTTTGTTTTGTGCTCTGTGACCCTAAAATAGTAATTGCCTAAACTTGAAATAGCACCTTTTAAGTGGCTTCAAAGAAAAGTTTACATCTTAAAGTGAATGCTCTTCGATTCTCTTCAGTTCCACAACCAAAACTCCAAAAGACACCCTTTTCAACTATGCAACGTCTTTCAACTAGGGTTTCCATAAAACCTCCAGAAATTTTGCTAAATTTTTCCAGAACTGAAGCTTCAAGGAATTTCCCAGTGTTAAAAATAGTATTGAGTTGCTGAAATCATGATCAGAATGTTCTGGAATTAATGGTGTCTGTCAAGTACAATTTATAGGGTAAATTTATAGTTTATCAAGATTGAAATAGTAATTGAATAAAGAATGGAATTTTTCCCATATGTTTGGGAAAGCTTATCAAATAAGATTTTAATATTATTCCAACCAAATTGATGTGTTCTACATCTTCATTCAGATGCTACTCCAAGTTTAACTCCACCAACCAAACACACCTCCATTCAACATTTCAGTATTGGCAAGAAAAGCAGAATGGTCGAATCATAATTTTAACAGAAAGATAATTAAAATAAGAGAACATCTATAAACAGTTGATTTTCTTGAACAAGAACTGACAACTTCAAAACAAAAGCAATCAAAAAACTACATTCCAAGATGTTTCAGTAAATGGATAATATTACAATGAGTTTGCTTTAACCTAATCATTATTATGTAATGCAGGTGATGGTTTTGTCTTCATTGCCTCAGTTCCACCTTTGGATGTTTCTTGAAATAAATGGCGTGGTGTCCACAGAGCCATTAATATTCTTTTATATTCTCTTCTAAAGTTTTGGTTCAACATTCCATATATAATTGCATTAAGGCAACTGTTAAAGTAGGCCATGAAGTAACTAAGGATAAAGAGCCACTCTGGGATTTTTGGTCCGATTTTCTTTGGATTGGTTGCCACAGCTAGACCAATGAAGTTCAGGGGTGCCCAGCAAAATGCAAACAACACAAATACTAAAAACATAGTCAGAAAGTTTCTGAAGTCACTATGCTTCAGTCCTGGCCTCACATCTGTCTTGATTCGCCTCCTTACTTGAATAACTAAAATCCAGATGCGCAGGTAGCAAAATGACACCACTGTGATCGGAACCAAGAAGTGAACCACCACCACAGCCATGGTATAAGAAGAACTAACTGTCTGAGTAAATGTACAGGAATAAACACGGGCATCGTACTGTAAAGATCCAACAAAAAAATTTGGAACTATTGCAAGTACTGTTAATGCCCAAATCAAAAACACAAAGATCATTGTGTTTCGACAGCTGAATAGTTTGTCATATGTGAGACTGTGACAGATGTAACAATATCTGTTTATTGCAATCGCTGTGATATTGAAAATTGAACCTATCACACTTAGACCCATCAAAAAGCCACTCACTTTACAGTGAATGTCTCCAAGGAACCAACCATTATGAAAAATTGCAAAGAGCACGAGTGGATATGGGTACACAGCCACGACAAGATCAGCAAATGCCAAGCTGACAACAAACGCATTACCTGCAAGAGAATGAGAGAAATAATTGTTAAACCAAATAGAATCACCATTTATCCCTAAAAAACACTTGTGGAACATTGATTATTGGTAATCACTTTGTTGACATTTGCAGGACCTGGTTAGTGCACAATGAGTGCCATATTTGCTGACCTAACAACATTCAGCAATTCTGTGAAGTATTAGGAGTCACAGGTAAGACAGAGTTACCAACATGGCCTCTTTCCACACTGTAGGGATTCCATGTGCTTTATAAAAAACACCCTGACAATAGAGAAATAAGCAAGTTAATAAATCATTATGTAACAAATTGTTTAAAATCACTGGTTATAAATACCACTTCTTGTAATTTTAATCAGGTTGCCACATTCTCTGTACTGACATTTAGTTCAGTAATATATACCTCAGAAAAGTATAGAAAGTACTGAATCGAGATATGACGTTGGATTTGGTTCAGGAAAATTGGAACTCAAAACCTGAATATTCAAGTGACATGATTTCCTGAAAGTAAATTTCTTTGATAGAACAGGAACAAAGAACAAGGAAAATTATAACACAGGAACAGGCCCTTCCACCCTCCAAGTCTGCACTGATCCAGATCCTCTATCTAAAGCTGTCCTCTCTATTTTCTAAGGATCTGTAACTCTCTGCTCCCTGCTCATTCATATATCTGTCTAGATACATCTTAAATTATATTGTATTATTGTGCCTGCCTCTAACACTTCCACTGCCAATGCGTTCCAAAATGTGTAAGGAACTTTCCACGCATATCTCCCTTCAACATTTCTCCTCTCACTTTTTGAACTGGTGACCTTTAGTAATTGAGTCCCTCACTCTGGGAACAAGCTTCTTGCTATCCACCCTGTCTTTCCACTCATGATATTGTAGACCTCAATCAGATCCCCCCTCAACCTCCATCTTTCTAATGAAAATAATCCTAATCTACTCAATCTCTCTTCATAGCTTGTGCACTCCATACCAGGTAACAACCTGGTGAGAAAGTGAGGACTGCAGATGCTGGAGATCAGAGCTGAAAATGTGTTGCTGGAAAAATGCAGCAGGTCAGGCAGCATCCAAGGAACAGGACAATCGACGTTTCGGGCATCAGCCCTTCTTCAGGAATATATATGGATAAAAGGCTTTGGGTTTTTCATAACCTTGTTTGCTAAAGATAGCTCGAGGAATTAACAGGACTAAAACGGGTCATGAGCTATCTTTAGCAAACAAGGTTATGAAAAACCCAAAGCCTTTTATCCATATATATTCCTGAAGAAGGGCTGATGCCCGAAACGTCGATTCTCCTGTTCCTTGGATGCTGCCTGACCTGCTGCGCTTTTCCAGCAACACATTTTCAGCCAACATCCTGGTGAGCCTCCTCTGCACCCTCTCCAAAGCATCTACATTCTTTTGGCAGTGTGGCAACCAGACCTGTACACAGTATTCCAAATGTGGCCAAACCAAATTCATACACAACTGTAACATGAACTGCCAACTCTTGTACTCAATACCCCATCCAATGAAACAAAGCATGCTGTATGCCTTCTTGAACACCACTGACTTGCATTGCCACCTTCAGGGTACAATGGACCTGAACACCCAGATCCCTCTGTACACCAATTTTCCCCAGCAGTTTTCCATTTATCATATAGTTTGCTCTTGAATTGGATCTTCCAAAATGCTTCACCTCACATTTGCCAGACTGAACTCCATCTGCCATTTCTCCACCCAACTCTCCAATCTGTCTATATTTTGCTGCATTCTCTGACAGTCCCCTTCACTATTTGCTCCTCTACCAATCTTAATGTCATCTGCAAACTTACTAATCAGATGACCTATACCTTCCTCCAGATCATTATTGTATATCACAAACAATAGTGGTCCCAGCACAGTTCCCTGTGGAACACCACTGGTAATACGTCTCCATTTTGAGAAACTCCCTTCCACTACTACTCTGTCTCCTGTTGCCCAGCCAGTGGTCTATCTAGCTAGCTAGTACACCCTGTGCCCCCATGTGACTTCACTTTCTCCATCAGCCTACCACGGGGAATGTTATAAAATGCCTTACTGAAGTCCATGTGTAGGCTTCTGCAGTCCTTCCATTATCAATCAACTTTGTCACTTCCTCAAAGAATTCTATTAAGTTGGTAAAACATGACCTTCCCTGCACAAAACCATGTTGCTTAACACTGATAAACCTATTTTCTTCCAAATGGAAATAGATCTTATCCCTCAGTAGATTCTCCAGCAGCTTCCCTACCACTGACACCAGGCTCACCGGTCTATAGTTACCAGGATTATCCCTGCGACCCTTAAACAAGGGGACAACATTAGCAATTCTCCAGTCTTCCAGGACCTCACCCATGTTCAAAGATGCTGCAAAGATATCTGTTAAGGTCCCAGCTGTTTCCTCTCTTGCTTCCCTCAGTAACCTGGGATTGTTCCTATCCTGATCTGGGGACTGGTCCACCTTAATGCCTTTTAGAATACCCAACATTACCTCGTTCCTTATGCTGACTTGACCTAGAGTAAATTAAACATCTTTCCCTAACCTCAAGATCCGTCATGTCCTTCTCCTCAGTGAATACCAATGCAAAGTACTCTTTAAGAAGCTCACCCATTTTCTCTGACTCCACACATAACTTTCCTCCTTTGTCCTTGAAAAGGCCAACCCTTTGAGTTACCCTCTTGCTCCTTATATATGGATAAAAGGCTTTGGGTTTTTCATAACCCTGTTTGCTAAAGATATCTCATGACCCATATTAGCCCTGTTAATTCCTCATTTTAGATTGGTTCTACTTTCCCGATATTCTTTCATAGCTTCATCTGTCTTCAATCACCTAGACCTAACATATGCTTCTTTCTTCCTATTAGCTACTCTCAATTTCACTTGTCATCCATGGTTCCCCCATCTTGCCATTCCTATCCCTTATTTTCCCAGGAACATGTCTCTCCTACACTCAAATCAACTTCCCTTTAAAAGCCGCCCACATAAGGTGGATTTACCTTCAAACAGCTGCTCCTTACCTACATTCCCCAGCTCCTGCTGTATTTTGCTATAGTTGGCCTTCCCCCAGTTTAGCACTCTTCCTTTAGGACCACTCTCGTCTTTGTCCATTAGTATTCTAAAACTTACGCAATTGCGATCACTATTCCCTAGTGAAACTTCAACCACCTGAGTGGATCAATTCCTAACACCAGGTCTAGTATGGCCCCTTCCCGAGTTGGACTATTTACATATTGCTCAAGAAAACCCTTCTAGATCCTCCTTACAAGTTCTTCTCCATCTAGACCTCTACCACTGTGAATCCAAGTCAATGTTGGGAAAATTAAAAAATCTCCCAATCGCCACCATCTCATTGCTCCTACATCTTTCCATAATCTGTCTACATAATTGTACCTCTATCTCACACTCTCTGTTGGAAGGCCTATAGTAAAGCCCCAACATCATTACCTCACCCTTCCTATTTTGGAGCTCTGCCCATATTGCCTCACTGCTTGAGTCCTCCATAGTGCCATCCTTCATCATAGCCGTGACATCCCCTCTGACCAGTAATGCAACTCCTCCACCCCTTTTACTTCCACCCCAGAACACACCAGATAACATCCTTCTTTAGAGACCGCAATTTCCCTTCCCACGTGGTTAAAGATGCCCTCCAATGCATCTCGTCCACATCCCGCACCTCCGCCCTCAGACCCCACCCTTCCAACCGTAACAAGGACAGGACAAGGAGGTTGGGCACAGGTTTTACAGTTCCTGCAGTGGCAGGGGAAGGTGCCAGGGTCGGAGGTTGGGTTGTAGGGGGGCGTGGACCTGACCAGGTAGTCACGGAGGGAACGGTCTTTGCGGAAGGCGGAAAGGGGTGGGGAGGGAAATATATCCCTGGTGGTGGGGTCTTTTTGGAGGTGCCGGAAATGTTGGTGGATGATTTGGTTTATGAGAAGGTTGGTAGGGTGGAAGGTGAGCACCAGGGGTGTTCTGTCCTTGTTACGGTTGGAGGAGTGGGGTCTGAGGGCGGAGGTGCGGGATGTGGACGAGTTGCATTGGAGGGCATCTTTAACCACGTGGGAAGGGAAATTGCGGTTTCTAAAGAAGGAGGCCATCTGGTGTGTTCTGTGGTGGAACTGGTCCTCCTAGGAGCAGATACGGCGGAGGCGGAGGAATTGGGAATATGGGATAGCATTTTTGCAAGAGGTAGGGTGGGAAGAGGTGTAATCCAGGTAGCTGTGGGAGTCGGTGGGTTTGTAAAAAATATGTCAATGTCAAGTCGGTTGTCATTAATGGAGATGGAGAGGTCCAGGAAGGGGAGGGAGGTGTCAGAGATGGTCCAGGTAAATTTAAGTTCAGGGTGGAATGTGTTAGTGAAGTTGATGAATTGCTCAACCTCCTCGCAGGAGCACGAGGTGGCGCCAATGCAGTCATCAATGTAGCGGAGGAAGAGGTGGGGAGTGGTGCCAGTGTATTTACGGAAGATCTTTCCAGGTAAATTTAAGATCAGGGTTTCCTGGGATATTTAGTTGCCAATCATGGCTTTTCCTCAACAAAGTCTCAGTAATAACAATAACATCATGCTCCCAGGTACTAATCCAATCCCTAAGTTCATCTGCCTTGCCTACTACACTTCTTGCATTACAACAAATGCACCTCAGGCTACCTGTCCCTTTGTGTTCATCATCTGCTCCCTGCCTACTCTCACACTTGGTCATGCTGACTTCATTATCTCGTTCCTTACAGGCTTTAGTTACTCCCTCCATACTGTCCACTAACCATCTCATTTGGTTTCCATTCCCCTGCCACATTAGTTTAAACCCTCCCCAACAGCATTAACAAAAGCACTCCTAATGACATTGGTTCCAGTCTGCTGAGGTGTTAACCATCCAATTTGTAATAGCCTCACCTCCCCCAGAACCAGACCCAATGTCCCAAAGATCTGAACCCCTTCCCTCCTGCACCATCTCTCAAGCCATGCATTCATCCTGCCTATCCTTTTATTACTACTCTGGCTAGTGTGTGGCACTGGTAGCAATCCTGAGATTACTACCTCTGACATCCTACTTTTGAACATGGTTCCTCACTCCTTAAATTCTGCTTGTAGGACCTCATTCTATTTTTTACCTGTATCATTGTTGCCTATATGCACTACAACAACTGGTTGTTCACCCTCCCCTTGAGAATGTCCTGCAGCCGATCTTGAGACATTCCTGACCTGTGGACCTGGGAGGCAACATACCATTCGGAGTCTCATTTTCAACCATAGAACCGCTTATCTACTCCCCTTACAATTGAATCCTCTATGACTATAGCCATTCCACTGTTTTTCCCACCTACCTGTACAGCAGAGCCAGCCATGGTGCCATGAACCTGGCTACGCTGCCTTCCCCTGGTGAGCCATTTCCCCCAACAGTATCCCAAATGATATACCTGTTTTGGAGGGAGATGACCACAGCAGACACTGGCACTGCCTTCCTGCTCTTTTGCTGCCTTTTGGTCATCTTTTCCCTTTCCCCCTCAGTAATTCTAATCTACAGTGTGATTAATTCACTAAAATGTGCTATTCATGACCCTCTCACGATCTCATATGCTCCAACGGGAGTCCATCCACAGCTCCAGACCCATCATGTGGTCTAACAAGAGCTGCAGTTGGCACACTTCCTGCACGTGAAAGAGTCAGGAATATAAGCAACCCTGAGCTCCCACATTGAGCAAGAGGAGCATAACATGGGTCTGAGACCTCATGCCATTTTTAGTCTTAAGCGTAACTTAGATAAATGAAAAAGGGAAGAAAAGAAAAGTCCTTACCAATCGCATGATAAAAAAGAAAAGTCTTACCTTATCAACACACAGATTCTTGTTTTTTGGGTGGAAGAGGAGGGCAAGTGGAAGCCACTACTGTGACACTGTCTTGGGTTAGCCGCTGCCCAAATATATCAGTTCACTCACCTTCCCAGAGCGTAATTCGATCGCTCCCACTCAGCTCCTCGCTCTCACTGTTCCCAAAGCTGCTGCAAATGAAGGCAGCTGATTTCGAGGCAAGTCCTTTTAAGATGGGAATTTACCTTCCCTCTCGCTGCTTCCAAAAATGAAGGCCATTGACACTCAAAGCAAGTCCTTTTAAGATGGACATTTACCTTCCATGTGCATGCATTTATATTTGCATAACATTTCTATACGATATGTATGTATTTATCGGAATTGAAGGATTAAACTTTGAATACGTGAAACTTGTATTCATATTTTCTTCCTTGTTGTCATCCTTTGGGATACTGACGTTGGGGGAAGGTGAACTACAACAATATTAGGCAGGCACAGGAGAAATTTGATTGGAGGAAGCTGTTTGAGGGTAAATCCTCATTGGATATGGCTTTTAAAGTTACAGAGACCAAAGGGTATGGGGAGAAAGTGGGAACAGAGAACTGAGTTGGATAATCAGCCATGATCATTTTGAATGGTAAAACAAGATTGAAAGACTGAATGGCTAACTCCTTCTCATTTTTTTTTGTTTCTATGTTATTTGGGATACCATTATCTATATCATTTGGGATACTGTTGGGGGAAATGGCTCACCAGGGGAAGGCAGCGTAGCCAGGTTCATGGCATCATGGCTGGCTCTGCTGTACAGATAGGTGGGAAAAACAGTGGAATGCCTATAGTCATAGAGGATTCAATTGTAGGGGGAGTAGATAAGCAGTTCTATGGTTGAAAATGAGACTCCGAATGGTATGTTGCCTCCCAGGTGCACAGTTCAGGGATGTCCCAAGATCGGCTGCAGGACATTCTCAAGGGGGAGGGTGAACAGCCAGTTGTTGTGGTGCATATAGGCTTGAAGTCATCCTGGCCTCAGAAACACTTCAAGATGTTCTGATTCCTTTGGGAATGGAATTCGTTATTTTCACCATTTGGTTTAAATTAATCACAGCTTTCAATTTATATCCAAAGGGATTGCAATGCCTACTTTACAGTAACAATTAAAAATCAGATCCTGGAAGAATTTGGAATTTTCTCATGTTTATGGTGGTATTTGTGGGTAAAAGCATGTTGTCACCACTCTTTATCCTTGACTGGAATAAGGGTTTATTTGGTTTACAGTGATGGAGGAACAACCACTAAACAATCTTTACTCAGGTTGATGACCTTGTCTTGCAACTGGTGAGGTCATAGCCAGAAAAGTTTATTCTGTTTCTCTCTCCACAGATGTTGTCAGATCTGTTGAATATTTCCAGCATGGGACATCTACACTCTTACGTTTGGACAGTACATGAGAGCGCTTCAAATCAGAAAATGCAAATATAAAGAAAAAGTAGAAAAAAAAGTCTGTTTGCATGAGATAAGAGATGCAAAGCCAATTGATATTGAATATTAGAATTATGACTTGATGGGATAAAATGAATAAAAACAAACCATTTGTATTGATTAATTTGTAGAACAATCAAACATAACATAGAAACAAAAAAAAAATGAGAAGGAGTTAGCCATTCAGTCCTTCAATCTTGTTTTACCATTCAAAATGATCATGGCTGATTATCCAACTCAGTTCTCTGTTCCCACTTTCTCCCCATACCCTTTGGTCTCTGTAACTTTAAAAGCCATATCCAATGAGGATTTATCCTCAAACGGCTTCCTCCAATCAAAATTCTCCTGTGCCTGCCTAATATTGTTGTAGTTCGCCTTCCCCCAACTTCACACCTTCACCTGAGGGCTGCTGTTATCCCTACCAATGAGTATATTAAAACTCGTGTTTTTATGGTTTGTATTCCCAAAATGTTCTCCCACTGAAACTTCACTCACCTGCCTGGGGCTCATTTTCTAAAACCAGTTCTCTGTTTGGATTGTTTATATACTGTGTCAAGAAGCCCTCCTGAATAGTCCTCACAATTTGCCCCATCCAAGACCCAAGCATGAAGTGAGTCCCAGCCAATGTCGGGGAAACTAAAATCATTCACCACAACAGCCCTGCTGTTTTTACATCTTCACAAAAATCTGTCTACATATTCACTCCATTACCCACTGGCTGTTCCTGAGTTCAACGTTTATTGCCTCACTGCACAAGTCCTCTGATATATTCTCCCTCAGTGCAGTTGTGAGATTCTCCTTTATCAGTAAACACAACTCACCCACCTTTTTTACATCCTCTTTCTGTCACACCTGAAACATCTAAAATCTGGGACATTCAGCTGCCAGTTCTGTCCCTCCTCAGGGAGGAGAAAGTGAGGACTGCAGATGCTGGAGATCAGGGTTGAGGGTGTGGTGCTGGAAAAGCACAGCAGGTCAGGCAGCATCTCAGGAGCAGGAGAATCAACGTTTTTGGTGTAAGCCCTTCATCAGGAATGAGGCTTGTGAGCTGGGGTGCTGAGAGATAAATGGGAAGGGGTTGGGGCTAGGGGGAAGGTAGCTGAGGGTGTGACTGGTAGATCTAGGTGGGGGCAATGGTGGTAGGAGGGTGGAGCAGAGAGGTGAGAAGGAAGATGGACAGGTAGGACTCACAGCTGGGATCAAGGGAATCCTTGGAGATATATAGCCGATACAGGAGTTTACTGAAGAAGGAGATCAGGAGGGTGAAAAGGGGGCACAAAATAGCTTGGCTGAGAAGATTAGACTGAATCCAAATAGATTCTTTAAGTATATTAAAGGAAAAAGAATAACTAGAGAGAGAATAGGACTCCTCAATGACCAAAGTGGACATGTATGTGTAGAACCGCAGGAGATGGGTGAGGTCCTCAATGAATATTTCTCCTCTGTATTTACCATAGAGAAAGACATGAAGATTTGGGAACTTGGGGAAATTAGTGGATATGTCTTAGGGACAGTCCATGTCACAGTAGGGGAGTGTATTAGAATATATGAAAGTGGATAAATCACCTGGTTCTGACCAGATATATCCAAGAACACTGCAAAAGGCTAGAGAAGAAATTGCAGGGGTCCTGGCTAATATTTTTGCGCCGTCGTTTGCCACGGGTGAGGCCCTGGAAGACTGGAGAGTAGCGAATGTTGTGCCTGTATTCAAGAAGGGCTGCAAAGAGAAATCTGGGAACTATGTCTTAGGGATGGGCAGGAATGGCAGCTTAAATGTTCCAGGATACAAATGCTACAGGAATGATAGAAAAGGGAGGCAAGGGAGGAGAGGGAGTGGCATTTTTGATGAGGGATAGCATTACAGCTATACTGAGGGAGGATATTCCTGGAAATACATCCAGGGAAGTTATTTGAGTGGAACTGAGAGATAAGAAAGGGATGATCACCTTATTAGGATTGTATTATAGACCCCATAATAGTCAGACAGAAGTTGAGAAACAAACTTGTAAGGAGATCTCAACTATCTGTAAGAATAATAGGGTAGTTATGGAAGGGTATTTTAACTCTCCAAACATAGACTGGGATTGCCTTCGTGTTAAGGGTTTAGATGGAGAGGAATTTGTCAAGCGTGTACAAGAAAATTTTCTGATTCAGTACATGGATGTACCTTCTAGAGAAGGTGCAAAACTTGACCAACTCTTGCGAAATAAGCAGGTGACTGAGGTGTCAGTGGGGGAGCACTTTGGGGCTAGTGACATAATTCTATTAGATTTAAAATAGTGATGGAAAAGGATAGACCAGATCTAAAAGTTGAAGTTCTAAATTGGAGAAAGGCCAATTTTGATGGTATTAGGCAAGACTTTCAAAAGCTGATTGGGGGCAGATGTTTGCAGGTAAAGAGACAGCTGGAAAGTGGGAAGCCTTCAGAAATGAGATAACGAGAATCCAGAGAAAGTATATTCCTGTGAGAGTAAAAGGAAAGGCTGGTAGGTATAGGGAATGCTGGATGACTAAAGAAATTGAGGATTTGGTTAAGACAAAGAAGGAAGCATATGTCAGGTATAGACAGGATAGATCGACTGACTCCTAAGAAGAGTATAAAGGCAGTAGGAATATACTTAAGAGGGAAATCAGGAGGGCAAAAAGGGGACGTGAAATAGTTTTCACAAATAGAGTTAAGGAGATTCCAAATGGTTTTTATAAATACATTAAGGACAAAAGAATAACTAGGGAGAGAATAGGGCCCCTCAAAGATCAGCAAGGTGGCCTTTGTGTGGAGACGCAGGAGATGGGGCAGATACTAAATGAGTATTTTGCATCAGTATTTACTGTGGAAAAGGATATGGGAGATATAGACTGTAGGGAAATAGATGGTGACACCTTGCAAAATGTCCATATTACAGAGGAGGAAGTGTTTGATGTCTTGAAATGCATAAAGGTGGATAAATCCCCAGGACCTGATCAGGTGTACCCTTGAACTCTGTGGGAAGCTAGAGAAGTGATTGCTGGGCCTCTTGCTGAGATGTTTATATCATCGATAGTCTCAGGTGAGGTGCCAGAAGACTGGAGGTTGGCTAACGTGGTGCCACTGTTTAAGGAGGGTGCTAAGGACAAGCCAGGGAATGAAAGACCAGTGAGCCTGACGTCGATGGTGGGCAAGTTGTTGGAAGAAATCCTGAGGAACAGGATGTACATGTATTTGGAAAGGCAAGGTCTGATTCGGGATAGTCAACATGGCTTTGTGCATGGGAAATCATGTCTCACAAACTTGATTGAGTTTTTTGAAGAAGTAACAAAGAGAATTGATGAGGGCAGAGCAGTAGTTGTAATCTATATGGACTTAGGTAAGGTGTTTGACAAGGTTCTCCAGGGGAGACTGGTTAGCAAGGTTAGATCTCATGGAATAAAGGGGGAACTAGCCATTTGGATATGGAACTGGCTCAAAGGTAGAAGACAGAGAGTGGTGGTGGAGGGTTGTTTTTCAGACTGGAGGCCTGTGACCAGTGGAGTGCCACAAGGATTGGTGCTGGGTCCTCTACTTTGTTATTTACATAATTGATTTGGATGAGAGTTTGCAGATGACACCAAAATTGGAGGTGTAGTGGACAGTAAAGAGGGTTATCTCAGATTACAATGGGATCTTGATCAGATGGGCCAATGGGCTGAGAAGTGGCAGATGGAGTTTAACTCAGATAAATGCAAGGTGCTGCATTTTGGGAAAGTAAATCTTAGCAGGATTATACACTTAATGGTAAGGTCCTAGAGAGTATTGCTGAACAAAGAGACCTTAGAGTGCAGGTTCATAGCTCCTTGAGAGTGGAGTCGCAGTTAGATAGGATAGTGAAGATGGCGTTTGGTATGCTTTCTTATATTGGTCAGAGTATTGAGTACAGGAGTTAGGAGGTCATGTTGTGGCTGTACAGGACATTGGTCAGGCCACTATTGAAATATTGCGTGCAATTCTGGTCTCCTTCCTTTTGGAAAGATGTTGTGAAACTTGAAAGGGTTCAGAAAAGATTTACAAGGATGTTGCCAGAGTTGGAGGATTTGAGCAGTAGAGAGAGGCTGAGCAGGCTGGAGCTGTTTTCCCTGGAGCGTTAGAGGCTGAGGTTTACAAAATTATGAGGGTAATGGATAGGATAAATAAACAAAGTCTTTTCCCTGGGGTAGGGGAGTCCAGAACTAGAGGGCATAGGTTTAGGGTGAGAGGGGAAAGATATAAAAGAGACCTAAGGGGCAACCTTTTCACACAGAGAGTCGTACATGTATGGAATGAGCTGCCAGAGGAAGTGGTGGAGGCTGGTACAATTGCAACATTTAAAAGGCATTTGGATGGGTATATGAATAGGAAGGGTTTGAAGGGATATGGGTCGGGTGCTGGCAGGTGGGACTAGATTGGGTCGGGATATCTGGTCAGCGTGGACAGGTTGGACCGAAAGGTCTGTTTTCATGCTGTACATCTCTATGATTCTATGACTCTATAGACCAATAAACCTAACATCTGTGGTAGGTAAGTTACTTGAGAGGATTCTGAGAGACGAGATCTACCATGTATTTGGAAAGACAGCATTTGATTAGGAGTAGTCAGCATTGCTTTGTGCATGGGAGATCATGACTCACAAATTTGTTAGGGTTCTTTGATTAAATGACCAGAAAGGTTGATGAGGGCAAGGAGATTGAGGTGGTCTATATGGATTTCAGTAAGGCCTTTGATAAGTTCCACATGGTAGGCTGAACTGGAAGGTTAGATCACATGGAATCCAGCGTGAGCTGGCAAATTGGATACACAGTTGGCTTGATGGTAGGAAGCAGAGGGTAATAGTATAAGGTTGCTTGTCAGACTGGAGGCCTGTGACGAGTGGAGTGCCTCAGGGGTCAGCGCTGGGCCCATTGCTGTTTGTTATCTATATCATTGATTTGGATGAGACTGGACAAGGTATGGTTAACAAGTTTGCAGATGACACTAATATAAACAGTTTCGTGGACATTTAGAAAGGTTATCAGAAATTGCAGCAGGACCTTACTCAGGTCGAGAAGTGTGCTGAGAAATGGCAGACAGGGTTTAGATTAGATTAGATTAGATTACTTACAGTGTGGAAACAGGTCCTTCGGCCCAACAAGTCCACACCACCCCGCCGAAGCGCAACCCACCCATACCCCTACATCTTCCCCTTACCTAACACTACGGGCAATTTAGCATGGCCAATTCACCTGACCTGCACATTTTTGGACTGTGGGAGGAAACCGGAGCACCCGGAGGAAACCCACGCAGACACGGGGAGAATGTGCAAACTCCACACAGAGAGTTGCCTGAGGCGGGAATTGAACCCGGGTCTCTGGCGCTGTGAGGCAGCAGTGCTAACCACTGTGCCACCGTGCCGCCCACAATGTAGATAAGTGTGAAGTCTTGCATTTTTAAAGACAAATCAAGGCAGGAGTTTCATGGTGAATCGCAGGGCCTTAAGGAGTGTAGTGAAACAGAGAGACCTTGGATTTCAGATGCACAGTTCTCTGAAAGTGGAGTCACAGGTAGACAGGGCAGTGAAGAAGGCTTTTGGCACACTGGCCTTCATCAGTCAGGGCATTGAGTGTAGAAGTTGGCAAGTTATGTTGCAGTTGTACAGAATGCTGGTGAGGCTGCATTTGCAGAATTGTATTCAGTTTTGATCACCTTGCTATTGGAAGGATGTCATTAAACCGGAAAGAATACAGAAGAAATTTACGAGGATGTTGCCAGGACTCAATGATCTGAATTATAGGGAGAGGTTGGACAAGTTAGGACTGTTTCATTTAGAGCATAGGACACTGAGGGGGGATTTTATAGAAGTGTATAAGATCATGAGAGGCATGGATAGGGTGAATGCACACAGTCTTTTTCCCAGGGTTGGGCAATTGAGGACTAGAGGGCATCAGTTTTAAGGTGAGAGGGGAAAGAATAAAAGGGAACCTGAGGGGAAACTTTTTTTAAACAGATGGTGGTGCACATATAGAATAAGCTGCCAACAGAAGTGGTTGAGGTGAGGATATGGGCCTCCGGGAGGTAGGACCAATTGGATAAAGGAGCTACACAAAATGGCTTCTGCATTGCTAAATTAGATTTCACTGAACCAGATAGAAACAAGAAACCACAGACTGATGTAAGTCCAATAAAAAAAACAGAAATATCGGTTAATTCTAAATTGCAGTTAGAGACAAAATGGTTCCCAGCTCTTACCTGACTATTTGGTTCCCTGTGCCCACGTGACCACCTGCAACTAGTCTCTAAGGCTATATAAAGCTACGAGTCCTCGTAGAGGAAACAATACCACATGTTGCAAGCTGCAAATCTTTGTAAAGTGACATCAACGATTATGACTTAATCAATATTATCATCAGTTCAAGCAACTACCCATGAAGTGATATCATGTATTGATTGGTTGTTACTATATGATAATTTTCCATGCCTGATGATGAAAACGTATATAACCTTATGCAAACTCTGTAAGGTTGTTGGATTCTTTTGATTGCCAAGAAGTTTTCATACTTCTGGGTGAATCAGAGTCACCCAGCCCAGCGCTGTAACATGCAATAAACAATTGTTTGGATGTTAGACAAAGAGTTGTTTATAGGTGTGTTTATTGACCGATCATAGAATCTGGAGACCTATAGATCATCAGAGGCAAGTACATTAACAATATTTTGAAGGCATTTGTGGTGGAAAAGCACAGCATGTCAGAGAGCATCCGAGGAGCAGGAGAATCAACATTTTGGGCTTAAGCCCTTCATCAGGGCCTGATGAATGGCTTAGACCTGAAATGTCGATCCTCCTGCTCCTTTGATGCTGTTCCGGAGTGGTATGTTCCCACAAGAATGAAAGATAGGTATGGCAAGTTACATGAACCTTGAATGACCTGCTATACTTTTCCAGGACCACACTCTTGACTTAGAAGGATATAGGCCAAATGCAGGGAAATGGGGTTAAAGTGGATGGACATTTTGCTAGGCATGGACCAGTTTGGGCCAAAAGGCCTGTCTTCATCCTGTAGAACTCTATGATAACAGATCCAGAAGCTGTTTAAACTTGCCCCCCTTTACCCGCTGGAACTCTCACTGTTGACCTTCCTCTCACCACCTGTCATTGGACAAGTGGGAGTATTTCAAACGGCAGAGTTCCGGAGTGGTACATTCCCACAAGAATGAAGGATAGGTATGGCAAGTTACATGAACCTTGAATGACCAGGGATGCTATGACCTTGCTCAAAAAGAGAAAGGAAGCAAAAATAAGGTCTAGGAGGATGGGAACTGATAAAGCCCTTGAAGTACACAAGGAAAGTAAGAAAGAATTTAAACAAGGAATAAGAAGAGTTAGAAGGGGTAATGAGAAGATTAAGGAGAATCCCAAGGTTTCTAATCCATGTGTAAAAAGCAAGAGGGTAGCCAGGAAAGGGTTGGACCAATGAAGGAGAAAGGAGGGAATCTATATGTGGAACCAAAAGAGGTAGGGGAGGTCCTAATCAAATAATTTGTATTAGTATTCACCAAAGAGAAGAAATTGATGAAGGATGATCTCATGGAAAGGAGTATCAAATTTCTAACTCATGTTTCTATTAAAAAGGAAGAGGTGTTGTGAATCTTAAAATGCATTAATGTAAGTAAGTCCCAGGGTCATGAAGGAATCTATTCCAGAATATTCTGGGAGGCAAGAAAACAAATTGGTGGAGCATTGACAGGCATCTTCATATCCTCTTTGGCAACAGGTGAAGTCCCAGAGGACTGGAGAATAGCCAGTGTTGACCCATTGCTTAAGAAGGGTAACAGGACTAATTCAGCAAATTACAGGCCTGTGAGCCTCATGTCAGTGGTAGGGAAATTATTGGAAAAGATGCTCAGGGACAAGATCTATACGCATTTAGAAGCATATGGACTTATTTGTGATAGATAATATTGTGTTGTGTAGGGGAGGTTGTGCCTCACTAACTTGATTGAGTTTTTTGAGGAGGTGACGAAGGTGATTGATGAGGGAAAAGCAGCTGATGTTAGCTACATGGACATCAGTAAAGCCTTTGACAAGGTCCTTCATTACAGGTTGGTACAAAAGATGAAGTCACATGGTATCAGGAGTGAGCTGGCAAGATAGATGCAGAACTGGCTTAGTCATAGGAGACAGATTGGAGGGTTGTGACTAATGGTGTTCTACAGGGATTAATGCTGGGATCTCTGCTGTTCATGGCATACTTAAATGGTTTGGAGGAAAACATAGCTGGTCTAATTCGTAAGTTTGTGGATGATAAAAAGAGTGGTGGGGTGGTAGATAGTGAGGAGGATTGTCAGAGGATACAGTAGGATAGAGATCAGTTGGAGGCATCGGCAGAAAAATGGAAGATGGAGTTTAGCCTGGACAAATATAAGGTGATGCATTTTGGAAGGTTAAGTACAGGTGGAAATTATAGAGTGAATGGCAGAACTCTTAGGAGTATTGGTATGCAAAGGGATCTGGGTGTGCAAGTCCACAGATGACTGGAGGGGGCAGCGCTGGTAGGTAAGGCAGTAAAAAAGGCCGATGGCATGCTTGCCTTCATCGCAAGGGGCTTTGAGTATAAGGAGAGGCAGGTTATGCTGCAGCTTTAAAGAACTTTAGTTAGCCCATATTTGGAATATTGCATACAGTTTTTGTCACCAAAATGGATATGGATGCTTTGGAGAGAGCACAGAAACAATTTACCAGAATGTTGCCTGGTACGGAGGATTTTAGCAATGAAGAAAGGTTGATAGACTGGGATTATTTACGTTTGAACGCAGGAGGTTGAGAGAAGTTTAAAAGATAGTGAATGGATGGATAGAGTGGAATGTAGGAGTCTTTTTCTCAAGGTGGTGAGGTCAACTACTGGGGGACACCGGTTCAAGGAATGGTGGGGGTGGGGAGGGATGGTTTAAAAGAAATGTGTGAGGCAGGTTTTCACACAAAAGGTGATAAGTGCTAGGAACACACTGCCAGAGGAGATGGTGGTTGCAGACACAGTAGCAGCATTCAAGAAGCAGCTGAATGAATACATGAATTGAAAGGGTATAGGTGGCTGTGGATTTTGTAAGTGAAGGCAGTATTAGCATGGAAGGGAAAATGTTTCGGCGCAGGCTTGCAGGGCCGAAGAGCCTGTTCCTGTGTTGTATTGTTCTTTGTTCTCATTCCATTCTAATTCTTTATTGAAACATTCAATGTTTTGGCCTCGACTGCTGACTGTGGCAATTTCTCCTCATTTCAGTCCTAAATGGCACACCCTATACCCTGAAACTGTGACTCCTGATTCTGGTTTCCTCAGTCATCAGGAAGATTACCTGCAATTATCCTATCCAGTCCTGCTGGAATTGTTAACATTTTTAGTTAATTCCCCTTCATTTTCTTAAATTTCAGTGATTATTTCAGAAAGCAGGAGGAATATTTTTACAGAGGAAATTGTAAGATCACAGAATTCACTACCAGAATTAATGATAAAAGTAGACAATCAAAAGACTATGAGAACCATAAATGCACAATATCTTTGACTTCTACTTTTAACCTCAGCGTCATCTGCTGTGTGCAAGAAACCCCCATGGGACAGATATCTTGCAGTTAATATATGTTAAATATTTGTTATTTCTTCTATAACTTGATTTCTGATGTTAATGATGTGTACATGAGTGTCCTGGGCTTTGAGGAATTTACCTGAAAAATCAAGATGATGAGACAGTTATATCCTAAGGAGGACAATCAGGTGACAGGCAAGAAATGCTTCAACTGTTGTGATTTCATTTCTATTTCTTTGACTCTATAACATTATTTTGCCCACAGGGTTTGTCTTCAATGTTTTGTCGGTGACTTCCAAAACTGGTACAATACAACAACCTTGGGAAAGAGGCCATATTGAATTTTGGAAGTTTCCACATTTTGGGTCAAGCAGTTTGGGCCAAGGTGGGGTTAAGGGTCACTTGGAGAATGGGATAGAGTGTCACATGAAGTGGTGAAGCAGGTTTCTAATCTGTGCCAATGCAACACTTAACCAAATTATTCAAAAGTCATTTTTAAAAACTCTAAAAATTGTGCATTAAATATAATAAAACATGTCAATATTTTTAGATACCTCCAATTTTTGGGTAGCTGGATTGAGGTACTCTACTTATACTGTGAAGTCTACATAAGCAGATCTACAATTGCTAACAGACAACCTTCAATTCAGCATAAGATTATCTATGCAGTTTCACTTTGCTCTTCAGACAAGGAATAAGATAAGCAACAGTAACAACATCAACACCCTCACTGAACAGCAATAGTGTTCTCTTCAACCATCTGCTACTCCATAAGTCAAAGGGGATGTCCACAGAGCAACACCTCACAGACAATAGTGCTTCCAACATAGAATTCACAAGCAAAGGCTAAGCTTGTGGACATGAGCAAGTACCTAAGGAGGCTCATGGTTTCACTTCAGATGATCACAAACATTTGCAGTTCCTCTGGGTAAAAGATTCAGGTTGGAACACATAGGCAGAGGCTGTCAAAATCTTCATGATCCAAAAAATATATTTTCATTTCTGCATGCTTACTGAGATCAGCAGATAATATTTCTGCATTTACAACTGCTGCAACAAGTGTATCTCATAGTGACCAAGTCATTTTTTCCAAGGGCAGGACTTTTCATCCATGTGTCAATTTATGAAGCCAGTCAGATGAGCAGGAACTTGGCTTTGCCACATTGGGTGCCTTTCCACATGTTCCTTGCAGAGTTCATTCAGCAAAGAAAATCCCTCTTCATCCATGTGAAGCTTATCTGCAACCACAAGAAGCCCACTGTACATTTCTCCCTAAGATTCTTAATGAACTGCCAAGAACTTTTCATCCTGTTCTATTCAAGGCTCCCTGAGGTTTTTGTATCTTGAAGAGAAAAGGGTTATCCTTTGAAGATGTAACTGATGACATCAGTGAGGACCTCAGACAATGATTCTCAGGAAAGCTGCAGTAGAAGTCATCTGGCCACCAAAGCTTCTTTGGGTACTGAAGATAGATTTTAGAGCTGTACAGATTTGGGGTGCCCTTTAACATTCGCTAAGCTGAAGGAACAAAATAATAAAGGTCTGCTGCATTTTTCACAATTTAATGGAACAGTGAGGACCATAGCTCCAGGAGAAGAATTCAGGTGTTGAGTACACTGTTTCTCTTTTGGCAGAGGAGCAGCATGAGGAGGAATGTGGCAAAGACATCATCAGAAGGACACACAGCTGTCAGGGATGCCTCCAGACTGGGGCAGCAGGCATTTGGCAAACTAGTTCATGAACTAACTGAGCAAATCAGTTCCTATCCATCCATTTCTTAGTTGCCCATTAATTTTCATTTTAGCATTCTTCATACTATGAAAGACCACTTTATGGGCAGCAGGCAAAATAGTAAGACCATGGAAAAGGACAATCAAATAAATGTAATATTGCCCAAATGTTAAACAAATGTAAAACAGAAATATAAAATATAACATTTTGGTAAACACTCGAACACATATTTGTATAAAACTAGAATTTTTAAAACAAATTTCTTATCTTTCTTTTCTACTATTCTTTCTGGTGCAATACCTGTTCAGCAGACCTAGAGACAGCTCTGACTGCTTAGATGGTCTTGGGGCACACGAGTGCATAGGGATGTACACTTATATAAATGTAGAATCAATCATCAGAACAAGAGGCAGTCTAAGAGTCTCTGAATTGGAAGTTTAGGGTGCAGGTGGAAGGATCACATCCACTTTTACCACCCCAGGCATCCAAAAATGCCTTCTTGTTCTCTGTATTAGTGTTCCATTTACCAGCTGCAGAGAACAGAATCTGCCTTGGAATCTTTACAGCTCACAGTACTATCCCCATTGTTAATGCATAGTGCTGCCTTGCTGTGTAGTGTTGTCTGTCTCAAAGTTTTGCAGATCCAAAACCTATGTCTGATAACTGTAGAACTAAAACAAACTGATGCACATTGTCATCATGTCATTTGTTCAGAAAAGCTGAATGTCAAATGAAAATGCAATGATTGCATTAAAAAACTTTTATCAGAAGAACTACTAACACAGTTACTTTAATTAGCCTGTTCATATGTTGTTGGGAGTGTGGTGCTGGAAAAGCACAGCAGGTCAGGCAGCATCAGAGAAGCAGGGGAAATCGACGTTTCAGGCATAACCCTTTCACCAGGAATGTTCATGTGTTGTAATTTATACATATTCTAGATAGTACAAATTTGAATTGTTGCAGTACATCCTATAGATGGTACACACTACTGTCACAGTACACTGCCATATGATAGCAAATACGGTGATCAAGCAGGTTGCTTTGTGCTGGATGGTGTCCAAACTCTTGAATGTTGCTGTGTTGTATAAGGTAATTGTTCTGAAATGGTTAATGTCGGAGACTGCATTAAGCTGCACCTAATCTGATGATGCTATATACTGTCTTGGGTGGGAGTTTAACTTGTGATCTCAATAGGGTTAGATGTGTCATACCTGGCTCCTAATAGTATTTAGTAATTATACCTAACTTAGTCAATGTAACTTCTACCTGTTGCTATCATATAATAAATTGCTTCCTGTTATTTGGACAAGCACCCATTATTGTTCATTCTGTACCATTGTTATCCAAACAGGCCTTTAGACCAGAGAGAGAAAGAGACATTTCTATAATAAGTGGGCATGGCATGGTCAAGTCTGCATCATTTTCACTTAAAATTATATTTCAATTTAATTTTGATTAGTTTTCATTATCTTTTAGTAATTGTCCAATAATGTTTTGATCTTTTTAGTTACAGTGCCCCAGGAGTGGGTGTTTAAATCATTTATTTACTTATATCTCATGATGAGTTAATACTGATTATTAACTTATAAACTCAATCTCAAAATGAGGGTTTGTACTTTTAAGACAGAAATGAGGAGGAATTTTTTCTGTCAGAGGATAATGAATAGGTGGAATTCATTACTACAGAGGGCTGTTCAGCCTTGGTCATTAATATCCAAGGCTGAGATTGGCAGATTTTAATCAGTACCATAGAATCCCTACAGCATTGAAACAGGTCATTTGATCCAACAAGTCCACACTGACTCTCTGAAAAGTAACCCACCCAGTCCCATTTATTCTACATTTACCTCGACTAATGCACCTAATCCACACATCCCTGAACACTATGAGCAACTTAGCACAGGGAGAATATGCAAACTCTATACATACAGTCATCCAAGGCTGGAATTGAACCCAGGTCCTAGCACTGTGAGGCAGCAGTGCTAACCACTGAGCTACCATGCCACCTAAAGGCCTATTTGGTTAAAAAATAAAAATGTAGAAAAGAGAATTGGTAGCAGCACTCTGTATCAACTGTCTGGTGATAGTTGTTTCCATTACATACAATGGTTGGACCTATACTTACCCAAGCAACTAGAAATTATGACATTACACTCCTGATTTGTGCCTTTTAAATGGAATTTAATATAGATAAGAGTTTCATCTTGCATTTTGGAAAGTCAAATCAAGATAGGAATTTCATGGTGAATGGTAGGGCCTGAAGGAGTGTAGTGGAACAGAGGGATCTTGGATTTCAGATGCACGGTTCTCTGAAAGTGGAGTCATAGGTAGACAGGGCAGTGAAGAAGGCTTTTGGCACACTGGCCTTCATCAGTCAGGGCATTGAGTATAGAAGTTGGCAAGTTATGTTGCAGTTGTACAGGATACTGGTGAGGCTGCATTTGCAGAATTGTGTTCAGTTTTGGCCACCTTGCTATCGGAAGGATGCTATTAAACTGGGAATAATACAGAAGTACAAGGATGTTGCCAGGACTCAATGATCTGAGTTATAGGGAGAAGTTGAACAAGTTCATTTAGAATGTAGGACACTGAGCGAGGAATTTATAGAAGTGTATAAGATCATGAGAGGCATGGATAGGGTGAATGCACACAGTCTTTTTCCCAGGGTTGGGCAATCGAGGACTAGAGGGCATCAGTTTAAGGCCAGACGGGAAAGACTAAAAGGGAAGCTGAGGGGCAACCTTTTTACACAGATGGTGGTACGCATATGGAATAAGCTGCCAATAGAAGGGGTTGAAGCGAGTACATTAACAACATTTCAAAGACATTTGGACAAATACATTGATAGGAAATGTTTAGAAGGATATGGGCCAAGTGCAGGGAAATGTGATTAGAGTGGATGGGCATGTTGGTCAGATGGACCAGTTTGGGCCAAAGGCCCTGTCACCATGCTGTAGGACTTTATGACTCTATGGTTACGGTTTCACATTAGCAGTTTTCCAATCCTCTGGTACTTCTCCAGATTGCAAAGACTTTTGAATATTACAGCCACTGCATTCACAGCCTCTTTTAGGGTCCTTGGTTGCAAGACATTACAGCCAAAAGACTTATCTGTCTTTGGCCTCATTAGTTCACCTAATACTTATTCTCTAGTGATGAGGATGGTACTTAATTCCTCCTCTGCATTCATTTGTATAAATGGAATGTTCAAAGAATCTTCCACCATAAAGACTGATGCAAAATATCTGTTTAACTCCTCTGCCATTTCCTTATTCCTCATAACCATCACCCCAGATTCATTTTCTAAGGGGCCTATGTTCACTTTGACCTCTCTCTTCCTTTTTATAAATTTGAAGAAGCTCTTATTGTCAGTTTTATATTCCTCGCTTATATTCTCTGTTTTTCTTATCGCTTTTATCATCCTTAGCTGGAGTTTGAATTTAACTGTCAGTGGAGCTGTCACTAACTTTGGCTGCTTTATAAGCTTTGCTTTCAAGTGAATGCTCTCCTCTACTTCCTTAGTTAGCCATGGCTGGTTTCTCTCTCCTTTAATGTCTTTTCTCCTTCCTGGGATATATTTTTGCTGAGGATCATGAAATGCTTCCTTAAATGTGCTTACTGATAGTCCAGCGAACCTACACACCCATTCACTCTCACTAAATCCATTCTCACTTAATTGTAATTCCCTTTATTTAAGTTAATCACAGCTGTTTCTGACCCAAGTTTCTAACTCCTGATTTGAATATTACATTTTATCATGTTATGGTCACGATTTTCTGAAGGATCTTTAACTCTGGGTCATTTATTAAGTCCTATTAAAGCTCATTACCTATTACCAGATTCAAAATAGTTTACTCCCTAGTTGGCTCCATGACAAAACTTCTCAAAAATATTTGAAGCAATTCCAATTATTTGCCTTCTTTTATGTAGGTTTTTTTAAAAAACAATATTATTGATTGACTGTATACATATTTAGTAGTTTCCTTTATAGGTCAAACTGTGTCATCGCTGCCTGATTTTAAAAGTTTCTGCTGTTAAAACAATGCAAGCTCAACCATGTAGAATTGTGGTAAAATCATTAACACATACAAAATTGATGCCTGTAATTTAGCACCCAGGTATCAGTAAGCATAAGATTTTAAAAACATTTTAAAAATTCATTTGAGATAAGGACTGGCTCGGCCAGCGTTTAATGCCCATCCCTAATTGTCCAGAGGGCAGTTAAGATTCAACCACATTGCTGTGGATCTGGAGTTGCATGTAGGCCAAACCAGGTAATGATGGCAGTTTCTTTCTCTAAAGAGCAATTGTGAACCAGATAGCTTTTGCGACAGTTGTCAGTGGATTCATAGTCATCATTAGACTCTTAATTCCAGATTTTTATTGATTTTAAATTTCACCAACTGTTGTGGTGGGATTCAAACCCAGGTGTCCAGAACATTATTTGGGTCTCTGGATTAACAGCCTATTAATGATATTCTCGACTATCATCTCCTCAACTGGAAAAGCAGCATTTTTATGTCATATGAGGAAAGTCTAATTAATTATTTAACAGTTGGAGCAATATTTTTGAGTCATTGATCACATACGCTCCTGATGACTTGTCAATACCAGTGGGTTTCTGGTTGATGTAGAAGTTTTAGGACCTGTTAATCAAATATCACTGTTTTGTGGATATTTCTTCCAACTTCAAAATGGAAAACATGACCCAAGAAAGAAAAAATACAGAAAACACAAATCATAAGGCAGCAATCATCTGTCTTTTGAAACACAGGGTGAATAATATTTCCCTTCTGCAATGTTTGCAATTATATCATGAAAACTTTCATTTGCAGATTTATGAAATTGTGCTTCAATTTCCAAAAGCTGTTTGAGAAGCCCACAGTGCTATTTTTCCTGTTCTATTTTAAATATTTTACCATTCAGTATATAATTCCTACCTAACTATAATAGCTCACGCTTCTACACATTAAATTTAGTTTCTTGCTCATTGTGCAATCTGTCTCCGTCTTCCTAAAGGTGCTTAGCAATCTTTATCATTGCAAAATAGAAGAAATTGTCTGTAAGAAAAATAATTTTATATTCTGCTTTCAAACTGAACATGTAAGTTTTTTTCTAGTACTTCCTCCATCAACAAATTGGTGTTAATACCATCAAGTCCACATCAGTCAAAAATAACCACCTAACTATTCCAAAACATTTTCCCAGTACTTCGCCTTAAGCCCTTTGTGCCTTGTCACTTCTTAACTGGTAGGAGGGCTTCTTCCTCTACCACATTTACAGGCAGTGAGTTCAGATTCCCATCACCCTTTGGGTAAAAAAAGTTTTTCCTCACATCTCCTCTAAACCTTTCATCTCTTCCTTTAACTGTATGCCTCCTGTTCATAAATGTGTACTAACACTCAGTTCCATTTAGCAAATCACGTAAGTATTTTCATATTGCCAGGTATATGGTTTGGTGGAAACAGAAAGACTCTTACCACAGCTCTTTCACATTCAACAGTATTACTCTTGGTAAATTCATTGTCATCAGCACTTTTACATTGACCAAACATGAACTAGACCAGCTACTAAAGACTGTGATACAAAAACAGGTAAAATACTGGGAATTCTTCATTTTCCTTCTGGTCACCAGAAAGAACGAGGATATAGAGAGTCATGTGACCAGTCTTCTGCCTGCAGATGATTTTATGTCACAGAAAAAGTCAATTGTCTGAGGTCCAGCTTTCTGCAGATGTCATTGCAGCCCCAACACTGAAGACTGTAGCTCTTCAGGGTGGCAGTCATGGAGTTGTGTTTCTTGTTGGAGAACAAGATAAGTCCCAGTGGGAGGAGTGGGCATAGACAAAAATGCCAATATGATGATCACAGGTATTACAAAATGACAGGAATGGCAACTCAACATTTCTGTTACAGGGTTTTCAGGTGAGATAGATGGAGGATAAAACAGCATGAGAGAGGCAATTTTGGTGGAAGAAATTATCACAGCTGTTCGGACGGGTGACATGTTAGAATGATCCTCAAGTGAGTCCATATGAATTGACCTAAGGAACATCAAGGGGCAGTTGCACTGCTGGGGATGCAATATTGACTCCCAAACAGTTTTGTGGAGGTGAAAGAGCAAATCTCTGAGAATCCATAAACGACATGTTTGTAAAGCTTAAGAATTTTAATTACCCAAACATTAGATGGGCTAGTAATAATGAGAAAAGAATGGAGGGAACAGAAGTACATTTGGATAGCATTTTCACTTGAATGTACCAAATCCAACAAGAGAGGGCATGGTTCTGGACTTATTAAAAGGAAATGAATTTGGGCAGGTAGAAGTGGTGAAATTAGAGAGCAACTTAGTGATTAGTGATCATAATTCAGTTACTTTTAATTATGGAAAAGGTCAAATATGATTCTAAAGTTGAAGTTCTAATTTGGTATGAGGCTGATTTTATTGAGTGAATTCACAAAAATAGACTGGAAACAGTTATATAAATTGGAGTTAGATTAATTGGAGGCATTCAGAGGCAAGATTCAATTCAATTTTTAATAAATACATTCCCTAAAAAGAAAAAGGTTTGACCAGGCTTGATCTCCCAGACAACTGGAGAGTAGGTAAGGTTGTCCCATAATTTACTAAGAGTAATAGGGATAATGCAGGAAATTACAGGTCTGTGACCCTCACGTTGGTGGTAGGGAAATTATGGGAAAAGATTCTCAGGGTCAAGATCTAGACGCATTTAGAAGCAAATTGACCTACTTGCAATAGACAGCATGGTTTTGTGCGAGGAAGGTCATGTCTCACTAACTTGATCGAACCTTTTCAGGACATGACAAAGATGATTGATGAGGGAAAAGCAGTTGATGTTCTCTACATGGACTTCAGTAAATCCTTTGACAATGTCTCTCATGGCAGACTGCTACAAAAAGGTAAAGTCACATGGTATTAGGGATGAGCTGGTAAGATAGACACATAGGAGTGTGTCCTAGCTTAGTCGTAGAAGACAGGGGGTAGCGATGGAAGGCTACTTTACAGAATGGAGGACAGTGACTAGTGGTGTTCCACAGGGATCAGTGTTCATGTTCTGTTCATGTTCTACATACATAATTTAAACGAAAATGTAGCTGGTCTAATTAGTAAGTTTGCAGATGATACAAGATTGGCGGATAGTGAGGATTGTCAGAGGATACAGCAGGATAGGGATCAGTTGGAAACATGGGAAGAAAAATGGAAGATGGAGTTGAATCTGGACAAATGTGAGGTGATGCATTTTGGAAGGTCATGTACAGGTGGAAATTATACAGTGAATGCCAATCCTTAGGAGTATTGATATGCAAAAGAATCTGGGTGTGCAGGTCCTTGCCTTCATTGGAAGGGGCATTGAGTATAAGGAGAGGCAGGTTATGCCGCAGTTTATAGAACTATAGTCAGGCCACACTTAGAATATTGCAGATCTGGTCTCCACTCGATCAGAAGGATGTGGATACTTTAGAGAGAGTATAAAAAAGCTTTACCAGGAAGTTGCCTGGTATAGGGGATTTTAGCTATGAAGAAAAGTTGGATAGACTGGGTTTGTTTTCACTGGCATCCAGGAGATTGAGGAGCAACTTGAAAGAAGTTTATAAAATTATGAAGGGTGTGGATAGAGTGGAAAGTATGAGGCTTTTTCGCAGGATGGAGTGGTCAATTACTAGGGGACAAAAGTTCAAGGTGGGGGGAGGGGTGTGGGTAGCAGTTTAAAAGAGATGTGTAAGGCACGTTTTTCACACAAATGGTGGTGAATGCCTAGAATGCACTGCCAGAGGAGGTGGTGGAAGCAACACAATAGCAGCATTCAAGAAACACCTGGATGTCGTAGATACATAGAGATGTACAGCATGGAAACAGACCCTTCAGTCCAACTTGTCCATGCCCGACCAGATATCCCAACTTTAAATTGCACACCTTACATCTCATAGACAGCACTTATTTAAACAGCAGACAGTGCAAACTCAACCAGGAAAAAGATATAAAACGATGAGAATGATCAGTAGTGCTGCAGACAGCTTGAATCTTCTAGGGAATTCTGTTAAAACAAGAGGATTTGTCTTATAGAACTGAAAAGGCATTCAGTAAGCCATTAAGGAAATAGGATTTGTTTATTAAGGTTGCAAGCTGTAAGGTTGATTTGGAAAAACTGTTAAGCGAATGAAAATAATTTGTTAATATTGTGATTAGTGGAATTCATCTAGAATGTCTGCAAACAGGTGAGAATAATTCATTTCAATTCTGAAAATACAAGGAAATCCTCCACACTGCACAACATTGGAGCAACATTCCTGCAAAGTGCAGAATTAAAAGCCTTCAAAGAAAGGAAACTAAATCATCACATTAGGAAGATATAGTAGCTGAAATAATATTGCCAGGGATATTCAATTTTCTGAGATGGGCCAAATATAATATTGAACTGAATACAGCAGATTTGGGGAGTTATCAATATTTTACAGCACTGAAAGAGGCCCTTCGCCCACCAAACATCTATCTATTCTAATCCCATTTCCAGCACTTGGCTCATAATGTTATATGATATGGCATTTCAAGTGCTCATCTAAATAGTTGTCAAATATCTTAATAGTTTCTGACTCTACTACCCTTTCAAGGTCATGAGTTCCAGTTGCCCACAACATTCAAAGCTCCTCAATGTCTCATGCTTTTTACACTAAAACTGCACCTCTTAGTTATTGAACTCTCTACCAATTTTCTCCCAACCTACCCGGTCTATGCTCCTCAGAAGCTGAATCGCTCCAGCCCAGGCAATATCTAATGAATCTCTTCTCCACCTTCCCTAGTGTGGAACTGCACACAATACTCTAGTTGTGTCTTAACTAACAACAATATACAATTCCAATATAACATCCTTGCCCTTGCACTCAATGCTTTGATGATTAAAAGCAAGTATTTCATCTTGGAGATCCCATCTTGGTAATCACTTTATCCTCCACACAAATAAATTCCACTCTGCTTAATATCAAAGCTAAGACATTGCAAAAAGGAAACATTGTACTTAATATTGCTGAAATACATTTTGAAGAATTGTGGAAAGATGAATTACCTGGAGAGGTTTCTTAGAAAGAGGTTATTGAAAGTTCATTATAGACACTGGGAATTTTTCTGACAGGGCTTCGAAAAATCATATAACTAGTGATAAAAGCTTATATTGCTGTAGAGCCTGCTGGTGTTACTTTTGAACAGTGACTAGCTTGGAGAGGTTCTTAGTTTACTCGGTTCAGAACAAGCTGAGTTGGTGGAAAACATGTCACGTAACAAGTTGACCTGTTAATCATTCACATTTCTGAAAGAAAACCCTCTACATCAGTTCAAGACAAAACTTATTGTTCTTTTGAAAGGGTGATTGAAACAACATGTCCAGGTCATATTTTCTCAACAAATTTTATCTGTAAAGCTTCAGAGACAACTGTGAGTGATTAGTGACTTGACAACACAAGCCAGAAAATCAGAGCCACAGACTTTGGAACAGCCTATAAAAAACATAAGAACATACAAAATAGAAGCAGGAGGAGAACATCAGGCCCTTTGAGCCTACTCTGCCTTTCAATAAGATCATGGCTGATTTTTTCATGTCCTTAGCTCCACTTACCCACCCCGTCACCATAACCATTAATTCCTTTACTATTCAAAAATTATCTGTCTTAGCTTTAATTCTTTTGCCTTCAAGAATAACACAATGGCTAATGTGTTTTGTTTTCAGAAAACCAATCACCACAAGGATTTTTTTCTCTTTTCCAGAAGAGACAATGCACATTTGTGTTTGCAGGAACGTTTTGGGGGAAATTTAGTGAGGTAAATATTTATACTTTTAAATTTTTGACTGTATATGTTAACCAGTTATTACATCTTCATTGAATAAGCTCCTATTGATAAGACAACAATTAAAATGACTTGCAATCTGATAATCAATAAGGTATTTAATTGCTCATCTTGATAACTGAATAAAGTTTTTTAGTCATAACGTACAGAGTAATGGCATATTCCTTCAGTCTTGGTTACAAGAATATTTGAAAGCTCCATTATCCTGACTCTCATTTTTAAATTCTGCTCTAATCTTATTCCTCAAATTATATTTAATACACCAGAAGAAATTATTAATATGTATCATGAAGAAGCTAGGAAGTTGCCTTTTGTGAAGCTAGTAAAATATTGCAAGATCTTTATTTAGTTGAATCTAACTTATTTTAGAAAAAAAGTGAAGTACTGGAAATGTGAAATAAAAACAAAAGGTGTTGTAAAAATCAATAGATATGGCGATAGCTAGGGACAGGGAAAAACAGTTTTGAGTCCAATATGCTTCTTTTTTGGAATTGACGAGAGGTAGACTTTATTCTTGCTGCTCAAAGATGTGGGGAAAGTTGGATAGAATAAAAGGAAGGTCAAGGATAGCTTAGAGGGCAGGAAAAACAAAAAAAAATCATTTTGAGAAAAGCAAAGGAATTTGTTACGATTTTAGTAAATGGGCAAAGCATTGGTTCAGCATAAGTGTTAATAGCAGAATAAAGGGTAACTTTGAGCAAAAACAAAAACATGAAATTAAAGTACTGACCAGGCACTTGGCAAAAATAATCAAAGTGAATGACACCATTTGTGATCTAAAGTTGTTGAAGTTGGTATTGAAACCAAAAGTCTCTATTGTGTTTAAATGGATGATGTGCTGCTTCTGTTTTGGGCTTCTCTTGCAGCAGGAATAGAAATGTAACTATGGGAGCAAGATGGTTAATTTAAATAGCAAACAACTGGAGATTTTTTGAGTCATGCTTGTTGACTAGATGACCTCCAGGTGGTCACATAGTTTGTGTTTGCATTGTATTCACTGAATGCAGTATGCTATCTTGAAATAAATTGCTACTTCAACTAAGAAGAGTGTTTGATGCCTTGGACAATGAAGAGTGGAATCAAAAGCGTAGATTTTATACCTTCTGCAATTGCATAGTAAGGTACTGTGTAAAGGGAGTGATGTGTTGGGTGTGATAGAGCAGTGAACCAGGGTTTTGCGGAGGGAATAGTCCCCCATAATGCTAATTGAGAAGGGGAAGGGAATAAATATTGGTGGTTGCATCATATTAAATATTGTAAAAACAGAGGAAGATGATCCTTTTAATGTAGAGGATGGAGAGGTAAATAGTGAGAATAATGGGAATTCTAACACTGTTACTGGTAGGAAGAAGGAGTAGTGAGGGCAGAAGTGCAGGAAACAGGTAGGACATGGATGAAGTCAGTGGGTAACAGAGCAGGAATACTCAGTTGAGGAAAAAGGAAAACATATCAAAAGCACCATTATGGAAATGGCGAAGTTATCATTGGAAAAGATGCGGAGAATGAATATTTTAGAGAATAGATTGGCTTCCTTATAGGAAGCAGGTTGTGAGGAGTGTAACCAAAGTAGCTATCAGACACACTGGCCTTAATAATAGCCTTTGCCAAGAAATCTAGACAGAAAAGTAAAAGAAAGAAAGGAAAAGACATGGTCAAAGACGAAGGAAGGGTAAATATTGGAATAAAAATTTGTTTCAAAAAGTTGAAAATTGGAAAAAAAAGACGAAAAAAAACAAAAACCAACAATCTAAAACATAATTATAAATGTTTTTACTAGTATCTGGTAAAGAAAAGAGTATTAGAACATTGAACATTACAGTGTAGTACAGACCCCTTTCAGCCCTCGATGTTGCGCTGCCCTGTGAAACCAATCTGAAGCCTATCTAACCTACACTATTCCATTCTCATCCATTGGCCTATCCAATGATCACTTAAAAGCCCATAATGTTGGTGAGACTTCAACTGTTGCAGGCAATGTGTTCCACATCCCTAATACTCTCCGAGTAAAGGATTATATGCTGTTTATCTGAAGTATAAGTTAAGATGAAGTGTTCACCATAATTTCATTTTAAAGTTTTAGATAAATTTTTCTCAAAGTATTTGAGTGGAGTCAATGACTAAAATTTTTTCATAATTGTATTCCATATACAGGCAGTATTTCTCAGATGTTAAAATCAAATAACAACTATTTCAATGACAGGAAAGCAAACTATGTCTTTACCAAAGTTTATATTTCTAAATACCTAATTCTTTAAAAGAGAGTTCACAGCAGTTAAGTTAATGAACATCTCATTTTCTGACTATGTTTCTTTTACAACTAGAGAAGAAAATTGCAGCAGTTATGATAAAATTCTTAAATGACATTAGCATTATAGAATCCTTTTAAATTTCAGTTATGATTTCCTCATAGTAAATTCTTCAATTTAGAAAAATAACCTTTTCCTTTTCTGTGTGCACAAAACGTAACTTAATTTTTTTAATGCAACAAGATGAATAATATCAGTTTTATTTCCATATCTCTCAATGATGTTTCAAAGCACACAATTACTTACTTTGAAGCCAAATGGCTTTCATTCTGCAGATAAAAATTGCAGCAATTTTTATGCACAAGATCTACAAACAATAACAATATAATTTTTTTTAACTAACTATTTTTTAGGAATGATTTGGAGATGCCGATGTTGGACTGGGGTGTACAAAGTTAAAAATCACACAACACCAGGTTATAGTCCAACAGGGTTTAGTTGGAAGCACACTAGCTTTCGGAGTGTCGCTCCTTCATCAGGTGGTAGTGCTACCAACTGATGAAGGAGCGTCACTCCGAAAGCTAGTGTGCTTCCAATTAAACCTGTTGGACTATAATCTGGTGTTGTGTGATTTTTTTATTCTTTGGGAAGTGTTTGTAAGGGAATGTTGACTGGAGAGCTTTCTGCAGAGAAGAGCAAGACAACTTCTTGCTTTTTTCAAAACATTGTAATGTGATCTTTAATTTTAACCTGTCAGTGGGGACCACAGAGCAACATTTAAATCAAGAGACTAACACAAAAGCAAAATATGAAGGATTCTGGAAATCTGAAGTAAAACCAATATTTCTGCAGTTCTGATCAAAGATTAGCTCAAACTGAAATGTAAACTCAATTTCTCTCCACATGTGTTGCCAGACCTGATGACTATTTCCAACATTTTTGTTTTTATTACAACTAAAAAACATTGGACTTCCACCTGAAATAATACAAAAAAAGCAGGTCAGTTTGGGTTGACCACTTTGGCTGGGGGCATTCCAGGAGATTTTAATCACATGATCTGAAAGTGTTGTCATACACACTTTTCCCATCCTTCTGAAGTCATTGAGTCTCTTGATGAACAGTCTCTAGCTTTGAGGGACCACACTTCTGCTGCTCACTTTCTTGGCTTCTTCTGTGCCTATTTAAATTGATTGTCTTAATCCCATGTTTGAAAAACATCGCTTAACTGCAGACCCTCCCATCCCATGGTAGAATATTCAGCTAAGTTTGGGAATCCAACAGACAGGTATGATGGCGGGGACTTGTAGGATAGGATGATGGTGGTAACTGGTCTTCCCTTGTCTCTTTTCCATTTCCAGTTGCTGTGACCTCAGGAATCCATGCTCACTTTGGCATTTCTGAATCTCAACTAAGATAATTTTACTTGGAAATTCTTCTTGCGACCAATTTTGCACATCATTTTGCCCAACCTCTGACCCAGTTGATAAGTCAGAGCAACTACATTGGAGCTCAGTTAAACAGCAAAAGCAAAGCTTACTGGAGATTCCTCCAAGATCACAACTCCTAACATGTCTCTCAAATTCAGATGGTAATATTATTTGAGACTTTTGCCCTTTGTCCTACATCTGTTCAGCCACTCTGAGGTTGCTTCTGCTGCTAGCTTCCTTCCAAGATTTCCTCCATTTAGAACAATAAAACTGGAGACAATGGTAGGGACAGCTCTACGGTGCAAATAAATTGTGTGGTACTAGTGGTATGGAAGCTGAAAACTCTCAAGGTAAATCTGATCCTGAGATCCAAAAATCATGAGCTGAAAGTGTAACCAACAAGATGGAAAAACATATTTGACCTCACCCTCAGCAAACTTACAGTTGCAGATGCATCTATCCATGACCTTATCAATAAGATTGACCACTGCATATTCCATGTGTGATAAGGTTCCATCTTCACACTGAGAAAACCCTGCAAAGTGTTGTGTGACATTGTCACCAGGCTAATTGGTGTAAACTTGGAAAGATGTAGCAACTCAAAATTGGGTAACCATGAAGTACTGTAGACCATCAGCACCAGACGGATAAGACTCCAACACATTCTGCAACATCATGATACAGTATATCTCATACTCTACTATTACCATCAAGCGAGGTGATCAAACATGGTTGAATGAAAAGTACAGGAGATCATATCAGGAACAGCACCAGGGATATATAATAAATGGGGTGGCAACCTGGGAGTGAAACAACAAAACAGTACTGCTCACTTGCCAAACAGCAGAAGCAGCAAGTTACAGACAGTACTAAGCAATTCAGTAACCAACAGATAAATCTAAATTCTACAGTCGTGCCAAAGCTAGCCATAAATGGTAGTGGCAATTGAGCAGCATTTTCCAGAAACATCCAAATCTTCAATAATGGGGGAACTCAACACATCAGTGCAAAAGATAAGAGTGAAGCATTTGCAACAATCTTCAGCCAGAAATGCCAAGTGGATGATCCATCTCAGTCTTCTCCAGAGGTCCCCAGCTTTACTGATGCCAGGTTTCAGCCTAATTGATTCCCTTGATGTAATTTCAAGAAATGATTGGAGCAGCTGCAAAGACTATGGACCTGACAACATTCTGGCAATGGTACTAAAGACTTATGCTAAAAAACTAACCACAATCCTAGCCATGTCATTCCAGTACATCTACCGAGCATGTACAAAATTGGCCAAATATGTCATAGAGTCATAGAGATGTACAGCATGGAAACAGACCCTTTGGTCCAACCCGTCCATGCCAACCAGATATCCCAACCCAATCTAGTCCCACCTGCCAGCACCTGGCCCATATCCTTCCAAACCTTCCCTATTCATATACCCATCCAAATGCCTCTTAAATGTTGCAATTGTTCCAGCCTCCACCACTTCCTCTGGCAGCTCATTCCATACACGTACCACCCTCTGCGTGAAACAGTTGCCCTTTAGATCTCTTTTATATCTTTCCACTCTTACCTTAAATCTATGCCTTCTAGTTCTGGACTCCCAGACCCCAGGGAAAAGACTTTGGTCTATTTATCCTACCCATGCCCCTCATAATTTTGTAAACTTCCATAAGGTCACCCCTCAGCCTCCGATGCTCCAGGGAAAACAGCCCCAGCCTGTTCAGCCCCTCCCTGTAGCTCAAATCCTCCATCTCTGGCAAGGAACCTGCAATTACTGCCCCATTAATCTACTCTTAATTATCAGTAAAGTTACGGAGGATGCCAACAACAATGATATTAAGCAGCACTTGCTTAGCAATAACCTATTCACCAGCTCCCAGTTTGGGTTATGCTGGGTACCCTCATTATGGCCTTGATCCAAACATATACAAAATAGCTGAATTCCACAAGTGTGACATCAAGGCCACATTTGTCCAAGTGTGCCAAAGTGTCAATAGGAATCATGTGAAAAATGTCTCCATTGATTGGATTCATAACTAGCACAAAGGAAGATAGTTGTTGTTGTTACAGGTCAATCAGCTCAACTCCAGGACATCTCTGTAAGAATTTGTCAGAGTAGTGTCTTTAGCCCAACCATCTTCAGCTGCTTCAGCAATGGTCTTCTCTCCATTATAAGGTCAGAAATGAAAATGTTTGCTGATGATTGCACAATGTTCAGCACCATTTGTAGTTCTTCAGAGACTGAAGCCATTTACAACCAAATGCAACAAGACTTGGATAATTTCCAGGTTTGGCCTAACAAATGGCCAGCAGCATTCATGCCACGCAAGTCTCTGGCAATGACCATCTTGAAAAATAAACGAAAACAAAAACAAGAATTGTTGGCAAACCTCAGCAAGTCTGGCAAAGTCTATGGAAAGAAGACAGAGTTCATGTTTCAAGTTTGGTGAATCTTCATCAGAACCCTAACAATTGCCTCTTGACATTAAATGGTATTACCAACACTGAATTCCCCGCTATCAACAAGGTGGGGGTTACCATTGACTTGAAACTGAATTGGGCTGGCCAAATAATTACAGTGGTACAAGAGCTGGTCAGAGGCTAAGAATCTTGCAACAAGCAGCTCACCTCCTGATTCCCAAAACCCTATTCACCACTGACAAGGCATAAATCAGAGTGTCACTTGAGTGCTTGAATGCAGCTTCAACAACACTTACAAAGCTTGGTACAATTCAGGACAAACCAGCCTGCTTGATTGGAAGGACATCCACAATCAGTGCCTCCAACACCAACACTCATATCAACAATGATTAGCTATAAGATGCACAGCAGAAATTTACCAACAACAAAGAGACCTTGGAATGTAGGTTCATAGTCCCTTGAAAATGGAGTTGCAGGTTGTAGGATAGTAAATAAGGCATTTGGTATGCTTTCCTTTATTGGTCAGCGCACTGGGTACAGGATTTGGGAGGTCATGTTGCGGCTGTACAGGACATTGGTTAGGCCACTTTTGGAATATTGTGTGCAGTTCTGGTTTACCTCCTATAGGAAGGATGTTGTGAAACTTGAAAGGGTTCAGAAAAGATTAACAAGGATGTTACCAATGTTGGGGGCTTGAACTACAGGGAGAGGCTGAATAGTCTGGGGCTGTTGTGCCTGGAGTGTTGGAGACTGAGGGGTGACCTAATAGAGGTTTATAAAATCATGAGGGGATTGGATAAGGTAACTAAACAATGCTCCCAGAGTGGTGGAGCCCAGAACAAGAGGGTGTAGGTTTAGGATAAGAAGGGAAGAATTTAAAGGGACCTAAGAGGCAACTTTTTCACACAGAGTGTAGCGCATGTATAGAATGAGCTGCCAGAGGAAGTGGTGGAGGCTGGTACAATAATAATATTTAAGAGACAAGTTTTGAGAAGATTTGTAGCTCAGGTTGAGGTCCTGGATGTAGGCTTGCTTGCTGAGGTGAAAGGTTCCTTCCAGTTCAGCGAGAAAACCTATATCCACATTTAAAAAGGCATCTGAATGGCTCTATGAATAGGAAGGGTTTAGAGAGATATGGCAAATATAGTGCTGGCAAATGGGACTAGATTAGTTCAGGATATCTGGTCGGCATGGACGAGTTGGATCGAAGGGTCTGTTTCCATGCTATACATATCTATGACACTATGAAGTCTGCCTTGGAGGACAGTCACCCAAAGGTCCAAGGTCAAATGTCTCAGACGGCTGAAGTGTTCACCAACTGTGCAATGTCCATTCATCTGTTGCCATAGCCTCTGCTTGGTCTTGTCAATGTACCATGCCTCCGGGCATCATTGCCTGCAGTATTTGTGATAGACAACGTTGGCTGAGTTGCATGAGTACCTGCCACGTACATGGTGGGAGGTATCCCCACGCATAATTGTGGTATCCACGTCGACATTCTGACATGTCTTGCAGCGTCTATAGTGACAAGGTTGAATGGTATTGTCCTGAAAGCCAGGCAGTTTGCTATGAACAATGATCTGTTTGAGGGTTGATGGTTGTTTAAAGGCGAGAAGTAGAGATGTGGGAAAGGTCTTGGTGAGGTGCTTATCCTCATTTATAATGTGTTGCAGGCTGCAGAGACCATGGTGTAGTTCTTTGGGTGACTGTCCTCCAAGGCGGACTTCGGGACAGGCAACAAAGAACAAAGAAAATTTACAGCCCAGGAACAGGCCCCTTGGCCCTCCAAGCCTGAGCCAATCCAAATCTACTGTCTAAACCTGTCGCGCAATTCCTAAGCATTTGTATACCTCTACTCCCCACCTACTCATGCATCTGTCCAGATGCATCTTAAATGAATCTATCATGCCTACCTCTACCACCTCTGCTGGCAATGTATTCCAGATACCCACCACTTGCCACATGTGTCCCCCTTAAACTTGTCACCTCTCACCTTGAAAGCGTTACCTCTTGTTATTGAATCCTTCACCCTGGGAAAAAGCTTATCTCTATCGACCTGTCTATACCCTTCATAATTTTGTAAGCCTCAATCAGGTCCCCCCTCAAACTCCTTTTTTCTAATGAAAACAAACCTAACCTCCTCAACCTCTCTTCATAGCTGGCACCTTCCATACCAGGCAACATCCTCCGAGACCTTCTCTGCACCCTCTCCAAAGTATCCATATCCTTTTGGTAATGTGGCGACCAGAGCTGTACACAGTATTCTAAATGCATTCGAACCAATGTCTTGTACAATTTTAACATGACCTGCCAGCTCTTATACTCAATACCCTGTCCGATGAAAGCAAGCATATCATATGCCTTCTTGACCATTCTATCCACCTGTGCAGCAACCTTCAGGGTACAATGGACCTGCACTCCCAGATCTCTCTGCTCATCAACTTTTCCCAAGACTCTTCCTTTTACAGTATAATTCGCTCTAGAATTAAGTCCATCACCTCACATTTGTCAGGATTGAACTCCATCTGCCACTTTTCCGTCCAACTCTCCAGCCTATCTATATTCTCCTGTATTCTTTAACAGTCCCTTATACTTTCTGCTACTCCACCAATCTTCATGTCATCTGCAAACTTGCTGATCATACCAACAGTGCCCTCTTCCTGATCATTTATGTATAATCACAACCAACAGTGGCCCCAGCACTGATCCCTGTGGAACACCACTGGTTACATTTCTCCACTTCGAGAAATTCCCTTCAACTACTACTCTGTCTCCTGTTACTCAACCAGTTCTTTATCCACCTAGCTAGAACACCCGGCATACCATGTGACTTCACTTTTTCTATTAGTTTACCATGGGGAACCTTATCAATCACCTTACTAAATTCCATATATATGACATCAACAGCCCTTCCTTCATCTATCAACTTGGTCACTTCCTCAAAGAACTCTATTAAGTTGGTAAGGCATGATCTCCCCTGCACAAAACCATGTTGCCTATCACTGATAAGCCCATTCTTTTATAAATATAAATAGATCTTATCCCTCAGTACCTTCTCCACCAAATTTCCCACCAGTACTGTCAAGCTCACTGGTTTGTAGTTACCCGGAATATCCTATAACCCTTCAGGATGCCACAATGATATCTGTCAAGACCCCATTTATTTCCTCTCTTGCCTCCCTCAGCAACCTGGGATAGATCCCGTCCGGTCCTGGGGATTTGTCCACCTTAATAACCTCTAGCATACCCAACACATCTTCCCTACTTATGTCAATGTGATCCAGACAAATCAAACTTCTAGCTCTAATGTCAATATTCATCATGCCCCTCTACTCAGTGAACATTGATGCAAAGTAATCATTCAAAATCTCACCCATTCTCTCAGGTTCAACACACAGCCTTCCTTCATTATCCTTTAGTGGACCAATCCTTTCTCTAGTCACTCTCTTGCTTCTTCTACAAGGACAATGAAAGTGGCCAAGCAGATGCTGATAGCCTCAATCGGGACCTTGGGTTCATGTCACACTACAGGTGACCCCATTCCACTATACATACACAGACAGACACACACAGACACTCCTACAGACACTCACACACTCTCCTACAGACCCATACACGCAGACCCTCTCTCATACACACACACACACACACACTCTCACAGACACTCATAACCCCACCCCATCCCACGTAAGTTTGTGTGGTGAATTTGTACTTCCATAATTACGTTTTACTTTGCTCAAAAACTGCATGAATCCATGTACGATTCTGTAAATCCATGTTTTAGATTAGAATCAGTCTGACCATTGCGGCACAGACAGCCTCACACTTTCAATGAATTATCAGGTAGAAAAAAGTGAGGACTGCAGATGCTGGAGATCAGAGCTGAAAATGTGTTGCAAAAGCGCAGCAGGTCAGGCAGCATCCAAGGAGCAGGAGAATCAACGTTTCGGGCATGAGCCCTTCTTCAGGAATGAGGAAAGTGTGTCCAGCAGGCTAAGATAAAAGGTAGGGAGGAGGGACTTGGGGGAGGGGTGTTGGAAATGCAATAGGTGGAAGGAGGTTAAGGTGAGGTTGATAAGGTGAGGGTGATAGGCCGGAGTGGGGGTGGGGGGGGCGGAGAGGTCAGGAAGAAGATTGCAGATTAGGAAGGTGGTGCTGAGTTCGAGGGTTGGGACTGAGACGAGGTGGGGGGTGGGGAAATGAGGAAACTGGAGAAATCTGAGTTCATCCCTTGTGGTTTGAGGGTTCCTAGGTGGAAGATGAGGCGCTCTTCCTCCAGCCGTCGTGTTGCTATGGTCTAGCGATGGAGGAGTCCAAGGACCTGTATGTCCTTGGTGGAGTGGGAGGGGGAGTTGAAGTGTTGAGCCACGGGGTGGTTGGATTGGTTGGTCCGGGTGTCCCAGAGGTGTTCTCTGAAACGTTCCGCAAGTAGGCGGCCTGTCTCCCCAGTATATTCCCCAATGAATTAACGGTGCCAATATGACACCAATTGTTAAAGTTCACTTGAGAATGTAACATTAAAAAGAAGTTTTGCGATTTACGTATGAAAAAACTGAAACCAACATGGTCATTCTAAAAGATAAGAGACTTGACAAACAATCCAGGACTCTTTCAATATACAATTGTCAATAAATTCAATATATAATTTCTATAGGTATGTCAGGAATAAAAGGATGACTAGGGTAGGTATTGGTCCAGTCAAGGATAGTAGTGGGAAGTTGTGCGTGGAGGCAGAGGAGATTGGAGAGACACTAAATCAATACTTTTCGTCAGTATTCACTCAGGAACAGGACATTGTTGCTGATGTGAATATTGAGTCACAAGTGATTAGAATGGATGGCTTTGAGGTATGTAGGGAAGAGGTCAGGGGAATACTGGAAAGGGTGAAAATAGATAAGTCCCCTGGGCCTGATGGCATTTATCCTAGGATCCTCTGGGAAGCTAGGGAGGAGATAGCGGAGCCATTGGCCTTGATTTTTATGTCGTCGTTGTCTACAGGAATAGTGCCGGAAGACTGGAGGATAGTGAATGTGGTCCCCTTGTTCAAGAAGGGAAGTAGGGACAGCCCTAGTAACTATAGGCCAGTGAGTCTCACTTCTGTTGTGGGCAAAGTCTTAGAGACAATTGTAAGGGATAGGATTTATGAACATCTGGATAGGAATAATGTGATCAAGGATAGTCAGCATGGTTTTGTGAAGGGCAGGTCGTGCCTCACAAACCTTATTGAATTCTTTGAGAAGGTGACCAAGGAAGTGGACGAGGGTAAAGCAGTAGATGTGGTGTACATGGATTTTAGCAAGGCATTCGATAAGGTACCCCATGGTAGGCTACTGCAAAAATTACGGAGGTATGGCATTGAGGGTGCATTAGAGGTTTGGATTAGGAATTGGCTGGCTGGAAGGAGACAGAGGGTAGTAGTTGATGGCAAAGGTTCATCTTGGAGCGCAGTTACTAGCGGTGTTCCAAAGGATCTGTTTTGGGACCATTTCTGTTTGTCATTTTTATAAATGACCTGTAGGAGGGGCTTGAATGCTGGGTGAGCAAGTTTGCTGATGATACGAAAGTCGGTGGAGTGGTGGACAGCGAAGAAGGATGTGACAGGTTACAGCGGGATATAGATAAGTTGCAGAGCTGGGCAGAAAGGTGGCAAATGGAGTTCAATGTAGCTAAGTGTGAAGTCATTCACTTTGGTAGGAGTAACAAGAAGATGGATTACTGGGCTAATGGTAGGCTACTTGGTAGTGTGGATGAGCAGAGGGATCTTGGTGTCCATGTACACAGATCTCTGAAGGTTGCCACCCAGGTAAATAGTGCTGTGAAGAAGGCATATGGCATACTGGGCTTTATTGGTAGAGGAATTGAGTTCCGGAGTCCTGAGGTCATGTTGCAGTTGTATAAGACTCTGGTGCGGCCTTATCTGGAGTATTGTGTGCAGTTTTGGTCGCCATACTATAGGAAGGATGTGGAGGCACTGGAACGGGTGCAGAGGAGGTTTACCAGGATGTTGCCTGGCATGGTAGGAAGATCGTATGAGGAAAGGCTGAGGCACTTGGGGCTGTTCTCATTGGAGAAAAGAAGGTTTAGGGGAGATTTGATCGAGGTGTCCAAGATGATTAGGGGTTTAGATAGGGTTGACAGTGAGAACCTTTTTTCCGCGTATGGAGTCAGCTGTTACTAGGGGACACAGCTTTAAATTAAGGGGAGGTTGGTATAGGACAGATGTTAGGGGTAGATTCTTTACTCAGCGGGTTGTGAGTTCATGGAATGCCCTGCCAGTATCAGTGGTGGACTCTCCCTCTTTATGGTCATTCAAGCGGGCATTGGATAAGCATATGGAGGTTATTGGGCTAGTGTAGGTTAGGTAGGCTTCGGTCGGCGCAACATCGAGGGCTGAAGGGCCTGTACTGCTCTGTATTTTTCTATGTTCTATGTTCTATGTTCTATAATTTCAGTTCTATCACACTGTAAACGTTTGCTATAAATTCTGTGTCTTACAATCTTTTACTGCACCACCACCTGATGAAGGAGCAGCGCTCAGAAAGCTAGTGCTTCCAAATAAACCAGTTGGACTATAACCTGGTGTTGACTATAACCTGATTTTTAACTTTGTACACCCCAGTCCAAATCATGATGGGAACCAGAGAGAGTGAAACCTTAAACAGATTCCAAACATGTACCTACCTGGGTCACTGTTGCAGCTGTGTATTTTAAGTACTACAATTTGTTAAATAGGAAGTCATGATTATATAATTTGAAAAACAACGAATCTAATCCATTGGTTAATGAATGAATTGGATGTTTTTGTTCCACAGGAAGCTGTCTTGTTACTTAATCAGCTATACCTGAATAGGCTGTTTGGTCGTTATATAACATTTGCCTTTGTATGATAGCTAGGCAAGCAAATCTTTTGCGTATGGAAATTTTAAAGGTGACAATAGAAGCAAAATAGATTATTTTTCTTTCTTACTGTCAGTAATTAATGTTATGCAGTATATCCATATTAACTTAAAACACTTTAATTTCAGAGGTTTTCTTTAATCTTGAATGATGAAGCCAACATTCTATTGCAAGAAAACTTAGCATTGTCACCAATATTCATACTCAGCAGGAAGATAAATCATACATTAGAAGTACAATTATAAATGTTATGTAGTCTAAAACCACATTTCAGTAATTTAAAATGTATTCTGTCATTTTTGCCTTTGAAGGAACTCTTACTGTATCAGCACTCATATATACATTATTCAATGGAGGCTTATTATTGAACAGGCATTCTCAGTCACTCACTATCTTTGAAGTCAGAAGAGATCACAGTCCAGTTTGTTTTGATTTGCTTTTTTGAAGTTTGTTGTTTGAATTTGCCTTTATATCTGTAGGTGTGATTTTCCATGGATCTGTCTCTGTCCCCGTTCTCTAGCTAACCATTTGAATTACATCCACAAATATTTTGAGCTGTATCAGCTCACTTTAAAAAAATGTTTTGGAATTACAGTTTTAAAATAAACACAATTTGGTGTTCTAATCCATTGTTGTAACATTGTCTGGCCATTGGAAAATTCAGACCCATCATTTTTCCAACATAGACAGGAATTGGTTATAGGGACCCTGCCGAATATCCATGATAGCAGACTCTGAAGGAATTTCATGAGAAATTCCTTACGCCCAAAACCCTCTGACCGTCTCTATTTAAACCAGAGAAGTTGGAAAGTATCTATGAAATTAAGTAAAATAATTGCTTATGACAAATTTGACTATTAAATAAGTAGGCTAACTTTTGAGTAAATATTCAACTGATCAAATACTTATCTTACACATTCCAAACTATCCCACCCCAAGACCCCTCAGACCCCAAGACACCTGACATCCTCACAGGTCCTGACCACCTCCTTTCCCTGCTTAGCCCCAGACTACTCTTCTCTGACCTTGTTACACTCTTCCATCCAATCTAAGGCCCCACCCAGCCTTCCCAGCAGATCCATCATCATCTGAAGGTCTCCACCCCCACAATCCTGCTGAAGTGGATTCAATGTGCAGACCCTTACACATCCCACAAACAACCATCGGACTAGACCAGACCACACCACAACTGTACTAATACATCAAACCCTGACCACCAGATGCAACCTGAATGCCCTTATCACAGGAGGTGTTGCTGATCACTTGCCCAGCCTCTGCATTCAATCCCTGCTGTTGAATCCAAACCATCCAGACCCAACACTCACCCTCCTCAAGCCCATCTCCACACCCCCCCCCCCTCAATCCCAGATGTCAGATCCAATTTCCCCATGCACCCAACTACCCTAAACACTGCATTACTCACCTGTCGCTCTTGTCACCTTGCACCTTACCTACTTGGTACCCTACCTTCTTCCTATTTACCCTATCCACCTGGATCATTACTCCATATCCAGCTGGCATCTTACTCACCTGACACTCTATTTATCAGGCACTTTATCCTCTGATATGCTGGCACCCTATCCTCTCCACAACTGGCAGCCTATTTATCTAACATCTACTTATCTGGCTCATTACACCGCCACCAATCTGGCATCCCAACTTCCCCACAGCTTAGCATCACACTTAGGTTCATACTGTTTGATAGCCACTGTCAAATAGCTGTCAGGACCTTTAAATTTCAGAATGCAGCAGTTAACTGCTATAAAAATGGATCATGATTTTGTATCCCCCAAAAGTTCTGCTCTGTCAGAATTGAAGTATGGCTCTGCATTTCTGAAGGACACCTGATCAAAATCTGCTCTCAGAAATGCAGGGCTTCCTTCTTTCATAAAAGAGATGGGCCAGAGTGGCAATCTGCATGCAATTGCTACTCCTCAGAAAATCCAACCCATTATTCATACTTTAAAAGTTAATGCCATTTGAAAACATTTTTATGCCTTCTTAGCATATACCAATACAAAAGCAAAAGCACCTTGTTGCTATCTAATAAGATGCATTGGAAATTTCTTCAATGTCAACAATGTGTTTGAGGCTTTGCCAAGTTGTCATATCCTTAACTAAATGCTCTGCTGTCACACATTGTGAATGTTCTGAGTACGGAGGAAGGGTCACTTGACCTGAAATATTTAGATTTCTGTCCACAGATGTTGCCAGACCTGTTGAGCTTTTTCAGCAATTTCTAATTTTATCATTAAACTATTGGTGTTAATTTAAAGCCATTGTAGCTTCAATAAACTGTGACTTTTTTTTCTAGTTTAGAAGGATATCATCTTTCCCCTTGTATAGCCTGGTTCAGGTGAAAAAAAAACACTATTCTATGCACAAAAGTACACCGATTTAGTTCATGCACTTTCAAGACTGAGTTTTCTATTTAGTGAGTTCATTGATTATTGTTATCTCATCAAATAATTCCATGCATTTTAATTCTGTTTCACCTTGGTAAGAAGAGTATCAAGCTCCTTGTTGCCTTGTTCATTATGTGTGCACCATTTCAAAGTTTGTTAGTGTCTGAATACACTGCTTGAAAGTGCGATGGAAGCAGGTTCAATCAAGGCACTCGAGGCATTAGTTGATCATTTAATTATAAACAATGTCCAGCATTTGTGGGGAAAGCAAAGAGAGTGGCATTAAGACACAATGCTTGTTTTGGAGAGAAGATGCAAGTGCAATAGGCTGAATACAATGTAACAATTCTGTGATTCTGTGAAATGGTCACGCATTCAACACAATGTCAGACTTGTGGAAAAACTTACACTTTTTATAATTTTTCAAAAATCTTTCCAATTATTTAAAACCCTTGACAATTGCAGGTAATGCACAAGTCTAATTAAAAATATTTGCCTTTTGTGGTAACCCTGGTTTCAGCTAGCTTTTTTAAGGCAGCACCAATTTTATTAAGGAATATTTTTTAATGTAGCTTTGTTTAAGTAACATTCTAAAATGCTCCACAATAGTGCTGAGTCAAGTCAGATTTTCCATCTGGTGATACATATAATTTTGAGCAGAGATGAGCAAACAAATGACTTCCAAAAATCAACAAGTTTTGAATGCTCTTTGTTTCTAGATTGTTGATATTGATGAAGGCATATTTGTTGTCAGTATGGTAAACACATAGTGAGAACTGTACATAAAATGGGAAATTAACTACTTGGCAATGAGAACTTGACACAGCTTATTCATCTAGCCAAAATGTTTGAGCAACTCCATCTTCAAGCTTCTACTGCTCCTCCTCTTTACTCATTGTCTCTTTCATTTGCCTGGTTATTTCAGGCTCTCAAAAAATGATGTCTCCTTCATATTTTAAACTATAGAGCATGCACAGGTAGGGTATCCTTTTATTTGCATGTCTGAAAACCAAAAAAGACCTAAAAACCAAAGATCTTTCCAAAGGTGGACCTGAAGACACATTGAATTCGGGGCCTTTTTATGGGGAAAATAATTTCACTTGGCCCAGATGAATCTAAGAGTGATTTTTTTTCCCACAAAGGCTAGAACTCAGATGTCTACAGGTCTGTTCAGGCCAAGCAAAGATTTTTTTGTGGTTGGCTACATGAGCATTTATTGCCCATTGCCAATCCCAGTTAAGAGCCAGTGACATTGCTGTGGATCTGGAGTCACGTGTCGGCCAAAGCAGACCAAGATGGCAGTTTCCGTCCCGAATGGTCATTAGTGAACTAAATGGATTTTTTTTATTAACCAGCAATTAGCAATGGATTCATGATCATCATTAGACTCTTAATTCCAGATTTTTATTGAATTCAAATTCTACCATGTGCTATGATAGAATTTAAAACAGGGTTAACCAGAATATGACCTGGGCCTCTAGATTAACAGTCCAGTGACAATTCCACTCGACCATCACCACCTCCAATGTTTGTTCCAACCTCACCTCCAGCTTTAATTTCATGGACATGCTTATCACCAACTTTGAGCTAATCCATTCAATTGACACTGCCACTTCCCTCCATTCCACTATTTTATCAGAGCAAACTTCTTAATATACCCTGAGCACTGTACTTGCATTGTTCTGTACTTTCTACCTTCATACTTCACCCAAGATCATCCTACAGAATAGAGATAACTATTGCTCCCTCAAAATTATCCCAACTAAACTACCGGTCACTCAACTTCCTTTCTTGATTCTTATATTAGCTTATACTTCCTAAACAGTTCTCCCTTTTCATATGCCCCTCTGTCTTTTAAACCAGCTGTTATCAGCCCTCTCAAAAAGACTGTTGACACCATTATACTTGCAAATGACCTCCAACCACCTTCACCTATTTCATCATTAATTTTCCTTTCATCAGAGCATTGATTCAAACATGGACTTCTCCAAATAAAACAGTCACAACCTCTCCAATCTCCATAGCTTAAGTTTCTTGTTTCTGTATCCATTCTTGTGAAGCTCATTTGCACTTTCTTGAATGTTTGGCACCACATGCACAAGCATTCATTCCCTCCACCACTGACACTCAGTACTACTAGTGTAAAGTACTATGTTTGTACACCAACTACAAGATGCACTGCAGAAATTTATCAAATATCCTTAGACTAAACCCATACCACTTTCTTCTAGAAGCACAAAGGTAGTAGGAACATTACCACCTGCAAGTTCCTCTCCATGCCACTCACCATCCTGACTTTGAAATATATCACTGTACCTTCACTATCACTGGGTCAATATCCTGCAACTCCCTCTTAATGACATTGTGGGTTTACCTACAGCACATGGATGGCAGAGGTTCAAGAAGGCAGCTCACCACTACCTTCTCAAGGGCAACTAGAGATGGACAATATATGCTGGGCAACCAGTAATGCTTGTGTTCCACAAGTGAATAAAATAAAAATAATCTAGAGTGTGATCAGTTTTGTGTGGATAAGGTATCCAACAGAATTTTTTTAAAAACTTGTACACAACCAACAGGTTTCAATTTGCACCAAATATAATCTAACTGAAACTTCTTGAACCCATAGCTTTTGTTTGGATGTTTTGGGGTGATCCCAGTTGAAGCAATACATCTAATTAGCACCAATTCATTCTTCAAAATGACAGCAAGTAACTGAATTTTGAATTAGAATTAGAATTCCTACAGTGTGGAAACAGGCCCTTTGGCCCAGCAAGTCCACACTGACTCTCCAAAGAATAACCCACCCAGACGCATTCCCCTATCGCTCTACATTTCTCCCTGGCTAATGCACCTAACCTGCACATCCCAGAACATTATGGGCAATTTAGCATGGCCAATTCACCTAATCTGCACATCTTTGCAAGCACCTGGGACAACTCAAACATAACTGTTCCTGTATCCTATAGGAAAGGGTAAAAAGGAAGGTAATCATGTTTTATGCTGTTAGGTTTGGTGGAGGGATCCACAAGCAATATAAGCAACATAAGGTTCACAAGTTGGCAAAGAAATCACAGAAAAGAAGAAAGGAGGAACATCGGCAGTGAGTAAACAGACTAAAGGAAGAGATTATAAAAAGATGGTTAAATATAAACTGAGAGGAAATCTTATTGTAAAAGAGTCAAACTTCTAGTCAAACAGGGCAAAGTGAGAAGACTTCTGGATGAAATCATAGAAAGAAAGAAACAAACAGACAGACAGTATTTTTGAGAGCTGGCTGTATAAAATTTAGAAATGGGAATTAACTATTACACAGTAAAACATGTTCAGAAAAAGTGAGTGAGAGAAAAAGAGAAAAGAAGTTGTCTGAGGAACTTGGGTGAATTTCTGCTGTGCGCCTTGTAGATAGTATACACTGCTGCTACTGAATCTTGGTAGTGGAGGGAATGGATGCTTGTGGATGTAGTGCTAATGAAGTGGCTGCTTTGTCCTGGATGGTGTCAAGCTTCTTGAGTATTGTTGGAGTTGCATTCATCCAGGCAAATGGGGAATATTCCATCACATTCCTGACTTGCGCCTTGGAGATGGTGAACAAGCTTTGGAGAGTCAGGTTACTCCCCATGGAATTCCTATCCTCTGACCTGCTCTTGTGGCCATTGTGTTTATGTGGAAAGTCCCAGTCGAGTTTCTGTTCAATGATAATCCCCAGGATGTTGGTAGTGGGGGAATTCAATGCTGGTAACATAATTGAATATCAAGGGGCAATGATTGGATTGTCTTATTGGTGATGGTCATGGTCTGGCATTCATGTGGCCTAAATGTAACTTGCCACTTGTCAACCCAAGCCCAGATATTGTTGCATTTCAACATGGAATACTTCAGTATCTGAGTCGTCGCGAATGGTGCTGAACATAGTTCAATCATTGGGAAAGATCCCCACTTCTGACTTTATGATGGAAGGAAGGTCATAGATGAAGCAGTTGATGATTGGGTCTAGAGGACTGCTTTGAGAAGCTCCTCCAGAGATGTTCTGGAGCTGAGATGACTGACTTCCAACAACCAGGGATCTTCCCTATGTGCCAGGTCTGAATCCAACCAGAAGAAAATTTTCCCCCGGTACTCATTGAGTCCAGTTTTGCTAGGGCTCCTTCATGCACCCTGGTCAAATGCAGCCTTGGTGAGCCAGGACTGTCACTGTCACCACACCTCACCAATTTAGCTCATGTTTGAACCAAGGCTGTAATGAGGTCAGGAGCTGAGTGGCCCTGGTGGAATCCAAACTGGGCATCACTGATCAGGAATCTGTTGAGCTGGTGCTGCTCGATAGCACTATTGATAACACTTTCCATCACTTTATTGATGATCAAGAGTGGACTCACGGGGCAGTAATTAGCTGTGCTGGCTTTTTCCTGCTTTGAGTACAGGACATACCTGGACAATTTTCCACATTGTCAAATAGATGCCAGTGTTGTAACTGTATTGGAAGAGCTTGCCCAGTGAGCAACAAGTTCTGGAGTACCAGTCTTCAGTACTATTTCTGGAATGTTGTCAGAGCTCATAGCCTTTACAGTTGTCAGTGTCTCCAAATGCTTCTTGATACCACATAGGATAAATTGAATTAGCTGAAGACTGGAATCCATAATGCTGGGGACCACTGGAAGAGGCTGAGATGTATCATCCACTCAGCTCTTCTGGCCAATGATTGCTGCAAATGCTTCAATCTTATCTTTTGCACTGAAATACTAGGATCTTCTATCACTGTGCATGATGATATTTGTGGAGCTTCCTCCAGTGAGTTGTTTAATTGTCTATCACCACTCAGGACAGGATGTGACAGGACAGAAGAGTTTAGATCTGATCTACTGGTTGTGGGATTTCTTAGATCTGCCTATCACTTGTTTATGCTGTTTGGCATGCAATTAGTCCTGTCTGGTAGCTTCACCAGCAAGATAATAAAACAGAAAAGTGAATTCATATGGATAAAAATGAATTATATTGAAGAAGATCAAATAGATATTATCTACAGGCCATTTAGACATGGGAATTAAATCAAGATTATAGACAAATGAAGGAATTAAGTTTAAAAATAAACCATGGGTTTCAATTACCCTAATATTATTTTTACAAAGCGAATATGTTTCTCTATTGTATACGGGGCTCTTTCCCAACCAAAGATGTAAAATATTTACAAGAGAAGGACCCACAATTTATCTTCTAATGGCAAGTGAATCAGATGGATAACACAAGCAAAAATAAGGGAACTTTGAGGCAGTAATGTTTAAAATATGATACGTTTGAAGATAGTATTGGAGAACTCCCACATCAAAGAGCTGATAGCCAATTGTAGGAGTGTAGTGGGCGGCATGGTGTCACAGTGGTTAGCACTGCTGCCTCACAGCGCCAGAGACCCGGATTCAATTCCCGCCTTGGGCAACTGTCTGTGTGGAGTTTGCACATTCTCCTCGTGTCTGCGTGGGTTTCCTCCGAGTGCTCCGGTTTCCTCTGACAGTCACAAAGATGTGCAGGTTAGGTGAATTGTCCATAGTGTTAGGTGAGGAGGTAAATGTAGGGGAATGGGTCTGGTTGGGTTGCTGTTTGGAGGGTCGGTGTAGACTTGTTGGGCCGAAGGGCCTGTTTCCACACAGTAAGTAATCTAATCTAATCTATAGGTGCTTGAGGTTGCATTTAGTAATGGTTCTCGATAGTGAGTGCCTCTCCAGAACCAGGCTGACAAACTCCCAGCAACAGGATTTGGTGAGTTGACAGATCAGCATGTTGAACAGGGCCAATAGACTTTGTTTCAAATTCCACGTTCTTATTAACCCTCAATAATGATTGTTCCACTGCCCACCAAGAATCTATTCAACTCTGTTTTCAACATATTCAGTGACTCACTTCCATCACATTGAGTTGAGGTTGAACTGTCTTCCCCTAAGAATTAAATCTCCATCTCAAAAGAGTGACCCCTAATTTTAAAACAATGCTTTCTAGTTCTAGATTAATCCGGAAAAGGAAACATCCTTTTTCATAATCTCCTTCAAGACCATTTGGGATCTTATACACCTCAATCAAGTCACTCTTCAAGACAATAGTAGAAATGTGCCAAACCACCTAGCTTCAAAAGACTAGGTATTAAACTATCATCAATGGGCTGAATGGCTTGCTTCCATTCTGTAGAGATTCTATGATTCTATTAAATCTACAGTTTTGAGTGCAGGAAAATATAGAGCCTAAAAGAAAAGAACAAATAAACACTAATGAGATCCCATGGATAAATCAAGTTCTAAGGGTAAGCAAAGGGATTAATTAGGCACAAAGGAATGCTGGATGAGAGAACACAAAATGATTAGAAGAAAAGTAAAAAAAAACAATTAGGAAGGTAGAGAGAATTTGTAATTGAACTAGCAAGGGAAATAAACCAAAGTAGAAAAATAAAACAAAACAGCAAAATATTTTATAGGCACATCAATCAGAAAAAGACTGATGGCAATATATTCATTAAGAAACACACCACAAATACAGTAATTATTTTGCTTTAGTGGCTTCTGAATATTACAACAGGTAGACAGATATATTATTAAATAGTGGAAGTCGTAATATGATAAGTACACTTATAAAAAAGATATTTAAAATAACTCCACAGAAGCCAGTATCCCATCACTAAACCAGCCTTTATTTACACATGGAAATTCCTTAACACTGATCCAACTGTCTCAGAGCGAACAGGATTCTGACACTTTATTTTATTAACCAGTACAAGTTACAAACAGTTAACAATGAACAGCAGTTTACAAGAAACAGCAATTCACAGGGGAAAAGGGACATCAAAGGCCAACCCCCAAACCCCACCATATAACCAGTTCACAGGGAAAAAGAGGACGAACCTCAAATCCCACCTTATATCAAAAAGGAAGCAGTTAACACAATCACATACAGACAGTCTGATAAACTGAACATTAAAACAGTGCATATATCATAGACACCCCTGGCAATCCAGCAAACCACCTGACCCTGCCACCTTGCAGCCAGTCAAAGGCAGCCCATCCCTATGCCCCATCTGGCTCTCTGTCCGCCCTGACGCACTTTCTGGCCACCTCTAGGACAGATAGTCCTCTTTCTCCATCTGGCCCACTCCCAGGATGACCCTCAGGACAGCTTACTCACCGTCCGGCTTCCCCAACCACCTTTCCGGACACTTCTAGGACAGCCTGCTGGTTGTTGGCCTTCCAGTCTCTGGCTGCCCCAGAAACTGATTGACCCTCCCCAGCCCACTTTTCTCCAGGATGGTCATCAGCCACCAGCTCCCAGTCACCCCTCATACGAACCTTCCATGCCTGACCTGCTTTCCTGCAATCGGGCTGAGGCCTTCCAGCACCCAGCTATCCCACGTACTGACTGACCCTTTCTCCTACCCAGCGTTCCTACAGATCAGCCATCGGCAGTCCGGCTCCTAGCCTCCCTGTATACTGACTAGTTCCTCCCCCATTGGTCTTCCTACAGGCTGCTGTCAGCCATCTGGCTCAGCCTCCCCACGCCTGCCCTATACCAGCTTTCCTGCGAGGATGCGGTCAGCTGCCTGGCCCTGCCCACCCCATGTAGTGACAGGCTCCTCCTGGCCTGCTTTTCTCCAGGATGGTCATCAACCCTGCGGCCCCAAGCCAGCCTACATACTGGCTGCCCCGTCTCTGACCAGCTTTCCTACAGGAATGCTTTCGGCAACCTAGCCCCCAGCCACCCTGTGTATTAACAGCCCCCCACCCCCCCACCCCCTTCCCAACCCACTTTCCCCCAGGCCCATCATCAACCCTCCAGCTCCTGGCTGCTCCATGTATTGACTAGCCTGCATTCAAACATAATTAATTACAAAATCCACATTGATAGAATTCACAAAATCCTCACAATAGTTTCTAGTACCAAGACAACGTCCACACCCAAAGGTAGTAAATGCACACCCCACAGTGCACACACAGATGTTCAGTCTCTATAGAGGCCTGATACATCCATAGGGAACCAGGGCCACTCACAGGAACGTATTACATAATGAAGATATAGTTAACTTACAGGAGTTGGCCTGCTCCCAAAGGTAGAGTCTATATCACACTCTTAGGTGTTGAGTCTCCACAGAGGCCTGGTCCATCCATAAGGAACCAGGCCCATTCACAGGAACACAGTACATTGTAAAGGCACAGTTAACTCACAGGGCTGTGGTCCACTGTCAAAGGCAGCGTCCACTCCAGGATGCAACAATTGCTCACCTCCCAGCACACACACAGGTATTCAGTGTTTATAGAAGCCTAGTCACCCACAAAGGGCCAGGCCTTCCCATACAGGACCAGCTCATTTGGAAAGATGTATTTTCTCACAAGGGCTCAGTCTAAACACCAAAAAAGTGAAAAATGTTTAAAAAAGAGAAAACTAGAATGCAAGGACTAAGCCCTACCACAAAATCAGCCTAGTCCTTTCCTCAAAGTAAAAGAGAAAAGAGTAACACACAGGTTGTAACCAGCCAGTGAAGCAACAGTTAGAACATAGAACATAGAAAATACAGTGCAGAACAGGCCCTTCGGCCCTTGATGTTGCACCGACCTGTGAACTATTCTCAGCTCATCCCCCTACACTACCCCAAAATCATCCATGTGCTTATCTAAGGATTGTTTAAATCTCCCTAATGCGGCTGAGTTGACTACATTAGCAGGTAGGGCATTCCACGCCCTTACCATTCACTGTGTAAAGAACCTGCTTCTAACATCTGTCTTAAATCTATCACCACTCAATTTGTAGTTATGCCCCCTTGTACAAGCTGATGTTATCATCCTAGGAAAAAGACTTCCACTGTCTACCCTATCTAATCCTCTGATCATCTTGTATGTCTCTATCAAATCCCCTCTTAGCCTTTTTCTTTCCAATGAGAACAGACCCAAGTCTCTCAGCCTTTCCTCATAAGACCTTCCCTCCAGACCAGGCAACATCCTGGTAAATCTTCTCTGCGCCTTTTCCAATGCTTCTACATCCTAATGAGAACTGAAATACAACTGAAACACTTTGAAAGTGTAAATCAGGCAGTTTGAAAATGATTCCTCAATAGGAAAGAAATACCAGTTAACAAACTAACTGTGTGGATCATCCAGTTCAGGAATCAGGTTTCCCCCAAAAAACAGAAACCAACAGCAGCAAAGCACACTGAATGTGGGCAGCCAACTCAGAATCTGACAGAATTGGTGAGTCCTTGACACTGATCCAGCTCCCTCAAAGTGAGCAGGACTCTGACACCTTTTTTTTAACTCCTCCTTAAAGCGAGGACCCCAACAAAAATCAGTCTCCTCTCCTCTTCTCTTGAAAGAGCAGAGTCCTTCACTCCACTGATTCCAGCTCCCTCAGAGCCAGCTCTCAGAGTGAGCAAGATGTCTGACAATTCTGTTCTTTTTTTTCTTTTTCTTTGAGTGAACAAATCCCTGACACTTTTTTTTAAAAACCCAAACATTACCGCTTAACTGCAGTAGTGCTATATTTTTCCCCAGCAACCATGTTGTGTGCGTGCAGATGTGAGACACAGTGAAAGACGGCAGGTGTACAAACCTTGATTAAATTTCCACCACCGGAAAGAAAGGAAACAGTCGAGTGGCCAGAGACAAGCAGTGTCCTTCACATCAAAGGGCAATGATGTGTGATCAAACAGTGGAGGGGAGGGCAGGGATTAAAATCAAAATAGAATTGGAAGGGGAGATAATGCACTCCATTCCCTGCGGAGCCCACCTCTCCCTGAACAACTCAAGGGTGTTGGTGGAGACCGCGTGCTCCTTCTCCAGAGATGCACGGGCTCTAACATAACCGCGGAGACACTCATATTTATATCTATCAGCCAGAGGTCCCTGATTGTACCAGATTTGCAGTCCCAATTAAAGGAGCACACATTCTGTGGGGTCCACCTGGCTATTTTCATTACAATGATTTAATCCCTCCCCCTCTGAGTCCAAGATCATAGGCCAGTTCTTTTTTCTTGTAGCTCCTCCTGGGGTATTTTAGCACTGCATCAGGTTCCCCCAACTCCACCTCGTGTAGTGTGTAAAGCACAGTAATGTACTTTTTATGCAAGAAGCATCTCAGAAGAAATCCATTCTCTTCTTCAGGCAGCAAAGCATCAAGAAAGTGACATCCACTGTGTCCATCTCAGTTTCCGAGGTAACTTCAACACTTTATGGAGAGAGAGAACCCACGGGTTCTGGGACAGATGGAAAGGCTGTCAGGAAGCCATGTTTTGTTCCCACACTGTTTGTGAGTTTGCAGCTTTCATATGGTACACTCGTTTGTTCAGGACCGCCACAATTACACGAACTTTATACTTTCTTGGACCTGGTTCATTCCTACGGCTCCTGCACCAAACTATGTCCCCTGAAGTAAACTGTTTCACTCGCTTAGCGGAGTCTTGTGTCTGGTATTAGCATTCCTGATTCTATCACCCTTCCTCCCAGGTCCAAGAAGGTCAGATTTAACCTGGGTGCTGAGTCTTCTCCCTGGAGGTACCTCTGCATTAGGGATAGTCATATAACAAAGGAACTGGGACAGTTTGGTATCTTGTGAAGCTGTGGGCTGTTTCTTTTACTGTGTCTTCAAAGTTTGGACTGCTCTTTCTGCCAGACAATTGGATGATGGATGACATGGAGCTATCCTCACTTGTCAATTGCCATTCAACTTTAGGCAAACTCAAATTCCCTACTGGCAATGGATGGCTTGTTATTTGTGACCAACGCTTTTGGGAGTCCATGTGTTGCAAGAGATGCGCAGAATTTTTCTATTGTCATCCCCTTGTCTGTAGAATCAACTCTATGCACATGCAGGCACTTTGAGTGGGCATCCACAATGACTAAGAACATTGAGCTCATGAAAATACCTGCACAGTTGATGTGTAACTGACTGCAAGGTTTACCAAGCCATTCCCATGAATGTGGCTGTAATTTTTGTCTTGTGCTCACTGCCCCATCAACACAGCTATGGCTGTATCCAATCCTGGCCACCAGACATAACTTCTCACCAACAATCTTTATTTTGGAAATCCCTGGATGACCCTTGTGGAGTCCAACCGATAACTGATGGCAACCTTTGCTCAAGCCAATTACTCTTGCTCCCTTAAATAATGTCATATGTTATGGTAATATGGACTCTCTGATCTAAGAACAAAGAAAGAACAAAGAAAATTTACAGCCCAGGAACAGGCCCTTTGGCCCTCCATGCCTGAGCTGATCCAAATGTACTGTCTAAACCTGTTGGTCAATTCCTAAGTGTCTGTGACCCTCTACTCCCCACCTACTCATGCATTTATCCAGACGCATCTTAAATGAATCTCCCATGCCTGCCTCTACCACCTCTGTTGACAACGTGTTCCAAATGCTCACCACCCTCTCTGTGAAGTACTTGCCGCGTGTATCCCCCTTCAACTTTCCACTTCTCACCTTGAAAGCATGACCTCGCATTATTGAATCCTTAACCCTGGGAAAAAGCTTGTCTCTATAAAGCTTTCAATTCAGGTTGTGACAGTGCTTTGGTTTTCCTCATCTCCAAAAGCTGTTTCAGTTTTGCTGGGACCAGCTATTTCTGTGTCCAAGGTTTGATGTTATCAGCTGTGACTGGAAGTGTGTCCATGAAATTTAAAACCACCATGGACTCTTATCGTGGTGTTACGATCAATGGTGTATCTGCCAGCAGGAGGCAGCTCAATCCATTCGCCACTCGTACTTGGCCCAAACTATGTTCCAACTTGTAATTATACACACCTGGTAATAAAGCCCACCGTGGAATACAGCCTGAAGCTACGGGCACCATTGCCTTGTACTCTTTATATAAACCTAGCATAGTTTGTGGTCTGTTATTATTACAAATTTATGCCTGTAAAAATATTGGTGAAACTGACTCCAAATATGACCACCAAACTTTCCTTCTCTAACTGGATGTAGTTATGCTCTGTATTAGCCTTAGACACATATACTGTTGGATGTTCCTCTCCATTGGGCCACCTACAAGCTATTACTACCCTGTTACTATCCAGGGAGGTATCAAATGTCAAAACTTTATCTTGCTTAAGATCGTAGTGTGCCAACACCTGAGAAGATCATAGCTGTTTCTTCACTAATCTGAAAGCTATGGCTTGGCTTTGTGACCATTACCAAGGCTGCACTTCCTGTAATAATTAACCAGGGCAAAGAAATTCCTATGTTCTAGTACAGATGTAGGAGCCTGGGCACTTTTGATCACCTCACTTCATCTTCCAACAGGTGCAACCCAGTCTTGTCAACTCTGTCGCCCAAATAGGTAACTGAGGGTGTCTGGAGCACACATTTTCCCCTTCTAAGGCATGTACTCAGCTGGGAGAAACATCAAAGGACTATGTGCGTTTTCTCGAAGTGCTCCTTATTGGTCTTCCTTGTTAGTAGCATGACATCCAGATAAATGTGGACATTGGGTAGACTTTGTAAAATGTTTTCCATTATCCGCTAAAGAGGTTGATGCTACGCCAGATGGCAATCTCATATATTGGTACAAACCCTTATGGGTATTAGTTGTACCCTACTTCTGGGATTACTCAGCTAACAGCAGTTGCAAGTATGCATGGCTCATGCTAGCTTTGTGAAGGACAGCCTCCCTGCAAGCCTTCTGTATAGATTTTCAATGTGAGGGATTTCATAACAGCTATGAAAAGCAGTTTAGCATGTTTTTAAATCACCACAAAAGTGAACCAACCCATTGACCTTCACAATTAGTATGACCGGTGCTGCCCTTTCTGCAAACTGGACCGGTTTGATAATTCTTCACTTTCCAGCCTTCTGATTTCAGCTTCTACTTTGCCTGTAAGGCAAATGGCACTGGGTATGCCTTGCAGAATTGTGGAATTGTTTCGAGGTCAACATGTAAGGTGGTGTTGGCTCCTTTGATAGTCCCTAGCCCTCAAAGTTTGGGAGAAGATTTGTAGCTTGGGTGCTTATTATTGTGGTTCTGTTCACCGAGCTGGGAATTTGTGTTGCAGACATTTCATCCCCTGTCTATGTGACATCCTCAGTCCTTGGGAGCCTCCTGTGAAGCGCTTCTGTGTTGTTTCCTCCGGCATTTATAGTGGTCCCTAGCCCTTCCTGAAAAAAGTCCAGGTATTTGTTTAGAATTTCACTCAGGCAGCCAGTTTCTAACTGAAAAATGTTGAGCCAACCTCAACCAATATCACCCCATCAAGCTTGGGCCCGAGCCTTTAACTACAATCAGTGGTAACTGAACTAGCTGCCTCTTGTAAGCGACCAGAATTTAAGTTGTACGCTTAATCTGTAAAGTTTATCAGTATTGGTTCTAGTTTCGCCAAGGTCTTGCAAAAACTTAACAGTTGGATTTCAAAGCAAATTTTAAAAACTGGTTCTGCAATCACTGAAACAGCTTCACCAGTATCGACCTCCATTAGAACTGGGTGACCATTTAACCAGATGATTATTTTGATTTGGATATTGTTAAGCATCCAAATGAGATGTAGGGGACTTGCCAGGGTGTTCACTCTCCTGTATACTAGCATATGAGTTCTCTTACTCAGTTTAGGTCTAGAGGAATTTTTTGCTGTCTCAAGTCTGCACATTGGCAGCAACGACAGTGCCTTGCTAGCTTCAATCCTAATGAAAATTTTAACCATTTACTCAAAGCTTGGCTTTGTTTTGGGGTTTGGCTGTGGGCTGACCTAGCCTTCACTCAAGTGGTGTTCCCCAAATTAGTCAGGCTGGTAAGAGTGTACACTTATATTGGAATACCCTGTAACTCATATGTTCCACTTGCCACATTTTTCAACAATAAAGTCAATTGCATTTTCCTGTTTGAAGTCCAGGTGGGTCTCAACTGGTAGACATTTTTAGGTCATTAATCTCAAATACCACAGTCTCATTAAGAATTAAAACAAAGTCATCTTAACCTAGTCAAAAATCCTGATACAGATTCCCCTAGTTATTGAATTGCTGAGTAAAACCAATAGCATGTCAGAATTAGAGGAAGCTTGGGGTTGTCATATTCCTTAACTAAATCTGTCAACTCATGTTTTATTATAGGGAAAAAATAGGCTCCTAATAACCAAAAAAACTGCATGTCCACAAGCTTTCAGGAGAATTTATTTTTTGCTTTCCATCTGCCCCAATGTCATTTGCCTGGAAAAAAAAATGCATTCTTTCCAAATTCTGGGACCAGACTTCAACCGCAGGGTCAAACAAGTCAAGCTTCCCAAATAACTTCATGATGCCAGAGATTCTTACCCCACCTCAAAGACGACTGTTGTGAACAAATTTCTTCAGGGACATGCTTTGCTCTTGTTGCCACTGAAATAACTCCACAGTGGCCAGTATCCTGTCAATAAATCACCCCTTACTTACATTTTGAAAGTCCTTGACACTGATCCAGCTCCCTTAGAGCAGTTTCTCAGAGTGAACAAGGTATCTGATTCTTGTTCTTTTTATTGTAGCCAGCTCTCAGAGTGAACCTCTAACACTCCTGTTACTTTTTTTCTTTTTTTTCTTCTTCTTTTTCTCTTATTTTCAAGAGTGAACAGAACCTCTAACACTCCTGCTTATTTCTTTTTTTCTTCTTCTCTCTTTTTTTTAAACCCCCAAACTATCTCCTAACTGCGGTAGTGCTTATTTTTTCCCCAGTACCCATGGTGTGTGTGTGCAGGTGTGAGACACAGTGAGAGACACAAAGTACACGAATCTTTATTCAATTTCCACCACCAGGAAGATATGAAAAATACCCAAGTGGCCAGTGACAAGCACTGCCCTTCACCTCAAAGGACAATGCTGTGTGATCAAAACAGTGAAGGGGAGGGTAGGGACTAAATCAAAATAGAGTTGGAGAGGGAAATAATGCACTCCACTCCCTGCAGCGCCCACCTCTCCATGAACAATTCCAGGGTGTTGGTGGACACCGCGTGTTCCTTCTCCAAGGACACCCAGGCTCTAACGTAACCACGGAAGAGGGGCAGGCAGTCGGCCCTAACGACCCCCTCCACGGCCCGCTGCCTGGACCTTTTGATGGCCAGTTTGGCCAGGCCCAGGAGCAGACCCACGAGGAGGTCCTCGGACCTGCCCTCCCTCCTCCGTACCGGGTGCCCGAAGATCAGGAGCGTGGGACTGAAGTGCAGCCAAAAGCAGAGGAGGAGGTTTTTAAGAAAATCAAAAAGGGAGTGCAAACGCCCACACCCAATATATACATGGTCCATGGACTCCACAGCGCCACAGAACAAGCAGTTGGGCTGGGAGTCCGTGAACCACCGCAATCTGCGGTTGCAGGGGACTGCTGCGTGCAGCACCCTCCACCCCAGATCCCCGAGAGAAAGGGGGAGGACTCCCGCGTAGAGAGCCCTCCACTGGGGATCTCCACCGCCCGGTGGCAAATGGGCAAGCCAAGGTGTGTCCGGACGGTGGATGAGGGAGAAGAGGTGGACGGTGTGCAGCAAGCAGTCTACTGACTCTTGTTCTTTTTTTTTCTTTTTATGAAAAAACACCTGAGTGGCCAGTGACAAGCACTGCCCTTCAAACCACAGGGCAATGCTGTGTGAGCAAAACAGTGAAGGGGAGGGTAGGGACTAAATCAAAATAGAGTTGGAGGGAGAAATGATGCACTCCACTCCCTGCGGCGCCCACCTCTCCCTGAACGACTCCAGGGTGTTGGTGGACACCGCGTGCTCCTTCTCCAAGGACACCCGGGCTCTAACGTAACCCCGGAAGAGGGGCAGGCAGTCGGCCCTAACGACCCCCTCCACGGCCCGCTGCCTGGACCTGTTGATGGCCAGTTTGGCCAGGCCCAGGAGCAGACCCACGAGGAGGTCCTCGGACCTGCCCTCCCTCCTCCGTACCGGGTGCCCGAAGATCAGGAGCGTGGGACTGAAGTGCAGCCAGAAACAGAGGAGAAGGTTCTTAAGAAAATCAAAAAGGGAGTGCAAACGCCCACACCCAATATATACATGGTCCACGGACTCCACAGCGCCACAGAACAAGCAGTTGGGCTGGGAGTCCGTGAACCACCGCAATCTGCGGTTGCAGGGGACTGCTGCGTGCAGCACCCTCCATCCCAGATCCCCGAGAGAAAGGGGGAGGACTCCCGCGTAGAGAGCCCTCCACTGGGGATCTCCACCGCCCGGTGGCAAATGGGCAAGCCAAGGTGTGTCCGGACGGTGGATGAGGGAGAAGAGGTGGACGGTGTGCAGCAAGCAGTCTACTGACTCTTGTTCTTATCTGTCTTCCAGGGCTCACTGATTGGATCAGGTTAACAGCGTCAGTCAGGGAACACATTCTATGAGGTCCACCTTGCTGACTTCATTACAATCACTACAGTATTGAATTAACTGAAACTCAGCATGGAGAATAATGCATCGTTGCATTTTAAAAGAATCTAAAAGATAGTAGAGGCATTGCTTTCCCTCTTTGCTGAGTCGATATAATGTCAGTGGCAAGCTCACAGATTAGAAAGATTACTTTTCAGTCATAACACATCGTGGGCGGACTGAAGTGTGAGACAGAGGAGGTCCTATCATCTGGAAGTGTCAGCCAATCTGATTGGCGGGCTGCGCCAGCAGTCCTGGGCAGCTCACATGCTTAGTGACATGTAATACTGGGACTGCAAGCCCACAAAGAGGAAACCATGAATCTGGCCGAGGATAAACCTAGTGCATTGGGTGTGGAGGGATTGCAAACCTCATAGTAGTGGGTGAAGATTGGATTATGGGTTAATAAGTGAAAAAAGAAGGGGATTACCTCCAGTGCACAACCCTCTGAAGATAGTATCCTTCATAGTATTTTATTAACCTTTGTAAAAGAATACTCTACTGTCCAGCTATCCATGCAAATCATGATAAAGAATAGCCGGGTTATTCATATAAAGTCAAAATACTGCAGATGCTGGAAATCTGACCAAACAGAGAATTCTGAAGAAACTCAGCAGGTGGGCGGCATGGTGGCACAGTGGTTAGCACTGCTGCCTCACAGCGCCAGAGACCTGGGTTCAATTCCCGCCTTAGGCGACTGACTGTGTGGAGTTTGCACATTCTCCCCGTGTCTGTGTGGGTTTCCTCCCACAGTCCAAAGATCTGCAGGTCAGGTGAATTGGCCATGCTAAATTGCCCGTAGTGTTAGGTAAGGGGTAAATGTAGGGGTATGGGTGGGTTGCGCTTCGGCAGGTCGGTGTGGACCTTGTTGGGCTGAAGGGCCTGTTTCCACACTGTAATGTAATGGAAAGAAACAATATTAACACCTTGAGTCCAGTATAACTCATTTTCAGAACTGTTCTGAACCTCTGACGCAGGCAGTTGGAGATAAAGGTCGATTTTCACCGTTTTAGATGGTGTGAAATGGTAACTACTATTCAAAATTTATAGTATCGATTTTAACTTTGAATCAATACAATTCTAAATTTGTCAATGATGCCATATTGAGGAGGAAAATAGTCAAGATGATGTGGAGAAACTGAAGGAACTTGGAATGCAAATAGGTCAATCGCTAAAGGCTATGTCACACATTAGCAAGGCTATTAAAAATAAGATGGCATTAAGTTTTATTTCTAAAGGTAGGGAATTAAAAAGTAGGGAACTCATGCTAAATATTTATTGAACCATATTAGGATCTCATGTACCATAGAATCGGAATCTTACCGTACAGAAGAAAGCCATTCAACCCATCATATCTGTACAAGCATCCAAAAGAGCTACCAAGATAGTCCCATTCTCCAGCCCTATCTCCGTTATCCTCTAACTTCAGCCCTTTCAAATATATATCCAGTTTTCTTTTGAAACTCCCTATGCAATCAGTTTCTATCCTTCTCCCACGCAGCATATTCCAGCACATTATAGTACTGTCTCCAGTTCTGAATGCCACATATACAAAGGATAACAAAGCAGAGGATACAAAGAATATTGACAAGAAATGCATGGAGATACATATCAAAACATGATGGACAGGTTGGGTCTAATCATTCTTGAAAAAAGCAAACATGGGTGATTTATGTAAGTGTTTAATACTATAAAATGTTTTGGCAGAGAGAGTAGAAAGAGAACATTTTGGAGAAATGTATACCTTGTGGCAGTAAGATAAGGTAGTCACTAATGAATTTGATAGGGAATTCAGAAGGAATGTCTTTACCCAAAGAGTGGTGAGAATGTAGAACTTACTATCACAGGAGAATGATATTGGTGCATTTTAGGGGGACTTAATAAGATCGAGAGAGATGAGTAATCACATTGGCTGATTATGCTGATGCTCGATTACAGCATAAAGGCCTGCAGAGACAGATTGGACCAAATGGCCTGTGTTTTTTTAAATTTATTCATGGGACAAGAGTGTCACTGGCCAGGCCAGCATTTATTTCCAACCCCTTAGGCCAGTCAACCACATTACTGTGGATCTGGAATTACATGTAGGCCAGACTAGGTAAAGATAGCAGTTTCCTTCCCTAACAGACATCAGTGAACCAGATGAGCTTTTCCCAACAGAGAGTTTATGGTTATCGTTGGACAATTTAATTCCAGGCATTTATTGAATTCAAGTTCCACCATCTAGTCTTGGTAAGATTTGAACCTAGGTCCCCAGGACATTATCTGGATCTCCTGATTAATAGCCCTGTGACAATACCTCTAGTCCATTGTCTCCTCACTTTTGTATGGAAGGTCTTAAATAATCCTGTTTAAGATCCTGTTTTTGTTATCTGCTGCTACATTATCCAAAACTACAAACAGATTTATTTCTGAGAATGTTCAAACTATATTGCACACAAATAGTATAAACTCTGCAATGTGTTTCACCATGTTTATAATGCTAGTGCTTCCATTTATGAAAGATGTTGTGAAACTTGAAAGGGGTCAGAAAGGATTTACAAGGATGTTGCCAGGGTTGGAGGATTTGAGCTGTAGGGAGAGGTTGAATAGGCTGGGGCTGTTTTCCCTGGAGTGTCTGAGGCTGAGGGGTGACCTTATAGAGGTTTATAAAATTGTGAGGGGCACAGATAGGATAAATACACAAAGTGTCTTCCGTGGGGTGGGTGTCTTCCAGAACTAGAGGGCATAGGTTTAGGGTGAGAGGAGAAAGATATAAAACAGACCTGAAGGGCAACTTTTTCAGCAGAGTGTGGTACGTATATGGAAAGAGTTGCCAGAGGAAGTGCTGGAGGCGAATACAATTGCAAGATTTAAAAGGCATCTGGATGGGTATATGAACAGGAAGGGTTTGGAGGGATATGGGCCAGATGCCAGTTAGACTGAAGGGTCTGTTTCCATGCTTTACATCTCTCTGTCACTATGACTCTAAGTAACCTTATATTTCTCATTGTGGCTCTCCAGTGGCCGGGAAATGTTTGGTGTTGTCACATGAAAAGTCATCTAGATGGGCATATGTATAGGAAGGGGTTAGAGGGATATGGGCCAAATGTTGGCAAATAGGACTAGATTAATTTAAGACATCTGGATGGCATGGACAAGTTAGACCAAAGGGTCTGTTTCCGTGCTGTAAATCTCTACGACTCTATGACTGTATGTATCCTTGAGACCTTATTTGGATTGAGGTGACCTTGAATTTGCTCCTGAAATGGTATAACTGTTAATCTGAAGCTTTCTTTACTTTGGGGGTGTACAGAAGTGCCTGCCATTGGCAATTGTAAAGCCATCAGAAAAAGAATTCTGAACAGCACAGGAACAGGTCCTTCAGCCCATGATGAATTCTAATGTGCTGCCTTCACAACAGGCAGCATTGTCATGATTGTCTATTCTGCCCTATGCCTGATTCTAGATACAAGTTCACTCTGATCATAGTTACATGTAAGTAGATCTATCAGTCTATTCCCCACGCCTGTCCAACCTGGCAAAGAGACATTTTCCAAATTGAAGCTCAAAATATCCAAACAGTGACTGTCACATCTTGAAATCAAATAAAAAAATCTTCAAAGATAGCCAGTGAACTATTAGAATTAATAGAAAGAGGTAGATGGTAACCTTAAGCTGTGGGAAAGCTTATATATTCCAATCTGCTGGTCCCTCAAATCGCCATAACAACATCCAAATTTGGGTAACCGGATGTTGGTTAAGAGTTTCTTTCTCTGTTGAATTTATCTGCTGATGTTACATAGATTCCCCCCTGTAAATTTCAGCTTCATTGTGATTACATGTTCACACATCTGATGGCCCAGATATTTTGATGCCAAAGGGTCATTTATGAATGTAGACTGGAGTTGCTTGTCCAGGCCATGCAGAATCCAAGACACAGCAGGATCTGTGGGAATTGCTTGGGAAATTTAAGATTCTGGTGGGCAATTCCCCTGTGGCTGGAGCTCTTAAACAAAATCCAACAAGGTCAGAGAATTCAGAAGATTCCAAATCTGTCCAGTTTAATAGCTACCTAAGAAAGATTAGAGGGTTAAAAACCTACTCTAAATCCTGAGCAACTATTAACCTGAACATCTGAATCACCAATTCATGAGCTTACTGATTTACCGACTCACTACTCACCTTTCCAACTACATTGCACCAACACCTTACAATGTCCCAGACCCTTGATATTCACATCCCCAACCAAAATCACCACTCATCAAAAATAATTCCATTACCCCCATCCTTCATGGACCTGACATCCCTGAAGCCTTGACTTCCAAACTAATCAGAACCAAACACACCCAATATTAGCCTGACCTCGTCCTCGGACTTGACACTCAACAATGCCAGCCTGATTCCCCACTGATAAAATGCCTCCTGACCTGACAAGCTCTTCCTCAATGCAGAACACACTGCTAGCTCCCATCCCATTGGTCTGACATCCTATACCCAGATGACTCCTCACTGCCTCATCCTGATGCTAGTCTTAACATTACCCCCTTCAAACTAAGCTTATCCTAAGTAGTCTATAACTTACCCAGCACTCTGGGACCTATCTGACTACTTACTTGGCACCCTCTATCCCTGGAATCCTACGCCTATTTCACCTTACCACCATGGAGGACGGGAAAAATTTCTGGCTGTAACAGCTGCTCCTTTTTTGAGGTATTTCAGACGTTGGAGGTGATTTCCTTGAATTCGAAGAGCAGCAATTAATGTTTTATATGCTGTTGCATTGTTTTGGAACTTTGGAGAAAAAAATGTCAAAACAACAGCAATTTTAAAAGGGAGAAGAACAGACAAAGGAAGCACATGGTGAGGTCAGTGCAGGAGAGGGAGAGAGAGAAAGAAACCCACATTGCTAACTGACAGAGTTAGCAATTGCTGCCTTTGCTGTTGAATTCATGCATTGCTGGACATTGGAGTGTGTCTGGAAAAATTAAAAAAAACAGTGAACTTCACAGCTGATCTTGGAGGAACCTGTCAGGGAGTGTCACAGCATAGAAGTGGAGATATGGATTTTAAGCGTGGCCTTAAAATAAGTCTGCAGTAGTGAGTAGAGTGGGTTCTTTCTTGATTATATGTTTTATTGAGCTATGTCTCTTGATTAAACTTAAAATATAAGCCATAAGTATTCATTTAACATGGAGCTGTGTTTTGTTGAGAAATAGACAGTGCTATTTTCTGGGTCTGTAGATTGAAAGAAGCAAAAATGACCTATAGGAGAGTGACATGCTCTTCTTGTCAGATGTGGGAGTTTAGGGAGAGTTTACGGGTTACTGAGGAGTATATATGCAATAAATGACATTGGTTGTGAATCCTATTGGATTGAAAGGATCGATTGGAGAGGCAGTTAGAGGCAATGAGGAATCTACAAGAGCAAGGGGATATGATGGATGGCAGTTATGGGAAGGAGGGAGGTCTCAGATACAGTCACATAGATGGGTTAACTCCAGGAAAGGTAAGAGAGGTAGGCAGTTAGTGCAGGAGTCTTCTGTGGCAATCCCAATTTCAAACAAGTATGCTGTTTTGGAAAATGTAGGAGGTAATGGATTCTCATAGGAGTGTAGCATGAACAGCCAAGTTTCTGGTATTAAGACTGGTTCTAATGTAATGAAAGGTACGTCAGGTTCCAAGTGATTGATTGTGTTAGGGGACTCTCTAGTCCAAGGTACAGACTGACGTTTCTGTGCCCATCAGTGAAAAATCAGAAAGGTGTGTTGCTTTCCTGGTCTCAAGATCAAGGATATCTCAGAGATGGTGCAGAATATTCTCAAGGGGGAGAGGGGCTAGTAGGAGGTCATTGTATACATTGGAACCAATGACATAGGAAAGGAAAAGGTTGAGATTCTGAAGGGAGATTTCAGAGAGTTAGGCAGGGATTTAAAAAGGAGGTCCTCGAGAGTAGTAATATCTGGATTACTCCTGGTGCTATGATCTATTGAGGGCAGGAATAGGAGGATAGGCTGAGGAGCTGGTGTATGGCAAAAGGATTCCCATTTTTAGATCATTAGAAGCCGTTTTGGGGTAGAAGTGACCTGTACAAGAAAGACGGATTGCATCTAAATTGGAAGGGGACTAATATATTGGCAGGGAGATTTGCTAGAGCTGCTCGGGAGAATTTAAACTAATAAGGTTGGGGGGGGGGTGGATGGGAGTTAGGACCCAAGGAGATAGTGAGGCAAGATTTCAATCTGAGACTGGTTCAGTTGAGAACAAAGGCGAGTCAAACAGTCAGGGCAGACAAAGCAGAAAACAAGGTAGGACTGATAAATTTAACTGCATTTATTCAATGCAAGAGGCTGAGCAGGGAAGGCAGATGAACTCAGGGCTTGGTTAGTAACATGGCTCAGGGATATCATAGCAATTACGGAAACATGGCTCAGGGATGGTCACGACTGGCAGCTTAACATTCCAGGATACGGATGTTACAGGAGGGAAAGAAAGGGAGGCAAGAGATGAGGGGGAGTGGCATTTTTGATAAGGGATAGCATTACAGCCGTACTGAGGGAGATATTTATGGAAATACATCCAGGGAAGTTATTTGGGTGGAACTGAGAAATAAGAAAGGGATGATCACCTTATTGGTATTGTATTATAGACCCCCCCCAATAGTCAGAGGGAAATTGAGAAACAAATTTGTAAGGAGATCTCAATTATCTGTAAGAATAATAGGGTGGTAATGGTAGGGGATTTTAACTTTCCAAACATAGACTGGGACTGACATAGGGTTTAGATGGAGAGGAATTTGTTAAGTGTGTGCAAGAACATTTTCTGATTCAGTTTGTGGATGTACCTACTAGCGAAGGTGCAAAGCTTAACCTACTCTTAGGAAATAAGGCAGAACAGGTGACTGAGGTGTCAGTGAGGGAGCACTTTGGGGCCAGCGACCATAATTCTATTAGCTTTAAAATGATGATGGAAACGGATAGACCAGATCTAAAAGTTGACGTTCTAAATTGGAGGAAGGCCAATTTTGATGTATTAGGCAGAAACTTTCAAAAGCTGATTGGGCGCAGAAGTCCGCTGGAAAATGGGAAGCCTTCAGAAATTAAATAACGAGAGTCCAGAGAAAGTTTTCCTGTTCAGGTGAAAGGAAATGCTAGTAAGTATTGGGAATGTTGGATGACTAAAGAAATTGAGGGTTTGATTAAGAGAAAGCAGGATGCATATGTATAGACAGGAAAGATCGAGTGAATTATTAGAAGAGTATAAATGCAATAGGAGTATACTTAAGAGAGAAATCAGGATGGCAATAAAGGAATATGAAATAGCTTTGGCAAATTGAATTAAGGAGAATCCAAAGGGTTTTTACAAATACGTTAAGGACAAAAAGGTAATTCTGGAGAGAGTAGGGCCCCTCAAAGATCAGCAAAGTGGCCTGTGTGTGGAGCCACAGGAGATTGAGCAGATACTAAACAAGTATTTTGCATCAATATTAATTGTGGAAAAGGACATGGAAGATATAGAATGTAGGGAAATAAATGGTGACATCTTGAAAAATGTCCACATTACAGAGGAGGAAGTGCTGGATGTCTTGAAGCACATAAAAGTGGATAAATCCCCACGACCTGATCAGGTGTACCCTAGAACTGGGCAACAAGGTGGCACAGTGGTTAGCACTGCTGCCTCACAGCTCCAGAGATTCGGGTTCAATTCTCACGTCAGGCAACTCTCTGTGTGGAGTTTGCACATTCTCCCCGTGTCTGCGTGGGTTTCCTCCGGGTGCTCCGGTTTCCTCCCACAATCCAAAAAATGTGCAGGTTAGGTGAATTGGCCATGCTAAATTGCCTGGAGTGTTAGGTGAAGGAGTAAATGTAGGGGAATGGGTCTGGGTGGGTTGCACTTCAGCGTGTCGGTGTGGACTTGTTGGGCCGAAGGGCCTGTTTCCACACTGTAAGTATTCTAAACTCTGTGGGAAGCTAGGGAAGTGATTGATGGGCCTCTTACTGAGATATTTGTGTCATCAATCGTCACAGGTGATGTGCCAGAAGATTGGAGATTGGCGTACAAGGTGCCACTGTTTAAGCAAGGTGGTAAGGACAAGCCAGGGAATTATAGACCAGTGAGCCTGACATTGGTGGTGGGCAAGTTGTTGGAGGAAATCCTGAGGGACAGGATGTACATATATTTGGAAAGGCAAGGACTGATTAGGGATAGTCAACATGGCTTTATGTGTGGGAAATCATGTCTCACAAACTTGATTGAGTTTTTTGAAGAAGTAACAAAGAGGATTGATGAGGGTAGAGCGTAGACGTGATTGTGAACTTCAGTAAGGCATTCAACAAGGTTCTCCATGGGAGACTGGTGAGCAAGGTTAGATCTCATGTAATACAGGAGAACTCACCATTTGGATACAGAACTGGCTCAAAGGTAGAAAACAGAGGGTGGTGGTGGAGGGTTGTTTTTCAGATTGGAGGCCTGTGACTAGTGGAGTGCCACAAGGATTGGTGCTGGGTTCATTACTTTTCATCATTTATATAAATGATTTGGATGTGAGCATAAGAGGCATACTTAGTAAGTTTGCTGATGACACCAAAATTGGAGGTGTAGTGGACAGCAAAGAAGATTACCTCAGATTACAGTGGGATCTTGATCAGATGGGCCAATGGACTGTGAAGTGGCAGATGGAGTCTAATTTAGGTAAATGTGAGGTGCTGCATTTTGGGAAAGCAAACCTTAGCAGGACTTATATACTTAATGGTCAGGTCCTAGAGAGTGTTGCTGAATGACGAGACCTTGGAGTGCAAGTTCATAGCTCCTTGAAAGTGGAGTTGCAGGTAGATAGGATAGTAAAGAAGGTGATTGGTATGCTTTCCTTTACTGCTCAGAGTATTGAGTACAGGAGTTGGGATGTCATGTTGCGGCTGTACAGGACATTGGTTAGGCCACTGTTGAAATATTGCGTGCGACTCTGGTCTCCTTCCTATCGGAAAGATTGTGAAACTTGAAAGGGTTCAGAAAAGATTTACAAGGATGTTGCCAGGGTTGGAGGATTTTAACTATAAGGAGAGGTTGAATAGGCTAGGTTTGTTTTCCCTGGAGTGCAGAGGCTGAGGGGTGACCTTTTAGAGGTTTATAAAAGCATGAGGGGCATGGATAGGATAAATAGACAAAGTCTTTTCCCTGGGGTTGCCGAGTCCAGAAGTAGAGGGCATAGGTTTAGGGTGGGAGGAGAAAGATAGAAAAGAGACCTAAGAGGCAACCTTTTCACTCAGAGGGTGATATGTGTATGGAATGAGCAGCCAGACGAAGTGGTGGAGACTAGTTCAATTGCATCATTTGAAAGGCATCTGGATGGGTATATGAATAGGAAGGGTTTGGAGGGATATGGGCCAGGTGCTGGCAGGTGGGACTAGATTGGGTTGGGATACCTGGTCAGCGTGGATGATTGGACTGAGGGGTCTGTTTCCATGCTGTACATTTCTATGACTCTATGTATCCAAGCTCCACACTCGTCTTGCATATTTCCTTTTCACAGGAACTACCAAGATGGCTGACTGTTTTTCTGGGGATTTAAGTCACACAACATGGCACACTGCCCAGTACAAAAGAGGATGTGGTTTCGACAAAGAATTTCTTCACTGTTAAGTTTGTAGATATCTGGAGAGGTTTATAAGAAGAAGCCCCCTATCAAATAAACTCAAGTGCAGAAGACATCTCAAGATCAGTGGCTGCATTTTAGTTTGATCAGGGATGAATATCAAATGTTTGATATTTATCTGAATATCATGGCTAAGTTGTTATATTGTAAGAGGATCAATGTGGAGTATTTAAAGACTTGTGTGTAGAATGCATTTAGCAGTGCATTAGTGCTGTAAAGTCAATCTTGCTGAATAATAAAGCATAACTGGGGTGGCAAGGTTAGTACTGCTGCCTCACAGTGGTAGGGACTTGAGTTTGGTTCCAGCCTTCGACCACTGTCTGTGTGGAATTGTATGTTCTCCCCATGTCTGTGTGGTGTTCCTCTGGGCACTTTGGTTTCCTCCCACAATGCAAAAATGTGCAGGTTAGGTGGATTGGCCATGCTAAATTGCCCATCGTGTGGAGGGATGTCCAGGCTAGGTGCATTAACCATGGGATATGCATGGTTATAGGAATGGGGTGGGTCTGGGCGGGATGCTCTTCAGTGGATTGGTGTGGATTTGATGGGCTGAATGGCCTGCTTCCACACCGAATGGATTCTATGAGATCGTTTCTGCAAGGAACATAGTAGGAATGCTGTCTCATTGGAGAGATAACTGGTGATAGTTTAACTTTAAGATCACCATGCCTCAGGTAAGGGGAAATGTTGAGAAGGAGAGTTCTTTAGAGTAACCTCAGCCAGTGCAGAAGTTAAACCCATGTGGTTAGCATTACTCTGCATCACAAACCAGCTGTCCACCTATTTGAACCCCAGGATCATAATATGAATTATGGGAGAGATGAGAATGGCAAGGGAGGGGCAAAACACTGAATTGTATGGGATGAGAGAAGTATCATCAACAGGATACAATTCCATGGTTGGGCATGATTGGAATGTTGCATCAGAAATAGGTGATATCATGGAATTAGTGAAATGAGGAAAAATGGTGGAAACAATTATTTGATACAACATAATGTTTGAAAGCTATTCTTTGTGCTCAAAATGAAGATTTCCTTGATTTTATGAGAAAGATTCATAAGAATAAATTAGCATCAATTGTATAGATTTGATAGATAGCATTTGTATTCTCCAGAATTTCTCTACAGTTTAAAGAACATAATTTATATTTCTCTGTACTTTTGACTGTGTACTGAAATGGGGAAAGGTTGATTGTTAAATAAAAAGGCAAGCATTGTGGAAAAGATTGCTGCACATTTTAAAATAATCTACCTGACCCACGAGACTATTTGTTTAAGCAGTGAAGGAAGTGACTGTAGACAAACAGGGGTCATGGGAGATTTCGTCAGCAACAATTAACTGATTAGTCTGTGGTGTGTTGACTCTTGACAAAGGCCTTTTGCCTGTCTTCACAACTATGTTTTATTTCGTCACAACTATGCAATTGGCTCCCAGGTAGCTAAATAGCTGTGGGTGTGAATGTTTGGGAAGAAGCCATTTGACATCTGAAAAGGATAAAAACTACTTTCCACTGCAATGAAAAAAACCTCAAGCCTGAAAAAAGCCAATTTATTTCCCCTTAATTTACTGTAAGCTGTAGCTTTTAATCAAAGACTTTATAAGTGTGAACTTGTGCCTCATGCAAACAAATGATAGTATCTGGAGAAGGAAGATGGAGGAGCAACAGGTTCTAACAAGCCAAGATAATCATCTCAGTGAACTGCATAGATAGGAACTGTTTGCCCATAACACCTATGTTTTGTTTGTGTCAGCAGTGGGATTTTTAAAAGAAGGGGGTAGGCTTTTAACTAGCAGAGGAGAAAGTGAGGACTGCAGATGCTGGAGTATCAGAGCTGAAAATGTGTTGCTGGAAAAGCGCAGCAGGTCAGGCAGCATCCAAGGAACAGGAGAATCGACGTTTCAGGCATCAGCCCTTCTTCAGGAATGTCATTCCTGAAGAAGGGCTGATGCCCAAAACTTCAATTCTCCTGTTCCTTGGATGCTGCCTGACCTGCTGCGCTTTTCTAGCAACACATTTTCAGCTCTTTTAACTAGCAGAACCATATGTTGACAATTCATATTTATTTATCTGTAGCTAGCATCTATTTATTTATTATAAATAATAATAAGTTTATTATAATAATTATATTTATTATTCAATTAGTTATATTATGTGCTGTATAGAAAATTGGCCTGACCTTTCTAACAAGCTGATTCCAAATGACAGGTAAATTGAGTAATTTTGCAAATGGCATTTGCATACAGTCTTTAATTTTTGTGATGATTCTAAGAATAAAATAACTTGATTTTAAATGTGCTACACCAGTGAATTGTAGCAACAGTCAAACTGCTTGAATGAGACATTTTGATTCTATGAAAATGTTTAGTGAAAGATTAACTCAAAATTCTGCACTTAAACTACTGTTGTAATGAAGATTGTAATCTGATTTCAAATACTTTGCAAGTGTCAACCAGTAAAGTACAGGAAGTCAATATATAAAAAGCTAAAAGCAACATAAATCTATTCACATTAATAAATTTGGCATTCTGTTTTCACTGCAAGAAGTATGTGTCAAGTGAATACAACTAATGTATGCAGGAGATATTCATGTGATATATACATGGGATTATATAGGTACATAATACGTAGGGTACATAGGTAGACAAGCAGAAAACCAAGTGAAAGTTTTAAGTTGACATGCACTGTAGAAGACAGGTGTGAACCACAACAGATGAAATAGTATCACAAACTGAAATGGATGTTGTGTAATTGCCTACAAAGATTGGAGAGGATGACTTGGTATAAAGGCTATGTTGGTCAATGACTCCAAGATGTCTTTTTCATCTTACCAAAATTTTCTAATGCAATTTACAAGTTAAGAAGTATAGATACAGGAATACTTCATGCACTTTGATATAATATGATCCTTTTTTTTCTACTCACATACCATCACCATAATTCAATCCATCAAACAACCCAAATCAGAAAAGTTACAGGATGTAATTAAACAACCACAATTGTACAAGGCACTGGAACAGTGAAATGACATCTGAAGAGATCAGGAGAGGGAGAGACCAGATTTACCTCAGAGGTTGGATAATGACATAAAAATTTCCTAAGTTTCAAAAATATTGTTAGTTTATACTGAAGTTGAAGAAATATCTATGTAAATGTGTGAACAGGCCATAAAATTCAAATAACTGGGAAAAATATTTACTTGATTTGTTAATAGAACAACATTAGGTAAAATATATTAGGTAGGTAATTGTTTAAACATTTTCACTGTCTTATAAGGCATATTTTGTGTTCCAATTATTAAATCCTCAATGATAATACATAGAGATAATCTAGAGTTATCTAGCACAGAAACAGACTCTTCAGTCCAACTCCTCTATGCCAATCAGATATCCTAAACTGATTTGATCCAACATGTGGCCCATATCCCTCCAAACCCTTGCCATTCATGTTCCCATCCAGATGCATTTTAAACATTCTCATTCTACCTGCCTCCACCATCTCATCTGGCAGCTCATTCCACATACAAACCATTTTCTGCATGAAAAGATGACCCCTCAAGTCCCTTTTAAATCTTTCCTCTCTCACCTTAAACCTATGTCCACGAGTTGTGGACTAACCGGCCTTGGGAAACAAGTCATAACTATTCACCCTATCTACGCCCGTCGTGATTTTATTCACCTTTATAAAGTCACCCCCTCAGCCTCCTACATGTTTAGTTGAGAGACCAGAATGTGATTTAATTGTCTGTTAGTGCCTTCTATGTTCCCTCCTATATCAGAGCTATCTGGGTACACCCAAACTCAATATGTTTTTATTCTTCATGATGAAGAAGCAATTCATAGTTACTTGACCTTTCCTTCAGGTTGGCTGATTGCAGATCAAGATTTCACTATATATATTACAAAATAGCAAGAATTGTGTTCGAGCACTTCATGGTACTGCATGGTAAATTGGTAGCCACTCAGAAGCATACTGAGTTTCCACATTCAGGTTTCATTTTGTGTGGCGTTGCCTACTTTCGTGCCAAAGAGTGGGAACTATAGCATCTGATCAATGAAAGGTTGCAGCAGAAGAGTAAGGTTAATGGACCGGCAGTAAATTGTCACAATTTGGGGTTTCCGCCGACGTATTAATTTAATTTTACGAGTTATATGTCGATGTGGTTGCCTAACAAGTTGTAAACATAAATCCCATCGCGTTAAAAAGGAACTCTCGGAAGTTTTAATAGTTTGAGACACTATGAAAACATTCGAACTAATCTTTCACAGTTGGAGGTGGGTGAAAAGAATTAGGGGCTAGAGTCAGCGATACATTGCCGGGATATTTGTGTTAATACTATAGAACTGAACTAAACAATGACTTCTTTATTCTCCTCTCCTTTGCTGGATCCTTCAACATGTCCCGGTAATTTTGGAGCTGTTAGAGTACAACAATTTGGTCTGTCGTTATTTACACAAATTGTGCATCGGGATGTTTTTTTATGTTAGCCAACTCCTGACCAGTTGGTAAAAGAAACATAAAGAACTGCAGATACTGGAATTCTGAAAGAAAAACAGAATATTGGAGAAACAGAATCAAGTCTGGCAGCTTCTGTAAAGAGTGGAAAGAAGTGATCGTTTCAAGCGCAATGACGGTTCGTCAGAGCAATGGTCACGACTGGAAACGTTAGCTGTTTTCTCGCCACATATGCTTCTCCAGCCCTCGTTTTTGATCCTGATTAGAGGTTTCGGTCAGTCATTGTCAAGTGACAGTTAACATAAAACAACGATTTGTCTAATTTTACAACAGCAGCTGTTGGTCCCTTGACAAGTGCTTAGTCCTGACAAGTTCGATCTAAATTCAGAACGTCACCTGGGTAAAATTTGTTTTAAAAATATAGTCGACACTGTCACGTTGAACTGCGGTGCACGAAGTACTGAACTCTGTGCAATCTCGACTGCACGAAAAAACTGTTTCACATGACTTTTGCAGATGAAGTCGGATACAAACTTGCTGCGCGTAAGAGAACCGTTTGACTTACCGGTGTTTCTCAGCTTTTTATTCCTAATGACAGAGACAATGACGAGGAAATTTCCCAGGATGTCCACGGCGGTGGTGAAGATCAGCACGCTGGACAGCGCAGTCACTGTCCAGGCAGCTCGGGAACTCCCTCCCAGCACGGCAGAGCCGGCCACAGCGGAACCATTCCTCATCGACACGTTTTCCGGCATAATCGGAACTTTTCACCCGCTCATTTAAGAACGGAACGGGTTGAAAAAAAAAAGTCGAACTGAATCTTATAGAAATAACCAGATCTTTACCGTGATCTTGCCATATGGAAAAGACTAACTGACTAACCCGGTTAGAGTGGCGAAGTTTTTAATGGATGGAAATCTATTACGCCAGCTAGTTATGCATTCACTATTGATCAGATCGAAGTCGGCATCCACATCTTTTATCTCTGCCTTCCGCACTTTCTCGCTTTCCGCCAAGAAGCAACCTCTCGACCTGCTGCCAGAATGATGAATTAGGGGCATAGGCCAGCTGATCTAATAACTATCGGAAGGGGGTCAAGGATCAAATGGCGAGTTGCACTGGATAGGGAAATCGCTGGAGACGCGAAGCCTCAACCCATGGGGGAAGGATTGAGGTTGGAAGGGCGAGTCCGAGCTGAATAGAGCTGTCAGGCTCAAGTCTGACCCTATTGTGTCAACCACAGTGATGGGAGCTCTCTGCACATTAACACTTCAAATACGAGATCACGATCTTAAAGACAGCCACTCCACTGCCGCCACATTAGTTATATAATGAGAGAGATGCGGAGAGTAAATTAGCGATTTCTGCCCCAGTAACATTGCCAGGCCAAATTTAGTGGTTTCAACCCGACAGCCGCGCTCCTGCCCAGTTAGAGAAACAAAGCACGTCCAATGGCAGAAATCCCATTTCGATGTAACAACAAAATCTTTTATACAGGAGTCTGAGAGGTAAAAGTGTTCGTGTAATTGATTAAAAATTACCTGACAATCCATTTTCCCGTCACCATCAGTCACATTCACAATGCCAGGTAACTACCGCAGATGTCGGTGAAGGGCAGGGTGCAGTTTAAGACTTCTCCCCGTTGTCAGACTTTACAGCGGAATAGATGTGTTTTAACATAAACTAATACCAGAGTAGAGTGATTGTTCCTGGGGATTAAGAATTGTGGATAGATACTTTTAAAATCATTCCAGACTTTGAGGAATTGAATTCGCTATTGTAAGCAGTTGGTCAAAAGTCTTGGGAATGGCACCAGATTGCTTCGATTTTTTTTCCATAGAAGTCTTTAATTCTCCGTCTTCCTTCAACAACTCTTTAAAATCAAGGATTTAGTCACTCTTTCTACTCGTACCTGGCTTCATGAGCCTCATACATATTTCTGTGAAGCTGCATTAAACAGTTGCCTATTTTAAGGGATCATATTGCCTAACAATAACAGTATGCATTTATATAGCAACCTTACAATCATAAAAAAGTCTCGAAGATTTCCATTGAAGCATTACCATAGTTCCTTGAAAGTGGAGTTGCAGGTAGATAGGATAGCAAAGAAGGCATTGGGTATGCCTTTCTTTATCAGAGTATTGAGTACAACAGTTGGGAGGTCATGTTGCGGCTGTATAGGACATTGTCTCGGCCACCTTTGGACTAGTGCATGCAATTCTGGTCTCTTTCCTATCGGAAAGATGTTATGAAACTTGAAAAGATTCAGAAAAGATTTACAAGAATGTTGCCAGGATTGGAGGATTTCAGCTATTAGGAGAGGTTGAATAGGCTAGGTTTGTTTTTCCTGGAGTGTCGGAGGTTGAGGGGTGACCTTATAGAGATTTATAAAATCATGAGGGGCAGAGATAGGATAAATAGACAAAGTCTCTTCCGTGGGGTGGGGACGTCCGGAACAAGAAGGCATAGGTTTAAGGTGAGGGGAAAGAGACCTAAGGGACAACTTTTTCACTCAGAGAGTGATACATGTATGGAATGAGCTGCCAGAGGAAGTGTTGGAGATGAGTACAATTGCAAGATTTAAAAGACATCTGGATGGATATATGAATTGGAAGGGTTTGGAGGGATATGGGCAGGGTGCTAGTAGGTGGGATTAGATCGGGTTGGGATATCTGGTTGGTATGGACAAGTTGGACTGAAGGGTCTGTTTCTGTGCTGTCCATCTCTATGACTCTATGAATCATTCCCAGATTGTTCAGCTGAAGTTATCTGAAGATAAGCAGAGATCGCATTCACAGATTACTATTGTATGTGGCCAGCAATGTTGAATAAGAACCAAGAGATTTTAATAACACTTTTTTTCTGTTTAATAAACAGACCAAAGCATATTTCTAATCAGATCTTTTCTGTAAAGTTGCTGCTTCAGTCAGAGTGCAACGGACGATTGTGGAGGGACCAGCCCATTAGTAGCCACTGTTTAAACTAAAGGACCTAGCTTGTGAAAATAATTGGTGCCCTGTTTCAGAAAGGACAAAGTCCTACCAAGAAAGATCAGTTCAGAAGCAACTTCTATTAGCAGCATAGAGAAAGAAATTTATCTCCCATTTATTTTTTTACAAAAAACATTTTGTTCAGCAAATACAAAATGAATTTCTCAAGATCAGTGTAAAATTAATTGAGCTAATAATTAGAGAATCTAACTTTCCACAGTAAAATATTTTGTTTGTGGTTTCTGGATGACCAAGCACTGCATATCTTCTCAAAGCTGAAATATTAGCTTTTGCTCCTAGATTCTAAAATTTAGCTGCAATCTTAAATTAATTTAAAAATACTTCTGGTTGTAATTAAGTCCTAGTGATGAGAAAGATGTGTTCTCTGATTCATATTTCTACACGTAATGAAACCAATAGCTGGTGTTCAGACTCCTAATAGGATTTTGTACATTTTAGTTGAATTAATAATCTTTAAGTGAAAACAAAGCCATTGTTGAAAGCAGGGGATTTTGTTACAAGATTTTTTTAAATTTTGCATTTGTCGGAACAAATAAAAAAAGTGCTAAATTTCAAAAGGAATATCAATTTAAAATACATGTGAAAAAGGGTTCAGATTGGTTGGTAAGTAGACTCTAGCAGATGCATTACAATGGGGAATACACCAGTGAACAATTACATCAAAGCTTTTCTTCATATCAAAAAAGGCAAATTGAAACTGATTTGTTGGGCTATGCCATGGGAAATGCGACAGGAAACTCTGTTCTCTGAACTTTTGCTAATTGAAACAGTGCAAGGCCTGGCCAATATTTTTCCTACAAAGGACCAGAACCTTCATTAGAATATGGGTCATTTCCAGCAAGATACATGAGCCACATATTGTAAGCCTAACTGTTAATTTTAAACTGGTTGTTAATGAAATACTCGGCACACTCAGGGTTGTTTAGTAGGTTGTAAAGTTCAGAACCTATGGTACTTAGGTATATTTTTCCATGATTGGGCAGCATTTACTGAGCATTCAAACCAACTAACTATCCAAGAAACTTCTATCAACTCACCCATCAAACTGTATTTCCACATAGCTGCTTCATAAATGCACTACATTTAACCCATTTTAACCCCACCTCCCAACTCCATGGGCCTTCCCAACTCACCCACTCAACCCACATACCTGCTTGCTCACTCACCCATTCACCTGCTATCATATTCACTCACTGAACTACTCACTGAAATATTTGGAACTTTAAAAGCTTTGCTGAATACAGCAACTACTAAAGTGAAAAGGACACATACCCTCTCTTCTTCCATCTCTCCTTGTAACCTATAGTGTCTTCTTTGAGAGGCTAAGATATGTGTCAGAGAGTTATGTCACACTAATCTTTAGGAGCTGCATCAGTGCACTCTGCATCCAGCTGAGATTCAGATTTATGACATTCATTAGATCTGTCAAGTATAATTCAACTGAAACTGCACAACACCTTGTATAAAATGGTATCAATTTTACAATGAAATCAAAATCCAGGGTAGATTGTATGAGTTAGAATTTCCAATAAAGAATGCTTTGGGATTGGGCATATGTCAGAAACTCAGAGATTACAATCACCATGCCTCTAAAATTACTTCATGGATTGATTGTGCCATCCACACTGACCACCTTTTCCAATCTCTTGATATACTGTCCTGATGATTCATGTAACTTTTCCTCAAGAGTTCTAAATGAAAATGTTTACTGCACAGTCTGAAGTCTATATTTCAGTGTATTTTGTTCTTTATTACATATTAAAATTTTAAAAAGCTGGAAATACTCTGAGGGTTAGACAGTATCTGTGTAGAAAGAAACAACGTTAAGTACCCAATTCTTCCAGTTAGCATTGTGGGAGTGCACAGAGGATGCAAAGAGGAGGCTAACAAACCTAACAAAGAAACAATGTCTGGAAGTCATTCAAGTTGTGTGATGATACCTCAAATTAATTTCAACTCATCTGGCCAGGTGAGCGTCATTGAAATTGGCAGGTTTACAGTCCTGCAGATAATCAATTATCATGATCATGGGACGCTGTAGAGATTGCTGAGCCAAAGCATTAGGCACAGCCAGACATCACAGCAGACTTACACTAGAGGTCTATAATCAGTTACAGTAGTTTGCTGCATTGATAGAACTGAATAACCAATTTCCAACAGGCCTCCAATTAAGTGTAAACATGGACGTAGAAACTGATGCAGATTGATGAATACTACTGGACCATGACAGAAGAATGACATTGTGTACATACCTGCGTGTATGTGAGAACCACGTTCTCAACGATAAGGAGTGGGGAAGAACTGGAGTTGGTGGACCACTCTCACCTGATTTGATTCTAATAGAAGATGAAGGGCATGGAAATAGGATGAGTTTCAGTGGAGAAGTCAGTTGCTGAGGCCGATGAGTGTGTGAAGACAACAGAGAACATATAACATGATGGATGCAAGCAAACTAACTATGGCACCTCTGTAAACCCTGATGAACGCTGGGATCTCCATATTGACAGGAAACAGAACTTGATTGAAGATGCAGTATGATAACATCATTACTCCTGTCTCTCTCACACAGGTCTCTGACTCGATACAAAACTGATGATAGTTATGGCAAAGCAAGATTAAGAGGATGATTTAAAATCCACTACTATCACATGCACTCTTAATTCAGTGGGCACTGACATGCAATTAGAATGGTTGTAAGAGCTGGTGATCATGGCAAAGATGTACATGAATAGCTAATATGAGTACTATTCGCTCCCCATCAGAGGCTGAGGATGGGTACAGTGATACTTAGCTCCACTCTTATGGTAAACCTAAGCAGTCACAGTTAAAACGGCAAATGCTGAACAATAACTTGAAACCTATTGATATCTGGCACAAGGATTCCTGGCACAGAGGGAGTCTGTCCATATGTTGAATGGGACAATATCTCCAGTATGTGAGCACCTGCAATTGCCCACTGAGAGAGAATGAAGACCATACTGTTGCTTAAAACTAATCATATTGATGTAGGAGGTGTGAGAAAGCACTGTATAGCATTATCCATGAACTATGTTGACTGATAGCTAGGCAAGATGGTATTGAGTTGCCTGGGCAGATTGCCAGGTGACTAACTAATCTGGATAAGCAGAAAAGGGCAGATAGGAGTTGAAAAGTCAAAGAACATCTGTCTGAAGACCACATCAAGAAAAATGATGGAATAATGAGACCCATGGAACATTCTGATGAAAGATCAGAGACTTGAAATGTTAATTCTGTTTTTCTCTTCAACAATGTTGACAGACACATTGATCATTACTGGCATTGTTCTAAATGAAAAATCACACAACACCAGGTTATAGTCCAACAGGTTTAATTGGAAGCAAACTAGCTTTTGGAGCGCCGCTCCTTCATCAGGTGATTGTGGAGGACACAATTGTAAGACACAGAATTTATAGCAAAAGTTTACAGTGTGATGTAACTGAAATTATACATTGAAAAATACCTTGATTGCATGCTGAGTCTTTCATCTGTTTGAATACCATGATAGTTTCACTTGTTTCATGTGTAAGTCACAAAACATTTTTTTAGAAGTTGCATTCTCAGGTTAACTGTAATAATTGGTGTTAGCTAGACAATATGTTGAAGGTGTTAGCCCCCTGTGTTTTCTGTCTGTGCCATGAGGTTTAGATTTATTCTAATCTTAAAAAGTGAGATAACAGTGTTTTACATGAATTTGTGCAGTTTTTGAGCAAAGTACAATGTAACTCTGCAAGTACAAATTCACTCCACAAACGTATATGCATATGTGTGTGTGTGTTTGTGTGTGTGTGTCTGGGTTGGGGGGTTGTGAGTGTGAGAGAGAGTGTATATGTGTGTGTGAGTGTAGAGTGTCTTAAGTCTGTGAGGGGGTGCATGTGTGAGTGTGGGAGTGTGTGTGTGTGTCTGGGGTGGGGGAGGGTTGTTAGTGTCTGTGACTTAGAGTGTGTGCGTAGTGCAAAGTGGTCTAAGTCTCTGAGAGGACGCGTGTGGGAGTGTGTGTGTCTGTAATGGTGTGTGAGTGTCTGTGTATATGTGTGTTTGTGTGTATGTGTGTGTATAGGAGTGCCTGTATGTGTGTGTATGTGTGTGTGTGTGTGTGAGAGTGTGAGTGTGTGTGTATGTGTGTGTATGTGTGTGTGTGTGTGTGTATATAGTGCAATGGTGGTCACCTGTATTCCTGATGAAGGGATTTTGCCCAAAACACCGATTTTACTGCTCCTCGGATGCTGCCTGAACTCCTGTGCTTTTCCAGCACCACTCTAATCTGGACTCTGTGTGACATAAACCCAAGGTCCCGGTTGAGGCCCTCCCTATGGGTATGGAACTTATCTATCAGCCTCTGCTCGGCCACTTTTCGCTGTTGCCTGTCCCAAACTCTGCCTTGGAGGATGGTCACCCAAATGTCCTGGACCGCTCAAGTGTTCCCCAACTGGGAGGGAACACTCCTGTCTGTTGATTGTTGTGCGGTGCCCATTCCTCCGTTGTCGTAGCCTTTGCTCGGTTTCTCCAATGTACCATGCCTCCGGGCATCCTTGCCTGCAACGTATAAGATAGACAATGTTGGCTGAGTCACATAAGTACCTGCCACGTACCTCAACCGGGTGACCACTATTGCATTATACACACGCACTCCTATACACATATATACACATGGACACACATATAGACAGACACGCACACAGATACTCACACAACCTTACAACCACACACACTCCCACACTCACATATGCATCTTCTCAGAGACTTAGACCACTCTACACTCATGCACACACATATATACTCTCTCTCTCACAGACACTTACAACTCCCCCAACCCCAGACACACACACTCCCACACTCACACATGCACCCCCTCACAGACTTAAGACACTCTACACTCACATACATACACATATACACTCTCTCTCTCACTCACAACCCCCCAACCCAGAGACACACACACACACACACACACATGCACACATATACGTTTGTGGGGTGAATTTGTACTTGCAGAGTTACATTGTACTTTGGTCAAAAACTGCATAAATTCATGTAAAACTCTGTTCTCTCACTTTTTAGATTAGAATCAATCTAAACATCATGGCACAGACAGAGAACATAGGGGGCTAACACCTTCAACATATTGTCTAGCTAACACCAATTATTACAGTTAACCTGAGAATGCAACTTTTAAAAAAATGTTTTGTAATTTTCACATGAAAGAAGTGAAACTATCATGGTATTCAAATAGATGAAAGACTCAACAGACAATCAAGTTATAAATGTTTGCTATAAGTTCTGTGCCTTACAATTGTGTCCTCCACAACCATCTAATGAAGGAGCGGTGCTCCGAAAGCTAGTGTGCTTCCAATTAAACCTGCTGGACTATAACCTGGTGCTGTGTGATTTTTAACTTTGTACACCACAGTCCATCACCAGCATTTCCAAATCATGACATTGTTCTGCACTTATTTGAATAACATGGAAGTTCTTCTCAGACTATTATTTTCCTTGATTGTGGATTCTCAACTCCTTTGACAATGACATAAGGAATCCTTAAAATTACAAATGCAGAAGCCCATCATGTACCAGAATGCACAAAGTCTCAGGACCCAGAGAAACATCCACACTGGTTATTTAGTGCACTGAAGCAGAAAAGGCAGTAATCTGTCTACTCATGAACCATAGGCTCCAACAAAGCGTTAAGTAGGAATATTTGGAAGTATTTGAATTAATTAACAGGTGGTACCTGGGTTCTCACTGAATGCATGTTTTTACACAATTTCAAAGTGCTACACGTATGTGCCAATTTAAAAGTTTGATTCGGTAAAATGTAAATGTCATCTCCTTATTTCTACACTAGTGGATTTTTAACCAAATACTTACAACTTATGATGTAGGATATATAACTGTATGCACAGAATACAGCAATGGTGAATACATCTTGTAGAATTCTGTAACAATGGGGCAACTGAAATGGTAAGGATGTGCATGAAAGGTCACCATCATTTCTGCAGGAACAAAACTGGATCATTTCTAAAGTAATTTTGTGGTGTACAAGTGAGTTTCATGCTTCACTGGTAAGATGTCAATGTTGTTGACATAACATCTGCTTGAGCCCAACCCTCCCCAACTCTTCCTCCACAAAGGCTGTGGCAGTTAGCTCCTCGCCCTTTAATGTTTCTCCCTGTGGATTGGCAGACTGGGCAGGATACACATGATGTCATGTATTATATATGCATCCATGTCTATCCAGCATCTGACTCTCATTTTCACAAAGGCTGTCGCCTGTTCATTGGTGGAATGCAGTTACTTGTCAGCAGCTATCAGTGTCTTCTGCCTCTTTGTTGGTGTTCTATACAATTATAACCATCTGTGTCTGTAATATAAAGCCTCTGTCACTCAGTCTCGATTCATAAATATACTTGGGCAACCTGAAGATCTGGGACTGTCTAAAGAAGTATTGGAATTGGTAAGTTCCTAGGAATTACGCATACAGCTGCAGGATACTTTTGTCATTATTGCAATCTATGTAAACGTTCAATGCAAACCTTCCCTGTTTACAGACACTCCTAGCTACTCAATGAAAGACATAATGGTTGCATGAATGGAGTGAATTACCCCAGGAGGGAGGACACATTAGTTGTGGGACTTTTACTTGAAGATTTTATTTGTGGTTTTATTAATTAGGTGTTTTCTTTGGGGATTTCATTTCAGAAGTGGTATGCATCGTGTTTTGTTTATCTGAGGGTATTATGTGGGGTCTTATTTGTGAGGGTCATGGTTCAGAAGAAAGCACTGAGGACAACCTCTCCTTGAGTCTGCTAGGAAGAAGTCATTAGGACAGAGTGGTGTAGACTCTAGGTCATAACACAGCTCCTAGACTGGGATGGGTTGGGTAAGAGGCAATATCTTGTGTGTTTTATAGATGGTTATATCCCCATTGCCTGACTGCCTCTGAGAAATGTAGCTGGTAATGGAAAAATTGCTTATCCTAAAGTATTCTCTCACTCTGTTGCTGCCCTTATGACCCTAATGCTCAGCCCATTACCACAGGCTGATAAAATTCTGTTTCATTCTGCACTGGGGTTTCCTGGCCTAAGTGCTTTCATTTCAGATTTCCAGCATCAGAAGTATTTTACTTTTGACCTGACAGATGTCCGTAAAACAGTATGAAATTCGAGAATGCTTAAAGTGCAGAGTTGGGCCTTACTTTATCTAGGACATGGAAAATGTAGGTCATGCAGGAACACATTTGGTATAGTTAAATTACATATTCACTGTGTATCTCAAAGAAAGGCTGCTCTTTTTCAAAAGAAAATTCTGAACAACATGATCCAATGCTGTAGCAGTTTGGACAGGATGTGACCTTTGGAAGGATGTGACCGGGATGTCCAAGATGACTGAGGCCTGGATTTTCACCATGATAGACAGCATCTCCATTGTTCTGAAAATGATGAAAACGATTAAAATTTGGAGATTGGGGTCTGCAGATAACCTCTTCTATTTTAGCAAATTATGAAAGACATAGAGTTACAAAAACAGTCATAATTATAATCCAAACCCAGCATATCAACCAATAGATACATTGCAAATAGTTAAATTTTAAAGCTGATGCAGCCTGGATCTAAATGTAAGAATCATGATACATTGTGTCAATCAAACATTGAATGCTATTCTGCAACTTTAAAAGAGGTAGAATGCATCAGCGGAATAACTTGATAGTGCCATTAGAGACATACAGGAAGAGTGGAATTAAAGAGAAACTTACATTATTAGAAAGAGAAAATGTTAAATTTAGGAAGTTGAACCACATGGAAAGGTACAAAAATAATGGAGAGAAACTGTGAATGCAGAAAGATGGGAACAGGTAGAATGAAAACAAATAGAAATGCTGAAAGTAGCAAACAGCAAAAAATAAGGCATTATTACAGGAAAGCAGAGTTTCAATTTGTTTATCTAGAAGGTCACAGGAAAGTAAGCAATACTCACTGAATATGTGCATAAGTTTATAAGCTAACTATATGTAACAAGTAAATAGATCAAACAAGGATGTTACAAAAATAGAAAGAATTGCTGTGAAGCCCTTTCTGTAGTTATTGAACAAGGTCAAAACATTCCAATTGTGAAATAAAGAAACCTTTATTTTTATCAGAGAGAAATTAAAACACTGCTCATATTTCAAATAGCTTTCATATATGTTGTTTGCATCACATGCTGATTATCAGTTGTTAAGTTTTTTTTGAATAATTGATCCTACTAAGATCCACTTCTTGGGTGCTAGAAGTCATGAGCTTGAATGTCACAGCCAATGGTACAGTGCATCTTGTAGTAATCTAGCTAAAGCTGTGGGACTGAGGATGAAATCAGTTGGTGTAATTTAGCTTCAATTTATAAAGAAAATCTGGAAAGTAAAGCTGGTCTCAGTAATAGTGATCATAAATAGCATTGCCATAAAAACCACCTGACTAATGTCCTTTAGGGAAAGAAATCCAACATCCTTACCTGGTCTGGCCTATGTGTGTCTCTGGACCCAAAGCAATGTTTATGATTCTTAACTATGCTCTGAAAAGGACTACGGTGTCACTCCATTCACAGGAAATTAGCCATGGGCAACAAATATATGACTTGCTAGTGACACCCATATCCCATGAAAGAATAAAGATATCCTCAGGAAATTGATAAGTACTTTTGTCATTGTTTTCTTTGGCCTGGATCACAATATTTTATGAACATTATTGTCCATGGTTTTCCTGGCTGAAATCATAGTTCAAGACTCTGCTTGCATATATCTGGGGCAGTGACATTGCCATTCTGTCACCAACTCCTCAAGTTATGGATTGCCTGAAGATCTTTGTGTTTTCTAGTTGAACTTTATACTTCCACATCTATGTCTCAGTAAGATTCCACTGAGAAACTTTTGCAAGGGGTTGACCTTAGGTGCACTGTACTCAAGTATCCAGATGGAGTCACAGAGGAAAGTATACATTTTTTTTGTTCAAAGTTTTAGACTCTAGATATCTTACTGAAAGTTTCTACGTTTGTCCTTTTTTAAGCCTGCTTGTGAGTTAAAATCATTATAGTAACAATAGAAATTACAATTATGATCCATGTGTAAATAGTTCACTGGTATTTCTGTTTTACAATATGTAACATGATTTCGTTTGATTTATTGTCACACGGGTTTATTACAAATACAGTGAAAAGTATTGTTTAATGTTGTTCGCCGGTGCCATCTTAAAATAAATAAAAACACAGAATATAAAGTCAGAAAAATTAAGCAGTAAAGTTCATCTTACAGTTTTCTCTCAATAAAGTTAAGTGGTCTTTGAAATAGCCATGAGCCTAGATCTTGGCTCATCCATCCCAATGTCTTGAGTCCTCTCAAGACATCCGCTGCTTTAATCACACCACAACACTGGAACAACGAGTCAGCACTCTCCGGTGCCATCTCACCTCCACCAATACTGCCACCATGAGTTCATGATGGGCCAACCTTGTCAATGCAGCTGCTGCAAGTGCCGCAGGATCCTGAGCTGGAACCAAACTGGCCACTATTGCAATGTCCACCATCAGGCCCAGCCATGGACCTGGACCCTCAGCTCAGCCTGCGCATCTAGACCAGAGGATTGAGCCTAGGACCTGTCCCTTGTTCGCCAGGAGACCTCAGACTGGGATGGAGCCATGTCTGCCTCAACCTGGAATGGCTACCTCTGCCATTTTGGATGCCGTCTTCTTCGCCATCTACTCCGCCTTGTTAAGGCCTGGGCAACCACCTTTGTCCACCGGATAAAAGCAAATTACTGCAGATGCTGGAATCTGAAACCAAAAGAGAAAATGCAGGAAAATCTCAGCAGATCCAGCAGCATCTGTAAGGAGAGAAAAGAGTTGACATTTCGAGTCTAACTGACCCTTTGTCAACTCTATTCTCTCCTCACAGATGCTGCCGGACCTGCTGAGATTTTCCAGCATTTTCTCTTTGGGTTTCACCTTTGTCCACCATTCCACTCAGGACTCACATTCACCAATGCTGCTAACCTTCTCGAGAATCTGTCTCCTTTGATAAGTTTAAGGGGGAAACTACAGGGCCCAACAGTGTTACAAAGTGCTCAGGGTTATACCTAGTGGCTTCTCCTCCATCTCCACTCCAGCTCAATCAGATATATCCTAAAAGACATATTAAAATATGTGAGGAATAGTTAATAATATGGAGAACCAGTGGCTGGTTTTTATGATGTTCAAGTTGAAGGAACAGAAATCTTAGGGAAAGTGAAAAGGATACACATGATAATGCTAGATGTCATGACTTTAAACATGACAAGGAAGATCTGAAAAAAATTTCATTCTCATCTGCAAAAGACCTCACTTAATTTTAGGATGGAACACATCTTCTGAATGTTGGCTGTAAAATTGTTGACTAAAAAATGCTGATCAAGTCAACAGCCTTTTTATTTTTAACATATTTACTTAAGCTAATAAGTATGATGGTTTCGTTGATTTTCAAATTTTGATATTAACTTGACAAGTATAATGTTTGGTTCGGAAATTAACAGCAGAGTTCCTTCAGGTATTTAATACAAATTTATTCAAGTGTCTAGTCTGTTTGAACTAATTACCATCATTGTTCTATATCAATTTGTTATCCATTGTTAATTTAGTGATGAATAGTAACATGTAGCAATCTGTGTAATCAGGAAATCATCTGCTACCATCCAAAAACAATCTGCTATATCAATTAGATTCCAGCTGTAAGCGCAACTTAAAAAAAGGCAATATTCCTCATGTTTTGGTTCCTTTGTGTGTTTTGAGAGTAATAAGGCTGTAGAAAGTTACTTGTAGGGACAAGGTCACAAAGGAACCAAAACATGAGGAATATCATTTTTAAGGCACTAGGGATGGGTCAGTGACAATAGGCAAAATCTTGGGGGCCAGAAGTGTAGAGGAGGATCTTCCAAGACATTTCCAAAGGTATTGGCCATCGCTCAGAGCAACAACAAGCTACCTGTGTGGTTTCCTCCTAGGAAGGCCAGCAGTATCATGTGCCAATTAACTAGTTAAAACTTGCGAAGAGATCTAGACCAAAAAGCTGCTGGCCAATCAGAGGCCTAGCAGATCCATCACTCAACTCAGCTACGAGGAGATAGTGGGGGCTGCAGGAATGACACAATTTGTAAGGAGATCTCAGTTATCTGTAAGAATAATAGGGTGGTTATGGTAGGGGATTTTAACTTTCCAGCATAGACTGTGACTGCCAAAGTGTTAAGAGTTTAGCTGTAGAGGAATTTGTTAAGTGTGTATAAGAACATTTTCTGATTCAGTATGAAGCTATGTCTACCAGAGAAGGTGCAAAGCTTAACCTACTCGTGGGAAATAAGGCAGGGCAAGTGATTGAGGTGTCAGTGAGGGAGCACTTTGGGGCCAGCGACCATAATTCTATTAGCTTTAAAATGATGATGGAAAAAGATAGACCAGATCTAAAAGTTAAAATTCTAAATTGGAGGAAGGCCAATTTTGATGGTATTAGGCAAGAACTTTTAAAAGTTGATTGGGGCAGATATTCACAGGTAAAGGGATGGCTGGAAAATGGGAAGTCTTCAAAAATGAGATCCCGAGAGTCCAGATACAGTATGTTCCTGTTAAGGTGAAAGGTATGGCTAGCAGGTGTTGGGAATGTGGGATGAGTAGAGAAATTGAGGTTTTGGTTAAGAAAAAGAAGGAAGCATATGTCAGGTATAGACAGCAGAGAGTGAGTGATTCGTTAAAAGTCTATAAAGGCAGTAGGAGTTTATTTAACAGAGAAAACAGGAGGGTGGAAAGGGGATGTGAGATAACTGCAGCAAATAGGGTTAAGGAGAATCCCAAGATACTCGATAAATACATTAAGGATAACGAGGTAACAAGGGAGAGAATAGGGTCCTTCAAAGATCAGCAGGGCAGCCTACATATGGAACTGCAGGAAATGGGTAAGACACTAAATGAGCATTTTGCATCAGTGTTTACTGTGGAGAAGGACATGGAAGATATGGAATGTGGGGAAATAGATGGTGACATCTTGAGAAATGTCCATATTACAGAGGAGAAGGTGCTGGATGTCTTTAAAAGCATAAAGATGGATAAATCCCCAGGAGCTGATCAGGTGTACCCAAGAACTCTATGGAAAGCCAGGGAGGTGATTGCTGGCCACCTTGCTGTGATATTTGTATCATTGATAGTCACAGATGAGGTGCCGGAAGACTGGAGGTTAGCTAACGTGGTACCACTATTTAAGAAAGCTGGTAAGGAAAAGCCAGGGAACTATAGACCTGACATCGGTGACGGGCAAGTTGATGGAGGGAATCCTGAGGGACAGGATGTACATGTATTTGGAAAGGCAATGACTGATTAGGGATTGTCAACGTGGCTTTGTGCCTGGGAAATCATGTCTCATGAAATTGATTGGGTTTTTTGAAGAAGCACCAAAGAGGATTGATGAGGGCAGAGTGGGTGGACCTGATCTATATGGACTTGAGTAAGGCATCCTCATGATAGACTGGTTAGCAAGGTTAGATCTCATGGAATACAGGGAGAACTAGTATTTTGGATACAGAACTGACTTGATGGTAGAAGACAGAGGGTGATGGTGGAGGGTTGGCTTTCAGACTGAAAGCCTGAGACCAGTGGTTTGCCACATGATCGGTGCTGGGTCCACTATTTTTCATCATTTATATAAATGATTTGGATGTGAGCCTAAGAGGTATGGTTAGTAAGTTTGCTGATGACACCAAAATTTGAGGCATAGTGGACAGCGAAGAAGGTTACCTCAGATTATAATGGCATCTTGATCAGATCGGCCAATGAGCTGAGGTGTGGCAGATGGAGTTTAATTCAAATAAATGTGAGGTGCTGCATTTTGGAAAGGCAAATCAGAGCAGGACTTATACATTTAATGGTAAGGTCCTCAGGAGTGTTGCTGAACAAAGAGGTCTTGGAGTGCAAGTACATAGCTCCTTGAATATAGAGTTGCAGGTAGAGATGATAGAGAAGAAGGCATTGGTATTATTTCCTTTATTTGTCAGAGCATTGACTATAGCAGTTGGGAGGTCATGTTGCAGCTGTACAGGACGTTGGTTGGGCCACTTTTGGAATATTGTGTGCAATTCTGGTCTCCCTCCTGTCGGAAAGATGTTGTGAAACCTGAAAGGGTTCAGATGTTGCCAGGGTTTCAGGATTTGAGCTATAGGGAGAGGTTGAATAAGCTGGGGCTGTTTTCCATGGAGTATTGGAGGCTGAGTGGTGACCCTATTAAGGTTTATAGAATCATGAGGGGCATAGATAGGGTAAATAGACAAGGTCTTTTCTTTGGGGAAGTGGAGCCCAGCACTAGAGGACATAGGTTTAAGGTGAGAGGGGAAACATTTGAAAGGGACCTCGGGGCAATTTTTTCATGGAGAGGGTGATGTGTGTATGGAATGAGCTGCCAGAGGAAGTGGTAGATGCTGGTACAATTACAACATTTAAAAGGCATCTGGATGGGTATATGAATAGGAAGGGTTTATAAGAAATGATTATCAAGTCAACAGCCTTTTCATTTTTAACATGATTACTTAAGCTAATAAGTATGATTGTTTCATTGCTTTTCAAATTTTGATATTAACTTGGTAAGTACAATGTTGGGTTAGGAAATTAACATTCCTGAAGAAGGGCTCATGCCCGAAACGTCAATTCTCCAGCTCCTTGGATGCTGCCTAACCCTGCTGCACTTTTCCAGCAACACATTTTCAGCTTAGGAAATCAACAGCAGAGCTCCTTCATGTATTAAAAAAAATCTTATTCAAGTGTCTAGTCTGTTTGATCTAATTACCATCATTGTTCTGTATCATTTTGTTATCCATTGTTAATTTAGTGATGAATAGTAACATGTAACAATCTGTGTAATCAGGAAATCATCTGCTCCCAACCAAAAACAATCTGCTATGTTAATTAGATTCCAGCTGGTGGCTCGGCTTTAAAAAATAGATCTCTTCCTCATGTTTTGATTCCTCAGTGTGTTTTGAGAGTAATAAGGCTGCAGAAAGTTACTTGTCGGGACAAGGTCACAAAGGAACAAAACCATTTTTAAGGCATTAGGGATGGGTCAGTGACAATAGGCATATGACAACAGAATTTTGGGGGCTAGAAGTGTAGAGGAGGATTTTCCAAGACATTTCCAAAGGTCTTGGCCATTGCCCAGAGCAACAACAAGCTACCTGTGTGGTTTCTTCCTAGGAAGGCCAGCAGTACCATGTGCCAATTAACTACTTAAGATGTCACCAACAGATCTGCCAAGAGATGTGGACCAAGTGCTGCTGGCCAATCAGAGGCCTGGCAGATCCTTCACTCAATACAGGCTATCAGAAAATAGTGGTGGCTGCAGGAAAGACACATACCCAAGACCTGTATTATCTAAGGCTCCTTGACTCAGGTGACTGGTGATAGCGGAGGTTTCGCAGAGTGAGGTTAATGGATAAGGTTGAGTTGAATTGTCAGTAGCATGGTCAGAAGTGTGGTTCTCAATGCATTCATGCTGTTCTGATACCATAGTTCCTCAATCATGGTTACTCAAGTCTGGTTCATGGGCTACGTAGATTGGGTCAATCTTTATACAAGTCTATTTGGGGGTAGTCAAAATAGATTGGGGGTTAGTTGAGTGGTCAGGAAAGTAATGGAATGGAGAGTATTCATGGGGTCACAAGTTAGTCAGATGATATGTTATCACTATGGCAAACAGTGCACTTTGAATCAGAAGAGTGTACATGTGTTACAAGCTGCATTTTGGAACATTAAAGGGCTTTGTAGAATTCAAAAATCTAATTTAGCACTCAGCATCTAATCCTGCTTGTAAACCTTGCTAAGTGCAAATTGGCTACCAAAATTGCTCTATTTATCAACATTGACTACAAAGTACCTCAGCAGCTTAAAAGGACTTTTGTAAAGCCATGAAACGCACTATGTAAATGCAAGCTCAGGCATAAAAATGGAACAAGTACCTTAGAGATAATTATGGCAGCACAGTGGCACAGTGGCACAGTTGCCTCACAGTGCCAGAGACCCGAGTTCAATTCCCCCCTCAGGCGACTGACTGCGTGGAGTTTGCACATTCTCCCAGTGTCTGCGTGGGTTTCCTCCTGGTGCTCCGGTTTCCTCCCACAGTCACAAAAATGTTCAGGTTAGGTGAATTGGCCATGCTAAATTGCCCGTAGTATTAGGTTAAGGGGTAAATGTAGGGAATGGGTCTGGGTGGGTTGCACTTCAACGGGTTGATGTGGACTTGTTGGGCTGAAGGGCGTTTCCACACTGTAAGTAAGCTAAGCTAATCTAATATAAATACAACGTCATCTTCCAATTCAGTTGCATCAACAAGGATCCCAACTGAACACATTCACAGACATTGATGTATTGGCTCTGGACAATATAACCTGAAAACTTGCTACACACATGATATGTAGTTATGGCATGCAGTTTGGAAGAGAATGCATCTGTTTGAAATTTGACTCATATTTGTTTTAAATATTGAAATCACTTCGTTACAATTTTTGAATCATTGCTTGGCTATGTCACATGTGTTGTTCAAATGATGGGTGAGATGGCTGTACTCAATTGCACTGTCAAGTGTATGTTCAGAGCAGTTTTATCCAGACGTAGCAATGTTGATTGGTTTTTCTCAATCAGGATCAGTTGTGTTCGTCAAGAGTGTTCAGCTAATAACTCTCTGATTAGCTTCTGGGCAGTTGGACAGCCTACGTGTGAACAATACATCAGCTGACAACCTTTAGACTCTGAAAAAGACAGCACTTTTCTTTCCTTGAAGAGAAGTAACAAAGTGGGCAGCACGGTGGTTAGCACTGCTGCCTCACAGCACCGGAGACCCGGGTTCAATTCCCGCCTCAGGCGACTGACTGTGTGGAGTTTACACGTTCTCCCTGTGTCTGCGTGGGTTTCCTCCGGGTGCTCTGGTTTCCTCCCACAGTCCAAAAATGTGCAGGTCAGGTGAATTGGCTATGCTAAATTGCCCGTAGTGTTAGGTAAGGGGTAGATGTAGATGTAGATGTAGGGGTATGGGTGGGTTACGCTTCGGCGGGGCGGTGTGGACTTGTTGGGCCGAAGTGGAAGATGGCTAGCTATTGTCATTCACCATTTGCCTTTATGCATCTGCACCTGATCAGGGACAGAGACTGAATGATGTGTGCCAACCACCCTTGGTCTTCAAAAAGAACTGAAGAATTGGAATGAAGATGATTAGAGATCTAAAGGAATAAAAGAAACAAAAGGACACCTAAATGAATCCTGTGGACTGGTGCAATTCAGTTGTATGCCCCCAATATTTTTTCTCCACACGTAACATCTACGTTTCTTTGTTTGTCTATGTCTGTAAAAGTTTAAAAAGAGGTAGGATTTAGGTGAAGGAGTTTTAAGTCAACAATTCATATTTTGTTTAACTATGTTTAGAATAGATTTATTTATATTTTCTTTCCCATGCTCCAACATGCTGATGGGTTTCTTCACTGGTGCCACCATTCATTGTTGCCAGATAGAATTCTAAATAATGCTTGTGGGATCTACTTTAGGGTAGAGAGATGGCTGATTTTGGGTCTTTAAAGTGATTATCTAATTACATCAGGCAAAAGGGGGTACTGCAGATGCTGGAGATTAGAGTCAAGATTAAAGTAGTGCTGGAAAAGCACAGCAGGTCAGGCAGCATCATGTTAACTATCTGTATTACAATACTGCACAATATTTAAGGTATGACTGTTTTCCTTAAATCTATCATTAACATACGCATCATGACATCATCAATGACATAGCTTCCAATGTACATTCTCTGTAGTTTAAATAATTAACTCCTAAATATTTATCAGAAACCAACATAAAGAAACACACATGACAAATTGCTGCTGAGAACTGTTGCCTTCTGAAACAAGACCTCATTCCCTAGCATTGGGCAAAATGTTAATCCCCTTTGGAATGGATTGGGAGCTGGAACATATGGGATGGAGAAACCAAAGCTTTTCTGACTCCTCCAAAGCTCCTCTCTTCACCTCTGCCCATTCAGGAGGGAAAGATTAGAGCAGCATACAAGCTAAAAGACACTTAACCATAACTGTGCTCTTGGAACTGTCTGAGACAAGGTAGCACTGGCTTTTTCAGCCACAGCTGGGTTATCTCTGCAACAACTAAATTAAAGGCATTGCATGATACTGTAAGGTCCTGAGCCAATCCACTCTGCCCCACATCAGATATCTGCCTTTTGCTAGTTGCTGTTCATACTCTCGTGAGGTCCTAGATTCTCTTGTGTACTGTCTCTGAGATGGCAAGAACATACCTACATTCTTGGCTATCCTTTTCCAAACCTGCTTGATTTGAAAGGTTGTCCTCTTCCTACTATCTCTAATCCCACAGCAGAATTTCTATGTAAGAATGGGAGACCAGAGCAACAGCCTTCCCAAGTTCCCTGTCTCTTATTGTCCCTCAAAAATCCAAGTCCTGGAGACTCATTCTAACCATATCATGATCACTTTAAGTAGAAAATATTCCTTTGAGAAAATAGACAAACCACCCCAAACTCTTGCACTGATTGGGATCCCAGTTTCTCTCTGGGAGCACCCTTGCTGATTGGGTGGACCAGTGAATCACTGATCAGAGCTACGAAGCTAATATCATGGCTCAGTGAAAAAAGTACGGAAAATCCCATAATTAGTCAAATATATCCTGACATCAGAATTCCCAGCATATCAGCTGGAAGTAAACATGCTAAATACCACCCTAAAACATTTCAAATTGACTTGAGCTCCATTTATAACACTTGCTATCTCCACAGGAAATGTAGGTTGATTCTGTGAAAAACATCAAGTAGTCTCACACTGTGGAATTGCAGGGACATGCAGTATCCCTAGAATGTAAACAAATGTTTTGTGATAGCATGAACAATGTTAAACTGTGCCAAGTACCTATGTTACACATTATAAGTCTTACAAAGTCCTTATCCTCACATTTGTTTTGTCCATTTAGCTTTGTTAAATAACACGGATTAGAATAAAGAAACTGACTTAATTCTTCATCATTAGAAAGTTAATGCTAACTAAAAGTTGTTATAACCAGATCTTAGAGTTTTTTGCTGTACAGATTGAAAGCATTGGAAACATTCTCTTCTGGCACATTTTAGCAATCTTGGTGGCAACATCAATTTACCACAAACTAGAATGGCAGTCTATACTATATTCTCTACAATTCCCTGCATTTGTTCTGTGATCTGCACTTTATACTCACATTTATCATTTTCCTGAAGCTACTAAAAGTATATTCTATGCTAAAACTGAAATTGTTTTCGTTATTCATTGATGAAACATTAGCATCATTGACTAGGCCAGCATATTGCCCATCCAAGATTGCCTTATTTCAACTGCTGGTGAGCTGTCTTCTTGAACCACTACAGTCTTCTGTGTGTAGAGACACGCAACGTACTAATGGAAGGCAGTTCCAGGATTTTGACCCAGTGACAGTGAAGGAGTGGTGATATAATTCCAAATCAGGATGGTATATGGCTTTCAGGGGTACTTGCAATTGGAGAAGGATCAACCACTCAATACATCGGGCTGAAGTTAATTCAGCCTGATCTTTTGCTCTGATGCACTAGTCTCTCTGTCATTAAGTATTGGGATATTTGTGGAGTATCCTTCGCACAGTGGCTCAGTGGTTAATACTGCTGCCTCACAGCACCAGGGTCCCAGGTTCGATTCCAGCCTCAGGTGACTGTCTGTGTGGAGTTTGCACATTCTCTCCGTGTCTGCATGGGTTTCCTCCCACAGTCCAAAGATGTGCAGGTCAGGTGAATTGGCCATGCTGAATTGCCCATAGTGCTAGGTCAATTAGTCAGAGGGAAATGGGACTAGGTGGGTTACTCTTTCGAGGGTCAGTGTGGACTTGTTGGGTCAAAGGGCCTGTTTCCATACAGTAGGGAATCTAATCCAATCTAATTGTCCACCACCATTCACAACTGGATGTCATAGGAGTATAGAATTCTGAGGTGTTGGTGTGGGATTGCTCAGCCCTGTCCATTGCATGTTGATTCCACTCTTTGGTAATGGTGGAGGGGCCTCTTTCCTTTATTCCGCACTCAGGCCAATTACTGTGGTGCTCTCTCTCCAGCAGGGTCTGAAACTTCAATGACCTGGAATGCCACACAAGGGCAATTCTGCTGGAGAGAGAGAGAGCGCTGAACCTCACTCACTACTACAGCCTGACTATATAGTTCTGACTATTATAGTCTAAACTTATCTCCACAAAGTAATTGCGATCGCCACCAGTGCCTTGGCAATTCTCTCTCTTGTTGGTATGTCCTTCTTCTAGCAGGCCTGCTGGGAAATCTTACCTGCACAGATGCCAGGTTGACCAGTTTTTCACAAAAGGCGATTTTCTTTCAGTCTTTCCTTTTAAAACTGGGGATTGCCCTGAAACCGCTACGTACTTCATTTTTAAGGTATGCATGATTTTATTCTTGGCATGCCCTCCTGCATCCTTCATTGAACCGTAACAATTGATCTCCTGCCAAACTGATGATATGTCATGCCATGAGATTACAGATTGTAGTTAAATGCAATTCTCCAGATTCTAATGATACAATGCTTCATGAATGCCTAGTTTTGACTTATTGGATCTGTTTGAAGCCTGCCTCATTTAGCACAGTGTGAGTGCTACACGCAAGATGAAGGTAGCCTCAATAATTATGCAATGGTCATTCCCACTAATACTGTCATAATGGACCCATCTATGATAGGTAGATTGTTGAGAACAAGGTCCAGCAGATTTTTCTCTCTCTTGGTTCCCTTAACACCTGTTTCAGGTCCTTTAGGACTACTGAGTCATGAATATTGAAATCTCCCAATCAGAGTACATTTAATAGCTTTGCCACCCTCAGTGCTTCCAAGTAATGTTCAATGTGGAGTCTTTCTTAGATGACTCACAGAAAGGTGCCTATAATCTGAGACAGTGCTTCTCAAATATACTCCCACTGAGTACAGTTTACAGTTTGAACATAGTTATGACACTGGATTGAGAGCCAGGGCAATTGCTGGATGTATTATCAAGGGTTAAATATGACTATCTGATGTGCTAAGGAGGTAGAATATGCAGAATCACTGGAAGTGATTTAATGTCACATTATCTTGAACTCTCTTGTCTCACAGACTAAGCCACAGTAAGACTTTTATGAAATAGTGTCTGTTTTTCTTACCCAGGCAAATTCTGTAAATATTCTTTAACAGCACAATGAGAGAAAGAATATTATATGGTAGCAGCAAGTGAAAGTTGCTGAGTTTATGTTTTATCGAGATAGCGGTAAGGGCGTGGAATGCCCTACCTGCTAATGTAGTCAACTCAGCCACGTTAGGGAGATTTAAACAAGCCTTAGATAAGCACATGGATGATTTTAGGATAGTGTAGGGGGACGAGCTGGGAATAGCTCACATGTCGGCGCAATGTCGAGGGCCGAAGAGCCTGTTCTGCGCTGTATTGTTCTATGTTCTATGTTCTATCTGTCTGTTGATTAAATTTTAAAAATATAAACCCAAAAAGTCTACGTTAGCCTGGAGCAGTGTTTTTAGAGCTGTAAGATTGGGCCATTTTCTGGGTCTGTAGATTGTGAAGGTGCAAAGATGGCTTTTAGTAGAGTAATGTGCTCTTCCTGTTGGATTTGGGAGAGTTTTCATATTACTGATGATTACGTCTGCATGAAGTGTTTTAATTAGATTACTTACAGTGTGGGAACAGGCCCTACGGCCCAACAAGTCCATACCAACCCTCAGGAGAGCAACCCACCCAGACCCATTCCCTACAATTACCCCTTCACCTAACACTATGGGCAATTTAGCATGGCCAATTCACCTAACCTGCACAGTTTTGGACTGTGGGAGGAAAGCGGAGCACCAGAGGAAATCCACACAGACATAGAGAGAATGTGCAAACTCCACACAGTGGTTGCCTGAAATGGGAATTGAACCCAGGTCTCTGGCTCTGTGAGGCAGCAGTGCTAACCGCTGTGCCACCCACGGTGTGTTTGAATGCAAATCCTATCAGAACACATGGATTGGTTGGAGTGGCAGATAGAGGCTATAAGGAATTTACAGGAGCTACAGGGCATGCTGGATGGCAGTTGTAAGAAGGGAGAAAAAGTACAGATACAGTCAGGTAGATGGGTTAACTCCAGGAAAAGTAGGAGAGGGAGGCAGGTAGTGCAGAAGTTTCCTGTTTTTATCCCCACCTAAAACAAGTATGATGTTTTGGAAAATGTCCGGGGTGATGGACTCTCAGGGGAATGTAGGACAAACAGCCAGCTTTCTGGAACCAAGACTAGCGCTAATGTAGTGAGGGGTAAGTTAGGTTCTAAGTAATCGATTGTGATAGGGGACTCTGTAATCAGAGGCACAGACAGATGTTTCTGCGGCCAACAGCGAGAAATCAGAATGGTGTGTTGCCTCCCTGGTGCCAGGATGAAAGATATCTTGGAGAGGGTGCAGAATGATCTCAAAGGGGAGAGGGATCAGCAGGAAGTTGTTGTTCACATTTGAACTAATGACATAGGAAGGGAAAAGGGTGAGATTCTGAAAGGAGAATATAAAAAGTTAGGCAGGAATTTAAAAAGGCGGTCCTCAAGAGTAGCAATATTTGGATTTCTCCCGGTGCTATGAGCTAGTGAGAATAGGAATAGAAGGATAGAGCAGATGAATGCATGGCTGAGGGGCTGGTGTGTGATAGAAGGATTCACATTTTTGAATCATTGGAATCTCTTCTGGAGTAGAAGTGACCTGTACAAGAAGGACAGATTTCACCTAAATTGAAAGGGGACTAATATACTGGCAGGGAGATTTGCGAGGGCTGGAGGATTTAAACCAGTCAGTTGGGTGGGGTGCAGGGTGGGGAGGGAGGGGGTGCCGTCCAAGGGAGGTAGTGAGGAAAGAGATCAATCTGGGAGTGGTACAGTTGGGAAAAGGAGCAAGTCAAACAGTCAGGGCTGACAGGAACCAAGCAGAGAACGAGGTAGGACTAATGAATTAAATTGAATTTATTTCAATGCAAGAGGCCTAACAGGGAAGGCAGATCAACTCAGGGCATGGTTAGAAACATGGGATTGGGTTATCATAACAATTAGAGAAATGTGGCTCAGGGATGGACGGAACTGGTAGCTTAATGTTCGAGGATACAAATGGTATGAGAAGTATAGAAAGGGGGCAAGAGAGGAGGGGGAGTGGTACTTTTGATAAGGAATAGCATTACAGCTATACTTAGGGAGGAAATTCCTGGGAATACAGTCAGGGAAGTTATTTGGGTGGAAATGAGAAAGTGATGATCACCATGTTGGGATTGTGTTATAGATATGGTGGCACAGTGGTTAGCACTGCTGCCTCACAGCGCCAGAGACCTGGGTTCAATTCCCGCCTCAGGAGTTTGCACAGTCTCCCCGTGTCTGTGTGGGTTTCCTCTGGGTGCTCTGGTTTCCTCCCACAGTCCAAAGATGTGCCAGTTAGGTAAATTGGCCATGCTAATTTGCCCATAGTGTTAGGTGTAGGGGTATGGGTGGGTTGCGCTTCAGTGGGTCGGTGTGGACTTGTTGGGCCGAAGGGCCTGTTTCCACACTGTAAGTAATCTAGTCTAATCTGTAATACCCCCAAAAGTCAGCATGAAATTAAAAAACAAATTTGTAAGGAGACCTCAATTATCTATAAAAATAATAATAGGGTGGTTATGGTAGGGGATTTTAACTTTCCAAATATAGACGGGACTGCCATAGTGTTAAGAGCTTAGATGGAGAAGAATTTGTTAAGTGTGTACAAGAATATTCTCTGATTCAGTATGTGGATGTATGTACTGGAGAAGGTGCAAAACTTGACCTACTCTTGGGAAATAAGGTGGGGCTGGTGACTGAGGTGTCAGTGAGGGAGCAGTCTGGGGGCAGCGACCATAATTCAATTAGTTTTAAAATAGTGATGGAAAAGGATAGATTGGATCTAAAAGTTAAAGTTCTAAGTTGGAGGAAGGCTAATTTTGATGGTATTAGGCAAGAACTTTCAAAAGTCAAGATTAGAGTGGTGCTGGAAAAGCACAGCAAGTCAGGCAGCATCCAAAGAGCAGGAAAGTCAACATTTCAGGCAGAGGCCCTTCATCAGGAATGAGGCTGGGAGCCTCAGGGGTGAAGATTTAAATGGGAGGGGAGTGGGGTGGGAGGGAAGGTAGCTGAGAGCACAATAGGTGGATGGAGCTGTGGGTGAAGGTGATAGGTCAGAGAGGAGGGTGGAGCAGATAAGTTGGAAGGAAGATTGACAGGTGGGACAAGTCATGAGGATGGTGTTGAGCTGGAAGGTTGAAACTGGAGTAAGGGGAAATGAGGAAACTGGTGAAATCCACTTTGATGCCCTGGGGTTGAAGGGTCCCGAGGCAGAAGATGAGGTGTTCTTCCTCCAGGCATCGGGTGGTGAGGGAGCAGTGGTGGAGGAGGCCCAGAACCTGCATGTCCACAGCAGAGTGGGAGGGGGAGTTAAGCCACAGGGTGGTGGGGTTGAGTGGTGCAGGTATCCTGGAGATGATCTCTGGAGCGTTCTGCGAGTAGGCATCCACTCTCCCCAGTGTAGAGGAGACCTCATCAGCAGCAAATGACATGTGTGGATGTGCAGGTGAAGCTTTGATGGATGTGGAAGGCTCTTTTGGGGCCTTGGACGGAGGTGAGGGAGGAGGTGTGGGCACAGGTTTTGCAATCCCTGCAGTGGCAGGGGAAGGTGCCAGGAGGGGAGGGTGGGTTGTTAGGGGGTGTGGACCTGACCAGGTAATTACAGAGAGAATGGTCTTTATGGAAAGCGAATAGGGGTGGGGTCTATTTGTAGGTGGTGGAAATGGCAGAGGATGATGTGACGTACGCTGATGTTGGTGGGATGGAGGTGAGGACCCGGAGGGGAGTGGGGGGGGGGGGGGGGGGGTCCTGTTGGATGGGTGGGGTTTGAGGGCAGAGGTGCGGTACGTGGATGAGATGCACTAAAGATCATCATCAACAACATGAGAGGAGGAATTGTGGTCTTTAATGAAGGAGGCCATCTGGTGAGTTCTGGGATGTGATCCCTTCTACATTGGGGAGACTGGATGCCTACTTGCAAAGCGCTTCAGGACACCTGCACGAATCAACCCCACTGCCCCATGGCTGAACATTTCTACTCCCCCTCTCCCACTGCCGAGGACATACATGTTCTGGGTCTCCTCCACTGCCACTCCCTTACCACCTGACACCTGGAGGAAGATTGCCCCATCTTTGGCCTCGGGACCCTCCAACCCCATGGCATCAATGTGGACTTCACCAGTTTCCTCATTTCCCCTTCCCCCACCTTACCCCAATTCCAACCTTCCAGCTCAGCACTGTCCTCATGATCTGTCCAACCTGCCAATCTTCCTTCCCACCTATCTGCTCCACCCTCCTCTCCAACCTATCACCTTCAACCCCAGCCCAATCCAACTATAGCACTCTCAGCTACCTTCTTTCCAGTCCCACCCCGCTCCCATTTATCTCTCCAACTCCCGAGTCTCCAGCCTCATTCTTGATGAAGGGCTTTTGCCCGAAATGTCGGATTTCCTGCTCCTTGGATATTGCCTGACCTGCTGTGCTTTTCCAGCACCACTCTAATCTTGACTCTGATTCCAGCATCTGCAGTGCTAACTTTTGCCTAAGAACTTTCAAAAGCTGATTTGGGGCATATGTTCGCAGGTAGAGATGGCTGGAAAATTGGAAGCCTTCAAAAATGAGATTCTGAGAGTCCAGACACAGTATGTTCCTGTTAGGGTGAAAGGTATGGCTAGCATGTGTTTGGAATGCAGGATGAGTAGAGAAATTGAGGTTTTGGTTAAGAAAAAGAAGGAAGCATATGGCAGATATAGACAGCGGAGAGTGACTGTATCCCTAGAAGACTAGAAAGGCAGTAGGAGTATACTTAACAGAGAAAACATGAGGTTGAAAATAAGATGTGAGATAGCTTTGACAAATAGGGTAAGGAGAATCCAAAGGGATTCTATAAATAAATTAAGGATAAAGGGATAACAAGGAAGACAATAGGGTTCTTCAAAGATCAGCAGGGCAGCCTACAGGAAATGGGCAAGATACTAAACAAGTATTTTGCATCAGTGTTTACTGTGGAGAAGGACATGGAAGATATAGAATGTGGGGAAATAGATGGTGACATCTTGAAAAATGCCCATGTTACAGAGGAGAAGGTGTGGATGTCTTTAAAAGCATAAAGATGGATAAATCCCCAGGAACTGATCAGGTGTACCCTAGAACTCTGTGGGAAGCTAGAGAAGTGATTGCTGGCCACCTTACTGTGATATTTGTATCATCAATGGTCAAACATAGGTGCACAAAGATTGGAGGTTGGCTAACGTGGTGCCACTATTTAAGAAAGGTGGTAAGGAAAGGCCAGGGAACTAGAGACCTATGAGCCTGACATTGGTGGTGGGCAAGTTGTTGAAGGGAATCCTGAGGGTCAGGATTTTCATGTATTTGGAAAGGCAATGGCTGATTAGGGGTAGTCAACATGGCTTTGTGCATGGGAAATCATGTCTCATGAAATGAATTGGGTTTTTTGAAGTACCGAGGAGGATTGATGAGGCCAGAGTGGTGGATGTGATCTGTATGGACTTGAGTAAGGCGTTCAACAAGGTTCCTCATGATAGACTGGTTAGCAAGGTTAGATCCCATGGGCTACATGGAGAACTAGCAATTTGGATACAGAACTGGCTTGATGTTAGAAGACAAAGGGTGGTGGTGGTGGAGGATGGCCTTTCAGACTGGAGGCCTGTGGTCTGCCAGAAGGATCAGTGCTGGGCCCAGTGTTTTTCGTCATTTATAGAAATTATTTGGATGTAAGCATAAGGAGGTACAGTTAGTAAGTTTGCAGGTGACACCAAACTTGGAGAAGTAGTGGACAGCGAAGAAGGTTACCTCAGATTATAATGGGATCTTAATCAGATGGGCCAATAGGCTGAGGAGTGGCAGATGGAGTTTAATTTAGAGAAATGTGAAGTGCTGCATTTTGGAAAGGCAAATCAGAGCAGGACTTATACACTTAATATAAAGTCTAGGGGAGTGTTGCTGAACAAAGAGACCTTGGAGTGCAGGTTCATCATTTCTTGAAAGTGGAGTCGCAGGTAGATAGGATACTGAGGAAGGCGGTTTGTATGCTTTCCTTTATTGGTCAGAGCATTGAGTATAGGAGTTGGGAGGTCATGTTGCAGCTGGACAGGACGTTGGTTAGGCCACTTTTGTAATATTGTGTGCAATTCTGGTCTCCTTCCTATTGAAAGGGTGTTGTGAAACCTGAAAGGGTTTAAAAAAAGTTTACAAGGATGTTGTCAAGGTTAGAGGATTTGAGCTATAGGGAGAGGCTGAATAAGCTGGGGCTGTCTTCCATGGATCATTGGAGGCTGAGGGGTAACCTTATAGAGGTTTATAGAATCATGAGGGGCATGGATAGGATAAATAAACTGTCTTTTTTTGGGGGAAGGGGAGTCCAAAACTAGAGGGCGTAGGTTTAAGATGAAAGGGGCAACATTTAAAAGGGACCTAAGGGGCAACTTTTTCATGGAAAGGGTGATGCATGTATGGAATGAGCTGCCAGAGGATGGGTTGATGCTGGTACAATTACAACATTTAAAAGTCATCTGGATGGGTATATGAATACAAAGGGTTTAGAGGGATATTGTCCAAGTACTGGCATGTGGCACTAGATCGTAAGAGTTTGTAAGAAGGCCTATGGTGTATTATCGTTCATTAGCAGAGGGATTGAATTCAAGAGTCGTGAAGTGATGTTGCAGCTGTACAGGACTTTGGTTAGGCCACATTTGGAGTACTGTGTGCAGTTCTGGTAGCCTCACTTTAGGAAAGATGTGGAAGCTTTGGAGAGGGTGCAGAGAAGATTTATCAGGATGTTGCCTGGAATGGAGAATAGGTCGTACGAGGATAGGTTGAGAGTTCTCGGCCTTTTCTCGTTGGAACGGCGAAGGATGAGGGGTGACTTGATAGAGGTTTATAAGATGATCAGGGGAATAGATAGAGTAGTCAGTCAGAAACTTTTTCCCTGGGTACAACACAGTGTTACAAGGGGACATAAATTTAAGGTGAAGGGTGGAAGGTATAGGGGAGATGTCAGGGGTGGGTTCTTTACCCAGAGAGTGGTGGGGGCATGGAATGCGCTGCCCGTGGGAGTGGTAGAGTCAGAATCATTGGTGACCTTTAAGCGGCATTTGGATAGGTACATGGATGGGTGTTTAATCTCGGATAGAAGTTCGGCACAACATCGTGGGCCGAAGGGCCTGTTCTGTGCTGTATTGTTCTATGCTCTATGTTCTATGTTCTATGTTCTATTAGGTTAGGATACCCGGTTGTCATAGACAAGTTGAACCGAAGGATGTGTTTCCGTGTTGGACATCCTTATGACTCTATGAATGCAATATTCCAAACATGGCCGAGCCAATGTCCTGTAGAGCCACAACGTGACAGCCCAACTCCTATACTTAATGAAATTATCAATAAAAGCTTACCAAATGCCTTCTTCACTACCTTGTCTACCGGTGACTCTGCTTTCAAGGAATTATGAACCTGATGCCCATGGTCTCTTTGTTGAGCAACACTCCCCAGGACCTTACCATTAAGTGTACACATCCTGCCCTGATTTCCCCAATCAAAATACGGCACCTCATGTTATCTAGATTAGACACCATCAGTCAATTCTCGGCCCATTTGCCCAGTTTATCAAATTTCTCCATTATACACTGAGGTAACCTTCTTTGCTGCCCACTATACTTGCAACTGAGGAATGACTTAACATTAACAATTACAATTCAACAGAACAGACAAATTGAGGTCAAGAAGCAAAATTGTTCAGTGATTCTTTTCAGGGACAACACACCTCAAACATGACTGAACAACTTGAGTTTGCTAAATTTAGAAACAGAGAGATGTCTATACAGAAGCAGGCCAGGAAGGAAGAGAATCCATCAAGTGCCCCAGCTAACTGCATAAGTTAGTTTGGTGGGAACAAAATACAGACTAAAAATTATCCCACTGATATACCAATTGCCATTTTGTTGAGAAGAAGGATCACTTCAAAGCTATGCGTCACCGCAAGATTCATGTGCAGAATAAACAAAATAAGAAACCCTCAGAAAATAGGATTGGGCAGCACAGACGCTCAGTGGTTAGCACTGTTGCTTCACAGTACTAGGGACCCAAGTTCAACGACAGCCTTGGGTAACTGTCTGTGTGAAGTTCGCACATTCACCCCATGTCTACATTGATTTCCTCTCACAGTTCAAAGATGAGCAGGTTAGGTGGATTGGTCATACTAAATTGACCATAGTGTCCAGGGATGTGTAGGTTAAGTTTTTTAGCCATAGGAAATGCAGGAATAGGGTAGAGGGTATTGCCTGGATGGGAGGGTCTCTCCAAATAATTGGAAGAGATGATAGCATTGTCAATATACAAGAAACTCAATGTTGCCATCTAGGAATGTGTTGGGGTGTACTTCTTCGAACGTAGAGGTAAATTATTCTTGATGGTAGTAGAGCACTATTGCAGGTGGATAGAAGCTAAGCAACTGCAGAGTCTGAGAGAGTCAAAGGACACAAATTTTCAACCTACTCTTTCACCATTAGTCTTGTGACTAACGTCACTATGGTTATCCTGATAAAAACAAAATTGAAATTAGAGACCTTAGGGGGGATGTAGCATAATATATTAAGGCTGACTGCGTGAAATGAGACCCAACACACATCAGAACAGAAAGTGATGCAATGTGACATGTTCTCACCTTCTCTTGTATCTTCATAGCAAGCTGAAGTCAGCAGAATGATTTTTAAAAAATAAAAATGTTCTCCTGACCTCCATACATCTAAGAACATTGTAGTGATGAGCAGATAAGTTTTATGACAGCTGGTGGAAAAAGGTGGAGGATATTGGGTGCTGTTGGAATGCAGGGATTTTCTTTTTTTTTAAAGGTCTAACTTTTCACTGGCTTCTTTGGAGCCATGGATATGCCTCAAAACTTGGTCATTCAGGCCACTCCTATCATTGAAAAGGATGCAAAGATCTTTGGAGCCTTTGCATCTACTAATACTTGGCCAGGGCTCCACAGCAACTATTTCTGGCTTGGAACCTATGACCTAAAAATCTCGCACTATAAAACAGTCAGTGTTAATTTTGACTATGTATGTTTTTGCAGAATTTTGATTATGTATGCTTTTGCAGACTTTATTGATTTAGTCCACTGTGGAATTTGAGTTGTGTTTATAAGATGGAATGCTTCAAATTCAAAAGATGTGATAAAGCAATACAAATAACCCCACAAAAGAGTAGTAACAATTCCTTCCTTTAATATTTTCACCATGAAAGAAATTGTTTGGAATGTGTGAATATTGATTATTCATCTTTTGTAAACACTTCTTTGATGATTTTGATGTCTATTAATATGGATTAATAATTTTTAGTGACAAGGTAAGTGAAGGGTTTGTTATGCTTATTAAACCTTAAAGTAATTAATCAAGACATTCTGTTACAGAATTAAGAATTCTGGAATTTCTTGGAAATCTGTGCTTATTAATGGCACATTGATGGACTTAGCAATTGGAATAACAACATTAATCAACTTTAAGTTCCTGATGTTTTGTGCTCTTGGGTGATACAATTTACTGAAACCCGAAACATTTCACTATCACAGTTCTATTAACAGATAGCTTAATTGTGACTGCAGATTTCTTGAATTTACCCAATTAAGGGGAGGCAATGGCTTAGTGGCATAATCGCTGAACTGTTAACCCAGAGACTCAGATAACATACTGCACACCTGGGTTAAAATTCTGCCATGGCAGATTGTAGAATTTGAATGCAATAAATATCAGGAATGAAAGAGCCTAATGATGACCATGAATCCAGTGTTGATTGTTGGAAAAACCAATCTGGTTCATTAATGTTCTTTAGGGAAGGAAACTGCCACCTTTACTTGGTCTGGCCTACATGTGGCTCCAGACCCCCAGAAATTTGGTTGACTTTTGACTGCCCTTTGGGCAACAAGAGATAGTCCATAAATGTTGATGCCCTGATTCTGTTACTGAAAAAGTAAACAAAAACTAACATTTTAAATAATGACAAGAGTCATAAGTATCAGCAAATTCATGATTCCAAAAAATTCTCAGTCTGGGAACACAACAAAAAGACAACTAAGGCATTAAATTACAGAAATAAAGGAAGTATGAGGGAAAGATAAGCATCCAGCTACTGTTCCTGGAGATTGCTGAATCAGCTAAGCTCAACTAGGCACCCAAGGACCAAGATCTTAGGGATCTCAGTCCTTAAATGTTTAAAGATTCTGGATTATAAATCTCATGCACAGGTAAAGGATGCTGACATTTCCCATATCGTAAAGACTAAATTTTTCTTTTCTACTTTAGTTTTGATTTTGACTGAATTGGAAAAATGACTCTTCTACAGTAAAAAATAACGATAGAATGAAATACAATGCTTTATAAAGCAAGTTACTGGGATTCATTCTGTGTGATGCTTACACAATTGCTTTGTTCAAGTAATGGGTAAAACTGCAGATGGAATGACATCAGGTGGTGTATACAAGGTGACATTTAGTCAGCAATAGGTTGCTTATTGGTTTGTGGAGTTGTGACTAGTTGTGGAGTCCAAAGGGCATCAGCCAGCACAGCCATTTGATTAGCTCCTCAGGAGCTGAAAAGCAAATGATTGATGCTGGCAGAGCCTTTGGACTACTGAAGGAGCAAATGGTGCGGGTAGGAGGGGGGGGGGGGTGGGAGGTGGTGAGGGGAGGTGTTTTAGAAGGAAGTTACAGTTTTTACGAGAGGGGAGGTGTTTTAGAAGGAAGTTACAGTTTTTACTAGAAGAGTTATATGTCAACAGGTCATGGTCATGGTCATTTACCTGTGGTTAGAATTTATTTATTTGTAATAAATGGTATTTCTTGTTCAGCACAGAAATCTGGTCCATGTTTTCTTTTAACCTGAGTCTATCAGACAGGTTATTTTAAGACTCTGCATACTTTGATATTTTTTTAAAATTTTGTGACAACTCAAATGCTGGATTTCTAGTGTGTTGGCTCAATGAGACATGATAATATGAAGTTAATGATGGAGAAGTTGAAGATTTCACAGCTCAAATGCAGGTGGTATAATCTCTGACAACTGTGTCTACACAGTCTCGGAAATCAATTTTTGGAGAGGAACAACTACTGCTTCCACTGTGGCAGAAATGATTGCTTCTGATGAGGGCCTGAGGCCAAAGAGTGTTCAGGACTTAATTGGGACTAGCCACGGAGAGATCAAGACTTTTGTTCATGCCCAACTAATTTCAATGACTTTGTCACTGAAAGTTGCTTTAAAGATCCAGTTAGTGCAATATTCCTGTAGGCCATCTGGGACCTCTATGAACAGGGCAAGTAACTCTGTGTCTGCTCAATAAAATTGAAGTACTTAATAATCAGCATAGAGTCTGAACTAAGAATTGGAAGTTCAACAGCTTGAATTTTATAATTAGTAGTGAAGGGCCCAATCTCTGTCAAGTAATCTCCCAGTTACAGTAATTATTTCATTCTGGCTGCAGTTAAAAGTGATCTCTGACATCTAAGAAGAGTAGTGTCATCATGCAAGCTGAGTAGCCAGTCAGATCGAAGAATTTTCAGCACATTAAACTAGCAAATAAAAAGCTCTGAGCACCATTCATTTTTTTTGTCATCTTTCAGAAAGTGTACCAAAGATTGGGACTTAAGAATGACAATAAACTAGAAGTTGAAACATCATAAACAAATGCTGTGCTTGCTGACAAGTTTTAATAAAAGTATAACTTTCAAATAAAAAAAACATGCATTTTTAACATCAAATGGAGAGAATAGCACTCCATAATTCTAAGATTTATTATTCAAGGCCACGGAATTCTTGAGTCATAATTATATATTTACACATTATTAAAATGTCCCTTAGAACTCATTCAACAAATGCAGCATTTTCAATGGTTTTATATGTGAATAATCCATATACAGTTGAAATTCATTTCAAAAGTCACTAATTTCTGTGCCATTAACACTGATTAAGAGTGCAACAGTGCACGATGTAAACGAACAAGATTTTCCTGATGGAAACATCCGGAATTACATGTTCAATTGTTCATGTTACCATTCATTTTACAAGTGTGGAAGCAGGCCAGTTGTCCCATCGAGTCCATACCGCCCCTCTGAAGAGTATCCCACTCAGACCCAACCCTCTATCCTTTCCCTGTAACCGTGCATTTTCCATGGCTCACCCACCGAGCCTGCGCATCCCTGGACACTATGGCCAATCCACCTGACCTACACATCTTTGGACAGTGGGAGGAGACTGGAGCCCCCTGAGGAAACCCACGCAGACACAGGGAGAGCGTGCCAATTCCACACAGTCAACCGAGGGTGAAATGGAACCCAGGTTCTGGGCACTGTGAAGCAGCAGTGCTAACCACTGAGAATGTGGGTGACCATTGTCATTACAGCTATAAAATCAGGCCATAGTCAAATTGGTAGGGAATATGAAATAAAAAAGGATGAAATATAGGACTCAATTAAAGGAGAATGAAAAGGTAAAATGTATACAGCGATTTTGCTGTCAGTGATAAAGCAATGTTGACATTAAAGAAGGCTGTCCTCAAAGATCTGACAATTTCCTTTCCTGGGGACCACTGAAATTTAACATTAATAAAAACAGTTGGCATGCATCAGAGGATATGTCAGCAAGCGCATGAACATCCCATCATATTCAAATAAAAACTGAAAGAACAGCGGATGCTGTACATCACAAAAAAAAACAGAGCTTGATGGAAAGGCTCAGCAGGTCTGGCAGAATCTGTGTAGAGAAATAAGAGTTAATGTTTCAGATGAGTGACCTTTCCTCAGAAGTCCTCAGCACATTCAATCACACTCAAACATTCACAGACATGAAACAAAGTGTTTGTAGGACTTTGTAGATAATGTAATAAATGATTTTGATTGGCTTAGGAGAGAAGCTAAACTTTTTAAAAATATTAAAACATATAGAATTTGCCCTATGGAGAAATCTGACATTACACAAATAACAATTTAACTTCGAAGCAGTAGCAATATTGTTTAGCAGTAATTATGAAGTACTACAAGTTAAAGCTTAGTTATACGTTATTCAATAAGGTGTAAAGGTTTTTACAGACAAAAAAAGGCATTAAAGTGATAGTTCTTATAAAGTCCATTGATTTCCCACTGGCAGCTGAACTAGGATTGCTTCTTTAGTGAACTCTCTCAACAAATGTCGAATCACTGACAGTAACTTCTGGATTTTCATGTTATTCTGAGTAGATGTAGGTTCCAGAAATTGGTATCAGTGGAATAATGATAGTAAATGCTAACAATTCTGATTAGCACTGAAAGAGGCAAGAGAGGAGTGGCATTTTTGATAAAGGATAACATTACAGCTGTGCTGAGGGAGGATATTCCTGGAAATACATCCAGGGAAGTTATTTGGGTGGAACTGAGAAATAAGAAAGGGATGATCACCTTATTGGGACTGTATTATAGACCCCCTAATAGTCAGAGGGAAGTTGAGAAACAAACTTGTAAGGAGATCTCAGCTATCTGTAAGAATAGGGTGGTTATGGTAGAGGATTTTGACTTTCCAAACATAGACTGGGACTGCCATAGTGTTAAGGGTTTAGATGGAGAGGAATTTGTTAAGTGCATACAAAACAATTTTCTTATTCAGTATGTGAATGTACCTACTAGAGAAGGTGCAAATCTTGACCTATTCTTAGGAAATAAGGTAGGGCAGGTGACTGAGGGTCAGTGAGGCACTTTGGGGCCAGTGACTATAATTCCATTAGATTTAAAATAGTGATGGAAAAAGATAGACCAGATCTAAAAGTTGAAGTTCTAAATTGGAGGAAGGCCAATTTTTGACGGTATTAGGCAAGAACTTTCAAAAGCTAATTGGGGGCAGATGTTCGCAGGTAAAGGGACAGCTGGAAAATGGGAAGCCTTCAGAAATGAGATAACAAGAGTCTATAGAAAGTATACATAGAAAGTATATGTTAGGGTGAAAGGAAAGGCTGGTAGGTATGGGGAATGCTGGATGACTCAAGAAATTGAGGGTTTGATTAAGAAAAAGAAGGAAGCATATGCAAGGTATAGGCAGGATAGATTGAGTGAATCCTTATAAAAGTATAAAGGCAGTAGGAGTATACTTAAGAGGGAAATCAGGAGGGCAAAAAGGGGACATGAAATAGCTTTGGCAAATAGAATTAAGGAGAATCCAAAGGGTTTTTACAAATACTTTAAGGAAAAAAAGGGTAACTAGGGAGAGAATAGGGCCCTTCAAGGATCCTTTGTGTGGAGCTGTAGAAAATGGGTGACATACTAAACGAGCATTTTGCATCAGTATTTACTGTGGAAAAGGATATGGAAGATATAGAAAGTAGCAAAACAGATGGTGACACCTTGCAAAATGTCCATATTATAGAGGAGGAAGTGCTGGATGTCTTGAAATGCATAAATGTGGATAAATCACCAGGACCTGATCAGGTGTACCCTAGAACTCTGTGGGAAGCTAGGGAATTGTTTGCTGGGCCGCTTGCTGAGATATTTGTATCACCGATAGTCACAGGTGAGCTAACGTGATGCCATTCTTTAAGATGGGTAGTAAGGACAAGCCAAGGAACCAAAGACCAAGGACCTAAGGGGTAACTTGGGTGCTGGCAGGTGGGACTAGGTTGGGTTGGGATATCTGTTCGGCATGGATGGGTTTGACCGAAGGGTCTGTTTCCATGCTGTACATCTCTATGACTCTATTTGGGCCCTTATTCTTTTTTTAAAATCACTATCAACAACTTATATGTGAACAAATTAAACTTGACATCTATAAAAACAAACTTTCAGTCCAAGGTCTGGTCATAGTTAAGAGTTGCCAGTCCCTACCTTTCTGTGGTGAGTTACTCAATATTTACTGTGTCAGTACAGGAACTTCCATGTTCAACACATTTCAATGATAACAACATTTCTGAATGGGTTGGTTAGAAAATATTTGAAATGGATTCAAGTCCCAACTGCGGCAGTGGTGTGTCATAACGTGTCTGAATGGGTTTATTGAATAATGAAACGCTGATTTCTCACCCCTTGAGTTCCATTTTTATTTAGCCCTTTCTTGACCCTTTCATTTTGCTAATTTTACACTTCCGCTGCAGTGGCCGGTATATTGGGTCCAGGTCGATGTGCTTATTGATTGAATCAGTGGATGAGTGGCATGCCTCTTGGAATTCCTAGAGCTGCAGCAGACAGCTGGAACTGACAACCGGAAGCGGCAGATTCAAACCACTATAAATGCCGGAGGAAAGATCACAGAAGCGCTTCACAGGAGGCTCCCAAGCACTGAGGATATCACCTAGACAGGGGATGAAACATCTGCAACACAAATTCCCAGCTCGGCCAACAGAACCACAACAACGAGCACCCGAGCTACAAATCTTCGCACAAACTTTGAACTATATTTTATGTTTAGAATAAGACATTTGTAAGTCTCTGAAAGTCTTTTGCCAATGTGATGATACTATGGCTTTAAGAGGTGTATTTTGTCCTGGCTTTTTTATGAAGAAAGGTTGAGACAGAGTTTTACAGGAAATGGGCAAGGCAAAGCATTTGGAATTGGCTGATGAGCTGGAGTTGGGATTGTCTTATGTCTGTGTGAAATGGGGAGGTAATTGTAGCAATAGCTCAGCACCAACAGAATAATTGGGAATGGCTCAAATTCAATTGAAAAATGAAACAGTTTGAATTATGAATGAAACCAGAAGACAGGCAGAAAGAGAGCAAAACTTCAGCAGAAAAAAAATAAAAGGAAGGCCCTAGCAGAAGATAGGGAGAAGAGAGTTTTTGAACTTGAGGTTGGAACTGAAACTCAAAGTTGACTTAAAATAGTGGAGGTAGATGTGAAAGCAAGGAGTAGTGATGAGGACAGTGATGGAAAGCAATCCCATTGTAGCCAAAGGCCTGTTGGGGATCTGTATAAATATGTCCAAGCTTTGCCGGAGTTTGAAAGAAGGATGTAGAAGCCTTTTCATTTAATTTGAGAAAATGGTAAATCAAATCAAATGACTGGTGACCTCATGGGCATTGCTGATCGAAACAAAGTTGGTAGGTAGAGCTGGGTGAGGTATTTGCATCACTGTCAGAGGAGGGATCTGGGGAGTATGATGAAATGAAAAAAAAATCTTAAGTGCACATAAGCTAGTGCCAGAAGCCTACAGACGTTTTAAGAATCCAAGGAAGGAATCTGGTCAAGCATACATGAGGTTTGAAAGGATCAAAAAAAGTAATTTTGATAGGTGAATACAGGCATTAAAAATAGATCAAACATATGATGCTCATAGAGAGATAATCATTTTCAAAAATTCACTTTCTGAAATAGAAAGAAATCATGTGGAAAATCAGAGAATAGCAGCGGAAATGGCCAATGATTATGAGTTGGTTCATAAATCAAAGTTTGGCTTCTAATATCAATTTCAATATTGTGAGGGATAGAAACTGGGGAAAGAGATATTCTCAGATGGTAAGAGAAAAGAAGATCTCATTGAAGATAGTAAAGATAGCTTACCACAGAGTAAAACGAAACCCCCTGAGAGGAAAAGAGAAGTAAAGTAAGCTCAGGTGTTTTCATTGTTATAAAGCAGGCCACATGACGTCACAATGTTTGTAATTTAAAGAATTTACTCGGATGGGTGAGGTTTGCTCATGTTTGCCGGGAGGAGTAAGTAAAGAAATTAAGATTTTAAAAGATATGGGAGCAAGTCAATCTTTGATAATGAGAGAGGAGGATGGATTACTGCCAGGAAAAGTGTTAATTTATGGAATTCATGGTGAGAAGGGCAGTGTTCCACTCTATAAAATGAGGTTGGAGAGTCTGGTGAAAGTGGTGAAGTGATGGGAGGCATAATAGAGAAATTCTCGGTTCTGGAAATACATTTTATTCTTGGCAATGATACAACTGGATCACAGGTGGCAGTGATACCTACTGTGGTTGAAAAGCCAGTGGAAAATCAGGCAACTAAGATATTACAGGAAATATATCTTGGGATTTTTCCTAACTGTGGTAACAAAGTTTTAAAGCCATAGGTAGAAACAGGAGGCAAAATCAAAGAATAATGATAAGGAAGTTGAAATTCAAATTATTAGAAACTATGTTTGATCAAATAGTTGAGATAAAAAAAAAGAACATTGGAGGACAAAGTGGATATTTCTGGTTGTGAGAAATTAACTGAATTACAACAGAGAGATGAAAAGTTAAAGCTGTTTTATCAAAAAGTTTACACAGAAGAGTATGTGTGTATCCTAGAATGTTACTACTTAAAAATGTTGTCTTGATGAGGAAATGGAGACCATCACACATTCAGTCAAATGAGAAATGAGCAGAAGGTCATCAAGTTGTATTACCAGTGGGTTGTCATTTGGGAGTAAGGAAAACTCAAGCCAAGATACAAAAACATTTTTATTTGCCTGGACTGCATAAGGATATTGTTGAATTTTGCTGGACATGTTATATGTATCAAGTAATTAGAAAATCTTAGGCAGTGATAAAACTAGCACCCTTAATACCAGTTCCTGCATTTGAGGAAACTTTTACAAGAGTTTTAATTGATTGCATAGAAACCCCACCTAAAAGAGGGAATCAGTATTTGTTGACCATAATGAATGTGTCTACAGGATTTCCAGAAGCCATTCCATTATGCTGCATCACAGCTAAAAGTTTTATAGAAGAGTTACTTAATTCTTCTTCGAGATATGGATTACCCACAGAAATACAATCAAATCAAGTGTCAAATTTTACATCAAAATTATTCAGGCAAGTTCTGGATAGCTTAGGAATAAAACAGTTCAAATCCATTGAATACCATCCAGAATCACAAGGAGTAGTAGAACAGTGGCATTAAAGAACTTATTGAGGGCTTAGACTCTCCAGAGGATTAGGATAAATTGATTTTGTTTGTTCTTCTTGCAATTATGATACACGTAATAAATCAACTGAATTCAGACAAGTTGAATTAGTTTTTGGGCATGGGGGGAGAGGACCACTGAAATTAATAAAGGAGAAATTGGTGAATCAAAGTTCAGAGACCACACGTTTGGACTATGTGTCCAATTTTAGGGAAAATTAAATATAGCGGGTAAATTAGCTAGACAAAATTTGAAAGTAGCAGAACATCTGATGTAACGGAAGGCAGACAAATGATCACAAATTTGTAATTTTGCTGGTGGAGATAAAATGTTAGTGTTATTCCCAGCAGTAGGTGAACCTTTCAAGGCAAAGGTTAGTGGACCTTATTAAATCAAAGAAGATGGTGTGAGATGAATTATTTGATAAAAATGCCAGATAGAAAGAAACCTCACGAAGTGTGTCGTGTGAATATGCTCAAAAGTTATTTTGACTGGGAAGGAAAGCAAAAGGGGAATGTGTTTCTGGTTAGAACATAGAGTGAAAATCTAAGTTTAGAAGATTCTGAATTGGACATTCCTCAAATTAAATTTGATTTGAGGGAATGGCAGAGCATTGGAAGGTGGCAAATGATACACCTATTTAAAAAAAGTAAGAATATTCTTAGTTACTACAGCTTGTCATTGAAAAGGCTGCTCTCTCATGAAGAGAGAGATGACTGGTGATGAGTTCAACTTGAAGGCCACTGCACCTTAGATGAGAGGTGAGGTCCAGAAAGTGGGACCTTCACTAACTGGTTTGCAATAGTGACACCAACCACACAAGTTCAATTCCTGCACCAGCTGAGGTTAACATGAAGCTCCCACTTTCTCAACCTCACTCCTTGCTTGAAATGTAGTGAACCTCAGGTTAAATTCACCACCAATTGTGTGTGTGTGTATATCTCTCTGTCTCCCTCTCTAATGAGAGAACAGCTCAATAGTCCTCTGGGGCTAGGGTGGACTTCACCTTTTCTTAAACATGATTGACAAGTCAGATTTTGGAAATAATAATCAATGAAAAAAAATCAACAAGCAGTTAGAGAGTTGAGTTAATTACGGTGTTAGCTGAAAGGAGTATTCAAACCTTTTACCCAGGTATTCTCTTGTGTGACAGACACAAGGCAGGGAGTCAACTCAGATTTTAATTGAACAAACTCTTCTTCACTTAATCCTTTAGGCATCAATATTCAATATAAAACATACTTGTTGCAACATTTACTTCTTACTTCAATGAACTTAACTTCAAATTTAACTCACTTTCATTGAACTTCACTTTATGTTAACCGATATTTAATTTTAACTTTAACTCTATAAGTTTGACTTGAAACAAATACTACCCTAATGTGAGTGAGGCATCCAACATTTGCTCTGTGTCTTGCCTCATGGATCTTTGTCTTCTCTGAAGTTAATGTGCTTCAGGGCATGTGCTTTTCAAACATTGCTCACAGAGTCATAGAGATGCATAGCACAGAAACAGACCCTTCGGTCTAACTCATAAACACCGACCAGGTATCCTGAACTAATCTAGTTCCATTTGCCAGCACTTGGTCCATATTGCTCTAAACCCTTCCTATTCATAAACCCATCCAGATACCTTTTAAAGGTTGCAATTGTACCAGCATCTACCACTTCCTCTGGCAGCTCATTTCATACACGTACCACCGGCTGTATGAAATGTTGCCCCTCTGGTCTGTTTTAAATCATTCCCCTCTCACCCTAAACCTTGCCCTCTAGTTCCGGACTCCACCACCCAGGGAAAAGACTTTGTCTATTTACCCTAATCATGCCCCTCATGAGTTTATAAACCTTTATAAGGTCACCCCTCAGCCTCTGAAGTTCCAGGGAAAACAGCTCCAGCTTATTCAGTCTCTCCCTATAGCTCAATCTTCCAACGCTGGTATATCTTTTCCAAACCCTTTCAAGTTTCACAACATCCTTCCTATAGGAGGGAGACTAGAACTGCACACAATATTCCAAAAGTGGCCTTACCAATGTCCTGTGCAGCTGTAACATGACCTCCTAACTTCTATATTCAATGCACTGAACCATAAAGGCAAGCTTACCAAATGCTTTCTTCACTATCCTATCTACCTGGGACTCCACCTTCAAGGATCTATGAACTTGTACTCCAAGGTCTCTTTGTTCAGCAACACTCCCCAGGATCTTAATATTAAGTTTACAAGTCCTGTCCTGGTGCACCTTTCCAAAATACAGCACCTCACATTTATCTTAATTAAACTCCATCTGTCACTAGGAAGTTGAGAAGATTTGTAGCTTAGGTTGAGGTTCTGGATGCAGGTTTGCTCGTTCAGCTGGAAGGTTCGTTTTCAGACATTTCATCACCACACTGGGTAACCTCTTCAGTGAGCCTCCGGATGAAGCACTTGTGGTGTAGCCCGCTTTCTATTTATATGTTTGGGTTTCCTTGGGATTTCTTTGCTGTCCACTACACCTTCAACTTTAATGTCATATGCAAACTTGCTAACTATACCTATGTTCACATCCAAATCATAGCACCACATCTTTTGGGCAGACCACTGGTCACAGGCATCCAGTCTGAAAGTCAACCCTCCACCACCATTGAGACATGATTTCTCATGCAAAAAGCCATGTTGACTATCCCAAATCAGTCCTTGCCTTTCTAAATACATGTAAACACTGTCACTCAGGATTTCTTTAACAACTTGCCCACCACCATTGTCAGGCTCATTTGTCTATAGATCCCTGTCTTTTCCTTACCACCTTTCTTGAATATTGGCACATTAGCCAACCTCCAGTCTGCCGGCACTCACCTGTGACTATCGATGATTCAAATATCTCAGCAAGGTGCCCAGCAATCACTTCCCTAGCTTCTCACAGAGTTCTTTTATACACCTGATTGGCCTGGGGATTTATCCACTCTTATGTGTATCAAGACATCCAGCACCAGCTCTTCTGTAACATGGGCATTTTTAAGATGCTATCACCTATTTCCTTACATTCTATAGCTTCCATGTCCTTCTCCACAGTAAACTCTGATGCAAAATACTCATTTAATATCTCTTCCACCTCCTGTGGTTCCACACATAAGTGCCTTGCTGATCTTTGAGGGGTCCAATTCTCTTCTTTTTTTCCTTAAATTTATGTACAAAATCCCTTTGCATTCTCCATAACTCTATTTGCCAAAGCTATCTCATTTCCCCTTTTTGCCCTGCTGATTTCCCTCAAATATAATCCTACTGTCTTTGAGCTCTTCTGAGGATTCACTCGATCTCTGCTGTCGATACCTGACATGTGTTTCCTTCTTTTTCTTGTCCAGGACCTCAATTTCTCTAGTCACGCAGCATTCCCTACACTGACAAGCCTTGCCTTTCACTCTAACAGGAACATACTGTCTCTTGACTCTTGTTATCTCATTTGTGAAGGCTTTCCATTTTTCAGCTGCCCCTTTACCTGCGAACATCTGCCCCCATTCAGCTTTTGAAAGTTCTTGCCAAATACCATCAAAATCGGCCTTCCTTCAATTTAGAACTTCAACTTTTAGATCCAGTCTATCCTTTTCCATCACTGTTTTAAAACTAATAGAATTATGGTCACTGACCCCAAAGTGCTCTCTCACTGACATCTTAGTCACTTGCCCTGACTTAGTTCCCAAAAGTAGATCTTGTTTTTTGCACCTTCTCTAGTAGGTACATCCACAAACTAAATCATAAAATTTTCTTGTACACATTTAACAAATTTCTCTTCATCTAAATCCTTAACACTACAGCAGTCCCAGTCTATGTTTGGAAAGCTCAAATCCACTACCATAACCACCTATTATTCTTACAGACAAGTGAGATCTCCTTACAATCCTTTTCTCAATTACCTGCTGACTATTAGGAGTCTATAGTACAATCCTAATGAATTGATCATCCCTTTCTTATTTCTCAGTTTCACCCAAATAACTTCCCTGGATGCATTCCCAGGAATATCCTCCTTCAGAACAACTGTAATGTTACCTCTTATATATGAAAAAAACACTCCCCCTCCTCTCTTGCCTCCCTTTCTGTCCTGCCTGTAGCATTTGTATCCTGGAACATTAAGTTGCCAGTCCTATCCATCCCTGAGCCATGTGCCTATAATTTCTATGATATCCCAGTCCCATTTTTCTAACCATGCCCTGAGATCATCAGTGTTCTCTGTTAGGCCTCTTGCATTGAAATAAATGCAGTTTATCAGTCCCATCTTGTTCTCTACTTTGTTCCTGCCTGCCCTGTTTGACTTGCTGCCTTTTCAAATTGTACCAGTCTCAAACTTATCTCTTCTCTCACTATTTCCCTGGGTCCCGCATCCTCACCTTATCAGTTTCAATTCTCTTGAGCAGCTTTGGCAAATTTCCCTCCCAGTGTGTTAGTCCCCTTCCAATTCTTGCACAGGTCACTTCTACCCCAGAAGAGATTCTAATGATCCTAAATTGTGAACCCCTCTCTCCTGAACCAGCTCCTCAGCTGCTCTATGCTCCTATTCCTACTCTCACTGGCATGTTGAACCAGGAGTAATCAGATATTACTAACTTCAAGGGCTTCCTTTTTAAATTCCTGCCTAACTTCCTATAGTCTCCCTTTAGAATCTCATCCTTTTTCCTTTCTATTTTGTTAGTTCCACTGTATATAATAACCTCCTGCTGGTCCGTCTTACCTTTGAGAATATTCTTACCCTCTCCAAGATATCCCTGATCCTGGCACCATGAAGGTAACACACCATTCTGATTTCTTGCTGTTGGCTACAGAAGAGTTTGTCTGTGCCTCTGACTCGAGAGTCCCCTATCACAATTGATCGCTTGTAATCTGACAAACCCGCCTTACATTAGAGCCATTCACAGTACCAGAAACATGGCTGTTATGGTACATTCCCCTGAGTGTCCATCACCCTGGCCATTTTCCAAAACGTCATACTTGTTTGAGATGGGGACAGCCACAGGAGACTCCTGCAATACTAGTCTCCCTATCCTACCTTTCCTAGAGTTAACCCATCTACCTGAAAGTATCAGTGGCTTCTCTGCCTTTCTATAGCTGACATCCATCACACTCCCTAGTTCCTGTAAATTCCCTGATGCCTCTATGTGCTGCTCCAACCGATCCATGCGATCTGAAAGGATTCGCAACCAGACATATTTCCTGCAGACGTAATCATCAGTAATATGGAAACTCTTCCTCATCTTCCACATCCAACAGGAAGAGCACACTCTATTGAATGCCATCCTTGCTCCCTAAAAATCTACAGATCCAGAAAATAGCACAGTCTTACTGCTCTAAAAGACACAGCTCCAGGCTAACTTAGTACCTATGTTTTATATTTATTAAAAATTTAATCAAGAGACAGATCTCAAGAAAACATATAATTAAAAAAAAAACACTTGACCCACTTTGTAGATTTACAGCAAGGTTACATTTAAAAACTGTGCATTAGCTTAGCACATGCTGTGAACTGTCTCACATAGTTTTCTCCAAGGTCAGCTGTTAATTTTGCTGCTTGTTAATTTTTCTTAGATGCACTCCAATGTCCAGAAATACTTGAACTCAAGCTGTAAAGGCAATAGCTGTGCAGATTCACTGCTGTATCAGACAGCAGTATAGTTTTCTTTCCCTTTGTCTCAGTGACCATGTGGTCTCTGATTTTGTCTCTCTTCCTCCTTTTAAAGTGCTGTTGTTTTGATTTTTTTTTGTCCACAAAACTTCCAAAACAATGCATACTGCTTATAAAGCAGTAATTACCCATTCCTGGAATTTTAGGAAATCACGTCCAACACCTAAAATACTTAAAAAAAAGGAGCAGCTCTTACAGCCACAAATGTTTCCCATCCTTAATCTTAGGATTACTGTCTTGAAGGCTCACTACTGCAAAATCTTTTGTTCTGGTAACTTTTATCCAAAATGTGTTCATCCTTCCAGAAACATCTCTGGCACTCAGGCAGAGAATTGACCACACCTGATCACAATGTTTGATCCCAGCCAATGGAGGTTATTGGTAAACAACTCCTAAATGTTTATATAAAGTCACAAACAGCCACATTCCAGGTGTTCTCTCCTTTATTTGGTTAACACAGGAAACTACAGGTCACATGCCCTGACTGTAGTTTTAACCAAGGTCCAAGTTGAAATTAATTTCACCAAAACTCCCAGGATGCTTGATTGTAGTTTTAACTTGTCTTATCGTCATTCCTGCTTCTGGCTGCCTGATCACAAAGGACATCCAACATGGAAAGGTAGATAATGTTTGATTAATTGAATATTTTGATAAAGTAAAAATGATGGCTAATGAAGGGAATACAATGGATAGTACCTGTACAGATTTTAAACATGTGTTTGAAAAACATAAAATGCTGATTAACAAAATTGAGGTTGATAGAACAGCAGAATCATGCAAGTGTAGTAAATGTTTTTTCTAGACATGAGGATCATAGGCAAAGGTGATCACCAAACATCATTGTTAGGTCCAGTACCTTACTAACTTACATACATAACTTGCATATTGAAATACAGAGTGAAATTGTTATGATACCAAACCAGAAGATATACAGTAAGGATGAAACCAGATGATTACAAAAGAACATCAGAACTAGGAACAGAAGCAGACAGTTTAGTCCCTCAAATCTGCTCCCCCATTTTTTATGATCATGACTAATTTCATCTCGGCCTCTACTTTCCTGCCCATTCTTTACAATTCTTCAACTCATTATTCATTAAAAATCTGTCTGTCTTTTCCTCAAAACATACTCAATGTCCCAGCATTGACCCGACTACTCGAGGGTATTGGATTCTGGATTCATGCACCTTTGAGAGAAGTAATTTCTCTCAACTCCATTTTAAATCTGCAAACCCTTATCCTAAAATAATGACCCCTCATTCTAGATTGCCCAGGAGAAAACACCTTTCTATGTCTCCTTTGTCAATCCTCTTTAGCATCAATTAGATTTCATCTCATTCTTCTGAACTCCAGAGAGGCCTAAATTGCATGATTTCTCTTTATAAGACAAACTTTATGCCTGGGATCAGTCTTGTGAACTTCCTCTGAAGTGCCTCCAATACAACTACTCCCCTCCTCAAGTAAGGGGACAAAATTGTACACAATAAAATTGGATGGTCTATCAGAATGTGTACTAAAATGATAGATGGAATTTGATAGAAAAGTGTGATTTGATGCATTTTGGTAGAATGGCTAGGGAGAGGCAATATAGTGTAAGTGACACAAGAATGCACAGAATTCTTTGAAGGTAGCATAAAATATTGAGGCAGCAGTATTAAGGCATTTGGGATTTTGGGCATTGACCAATAAAAGCATGGAAGTCATGGTAGACTTGGTTAGGCCAGAACTGGAGTATGGCACCCAATTCTAGTGATCATACTTCAGGAAGGATGTGTGTGTCCTTGAGAGGATGCATAAGAAATTTATCAAAATAGTTGCAGATTTGGTCTCCTAGGAGAACTAGAGATTTTATAGAGGTGTCTTTTCTCTCGGATGGGGGATTTCAAGACTAGTGGGTATATTTTTAAGGTGAAAGGAGAAAGATTTAAAGACGACATGATGGGCAATTGTTTTATACAGAGTGGTTTGTGTATGGAATGAACCTCCAGATGAAGTGGTGGATGAGAGCACAGTTACAACAACTGAAAAACTTTTAGATAAGTACATGTGTAAGAAAATGTTTGGAGGGATTTATGTTATGTGCAGGCAGGTGGGATGAACTTAGTTTGAAATTATTAGATTAGATTCCCTACAATGTGGAAACAGGCCCTTTAGCCCAACAAGTCCACACCAACCCTCCAAAGAATAATCCACCCAGATTCATTTCCCTACACTTACCCCTGACTAGTACACCTAACACTGTGGGCAATTTAGCATGGCCAATTAATCTGACCTGCATATCTGGTCAGCATGGACTGGTTGGATCAAAGGGTCTGTTTTTGTGCTTTATGACTGTACAAGATTATAGCAGGTTTAGAGATGCACTGCAAAGAAGCCCTGTTCCATTAACCAATGGTACAAACACTCGAGGACACAGATTTAAAGTTTCGGTCAAAAGATACAGAGGGTCTGTAAAGAAAAATTGTTTTACACAGTGAATGGTAATGATCTGGAACTGTCTGTCCTTGATGGAAGCAAAAACAAATAAACTTACAGAGGAACAGACAAAGCAGGGGAATGGGATTGATTGGATTCTTTCACAGAGATCAGACATGATGCAATGGGTTGAATTCCCCCCCAACCCTTGTCATAATGGCTATGACTTTACCTTTGATATGTTATCATGCTTTAAGTCTATTTTTTTTTATCTGTTGATAGGCTAGATTCCCTCACCAAAACTATGCTTATCACTTCCTATGACCATTACTTTTCACCATTTTCACCTTTTTCACCATTACTTACAGTCTATTTTGTGAAGATGATGACAAGTTGTAGATATTACTTTCTCTATGTCATTATGAAATTGCACATTTCCAATCAGTACTTAAGAGTTTTGCTAATCAACGCTTTTGTTGGTCGATCATATAAATGATTAAGCTAAATGTAGTGGGGACATTTTAAATATTAATTTAAGTCGATCATGGCTACACAAAGCCTCAAATCAAATAGATATCTATTATCACAATGATTCATGTTACCACAGTCCCCACATCTGTTAAGTTCAAGTTGATAATTTGATATAAAAAAGTGGAAATGGAAGCAATAGCTCTTCTGATCTAAGTCCAATCTATTTCTTTCTTAATGCAAAGTGATTAAAAGTACACCAGACTCAACATAAGGGCAGCACATTATATTAAGTAAGTTTAGATTAGATTCCCTACAGTGTGGAAACAGGCCCTTTGGCCCAACTAGTCCACACCAACCCTCCGAAGAGTAACCCACCCAGACACATTTCCCTCTGACTAATGCACCTATCACTACAGGCAATTTAGCATGGTCAATTCACCTGACCTGCACATCTTTGGACTGTGGGAGGAAACTGGAGCACCCAGAGGAAACCCACGCAGACGCAGGGAGAATGTGCAAACTCCACACAGATAGTTGCCCAAGGCTGGAATCAAACCTAGTGCTGTGAGGCAGCAGTGCTAACCACTGAGCCACCACTCCCAATGCTAATTTTGCCAGCTAAACAATCCTCAATTTCTAACCTCAGTTGCTTATGTTGGATTCAACACTATACTTATGTCCAAAGAGTGGTTTTCATGCTTGACTATTCCTTGTGCTGCTCTGAGTGGAAGGTTTTTTTGTAATGGGAACTGAAGGTTATTTCCCACCCTTTCCGCAAAACATCAGCCAGAATTAAAGTGCAAAGGTTTAGTTGAATGGAAAGTTTGTGTCATACATATTAATATAGGATGAGTTAAGTAAAGAGTATTTTTTGTGGGAGACTCAAATTTTAACTAATTAAAAACACACTTTATTGTTACATCAACTTAAGAAACATAGAGGCAGTTAAAAATCAATTTGTACAATGGACAATCGAGTCATCATAAAATACTACATTTTTTTAATACTGCCAACACCAATTACACAGCTGATCATCGAAACAGATCAAGTTCTGCTGACATTTGCTTTCCCTTTGTTAACACAAAATAAACCTTATTCTCTTGCACTATTTAGTCATGTTTTGTCAATGACTTGGCTTACTCACAGTAGTTATTCAAAAACACAACTCTTAGAACATTGTCTTGTGCGACCTTGAAATTCAAGAAAAACTGGACTTGCTGATTTATTGCAAGACATTATATAGAAGTCAGTTTTGTTTCACCTTATCGTTACTCTTCAGCAACAATAACGGTAGTATTTGGGCTATCAAAATGAAGTGATTGGATTTTCTTGAACCATTTTATACTTGTTCTTCTTTAGAAATAGTTCATCAATATTTATCAATCTCTGCTTTGGATTGATAATACACCTGTACCAGCAAAAGAAATTCAAGGCATCCCAGAACACATTATCTACAAATATCTACAAATGCTTGCAAAATTTAAACAACCCAATCTATATATATGTACATTTTGTACAAACCGTTTAAACACATAAACTTACATCTTTACAAAGCCTGTTAATAGCAGGTAAAAATAATACACAACATGACAACCGTTTAATACAATACTACAAAAGCTTAGAAATCTATAGGTGTATCAAATTTCACAATTTTCTAAAATGAGTGTCATAGACCCATAGCTATTCAAGATAATTTACATATAAATGAAATGAATAAGGGTTGAGATGTAAACCTATTATGGGAATCTGTGACAGTTTAGCTTTCACAATATGAAACTGACTCCAAAGATGGATGAGAAAATTTAAATTCGTCCCATTTTATTCAAATTATGAACTTAAAGCAGGCTAATGCGGAAAGCTCATCTAGTAGAAACTGGACTGAATCAGATTAAATTCCATACAAGATCCCAACATGCAACAGACAGAGATAATTTCAACCTGTATGATTTAGGCTAGATCAGAATTAAATTCCAGTTGTAAATCTATGTGCAAATTCTTTTCACTGCATAAGTATGCTTTCACAAAACTGATTACCAGAGACAATACTGTATGGGGAATCGTTATCCTTTTTCACAGGCCAAAAGGATAACTGAATCAATTATTAAATTGTATAATGTGCAATTAAAGTAATTTGCAATAGAAATACATTCAGAATGTATTTCAGAAAGTGAATTTCAAATGTACTAACCTGATTTCTAGCCTAGCCTAGGTTCAACATATTGTAAGATTTGAAACTTCTATTTCCAATCACATGACTTTGAAAATGTTACTCGGGAGCTAACTGAATTTTCAGGACAATTGAAGATTATATGAGTATGGCAGATATTACTTGTAAGGATGGAATCCTGCATTAACTTGTCTGATCTTCTCATTATGTTAAAACTCAGGAGTACAAAATTGGCTTGTATTTAATTCCAACGGTTTTGTTGCAAGACCTTTACATTAAGTAAATACCTCTCACAGTACACCTTTCTCATTGTCAAAACATGAGCTTGTCAAATGGTTCCATAGACACTATCAATAAAAATGCATTCTTAATTCCAAACATACATCAGTTCAAGCCAGCAGTGCAATTCTATTTATTCACACATGAACAGACATTTCCATTCCTCTTCATATCTGTTTTAACATTTAAATAACTTGACTCCAATGTATTTGCAAGTGTATGTAGCTGACTGATTTCTCATGTCGCATTCTCTGTGCTTTGATATGGGAATACAACATGGTCGAAATGCTATAGCAAATAGATAATTTGTAAGAACAGAGGAGAGGTGCAAGTTTTATTTTGGTTCGGTATTTCAGGTTGTCTTTTTTTTTAAGTGCTTACTCATCTACATCATTGCACTGCTTTAACTTACTGCAGTGAGTCAATTACTTCAGGACTGTGCACAAATATACATTCCATGATAGATATTGTAACCAGCAAGAAAGTGAACAGACAGAATTAAAATGATGCAAGATGGATTTCTAAGTATGTACTGCCCTTCTCCTGAGGAACTGTCTAAACAACTGACGTCTTGCTAGTGTGTTATTACACCACAGCAATATATGTTGGGTGTCCAGTAAATTTAATTTATATTAATTCCAGAAAGTGCCATTACTAGTTACTTTGTCACTTAAGCACTGCATTGTGGAATGCCTACCATTGACTGTTGATTAGTATTCTCTTGCATCGGAAGAGCTCTTAATCTAACAGCATCAAATGAGCTTCCATAGGAACAATACTTCAAAATATCATCAATGATTCTTTTCCACACATTCAACTCCAGTAGTTACTTAACTCAAAACCATAACATGACTATCATGAAGAGGGTTCATTTATTTAAAAAAAAATATTTGTAGACATATTAGGTGGAGTCTTTTGTAGGTATTATATCATGAAATTAGTACCCAATTAGCAGAAAGCAACTCATTCTAATTTACTTTGTTCATCAGTTCCTTGCAGATGCAATTACGCAATGGAAAGCTCTTCATCTTCCTGTCACTGCATCTCCTTACTTCCAGTGCAGCTAAATTGTTAATTTTTAGCTCTGAAGTGGCCCATGTAATTGTCACACCTGTGTCTGGTATTGAGATTCTACAAAAGAGATATGAATGTTATCAAAATTAAGTTCATCACCACTCTCGTAGTCACTCATCACTACTTCAGAATCATCGAAACCACAGCTCATCGACATATCTGAAGATGATGCATTTGTTGATGCAAGTACGGGCATTGGTATGTTGTCGCTAATCACCTTATCCAAGTCTTGGTTTGAACCTGCACGGAATGCACCATTGTCAGTCACATCCTGGATGCCAACAGCCTCTCCTTCTGCAGGGAACTGGTGAGGCGGAAGGTACTGGCTGGGATGGAAGTGCGGTCTTCTTCTGCTATTGGAGTTTAAAGCGTTCAATGCGGATGTTGTCTGAGGTGATTGGATAATCTCATATTGATCCTGGTAATCCTCTGGCAAGGGAGGAGGAAGTTGATCCTGGCCCAGGAATTCCTCATCTTGAGGGGGTGGGAAGTCACTGTCTATGTCATATCCACCGAGGTAATAGTCAGCATCCAGTGACCTTGTATTTGCATGATGCACAGGGGCAGTATCAGCTGCTTCATAATGCGGCACTTCTTCAATGTTTGGTAGTCGAGTGCTTGGCATCCAGTCTGAGGTGTCCCAATGATATGCTGCAATAGAACAGAATTACTATAACATTTTTGTGATTCGTTACTTGACATGTATAATGCTTTTAAATATACTTCCGTATTACAAATTTTCTTAATTTGTTTGAGTTAAATTTCAATTGACACATGCTAAATTAATACAAGCCCTGGAGCTCTTGTATAAATTTAAAGTGTGCTAATTGTTAAAAATATACACACAAATGTTTAAAATTCAATGCCTGACTTGCACCAAAATCTGAAAATATAATGTGTTACTTTTTCATTTCAGAGTTATGCCATATGCTTTATATGTAAAACATTCACTGACCAAACACACAGCAACATGCTTAGGACAAAATAGGAAGTCACATTCATGCAAAGCCCAACTAAAAATCAGCATGCGTATTGAAAGCCAGTCAATTCATATTGTAAAAACTGTGCATTGATAAATTACAGCTGAACCAGCAAATTGTTGAATGATGCTTTTCAGTTAAACTATGTAGGTATTCATTTCTAATAAGCGTGGTAATAAATACTTAATATTATAATGCCTATCAACATTATGGTCATCTCTTTCATGCTTAACAACTATTCACCAATTTAAAGTAATTGCTAACAGTTGAAATTCATTATTCCAACAAAATGAGTTCAGCCTGAAGGTCAACAGAAACAACACAGTATTCAAGTGTAAATCCATGCCCTTGCAGATTATTATTCTGCTCTTTTAGACATAATTGTAATCCTTGCAGTTTTATTACATGCATGTGTAGCAGGGAATCAAGTTCAAAAACAAGAGAGACAAATGCTACTTAAAAAAACAGATCTTGGGGTAGCATTAAGAAGCAGATCGTAAGTGTCCAGGAGTCACCTCTGTTGTAGTTCTGCCCCTCCTCCATAAGGGACACTGTCAGGTGGAAAGTGAAAATGAATGAATGGTTAAAAACATACCTCAAGTATATCAGCTCAAATAGGACATATATACAACTGACATCGGTTTAAACAGTTGAGTAAAAGCGTTAGTCATACATTTAGCCCAGCAGCAAAAAGACAGTCAATACCATTCTTTTGGACTCAAACATTCTTTCAAATAAATGTTAAATCTTAGATCCATTAATTGGTCTGCGTTTATCATTTTCTATTTTAAATCTGCTGAATACAGAAACTATTTAATACAGATTGCACAGTATTTATTCATTCATATCAATTTATCACATCTTCACCAGATGTTGCAATAATCAATAATACATATTTGGAAATTAGAATTCCAACAAGCAAAAGCTATTGTATTGAAGTCATTTTCACCATGATCACACTTTATGAACATTAGTGTAAAATGCACTACCTAAAACAAAACACTATCAATCTAACGTGGGTTTCAACTGAAATGTTTTTTCAAGTATTTTGTGGTTTGCTACATTTGGATTTCTAATTTGACTGATGCTTTCATTTCTTCAAGGTTAAACTGGAATTTGTTTTTTCTTTGTTTAATTAAGTTTTGTGGATTAAAGAAACCCAAAATGATTTTGTTCATTCCAGGTTTTTAACAGCAATGGCACACTATGATTTTAGGATACACATTTTCAGTACGAATAATTTAAACAGTAATGTTTCCTAAAATGATAAATAAACACATTTCCATATCTGTATAGGTTAGAATGAAACAAGGTTGTCTCTAAACTGCTCTGGGGTTGTTTTAGAAAATATATCAAAGCATCATTTCAAAAGAGTGTAAACTGCCAGAAATATTATCAGTATTTTATTTCCACTGAAATTTGGTCATTGTAATTTAGCATAGATGTATTTTTTAAAAAAATTACATGATAAGTATCTCTCTAGTTATTTCTTTGTGATGACACTCAGACATTAATTCCATTAATTCCGTCAATTGTCCTTCTGAAAGTTAGAATTCTTATGCTTTGTCACAGGGCTTGGAGAAGTTTTTTTTAATTCTTCTTGATTACTTCTTTTTTCTACCATATTCCTGCTATAAATTCAATCAAGAGTATGCCAAAATTACTTAAAATTACACAAGATCAGATAGGTCAGGTCCTTGTTTAGCAGTGAATGAGGTAACCTTCTGGAATTGTGCCTTGGCCCATCTCAAACATGACAATCTATGAAAATTGGTGGAATTAGAATATAAATGCCTTACATATTCTTACAAAAGAAAAGGTTTAATTGCGCCTTAACAATAAACAGTACGCAACAACATATGAGCTAATACTACCAGTGAAATAGTGGAAAAAATAACCTGACATGAAAGCATCAAGAGAACTTAATTGTATATGACATTATAAATTTTACAAAGTTCCTTATAAGTGTAGTGTGACACATAAGGAGGTCCTGAGGAAGAATCACCGGATCAGAAACATTAACTGATTTTTCTTCACAGATACTGCTAGATCTGCTGAGCTTTTCCAGCAAATTCTGTTTGTTTTTATGATTTACAACAACTGCAGGTCTTTTAGTTTTTATTAGGTATATAAGGAGGTTCTTTTAAGAACATCAGGTAAAAATGTGATTTTGAAGGTGGTGAAAGAAGCAGAACACTGCAGAGATTTCCAGGACATAAGGACTCAGAAGCAAAGCAGTGCAAGGCATGGTCACTAATGATGGAGTGATGATCATTTGAATGTACAGCATGCTTTATTTGAAGGAGCACCTAGGTCTCACAAAGGGTTCACTGAGGTCACAGAGCTACGGAATTAAGAGTCAATATCATAAAATTGCTAGACATTAGCAAGTCATTGTAGATTAGCAAATACAGAAGTGATGTGTGAATGGGACCTGTTGCACATTATTAAGAGGACAGCATAATTTTAGATGTCTTTAAGTTTAAAAAGGTGGAATGTGGAACATCGACTCAGAAATCATTGGTACATCTGACTTTAGAGGAAATAAAAACAGAAACAAGACTTAGGGTTTGAAAAACAAATAGGATGAGGCAGAGATAGAAGTGAGCAAATCTATGGGGATGAAAAGTAGATGGCTTTAGTGGAACACAAAATATGAGGTTGGTAGCTCTGCTCAAGGATGTGAGGTAACGGTTTCAGCTTTCTGTTAGTTGCCAGGAAGAAGGATGAAGTCTGAGCTCATGACTAAGATTCATGATTGGAACCTGTCTTCTTAATGGATAATTTGAACATTCTCAATAGTTTTGCTCACAATACACAATGTAATTTTGAGACCATAGAAATTCAGTAAGCCAGTTAATTGCTGTAGGCTCTTTAGTCAAATAAATAAATTCCATAAAAATATGCTGATATGACAGTTAATATTTTAACTAATGTTATACTTTTGACTTTTTGTTTTAATCTACATATTTTTATGTATCATACAGTATCTTTCAAAGTGTGGTATATTGTTTCATTCCAAACATCATATTGTCATAAGAAAAACAAGGAGAGCAATTAACAAGTTAAATACCTTCATTCTCAATTGTGTCAACTGCATCATTAACCAGCCGTATAACAGTCACTACTGAAGCTTTCAGGGTAGGGTAAGAAAAGGGGAAGGTAGGAAAAGGAGCAGTAGAAAGTAGTGCAATGTTAATATAAGCAGTTCTACATTAATTTCTTAACACTAATTTGATGTAAATCCCTCTTGAAAATTGAAAGGCAAGTACAAAAATATTGCAACTGAACAAACAATTTGTTTTTTTACTGGTTCTATTACATAATTGTTGAGAGCAGCTATTCAATCTGCAGAAGTACCACCAAGCACAATAATGTACTGAATCTCTCAGGGTATTACACAGCATGAACTTAAATATTTACATTGTTACCCTAATTGTAGTTTTCTAGAGGGAAACAAGTACAGCCAAAGCAGAATACTGAAGAACTGACCTATAATGGATACATTGAGTGTTAAGGAATACATTCTGTGCCACCCTGTAGTTATCCTGGTTCATTATTTCTCATAAAAATCACAACAACTTATATTTATATAGCACCTTTAATAGAATAAAACAGCACAGGAGTTGTTGTAAAGCATAATTAGGTACAATGCAACATGAGGTGATATCTGGGCAGCAGTGGCTCTCCACCAGCATCTTGACCACTGTGAGGAATGAGCAACAAATGCTGGCCTTGCCAGTGACAATTCATCATATGAAAAAGTTAAAGAATGTTACCTACAATTTGTTTAAATAAATGGGTTTAAGAAACTTCTGAAAGGTACAAAGAAAAGTTAAGGATGTAAGGTGGTAACTTCAATAATTAACAGCCAGTCTGGCTGACAATGGTAGGGGAGTTAAAAATCAGGATGTTCAAGAAAGTAATTTTAGAGGAGCAGAGGTATTTTGAATGTTGTGGGGCTGGAGAAGATGACAACAATGACATTTCAAAAGTACATAATTGACTGTAATATCTCAACATATGCTGCTTTTGGGAGTCGAGATGTGGGTCAGAACGTTAAGCTGAATCAAACTGATCCAGAATTAGCTAAAGATGTTCCTTTTAGGTCAGAGATTTTGCTTTTTTTTGGAAGAGTAATGTGATTTATTACCTTCCTACTTACTAAGCTGAGTCTCTAGGAAATTCAGTAATAATTCTGAGCACAGTTGCAAGGCGTTAACAAGACACTGGAAATATTTGACAAAAAAGTTCTGTAAATTTTCAAATATTTAAATCACTGAATTGTTACTGCATAGGAGGCCATTTGTCAAATCTATGCTAACTTTCCAAATGAACAATTCACCTAGTGCCACTCTCCCTCAGCACACATTTTCTTTTCAGACAATAATCCGATTGTCTCTAAAATGCTTCAAATAAACTTCCCTTCACTGCTCCAAGTAGTGTATTTCAGCTCCTAATTACTCGCTGTGTAAAAAGGTTCTTCCTCATGTCACTATTGCTTCTTTTGTCACTATCTCAAAAAGATTCTACCAGATTCGCTAATCATAATCTGTACTTAAAAACAAACCCACACTGCCCCTCTCTGGTTAGTAAAGAGCTTTCAAGGTGTTCAGTCATCCAACCTTAATTACAGACTCTAGCCATTTCATAACAATAGATGTTAGGCTAACTGGTCTGTAATTTTCTAGTTTCCTTCCTCACTCTTTCCAAACAGCGAATTGACATTTATAACTTTCTAACTAAAAGGAAAAGTTCCCAAATTTGTAGAAATGGAAGATTACAGATCGGACAACTGCAGTGCTGCCACCTACTTCTTTTAAAATCATGGCATGAAAATATTGGTCACGTGGATTTAGGAACATAGAAATAGATCATTCAGCCTGTCCAATTTACTCCACCAGTAACACAATCAGGGCCGATTGAACAGCAACATCTTTTACTCACAGTATCCCCATTAGTCTTTACACCACTGGCAATCAGAAATCTGTCAACCTCTACTTTAAATATACTCACAGAATGAGCTTCTATAGGCTTCTTAGGTGGAGAACCCCAAAGATTTACAATCCTCTGTGTAGGAGTTTCCACTTGTCTTGATCCTAAATGGTAGCCCACATATTTAAAAATTATTTCCTCTGGTTTAAGACTCCCCTGTCAGGGGAAATATTTTACCTGCATTTACCTGTTGATCCTTTAAGTATTTTGTAAGTTTCAGTGAGAACAACTCTGAATCTTTGAAACTCCAGAGAATACAAGGCCTTGTTGGTGCTATTTAGTGTCATTCATTTCTCCATTACTGTTATTCTGCTTATACTAATTTTGTTGAGGTACCGCACTAGTTTTTACATGCTCCCACAGATGGGTTGGCAAATAAGAGGGGTGTACAAATTGGGCACCATGCCATGGGCATTCTTGGTACTTACCCAGCCAACCCTGTTCCCATGCCAAATTTACCAACATTAGACGATGTATTGGTCAGCTTATCCATAGCCATAACTGGTCATTTAACGATAAAGTACCACATAATAGGCTGATTGGCAACACTGAGGCTTATGGACTAGAAAAGTCAGTGTCCAATTGGATAAAAATAAAAATCAGCTGAACTACAGAAGCAATATGAGCCTGGTAAATAGTTATTTTACAGCTTGGAGGTGGCAGGATGGTGATTAGATTAGATTCCCTACAGTGTGGAAACAGGCCCTTCGGCCCAACCAGTCCACACCGACCCTCCAAAGAGTAACCCACCCGGACCCACTTCCCTCAGGCTAATGCACCCAACACTACGGGCAATTTAGCATGGCCAATTCACCTAACCTGTACATCTTTGGACTGTGGGAGGAAACCGGAGCACCCGGAGGAAACCCATGGGCGGCACAGTGGCATAGTGGTTAGCACTACTGCTTCACAGTGCCAGAGACCTGGGTTCAATTCCCGCCTCAGGCGACTGTCTGTGTAGAGTTTGCACATTCTCCCGTGTCTGCGTGGGTTTCCTCTGGGTGCTCCTGTTTCCTCTCACAGTCTAAAAACGTGCAGGTTAGGTGAATTGGCCATGCTGAATTGCCCGTAGGTGTAGGGGAATAGATCTGGGTGGGTTGTGCTTTGGTGGGTCGGTGTGGACTTGTTGGGCCGAACGGCCTGTTTCCACACTAAGTAATCTAATCTAAGAATCTAAGACATGGGGAGAATGTGCAAACTCTACACAGACAGTTGCCCGAGGCTGGAATCAAACCTGGGATCCTGCTGCTGTGAGGCAGCAGTGCTAACCACTGAGCCATCGTGCCGCCCCATGTTCCCCAATGGTCAGTCCTGAGAATACTTTTTATGTTATATATAAATTAATTGGGTCTTGTAACATGGAGTAAGTTCTTAAAACATGATATCACCAAATGCGGAGGAATAGCAAACAATGAGGATGTTATAAGTTACTAGTAACAGGACACAGATAGACATGCAGAATAAGTGGCAGCTGGAACTTAATCAAGAGAATTGAGAGGTGATGCATTTTGCCAGAGGCAATATAGACAGATTATACCGTTCCAGTTTGTGCAAAAACAGAGGAACCTCATGGTGGTTAGGAGTTGTTGAATGTGCTTTGATATTTGAAGGTGGCAGGATAAACTGAGGGAATGGCTGGTAAAGCACATGCAATTTTAGGCTTATTTAATGAACTGTTGAGTATAAAAGCTGGAAGGTTATGTTGAACTTTCATGAGGTTCCACACCAATTAACATATTTTGTTAAGATCTGATCATCATAGTTTAGGAAGAATGTAAAGATGGTTGATAGTAGAGAAGAGTCTGAATGTTTCTGAGGCAGAGGGCTTTAATTACAGGGTTAGGTTGGAAGGACTGGGGATGCTCTTTTTTGAAGAGGTATGCAGGGATGATTTGATATAGATATGTAATATTATGACAGATTTAGATAAGGGAGATGACTAAAAACTTTCAATGAATAGGGGACATAAATTTGGGTAGAGGATGCAGGATATGCAAGTACATTTATGTAATGAATGAGCAGGTCTGTGAGCCTAGAATGTGTCACCCACTAGGATAATGGAAGTGGAAATGGAAATAAAAAGTGATTTCAATAGGAAATTAGATAAGTACTCAAAGGAATTAAACCTGCTGGGATACTGAGGTCTAGCAGGAGTGTGTGCCTTATTGAATTATCCAGCCAAGAGCTGGCATTGATTTAAAGGGCCAAATGGTCTCTTCCAGTGCTGAAAAGGACTAAAACTCAATATTCCACATGCTTTTAACCACTTCTTTTTGTTAGTTTATTTTTAATTTTCTTGTGGGCCGTTGGTGTCACTGACTGGCCAGCATTTATTGCCTTGCCCTCGTTACCCTTGAGGTGGTGAGGTGAGCTGCCTTCCTAAATTGCTGCAATCCATGTGCTGTAGATAGATCCACATTGCACTTAGAGAGGGAATTCCAGGATTTTGACCTCACGACAGTGAAGGATCAGTGATATATTTCGAAGTCAGGATGGTGAGTGACTTGGACAGCAACTTCCAGAGGGTGGTGTTCTTATGTATCTGCTGTCTTTGTCATGCTAGGTGGAAGTGATCATGAGTTTGGAAGGTGCTGTCTAAGGACCTTTGGTGAATTTCTGCAGTGAGTCTTGTAAATGTGGTGCCAATCAAGTGGGCTGCTTTATACTGGTTTAGTGTTGTTGAAGCTGCACCGTCCTGGCAAATGGGAAGCATGACATCACACTCCTGACTTGTGCCTTGTCGATGGTGAACAAGTTTTGGGAAGTCAGGTGGTCAGTTACTCGCTGCTGTATTCCTAGCCTTTGACCTGCTCTTATAGCCAAAGTATTTATATGATGTGTCCAGTTAAGTTTCTGGTCTATAATAACCCCCAGGATGTTTATAGTGGGGAATTCAGTGATGGGAACACCATTGAATGTCAATGAGCCGTGGTTAGATCATCTCTTACTGGAGATAATAATTGCCTGACACTTGTGTGACATGAACATTAACTGCCACTTATCAGTCCAAGTCTGAATATTGTCCAAATCTTGTTGCATTTCAACATGGACTGCATTAGTATATGATGAGTTGCAAACGGTGCTGAGCATTGTGCAACCTTTGGTAAACATTTCCACTACTGCCCTCATGATGGAGGGAAGATCATTGATGAAGCAACTAAAGATGGTTGGGGCAAAGACACTACCTTGAGGAACTCCTACAGAGATGATCTGAAGCTGAGATGACTGACCTCCAACAACTGCAACCATGTGCCAAGTATGACTGCAACCAGCAGAGAGTTTGCTTCCTTATTCCCCTTGATTCCAGTTTTGCTGAGGCTACTCAATGCCACACTGTTGAATGTAGCTTTGATGTCAAGGACTGTCACTCTCAATTCACCTCTGGAACTCAGACTCTTTTGTCCATGTTTGAACCAAGGCTTTAATGAGGTCAGAAGTTGGGTGGATCTGACTGATTCCAAACTGGACAAAAGCATGCAGGTTATTGCTGAGCAAGTGCTGCACTCATGATGACACCTTCCATTACTTTACCAATGATCCAGATTAGACTGATGGGGTAGTAACTGACTTGGTTCAATTTGTCCTTTTTTTTGTGTACAGGATGTATCTGGGCAACTTTCCACATTGTTGGGAGAGATGCCAGTGTTGCAACTGTACTGGAACAGCTTGCCTAGGGTAGCAACAAGTCTTCAATATTATTGCAAAAGTTGTGTGTGTTCATTTTAATATATTTTGCAAGATCCTTCTCATTTTTTTAATAGCTCTTATTAGGTGCTTTGTCACCCATTACTGCTTCCAACTCTCCCATTTGCCATGATGTGTGCTATTTTTTGCATTTCTGAATACATTTTTTCTAACTTTTGTTAGCTCTTACCTCCTGGTTGTCCATGGCAATCTTTTTTGGTAAGTAGGCATTTTGCTCTTATATGTATAAACTCAATCTGTATTATATTAAATTCTTACTCAAGCACCTCACTCCGATCTACGGCTATTTCATCAATAAACAGATAAGTTTAGTTCACTTTGAATAGTACCTTTCTTAGTGCATTGAAATCAGCCTTACGTAAATCAATCCAAGTAGCAGTTTCATATCTTTCTCTTCAAACCTTAACATTAAACTTGACGATATAATGATCATGATTTGTTAAATGTTCATAAGCATTCAACTGAAAATTAAATATCCCTCATTATTTAACATTAATTCTAATATGGGCCACCTCCTACTGACTCAAGCCATTCTGGATGCATATGAAATACACCTTTTTTGATTTTCACTCATCCCAATTTATACAAAACTGAAAATGTCCATTTAAAACCACTCTGCCTTCCTGTCATACATGCCCAATCACAGCTTTTACACAAGCCACCAATTCATTATATATTACTGGGTTGAATCTCCTGACACCACAATTTTCCCTGCTTTCCCTGTGCACAGCTAGGCTGGTATGTTTAGATTGTCTTCCAGGTATTTCTCTATAATGGCTAACACATCACTCCTTTCAAGTTGAAGTTGATTACACTGTATGCATTTGTGTGAAGTATGCATATTGAGATCATACAACCAACCAGTCCACATTACTCACGTTTTCTTATTGTCTGTCGGAATTTCTCAGTTCACACCTTTAATTTTCCTTTTGTCTAAGTTTAGTACTTAAAGCCCAAATCCTGACAGTTATTCCACTTTTCTTTTGCTTTCGTTTGTTTCGGAATTACCTTTTCAATATAAACTTTTCCACACCCCTATGCACACACCTTGACCATTGCTACTGTCTTAGTCGTTTTAAGTTCACGTGATCAAATCAATTATACTTTCTACTGGGCCCTGGTCCAGGTCCAGTTCAAGCAGAACCCATCCCAATGGTACTGTTTCATCTGGTCACAGTACTGTTCCTAATGGCTCATAAAATGGAACTCCTTGTTCTCACACCATTCCTTCAGTCATATATTCACTTCTCTAATGTGTTTAATTCTGTGCCAATTTGCACTTGTCTTGGCTAATAATTCAAAGTGTGTAGCCTAGAGCCCTGCCCTTCACTTGAGCTGCTTATTTTTTATACATTCCAACCAGGACCATGTCCCTCTGATGTAGGTCCCATCATGGGTCAAAACATGACAATCCTACCCCATACACCTCCTCTATGATATCCTTTCAAGCTGCTTCGAGATGTTCCACACAATGGCATCAACAAACCATGCATATTCACAATCCCATATAATAGGGTGATAACAATTTTGCTAAATGGTTGAATCCCAGAATAATGGTGTTTCACTTCCCTTCTTCCTTAGACAGCCACCTGAATTCTGGTTGTCCTTTTAACAATCATCATACTTCCCTTCACAAGCAGCAAGAACTTGTTGACAAATTATGAGAGGCACGGGTAGAATGGATTGTTGGAGTATTTCCTCCTTGATAGAACTGTCAGTTATGGGTTTAAGAAAAGAGGGGTGGAAGGAGATGTAGTCAGCAATTATTTTTGCTGCAGGGTGGTCAATGCTTGGAATGCACTGCCACAGGAGGTGGTAGAAGCAGATATGATAGCACTTGGCAGATACATGAATAGACAAGGAAGAGAGGTTTAGGGACCACACAGAGGCAAAGATTTTTAAGTTTAGAAAGGCATAATGGGTCATCGCAGGGTTGGTAGGCTGAAGGGCCTGTTCCTGTGTTATACTGTTCTTTGTTCATTTTCTCTCTCAATTGGGTTCTCCTTGGTCTATACACTATTCATTACACCAACTCAATTCTGAATTCTCAAATCTTTCCATGAGGTGTTAATGAAGAAAACAACTGTTCAGGTACTGATGCTCCTTCCCGTCTGTCAGAATATTTCCAGTTTGCACTTCAGTTCTCAGCCTGAAAAGTTTGAATTGGAGGCATCTATCCTTGACGTTGTCTTTTAGGATAGGGTTTCTATTCACTAACTCCTACATATGCAGTTCAGATACAAGTGCATCCTCACAATATGTTAGTCTAAATTATTTAGATCTCGTTTTCAGTCTGGTGGAAATTTTTTCTCTTCTTTCCCCACACTAACTTTCTGTCTCATCTTCCTACACATAAATACTTGGATGAAAGCAAACAAAAAGCAGTAGTATCTTCACTCTCTGCACCCAATTTCTGACATTCCTGTTTTTTTGCTTTGTTCATGGGATGTAGGTATTGCCAGCTGGGAGAGCATTTATTCTCCATTCCTAAATGTGCTGAAACTGTTGTGGTGAGCTGCCTTCTTGAACCTCTGCAGTCCTTGAGAAGTAAGGGCACCTACCACACTATTAGGAATGAATTCCAGGATTTTGACTCAGCAACAGTGAAGGAAAGTGACACAGTTCCAAGACAAAATAGTACATGGCTTACAGGTGAACGTGTACTCAGTGATCATCCCATGCATCTGCTGCTTTGTCTTTCTAGGTGATAGAGGTCTCAATTTTGGGAGTTGCTGTTGGAGGAGCCTCAGTGAGTTACACAGTGAATCTTGAAAATGTAAAAATTACTAATAATGTTCTCTTAAATCTACTTACAGGTCTGAAGATCCTACAAATGTCCAGACCAGAGTATTACAGATGCTAGATTCACAGGCCCAGGGTAAACCTATTGGCATCCTGCAGGTCAAATGAGGAAACCCAGAACCACAATCCGACCATATGATAAGCTGTCCTGACCTGGCCCCTACAGAGACTCGACTGCGAGGAGGCCCAACCAGCCCAGGACCATAAACCAAACCCGCATCAATGCAATCCCAAGGAGGCCGGACCTTGAGGCATCTCACACCCAGGGAGGCCTGGCTTGTCCTTACCCGACTCATTTACTTTCCAGAGCAGCAGACTTGCACCACCAACACCAGAGACCAATCAAAGAGCAAGAATCCTACCGCTGTGACTTGTCTCTGAGGAGGTTAGACTAGCCCAGGCCTGAACTTTGACCTTGTCCAGTGTCTCACCTCCAGGAGGCTTGGCCTGTCCTGATTCGACTCATCTACTAGAACAGTAGACTCACACCATCGACATCCAGGACTCTACAGAAGCAAGAAACCTACCCGAAAATGGGGAAGATGTGCTGGTCTGCAGATGAGATTGAAACACCGCATTTTTAAGCTCCCCCCTCTGGAACATACTTTTGACAAACATCCAAGCTATTGCAAACAGAATGGATGAACTCAGACCCAGATTTAACTTTCAGTGGGAACTGAGAGACTGCTATATCCTCTCTTTTATGGAAACATGGCTCACTCCTGCTAAACCTGATTGTGCCTTGCAAGCTGAAGGGTTCTCCACACATTGCGTGGACTACAAGCATTGTCAGATAAGGCAAAGGGCAGTAGGATCTGCCTTCTAATCAGCACCTCCTGGTGCACAGTCGTGGCAACTCTGTAAGCTACTATTCTCCAATCTTAGACTATCTTACAGAAAAATGCCGTTGCTATCGCCTGTCGCGTGGGTTTGCCTCTGCCATTCTGATAGGAGTCTACATACCAGCCCAAGCGGAAGTGAGGGATGCTCTGGATGCAATTTACACTGCCACAAATGCTCTGAAGAAGAAATTCCTGAGACTTTAATCATCATGGCCAGTGACTTCAACCAGGCCAACTCAAGAGGGTGCTAACAAAATACTATTAACACACTCCTGCCCCACCAGGGGACTGAACATCCTTGACCACTGCTACACAACCAAAGACATCTACTGCTCCATGTCCTGTTTGGACTTTGGAAAATCAGATCACAGTGCTGTGTTCCTCCTCCCATCTTACAAATAGAAGTTGAAATGAGCGGACCTTTCACAGAAAGTAGTACAATGCTGTTCTGAGGCAGTGGAAGACGTCCTCCAGGACTGCTTGGAATCGGCAGACTGGGCCATATTCAAGAATTCAGCAGACAAGCTAGATGAGTACACCACCACTGTCATGGGCTTCATTAATATGTAGAGAACTGCGTGCCAAAGAAGTCAATCCATATGTTCCCCAGTTGGAAACCTTGGATAAATCGGGAAATCCACTCCCTGCTGAAGACCAGACATGTAGCATACAAGTCAGATATCCCAGACCTATACAGGAAATCAGCTATGACCTCCATAAAGCCATTAGAAATGTCAAGAGGCAGTACTGGAGCAAATTAGAGGCCCAAACTAACCACACAGACACTCGCTACCTGTGGAAACAAAATGAAGCAGAACAAAAAGCAGACAAAACACATCCCTCACTGATTCACTCAATGCTTTTTATGCCCGGTTTGAGCAGATGCCAGAGAGGGGAAAGACATAAAAGAGACCTAAGGGGCAACCTTTTCACGCAGGGGATGGTACGTGTATAGAATGAGCTGCCAGAGGAAGTGGTTGAAGCTAGTATAATTGCAACATTTAAAAGGCATCTGGATGGGTATATGAATAGGAAAGGTTTGGAGGGATATGGGCCGGGTGCTGCCAGGTGAGACTAGATTAGATTAGATTAGATTAGATTACGTTACAGTGTGGAAACAGGCCCTTCGGCCCAACAAGTCCACACCACCCTGCCGAAGCGCAATCCACCCATACCCCTACATCTACCCCTTACCTAACACTACGGGCAATTTAGCATGGCCAATTCACCTAACCTGCACATCTTTGGACTGTGGGAGGAAACCGGAGCACCCGGAGGAAACCCACGCAGACATGGGGAGAATGTGCAAACTCCACACAGTCAGTTGCCCGAGGCAGGAATTGAACCCGGGTCTCTGGTGCTGTGAGGCAACAGTGCTAACCACTGTGCCACAGAGACTAGATTGATTGGGATATCTGGTCGGCATGAACAAGTTGGACCAAAGGGTCTGTTTCCATGCTGTACATCTCTATGACTCTATGACCTGCCCCGACAGTCCTGGATGCACCTGCTCCCCCTGTCACCGCAGCAGTCGTCAGACCGGCCTTCTTGATAGTAAACATGAGGAAAGCGACTGACCCAGACAAACTGCCCAGGCATGCAGTCATATCCTGTCTGTGTCAGCTGTCAGAAATATTCGCTAGCACCCTTAACCTCTCATTGCTACAATCTGAAGTCCCCACCTGCTTCAAGAAGACCACCATCATCCCAGTACCAAAGAAACACATGCAATGTGCCTCAACAACTACCACCCAGTGGCTCTGACCTCCATAATTATTAAGCGCTTTGAGAAGTTAGTCATGGCCCACCTTTTCTTTCTCAGGAGACTTAGGAGATTCAGCATGTCCATAAGGATCTTCACTAATGTTTACAGAAGCAGCATAGAAAGCAACCTATCTGGGTACATAATGGATTGGTACAGCAACTGGTGTGCCTAGGACTGTAAGTAACTACAGAAAGTTGTATGCACAGCCCAGACCATCACAGAGGCCAACCTCCGATCCATGAACTCCACCTACACTTCTCTTTGCTGTGGAAAGGTTGCCAATATCATCAAAGGCTGCTCTCACCCTGGTAATACTCTCTTCCAACCCTGTCCATTGGGCAGACGATAAGGAAGCTTGTACACATGCACCAACAGGCTCAAGAGCAGCTTTTTCCTTGCTATTATTAGACTGCTGAACAGATCTCTAATTTCAAACCTAATGCTGACCTTGCTTTTGTGCACCTCTTATGCTGTCATAACCTTGCATGCCCCTCTCTGTCTAAGCACCCTATGATCTGTATGTCCTTGTTAGCTATGATCTGTCCATACTGCTCGCAAAACAAAACATTTCACTGTACTTAGGTAAAAGCGAAGACAATAAATCAAATCAAAGATGGTGCACACTACTGCCACTGTGCATCAGAATTTAAAATTCAGATACAGAATCAACATTAAGACACCACATTATAACATTCTGTCTCTGGTGCTAGGTTTCCCTGGTGAAATTGAGCAACTGATCAAATACCGAATAGCAGTGACATCAGTTTATTGAAGGAAGGAACAAATTACCATATAACATATCACAAGAACATCCGTCTGCAAACAATGCACAGGATGGCATTATTGTTGTACATCAATCACAGCTCAATTATTTATTGTACTCAGATCTAAATTCAATTTACTTTCTTGCAAGATAAATGCATTGCAAAAATACACTTAAGTTACTTGTAGCTTGTGGATCAGTGTAACATCAGACAACATTGCACATTCAGTACTTGAACAGAATTGGATATTTGATGTCTCGTACACAGGACGTTAATTGGCGACAACGTTTCTAAAGCACAAACGTTTGAAAATGCATGTTGGCTGTAACATGATTACATGACCAACACCAAGTACTGTTTCTAAAATGCAGTTTTTCTATAACACGGAGTTGCACAAGAACGCAACCATCGCATTTTGGAGAACTACCTGTATTTTAATCAGTAATTATAATTGCAGTCTCTCCACACTGTTGTTGATAAGCAATGGTTAAGTCACAGCAGAAATAAAACATCACATTAGTCACAAAGTGCCATCTTGTGGCATGTTTCTAATAAGCTGTAACAATTATAGTCGGTTGATAATTCAGAGAACAAGCTTAATTTAAATGTACTAGCTTAAGTATTTGAATTTAGCGTTTTTAAAAGAAATCAGGCGTAAATAAATTATTATGGAAAAAGGTGACTATTAAATTGTTGGATTGCCATTAAAAACCGAACTGGTTTACTTACTTTCTTTTGGGAAAGAATCTGACTTCAGTCTCATACCAGCATATTTGACTCTTATCTACTCTGTAATGTGACTTTGCAATCCATTCACTTGTACCAAATAGAAAATTGCCTGCCAGGACCTTCTGAGGAAAACTAGAAATGAGGAATTCTGTCCTTGCCAATAAAGCCCACTGCTTAAGAATAATATTTTTAGCAATTCAAGAAAAAGAGATAAAAGGTGACAGTTAAGCAACGCTGGGAGCTGTTTACACAATGAAAAAGCGTAAGGTGAGAATCAGCAAAAAAGACATGTTGATGGCTCTCAGTAGGCTATTTTTTCCCTTCCTGATGCTACACTTCTCTATCAATTGCCTTTGAAGAAAGGATACCTGCTGGAGACAACAAGCAGCCTGCACCCATTTGTAGCGACAGGTTAATGCCAACAGTGTCAGAATGAAGTGCTCATGTGGTCATTAACTGGCAATGGGGCAGTGAGGGCGACCAAGCCTTCCAATGCCAGATGTAATCAGGGTGGAGCCTGAAAGTGGTGAGGTACCCAGTCACTCATTCTCTGACCTAATTAAGTGCCGTCTCAGGCTCCAAAAGTTCCACTAGAGGACAAAAGATTTTGCCCCAGTTCCTAGTGCTACAGGTTAACAATTCAAAAATACTCAGCAGTTGACATCTCATTTAAAAGGAACAAAGGAGGCAAATGCATAATGTTAGACAAAAATCACTCCTGTATTTAAGAAGTGTTCTACTAAGATTTCAGACTTTTGATTTGATGACCTCTGGGAGCACGATTTCTTTCTGAGATATCGGTGTATTTATATTTACACTCATATTCTGAAATTAAATTGTCTGCACCTAACGTGGGCTCTCTCTAACAATGGTGTCTCAAATGTATGTGTGTTCTAGGTTCATATATTTATTGTTATTGAATCAGTGACTGTATGGTCATCAGGAAGTGAAAATTCCATGATAATCAATGCATTTTTTTTGATTAGTAGTGATTTCACATTTTCTCATTAATATAGTTGTACAAAGTGTCCAAAGCTAAAAAAAAGGACATATTATTCTCTATCTGAAGTGATAAAAGCAGATTCCTTACCATTATCATCACATGAGTCAGACTGGAAGGAATTGAGTGACTGCACCTCAGAATTGCTCCCTTTTGTACTTCCAGTAAAGCCTGCTGCATCCTCAATAATGTCCACTTTTCCTAAAACCAGAAGATTCAACATAGTTAACACATATTCTTTAAAGAGTAACAAAAACTTGAATTTATATAGTGTCTTTAGCATATGGCTGGATTTTCCAAGGTATGGCAATCAGATTCAGATTGCCAATTCCTCAGTTTTTTTAAATTTAAAGAATGAGCTCCTTGTTTTTGACAGGTGATTCTGGTAAGGGTTTCTTCAGAAATGTAGAACATACTTTAAATCCTACTATTTATGATTTGAAGCCTTTCTGACAGACTGACTAATTTTGGGGGAGGTCTGTACACTATCCTATCAATGTTTTTATTTAATTCACTTCTGTGATGTGGATGTCACTGGCTGACCAGCATTTATTACCTACCCTATAAATCTGACATCACACCATCAAGGCCGGTGACATGGACTGCTCCTATGAAAGCATGATACCTAAGTGCAAAGTTAGAGTTAGGATTGGAGCTCTGACAGCTGTGGAGTGGTGGTATAAGCTCCAATGGTGGTGTGTGGAAGGTGGCAGGGGACATTGGTAATGAGTTGTAAGGGCACCCTGGTAATTGGTGGTGGGGAGCGGTTACTGGTGATGGAGTGGTGTGGCAGGTGGGATGTTGGGTTAGTTGGTGGGGGAGGGGATGGGCTTTTTGATTGGTCATGAAGGTTGAGCAAAATCAGGTGGGAGAATAGTGGTGGGATCCTGGGCAGAGAGAAGTTGGAGCAAGGTGGGGGTGAGTGATGTTACTTGCATAGAAAATCAAAGGTAAACAAGAGGATCGTATTTGTGTTGGGGTTGATCGTTACCGAAAATAAGAGGAAGGAACAGAATGTGTGAATGTCACATTGCACCAAAGAACCATAAAAAAAAGAGAAGTTTAATAGTAGAAGAAGGATTCCGAATAAAGGTAGATGAACTGATAGCACAAATCCAAATTACTTAGTACAATCTCACAGGCATTACACAAACATGGTTAGAAGGAGATCAAAACTAAGAACTTAACATTCAGGGATATTTGACGTTTTGGAGACATTTGGGATGGAAAAGGTAGAAGGGTAGCACCGTTAATAAAAATGAAATGAGGATAGTGTGAGAGAGAGACAATCTAGGCTCAATGATGTAGAGTTCATTTGGGAGAAGGTAATAAAGCAGCAAGGGAGAGAAGAAAAAGTCTCCTATTAAGAATCTATTGATGCCCATGAAACCATCACCAATTGTTGGAAAAAGTACCGAGCTCACTAATGTCCTTCAGGGAAGGAAATCTGCCATCCTCACATGGTCTGGCCTACACAAGACTCAAGACCCACCACAATGTGGTTGACTCTCAACTGCCTTCTGAAGTGGCCTAGCAAGCTCCTCAGTTCAAGGGCGGGCATTAAATGATGGCCAATCAGCGATATCCACATTTCCTGAGTGAATAAAGTGAACGTTTTAAGAGTAGTGTACAGACCCCCAAATATCAGCCACAGGTAAGGCTGGTGAGAAAAATATTCCTGACAAAGGGCTTTTGTCCAAAACATCAATTCTCCAATTTCTCGGATGCTGCCTGACCTGCTGTGCTTTTCCAGCACCACACTCTTGACTCTAATCTCCAGCATCTGCAGTTCTCACTTTCGCCTGGTGGTAGAGATGGTAAATCAAACAGCAAGAGCACCTAAAAAGAATGGTGCAACGATTCTGAGTGACTTTAATCTTCACAGTGATTGGGTTAATCAAATTGGAAAGGGTAGTTATGACAGCAAATTCACAGAATGCATTAAGGATGGTTTCCTATAGCAATGTGTCATGGAGCCAACCAGACAGCAGGCTGCTGTATATCTTGTAATGTGCTGAGAGGTGGTGCTGGAAAAGTACAGCAGGTGAGGCAGCATCCGAGGAGCAGGAGAATCTTCTTTTGGGCATGCGCCCTTCATCAGGAATGTGGTGGTGTGGAGGGGTGGGGTCGAGAGATAAATTGGAGGGTGGGAGTGGGGCTCGGGGGATGGCAGCTGGGAAGGTAATAGGTAGATGGAGGCGGGGGGGGTGATGGTGATAGGTCAGAGAGAAGGGTGCAGTGGATAGGTGTGGAGGAGGATGGACAGGTAGGACACTTTAAGAAGGCAGTGCCGAGTTGGAGGATTGGATCTGGGATGAGGTGGGGGGCGGAAGGGGAGATATCTCCCCTCCCCCCACCTCATCCCAGATCCAACCCTCAAACTCAGCACCGCCCTCTTGAACTGTCCTACCTGCCCATCTTCCTTCACACCTATCCACTGCACACTTCTCTCTGACCTATCACCATCACCCCTCCCTCCACCTCCATCTATCACTTTCCTGGATAGTTCATCCCCACTCCAACCCCTCTGTTTATCTCCCATCCCCCTTCCTCTTCCCCCACCACCCCCCAACAAACCTCCCCACGCCATCATATTCCTGATGAAGGGCTTATGCCCGAAATGTCAATTCTCCTGCTCCTTGGATGCTGCTTGACCTGCTATGCTTTTCCAGCACCACACTCTCGACTCTGATCTCCAGCATCTGCAGTTCTCACTTTCTCCTGTATCATGTAATCGGCAATGAAGGAGATTTAATAAATGACCTCAGAGTAAAATGTCCCCCAGGAAGCAGTGATCATAACATTATAGAATTTAAAATTTAATTCGAGGATGAGAAACTTACGTTGGAAACAACCTTGTTTGACTTAAATAAAGGGGAATGCAGGTTCATAGCTCCTTGAAAGTAGAGTCGCAGATAGATAGGATAGTGAAGAAGGCGTTTGGTATGCTTTCCTTTATTGGTCAGAGTATTGAGTACAGGAGTTGGGAGGTCATGTTGCGGCTGTACAGGACATTGGTTAGGCCACTGTTGGAATAGTGTGTGCAATTCTGGTCTCCTTCCTATTGGAAGTATGTTGTGAAACTTGAAAGGGTTCAGAAAAGATTGACAAGGATGTTGCCAGGCTTGGAGGATTTGAGCTATAGGGAGAGGCTGAACAGGCTGGGGCTGTTTTCCTTGGAGCGTCAGAGGCTGAGAGGTGATCTTATAGAGATTTACAAAATATGAGGGGCATGGATAGGGTAAATAGACAAAGTCTTTTCCCTGTGGTGGGGGAGTCCAGAACTAGAGGGCATAGGTTTAGGGTGAGAGGGGAAAGATATAAAAGAGACGTACGGGGCAACTTTTTCACACAGAGGGTGATACGTATATGGAATGAGCTGCCAGAGGAAGTGGTGGAAGCTGGTACAATTGCAACATTTAAAAGGCATTTGGATGGGTATATGAATAGGAAGAGTTTGGAGGGATATGGGCCGGGTGCTGGCAGGTGGGACTAGATTGGGTTGGGATATCTGGTCGTCATGGACTGTTGGACCGAAGGGTCTGTTTCCATGCTGTACATCTCTATGACTCTAAGTAAGGATAGAATTCACTAAAATGAACTGGATAAAGATAAAAGTCACACACCACCAGATTATTGTCCAACAGGTTTATTTGGAAGCACAAGCCTTCAGAGTATTGCTCCTTCATTAGGACCATCTGATGAAGGCGCAGCACTCCAAAAGCTCATGCTTCCAAATAAACCTGTTGGACTATAACCTGATATGTTATTTTTAATTTTATCTGCCCCGGTCCAACACCGGCTCCTCCAAATCATGAACTGGGGAGATAATAAGGGGTTACTTTTCTGCTTGGCGGCTTGTGACCAGTGGGGTTTCACAGGGATCAGTGCTGCAACCACAACTGTTTACAATATTTATCAATGATTTGGAGGAGGAAAGTGAATGTACTGTAAACAAATCTGCAAATGATACAGAATAGATGGAAAGGCATGTTGCAAGAGGAGCACAAACAGTTTACAGAGAGATATCAATAGGTTAAGTAAGTGGGCAAAACTTGGCAAATGTGGGAATATATGATTCAGAGATGCTGGTGTTGGACTGGGGTGTACAAAGATAAAAATCACACAACACCAGGTTATAGTCCAACAGGTTTAATTGGAAGCACACTAGCTTTCGGAGCGACGCTCCTTCATCAGGTGATCAATCAGATGGAAGCTAGTGTGCTTCCAATTAAACCTGTTGGACTATAACCTGGTGTTGTGTGATTGTTATCTGGGAATACATGAAGTTGCTTGTTTTGGAAAAAAAACAAAAGAACAGTATTATTTAAATGGAAACAACTGCAGAAAGCACACATGTGCAGTGGGTAATTAGGAAGGCTAATGGAATGTTAACCCTTATTTCAAGGGAGTTGGAGTATAGGAGGAGGGAAGTCTTATTGCAACTAAGGTGCTGGTGAAGTCACATCTGGAGTACTGAGAGTAGCTTTGGTCCCCTTATTTGAGGTATTGTTTCATTGGAGGTAGTTTAGGGAAGGTTCACTAGGATGATCCCCAAAATAAAAGGATTGTCTTATAAGCCAAGTTTAAATAAGTTATGACTCTACTCACTGAAATTTAGAAGAAGATCTGAGATCAATTAAACATATTGGATTCTTAAGGGGTTAGCAGAGTAAATGCTGAGAGGATGTTTCCCCTCATGGAAGAGTCTAGCACCAAAAGGCACAGTCTGAGAATTAAGCGGTGCCAACTTAAGACTGAAATGAAGACAACTTGCTTCTCTCAAAGGATTTAATGTCTTTGGAACTCCTTGCCACAGAGAATTGTGGCATCAGAATTCTTGCGTATGATTAATGTTGAGATAGATAGATTCCAGATCAGTACAGAAATCGAGGATTATATGGAAAAAGCAGGGAAGTAGACCGGAGTTAGATCATGCTTAATCCTCCTGAATGGTGGAGCAGATTTGATGGACCAAATGGCTTACTCCTGTCCCTCTGTCTTATGATGAGGTTTGGGGACTGCAGAGGATCAGAAAGATGTAGTTGTGGAATCAGAAGAGTTAAGAGGCTTAGGACAGAGTGTGGTTACAGGGGTGATTACAAGCATCAGGCACTCAAGGCCTCTACCCTGTGCTATAATTTCTTAATGTTTTCTCTTCAGTTGCTCAGATAGGCTCCATCTTATTGTGACTTTTCTCACAACAGTTTTTGTGATTCCAGAATCAATATTTCTCTCCTTCAACAGAAAAACGATTCTAGAGTGTCAATGAGTTAGGAAATCCAATTAATTAAGCATTTTCCCAGGTGAGAACAAGCAAAAAGAATGCTTTGGAAGATACAGCTAAACCCAGTATAATTGACTCTTTTAGTTTAGACTGCATTCAATGACACTTTTGAATATAATGTCACCGGCAAATGAAGCGTATCTGATACAAATCATCTAATTTGGTGTACTTGATAACAGAACTTAATTATGAAGCCGTGTTATGCAGACTGTTTCACAGTTGCAAACACTGAATGGAAGTAAGGAAAAACATTAGTACTGGAAAATAAAATATCTGGATAAATATTGTCATCTTAATGCAAGACTTGTAGTTGATTAGCAATAGAATCAAACACTTGCTTACACTTAAAATTTATACTTAATGGGGGCACTTAGAGGTAACAAGAGCAAAATTATCAACAAGGCAACTAAATACATGAAAAATACCAATCTCATTAGCCTGAAGGATATTGAGGTGAAAGTGAGGACTGCAGATGCTGGAGATCAGAGTCAAGATTAGAGTGGAAAAGCACAACAGGTCAGGCAGCATCCAAGGAGCAGGAAAATCGACAGTTCATGCAGGATCCCTTAAAGGATAATGAATTTATTGCAAAATAAATCTTAATATCTGCATTTATTGGTAAGGAATTAATGTTGCTTTATGGAATTGTATTTTTTTTGTATTATAATGAAATGCAGAAACTTGTGAATTGTTAGTTTGCGAGGACAAAAACAGAGAGCTAGACTTTAATATGTATTAGAATTCATGGAGATTTCAGATACTGATCCAGTTCTGTAAAAGATTTGAGTCCCCAATCCAATCATTAGATGTGGTTATAAGTACAATTAATGAAATGCTAGTGCAAGAATGTTTGCATTTACCGAATACTTAATAAGTTTACAAACTCTGCCTTCAATATTTAAAAATCTTATTGATTTAGAAGTAGAACATCTAATCATAAGTAAAGAAGCAGCCTCTAATATTTCTAATGCACATTTTCAAAATCTGAAGTGATTAATTTTATGAATATGACTTGTTAACAAAAATAACAGGTTGCATTTGTAGACTTATATTATTATTTTACATTGCCACGATAATAATTTTGTAAAAAATAATAATGTGCAGAGTTAATCACCAAAGTTCATTTTCATTAGGTACATCATGTCTGGTTAAAGAATAGACTCCTGCATTCTTGCTAACCTTAGCTGACTGAGTTACAGAACAACGATGATGTCAGAGCTTAAAGTAACTTGCATCTTTCCCCTAAATAAAGGAAGAAGCTTGGACGTGAGCTAGCACGAAGGGATAGATACAAAAAGTAGGAAACAAAAAGAAAAACAATTACAACAAAGACAACATGTCTTCATCATCACAAAACAAGACAATATTCATTACCATCTCTGTCTCTATCCCAGGTATTTTTTCTTAACGAATCACAGTCAGAGACGGACCGAGTAACTGTAGGGAGATTTGGGGCCACACTGCACACAACAACACCTCTCCGTGTAGTCAGAAGTCGAGGGGAATCAGGGTGGAAGGTGCTCATTTCTTGATGCTCCATCCCCATGCCATCAATTTTGTCTAAGTTGTTTCTTGAGTCACTATGGAAGCATGGCGTGTATGCCATAGGCCTTACTGGCACTTGAGGAGGACCTCCAGTTTCTTGGTAAATCTTACGACTATCACCATTATTCCTAATGCCTTTGAACTGAATACCATTAGGCTTATTAAGCAGAGCTGCAGTTGCAGGATCCTGCACAAGAGTCATATTGCTACGTGCATGCTTCTTGAAGACCTTCTTTCGAAAAATTGCAAAAAGCATCACTAGCATCATCAGAACTAGTAAGACCACAGCTATTCCAATAAGTTCCTCTTTGCCAACATAGGGATGTCCAGGTTGTATATTGGGCACAACTACTGGCCTGAGGTCACAGTACAGCCCTATATATCCTGAAGTACAGTTGCAGTGAAATGAGCCCAAGGTATTTAAGCACATTCCTCCATTTTGGCACTCTTCTGTGTTACATTCATCAATGTCTTCTTCACACCTACAAAAAAAAACATGCTTTAAATTATCTATGCCAGAAATTCTATTCTTTGTTACATTAAGATAATGAGGTGTATTTGTGAGTCTCTCACTTAAGTTTCTCCTAGTTGGCATTATATTTTAAATATTTTGGCAGGAGTTTATAAATGTTCACAGTTTTGATTTCATGACATGAAAAACAAATTGAATTTCGTTTTCACATAATTATAATGGACCTGATGATATATTGCATGTTGTAGACTGTTTCCTCAAATTTTTATTAATCATTTAAAAATGGATAAAGATGATTATGTTCTGCTGTTTGAAAATTGATTATTCTTTTAGCGATATTTTTCTCCTTTTACAATGGTTATTTCAACTGATCTAGAGTCAGAATAACCCCTTAGTAAAAAGTTAAGTACATCTGACTCCTTTAAAAAACAAATCCTATAAGTACCTACTTCAGTTTTAGTCATTTTAGCATTCTTATCATAACTCTTTCTCAATGTGCATCAATTCAACCTGTTTAAGATGTCAATCAAATGGGTCAAATTTAATTTATCCTTTTCCCAAATGTTTAACATAGATTTATATATCCTGTTGTAATAACCAGTTAATTGACTGCCACTAGCTTCCTGTGATCCCAGCACTTGGAACCCAAACCAAGTCTCAAACCGGGAGTGGAAGAAACTCAGCAATTCACATTTGTGCAACACTATGTACATAAAGGTGGCGGTTATATACAACTCACATAAAACCCATAAATCCTTCTTTGCAGTTGCAGGCAAAATCACTGCCTAATGGATTGCAGGAGCCCCCATTCTGACAGGGGTTTGGAAAGCAGGATGTAACTTCAATTTCACATTGGTTTCCCGTAAACTGTGGCAGACAGCTGCACTGATAACCTGTTGAAGCAGAATAGTGTATATTTTAGCATATCATACCTAAGACCTACATTAAAGCAACACAAAATATTGCCTTGAGCATGGAAGCATAGAAATGTAAAAATACTTGACTTTTAGGTTCACCTTTCTATGTCTACACATGTCAAATTTGTGTTTTATTTTTTATTTCATAAGTGGATCATGCCACAAGCAACTTAAGTAGGTGATAGGAAGTACTTGTGGTGAGTATACAGTGATTTTTTCTCTGATTCTCTAACAGAGATCTTCTTTGTAAAGTGACTCATTGTTAAAAATTACACAAAACCAGGTTATAGTCCAAAAGGTTTAATTGGAAGCACTAGCTTTTGTAGCGCCACTCCTTCGTTAGGTGGTTGTCTGCTTCCAATTAAAACTGTTGGACTATAACCTGGTGTTGTGTGGTTTTTAACTTTGTAGACCCCAGTCCAACACTGGCATCTCCAAATCATGACTCATTGCTGATATTATTGCTGAGATCGGAAATACAGGAAAACAGCAGAAAATTAACTCAATCAATAGAATTCCAATACACTACATGAATGCATGGGGAATGATTTTTAGTGGAGTTGGGAAATTTACTGACTTGGCAGAACTCTCTTCCTTAATAAGGCCCAACCTCCCATATTCTTCTCCTGGGGAGTTGCAAATGGGCTGACGTTAGCACTAGATTTCCAGAGGCATGCCCAATGCAACAATAGGGGCATGAGGATGGCCCAAACAACAGGCTAGAATGACCATCTCCATTTATTTAATCATTGGCTCAGTTTTAATGATGAATATGAGATCCCTTAATTCTCTCTCACATCTCACATGTCACTACGCCCTTCATTATTCCCGATGTCCAGTTGTAAAGCCTCATGTCTCCTCCAAGTGTACTCCCACTCTAACATGCTATTCATAAACTCTGTTTGTTCAAATGTCATCTATAGACAATCATCCAGTAAAAGGTAAAGTCACCATAGTTCTACTGGAACACAGGACTTCTCTCAAAAGTTTACTTTTGATTGAAAAAGAAAGTGGAGTCGCAGGTAGATAGGATAGTGAAGGAGGTGTTTGGTATGCTTTCCTTTATTGGTCAGAGTATTGAGTACAGGAGTTGGGAGGTCATGTTGCGGCTGTACAGGACATTGGTTAGGCCTCTGTTGGAAAATTGCGTGCAATTCTGGTCTCCTTCCTATTGGAAAGATGTTGTGAAACATGAACGGGTTCAGAAAAAATTTACAAGGATGTTGCCAGGGTTGGAGGATTCGAGCTATAGGGAGAGGTTGAATAGACTAGGGCTGTTTTCGCTGGACCGTTGGAGGCTGAGGGGTGACGTTATTGAAGTTTATAAAATCATGAGGACCATGGATTGGATAAATAGACAAAGTCTTTTCCTTGTGGTGGGGGAGTCCAGAACTAGAGGGCATAGATTTAGGGTGAGAAGGGAAAGATATAAAAGAGACCTAAGGGGCAACCTTTTCTCGCAGAGGGTGGTACATGTGTGGAATGAGCTACCAGAGGAAGTGGAGGCTGGTACAACTGCAACATTTACAAGGCATCTGGATGGGTATACGAATAGGAAGGGTTTGGAGGGATATGAGTCGGGTGCTGGCATGTGAGACTAGATTGAGTTGGGATATCTGGTCAGAATGGACGAATTAGACCAAAGGGTTTGTTTCTGTGCTGTACATCTCTATGACTCTAAGTAATATCTTCCAAAACCTTCAAAAGAAAAGTGTGTTAAACAGAATATGCAGTCTCAAACTTGTTCTATCAGCTATGCTGTTCATGCAGCTGTCCTAGTTGAATTTTTCATCATCTTTCACATTCACCACACCCCCAAGAACATTTAGGTGGTATCTTGGCTGTGATAAAATAATGTCAAATGCTTTCTTCTTGGAGACAATTATTTCCTAGTATTTTTGTGGCAAGAATGTTACTTACTATTTATAAGCACAAGCCTATATGTTGAATAGGTCCTGCTCCAAGCAACACAAACAGCTACATTATCTGAGGAATTGTGAATGGATTTGAGTATTGTGCAATCATCAAACGTTCAACTTCTGACTTTAAGAAGAAGCTCATTCATGACGCAACTGAAGCACATTCATGCAAAGATGCCATGTAACTGAAGTGTTCAGCATCGAACAACCATTAGTACTTTGCTTTTGCACAGCATTAAAAGTGGAGAATTTTCCCATTGACTTCACTAGAGCTTCACACGCCTAGACAAATGATATCAAATATTTCAGACATTCACTTGCACCTCATCTCTGGAATTCAGCCTGCATCCATTATTGGATTTAAGTTGTTATGAGCTTTGCCAGCAAGTTGTTTTGGCAGAGACCATACTTCTGACACCTTTGCAATGAGGATAGCAGACAGTAACAATTGGAGACTTTCTTGCCCATCCTTTTGACCAAGAATCCAGGGCTATACAGAGATCTAGAGTTAATGTTAAGGTCTCCTTGGATTTATGCGACCATGTCGTCAAATCAAGCATACATGACCCGTCAGTGGATGAGAATATAACAAGGGATTGTGATGAAAGCGGTTGGTCATGTTTGCAGACATTGTTTCCTGTGGTCATCCAGTTCTTCTAAATTTGACAATCATAAAATGTTATTGAGGGAAATTTTGCAGCGTGCTCATGTTGTCCACATACATCTTCATTAGTGTCCAAATCCATTGATCAGTTCTTTCTAGTCATACTTTTCCAAGCTGTCTGCTAGAACTGAGTGACTTAGTAAGACCATGAGACATAGGAACAGAAATTAGGCCATTCAGCCATCAACTCTGCTCCACCATTCAATCATGGCTGATAAGTTTCTCAGCTCCTTTCTCCCGTAACCCTTGATCCCCTTGATACACAAGAGCCTATCTATCTCAGTCTTAAATATACTCAGTGACCTGGCCTCCACAGCCTGCTGTGGCAATGAATTCCATAGATTCACTACTCTCTGGCTGAAGACGTTTCTCCTAATCTTCATTCTAAAAAGTCTTCATTTTACTCTAAGGCTAAGCCCTTGTGTCATAGTCTCTCCTACCTTTGGAAACATTTTCCCAACATCTGCTCTGTAATTCAGTATTCTGTCAGTTTCAATTAGATCCTCCTTCATCCTTCCAAACTCTATTGAATATAAACCCAGAGTTCTCTCATATGTTAAACTTTTCATTCCTAGGACCATTCTCATGAACCTCCTCTGAACATCCAGGCCAGCACATCCTTCCTGAGATATAGGGCCCAAAACTGCGCTCGATACTCCAAAATATGGTCAGACCAGAAGTACATCCCCGCTTTTATATTCAATTCCTATCAAAATGAATCATTTCATTAGCCTTCCTAACTTTGTAAGTTACTTCAAGAGGTGTTTAGAAATTAACCCATGTCTGAATTGTATATTTTAACAAAGAGTTGGGAAAATCAGGAGGCTACATCTGGACACCTCTTTCAACCCGAGCACAGGGGCAATATCAGTTTGGGTACTATGTTTTTGATTGCCATTGGTAAATTCAAGGTTTACAAATGCAAGAATGGAATAAATGTGTCAAAAACGTATGAAAGAAAGTATTTGTCAACTGCAAAACAGTTTAAAATGCATAATGTTATGAAAACTGTTGCTCAGTCAACCTTTGCTAACAACTTGAACCTCTTTTTCAGTTAAAAGTTTGTGCCCAATTAATTTTCTCCAATCCTTAAGGTTCCATTGTCCTTCATTTTACTAAACATTCCTGATAACTCATTAAAAGCCTAATTCATATATGAGAGCTGAGAGTTAAGAGCAGACTCCTCAAATGATTTGAGAAGTGGCAGCTGGAGTTTAATTCAGATAAATGCGAGGTGCTGCATTTTGGGAAAGCAAATCTTAGCAGAACTTATACACTTAATGGTGAGGTCCGAGGGAGTGTTGCTGAACAAAGAGACCTTGGAGTGCAGGTTCATAGCTCCTTGAAAGTGGAGTTGCAGGTAGATAGGATAGTGAAGAAGGCGTTTGGTATGCTTTCCTTTATTGATCAGAGTATTGAGTACAGGAGTTGGGAGGTCATGTTGTGGCTGTACAGGACATTGGTTAGGCCACTGTTGGAATATTGCGTGCAATTCTGGTCTCCTTCCTATTGGAAAGATGTTGTGAAACTTGAAAGGGTTCAGAAAAGATTTACAAAAACGTTGCCAGGGTTGGAGGATCTGAGCTACAGGGAGAGGCTGAACAGGCTGGGGCTGTTTTCTCTGGAGGGTTGGAGGCTGAGGGGTGACCTTATAGAGGTCTACAAAATTATGAGGGGCATGGATAGGATAAATAGACAAAGTCTTTTCTCTGGGGTCGGGGAGTCCAGAACTGGAGGTCATAGGTTTAGGGTGAGAGGGGAAAGATATAAAAGAGACCTTCGGGGCAACTTTTTCACGCAGAGGGTGGTACGTGTATGGAATGAGCTGCCAGAGGATGTGGGGAGGCTGGTACAGTTGCAACATTTAAGAGGCATTTGGATGGGTATATGAATAGGAAGGGTTTGGAGGGATATGGGCCGGGTGCTGGCATGTGGGACTAGATTGGTTTGGGATATCTGGTCGGCATGGACGGGTTGGACCGAAGGATCTGTTTCCATGCTGTACATCTCTATGACTCTTAAGTATCACAACTAAGACTGAACCTGTTCTTATCTCATACAAATACATTCATTTCAACAGGATTACTGGTTGGTTGCAGAAATCCTTGGATCCTTTCTCTTTTTAAGGTCTGACTATTTAGGCCAAAAATAGAATTTCTACATCATGCTGCTGAAGTCAGATAATTCGTACTGAGCTGGGAACAAGCCTTAGAACTTGTGACCTATATACAAAAGGAGTGAAAGAATAGAATTTAATTTGAATTATGTTATCAGCATAAAATTTGGAAGATGCAAGTGCTATTACTGTACAAAGCTCAAGTTGCAATCATGTCAGCACTGGCTGATGTAATTTTCCATTATTTTACAATGTTTCAGACTGAATAACACAAATTTCACAGCATAAATGACAAACAATAGAAATGACTACCACTAAAATTAATTTTATGAGTTGCTGTTAAATCATTTTGCCATTTTTCAAAAAAAAATGCAATGATTTAATTTGCACTTCATTAGCCCAAATTATTGTGCTAAGTATCTTCAGAATTACTTCTGCGTCATACAATTGTGATAAACATAAGGGCATGACACTTATGGTGTCTGCTTACCAAATCATGCTCAGACTTAGCAAGCTTTACTAAATTTTACTCTAAAATTTACTTAAAAGTGATTTGCTCACAAACAGAATTTGCTTATCGTATATTGATTGTATGCCTGTAAAAATGTCAATGTTTATAAGACTTGTATAACTTATTATTTCATTCAATGTCTAGTGGAATTTAAAGCTACAATGTAACAACTTACCACCAGATGGCTGGCTTACACAGGTCCCTCCATTCTGGCATGGTTCTCTTGCACATGTGTCTGGATACAATACACAACCAAGTTTCAGTTCTGTCAGACCAACCACTTCAGCAAAGTGACTGTGCTTGTTTTGGAGTGGTAACTGATTATCATTAAGGACAACTGAGTCCAGGCATCCTTGAAACCCACCAAGAACCTGTGCACTCTTATGGCTTAACAAGCCACGAGCAGCTGGAACCTGGGCCCCAAAATAGATGTAGTTGTCAATACTGAGGATATGAACATTGAAAGGAGCCCATCGACGTTCCACGTAGCTGTCATCGAGTGCAAGGCTTGTAAAATTCTTGTTGAGATCCAGAAGGACAGTGTGCCAATTCCCATCATTAACTGTTCTGCCCGAAATTCCCACAATGCCAGGCCCACTCCCACAGTCGAATTGAAACCAGAGTTTTCCATCCACAATCTGGTGAAAGTAATAAATGTGAGAGAGGCATTATTTTTCTTCAAATCTGTAAAACTTTGCAAATCCAAAATATTCAGTACCTTAAGTTAAATCATTAAAAATTAATTTCCTGTAGGCCTATTGTCAAATAATAAATGTGTTCATCATCTATCGTCAATTAGGCCAAAGTATATTTAAAGTTGATCGCTCATTATAACATAAATACTGAGAACAACAGAAATTTATGAACACCTTACTGTATAATGCATTAGCTTGTCTTCATTATAAGGATCTCTTCAATAACTGCTATGTTTAACTCCCACAGACTTGAAAACATAGGCCTGGATTTTCATCCTTAAGACAGGTGGTAGGAGTCTGTAAAATCTCCAGTTTTGGAGAAAGTGTCACAAAATCTTCATTTTGAGAGTGTGGGGATGAATGTGGACTGTAGTTCAGAAAATGTTTTGAGGTGACTAGAGGGATTGCTAACTATCAGGTGAACTGTCTAAGATGTCTACAGCAGTGTGTTGAAACTACATTCCTGCTAGAAAGAGAGAAGAAAGAGCTTCCAGCCCTCACCCCTCAACCTGACACACTCCATGTCCCACCCCCAAGCAACCTCCTGGGCTTTTCATGACCTTCCAAACAAAGTATACCTCCCAAAATACCCACACCCCCATGCCCATTCAGTCACAATAAAGTCCTTGGAAGTAATAGTTCCTATAGTGACAGTCATAGATGGAAAAAGCAGTCTTAAAAACATGTAATTCATTCAAAACTTTCCACTATGCTAAATAAACTCTGCTCCTTCCTCAGGGAATTCAAGTGTCAATCATGTAGCTGAAACTACAAAAGCTCAAACACATAAACTTGTGTGACTAAACATTGTGCAATTGATAGCAGTGATCAGACCGCCAGAACGGCCAATCTGGCAGGGGCTTTCTTTTGCACATTCAACTATCACTATAAGGTTCAGAGATCAGAGTCGAGAGTGTGTTGCTGGAAAAGCACAGCAGGTCAGGCAGCATCTGAGGAACAGGAGAATCAACGTTTCTCATTCAGGAATGAGAAGCCCTCATGAAGGGCTTATGCTCGAAACATTGATTCTCCTGGTCCTCAGATGCTGCCTGACTTACTGTGCTTTTCCAGCACCACACTCTCATTTAAAATACAATTTTGCTCAGATGTACCAAACACATTGACACCTGGGGCATTTCTCCACAAAACTTTTAAGATGGCAGCAAGGATGGAGAAAACAAAATCACAAACGCATTCGTGATCCTGGCATTTACAGACAAAGTTGCAGAATGTAATTGCCTGGAATTTTCACCAAACCTTGGTGGTACACGAATTCAGCCCCAGGTGAGGTACTGTAACCATTTCTGGGTATCATATTTTAAGATGATGACGATGAAGGCTTTTATGAGAGCAAAGATTTTTGTCTGACTAGTTCCAAGGATGAGGGATGATAGACAGACTGGGTGAACTGGAATTGTGCTCCTTACAAGCAGAGAAGGCTAAGGAGAAATATGTTAGAGGTGCTTGAAATCAGGAAGAAATCAAGAAATCAGGTAAACAAAGATAAATTGTCTTCATTAATTGAACAGTCAGTAACTTCAACAGACCATAGCTTTAAGAAAACAGACTATGTGAGGAACTTATTTTTTTGCAACTTTTAGAATGCACAGTTTGGTAGGGTGGTAGATACAGGTTTAAATGTGGCTCCTAAAAGCAAGTGGGATAAATAGGTTGAAGGAGAAAAAAAATGCATGAATGTGAAGAACGAACAGAGAAGTGGTATTAGCTGAACTGCTCTTCAAAAGAGGCAACACAGACAGAGCAAACAAAATGGTTTTCATTTTTGCCGCACTATTCGCTGACAGAGATCTAAAGCTGCATCACAGGAAAACCACCATTAAAGGATAACGTCACACAATTTCAATTTTTGTTGTTTTGTAAAAGCTAACATAATTTTATATAGCATTCCTAGTATCAGCATTTTGAATTACTTTACTTTCAACAAAACCCCAGGTGATTAACTTATCTGTTAGCAACAATAGAATCTAGTTACATCATAAGATATTTGAAGTTCTCTGACGTTTGTTACAGTTTCACACCAACAACATCATTTATCCACTGGATAATAAATTAGCTAAGTGAATATTTAAGTGTGCAAAGAGGAATTGCTCATATTGCAGCGACTCCAACAGAGTTGAGATTTCTGGGGATCTGCCATATGCATTCCATTTAACACAAGAGAGCAGCAGCTAAAGGATTTAAATTATCTGAAGCTGCATGGAAAGATTACAGCAATTTAAGTTTAACATTGATTAAGACAGAAATTACAGTGAGGCTGTATGTTTTTATTTCATCCATGGGATGAGTGTCATGCTGGCCAGGCCAGCATTTATTGCCCCAGAAGGCAGTTAAGAGTCAACCACATTTTTGTGGGTCTGGTGTCACATGTAGGTCAGACTATGCAAGGATGACATTTTCCTTCCCTAATGAAGATTGGGGAGACAAATGGGATTTTCCAACAATTGAATCATAAGACTCTTCATTCCAGATTTTTATTGAATTCAAATTTCACTATCTGCCATGTCACTACGTACCTCCGCTGTTATACATATTATATAAAACACAATGTGTACCGTAGAACCACTGTTGTTTTAATTGAGTTGTAAGATCAGACACTCTATGTTGAAAAAAAAATTAGAATAACTCTTGGTTATTTGGAAAAATGTCTGTACTATTATGGAATAAACAGGCACAAAGCAAAACAGAAGGAAAGACATAGGGATGAATTTTCTGATTTTGAAATAAAGTGCACTTTTGCAGGAGCTTCATGGTATCCAGTTTACTATGCTTCACAATGGCAATTCCTTCCCCCCTCTCCGCAACCCCCCCCCACCCCACTTATCCTAATTAATTATGTAACTGGGCTTTTCAGCGCCCATTTTGTGCAAACGCACAGTGCTCCAGGATTCACAGTGCTAGGATCATATTTCAAGTCCAGCTGCATAGTTCAAACACTGGAATCCCGGAACTAAGCCTACTCCACCATTATCACTGAGGAAATGGCCTTAAAAGGCAAGTTAGCTCCTTGCTTTGCAGACATAGTCTTGGAGATTCTTGTGGAGAAGAGGCCAGCCCTTTTTGTTTTGATTATGATTTATTATTGTCATATGTATCTAGGTACAGTGATAAGTTTTGTTTTGTGCGCAGTCCAGCTGGGTCATACCATACCAAAGTGCATAAGGGTAATTGAACAGAGTCAAAAAGTGTGGTTTTGGAAAAGCACAGCTGGTCAGGCAGCATCTAAGGAGCGGGACAGTCGATGTTTCGAACATTAGTTCTTCATCATGCATTCCTGATGAAGAACTTATGCTCAAAACATCGACTCTCCAGCTCCTTGGATGCCGCCTGACTGGCTGTGCTTTGCCAGCACATGCTTAGACTCTGATCTCCAGCACCTGTGGTCCTCACTTTCTTCTAACTGAACAGAGTAAGGAATACAACATTACGGCTGCAGAGAAGGTGCACAAAAACCGAGGTAAACATTAGATTTGAAATTTAAGAGAAATTCAGAAATCTAATAACAGTGGGGAAGAAGCTGCTCTTGAATCTATTGGTACGTATGTTAAAGCTTTTGTATCTTCTGTCTGTGACAGAAAAGGTTGGAAGAGATTATAACTGAGATGAGGGGGTCTTTGATTATGTTGACTGCCTTTGAGGCAGCAGGAAGTATAATGGAATCAATGGGTGGAAGGTTGGTTTACATGATGGACTGGGTTCTGTTTGCAGCTGTAGTTTCGGGGCAAAGCAGTTGCCATATTAAGCTGTGTAGCATCTGGATCGAATGCTTTCTATAGCGCATCTACAAAAATTGTTAAGTCTTTATGGACATAGAGTCATAGAGGTCTAAAGCATTGAAACAGGCTCTTCGGTCCAATGTGTCCACCTGCCCAGTTTTCACAATTTAATCTAGTGACATTTGCCTCTGTTTAGTCGCTATCCCTCCATACATATCCCATCCATGTACCTGTCTAAATGTTCCTTAAAATGACGAAATTCTCCTCTTATGCCCTCAAGTTTTAGACTCCTCTACCATAGGGAAAAGCTGTTGCTTATCTACTTTATCTCAGCCTCTCGTGATTTTATAGACCAGGTCAATGGTTAACAGCAACAGAGCAGAAGGCCCCATGTTTAATCTTTGCATCCAATCTCAAGGATGGTCACAGTGAAGCACAGTTGACAGCAGGGCTATTAGTTTTGTGCAGCAGCTGTGTTTCAGTGGTAGAACTCTTCCCTTAGAATCAGAAAGTTCTGAACTCAAAGCCCACTCTGGTGCAACATTGAGGCAGTGCTGGCCTTTAGGACGAGTTGCCTTTCAGATGAGATGTTAATCCTAGCTCCCATCTGTCTGTTTGTGTGGATGTAAAAGACTCCATTTTGAAGAGGATCACAGAAATTATCCTCAGTGCCCTGGGCTAGTATTTAACCCTCAACTGACAAGACAAAAACAGTTATGATTCATGATTACTGCTGTTTGAGAGAGGCTACAGTGTGCAAATTGGCATTTCTTATATTACAGCTGCACTTAGACTTCAGGAGACTTCACTTGTTGTGTAAAGTGCTCAACAAATTCAGTCATGATTTGGAGATGCCGATGTTGGACTAGGTTGTAGAAAGTTAAAAATCACACAACACCAGGTTATAGTCCAACAGGTTTAATTGGAAGCACATTAGCTTTCGGAGCGCTGCTCCTTCATCAGATGGTTGTGCAATCAGAGAAAACAAAAGAAGTCTCTGCTTTTGTAACCCCAAATGGGCTTTATCAATTCAAAGTGATGCCATTTGGAATGAAAAACACACCAGGCCGTTCTAAAGACTCATGAACAGAGTTGCAGCAGGATTAGCTGACTGTGCTGTCTATAGCGATCATTTGGTAATTTGGTCTTTTGTTGAATGATCACACGATGCACTTGGCAGAGCTCTTTGAAAAATTACAGAAGGCAAAACTGGTTACAAATCTAGCAAAATCTGAATTCAAGAAGGCAGATGAGATGTTTTTGAAACATAACATAAGACATGGAAGAATGACCCCACTGAACATGAAGATGAAGGCCATTGAGGAATTTCCACAATCATCCTCAAAGAAAGAGGTCCTTCGATTTTTGGACTGTACGGATTCTACCGGAAGTTCGTACCAAACTTCAGTAGCATATTGGATTTGCTAAAGAACACAAAATTTCAGTGCATGAAATACTGCCAGGAGGCATTTGAAAATTTGAAAGCATACTGACCACTGCACCAGTTTTAGCCATACCAAACCTCATAAAAACCTTTACAATCACTATCGACGCCAATGATAGAGAGGTTGGAGCTGTATTGATGCAGGAACATGATGATGGAATTGAACGGCCAACTGGTGACTTTTCAAAGAACCTCAATATTCATCAGAGGAATATTTCACCATTGAGTTTAGTCCTAGCCTTCTAGCATTTTAAGGTTCACATTATGAACAATATTTCGGAGATGCTTTTATACACCAATCACAACCCTCTCATTTTTTTGGAAAGTTTTAAGGACAAAAATTCAAGACTATTTCGATGAAGTCTGATATTACAGGCTTTTAATTTACAAATTGTACATGGGATAGGTTGGAAAAATGCTATTGCAGATGCATTATCATAGACTTAAAAGAAAATGAACACATAGATAGAACTGGTATATCCAAAAGTTATGTATTATGTATGCAGAATCAGTAAGGAATGTGTAACGTTAGATTACTGACAAATGCATTTTGTAATAGTGGCATTAAGATTTAGAACAAAAATCAAAAGTGAAGCCATTTTTTCATTATGATGGTTCATTTTTAAGTAGGGGGAGGTAGGGTGTCAGTGAGTTGAGAAGAAATGTATGGTCCCCCTTAAGACAGAAAGTGTTTTTCTGAGCTTAAGGTCTAGCAAACACTGCCAGTATACAGAGCAGCTGGCTGTTAAATGGATACCTGAGATTTGGTTATGAGAAAGTGTGGACTGCAGATGCTGGTAAACGTGCAAACTCCACACAGACAGTCACCCGAGGCAGGAATCAAACCTATGTCCCTGGCGCTGAGACAACAGTGTTAACCACTGAGCCACCATGCTGCCCTAACATCTCTGGGACACATGGACCCAACAACCTCACCATCCTGGTCAAATGGTGTGGCACTGGAAAAGTACAGCAGGTCAGGCAGCATCCAAAGAGCAGGAGAGTTGAAGTTCCAGGCATAAGGTCTTCATCAGAAATGTGGGGATGTGCCAAGAGGGTTGAGGGATAAATGAGAGGGGTGTGGGGCTGGGGGAAGGGAGCTGAGAATGTGATAGATAGATGGAGATTGCGGGGTGATGGTGATAGGCCGGAGCAGAGGGTGGAGTGGATAAGTGGGAAGGAAGATGGACAGGTAGGACAGTTCAAGAGGGGGGTGCTGAGTTGGAGCGTTGGACCTGCGATAAGGTGGGGGAAGGGGATATGAGCAAAAATGGTGAAATTGACCTTAGTGCCCTATGGTTGGAGCATCCCAAGATGGAAGAAGAGCTATTGCTCCTCCAGGTGTTAGGTGGCTTGAAGTGGCAATGGGGAAGGCCCAAGACTTGCATGCCCTTGGTGGAGTGTGAGGGAAGTTGAAGTTGTCGGCCACAAGGTGGTGGGGTTGTGGGGTTGTAGGGTTTAGGGTGGCACAGTGGCTCGATGGTTAACCACTGCTACTTCACAATGCCAGAGACTTGGGTTCAATTCCAGCCTTGGGCGACTGTGTGGAGTTTGCACATTCTCCCCGTGTCTGTGTGGGATTCTTCCGGGTGCTCCCATTTCCTCCCACAGTCTACACATGTGCAGGTTAGGTGAATTGGCCATGCTAAATTGCCCATAGTGTTCAGGGATGTGTAGGCTAGGTGCATTAGTCAGGGGGTAATGTAGAGAAATAGGGTAGGGGAATGGATCTGGGTGGGTTACTTTTCCGAGCATCGGTGTGGATTTGTTGGACCAAATGGCCTGTTTTCACATTGTAGGGATTCTATGTTTCCTGAAATGATCTGCAAGTTGGCGTCTTGTCTCCCCAGTGTAGAGGAGTCTACGTCGGGAGCAAAAGACACAGTAGATGGTGTTGGACGTACAGGAAAATCTCTGCCGAATGTAGAAGAATTCTTTGGGGCCTGGAATGGAGGTGAGAGGTGAGGTGTGGGCCTGGGGGAGGTGCTATCCTCGTTGCGTTTGGAGGGCATTGTTGACCATGTGGGAGGGGAAATTGTGGTCCTTGAAGAAGGAGGCCATCTTGTGTGGAATTTCTCCTCCTGTGAGCAGATACGGCAGAGGTGAAGAAATTTGGAGTAAGGGATAGGGTTTTTAGAGAAGGGCAGGTGTGAGGACGCGTAGTACAGGTAGCTATCAGAGTTTGAAGTAGATGTCTATGTTGAGTCGGTCACTAGGAATGGAGTTGGAAAAGTCCAAGAAGGGGAGGGAGGTGTCCAAGATAGTGCAGGTGAACTGGAGGTCAGGATGGAAGGTGTTCGTGAAGTCAATGAATTGTTCGACCTCCTCCTGGGAGCACAAGGTAGCATTGATACAGTCGTCAATGCAGCGAAGGAAAAGGTGTGGAATGGTGCCATTTAGCAGTGGAAGATGGACTGTTCCATGTACCGGATGTAGAGGGAGGCATAGCTGAGGCCCATATGCGTGCCCATGGCTACCCCTTTGGTCTGGAGGAAGTGGGAGGATTCAAAGGAGATGTTGTTGAGGGTAAGGACCAATTCAGCCAATCAAGTGACTGTGTCAGTGGAGAGGTACTGGTTGGGTCAGCGGGATAGGAAGAAACTGAGAGTTTGGAGGCTTTCGCCATGGGGGATGGAGGTGTACAGTGACTGGATGTCCATGGTCAAGATGAGGCACTGAGAGCTGGGAAACCGAAAGTCATGGATGAGGTGGAGGGTGTGGGTGGTGTCCCAAATGTATTAGGGGAGTTCATAGACCAAGGGGGACAAAATGGTAACAAAGTACAAGGAGATAAACATCACACAGACATCTACTTCAAACTCACCGACTCCCACAGCTACACTGGACTACACTTCCTCCCACCACCCCCTCCCACACACACACACTACCCCCACCCATAAAAACGTGATCTTTTACTCCTAATTCCTCTGCCCCCACTACATCGCCTCCCAGAAGGAGCAATTCCATTCTAGAACTACTTCAAGTACCAGAATTTCACCTCCCACTTGGTCAACAATACCCTCCAGTGCATCTCCTCCACTTTGAGATTTTGCTGCATATCCAAACACCTCATCTGCTGTGTCTGTTGTTCCCAATGTGGTCTCTTCTACACTGGGGAGACAAGACACCAACTTCAGGGAACATCTCCAGGACACACGCACCCCACAACCCCACCATTGTGTGGCCGACCACTTCAACTCTCTCTCTCTCTCTCTCACACACTCTGTCAAGGATATGCAAGTCCTGGGTCTTCTCTACCACAAAATCCAAGCCACCCGATGTCTGGAGGAGGATCGCCTAATCTTCCACCTTGGGCCCTCCAACCACAGGGCATTAATGTCAATTTCACCATTTTGCTCATCTCCCCTCCCCCCACCTTATCCCACGTCTAATGATCCAACCTGGCAATGCCCTCTTGAACTGTCCTACCTGTCCATCTTCCTTCCCACTTATCCGCTCCACCCTCCACTCCAACCTATCACCATCACCCCACACCTTCATCTACCTATCCTTTCCAAGCTACCTTCCTCCCAGCCCCACACCCCTCCCAATTACCTCTCAGCCCCCTTGGACCTTCCCCACATTCTTGATGAAAGGCTTATGCCCAAAATGTCAATTTTCCTGCTCCTCGGATGCTGCCTGACCTACTGTGCTTTTCCAGCGTCACACGTTTTGCCCTGAGTTTTGGTTATTGTTTTGTCAACAAATCAAATCTGTCCGATTGATTTAAACTAAACACTCAGCCGTCAAAACCATTTGACGTTAAAATCTGTTGATATTGAGAGCCTGAAATCAATCTGACAAAAAGAATTTCAGGTGTAATCGGGTATAAAAATGAGTGCGGATGAAAATCAGGGGGAGAGCAACTACCACTAAAAGAGAGCCAACAGCCCTGAATAGCTCTGAAAGGAATCTCAGAAAGCACCTTCTATTAAAGAATTTTACATAAAGATACTCACAGTAAAAACGATGATGAAAGATGGCCCAGGGAGAAGACAGCAAACTCAGAAGGAAGCAGCAAATTCGGGAGGACGGAAGGAAGCAGCATAAGAGACTGTATGGATTTTGAGAGATTGTTAATTTAGTGTTTAGAAATTGTGTTACTGGAGCAGCATTTTAATGGAGTTGGGGTCAACTAGTGATTAGTTAAGAAAAAGGGGGCTCAGATTTATTAATAGTTTTTGTTTAATGTTCACCGTTAGAGTTAGGAAAACAAATTGTTTTTTTTCTTTACACAGCGGAAATCAGAGATTTTCTTTCACTCCCTCACATTTTTAACAGATTACGAGGAGGGGCTAGCTTCTCTGGGTGTTTTACTTTTAATTGGCAGAGGGGTTTGACTTCCATGTCAGAACAATATGCTGCCAATACAAACTGTCTGGAACATGCATGAGTAATGAGCACAAATCATAAAAGATGCAGAGGCTCCTGGATTCATATCAGCGCATAAGTGGGCACAGAGCATGGGTGTAAGAAGAGGAAGGAGCCTCTCTCTCTCTCAATGAGTGGGAATACTGGTTGTTCCACTCATTTTGCATCCCAAATTTCTTTAGCCTCCTGAAGATATAGAGGCATGGCTGTGCTTTTTTGATTATTGCAATAATGTATGTGGAACAGGGCAGATTGTTGGTGATTACCACTGCTTGGAACTTGACACCATCAACAATTGTCACCTGAGCTCCATTCACATAGAAAGGGGGTGGGGGGAGGGGGTGTGTGTAATGCCCTCCACCTTGCTTTCTGAAGTCAATGCCTAGATCTTGCATTTTGCTGATGTTGAGGGAAAGGTAGTTATCTTTACAGCATGCCACCAAGTACTCTGTCATGTCATTGTTTGAGATCCAGCCTACAATGGGGGTGTCATCAGAAAACTTTTAGGTGGAGTTGGGATAAAATTTAGCCATACAGTCACAAATGTACAGGGGTACAGTAATGGACTGAGTATGCAGCCTTGATTGGAGTGGTGCTGGAAAAGCCTGATTCCTGATGAAAGGCTTTTGCACAAAACGTCTATTTTCCTGATCCTTGGATGCTGCCTGACCTGCTGTGCTTTTCCAGCACCACTCTAATCTCGACTCTGATCTCCAGCAGCTGCAGTACCCACTTCTGCCTGAGTATGCAGTCTTGCATTGCGCCGGTGCAAAGAATGGTCATGGAGGAGGTGCTATTGCCTATTCTCAATGATTGTGGGTCAGGAAGTCAACGATCTAGTTGCAGGGGGCAGAGAGAGACCTAGGTCTTGGAGAGTGCAGATTAGTTTGGTTGGAATCACAGTGTTGATGACGGAATGTAGTTAATGAGTAGGGTCCGGACATAGATATCCTTGTCGAGCAGATGTTCCAAGGATGAATGTTGGGCCAGGGAAATGGCATCTACTGTGCACCTGCTGTGACAGTAGGCGGATTGCAAGTGATCAAGGCAGATTGTGAGGCTAGAGTTGATATCAGCCATGACTAACCTCTGGAAGCAATTCATAATTATGGAGGTCAGAGGTACCAGTCGTTCATCATTGAGGCATGTTGCATGAGCTTTCTTTGGTAATGAGATGATGGTGATCTTCTTGAAGCAGGTGCTGACTTTGGATCAAAAGATTAAAGATGGGATTAAAGATTTAAGATTAGAGATTAAAAATAGGAGTGAATACTCCCACCAGGTGGCACATGCAGAATCTGAGCCAGTTGCTTTCCATGGCTTCACTCTCAAAAAGGCCGATCTGACATCTGCAGCAGTGACTGAGGGAACAGCTGCTTCCGAGGCTATTAGGGCAGGTGACGCCATTTGACTGACCTCCTATTTGAAACACGCTGATCACTACAGGAAATCACACGATAGTTACAGTGAGCCTAGATCCAAGTAGCAGAGCAGGTCAGTGCTGCATTAGGAGTAAAACGGAATGCATAACAGTGCACGAACAAAGTCAAAGAACTTCTGTGCTCTGCAAGGGCATCATGTCTCTGCTACCTCTCATTCACAGGGCAACCAATCACAAATTCTGATACTGCAAACACATTCCTCTAAGGGTCACAGCCTACACGTCTCCCTAATGAAGTGATCATATTCACTAAACGGATCTCACCTACCTCATCCTCCCAAACCGTTTACCCTTCCTGCCCCCTGCACTTTCAATCTACTCACTGGTGAAACCTCATCACTTCCCCTGCACTTGCATAACTCCACCCCAACCTATTTTCATCATACCCAATCTTTCTTTTGTTTTATTACAAGAAAAATTGGTGCAGCCAGCACCCCCCAAACACGAATGGCACGGTGGTCCAAATGGTTAGCACTGCTGTCTCACAGTGCCAGGGATATGAGCTCGATTCAGGCCTTAGGTGACTGTATGTGTGGAGTTTGCATGTTCTGCACCGTCTGCATGTGTTTCCACCAGGTGCTGTAGTTTCCTCCAACAACCTAAAAGTGTGCAGATTAGGTGGACTGGCCATGCTGAAATTTTCCAGGGGATATGCAGGCTCAGGAAATACTGAGCTACAAGGATAGAGTAAAGGGGTAGGTCTGGATGGACTTGATCTGCGAAGTGGCCTGCTTCACATTGGATTGATTCTATGATGTCTCCACAGTCCTTGACTGACATACATATAATCCCTGGATTGGTTATACTGGATAATGCAGAATCGACCATAGTCCAACCTTCATACTACAAGCAGACAGAGACCTGGACTTTGCTGGGATCAAATGCTTGACTGACTGCGGTTATGGTGCTCCTCTGGAGTCCGCTGAACCTGTTAACTGACTGTGATGGCAGCCTTTGACTGTGGACCCCTTGACCACCCTTCTGACTTCCAGATATGGTCATTTGTTTGAAACATATGCAATGTGTTTGTTGTGTAAGCTGTTGGCACTTGTTATAGATGTGACTTTGATGTAGCACAGTGGTCAACATTGATATGTTCACCCCTTGGCACTCAAATACTCCTTATGTGACAAATTGCCCATCACACCCCTTGCTAAAACAAAAATTGCAAACTACAAAAGGTTGTTGCATTCAAACAATGGCAAAATAATTAAGTGATAAGCAATCAAATGAGAATCATAAGATGCATGTACATCCCTGTGCACAAAGCAACCTGGTAGAACCATGCAAGTCCGAACTGATCCTGAGCTCCATAGTCAAATCTTGAAGGGCTGACATAGTGTGAGAGTTGGACAGACAGCAGCATAATGCAGTGGTTAGGCTTATGGTTTGTTGATGTCATTTGCTTCCTTGCCATTGCCCATATCAGTCCAGAGTGGGAAAATCCAACACATTAAAATCATTCAAAGTCAGTCAATAAAAAATTTAGTGTCTGGGCTGATGAGTTTTCATAATTTTAGTGATATCTAATCTTTTTACCACTGCTTACTTAACATTTCTTTTAATTTATTATAGATGAAACTGTGTGTGCTTTCTCTGTGTTTTCTTACTGTATGACCAATGATAGTTTCATAAGATGGATTTCAGAGCAGTCATGCATATGACTTGCAAACTGCTGAGCACATTATGAAAACTGTTCAATTATTTCTTTGTTATTTACAATGAAACATGCAAAATTGGCAAATAATTAAAGTCAATCTGAACGTTAAATCAACAGGTCAAATTATTCCAGGACCCTACGTTTACAGATGCCACGTATGCATTGTGAAGTATCAGACATAGTCGGATTGCTGAGACATGGCTACAAAAAACAAGGAATAAGAATTAAACATTTCAGGACATATATATTAATGATTATTCCAAAGGGAAAAGGGGAAGGCAGAGTAGCATCAGTCAGCTGAGCAATTACTGCTTGAAAACCCTGTTGACAACCTCTTCCATTACTTTTCTGAAGATTAAGATTTGGGCTAACAGCGTAGCAATTGGCTCAGTTGGACTTAGACTCATACCTACCAGTCCAGAGTAAGGGACCTCACCAACGTCCAAAGGCCCTAAAAGGACTTGTCCTATTTTTTTATAAATCTCTGGACATTATTCCATATTAGTAGGTAGATGGCAGCATTGTAGCTGTAGTGATACAGATTGGCCTAAGGCAAGGCTATTGCCACAATATTGTCAGGGGTCATATCCTTTGCAGAGTTTGAGACTGAAGGTGCCATCCTTAAAATAGCCTTCAGCAAATATTGTCTAGCATGCCTGCTGAAACAAGATGTAATTCACTTTTAATTACACAGCTTAAATTCGTTACTAAGTTTCCACCATCTGCATAATTACAAATCAAATACACTTTTGCAGCAATTTGCGGATATCATGACACAATAAAGGTACTAGAGTGTGTCTTCTAGAGTTTCAATTGTGTCTTCTAGAGTTTCAACAAATATGTGATCCAATAGTCCTCAGTCTAGGATATATTGTTTGTGGATTAGATAGAAGGATTGTGGAAAATTAAGATGAAAGGTAGGCAGCTGCTGAAAAACATTAGTGTATGACAGCTGCTTCAGAAATTTATTTCTGGCAGCTTTGCACAGGACATCAAATTTACATTATCCTACTGCACTTGACGCAAATCTCCAATGTGTTCTGAAAATAAATATCGTCTATAACGCAAACAGACAATTAAATTCAAAGCACTACGGACCTGGAATTTAAATAAATAATACTGACCAAAATGCAATATTCTTTAATCTAATGAAAACTGAAATGCATACGAAACGCAAACAGTTGCCTTCACAATCTGCCAATCAGAACAAAAGGAATATAAATGTGGGTTAGTGTAGGTTAGGTGGGCTTGGATCGGCGCAACATCGAGGGGCAAAGGGCCTGTACTGCGCTGTATTTTTCTATGTTCTATAAATGCTAATTACATGACTACAGGATGTTTAACAGTTCAATTCCTGATATTTGCTCAGGGATTAACATCAAATCCAAAACAAAATTCTCACTAGATTCAGCATCTCTTTTCCTCTCAATCCAAAGTTCTATGTATACTTTTCCTGTGGACATTATTCTTTCATCTCATTCATCAATTTCTGGAAGGTATTACTGAATGGAAGCTGAGGATCTTTCAGAACAGAGGTGGGGAGATTCTCAAGGCTGTTGCAGATGTGTAAGTCAAGCAATGTAATGAAGGAAACAAAATATTTTAAGGGGGCTCAGGACAAGACTGTTTATGAAAGAAACAACAGGCATGACAGAAACATACAGCTGATTGGCCACTGATGTTTCACACAAATTTTAAATATTAGTGATACAAGGAAACATTTGATGGTTGTGCAGTGGTTGGATGGAGGCTTGGGATGGGGGAGTAGTAGTTAGGTTGTTCGCCTATGAATACAACATTCCTAACTACTAGCATGCAGGAGAAATCAGAAAGCCATACATAACATAAAGTGACTATTTTTTTCAACATTGTATTATATGGAACTACCATGTTTACATAATTGATACTGGATACAACATTCAGTGGGGTGCAAGCAGTGTGTGAAGTGAGAGAGGTTTGGTGCGCTAAATGCACTCCTTCACATTTAAGTAAATAGTCCTGCAATATTCTAAGGTTTAAAACCTCTTGCTTGTATTTCTAAAACTTAATAATTATTTCTATTCTAAAATCATGTTCACTCCAAATGCATGTCTTCCAAATCAAAGCCATCAGTATAAATACTCAGAGGTTTGCTCTGCCTGTGAATCTTTCTTTTCTCTACTGTCACTTCAGAGTCACCCAGTCTCTACATAACAGTCTGTTTCAAACTTGGTCGCTATGTTTCACATTCTGGAGAATATTATGCAGAAGCTTCTTACCCTCTGTTAGTGTACAATTTAACTACTTTTCAAGAGGGTAGAAATACTCTAATCAACACACTATTGTCAAAACATGTTGTCTCAGCTATCCTGAGGATCACTGAAGGTCCACATTTCACAGTACAATTGAAAGTTCCCTGCACAGCTGTCCCTTAGCACCAAACTTGCTGTAATATTTGTATAAAGTAATCCTGATCTCCCACAGGCACCATAATTCACAGAAACGCGTGTGCCACGCTTTGAGACAAAATTTAACTTGCACGTAGTAAAGTGGCTTACTGAGTTGCCATTCTCGCAATGGCAGTGATATGTTCATCTGTCCTTAACAGTCTTAATAGAATACTGCTGATTGACTCCCCAACTTCATTTATGGCCTTTCCTCCACCACAAGGTCAGATATGGGGGTTTTCACTGACGATTGCACAATGTTCAGCACTATCATTACTCGTCAGATACTGAAGCAGTTCATGTCCAAATGCAGCAAGATCTGTATTATATCCAGGGTTGGGTTAAGAAGTAGGAAATAACATTCATGCCACACAATTGTCAGATAATGACCATCTCAAACAAGACAGAACATAACCATGATCCCTTGACATTCTATGGTGTTACCATCATTTAATCCTCCACTATCAACATACTTGGGGTTAGCACTTTACCATTGACCAGAAACTCAACTGGACTAAGCACATAAATGCAGTGGCTACAACAGCAGTTCAGAGGCTAGCTCTGCTGCACTGAACAACTCAATTCCTGGCTCTTTGGAGCCTGGCCACTATTTATAACACACAAGTCAGAAGTGTGAGGGAATACTTTTCACTTGCCTGGATGACTACAGTTCCAAAAACACCATGCTGGGCAAAATAAACCATGTGTTCGGCATCAGCTGCACAAACTGCCACTCCCTTCATCACAGAGCCTTAGTACCAACAGCACATACTGGCTACAAGATGCATGGCAGAAATCTATCAAGACTCCTTAGATAGCACCTTCTGAAACCCATGACCAATTGCACCTGGAAGGACAAGGGCAGCAGATAAATGTGATACACCCCACATACCATGACTGAATGAAAAAAAAAGTAAATTAGACAAAATAGCAGGGAAGCAGCTCAAGGTCAGATAGCCTGAAGGCTGAATTATGTGCAGAGGATGGGAATTCTAGTCAGGATTATTGCAAGTATGGGCAGGGAGGCCTACAGTTTCCCCTTGTTCTTCCTGGCCCTGCAAAGAGCTATTATAAACTCAACCTACAGGGCTGCTTTGTTCCTTAGATCAGGTTGTTCTTATGAACATTCTTTTTAAAAAGAGTATTTATGGGATATGGGTATCGCTGGTTGGCCAGCGTTTATTGCCTATCCCTAGCTGCCTTTGAGAAGGTGGTGGTGAGCTGCGTTCTTGAATTGCTGCATTCCACCTGGTGTGGGTTGACCCACAACGCCCTTAGGGAGGGAATTCCAGGATTTTGCCAAAGGAAAAATGAAGGAACAGTGATCTATTTCCAAATCAAGATGGTTAGTGGCTTGAAGAGAAACTTGCGGTTGGCGGTGTTCCCACGTATCTGCTGCCCTGTCCTTATAGATGGAAGTTGATGTGGGCTCAGAAAGTGCTGTCTGAGGATCTTTGGTGAATTTCTGCAGTACATCTTGTAAATAGTACACATTGTTGCAACTGAGCTCTGGTGATAGAGAGTTGATGTTTGTGGATGTGGTGCCAATCAAGTTGGCTGCTTCAGGAGTGTTACTGGAGCTGTTCCCATCCAGGCAAGTGGGGAGTCAGAAGGTGAGTTATTCACTGCAGTATTCCAACCTCTGCCATGCTCTTGTAGTCACTGTGTTTATGTCAATGTGCTTAAGTCTTCAGCCTAACTCAGGCAAATACTTAATATGGCAGAAAATTCTGATTAGTTAAAATTCTCACTCCATTTTAACCACCAGTAGAAAAGATGGAACCTTTCTTTTGGAAGTCTAGTTTGCTGAATTCAGAAATATTTTCCATTAAATCTGGAAACTTTGCTTTTCACCCAGAATAAGACCATAGATTCGTAGTTAAATTGATATACAGGTTTGGTGGGTGGTGTGTGGCAAAAATAGATGGTGTAGTAATGGATTGTGAGGACAACAAGCAGTGAAAGTGCTTTCCATGATCATAACATTAGAAATTATATTAAGTAAAACAAGCTGAAACAGAATAGTGAAAGTGTTTCACCAGCAAATAAAGAAAGTGCGGATTTGAAAGTCACACAGAAGCTGACATGAGATGAAAGATTCATTCCCGAGGAAATGTATTTCATTTACACTTGTGTAGGTGTGAGATGATCAGGCATCGGGTATGTTAAATTCATGTTAGTTGGCATTAGCAGAATCAATCTAGTTAACAAGAATTATGTCAATATCATTATAAATTTAAAAAGATTGGCAAATTGCTCCTTTCAGAAAGGATTCAAATTAAGTTTGTTCTGGAAATTTAAGTGAAATTTCAATTAGGTTGAAACAGACAAAGATAGAAAATGTGACCAGAAGTAGACTATTTGGCCCATTGAGACAGTTACACCATTCAAGCATGACCATGGATGATTTCAAGTGCTATACACCTGCTCTCTCACCTTGACACCTTTGGTAATAGAAATCCATTTTATTCTTAAATATATTCAGAGATTTGGCATCCTCAGTTTTCTGTGCTACGTATTCTACAGGTTCACAAAATTCTGAGTGAAGAGCTTCTTCCTCATTTCAGTCCAAAATGGCCTATCCCATTTCCTGAGACTGTGACCTCTTGTTCAGGACTCAGGACAAGGGAAAGATCATCATTCCATCCCCTGTCAGAATATTATATGTCTCAATAAGAATTTTCATTCTTTGAAACTCAAGTTACTATGTGCTGAATTGACACAAATGCTCCTCATACAACAAACTTGTCATCCCAGGAATCAGTCTGGTGAATCTTCATCACACTGTCTCAATGGTAAATATATCTTTTTTTAGGTAAGGGAGGTCAAAACAGAACACTACACTTTCAATTGTGATCTCAGTGAAACCCTATACAGCTGCAGTAAGATTTCCTTACTCCTGTACTCAAACCCTTTTGTAATGAAGGCCAATGTACCTATTGCTGAAAATGTGCTGCTGGAAAAGCGCAGCAAGTCAGGCAGCATCCAAGGAGCAGGAGAATCGATGTTTCGGGCATGAGCCCTTCTTCAGGAATGCCCGAAACGTCGATTCTCCTGCTCCTTGGATGCTGCCTGACCTGCTGCGCTTTTCCGGCAACACATTTTCAGCTCTGATCTCCAGCATCTGCAGTCCTCACTTTCTCCAATGTACCTATTGTCCTTCTAACTGCTTGCTGCGCCTGCACGCTGGCTTGCAATAACTTTTACACAACAACATCTGACCCTCTTTGCAAGTCAACATTTTCCATCACATCTTCATTTAAATATTACGCTGCCATTCTGTTTTCTCTTATACCAAAGTAGAGAAATGTACACTTATCTATGATGCTGCTGCTCCTTTAACAAGGTTGTGTTGTCCTTGGTTCCTTTTTCAGTTGGGTTATAAACATAGAGAATCTGGGAGGTCTAGATTTGAAGGGTTTTAGGGCCAATTTGATTATAGCTAACAGATACTGCCTCAGGAAAATGCTTTCAAGTTTTAGAGAAAAAAAAACACTTGTACAATGAAACGGAAATGGCCAGTTCTCCCAGCTCAGCTTTTCTCTGGTTCAGTTTGGGTTTAGCAAGCAGTCAGTTGTGAAGCTGCTGGACTCAAAGAAGCAGGTCCATGCTGAACTCTCTCTCTCTCTCTGACATCTCTCCTGCAAGACCCTGTATTTGATTTTACCTTTTGTGCCAAGGTTGTTTAAGGGGATTGTTGCAAGTATTTGGCACAGCATCATTAAGTTGGGATGATCTGTTTGGTTTTTGGATAAGTTAAGTTATTCAGTATTCTGTTCTCTTTTGTTTGTGTTTCTTTGGGTAAACTCGTAAATAAGTTACGTGTTGTTCAAAACTAAGTGGTTAGGCCAGCTGCATCACTCCTAGAATATCCACTTACATCTGTTTAAAACAACTAGCAAAGTTAGGGTCAGGGCTACTTTCATGTAATGCTTTGAAGGGGGTCTGGCCTTGTCCATAACATATCAATGTTGTACTAAACTTACCACATATTTCCCCAATTGACTTGTCAAAATTGCCCTGAAGTATGTTTAGGTTCTCTTCACCACTCCCATCTAGTTCTGTGTTGGCAGCAAACTAGGAAATATTGCACTCAATTTCTTTATCTAAATGATTGATATGTGTTGTGAATAGCTGGGACTCATGCACTGACTTGTGCAGTACCACACTTGCCATTGTGGTATTCAACGATGTATTCCTAATCTGTTCTCAGTATACTAACTAATTCTCAATCCATGCCAATATATTATCCCAAATCCAATGTACTTTCATTTTGTCCAATAACCGTGTATGTGGAACTTTATTTTAAAATTCTAATACTCCACATTCACTGTTGTTCTTTTATCTATTCAACCAGTTACATCCTGAAAAAAAACCCAGTAAGTTTGTCAAACACAGTTATCTTTTCATAAAACCATTAATGGGAGCTAAGAAATGGAAAGGAAATGAAGATGATGAATAAAGAGACGAACAGGGGGAAGAGGAGAGATGGCAGAGGGGAAACAAGAAGTAGGATAAGGATTAAAAAGATGAAATGGACTTAATAAACATTACTAAAACATATTATTTGGTCCATATCATAACACTGTTCATAGATGGTTGCCAAACACAAACTGGTTATGTCTTTCCTAATACTTCACTGGTTGTAGGTTCATTTTACATTCTGAGATCATGAAGCAGCAGGTAAGTGCAATTCCCTCTTTCATTGCAGGAGAACCACGATAGCTCAAAAAGAGAAAGGATAAGGATCTATTTTTTAGATTAGATTAGATTACTTACAGTGTGGAAACAGGCCCTTCGGCCAACAAGTCCACACCGACCCGCCGAAGCGCAACCCATCCAGACCCATTCTCCTAATAGCTCAGTCCACCTTCATACTCTGAGCTAAAATAAACCTTCTCTTTCTTCATTTTCCTTCTTCAAAGGGTGATAAAAATGGATAATTAAAAAAGACTGGCTGCTTGAGTATCTAATCAAGAAATTAAGGTGTTGGCCAGGAAATTCAGGAAGGTACAAAGTCATCAGGCATCCAGGTCTTGTAGTTATATTTTAATAAAGTACATGTAGATAGAATCTGTATTAAATGTTGACGTGAGAACAATAATGGGAAAAAGGCTGAGACAATAAGTGTAACAAACCACATCACAATGGAGTCAATGATGTGGACAAAATCTATGTATGTGAGATTTCTAATATATGACATTGTCAAATAGTATAAGCAGCAAATGATAGACATAACTGAGCAATCCTACAACCAATGGATCATATCTAAACGCCACAGTCCTATCACATGCAGTCATCAATGGTGGTGGACGATTGCATAAATCCCTGTAAGAGGCAGCTCCATAAATATCTCCATCCTTACTGATGGAAGACACCAACACATTAATGCAAAAGATAAGGCTGAAGCCTTTGCAGCAAACTTGAGCCAGAAATACCATCGCCAGTCAATTCAATTCACTCCACATGTTATGAAGAAACAATTGTAGGCAGTGAATCTGTAAAGGCTATAGGCCCTGACAACATTCCGACTTGTGCTCCAGAACTCATCGCTCCCCTTGCCAAGCCCTTCCAGGACAGTTACAACACTGGCATCTACCTGACAATGTGGAACATTTCCCTGATACATCCTGTACCCAAAAGGCAGGACAAATCCCAACCAGCCAATCAGTGCCCCATCAATCATCAGTAAAGTGATTAAAAGGAGTCATCAGTGATATTAAACAGCATTTGCTCAGTGCTAACCTGTTGACTGTCACCCAGTTTGGTTTCTGCCAAGGCTGCCCAGTTCCTGACCTCATTACAGTCTTGGTTCAAACATAGCAAAAAGAGCTGAATTCCAGAGATGTGGCGAGAGTTACAGCCCTTGACATCAAGGCTACATTTCACTGAGTGTGGCATGAAGGAGCCCTAGCAAAACTGGATCACAGAAATCAAGGGGCAAACTCTCTGCTGGCTGTGGTCATACCTGACACTTATGAAGATGGTTGTGTTTGTTAGAGATCAGTAATTTCAACTCCAGGGCAACTCTGCAGGAGGTCCCCAAGCTAGTGTCCAACGCACAACCAGCTTAAGCTGCTTCATTAGTGATATTCCCTCTATCGTAAGGTCAGAAGTGGGATATTTGCTGATTATTGGATAATGTTTGGCACCATTCATGACTGCTCAGATAGTGAAAGAAGTCATGTTCAAATGCAACAAGGTTTGGACAATTTCCAGGCTTGGGCTGACAAATGGCAAGAAATGACCATCTCCATTAAGAGACACAATCCAACCACTGCCCATTGACGTTCAATGGTATAACCATCACTGAATCCCTCAGTATCAATATCCTGGACTTTACCATTGACCAGAAACTCAACTGGACACATCGTATAAATACTTTGACTACGACAGCAGGTCAAAGGCGAGGAAGACTGCAGCGAATAACTCATCTGCTGACTCCCAAAGCATAATGATGTGGAGGTGCCAGTGTTGGAATGGGGTGGACAAAGTCAGAAGTCATATGACAACAGGTTATTGTCCAACAGGTTTATTTGGAATCACACGCTTTCATAGCCCTGCTCCTTTGTCAGGCAGCTTCATGTGACCAAGGAGCAGCGCTGTAAACCTGTTAGACTCGAACCTGGTGCCGTGTGACTGCTGAATTTGTACAAAGCACAAGTTAAGAATGCGATGAATACTCCTCACTTTCCTGGATTGATGCAGCTCCAACAACACTCAGAGCATCCTACTCAGACCCAACCCTATCCCTTTAACCTTGCATTTCCAATGACTAATCTACCTAGCCTACACACCATGGGCAATTTAGCATGGCAAATCAATTTAATCTGCACATCTTTGGACTGTGGGAGGAAACGCACACAGATAGGAATTCTAATTCACACAGATACAAGGAGAATGAGCAAATTCCTCAGACAGTTGCCAGAGGCTGGAATCAAACTCAGGTCTCTGTGCTGTGAGTCAGCATTGCTAACCACTGAACTACCTTCTTTTACTGCTGTTGGGTCAAAATTCTGGAAATCCCCCCCTAAGGTGTGTCTACCTACAGCACATGGACTACAACTGTTCAAGGTAGCTCAAGACCATGTTTCGGCAAAATTTTACAACTTTGCTCCTGGTCTCACCCACTTGATTAGAAACTTTTCTCCAAATATTCCATCTGTAATGTTCTTCTCATATATTTAATTGATCAAAGCCTTTTGTATTTTCTTTCCATCCTCTTTATAGGTTTCCTTCTCACTTATCTTTGCGACATCAGTATTTCACTTGATCCTTTCATCTATGTCATTGATAAAGATTGTACACAGCTGAGGCTGAAGTACTGATGTTGCAAAACACTGCTACGTATTTTCATTAATCAATTAATCCATTAATTAAAATGTCAGAAGGCGTAATGTAGTCTAATAATCTCTTGCATGGAACAACATAAAATGCTTTCCAAACTCTGGAGAACTGAAGCCTTTTAGACTCCTATCCCAGCTGCAGCACACTCACACTCACTGCCTCTCCACTTGCTTATCATACTTCTAAGCTGTCCTCTAAGGTGCAAACAATGTCAATGCCTGAACTGGTGGCTGCAAGTGGGAAATCAAGTGATTATACAATTGTTCAGTTAGCGTGTCACTCCACATTGGAGTGAAGTATATTTGCTTCAGATTATCTACTCTGACAATTGTTACATTCAGTATGGCATATGACTATCATAACTGCCAGCAGTAGGAGCAGTGAACTCAAATACAATCTACAGTATCAAGCCTGGCATATTCCCTACTCTACCATTACCATGAACTGGGGATCAACAATACTTCAATGAAGAGTGAAAGAAAGTATACCAGGCATAGCAAAATGTGTCAAACTGGTAAAGGTTACAACATGGAATGACTTGTGTACAAACAGCATTAACAGCATGTAATAGACAGAGCTAAATGATTCCACAAGCAGCTGCAGTCCTGCCACATCCAGTCATGAATATTGGTGAGCAGTTGAACAAATCACCTAGAGGAGCAGGTTCTACAAGTATTCCCATCCCCAATCTTAGGAGAAGCCAACACATCAGTGCAAAAAATAAGACTGACGTATTTGCAATGATTGTCAGCCAGAAGTGCTGTGTGGATGATCCTATGGAGGTTCCCAGCATCATAGATGCTAGTCTAGTCAATTCATTCCATGCAATAACAAGAAATAACTGAAGGCACTGGATTCTGCAAAAGTATGACCCCTGATCATATTCCAGCAGTACTGAAGACTTGTTCTCTAGAACTAGTGGTGCCTTTAGTCAAATTTGCAATAAAGCTACAAACACTAACATCTTCTTGACAATGCAGAACATTGCCTAGGCATATCATGCACACAGAAAGCAGAAAAAAACTAATCCGGTCAATTATCACCTCATTAGTCTACTCTTGATCATTAGCAAAGTGATGGAAGAGATTATCAACAGTGCTATCAAGTAGCACTTGCTTAGCAATAATATATTCATCTATCTCTTGACCTCATTACAGCTTTGGCTCAAACGTGAAGAAAACAACTGAATTCCAGAGGTGAGAAGAGACGGACGGTCTTTGAGATCAGGATGCATTTGACCGAGTGGAACCCAAGCAGAACTTGACTCAGAGAATTAGGGAAATTTATGCTGTTAATGCTGTTTGTACACAAGTCATTCCATGTTGTAACCTTTACCAGTTTGACACATTTTGCTATGCCTGGTATACTTTCTTTCACTCTTCAATGGTTGGAGCCATGCGGCTGTGGTTGTTGGAGGTTAGTCACCATAATTCCAGAACATCTCTGCAAGAATGTTCTTGCAGTGTAATGTAGTGTCTAGGCCTAACCAGCTTCAGCTGTTTCATCAATGACATTCCCTCCACCATAAGGTCATAAATGGGGGGATGCTCGCTTATGAATGTGTAAAGACTGAATCTTTAAATTTAACTTTATCTTAGATTGTTGTCTGAAATGCAAAAGGGCTGTTCTGAAACCAAGGATTATGGAAGTGGCTGCTGCACTTTTAAAAAGCAAATTACTGAAACTCATTGGAATTATGTTTCCATTACTGTTTTGTTCAAGCAGTGGAAAAAGCTGTTAGTAGACAGGATGCTACTAAGTGTATCCCATGTAAGATTCAGCCAGCAACAAGTTGCTGATTGGTTTGTGGATGTTCAATGTCATCAATCTGACAACAATTATCTGATGAGCTTCTAGACAGCTGAACAGAATGTGGGTGTGAATGACGCTGACTGTTGAAAGGACAAATGGTGTTTGTTCTGTCTCTCTCCTATCAATTATCTAAAGCCTGAAGAAAGCCATATTTTCTCTCATAAGTTCTCAAAACCCATTGCTTTTAACCAAGAAGTCCAAAGTGTCATAGTTTGTGAACCAATCATTCTGTGAACTCTTCTGTGAAGAAGTGGTGGAGAACACATCAAACCCTGAGGAACAATGCTATTAAACTATTTCACCTGTTTTTGTTCCCACCAATATTGTTTTGGCTCTGTAGCCAGGTTTTAGAATGGCATTAGAGTTTTAAATACAAGAGTTGCACAATAACAGTTCATAATTGTTGACCTGTGGTTAGAAGCCATTTATCTCCAATACATAGCCATTCTTGTTAAGTACATAAGCCTGGAATGTGTTAACCTGAGCTTTGCCAGGAGGTAGATTGAGGACTTTGTGTACTTTGATAATTTTTAAAACTTTTGCAGTGATACTAAAAACAGGATTGATTTCCAGAGTGTTACCCCAATGAGACATAACAATTACACAATGTTCGCCATCATTACAACTCAGGCATTGAAGCATTCTATGTTCAAACTCAGAAAGACCTGGACAATGTCCAGACATGGGCTGTTAAGCCGCAAGTAACATTTATGCCACGCAAATGCCAGGCAATAAATAACAAGAGAGAATCTAAACATCATCCCTTAAATCTCAATGGCATTATCATTGCTAAATTAGCCACTATTAACATTTGAGGGGTTACCATTTACCAGAAAGTGAATTGGATCAATCATACAAATTCTGTAGCTTTAACAGTGGGTCAGAGGCTAGGAATACTGCAATGTGTCACTAATTTCCTGACTCTCCAAAGTCTGTGCACCACTAATAAGGTACAATTCAGGAGTGTGATGGAAGACTCCCCACTTGCTGGATGCATGCAGCTGCAACAACAATGAAGAAGCTCAAAACCATTCAGGATAAAGCAGCCTGCTGGATTGACACCATAACATCAAATATTCACTCCTGTACCACCAACGCACAGTCGCAGTGCTGTATATTATTGACAAGCTGCATGCAGAATCTCACCAAGGCTTCTTAGACAGCATCTTCCATATCCATGACCACTACAACCTAGGAGGACAAGAGCTGCAGATGCAAACTGTGACATCTGCAATTTCCCCTCTAATCCACTCACCAGCCTGAAGTGTAAATAGCTTCAGCATTGCTACGTTGAAATCCTCATCCCCATAAATACACCAAATTCTGTGGTTCAAGGCAGCAGCTCACCATAACCTTATCAATAGCAACTAAGGATGGGCAATAAATATTGACCCAGCCAGCAACTACCACAATCTATGAATGAACAAAAAAAATGCATAAATCATAGCAATTTAAATTAAAAAAACAGATTTTGGTTTGATTACAGACCTTGATTAAAGACAAAACAAACTTTAAAATGTTACTAAATTTTAGAATGCATTCAAAGATTACACTAGCATTATGAATCTGCATTTTAACAAGGGGTGGCACGGTGGCTCAGTGGTTAGCACTGCTGCCACACGGCACCAGGGTCCTGGGTTCGATTCCCACCTGTCTGTGTGGAGTTTGCTCATTCTCCCTGTGTCTGCGTGGGTTTCCTCCGGGTGCTCCGGTTTCCTCCCACAATCCAAAAAATGTGCAGGTCAGGTGAATTGGCCATGCTAAATTGCCCACAGTGTTAGTCAGGGGTAAATATAGGGTAAGGGAATGGGTTTGGGTGGGTTTCTCTGCAGAGGGGTGGTGTGGACTTGTTGGGTTGAAGGGCCTGTTTCCACACTGTAGAGAATCTAGTCTAATCTAAACTCGTCACATTCATCAGATTTTCCATATTCATTTAAACACTTGTAGGTGGCAGTTTCTTACCTTTGAGATCAAGCAAAACCCTTAATAAATCAGTTTGCAACTTGGATAAAGTATGATTTGCAAAGTCTGTTCATTATATGAATGGCTGGGCAAATTCATTTAAGATCAATAACTTGTGCTTAAAAAAAATCAAATGTGCACATTCTAAGAAAATATTTACAGGCCAAAAAGCATCATGTCATTTATAAATATTAGAACTGCTTTTTGACACAAAGTTTTAACTCTTCTCTGGCCACAGGGAAGTGCCAGTGGATGGGAGGGCAGCTAATGTGGTTCCACTTTTCAAGAAGGGCGGTAGAGATTAACCAAATTACAGAATGGTGAGTTTCACATCAGCAGTAGGGAAACTATTGGAGAAAATTCTGAAGGAGCGAAGTGATACCCACTTTGAAAGGCATAGGTTAATTAGCGATAGTCAGCATAGCTTTCTCTGAGGGAGGTTATACCTAACAAATTCGTTAGAACATTTTGAAAATGTGATCAAGTGTGTGGATGAGGAAAGTTCAGTTAATGAGCTTATATGGATTTTAGCAAAGCTTTTTGACAAGGTCCCACATGGGAGACTAATTGAAAGGTTAAAGTACATGGAATGGAGGGAAACTTGACGAGATGGATCAGAAACTGGCTTAGTGATAGGATACAAGGAGTAATGTAGAAAGCTGTTTGAATGACTGGAGGCTGGTGTCCAGAGGTGTACAACAAGGATCAACAATGTGACCATTATTGTTTGTATCGATGAAAGTGCAGGGGGAATGTTAAGCAAATTTACAGACACCAAGATGGGCAAAGTGGTTAATAGTGAAGATGATGATTGTAGGTTACAGGAGGATATAAATAGCTCAGGCCTGTGGTAGATGATATTTAATCCTGATAAGTGTAAGGTGATACACTGAAGGAATATTTAATGAATGGCCTTATGTTGCTTAGAGGCATTTTCAAGTAGATATTTCCGGGCATGTCAGAACCTCTGCTTTTACAACCCCTTTTTGAAACTAGTCGAGAGTTTGGTGCTGGAAAAGCACAGCAGGTCAGGCAGCATGTGAATCGACATTTCTAGCATAAGCCCTTCATCAGGGTAGCTTAGAGGAACAGAGGGATCTTGAGGTTGTTATTCACTGATCCCTGAAGTCAGCAAAACATGTGTTGTAGCATAGTGTATAAGGACAAGGACATAATGTTGAAGTTTTACAGAATATTGTTTAGGCCCAAAGTGGAGTACTGTCTGCAGTCCTGGTCATCTCAGTACTGGAAGGATGTGATAGCACTAGCGAGGTGTGATGACACTGCTCCTTTTACAAGGTTATGTTGTCCTTGCTGATTCAAAAGGAAAAAAAGTGAGGACTGCAGATGCCGGAGATCAGTCAAGAGTGTGGTGCTGGAAATGCACAACAGGTCAGGCAGCATCCAATGCCTCATATTCAGCCTTGACACCCTGCAACCACGTGGGATAATTGTGGATTTCAAGTTTTCTCATTTCCCCTCCCCCCCCCACATTATCCCAGTCCCAAGCCTCCAACTCGGCACCACCCTCCTGACCTGTCCATCACCTTTCCCATCTATCCACTCCACCCCCCTCTCTGACCTTTAACCTTCTCCCTCACCTTCATCTACTTCCCACACACTCAGCTACCTTCTCCCCAACTCCACCACCCTCCCATCTATCTCTCAGCCTCCCAGCCCATCCCCCTCATTCCTGATGAAGGGCTTATGCTAGAAATGTCGATTCACATGCTGCCTGACCTGCTGTGCTTTTCCAGCACCACACTCTCGACTAGTTTCAAAAGGGGTTGTAAATGGCAGAGATTCTGACATGTCTGGAAATATCTACTTGAAAATGCCTCTAAGCTTTTTAAAGACATTTGTATAATGAAAGGGGAGTGGCCAGTTCTCAATGTTCAGAATTTTTTTATGGATTGGTGTTAGCAAGCAGTCTGTTTGCAGCTGCTGGTCAAGTTTAGCTAGGAACCCAGAGAAGCTGCTGGACCCAAAGAAACAGCTTCATGCTGATCCACTCTCTCTCTCTGCAATTTCTTTCCTCTAAGAACCTTTGTTTGATTTTACCTTTTTTTTGGCAAGGTGTTGTTTATGGGGATGTTGCAAGTATTTGGAACAGCATAATTAAGTCGCGGATAGAGTCAAATGACTTTCGAATAGTTATGTTATCCTAAATTCAGTTTTCTTTTGTTCATGTGTAAATAAATTCTGTTAGTTTTAAAACTGAGTAGTTGGGCCAGCTGCATCACTCCTGGAATACCCATCTACACCTACTTAAAGCAACTACAAAAGTTAGGGTCTGGACTATCTGCTTGAAATGTTTTAAAGGGGCCTAAGCCCTGGTCCATAACAAGGGGTACAGAGGAGGTTCACCAGGATGTTGTCTGGGATGGAGAAACTAGAGACATTTTAACGAGCAGAGAAGACAGAGGAGGGACATTATTGAGGTGCATAAGATTATGAAGGTTATGAACAGGGTGAATAGAGAGCAGCTGTTTCCCTTGGTTGAGGAATCAATCATGACAAGGCATAGTTTTAAGGTAAGGGGCAAGAAATTCAGGAAACAACATTTTCACTCAGAGCGGGGTGGGAATCTGGAAGATACTATCCGGGAAAGTAGTGGAGGCTGAAAACTTTACAACCTTTTAAAAAAAACGGAATGAGAACTTCAAATATCATAACATTCAAGGATATGGGACAAGTACATGAAATTAGGATTAGCACACCTTTAGTGGTAATTATGCTGGTTCAGACTCGATGGGCTGAAGGGCCGTTTTGCATTCTGTGAATCTATAAAACTATGTACTAAGGAGATGATAGGTTGACAGCCTTACATGTGGAATGAACATCCTGAGGATGAAGTGGATGTGAGTGCAATTTACAATGTTTAAAAGGCATTTGGATAAGTACATGAATAGGAAAGGTTTGGAGGAACATGGGCCAGGAGCAGGCAGGTGGGATAAAGTAAGTTTGGGATCATGTTCAGAATGGATTGGTTGGATCAAAAGTGCCTGTTTCCATGTTACATCCCTCTTTGACTGAATTTTGGCCTGCAATTTTATAAGCCAGTTAAGCATCTAAATTTTCATTTTCAATCACCTAATATTACATTGCTTTATAATGCTAAATAGTGGTGATATGTGTCTTTAATAAAAGTGAAATACTTTTCTGGGGGTACATGTACTTAACAGATGTAGGTGATGATCAACCTTACTGTCATTTGCATTATTACTGAAAGTCTCAATCCTCTAATATTCTGGAAGCATTTGTGTTCGTGCCAGAAGTAAAATACTATTTATTAGGGGATTAGCTCTGAATGCATTGCCATAGATGTTGCGGACAGTATCACTTTAGCTGTTGCTTTTGATCTACAGTGCCAGTCTGTCTACTATTCATTTAAATTTATAACCTAGTCCAGCCTGAATACCCATAGAAGCAACTTCTGAGATGCAATTTTTGTTCTGAAGAGAAAAGGCCTACACCATCAATGTCTGGGAGATAATTTGAAGGCAGAGTTCATTTGCATGATCCATTAAACTAGTAACCTAGCAACATCTAAGTTCATTTGCTCCATTAAACATTTGTAAAAGTACCATTGCAAGTATAACACTTTCTTTTTAAATTTTCCCTACAATATAACTGATACAATATCAGATTCAGTGATAGCTTGAATGGTAACGCATTAATGCAATTCAGTATTCTAGTTGTTAAAAACCACTTTTGTAAGTCACATGATAGTATGGGCACAACTTGTTGAGGTACAGTGACCATACTGTATATGGTGGTCAATGTGTCAATAATTGTTGCACAAGTGGTATTTTTAACTTGTCACACAAAAGGAAACGTGATGAAATAGTTACTAGAATGTAACAATGTCCTTGGACACGGAAAATATCAAGCACAGTCTTGCACCATGGTTCAGAAGCAATCTTGTGTGGAAGGAAAGTTTCTCTCAGTTATTGAGGTTGATGGAATTGATATGGTTTGACTTGATTAGCTAACTGAGTTCAATATTAATGCTAGACCAATTTATGGATTCACACCAGTCTTGTTTTTTTTCTGTTCATGTTCATGTGACCTGAATCTGTATGATATAGCATGGCTTGGTGTAGACCGTGTGGAATTACAACTGGCTTGCTCTCGAATATTCCATTCACAGAGAGCCTTAGTTCATCTCCAAATGATCAGTACGAACATAACATTTCAGGAACTTGTTGGATGTGTTCAGGCCACCTGTTATCTTTTTTGAGTGGTACTAGCTGGTGTAGCTTGATGTAGCTTGCTGAATCTGATCTGTCTCACCATGTCAGAAAATGTAAGAAAAATTGACGTTAATGTTATATTCTAATTCATTTTGATAATATTCACTTGTATTTGTGAAGGAATGTCTTTGTTCACCAGTTGAGTGCATCAACATGGTCATCTGGGGAGCTGGTGGGTATTGTATTCTATACTGCACCCTCGAATCTTCATAAGCAGACATTGTTGAAATGGAGGCACACTCAAGTGAGGTTGTTGACAGTCATTTATAATAGCTTGTGGTTGGTATGAACAGCAAAATGCTTACTGGAAAGGTAAACAATTGCATCCTGAAAGCTAGAGCAAGAGTTTCTCTTTAAATGCTGGAGGAGCATGAGCTGTCATTAGGACATTAGATTCAAAAGCAATAGGCTTGCCATTCTGTAGTGGACATGCTCTAAGGCCTAAAACAAAAACAGAAAATGCTGGGGAAACTCAGGTCTGGCAGCATCTATAGTGAGTAAGACAAGAGTTAATGCTGAATCCAGTGACCCTTCATCATTTTGTTTTTACTATATGTTTCAAGGTCTGTCTGGGATCCATTTATCTTCAAATGTGGTGAGCTTGGTGGGATCATAATACTTAAGTTTACACTTACTGCTTAATAGAGCACATTTGAGAGATTGTTGAATATGCTGGTGACTTTCTCCCACCTTGTGTTTTTTTAGAAGAACACCTCAAAAAGATACATTGGTTGCAAAATTTGGATTATATGCGGATAAAAAGTTAAGTGAGAAACATTTGTAAGTCATCTTTTATTTTGGTAGGATCAGGTCAAATACCTGTTGACAAATAGAACTGAAGAAGTTGATTTCGCTCATCGTGATTTGACACATTTTATTGTTGAAAAAATACAACATTTCCCTCCTCATGACATGAGCTGATGAGGTATCATAGAATCCCTGCAGTGTGGAAACAGTCCACACCAACCCTCCAAAGAGTATCCCATCCAGACCAGTTCCCCCACCCTATTACTCTACATTTACCCTGGCTAATCTATCTTCCTATAGTAACCTTGCAGATATGCCGTTTGGCCCAGGGGACCTATCTATCATCAAACGTCAACCTGTTCTCGCATATCAGTCTGTTTTAAGCTATCCTCAAAAAATCAAGGTCCTCTCACGAGTGAATACTGAAGCCACCTCCAACTCCAGCACAAGTTCCCTCCACTATCCCTGATTGGCCTTAACCTCACTCTGGCCATCCTCTTGTTCCTCACGTAAGTGTAGAATCCCTTAGGGTTATCCTTAATACGACCCGCTAAAGCATTCTCATATGCCCTTCTAGCTCTCCTAAATCCATTCTTCAGTTCCTTCTTGGCTACCTTGTAACCTTCTAAAGTACTGTCTGATTCTTGCTTCCTCAACCTTAAGTAAGCTTCCTTCTTTCTCCTGACTAGATGTTCCACATCCCTTATCACCCAAGATTCCTTCACCCTACCATCCTTTCCTTGCCTCAGTGGAACAAACCTATCCAATACCATCAGCAAGTGCTCCCTAAACAACCCCACATTTCTGTCGTGCATTTCCATGAGAACATGTGTTCCCAATTTAGGTGCCCCAGTTCCTGCCTAATAGCATTGTAATTCCCCTTCCCCCACTTATATACTTTCTCATACCATCTGCTCCTATATCTTTCTACGAGTATAGTAAAGGTCAGGGAGTTATATCATGCTCATGTTTACTTCTTCCTAGAACACAATGTCATCTGCGACACAGATATGATGTACTAGATTCTTAATGATATGAGGTATTTGTTCTTAGAATACATCTGATGATGGATAATACAAATAGAAATCTGAGTGAACAATAGCTAGATTAGATTACTTTCAGTGTGGAACCAGGCCCTTCAGCCCAACAAGTCCACACCGACCCTCCAAAAAGCAACCCACCCAGACCAATTCCCCAACATTAACTCCTTCACCTAACATTACTGGCAATTTAGTATGGCCAATTCACCTAAATTGCACATTTTTGGACTGTGGGAGGAAACCGGGACACCCGGAGGAAACTCACGCAGACGCGGGGAGAATGTGCAAACTCCACACAGACAGATGCCTGAGGCAGGAATTGAACCCGGGTCTCTGGCACTGTGAGGCAGCAGTGTTAACCGCTGTGCCACCATGCTGCCCATTGAAGACTGCTCTAAAAGTTATCAGTTCCTGTTACTCTGGGAAATATGTTTGGACAAATATCTATTCTTGACATTAAGCTTGGAAAAATGCTTGCTCTCTGAAAACTTGGGATTATGCTCTTCTCGGGTAGGATTCTTATCTGAACATCTTTTTGGTGCAATATTCCATCATCTTACAGCTAAATAGAAATGTACAAGTGATGGTTAGTTAGGTAACGAATAGACTTGAAAAGCTAAAATCTTTGGATTTCATGGATCACAAGGTTTCAAGAGTTCATCCTGAGGATCTATAATTAGCATATAATGCACAGGATGGTAGACTGTTATAAGGTTTAGAACATAGAACATAGAACAATACAGCACAGAACAGGCCCTTTGGCCCACGATGTTGTGCCGAACATTTGTCCCAGCTTAAGCACCTATCCATGTACCTATCCAATTGCCGCTTAAAGGTCACCAATGATTCTGACTCTGCCACTCCCACAGGCAGCGTATTCCATGCCCCCACCACTCTCTGGGTAAAGAACCTGCCCCTGACATCCCCTCTATACCTTCCACCCTTCACCTTAAATTTATGCCCCCTTGTAACACTCTGTTGTGCCAGTGGAAAAAGTCTCTGACTGTCTACTCTATCTATTCCCCTGATCATCTTATAAACCTCTATCAAGTCACCCCTCATCCTTCGCCGTTCCAATGAGAAAAGGCCTAGCACTCTCAACCTATCCTCGTACGACCTATTCTCCATTCCAGGCAACATCCTGGTAAATCTCCTCTGCATCCTCTCCAAAGCTTCCACATCTTTCCTAAAATGAGGCGACCAGAACTGTACACAGTACTCCAAATGTGGCCTTACCAAGGTCCTACTAACTGCAACATCACCTCACGACTCTTGAATTCAATCCCTCTGCTAATGAACGCTAATACACCATAGGCCTTCTTACAAGATCTATCCACCTGAGTGGCAACTTTCAAAGATCTATGAACATAGACTCCAAGATCCCTCTGCTCCTCCACCTTACTAAGAACCCTACCGTTAACCCTGTATTCTGCATTCTTATTTGTCCTTCCAAAATGGACAACCTCACACTTGACAGGGTTGAAATCCATCTGCCAATCCTCAGCCCAGCTCTGCATCATATCTAAGTCCCTTTTCAGCCGACAACAGCCCTCCTCACTATCCACAACTCCACCAATCTTCGTATCGTCTGCAAATTTTACTGACCCACCCTTTGATTACCTCTTCCAAGTCATCAATAAACATTATAAACAGCAGAGGACCCAGAACTGAACCCTGCGGAACTCCACTTGTAACTGGACTCCAGGCTGAATATTTACCATCTACCACCACTCTCTGACTTTGACCGGTTAGCCAGTTCTCTATCCAACTGGCCAAACTTCCCACTATCCCATGCCTTCTGACTTTGCGCATACCATGGGGAATCTTATCAAATGCCTTAATAAAATCCATGTACACTACATCCACTGCTCTACCCTCATCCACATGCTTGGTCAGCTCCTCAAAGAATTCAATAAGACTGGTAAGGCAAGACCCACCCCTCACAAATCTGTGCTGGCTGTCCCTAATCAAGCAGTGTCTTTCCAGATACTCATAAATCCTATCCTTCAGTACCCTTTCCATTACTTTGCCTACCACCAAAGTAAGACTAACTGGCCTGTAATTCCCAGGGTTATCCCTATTCCCTTTTTTGAACAGGGGCACAACATTCGCCACTCTCCAGTCCCCTGGCACCACCGTCATTGATAGTGAAGATGAAAAGATCATTGCCAATGGTTCTGCAATTTCCTCTCCTGCTTCCCATATAATCCTAGGATATATTCCGTCAGGCCCGGGGGACTTGTCTATCCTCAAATTTTTCAAAATACCCAACACATCTTCCTTCCTAACAAGTATCTCCTCTAGCTTACCAGTCTGTTTCATACTCTCCTCAACAATACGGTCCCTCTCATTTGTAAATACTGAAGAAAAGTACTCATTCAAGACCTCTCCTATCTCTTCCGACTCAATACACAGTCTCCCACTACTGTCCTTGTTCGGACCTACCCTCATTCTCGTCATTCTCAGGTTTCTCACATACGCATAAAAGGGCTTGGGGTTATCCTTGATCCTATCCACCAAAGATTTTTCATGCCCTCTCTTAGCCCTTCTAATCTCTTTCTTCAGCTTCCTCCTGGCTATCCTGTATTCCTCCAACGCTCTTTCTGAACCTTGTTTCCTCAACCTTATGTCAGCCTCCTTCTTCCTCCTTACAAGATATTCAACCTCCCTTGTCAACCAAGGTTCCCTCACATGACCATTTTTTTCCTGCCTGACAGGTATATACATATCAAGGACACGTTGTATATATTCCTTGAAAAAGTTCCACATTTCAACGACATCCTTCCCTGACAGCCTGTGCTCCCAATTTATGCTCCTCAGATACTGTCTTGCAGCATCATATTTACCTTTCCCCCAATTGTAAAACCTGCCCTGTTGCACGCACCTATCTCTCTCCAAGGTGAAAGTCACAGAATTGTGGCCATCATCACCAAAGTGCTTACCCACCAACAAGCCCATCACTTGTTTGAGGTTATCTTGTATGGACTGCACCAAACTGTACCAATTTCCACAGAACATCTTACACCAGTGCCAATGTTATGGTATAGTGCCCATTTTCTATTTCTTTTATAGCATTTCACTTGGGGATGGAGGTAAAGGCTTCAGTTTTTCTAACAGCAGCTATGCTGGGTGTCAAGGTTACTACAAACACTGTGTGGCCTGCAGGTTGCAATATTGTAGTTATCTTTTGGACTTTGTTGACATACTTATTCGGCATGGACAGAACTTTGGAAGCCTCTTCAACAGAGTTGTTGTTGGTTCACATGCTGTTGTGAAACTGTGTTTTAGTTTGAGTTTTTCTGGGTGATTGGAATTCCTATACATTTTAGTTCAGTGCCCGATTGTGGCATATAGTTTACATATGTCATAAAATGCTGGCCACTGTCTTGGTGAGTGAAACATGTCTCATTCAAGAACTAGATTTTCCACTGAACCTGTTGATGACTGAAACTTTTCTTCTGGAGTCAAGCACTTGTATATGCTGCTGGCAAGGTACATCTGCTTCAGACTTGTACCCTTGTACTTGAAGAGTCTCAATATTATTTTAGTTCATGGTTGCTCAGAAGTGTTACATAAGGATTTAATGTAGGTAAAATTTGATAAGCTTTTCAGCTAGGTAAGCGTTGGTAAATTCACACCCTCGTCCTATGTCTTGACAACTGCTCACAATGTGCTCGAATGTTTCACCTGATTTGTGGTGGCGTGGCATGATCTGTGTAGCCTGAAACTGATTCAAACTTTAAGTTGATCTTCCAAAATCTGGAGGTGAGGTGCATACCTTTGTACCAGATTGTAAAATATTGTAGTCTTAAAGGTATTGGCACATCTAGTCTGGAATCTGTTCCATATTGTAAATCTATTCAGCTGTAAGCCCTTTACTTTTTGAGTGGTCAGTTTTTTGGAGATTGTTAGCTGCTCTGAAACTATTTTTAGGTTGGTATGCATGTAAAGTGCAAAAGTTAATTATATTCCTACTCACATTAATGTTCCCAGAGATGTTTACATTTTGCACCATATTTCTGTGCATTACCTTTAACAAAATTATCTCAAATCTTAAAATAACAGAAGACCGGAGTACTTTGTTAATATTAGTTCTGACTGTAGAACTTCCTTAACTATTTCTGTATAAATCACAATAGCCAGCTTAAAAGAGAGAAAATCCTGGAAATCAATTACTTAGCAAGCTACTTAACAAGTCACTCCACGTTACAAGGAGAGTAATAAATTGGATCAGTTCTTAAACACTGAAATGCAAAAGGCAACCATCAGTTTAAGATACTATCCAAAATATTGTGTGAGCCATAAACAATAAAAAAGCACTTGTGTTAATAAAGTTCATTTACCTTTAGAATGACACAATAATCTCCTTCTGCATACATTATTATTCCATTACTCTGCAGTGTTCTCAAATGCAGCCCCAATTTCAGTTCATCTCTTTTACTGTTCTCTGCCACCCGATACTTAATGTAGCTGTTTCCAGCAAAGCTAAGGGATGCATGACCTGAATGGATTAAGTAAAAGCATTTGGAAACATTAGACTGCACTCGTGCAATATGTATGGGGACATTTATTCTGAAAGCATTTCAATATTGCATTAGATTACAACATGTGATTAGGATTATTTGCACTTTTAACAAAACATAACATTTATAAATATTTATAAGTATTATTCTTCAAGTTTTACTTTAAAGCACCTTGCAGTGAAATCAGTAACAACCTAGAACAACTTGATATACTTACATGAAAAGGCTATTAAAAGACAACCTGAAAATTGCTGATACTCTATTGTTTAATTGGGTGGTGAAGCTAAATAGAAACCAATAAAAATCAAAGCCATGTCACACTGGAAAAGCAGCTAGCTTTCACACTAGTTTCCTAATGTTTTGTTTTGTTTTTGGCATGGATTTAGACCTTTCAATTTTGTTCATAATTTCCTAAAAACAAATTAACTGAAAATGTGTCATCAAAACAATCAAAAGTTTGTTCAAGAACTTTAAGAGAAACTAACACAAAATGATAGGGGAAAATAGAAACAGAAACCATTGAACTCTAATTCAAGAGAGGGCATACAAATTTTTATGGGATTTATTTTCTTTTTCTTTGCTTGCTGACCTCCTTTCACTATCTTGCCCCTCACTTTGTACACAATGGTCCTCTTTCTGTAAGCACCAGTTTTGCTTCCATTAACATTCTGCTCCCACAAAAAAACAGTAGGCATTTCTCACTCCAACTTTCAAGAGCAATTTGTACAATATAACCACAACAATCAACCAATTAGACAACCAGACTGTACTGTCACCTTGAATGGTGTCGATATGTATTGAATCCATTAATTAACAAATGTAATTTCACATATTGTGTCTTGATTTTTAGGAATGGTTAATGTCTCAAATGCACTCATTTTGTAGAAATAATATATTAATATCAGTGGGACCAATGTATTAACTTATTTAAATACATGCAAATATAATAATTATAAAAGATAAAATATGAATTAACTTGCATTTATAAAACATATTTCACATCTGAACATCTCAAAATATTTCAAAATCTGCTAAATTACTACGAAATGCTGCACTTTTGTAGGCAAAAAATGATATTCTATTATCATTGAAATATTAGCATATTATTGGATTTTGAGAACAAATGTCAGCACGTATCTTACTTTAGAAGTTTACAATGTATATAATTTTAAGAAAGCAGAATTCATTAGATATGAACAGAAATATAGAGGGTTCCTTTAAAGGAATATTTTCTGTGTAAAGCAGACAAGGTTATTCTGCCAAAGGAAATCTATCTGCCTTATCTCCTGAAGGCCAGTCGGTGTTATTGCAGTTAATAGATCATCTACAGGCACAGAATGAGATCAATAGACTAACAGGATAGACGTGCCCTGCAGCTCAAAACTTCCCAAGTCATTTGAATATCAATATTTTTAGAACTTTTGTGGCCAACTTTGAGCCTCAAACAGCAGTTAACCAGTGTCAAACATAATTGCTAGAACATCTTCCTTTCATATTACATTGGGACAAGGCAAAATGTGCTGAAAATGTTATATTTACTGACTTTTCTTTTGTCCTTAACAGTATAATTCCCTGATCGTGTTTTTTTGAAGAACTATCAAAGGTTTCAATATATTAAATCTAAAATGTCACAAACCAAAACTAGCAACAGCTAACTTTTCAAATTAAAATCATCTTGAAACTAATTCATAACATGGCGGTTTAGTTTCTTTTTTTTTTGTTTGCTGACCTCCTTCCACTATCTTGTCCACTAATCCACAATGGTCCTCTTTCTGTAAGCACTAGTTTTGCTTCCATGAACGTTCTGATCCCACAAAAATACAGTAGGCATTTCTCATTCCACCTTTCGAGAGCAATTTGCACAGTATAATCACAATAATCAACCAATTAGACAACAACACTGTACCGTCAACTTGAATGGTCAAAAAGCCATGTCGAGCAATTGAAAAGGCAGCCAACAACTATTTGTGGTCTGGGTGTTGCATTAAGTAACTCAAAGCTTTGCTAGGAGGAGCTCTAGTAGGAACAACTGTTGTCCGGTATGTCTACATAATAATCATAAATTCAACAGAATGGAGTTCAAAACATAGGTGAAAACTCAACAGCCAATTATTTCATCTGAGTGCCTAGAGGATCGTGCAGTTACTTCCAAAGTTAGATATATTTATATGATACTCCTTCCTAAATTTAAACAAATTTGAAGTCTTTAGATAAATACATTGTTAAGGGACGAACTCATATGATATCACTCATATGATATGTTATGGCATGTGATCAGAGGATATAAAGGTTTCAGTCTCTTTCTTAACTGGGGCCACTTGAAGCATGTTGGGTTTATGCAAGCACATGATTGTAATCAAATAAACTTAGTACCGACCAAGACATTAACGTTCCTATATGTATATATAAAAAATTACAAACACACACCCCCACCTACCCTCCATGAGTTACAATAAGCATCTAATGAATCGTTCAGTATTATGTCATCTACATCAAGTTTTTATGTTATAGGAGATGCCACTAATATTGCCAGGCACAAATACTTTGCTGGTGAATCTCTCTAGGTGCGTATTCAAACTTAATTCTGCAAACACTATTTGTAATCAATGATCAATTTATTGTCTCTCAGCTAATGGGCATTTTTATCTACCATTTACACTTTATAATTTATATTGGAAAACATATAACTTATTGTAAGAGATACAGATCTCTTCTATCAGCATTCCAATCTCTTTAATTATAGCATCTTCAGTCAAGTAGGCTAACAAATAGGTTAGAATTTTAGATGTTTTGAAGGATGGGTTAAAGGAAGGGGTCATAAAATTTGGTGCTATCAGATGTCACGAGGAATAAACTTTCCAGCGAGGTGGAAACCGGAGACTGTAAGAATCAGGAAGATAGCATTAATAAGGGGAAGAGTAGGCAGAGAGCAGATGAATGTAAAAGAACTGGTGGCCTGAAGTGCATATACTTTAATGCAAGAAGTATAGTGGGTAAGGCAGATGAACTTAGGGCTTGGATTAGTGCCTGGGAGTATGAAGTTATTGCAATCACAGAGACTTGGTTGAAGGAAGGGCATGAATGGTAATAAATGTTCCAGGATATAGACGCTTCAGATAAGACAGGGAGGGAAGTAAAAGGATGGGTGGGGAAGGGGAGGGGGGGGGGGGCGTGGGGAAGGAGTTGCATTGCTGGTCAGGGATGATATCATGGCTGTGCTAAAGGAGGACACTATGGAGGGCTTGAGTAGTGAGGCATTATGGGTGGAGCTGAGAAATAAGAAGGGTGCAGTTCCATTGTTGGGGCTGCATTACAGGCCTCCCAAGAGTGAGTGTGAGATAGAAGAACAAATAGGTAAACTATTTTAATTTTCCCAACATTGACTGGAATACACTTAGTGTCAGAGGTCTAGATGGGGCAGAATTTCTAAGAAGCGTCCAGGAGAGTTTTCGAGAGCAGTATGTCAGTCGTCCAACGAGAGAAGGGGCCATATTCGACCTGGTGTTGGGGAATGAGCCAAGCCAGGTGGTAGAAGTTGCGGTGGGGGATTTCTTTGAGAACAGTGATCACAATTCTGCAAATTTCAGAATACTCGTAGACAAGGATGAGAGTGGTCTTAAGGGAATTATATCAAAATTAGGCAGGAGCTGGGAAATGTGGATTGGACACAGCTATTTAAAGAGAAGTCCACATTTGATATGTGGGAGGCTTTCGAAGATAGGTTAAAGATAGTGCAGGATAGGCATGTCCTTTTGAAAGCAAAGGATAGGAAAGGTGAGATTCATGAACCGTGGATAACAGGAGAAATTGTACAAGCCAAGAGGAAACGTATGCCCTAGAGGAATATCAGAAGAGTAGGACCAGTCTTAAACGAGGAATCAAGCGGGCTAAAAGGGGTCATGAAATAGCTTTAGCAAGCAGAATTAAGGAGAATCCCAAAGCCTTTTATTCCTACATAAGAAGCAAGAGGGTAACGAGAGAAAGGATTGGTCCACTAAAGGATAATAAAGGAAGGCTGTGTGTCGAACCTGAGAGAATGGGTGAGATTCTGAATGATTATTTGCATCAGTGTTCACTGAGGAGAAGGACATGGTGAATGTTGAGATTAGAGATAGAAGTTTGATAAGTGGATCACAGTGACATAAGTATGGAAGATGTGTTGGGTAGGCTAGAGGTTATTAAGGTGGACAAATCCCCAGGACCGGATGGGATTTATCCCAGGTTGCTGAGGGAGGCGAGAGAGGAAATAGCTGGGGCCCTGGCAGATATCTTTGAAGCATCCTTAAACACAGGTGAGGTGCTGGAGAACTGGAGGGTTGCTCTGTACAAGAAGATTAGTAGGGATATTCTGGGTAACAACAGACCTGTGAGCCTGATGTCAGTGGTGGGAAAGTTGCTAGAGAAGGTACTGAGGGATAAAATCTATTTATATTTAGAAAAGAATGGGCTTATCAGTGATAGGCAACATGGTTTTAAAAGGGGGAGATTGTGCCTTACCAACTTAATAGAGTTCTTTAAGGAAGGCTGTGAATGTCATACACATGGACTTTAGTAAGGCATTTGATAGGTTGCCCATGGTAAACTAATAGAGAAAGTGAAATCACATGAAGTGAAGTCACATGGAGTGCAGGGTATTCTAGCTTGGTGGATAAAGAACTGGCTGAGCAACAGGAGACAGAGAGTAGTAGTTGAAGGGAGTTTCTCGAAATGGAGAAAGGTGACCAGTGGGGTTCAGCAGGGCTCAGTGCTGGGGCCACTGTTGTTTGTGATATACATAAATGATCTGGAAGAGGGCACTGTTGGTATGATCAGCAAGTTTGCAGATGACATGAAGATTGTTGGAGTAGCAGAATCCACAGGGGACTGTCAAAGAATCCAGGAGAATATAGATAGACTGGAGAATTGGGCGGAGAAGTGGCAGATGGAGTTCAATGCAGGCAAATGTGAGGTGATGCATTTTGGGAAGTCTAATTCTAGAGTGAATTATACAGTAAATGGAAGAGCCTTGGGAAAAGTTAATGAGCAGACATCTGGGAGTTCAGGTCAATTGTATCCTGAAGGTGGCTGCACAGGTGGATAGTGTCGTCAAAAAGGCATATGGAATGCTTGCCTTCATCGGACGGGGTATTGAGTATCAGAGCTGGCAGGTCATGTTAAAATTGTACACTATGTTGGTTCGGTCACATTTACAATACTGTGTACAGTTCTGGCCGCCACATTACCAAAAGGATGTGGACGTTTTGGAGAGGGTGCAGAGAAGGTTTACGAGGATGTTGCCTGGTATGGAAGGTGCTAGCTATGAAGAGAGGTTGAGTAGGTTAGGATTGTTTTCATTAGAAAAAAGGAGATTGATGGGGGACCTGATTGAGGTCTACAAAATCATGAAGGGTATAGACAGGGTAGATGGAGATAAGCTTTTTCCCAGGGTGGAGGATTCAATAACGAGAGGTCACGATTTCAAAGTGAGAGGTGAAAAGTTTAAGGGGGATACATGCAGCAAGTACTTTACACAGTGGGTTGTAGGTGCCTGGAACACGTTGCCAGCAGAGGTAGTAGAGGCAGGCATGGTAGATTCATTTAAGATGCGTCTGGACAAATGCATGAGTAGGTGGAGAGCTGAAGGATACAAATGCTTAGGAATTGGGTGATAGGTTTAGATAGTAGATTTGGATCAGCTCAGGCTTGGAGGGCCGAAGGCCCTGTTCCTGGGCTGTAAGTTTTCTTTGTTCTTTATTCTCTTTGTTGTTCTATGGCTGAGAAGCCAGATAGGCCACTCAGTTATGGGCCAACTGAGACCCTTAATTGGCCATCTAAGGGCACCCTCCCATGCCATACTGTATTTTACTCACAGAGGTAGTGCTCTGGCTAGATATTTGGGCTGCCAGGGAAATCCTGTGCCCAATGAAGACTTCTCAAAAGGAAGGTGCCTCCTATACACCCTCCCACCATAAGTATTTCCCATTGCTTTCTCTGATAGAGTCAACTTTTCACCCATACTGGAGTCAACATGACCTTGGATTTAACTTTTTAAGTTCAGGTTCTTCGCCCCTCGGCAAGAGGAACCACTTCTTGTCTCATTGGTGACCTCCACTCCAGGTGGCACTGTTGGGACTGGGGAACAGCCAGACTTTTCATTTTCCAGCAGCTCCTGCAGATGGGATACACAATTCTACCCCGAACTAATTAATGGCTTAATGATTGTTATACATTGGAGGGGGCTCTGGATTAGTGGTGCTGGAAGAGCACAGCAGTTCAGGCAGCATCCAAGGAGCTTCGAACTTGATGTTTTGGGCAAAAGCCCTTCATCAGGAATAAAGGCAGTGAGCCTGAAGCATGGAGAGATAAGCTAGAGGAGGGTGGGGGTGGGGAGAAAGTAGCATAGAGTAAAAGCTTCAGGGCAGAGGAAATGACCTGCGAGTTGCAGTGGGAGAGGGACTCCCTGAGATTCTTGTAGAGAGAGGAGGAAAACTTCTTCAAGGCAGGCATCCTTGCAAGAGGATTCGCAGTAGGGTTAAAATCAACGAGGTAAAAACAATGACTACAGATGCTGGAAACCAGATTCTGGATTAGTGGTGCTGGACCCTACTGCGAATCCTCTTGCAAGGATGCCTGCCTTGAAGAAGTTTTCCTCCTCTCTCTACAAGAATCTCAGGGAGTCCCTCTCCCACTGCAACTCGCAGGTCATTTCCTCTGCCCTGAAGCTCTTACTCTATGCTACTTCCTCCCCACCCCTACCCTCCTCTAGCTTATCTCTCCACGCTTCAGGCTCACTGCCTTTTTTCCTGATGAAGGGCTTTTTCCTGAAACGTCGATTTCGAAGCTCCTTGGATGCTGCCTGAACTGCTGTGCTCTTCCAGCACCACTAATCCAGAATCTGGTTTCCAGCATCTGCAGTCATTGTTTTTACCACACTGGAGGGGGCATCTGCCAAGTGGAGGTGACTTCCCCAGTGAATTTCTGTTAGGTGTGCAATCATTGCCTTTATGTGAATGCCTGGTCATAATTATTAACAGTTAATAAAACATTAGTTTATTCAATGTATCATCTCTTCACTTTCGTTTCAATTTTGTAATTTGAGCCTTTTCTACTGTAGATAATCAATCTCAGTAAATTCCGCAACAAGCATGCCTAACTCTTGATGTTTTCCATTCAGAAAATTCTACACCAAGATTCCATCAATCTTCCAAACTAGCTTCATGTGATCTCTTCATACCTGATTTGTATTCGAGCTTTACAGTACAGGAAAATATCTTTCAGATAGATGTATCATTATAGCAATAAAATATTGAAGATCAATTTTGAATTTGTGTCAGCTGATTTAAAACCTAGAATCTTCATACACTAAAATTGTTTTAAAAAGATAAAGACACTGATAAGTGTCACAGCAATCAGCTGACCACAACTATACCCAGGGTGTAGGTTTGCTCACTGAGCTGTAGATTTGATATCCAGACTTTTCATTACCTGGTGAGGTAACATCATCAGTGGCGACCTCCAAGTGAAGCGAAGCTGTTGTCTCCTGCTTTCTATTTATATGTTTGTCCTGGATGGGGTTCCTGGGGTTTGTGGTGATGTCATTTCCTGTTCATTTTCTGAGGGGTTGATAGATGGTATCTAGATTTATGTGTTTGTTTATGGCGTTGTGGTTGGAGTGCCAGGCCTCTAGGAATTCTATGGCATGTCTTTGCTTAGCCTGTCCCAGGATAGACGTGTTGTCCCAGTTGAAATGGTGTTATTTTTCATCCGTGTGTAGGGCTACGAGGGAGTGAGGGTCGTGTCTTTTTGTGGCTAACTGGTGTTTGGTATCCTAGTGGCTAACTTTCTTCTTGTTTATCCTATGTAGTATTTGTGGCAATGCTTGCATGGAATTTTGTAGATGACGTTGGTTTTGTCCATGGGTTGTAAAAAAACCCACCATTTCGACTGGGACAATGCAACTATCTTGGGACAGGTTAAGCAAAGACATGCCAGAGAATTCCTAGAGGCCTGGCACTCCAACCACAACGCCATAAACAAACACATAGTTCTAGATACCATCTATCAACCCCTCAAAAAACGAACAGGAAATGACATCACCACAATCCCCAGGAACCCCATCCAGGATAAACATATAAATAGAAAGCAGGAGACAACAGCTTCGCTTGATTTGGAGGTCACCACTGATGAGGTTACCTAGCCAGGTAATGAAACGTCTGGATATCAAACCTACAGCTCAGTGAACAAACCTACACCCTAAACCTCAACCTAAGCTACAAACCTTCACAAACCTTGCACAACTATACCCAATTGTGAAACTAATCTGAGATAAAGGTAGCCTGCGACTTGTGCACTTTCAAAAGGTATTATAACCCAAGCATGCATCTTCTATCTAATCTACATTTTTATGAATAAATTACACAAGATAATAATGGTAGAAATAATTGTGTTAATTGCACATTACCCAACTTAGAAAGTAATGAGCCAGGTATAGGAATAGAGCCAAAAATTGTGGCACTGGAAACGCATACATGTCAGGCAGCATCCAAGGAGTAGGACAGTCGATGTTTTGGGCATAAGCTCTTATATCAGGAATTCCTGATGAAGAGCTTATGCTCAAAACGTTGACTCTCTCCTGCTCCTCGGCTGCTGCCTGACCTGCTGTGCTTTTCCAGTTCTACACTTTTTGACTCTGATCTCAAGCATCTGCAGTCCTCACTTTCTCCCAGGCATAGAAATACACCAGTAAGCTGTATTTCAAGTAGTTGCTTTGGCAGTGCTACGAAGAAAAATATGAATTTGTAGCTGCAACTGAAGAAAACTTCCTCTTTCTTTCCCTATTTAGTCTCTCTTAACAGACACAACCAAAAGATGAAGCAAATTGGAGTCACATTCATTCACCAAGAATTCAAAGATATACATAAACTTTGCATCTTCTGACGATATAAGGCATCAATAAAACAACCATGGTCTCAAGTTAAAAGTAAACACATCAAGGACACTCAAAGTACTTTTTAAACTGTGTATCCTTGCTGTTCCTTTTTGTATTTGGCACTCACCTTTTCTAAAATTTATATCTGTGTTTATTTGTGTTTGATGTCGTATCTTTATTATTTTTCTCTAGGTCAGCAAGTAATAAAATTGGTTTTCTTTTAATACAGGACCTTGTATTTGGCTCCCTATTTGAACGTTGTGAACGAGCAAACTATATTATCAGAGGGGCAAGGTGCAGCTGTGCTTCAAAAAGAAATGAAAATGTTTTACTCTGGGCAGCTAAAAGCAGAGTAGACAGGCAGGAGGCTGGAATAATAGAGCAAGCCAGACTGCGTCAGGAGGTGAAGTTGATGTTTTGAGTGCAACCCTTCTTCAGGACCGTTCCTGAAGGCGGCTAACATCCAAAACGTCGACTTCTCCACCTGCTGATGCTGCCTGGCTTGCTGTGTTCTTCCAGCCTCCTGCCTGTCTACTTTGGATTCCAGCAGCTGCAGTTTGTTTTTGTCTCTAGCCAAAAGCAGAGAGCCAATTCGCCCCTCCTCACCTGGTCATAACAGGTGTTGATGATGTTTTAACTAATGCACATAGTGGTTCCACACTTTATTAATTAGCGGAAATTAATTCAAGAATCAACTGTTGATATGTTTTCTAAACTGAGATGTACACAGAGGTCTTCCTTACCTGAACATTTTCCCAAATTTCCTGGTGGACACTGACAGGTATATGGTCCTTGTCCTACACCACCTCGAACACAATGCATGTCATTTGGGCAAGGTTTCTCTTGGCAAGCATCAGAAACAACAGGACAGATCTCACCTGCCATAAAAATAAATAAACAAATGATGGCAATATTTTTATTCAATTTTTCACTGAGATTGTAAATAGATATGATTTTAAATTAGAAAAAAAGAATTTACTTAAACCAAAATCATTCTTTCCTAAATTATGAACAAATTATATGTTGGATTTACCAGGTTTGATCTTGGTCTTGTTGAGGCACATTAGGGCCTCAATATCAGGTTCTGAACTATCTGCCTTGATTAATGTTGGGAATGAGAAAGGTAAAATTGCTGCTGCAGAAAACTACTCGTGCCTTATGCTTGAGACACATGTATCTTTTGCAGACTCAGTCAAAACACTAATAAGCCGCTGTAAACAACAAATATACAATGGCATAGTTTCTACTCAATTACATTTGTTTTTATGACATATTTCAGCCAAAATAAGAATATTGACACAAAAAGATTGCAGAATTGTAACTGCAATTTATGTTCAACACTATATGTTTCTAAGGTATTTTGTGTTAGTTTTAAAAACCTCTTGCTGAAAGCAGACCCTATCCATAAACTGGTCTGCCCCACGGTGAATTAATCACACTGAGATTTCCTGCTAATTGTGCTCATTTGAAGGCCTTCAAAGAGGCTTTAAAATTAGGCTGGCTCTTTGGGTGCAAGAATACGAAAAGGTTTGTTTTAAGCTTCGAAATTTGACTTTGGTTTTCATTTAAGAAGAAACTTATTAAAGCGTCCCAATAAGTTAGCAAAACAACTTTGCAGTTCCTTTTAAGAAGTGAATTTCAGCAACTTAAAATTAGGGTTATTTAGAGGAGATGGCTGATATTGATTAAAAATGTTCCACTACCGAAAAAAAGAGATTCAGCTGTTTCAATTACATGTCGTTGAAGCACTTAAATATGAGCGGAATTTTTTAAAAAATCTGCGGCAACTACATTTGTTGCTGGCATTTTTGTATCTCCTGTCACATCCATAAAGTGTTCATCACCATGGTATAGAAGAGGAGCAGAATTTGATTCCAGGTGGAGAACCTTCATAACTTAATGTGGCCTTTGGTTATTTTTTTATTATTGAACATCATAGCACATTAATTAAACAATGTAAAGACTGGTAATGAGCAAATGAATTTATGCAGTAACTGGACAATTCACAAAATAGAAATTCTACTGTGTTGACTTTAAATAAATAAATAGTAGCATTCATAAGAGCAAAAACTATTTTTCAAGCTATACGTCTCCTTGTTTTTCAGCCAAGTTGTTTCACAAAATGGGTTCAAGTGAGAAAGCATGTCTGCAATTATTTCATTGAATTTTTAGCAGCATTAAACTATATTGCTTGATTAAGAAATGTTCTGTTCACGTTTAAATGCTGCAACTATAAGACAAATGTCTATTGAAAACATTAAACTGTACAATACATGATACCAAGAATTTTATAACAACATAGAAATTACCAGATAAATTGAGATAACTGTCAGAAGACTTTGCCTTTTTAAAATCATACTGATTTGATAGTTTCAAAAATGCTACCTTGGAGAACTTTCCATCTTCTGGTACTACTCACCATTGCAAGTGCAAGTTGCATCCCTAAAGTGTCTGGGGAACACAAAGCTAATCCTTGCAGTGCTGTAGGTCATCATGGATTGTGATTCTGCAGCAGTCATCTGCTCGCAATACCGTTCTTTGCATTCCTCACCAGAGCAGCTCTTATCCATTATAGTGGAAATATGGAGGCCACTTGCTAGGTCCTTTTTTGCATTACTAAGCTTCTGAATCAAATAAGAAGATCGGTAGAACCCATTTCTGTACATTTGCACTGCCAAGAAAACTTCAAGTTGCTGTGTGCCTGCAACTGGCTGAATACTAATGATATGAAGGGTGTCTTGGTTTTGGGCAGCAATAATGTCCCGAAGGCTCTGCCTAAATCCATGGAGGTGAAGTCCAACAAAATCTTCAGGAGAGATGTTTTCGAATTGAATACTTATTGCATTGTTTAACATACCCTGTGTCACCTGCTCAACATGAACTACAACTTCAACAGGCACAGTGAAGCGCCCATCACTGACAGACACATTCAAAACATAATTGCCATTATCTAGTCCCCCAAGTGCAATAATCTTCCCATCTTGGCTATTTATAGTGAACAGACTTCTTTGGTCTGACTTAAAACCATAGGTAAGGATGTCATACATATCTTGATCAGTGGCATGGATCTTGCCAATTACACCTCCTTGGAACTCATCTTCCATTGTGGAAATAAAAATTTCAAGTGGAATAGCTGTTGGTTTATGAATGCTTTCTTCAATCACATGAACAAGAATATAGGTGGATGATGACAGTGGTGGCTTGCCAGAGTCCTGAGCCTGTCATATTGTGAACAAACAACAAACATATCCATTTTTAGTCTGTAAAACAGCTTTGACAATAGGGCTAAACACCTGAACAGAACTGTGATTCTTAACAAAATTCTCATTCAATTTTAAAGTTTAAGGTTTAAAAAAAACATGCAGTTTTGCTTCAGGCCAGTACTATGCAAATTATATAGATTCTCCAATGGCCAAAAACATTCACATGAATTGTGTTTCTTGGAGGAAGTGAGCATTAATTGGGAATTCGTATTGCTCCTAAAAATGGAATAGCTGTGATTAAAAATAAAATGCTGGAGCAACTCAGCAGTCTGGCATGAAATTGAGATTGCTAAATTGGGAGGTGCACAGAATTAACACAGATATCTGTTAATAAATGTTTATGAAGCGGTGTGTAAAGATATACTCTAATTCTATCTTTTCCTGCCTGGCTTTCTGAAATGGAACAGACCATGTTTCCAGATTCTACCTGTAAATTCCATGCAGGTTTCTTCATTGATATCAAAGGGGAAACACACAAATGACACCGTGATGCTGTCTCTCCCTCCAAGGGAATTCACACGTTTTGTGTTTTGAAGTATTCATTTTAAGATTTGTTCTTATTCTTTCATTGGTAAAATACAAATTCAACAAAATCATCAAAATACTTCTAAATTGTCCAGTTGTACTCAATGTGGGAGCATTAGTAAATACATTTCCATATCAGAAAAGTGATTGTCTCATTCAGAGCCTTCAAACTGTTCTGTTAAAGAGTGGGATCTTGATCATTTTAAGTATTTTTACAGCAATGTTAACTTTCTTTCATAAAAGTGTGAGCTCAATTTTGTTTTGCTGATTAATAAATGTAATATATTTTCAGAATTGAAGTAATATCTTTACAATATGCATTGTATCAAAAATGTTTTTTATTTTAACATGTTTTAAACAACACAATAAGTAGTGGTTTTATTGATAGGGCATTTAACTATTGAAAATAGAAATGTAGACTGTCAGAAGGATACCTCATCTCTATCAAAATCATGCATCTCTGTACTGTAGTAGAGGTAATTAAACTTGAGTGCAATCCTCAGACAAGATAAAATAAATATTTTGTATGTGTTGACCATAAATCATTCTTACTTCATAATTTATGAATTAACAATTTCAGAATAGAGGTTATATTGAAAGGTTATATCTTACGGCTGCCATTGTCTGGGTTACCATTTCTCTCTTTAAAATCAAATTAATTTGTTACCTTAGTTGACTGAAGGAAATAAACCATCCGAAAAACTGATTTTGGAACCAGATCAAACTTCTTTATAACCGAGTAAATTTCATCATTATAAATGAACAAATGCTATAATTTCAAAACCAGCATTATCCAATTTGTTATCAATTGCACATTAAATTATGCACTGGGCCAACTAGAACAGCATCAGTAAAATGAAAAGTTCTTTTGACTTTTGTACACTACAAAACAAGCTGATTATATGTTTCAGGACAGAAAAATATATTGTGCTTTGAATTGGCTTCTTCTAATAGGCAACCCATGATATTCAGTTGAGAAAATTCAGTTGAGAAAAACCTGAATCTACGAAAACAAATGCTTATTTGATGCACGCCTTTTCTTCTTTTACATCAAAGATACCTGGAATTCAGACAGCATTCACACTTTTGAACAAAACAAATGTAACAGTGGAATGACCTTACTGTTGGATTTAAAGTATAAGACTGGCACAATCTCTTACCTGCACATGCAGAAGGTATTCTGTTGCATCTCTCTGTTTAAACACAATTGCAGATCTCAGAACTCCGTGTTGATCTAAAACAAATTCTTTCCCATGATTTCCAGCTACTATTGTGAATGTGAATGGAGGCCCATTATGGGAAGAATCTTTGTCAGTCACTGAAAGTTGCAGGATATTGGTGCCCACAGATTTATTTTCCTTCAAACACATGAGAGGTGAATGTATATGTCAATTCAGTGATGACGATAACAGCATACGAAATAAATTTGTTTTTATTTTAAAAAAGATCTTCAAGACTCTGGAAAATAATGGAACTTCACACTAACATAAATATGTTGCATTGTTTTAAATTTTAAATTGTCAACAGTATGATATGTATAAAGATGCAAAAAGGGTATTTATTCCAGTATTAATCTCATTCATCAGTCTAACAAGGAAAGTGAAATCGGGCTGGATTTTCATCATCGAGGCGGAAAGCTGAAGTTGAAATTTCTTGGCACAATGCACCCACCTCTGCACACAGTGCCCACAAGAATGGGACTTTTGTTCTTGCCATGTATTCTTGCCTGAGAGTCCAGACATCTGTTTGTCCAGACAGTTAGATCCAAAGTTTAAAAAAAATCTTATTGATGGCTCTTTTGCTTACATCTTTTATTTACATTGGGTAAAGAGGCTTCACGTGCTTTTGGTTTCTGCTACTTGTGATAATTGAGGCTTTTATAGGACTAAGATAAGCAGCTTATTTTTCTTTTTCATATATGTCACAATTACTATAGGGATAATTGATTCTGTATGCAGTGTATGTCGCGGACATGGAAGTACCTTTGGTTGGCATGAAGTGTTTGAAGAGGAATTGGGATGAAGGAACACTGGGATAAGTGGAGGAGCATAAGTTGCCATGGAGGACATGAAGGATCATTAGGGATGCATGGAAGGGTATAGGTTGACATAGGTAAGATCTTTTGAAATGATTAAATACTTTTTTTAAAAGTCCAAAATGTGTTTTATATGTCAAAAGTCATAAGCAGAAAAAGACTTTCAAAGATTTCAAAGATGTTATTGTAAATTTATAGTTCAGCATGAACATATGTTTTCACCTTTTCCTTCTTGGGGGAGCAGGGACCTTGAGGGGCAACCAATAGTGTGTGGTAGATAATTAATGAGGTGTGTTAGGAAACAAAGAGTAAGAAACCTTGCTAGGCATCACCGTGAAACACCCTCCAAACAACTCAATGATTAAAAGTATAACCAGGAGCAACCTGTATTAAAACATGATCCATGCAAGGTCATAAATACACCAATCATCCACAGACCAAGCTCTGCTAACTAACCCAGGACAGTGATAAAGTGTAGATCAATATTTATTGCAGAGAAGTTGATGAGGACCAAAAGATCGAATGATTCTGGCGTCAGATCCACAGACCGAAGATCTTAAAATGCCCTCTACACTGCTTACAGCAAAGTACTAACTTTTTCATCAAAACTGGAAAAAGAGTATTACTTTGCATAATTAGAATTGTTTCAAGATTTGAATTGCCACTGTACAAATTGCTTTACCCTATATATATTTACAGCTGCAGAAATCCAAGCATGTCAGCAAGGACCCAGGGAACAAAAAAAAAACCCTCACTATCCAAAGGAGAATAAAAAAGTAAACAACAAACAATACTCGGAAAAAGACATACTGATCACCGTTTTGATGTATACAAAATGAGACAGATCTTCTGGGAAAATGTTTATTGAGACACTGGATGAAATAGTGGCTGTGATTGTCAAGATCTTCACTAAATCCTTACAGCTGAACAGTTGCCTGAGATTCTGGAAATTAACAATGATCCACAAAGCAGATATGGGGGGGAACCCATTAATATCACAACAACTGGTCTATCATTTTGCTGAGCTGCCTAAAAACCATTGCCAGTGATAAACCATATTCCTAAAATGTTAGTGTAACTTCAGAGGCATTAACTTTCCGAAACGCTGCACAGCATGAGTTGAAGAGGAGGCAACATTGAAAAAATGCGACCCCTCAACCACCTGGTGAAGGAGCAGCGCTCTGAAAGCTAGTGCTTCCAATTAAACCTGTTGGACTATAATCTGGTGTTGTGTGATTTTTAACTTTGTACACCCAGTCCAACACCGGCATCTCCAAATCAAGAATATCTGAATGCTTAACAAGAAAGAGACCCTGATGGCAATGTCCCTGCACATGGAAAATATCTTAACAAGGTTTCGTTCAATGGACAGTGGTAGACCATCACCTGGCATAACAGTCCAACGAATTTGATCTGAAGATGATCAAATTTCTACTGGGAACATTTGGTACCAGACTGAGCATAAAAGTTCTCAATGCATTTAATATAATGGTAGGTATATCTCTGGCTCCATTCTATGTTGTTTTTATTCCTTACATGTTACATTTTAGCATTGGAACAAAAATTTTCAGCTGGCTCAGAATTTGCTGTTTTGAGTTGAATAAGAAATGCAAATAAGAAAATCTGAAAGGATGTCCAGAGAAAGGGCACACATGTAATTGAAATTTCTGTTATTTTTGCAAGGTTGACTGTTCTTTGGCAGAAACAGACAAAAGATGATGATATGAAGATTCAAGTGCTATTAAAACCAACCAAGGCCTGAACTGAAAATATCCTATGCATAACTTTCTAGTGAAAAATGACAAAATTAACAATGCTAGCCAGATAGTCCAGGTAAACTGAGAGGCCTTTGAGTAAAGAAGCAGGCAACCACAGAACCTGCTTCAGGCTGCACAAAGTCTGCATGGAATGCAGATATCCAACTTACTGCCAAGTGAGCCCAACAGAGAATCAGGGCTGATAAGCAACTCAGATCCGGTGCTATATAAGGAACAATTTAGGGAGGAAAATTTACATCCACCACGAGATTTAGAAAGATTAGTAAGAAAGAAGTGTTCCAACTTCCCAGTTTAGCACAAGTTTTGAGACTTAGCATATTTAAGAAATAAGATAGCCTTTACTCAATTTAGAAATATTAATTTTCATGCATAGATGGCAAATAAGCCAAGGTACAGAGAAAATGATCAGAGATTTGGAGAAAGATAAAGGAAGAATGGTGCAGTTGGAAAGGAGACCGAAGTTATAAGCTATTAGAGTCACAGAGATGTGCAGCATGGAAACAGACCCTTTGGTCCAACCTATCCATGCCGACCAGATATCCCAACCCAATCTAGTCCCACCTGCTAGCACCCGGCCCATATCCCTCCAAACCCTTCCTATTCATATACTCATCCATATGCCTCTTAAATGTTGCAATTGCACCAGCCTCTACCACATTCTCTGGCAGCTCATTCCATACACGTACCACCATCTGCCCCTTAGGTCTCTTTTATATTTTTCCCCTCTCACCCTAAACCTATGCCCTCTAGTTCTGGACTCCCTGACCCCAGGGAAAAGATTTTGTCTATTTATCCTATCCACGCTCCTCATTATTTTGTAAACCTGTATAAGGTCACCCCTCAGCCTCCGACACTCTAGGGAAAACAGCTCCAGCCTGTTCAGCCTCTCCCTATAGCTCAAATCCTCTAACCCTGGCAACATCCTTGGAAATATTTTCTGAACCCTTTCAAATTTCACAACATCTTATGTGCTGATAAGCAATAATCAAATACAGATACTGGTACATAACAGAAGCAAAACACGGTGGATTCTGGAAACCTGAAATTAAAACAGAATGGAAAAATTCAGCATGTCAACCAGCTTTTATGAAGAGCAAATAGAGTTAAGTTTGACTCCATTATGACCTTTCTTCAGATTCCCAAGTAGAGTTATACTGGACATGAACACAGTCACTCAAACCTTTTGGTATAATTACATGCTGTCAAGCATTATCACAGTTACCCATTTGTTCTTTTTCCATACTCTCCTTGGTTAAAGCCTTACATTTCTAACTTCTGAAAGTTCTGAAAAAAGCAGACTAAAACATTGACTTTGTTCTTTCCCCACAGATACTGCCCAACCTGATTAGTTCCAGAAAAATGATGTTTTACACAGACTTTGATCAATGGTGTCATAGGTGAGGTCAACATATTGAGATACTGATTGCTTTTTAGTGCTAAGGAGGAATGATGCAGAATTCTACATGGAAACCTCTTCAACAGGCAGCTAATAAAACATTCATATCATAAAACAAGACATTCAGATAATGGAATGACAATAAATTCAGTCAAAGAAAAATTCTCAGCAACTGATGAATCTTGTTGGTCACAAAGTTGGTGGGTGTGATATAGATATATATTAACAAGGCTATTGAAACCTTGCAACACAAGTGGTATAAAAACCATAAAAAATGTATAAAGGTGTATGGGGAGATTGAAAAGAGGATGATCTAGTGGCGTTTAATAAAACTTTATTGATATGAAGGAGCTCCTCCACTGCTGTGGCCACAGCTATCTATGGGCTGTATAAGTTATTTGGAACCAGGAACATGAAAATATCAAAGTATAATTTAAGTGTTGCGTATGTGGGGCTGGAAAAGTAAAGCAGGTCAGGCAGTATCCAAGGAGCAGGATTATCAACATTTTAGGCAAAAGCCTTTCATCAGCAAAATCATTTTGCTGATGAAGGGCTTATGCCTGAAACGTAGATTCTCCTGCTCCTCGAATGTTGCCTGACCTGCTGCGCTTTTCCAGCACCACACACTCAACTCTGATCTTCAGCATCTGCAGTTCTCACTTTCTCCTCATTTTCAGGTGTCACAACATTATGGCAGACAGAACTGAAAATAATAAAGAAGAGTCAGTTATGGAAGACTGGTGCAAAGATATGAGATTTAAGCATGAAGGCATGAAGCCTTTTCCCCACTACTACTGCAAAAATGCTGGCCAAATGCTTGTTGGAGGAGGAGGGAACATTGATGTGTCAAAAATGTCACATTTTAACAGTGGCAAAGCAGTTATTAAGTGTCAGCCTGTCCTTGGGGCAACTGAAACTTTAAGTGACCAGTTAAGTGCCAGTTCCCACCATACTCTAGTTGTTAATGGGGGTTTTGGGGTGTCTGGTTACTGAATGACGGTTTGATGGTTTGGATCAAGATGTCAACTGGTACTCTGCTAATAAATTACATATCCCCTCCTGACTTTTTTTCTTTGGCAAGGCAATCAAAGCAGTATCGGAGAACCGACTGGGAAAATTTCCCACCAGTTGTACTAAAATTCTTCTTGCTCAGGTTGTCTTCCAGAAACAGATCCAGATAAAAGCAAAAGAGAAAGCATTTAATGCAGCAAAGTGCAGTGGAAAGCCAGAGGATTGGGAAGCCTATGAAGACCAACAGAGGACAATGGAAAAAGAGACATAAGGAGGGAGAAGATTAAATATGAGGGTAAGTTAGCCAGTAATATAAAAGTTGATTGCAAGAGTTTCTTTAGATACATAGAGGACAAAAGACAGGCAAAAGTGGGTATTGGGATGCTGGGAAATGATGCTACAGAAGTTGTAATGGGGACTAAAGAAATGGCTGAGCAAGCGAATAAGTACTTTATATCTGTCTTCACGCTGGAAGACACATGTTATGGACCAGGCCAGATCCTTCAAAACATTTCAAAAAGTTAGCCCAGACCCTAACTTTGTTATCTGATTTTAAGCAGGTGTACAATGGATATTCCAGGAGAGAATCAGCTGGCCAGACTACTTAGTTTTAAACTAAACAGAATTTATTTACAAGATTACTGAACGAAACACAAAGAACAGAAAATAGAATACCCGGAATAACTTATCCTATCCAAAAACCCAACAGACTATCCCAACATAATGATGCTGTTTTAAAATGCTTGCAACAATCCCCATAAATACCCCTTGACACAAAAGGTAAAATGAAATACAAGTTCTTACAGGAATGAAGTCAGAGAGAGAGGGTCCTGCAGTCTTTCTTCTCTCTCTCTCTCTCTCTCTCACACACACACAGCTCCATTGAAACCAAAGAATAGCTGAGCTGCGAGAACAGGCCACTCCCCTTTCATTACAGTATTCTTTTAAACTTGAAAGCCTTCTACCTGAGGCAGCATCTGTTAGCTGTAAACAAATTAGCCCTAAAATCCACTTAAGCTCAGACTTTTGAAACCTGTGCTTACAACCTCTCTGAAAAAACCAAGGACAATCTAACCCTGTTAAAGGAACAGCGTCTTCACACATGGGTTACATCCCAAACATTCAAGAGAGTCAAGAAAGCAGAGTGAGAGGTTAAAAAGGATCCTTCTCAGGAGGTGAGGATGGTGGCCATCACCAAGAAAAAAAACTGGAAGGCTGAAGGTGGATAAATCAACTGGACATGATGGACTATATCCCAGAGTTCTGAAGGAGATAGCTGAAGAGATAGTGAAGGCGTTAGTGGCAGTCTTTCAGGAATCACTGGAGTCAGAAAGGGATCCAGAGGACTGGAAAATCACTAATGTAACCCTCCTGTTTAAGAAGGGAGTAAAGCAAACTGCAGGAAATTACAGGCCGATTAGCGTGAGGTCATTTGTAAGATTTTGGAGTCCATTGTGAAAGATGAGATTTTTGAATACTTGAAAATGCATGGCAAAATAGGGCAAAGTCAATGTGGTTTCATCAAGTGGAGGTTATGTCTGACAAATCTGTTACAAATCTTTGAGGAGATAATGAGCAGATTCGGCCAAGGAGAGCCAATGAATGTTATCTACCTCGACTTCCAGGAGGCTTTTGACAAGGTGCCACACAGGAGGCTGTTGAGTAAGTTAAGTCCCATGGTGTTAGAGGCAAGATACTAGCATAGATACAAGATTGGCTGTCTGACAGAAAGCAGAGTGAGAGGTTAAAAAGGATCCTTCTCAGGATGGCAGCCAGTGACTAGTGGTGTTCCCCAAGGGTCAGTGCTGGGCTAACAACTTTTCATTTTATACATTAATGATCTAGATGTAGGAACGGATGGCATTCTAGTTTAGTTTGCAGATGATACAAAGGTGGGACAGGTAGCATTGAGGAGGCTGCAGAAGGATTTGGACAGGTTAGCAGAGTGGGCAAAGAAGTGGCAGATGGAATACAACATGAGAAAGTAGAAGGTTAAGCACTTTGATAGGAAGAATAGAGGCATGGACTATTTTTTAAATGGGAAGAAAATTCAGAAATCTGAAGTGCAAAGGGACTTGGGAGTCTGAGTGCAGAATTCTCTTAAGGTAAACTTGCAGGTTAAGTTGGTAGAGTTGAAAAATGTGGTGCTGGAAAAACACAGCAGGCCAGGCAGCATCCGAGGAGCAGGAGAATCGACGTTTCTGGCATAAGCCCTTCTTCAGGAATGAGGCTAGTGTGCCAAGCGGGCTGACATAAAAGGTAGGGGGGATAGGTCGAAGGAGATGAGGGTGAGGGTGATAGGCCGGAGAGGGGATGAGGGCGAAGAGGTCAGGAAGAAGATTGCAGGTCAAGATGGCGGTGCTGAATCCGAGGGTTGGGACTGAGATAAGGTGGAGGGAGGGGAAATGAGGAAGCTGGAGAAATCTGAGTTCATCCCATGTGGTTGGAGGGTTCCTAGGCAGAACATGAGGCGCTTTTCCTCCAGCTGTGGTGTGGCCAGGGTCTGGCGATGGAGGAGGCCAAGGACCTGCATGTCATTGGCGGAGTGGGAGGGGGAGTTAAAGTGTTCAGCCACGGGGTGGTTGGGTTGGTTGGTGCAGGTGTCCCAGAGGTGTTTCCTGAAACGTTCTGCAAGTAGGCGGCCTGTCTCCCCAATGTAGAGGAGACCACATCGGGTGCAGCGGATACAGTAAATGATGTGTGTGGAGGTGCAGGTGAATTTACGACGGATATCGAAGGATCCATTGGGGCCTTGGAGGGAGGTGAGGGGTGAGATGTGGGCGCAAGTTTTGCACGACTTGCGGTTGCAGGGGAAGGTGCCGAGAGTGGAGGTTGGGTTAGTGGTGGGTGTGGACTTGATGAGGGAGTCGTGGAGGGAGCGGTCTCTCCTGAATGTTGATAGGGGTGGAGAGGGAAATATATCCCTGGTGGTGGGGACTGTCTGGAGGTGGCGGAAATGACGGAGGATGATACGATGTATCCGGAGGTTGGTGGGGTGGAAGGTGAGGACCAGTGGGGTTCTGTCCTGGTGGCGATTGGAGAGGTGGGGTTCAAGGGTGGAGGTGCGGGAAGTGGAGGAGATGGGGTGGAGAGCATCATCGAGCACGTCAGAGGGGAAAGTGCAGTTTTTGAGGAAGGAGGCCATTTGAGTTGTTCGGTAGTGGAATTGGTCCTCCTGGGAGCAGATATGGCGGAGGCGGAGGAATTGGGAATATGGGATGGCGTTTTTACAGGGGCAGGGTGAGAGGAGGTGTAATCTAGGTAGCTGTGGGAGTCGGTCGGTTTGTAGTAAATGTCTGTGTTGAGTCGGTCGCCCGAGATAGAAATGGAGAGGTCTAGGAAGGGGAGGGAGGAGTCTGAGACAGTCCAGGTAAATCTGAGGTCAGGGTGGAAGGCTGTTTTTAGCTCTGGTTGCAATAACAATCATGCAAACTAACAGCATCAGAAGAAATAAATCTAGTTCAGATTTGTTCTTCTCACAATTCCCAGATTTGTTTTTAAAAGTTAGAGAATTTAGCACCTGTGAATCTCAACTAAGTTGCTATGCACTCTAAGACTTAACATAACACAAAAAAATCTGTTGATAGATTCTTGAAAGTAACAATGCAATGGACAAACTAGATCACATCAATGGACAAACTATATCAGGAGGTGTGCCCATATATAAGGCAATGTATACATATTCAAAATTTGAGAACTACTACATTTCTGCCTGCTACTGTGCAGCAAACACAGAAGACTGTATTGAATCCTAGCTCAAAACAATTGATCCTTAGCAGAGAGATAGAAAATTCTGGGATTTCATTCCAGAAGTAGGAGATCTCACGAATGATGCGATTCGAGATTAAGAGGATACTAAAACTGAACCATCATAAAATGTTTGAGATTGCTACAAAGACCACAAAATAAAAAGTCCACAGACGGTCAAACCTTTACTGTTTATCGCAGGGTGTGCTGAATATATGGAACAAGACGTTCAGTGAGGCACTGCAGGCAGGAAGGGTGAACAATTTAAGGGGGAGCCTGCAAGGTATTTGAAGAAGTGGACAATTGAAAGATACTAATTTTGGGGGGGACAGAAATGAAATTTTTTTTTGCTTCTGTGCTTCCTAATTTACTATACAAGTTTTCAAAAGAACATATAAAGAAGAATATATAAACTCACCTGAGAACTGGGTACCCAAGTAATATGCCTCAGATCCATCAAAAATTACAAAATATATCAGTATTAGAACAATTCTAACACAGAATATTTCCTGATGATGTCAGAAGCTAAGTTCTTGCAAAAATGGCTCTGATTTAACTAATCTAAATGAGTTGACATAAAGACACATGAAAAGCATGATGCACATTAAAACCTGTCTTATCTCAGTTTATCAATTCAAATAATATACATTGGGAACATGAATTGGAGCTATTTCAGAGATATACCTGAATGACAGCTGAATAATTTGCTGGGATGAAATCAGGAGGATTATCATTAATATCAGAGACATCAATATTCACAGTAACTGTAGATGACATAGAAGGTGTTCCACTGTCTTTGGCTTGCACAGTTAATGAATACCCAGATATCTGTTGGAGCAATTAAATTATCATTACAAGATAATTTACAAAGTTTATTCAAAGCATTCAAGAGCATTTGATAGAAAGATTTCCTTAATTGCATAATACTTAGAGGTATTCTCATGACTCAAATTCAAACCAAACAGTCTTGCAAAATCTTGTACTACTCATGAGCCTTTGCAATACTGCAATATGTTGGTTAAAATAGCCAGTTACTGAATCTTGGAGATAAGTTCCAACAATTTCATCATCTGAGCATGAATTTGCTATGCTAAAATGAAAACACAAATTAAAATCCTCGGAATCCCATTTTAACTGACAGATTAGCTACTTATTTAAAATTGACGCTCATCTTCATTAAATAAAATTGCTATAAGAATGTTAATGATTTGTGTGGTTCCACAACCAGTACAATCCATGCCAAACGGCTTGCTATATCAAAACCTTGTCATACAGTTCATACAACAAACCTCGGGTAATATTTGAACAAAGGTGATTGACATTCTGCATCCACAGTTCATAAACTTATAAACAACTATGAGATTACTGTAAGCAGAAACTACAAACCAGACAGTATAAATAGGGTGGGAGAGAAGATACTAAACATGCTAATTCAGCGTACCTAATTGTCACTTGGGCAAATATGGGTTAATTTAGGAAAGCCTGCACAGATTTATTAAGATAAATTATGTTTAACTAACATGACATTTTTGATGAGTTAAGAAGATCATTTCATTGATGTAGCATGTAGGAACCTCCAGAAGCCATTTAAAAAGTGTCACACAATAGAGTTGTGCGCTAGACATTGTGCATAAAATAAAGAAAGTAGCAACATAGATCCCAAATTGGATGAGTGATACAAAAGTGAGTGCAGTGGTTAATAGATGTTCATCAGACTGGAGAATATTTTGTTGTGGCGACCTCCAAGGGGTGATATTTGGACTCTCATAGGGATATAAATTATATATTAATATTTTAGACATTAATAACATAATAATGAATAATAATAATGTAATAATAATGAAAAGGGCATTGAAGTCAGTAAATAGAGTAGACAATTGAATTACAGAATCCTTATAGTGCAGCAAGAGGCCATTCAGCCCAACGAGTCTGCACCAGCATGCTGTAGCAGAAGGTGCAACACTGGCCATTTACTTCCTCCCTTTTCACTATCAAAGGCTCTCGATACACCTTCCAGGTGAAGCAGTGCTTCAATCTATGTAGTTTACTTATTTGTTGCTCACATTGTGGTTTATTCTACATTGGGGATGAAACTGGGCAACCATTTTGCAAAATACCTACATTCTGTGCATGAAAATGATTCCGTGCTTCCAGTTGCCTTTCACTTTAACACATCGCCATGTTCCCTGATCTACATTTCTGTCTCGAGTATGTTACAGTGCTTCAGTGAAACTCAGCACAAGCTAGAAGAATAGTAACTCATTTACTGCTTGGGGACCCTGCAGCCTCCAGGACTCAGAATTAAGTTCAATAATTTTTCAACAATTTACTTTAGGTTCTTGACACACTCCCACACCCCAGGCCCTGTCATGACAGAGATTGCTTTCAGCATAGCCAACCTATTTTTACCTACTTACCATCAGTTTTCTTTCTCCCTTGCATATGATCATCCATCCCTTTGTCTGCCTAACAGTCATCCTCTCTGTCAAGGCTTCATCTCCAACCATGGACTACTTTACCCCACTGCTCTGACTTCAGCATATATACCACTCTTTCCAAAATACTGACAGTTCTGAAGAAGGGTGACTGAACTCAAAACACTTAACACTGCTTTCTCTCCCAGATACTGCCAGACATGCTGACTTCCTCCAGTAATTTCTATTTTTATTTCAGGTTTCTAGCATCTGCAGTTGTTTGTTTTATATTATTGTACAGAACACCGTTCTGCCTCAACTTGTGCCCAAGTTCTGGGTGCCATAGTTTAGGAAAGATCTGAAGACAGTGCAGAGTGAAGGTTTGAGAGATGAAGAACTTCAGTTACAGAGTTAGATTGTAAAAGCTGAGACTATTTTTCCTGGAGGAAGTTGAAAGGGAATTTGATAGAGGTATTCAAATCATGAGGAGTTTGACCACAGTAGATTGGAAAAAATAACTGTTTCTTTGGTGAGGGAATTGAGAAAAAGTGGACACGGATTTATGGTGACTGGTAAAAGAGACAATGGCACCATGAAGGAAAGAAATGTTTTGATGCATCAAGCATTAAGAATCTGCCTGACAATGTGTCATAGGCAGGATCAGTGGATTCATTCATTAATAATTAAATTGCTATCAGAAAAGAAAGAATGTGCAGACCCAGGGAGTCAATGCAGGTGAATGACACTCAGGAAATTGCTCCTATGGAGTACCGTACAGATACAACAGGCTGGATGGCCTGCAATAGTTCAGTGATTATTAAATTCAAAAAAATTGTGAAGCAAAATCTCAGTGCCATATTTCATCAGAATAATACAACATTAATAAATCAGCATTTCCAGATACTCTGTTACCTAAATATTATAACCATGTCCTGGAATAGGACTTGAAATTCATGATCTTTCGACCGAAAGACAAGACTGCATTTAAGGTGGCATCTATTATCTGCCATCAAGTTGGAACAGAAAGGGGTAGTGTCCTTTGGATCACTTGAATAATTTTTGCCTCTCCTTCACTTTTAAGAACTGCTTTGTTAATCACCTTTGTTGATGTAAGATTGTATGACCGTGAATCTGTCTTCCTGTAACTGCTAAGAAGAACTTAACAGGCAGCTTGAAGAAGCTGCATTAATAGCCATAAAGCAGCTTTTTGGAGGCCCTGCAGTAATCTTGGCTCTATCCATTTTGTCAGAAGTAACTTCCCTTTTGAAAGCCCAGCTCACTGCTTCTCAGAATTGGTACACAAAATCTCAGTTCCATATTTCATCAGAATAATGCAACATTAATGTGCTTACAAAGTATAAGAACACAGAACTATAAGTACTAGGCGCAAGTGTAGACAGTTCAGTCTTTCAACACTGCTCTGTTATTCGATATGATCATGGCTCATGTCATTTCAGCCTCAACTTCACTTTCGTGCTCATCCTTCAACCTGTTACTAATTAAAATTTGTCTATCGCTTCCTTCAGAGATTCCAGATTCACAAGCCTTTGAAGGAAGTAATTTCTCCTTATATCTTATTAGATCTTAATCTGAAACAGCATTCTTACTGTTAGATCATCAGTTTTCTTCTTTGCACTGGAATGTGGGGTTGCTTTTTGCTGTCAGGAGTGAATCAAAAAGAGATTGTAGTTTGGTTTTATTATTCTATAATTTGATATCAGAAACCACAGATTTTTTTTTGCAGTTGACAATAAAATGATGGGTAAAGGAAGGTATTCTACTCTTGGAGGAGAGATCCGGAAGGATAATACTTCTGATCGTTGATGTACATTTATCTCTGCTAATACTCATTTTCCTTGATTGGTCCTGATTAATTACTCAAAGTTGGCTTAAAATGAGAGACGTGTTATTTTGAAATTTGCATTTACTGTATTTTTCCTTGCACTGCAATTTAATTATTTTGTTAGTCAAATCCTCAATTATTTACAGTCATATAATTATGTGGGGGACCTCAGCATGCCGAGTGGCTTGTTTATGCTTTTCACATCTTGAAAGTCACATTAAATTACAACTTAAATACATAAAAGCATCAATGAAATAGCACTTTGCAGAAACCAGGAGAATGAATTTTGCTTGTAGTTTCTCTGTAGGAAGCCTAGAAATGTAATGGCTGAATGCAGAATGTCAATTTTAACCCCAGCTAACATAAGGTGTTGAAATGAACATTGATCTATAAGGATCAATACTATTCACACAGCACATTTACCTTGAAAGGAACAGAACAATTTAAATTGGAAATATTTCAACAGGATGGTAAAACAAGGTTCTATGATCAATGTTTTCTTACTTTTTCTCTATCAAGTCGCTCTTTGACCTTGATTAAACCTGTGACTGGATGAATATTGAAGTAGTTGTCTGGGTCTCCATTCACAATGGAAAAATTAATCTGTGCATTGATCTGACTATCGCAATCTTCTGCCAGAACCTAGGCAAATAAACTCTAGGTTAATATTGAGAAATTCAGTAAGAAATAGCACTTCTATCGTGGTCAAACTTCATAAATGTTACATTCAAAACAAGAAATGAAAATGGAAGTACTTGCCATCAGTATACTTGCAGTGATATATTAACAAATACAACTTCCATTCTGATAATAACTCTAACCTAATGAAACATTTTAAAGCTTAGTTTGAGTGGTAAAACAGATGCCAAGCCGGATTTTGGAGAGTTGGCCAAAGGCATGCTTAAAAGGTTTGCTTTGGAGGAAGATTTTGAAAGCAGAGGGGAAAGTGTAGTTGCTACAGTTAATGAGGTTAATTATTGTTTCAAAGTGTGACTTCAAAGCAGTGCTGTGCAAACTCTGTCAATTCTTCGAGGACAGACTGTGTTGTTTTTGTTCTTCATTAGCATAATTAAAGAAACCTTTGTGAGCTGCACAAATAGCAGCCTGTGACACAGTCTGCTCTCAGGAAATAAATACAATCTATGCACAGTCACTTTGAAATTACAACATACAAATAGTCTTCCAGCCACAGTGCTTCCAAAGCATAACAGCACCAAGACAAAGAGGGTAGTATCAAGATTATAGAGCTGTTGCAGGGAACGGGGGAAAGAGCTCAAAATTGAAGTTTTGTTGGAGTTTAAGTTACAATGTGGTGCAATAGAAGGTGGTTACCAACTGCAAATAATTGGAAGCATAATTTACACTTTGCCTTAGTCTAGTTCCTAGCTATTGGGAGAAGTAGAGTTGTACTTCACGTATTGGCTGGCTTGGGGTAACCACCTATTATTGCTAGAAGTGCCTTTGTGTGCAGTCTTGTCAGCCAATAAAACATATTGCTTTAAACCTTGTTTCAGGAGTCAAGCACTAGTATTGGGTGAATTTTCAGAGCTGTAAGATAGCTAAGTACAGAGGAACCTCGATTATCCGAATATCAATTATACAAATTTCGGATTATCCGAAGATGATGTCAAGGTCCCGATAGAAACATTACATCAAAGAGGGGTTTCCAACACTGATCGCGTCTTTTGTTTACAATGATTAAAAGTGAACTCGGCTAACTGAAATGCTGTTGTGAACAATCCTGGACATCGATGGGAGCCCAGGCACTGTCTCCAAATAACTGACCGCCCGCCCGCGCTCTCTCTCTCCACATGCTCCCTGGAGTTCGACACAAGGATATACTCTGAAGTCCCTTCCCTAGATAATCTCTCCAACATTGTCCTGAACAGGGCAAAGGTGGAACCTGTCAAAAAGTTGCAGTTAAAAGGGGTGTGCATGGGTTTGGACAGAGTTGGGGATGGGTGGGGGAATGGGGCGGTATTGGACGGGGTTGGGGGAGCAGATGAGGGGGCAGTGTTGGACAGGGTTGGGGGCGTGGATGAGGGGGTGGTGTTGGATTGGTTTGGGGGGGGCAGATGAGGAAGCGGTGTTGGACAGGGTTGGGCAGCGGACTGTTGTGTGGGCAGATGGGGTTGGATGGTGGAGGATTGACGGAGGCTTGCCTAGTCTCCTGAAAGGGGAGCGGACGGAACTGAAAACTCCGAGCCCCAGAGGAAAGGTATTGAATCAATTAACCGAATAATCAATTATCCAAACGAAATACTGTCCGCCCATCTCGTGCGGATAATCGAGGTTCCTCTGTTTGTAGGGGAGACAGGAAGGAATGCTCAGCTGAAAATATGTGGATTTTTAAAGCTTTAACGTAGTCACTTACTGAAATAAAAAATATAAAAACTGCGCATTCAGAAAAAACTGTTAAAAACCAAGGACTGATGAATGTTTTGAAAGCAAGTAACCTGGCATTCAGTGTAAGCATTGATTATAGATTTGTTTGTTGAATCAGGAAAGTGACGTTGGTAGATGGGTTGAAGCTTTGTGTACAAATGGAGCTCTGGTTTGTAACAAGAAGCTGATTACTTATCTATAGACCAATCAGTTATCGATGGCAAAGGCCAGCTGGTTGCCAACAAGCTCTCAGGTAGAAGCTTGGGGCTGTGCACAAGAAAAAGAGAAGTCATCAGATCTCCACCAGCTTAGGAACTCTCACTGTTCTCTGCAGTAAAAGCTATTTTAAGCCTGAATAAATCCAATTTATCATTCCTTCAGCAGTTGCTGCAAGCTGTGACTTTAAGTAAAGAAGTCAGAGACCTTTTATAAGTAAACTAGCCATGCTGTACCTCTTGAAAACTAGTGGAAGCATCCAAAAAAGGGAGACTGAGAAGCAGCATTCTGATCAGCTGAAGAACCATTTCACCAGAGCCAATGAACAGAAATCACTGAACTGCTTTCCCAGTGTCCCCTGTCCTTAAATATCCATTTCTTTTCTATACATGGATGCACACATGTACATTGTGTATGTGCTTGTGTATAAGGGGAGTATATAAGTGAATAAGTAGAACTTCATGCTTACATTCCATAATTGCTTATCTGTTACTAGTGTCTACTCACTTCTAATTAATAGTCATTACTGTTAAGTACAGTATTGTTTGTGTTTTCCATCAACCTGGGTCTCAAAGACAGGTAAATTGGGGAATTCTATGTATTTTGAAACAAAATATTTAACTTTTGTGATGACTTCAGGAAAAATGAAGCCTGATTTCAAGTGCACTTCCTCAGTCAGATGTAACAACTGAAATGAAAAATTTCTTTAAAAGTTCTCAACTTTGAATCACTAGACAAATTAACATGGCTAAGAATTTTCCTCTCTCTGCTGCTGTGCAAGTGAAAGGAGATAGAAGACAGAACTAGAAATGTCTTCTATCCTCATTAACAAAACAATGAAATAGCAACAGAATTAATGAGAAGAAAACCTGCACAAATAAGAGCTCCAATCCTATTATCCATGTTGGGAAAAGAGTACCACAAGACACAATATAGCCCAAGTCTCATTCAGGAGCAGAAATGTCAATAAGGAAAGATTTTGAAAGCTTTGAATATCGACTTTGGACTCCATATTAATGTTATCTAATAAATACACAAGACATGTTCGATATTAGAGTTCTTGGGAAGGAGGACTGATCAATAAATGGCTGCACTGATACATTTGGCTGAACCCTGAGAGTTTAGATAACTGAAAGATGATCTCATCAGAGTAGGCTTATTTTAAGCATAAGAGATCCTTCTGTGACAGCACTTCTGCCTTGACAGGGGAAAGAAAGTTTTAGAAAAGCTATTAAAATGTAACTGACACTCTGAAATAATCAATTATGAGATAACACATATTCCAAGAAACATTCCAAGCCAAATGAGAACAGATTGGTAAAAAGGAAGAACTAATTACATAAAAATGAAAGCTCACCCAGCATGGGGGCAGCTCTAACTGAGAGAAAAGCAATCACTTTGCATGCAAGTGCTCAGCTAGAAAGAAGGAGTGCAAACCTATAGAACTGCCTACTGGTGAGATATCAGTTAATGATTCTGATGAATTGTATTAGACCATACAGCAGAATAGAATCATCAGGTCTAGAGGTGATAAATAATTTTTGGAAGTTTCAATGACGACTCCAGAAGGAGCGTATCAAATGCATATGAAGTGTTAGATAGATACATTGTATTGTATTAAAGATCTTTGCAGATCTATATGAAGTAATTAAGAGTGTGACTTGGAAAATGATGCCCTTAAAGGTGAAGTTGATGCTATAAAATAGAATGATGTTCATACCAAAACAACAAATAAAGCCAACAGCCCATTTCAGTCTTGAGAACAATGATCCAGAGTTCCAGATAGACATTAAGCAAATTTCATTCATCTCAAATGATGCAAGTCCAATACGTGGACGAGTGTCCCTAAGTATGTCAAAAGTGATTCACAGCATTTTGCAGGCCATTAAGCAATTGACTGCCAAATAGAAGCTAAAAGATTACAAAAATGTTTTCACAGGACTGAGGTGACTCCTGGTGAATATCATCTCAAATTGGATGAATGAGAGAGATCAATGCAGCAAGCTCTGGCTAAACATACTCTGGAAGTCATCAACCCATCAGAGACACTTCATCTGAAAGGCTTGTTCAAATCAGACAAAAAAAAATGCAAAGATGCAACTCTCCAAATGTTGCAGGAAATGTTGATGAAAGGATGTCCTGCAAGTATCAACAACACACGTGCTGGAGTGTATGGGCATACAGTAATTGATATTCCAAGTGCCATATTGTGCAAATGAAGTACAGTCATTATCCCTAAGAAAAAATATATGTTGAAGTATATGAATGACGTATATCAAAGAACTGAGGCTAGGCTAAGAGAAGTGGCCAAACAGGAGCAATGTGATTTAGATTTAGTCAGTGCAGTGTACATGATGAATCCCAAGCTAAGCAAGCTGAAGTGTCACTTATGACATCTGACATCCCAGGGAGACCATGGATAAAGCTTAAAGTAGAACTGTTCGCGTTCACAGAATTCATTATGTATTACCATTGGCTATAATTCTGACAACTGGGAGGTTGATCAGCTAATTTTAATGATTACCAGTGAAACTGAAGAATGAATGAAAGAGCACTTCAGTCATTACAGCATTCCACGCATTGTGATGAGTGACAGTGGCCTCCAATTCATGAATGAAACATTCAGCTGCTTCATGAAGGATTGCAAAATTCAAGCCATTCATCATCTCCACACTATCTTCAGTCAAATCACAACTACTTGATGAAGGAGCAGCGGTCCAAAGGCTAGTGCTTCCAAATAAATCTTTTGGACTATGATCTGATGTTGTGTGATTTTTAACTTCGTCCATCCCAGTCCAACACCAGCTTCTCCACATTCAGTCAAATGGAAAGACTGTACTGCAGTGAAAAATCATGAAATCTTGAAATCAAGACTTAATTAAAATGAAAAGATCCAGCAATCCTTGAATGGAAAAATGTAAACACTGAAGTCATGGAAAATAGTTTTATCTAGAATCTAGTGTCATGTCACATCCAAACTACCAGTCCAATAGTAAAAACTACTGAAGCCAGAATTTCTACCAGATGTGGGTGACAAAATCAAAGTAAAATTATAGAAAAACAAATTTCACTTTGATAAAACTGCCAAGTCAATGCCAGAGCTGAGTATTGAAGAGTCAGACAGAGTGCAAACTTTCAATGCTCTTGGTAGAAGTCAGCCCACAAGATCACTTAGGACTGATTTTGGGCAATTGTTATTTTGGTCCTACAGGGTGGACAAGAATATAGATCACAACAACAACAACAGACATCCATGCAGCAGCTGTTCCTTCACTGTAGACAACTGCTTGGCAAAATGTAATCTCATTCCCACATCGAGAACAGAATGACTGTCAGTTTCAGAGGACCACTGTTCCCTAGCAACGGAAATGGATCAGCAACAGCAGTAATCATGGTTGGAAGAACACTCCCTAGAGAAGGATCACCATCCTAGGAATGAGCACATACCTGACAAACAGCAAACAATACGCATACCTCTCGAAAACATGCACAATTTAAAGATTATATATACAATGTATGCGTAGAAACTCACAAAAATTGAATGACTGGAATTTTGTTAATGAACTACATATTTTTTATGACCATGTATATTAGATAACTTGCACAATTTGTAACTACAAAAGATACAACATGGAACTTGGAAAATGAAGATATTTGGAGATATTGTGCTGGTTAGCTTACCATATTCATGTGACTTCTACCTTTACTATAAAGGCCTGTGTGCGCAGTCTTGGCAGCCAATAAGACAGATCTCTTGAAACACCAGTGGTCTCTGGGTGTTTGGTTGTACTGACCTGATTGAATGTGCAGAAAGCCTGATGTTTGATAATACAGAATGCTCTTACTATCTCATTATTCTCCCCATAACACTTGAGATGCTGGGTGAATTTTTTTTAGCTGTTATGTACAGTTTAAAGACAGCAGGTGTACAATGGTGCTGTGGAAAACATAGTGGCACAGAACTTCCTGTAATCACTTTTAGACCACTGATATCCCAAAACCTGGGCATGAACCCATTATAATATTAAGGATGTACTGATATGACAGCCTTATGCAATGCATGGACATTCTGGAATTTTGGAGGTCTGTGATAATGAACAAGAGAACAGCCTGTCCAAAATGGAGAACTGGACAAACGTTATTCTTGGTTGGCCGAGGGTCAAATGACATTTGAATTATACATAATTGAGTGCTACTTTATTTCTGTTTGCTGGGGTCTACAAAGTTCCAAATAGCAGGATAGCTGAAAAAAGCCATGCAAAAATGTCCCCAAAGTGAAGGTGCAATTTATGGTGGCAGCTTCCAAAGAGTGAAAATTAAAAGAGATGGATTGCATTTCTACATCTGCACTATCCCCAACTATTGAGGGAAAAGAAAAGTTGAAAAGTATGTTTTACGAATGCACTCCTACATTCTTAGTAATTACTGTTGGTGTCTGATGACAAAATTCCCTTTCCCAGTAATCTATTTTGTAACTGCAGACTAGTATGATACTTAAGGATCTTTCTTCACCAAAGTCTTGAAGTATAGTGCAGCAAAAAGCATCAATAAAAAGACATACCTTAACAACTGAGTCTCCAACAGATGCATCTTCACTGATAACAGCATTGTATATCTCTCTGCTAAACTCTGGTGCATTATCATTGACATCTGTTATATTGACATTTACTGTAGTGAATGTGCCCAGTGAAGGAGAGCCTCCATCTCTGGCTTCAATTGTAAGGTAGTAACCCTTACAAGTTTCATAGTCGAGATATTCAATTATAGAAATAATTCCTGTGTTTGAAGTGAAGTTCAAAAAAAGTAAAGCAAATCTAAACCCAACACAGAAGATAATAATTCCAAACAGATAATGTCATACTTTAACCAAGATGGCATCAACAACAGTGATTATCATTGGAATGAAATTTATGGTAAAATTAAATTGAAGTCAATGAAACAGAAAATTGGGTGGGGTATAAGCTGGTCTGTAGATTCATTATTCATCATTTTGACTAGTTTCAAAGGTCAATTTCACTCCTTATGTGTCGACAATTCTGGTACCAATCCTCAATCAACTCGGAAATGGGAATATAATGATTTCTGAAATGGACTCTCTGATACTTACTGCCATCAAGCAAGGCCGTATATGCCAATAATATTGTCTCAATGAATCCAATCTTTTCCTTACACTGGTATGTACTCAAAAGCTAACTTGCACAAATTAATTTAGTAGTAAATTGGGTATTCCAGTGAAAGTATTTCTCAAAGGGCATTAGACTTACACAACAATAAAATTTGGATCAAGCAGCATCTAGAAATGCTTGCAGAAAAAGACAGCTCTGAGCATTACATTAAAATTTAGAATTAGAGTGAAGATGAAAATGTTGTCTCAAATGGTCTTTCATGCTTATTTATATGAAAATGTGCATATAAACTTCTAAGTCGTTATAAATGTAAAAAAAAAATTCAAAAGCTTCAATATCAAGTATTATAATCAAAATATTGATGTTTGGATTAGTTTCTATATGCAAATGCACATCCTGGTGAAACATCAATGTATTTCATATAGAATGCCTACGGGATTCAAAAATCTGGGGAGCGAACATTCCTCATTTATTGAACATGCTTAATATTTAATATCTCAAAATTGGCTGCTATAAACATTTTCTACAGTTTACATTACACTGTAAATTGATTCGGTATGAAAGAAGAGCAGAATGGATAATTGTTACCTTTTTGAGGATCAATTTTGAATTTTCCATGTTCATTACCAGATTTAATATTGTAAGTAATTTCGGCATTTGCACCAATGTCCTTGCTGGCAGCGTACAAAATTAAAACCTCAGTTCCCAAAGCTGCATCTTCTGCAATTGTGGCTAGATAGTCTCGCCTCTCAAAAACTGGTGGATTATCATTGATGTCCAACACAATGATAGTAACTGTAGTGAAGGATGAGAGTTTCCACGATATTCCTTGATCTGTAGCTTTGACGGTGAGATTGTATAATGCTTGCTGCTCTCTATCCAATGCCTTTTCCAGACTGATGATTCCAGAATACTTATTAATGGAGAAAAATCCATCAGCAGAGTCAACAAGTACATATTCTATGTCGCTGTTTGGGCCTGATAACAAAATGAATACTTTTTAAATATTTCTTACAGTAGTTGAACTTCAATGACAAATTTTACACCATATCAGTAACCAGAAACACTGCTGTTTAGATTTTCACAATAATAATAACTGATGATACAGGTAACACTATGTATCATGCTATGCTGAGGTAACAACATTGAGCTGAATCAACAGCCACTGAATCAATAACCAGAGCTACAAATTAATGTTCTGGGACATGGTTTCAAATCTCCCATGGCAGATGGTGAAAGTTTGAAAAAACTGGTCCAAACAGCAACCACGTAACCATGTATAATGTATCTGGTTCATTAATGTCTTTCAGGGAAAGAAATCTACCATCCTTAACTGGTCTGGACTACATGTGGCTCCAGACCAACAGCAATATGGTTGACTCTTAATTGTCTCTGAAATGACCTCAAGAGCCAGTCAGTTTAAAAGCAACAATGGGTGGCTACATATGCTGGCCTTGCTAGCAGTGCCAAAATTCCATCCAAGATGCATAACTATCATTTATTTTTATATTTATTAAAGTGCAAAACATGCGTTTAAACATGAATTACATAACTATAGGTCATTAGGTCATTATAAGCACCTTGTTCAGATACAGAATGATGTTTAGGAAGCAAGGCCATTAATGAATGCACATAAGAGACTACAGAACCAAAAACTAGGTAACCATTATTTCATAAATACAACAGACCTGCTTGGAAATTCCACAGGTGTGGAATTAAATCCTGAAAGCACATGGATTGAACTTAATGATACAATTGTGGTTCCAGCCACTGACCGGAAAGCCAGAAACTACACAGGCATTTTCAGAAGCTGCATCCAACCTATGTCAAATCAGCCAGTTAATTACTTGCCATCTGGGTTTCCATGTCCTTACATGTGAGAAGTCCATCTTAAGACATAGAACATAGAACGTTACAGCGCAGTACAGGCCCTTCAGCCCTCGATGTTGTGCCGACCTGTGAAATTAATCTGATGCCCATCTAACTTACACTGTTTCTTATTATCCATATGTATATCCAATGCACATTTAAATGCCCTTAACATCGGCCAGTCTAAAATTGTTGCAGACAGGCCATTCCACACCCCTACTACTCTTTGACTAAAGGCTTCCTATTTAAGCAGAGGGCAAGAAGTCGACAGTCCCAACACAGCCAAGAGTGCTGTGCATCACTGGCCCTGTAGCAGGTGTGCAGCAGAAGCTCTGAAGCTTGCTCAGGAATTATGTGAGTGTAGTCAGGTTCAACAGGACCATTCTGGTAGATCTTTTTGAGAGATGGGCTAGTGGTTGCTGCAGATGCATTGCCATGACCTTGTTCTGGGACCTGTATTCAAATCCCGCCATGGCAGATGGTGGAATCTGAATTCAATAAATATCAGGAATTAAGAATTTAATGGTGACTATGAATTCATTGCTGATTGTCAGAAAAACCGATTTGGTTCACTGATATCCTTTAGGAAGGAAACTACCATCCTTACTCGTTTGGCCTACATGTGACTCGAGACCCATAGTAATTGGGTTGAACTCTTAATTGCCCTCTGAACAATTAGGGCTGGGCAAAAAATGCTGCATAGCCAGCGACGCCCTCATCCCGGGAATGAATATTAAAAAAAACCCCCAAACTATGGAACACTGAGAAAATTCATGACATATAATGGCACTTATTCATTGATATTTAGAGAGTTGAACAGTTGGTAACTCTGACCTTTAATTAGAGATATTTGCAGTCACAAAGCTACTAGTTACTGTATTGCTTTGATCCTAGTTGATGTTACCACTGATCCCAGAACGAAATCTGGCTTGATAGATCATACTTTTAAAAAAATTGGATGTGCCAGTACAACACTGAAAAATAAGCACACCAGACCGAAGATTTTATTTTAATATTAAAACAGAAGCTAATGGCACAAAGGAAAAAATAGAATAAACCAAACCAAGCTATCTAAACAGAGTTTAAAAATTTCAAAATACATAGCAAAGCATAATTCCACTTGCTCACCAACATCACTTTACAATTACTCAAAAATCAGATCAAGTTTCCTTCCCTGTCAATCTGCAGGTTTGACTTAACTATTTTATTTCCTTAGTTTCTGTCCCATGATCTGTGAACTATTTTCCATGAATTCTCACAACTGAAATTTTAGACTTTCTCAGCCTTGAATAATCAATATAGTTAGTTCTGCTGAAACATGGTAGTTCTGTTCTCATGCATCCCTGAGTTATAAGAAAATCGGGTAATAGCAGCACCACTTAAACTAATGGGGTCAGAATCGTGTTATAACCAATACAGAACAACCTCGATTATCCGACAGAGACGGGCGGGGAGTATTTTGTTCAGATAACTGATTGTTCGGATAACTGATTGTATCATGAACAAAGGAAGCCACACTGAACATAATTATGTAAAAAAGTATATTTACAGAGTTTTTATTTCATTCAATTGATAGAATATGCACAAACACTGGTTTTTGCTTTAAAATTCATGCTATTTCGCAAACAAAATTACTTTTTGGCTTGGGTTTGACTGAGGTCTGTGAAATGTTTCGCAGACATTTTCCTCTATTTTATTGTGGTTCTTGACAGCCGCCGGCATCTCTCTGTTTGGTGCCGTCCTGCCGTCCAGACTAAACAAGTGTTTAGATTAGATTAGATTCCCTACAGTATGGCAATCGGCCATTTGGCCCAACGAGTCCACACCGACCCTCCAAAAAGTAACCCGTCCACGCCCATAACCCATCTCCTAACCTATATTTACCCCTGACTAATGCACCTAACACTGTGGGACAACGCTAAGTGTTGTCCTTCCCTCCTCAGCAACCACCTAGCCTTTAGAGAGAGAGAGAGGTGCAAAATACAGGGGGAGCATAAGAGCGAGGGAAGCTTTTTTGCTGACTTCAGTTTCCATCCTCTCATCTTTTTTTTAAAGGGGGGGTAATGTTTTCCTCATGTTTTCTCCTGTCAAGTTTTCTTCCTGTTTATTTTCACATGTGCTAACGCGCCATGATTTGCTCTCCTCCATCAAAAGAAAAATGACATTACATTTTCTTGTCAGCTGTAAGATACTGAACTACTTTTTGTTGGGAAAAAAAAAGAGTCGTCATGGAATAATGGGAGGAAAAAGCAATGAAAACAAGAAGTGCAAGTGCACTTAACTCTCCGGAGAATGAGCTGACGAAAAATTTGTTGGGTTTGCGAAATGGTGCGAGTTAATGTTGAGAGGGAATCTTGCTGTTAGAGCGCACAGCTCAGGTTTGCACCTATGTTGTTCTTGTGTGTTCACAGTCACAAACCTTCGTCCTTGGAGAGACTAAGTATCAGAGAGCCTTTTTATATAAAGTGTAAGACTTAACTCTAACGTCACGTCTCGAGTTTATATTTGAATTTAATTAATTTATTAAAGCATACTTGCATCTATACTCCTGTTCAAATTTACAAAATGATATATTAAATGGATGAGGAATAGAATTTTCCTACTTCAGTTGAAATGCATGTACAGGGACCTTGAATTTTGTTTGGATAATCCGAAATTTGAATAATTGATGTTTGGATAACTGAAGTTGTTCTGTGCATGTTTTAAAACTTCGCGCTTTAGAAACAGTATCCCTTATTCATCAACTGTGTTATAGCACATTTGTGTTAATGAAATGCACATTATAGCAGAACAACCTGTACAAATTTATAGCAAAATGTTCCAAGTCTGGAAGTTTTACAGTCTACTCCTTCACGGAGGTAACATTCCCTTATCTGCATGAAAAAATGCCGTTTGTTGACAAATAAAACTTGCCTTCAGTTATGTGCTCTCTGACACATATTAGTTTAAAGTTATAGTTCGGAAAAGACTGATCTAGTTAATTATTAAACACCTCCATATGTATAGACCATATCCATATGCCACTAGTGTGAAATTCAAACACAGAAGAATTAATTGAAATAAATCATACCTCTTTTATGGGGTTGGCATAATGTGGCAAATATTAATTATATTGTCTGACTATTGGCAATTCTATTCTATATGAAAATAAATTTTATTGGCTATCATTTCAAGGCATTTATGAACATGATGTTTTGGAATCCAATCACCCTGATTATTGTAACCATTCTTTCTGTCACAATTGCTTCTTCTAGTTTAGGGACTACTGTATCAATAATAAGATTACAATTCTGGCACCTCCAGCCTGTCGTTATACACTGGAGGTTGTTTCCATATACATGCTTTTTTTAGTTTCAGTATGAAACCAAACCCAGAAGGTTTTGCAACTTCAAACATCCCAGGACGGATATTTCCCACAATAGACCCCCACCTGTAGCTCCCATCCACACATCAACCCATCAGCCTCTAAAATTTGCATCCATTCATCATTAATCAAAGAATTCCTACAGTATGGAAACAGGCCCTTCGGCTCAACAAGAATAAAGTGAGGACTGCAGGTGCTAGAGGTCAGAGTCAAAGAAAGTAGTGCTGGAAAAGCACAGCTGGTCAGGCTGAGCAGCAGGGGAATTGATGTTTCGGACATAAGCCCTTCATCCGGCTTGTAGGCAAAGGGGGCTGAGAGATAAATGGGAGGAGGGTGGGGTTTGGGGGAAGGTAGCTGGAAAAGCTCAACAAGTCCACACCGACTCTCCGAAGAATATCCCACCCAAACCCATTGACCATTATTCTACATTTACCCCGACTAATGCACCTAACCGACAGATTCCTGAACATGTGGGCAATTTAACATGGCCAATTCATCTAACTCGCATTGTGGGAGGAAACCCACACAGACACAGGGAGAATGTGCAAACTCCACACAGACAGTCACATGAGGCTGGAATCGAACCCGGGGCCCTGGCGCTGTGAGGCAGCAGTGCTAACCATTGAGCTGCCATGCCACCCCAGATATGAATAGTCACATTTGTTTCATGTTAATACTCATGTTTATGCAAAGTTAAAAATCACACAACACCAGGTTATAGTCCAACAGGTTTAATTGGAAGCACACTAGCTTTCGGAGCGACGCTCCTTCACCAGGTGGTAGATGAGGGCTCAATCCTAACACAGAACTTATAGTGTTAGGATTGAGCCCTCCACTACTACTTGATGAAGGAGCAATGCTCCGAAAGCTAGTGTGCTTCCAATTAAATCTGTTGGACTATAACCTGGTGTTTGGTGATTTTTAACTTTGTACACCCCAGTCCAATACCGGCATCGCCAAATCGTGTTTATGCAAGTGGAAGACGTGCCAAATGTTCTCTTTAAGTCAGCTCAGAAGACCACTGGGTTCGTTTCTACAGGACTCTCACTGGGACATAAACATCTTATAAATTTGCGATCTATATCATTGGTTCAGAATTTCTAACCAGGGTCAGAAACTTTCAATAAAACTTTCCCAGCCCTTGTCCAGTATGGGCAACAGTGAGAAATTGTGAAGACTACAACAAGATAAAAATTGAGATTCATAATGTCATCAAAAACAGTCTGATTTACCCCTTAAAGTTTTCAAGACTAGTTGAGAATCTTGCAAGGAAGTGGCAAGAATCTTACTTCCATGCATTTGCACTTATTATTAGTTGATTTTACTTCATTCCTATATGGTGAGAAACTAAATGGAACCAATTTTCTTGAAAATCAAAATGGTTACTTAGTTGTCAAAGTTTGCCTGCTGCTTTTCCATATCTTCAGGTTCATGTCCATTCACAAATGTATAATTACACATCCCATCAGCACTGACCACCTTCTTTCTCAGATGTCAGGTCAATCCCAGAATGATTCAGAAGACACTTCAGCAGTTCAGGATAGCACTTTGTAGCTAGCTGATACCTTACATTGCAATGCTACTGCCAGGTCACACTGTACACAGGAACACACACCCATCTTATGTGCCTGAACAGGATTTATCTCTGAGTTCTTAGCTTGCTTTCTGAACACTCACTCACTTTACCTTTACTTGGATGCACACAATTTGTGTTAGCATGTTGCTGCTTTAATGAAAACTTATGGGTTCACAGCATCTACTCCTTGCCTTATTTCTTCGCGCAGACCAAAAGTGCGTGTCATGGTTGCCAGCACAGAGTAGTCATGGAGGTGGACTAAAATTGCCCAACAGAATTTTCAATATCCCAGACAATTCCTTCTTTGTCAGTTGCATTAGGATTTCTGCATTATTCTGATGCACACTCCAATCCACACCAATGAAACAATTACCTACTGTTGGAATTTCTGGGCTACTATATGCATGTAGGAAAAATCAGTCTTTATGGACATATAATGATTTTCACAAAATGTTGCACCAACATTTAATATGTTGATTATTGGCTTAACATCACATTCTTCTAAACTCTTTAGTGTCGACCTCAAAATAATAATTCGCTCTTCAGAATCTGAAAAGATCCTCTATGTATGATCTATCAAGGATTCTTTATCTTCCATCTGGTTCTCCAGTGGCTCAAATGTTTAGCTACCCATCCTGGTGTCTTGGATCTGTGCTTTTCGGGAGGGTTTCATCTCAGTTTTAAATACGCTGTTTGTGTGCTGTGTAATGTACTAAGCAGAGCTTTGCTCATTCTGTGCAATTAGCTTTTGACCTTGTCACCCTGCTACTTCACCAATGTACTTGTCATAGGGAAGCTACATTTCGCATTATTTAAGCTATTCATTAGACATTTGCAACATTTTATAGGTTTATTAAAAAGGGGTGTACCACTACCTGACTTTCTTTTGTTCTCAATTTAAGAGTATATTAGACAGGTTGGCCAGTCTCAACTGAATGACTCTGGTGTTTGGCTTTCAATTAATAAATAGCGATTTAAAGAAACACTGAACAGGATGGAAATTGGCCAAAAATGATTATCCCTCTTGTGGTCTTTCTGCAGATCACAAATTAATTCTGGAAAGAAAATTGATTTCAGTTTAACCTTACACAATAGTGCATAAATCTATCCGCGACACAAAATTACAGTTTTCAAAATAATGGATTAATGTTGTGCAACACAATCTTACTTCATTGTGGATTGGAATGCTCTACACAGTATTTTATTAATGGACCGATTTAAATTAAACCTAGATTCCAGTTGATAGACTCCCATTGCTTTGCTGATATTTTGTTTCGTCTCAGATGTGGAGGTAATTTGCTTTTGGACTGATTTAAGTGTCAGCTGCACACATAATGCTCCAAGTTTCAGTTTGGAAGCAGTAAAATTGAGATTAATATTAACAAAATCACATTGCACCCCGACCTTGCCTCGTATAAAACTCCAAACTACATATGAATGCCTATGACTTCATTTGTGAATAAACAGAGAAAATGATAAATATTGCTAGCTACATTGCCATAGATTAAGTACTGGAAAGAAGCTATATGAAACAAAGAGCTCCCTCACAGCTGTTACATTCTAGTCCACAGATGCTGTTTACATGTTTTAAATGGTGCAAGATCCCAATAGGGTGTTAATGATAGCTCTATTTCAACTTGAAAAATTATATAATGATCAACTTTGATTCAATTATAAGACACTTAGTTATGAGGTAAGTGATAAATATTTATTTAGATCACAATTAGCAAATAAAATTCAATTTTTTTAAGTTTGATTTTTTTTAAGAAGTTTAATTTCACCTGAGATTTTTAATTAGACACTATCCAGTTAATAGAAAATAACTGTAGGTGTTCCGAATCCATTTACAGGCATTATGTCAAGAATGGTTATGCCAACTTGAAAGAAGAACTAAAATTTGGAATAAAACCAAATTTAGATTTTAACCAGGTTCCAACCATTCAAAGTGTACATATGTTTCAAATACTTACCTTTATGGTTTAATATAAAGTAGAGAGCTGCAATGAGTCTCTAAAGGTTAAGTCTTAATGTTTACCAAACAAAAAAAAAAGTTATTCTTTGACCTCAACCTAATAACTTTAATTCCCAATCATTTTAATTTAAATGTATTGCTTGTAGTTAGAAAATGTGTGAAAAAGTGGATTCAGTTGTTGACCGCGCCTGTCCATTTATCTCTTGCAGAAGGCACATATTAATCTGAGATTAAATGATTGTATCAATAAACAGATCAGTGTTTGCTATCCTCATTATCTCATCATAACTTCCTGTATATAAACTCATAGATCACGACTCATAATCACATAGAAAATACTTTTCTATACTGCATTTGGTGAATAAACTTGTGAATGGTGAGAGAAATATTAGAGGTACTCTGTTTATATTGACAGTGTAGTATTATTTAGCTCAGTGGGCGAAGTAGGTTTGTTTTTTTTAACCACAATGTTGAGTAGCGTTCAACTCAGGAGCTGGCATTAAGCATTAATTGCAATCAAAATAAATGTTTCTAATTTTTAACAAACCAGGGCATTTGGTAGCACAATGGGAAATTCCTTTGCCTAATCAGACCCTACTATATCAAATGCCAACTTCCAGCCTCCAAAATCAGCCCTTTCATGATTTACAATTGACAAGTTCTCATTGTTGGTTTAAAATAATTTACATCTCTTCCCACTTAGTTTACCAAACACATTCCATTAGATGCTCACAGAAAATAGTATCATCTGCTGTCAGGTCAGCATCTCTCTGAAGTTAGTACTAGGACAACAGCTCTTAAAACAGACAACAATAATACAGACCACTGAATACCTGATATCAGCTGCCAAGCAGGGATTTCACTTTTGAACTATTACATCATCTTATCCCTCCCTCAAAAATATTCATCAGTTTCAAAAACAACCATACAAGAGCTAAGCAGATATACATCTTGCTATTATGATCAATGCTTTGAATTGGGGAAAAAAAATGCATTGCTTTGTTCTGCTAATTAGAACGAAAACATCATAGTATGTTTAAGTGGGTTTGTTAGCACTTTTTGAAAATTCATTTGTGGGATGTGGATGGCGCTGGCTGGCCCTGTCCCTAGATGGTGATGAGCTGCTTTCCTGAAATGCTGCAGTCCACTTGCGGGTTGACTCATAATGCCATTAAGGAGGGACTTCCAGGGTAGTGAACCAGTGACAGTGAAGGAACGGCAAGTCAGGAATGAGTGGCTTGGAGGGAACTTGAAGGTGGTGGTGTAATCATACGTCTGTTGCCCCTGTCCTTCTAAATGGAAGTGGTTGTGCATTTGGAAGGTGCTGTCTGAGGATCTTTGGTGAATTTCTGCAGTGCATCTTGTAGATAGTACATGCTGCTGCTACTGAATGCCAGTGGTGGAGGAAGAGAACGCTTGTGGATGTAGTGCCAATCAAGCAGGCGGCTTTGTTCTGGATGGCGTCAAGTTTCTAAAGCATACTCATCCAGGCAAGTAGTAAGTATTCTATCACACTCCTGACTTGTGCCTTGTAGATGATAGACAGGCTTTGGGGAGTCAGGAAGTAAGTTACTTGTCACCGTATTCCTAGCTTCTGACCTGCTCTTATAGCTACTGTGTTTATGTGGTGAGTCCAATTGAGTTTCTGGTCAATTATAACTCTGAAAATGTTGACAGTGGGGGATGCATTGGTGACAACAGCATTGAATGTCAAGGGGTGGTGCTTAGATTGTCTCTCATTTGCGATGGTCATAACCTGGCATTTGTGTGGCATCAATGTTATTTACCACTTGTTTGCCCAAACCCGGATTTGCACTTGGACATGGACTGCTTCAGTATTTGAGGAGTCACGAATGGTGCTGAACATTGTGCAATCATTATTGAACATCCCCACTTCTGACATTATGATGGAGGGAAGGTCATGGATGAAATAGCTGAAGATGGTTGGGCCTAGGACAGTACCCTGAGGGACTCCTGCAGAGATATCCTGGAGCTGAGATGACTGACCTCCAACAACCATGACCATCTTCCTACATGTCAGGCATGATTTTAACTATGGGAGAGTTTGCCCCTGGATTCCCATTGAGTCCAGTTTTGTCAGGACTCCTTGATGCCATACTTGATCAAATGCAGCCTTGATGTCAAGGGTTATCACTCCCACTTCACTTCTGGAACTCAGTTCTTTTATCCATGTATGGACCAAGGCTGTAATGAGGTCAGAAGCTGAGTAGCCCTGGCAGAACCCAAACTTGACATCACTGAGCAAGTTATTGCCAAGCACGTGCTGCTTGATAGCACTGTTGATAACACCTTCCATCAGTTTACTGATGACCGAGAGTAGACTGATGGGATGATAATTGGCTGGGTTGGATTTATCCTGCTTTTTATGTACAGGACATACTTGGGCAAGTTTCAACATTGTCAGGTAGATGCCAGTGTTGTTACTGTACTGGAACAGCTTGGCTAGGGGAGCGGCAAGTTCTAGAGCACAAGTCTTCAATACTATTATTGGGATGTTGTCATAGTATCCAGTGACTCCAACTGTTTCTTGATATCACATGGAGTGAATTGAATTTGCTGTAGACACGTATCTGTAATGCTGGGGACTACTGGAGGAGGCCAAGCACTCAGCATTTCTAGCTGAAGATTGTTGCAAAAGCTTCAGCCTTATCTTTTGCACTGATGTGCTGGGTTCTTCCATCATTGAGGAAAGGAGATATTTGTGGAGCCTCCTCCTCCAGTGACTGCTCACCTCTACCTAGGAACAGTGTGTGTTGTCTCCACTTTATGAAGCAAATAATCAACCTTCATTGCCACATTAGAAACCTCAGAGCACCACAAAGGTAGTACAAGGTGACTGTAGTACAAAGGTGATTGTAGCCCTTAATTTCTTTTCATCTGGATCCTTCCAGTCTGGAGCAAACAATATCTGGAACATCTCCCAATTTGACTCCAGCTGCTGTATTAGGGAGGTGATGGATCATTTTTATTTGAGGCAAGGGGACTTCAATGTATGTTCTATCATCAGAGAAAAGTAGTAGCAACAAGTCTGTGGGTTTGTCTGGACAGTAAGCTTTTGCACATACAGGACATAAATGGACTACATACAAAGAGATAGTGGGCAGGGCAGCATAATGCTGAACACTGAATATGTAACTGATGTAGAGCCCATACACCCCACATCATGCTGGTGAATGTCTCCTAGCCTGGTAGACATTTCCTCTCTGAATTCATCTGTTGTGTGCTCAATATTTCTGTCATTACATGAAATGGAATGTAGTTGCTGGATAGTCTACCTGATAGTTGACTTACTGCTCCACTCTGCCACCCAGCCACATGTAAAAACACAAGCACAATGAGAAGCATACAGTCATTTAAAACATCAGAGAGCTGACCATGCGAGTACTGAAATAAGAGTTCCACTACCTACACCATCCTGGCTGACCACTCTGATACCCTCTGAAGTAATGTGCGGAGTTTGGTCTCCTCATCTGAGGAAGGATGTTGTGGCTATGGACAGAGTTTAACTAAGGTTGATTCTTGGGATGGCAGGACTGACTGGATCGATTATGACTATATTCACTGGAGTTTAGAAGAATGAGGGGGAAACTCATGCAATCCTATAAAATTCTAACAACTAGACGCTAAACGTGGAAGGATATTCCTGATGATCGGGAATTCCAGAACCAGTGGTCACAGACTAAAGATACAGGACAGTCTATTTCGGACTGAGATGAGAGGAAATTTCTTCATATAGAAAGTGGTGAGGCTGTGGAGTTCTCTGCCACAGAAAGCAGTTCAGACCAAAACATGGAATGTTTTCAAGAAGGATTTAGATATGTTCATATGAAGTAGGGGGTCAAAGGGTGTGGGCAGAAAGCAGGAGCAGGGTACAGAGTTGAATTACCAGCTGTGATCATAGTAAATGGCAGGACAGGCACAAAGGATTGAATGGCCTGCTCCTGCTCCTAATTTCTAGGTTTCTGTAGAATGGTGAGTGAATGGCTGTTGATTCTCAGTTTGCAAAACAAGCAGCCCTGGTCCTACACGACCCACTATCAGACTATACCAACCCAGCATTGATGGCAATCGTGTTGACATGTTGGCAATCTGACAATAGCAGCATTGGCAGAGTTGTGAAAGCATGAATGTTGTCTTTTTCTAAAAGGGCAGCACGTTGCAGCTCTGTAAATCAACCACTTGACCAGGCAAGTCCTCAGGTCGTCCATGTGACCTGCTAAACCTCTGACTGAAGAACTGCCATGAACGATTATGAGGGGTTTGACATCAGCAGTCTGAACTTGCATGACAACATAATCTCAATCTGTGCTTCCACTGTAGCACGTAGATATTAAGAGGCTAAGCTTCCGTTTTGCAATGGATAGCGAGACATCACTTAACAGATGCTGCATCATGGCAAAAGTGAGGACTGTAGATGCTGGAGATCAGAGTCTAGATTAGAGTGGTGCTGGAAAAGCACAGCAGGTCAGGCAGCATCTGAGGAGTAGGAAAATCGACGTTTCGGGCAAAAGCCCTTTTCCTGATGAAGGGCTTTTGCCCGAAACGTCGATTTTCCTGCTCCTCGGATGCTGCCTGCCCTGCTGTGCTTTTCCAGCACCACTCTAATCTAGACTCAGATACTGCATCATGTTTGAGGTGGTGGTGACTGCAGAGTGGTAATGTCATGGGCTAGTAATCTCGAGGCCATGGGGATGTGGGTTCAAATCCCAACTGGTTAGATTTGAATTTCCAGACTCAATGATGAAAAACTGGACCACTGATTTTTCTTTTGCCCTTACAGATATACTGTCAGCATTGACCATGGCGGCTATTTGTCCCCCTGCCAATGAAGTATTTATCTGGAGAGCCACCTGGAGAATACAAAGTCCTTTCTATTCATGCCCACTTTCTACCCTAAAGCCACATCATGGAACGTCAGAAAATATTATCTAGCCTGCTACACAATTTCCATACCTCCTTCTGATCAAACTCTTTTTGATCAGTACCATATCTGTACAGGTTGGCTTTCAGGGGTTAAAGTCCTTAAATCAATTTAGGACTCTGCTAAGTTATGCATCAACTCAGCCAGTTTGCCAGAGTTTGCATTCTATTTACATTGTTAGACTTATGTTTGTAAGCATGATTTCAATGCCTGATTTCTGCTCGAGCACAATTTTATTTTCCTAATGTGCGTGACATATACTATGATGCATTGAAGGCACCTTGTTTTCCCTTCAGGAAAGGGAAGGTTACTTTTAGGTACTTTTTGCTTGTGCAGTATAAACTGAAGTTAATTGGAAATGGTGCAAATCCTTTTCTATAATCAGAATTTAATTCTCAGCAGTTTGTAAGACACCCAGTTTCTCCCGTTTGTATTTTGATAGAATCAGGCAAGGTGGCTTGTCAGATCAAATAATATTCAAAGGATCTTATGGAACATTTGACCTGATAGGAAGAACAACTTCTACAAACAGAGAGAAAAAGATCATAAGTTAAATTAGAACTTGGTTACATTTAGGAGGATGTGTAGAGACTTAATTTAATAAAGTCAGTTAGAATGGGGTGAAAGTTAAAACTATCTGCATTAAAATATCCAAATTTTTTGGATGCAAAAAAAAAATCAGAGCAGGAGTAAGTCATTCAGTTTATAAAGCCTTTTCCACTATTCAACAGGATCATGGCTGATCCTCTATTTCATTATCATACTCCTACTCTTTTCCCCATACTCCTTGATCAGTTGGCTTCTAGAAATCTATTTCTTGTTAAAACATATTCAATGATTTGGCCTCCTCAGGGTTCTGTAATGTATATTTCCAACAGCTATCGAACTTCTTAGTCAAGACTTTCTCCTCATCTCAGACCAAATTGCCCTATCCTGTGAGTTGAAATTGTGACCCCCGTGCCTGAAGTCCCCATCCAGGAAAAAGATCATCCTTGCATCTAGTCAGGGCAGCCCCACCAGAATTCTATATGTTTAAAAAAGATTCCTTTTGATTTTTCTAAGCTCCAGTGAATACAAGCTCAGTCAACACAAATGAACAAATGGTCTATGCCTGCTTCTATTTTCTATGTTTTTATAAAGTAAATCTGTCATCTCAGGAATTAGTCTGATAAACCTGTTCTACACTCCTTCTATGACAAGTAAATCTTTTCTTAGGTAAGACCAAGAATGCATACCATAATCCAGGCATGGTCTCAACAATGTCCTGTAGAGCTGCAGTAAAATTGCTTGCTCTTATGCAAATCTTCTTTCAAGAAAGGTCAAAATCCATTTGTCTTTTTAACTACCAGCTTCACCTTCATGTGGGTTTTCACTGACTGGTGTACACACAGATGATTTTGTATATTAACACTTCCCAAAACCTCACAATTTGAATAGCACTCTACCATTCTGTTTATCCTACTGAAGTGAACAACTTCACATTTATCCAGATTTAATTGCATCTGCTTTGTATTTGATGACTTACTCAATTTATGTAAACTGCTTTGAAGCCTCTTTACATCCCCTCACTACTCCCACCTTATTTTGGGTCATTATCAAGCATAGAAATATTTCCTTTGATTTTGTCAGCTAAATCATGGATACATATTGCGAATAGAGTCAAGATTAGAGTAGTGTTGGAAAAGCGCAGCAGGTCAGGCAGCATCCTAGGAGCAAGAAAATCAACGTTTCAAGCTCATTCCTGATGAAGGGCTTTTGCCCGAAACGTTGATTTTCTTGCTCCTCCGATGCTGCCTGATCTGCTGAGCTTTTCCAGCACCACTTTAATCTTGACTCTAATCTCCAGCCATCTGAGTACACACTTTCACATATTGCGAACAGCTGGGCACAAGCACTGACCTCTACTGTGCTGCACTTGCCATTACCTTCCAGTCCAGAAAAGATCCATTTATTCCTACACTCTGCTTCCTGTTTGTTAAACAATTTCTACCACTAATTCCACATTTTTTGATTTTACACACTAACCTCTGAGATGGGATTTTATCAGAAGCTTTCTGAATATCAAAATACATTATTGTCTTTTCCACATGTATTCTACTAGTTACATCCTTAAAAAGCTTCAGTAGTTCAATAGGTTTGTCGAACACATTTCCCTTCATATATCCATATTGATTTAGTGTAATATTGTATACATTTTCTAATAACAGTTGAAATTTTACAAGGGCCCAGTTATCATATCCTTTATAATACATTCATATTTCCCTTACCACTGATGTTAAGATAACTGGCCCTTAATTCTATTTACTCCTGTTTGAAATACTGGGGTTATATTTGCCACCTTTGAATCTGCTAGGACTGTTCAAAAATCATCAGAATTTTGGAAGATAATAATGAATGCATCTGGTATTTTTGTGGCCACCATTTAACATCATGGGGTGTAGATTATCAGGCTGAAAGAACTTATCAACTTTCAGTCCCATTAATTTCTCTAGCACCTTTTCTTCTAATATTAAACTACTTCAATTCCTTTTTCCTGCCAACATAGGATTGAAGTTGTATTTTATTGGTCTGCCATTTCATTGTACTCCATTATCACCAGCAGTTCTTTTAGATGGCTGTATCATATGAATAAATGTAAATTCAGGATTCTCTGACGCAATTTATATCCATAAGAGTTTTTAATATATGGAAGATTGTAAATCTTATTCAGCATTCAATCTACTGAATAAAGTGTTTTGGGATTGATTTCAAAACCTGACAAAAAACAGTACTTAAATGGTTGCTGTTGTACTTTCTGGATTTTTGATGGTTCATTTTGAGCTTAGCGAGCACTTGCTTGATTTTTCTTGCTTTCTCAGTATAAATAAGAATTGATGTATGGCACACATGCTTTCCTTACTTCATGACTTTGGATGGAAGAAGAGTTGCAGAATCATTAGCAGTAATCTTAAAAACAAAGGAAAGCAGCAGTGGAGGATTCTGCTCAGTTTGCAGTCTAGGCTGGGAGCCTAGCACCCATGCACACGTTGAAACATTTGCCAAAATATTGTTTGATTGACTGCTCTGGCTCAGTCATATATTCTGCGAATTGCACAATATTTATTTACACAAGATAAAGAAGTTGAGGTAGTTTTTGCTCTTAATATCTTAAAGGGCCTGGATTATTAACCAATTTATTGGGCTACAGCAAAAGCACCTTTTATGAAGCTTTTCAAACTTTGATTAGAACGAATGAATGTTTAGTCACAATAATGAAGGTTTGAATGTGCAAATAGGCATAGACGTGTTGTAGGTTCTTCTGCAGATTATGAAGCATCATGTTGGATGGGGAGGGCATGGGTAAGACCTTTTGAACTTACTCTTTGAAAGCTTTTCTCATTCAGACTATAGTACATAATCCTTCTGCGGTCAAATGAAATGCAAGTCCTTTTAAGTCTAGCTTGATTCTATGAAAATTGCAGAAGAGAATTGAACCATCAAGGCTGGAAGTACAAGGAGCTCACTGGTAACGAACCAATCATACCATTCACATATGTACATTGGTGAAAATTGGGACCCTGAATTGGTCCTAGCCACATCTTTTATACTGCCACAGATTCTCCCCGATTCCACAAAAATCCAACCCATTGAATATCCATATTCAGAGTACATAACTTTTGTCATTTATGATCTACCATTGAAGAAAGGATAAGAAAGAACAAAGAATAAGAGCCAGAGAACATCAAGAGAACCTGACAATGTCTTATATAAAAACAAGCTACTTCTTAATTACCAGTGTTCAGTGCTTCCAGCATTCTGGCTTAAACTTTAGTCCGGTATCCAGGTTGCATTCTATATGAATTCATTTAGACAACAAGCATGTGCAGACTACTGGATTATGGGTGATGTCAGAATTAAACTACATTCTTTTCACAAATTCTATGTGCATTGACATATACTTACTTCTTAGCAGGTATCATTGAATAATGCTCAGCAAACTGTTTGGTGTTTGCTGGCCAGCATAGACAGGATGGGCCGAAAGCCCTGTTTCTATGCTGCATGATGCTATGATTCTATAACAGAACGCTGATTTTTCATTTCATTAATCTAGAGAGGCTGGCATTAATTGTAACAGACTGAGACCAACTAAACTGCAGTGCACATTTTGCGGGTGGATACAGTAAACAACCGCAAGGGTTTGAATTCAATTCAATCATTTAAAATGTGCCCTTGTTTAAATTGCAAAACTCAGTTTTCTGCACATTTGGTAATAATATAAAATGAAAAAATGAGTCTCCATCAATCCAGGATGTACAACACCATGGTGATTTTAATGTTCATGTCCCTCATTAATCACAAGACTGATTAAAGAGTAAACTTCATTTGTAAAGTTAGACAAAACTTGATTTCAGTTAGGTTCATGGTATAATATTGAAATTTTACTGTTTTTTACATTAGATTAGATTATTTACAGTGTGGAAACAGGCCCTTCACCCCAACAAGTCCACACCGACCCTCCGAAAAGCAACCCACCCACACCCATTCCTCTACATTTACTCCTTCACCTAACATTACGGGTAATTAAGCATGGCCAATTTACCTAACCTGCACATTTTTGGAATGTGGGAGGAAAATCAGAGCACCCAGAGGAAACCCACACAGACACAGGGAGAATGTGCAAACTCCACACAGACAGTTGCCTGAGGCGGGAATTGAACCTGGGTCTCTGGTGCTGTGAGGCAGCAGTGCTAACCACTGTGCCACCGTGCCGCCCATTAATTATGGTCAAAGTCTACTATTCCACATTATGCATGAAACATTTGCAGTTTAACATGAAATCGTGTTCCATATACTTAGGTTTGGAAAATAGAGTTCACAAAAACTTCAGAATCAAACGTTAGAAAATGACGATGTAAAAATAAACAAAGGCTTTGAACACAGTTACTTAAAGATCTTGTCCTTAATATTAATTTCCCAAAGGCCAGAACAGATGTTAAATCCTAAAAAAAATGTCATCCACAACTCCGTGAACACACACCTATTGCTGCTTTTACAGTAATAGATAGTGAGTTGTGCAAGTGCCCTATGTGTAGGAGTAGGGAGCATCATTGAGATGTTGAGAACCCAAGGCAGCAGCTGAAGTTAAACTTAACCAGCTGTATTTGTTATCAATGACCACTAGATGGCATGATGATATATGCACAGAAACAAACCATTACTGTGGTGTGTCCATCAGTGGCCAGGGCAGAAACAAACATGTGATGGACACAAACATAGAGTCATACAGATGTATAGCACAGAAACAGGCCCTTCGGTCCAAATTGTCCATGCTGACCAAATATTCTAACTTAATCTAATCCCATTTACCAGCATTTGGCCCATATCCATCTAAAATCTTCCTATTCATATACACATCCAGATACCTTTTAAATGCTGTAATTGTACTAGTCTCATCAACCTCATCTGGCAGTTCATTCCGTACACACACCACCCTCTGCGTGAAAGTGTTAACCCTTAGGTCCCTTTTATATCTTTCCCCTCTCACCCTAAACCTATGCCCTCGAGTTGTGGATTCCCCCACACCAGAGAAATGATCTTGTCTATTTATCCTATCCATGCCCCTCATGATTTTATAAACGTCTATAAGGTCACCCCTCAGCCTCTAACACTCTAGGGAAAACAGCCCCAGGCTATTCAACTACTTCCTGTAGCGTAAATCCTCCAACCCTGGCAACATCCTTGTAAATCTTTTCTGAACCCTTTCAGGTTTCACAACATCCAAGACAAGAATTGCACAAAATATTCCAAAAGTGGCCTAACCAACGTCCTGCACAGTAGCAACATGACCTCCCAACTCCTGTACTCAATGCTCTGATCAATAAAGAAAAGCATACCAAACACCTTCTTCATTATCCTATCTACCTATTTTCAAGGAACTATGAACCCCACTCCAAGGTCTCTTTGTTCAGCAACACTCCCCAGGATCTTACCATTAAGTATACAAGTCCTGCTCTGATCTGCTTTTCCAAAATGCCGCACTTTGAATTTATCTAAAGTAAACTCAATTTTCCACTCCTCAGCCCATTGGCCCATATGATCAAGATGCTTCACTGTCCACTACACCTGCAACTTTGGTGTCGTCTGCAAACTTATTAACTGTATCTCCTGTGTTCACATATAAATCATTTATATAAATGACAAAAAGTAGTGGACCCAGCATCAAGTCTTGTGGCACACCATTGATCACTGGCCTTCAATCCAAAAGCAACCCTAAGCACCCTTCCAATGACATACTCATCCGTTTGGCTGAACTGGTCCTCAATCTCAATTCTCCATTGAATCCTTCCACTTCCTCCAGACCAAAGGGGTAGCCATAAGATAGCCGCATATTGGTCCCAGCTATGCCTGTCTCTTTGTTGGTTACGGGGAACAGTCCATCTTCCGCAGCTACACCGGCACTATTCCCCATTTCTTCCTCCGCTACATTGATAACTGTATCAGCGCCATCTCATGCTTCAACGAGGAGGTTGAACATTTCATCAACTTCACTAACACCCCCACCCGACGTTAAGTTCACCTGGATCACCTTGGATACTTGCCTCCCCTTCCTGGACCTCTCCATCTCCTTTAATGGTGACTGACTCAACACTGACATCTACTACAAACCAACGACTCCTACAGCTACCTGGATTACACCGACTCCCACTCTGCCTTCTGTAAAAATGCTATCCTTTATTCCCAACTCCTCCGCCTCTGCTGTGTCTGCTCCCAGTTGGACCAATTCCACCACAGAACATACCAGATGGCCCTCTTCTTCAAAGATCGCAATTTCCTCTCCCAAGGGGGTCGATGACACCCTCTAGCGCATCTCATCCACTTTCCGCACCTCTGCCCTCAAACCTCTGAACCCCACCCTTCAAACTGCAACAAGGACAAACCTCCTCGCTTCTCACCTTCCACCCCACCAACCTTGGGGTACATCATATCATCCTCCGCCATTTCTGCCACCTACAAACAGACCCCATCACGAGGGAGATACTTCCCTCCCTATTACTATTCGCATTCCTTCCACGACTTGCTTGTCAGGTCCACGTTCCCTAGCAACTCACTCTCCCCTCCCAACACCTTAGCCTGCTACCGCAAGAATTGCAAAACCTGCGCCCACACCTTCCCCCTTACCTCCATCCAAGGCCCCAAAAGGAGCCTTCCACATCCGTCAGAGATTTACCTGCACTTCCACACACGTCATTTACTGTATCCATTGCTCCTGATGTGGTCTTCTCTACACTGGGGAGAGAGGATGCCTACTTAGGGATCTCTTCAGAGAATGTTGCCAGGGCACATGGACAAAGCAATCCCATCTCCCCGTGATGACCACTTTGACTACCCCTCCCACTCTGCAAGTACATGCAGCTCCTGGACCTCCTCCATTGCCAAACCCATACCACCCGACGTCTAGAGGAAGAACGCCTCATCTTCCACCTTGGGACCCTCCAACCACATGGGATCAATGTGGATTTCACCAGTTTCCTCATTTCTCCTCTCCCCCGACCTTATCCCAGATCCAACCTTCCAACTGAGCATCACCTTCTTGAGCTGTGCCACCGGCCCATCTTCCTTCCCACCTATCCGTTCCGCCCTCCTCTCCGACCTATCACTTTGACCCCTACCTTCATCTATCTATCACATTCCCAGCTACCTTCCACCCAGCCCCACCCCCTCCTATTTATCTCTCAGCACCCCCCCGGCCCACAAGCATCATTCCTGATGAAGAGCTTATGCTCAAAATGTCGATTCTCCTGCTCCTCAGTTGCTGCCTGACCAGCTGTGCTTTTCCAGCACCATACTCTCGACTCTGAAAAACAACCCTCTGTCTTTTACCTTCTCACCAGTTCTGTATCCAAATGGTTTGTTCTCCCTGTGTTCCATGAGATCTAACCTTGTTCTCAAGTCTCCCATGAGGAACCTTGCGAACGCCTTACTGACATTCATATAGATCATATCCACCACTTTGACCTCATCAATCCTCTTCGAAAAACTCAATCAATTTTGTGAGACATGATTTCCCACACACAAAACCATGCTGACTATGCCCAATTAGTCCCTGCTTTTCCAAATACAAATAAGTTTTGTCCCTCAGGTTTCCCTGCATCAACTTGCCCACCACGGACGTCAGGCTCACCGGTCTATGGTTCCCTGGCTTTTCCTTACCACCTGTCTTAAATAGTGGCACCACATTAGCCAACCTTCAGTTTTCCGGCACTTCTCCTGTGATTATCAATGATACAAATATCGCAGCAAGGGCCCCAGCAATCACTTCCCTAGCTTCCCAGAGTTCTAGGGTACACCTGATCAAGTCCTGGGGATTTTTCCACTTTTATGCGTTTCAAGACATCCAGAACCACCTCCTCTGAAATATGTATGTTTTTCAAGATGTCACCATCTATTTCCCTACATTCTATATCTTCCATGATCTTCTCCACAGTAAACACGGATTTAAAATACTCATTTAGTATCTCCCCCACCTTCTGCGGTTCCATACATATGCTGCCTTGCTGATCTTGGAGGGGCCCTATTTTCTCCCTAGTAATCCATTTGTCCTTAATGACATGTGAACATTGGCTCTCTGTCAGAAGCAGGACATCATCTTTCTTGCTGAGCATGTTGCTATAGAATAACATACAAGAAACCAAAGAGATTGCTTGTTTTTGGTGTGTGATAAACTTTGAAGAATTTTTTAAACCCTGTGTGGAATTGTTAACATTTGCTGTCTATTCTTGTATCAGAAGGCAGGAAGGTATTGATACTTCTGGTTACTTATTCAGTTAAAGTATTGCTTGTATCTGACAAAGCCTGGATCGTTTAAAAATGTAGTTTCATTTTATTTGATATAAATAAATGCTTTATGTAATTAAAAAGAAAAGACAGATTGAGAACTCCTGATGACATCATCATGCTCATGAGAATGTAAATCGGAGTTGACCTGAGTGGACACGTATGGCTGTGAATGTCATTTGTGCATGTGCAGATCCATACTGGCCACTGGCATACTGTCACACTAAATGACATCATAGAAGTCATCTGTGCAAGTGTGGGGTATGGCTATCTTTGACATTGGGAATGTATACTGTGAATTTAACCAATGTCAATTAGATTACCAGGAAATCTAGTAGTAAAAGGAAGACAGAAGCTGTTGACTTCAAAAAGTATGTGCTTGTTCTAGTAAGGTAGAATTGGACAATTAGTGGATTTAATCAAATTTTTGAATTTGTGACAAGCTAAGAACGGGTAGGGCTTGACTGACAACACATTAACCCCAATGAGTTGTGATACGAGACCAAAACTATACAAATTATTCCAGATCTGGTCTCACCAATACCTTCATTAAATGAAACTTAAATTAACATGTTTATGTTCAATTACTCACATAAAAAAGGGATAGAACTCTATTAGCCTTCTTAATTATTTGTTGTATTTGCATACTACATTTGAGCAACTCATTTTCTACAAGTTCTAGATTCTTCTGCACCTCAGAATTTTGCAACCATTCTCCTTTTAAGTAATACTCTATTTTTCATTCTTCCTGACAAAATAAACAACTTCATATTTCCCTACATTATACTCCACTTGCTAGATGTTTGCCTGCTCATTCAACCCATTATGTCCATATGTTGTCCTTTTCACAATATATTTTTCTATTTCACACTACTCATCTAAGTCATGATACAAATTGTAAAAAGCTGATGGTCTAGTATAGACCTATCATATCTCCATTCATCACATTCTTTCAATCAGCAAAACACCCATTTATGCACACAGTGCATCCAGGCATCCAGCCAATCCTCTATCCTTGTTAATATATTATTCCTATCCTATGAACTCTGACTTTGTGCAATAACCATTGTCAAAAATGTTCTGGAAACTCATTTACTATTTCAGCACACTGTTCACTTGTGGTGCATTTTAAGTGGAGGAGAGGCTTTGGAAGTCAGAAGGTGAACTACCTACTACAGAATACCCAGCTTGTGACTTGTTCTATTTGCTATGGCATTTACACAGTGGTTCAGCTTTATAAGCTTTTATAGTCTTTGAAGAGTTCTAAGTTGTGATTTAATTTCAACTATTAATATAAAAATTTTGAAAAATGTCGAGGGTAGTAAAGTGCTAAATTGATTCCAATGAAATAGTTCTTAATTATAGGGATCACATATTTGTCAATGGTGCTTGCGCTTGGTGAAACTAAATAAATATATATACATGTACATACTTTAAAAGTGGCACTGCCACAATAACCTACCACATGCTATGCAAGGTTTTTCAGGTCAACTACTGGCACAAAATATAGTACTAAGAAGTAAGATTATGATTAGGGTTTCGGTCTAATGCTCGGCTAAGGAGTAGCTGCGTGGTTTAAAACATAAAGTCAGCCAAAAGTTACTAAAATTCATTGTTAATGTGAGAAGCTTGTTAAGAAAGAAAATAAGCAATGTACATCTTGTAGCATCTAAAGAATGGTTTAATAAGGTACTATTTAGATGATGTGGAGATGCCAGTGTTGGATTGGGGTGGACAAAATCCTAAATCACATAACACCAGGTCATAGTCCAACAGGTTTGTTTAAAATTAAGCAGGTGTTGTGTGACTTCTGACTGAGTGGAAATGCTATTAACATATGTTGCTTATGTAGGTTATGAATTTCATGGTATTATTCTAAAAATTAAGTGCAACATAAGGGAAAATGTGTTATCTTAGTTTCTATCTGAAAACATCTGTTGAAGGATACCATAGCTTGTATAAAAATTGTTTTCAGTTTATTAACATTTCAAAAATATAGTGGCCTGTAGTGGAATTTGACTTTTAAGAATGTGTCGCTTCTCTGAGGTGTAAACACTTATTTGCTGAATTCATCAAACATACATTAAACAATAAAATAAATTCAGGAAATGCTCAAAGTTCATAACAGCTTAGCCAGCATGTCAAGAGAAAAGAAATGATGTTTCTAATGAAGGGAAACAACCACAATGATCTAATCTTTCTTTGCTCTTCAGAAGTGTTTAATAACCTGCTGTGAATTTTCAGATCCTTACTTTATTTCATATTTTAAATGTTTATCTTTATTCACACTCACATCAAATGCTTTGTGCTCAAGTTAAACAAATTTGTAGTCTACTTACAACTGGAGTAAAATATTAAAGCTTTTGTAGGGGTACGCTAGTCAACACAATTCCAAATACCAAACAGACAAAATGACTTTAGGAAGAAAGCAAGTGACATCTAGACAACATTTTTAAGTACCAATAAAATTTAATTTGCAAAAGGAAGTGCTTTGTTTTTAGGTCAAACACATTGGTGGGAATGATAACATGCTTGCTTGGATCATTACAACTGAAAATGATGTGTTATGTACTTAACCAATGTTAAAAATATGTTCCTAAAATAAAAGTGATTAATTTCCTTGGAGTTCCTCATACCCCACTGTCATAACTTTGGTGGACTGCCAGCAACAACTCTGTCTGGTCATTAGAATAAAGGTTTCTGCCACAGATACAATGATATAACATATGAAAGCCAAAGGAAATTCAGCTACATACCACTTTACTGATGATTAAAAAGTAGAAAATAACCCAGAGGAGTTTGTAATTGTACAGATTCTACTGCAAACTGAAAATTTATTTCATAATTCACTTGCAATAACTTGCAATGACCAAACCCATTGACAACTGCCTATCCAATCCATACCGACTGGCTCATGCAATCTCCAGACATTGAACTGTGTACCTATTACTTGAATAATGTTTTTCTCAAATAAAGAACAAATAATTAATCACCAACGTTACAAATTGTGCTGCAAACCACAGATTAAATGCTTGAACTGCACTTGACATCATTTTATGCAATCAGAAGGGCTGCTGATTGAATTGTGCAATTATTGGATATAAATGTCAGTAAATAATATTGTGACAATCAGGATGGAAATTAATCAACTTTAAGTGAAGGAATGCTGTTTGATCTAATTTTTCATTCTGCCAGCAAGTTTGAGTAGGTAATTGACAAATAAAGATGCTGAGACATTAAAGTGTATGGGAATACACTTTAATGTCTCAGCTCACCACATAATCTCAAAGGGGAGTATACATAGATAATAAATGCCAGTGATGCCCATAACCTGTCAATAATAGCTACCTGTTCTTTAAACTTACTGCTTCCCATAAAAATTGCTACTGATATATTAGCATAAAAAGCTCAATAATAGCTAGGGGATCAAGTTGAGGCACAATATTATTACAACAGTAAATATTTGCATTATGCAGCACCACACCCAAAAGTATTTCACAGGGTGAAATGGAAAAAGTATTCTAAAAGGAAATATTAAACCATGTCATTAAAAACTTGATAAAATGCGTACGTATTAACACCTTAATGAAGAAGTATAAAGTGGAGACGCAGCATAATTTATGAAGACAATTTCACAGTATAGGCCTACACAGATGAAGACATAGCCTTGACTGGAAAGGTAAAAAGAAAAGCGGCACACAACAGTTGATGGCATTAAATGAATAGTTTGGAGTTACAGCACTGAAAAAGTCTCAAAACAGCAAGGATAATGTCATAGAAGAATTGAAAAACAATATTTATAAATTTATGGTATTAGAGATCAGTGTAGATTATTACAGACACGCATGTGGGATTGATACATATGGCATAGCATTTGGACAGCAGAAATCTATGAATGATGGAGGACAGATTGCAGGCCATTGGACAGCACTGAAATAGTCCAGTTTGGAGGCAACAATAACTTAGGTGAAATAGGTACTGAGGTAAATGATGCTAAAGTGAAATTAGAGAATGCCGAAATAATAAATGTCGATTCTATTTTCACAATATATAAAACTAAATTACATAAATGACAGTGCATAATCCTTGTAAATGTTGTACGAAGAAGTGGAAAAAGTGAAGTACAACTTCCAAGTTATTTGATGTCATTTCTTCCAGTTTCTCACTCATTCCAATTCTTCATATAAGAAGTCAATAATTGTGATATCAATTCTGATTATCAAGAAATAAATTGGAATTGATTATCAGTGAAATGTTATATTAGATTGAATGCAAGCAAAATGTTTGCTCCTATCGCAATACAAGCTTTTCAAATTGCTTCTTTTGTTGTACAGTATGTATCAGCAGAGTAAGTGTTTTATCGTACATTTAGTGACTTACCTATATCTGGATCTGTTGCTTCAACCTTTGCCAGCAAAACATTTATCGCTGTGCTTTCATAAACAGATTGAGTATAATGATTGAAGGAAAATACAGGTGGATTGTCATTCACATCCTCCAATAACAGAACTATTCCTGACTGGCAGTACCGTCCACCACCATCTGTTGCTCTGACAATCAAATTATACACTTGAGTTTCCTCACGGTCTAAAGCTGATAATGTTTTCAGTTCACCTATTCGACAACCACAACAAATCAGAAGTTTAGAATAAATATAAATGCATAATTGTCGAGAAACTTAAAGCAAAAGCCAAAGAGCGACAATTCTTATAAGAGAATGGCCTCAAATCATTCTAGGCTGGACGAAATGATTCTAGCTTTGATGTAAGCAAAAATAAAACACGCATGGAATATTATACCACCAGCTGTTGAAGTACATACAATGAAACACAGTTTGAAGATATTTCACAATCATATGAAGCAATAAACAATAACAACTGAATTTTGAGAACTACACAATGAAATTAGTTTTTTGAAATAGAGGAACCACACCCTCCGTGCGCAATATACAGATGGTTTGCATTTGGCTTCTTCACCTCCAAAATCAGTTTGTCTACAGGCTTCCCATATTTTGTGTTGCTCCAACTGTGCAATTTACACTGACATACTTAAATAGATAAGTGGGACATACTAATGTCTGGCAATTATAAAAATACTTTAATCTTTGGATTCCTTTCCTGTAATATTTTTTCCTAAATATTTAGCATGATACAATATGCCCTGCTGTTTTCAGTTTTTAAAAAATAGGTTGTTTTCTGTTCTGTACATGCATTAATACTAATCAAGTCTTTGTGTGGCAATTTTGCATGTCCAAAAATCTGCTTGATTGTAAAAAGTCAGTTTCTCTATTTCAGTCGTTGAACAAACTTTCAGATACACTGTTTAACGTCTCTATCACATTCAACAATTAAACTCATTTTTTTACTCCAGTAAATAACCTGAAAAATCCACACTGAAACAACAGAAACATTCACCATTTTCTGGTTCCAGGAAAAATTTCTCCGAGCCAGTTCCATGCAAAGAATACCGTATTTCTGCATTAGATCCAATGTCAACATCATGAGCACCAATCCTTAGAATAACTTTATTTGGTGTGATGTCTTCCAAAATTGTCTCTGTATAAGTGACCTGTAGATATTTGACAGCAATACAGAGTCTCAAATGTAGCTCATACTTCAAAAATGAACACTGAATAAGGATTGCTTATGATACAGAAAGTAATAGAAACAACAGAGGAGACTTACTTGGTCACAGACTGGACTGTTATCATTTGCATCCAACACTCTGACTTCTACCACTGCTCTTGATACAAAAAGTCCATCAGTAGCTGTAATATTCAGAAGATAAATATCCTGTTCTTCTCGATCCAGTGGTCTTTTTACATAAACTTTCCATTCGTTTTGCACCAGACCAAGGGCAAACCTCCCTTTATCATTTCCTCCTAACATATTAAAAAAATGTCAATCAAAATACAGATTCTTTCAAAACTGTTTAAAAAGTATTTCTCAAAAAAAATTCCAATTTGTCCAGTAATATAGCCAGTTGAAGATTAGTTTATTAATGAAATTTTCAGCCCTGGAACATGACATAGGGTAAATGAATTTTAAATTAATGATACAAAAGGCTGGATAGAATAGGCTGATTTTAATACTTTCCTGCCACGGGTTTGAATGTGGGGAGGGCCAGTTAAATCCAACATGCAGTGTGCCAAACACCCACCTGCTCGCTCCTGCATCCAATGCATTAATGTCAACAGGGGAGTGGTCTAAAATTCCGCGTCTGTCAATGGGCCAATTGAGGCCTGTAGGTATGTAATTAATTCCCACTAAGGGTCTCATTCAGTCAGTGTTAACATTTAATGGTGGCAGAACAGCTTGTATTAAGCATTGAGCTGAGTGGGGTTCTTTGTGTAAGCTGCTGGCAGGCCAAGTTGTGATCTTTCATCAATGAGCACGCTACACCAACTGGAGGGTCATTTCACCTTTTATTTCCCTTCCCACTGTCACTGCCATCTCCCTATCACATTTCAAACTCCCAACCTCCTCTCACCAAGGCCTGCCATCTTAATAGGAGAAAGTGAGGACTGCAGATGTTGGAGATCAGAGCTGAAAATGTGTTGCTGGAAAAGCGCAGCAGGTCAGGCAGCATCCAAGGAGCAGGAGAATCGATGTCTTTCCTGAAGAAGGGCTCATGCCCGAAACGTCGATTCTCCTGCTCCTTGGATGCTGCCTGACCTGCTGCGCTTTTCCAGCAACACATTTTCAGCTCTGCCATCTTAATAGTCATTGTGACCTTTAACCATTCTTAAATGATCCAGTGTTGCAGGCTCAAAAAGCTGAAGTACTGCTAATTTATGACTTGCTTATAATTCTGAGATGGGACTTTTTAATTCAGAAGGAATCATTCCAGTCTTTGTCTGCAGTGCATTCAGCACTTCCCTTGGTGGGATCATTTTTCTTGGTTGGAACACAACAACATTTAAGTTGGGGCACAAGTAATCCTACGCTTCATCTAAAATTCAGCCGATATATATAAAATTACTTAAAAGAAACTTAGAATGTGCCTCAAGGAAAATGCCTTCAAACACATTCTTGCACCCAAGTTTCATCAATGCCATTTTCCAGTAACAGAAACCTACTTTGTTGCAGCATACATAGGACTTGCCTATAGATCTGCTGACACCAAGTAAATCTGGAAATTGATATGCAGAAAGCTCAAATCCAATGATTTCACAGTAACAAGACATAGCATCAATCCATGTCACATCATTAACCACAATCATGAATGCTACATCAGTATTAACTGTGGCATAGTCAGTGATTCACTTGACTCTAAGCCACATGGTTGTGACTCAAGTTCCACTCCAGGATATGAGTACCAAAATCATTGGCTGGCATCCAGTGCAGTGCTGAGGGAGCAGCAGGGTCTGCCTTCTCAGGTGGACAAATAATACCATATGGAAGAATAGTTAGGAAAGTTATCCTTGATCAATGTTTACTCATAGAATGCCTACAGTGTGGAAGTAGGCCATTTGGCCCATTGAGTCCACATCACCCCAAACAGCATCTCACCCAGATCCAATCCTCTAGCCTTTCCCTATAGCCCTGCATGTTCCGATGGCTCACCCACCTAGCCTGCACACCCCTGGACACTGTTGGGCAATTTAGCATGGCAAATCCACCTAATCTGTGCATCTTTGGATGGTGGGAGGAAAACAGAGACCCCAGAGGAAACCCACACAGACATGGAGAAAATGTGCAAACTCCACACAGTCAGTTGCCTGAGGCTGGCATCAAACCTGGGTCCCTGGTGCTGTGAGGCAGCAGTGCTAACCACTGAGCTATCATGCTGCTCCTCCCATCAACAACACAATGACAGATTATCTGATCATTATCACTTTGCAAGGTTGTTGAACTTTGCTCTGTACTCACAGGTTTCAGTGCTGTCTACACCAAAACAGTGATTACACCTCACAAGGTTGTGACAGTAGCCATGCGGGCACTTTACAAACTGAGGTCTTTCTTTCTTTTATGGCATCTCCAGTCTCCTCATCAGCCAACTCTGAGGCATCCCAGAGTTAGGTTAAAAAGAATCTAATAATTAACGTACGGTTCCCACAATTGCCTCTTCAAAATACATAGTGCTTGCAAAACTCACACATAAATACATATCCTTAATAGGAACTAAATGTCATTTTCCATGATGCACATATATCTACTTGCAACTACATAGATTGCCTAAACAGATTAATTTAAAATTGCAACTGAGTATGCAATTGCTGCAAAAACAAAATGTGAATACAGCAGCAGCTGCATGAATGATGGTGTCAAAGTATAAGGTCCAAAACAGATTGTCCATAAGTAAATAGAGTCATAGAGAAACAGATTCTTCAGTCCAACTCATCCATGCTGACCAGATAGCCCAACTTAATCTACTCCCATTTGCTAACACTTGGCCCATAACCCTCTAAACTCTTCCTATTCATATACTCATCCAAATGCCTTTTAAATGTTGCACTTGCACCAGCTTTGACCACATCCTCTGGCAGCTCATTCTGTACACGCACCACCTTTTGCATGAAAAAGTTGTCCCTAAGGTCCCTTTTAAATTTTTCCCCTCTCACCCTAAACCTATGCCCTCTAATTCTGGAAAAGATCTTGTCTATTTACCCTATCTATGCCCCTCATGATTTTATAAACCTTCTGTTCCTTCAGGGACAGCCTGGTCCACCCCTCAATTACCCAGAACATCTCAAGTCAACTCATGCAATCATTGGTGTTGCGCCACCTGCCTCTTTGGTCCTCTCTCCTCAATGTCTAAAGCCCCAACAATCTAGGTGAAGCGGCGATTTGTCTGTACTTCTTTCAATTTAGACTTCTGCATTTGCTACTCACATTGCAGTAACGTTCACACAGCAGTCATTGTGAGTTCAGTTTCCCCCCTGTGGAACACATTCATTCATCAGTAAACATGAGCTCAAGCTTCCAACTGTTTGTCAATATAATTCAGCAGGCTTGTTGAATGCTCACATTTCTGTCCTCAGCCTGCTGCAGTGTTCCAGTGAAACTCAATGCCAGTATGAAAAACAGCACCTCCTCCAGTTAGGCACAATGCAGCATTCTGGAATCAATATTTTGTTCAACTACTTGGGACCATAAACTTTGTCCCCCATTTTGATTTCTTATTTTGCCAGTCTGTTCTTGTTTTTTATGCTTTTGCTTTAGTACAGAATTGGAACAGTTCATCATTCTTTCATTCACACCCCAGATAATTGTTTTGTTCCTTTACTACAACAGCAAACACTCCCTTTGTCTTTTGGTTAATATCCTTGTTATCATTTAATCTTTTCCACCCTCTACCTTATCTCTGACCTTCCCTTTTGGTTTTTTCTCTCTCTGTCGTCAACACCTACCTCCTATCACTTCCAATAGCATAATCCATTGCAATTCTACCTTCCTTTAGTACTGAGGAAGACTCATACTTGACTTAAAACATTAACTACTTTTCTTACCACAGACACTGCCAGATTCACTGTAAATTTACAGCACATTCTGTTCTTACTTCAGATTTACAGCAACTGCAAGTAGTTTGTTTCACTACAACTGCTCATCAGGATGTTGGATTCACAACCCACCCATACGTTTGCAATTTTATATAGTAAATTCTCTTTTGTTAGCTAGAAAAGCCTACCTAAGTTAATTGACTCATTAATTATAGGTCAATTTTTTAAAAACTATTCCTGGTATTAATAGCTCATAGAAATTTTAACTATCATAGATTCAAATAACATAATGCAGTTAATACTTTGTCCAATATAAAGCAGCTCAACTAGTAATTGAGTAAGTTTATGCAATTGATTATTTAGAAATATGGACCGTGAATTTCTCAGTTTCAACTCTGCACTGTACTGATCTTGGCATGAATGATGGTAGATATATGAAAATGTTTCACAGCAGTCTGTTAGGGAATGAAAATTTGAACCATTCCACTTGTGTTCTGGAAACATTTTATGTTTGGAAATACCAAAGAACAAACTCATGTTTATGCCCCCTTGATAAAATAGTCCATTAACACTTACATCAAGAATCATATTAAAAAATGGACGTAAGTGAAGAACTGGAGAGCAAGCAGCAACTTTCATAATATAACCCAAAACCAAGGAAATTATATAAATGAAAATAAAAATATGAGTAAGTAGCTTATTCACTGTCACTCATTTGGTACTCCGTATACAGTAAAAATCACCCAGACAACAACAATTAGTAGTACCATCATGAAACATAACAAAATACACAACTAAAAGGTGAAAAAAGTTACGTTTTACAGATACAGCTTTCTCTTAGTGAGTAAATATAACTCTCCACAGAGATATGACAGTAGTCATGAATCAGCTTGTAGGGAGTATCAGAGTGTGAAAACGGACCTTTCGGCCCACTGAGGAGAAAGTGAGGACTGCAGATGCTAGAGATCAGAGTCGAGTGTGTGGTGCTAGAAAAGTACAGAAGTAAGGCAACATCCGTGGAGCAGGAGAATCAACATTTTGGCATAAGCCCATCATTCTCCTGCTCTTCGGATGCTGCCTGACCTGCTGTGCTTTTCCAGCAGCACACTCTCGATTCGGCCCATTGAGTCCACACCAACCCTCCCTAGAGTATTCCACACAGACCCATCACCCTATCCTATCCCAGTGGCCTGCATTCCCCATGGCTAATCCATCTAGTCTGCACATCTCTGGACACTGTGCACAATTTAGCATGGCCAATCAACCTAACATGCACATCTTTCGACTATGGGAGGAAACTGGAGCACCCAGAGGAAACTCACATAGACACGGGGAGAATATACAAACTCCACACAGACAGCAGTGCTAACCACCGAGCCACTGTGCTGCTCATGTGGAAGGCAATATTCACTTATATATGACAATATCAGGTTGTGTGTGTTGCTGTAAGCAAAACAGAATGTCCAAGAAACAGGATGTCAGATGGCTAGGAGATCTTGAGGTTGTGAAACTATGTAAAGGGGAACAACAATGCTAGCACATAAGTTAATGAATATTCACGAAATACATTGGCATTTGGGACAATTTACTGCCATTTTGAACAATTCTACTTGAAAATGTAGAATTAGGTGAAGGCATTGGTAAACTGCTTTCTTTGCACTGCTGCAGTCCATTTGTATAGACAGAATGAGAACGCTGGTAGCGAGGGAATTCCAGGATTTTTACCTAGCAACACTGAAGGGATCGGCATATATCCCTGAGTCAGGACATTCAGTGGCTTGGGAGGGGAGCATGTAGGTGGTGGTGTTCCCATGCATTTACTGCCCTTGACCTTCTATATGATAAGAGGTCATGGGTTTCTAAAGTGATATCTTAGATTACTTACAGTGTGGAAACAGGCCCTTCGGCCCAACAAGTCCACACCGCCCCGCTGAAGCGCAACCCACCCCTACCCCTTACCTAACACTACGGGCAATTTAGCAAGGCCAATTCACCTGACCTGCACATCTTTGTGTCTGTGGGAGGAAACCCACGCAGACACGGGGAGAATGTGCAAACTCCACACAGTCAGTTGCCTGAGGCGGGAATTGAACCCAGGTCTCTGGCGCTGTGAGGCAGCAGTGCTAACCACTGTGCCGCCCTAAAAGAGCCTTTTTGAATTTTTGTCATGCAACTTGTCGATGATACACAACATTGCTACTATGTATTGGTGATGGAGGGATTGAATGTTTTGTGGATGTGGTATCTATCAGATGAGTTTTGTCCTGGATTGTATCAAGCTTCTTGTGTATTACTGAAACTGTACTCAATGGGGAGTATTCCATCAACTTCCTGACTTGTACCTTGTTGGTGTATATGGTGGACAAATTTTGGACATTCAAGAGGTGAGTTAGTCACTGCAGGAATCCTCATCTCTGTTCTCGTAGAATCTGTACTTACAGGGCTAGTTTCTTGTCAGCAGTAACCCAAGAACGCAGATGGTGGGGGACTCAGCAATACCACTGAATATCAAGGGATGATGTTTAGATTTTCACTTGAAGATGGTAATTGCCTAGCACTTGAACAGCGTGAATTTTATTCACCACTTGACAGCCCAACCTTGCTTTTGCTCAGGTCTGACTGCCTTTGGTCATTGACTGCTGCAGTATCTGAGGAGCTGCAAATGAGGTTGAACAATGTGTAATCAACAAATATCTCTCATTCTAACTTTAGGACAATGGGAAGGTCATCGATGAAGCAACTGACAATGATTGGGTCAAGGCACTCCCCTGAGGATTTCCCTAGAACTGAGATGACTGATCTTCAACAATTATAATATCCTTTTTTTATGCCACATGATTCCAACCAGCAGAGAGATTTCCCCCGATTCCCATGGATTCCAGTCTTGCTAGGATTCCTTGATGCTGTATTTGATCAAATGCAACCTGGATGTCAAGGGCATTCACTTTCAAAGTAATAGTTGGGTAAGGCAGTAGATGAGGAAGTGTGCAGTTGCATTGAGAGATAGTTGGGTTTGGTATAAGGTGCTGTTGGTCAGGGTTAATCATGCCACTTCTGGGTTTGGTGGACAGATTCTGGGAACTACTTGGTTCAGGTCTTGAGTAGCTGGGTGGCAGTGGTTTGTTACTGTGAGCTGGCGAGGTAGCTGAGTTGGGTCAGCAAACCAGGGAGGTCGTTGGGGGCACAGTAAATAAATGGAGAAGTCAGCTGTATAGTCTGATGCCTCTGATGGCAGTTTAAAGTGAGAAGCTTTCCAAGTGTCCTGGATTGCCTATTGGATGTTCAAACCTCTAGCACAATTCCCATGGAGTCAGCACATTGGGAATACTATGGGTTGTGACACACATCTTGTGTCACATGTCCGGACTCGGAAAATCTGAAGAAACCCAGTTGATATACTCAAAACTCAAAAACAAAATATTACAGTAACAGCAGCAGATGGTACTCTGCCAGCTTTTGGTTCTGTCAGACATTAATGATCTCATCAATGTTCTTTCTGGGGAAGGGGGTGTGCTTATTTCTACAGTGGATGAATCATAAGTCAATTCTATACAGCACAATTCAGTCTTTCACATAATTGTAGCTGATAATCTACACTTCTGCTTTAGTTCATACACGCATGTCGCATGACTTCTAATGATTGACTGAGGATATGGCTACAAAGTACACTTCTGGTAAGATAATTATTAATAAATTAATCTGCTCACAAGCATAAAGCCAGACTTCTTCATTATCTCCGAAACTGTAGCACACACTGATGCTAGTACATAAATGAAAACTACAGCTAACAAAATACTTTATATACCTCTGCATTGGTGATTTTATATACCACAGTGTTTAAAATTGTAAGATCATTTTCAATTTCTAACTTCAAGCTAGTTTTAATAAAGCTTCTCCCATCAATCAGCCTATTGTGCCTGTGCTAGTTCTTTCAAAACGTTACCTAATTAGTTCCACTGTCCTTTCCTTTTTTCCTAATATCTGAACAATTTTGTTCATTTTTCTAGTAACTATCGAACTTCCTTTTGAAAGTTGTCATTGTATCTGGTTCCACAACCTTTTCAGGTAGTGAATTCCAGATCACAAGTTAATTCATCATTTTTGTCCCCTACTGTCCTCACTGAATCTTGTCATTGATCTCAAATCTGCATCCTTTAGTTAGTGAAGCAAAACCCTTCAATTTCCTCATTAACATTCTCTGTTGAAGGAGAACAATATGAAGATCTTTTGTCTTTTCAAATCTGGTTCGGGTGATTTATCCACCCTCAGGCCTTTCAGCTTCCCCAGCACCTTTTCCTTACTGAGGGCCACTACACTCACCTCTGTTTCCGATTCTCTGGAAATCCTGGTTTGTTATTGGTGTCTTCAATTGTGAAAACTGATGTAAAGTACCTATTCAATGCCTCCATCATTTCTTTGTTCCCCAATACTACTTCTCCAGCCTCACTGTCAGTAGTTCAATGTCCACTTGTGCCTCCCTATTACCTTTTATATATCTTAAAAAAAAACTCTCGCTATCTTCTTTCATATTACTAACTAGCTTATCCTCATATTTAATATCCTCTCCCTTTATTGATTCTGTACCTGTCTTCTGCTGGTTCTTAAAGGCTTCCCAGTCCTCTGGCTTCCCACTAATCTTCACCATGTTGTATGTGTTTCCCTTTGCTTTTAGCTGTCCCTGACTTCTTCAGTCAGTCATGGTGGCCTTATTCACCCCTGAGCAGGTTTCTTCTTCCTTGGGATGAATTATTGGATCTCCCAATTACCCCCAGAAACTCTTGCCATTGTTGCTCCATTATTTTCCCTGCTAGGCTCCCCTTCGAATCAACGCTGGCCAACTCCTCCCTTAAGTTTATTTATTAATCTTCACTCAATTGTAATACCATTCTACGCGATTACATATTCTCCCTTTCAAACTGCAGGGTGAATATGATAACATTGTATCAATGCTCCCTAATCAAGTTTACCTCACAAAATCCTTAACTGTCAGAATGTTTTCATTCCGGGTGCAATTGCATATTATGCTGAAACCACACAAAATGCTGGTTTGGCCACAGCCATGGTGCTGCGTGAAATCCGGGTCACAGCATTATATGAAGATATGATTGCATTAAACAAGGTGCACAGGAAATTTACCAAGATGTTGACTGAACTGGATGGTCTGAGACATGAGGAGACATGAGGGGTTGTTTTCCTTGGAGCACTGAACTTTGAGAGGGGATCTGAGACAAGTGCTTAAGATTACTAGGGGCTACCACAGGAAGGCACTTCTTCAATTAACGGGTGGATAGATTTAAAATAAAAGCAGAGAGTTGAGGAGAAACTTCTCATTCAGAGGGTTGAGAGAGTCTGGAAATCACTACCTGAAAGGGTGGTTGAGTCAGCAAGTCCCATGACATTGAAGCAGTATTTAGATATTGCCATAGGGCCCAGGGTTATGGACCAAAATCTGAATCAGTATAGCCAGATCAATGTTGATCAATATGGACTCGACAGGTCAATTGGCCTCATTCTATGCTGTAAACATCTATGAGACTAAAAACATTGTGGAGATTTGGGGAAAAGCTGGGAGAGTTGGACAAGGTGAGTTAGTCTTAGAAAGAGTTGGCACATATGGAATTTGCAAAAAGGTCTCCTCCTGCACTGTATTCACTCTGGTTGTTTTTTTTAAAATGACACCTCACAGTTTCAACCTCCAAACATTGGTATTTTGTCCTCTACCCTGTTTGAAAAAAAGAATAGTGTAATTTGAAAACCAGGAACGCGTATTTCTAAGTTTAGTATTTTGTTAACAATCTTTTTTTTGTAAGTTTCTTGAAATCTACAATGAAAATAATGGCGCTACTAATGACTTGGATAATCGTGCAAAGTTAACGTTACATTTACTAATACATACAAAATTTGACAATTTAAATAAACTACATTTGGTAAAAATGCAGAACACTTAACTGCCATTGCAACTTGTTCAATAATTTACCAAATGAAACTGGTATGAATACGAACAAATTAGATTCAATGACATTTAACACACCTAATCATTCACATAAATTTGGTTTGCATTCACATAAAATGTCATGCAAAGTTGGTATCATGCAAATTAATTTGTCCATCTAAAGGCTATTAAAATGAATTGAAACACCAACAATAAAGCAATATTTGTGAACTAAGTAAACCTACAATCTAAGATGCAAACATTATTCAAATACAGTACAATGTATTCAGATCTTACCTGTAATATGATAGCTGACTTGGTGGTTGACTTCAGATGTGTCATCATCTCTTGTGCTAAGGACTGCAATAACTTCACCAGGTGAATCACTTTCTCTAACAGATCCCCTATATATGTCATTCACAAAATTTGGAGCATTGTCATTTATGTCCGTCACAACCACTTGAACTATGGTTGTTGAGGACAGAGATATCATCTCACCATTGTCCAAAGCTACAACTGTAAAAGTGTAGATTGGATGCCTTTCATGGTCAAGGTCTCTAAGTGTTCTGATCCAGCCACTGTTGCTGTCAATAGAAAATATTTCTGTCACCTTTTCAAGTTCCGACCGAGCTGCTGGCAGGAAACTGTACACAACTTGTCCATTAACTCCTGAATCTTCATCAATTGCTTGGACTTGAATTACTTTGGTTCCTATTGGCATACCTTCCATGACTGTAGCCTCATATGGATTGGTCTGAAAGATAGGTTTGTTGTCATTCAAATCCATAACTTCAATTTTAACATTAGTTGTCAAAATGATGTCCGTTCTCCCATTGTGAACAGTGACTGTAACCAAAAACTCATAAGAAGGAGTTGCTTCATAATCAAGTCTCTTGTCCAATTTTAAAATGCCAGTGTGTGAATCTATCACAAATATTCCATCTTGATTATTTTTTGACAATCCTCCATTAATTATGTTAAATAAAAGATTCTGGCGAGGCAAAACTTGGATTGTACCAACTGTACTTCCTATAGGGACATCCTCTGGTAGCATGAATGAATACTGATGCTGCAAAAAAGCTGGAAGATCTGTTTCAGGAGGAAGTACGTGAAAATATACAGGAACAAGAACACTTCGCACAGGGATACCACTATCTGAAGCTTTTACAAAGAAGGAAAGAACTGTATTTTTTAAATGGTCAAAATTTCCCTTTGTGACAATCCATCCAGTTTCATGATCAATGTCTACTGCATTTTCTACATAATCTGATTCTTCACTATACAATGAGTATAATATCTTTGCATTTTCCTGTTCATCTGGATCAAAAGCCTCCACCTGGATGATCAATGACCCTTTTGTCACATCTGCTTTTACACTTGTCCTGTATTCTGAGGCCATGAACTGGGGAGCATTGTCATTGTCATCCACCAGAATGACTTTCACAGTGCAGAATGCTGCTCTACCACCACCATCAACTGCCATCACTGTAACATTAATCTCTCTCTCCAGAGGAAATTCTCTGTTTAGCTTTTCAGTTACAATAATCTGACCTGCAGAATTAATAGAGAACCGATCTCTTGCAAAATCATTCACTATAAAATAATTAATATTCCCATATTCCCCTGAATCCCCATCAGTAGCCATTGCCTGAATCACCTTGCTTCCAATGGCAGAGTTCTCTCTCATTTCCACCACATACATATTGCTTGAAAAAACAGGACTGTATAAATTCGCACCAAGTACTTTGATGTGCACTTGAGCAGTGCTCATAAAAATGCCATCTGATACAGAAACATTCAAATTGTACACAGAATCCATTCTTTGCTTGCGATGGTTGGAAAGAGTAATAATACCTCTTTTGCTATCCATAATAAAATTCATATGATCATTACCAGACAGGATGCTGTACTCTAATTTCTCAGCATCAGAGCTATCTGCATCAGATGCCTGGACACAAGTTACAAAGTGACCACGTGGTGCAAGTTCATTCACATAGGACTCGTAGAGAAGTTGGTTGAAGATTGGGGGGTTATCATTCATATCAGTTACATAAACAATAACTGGGACATCAGTGCTCATTGGGGGAATGCCACTGTCTGTTGCTCGAGCTATAAAATTATATTGTTGAATGAGCTCATAGTCTAGCATGCGTGATGTTAAAATCAATCCACTTGTGCTGTCTACGTGAAAGTAGTCTGTACTGTTTAAATTGTCCTGGACAATCTGATACCGTACGAGTCTTCGGTTTTCAGAATCTGCATCCAATGCTATAACTTGCAGGACAGGGGTTCCAACCATTGAGGATTCAGAAAGGGTTGCTTCATACTTAGTTTTTTCAAAAACTGGAGGGTTGTCATTAACATCATTTACAGATATATCCACAGTCACTTCAGCTTGAGCACCTGTTAGAGAGTCTGTTGCCTTTATAGTTATTTTATAGTTAGATTCAGTTTCATAGTCCAGAGGGCGAATAACACTAATGACTCCTGTATCAAAATTTATACTGAACTGATTTAAGGAATTTCCATCAATAATGGTATATATCAGACTTTGACCTTCAGGACTTGATGCATTGATGCTGAGGACAGGGGTGAATGTCTGTATGTCTTCATTTACAGTTCTTGAATAAAATGATTTTTCAAAGACAGGCATTGCTTTGTTAACTATTGTGATAGGCAGTTCCACAAGTGTAGAAAGAGAAGGAGAACCTCCATCTTTAGCAATGACCACAACATCATATTCAACATTGGATAAATCAAATTCAAAAGGTTTCTTTAACATAACAATACCTGTGTACTGATCAATCTCAAAGTGACCATATCCATCCCTAAGAAAATAAGTAACCTCTCCATTTTTACCCTTGTCATGATCCACAGCTGTAATGTGATAGATAATAGCACCTTGTTCTGCATCAACCTGAACAGCTGCATAATAAGGCAGGCCTATAAACACTGGTGGATTATCATTAATATCTTCAACCTGGACTTGAATGACTACTCTTGCAACACACCAGGGATCATGCTCACGACTTGCTTCCACTACTAACTCATAGATATCTTGTTCTTCCCGGTCAAATGACACAGGCATTGTCTGCACAATTCCTGAAGTAGATTTAATTGTAAACTTGTCACCAGGATTCAATATTCGGTATTTCAGTGGCTCATTAAGCATGTTACCCACTGCATTTACCACTGCTACTTTTTTTATTTCTGTGCTGTTTTCCAAGATGGAAGATGTATAGAAAGTTTGAGTGAATTGTAGACCACTGTCAATTGCATCTTTCACTTTTATTTTTATCAGAGCTGTGCTGCTGAACGTCCCATCAGATACGCGAACAGTAAGTCTATAGAGTTCTTCAACAAGAGTGTGATTCCTTACAGTGACCAATCCACTTTTTGGATCAATCAAAAAATAGCTTCCTGCATTTCCATCAGTCAATGTATAAGTTAATTCTGATAATACTTGAAAATCTGGATCTGTGGCTGACACAGTGAGAACCTCAACACCACTATACGTTGGCAGAAGAAGAACAGCTTCATAAACCTCTTGGCTGAACTTTGGTGGAGAGTCATTAATGTCAGCTACATAAATAGTAACTTCTGCTGGAGCTTCAGCTATGAGCTGTGGACTTCCACTGTCTCTGACATGTACTTGAAAATGGAAAATTGAAATTGTTTCATGATCTAGATTTGCTATTGTCCTGATTGCACCTGTACTGGAATCAACTGAAAAATATTTCTTTGCCGTAGATTCAATAATTTGATAGACAAGCAATGCATTCTGGTTACAATCAGCATCAGTAGCTCTTATAACAAGTGGCTTGTTGCCAGTAATTAAAACAGCACTGTTGACTGGAGCAGCCTCACTAATGCTGCCAGTGTATTGTGAATACAGAAATATTGGAGGATTGTCATTTTCATCAACAACATGAATATTGACAGTAACATTTGAAGACATTCCTGCCATGTTGGATGCCTGAACAATCAGCTGATAGAAGGGAATGTGTTCATAATCAAGTGCTTTCTGAACACTAATGACTCCAGAATAAGGGTTTATTGTGAAGACACTGTCTGGATTTCCACTTCTTATTTCATAAACTATTGTGGATTTGCTCACTGCTAAGATCATAATCACGGAGGTACCGGCATTGGCATTTTCATTGACCTCAATCGTGTATTCTTTCTCAAGGAACTTTGGAAGTGCATTGTCCGAAAAAGTCACAGAGACACGTACAATTGCAGTGGCAGAAAGTGCTGGGAAGCCTTGATCAGAGGCTTTAACAGTCAAAACATACTGTCCAAGGGATAACAGATCAAGTTCTTTTGAAACAGTAATAATTCCCAAAACTGGTTCAATTTTAAAAGTATTTTCATTGCTTCCTGTAAAAGGAAAGAATAATTAAAAATTTAAAATAAAAACTGTACACTTTCTTTTCAGATATTAGACAAAACCACATCATACTAAGTAAGTTAAATGCGGAATTAAAATTTGCATTTTTATCTCGATTTGCAAACTATTTTAGCCACTAAGGGACAGATATGTTCAAAACAAAATTTCAGAATATATATTTAATATTTGGATTAATATATAACCAGTAGAAATCTCTGATTTCAACTCCTAGGCTACACATAATGTGGCACTGTCACTTCAAAGAGAAGTGGTGGCAGGTCAGCACTATATCTACTTTTGGAATGGACAGAGCAGACTGCTTGCCCTTTTAGACTCAAACTTTGGTTGGAAAATATGTCCAACCCACAGCAATAGCAAGCAGTGGAGACAACAAGATTTGACAGGGACTTCAATCTCTCACTCAGAAACTGATTGGCTGGCAGCTCAAGCACTTCGTGGGGTCTGTGAGGACAGGAAGAAAACAGCATAAATCCCACAGTGAAGCAATTTCCAAGCATTGACAAGCTTGGTGTTTTTTTTAAGTGGTGGTGTTGGTTGTGGTGGGGGAGAGCTGGAGGAGAGATGTACAAAGGGTATTCATCTTCCCACCCTTTCTAAACTTTGTTAACGACTGGCTGTCTAATCCGATCACGTTAAGGGACAAACAGCATAACAATGGGGTCAATTGAAATTGTATCAAACTCGAATGATGAGTCAAACGCCTGAACTATTTTATGTGCCCTCTACTGCTAAAAACATCCAGGCAGTGGGGGATCATTTAAAATCCAGCCAATGTTCCTGTAGAGGAGCGATAATTAGAGATTTCAGATATGATAAAAGTTCTGCTAAATAGGTTGAAATCACTGCAGGTCAAAAAGCCACCAAGTCCAAATGGAATATATAAAATATTGTTGAAAAAAGCAAGGTGGAGGTAGGAGAACTAAACATAATCTTTTAATACCTTGTGTTTATGAAACTAGTATCAGAGGAAAGAAGAATTACAGACATTATAATCCTTTTCAAAAGGAGTTCCTACTTACTGCAGGTTCATCCACCTGATACCAGTATTTGGAAAAGGATGAGAAACCACGAATAAAATTTATTCGTACTTAGGCAAGAATTGTTAATAAAGGCAGCAAGAATTTGTTCAGTGCAAATCATGTCTAATTTAGCTGATTGAGACCATTGAAGAAATTATAGAGAAGGCAGTTTGAAGGTAGTATCATCAATGTTTCAAAAGGCATAAGCGCCATATAAAATGTTTCTTCCAGAAATAGAAGCACACTGCACCAAAGTTATGTGGTAACCTGAGTAGAAAATTTACTAAAGGAATAAAAGGCAAAGACTATTGATAAATGAATTTTATGCCTGACTGCTGGAGAGAATTCAGTGAGATCCCCCAGGGTTGATCATAGGGTTACTACTTGTTGTCAGCATAAAAATTACCCGGAGTTGGCTACTGGGAATACAATTTCACAACTTGTAGATAATACAATAGTTGATCATATTATAAGTATTGAGCAGGGTTATAGCAGATCTCATGAGGGAAGACAGATGAATTGGAAGGCATATGGCATATATAAATTAATGCAAATGAGTGTGAAGTAATGCACTTTGAAATAACAAATAGGAAGAAGCATTCTAATTTCAAATGTTTTATTTTGAAGGTAGTGCAAAAGCAGAAGAACTTAGGGGTATACATTCATAAATGTTTCTGGGGGCAGGAATCTGGTGGAGCAGTTAAGCTTACAGATGGTGTCCTTGGTTTTTAAAATAAGGATATTGGATATAAAAATAGAGATCTCATACTAAGCCTTGATAAATTATGGTCAGATTTCAGCTCATGTATTTTGTACAATTCTGGGCATTACACTTTATGAAGATAAAAGACTGGGATTTTTTTCCTGGATGAGACAGGTTGATGCTAGATGGAAGAAAAACTATGAGAGGATTCAACATTATTAAGAATTTTGATTGAGTGAGGCGAAGCTTTTTCCTTTGGAAAGAGATCAATATCAGAAATCAGGGGTTTAAAGTAGATAGCAAAAGTACTGGAGTTGAAATTATATTTTATATTACTTAGATTACTTATAGTGTGGAAACAGGCCATTCAGCCCAACAAGTCCACACCGCCCCGCCGAAGCGCAACCCACCCATACCCCTTACCTAACACTACGGGCAATTTAGCATGGCCAATTCACCTGACCTGCACATCTTTGGACTGTGGGAGGAAACCGGAGCACCCGGAGGAAACCCACGCAGACACGGGGAGAATGTGCAAACTCCACACAGTCAGTTGCCTGAGGCGGGAATTGAACCCAGGTCTCTGGCGCTGTGAGGCAGCAGTGCTAACCACTGTGCCACCGTGCCGCATTAGGAGAAATGCATTTACACCATCTACAAGGAGTGCAATGGAATACTCCCAACTTGCTTGAATGGTTGCAGCTCCGATAATTCTCAAATAGTTTGACATGATCCAGGACAAAGCTGCCCATTTGATTAGCACTACATCCACTTCCTTGGTCACGACGGTACATTGACAATGTACCTCTACAAAATGCTGTACTGCCTGAATTCATGATTCACCTGCTGGAGGGAGGAGGCACTGCCTCAGGGTATGAATGACATAAATATTGTGCCCTGTTCCAGAACAAAGGCAATCACAGTGCTTGCAGAAGTATCAAGGCATCTTTCTGCCAAACATTATGAGAAACAGTACTTGAAAGTGTTGTACCATTACAGTGCAGATTTTGGCTGAACAAATCTAACCCAAATCCAGTGTGTTTTCAGAACAGTAAGATCTACAACTGACTTGATATCTTTAGCCCCACAACTGCAGGGAAAATATGATCAAGGCATTCAGTTGTGGAAATGGAGATTTTCTATTTAAGGTGAACAAAATGGTCTTCCTTTCAAGGATCAGTATAACTAACAAACTGAAAGATATGATCCAGCTTTGACAAGGCAGCATCAGAACTCTAAGTTCTGTAATGGGGTTAAACAACGCTGGTGTTGACACCCTGGCAACTCTTCTGTTTGTTGCTGTAATTTACCTTTAGTATTCAGAATGTGCTCTATCTCCCTTTCAAGGAGAAAATGAGGACTGCAGATGCTGGAGATCAGTGTGGCACTGAAAAAGCATAGTAGCTCAGGCAGCATCCGAGAAGCAGGATATTTGACTTTTCGGGCCGATGTCCTTCATCAGGAATGCTGAGGGCGAGGGCAGCTGAGAGAGAATGTAGATGGGGGGCAATGGTGACAGGTTGGAGGGGAGGGTGAAGTGGATAGGCAGGAAGGAAGATGGACAGGTAGGACTGTTCAAGAGAGCGGTGCATAGTTGGAGGGCTGGATCTGGGATGGAGGTGGGGAGAGAAGTTGAGGAAACTGGTGAAATCAATATTGATGCTGTATGGTTGGAGGGTCCCACAGCGGAAGATAAGGCACCCTTCCTCCAGGTGTGAGGTGTCTTGGATTTGGATTGGAGGAGGCCTAGGACTTGCATGTCCTTGATGGAGTGGGAGGGGAGTTGAGACAGGACGCGAACTTGTGGAATGTTTCAGGGAACATTTCTGGGACACATGCACCAAACAACCCCACCACCCTGTGTCCGACCAGTTCATCTCCTGCCTTAGGACCATGCAATCACATGGCATCAATGTCAGTTTCCTCATCTCCCCACCACCTGATCCAACTCTCCAACTTGGCACCACACTCTTGAACTGTCTTACCTGTCCATCTTCTTTCCCACTTATCCACTCCACTCCACCCTCCCCTCTGACCTCTCACTATTACCCCGCCATCTGCATCTCTCTATCACCTTACCCCCTGCCCTACCCCCACCCTATTTATCTCTCAGTCCCCTTCCATCAGCATCACACTCCCTCCCCCCATATTATTGATGGAGGGCTTATACCTGAAATGTTGAAGCTCCTGCTCCTTGGATGGTGCCTGACCTGCTGTGCTTTTCCAGCACCACTCCTATCTCCCTTTCAACTCAAACAGAACCAGCCAACCACCCGGGTCTCTGTGTTCCAATACTGAACTATACCATGGAGGCAAAAGGCCAATTATATGAGGAGCTGGACACTGTTCTAGGTGTAAACCCTAAGACAGGATATTGTTATATACTGTGGGATTTCAACCCTGAGTTGGACAGGGACCATGTTGTATGGCCCTACTGATTTCGGCACAGTGGTATAGGAAAGATAAGTGAAAACGTAGAAGAAAATACTTGAGTTTTGGTGACCTTAGGGTAAGGGCAACCTTTTAGCTTTGAATGAAAAGGCTTCTTTTAATGTATTTAAAAGTATTCTGTATCAAGCCAGTGATGTATTAACTATGAATTCAGGAGATTGTTAACAGAGTCACATCTGGTGCCACTGTATTGGCACCTGGATTTCTCATTATACTTTTCAGTACCATTTGTTTTGAATAAGATTTTTGTTGTTCAAATCTCATGGTGGTTGCAAAGTTCAAGTAAGCGCTGTCAATTTTTACAGAGTCAGAACTTTTACAGACCGTTCAGCCCACTGTGTCTGAGTACTCAGTAGGAGCCAATTCATAATAAGCATGTTTGATTCTACTGTTGATGACCAAAAACAGGCCTTGATTTTTTTAAATGCTTTTTAATGCAAATGTACAAATAAACTGTAAAAGTTTATATGCTGTAAAGAAATAAACTCACCAAGTAGTTTCATTAAATAAAACAATCATTTGATTCAGTCTGGTGTATAGGCAGAATGATAACATACCCAATTAAATAATGCATTGCAGCTCATTCAGTATTTTCTGAATGCTACTCATGATACATAGTTTACTTCAAATTCAGGTGATTTAGCTAAATTTTATATGTGGCAGAAAATCTAATGCAAAATTGTTCAATCCTTACTTACACCTTTAGTTTTAATGCTTATAGTTTTGCATCAAGGCCTTTGTAAATTATTACTCACCACCTTCAATACTGTACACTAGCTCAGCATTTTGACCTTTGTCCTTGTCTAGGGCTGTAACTTGCAGAACAGCAGAGCCAAAAGCAGCAGACTCAAAAACCGAACCATTGTACACAGCACTAGTGAAGTAGGGGGCATGATCATTGGCATCATCTACATTTATTATAATTCGTACCAAGTTACGACGATATGGAAACTCTTGATCTCGGACCTGGTGAAATAAATTTAAAAGTTAGAACAGCAACACTGTTGTAGCAGCAGCATCTTCCTTGATAAAAACAGATGTAATGGTAGCAATTGCAATCATCCTTGCATTACCTTCCTGTTCTCTTTGGCATCATAATTTTTGTCAGATATTAAAGGATTATGAATGTTTCATTCTTGTTCAGTAAAGGGAGTAAAGATGAACCAGTCAGTGTCACATTGACCATGGAAACCACTTATAAACAATAATTTGGAACAAAATTAACAGTTGCTAGGATAGGCATAAATTAATTTGGGAAAACCATAATGGACTTATTAAAGGCATTGATTGAGTTTTTGATGTGATAACAGGAACGAACGATGAAGGATACATATACATGGAATTTGAAAGGTGTTTGAAAAAGTGCCATGTAACAGACTCCGCATCTAAACTGAAACCCATGGGATAAAATGAAAACTGATATGACCATGAATTGATTAACAGAAGACAAAGAGTGGAGGCAAATGGTTATTTTTCAGATTGGAGAGGATATACAGTAGGATTCCCCAGAGATTAGTAGAAAAAATTTCTTTTCTTGACCAATATTAATGACCAAGTCTTAGTCGTACACAGCATAGTTTCAAAATTTTTGGATGACATGAAACTTGAAAGCATATAGACTGCAAAGAGGATATTAATAAACGTCAAGATGACATAGGCTGGTGGAAATGAGGTAGATGACATTTAATATAAAAGAACATGAAGTCATGTATTTTGGTTAAGAAGAGAGGCAGTATAAACTAAAGGGTTCAACTGCAAAAGTGGAATGGGAACAGTGAGAGACCCAAGGGAATATGCAAATGATTATCTCAACTTGCCAGACTAGTTTAAATTATGATTAAAAAAATACACAGGATCTGACTTTATAAACCAAGGCATATAGTACAAAAGGAAGGAACTTACAAAGAACATCAATGAAACACTGGCTTGGGCTCAACTGGAGTATTGAGCCCAGTTCAAGGCATTGCACTTTGAAGAGGTTCTGAATGTTTCAGCAGGGTACAGATAAGATTTACATTAATGATTCCATGGCTGAGCAAGTTTAGTTACTGATTAGAAAGGCTGATGCATTTCTCATTAAATGGAAGGAAGTTGGGAGGAAATATGACATATGTTATTAAAATTATGAAATCCATAGAATGAATATAGAGAAACAATTTCAATTGATGGAACATGAAGCAAAAAACTCTGATTAAATGGGTTTGGCGGAAGCCCCAGTGGTCACGAGGAAAACAACTGATTACACAGTAGATGATTATATTCTAAAATACACTTCATGGAGCTGCAGACACAAAAAATAAGTTTGACAACAATGGTAACTACAGAACAAGAACCGCAAAACTAGTGATTAAATAACAGATTTTGGTATATACAGGAATTTGCTTCAGTGAATGGGAAGTTGCTGTCATGTGTTTTACCAAAAAACGAGTGGTCCAAGAGAGGGAGCTAGAGACAGCAAGACCAAGAGTTGAAGGCTTGAGGCTTTCATCAGTTCTGCAAGGAGGTGATATATGATTGACAAGTGACATGAAGGTTATGGGTGACAAACAGAAAAGTCAAATCAAGGCCACAATGAAATCAGCTATGATAATACTATAACAGGATTTTGTGGCAGGTTGTTGTGCTGAAAGCATTGTTAAGTACTTAAAGATAGAAATATTGCAGTGCTAATGGGTTAAGGGCCATTGGTAGAAGCAGCCCAGTCCCTGTTTAAGAGATGCAGAACAAAAGCAAGATGCTACAATTCGGCTGATTCTGATGACTATATATTTCCAAAGATCTCTCACATCAGGAACTATCCCTTTACGTTGGAAAATTCAACATGTCACCTTGTGACTTAAGGAAGGTAAGGAATTATAGACTGGTTAGCTTAACATCTGTTGTTGACAAATTGCTAGAGTCTATAATTAACAGTGACTAAAAACCTTGAACATGTTCAAATGACTAGACAGAGCCAACATAAATTTACAAGGGATAACTCATGTCTGAAATTGTTTTTAAAAAGGCCTCAATTATTCATTGCATTCATTTATGGCTTAGGCAACGAGACAAAAAGACAAAGGTCTGTACTTGACAACAACACAAAGGTTTGCAGTATTATAAGTGATGTAGATGAAAATGTAAAATCAGAGACATGTCATAAAGACTAAATGAATGGGATAATCATAACAAATGGATTTCAATGTGGACAAAGGTAAGATCATCCACTTTAGACTTAAAAAGGAGAACGAGTGGAACAGTATAGGCAGAATAGAAGAAACTATTTCCACAAGTTAAGGAGTCTAAACACTAAACTTTACACAAGTGAAATTTGGACATAGAAAAGATAACTGATAATAAACATTTGCATCGCTCTTCCATAGATGGCGATTGATGCCTGATCAATTGTTAATTTTAGAAGTAAGGGTGGTAGAGTTTTGTTCTCGAGAGGATGAAGCAAATTAAGATGAGGCAAAGGTCTAGAGACAGAGTTTAGAGACAGCTCTGATCTGATCAAAAGTTTGAACAGGTTCCAGACCCTAATTGGTCCTCTATGTTTCTATATTCCTAAATAGAATGCCCATTAATGAACTTGTCATCTTTAAAGATATATAATTTACATTTTTATGACAGTTTATATTACAAGAGTGGTTTCTGAGAGCTCAGTTTTGACTGACACACATTTGGGTTACAGACAGGGTTTAATACAACTCTGATTCACTAAGCTGCCTGACAACAACATTTTGCAGAGTTATCCCTTGGACATTCAGAAATATATACACTAATGCTTTATTTCATGATAGCTGTTACAATTAGAGTTGAAAATTCCCAAACATACAAGAATATGTGCCCAGAATGTGAAATACCAATACCTAGTAGCTTGTTGAAGTATGACTGACAGAACAGACCTGGGACCTGGTCTTCTATTAATGATAAAAAGCTCCCCTGCGTCATTGTGGCCAGGATTGATCAGTTGAGTTGTCAGTCAAATAATCTCCTGTCTTTTCATTTGCATTTTTCCCAGCAACTGGGCTTGACTGCCTATCATTTCAAAGATATGTTGATGTCAATAGCCTTTAGTAAGCTGGAATGGAGGTCAGACACAGAGGATGGAATTTTCAGTTGCCAGTCAGGGGCAGAAATGAGAGGGGACATGATTTGAAAAGTGGATGAGAAGAGACACTTAAGTAGACATTCAGAAGCATCGAGAGAAGCAGGCAAGAAAAAGATCTCAAAACAGATTGCTAGCAACAACTAGAGCAATTAGCAAGATCAGGAATCTAAGAAAGGCAGTTGGCATCACCTAGAGGAGCTGGTGAGAAAAAGACTCCAAGACAAGCAGATAGAGACAGAGCTATTTTCTATTTTTCCCGTCTCTAATTTAAATAGTCTGAAATTAGGCTTAAGGCAAGGCAGAGCTTAGTTGTGTGGAAATGCCCATCCTGCACTAGGTGGAGAATTCTGGATGCTCCATGTGGCCTAGGCAGTCACATAGGCAGGAAAGTGTCTTCAGCTCTAGATCTACAAAGCTGAGAATGACTAGCATAGACTGCTTAAGAAAGAAACATAAGAACTATGAGAAGGAGTAGGCCATTCGGCTCCACCATTCGAGCCCACTCCACCATTTAATAAGATCATGGCTGATTTTTTTGTGACCTCAGCTCCACTTACTCACCCCACTTCACTGGGGAGGAATTCCACAGATTCACAACCCTCTGGGTGAAGAAGTTCCTTCTCAATTCAGTCCTAAGTCTGTTCCCTCTAATTTTGAGGCCATGCCCTCTTGTCCTGGTTTCACCTGCCAGTGGAAACATCCTCTCTACTTCTATCTTATCTATTCCCTTCATAATTTTATATGTTTCTATAAGATACCCCTCATTTTTTAAATTCCAAAGAATATAATTCCAATCTACTCAGTCACTCCTCATATGTCAACACCCACCTCCAGAATCAATCTAGTGAACTTCCTCTGCACCTCTTCCAATGTTAGTGCATCCTTTCCCAAGTAAGGAGACCAAAACTGCATGCAGTACTCCAGGTGTGGCCTGATCAGCACCTTACACAGCTGCTACATCACTTTCCGGCTTTTAAACTCAATCCCTTGAGCAATGATGGACAAAATTCCATCTACCTTCCTAATTACCTGTTGCACCTGCAAACCAGCCTCTGTGATTCATGCACGAGGACACCCAGGTCCCTCTGCACAGCAGCGTGCTGCAACCTTTTACCAGTCAAGTAATAGTCCTTTTTACTGTTACTCCTACCAAATTGGATGACTTCACATTTAACAACATTGTATTCCATCTGCCAGATCTTTGCCCACTCACTCAAAGTATCGATGTTTCTCTGCAGAGTTTCACAGTCCTCTGCACACTTTGCTCTGCCACTCATCTTGGTGTCATCTGCAAACTTTGACATACTAGGTGTAGTCCCCAATTCCAAATCTTTTATGTAGATTATAAATAATTGCGGTCCCAACACCACTCCCTGAGGCACACCACTAGTTACTGATTGCCAACCAGAAAAACACTCATTTATCCCCACTCATTGCTTCCTGTTAGTCAACCAATCCTTTATCCTTGCCAATACTTTATCCATACCGCCATGCAGCAGTCTCTTGTGTGGCACCTTGTCAAAGGCCTTTTGGAAATCTAGGTACACCACATCTACTAGGTCCTCGTTGTCCACCTTGCTTGTAATGTCTTCATAGAATTCCAAAAGATTTATTAAGCATGACCTGTTCTTCATGAACCCATGCTACGTCTACGCAATGGAACAATTTCTATCTCGATGCCTTGCTATTTCTTCTTTGTTAATAGACTCAAGCATCTTTACCACTACAGAAGTTAAGCGAACTGGCCTATAATTCCCCATGTTTTGTCTCACGCCCTTTTTAAACAGTGGCATCACATTTGCAGTTTTCCAATGTCTGGAACTGCCCCAGAGTCCAGCGAATTTTGGAAAATTATTACAAGTGCACTTGCTATTTCTCCTACCATCTCTTTGAGCACCCTGGGAGGTATTCCATCAGGGCCAGGAGACTTGTCTATCCTGAGTTCCATTAGCTTGCCCAACATTATCATTTCTGTGAAAATAATTGTTTCCAGGTCCCCACCTACCTTCGTCTCTTTGTCAATTACTGGCAGATTAAGATCAGGCAGACAGAGGTGAATGGGTACTGTCAGTCAATTGGAAGGGCCAGGCAGATAGTTCAGGAGATCCCCGAGTCCATCACATTCACCATAAGTCCGTAGAAAATTGGAGCACGAGTACAGCCGTTCAGCTCCTCATATCCACTTTGTTGCATTTTCCCCATAACCCTTGATTCCCCTAATGATCAAGAATCTATCTCAGCTTTAATTATACAAAAGGCATCTGTCTTCACAGTTCACTGTGGCAAGGCATTCCAAAGACTGCTAACCCTCTCAGATAAGAAATTCCTTCTCATCTCAGTCTTAAATTGGCGTTCCTTTAATCTGACATGATGTCCTCTGGTACTAGACTCTCATGAGACAGAACATCCTCTCAACATTTTTCCTGTTAAGCTCCTTCATAATCCAATATGCTTCAATGAGATTACCTCTTATTCTTCTAAACTCCAGTGAGTAGAGTCATAGCCTGGTTAACCTTTGCTCATATGACAATCCTCCATGCCATGGATGTGGGTATGTTTGCCAACCTGGGAAGTTGGTTTGTAGACATTTTGTCCCCCATCTAAGTGATACCTTCAGTGCTTTGGAGCCTCCTGTGAAGCACTGATGTACTCTCTCTTCTGGAATTGATTTGTGACCATTCCTGCTGCTTTGGTTGCCATTCCAGCAGTTTGTTGCAATGGCCAATATATTGGGTCTCGATGTGTTTGTTGATGGAGTCTGTGGATGAGTGTCCCGCTTCTAAAATTTCTCATGGCTGTCCTCTGTTTAGCTTGTCCTATGATCGTTGTGTTGTCCCAATTGAATTTGTGGTCCTTGTCATCTGTATGTATGGGTACTAGGGACTATGGGCATTTAGTGGCTGGTTGGTGTTCCTATGAACAACTCCAATTCATATATGGATGTTGAAGGAATCAAATACTACCACCCTGTGTCAGATACAGACCACCAATCAACAACCCATAAGCCAAAGAAACACTCAGGCAAAATAGCCGATTCATACGGATGCATACAACAGGCAAGAAATTGTGCACCAAAAACTGTTAATGTCAAAAACAACCAACCAGATGTGGACTGTGACAATTGATCAGGGCATCACCATAGGACAGAACCGAATCACATACAAAAAAAGGACTACAAAATGACTAAGCTGACCAACAGCAGGGAAGATAACATGACAGTCACCTGGATAAGAAGCCTTTCCAATAGACAGCTCATAGACACAGAAGCCAAGGGACTCAACTATAACCACAGGTACATAAAAACACCAATCTTTCTAGCTGCACTGTAATGTTCACTCAGAACTAATGGACTAACCAAAGAGACACAACAAGCTGCCAGACAAACCATTGTACACTTACTAACAAAGAAAAAAAATAAATGAACAATCTTAACACCAAACAGAGAGAAGCCCTCAATATACTCAAAAAGGATGAGGACATAATCATAGCACCAGCAGTAAAGGCAGAATGATTTGGATAAAATCGAATATTGATATTCAGAAAGCATAGAAACTACTTGCAGATACCAACACCTGCCTACAGAGGGAGTGTGACCCCACTCCACAGCTAACCAACAGAATAAACAACAGTGTACAGACCTTACAAAAAAATGGGCTGACAACCAGGATTGACCTATAAAGGATGAAGCCGGAAAGCAACAACACTCCAAGATTTTACGGATTACCATGGTACACAAACCAGACATACAACTCAGAACCACTGTGGCACTTCCAGGAACTCCATCACATAAATTCGCAAAAGACCTTCAACAAAAACTGAAACATCTTACCAGCGGATCCAAACACTCCATACGATCATCACACGAATTCCGAGACAACATCAAGGACATAAACATGGACATGGATGAAGTGATGGCCTCATGTGAAATAACGGCACTGCTCACTTCAAGTGACAAAACTCTAGCCAGAGGGACAATAGCCAACCTCCTGGACAAACAGAACAGACAGCATCACGGGGAACCTATCAACAAAGACTGCATACTTAAACTACTTGACCTGTGCTTGGCAACGCACTTCACATTCATCAAATATATGAACAGATCAATGGGACACCAATGGATTCACCCATCTCTGGACTCATAGCACAAGCAGTGACGTGGAGACTTGAACAAATAGCCCTCTCACAAATTCAACCAAACTCTGGATCAGAAACGTGGATGACACTTTTGTAACTATTAAGAGAACAGAAGTCAAGAACACACACCAGATTATCAACACCATGCTCACAGGGATCAGATTTATGAAAGAGGAGGAAACCAGCAATCAACTCCCATTGCTGGATGCGATAGTAAAAGGAACACAGAAAGATGAATGCACCAAAAAGGTGTACACAAAAGCCACACACAAGGACCAGATTCTGAACTACAACAGCAACCACCTGAACACACACAAGAAAGCTGTCTTCACTAAGAATGGATATCCCGACAACTTCATCTGCAGAAGCCTACCAGATAAACAACACAATGAGGACATGCCATGATCCAACACACTAGCCATGCTACTATATAAAAAAACATGTCCCGGAACTAACAACCGGACTTCTCTGACTACTCTGATTCATGACCACACATAAACCGACAGCCATGCTCAGACGAAGACGCACCAGAACAAAAGACCCTATACCCATCATGTGCAACATTAAAAGTAATTTACAACACTCCATGCAAAGGCTGCATGAAACAGACTTTTGTGGGGTGTCTGAATGGGATATTCTTTGGAGGGTTGGTGTGTTCTTGATGGGCCAAATGATCTGCTTTTCTCAGTAGGAGATTCTATGGTGCCACAGTCAAAGACGTCTCAGAATAATTATAGGATGTTCCTTCTATTTTGGGTGGGGGGGGGTGGTAGTGTGAGAGAAAAGCTACACCTTGTGCCCCACGTTGGCACCGATGACGTATGTAGAATCAGGAATGCAATTCCAAATGTAGCATTGAGGCAATTAGGTGAGAGACTGAACTCAAGGATCTCTAAGGCTGTAGTCTCAGGATTGCTCCCAGTACCACATAGCAATGGGTATAGAAGTAGGAAGTTTGAGTAAACATGGAAAAGTAGAGCATGAAGAACTCTAGATTTATTAGCATTAGGATCATTTCTAGGGTAGGTGGGAACTTTAAAAAGCAAAGGTAAGTTACATCTTAAAATTATTAGAATCAATACCCTCATGGAGAGATTTGCTAGTGCTGCTGCGGAGATTTTAAACTCATTTGTCAGGGGAACTTATAAGTAAATTCAAACAGAAAAATGAAAAGTATGGGAGATGAAAAGCTGTAAATGAAAGTGGAAAGTAGAATAAACAAATCCTAGAACCAAACAGGGTCAAATTATAGAATAGAGTTAAAAAGAAAGAAAACAAAATTAAAAATACATTAAGGACAAAAGGCGGCCTTTGTGTGGAGCCGCAGAAAATGGGGGAAGATACTAAATGAATATTTTGCATCAGTATTTACTATGGAAAAGGATATAGAAGATATAGACTGTAGGGAAATAGATGGTGACATCTTGCAAAATGTCTAGATTACAGAGGAGGAAGTGCTGGATGTCTTGAAACAGGTAAAGGTGGATAAATCCCCAGGACCTGATCAGGTATACCCTAGAACTCTGTGGGAAGCCAGAGACGTGATTGCTGGGCCTCTTGCTGAGATATTTGTATCATTGATAGTCACAGGTGAGGTGCCGGAAGACAGGAGGTTGGCTAACGTGGTGCCACTGTTTGAGAAGGGTGGTAAGGACAAGCCAGGGAACTATAGACCGGTGATCCTGACGTTGGTGGTGGACAAGTTGTTAGAAGGAATCCTGAGGGACAGGATGTACATGTATTCGGAAAGCCAAGGGCTGATTAGGGATAGTGGGCGGCACGGTGGCACAGTGGTTAGCACTGCTGCCTCACAGCGCCTGAGACCCGGGTTCAATTCCCGCCTCAGGCGACTGACTGTGTGGAGTTTGCACATTCTCCCCGTGTCTGCGTGGGTTTCCTCCGGGTGCTCCGGTTTCCTCCCACAGTCCAAAGATGTGCAGGCCAGGTGAATTGGCCATGCTAAATTGCCCATAGTGTTAGGTAAGGGGTAAATGTAGATGTAGGGGTATGGGTGGGTTACGCTTCGGCGGGGCGGTGTGGACTTGTTGGGCCGAAGGGCCTGTTTCCACACTGTAAGTAATCTAATCTAATCTAATCTAATCAACATGGCTTTGTTCGTGGGAAATCATGTCTCTCAAACTTGATTGAGTTTTTTGAGGAAGTAACAAAGAGGATTGATGAAGGCAGAGCGCTAGATGTGATCTATATGGACTTCAGTAAGGCGTTTGACAAGGTTCCCCATGGGAGACTGATTAGCAAGGTTCGATCTCACGGAATACAGGGAGAACTAGCCATTTAGATACAGAACTGGCTCAAAGGTAGAAGACAGAGGGTGGTGGTGGAGGGTTGTTTTTCAGAGTGGAGGCCTGTGACCAGTGGAGTGCCACAAGGATCAGTGCCGGGTCCTCTACTTTTTGTCATTTACATAAATAATTTGGATACGAGCATAAGAGGTTCAGTTAGTAAGTTTGCAAATTACACCAAAATTGGTGATGTAGTGGACAGCGACGAGGATTACCTCAGATTACAACAGGATCTGGACCAGATGTGCCAATGGGCTGAGAAGTGGCAGTTGGAGTTTAATTCAGATAAAGGCGATGTGCTGCATTTCGGGAAAGCAAATCTTGGCAGGACTTATACACTTAATGGTAAGGCCTAGGGAGTGTTGCTGAACAAAGAGACCTTGGAGTGCAGGTTCACAGCTCCTTGAAAGTGGAGTCGCAGGTAGATAGGATAGTGAAGGCGGCATTTGGTATGCTTTCCTTTATTGGTCAGAGTATTGAGTACAGGAGTTGGGAGGTCATGTTGCTGCTGCACAGGACATTGGTTAGGCCACTGTTGGAATATTGCATGCATTTCTGGTCTCCTTCCTATCAGAAAGATGTTGTGAAACTTGAAAGGGTCCAGAAAAGATTTACAAGGATGTTGGAGGATTTGAGATATAGGGAGACACTGAACAGGCTGGGGTTGTTTTCCCTGGAGCGTCTGAGGCTGCGTGGTGACCTTATAGAGGTTTACAAAACTATGAGGAGCATGGATAGGGTAAATAGGCAAAGTCTTTTCCCTGGAGTCGGGGAGTCCAGAACTAGAGGGCATAGGTTTAGGGCGAGAGGGGAAAGATATAAAAGAGACCTACGGGGCAACTTTTTCACACAGAGGGTGGTACGTGTATGGAATGAACTGCCAGAGGAAGTGGTGGAGGCTGGTACAATTGCAACATTTAAGAGGCATTTGGATGGGTATATGAATAGGAAGGGTTTGGAGGGATATGGGCCGGGTGCTAGCAGGTGGGACTAGATTGGGTTGGGATATCTGGTCGGCATGGACGGGTTGGACTGAAGGCTCTGTTTCCACGCTGTACATCTCTATGACTGTAAGTGGATGTGTTCGAAATTCTGGGAAGCATCAAGATAGATAAGTCCCTGGAGCCAAACCAGATTTACCCAAGGTTAATACAGGAAGTGAGGAATGAGATTGCTGCACCTCTGGCGATGATCTTTGCATCCTCACTCTCGATGGAAGTAATATCAGATGATTGGAGACAGGTGAATCTTGTTCCTCTGTTCAAGAAATGGAATAGGGCAAGCCCTGGGAATTACAGACCAGTCAGTTCTACGTCTATGGAAAGCAAGGAACTGGAAAGGATTCTGAGAGAGACCATTTATGAATATTTGGAAAAACATAGTTCGATGGAGTTGGCAGCCAGAGATATTTACTCAGGGCAAAAATGGCTGTCACGAGGGGTCATAATTTTAAGATGATTGGAGGAAGGTATAGGGGAGATGTCTCTTTACGCAGAGAGTAGTGGGTGCGTGGAATGCACTGCCAGCTGTGGTAGTAGAGTCAGGGACATTAGGGACATTTAAGCGACTGCTGGACAAGCACATGGATGGCAGTAAATTGAGGGGTGTGTAGGTTACATTGATCTTAGATTAAGATAAATGCTCAACACAACATCATGGGCTGAAGGGCCTGTACTGTGATGTACTGTTCTATGTTAATGAGAGGTGATATCATAGAAACTAATAAAATCATTAAAATGATGGTCAGAGCAGGTGTAGAAAGAACATTGTTCGTGTAGAAGCTAGAACCAATGGACACAGTCTCAGAAAATAGGCCAGTTAGCTTTGAGGTGGTGAGGAAGTCACTGGATGCAAAATGTTAAGCCTGTTTTTCTCTCTGTTGCTGGGCCTGCTCAGTTTCTCCAGCACTTTGTCTTTGTTTTAGATCTCCATCGTCCGCAGTTCTTTGTTTTATATTAGGTGATTAATTAATGGAATGCTCTATTCTAGAATTCATTGGAAGCTCAGTTATTAACCAAGTTCAAGACAGAAATAGATAGATTTCTAGTTACTGATGGCATCAAGGATTACTAGAATCATGCAGGAACACAGCTTAGGCAGATGATCCACCATAATCTAGAATGGCAGAGCAGGCTTGAAGAACCGAGTTCTTGACATCGGCAGCTATGTTGCTAAAATCACATTCCTGAAGGGTAGCACTGGGACCTGTTGCTTGTGATTTTCATGGCCACCTTAGCTATGAGCTGGAGCAGGTCTGACACATTCTACTGTTCTCTTGGGTATTGGGAGCTCTCCTGTGCAACAGGATGAGAGAGAATGGTCAATGAATAGGTTTCCCACTCTCAACTCTCACAGTGCTCTCACACAAGCAGCTGAATTCATCAGCGGTGCCATTTTAATGTCACACAGTAACGTGACTAACACCTCAATGATGTAGCTGGATGCACACTCTGATGATGTAAGAGAGAACATGAACATTCTGTTTGCTAGGTTTGCATGCATGCTGCAGTTTTCAGAGTTAAAGTCACATGGGTACACCTTGACATTTGCCTTCCAGAGCCAAAGAAATAATTAAAGTGCTTTGGGCACTAAAATCATGACATCACAGTTCCATCATCACCAGCCATATCCTTCGGGTTTCCTTCTGGAGTTTCTTCCAGTCAGATGTTGAGAGGAATATCTGCAGCCTTGCTGAGGGCTTCTGGGATAACGTAAAAGTCAGGAGGCAATACATGCTTGCTGATGCTAACAATGGCAGCCTTATTCTGATATTCTCCAGGGTATCCAGCTTCGAGGAAAGTAATAGGCCCAGTAATGACTGCTTCTCCTTTTGAAAGACCCTAGGGTTCTATATAACCTGAGGCTTCTTTCTGCACCAAAACTACCCCTGGGTCAATGAACTAACATCAGTTTAGAAATTGCATTGTGTCATGGGTTTGGACCTAGAACCAAATTGACAAACAGGTTCAACAATTGGAAATTTAGTTTAGAGAATCTGAGTGCCTTCACGTTTAGCTCAGCCAAGTTTCAGGCAATTAGTAAACAAAAATTAAAGAATAATTACAGATGCGCCTATTTAATTAGACTGTGCATCAGTCTGCCTTGCAAGAGTAGAAGAAATGCAAGCTGAGTATAGGTAAGAATAGCATAAAGCTAAATTGTGAGGACTTGAACTGTTAAATATTCAGATATCCAAACTGTGAAGGTAAAATTTTGACTGCGAGGGATGCTGAATCTATTTGACAGACTAATGATACCCATGGAATATGGATTTGACATTTGTAACAACATTCTATGAACTAATAAGTAGAAATCAACATCGTCTATATTTTCCAATGTTTGCAGCCTGCCCATTTGAATGCATGGTGCCACTAAATTTTTCCATGACAGCATATGCTTATCTTTAAATTTATATTAAAGGGGCCAACTTTAGTAATTTGCGCAGTTTCTTTTAGGTTTCGGGCAGCCTCATGCTGACCCAGCTTATAGGGAACATTGCCCACAACGTTAGAGTCTGAAAGTCAGAGAGATATACAGCAAGGAAACAGACTCTTCACCAAAGTTGTCCATGCTGACCAGATATCCTAACCTAATCGACTCAGCACTTGGCCCATATCCTTCTAAGCCTTTCCTATTCATATACCCATTCAGATGCCTTTTAAATGCTGTATTTGTACCAGTCTCTACCACTTCCTCTGGCAGCTCATTCCATACATGCACCACCCTCTGTGTGAAAAAGTCACTCCTTAGGTCCTTTTTATATCTTTCCCCTCTCACCCTAAACCCATGCCTTCTATTTCTGGACTACCCCACCCCAGGGAAAAGACCTCGTCTAATTATCCTATCCATGCCCCTCATGACTTTAATAAACCTCTATAAGGTCACCGCTCAGCCTCCAATGCTCCAGGGAAAACAGCCCCAGCCTATTCAGCCTTTCCCAATAGCTCAAACCCGTTAACGCTGGGAACATCCTTGTAAATCTTTTATGAAGCCTTTCAAATTTCACAACATCCTTCCAATAGCAAGGAGACCAGAATTGCACACAATATTCCAAAAGTAGCCTAACCAATACCCTGTACAGCCACAACATGACCTCCCAACTCCTATACTCAGTGCTCTGCCCAGTAAAGAAAAGCATACCAAATGCCTTCTTCACTATGCTATCTGCCTGCGACTCCACTTTCAAGGAACTATGAACTTGCACTCTAAGGTCTCTTTGTTCAGCAACACTCACCAGAACCTTATCATTAAGTGTATAAGTCCTGCTTTGTTTTACTTTTCCAAAATGCAGCATTCCTCGCATTTATCTAAATTAAAGTCCATCTAACACTCTTCAGTCCATTTGCCCATCTGATCAAGATCCCTTTGTACTCTGAAGTAACCTTCTTTGCTGTTCACTGCACCTCCAATTTTGGTGTCACCTGCAAACTTACTAATTATACCTCCCTCCTATGTTCACATCCAAATGACAAGAAATAGTGGACCCAGCACTAATCCTTGTGGTACGCCACTGGTCACAGGCCTCCAATCTGAAAAGCAATCCTCCACCATCACTATCTGTCTTCTACCTTCGAGCCAGTTATGTGTCAAAGTGGCTAGTTCTCCCTGTATTTCATGAGATCCAACCTTGCTAACCAGTCTCCCATGAGGAACCTTGTTGAAAGCCTTATTGAAGTCCATTTAGATCACTGCCCACATTAATTCTTTTTGTTACTTCTTCAAAAAACTCAATTAATTTTGTGAGATTGATTTACCATGCACAAAGCCATGCTAACTATTCTTAATCAGTCCTTGACTTTCCAAATACATGTAAATCCTGTCCCTCAGGATTGCCTCCAACAATTTACCCACCACTGATGTCAGGCTCACCAGTCTATAGTTCCCTGGCTTGTCCTTACCACCTTTCCTAAATATGGCACTACATTAGCCAACCTCCAGTCTTCTGGCATCTGTGACTATCGATGATACAAATATCTCAGCAAGAGACCCAGCCATCACTTCCCTAGCTTCCCACAGAGTTCTAGGGTACACCTGATCAGCTTCTGAAGATTAATTCACTGTTATGCATTTCAAGACATCCTGGACCACCTCCTCTGTAATATGGACATTTTTCAAGATGTCACCATCTTATTCCCACATTCCATATCTTCCATGTCCTTCTCCACAGTAAACACTGATGCAAAATACGTTTAAAATCTCCTCCATCTCCTGCAGCTCCACACGTAGGCTGCCTTGCTGATCTTTGAGGGGACCTATTCTCTTCCTAGTTACCCTTTTATCCTTAATGTATTTATAAAAAACCTTTGGATTCTCCTTAACCCTATTTGCCAAAGCTATCTTATGTCCCCTTTTTGCCCTCCTGATTTCCCTCTTAAGTATACTCATACTGCCTTTATACTTTTCTAAAGGACTTACTCGATCTCTCTAGTCTATACCTGATGTATGCTTCCTTCTTTTTCTTAACCAAAACCTATTTTCAGTTTATACCAAAAGTATCAGAGCAAGAACAAACATTTATATTTTTAGGATTCACAATAAATTTCACAAAGTACTTCTAAGAACAGAAGAAAATTCCAAACAGTGAGAGGAAGCCAGTGACTGAAGGCAATATCACAGATACATTTGTAGAAGCTTTTGATGTAGGATGGGGAGGCAGCTGAATAGAAGAGTCTGGGCTTGAATGAGGCAGTGGTTGAAATCACACGCAGACTGATAAACATGCAGTAGTGCACAGGGTTGGCACTGTTTATGGAAAATGAAAGATTTATAAACAAGGACATGGATTTGACATTTAATGCTTTGAGACTTCAGAGTTAATTCAGGATCACTAGGACAGGTACTATGGATGCCTAGTTTGACAATTAGGATATTGTTTTGTATGAGTTGTTTATATACAGCGGAGCTTAGGAGACTGACGACATCATGAAGAAGTTGAACTTGGAAGCAATACAGAGTATAGAAAGATTTCAGAGATAGTGGTCAGTAAAGTGAGGACAAGGAGAATCATCTCTGATGACTAATACATTAGAAATCAAAAATTGCAAAAAGGACGGAATTAAGAGTTAGAATGTTAATTTTTACAAGTTAAATTTAGCAGCTTAAATTTTGCTGATCGTTTGGGCAAAACTACGTAGCAAACAAACATGTTGCTAGTAAAAGAAAGGAGCAATTATTTTATTTACAATGCATTAAGTGCATTCCAATGTTAGTTTTTTACACTCATGCTCATTCCATCTGCTGGCACTCTAATGATATTATGGTTTACAACATTTTGATATATACTCAGCTCAATGGGACAAATAATAGAAAATTAATTTACTTTGTTAAAACAACACAAAACTTTAGTCAGTTTAAATGCCAGTCTATTTAAAACTTGCTGAAATGTTTTTAATGGAAAGTAGAAAGTAAAAATGAAAGAACCTTTTAATGGATGCATCCCAACAAGCCAGTAATTTGTGTCCATATCTGTTAGCTTTGATTTTGAAAGAAAGCTATTTTATCATAAAACTAGGATAGTATATTTGAACAAAATCTTATGGAAATATCAATATTATGCAGTGAAGAATTTCTCACCCTACGTTTGACAATTCCTGCAATATTATGGTACTGTAAGATTTGCAATATAAATAAAACATATTGCATCTTGTGTAGTAAAGACTACAATATCTCAATTTATTCTTGGACCTATAATTATTTGAATTAAAATAAATAATACATTGCTGCAAATTAACTCAGTAAATACTTGGATAAAAGTTTAGTGAATGGTTACCAGGCCTATGATACTACTACTGTGGAGCACAAATCTGAACTTTGGTTGAACAAGCTTTCAGTGTATACCCTATGAAGCCCTTTCAGAATCATGCACTTTAATGAGGTCACTTCCTATTATTCTCAACTCCAAAATTACCAATCCATTGAACTTCCACTGTACTAATTCTAAGGCAAGTGGGTCTCTTCTTAGGTATTGTTCTTATTTCTTCATAATCTTCACACTTATTAATTCTACTTTTTGATTGTCTGAGCCAAATTCTCTCTTATTACTGTCCTCTTGTCATTCATTATCATTAGGACTTCTCCTCTATTTGCATTCCACCTTTTCTTTAGAAATATTAAGTATTCTGAAAGATTTATTTCTCTATGTCACAGAGCAATCGAATCCCTGTAATTGTGCTAATATCAAACTAATATGTTGCTAGACCATATATCTCGCTATGAATGAATTTTGCATTTAGATTAAAAAAAACTCATGTTTTTCTATTATTATTCTTTGCATGGGCCATATTTGCTAAAAGTATTATTCTCAGTCATGCATTTTTCTAAGCTCATTGTCCTATCCCCCGTTACTTTTGCCATCATCTGATTTCCTCATGAGGAAATTACTTATTTACTCTTGATGTGACTATATTAACTTTTGATGTGAGTAGCACAAGTCAGAAAATTTCCCAGCTCACAATGCCTGCTTCAGGAGAGACACTCTGAATGACATGACCTTCATTCCAGTGTAAAGGAGTGGTGTGGGAAAGGGTAAGGTCTGCCTACCCACATACAGGTTGGAGAACATCACAGTGGCTGCTAAATGCCAAGTCTAGCTGTTTAATTCTCAGTAACTTGGTCATATTTTTTGAAAGTCCTCTATTTCTCTCACCTCAAACTCCATCACCCTTCCATCTCCACTTTAACTTCCAAGACTATGACCATGCCAACATAATGATAATTCCGGCCAAATTATTCACCATTTCCATTGTTCCCTCTCACCCACAGACTCATTGCCAAATCATCCAACTCTGACAAAGTAATTCCAAATCCTGTTGATCCAGCTACCACCCTTCCACACGATGTCAACACACTCAATATTCACTATGCACAAACTTCAGGCCTAATGCTGAGAAAAACAAACTAAAGGTCTAAATATTATCATAGAATCCCCACAGTGCGGAAACAGGCCATTTAGCCCAACAAGTCCACACCAACCCTCTGAAGAATAACCCACCCAGACCCATTCCCTTACCCTATTGCCTGTACATTTTCCCTGACTAATGCACCTAATCTACACATCCCTGAACACTATGGGCACTTTAACATGGTCAATTTGCCTAACCTGCACTTCTTTGGACACCCAGAGGAAACCCACGCAGACAATGGGAGAACATGCAAACACCACACAGACAGTTGCCCGAGGGTGAAATCAACCCGGGTCCCTGGTGCTGTGGGGCAGCAGTGTTAACCACTGAGCTACCATACTGCCCCCAATGGATTTCATTATGTTAAAAGGAAATATTCTCATTCTTAGTAGCCTTATTGAATTTTTTAAATCTCAAATTTTTAATCCCATATGAAAGATAAATTAACTTTTATTCATAACCCCACAAAGACAGTTCAGTCTTACAATTTATTTGAGCTACCGACTGAACAGTGAACTGCAGAATAATTATAGCTGGTTTAAAGCATTCATAATGATATGATGATAGCCCTCAAGAAAACATCAGCTAAGAGGTATTATAGCTGTCAGACAAAACATTCTCAAACTTCAATGGCATCGACAGCACATTTAGAAATTTTTTTGGAGCATTTAAATAATTTCATGTCATGACAATTCAACAGGCCTTATTCATTCTACAACTTGCATAGGCATTATTTTTTAAAAATGATGACTCCCACATGGCCCTCACTTTAGTGAAAATGAGGCCTGCCTCAATGGGGAAAATTGCATCTGTTAGAAATGGAGGAAAAAGTTGCACTTCAGAACTCTGTGCATAACTTATAAAGGAAATGTCATGACTCCATGAAAATCTGACTCACATTGGAAGTACTTTCTTTTCCAGCCATTATAAACAAATTATTTGTCCCTGATTATTAAGTTAGCATGGACTTATTTAACAGAATAGGTTCCTATATTTCTTGAGCATTTCAAAGACATGGTACTATTTGCCCCTATCTTTCAAATAGGTTAAATAAATCATTTAATTTAATAATATTAGATCAACAGCTTCTCAAGAGTTTTGAGAAGGATTTTTTGAAAGGATATTTTGAAACGAACAGGGTGGTCATTATGGGGGACTATAACTTGCCCAACATTGACCTGAAATGTTATAACTCTCGTACGTCGGATGGATCGGTTTTTGTCCGATATGTGCAGAAGGGTTTCCTGACACATGTAGAAGAGCCAACAAGAGGGGAGGCCACACTGGATCTGGTATTGGGTAATGAACCAAGCCAGGTGTTTGGTTTAGTGGTAGGTGAGCACTTTGGAGAGAGTGACTATAATTCAGTTACGTTTAGTTTAATGATGGAAAGGGTGGCACAGTGGTGAGCACTGCTGCCTCGCAGCGCCAGGGGCCCAGGTTTGATTCCAGCCTCGGGCGACTGCGTGGAGTTTGCACATTCTCCCTGTGCCAGCATGGGTTTCCTCTAGGTGCTCCGGTTTCCTCCCACAGTCGAAAGATGTGCGGGTCAGGTGAATTGGCCATGCTAAATTGCCCATGGTGATAGGTGCATTAATAGGGAGTAGGTAAATGGGTCTGGGTGGGTTACTCTTCGGAGGGTCAGTGTGGACTTGTTGGGCCAAAGGGCCTGTTTCCGCATTGTAGGGAATCTAATCTAATTTAATCATGCCACAGGACAAGAATTATAGATGGGGGAAGGGCAATTACAATGTGATTAGGCAAGACTTAGGATGCATAGAATGGGATAGCAAAATGCAAGGAATGGGGAAAACCAAATGTGGAGCTGGTTTAAGGAACAGATATTGCATGTATTTGATAGGTATGCCCCTGTCAGGCAAAGAGGAAGTGAAAAGGTAAGGGAACTGTGGTTTATTAAAGAAATTGTATCTCTTATTAAGTGGAAGAGGAAGGCTTCTGTAACATTGAGACGAGATGGTTCAGATGAGGCGTTAGAGAGGTACAGATTAGCTAGGAAGGATTTAAAGAGAGTGTTAAGAAAAGCAAGGAAGGGACATGAGCAGTCTTTAGCAGGTAGAATAAAGAAGCTTTCTACATGTATGTGAGGTATAAAAGGATGACTAGGGTAGGAATAGGGCCAGCCAAAGACAGAAGTGGGAAGTTGTATGTGGACCCTGATCAGAGATGTGCTGAATGAATATTTCTCGTCGGTTTTCAGTCAGGAAAAGGAGAATATTGTAGAGGAGAAGACTGAGATATAGGCTATTAGACTAGAATGGATTGAGGTTAGTAAAGAGGAGGTGTTATCAAATCTAGAAGTGAAAGTAGGTAAGTCCCTTGGGCCAGATGGGATTTATTCGAGGATTCTCTGGGAAGCTAGAGAGGTGATGGTGGAGCTTTTGGCCTTGATCTTTGAGTTGTCATTGTCTCCAGGTTTAGTACCAGAGGACTGGAGGATTGCAAATGTTGTGCCCTTGCTCAAGAAGGGCAGTAGAGATGACCGAGGTAATTACAGACCAGTGAATCTTACTTCTGTTGTAGATAAAGTTTTAGAAAGGATTATAAGAGAAAGGATTTATAATCATCTAGCAAGCAACAATTTGATTGGAGATAATCAACATGGTTTTGTCAAGGGCAGGTCGTGTCTCACAAACATCAGTGAGTTTTTGAAAAGGTGACCAAGCATGAGGATCGGACAGTTGGCGTGGTGTACATGGACTTCAATAAAGCCTTTGATAAGGTTCCACATGGTAGGCTGTTGGAGAAAATGCAGAGGCATGGGACTGAGGGTGATTTAGCAGCTTGGATTAGAAACTGGCTTTCTGAAAGAAGGCAGCGCGTGGTGGTTGATGGAAAATATTCAGCCTGGAGTCTGGTTACGAGTGGTGTGCCACAAGAATCTGCTTTGGGACCACTGCTGTTTGTCATTTTCATAAATGATTTGGACGCAGACATAGGTGGATGGGTTAGTAAGTTTGCAGATGACACCAAAGTCGGTGGAGTGGGGGACAGTGTGGAAGAATGTTGCAGGGGGACTTGGACAAACTGCAGCATAGGGCTGAGAGGTGGCAAATGGAGTTCAATGCAGCTGTGAGGTGATTCACTTTGGGAAGAATAACAGGAAGGCAGAATACTAGGTCAATGGAAAAATTCTTGGTAGTGTGAATGTGTAGAGGGATTTTGGTGTCCTTGTACATAGATCCCTGAAAGTTGCCACCCAGGTTGATAATGTTGTTAGGAAGGTATACAGTGTGTTCAGTTTTATTGGGAGAGGGATTGAGTTCTGGAGCCGTGACATGATGCTGCAACTGTACAAAACACTAGTGCAGCCTCACTTGAAATACCTGCGTGCAGTTCTGGTCCCCCCCCATTACAGGAAAAATGTGGAAACATTTGAAAAGGTGCAGAGGAGATTTACTAGGATGTTGCCTGGTCTGGAGGGAAGGTCTTATGAGGAAAGGCTGAGGGACTTGGGTCTGTTCTCATTGGAGAGAAGGTGGCTAAGAGGGGATTTAATAGATGATGATCATATGATGATCAGATGATCAGAGGATTAGATAGGGTAGACAGTGAGAGTTTATTTTCCTAGGATGATGACGTCAGCTTATACGAGGGGGTAATAGATTTAAGACAGATGTCAGAGGCAGGTTCTTTATTCAGAGAGTGGTAAGAGCGTGGAATGCTCTTTTTGCCACTGTAGTTAACTCAGCCACATTAGGGACATTGTCCTTGGATAAGCACATAGTGTAGGGAGGATAGGCTTACATTAGTTCACAGGCTGGCGCAACATTGAGGGCCGAAGAACCTGTTCTGTGCTGTATTGTTCTATTTTCTATATTTGTGCCTGCAAACAACACTGTCTAAGTTTGGTACTATGTTGTTGTAATCAAACTAATTTAGCAGACCATTATTTAGCATTTGGAAAAAAATTAAATTGCTGAGGAGGAGAAGCTAATTTTAAATGGAATTCTGCTCCTCACTACTAATTAGTGATTCCCATTGAGGATAAGAATCTATGCTGATGCAATGCAAGGACATTTAGGAAGGCATTTGATAAGGTTCCCCATGGTAGGCTTATGCGGAAAGTCAGGAAGCATGGGATAGTGGGAAGTTTGGCCAGTTGGATAGAGAACTGGCTAACCAGTCGAAGTCAGAGAGTGGTGGTAGATGGTAAATATTCAGCCTGGAGCCCAGTTACAAGTGGAGTTCCGCAGGGATCAGTTCTGGGTCCTCTGCTGTTTGTAATTTTTATTAATGACTTGGATGAGGGAGTCAAAGGGTGGGTCAGTAAATTTGCAGACGATACGAAGATAGGTGGAGTTGTGAACAGTGAGGAGGGCATTTGTCGTTTGGAAAGGGACTTAGATATGATGCAGAGCTGGGCTGAGGAGTGGCAGATGGAGTTCAACCCTGCCAAGTGTGAGGTTGTCCATTTTGGAAGAACAAATAAGAATGCGGAATACAGGGTTAATGGTAGGGTTCTTAGTCAGGTGGAGGAACAGAGGGATCTTGAGGTCTATGTACATAGATCTTTGAAAGTTGCCACTCAGGTGGATAGAGTTTGTAAGAAGGCCTATGGTGTATTATCGTTCATTAGCAGAGGGATTGAATTCAAGAGTCGTGAAGTGATGTTACAGCTGTACAGGACTTTGGTTAGACCACATTTGGAGTACTGTGTGCAGTTCTGGTTGCCTCACCTTAGGAAAGATGTGGAAGCTTTGGAGAGGGTGCAGAGAAGATTTACCAGGATGTTGCCTGGAATGGAGAATAGGTTGTACGAGGATAGGTTGAGAGTTCTCGGCCTTTTCTCATTGGAACGGCAAAGGATGAGGGGTGACTTGATAGAGGTTTATAAGATGATCAGAGGAATAGATAGAGTAGACAGTCAGAAACTTTTTCCCCGGGTACAACAGAGTGTTACAAGGGGACATAAATTTAAGGTGGAGGGTGGAAGGTATAGGGGAGATGTCAGGGGTGGGTTCTTTACCCAGAGAGTGGTAGGGGCATGGAATGCGCTGCCCATGGGAGTGGTAGAGTCAGAATCATTGGCGACCTTTAAGCGGCATTTGGATAGGTACATGGATAGGTGCTTAATCTAGGATAGAAGTTCGGCACAACATCGTGGGCCGAAGGGCCTGTTCTGTGCTGTATTGTTCTATGTTCTATGTTCTATGACACAGAATCACATAGCTGTACATCATGGAAACTGATCCTTTGGTCCAACTCATCCACGCTGACTAGATCTCCTAAATTAATTTAGTCCCATTTGTCAACATTTGGCCCATATCTCTCTAAATCCTTCCTATTGATGTACCCACCCAGATGCCTTTTAAATGTTTTAATTGTACCAGCTTCCACCATTTCCTCTGGCAGTTCATTCCATACACACATCACCTCTGCATGAAAATGTTGCCCCTTAGGTCCCTTTTAAATCCTTTCCCTCTCACCTTAAACCTATGCCCTCTAGTTTTGGACTTCCCTCACCCTAGGGAAAAACCTTGGCTGTTCACCCTATCCATGCCCCTCATAATTTTATAAATTTGTATAAGGTTGCCCCTCAGCCTCCGATGCTCCAGGAAAATAGCCCCAGCCTATTCAACCTCTCCCTATAGCGCAAACCCTCTAATCCAGGCAACATGCTTATAAATCTTTTCTGAATCCTTTCAAGTTTCACAACATCCTTCTGATAGGAAGGAGACCAGAACTGCAATATTCCAAAATTGGCCTAACCAATGTCCTGTACAACTGCAACATGACCTCCCAATTTCTATACTTAATGCACTGACCAATAAAGGAAAGCATGCCAAACGCCTTCACTATTCTATCTACCTGCAACTCTGTCCTGCCCTGATTTGCCTTTCCAAAATGCAGCACCTCACTTTTCTCTAAATTAAACTCCATCTGCCACTCCTCAGCCCTCCAGCCATCTGATCAAGGTCCCATTGCACTCTGTGATGAATTTGCCTGTAATGTCCCTTACTACTTAACGGCAGCATGATTAATTTGTGTTTTTTTTAAACTGGGATTGTGACAGCAAACTTGGTTGGAAACGAAAACTATTCTAACTCCAGATCTCATCCACACAATCCCCTTTGAACAAGGTGCCTATCCAATTCCCAAAATGAGATTTTGTTGTCATTTTTGCTTTCTAGAGACCTATTCAAAACCAATTAAATAAAAACTGCATTGACTTGCAGGTTGGTCACCAAAACTGCTCAAACGTGGAGATTCTCATTAACAAGGCTCTGCCTTGGTTCTCTGATATTCACTTCTAAGAGGTGATGCCAAAGAAAGATATTCGGTTTTCTAGCATTAGGAAGAATATTATATATTTATAAGGATATAAATGTAAGAAATGCTTCAAGGACTTGACAAGTACAGTAAATATAAGTATAGTAATAGAAACATTGAAAGGTTACACACAGAAAGAGGCTGTTGAGTCCATTGTGTCTGGCAAATTCTCGTCTCACCTTCCAGTATCTGGTCTGTAGCATTGCAGGTTATAGCACTACAGCTCCAGTTTCAGATTCCTTTCAAACAAGTGGAGGAGTTCTGTTACAAGCTGTGCCTGTGAGGAGGATTTGTTCTGTCTTTATTTTTGAAAGCAAGTACTGTAAATGTGGAGATGAGCTGGCTGCTTTGAGCCCAGTTAGCTTTGTTTTCTATTAAAAAGTTGAAATAATAGAAGCAAGAATGGGTGGGGTCAGGCTCCCAGTGAACTCGGATTTTAGTTTTAGCTTTCAGCTGTTGCTGGGGTTTTGAAGCTGGATGTGGAAGTTAATATTCCTTTCTCTGTTACAGTTAAAAGCTGAATTCTCTTCCTGCTGCTCAATTGCCTGTGAGATAACCTCTTATGTTAACTTTACCTTTACTAAGGATTTGTTTATGGGATGTTACTATAGTGGAACAATTGCTGTTTAGTTGTTAAATAATCTATTATTCTGTAAAGTTTTCCAGTCGAGTTATTATTTCAATTCTTCTTTGTTTTGTTTGTACTTTAATAAAGTATGGTTAACTTCAAGCTGGGTAGTTTCACCAATCAAATTGCATTCATAACACTATGCCTTACACCTGCCTTTAAAAATAAAAAAATGTTGGGGCCTAGTCTATCTTCTTAATATATTTTGAGGGGGTTTGGTCTGGTTATAACAGTTCTGTCTCCACTACCAAATAAGGCAGAAAGTCCAAACATCTACCAACCTCTGGGGAAAAGACGTTCTTCATGTCCCCTCTAATTCTTCTGCCAATTACATTAAATCTACACTCTAGTATCTGACCTATTTGGTAGGGGAAGCAGGCCTTCCTGCCTATTGTATCAAGTGCTCTCCTAACTGTGCACAAAATTCCAGCTGTGGCTTAATCAATGTTTTATATATTTATAGCATTATATCACAGCTTTGGTATCCCACACATCATCAATGCAAAGGAAGCATTCCATGTGCTTTCATTGGCAGATGGGGTTCAATCGGGACAAATGTAAGGTGATGCATTTTAGAAGATCCAATTCGAGAGTGAACTCTATGGTAAATGAAAAAGCCCTGGGGAAAATTAATGTACAGAATGATCCGGGTGTTCAGATCCATTGTACCCTGAAGGTGGCAACGTAGGTTGCTAGAGTGGTCAAGAAGGCATATGGAATGCTTCCCATTGGATGAAGTATTCAGTATTAGAGTTGACAGGTCATGTTACAGTTGTATAGGACTTTGGTTCTACCACATTTGGAATACTGCATACATTTCTGGTCATCACATTACCAAAATGATGTGGATACTTTGGAGAGGGTGCAGAGGAGTTTCACCAGGATGTTGTCTGGTATGGAAGGTGCAAGCTATGAAGAGAGGTTGAGTAGATTAGAATTAGAATTATTTTCATTAGAAAGGAGGAGGTTGGGGGGGGGGGGGGGGGACCTGATTGAGATCTACAACATCATGAGAGATATAGACAGGGTGGATAGCAAGAAGCTTTTTTCCCCAGAGCGATTCAATTACTAGGGGTCATGAGTTCAAGGTGAGAGGGGAAAAGTTTAAGGGAGAATTTGCATGGAAAGTTCTTTATGCAGAGGGTGGTGGGTGCCTGGAAAGCATTGCCAGCGAAGGTAGTAGAGGCGGGCATGATAGCATCACTTAAGATGTAACCAGACAGATACATGAATGGGCAGGGAGCAAAGAGATACAGATCCTTGGAAAATAGGAACTGTTTCAGATAGAGGATCTGGATCAGCACAGGCTTGTAGGGCCTAAGGGCCTGTACCTGTGCTGCAATTTTCTTTGTTCTTTGCCACTGCTTCAGCTTGTCCTGCCATGTACTTTCATGGACATGTGGACATGCTCCAACGTTTCTCACTTTGTCTATCTGTCTCAATACCCTGTTTATTGTTTATTGTGTACCTCCTACCTTTGCTTGCCCTCCCCAAACACATTACCTCACACTCCTCTGGAATGAATTCCAATTGCCTCTTTCTCACCCACACAGCCAAATCATTAGCATCCTTTTGGAATCTAGTTATCCTTTAAACTGATAACTGCTTGATCAATTTTAGTGTCATCTACAAATCTGGTAATCATGATTAATTTCTCCCTAAACAATTACACTCCATACAGCACATTCCTCAGTACCTATTCATGGGGGAATCTCTCGCTAATCAATTGAATTTAACAAGTACAGTAAAGACAGTAAAATGGCTAGTTTCAGCATAGATAGGGATAACCAAAATAACACACACAAATGCTGTAATCTATAATCTTCAGTGGTCTCTTAACAAGAATCTGCAATAGAACTTTGAAGCAAAAGAGGTATCTTCAAATAGAATACATGCTGTAAATGCTAATCAGTTTCGATGTGAAGAGATGTTCCTCGAAAAGACAAATTCTGAAAATGTTGTTTGAACACTCACTTACCATTACAGTCAAACTATGCTGAGCTTGTGCTTCATGATCCACTTTTTCAGCTATGCTCAACATTCCTGTACTATGATCAAGATGAAATTTACGGAGACTTATGGGATCTATACTGCTGTGTATAGAGTATGTTAACTTGCTTTTCTCATCCCTGTCAGTAGCTTTGATGTGCAGAATTTCAGTATTTATGGCAGCATCTTCAGAAATGGTAACATCATAGCTTGGCTTGGAGAACACAGGTCCATTATCATTATTGTCGAGTATTCTGACAAATACCTGTAAATCCAAACAGGGCACTGTTAGAGATTTAGCTCAATGATTATAACAATGAGCATTCAAACATAAGTTATGAATTTTCTGCACTGTACATTTTGGTAATTTTTCTACAGTAAACATGCAAGATATTTTGTATTTGAAAGGAAGGACAGAATGTTCCAAGGAGGTAGGTCAGGAACAATCTGGAAACAAGGGCATCAGGTCAATGGTCCACACATTTCTGTCCCCATAAGAGGTGGACATCAATGGCTACTCACCTGCTAAAAGCCAATGAATTTGAAAATGCTGTCTTATGAGGCCCCAGTTGAGGGTAAAGCTCAGTACACACTTGGAGGTAGTTTGCTCATATCTCATATCTGCTCAGCGGGCCCATGAGTCCTCCTATCATTCTCTCTCCATCCTAGAGCTATTTCTGCCACAAGGCCACAGAGCTGCAGCCACAGGTCATACTTTGATCACAAATACATTTTTTAAAAATTTCATACATTTCTTGAAGATACCTTCATCTCAGGTTGCCCTTAATTTCTCATGCTGTCACAGCAGCACCAACTTGCTCCAGTGCTCATAGAGTGGATTCTGATAAAATCATGCAGAAGGGTGACCAGGCGTCATTAACATGGTAGGGATCTACTTGTGGTCTGGACCTAAGCACATTTTTAAAGGCATTAAGATCCCATTACTTGGAGTTTCAAAAATGTTCAATATTATAATAAATGTAAAGAAAAATCATTGATAACATCTTAAAGCTATAATGAAAAGATAACATAACTTAGTCACCAATATTCTCTTTCAAAGATTTCTGACATCGCAATCGTCCGTAAGGTCACAATCTGACTGACTAATGTGAGTCTAAACCAAAATATGGAGATTTGAAGTGTTGAAGATACAAATTCTACTGTGATATCCACTGTTTCCAAGAATCTTATGGTTAAACTGTCATAGTCAGCTATTTACAATCAATTTTAATGGTTGAGATGAAGAGAGAACACGGCATTAAAGTTTGTTAATACTACAAAGATAAATGGAGATCTACGTGAGGAAGCAAGAAAGTGACAGTTAAAAAGATACAGGCAGATTAAGTGATTAGCAACAAAATGGCAGACAGAAAATAATATGGGATGTGACAGGTTACTTGCTTGAAGGAAAAATAGAAATACAAAATATGTTTTGAAAGGTGCGAAATTTGAAAATGTTAATTATTAGAGAGACTTTGGACAAAAAGTCATCGTGCAGGTACAGCAAACACTTAGAAAAAGGTAAATGTTATATTTGTTTTTATTGCAATGGGATTGGAATACAAGAATAAGAAAATCTTGCTTGAACTGTAAATGGATACCACATGACTAAGTATATTTAAAGCTGAGATAGAGAGAGACTGTCCTTATCTCAAGGCTCCAAGACTACATATGTGAAATTGGGAGTTGAGGCTGAATATCAACTGGATATACTGAATGAATGACCATGAACAAGGTGTTATATGGTCTATTTTCTGCTACTATTTCTTATATTCTTACAAAATAATAGTACTGCATATTCAGTAAAGAAAAATATAAAAGTATGACTCATTTACAGAAATGTAAAGACTTATCTTGCTTCAAAGATTGAGTTATGCAAATTATAGTTTATATTTGTGATTTCAAAAAAAAACTTTTTCTCCAGAACTTTACATAGTTTAGGAATATTTTACAAAATAGCAACTATTAAAATAAATATTAACCACTAATAACTAAGTTAGACAATGTAGGAACATAGAAGCAGGAGTCAGCCATTTGTCCCTTTGAGCCTGTTATATTACTTAGTAAGATCATGGCTGAGCTGTTGTGGTCTCAGCTGCACTTTCTTGTCTGCACTTCATAACACTACACTCCCTTGTCTGTTAAAAATTAATTTAATCCAGCTTTTAGTTAATTTAAAGAGCCAGCCTCAACTACCTTCTGGGGAATGGCAGTCCACACTCTAATGACCCTTGGAGAGAAAAAGTCTTATCTGTCTTAAAAGCTGGCCCATTATTCTTAAACTATGTCCCCTCATTTTGGTCTTTGCCATAAGAGGAAACATTCTATTGGTATCCACCCTATCCAGTCTGTTCAAGATCTTACAGGTTTCAATAGGATCATCTAATTATGGTAAAATTGTTTGGTTATGGACTTTGCCTGTTCAATCTTTTTTTCATAAGGTTTTCAACCCAAGAATGAGCTGAATAAACATTCTCTGAATTGCTTCTAAATGTAGTAAGACAACTATGTATCCTAAAGTAATGATAATAGTCAAATAACATTTCAGTGATGACATCCAAAAGTGTGGAAAGTGCTTCCAAATTTTTAATTTCAATGTGGAAATTATATTTGTATTGAGGCTTTCATTACAAACATTAATGACTGACTTCAAAATGACTTCAAGGATAATGAACAAGCTCATTTACATTAATAAAGGTTACTAAGAACAACCCAATGATGAATGTCAATTTGCTTTTGGGGTATGCTACTTAAGTATCTTATACTAAACACTTTTCAGAGGGTTGAAGAATAGAACATTTTTATTTTTCTTAAAATGAGAAATACACTGAAGGATATGTTTGGGCTTTTTTTGTGGGCAGGTTTCGTTATTTATAATCGTTAATCATAAGCAAAGTTTTAGTAAAAGGAAACTACAATGTTTTCTTTTATACCAGGTGATTATGAAAGCATAAAATTCAAAACAAATTGCATAATTAGGGCTAACTTCACAATTTTTCTTTCTCCAGTACTCTTTTGATTGTGGTCTTGACTAGCACATCATGAATTTCGGCCTACTGATTAAATGTGGTCTTCTCCACATTGGGGTGACCAAAAATAAACTCAGGGCACATTTCACTGAGCATCTCAGCCAGGCCTTAAGGGGCTGACCTGACCTCGAAGTCATCGCCCATTTTACTTTCCTTTCCCACCCCCTTTCCGACATGACCTTTCTTGGCCTCCTCCATTGCTACAGTGAATCAGACTGCAAGTTGGAGGAACAACTCTTCATCTTTCGCCTGGGCAGCCTACAACCTGGAGGACTTAACATTGAGTTCTTCAATTTCAAATAATCTCTCTTCCCATCCCCTGACTCCTTTGCACTCCTCTGATCAATCCTTCCTTTCAGCTACTAACCGGATTCATCCCTCCCATTCACCAACCAGGTCATACAATCTACCTGTGTTCACCTATTCCTACCTTACACCCTGCCTTCAATTGGTATGAAGGTATGAAGTTAAATACACTTAATAAATGTCTAAAGAGACTTGGGGTTCAGGTACATAGATCTCTAAAATATCACAAACAGGTGTAGAAAATAATCAAGAATGTTAATGGAATGCTGACCTTTATATTCAAAGGGCTGGAGTACAAAGATGCAGAAGTTATGCTGTAGTTACACAAAAACCTGATTAGCCCCACTTGCAGTACTGTAAGCAGGTCTTGGCTGCAACTTAGGAATGATATATTGGTTTTGCAGGAACATATGTTTACAGAAATGATATTCAGACTTCAAGTTACAAATTAGACCTGCTCTCTCTTCAAGTTAGAAGGTTAAAGGGTGAGCTGATTGAAGTCTTCAAGTTATTAACAGGAAAAGACAATTTTGATGAAGATAAACTTTTTCTACTCATTGTGGATTCTAGAATCAGGCAGTATAGTCTGAGAGGTTGCTTTTCACATTGGAGACCTGTGACCAGTGGTGTGCCACAAGGCTTGGTGCTGGATCCACTGCTTTTCATCATTTATATAAATGACTTGGATGTGAACAATAGGAAATAGGATTAGTAAATTTGGAGATGACGCCACAACTGGACGTGTAATGGACAGCGAAGGAGGTTATGCCAGAGTACATTGGGATCTTGATCAGATAGGCCAATGGACAGAGGATGAGCAGATGGAGCTTAATTTAGACAAATATGAGGTGCTACATTTTGAACATTGGAATAGTGTGCAATTCTGGTCTCCGTGCTTATAGGATGGATGTTGTGAAACTTGAATGGATTCAGAAAAGGTTTACAAGGATGTTGCCAGGGTTGGAGAGTTTGACCTATAGGGAGAAGTTAAATAGGCTGGGGCTATTTTCCCCAGAACATCAGAGCTAAGGAGTAACTTTATAGAGGTTTATAAAATCATGAGGGGCGTTGATAGGGTAAATAGACAAAGTCTTTTGCCCAGGGTCAGGGAGTTAAAAACTAGAGGGCATAGGTTTTAAGGTGAGAGGGGAATGATTTAAAAGGAACCTTAGGGGCAACTGTTTCACAGAGAAGGTGGTGCATGTGTGGAATGAGCTGCCAGAGGAAGTGCTGAAGGCTAGCATAATTACAGAATTTAAAAGGGATCTGGATGGGTATATGAAAAGCAAGGTTTTAGAGGGATATGGGCCAAATGCTGGCAAATGGCACTAGATTTATTTCGGATATCTGGTCAGCATGGACAAGTGTGACCAAAGGTAAGCAAAGGTATTAAGGGATAATGGCCAAAGGCAAGTATATGGAATTGCATCACAGATCAACCATTATTTCACTGAATGGTGGAACAGGCTTGAGGGGTTGAATGACCTACTCATGTTCAATTGTTGTTAAGCACGAGTGGCCATCAACTAAGATACCAGTTTGTTGGAAGGTGAGGTTTCAAGCAAAATCCCACTGTAGATGACTCTGATGGGCTTTCGATGGGATGGCCCACAGAAAAAAAAGCTAGTAGTAAATACATAACTAAATGCTTGGTCTATTGTAAAGTCAGCTATAAAGCCTATGTTCATATTGAAGTGGATGGAAGAGTTCAACAAAAATCTGGCACAGGAACTTGTGCAGGGTTTTGAACCCAATCTTTTCAGCATTGAAATGATGGTCAAATCAGTTTACATTCTTGTAGAACCAAACATGATGCAGCATCTGATGGCAATGGTGCAGCAAACACCTACCATTTGAGTGAACTGGAAGCTTAGATTGCTATCATGATTTAGGATTACAGTATAGAAAGGGGTTTACAAAATATTACAGCAGGCTAAAATTCTAAGACATTATTAGGATATTTGAGGTGCTCTCCCAGAATTTCATCATTGAGTGTGTATCTGCTCATCTCTTTCAGAAAGACAGCATTTACATCCAGGAGACCTGGATTCAAGTCCCATCTGTTCCAGCGATGGGCATTAACATTAGATTAGAAAATAGTACTTTTGTTCTCTGACCTGAATTGGGATTGGACTGGCAGCCTTTTTGTTTTACTATTTTAATTAAACTTTTTACTTTATTTTTAAGCGTGGTCTGAATTGCGAAATTTGACTGCTTTGCAATAAAGGACTGAGGAAGGAATTGCTGTACTTTTAAAAACAAAGTTTCTGAAATTTGTAAACTGCATTTACACATTGCTTTGCAAGCAAAGGGGGAAGGTGTAAGAGGATACAGCTTGGCTTTGGTGTGTCCAAACAAATTGAAATTCACCAGCAAAAGGTTACCGATTGGTTTGTGGAATTGTGACCTGTTGTGGATGGCAAAGGTCATTAGCCTGATAACTCTGATTGGTTCCTGAGTAGCTTAACAGCTTCTGGGTGTGAACGACGCAATGAGAAGCCCTCAAACCTCTAGAAGGTGAGGTAGTGAGTCTCTTTCTCGCAAGTCTGTAAAATTTCCTGAAGATAAGACAGACAGTTCGTTTCTCCCACTAGTTACTCTAAGTGGTGGCCTTTAACAAGGAGCTAAGAGATGTTACAGTTTATGTCCTAACCATGCGTGCCTCCTGAAAAGAAATGAGAAGAAACTGCCAAGCAACAGGATGTTCACAGCAAACCCTTTGGACTGGCCCTACTGAAATGCGGCTCCCTGCCTTTTAGAATGAAAGGGGAAATTATTATCACAAGTAATCAGCTGTGAACTTTCAACATAAAGTTGTATTGTGTGAGACACCCATCCCCTTTGGAGCCTGAACCAGTACAACCTTATGTTGAAAGTTCACAGCTGATTACTTGCAATTAGAAATTTACACTTTTGTAATAAACAGTAGTTCTAGTCAAGTACAGGAACCTAACCCATGTTATCTGTAACCTGGATCTATCCCAGTTAAATTTGGAACTTTGCATACTTCCATGTAGTTTTAACTTTTGCAACGACTCTAGGATTAGTGGAGCTTGGTTTCTAGCATGCTGTCCTCGTGAGGCATAACAACAGCATTAGGAAACCTGCTCACACTGGTAAGTGGATGGTGGAGCCACTTAGGACAGACTGTGATAAAATTGCCAAGTTGTTAATGCTGCTGGCAAATGTAGGTTTTCATCCTGACATTTCGGTTCAAAGATAGTTGATTCATTACAACCCAATGGTTCTATGACTCTAATTGATGATTTTCTTTAAATACTGTTGTGGAGGTCTTTCCAATGATAAATATATGTTCAGCAGTCTGAGATTAAGAGGGGGCAATAGTGGGACTATTGAACTGCAAGATGGCAAAACAGAAATAAAATCAGTGTATGTCATGAACTACTGCTGTGTGTACATGCTCCTTTTTGGCAGAGAATAGCATCAATACCCTTCTCGATACTGTTCCTTATGACCAATACATTTCTTCTTATTCCTCCATCTCAAATGGTTTCCTTTCCCATGATCAGTTGATGCATCTATCTGATAGCCCTCACTCTCTTCCAGACATTCTGAAAGAACTTCAAATCTGCTGGACATTCATTGAGGCTCCTGCTCGAACCTGCAGCCACACTCTCCTGTCCCCGAGTACCCTAAATCAAATGAGCCAAAACTAAGTGATGTCTTCCAAAGAACAGTCATACTGGACCCAAAAAGCCTGACCAGCTCAGTTTCTCCAGCACTTTTCAGATCTTCAGTATCAGCAGCTCTTTCTTATTACCTAAGAAATGTGACTGCTTCTTGGTACCATGAATCCAGATAAATTTCCCCCTCCCTCAAGCATTCTAGTGCCTGTAGTACATCCTCCAGTTCATAAACACTGTGCCAGCAGTACAGCTCTTCTCTTATACTCCAGCCCTCTTGAAATGAATACTAACATTGCATTTACTTTCCTAACTGCCATCTAACTTACATGTTAACCTTTAGAGAATCCTTAACTAGGATCCCCAAGTCCCTTTGCGTTTCAGATTTCCAAAGCTTTTCCCTAGTTAGAAAACAAAGTTTGCCTCTATTATTTACCAGCATTAAGAACCTCACACTTGCCCACATTATATTCTAACTGCCACTTTTTTGCCCACTCTCCTAGACTGTCCAAGTCCTTCCACATCCTCCCGGCTTCCTCAACACCATCTATCCCTATCTGTCTTTGCAAAATTAGCAACAATGTCCTTAGTTCCCCTGTCCAAATGCTGCTGGTGACTTCCACTCTGAAAACTAATGCAAAGCACCTAATCAGGTCCTTTGAATTCCCTTGTTCCCCAATACTACTCCCCCAATACTCATTTTCCAGGAGTCTAAATGTACACTCTTGCCTCTCTTACCTTTTATTTATCTAAAATAACTCATGCAATCTTCTTTTATTTACAACCTTATATTTCATTTTCTCCTCCCTTATGGCTTTTTTAGTTATCCTCAGCTTCCCAATCCTTTGGTTTCCCACTAATCTTCTCCACATTGTAACCATTTTCTTTCATGATTGTCTTGTATGATTCTTCTTCTTTGGGATGAAATTCTGCTGTATCTCTTGAATTACGCCAGAATTCCTGCTATTGCTGCTCCACTGCCTTTCTCTGACAAAGGGTCAGTTAGACTCTAAACATCAGCTCTTTTCTCTCTATACAGATGCTGCCAGACCTGCTGAAATTTTCCAGCATTTTCTCTTTTGGTTTCAGATTCCAGCATCCACAGTAATTTGCTTTTATCCACTGTCTTTCTTGCTAGGCTCCCCTTCCAATCAACTCAAGCCAGCAACTCCCTCATATCTTCATAGTTACATTTCAATTTCTTGTGCTGCGACACTCAGTTGATGCAAATACAAATGTATGCAGGACAGTAAAACACTGATATGAGAAATGAAGGTCAGAGAATGGCAGGAAAGCATAGTGAGAGAAAAAAATACTTAAAGCACACCAACAAGAGACTAGATACAGTAATACAAAGGTATAAAAAAAACTACTTTCATTTCCTTCAAAAACCCTGGATGGCAAGAAATGACTAAAACATTAATTATGAGCAAGAAGGAAGCCAGCTAGAAATTAAAAATGGATACTAAATGGTTCTATAGGTCATCAAAAAAGGGGGAAAAAAAAGCAAATAAAGTAAGTTTTGGTCCTCTCTTGAGAATAGGGTTGCACTAACAAATATAAAGAAAATGGTAGATTAAATAAAAAAGGATTTTCCTCATATATTGACGACAGAGAATACAAAAAAAATTGTGCAATAGTTGTAAATCAGATGATGAAAGGGAGAGAGGAATTGGAAGCAGTACTAAACTGACAAGTTCCCAGGTCTTGACAGATTTGATCCTTGCATCTTAAAATAGATAGTCAATGAGGTCGTAGATGCATTGGAAATAACTCATACTTCATATATAACAGTTCACAGTCTAAATGTATTCAATGACACTGATAGAATTAGAGCTAAGTGAATAGTTAAGGTAAATAGATGCATCAATTGCACGTTCTAGTTTCTGTTCACAAACGTTTTATTTAATGCCTACAATCTATTTGCATTTGGCACACAAAATCCTTGAAATATGTTCCTTTATCTTTCTGTAGGCTTCCTACCTCCCACAGTTAATTTAACTTTTAAAGAAAGGCCCCTGCCGACCATATTGTTCAATATATTAGCCACCAGCTGACGTCAACTGAGAATTTAGATGTGGCTAATTGTGTTTTTGTTTAGTGAATAAAGATGAATAAAGTAAGCACTGAAATCTCAACACTCATATGGTTATGCTTGTATATTTGAGCTTTATACTTCGTTGCTAAGACATTATGACAAGAAATAGAGTATCTGAGGATTTTGATTAGGTGAGTGGTTTGTTTTCTTGGTTACTGAGTACCATTAAAAGATGTTTTTAAATAAATGTGTAAGTGTAAAATATTTGCATCAGTTGTTGAGGTGTTTTCCACTAAAATTAGTAAATACAGCTCAAATGTTGTAACTATGTCTACACTTACAGTTCATCTACAAAGTCCATTTGAGAACTTGTAGAGTAAAACTGTTCAAAAATCAATCGTCAAAACTGTATAACATATTTAAATATAATATCACCAACTGAGAATTTTGACAATTAAACAAAAGTTAGCATGACAACAAAAATTATTTTAAAAATCCAAAACTTTTAAAATTAAATCTCTGAATACTTAATGAATATATGTCATGTTGGATGAATGCCATAAAATAAATAGACTAATGCTTTATAAGAAACAGTTCCTGACTATTGCAACCTTTTAAAAGCAGTTGAGGTTAATGAAAAAGCTGAAAAAACCTTTTCAAAACAAAATACATGAACCATTAACACTGATAATGTTCCCAAGTACCATTATGACCCATTATTATTTTATCACTTAGCTGAAATAAAAGTGCATCTGTACAGCAGACTTTCAAATGATATTATAAATGAAACATTTTCAGGAACCATTTTATTTTTGAATCAGGTATAATAGTTGCTCTAAAATAATTTCAAATTGAATGATTCAGTTCCTTATATCTTGGCCAATAGCCATTTTCTAATGAGTAATTCTCAGTTGAAGGTTGAATTTTATTCTACTGTGTACCTGGAACTCAACAGGAACCTGAAGGATGAGGGTAAAAATCTCAGTATCCCAACTCCAATTTCTTTTTCTCTGCCATTTCCTTCTCATATATGCAAATCTCTGCTACTTCCTGGATTTGCAGAAGCTGGGCGACAACAGGCTTGAGGAATTAGTCACAAGTGCTCAGGGATCATCAAATTAAATGAGAGCTTTCTCACACTAAATTAATGCCAATCATCCTACCTATATTTGAAGGAGGGCATACAAACTTGCTAATTCCTTGATCCTTAAGTTCTTCTATCACATTCAATTCCCAGCCGCCTTTTCTGGAACTCTAGTAATTATCCTATTGCAAAATTGCTAAGCTATTGTGGCTAGGTACTCATATATTCCCGCTCAGTGCCAGGAATGCAATAGAAAGCCTTTTATAGAAATATGATTCCACACCTCTGGTGCAGTGAGACTTGGACTGGGCCTCTAGGTCCAGGATAGGGTACTACCACTGTGCTACAACTTTCCAATTTTAGAATTTCTGTCTGAATGCCCTTGTTGATCCTGAAGTACAATTTACATTTCTTTCTTTTTAACTGGAAATTAGCACGGAAAACAAAATGAATGCAAATGTTCAACCAAAATCCCTACAGTGTAGAAACAGGCCATTTGACCCTTCAATTCCACACTGGACCACAGAACAGCATCCCATCCAGACCTACTATCCCTGTAAACCTGCATTTCCCATGGCTAATCCACCTAGCCTGCACATCTTGAGGGCAGCACAGTGACACAGTGGTTAGCACTGCTGCCTCACAGCACCAGAGACCCAGGTTCAATTCCTGCCTCAGGCACTGTCTGTGTGCAGTTTGCAAATTCTCCCTGTGCCTGCGTAGGTTTCCTCCGGGTGCTCCGGTTTCCTCCCACAATCCAAAAATATGCAGGTTAGGTGAATTGGCCATGCTAAATTGCCCATAGTGTTAGGTGAAGGGTTATATGTAGGGGAATGGGTCTGGGTGGGTTGCACTTCGGCAGGTCGGTGTTGACTTGTTGAGCCAAAGGGCCTGTTTCCACACTGTAAGTAATCTAATCTAATCTTTGGTCTGTGGGAGGAAACCAGAGCACTCGGAGGAAGCTCACACAGACATAGGGAGAATGTGTAAACTCCACACACAGTCACCCAAGGCTGGAATTGAACCCAAGTCCCAGGTGCTCTGAGGCAGGAGTGCTAACTACCGTGCCACCCCATAGTGTTCCTTTCTTCAAGAAGGAATGACTTGGGTACTGTTCCCGGTGTCAGGAGGAGAGATCCAGAAGAACTTGATCTAAGGTTATAGGTAAAAGAGCCAAGGGAAAGATGAGAAATTTTATTTTTATTTCAGTGAGATTCAGTAAGATCTAGAAGAAACACCTCAAATGGGTGATGACAGTTGATTAGGTCACAACTTTTAAAAGTGAGTTGAATACAAACTTGAAAAGGAGGAGAAAGAAAGTGAGTGTCAGAACTGGCTTTCAAAAAACCAGCATAAACATGATGCTTTCTCTTGTCTGCAAAATTCCTTACGTTATATGATTTGGCAACTCAGGGTCTCTCCTATTCTTACTCAGCTTTTGATCATATAAAATAGAATTACAAATTAGAAGTGAAGACAATCACTTGGCCCCTACAGAAGTAAGCTTGAGGGTGTGGCAATGAGGCACATGACCCAATCACTCACAAAGTGAACCATTTATGTCCCACCCAAGTGAACAGTAATAGGAATTAAACATTGAGGCAAGAAACTGGGAGAAGGCATATTGGAAGGAATTACATGCTGACAATCAACCTGTTTGGTCAGATTACAAATGTACATTACATTGCCAGGTTCTGCTGTAGGACAAAAACTCAGAGGTGGGGACACTACACCACAAGACCACTTATGATAACAGGAGGATGTACAAAAAGCTACTAAAAGATAGTCATTCATTCATAATGTTTCACTTTATTTATAAAAATGAACTGTTTTTAAAACCTCAGGCAAATAGAAGTGTGAATATTCTCGACCTTTTCAATGGACTACGTATGGAGTTTTCCTCCTGTTGTTACATTCAAGCATCAATAACAGAAACTTCAAGCACTTGAAACTGCTCTATCTTATATAAACATTCTAGAATTAACAAAATAGATCACAGAATCAAAGCTGAGTAATGTTTAAACTGAGTAATATTTCAACACTCCTCTGGATTTCAGGACTCTCAGTTAAGAATGAAGCTTGGTCAAGAGTATAGGTGTAGGCTCATGGACTGAGTGAGCCTGCACTCTTAGAAAAGCCCCCCTGGGAAAAGTAGAGAACCTTGAAATAGGGGTGAGAAGCTCAGAATTTGGTCTTAACCATCATTTGCACCTCTTTTCTTATTCCTATGATGATTCAGGCTACAATCTTAAATTTGTTAATCCAGAGAAATAAAACCACTAGTCTGCCATAGTTAACTTTTCAAGGGACTATCCTAGAAAGTTTTCTGCTTGTTGTTACGTTTTGACAAATGCTGTGCAGCTATGTCAAGTGCTATAATTTTCACTGTGCAATTCATATTATAAATATTACAGCCATACACATATAAAAAGTTATGTTCAATAAGCAATTCAGAAACAAGAAATGAAAACATCAGTCTAAGACCAAAGTATTTTCCTCACCTATGAAAAAAAAATTAATTCCAACGGTTCTGCTAATGATGCTAAATGAGAATCCCAAACAGCTAAACTGACAACAATTTTTAAGACAGCAGAAACAAATAATGTGATATGGCTTTCATCATTACTGAACATTTTATTACACAAGGACATATTATTAAAACACCAGGAAATATGAACCTGAGCATCATCATTTGCAGTGCACTTTGGATTCATACACCCTGTCTGATTTACCTGTGTGGTAGCTGAGTTTGTTCCATCTGTGACTTCCACAGTCATATTATATGTGGCCCTATGCTCAGAATCCAGTGGCTTTGCGATAACAAGTGTACCGACACCCTTCTCTATTTCGAACACACTTTCATAATTTCCACCTGCAAGGTACAACATAAAATAAGAACTATGCAGTCAGTCTCAAGATAACAGACTGAAAAAGACAAAATCACTTTAATCACCTCAGCTTTGAGTTCTAAAATCTAAATTTTATGTTCACCATGTGGATAGTAATGATCTCAAAGATTATTTTATAATCACAACAAACAGTCCTGAGTTTTGCAGTAGTCCCAAGTTTTTTTAAATACAGATTCTCGACACTTCGAATTCCAAAGTAGGTATATCAAGACAAAGAGAAAAAGAATTGAAATATCAGTTACAAATATATAAACACATGTCAATCTTTGCCAGAGAATTAAACCTTCACAATTTACCAGTAATGACTCACTGATATTGCTCTTAATGTAGTGTGTTAAATTAGTAATGGCTATCACAAACTCAGTTTCAACTTTTGCTGTATGGCAAGTCAAAATCAGCAAATTGAGATGTATTTCATACTTCAATATTCAAAATATAAAGAGTCGAGGAATATTCAAACTGAAAGACTAAAAAAGTGCGATTTCATGCAAATTATTTTTCTAGTGCTCTGGATTGGATTTATGTAATTATTGTCAGAATAAAAGTCTTAAAGGGTTTGACAGGGCATATGAAAAAAGGTTGTTTCCTCTAGTGGGATGGTCGAGGAACAGAGACAATAATCTCAGAGTAAGGACAGACATAAATACAGACATAAAAGGACTTATTTCTTTTAGAAGACAGTGAACAGGTGGAATTCTATACCGCTATGGGCTGCCAAAGCTGGATTGTTAAATAAATTCAAGATAGGAAAGTAGGAACAGGAGTAGAGGAGTGTATCTGAGTGGGATGCAGTTTAAGAGCATTGGTGCAGAAATGACTTCTTTCTGCACTTTAGGGATTCTATGATTTTCAACATATTCAAGTCTAAGTTTCTACAACACACTGGGCAGAGAATTTTAAAGAGTCACAACCTTTTGAGTAATTCCTCCTCATCTTGGACCTAAGTGGCATCTCATATTTTTAAATAGTGCCCCCTGTTCTAGATTCCTCAGCCAGGGAGAGCATCTTTCTTACATCTACTCTGTCTAACTCATTAAGTATTGTAAGTTTTAATTAAATCTTGTGTCATTTTTCAAAGCTTCAGAAAATACAGGCACAGTTGACATTAGTAATTACACATCTACATTTTCCAAATGCTCACCATTTAATAAACTCTCTGCACATCTGTTCTTCCTACAAAAATGGATAAATTCACAGGTTTACACATTATATTCTATCTGCTGTGTTCTTACTCATTCACTAAGCCTGGTCAAACATTCCTGAAGCCACTTTACAACTTCCTTACAACACATTTCACTTAGCTTAATATCTTCTGCAAATTTGGAAATATTTTACTAGCTCCCCTCCTCCAAATCATTGAGATATTGTGAAGAGCTAGTACCAAGTACCAATTGTGGTTCCCAACTATTTGCAGACTGCCAACGCGAGAATGACTAATTTATTCATACTCTATTTTCTACCTGTTGCCTATCATTGGTCCATGCCTCCAATCCCATTTGCTTTAAATTTTCCAACTAGCTTCCTGAGAGGGATTTTATGAAAAGTCTTTTGAAAATCTAAGTATACAACAACCATTGGCTGTCCTTTACCAATTTTATTAATAATATTTTCAAAAAAATCCAACAATTTATCAAACACAATTTCCCATTTGAAAATCCATGCTATTTCCAATCAGATCATTATTATCCAAGTGTCAATTTATCCCATCTTTTATAACGAATTCTAACATTTTCTCTAATATTGATGTAAGGCTAACAAGTCTCTGGTTCCCTCTCTTCTTTCTTACTCCCTTCTTAAACAATCGGGTTACATTTCTTATCTTCTAATCTGTAGGAATCCTTCCAGAAACTACAAAATTTTTAAAGATAATGTTAATATCCTGATTATCGGTAGCCAGGTCCTTCAACACGTTGGGATATAGACCATCATTTCTTTGTGATTTATCAATCTTTGGTAGTATTAATTTCTTCATATAATTTTCTTATTAACACGAACTTATTTCAGCTCCTCATTCTCCTAGTCCCTTAGATTTCTAACTTGGGGTGATTTATGGTCTCCTTCTCAAGTTGAAGTCAATCACCCATGACAATTGTTTTGCCCATGCTACATGATTCTCTCATTTCCTGATTAATAGCATGCCCACACTATCACCACTGTTTGTCTGTAAATAATTACAACCAGAGCCTACTGCCCACTGCTGTTTCCTAGCTCCACTCAAAAATTCCACACGTTGGAAAAACCATAGGAGATCCTTCCCTACTAATGAACTAATGCCATTTCCCATTAGCAATGTAACCCCATCTTTTTGCCTGTCCATCCTAAATGCTTGATATTTTTGAATATTCCGTTCTCAGACCTGGCTACTATGCAGCCATGTTTCTGTAATGGCAATTAGATTAAACTCATGTATTTCCATTTGTGCCTTTAGATCATTCAAGTAGAAACAGACCAAGGTAGACATACTTTTAATCAGCAATGGAATCAAAGATTATGGGAATAAGTGGAGTTGAGAGTTATCAGATCACCCATGAACTCAACCAATGGTAGAGCAGATTTGATGAGCTAAATGATCTTTTTCTGCTTTTATGACTTATGGTCTTATAGCAATACAAACGTAAATTGTTGTTAGCAACTTTCATTATCTAGTTACATATGCTATTTGTAGTGAGGTGAAAGATAGCCTCACCTAGATATCTAATTTTACACTGCAATGTAAGATGAAATATGGAAATAATTTCTGATGTGAAATAGAGGTTGGTTCAACTCAGTCGGGCAAGCTGGTAGTGCAGAAATAGGCAGAACTGAAATTACAAGATAATTCACTACTCTGGACTCAGTCAGTTTAAATTATTGACAGCAATCAATAAAAAAAAATGAATTCTATAAAAATAACCATCTCACAATATTAAAGATTTATAGGTCAAAGGTTTTCACTATCTAACTGTTTAAATATAATTATTTCCTTCTTCACCATTTTCTCCCCCTTTTGAGCACCTTTCCCAGCTCTCATTATTCATGCATGAGCTTCGACTGTGAGTGCCAGTGAATTGGTCAATAGCTTAAATCACAAAGCTCAGTCTCATGCTAACCCAATATTCACATATGAATGTTCCATTGGGACAACTAGATAGTAATTAACCCTTACCCAAGAGCATTTAAACCAACATTAATGTTCTTATCGTTCCCTTGCTGAGAGCTACACACAAGGGGACTGAACATGGGATTTTGTTGAACAATGCAGTTGCACTATTGATTAAATAAGCTTGCTGAGTTATGTTTATTTTGGGATGGAGGAAGTGGGTTAAATATGGCCAGTGCAACTTCAAGTTGATATTGCTAAATAACGCTTTTTGAAATACATTTTTCAAATAGAACAACTAAAAAAATCAAATTAAAAACTATTTTAAAGTACAATTAAATCAAATAAAAAACACAGACCAAGTTCAAACTAAAGAAAAACCTAATAACGATATTTTCAAGCATTGCCAGATATTTCAGTTAAGTTAAAGCAATCTGATATAAGTAATAATAATCTTTGTTGCATGAGATGAGTGAATCCTAAACATTGTTTTTGACTTATGATAAAAACACTACACTGGAAAGCACATTTTCTAGACAGGAATAATGTAAAAACAACTGTTGCAGCGAAACAGCCACTATGCCAAAATATAGATCTGAACTTTCTTTGATTACTAGCTTCAAACAAAAATAACTTGTTAATGCCACATGCAGACCATTAAAAACACCACAAGAAATCAAAAAGATATTTTTAGTTCTAATTTAGTTGGGTTCTGAGGAAGGGTCACTTGACCAGATACATTAACTCTGATTTCTCTCCACAGATGCTGCCACACCTGCTGAGCTTTTCAACTAGTTTCTATTTTTTGTCTCTGGTTTACAGCATCCATTGTTCTTTGGGCTTTTAAAAGATATTTTTGGTTGGGACTATGCTATGATCAGGCTGGCAGTGGAGGGTATGATGTGGGATGTAGTTGTAGTTAGAGGAAAGAAATGACAGATTTTGAACAGCAATGGCAAACTCAGTAGAACCTTCATCTTGTGCATAAATTGTATATACAAGTTATTCTGTCTTTTCCCCTGAATCCAGGAGCTTTGAATTGAACTAAGATGGGCTTTGTCTTAAATTTAAATTTTTTTCTTATCTATATCTTGTTATTAATATAGATGCCGTGGTGTGCCAAGTTAAACATTTTTAACTTTTTGCTTTGTAAAAAGTGAAAGTGAAAACATTGTACTGTCCTGTCATATTTAAATGGAATGCAGAGTAATTGAGAGGCTTTCTGTAACTCTGTCTTCAAGTCATTTACACATGTATCTGTACATCATTGCATTAGTCTTAAGTATGCAGAGGTATTTCAAGAGGACATATATTATCAAATTAAATCTATGATGTCTTTACAACACACCACACAGGCGCAAATCATAAAGGTCTTAATCATTTTTGTGTCAAGTAAGATAGTTTTGTTATGTTATCTTGATTTCTTTTCAAATTAGAACTTTATGGGGTAGTACTAAGTATTATCATTTAATGTCAAAGGGAGACTTGAGAAACCTATCATCCAACTTCCATCTTAAATAACTTTGATCAGAAAGAAAATAAACCAAAAACCTGAGGATGCTGGAAATCAGAACCAAAACAAACATTGCTAGAAAACTCTGAACTCAGGGAATTCTGCAAAAAGGTCACTGAAACTGAAACGCTAATTCTACTTTCTCCCAACAGATGCAGCGAGACCTATTGAGTGTTTTCAAGCAATTTCTGTTTTTAATTAGAAAGACACAGATGAAGCATGCACTGGTTCTCTGAAGGAATGGAAATTAAAAAGGTACATCCTTTCCAAATGGTGAGAAACACCTCCTTTAAAGTGGCTACTTGTCGTAAAAGTGGCAAAATATCAGTGCAACCATTCCTTTCAACTACAAGCTATGTAATCAGACTTAACAAGCAGCAGTAAAAAGCAGAAGGGGTGGGGGGGAAATCAAAACAAAAAGTATGGTTAATAAATATATTCAAAAAAATCTCAATAATACTCCAATTTCATTCTCTAAATGAGTTAATTCTGCACTCTTTATGAGCAAGGTTCCCTATTGAGACCAAGGGAAGTATAGAACTTACCATTACATGTCTTGCAGAAAAACAAAGAAAGTGCAATTCAATAGTGTATCTTCAGGGTTTGCATGTTCTCAAATATTTCATAGCCAATGAATTACTTCAGATATGGACTTACCATTATAAAGTAGGAAAATATGTAGACCTTCTTGTGCACTGCCAGACCAGACAAAAACTGAGGAGATAAACTATCAAAAATCTGTTTAACAATGTTGATGGAGGCATTAATTTGCTGGGGTGAGTGCAGGCTTGTTTCTTGGATATTTTTCTGTCCACCAGAGAAGGTACAATGGACCTTGATTTAATGCTGTATCTGAATGTTGGAAGTGTTATCATTGTGTATTCCCACATTGAAATGTCAGTGCAGATTTTGTCCTTTTTTTTTCTGCAGTATTCAAGCAATCCACTGACTCAGGTGGGAGAACTACCATTGAGCTAAAGCCTTCAATTTCCTGATCATCTTATGTCTATCACTACAAGATTGGTGAACCAGATAGATTATGAATTCCAGAAATTCATTTTACTCTTCAGTCATATCTTTAAATTAAGCCTGATTAACAGAATGGAGATCTGTTGGTTATAAGGAAGCTTTTGTTTTCCAGGGAAAAATGATACACAACAGACCCAAATTTGGGTTCAGACATTGGACTGATTTTTACTAAAAATTGGTGAAGGGGTGTCATTTCTGGGGACAAAAGTAGAAATTGCTGAATAAGCTCAGCCAGTCTGGCAGCATCTGTTGAGAGAAATCAGAGTGAACATTTTGGGTCGAGTGACCCATCCTCAGAACTGACAGTAGCTGAGAATTATTGGGGGGAGTGTGAATGATTGGGGGGTGGGGGGGGGGGGGTGAATGATAGGTGGGGATACCCTCTAAAGAGAGAGAAGAACAGTTGGACAAAGGGGGAATAATGATCTGCCGCGGAGGGTGAATAGCAGGGTTCCCAAGAGGAAAATGATGTGCGTTCTTCCAACTGGTGCTGAGCTTCATTGGAGTGCTACAGCAAGTCTGAGACACAGACATTGGTCAGCGAACAGGGTGGTATATTGAAGTGGCAGGCAACTGGAAGCTCAGGGTCTTTCTTTGCAGACAGAATGCAGGCACGTCCTGGGAAGTGCTCACCCAGTCTACACTTCATTTCCACAATGTAGAAGACATCACATTGTGAGTAGCGAATGCAGTTGACTAGATTGTGAGAGATGCAGGTAAAGTGCTGCTTCATCTAAAAGGTGTGCTTGGGCCCTTGGATATTGAGGGGGCGAGGAGGTAAATGAACAGGCGTTACATCTTCTGCAGTTACAGGGGTAGATGCCATCGGGCAGTGGAATGTGTTGGAAGAAGAATGGATCAAGCTGTCCCAAGGGAACAGTCCCTGTGGAAGGGTGACAAGGAAGGGAAGGGGAATGTGTGCCTGGCGGTGGCATCTTGCTGGAGGTGATGGAAATGGTAGCGAGTGATCCTCTGGATGTGGATGTTGGTGGGATGGTAGGTAAGGGAAAGGGGAACCCTATTCAGTGTTGTGGGAGGGAACACAGGGAGTTGAGGGCCAAAGTGCAGGCGATAAGTCGGAACCAATTGAGGACCCGACCATTAATGGTGCGGGGGAAACCTTGGTTGAGGTGGTTGGTGGACGTTTCAGAGAGTTGTCAAAGTTGGCATTTCAGAGAATCCCTCATCAAAAAACAAATGCAACAGAGATGGAAGAACTGGTAGAATGGAATAGAGTGTTTACAGGAAGCAGGCTGTGAGGTTGTTTGGGTAAAAATGTGTCGTGCTAGACAAGCACAGCTGGTCAGGCAGCATCTAAGGAGCAAGTGAGTCGATGTTTCGAGCATAAGCTCTTCATTAGGAATGCTTATGCTCAAAATGCCGACTGCCCTGCTCCACAGATGCTGCCTGACTAGTTATGCTTTTCCATCGCCACACTTTTTGACTCTGATCTCCAGCATCTGCATCCATTGGACTGTTGCTGCTTTCCCCTACATATGGCTACATTCTACCAACTAAAGCTGCAGCAGGTCACAACACAGCTGCACAAATGGGCACAATAGCCCAGCGGAGGTGCTGCCCCGCACTCAGACCTCCATTTTACAGCTCCTCAAACATTCCTTCCAATATCAAGATAGGAAACCAGAGACTAAGCGATACACTGGCTAATAGCAGCCTTACGTCAAGGATGTGGCTGTCACTTACACCATTGCCACACAGGGTCAACACATCACCCTGGTATACAAACTGTGATACCATGAAGCTTTATACCCACCAATGATACAGCAGACCACAAGAAGCCATCCCCTCACTATTACACAAACTCAGTGAACTTTTACATTTTCTGAAGGTGAGCAAGACATTTGTCTACCGGGTGTACCACCTCCCCACTCACCAACTTGAATTACAGTACACAACATGCAAACTATATACTCAATCTTGGAGGTGTGGTCAATAGTGCAGTTCCCAGTGCTAATGGATACATTTGCCAAATAGCCAATTCTAATTCAATCTCCTGAAGGTGAATCTATTCACCATGCATCCCCTACTACCTCATCAGCCTATTTCTTTCCTTGCAGCAGAGATGCACACAAAAGGCACATGAGGGGGAGATCATTGGAGGTACATAGAACATTTCAGCGAAGTACAGGTCCTTCAATCCTTGATGTTGCGCTGACCTGTGAAACCAATCCGAAGCCCATATAACCTACACTATTCCATTATTATCCATGTTTATTCAATGACCATTTAAATGCTGTTAAAGTTTGCGAGGGCGTTTCATACCCTTCTACTCTCCGAGTAAAGAAACTACCTCTAACATCTGTCTTATATCTATCACCCCTCAGTTTAAAGCTGTCCCCTCATTCTAGCCATCACCATTTGAAGAAAAAAAGGCTCTCACAGTCCACCCTTTCTAACCCTCTTGTATATCTCTATTAAGTCACGTCTTAACCTTCTTCTCTCTAAGGAAAACAGCCTCAAGTCCCTCAGCCTTTTCTCATAAGATCTTCCCTCCATACAAGACAATATCCCAGTAAATCTCCTCTATACCCTTTCCAGTGCTTCCATACCCTTCCTATAATGCGGCGACCAGAACTGTACACAATACTCCAAGTGCGGCCACACCAGAGTTTTATACAGCTGCAACATGACACCATGCATGGTTCTGAAACTCTCTCCCTCTACCAATAAAAGCTAACACACTGTACGCCTTAACAGTTCTATCAACCTTGGTGGAAACTTTCAGGGATCATGTACATGAACACAGAGATCTCTCTGTTCATCTAGTATATCAAGAATCTTACCATTATCCCAGTCCTCTGCATTCCTGTTGCTCCTTCCGAAGTGAGTCACCTCACACTTTTCTGCATTAAACTCCTTGCCACTTCTCAGCCCAGCTCTGATGCTTATCTATGTCCTGCTGTAATCTGCAACATCTTTGCCAATACAGAAGACATCACACTGTGAGCAGCGAATGCAGTAGTCCACCAACTCCACTGACCTTATTGTCGCCCGCAAATTTACTAACCCATCCTTCTGCGGCCTCATCCAGGTCACTTATAAAAATGACAAACAGCATTAGCCCCAAAAGGGATCCTTGCGGTACACCACTAGTAACTGAACTCCAGGATGAACATTTCACATCAATCACCTTCCTCTTTCTTTTATAGCTAGGCAATTTCTGATCCAAACCGCTAAATCACCATCAATCCCAGCGTCCGTATTTTCTGCAATAGCCTACCATGAGGAACTTATCACACCCTTTACTGAAATCCATATACATCACATCAACCGCTTTATCCTCATCCACCTGCTTGGTCACCTTCTCAAAAAACTCAATAAGGCTGGTGAGGCATGACTTACCCTTTACAAAACCATGTTGACTATTCCGAATTGAATTATTCTTATCTCTTACAATCCTTTCTAAAACTTTACCCACAGCCGAAGGAAGGCTCACTGGTCTACAATTACCAGGGTTGTCTTTACTTCCTTTCTTGAACAAGGGGACAACATTTGCTATCCTCCAGTCTTCCGGCACTATTCCTGTAGACAATTATGACAAAGATCAATTGCAAAGGCTCTGTAATCTCCTCCCTGGCTTCCCAGAGAATCCTAGGATAAATCCCATCCCACACTTTTCAGAATTGCTAACACCTCCTCTTCATGAAACTCAATACCTCTAGTCTAATAGCCTGTATCTTAGTATTCTGGATTAGTGGTGCTGGAAGAGCACAGAAGTTCAGGCAGCATCCAAGTAGCTTCAAAATCGACATTTCGGGCAAAATCCCTTCATCATTCCTGAATCCAGAATCTGGTTTCCAGCATCTGCAGTCATTGTTTTTACCTTGTATCTTAGTATTGTCCTCAACAAAATTGTCTTTTTCCAGTGTGAATACTGATAAAGGGCTTATGCTCGAAACGGCGACTCCCCTGCTCCTCGGATGCTACCTGACCTGCTGTGCTTTTCCAACATCACACTCTTGAGTCTGATTCCCAGCATTTGCAGTCCACACTTTCTCCTAATAATCAAATTGTGGTCACTATCACAAAAGTGCTCACCTACCTCCAAATCTAACACCTGACCTGGTTCATTAGCCAGTATCAAATCCAATGTGGCCTTGCTTCTTGTTGGCCCATCTACATACTGTGTCAGGAAACTCTCCTGCACTTGCAAAGCTGGAGAAAAACTGACCCATCTAAAATATCCAGCTATAGCATTTCCAGTCAATTTTTGAAAAGTTAAATCCCCTGTAAAAACTACTCTTTTACTTTCACTCTTATCCAGGATCATCTTTACAATTCTTTCCTCTACATCTCTGGAACTTTTCAGCAGCCTATAGAAAAGTCACAACAGGATGACCTCTCCTTTCCTGTTCCTAACCTCAGCCCACACTACCTCAGTAGATAAGTCCTTATCAAGCGCCCTCAGCAGTGGGTCTCACTCCCGAGGACCACATTCATAAAATTATGTAATCCTTGTAGAACAGATAGAAGCCATTTGCCCCATCAAGTCTGCACCGATCCTCTGAAAAGCATCCCAGCTTGTGCAACCCTGGATATTACAGGGCAATTTAGCATGGCTAATCCAGCTAACCTGCACACTGCAGAACTTCCCAGTGGAAGAAATAGCCATAGAGATCACAAGGGCCCTTTCCAGATAATGTGTGGGCAATAGCATACCCCCATTCCAAGTGAACAGAATTATATAGGTATCATTTTTGGGAATAATCTGGTAGTCATCATCATGGTGTTGGGACTTTAGAAACTGTTACACTGATTTTGTGGGCAATTGATGGTGGAAAGGTTGTACCCAATGCATCATGGTAGTCTAATCTTATAACAGACCAAGAAATGGATATAAATTTGCAGAGATGTCAATGAGGAACAATGAAAGGTATCATAAATAAAAATCACGCAACACCAGGTTATAGTCCAATGAGCTTATTTGGAAGTACTAGCTTTTGGAGCACTGCTCCTTCATCAGGTAGCTAGTGGGGCAGGATCATAGGTCACAGAATTTATCGTAAAATTTACTAAATGCTTTACTATAAATTCTGTCCTATGATCCTGCCCCACTAGCTACTAACAAAACACAGCGCTCCAAAAGCTTGTACTTCCCAATAAACCTGTAGGACTATAACCTGGCATTGTGTGATTTTTAAACTTTGTCCACCCACAGTTCAACACCGGTACCTCTACATCCAGAGTTATCATGCCTGTCTTTGCAGAGTTGATTAGTCAGCTCTAGTTCAATTGACTAATGCCCCATTGGTAACAGATTTTCACTCATGATCTGTGTGTGTTCAGGAACCACACCCTGTCACCTCCACAATTCAGAACCTGGATTCTTGGCACTGGCCCTGAAAGGGGACTCTTGGTGGCTATTGACCCAGAGCTTGGGTTCTTGACAGTGGCAGAGCCTGGAGCAGACGCTCCTAGTGGTGGTAGCCCAGAGCAGGTCAGCATCGGCATCAGGATCTTCTTGGTATTCAGCATCATCGTTGCTGTTCCTGCAGTGGGACTCCTTGAGGATTGGAATATCTTGCAGAGGTCTTGCAGAAGCCCTGAAGCTGTGCTTGACACCTCAATTTGAACAGAAGATGAATCTTATTTCAGAAAATTTCTTTTTATCCTTACTGCACCTCAAAATGGCTCTGGATTGTGGCAACAAAACACTTTTCACTGTATCTTCAAAATATATGTGATCATAAATAAGTCATGAATCATTATTATCCCCAATGCAGATTAAGAAAATTGCTTAACTTATTTTCCAGTAAAGGTAATGTAAAACAATCCTCATTTTCAAAGTATGAGATCAATTTTGAGTTCTCGCCCACTGTGTTCATGGCTCCGACAAACTGGTTTGCACAAGCTTCCAAACTCAACGTGACTGTCAAATAGTATGCTGACTGCTTCCGTGGTCTTTGTAATGGAATTGACTTACTTACTCGCCAGATCATTATCTATCTCTTTATGAAGTCTGCATGCATGGCCATCTATCCAGAGGGAGAAGCTAGTAAACAACCAGTAAATTAATGCATTGGTCTTTGGGCAGCTCCCTTTTGAAGTATATAAGGCGATTCAGACCAGAATGCCTTATTCATCAGTTTTTCTGGGTGCCTTCATTCAGAGCTGCTATAGGTGGCAAAATCGAGCTGTTTGCCTCTATCTATAGAGCTAAGGAACACATGTTTCTTCCAAGACTGCCAGTTCTCTGTGTTTCAATGTCCCATAGTATATGGTTGTTCCAACATTAATCACAAATTAAGAACATACAATAAATGAATCCAACATGTGTTTGCAATATTTTTGAATATTTGTGACCTTTGTGGTGAAGTTTACTGTTTCTTCAAAGCTAAGTGTTAAAACATTGAGAAACAGAATACTATCCAGTCCAAATGAAAAGGACATAATCATTTAAAGGTGAGAGTTAAATTTTAAGTTTGGATACGGAGGAAAATGACTGGCGTCAATCAAGTGAAGCAAAATCAATGTGGAAATAGAAAACAGACTTTGTGAGCAAATGATGTGGTAGGACTGAAAACAAAAAATGCTTGAGATCACAGTGGGTCAGGCAGCATCCACGGAGAGAAAGCCCAGTCTAGATGACTCTTCATCAGAGGAGGAGGAGGCAGCATTTATGCAAAAGAACAAAAGGGGGCTGAGATACTGTGGGAGAAATGATGTTGATAGTGCAGATTAAGTGATTGGAATGTGAGAATGACAGAACAATGGTATGTCTAACTGCCAGACTGGAAAGAGCAGACCACTGAGAGGGGCAGGAGATGGGAGGGTTGGAGTGTTCCACAATTGGAAGGCGTCGATCTCAATATTGAACCTAGAAGGTTGTAAAGTGAAGATGAGATGTTGCTCTTCCAGTTTATGTTGTGATTCGCTGGAACATTGCAGCATGTAGAGGACAGGCATGTGGGCATGGGAGCTGGACACTGTGCTAAAATTATTGGCTATGGCAAGGTCAGGGTCATGCTTGCACACAGACTGGAGGTTTTGTGCAAAGTGGTCACCCAGTCTTGCCAAAATAGAGTAGGCTGCATTGGGTGCAGTGAATACCATACACAAGATTGGAGGAGGTACAGGTGAAATGCTGTTTCACCTGGAAAGAATATTTCAGCCCTTGGATGGTGAGCAGGCAGCAGGTGATGAGCTAGGTGTTGCACCTTCTGAGGTTATGTAGGAAGGTGCCTTAGGAAAAATGGGTGGTGTTGGTGGTCGAGGGATAGATTAGCGTGTCCCAGAGGGAGCAATCCCTGCAAAATCAGGATGGGGAGAGTTAAGGAAAGTTGTGTTTGCTGGTGGCATTCTGCTGGAAGTGTCCAAAATAGCAAAGAATGATCCTTTGATTGAAGTGGCTGGTGGGATTAAAAGTGAGGACAAGGATGACCCAATCACGCTGTTGTGTGAGAGATGGGAAGGGGCAAGGGTGGAAGCATGGATGATAGGACAGGTGCAGTTGAGGGCCCTGTCAATCACAGTAGGTGGGAAACTCCAGTTACGGAAGAAGGGCTTGACCTTGGAGTTCAGGCTCATAGTGCCTTGAAAGTGGAGTTGCAGGTAGATAGGATCGTGAAGGCAGCATTTGGTATGCTTTTTTAAAAATTAGTCAGAGCAGAGTATAGCACTTGGGAGGTCATGTTGCGATTATACAGGATATTGATTAGGGCACTTTTGGAATATTGTGCCCAATTCCAGTCTCTCTCTGATCAGAAGGATGTTGTGAAACTTGGAAGGGTTCAGAAAAGATTTACAAGAATGTTGCCAGGGTTGGAGGGCTTGAGCTGTCAGGAGAGGCTGAATAGGCTGGGGCTGTTTTCCCTGGAGCGTCAGAGGCTGAGGGGGTGATCTTATAGAGGTTTATAAAATCATGAGGGGCATGGGTAAGGTAAATAGACAAGGTCTTTTTCCTGGGGGTGGGGAATCCAGAACTAGCGGGCATAGGTTTAGGGGTGAAAGGTCGCTCTTAATCTTTCCCCCTTAGGGGCAACGTTTTCATGCAGAGGGTTGTGCATGTATGGAATGAGCTGCTGGAGGAAGTGTTGGTGGCTGGTACAATTACTCTGTTTAAAAGACATCTGGATTAGTATATGAATAGGAAGGGTTTAAGAGGGATATGGGCGAAGTGCTGGCAAATAGGACTAGATTAGTTAGGATATCTGATCGGCATGGACGAGTTGGACTTAAGGGTTTGTTTTCATGCTGTACATCTCTATGACTCTATGCTTGGTTTGATGGATGGCATGATTGTACATGCAGCTTACATGGCAATGGTAGCCCTACTTGGCATTTGAAAGTATTGTCCTGAGAGGACAGTACTTCATTATTTTTAATAACTAGTAACCAGGTTCAATACAGGGTAATCTCCCAGACTCAGCAAAATAAGACAGTACATTAAAGGATTCTGGAAACTGCAACTATCAAGCTAAACTAAGTAGCTTGTAGGGGATTTGAAATTTAATGTCACAAACTGTTGTCCATCATTCTGTTCCAGTATTCTCATTCCATGCCAAACAAATATTCTCCAATCTCATATAATAAATAGGTTACATCCTCAAGATAAAACAGACAATTGAAAACCTTGTTATTTTCAAGACATTTAAGTTTATGAGGTCTTAAATTAATATAAAACAACTTGGCTGCATCATGCACAATCAATTTCTTTCGTTAATGTGCAGATTATGTACAATTCTCTAATCATGTAGGTGTTCCTCTAAATTCAACCCCTGAAGGGTACTTTTCTACTGCTACAAAATGTCTATTTAGGCACAGAATCTCAGCTAGGACAGGAAAGTCCTTGACTAAGTGTATGCACTGAAGGCAGATCTGTGATACTCTCACTAGCTCTAGCAAGGATCAAGTGTATACAGTTTTAGGTACCAAAAGGTTACTGCGCACAAACAGACCTTCTTCTGATCACTCCCTTGAAAGATTTTCTCACTAAGTCCTGAGTTGAAGAGCTATCAAAGTTACCAGCAGAAACAACTGCAAATATCAGTTTAATTCCCTTGAATGATTGTGATAAAGGAGAAAACATTTCTTAAAAAGGCATAGTGAAAGACACATCCAAAAAATGAGTAAGGACAACCAATCAAACCAACATATCAGATGAAACTCAGTAAATCCAGGTAAACGCAGCTTTCAGATGACAATTTAACTTTCCTTTACAAGGGGCCTGATTGTGCTCCCTTTCAAATATATGCAATGCTAACGTTTTGGAATGGATTATACCATTCATACATTTGGAACAGGGAAGTCTTGCAAAGTTTAATTGTGTTTTAAAGCTATTCAGATGCAGGCAAGGTTCATGAATCCTCCAGCTACAAAATACTCAAGTGTACTCCCATTGCACTTCAGCGATCTTTTGTTTCAGTCCCATCTCAGATTGATATCTCCCATCAGATTGCACTGCAAGGGAAACTCCAACTGCATTCCCGTTCAATTATGAATATATAATCAAAGTATTATGCTAATAATAATGATAGAACATATGGCTAAAATTAGAGCTAAATTTCACATGTTCACGTGGTCCAATTACCCTTTAAAAAGTACATTTTGGACTGGACTTTTAGGGACCATAACATTTTTCAGCATTGTGATTTGTGAAACTGACAGGTCTAGTTGCTTGCTAGCTGTGGTTAGAAAACTGGGCTTGTTAATAGTCACTTAAGGCTAAGGGGTTGTATAAGATGGCCCCGAAATCTAAACAGGTGGCAGGTGACATTACAACAGCCTGGGGATGGCCTTCCAGGTGGAAAAAAAGGAAGAAGCTTCATGTTGTGATGTTCATTCTGCTTGCTTTGTGGAACAATCTTGATGCCTAGTGGTATTATCATTAGACTATTATTACAGAAACTCATATTTTGGGGACCCAAATTCGAATTCCACCACAGCAGAGTCATAGAAATGACAACGTGGAAACAGACCCTTTGGTCTAACCTGTCCATGCCAACCAAGTATTCTAAGTTAATCTCGTCCCATTTGTCAATGTTTGGCTCATATCCCTCTAAACCCTTCCTATTTATATGCCAAACCAGATGCCTTTTAAATACTGTAATTGTTGTAAGCCTCCACAACTTCCTCTGGCAGCTCATTCCATTCCATACAAGCACCACCCTCTGCATAGAAAAAATATGTCTCTTAAGTCCCTTTTAAATTTTCTCCCTCTCACCTTAAAGCTATGCCGCCTACTTCTGGATTCCCCCACTCCAGGAAAGATACCTTGTTTATTTACCCTATCCATGCACCTCATGATTTTATAAACTTCTGTAAGGTTATCTCTCGGCCTCTGACACTCAAGGCCCCTATTCAGCCTCTCCCTATAACTCAAACTCTCCAACTCTGGAAACATCTTTGCAAATTTTTTCTGAACCCTTTCAAAGTTTCACAATATCTTTCTGATAGGAGGGAGACTGGAATTGGACACAATATTCCAAAATTGGCCTAACCAATGTCCTGTACAGCTGCAACATAACCTCCCAAGTCCTATAATCCATGCTCTGACCAATAAAAGAAAGCATACCAAACGCCTTCTTCCCTATCCTATCTACCTGTGACTCTACATTCAAGGAACTATGAATCTGCAATCCAAGGTCTCATTATTCACTAACACTCCCCAGGACCTTACCATTAAGTGTATAAGACCTGCCCTGATTTGCCTTTCCAAAAAACAGCACCTCACATTTATTTAAATTAAACTCCATCTGCCACTCCTCTGCCCATTAGCCCATTTGAACAAGATCCTGTTGAACTCTGAGGTAACCTTCTTCAGGTGGAATTTGAATTTGACAAAAGAAAATCTGGAATTAAGAATCTACTGTTGACTGCTAGAAAAATCCATTTGGTTCACTATTATTAGTTAGGGAAGGAGATCTGCCATCCTCATCTGGTCTGGCCTATGTGTGACCCCACAGCCACAGACTCTTAACTCTGAAATGGCCTAGCAAGCTACAACAATCGCTATAAAGTCTCAACAAAGAAATGAAATTCGATGGAACACCTGACATTGACCAAGACATCGGAAATGACAATGACAGAAACAGCCCTGTTGACCCTGACATCTCATTCTTACTAACATCTGGGCTCATGCTAGAACAGTCTCATAGACTAGACAAGCAACAGTCTGTTACAGCCATACTCATTATACCTTACAGATACCACCGTCACTATCCCTAAATACGTCCTGTCTCTCTGGCAGGACTGACCCAGCCCAGTTTGAAGCACAGCGGCATACAAGCAAAAGGGATTTGCCCTGGGAGTCCTCAACATTGATTCTGGACCCCATTACGTCTCATGGCTTAACATGGGCAAGGAAATCTCTTGCTGATTACCACAGATAATCCTCCCTTAGCTGATGAATCAATAATTCCCCATGTTGAAAATCATTTGGAGGAAGCAGTGAGAACAGGAGGGCACAAATGTAGTCTGGGTGGGGATTTCAATGTCCATCAAGAGTAGCTTGATAGCAGCATTACTAATCAAGCTGGTTGGGTCTGAAAGGATATAGCAGCTAGACTAGGTGAGAGAATCAACAAGAGGTAAACACAATTTTGACCTCATCCTTACCAATCTGCAGCTGCAGGTGCATTTGTCCATGACAGTATTGGTAAGAGTGACCACCGCGCAATCCTTGTGAAGACTAAGGTCCACCTTCACATCGAGAATACCTTCCATCATGTTTTATGGCACTATCATCATGCTAAATGGGATCTAGCATCTCAAGACTGGATATCCATGAGGTGCTATGGGCCATCAACAGCAGCATAATTGTACTCCAGCAGAATCTGTCCCTCAGCCAATTATCATCAAATCAGACAGTCAAAACTCTGGCTCAATGGAGATTGCAGGCAGTATACAGAATCAGTATCAGGTCAAAAAATGAGGTGTCAACCTGGTGAAGTTACAAAACAGGACTACATGCATGTCAAACTGCACTAGCAGCAAGTGATAAACAGAATTAAGCAATCCAACAATCAATGTATCAGATCTAAGTTCTCCAGTCCTGCCATATCCGGCCATGGACATTTAAGCAACTGTCCAGAAATATACCCATTCTCAATAATGAAAAGAGCCCAACACTTCAGTACCAAAGATAAGGCTGAAGCATTTACGGCAACCTGCAGCCAAAAGTATCAAGAGGACAATACATTTCGGCCTCCTCCAGTGGTTACCACCACTACTGATAATAATCTTAAGCCAATTCAAAACATTGTGCATGTTGTGAAGACATGGATGAAGGCACTAAATACTGCAAAGGAAATATGCCTTGGTAACTTTCTGGCAATTGTGCTGAAGACTTGTGCTCCAGAACATGTCATTCCATCAGCCAATCTCTTCCAGTACTGTTACAACACTGACATCTATCCAACAATGTGGAAAATGGCTCAGGTATGTCCTGTACAAAAAAGCAGGACAAATCCAACCTAGCCAAATGCTGCCCCAGCATTTCACTCTCAATCATCAGTAAAGTGATGGAAGGTGTTATCAATAGTGCTAGCAAGCAGTACCTCCTTGGCGATAACCTGCTCATTGATTCTCATTTGGGTTCTGCCAAGGTCACTCAGCTCCTGATCTCATTAAAGCTTTACTGCCAACATGGACTAAAGGGCTGAATTCCAGTGCTGAGGTGAAAATGATATCAAGGTGGCATTAAGAAGTCTTAGCAAAACTGGAATCAATGGGTTTGGGGGGAAAACTCTCTGCTGGTTGGAGTCAGACCTGACACGTAGGAAAACGGTTGTGGTTTTTGGATGTCTGTAATCTCAGCTCCAGGACAGCTCTGCAGGAGTTCCTCGGGGTAGTATCCTATGCCCAATCATCTTCAGCTGTTTCAACAATGACTTTCCCTCTGTCATAAGGTCAGAAGTGAGGATTCCCACAGATGATTGAACAATGTTCAGCATCATCATAGATTGTTTCAGTATCAGACAAGTTATGATCAAATGCAAAATGCTTGAGCTGGCAAGTGGCAAATAATATAAGCACCACTCAAATGCCAGGAAATTACCATAACTAATAAAATATAATCCAACCATTGCTTCTTGACATTTAATACTGTTGGCGTCATTGAATCCCCAATGTGATCATCTTTAGGGTTACGATTGACCAGAAACTCAATTGAATTTGCCACATAAACACAGTGGCTGCAAAAGCAGGTCAGGAGCTAAGAATATTGCTGTGAGCAACTCACTTCTGGCTCCCCAAAGCCTATTCACCATCTACAAGGTACAAGTCAGGAGTGTTACAGAATATTCTCCACTTGACTGGATGGGTAGAGCTCTAACATCACATAAGAAACTTTACATCATTAAGGACAAAGGAAAGGATCTATTTATATTTGGAAGAGAATGGACTTATCAGTGATAGGCAACATGGTTTTGTGCAGGGGATTGTGCCTTGCCAACTTAATAGAGTTCTTTGAGGAAGTGACCAAGTTGATAGATGAAGGAAGGACTGTAGATGTCATATACGTGAACTTTAGTAAGGCGCTTGATACAGTTCCCCATGGTAAACTAATGGAGAAGGTGAAGTCACGTGGTGTACAGGGTGTTCTAGCTTGGTGGATAAAGAACCGGTTGAGCAACAGAAGGCAGACAGTGGTAGTTGGAGGGAGTTTTTCAAAATGGAGAAAGGTGACCAGTGGTGTTCCACAGAGGTCAGTACTGGGGCCACTGTTGTTTGTGTTATACATAAATGATCTGGAAGAGGGCACTGTTGGTCTGATCAGTAAGTTTGCAGATGACATGAAGATTAGTAGAGTTGCAGAATGCATAAGGGACTGTCAAAGAATAGGGGAGAATATAGGTAGCCGAGAGAGTTGGGCGGAGAAGTGGCACATGGAGTTCAATCCGGCAAATGTGAGGTGATGCATTTTGGAAGGTCTAATCCTGGAGTGAACCATACTGTAAACAGAAGAGTCTTGGGAAAAGTTGATGGGCAGAGATATCTGGGAGTACAGGTCCATTTTACCCTGAAGGTGGCTGCACAGGTGGATAGGAGTGTTCAAGGCGGCATATGGTATTATTGCCCTCATCGGTTGGGGTGTCGTGTTAAAATTGCACAAGACTTTGGTTTGGCCGCATTTAGAATACTGTGACAATTCTGGTCACCACATTACCAAAACGATGTGGACACTATGGAGAGGGTGCAGAGAAGGTTTACGAGGATGTTGCCTGGTATAGAAGGTGCTAGCTATGAAGAGGAGTTGAGTAGGTTAGAATTGTTTTCATTAGAAAAAAGGAGATGGAGGGGTACCTGATTGAGGTCTACAAAATCATGAAGGATATAAACAGGGTGGAGAGAGATAAGCTTTCTCCCAGGGTAAGGGATTCAATAACGAGAGTCACATGTTCAAGATGAGAACAGGGAAGTTTAATAGGGATACACATAGAAAGTACTTTACACAGAGGGTGGTAGGTGCCTGGAATGTGTTGCCAGATGTAGTAGAGGCAGGCACGGTAGATTTATTTAAGGTGCGTCTGGACAGATGCATAAGTAGGTGGGGAGCAGAGCAATACAAATGCTTAGGAATTAGGCGATAGCGTTAGCACGTGGAGGGCTGAAGAGCCTGTTCCTGGGCTGTAAATTTTCTTTGTTCTTTGTACAAAGCAACCACTGAATGGCACTACATCTACACATTCCACCACTGTAGTAGCTACCCGATGCACTACAGAAATTCATCAAACATCCTTAGGCAGCATCTTCCAAACCCATGACCACTTCCTTCTAGAAGGACAGGGGCAGTAGATACATGGGAACACTGCCACCTGCAATGCCCCTCCAAGGCACTCATCATCCTGACTTGGAAATATATGCTATTCTTTCACTATCACTGGGTCAAAATCCTGGAATTCCCTCCTTAAGGGCATTGTGGACCAACCTACAACATGTGGACTTCAGCAATTCAAAAAAAAGTAGCTCAGCACCACATACTCCAGGGCAGTTGGGCAGGGCAAGAAAAAAGTGCTGACCAGCCAGTGATACCCGCTTCCCACAAATGAGTTTAAAAAGCAGCCTGGGTTTATACCTGTTTAAATGACTCCTATTGAAGTGGGAACCTTTTTTTAATATTAGACTTGGAAAATATAGGAAGGGATAAATAAATCATATATGTATATTTTTAAAAGATAAAAAAGATCAAATATGTTGAAGTTGAAAGTCCAAATATCAAATAAGCAAATGATATGTGTAGGGCCTGTATCAGCTTGAAAGATGATGTGCTTGAATATTGCTGAAAATAAAAAGACACATTTTGTCAAACCTTTTTATTCAAGGTTTGTGTGAAGATTTGTAGCTCGGGTGCTCGTTGTTGTGGTTGTGTTCGCCGAACTGGGAATTTGTGTTGCAAACGTTTCGTCCCCTGTCTAGGTGACATCCTCAGTGCTTGGGAGCCTCCAGTGAAGCGCTTCTGTGATCTTTCCTCCGGCATTTCTAGTGGTTTGAATCTGCCGCTTACGGTTGTCAGTTCCAGCTGTCCGCTGCAGTGGCCGCTATATTGGGCCCAGATCGAAGTGTTTGTTGATTGAATCAGTGGATGAGTGCCATGCCTCTAGGAATTCCGTGGCCATTCTCTGTTTGGCTTGTCCTATAATAGTAGTGTTGTCCCAGTCAAACTCTTGTTGCGTGTGTGGCTACTAAGGATAGCTGTCGTGTCGTTTTGTGGCTAGTTGGTGTTCATGGATGTGGATCGTTAGCTGTCTTCCTGTTTGTCCTATGTAGTGTTTTGTGCAGTCCTTGCATGGGATTCTGTATACTACATTGGTTTTGCTCATGCTGGGTATCGGGTCCTTTTTCCTGGTGAGTTGTTGTCTGAGAGTGGCTGTTGGTTTGTGTGCTGTTATGAGTCCTAGTGGTTGCAGTAGTCTGGCTGTCAGTTCAGAAATGTTCTTGATGTATGGTAGTGTGGCTAGTTCTTTGGGTTGTGGCATGTCCTCATTCCGTTGTCTTTCCCTTAGGCATCTGTTGATGAAATTGTGGGGGTATCCATTTTTGGTGAATACATTGTAGAGGTATACTGCAGTGTGTTGTGGCCCTTTTGAACAGTGTCTTGATGCAATTTCTTTTGTGTGTGTTGGGGTGGTTGCTTTTGTAGTTCAGGACTTGGTCTGTGTGTGTGGCTTTCCTGTATACCTTTGTGGTGAATTCTCCGTTCGGTGTTCTCTGTACCATCACGTCTTGGAATGGGAGTTGATTGTCCACTGCATTGGACAGCTGGAACTGACAACCGGAAGCAGCAGATTCAAACCACTACAAATGCCGGAGGAAAGATCACAGAAGCGCCTCACAGGAGGCTCCCAAGCACTGAGGATGTCACCTAGACAGGGGATGAAACGTCTGCAACACAAATTCCCAGCTCAGCAAACAGAACCACAACAACCTTTTTAATCTTGCAATCATTAGGACCATGCACAAAGTAATAGCCGGCATGATGGAACAGTGGTTAGCACTGCTGCCTCACAGCGCCAGAGATCCGGGTTCAATTCCCGCCTCAGGCGACTGACTGTGTGGACTTTCCACGTTCTCCCCGTGTCTGCGTGGGTTTCCTCTGGGTGCTCCGGTTTCCTCCCACAGTCCAAAGATGTGCAGGTTAGGTGAATTGGCCAAGTTAAATTGCCCGTAGTGTTAGGTGAAGGGGTAAACATAGGGGAATGGGTCTTGGGTGGGTTGCGCTTCGGCGGGTCGGTGTGGACTTGTTGGGCCGAAGGACCTGTTTCCACACTGTAAGTAATCTAATTTAATCTAAAGGCTTGGCAGTTAACAACCAGTCATTATTAACTAGTACGTACTCTGCAACACCTCTACCGGAGTTCACTCATCGACCAATCAGCACTCTCTGCTCATATAGTATAAATGTCATTTCAACTTTACTTTGGTACGTGTAACTAATTACGCTGTGGAATTCAAGACAAAAAAACTTATAAAAATGTGTCTTTTTGTAGCAATACTCATGCACATGTACTACCAAATGGCAAACAATACAATTACTCAAATTTGGTTACAAAGCAGATACAGATATAATTGAAATGAGTATTTGGATTAAATGATCATGACACTTCAAAAGAAAACTTGGGTCCCTTTAATTTGGGACTTGCATTATTAAAGTTTTTGGTAATTTCACTTTATATAAATGTGATAATTGGTTGCAAACTAAACATAACCGATCTGGTCAAAGGCATTTGATGAGTACTCATCACAAGAAAAAAAGAATAATCGCACAACACCAGGTTATACCCTCAGTGGTGGTCTGACTGCAAAATTCCAAATAAACCGGTTGGACTATAACCTGGTGTTGCATGATTTTTAACTTTGCCCACTCCAGTCCAACACCAGCTCCTCCACATCACAGAAAAAGAATGGACCTGCGTTTTCTAGTGTACTTTCAATCTCTAAAATTAATAAATATTTTGACTAAAACACTTGGTAGTTACTTTATGGATGTCCTTATTCTTATACAGGTCATTTACAACAATCTCAAATACACTGATGTCAGTACAGTACTTCTTATGAGCCCTATACACTGAATGAATATAATAATATAATAGACAAAGTGAACAAAGTTTGTGAGAAGATTTGTAGCTCGGGTGCTCGTTGTTGTGGTTATGTTCGCCGAGCGGAGAATTTGTGTTGCAGACGTTTCGTCCCCTGTCCAGGTGACATCCTCAGTGCTTGGGAGCCTCCTGTGAAGCGCTACTGTGATCTATCCTCCGGCATTTCTAGTGGTTTGAATCTGCCGCTTCCGGTTGTCAGTTCCAGCTGTCCATTGCAGTGGTCGGTATATTGGGTCCAGATTAATGTGCTTATTGATTAAATCTGTGGATGAGTGCCATGCCTCTAGGAATTCCGTGGCTGTTCTCTGTTTGGCTTGTCCTATAATAGTAGTGTTGTCCCACTCTCAGACAACAACTCACCAGAACGAAGGACCCGATATCCAGCATGAGCAAAACCAATGTAGTGTACAGAATCCCATGCAAGGACTGTACAAAACACTACATAGGACCAACAGGAAGACAGCTAATGATCCGCATCCATGAACACCAACTAGCCACGAAACGACACAACCAGCTATCCTTAGTAGCCACACACACACAGATGACAAGCAACGTGAATTCGACTGGGACAACACTACTATTATAGGACAAGCCAAACAGAGAACAGCCACGGAATTCCTCGAGGCATGGCACTCATCCACAGATTCAATCAATAAGCACATCGATCTGGACCCAATACACAGACCACTGCAACGGACAGCTGGAACTGACAACTGGAAGCTGCAGATTCAAACCACTACAAATGCCGGAGGAAAGATCACAGAAGCGCCTCACAGGAGGCTCCCAAGCGCTGAGGATGTCACCTAGACAGGGGACGAAACGTCTGCAACACAAATTCCCAGCTCGGCGAACAGAACCACAACAGACAAAGTGAACATTTGGCTGATATGTTAACATAATACACTAATATTTAAATGTTAATCACCAACAAGGAACTGTGGTTGCACATGCAGGATAATCAAAACGGAGAGACGAATTATCAATATCCATAGAAAATTCAAACAATATACGGCATCAGACATTTCCAGAACCTTTATATTTTCTCAAATTAATGCTTGTATTTACTCATCTTATTTCATAATGAACACTTCAAAGAAAGGGGTAAAAATCTGCAGGATTCTGAAGCATCACCTTTTGAAACTGGAAAATGATTCCTTCCCTAGCACATAGTCCCTGATCTCAGTGATGAAAACTTTTACAAAGATGAAAAATCCTTAATAAAGAAACATGATATAAATGACCATATTAATACCAAATAATTCTGACTTTAGAAACTGTATAAGTGAGAGCATCAGAAAATTATTGAAATAGACAAAACACTTGTGATTTCAGAGACTTTATGGGAGTAGCGATACCTTCTCTGGAACAGTTCTGGCCACAAGCTGTCTGATAAACATAGAACATCTCTCGGGCTTGCTTCCCAGCTTGAAGTGGGGTCAGATAGGGGCACAAAGAGGAAGGAAAGGAGAAAAAAATAACAGGAAAGAAAGGATTGAAGAAACAAAAAAGGACAATGATGGGAAACATAAGTTAGAAAGAGAATTCAAGAAAGTTAGGATGTAATTTTAGCATTTTTAGTTGACATTTACTATAACCATATCATGAACATCCATCTAAGAATAGCATAACATGCAAGAATTTATCTTTAACTATGCTTTTTGCTTAAAGGTCATTTCTAACTGTAGATAAATTGTTCAAAAAACAAATTGCACTCAAAATTTTAAATGTGAATGAATTCACTTTGTGCCAAGAGTGAATTGAGACAACTGAAATTGTTTAAAATAAAAACTGTAATTTTGACACTTCACAATTTGTCCAAACGTTGAGTTTTTATAGAAAATGATTCTATTGGCATTGACAACTTTCTGAAGTGTCCATTCATCACAGTGAAGTTTAGATAATGGTTGTCAGGCTGGTCAGTTGGATCTTCTACGAGGAATCACTGCATTGTCACCATTGTTGGGGACACAATTTAGTTCAACACACATCCCTCCAATTCAGAGGCATTGAGTCTCATGATACTGCCTCAGCTGTGCTTAACTAAATTAGGACTAAGTTAGACTAAAATCAAGTCCAGGATATTTTGGTTGATTTCCTTTGGTACTACACCAGGCTATGCATTTATTCTTCAGGCCATCAGGGAAGATCACAATGTTTTCAGTTTTTTGATGTGTTTTTCATAGTTCCTTTTATAAAATCCATTCTGTCCTGAAGGACCCACTATATGCTTTGCAATAACAATTCTACTACAGAATCCTCTCCAATTTATTTGAAGAATAACTCAAATCACATTTCCTTCTAAAACAGATAGGCAAGGTAAAATAAAGATGGTTCTATTTCACTGCAGCCTTGATGATAATGCCAGAGGAGAATAATAGGTTTGCATGCCTGACAATCCAACTGATGTAGAGAGATAGGGGGCTCACCTGCGATAAAAGAACAGTAACAGGTATATCTCCAACAAAAATAACTTACAGAAATACCCCTTTTTGTGATTGAGACAATTTACCATTAAGTATATATATAGATATATAAATGTAAAATTAATCACACCAAACTCTTTAAATAGCCTGTTTTCCTGTCTTCAAATTTGGAACACATCATTTTGGTGAGCAACAAGTTAAAAACACGTAAAATGTGCACAAAAAAATGCTTAAATCAATGAAGAGCAGAACCTGTAAGTAACAGAGTCATTTAGTCACATAGCATGGAAACAGATCTTTCAATCCAACTAGCCCATGCTGACCACATTCCCAATATAAACTGGTCCCACGTACCTACATATCCCTCCAAACCTTTCCTTTTCATGAACTTATCCAAATGTCTTTTAAATGTTGTAAATGCACCTGTATCCACCACTTCCTCTAGCAGGTCATTCTACACACAAATCCACAGGGGAAACTTTTTTTTACACAATGTCCTATTTAAAACTTTCTCCTCCCACCTTAAAATATGACCTCTAGTTTTGAACACCCCCACTCAAGTGAAACAACCCTTGTTATTCACCTATCTTTACTCCTCAGCCTCCTATGCTCTAGTGAAGAAAACTCCTGGCCTATCTAGCCTATTTTTATAACTCAAACCTGCACTGTTAAATATTTTCTGAACTCTCTCCAATTTCATAATATCCTTCCTACAGCAGGGTGACAGAGCTGCACTTGGTACTCCAGAAGGGATCTCACTCATATCCTGTACAACCTCAATATGACATCGCAATTGCTATACTCACAGGTCTGAGCAATGAATGTAAGAGTGCTAAATGCCTTCTTAACCACCCTGTTGATCTGTGATGCCAATTTCAAAGAATTATGTGTCTGTACCCTTAGGTCTCTTTGTTCCACAACACAACTCAGGGCCTCACCATTAATTGTATAAGTTCTGCTCTTGTCTGCTTTACCTAAATGCAATACCTCACATTTGTCCAAATTAAACACTACTTGCCACTCCTCAACCCATTGACCGAATTGAGCAAGATCTTTGTAATCTCAGATAACCATCTTCACTTTTCACGCTACCATCAATTTTTCTGTCATCTGCAAACTTACTAACCATGCCTCCTGTATTCTCATCCAAACAGGGTTCTAACAAACCATTTTAATATGATACAGTATAGAGCTATTATTCTGCTTTTAAAAGAATAAAGACTTTTGAAGCTAACATTATAATTCAAACTCTAATAACAACCAAAATGACATCCTGTGGTCTTAATTAAATAAATTGCTTAATGGAAATAAATTGAGCAAACCAAATGAATATATAAATTCCATTTGGGTCACATAACATCTTCAATTCTAATTACGACTATCCTCATTTTGGGAATCTTCCCAAAAAATGAACTGACATGGTTAATTTAGCAAAGCTGCAATGTAAGTCTGAAATCCTGTCTGTTTGAATACTAACAAATCAGATCCTTAGATCGTTTTCAGTGAGTCATGGAACCAAAGCATGTTAATTCTATCAACATTGTGATACAATGCAATTGAATGCACTTCAGTTTAGAGAAAGATTTTTGAAACAGTAAATGAACACTACCAGGTAGCTCATTAAACACTTTCTTCATATCAAATAATAAATAATATTTTCAGTTGAGTCTTTGGAATAAAAATATAAATACAAGTTAAATGATATCTAGGCTTGGAATACAAACAAAAAAAAGTGCATGAAATTAATAGGTAACTCTAGAAGTTTTCAAAAAAAGTAAAGCATAAAATACTAAAAAGAGAAAAATATGAAGATGCAAATTCTTTCCATGCCAAGCAAGTATGCTAGGTATCCCAGGCTATTTGCTAACAAATGATATGAGTGTCTAGACTGGAGTTATTAGACAAGGAGTACAAATGTTACAGGTAATCTAATGTAATGAATATCTTTAAGTGACCAATATTGTTATTCATTGCATACCAGATTTACCAAACTTGATACAAAATCTAGTATACATATTTTGCAGAGCTCAATTACATATATTTCTGCCTTTATTTCTCAGATCATTTACACAGTGCAACTTAATTCAGAATGAGCAATCAATTGAATTTAACTAATTATAGAGAAATTATGGGCTGGAAGACTGTTAGTAATAACATAACTCAAAAGTCACAAAATGCATTTATTTAAATACTTCAAAAACATATGGAAATGATATTAATCTCTTAAATATGGTTCAATGAAAGCAATCTTATAACTATTGGCAAGTTTGGAACATTCAAAGCTAAGCAATAGAAAATTTAAAGATTTCATTGGGTCAGAGTCAGAGTTATACAGCATGGAAAAAGACCCTTTGGTCCAATTTCTCCATGCCGACAAGATATCCTAAACCAATTCCAGCATTTGGCCCATATTCCTCCAAACCCTTCCTATTCATATACCCTTCCAGATGCCTTTTAAATGTTGTAATTGTATCTGCCTCCACCACTTCCTCTGGCTGCTTGTTCCATATATGCACCCACTCTCTGCGTGAAAAAGTTGTCCCTCAGGGCCCTTTTAAATCTTTCCTCTCTCACCTTAAACCTATGCCCTCTAGTTTTGGACTTCCTTACCCCAGTGAAGCAACCTTGGCTATTCACCCTATTCATGTCCCTCATCATTTTATAAACCTCTATAAGGTCACTCCTCAGCCTCTGACACTCCAGGGAAAAAAAGTCCCCAGCAAATTCAACCTCTCCCTATTGCTCAAACTTTTCAAGCTGATAATATCCTTGCGAATCTTTTCTGAATACTTTCAATTTTCACAAAATCTTTCCTTTGGCAGGGAAACTAGAATTGAATGCTGTATTCTAAAAGTGGCTGGACCAATGTCCTATATATCGCAACAATGACATTCCAACTCCTAGACTGACCAATGAAGGCAAGTATGCCAAATGTTGTCTTCACCACCCTGTCTACCTGCGATTCCACTTTCAAGGAATTATGCACCTGCACCCCTAGTTCCCTCTGTTCAGGAATTTAAAATTAGAGCTATTTAAAAATGAGAATAGGAATCGATTCTGGGAATCCAGTTACCATTCCCAGCACTGGCATGTCCTATTGTGGAATAATGGCATAGGTAGCGAGCCACCCACATCCTTCACACCTCATCTGGCTGGTTCCACTTTAGTTGTAAACATCTTCCAGCTACCCCATAATTTTTGTGGAGTGAATCTGGCTTCACCATAAATTCACAGCCCCTCAGAGGAATAGAGAACCATCATCTGGATTCAGAGATCTTTTAGGAAAGTTAATTTGTAAAAAACCTTATCAATGTTCTCATACTAAACTGGGCCAAGGCCAATTATATCAAAATTAGGCTGGAGATCAGAAATGTGGATTGGACACAGCCATTTGAAAGGAAGTCCACATTTGATATGTGAGAGGCTTTCAAAGATAGGTTAGAGTGCAGGATAGGCATGTCCCGTTGAAGGCAAAGGATAGGAAGGGCAAGATTCATGAAACGTGGATGACAGGAGAAATTGTATGACAAGCCAAGAGGAAAAGGGAAGTGTACATAAGGCATAGGCAGCTAAGAACAGAACACGCCCTGCAGGAATATCGGAAGACTAGGACGAGTCTTAAACGAGGAATCAAGCAGGCTAAAAGGGGTCATGAAATAGCTTTAGTGGGCAGAATTAAGGAGAATCCCAAAGCATTTTATTCCTATATAAGAAGCAAGAGGGTAATGAGAGAAAGGATTGGTTAATTAAAGGATAATGAAGGAAGACTGTGTGTCAAACCTGAGAGAATGGATGACATTCTGAATGTTTACTTTGCATCAGTGTTCACTGAGGAGAGGAACATGATGAATCTTGAACTTAGAGACAGAAGTTTGATTAGTCTGGACCACGTTGACATAAGTATGGAAGATGTGTTGGGTAGGCTAGAGGTTATTATGGTGAACGAATCCCCAGGACCGGATGGGCTCTATCCCAGGTTGCTGAGGGAGGTGAGAGAGGAAATAGCTGGGGCCCTGATAGATATCTTTGCAGCATCCTTAAAGACAGGTGAGGTGCCGGAGGACTGGAAGGTTGCTCATGTTGTCTCCTTGTACAAGAAGGGTAGTAGGGATATTCTGGGTGACTACAGACCAGTGAGCCTGACGTTGGTAGTGGGAAAGTTGCTGGAGAAGGTACTGAGGGATAGGATCTATTTATATTTAGAAAAGAATGGGCTTATCAGTGATAGACAACATGGTTTTGTGTAGGGGAGATTGTGCCTTACCAATTTAATAAAATTCTTTGAGGAAGTGACCAAGTTAATAGATGAAGGAAGGGCTGCTGATGTCATATACATGGACTTTAGTAAGCCGTTTGAGAAGGTTCCCCATGGTAGACTAATGGAGAAGATGAAGTCACATGGTGTGCAGGATGTTCTAGCTAGGTGGATAAAGAACTGGTTGAGCAACAGGAGACAGAGAGTAGTAGTTGAAGGGAGTTTCGTGGAATGGAGAAAGGTGACCAGTGGTGTTAAGCATGGGTCAGTGTTGGGGCCACTGTTGTTTGTAATATACAGAAATGATCTGGAAGAGTGCACTGTTGGTATGATCAGCAAATTTACAGATGACACAAAGATTGGTGGAGTAACAGAAAGCATAAGGGACTGTCAAAGAATACAGGAGGTTATAGATAGACTGGAGAAGTGGCAGAGGATTTCAATCCAGACAAATGTGAGGTGATGCATTTAGGCAAGACTAATTCTAGAGCGAATTATACGATGAACGGAAGAGCCTTGGGAAAAGTTGATGAGCAGAGAGATCTGGGAGTGCAGGTCCATTGTACCCTGAGGGTTGCTGTACAGGTGGATAGAGTGGTCAAGAAGGCATATAGTATGCTTGCCTTCATTGGACGGGGTATTGAATATAAGAGCTGGCAAGTCACGTTAAAACTGTACAAGCCAGTTCAGCCGCATTTAGAATACTGTGTACAGCTCTGGTCGCCACATTACCAAAAGAATGTGGATGCTTTGGAGAGAGTGTAGAGAAGGTTTATAAGGATGTTGCCTGGTATGGAAGGTGCTAGCTATGAAGAGAGGTTGAGTAGGTTAGGTTTGTTTTCATTAGGAAAAAGAAGATTGGGGGTGACCTGATTGAGGCTGACAAGGTCATGAACGGTGTAGATAGGGTGAATAGAGACAAACTTTTTCCCCAGGGTGAAGGATTCAATAATGAGGGGTCACACTTTCAAGGTGAGAGGTGAAAAGTTTAAGGGGGATACACGCAATGTACTTCACAGAGAGGGTGGTGGGCGTCTGGAACGCATTGCAAGCAGAGGTGGTAGAGGCAGGCACGGGAGATTCATTTAAGATATGTCTGGACAGATGCATGAGTAGGTGGGGAGCAGAGGGATACAAAAGCTTAGGAATACAAATGCTAAACGACAGGTTTAGACAGTAGATTTTGATCAGCTCAGGCTTGGAGGGCCGAAGGGCATGTTCCTGGGCTGTAAATTTTCTTTGTTCTTTATTCCTCATGGCCCCTCATACTCTCGCCATAAACCCCAATGCAAATTTCAGTCTCTACCATGTCCATTCACTTATTATGAATATAAAAAAGGTATTTGGTGAAGTGCGGAGTAAACAAATATCACCCATTCGAAAATATTCAATTAAAAAATATGTATCTATTGCTCCTACAACCATATGAAAATGTCAGTCATGTCTCAGTGGTTAGCACCACGGATCCCCAGGTTTAACTCCAGCCTTGGGTGACTGTCTGTCTGAAGATGGACTGCATCTGCATTGGTTTTCGCCGAGCATTCTGGTTTCCTCCCACAATCCAAAGATTTGCAGCTTAGATGCACTGGCCACATTAAATTGACTTTAGTGCCCAGTGATAAGCGGGCTAAATGGTTTAGCCATGGTATTTACGGGGTTATGGGGATCAGGTAAGAGGTTGGGTCTGGGTGGGATGCTCTTTGGATGACTGGTGCAGACTTCTTGGACTGAATGGCCTCTTTCCGCATTGTAGAGACTCTATGAAACTGTAAATAACAAAGGCTTCAAGAACAGCATGTCTTTTAATTTAGTGCAAATTAATATTGAGACTTTGACAAAACAGGTAACAGAAAGAACTTATTGCAATTACACAAAGATTTCAACCATTCACTTTGCTTGTCAAAATGGAATTCTTACTGAGCTCATGCTTTTATTAGTGAGGGCTCTCAGCCAAACAAGCATAATGAGAACAGGTGGAAATCCTGACAATATTTTTCTCTCAAAGAATATTTTTAATTTAATTTTCCTCAGCAGTTCCACACTTGTCATATAGCTCATTGGTTATGCACATCGTGCGTGGTTGATTGGTCATGAAAGGGTCATACAGTAGTCCCCGCACACCCACTGAGGATATGTTCCGAGACCTACTGTGGAAGCCCAAAATAGTGAATAGGAACAAAACCCATTCATTTAAATGGGAACTTCACCTTCCTGGCAGCTCCCCGGTCCCAGAATGTTCCCTGTAATATGTTTGGGCCTCGATAAACCATGTGTATTAAAACTGCGGAAAATGATTCCGCAGACACGACAACTGCCCATTATATCGATAGGATAAGTACGAGAGAAGAGGGCAGAGAGAGGAAAGAGAATCTAAAGGACTGAAGGTTAGAGGGCACGATTAAATCGCAACTGGAACCACTTGCTCGATCCCATGAGTGTCTAGAATCTGCTTTTGGAGTCACATAACCCTGACCACTTTAAATCAAATTGGTCGAAGTAGTCAGGAAAGGTCCGGACTCAAGCTACCTGGTTGCAAAAATACAGTCTTTGAAGTTCAAAATTGATATTGTTGATGCCTTTTGAATGAAAAATGTTTCTTCAGGTCTTGTTTGCATTTGCTTTCACAACATTGCTACAATTTTACAACTGATCACAAATTTCATGGTTAGTATTTTTAAAGAAAAGATTCATGGTTCAAAACATTGCAAGAAGACTTAGTGCTCAAAAGATTAATGTAAATATAAAAGGCCTTGTTTCGAAATGGGACTCAATGTGACAAATTGGGACTAAGAACACTCACATGCAAACTTACCTATTATATCAAACCAAAGAGGTATGTTACTTGGTAGAACTGTGACCACACCAACAATTTCATTCACTCTGTCACTTTCCATCACTGTAAAGTTGTAAAATGGTTCATCAAAACTAAGAGGAATGGGAGATGGTTCCGGTTTCTTAATCCATTCAATATGCAAACGTGCAGTAGAAGACTTTTGTGGTCTTCCATTGTCCACTGCCTTAATCTGAGCATTAAAGATTAATGAAAACAAAACAAACAAAAGTAAGTATCATGTCAGCAAATGAGTTCCATTGTTCTAAAGGCAACAGATATTCTACCTGAAATGTCCATAACAATGAAAAGTTTGACATTAAGATTAACATTTATTAAACTCAATTTTGAACTCAAGTTAATTTTAGAACATATCGCAACACATAACAGCAAAGCAGAAGTTTGTAAAATGACATCAGATTTAATAGTATTGAAGTAGTATTTGAATGCCTACTGTATTCAGTTTATAAATTTATAATGTTAACAATAGTGGGGTTAACATGCCAGAGATATTAGAGATAATGCAATACCAATGAAAGGGCAACAGGTTTGACCTTGTCATAACAGGTGAAGATTTAGGATATTGTTGCATTTGTCACATTTTTCTACAATTCTTTAATTGCACTATTGATTCATTCAATTCAATGGGAACTCCTGGGAAAATTCATCTCTGGCGCCTGAGTAATAATTAGCATAGTCTTATTCTAAAACCAAACGAATTTCAATTTCCAACCAGTAGTGGTGATTTATTGTTCCCCCATTTAATCAAAGGATCTGAAATGCATATTTCAAGGCCTCTAAACTAACTTGCTGCATTCAAAGACTGCATCCCCACAACTCCACCTTTCTATTCCTTTATCTCCTTTAAAATACTACTGGATAACTGATTTTGCCTCTCCTCATTCTTCCGAGTAAAATCTATTAATTTTTAATTCTCTACATTAAGTTTCATCTGCTATGTTTCTGATCATTTTAACTCTCTAAGTCCTTAAGTCTGTCACCATCCACTTTTATTGCTTATTTCATTTACAAATAGGCTTAACATGCAAATTTTGAAAATATTGAGAGTATACCAATATTCAGATCATTAATATATACCAAAAGTATCAGGGGTCCTAATACTGATTTCTGCATAACAATGTGCATCATTTCCAGTTTTCTGTGCCCCAGCCAAATTTGTATCTATGACATCGTAATCCATTAAATCCCACTGGATCCCATTTAATTAATCCCATTTAATTATGGTGACAGGCCTGTTCTGTGACACTGTCACATTCCTTCTGAAATTACAAAGTTATTTCATCAAAAAACTTCATTACGTTCATGGAACTTAATTTGCAGTTAACTGGCTGGACAGGGCATTGGTTAGGCCACTTTTGGAATATTGCATGCAATTCCGGTCTCCTTCCTATTGGAAGGATGTTGTGAAACTTGAAAGGATTCAGAGACTTACAAGGATGTTGCCAGGTTTGGAGGATTTGAGCTTTTGAGAGAGGCTGAATAGGTTGGGGCTGTTTTCCCTGGAACGTAAGAGGCAGAGGGGTGACGTTATAGAGGTTTATAAGTAATGAGGGGCATGGATAGGATAAATAGACAAAGTCTTTTTCCTGGGGTGGGGGAGTCCAGAACTAGGGGGGCATAGGTTTAGGGTGAGAGGGGGAAGATATAAAAGGGGAAAGATATAAAAGGGGAAAGATATAAAAGGGAACTAATGGGCAACCTCTTCATGCAGAGGGCAGTGCGTGTATGGAATGAGCTGCCAGAGGAAGTGATGGAGGCTAGTACAATTTAAAAGGCATCTAGATGGGTATATGAATAGGAAGAGTTTAGAGGGATATGGGCCAAGTTCTGGCAAACGGGGCAAGATTATGTTAGAATATCTGGTCGACACGGACAAGTTGGACCAAAGGATCTGTTGCTGTGCTATACATCTCTATGGCTAAGACGACCCAGAAGGGGTCATGAGATGTTTTTGGCAGGTAGGATTGAGGAAAATCCTAAGGCCTTCTATAGGTATATCAGGAATAAAAGAATGACTAAAGTAAGATTAGGGCCAATGAAAGATAGTAGTGGAAAGTTGTGTGTGGAATCTGAGGACATAGGAAGAGTGCTTAATGAATACTTTTTGTCAAGATTCACATTGGAAAAGAGCAATGTTAGTGAGAATACAGAGATACCAGGCTACAAAATTAGATGGAATTGCGGTTGACAAAGAGGAGGTTTTAGCAATTTTGGAAGATCTGAAAATAGAGACGACCCCTCGGCTGGATGGGATTTGTCCTTGGAATCTCTGGGAAGCCAGGGAGGAGATTGCAGAGCCTTTGGCTTTGATCTTTATGTCATCATTGTTGACAGTGTAGTGCCAGAAGACTGGTGGAAAGCTTATGTTGTTCCTTTGTTTAAGAAGGAGAGTCAGGACAACCATGGTAATTAGAGACCAGTGAGCCTTATTTTGGTTGTGGGTAAGGTGTTGAAAAACGTTAAGAGATAGGATTTATAATCATCTGGAAAGGAAAATTTGATTAGGGATAGTCAACATGGTTTTGTGAAGGGTAGGTTGTGCCTCACTAACCTTATTGAGTTCTTTGAGATGGTGATAAGACAGGTGGATGAAGGTAAAGTGGTTGATGTGGTGTATGTGGACTTCAGCAAGGTGTTTGATAAGGTTCGATATGGTAAGCTATTGCACAAAATATGGAGTTTCAGGACTGAATGTGATTTAATGGTTTGGATCAGAAATTGTCTAGTTGAAACAAGACAGAAGGTGGTGGTTGATGGGAAATGTTCATCCTGGAAATTAGTTACCAGTTTTGTGCCGCAAGGATCTGTTTTTGGGCCACTGCTGTTTGTCATTTTTATAAAAGATCTGGATGTGGGCATAGAAGAATGGGTTAGTAAATTTGCTGATGATACTAAGGTAGGCAGAGTTGTAGATAGTGCCGAAGGATATGGTGGACAACAGAGGGATATAGATAATATGCTGAGCTGGGCTGAGAAGTGGAAAATGGAGTTTATTGCGGAAAAGTGAGAGGTCATTCACTTTGGAAGAAGTAACATGAATGCAGAGTGCTGGGTTAATGGCAAAATTCTTGGCAGTGTAGATGAACAGAGAGATCTGTGTCCTGGTGCATAATCCTTGAATGCTGCCTCCCAGGCGGATAGGGTTGTTAAGAAGGCATATGGTGTGTTGGTGTTTATTGGTAGGGGAATTGAGTTCTGGAGCCACTAGGTCATGCTTTAGCTGTACAAGACACTGGTAAGGCCGCACCTGGAGTATTTCAATGAAGTGACTAGAACTGCACATAGGAAGGATGTGGAAGCACTGGAAAGGGTTCAGAGGAGTTTTACTAGGATTTTGTCTGGTATGGAAGAAAGGTCTTATGAGGAAAGGCTGAGGGAACTGAGGCCGTTTTCATTGGAGAGAAGAAGTTTGAGAGATGACTTAACCGAGACGTACAAGATAATCAGAGGGTTAGATTTTCCTTGGATGGTGAAGGCTAACATGAGGGGACATTGCTCTAAATTGAGGGGTGATTGATTTAGGACAGATATGGGGTAGTAGACTCACCAATGTTAAGGGCTTTTAAATGGGCATTGGGCATGCATATGGATAATAATGGAATGGGGTAGGTTAGATGGGCATCAGATTATTTTCACACGTTGGTGCATCATCAAGGGATAAAGGCCTGTACTGTGCTATGTTCTATGACTCTATAAATCCACTCTGGTGCTCATTTATTAGCCCATACCTCTCCAAGTGTCAATCAATTTTCTTCCAGATTGATACCTCTGGGTCTCATTGATGCTGGACTTACTGGTCTGCAGTTGCTGAATTTATTCTCCTCTCACTTTTAAACAGGGCTGGAACGTTTGCAATCCTCCAGTCCTCTGTGACCTAACTCTCACATTTAAGCAGTTAAATTGTTATCAAAGCCTCCAGCCCTACATCCTCAGTAAACAGTGGCATTGCAGCTGAACTGGGTAACTGTTGTGCTACTAGGACTGACCGTTTTTCTTAAACATTTCCTCTTCATCTTTATCCTATTCAATAGCACTAAGATCTCCTCCATTACTGTAACAAAATTGAGTTTTTAGTGGAGCAGATGCCAAAAAAAAAACCAGAACTGGTATTTCTCAAGGAAATAGGTCTGAAATAATTTCCCAATTCTATTAGCAACAAACACAGAAAGTAGGTTGTGTACTCCCAGTTAGGAAACGTATTCAGTGAAGTTGTAGGTCGTGCTTCTTTAAACCTGGAAAAGTGCACACTATTACTTCTCATCTCTAGACTTTAATTAGACGTAATACAGACAATTAAAACTGTCCAAGTGAAACATATGTTAATTAATTTTAATGACAACTGTGCAAATATATTTGGCAAATAAACTTCCATAATAGTAACTTCTATGTATACCTATAATCAATGCCATTACCCAATCTCAGAGCTACACTCTGATTACAATCATTACTTTGGGTGGGCAAATGCATTGCAGATGCAGTTTAATGTGGAAAAAAAAATGGTTATTCACTTTGGTAATAAAAATAGGAAGGCAGATTATTATGTGAATGGCTGTAATTTAAAGAAGGGAATGCGCAATGAGACCCAGGTGCCCTGTGCATCAGTCAGTGAGACTGTGCAGGAGCAGCAGGCAGTAAAGATGGCAAACTGAATGCAGGCCTTCATAGCAAGGGGATTCGGGTACTTAAAATAGGATGCCTTACTCAATTATACAGGCATTGCTGAGGCTACACCTCGAACGTTGTGCGCAGTTTTGGTCTCCTTATCTGAAGAAGGATGTTCTTGCTATAGAGGGAGAGTAGCCAAGGTTTATCAAACTGATTCTGGGGCTGGCAGAACTGATATACATGGAACGATTGAGTCAGTTAGCATTGTATTCACTAAAGTTTAGAAGACTAAGGGGAGAATCATGTAAAAGCCTATAAAATTTTAACAGGATTAGACAGGTTAGAGGCAGGAAGAATGTTCCTAATGGTGGGGAGTTCAGAAACAGGTGTCATAGTTTACAGAAAAGGAATAAACCTTTTAGGGCTAGGGTAAGGAGAAATATCTTCACGCAGCAAATGGTGATCCTGTGGAATTCAGTAACACAGAAACTAATGGAGACTAAAAGATTGTGTTTTCAAGGAGGTAGATCTGGTTCTTGAGGTTAAAAGGATCAAGGGATATAAGGGGAGGGCAGGGTTAAGGTACTGAGTTTGATTATTAGCTATGATTATATTGAATGGTGGAGCAGGTTTGAAGGGTCAAATGGCCTGACCCTGCTTCTCTCTTCTATGTATTTATTATTTTCCATTCTTCAATAAACACAGTTAAGCAACTTTAAAATAATCCCTCTTTTGAGGAATATTATAGGGTTTTTGGACATTTTCCATGAAAAAGATTTGTATTGTTTAATGTTACGGTGTTGATTTTCATTTTAAAGGAGTTCATTATGTTAAGAAATTTTTCACTAACTTTGGAGTCAATAGGATGCAAAGGTTATTGTTAGTGTTTTCTATGTGATGTATTGGTGAACCAGGCTTTGATAATGATTACACATTATGATCAAGAACAACAAGAGGTCACTGAACAAAAATAAAATTGGTGGAAAAACTTAGCAGGTCCGACAGCATCTGTGAAGAGAAATACTGGATTAGTGGTGCTGGAAGAGCACAGCAGTTCAGGCAGCATCCAACGAGCAGCGAAATCGACGTTTCGGGCAAAAGCCCTTCATCAGGAATAAAGGCAGTGAGCCTGAAGCGTGGAGAGATAAGCTAGAGGAGGGTGGGGGTGGGGAGAGAGTAGCATAGAGTACAATGGGTGAGTGGGGAGGAGATGAAGGTGATAGGTCAAGGAGGAGAGGATGGAGTGGATAGGTGGAAAAGAAGATAGGCAGGTCGGACAAGTCCAGACAAGTCAAGGAGACAGTTACTGAGCTGGAAGTTTGAAACTAGGATGAGGTGAGGGAAGGGGAAATGAGGAAGCTGTTGAAGTCCACATTGATGCCCTGGGGTTGAAGTGTTCCGAGGCGGAAGATGAGGCGTTCTTCCTCCAGGCGTCTGGTGGTGAGGGAGCGGCGGTGAAGGAGGCCCAGGACCTCCATGTCCTCGGCAGAGTGGGAGGGGGAGTTGAAATGTTGGGCCACGGGGCGGTTTGGTTGATTGGTGCGGGTGTCTCGGAGATGTTCCCTAAAGCGCTCTGCTAGGGGGCGCCCAGTCTCCCCAATGTAGAGGAGACCACATCGGGAGCAACGGATACAATAAATGATATTGGTGGATGTGCAGGTGAAACTTTGATGGATGTGGAAGGCTCCTTTAGGGCCTTGGATAGAGGTGAGGGAGGAGGTGTGGGCACAGGTTTTACAGTTCCTGCGGTGGCAGGGGAAAGTGCCAGAATGGGAGGGTGGGTCGTAGGGGGGTGTGGACCTGACCAGGTAGTAACGGAGGGAATGGTCTTTGCGGAAGGCGGAAAGGGGTGGGGAGGGAAATATATCCCTGGTGGTGGGGTCTTTTTGGAGGTGGCGGAAATGTCGGTGGATGATTTGGTTGATGCGAAGGTTTGTAGGGTGGAAGGTGAGCACCAGGGGCATTCTGTCCTTGTTACGGTTGGAGGGGTGGGGTCTGAGGGCGGAGGTGCGGGATGTGGATGAGATGCGTTGGAGGGCATCTTTAACCACATGGGAAGGGAAATTGCGGTCTCTAAAGAAGGAGGCCATCTGGTGTGTCCTATGGTGGAACGACCCACCCTGGCTTTTGCCCGAAACGTCGATTTCGCTGCTCGTTGGATGCTGCCTGAACTGCTGTGCTCTTCCAGCACCCACTAATCCAGTATTTGGTTTTCAGCATCTGCAGTCATTGATTTTACCTCTGTGAAGAGAAAGCTGAGTTAACGTTTTGGGTCAGTGATCCTTCTTCAGAATGGATTGTAGCTAGGAAAAGATTGGTATACGTAGTGATGATGGGATGGAGTGGGGAGAGAGAGAGAGAGAGAAGTAAATGACAAATGGAGATGGAGCCTAGAGAAAGATGAAAACAATTGGCCAGACAAAGGAATTAAAGGTAACTGTGAGAATTAGCAGGTAATGGGACCATTAGTGGCTGACAAAGGATTGCTTGTGCTGGCAACCCATGTGATGACAAGGACTGGTGTGCGATGGTGCAGTAAGGACATGGAAGAAGGTGCTCAGACCCCAAAATTATTGAACTCAATATTTAATTCACTCATTATTTATCTCTCCCCCCCTTTTTTTTCCGGCATCTGCAATTCTTAGTTTTCTTTTGAGAAGGTCACTATCATTAGCTTTCTAGCTGTTCCGAAAAAGCTCAACATAAGGAATAGCACTTCTCAACCTTGTAACAGTAACATGGAGTTTAACAACTTTAAGTCTTAATCAGTGCTCCAATATCTCTTGCAAAGCAGGCGCTGGCCATTGCAGATGGCTGTACCAGGAAAAAATGTGAATTTAAAACAAGTGCTTGAGAAATTCAGCAGGTCTGGCAATACATGTTGGGAAAGAAACAGAAAGAACATTAAGTCCACTCTGACATCTTCAGAATGAAAAATGTTAACACATTGCTGGAGATGGGATAGCCTCATCTGTATATGGTTGCTCAGATGTTCCACATCTGTTTTTCTTCTATTGCATTTTCTAATCATGGTATCATCTCCCCTTTGTCAACATTTCCGTGTTTCCATCCTCCTGTGATTATACACTTTAATATTACAATTCCTGTATGCATTGTTTCCACTTTCTCTCACTATCAAACCCTTTAGGCTTGAATCAACATCGCTTGCAATCACTCCTATCTACGACCTGTCAAAGATCTTTTTTCAGTTATTCTTTCCCTATCGCCTTTGCCTGTCCCTGTAATTGCTTCAAAACTGCTTATCTTTACTATCTTCCAGTTCCATGAATCTTCATAGATCTGAATTGTGATCTCTGCTTCTCTCTCTACAGCTAATACCTGATCAACTTAATAATGACAAGACTATCTACCTGAAGGTGCAGCACTCCAAAAGTTAGCTCTTCCAAATAAACCTGTTAAACAATAACTTAGTGTCGTGTAATTTTTAACTTTGTCCATCCCAGTCCAACACCAGTACCTCCTCATCATAGCTCAATAATGGCCATTCTAATGTTTTCTCTCATGTAGGCCTGTTCATTTTAATGGTTAAAAATGATTCAAATTCATGTTATTTTGCTTTTGTAACAATTGGATAATTGTTATCTCGTCATTGAGGCTTACATGAAGTTCAGAGAGCAACATAAAGAGATTAATGTTTTCAAGTAAGATTGACATTTACGAGCAAAACCAAGAATAGAAGCTTACAGTTAGAATATCATAGTTTCCAGCTGAAAACTGCTTCCTGGAGGACACCATCCCGGTTTTAGGATCAATAAAAAACTTCCCATCATCATTTCCATCCACAATGCTGTAGGAAATTTCTGCATTGGGGCCTTTGTCCTTATCGAATGCAAATGTTCGATAAATTGGCTCACTCCGTTTTTTGCGGTCCCGTTCTGGAAGTTTAATTTGATATACTTTCTGAGGAAACAGGGGTTTGTTATCATTCTCATCCAATACATGTACCATCACCCACACAGTGGAATACTTTGGCGAAGAACTGCCATCTGTCACCATCACCTACAGGAAATTAATGAAAGGTTATTGACAGTCAGTTGTATCTATCTCTCCCACTGACTATACATTTTCTCATGACAGAATTTCAAACTTTTCACCTTGAGGTCATTTTTTTCAAAGCAATTTTCTCCTTTTCTTCTTTCTTTTCTTGATAGCTAATTACTTTCTATGGAAATTAATAAGCTAAAGCTATCATGGGACTATTCCAACTGAGTACAAAGTTGAATTAGCTCGTTAAACTCAAATATTTTAGCAGAGAGTGGCCGTAATATTGCAGGATTTTAAATTTATTTTCACAGAACATTTTTTGGAATAAGACCTGCATTTTAAAATTAACATGGAAAGTTTTAAAAGAAATCACAGGCTGAAAGCATTGGAGCCTGTTTGTGGAATGTTGCGGTTTACCACCTCCCACAAACTGAGATGAGTTAGTTATGTCCAACCAAGCCAAATCAGCTACAGCAGTCCATATTCACATTCAGTATAACAGAATTTGTTTCATTTTAATGACTATCCCAAGGGAGGAGGAAGGGAGGAGAAAAAGAGGGGCAGATCTTTTTAGTGGCAAATTGATTAATGAATCATTGAACAGAAAAGGCAAAAGAGGAACAGTCTTTCTGACTTGTTATGAACACTGATAGAAAAGGACATAAAAGGACACATAATAGTCAGATTGAAACTGGATCTGGGAAGGAGATCTGTACTAACAAGTGTGCAAATCACTCATATCAGGTCCAGAGCTAATCTATAGGAGTAGACAGATTAAATAAATTAAGTGAGGCCATTAATAAGAACAAAGAAAATTTACAGCCCAGGAACATGCCCTTCAGCCCTCCAAGTCTGAGCCGATCAAAATGTACTGTCTAAACCTGTCGGTCAATTCCTAAGCATCTGTATCCCTCTACTCCCCACCTACTCATGCATTTATCCAGACGCATCTTAAATGAATCTCCCGTGCCTGCCTCTACCACCTCTGCTGGCAACGCGTTCCAAACGCCCACCACCCTTCTATGTGAAGTATTTGCCGTGTATCCCTCTTAAACTTTTCACCTCTCACCTTGAAAGCGTGATTTCTCGTTATTGAATCCTTCACCCTGGGAAAAAGCTTGTCTCTATCCACCCTGTATATACCCTTCATGATTTTGTAAACCTCAATCAGGTCCCCGCCAATCTCCTTTTTTCTAATGAAAATAAACCTAACCTACTCAACCTCTCTTCGTAGCTAGCACCTTCCATACCAGGCAACATCCTCGAAAACCTTCTCTGCACCCTCTCCAAAGCATCCACATCATTTTGGTAACGTGGCGGCCAGAACTTTACACAGTATTCTAAATGCAGCCAGACCAATGTCTTGTACAATGTTAACGTGACTTGCCAGCTCTTATACTCAATACCCCGTCCAATGAAGGCAAGCATAACATATGCCTTCTTGACCACTCTATCCACCCGTGCAGCAACTTTCAGGGTACAATGGACCTGCACTCCCAGATCTCTCTGCTCATCAACTTTTCCCAAGGCTCTTCCATTCATTGTATAATTCGCGCTGGAATTAGTCTTGCCTAAATGCATCACCTCACATTTGTCTGGGTTGAAAACCATCTGCCACTTTTCCACCCAACTCTCCAGTCTATCTATATCCTCTTGTATTCTCTGACAGTCCCTTATATTTTCTGCTACTCCACCAATCTTTGTGTCATCTGCAAACTTGCTGATCATACCAACAGTGCCCTCTTCCAGATCATTTAAGTATATTACAAACAACAGTGGTCCCAACTGGTCACCTTGCTCCATTTCAAAAAACTCTCTTCAACTACTACTCTCTGTCTCTTGTTGTTCAGCCAGTTCTTTATCTACTTAGCTAGAACACCCTGCACACCATATGACTGCACTTTCTCCATTAGTCTACCATGGGGAATCTTATCAAACGCCTTACTAAAGTCCATATATATGACATCAACAGTGTGGCAAAATTCTTGGTATTTTTCTGGTCATTAAAAGATGGTATTCTAATTTTTTAAATCAATCTGAGATTTCATCATGTTATTCTGTACTTTGCTTGTTACCTGCAAAATTAAACATAGCCTCATCTAAATTTTTCTGTTGTATTTGAAAAATGATTAGAGAAGTAGAAATGAAGGTGTGTTGAAAACAAAACCTACGTCAGACCAAATGATTTTATTAATGTACTTCTTGATGTGGTAATGTGCAATTAGGAGTTGAGCAGATTGTTGAACTCACAATCACCACTTTTACTTCATGAAATATGTGAAACAGATTTGAAATGTGTTACTGTAAAATTATAAGCTCAGAATTTACAAAGAATGATAGATGTATATTCAGTATAAAATAATATTGAACACAACTCAAATTATGGATATATTTAATAGATCAAACAAATCAATTGTTATTTCTGATACAGACCCTTCACATTACTGAGATTTGTTTTCTTCAAATGAATTGAGGCTTGGGAAACAAAGTAACAATACCAATATTCTTCCTCTCGTGATTTTTCATATATATTCTCTTCAAATTGATACATCTGGCAAACATTCCAAACATTCCTTTCACCAATACTGCTGAGTGGACATATTTTAATAATTGATAGGAACTTGCATAGGAACTTAGAACTAGCAGCAGCATGTTCTGCCATCCAATGAGATCATGACTCATCAGTAGCATAACTCTCTGATATACCTGTGTTTAGCCCATATCCTTTAATACCTTGGCTCAACAAACATATGCCTATCTCAGATTTAAAATTGACAACTGACCCAACACTCTCTGCCATTTGTAGAAAACTGTTCCAAACATTTGCCACAGCGTGTATATGGAAGTGCTGTCTAACATTCCTCCTGAATGGTCTTTATTCTCAGACTATGCCTCTAGTTCTAGAATGCCCAACCACTGGAAATAGATTTTCATCATCTACCTTGTCTTTTCTTGTTAATGTCTTGAGGACTTTGATCAGATTACCACTTAACCTTTTAACTTCTAGAGCAAATAGGCTTCAATGGTACAATCTCTCTTTAACCCTGAAGTCCAGGTATCATTCATGTAAATCTATGCTGTATTCCCTCCAAGGCCATGTATCTTTCCTAAGGTATAGTGCCCAGAGTACGCTAACTGGGGTCTGACCTCGGTTCTGGATAGCTGCAACATAAATCTGCATCCTTGTACTCCACTTCTCTTGAAATAAAGGCTAGCATTCCATTAGCTTTCTTGACCATTTTCTGCACCTGCTCCCTTAGACAGGAACAAGTATGTAAAACCAGCATTTTCTCTAATTTTCTTTATGGGTGTGCAGGCCTCTGAGGTCTGGAAGTCCCGTATTCCTCTGATCAGCATGCCAAATGTGATAGCCATGTGCACAATCTTCGAAGGGCTGCTTGCATACATGGTCAGGTTAGACAGAGTGTTGATGTACACTCACTTCTGGTCAACTAAAGGCCAGAATCTCACTGAGGCTTCAGGGATTCATGTAAACTTCTGCTGTAGTCCCTCCAAGGCCGATTTTAAGATCTGTGCACCTGAACCCCCAAGACTGTATTTAACTTTATATAATTGAGAAAATACCCTTATGTTTCGCTTTTTTTGCTTCAAAATGGATAACCCAATACTTGCTTACATCAAATTGTTTGCCACATTTTTGCCGATTCACCTCAGCTATCAATATTCCTTTGTAGTTTGATGCTATCATTTATACTGTCTACAAAGCCGCCTTACTTTGTCATCAGAAAATTTATTATCCAAGCTGATGATGTGAATGGGAGAGAAAAATTGAAGAAAGTACAATAAGATTTGATCTTAGTTTTCTACCCTACACAAGTATTCTCTAATAGGTGTCATTAGAGAGTAGCCAGGAGCAGACAACTGATGACTACTCCTTACCCCTCCTTTCAAATCCCTAAGCTCAGGGCTGCTGAGGTCAAGTATGATGTATTATTAAAAGTCAAACTCAGCAAAAACTGGAGAATTAAATGTGATATTCTCTTGGGAGTGTATGGCTCCATTTTATAAGTTTTACTATACAAACAGGGGAGCTATATGTCAACTGCTATAGATAACCATTAACACTTCCCATTTATACATATGCTGAGCTTTACTGGAAAAGTATACTTTCGATTGAACTTACCATTTACATGGAGTTCAAGTGCATTGTCAAATGGTGTAAGATATATATCCCTGAGGTTGTTCAGACATTACAAGAGTTAAATGACCCGAGGTTTGTTTTGCAAAAATAAACTGTTACACTACCTGCTGACGTCTGACATATACAAAATCACAAGTACTTCTGTGATTGCAAAAACTGATAGCTGTTTTGAGAGGGGCATGGTTCAAGAGAAATTGAGGGCTGTTTATAAACTGTTTTCTCTACATCTGTGGAATGTGCTGAGAAGGTTTGAAAATTGGTAAAAATATAATAAAATGTAATCCCTTTTATCTTCTCCATTAAGCCTTTTTAAATTGCAGTTTAATATTAACACCACTAATCTATGGAATTAGAATTATTTTGTCTACTGGAATTAGGGAAAATATGTTAAAATATCAACTTTACTTCTATTAAAACTCTTGTATTTAAATTGAATCATCAATCAAGGGGATTAAAAGAAAGCACAGAAAAAAGCATTCTCTAATGCGAAATAAGAACTTAAACAAGGTAGATCTCACACTAGTGTGTTGCCATGTTGACGGATGTGATTTGATTTTATTGCATGTATTGCTGGTGAACTAGGAAAAGTAAATATGGCCTTCCATATATACACCTGCATTACAATTACTTCCTAGCTTGTTTTCAAAACCTTTAAAAACTATCATGGGATATGGGCATCACTGGCTGGTTAGAATTTGCTATTCATGTGCAATTGCACTGGTAAAAGTGGCTGAGCTGCATTCTTGAATCATTGCAGTCCTTAGAGTTTAGGTTTACCAGCAGTGGTATGAGGAACAGAGCTCCAGGATTTTCCCAAATGTATAATAACATTCATATTTATCTTCCAGAGGGAAGTTTAAAAAAACCTTAGAAATGAACTTATTTGTCATATTGGTCCTCAGAATACAAGACACATTGGATCAGTATGGATCATTTGCTGACTTCAATTGCTTTTCCTTCTAGATTTTAAATAATACCTTTATATCAATAAAATCATTGCAACAATTATGCTATTTTCACTACCTAAACTGTTGAAGATTAAGAATTGATGTGAATAACTAAATGGAACACCTTGGAAGCATTCTATGTTTGTTTTCTTTTGTTAAAATATTATTCAGGGCATTAATTGGCTTACAGGATATTGCACTTCCTTCTTGTAGATTTGGAATTCATCGCTCCGAGTGGCAAACTGGCACCTTGCACACGCAATATTGCATGTATTGACCTTGGTGTTGTCAGAATCATGTCTGACGTCTCTGATGTTACGTAACTTCTGGGTGACATTATTGATATTGCACAGCTTGGCCATCTGAACTGGTATATTGGTCTGCTTCATTTGAGATGAGATAATAACACCCAACTTACACTGTTCAGCAGAGTCATTATATTCTTTGAAAGTGAATTGGGTTTTATTTACACCTTTTTTGTCAGGAAACATTTGATCAGCAAGCAGAATTCCTATTGCTGTGATGTTTGTCAAAGCTCTCAAATCTTTTGCCTTTCAGATAGAGTCATAGAGGTGTACAGCATGGAAACAGACCCTTCGGTCCAACCTGTCCATGCTGACCAGATATCACAACCCAATCCAGTCCCACCTGCCAGCACCCGGCCCTCTAGTTCTGGACTCCCCGACCCCAGGGAAAATACTTTGTCTGAGTAGTAGATTACAAGGGTCAGATATCATTCTTAACTGCTGGGAATAAATAGGTTCCCACATTATGCCATCACATGGGTGGTACTACAGTATCTATCATCTCTTCTTCATTACTTCTGGCACACACTGCACATAGACACTATTTTCTTGATGTCTTTATAGGTGCTGTTGAGTAGAGAATTGATCTAACTCTGAACTTTCCATTCCCATGTAGTCTTGGTGTATTTTCAGGATTGTTATTTTGGATCTAGCTAGCAAGATATTAACTTCCAGTCAAATGTCATTGATGATAAATCAATCCTGTCGCATTTTTGACTGCACTTTATGTATCTTGAGAGATTAGACTTAGATCGTATTGCTATTTTAACAGGTATATTGGCACTGATCTTTTTGCCTGAATCTTTTATTGTGCTTATTCTTGTGATAATAACTGAAAGAGGGTGTCTGTTAGGACCATATCTACTCCTGCTAGTATTTAATGCTGCAAGTCTAACTAACCCTAAAATCCTTAAGAGTAACCTCTGTGCTTTACATAAATATTTCTTCTAGAACTGTAGTAGATGACGATCACCCACTTCTACTAATTTTACTCCATAGAAACATGCATGAAATCTCTCATCTATTAACGACTGTGAAAAGCTTCCTGTTAGAATAGCTGGTTTCAATTGATGTTAGACCTTTGGTTGCGAATGCCCTTGGTCTTCTCCCAGTCCTTTTTTTTTTAAGTATCTACTTGCAGAATGACAGGTTTTGTTTCTAGGAAAATTAACATCAGCACATTCAATACATTATTAGCCACTTCCTTTAAAGACCCAGAGACTTATTACCCTGGAGCTCCAGTTTGCTTGGTAACCTTTCTCTTGGGATTTTAATCTAACAAAGTTTCTCTCTCCTTTCCATTTCCTGATTAATAGTTGTTAACTTTTTTTTGTATTTTCTGTAGTGAATACAGGAAAAAAAAATTGTTCATCTGCCATTTCTGTTCTCACCCTCAATAAAATATTCACTTCATTTTGAAATTCTTGACTTTTTTCATTACATTTCTAGCAAATTTAGTCACATACTAATTTCTTACTTCAATTAAGCTTATTCTCATTTTTAACTTAAAATGTGGGCCCTCCCTTCAGAATTTGTCTTTACAGTAGGAATATCCTTACTCTGAAATATTCCCTTAAATACCTGCCCACATCTTATTGACCAACGCCCACCCTAGCTCACCACTTCAATTCTGTCAACTCAGCTTTCATGTCCACATAGTTGCTCTTATTCTATTATAACCTTAGCCCAATCTTGCCTCTTTCAAAATGGATGCAAACTTCAATAATATTGTAGCCAACTGAGTCCTTTATCTCTGAGGTCATTAACTAATCCCATGACATTGTATTATTATTAATACAATTACTGTGCAAAGTAATAGATAGTGCAAGATGGCGGCAGAGTAGGATGCGCCAGCTGGAGCTCCTTTGTTTGCTCATTCTTTTTTTTTCCTCTTGTTTCCTTGTCCTTCCTGCTTTTTCCTCCAAATAATGACTTCAACTTACCTAGAGGGAAATGGAGGTGCTGGTGAGCCCTGGAGGCGAATCCCACAGTGGAGGCCGGTGAGGGGAACCCGTCCCGGAGCGGAGGCCGGTGAGGGGAACCCGTCCCGGAGCAGAGGCCGGCGAGGGGAAGCCGGCAATGGGAAGCAAACCCAGAACGGAGGGTAGTGCGGGGAAGCAGGCCTGGAATGGAGGCTGGTGCAGGGACATGAATCCCAGAGAAAACGTACCTTGGGGCAGTTGAAACATGGATTGGAGCAGAAAAGATTTGGAGCGAGGACAGTTGTTGAATTGGGGTCTGGTGCGGGTGGTCAGAGGCCCTGCACTGAGTTACTGCAACATAATGTTTTATTGTGATTTGTTTATCTATCTGTCATGACTACCCTTTTAACTATGCATTATTTCTGTAAAGTCATGCAACTACCTTTCTGTTATATTCCTCTCTTTTGGATTTGTATCTAAGTACTTGTAACTAAGATCGCACCATAAGAGGCAACATTGTAAAACTTTTTACTATACTCCTGTATGTGTGTACTTGAGTACACTTGAGACCAGCTAGGGGAAGCAGTCATGGAGTGGAGCCGGAGGTCCAGAGCAGAGGGTAGAGAGGAGAATAGGATATTCTATTCTAATACCAAGTGTTATTGACCCTGCTGTCTAGTTGGTTCCAAAGTCTGCTGCTTGCAGAAACTCATTCAAAATCATTTGATGAACTTCTCATTCAGGTCCCTACTGTCAATCCAGTTTTTCATTTAATCCATACATTAAAGTCACCAATGATTATTTCTGTCGCTTTATTACAGGCAGCCATTGTGTCTTCCTGCATATCTTGATTTAGATTGTAATTACAGTTAAGAACCTGTAGACCATTCCCACTAGTGACTTCATTCCTCTAATTTTCCTCATTTCCATCTAAAGCGCTTCTGCTACCTAAGATCTTGAACTAAGATCAATGCTAACTACTGGTCACAAAGACTGTCTTTGATTAACAGTGCTCCCCTCCAGCTTTACCTAGCTTTCCATTTTTCTCAAATGTCATATGCCCCTCAATAATCAGGACCCAATCCTTGCCATCCTGAAGCCATGTCTCCAAATTGGTGCAGGGAAGTGAATCCCAGAGAAAAACTTACCTTGGAGCAACTGAGAGCCAATGTGGAGCGGATTCAATTTATTAACTTCAACCATAGAATCATACAGCACAGAAGATGCCCTTCAGTCCATCCAGTCTGCGCCAAAACCTATTCTAAATCTGTACCAATCCCACTTCCCACCTCTAAGTCTATAGCTTTGAATGTTATGTTACTTAATTGCTCATCCAAGTACTTTTTAAAGGTTGTAAGATCTTCTGCCTCAACCACCCTCCTGAACAGTACCCTCCAGATTACCAGACCCTGTGGGTGAAAGAAAAAAGTCCTCAAGTCCCCGCCAAACCTCTCTTTTACTCACTATAGTTATAAGTTTTATTAATGTTGTAGGTGACATTACAAAGGTTACAAAGCAATTTGAATGGTTGGTCTTACTCCTTCGAGATCCTAAGGTGCTCTCCTCACAAGTGAGATATCTAAGAACAGGAGTAGGCCATTCAGCTCCTTGAGCCTGTTGCACCATTCAACAAAATCATTGCTCATCAATGACTTAATCATTCCCTTAATACCTCTGCATAACAAAAAAATCTCACTTTTAAAATTAACTGATCCAACATCCACTGCCATTTGTGGAAAAGAGTCCTAAATATCTCCCACTCTGTGCGAAGAAGTGCTTCCTAACATCCCTCCTGTACTGTCTGGCCCTAATTCTCAGACTATGCGCGCCAGTTCTAGAATCACCAACTAGTGCAATTTGTTCATCTTCACATACCCTGTCTTTTCCTGTTCGTATTTTGAAAACTTCAACCAGATTATCCCTTAACTTTCTAAATCGAGAGAAAAAAAGGCCTAATTTGTATAAACTTTTCTCATTACTTAATCCTTGAAGTCCAGGTATAATTTTGTAAACTTACATTGTATTCTGTCCAAGGCCAATATATCCCTCTGAAAGTTTGGTGTCAAGACCTGCTCACAGTATTTCAAGTGGATTCTAACCCAGGCATTTCTACAATTGTTGCACAATTTCTACCTCCTGATACTTCATTCTTCTCAATATAAAGACTACTATTCTATTATCTTTCTTTCTGTACCTCACTGTGACATTTTAAAGATCTATGCCCTTGAAACCCGAAGTCTCTTTAGACATCCATCCACTGTATTTAACTTCATACCATCGAGAAAGTACTATGATCTATTCTTTCTCCATCTGAAATGGATAACCTCACACTTGCTTATGTTGAACTGTGTTTGGCACAGTTTTGCCATTCACTTAATCTATCAATAGATTAAGATAGTGGGTGTTACTTAAGGCACTCCTCGGCATTAACTTGTTCAGGCTCTTACACCCTTCAACAACATTTCTGCATAGAAATCCTGGAGAGAATGCTGCTCGTCGATCAGAGACTGGTAGCTCTCCAGTTCTGGCTGTGCCATCAGCAAAAGTCATCACTGCAAAACCACAACATGGATCATTGATAGATTCCCAAGAAGAAAGTTGTGGAGGGGCACCAATGATTTAAAAGTTGGGTAGTCTTACTTCATTTTTTCTGTGGCAGGTACTTCAATTTAGAGGACACACCAAGATGTTAGGACAGTGAGACGAGGCACTTAAGCTGACCAGGCCTAGGTTAAATCAAAGAGAGACAGGAGGGTAGTGGGATTTCCATCTTTTGGCCTCCTATGCAACAATATGTCCTTATCTCTGGGGATTTGGCAGTATTAAATGCTGCTCTAAGAATTGGTAAGTTTACAGCACAAAACAGTGCAGGCATGTTTGGAAACTGAATATAAAATGTTGCATTAGAACATGTTTAATTGATTTATTTGATTTAATATACTTTACAAATTAGACTCATTGTTAACCGCAATAACCTTGTTAATTTTGGTAGCAGACATATCAGCATTCTGTTTTAGAATAATTAAAATGAGACACTATCTGTCTCTTGGTGTCATGAAGCAATGTCATTAACTGTTGTGGAATTGGATTTAGATTAGATTTCAGTGTGATCTTTGGCCTAAGTAATAATGTTGATGATCTACTGTTACTGCAATTTGAATATCCATCTCGATCTTTATTACAGCTATTAGTCCACCAGTATTGGAATGGATGAACCAATGCTCAATTTGTGTTTTACTATAATTGCGAATGAGGTTCACTGTTTGCAATTTCTGCTTTCTTCACAAAAATATGTTGCCATTGTCCACCCCCCAAGCCAGATCAACAAAAACAATCCAATATTATTCTCTCTCCTGCTGCCAAACCTGTCATGAACTCCACTGCTGATTCCCGCATCTCGAAGAGTGCGGTGCTGAAAAAGCACAGCCGGTCAGGCAACATCCGAGGAGCAGGAGGATCAATGTTTCAAGCATAAGCCCTTCATCAGGAATGACACTTGTGGCACAAGGGGTCTGAGGTATAATTGACAGGCAGTAGGGCTGGGGAAGGTAGCTGGGGATATGATAGATGGATGAAGGCGAGGGTAAAATGATAGCTCGGTGAGGAGGGTGGAGTGGATATGTGGGAAGGGAGATGGACAGGTAGGATAGTTCAAGAGGGCAGTGCTAAATTGGAAGGTTTTATCAAGGATAAGATGAGGGAGAGGAAATGAGGAAAATGCTGAAATCCACATTGATCCTGTGTGGTTGGAGGGAACCAAGGTGGAAGATGAGGTGTTCTTCCTCCAGGAGTCGAGTTTGGTGGTGGAGGTGACCCAGGACCTGCATGTCCTTGACCAAATGGGAGGGGGAATTAAAATGTTTGACCATGGGCCGGTGAGAATGTTTGGTGCATGCATCCCAGAGATGTTCTCTGAAACGTTGCACAAGTTGGCGTCCTGTCTCCTCAATTTAGAGGAGACCACATTGGGAGCAACAGACACAGTAGCTGATGTGTGTGGAAGTACAAATAAATCTGTGTCGGATGTGGAAGGATCCTTTGCAGCCTTGGTTGGCGGTGAAGGGTGAGGTATGAGCACAGGTTTTGTAATTCTTGCAGTGGTGGGGTAAGGTACTGGAAGTGGACAGTAAGTTGGTGGGGGGGGGGGGGCGTGGACCTACCAAGGGAGTCGCAGAGGGAACGGTCTCTCCGGAACGCAGATAGGGGTGGGGAGCAAAGTATATCTCTGGTGTTGGGATCTGTTTGTAGGTGGCTGAAATGGCGGAGGATGATACAACTTAATCGGAGGTTGGTGGGTTGGAAAATGAGGACCGGGGGGGGGGGGGGGGGGGTCCCATCCTTGTTGGGGTTGGAGGGTTAGGGTTCAAGGGCAGAAGTGTGGGAATTGGAGGAGATGCGCTGGAGGGCGTCATTGATCATGTGAGAGGGGAAACTGTGGTCCATGTGTTAGGAGGCCATCTGGGATGTTCTATGGTGGAATGGATCCTCCTGGGAGCAGATGTGGCAGAGATGGAGGAATTGGGAGTAAGGGGTAGTGTTTTTACAGGAGGCAGGGTGGGAGAAGGTATAGTCCAGGTAGCTGTAAGAGTTGGTGCATTTGTAGTAGATATCTGCGTTGAGTATGTTGCCGGAAATGTAGATTGAGAGGTCCAGGAAGGGAGGTGTCCAAGATGGTCCAGGTGAACTTGAAGGAGGGGTGGAAGGTGTAAGTGAAGTTGAAGAACTGTTCAACCTCCTTGTGGGAGCATGAGGTAGCACCAATACAATCCTCGATATAGCAGAGGAAAAGGTGGGGAATGGTGCCAGTGTCACTGCGGATGATGGACTGTTCCACGTATCCTACAAAGAGGCAGGCATAGTGCTGAGATCCATGGCTCCCCCTTTGGTCTGGAGGATGTGGGAAAATTTGAATAAGAAATTGTTGAGGGTAAGGGCCAGTTCAGCCAATTGATTGAGAGTGTCAGTGGAAGGGCATTGGTTGGGTTGGTGCAAGAGGAAGAAACAGAGGGCTTGGAGGCCTTGATCATGGTGGATGGTGAATGCCCATGGTGAAGATGAGGGGTTGGTGGCTGGGGAAATGAAAGTCATGGAGGAGGTGGAGGGTGTGGGTGATGGCATGAATGTAGGTGAGGAGTTCCTGGACGAAAGGGGATTGTACGGTGTTAAGGAATACAGAGATAAGTTCGGTGGGGCAGGAGCAGGCTGAGAGACAATGGGTTGACCGGGACAGTCAGGTTTGTGAATCTTGGGTAAGAGGTAGAACTGGGCAGTGCTGGGTTCTCAGACTATGAACACATCAAACACTTTTTTCACTGCCTCCATGCTTACATTTTCCACCAGGACTCCTGCCCACCCTCCGAAAACCCTTTCTCCCACCTCCTACACACCCCATCCACCTGGACACCTCATGCTGGTCTGTTATCTGCCCGCTACCTCTTTGTTTCCAACTGCCACCGTGACATTGACTGCCTCAATCTGTCCATCCCCCCCCCCCCCACCCCCAACTCCAACCTCTCGCCCTTGCAATGCTCAGCCCTCCACCTCCTCTGCTCCAACTCCAACCTCACCATTAAACCAGTAGACAATGGGATGCAGTGGTAGTGTGGTGCACCGACCTCTACAATTCCGAAGTCAGGCGCCAACTCATGGACATCTCCTCCTACTCCCCCCTAGACCACGACTTCATCTCCTTTCAACTCAGCACTGCCCTCTTGAACTATCCTACCTGTCCATCTTCCTTCCCACCTAACCTGTCCACACTTCTCTCTGACCTATCACCTTCACCCATCTATCGCCTTCCCAGCTACTTTCCCCCCAGCTCCCTTGGACCACAAGCCTCATTCCTAATGAAGAGCTTATGCTTGAAATGTCCATCCTCCTCTCCTCGAATGTTGCCTGACCTGCTATGCTTTTCCAGCAGCACACTCTTCAATTCTGATCTCCAGCATCTACCATCCTCATTTTCTCCTGAGTCCCACACCTCGTCTCCCTACTCAACAGTCTGGCATCATCCAAATGAGGCCCACACCCTTAATGACAATCACTCCCCTGCCACTGAGCCAGGCCCACCACCCAATCCCTGCTACCAGGCTTGACACACACGTTTTCCACTGCCAAATACAACACACCACTCCCCCACCACTTGACCTACTATCCCTTCCATCCTCAGCATACACTGCAAACTACTAACCTAGCATAAGATCATCAGCATGGGAGCATAATTTGGCCATTTGGCCCATCTAGTCTGATTTGACCATCCAGAACTCCATTTTGCAGTTCTTTACCAATAACCCTCCATTCCCTTACAGAATAAAAATCAGTTTGAGTTTGAATATACTTAATTACCCAGCTTCAATAGCTTTCTGTGGTAAACAATTCCACAGATTCACTAACGCCTAAAATAATTTTTTCTCATGTGTCTTAAATGTGTGATCAACATAGTGATTTTTGCCCTCTAATCCTAGAATCTCATCCAAGGAGAAAATACCTTACTATGTTTATCCTGTAAAGCCCACTACGAATCTTGTACGCTTCAATAAAATCATTGCTCATTGAAGATTAAAGAATGAGTGAAGGCCTAACCTACTCAACCTCATTGGAAAATCCTTTCATACCAGGGATCAATCTACTGATCTTTCTCTCAACTGCCTCTAATGCCAGTGCAGTATATCTTTCCTAAGATAAGGGACTAGAACTGTTCAGCTGTGGTCTGACCAGTACCGTGTATAATTTTAGCCAAGACACCGCATTTTTTCATACTCTTTCCCTTTAAGATAATGGCCAACATTTAATTTGCATTACTCACTGAATTTGGATGCCAGCTATTTTGTGATTCATGCAGTAAGTACTCCTAAGTTCCTCTTGAACTGAAGTCCTCTAAATTTTTACTCTGCTTGCCTTTAGCCTCACCATTATTTCTGCTGCAAAATCAATCTTTGATGGGAAGAATAGGAGCAGGAGTCACCATTTAAAACTGGAAGAATTCCATTGTCTAGAAACAACATCTATCACACTTCGGTAAAAACAATGACTCTATCACACTTTGTTGATCACAGAATTTGCAAATAGGAATGCAAAGCAGAGAAGATCGAAAAAGATAATCTTTTTCACAAAGCGTGTGTCTCATATATGGCATAAACTGCAAGAGAAAGTGGTAGATGCAGGTACAGTTACAACATTTAAAAGATATTTGGATAGGTACATGAATTGAAAGGCTTTACAGTGATATGGGCCAAACACAGACAAATGGGACTAGACTATTTCGGGAAACCTAGTTGACATGGACAAGGTGGACAGCTTGACTCAATGACTCTGAGTTAGAAATAGTTTGTTTTGATTAGAAAGTAAAAACATAAACAAAATCCATGCTTTTACACTTAGTGAAAATGTGCAGCAACGAGGTTGAGGGCTCAAGTTGGAAACCATTCAGAACATGACAATTTTGCTAGCATTTATACTGACCTACAATTCTACTGAAATTATTAGTTTAACAATGTAATGGACTCCAGCGGAAACATGTTTATAAGGTTGCAGCTATCAAATATTTAAATAAAGAGAAACAATTTTAACACATTAGAAAAATCATTTGCTTCTATTTAATTTTCTAAGTTTCTAATTCTAAAGTAAATATTGCAAAGATTAAATAATTTAAGTAAAATGTTCATTCGATACCAAATCAATTAAGTAATCAAAATTATATTGCACTTCAGTTTGAAACCCAGTTGTGTTCAAATGATTTCCTTTCATTATTCATTGAAGAAGATCATCAGGAAATGGATAATTGCCACCTTGGCAATTTATTACTCTTCAACTGGAACCTAATGGTGCTGTTATGCTGCCAATTAAAGTACAATTGTTACCAGCACAGCTTGTATCTCACCAGACAAAATTATGCTTTCTGTGCTTAAAATAGCTCCTATATTTCCAGTTATATTATAGAAACAGTGATCTATTTTAATAATCCAATGCAATGTGTATAGAATTATTCAATCTACTTTCTAAGTTGATATTCATCCGTGTTTTTAAAACGGATTTCAGGGTACTCCCTAAGAAAAAGATAGCTTGTGTAAATCTGAAGGTCAACTTGAAACATCAACTGTTCTTACTCCACAGATGTTGTCTGACTCTGGTCTGTTCAAAGGTTCTGGCATTTGCTGCTTTAACTTTGTTCTGTGTCATTCACTGCTGCCATAGATAATTTTATTTCAATTGTTCAACTCTCTTTTGATAGCATGTTATTTTAAAGCAGCATTACAACTATTTTAGAGATACAAAACAAATTTCTTATTCAAAAACACAGAAAAATGACAAAAAGTTTTGATATTTTAAGTGGTGAAAAACAGATTATTTTAACATTGAAAATTCCAATGGCAGATAGTCTTTAGATTGACTTATTTACTTATTATCATGTATATTTTGCTACAACATATAGTGAAGTGTTATACAGTGTCTCCACTCTCCAGTGTCACCTTAATATACGGAAACATAAACCAAAACGTAGAATATAAGAGTAGATATAGATTTAAAGAAAAAGTGATCAACGTTACACTCTTCATTAAGTGCCTTGGCTTGGTGGCCAGCCATGAGCCCGCCTCACCACACCACACCACCGCTGGAACAGATGTTGCCACTCTTCAATGCCATCTTGCCGCCACTGATGCCGTTGCCAGACCTCACCAAACCTTTGCCATTGAAGCTGCTGGCTTCTACACTAGCCTACACCCAACTCTGCCATTGCCTTTTTAAACTTATGAACCATTGCAAACTAGGCACTGGATATAATCTCTGCACCTTAGCAGACAGGCAAAACAGATGCTGTGCTATAAAAGTCTAACAGGACTATATAGGGTAAATACAGGCAGGATGTTTGCAGTGACCAGGGAGCCCAGATCCAGGGGTCACAGTCTAAGTGGTAGACCATTCAGGAAGTAGAAGAGGAGAAATTTCACCCAGAAAGTGATGAGGTTGTGGACTTCTCTTCAACAGACAACAGATGAAGTCATAATATTGAATGCATTCAAGGAGTTACATATTGTCTTGGGGCTAAGAATGATTAAAGAATATGGGGACAATGCAGAGAGTTATTGTCACACTGAATGGCGGAGCAGGGTTGAATGTCAAATTGGCCTATTCCTGTTCCTATTTTCTATGCCCCAGGATAATTTTCATGAGACATAGGAACGGTAAACCATTATTGTCAATGAAGAGATTTACTGTATTGCGAACAATGACCATTAGGTACCGTCTTGGGACAGGATGGCTACCAGTTCGGAGGAATGATGTGAATGGAAAGACTGGGGGGAGACGGGGGGGGGGGGGGGGGGGTGGGGTTGGTGGTGGTGGTGGTAGCGGTTGCGAAGTGGTAGTGTTTGGGGAAACAGTAGGAAGAAGCAATCCAGAGCAGTCCAAGCATTATGTTCAAGCCTATTGTTGGGTGGCATGGTGGCTCAGTGATTCACACCGCTTCCTCACAGCACTGGGGACCCAGGGTCGATTCCAGCCTTGGGATTTCTGTCTCTGCATGGGTTTCATCCATGTTGTTTAGTTTCCTCCCACAGCCCAAATATATGCAGGTTAGGTAGATTGGTCATGCTAAATTGACTATAGTGTACATATTGAATGGATTAGCCATGAGAAATGCAGAGTTAGGATAGGGTCTGTGTCTGGGTGGGATGCTCCTTGGTGTGTGTGTGTGTAGACTCGATGGGCCTCGTCGTCTCTTCCTGCACTGTAGGGATTCTGTGATACTATTTATTATGTAAAGCAAACACTACTAAGTTAATGTTATCTGAAATCATTATAATTCAGATCCGTTAAACTGAAATTTCCCATTTTCTTGGATTTTCATAGAAAGCTACTGGTCAGATTTTCAAATTAAATATCAAGTAATGTTTGCTTATTCTGATAGATATATGAACTCTTCAAAGACTTTGCAATATCACTATAGTACTAATTTAAAAATCAAACAACACCAGGTTATAGCCCAACAGGTTTATTTGGAGCACCAGCTTTTGGAGCGCAGCTCCTTCATCAGTTTGTTGTGGAGTATATGATTGTAACACATAGAATTTAGAGCAAAGTTTTACAGTGTGATGCTTTGCGTTGTTGCCTGTCCTGAAGTCCGCCAGATATATAGATGAAAATCTTCAGTGCACAAAAACAAATGAAGCTTGCTTTCATTGCTTTTTTTTAAAAGCAGTTTTCACAGTTTTTCCTAAAACAGTGGAGGAAACAAAAATCCAGCATAGCAAAAAAAATTATCCCATTTTTGTACTCTTATTCACTAACTTTGCACTCAATCAATGAGTAGCCAGACCAAATATTTAATTAATTGTGTGAAGTGCTTGAGATGCTTCAATATGATAAAAATGCTACACCACATTATATAGTATATTACAAAATGAAACACATCTATTATGGTTAGTATTAAACTTATTGAATTCATCAAAAAAATTCTGAGCAAGATTGATAACTGAATTATTGAAATGAGCCTGAACTGAAGCAACATCTTTTGAATAAAAATTGTGAAATAATGAAAGCCAGATAATAAAGAAGCTACAAAAAGCATTCATGTACTGGCACAAACTAATTTCCCAGACGTTGACACTTCAGAGTGTATTTATTAAAAATCAAAACCAATACTATTTACATAATTCAAAATAATATATTAATGTGCCTCATGAAATGGAAATCTAAATTGCAAAGATATTCTTATGGTTTCTGCACTACTGTTGTGCATTTTAGGTAGAGCATCATCCTTTATGGAATGAGCTGCTTGATGTAAGGAATTCAAAGAGACAAGAGCTCTGAAACAAGTTGACAGCAGAAGCAATAGCAGCTGGATCGATTCAGATAACTTCCAAAAAATACAAAATTTCCCAGGCAGGTAGAGGTGTCTCTGGTGTGTAGGGTTTGCAATCCCTGCATCATCTTGCTTTCTTAGGGCTTTTCTGCAGTTACTGTAAGTTTGCCAAGGTGATTGGAAAGGTACTCAAAAGCCTTTCATTTTTGAATTACATATTTCCTAAAAGTACACAACCTCCAAACTGCATCAGGACTAGATTCACCGAGGGGAGTAAACAGGTCAAACATCTCCTTCCATGAGGCTGACCAGCTGGGATGGCTGTGTAGAAGACTTCCTCCAAGGAACAGAGTAGCTACTATGAGCAAGTAGACATGAATCAAAGTGGCCAAGGAACTCACCAGCAGTTGTGTGGCCCTTCAATGTGGGAGCAGTACCCGGAAATCATTTAAAATGTCAGGAGGCAGGACACACAAGTGGCATACTTTCTAGCATCAACCCCTTGAATTACTGAGCATCTTCCTGTATAATCTTCTTGATGTCAACATATCTTGCAGTTGCATGCTTTCTGCTATTCCCAGGCACCACCTTTTAATGAGTGGCCAACACTCAGCATATTGTCCTCTCACACCCTCTAGTATAAAGTCCAACTTATGGCCATTGAGGCCTTGATACTTTTAGGACTTATTTTCTCTGATTACTCCCACTGCTTGATGGTTTCTTGACAGGCACTTTACTTCACAATAATTGAACACCCCCTCCATTAACCTTCACCAGTATGGGAGCTGAGATCTTTAGTTTCATCTGGTTTTGCTTCTCAGCAGAGAAAACACACAAATTCCAACAGCTCCAATAGCAGCAAGAGGAGCTTCTCTCTCATCAGCCACATCTATTCCATGGTGGAAGAAGACAAAACCTTTAATGGAGTGGTCGACAGGCAGTCTTGACATGCTGAACACCAGTGTCAAGAAGCTTGGTCTCTCAAGGCAGATTTCTGCTGACATCTGCAGCATATGGAATAGAAGTTTGCTCCCAATGGTTGACAAAGTGTCTGTTCCTAGAAAGTCATTCCTGCCATACAAGTCCCTTCCTCTCACCGAAGTTGCAAGGAGGGAAAATACAGAATTGTGGTTGTTTGTACTGGATTGTATGGATAAATTGGAAGGACAACTATTGTAGAAGGTGGAAGAGGGCAGTAGGCTGAGGAGTGTGACAATGTTGGCTGTTCATTAAAAGATAGTGCCTGGGAAGAGTAGAAAGCATGGAACTGCAAGATGTGTTGACATTAAGAATATTATGCAGGAAGATGCTCAGTAATAGACTGGTGCTAGAACATAGGATTGATGCTAGAACATGTGCCACTTGACATTCTAAATGATTTCAGGTTACTATCCCACATCGAAGGGCCGCACACCTGCTGGTGAGTTCCTTGGCCACTTTAATTTATGTCTACTTGGCAATAGTGGCAATTCTGTTCCTTGGAAGAACTCTTCTCAGCAATTCTGTACGGCCCATCGTAGCCAACTAAGGGACACCTCCAAGTAAGTTTAAGACACACGATGCTCCCAGCCCTGGGCAAAGAAAAACATCATGACGCATGCCAAAAAAAGCATGAATATTTCTACCGTTCCTCATCACCTTGCAATGGAACCTGGAATAGGTGAGCTAAAGCTTATCTGCTAGTTAAATAACCAGTTGATTAGCTGAATGTGTTGCAGCTAGATGATTTTTTCCCAGAAGGGAATCATTTTTCAGCAGCAGGCCCCACATTGGCAGGCCTGTAACCACAGTCTGCCCACCCTCCTTAACTGGATGGTGACTGCACGCCAGCTTCTTAATTGGTCCCTTCTTGGAAGATCTCCAAGGAGGGTGCAGTGACTACCAGATTGGGATTGGGACCCTGAAGTGGTCCTGACACTTAGTGACTGTTTAAAGAGCACAAGCATATTCTTGGGGAACTGGATCAGAATTCTACATTTTTAATCTATGAGAAGTGGAGACATGTCATCAGTAGTTATGCATTCTTGGACTGAACCTGAAGCAGAATGAGATGGCAAAACAGAAGGAAAGTTGCTCCATATCTAAGCAATCTTATACTTAGATGGAAATTTATGACATTGATAATACGTATGATAGGTACCCTCAGGAGACTATTGTGGCCTAGCATTAAAATGAGATCAAAATTGATCATTGAAAATTGATGCAAACAGAATTTTTAAAAACATACTAAATAATTAGTATTTTCTCAGTATCCCATGTGTGTGTCAACTGTGTGATTAAACAATGTAAATTACAAGTAAATGAAAGGGTTTTATGGTGCACAAGACCATCACATTATTCAGTGGAATGATGTAGCCTAGAGTAGTAGGCAAAGTTCTCTCTGGCTGATGTCAAAATTCTAAAAGTATAAGTCAGTGCTATCTAAGTAGACTCTAGATTAAAATGTAGTTTAAAAAAAACTGTTGCAAATGGGAAGTACTTATAATGAGCTGCCTGACCAAAATGAAAGATTGTCATTCCACCATTCTGTTCTAAATATGTGAATATACTTCATCTCATCAGCCACTGATACACTCTGCAAATCACTGACTTTTGAAATCTAATTTGTATCTTGTCCTCTCCTAATCATTTCAAATAACTCACTAGTTACAGTTTTCAAAAAACATATTTTGATATACATCATTTCATGTTTAAACTGATCTATTTATTCATCTCACTCTTGAAATCATGTTGGAAACCAGTAAATGAGAAAGGTTGGCAATATTGGAACTATTAATGCTTATGACATTTAAATTATATGATTTTATCCTGGTCCAATACATTCAAATTCAAAAACAGAATAGTCTTACTTTTTAAAAATTAAAACCTGATTGTACATTTCAAATAGATTTCTTGCTTTTTCCCTCTCATTGCAAAAGTTATTCTTTCATTTTCTAGGCTGCCATCTCCTCCATTTCTGAAATAATCTTTGTCACTTCAGGGTTTTCAGAGCTGAACAAAGACATGTTTGTAGAAATACCTATGCAGTATATCATAGGCCTTTCACACATTCAGAAAAATAGCTAATGTGCATGTATAGAGTTATATTGGATCCAACTTAAGCTAATTTAAACATTTATATTTGATATTCTATATTTTTCACACCTTTTGTGAAAGATAATACAATTTTAGTAATTCAATGATGTACACACTTTGAATTGGTCCTTCTGTATTTAGACATCAACTGTACCTTTGTGTGATTTAATTTACAAGCTAATGCCACGTCTTCTCAAGTGTTCATGCACCATATACTGACAGTGATTTGATTTCTTTTCTTCAACAGCTATTTGAAATTGACCTCTATGAAATGCACAACAATTGTTTAAGGAGTACAGTTCCACCATGTAAAGCACCACTGAATCTCCACTCCCTTCTGAGCAAAATGTGGCTAAAATGAAGTACTTTTAGCCTGAACATGATTGCTTCATGACAAAATGCTGGAGCTCATCTATGCTACGGAATGAATTAATAAAAAATATTTAGTATGTGCAATATGATTCAAAATTCAGAGAAATTTTGAAAGCAGTCTAGGAACTCAGAGCTAAAGCCATTATCCAAACTTCGAGTCACGGTTTAATCCTTCCTCAGGATTCAAAGAAAACTGAACATTATGTTTGTGTAAGGTATTTGTTAAATCTATTTGGATTTGGGTATTAATGTTTGAACATTTACCGTAACCTTTACAATAAAATATTTTGAAGCTAACATGTGGCTTGGAATTTGCTGAAGAAACAATTCATGAAGATACACTTAATAATTAATGTGCAAACTGGTCAAAATCTTCAGGCAAGGAGATACCCTGTGAATTATGAATCACTGAAAACTGCTGAACTATCTGCAAATAGCATTCAGAAAACAGACTTTAACCTCCCTAAGAATCCTGCACTGTAGATTCTGCTGCAGCAGCACATTTTACAGAACAGCTTGCTGACTTGCTTGCTCATTTTCACATTTTTATACTGTTTTCCAACAGACTTAGTGGACAACTTGGCAACAAGAAAACACCAGGGAAACTGAGCATGAGACATCCAAATGAAAGATGGGACGAACAGCATGCCTCCTTAACTAAAATGACAAAGGCCTGGACTTTCAAACTCAACACCCCATGGAAGGAAAATTGGCAGTAAGCTGGCAGACCAGAAGGCAGCGGACCCTGTAGCCATAATGTGCTATGGGGAGGTTGAAGTGGAGAGTTGGACTTACAAACATCAATGGGGAGGGTCTAATCCTCAAAAGTAACTGGCCAATCTGCCACCAGAGCTCAGTAGTGAACACTGTGGGACTTCACATTGGGCCAAATATAGGGAAGCGAGCAATTTCCCACTTTAGGAAATGGAATAGATAAGGGATCAGTATTGAGTTTGGAGGTATAATTGTGTAGAAAGAAATGGAGGCTTTGTCTTCTCAGTAGAAAAAAAAGTACACCCCCCAACTTCCTTCTTTCTGTTAAAACCTTTAAAAAAGGGCTGCTTGCACCAACTTGCTGGTATCAACCATTTTAGTGTGGCCACTGTAATATTGGTGTCAATGGGTTATTAACAAGCTTAATCAATCCTTAAATATTTACTTACAAATGGTGGTGAGGAGCTCCAGTATGAAGAGAGAGCCTCCCTACCTATTATCCAGAAGGCGCGTGTTCAAGTCCCACCTGCTCCCAAGGTGTGTAAACACATTTCTGAACAGGTTGATTAGAAATTGCTTGTGGTAGATGGGCTGCTGATTTTGATGCCTCCCACTCTCCATATGAAGATGAATTTAGCACTGGTTGGGAATGTGGTGAGTGAACTACCTGACCTATTTCACATTTCCCATGCCGAAAAGCCGTTCAACAGGGTAATGCAGCATCCAGTCCATGGTGTCATTTTTAATGTTTAACTATTTTCCACAAATATTATCTCAGTAGGGCTTGAAAGTTTACTTTTGATAGCTCAAAGAGACAGTTAAAAGATTGGCTTTCTTTGAAGGATTTGAAGGAAAGGCATATTTTCAAATTGGATTGAATACTTGATGGTTTTTAAAATGTTTTGAATCAGCTTTCATGAACAGAAATGCAGTTTTTACAATAGTAAAGGCCATGATAGATATGTATAACTCCACTTTGCTTTGTCTCAACTGAGCTTCTGAGGTCTGCCCATGGCGGATACTGGGTGGCTTGATGTGGAGACTACGGTGAACCACTGACATGGATGACATGCATGATTGTATTTTAAATTCAGATGAAGAGCATGAAGGACCAAAAGAATAGTGGGATACAATTTGGCAAGAATGGGACCTAAAAATTGGAGGTTTCTATTAACCAGAAACTGAACTTGACCAGCCATACAACTACTTTTGGGCTAAAACAGCAGAGATTCAGAATTCTATGGTATAGCTCACCATCTGTCTCCCCACTGCTGATCTACCACCTTCAAGACACAAGTCAGGAGTATGATGGAATATTCTCCACTTGACCCTATGAGTGTATCTCCAATAACAATATCCAGGGCAAAACAGCCCACTTGATTGGCATTCAACTGGCACCTGCTTTACTACCAACATACAAAGACTGATCAACTCCACCTTCCAAACCCAAGAGCTCTACCACTTAGCAAAATGCATGGGCACATCACTACCTGCGAGAAGGCATGGCATGGTGATATTATCAGTAGACAATTAATCGAGACCCATCTCACGTTCCGAGGACCTGGGTTTGAATTGCACAGTGGCTGATGGTGGAATGTCAATTTAATTTAAGAAAAATATAATTGAGGAATTATGAGTTTGACAATGACAGGGATATGTAGGCTAGGTGCATTAGCAATGAGAAATGCAGGGTTATAGGGATTGGGTAGGTGGTGGGTCTGGGTAGGATGCTGTTCAGAGAGTTGGTGTGGACTCATCGGATTAAATGGCCTTTTTCAACACTGTTTGGGTTCTATTCTATTAGTCACTGAAATTGTACACAGTATTCTAAAAGTGACCTCACCAATGTCTTGTACAGCCTCAATAAGACATCCCAACTCCTCTACTCAATATTCTGACTAATGATGTCAAGTTTACCTGTGAAACCACTTTCACGATCTATGAACCTGCATCTTAGACGTACCTCAATAACACTCCACAGGGTCTGAACATTAAGTGTGTAAGTTCTACTCTGTTTTACCTTCCCAAAATGCAACAACTGTCATTTATCTAAATTAAGCTGCATCTGCCATTCTTAAGCCCACTGGCCCAATGCATCAAGATCTGTTGCACTCTTAGATAACTCGTCATGTTTACTTTACCATTAATTTCGGTGTCATTTGCAAATGTACTAACCATACCTCCTATATGCTCATCTAAGTCATTTACAAAAATGATGAACAATAGGGGGCACAATCAATCCTTGCGACATACCGCTAGTCACAGGGTTCCAGTCCAAATAACATCCCTCTACTACTACTCTGCCTTTTACCATTGATTTTGTATCTGATTGGCTGTCTCTCCCTGATCCTATGTTTAATCAGTTAACCATGCAGGACATTGGCAAAGGCCTTGCAAAATTTGATGCAGACAACCTCTATTGCTCTGCCTTCAGCTATCTTCTTGGTAAACTTTTCAAAAAACCTCAAGTAAATTGGACTAATTAGGGATCGCCAACATGGCTGTGTGTGTGGGAAATCATGTCTCACTAACTTGACTGAGTTTCTTGAAGTAGTAACAAAGCGGATTGATAAGGACAGAGCAGTGAATGTGATCTATGTGGACTTCAGTAAGGTGTTTGACAACGTTCCTCATGATAGACTGATTAGCAAAGTTACATCACATGGCTAGAGAGAGCTAGCCATTTGGAGAATGTCTAAGCAAAAGTGAGGACTGCAGATGCTGGAGATCAGAGTCTAGATTAGAGTGGTGCTGGAAAAACACAGCAGGTCAGGCAGCATCCGAGGAGCAGGAAAATCTATGTTTCGGGCAAAATGAAGGAATGAAGGGCTTTTGCCCAAAAAGTCAATTATCCTGCTCCTTGGATGCTGCTTGCCCTGCAGTGCTTTTCCAACACCTCTAATCTAGATTTTGGAATGTCTTCTACCTTGCCAGTTCTGCTTCTCATTCTGGAGGCCTATGACCAGTGGACTGCCACATGAATCAGTGCTGGATCCACAGTTTTTCATCGTTTATATAAATGATTTGGATGTGAACATAGGAGTTATAGTTAGTAAGTTTGCAGACGACAGTAAAATTGGTGAAGAAGGTTACCTCAGAGTACAATGGGATCTTGATCAGATGGGCCAATGGGCTGAGGAATTGCAAATGGAGTTTAATTTAGATAAATGTGAGGTACTGCATTTTGGAAAGGCAAATCAGGGCAGGACTTATATACTTAATGGTAAGGTCCTGGAGAGTGTTGCTGAACAAAATGACCTTGGAGTGCAGGTTCATAGTCCCTTGAAAGTGGAGTTGCAGGTAGATAGGATAGTGAAGAAGGTGCTTAATATGCTTTCCTTTATTGGTCAGTGCATTGAGTATAGGAGTTGGGAGGTCATGTTTCGGCTGTACAGAACATTGGTTAGGCTGCTGTTGGAATATTGTGTGCAATTCTATTCTCCATGCTGCAGGAAGAACGTTGTGAAACTTGAAAAGGTTCAGAAAAAATTTACAAAGATGTTGCCATGATTGGAGGGCTTGAACTATTGGAAGAGGCTGAATAGGCTGGGGCTATTTTCCCTGCAGTGTCGGAGGCTGAGGGGTGACTTTTTAGGGATTTATAAAATCACGAGGTTCTTGGAAAGCATAAATAGACAACATCTTTTACTTGGGTGGGTCCAAAACTACAGCGCATAGGTTTGCGATGAGAGGAGAAAGATTTAAAAGGAACCTAAGGAGGAACCTTTTCACGCTGAGCATGATGGGTGTATGGAATGAGTTGCCAGAGGAAGTGGTGGAGGCTGGTACAATTACAACATTCAAAAGGGCGGCACGGTGGCAGTGGGCGGCACGGTGGCACAGTGGTTAGCACTGCTGCCTCACAGCGCCGGAGACCCGGGTTCAATTCCCGCCTCAGGCGACTGACTGTGTGGAGTTTGCACGTTCTCCCCGTGTCTGCGTGGGTTTCCTCCGGGTGCTCCGGTTTCCTCCCACAGTCCAAAGATGTGCAGGTCAGGTGAATTGGCCATGCTAAATTGCCCGTAGTGTTAGGTAAGGGGTAGATGTAGATGTAGGGGTATGGGTGGGTTGCGCTTCGGCGGGGCGGTGTGGACTTGTTGGGCCGAAGGGCCTGTTTCCACACTGTAAGTGATCTAACCTAATCTAATCTAATCTAACCTAATCTAAGGCATCATGATGGGTATATCGGTATTTGCTGACAAATGGGATTTGATTAATTTAGGACATCTGGTCAGCATAGACGAGTTGGACCGAAGGATCTGTTTCCATCTGTTTCTCTATGACTATGACTCTAAATTTGTGAGACACGATTTCCCAAACACATAACCATGCTGACTATCCCTAATCAGTCCTTACCTCTCCAAATGCATGTGACTCCTATCTCTCAAAATCCCCTCCAACTCTTATGCTGACTCACCCAGCATTTACGGCCAATTCTTAGTTACCCAAAGATCAGTTATGAGTCAGTCACGTTGTAGGGCTGGAGTCACATATAGTCCAGAGTACAGTAGATGGAATGTTTCCTTTCCTAAAGAACATCAATGAAGCTGAGGAGTTTTTTAATAGTCAGCGACTGCTTTGTGATCATTGTCAAATTCCTAATTCCTCAATGATTTTTTTCTTAAATTAAACTGACATTCCAACATTAGTCACAGTGCAATTCAAACCAGGTCTTTGGAACATTAGATGGGTCTCTGGATTAACCATCTACTGATAATACCACTATGTCATTGCCTTTTCACAGGTAGTGATGTACCCATGCATTTTGAACTATATGGGTAATTTAGCATGGCCAATCCACTGAAATTGCACATCTTTGGACTGCGGAAGGAAACTGAAGCACCTAGAGGACACCCACATAGATGCGGGGAGAACATGGAAATTCCACACAGACAGTCGCCCAAGGCTGGAATCGAACCCAGCTCCCTGGCATTATGAAGTAGTAGTACTAATCACTGAGCTACCATGCCAACTAATGTGCTATTATTTTAAAAAGACTACAAGGAAAAGCCAGGGAACTACAGAAAGTGGGTATGTCGTTGGAGGGGATTTGGAGAGACAAGATCAGGCATAAGTTCTTTATCAGGAATGTGACTGCGTGTTTGTTGACACTGTTCCGGTGAGTGAAGTGAGTGGGGTTGGAAGTGGCTGAGGCAGCAGCAACTACCGGGGCAAAAGTAATGTGAAGGGTAGACTTTGCAGTGAATTCGACGGCAGTGATTCTGGTGGCAATCGCGGAGGCAGTGTAGTCGGCATTGGCTGCGATCTGTGAGGCAGCAGGGCAGAATGCCACGATGGTGATGGCTGTAGCAGTCGCATTGCTAATGGTGTCAGAGCAGTTCTGGAGGCTGGGAGAAGGTTCTAGAATGATTGAGGAATCCAGAGTTTGGAGGTAAGTTTTGCCATTCTTGATGAAGACCTTATGCTCGAAATGTCGATGGATGCTGCCTGACTGGCTGTGCTTTTCCAGCGTCACACTTTTTGATGGACATCGAAGAGAGGGTTATCTTAGGGTACAACGGCATCTTGATCAACTGGACCAGTTGGTTAAAGAAAGGCAGATGGAGTTTAATTTAGAGAAATGAGAGGTGTTACATTTTGGAAAGACAAATCAGGGCAGTTAATGGTAGGGCCCGGGGAGTGTCATTGGAGTAACCTTGGGGTGCAGATACGTAGTTCCTTGAAAGTGATATCACAGGAAGACAACTTTTGGCATGCATCCATTTATTGGTCAGAGCATTGAGTACAGGAATTGGGATGTCCTATTGTGGCTGTACAAGACATTGGTGAGGTATTTTTAGAATATTGTGTACAATTCTGATCACCCTATATTGGAAGAATGTTGTTAAACTAGAAAGGCGACAGAAAAAAAAAATTACAAAGATATTGCCAGGATAGTCGTTTAGGAAAAGGTGGGGTGCAGTGAGACCTAGGTGATATGGTGGAACAGTCACAGAAGGTACACACGCAGGTGCAGCCGGCAGTGAGGAAAGCTCATGGCATGCTAGCCTTTATAGCGAGAGGATTTGAGTATAAAGTAAGGATGTTTTGCTGCAATTATACAGGGCCTTGGTGAAGCCAGACTTGAGTATTATGTGAAATTTTGGTCTCCTAGTGGACCTAGAGGAAGGACATTCTTGCCTTTGAGGGAATCCAGTGAAGGTTTACCAGACTAATTCCTGGGATGGCAGCACTGACATATGATGACAGATTGGATTGACTGGGCTTGCATTCACTGGAATTTAGAGGAATAAGGCAGGATCTCACAGAAACATGTAAAATCCTGATGGGACTGGACGGGCTAGATGTTGGGAATATTTCCTGATGTTAGGGAAGTCCAGAACTAGGGATCACAGTCTAAGAAAAGGGTTAAAGTCTGAGATAAGGAAGAATTGTGAACCTGTGGAATTCTCTACCACAAAAAGCTGTTGGATGCAGTTCATTAGAAATTTTGAAAAGGGAGCTGGGTGTGGCCCTTGCAGCGAATGGGATCAAGGGATGTGTATCAAAAGTGGGAGTGTGATACTGAAATTACATGATCAGCCATGATCATATTGAATGGTGATGCAGTCTTGAAGGATCTAATAGCCTACTCCTACATTATTTTTTGAATTTCAGCTTTTCCACTATCCAGATAGTTCTTTCCAATGTGAGTTCCTCTGATTATACTTAGTTGGGTGAGATGAATGAAAGTCTAATATTTCTTGAATTAGTTCTGATTGTAAATCGCCATAATCAATTGTATAAAAGATCATTTAAAGTTGTCAGGTTTTCCAGGAAGGAGTAGTCTTGTGGGCGGCACGGTGGCACAGTGGTTAGCACTGCTGCCTCACAGCGCTGGAGACCCGGGTACAATTCCCGACTCAGGCGACTGACTGTGTGGAGTTTGCACGTTCTCCCCGTGTCTGCGTGGGTTTCCTCCGGGTGCTCCGGTTTCCTCCCACAGTCCAAAGATGTGCAGGCCAGGTGAATTGGCCATGCTAAATTGCCCGTAGTGTTAGGAAAGGGGTAGATGTAGATGTAGGGGTATGGGTGGGTTACGCTTCGGCGGGGCGGTGTGGACTTGTTGGGCCGAAGGGCCTGTTTCCACACTGTAAGTAATCTAATCTAATCTAAAAAAGTGTCAACCTGGCATACATTTCAGTCTATGTGTATGGAGTGATTTTTTTTTAGCCCACCTACCAACTCGGATAGTTGTGCTGCCATCCATTTGGGCTTGAAACCATGAGTATTAAGATTATGCCAAGAATGCACACCACTCTGTAAACCCTTTGATACTACAACACTGGACATTAACACTTACTCTCTCAGAGGAATGGAACCTCCTAAAACACTCCTAGTACTTGATTGTTATTACCGGACAATGGATTGTTTTCCATTGAATGCAATTCAGTTCATATTATCTTCTAATTCACACAACACTACTGTAACCCTATTTTAAAAAGTTTGTATCTGCAGCTCATGGAAGAGAACTCTTGGTTTCATTGAGTAGAGTGTCCGTTCTGCACCAGCCCTAGTCAATCCTCTACCCTGCGATATCATGCGAAATAAATCAGATTTGTCAATTTCACTGGATCAGTGTTTTGCCTCTTTCTCTGATAATGGTCAATCAGAATGTTACTTGTGGCATAATCTGTTATACTAAGTGGGTAATGCTCTGTTAGAAATGCCATCCTTCAAATCAGATGCCATTCAAAAAGTCAATGCCACCTTATGTCATGCCAATTTTCAATTACATTGAATTCTTCACAGTGAACTGACAACTGTCACCCAAGACAACATGGTGGCTTGTTAGTTAGCACTGCTGCCTCACAGCACCAGGTACCCAGGTTTGATTCTACCCTTGGGTGACTGTCCATGTGGAGCTTGCACATTTTCCCCATGTCTAAGTGGATTTCTTCTGGGTGCTCTGGGATGCTTCCACCTTCTAAAGATGTACAGGTTTGGTGGATTGACCAAGCTAAATTGCCCATAGTGTCCAGGTGTGCAGGCTACATGGTTAACCATGGTATACCAGGGTTACAGGGATAGGGTAGGGGTATGGGTTTGGGTGAAATGCTCTTTGGACTCAATGGACCAAATGATCTGCTTACACATTCTAATGTACATTATTCAACCAATATTGCTACAACCTGGTTATTTCTCTGATGTTGGTTTGTGAAGATTGACTAAGTAATGAAGGAAATTTGAGCTAATATAGAAAATTTGTCTGTGTACATCTTGAAGCCATGAAATGTATCATGATGGTGCATTTGTATGTACTGGAAACTCTACAAAACAGGTAGCAACCATTTTTGGGCTCATTTCTTTGGGCAAGCCCTGACCACATCAGACTCAATTAACTGGTTTAAGATTTAAACAAAGCCAAGCAGTTGACTATAAATCATCATTGCCTTTCTGATGGCAATGCTGTTACCAAAGTCCACTTGCAAAACAATCAGCAGCATGAATTTTGGTTTTCCCCTTGAAATGGTATCCTTGAAATTGCCCTGATGGGTTCAAGCCAATAGTTTCAAAAAGATATTATTTTTTCATTTCTACATACTGTTCAAGGTAAAATATCCTAAGAACCATTGCAACTGGACATCATTTCCAATTTTTTAAAAACATTTTGCTTTAAAAATATTAATTGATATATTAAAGAGCGGAAACTTTATGCTGTTTGATTAATATTGCTAAAATACTTATCACAAACATACAAATTATCATCAGTGCAAAGTCTACCAACTACTGAGCAACCAAATTTTGAATAATTGAAAACCATTTAAGAAACTGTAGAATCATTTCCTAGTTGCATTTCAACACTAAGCAGTTTCTAAATAAATCAAAGACAAACCAAAAAAGCTTTTAAAACAATCCTAGTAATATCTTTGCACCCAAGTATAATTTCAAAAGCTTCATCAAAAACATTTAAACAAATGTAATTACCAGAAACTTTCAAGGTGATTGATTTGATCAGTGCTGCATAACATTTCCTCTAACTTTATCAGCTTTGCGGATTTCCAAAGCCCATGTACAGCAGTGACTTTAGAAATCAGACATCAATGCCACAATTAGCACAAATATCAGAGCGCTGCCTGCACGTGCAGTTTAGATGAAATCCTGGTGGTGCATGAGGGTGTTACCAGGTTTTTGGATAGGGCTGGATTCTCAGAATCTAGCTTAACGTTTTTAAAATTAAGACATCATGAACATTCATTTGAACATAACTTGAATTTAAAGCTCCTGAGACCTTTACACCAATTTCCCTCAGATAGAGCATCCTGCACTAAAAAGAAACAGTGCCACCTCATGGAAACTCCAAATTATACAAGAAAATTTTTAAAAGATTTTAAACTCACCTCCAAAACATGCTCTGCCTGCTGTTCTCGATCTAGTTTCCTTGATGTAGTCATGATCAGACCTGTAAAAAAAAAGTTTGTTTTAGAATAATGTTACTTTTGCTTACTATTCTGGCAGACTTATTATCAGTGGGCTAGACTTATCCAATATGACAACTTAACCAATGTTGCATTGTTCAAAGATGTGCTCTAATCCTCAGACTGCAAAGAGACAAATATTCACACTGAATCTGCCACTGATGACAACAAAGAAGTTGAACATTAATGGAATGCAAGCCTCTTCTATGGATTAACTTTGCAGGTTGGTGGAAGGGCACTCTCAAAACAATGTGGATGGAGCCTATAGCACCCTGCACCTGGGGGATGTCAGCAATGGTTGAAAGTCTTCCTGTCCAAGCTGCTATTCTACAGCAGCTCATTACCGGATTTGGAGAAAATGCCATGACATCCCAGAGACATTTGTAGGTCAAGGATTGGGAGATGCCACACAGGTCCTGAGCTTTCTTCAAAATAAGCCATAGGCACAAAAATTCAAGGCAGATGTGACCTTGATAGACACATAGCCTTTCTGAGTGCAAGTTCTGCTCCAGTGCATGACACAGTTCGGTGGTAGTGGCCTGTGTCTTTATTACTCTGTATTTGCACTGGGTTTCCAAAAACAGTAGAAAATGACAGTGAGGTCTGTCACGCTCTCCGTTCAGAGGCTGTGCAGCAGCCACTGGAGGGTGATGGTCTTGGTGACAAGTTCATATTGTCCTCTCCTTCAACACTGTTTTTGTATTTGAATAATGCCCCAAGAACTCTAGGCACAGTGACCTCCATGTGAGCATATATTCTATGAGGAATGAAACAAAGATAATATTTTACTAACAGTTTTCCTGACCCACCATACCTATTACAATGAAGCATCATGTTATTACCCTAACTGTGTCATGGAGGCTTCACAAGGAGGTCAATATCATGCTTTGATAGGGAGCTTTCAGTTATGCAAAATCATCCAAATGTATTTTAAGCAGGCAAAATATTTATACTACATTGGGGAAGCAGAATTCTGGCAGAAAACCACCATGATAGCCCTCTGTCACAAAGCCATCCCTAAACATCATTGCATACTTGCCAGTCAGCATGTGAATGTCGAAATTTGAACGTGGACTTTCAGCATTAGCTGTGCAATCTGTTCCAGAAATGCCAAGTCGAGGTAACACTTTTCAGTTAGTGTCTGATTACATTTGCTTCTTAACATGATAATGAGACAATTAGTACAAACAACGTAACAGTCATGATTGCTCGAGGCCATTATTTGTAATGTTCATTCTTGGACAATGAATGATCAGCTGTTAAGCGCTACTTGATGTCACGTGAGTGGCAATACTGCGTATAGCCCTCATGATTTAAATGAAGGACCCAACTTCCTATTACTTCTCTGTTAATGCTTGAAGTGGGTGATTTTCAAGCAGGCTGGGTTTCAGTTCAAGGACTTTTACATTTTTAACATCCACCTGACAAAAACTGACAAGTTTTAGGAATAAAATCTACTCCCCTGCTCTGAACAAGTCCAGAAAAAGAAATTTAAGTTTGAATTAATTATTCTATGCTAAATCAGGCACCAAAAAAAAAGAGGGAAATTGAGGTGGGATAAATATAAAGAGACATAACAGAGAAAAAAGGATTTTTCTAAAAACTTCCAAAAATTAATTAAAATCCAATGGAAAGAAACTGTACACCAGAAAACTGTCTGACAATAATCAAACATACTATAGCTCTTTACAGAAGGAAATTATCACATTTACCTAATTAGAAGCAGAATCCCTACACAGTTAGAGTTAGAATCCCTACAGTGAGAGAACAGGCCCTTCAGCCCAACAAGTCCACACCAACACTCCGAAGAGTAATCCATCCAGACCCACTCCCCTATCCTATATTTTACCCCAGACTAATGCACCTAACCTACACATTCCTGAATGCTTTAGGCAATTTAGCATGGCCAATTAACCTAACCTGCACATCTTTGGATGGAGGAGGAAACAGGAGCACCCAGAGGAAATCCACGCAGACACGGGGAGAATGTGCAAACTCCCGACAGACAGTTGCCCAAATCGGAAATCGAACCTGGTCCTTGGTGATGTGAGGCAGCTGTGCTAACTTCTGAGCCACCATGCTGCCCCAAATCTGGTCTAAATGTGACATCAGACCCACAGCAAGTTGACTTTTAACTGCCCTCTGGGCAATTAGGAATGGACAACAAATGCTGGTCTAACAAGTGATGTCAATGTCCAGTGAATGAATAAAAAAGAAAAATGTATTAAGAATTAACTTCGGCTGGAATAAACAATACTAAAATTTTTCTGATATATTTAGTTAGTTTCATAGTACGTATCCATGAAAATTCACAACTTCATTTATTTGAAGCCCTTGCATGTTACTGTTCAAAGTTCTGGAGAAATGGGCCATCTTTGACGTTGTCCTCTGTATTTGGTATATTTAACTATGTGTAAACTGAATGATGAAATTTGCTGTCTAATTAATCCCTCAATAATACTGAACGTCAACAGCCTCACTGTTACTTCTACTACCAATCTAGTCCATTTTATATTTTAATGAAAATAATTGCAGAAGGTAGATTAATCTACTTAACTTATTGGAGCCACAGTGCATATACATGCAGTGATTATCAGGTTTTCTATCGCACAATACTAAACAATCATCTAAATTTATCAAGAAACATTCCTTTGTTTGAAGCAAATAGCTGACATAACTAAATTGAAAAAAAAATCAAGAGATTCCAGACTACTTAGCATAATGTTCTACTCTGAACCATTTTTAGCCCCTTCATAAATAACCCTCCTTCCATCATAATTTCAGAAATTAGGATGTTTGCTTATATATCATTCATAATTCCTTAGATACTGTTATGTACTGTGCTTGCATGCAGCAAGATTGGGCCAACATTCAGGCTTGATCTAATAAATGGCAAATAATATTCATGGCCACACATGTGCCAGGTACTGACCATCATGAACAAGAGAAAAAATAATCCTCCGCCCTTGTCATTAAATGACGTCATTTTAACTGAATCCCACAAGCTATCAATATCCAAAGAGTTATCACTAACCAGAAATTTAACTGAATGAGCTGTTTACGTACTGCTGTGGGATCAGATTAGAGGCCAGAAATTTGCTTGAGGGAAACTCACCAATCTCCCCAAATTCTGAATACTGTACAAGATTTTGATAGTATACCCTCCTCCTTTCCTGAATGAATGCAGCACCTACAGTATGTTTGATGCTAACTAGGACAATGTATCTCACATAACTCAAGCCATTATTTTGAAAGTCACTTTCTCTACCACTGGTACCCAGTGGCAGGGTGCACTATTGCATAAGATGAATTGCAGCAACTTGCAAAGCTCCACTGACAACAATTTGCCAAAGCTCCTTTGATAGCACATTCCATAAATGTGATCTCTATCGCCTAACAGCATGCAAACTCAAATTCCTGCAAATGCCCCTCCAAATCACATCCATCATGACTTGGAATGCATCACTGTTACTTTACTATTACTGGGTTAAATTCCTAGAACTCCACTCCTAATATTTTTGGGGATGCACCATCACCATAAGAACTGCAGTGGTTTATCATTACCACCTTCTCAAGGACGATTAAAATATACTTTAGAATGGGGCACTATATAATTCTAAGCTATTCACAGATCAGGTTAACAAATATTTACAGTTCCTGACATATGAATTTTGCCATTTCGAAACATTTTTATTTGAGTTTATTTATTCTTTAAATCATATATTAACATCTGTTGCATATTTACAAAGACTGGAGTTTTAAACTAAAGTTCTGTGAAAGGCATGTTAATGGTTTTTTTTGGATTTTTACCTTCCTATAAGGAAAACAATAGTCTTTTGAAGTTAAAACCAGAAGGCAAATTGTTCCAAGTTTAAACTAATTTCTCCTCTAAGGACAGATTAAAATGCATGACAGAGGAATGAAAGCAGATTACATAACCTGTCTTATAGGAGCATCATGCACTGTAAAGTGTGCAAAAACTTCTTATATACTAGGACTAGGAACTAAAACATGTGATTTAAAATCATTTGGTAACGTGCCATAATTCTTAAAGTAAAATGGCTTCTCTTAATTTCACCAACAAATATGCGATAAACTGGAGTCGCTTAGTTTATAATAATGACTGAAATTTCAAGTAAAATTACCATGAATACAAACTTATTACAACAGGGACTAGGAATGTTCTTACTGCTTTAAAAATAATCGAAACTTTCCATCACCATACCAAATTCTGATCTACAATGTTTGATCAATCAATCTTACTAGTCTAATACTTCACTAAAGCAGTACAGCTGAGATCAGCAAATTAAGAATGTCATGGATAGAATTTGTCTCCAAAACGAGTGCAGCTATGTGAGGCTATACTATGCTATGACATTGTGCAGACTGTGTTTCGAACAGAAATAATTTAGAGGAAATTTCCACAATGACAAAATGAAACTACTGAAGTAGAAAGCAGTTGTAAACGATTGATTAAAATTCATTAAAAGAACTGTTAAAAATTTGGCCCACATAACAGAAAAAAAAACTGCAATGACATATAAAAAGAATCCATGCAAGCTTTATATTTCCTGTTAAAGACTTTATCCTTAATTGTGAAGGAAAAAAAAAATCATGATTTCAACATGGGTCTGAAAACTATTGTATTGCCACTATTTTATGTGACTCAAAGATTTGACAGAGCACTTCACTGATAAAAGACTACAGTCAATAAGACGACTATGTTAGCTATTATCAGATCACAGCTTGTGACTTGAGAAACCTTGATAATTATTACTTTTATGAGCTGTCCAGCACCACTTGCAACATAAAGATGCAACAAAACCAAACACTAAGCTAAGATCTCCTGGATCAACAAACAATACAAGTCATCTGTTACAAACATCAGCATCAACAACAGTTAACCAAAAGTAGTACAAAATGTTCAGTTACAATATGTATTACAAAGCTAGAAAATAAGTCAAAATTCTCTTCTCTAGTCACCAAAAACTCACCTGTGAGAAAAAAAAAGATTTGAACAGAACATAGTTACCAAATATCTCTATATAATGAAATAATGGCTTGAGTGATTTTCGCAAATCACTTTCTTCTTGGTATTTATTTATCCTAAAGCTACTATTAATGGTGAAGCTATGGTGAAACATAAAATAATGTGGACTAAACACAATAACTTTAAATAATTAAACTATTGATGGAAGATCAAATTGTTTAATCATATTTGTGTGGCAATATTCACAAATATGCAGTACGCTTTGTGCATAAGAAAGCAGATCCAGCATATTCAAAATAGGTTACAATATTAAAGTACTGATTCATAACTGCAGCCTGTTGTTTTTTCCAGAGGCTGGAGACACAGGAAAAAACTTTTCTTTCTCATTCCCAAAGGCAGTACTGCGCGTTTGCTGGTATGTCCAAAGGTAGTACTGTGTTTGGCAACAACATAAACTGGTCAAGCCAGGGCTGTCATTTTGTCAGGTTGCGAGATGGTTCATGAGCTCAGTTCACTGGTGGAAGCAACAGATTCATTATTAATTTGCATGTATGCTTCCTTATCACTGAGAAAGATATGGCCTCAAATTTTAATTGAGGATGGTGCAACCACTAAACATACAGTAGTAATACTTCAGAGCATTGATTCCAGCATGCAAGCTTAATCACTATTTCCTGATTTATCAACTGCTTCTATTATTCTCACCGCCTATACTGGATTTTCACTCTATGACTTGAATTCTGAATTTAAATCTTTGAATTTTATATGTCTTGGTGGCCTTTGCGCCCCTAGAGGGGACAGGGTGGAAGGGCTGTTCCAAGGCTTTGCAAGGAAGCCTTGTTCAGCAAACAAGAACAATCCAGAATTTCCTGCAGGACTGTAAGGGCTAGTCTGAGTCATCAGTCATCACAACTCCTGGTGCGATGGATAGAATACTTAGTGGAGAAAGGGTGGCGTGAACCATAAGATTGTGGACATAGAGATGCCAAAGAATGATCAGAAGGAAGCATAGCATGATATTAGAAACAAAAAGGGTGACAGAAGCTGCTGGGGAAGTTTTGAGAATAAATGGCAAGATTTATTTATGTTGTTTATATCATAAAACTGTAGGAAACAGCATTAGATGCCCATATGCCTGGGCTTTAACAAGTGTGATCATTTTTGAAAGCTTAAGACCCCTTCCACAAATTTAACAAGCTGTGATCATTTTAAAACGTTTTCCTGCTTAAGCACGAACATCCATCACCAGGACTGTCCAAATGGTTTAACTTGATGCCCAATGCTGCCCTGCTGCAATTTCTAGTCCTTCAAGCCTCAGTCCAGCTGTGGAATTGCTTGTAGTCAGCTTTGCTCACAATCATTATTGGAACCCTCTCTGTTTCCACCCCCCCAAATCACTATCTCTTATAGCCTTCAAATCCTTGAAGGAGTCATGAATTCATTTGTTGATAACATATGGGACAGTTTACATTATAAAGTGCTCACTCTCTGGGCGGAGCAGGAAATGGCTGTCTGGTGGTGTTTTTTTAAAGTCACGGTATAGTCCAGTTATTGTTTTTTTAACGGCTAATATTTAAAGTTTTTTTTAAGCGCCTAGCGGACCCGGAAGCTGGTGTCGCGCTAGCTTACCTGGGAAGGTTTTTTTTCTTATAAAAGCACGCAGGCGAGGAACCCGAGGCACTACAGGGGTAGAGCCTCCCACCCGCCCTCCTCCTCTAACCTAATAACACGACCCGTTGTGATAAGCAGGTAAGTGCTGCATTTTGCTTGTTTGTTTCTTTAGATCTAGTTTTTAAAGTTTCTCTTTTAGAGGGATGGCAGCGAAGGCAGTGTAATGTTCCTCTTGCAACATGTATGAGGTGAGGGAAGCCATTAGCGTTCCTCCTGATTACACTTGCAAGAAGTGCACCCATCTCCAGCTCCTCCAAGACCGTGTTAGGGAACTGGAGCTGGAGTTGGATGAACTGCGGATCATTCGGGAGGCAGAGGTGGTCATAGATCAGAGCTTTAGGGAAGTAGTTACTCCGAAAGTTATAGAGAGATGGGTGACAGTGAGGGGGAGTGGGAGGAAGCAGCCAGTGCAGGGACCCCCTGCGGTCATTCCCCTCAAGAACAAGTATACCGTTTTGGATACTTGTGGGGGGGATGACTTACCAGGGGTAAGCAACGAGGTTCAGGCCTCTGGCACGGAGCCTGTCCCCGTTGCTCAGAGGGAAGGGTGGTGAAAGGTAGAGCGATAGTTATTGGGGACTCAATAGTGAGGGGCACAGATAGGCAGTTTTGCAGGGGCGACAGAGACTCACGATTGGTATGTTGCCTCCCAGGTGCAAGGGTACGTGATGTCTCTGATCGTGTTTTCCGGGTCCTCAAGGGGGAGGCGGTGCAGCCCCAGATCGTGGTCCACATTGGCACCAACGACATAGGTAGGAAGAGGGCTGAGGATGTTAGACAGGCTTTCAGGGAGCTAGGTTGGAAGCTCAGAGCTAGAACGAACAGAGTCGTTGTCTCTGATTTGTTACCCGTGCCACGTGACAGAGAGTCGAGGAATAGGGAGAGAGAACAGTTAAATGCGTGGCTACAGGGATGGTGCAGGAGGGAGGGATTCCGGTTTCTGGACAACTGGGGTTCTTTCTGGGGAAGGTGGGACCTCTATAAACAGGATGGTCTACACCTGAACCTGAGGGGCACCAGTATCCTTGGGGGGAGGTTTGCTAGTGCTCTTTGGGAGGGTTTAAACTAACTCTGCAGGGGCATGGGAACCTGGACTGTAGCATTAGGGTACAGGACCTTGAGTGTAGGGAGGTTAGGAACATGGCATCGATCTCGAAGGAGGGTGCCTGTAATCAGGAAGGTGGCTTGAAGTGTGTATACTTCAATGCCAGAAGTGTAAGAAATAAGGTAGGTGAGCTTGCAGCATGGGTTGGTACCTGGGACTTCGATGTTGTGGCCATTACAGAGACGTGGGTAGAACAGGGACAGGAATGGCTGTTGCAGGTTCCAGGGTTTAAATGTTTTAGTAGAGTCAGAGATGGGGGTAAAAGAGGGGGAGGTGTGGCATTGCTTGTCAAGGATAGTATTACAGCAGTAGAAAGGGTGATGGAGGAAGACTTGCCATCTGAGGTAGTTTGGGCGGAGGTTAGAAATAGGAAAGGTGAGGTCACCCTGTTAGGAGTTTTCTACAGGCCTCCTAATAGTCCGAGAGAAGTAGAGGAAAGTATTGAGAGGATGATTCAGGAGAAGAGTGAAAGTAGCAGGGTGGTTATTATGGGGGACTTTAACTTCCCAGATATTGACTGGGAAAGCTATAGCTCGAGTTTGTTAGATGGGTCAGTGTTTGTCCAATATGTGCAGGAGTTTTTCCTGACATAATATGTAGACAGGCCAACAAGAGGTGAGGCTATACTGGATTTGGTTCTAGGTAATGAACCAGGCCAGGTGTTAGACTTGGAGGTAGGTGAGCACTTTGGGGGCAGTGACCACAACTCGGTGACTTTTACTCTAGTGATGGAGACGGATAAGTGTGCACTGCAGGGCAACAGTTATAGCTGGGGGCAGGGAAATTATGATGCGGTGAGGCATGACTTAGGATGCGTGGATTGGAAAAATAGGCTTCAAGGGAAGAATACAAATGATATGTGGAGATTGTTCAAGGAACAGCTAATGGGTGTCCTTGATAAGTATGTACCAGTCAGGCAGGGAGTAAAGGGTCTTGTGAGGGAGCCGTGGTTTAATAAGGAATTGGAATCTCTTGTGAAAGGGAAGAGGGCGGCCTATGTAAAGATGAGGCGTGAAGGTTCAGTTGGGGCGATTGAGAGTTATAAGGTAGCCAGGAAGGATCTAAAGAGAGAGCTAAGAGCAGCGAGAAGGGGACATGAAAAGTCCTTAGTTGGTAGGATTAGGGAAAACCCAAAGGTTTTCTGTAGGTATGTCAGGAATAAAAGGAGGACTAGGGTAGGAATAGGTCCAGTCAAGGATAGTAGTGGGAAGTTGTGTGTGGAGGCGGAGGAGATCGGTGAGACACTAAATCAATACTTTTCGTCAGTATTCACTCAGGAACAGGACATTGTTGCTGATGTGAATATTGAGTCACAAGTGATTAGAATGGATGGCCTTGAGGTACATAGGGAAGAGGTCTGGGGAATACTGGAAAGGAAGAAAATAGATAAGTCCCCTGGGCCTGATGGCATTTATCCTAGGATCCTCTGGGAAGCTAGGGAAGAGATAGCGGAGCCATTGGCCTTGATTTTTATATTGTCGTTGTCTATGGGAATAGTGCCAGAAGACTGGAGGATAGCGAATGTGGTCCCCTTGTTCAAGATGGGGAGCAGGGATAGCCCGAGTAACTATATTCAGTGTGTCTCACTTCTGTTGTGGGCAAAGTCTTAAAGAGAATTGTAAGGGATAGGATTTATGAACATCTGGATAGGAATAATGTGATCAAGGATAGTCAGCATGGTTTTGTGAAGGGCAGGTCATGCCTCACAAACCTTATTGAATTCTTTGAGAAGGTGACCAAGGAAGTGGACGAGGGTAAAGCAGTAGATGTGGTGTATATGGATTTTAGCAAGGTGTTCGATAAGGTACCCCATGGCAGGTTAATGCAAAAACTACGGAGGTATGGCATTGAGGGTGCATTAGAGGTTTGGATTAGGAATTGGCTGGCTGGAAGGAGACAGAGGGTAGTAGTTGATGGTATAGGTTCATCTTGGAGCGCACTTACTAGCGGTGTTCCACAAGGATCTGTTTTGGGACCATTGCTGTTTGTCATTTTTATAAATGACCTGGAGGAGGGGCTTGAAGGCTGGGTGAGCAAGTTTGCAGATGACACGAAAGTCGGTGGAGTTGTGGACAGCGAAGAAGGATGTGGCAGGTTACAGCGCGATATAGATAAGTTGCAGAGCTGGGCAGTAAGGTGGCAAATGGAATTCAATGTAGCTAAGTGTGAAGTCATTCACTTTGGTAGGAGTAACAAGAAAATGGATTACTGGGCTAATGGTAGACTACTTGGTAGTGTGGATGAGCAAAGGGATCTTGGTGTCCATGTACACAGATCGTTGAAAGTTGCCACCCAGGTAAATAGTGCTGTGAAGAAGGCATATGGTGTACTGGGCTTTGTTGGTAGAGGAATTGAGTTCCGGAGTCCTGAGGTCATGTTGCAGTTGTTAGTCTTACTTCTGTGGTAGGCAAAGTAATGTTAGTCTTACTTCTGTGGTAGGCAAAGTAATGGAAAGGGTACTGAGGGATAGGATTTACGAGTATCTGGAAAGACACTGCTTGATTAGGGACAGCCAGCACGGATTTGTGAAGGGTAGGTCTTGCCTTACAAGTCTTATTGAATTCTTCGAGGAGGTGACCAAGCATGTGGATGAGGGTAGAGCAGTGGATGTAGTGTACATGGATTTTAGTAAGGCATTTGATAAGGTTCCCCATGGTAGGCTTATGTGGAAAGTCAGGAGGCATGGGATAGAGGGAAATTTGGCCAATTAGATAGAAAACTGGCTAACCGGTCGAAGTCAGAGAGTGGTGGTAGATGGTAAATATTCAGCATGGAGTCCAGTTACAAGTGGAGTTCCGCAGGGATCAGTTCTGGGTCCTCTGCTGTTTGTAATTTTTATTAATGACTTAGATGAGGGAGTCGAAGGGTGGGTCAGTAAATTTGCAGATGATACAAAGATAGGTGGAGTTGTGGACAGTGAGGAGGGCTGTTGTCGGCTGCAGAGGGACTTAGATATGATGCAGAGCTGGGCTGAGGAGTGGCAGATGGAGTTCAACCCTGCCAAGTGTGAGGTTGTCCATTTTGGAAGAACAAATAAGAATGCGGAATACAGGGTTAATGGTAGGGTTCTTGGTCAGGTGGAGGAACAGAGGGATCTTGGGGTCTATGTACATAGATCTTTGAAGGTTGCCACTCAGGTGGATAGAGTTTGTAAGAAGGCCTATGGAGTATTATCGTTCATTAGCAGAGGGATTGAATTCAAGAGTCGTGAGGTGATGTTGCAGCTGTACAGGACTTTGGCTAGGCCACATTTGGAGTACTGTGTGCAGTTCTGGTCGCCTCACTTTAGGAAAGATGTGGAAGCTTTGGAGAGGGTGCAGAGAAGATTTACCAGGATGTTGCCTGGAATGGAGAGTAGGTCGTACGAGGATAGGTTGAGAGTTCTCGGCCTTTTCTCGTTGGAACGGCGAAGGATGAGGGGTGACTTGATAGAGGTTTATAAGATGATCAGAGGAATAGATAGAGTAGACAGTCAGAAACTTTTTCCCCGGGTACAACAGAGTGTTACAAGGGGACATAAATTTAAGGTGAAGGGTGGAAGGTATAGGGGAGATGTCAGGGGTGGGTTCTTTACCCAGAGAGTGGTGGGGGCATGGAATGCGCTGCCCGAGGGAGTGGTAGAGTCAGATTCATTGGCGACCTTTAAGCGGCATTTGGATAGGTACATGGATGGGTGCTTAATCTAGGATAGAAGTTCGGCACAACATCGTGGGCCGAAGGGCCTGTTCTGTGCTGTATTGTTCTATGTTCTATGTTCTATGTTCTAAGACTCTGGTGCGGCCTCATCTGCAGTATTGTGTGCAGTTTTGGTCGCCATACTATAGGAAGGATGTGGAGGCATTGGAACGAGTGCAGAGGAGGTTTACCAGGATGTTGCCTGGGATGGTAGGAAGATCGTATGAGGAAAGGCTGAGGCACTTGGGGCTTTTCTCATTGGAGAAAAGAAGGTTTAGGGGAGATTAGATAGAGGTGTACAAGATGATTAGGGGTTTAGATAGGGTTGACAGTGAGAACCTTTTTCCGCGTATGGAGTCAGCTGTTACAGGGGACACAGCTTTAAATTAAGGGGTGGTCGGTATAGGACAGATGTTAGGGGTAGATTTTTTACTCAGCGGGTTGTGAGTTCATGGAATGCCCTGCCAGTATCAGTGGTGGATTCTCCCTCTTTATGGTCATTCAAGCGGGCATTGGACAAGCATGTGGAGGTTATTAGGCTAGTGTAGGTTAGTGTAGGCTTTGGTCGGCGCAACATCGAGGGCCGAAGGGCTTGTACTGCGCTGTATTGTTCTATGTTCTATGTTCTATGAAAGGGCGTAAGAACACATGATTACTAGGAGACAACCTGATGAAGGAGTGGCGCTCAGAAAGCTAGTGCTTCCAAATAAACCTGTTGAACTATAACCTGGTGTTGTGTGATTTTTAACTTTGTACACCCCAGTCCAACAGCAGCATCTCCAAATCAAGGATATGTAAAAGTGACCACTGCACTGCTTTTGTGGAGATGAAGTCCTGGCATCACATTGAGAATAACCTTTATCATGTTGCGTGGCACTATCACCTTGCTAAATGGGACAGACTTCAAAGCAATCTAGCAGCTCAAGATTGGGCAACCACAAGGCACCGTGGGCCATCAACAGCAGAACTGTACTCTAGCACAATCTGCAACCTCATGGAGTGGCATATCCCCCCATTCACCCATTACCATCAAGCCAGTGGATGAACCCTGGTTCAAATGGAGAGTGTAAGAGGGCATGCCAGGAGCAGCATCAGGCATACCTAAAAATGTCAACCTGGTGAAGCTATCAAACAGGACTACTTGCATGCCAAAAAGCATAAACAACAAATGATAGACAGAGCTAAGCAATCCCACAAGCAACAGATCAGATCTAAGCTTTGCAGTCCTTTCACATCCAGTCGCGAATGGTGGTTGACAATTAAACAACGCACTGGAGGAGGAGTCTCCACAAGTATCTCCATCCTCAAATAATGGAGGAGCCCAGCACATCTGTGCAAAAGATAAGGCTGATGTATTTGTACCCATTTTCAGTCAGAAGTGCCAAATGGATGATCCATCTTGGGCTCCTCCAGTGGTCCCCAGCATCACAGATATCAGTCTCTAGCCAATTTAAATCACTCCACGTGATGTTAAGAAATGGCTGGAGGCACTAGATTCTACAAAAGGCAATGGGCCCTGATAACATTCCAGCAACAGTACTGAAGACTTGTACTCCAGAACTTGTTGCTCCAGAACTTGCTACTCCCCTAGCCAAGCTCTTCCAGTACAGTTACAAAACTGGCATCTACCCGACAATGTGGAAAATCACCTGGGTACGTCCTGTAAATAAAAAGCAGGACAAATCTATCCCGGCCAGTTACTGTTCAATCAGTCTACTCTCCATCATCAGTAAAGTGATAGGAGGGGTCATGAACAGTGCTATCAAGCAGCACCTATTCAGCAACGACCTGCTCTGTGACGTCCAGTTTGGGATTTGCCAGGGTCACTCAGCTCCTGACCTCATTATAGCCTTGGTTCAAACATCGACAAAACAGCTGATTTCCAGAGGTGAGGGGAGAGTGACAGTCCTTGTCATCAAGGCCACATTTCACTGAGTATGACATCAAGGAGCCTTGCAAAACTGGAACCAATGGGTATCGGGAGCAAACAGTTCGCTGGTTAGTCATACCTAGCACAAAGGTAGGTGGTTGTGGTTGTAAAGGGTCAGTCATCTCAGTTCCAGGACATCTCTGCAGGAGTCCCTCAGGGTAGTATCCTAGGCCCAACAATCTTCAGCTGCTTCGTCAATGACCTTCCCTCTGTTGTAAGGTCAGAAGCGGGGATGTTCGTCGACAATTGCACAGTATTCAGCACCATTCGTGATACTGAAGCAGTCCGTGCTCAAATGCAACTTGGGCTGACAAGTGGCAACAAACATTTGCACAACACAAATGCCAGAAAATGACCATCACCAATAAGAGACACTCTAACCACTGCCTCTTGACACTACCATCACTGAATCCCCCCACTGTTAACATCCTTGGATGGTGGGGGGGGGGGTTACCATTGACCAGAAACTCAACAGAACTCACCACATAAACTCAGTGGCTACAAGAGCAGGTCAGAGACTGGGGATACTGCGGTGAGTAATTCTATTCCTGACACACCCCAAAGTCCATCCAACTTCTACAAGGCACAAGTCAGGAGTGTGATGGAATACTCCCACTTGCCTGGATGGGTGCAGCTCCAACAACACTCAAGAAGCTTGACACCATCCAGGACAAAGCAACCTGCATGATAAGCACCACATCTCCAAACATTAATCCCTCCAACACTGGCACTCAGCAGTGTGCACTATCTACAAGATGCACTGCAGAAATTCACCAAAGATCCTTAGACAGCACCTTCCAAACCCATGACCACTTCCACTTAGAAGGACAAGGGCAGCAGGTACTTGGGAATAACATCACTTCCAAGTTCCCCTCTAAGCCACTCACCACCCTGACCTGGAAATATAAGCTGTTCCTTCACAGTTGTTGGGTCAAAATGCTGGAATTCCCTCCCTACCGGCATTGTGGGTCAACCCACTGCAAGGGAACTGTAAGGTGATTCAAGCGGGATTCTGGGTAATCCAAGATGGAGGATGGGAAAAATTTCTGGCTGTAACAGCTGCTCTTTTTTTGAGGTATTTTCCTCAAATTCCAGGAGCAGCAATTACTGTTTTATACTCTGTTGCATTGTTTTGGAACTTTGGGAACAAAAAGTTAAAACATCAGTAGTTTTAAAAGGGAGAAGAACAGACAAAGGAATCACATGGTGAGGTCAGTGAGAGAGAGAGAGAGAGAGAGAAAGCTGACACCAGAGTGAACCTGCACAGTTACTGCTTTTGCTGTTTGAATTCATGTATCACTGGACATCGGAGTGCGTCTTGGAAAATTAGCAAACAGTGAAATTCACAACTGATCTCGGAGGAACTATTTGGGCGAAGTTCACAGCAAAGAATCAGATAAGTTAATTGTTTTAAGTGGCCTACAGAAAGTGTGCAGTATTGAGTGGAGTGAGTTCATTCTTGATTATATGTTTTTTGAGATAAGTCTCTTGATTAAACTTAAAATGTAAGCGGTAACTATTAATCTAACCTGGGGCAATGTTTTGTAGAGGAACAAGACGGTGTTATTTTCTGGATCTGTAGATTGTGAAGGAGCAAAAATGACCTTTAGTAGAGTGATATGTACTTATTGTCAGATGTGGGAGTTTAAAGAGAGTTTAAGGGTTACTGCGGATTATATCTGCAATTAATGCTGTTGGTTTCGAATTTTATCAGATCGAACGGATCGGTTGGAGAGACAGTTAGAAGCAATGAGGAATTTGCAACAGCAACAGTATGTGATGGATGGCAGATATAGAAAGGGGGGGTGGGGGAGAGGGGAGTCTCAGATAGTCACATAGATGGGTTAATTCCAGGAAAGGTAAGAAAGGGAGGCACCAGTGCAGGTGTGTTCTGTGGCTATAGCCATTTCAAACAGGTATGCTGTTCTGGAAAATGTAGGGGGTGACGGATTCTAAGGGGAATGTAGCACGAACAGCCAAGTTTCTGGTATTGACACTTCCTCTAATACAATGAGTGATTTGTCGGGTTCCAAGAGATCAATTGTGTTAGGGGATCTCTAGTACGAGGTACAGACAGACTTTTCTGTGGCCAGCAGCAAAAAGTCAGAATAGTGTGTTGCTTCCCTGGTGCCAGGATCAAGGATGTCTCAGAGAGGGTGCAGAATGTTCTCACGGGGAAGAGGGGCCAGCAAGAAGTCATTGTCCACATTGGAACCAATGACATAGGAAGGGAAAAGGTTGAGATTCTGAAGGGAGATTACAGAGAGTGAGGCAGAAATTTAAAAAGGAGGTCCTCAAGAGGAGTAATATCTAGAATACTCCCAGTGCTACGAGCTAGTGAGGTCAGGAATAGGAGGATAGAGCAGATGAACGCATAGCTGAAGAGGTGGTATATGGGAGAAGAATTCACATTTACATTTTTGGATCATTGGAATCTCTTTCGGGGTAGCAGTGACCTGTACAAGGACGACGGATTGCACCTAAATATACTGACAGGGAGATTTGCTACAGCTAGGGAGGATTTAAACTGGTATAGTGGAGGGGGGGGGGGGGGGGGTGGGGGGGCATGGAGATAATGAGGAAAGAGATCAATCTAAGACTGGTACAGTTGAGAACAGAAGAAAGTCAAACAGACAGCGCAGGCAGGGACAAGGTAAGACTAATAAATTAAACTGCATTTATTACAATGCAAGGGGCCTAACAGGGAAGGCAGGTGAACTCGGGGCATGGTTACAAACATGGGACTGTGATATCATGGCAATTACAGAAACATGGCTCAGGGATGGGCAGGACTGGTAGCTTAATATCCCAGGATACAAATGCTATAGGAAGGACAGAAAGGGAGGCAAGACAGGAGGGGGAGTAGCGTTTTTGATAAGGGATAGCATGACAGCTGTGCTAAGGGAGGACATTCCCGGAAATACATCCAGGGAAGTTATTTGGGTGGAACTGAGAAATAAGAAAGTAATAATCACCTTATTGGGATTGTATTATAGACTACCTAATAGTCAGAGGGAAATTGAGAAACAAACTTGTAAGGAGATCTCAGCTATCTGTAAGAATAATAGGGTGGTTATGGCTGGAGATTTTAACTTTTCAAACATAGATTGGTATTGCCATAGTGTTAAGGATTTAGACGGTGAGGAATTTGTGAAGTGTGTACAGGAACATTTTCTGATTCAGTATGTGGATGAACCCACTAGAGAAGGTGCAAAACTTGACCTCTTGGGAAATAAGATAAGACAGGTGACTGAGATGTCAGTGGGGGAGCACATTGGGGCCAGTGACCATAGTTCCATTAGATTTAAAATAGTGATGGAAAAGGATAGACTGGATCTAAAAGTTGAAGTTCTAAATTGGGGAATGGCTAATTTTGACGGTATTAGGCAAGAACGTTCAAAAGCTGAATGGGGGCAGATGTTTGCAAGTAGAGGGACAGCTGGAAAATGGTTAGCCTTCAGGAATGAGATAACAAGAATCCAGAGAAAGTATATTCCTGCGAGAGTGAAAGGAAAGGCTGGTAGGTATAGGCAATGTTGAATGACTAAAGAAATTGAGGGTTTGGTTAAGAAAAAGAAGGAAGCATATGTCAGATATAGACAGAATAGATCAAGTGACTCCTTAGAAGAGTATAAAGGCCGGAGTATACTTGAGGGAAATCAGGAGGGCAAAAAGGGGACATGAAATAGCTTTCATAAATAGAGTTAAGGAGATTCCAAAGGGTTTTTACAAATACATTAAAGACAAAAGGATAACTAGGGAGAGAATAGGGCCCCTCAAAGATCAGCAAGGTGGCCTGTGTGTGGAGCCGCAGGAGATGGGGCAGATACTAAAGGAGTATTTTGCATCAGTATTTACTGTGGAAAAGGACATTGAAGATATAGACTGTAGGGAAATAGATGGTGACATCTTGCAAAATGTCCATATTACAGAGGAGGAAGTGTTGGATGCCTTGAAACACATAAAGGTGGATAAATCCCCAGTACCTGATCAGGTGTACCCAAGAACTCTGTGGGAAGCTGGAGAAGTGATTGTTGGGCCTCTTGCTGAGACATTTGTATCATCGATAGTCAGAGGTAAGGTGCCGGAAGACTGGAGGTTGGCTCACGTGGTGCCACACGTAAAGAAGGGTAGTAAGGAGAAGCCAGGGAACTATAGACCAGTGAGCCTGACCAGTGGGCAAGTTGTTGGAGGGAATCCTGAGGGACAGGGTGTACACGTATTTTGAAAGGCAAGGATTGATTAGGGATAGTCACCATGGCTTTGTGTGTGGGAAATCATGTCTCACTAACTTGATTGAGTTTTTTGAAGAAGTAACAGAGGATTGATGAGGGCAGAGTGGTAGATGTGATCTACATGGACTTCAGTAAGGCGGTTGACAAGGTCCCCCATGGGAGACTGGTTAGCAAGATTAGATCTCACAGAATACAGGGAGAACTCGTCATTTGGATACAGAACTGGCTCAAAGGTAGAAGACAGAGGATGGTGGTGGAAAGTTGTTTTTCAGACTGGGGGCCTGTGACCAGTGGAATGCCACGTGGATTGGTGCAGGGTCCTCTACTTTTTGTCATTTACATAAATGATTTGGATGCGAGCATAAGAGGTACAGTTCGTAGATGACACCAAAATTGGAGGTGTACTGGACAGGGAAGAAGGTTACCTCAGGTTACAACAGGATCTTGACCAGTTGGGCCAATGAGCTGAGAAGTGGCAGATGGAGTTTAATTCAGATAAATACGCGATGCTGCATTTTAGGAAAGTAAGTCTTAGCTGGACTTATATACTAATTGATAAGGTCCTAGGGAGTGTTGCTGAACAAAGACATCTTGGAGTGCAGGTTCGTAGCTCCTTGAAAGTGGAGTTGCAGATAGATAGGATAGTGAAGGCGGCGTTTGGCATGCTTTCTTTTCTTGGTCAGAGTATTCAGTACAGGTCATGTTGCGGCTGTACAGGACATTGGTTAGGCCACTGTTGGAATGTAGCGTGCAATTCTGGTCTCCTTCCTATCGGAAAGATGTTGTGAAACTTGAAAGGGTTCAGAAAAGACTTACAAGGATGTTGCCTGGGTTGGAGGATTTGAGCTATAGGGAGAGGCTGAACAGGCTGGAGCTGTTTTTCCTGAAGTGTGAGAGGTTGAGGGGTGACCTTATAGAGGTTTACAAAATTATGAGGGGCATGGATAGGGTAAATAGACAAAGTCTTTTCCTGGGGGTCAGGGAGTCCAGAACTGGAGGGCATAGGTTTAGGATGAGAGGGGAAAGATATAAAAGAGACCTAAGGGTCAACTTTTTCATGCAGAGGGTGGTACGTGTATGGAATGTGCTGCCAGAGGAAGTGGTGGAGGCTGGTACAATTTCAACATTTAAGAGGCATTTGGATGGGTATATGAATAGGAAGGGTTTGGGGGGATATGGGCCAGGTGCTGGCAGGTGGAACTAGATTGGGTTGGGATATCTGGTCGGTATGGACGGGTTGGACCAAAGGGTCTGTTTCCATGCTGTACATCTCTATGACTCTAAGGCAGCTCAACTCCACCTTCTCAAGGGCAAATAGGATTGGGATATCAATGCTGGTCAGCCAGCAACATCCAAGTCACACAAATGAATTTAAAGTAGTTGCTGACATCAATCAATACTCCTTGTTCACTATAAAAGCTCCTTCTAGTTACATGAATACATGATTTTCCACTTCTGAACTAATCCAATGCTCTGGAGATACCTACGTTTGAGGAGGATGGTGGCAGCAAACTTGGCACATGGTGAGATGCACACAATGTGGTTGACAGTGGTCTTCAATAATGTGTGTACGTTAAATACATGAATTCATTTATCTTCATCATATAATCTACTGGTAACAGTGGAATTTTGAAAACATTCAGCTTTAAGTCACCTGGTCTGCAAAGAGTTAGTTGGATATTCAGTAAATAATAAGTCATCAACAAACAAGAATCTATAGTTAATGTAAAATGGTATGAAATGAGCTGCAGCAGGGGAGATAGAAACTGCAAGGATGAGGAGAAATAGTTGTTTAACAAAAAAAAAATCAATGCCATGAACGGCAGGATAGATTCAGTAAAGCTGTGCAAAAGGGGAAATCATCTGCTAAAGGTACGAGAGTGTTCTAGAAGATAATTCACAAGGCAGGTTCAGTTGCAGAATGAAGAAGCACTGGAGGGGTGAAAGTTAAAATGGACAATAGAGTCAGAGAGATGTACAGCACAGAAACAGACCCTTTGTACAACTTCTCTATGCCAACCAGATATCCTAAATTAACCTAGTCCCATTTTCCAGCACTTCACCCATATCCCTCTAAACCTTTCCTAGTCATATACTCTCCAGATGCCTTTTAAATGTTATAATTGTACCAGCTTCCATGACTTTGCCTGGCTGCTCATTCCATACACACACCAACCTCTGCATTAAAAAGTTGTCCCTTACATCCCTTTTAAATCCTTCCCGTCTTACTACAAACCTGTGTCCTTTCGTTCTGGACTCCCCCACCCCAGGGAAATTACCTTCAGTCTATTTATCCTATCCATGCCCCTCATGATTTTGTAAACCTCTATAAGGTCATCCCTCAGCTCTGACGCTCCAACAAAAGCGGCACCAACCTATTCGGCCACTCCCTGTAGCTCAAGCCCTCCAACCCTGGTAACATCCTTGTAAATCTTTTCTGAACCCTTTCAAGTTCACAATATCCTTCCTATTGGAAAGAGACCAGAATTGCACACAATAATGCAAAAGTGGCCTAACCAATATCCTGTTCAGCCAGACATGACCTCCCAACTCCTATACTTAATGCTCTGACAAATAAAGGAATGCATACTGAATGCCTTCTTCACTATCCTACCTACCTGCAACTCCACTTTCAAGGAACTATGAACCTGCACTCTCCAGGTCCTTACCATTAAGTATGTAAGTCCTGCCCTGATTTGCCTTTCCAAAATGCAGCACCTCACATTTATCCAAACTCCACCTGCCACTCCTCGGATCAGTGACCCATTTGATCAACATCCTGTTGTACTCTGAGGTAACTTTCTTCTCTATCCACTACACCTCCAATTTTGGCGTCATCTGTAGACTCAATGTTCACATCCAAATCATTTATATAAATGACGAAAAGCAGTGGACCCAGCACTGATCCTTGTCATAGGCCTCCAGTCTGAAAAGCAACCCTCCACTACTACCTTCTGTCTTCTACTTTTGAGCCAGTTCCGTATCCAAATGGCTAGTTCACCCTGTACTCCATGTGATTTAACCTTGCTCACTAGTTTGCCATGAGAAACCTTGTCGAACACCTTACTGAACTCCATATCGATCTCATCCACCACTGCCCTCATCAATCCTCTTTGTTACCTCTTTAAAAAACACAATCAAGTTAATGAGACATGATTTTCTGTGCACAAAGCCATATTGACTGTTCCTAAACAGTCGTTGCCTTTCCAATCCATGTAAATCATGTCCCTCAGGATTCCCTCCAACAACTTGCCCACTACCAATGTCAGGCTCACCAGTCTACAGCTCCCTAGTTTTTCATTACCACCATTCCTAAATAATGGTACCATGTTCGCCAACCTTCAGTCTTCCGGCTCCTCACCATTGGCTATCGATGTTACAAGTATCTCAGCAACGAGCCCCACAATCACTTCCTTAGTTTCCCACAGAGTTCTAGGGGATTTCTCCATATTTATCCATTTTAAGACACCCAGCACCTCCTCCTCTGTAATATGGACATTTTTCAAGAGGTCACCATCTATTTCCCCACATTCTGTATATTCCATGTTTTTCTTCACAGTAAATATTGATGCAAAATTGTTTAATACTTCCCTCATCTCTTGTGGTTCCACAATAGCTGCCTTGCTGATCTTTGAGGGGTCATATTCTCTCCCTAGTTACCCTTTTGTCTTTAATGTATTTATAAAATCCCTTTGGATTCTCCTTAACTCTATTTCCCAAAGCTGTCATGTTCCCCTCACCACCCTTGTCAGCTTCCTGCCAGGACTGTTCCCTCTGGAACATGCTGACCCACTCGTCTTTCACTGCCAACAACCATTCCCCACAGCCTCATGGTACCTTCCCCTGCAAAACCAGAAGATGCAGCACCTGCCCATTTACCTCCTGGAGGATTGCTTTCCACAATGGAGGCCTGTGACCAGCAGTATGCTACACGGATTGGTGCTGGGCCTACTGCTTTTCATTATTTAAATAAATTATTTGGATATGAACACAGGGCTTATGGTTACTAAGTTTGCGGATGACACCAAAATTGGAGGTATACTGGACAGTGAAGGAGGTTACCTCAGAGTACAATGGGACCTTGATCTGATGGGCCATTAGGCTGGAGAGTGGCAAATGGAGTTTAATTAGATAAACATGAGGTGCGACAATTTGAAAAGGTAAATCAGGGCAGGAAATATGTAATTATTAGTCAAGTCCTGGGGAGTGCTGCTGAACAAAGAGACCTTGGATGCATGTTCATAATTCCTTGAAAGTGGAGACGCAGGGTAGTCAGGACTGTGAAGAAGCTGTTTAGTATGCTTTCCTTTATGGATCAGTGCGTTGAGTATAGGAGTTGGAAGGTCATGTTGCAGCTGTACGACATTGGTTAGGCCACTTTTGGAAAACTGCATGCAATTCTGCTCTCCCACCGACAGGAAGGATGTTATGAAACTTGAAAGGGTTCAGAAAGTATTTACAAGGATGTTGCCAGGGTTGGAGGATTTAAACAATAGGGAGAGGCTGAATTGGCTAGGGCTGTTTTCCCTGGAGCATCAGAGGCTGAGGGGTGACCTCATTGAAGCTTTTAATCATGAGGAATAGGGATAGAGTGAATTGCCAAGGTCTTTTCCCTGGACTGTCAGAGTCCAAAGCTAGAGGGCATAGGTTTAAGGTGAGAGGAGAAAGACATAAAAGGGACCTAAGGAACAATATTTTCATGCAAAGCATGGTGCATGTATGGAATGAGTGACCAGAGGAAGTGGTGGAGGCTAGTACAATTGCAACATTTAAAAGGCATTTGGATGGATATATGAATAGGAAAGTTTGGGAGGGATATGGGCCAAATGCTGCCCACTTCCCATTGTCTTGTACAGGGCAAAGGTGGAACCTGTCAAAAAGTTGCAATAAAAAGTTGCGTGTTGGGGGCTGGAGGTTGGTGTTGCACAAAAGTGGGGGGTGGTGTTGGGGGCTGTGGGGTGTGGATGGACAAGTTCAGGTGCAGGGCCTTGTGCGCTGTGTGCTATTGCAGTCTCCTGAACGAGGAGAGAACTTTAACAACGCCGAGCCCCAGAGGAAAGACATTTAATTGATTAACTGATTTAATCAATTATCCGAACGAAATAGTGCCCGCCCATCATGTTCGGATAATCGAGGTTCCCCTGTATTGCTTTGCTGACACTAAAAAAAACCTCAAGTGTTGAGCTTGTCAGCAAGAAGTTGCAGCTCTTGTCTTTTTCAGTCTTTCGTTGGTTCTTGAATTCCTTAGATCTTCTTTGTAACATTGCCTTTGCTTTTTCACAAGTTCCCCTCTAACTCACTGGTGACATTGTTTTGCTCGGCATGGAGAGCTTTCCTGTAATTGTTGAAAAGTCTTTGATCATTCTTGCTGAACGAGTATTTCCTCATCTTGTAGCCAATTTCCAGATTTCCTCCACTCCATTAAAATGAACTCTTTGGAGATTTTGTTGGAGACATTGATGGAAGTTTGCTCAACATTAGGCTATTTTCTGAACTGTTTTTTAATCTTCAGCTGCTTCTGGTGGCATATGTAAAACATTGTGGAGCGGTGCAATCAGTGGTCTATTCAGTAGTCTTCTTTAGTAAGCAGGACATCTTGAACAATGATGTAGTTAATCCTGTGCCAGTGCTTTTATCATTGATGGCTCTGAGAAATCTTGAATTTGTCTTTTTCGGGTTGAATAGTGTGTTGGTTATAACCAGCTTGTGTTCTGTATCTTTTGAGAGCAGGACGATACCATTGGCACTGTAATTCTTGACTCCACCCTTCTCAGATTTGGGTGTCCTTTCCACGCCTGGTACTGAAATCATTGACTCATAACACAGAAACAGATCCCTGGGTCCAATTCATCCATGCCAACCAGGTTTCCTAAACTGAACTAGTCCCCATTTCCTGTGTTTGGCCCATATCCCAGAGACACAGGTTGGTTCCAACCTTGGATAAATGTCCTTATGGAGTTCGCACCTTATTCCAGTGTATGCACGCGTTTATCCTGGATGCTCTGGATTCCCCCCTACCAGATATTCATGTTAGGTGAATTGGCCGTGCTAAGTTACCCTGTAGTGTCCAGGGATGTGTGGTTAGGAGGATTAACATGGTAAATGTGGGGTTATGGGGAGAGGGTAGGGATGAGTCTGAGTGGGATGCTCTTTGAAGGGTCAGTGTAGACTCATTGGGCCTCTTTCCATGCTAGAGGGATTGCTACAGTTAGGAATCATGCCCCCATCACTTTGTTAACATACAATGAAATAATGTGCTGAAGACAACAAGTGCTGGAGATCATAGCGGGTCAGACAGCATTCATGGAGAGCAACTTAATGTTTTGAGTCTAGATGGCTCTTCATCAGTACATTCCAGTTGCTATAGTAATGTGTTCCTAAATGAAATAATGTGAATGATCTACAAATCAATTAGCTGCTATGCTGGTTAATCAAGGTTTCTGTATTTGCTCTAGCCAAATACAACCCAATCATTTCTAATGTTAAAAGCATCTCTTGTGTTTTACTCTTTCTGGTTAAAATTTGAGATTTGTTCTGACTGAACTGTTTCATTCATTAGTTCGGCAAAGTAACCAATACTGCATTCATTTCAGTATGACAACTGGTGTGGTTGATATGTCAAAAATCCACTAAGTTGTGGAATTACCTCATATCTGTTATCTTGGTTAAGTGGACTCACCCAGGCCTGAAGTTTATAAAAGATACAAGCAGGTTAACTTATTATGAAATATGGCACATAACTGCACTTGTGCAACAACATACATAGAGTACGTTACTGCATTACATTCCTGTATAATATGGCTTGAAGCTCCATTACATAAAACCTGGATAATGAAAGGTCATACTGAAAATATCAATGCAGTGGCTTCTCATGCCAACATGCTTGGACCAATGATCTTCAGCCAATATCACAGACAGAATAGGCATTGACGATTAACAATATTTAGTATCATTGTACAGGCAGTTGAAACAGTTAACTGACATCATGAGATACGTTTTACCCACTTGAAGCTAAAGGACTGTTGTTGAGAACAGGTAACGAATTATCTGTTTGCTACTGTTTCAGTTGTGATTCTCATTCTAAGTTCAATGTTGCAAACAACAATGTATTCTTAACCTGAGGTCGAACCTGAGGTATTATATACAAAGATGTAATGTCACAAGCTATCAAGTACTAAGTGAAACACCTATTTCGTTCAACAAGACAATCTCTCTCCTGCTAAAGGTGGCGTGGGGGACAACATTGTCCACTTAGTATCAATAAACAAGATTAATATCAATCAGAAGGATTGGTGGCAGTGAAGTTAACCAAGGAACCTCAGATGGTTCCAGTGAACATGATCGCATCATAGAACAAGTACCATCCTTCCCGGATCAAGAAAGAATGTGGGGAGGAGATGACATGAGCAGCTCCAGGCATGCCTAAATCTCACGTGTCAACCTGGTGAAGCTATAAAGCAGGACAATTTGTGCTCCAAACAGCCTGAGCAGCAAGTGATACAGCTAAGTGATTCTAGAACCAATGAATCAGATTAAAGCTCTGCAGTTCTGCCACATCAAGTCATGAATGGTGGTCAACAATTAAACAACTTTGTATGTTTATTTTCTATGTTTAACTCACTGGAGGAAGACAGTCCAGAAACATCAACATCCTCAATGATGGCAGAATTAAGCAAATCAATGGAAAAGACTTTTGTAATTATTTTGCATGCATAACTCATGTTTCATAATTTCTGGAGGGCATCAAGTACAAGTTTGTGTTACTTTCCTTTAGCCTATTCCACAATTTGTGGAAAATAATCAGTATTTTTCTCCCTTCTTTGCTGCAGTAATTCCATTCCAAATCTTTGATCGAGGAAGCAACACTAGTGTATTTCCCATGCTGATTCATGCAGAATCAAGCATTGTGTATTTTTTCAGTTTGATCTATATCCCTTGCCATACAAGGAGCTTCCATCATATGTAGTGCACCCTCTAACAGATAAGCTGCATTTTAGTACTCAATAAGGTACAGAATCAGCCATGTGTTAAATTTATATTTTTTTAAAAAATTCCTCTGAACTGTTCCCAGAATTTTGCCCATCATGTTTAATAAATAGAACACAGCAGGGTCCTTTTCCTCTTCCATAGGGAATTTTACTTCTTATTCAGGGTCTATTCAGACGATTTCCTGGAGGTTAAGAATTTATTGCATGATGGCAATTTCAAGTAAATCCCTAAATGCTAGTGCTTGTTGTTCAATACAATGCATCTTGAGAACTGTCTGCTCTTTGCTTCTCTGAAAACAAATAGTTTGGATAATTAAAAATAAATATTACTAAGTAACAGTTGACAATGAGTTGCCAAAGTAATAACATTCTCAAAAGGAATAGGAATCCAGAATAATACAAAATTAACTAAGTAAAACTTAAATTGAAATTGAAATATGAACAAAGGAAGTACTAATGATAAAGTCCTTCAAATGTTTGAGGAAAACAAGAGTATTCTTAATTATATTTCAATGAGATAACAACAGAGTAACTTACATATTTTAATTGAACAGCAAAAAATTATTTAATTAATCAAGCCCTATCAACAACTGCTACGGATCATCATTTGAAAGGTGGCTGGATGGGCTACTCAAAGTGATGACTTTCTGATGGATTTAACAAGAATGGACAATGACTAAGGCATACTGCGGAACTAAGGCAAGCTTGACTGAAGTGACTGTGCTAATAAACATAATGCACAATCCAGACAGGCTGCAGCTACCAACCAACCTGATAGCTGCAGACCCTACAATACACACTCAAATTTGGGTTTGAGTAAAGTCAACAAAATATCATCCTCGGGGTGATCGGAAACACCAGGGTGTGTAGCAGACACAGGAGTGCCTCACACCTATATTTGTAGGATACCAAGTGTGTCCAGCACCTCCAGGAACGGATGCTTAACGACCACCCTGCCATCGACATGTGAACCCCTGGCTGGGTCTGATCGATCAAGGTGGTGAACAGTGAAGACACTCCGCAAAAGGAGTGAAGATTTTTGGGTATAAGAATCGTTGCAACACCATACTCAGTGTGGTAACTCAAGATCAACCACTAAGAGGAGAAAACACCCCTGAGACCATTGGAAGAAGACCAGACAACATCACCACATGGATCAAGGTCAAGATCCAGTTTGGTGGTATATGATCATTCAGAGTTAAGTTAAAACAAGATAGATTTGTAGTGTAAATCATTAGCTTGTAGAGTATTCAGTTGTTATAGTGTTCATTGTGTCAAAAAATTAATATTATTACTTACTGTTTTTGCTGGATAATGCGAGTTAAAATACATTGTGTGACTAGGCGCTACAAAAACCTTGGAGGAAAGTAAAGAATCCAGCAAACAATCCACAATCTGGCCCAAATTCCACAGTTGTTGAAAATTTACTTGATTAGATGCTGGAAATATCTGTACTGGGTATTGTCCTCAGCTTTTCAAAGCTGAAAAAAAAACTGAGTAAACACAATCTAAAATCTTTTTAAATTCTTTATTTTTCTGTACATTGCTTGATTTCATTCCATACTATTCCCTTATTTGTTAATCATTTTTTTATTTTGCAATCTTATTCACCTATTAATAAGTTTTTAAAAATATAATCTGTCACCAGGTCCTAGGGGTCACATTATCAGTTCAGTTTCAGCTGTTTACAGACCAAAGAATCTTAAAGCTGAAAGATTATGAGAAAAAGATCCAACTAACAGGACTATGCTGTATGAAAACCTGCTTGCGCAAAGACCTGTGTTAAGGACCTCAGCACAAAGCAATCTACTAACAATGTGGAGCTCATCTTTTTCAACTTTCTGTGAATAATTACACAAGGAACTGAACATATGCTTTAAAAAACAGGAATTCCTTCCAAAGGATCAACAGTTTTATTTCAAGAAATATTTATACTGCCTTAATGAAGAATACGAAGCAAATGTGTTAATATAGCCAGTTTCTGCCTAACAAATAAAAGCAATATTCTGTAATCAAACCAGCACAATTATGACAGAATTATGCAGATTTACGCAAATAGCAAAATCATATTGTAAAGGAACATGAACAAATTAACTGACCGGCAAATGGAATTTACTGTGAGCAAATACAACTTCACTCACTTTGGACCCAAAGAAAACACATCAGGGTGTTGTCCAATTGGTGAGAAACTAACCTAATTAAAATGAACAAAAGGATTGAGAGGCACATATTAATTCTCAAAATTCTGTATACAAATACAAATAGTATTCAGAAGGACTAGGTGGAATATACCTGCGAGGACGTGATGTTTCAGTTTTATGGAGTGTTGGTTAGATCCAAATTCGAAGTCACATTTTGAGTCTTGGATAGTACATCTCTTAACGCAAATTTTTAGTTACTATCCTAATGTGTCTCCAAGGTTGAGTGTGAAATTTCGTTTGATTGCAACTTGTATTTACATAACATTTTTAAGATAGTATACTATTTCAAAGCACTTCATAGAAGTGTGATCAAACAAATTTCACACAGAGACACATTAGGACAGGTAACTAATAAGTTGAGCAAAGACATCTGTTTTATGAAGTATCTTAGAAGAGAATAGGAAAGGTTTATGTAAATGAAGGCTTGGTCGTCAATAATTTAAAATTAAACATGTTAGTGGCCAAAATTGGAAAAACACAAACATTTTATGCAAGTATATTTCGATTGACTGTGGTCTGGTTAGGTCACTACAGGTATTGAAATAATTGGATTAAGCAGATGTAGAAAAAGTATTAGGGCAATTAACCTTAAAATTACAGTTAAATAATTTAGAAGCAAAATAAACAAGCCTTTCTACAATGGTTAATTGAAATTTAGAACTTTCTCTTTCAAATAAAAGGACGTGAAAGCTAGACCAATTGAGGCTTTCAGAATGGAGATTAATAGATTTTTGCACATAAGGGTATCAAGAGGTATGAAGCAAAGCTGGAAAATAGAGCAGAGGCACAGATCAGATGTGATATAATTGAATGGTGGAAAAGCCCCAGGGAGTAGAATGGTTTACTCCATTCTCACATTCAAAGTCGATTAAGCAAAGCATACTGATTGTTAATCCTTTGGACATTTTCACAACTGTCTCTCCATCAGTCTTAAATGCAGCCCAGTTTCCCAGAAATTTTACTCTTTGATTATGCCTGACAATATAATAACTTTTATTCATATAGTATTTTGAATGTGGTAATATGCTCCACGGTGCTTCTTGGGAGCACAATGAAATAAAATTTGACAATTTGTGGATACAGTTAGTAAGTTTGTAGATGACACCAAAATTGGAGGTGTAGTGGACAGCGAAGAAGGTTAGCTCAGATTACAACAGGATCTTGATCAGATGAGCCAATGGGCTGAGAAGTGGCAGATGGAGTTTAATTTAGATAAATGCAAAGTGCCGCATTTTGGGAAAGCAAATCTTAGCAGGACTTATGCACATAATGGTAAGGTCCTAAGGAATGTTGCTGAACAAAAAGACCTTGGAGTGCAGGTTCATAGCTCCTTGAAAGTGGAGTCGCAGGTAGATAGGATAGTGAATATGATGTTTGGTATGCTTTCTTTCATTGGTCAGAGTATTGAGTACAGGAGTTGAGAGGTCATGCTGTGTCTGTACAGGATATTGGTTAGCCAGCCCACTTTTGGAATATTGCATGTAATTCCGTTCTCCTTCCTATCAGAAGGATGCTGTGAAACTTGAAACGGTTCAGAAAAGATTTACAAGGATGTTGCCAGGGATGGAGTATTTGAGCTATAGGGAGAGGTTGAATAGACTAGGGCTGTTTTCCCTGGAGCATCAGGGGCTGAGGGCTGACCTTAGAGGTTTATAAAATCATGAGGGGCATGGATAGGATAAATAGACAAAGTCTCTTCTATGGGTTGAGGGAGTCCAGAATAGAGGGCATAGGTTAAGGGTGAGAGGGGAAAGATATAAAAGAGACCTAAGGGGCAACTTTTTCACGCAGAGGGTGGTACGTGCATGGAATGAGCTGCCAGAGGAAGTGGTGGAGACTGGTACAATTGTAATATTTAAAAGGCATCTGGATGGGTATATGAATAGAAAGAGTTTGGAGGGAAAAGGGCCAGGTGCTGGCAGGTGGGACTAGATTAGGTTGGGATACCTGGTCAGCATGGATGAGTTGGACCAAAGGGTCTGTTTCCATGCTGTACATCTCTATGACTCTCAATAAAGTTGGTACTTTAACTAGCTCTTGGCCTCTCTAATTTTCACAGATTACTGCACAGGATAAATCTTTTCTGTGTTGCTGGTTTAAATTAAGCAGGAGGGTTTACTCCATTTTGCAACAATCACAGTCCTCCCACTGTTTGCTACGGTTCAGAGCACAAGATTCCACGCATTGTGAGCTCCAAGCTTGACATAGCTGTATATCAGAACGAGTCTCCACCTGAAGGCACTTTGCTCTTATTGCTTGTACCTTGGGCAGATAGAGACCACCAGCAGCCACAACCTCTAGGTGGAAAAGCTGTGGAAAGAAAAGGTGCCAGCCTCTGATTGGCCAGCAACTCTTGTTGGACATGACTTCAATTGTAGTGATGCTTGATCTTGAGGAATTTTCCACTGTAGCCAACATTTTGTGTTTTATTTTCCAAAGTATAAAATTCAGATTTCAATATTTTCTAAAGTAACAAACAAGCTTGGACATCAAGTTCCAGTGGTCTGAAGTTTGTATTTTCAAGTTAGTAATAAATTTTTAATGAGTTGCAAAATGTATTTATCCCATTTATTAATTAATATAAACACATTTATTTTAAATATATTCTATTTTGTAAATTTCATACACAATGATTTCAAACATTCAAGACTGGAGGGTAAGATAAAACAAAATTGTACCAAAGTAAGAATTTTAAAGAAGTGTAATATAGCCAGCATAATCTAACAAAAGGTTAGACTTATAACAACTTAGAGCAACTGCTCCCAAACTTTCATATGTTTTCTTTCAAACTTTAGAAAATGTGCATTGCAACTAAACACATGGGATAAGGAGGAGGAGAAAGTGAGGTCTGCAGATGCTGGAGATCAGTCAAAAAGTCGTCAGAAATCTTCTTGATGAAGAGCTTATACTCGAAAAATCAATTCTCCTGCTCCTTGGTTGCTTCCTGACTGGCTGTGCTTTTCCAGCATCACACTTCTTGACTCATTGGATAAGAAATCTAATTCAGAAAAATAACACACATTGCTTGATTTTCTTTGTTAATAGTGCGTGTCTTAGAATCCATAGTGTGGAGACAGGTTATTTGGCTCAAAAAGTCATAGCCGACCCGTCTGAAGAGTATCCCACCCAGACCCATTTCCCTACGCTATTACTCTACATTTTCCCTGACAGTTGCACCTAACCTACACATCCCTGAACACAGTGGACATTATAGCTTGGCCAATTCATCTAACCCACACATATTTGGATTGTGGGAGGAAACAAAAGCACCCAGAGGAAACCCACGCAGACACTGGGAAAATGTGCAAACTCCACACAGACAGTTGCCAGAGGCTGGAATCCGGGTCTCTGGCACTGTGAGGCAGCAGTGCTAACCACTGGGCCACCATGCTGCTGAGCAGAGGGTATTGAATGGTTACTTGACAGAAATGAAATGCAAGGGTATGGAGAAAAAGGAGGTTGGCATGAGGCAATGATGTTCATTTGAACAGCTGATGCCAACATGGTATATTCCCTTTAAACCTATCTCAGGACAACAAAAGACAACATAAGACAGCGGAGTAGAAGTTGTACAACGCAGGTATAAACTCAAAAAAAAAAGGCTTGATGTAATATTTTTTGAGACAATGTATTTGATTGTATTAACTTTTGTGGGATTTCAGGTTTGAGGACAGATCAAAGGTTGAACTGTACTCCTTAGACAGAAAGAGGTTAAGAAGACGTCTGATACAGGTATTCGAAACCATGTTGACTTGATAGAGTATATAGGGAGAAATAGTCGCCACGCTTAAGATCAAGGATCAAGAACCAGAGGGTGCTGTTTAAAGTGATTTGCTAAAAAAAAGCGAATATGATCCAAGAAAAAACTTTTAAATACAGCAACAAGGGTAAGAAATGCACTGCCCAGAAGTGCGAAGGCAGGTTCAATTGATTACTTGACAAAAATAAAATGCTAGGGTATTGAGAAAAGGGAGTTTGACATGGTGCAATGATGCTTATTTGAAGAATTGGTGCCAACAAAATGGGCCAAAACATCTTTTTCTAATGATTCTGTAATGACTGGGAGGTGAGTGGTCAAGAGAGGTAGCAGTGGAAGGTGGGGTGCTAGAAAAACACAGCTGGTCAGGCAACATCTGAGGAGCAGGAGAATCGACATTTTGAGCATAAGCTCTTTAGGAATGTAAATGAAGAGCTTATGCTCGAAACATCGACTCTCCTGTTCCTCAGCTGCTGCCTGACCAGCTGTGCTTTTCCAGTACCACACTTTTTGACTCTGATCTCCAGCAACTGCAGTCCTCACTTGCTTCTAGCAGTAGAAGGTATTGTTTGAGGAAAATTATGTTTTCCCAATGCCACAGAATGTTCCAATGGAAGGAAAGGCAGTAGAGCAACAATGCATTGATCAACTTAGGCTCATGTTCAACCCCAACTTGCCTCAGGACATGCCCCCATGAGGTAAGTCCATCAGGTAAATATGGAAGTACCCTCCTCTTCTTTTTCCTATAGCCTCATGAGTGACCACCTCTATCAGTAACATATTAATATGCTGGACCTCTCACTAGGCAGGCAGCTGTGACAGGTAGGCTATCATCTTCCATTCAATATTCTCTTATTTGAGGACTGTCTGTAAAAACAAATCACTCAGGATCTTGTTGCTTCACATTCCAGGCCCTATCTCTGACTACACAGTGACAGGAGAATTTGGGCCATGACTGACTTTTTCTGCAGATCTGAGATTTATGTTGACAAAGAAATAGTAAGGAGATTTGAAAAAGCAAGTTTTATATATCAGCCCTGTCAAATGCTTGAACCACGAAAAATTGTTTCAACAGCCAGTGCTTGTTACTATGCATCTAGGACCCAAAATTTACAGATAGAATCGCATCATCATGCTTACTTGTCTGCAGCCATGTTATATAAACAGAACGTAGAAATCCCACTGTTCACTAGGTCTATCATCATGGTGCACTCAACCTTAAAAAATATGCTTGCCCAACAAAACTGCATAATCACAATATCACCCTCTTAGCAATCTGTCAAACAGGAACTACAATATGCTAAAGCCCTTTGACAGATTCCATATTTATTAGCAATGTTGTTTAGGGGTCTTTAGGAATGATTCTATTCATTGACTGCAGGTAGGTGGAGGGGTGTGCATGTGTTTGTGGGGTGAGGTGGGGGGAGGACAGCAAGAGTGTAAGTGGGGTGTGACTGTGAGAGGGTACACCCATACACGTAAAATTCATTGTTTTGAACTGGCTGCATACATTTCAATACAGATACAAGACATCCATGTTACAGTCCATTCACATATTTCCAAAATAAATGTCTGCATTCACCAGATAAATCTGTCACACTTCCTGATGTTACAGTGATGATTTGATAACCATTTACAACAGACAAATCAAGTACTGTACATAAGTCATCCAAACAGGTCTGTGATATTATGTTGACTCAGTGATTTTAGACCATAACATGGAGGTGCAGAAGGCAGCTGTTCAGTCTACTCTGCCATTTAATGAGAACACATTTGATCCGATAATCCTCAACTCGACTTTTCTCCCTGTTCCCCATGATACTCATTCCCTTACTGATTAGAAATCTGTATTTCAGCCTTGAATAAACTTAATGATCCAGCCTCAACAGCCCTTTGAGATAAAAAAAAATCCACAGATTCACAATCCTAAGAAAAGTAATTCCTCCACATCTGTGTCTTAAATGTACAACCCATATTTTGAAGATTAAGCCCTCTGGTCCAAGACTCTTCTGTGAGGGAAACAATTTTTCGTATATGCTCTGCCAATTCCTCCAACACTACTCTTCTAAATTGGGGACACAGGATGTCAACTTGTAGAATGTTTTAGAGAACATCTCTGGGACTCACACACTAAACAACCCTACCACCCTGTGGCTGAACACTCCGCCAAGGACATGCAAGTCCTGGACCTCCTCCACCGCCAAATTCTAGCCACCCGATGCCTGGAGGAAGAATGCCTCATCTTCCACCTTGGGACCCTTCAACCACGTGGGATTAATGTGGATTTCACCAGTTTCTTCATTTCCCCTACCCCCATCTTATCCCAGAGCCAACCTTCCAACTTGGCACCACCCTCTTGAACTGCCCTACTTGTCCATCTTCCTTCCCACCTATCTGCTCCACTCTCCTTTCCAACCTATCACTAAGACCCCCCACCTCTGTCTACCTATCACATTCTCAGCTACCTTCCCCCCAACCCCACCCCTCTCTCATTTATCTCTCAGCCCCACAAGCCTCATTCCTGATGAAGGGCTTATGCTTGAAGTGTCAATCCTCCTGCTCCTCAGATGCTGCCTGACCGGCTGTGCTTTTCCAGTGCCACACTCTTTGACCCCAATTTCTCCAGCAGTCTTGTATGTTTCAGCAAGATCACCTCTCATTCCTCTATATTCCAATGATTTGCCAAGCTTTCCCTTTCAGAATCAACTAGGCGCCGAGTGGCTCAGTATTAGAAAGGTATTCCTACATTTCTATGAAAATCCTTATGAAAAATTCATTTGGCATCCATCACTTTCAAGAACATATTGTTACAACATGGGTAAACCCTCCTGCTTAATTTAAACCAGCAACACAGAAAAGATTTATCCCATGCAGTAATCTGTGAAAATTTGGTAGGCCAAGAACTGGTTAAAGTAAAAGTAATAACTTTACTTCTTAAAGTATAACAGAGAATAATTAATTCACAACTATTTACAACTCCTTCCTTTAACCTATCTTTTACTTCCCCTTCTATAATAAGAGTCCGATAAAACCTCCCGATTAAGATTTACCAAAATTCGATTTTTCAAAAACCAGCCAGATGTTAAATCTTTTCTTCTTCTTAGGGATTTCTGCTTCACAGGTTACTGATCGATAAAGGTAACTTCAAGAGAGCTATTCTCTGGGCAGTGTGCAGATGTCGTTGGCTTGGCAGCTGTCCTTCCAACTGTTTAATTTTCCCTAGTCTTATACCCCCAAAGCATTGGATTGTTTCACTGGCTTTTAAGATTGTCAATATACTCAATTCAAACTTGATTGGAGTTTGCTTTTTCTGGGGGTATAATTTAAACTGGTTGGCCTTAATCAAATCTGTTTTGTCATTTCCAGACAACCAGCTAATTTAGCTTTTGAACAAGTATTACATTGTTACTTATTCAAAATAATTGGTGGTGTCAGGTAGTTCTGCTAGCATTTAACTCTCTTAAAAGGTACAGTACACCCACATCTTCATAACAATATTTATTTTGTATCAATCAGTTACAACAATTAGACGTCTAATGTGAGATGTTTAGGGCATCCCATTCAAGATATTTTCCTATACTTTTGATATTCACAGTTTTATCTAATACGAACAAGATTAAAATATCAAAACAGCTTCAATCAGGTCACAGTATAATTGCTAATGAGATGGAATCCTGTGACCACATTTTATTACATTTCCCCCTCCTGTCTGTATGGCACTACATCATTTTACATGTCAATGAAACAAAATTAAACATGTTTGCTTTTTGTTCATTTCACATATATTGTACCCATATTCAAGTTTCTATCATCTCCTTACTCACCCATCTCTTTGACAGGAAATATCAATCACTTCTATCTCCATTCCCACAACACACATCCTGAGTTCCAAAGAGTCATACTGAACTCAAGAGTTAACTCTTTCTCTTTCCACGGAGCTGATGAGTTTCTCCACTACTTTGTTTCTCATTTCAGATTTCAGGCATCAACATCATTGTGCTTTTATTACGTATCCTCTAAGTGGATACCAAACTGAAAAAATATAGACTAATGACAAATTATATGTTCGTTCTTATCGTAAGGGTGTGAGTATAAGAACATTCTTTTAAAAAATTAGTTCACAGGGTGTGGACATCACTGGCTAAACCAACATTTACTGTGAATTCTGAACTGCAATGGAAAAGGTGATAGCGAGCTACCTTACTGTACCGTTCCAGTCTTTGAGTATCAGGGCAGCTGTAGAGCTTTTAGTAATGGAATTCTAGGTTTTGACCCAGCAACACAGAAGGAATGGCAATATAGCTCCAAGTATGGATGGTTAACAGGTGGTGACGCTGTCATGCATCTGCCATCCTTGGCCTTCTAGATGGTAGAGGTCATAAAGTCAAGTCAGCATGGAAACAAATTCTTTGGTCCAACCAGTCCATGCCAAATATAATCCCAAACTAAACTAATCCCAACCTGCCTATTCCTGGACCATATCCCACCAAACCTTTTCTATTCATGTATTTATCCAAATGCCTAATAAATGTTGCAATTGTGCCCACATCCACTTGCCCAGGAAGTTCATTCCACACACAAGCCACTCTATAAAAACAATTGCCCCTCATGACTTTTTTAAATGTCTCTCCTCTCACCTTAAAAATGTGTCACCTTGTCTTGAAATCCCCCAACCTAAGGAAAAGATACCTACCATTAACTTCATCTATACCCCTCATAATTTTATTAACTTCTATAAAGGTCATCTCTCAACCTCCTACGCTTCAGTGAAAAGTCACAGCATATCCAGCCTTTCTTTATAACTTGAAGATCCCATACCCAGCAGCATTCTGATAAATCTCTTCTGAATCCTCTCCAGCTTAATATTTCCTTTCTATACCTGTGAGATCAGAACTGGACAGACAACTCCAGAAGAGGCCTCACCAATGTCCTGTACAACCTCAACATTTGGTGAGTTACTGCGGCATCATCTGGTTGATAGTACATACTGCTGTAATTTTGCTAGTGATGAATGGAATGATTTTTGAAAGTGATCGATGAGGTACTGGTTAAATGAGCTGCTTTGACCTGAATGAAGGCAGATGGTTTTTTTTGAGTGTTCTTGAAGTTGCGCTCATCCAGGCAAGGAGAGTGTATTCTATCACATTCCTGACCAGTTCTTGTAGCTTCAATATTTATATAGCTGGTCCAGTTAAGTTTTTGGTCCATGGTGACCTCCAGGATATTGATAGTGGAGGATTCAGTGATAGAAGTGCCATTGATGTAAAGGGACAATGGCTAGAATGTCGCTCACTGAAAATGATAATTGCCTTGCACTTGCATTGCACAAACGTTATTTGCAACTTGTCAGCCAAAATCAGGAGATGACCAGATCTTGCTGCATATGGACATGGATCTCTTCAGCATCTGATGACCCAGCAATGGTAGTGAATGGTGTGCCAGTTGAACAGGTTTGGATGAAATCATACCTGAAGTACTTTGGTCTAGGAAAAGACATGAGAGTCTGAGTAAATTGGCCTACATCTCCTTGCATTTAGAAGAACAAAAGGTGATCCCGTCGAAATGTAAACCAGTCCGAAAGAGAAGAAATAGTATAATACTGGGAGTTGATTTTCTCTGACTGCGGAATCTAGAACATAAAGGCATTAGGTTGATTTTTGTGGAGAAGATGGGAAGGTCAAATTGGGAAACCTCAACTTCACAGGTGCATAATCTTTAAAAAAAAAAATCAGCCATATTTTCATCCAAGTGGAATGGATTTATGACTGACAACTATGAAGGCAGTCCTGAGATGGTAATGCAAGATAGGAGCCTGTTTCACCATTCAATGAGATCAAAACCAATCTGTGGTCTAACTCCATATGCTTTCCTTTGACCCACATTCTTTAATACTTTCGCTTAACAAAAATTCTCATTTAAAATTAACATCTGATCTTGCATCCACTGCCATTTGTGGAACGGAGTTCCAAACATATGTACTGACCTTTGTGTGTATAAGTGCTTCCTAATATCTCTCCTGAATGAATAAAATAAAGAACTGCAGAAATCTGAAACAAAAACAGAAATTGCTGAAAAACTCAACAGGTCTGGTAGCACCTGTGGGAAGAAAGCACAGTTAATGTTTGAAGTCCAATGACTCTTCAAACACCTGAAACGGTCTGGCGCTAATTCTTAGACTATGCCTACCAATTCTAGAATTCCCAACCAGTAGAAATAGTTTCCTTATCTATTCTGTTTTTTCCTGTTAATAATTTCAATCAGATTTCCTCCTTAACTTCTAAATTCTAGGGAAAACAGCCTAATCTGTATAATCTCTCCTCATAGCTTAATCCCTAAAGTAAACTTGTAAACTACCTTCGTCAAACTTTCAAAAGATTCAATGTGGTTTGGCAAGCATAATCCATGATGGGTCTCCCTGATTAAATGAACATTTTCAAGGTTTTTAGTTCCCCCATCTTTGATATAGACTCCAAAAATTTCCCTACCACAGATGTTAGACTAAGTGGTCTACAATTCCCTAGTTTTCCTCCTTCACCCTTCTTAAAAAGTGAAGCCTATGTGCATTTTTCCAATCCAGAAGGATGACTCCTATATCAAGGGAACTCTAAAGGATAACAGTTAGGGCATCTACAATGGACTCTCTTACTTCCTTCACATATTTGGATGGAAACCAGCATTTCCTGAGGATCTGTCACTCTTTAATTCCATTAATTTACTTATTACTGATGCTTCAATTACATTAATTTTATTGAGCCCCTGCTCCTGATCCATCATTAATTTCCTCAGGACATGGCAAGCTATCCTCCCTATCTACTATAAATACGAGGCAAAGTAATTATCAACATGTCTGTAATTGTGATTTTCCACAAGGTACGTAACATACACACTTCCAATGTCATGCACCAGCAGCTTATTAGCCCCATCAATGATGTTTAATGTTGGATCTATGCAGGTTATGAGTTTTCACTTTGTTAAATTAGCCACCTGCAGTTGAGAAAACATTGCTCTAGTTATGCATACAAACCTGTCGATGCGATGGTATAACTGGCCATTTACTTTGTTCATTTGATCGCAGTAACAATTGCTTCACACAAGTCCTCAGTTGCTATTGGACTGGTTCTTGTTGAGGTTATTGAATATTTTTTAAACTATGAAAGTTCCTCCAATGCTCAACTCTGGCAACGGTTAGCAGTCTTGTCAAGATGGCTTTTGCCATTTCATCTTGATTGTAACTCAACTTGAGCTCTGTAGCTTTCCTACTGAAAGAGTAGATTGGAGGCCTTGTGACATTAGTCTTTGTACTCTATTACTTTCCATGCCTTAAGTGAGTACATAGCTATACTCGAGGATTTATTTGGATACACCTATGCAGGATTACTGAATTTCTTTTGGATTCTTATGCTGAATGTCATTGCTGCCTCAGTTTTTCCATTTGACTGGGGATAAATATGAAAATGGCATGTGGAATTCAATTTTTCAATTGTTAAAGAAATGGCTAAGTTCTTCACTGATGAATCACTACTGCTCATCTCAATATTAGGAATACAATTACAGTTGAAACATGCTTTTGGATATTAAAAAAATCTGCATAGTACTTACTGACATCTGTGGGTCCACCTTTCAGTAGTCAGCTGGTGGTGAAAGATAATCACTCCTGTATTAAGAATTCCACTCTCCTCTTAACTCCTTTGAGTAACTGCTGTATATCTTTTTAAAATGCTTGTTATACAACATGGTATTTCATTTCTATATGCCAAATTGGCTCTTGGAGAAACAAGTATGCCCTTGATGCTTTTGGACCATTCTTTCATTCCAAATTTTTGCAACATTTGGAGAGTTGTATCTTACTGGGTTGTTAGTTATAATCAGGATCTCTGCTGATTTGATAACCCACATCATGTAGAACAGCTGCTCTGAATTGGATCTGGAAAATTTCACACTATGTCGTAACATCCTCGACTTTCCACATCAGGAGTGTTGTTCTCGACTGTATATCTATGATGTACATCTGCTTCGTTTCCTTTGCGTCATGTCCAGGTGGTACCTTTATAACTGCTGTACAATTCTGTTACTTCTTCCCATGCATACAAATGCTCTAATAATCTCTTTACAAATACTATTTAGGTGGACAAAATGTTGGAATACTGTTGCCATAAATTGGATAGAGCTCAGTAATTCAATAGCCTATAAAACAGTTGGGTTGGGTTGGTTATTCCTATATCCTGTAGTTACAAATCTCATTGATTTTTTAATATTATCACAAGCTCAAAGTAGAATATTTTTATTTTATGTACATTGAAGAAGTCTCATTCTTTTTGGCTAAAATGTGGATATGCACAATGTTTTATTACTTTCAAACATATAGATAGCACTTCACTACTCAATAAAACATGTAACAAAATGTTCAGATGACACAAATGCACAAATTAAAAATATCAGTGGTGACAAAACCATGAAAAAGCAACTCAAAGTTTTAGAAAAGTGGATTCAAAGATTGTATTAAACTTGCACAGAAGACTAATAGAGCCCAGTCTACATAACACAAAGGATATAGAAGGACCAGAAGAACATGCAAAATGATCTTCAAGGATAAGATCAGAACTAACTGTGCACATTTATTACGAAAGTCTGAACAGGTTTGATTGTACATTTGGAAAAGACAACCAAATAATGAGCTGATGAAGGCCTTTAAAATTATATGGGCTGAGTAGGGTAGAAGTAGAAAGATGGTTCTCTTGCAGAAGAGTCCAAACTCCTGCTTATAAATGATGGTTACTAAAAATTAATCAGTAAGTAATGCAGGATTAACGTCTTTCGCCCATTAGAATAAGGAACGTACTATTACATGGAGTTCCTTTTTAAATTCACTCATGGGTTATAGAAATCATGGGCTGGGTAAGCACTTACTGCACATCCTCAGTTGACCTTGAGAAGGTGGTGGTGAGCTGCCTTCCTAAACTGCTAGTCTGTTCGGTGTTGGTAAACCCATAATGGAAACAGTTCCAGGTTTTAATTCCACTATATTGAAGGAAGAACAATATATTTCCAAGTCTAGATGGTGAGTGGCTTGGAGGGGAATTTAGAGTTGGTATATTTTGCCCTTATCCTTCCAGATGGTAGTGGCCATGGACTTGGAATTTGCTATCTAAAGAGCCTTGATGAATTTCTATAGTACTTCTTGGAGATGGTACTCTGCTGTTATGGATCGTTAGTTGTGGAGGGACTAAATGTTTGTGGATGTGGTGCCAATCAAGTGGACTGTTTCTTGAGTGTTGTTGAAATTGCAGTCATCCAGGCAAGTGCAACTATTCCATCACCTTCCTGGCCTTTGCCTTGTAGATGGTGGCTCGGCTCTGGGCAAATCAGAAGGGAAATTATTTACTGCAAGTTTCTTAAGTAATTAAGGGAATGGTAAGAGATGTATTCAAAGGAAAGTTAGACAAAGATATACAGGAGGAAAGAATAAAAGCATCGTTAGATGGAATTTAAGTAAGTAGAGTGAGGTGGGCCTACAGAGTCTGTCTTCACATTATTAATTTCACTTAATACGTAATAAACAGCGGATGCTACATATAGAACACTTGCTCTGAAAGAGGAACAGACATTACAGTCAGGGCAGGATATTCCTTTTGAGATTGGTACTGCAAGATTGGTGTCATCCATGCTGCCCTGCTTGAAGTGAGAAGCAATAATACATTCTGGTTTTCCCCAGAGGCTGGCCCAAACTGAAGGGCCAATTCGTGGAAGTGTATGTGGGAAGGGCTCTGGAGTCTGAAAGTTCAGCCCTGATTGAGAGAGATAACAGACATGCATGATTACCCCTCTCAATTGAGTACATTTTATGATCCCATCCTATTGAACAACAGTTATGAGTGGCTCTCCATTGACTTGTTGAATAGTATGACTTCCGCATAGATGATCCTGATCTAGTGTGAACTGCATGCCCTTCCAGAAAACAAATTGCAGACTACTCCTCAAAGACCTGACAACCAGCTTCTTAAAGGCTTAACTGGACACTGGTCAGAATATGGAGAATGTCAAGTTCCACATCTACCTTCAGCACAAAAGTCAATCATCATTGCACCAGCATTGAAAAAGTGGCAAGATGGCAGATGTTGGCATGTATGTGCCTGTAAGCCTCAGTTCCGTCCCTCATTTGGCTACCAAACTAATTTCCCCCAGTGTGCATAGGTATAGAGAAGTATAGAGAAGTATAGGGTGGCACAGTGGCTAGCACTGCTGCCTCACAGCACCAGGGTCCCAGGTTCAACTCCAGCCTCGGGTGACTGTGTGGAGTTTGCACATTCTCCCAGTATCTGCGTGGGCTTCCTCCCACAATCCAAAGATGTGCAGATTAGGTGAATTGGCCATGCTAAATTGCCCCATAGTGTTAGGTCAATTAGTCAGAGGGAAATGGGTCTGGGTGGGTTACTCTTCGGAGGGTCGGTCTGGACTGGTTGAGCCGAAGGGCCTGTTTCCACACTGTAGGGAATCTAATCTAATCTAATCAATAATGAATAAATAGGGTAAAAGGGAAACCCAAGAAACTGACTTTCCTCACAGCCCCCGTGAAGGGGAGATGCATTTCATTGTACTTCTGCAGTGTACACTTGGTAACAAGACCGTGATGAACCCAATCAATTGGCTTCACCAAATGTTTTCGACAAAATGTCAAAGTCAAATTAATAAATGAGAAATAGGGTCCCATAATATACAGGCTGGAGTCTTCCTCATCCATCACTAAAAGGTTTAACTTCAAAAATTGTCAGAAATGGAGAAAGAAAGAGAATGACCTCATTTCTACAGATCTATTTTGTTGAGAAGGCAGTAGTAATATTGCACTGGTGAGATCTGGAATATTTCCACCTTTTCGCATAACCACATCTAAGACCTAAAAAAAATAAATGAGAGAGAAACTTAAATAAGAATGGTTGGTAAGGATAAGGTAGGTCTCTAACGAGAGCAGGAATTATGGCGTAGCTTGTGGGCATCTGGAAATTAGGTTACTGGCAGTGGCATGGGTGCACACAATTTCAGGCCAGCCTCTTGAGAGAGAAAACCGAGAGCACAGAATATGGAGGGAACAATTTGACATTCACCAGGGACTGTAACAGGAATAGTAAACAATGAAAAGGAGAAGTGTTGTTTTAACAGACTCTGGAAGCGACAGACAAAGGAAGCCTTGAAAGTTACAAAGAAAAAAGGAGAACTGAAGTTGAAGGCCTTTAGGAAAGGGATTCAAGAACTGAACATCCAAACTCACGGAGCTCAGTCACAAGATACTATCGATTGGAGTACTGAGAACAAGCCTTGAAAGCAGTACAACCTTTGAAGTGAGTTCAAAAGTGAGCAGAGCAGTTGGGCAGAATGCCCACTGTAGAAGATAGCCATAGATGGGAATTAGTAAATTAATTGGAGAGCAGGATACCAGAATAGAATCGTATTTGAAAGAGGTTGGAGTACTCCGAAGTGGCCAGCATAAGGAGGTAGCCACAGAAAGCTATTTTGGAAATGATCACATATTCAAGGCATTATTGAGAAAAGGAAAGTGTAGAGCCAGAATAAAAATGCACAGGATATCTTGGTAGAAAACAATGTCAATGAAGCAAACAGATAATGGAGTGGACAGAGAGAGAGAAATAAACTAGAGCAAAAGAGGTATCATGACAGGTAAAGATATGATGAATTATTTAACTGAATTAAAGTGTCATGTGATTGTCATGGAACACTCATGAAAATTGTAGTCACTACAATATTACAGACACATAAATGTGAAAAGTATGTGGACAGACAGCTTAAATTCAATGCTATACTAGGCATTAAACTATTTACGATAACTCTTTCACTCCTGTAGTGCCTAGGTGAGCATTAAAATCAGTGAATAGCAAAATAGTTTATTCGATTTCTTAGCAAGATAATTCACCTTCTCACAAAAATATTTCAGCTTTTATCTGCAATTACTCAGAAATTTCCAGCACTTTACTATCTGACATTATTACTTTTCATTTCATGTGTCATAGATCTGGCAGTATAAACTTTATATTCTACTGGGAACAAAGATGCAATTCAAATGCAATGGATGTAAACTTGCATTGGTTTATATGACTAATGATTAAACAAAATATTATTATTTCATTGGAAGGCATTGTCATTCCTTTGTATGTGGTATTAAAATATGTTGATTGCCATTGCAATTTCACCTCACGCACCCAGCAATGAACACCTACAAATATAAATTAAACATTAAATCAAGCTGAAATAACCTAGAACAGAAACCTGGTGTTGTGCGATTTTTAATTTTGTACAACCCAGTCCAACACCAGTACCTCCAAATCGTAACCAAGATCATCAATACAAACTGTTAAATACGGAGAATTAATAGCACATGTAAAATTAATCAACTGTTCTTATCCAATTAATATACATAGTATAGACTATAGTCAAATCTTCAATATAAAGTCTTATCCTATTCTCACCGACACAGAAATCCAGAGACAGTTAAGATCACAGTTAACAATCAAGTGGGAATCCTGCGGTTTTTCTACTCCTCGGTCCAGACTTCTTTATGCACAATATATTTCCTCACTGCACTGCCTAACTTCAATTGAAGGTAGCTTGGAAAACTCAACGGATGAGTTTTCATGCCCTTCTAGTTACCATGACATGAAGATGCTGGTGTTGGACTGGGGTAAACGAAGTCAGAATTCCCATGACACCAGGTTAGAATTCAACAGGTTTATTTAAAATCACACGTTATCGGAACACTGATCACTTCACTGAAAGCTTGTGATTTTAAATAAAACTGATCTCGTAGCAAAGTCATAAAGTTGTGGAAATGTGCAGCAAGGAAACAAACCCTTCAGTCCAAATCATCCATGCCGATCAGATATCCTAACCTAAGCTAGTCCACTTTCCAGCACTTGGCCCATATCCCTCTAAACACCTCCTATCCATGTACATATCTATATGCCTTTCAAATGGTGTAATTGTACCAGCCTCCACGACTTACTCTGGCAGTGCATTCCATACATGCACCATCTTCTGTCTGAAAAAGATGTCCTTCAGGTCGGTTTTAAATTTACCCCTCCTCACCCTAAACCTTAGCCCTCTAGTTCTGGATTCCCCCACACCAGGGAAAAAATCTTGTCTATTTATGCTATCCATGCTCATGATTTTATAAACCTTTACAAGGATACCCCTAAGCCTCCCACACTCCAGGGAAAACAGCCCCAGCCTCTTCGGCCTATCCCAGTAGCACAAACCCTCCAACTCTGGCAACATCCTTGTAAATCTTTTCTGAACCCTTTCAAGTTTCTGATATGAAGGAGATCAGAATTGCGTGCAATATTCCAAAAGTGGCCTAACCAATGTCCTGTATAGCCACAACATGACTCCCAACTCCTGTACTCAATACTCTGACCAATAAAAGAAAGCATACCAAATGCCGCCTTCACTATCTTATCTACCTGTGACTCCACTATAAAGAAACTGTGAATCTGCACTCCAAGGTCTCTTTGTTTAGCAACATTCCCCAGGACCTTACCATTAAGTGTATAAGTCCTGCTCTAATTTGCCTGATTAGTCTGTCTGTAGCCCAACCTTGAGACAGTCTGATTCTATTTCTAAAGTAGGAATTTACAAAATGTTATATGCATCAGTATTTACTGTGGAAAAGGACATGGAAGATATAGAATGTAGGAAAATAGATGGTGACATCTTGAAAAATGTCCATATTACAGAACAGGAAGTGCTGGATGTCTTGAAATGCATAAAAGTGGATAAAACCCCAGGACCTGAGCAGGTGTACCCTAGGACACTGTGGGAAGCTCGGGAAGTGATTGTTAGGCCTCCTACTGAGATATTTGTATCATCGATAGTCACAGGTGAGGTGCTGGAAGACTGGGGGTTGGCTAAAGCGGCACCACTCTTTAAGACAGGTGGTAAGGACAAGCCAGGGTACTATAGACCAGTGAGCCTGACATCGGTGGTGGACAAGTTGTTGGAGGGAATCCTGAGGTACAGGATGTACATGTATTTGGAAAGGCAAGGACTGATCAGGGATAGTCCACGTGGCTTTATGCATGGGAAATCATGTCTCACAAACTTGACTGAATTTTTTGAAGTAGTAACAAAGAGGATCGATGAGGGCAGAGCAGTAGATGTAATCTATATGGGCTTCAGTAAGGCATTCAACAATGTTCCCCATGGGACACTGGTTAGCAAGGCGAGATCTCATGGAATACAGGCAGAATTCATCATTTGGATACAGAACTGGTTCCAGGGTAGAAGACAGTGGGTGGTGATGGAGGGTTGCTTTGCGGATTGGAGGCCTGTGGCCAGAGGAGTACCACAAGGATTGGTGCTGGGTCCACTACTTTTCATCATTTATAGAAATATATTTGGATGCGAGCGTAAGAGGTATAGTTAGTAAGTTTGCTGGTGACACCAAAATTGGAGGTGTAGTGGACAGCGAAGACGACTAGCTCAGATTACAACAGGATCTTGATCAGATGAGACAATGAGCTGAGAAGTGGCAGATGGTGTTTAATTTAGATAAATGTGAGGTGCTGCATTTTGAGAAAGCAAATCTTAGCAGGACTTATACACTTAATGGTAAGGTCCGAGGGAGTGTTGCTGAACAAAGAGACCTTGAAGTGCAGGTTCATAGCTCCTTGAAAGCGGAGTCAGGCAAATAGGATAGTGAAGGTGGCATTTGGCATGCTTTCCTTTATTGGTCAGAGTATTCAGTACAGGAGTTGGGAGGTCATGTAGCAGTTATACAGGACATTGGTTAGGCCACTGTTGGAACATTGCGTGTAATTCTGGTCTACTTCCTATCGGAAAGATGTTGTGAACCTTGAAAGGGTTCAGAAAAGATTTACAAGGATGTTGCCAGGGTTGGAGGATTTGAGCTAAAGGGAGAGATTGTATAGGCTAGGGCTGTTTTCCCTGCAGCATCGGAGGCTGAGGGGTGACCTTATAGAGATTTATAGAATCATGAGGGGCATGAATAGGATAAATAGACAAAGTCTTTTCCCTGGGGTGGGGGAGTCCAGAACTAGAGGGCATAGGTTTAGGGTGAGAGGGGAAAGATATAAAAGAGACCTACGGGGCAACTTTTTCACACAGAGGGTGATCTGTGTACTGAATGAGCTGCCAGAGGAAGTGGAGGCTAGTACAATTGCAATATTTAAAAGACATCTGGATGGGTAGATGAATAGGAAGAGTTTGGAGGGATATGGACCATGAGCTGGCAGGTGGCCAAATGGCTTTACTTCCACTCCTATATCTTATGGTCTTAGGTGGGACTAGATTGGTTGGGATATCTGGTTGGCATTGACGAGTTGGACCGAAGGTCTGTTTCCGTGCTGTACATCATTATGAATCTATATGGATTGACTGCCTGCACATTGTGCGCTTCTTGAGCAAAATAGAATGGATTTGCAAATATAACTCTGCAAATGCAAATTCACCCCATATACTTATGTGTGTGTGCGCGCGCACGCATGAGAGAGTGAGAATGCGTGCGTGCATGTGATAGAATATAAGTCTGTGACAGGGTGTTTGCGAGTGTGTGTGTTAGGGGAGAGAGAGAGAGAGAGAGAGAGACCCTCATATGTTTCGAACTTTGCTACGAGCCTCTGCTTGGCCACTCTGCGTTGTTGCTTATCCTGAATTCCACCTTGGAGGATGGACACCCGAACATCTGAGGCCAAATGTCCCTGACCACTGAAGTGTTCCCTGACTGGGAGGGAACACATGTCTACAGATTGTTGCGTGGTGTCCATTCATCCATTGTCGTAATGTCTGCTTGGTCTCGCCAGCTGTACAGCTACCTAAAGGAGTAGCACTCCGAAAGTTAGTACTTCCAAATAAACCTGTTGGACTATAACTTCATGTTGTGTGGTTATTAGCTCTAAGTGCGGAGACAACCTGGAGGCTGTTGCTATTATGCAAAAGGGTTATCTCGTAGTCAACATAATGCTGTCATTGCCTTCAATTGCCAAGAGGAGCCTGGGATAAATCGTGATCCCACCACTGCAACAGGCCACTCTTGCTGCCGATGACATGTTGCTGCCTCCTCAGATTGCTGAGAGGAGCTCAGGATGCTCCCATCTCCAGTCCTGCTGCCATCTCTGACCACTTGGAGGCTGTATCCATTCTGTACACAATGCACTGTCGCTGCTGTATCACCGCAAAAGGTAGCATCTTACTAACAGCCAATCATCAATGCAATTTGCAGGTCACTGATGGCCTTCTCACCAGAGCTGGGCAATACATTTATCTCATGCTAGATGCATCCTCACTGGAACACAGGCCACTGGCTTTTGCCTTTGATGAAGGGTCATTCGACCCAAAACATTAACTCTGCTTTCTTTTCACTGATGCTGCTAGACCTGCCCAAGTTTCTCCAGCAGTTTCTGGTTTTAAGTGGAAGAATTAAAACATCAGTGTAACTAAATCTTAAAAAATCAATTGAGATTATTAACATATAAGATTATCAGTACTGAAGAACAGAATAATTTCTTCTAACTTTATCATTATCAGAGCCACAATAAGCTGGAATTACTTTACTGTAGCAATTTTAAAAAAAAAACTTTCAAACTTCTGTACAATCAATATTGTCATCTCCAGTTATGTTTACATCCTAAGTATCAGTTTATGCCTGACAAGAGACAGCTTGTTCCATTCTACAACCAAGATATGAGTTGGGATTGCTAACATTTATACAACAATAATTTGTAAATACAGAAACATTTCAAATCTGCCCTGAAGGCTAAAAACTGTGCTAAAGCATTGTTACATGTAAAAAATTATTGTAGCTGAAAATTTGCAAAGCTTTTGCATTAAAGATTAAAAAGAAAAACACAAAGTTTAAGTTAAGAGTGTTCGACCAATGATTTTCTTCAGGGTTTCTGTTTTCTTCCTGTATTTACTCCAGTATTTAGGTTGGGTTATGGCTAATGTCAACAGAAAACAAACAATTTCAAGACTGCAAGAATAATCACTAATAGAGAAGGAAAAGAATATACTGGACATTGCCTTGCTGCCCATAGCGCCAGAGTTTAAGTCTTTTAAATTAATGATTCTGACACTTGTAATTCTATAAAGATTTGATTTGCATAAATCTTTTATTTGCACCGGAACAAAAAGGAATCCATTTGAGGGTCCTAAAGTTACATAGAAATACAAAGGACAAAAGGAATTTTTTGTTCTTGGTCATTATTTTGCATGCAATTGCTGTTAAACATTCCTGCAAATCGTGAAAAAGGAGCATGATGAATGATTAACCATGTTCACTGTATTGCAGATAACATGAGACTATGCATTGCTTTATCAGGCTGGGGCTGTTTTCTCTGGAGCGTCGGAGGCTGAGGGGGTGACCTTATAGAGGTTTACAAAATTCTGAGGGGCATGGATAGGATAAATAGGCAAAGTCTTTTCCCTGGGGTTGGGGAGTCCAGAACTAGAGGTCATAGGTTTAGGGTGAGAGGGGAAAGATACAAAAGAGACCTACGGGGCAACCTTTTCACGCAGAAGGTGGTACGTGTATGGAATGAGCTGCCACAGGATGTGGTGGAGGCTGGTACAATTGCAACATTTAAGAGGCATTTGGATGGATATGTGAATAGGAAAGGTTTGGAGGGATATGGGCCGGGTGCTGGCAGGTGGGACTGGATTGAGTTGGGATATCTGGTCGGCATGGTCGGGTTGGACCGAAGGGTCTGTTTCCATGCTGTACATCTCTATGACCCTATGACTCTATAAGTCAGTGTGCAGTGAGTATTAACCACATGCTTCGCTGGTTGAATAGATCAGTCAGGGGCAATATTATACCTCTTACTTCTACTTAAATCTTTTCTGCACCACTTAAAAGGAATACGCACTGTAGCTGCTTGACATGCTGAGATTATTGCCAGTCAAATTCAGGACAAAAGGTGTCACAGTAGAGATGTGTACAATGACTAAAGCCTCTAATATTTCTACAAAAGCTAAAGAGGTTGACAAGGTCAGAAATCACACGACAGGGTTTACCTGAAACCACTTGAAGTCATCTGACGAAGGAGCAGCACTCTGAAAGCTTGTGATTTTAAATAAACCTATTGGACTATATTCTAGTTGTTATGTGACTTCTGACCTTGTCAACCTCAGTCCAACATGGACACCTCCACATCAGAGGTTGAACAGTAAATACAAGTTCTGTATCACTACTCTAAACCATTGTTCAATTCACTACACATAAATCAGTAAGTACTCATAACTGACATGCATAGTGAATTAGTTTTATTGCCACATATACTCAAATGAGTACAGTGAAACATTTATGTCACCACTTACAGTACCATCTTAAGTACAATCCTTAGTTACAGAATACAGAAGTAAAGAAAAAAGTTACATTACAGCTATACACAGTATAACCAGGGGTGAGAAAAACAAGAAGCAAAGTTAAAAAGACAAACATCACAGTCTCTCTCCAAAGGCTTTCTGCAGCAGGTCAGTGCAGGAGGCTTCCACAGGGTCTGATCGCTGCTTGTCACCACACTCCATATTGGGCTGTTGGTCACTGGTGTCTCCGCAGATCCCGCTTCGGAGGCCAGGGACCCAAGATTGAGAGAAGAAAAATACAAAGAACGGACAGAGTAGAGGAGCTCTGGTTGAAGCATTCTACTCTGCCACCAGGTTATCAATGTTCAATTCTTCACCTCACTCTCAAATGCTCAGCAATATTGCTAGTCTTCCATCCACACCTCAGATTGTACACATCAGACATTCAAAGCTGACTGTCAGATCAGTCATACAGATTGCACCACACTCAGACTTTCCTCCCTCTCTCACAGGCATTACCACTCACTCTACAAGGCAAAAGTGAGGACTGCAGATGCTGGAGATTAGAGTCAAGATTAGAGTGGTGTCGGAAAAGCAAAGCAGGTCAGGCAGCATCCGAGGAGCAGGAAAATTGATGTTTCGGGCAGGAGCCCTTCATCCGGACTGAAGAACTCACTCTACTGCAGAATTATATTAAGGGCTAAAAAATGCAGAGCTGTGGTTTTAGCTTAAGGTGAAGGAGAGATGATTTACTTTTAAGTTATTTTGTTATGCCCAAGTATGATTACAAGGAATGATTGCAGTTTTGATCTAAATAAAAGACCTTTGGATCCAAGAAAGCTGTTAGGTTGCTGTGGAGATAACTGCTGAGGGTGTAGTTGTATTCTGACAAGGAGATGTGGAGAGGATGATGCATCTTATGGGAGAATCTAGAACCAGAGATCAAGATTTAAAATTCAGGAGTTATCCATTAAAAACAGTGATTAGCGGTTTCTCTTTTAGGGGGCTGCAAATCTTTGGAACTCTCTTCTTGAAAAGATGGTTCTTGAATATTTTTAAGGCAGAGGTAAACTCTTGTTAGGCAAAGATCAAAAAGCTCTCTGGGGTAAGTAGGAATGAATATATGTAGTTTCAATCAGATCAACCTTGATCTTATTGAATGGCATCCAGACTTGAGGGGCTGAATGGCTTACTCCTCCTGCTTCTTCATTTGTTTGAAGCCAGTGGGTTTTTATATTGCTTAAAATCATTATCTTATTTGTTTAGTGTATCTATTTCACCATTATAGCTTCAAGTGTACACAGTAAAGATTCTTGTGCTTCTAGTACTTGGTGCTTACCCTTGGTTCATCTACGTGTTGTATTATTTGAAAGATTATAGTCCATCAAATCACATCCTATCCGGAAATTTGGTTTGTCTAATATTCCTATAACTGGAGTCATTACACAGATGAAGATGGAAGATGCTAGAGACAGCAGGAACTATACATGTTTATCAGCAAGCAGGCAATATAATAGATGCATCTTTATGTCAGGGGCAGGGAAGCTGCTGTTCAAGTAGCTGTCACAGACCTGTAAGATAAATGGATCCAGCTGTGGCCAAGAGCATTCTAAACTGTTAGATATTTTAGTGTGACTGAATAAGTAAAAATGTATTCACCTAGCATTGGCTTTTATTAGTGTTTTAGTTGTTATATTTGCAATTTTGGAAACCAAAGTAATTTTGCCCATGGTGAGTGCAAATAGGTAGCGATATTAACTAGCATTATTTAACCTCAGCTGCAGGTATAAGTAATTAAACAGGTAGATCACTCAGGAATATGGGTAAATAAATGGGAAAGCACCTCTAGAGATTAGTTTGCAAAGTAAATGTTATTGTTTATCAACTAAAAGAAGGAGGCCATTTGTTCCCTCGTGTCTGTTTGACCATTGAGTATGATAATGGTTTATTTAATTGTGGCTTCAATTTCACATTCTTATGTAGCTTGATTATAGCTTTGACTTTCATTAGTCAGGAATTTATTTACCACTGCCTTAAAAGTATTCAATGATGTTGCTTTGTCTGCTTTCTGAAGACGAGGAGTTCTGATGACTCATGATGCTCTGAGAAAGCAAAACTGGCTATCATCTATGTCTTAAATGGCAAGCCCCTTTTTTTTAAGACCAGATATCCCAACCCAATCTAGTCCCACCTGCCAGCACCCGGCCCATATCCCTCCAAACCCTTCATATTCATACACCCACCCAAATGCCTCTTAAATGTTGCAAGTGTACCAGCCTCCACTTCTTCTGGCAGCTCATTCCATACACGTACCACCCTCTGCGTGAAAAGGTTGCCCCTTAGATCTCTTTTATCTCTTTCCCCTCTCACCCTAAGCCTATGCGCTCTAGTTCTGGACTCCCCCACCCCAGGGAAAAGACTTTGTCAATTTATCCTATCCATGTCACTCATAATTTTGTAAACCTCTATAAGGTCACCCCTCAGCCTCCGACACTTCAGGGAAAACAGCTCCAGCCTGTTCAGCCTCTCCATATAACTCAAATCCTCCAACCCTGGCAACATCCTTGTAAATCTTTTCTGAACCCTTTCAAGTTTCACAACATCTTTCCGATAGGAAGGAGACCAGAATTGCACGCAATATTCCAACAGTGGCCTAACCAATGTCCTGTACAACATGACCTCCCAACTCCTGTACTCAATACTCTGACCAATAAAGGAAAGCATACCAAACGCCTTCTTCACTCTCCTATCTATCTGCGACTTCACTTTCAAGGAGCTATGAACCTGCACTCCAAGGTCTCTTTGTTCAGCAACACTCCCTCGGACCTTACCATTATGTGCATAAGTCCTGCTAAGATTTGCTTTCCCAAAATGCAGCACCTCGCATTTATCTGAATTAAATTCCACCTGCCACTTCTCAGCCCATTGGCCCATCTGGTCCAGATCCAATTGTAATCTGAGGTAACCCTCTTTGCTGTCCACTACACCTCCAATTTTGGTGTCATCTGCAAACTTACTAACTGTACCTCTAATGTTCGCATCCAAATCATTTTTATAAATGATGAAAAGTAGCTGACCCAGCACCAATTGTTGTGGCACTCCACTGGTCACAGGTCTCCAATCTGAAAAACAACCCTCCAATATCACCCTCAGTCTTCTACCTTTGAGCCAGTTCTGTATCCAAATGGCTAGTCCCCCTGTATTCCATGAGATCTAACCTTGCTAATCAGTCTCCCATGGGGAACCTTGTACATATAGATCACATCTATTGCTCTGACCTCATCAATCCTCTTTGTTATTTCTTCAAAAATCTCAATCAAGTTTGTGAGACATGATTTTCCACGCACAAAGCCATGTTGACTATCCCAAATCAGTCCTTGCCTTTCCAAATACATGTACATCCTGTCCCTCATGATTCCCTCCAACAACTTGCCCACCACCAACGTCAGGCTCACCGGGCTATCGTTCCCTGGTTTGTCTTTACTGCCCTTCATAAACAGTGGCACCACATTTGCCAATCTCCAGTCTTTCAGCACCTGACCTGTGACTATCGATGATACAAATATCTCAGCAAGAGGCCGCAATCACTTCTCTAGCTTCCCACAGAGTTCTCGGGTACACCTGATCAGGTCCCCCCTGACTGGTTTCAATGCTTCTGGCACAAACAAAAAGGGGATTTAGATAATAAATTTGAATGCTGAAAGGAATATGTATATTAAAATGAAATTTATTTCTTGAGTGGTTCTTCTGTGGTGGATGGGATCGTATTGGGAATAAGATTATGTATCAATCTGATTTTAAGTGGAACCTTATGAGTGCATTTGGTGCTCAGTGACCGCAAGTGCAGCAATTATATTTTACATGTCTGGATGAACCTTCATCACATTTCAAAGGCTACAACAAGATAACTGCACAATAGAGGTATAGCATATGTAGCAAAAACAGTATTATGATGAAACAGCAACATTGAAAGACGTTCACATTTATAATGAAAATCTGAACGTTTTGTCTGCAGTGCCCTCATCAGAATTGTTTAATGAAGGTTTGATACCCCAAGCCTGGATTTGTCTTTTATTTTTTACAGTTTAGGATAGATGTGTTATCTATAGCTGGCACTTTTTGTACTATTTCAGATTCACAGTTTTCCTTTCATCTCTTAATCCAGAATATTGCTTTTGCTACTTTACAGGCTGAACTGACAAGATCATTTTCTGCTTCAACACTTAAGTTTTTCCAACACTGATCTGATTGTCACCAGCAGACAACATATTTTCGTAGTCAGGCACCTCTAGAGTGAGCATTCAATTATTCAGATCCCATCCTCAATACCCCAGGCAAATATCTGTGAAGCCTAGCAGATATCTGAACAGCATACATGCTTTATACAGTAGAAAAGAGCACACAAGCTGGAGAATCATACTAAACCAATTTCCCATTTTAAAGAAAGGGTGTTCCTTGTGTACTTGACAGATATGTACTGCAGGATTGCTCACATTTTTATCTTGGTGGATGATTCAAAGATGTTAATTCATTTGCCACTACAGTTTCCAAACCTCATTTTAAAGAATCGATTTTACTGCATCGGCAAAAGCTGAGAGATTGAATACTCCTCAGTTGGCCAAAGAAAGGCCAGATAGAATATTTGCTATATGAACTCAAAGCAGATGTGCCTCTCTGCTCCTATGGGGGTTTTATCCAATTGCTGGATAAACTATTGGGAGGATTGGTGGGGATTTGAGTATTGTCTGCATCTGAACCATTATAAACATTGCTGATCTTAAGGGGAAAGAAAAAGGTAATTTAAAATGCTAGTGTAATCATGTAGTTTGTACAAATATTGTCAGTCTTTCATGGAACGTAAATGTTTTAGCAAAGTCAACATTTGTTAGTCATCTTGAATTGCCCTGAATAAGGCGGTGGCAGTTCATTTTTAGGTATGCCTGATACCATTCATGGTTTGCCTTCCTGCACTCATTTAGCTTGGTGGCCATGGTAAGAGTGAACAAAACGCCAGGCAATGAGGTTAGAAATTATATTTAAATCTGATGCTGTTGATGGCTCACAGAAGCTTGTAAGTGCAATATTTTGAGTCGCTTGATCTATTCTGTATTTGAGTCAAAATGTGTTGCACTAGAAAAGAACAGCCGTTTAGGCAGCATCTGAGGAGCAAGAGTGTCAACGTTTCAGGTATAAGCTCTTCATCAGGAATGTAGGGGAGGCCCTGGGGGACTGAGAGAAAAATGGAATGGGGGTGGGGCTGGGGTCAGGGGGAAATAGCTGGGAATGAGATAGATGGATGGATGGAGGTGGGGGGTGATGGTGATTGGTCGGAGTGGAAGGTGGAGCGGGTAGGTGGGAAAGATGACAGACAGGGAGGACAGATCAAGAGGGTTGTGTCAAGTTGGAGGATTGGATCTGGGATAAGGTGCGGGGAGGGCAGATGAGGAAACTAGTGAAATTGACATTTGGATTGTGCCTGGAGGGTAACAAGGTGGAAGAAGAGGCAAGCTCCTTCAAGGCGTTGGGTGGCTAGAACCTTCAAATTCTGCACCGACCTGTCCATCTTCTTTCCCACCCATCTGTTTCACCGTCCGCTCCGATCTCTCGCTATCAGCCCCACCTTCATCTGCCTATCATATTCCCAGCTCCCTTACCACCAGTCCCACTCATTTATCCCTCAGCTCCCTTTGACCCACCCACATTCCCAATGAAGAGCTTATGCCTGAAACTTCGACTCTCCTGCTCCTTGGATGCTGCCTGACCAGCTGTACTTTTCCTACACCACACTCTGACTCTGATCTCCAGCATCTGCAGTCCTCACTTTTTTGAATTCTGAATTTGGTATGGTACTAATGCCATGTAATCTGATGGAAGGTATCCTTCATGTCAAGATGAGTCTCTTTTTTTACATAAGCATTATGCAGTGGACACTGTTTCCAATACTGTCAAATTCCTGCGATCAGGGAGTGTAAGATCATTGGGGCGAGAAGAACATGGAGTTTTCAGGACAGCACAATGTTACTGAATAGTACAGCAGTCTTGAGGGGCTGAGCAGCCTATTGCTAATCTGTCATTGTGCACAAACATATAAAACATGGACTATTAACTGTCAAATTCCATTGGTTAAAGTAATACCTGGAATGTTTGAAGACTAATGATTTTGAAAAGGACCAACGCACTGACTTAAAATAGTCACATGAATCACCTGATCCTCTGGTTGGACTACATGTCATGAATCCAACACGGATGAGGTTAAAGGCTGTCTGAACTGGTCTTAACATTCTCTCCAATGGGAATGGAATCAGTCAGAAAGGCTCCCATGAAATGTACTAAAAAGCCCCATCAGCTCTGAGTTTTGTCATTACGAGAATCTTCATATGTTGAAAATTAAATTTTGCATGTTATCATCAAACTACAAAATCTAACTGGAGCAAACAGAATAAGTAAACGAGTTGCTATTTCAAGGAATTCTTTTCACCAGATCAAAAGGGATAGAACTCTGAATAAAGAATTGAATATGGAGGAGATGGCACTCTCTCACCCTCTAGCAGCAAGGCATCCAGTGTAACAGCATTGACTGGAAAGCATCAGAAGCCCCTAATTTACAATCAATATTCACTACTGCTTATGATCAACTTCAAACCCCAGGACAACCAAAGAGGTCTGAACTGTATATTTTTAAAATGTTCTCTGATACTGAAGTGTGTGCACACATGCAGGTGGGTGCACAAAGGAGTTTGCAGGTAATAAAACTGCTCTTTCACTCAAGAAAACCTTGCATTAGCTGGGTTTTTTTCTTACAATGAGATCTGGTTAATTACAGTTTAGTTGGAAAAAGGTATAGTCTCATGTCAAAAAGAACTTAAACTTTGTTCTGGCTAACCAAGAAAGTTGCAAAGAGGGAAGACAGTTCATGTCTTCCCACATAGTCATAACAGTGTTCACTTTGGTCTTGTGTGGTTCTGCAAGTTTTGGAAGGAGCAAAGTCTCTACCTGCCCTGTAAAAGTCTACACACTTGTGATGTGAAGCAGCCTCTTCAGCAGGTAGAAGTTTAAAATGCACAGCCTAGTGCAGTCGGTAGGGTCTGTTTCACATGGAAACTCGTAGCCTCCATTAAACCAGACACAAAGGACAGAGGTAAAATGTATAACATCAAATTTGAGATATACACAATGTGCTAACTGCCCATAGATACATAGTCAGAGATTTTTCACATACTATTCTATTTTGTACTCATCGTTTCTTCATTTTAAGAATGCAAAACAGACAAAGCAAGTTTCATACTGCTTTGCCATTTAATCTGGAACATGACAAGATTTTCCAGAATTTACATCTATATTTTAACATTTTCAGGTTTGGCGAGCGTTTCAAATTGAAATGAGTGCTTAATGCGATATCTTGCTCTTTGCAGTTTTTTTTGATGGTCTATATGTTCTCAAGTAATGATCACATGCTATACTATTCTCCATGACACTTATTATGCTAATATCCTGTTGAGAATTGTCGCAGGCCTGCAAAACAGATTTGTTGCCTGTGAGGATTCTTCTAAGGAAAGCAGAAACTATAATTTAGCTGAGTCATTTTCTTTGCTGTTCAGACTCAAATAGACAGAATTGCAAAAGAACAAAAGCCGCTGTTTTACTCTTAAAAGCGCTGTCAGCTTGGACTTAGTAAATTGTCACTCAAAGTCAACAAAGCAGAAACATCATAGTGATAGCATTTGTTGAAGGACTATTGGAGCTGGAAGGTCAATAGTAGCTTCATGAAATGTCATATAACAAAACAAAGCTTTGAGTTCAGGATTTATTTTTAATATAACCATACATTGAGTGCAATATGTTGCTATAGGAGCATTAATAGAAGTTGCTGATCTAAATTTGGTTCCAATCACTTTCCAAAGTACACGTAAGAAAATGGGGATTTTCCTTCCCACTTTTCAACTATTTCACATCTATAATTGATCATTTGTTTTCAACAAAAATGCTTATTTTTTCCATAATACGTTTGATATGAAAACATCTCAAAGTTTCTGACATAATTATCTGCACCCTGACTACTGTTATGGAGGCCTGAGATTTTGCAACGATGGACTGTCTCTCCTTCATTGTAAAAATAGCTGTAGAGGTTGAAAACTGGAAGTCTTGGCCAGAACATATTTCACACCATTACCACAGTTGGGGAGAATGGCACAGGCTCCAAAAGACACAACCCTGGTTCAAAGCACAAAGCAGAGAACTGTATCTGCTGGAAATCAAACAAAATGATTTCTGAAAGGATGCCAGGTTCGAAATGTTAACTTTTTTTTCACAGATGCTGCCAGATCCATATTTCAGCAGCAACAGAAATAGGTGCATATATAAAAGTATATGCACTAATTATGTCTGATACTTATGAGGGATGAATGGGGAACAATGGCTTGGGTAGGCCACGTCTAAAGATTTGGGCATAAGCCCTTCTTCAGGGCTTATGCCTGAAATGTCGATTCTCCTGTTCCTTGGATGCGGCCTGATCTGCTGCGCTTTTCCAGCAACACATTTTCAGCTCTGATCTCCAGCATCTGCAGTCCTCACTTTCTCCATGTCTAAAGATTGCGGAGTCTTTGGATAGATAGGATACCATTTCGATGCAGAAATGTACTCTTTTGGATATGATCCAGAGCACTCTTTCAGGTGACAGGAGACCTTTGCAATTTTTAGAGTATTAAAATGAATATGTGAATAGAAGTGTATAGACCCATTAAATTTCAATCTCATTTGGGCCATCAACAGTACCGTCACAAGTACCAAAGGCAAACAATTTTCAAAATGTTGAAAGCAACTGTCAATTGGAGCTGTTGAGACTTTTAAAACTCCAGCCCTTTAATTAAGTGGCAAAAGAGAGAGACTGGCATGTTTAAAAAAAGTTTGTTATTTCATTTTTGAAATATGCATGAGGATCATCTTCACTGGATTATCTCAGCGCTATTTCATGGTTTTATTATCAGCTCAAACTGATGATCAACTCCTTGCAGTAGAACTGTAAAATTTGAATGCTTGTTTTGAAGCAATTATAGGAAGATAACTTTAATTCATAACTTTGTATTGATTAGGTTATTTTTAATTATGAAATTCAGACATGGACAATTCAGACAGTTTGTTTAGTTTAATTTCCCATACATCTTGAGGTTTTTCCATGGTAGATACTGGATGAACTGGCAAGGCAGATAGAAGGGTAAAAAGTAGTGGCCAAGAGCATAACTTGGTACTGCAGAAGCTTAGTAGTTATAAAGTGCTATGCAGGCGTGTTCTGGATCAAAGGTTGACAGAGTGCATTTGGGGCCATGAGAATTGGGTACGAGCATGAGTTGGCATGGAGAAAGAGGGGATGCTAGTTTGGGTAAAGTGGCATAGACATAATGAGCGATGGGTGCTGATATGAGGTGGCATGGGTTAGAATTGATGGTAGGAGAAAGTGAGGACTGCAGCTGCTGGAAAGTCAGAGTCAAAAAGTGTACTTCTCGGAAGCTGCCTGACCTGCTATGCTTTTCCAGCACCACACTTTTTGACTTAGAATTGATGGTGCCTGGCAGGCGTGAAATAGTGAATGGCTATTTTTAGCTTTAATACTTTTATTAAAACTTAGATGCAGTTCTGGAGTATTGAGGCCAGCCAACCTTCACATTTATCAACATCATTTCTAAGTCATTCAGCTGGGCACTCATTAAGGCGAAAGTGAGGACTGCAGATGCTGGAGATCAGAATCAGGATTAGAATAGTGCTGGAAAAGCACAGGTCAGGCAGCATCCGAGGAGCAGGAAAATCAACATTTCGGGAAGGAGCCCTTCATCAGGAACGAAGAAGGGCTCCTTCCCCGACACGTTGATTTTCCTGCTCCTCAGATGCTACCTGACCTGCTGTGCTTTTCCAGCACTACTGTAATCTGGACATTCATTAAACAGGAGTCTGAACTTTTGAGGCACTTTCCATTGGGTCTGAGTCTGAACAAACGTTTGAGCATTGGCTCAGATGGTAGCATATTCACCTCCAAGTGAAAGAATTATGAATTTATGTCCCACTCCTGGAGTTCAACATACAAATCAATGCAGAAACACCAGTGCACAAAAAAACACCTCTGCCAGTGGTGGTCTTTGAGACCCAGACCGATCTGAAACACTCTGTGGCACTATCAGCACGTGGTTATTCCTGGAATCCGAGCCAATGCAAAACACCACTGCACAGAATACTGCTCTGCCAGTGGTAACCTTTGAAACGCAGATCAATTTGGAACATTCTGTGATACAATGAGTAAGTGGTTCTTCCTGGGATCTGAGCCAATTTTTCTCCTTTGCTTAGCATCGCAAAAACAAATAACTCTGGAGTGAGTTACGTGTGCAAATTGCCTTTTGTATTGTAATGCTGATGGCTTTTCAAATACGCTATTGACTGTAAAGCATTTCGTGTTTATTCATGTGTTTCTGAAAACTCGGAAGTCAGACAACACCAGGTTATAGTCCAACAGGTTTATTTGAAATGACAAGCTTTCGGAGTGTTGCCCCTTTGTCACTTCACCTGATGAAGGGGCAACGCTTCTACAGCTTGTGATTTGACATAAACCTGTTGGATAATAACCTGGTGTCATCTTACTTCTGACCTTGTTCACCCCAGCCCAACAGGCACCTTCACCTCCTGAAAGCTGTTCTATTAGCGTAAATCTTTTTTTTAATGAAAATTAGGCAAAGTTAACACGGCGGCACCGTGGCTCAGTGGTTAGCACTGCTGCCTCACAGCATCAGGGTCCCAGGTTCGATTCCAGCCTCGGGCAACTATCTGTGTGGAGTTTGCACATTCACCCAGTGTCTGCATGGGTTTCCTCCAGATGCTCCAGTTTCCTTGCACTGTCCAAAGATACGTAGGTAAGGTGAACTAGCCATGCTAAATTGCCCATAGGTTAGGTGCGTTAGTCAGAGAGAAATGGTTCTGGGTGGGTTACTCTTTGGAGGGTCGGTGTGGACTTGTTGGGCCGAGGGGCCTGTTTCCACACTGCAGAGAATTTAATCTAATATGGAAATACTAAGCAAATAACAAAAGACATTCAGTTTTACAGATTTCATTTCCTGATAAGCTCATTTTTCTAGTCCTCGTATTATGAAAAAGATTTATTTTTTCTCAAACTTGTTCATTATGTACTTTGCTCCTACACATTTCTTAGCTGCAATTAAAAGTGGAAAATTGCAGGATGAGGATGGTGGTAGGTCAACCAACTACCCCATTCCCACCTTAAACTTAGTTATCCTATTTCCAAGTTGGCTTATAAAGGCATAGGTAGCAGCCTCACTTGTTTCTGGCAGGTTGGTACTTAAGTATGCAAAATGAAGTCCTATATGTCATGCCAAAATTTTAATTCTGTGCCAGAAATGAGTCGAGTGTGCTCTATTTATATCTCTTTGGAGGGTCAGCGTAGACTCTATGGGCTATTTGCACTGTAGAGATTCTATGATTCTATCAAAGAAAAGACTCAATGTTTGAAATCAATTATCTCAACTCCAGGTCAATGCTCCAATCATTCCTCAGTCATTTCTATGGGCTTCCCTCCATCTTAATGGCAGAAGTGGAGATATTTGCAGGATTTGTCCAATTACCAATTAATGATCACTTCCAGTAAGACAGCATTGAACACCCTCTCCTTGGCATTTTTCAATCCATCAATAGTCTCTTTAAACTGTAACATAATCTTTGAACACTCAGCCATTGTTAGGATAGTTGTAGCTTTTGAAATTCAGTTAAGTATTCACAATAAATAATTCTTAAGAAAATTTTAACAAATAATGAAAGGATGCTATACTGGCTAGCCTGTCCACAAATGCAGTGCAGAGACTTTTTTTAAATCACTGACAGCTACAAACACTTTTTCTTAAAACTTACATTTTCATCATGACAATTAAACAGACCACATAACCCTTCTACAACCAGAACCCCCTGCTGAGGGGTTTAACTTCATGTGGTAGTGGACCCCTCCAAGCAAATTTCTGTGAAGGCTGGAAGTGGATTTTAACTGACCACTCAGGTGCCTCAAATTGTTTGTGGTTAGGTGACATCAGTCATGGTTCCCACCACTGGCAAAACAGCATTGGTAAAGGTGTGAAGCACGCAGTCCAATATATATTCTACCATTATTTTCCTAGGCTATTCACCTTCCAGATTTTCCCTAAAGTGTTAGTAAAATTCACCCATCTTTCTTTAAAGGTAGGTTCTTCAATTTCCTGAATTTAGAAATATTAATTTCTCCTTTGCCTCGCAACATGGATATCATGTTCTTCTGACATTTACTTCATTAATATATGATTAACACAATCATTTTTCTGTCATGTGAAAACCTCAGATTTTCTTCAAGCTTTGAGATGACACTTGTGAAAAATTACAACTTTACCACTCTGCACTATACAGACTAAAAACCATGACTGCATAATCTGCCAGTGTTCAATTAACCCTAGTTTTATAGACAAAAAATGTGGACTACTCTGAAATTACACTGTTTGTAGCAATATTACAATAAGCATTCACAAATTCCTATTTTCTTTCTTAATTTCTGTTAAATTAAAAATATTCTTTCTAGAAAATGTAATTGTTTGAAGTCTAAAGCAGAAGAAAATGTGAAATAAGACAATAACATTGCCTGAATCCCAGAGAATAAACTTGACACATTTAACATTGTTGTGTGTTATATGCTATTGTTACTTCATTTCTTAAGTTCCCAATAAAATTCTAAATATAATTTTCCATTGTTTTAACTGTAAGGCACTTAAAGTAATCAATGTAAATTGATGGCAACATTAAATTATTGTAAAATTGGAAGCATTATACATTTACGCATATTAAAATGTGAAGTAGTTGCCGATTCAAATCAAATAGCCAAAAAGAATCATTGAGCATAGATAATTAGTTAGATCTATTCAGATCATGGGCCAAAAATGCATTTCAATTGTAATTCACTTTGCAGGAATATGTTAAAAAATGTGTTGAGTATCCTCCTACAAAGTTCTTTGCATCATTTTGCAATTATAATCCAGTGTTTGCACATCCAAAGATTACATGACTAGAGACCATTGTTAAGTGCTTTCATTTTTGTTACAACAGTTATAAAGCCATTTCTAGTGAAAAAGAAGACTTTCATTAGAATGTAGGGAATAAGTTGCAATTATATAAATAATATTAATTATATTAATAAACCAGGTAATGCACATACATTGTTTGTTATTTGAGAAGTGTTACAAATTCGCTGGGATTCAAAGTGGTTTAAATCCCATAACCTTCTGTACAATGTCAAAAATCAAATGACACCACGTTAGAGTCTAATTGGTTTATTTGAAATTCCACCCCTTAGGTGGGGTGGAAGGAGCTGGGTTCCGAAAGGTTGCAACTTCAAATAAACCTATTGAACTATAACCTGGTGTCATCCAACTCCAGCATCTCCACGTCATGGCTTCTGTACAATAGCATAACCCAAGATACAACAACATCCTTAAGTGAACTGGATCTCATATGTATCTCTGACAGTTGACCCCACAGACAGAATATGTGTTAGTGCAGAGAAGTATTTGATACTCTTGATGTTAAAAATAGCATAATAACAACTAACTAGAAAGAAACATTTGATGCCTCAGCCTCTAGTTCACTGTAAGTGCAATGCCCTTAATTCAGGGACCATGTAATTGGACTCCCAATTCCCTCTTCATCATACCTCATCACAGGGCTGGTAATCCAGAGGCCAAAGCTAATGTTCTGAGCATGTGCATTCGAATCCTAACATGGGAGAATGTTGAGATTTGAAATCAGTAAATACAACTAGAGTTAGAAATCTGACTCAATGTACCCACTGTCAATTGTTGTAAAAACATCCGGTGCATTAATGTCCTTTGAGAAGGAGCTCTGTCATTCTTACCAGATCTGGGTTACGTGCAACTCCAGATGCACAGCAATGTAATTGACTCAACCATTATCCTCTAATTGTTTAGGACAATAAATGTTGATCTAGCCAGTGATGACAAGGTCCCAAGAACAAGCAAACATACTTAAGGCCAAAAAAACTGAGCCAAAACGTGGATACTTAATTTAAGTGAAAGAAAGAAATATTTTAGGAATTTAGTCAACACACTGAAGATATTGTGGACAATATTACAAGGTTGAGCTGCAGCATATTTTACAATATAAGCTGAATTTGATAAAAAATATATTTGAATGAGTGGCTTAGATAATTTATGCAAGTGGGGTTTGTCTCTTTACTTCTGGGCCAGAATGTTCAAGTCCCACTTGTAACGGAGATGTGTCATAACACCTGATTCAGAATTGGTGATTAAGAAAAAAAAAATGCAAGAGTGAGGGAATAGACATGAAGTAGTATAGGGGAGTAATGAAACCTACATAAAGGTAGGTTTAGGAACGAACTATAGAAATGGGAGAAAAAAACATCTTGTGAGTGAAGAGAACAGAATTTATGGAAATAACTTGAAAGAGATGATGGAACAGAGGTCATTTCATATGGACCCTTACAGACACAGACTCCAAGTTTCATGTTCTGGGGTGTCACTGTGACATAGTTCCTCTAGCTTATGCTCATTCTTTACCCAACATCACTATATCTCCATTTCAGCACTTTTGAATATTGATATCAATCATGAACATTTACTGCCAACTCCATGTACCTGCACCACAAATCTGTTTTACCAGAGGGAAAAAAATTGATAATCTGCTCTCTTAAGGGACATCGAGAATGTATGTCCTTTTTTGTTGTTTCTTTGGAAAGTGAACATATTGGAAGAGTGGAATGGCAGCTTCACACAGCAAGTCGTCTTTGGGCTTTGACATACAAGAAGATTGGAGTATTGTTTCTTCCTGTTTCCTGTAAATGCTTTCAATTTTCTGTAATATTAAACACCTTGCAGCTCACTAATATATTCTCACAATGTGTCTTTTCCCATGCTTTTGCAGCTTCTATGTGGGTTTTCCCATTCCATGGCTGGTACCTAGATAAGATGCAAAGTTCTTCACTCACTTGATACTACTTTTGCTGAGCACCAATTCAGGTATTTTCCCCACTTTATGTTTCAGGTCACTAAGCTGATCAGTGTATAGTAGTTTTTGCAGGTGGGACTGAGGCTGTTACCCAAGCCCTCACCCATGCAATCAGTTAGGACAAAAGTTATAATCTTATCAAAGTTTTCATCAGAGCATACTAGCAGGGGGGAGTGGGGGGGGTGGGGGGTGGGGGGTGGGAGGAGAGGATGAATTTGAAATATAAATTAGTTCCACAAAAACATTAAACAAAATTGTCAGACTACTATTTTCTGTATAGAATGAATGAGCATTTTTGAAAAAAAAAGGCTTCGCCCAGAACTTTATTCCATTTCAATTCATAACATTTTATCTCACACAATAACTAAGAGCAGTGGTGCTTGTTTTACCTTGAGACTACTTATAAAAATTCTAAATGAAGAAGTTAAAAGATTGATTTCCTGTCAGTGTTTGTATGGCACACTGACTATTTTATAAGAACTTTAGAATTAGGTGCAGGAGTAGGCCATCTAGCCTACCATTCAATAAGATCATGGCTGATATTTTTGGGGACTCAGCTCCACTTACCTGCCTTCTCACTGTATCCCTTAATCCCTTTATGGTTCAAAAAAAAAACTTAGTTTTTAAAAACATTGATTAAAATAACATCAGTATTTCACTGGGGAGAGAATTCCATAGATTCTCAACCCTCTGGGTAAAGTAGTCCTAAATCTGCTCCCCCTAATTTTGAGGCTATGCCCTCTTGTCCTAGTTTCACCTGCCAGTGGAAACATTCTGATTGCCCAAAATGTTGATTTTCCTGCTCCTTGGATGCTGCCTGGCCTGCTGTGCTTTTCCAGCACCACACTCTCAACTCTAATCTCCAATAAGTCGTTACTTTCACCTACTGGAAACATCCTCTCTATCTTAACTATAACCCTTCATATATTTCTATAAAGATACCCCCTCATTCTTGTAAATTCCAATGAATATAAGCTCAGTTTACTCAATCTCTCATACGCCAACCCCCTCAACTCTAGAACCAACCTAGTGACCCTCCTCTGCACTTTCTCTAGTGCCAGTATATCCCTTCTCAAGTAAGGAGATCAAAACTGCATGCAGTACTCCAGGTGTGGCCTCACCAGCACCCTGCTCAGCTGCAACAAAACCTCTCTGCTTTTAAACTTAATCCCTTTAGCAATGAAGGACAAAATTCCATTTGCCTTCCTAATTACTTGTTGTACTTGCAGGCCAACCTTCTGTGAATCATGCGCAAGGACATCTAGGTCCCTCTGCATAGCAGCATGCTGCAACTTTTTACCATTCAAGTAATAATCTATTTTGCTGTTATTCCCACCAAAATGGATAACTTCACATTTATTAACTTTCTGCCAGCCCTTTGCCCACTCACTTAAAGTAGCTGTGTTCCTCTGCAACGTTTCACAGTTCTCTGCACAATTTGCCACTAATCTTACTGTCATCTACGAACTTTGACACACTATATATGGCCCCAATTCCAAATCACCTAGATAAATTGTGAATAATTGTGGTCCCAACACTTATCCCTGAGGCACACCACTGGCTACTGATTGCTAACCAGAATAGCACTCATTTATCCCCAGTCTTTGCTTCCCGTTAGTCAACCAATCCTCTATCTTTGCTAATACTTTACCCATAACACCATGCATCTTATGCAGCAGATTCTTGTGCTGCACCTTGTCAAAGGCCTTTTGGAAATCTAGGTACACCACATCTACTGGGTCTCATCGTCCATCTTGCTCATAATGTCTTCATAGAATTCCAAAAGATTAATTAAGCATAACCTGCCCTTCATGTACCCATGCGGTGTCTGCCCAACGGCACAATTTCTATCTAGATGCCTTGCTATTTCTTCCTTGATAACAGACTCAAGCATCTTCCCCGCTACACATATTAAGCTAACCAGTCTATAATTCCCCATCTTTTGTCCACCTCCTTTTTAAACAGTGGCATCACATTTGCTGTTTTCCAAGTCTGCTGGAACTGCTCCAGAGTCCAGCGAATTTTGGAAAATTACCACAAATGCACTTGCTATTTCTCCCGCCATCTCTTTTAGTATTCTGGGATGCATTTCATCAGGTCCAGGAGACTTATCTAATCTTAGCTCCATTAGCTTGCCCAACACTACCTCTTCCGTAATAGTGATCATTGCCAGTCCTGACCTACCTTCGTCTCTTTGACAATTACTGGTATGTTATTACTCCACTGTGAAGACTGACACAAAATACCTATTCAATGTCTTGACCATTTCATCACATACCATAACTAAATGCCCCTTCTCATCCTCTAAAGGACCAATGTTTACTTTAGCCACTCTTTTTCATTTCATATATTTGTAGAAACTTTTGCTATCTGTCTTTATATTCTGTGTCAGTGTTTTCTCATGTTCTACCTTACTTTGCTTTTAGCTCTTTTGGGGGCTTTCTGTTGACCTTTAAAGTTTTCCCAATCTTCTAGTTTCCTGCTGATCTTGAACACTTTGTATACAATCTCTTTCAATGTGATAGCCTCTGTATTTTCTTAAACACCCATGGCAGATTACCCCTTTTCTTAAAGTCCTTCCTTTTCATTGGAATATACTTTTGATGAGCACTCTGAAAAATTGCTTTGAAAGTCCTCCACTGCTTGTTCACTGTGCCACCATAACATGTTTCCAGCCCACTTTTGCCAAGTCTTCCCTCATTCTCCCTTGTTTATGATGACACTATTAGAAATTAGGATCCCTTTTAAAATAAAACATTTTGTTACAATTTTTAGTATACATAGAATACAGTATAGGCCCTTCAGCTCTTGATGTTGTGCTGACCTGTGAAACCAATCTGAAGTGCATGTAACCTACAAAAATTCATTTTTGTCCATATGCCTACCCAATGACCACTTAAATGTCCTTAAGGTTGGTGAGTCTACTATTGTTGCAGGCACTGCGTTCCACATCCCTACTATTCTGAGTAAAGAAACTACCGCTGACATCTGTCCTATATCAATCACCCCTTAATTTAAAGCTATTCCTCCTTGTGATAGCCATCACCATCCGAGAAAAAAGGCACTCCGTGTCCACCCTATGTAACCCTCTGATTATAATGTCTCAATTAAGTTGCCTGTCAACCTTCTTCTCTCCAACAAAAACAAGTCTCAAGTCCCTCAGCCTTTCTTCATAAGACCTTGCCTCCATACCAGGCTTTACACTCATCCGCCTGTTTGTTCATCTTTTCAAAGAATTCAATAAGGTTTGTGAGGCACGACCAGCCCTTCGAGAACGGTGTTGATGTTCCCTAACCAACTTATTCCTTTTTAGATGATTATAAACCCTATCACTTATAACCTTTTGCAATGCTTTACCCACAACCGAAGAAGGCTCACAGGTCTATAATTACCAGGGTTGTCTCTACTACTCTTCTCAAACAAGGGAATAATGTTTATTATCCTCCAATCTTCTGGCACCATTCCTGGAGATAATGATGACATAAAGATCATAGCCAAAGTCTCAGCAGTCTCCTTCCTGGCTTCCCAGAGAATCCTCAGATAAGTGCCATCCGGCCTAGGGGACCTATCTATTTTTACACTTTCCAGGAATTGTTAACACTTCGTGAACCTCAATCCTATCTAGTCTAGTTGCCTGTATCTCAGTATCGTCCTCGACAATATGGGTCTTTTTCTAATGTGAAGACTGACAAAAAATATTCATTTCGCGCTTCCCCCACATCCTCTAACTCCATGCATAACATTCCACTATTGTCCTAATCTTACTCTAGTCATTCTTTTATTCCTGATATACCCATAGAAAGCCTTAGGATTTTCCATGATTTCATATGCCAACAACTTTTCATATCCCCTCCTGGTTCTTCTTGGCTCTCTCTTTAGGTCTTTCCTGGCTAACTTGTAACTCTTGAGAGCCCTAACTGAGCCTTTACTTCTTATCCTAACATAAGCCTTTTTCTTCCTCTTGACAAGAGACTCAACTTCCTTAGTAAAGCACAACTCCGGCGCTCAACAACTTCCTTCCTGTCTGATAGGTACATACTTACCAAGGATACACAGTAGCTTGAATAGCCCCAAGTTTTAATTGTGCCCATCCCTTTCAATTTCCTTCCCTATCCTATACATCTTAATTCTTGCCTAATTGCATTGTAATTGCTTTTTCCCCAGCTATAACTCTTGCCCTGTGGTATATATCTAACCTTTTCCATCGCAAAAGTAAACATAACTGAATTGTGGTCACTACCACCAAAGTGCTCATCTCCCTCCAAAGCTAACCCCTGGCTGGGTTCATTACCCAATACTAAATCTAATGTGGCTTTGCCCCTTGTTTGCCTGTTTACATACTGTGTCAGGAAACCCTCCTGCACACATTGCACAAAAACTAACTCATCTAAAGTGCCTGAACTACAGTAATCCCAGGCAATATTTGGAAAGTTAAAGATCCCCACAACAACAACCCTGTTGCTATTGTTCCTATCCAGAATCATCTTTGCTATCCTTTCCTATTTGGAGGCGGATAGAAAACTCCTAGCAGGGTGACCTCTCCTTTCATGTTTCTAACCTCAGCCCATACTACCTCAGTAGACAAGTCCACAAATGTCCTTTCTGCCACTGTAATACTGTCCTTGACTAACAATGTCATCCCTCCCCCTACCATTTACCATCTTCTCTGTTCTTACTGAAATGTCTAAATCCAGGTATCATTCCCCCCACCCCCCAGTCAAAGTAAAATGCTCAGAGACACAGTGTAGTTCTACTTCCTTCAGAGTTATTCTAGGCTCTGGAGGGAGGGAGAACGATCACCCATGTGCACAGAGACACGAGTTCACGGTGTTCTCTGGAATAACAGTCTCTCAATGAACTATATAATCATTTTATAGGGAGGAGCATCCAGATAAGACAACATACATATTAATTGGGTGACTGTTACGATCAACAAGTACCAATAGCAGACACCAAGCCTTTTACTGTTATTCAATGAATGTTCTTAACCTTGTTAACTGACATTACATACTGAATGCTACCTCATCTTGTTAAGTGGCTCTACATAATGATTGCTTTTCCACCTTGTTAACCCATTATCCTTGCCTCTAGCAGTCCATTGTTAACTGCAAGTTCTTATCTGATCAGAGACATGCTCAGCTGAACCTCTTGTTTCATAAAACTCAAGACTTAACTCTTTCCCTCCCTGCTTATACCCTATACACATTCTCAGTCCCTCCTTTTATCATTTCATGATGACCAATGGCATTAGCAGCTTTCATAAGACTCTGACAGTTACTGATACGTAGCATACAATGATTATTACAACAAACATTACTAGTGCATACAGTATTTAGAGTTTGAAGAATCTTCCCATGTGGAAAAAAAATTCACTAGTAAAGTTCTTAAATCCACAGACCTTAGTGACCTGTCCATCCCCTCCAAGTCGAGTGGAAATAAGCTAGTTCTCCAAAATCTCCTTCAGTAAAGTCCAACCTGAAAACAAAATTCAGTCCGTCCTTCTGCATCACCCCATCGAGAAATCTAATTTCTGGGATAAGGGCAGTTAAATGCTTCACAAAACTCATGAGACTTGCAACCTTCCAGTGATGCTTCAGATGGAGGATACCAGCACATCTGAGTGTGCAGTGCTGCAGCAGCAGCAGGCTAGATGAACACAGCATTCTTTGCTGCTTCTGCTCCCACTCGACTGTCAAATGTAACAAAGCCAACTGACTGTTGTGATGTCAGCTTGGTCAGTGAACCTTCATTTCCCTTAAACGATCAAAAGACAAGGTAAAGCTCATGTGGTTTAATGTCCACAGGAAGGCCACTGACAAAATGCATACCGACCTCCTCTTCACTGTTGTTAGCTTCTTCACTTTTTGTGCTCATGCCTGGGGAGCTGATAGAGTCCATTGGATTAGCTTGTGGAGGGGTGGTCAGTGGTCCAAAAGCATGTTTTACCTGTGAATGGAAAAACTCTAGAGAAGTTGTTAGCTGCTGAAAGTATCTATGCATTTCCTCTCTCATTCCCTCCTTGCCAAGGTGGTTATCAGTATGAAGACAGTCACACATTTAACTACACTAAATTGTATCTGCCTATTTCAACATTATTTGAATTCTTGAAGTTTGCTACTCTGTTCACCATTATCAAGGTTTGTACAATCCATAAACATCTAAATTGTACTGCCTAAACAATTCAGTCAATTATAAGCAACAATAAATGGTCCTAAAATCAAACCCTCGGGGGACCCCATTCAGATTATTCAAAAATTATTTTCCTTTAACAAATTGATATTTGGCTAATGTGAAAACTATCAGGAATAGTATTTCAAAAGTCTGCAACAGCAAGAAAACAACAAAATATTTTGTGTGTTTCAGCAATTTAAAAGACAGTTTCAGTTCAGATTTAAATCTCTAATATTTGTAGGAAACAAATGCTGAATATTTTAAAATATTTTTTCCAGATGAAACTTCCCAAATAAAACAGTCAGAATTAAAGTGGCAACTTTGGTAGAGATCAATATAAAGGGGGCCAAAGAAGTCTTAACAGTAAATAACAGAATTTAAACAGCTCAGCCTCAAATTGTAATATTCTCTAGAAAATCTTTAACAAAAAAATCAAACTCAAATGCACTCTTCTTTTTGTGAACACTCTGCATTAAAAACACAGCAACAAAGATACTTTAATACAATACTCTCATCTGGCTAAAGCATGACCCACTGACCCAACGTTTTTTTTTCTAAACAGGCATTGTTGAATTTGAATCAAATCAGGGGCTCAGGCACTCAATTTGTTTTATGGTTAAAAGTTTGATCATTTTAAAAAAAGGTCATAACGTTGTACAATTTCAATGTAAAAACAAAACCTGCCCCATTACATGGTTCACAAAACACGTTGAATTGAGATCCTGATTCAAACAACGCAAAACAATTACTTAAAAGGATTTTCTGAACCAGTACTTTAACAAACCAAAATTTTTAAACATCAAACACTCACAAAATGGCACAATGTACATTGAAACTTTCTTTTCTCAACCCAAGTATTAGTACAACCTTGATTTCAGCGTTTCTCTTTTTGTTTTGCATACTCTCACTGAAATTACACTTATAATAAGAGAAAGGCCTCACAGCGGACCACATAGCACCACAATTCAAACCACTCTCTTCCCCTAGAACAAAGACTCACAGAGCCTCAAATTTCACAACTAGGGGACTTAAACCCTTTTCTCACTTTGCTCAAACCCCAATTAAACACCGAGAACCCGAAGTCCCATTAAGAGTTCGAAGCTCGTTTGAACCTCAAACACAGAAAACTCAAATCCCAGTTAAATGCAGAGCTTGAACCTCAAACACAAAGTTCAAACCTCAGCATAGTGTGGAGGACTTGAACCTCAAATCAACACACCCAGTAGACTTGAACCCCAATACCACACAGAAGACTCAAACCTCAATCAAACCCACCCCAGGGACTCAAATCCCAGTACCACACAGAAGACTTGAACCTGAAACCAAACCTATCCCAGGTGACGCAAACTCCAGTATCATGCAGAGGACTCGAACATCAATCACACCCCCATTCCCCCCAATGCACCACAGAGGACTCTAACCTGTATCTGCCAACGTGCTTGTGAAACTATGCCTTGCAATTGACCTAATTACCATTCCAGGAATCCATAGGAGGGGACCGACTCCGGCACACTGGAATATCGAGGGGGACCATGGTTTAAAATCTTACCTTGTGGGTCCTTCCGTCTCGAGACACTGATGATCTGAGTGGCCACTTACACCATCTTATCATAACGATCCTGCCGACTACGCCAACATTGTCATCCCATTCCCTCCCCCCCTCAGTCAAAGCAAAATGCTCAGAGAGACAGTACAGTTCTACATCCTTCATCGTTATCCTGGGCCCTGGAGGAAGAGAGAACGATCACCCATGTGCACAGAGACATGAGTTCACTGTCTTCTCTGGAACAACAGTCTTTCAATGAAGTATATAGTCATTTTACGAGAAGGAGCATCTCGATAAGGCAACATACATATTAATTGGGTGACCGTTACAATCAATGAGTATCAAAAACAGAGATCAAGTTCTTTACTGTTATACAATGAATGTTCTTAACCTTGTTAACTGGATTCATACAATGGATATTTTCACCTTGTTAACTGATATTACATACTGAATGCTACCTCATCTTGTTAAATGGCTCGACATAATATATGCTTTTCTACCTTGATAACCCATTACCCTTGCCTCTAACACCCCATTGTTAACTGCAAATTCTTATCTGATCTGAGTCATGCTCAGCTGAATCTCGTTTCACAAAACTCAGAACTTAACTCCTTCCTTGCCTGCTTATACCCTATACACATTCTCACAGGAGCCTGCAACAATCATTCCTGGCCCTGCTCTACCCATGCCTCTGAAATTGCCACAACATTGAAATCCCTTGTACCATCCCATGCTGCAAATTCACCCACCTTATTCTGAATACTTCTGGCATTGAAGTAGATACACTTAAAACCAACATCTTGCTCGCCGGTGCCCTCTTGTGATCTTGAAACCTTATTTTGGACCTCACTACTCTCAACCTCCTGTATACTCAAACTACAGTTTGGGTTCCCATCCATCTGCTGAATTAGTTTAAACCCACCCAAAGAGCATTCGCAAGTTTAGCTCCCAGGATATTGGTACCCCTCAGGTTCAGGTGAAGACCATCCTATTTGTAGCATTTCCACCTACCCCAGAAAAAGCCCCAATTATCCAGGAATCCAAAACCCTCCCTCCTGCACCAGTCCCGTAGTCACGTGTTCAACTTCTCTCTCTAGCACGTGGCATGGGCAACAAACCAGAGATGATCACTCTAATCTCTTCTAGCAGAAAGCTTTCACCTTAGCTCCTTGAATTTCTGCTTTAAATCCGCATCTCTCTTCCTACCTATGTTGATGTTGCCTACGTGGACCACGACTTGGGCCAGCTCCCCCTTCCCCTCCCCCTCAAAGATGCCAAAAACACCATCAGATACATTACAGACCCTGGCATCTGGGAGGCAACACACCAACCATGAGTCTCTCTCGTTCCCACAGAACCTCCTATCTGTTCTCTCTAACTATGGAGTTCCCAAGGACTAATGCTCTGTTCCTCTGTCCCTGTTGCTCAGATGGGAAGGGGAAAGACACTGGTACTTGTGCGCCATTGCTTACCTTTGGTAAGTCATTCCCCCAACAGTATGCAAAATGGTACACATGTTGTTGAGGGGAATGGCCACTGTGGATCTCTGCACTGTCCGACAGTTCCTTTTCTACCCCCGACAGTAACTCTACCATCTTCTTGCACCTGAGGTATGTCTGCCTCCCTCTAACTCCTCTTAATAACCCCGCCACCTCCCGAATGATCTAACATTCATCCAGGTTTTTGAGGAGCTCAAGTTGGGTGACTTCCCGCAGATGAGGAACAGTTAACTGCCCTAACCTCCATTCCCACTATTCTAAATTCCCAATGAGATTACTGAAAACTAAAAAAAAACTCACCAATCCGGTGCACAGAACCTTTTATTTGGTTAAAGGAGGACGGGGGTGTGTTGGGGGGGGGAAATAGTACCCGAGTAGTGTTTTGGGTAAAGCAACTGCCCAAATATAAAGCCTCACTTACCCAGCAGTCCCGTGTCCGCTCCTGCTCAGCGTGCGCTCTGCCTATACATGAGGTAAGTTTATATACTTAAAATTTACCTTCCTGTCAGACCTCTGATCCTCACTGCCTCCGACTTAAACTGCTGCCCCAAAAAAATGAAGACTGCTGAACTCCCGAGGCAAGCTTATATACTTAAAATTTACCTTCCTGTCAGTATGTTTTGAGTAGCATGAGATTTTTTTAAAATTGTTGCCATAGCAGTTATCTTCTTTTGTCCAAACATAAGTGATCTCTCATATCAAGAGCAAAGGTGAAAATTGCGGCCACCAGGATCACCAAGCCCAATGTGGTCCATGGAATTGGCATCAAAACAACTGTCTGGCACCATGTGTAGCCTATTATCAATGCATGCTTAGGAAATAAAAATGTCTCATTCACCAAAAGAATAAAATCTAACATTATCATAAAAGGAATTATAAAGGGATGTTTTACAATCTGATGTACCCATCGAGTGGTTCGAAGCATGGTTGTGTTGCCAGGTTGTGTCAAGTACTTGTGAATTGGAAGGCAGGAAATTAGAATTTGTAAAAATGATAAAGGGACCAGCATTCTTCCCTCTAAGAGGTGATGTGCTTTTCAAAATTTGTGGATTTAAACAAATCTGTGTACAAGCAGATATAGATGTACAGACAGTTCTGAAATTGAAACGTTTGTATTAAGTGTGGTTGGGAACCTGAGCTTGTATTGATGTTAAAGCAACCAGCTTCAATATTAGCCAATTAATTTAAACCAAACCCAATTAAATTTAAATCTGATAGTTTTGACTACCTAGAATCAATCCAATTGCCAAAAAAAAAGGGTATAAAAGATAAGGGCATTTTGAAAATCAGGGTGAGAGTGAACTGCGATTTGAACAGTAAACGTTTGGCTCTGTCAGAAATCTTTAAAATCTCTGATCAAGCACCATCTAAAACAATTTTCCAGACACAAGAATTTGATAGAAAGAGGCATTTCAGGCACCTGAATTCAACAGAGAAAGGTGTTCCTGGTGGAGGATCAGGAAGAGAGTGAGGAGCATTCCTTAAGACACATTTTTGCTGTAATTTTGTGAGACTACATTCTACTGCTTTGTTATATAACTGGGACTTGTATTTTATTGGAACAGTATACTATTAAGATTGTGTTTTATTGGAGAATACTTAGTAGTTGGAGGGGAATTGCTCAGTTTGTTAGTGATTCTGTTAATGTGTTCATTGTTGGAGTTAGATAAATAAATTGTTACTTATTGAGTTACTTATTTATTTCATTTATCCATGTCTGTTTTATAACAGATTATGAGGTTTATAGCTCTCAGAGGGGGAGGGGGTCAATCTCAGCTCCATAACAATTGGCATTGCCAAAATTATCAGCCAGTTTAAAGAGAGTACATCAAGTGTTCAGAGTCAGGGGTAGTCTTCATCAGGTGGAAGACCTGGGGAAAAACTCCCTAGCATTTCAGCCAGAGAGCAGGATACTCCCTTTTCTGACTTTAATAATGTTGAGACACACTGTGCCAACTTTCACTTCATCATCTGGTCTAGGCATTATAAAATCTTCTGTGTTCTATCTAAATTGCAATTTAAATTGAATGAAATATCTGAAAATTTTTTACAAATTTTCAACTGCTGATATTAGGTGGCCCCAAATCCCAAAATTTTACAATACATATCACGTTGATTACAGATTTGAGTCCTGGTCCAGACTGACCAGACTTCATCGAGTGCCTCATCAGCATTGAGCAATGAAGCAGAATATTCAACCATGTGTTTCCTGATATCTTACCATGTATAAAAATGTGCACATTTGAATGGTGGATAAGGACAGGATTACAGGCTGTAACGGTCCCTTTGATAGAATACTTCAAAAGAATTCAATGTTTCAGCTCACGTCATTAGCAATCAATTTGTTGTCACAATGCCAATTTATATGGGCAACTAATCTGTGAAATTTGAAAAAATATTCTACAGTAGCAAATGTGCTGCTCCTTCCTTAGAAAGTATATCAGGTCTACAGAAAGGGAAACAAGTGATGAAAGTGGCTGGCAAGTTTGGTAAAGTGATTTTCCTCTAAAAAGGTACCATGACGCATAAAATTATTATCTGCTAAATAAACATTATAGTCTTGTTTGCCATGGATCCTACCATAAAATTGAATTATATATAAACCAGTGCACCTAATGAGAATGGTTTGTCAGACTATCAAATGGATTAAAAATATTTGAACTCAGACTCCAGATCACCAACCTGATGTCCGGATGAATTGTTCAGCGAAGTTTTGTTATCACCTCCCCAATAAAACACAATGAAGGGTACCTTCAATTGATCAAGGCCCTGGAAATGACAACAACAAACCTCGTCCTATTGACTCTGCAACTTCTACCACACAAACATCTTGGGCTCTGTACTAAAATTCACATGTTCCATTGATAACTCAAGAATCTGACAATCATACTACCTGAATCATAATGTATAGCCAATATTTTAGAAATCACATGTCCCATTCCTGACTACATCCTGTCCCATCAACAGGACACCAGCTACCCCAGAGTTGACAGAACAGCAGTAATGCCACTGTTCAAAAAAATTCTAAAAACTGAATGACTTTTACTTTAATTTCAATTCAATATTGTTAAGCAATAATATTACAGAAGAATTTTAACAAAGTGTTACAAATTCAGAACAGAGCAAAGTTCGGAATGGCCGCTACTACTCTCTGACAATAAAGGATATTCAATTTTTACGATGGAGGCTAATTTCCTATTCTACTAGCTCTCTGAAGAAAATTTGAGGATTTTTCTCATACCGGGTTTTGAGAAGCTTAAGAGAGATCACACTTTGAATTATTGATATTACAAGGAATATTATGACTGACACTCAGTCCTAAATTTCATTGTCTGCTGGGTCAAATTCTGGGTTACACATACTGCTGGGTCAAATTCTCAGTTGAATACAATATTTCACATTTTAGTTCTGCTCCAGAGCAGCAAAATGCTTCTGTCAAGTATTTAATAGCAGTAATGATATCTACTAAAATTTTAGAATGATTGAATATGTCAGTAGTTTTTTTAGACTCAAACTAGCGAATAACCAGACAACTTTTTGAAATCAGTAATCTAAAATACAAATAGTCTTCTTCTAACAAGTATTGCATAAATAAGCACCTCTCAGCATGTTGCTAATTGGGTAAAACTGTTGGAAATTTGTGACGATAAATGGTACTGCAGATGAAATTAAATACTACAATGCACAATGACCATGATAGACACATGCTATGACATTATTTATTATTAATAAGTTATTGTTTACGTACATTTTTGAGGAAATTTCTGAAATTGTTTCAAGTTGCTGTTTTTTCTGACTTCAAAATAATCCTTCTGATTTAGAAAACTCAGCCTTAATAAAAGCATATAAAAGGATACACAGAGATGCTTTTGCATAATCACCAACAGATATAATCTTGCCCCACCCTAATCTAGATATCTACATTTTTATTTCCTATTATCAAATTATGATTTACCCAGATATTCTCAAATTTAAATGGCTAATTATTTTTACATTAGTAATTTTTAGTACACTTAAATGGATATTCTCACAGTCTGTTCTCAAAACCTTGCCCCAATTCTTGCCGTTATGTAGGAGCAAATTACTGCAGGTGCTAGAATCAGTGCAGAGAACAAAAAAAATGTTAGAAATCACAACAAATCAGGCAACATCCATGGAGTAAAAGCAAGATAAGATTTTGAGACAAGACTTGAAGACTTAAAAGGTTATCATGCTTTCTCTTCATGGATGCTGCCTGACCCACTGTGATTTCCAGCATTTTCGTTTTCAGTTCTTGCCGTCAATTATTTAGTATGAATAATAATAAACATAACCTATAAATACTTACACTGAAAGAGTCATAATCATATCTAATAACACTGTGCACAATCTTTTGGATTTCACTGTATTGGAAGCCCTGTTTCTGTTCCATATGACAGGTGTTTCTCTGCAGTCATTTAGTAGCCCTAAATGACCATATTTAGAAAGACAGGTGGAATTTCATGTTCGAGAGAAGCCTATCCACGAGCTGGAAAATGAGACTCTACTCTGCCATAATTATATTCAGGATGCCTAATGGGACTAAATCCCAGTTGAATACTTACTTTACCTCCAATCATATTAGGGCAGTGCAGCTCAGAGACAGAATTGTTGATGGTGCCCCAAGGATAAAGTGACTGTGGTACGTTCACCGATTACAGCAAGAGTCCAGCAAGGTGTACCAGGTTGACTTGAAGACTAGTGTGGGTTTTTACTCCAGGACTCGTCATTCACACCAGTGGTTGCCTCCACTGGCAAGGAGTGCCTGCTAGAGAGGGACTTTCCGAACATACCCTAGGTCCCGCATTTGAGCATTCCTGGCAATATAGGTATTCCTGATGAAGGGCTTTTGCCCGAAACGTCGATTTTACTGCTCCTTGGATGCTGCCTGAACTGCTGTGCTCTTCCAGCACCACTAATCCAGAATTCCTGGCAATATGCCTACATGGCATAGAATGGCCTTCGTCCACTGCTAGCTAAATAGGAAAATGCCCTTAAACGAAAGGTGGTGCCTTGTTAAATGACCACATGATCCTCTTCACAGACCTCTGAATGCAAATTAGAACGAGCAAACATTTGGGACCTTTACTTCCGTGCAGTCACTGAATAGCTCAGGCATATGCAGCAGCATGTTTATTAAGTACAAGTGCAATTAACATGATACTTTGCAAGGTTGTAGTGACAATTTACTTTTATGAACTCTGGTTTTAAGCTCGCCAGTTGATTGAGATGCTGTCTCCTGCTATGTTCTTGTTGCTGCTGCATTCTTGTTGACTATACTCTATCTTAATCTTGGATTTGTGCCAACACCCTTATCCTTATATCCTTTTTGAATCCAGCCTTGTGTTGTATTGTATGACTGATAACACTTGGGTAGTGTGAAATCTCATTCAAACCAACATGATTAATTTCCAATTCCTTTATTATTGACTTGATTAGTTTGCCATTATTTCCTTATTGACCATTAATGTGTTGGTAATTTTCATGCCTTTCATGCATGGCATAGATGTTCATTAAGGATGTCCTTAGCTAACATTTTAACGCAAAGTCAGAAGTCACATGATACCAGGTTATAGTCCAATAGGTTTATTTGAAATCATAAGCTTTCAAAGCCCCGTTGTCAGGTAAAGTGATTTTTTCAGTTCTTTATACTTGCTATTGTCTTATTGTGGAGTTCTACATTCTGAAAATGTTTCTGCAAGTGTCCAAACTTGTTAGAATGCTCACTGGTGAAAATGTGTTGCTGGAAAAGCGCAGCAGGTCAGGCAGCATCCAAGGAACAGGAGAATCGACGTTTCGGGCATAAGCCCTTCTTCAGGCATTGAAGAAGGGCTTATGCCCGAAACGTCGATTCTCCTGTTCCTTGGATGCTGCCTGACCTGCTGCGCTTTTCCAGCAACACATTTTCAGCTCTGATCTCCAGCATCTGCAGTCCTCACTTTCTCCTCGAAGAATGCTCACTGGCCCAAGCTTTTACAATAGCTTGACATTTCTTTCCACTTTTTTGCCTAAACATTAGAACCTTACATTGACCACATTTTTAAAAATTCTCGTGGCACTTTACAAATTCATCCTTCCACAGAAAGGGACATTAAATTATACCCAATTCTTTTTAACTTCAAATTCTCCAAGGTTAGTTGATTGTGATTCACGGTGTCACTGAACCCAAGGATTTTCAACAAAAAAGACAAAGTTTTTCTTTTTAAAAAAGAAGACTGCTATACTTGAGATTTAAGCTTAAGAACTTCAAATTTAATTTATACTGACTTGATCAGCATTTCATTGTTCATTACTGATACTGTCTAAAATATTACCCCTGTAATTGCCAATGTTGAATATGAATCTCAACTCAGGTTTAAACATCAGTTTTAAATATCAAGGACTTGATATCAATCCCTTAAACCTCAATATGCATCAAGCTGGCTGTGATAGTACTCATTAGGATTCACAATGATCTGTGTCCAAAAATCAAAACTCGTGTCCATATTAAAACAATATTGCTTCTTCACTATACAATTTAATTTAATGCTCTGGAATAACAACAGTGGCAAAGGAAGGAAGAACTTAGAATTTAAGTCACAACGTAATTACTGGAAACTACTTTGCTCTTTCAATCATAGTGTGAGCCAATAGATACAAAGTAAATTTCACATGAATTCTAGGAATCAAAAAGGACCTATTAAGTACTACAAGTATCAAGGTGCCTTCAACACAGCATTTTCTCAGGTACTTCCTATTGACAATGAAACCCATCAGCTAGATTTTTTAGACCCTACCGAACTGGCTTCAGCAATGGGTGGAAGGAACATAAAACGAGAGACAGCAATCATACATGTAATTTCACCTGCTCCAGCCGGATCCTTTAAAAGTAAGTAGGCACCAAAATTGGCCTCCTGCCTATTTTTCAAAAAAAAAAGAAAATGTACAGGCAATTGAGACTGTTAGCAAACACTCATTTGCCACTGATTTCTGTGTGGGACCGCAGGATGTACAAGCTTGTACGGGGATAGGATAAGGGCAGTGTGTACCATCTCCAAGATACATTACAGCAAATCACGATGGTGCCTTTGTCACCAACTTCGACCAGTAAGCAGGACAAAGACAGCAAACATAAGGGATTATCGCTATGTGCAGATTTTCATCCAAGCCACAAACTATCCTGACTTGGGGCGTTGTCACCCTTCCTTCAATTGCCCTGGTAAGTGTCATGAGGCTTAGGGGGATTTAATAGGTTTATTTTGTAAACATAGATATTGATGGATTTCTGGAACTCACCACTGGAAAAGGTGGTAGAAGCAGGAACTATCACACAACATTTAAGTATTCAGAATGAATACTTGAAATGGCCACTTGCCATTAAGCTTGGCACCAGAAAAGACAACAGTAGAAACAGCACTCATGCAAACCTTACAGACAATGTCCCAAAAAAAAATCTCAAACCATCCTTGGATTTTTTTTACCCTGTCCAACCAGCAAGAGGTGGCATCACAGTGGCATAGAGTCAGAAAGGAGTTGCCTGGGAAATACTCAACATTGCCTCCGGACCCCATGAAGTCTTGAGGCTTCAGATTAAACATGGGCAAAGAAACCTCCTGCTAATTACTACACATGGTCCTCCTTTGGCTGATTAATGAGCACTCCTCCAAGTTGAGTAACCCTTTGAGAAAACAGAGTGACAAGCGAGCAAAAGTATGCTGGGTGGGGGATTTCAATACTGCTAGATTGGATCTGCGACAAGTAGCGAGGGAACCAAAAAGATAGAAAAAAACATACCATCCAGCTACAGATGGATCTGTCCTTGGCAGTATTGGTAAAAGCCCTGGTGGAGATGAAGCCCCACCTTCACATTGAGAATAACTCCCATAATGGTAATGATTTGGAGATGCTACCACCTAATGAAGGAGCGTCGCTCCGAAAGCTAGTGTGCTTCCAACTAAACTTGTTGGGACTATAACCTGGTGTTGTGTGATTTTTTAACTCCCACAATGGTGGCACTATCACTTTGAACAGACCTAGCAACTCAAGACTGATCATCCACGATGCATTGAGAGCCATCAACAGCAAAACTGTACTCGGGCACAATCTGCAACCTCACAGCCCAGCATGTGTCTACTTAACCATTACCGTCAATCCAGGGGATCAACCCTCGTTCAATGCAGAATCCAAAGGGCATGCCAGGAGCAGCACCAAGAATATCAAAACATGACGTAGTGAAGCTACTGAACAGGACTACTTATGTGCCAAATAGCATAAGCAGCGAGTCAAAGACACAGCTAAATGATCCCATAACCAACGGACCAGATTTAAATTCAATAGTTCTGCCACATACAGTCATGAATGGTGGTGGACAATTAAGCAACTCATCGGGGGAGACAGCGCCACAAATATCCCAACCCTCAATGATGGAATAGCCCAGCATATTACGGCAAAGAGTAAAATTGAAACAAAGTCTCAGCAATCGTCAGCCAGAAGTGTTGAGTAGGTGATCCATCTTGGGCTCCTCCAGTGGTCCCTACATCACAGATACCAGTCGTCAGTCAATTTGATTCTCTTAACACAATATCAAAAAATGAATGGAAGCACTGGACACTGCAAAGGTTAAAGGCTTCAGCAACGTTCCAGCAATTATACCGAAGACTTATATGCAAAATATGCCACTCTATTAGCCAACTTGCTGCAGTACAGTTACAACACGGACATCTACCTGACAATGTGGAAAATTGTCCAGACATGCCCTCAACACAAAAGGCCAAACAATCATCAGTAAAGTGATGGAAGGTGTCATCAACAGTGCTATCAACAAACACCTTGTAGTGATTGCAACAAAGCTGGGGCGCGGGGGGGGGGGGGGGGGGGGGGGGGGTAGGTGGCGGGGGGGAAAGAGGGGAGAGGGGGTGAAACGGCAGCAGGAATGCCAATGTCAGCCATATGGCTCCACCAAGCAAGACAGACAGTTTACTTCAAGGGGATGAAGTTCGTTGTCGAAACCACAGAAATGGCCTTGAATAGGTAAGAGATAAGGTCGACATGAGGTCAGGTCCCATGATATATAAAATTTGGGTATCTGAGATGATCCTGACCAAACATATGAAACAAAGTTTCCACACTGTAAGTAATCTAAAGGAGAGTTGCTAGCAAGTAAATGGAGCAGGAGAAAATATACTCAGCCCTTCAAAATACGAGTTGGACCGAAGAGCCTGTTTCTGTGCTGTATAACTCTATGATGCTCCTGACCTGTCCAAGTCCTTCTGCAGAGTCCCTGCTTCCTCAAGACTACCTGTCCCTCCATCTATTTTTGTACCATCTACAAACTTGGCAACAAAACGGACAGATAACCAGGTTTGACCTACAAAGAATGAAACCTGAAAGCAACAACACCCCCAGATTCTATGGACTACCCAAAGTGCACAAACCAGACATCCCACTCAGACCCATCATATCACTACCAGGGACACCATCACACAAACTGGCTTAAGAGCTCCAGCAGAAACTGAAACACTCTATACAGTCAACACAGGAATTCTTGAACATCATCAGAAATATACACATAGACAAGGAAGAAACTATATAGTCTCATTCGATGTAACGGCACTGTTCACCTCTATTGACAAAACCCGAGCCAACCTACTGGACATACAGAACAGACAACAAGACGGTGAACCTATCAACAAAGACTGCATACTCAAACTACTGGATCTGCGCCTCACAACACACTTCACATTCAACAACCAAATATATGAACAAATCAACCGCACATCCATGGGCTCACCCATCTCTGGACTCATAGCAGAAGCTGTAATGCAAAGATTAGAACAAACAGTCTTACCGCAAATTCAACCCAAACTCTGGGTCAGATATGTAGATGACATCTTTGTAATCATTAAAAACACAGAAATAGAGAACACACACTGGATCATCAACGCCACACTCACAGGAATCCGATTCACTAGAGAGGAAGCAAAGGACAACCAACTCCCATTCCTAGACGTGATGGTACAGAGAACACCTAACGGAGAATTCACCACAAAGGTATACAAGGAAAGCCACACACACAGACCAAGTCCTGAACTACGAAAGCAACCACCCCAACACACAAAGAAATTGCATCAAGACACTGTTCAAAAGGGCCACAACACACTGCAGGGAGAAAATGAGGACTGCAGATGCTGGAGATTAGAGCAGGAAATGTGTTGCTGGAAAAGCACAGCAGGTCAGGCAGCATCCAAGGAGCAGGAGAATCAATGTTTCGGGCATGAGCCCTTCATCAGGAATGAGGAGATTCCTCATTCCTGAAGAAGGGCTCATGCCCAAAACATTGATTCTTCTGCTCCTTGGATGCTGCCTGAACTGCTGTGCTTTTCCAGCAACACATTTTCAGCACAACACACTGCAGTACACCAGAACTGCAAAAAGAGGAAGAAGAACACCTCTACAATGTATTCGCCAAAAAGGGATACCCCTGCAATTTCATCAACAGATGCCTAAGACAACGGAATGAGGTGATGCCACAACCCAAAGGACTAGCTACTTTACCATACATCAAAAACATTTCTGAACTGACAGCCAGACTACTACGACCACTCGGATTCATAACAGCACACAAACCAACTGCCACTCTCAGGCAACAACTCACCAGGACAAAGGACCCGATACCCAGCATGAGCAAAACCAACGTAGCATACAAAATCCCATGCAAGGACTGCACAAAACACTACATGGGACAAACAGGAAGGCAGCTAATGATTCGCATCCATGAACACCAACTAGCCACGAAATGACATGACTAGCTATCCTTAGTAGCCACACACACAGATGACGAGCAACAAGAGTGTGACTGGGACAACACTACTATTATAGGACAAGCCAAACAGAGAACAGCCACAGAATTCCTAGAGGCATGGCACTCATCCACAGATTCAATCAACAAGCACATCGACCTGGACCCAATATACTGACCACTGCAATGGACAGCTGGAACTAACAACCGGAAGCGGCAGATTCAAACCACTACAAATGCCGGAGGAAAGATCACAGAAGCGCTTCACAGGAGGGTCCCAAGCACTGAGGATGTCACCTAGACAGGGGACGAAACGTCTGCAACACAAATTCCCCGCTTGGCGAACACAACCACAACAGCTAGCACCCAAGCTACAAATCTTCACACAAACTTTGAATACCATAAAATTGCCAAGCAATGACCATCTCCTCTAAGGGATAATCTTAATGTCACCCCTTGACATTCTGTGTTGCCAGTATTCCCCATTAACAACATCCAGGGGGTGACCATTGACCAGAAACTCAACTGGTCTCAACACATGAAACCAGTGGCTACAACAGCAAGCCAGAGACCAGGAATACTACGACAAGTAACTCATTTCTCGACTCCTAATCCACATCTACAAGAAACAAATGGGGAGTTTGATGACACATTTACTTGGCTGGATAGGTACAGCTCGAACAATACTCAAGAAATTTGATACCATCCAAAACAGAGCAGCTACTTGATTAGCACAACGGGAAACATCCCCTCTCTCCATCACTGATGCTCAGTACCAGTAATGTATACTGCATGCACGACATATATTCAAAGATCCTTTGACAGGTCCCTCTAAATTCTCAATCACTTCCATCTATAAAGGCAAAGGCAGTAGATAAATCAGAACACTACCAGCTGCAAGATCCCCTCCAAGCCACTCACAATCTTGACTTTGAAATATGTCACAGTCACTGGGTCAAAATCCTGGAATTCCCTCCATAATGGCATTGGGTGCACATACCTACAGCACCTGGACAGCAGTGGTTTAAAAGAAGAAAGCTTACCACTGCCTTCTCAATGGTAGCTAATGACAGGCAATAAATGCTGGTCAGCCAATGACACCTAGGTCCCACGAGCATACAAAACAAGTGCCAAAACGTACAAGAGAAATGGGCCAAATGCTTGTAAATGGGATTAAAATAGCTTGCTTTTTGATGTCACCAGGAACATGATCAGTGGAAGGGTCTCCTTCTCCTTCTAACACACTTAAGAGGTAACAAGGCAAGGATCATGTTATGAATGGTAGTGCTCTAGAAAGTACTGAAGATCAAAGGTACTTTGTGTGCATACCAATTACTGAAGGTAGAAGTGCTGGCAGATAAAGTGGTTAAAGAGGCAAGACAGAAGAGGTTATACTGGAAAGGATGCATAAAATGATGGTTGGGTGAGAAATGAAATGCTGCTTGCAGCCCTGGTCATACTTCAGGAAGGACATCATTGCACTAGAAAGGTTGCAGAGGAGATTCATCAGGATGGTGTCAGGGTTGGAGAGTCTAAATTACTCAAGAGGGAATATTGGTAGGATAAGGATGTTTTCCTTTCAGCACCAAAACTGAGCTACATAATATTATGAGGGCTACAGAGGGTAAATAGGATCGCTCAAGGTGTAGAATAGTCAAAACCCAGGGGGTACAAATTTAAGATAATAGTTAGTGAGACAAGGATGTTAAGTCTGAGGAGCTGTAAGTGAGGTATTGTTGTGGGACTGAGTCAAGCATGGGTTCAGTTGTATAGCTACTCAAGAGTATTTAATAGTTGACCTTTTCCTGAACAATCAGTTTACTCAATTTCATCAAAACCCTCCAAGTTCTCCACTTTGAATGGACATTTTGCAGGGTTCGATACATGGGAGAATTAACACTGAAACAGTCACTTGACAGGCAGTTTCTTTGAAGATGGGTATCCCACAGCGTCCCTATGCACCACTCCCAGCTACCCTGGAATGATGACTGTTTGGCTATCAGAAAATCCAGGCTATTGGAGCAAAAATTTCAACTGAGGGAACCTTATTTTTGGGACTAATAGGACAAAATCAGGAGGGCGAAAGGGGGCATGAGACAGCCTTGGCTAAGAAGATTAGGGTAAATACAAAGAGGTTCTTTAAGCATATTAAAGGAAAAAGAACGAGAGAAAGAATCGGACTCCTCAAAGGCCAAAGTGGACACGTATGTGTTAAACTGCAGGAGATAAGCGAGGTTCTCGTGAATATTTCTCCTCTGTACTCACCATGGAGAAAGACATGACGACTTGAGAACTTGGGGAAATCAGTGGTTATTTGGTCAGATGTGGGTGTTTAAGGAGAGTTTTTGGTTTACTGTGGATTATATCTGCAGTAAATGCTTTTGGTTTTGAATCCTATCAGAATGGATTGGTTGGAGAGACAGTTAGAAGCAATGAGGAATTTGCAACAGCAACTGTATGTGATGAATGGCAATTATAAGAAGGAGTAAAAGTTGCAGCTACAGTCACATAGATAGGTTAAATCCAGGTAAGGTAAGAAAGCTAAGCTGTTAGTGCAGGAGCCTTCTGTGGCTATCCCCATTTCAAACAATATGCTGTTCTAGAAAATGTAGGGGGTGATGGATTCTCAGGGGAATGTAACGCAAACAGGCAAGTTTCTGGTATTGAGACTGGCTCTAATGCAATGAGAGTTTGTCGAGTTCCAAGAGGTCAATTGTGTTAGGTGACTCTCTAGTACGAGGTACAGACAGACGTTTCTGTGGCCAGCAGTGAAAAATCAGAATGGTGTGTTGTTTCCCTGGTGCAGGATCAAGGATGTCTCAGACAGGGTGCAGAATGTTCTCAAGGGGGAAAGGGGCCAGCAAGAAGTCATTGTCCACATTGGAAGGGAAAAGGTTGAGATTCTGAAGGGAAATTACAGAAAGTTAGGCAGGAATTTAAAAAGGAGGTCCTTGAGAGTAGTAATGTCTAAATTACTCTCGGTGCTACGAGCTAGTGAGGGCAGCAACAGGAGGATAGAGCAGATGAATGCATGGCTGAGGAGCTGGTGTATGGGAGAAGGATTCACATTTTTGGGTCATTGGAATCTCTTTTGGGGTAGAAGTGACCTGTACAAGGAGGACGGATTGCACCTACATTGGAAGGGGACTAATATACTGGTGAGGAGATTTGCTAGAGTGCTCAGGAGCATTTAAACTAGTAAGGTTGGGGGCGTGGGCAGGAACCCAAGGAGATCGTGAGGAAAGAGATCAATCGAAGACTGGTACAGTTGAGAAAAGAAGAGAGTCAAACAAACAGTCAGAGTAGGCAGGGGCAAGATAGGACTAATAAATTAAACTGCATTATTTCAACACAAGGGGCTGAACCGGGAAGGCAGATGTACTCAGGACATGGTAAGGAACATGGGACTGGGGTATCATAACAATTACAGAAACATGGCTCAGGGATGGACAGGATTGGCAGCTTAATGTTCCAGGATACAAATGCTACAGGAAGGAGAGAAAGGGAGGCGAGAGAAGAGAGGGAGTGGTGTTTTTGATAAGGGATAGCATTACAGCTGTACTGAGGGAGGAGATGCCCAGAAATACATCCAGGGAAGTTATTTGAGTGGAACTGAGAAAGAAGAAAGGGATAATTGTATTATAGACCACCTGATAGTCAGAGTGAAATTGAGAAACAAATTTGTAAGGAGATCTCAGCTATCTAATAATAATAGGGTGGTTATGGTAGGGGATTTTAACTTTCCAAACATAGACTGGGACTGCCATAATCTTAAGGGTTTGGATGGAGAGAAATTTGTTAAGTGTGTACAAGACAATTTTCTGATTCAGTATGTGGATGTACCTACTAGAGAAGGTGTAAAACTTGACCTACTCTTGGGAAATAAGCCAGGGCAGGTGACGAAGATGTCAGTGGGGGGGGCACTTTGGGGCCAGCGACCATAATCCATTAGACTTAAAATAGTGATGGAAAAGCATAGACCAGATCTAAAACTTGAAGTTCTAAATTGGAAAAAGGCCTATTTCGACAGTATTAGGCAAGAACTTTAGAAAGCTACTCGGGGGCAAGTGTTCACAGGTAAAGGGACGGCTGGAAAATGGGAAGCCTTCAGAAATGAGATAATGAGAGTCTAGAGAAAGTATATTCCGGTTAGAGTGAAAGGAAAGGCTGGTAGGTATAGGGAATGCTGGATAACTAAAGAAATTGAGGGTTTGGGTTAAGAAAAAGGAAGCAGATGTCAGGTATAGACAGGATAGATCGAGTGAATCCTTAGAAGAATATAAAGGCAGTAAGAGTATACTTAAAAGGGAAATCAGGAGGGAAAAAAGGCACAGGAGATAGCTTTGTTAAATAGAATTAAGGAGAATCCAAAGGGTTTTTACAAATACATTAAGGACAAAAGGGTAACTAGGGAAAGAATAGGGCCCCTCAAACATCAGCAAGGCGGCCTTTGTGTGGAGGTGCAGAAAATGGGGGAGATACTAAATAAGTATTTTGCATCAATATTTACTGTGGAAAAGGATATGGAAGATATAGACTGTAGGGAAATAGATGGTGAAATCTTCCAAAATGTCCATATTACAGAGGAGGTGGTGCTGGATGTCTTGAAATGCATGACGTGGATACATCCCCAGGACCTGATCAGGTGTACCCTAGAACTCTTTGGGAGGCTAAGGAAGTGATTTCTAGGCCGCTTGCTGAGATATTTGTATCATTGATAGTCACAGGTGAGGTACCAGATGACTGGAGGTTGGCTAACATGGTGCCACTGTTTAGGAAGGGTGGCAAGGAGAAGCCAGGGAACTATAGACCAGTGAGCCTGACGTCGGTGGTGGGCAAGTTGTTGGAGGGGAGGGAATCCTGAGGTACAGGGTGTACGTGTATTTGGAAAGGCAAGGACCGATTAGGGATAGTCAACATGGCTTTGTGAGTGGAAAATCATGTCTCACAAACTTGATTGAGTTTTCTGAAGTAACAAATAGGATTGATGAGGGCAGAGCAGTAGATGTGATCTATATGTACTTCAGCAAGGTGTTTGACATGGTTCCACATGGGAGACTGGTGAGCAAGATTAGATCCCACAGAATACAGGGAGAGCTAGCCATTTGGATACAGAACTGGCTTAAAGGTAGAAGACAGAGAGTGCTGGTAGAGGGCTGTTTTAAAGACTGGAGGCCTGTGACCAGTGGAGTGCCACAAGATTTGGTGCTGGGTCCATTACTTTTAATCAATTATATAAATGATTTGGATGAGAGCAAAAGAGGTATAGGTTTGCCGATGACACCAAAATTGGAGATGTAGTGGACAGCGAAGAAGGTTAACTCAGATTACAACAGGATCTTGATCAGATGGGCCAACAGGCTGAGAAGTGGTAAATGCGAGGTGCTACATTTTGGGAAAGCAAATCTTAGCAGGACTTATATACTTAATGGTAAGGTCCTGGGGACTGTTGCTGAACAAAGAGACCTTGGAGTGCAGGTTCATAGCTCCCTGAAAGTGGAATCACAGATAGATAGGATAGTGAAGGCGGCATTTGATATGCTTTCCTTTATCAGTCAGAGTATTCAGTACAGGAGTGGGAGGTCATATTGTACAGGACATTGGTCAGGCCACTGTTGGAATATTGCATGCAATTCTGGTCTCCTTCCTATCGGAAAGATGTTGTGAAACTTGAAAGGGTTGAGAAAAGATTTACAAGGATGTTGCCAGGGCTGGAGGATTTGAGCTATAGGGAGAGGTTGAATAGATTGGGCTGTTTTACCTGCAGCATCGGAGGCTGAGGGGTGACCTTATAGAGGTTTACAAAATTATGAGGGGCATCGATAGGATTAATAGACAAAGTCTTTTCCCTGGTGTGGGTGAGTCCAGAACTAGAGGGCATAGGTTTAGGGTCAGAACGGAAAAATATAAAGAGACCCATGGGGCAACTTTCTCACACAGGGGGTACGTATATGGAATGAGCTGCCAGAGGAAGTGGTGGAGGCTGGTACAATTACAACATTTGGATGGGTATATTAATAGAAAGGGTTTGGAGGGATATGAGCCAGGTGCTGGCAGGTGGGACTAGATTGGGTTGGGGTACCTGGTCGGCATGAATGGGTTGGACCGAAGGGTCTGTTTTCATGTTGTACATCTCTGTAACTCTCTATCTTGGGGACAGTTCATATCACAGTAGAGGTGGTGTTGGATGGATTAAAATATACCAAGGTGGATAAATCTCCTGGTCCTCAGAGGATATATATGAAAGAACACTGCAAAACGCTAGAGAAAAAATTGTGGTGGCCCTTGCAGTTATTTTTGCATCACTGTTTGCCACGGGTGAGCTCCCAGAAGACAGGAGGGTAGCAAATGCTGTGCCTTATTCAAGATGGGCTGCAAAAAAAATCCTGGGAATTATAGACCAATAAGTGGGTAGTGGGTAAGTTACTTGAGAAGATTCTGAGATAAGATATACATGCGATTAGAAATACAGGATTTAATTAGGAGCAGTCAGCATGGCTTTGTGCGTGGGCAATCATGCGTCTCAAGTTTGTTTGAGTTCTTTGATGAAGTGACCAGGAAGGTTGATGAGGGCAGGGTGGCAGACATTGTCTATATGGATTTCAGTAAGGCCTTTGATAAAGTTTCACATGGTAAGCTGTTCTGGAAGGTTTGATTGCATGGAAGACAATATGAGCTGGCAAATTGGATACACAATTGACTTGACGGTAGGAAGCAGATGGTAATAGTGGAAGGATGCTTGTCAGACTGGAGGCCTGTGACAAGTGATGTACTTTGGGGGTCGGTGCTGGGCCCAGTGTTGTTCATTATCTATATCAATGATTTGGATGACAGCGTTAAAGGCATGATTAGTAAGTTTGCAGATGAAACTAAAATCAGTGGTATCATAGACAGTGAGGAAGGTTATCAGAGATTGCAGCAGGACCTTGATCAGCTGGAGAAGTGAGCTGAAAATAGCAGATGGACTTTAATATAGATATGCGAGGTATTGCATTTTGGGAAGTCAAAGCAAGGTCGGAGTTTCATGGTGAATGGTAGGGCCTTAAGGAGTGAGTGGAACCAAGGACCTTGGAGTTCAGGTGCACAGTTCTCCGAAAGTGGAGTTGCAGATAGACCGGGCAGCCAAGAATGGCCTTCATCACTCAGGGCATTGAGTATCGAAGTTGGGAAATTATGTTGCAGTTATGCATTGATGAGGCTGCACTTGGAGTATTGTGCTCAGTTTTGGTCACCTTGCTATAGGAAAGATGTTCTTAAACTGGAAAGAATACAGAAGAAATTTAGAAGGATGTTGCCAGGACTCAATGGTCTGAGCTATAGGGAGAAGTTGGACCATCGAGGACATTTTTCTTTTGAGCATAGAAGACTGAGGGAGGAGTCTTATAGAAGTGTATAACATTATGAGAGGCATGGAAAGGGTGAATTTTTCACAGGGTTGAGGAATCGAGGAATAGAGGGCATCAATTTAAGGTTAGAGGGGACAGAATAAAAGGGAACCTGAGGGGCAACTATTTTTTTCACAAAGGGTGGTACACATATGGAATGAGCTGCCAGCAGAAGTGGTTGAAGCGAGTACATTAACATTCAAAAGATATTTAAACAAATACGTGGATAGGACAGGATTAGAACTTTTGACCGAAACTTCAAATTTCCTGCTCCTCAGATGCTGCCTGAACTGCTGTGCTTTTCCAGCACAACTCTAATCTAGAATCTGGTTTCCAGCACCTGCAGTCCTTGTTTTTACCTAAGAAGGATATGGGCCAAGTGCAGGGAAATGCACGGTCAGCATGGACCAGTTTGGGCTGAAGGGCCTATCTCCATGTTGTAGGTTTCTATGACTCTAACAGAAATCTTACATTTTCATCATTCTTTTCTCAAGGAATTTTCTGTGTAGAGGCTCCTTTTACAAAACCCAACAATGCTACCAGCCAGAAAATGGATTAGTATCAAACCCATATCCCTTTAATCTGTAGGGGTGTTGTATTCAAGGGTTTAAGTGTCCAGTCGCCACTTTAACAGCCGAGAAAAACCAAGTAAGCAAGTGTATGGCTGGTGCAGCAAGGTAAGACCAGGAGACAGGTTGACGGGATGTGACTGGGGCAGGGGCAGGGGGTCAGAATACTAGTATATGAGGAGGGAGGGTGCCTGATGGTTAATAAAGATAGAATGCCAGGTAAGAATTATAGAATAGGATGCCAGGTAGTTAAGTGTTGTTTGGACTAGTGGTGGAAGGGTTAAGGTGTCAGATATGCAGGTGAGTGCTTTGGGTAGAAAGTTTGGGTTGGGGAGGGAGGCATTGGATAAAGGTCACTGCTGAATTGGAGCTTTGGTTTAATCATTACCCAGGAGTTCGAGAAAGTTTCAAATCCTCTATCCTTTCCAGAGTAGCTATTAAACTTAAGTAGGTCAGAACCCTCTGAAATCTCCAGCTCTAAAGGGATTTTATCAGTGTGCTCCAGACAGTGTGTATCAATCCCAAGACAGCTTTAATTTCTCAGGCAATTCCATTGTGATTTCCCAACGGTCCCAACACCACTCTAATCTGTCCTATAGAAGTGACTACCTGGCTATTGGAATTTTGAGCTACTGACCCAGGTACCTCACAAAATAGTATTGCCACTCCGCTCCTATTTTTCTGCTCCAATGCTTGCATTTTACAAGCTTGCCTTCTTTAGAAATGCGAAGTGCACAATCCCACAAAGCATCAATCTTTAAATCATTAGGGATATGGCACTAGTTGCTGAATGATGTTATGATCCCAGCTGATGTTAAGATCAAATCTCAGATTAAAATCTGGGTTGACAGATCAGATTTTTATTTTAAACAAGGTGATCATTCACTGAAACACAAATATACAATGCTGCAGTTGTGTGCTCAAAAGTGGAAAAGATGTTAATTATGCGAAATAAATTAATATGAAGTAAAGCATCAAAATCAAACTATTTACTCAAGATACAGTAAAATATAACCCCATTAATCCTCCAAAACACCTTTACAGTACTCAGTTTTTTTATATTTATAGGACTTAATTTAACTGGGGCTGCAATTCTCCATTTTGCGAATAAGATAGCCGGTTCCTTGAGCCTTCATATCTCTAAACTTAGATTTTCGCAGCTTCAAATCACTCCTTCAGGGGTTTAACCAGTCACTCTAGACTGGAACTTTTAAATTAAGTTCCTTTGTATGGAGATAATCTCTTTCTTAACAATCTTAAACTCTCTCTCTTTCTCACAAGCACTATTCAGTGTCAGCTAAGGCTACTGCCAACTGTCCCAAATGACAAATCATTTTTTTTTCCCCAAGGTATGGTTTCCCCAAGTACCAAAAGAAAATCCAGTATCTTCTATGAATCCTAATAAAATATACTGTCTACTTTACTCAAATTTTCCCAATGTAAACAAAAATCAGTTACTTTCCAGAAAGTCTCCCTCACTAATTGTGTGTTTGAAAAAGAAATCATCATTGCTGCAGGGACACAAATTAATTATTTTGACATAAGAAAATCCAAATACCACCAGTGCAAAATGCAGAAGTCAAAAATAAATGATTATATATATGTCGCAATAGGAAGTTGAAATGTCTAATGTCAATGCATCACTGGTGAAGGATTGAATGGACAGCATGGTAGGAGTGGTGATGGAACTAAGAGGTTGAGAAGATGGGTGAGATAGATACGCCGTGAGTAAGAAGGTGGTTTGGCTTGCAGTCAAATCAGGTTCGTTGAAGTTACCAGGTTAGTTTGGGGACGTGGAAGCTCTGAATCAGGGCCAATTGGAAGCGAGGATGGTGGTTAGATCACGAGGGCGCTGATCAGGTTGGACTGGGATAGTCAGGTGTTTGGGGTCAGGAATTAGTTGTTAGGTGATGGTATCTAGTCCAATTGGGTCAGATTGGGTACTGGTGTTTGGGGAAGTCAGATGGGTTGCTGTTTGGGTGGGTAGGGGTTTCATGTAGAGAAGTCAAGTTGCGTCAAGAGGATGGGTGGTTTTCTGGTTCCAGTCACTTCTGACAAATGGAACGATTTCCGCGATTTATTTCTGGAATGCTCATGATTTTGAGCAACTCTGTTAACTGAGGTCAGGGTAAGCGGGTAAAAACTAGAAGCAATGTTTTATTATTTGATTTGATTTTTTATGTCACATCTACCAAGATACAGTGAAAAGTATTTTGCGTTCTAGCCAGACAAATCATACCTTACAGTACAGAATGCACAATACAGCGTCCCAACTAAAGAAGGTGCACAGAAAGATCAACTTTAATATAGGAGAGTTCCGTTAATAGCTCTGATAACAGTGGGCAAGAAGTTGGAGGCATGTTTTCAAACTTTTGTATCTTTTGCTCAATGGAAGAGGATGGAAGAGCGCATAACCAGGGTGGAAGGGGCCTTCAAATATGTTGATTGCTTTCCAGAGGCAGTGGGAAGTATAAACAGTCAATGGAAAGAAGGCTGGTTTTCGTGATGGACTAAGCTGCTTTCAAGAGGCTCTGTAATTTCTTGCAGTCTTGGGCACAATAGTTGCTATACCATGCTGTAATGCTTCCAGATAAGATGCTTTCTTTGGTGCATCTACTAAAAATTACTAAGGCTCATTTTTGACATGCTGAATTTCCTTAGCCTTCTAGGAAGAAGAGGGGTTGGCATTCTTTTTGGCCATAGCATTGTCATGAATGGGCCAGGATACATCGTTGGTGATACTTACTCTTAGGATGAGGGAGAAGTGTCAGTATTTATTTAATCTCTAGGTTCAAGTTCCACTTGCCCTATTGGTGTGTCATAACATAACTGAATAGGTGGTTGAAAACTAACCTTTGGTGAAGAAATCATTTGGCTTGACTACTTGGTTATGTCTACGCCTGGGTGTCCTTGAAGAGAAAGCAAAAGGTGTATATTGACACACCTGAGACCTCCTATGGAAGGTGGGCAGTGTAGGGGCTGGAGTGCATTGTTAATATCCAAAATTTTAACTTGATAGTGTTCATGTAAATTTTGAATACTAATTTTTATTACGGTGCCTTTTAAAATTATTTCATCAACTTGGTTTGATAGACTGCTTTAAAGTACTTTAAAAGAGTTTCAAGCATAATGGATAAGTGAAAATGTTGATGATGTGGGGAGGAAGAGTGAAAACATGAACTTACAGCAGGGGAAAGTGGTGCTGACTTGAATGTTGAGGCTGGAAAAAGATTACACATTTAAACTGACAACTAATAACCACCCATGACTGAAACGGTTCTAAAAGCTGATGCTGAGGATTGCATTTGGTAAGGTAATTTTTTTAAAAAAAGAATTAAAATACTTTGATTCTGAATCTAGCAATTTTCAGTAAACTGATTGAAAGCCATTACAACTTCCAATCAGTGCCCTTGAATGACTGTTCAAATGAGAAGGCCCATGAACTCAGATAATGAAACTGCGTGACTTTACCTGCAATTAATGACAAGATGGCGAATTGCAATTGATTAACATTTGACAAAGATAATTTGACATTCCCTTATTATAATTGCTTCTCAACATGACTAATCTACGTCCTAAAACATAAACTAAATTAATTTTGTAATCTCAGACCACCAAGGAATTAAATAATCCTCCCTAATGACCAAATAAATATCTAATTATACTATGGACCCCAGTGGTGAGAAAAATTAAGGGCTCTGATGACTTGAGAAATCATAATTAACTATTTCATTGTCAGATTGCCTGAAGCTTTGCTACTAGCAAAGCTCTGCAACTGTTCAATTCAACTGTCATGGAACCATGAGTGCCTTTAAATGTTTAACACAACCATTGTTGCATACTATCTTAACAGGGGTTACCAGTAAGCATTCTGTGATATAGCTTCTGGGTTGCTGTGCACATGCAGCATTGAGGGAACATTGTAAACTTCAATACAGCCGATGGTGGTGGTGGTGGTGGTGGTGATGGTGGAGGAACAGAGGATGTTGCAAAGTTTGCCAACAAAATTGGTGCCAACTACTTGAATCAATCTTGAAGTGTCTCAACGAATTAAATTCCAAATTGGCAACAGGGACTGCTAGATTGTTGCTGGAAATGAAATTGCTGCACTTTCCCCAAGAATGCTCTTAATCACCAGCAGCACAACGGGCGTAAATGGTTACTGTGGGTATATACTCAGGCCTTCAGAGATCAACGTGGATTTCTGAGAACAGTTGAGTGATGTTGAGATTGGGTAACGTGGAATGGATCAACCGTAAGCAGAAGCAGACGAGTGTTTGGTACTGAAAAAGCACGGCAGGTCAGGCAGCATCTGAGGAGGAGAGTCGACGTCTGGGGCAAAAGTCCTTCATCAGGAATGAAGCTGTGAGCCGAGAGGGTGGTGAAATAAATGGGAGGGGGGTGGGGGGGGGGGGGGGGGAAGAAGGTAGCTGAGTGCGCAATAGGTAGATGGATATGGGGGTGATGGTGACAGGTCAGAGAGGAGGGTGGAGCGGATAAGTGGGAGGGAAAATGGACAGGTAGGACAGGTCATGAGGGCGGTGCTGAATTGGAAGGTTGGATCTGGGTAAGGTGGGTGGAGGGGAAATGAGGAAACTGGTGAAATCCACAATGATGCCATAGGATCGGAGGGTCCTGAGGCAGAATGAAGTGTTCTTCCTTTAGGTGTCGGATGATTAGAGAGTCGTGATGGAGGAGGCCAAGACCTGCATGTCCTTGGTGGAGTAGAAGGAGGAGTTGAAGTGTTCGACCACGAGACGGTGGGGTTGGTTGGTGCAGGTGTCCCGGAGATGTTCTCTGAAGAGCTCTATGAGTAGGTGTCATGTCTCCCCAATGTAGAGGAGACTGCATCGGGAGGAATGGATACAGTAAATGACGTGTAGAAGCGCAGGTGAAACTTTGATGGATGGGGAAAGCTCCTTTGGGGGCTTGGACAGAGGTGGGGGGGGGGGAGAGAGGTGTGGGTGTAGGTTTTGGAATTCCTGTGGTGGCAGGGGAAATTGCCAGGTTTTAGGACCTGACAAAGGGGTTATGCAGGGAACGGTCTTTATGGAAAGCAGATAGGGCTGGGGAGGGAAATATGAGGACAGAGCGGTGGATATGATCTATATGGACTTCCAGTAAGGCATACAAATAGGTTCCCCATGGGAGACTGGTTAGCAAGGTTAGATCTCTCCATGGAATGCAGGGAGAACTAGCCATTTGGATACAGTACTGGCTCAAAGGTACAAAGGTGGTGGAGGGTTGGTTTTCAGAATGGAGGCCTGTGACCAGTGGAGTGTCACAAGGATCAGTGCTGGGTCCACAAATTTTTGTCATTTATATAAATGATTTGGATGGGAGCACAAGATGTATAGTTAGCAAATTTGCAGATGATACCTAAATTGGAGGTGTTGTGGACAGCGAAGAAGATTACTTCAGACGACAACGGGATCTTGATCAGATGGGTCAATGGGCTAAGAAGTGGCACGTGGAGTTCAATTTAGATAAATGCAAGGTGCTGCACTTTGGGAAAGCAAATCTTAGCAGGACTGAAACACTTAATGGTCAGGTCCTAAGGAGTGTTGCTGAACAGAGACCTTGAGGGCAGGTTCATTGCTCCTTGAAAGTAGTCACAGGTAGATAGGATAGTGAAGGTGGCGTTTGGTATGCTTGCCTTTATTAGTCACAGTATTGAGTACAGCAGCTGGGAGGTCATGTTGCGGCTGTACAGGACATTGATTAGGCCACTTTTGAAACATTGCATGCAATTCTGATCTCCGTCTTATCGGAAACTTAAAAGGGTTCAGAAAAGATTTACAAGGATGTTGCCAGGGTTGGAGGATTTGAGCTAGAGGAAGAGGTTGAATAGACTAGGGCTGTTTTCCCTGGAGTGTCGGAGGCTGAGGGTTGACCTTATAGAGATTTGTAAAATCATGAGGGGCATGGATAGGATAAATAGACAAAGTCTCTTCCCTGGGGAGGGGGAGTCCAGAACTAGAGGTTTAGGGCGAGGTGGGAAAGATGTAAAACAGATCTAATGGGCAACGTTTTCATGCAGAGGTTAGTACATGTATGGAATGAGCTGCCAGAGGAAGTAGTAGAGGCTACTATGATTGAAATATTTAAAAGGCATCTGGATGGGTATATGAATAGGAAGGGTTTGGAAGGATATGGGCTGGGAACTGGCTGATGGGACTAGATTGGATTGGGATATCTGGTCTGCATGGAGGAGTTGGACCAAAGGATGTGTTTCTTTGCTGTACATCTCTATGACTCTATATCTCTGGTGATGTGGTCTGTTTGTAGGTGGCAGAAATGGCAGAGGATGATGCAATATATAGAGAGGTTGGTGGGGTGAAAGGTGAGGATCAGGGGGGTTCTGTCCTTGTTGCGGTTGGAGGGGTGGCGTTTGAGAGCGGAGGTGCAGGAAGTGGATGAGATGCCCTGGAGGGCATCACCAACCAAGTTGGAGGGGAAATTGCAGTCTTTAAAGAAAGAGGCCATCTGGTATGTTCTGTGGTGGAACTGGTCTGCCTGGGAGCAGATGCAGCGGAAGTAGAGGAATTGTGAATAAAGGATAACATTTTTACAGGAGACAGGGTGGGAGAAGGTGTAATCCAGGTAGCTGTAGGAGTCGGTGGGTTTGTAGAAGATGTCAGTGTTGAGTCAGTCACTGTTGATGGAAATGGAGAGATCCAGGAAGGGGAAGGAGGTGTCTGAGATGGTCAGATGACTTTTAGGTCAGGTGTAATTTGCGAGTGAAGTTGATGAACTGTTCAACCTCCTGGTGGAAGCATGAGGTGGCGCCAATGCAGTCATCAATACAGCGGAGGAAAAGGTGGGGAGTGGTGCCAGTGTAACTACGGAAGATGGACGGTTGCACGTGAGCGACAAAGAGACAGGCATAGCTGGGGTCCAAGCGGAAGAACAGTTGGCTCAGAGCAAGAGCAGAGACTGCAACCAGTCTCATGTTGAGTCTATGATCAGACATCAAATATCTTCAACGTGCTAGACTGCAAGCAAACATTTCCTCTCATTGCAAGTCCTCTTCCATCTGTCACTTGTATGGCCCTTGGCATGACAAGTGAGTCATTTTTTTTAAGTGAGTAATGGTTATCCAGTTAAGGGCCTCAATTGGTATACAGGTACGAAAGCTTTTCTGCTTTGGATTTAATTAGTGGTGGCAGCCTCCCACCAATAAACATAGCCCGACTCAGAAAATTGCTTTCTTAATAGTACATCCATTGACCCAACTATCTTCTGTTGAACAAAGCCTTGCACTGGAGAATTATATTGTATTTCAAAAGAGTTAGTTCATGAAAAGCACAGCTGAGTTGATCAAAATCCTCAATTGAGGATTGTAGCTATGCATGATGCAGCATGCAGTCAGACAATTCCAAAAGTAATTCTCATAGAAAATGAGACAATTATAGGAAAGAATACAACAGACAACCACTTTCATCAATTTCAACATTCCAATTAACTCAATTTAGCTTTCGATAAAAATATTGCTTGTTTTTAAAATACTTTAAAATTAGTGAATGTCCTGCATCACTAGCTGGCTTTATTAACATTTTCAATTGAGGTCCTTGCAGTTTTTGGAGTTTTGTTCAAACAATCTCAATGCACAGCTTCCTTATTTTTATTATTTTAGTTTCACCTCTTAACCTTAATTAATAAAACTAAATGATATTAGATTAGATTAGATTACTTACAGTGTGGAAACAGGCCCTTCGGCCCAACAAGTCCACACCAACCCGCCGAAGCGTTTACCACCCAGACCCATACTCCTACATTTACCCCTTCACCCAACACTGCGGACAATTTAGCATGGTCAATTCACCCAACCTGCACATTTTTGGACGGTTGGAGGAAACCGGAGCACCCGGAGGAAACCCACGCAGACACAGGGAGAATGTGCAAACTCCACACAGAGAGTCGCCTGAGGCGGGAATTGAACCCGGGTCTCTGGCACTGTGAGGCAGCAGTGCTAACCACTGTACCATGGTGGCTACTTGCATTAGAATCATCTTTGCTCCCGTCCTTGCATATTCCAACATGTAAGTTAAAGAGTTTACAGACACAATTAACAGCATATTTTCATTATCTACAATGGACCAACCGCAACCATTAATGTCAACATGAACTACAGCCTTCTTTTGATACTTGTCCTTTTTCCTGATAATGTAGGCAAATTATAGAGAACAGTTGGACTGTGGTCTAAATGATCTAGCTCTCAAATTCCTTTCAAATGTGCAAATTACTAAGGAAATAATCTTATTTTAGTACCATGTTATGTTCCCCAAGCTCCAGCTAAGTCTCTATTAAAGTTAATGATGGTATTTGATGATAACTAGTTTTTCGATTCTTGTCCATCTTTGGTTACAAAATTTGACAGATAAAACTAAGAATTATTTTTCAGTAATAAAGCAGCATCCAAACTGAAGATGCTCAACTCACATCATTGTATCACATTGACTTCCTTTCTAACGGAACTAATTGCATCTTACCCCATGTATTTCAACAGTTTTTTTTTAAAAAGATTAGATTCCCTACAATATGGAAACAGACTCTACTGCCCAACAAACCTACAGTGACCTTCTAAAGAGTAACACACCCAGAACCATTCCCCTACCCTATATTTACCCCTGACTAATGCATTTAACACTATGGATAATTTAGTATGGTTAATTCACCCAACCTGCACATCTTTTTGATTGAGAGAGGAAACCGGAGCACCTGGAGGAAACCCAGGCAGACACATGTGCAAACTTCACATAGACTGTCTATGTGAACTTAGGTCCCTGGCGTTCTGAGGCAGCAGTGCTAACCTCTGAGCCACCATGCCACCCATGCTCAACAGATTAACTCACCATCACCTTCGCAAGAGCATTTCGAGATGGGCCATAAATGCTGACTTAACCAGCTTACATCCCAGGAACAAAAAGGAAAATATGCTAACATCAACTCAATTATCAAATGGTTAATGTTGTCTGTCCACATACAAATCATCATATTCATTTCAAATCATATGATGAGGCATGGTGCTAAATATTCTATGCAAATACAAAAAATATCGAGAAAAACAGAATCCTATGTAACACATTTTCTCCTACGTTATAAATGGCACCTGACTCTATATGAATAACTTAAATTTAATGTTCCATTCTCTACATGATTTAAGAATGTCATCAGTTTGTAGATTATTTTTCTGCAGTCTTTTTCCGAGGAACAGCTTAAATCTAATGGCAAACACATTAGTTCAAAGATAGAACTTTAGAACCCATTATATTTGTGTATATGCCTTGCTGCAATAAGTAAAACAAAGATTCCAATTCTTGATTGCTATTTAATTTTGTGTGGTTGTTTATTACAACTGAGCAAATGTTTTAAACTTTAGGCTTAAAGAATAGATCATGTGGATAACACAAGGAAGAACTTGAATACAGTGATCTGAGATTATCCTTAGATCTAACTTATCTATCCAAAATTCTACTTTCTGTTCTCAAACCTTTTGTTAGTGGTTTGATACAAGCAATAAAAGAATGCCATTTCATACAACAATATGAAATGCAATTGAGGAAGCCCACCTGCAGCCTTAATAAGTCATTTTATTTCTACAAAACAGTGAGATTTCAGCAAGCCTACTGTGCTAGGTCTACCAGATCAACTTGCAAAAAGTTAAAATGGTTACGACTCAGGCAGCATTAAAAAGCTTTGGTTGCAATTAGAATATTGATTACTATCATGGTGTCAACAACTTAACTTCATCATGACTGAATTTAATTAAAGTTTTAAATTAATCTTTGGTAGCAGACCGACAGTCAGGCACAAGAACAGTATGAGCTATACACAGGAATTGACTTTTGACAGTTCAGCTTCAAACATCAGCATCTTTTAGAAAAGGCTGTCACTCAGTTTGCACTGACAAATGTAATGTCAAAGCTTTGAACATCAATCATGACTAATTGCCAAAACAAAAAGCATAATTTGCATCAAAATTAATTTGATTCAAAGACGTTCTCTTTCTAAAATTCATTTTTTTCTGTTCTGAAGCTCAGAGGTTTCATATTAATATCTACATTAAATGATCTTGACTTTTACATAAGCAATAGCAATTTATGATAATTCTTGATTGGTCATATTGATTGAAATTAAACAAACATTTCATAGAACCAAAGGATGCCAATGCCTAACCGATATTAAAAAAAACCTTATTTTTAAAAGCATTCTCAAGTCATTTACATAAGGGCAGTGAAGTATATTTTATGCAAATTTGCAATATTTATTTTGTTTATTGGAAAGAAGAAACATTTTTGCAATATATCACCATGATTTACTTGTAGCGATAATAGTAGGGCAAAAATAGATTTCAAACTCAGCTACACTGTGAATAATGTGCTATTCACTGAAGTTCTGCTTAACTATCACATTAAAGAACTTCAATTTACTGATGCAGGATTACAAAGTGTGATATATCACTCATCAGGCTTCAGTGAAGATAAAATGATGACATCTACTGCGTTACCCGCAAAGAGGGTCTTTGAAAAAGTATTCACTGATCTGATTCCCTTACTGAACATAAAGGGACAGTTGAACTAACTTAATTTCATACCATTTTTGTTGAAGCCCAGACACACCAAGATAGCCAATATGACCAATCATGCATGTAAGCTCATCTTGATTGACAGGCAATTCAGCTAGTGATTCTGTTTCTTTTGCTATATCTGCATTCGAAGCCCAGTCAGACCCTAATCAGACAGATCCTCCAGTCCCTCTAAACTGACTGCCCTTCTGTTAGGATGTGCAGTCCATGTGGGAGACTTCTGTTTCTGTCAGCGTTTTCTTCATTAAGGTTTGGCTGGGAACTGCTTGAACACAAGCTAAGTTAGAGCAAAGGCTGCTGCATCAGCTGTATAACTGGAAACCAGTGCTCATTCAGCTGAATGGTGCGTGGCCCTGGGTTGGAGTCCTCAGAACTAAAATATTGGCATGCCCCTAATGTTTGAGGTTAGGTATAGACAGGGGGTATGGATATGGTGCCCAGAAACAGGTGAAGCACCTGACCACAACATTTATCGCCTTGGCTCTGGAGGAGGAGAGGGCAAAGCTTGAAGGGGGAATCCACGTGCACCTTTAATCATGAATGGAGCTATCCATTTGGATGTCAGTCTGATTGATAGGCTCACCAGTCTGGCAGGATGGACAGACCACAGAATCATAAATGGCTTATACATGACTTCAAAGTTGCAGTGGGGTGATGATGGCTATGTACATATGATGCACCAGGAATGTCAAAGATGCCTAACTTCTCCCCAAAGTTGTGCTAGTCTCTCTTTAACTGATGGCTTTCCTCAGTCCACAAAATCTCGAAATCTCAGTTAAATCTCTTAACAAGTTAAAGCTGCTGCTGCCAGCCTCACTAAAACATTTAAATTCAGAAACTCACCTCGTAAATAGGGTTTTGCCATCCTACTACTTATCAACCTGGAACCATGGAGGTTGGGAGTTGTAAATTTTCAAAATTTTAATCTATGACATGATCCAAACCCAATTTTGTATTTAATGCCAATGCTGAGTTCGGAAATTCCACATTCTACCCACCTCCTGCTCGGGGTGAGGCAATTGGTCTATAGTGCCATCAAATCCTTGGGTCTCTTGTCAAAATCATGTCAGAAAAGTTCAACTCATCAGTTGTTATTCTATTATTATACAACAATTTTACATTGGGAGCAATTCTTTTCCCAGAAATGCTCAGTACAGCCAACTGAATAATATAATCACACTATTAAATATTGTCCTTTCGGCACTGCTGTACTTAAAGCTTCAAGTGATCTTTTCTGTGAAATGTTGATCGATGTTTGGGTTTTGTCTGCCTGAATACAAAAAAAACATTTCTCCATCTACACTTATGGTGATTGGGGAAAGATAGTTTCTTTATCAATTTAGTCATGAAAATTATCTAGGTCACAGACTGCATGGACATGACCTGATCCAAGAACCATTCAGTTTCACTTAACGTGTGTGCAACCTTTATTCTCTCCATGACTATGCACTAATTGCTCAATTGTTTGCTTGAAGATGTGACTCATCATGCTGTCACCGAGAGGTGTGCAATAATGTTCTGGAATCACAAACACTTTGTTTGGGATATCTCTTGAGAATATGATAGAAAGGCCATCATTAATTATTTAAGATCATATCTTGACTTAATAACAAAGAAAACATACTAACCTATAAAACAGGCAAGAGGCAATGATGATAACTTAGTTTCCAATACACTACTTTCTCAGTTCAGAGTAGGTAAAGATTTAAAAAAAAGAAAGAGACTTACCAGTCTTTGAGTTAATAGTAAAGAAATTCTGGGGATTCCCACTTGTAATCTTAAAAGTCATTTTATCACTGGAACTGGAGTCTGGATCATAGGCCTGGATCTGAACAATGGGAACATCTTTGGGAGAATTTTCCATAATTGACGGATGATAAATAGGTTGAGAACATATTGGTGCATTGTCATTTATGTCTTCAATCTCAATATAGATCTCAATAGATGAAAATAACGGAACAACTCCGTAGTCAGTAGCATACACGGTCAGCCAATAGGATGCAGTTGTTTCACGATCAAGTACATCAGATGTACTAATAACCCCTAAAATACAAAGTAAGAAGATAAAGAAATTAATCACATATTGCTTGATTCTTCTAAATTTACCATATTGGATGTTTCTTACTGTGTGTCTTAGTGATGATGTTTAGTCACGTTCTATAACATGATTGTTGAGTTTTTGTGCAACCCTGTTATAGAAAAATTACATTTTAGAAACAGTGCTTAAAATGTTGGCGATGTAATCCCATTACAGCCAACGCACGTTTTAAAAGTTCTCACTTTAGAATGTTGTCCCAATTCGTCAATCACGCTACAGTGAATTGTGTTAATGAAACGTACATTATAGCAGAATGACCTGTACTACATAATAAGAATTGGATTAAAATAATTTATTTCTATGTATAGTAATTATGATCAATGATTTTGAACAGCTCATTTGCCTGCTTTCATTTTATTCAATTGATTATTATCTAGTTACGTCATACATCTGTACATCATACTATGAGTTCTGAAGAGGAATCAAACCAGACTCAAAACACTAACTGTTTCTCTCTCCATAAATGCTGCCAGACTTGAGTTTCTCAGGTATTATCTGCATTTGGTTCAGATTTTTACAGCAGTCTGTCTTTATGTCTCATACATCTAGTGCGTTGCAGTACAGCGAGAAACAGATCCTTGTCATGACATGAATTGCTAAATATTAGTCTTCATCTAAGTAAAGCTCCCTGTTAAGTAAGCATTGCTGAAATGGTTGGCATGTCTAGAATTCCAGTCATCCTGAGCTGACTACCTCAATGATACAAGACTAAAGCTGATCAAATTGCTCCATTATTATAGCATTGACCCTTTTAGTTAAATGCATTAAAATAAATTATCAGTAAAATGCATGTCTTTTGCTCAGTCCATCTACAATATACTACATTTCTTGATTTTCTTTAACTCTATACAATCTATAGAATGTAACAAATCCAACATTTTGCTTTTTTTCTTTGAAGTTCATTGTAGCACAACAACTTTATTCCATTTTGCATGACTTCATTGTCAACTTTGAAAAATGTCAGATAACCAAACGTTTGGTCAAAGGTTTAGGTTTTAAAGACTGTCTTGAAGAAGAAACATGAACAAGAGAGACAGTGTGGCTTTTCAGAGCTTGAGATCTGGGTAGCTTTAGGCATAGCTGCTGATGGTGAATCAAAAGTACAAATGTACAAGAGGTTTACATTGGAGAAATGTGATAATTATGGAGGGTTGTGGGAGTGGAGGAAATTAGAGTTAGGCAGGGCATCACCTCAGATGGATTTAAAAACGAGGGTGATAATTTATCCCACAAATCATATTACAATGGAACAAACAGTTTTTGTATTGTTTGAAGCCACAATTATCACATGGAATGACTAAGTCAGTCATTTAGCTGTTAAGAGTGAGATGACAAAAGCACAGAACATTCTGATGAAATAACAGGGGCATGGTCAATATGTTTGTATGACATCCATTTTCACAACTTTAACACAGTTATGTTGCTTCTGAAGCAGAAAAACAAATTATGCAGATGTTTTTTCTTGTTAAAACAAGCCCAATGAAGAAGACAATTCTAGACTTAGCTTTAGGAAATCAAGATGGGCAAACGGGTGAAGTGACTGTGGGTGACCATATCATGGATAGTGCCTACAATCAGGTTAGACTTCGTATTGTTATGCAAATTGATAGAGATAAATCAGGAGCAAATGTTGTAAGTTGGGAGAAGGCAAATGTTACAAAACTGAGAAATGACGAGGTAGACTGGGCAGGACTGCTTAAGCATAAAAAAGTGGTAAACAAGAAGGAGGAACAAGAAAGGAGCGGCACGGTGGCTCAGTGGTTAGCACTGCTGCCTCACACCGCCAGGGACCAGGGTTCAATTCCCGTCTCGGGCAACTATCTGTATAGAGTTTGCACATTCTCCTCCGGGTGCTCCGGTTTCCTCCCACAGTCCAAAGATGTGAAGGTTAGGGGACTTGGCCATGCTACCTTGCCCATAGTGTTAGATGAATTAGTCAGGGGTAAATATAGGGGGGTGGGTTTCTCTTCAGAGGGTCGGTGTAGACTTGTTGGGCTGAAGGGCCTGCTCCACACTGTAGGTAATCTAATCTAATTACATATGTCCCCTCGAAAAATAAGAATAGCACTGCCAAATCTAGATCTCCATGATGTTTTTTGAAAATCGTAGGGGAAAATTAAGTAGAAAAAAAAACTTATGATAGTCACAAAAAACTCAACACTGGAGACAGCCTAGAAGCAAAAACAGAAATAAGGAACTCAAAGAGCAGGCACAAAAAAAAACTAGCAAGCAAGATAAAGGAAAACCCAAAGATGTTTTACCAGTATCCAATAAGCAAAAGGATAGGCTTGGCAAAAGTATCAGAGATGAAGAGAACAGGTTTGAAGATGCAGAGGATATGGGAAGAATTTTAAATGAATTGTGTTTCCCTATTTGCAAAGGAAAAAGATGATGTGGGTATAGTAATTCAAGAGCAGCAGAATGAAATATTGGACAAAATAATAATGAGAGCAAATGCTAGAGGAGTTGGAATCCTTTGAAGTGGTTGAGTTGTCAGGGCTGGATGGATTGTTCCCTCAGATGTTGAAGATAGTCAGGGAGGAAATAGCAGATGTTCTGAGAATTATTTTCTAATCTTCATCAGACACAGGTTAGGTGCCAAGAACTGAAGGAAACGTGATTTTGTTCTTTAAAAAGGTACAAAGGAAATGCCAAACAATTATTGGTCAGTGAAATTTCTCACCACTGTGCAAAACTAAGACATTTAACAAGGTCCCATGGCAGACTGGTCAAAACAGTAAAAGTCAATGAGATACAGGGTAATGTGTCAAATTGGACCCAAAGTTGCCTTAGTTTAAAGAAATAAAGAGTAATGGTTGATAACTGCCTCCTGCAAATGGAAAGCTATTTCAAGTGGCATCTGTAGGACTTGGTGTTGGGACCCTGCTGTTTCTTTTATACGCTAACTATTTGGACTTAAACAGAAGAGGGGGTACAATTAGGAAATCTGTACAATTCAGCTCTGGGGACCCTTCTGAGGACCCTAATTTGTTAACTCTGATTTTTCTTCACAGATGCTGCCAGACCTGCTGAACTTTTCCAGCAACTTCTGCTTTTCTTTCTGATTTACAGCATCAGCAGTTCTTTTGGTTTTTTTTACAAAAACAGGCCAGTTGTGGATAGCATAGAGGGTAGTGTAAGCTCAAAACCTCATTCATCACAACCTGGCTTGGAGTTTGTTTCTCTCATGCATCCAGTGTTCTATCTCCTGTCATCTCCTCACAGTAGATCTACTGCTTTTGCTATCCATGCCTCAGGTTCACTTTGTACATTCACTCAGCTTATTAGCAGCAATCATAGAAGAGACAAAGCCTCTAGGTGGAGAGTTGGGGCATTTCAGAACCATACTTGCCTGTATTTGCATCACTGTTTACACGTCAGATAAAATGCTATTGTGGGCCATTGTCTGGCAATACTGACTAGAAGGTCAAGTGCAATGGATGTATGGGAAATCTACAATCTCCTCAAGTCACACATGATCCTGAGTTGAAAGTATGTTACTGGTTCCTTCACTGTTACCAGGTCAAGTTTATGAAACTCCCTGTTTAACAAGCCTGGGAGCATACACACACCTCAATGACTGAAGTGATTCAAGGAGGTATCTTACCAATACTTTCTGAAGGACAACTAGGGATGGGCAATAAGTGCCGAGCCAGCAACACCCATCCTGTGAATGATTAAAATGTCCAAAGTTAGAGTCTTGAATATAATTAATGTCCCAAGCATTGATTCTTCAAGGAAGGAATTCCGGCCAGTCTACTTAATTCATTTTCATAGTAATGGTGCAATGAACGTTCATAAGATTAATTCCTTAATTAGTGGACCAACTTAAGACAAGGCTTCAGCAACCACCGGAATGGAAAAGAGACCTCAAAAGTCTGCCTCCCACATCCTAGACTCATATTTGGAGCATAAGTTGCATGAGATTGGAGGAATTAAAATGAGGTAATGTTTGTCAAGGAACGAAGGAAGAAGCAAAGCAAGTCTCCAATCAAGTAAGTATTCATGGAATTGAGAAGCAAGCATGTAAACTTGGAGACAGTGACCTAAGCAGATCAAATCCCTTGGCAAGGTATATCAGACATGAAAATACTGGATTTGCAACATAGCAAAGTTAAAACATTCGATAACCCTCAAATTTGGCCAACTGTTCCTGACTAGACATCATGAATAACAGTAATCAAACACCATGTTTATTAATTAAAATTATTTTTAATACTGTAACTTCAGTAGAGCAAAATGGAACAACCAATCTAATTAACGTGTAAGATTTAAACCCAATTTTCTTCAAAGGTCACTCCCACTTCCACACAGCACAGTTAAGGGATAAATTAGAAGAAAGAAAACGAGTGTTGGAACTGGCCAGTTCAATAACAATTTCAACAACGAATATGAAGCCTTTATGAAAATTTTAAAACATGAATTGTGTTACAAGCACTTAGGATTGTATCTTGTTTAAATCCAAAGTCACTGGTCAACGTGAACAACATCCAGCAGGCTTGAGGAGTATTTACTTATTTCTAAAAAATTGCAATTCTTTTCCCAGAACAGTCAACTATTTAATTGACTATAAAACTAAAGAGAGTAAAACTCAAACACAGCTGCCCAATCCAGCAGATTCAGAGCACACTGCCTTTTGACCAAAAAACCCAGTTTAATCTATGATTTTTTTTCCTCCTTGGTCAACATTTTGGCCCATATCCCTCTAAACCCTTCCTATTTATATACCTATCCAGATGCTGTTTAAATGTTGTAACTGGACCTGCCTCTACCACTTCCTCTGGCTGCTCACTCCACACACAGCCACCCTCTGTATGAAAAAGTTGCCCCTTAGGTCCTTTTTAAATCTTTCCCTTTCTCACCTTACACCTAATCTCTCCAGTTTTCAGCTCCCCTACCCCGGGAGAAGACCTTGTCTATTTACCATATCCATACCCCTCATGATTTTATAAATCTTAATAAGATTAGCCCTCGGCCTCCAGTGCAATGATAGATATTACACATCTACAGTATATAGCATATAATTTGCTTTTAATTACCAAAATGTAATATAGCAAAAATAAACTGCAATCAAATAAATTATATATTGAGAAGTTTGATGATGCAATGATAAATAAATTCTCTGCAAACTGTTTCAATATACAGTGGTAGGCTTCGCATTAGAAAGCTAAGGATGCTTTCAGATATTCTAATCATTCTAATGATAATTCTGATTGCTTTACTTAAATTTCACTGAAATAACTTGTTTTCGAAAACTCCTGTGAATCTTAATGGAATTCAATGACTTTGCTGGAGCACCTAGAAAAATGACCAGTACACCAATATTGTCTTTTGGTGGGAAAAGATTCTCACTTGGAAATAACTGTGCAATATCATACAACCATTTAAAATTTTAATCAAATTCCCCATTGTGATTAAGGTATTAATCCCCTTATTCTCATTTGGTTAGAGCTGCCATACAACTAGCAAATGTATTATTCAATACATATCAGTGCAAATTGTGTATTGCACTGTGTATTTAAGAATTTTTAATTGTTTCATGAACTATTTTTCCTGTGACAATAAGTAAAACAATCCTGGAATACTGAAGAATGAACATTTTCATTCAAAACACCTCGAACTCTTAACCAGCTTGGTTATGCCTTTTAACACTTGCCTTGCAAAGGCTGACACAGTGGTGATGTAGCAGTTTTCATTATCTGATCCCTTAAGTTCTGTAGTGCTCTCTCATTCTTGAGCATCTCCCATTTTCCACAACCTTCAAGCAAGATCCTGGTCTTACCCTGCCCTCTCAAAGATATATTTTTTACTTCCTGTAATATCTTCTCCATCAACTCATGTTCTCATCTTCTCTAAATTACTCTCTCCATGTAAACTTCTTAACCCATATTCACAGTGATCTTCTTAACTTTGCTATCTCACGTGGCCATGTTATTCTCATAATAGTCAATCAGATAATGATACAAATCCTATTATCATTATCCACCCATACTCTTTTTCTATGCCATGATCCTCTTGTCTGTAGTAACCATTTCTGGAAGAAAAACACAATTCACTTACACATTTACAACTATCTAGTCTTCAGTCTCTAATTGTCACATTTCTGGAGTTACTAATTTGTTCAACCACACTTCACTTCCACCTTTGATTCACTAGTCTGAATAAAACCATTGTTCCTCCACACCCTGACTGTTCCCTTGGTAAAGCTCTCATCCATATTCCTTTAAGCCCAAAAGAGACAGACTTCAATATAATTTGGTAGCCAACTGGTTTAGTCATCCAATACCACATCTTCTTTCTTTAAATTTCACTGTCAGAATGCAGGCATTGCTGGTTGGGCCAGCATTCATTGTCAGTCTCTAATTGCCCTTGAAAGTGGTGGTAGTGAGCTGCTTTCTTGAACCACTACAGTCTATTTTGTGTACACATATGCACAATAACATTAGTGAAGGAGTTCCAGCATTCTGACCCAGCTACATTGAAAGAACAGCAATATATTTCCAAATTAGGATAGCAAGTGACTTGGAAGGAATTTGGTATTCCTGTGCTGTCCTTGTCCATCTGGATAGCAGTGGTGGAGGATTTGGAAGGCGATGTCTCAAGAGCCTTGGTCAAAAGGTTGCACTCGTAACTCTGCCAAACAGACAGGTCATTCCAACTCAACTGCCCACATCTAAACTTACATTGAGTATTGTTCACCTATCACCTATCACCCATATGCTCACTGATCTACATGGTTAGTTCAAATTCCTCCATCTCATCTCCATTCTTCAAATTCTGGTCTTGAGATTGTTATTTTTATTCCTGTACTGGTAGCCACACCTGCATCTATGTGAGGTTCAAGCATTAAAATTATCTCGCTACACCACTCCACTTCTTGACTTCTTTCTTCATTAGAGGCTGATATGACTTGGTTTTTGAGATGTTTTAATGCAAAACTGTTATATAAATGTAAATTGTTCATGGCATTAACTTGTTGAAATGTGTACAAACTTGGAAGCGCATCAGAATAATTATACCAAGCGCTGGGAGCATGAGTAACAGCCCATCTCAAAACAAAATCATTTACTAGCTGCCTGGATTTCCTTTTCATCAGCAATGACGTAGTTTGATCATGTTGGAGAGAAAATAGAATTTAATTATGCCAAAAAAACTCTTGTTTCACTGATAAATCCATTCTCTGCACAAGCTGTTGAAGCATGGCTTTTCTAATTGAAAATAATATTTTGATGATGGAAGAATTTTCTAGGGAAATTCCAGCTATGTTGTATACTTAAATTGTCAGATATTTAGCAAAAAACACAATTTTAAAAAATGTTAGTGTGGTGGTTAGTCAAGGAAACCAAATTATGCCTGCCACCTGTGAATTCACACAAATAAAACCTATTCTATATTTTGCACATTCTATGCATTACAATATCCACTTTCATCCATAATTCAAGGAATGTGCTTAATCTCATTATCTTTGCTAAGATTCTGAGGCACTGCATTGAAAAGATATCATAAACTACCAAATATTAATTTGAACAGTGATACAAAGAAAAGAAACAGATTCAGAATTTTATGAGGTAATGAATTCCTGATGAAGGGCCTTTGCCCAAAACATCGATTCTCCTGTTCCTCGGATGCTTCCTGACTTGCTGTGCTTTTCCAGCACCACTCTCTCGACTCTAATCTCTGGTATCTGCAATCACAACCACCTTCTATCCTCAACATCCTTCAAATACTTCAGCAGATGGTTCTAAAATTCTCCCGATAATAAAGCAATCACTTCCAAACCTGAAGTAACATTGCAGTTCAACTCCATCAGCATTCAGTGGTTCCAGCACACTTACTTTGTGATAAACTTAAACATGACTTGAAACTAAATAATGCTCAACAGCTTAACACATCTCCAACTGGAAATGAAAGATAAAAGCATCACAAATAATTCAGTTGAACAAGCAGTAAAGCATGGATCCTAAAACTGATGATACAATCTTAGGTATCAATTAAACCACCATTCCATTGAGAACCTCTTCTTACTGGTTTTGCCATTCAGTAAGGGAATGGCCCAGTATCGGTTGCTGTCACTGATAGGCTAAATGTTTAATAACAGCTCTTCTTCAGATGAAGCTGGGCTTTTGCCCGTGTCCTTTCTGACCTTGTAGATTTTCCTTTTACTCTCTGGTTTCTGTACTTTGACTCTAGATCATTCATTTTTCTTTCTCAAACATGTCTGTTAAATATGCCCTTTTTTGCCATAGATTCTGCATACAGCTTCTTTATACCAGCAATTTGCTGCAGAATGACTAATTTTCCACAGCAATGACAATTTTGAATTTGCATTGGTGGTTATCGCTCAGCTTCCGATTTGTGAACTCTCTTGTTCAAGTTGACTTGTTGAGCTTCCTTTGTTGCCAGATCCATCAAGACCTCTATTTACAGTGCTTTCTTTAAATTTAGGTTCCTCTGCGTTAGTGATCTTTTCTGATTGTTTTGCAACTTAAACCATGCACTAGCTGGTCTTGACAGCATCATTTAAGTTGTCTCTGAATTCACAAAATTTTACTAACTACTTTAAAATATTCACGAATTGGGAGATTTGCCATCCCGCTGGAGGCATTTGTGGAATCTGAATGTTTCAGTAATCATGATGAGTTTTGGAAGAAACTGGTTTTGTAGGCTTCTTTATAAGTTAGGGAACCCACATTCAGCCAAACTCCTCAGGAAGTTAAAAGACTCTTCCTCCTCCCACCCCCTTTATACTCAAGGATGACTATATCTGTTTTTTTTCCACCTCGAACAAACAAAGGAATCTCTTTCTGTTGAAGTTCCAGCTCTCTGCATTTTCATAATATGGTCCCATGGAGCCAAAAATTCCACTTTAAAAAAAAGAAACGCGAAGGGCATGCAGAGCAAAATGTACCAAAAAAACCAATGAACAAAGAGACCTTGGAGTGCATGTTCACAGTTCCTTGAAAGTGGAGTTGCAGGTAGATAGGATAGGGAAGGCGGTGTTTGGTATGCTTTCATTTACTGGTCAGTGCATCAAGTATAGGAGTTGGGAGCTCATGTTGCAGCTGTACAAGACATTGGTCAGGCTATTGTTGGAATAGTGTGTGCAATTCTGGTTTACTTCCTATTGAAAGGATGTTGTGAAACTTGAAATGGTTCAGCAAAGATTTACAAGGATGTTGCCAGGGTTGGAGGATTTGAGGAATAAGGGGATGCTGAATAAGCTGGGGTTGTTTTCCCTGGAGCATGGGAGGCTGAGGGGTGACCTACAGAGGTCTATAAAATCATGATGGGCATGGATAGGTAACTAGACAAGGTCTTTTCCCTGAGGTGGGGGAGTCCAGAACCAAAGGGTATAGGTTTAGGATGAGAGAACAAATATATAAAGGGGACCTAAGGGACAACTTTTTCATGCAGAGTGTGTATGGAATGAGGTGTCAGAGGAAGTGGTGGAGGGTGGTCCAATTACAGCATTGAAAAGGATTCTGGATGGATATATGAATAGCAAGAGCTTAGAGGGACATGGGCCGGGTGCTGGCAAATTGGACTAGATGAAGTTAGGATATCTGTTGAGCATGGACGAGTTGGACCGAAGGGTCTGTTTCCATGCTGTACATCTGTATGACTCTAATCTTTTAGTACTTCCTTACTTCTTCACATTTAAAGCAAAGTATTCCTGAGGCTGCTGGCTTCTTTTCCTAGTCCACACCTCTAGTTCAGAAAATTCTCCTCCACGTAGAGCACTCATTATTCAGTGTTCCTTCAAGGAAGAATATATTGAAAGCTTCTTCTCCACTGTTCACTTGCTCCCTGGTTATTGACTGTACCTTCTTCAGTGCAGTGGAGTCTTCGTATTTTTCTCCAAGATTTGCAGTTAGACCATGAGTACTTTTATTTTTCTCAATGATGAATGGTCAGCTGACCCAGTGGATTTCAAAGTGGTTTTTATTCTTGTCTTTAGTTTTTTTAGTGTTACAATTTAAAGTCTAGCAGACCAAGTGTTTAGCAAGATTTAGGTGTTCACTTTGCAGGTAGCAAGGTTAGATGAAGCTATTTCCAACCCAAAATGGCCTGTCTTCATGTTGTGTAATCAAACTCAAAGAGACAGTCCACCACACTTATCAAATACACAACATACAAGAGTCTTGACATAGTCCAACATTCAACCTGATTGCTTCTACACGTGGTATGATTCACTCCCTCTGCCAATGATTAGTAGCAGCACTGTATATCATCTACAAGGTGCACCACAGAAATTCTCCAAAGCTTCTTCAGCAGATCCTTCTAAACATCCCGTCACTACCAACTAGAAGGACAAGGGCAACAGATGCATGGAGACATCATCACCTATCAAATGCTCATCAAGCTACTCACCATCTTGATTTGAAAATATATCACCTTTTCATCATTTTTGCTAAGTCAAGTCCTGGAACATCCTCTCTAACAGCGTTTTGGGTGAATCTATAACAAATGAACTGCAGTGGCTCAATAATGTGGTACATCACCACCTTCAAGGGTAATTAGGGATGTGCAAAAAATGTGTATCTACGCAGCAAAGTTACATCTCCTGAATAGAGTTAATTAACAAAAAACTTCAAGACATTTTGCCAAGGCTTTTTACCTTGCATATGTCAGGAAATTCACATGAATATCAATTCAAGGGGCAAATCAACATTTATATTGCAATGAGAGGAGACAGCTGACTGATTGGCAGAGATGTTGCCACAGAAGACGCACCAATTATTGATCATTGTTAACTGTCAGGTCAATTTGACTCCCCATAACAGAAGTGGTCATATTTGTCATAAGGCAATATTGTGCATGAGGATCTGACTTCAGTGTTTAACCTGTCTTTAATTATTTCATAGAAAATGAGTTTTCCTTCTACCATATATCCAGCTATAAGTATTTTATCCATTTGGTTTTGGAAATATTAAATAATAGGGTTGACTGCAATTTGGACCCCCTAAATAAATCAGGATCATAATGTTAAATTTACATTTCTGACCATACTAATGCAATATTTGAGTCACTACTGGGTGCCCCCCCCCCCTTCCAACTCAACAACAGCCTAATTACCACATATAATAAGGTCCGATATTGTCAATAGTACCTCAATGCACGGCCCACTAAGTTAACCCAGCCAGAATACAGGCTTTCGAGAAAACCAAACAAATAATTACTTGTGAGACACAATGAAAATCGATGATACTGCCCAAGGTATTTTTAGAATAATTTGGTCCTTTCACCTCAAACGACCTCCCTGGTAGTTGAGTCAGCCTTCCTGCCACTTTGATGTACCACAGACCTAGAGCAAGTCAGCTGCCAACACAGTGCTTTCAACCCACAGACCTAGAGCAAGTCAGCTGCCAGTACAGTGCTTTCAACCCACAGTCTGCCTTATCTATACCTGAATTTAAAATGAAACCCAATAATCAAATGGTGAACTATACAATTTCATTCAGTAAATCCTTTATCTTGAAATAAAACAAAAATGTTGAAAGTATACAACCCGACAATAAGGTATACAGAGAAAAGGTAAATGTTTGGGGTGAAACTCAGTTCTGAAGGGCAGACAACTGAATTGTTAACTTGTCTTTTTTCATTGCAGATGATGACTGACTTTTTATGTATTGCTGTCATGTCTGTTCTTATTTCAAAACAAAGATTGCAAATGTGGAATCTCGCTTTTTCTTTCTACTTGTGCAAAAAAAAGGGTTACATGAACCCAGCTGATGCATTTTCAGGAGTAATGTTCTGACATCAGTGTGGAAATTATTAGGTTATATATTTTTTACCAATTGTGATCCAGTGGAGGAGCATTTGGAGGCAGAGTTGGAACTCATTAATGGCTTTAATACCTGACAATGCTCAAAGTGGAGATTCTGTCCTGTGTATCTGCAGAAAGATCATAAAGTTTCTAACAAATAATATTATATGACAGTGAACTATCATGTACTGCTTTTACATTAAAGAGGAGTGGAAGACTGAAAATGTTAAAAGGATACACCAGGCAACTACAAGTTAACAGTTTAATTTGTTTGCAGCAATAGGTTTAGGCCCAGAATTTCACTCCTTGAACCAGGAAATGGGAGTTGAGAAATCATGTGGTTTGCCACGTCATATCAAAAGGAACTTATCCAAATGGCAGGAGCTTCATTCCGGGATGGGTTGCAATCACAGATGCAGGTTGGAAACAGTTACATAGACTGCCAAAATGGTGAAGGCAGATTCCTCAAACCTAAAGCCCTGCTCAGTTCCTTGAGACTTTGTCCAATTGTTCTGTTAAATATTAGGCCATCTGGTGAGAGTTTGCTTTCCAGCAGGGTAGTAACAGAGTAAAAAGTAAACTATTAGATTACAAACAGCAGCATGTCATCTAATTCTCACTCACTCATCCTCAGCCAGCATGTCCCTTCCATACCATCACATGGCTTTCATCTATCCACACTGACTCTCACATTCTCTCTATTGGTCCCTTATAGACCGCCCGACAAATTATAAACTTCAGACAATGCATTTTGCCTTTACACCCTCCCGTCAATTTACGGCATATTTACTATGGGAAGAACACGGGAGTCATTTTGAGACAAGAAAAATTCTAAATCTCAATTAAAGCCCTTACTATTAAAAACACTCCCATTTGTAAAAGCCAATTAAATAAATTATATAATTAATCCTTCGTAAAATAAAGATAAATTCATTATCTCATATCAATGGCAGCCGATCGCTGAATTCTCTCATTGAGATTTAATTGAACTGTGTCAGTTAGACACTTTGAGATATATTAGCTTGTAGCAAGAAACCAAGTGTTAATAATAACAACGATTCTTCGGGGGCAATGTGAACAAATGGTTTATGTTTTAGACTGATAGTTACAAAAAAGTCTGTTCTATCCCTGAGACAGGTAGCCTATTGTTAATTTTTAAAGGGCTTGGGCTTAAATAATTTCACAGTTTAACAGTTTTATAGATCTCATCCATCCTGAAGAAATTTATGACGAGTCAAATTTGTTACATGCTGACTTACAGATTAAGATCCTTGCTACAGAAAAATGAGGTTCATTTCAACTCAGCATCAAGTCCCAAAAGCCCTGATAATTTCCAGTTTCTCTCATGTGAAAGTCTAACCTTTGTCCCTTTCCTCTATAATGAAAATAAGTTCTGCCAGAAATGGGGAAATATTTCCAGATCTAGGTAGGAAACTTTAAAGAGAGACTCTGAAAATCTGGACTATAAAGTGAATGGCTAAGTTGTGTAAAAGAAATCTTGTGGATAGGAGTATTCACCATTATATGAAAACTTTTTGTTGTGAAGCTAAATTTTCTTGACTAAAATAATTGCTAATACAGTAAAACCAAAATGTAATAAGCAATAAACCTCGATTGCAATGTTCATTAAACCATGGGGAGGCTTCATATTTGTTGTAATGATGTAAGTTCAATTAGAGTAATTTTAATATTTACAATGGTGTAAAACTTGTTATATTGGATAAACCTCTAACTATATACTGGGCTTCATTTTTCTTCAGTGTTGACAAAAAAGAAAATGGAGTGTGGTATATTGAGTGGCCATCTTACACCAACTCTAACAGTTAAATTTACTTCCAATGATGATCTAGTTGCAGGGCCATTTACATGGAAGAAAGAAAGTGACGACAACCACTCATTCAGCAGTTCAAAAGAAAACAAAAACAAGGTATTTAGCTGACCATCAAGAGTTTTTCACATCACAATCTTAATTTAAATTTATTCAGAAATAAAAGATACAATTTCAGATGTAAAGGACAATAACATTTCTCCTTGATTTTCATAATAATCTAAAACTTCAGCATATCAATCATCTATGACCAATTCTAACTCACAGAATACATTACAGTATTATTAATACATAACATTCAAATCAGTCTATCAAGGTGAACATCGAGTTCATTTTTTTCACAGTAGCTTCATGTAAGAAAATTTAAAGTAAATATCAGTTGCAGTTGATAATCAAGATTAATACAGACATCATGGAAGAAAACTTAGCAAATTTGGGAGAGGATAAAGAGACTATTGATTTGTATGTAAGTTAGTTTGCTAAGCTTGAAGCTTCAAGCTCAGCAAGCTAATTTATCTTCTCAAAAATCATGAAGACTATTGATTTGATTAGGAATTACAAAGGGGATTAAAAAACATTTCTCTGTAAACTTAAGGTACCAAAACAGTTGTCAAAAGGAATTGAAATTGATTCAGGACCAAAACTGATGTCTATTTGTTGAGGCAGAGGGTTCATCTAACATGCTAAATTATTACTCTATATTTTTATGCACTAAAGAGGATTCTGACAGAAAAGGAGGCAGTAGGCATTGGAAGAAAGAAATTACTTCTGAGATCAACAGTTCTCAAAGTAGAAGAGTCACTGATCCAGATAAAATATACCTTCAGTTTCTATGAAAAAGAATGTTGAAAACACCATGAGGTTCTAACCCCAACCTTCCACTGATTGGTGGCACAGGAGCTCAATGGTTAGCACTGCTGCCTGACAGCACAAAAAAACCAGGTTCAATTTCATTCTCGGTCAACTGACTGTGTGTAGTTTATATGTTCTCCTGTCTGTGTGGGTTTCCTCCAGATGCTCCAGTTTTCTCCCATAGTCCAAAGATATGCAGATTAGGTGGATTGGCCATGACAATTTGCCCTGCAGTGTCCAAGGATGTGTAGGTTAGGTGCATGAGCCATGGGAAATGCAAGGTTACAGAGATTTGGGTGGAGTTGGGTGGGATTCTCTTTGAATCCAAACCATATTGCAAGGTGTCATGAGTGGAGTATCAGAGGAAGGATTGCAAATGTTACACCAGATTCAAGGTGTAATCAGCTCACCCTGGTTTGTCCCTAATCAGACGGACTTCCATTTTTAACCTCATCAACCTGTATGGGCCTTTCAATAATTCCCATCAAGAACATCCAGGATTGTTGTGGTTTGTGTGCTCTCCACAACACAACAATGAAAAGATGATTGGAGGTGGCACAGGGAGAAGGTGGAGAGCTGTCAGCACCCACAGAGGAAGAGGAAAATCTGATGTGGTGTTGGCAGCTGCAATCACACACCTGGTTGCTAGAGAAACCCATGACTAGCTTATGCAGAAATGTCTCATCCAAGAAGTGTGATTTCAACAATTGATGCCTTCTATCAAGATCCTTGTGGAAGCCATCAAGTACAAGGACAATTCATTATCAAGGCAAGAAACTGCTTGTGAGGCTGAATGGCAAATGGCAAAGGAAAAGAAATGTGGTAGTTTTGAAAAGTGACCACTGCCAAGTACTCATTCTTCCTTTTCCCGCTCAGTCTTTTCCTGTTAACCAGGAGTGAGGGAGCAGTTTTGCTCGATCATTAGTTACTGGGCAGCCAGTGTTCAGGCCACTGGTATGGCACAGGGTGTACTCAGTGGCCTGTAATTTTTGATTCTCAGGGGTTGACCACATTTTCCATATGGATAATCATCAGCATAAATAGCAAATGTATCCGCACTCTTGCTAACGATGAGTTTCTCATGCTCTGCAAAGATTCCCAATGCCTCAGGAGACAATTTCATTTGTGGTTTCACAAATTTTCTTTCATTCCTGATTCAGAAACTCAGCATATGTATCAAGTTGAGCAGACCTCGAAATGTCCTGTGTGGTCTGAAGTGGACATTGTTTTGCTGTCTCCAGCAACTTTCCTGCGTGTGATGCTCTCCTCCCCATGTGCAACCTTTTCTGGATGAGAAGCAGCATGTGCACCTTGCTGGTGCAGCATGTGCAGATTCTTCCTCAACTTTTCCATTACGATCCAAGATGGACTTGTATAACATTAAAGACTTGAATTATTGCTGAAAGGTGAAGTAGACAAACTTCAAATAATGCAGATCATGAAATCTCATAGTGCTGACATCAATGAAATAGGAGTGACAGGAATAAAGTGGGGAAATGAACAGTTACATAAACAGATTGGACAGGAACACAGGTAATCAAAACTAATTGGGTTGACAGACAGGGCAAGTAAGTTGAGAATATGTAAATTTTAGAACATGAGAAATAGGAGCAGAAGTAGGTGATCAGGCTCATAATACCATGGCTGACCTTTCCGTGGTTGCCAGGCATCAAGTGGTCTCTATCCTCTTAGAAGGCGGCAAGGATCCTCTCCCCGTAATGAGAAAGGAGGTAAATGTAGGCATCTCACCTGCCTTATGGAGTCATTTTCTTCCTGGAATGAGACCGAGAGAGAGAGATGGAACAAGATGAAAGTGGCTGGCACAACTGTTCGTGCTATTGCAGTAGAAATAATACAATGGGACAAAGGGGTGAGCCAAAGTAATGAGTAGGTAGTGCAGAGGCCTTGCTGCATTAGTGTATGTGGGTGCGCATGTGTGGGTGGTTGCTGAGTGTGAGTGAAAGAATATATTGTTAGCAATGAGAATGGCAGAGCATGATGGGAAGAGAGTTCAGTGGCAGAGTTAGAATGATTATGAAGTAGAAGAGAGAAGTTGATGACGCTCATTGGCGCTCATGGTCAATAACTTTCGGGTGTTTGTCTGGTTTGTGGTTGACCTGGGTAACAACCTCTGGGCAGGATTTGGTGCTGTGGTGTCCTCTGGCAGTCCTAAAGTAAAAAGGCAGACCTCATCAGCATCACTCTATCAGTAAAGTGAGGATATTTCTCAGCCTTTTATACCAATTCCTTGTGCACACAGAAACAGTAAGGGATCAACTGTGGACTGAGCTTATGTACGATTGTGCTTTTAAACTTTGTGTCAGCACCAGGAATCTTGGGAGGTACTAGCCCTCATAAGACCATAAGACATAAGAGCAAAGATTAGGCCATTCAGCCTATTGAATCTGCCCATCATGATTTCTCAACCCCATTCTCCCACTTTATCCCTGTAACCGATGATCTTCTTGATACTCAAGAACCTATCTATTGTAGTCATAAATATACTCAATGATCTGGCCTCCACAGCCTTCTGTGGCAATGAATTCCACAGATTCACCACTCTCTTGCTAAAGAGATTTCTCCTTATCCCAGTGTGAAAAAGATCTTCCCTTTACTTTAAGGCTATGCCCTTGGTCCTAGTGTCTTCCCAACATCTACTCTGTCCAGATCATTCAGTATTCTGTATGTTTCAATTAGACCCCCCCACATCCTTCTAAACTCCATAGAGTATAATCCCAGAGTCCTCAACATTCCTCATCTGTTAAGTTTTTCATTTCTGGGACCATTCTCATAAACCTCCTGCGAACACGCATCAGGGCCAGTATATCCTTCCTGATGTATAGGGCCCAAAGCGGTGTACAATACTCTGAATGTGGTCTGACCAGAGCCTCAGAGGTACATCCCTATTTTTATATTCAAGTCCTCTCAAATTAAATGCCACCATTGCATGTGCCTTCTTAACTACTGACTCAACCTGCAAGTTTACCTTGAAAGAATCCTGGACTTGAACTCTGAAGTCTCTTTGAACTTCAGATTTCTGAATTTTCTCCCCATTTCAAAAGAAATAGTCCATGTCTCTATTCTTCCTAACAAAGTGCAGGACCACACACTTTCCCACATTGTATTCCATCTGCCATTTCTTTGCCCACTCTCCTAATCTGTCAGAATCCTTCTGTAGCACCTGTCTCCTCACTGCTACCTGTCCCTCTACCTATCTTTGTATCGCCTGCAAACTTAGCCAGAATGCCCTCAGTTCCTTCATCTAGGTATTAATGAATAAAGCAAAATGTTGTGGTCTCAACACTAAGCCTTGCGGAACACCACTTGTCATTGGCTGCCATCCTGAGAAGGACCCTTTTCTCCCCACTTTCTACCAGACAGCCAAGCTTCTACCTTGGTCACACCTTGCCTCAGACACCATGGGCAATTTAGTCAGTAGCTCCTGTGCGGCACCTTGTCAAAGACCTTCATGAAGTCTAGGTAGATAACATCCACTGACTCTCGTTGGTCTAATCTGCCCATTACTTCTTCAAAGAATTCTAGCAGATTTGTAAGGCCTGACCTCCCCTTGATGAAACCTTGCTGAGTTTGCCCTATTTTACCATACACTTTCAAGTATTCAGAAAACTCATCCTTCACAAATGGATTCCAGGATCTTTTCCATGACTGAAGTTAGGCTAATCAGTCTGTAAATTTCCATCTTTTGCCTTACTCCCTTTTTTAAACAGGAGTGTCATGTTAGCAATTTTCTAGTTCTCTGGGACCTTCCCTTACTTTAGCTATTCCTGAAAGCTCACCACTAATGCCTTCACTCTCTTTGGTTATCTCCCTTAGAACTCTGGGGTGTATTTCACCTTCAGGCCATTCAGTTTTTCTAGCACCATCTCCTTGGTGATGGCCACCAAACTGAGCTCAGCCCCCTCACTCTCTTGAATTTTTGGGATATTACTCATGCCTTCCTCTGACATTACTCAGAATTCAGTTCCTCAGACACTTCCTTGTCCACTACTATCTCCCTAGTGTCATTTTTCAGCAGCCCAAAGTCCACTTTTTTCCTCTCTTTTGCCCTTTTTTATATCTAAAGAAACTCTTATAGTCTTCCTTGATATTACTAGCTAGCTTACCCTCATATTTAATCTTCTCCTCCTCCTCATTTCTTTTTTTTTGGCCTCCGTTGGTCTTTGTAAGCTTCCCAATCCTCTGCCCTTAACCACATTACATGCTTTCTCTTTTGTTTTAATGCTATCCCTGACTTCCCTAGTCAGCCATGGTTGCCTCATCCTCCCTGTACCATGCTTCTTTTTACTTGGGACGAATCTCTGCTGTGTCTCCTGAATTACTCCTGGAAACTTGTCATTGCTGATCCCCTGTCTTTCATGCTGGGCTCCTCTCCTAGTCAATTCTACTCAGCTCCTCCCTTATTTGTAGTTGCCTTTATTTAGCTGCAATACCGTTATCTCTGATTCTATTTCTCCCCCTCAAACTGCAGAGTAAATTCTATAATATTATGATCACTGCGTCCTAAGGGTTCTTTCATCTTAAGATCTCTCATCAAGTCTGCCTCATTGCACAACACAAAATCCAGTATCGCCCCTTCCCTTGTGGGTTCCACCATAAGCTGCTCCAAAAAGCCATCTTGTAGACATTCCACAAATTCCATTTTCCCAGTCAACCTGCATATTGAAATCCCACAGGATCACTGTAACTTTGCCTTTCCTACACATTTTTCCAATATCCTGGTGTATCTTGCATCACAGTTCCTGACTACTATTTGGTGGCCTATACGCAACTTCAAATTTTTTTGACCTTTGTGCTTTCTTAATTCAACCCACACAGATTCTACACCATCTGACTGTAAGTCATTTCTTACTACTGATTTAATTTCATTTCTTACTAATAAGGCAACCCCGTCCTCTCTGCCCACCTATGCATCTTTTCAATAGGATGTATATCCTTCAGCTCCCAATCCTGATCACACCACCTCCCCCACCACCATGAGCCCCCGCAGCCACGTTTCTGTGATGCCTACCACGTAACACCCTGTGCCAATTTTGATTTGTGCCACCAGCTCATTTATCTTATTCCTTGTATGGAGTGCATTCAGATATAACACCTTCAGTCCTGCATTAATGTTCTCTTCTCACTGTCATTTGTTTGTCCAGTGGGCTTGAAGTTTGATTGCTAACCCTTTCCGTATGCTCTGTTCTATTTGTGTCTGTGCTGGAGATTTTAATGGCCTCTCCAGAGTTCTGCACTCTTACCTCCTTCTTTAAATTCAGGTTTTCTGATTTCCTCTCCCTCCTAGGGCAGCACAGTGACTCAGTGGTTAGCACTGCTGTCTCATATTAAACCCGGATCCATGGCAGTTCCTGCCTCGGGCGATTGTTTGTGTGGAGTTTCCACATTCTCCCCATATCTGCCTCAGCTTCCTTCGGGTGCTCCGGTTTCCCCTCTCAGTCCAAACATGCGCTGGCCAGGTGAACTGGCCATGCTAAATTGCCCATAGTGTTAGGTGTATAAGTCAGGGGTAAAGGTAAGGTGGGGGAAATGAGTCTGGGTGGTTTGCTCTTTGGAAAGTCAATGTGCACTTGTTGGGCCGAAGGGCCTCTTTCCATATTGTAGGGTATCTAATCTATTTAGTTTAAAGCCATCCCCCACCCTATCCATTTAGTTTAAAGACCTGTCTACAGCCATAGTTATGTGATTTGCTCGGACTTGGTCCCAGCACAGTTCAAATGAAGACCATCCCATTGGAACAGGCCCCTTCTTCCCCGGTACTGCTGCTGATGTCCCATGTATTCAAACCCATTTCTCCCACACCAATCTTGGAGTCAAGCATTTGCTATGTGCCAATTAGCTCATGGCTCAGGTAGTAATCCAGACAGTATTATCTTCTTGGTTCTGCTTTTCAATGTAGTTCTGAGCTGTTCTTACTCCCTTAGCAGAACCTCTGCCCTAGTTTCACCTATTCACTGGTACCTACGTGGACCATGATCAATGGATAGGAATGGGATACGCTCAACTTATCAATCTGACATGCCATAACTAAAAACCGCAATGTCCTTCTTAGAAGACAGTCACATGGCATGATTGATAGAGTACCCTCCATCATCCGCACTTCCCCAGAGTGGAGAAACTACACCAGGTTCTTCGCAGCCTTCAACATGTGATCAATGACGATGAGCATTCCACAATGATCACCCCTACACCTCCACTTCTCACATCCAAACAACCGCCAAACCTTAAAAAGGCCATCATTTGAGCAAACATTGATGCTACCATCACATGTGGGGATATAATCCACCATGTACAAGTCGAAAAGTGTGGTGCTGGAAAAGCAAGCAGTTCTGGCAGCATCCGAGGAGCAAGAGAGTCGACATTTTGGGCATCAGGAATGTTATGTACAAGGTGGATACTCATTTGACTTGGCCAATATGGTCTACCTCATACACTGCAGGCAGGATGCCAGAGGCATGGTATATTGCCGAGACCATGAAGATACTACAACAACAGTTAAACGGATACTGCACAACAATCGCCAGATAGGAGTGTTCCCTCCCAGTCAGGGAACACTTCAGCAGTCAAAGACATTCAGCTTCCAATCTTTGGGTAAATGTCCTGCAAGGCAGCCTTTGAGATACACAACAATGCAGAATCACTGAGCAGAAACTGATAGCCAAGTTCTGTACGCATGAAGGCAGCCTCAACCATGATCTCGGGTTCATGTCGTGCTATGTGACCCCAGCATACTATTCTGCATCTGTACCATTTTTACTGTCTTGTTTTGACATTATCACCTTGATAACATATGACCTTTCTACATTAGTAATAAGTAATCCAAAACTGTGCAAAATAATTATGGTATGACCCTCATCATGCAACTCTCTGCACCTCATTTAATCATCTTTTCAGTAAGTTTTTAGTTATTGACACTTTACTCACACCATCTAATTTCCTTGCAGAGGCTTATTATTCAACACTCCACTTATACCACTTGCATAATCTATTGATCTCTCTGCTCATAAATTTGGTGTACTTCCCGCTCACTTCACAGGGCGGCACAGTGGCTCAGTGGCTAGCACTCCTGCCTCACAGCGCCTAGGACATGGGTTCGATTCCAGCCTCTGGCGTCTGTCTGTGTGGAGTTTGTACATTCTCCCCTTGTCAGCGTGGGTTTCCTCCCAGAAACACAGATGTACAGGTTAGGTGAATTCGCCATGCTAAATTGTCCATCATGTTCAGGGAAATGTAGGTTAGGGGTAAATGTAGAGTAACGGGGTTGGGTGGAATATTCTTCAAAGAGTCGATGTGGACTTGTAGGGCCGAAGGACCTGTTTCCACACTGTAGGGATTCTGTGGATTCACTTGACTAAAACTTGTGATTTCAAATAAACCTGTGGGACTATATCCTGGTCATGTGATTTCTGATTTAAGTGTGATAGAGAAGATCATAAGATTCAAAAATGGGAAAACTGGCCAGAGGTATGGTATAATACATGGCAGTTCTAGCTGGGAAATTTCCTTATACTCAAAATCTGCTTTGGTAGTCCCAAAATCACATATCTTGGCCTGGAATAGTGTTGGGGATGAATGCTGGATGGAGTTGGACCTGTCAGATTAGAGACTGGAGACAGATTATAGAGGCAGCCAAATGCAGAAGTGGACTGGTTAGAATATCCTTCTTGATCCTATGGGGCTTTGTCCCAATTATGCTAGAAGATTTTAAAGCTTCTAACCCTCCCCACCCACCCCCTATCGTGACCCTAGTACACCCCGCTTCACCTTGCCAAGTCCATAGTCACTCTGCTATGAGCAGACCTCAAATCTTATGCAGATGAAATGGACTTCTGAGACTCTGATATAGGCCTCACAACAATATATTTCAAATGTTTAAAAAAACCACAGATTCATGAAAATAAAGCTTTTAAATTTCAAATAGTTAATATCTTATAAAAACAAGAGAACTGGTTTCTCCCTTTAATTCTTTAATACTCTCCCTAAGCTATCAACCAAACCTGCCTATCTGCTGAAATAACTGCAGCTTTTGAATTCAGCCAGCATTAATAATTAAACCCTAGAAAAAAACCAAGAAGCACTGTGAAAACTGTTTGAACAGATGTTAAATCAAATAATTACTGCAAAGTTTTTTTTTGAAAAAAGCACTGACTGCAACCAGTTTTTTTAAAAAAAAACAATTTAAAAAGTAGGATTTTTAAAAAAAAATCAGCTTAAGAAATGGACTGTATCTGCTCAAGAACATTTACATTTACTCTTGAAATTCTTAACTGCTAAGCTGTGGTTTCTGGTCTTTGCAACAGCAAAGATAGTGTCTGCTTGAACTAAGCACCAACTTTAAATAACTGAGGTTTTTTTTGCAGCAGAGAACGGCGAGCACTGGGCGGAAGTGAAGTCGGAGAGCAAAGCCGGTCGGGAAGGTAAGTGATTGTTATTTGAGTGAGTGTGTTCTAGACCCCAGGTCTTACAAAGTAGGGGCTCTGTCCCACCATCCTCCTCTAAACTAAGTTAAAAGTCCACAGACTTGCCCCAAAAAGAGGGTCCAAGGAAGTTCCTGTGGATTGAAGTGTGAGGCTTTAGCTCAGGAGTCTTTGACAAGGAGGCTGAGTGAAGAGATTATGCCACAGTTGAAGAGGGTGAAGACATGACTGCCAAGCTGGTTCAGTGTGCTACGTGCTTGATGTGGGAGGTCAATGACTCTGGTGTGTCTGGCTCGTATAAAAGTGTGGAAATGTGTGCATGTTCAGCTACTGACAGAGCATATTGCAGCACTGATGAAAGAACTCGAGGACCTTAGGCACATCTGAGAGAACGAGATCTTTCTGGACAAGACCTTCAGTGAGGTTATTACACCGACCATACCAGAAGAGAGCAGACGATGAGGAAGGCAAAGAGGAGACAGGTGCAAGAGACTGCGGGGGAAGTACCTGTCAGGAACAAGTTGAACATTTTGGAAACAGTAGAGACCGATGACACTGCCAGTCCACGAGGCAGCCAGGTCTGTCAATCAAACGTTGGCGTGGAGACAGAGTGGAAGAGTCAGACATCCCGCAGAGCCTTGGTAATAGGGGACTCCATAGTGAGAGGAACTGACCGGGGTTTTTGTGGCAGCAGACGGGACTTAAGGATGGTGTGTTGCCTTCCTGGTGCCAGGGTGAAAGACATCACAGACAGAGTACAGGAAATCCTCAAGGATGAAGGTGAAGAGCCAGAGGTGGTGGTACATGTCGGCACAAATGATGTTGGGAAGAAGAGGAGGAACATACTAGAGCGGGACTTCAGAGAATGAAGAAGAAGGCTGAAAAGCAAGACGTCCAAGGTTGTTATCTCCGGTTTGCTTCCAGTTCCTCGGGCTGGTGAGGCCAGAAACAGGGAGATAATGGACTTGAACGTGTGCTGGGGAACTAGTGCAGGAAGCAAGGATTTAAATTCTTGGATCACTGGGGTATGTTTTGTGGTAAGCATAAATTATACAAGAGACACGGTTTGCACCTTAATAGGTTAGGGACCAGCATTCTGGCAGGCAGGTTTGCTACTGCAACACAGCTACGTTTAAACTAAGTAGTGCGGGGGGTGGGGAGGGGACAAACTGGAGGTTGAAGAAGGAAATTGAAGGGAAAGTTAGAACAGGGGAAGTCAAGAAAGACAACTGTATCAATGAAGCAGAAAACTCAAAAAGGGATCATGCTGTAAGGTTGAGTGAAACAGGAGTTGATGGGAAGGGTGAGGGCAGTATCAAATTAAAAATACTATACATGAATGCACGAAGCATTAGAAATAAGATGGATGAGCTTGAGGCTCTTTTGGAAATTGGCAGATATGATATTGTGGGGATAACTGAGACGTGGCATCAAGTGGACAGGGCCTGGGAAATGAATATTCAAGGCTACACATGCTATCATAAGGACAGACTGACGGGCAGAGGGGGTGGGGTGGCCATGTTGGTAAGGGATGATATTCAGTCCCATGCGCGGGGCAACCTAGAATCAGGGGTTGTAGAGTCAGTATGGATCGAGCTGAGAAATTCTAAGGGTAAAAAGACCCTCTTGGGAGTTATCTCCAGGCCCCCAAACAGTAGTCTGGATGTCGGATATAAGTTGAATCAGGAGGTGAAATTGGCCTGTCGCAAAGATGTTACTACAGTTGTTATGGGGGATTTCAACATGCAGGTAGACTGGGAGAATCAGGATGATATTGGACCTCAAGAAAGAGACTTTGTGAAGTGCCTCCGAGATGGATTCTTAGAACAGCTGGTGCTGGAGCCTAGCAGGGAGAAGGCAATTCTGGATCTGGTATTGTGCAACGAACCAGAATTGATCAGGGACCTCGAAGTGAAGGAGCCATTGGGAAGTAGTGACCATAATACAATAAGCTTCAATCTGCAAGTTGAGAGGGAATGGGTAAAATCGGAAGTGACAATATTTCTGTTGAATAAAGGGAACTATGCAGCTCTGAGGAGCTGGCCAAAGTTCAATAGTGCAATACCTTAGCAGGGATGACAGTGGAGGAACAATGGCAGATATTTCTGCGTACAATGCAGAAGATGCAGGATCAGTTCATTCCAAAAAGGGAGAAAAATCCTAGGAGGCATGGGTGGCCGTGGTTGACAAGGGAAATTACGAAACATATAAAGTTAAGAGAAAAAGTATAACATAGCAAAGATAAATGGGAAAACGGAGGACTGGGAAGCTTTTAAAGAACAACAGAGGAGTACTAAGAAGGAAATACGCAGAGAAAAAATGAGGTACGAAGGTAAACTGGCCAAAATATAAAGGGGGATAGTAAAAGCTTTTTTAGGTATGTGAAAGGCAAAAAAATGGTTAAGGCTAAAATTGGGCCCTCGAAGACAGAAACAGGGGAATATATTATGGGGAACAAAGAAATGGCAGAAGAATTGAATTGGTATTTCAGACTGGTGTTTACTGGGGAAGACACAAGAAATCTCCCTGACGTAACAGTGGTTGAAGGACCTGAACTGAAGGGAATTTATATTTGCCAGGAATTGGTGTTAGATAGACTGTTAGGTCTGAAGGTTGATAAGTCCCCGGGACCTGATGGTCTACATCCCAGGGTACTGAAGGAGGTGGCTCGAGAAATCATGGATGCGTTGGTGATTATTTTCCAGAGTTCGATAGATTCGGGATCAGTTCCTGCGGATTGGAGGGTGGCTAATGTTGTTCCACTTTTTAAGAAAGGTGGGAGAGAGAAAGCAGGAAGTTAGTCTGACCTCAGTGGTGGGAAAGATGCTGGAGTCTATTATAAAGGATGAAATTACGACACATCTGGATAGTAATAACAGGACAGGTCAGAGTCAGCATGGATTTATGAAGGGGAAATTATGCTTGACTAATCTTCTGGAATTTTTTGAGGATGTAACTCTGAAGATGGACGAGGGAGATCCAGTAGATATCGTGTACCTGGACTTTCAGATAGCTTTTGATAAAGTCCCACATAGGAGGTTAGTGAGCAAAAGTAGGGCACATGGTATTGGGGGCAAAGTATTAACTTGGATTGAAAGTTGGTTGGCTGACAAGAAACAAAGAGTAGTGATAAACGGCTCCATTTCGGAATGGCAGGCACTGACCAGTGGGGTACCGCAGGGATCAGTGCTGGGATCGCAGCTTTTTAAAATATATATTGATGATATAGAAGATGGTATTAGTAATAACATTAGCAAATTTGCTGATGATACTAAGCTGGGTGGCAGGGTGAAATGTGAGGAGGATGTTAAGAGATTACAGGGTGACCTGGACAAGTTTGGTGAGTGGTCAGATGCATGGCAGATGCAGTTTAATGTGGATAAATGTATGGTTATCCACTTTGGTGGCAAGAACAGGAAGGCAAATTACAACCTAAATGGAATCAATTTAGGTAAAGGCGCAGTACAAAGAGATCTGAGTGTTCTTGTACACCAGTCAATGAAGGTAAGCGTGCAGGTACTGCAGGTAGTGAAGAAGGCTAATAGTATGCTGACCTTCATAACAAGAGGGATTGAGTATTAGAAGCAAAGAGGTTCTTCTGCAGCTGTACAGGGCCCTGGTGAGACCATACCTGGAGTACTGTGTGCAGTTCTGGTCTCCAAATTTGAGGAAAGACATTCTGGCTATTGAGGGAGTGCAGCGTAGGTTCACGAGGTCAATTCCTGGAATGGCGGGACTACCTTATGCTGAAAGACTGGAGCGACTGGGCTTGTATACCCTTGAGTTTAGAAGACTGAGAGGGCATCTGATTGAGACATATAAGGTTGTTAAAGGATTGGACACACTGGAGGCAGGAAACATGTTTCCGCTGATGGGTGAGTGCCGAACCAGAGAACACAGCTTAAAAATACGGGGTTGACCATTTATGACAGAGATGAGGAGAAACTTCTTCACCCAGAGAGTGGTGGCTGTGTGTAATGCTCTGCCCCAGAGGGCAGTGGAGGCCCAGTCTCTGGATTCATTTAAGAAAGAGTTGGATAGAGCTCTCAAGGATAGTGGAATCAAGGGTTATGGAGATAAGGCAGGAACAGGATACTGATTAAGGATGATCAGCCATGATCATATTGAATGGTGGTGCAGGCTCGAAGGGCAGAATGGCCTACTCCTGCACCTATTGTCTATTATTGAGTTCAGATTTCCTTCCTTCGTAATTTACACACTAACCCCTTTACCTTTTTGGCAAAAATAAGATCTATTGGCAAGAACCAGAACTTCCATGTCCTGATCCCCCATAATTATTAAAGGTCAACAGAGTCTTCTTGGTTCTGCAAACATAGATCATAATATATTTTTGCAGTATCCGGGGAATGAGACTTGAAACCTTCCATCCCAATGCTTGTAACGATCTGCTAACTAATTGCTAACTTAATATCATAACTCTAAACAAAATTGAACATTCACTTCTTTTTTTTTACTATGCTACAGATAACCTAAGAACACAAATTACTTTCATAGTTTACAATTGTACCTTCCTTGTGCAAAATCTGCATCTATTACATCAAATATAAATTGGTCACCTTATGGTGACAAAGCAACCCACTTTTCGGGACAGATATTTGACAAGCTATCTTGGTTCTAGTTGGAAAGGATCAGAAATATGGAATGTAAAGGTCAACTTTGCATGCTTCTCCCAAAATAAATTAAAAATATTTCCAGTATTTCTTTACAGTTTAGTCTCCCAGTCGACATGAAATATTTTTATTCCCCTCCACTCCACCCAAAATTGGCTGTATTTTAGAATTAGAGGAACAATTTATGTTTCTATTGTACCTCTCTCATAGTCAGGATATCCCAAAGCAATTCATAGCCAACAAAATAAGGTGACTGATCTTTTCAGATGAAGGTAGCAGAAAACTTGTACATATAGAGACTACATAGACATCGCAGGAAATAAACGATCAATTAATTTTGGAATTTGTTTTTAAAATCAATAATGGATATCACACAGGATATTTATATTATTCACTTTATTTGATAGTACCATATAATATTTTATTTTCCTGTTGAATGCACAAATAAATATGTCAGCAAAAAGATGCTGCTGCAAAAATACAGCACTTGCTTTTACCCTACAAGTTGTGTGGTTTGAAGTCACAGCCATCTAAAACTTGTGGTTGTAAGAGCTGTTCCTTTTTCGAGGTATTTTAGGTGTAAGAGGTGATTCCCTCGAATTCCCCAAAGTTCCAAAACAGCAATTACTGTTCGAGATGCTGTTGTTTTGGAACTTTGGATGAAAAAGTCAAAACAGTGACACTTTTAAAAGGGAAAAGGACAGACAATAGGCAGCACATGGTCAGTGAAAGAGAGAGAGAGAGAAACAAATCTGCACAGTTACTGCCATTGCTGTTTGAATTCATGTGTCTCCGAACATCGAAGTGCATCTAGGAAAACTTTAACAGTGAAATTATAAAAGGGACCTAAGGGGCAACATTTTCACACAGAGGGTGGTGCGTTTATGGAAAGAGCTGTCAGAGGAAGTGATGGAGGCTGGTACAATTGCAACATTTAAAAGCCAACCTGGATGGGTGCATGAATAGGAAGGATTTAGAAGGTTATGGGCCAAGTGCTGGCAAATGGAACGATATTAGGTTGGAATATCTGCTCAGCATGGTCAAGTTGGACCGAAGGGTCTGTTTCTATGCTGTACATCTCTATGACTCTATGACGCAAATGCAAGAGTTAAGCAAAACTTACATTAAAGTTTCTGAAATGCTGCCTAACATTGGGTCACGAGTTTCCAAATATCATGAAGCTTTTAAATATTATATAGATACAAATTCCTCCCTTGCTTCTAATGTGCAAAGCCAGCTTGATGTCCTCTTCCAACTTGATAAAAGTATCAGGATTTACTGTCTACCTTTTAATATCTAATTCAAATTATTTCCACATCTGTCAGGTATTTATCTACACAATTATCGACACAGTCTATTTGAATGTAATCTCACCTGGGCTTTCTGGTTGATTTCTTGTACAGACTTTGGCTTTGATAATTCTGGCTTTAATCCTTTGTATTTGTAAATCAAGAATTAAAAGGACTACACAGTGATCTTTGAGGAGCTATTTTTACTGCATTAACCACATTTTTCATCATTTTAGAGGTTTCACATTTGAATTATTGTCATCCTTAGCAGTTTATTAGTGATGTATTCAGCTTACAAAAACAAGTTGGTTGTTCACAGTTGGTCAATGTTACATTTGAATAACCTCCAATTAATTTTGCTCGTTAAGATTGATAATTTTCAACTCTAGCTATTAGAAGCTCAATTACTCCTCCCCATGTTAGTAAGTCTTGGCCCACAATGAAAAAGGACATGACTTTATAAATATATTTTTCAAACAACTGATGTGAATGGGTGAAATGATTAAAGACCTTTCTCCCAGCAGAAACAAACAACTGGATAACTATTTTAAAATGTAGTTTGCAAGTAATATTATACACAGCTTAATCATATTGCTTTTAATATTGTAATGATTTTATTAAGACAGAAGTCAGATTGAATTATAAAGAAAATAACAATCAATTAATATATTAGCATTACATCTGATCACAATATACACAAAATTATTGTTTGGAAGTAAAGGCAATAACACTTAAGAACTCCCAAGCTACAAATTAAATAAATGCATAAAGACTGTTGCGCAGAATTGATACATCTTTTGTGACCTCTTAAAAAATGAATAGCATATGCAAAAAAATGCAATGCCACATGCACTCAAAAATAATTCCAACAGTGCTGTTAATTCAATGTCAATGAAGTATTATAATGTGGTGTTATCTAAATGTGGAGACTGCTAGCTGTTTTATATTTGGGTTACATGCAAATCATATGCTTGGATGTTAGAAAACTAAAACATTATGTGCTACCTGCTGGCTTAGGCAAAGGAAAGAATGGGCATTTATATCTTCAAATGACCCAAGTAGCTTGTAAGGCAGAGAATTTGCATGGCATCACTGACAAGAAAGTTTGTTTCAATGATTTTGGTCAAATGATAAACATGGCCAGGATCTAATCTAATGAACTTTACAGCAATTTTTAATTTTATTGCCAGGTACTCCAATGACAGATCACTACAAGATCTGAAAAGAAAATTTTTTGAATAACTTGTTATTACATGTCAATAAAACAAATGTCAACATCAGGAGGGTATAATGATTCAAATACACAATTTTAAATTAACATTAAAGAGCAGGAAAGCTATGTTTAGACAATAAGCTTGATTCAGATAAAGCTACAGTCTTATCAGTATTCAGTAGATCTAGTAGACAATTTTAAAACAGATGTGACACAAGTTCCTGTCACAACCTTCTTTAATATATCAGTATATTGGTTCTAACAATATTTTCATGCCCAATGCTTCAAAGACCACCAGCTGGCAGCAAGAGCATCAACAACTTTTTTTTGTACACCAATAAGTGCCAACCTCCATTTCACCAAATTTCAGTCCAGAGGTCCAATCACTTTATTCTGAATTACAGGCTTTAGCCTCAGAAACCCACCAGGCTCCTGCAATTCCTTTCTTCCCAATTTCCTACTTCAACTCAGATCTCACCAAACCATACTCAATCCTCTCTCTCCAGAACACAGTTGTCCTGGTTACAATATAGAATCACAGAATGATAGACGCCTTACAGTGCAGAAAAAGGCCATTCTGCCCATCAAATCTGCACTGTCTCACTGAAGTGTATCCCATCCAAACCCAGCCCCCTATCCCATCACTGTGACCCCCCATTTACCATGGCTAACTCACATAGCCTGAGCATCTCTAGACACATTGGACAATTTAGCATTGCCAATACATCTTACATTCACATCTTTTGACTCTGGGGGAACCTATGCAGACACAGGGAAAACATGCAAACTCCACACAGACATGCACCTAAGGGTGGAATCAGAGCCAGGTCCCTGATGCTAACCACTTAACCACCCAAATATTATAATGCTAATGAAAAAGCCCTGATATTAAATTTTGGCAAGACCAATCGTTCTTCCAAGACTTCTGTCCTCTGCACCCACAATCTCGCAACTCCTACTGCGGTGCTAACGCCATACTGTGACTCCACCTACCAAATAAATACTGCAATTTGAGTTCATTATATGAGGAATACAGCATGCCTTTGAAAAAGCTTTGCAAAGAAAAGGTACTATATAAAATTGACATGATCAGAATTCGTATTAAAACCTAAGAATTGATAAGAATCAGACTGAGGATCAGAGACAATAGCTACTTATTAGGGGAAAGATGATTGTGAGAGAACAAATGTTGATGTCCAGTTCTTAAGAACAGAGATGGTTATCATTTCTAAACTACATGAATTTAGCAACTTACTGCAAACTGGACTAAATTTGTGGTGGGTTAAGCTCACGCAGGAGAGAAGTTAAAATGTGAAACAATAGAGAGAAAGAAACATTATGAATGCAAAAGATATTAACAATTATGTGAGACAAAGGCAAGAGACAATTTCAAATTTACAGGAAATGCATTCAAGTCTGGTAGTGGAAGTTCTTCACAACGTAATCAAAACAGCAAGAATGGATTTCAGATATAGTAACAAACATGGAAACCCAAGTCACATTTAAAAAGCAGCTGTAGTTGGGATTGTAGGATGTGTCCAATAAATATCACTGACCTTGATCTTATGCAGAGGATGTACAGAGGAACCTCAATTATCCGAAAGAGATGGGCGGGCACTATTTTGTTCAGATAATTGATGATTTGGTTAATTAATTCAATACATTTCTTGGGAGTTCAGAGTTTTCTGTTAAGTCCACTCCCTATTCAGGAGACTCCTTGCGCGTGAGCCCCCGCACGCGCCCCCAACCCCGTCCAACACCCCCCTGTCTGTTCCGCGCCTACCCCCAACACCATCTACACTCCTGCTTTCCCAACCCCACCCATCACCATGCCAGTGCCCCGTCTCCAGGGCAGCCGTACTGGACACCAACAGTAAGATTGATGCTGCCTTTTTTTGGGTGGTGGGGAGGTGGTGAGTCTACAAATAACATACATGCACACAACTTTTTACTGCAACATTTTGATTAGTTCCACCTTTGACCTGTACAGGACAAAGTTGGAGAGATTATCTAGGGAAGGCAGGGTTTAGGGTACACCCCTGTGTAGAACTCCAGGGCAAGTGCTGGGGAGAGAGGGAGGACAGGAAGTCAATCATTTGGAGATGGTGCCTGCGCTCCCATCAATGTTCAGTACAGGTCTCGGCAGCATTTCAGTAAGCCGAGTTCACTTGCAATCACTGTAAACAAAAGGTGTGATCAGGGTTGAAACAGCTCTTTGATGCAAATGTTTCTATCGGGACCTTGAGATCTCCTTCTGATAATCCGAAATTTGGAGAATTGATATTCGGATAATCAAGGTTCCTTTGCTAATACTTACAAGAATACACCTCGGAGTGCATATTGACAGATGACTGGGAGGTCACACAGATATTGAGACCAAGTGGTGGAAGGTTCAAAGGGGGCAAAACAACAGGCAAAAAAAGGAACACGTAACCTGATCTAAAGACTTTGGGAATGCAACGGCTCTTGCAAACATTTTATTTTTACTGCCCAAACAATTAATGGTTCAGTCTGGATCTGTACAGAATATTGAATAATTCTGTACAAATAAAAGACAACAGATCACTTTATAGATTGAATGCCCAAGCATTTTTCCCAGGTCGGGTCAGAAAGTCAGGCATGGATATCAGCAAATCCAATATAATTTCGCATCTATTAGATTTCATAGATGGAAGAGACTGGTCAGCCATTGCCTACATTCCCACAAAATCAATTCTCAATGCTATATTAAATATCAAAATCAGAATTGTATAATTTATAAAGAAAAACAATGTGCATTTAGTTCTGGTCTCCCTCACCATTGGGAATATCCTTCCTGAATCTAAACTGTCTAGTCCAGTTAGAAGTTTACTGGTTTACATCCCTCATTTTTCTAAATCGCAGTGAATATAATCCTGACTGACTCATACATCAGTTCTGTCATCCCAGGAATCAATTTGGTGAACCTTCATTGTACCTCTCCTACAAAAGAACATTCTTCCTCAGATAATGGACCACAACCACAGCAGGAAAGAGATGGTCGTGTGAGGGAACCTTGGTTGACAAGGGAGGTTAAATGTCTAGTAAAGAGGAAGAAGGAGGCTTACATAAGGTTGAGGAAACAAGGTTCAGACATAGTGTTGGAGGGATACAAGATAGCCAGCAGGGAGCTGAAGAAAGGGATTAGGAGAGCTAAGAGAGGGCATGAAAAATCTTTGGCAGGTAGGATCAAGGATAACCCCAAGGCATTTTATGCGTATGTGAGAAACATGAGAATGACGAGAACGAGGGTAGGTCCGATCAAGGACAGTAGGGGGAGACTGTGTATTGAGTCAGAAGAGATAGGAGAGGTCTTGAATGAGTACTTTTCTTCAGTATTTACAAATGAGAGGGACCGTATTGTTGAAGGGTATGAAACGGACTGGTAAGCTAGAGGAGATACTGGTTAGGAAGGAAGATGTGTTGGGCATTTTGGAAAACTTGAGGATAGACAAGTCCCCCGGGCCTGACGGGATATATCCTAGGATTACGTGGGAAGCAAGAGAGGAAATTGCAGAGCCATTGGCAATGATCTTTTCGTCTTCACTGTCAACGGGGGTGGTACCAGGGGACTGGAGAGTGGCGAATGTTGTGCCCCTGTTCAAAAAAGGGAATAGGGATAACCCCGGGAATTACAGGCCAGTTAGTCTTACTTCTGTGGTAGGCAAAGTAATGGAAAGGGTACTGAGGGATAGGATTTATGAGTATCTGGAAAGACACTGCTTGATTAGGTACAGCCAGCATGGATTTGTGAGGGGTAGGTCTTGCCTTACCAGTCTTATTGAATTCTTTGAGGAGGTGACCAAGCATGTGGATGAGGGTAGAGCAGTGGATGTAGTGTACATGGATTTTAGTAAGGCATTTGATAAGGTAGGCTTATGCGGAAAGTCAGGAGACAAGGGATAGTGGGAAATTTGGCCAGTTGGATAGAAAACTGGCTAACTGGTCGAAGTCAGAGAGTGGTGGTAGATGGTAAATATTCAGCCTGGAGCCCAGTTACAAGTGGAGTTCCGCAGGGATCAGTTCTGGGTCCTCTGCTGTTTGTAATTTTTATGAATGACTTGCAAGAGGGAGTCGAAGGGTGGGTCAGTAAATTTGCAGACGATACGAAGATTGGTGGAGTTGTAGATAGTGAGGAGGGTTGTTGTCGGCTACAAAGGGACTTAGAAATGATGCAGAGCTGGGCTGAGGAGTGGCAGATGGAGTTCAACCCTGTCAAGTGTGAGGTTGTCCATTTTGGAAGAACAAATAAGAATGCGGAATACAGGGTAAACGGTAGGGTTTTTAGGTAAGGTGGAGGAGCAGAGGGATCTTGGGGTCTATGTTCATAGCTCTTTGAAAGTTGCCACTCAGGTGGATAGAGCTTGTAAGAAGGCCTATGGTGTATTAGCGTTCATTAGCAGAGGGATTGAATTCAAGAGTCGTGAGGTGATGTTGCAGCTGTACAGGACCTTGGTACGGCCACATTTGGAGTACTGTGTGCAGTTCTGGTCGCCTTACTTTAGAAAAGATGTGTAAGCTTTGGAGAGGGTGCAGAGGAGATTTACCAGGATGTTGCCTGGAATGGAGAATAGGTCGTACGAGGATAGGTTGAGAGTGCTAGGCCTTTTCTCATTGGAACGGCGAAGGATGAGGGGTGACTTGATAGAGGTTTATAAGATGATCAGGGGAATAGATAGAGTAGACAGTCAGAGACTTTTTCCCCAGGTACAACAGAGTGTTACAAGGGGACATAAATTTAAGGTGAAGGGTGGAAGGTATAGAGGGGATGTCAGGGGCAGATTCTTTACCCAGAGAGTGGTGGGGGCATGGAATGCGCTGCCTGTGGGAGTGGCAGAGTCAGAATCATTGGTGACCTTTAAGCGGCAATTGGATAGGTACATGGATAGGTGCTTAAGCGAGGACAAATATCGGCACAACATCGTGGGCTGAAGGGCCTGTTCTGTGCTGTTCTATGTTCTATGTTCTAACTACACATCCCTACTCCTGTACTCAAATCCTTTCGCTGTGAACATCAACATACCATTTACCCCCTTTACTGCCTACTGCAACTGTACACTTTCTTGCAATAACTGGTGCACAAGGACACCCAAGTCTGTTGAATATTCCACTGTCAACATATAGCAAGTCAAATAATTGTCTGCCTTGCAATTTTCACTACCAAAATGGATAACCTCACATTGATCCACATCATACTGCACTGGCCATGCAGTTGCATCTATTTACTCTTCCTGTCTTTAATATGCATATTCCTTTGTATTCTACAAATTACTCCAGAACGTACAAAATTAATTTCTAACTGAAATAAATTGACTATTCATAATAAATATTGCATGTCCCATTCTACATAAAATATAAATGCCACCTCCAATGTTTTTAATCATTAGGCTTCTCACCGGCGTGAAATTATCTTGGAACTAGTGTTCTATGATGCGACTGTTTATGAACAGATACTAGAAACATATAACAAATTGCACTGAACAGTCTGAGTTAGGACCAGGCTTTAAACAGAAAACATATGAATGGATAATAAAGTAACAACTAGGTCTATTCACTTTATATATTGCCCTTGGAAGTATTTTTATTAGAACTTGATGATCATTCCTAAAGCACTATAAATCACAAGAATGCATTATTCACTCATGTTGTGAAGGAGCAGGTTTTTGCTTCAGTCTGTTTCAAAAGGCATCCACATCAATCATACCAAATCAGCATAGAAATGAGAAAGAGCCAGGTTGCAGCAAATATTAGTAAACAAAGTCTATCATTAAAGAAAGCTATTACTTTATACAAGGTTAATTTGACGAGCCGATGAACACCTGAAATGGGCTATTTATATCCAATTTCCAGGAATTCAACAGAACATTCCATTTTGCCGAGACATTTAAATGGCTATAGCTTGAGGGGCATCATTCTGCATCAAGTATTGCTGACCACAGGCCTCTGAGCACCAAGGTTTAAGTACATTGCTTGCCATCGTAGGCATGTACTGCTGCTAGCATTGTGGGTTAACAAAAGTCTGTAGCGGTAGCTCACCACCAAATTCTCAAGGGCAACTAAGGATGGGCAATAAATGCAGCCAGCCAGCAATGCCCATGTCTCATGAATTAATTAAATATATAACTTTACGGCAGTCATTCGAACATTATTGTTGGTGGACAAACATGAACAGTAGGAGAGAGCAGCACATCTGGTTGGATGTTCACTGGCAATTGCCTGCCTAAGTGTTCAGTGGTGAAACCATTAATTCTAATTTACATAAAGGATTTAGAAAGAATACAAATTCAAATCATGTTATCAAATTCAATTGTTGGCACTTGAAAGAACAGATGCAATTTCAAAAAAGAAAATGGAACTCTATGAAAATTGACAGAGGGAAGATTGATATGGATATACATTAAGTTTGGTGAATTTGAATTATCAGAGTGGGAGAGAGATCTTTAAATTTTAATGACTGAACCAGAAAGTGCTACTTTGCAGGGCATTGGACTTAAAATGATGCATGGAATAAGATTCAATCATAACAGGAGTCTTATTAGTAAGAGGATACACATATGTAAATGGATCCACTATCTAAGACTAGTGAAAACACTAAAACTGCTTTGCAATCCATTCCACATAGCCTGATGAGCCCACATCTGAATTAATACATTTTCCCCCCCAAGACTGTACATGGATATAAAGTGAGAACGACAGTGGGTGCCATTAAAACTGAACTACAAATCTACTAAATTTTGCAGAAATTGGTACTTGTGGAGTTTACGAGTTCAAGCTTAGTGGTTAAATTTTTGAAGGGAGATAGCCAAGTATACATAATGCAAGCATACGTACATTTGGATAAAACAGTGGCTTGACTCAGATTTGTTGAATGTGGGTTTTGAGAGACTGCACTTAAATGTAATGATTAATATTTTTATTTTAATTTCATACTCTTTGCAGAACGCTTAAAATATCACAATTTAACAATAATTATAATAACTCCCAAGTAAGTTCACAGGAGACACCAAAATAGCTTAATAGGTTAAAGTGGCACCTTGGTCAGATGGGCAAATGTGCTGAGTGGCAGCAGGTGGTGTCTAATTTAGAGGCGTTGCATTTTGGTAAGCCTAACCATGGCTGGAGTTATACAGTTAATGGTAGAGCCCTGGGGAATGCTGAAAAATTGAATTAGTTTCATTGTCACATAGTCACATGATTACAGTGAAACATTTACAAGTCGCCACATACAGCGCCATCTTCAGTACAAAGGTACAGATTCTAGAACACAAATTCTTAGGAACAAAAAACAGAAAATTGTACAAAGTCCAGTATTACAGACCTTCAAAAGTATAAAATCATAGGAATGAATTAGAAAAAAATAAAGAAATGACAAGTTCTGAATAACAGTTCTCCCACAATAGTGCAATAAAAAGATAAATTTAAAAAGGTAATTAAAGACAAAATTCTCTTAGTCCATTTCACAGATTGAGGACCCAAACCCCCAATCCCAATTCCAACCCCATTCCCAACCACCCCCCTCCTCGTGCCCCCCAAACCCCCCAATTGGAATCCTGGGCAGGATCCACCACAATGGCAAAGAAAAAGCTATGGAATCACAAACTGACTGAAGCCACCAGAAAGAGAAGCTGACAAAAACAGCCAACGAACTTGCTGATGGGACTCCCAGGCCAGAGCAGACCAACCGTGCTGCTGCAAAGACACTGCAGAAGCCTCAAGGAAAGCTAGGTCGTTGGACCCACCTCATCTTCAGCTACTGCTGAAGCAGCCTCATCAAAAGGACCTACCAGGATGCAGCCACTGTAGATCCACATTGCATCCACTGCTGCTGCAGCCTCCTGAACCTCCTTCCTTATCGAAGCTGCCAAAAGAAGGTAAGATGAACTTGATATTGAATCAACGCTAGGACGACCTTGACAATGCAAAAGCGACTCAGAATCCAAACTCACTTTCAGCATCATTGTCATTGGTCCACATTGCTGGGCCCACTCGCTGCCTATGCAGATGCTGCGACCAAGTTCTTCACTAAGGCGGTAAATAAAATAGAATAGGATAGAAAAAAAGAGAAATAAAGAGAAACAAAAAGAAATATGGACAGAGCAGATAAGTCCTGAAATCAGAAGCCCTGAGACGCTGCCACATCTGCCAAATGGGACTGGATCAAATTAGGACATCTGGTCATCGTTGGAGAGTTGAATCAAAGGGTCTGCTTTTGTCTATTTAACTCTGATTATAAATGTCTTTGTCATACATCCTTGCCTTATTATGAAACTTTAAATTATATAAAACAACATAAATTAGTAAGGCAGCAGACAAATTATGTGGAAATTCATCTGAAATGTCTGCCCATTATTCAAAACTCAAAATTTAATCAGCTTATGAAATTAAAAGCATTATATAAAACCTTAAAACTTAACAGCTTATGAAAAAGCATTACCTTAAAAATTTGATGATTGAAGCAGCTTGAAAACACCTTGGACATGTGACTTGCTGTTTCATGAGGAGTTGATTGTAGCTGTTTAATCTGGCACTGTGCTATCAGGTGAAGTCAAAATGATGCTTTAGAGTCATAGAGTCAGAGATATACTGCACAGAAACAGACCTTTTGGCACACGCCTACCAGATATTCTACATAGATCTGGTCACATTTGCCAGCATTTGGTCTATATCTCTCTAAACCCTTCCTATTCATATATCCATCCAGATGCATTTTAAATGCTGTAATTGTACCAGCCTCCACCATTTCCTTTGGCAGCACATTCCATACATGCACCACACTGTGCATGAAAAAGTTATCACTCAGGTTCCTTTTAAATCTTTCCTCTCTTGCCTTAAACCTATGCTTTCTAGGTTTGGACTCCGATACCCTGGGGAAAAGACCTTGGCTATTTACCCAATTTATGCCCCTCATGATTCTCTAAACCTCTATAAAGGTCACCCCTCAGCATCCGCCACTCCAGAGAAAATAGCCAAAGTCTATTCAGCAGCCCCCTATAGCTCAAATGCTCCAATCCCAGCATATCTTTGTAAATCTTTTTTGAATCCTTTCAAGTTTTACAACATCCTTCCAACAGCAGGGAGACCAGAATTGCACACAGTATTCCAATAGTGGCCTAACCAATATCCAGTACAGTCGCAGCATGACCTCTCAACTGCTGTTTCCAATGCACTGACCAATAAAGGCAAGCATACAAAATGCTTTCTTCACTATTCTATGAGACTGCACTCGAAGATCTCCTTGTTCAGCAACACTTCCCAGGACCTTAACATTAAGTGTAAATGCCCTGCCCTGATTTACCTTTCCAAAATGCAGTACCTTGCATTTATCTAAATTAAACTCCATCTGCCACTCCTCGCCTCATTGGCCCATCTGATCAAGATCCCATTGCACTCTGAGGAAACCTTCTTTGCTGTTTATTACACCTCCAATTGTGGTTTCATCTGCAAACTTACAAAGCAGACCTCCTATGTTCACATCCAAATCATTTACGTAAACGATGAAAAGCAGGGGAACAAACAGTAATCCTTGTATGGCACACTGGTGGTCACAGGCCTCCAGTCAGAAAAGCAAGCCCCACCACCATCTTCTGTCTGCTTTCTTCAAGCCAGTTCTGTAACCAAATGGCTTGTTCTCCCTGCATGCCATGAGATCTAACCTTGTCAACCAATCTACCATGAGGAACCTTGTCGAATGCCTTATTGGAGTCCATATTGATCACGTCCACCACTCTGCCCTCATTAATCCTCTTTGTTACTTCTTTAAAAATCTCAATCAAGTTAGTGAGACATGATTTCCCACACACAAAGCCTTGGTGACTATCCCTAATCAGTCCATGCCTTTCCAAATACATGTAAATCCTGTCCCTCCAGATTCCCTCCAATAACTTGTCCATCACTGATGTCAAGCTCACCAGTTTGTTGTTCCTTGGTATTCCCTTATGACCTTTCTTAAATAGTGGCACAACATTAGCCAAATGCTAGCTTTCTGGTACCTTAACTGAGGCTATCAATGATAAAAATATCTCAGCAACGGGTCCAGCAATCAGTTACCTAGCTTCTCACAGAGTTCTAAGGTACACCTGATGAGGTCCCGGGGCTTTTTCAACTGATATGTTTTAAGATGTCCAACACATCATATGGTCCTTTTTTTTTTAAAAAGGTGCCGCTATTTATTTCCCCATGTCCCCTATCTTTAACATCCTTCATCACAACAAACACTGATGCAGAATACTGCTTAGTAACTCCTTTACATCCTGTGATTTGACACATAGGTGGCCTTGCTGATTTTTGAGGAGTCCTATACACTCCCTAGCTTTCCTTTTGTCTTTATTGTATTTATAGAATCCCTTTGGATTCTTCTTAACCCTATTTCCCAAAGCTCTCTCATATCCCTTTTTTGTCCTCCTGATTTCCCTCAAGTATACCCCTTTATGCTCTAAGGATTCACTCGATCTATCCTGTTTCTAACCTGATCTAACCTGACACCTGCTTCCTTCATTTTCTTAACCATACACTCAATTTCTTTCGTCATCCAGTATTCTCTACATCTACCAGCCTTTCCTTTCACTCTAACAAGAATATACTGTCTCTGGACTCTCGTCATCTTGTTTCTTAAGGCTTCCCATTTTGCAGCCGAGCCTTTACCTGTGAACATCTGCCCCACCCCCCAACAATCAACTGTTGAAAGTTCTTGCCAAATACCATCAAAATCGAGCTTCCTCCAATTTAGAACTTCAAATTTTAGATTTATCCTTTTCCATCACTGTTTTGAAACTAATTATGGTCGCTGGCCCCAAAGTGCTCCCCCACTGACACCTCTGTCATCTATCTTACCCCATTTGCCAAAAGTAGGTCAGGTTTTGCACCTTCTCTGGTGAGTATATCCATATACTGAATCAGAAAAGTTTATTGTACACACTCGATAAATTACTCACCAAACATAGACTGGAACTGCCAATGTGTTAAGGGCTTGGATGTAAAATTAAAATCCCCTATCATAACCACCCTATTAATCCTGCAGATAACAGATCACCTTATACATGTTTTTCAATTTTCCGCTGATTATTGGGGGGAGGTCTTTCGTACAAGCCTAATAAGGTGATCATCACTTTCTTCTTTCTCAGTTCCACCCAAATAACTTTCCTGCACTTATTCCAAGAAATATCCTTCTTACTTATAGCCGTAATGTTATCCCTAACCAAAAATGCCACTTCTCCTCCTCTCTTGCCCCCTTTCTATCCTTCATGTATCATCTAAACCCTGGAACATTAAGCTGTCATTCCTGTCCATCCCTGAGCCATGTCTCTGTAATCGCTATGATATCCCAATTATGCAGAGTTCATTTACCTTACCGACTAGGTCTCTTGCATTGAAATAAATGTAGTTTAACTGATTACTCCGACCTCATTCTGCTGCTCTGACTGTTTGACTTGCTCCTTTTCCTAACTGTACCAGTCACAGATTGATCTCTTTCCTCACTACCTCCCTGGGTTCCATCACCACTCTACTGACTTTTGTAGGTTTACAAAAAAGTAAGGTTACAGTTTAAAACTAGCTACTCAACTGCTCCCCCACATAGGTTTCTCCAAGGTCACCTGTGAATTTTGCTGTTTGTTTTCTGACAATGAATTCCAATATTCAGAGATACTTGAAACCAAACAGCAAGGGTAGCAGCTGTGCAGGTTACTGCTAGGTAAAACAACCCTGTAGGTTTCTTTCGCCATTTGAACCACTCCTTATGTAGTCACTGCCTTGGTGTCCCTTCCTCCTTTTTAAAGTGCCATTGTTTTGATCTGCCCCCCCCCCCCGCCCACTTCCAATGTTCTAAAACATCCAACAGCTTGTAATGTAGTAATTAATGCTCTTAGTACGAGCAAATCAGCTCCACAGAAAATACCTCAAAAAAGGAGCAACTCTTACAGCCACAATTTTTTGCTGTCCTCCATCTTGGATTACCCAGAATCCATGAATAGTAAGACAATGGTCGCACAAACCTGAAAATAGTGCCGTAAGAATGTCAAACATCTCCAGGGGCAATGAAGTTGAGTGCCGTAAGTCCCACGCTTAGTTTGCTGGAATTTACCTGCACAGCCCTACTCAGAACAAGATAGTTTGAAGCTCGATTAGTTTCCTTCTCTCGGAGCACCTTCTCAAAACTGCAGTTAAAGCGCATACACACACATCGTTATTTTTCTGAAATCTTACATCTATGTTTCATGTCACATTCCACAAATGTTGTCCTCTACTCCTTTCCACAAATCCACTTCCATATATCCCTCTTTCCTTTCACTCATGTGAGAAATGAGGAAAAAGCACAAAACTCACAAAAGGGGCAGCAAACCAAGATTGGTATGCACATTCTAGTCATCAGTATCTTGTTACTCAATGATTTGGAAGAAGTGAAACTATCATGGTATTTGAACAGAAGACAGACTCAACAGACAATCAAGGTATTTTTCAATGTATAATTTCAGTTACATCACATTGTAAATTTTTTCTATAAATTCTGTGCCTTAGAATTGTGTCCTCCACTATCACCTGATGAAGGATCGGTGCTCTGAAAGTTAGTGTGCTTCCAATTAAACCTGTTGGACTATAACCTGTTGTTGTGAAATTTTGTATATGACAATGTATACTTACCTGGCCCACCTGTGCAATCTGTTGTGGGACTCATCACTCTGGAACTCCAACACTATCCATTCATTTAGCCCTACGGAATGACATGTAGCTAAGGAGAAGGTAGATAGGTAGAAAGTACTGCTGCTGTTGGTTTGCCTACTCTTGCTCTTCATTAAATGTCAAGAGTAGAGCTGTATAATTTGGATGCATCATGATTAATTTGCCCCATCCCCTAGTAAGCCACCTGAAACGTGGTGATTCAGGTTATGATATCCCTTTCAGCTGAGGCAGTTTGGTAACATATTCATCACCAAGCCATATATTAGTAGGTTTTAGCACTACTAATGAATTTCAGCAACTATTCAGAATTGTGTATTTTAAATTACTGAAAGGCTGCTACATTGCCGAAAGTGGCATCTTTTGGATTCAACATTAAGCAGACGCCACAGCTGTTTGGTTAGGCTGCATGTAGAAAATCTTAGGCTACTTGTGGGAAGCAGGGAATTCAATATTATCCCCAAGCCAACCCAATATGTCAACTAATTTGTCATTTATGGGAACAGGGCCGAAAACATCTGATTACCATTGGAACAGATCTGTCCAACAATAACTGGATCAAAAATAAAAGCCTTGTGTTTTTTGCAGCCGGACTTCAGTTTGGCCACTCAATGAAGCCTCTATTGCAGCCTGCTGTCTATTCCTCAGCTCTACACATAGGAGGCTGCAGCTTCACCACCTAAGATGCCAGAGGATCTGGGAAGGACCCTTTAAGGCTTGAAACGCTAAAGAAATTAACACAGAAAGGTAAGTGTGTTGAAATTTCAGTAGGTATTATATAGCTTTGCATTCTTTCGTTTGCTCTTTTTAGATATTTAATATCTTTATTGATTAGTGGTAATGATATTTAGGATTTAATGTTATTGTTGTTTAGTATTAAATGCAAGTGCAATTAGATTTTTTCATTTTAATATTCAATTTTTAAGATTCTATGGCATGACTGTGGGCGAATGAGGCAAGTGGGTAAGAGGATAGTATGGCATGTGGGTGGGGTGGCAGGTTGCTAGGTAGACATGGTTGCCAGGAAAGTTGACAAGAGTTTAGTGGAGAATGGTGAGCATCAGATCCACTGGGCTGTACTGAAGGGAAGGCAAGGGGTTAAGGCTGGTAGTTTGGGTGTCCATGGGTTCAGGGGGACTGTGGGTGAATGCTAAAGATTTGGGGGTCAAATCACAGACTGTTGGGAGAGGGAATTTATGTTGGGTGCCCAAAGAGTGGTCTATGGGGACTGGGAAGGACTGAACCAGGTCATCAGTTTGACAGTTTCTCAGAAGTTAGATCAGGTTTGAATTCAAATAACTTTTCCAGATTAAGTAAAAATTCTCTGAAGTCTCCAAGTACAACTGCAGGTAAATGCTCCTTGGAAGCTTCAATTTCCCTGCAGTCAGCTATCTAAGGACTCCTACATAAGCCTGGTGTACAACTCCAGGTGATGCTACTGCTGCTGCTACTTCTGTCCTTCCAGAAAATCTGGACATTCATATTTTTCAAATGGCCATTGTGACTACCTACAAATTGGTAATGAACTGGCAATTCCAATAGCTGTGAATACTGAGAAGCCCACTACAATCCTACAAATTCCACTGAGGCCATTTAGCTCAAGTCTAGGATCTACAGGGCATTTGATTACTCTATAATTAACATGGTAAAATAAAGTGAAAAGCTTCAACTGTTGCCATAATGCAGCACCATTCGAACACTTCAAGATAAAAAGACAAAACAGAAAGAAAGTCCATCTCCATTCCATCACCTCCATGAGTCCTGAACCCCGAGCCAACCTACCAACACCACCCACGCCACCATTTGCATTTAGCCCACCAATGGACTCCCACTCCAGGAATACCACACTGGCACCGCTTCAACCACCTCTTCAACACCTGGAGTCCCTGCTCCAAGCCCACCACAACTAGGGGTCCCTGCCTCCACCGCCAGTCCGGACCAGGCTGGCACCTCACAAGGAGATCCACACTGGCCTGGCAACTCCCCTCTGCAATGTCACCCCCTCCACCATTGGCAAAAGATGAAGAAAAAGAAAGATAACAAAAGTGTAAGGAAAGAAGGGAGGAAGCAACTGCCTGGAGCAGACAGGCCCAGGACCTTGGCAACACAGCGTACCTTGCCAGTGCCGCCATCATGGATCTAATCTTATCCCTTAGCCATACAGATGTCGAACCTAATAAGGAGCACAACCCTTTGAATCAGGAGTGTGCATACTCCTGCTTTTCCAGCATCCCCATCAGCTCGTGCTCTGCTCCCCTGCAATTAGCAACCCCAACTTCAACTCCCCAGTCTCTTCATCAAGTGCTGTTTCTGACATTGGCAGGACGAAAGAACCTCATCCAATCACTGATAAGCGTCTCCAGTCAGTATTTAATTTGTGCTACTGCAGGGCCAGCAGCTCACCACTGCAGCCAACAGAAAAAGTAGGCCAGTCATGTTGCATGTGGTCAGCTGAACCATAAGATTCAGGTCAATAAGTGATTTAATTTCATAAGTGATTAATTAGTTATTAAGCACCTTTGGTAAACTCAAAAGGCATAAAAAAAGTTTCAATGTACTTTCATTGTCAGAGTCAATGATTTATAAAAAGCGAGATCGCATATACACCCTCCTGATGACAGTTCTTACTTGTGTAAAGTACTCATTTTAATGGTTACACTACATTCTGTTTGAACTGTTTTGCTATTCTTCTTGTTATGACTTTTTAAAAATTAATTGCTGAAGTTGTAATGTAGAACTTATTTTTTTACCCCCAAACTCAACATCTATATCAATGCTATCTCTGCTGTAATTTTAAACAAGATTAAGAGCATTGATGATGGCTGATTTCTCTTTTCATCAGCATATGGGCTTTGGGGAGTCCAGAATGTGAATTTAGGTAGCACACAATACTTTTCAAATACAATTCTTTCAAACTGAACACTATAAAGAGATGATATCATGGCTACCTTATTCTGGCAAGTCTTTATTCTAAAGAATAACTTTCAAATCGATCACCAGTTAGCTTTTGAAAAGTCAATTGGAAGATTGATTTGTCAATGCTCATTGCAGGCACGTCTGCAGTGAGGCCTATGAACTGTGCAGTTACATACAGGCAGGGGTTACAAAGAGATTCATCTCAAGTGTTAGTGTGAGAGTGCATGGGAGGAGAAAAATCAAACTTTCACCTCAGGGGCTTTGGGTGGAAACAGACCCTCAAGGATCACCTTGAGGAGATAATGGAAATAGGTGAACAGGAAGGTTAACTCCTGCAGTCTGAACCTAAGTACCTGGAGACAGTGAATTCACATGGCTTTACAGGAACTGTCAACATCAGTAAACGCATCTTCAGATGACATTGCTTCTCCACCATATCACCAACTTCTCAGGTCACTCTCTGAACCATATGTCCTGGTAAACCTTTTCTGTATTCTCTCCAAAGCATCCACATCCTTCTCGGAGAGTCATGACCAGAACTGTATGTAACAATTCAAATGTGGCCTAACTAAAGTTTAATCAAACTGCAGCATAACTTGTCTATCCATATACTCGATGCCCTCTTTCAATGAAGGCATGCATGCTATAGGTCTTTTTCCTCCCCAACTATCTTATCTACCTGCTCTGCCACCTTCAGTGATCTGTGGGCTTTCACACCCAGATCCTTATGCATATTAATATTGCTGAGAGTTCTGTCATTCACTGTATAATTTCTACCTGTACTTGACCTTCCAAAATGCATTTACCCAGATTAAACTCCATCTGCCATTTTTCTGCCCATGCCTCCAACTAATCTAAATTCTGCTGCATCCTCTGACAATTCTCCTTGCTACTCACAACTCCACCAATCTTTGTACCATCTGCAAGCTTACTAAATACACCAGCTACGTTTGCCTCCAAATCATTTATGTAGACCATGAACAGAGGTCCCAACACTGATCCCTGTGGAACACCACTAGTCACAACCGTCCATTCCGAAAAGCAGCCTTCCACTGCTACCCTCTGTCTCCTGTGACAGAGCCAGTTCTGTACCCATCTTCCCACTCACCCAGAACCATGTGACTGCAGCTTTTGTGCCAGTCTGCTGTGAGGGACATTGTTGAAGGATTTCTGAAGCCCATGTAGACAACATCAACATCATGTAAAAACCATGCTGTCTGTCACTAATAAATCTATTTGCTTCTAAATGCATATAGATCTTGGATGTAGCTTTACTCACTGAGCTGGAAGGTTCATTTCCAGACATGTTGTCACCCCTACTATGTAACATCTTCAGAGGGCCTCAGGGCGAAGCACTGCCAAAAATGCCTGCTTTCGATTTATATGTTTGGGTTTCTTTGGGTTGGTGATGTCGTTTCCTGTGGTGAAGTCACTTCCTGTTCTTTTTCTCAGGGGGATGGTAGATGGGGTCTAACTCAATGTGTTTGTTGATAGAGTTCCGGTTGGAATGCCATGCATCTAGGAATTCTCGTGTGTGTCTTTGTTTGGTTTGTCCTAGAATGGATGTGTTGTCCCAGTCGAAGCGATGTCCTTCCTCATCTATACGCAAGTATACTCGTGAGAGAGGGTCATGTCGTTTTACGGCTAGTTGATGTTCATGTATCCTGGTGGCTAGTTTTCTGCCTTTTTGTCCAATGTAATATTTGTTACAGTCCTTGCACGGTATTTTGTAAGTGACACTAGTTTTTGTTTGTTTGTTGTCTGTATAGTGTCTTTCAAGTTCATTAGCTGCTGTCTTAGTGTGTTGGTGGGTTTGTGGGCTACCATGATGCCAAGTGGTCTGAGTAGTCTGGCAGTCATTTCTGAGATGTCTTTAGTGTGGTGGAGAGTTGCGAGGGTTTCTGAGCGTGTTTTGTCTGCTTGTTTGGGTTTGTTGCTGAGAAATTGTCAGACTGTGTTCATTGGGTACCCATTCTAAGTTCCAACCTAATATTGTTGCAGTTCACCATCCCCCAAGGACTGCTGTTATTTCTGTAACTGAGAATCTGAAAATTCATGGCATTATGGTCACGAGTCCCAAAATGCTTCCTCACAGAAACTTCACTCGTCTGGCCGGGCTCATTTCCGAAACCAGTTTACTAGGTCCCGGTCCAGTATAACCTCTTCCCTGTTTGGGCTCCTTACATACTGTGTCAAGAAACCATCCTGAATGACCTTACAAATTCTGCCCCATCCAAGTTCCTAATACAAAGTGAGTCCCAGTCAATATAGGGGGAGTTAAAATCACCTACAACAACCCTGCTGTTTTTACATCTTCCCAAAACTCCATCTACCTACCCTCTCCTCTATCTTCCACTGACTGCTGGAAGGCCTGTAGTATACCCCAATGTTGTGATTTCATGTTTCCTATTCCTAAGTTCTACCCATATTGCTCCACTGCACAAGTCCTCTGATGAACAGTTAAGTACAGCCAAATTCACAGAATCAAAGAAGTGCTACAGCATAGTCACTGTCCCTGGACTGCCTTGTAAATAAACATTACCTAATGTCAATCTTCTGCTTTTTCCTCATACCTCTGACAATAATTTTTAGCTAATAATCATCTAATACCCTCTTGAATGCCCCTATGAATTTGTTCATAGAATAGTACAATTGTCATCTCATTTCCTTTAACATTGAAGCAAATATGTTATTATATTGTTGACTGTATATTCACGGATCTAACTTCATCACTTAATTTGCTTCTCCAAACAAAAAGGAATTAATTACAAAAGACATAATAGCGTATGCATGCAGATGAGAGATTAAGAAAGCAAGAGATACCACAGAAAGATAATCGGAGGGACAGAAGAAAAAATATTTATACCTAAAACCTTTACGTTCTGGTTCCCAATTCCAAAGTAGTTGCACTTGTATGTCAGAAAAGAATACTTGGTCAGACTCAGTGCCCATCAATACAAGGACCAAAAATACTTTATTACTCTTCCAAAACTCGTATACAGATATATTCTATCACAATTATTTTGTAGCAATTCAAAGAATCAATAGCTCGAGTTGGAACATGATCCAGATCAATACATTCCATCATAAATTTTATAAAACTATGTACAGTGAAAGACCTCAAAAGTATCAGTTTTTATATTGTCTTTGCAACTCTCCATTGTGAAGTCTGAACCTAATGCTGAAATAATACCAGAAAATAGCACTGAAGCAGGTAAATTCCAAGCACTTTCTAATCTGTCATAACAAGCACTTTCATGAAGAATTTGACTCAAACTATCTTAAAAAGATGCATATTTAATGAAACAAAATCATTTTCATTACCTTTCAGGTTGATGGGAGAAGCCTTTACAAAAGTTCAATGCATAGTGAAGAACAATGGGTGAGAGTGAACATTTAATTAATATCACTGTGATGTATAATTAATGAAATTTCAATTATATCACTGCTTTTTCTCACTGCCTGACATGGCAGATGGCTAATCAGGCATAAAGAAGAAAACGGCTGCCAGCTACAAATAAAAGATTCCAGTTTTCTCTAAGCCTGAACACTTCTAAGGGATTTAAAAATCCACATCCATTAACCCTGTCAGAGCCATGAGTAGTGGGAATGAATCTTTACAACACACATACGACAAAATAGCTTGTTAGCTGTAAAGCTACTGTTGTTTGTAATATACATAAATGATCTGGAAGTGGGCAAAGGTGGTCTGATCAGTAAGTTTGCAGATGACACAAAGATTGGTGGAGTAGCAGAAAGCATAGGGGACTGTCAAAGAATACAGGAGAATATAGATAGACTGGAGAGTTGGGCAGAGAAATGGCAGATGGAGTTCAATCCAGGCAAATGTGAGGTGATGCATTTTGGTAAGTCTAATTCTAGAGCAAACTATTCTGTAAACACTGGATCAGTGGTGCTGGAAGAGCACAGCAGTTCAGGCAGCATCCAACGAGCAGCGAAATCAACGTTTCGGGCAAAAGCCCTTCATCAGGAATAAAGGCAGTGAGCCTGAAGCATGGAGAGATAAGCTCTTCCTACTGCTCCCTCGACCATGACCCCACCCCCCATCACCAAACCATCATCTCCCAGACCATACAGAACCTCATCACCTCAGAAGATCTCCCACCCACAGCTTCCAACCTCATAGTCCAGGAACCCCGCACTACCCGGTTCTACCTCCTTCCCAAGATCCACAAGCCTGACCACCCTGGCCGACCCATTGTCTCAGCATGCTCCTGCCCCACTGAACTCATCTCTACCTACCTTGACACTGTCCTATCCCCCCTAGTCCAGGAACTCCCCACATACGTTCGAGACACCACCCACACCCTCCACCTCCTCCAAGACTTCCGTTTCCCTGGCCCCCAACGCCTTATCTTCACCATGGATATCCAATCCCTCTACACCTCCATTCGCCATGACCAGGGCCTCCAAGCCCTCCGTTTTTTCCTCTCCAGACGTCCCCAACAGTACCCTTCCACTGACACTCTCATTCGTTTGGCCGAACTGGTCCTCACCCTTAACAATTTCTCCTTTGAATCCTCCCACTTCCTCCAGACCAAAGGTGTAGCCATGGGCACACGTATGGGCCCCAGCTATGCCTGTCTCTTTGTTGGCTATGTAGAACAGTTGATCTTCCGTAATTACACCGGCACCACTCCCCACCTCTTCCTCCGCTACATTGATGACTGCATTGGCGCCACCTCGTGCTCCCGTGAGGAGGTTGAGCAATTCATCAACTTCACCAACACATTCCACCCTGACCTTAAATTTACCTGGACTATCTCTGACACCTCCCTCCCCTTCCTGGACCTCTCCATCTCCATTAGTGACGACCGACTTGACACTGACATTTTTTACAAACCCACTGACTCCCATAGCTACCTGGATTACACCTCTTCCCACCCTATCTCTTGCAAAAATGCCATCCCGTATTCCCAATTTCTCCGCCTCCGCCGTATCTGCTCCCAGGAGGACAAGTTCCACCATAGGACACACCAGATGGCCTCCTTCTTTAGAGACCGCAATTTCCCTTCCCACGTGGTTAAAGATGCGCTCCAACGCATCTCGTCCACATCCCGCACCTCCGCCCTCAGACCCCACCCCTCCAACCGTAACAAGGACAGAACGCCCCTGGTGCTCACCTTCCACCCTACAAACCTTCGCATCAACCAAATCATCCACCGACATTTCCACCACCTCCAAAAAGACCCCACCACCAGGGATATATTTCCCTCCCCACCCCTTTCCGCCTTCCGCAAAGACCGTTCCCTCCGTGACTACCTGGTCAGGTCCACACCCCCCTACGACCCACCCTCCCATTCTGGCACTTTCCCCTGCCACCGCAGGAACTGTAAAACCTGTGCCCACACCTCCTCCCTCACCTCTATCCAAGGCCCTAAAGGAGCCTTCCACATCCATCAAAGTTTCACCTGCACATCCACCAATATCATTTATTGTATCCGTTGCTCCCGATGTGGTCTCCTCTACATTGGGGAGACTGGGCGCCTCCTAGCAGAGCGCTTTAGGGAACATCTCCGAGACACCTGCACCAATCAACCAAACCGCCCCGTGGCCCTACATTTCAACTCCCCCTCCCACTCTGCCGAGGACATAGAGGTCCTGGGCCTCCTTCACCGCCGCTCCCACACCACCCGACGCCTGGAGGAAGAACGCCTCATCTTCCGCCTCGGAACACTTCAACCCCAGGGCATCAATGTGGACTTCAACAGCTTCCTCATTTCCCCTTCCCCCACCTCATCCTAGTTTCTACTTCCAGCTCAGTTACTGTCTCCTTGACTCGTCCGACCTGCCTATCTTCTTTTCCACCTATCCACTCCACCCTCTCCTCCTTGACCTATCACCTTCATCTCCTCCCCCACTCACCCATTGTACTCTATGCTACTCTCTCCCCACCCCCACCCTCCTCTAGCTTATCTCTCCATGCTTCAGGCTCACTGCCTTTATTCCTGATGAAGGGCTTTTGCCTGAAACGTTGATTTCGCTGCTCGTTGGATGCTGCCTGAACTGCTGTGCTCTTCCAGCACCACTAATCCAGTATTTGATTTTCAGCATCTGCAGTCATTGTTTTTACCTTTATTCTGTAAACAGAAGAGTCTTACGGAAAGTTGATGTACAGAGAGATCTGGGAGTTTAGGTCCATTGTACTGTGAAGCTGGCTGCACAGGTAGATAGAGTGGTCAAGAAGGCATATGGTAAGTTTGCCTTCATCGGACAGGGTATTGAGTATAAGAGCTGGCAGGTCATGTTAAAATTGTACAAGACTTTGGTTCGGCTGCATTTAGAATACGGTGTACAGTTCTGGTCACCACATTACCAAAAGGGTATGGACGCTTTGGAGAAGGTGGAGAGAAGGCTTACAAGATGTTGCCTGGTATGAAAGATGCTAGTTATGAAGAGAGGTTGATTAGGTTAGGATTGTTTTCATTAGAAAAAAGGAGATTGAGGGGGGACCTGATTGAGATCTATAAAATCGTGAAGGGTATAGACAGGGTGAATAGAGATAAGCTTTTTCCCAGAGTGAGGGATTCAATAACAAGAGGTCACGCAGTCAAGGTGATAGATGAAAAGTTTAAGGGCGACATATGTAGCAAGTACACAGAGGGTGGTAGAGGCAGGAATGGTAGACTCATTTAAGGTGTGTCTGGACAGATGCATGAGTAGATGGGGAGCAGATCCTTAGGAATTAGGCGACAGGTTTAGATAGTGGGATTTGGATCACTTCAGGTCTGGAGGACCGAAGGACCTGTTCTTGGCCGGTAAGTTTTCTTTGTTCTTGACTGTAACAGCATGCTTTGGGGATATGTGAAAAAGGTAGAGCACCTGGGGAGACAAGGTGAGAGTATGTACATGCATGAGAGCAGGGGCGGGTGGCAAGAGAGAGAAAGCAGGGTCAGGGGCGAGAGAGAAAGAGGGTGAGGGCGCCGGCAGGCAAGACAGAGCGGGGCAGGGGTGGATGGCGAATTAAAGTGGAAAAGTACATGGAAAACAAGCCAAATTTGTTGCCATTTCAACACACGCATTACACATTGTCCGACTTCATTTTGGGTCAGGATTCCAAATGCAACGTCAAGTTCTCCAGACTGGTCATCATAAAACAGGCTCACTGATGACTGGAAGGGTGCAAGACTCATTGACAGCTATATATTTTTCAATATATACATCTACTGCTTAGCAAATAATTACCACTCAAAATATTAATTTGTTAGTCAATATGTACACATTTTACTACCAACAAACATGTTAATTTGAATTATTCACTCCTGTAGAGTTTTTGTAACAGCTCACCAAATCCACTATTGAACCACAACAGAGGTGGAGTGTAGTGAGGGGAGGAGAGATTGCAAGTCTGGCAAATTTCCTGTTCTGAGCATAAAATCAAACACAAGAATTTGCCAACAATGGAATGATATCATCAAGCTGTATTCTCAAGCTGAAAATGCCGAAGGTTTTGAACTCAGCCAGCAGTGATATTTTGTTAAAGCAGTGATTGCCCCAGAATACAGCCACATACTCTTCCTCACCATATACAAATTCAGCTCAAATCTACACTAAGTCCCTTCCAGCTCACTACCCATCTCTACAGAGTCCCACCTTCCAACTTATCTTTGCAATTGAATTCAATCATCTGTGGAACCATTCTTCCAATTTTTTTCTGAATTCATATCTCTAGCCACAGAAACACCAATCTGTTTCCCTAACTATGAAATCTACTGTTACTTTGTCAAGTTCCCTTCTGTCTTACTGCACATCTGAGCAAGACATGGTGTCATGAACTCTTTTTTTATGAAAATTATCAACTGTTACCAGTATTCAGAACAGAATAGTGGTTGAAGAGACTGAACCCTAGACCACTGCTTGGTCCTCATTGGTTGCCCAGCAGTCACCCATTCTACAGCTGCTTTCATTACCTTACTTTGCAGAGTGAACACATCCAGAAACATGCACTGGACAAAAATACAGCCCTGTGGATGCACGTATAGTGCCAACTGCTGCTCAAGCTCCAAAACCTAAATCCTGATGATATTTCATGCACTGCTGGGTGTCCAAAACATGACAGACATCTTGAAATGCTCAGGATTATCTAATAAAGTCTGAAGGAACACCTGAGAGCTATTACAATAAATGATCACTATATTAATTAAGGGTTCGAATCACAGAGTCAGGGAGATTGACAGCACAGAAACAGACCCTTCGGTCTAATTCATCCATGCCGACCTGATAGCCCAACCTAATCTAGTCCCAACCGCCAGCAATCGGCCCATATTCCTCCAAACCCTTCCTATTCATATACCCATCCAGATGCCTTCTAAATGTTGCAATTGTACTAGTCTCCACCACTTCCTCTGGTAGCTCATTCCATACACGTACCACCCTCTGCGTGAAAAAGTTGCCCTTAGGTCTCTTTTATATCTTTCCCTTCTCACCCTAAACCTATGCCCTCTAGTTCTGGGCTCCCCCACCCCAGGGAAAAAAACTTTGTCTATTTATCCTATCCATATCCCTCATGATTTTATAAACCTCTATAAGGTCACCCCTCAGCCTCCGACACTCCAGGGAAAACAGCCCCAGCCTATTCAACCTCTCCCTACAGCTCAAATCCTCCAACCCTAATATCCTTGTAAATCTTTTCTGAACCATTTCAAGTTTCATAACATCCTTCCAATAGGAAGGCCAGAATTGCACACAATATTGCAAAAGTGGCTGAACCAATGTCCTGTACAGCTGCAACATGACCTCTCAACTCCTGTACTCAAAAGCTTAAAAATGTGTTGCTGGAAAAGCGCAGCAGGTCAGGCAGCATCAAAGGAACAGAAGAATCGATGTTTCGGGCATAAGCCCTTCTTCAGGAATCATTCCTGAAGAAGGGCTTATGCCCGAAACGTCGATTCTCCTGTTCCTTTGATGCTGCCTGACCTGTTGCGCTTTTCCAGCAACACATTTTTAAGCTCTGATCTCCAGCATCTGCAGTCCTCACTTTCTCCTGTACTCAATACTCTGACCAATAAAGGAAAGCATACCAAACACCTTCTTCACTATCCTATCTACCCGAGACTCTACTTTCAAGGAGTTATAAGCCAGGATCCAAGGTCTCTGTTCAGCAACACTCCCTAGGACCTTACCGTTAAGTGTATTAGTCCTGCTAAGATTTGCTTTCCCAAAATGCACCACCTCACAATTATCTGAATTAAACTCAATCTGCCATTCCTCAGCCCATTGGCTCATTCAATCAAGATCCCTTTGTAAACTGAGGTTACCTTCTTTGCTGTCCATTACACCTACAATTTTGGTGTCATCTGCAAACTATACTGGCAGCACAGTGGCTCAGTGGTTAGCACTGCTGCCTCACAGCACCAGGGTTCCAGGTTCAATTTCAGCCTCAGACAACTGTCTGTGTGGAGTTTGCATGTTCTCCCTGTGTCTGCGTGGGTTTCCTCTAGTTGCTCCGGTGTCCTCCCACAGTCCAAAGATGTTCAGGTCAGGCGAATTGGCCATGCTAAATTGCCCATAGTGTTAGGTGCATTAGTGAGAGGGAAATGGGTCTGGGTGGGTTACTCTTCGGAGGGTCGGTGTGGACTTGTTGGGCTGAAGGGCCTGTTTCCACACTGTAGGTAATCTAATCTAATCCCTTTTATGCTCACATCCAAATCATTTGTATAAAATGATGAAAAGTAGTGGACCAAGCATCGATCCTTGTGGCACTCCACTGGTCACAGGGAGAAAAACAACCCTCCACCACCACCCTCTTGTCTTCTACCTTTGAGCCAGTTCTGTATCCAAATGGCTAGTTCTCCCTGTATTCCATGAGATCTAACCTTGCTAACCAGTCTCCCATTGGGAACCTTGTCAAATGCCTGACTAAAGTCCATATAGAACACATCTGCCCTCATGAATCCTCTTTCATACCACTTCAAAAAAACTCAATCAACTTCGTCAGACATTATTTCCCACAAAGTCATGTTGACCATCCCTAATCAGTCCTTGCCTTTCCAAATACATGTACATCCTGTCCCTCAGGATTCCCTCCAACAACTTGCCCACCACCGATGTCAGGCTCACCAGTCTATAGTTCCCTGGCTTTTCCTTACCACTTTAAACAGTGGCACCGTGTTAGCCAACCTCCAGTCTTCCAGCACCTCACCTGTGACTATCAATGATACAAATATCTCAGCAAGGGGACCAGCAATCACTTCCCTAGCTTCCCACAGAGTTCTAGGGTATACCTGATCAGGTCCTGGGGATTTGTCCACTTTTATATGTTTCAAGACATCCAGCACTTCCTCCTCTGTAATATGGACATTTTCAAGATGGCGCCATCTATTTCCCTACATTCTATATCTTACATGTCCTTCTCCACAGTAAATACAGATGCAAAATACCCATTTAGTATCTTCCCCCATCTCCGGCGGCTCCAAGCGAAGGTTGCCTTGCTGATCTTTGATGGCCTAATTCTCTCCCTAGTTACCCCTTTGTCCTTAATGTATTTGTAAAAACCTTTTGGATTCTCCTTAATCCTATTTGCCAAAGCTCTCTCCCGTCCTCCTGATTTCCCTCTTAAGTATACTCCTACCGCCTTTATACACTTCTAAGGATTCACTCGATCTATCCTGCCAAGACCTGACATCTGCTTCCTTTTCTTCTTAACCAAACCCTCAATTTCTTTTGTCATCCAGTATTCCCTACACCTATCGGCCTTTCTTTTCACCCTAACAGGAATATACTGTCTCCCCCCGACTATCTTTTGAATTGAATTTATTGTCACGTGTACTTTCCTGATGAAGGGCTTTTCCAGAAATGTCGATTTTCCTGCTCCTCAGATGCTGCCTGACCTGCTGTGCTTTTCCAGCAACACTCTAATCTAGACACTATTCACTGTCACGCCAAATTTCCTTAGCTGCCTGAGGAAGAGGAGACATTGTTGGGCCTTTGTAACCTGTGCATCCACATGAAGAGTCCAAAAAAGCTTGTTGTGAATGACCACTCCCAGGAGCTTGACACTCTCCATTTGTTCCACCTCTGTGCTGTTTATTTCTGAAGGCTTCCCATTTTCCAACCATCCCTTTACCTGTGAACATCTGCCCCCCCCCCCGCCAATCAACTGTTGAAAATTTTTGCCAAATACCAAAATCGAGCTTCCTCCAATTTAGAACTTCAACTTTTAGGTTTGTTTATCCTTTTCCATCACTGCATTGAAACTAATTTTGGTCGCTGGCCCCAAAGTGCTCCCCCACTGACACCTCAGTCACCTGCCCTTCCTTATTTCCCAAAAGTAGATCAAGTTCTGCACCTTCTCTAGTTGGTACATCTACATATTGAATCAGAAAACTTTCTTGTACACTCTTAAATCCCTCCCCATCTAAACCCTTAACACTAAGGCAATCCCAGTCTATGTTTGGGAAGTTAAAATCCCCTGCCGTAACCACCCTATTATTCTTACAGATAACGGAGATCTCCTTACAAATTTGTTTCTCAATTTCCTGCTGACTATTAGGGGGTATATAATACGATCCCAATAAGGTGATCATCCCTTTCTTATTTCTCGGTTCCACCCAAACAACTTCCCTGGATGTACTTCCAGGAATATCCTCCCTCAATACAGTTGTAATGCTATCCCTTATCAAAAACACCACTACCCCATCTCTCTTGCCTCTCTTTCTGTCCTTCCTGTAGTATTTTTATCTTGGAACATTAAACTGCCAGTCCTGTCCATTCCTCAGCCACATTTCTGTAATTGCTATGACATCCCAGTCCCAGGTTTGTAACCATTCCCTGAGTTCATCTGCCTTTCCTGTTCGGCCCCTTGCATTGAAATAAATGCAGTTTAATTTATTCGTCCTAACTTGTTCTCTGCTTTTTCCCTGCCTGCTCTGACTGTTTGATTCGCTTCTTTTCTCAACTGTACCAGTCTCAGATTCTGGATTAGTGGTGCTGGAAGAGCAGAGCAGTTCAGGCAGCATCCAAGTAGCTTCGAAATCGACGTTTCAGGCAAAAGCCCTTCATCAGGAATGTCAATCTCTTTCCTCACTATCTCCTTGGGTCCCACCCCCCACCTTACTAGTTTAAATCCTCCCGAGCAGCTCTATTAAATCTCCCTGCCAGTATATTAGTCCCCTTTCAATTCAGTTGCAATCTGTTCTTCTTGTACAGGTCATTTCTACCCCAAAAGAGATTCCACTGATCCAAAAATGTGAATCGTTCTCCCATACACCAGCTCCTCTGCCATGCATTCATCTGCCCTATCCTCCTATTCCTGCCCTCACTAGTTTGTAGCACCACGAGTAATCCAGATATTACTACACTTGAGGACCTCCTTTTTAAATTCCTGCCTAACTCTGTATTCTCCCTTCAGAATCTCATCCATTTCCCTTCCTATGTGAATGGTTCCAATGTGTACAATGACCTCCTACTGGTCCCTCTCCTCTTGAGAACATTCTGCCCCCTCTCTGAGACATCCTTGATCCTGGCACCAGGGAGGCAATACACCATTTTGATTTTTTGCTGCTGGCCACAGAAACGTCTGTCTAGACCGCAAACTAGAGTGTCCCCTAGCACAATCCATCTCTTGGAACCCAACACACCCCTCATTGCATAAGAGCCAGTCTCAACACCATAAACTTGGCTGTTCGTGCTATATTCCCCTGAGAATCTGTCACCCCTGACATTTTCCAAAACAGCATACTTGTCTGAAAGGGGGATAGCTACAAAACTCCTGCACTATCTGATTACCTCTCCCACCTTCCCTGGAGTTAACCCACCTACAGATCAATGTCGATTATTCGAATATCAGATTATTTGAAGGAGACCTCTAGGTCCCGATAGAAACATTACATCAACAATGTATTTCCAACACTGAGCGTGCCTTTTGCTTGCAGTGATTAGAAGTGAACTCTGCTTCCTGGTTTGGGGCAGATGGGGTGTTGGACAGGGTTGCGGGGAGGGTGGGGCCATGTTGGACAAGGTTGGGGTGTTGGACGGGGTTTGGTGGTATGGGCAGGCAGGGAGCACTGTTGCATGGGGTTGGGGGCAGGCAGAGGGGCTATGTTGGAGGGTGGGTGGGGGTCAGTGTTGGGGGGCTATGTTGGATTGCAATGGGGGCGGGCAGTGTTGGGGTGGGCAGAGGGACAGGCGATGTTGGACAGGGTTGGGGGAGGATGGGGTGGGGTTGGGTGCCGGATGTTGGTGTAGGGTTGGGGGGCATGGAGGGCGGGCATACTCTCACATGTGGTGTGGTGATGCCTAGTCTCCTGAATGGGGAGCAGACGTAACAGAAAACGCTGAACCCCATTGAATCAATTCACCGAATAATCAATTATCTGAATGAAAGTGCCCACCCATCTCGTTCGGATAATCGAGATTCTTCTGTATATGAATATATCTGCGACTTTTCCCCCTTTCTATAACTGCTATCCATCACATCCCCTTGCTCTTGTAAATTCCTCATTGCTTCTGTCTCTCCAACTGATCTATTCGATCTGATGGGATTTGCACAGTGAGTGGGTGCCTGTGACTGAGCACCTGAGAGAGAGAGAGTGAGTGTGTATGAAAGGGGGTCTGTGTGAGTTTGCGGGTGTGTGTTGTGTGTGAGACAGAGTTTTCTAGTATAGTGGCATCACTTGTGGTGTGACATGAACCCAAGGTCTTGGTTGAGGCCATCCCTATTGGTTCCGAGCTTAGCTATCAGCCTCTACTCAGCCACTAGAAATGATTAAGCAGTTACACAACACACATTGGAGGGGGCAGGGTGGGACTTGTTTTTTTTTTGATTTGCAGAAGGTGGGAGGCTCTAGATACTGTGATCTAGGGCAAATACATGCTGGAGAACCTTCAGCACAGAGAGATGGAGCTGGAAGCCAGGCTGCAAACTCATGAGGAGAAAAATGGGGAAATAGTTAACCAGTCACTTTATTTCAAGAGACAGTCATTCCCTCCGGACAGAGCCTTCTGATTGAATCAGTGGACAGAGTCAGGAGGGGGTCAGTGAAAGTCAGGGCAGGTAAAGGGGATCGGAGAGAAAGCTGCAGTGGGGAGGAGCTAACTGGCTGTGTGTTGGGAGTAAGGACAATATTGGGGAATGAGAGGTGGTGGTAAGGGACAGAATAGTGACAGGGATCGTCTCCGTTCTCTGCAAGAGGCCAGATGGCATCAGTATCTCTCTGGTGCCAGGATTCGGGAACGGATGTGCTCAGGGCTGGAGAAATGGGAATGGGAGGTTGCAGTGGGTATGGTCCAACAATGTCAGGAGGAGAGAGCCTCTACTGAGGGCACATGAGATGTTAGAAGCTACAAAGACAAAAGCAGAACCTCAAACCACTGGGCGGTATGGTGGTTCAGCGATCAGCAAGGGACCTAGAATCAATTCCAGCCTGGGGCAACTGTCTGTCTGGACGTTGGCATGTTCTCTCCCTTGTGTCTGCATGGGCTAACTCTGGGTACTCCCGTTTCCTCCCACAGTTCCAAAGATCTGCAGTTTAGGGTGGATTGGCTGAGCTAAAATGTGTCCAGGGATGTGTAGGTTAGGGCAGATTAACCATGGGGAACTGCAGGGATGTAGGGTAAGTGAATGGGTCTGGGTGGGATGTTGTTCACAAGGTCGGTGTGAATTTGATGGGTTGAATGGCCTGTAGGGTTTAATGATTCTACAGCCTTAGTCACGTGTATATTGAGAAATGATTGTCCCAATTCTGCTGTGGGAGAAGTGGGTTCCAGTTCGTGGAACACTGACACCAGTCCTGGGGAAGGTGGGATTTGAGCTGTGTCTTCCCCCACCCACTGTCCCCATTCATTCTCTCTCCCCGCCAACCCTATGCCACCCATTCTCTCTCTCGCCCCCGCCCAATGTTTTCCTTCTACCCCCCCCACCCTCAGTCCCCCCAGTCTCTCTCTTCCAACACCTTCTGTCCCCCGTCCATTTTCTCTCTCCCCCACCACCTACCCCATCCATTCTCTCTCCCTTCCCTTCCCTCCCCACCCCCATCCGTTCTCATGCCTTAAGCCCTCTTTTATCACTGCATCAAACTCTCTAAAAAGGGAGAGAGAGAACGGATGGTGATGACACTACCTGGGAGACAGGGGTACACGAGAAATGGCTGATCTTTCAAATTGAGAATAGCTAAAATGATATGTTCAGAAACATTGATAAAGTCTGAATGAGTGTTCAATTTTATAAAAAACAGCAGACATCTTTTTGAAACCTGCATTGAAATATGTGCAGTCAGGCCACAGCTCAGGACAGGCTGTCAGGGGTGAATGGCCTATTCCTAGTCTTGTGAAATTATTTCTACATAGTCAGAATCAGAGTTGTAGAGCACTGAAACAATCCCTTCTGTTAATGCCGACCTGATATCCCAAATCAATCTCAGTGAGAGAAGAAAGATGTAAAAGTGACAAGGGACAAACTTTTCTCCACACAGGGTGGTTTGTATATGGAATAAACTGCCAGAGAAGGTTTTGACAACGCTGTTCCTTTGAGGAGTTACTTTGTCCTTTAGTCTTGAAGAGAGGTTCTAAGGCAAGATACCAAGCTCAGTCAAAGAAAGTAAATAATTGGAGGGGCCTTGGTGTTTTTTTTTCAATAAGTTGAAACAATGGAAGCAGCCTGGGTGTGACCAGCTCTTAGAAACCAGGCTCTCTCATTTTTAGCTGAAAAATGTGTTGCTGGAAAAGCACAGCAGGTCAGGCAGCATCTAAGGAGCAGGAGAATCGACGTTTCGGGCATAAGCCCTTCTTCTCAGGGCTCTTTCTCATTTTTACACTTGGTTTTAAGCAGAAGCTCTGGAGTTTCAGAACAGTTAGAAGTTTCAGTGAATGTGTCTTAGCTGCTTTCTCTGCATTTTTTCTTGATGTTTTTTCCTCCTGGATTGGAGATCTGCATGTGAGAATCTATGCCTCGATTCTCCTTTCTGTCAAAGGGTGTGTTTATGGGATGCTACTATATCAGAAAAGTTACCTAGTAATAGATACCATATCTATTATTCAGTTAAATGTTCCAATAGTTATGTTATTCTAAATTCTTTTTTGTTTGAATTTTAACTACAGCGTTTGAATAAATGGCATTTTGCTTAATGTCTAGTCGATTGACTAATCACATTGCATCTGGGACACAGCACTTCACATCCACCTTTGAAATAAGAAAACATTAGAGTCTAGGCTACTTCCTTAAAATATATTGAGGAGGTCTGGTACTGTGCATAAGTAAGTGGTAGATGCAAGTATAGTTACAATATTTAAAAGACAGTTGGACAGGTACATGAATGGGAAAAGTTTAAAGGGATATGGGCCAAGCACAGGCAAGTGGGTAAATTTAGTTTGGGAAACTTGGTTGGCATGGATGAGTTGGACCAAAGGGTCTGTTCCCGTGCTGTACGACTCTATAATCAGTGCTGTGTGTTTTATGATGTGTTAACCAAAATAAAGCTTTCATCCAAAGTGTGGATTTGGATTCTATTCAGAAATTGACATGCTCCAGCGCATAAATAAGGCTGTGCAATCCACAGGATTGAGGTGCCCAGGACAGGAATAAGGGGTCAACCACTAAGGGACTAAAGATACAATTTAATCAAATATGATTCAAACACTACTGAGTATGCTTACAAAACAAAGCAAAAACAAACAACTACTCTCAATCTACTGCAGTCTAAAGTTGCAACTGACAACCATATCATTCTTGTATAGGAGAGCTTTTTGACTTGTTTTGTCATTCCATCAGGAACTACTATTAAGAATAAAACCCTAATCCAAGTATATTGTAGTGCCTATAAAATAACCTGCAGGGAGTAAACATTAATGTAGGATTCAACAGTTCCTCTAAGTGGTGGTAAGAATTATGAAAATACACAAATCATAATATCACCAGTGAGCAGGCTACATATTCAAACAATTATATGCATCACCTTTACCCCCATATTACCAGCATAAGTATAAATGAAAAATAGAATTGTGCAGATAATATTCCATCGTGCTGACCATGCATTGCTTCAAGGAAATGCTTCTTCAAATAGCATTTGTTTTAATATAAAGGACAGACCTGGAATGGAAATAGCAAATAATTAAGACCATTACCATTCCATGAAGTAGAGTCAGCATTTGTGCCAAAAACATTGATCAATATCGATTGATGATCCAGACTGCAATTGGAAGTGAGTAGTTAAATAAAGAAAGGAAATGTAATTCAAGCACAAAAACTGAATAGAGAAGATGCGCCAAAATGTTGTTTCAAATGGGAGCAGCTGTGGAGAAATCTGTATCTAGAGATGATTCTGTATTCACTGTGATGAAATGTTTTGTTCAAACCACAAGTCAGCCTGTACCATTTTATTCCTAAAGTATAGCCAGTTATTTTAAGTTTAGTTACTAACATGAAAAATATGGTGGAAAGAACATACACTCCTACTTACCTCACACATTATTTTAAATGGATGAGTCCGGGGTAAATACATTGATTGCAAAATAGCTAAGAATCAGATGGCTTGTTTTGTCTTGAAATCAAACTTAGATGAGGTGAGTAATAACATATCTGATATTACAGCTAGGTGGAGTTCAATAAGGTGTTGTTTCATGGCTGAACTTGAATAAATTGAAGGAAACTTTTGTTGCTTGTTTTTTTTTGAAAAACAAGAAATTTTATTCATGCAACATACCTTAGCTAATCATTCTTAATCTAACAATATATGTGAACGTGATGTGATGGACATCTGTTGAGTTCAACAAATCTTCACGAATGAAATATTAGACAAGTCCAGTCAAGTGATCATGTACAGTGAATTGTTTTTGAAGCAAAAGTAAAAAGGAGTTAAAAGCTCAAATCAGATCTGGACTAAGCTACCACATGGAAGCATTAAAGTGTTTAAATTCTAGGACAAACAATAGAATTTCTAGATATTCACCAGGTTATATGCACTTACAAATATTTCTAATAAACGCCTGAGCAATACTACAATATCAGTTGAAGTGCATGTCAGGACACTGACATGTACAGAATGACGGTTCACTTGACATGACAGAAGAGTAAGATATGATGGAATGAGAGTATCTAGTCAAAATTTGCTTAATTAATATGGACTTGATTCATTCTTATATGCAGAAATACAGGGACACATTTAGGAATGTTGTTACATTACTATGAGATTGCAGCCTTGATTGAATAGGCTATAGCCTATTCAATCTCTGAACTACACTATACCTTAACAATCAATGCAGACATTGATCCATGAACATTTGTCAGCATGTTTTCTTGAAAAGAAAACCCATGCATTTTGTAAATTAAGAGAAGCAATTGTTCAGCTCATATCTATAAAAAAGTGCTCAATAATGCAGTTAACAACCCATATATTAAAAATTTGTCCAAAAGCTAATGAACAAATTGCTTTGTGAATAATTGATGGAGTAAGAACAGAGGTATTGGTAATAAGAAAAGATTAAAGCTGGATTTTCAGTTCCCCTTTGTGACAAGGTTGGCTGCAGGTACAGTTTGAAAGCAACACACAAGTGGCATGCCAGCATTCCAAAACCCTTGGTGACAACTGCACTTCTTCAAAGAAAGGGTAGATAGGGGCAGGAGAGTAACTAACATATGGAATACCTCCAATTAAGTTGCTATTAAGCTCTCTGAAGAGCTCAAGGAAGATAGGATCAAATTTCTGGTCAGAACAGCAACAGTAAACTTGGAACATAAAGTCATAGAGACGTACAACATGGAAACAGACCCTTTGGTCTAACCCGTCCACACCGACCAGCTATCCCAACCCAATCTAGTCCCACTTGCCAGCACCTGGCCCATATCCCTCCAAACCCTTCCTATTCATGTACCCATCCAAATGCCTCTTTAATGTTGCAATTGTACCAGCCTCCACCACTTCCTCTGGCAGCTTATTCCATACACATGCTAGAGCACAACTGTTGACAGCACTGGAGGCCAATTGTTTATTTTTACTGCATTAAGAAATAAAGCCAAATTGAAGCACTCAAGCAGCAATAAAAAGTTGCCAATGCTTGAGTAGAATAGTTTTAAGTGCCTAATGGTTGACAGGGGTACTTGTTTGAATGCTCTCTTCTCTTGCCTGCACCATTTGTCTAGGCAAGAGTAAGTCAAAATAACGTTGCCTGTTGTCTTTGGAAAAAAAATTCAGCCTGTAGTTACTGCTTTCAGGCAGTGGCCAGCACCATGAGCTAGAATCCCCTGAAGAAAAGGCCTTGATGAGTGGACTTGAGGACTCAGATGATTGTGATCTTCTGGCAAACCAGGTTACTAGTGTCGAAGATTGTGATAGGTTCAAAAATTGCCTACACTCATCAGTCAGCTGTTAATGATCCAAATGACAGGACCTGTTGAGTTCTCTCATCAGTGGGGGTAGCACTTTAGTCACCATCTAACATGCTGGCCTCCACATGAAGAAAAAAGATCATAAAAATTCACACCAAGTTTTTATATCTAATATGAATAATTTCTTCATCATTAAATTTGAGAATCTGACCAAAGTCAGATAGGTTTTAAATGGTAGATACATAAAAATGCTTTGTTTTGGATGCTCCCACCAAATAAACAGCATACTTAAAAGTAGACAAGACCATTTGGAATTGAAGGTTCTACTCCAGAAGAGTTTGACAAAACCTATGACGGAATTGCTAAATTTCACTGGTAAATGAAGTGCTAATGGGTCAAACTACTTCCAGTCAACGACAGTTCAAATTAGGCTAATGCAGGCAAACATGCACTTGATTAATTTCTCTCAAGTGGCTAAGAATACCTCAATGCAAACTTTTAAACATTTTCTGATCCTTGTAGAGGGAAACAATGCTAATCTTTCATATTTTTCCCGAACAATTGAACCGCAAAGAATGCAATAATGTCAGGTTGCTTTGGTTAGATTCCCAGGGAATGCCTAAGGTGACCGGTGCAGTTGCTATCAGATTAAAGTTTGGGTTTTAGTAGAATGTGAATGCACTTTAACAATAGAAAAAAAACAGGACAGCAGTAAAAACACTGAATTCTGAAAGTAAATTGGGCAGGTAACTTCATAGCCAAATTTCCTCAACTAGTGTATCTGCTTGTTCCAATGAGATACAATTACATTAATTAATACATAAATCACCACTCCATGTGCTGGATTTTGTGGCACCTGATTAAGCTTGTTTTCAATCAGAGGTGATGTAAACTATGAAAAGTAGCATGATGTCTATCGTTACCCCAGCCTCCATAACATTAAAAGTGGACTTTGAAATTGGCAGTCAGCTCTCTCTTTTCAAAAAAAATTAGCAGGTTATCAACTTGCTTAAGTGCTTTAAAAAAATTGGTCAAATTCAGCCCATGTGGATCACAGGCATGCCAAGCCGCTCAACACAATAAAATTTGACCTTCATCCAAGCAAGATAATCCTAAACTATACAATCCACACAAAGCTTTTTATTTAGAATGTCACAATCTATTTAATACACCACATCAATGAAATAAAATCAACGTCTCAACCTAAAATGCTTACTAGACATGGATGAAAAAGGACTCTGCTCCTCATATTTCATCAAAATATTCATCTTGTACCATACATTCATAGCAACTGTAGTCCACAGGCCCTGTAAATATGCACAATGCTGGACTGTTTCCCGCCTGTATTAGATGTATACTCCGATTCCGTAAGAAATGAAAAATCTGGGTTTAAACTCTCAATTCTGCTCTTCTAGGTCTTCCTGACGTAATTTACAATCAATCTTACTATTTGTGAAACTGTATACTTTTATTATCAAATTTGACACTTGCTTTTAGGGCATAATATTCAATCTTAATAAACTCAGTTATTCTTGCTACATTTTTATTGTGTCATTTACCAGTTTTATTTTGAATAAGTCACATGGAAGACACCTTATTAAATATCTTTACAAAATCTATATAAACACTACTGCATTTCTTTCAAATACCTAACTGGTCACTTCTTCACACAACTCTATTAAATTTGTCAAAGCTGACACATCTGAAAGCCAGAGCTTGCTGTCCTTAATTAACCTTTGCTAAGTACTCATTAATTTGATCCTTAAATTAAGATGGAGTGATTTTTCTTCTTAATGCATAATTTTCTTGTGATCAAGTTGGCTTGACCTCAACTTGCATTATTTTGGATAAGCCAAAGATCAGAAACTCATTACCAATAGACAGCCCAAGAACTGCAATTAGCCAATCTCAGAATAATGTCTGGTCAGTTAGTAATATAGGTAAAAACAATGACTGCAGATGTTGAAAACCAGATTCTAGATTAGAGTGGTGCTGGAAAAGCACAGCAGTTCAGACAGCATCTGAGGAGCAGTAAAATCGACGTTTCGGGCAAAAGCCCTCCATCAGGCATACAGGCAGAGAGCCTGAAGGGTGGAGAGATAAATGAGAGGAGGGTGAGGGTGGGGGTGGGGGTGAGGGTGGGGGTGGGGGTGGGGGTGAGGGTGGGGGTGAGGGTGGGGGTGAGGGTGGGGGTGAGGGTGGGGGTGAGGGTGGGGGTGGGGGTGAGGGTGGGGGTGAGGGTGGGGGTGGGGAGAAAGTAGCATGGAGTGCAATAGGTGAGTGGGGGAGGGGGTGAAGGCGATATGTCAGGGGGAGGGTGGAGTGGATAGGTGGAAAAGAAGATAGGCAGGTAGGACAAGTCCAGACAAGTCATGGGGACAGTGCTGAGCTGGAAGTTTGGAACTGGGGTGAGGTGGGCAAGGGGAAATGAGGAAACTGTTGAAGTTCACATTGATGCCCTGGGATTGAAGTGTTCCGAGGTGGAAGATGAGGCGTTCTTCCTCCAGGTGTGTGGTGGTGAGGGAGCGGCGGTGAAGGGGGCCCAGGACCTCCATGTCCTCGGCAGAGTGGGAGGGGGGAGTTGAAATGTTGGGCCACAGGGCGGTCTGGTTGATTGGTGCGGGTGTCCCAGAGATGTTCCCTAAAGTGCTCTGCTAGGAGGCGTCCAGTCTCCCCAATGTAGAGGAGACCATATCAGGAACAACGGATACAATAAATGATATTGGTGGATGTGCAGGTAAAACTTTGATGGATGTGGAAGGCTCCTTTAGGGCCTTGGATGGAGGTGAGGGAGGAGGTGTGGGCGCAGGTTTCACAATTCCTGCAGTGGCAGGAGAAGGTGCCAGGTGTACACTAGCTTACTGGGAAATCAGGATTTTCCAAGCCCAGAGAAAGTCACAAACGAACTTGTAGACCATTCAACACAATCGTGGCTGATCCGAATAGAACCTCAAATCTGCATTACTATCTACCCCAATAACCTTTCACCCCCTTGCTCAACTAGAATCATTCCATCCCTACTTTCAAAATATTCAAAGGGTCTGCTTCCACTGTCTTTTCAGGGAGAGTTCCAAAACTCATAATCCATTAAGAAAATAAAATTTCACCCAATTTCTTTTAAATGGGTGACCCCTTATTTTTAAATAATGAACTCTATCTCTAGATTCTCCCATAAGAGAAAATATCCAGTCCATATCTACCCTGGACAGATCTTGTTGGAAGAGTCTTCCTCTCAGTGTTTGTTTTAAGTTTATTCGAACATGCGTCTCCCATTATCCCAGCCTCTTGGGATCTTATACTATCTTCCCAGTGTTCAAGTTTTCCTTTCAAATTCAGATCATTAACAGACCAAAAAGGACAATGATCCCAACACCAGGCACTGGGGAGTACCCCTATGTACCTCCCATCAGTCTGTAAAACATTCACCATGATTTTCAACTCTGTTCCTTCGCTAATTTTCTGTCTATGCTGTTACTTTCCATTTAGAGTTGTATGGTAGCCTATTATATGGCACTTTTATCCATTGCCTCTTCAAATATATATGCATAAATTGGTCAAATGGATTTGCCTTTAATATATTGATGCTGATATTTTTCTCAAAAACAATAAAATTTTATCATACTATCTCTGAACAGGTTCTAGAGTCTCTTGTTGCATAGTGGTAGTATCCCTACCTCTGGAGCAGGATGCCTGGGTTCAAGTTCAACCTGCCCAGAGATGTATAAGAGCATCTCTGAACAGGTTGATTTGAAAGTACTACCCTTAGAGGATCCTGTAATTTCCAGCAATAGATGTGAGATATGCAGTCAGATAATTTGGGGGATCTTGCGTCACAACTGGTAGTGTTTCATCTCTGGGTCAGGATGCCTGAATTCAAGTCCTATCTGACCAGGAGTCTGCCATAGTGTGTCCGAATACATTAATTGAAAAATATCTTTTAAGATCTGGATTCTAAAGGCTGTTGTGGCACAGTGGTACACTACATAAAAAGAATGAGCTAGGGACTTGGTGCATTGTTAATGTCCCTACCTCTGGTTCAGGAGACCTGACTTCATAGCCCACTTTTACCAGGAGTGTATCACAACTAACTGAACAGGTTGATTCAAAAATATAAAAAAAGCTGAATTCCTATTTTGTGTTGATGCACTGCACCTGGTTGATAGTGCTTGTTAATTGCTCTTAATTTGTGACAAGTAATTTTGTGGTGATAAGAAGATTGCCTGGAGGTGTGTAATAGTATTTCTGAACAGAAAACAACATAAAATCTGGATTCTCAGGCTGTTGTGGTGGATAAGTAATGCCTCGGCCTCTAGGCCAGAAAGTACAGGTTCAAGTCCCACCTGTATTATAACAATTTCAATCTGTTTTAAAAACTTACCCCTCTACCTCCATTTAAATTGAATCCCCCTTCTCACCCTACTCCTCTTTTATCATTCTTGCACTGGCCCTAGTGGGCAATGTTGGTTAATGGTTTATTTAGTATTTAAATGATTTTGTGGTAAATTATGAAAAAGGAGGAGCTGGATTCGTCTCCTGTAGGCTTCTGGACCAGATGGGAAAAGTGCACCAAACCTATGGATTTATAAGAAAACCCTTGTAAATCTCAGAGTCTTTTGCTGCTTAACTAAACATTTCAATATCAGTCTGTGAAACAGGGACTGAGCTTCCTCGGAAGGTTCAGCCCAAAATGTTTTAGCATTAGAGAAATCTTCACACGTCTTGCTCAAGGCTCTAAACTTCAGAGAATGGATTTGGTCATAGATTTTATAACACCCTTAATCTGGACTTGTGTGTGATAGAAATAGTGAAAGCAATTTGAAATTGATGAATAATTGATGTTAATGTATTCTCTTTGTCTTGATACTGTAGTGATATATAGTATTCCCCTATAATTGATGAAAAGCAGATCAATGAGTAAATTCTCAAAGCAGATCAAATGAGTAAATTCTCAATGTGCCATGTAGTGTGCCAAAACATTGTCTTTTTGAGCTCAAGTCGGAAACATTGATAAACATCTGTAAACACCAACTGCAGATAATTAGAATGTTTACTGTATAGCAGCTCAATTGTTTAAATACCACTGCTGGACTTAATCATGCTAGTCAAAGACAGGGACAAAAAGATGATAAAAACTAACCACTAGTAGCCACTTTTTACTAGAGGCAAACTGAATCCGGTACTAATTATATCCTTTTCAGCTTGCCCCAGATCTGGTAGAACCCAGTATTGAACACACTACTTGTCATGATACAGGAGGAAATATGTTAGTGTCCTTGACAGAGTGTGGAGATTTACCAAAATGGTTGTAAGGTTATAAATGTTACACTTTAACTGCTCTCTTTGGACCAATGCAGAATGAGGGGATATTTGATAGACATGTACAGACTATAACAGGTTTGAATAAGGTAGACATGACAAAACTGTTCCCATTACCACAGGATATAGAATAGAGTTTTTTTTCCCGAAAGTTGAGGAGATATAAAAGGGACCTGAGGGGAAACCTTTTCCATGCAGAAGGCGGCTTGTATGTGGAATGAACTGCCAAAGTGGTGGATGCAGATATAGTTAAAAAACATTTGGACAGATACATGAATATGAAATGTTTAGAAAGATATGGCCAACTGCAGTCAAATGGGACTAGCTTAGTTTGGGAAACTTGCTTAGCATGGACGAGTTGAACCAAAGGGTCATTTTCCATACTGTATGACTATGGCTATTTACAAGAGGCAGGTGCAGGGTAAGCAGAGAAGAACTTTTGTATGCAAATAGTCATGGCCAGGAATTTTCTGCATACAATGTATAGTGGAAGAGAAGGCAATCAATCATTTGAAAAGGCATCAGATTCGAGGGAAGTGGGGGTATAGTGGTAATAACACTGGACTAGCAAATCAGAATGCTAGCCTAGTGTGCTGGGCCAAAACAGAAATTGCTGTAACAACTCAGATCTGGTAGCATCTGTGGAGAGAAAGCAGAATTAACATTTCGGGTCTAGTGACCTTTCATCAGAATGGAAAATGCACAAAGGTTGTTGCACCTGTAGATGCCTAAGCATCAAGTTTCTGGAATACGCTCCCATGCCTCTTTACCTCGTTTTCCTCCTACACTAGTGGCATATTTAAGGAAGGAGAACCCTTAAGGTTGATGCATACTCTGAGAAATCTTCAAGTGCCCTAATGGCCATACATATGCAGTTAACACTATCCCTCACAGGTGAAAAACCAACTACATCCTGAAAACCAACCACCTGCTTATTCAGACTTACACTTTCCATGAGAAGTTAGCAAAGTAGCCTGTCCTGTTAAACTAATTTTTCTCAGGCATTGAAGGATGACAACAGATATACTGAAAATGGCTCAGTTCTGTAAGAATCTGAAGGCAAGTTGGGAGTAACAATGATTTTGACAGCTACTGTCCATTTGACAGCAGGACCTGGTGCATGATGTTGCAACTGTCTGTCATCAGCAAATATCAGATCTTAAACCGGAGATATCACTGTTCCAATATGCCACAGGAGTTTATACCCTAGGGTGCGTATACACTGTAGTGTGGTTATGGCCTCCTGTGGGTTGTTCCTTCTGCTCAACCTTTGCCTTCCCTCAAACAGCAAGACAAAGGAGCAAGCTGCTGATGCACTGTCTGGTGCTGGTTTTGCTCCTGCTAGTGCCTTTCCTATTACATGTAGTACTGAAGATCAAGATAAAATGCATAAATAACATCCATACTGATCCAATAGATCACAACTCCAGAATGGATATGAAGTGTACAAATCTCAAGTTGTGAAAGTAACATTTCAATACAATTACTGTGAACCAGGAAAGAAAGCAATTGTTTGTTTCCCAATATTTATTAGCATATTTCCATTATGTTCTCGCTTCTCTTTCACTTGCTAAGTTGCAGGAAGCCTGAGAAATAAGTGAACCCAGAGTTATCAATTCCAAAAGTCATGTTAGTATTGTTGTAACTGAGAAACTAGCACATTGAAATTGACAATCCTTCAGAGGAGGTTGTTCACATGCAGCTTTCATGGATGTTAAACAAACTACCCAGTTGGAGTCTGCTTCCTGAAACACTGTCAATGTCATATTTTTAGCACACAAAACCTTTCCAAACCTATGTTCTCCTGCAAGTTAAAGTTAACTCCTTTGTACCTTTTCACTTTTAAAGTTAACTTCAAATGGCATAATTTGAGGTGATCAAAGATTTTCTTCTGTGGCTAAGGTCAGAAAAGGAGAAATAATTGTTGGGTGGTTTTATTGCTTGCTGAAACATTTAATTGAGGCAGTTTTTAATAATTTCTCAGTCCCTATTTATACTTTCAATTTTCAGTGTTAACCTGAATTTTATCCAATTTGTGCCCAAAAGATGCATAATGTTTTTAAAAGAATTGACATGTTAAACCTGGATTAGACAGAAGATTTTTTTTTAAATGACATCAATATGTAACAGCCAAATTAGAGAAGGTACTCTCGGGACCGGCTTCATTTTAAGACCACTTGCACTGAGCTAATGTGCTAGGATATAATAGCAAACACACACACACAGCTAAATTGCCTACCCTTCTTATGGTTGAGGCTGTCTTGATTATTTCTCCCAACTACCTATAAACACCCACTGAGGTTATTAAAAAGCTCTATTCATGGAACAAGAACACGTCTTATTTTCAAATCTAAAACTTCGCTGAACTAGTCAAGATTGACCAGTGACAAATTTCTCCTTTTCGAAAAGAAACCTGTGTGAAGCTCATGTCTTGCAGTCCACAGATTGTCAATGACAGGACATATAACCCAAAATGTATAATGAGACCCTGCAAAAGTTCTAATGGGTTGACTCATGTGAGCTGTCCAAACGTTCAGCATTCCATTGGGCAACACTCTTGCTTCCCAGGACTCTCCAAAAATGGTCTCTGTTCTGAGTTAAAGTTGGAGTATTCAGTGTACTGACTTACTCAAGTCAATAACCAGGAAAGGTTTAGCAGAAAAATATGATTCCAAAGCTTAGTCCTGGGCAACTAAACATCTAACTTACAATCATCCTCATTGATCCCTTAGACTATAAGACCATAAGACATAGGAGTGGAAGTAAGGCCATTCGGCCCATCGAGTCCACTCCGCCATTCAATTATGGCTGCTGGGCACTTCAACTCCACTGACCCGCATTCTCCCCGTAACCCTTAATTCCCCGAGACAACAAGAATCTATCAATCTCTGCCTTGAAAACATTTAGCGTCCCGGCCTCCACTGCACTCTGTGGCAATGAATTCCACAGGCCCACCACTCTCTGGCTGAAGAAATGTCTCCGCATTTCTGTTCTGAATTTACCCCCTCTAATTCTAAGGCTGTGTCCATGGGTCCTAGTCTCCTCACCTAACAGAAACAATTTCCTAGCATCCACCCTTTCCAAGCCATGTATTATCTTGTACGTCTCTATTAACTCTCCCCTTAATCTTCTAAACCCCAATGAATACAATCCCAAGATCCTCAGACGTTCCTCATATGTTAGACCTACCATTCCAGGGATCATCCGCTGGACACGTTCCAGTGCCAGTATGTCCTTCCTGAGGTGTGGGGACCAAAACTGGACACTGTACTCCAAATGGGGCCTAACCAGTGCTTTATAAAGTCTCAGTAGCACAACAGCACATTCCTTGACCCCAACAATTTCCCCATTGATGCCCTGGCAAACCATCTAACCATCCAGACAAACCCTATCAAACGTGACAACTTATTTGCAACCTTACTCATCTGGCATCCCACCCACATGCCACACTACTCATTTGGCCCTTACCACCCTAGCCATTTTGATCTTATAAATTTCTCATTCACTTTACCTATTTACCCACACCTCACCCATTCTGGCCACCTTCCTCCCTCATCTACCAACGAATTTATTCATTCACTTTAATCCCTTCACTCATCAACTAACACTCCCAACAGCAGGCACTGCCATAAAAATGGACAGTTGCTAGACTTACTACGTTGATTCCAGAATTTGAGAAGATTGCCTTATGGGGAGAAATTGAGTAGGCTGGGACTATACTCACTGATATTAAGAATGTGGGGGAAATTTATTGAAAAATAAGAAATTATTAAGGTAACGGAGAAGATAGAAGCATGGAAGCTGCTTCCAATGAATGGTGAGGGAAACTAGAAATAGAGGTTGTTGCCTCAAAATGGCGGGGGGAGAAACATATTTAATATTGAATTGAGTAGGAACTTCTTCCAAAGGATTGTGAATCTGTGGAATTCCCTACCTAGTGAAGCAATTGAGGCTACCTCACTGAATGCTTTTTAAGGCCAAATTCAAAAACTTTTTGAACAGTAAAGGAATTACAGATTATGGTCAGCAGGCAGGCAAGTGGAGTTGAGTCCACCAAAAGATCAGCCATTATCCAATTGAATGGCAGAGCAGGCTTGATGGGCCAGACGGCCTATGCTTACTCTTTTTTTCTTATGTTATGCCCTTATTTCCGATGTTCCAGCACAGCTCTCCAATTGAAGGCTCCCTTCATATTTCTGAAGCCAGAATTAGAATATCCAGCCAGAAACATGGAGCTGCTTTGGGGTACAGAAAATGTGCGGTGGAGCAGCATGCTTGGTGATAGTCACCTGTGTTAATGGTTGGGATCTTTAAGAAGCGACTAAGTGCTTAATCAAAGATGTAGGTTTTTAGCATTATCTGAAGGATTAAGAGACGTGTAATTTTGAAGGCACAACTGCCAATTATGAACTGAAGGAGCAGAACACGGAACACATAAGAATTAGATTCTCTTAGTTCTCAGAGGTAGAGCTGGAGCAACTTACAAATACAAGATGAACGTCTTGTGTTTTATACCTTAGAGATATGCAAAAATGACTCATCAAGTTCCATACAAGAACAGAAATTTTATATTACAATCATTTTATCTAGATTCTCGGATTATCCTAGAATTTTCTGGGAAGCCAGGGAGGAGATTGCAGAGTCTTTGGCTCTGATCTTTATGTCATCAGTTCTACAGGAATAGTGCCATAAGACTGGAGGATAGCAAATGTTGTCCCTTTTTCAAGAAGGGGAGTAGAGACAACACTGATAATTATAGATTAGTGATCTTTACTTCAGTTGTGGATAAGGTGTTGGAAAGGGTTATAACAGATAGGATTTATAAACATCTAGTGAGCACGGTTTGAAGGATGACCAAACAAGTGGATGAGGGTAAAGTGGTTGATGTGGTGTTTTTGAATTTCAGTAAGGTGTTTGACAAAGTTCCCCATGGTAGGCTATTGCACAAAATATGGAGGCATAGGATTGAGGGTGATGTAGTGGTTTGGATCAGAAATTGGCTAGCTGAAAGAAGTCAGAGGGTGGTGGTTGATGGGAAACGTTCATCCTGGAGTTCAGTTACTAGTTCAGTTGAAAACTGCAAGCATCTGTTTTGGGTCCATTGCTGTTTGTCATTTTTATAAACAACCTGAATTGCGGATAGTGCAAATGGATGTTATAGGTTACAGAGGGACATAGATAAGCTACAGAGCTGGGCTGAGATGTAGCAAATGGAGTTTAGTGTGGAAAAGTGAGAGGTTATTCAATTTGGAAAGAGTAACAGGAATGCAGAGTACTGGGCGAATGGTAAGATTCTCGGTAATGTAGATGAGCAGAGAGATCGCGGTGTCCACATACATAGATCCCTGAACGTTGCCACCCAGGTCGATAGGGCTGCTAAGAAGGCATAGGAGGTGCTGGCTTTTATTAGTAGAGGGATCGAGTTTCAGAATCACGAGATCATGCTACAGCTGTACAAAACTCCGGTGCAGCCGCATTTCGAGTATTATGTATAGTTCTGGTCACCACATTATCGGAAGGATGTGGAAGCTTTGGAAAGGGTTCAGAGGAGATTTACTAGGATGTTGCCTGGTGTGGAGGAAAGGTCTTATGAGGAAAGGCTGAGGGACTTGATGCTGTTTTCATTAGAGAAGAAGGTTGAAAGGAGACTTAATTGAGACATATAAGATAATCAGAGGGTTAGATAGGGTGGACAGTGAGAGCCTTTTTCTTCAGATGGTGATGGCTAGCACAAGGGGACATAGCTTTAAATTAAGGAGTGATAGATATAGGACAGATAGAGTCATAGAGATGTATAGCATGGAAACAGACCCTTTGGTCCAACTTGTCCATGCCAACCAGATATCCCAAACCAATCTAGTTCCACCTGCTAGCACCCAGCCCACATCCCTCCAAAGCCTTCCTATTCATATACTCATCCAAATGCCTTTTAAATGTTGCAATTGTATCAGCCTCCACAACTTCCTCTGACAGCTCATTCCATACATGTACCACCCTCTGTGCGTAAATGTTGTCACTTACGTCTCTTTTATATCTTTCCCCTCTCACCCTAAACCTATGCCCTCTAGTTCTGGACTCCCCACCCCAGGTAAAAGACTTTGTCTATTTACTCTATCCAGATGTTAGAAGTAGTTTCTTTACTCAGTAGTAGGGACGTGGAACGCACTGTCTGCAACAGTAGTAGCCTTGCCAACTTTAAGGGCATTTAAATGGTCATTGGATAGACATATGGACAAAAATGGAATAATGCAGGTTAGCTGGGCTTCAGATTGGTTTCACAAGCCAGCACAACATCGAGGGCAGAAGGGCCTGGACTGTGCTGTGCTGTAATGTTTTATGTTTTCAAAAGGTCTGCTTTCTCATACTTAATGTCTGGAACCACACTCACATGCTTCTCATACCAAATCAAATACTGAATAACTAAATGCAACAGCATGACCACAAAGGACCCTGAAGGCAAGTTTTTGTTTAAGAATGAAAATATTCACCTGTTACTGGCTCAATGACCAACAGTGGCTCACAGAAAAGTGCCAAGTACAGAGCATTACAAATTCAAAACTGTTTCAATACCCATATCGTAACAGAGCAATTCAAAATTTAGTTCTTTTATATAAAGAATTGACCATTTAAAAAACAGTATTATGAGATTTTAATGCCAATACTTGCGGTAAAATAATGCCATAAACATAGTTTTCTGAAGATTGTGTACTCATCTATTTAATTTTGTTCAGGTGTGTGGTCATTGCCAGTTAAGTCAGCATTTATTACCCATTCCTAATTGCCCTTGGATGCAATGAGTGATGCGAGCTGCAGCCTTTAAAGTGCAGCAGTTTGTGTAGTATGGGTATGCTAACAGTGCTGCTTGGGAGAGAAGGCCATTGAAGGAACACATTTATATTTCCAGATGAAAATGTTGTGTGACTTAGAGTGGACTACGTAGATGATGTTCCCATGTATTTGCTGACCTTATCCTTTTCGGTGTAGATCTAAGCTAGTACCTCAAATAACTATGTTCAAATTTGATGAACATCTTGCTCTGCATTTTCTCAAGTACATGTGTAGGTAATGAAAGAAGTAGGAGGAAGAGTCTAGAGTTATGCACAGAAACCAGAGATAGCACAGCAAGCTAAGTGGAAACAGGATAGTCCTGCTTAAACTGGCAAAGAAATTCAGACTTAGAGCTTTGATGCTGAATATAAATGCTGTACACAAACAAATCTGAACAAGCTTATCATCAGTCACGTAGTAATTACAGCAATTAGCCGTAGTCCAGAAAGGACCATGGCTATCTCTATTATTGAGAGATAATTCATTGTACAAGGTTGAGGGTACCACTACAAAAGCATGGGCAAAGTTGAGAAGCAGTCTTCAATGAGCTCTCAGAACCATAAAATAGCAGGTAGCTTAAAAAAAATCACAGCTCCAAATGCAGACCTATTATTTCAATTAATGAAGTTATTTATTTTTATTTCCTTGGATTTTCATTTATTTCATTTGTGCTTAGGAGTTATTCCTTTACCTTCCATAAATACAAGTTTTAGAAGCCTCATCAACAATCTCCTAACAGTAAAAAGTCAAGAGTACGAGGATCAAAATGAAGGAACTTGTGTGATCTGCCTGCAATCTGAGAATTCAAGTACACCACATCTGACGGCAAATAAAACACAACAAGAACACACTAAGAAATACAGAAGGTTGTGTGTGCACAGGCCATACCATCAATGAAGCCAATCTTCCATCCATGGACTCCCCTTACACATCTCAATGCTCTCCTACAACCTCTTCCGTCAGGCAGAAGAGACAGAAGCTTGATCAGGCACCATCAGGTTCAGGAACAGCTTCTTCCCCGCCATCACTAGACTGATGAATGGACTCTCTAACTTCAAATAATGCTGTTCTTGCTAATATTGATCTCACCTAGTGCACACCCTGTGCAACACAACCTGCATACCTAAGTTTTCTTTTGCAAACCTTTGACTTGTATATTCCTGCTTACTATTATCTGCCTGAGTGCTCGTAAACAAAGTTTTTCACTGTTCCTCAGTACATATAACAATAAAATCAATACTGGAAGTTAGTGACTGACAAGATATATAAACATTATGTCATCAAAAAAAGATGCAGTAGAAAACAATTTATGCCAGAAAACCTTGTGAAAGCATAAACTAACTAAAGGTGTACTTGAAAAAAATGCAAAGCAAGATGTTTTTCAAATTTGAGCAAAGCTACTTGAGGTACTAGCTTAGGTCTACACCAAAAAGAATAAGATTAGCAAATACATGGGAACATCATCTACATAGTCCACTCTGAGTCACACAACATTTTCATCTGGAAATATAAATGTGTTCCTTCAGTGGACCTCCCTCCCAGCAGCACTGTGGGCATACTTATGCCACACAGACTGCTCCACTTGAAAGGTTGCAGCTCGCCATCACTCATTACATTCAAGGGCAATTAGGAATGGGTAATAAATGCTGACTCAACTAGCAATGGCCACACACCTGAACAAAATTAAATAAATGAGTACACAATGTTTAGAAACAACATCTATGGTATTATTTTACCCCAAGTATTGGCATTAAAATCTCATACTGTTGTTTTTCCATGGTCAAGAATAATGAGATACAAACGTTCTAATTAATGAAAGATATTACATTACCAAGAACACCATTGTTTCCAATAACATTCAGGAATCACGATCATGCATTTATCTTACTTGACACAATAAAATAACAAACTGCAATAAGTTAAAGAGGCAGTCCCCAAAATATATTTCTTATCACAAAATATACCTATGGAATGTGGACTGGAATGAAGCTCAGGCCTTGCGGAGGGAGGGGGCGGGAAAGAAGAGAGAGAACAATGCATAACTCAACACACATAGCCTCCGCAAAAAAAAAAGACTGGATAACAAACAGCCAGGATGTAACAGCGCTTTCATTATTCCTGGATGTATTCCAACAGGAACAAGACTGCTGAAAGTTCATTAACAATTATATCTAAATTCTTTAATCAAACTCACAGCATTATATTTTCTTCCCAACAACAAGCTAATGTACCAAAATATTGAGCGTGTTACTATGCAGCTACCATTACTGCATGAACATATAAAAATAGTCTCATGATCTCATTTGATATTTTTAAGAAGTGATTGACTGAATAGCTTGCAAAGCACTATACTAAGGATTAAGGAAATGCAAAATAAGGCTAGAACTGGGCTACAAAAAGATACTGACAGCAAAGAAACCTCAACAGGATCAACCATTTTCACTGGTAAATGTTACATTGATATCAAACAGCCATCAAAAAGCTATTTTCAAGTATCATAAAAATTCAACACTACACATGTTCACTTCCTTCATTTGCAGCTGTCTCTTGGTAAAATATAGCGCAGTTCAGGATGCTGTCATAAAGCTTGGGGTTCAAGAAGTCTTTTCAGATATCTCCACTCTAGTGTGAACATTTTCCCCGAAGAAACAGTTGATTGATGAAATAACGCATTAAAATCTATGTATTCTATTCTTATGAACTGCACTTTCCTAAATCAAACATCTAAAGTTTTGCACTTCAAGTATCTAATAACCTTTGTTCTCTTCCATCTGCCATATTGCCATATTTTACTTGACAAGTGGTTTGATCATCCATCTACTGACCTCACCTAAACATTCTGCCAGTTATTTTTTTCAGTAAAAATAAACTAAAAAGTTCTCTGCATGAGTTGCAGAAAGCACCAGATGTGAGGGAATGTACAGACAGATTTATATTGCATTCCCCAAACAAGACCTGAAACACAAGGGAAAAACATTAAAACATGTTCTGACTGCACTGAAGGCCTTGATTAGGCTTATAGTTATTATGAAAATGTGATTTCTATTCCATTTAAGCAAAGAAATGAAATCTCTCAGACCCTGCATTGAATTGGGCACCAGTAAAGACAATGGCAGATTCAGCCCTGCAGACCCAGAGAAGTCTTCCTTACTAACTCATGGACTTGTCAAGCAGCAGCCCAATGTTGTCTGTAAGATATGATTCCATGAATATGATTATATCCCAGACACATCACCATCCCTAGATATGCTTGATTTCTTTGGTAGGTCAGACTTAACAGAGGTAGTAGCACAATGGTACCCCATGAAGTTTCATGGCTTCAGGTTAAACGTAGGAGGTTTCCTTGCCCATTAGTTTATCACAGACCATTCTCTCTTAGCTGATGAATCAGTACTGCTCCAAGTTGAACAGTTTTAGAAATCACAAACAAGGAAAAGGGCACCCACATCGGGGACTTCAAAGTCCATGACCAAGAGTAGCTCACCTGCAGTACTGCTGATCAAGTTGGTTGGGTTTTAAATGACATAGTTGCTAGGTTGGGTATGTGGCTAAAGGTGAGGAAACCAACAAGAGGGAAAAAACATACAAAACGTAGTTATCCTCATCCTTAATCATTTGCCAGCTGCAGATGCATCAATCACTAACAGTAAGGGCAACTACCACACAGTCCTTGTGGAGATGAAGTCCGAGCTTCACATCAAGAATACACTTGAGTTGCGTGGCACTATCACCGTGCTGACTGAGATAGACATTGAACAGATCTACCATCTCAAGACCGGGCATCCATGAGGTGCTACAAGCCACCAACCCCAGAACTATACTCCAGCACAATCTATAACTTCATGGCCCAGAATAATCCCCCAATCAAGCATTACTACTATTGGACCTTTGTTCAATACAAAATACAAGAGGACATGCCAGGAGTAGCACCAGCATAGCTAAATATTAGGCATCAGTCTGGTGAAGCTACTAAATAGGAACAGCAAGTGACAGACAGAGCTCAGTGATCCCATAATCAATCAGATCTAAGTTCTGCAGTCCTACCACATCCACTCAAGAAGGATGGTGGACAATTGAACAACTCACTATAGGAGGCGGTTCCACAAATATCCTCGCCCTCAATGATGAATGAGTTTAACACATCAGTGCAAAAGACAAGGCTGAAACATTTGCAGTGATCTTTAACCAGAAGTGCTGAGTGGATGAGCCATCTCAGATTCTTCCAGTGGTCCCCAGCATTACAAATACCAGTCTTCAGTCAATTCAATTCACTCCACACAATATCAAGAAACAGTTGGAGGCATAGACTCTGCAAAGCTATGGACCTGGATATCATTCCAGCAATAATCCTGAAGACTTGTGCTCCAGAATTTGCTGCTCTCCCCAAGCACATCTAGTACAATTATGACACTGGCATCTACCCGACAATGTGGAAAATTGCCCTCAAATGTCCATTGCAAGAAAAGCAGGACAAATTCAACATGGCCAATTATGGCACCTTCAGTCTGGTCTCAATCAATAATAAAATGATAAAGGTTGCTATTAAGCAGCACATGCTCAGCAGCGTTTGAATTCCAGCAGGGTCACTCAGCTCCTGACCTCCTTACAGCTTTGGTTCAAACATTGACAGAACAGCTGAATTCCTCAGGTGAGGTGAGAATGATGGCTTTCGACACGAAGGCCACTTTTAACAGAGTGTGCCATTGAGGAGCCCTAGCAAAACTGAAATTATTGGGTATCAGGGAGCAAATTCTCCACTGGTTACAGTCATACCTGGCACATGAAGATGGTTGCAGTCTTTGGAAGTCATTCTTGAACCACCAGGACATCACTTCAGAAGTATATCAGAAGATAAAAATCACAACACCAGGTTATGGATCTACAGTTTTAATTGGAAGCACTAGCTTTTGGAGTGCCGCTCCTTCATCAGGTGGTTGCGAAAGCTAGTGCCTCCAATTAAATCTGTTGGACTATAATCAGGTGTTGTGTGATTTTTAATTTTGTCCAACCCAGTCCAACACTGGCATCTCCATAACAGGAGTTCCTCAAGATGGTGTCCTAGGCCCAACAATCTTCAGCTGCTTCAATAGCCTTCCCTTAATCATAAGGGCAGATGTTCACCAAAAGATTGAACAACACTCAGCACATTTGCAACTTCTCAGATACTAAAACAGTCCATGTTCAAATGGAACAAGATATGGACAATATTCAGGCTTGGGCTGGTGAGTAACATTCATGCAACACAAATGCCAAACAATGACCATCTCCATAAGAATTCTAACCACCACTTGACTTTCAATGGTGTTACCACTGAATTCCCCACTGTCAATATCCTGAGAGTTACCATTGACTCTTGAAACTCAACTGGACTCACCACGTAAACAATGGCTACAAGAGGCTAAGAATACTATGACCTCCTGACTCCTCAAAGTCTGTCAGTCATCTACAATGCAAAAGTCAGGAGTATCATGGAACAGTCCCAATTTGCCTGGATCAGTGCAATTCCAACACTAAAGAAACTTGACAACATCCAGGACAAAGCAGTCCACCTGACTAACCCCACATCCACAAACATCCATTCCAATCATCTTCAACAGTAGTCTGAACTATCTACAAGATGCACTACAGAAATTAATTGAATGTCCTTAAAGAACACCTTCCAAACCCTCAACCACTTCCATCTAGAAGGACAAGGACAGCAGATACATGGCAACACTGTCTCCTTTAAGTTCCACTCCATCTTGACGTGGAAATGTATTGCCATTCGTTCACTGGCACTGGGTCAAAATCCTGACATTTCCTTCTGAAGGGCATTGTGGGTCAACCATAGTCTGCAGCAATCCAAGGCAGCAGCTCACCACCAAATTCTCAAGGGCAATTAAGGATGCACAATAAATGCTGCCAGCCAGCAATGCCTATGTCCCATAAATTCATTAACAAACACATCATTTTATAATCAGTCATTCAAATCTGGTTGTTAGTAGACAACCATGAACAGCAGGGCAGAGGCAGGACATCTGGTTGGCTGTTATAGAGTTAGAGAGATATACGGAATAGAAACAGACACTTTGATCCAACCCATCTACGTTGACCAGACATCCAGAATAAATCTGGTCCCATTTTCCAACATATCCTTCTAAACCCTTCCCATTCATATACCTATCGAGATGCCTTTTAAATGTTGTAATTGTACCAGGTTCCACCACTTCCTCTGACAGCTCATTCCATACAAGTACCACATCAAAAAGTTGCTGCTAAGATCCCTTTTAAATCTTTACCTCTCACCTAAAACCTATGAGGTTTTCATAGTTTTAGACTCCCCCCACCCCAGGGAAAAGACCCCGTCTATTTACCCTATCCATGCCCTTCATGATTGTATACACCTCTATAAGATCAGCCCTCAGCCTCTGTCGCTCCAGGGAAAATAACCCCAATCTGTTCAGTCTCTCCCCATGCTTCAAACCCTCCAACCCAGGCAACATCCTTATAAATCTTTTCTGAACCCTTTCAAGTTCCACAACATCCTTCCTCAAGCTGGGAGAGCAGACCTGCATGCAATATTCCATAATGGCCTAACCAACATCCTCTACAACTGCAACATGACCACCAAATTTCTATACTCAATGCACTGACCAACAAAGGCAAGCATATCAAATGCTGCCTTCACTATCCCATCTACCTGTGACTCCACTTGCAAGGAACTATGAACCTGCACTCCAAGGTCTCTGTTCAGCAACACTCCCCAGGACCTTATCATCAAGTGTACAAGTCCTGCCCTGATTTGCCTTTCCAAAATGCGGCACCTCACAGTTACCTAAATTAAACTCCAACTGCCACTCTTCATCCCTTTGGCCCATCAGATCAAGATCCCATCATACCTTGAGGTAACCTCCTCCACTCTTCACACCAACTCCAATTTTGGTGTCATCAGCAAACTTACTAAACCATACTTCCTATGTTCACATCCAAATCAGGTTGTTCACTAGCAGTTGCCTGCCAAAGTGTTCAGTGGTGAAATCATTAATTGCAATTTCCATAAACAAGTTAGAAAGAATAGAAATTCACATCTTAGCAAATTCAATTGATGGCACTTGAATTAACAAATGTAATTTCATATAAGAAAATGCAATGCTATGGGAATTGAGAGAGAGAAGTTTGATATGGATAGATGTTAAATTTCCAGGAGTCTGAATTATCAGAGTTGGAGAGGGATCTTTAGGTTTTATTCACTGAACGAGAAAGTGCTATTTTGCAGGGCAATAGTCTTCAAGTGACGCATGGAAAGGGAAGGCGTGCTTTTAAGAAGGCTGCAACAATAAGGGGAGCCTTATTAATAAGACATGTGACTTGCATGTTTCTGTGAGCTTCTTTTGCGTGATCAGTGACACAGGCATGTGCACAAGATGCATCTATGAATCTTACATTGTTTTCTTAGCGCTCACTCATGTTGTCCTTAGAGCCTACCATTCTCTGCATCTAGCATTATGTTTTACAGGGGGACAGGGGGGTTAGGGGAAGTAGGAAGGAAGCCATTCAAGTTGGGGGACACTGAACAGTCAAGGAGACAGATGTACAGCTGTTTTGCATTGGGTTACAATCGATGTCATATTTGCAGCAGGTACAGAAACCTACTTGGCGACACGGTGTGTCTCAAGCAAATGGCCATGCCTGAAAGTTAAAAGAGGAATTCCTTAGTGGGTCAAGGCAGATCATTGTCAGAAATTGACTGATAGTGTCAGTCATTCACAGGGTTCGTCTAGTTCCAGTCAAAGGATTTGGCCACTGGCAGTGAAGAGTTCAGTCCTACAGAGTCCAAAATTCTAAATTCTTTTGGGCCATAGTTGGTTCTGCGAAGGGTGAGGAAGTAGAACAATTTCTCCTGCTGCAATGTGATAAAGGCAGGAATTGAGTACGATAGAACATGACAGAAGAGCATTTGATGGTGATACAGGCATGGGAGAAGTGTTAAGGTGTCCTGATCAAGTAGCAAGTGTAAAGTATTTGTAATTTGGGAAGATAAGGTAGACAAGAGCTCAAGTAAATATGCAATACTGAGTATTGTAGTCCATGAACCTTGGTAAGACATGTCAGGAGTGATACAGTAAGGAAGAGTAGTGGCCCTTAAAGTTTGGGATAGCAAAAAGAAATTGCTAACATGTAATTTCCCAGAAGGGAAGAGCAGCAACATATAAACATGGAAGTAAAGAAAAAATAGTATGGTATTCAGACTTTTGAGCTTGCTTTGCAATTATGATTATAGCTGATCATCCAACGTAGCATCCTGTTCCCACTTTCTTGACATACTCTTTGATCCCTTTAGCCCTAAATAATAGATCAATCTCTTGCTTGCTATCATACCATCCTTTGGCTTCAACTTCCTTCTGTGATAGCAAATTCCACAGACTCACCACTCAGGGTGAAGAAAGTTCTCTTTAGCTCAGTTTTGAATGGTGTGCCCCATATTTTAGACTGTGACTCCGGTTCTGGTTTGCACACTATTGGGAACATCCTTTCTACATCTGCCCTGTCTAGTACTGTTCACATTTTATTTGTTTCTGTGGGCTACATCTCATTCTTCTGAACTCCAGCGAATATAATCCTAATCAATTCAACCTCTCCTCGTATATCAGTCCTGCCATGCCCAGGAATCAGTCTGGTAAACCTTTGCTGCATTTCCTCATTAGCAACAGCATCCTTCCTCAGGTAGGATGATCTGAACTGCACACAACACTGATCTTACCTATGTTCTGTATAACTGCAGCAAAACATTGCTGCTCCTCGACCCAAATCCTCTTGCTTTGAAGACCAATGTACCATTTAGTTTCTTCATCGCCCGCTGCACCTGCATCCTTATCTTCAGTGACTGGTGTACAAAGAAAGACTCCTAAATCTGGTGACACATTCCCCTCTTTCAATTTATAGTCATATAATCTGCCTTCCAACCTTTAATAAAGTGGATAACCTCACATTGTACTATATCTGCCATGCATTTGCCCAGTCACTCAGCCTTCCAAATTGTATTGAAGCTCTTCCTCCTATTCAGCCTTACTGACAAACCTGGAAATATTATAGTTAGCTTTCTCATCCAAATAATTAATACATAGTGAATCACTGAGGTCCTAGCACTAATCTCTGTGGTACCCCACTAGTCACTGCTCATCAATCGGAAAAGAGCTACATGTATTCCTACTGTTTCCGGTCAGCAGTTTTCCATCCATCTCAATATATCCCAAGTGCTTTAATTTTACACACTAATCTCTATCGGACATTGTTGAAACCCTTAAAGTCCAAATACGCTACACCCACCAGCATCAACCTTATTAACTCTATTCGTTACCTCCTCCATGAATTCCAGTAAACGTATTAAGCATGAATTCCTCTTCGTAAGTCTATGCTGACTCAGTTTCATCCTGTCACTGTTTTCCAAATGCTCAGCAATTAATCATTTAATAATGGACTCTGCATATTCCACATTACTGTGTCAGACTGACTAGTCTGTAATTCCGCATTTTTTCTTGGCCTCTCTTCTTAACTCAAGGGGTAACATTAGCTACACTTCAATTGGTCCAGAATCTACAGAACCATGGAAGGTGGTGACCAGCAATGCACATTTCTAGGGTAGTTTTCTTTAGTACTATGGGATCTAGATTATCAGGGTCGGGGGATTCATCAGCCTTTAATTCCATCAATTTCTCCAACACATTTCCCTACTAATTGTTATTTCTTTTCTTTCCAATCTCTCACTAAATCCTGTGGTGCCTAAAATTTCTTATGTTATTTGTGTCCTTCTTTGTGAGCACATAACCAAACAAATATTCAATTGGTCAGTCATTTCTTGGTTTCACATAATAAGTTCCTGTTTCTGACTGTAAAACTTATGAATGACACATGCTGGTCCAACTTGCCTTCTATTCAAGCTCTGGTGTGATTTGCATATTGATTTCCACATATTACTGATTTTTACTTTTTACCTTCTGGGCTTGTGAAGTGTTGAGGTTTACTGAGCTTCTTTCTGCCTAATAGGTCTTCCTTTTAACCCAGATACAGCACTAACCTGAACAGCAATGTGTCTCTAAGCTGGCCTACTATTGAGGTCACTAGGAAAATGTACTGTTCTCTATACCAAGTCATCGAATAACACCTTCAAGGTACCCGTCCAGCATCAGGATGCGACCTTTGCTAACTGAGCAGTGTCCTCCCTGATAATGGTCAAGTACCATAGTGTAATAATCCCTTACTGGCTTGCACCATCTGATGTTGTGTTCAGCTAGACTTTGAAATAGGATTGAGCAGAACAAAGTCCTGACAGCAGCAAGTACTTAACACCCAGTTGCATATTGAGAGTTGAAGAGAAAAGGATTGAGATACAAGTTGTTGTGAGCCACAAATGGACCAGGCATCAAGAATAAAACTGGACAAAACACTAACTGAAAATGGGAAGTTCTGCCTTACTTTACAGAATTTCGTGAAAATGCCAAACCAATTGTGACCAACTTGAAAGTTTAAGTTGTGTGAAATATCAAATTCACACTCTACAATTTGCTTAAAGACCTTTCCAGAAAAGGTCACGATTTGCTAAACATGAATGAAATAGTTTCTCAAAAACTGACTCCTTTGCTTGCATGATAAAACAAAATTGTATAACTGAATTGACATTGGGGTGGGGTGGGGGGGGGGGGGGGGGGGGGGGGGTTGAGAGTAAATGGTGGGGTGGAGAAACATATGAAAAAACATGAAATGGTTCATTGAAATTATATCAATACTAACTAATTTACATTAACCGGATGAAGGAAACAACAACAGAAAAGTCTAAAAATTAAGGGTGGAATTTTGTGCCCTCACTATCAAGGATTGGTGGCAGAAAGTTAATCAATCAGATAAGTGGGTAGTCAATTACCCTACATTCACAAATAAATCCATAGGTATGCAGAGGTCCAAGGATGACCTATCCACTCTGCACTAATTGAGGCTCTGCTGAGCGCCACACCCCTATTCTTACTGCTGATTTTCCTACCCTATATAGAGGTGACCGTATAGAGGTTTATAAAATAATGAGGATATAGATAAGGTGAATGGCATGCATCCTTTCCCTAGGATGGGGGATTTCACAACTGGGGCATATTTTTAAGGTGAGAGGAGAAAGACTTTCAAAAGACATTAGCAGAATTTATTTTATACACACACTGGTTTGTCTGTCGAATGAATTTCCAGAGAAATGGTAGATGCAGGTACAGTTATAAATTAAAAAAAACACTTAGATAAGTACATGAATAGGAAACATTTTGAGGGATAGGACCCAAGCTCAGGTAGGTGGGACTAGTTTAGTTTGGGATTGTGGTCAGCATAGAATGGTTGGACTGAAGTGCCTGTTTCCATGCTGTATACCTTGCAAGTCACTTTGAAAAGTCCTTCTTTCTGCTAGCACATACCTGTAGGCTGGGATCTTAGTCATAACATAAGGCCACAAGCAGGTGGCATACTGTCACCAAATAGAGCTGTCTACCTCCAATTGACAAGAAGATTCCAGAGAGCCAAAGTTTATGATCCAAGATCATTGATCCAGCCAATCGGTTGTTCAGTGCTTCAGTAGTACATAATTCAATGGGCCTTCCAAACGGGTAGTGATGCTATGCTCTGTGGACAAAATTCCTATGGGCTAATGAATGAAGAATTGACTTAGGCATGCACCTACACCCTTTGTTATGTATGTTAGCAAGCCTTTTGAATAATTTAACAAACTCTCAGATATATTGATACATAGATCACAACTTGCTCCACTTTGAATACTTTCAAGGATTGGGCACATTCCCAGGTCCTACCTCTTTCAAGATCACATTAATCTGTGACTCTGGAGAAAGTGGGTGAATGGGGTGTCCTGTGGAATCAGGCCTAAGCCCCAACCCAAGGTCTGAAAGATTGACTGACCTAGTCCTGCTGCCACCTCTGGAATACTGCCATCTAGATAGAGAGTCAAACCGAATCAGGCAACTTCTAGGAAGATTTGCAGGCTGCAAGTTAGCCACACAGACAAATTAAAGGTAATGATTGAGAATGCAAAGATTACATTAAAAAAACACAGAAAAGCATATTATAATATATTAAAACATGTTGCATAAAACCATTAGGCCAAATATACTTCATTTCATAATTTTCCATTTGTAAGCTTTTCCCCTAAACCAAGCAAAAAAAAAAATCACCAAGAACACAATGTCCTGAAGAAACCAGTTTTAGAGCAGTGGGAAAATTTAATTTAATACAAAGTGATATTCAATGTCAAGGTAATTGACAAACTGCTTTTTTTCCTGTTGCATCCTTCCTAAAAACAGTTTATATACTGTTTTGATCAGAGATAAATTAAGCTTTTCAGAATGGCACATCGTAGGTGTGATCTTTGTAGGTTGTAATGTAGTTAAAATAGCTTTAGAAGTTGCTCTTTTGCTTAGATATGCTTGAATTTTTCATATGAATATGTAGTTGCAGCATTAGTTTATGAGGTTATCTTTACACCTCCAATAGTGAAAAAAAACACTAAATGAGAAGTATAGTTCTGTGTGTAATGCACATATTCAACACCTTGCCTTGGTCACTATTCTCATATGACCTGGAAATTAAACATCATGACAGCCAGCTAAACTGGTAATCAAAGCCCAATCCAATCTCATTCTGAAGTGGTAAGTGCATATGTGAACTTCCAGAACAGGTCAAGGAAAAGTAGCTGTAGGATTCTGAAATCCAATTTAATTTTAATTTCAAGATTCAAGTACTAGCTAAATATGAAACCCTGCTGGGTATGATTACGTTTAGACAAAGTTTATCATTATATTAAGTTATCACAACAAATGCAACAGAAATGACAATGAGATAGAGGATTCAGACACTCCACAATGGAATATAATCCTCAGATTCCTGAGGTGCTGTCCATCCTCCTTTCTGCACAACTATTGAAAAGTAAGTTATTCACACTTCTCAAAAAACATGATCGGAGATATTTAATTCTCATTGGTCCAGGTATTGCACGATTAAATGATTTAAGCTCACTGTAGTGTATGAAATGTTCATCGTCAGTCTTGGATTAACAAGGCAGTGTATGGCCAATTTATTTTAAAGTAACGGTCATTTACTGACATCACTTTCCATTACTTGCTGATTCATTCAAGTCAATTAGAAGATCAACCTCTATTCACACTGTTACTTAGTTTACTCATTACCAGGTTCACTGCCAAGATAACTCCAAGAAATGTCTGTGTGCTTATTGCATGTAGTGTCACTTTCCATGATTAACAATTATCTGAAATGTTCTAATTGATGCATCTAATAATTATCCACATCCAAGATATCATTTACTAAAGGCGTCATCCCTTTCATCATAGCTTACCATTGAGATAATGATAGATGGAGTTATAAAGTGTAAATGACTTACAACATTTTTGCATCCCTCTTTTCTAAACAAATGGGTATGTTGTCATGTCCTTATGAAAGATAAGTTGATACCACTAGTTTAGATTTTGCTTAATTGATACAAATCCCTCGATAAATCAAACTCCCAATGACTGTTGTTCTCGAGGCCATCTGCTCAATGCATTTTTTCTTCCTTTCTCCAGCTGTAGCAGCAAACTTAAATCTGTTCACAATCTCACCTAAAGTTGTTCAAGACAATCCAAAGTATAGCAGCTATTACCTCACCACAAACAGGAAATACAGAATCTAGAGTCTTCTGTTGTGAATGATTTATTAATAATCTGGTAGTCTTTCTGCCACAATGTTAGGGAAGCTGTTGGTGCCAGTTTACAAGGATTTTAAGCAAATTAAATTAAGCCAATAAGCCAAAAGAAAATGGCAGCCCTTCAAGGAGCACAATACCAAAATCTCAGATTAAACAAATTCAAGTTAAGATGTCATTGAAAGCTAATGCATTCTAGTCCCTGAAGTGCCCACTGGCTACAGAATTCCTTGAGTGTGCCAATGGACATAGAATGCTCCTTCTTCAAGGATACCCAAGCACAGACATAATTGTAAAAGAGGGACAGAGTCAGACCGAATGACCCTTCAACTCCCCACCACCTTGATTTGTTTATGGCCCCCTCGCCAGGCCCAAGGGCAGCCTCATAAGGAGATCCTCTGATCTTCCCACTCCACTCTTAAGTGGGTGGCCAAAGACCAGGAGCATGTGGCTGGGGTACAAACAAAATTTGTGGAGCAGCCCCCTCAGTAAATGGAAAGGCACTGTAGTCTTCAACACACTGAACTTATGAAACATGGATTCCTCAGAGTTGCAAAGGACACAGATGGCCTGGATCAGTTTGAAAGGAATGTGCGCTACAATGCACTTTATTTGCAGTTTGGAAGATGTAGGAATGGTAGAATGCTGCTTCATTTGCAACAATACAAAAAAAATTATAACACTACTTTTATAAGTAACTGATATTACATCATCACCCAATAGGGCTGCTAACCTGCACATAAGTGATGCAACTGTTCTTACACCAAAGCGCTGACTATAAAAAATTGTCAAGCAGCACAGCAACATTTCTTGAGCCTGAATCAAAATGGTTATTTAAATGATATGCTTTGAAATGCTAAACAATATTTCAGTAAGTACTCCTGAAAGAAAAAAAACGTGTGCGGTCCAAGTGCAAACAAATATAGTCACAAAAAATGTATTTGTATATAGGATCTCAGAAGAACTCCAGAGTCAATTAGGTCCTTTCCGAAGTGTTATTTCCCAAGGGAGAGGCATTCCGATTTAGAAAGATTTGTATTTACATGGCATCTTTCACAACTACCAGGTGTCTGTGTTTCATAATCAAACAATTTTTAAAAGATATTGTCCTTATCGTACTGTTGAAAACACTATGGAATCAAAATTTAATGTCATACCAAGACATCACGCAATAATTAATTTTTAAATGCTTTCCAATCCCCCATACAATATTTTCAACTTCAAAGCTGAACACTGATGGTATAGTTAAAACAAAACTTTAGATGATAAACAATTATTTGGACATGACTTTAAATTATAATTTGGTGAAAGTTCTTTCTGTCGTCCTTGACAGAAATGTTGTAGACATAAACATGCAAATACCAGACTGTAAACTGTGTCATAATGAGACAATACATCCCATCTATCAAGGAGTTACAGAAAGCTCGGAGTAATTGGTTCTGCAAGCAGCTGCCTATATGAGTGCAATCAATTTCTAAAACAGAACACGCCACTCATTTTTAAGCTTTAGTAAGTCTTGTTTTCCTAACTGTTACATATGAGTATTATCTTTCATGCTATAAGACATACAAGTGACTTATAACTGACTCATGTGCACGTTATTGTGCTTTGGTTTGGCTACTAAACTGCAAGTGCCAGGCAGAGACCATCTTCAACAAGAGAAAACCCAGCCACCTTTCATTAACATTCAACAGCATTAACACCAAGACTGTAACCATCAACATTCTGTGCTGACCATTGAGAAGAAACAAAGAACCAGTCACACAAATTTTGTGTTGCTAGGATAGAGCAAAAGCTTGACATTTTGTGCTGAGTGACTTAGCTTCTTACTCTCAAAGTATCTCTACTACCAACATTGCAATTTGGATGATTGCAACAGGAATAATACTCAAGCAAATCAGAATGAAGCACTTCATTTGAATGGAACCCAACTATTTGCCTAAACATGTATCCATTTCACCACAGGAATATCTTGGGAGCAATATATACGAACAGCAAGTTACTCAGACTTCCTTAGTATCATTTCCAAACTGCAGTTTCTTTTGTCTGAGATGGTGGCAATCAAAGTGTAGGAACAAAATCATCCCCACGAAGGTCCCATCAACCAAAGTCAAACAAGATGGTAATATAAAAACCATGACAAGATTTTCTTTCTATAACTAGGAAAGAGATATCATGATTATTTCTGGATTCCAAATTTGCCCCCAAGGTGTATCCATCTCAAACATTGATTTTGATGGGGCACACCATTAAGTGTCTTGCAAACCCAATTTTCCAACACAGACCAGCCAGGAGTTTAGAAGAGGCTGCAGAACTCTTCATTATGAACCAGTCAATGTTCAATCAAACCAACAAAGTAGAAGCAGAAAGAGCCCATTTGATCTCTGGAGCTTGTTCTGCCACTTGATAACATTATGGCTGCTGTTATTGTAGCCTCAACTCTATTTTGCTGTCAACCTTTGATATCTTTTTATATGGGAATTCAATAATACTTGCATATAAAACTTGAGCTGGAAGCCACCAATTTGGCAGTTCTAACATCTACAGCACACGGTCTTCACGGTCGCAAGATGACAACATTCACTTCTGCCCAGCAAGAGAAATGAGGCCAGTCCCAAAGTTTTTAATCCATCAACCAGGATAATTTTGGGTCACATAAGAGAAGTTCAAAGGTTAGACTGAATATAGGATGCAAAAACAGAATAAGCTGGCGAAACTCCGATCTGGCAACATCTGTGGAGAGAAGGCAGAGTTAACATTTGAGGTCCAGTGACCTGTCATTTAAGTTTCTGAATTTCTAGCATCCACAGTTCTTTATTTTATTTTTGTACAGGATGTCTTCACTTTTCTGGTTGTTTTCTTGAAAATCACAACATTAAGTGAAACAACTTTAGGTGAAGCACTGATTCCCTTAGGATTCCTTAAGTTGAGATACAGTACCTTAAATAGCTAAATTCTTACCTTGGCAAATTAAACAGTTGTTCATTTCAAAATTCCCAGAATCTGCTGCAGGAAACATTTGCTCAGTGCTTCCAGGGCACCTGCTAGTATCATTGCTTATTTCTAGCCTTGGGGGAAAGAATGCTGTTTGGTAGTGGCTGCTGTATGTCTGGTTGCTTGAGGTGATCTTGATGTTGGTAGGTGGGGGATCTCAAAAACAAACTTTGGGCCATGGTATGGCTGGACATGAGGACAGCCTCAACTTTGAGATATATTACAATACTGCTTTAAACCATTTTGGTGTATGTCAGTAAAAAATATTAACTTGTCATGCTGCACCCGATACCAAATGTTCAAATGGTTGTAGACTCTTGTGTAGATGTACCCTTTCCTGTCATGATTTGGAGAGGTCGGTGTTGGACTGGGGTGTATAAAGTTAAAATTCACACAACATCAGGTGATAGATCAACAGGTTTAATTGGAAGCACACTCGCTTTCGGAGCGCCGCTCCTTAATCAGCTGTGCAGGTTAGGTGAATTGGCCATGCTAAATTGCCCGTAGTGTTAGGTGGATTAGTCAGGGGTAAATAAATATAGGGGTGTGGGTTTCTCTTCAGAGGGTCGGTGTGGACTTGATGGGCCGAAGGGTCTGTTTCCACACTGTAGGTAGTCTAATCTAATCTAATCAAATCAGGTGGTTGTCAGCTGCCATGGCTCCCCCTTCAACTGCCAGTACAAGCTACATTTAACGAGCATCAATACTGGGGCAGACTGTTGAGACACTTTTTTTTGTCAAGCTAGTGGCTGAAGATGCAGTTCAAGCTGAAACATTTGAATGGTTATATTTAAATCATGCTTCAGCTCCTATTTGAAGTTACTTCACCATTAACAATGAGCACACATTACTTTTATTTTGACATCAAAATCTGATACAACAGGCTTTTATAAATTTATGTTAGCCTTGAAATTACCATAGCAACCGACTTATAATTAGATTTGTCACATGTATTCACATGGGAACAGTGAAAGTTTACAAGTCTACCACTTACAGTGCCATCTGAGATACAAGGTTCAGAGGTACAGAATCTTACATACAAAACAGAAAAATAAAGAAACATGGTTATAAAGTTAAACACTGCAGTCCTATTTACTAAAAAAGTAGAAAAAGAGTTACAAGTTGAACACCACAGTCCATAAGCACCTAGCCATGCTGGGTTCACACTCCTCAAAGGCTCGATCTTGCCCCTGCCAATACCCCTGGCTACCTGCTCTTGCCGCCTTACAGCCTATTCCTGCTGCTACCACTGCCTCAAGCTTCTTGTTCCTGCCGACCAGGGCTGCTTCCAATTCAGGAGCAGCTGCCTGCTCTCACCATTTATCTCGGGCTAGATATTCCTGCTCTTACCACTGGCTGCCTCAGAGTTACATGTTCTTTCTTTCACAATCGCTCAGATGGACCGGCTTAGATGTCTGGGATCTCTCTCACTTCCATGGTGGGCTCGCTTGCCACACCCCCTCCCCCACCCCAATTATCTCCTCTGCAATACACAAACCCACACCTCATAATGTAAGAAGGTTAACTAAGACTAAAAAACGTAGTGAAAGAAGAAACAAAAGTAAAGGCAAATGGAGCAGATGAGCTCTGAGCAGGCTGTGCTGCTACTCTGCCATCTTGACAATATAGTAACAAGTCTCCTAAAATTATTTAATCTATTTTATGGAACAGTTGCTGGTGAGGTGGCACTTAGAGTATTGTGTACAATTTTGGTCACCCTGTTACAGGAAAGACATAGTTAAACTGGAAAGAGTGCAAATAAGATGTTGCCAGGACTAGCAGGCCTGAGTTCTAGGAGAGATTGGCGCCGGTAGGACTTTATTCCTTCGAACGTAACAGAATTAGGGGTGACCTAATGGAGGTGTATAAAATCATAAGGGGCATAAACAGGATGAACGTATGTTTGTTCTTCCAGGGACGGGGAATTGAAAACCAGAGGGCACAGGTTTAAGATGAGAGGGGCAAGATTTGAGGACGATCTGAGGGACAACGTCACATACAGCATTGTGCAAATATGGAATGGGCTGCCAGAGAAAGTGGTTGAGGCATAGAGGTACAATAGCAACATTTACAAAAAACCGTTTGGATAGGTACATGGATGGCAAGGGTTTAGAGTGATATGGGCCAAATGCTGGCAATTGGAACTAGCCGAGTGGGCAGCATGGTCAGCAATTTGAACCAAAGAGCATGTTTTCATGTTGTTATACTCTATGACTCTAATTTCTAACTTATTGCGAAATACCACAGACTCAATCCCAAATCAAATCACAAGATCCAATCACATTAAATCAGGAACATCACTTGAAGTTGTGGAAATATATAGCTGAAAATTGTGACTTTTCTGTTTTAACTAATGGTTTATTTATTTTATGTTATGTTTAGTAATATTTTCATTTGGATATTTGAAGAACCGCCATATATTTCACAAGGAATACCATTAGTTGCTATGCCAACATTGCACAGCATGAATAAAATGTATTGAAAAATGTTATAATATTCCTAAAGGAACTTGAATAAAAAGAATCCTTAATGAATATAGACATCCAGATTGTAATAATTTTGTGCCACTGTCTGTAACTTCTAAATGTTTGTGGTCTTCAATTCACATGAATAATTTTTTTTCCCATCCATATTAATCCAGATGAATTTTGCACGATTAGCAGAAAACAGTTTATCTAATGCAGCTCATGTGTTTATTATATCCAGTGTTGTTGTACACAATGAAACAAAACCAAAGTATCTGGCTCGTATTTATCCCCAAATCAATCGCTAAAACAGAATACTTAATGATTGTTATTAAGGGGCTTAACAGGGCAAACACTGAGAGGTTGCTTCCCTTCATTGGAGAGTGTAGGACCAGAGGGCATAGTCTCAAAATAAAGGGGCACCAAATTATGACTGAAGTGAAGAGTAATTTTGTCAAAGGTTGAGTGCCTTTGAAATTCTGCACAACAGAGCTGAGAGGGCAGAGTCCTTGTGCATATTTAAGGCTGAAATAGATAATAGGGGAACCAAGGGTTATGGGGAAAGAGCAGAAAAATGGATCTGAGGAGTGTTAAATCAGTCATGATTCTATTTAAGGGTGAAGCAGGCTCAAGGGGCCAAAAACAGCCTACTACTGTTCGTATTTTTTAATGGTCTTATGATTGCTTTCTAAATTTCTAGTTCCAGTATGCAACAGTGGCTTCACGTCAAAAAAAGTACTATTCACTCAACATCTGAAGACCTTCTGAGATTTTTACAGACATCATTTCACATAAATTTTCCTTCTTCTGAATTACAGTCTTTGGGTAAGGCAGGATTTTTGCAGCAGAGAACGGCAGATGCTGGCCAGAAGTGAAGTCGGAGCGCAAAGCCAGTCGGAAAGGTAAGTGATTGTTATTTAAGAACGTACCTCAACGCCAACGGTCCTTTTGCAGCAGAGAACAGCGGGCGCTGGGCGGAAGTGAAATCAGCTTATGAAATGGACTGTATCTGCTCAAGAACATTTACATTTACTCTTGAAATTCTTAACTGCTAAGCTGGTCTTTGCAACAGCAAAGATAGTGTCTGCTTGAACGAAGCACCAACTTTAAATAACTGAGTTTTTTTTGCAGCAGAGAACGGCGGGTGCTGGGCAGAAGTGAAGGCAGAGCGCAAAGCCGGTCGGTAAGGTAAGTGATTGTTATTTGAGTGGGTGTGTTCTAGACCCCAGGTTCTACAAAGTAGGGCCTCTCTCCCTCCCTCCTCCTCTAACCTAAATTAAAAGTCCACAGACTTGCCCCAAAAAGAGGGTCCAAGGACGTTCCTGTGGATTGAAGTGTGAGGCTTTAGCTCAGGAGTCTTTGACAAGGAGGTTGAGTGAAGAGATTACGCCACAGTTGAAGAGGGTGAAGACATGACTGCCAAGCTGGTTCACTGTGCTACGTGCTTAATGTGGGAGGTCAATGACTCTGGTGTGTCTGGCTCGTATAAGTGTGGAAAGTGTGTGCACGTTCAGCTACTGACAGAGTATATTGCAGCACTGATGAAAGAACTCGAGGACCTTAGGCTCATCCGAGAGAATGAGATCTTTCTGGACAAGACGTTCAGCGAGGTTATTACACGGACCATACCACAAGAGAGCAGACGATGAGGAAGACAGAGAGGAGACAGGTGCAAGAGACTGCGGGGGAAGTACCTGTCAGGAACAAGTTGAATCTTTTGGAAACAGTAGAGACAGATGACATTACCAGTCCACGAGGTGGCCAGGTCTGCCAATCAAAAGTTGGCGTGGAGACAGAGCGGAAGAGTTGGACATCGCACAGAGCCGTGGTGATAGGGGACTCCATAGTGAGAGGAACTGACCGGGGTTTTTGTGGCAGCAGGCGGCACTTAAGGATGGTGTATTGCCTTCCTGGTGCCAGGGTTAAAGACATCACACACAAAGTGCAGGAAATCCTCAAGGATGAAGGTGAAGAGCCAGAGGTGGTGGTACATGTCGGCACAAATGATGTCAGGAAGAAGGGAAGGAACATACTAGAGCGGAACTTCAGAGAATGAAGAAGGCGGCTGAAAAGCAGGACGTCCAGGGTGGTTATCTCAGGTTTGCTTCCAGTTCCTCGGGCTGGTGAGGCCAGAAACAGGGAGATAATGGACTTGAACATGTGGCTGGGGAACTAGTGCAGGAAGCAAGGATTTAAATTCTTGGATCACTAGGGTATGTTTTGTGATACGCATAAATTATCGAAGAGAGACGGCTTGCACCTTAATAGGTTAAGGACCAGCATTCTGGCAGGCAGGTTTGCTACTGCAACACAGCTACGTTTAAACTAAGTAGTCGGCGAGGGGGGGGAACAAACTGGAGGTTGAAGAAGGAAATTGAAGGGAAAGTTAGAACAGGGGAAGTCAAGAAAGACAACTGTATCAATGAGGCATAAAACTCAAAAAGGGATCATGCTGTAAGGTTGAGTGAAACAGGAGTTGATGGGAAGGGTGAGGGCAGTAACAAATTAAAAATACTATACATGAATGCACGAAGCATTAGAAATAAGACGGATGAGCTTGAAGCTCTTTTGGAAATTGGCAGATATGATATTGTGGGGATAACTGAGACATGCCTTCAAGTGGACAGGGCCTGGGAAATGAATATTCAAGGCTACATGTGCTATCGTAAGGACAGACTGACGGGCAGAGGGGGTGGGGTGGCCATGTTGGTAAGAGATGATATTCAGTCCCATGCACAGGGGAACCTAGAATCAGGGGTTGTAGAGTCAGTATAGATAGAGCTGAGAAATTCTAAGGGTAAAAAGACCCTCTTGGGAGTTATCTCCAGGCCCCCAAACAGTAGTCTGGATGTCGGATATAAGTTGAATCAGGAGGTGAAATTGGCCTGTTGCAAAGATGTTACTACAGTTGTTATGGGGGATTTCAACATGCACGTAGACTGGGAGAATCAGGATGGTATTGGACCTCAGGAAAGAGACTATGTGAAGTGTCTTCGAGATGGATTCTTAGAACAGCTGGTGCTGGAGCGTAGCAGGGAGAAAGCAATTCTGGATCTGGTATTGTGCAACGAACCAGAATTGGTCAGGGACCTCGAAGTGAAGGAGCCATTGGGAAGTAGTGACCATAATACAATAAGCTTCAATCTGCAAGTTGAGAGGGAATGGGTAAAATCGGAAGTGACAATATTTCTGTTGAATAAAGGGAACTATTGAGCTATGAGGGAGGAGCTGGCCAAAGTTCAATGGTGCATTACCTTAGCAGGGATGACAGTGGAGAAACAATGGCAGATATTTCTGTGTATAATGCAGAAGATGCAGGATCAGTTCATTCCAAAAAGGGAGAAAAATCCTAGGACGAGGCATGGGTGGCCGTGGCTGACGAGGGAAGTTAAGAAACATATAAAGTTAAAGGGGAAAAATATAACATAGCAAAGATAAGTGGGAAAACGGAGGACCAGGAAGCTTTTAAAGAACTACACAGGATTACTAAGAAGGAAATACGCAGAGAAAAAAATGAGGTATGACGGTAACCTGGCCAAAAATATAAAGGAGGATAGTAAAAGTTTTTTTAGGTATGTGAAAGGCAAAAAAATGGTTAGGACTAAAATTGGGCCCTTGAAGACAGAAACAGGGAACAAAGAAATGGCAGAAGAATTGAATTGGTACTTCAGATCGGTGTTCACTGGGGAAGACACAAGCAATCTCCCTGAGGTAACAGTGGCTGAAGGACCTGAACTGAAGGGAATTTATATTTGCCAGGAATTGGTGTTGGAGAGACTGTTAGGTCTGAAGGTTGATCAGTCCCGGGACCTGATGGTCGACATCCCAGGGTACTGAAGGAGGTGGCTCGAGAAGTCATGGATGCGTTGGTGATTATTTTCCAGAGTTCGATAGTTTCGGGATCAGTTCCTGCGGATTCGAAGGTGGCTAATGTTGTACCACTTTTTAAGAAAGGTGGGAGCGAAAGCAGGAAATTATAGACCAGTTAGTCTGACCTCAATGGTGGGAAAGATGCTGGAGTCTATTGTAAAGGATGAAATTACGACACATCTGGATAGCAGTAACAGGATAGGTCAGAGTCAGCATGGATTTAAGAAGAGGAAATCATGCTTGACTAATCTTCTGGAATTTTTTGAGGATGTAACTCTGAAGATGGACGAGGGAGATCCAACAGATGTAGTGTACCTGGACTTCCAGAAAGCTTTTGATAAAGTCCCACAAAGGAGGTTAGTGAGCAAAAGTAGGACGCATTGTATTGGGGGCAAAGTACTAACTTAGATTGAAAGTTGGTTGGCTGACAGAAAACAAAGAGTAGTGATAAACGGCTCCATTTCAGAATGGTACCGCAGGGATCAGTGCTGGGACTGCAGCTTTTTACAATATATGTTAATGATATTGAATGGTGGTGCAGGCTCGAAGGGCAGAATGGCCTACTCCTGAACCTATTGTCTCTTGATTAGAGGGTAAGGATAATTGGATCAGGGAAGCCAACATAATTCATTCTTCTTTTAAAGTCACATCCTGGTCCTGATTTTTATCACAGAATTTTGAAGCTCAGACAAAGATCCTTTGACCAACAGAATGATATATCCCTTTATTCAACAGAAATATTGTCACTTCCGATTGTATCCTCTCCCTCTCAAATTGCAGATTGAAGCTTATTGTATTATGGTCACTACTTCCCAATGGCTCCTTCACTTCGAGGTCCCTGGTCAATTCTGGTTCGTTGCACAATCCCAGATCCAGAATTGCTTTCTCCCTGCTAGGCTCCACCACTAATAATAATGGTATTAGTAATAACATTAGCAAATTTGCTGATGATACTAAGCTGGGTGGCAGGGTGAGATATGAGGAGGATGTTAGGAGATTACAGGGTGACCTGGACAGGTAAGGTGAGTGGTCAGATGCATGGCAGATGCAGTTTAATGTGGATAAATGTATGGTTATCCACTTTGGTGGCAAGAACAGGAAGGCAGATTACTACCTAAATGGAATCAATTTAGGTAAAGGGGCAGTACAAAGAGATCTGAGTGTTCTTGTACACCAGTCAATAAAGGTAAGCATGCAGGTACTGCAGGTAGTGAAGGAGGCTAATAGCATGCTGGCCTTCATAACAAGAGGGATTGAGTATAGAAGCAAAGAGGTTCTTCTGCAGCTGTACAGGGCCCTGGTGAGACCATACCTGGAGTACTGTGTGCAGTTCTGGTCTCCAAATTTGAGGAAAGACATTCTGGCTATTGAGGGAGTGCAGCGTAGGTTCACGAGGTCAATTCCTGGAATGGCGGGACTACCTTATGCTGAAAGACTGGAGCGACTGGGCTTGTATACCCTTGAGTTTAGAAGACTGAGAGGGGATCTGATTGAGACATATAAGGTTGTTAAAGGATTGGACTCTCTGGAGGCAGGAAACATGTTTCCGCTGATGGGTGAGTGCCGAACCAGAGGACACAGCTTAAAAATACGAGGTTGACCATTTAGGACAGAGCTGAGTGGAATGCTCTGCCCCAGAGGGCAGTGGAGGCCCAGTCTCTGGATTTATTTAAGAAAGAGTTGGATAGAGCTCTCAAGGATAGTGGAATCAAGGGTTATGGAGATAAGGCAGGAGCAGGATACTGATTAAGGGTGATCAGCCATGATCATATTGAATGGTGGTGCAGGCTCGAAGGGCAGAATGGCCTACTCCTGAACCTATTGTCTCTTGATTAGAGGGTAAGGATAATTGGATCAGGGAAGCCAACATAATTCATTCTTCTTTTAAAGTCACATCTTGGTCCTGATTTTTATCACAGAATTTTGAAGCTCAGACAAAGATCCTTTGACCAAGCATGCCCATATGTTTCCATTTGATATTATTTAACAAAAATTACAGAAAGTTTGGAAAAAGCCAAATTAGTTCGTGTTGGAAGATTCACTGTAATACAAGCTGAGATGTTGGGCAGTGTAAAGTTGAGAGTGCACAGCATCACTGCAAACAGGTCAGTATGTTACAATAGGATAAGATTACATTGGTAGTTTCTCGGATACACATTCAGAAAGGATTCTATAATTTGAAATGCTAACAAAGTATGACAAAAGTACATAGGAATTGTGCTCTAATGAATGATTTTCCATTTTTTTTAAGTGTTAAAACCAAAATAATACATGAAATAAACTTAACGTTTTAAAAATATACCCTCGTAGCTGCTGTGATTTTACACTTTAACAATCTTTAGACAAGATATTTTTCCCAGGGTAGGGAGACCAAAACTAGAGGACACAGGTTTAAGGAGAGAAGGGTAAGATTTAAAAAAGGGACCTGAGGTATGTGTATAAAACAAGCTGCCAGAGGCACCTTTTAAGCATTGCAATAATAGCTATCTGGATGGATACATGAAAAGGATGAGTTTCGAGGTATATGGGCCAAATAGTGGCAAACAGGATTAGACTAATTTAGGATGTATGGTCAGCATGGATGATTTGGACTGAAGGATCTGTTTACTTACTGTACAATTCTATAACTCGTGAAACAATTTTCACACCTGTGAACCTATTTCAAGTTTTGAAAGTTGTCATGACCGGTGAGAATGGAAATAGTAGTTGGGAGGGTTGAGAGTGCAGAACCCTAGAGGCAAAGTAGCTGTTGTAAAATCAGTCAGAGCTCCACAAAAGGTATTGCTGCCTCAGAGCTTGCGAGCCACTTTGGGAAGTCCTGCTTTACAGGTTGCTATAAAACTGCGACCCAGTCAGCTTGCACAGTGATAACCAAGTGCTAAGGTGTACCTACTTAAAACTAACTGTAGTTGGAAGCATCACAAGGTTCAATTGTTAAAGTAACAGCAAATACAAAGCAGGTTGAGGTATCAGATTTATCTTATAAATCCAGGTTTTATCCAGCAAATTACTTTTAGATTAGATTCCCTACAGTGTGGAAACAGGCCCTTTGGCCCAACCAATCCACACCGAACCTCCGAAGAGTAACCCACCCAGACCCATTTCCCTCTGACCCGGAGGAAACCCACACAGACACAGGGAGAATGTGCAAACTCCACACAGACAGTCACCAGAGGCTGGAATCAAACCTAGGACCCTGGTGCTGTGAGGCAGCAGTGCTAACCACTGAGCCACTGAACCACTGTGCCGCCCCCTCTTTGGTAAATACCTTTGGTAAATATCAAAGTGAATAATATCCTTGGAGGACCAATGTTCATTCAGAACTATTACATTAAAATTACAACTGCAGAGCTCTTCCAAAAGGTTGCTATCATCTATTACATATGTCATGGCCACAGGGCATGAAGAGAAATTCCAAAGATAACAATTCTCTTTATTTTGGGCTTAAATTGTTTCTTTCTAAATGGACAACTTTGCAGAATTTAAAAAATGTCTGAGGCTAATCACATGCCTAGATTTTCACCCCCTGCATTGCGCATCAATTCCAGTTAAAACTGACTCGAAGGATTTATAGACAACTCTTCTGCTTTCAGCCAGCTCAAGACAACATGTAGAGTATTATACTACAATGAGCACTAACACTTTCACAGTTACCTTGTCATTGCACAACAAAAGCTCTAAACATAGAGGTAAAAGCTAAATATTTAGCTTAAGGATCTTTAAATTAATCCGAATGAGCCATCAGCATCTGAGGTGCTTTCTTTGCCAAATGACTGAAATTAGATTACTTACAGTGTGGAAATAGGCCCAACAAGTCCACACTGATCCTCTGAAGAGCAACTCACCCAGACCCATTCCTCTACATTTACCTCTTCACCGAACGCTACGGGCAATTTAGCATGGCCAATTCATCTAACCTGCACATTTTGGGACTGTGGGAGGAAACCGTAGCACCCGGAGGAAACCCATGCAAACACGGGGAGAATGTGCAAACTCCACACAGACAGTTGCCTGAGGTGGGAATTGAACCCGGGACTCTGACGCTGTGAGGCAGCAGTGCTAACCAATGTGTCACCGTGCTGCCCTAAATTCAAGTTGATTGAATTGTTTAAACACACAATTTTGGGATTCTAAATCGGCTGTTCTACCTCCAGAGTAACAGCAGGATACTAGGCTGAGTTGGCAGGTTGCTTCAGATCTTCCAAATCTGTCCTCACATTTCTGGCTGGAAAGATTTGCCTTAGAGGAAAATTGCTGGGCCTAGATCCTTTAGGATGCTTACCACTGGAAGTTGTAACTCATGAAATAATTTGTACAACCTCTGGACTTACAAAACTTGTAATCTTTTCTCCTAACTTGCTTAATTCCGTAAGTACTGGTATGAATGGACATTATCAAGAAAAAACATTAACCACATACTGAATGCTTTGATAATAAATCCTATCTTTGACTTCATCTTAATGTTACAAATCAGACAACTAAGGACTTGACAAAGTTGGAAGAGCTGTCCTGCAGACCAGTTAAGTACTAGCCTGACAGTCACTCTTGCAGAATCAAAGCTTTAAAGCAAGCAGTAAGCATCCTTTCTACACAATCAGAATTTTAAAGTAGGGAAAGTCCACTGAACCAATATCAAATATCTGAGGAAAGGAGGAGAAGGTTGGAGGTGTAGTGACAGAGCAAAATCTGATGTCTCAGGAGACAGGGAGGAAGATGTCAACTAAGTAAACCTGGTGAGATGCTGATTAGGCAAGAAGCTAATGCTATTGGAGATGGAGGAAGAGTAGGAGGTTGGGATGTTCAAAGTCCTTGGTGGAAAGCTGCATTCATTAATTGTATTCTCTTTTGCACGGACATGAAATTCATGCATGGTAGCAACTGCTGATGGAAAGGCTATGGAAGTGGTGAGGGTGCTCATCAGCAAGGCAGCTACATCCATGGGATAGCTCTGAAGGCACTTAACCCCTGAATCCAACAAGCCCTTACTCAAAATAACAGCTGGGATTCTAGGGAAACCTAACTAACAGTAAAAATTCTTTGAAACGGTATCTCCCAATCTCACTATTAAAATTCAAACCCACCACCCTGGAGCAGATTATTTGTCTGTTCAACACCCAGCTTCAATTAGAGCCAGAAATGAATAGGATTGTGACAGAATTCAATCAGGAAACAATCTAACTCTGTAACCTCCTCCAACCACACAACTGAAAACCCTGCCATTCTTACCTTTCCCAATTAAAATTCAGCCCAGAATGCCTACACAATGTAATGTTTGCCACCTCCTTTAATATAAAACTGGGCATAATAAAATCTTTGTTCATAGATGACAATTAATATATATTCATTGTCAAGAACAGCATGTCAGTAATTAAGGAATGCTTCAAAGACAAAGACAAAGAATTCTTGACAAACAGAGTAAAAATCAAATGAGGCGCTGATGCTGAATGCTAAACGAGAGAGTGAAAAGCTATGGCCATCTGCACAGTACCATTAATGAGACTATGTTCTGTCAAGAGTAAATTAAAATTGACAGGCTTATCCATGGACACAATCAAACCAGTGTGATTTTGAAGTTTAATTAAACTTTGACAAAGAAAACTGTTACAGTAGTTGCCTATTGTTCGAGTTGTTGTTACACAAGTCATTAAAAGGTTTGACAGGATCAATTAAGTCTAAGTCTCTGTTTGTAAATCTGATTTTCAGTATAAATGCTGAAGTTGAATAACGATGGATATTTAACTTGTAATTCCAAAATGTGCTTTTTAAGAAAAAAGGTTGATACACTCAAAATAGTAGTGAATGTAATTCAATCTGTTGTCTGTACAGACACCACCATGGAATAACACATCTGCAGATGCAAAGGGAAATTCAACTTTCAAATCTATAGGAGTGGAAGAGTCAAAACAGACTAGATTGTGATTACGAAATCAATGAGGGGCTGACAACGCCCTGCACAACTGCAAGCCATCCCGACATTTTATGCCAAAACTGAAGACATTTAATGTTTTCTCTCTTTTGAGGAATTTACAAAGACATGAGATTAACTGTACTGAAATGTGTTGATGAGATTACTGTATTTGTGTACACCAGCCAAGGTTCAAAAATTAGTATGATGTGATGGCCACAATCAAAGGACAATCACTTAGTCACTCTTGTGCTGCAAGTAAAGAACCTCTTCCTCATTGTGCTTGAAGTCAGCTGGCTTGAAGATAGAAAAAGGAAATTGAACACAAGAAAATGACTCACTCAATCAGAATGCAAGAATTCAAGCATAGTTGAAAGAAATCAGAGGTACAAAATCTCATCCAATATGCAAGACTGTATAGTCGAGAGTATGGTGTTGGAAAAGCATAGCAGGTCAAGCAGCATCCAAGGACCAGGAGAATCAATGTTTCGGACATAATCCCGTCATCAGGAATGAGGCTGGTGGGTCATGGGGGGGGGGGGGGGGTTTGAGGTATAAATGGGAGGGGTTTAGGTTGGTGGAGGGGGTGGGGGAGAGGAGGTAGCTGAGAACGTGATAGGTAGATGAAGGTAAGGGAGAAAGTGAGGGAGAAGGTGAGGGGTTGGAGAGGGGTGTGGAGCGGATCGATGGGAAAGGTGATGCATGGGTCAGGAGGGTGATGCCAAGCTGGAGGCTTGGGACTGGGATTATGTAGGGGGAGGGGAAATGAGAAAACTGTTGAAAACCACATTGATCCAGTGTGGTTGCAGGGTCTCAAGGTGGAAGATGAGGCATTCTTCTTCCAGGTGTCGTGTGGTAACAGTTTGGCGATGGAGGCAGCCCAGGAAATGCACGTCCTTGACCGAGTGGAGGGGGGGTGCTGAAGTATTCAGCCACGGTGCAGTGGGGTTGGTTGGTGCGGGTGTCCCAGAGCTGTTCTCTGAAATGATTCACAAGTAGGCATCCTGTCTCCCCGATGTAGAGGAAACCACACTGGGTGCAATGGGCACAGTAGATGACCCATGTGGAAGTACAGGTAAATTTCTGTCATATGTGGAAAAATCCTTTGGGGCCTTGGACGTAGGTGAGGGGGAAGGTGTGGGCGCAGGTTTTGCGCTTTCTGCGGTGGTGGGGAAAGTGCTAGGAGTGGGGTGTGGGTTGTGGGCTAGTGGGGCGCGTGGACCTTATGAGGAAATTGAGGAGGGAATGGTCTCTCCGGAACGCTGATGGGGTGGAGAGGGAAATATACCTCTGGTGGTGGAGTCCACCTGCAAGACTCTATAACTGTGTTTTTAAAGCACATCTTTTTGAACTCCCATCTTTTTTCTAATGTGTGTGCATTTTGTGTTACGAGTTATTATGTTTATTACTCTCATTACATATTACTAAACCAATTCTTTGTTAACTTATGAATGCCAAATGAAATTGGCTCATTTTAAAATACAGATACACTTGGGTTTGGGGAGAAGGTACCCACAACGGAAGGGACCCATTATTGAAGCAAAGAGGGAAAGAGAAAGAAAAAAGACAGAGGTGGAGAGAAAGGGTCATTGTAGATGCTTCAGGTGGGGCAGTAAGAGACAACAAGGAAAATTATAAACTACAGATTGATAGTTGGGATTTATGAATACAAATTATGATAATAGACATTGACTAACATTATTCTGGATGCACTTTCAGTCTGGGACTAGTGTAGTAAGTGATGCAATAAGGCATATGTAAACTGGAAATTAAGTAGCATATAAGAATTTGCAACCGACACAATTGAAGGAATACATTTTGACTCTTGGATTTTGTAACTCCAGTTGCATAGTAGGCATGCTACAGACAGCAGGATAGAGTCTCAATTCTACTTGAGTGTAACATACAATGATGTACAATTTGATGAGCCAAGAACGGATCATAATAATGAAGTACATTGAACAAGAGCAGTACACAGATTCAGTGATACAATGAAACTATAGCTACACATGCAAGTAATGTCTTCTGTGACCTTGGCCCCTCTGCTGATCCCAAAGTTTCATCATTGTTACCATTGATATTAAGAACATAGATAAATCAGCTTCAGGTTTCAATTCTTATTTCATGCCAATTCAGCATTGTTGTCAATACCATGATATTTTTAAAAAATATCTTTTCTTCTCTTCAAATTCTTCTCTTCTCTTCAAATTCTTTTTGACCTAGCCTCCACAATCCACAGGGGTAGAGATTTCCACATATTCACTACTGAGGAAATTCCTTCACACCTCAGTTTTAAATGAGTGTCTGCTTATTCAGCAATACTGTCTAATAATATGAGATTCTTCCATCTACCATGGCAAGTCGTCTCAGGGTTTTGTGTGTTTCAATAAGATCACGCTCATTCTTTAAACACTGATAAAAAAAACTGTTTAATGGATCTCGATAAGTCAACGCCTTCCCCACAGGAATGAACCAAGTGAATCTCCAACAGCCTCCAATACCACTATTCCAAGCATGGCGTCACAAACACGCCCATATGTTTGGAACAAAGTCTCCCTATTTTTAAACATTAACTCCTTAGCAATAATAACCAAAATTCCATTTGTCTGCTAAGTTATTAGTGCATCTGCATGCTAATCTTTCATAATATATAACCAAGTGATTTTTAAGAAGATTTATGGCTCAGGTTGTAAGTTTGCTTGCTGAACTGGAAGGTTTGCTTTCTGATGTTTCGTCATCATGCTAGGTAACTTCATCAGTGAGACTCCAGTGAAGCACTGGTGTTATGTCCCACTTTCTATGTGTGTGTCTTGGTCTCTTAAAGTGGGTGATATCATTTCTGATTCTTTTTCTCAGAGGTTGGTAAATGGGGTATGAATCATTGTGCTTATTGATGGAGTTCCGGTTTGCACGCCAGGCCTCTAGGAATTCCCATGCCTGATTGTTTGGCCTATCCTCGGCCTTCAGACCAGCATCTACAGGCAAGCAACGCACATAGACCAGATACTTAACTACAGAAGGAATCATCCCAACAGCCACAAATAGACCTGCATCAGGACATTATTTAAAATTGGGCCAGAACACATTGCAGCACCCAGGAACTAAGAACAGCAGAAGAAAAATACCTATACAGCATATTCAAGAAGAACGGATACCCAATAAACACAGTCCATGATTCCTGAACAAGTTGTCACAACATGCCCAGACACTCTAGCCACATTACCGTACCTCAAAGACACCACTGAAATGACTACCAGAGAGCTCCAACCATTTGGCATCATGGCAGCCTACAAACTTACCAACATACTTAAACAGCAGCTGGCAAACCTAAAAAGGACCCAATACAAACAACCAGCAAAACAAATGTCATTTACATAATACCATGTAAAGACTGTAACAAATACTACATCAGATAGACAGGCAGAAAACTAGCCACCAGGATACACGAACACCAACTAACCACCAAAAGACATGACCCACTATCACTAGTATCCTTACACAGAGATGAAGATGCACACCATTTCAACTCAGACAAAACATTCATCATAGGAAAGCCAACCAGAGACATGCATGGGAATTCGTGGTGGCCTGGCAATCAAATTCAACTCCATCGATAAACACCCATTTACCATCCTCTAAGAAAAAGATCTGGAAATGATACCACACATCTTTAGAGACTAAGGCACAAATAGAAAGTGGGACACAACACCAACACTTCATCGGAGGCTCACTGATGTCATCTAGTATGGTGATGAAACGTCAGAAGATAAGCCTTTCAGCTCAACGAGCAAACTTACAACCTCAAATATAATAAATAACTGTAGATGCAGAAAATCTGGAACAAAAGGCATAGAAATTGCTTTAGAAACTGAGATGTGGCAGCTTCTGTGAAGAAAATGCAGAGTTAACATTCAGAGACCAGGAACACTTTTTCAGAACTGACGGCAGCAAGGAATGAGCAGATGATGGAGGGTGAGGGAGAGGGTTGTGGTGGAGGGTTGAGGCACATGAGAAAGAGAGGTAGGTGGGGTCAAGGCAGGAGGGTAGAGGTACACAAGAGACAGAGGTGGAGGAGTAGAGGAGCGCGAGACAGGGTGGTGGGGGTAGAAGAGCAACAAAGAGGGGTGGGTGGGGTCATGGCACAAGAGAGAAGAGGGTTGAGACGCGAGAATGAGAAAGATGGGGGGGTCAAGTCATGCACGCAAGAGAGGTGCGGGATTCGAGGCTCACAAAAGATAGCGAGGTGGGTATGTAGAGGTGTGTGGGGAGGTGGGCGTAGAGGTGTGAGAGAGAGGTGGGTAGGGATAGAAGAGCAACAAAGAGGGGTGGGAATTCAAGGCACACTCAATGGAGAGGTAGGAGGCAGTCGACATGTGAGAGAGGGGGGAATTTGTCCAAGGAGGATTAAGGAAGCAAATTCATTGGATCGCCATCACCTGCAAGCTACACATCAGATTTGAAATTATACTGCGGTTCCTTCACTGTGATTGAGTGAAATCCTTGAACTCCCTAACAACATTATGTTTATCTCCATCACATGGATTACAATGATTTGAGGCAGCCACTCACCACCTTCCCAAGGACAATTAGGGATGGGCTACACCTTGTCAGCAATGCCCTCAGATGAACAAATCAAAAAAGACAATTATACAGAGTTGCACAAATATTGACTGAAATAGAGGGCCATGGGTCATGCAATGTACCATTCCAAGTGTACTATTACTTCTTCAGCATTATCTCTCAACCATTTGCAAAATCCAAAAGATAATATTTTATTGTTAAGGCTTGAAGTTGTAGTTAATATTTCTTCTAATATATTCCTGAACCAGTTTAATATTTTAAGAAGTGCTGTCACTCATGCTTTGTGATATTATTTGGCGATTTTTACAATATGCTTTATTAAAGCAGCACTTCAGCAAATCAACTTGGCATGCTGGTATTAGCAAACTATTTTGAAAAATATTGCCCTGTCAGTAAGTTATTAAATTGTCATTGTGAAGAATGCCAAGAAAATTGAAAAGGCCAGTTTGAATTTCTGTAAAGTCAAGAGATTTGTCAATTTAAAATTAACATTCATTTGCAATGTCAAAGAAACTTCATGCATGGTTCATAATATGTAATTGAAAAAGTTAACGTAGTAGTATCACAAGCGATTTACTGTCAGAAACAATATTGTTTATATCGATGGGTTCTACTTGTAACAAATATAATTAACATATTTCATCAGGTTTCTTCAATACTCAGGCCATTATAAACAATTATAATTCATGTTGTAGTCTTATAGCCTATATATTTCAGTCAAGTTTCAGTATTTCTTTTTAAAGTATGGGTCCTTGTGACGATTTTAAATCAACTAAGGATTCTGTTGAACTTTAGTGCAAGAAAGCCAAGGTGAAATATACACATGGTGCACATCTGATGAAAATCAGGAAATGTTTTTGGCAATACTTTGGCTATTGCCATTTGTACCTCCTCTACAACCACTTTGTGTTTATTTATCTCTCTATTAATGTCTTCTCTTGCTCTGTATCATCATCCCTTAAATTCAGTGTTTCTCACTTTTGTTTTGCATCCTCTCACAGAAATTACACCTCTAACAAGAGAAAGCCATTGCAGCAGACCACATGGTTTGGGAGTCCATGCCACTCACTTCCTGCTGAACAAAGACTCACAGAACCCAAGTTTTGCCACTAGGGTACTTTAACCCCTTTACTCCTCACGGAGGCACAAATCTCAATTAAAGGCAGATTCCTGAACCCCAATTAAACAAAGAAAGCTTGAACCTCAGCACCTGAGGACTTGAACCTCAACCAAACCCACCCCAGAGGACTTGAACCCCAGTACTGCACAGAGGATTCTAACATCAATCACATCCCCCTCTCCCGTCCAATGCAGCACAGAGGACTCTAACCTCTGCCTGCCAGTGCGCTTGTGAAACGGTGTCTCTCAACTGAACTAATTACAGTTCGAGGAATCCGTAGAATAGAACACGATCGAGCGAAGAGACCATCTCCAGTGCATAGGAATATCGAGAGGGACCAAGGTTTAAAATCTTACCTTGTGGGCCCGTCCATCTCGAGACACCGATTTTCCGGGCGGCCACTAACACCTTCCGACTGTAACTATTCATTTGGATCCTGCCAACTATGCCAATAGTCATCCCATTCTCCTCTCAATTGAAGCAAAATGTTCAGAGACAGTGTAGTTTTACCTCCTTCATCTTTATTCTGGGCCCTGAACGATCACCCATGTGCAAAGAGACATGAGTTCATGGTCTTCTCTGGAACAGTAGTTTCTCAATGAACTATATAGTCATTTTACAGGGAGGAGCATCCAGATAAGGCAACATACATATTAATTGGGTGACCAATACAATCGAGTATCAGCAGTAAAGATTATGCCATCTGCTGTTACATAATGAATAACTGGCTTCATATAATGAATACTTTTGACCTCGTTCAACTGACCTCATGTACTGAATGCTTGCAATTTTGTTAAATGGCTCTGCATAATGAATGCTTTTCCACCTTGTTAAACCATCACCCTTGCCTCCAGCACCCCACTGTTAACCACAAATTCTTATCTGATCTGAGTCATACTCAGCTGAATCTCTTATTTCACAAAACTCAGAACATTACTCTTTTCCTGCCTGCTTATATCCTATACATATTCTCAAACTTACTTCCAATTTGAGGTCTATCAATTATGACCACTTGTCATGTCCTAAGATCAACATAGTTCAACGTAAGCTCAAAGAACAGCACCTTCTGGACTCAACACGGAAATCAATGATTTAAAACTCTCACCTTCACCCACGTTATATTTCCTTTTTATTTTCAGCTTTGCATTTTGTTCTCATTTTTCAGCTGTCTTTCCTCTGACACCGTAGTTGCTCAATCTGTGATATCACTGTCTTGATAAATCATTTGCTTCTTCAAGTGTTAGATTAATCACCTTATTTGGTCTTGTAACAGTTCATTACAAAATCTCTCTTCCAACCTTACACAGACCTTCAACATTTTCCCCCTTTCACCCATTTAAAACCTATTACATTTCCAAGTTTGATGAAGGATCATCAACCGGAAACGTTAATTTGGATTCTCGCTCCATGGCAGTTTCCTACCATATAGTAGAAACAAACTATTTATTAAAAATTAGTTAATATTCTCGGTAATTGCCCATTAGGAAGATGTAGTTATGAGCTTTCTTCTTGAAATGTTATTAATTGTGCAGTGAAAAGATATCTACATTGCATTAGGCCGTGAAGTCCTAGAATATCACCCAGTGATGAAGGAGGAATCATTATATTTTCCTCACCATGATGCTGAGAGTTAGAAGAGAATTTTTAAGTGTTAATATTCCAATGCACCCAATGCCCTTCTCCTCCTCGATGGTAGAAATCTACAAATTTGGGAGATGCTGCTTTAGAAAATTTTCAGTGTTGCTGTATTGCATTCTCCAGTCTGAATACGTAGCACCCATAATGGTTTTATGGTAGAAAGAGTGAGGGAAGTCTCTAATCACTTCTTGTAGCCACAAGATCTGTAAAGCTAATTCAGTTAAGCTTTGGTCACTGGTGAGCTTTTAGGTGATGGATTTGATGACTATGAAATGCGACTATGTATTTGAGGCAAGAAGGGCGTGGGAGGGAGCAAAGTTACTAAAACTACGAACAGACTTTGTCCATTGAGTAATAACAGAAATCCCAAACCATATTGTGGCCAGTGTTCCATTAATATGGCTTAATTTATAATCTACAGCTGTATTGAGCAAGCTGATCAAAATGATAGGGAAAGGCACGTTGAATCAGTTCATCTCCAATGGAAGTGCAACCAATTTGAAATCCATTAGCCCTAATAGCTAACACACAACATGTCACCATTGAAATTTAACAATCCATGAGATGCAAACATTGTGTTCATGATGAACAGACCTCTTTTCCAAAGGCAAAAACCTAGTTTTAAAAAGGAAGATGCAGCAAGGATATCTATTGACAAAGATAAAAGAAAAACATTGCTTTAACAAAAGTTACAGATGGGAAACAGATCATGAATATTCTGCAGATGAACATTTTAGTTTGTATTCCATTTCAATCTCCTCCCCGAAATATTGTGGTCCCACTCTTTTATTTTATTTTACACTATCTGCTCTGAGACAAATTTGCAATGAATAAAGTGAAGAGCCTACCAAAGTAAAAATCTAAATTCCATGTAGGAAAAGAAGTAATTTAATTGCTGAATTAGGCACTCTGATGGATAATGACTCATCTCACAATACATTGCAAAATATTAAATTGCCTTATTTACTGCATTGTTTGATGAAAATGTTAGACTATATTCCATTGGTGTGACTGCCCCTGATCTACTAGTCCCTTTTGAGAGTTACTGTTTATGAAATCCAGGTGTGTTGCAAATTAGTGAAATGAGGAGTTAATCAAAGTCAAAAACAATAAAGCTAAGTTACTTCAAAGAATATTATTTTCCTTCAAGAATGCATGTGTAAGACCTTCAGGAGTTAAGCATCAAATGCCACAATCAAGGCTGTACTTGTCTGATCAGACCAAATCTGCTGGGCCACCTGCCCTTCCATAAAGTTTATGCAGAATCTATGACGAGAAGCCGATCAGGAAGTAGCCAGCACACAACTTCTGAGACAAAAACAACTGATCATGTCAAATGGTTCCCTGAGTAGACCACCTAAGTCACTTGGCAAAATGCCTCACCCAATAACTTACAAAGTACCAAGATGTAGTTTGACAGGTGGTGGGAATAGTCCTCCCTGTATGCAAGGAAGTAAAGCCTCTCTGCAAAATGCCCTCAAGGTGATAGCAGTGGTAAAGAGGCTATTGACCCATCCTCATGGCGAATGCAATGGTTTTTGTTGAGGCCCATCCTAAGTAGCATTAAGATCCTATGCACTTCAAGCTGTTTCCAAGAAAACATATCAAGACAAGTAACTGGAGGAACATCAACCTCTTAAAAGCAGCAATTTGGTTTGTTTGAAACTTGCTTTTCATCCAGTGAATGGACTTGTCCTCAATTCAATATGGCAAACATCGCATCAAAAAGAACCCTGGGGATGAGTGGAATGATGCATAAAAGGAAAGTTCCAACGCTTGCGCATTTACTCAACCAATATCAGACAACTTATCAACTTTGTCTCAATTATATAATCATAGAAATGCACGGAAACACTCTTTGGTCCAACTCGTCCACGCCGACCACAGAGCCCAACCTAACCTAGTCTCATTTGTCAGCACTTGGCCCGTATCCCTCTAAATCCCTCCTATTCATATACCCATCCAGATGCCTTTGAAATGCTGCAATTGTATCAGCCTCTGGCAGCTCATTCCATGCACGTACCATCCTATGCATAAAAAAGTTGCCCCTGAGGTCCGCTTTATATCTTTCCCCACTCACCCTAAACATATGCCCTCTAGTTCTGGACTGCCCACCCGAGGGAAAAGACTTTGTCTATTTATCCTATCCATGCCCCTCGTGATTTTGTAAACCTCTATAAGGTCACCCCTCAGCCTTCAATGCTCCTGGGAAAACAGCCCCAGCTTATTCAGCCTCTCCCTACACGTCAAATCCTCCAACCCTGGCAACAATCCTTGTAAATCTTTTCTGAACCCTTTCTAGTTTCACAACATCTTTCCGATAGGAAGGAGACCAGAACCACATGCAGTTATCCAATAGTGGCCTAACCAATGTCCTGTACAGCCACAACATGACCTCCAACTCCTACACTTAATACTCTGACCAATAAAGGAAAACACACAAAATGCCTTCTTCACTATCCTACCTACCGGCAACTTCACTTTCAAGGAACTATGAATCTACAAGGTCCCTTTGTTCAGCACCACTCCCTCAGACCTTACCATTAAGTAGATAAGTCTTGCTAAGATTTGCTTTCCCACAATGCAGCACCTCACATTTATCTAAATTAAATTCCATCTGCCACTTCGCAGTCCATTGGCCCATCTGATCAAGATCCCCTTGTACTCTGAAATAACCTTCTTCACTGTCGACTACACCTCCAACTTTGGTGTCATTTGCAATCTTACTAACTACACCTCCAATGCTAAATCATTTATATAAATGACATAAAGTAGTGGACCCAGCACCGACTCTTGTGGCATTCCACTGGTCACAGGTCTCCTGTCTGAAAAACAGCCCTCCACTACCATTCTCTGTCTTCGCGACAGTTCTGCATCCAAATGGTTTATTCTCCTTGTATTCCATGAGATCTAACCTTGCTAACCAGTCTCCCATGGAGAACCTTGTCAAATGCCTTACCGAAGTCCATATGGATCATGTCCTATATTCTGCTCTCATCAATCCTCTTTGTTACTTCTTCAGAAATCTCAATCACATTAGTGAGATATGATTTCCCACACACAAAGACATGTTGACTACCCATAATCGGTCCTTGCCTTTCCAAATACATGTAAATCCTATACCTCAAGATTTCATCCCACAACTTGCCCACCACTGACATCAGGCTCACTGGTCTATAGTTCCCTGGCTTGTCGTTACTACCTTTTTTAAGGTACCATGTTAGCCAACCTCCAAGTCTTCTGGGCCCTCAGCTGTGACTATCAATGATACAAATATCTCAGCAAGGGGTCCAGCAACCACTTCCCTAGGTTCCCACAGAGTTCTAGAGTACACCTGATCAGGTCCTGGGGATTTATCCACCTTCATGCATTTCAAGACATCCAGTACTTCCTCCTCTGTAATATGGACATAAATGATCATAGTGTAGAAATTTAACCACACTCATCACCAGGATTGAAGATGAATCAAGATAGGATGTGGCCCATCAGCCACATATTCAGACCTATCTCCCATGGTGCAAGGGACATGGACAATGTTGGGTAATCAAGCCACTTTTGGGCCTAATGAGCCCAAAATTAAAGAATTTTGAATGCCTCCTATTGCTACCGCCATCACTATTCTACCTGCAGCAAGGAGAGGCTAACTCCAGCTGGGTAGCCAGACAACCTTTATTGGGTAAGCTGGTGTCAAGTAAGCACTGTGCCCAGAGGCACCACTGTGTATGATCACAACTCAAATTTGCTCATTTGGCCCTTCCATTATCTCAAAATTATCCAAATTCTAGTCTTCATTTGTTTCTCTTTATAAGAGAGTCTTTAGTCACAGCAGTGGCCACTGTTTGAACATCACAATTTTGGGACTATAGAACTATTATCTAATGAAATTAGCTAACAACTCTCTACAACAAGACTTCCTAACAAGTCAGCAACAAAAGTCCCAACTCCAGCCAAGAAAGCCTCTAAGTATTGTTAAATTGCTGGAGGATAGATGTTTTCAGCCAACGTGCTCCCATCAACAGTAACTGGTATGGTGCAAAACCCAATCCAAAAATCCTGCACTTATTCAATGATACAAATCACATGCAAGGTCAAGTAGAATGTATTACTATTTGTAACAATAATACTGCAAATATCTCAAAAAAATACAATGAACTGCAGCTGTTGGAGATCTAAAACAAAAACAAAAACAAAAACAAAAATTGCTGGAAAAACTCAGCAGGTCTGGCAGCATCTGTGCAGACAGAACAGAGTGAACATCAAGTCTTGTGGTCCTTCTTAAACTAGAATGGTCACAGGACTAGAGGTTAAGTTTTCTCTTCCCAGATGCTGCCAGACTTGTTGAGTTACTCTAGCATGTTGTTTCTGTAAATTACTGTCCAGTACACTATTGGCAGAAAACAAATAAGAAATCTAATTTACTGCCTACATGTGACTCCAGAACCAGTAATTGTTGCGGCAGTTGTATACAGTCCTGGTTTTGCCCTGGGTATCTAAATATTGACTCGAGACCCCTATGAAGTCTCAGGTCAAATATGGGAAGAAAACCTGTCACTAATTACCACTTGCTGCCCACTCTCAGTTGATGAATCAGTACATATTCAATTTGAACACCACTTGGAGGAAGTGCACAGGCTGGCAAGGGAGTAAAATGTTCTCTTGATAGAGGATTTCAATGTTCACCACTGTACAACAGGAGCATTACCGGTCAAGATGGTCATGTCCTAAAGGGCATTGCTCCTAAATAGGGTCTATGATAATCGATGAGGAAAACCAACAAGAGATGAAAAACCTATTTGATCGCATCTTCCTTGATCTGCCTGTTACACATGTACTTGTTCCTGACAGCATTAGTAAGAACCTCTGCAAAGCTCCAAATGGAAAAAAACTGCCATTCCTAATGTCGCAGTAGAGCAAACAGCCAATGGGGGACTTCAAACCAGCGTTTACAGGAAAACAACACATATTGACCAAATACTGAACTAAAGAAGCAATCATCCCAAAACCCACAAACGGAACTGCATTAGAACATTATTTCAATGAGCCACCACACACTGCAGCACAAAGGAACTACTAAGAGCAGAGGAAAAATCACCTATACACAGTGTACTAAAAAAAGAATAGGTACCCAATGAACACAGTTCGCCAATTCCTCAGCAACAAACCCAAAGAAGCAGACAAAATGCAGAAACCCTAGCCACTCTCTGCTACATCAAAGACATCTCGGAAATGACTGCCAGACTACTCAGACCTCTTGGCATCATAGTAGCCCACAAACCCACCTACACAATAAAACAGCAGCTTATGAACTTGAAAGACCCTATACAGACAACAAGCAAAACTAATGTCATTTACAAAATACCTTGCAAGAACTGTAACAAACACTACATTGGACAAAAAGGCAGAAAATTAGCCACCAGGATACATGAATAGTAACTAGCTCTCACTAGTATCTTTACAAACATACGAGCAAGGACATCACTTCGACTGGAACAACACATCCATCCTAGGACAAGCCAAATAGAGACGCGCAAGAATTCCTAGAAACATGGCATTCCAACCGGATCAATAACACCACATTGACTTGGATCCCATTTACCACCCCGAAAAAAAGAACAGGAAGTGCCAACGTCACAGGAATTGACAACGTCACAGGAATTGACATCACCAACCCAAAGAAACCTGAACACAAATAAAAAGCAGGCCATACCACCAGTGCTTCACCAGAGGCTCACTGATGTTACCTAGTATGGTGACGAAACATCTAAAAACAAACCTTCCAGCTCAGTGAGCAAACTTACATCCACAAAGTCCCATCTTCACAATGCGAATATCTTACATTGTGCTGTGTAGTCCCAACGTGCTAAATGGGATAGATTTCAAACAGATCTAGCTGTGCCTGAGAGGTACCAAGGATCATCAGGAGTTGTACTGAAAAAAATCTCCCTACTCCACCATCATCAAGTCATGAGATCAATGCTGGTTACTGTCGATGAGAAACTCAACTGGACTAGTCTTATAATTTCAGTGGCTAACAGGCAGGTCAGAGGCTAAGAAGCCTTTAGTAACAAACCTCCTTACTCCCCAGTCTGTCCACCATCTCCAAGCACAAGTCAAAAATGTGATGGAATATTGCCCACTGCCTGGATGAGTGCAACTCTAATAAACACTCATTAGCTTGACACCACTAGGATAAAGTAGCCCACTTGACTGTTTGTGGATGTGATGTTATTTACTGTTTCCATCACTGATGCTCAGTAGCAGTGTACATCACCTATCTGTACAGTAGAAATTGACCAATATTCTTACAGATCATCTTTCAAACCCCCACCAACTTTAACATAAAAGATTATGGGCAGCAGATACATGACAACATCTTAACCCACATGTTCCTACCTAAACCACTCACATCCTGAATTGGAAATATATTTTCATTGCTTCAGTGTCACTGCTTCAAAATCCTGCAACTCCCTTATTAACAGCATTTTGTATCTATACATAACATGTGATTGCAGGAGTTCACCACAACCTTCTCAATTTGGGATGGGCAATAAATACTGACTCAGCCAATGATGTCCATATCCTATAAACAAATTTTAGAAAACATGTGTTACAGTATTCAAATAGAGAGAATTCCCTTCTTGATTACATTTTAAATTTTAACAGAACTACTTTTTTTTTTCAATTTCCAGTCTTGAGAGTTTGTAAATATTCATGGAAGAAATGTCACTCAGTTTCAAATAACCTCTTCAGTGTTCTACCTAAACACTTTTGATCTGGATCTTTTAACTATGACTGACACAGAGATAATGTACCTGTTACTTTTACTGAACTAACTTCTTTCTCTCGGAGAAACCTGTTTCACAGATCTAATTTCAATTAGGAAAATAAAATCCCAATGCTTCTCACTGAAAGCAAACTGATGCTATTCAATGTCTTTTTGATAGTTCATTAAACACGATGCAAACCAATTCCTAATAACAACTGTTTTATACTGATTTTAAAAACATCATGGCTCTATAAATACCAACAGGTTAATCAGTAACCTTCCTCATACACAGCAAAATGTATATACTAGTTCAAAATACAGACTCTAATTGTATATATCATATCTTACATCATAATACTCAAATGGTGACTTCATTAGAATTGGTAACAACCTGAAACGTGACCTCCACAAATACTGATTGATCTATTGAGTTTGACCAGCACTACTTTGTCACATTTCAGATTTTCAGCGTCAATAGCATTTTGTTCTTGCAGAAGACACAGCTGCTTATCATATACTAATTGTTATGGTACACACAGGAATCATCGATATGCATATTTTAAAACTATCAGAGTTACTCCATGAATTTTTTGTCTTATTCCAGAACATTTACCCACTCTTCCAGAAGATAAAATGTTAATTACATTCTCTATTAACAAACTCAACAGGATAAAGCTAGTTTTTTTTTGTTTAATAATGGTAGTGGTTCAGGTCTGTCAGTACTTGTTGCTTTGTATGCAAAATTTTCATTGCTGCCATAGGGATGACTGAAAGGTGCAAGGGAAATTGGAAGCTGAACATAGACAGACCAGATCTCCCTCGAGATAGGTGTTCACTTGCACATTCATTCTGAATTGTTTTTAAGATTGATTGCGAACATGTAAAGGGCAAGTGTCTGTTTGGAGTTTGCACATTCTCCCCGTGTCTGCGGGGTTTCTTCCGGGTGTTCCGGTTTCTTCCCACAGTCCAAAGATGTGCAGGTTAGGTGAATTGGCCATGCTAAATTGCCCATAGTGTTAGGTATGGGGTAAATGTAGGGGAATGGGTCTGGGTGGGTTGCTCTTTGGAGGGTCGGTGTGGACTTGTTGGGCCAAAGGGCCTGTTTCCACACTAAGTAATCTAATCTAATCTAATGCATATTAATTAGGAACAAGACCAGGCAAAAGTGAGGACTGCAGATGCTGGAGATCAGAGTCATGATTAGAGTGGTGCTGGAAAAGCACAGCAGGTCAGGCAGCATCGAAGGAGCATGAAAATTGATGCTTCGGGCAAAAGCTCTTCATGACGCTTTTGCCCGAAGCATCAATTTTCCTGCTCCTCGGATGCTGCCAAACCTGATGTGCTTTTCCAGCACCACTCTAATCTTGACTAGGAACAAGAACAGTCCATTGAACCATTTAATCCTGCTCTGTGAATTGATAAAATCATTGCTCATCTGACTGTGGTCTCAACACTATTTTCCTATCTGTTCTTTCCCTTGGATACCTTTGATATTCAAAAATCTAACTTGGTCTTATAAATAGTCAATAAACCTTCCTCCACTATTCTGAAAAGGGGAATCCGTAGTGAAAAGTGTTTCATCTCATGTCTTAAATGGAAGAATTATTAAATTGTCCTCTTGTTCTAGTCTCTCCCATAAGAAACAATCTCCTCTTAGCATTCACCCTGTCAAATCCCCTCAAGATTTTATATCTTACAACATATCGCCACTTATTGAAACTCCAATACATATATGTTTAGCTTGTCCAGCCTTCTGATGATTCCTCCATCCCAGGAATCAGTCAGATGAACTTTTTTGAACTACTTCAAGAGACCAAAACGATACATAATCTAGATATGGTCTCAAAGTGATGTAGCAAATCCTCCCTCGTTTTATATTTTATTTTAAGGGGAATATATGAAAACATTCTGATTGCCATCATAATCATTTTCTTTATCTCAATACTGAAAGAGCCAAGCACATCAGTACAAAAGATAGGCTGAAATATTTGCAGCAATCTTCAGCCAGAAGTAGCAAGTGGATGATCAATCTCTGCCTCCTCCAACAGTCCCCAGCATCACAGATACCAGTCTTCAGCCAATGCTATTCACTTCAAATGATATGAAGACCCAGGATACCACAAAGGGTATGCAGCCTTGGCCAAAGTCTGAAAATAACACTGAAATCCTGTGCTCCTAGATGAGTGCCGAACTCGCCTTCCCCTAATCAAGCTCTTCCAATACAATTACAATGCTGGCATCTGTACAACAATATGGAAAATTATTCAGGTACGTCTATGATCAAGCAGAACTTACTCAGCAATAACCTACCCTCTTTGGGTTCTGCCAGGGCTTCATTACAGCCTTGGTTCAAACATGGACTTCAGAGCTGAGATGAGAGTGACAGTCTTTGATTTCAACTGAGCGTAGCATCAAGGGCCCCAAACATAACTGGAATCAAGGAGCAAACTTTCTGCTGGTTGGCATCCTCCCTGGCACATAAAAAGATGGTCATGGTTGAAGGTTAGTCATCGCTTCTGGATCATCTTTTCAGGAGTTCCTCAGGGTTGTGTCCATCTTCAACTGCTTTAAAGACCATGCTTCCATTGAGGTCAGAATTGGGGATATTTGATGATTGCATGTTGTAAAGCACCATTTGTGACTCCTCAGATACTAAAGCAGTCCATATTCAAATACAAGATCTGGTTTATATCAGGCTTGGGCTGACAAGTGGCATTCATACTACACAAACAAGGCAATGACCATCTTCAATAAGATGAGACACAATCTAACCATGGTCTTTTGATGTTCAATGGAGTTACCATCACAATCTACCACTATGAACATTTGGCAGGGGGATCCATTGAACAGTAATTCAACTGAACTTGCCACACAAACAGATCAGAGGGTCGGAATTCTGCATCAAGAAACTCATTTCCTGATTCCACAAAACCTGTCCGCCATCTATCAGGTGCAAATCAGCAATGTGATGGATGCACTTACCTAGATGAGTGCAGCTTCAACACTGCAAGAAGCTTGACACCATTCTGGACAACAAAGCCACTTGATTGGTACCATATCCACAAGCATCCACTCACTCCAACAAATTTAAACAGTATCTTCTAAACACATAACCACTTCCATCTAGAAGGACAAGGGCAGCAGGTACATTTTCAAGTTCCCCTCCAAGCCACTCACCATCCTAACTTGGTGATTTATCACCATTCCTTTACTGTTGCTGGGTCAAAATCCTGGAATTTTCTTTCTAAGGGCATTGTGGGTCAACCTATAGTAGATGGACTGCATTGGTTCAACATTTCCTTCAGGGCAACTAGGGATGGGCAATAAATGCTGGCCAGCCAGCAGCAACTTTGACTCAATAAAATACCTACAATCTATCTTTGTTATTCATATACCAGGTTTCTCAGCTCCCTCTGTGCCAGAGTTCTGCAAACTCACTCCATTTAAGTAACGTACAACTTTTCTATTCTTCTTGATATTTAAGAACTTCATTTTGTCCTCATGTTATACTCCATCTGTCAAGTCTTTTCCCACTTAATCCATCTTTATCCCCTTTAGTTTTGTGTTCACTTCACAAATTACTCAGCTATCTTTCTAACAAAGTTAGTAAGCATACATTGTCATTTCACTAAGTTATTATTGCAGATTGTAAATATTGAGGACTCATCCCCTGTCAGTCTTTAGTTTAGATTAGATTACTTACAGTGTGGAAACAGGCCCTTCGGCCCAACAAGTCCACACCGCCCCGCCGAAGCGTAACCCACCCATACCCCTACATCTACATTTACCCCTTACCTAACACTATGGGCAATTTAGCATGGCCAAGACACATTAAACTTTTAAACCTGGAATATGGAGAAAATACTGTTGAAAGGAGTTGTAATTTAGCTTCCAATACTGATCCAATCTGTGCAGGAAGGGTTCCTGAACAATACATTGCTAAAAAGTATATTTTTTAAGATGCCCTAATCAGAGGTACAATGGTAGTATCTCCACCTAAGCCAGAAGGCGCAGGTTGAAGTTTCACACATTCCTGTGGTCTGCAATAACGTTTCTGAACCACCTGATTAGAAACTTCTGTCTGAGTGGTGTGTTGGCTCTACACAAGAGAAGAGTATTCTATCCTTATGATGCAGAGGCATTGTGAATGATCTGATGTGGAAGACAGATCAGCTCCCATTTCTTCCATTGCGAGATGAATAGTTTCCAATTGTTTTGATTTTTGGCTGTTTTTATTGATTGCAAGATAAACTGTTGTATAAGGTATATTTGGTTGTAAATATCTTAATTTCATTCAGACCTTACTTGCTGTCCTACTATTTTTAAATTTCTTCAGTCAAGGCGATTGCTTTTTTTTCCAACCAGAAATTGAATACATCACACAACCAGTGTGTGACTGTAGTTTCATTAGTTTTCTCACTCATGTTATGAGATGGTTTAAGATAATGGCAAAAGTAATGAAGCTTTCAGAAGAAGTGTTAAACCTGGGATAAAATTATTTATTTTGACATAAACTGAATTTATAAAAAAGGTGTTTGCAAATCTGAAAATCAATGTTTGTGATGCAATTTCTTTTGAAAGGAAGGAAATTCACGGGGTAGATATTTATATTAACAAGTTGCAGAGATGATGTGGTAATTATCGAATAAAATAACCCATGTGGTATATATTGTCAGATGCTTCCATTTTATTTTTGGTCACCGCAATACTGATCAATCCTCCTTCTCCACCTCCTTTCAGTGTGTCCATCCCTCCTTTAATCCTACTATCATTACATTACTCACCACTACACCATTCCATCTGATCTTGGGCATTTTCCCCTTCCTGGCCATCCCAGTACTATCATTTGGCTCAACATTTCTCTCTCTCCGCAACACTCAATTACATTATTTCAATTTCATCTTGACTATTAGAAACAAAAAGGAGGAAGTGAGGACAGCAGATGCTGCAGATCAGAATTTAGAGTATGGTGCTAGAAAAGCGCAGCATGTCAGGCAGCATCCGAGGAGCAGGAGATTCAATGTTTTAGGCATAAGCCCTTCATCAGGAATGATTCTCCTGCTCCTCAGATGCTCCCTGACATGCTGTGCTTTTCTAGCACCATACTCTAAATTCTGATCTGCAGCATCTGCAGTCCTCACTTCCTCCTATTTCCAGCACCACACTTTCACCTTGACTATTGTATTCAACGCACTGACAACCCTCATTGGCACCCTAACCTGTTGGCTCCTGAATTTGTCCTTTGACATTGCTCCTCATAGCATCCTTGTTCATTAGTAGGTAGTTGTTCCTCTTTTTGGTGTTGGAGTGTTCCTGGGCAATATAACATCATGTCTACTGGTCAGTTAACAAGCACAAAGAGGGAAGGAGGAATTTTTAGGGCATTAGAAAACACGAAGTATTATCATGAAGTATTTTAGGTAGCACCGAAATTGAGAAATTAAAAACTCTTTAAAAGCATCTATGAACAGCTTTCCAATAAATTCTCCACAATTACATTACTTTCTTTTTCACTATGCATGTACAAAAATAAAATGCATAGCATCAAAAAGTACATAGCTATACAAGACAAATTAAAATGATCTTTAAACTTGTGTTCCAATAAGAAAACATGCTCTCACAGGCGTTCTTTCTCTCAGTAGCCTGGGTTTCCCTTGAATTACCTTCTTGAGCTAAGATTTCTTCAGGGTTTCCTGGCTCTCTCATCGTGCTACAATCTTCTGTTGTGTTGCAATATGTATGATAGCTTGTGCTTCTGTGCAGTTCAGCCATGATAACTAACATGCACCCATTGCTACAGAATGTGCAACAAGAACATTTGGATTGATAATTTTCAACAGTAGTTTACCCGCAAGGCTTCAATTAATTTGTAATTATCAAAGCTATCAATGGTCAGAAGTAAAAAAATTCCACATAGTGTAACTGGTCTGTTTTCTCCTAAGGCACTGCACTGAGGCAATTTCAAAACAGCATTAGAAATTATTTGTCGATATACGTTGCCATTCGTGATACTGGCATGAGGGAACCTGTAGGAATAACAAAGAAAACTAATGAAGGAGGATATATTCCAGAAAAATGAATCTCATCTATGGTCAGTAGACAAAGTGCAAATCGAGTTACTTGTGCACTCTGCTGATATTCAGACTATGGATGTACGACTGCATTTCAGACCTAAGACACACCTTCCAATAACCAATCCTATGTACTTGGGAAGAGCTGAGATTTATTGGGGAACATTTGAGTTGATATGTCTGAGCAGGATAGCATTAATTTCAGACTAATTCAGTATAGTTTGAAACTATTTCCATAGAAATATGAGTGGCATCTTTTATGATGCAACATAAATCTGCTACATCAGGATAATGACAAGAGGAAATGAGTAACTGGGTATTTGGAGTTGTTACCTGTCTTGCTCTGTGAGGGCGTTCAGGTTTGAAGCTCAATTCTAAGCTGTTTGTTTTCTGAACAAGAGGTGCAGCTGTTACAGATGAAATATACTCAACAGTATTGCTGTTACAAAATCAATGCTTTTACAATGTATGGGCAGGCAAAGTATGTCGCAGCTTCATTTCTATTTTCAAAGCAACAATGTCAGGACCTACTCAACACTAGAAAATTGGCCAGGTATATTCCATCCATGAAAAGCAGGATAATGTAACACAGATATTACCTCCAGAACATTAGCAATGAAAGTTGCCATTGAAAGTGCTATGAACTGGCATTTACTTGCCTACAGCCTGCTCACTGACATTCAGTTTGGATTCTGCAGTCACTCAGCTGCTAACCTCTTGACAAGCAAGCTCCAGAAGTGAGTTGAACTCTCGAAGTGGGATTGACTGACTACCCTTGACATCAAGACAAAATAGCTTGACCAACTGCAGCATCCAGGAGCCTAAATAAAATTTGAAGTTAATGGGAATCAGCTTAAATTCTCTTCGAACTCTCCCTTACCTAGCAAAGAGAGTTGTCAGTATTGAAGGTCAACCATCTCAGGCTCAGGTCTTCAGAGTAATATCCTTGGCCCAGGTATTTGCAGTTGCTTCAAAAATTATCTTGACTCCATCATACATCCAGAAGTGGAGACTTCCACTCATGATTGCAGTGCTCATAACATTCATAACTGACTCGATGCTGAAGTAGATCATGCAGGCAGCAAGGCCTGAACAACATTCAGGCTTGGGCCCTTAAGAGTCAAATAAAAATAGTGCCATGGAAGTCCTGGACTATTACTACCCCGAATTCTAACTATCTATTGTTAACATTCAATGCCACTGCTGCATCCTTTGTCAACTTTCTAAAGGTTACCACTGAGAAACCTAATGGGACCAGCCCATTAAACACTGTAGCTACAAGTGCAAATCAGATGCAGAGAAATCGACGAAGATTAACTTATGTTCCTGACTCCCTTAAGCCTGTCCACCATCTCCAGGATGCAAGTCTGAACTGTGACGGAATATTCTCCACTTGCCTGTATGAATACAGCTCCTATAACACTCACGAAGCTCAGGATTATCTAGGATAAAGTAATCAAATTGGATGGGACTTCACAACTACCTTCAAACATTCAGTACCACCACTACTGATGCACAGTGACAGCAAGTGTAACATCTAGAAGGTGCAACTCACCAATGCTGTCAACAGTGCCTTCCAAGTTTGATCTCTCTCACCCACGATAAAAGCAGAGGCCACATGGGATCATCACATGTACAAGCTCCCATCTGGAAAATACACTACATTGACTTTGAATCATATCACTAATATTATTGGATGAAAATCATGAAATGTCTTCCAAACAGTACTTTAGATTCGTCAACGCCATATAGACCAGAGTGGCTCAAGGAAGCACCTTCTCAAGGGCAATTAGGGATGGGCACTAAATCCTGTGAATAAAAGGTTGCAAATGGTATTATGTGACAGAACGATGTTTAAATATTGCTTTACTTTGCTGTCACCGACATCATTTACCGGTCATCCAAGTAACTACATAAATCTAGAGCCACCAACTGCCAGACACTGATGGATGTTAACGATTATTATTCTCTTTTCTATTACATTTAGTATGTTCATTCCAAAGTTAATTGAATGCCCCTACCACCTGGTCACCATTCTTTTCACCAGGTCAGTTATTAAATGCATTACTGACTGCTGACCTATCCCTCCTCTGGGAGGAACTATATTTATAAATTCATCCAAAGACCATTTATTCTGAGTCAATGCTACCAATTGGCATCTTTAAAACAAATAATATACACACTACTGCAAAGTGAAGGCAGGTAGTTTGGAATCTACGAGGAAATTTTAAAAGAACTAACATTTCACAATTTAATGTGAACGATCATTGAATTGTAAAAGAGCATCAGAAACAAAGGCATGTCAATGACGAGCAAATACCTATCCCAAAAAGTGTTATGGAATATAGACTTCTGTGGTTTGTCAACTGAAATTCAGTGAACTTGCAATATTACACAAAAATCTCATGTTTCCCTTTCAGGAATTAAACGCAATATTTAGATTCAGTTAAATATAACATTGAAAGACATTGAGCTAAAGTAAGCAGAAAAAAGTCAACATAATAATTATCAAATTTATCCACAGGCAAAAATTGTTTAAGTGAGTAGCTTTAATTAAAAAAAAACTAAAAGTGCTCACTCCTGATTATTAACACACTTCAGGGCCTTCTGAAGTGATGAACAGTCATAGATTTGAAATAATCACTTAGAAACGAGAGGAGCTAAGAGATTTTCTATTTTATCTGCAATTAATTTTTGGACATCCAATCCTTTGACTGGTTGAGGCCAGTGCATGTATCATAGGAAATCAGTATAAATGGTTTAAGCAGTGAAAGGTAATACCCTGGAGAACAAAGTGGGCAGTTTGGACTGCGCTAAGTAAAAGCTAATACAACAAATAAAATGGTCTCCTTCTAAGCTGTAAACATTTAGTATTTAACGTAATGTCATGCAGACTGGCTGAATGCAAAAAGTGGAACTGGAATGAGATGGTAAAAGCCCTCCTGGCCTGATTTCCACTTGCAGTGCACACAAATGGGATGCCAACCACTCAGTTTTTGGAGTTGAAATTTGAGGATATGATTAGTCGCCACTTGATGGAGAATGATGCATATTTAAAAGGGCCACCAGCACTTAAGTCCTACTTCAAATGATGGCCTTTTCTCTCGAGCATACTATCAACCATCATCTTGACTGCCTGTCTTTCAGAGTTCTGTCTCCATCTCTCTGCCTACTCTGTCCACATCCCCTCCCACTCTTTTGCTGCACCACCCCCATCTTCAGTTTACATGCCACCTTTTTCCTAGCCGTCAGTTCTAACAATTTGACCTTTTTACTTAGCATCTAAGACACCTGTGCTTTAGGGTTAAATTTAGCTCTTCAAAAGCAAAACCAAATCAATGGATCCTGACATGTATTAGGTAAATGGAAAAAGGGAAGGAAGAGGTTGAGGTGTTACCTTAATTCAAAATCTGCCGATTAGGCAGACCAAGTGGTTTTCTTCTGTGCTATAGCAATCGGTGATAATGTCAGAAAGTATCTATTACGCTGGAGAAGGGAAAGCTATTTATGCCTCGTACACCTACAACTCAAACAATCAATAATTGTAATAGAAGGATGCATTAAAATAAAAATTTTCAAAATCAATTCTTATCTTCTAAAAATAGATCAGTGTAAGGTGCATAGACCAATGTGACAAAACAAAATACAATTTTGTGACGTAACGATGGAATGGACAGTGAAACATTTCCATTCTACAGTTAGGTTTCAAGTCTGAGTTTTATCACAACATTTTACAAATATGAAGTGTAGCACTGTAAAAGTGTTTTATTTGCAAATGAAAGTCCCACAATAAATTATATTAGCTTTCAAATCAAGACAAAGCAAAAAACAAAATCAGAAACATGAAAAATTACTTTGTCTACCCAACTTCTGTTCTCTCTCTCTGGGCTCCACCTCTACCTATCGCTTACTCCTCCCTCACTTCACCTTCAGCATATACCAATATTTTCCTAGCTACACCCAATTCTAAAAAAAGGATTACTGGATTCAAAATATTCATTCTGCTTCCTCTCCACAGCTGCTGCCAGAACTAGAGTTTCTCCAGCAATTTGTTTTTTTTTTCAATTTCCAGCCTATGTAGTTAATCATAGAGGCAGAAATTTTCAACATGGAAGCAGACTCTTTGGTCTAATTCGTCCATGCCGACTGGATATCCAAACCTAATCTAGTCCCATTTACCAACTCTTGGCCCCTATCCCTCCAAACTCTTCTTATTCATATACCCATTCAGATGCCTTTTAAATGTTGTAATTATACCAGCCTCCACAACATCCTCTGGCAGCTCATTCCATACATGCACCACCCTCTGCATCAAAAAATTGCCCCTTAGGTCACTTTTAAATAATTTCCCTCTCACCCTAAACCTATGCCCGCTAGTTCTGCACTCCAACATGCCAGGGAAAGGACTTTGTTTATTTATCTTATCCATGTTCCTCATGATTTTATAAACCTCTATTAAGTCACTCCTCAGCCTCCAATGCTCCATGGTAAAAAGCCCCAGCCTATTCAGCCTTTCCCTACAGCTCAAATCCTTCAACCCTGGCAACATCCTTGTAAATCCTTTCTGAACCTTTTTCAAGTTTCACAACATCCTTCTGATAGGAAGGAGACCAGAACAGCACACAGTATTCCCAAAGTGGCCTAACCAATATCCTATACAGCCACAATCTGACCTCCAAACTCATATACTCGATGCTCTAACCAATAAAGGAAAGCATGCCAAACACTTTCTTCACTATCCTCTCTACCTGTGACTGCACTTTCAAGGAACTATGAACTTGCACTCCAAGGTCTCTTTCTTCAGCAACATACCCCAGGAAATTACCATTTAATGTATAAGCCCTGCTTTGATTTGGCTTTCCAAAATGCAGCACCTCTCATTTACCTAAATTAAACTCTATTGCTAACTCCTCAGCCCATTGGCCCAGCTGATCAAGATCCTGTTGTAACCTGAGGTAGCCTTCTTTGCTGTCTACACATCTCCAATTTTGGTGTCATGTGCAAACTTACTAATTAAACTTTCTATGTTCACATCCAAATCATTTATGTAAATGACAAAAATAGTGGACCCAGCACTGATCCTTGTGGCACACCACTGGTCACAGGCCTTCTTGCTTTTTTTCTTTTTAAAATAAATTGTTGGCTTTGGAATGAGCATATCAATATTTTCCATTGAAGTACATTTCTGAAATTTCAGAAGCTCCTGGTAGAAAAGCAAACATGTTGCAGGTAAGTCAGCTTTTGCTGGAAATGTTTGCCACCATTAGTCATCTGAAAACATGTTTCAATATTGATCATTTCTTAAATATTCTCTTTTCTATATCAAATAACAATCCTTTTTTTAAAAAATTCATTCATGGGATGTGGGCATCACTGGCTAGGCTCGCATTTTATTGTCCACTCCTAATTGCCTGGAGGGCAGTTAAGAGTCAACCACATTGCTGTGGGTCAGAAGCTACAAGTAGGCCAGACCAGATAAAGTTGGCAGTTTCCCCCCCTTCAAAAAAGTCATTAGTGAACTTGGAAAATTTTCACAATGAATTTACAGACTTTTAATTCCAAATTTGTTACCGAATTTAAATTCATCCATTTCCCAGGCAGAATTTGAACTCAGGTCCCCAGAACATTACTGGATATAGAATGTCTCTCAACTTCAAGCTGGTAGTCACAATACCACATCGACCTATCATTTTCTAAACGGCAGGTTTAAGCTCAAACAGCTGTTTGCTTGAATTGCAGTCAATAACAATTAAATTCCAATACATGTCCTATATTAAAATTTGTTCACTTAGGTGACTGTAATGGGAGGAATCTTTATGCAGTCAATGGTGCTGACAATGCACACCTTTTATATTATTAATTTCATCCAATCACTAGTGGACCCAATACCTTCAGGATAGTTGTCATTTTCACTGACAAAATGGAAGATTACAACTAGTTTCTGTATCAACGGTGAACATCCTTAAACACAAAATTCTTTAATATTGAAAAGAAGTTCGCAAGAAACAGGCAACTAACCAAGGCAAGGAATGCTACAGAAACTCAGCAGGTCCGGCAGTATCTAGAGAGAAAGAGAGCTAACATGAAGTCTTCTTCAGAACTTAAATGCATTGCAAAAAACGTTTCTTTTTGTATTTTTGACCAAGCCACTGAAGAATCAAGAGGGAAGATGATATAGAGCCCCAGTGCAAAAGGCAAAGGGATTGTTAATGGTCAAGTAAAGGAGATATAAAAAAGCATAAACTAAAGGTATGAAAGGGTAAGAATTGCTTTTAAGTGCAAAGTAAACAACACACAAATTTGAAACAAATACGAGTTAACATTTTGGGTTGAGCGACTGTTCCTCAGAATGGTTCTGTTTAAGAAATTATCAATATTGAAACATGATCAGATGACTACTGGTGGCAAACACTTAGTAAAGTTAAAAATCACACACCAGGTTATAGTCTAACACGTTTAATTGGAAGCACACTAGTTTTCGGAGCGACGCTCCTTCATCAGGTGTTGAGTAATTTTTAACTTTGAACACCCCAGTCCAACACCGGCATCTCCAAATCATGACTTTTAGTAAAAGCTGCAACATTTTTACTTTTCCACCAGGAGCTTTTGAAATTTCAGAAAAGTATTTGAATGGAAAATGTTGTTGATATGCCCATTCCAAAGCCAATGATTTATTGTGAAAGAAGGAAAACAAGAACTGCAAATGGTGGAGATCGAAAACAAAAAACAAATTGCTGGAGAAACTCTAGTTCTAGCTGCATCTGTGGAGAGAAAACAGAATTAATATATTGAATCCAGCGCCTTTTTTTCAGATTGGATTTAACTAGGAAAGGTTGTATATATGCTGAAGATGAAGAGGGGGAAGGTGCAAACAATAAGTGGAGATGGAGCCCAGAGAGAGAACAGCACTTGGGAAGATAGAACCGTTCTGAGTAACGGTCGCTCAATCCAAAATATTAACTCATATTTGTTTCAAATTTGTTTGTTTACTTTGCACTTAAGAGCGATTCTCACCCTTTCACACCTTTAGTTTCTGATCTTTTTGTTTCATCTTGATTTGGAAGCTAATATAATTTATTTTGGGGCTTTCATTTGCAAATAAAGCATCTAAGAATGGAGAAAACAAAGGGAAGGCACTAGTTTAGTGGTATCAGTAGACTGTTAATGTTCTGTGAACCCAAGTTAAAATCCCAAAAGGCAAATACATAATTTAAGATTTTTGTGTTTAAGAAGAGTCCAAGGTGAATGCAAAAATCTTTGTTGATGGTTAGAAAAAAAAATCTAATTCACTAATGTGGGAAGGCAACGGATGTCATTCCATGGCCTGACCTACAAGTCGACAGTTAACTACCCAGTGGACAATAAATGCTGGCCTAACCAGTGATACCCACATCCCATGAACGTACAAAAGCTAGGTTAGTTGAATTGGAAAGGATTTAAGCAGAGAGATAGTGAATGGACATCTAATATGATTGCAGGAGATGGTGCATATGGGAGTGAGAAGAATTGGGATTGATGGAGAAGTGCACCAGGGTGTCATGGAAGTAAGTCTCTGTAGAATGCCAGCAGTGGAGGGGAAGGGCAGATGTGTTCATCTTGCTGGAAATGGTGGAAATGGTAGAGAATGATCCTTTCAATGTGCAGACGAACGGGATAGGATGTGAGGACAAAGGAAAGCCTATCATTGTTCTGGGAAGGTGAGAGCAGAAGTGCAGGAGATGGTTCAGACATGGTTAAAGTACCTGTCAACCACAAATGGAGTTGTGGGGGGGGGGGGGGGGGGGGGGTGGGGGGTGAGGCAGGGTGTTGGCTTCGCTTGAGGGCCAAGGCCAAGGTGGTACGTCGGAGGTGGCAGGTGGATGTAAAAAGGGGAGAACAGAATTGAAACTTCTAATAAGGTAGGATGTGTAATCAAACCAACAATTTCTTGGCTTGCAATGGATGTTGGTGGACAGCTTTCTCAAATGACCTTCCTTCTGTTCACTATTTCTATTTCTGAGGATAGGCTATATATTGCAATTTTTCTTCTGCAATGGAGCCCTTTTACTTTCCATGCAATGATGTGTTGTTCTCCTATTCCGATTTATACTCCCTCTGACAAATTCCCTCCTGTCCCCAATGTATTCAATTATGACCTGCTTTTATTTGACAGTTATTTTTCACTTTATAATTCCCTTTCATTGTCTTTTATTTCCTGTTGTACTTTAATCTAATTAACTCTAATGATTACAGTACATCTGATTCCTCTAAGAAAACAATAAACCTTTCTTCAAGGCTTAACTGATTAAAAGAAGAAAATATTAAAGTGACACCTACCCTGATCGAAAAGGTAAGTTTTAAAGAAAAGAAGGATAATGATTTACACTAGAGTGTAAAGAGGGGATTCTAGAAATTAAGGCCTACACAGTTAAGGTGTTGATGGGAAATCCTGCCATAAAACCAGAACTGAAGGTATGCAGTTATGATGGTTCAATAAGGTTAGGGGTATTAAAAATGAGATTGAAAGGTGGAAGGTAGGAAGCAAGCTGAGAGAATTCAGAATTGTCAAGTGTGAAAATAAAATCATGGATGAGGATATCAACAGCAGATGGGATGAAGCATGGGAGATAATATGCAACATAATAAAAAGTAGAGCAGGACATGTTGGAGGGAACATGGGTCAGAGATCATCTTAAAAAGATTTTTTTTGAAGAGTTAGAATCCCTACAGTGTGGAAACAGGCCCTTTGGCCCAAAATGTCCACACCAACCCTCTGAAGAGTATCCCACCCAGATTTATTCCCCTACACCTAGTAATCTACATTTGCCCTAACTAATGCACTTAGCCTACACATCCCTGAACACTATGGCAATTCAGCATTGCCAATTCACCGGACCCGCACATCTTTGGATTGTGGGAAAAAAACTGGAGCACCCGTAGGAAACCCACGCAGACATGGGGAGCATGTGCAAACTCTACACAGACAGTCGCCAGAGTCTGTGTGTCAAATGAGAGTCCAAGATAATGGGGTAATGTAGTTCAACTTAAGATAGTGATGAGAGTTGGATGTATTAAGTGGTGATAGTAACAGGTCTTGCTGTGAGAATGAAGAAAATTGTTTCAATCTCAGTTAATTGGAGAAAACGTTGGTTCACTCAGGGCTGAAAATCAAAGAGGCAGTGGGAGGGGACTGGGCAAGACAGTTGTGATTAGTACGTGCATCCTAATAGCATGGCCTTGATAATAACATTGCCTTACATTTTGAGTAAGTGGATTGGGTTATGACTCAACTGGGAAGACTCAACTCGAAACATTGACTCTCTTGCTTCTCCGATGCTGCCGGACTGATTGTGCTTCTCCAGTGCCACGCATTTTGAGTAATGAGTCAACGATAGGCAACCCAGCAGCAAAATGCCCTGCATGTAGCCACTGCCTGTTTTATAGCCGCATCTAAGTATTTGAAAATCCCAGAGGTAGATCAATATATTAAAATATTACAAATAGCTGAGCATCAACTGGGTGCACTTTTAAATAGACTGCTTTAAAAAAAAGAGTTTCATAGGGTTGGGAATCCTTCCTTACAAGGACTCCTAATTTCTTGCACATTTTTCATCTCAGGTCTGACAGACTCCGCACTTGCCTTTTTTTCTCCAACCCTGATATCTCATTCCAGGATAACATTTGATCAATAAACCCCTTAACCCCTCCAAGCAGTGACTGCTGAACACTCACCGCTCCATAACTACCAGAGACTATTACAAAACAGACCTGACTCTGGCTTTCCAACACAGAATATCCCTTTCAAATATCACATAGCCTGTCAACTTGGTTGGTTGCTGAGCAAGAAACAAAACAAAGGTAGGTTTGCCATCAAGTTTGGCACAGAGTCCCATCATGGACATTACAATGTTCTTCAGCTGCTCATAGCTTGCCTTCCATTATTTCTACATTCCCTTAGCTATGCTTCTGTATGATAGCATGGAGGCAGCATATAGATAGCTAATTGGATGAGCTCCAAGATACATACTTGGAGAATACCTTTGGGAGTGAGAATGTGTATTGGGTATAAGTAGGCAAGGAAAGAGTTAAGTTGAGTTTTGTGAAACAAGAAGTTCAGCTGAGCACGACCAAAATCTCTTAGCTCCTCTGGTTTCTAAGTGACCATTTCAAATCTATGACCCTTTGGTAGCTAGTTGGTTTTTGTGCACCCTGGTAGCTAGTTTTCTGCCCGTCTGTCCAATGTAGTGTTTACAGTCCTTGCAGGGTATTTTGTAAAAAGGCATTATGTAGGAAATACAATTGTTTGCGGGTGACGCTCAGTCGGATAGCGTTGGTTTCCCATCTTCGGGTTACTTTTAGCCTATTGCATACATAGGCGTTTGAGATTTTTGAGAAGATGTGTAGCTCAGGTTGTAAGTTTGCTCGTTGAGCTAGTAGGTTTGCTGTTAGACTCTTCATCGCCATGCTAGTTAACATAATCAGTGAGCCTCCCGATGAAGCGTTGATATTCTGTTCTGCTTTGTGTGTGTGTGTCTTGGTCTGTTAAGGTGGGAGACAGCATTTCCAGTCCTTTATCTCGGAGGTTAGTAAATAGGGTCCAAATCGACGGGTTTATATGGTTGGTCCAGTTAAGCTTCTCAATAATCAAACTCCTGAGATATTAATTTCAATGATGTCAATGTGGTTAAACCACAAAAGGAAGGTTGTAGGAATCACTTTTTGGAGATGTCATTGTCTGTAATCTATGGTTTTACAGGTGCTCCTTGCCACTTATCAGTCCAAACCCTAGTGTTACCCAAGACTTGCTCATTGCAGGCTCAGACTGCTTAAGCTTTTAGGAGTTGCAAGTCTGTCTGAACACTATTCAATTATCTGCCAACATCACCTTGTCTGATTACAAATGAATGGAAGGTCATTGATAAAGCAACTACAGATAGTTGAACCTTGGATACCATTCTGAAAACTCTTACAATATCCTACACCTGAAAATACTGCTCTCCAAAACCAAACCACCATTTTTATTCTAACAGGTTGCACGGGTTTTATGACACCGAAATAGGTGACGTAGTTCAACCAATCCATCTGGCAATGAAGTTCCACTCAAATTTCCACCCCTCTTCCCCCATCTAAATCTATTACTGAAATCTTTTACTCCCTTTTCACTCATGCTGGTCTAATTTCTCTTTAAAATGTATCCATGTTATTCACTTTAACCATTGCCTGCAGAGTCAATTACACATTCTCACCACTCTTCGGTGATGCAAGTTTCTTCTGAGCTTCCTAATGGATTTCTGGGTAGCAATCTTATGGCTTCTATTCCCCTGCTTCACAAAAGGAAACATCCTCTAACTATTCTGTTAAAACCTTTCACAATTTGAAGAAAACTATTGTTACCCTCAGACTTCTCTTTCAAGAGGGAAGAACTGAAGCCTTAAAAGTATATCTAAACAATTCTGACATCATCCATGTAAAATGTCTTTCACTAAATACAATTTCGTACAGAAGACTTCCCCCCTTGTTTTCAGTTTTGCTAGGATTCTTTGATGGAATACATGCTTTGATGTCAAAGGCAGTCACATTCACTGTGCCTCTGTACCTTCTGTCTGTTTGGACAAAAGCTATACATAATGAAGTCTGGAGTCAGTGACTGTGGTAGAACCCAGTGTCAAGAGTGTGGTGCTGGAAATGCACAGCAGGTCAAGCAGCACCTGAGGAGCAGGAGAATTGATGTTTCGGGCTTAAGCCCTTCATCAGGAATGAGGAAATGTTCATCCTCAGTGAGGGAAGGTCTGGGGGAATAGTAAAAGCATGGCAGAGCTGGGAGGTAGGACCTGGGGTGGGGCTGGAACTGGGAGTGGGGGTGGAAACTGCCACTTGAGTGGGTGTGGTTATGGGGTCAGGAGTGATGTCACCAACGTAAACGATACTCACCATGGGATGGATGTGAGGCCTACAGCGGTGTCCACAGGTCGAATGTGATGTAACGCATGATGTCAGCCACGTCGCTTGCTGTGTTCCGGTGAGTGAGGTCACAACTGGCAGAAATGATGCCAGCCATGGAGTCATCTGTGTTCCGGCGAGTGACACCTCTGGGGGCAGAAGGTATGGTGGCGGCAGCAACTGCAGGGGCGGATGTGACGTGCAGAGTAGTTATTGCATTAGTGCCAGCGGTGGTGGATCTTGAGGTGGTCATGGCGTTGGTGGATACTGTGGCGTTCGCTGAGGTGGTCATTTTCTCAGCAATCAGAGATGGCTGTCTGGACAGCAATCGAGGAAGTGGTGTGGTCAGTAGCTGCGGTCAATGGGACAGCAAGGCGGAATGTGATGTAAATAATTCATTGTTGCGGTAATGGCTAGAGCAGCCGCATAGCTAATGGTGTCTGAGCAGTTCCAGAGGCAAGGAGAAAGTTCTGGAATGGTTGAGGAAACCCATGTTTTGAGATGAGTACATGAAAGTTTGTTTAACTTATGTTCTTTTATGTCCGATATAGTGGAGAAAAAGCATTTTATTAGATTTCCTACAGTACGGAAACAAGCCATTTGGCCCAACAACTCCACACTGACCCTCCAAAGAGTAACCCACCCAGACCCATTTCCCTATGACTAATGCACCTAACACTATGGGCAATGTAACATGGCTAATTCACCAGATCGGCACATCTTTGGACTATGCTGGAAGGGCTCAAAAGGACAGCAGCTAGTTCTGGAGCATAAGTGCTCCAGTACTAAAGCATGCCCAGAGGAAACCCACGCAGACACGAAGAATGTGCAAACTCTACACAGACAGACAGGAATCGAACCCAAATCCCTGGTGCTGTGAGGCAGCAGTGCTAACCACGGAGCCACTGTGCCGCCCCGTTTGTTGAGCATGCGAATTCTTCTGAGGATGTAAAATAGCAAATGTCCTTTGCAGGTCTGGGAGAGTGTGGCTCTGATCTGAGGCAGGGCTGACTCAAGGGACATTAGGTAGCGGAGCATGGCTGCACATGTGGAGCGGAGTCTGGAAACTGAACCATTTCTGAAAGTTTTGGATTTATAGTAGGTACTGGTTGTCCTGTTCAGGTCCAAATTCCATGCGGAATCAGTTGGTTCCGTAGGCAGGCGCTGAGGAAGGGGATGTGGCTGTGGTAGCAAGCCACAGGATGTGGCTAAAGAGCTTCAGGGCAGAGGAGATGACCTGGGGGAGTGTGGGGTGCAGAGAGAGAGAAACTGACAGATCTTTGTAGAGAGAGGAGAACTTCAAGGTTGGCATCCTTGGAAGAGGCTTTGCAGTAGGGTTGAAATCAACTAGAAGAAAGTGAGGACTGTAGATGCTGGAGATCAGAGTCGAGAGTGTGGTGGTGGAAGGACTCACCTTCATCCCCCTCCGTCCATGCATCAATGAATTTAATACACGCCGTGACGTCGAACAATTCTTCCGTCGCCTCCGCCTCAGAGCTTACTTTCACAATCAGGATTCCCGCCCACCTTCCGAGGACCCCTTTGTCCACCTCCAACACAATCCATCCACCTGGACACCCCGCGCTGGCCTATTACCTGCCCTCGACCTCTTCATTTCCAACTGCCGCCGGGGCATTAACCACCTCAACCTGTCTACCCCCTCCCCCACTCCAACCTCTCATCCTCACAACGTGCAGCCCTCCAATCCCTCTGCTCCAATCCCAACCTCACCATCAAGCCAGCGGATAAAGGGGGCGCAGTGGTAGTCTGCCACATTGACCTCTACAGTGCTGAAGCCAAACACCAACCTCGAGGACACCTCTTCCTACGGCCCCCCTCGACCATGACCCCACCCCCCATCACCAAACCATCATCTCCCAGACCATACAGAACCTCATCACCTCAGGAGATCTCCCACCCACAGCTTCCAACCTCGTAGTCCGGGAACCCCGCACTGCCCGGTTCTACCTCCTTCCCAAGATCCACAAGCCTGACCACCCTGGCCGACCCATTGTCTCAGCATGCTCCTGCCCCACTGAACTCATCTCTACCTACCTCGACACTGTCCTATCCCCCTAGTCCAGGAACTCCCCACATACGTTCGAGACACCACCCATGCCCTCCACCTCCTCCAAGACTTCTGTTTCCCCAGCCCGCAACGCTTCATCTTCACCATGGATATCGTCTCCAGATGTTTTTTCCTCTCCAGACATCCCCAACAGTACCCTTCCACTGACACTCTCATTCGTTTGACCGAACTGGTCCTCACCCATAACAATTTCTCCTTTGAATCCTCCCACTTCCTCCAGACTAAAGGGGTAGCCATGGGCACACGTATGGGGCCCAGCTATGCCATTCTCTTTGTTGGCTACGTAGAGCAGTTGATCTTCCGTAATTACACCGGCACCACTCCCCACCTCTTCCTCCGCTAAAATGATGACTGCATTGTTGCCACCTCGTGCTCCCGCAAGGAGGTTGAGCAATTCATCAACTTCACCAACACATTCCACCCTGACCTTAAATTTACCTGGACCATCTCGGACACCTCCCTCCCCTTCCTGGACCTCTCCATCTCCATTAATGACGACCGACTTGACACTGACATTTTTTACAAACCCACCGACTCCCACAGCTACCTGGATTACATCTCTTCCCACCCTACCTCTTGCAAAAATGCCATCCCGTATTCCCAATTCCTCCGCCTCTGCCGGATCTGCTCCCAGAAGGACCAGTTCCACCACAGAACACACCAGATGGCCTCCTTCTTTAGAGACCACAATTTCCCTTCCCACGTGGTTAAAGATGCCCTCCAACGCATCTCGTCCACATCCCGCACCTCCGCCCTCAGACCCCACCCCCTCCAACCGTAACAAGGACAGAACGCCCCTGGTGCTCACCTTCCACCCTACCAACCTTTGCATAAACCAAATCATCCGCCGACATTTCTGCCACCTCCAAACAGACCCCACCACCGGGAATATATTTTCCTTCCCACCCCTTTCCGCCTTCCGCAAAGACCGTTCCCTCTGTGACTACCTGGTCAGGTCCACGCCCCCAAACAACCCACCCTCCCACCCTGGCACTTTCCCCTGCCACTGCAGGAACTGTAAAACCTGCACCCACACCTCCACCCTCACCTCTATCCAAGGCCCTAAAGGAGCCTTCCACATCCAAAGTTTTACTTGCACATCCACTAATATCATTTATTGTATCCGTTGCTCCCGATGCAGTCTCCTCTACATTGGGGAGACTGAGCGCCTCCTAGCAGAGCGCTTTAGGGAACATCTCCGAGACACCCGCACCAATCAACCATACCGCCCCGTGGCCCAACATTTCAACTCCCCCTCCGACTCCGTTGAGGACATGGAGGTCCTGGGCCTCCTTCACCGCCGCTCCCTCACCACCAGGCGCCTGGAGGAAGAACGCCTCATCTTCCGCCTCATAACACTTCAACCCCAGGGCATCAATGTGGACTTCAACAGTTTCCTCATTTCCCCTTCCCCCACCTCACCCTAGTTCCAAACTTCCAGCTCAGCACTGTCCCCATGACTTGTCCGGACTTGTCCTACCTGCCTATCTCCTTTTTCACCTATCCACTCCACCCTCTCCTCCCTGACCTATCACCTTCATCCCCTCCCCCACTCACCCATTGTACTCTATGCTACTTTCTCCCCACCCTCACCCTCCTCTAGCTTATCTCTCCACGCTTCAGGCTTACTGCCTTTATTCCTGATGGAGGGCTTTTGCCCGAAACGTCGATTTCGAAGCTCCTCGGATGTTGCCTGAACTGCTGTGCTCTTCCAGCACCACTAATCCAGAATCTGGTTTCCAGCATCTGCAGTCATTGTTTTTACCTGGTGGTGGAAGAGCACACCCTCATTCCTGATGAAGGACTTAAGCCAGAAACGTTGATTCTCCTGCTCCTCAGATGCTGCCTGACCTGTTGTGCTTTTTCAACACCACATTCCTGACTTTGATCTCCAACATCTGCAGTCCTCATGTTCTCCTCTGGTGGAACCCAAACTGAGCCTCATTTAGCAGATTGTTGTCAAGTCCCCCATGAGAGTACTATCAATGATCTTTTCAATTTCTTTGCTAATGGCTAAGTGTATTTAGATTTGAGCTGTATTTTCTGATAAGCACATACCTGGGCAATTTTCCATTTTGCTGATTAGATGCAATAGTCAGAACTATGCTGGAGGGGCTCAAAAGGACAGCAGCTAGTTCTGGAACATAAGCTAGTTCTGGAACTCCAGTACTAAAGCTGAATTGTTGCCTAAGCCCATAATCTTGTGCCCTCCCCTGTGGCAAGTTTGGCTGGTGGGTGGGTGGGTTCTATTTAATCATTGGTTGGGCAAGGTGCTACCTTCCTGTCTTCAAGGCTCAAGCACATAATTCTTTGACAGAGGCCAGGCAAGTTGAAAGAGTTAAGGCAGCTTATAGGATCCTTGAGTTTATAAATAGAGACACAGCATATAAAAGCAAGGAAGTGATATTCCATGTCTATAAATCACTGGTCAGACCACATTTGGCATATTGCATTCGGCTCTAGGCATCATATTTAAAAGGAAGGACATGGGAGCCTTGGAGAGAATAGAATGCATATTTACTTGATTGAGGGATTTTCAATACAAGGAAAGATCAGAGAAAATGGGCTTAATTATCTCTGCTCTGAGAAGAAGAAGAGGTGACCTTATTGATGGATTCAAAATTATGAACAATTTTGACATGATAAAGGAGGACATCCTGTTTTCACTAGCTGGTATCACAGTAACTAGGCATCAATATTTCAAGATTGTCAAGACAGCCAAGAGTGAAATGACGAAAAAATTCTTTTCAAAGTTGTTGGATTTGGAATGCACTGTCTGGGAGAGTTGTGAAGGTGGATACCAAAAGGTTCTAAGAGAGAGCTAGACTTTAAGGGCTACAAGAGATCGAGGTAAAGAATGGGGCTAGCCAAGAACCAGTCCCTATTGTATTAGATCTTCTGAAAGGAAGATAGATGCTGCATCAGAATAGATGGGACATACATGGACTTCCCCATGGCCCTGACTCATATGGAATTTGCCCAGGGATTTGAAAAACTTCTAGTAAGAAATTACCCAGTATTTGAACCCTCAAAGTTATACAGCACTGGACTAGCATCAGATTTTGAAGGGTTCTGACTTTATTGAATGGCAAAGCAGGCTCAAGGGACTAGATGGCTTATGCCTGCTCCTACTTATGTTCTTATCTGAATAGCCATTCCAGAAATGTTGATGAATTTAAAACCTACTCTAATTCCTAGATAACTAGGAAACTGACACACTCCACAAACTCACCACTCACATTCCCAATACCCTTGAATAGGCTTTCACCCTTAAACTGAAATCTCTCTACATCCAACAATTTTATAGAAGCTTATTTAAACTACTTTGTGGCATTCTGCTGCTCTCAAAAAACATTTTCAGCTTGTCCAGTAGGTCAGAATGGTTAAAGATCAAATGGACTTTTATAGTGATGACCACCACTAGTGAATCTACCATTTGATTCTGGATTTACTATTTATTTGAATTTAAAGTCTATTAGCTGCCATGGCAATTTGGCCTCCAGATTATTAGTCCAGCAATACTGTCACTTTGCTACCATTGTCTAGGCATCAGTGAATGCCTATTCTAGATCCATAGTAAAGACTGGCATTTCCTGCAGATTTTCCAGACCCATGTGCTACCTGTCTGAATGTATACAAATGCATAAATGGCAACAGCCTTCCATTTTACAATATTGTTACATCTTCCATGAAATAAAATGCTAGAGATACAGAAGTTGAGAAAAAAAGAAACACATTTCCTCATGTTCCATTTTTCATAGTAACAGTATATAAATAGCCTCCAACATAGTTTTAAAAAGTAATCTTTTTCCAAAACTGACAAATCAAAAACAGCTTCTTTTCAGTATCTTTTTTGTCTTATTTAAAATAATGCACTAACCAGTTATGAAAAACCAATGGTTGGCACAGACCATTAGTATTGCTAAAATATAAAAAAAGCTTGGAATCAGCTTTGCTGAATTTAAAAGTGTCATGCTTAGTTTGCTTCTATTGTCAAGCCGGTTTAATTCCCCAGAGCCAATGGAATCTCTACTGTTGACATATTTCTCAAACCTAGTTTTAGCTTCTCTTTGGAAAAATTGACAACGTGTTAATAGAAACAGTAGCAGAACTTGCTCAAAAAGCTCAGCAGGTCTGACAGCATCTGTGTAGAGAAATCAAAGTTAATGTTTTGAGTCCAGTGACCTTTGCTCAGAACACCTTTAACTAGTTCTAAGCAAAGGTCACCAGACCCAAAACGTTAACTTTGATTTCTCTTCACAGATGTTGCTAGACCTGCTGAGCTTTTCCAGCAACTTGCTTTAGTTTCTGATTTACAGCATCTGCAGTTCTTTTGGTTTTTATTTAGTAGACATCAAATTAATGGTGTGCAGAAGTGAGGTACTGCAGATATTGAAGATTAGAGTCAAATTAGAGTGGTGCCAGAAAAGCACAGTAGGTCAGGCAGCATCCGAGGAGCAGGAGAGTCAACGTTTCGGGCAAAAGCTCTCCATCAGCTTTTCCAGCACCACTTTATTAATGGTGTGCGTCAATTAAATTTTAATAAATGGTATAGCTTTACTCAGGTCAGTTTACTGCTGTTTATTCTGTGCAGCCGGTGATGGGGGGAGATTTGGAAACATTTTAAATTCAATGTTGGGACCATGTAGTTAAAGGGTCCGAAGGCGGAAGATGAGGCATTCTTCCTCCAGGCGTCAGGTGGCTTGGATTTGGCAGTGGAGGCTGCCCAGGTTTTGCACGTCCTTGGTGGTGGGAGGGGGAGTTGAAGTGGTCAGCCACATGTTGGTGGGTGTGTGTATCCCAGAGATGTTCCATGAAACGCTCTGCAAATTGGTGTCCTGACTCCCCCAATGTAGAGGGGCCCACATCGAGTGTAACAGATACAGTAGATGGGGGTGTTCTATCCTTGTTGCGGTTGGAGGGGTAGAGTTCAATGATGGAAGTACAGGAAGTGGAGATGTGTTGAAGGGCATTGTTGATCACGTGGGAGGCAAAGTTGCAATCCTGGAGTGGAACTGCTCCTCATTGGAGCAGATATGGAGTAGGTGGAGGAATCAGGAACAAGAGATAGCATTTTTAAAAGGGATGGGAGGGAGATGGTTGGAAGGTGGTGTAGTCCAGGTAGCTGTGTGAGCGCCCTTGAGGAAGGTAACAGGCAATTAGATGATTTGAGACGCAGGGAAGTCGGGGTATAATAGATATATCTGATCACCCTCCCCTTCTAAGGTGTGGGAGGAGGATTTGAGGCCTAGGGGGGAGTAAGGGGCATAAGTAGTTTTGGGGAAGGGGAGGGTGATGGCCCATGGTAATAGTAATCAGTGGTCTCAGGAAGGGGGGAGGAAGAATTAACAATGACGTGAGTGGAGAGAGCTGAGGGGCCAATCAGAGGCCTTGGTGAAAATGAAGAGTGTCAGTGCCCTCATGGATTCAAAGGGCAGTTTTAAAAAGGTCAAGGCAATGGGTAGAGTTGGAGTGACAGGGGATCAGAGGCCTTTAGTACATATGCAGTAGGGTAAAAATCTGGGATGTCAGAGGTCTTGTGGGGAAGGGAAGGGTACATAAGATAGAAAAGGTTGTGGCTGTGTCTAAACACAGGGGATCTCCAGGAAGACATACCAGATCCTGCCTACAAGTGGAAAAACATTTATCTCCTAGATCCAACAGTCTTCACTCGCACTAGCTTGCCCAGGTTACTAGGGATCCTGGCTGTCCAGTGTTAAATTTAAAATGAACAACAACACAGCTTCATTGTAATATTTGAAATGTGACTCAACCTCCTTGGAGAATGTTGGGTGCCTATTGATAAGGTATGTTTGTATTAAAGCAAGGTATGAGTAACTAGAGGGAGGTTGGGGTTGATGTTCATGTTCTTAACAGTTTAACATCACCTTTTTTGGAATTTTCTTTTGACCCAAACTAATATTCACTCTCTAAACAGTACTGAAAGTTATGGCTATTTGTCTTAATGCTGTATAACTAACATCACATTTTTAAAAATTAATTTCACATTATGTGAGCACCAGTATTTATTACTCTTAAGCAAACCATCTTCTTGAATTGCTGCAGTCCAAGTAGTGGGAGTACACCTACAGTGCTGTTATAAAGCAAGTGTTGCATGTACCCAGTCCACTGAGATTGCAGGCATGATACTCTTGGGTTTCACTTTGACCACCCCCAAAAGAGTAAAATTATTATTGTGTTACGATTAGGACCAAAAGCAAAATCCCCAGCTGAGAAAACACAAGCTGCTCTGTACCATTAAACAGAGCACACTCCATTGGTATATTTCAATGCCATTACTTTGTTTGAAATGCATAAATGGTGACGATCATATCCAGGAATATGCAACACACACATTACTAACCTAAAAGTGATGACCAATTTCAAGTGCTAAAACAAGCAAGACAAATCACATTTTCTCTACGTGTGTGGTAGCTTGAAATGGTAGCTTAATATCCAGGAATGAATGTTACATTTTTGATGAATGTACTTTAACAGAAATGTTAGCTATATTTCAAACTGAGAACCAGCTTTCACTGATGGCATCTTTCAAAAGATACAGATTTGCACTTTCTGTAGGACCTATTTTGATGTTTGAGGAAAAAATGCAAGGCTACTAAAACAATAAATAATATTTGGAAATAAATCATGCTAATAGGTATATTAATTGTAAGTCACTTATGGTCAATTATTATCATGTTTGAATACATGTAATAATAATATGCTGAGAGTATTCTAAAGTTGTTCAAGCTTTCTGTACTTAAGCCAACATTACACTTCAAATTAATGAAACCAAATTGAAATGATATTGTCATTCACCTCATTATTTTTGTGGGTGCTCACAAGGTGAAAACTGACAGCATGATTGCCAATAGGATAACAGTGACCTAACTGCAAATTTATTAGCTACAAAACACTCGCATTTTAAAGAAATGCAATAAGTTCTAACCATAATATCTACTTAATTCTTTATGCTCTACAATAGTGAAATATTTACATCAAAAAATCTTAACATTTTGCTTCTGTCAATTTAATATAGCATAGGAACAGATATTTGGTAGCGAAACCTGCCATCAGCAGCTCACCTACTACTGCAGGCAAGCCATAAGAAAGGACAAAACAGTGGCAAAACAGTGAGGCTCTTGAATAACAACTGCAACTTTCTGCCCAACTACATTAACATGAGACTTATTGAAAGCTCAAAAAGTGGCAAAAGGTGTTTTTAAAAATTTCACTTCACATATTTCACATTACACTGGTTTCACTTCATTCATTTATGCATTTGTTGAAACTACTTTAGGGAAATAGCTAAATGCACTGCAACACTTCATGGTCAACGTATTGACGGCTAAAAAGGAATTTGGGACATATCCTTCATTATGGAAGAAACAATGTTATGATTTTGCATTAATTCTTTTTTGAACACAAAGAGAAATGTCCAGTGTTACATTCAGCACTGTTTATAACTTATCTGAACTCACAGGCTCAACTGGACACTGGCAAGATCACTTAGTGGAAATCTTTGAAATCACAGAACATTTATAGAAGGACATCATTCAGCAAAACATGCCTGCACAGACCCAAGGACCACTTCACTTACCAATACCCCGATATCTGCTCAAAATCCCTCTGTTCATTTTCCAATCGCCGTAAACTCTTTTGAATGCATCAAAACTGTCTCCATTGCATTCTCAGGCATTGCATTCCAGACCCTAATTACATGATTCAGCTTTTTCGCTTTTCACTTTTACTTTTGCCAATTAGATTAAATACTCATCTTCATTCGTGATCCTGTTGAGTGACATTAGTTTCTCCCCACCAAGCACTTGAGTGCCACTTACAATGGAGCATGGATGTTAAAGTCTTATGGAAATTAAGGGGAGGACAGGAAAGAGGATTCTGGATTCTTTGTACCAGGAGGCTGTCACATTTCTTAGGATTGGGTCCTCTGATTTGGTCAGCATTTGGGACAGGAGAATGTGACTGACTGAAGCAGGTTAGGAGTGCTAGGAAAGAGAATCAGCACAGGTGACTCAGTCTTTGCAATAGTTCAGCAGTTTGTCATTCTCTTAGTCTGTTTAAGAGAGAGTGAGGATAGATTAGCCAAATAATGATGGTACAGATAGCTATTTAAGAGGGAGTAAAGCAGCACATAATGATGTTAGGGAATGATGTAATGAGGGATAAACACCTTTTCAGTAGTGAAGAATGAGTCCAGATGGCTGGGTTGACTGCACAATACCAGGGTTTAGGATGCATGTTCACGACAGGAGAGGAAGATCCAGTTGGCATGGTTGAAGCAGATCTCATAAGCCGGACATAGGAATTTTCTTACAGTCAGAACAAGTAGCTAGGCACCAAATAAAGCAAAATCTTAACAGCAAAACCCCTGCATTATTACTTGAGCCATGTGACAACTGACAGAGCAAATTTGATTAGAGATTAATTTATACTTCAAAAGACAGTGGCATTGGTACTGAGGAAAGTGAGATTTATACCAATGGACAGTATCCTCCTGGACCATGCCGGGACCTGTGTTCTTGTTAACAACAAAACTAGTGTAGCAGAGAATTTTAAACTAAATAGGGAAGACAAGGATCAAATTTGGAAAGACATGGAAAATTAAAGAGTCACTGTAAGGTCAAAGACAAAGATATTAATATGGGAAATGATAACCAGACCACAACAGAAAGGGTATGAGGGTATGAATATAAGGACAGCTAACAGACAAGACTAGAATTTACAAAGAGGATAAAATGAAAGGTTCCGGATCTTACTCAAATACAGTAGCATTTAAAACAAGGCAGATGATCTCCGAAACAGAAACAGAACCAAATAAGTATGATCTGGTAGTCATTATACAGACATAGCTGTAGGGTGACATACATTGGGACCTGAATCTCAAAGGGTACAGGTGGCTAGTCAGAAGATTAGATGGAATATAGTAAAACAAAAAGTGAGCAAAAAGTTAATCGAAATTTTAAAAAGTACAAGAAAAGCTAGCCTGAAATTTAAAAAGAATTGTTGCAAAAAACATTTAAAAACGTAAAATTAATTTAGGATCTTATAATGAAGACAAATCAGTGCTAAGACCTCAATGGATTCTAATTGATAAAAATGACTTAGATGAAGAGTCAGAAGGAATGGTTTCCACCTTGCTAATGACACAAAGATAAGTAGGAAATTAAGTTGTAAATATGACACAAAGGCAACAAAAAAAAGATATTGATAGTTTAGGTGACGAGGCAAAGACTTGTCAAATGGAGTGTATTATAGGAATGTATGAAAATGTGCATTGCGGCAGAAAGAATAAAAACACACATATCTGAACAGTGAGAGATTGCAGAACTAAGATGCAGAAGGATCCAAGTGTCCTTGTGCAGGACTTTCAAAATGTTCATATCCAGGACAGCTAGTAATTAGGAAAGCTAACAATTTTCACTACAAGGGAGGGACATAAGAAATAGAGAGGTTATGCTTCTGTTATACATGGCACTGGTGAGACCATATCTGGAAAACAGTATACAGTATTAGTCACCTTATTTAATGAAGGATGTGACTGTATTGGATGCAGTTCAGACAAGATTTGAAAGACAAATACTTGGAAGTGGGTTGGCTGAAGAGGAAAGGTTGGACCTCTATTTGAAGTTAAGAATAAGAGGTGGCTTGATGCAAATATTAGGTCCTAAGGAATCTAGACAGGCCAATCAGGTTAACTAAGGTGTCTTCCCACTTCTGCTACAGGGTTGGTCATTATAAACATTCCTTCAATTTCCTCTTCCCAGTTACTGAAATACTTTTGTGTTTTAAGAGGGTCAGAGGTAGAACTAACATGATCATCACAGCGAAGCAACTTCAAAAGAAAAATACCAGAAACAGGTCTGCCATATAGTTTTTGAATCTATCAACTGCAAGAGCTTCTATGGAAATGGATTCTCTGTTTCAAAAATAACCTCTCTCAAATCTGTCACTATCCTTTGTCTACTCCAGAATGCATGCAAAATATAATCATCATAAACTGAGCTACAAAGAAGCAATCTTAGAGAAGGTTGGAGTCAAACAACACTGTCATTGCACCAAACCTCTTCAATTTTCCTTGCTGCAATACTATTTTGCACCCTGCAGGCATGGTAATAATCTGCAGAACAGGCAGGAGACTGTCCAGTCTATCACACATTTATTCCAAAAAATAAAGTCACTCCAAACTGGAGTCACTGAATTTCAGTAATTCATAGCTTGCACACATTTCATTATGGCACTTTTTTTCAAAAACCTTAAAAGTAGCATAAACAGATTATAAATGTTACCCTACAGATTACATAATAAAATTAAGATCAGGTATCAGCTCCAGATATGGGCAGCCTGAGTCAGGATATTTCCCACCTTGCTGCATCTTTTTCCACAGAAATTCTGCCAAATGATATGATCTTGGCTCTGAAGGAGCAATTACAGAATGCAGCCAGATCTACAAATCCTCACAGCCTGAACGTAGATCAGATGCACCGTACCGGCAGCAATGTGCCATGGCAGATTATTTAAAAGTTCTCAGGGACTTAAAATCCCAGTTATTTGCTCATGTTTAAGGCACTCAAGCTCTCACCTTTCACATTTGCTGTTACCTAGCCACTCCATGCCAATCTATGCTCCCATCTGCACTGCCTTGTATATGCTTATGCTGACTCATTGATAGCTTCGTTATGTGAAATAGCTTAGAAAAGTACCCACACATCTTTTTTAAAAATGCTGTTGCTACCAAAAAGTGTTGATTAATGAAATGTTAAAGTGTCAATGAAATAATAATAACGAAAACCGAAATTGCTGGAAAGGTTATATTTGGCAACCATCTGTGGAGAACAATCAGAATTAGCGTTTCAAATTCGGTGACTATTCTTCAGAATCGATGGTAGCTGGGAAAACATTGATATTCACACAGAGGATTGGGGGGGGGGTGCGCGGCGGGGTGCTGTGAGGGAGAGAAATAAACGATAGAGCCCAAAGAGAGAGAAAAACAGTTGGGCAGACAAAGGGGCGGGGGGGATAAAGTTCACTGTGGATGATTGACTGGTCACTATTAGCTACTGCAATAGTAGAAACAATAAGCAATCTTCACTTGATATACATGAAGACAGCCATGGACAAAATAGATCCTTTGAAAGCAAAAGAATATCACTGGGGCTGCTAGAGATCTGAATAAAAACAAAGTCCTAGGGAAATTCTGGAGTCCAATAGAATCCTTTTTGGAAAACAGTCTGGAACAGCCTGGATCTTGCAGCTACTCCTGGGATTATAGGCTTAAAAAGTTTATTATAGTTTTATGACAGTTATTACATCTTACTAACAATATTTTTATTCATTTTGTTTCTCTGACATTCAAAAACCAAAATAAATGAATTTTTTTCAATCTGATCTTTTTTTAAGAAATAAGCTTTGAGGGGCCTATGCTGAATGGCTGAAATATCTTTTATTCCAAGTTTTAGATAAGATATTTCTGAAAATTAATCCAGTGAAAATACATGGGTAGAAATTCTAAAAAAAAAGGAAAGATCACTTCGATGGGATTGCAGTGTAAGCCCTGCCAAGAGGGGAATTAAGAAATAAGTATGTAGGGAGATTTGAGATATGTAAGCAAAAGGAGGTTGTAATAATGGGTGATTTTAAATTTTCCAAGCATTGACTGGGATTACCATAGTGCTAAAGATTTGGACGATGAAGAACTTGTCAAATGTGTTCAAGAAAATATTCTTTATGTGGATGCTCTTATTAGGGAAGGAGCAAAACTTGATCGACCTTCTTTTGAGCAATAAGGCAGGGTAGGTGATTGAAGTATGGGAACACCCCAGGTCTAGCAATCTTAATTCTATTAGCTTCAAAATAGTTGTGGGAAAGAATAAGCTTTCCATAAAAGTTAAAACTTTTCATTTGAGTAAGGCTGATTGTAATGCTATGAAACAGAACTTTGAAATGCTGATTGTAGTAGACTGTTCGTAGGTAAAAGGACATCTGACAAGTGGGAGACTTTAAAAGAGTGTGATGGTAAGAGTTCAGAGGCATTTTGTTCCTGTTATAGAATGAAGGATAAAGCTGGGAAGATTAAGGAATAATGGATGAATAAAGATATTGAGGTTCTAGTCAAGAACAAACAAGAATCTTATTTTAGTATAGACAACTTGATTCAATTGAAGTTATTTATCAATATAAAAAGGAGACATTCTGGACTCAAAACATTAACTGTTTCTCTCTCCACATATGCTCCCAGATGTGAAGAGTTTCTCCAGCACTTTATTTTTATTTCACAAATAAAAATTTATTACAGGTTATAAAACTCACAATCCTTCTTCCCCCAGCTATGTCAAACGTTTTCATAATTTTATGGGATTCTGGGCTCTTAACCAAGCATGTATAATGAGACATTCCAAAAATGGTTTGTGACAAATAAAATATATTAGATATTGTTTTATATATTGTAAAAGTAAAGTTGAAAATTACAAAATTAAGGAAGTCTTGAAACAGCAGATATAGTTGTATAGATGAAGAGGTTAGGTAATAGGGTTTCAAACATAGGGTCCAAGGTTGAAGGCTAGGGTAGCAAAGGCGAGTAAAAAGAAGACAAAATAGAACAAGAGGAGAGAGTAGGAGAAGTTGAATTAAGGGTCAAGTGCTCTCTGGTTGACGATACATGGGGCAGAAAAAGAATTTACTAAATAGTTGCATAATTATGAACAATTGTAGGCAACTAAACTCTGGTACCTGGTGAAGAAGCAAAAGCGTGTCTTTACATTTTTAATCTGTGATCATGCAGAGTTCCTTTAATTACATTTGAATGCAATGAAAGGAATTTTAAAGGCACTCTATTTGCATATAGTTATGGATTGTGCAAATTCCAATTAACCTGCTTACATTCAGGCATTGCCGTAATCAAATTAAATCACAGATACAGCCGTCTATGAAGAAATATTAAAATCAGATATAAAATCCAAATTTGCCACCGTTACATTTGATTGAATTTGCTTTTAATTAAGGAATTTATTGTATATGCAAGCATTGAAATCCCTTGCCAATCATTCCGTGGTACCTTTCAGAGCTAGCAGATAGAGATTAACAACCAGTGGCTGAATGGATAGCCGTTTTACCTCAGAATCAGAAAATTACGAATTCCACAGCTCCACAGGAACTTTATGCAACATTAAGGCTGACACTCCAGTAAAGCTGTTGAATATCGGTTCTCTCCAGATGAAAAAGACAGCAATATTTCAAAGTAAGAGTGGGAATATTCTTCCCAATGCCCTCAAACCCCCAAAGAAGGATGACTTTTCACAAGAACATTATTATTTGCCAATTGGCCAATGTTTCAACAAGTGGCTGCACTTCAAAAGGTACATTTTAGATAACACAGTACTTTGGGGCGGCATGGTGGCTCAATGGTTAGCACTGCTGCCTCACAGCACCAGGGTCCCAGGTTCGATTCCAGCCTTGGGCGATTGCCTGAGTGGAGTTTGCACATTCTCCCCATGTCTGCGTGGGTTTCCTCTGGGTGGTCTGGTTTCCTCCCACAATCCAAAGATGGGCAGGTTAGGTGAATTGGTCATGCTAAATTACCTGTAGTGTTAGGTGCATTAGTCAGAGGGAAATGGGCCTGGGCGGGTAACTCTTCGGAGGGTCAGTGTGGACTTTTTGGGCTAAAGGGCCTGTTTCCGCACTGTAGGGAATCTAATCTAATCTTTGGGACATCTAAAGTTAGGGAAAGCATTATGCAAATACAAGTTTTGTTTTTTACTTGCGCGGGCACGCGCACACACACAAACTCTATGTCTGCTCAAAACAACTGCTAAGTTCTCGAATATGCAGTATTCTGGGCTGCCATGCCTGCAAAATATATAATTAAACTTCAGATGTCACAGCAAAGTTTGACTGAGGTGGACCTTTAACAACTCAGGAGAAAGTGAGGACTGCAGATGCTGGAGATTAGAGTCAAGAGTGTGGTGCTGGAAAAGCATAGCAGGTCAAACAACATCAGAGGAGCAGGAGAATCGACATTTCGGGCATTAGCCCTTCATCAGGAACAATGAAGGGCTCATGCCCGAAACGTCAATTCTCCTGCCTTTCGGATGCTGCCTGACCTGCTATGCTTTTCCAACACCACACTCTCGACTTTAACAACTCAGAAAAGACATGAGCTAAGATTAAGATTTCATATGGCTCAAGAGCACTAACAAACAAAGAAAGGAAATACGGACTGGAAGAATAAAACGGAGAGAAGAAAGGTCAAAGGATAAAGAAAGAGTAAAAGACACTACAGCTTTAAATAAAAAGCAAATGCCTCATCAGAAAACACACCACCTGTTAGTAACGTACTGCAAAAATAGCTCAGATTTAGTTTGGCGAAAACTTTTATTTGATAACGCTCCTGAGAAACGACTTGAAAAATTTTATTCCATTACAGGTGCTACATAAAGGCAAGCTGCTGCTGTTAATGCCAAGTTTGAGTTCTGAAAGTCAAGTACAAACACTCAACCTTCTGACTCAAAAGGTCGGGCCAGGTTTTTCCCTGGGGCCTTCAGGACCCCATAGTCAGGCTCAATTGGCAGTCAAAAAAACAACCACGGGAATTATTCACTCATTTGCACTTATCCCTGACGATCAATTGGTGGCAAGTTTCAATATCAAATTCAGGATTGTGTACAGCATCTCAAACCTGGATAGCCAGCAGACAAAGTTCCAGCTTAAAAGCAGCCACAAATGAATGTGAAAATGATGCCCTCCAGATAAAAGTGCCCTATAACTTCTTAAAGTTTAAAAGACGCCCTGAGCAACCAGGCTACCACTGCACGTCATGTAATATTCATGGATTGGGAGATGTGTCACAAGTAGCAGCTCTTCCATATGGAGGCTGTGGCTGCAACTGAAACCAGGCAAGCAAGGTAAGTGCACTTAGGCTGCCTGCTGTGCATTCTACAACAGTCAAGGCAAGCACACTATTCCCAGGAAGATAGAGGCCCACCAGGAAATTCCATTTGACCTCTAGTAATAGGACTCAACAAGCTGTTAACCTGCAAACCGTTCTCTGCTATCTCTTCATGCCACAAATGGAAGTAGGAAACCATTTGACAATCTCCGTGCTCATGTCCCTTGACATGAAACAGAACTAGCAGTTCTTCCATTCACAATGAAAAAAGATTACGACAATTTTATTTGAAAGCCACAGCATATACAAGTAGATACACTTTTGTCACAGTTGGAGAGAGACAATATTAATGTGTATTCCACACCTAATCTCTGAACAATGAATAATTTGAAAATTTCTGCAAAGCCTTCAAGGCATGCTCAAATCTCAAATCAACACAACTTATGATTGGCATGCGATTAATACAATAACCCAGGGTGAAAAATAGTCCTTGAATCATTATGCAACTACATACAAACATCTGAGAATGATGTGAATTCACACAACCCAAAGATAATCTAATTAAAAAGTGAGGATTATAGGAGGCAAATGAGATCCAGCAGTGAGGGCATTTTCATTGACAGAAATATTTGACAAGTGTAAGAGTGCAGAGTTTGTAAATTAGAGCAAATTCATGGTAGAATGGTTCAGACGTTGCATTGTACTGATGGATAATCCAGAACAAAATTACAGAAAGATCAGAGACAAAAGGATGGGATGGAAATACTGCAGAGATATTATACAAATGGAAAGAGGGCATCTCCAAAGTGAGAAAAGCAATGTACTCTGTGTCAGATGCAAGAAGTCAACTCACTTCTTACATCAATATTTGAAAAGTTATAAGCACAAGCAGGGCCACTTGAGAGTCAAAGATTCAAATGAATCACTTTACACCTTATAAGAGGTTAGTTCAGTCAGGTCAACAGGTGAGAAATGGTTTGTGTATTTTGAAATGGGGAGTGCAGGAGAGGAATATCAAGCCAGTAAAATGTCAGATAGGCATAGGTGCATCATGCAATATTATGCCCTTTGTAGACCTGTACAAAGTGGGTCAATATGATAACCCAAAAATGAAGCTCACAAGATGATTGAGGCTATATGAAGACATTGTATTTGCATTGAGGGGTCACATTACTTTGAGAGCACAATGCAATAACAAGAATGAAAATCTGGAGTTCCAGATCATAACCAGCATGTGTAAGAATTTCAGCTGAAGCTGAGAATGTGTATAGGGTCTAATGAGGCAGGGAAAGAGTTAATTTTTGAGTTTTGTGAAAGAAGAGATTCAGCTGAGCATGACTCAGATCAGATAAGAACATACAGTTAACAAACGGGGTACTGGAGGCAAGGGTACTGGGTTGACAAGGTGGAAGAACATTCATTATGCAGAGCCATTTCATAATATTGCAAGCATTCAGTACATGAGGTCAGTTTAACAAGGTGAAAAAAGTATTTATTATGTGAAGCCAGTTATTCATTGTGTAACAGCAGATGGCTTAATCTTTACTGTCAATGCTTGCTGATTGTAATGGTCACCCAATCAATATGTTTTTTGCCTTATCTGGATGCTCTTCCATGTAAAATGACTATATGGTTCATTCCAGAAAAGACTGAATTCATGCCTCTATGCACATGGGCGATCGTTCTCTCTCCCGCCAGGGCCCGGAATAAAGATGAAGGAGTTAAAACTAAACTGTATCTCTGAGCGTTTTGCTGGAGGGGGGATATCTGGATGATAAAGTAAGATGAAAACTTGGATTGGTAACCATCAACATGCTAAAGAGGACTTGTGATATGTTGCTCTGGATCCCAGAGTACTTAAGGAAAAAGCCTTGAAATAGCAGATGCATTAGTGATCATTTTCCAGCGTTCTGTAGACTGTCAAAGAATTCCAATGGATTGGAGGGGAGCTAATGTCCCCCATTCTTTAAACAAAGTTATAAGTCATAAAACCAGGTTATAGTCCAACAGGTTTGTTTGTTTTTAAAGGAGCAGCATGCTGGGTCAGTAATGAGCACTGCTGCCTCACAGCACCAGGAACCTGGATTCAAGTCCAGCCTTGGGCTGCTTTCTGTGTATTCTCTTTGGGCTTGTGTGGGTTGCCTCCAGGTGCTCCAGTTTTCTCCGACAATCCAAAGATTTGCAGGATAGGTGAATTGGCCATGCTAAATTGCCATTGTGTTCAGGGATGTGTAGGTTAGATGCATTAGTCAGGGGTAAAAGTAGAGTAAAAAGGGAGGAGAATGGGTCTGAGTGGGTTACTCTTCGGAGAGTCAGTGTGGATTTGTTAGGCCAAATGGCATGTTTCCACACTGTAGGGATTCTATTAAGTACAAGCTGTTGGAGCACTGCTTCTTTGTCAAGTAGCCAGTTTTTTAAACAAGGAAGTAGACAAAATGAGGAATTATAGTTTGGTTAGCCTGGCATATGTCATGGGGAAAATGCTAGAGGTATTACTGAGGAGTAATAACTGAGCATTTGGAATGCAGTGACAGAATTCGGCCTAGCTAGCATTGATTCACTAAAGGGAAATCATGGTTGACAAATCTTCTAGAATGTTTTGAGGATGTGACCAGTAGACCAGACAAGGGCGAATCAATAGACACAGTCATAGAGTCATAGAAATGCGCAGCATGGAAACAGACCCTTTGGTCCAACCCGTCCATGCTGACCAGATATCCCAACCCGATCTAGTCCCACCTGCCAGCACATGGCCCATATCCCTCCAAGCCCTTCCTATTCAGATACCCATCCAGGTGCCTTTTAAACATTGCAATTGTATCAGCCTCCACCACTCCCTCTGGCAGCTTATTCCATCCACTTATCACCCTCTGCATGAAAAGGTTGCCCCTTAGGTCTCTTTTATATCTTTCCCCTCTCACCTTAAATCTATGCCCTCTACTTCTGGAGTCTCCAATCGCAGGGAAAAGACTTTGCCTATTTATCCTATCCATGACCCTCATGATTTTATAAACCTCTATTAGGTCACACTTCAGCCTCTGATGCTCCAGGGAAAACAGCCATAGCTTATTCAACCTCTCCCTGTAGCTCAAATCCTCCAACCCTGGCAAAATCGTTGTAAATCTTTTATGAACCCTTTCAAGTTTCACAACATCATTCCGATAGGAAGACCAGACTTGCATGCAAGATTCCAAAAGCGGCCAAACCTATGTCCTATACAGCCGCAACATGACCTCCCAACTCCTGTACTCAATACTCTGACCAATAAAGGAAAGCATACCAAACCCCTTCTTCACTATCCTATCTACCTGTGACTTCACTTTCAAGGAGCTATGAACCTGCACCCCAAGGTCTCTTTGTTCAGCAACGTTCCCTAGGACCTTACCATTAAGTGTATAAGTCCGACTAAGATTTGCTTTCCCAAAGTGCAGCGCCTCGCATTTATCTAAATCAAACTCCATCTGCCATTTATCAGCCTATTGGCTCATCTGATCAAGATCCTGCTGTAATCTGAGGTAACCTTCTTTGCTGTCCACTACACCTCCAATTTTGGTGTCATCTGCAAACTTACTAGCTATACCTCTTATGCTCGCATCCAAATCATTTCTATAAATGATGAAAAGTAGTGGACCCAGCACCGATCCTTGAGGCACTCCACTGGTCACAGGCCTCCAGTTCAAAAAACAACCCTCCACCACCACCCTCTGTCTTCTACGTTTGTATCCAAATGGCGAGTTGTCCCTGTATTCCATGACATCTAAACTTGCTAACCAGTCTCCCATGGGGAACCTTAAGCTCTGCCTTTGTCAATCCTCTTTGGTACTTCTTCAAAAAGACTCAATCAAGCTTGTGGGACATGATTTCCCACACACAAGGCTATGTTGATTATCCCTGGTCAGTCCTTACCTTTCCAAATACATGTACATCCTGTCCCTCAGGATTCGCTCCAATAACTTGCCCACCACCAATGTCGGGCTCACTGGCCTATAGTTCCCTGGCTTGTCCTTTCCACCTTTGTTACACAGTGGCACGACATTAGCTGACACCCAGTCTTCCAGCACCTCACCTGTGACTAATTGAGGATATAAATATCTCAGTAAGAGGGTAAAAACAATGACTGCAGATGCTGAAAACCAAATACTGGATTAGTGGTGCTGGAAGAGCACAGCAGTTCAGGCAGCATCCAACGAGCAGCGAAATCAACGTTTCAGGCAAAAGCCCTTCATCAGGAATAAAGGCAGTGAGCCTGAAGTGTGGAGAGATAAGCTAGAGGAGGGCGGGGGTGGGGGTGGGGGTGGGGGTGGAAAGAAAATAGCATAGAGTAGCAGAGGAAATGACCTGGGAGTTGCAGTGGGAGAGGGACTCCCTGAGATTCTTGTAGAGAGAGGAGGAAAACTTCAAGGCAGGCATCCTTGCAAGAGGATTCGCAGTAGGGTTAAAATCAACAAGGTAAAAACAATGACTGCAGATGCTGAAAACCAAATACTGGATTAGTGATGCTGGAAGAGCACAGCAGTTCAGGCAGCATCCAACGAGCAGTGAAATCGACGTTTCGGGCAAAAGCCCTTCATCAGGAATAAAGGCAGTGAGCCTGAAGCGTGGAGAGCCCAGCAATCAGTTTGCACACATTTGTAGTGTACGCTTGATAAGGTCCTGGGGATTTATCCACTTTTATTTGCTTCAAAACATCCAGCACTTCCTCCTCTGTAATATGAATAGGAAGGGTTTGGAGGGATATGGGCCGGGTGCTGGCAGGTGGGACTAGATTGGGTTGGGATATCTGGTTGGCATGGACGAGTTGGACCGAAGGGTCTGTTTCCATGTTGTACATCTCTAGGACTCTATGGACATTTTTCAAGATGTCACCATCTATTTTCCTACATTCTATATTTTCACGTCCTTTTCCACAGTTAAGGCTGATCCAAAATACTCATTTAGTATCTCTGCCTTGCTGATCTTTGAGGGGATTCTGGATTAGCCCTTCGGCTTTTGCCCGAAATGTCGATTTTCCTGCTCCGTGGATGCTGCCTGAACTGCTGTGCTTTTCCAGCACCACTAATCCAGAATCTGGTTTCCAGCATCTGCAGTCATTGTTTTTACCTAGCTGATCTTTGAGGGGCCCTATTTTCTCTCTTGTTACCCCTTTCTCCTTAATGTATTTGTAAAAACCCTTTGGATTCTCCTTAATCCTATTTGCCAAAGCTCTCTCCCGTCCCCTTTTTGCCCTCCTGATTTCACTCTTAAGTATACTCCTACTGCGTTTATACTCTTAAGGGTTCACTTGATCTATCCTGTCTATACCTTACATATGCTTCCTTTTTCTTAACTAAACCCTCAATTTCTTTAGTCACCCAGCATTCCCTACACCTACCAATCTTTCCTTTAACCCTAACAGGAAATACTGTCTCTAGACTCTTGTTATCTCATTTCTGAAGGCTTCCCATTTTCCAGCCGTCCCTCAATCAGCTTTTGAAAGTTCATGCCTAATACTGTCAAAATTGACCTTTCTCCAATTTAGCACTTCAACTTTTAGATCTGGTCTATCCTTTTCCATCATTATTTTAAAACTAATAGAATTATGGTCACTGACCCCAAAGTGCTTCCCCACTGATACCTCAGTCATCTGCCCTGCCTTATTTCCCAAGAGTAGGGCAAGTTTGCACCTCCCCTCATAGGTACACCCACATACTGAATCAGAAAGTTGTCTTGTACACACCTAAGTTCCTCTCCATCTAAACTCTTCACACTATGGGCAGTCCCAGTCTATGTTTGGAAAGTTATAATCCCCTACCATAACCACCCTACTATTCTTTACACATAACTGAAATTTCCTTACAAATTTGTTTCTCAATTTCCCTCCAACTATTAGGGGGTCTATAATACAATCCCAATCAGGTGATCATCTCTTTCTTCTTTCTCAGTTTTACCCAAATAACTTCCAGGAATATCCTCCCTCAGTACAGCTGTAATGCTATTCCCTTATCAAAAAGGTCACTCCCCCTCCTGTTTCACCTTTCTTTCAGTCTTTCCTGGAGCATTTGCATCCTGGAACATTACGCTGCCAGTCCTGTATCTCTGAGCCATGTTTCTGTAATTGCTATGATATCCCAGTCCCATGTTCCCAAGCATTTGCCTTCCCTGTTAGGCCCCTTGCATTGAAATAAATGCAGTTTAATTTAGTAGTCCTACCTTGTTCTCTACTTTGTCTCTTCCTGACCTGACTGTTTGACTCACCGTTGCTCTCAACTGTACCATTCTCAGCTTGATCTCTTTACTCACTATCTCCCTGGGTCCCACCTCCTGACCTTACAAGTTTAAATTCTCCCGAGCAGCTCTAGCAAATCTCCCTGCCAGTATATTAATACCCTTCCAATTTAGATGCAACCAGTCTTTCAAATGATCCAAAAAGGTGAAGCCTTCTCCCATACACCAGCTCATCAGCCATGCATTCATCCTCCTATTCCTGCCCTCACTAACTCATAGCACTGAAAGTAATCCAGATATTTCTACTCTTGAGAACCTCCTTTTTAAATTCCTGCCTAACTCTCTGAAATCTTCCTTCAGAATCTCAACCTTTTCCCTTCCTATGTCATTTGTTACAATGTGTACAATGACCTCTTGCTGGCCCCTCTCCCTCTTGAGAACATTCTGCACCCTTTCTGATAGATTCTTGATCCTGACACTAGGGAAGCAACACACCATTCTGATTTTTCACTGCTGGCCACAAAAATGTCTGTCTGTATCTTGGACTAACACATTGCATTAGAGCCATTCTCAATACCAGAAACTTGGCTGTTCATGCTATGTTCTCCTGAGAATCCATCACAGCCTACAAATTCCAAAACAGCATACTTATTTGAAATGGGGATAGTCACAGAAGACTCCTGCACTAACTGCCTCCACTCTTACCTTTCCTGGAATTAACCCACTTATGTGACTGTATCGGTGACTTTTCTCCCTTCCTATAACTGCCATCCATCACATCCCCTTGCTCTTGTAAATTCCTCATTGCCTCTAACTGTGTCTCCAATCGATCCATTCAATTTGATAGGATTCGCAACTAATGGCATTTATAGCAGATATAATCCTCAGTAACCTTTAAACTCTCCCTAAGCTCCCACATCCCAACAAAAAGAGCATATCACTCTACTTAAGGCCATTTTTGCTTCTTTCAGTCTACAGACCCGGAAAAGTCTTTTTTCCTCTATAAAACACTGCTCCAGGTTAAATTAATACTTATGGCTTATATTTTAAATTTAATCAAGAGACATATCACAATAAAACATATAATCAAGAACCCACTCAACTCACTACTGCAGACTTACTCTAAGGCCACATTTAAAGTATCCACTTATCTGTTTCTGTGCTGTGACCGCTCCCAAACAGGTTCCTCCAAGATCAGTTGTGAATTTCACTGTTAATTTTTCTAGATGCACTCTGATGTCCAGTGATACAAGAATTCAAACAGCAAGGTACTAATTGTGCTGGCTCACTGCTCTGTCAGTTAGCAATGTGGGTTTCTTTCTCTCTCTCTCTCGTGCACTGACTTCACCATGTGCTTCCTTTGTCTGTTACTGTTACTTTTGAAAGTGCAGTTGTTTTGATTTTTTTTCTCTGGAATTTTTAAATCTGGATTTTTAAATGGATTTTGAAAAGGCTTCACACAAGACAGTAAGGAAAATTAAAGTTCATGGTATCAGAGGTAATTTGTTGACATGTTAATGAAACAGTTAGCAGATAGGAAGCAGAGAGTTGGAATAAACAAGTCTTTTCCAGAGTGGCAAGCAGTGATAAGTGGGATACCGCAGGGTTCAGTACTAATGCTAGGTTCCCTTATTGAGATTCTTACATTCTTGATAAAATTGTAATACACCAACTTCTGAACAGCCATAATTTATTTCAGCAAGTACAAGCTTTTGGAGGATTACTTAACATGCCTTGCAATGCTTACGGACCATGTCAAACAAAGCTCCCTGAACAAGGGAGCTATCCTCCCTTTATACAGGATTTTATATCACAATCAGTCATGCACACAAGACACAACCCCCTGCCACTCCATCATAGTCACATGCCACCAATGTAAAGTGACCAGATTATTCTTTAAAACAATGTATGACCAGATCATCTCTCAAAACAGAGAGATCAGACCATCCCCCAAAAATGTGCGTGATTATGTTATTCTTTAACACAGTAGCATTTACAAAGCATGATTAGATTGCCACACCCTGCCTGAAAGACAGAAAAACACATCTCCCAGGACATCCAATTTCTTACATGCCCACAGAACAAATGAATCCATTAACATTTCATGGCATCCAGCTGTTCACAATATACCGTAACAATGTGGACAAAGGAATTTAATGCCATATCTCCCACAAGGCCTGACAAATCGGTTTGAATTTTTTGAAGAGGTATCAATCATGTTAGACCAACAAGATCCAATGGATGTTATCTAACTGGATTTCCAGAAGGCCTTTAATAATGTGCTGAACAGGAGGCTGCCGAGTAAGATAAGAGTTCATGGTATTAGCAGCAAGGTTTTAGTGTGGATAGAAAACTGTCTGTTTGGCAAAAGGCAGACAGTGGGGATAAAACTGATGTTCCCCAAGGGTCAGTGTTGGAACCACAATTTTTCACCTTTTACATTAATGATCTAGATAAAGGAACAGAGGGCATTCTGACGACATTTGCAGATGATAGGTGGAGGGACAGGTATCATTGAAGAGGTGAGAAGGCTGCAGCAAGATTTAGACAGGTTAGGTGGGTGGGCAAAGAAGTGGTAGATGAAAAACAACGTGGGAAACTGTGAGATCATGCACTTTGGTAGGAAGAGCTATTTTCTAAATGAGGAGAAAAGTCAGAAATCCAAAATGCAAAGGGACTTGGGATTTCTAGTTCAGGCTTCTCTTAAGGTAAACTTGCAGGTTGAATTGGTAGTTAGGAAGGCAAATACAATGTTGTCACTCATCTCAAAAGGACTACAATATAAAAGCAGAGATGTACTTCTGAGGCTTTATAAGACTCTGGTTAGACCATATTGAGAGTATTGTGAGCAACTTTGGGCCTCATACCTCAGGAAGGACGTACTGTACCTGGAGTGGGTCCACAGGAGGTTCAAGAGAATGATCCCAGGAATGAAAGGTTTAACATGTGAGGACCATTTGAAGACTCCAGGACCATACTCAGTGGAGTTTAGAAGGATGAATGGGGGGATCTAATTGAAACTTACACAGAGTACTGAATGGCCTGGCCAGAGTGGATGTTCAGAAGATTGGCAGGAGAGATGAGGACCAAAGGGCACAGATTTAGGATAAAGGGAAGAGCCTTTAGAATGGAGACAAAGAGAAACTTCTTCAGCCAGAGAGTGGTGAATCTGTGGAATTCATTGCCACAGAAAGCTGTGGAGGCCAGGTCAATGAATATATTTAAAATTGAGAAAAATAAGTTATTGACGACCACGGGGATCAAAGGTTATTTGGAAAAAGCTGGAAAATAAGTCTGTAAAATCTATCGGCCATGATCAAATGATGGTGCAGACTTGACGGGTTGAATGGCCTAATTTTTGCTCATATACCTTCTGTTCTAAATTTATAGAAGACACTAAGCTGTGAGGAGGATGCTAAGAGGCTGCAGGGTAACTTGGACAGACTGGTTGAGTGGAGATAAAGAGAAACTTCTTCAGCCACAGAGTGCAAATGCAACTTAATGAGGATAAATATGGGATTATCTATTTTGATCACAAAAACAGGAAGGCAGATTATCTAAATGGTGAGAGTTTAGGAAAAGTTAGGTGCAATGAGACCTGGGTGTCACGGAAGAACAGTTGCTGAAAGCTGGCATGCAAGTGCAGCAGGCGGTGAGGAAAGCTATTAGAATGCTGGCCTTCATAGAGAGAGGATGTAAGTACCAGGGAAAGGATGACATGCTGCAATTATACAGGGCCTTGGTGAGTCCAAATTTTGAGTCTCGGGTGCAGTTTTGGTCTCCTCATCAGAGGAAGGACATTCTTGGTATTGAAGGAGTCCAGCAAAGGTTCACCAAACAGATTCCTGGAATGCAGGACTGATGTATAAGGAAAGACTGAATCGGCTGGGCTTATACCCACTGGAATTTAGAACAATGAGGGTGGAATCTCAGAAACAAAATCCTGATGGGACTGGACAGGCTAGATACAGGAAGAAGTTCACGATCTTGGTGAAGTCCAGAACTATGGGTCACAATCTAAGAAAAAGGGGGAAACCATTCAGGACTGAGATAAAAAAGAATTTCTTCAGAGAATAGTGCACCTGTGGAATCCTCTCCCACAGTAAATTGTTGGGACCAATTCATTTGATATATTCACGAAGTTGCTGGACATGGCCCTTGTGGCTAAAGGGATCAAGGGGTATGGAGAGAAAGTGGGAGTGAGATACTGGAACTGCATAATCAGCCAAGCATATTGAATGGTGGTGCAGACACTAAAGGCCAAATGGCCTACTCCTGCATCGACTGTCTATCTTTCTATGTTTGTAGTACACTGAACCACTGATCACGTTTACAGGTTTATGTTGCCTTCCTAATACAGATTGCCTCAAGGTTGATGGAACTGAATAACCAATTCAGCATTTGCTGAGAGATTTTCCAGCTGCCCTCAAAGCACAACTGAAAGACAATACATAAGAGCTGGAATTTGAAGGAACAATCAAGAAAGTTAGAGAGGATTGGCAGAATTGCCACAATGACCCAACATGGAAAACTAGATGTACACACTCAAGAAAAAGATTTAAATAAAGCTCTGACTGGATCTCACTACCCCATACCAACCATTGAAAAAATTTCACCACAAGTTCAAAGACAAAAATCTTCATTATTCTAGATGTGAAGGATGGTTACCAGCAAATGAAGCCAAATGAGCCAACTACAGCTGGATGCTGTTCTGGATATGCATGTGCCATATGGTATTATGGCAGAGGAGCATTAATATAGACAACACAAAACAGTTATCTACCCAGATGGGAGGTACAGTGGAGGAAACAATTACAATCGCAAAGAAGTTGGAGAGGAGGATTGCTGAGGTATATCCATGCAAGGCAACTGGTATATCCTGCAATCAAACAGTAATTTGACCCTTGATCATTCAGAAAGCAATTTTCAGTGTGAAAACAGCAGTTACCGAGCACACTGAGGATAACATGTCAGCATTATTATACTAAGATCTGCAACTACTCTATAATCTCAGCTATAATTTAATAACTTAAAGCTATTTCTATTTCTAGAGATAGGGAGGAGTGTAGGAGTTTACAGAGTTTACAAACCCAGTTGAATAATGGTTACCATCCCTCCGGCCCCCACCCTCAACCCCTACCACCCCACCCGGTGACTCCACTATGGCAGGGCATGGACCAAAAAACTAGCTGCCTAGCTGGGAGCGCCAGTGCCTGGAGGAGGACGAGAGGCAGGAGCCAGGGCCTGAGAGTGGCCCCGGAAGAAGTGAGGCAGAGGTCTAGAGACAGCAGCTTGTTCCCCATACAACCATCGCCCGGCTCTACAAAGGAACCCGTAGGGGGAGCACAAAGAGATCTGGGGGGGATGGGGATGCGAGGTTGGGATCTGGGGGAAGGAGGAGGGGAGATGGGGAGGGGCAGTTTGGTGGAAGGATGGAAAGCCTGGGCAGAGGGAAGAGAGGGTGGAGGGAGAGAGACTTGGGGTGGGGTAGACTCAGGATGATGCAAATTATGTGGGAGAGTGGGTAAAGGGGGGGGGGGGGGGGGAGAGAAGAGTTGAGATTATAAAAGATGGCAGAGATGAGTTTGAGAGAGCTAACCAGGTGAGAGGAGGTAGGAGGCAGAGTGTGGGCAAGGAGAGACCTCACTCGTTCCCCCTCCCCCCACACCCAGGGTGGGCTGCTTTCTGGCAAGGAAAAGGAAGACTCTGGTTTCTTATCTCTGCTGCCTGGCAGTCAGACCCACACATGGGAAAGGAGTAAACCTCGAGGGAAAATCCAGAGCTGGGTCCCCAACAGCAATTCATTGTTACCTACCACCTCATTCTGGCAACTCCTGTGACAGCGCTGGTACCAAACTGTAATGGCTTTGCCATTCTTTTTGATTCACCGGCGTCGTGGAGATGGGGGAACGTGCTTCATGGGCAACAGCTTGTTCCTCATACCACACTGCCTAGGCTCTCATCCTATGTATAAGCACACAGTTGTATGGCAGTGAAACGTGGATTACATATGCCAGACAGGAGGAAAAACTGAACACTTTCCACTTCAGGAGTATCCGCCATATCCTGGGCATATCCTGGCAAGACAGAGTGCCCCACACAGCGGTCCTATCTTGTGTTGGCCTTCCCAGCATGTACACTCCGCTAAGGCAACAGAGACTGCACTGGCTGGGCCACGTCCACCACTTGGAGGATAGCCGCATCCCAAAGGATATCCTCTAAGGAGAGTTCACATCTGGGAAGACACCCACTGGATGTCCCCAACTGCGCTACAAAGACGTCTGCATGAGGGATGTGAAGGCATTTGATATCATTACAGAGTTTTGGGAAAGGCTTGCAGCCGACCACATGAGATATAGAAGCACCTTGAACCAACAACTCAAAACAGGGGAAAAGCAGATGAGCACTGCAGTAAACAAGTGGGCATGAAGGAAGGAGTGCAGCAGTCCTAGCAGATCAACTGTATACTGATGTGACTTCTGCAACTGGGACCATCACTCCAGCATTGGTCGCTTCAGTCACAAGTGGCATTGCTTCAGGGAAGCAGAAAGCCAAAACAACAAGGATTCAACCCGTGGTCATCCATGACCAAAGGAGCCTCACCATCCATGCAAGGCAAGAAGGAATTGAGTCAAGTATTAGGAAGGCAAGGGAAATGCTTTACTGGCCAATCATTAACAGTGATTCCCAGGACTGCCTACGCAGTGCTTATAATGCACACAAACATAAGGTAAGGGGCTGCTGCAGATTCTTTCACACTCTAACTCAGGTCATGTTTTTGAGGTGCCTATGTTGAACTGGGGTGGACAAGATCAAATATCACACAACACTGGGTTATAGTCTGACAGGTTTATTTGAAACCTCAAGCTTTTGGAGCTCCCACTCCTTCCTCAGGCAGCGAGTGACAGAGAATACATTAGACACAAAATTTGTAAGTAAAAGATCAAACGGTCATACAGCTTATGAGAATGTATTGAACAAACCTAGATGGCTATAAAATCTTTAGCGAGTTATGTTTTATTCTGATAAAACTTGAAGTTACCTTAGAGCAGGAATTTACCTGTTAGTCAATCAGAATCTGCACCTTCATTCCAAGCGATTAAAGACTTAACAGCCATCTAGGACTGTTCAATACTTTTGCATAGATTGTATGTCCCTTTGATCTTTTACTTATAAATTCTGGGTCCAAGGTATTCTCTCTCACTAGCTGCCTGAGGAAGGAGTGAAGGCTCCAAAAGCTTGTGATTTCAAATAAACCTGTCGGACTATAAACCAGTGTCATGTGATATTTGACCTTGTCCACCCCAGTCCTGTTGGACTATAACCTGGTGTCATGCGATTATTGTCATTATCTTGTCACCAGTCTAATATTCTGACAACTGGGAAGTAGTCCAACTGACTTCCACTGAGATCGCGAAATGCCCGAAAACATATCTTTGATTTTATAGCATTCCAGGCATTGTGAAAAGTGACTACGGTCCTTAGGCATGAGTGAATAATTCAGCTGTTGTAAAAGGACTAGAAAATTCAACAACAATCAGCTCCAATTTATTTCTAGTCAAATGGAAAGGTTAAAGAGAGTATGAAAATTGAAGATTCCGTTGTCAAGAAAACCAACTAAATCTTGTTCAGATATATGAAGGCTATTCTCGAATGAAGGAATTCATCAACTTAAGTCACAGAAATTAGCTCACAACAAAGGATATTATGCCAAACCAAACTACTCTTTCAAAAGCAAAAATGCTCTCAAGTCAGAGGAAGTACTAAGTGTTAAAGACAAAATCAAGATGAAACTGTGAAAAGCCAGAAGTCGTTTTGGAAAGACTGCCAAATAGTTGCCAGAGTTGAGTATTGAAGAGCCAGAGTACAAACCTGAATATCTCAAACGGCACTTGGGATCTGCATTGAGCAACTGTCTTGATTGTACACATTGGAAATGAATGCCCAGATATGCCATTGCAACCTCAGGCATGTACACACAAATGGGATAAGGTACTTCTTCACTGCAGGTAGCGATCAGGAAGATGTAAACTCACCATCTACACAGACCATAAATGAATAATCAGTCCCAGAGCTCTACAGAACCACAGCAATGGAAAGGAAACAGGCACCATGACAACCACCAGTAACATGAATGAAACTTCCCAGAGAAGGATCATCAAGCAGATGAGTAACCATTGCAAACACGTACAAGCATAATTTAAAGATTGTACATAGAATGCACGATCAGAGAGTCAGGAGAATAATGAACTATCAATGCTTGAGAACAATTGCATACAACATGGGTAAGTTTAATAACTTAACGTTAATGACCATGCAAGTTTTTGTACAAGTTGCGGGATATTCAGAATAAAACTGAAAGACTAATGCATAGGCTTGCTGTAGACATGTGACCTCTACCATGAAACACCCATTGCAGGCAGTTCAATGAAGATACTGTGAATGTAGGGGGTGTTGCCCTGTTAACTTGGAATTGCCAATAAGGAGCCTCTATGATATCTGCCATTGAAGACTTCAATCAGTAGCACACTTTATTGGACTAAAGTCAGTTCCAAATAATTGGACATGAGATCACTATCTGCAGTAATTGAGGGCTCACCCTTTTAAAATTAGGATTTTCATATCAGTATCACCAGTGACAGATTCCTGAACCAAAAACAATCTTGATTTCTGTTCTCCACTTTTATGGCATAAATTCAACCCAAGAAATTGATAGTATAGGCAGAGAAAAGAGGTAACAAAGAATAATCTTTGAGCAATCAGACAATCATAAATCAATTGTTTAAATAGATTTTTTTTTTAAAATCAACCTGTGTAGAGGAAATGAATTGACACAAAATAGCCTTCAAAAATGTCTACATTCTGCAAATCATTTAACAGCTGTGTTTACAAATTTATTCAATTTGAAGATGGAGTTGGGTTAAGTTACACAGGAGCTTGCCAAAAAATGGTGACATTAAATACCACAAATTTGCCAAATACTATTCGACACGGAGTTGTATGATTTAATTCAGCATGGTGAAAATAAAAGACAGCTGCAATTGACAAAACAAAAGCTACTAGACGTATAGCTTCAATACACTGCACTTCAGGACATTACTATTCAGAGTTTAAGGGTCACCCTTTACTGAACTTGGAAGATGTGAAAATCAAAAATCACAAAGTTCAACAACATTGACAACATAGTGAAGTGCTTTCTTTGATTTTTCATGGGCGGCACAGTGGTTAGCACTGCTGCCTCACAGCGCCAGAGACCAAGGTTCAATTCCCGCCTCAGGCTGAGTGGAGTTTTCACATTCTCCCCGTGTCTGCGTGGGTTTCTTCCGGGTGCTCCGGTTTCCTCCCACAGTCCAAAGATGTGCTGGTTAGGTGAATTGGCCATGCTAAATTGTTCATAGTGTTAGGTAAGGGGTAAATGTAGGGGTATGGGTGGGTTGCGCTTCGGCGGGTCGGTGTGGACTTGTTGGGCTGAAGGGCCTGTTTCCACACTGTAAAGTAATCTAAACATTACAACACCTCTTACAAACTATCTTACACTGATAAATAAATTAACATGTATCAAACCACAGGAACTGTCTTGACCCTTGGTACCTTACTACAATTTATCCAAGCTGTTAGAATCATATAGATGATACAGCACAGACCATTTTGTCCATGCTGATCTAAAAACACCTAGATACCCTTTTGAATCTCATCTTCCTGCATACAGCCCATAGCCCTAAAGCTTACAATACCTAAGGTGCAGATCCAGATACTCAAAAAAAATGTTGAGGACTTCTGTCTCCAACTCAAGCAGTAAATTCCAGACACCAATGACCCTCTGCATAAAAACATTTTTCCTCACATTTCCTCTAATCCTTCTGCTACTCACTCTGAATCCATGGTTTTTAACTCTCTATCAAGGAAAACAAGTTCCTCCTGTCTAGTCTCTCTACCCTTTGGTTTCATATATCTCAAGCACGTCACCCCTCAGCCTTCTTTGTTCCAAGGAAAATATCCCTAACATCTCCAATACCTCCTTGTGTTAGCTATAATTCCCTAGCCCTGACAACATTATAGTAAATCTTCTGATTTACTCCAGACCAATTATATCCCCCTTGTAATGTGGTCACCAGAACTATGCACAATACTCCAGTAATGGCCTCACCAATGTCTTACACAGTTTTATCATTACATCACTCCTTCAGTCTATTATACCGCTGTCATTGAGGGAGAGCATTCCCTATGCTTTTTTTAAAAAAAAGCACCCTTATCTATCTTGAGGGACCTGTGTATTTGCTTGCCAAGATCTCTCACTTCATCTACCCTCCCAGTATAATTCCCTTTTACTGTGTGATCTCTCTAAATGTATTTCCTCACCGTTATCAGAGCTGATTTCCATCTGCCACTTTCCTGTCTGCTCCACCAATCTATCTCGTTTTGGAGCTTATAATTATCTACTACATAGCTAAAGTATTTTGGAGAGTCTGGAAATTTCCCAAGAGTCCTCCCCATCTTCAAGTTCAAATAGTTAACATTTAAGCTAAACAGGAGCCCTGCGGAATACCATTTGAAATAGCTTTTCATCCACAAAGGCAGCCATCAACCATTATCTTTTGTTGCCTGTTACTAAGCCAAAATTGAATTGGATTACCCATATCGTACAGTTTTGGATTGGATTAGATTCCTTACAGCGTGGAAACAGGCCATTTGACCCAACAAGTCCACACTGACCCTCTGAAGAGGAACACTCCCAGACCCATTTCCCTCTGACTAATGCACCCAATACTTTAGGCAATTTAGCATGGTCAATTCACGTGACCTGCCCATCTTTGTGACTGTGGGAGGAAACTGGAGCACTCGGAGGAAACCCACGCAGACACGGGGAGAATGTGCAAACTCCACACAGTCACTTAAGATGGGAATCAAACCAGGCTCCCTGGTACTGAGGCAGCAGTGCTAACCACTGAGCCACCATGCCGCCAAATTTTAAAGCCTTTTATGTTTTTGGTAAGTCTGCCATGTGTGGCCTTGTCAAATGCCTAACCCAGACCTATGTGGACAACATTCACTGCACTACCTTCATCGATTTATCTTGTCATTTCCTCAAAGAATTCAATCACAATTGTAAGACATGACCTTTCCTTAAAGCCATGCTGACAATCCCTCCCTAGTCCATGCCTAAGTGACAGCTTATCAGAGTTGATTCTAATAATTTTCCAAAAGACAGACTAACTAGCTGATAATTGTTTTGCATTTTCTTTTTATCTTTTTTAAAAAATGGAACCACATTTGCATTCCTCCGGTACATTTTCTCTGCTTCTAACAACTATCACAATGATGTAAAACACGTGTCCAGTGCACTAAAACACCAACTTGATCTGCATATTTTACAATTTGATAATACAGTAATATGCATTACAAAATGTAACATTGAATGGAAAAAACTTTTTAAAATCTAAGATTTTCCATTTTCTTTGGTCTTTCATTTAAACGTATATTGCTTCTCACTGCCAAAAACCTTACAGCTGAAGTGGTTTCTTGCAAATGTGATCAACCTTAGCTCAGTGGTAACATGCTCAGCTAGATTCATGTTCATGAATTTAAGACCCACTCCATATACTTCAACATATATCCTTAGTTAGTACTCAGTGCAGTTCTAAAGTAATGTTGCACTGTCAGAGGTACTAGCCCTTGAATGAGATTTTGTAGACTTAAAAAGATCACATGACACTAAAAAAAATAGGAGACTTTTTTGGGTGTTTTCGCCAAATTTAAGAATCAACAACCTGAACACTTAAAACAGGTAAATCTTGTCAAATACTTTTAACACTGCTGTGCACAGATCAGTTGACTCTTCTATACTAAACTGAGAGTAGACTTCAAACATATTTCAGCCAAAAAGCACTTCGGGCCTTCCTAATATCAGAAGTGCTAAGTACAAACCTGTTCACATTACACAAGATTGAAATTTAAAATCAAGCTCAAGATTCACATTTTCCATTTGCACAAATTCAGAGATCCTTAGACAGCTACTTCCAAACCTATTTGGAGAAAGTAAGGATCACAGGTGCTGGAAGCCAGAGTCAATAGCTATGCAGCCAGCTGTGTAGACAGGTGCTGATGAAGGAGACATGGCTGTAGTAGCAGGATTGTTTCAGAAGGTGGTTAAAGAGCTTCAGGGCGGAGAAGATAACCAGGGGGTTGCAATGGGAGAGAAACCCACTAAGCTTTCTTTGGATGGAGGAGGAAAACTTCAAGATGGGCATTTTAGGAAGAGGTATCGCAGTATGGTTTTCAGTGACTTAGAGGTGGTAAGGACTGCAGATGCTGGAGGTCACGGTCAACAGATATGGAGCTGGAGAAGCACAGCAGGTCAGACAGCATCATAGGAGCAGGAAAGTCTATGTTTCTAACCAGGACCCTTCATCAGGACTGGGGGGGAAGGGAGCCCAGAAATGAACACGGGGATAGGATGGTGAGTAGGTGCAAATGCACCTCAATTACTCTTTTTCTGTACTCATACATTGTTCATTCAAGATGGCTAACAATATCTTATTTTAGCAAATACATAATAACCAACTTATGCTTTCATTCTTTGGTTAGTAAGCATGACCAAATTCAACTGTAATTGAAACAAATTCTATCATGAAAATTCCCTCTATTGTATGCAACTACATGAAAACTTTAGTCAATAATTGTAGTAAGACAATGCAACAGCACAGGACGTGGGCAACTCATCCTTTCTGGAGCTGGTTCTTTGCAAGAGCTGTCGAATTTGACTCTCTCCCTGCTCTTTCTCCACTCACAGCAATTTTTCTCTGGAAGTATTTCTGCAGCTCCCCCTTGAAAATTGATATTGAGTGGACCCGGTGTCCTTTTAAACAGTGCACTCCAGATCACAACAACTCATTATGTAATATAAATTTTTCTTCATGTCATTTAGATTAGATTAGATTCCCTCCAAATGAAACAGGCTCTTCAGCCCAACAAGTCCACACTGACCCTCCAAAGAGCAATCCACCCAGACCCATTTCCCTACACTATATTTACACCTGACTAATGCACCTAACATTATGGGCAATTTAGCATGGCCAATTCATCTAACCTGCACACCTTTGGATTGTGGAAGGAAACCGGAGCACCCAGAAGACACCCATGCAGACACAAAATGTGCAAACTCCCCACAGACATTCACTTGAAGTGGGAATCCAACCCGGGTCCCTGGTGCTGTGATGCAGCAGTGCTAATCACTGAGCCACCAAGCTACCCACTGTGGTTCTTTTGTCAACTACCCCAAGTCTGCATCCTTTGGTTACTGATCTTCTGCCTCGAAAAAAACATTAGCCTTTTATACTCATGTGACCTTTGAGTTTGACTACGCCAAAATTTCCTTTAAATTTCTGTTTAGGTGAATATTTAAAAGGTTTTCTAATCTCTCCACATCACTGAGGCCCTTCATCCTTACTATCATTCTCACAAATCTACTCTGCATTCTCATCAAGGTCTTACTGTCCTTCCTAAAGTAAAACAGAATCAACCTCAACACTCTAGCTGGGGCCTAAGTAAATTAAAGAGCCAAATTAATTAAACAATCAAACTAAATACATAAATTTAATCTACTAATCCTATTTTATTCCACTTCCAATTTTTATCCTTCATTGATATGAAGAGTTGATGTAAATTAACTGAATGAAATATCTTTAGACTAGCCTCAAGATTGCACAACTTACTGATTTCAAATAAAGATTATATAAAATCACTACACAGTAATGTTTCTCAACCAATGGCACATAACCACTGATATGCAGTGAGCTCAATAAAAACTTAAGATCAATTGATCACTGTAAGCCTTAATTTCATTTTTAAAATATAAATCAGGAACTGCTGTGTATTACTGAGAAAGATTAATTTGACAAGCTTTATATTGGCTTGGTATTAATTTAAATTATAGTTTCAATGAAAAACTTGCCAATTGTTTGCGCAGTAAAAGTCAAGTCTTTTTCAATCACAAACTTAAAGAACCAATATTCGTATGTAACTAAGGGTTTGCAAATGAGTAGAAGTGTTAATTTAGTTATATAAAGCACCAATGGCCAGCTCTTAGACAATTCTCTCAAAATCTGGGTTAAGTTAAGCCAATATTGAAATAGTGACGGATATACTTAAGATTCCATTCCATCTTTGAAGAACTTATTGTGTTTCAGCCACATTCAACATTCAAAATCTCAAATTGACTGTGGTAATTTGTCTCATTGATACTGTGTAAAACCTTGGAGTAATTGCCTCCAAAACAATGACAATAAATTAACATTGGCTATGAAACAATTCACGACGCCCGGAGGATGTAGAAGGCACTGTTACCTGCTTTATTCCAATGCATTACGTAAGCAAGCTATTTAAAATGTTGTTCAGGGTGGGGGGAGAGGACTGACCCAAATCATCCACTTTCTGGGTTGTCAGAAATAAGCTACAAGTTGGGAGACACGCATCAGGACTTGCAGATATCCATACATTAGATATATATGGGAACTGATCAGGAAGTTTAAACTTTGCGATTTAATTCCCTGTATGGCTTCAAGTCAGTGGAGAATTGGGTCAAATTCAGAGATTTAACTCTATTTACCCATGAAGTATTAAGATAGTTTAATACTAGCTGTGTGACTCAGCTGAGCATCACAAAAAGAATAGGGGGTGAGGCTTGCTTAGTTGACTGGATGGTTTGTTTGTGTCACAGAGTGACACCATCTGCAGAGGTTCAATTCCCATCTTCTTGATCTCACCCTTTGCCTGAAGGGTGGTGACCCTCAGTCTAAATTCACCACCAACTGTCTTTCTCTGATGAGAACACAACCCATAATCCTCTGGAACTATAACGACTTTACCTTACCAAAAAAAAAACACCCTGTCCACCACTCACCTTTTACACTGGAGATGACAAACCTTGAACAAGCAACTAACACACCCTTGTTGACCCAACTCACTCACCCACCAACTGTCAATCCCAATCACTCAACTAGTTTTCTATCTAATGACCCAACCCCTCAAACTGACCAGACAACCCACTGACCACCAAAAATTATTAACTACCTAAACTAATCATTATCACTTTCCTGTTCAATGCAGCCACACACCTCTCTCATCCACCTGTTCCATATCACATACCTCACCAACCTGGTTATTTGATTACTCACCTATTCAAAGGACGTAAACCTTTCAAAATTTACATTGTTAAAAAGAGATGTTCTCCTTCCCCCTAACTCCACTTAATTTCCTGGACTCATAATAGAGATACTACATTATGTTTTCCTGCTTTAATCAAAAAGCAGAAAGTCTGAAAAAAAACTGGCTGTATCAGATTGGGAAGCACTTGGCAGCTTGAAGGATCAGAGTTATAATTTTAACATAATTCAAAAGGTCCATAATTATATTTAGTCAGTATGAATGTCACAGTATTTCACACTATACTGAAATGAAGACAGATTTTACCATTTAAACGTTAAATTATTAGTTGGAAGAAATTTTGATATTGTCTCTTGAATCTCAATATATGGAGCAATTCCAATGTCCCTCCATATCGTGTCAAACTTTCGGGGAAAAGATAACCTCAAAACGTATGACTTTAATCAGCATTAATATGTAGCTTACACTGACAAATATAGTAATATACACCATTGCTTAAGTAAATTTTTGAACACTACTGAGCTCTGCAAGCAACTTAGAACAGGTTAGAGTATTTCTGAAAAATACATTTTCAAAACATTCTACCTTTTACACCCATTAAGACCATCCACAAGAAATATCAAAGTAAGGGAAGACAACATTTATACTACCTGAGAGGAGAGTACCAATTGCTTGGCAAGAGGACTCTGCATGACATCACATACCAAGCTGCACTCTCCTCTCAAACAACATAAAATGGTGGTTTTCTCCAAAGTTGGTATTGTTGTGGATTGCCCCAATGGGTGTAAGCCAAAAAACTTCAATTTGTTTTTTTTTCAACAATACTCAGGCTCTGCAACACCAAAGGACTATTAAAGACTATTAAGGTGACAAAAGTGTCGATGAGGGTAGAGCAATGGATGTTGCCTACATGAATTTTAGTAAGGCTTTCAATAAGATACCTCATGGCAGGCTTATCAAGAAGATTAAGATGCATGGGATCCACAATGGCATGGCTGTGTGGGGGTTCAGAATTGGCTTGCCCATTGAAGGCAGAGGGTAGTAGCAGAAGGGTGTTTTTCAGACTGGAGGTTTATGAGTAGTGGTGTTCCCACGGGGATCCGTAATGGGACCTCTGCTGTTTGTGATATACATAAATGACTTGGATGAAAATGTTGATGGGTAAGTTTGATGATATAAAGATCATCTGTGCATAGTGTTGTGCATAGTGTAGAAGGTTGTTAAAGGATACAATGGGATACAGATCAGTTGCAGATATGGTCAGAGAAGTGGCAATTTAATCCAGGTAAGTGAGATGCTGCAATCTGGGAGGTCAAATGTTAAGGAAAAATATACAGTTAATGGCAGGACCCTGAACAGCATTGATGTGCTCAAGAACCTTAGGGTTCAAGTCCATAGCTCCCTGAAAGTGACCACATGAGTAGATAGGGTGGTGAAGGCATGCTTTCCTTTATTCATTGGAGAATTGAGTACAAGAGAGTCAGGATGTTATATTGTAGTTTTACCAGACTTTGGTTCGGCCACACCTGGAGTACTGCCTTCAAATCTGGTCACCACATTACAAAAAAGACATGTAGGCTTCAGAGAGGGTGCAGAGGTTTACCAGAATGCAGAAGTCTATAAAATTGGGTTTTCAGTTGAATCTTCCCCTCGCTCGTTGCCCTCCCCAACACCACCCGGAGTTGAAATATTTAAAACTAGGGGGCATGTATTTAAGGGGAGAGGGTGGGGAAGTCGAAAGGAGATTGAGGAGGAGTCTGGATCACGCTGCCAGGGTAGTGATGGAGAGAGATATGAAAGGAAATTTACAGATTTTTAGAAAAGCTTAGGAATATGCAAGGAATGGTGGGATATGGACCAAGAGCAGGCAGAAGGAATTCGTTTAGCTTGACGTCATTTTTGACTCAACATCATGGGCCAAAGGACAAATTAGTAATATTTATGACAACTTGTCACTAATTACAACATAGGACCTGGCTTAGAATAAACGATAATAGAATTTTTAAAACTCCAATTTTTAAAAAAACATTAGGTTAAGGGAGAAAGCACAGCACAAATCCTGGAACTTTTGATGAACTCAGCAAAACAATTGCCATTTTGGCATTCCTTCTGACTAATCAACTAGAATATTATTTATTAAACGACGACACTAAGCCTTGGGATACAAGACAACCAGTAAAATAACAGTTTATTTACTGTTGTGCAAAGTACAGGTCACGATAACTTAACATGTTGCTTTTCATCTCAGGCCAACAGAGTGATTGTTCAGCATTTAGATATTAAAAGGAAGAAATCCAAACAGACTATTTTCAACACAGTGCGACTTGGAGTTCAGCCTATTACACAATTAAGATATGAATTTAAATATTTTCTACAGTTAAAGGGTATTTTCACAGTATGAGCTCAAAAACACGTGTTAACGATGACAATAATGTCAAGAGCATACTGCATGACAGAACTCAGCTTCCCAAGGAAGCAGCAACTCCTTGTTTCTAAAATAAAACTAAAGAGATAACTAATTGGCTGGTCACGTCAAAATTGCCTTACATGGTATTTTTGGAGTTTCAGAATTTGTAAGAAAATATGGCAAGTTTTGCACAACATACTTAGCATCTTTTCCACAATTATATATGTTGGCCTAGTGCTAATAAGAATTAATATAAGCGCTACTGAAATGATCACTAAAACAATGCATGTAGCACCCAGCTTGCAACTTATACCTCAATTATGCATAATAGGGCTTTTCTTAACCTACTATGCAATATCAAAAGCCTTCATGCATTTTGGGGACACCTATGCAGACTTTATGCCTTAGTTCTTTTTTTGTATATTGAATATTCATTTTAAATGCAATGTTCAAACATTGTTCAATGCAATCTGTCCCAATTAGAATTAAGGAAATATCAATTATGAACTAGTGGTGAACAATTACAAAATATAGTAAATTATACTAACAGCTTAAAGGTGAACAAATATCCATTAACATGAAGTAATTTTAAACAATCAAGACTAAGAACACAGTTTGAGTAAACATGGACAATTTTCAAAATATTATCTGCAAGATTACACATTTTTCTCCCAGAAATGATTTGAAATTTTGACTCATTTTAAAACAATTTTTCCATTAGAAAAAGGCATGAATACTACCTATTGCTGTAGACAACTTAGTATTTTATAGCAGTCAGATACTTAAATGAATTAGCAATACTTCTTAAAATGTCATGTTTACATGTTATGCAATGTAAATAAATTACTTTCATGCTGTGTGCACAGTCCTACCTGTATTCTCGTTTACAGTGAAACGACCAAGACCACTGCCATCTCGGATAGAATACCGAATCTGTCCATCCCTTCCATCATCACCATCTTTTGCTGTCACGTGTAGAACGCTTGTCCCAACTGGTGCACTTTCCTTCACAGATGCCATTTTAGCAAACTCTGAAAACTGTGGTGCATAAAGATTTTCATTTACATCAACCACTTCAATTTCTATAAAGGATGCGGAGGACAACGATATGGGCCGACCTTTATCTTTAACACGAATTGTCAGATTGTAGAACTGCTGTTTTTCAAAGTCCAGTTCTTTTGATAGACGTACTGCTCCACTGATGCGGTCGATTTCAAACTTCCCATTATAATCATTTCCCAAAGAATAACGCACCTGGCCACCTAAACCAAGGTCAGGATCATGAGCTTCAAGCCATGTTACCACAGCACTTACAGGCATATCTTCAAGGACCTTAACAAAATAACTTGAAGGAACAAAATGGGGAGCATTATCATTAACATCCACTAAAATGATCTCCAAATCTACCACAGAATATAGTTGATGACCAGTATCAGCTTGGTCACGGGCTTCTATTTTCAGAGTATAGTTAGCAAGTAATTCACGATCGAGCAACCCAGTCACATAAACAATGCCAGTTGAGGCATTAATAGCAAATTGAAGGGTATTTGTTAATAGTGTGTAAATTATTTCACTGTTGCAAGCCAAATCTTCATCCGTAGCCTGAATCTGAACTATTTCTGTACCAACCACTGTATCCTCTGGAATGCTAACGGAGTAACTATCCAGCAAAAAACGAGGTTTGTTATCATTAGCATCCTGAATATGGATTGTCATCAGTCTCCAGGCAGAGTTTGGAGGAGATCCCAAGTCATAAATAGTGATGTTAAGAATGTATTTATCAGTTAATTCACGATCCATTGGCATCAGAACTGTTAACCATCCTGTTTCCATTTCAATATTAAAACAACTATCAACATTGCCACCAGAGATGGTGTATATAATTTTGCCATTGAAACTACTATCTGCATCAGAAGCTGGGATCTTAACAATCATACTGCCAACAGGAAGATCTTCCTGAATAGCTACTTCAGAAGGAAAGGATTTATCAAACTGTGGAGACTGCCTGTTAATTGAATAAAGATCAAGGAATAAGTCCTCCATTTTTGACTTGTTTACTTTAACCCTTTTGAGCAATTTTTCAGCTAGTCTCTTTGCAACTCCAGTTTCTGTGCATGCATAGTCCTTTGTAGTTGGTTTACCATACACCAATGAAATATTAAGAGACATAGGATCAGCAATATTCTCTCCATCCGTAGCTGTTATCTTAAGTGTAAAGAGTCCACCTTTTGGATTTGCACCGTCCAACGTTTTTGACAAGAAAAGCACACCAGAGTCAGAATTTAGATCAAAGAATCCAAACTCATTTCCAGAAACAATCCTATACTTTACCAATTCTAGTTCATCAACATCAATAGCTGACACTGTGGTTATTTGTTCCCCAACAGGGAACTCACGGGAAATCACTCCTCGGCAGTCCACTTTTTCAAAGAGGGGCTTATTGTCATTCACATTTTCCACGTTTATAGTTATGTTTACTTCATTCTCACGTCGATAAGGTGAGCCCCAATCTGAGGCCCGTACAAAAAACCTGTAACTGTGAGGCGAAGACTCATAATCCAGTGGCTCACTTGTGCTGATGACACCTGTAAATTGGTTTATTACAAAAGGTAATGAGTTCAGGCTGCCAATGCTGTATGTTACATATCCATTTTCTCCTTGGTCATCATCAGTCGCAGTAACAACTAAAACACTGCTACCAACAGGCATGCTTTCATTGATAGATGTCACGTATGACAGTTGATGAAACTCTGGTGTATGATCATTTGCATCTTCTACTTTTATCACAACTCGAACTTTCATTTCACTGACATTGCTCATCACCTCCAATATGAAATACTCTTTCTCAAGGACACGTATATGCTCTGCCGTGGTGACCAGACCAGTTTGGGAATTAATGGAGAAATAGCGAGCATCTTCAGTTGCACCAAGACTATATTCCACATTCTGTGGTTCAGGCTTTAGCTTAACAGCAACAACTACTGCTCCAGGGGGAGCAAATTCATTCAGTTCCACTTCATAGATATCCTCTGCAAAAGATACTTTGTTTTCAATTTCCTCCAGATTTTTAATATGTACAATTTTCACTGCAGAGAATTTTTGAGGGATTCCATGATCTTTTGCTTGAAGAGTAAGATTATAACCATAAGGAAAGTCTTCCCAGTTCACTGGTTTTGCTGACTTTATCCTATATTCCCTACCCCCTAAACCAGTTCTAACAAGATGGAACTGTCCTAGAGGATCACCTGCCACAATAGAAACCGATTCAATTTCACCATTAATTCCATCATCCAGGTCATCTGCAATGATAATTGCATAGATAGGTTCAATGTCCATCAAGGAGGGAATGTGAGACACGACACTTAGTGTTGGGGCATGTTCGTTGATTCTATCAATATGAATGACTAGCTTTGCTGTACTGCTTACTCCATTGTTTCCATAAAGTTTCATTCCACGATCCACTGCTAAAACCTCCAAGTCATATTGGCTTTTCTCATCACAGTTCAGTTTGCCACTGAGAGAAACTATACCACTAGTTGGATGTACAGCGAAGATGTCAACTCTATTTTTAAAATAGTAATAAAATTCTCCATTTGATCCTATATCTGCATCAGTTGCTGTCACCTGTGCAATACTTGTTCTCAATGGTGTGTTTTCCGGAATTGTTACAGAATATGTTGTTGGAGAAAATAAAGGCCGCAAATCATTCATATCCAAAACTTGAATGTTTACTTTTGTCCATGCCTCCAGAGCTTCCCCTCTAATTGCAGCTTTCACAATAAGTAAATAGTGGTTCTGAACCTCCCTATTCAGTATGGCAGAATTGCCTCCCTTAGTCCTTATCCTGAGGAAACAGAAATCCCCCAGTAAAACCTCTTCTGCTTTGAAGAAGCTGTCTTCATCTCCAGAAATAATTCTGTATTTAATGTCCCATGAGCGATCAGTCAAGCTTATCCCCATTTTAACTTTACTGTTGGTATAAGTCCTTGCAGCAGAGTTCTCGTAAATAGTGGCATTATAGAGAGAACGTGTAAACTGGAAGGTTGCAGGCAAAGCTCGTTCTTGAAAATGGTGTCCCTGGCAATTAAAGCTGTAGAGCTGGAACAGCAGGAGAGCAAGGCAGAGGAAGGAAAGTGGTGTGCCAGCCCCACAATCCATATTTAGATCCATTCCATCATTCTTCCATTCTAATGTTGATATAATAAAAAGTTATGAATTAGGGTAATGTACACAATTACATTGTCTAGAAACACATTCCTACTAATACTTTAAATAGTAGAATATTCTAACCAAGAGTAGCAATTTACTTAATCAATAACATCCAAAAGGGTTAAAAGGAATTTAACTAAGAGATTAACTATAGTGCAATCACAAAACACAGTAGCTTCAATTCTGTGGCATAAACTGCAAAACTGCTACTGTCTGTGTTTGTTCATCCGTTGAAACTGACAGCAATCTCTGGAATCGGCACATGCACAACTAAACAAATAGGACTTGTCTCAAGATGGTGTATAAGTCTAGCAACTACAGGTTGATCCGTTTAACATTAATGGCAACCTTTGAAACAATAATCAGAAAAATATCAATAAGTAGTTAAAAAAGCTTATAAAACAAAGAACTGAAGATGCTGGAGATCTGAAGCAAAAAGAAACTGACAAAACTCATCACGCCTGGCAGCACCTATAGGGTAAAAACAAGGACTGCAAATACTGGAAACCAGAGTCTAGATTAGAGCGGTGCTGGAAAAGCACAGGTCAGGCAGCATCTGAGGAGCAGGAAAATCGACATTTCGGACAAAAGCCCTTCATCAGGAAGAGGCAGGAAGCCTGCAGGGTGGAGAGATAAATGAGAGGGGGGTGGGGGTGGGGAGAAAGTAGCATAGAGTACAATAGGTGAATGGGGGTGGAGATGGAGGTGATAGGTCAGAGAGGAGGGTGAAGTGGATAGGTGGAAAGGAAGATAGGCAGGTAGGACAGGTGGTGGATGTGGACAAAGCAGTTAACATTTCAAGTTTTGTAAGTGTTCACGAGAACTGACCACCGCCAAGAAAAATTGACGTTCGAGTGTTTGGATGGGGCTGGGCAGTTTGGGGGGGGGGGGGGGCGAAGACAAGTGGTGAGAAATATGAAAGGAGTAGGTAAAAAAAGGGATTTTTGATTAGGCCACGACAGGAAAAGCTGCATTCCAAAAAATGTGATATTGACAGTTCAGAGTTGGAAAGAGTGGGTAAGCTGTACTGAAAGCAACCCATTTAATGTGATAACAGGACTGAGAATGGGTGACAATGGATTGGCTGTGCCAAAGGCACTTTACCTCATGACAAAAAACAAAAATTGCTAAGACACCACAGCACGTCAGACAGTATCCATACAGAAAGAGCAAGCTAACGTTGAGGCTAGATGACTCTTCATCAGAACGTAAGTCTCTCTCCATGGATGCTGCCTGACCCACTAAAATCTCTAGCATTTGTTGTTTTCAGTACAGATTTTAGCATTGGTAAGAATTTGCTCCTATGTCATGACAGGGCTGCTTGTGGGACTGGATAGAATTAGGCTTTCAAGTTCTTGAATGTAATGCGCATCTTAGAGGCTGCAAGCTCTCCAAGGGGAAAATTAAATATTGTTTCTCAAACTTGCATTGAGGCTCACTGAAACTTTGCAGCAAGCCTGCAACAGAAATGTTGGCCTGGGAACACTGTTGAAACAGCAGGTTCAGGGTAATTTTTACATACAGAATGAAGATTTCTGCATAACAGTCACCTAGTCTGCACTTCATTTGACCCATATCCCCCTCAACCCTTCCTATTCATATACCCATCCAGATATCTTTTAAATATTGTTATAGTAACAGCTTCCACCACTTCCTCGAGCAGCTCATTCCATTGACGTAGCACCCTCTGTTTGAAAAGTTGCCCCTTAGGTCCCTTTTAAGTCTTTCCCACCTCACCTTAAACCTATGCTCTCTAGCTTTGGACTGTCATCCTGGGGAAAAGGTTTGGATATTTACCCTATCCATGCTCATGAGTTTATAAACCTCTGTAATGTCACCCTCAGCCTCAGATGCTCCAGGGAAAATAGACTCAGCCTCTCTTCATAGCCCAAACCCTCCAATCCTGGCAACATCCTTGCAAATCTTTTCTGAACCCTTTCAAGTTTCACAACATCCTCCCTTTAGCAGGGAGACCAGAATTGCATTTCAATAGTGGCTTAACCAATGTCCTTTACAGCCACAACATGACCTCTCAGCTCCTATATGCAATGCACTGACCAATAAAGACAAGCATACCAAACACCTCTTCACTGTCCTGTATACGTGTGACTCCATTTTCAAGGAACTATGAACCTGCATTCCAAGCAGGGAGATTTCCTAGAGCTGCTCAGGAGGATTTAAATTAATGAGGGGGGGGGGGGGGGGGGGGGGAGACCCAGGGAAATTGTGAGGAGAGAGATCAATCTGAGACTGGTACAGTTGGGAAAGGAAGCAAGTCAAAATGTCAGAACAGGCAAGTACAAGGTAGGACTGATAAATTAAACTGCATTTATTTCAATGCAAGAGGCCTAACAGAGAAGGCAGATGAATTCAGGGCATGGTTAGGAACATGGGACTGGAATATCATAGCAATTTCAGAAATATGGCTCGGGGTGGAAAGGACTGTCAGCTTAATGTTTCATGATACAAATGCTATGGGAAGGATAGAAAAGGAGGCAAGAGGGGAGGGGGAAGTGGTGTTTTGATAAGGGATAGCATTATGGCTGTACTTGAGGATATGCCTGGGAATACATCCAGGGAAGTTATCTAGGTGGAACTGAGAAATAAGAAAAGGGATGATCACCATATTGGTATTGTATTATAGACCCCCTAATAGTCAGCAGGAAACTGAAACAAATTTGTAAGGAGATCTCAGCTATCTAGAAGAACATTCGAGTGATGAGAATTTAAATTTCCAAAAACATACTGGGACTGTCATAGTGTTAAGGGATTAGAGGGAGGGGAATGTGTGTACAAGAAAATGTTCTGATTCAATATGTGGATGTACCTACTAGAGAAGATGCAAAATTTGACTTCCTCTTGGGAAAGGCGGCAGGGCAGGTGACTGAGGTGTCAGTGGGGGAGCACTTTGGGGCCAGCGACCATAATTCTATTAGTTGAAACCAGTGATGAAAAGGATAAACTGGATCTAAAAGTTGAAGTTCAAATTGGAGGAAGGCTAACTTTCACTGTATTTGGCAAGAACTTTCAAAAGTTGATTGGGGTCAGAAATTTGCAGGTAAGCGAACAGCTGCAAAATGGGAAGCCTTCAAAAATGAGATGACGAGAGTCCAGGGAAAGTATATTCCTGTTAGGGTGAAAGGAAGGCTGATAGGTGTAGTGAATGCTGGATGACTAGAGAAATCGAAGTTTTAGTTAAGAAAAAGGAGAAACCATATGGTATAGATCGAGTGAATTCTTAGAAGAGTATAAGGGCAGTAAGCTTTGTTAAATAGGGTTAAGGATAACCCTAATGGATTTTACAAATACATTAAGGACAAATGTGTAACTAGGGAGATAACAGAGCCCCTCAAAAGATCAGCAATTAGTCTTTGTGTGGAGGCACAGGAGATGGGGGAGATACTAAGCATATTTTACATCAGTGTTTACTGTGGAGACGGACTGGAAGATATAGAATGTTGGGAAATAGATGGTGACATCTTGAAAAACTTCCATATTACAGAGGAAGAAGGGCTCAATGTCTTTAAACATATAAAAGTGGATAAATCCCCAGGACCTGATCAGGTGTACCCGAGAACTCCGTGAGAACCTCCGGAAGTGATTGCTGGGCTCCTTGCTGAGATACTTGTATCATCAATAGTCAAAAGGTGAGGTACCGGAAGACTGGAGGTTGGCGAACAAGGTGCCAAAGTTTAAGAAAGGTGGTAAGGACAAGCCAGGGAACTATAGATCAGTGAGCCTGACATTGGTGGTGGACAAGTTGTTGGAGGGAATCCTGAAAGACAGGACTTACAGTATTTGGAAAAGCAATGACTGATTAGGGATAGTCAACATGGCTTTGTGCATGGGAAATTATGTCTCACAAACTTGACTGAGTTTTTTTGAAGAAGTAACAAAGAGGATTGATGAGGACAGAGCAGTGGACATGATCTATATGGACGTCAGTAAGGTTCCTCTTGGTAGACTGGTTAGCAAAGTTAGATCTGATGGAATACAGGGAGAACTAGGCATTTGGATATAGAGGACAGAGGGTGGTGTTCAAGTGGTCGAGCATTGCTTTTCAGACTGGAGGCCTGTGACCAGTGGCATGCCACAAGGATCGTTGCTGGGTCCAGTACTTTTTGTCATTTATATAAATGATTTGGATGTGAGCATAAGAGGTACAGTTAGTAAGTTTGCAGATTACACCAAAATTGGAAGTGTAGTGGACAGCGAAGAAGGTTCCCTCAGTTCAACGGGATCTTGATCAGATGAGCCAATGGGCTGAGGAGTGGCAGATGGAGTTTAATTTAGATAAATGCGAGGTGCTGCATTTTGGAAAAGCAAATCAGAGCAGGACTTATATACTTAATGATAAGATCCTGGGGAGAGTTGCTGAACAAAGAGACCACATTGTGCAAGTTGAAAGTAGAGACGTAGGTAAATAGGATAGTGAAGGCAGCGATGGAATGTTTTTCTTTATTTGGCAGAGCATTGAATACAGAAGTTGGAAGGTCAGGTTGTGGCTGTATAGGACATTGGTTAAGCCACTTTTAGAATATTGTGCACAATTCCGATCTCCTTCCTATTGGAAGGATGCTGTGAAACTTGAAAGGGTTTAGAAAAGATTTGCAAGGTGTTGCCAGGGTTGAAGGGTTTAAGCTATAGGGAGAGGCAGAATAGGTTGGGGCTGTTTACCGTGGAGCATCAGAGGCTGAGGAGTGGCCTTATAGATGTTTATAAAATCGAGGGACATGGATAGGATAAACAACCAAGATCTTTTCCCTGGGGTGGGGTAGTCTAGAACTAGAGGGGATAGGTTTAGCGTGAGAGGGGCAAGATATAAAAGGGACCTAAGGGATAACTTATTAACACAGAGGATGGTGCATATATGGAATGAGCTGCCAGAGGAAGTGGTGGAGCTGATACAATTACAGCATCTAAAAGATGGGCATATGAATAGGAAGGGTTTATAGGGATATTGGCCAATTGCTGGCAAATGGAACTAGATTAGGTTAGGGTATCTGATCGGCATGGACAAGTTGGGTCAGTTACGTGCTGTACATTTGACTCTACTGGCACTAGCCCAGTGAATAATTTGAATAATTATTAAGACATGGCACGTGCATTTGAGCAAAATAGACTTACAGGACGATGCAGATTGATCTAATTGGATTGCTCTGCAGTGAGCTAGCATGGAGTCAGGCAGCCAAATTGCCTGTTTGTGCTCAGTGAATATGTGGGTCAGTCTTTGCAGAGGATCCTGAAAGACAGTGAACTTGGATGTGGAGGAGCCAGGGACTTGCCTTCTCCCTACCCCCTCTTCCAGTTTCCAATCCCCCTACCCAGAGTTTCCAGTATAATCTCAGCTGATGTTATTATTAAACAATTAAGATCCCAGAAATAAATCTGGCTCAATAGCTATTTTGTTTCATGATTTGAGATACCGGTGTTGGAGTGGAGTGTACAAAGTTAAAAATCACGAATCAGTTTATAGTCCAACAGGTATAATTGGAACCACTCGCTGAAATTGTTTTTTAACAAACAAACAACAAAAAATGTATTCTTCAATGTATAATTTCAGTTACATCACACTGTAAACTTTTGCTATAAATTGTGTCTGATAATTGTGTACTCCACAACCACCAGATGAAGGAGCAGCACTCCGAAAGCTAATGCTTCCAATTAAACCTGTTGGACTATAACCTGGTGTTGTGTGATTTTTAACTTTATTTTGTTTCAGTTTGATTTAAATGAGGTGGTCTCTCATTGAAACAGGTGGTCACAATGTTACAAATTTGGTTAATAATATGGAAGCAAGTCCATAGTAACAAAGTCTTGAGATGAAACAGTAAAGCTTATCTGAAGTTGGTAAATCATCTGCTCTTCAATTAAAAAAAACACAGGCTTAAGCTGTCAGTGAAAGTTAAACACTCCACTGAACTGCATCAATTGACATGCCACCAGGAGCAAGAAAGATAAAACAATGAAAAAAAGGAAATGGTACAGATAGAATTATCTGCTGACATTTCTCAAAGACAATTAGCCATATGAATGTTTGGCTGAGTTTAAAAAGCACTTATCTTAGCAGAATTTCAGAATTCAGTTTGAAGAAATTATTTGAAAAATGAGCCATTTTCGATTTGGCTGTTGGATCAAATTTTTTTAAACAAAAGCTTGACCACTGGAAGGATGTCTTGGATGGATTTCATGAGTAGGTGAATTTTTATTTTTTGAGAAGCATGTTTGTGTGAGAGTGGTATTAAATTTTTCTCCCCCATCTCAAAGCAGCTTTGAAAGGCTGGTCAGGGCATTAATCAACTCCAGGCTCCCAACTCCTCTTGACCCACTCCAATTTACCTTTCAGACCAACAGATCCACGTCAGATGCCATATCACTTGCCCATCACTCGTCCCTAGAACATCTTCACACCAAGAATAGCTACATAAGAATCCCTCTCAATGCCAGCAAAACCAAGGAACTCATTATTGACTTTTGGCAGGATGTTACTCATACACCACTTCTCCTCCTCCTCCTCCCCCCCCACCCCACCCACACACACACATTAACAGCACAGAGGTGGTTACAAAGGCCCAACATCTGTTCTGCCTCAGGCAGGTGAGGAAATTTGGTATGATGGTGAATACCCTTGCCAACTTTTATCGATGCGCCATTGAGAGCATTCTGTCTGGATGTATCAGTGCCTGGTATGGCAACTGTACTATTCAAGATTGGAGACAGTCACAGAGTTGTGAACTCAGCCCAGACAATCACAAAAGGCCAACCTCCATCTATAGAATCCATCTCCAAGGTTTGCTGTCAAGGAAAGTCCGCCAGCATTCTCAGAGATCCATCCAACCCTGACAATGCTTTTCTACAACTTCTACATAAGGGAATAGGTACAGAAGCCTGAACACACGCACCAGCCAGTTTCAAAACAGTTTATACCCTACTGTTGTTAGAGTACTGAATGGACTCTCAAACTCTTAACATTTGCCTGTGTCTGTTTTTACCACTGTTTACCTATTATTTACTTATCTATGCTATTTAACTCTGTGATCTGCCTGTATTGCTTGCAAAGCAAAGCTTTTCACTGTGCCTCAGTACACGTGACAACAAATTCAAATCAATTCATGAGGTCTCACCATGAAGGAGAGTAAATGAGTGGAGGTGGGATGGGACAAATAGGGCATAGGGACCGAGTGAGGGCAAGACAACATGAGGGAGAGATTAGTAGCCTTAAAGAGTCTTAGAAGGAAGTGGATCAAAGTCCCTGAGAACCTAGACAAGCCTGCTAACCAGCCCAAATCTCGGTGAGTTTTTCTCCCCCCAACTTTCAAAATGGCAACACAGTAGGGGTCTTGAGCCAGTGCTTATCCACTCTGCTTTTTTCTTCTCTTCTCACTTTTCTTTCCTTTAAGTTTGTTCTTGGTACCACCTTATCATTGGCAGGGAGATAGTCATGGAGGCAGTAGGAATGACAATGGTCGAGGGCCGACAGTTGGGTCTCTGGAGCAAGGTGGTTGGTGCAATGCCACTGTGGCTTCTTTGCAATCTGGAGCATGGAAGCAGCTTGGGGCGCAATGTTGTTCCAGATCAGGATTCTGGAGATCTGCAGCAAAGCGAGCCAGGGTGGACTCTTGCAGTCAGCAGCAAGATGGCATCATAGAGGAGTGCATGCCCAGCACACGGGAGACCGACTCACATGGGGGAAAGAGATCAAACCCATAGCAGGGAGGCCCAGTGTGAAGCATCTGCATGCCTATGGCTAAAGGAGAACTGAATTCCTTATTTTTTTCTATTTTATAGAAAGATCAACTTTTTATTTTTCTAATTTGTAACTAAGATTTTGTACCTAGGTACTTTTGTAACCGAAAATAGTGCCAGGAATGGCAATTTTGTGCACTTCTCATTGTACTCCTGTATCACTTTACAGGAGTACATGTGAAAATAAATTTAATTCTAATTATATTTGTTGAAAATTATTTTTAAATTTTGAGACCACCTGACATATTTAACATTCTCTTTTCAGATTTCATGACATTAGCTTCCACCTGAAGCCAATAGACATGTCACAATAATTTCTCCCTACCTGTAAAACTTAAAAATTGGGCATTTCATCAGTTTTAACTTCCTAATTCACTGTCTGAGAGAATATAGCAATGTAACTGATAATCTTCACTGTTTGATGATAATACTGACACCTGAGCACTTGGAGTTTCCCTTGGGATAGTGGCATAAGGAAAAGGCTATTGGGAAAGGAAAAGAAATCAGCACCATCTCAGTCTTTATGGAGTTTCCTTTTAGCTTAGAGGCAAACCCTGACACTACACTGTTGTCTACAAAATTCAAGCCAATCGAATTATGTTTGGAGTAATTATTGGAGTTTATTTTTCAATAAAGTTCCATGTTGCAAGTATTTGCCAAGTTAAAGATAAGTTTTACAGGAAAAAAATCTTCTGATTACCATTCTGTAAAATACATTGTGTAAGGATACTTTATTTTACTCAAAATAGAATCCTGAATGCTGTTTTCAAATTGGGGACTGAAAATAATAAGCCAAATGTCTTTAATTTTGAATAACTTTCACAGTTCTGAATTTTACATGCAACTTTCAACACAATTCAAATTCAGGTGAGTTAGACACTTGTTTGAGTGTCCAAGTCGAATGGATTAATATAGAAATATTATATAAGTTATGCATTTTGCTGAAATATACAAAACATGTTTTGTGAAGTATTTCAAGTGGCAAACACATTGGGATATTCTGTTATTGAATTTAATGTAATTGAAGCACACAATCCTTCTTTGGTATCATGTCAAGTTTTATTAAGTAACTACCTGTATTTGAAACATTGTTTTCAACTATATTGGCAAATTGCTTATTGATCTACTGTCCATTATCAGTATGCATGTTAAGTGTTTTTAAATTCTGTTAAATGGACATATCAATGTTAATTGCAGATTTTCTTTTATTTTCCCTCAAACTAGAGCACATAGCATTGATCCATTATAAAACATATGCAGTGTAGCAATTAAATTTCATCATTCTACACAGTGGAAAACTATAATGGTACTGATGATAAGCATTTTAAACATTTCTAATTTAATTAATTAAGACGTATAGTTAAATAAGTAATGTTTTTGATCCATAACTACCTAATATCATTTACTGTTTGCATGGCATTCTGGAAAGTTTGGTTGCCTTCAAAAGACCACCAGTAAGGTTCAGACAGAGCAGTGGAGGGATACAGGATAGCCAGAAGGGACCTGAAGAAAGGGATTAGGAGAGCTAAGAGAGGGCATGAAAAATCCCTGGCGGATAGGATCAAGGATAACCCCAAGGCATTCTATGCGTATGTGAGAAACCTGAGAATGACGAGAACGAGGGTAGGTCCGATCAAGGACAGTGGTGGGAGACTGTGTATTGAGTCGGAAGAGATAGGAGAGGTCTTGAACAAGTACTTCTCTTCAGTATTTACGAACGAGAGGGACTGTATTGTTGAAGAGGAGAGTGTGAAACGGACTGATAAGCTAGAAGAGATATCTGTTAGGAAGGAAGATGTGTTGGACATTTTGAACAACTTGAGGATAGACAAGTCCCCCGGGCCTGACGGGATATATCCGAGGATTATGTGGGAAGCAAGAGAGGAAATTGCAGTACCGTTGGCAATGATCTTCTCGTCTTCACTGACAACGGGGGTGGTACCAGGGGACTGGAGAATAGCGAATGTTGTGCCCCTGTTCAAAAAAGGGAATAGGGATAACCCCGGGAATTACAGGCCAGTTAGTCTTACTTCTGTGGTAGGCAAAGTAATGGAAAGGGTGCTGAGGGATAGGATTTACGAGTATCTGGAACGGCACTGCTTGATTAGGGACAGCCAGCACGGATTTGTGAAGGGTAGGTCTTGCCTTACAAGTCTTATTGAATTCTTCGAGGAGGTGACCAAGCATGTGGATGAGGGTAGAGCAGTGGATGTAGTGTACATGGATTTTAGTAAGGCATTTGATAAGGTTCCCCATGGTAGGCTTATGCGGAAAGTCAGGAGGCATGGGATAGAGGGAAATTTGGCCAATTGGATAGAAAACTGGCTAACCGGTCGAAGTCAGAGAGTGGTGGTAGATGGTAAATATTCAGCATGGAGTCCAGTTACAAGTGGAGTTCCGCAGGGATCAGTTCTGGGCCCTCTGCTGTTTGTAATTTTTATTAATGACTTAGATGAGGGAGTCGAAGGGTGGGTCAGTAAATTTGCAGATGATACAAAGATAGGTGGAGTTGTGGACAGTGAGGAGGGCTGTTGTCGGCTGCAGAGGGACTTAGATATGATGCAGAGCTGGGCTGAGGAGTGGCAGATGGAGTTCAACCCTGCCAAGTGTGAAGTTGTCCATTTTGGAAGAACAAATAAGAATGCGGAATACAGGGTTAATGGTAGGGTTCTTGGTCAGGTGGAGGAACAGAGGGATCTTGGGGTCTATGTACATAGATCTTTGAAGGTTGCCACTCAGGTGGATAGAGTTTGTAAGAAGGCCTATGGAGTATTATCGTTCATTAGCAGAGGGATTGAATTCAAGAGTCGTGAGGTGATGTTGCAGCTGTACAGGACTTTGGTTAGGCCACATTTGGAGTACTGTGTGCAGTTCTGGTCGCCTCACTTTAGGAAAGATGTGGAAGCTTTGGAGAGGGTGCAGAGAAGATTTACCAGGATGTTGCCTGGAATGGAGAGTAGGTCATACGAGGATAGGTTGAGAGTTCTCGGCCTTTTCTCGTTGGAACGGCGAAGGATGAGGGGTGACTTGATAGAGGTTTATAAGATGATCAGAGGAATAGATAGAGTAGACAGTCAGAAACTTTTTCCCCGGGTACAACAGAGTGTTACAAGGGGACATAAATTTAAGGTGAAGGGTGGAAGGTATAGGGGAGATGTCAGGGGTGGGTTCTTCACCCAGAGAGTGGTGGGGGCATGGAATGCGCTGCCCGTGGGAGTGGTAGAGTCAGATTCATTGGCGACCTTTAAGCGGCATTTGGATAGGTACATGGATGGGTGCTTAATCTAGGATAGAAGTTCGGCACAACATCGTGGGCCGAAGGGCCTGTTCTGTGCTGTATTGTTCTATGTTCTATGTTCTAAATATGATGTCTAAACTGCAGACAAGTGTAATTTAAAGCAAACTTCAAGATGGTTACAAGTAAGGAAGGTTTATCAGTCCACCTTAGTTCACCACTTGCCAGAGTTTGCAAGTCAGTATTTAAACAACTTGTTTCTGAAACTAATGCAAAGCACAAAGATTTAACCAGCTGTGTTATTTGAACTTCTTTTCTGAATGTTTGTTTGATTTGCTACCAGATGAAGAGATCTTTAGATTTCCAGCAATAGTGGTGTCCATCAGACAGCCAACACTAATACACTACTAATAGACAGTAAATAAAGAACTAAAATATATTGGTTAGCATTCATTTACAATTAGATTTTACAGGGAGAATGAACTAAGTGTTTGGATAGATACATGGGATTACATGAGTTACAGGAGCTGAAAAAAAGGCAAAAAATCTTTGGAAATAGTTTAGAAACCTGTTAAATGTCTCCAAAATAATAAAGAATGTAAGATTACACACTTACAAAGTTATGTTTCAGGACCAGTGATTTTGTTTAGGAGTAATGATGAGTGCTAAAATCTCAGTTACACTTCAGTCAACAACGTGGAACTCATTAAACATCTTTATGAAATGAACAGCAAAAAATGGTCAGTTTTTATTCAAGTATTTTTAATTGATTAAAGATTAAGGTAACTTTAATATTGCAACCCATAAATGACTATGGAATTACAGAACAGAGTTTTGGATTTCAGGTTTTAACTTCACATATGCAGATTCCAAAGACTATCAGTTTCAGAGTAGTAATAATGAGGCATCCTATTAAGTTTGACGTCTCTACAATTACAAAATCAAGGTTGCTGCATCCTCATTTGCTTCCTTGCACCACAGCACGTAATAGCTTCTGAGATGGTTTCGGCTCATCCTGAACAACTGTTTAAAGTATTGCTTAAATAGGAATATACTTACACTAAACTGACAATTATACAATCAGTTCAAAACTAAATCGGTGTGCATTCTGTCAAAATGTCCACATTTTCTGGGAATGTATGCTCTCAATGAAAAAAATGTAGCAGAGTTTTTAATTACAATGATTTTAAACACCAGTTTGTAATCTATATTATCCGCTAAAGAGAACATACCTATCCTTTCGGAGGGACAGAAACCATCACAATATATTCAAATTCTATATGCATTCTTCCTTCGTATCTTATACCTCCTCAAACCTGTTAATGCAAAATATGCTTGTGTAATTCCAGAAGCTAGTACTATTGCCAGTACCAAACATTTAATTAATTCATGGGTTTCCTTGCTAAAGTCACCAATTGGCAAGATTCCCATTGTAGTTCTTGGATCTGGGAGTGTGCCAAACAAGGTCTACATTGCAGCTGTAGAGGATTGATGTGGTGCTGACACTTCCAGCTACAGCACAGCAGCAGTACTGATGGCACAAGTTAATGAAACCAATATATACAGGCACTTTTTGAAATGTTGGTGATCACGTTTAAACTCTCACATTACTGGCTGTAACTACATACATTTTGAAACATTGCCAAGTTATCCATGTTAATAAACCTAACTATAGGTAGACAACTTACCTTTATTGAAGGATCATAGCATAATTCAGTATGGAAGGGCTATTCAACATGTTCAGCCAGATTTCACCAAAGCTCAATTGGAGACAGGAAATTTCTTAGCTTGATTTACTTGCCTCAGGGAAAATTGCCCCAAAAAGGCAAAGTTTTCATTCCAGAGGTCTAGTGCAGGATAAATTCAGGCGCACCTTCTCACACATTAGAGCCAGCCACAGGGACTGCTAAGTTCCAGTCGGGTTGGTTAAAAGGGTTGCTTAATTTCACTGGGATCTTTGCAAGTTGCTTGGTTAAGCATTAGGACAACCAACTCTCACCTATTCATATGAAGCTCAGCACTCATTCACACAAAGCCTCCACAATTGCCATGTAAACCTAGGACACTCCATCTCCTCCTAAGTTCCCTTGTAGCCCGTGTCAACTTAATACCAATTCATGACACTGAACCAGAAACCTTTATCCTTGCACCCTGGAAACTCATTGAAGACTTACCATGGGCAAGTATTCGGAGACATTTATTTGATTTCATCTCAGAATGGCTAAGTATCCATTATACATAGAAGCCATTCAATGTATTTAAATCCTCTCTCATTCTTAACCACTTATGAAAGCAAATATTTGAATTCATCACCTCTCAGATAGCCGAACCTTCAATAATCACTTTAGTAAGAGCTTAAAAAATCTTCCCAACCATATCAGATTGTGGAAGCAATCAAGAACAATAACACTAACTTTTCTCTTAAATTACTCAAGATGTGGCATCAGTAGCTGGGCTAACATTTATTGTTGTTCTAGGGTACCCTTGAGATGATGGCAGTGGATTGTCTTCTTTATGTACAGCCATCCATTTACTATAGGGACATCCACAATGCTACTGGGGAGGGAGTTCCAATATTTTGACCCAGCAACACTGGAAAAGGCAATATATTTTCTAGTCTGGGTGGTGAGTGGCTTGGAGGGGAGCTTGCAGGTGGTAGTGATCCCATTTATCTGCTGCTATTTTCCTTCTAAGATAGTACTGGTCATGGTTTTGAAAGGTGGTGTATAAGGAGCATTCGTGAATTTCTGCAGTGCATCTTGTAGATGGTACTGTCACCTGCTGAGTATCGTCAGTGGAGGAAGTGAATATTTGTGGATGCACTATCTACCAAGCAGACTATTTTGCCCTGGATAGCATCAAGCTTTAGTGTTGTTGGAATTGCACCCATTCAAGCAACTGGGGAATATTACAACACATGACTTGCGCTTTGTAGATAGTGGACAGGCTTTGGAGCATCAGGGAGGGTGTTACTCACTAGGAGTCTAAGCCTCTGACCTGCTCTTGTAGCCATAATATTTATATGGCAGAAGTGGGTACTGCAGATGCTGGAGATTAGAGTCAAAATTAGAGTGGTGTTGGAAAAGCACAGCAGGTCAGGCAGCATCTTCGGAGCAGGAAAATCAGCGCTTCGGGCAAAAGTCCTTCATCAGAAATGGGACATGGCCAGTTCAGTTCAGTTTTAAGTTTTAAACGATAACCCTTTGGGTGTTGAAACTGGTGGAATTGAACGATGATACAATTGAATATCATAGGACAAAGGTTAGATTCACTCTTGTTGGAGATGACCATTATCTGGCACTTGTGGTGCAAATATTATTTAATACTTAGCAGCCTAAGCCTGAATTTTAGATGAACCAGTTGTGTTTTAAATGACATACAATTGCCTTAGCCACCATTACTGGGATTCTCTTTTTAAACTACAAAAATCTATTGTTAGACATCTACTGGAATTTTTCATTTAACCTCCAGGTTCCTTGAAATATTACTATACTATCTAGATATGAACTCTCAGAAGAGGATCCAGCACTGTTGTAGGTCAAACGCCATCTCCTGTTCATGTGGCCTTTGTACCAGCTACAGCCTTGCTAATGGAAGAGGTTCCCCTTCCACAATTAAGGACTGGCTGCTAAGGCCATTTTTTTAAACCTTAAAGTTAAACATGTTTGAGAAAAGATTCTTCCACCTTGGAGTATATTGTCATATTCCTCAAAAAAGCAGCAAGCTGCTTCTCCAATGCTGGGGACATCTCATTGCCCACGTAAGGGTACCAGGTACTTGGAAGCTAGGCGGTCAATCAGCCAACTTTGAAACACAACAGTGGGTTTCACGTTTCTATTCAACCATGACAGACTTCTATCCAACCGAAAGCCACAATGGAAAGACTGACCCCAGCTTCTCTCTCTCTCCAGCTAATCCCTCACTACAAGAATTTTCAGATTATTTATATATTTTCTGACAATGTATCATTGCAACATGAAGCCGGAACTGTATTTTGTAACTGAAAGACTTTGAAATCAGATTCTTAGTTCGTCAATACTAGCCCTGTTCTTTCCTAATATTCAAATGCAATGCATGCATATGCTTCTTAGCCCTGGACAACAGCCTCTTCAAGCAACACCAGCCATCTGCATTAAACTTGTCCCATACACTAAATGCCAAACCAGACCCTTCTGTCTGTACTGATAACATTCTTGCTTCTTTTCTATGACCCGTTCTAGCACACCCCTTGTGTGTCAGGCAGATAGCGTTAAATGGCATTAACAGCACAAATTTACGCCTGCTGCTGAAACATCCATCTATTTGCGCATTTAGTGCCTATACTGCATGCATCTATCACAGAACTCAGCAAGTAACAAGATCTTTGCATGCTGGCTGCAGTGGAAACAACAGCTCCTAGATAATTCCATATTCTAAGACCTGTTTGGAGATAGACAATTATACTTCATAAATTAGACGACTTTCATAGTTATACTGTAAATGCTTTCAATTTAGTTTACAGCAGCCATTAAGTATCTTCTGTGACGTCAGAAGCATGAATGAGATTTTGTGAATTTACAGACTTGAGTGCACCAGCTAATTTAAAAAAATACAAGAACAGCAGTTTGTAATTTTCAAATGCTCAAAGTCAGAATGGCTGTGAATTTTACACTACCAGCTACTGTAGGAAAAAAAATTGAACTTTGCCTAGTTTCAGTGGTGAAAGTATAAAATGGCTGCAGAATTGAACAAAAGAAATGAGCATTTAAGTTGAGCAAGGGAAACAGTGCTCCAAACTGAATTGCACTGAACAGAGAACCCAGCAAGGAGAGATTTTGACTGAAGACATACTTTGAACCCTTAAAGTGATTGTTACGGAGAGAGATAAGACATTGGTCAATGTCTGATAACACCCTCGTTTCAATCTGAAGGGTTTGAATAATGAAAATTGCAGAAATGTGATTGATTTACCCATTATATATCCCAATTGAGAGAGCATGTCTGAGAGAGAAGAAACAAAATAAAACAAATCAACATATGCAGAATTTCAAATTGTCAGTTATCAGCTAGTGTAATTATGGGAGAACAGACAAGATTTTTAATTATGCCGAGACACATTCTGGGTCACAGGTAAATATCATATTGTTAAGAGAAATATTTACAAAAGAGCTAGCAGAAAGATCAAGCCCAGGATGCAAATAACGCATAGGGCACTACACAAAAAAAAGGTGCATGACCAGCATGGAGTAGCTCTCTAACTGGAAGAAGCTAAAATCAATCTTTTAAACAAACACTGATTTTAAACAGCACAAGCCTATAAAGATGATTGCTCAAGTGACAAAGCTGACGATTCTGATCAATTACTCTACACCGTACACTAGACTGTCATCAGGTCTAAAGTTAATGATTTGTTATTGCAACATAACTGTAGAAAAACTTCACATGCACATGGTGTGTTAGGTAGACATTGTAGGCAAGATTGTCACATGGCACCAGTAAAGTGTCAACAGCTGCAAAACAAGGAGGGATGATTTATGAACCTATGACTTGAATACTACCACAAGCTTCGCAGACCTGTGAAGCGGCTCAAGATGGTGATCCAAAACATGGATCCCAATGTAGCACTGAAGCTATATGACAGAACAATACCTATACCAAAACAACAATGAATTGGCAGAATAAAACTGTGGAAATCCAGATTGTGAAGGTTTAGCAAAACCTACTAAATTCAAAGTTTGTGAGAAGATTTGTAGCTCGAGTGCTTGTTGTTGTAGTTCTGTTCGCTGATCTGGGAATTTGTGTTGCAGACGTTTCATCCCCTGTCTAGGTGACATCCTCAGTGCTTGGGAGCCTCCTGTGAAGCGCTTCTGTGATCTTTCCTCCGGCATTTGTAGTGGTTTGTCTCTGCCGCTTCCGGTTGTCAGTTCCAGCTGTCTGCTGCAGTGGTCGGTATATTGTGTCCAGGTCAATGTGCTTATTGATTGAATCTGTGGATGAGTGCCATGCCTCTAGGAATTCCCTGGCTGTTCTATGTTTGGCTTGTCCTATAATAGAAGTGTTGTCCCTGTCGAATTCACGTTGCTTGTCATCTGCGTGTGTGGCTACTAAGGATAGCTGTTGGTGTCATTTTGTGGCTAGTTGATGTTCATGGTTGGGGATCGTTAGCTGTCTTCCTGTTTGTCCTATGTAGTGTTTTGTGCAGTCCTTGCATGGGATTTTGTACACTACATTGGTTTGATGTCACCTAGACAGGGGACGAAACGTCTGCAACACAAATTCCCAGCTCGGTGAACAGAACCACAACAAATCTACTAAATCTTGCCAGTCAGGGAACACTTCAGTGCTAAAAGACATTCAGCCTCCAAACTTCAGGTAAGCGTCCTCCAAGTCGGCCTTCAAGATACATGATAACGCAGAATCACAGAGCAGAAACCAATAGCCAACCTCAGTCATTATGAGGACAGCCTTAACTGTGGAGTTCATGTTGTGCCACATGTAATCCCCACCATATTGTTGGATTTGTAAAATCTTTATTACTATTCTGTTTTGACACAGTACTTTGATTACTTGGGATTACAAATAGTTCTGGCATACCGTGTGTTTCAGCAGATATAACATTGAAGAAGAATGGTATTTTGGAGAATGCTTACTTGTTGGCAATAGGATGATTCCAGTTCGTTCTGCACATCTGATGTTAACATCACACTGTTCTGCATGTGCATCAATATACTTGCTATTCTCTGCATGTGCCAGTGTCTGTGCATGCATGACATCGATGCCAGTTTTTGTGCCATTCTGTACACGTGCAGATATCAACTGCCGACAGAGCAGCTAAGACGTACTGCACAGAGAACAGCTTTCTTACATTTTTTAAAAGGTACTGCATTAAATTTACTTCTGTTTTACAAATAAATATAATTTCAAACTTCATTCAGGCTGTGCTAAACTTTGCATTAGACTTTTGGATGATTTTTGAGTGATCATGAGTGATCATGAGTGATATTTTCTCCTGGTCTGCCCCAACTCACTTTTCCCATAGGCCCTGTGATTTATATTAAGTGACATTGTACAGGAACACAACTACAGCATTATAAGAGAACTACCTGTATCTCTCTACCCTAATTGGTTTGTGCAGGTTTTGATTATTTGTTACTTTGGTTAGACCCTCATCTTGCAAGTAATACTTACTCATATTATTCTAGCCATTTGGTTTGCATCGAGCACTAAGTTTTTCATTATTTGCAGTTATCTCTGCCTTAATTGGTTCATAGGTCATCCCTTCACTTGTTATCCAGCTGTTGATACTTTACTTACACCATGTGACATTCTTGATTACCTGCAAAGACTTGTTATTCAGCTGGTTGACAGTACTCTCACTATTTGTACTTATTGGTTGACAGTTAATGACCAGGAATTATCCTGCCATTATCTCTCTACCTATATGTTCTGCACCTGTGTGCTTCCCTCCACTTCAACTGAAAGAAGCAGCGCTCTAAAAGGTTGTGATTTCATATAAACCTATTGGACTTCAACCTGGTGTTGAAAAATTTCCGATTCGTTTGTGCCAGTCCAATACCAACATCTTGATGTCAAAATACCATATGTACATTGTGTCAGAATCTGGGGAAATTCCTTGGACAATGAGAGCTGGAGCAGAGATGCAGAGTCAAACGTGCAAAAGATACAAAGCAGTGCAATATTCTGTTTGAATTGTGAACTATTTAGCAAAGTCTTTGCCAATTTGCCAGAGTGTGAATCTCTTGTGCATGCTTACTACTAAATTATAGTGATATTACAGCACATAAATGGCTTTCACGAGAACAAAAACAAGTACAATAATGATGGTGAGGCACCATGATGTGAATGATCAAGTCCATTTCCAGTGGAATATCAGAGAGACTGCATTTGTAGCAATCATGATATAAAGATAAGTTGCATTAAACTGACCTGCTTGCTTTAAATTTTATGTATACAGAGACTAGAAGTGGGAGTGACTAGAATTAACAGATTTCTTAATGAATAATTTTCTTTATTGACCTGTGTTGGCTAACTTGCATCTGTAAATCATACTGAGTATAATTTTGAATGTAAAGTGGGATTTTTAGGTGAATGCATTTTTATGGACTGCACTGGATCACTTGTCTGGTCACATGACACCTCTAACTTCTGAAAGTGCTTTCATTTTAGTTTGTGATGGACATTAGACACCAATTAGAAAGAACCTGCATCCCTTTAAGGCACTGTTGAAATTTGCAATCTGTATTCTTTAGTAAAAAAAATGAAAAGAAGTTTGATTGGTCTAAGGTACTTGACTTTTCACACTCCTGACTTCATTGATACAAATGAAAACAAATGATGTAAAGCTGCTGCCTCAGATTTCAATATCACAAAGAGTTATCTTCTTTTGCAATCACTTTCAGAAGCAGATGCATTCATTTCTATAAATGTTAGTGCTGTGCCAGAAAGAAAAGTATTGGACAACACAAATACAAAATGGATTAATTATATATTAGTTGGAACCAAAAGATTTATCCCACAAACCTCATATTGCTAAGAGCCAAAGGAATTTTTCTAGTGCAAGTAAACCCAATCTGAATAATATTTTGAATTTTCACAATGTAGCTGTACTACAAATTCACACACCTCCATTTGCTTGCAGCAATAAAAGAAGACAGATGAAGGTAATCAACAAGAATCCAGAGGAAGCATGCATGCAGCCTCAATACAGACTTGATAAAATTACTCCATTCTCTACTCAGGTGCTGATTTGCTCCTACACTACATTAAGTAATGTCCGGAAACAATTCATTTGATTCAACCCACATGCACAATTCAAGTTTTCAACATTCTGCACACAAATCAGAATCTACCATTAGGGGATAAACAGCCCCAAAAGTGAGAATCTATTACTGCTGGATTTCTTAGAGAACAAACATTCACGATGTGATCTTAATTGGGACTTGAGCTTAGCCTCTTGTTGACCAGAAAGACAAAACACCTCAATAAAAATTCTTTACCTGAGCCACTAAACTGTATGCAGTCACATCCATTTTAACCAGTCCCTTTAGTTATTCATTAACTATCTAAATCTCCACATGCATGATTTTTCACTACAAGGCTTTATAAGTATCATACACATTATCCTCAAAGCATCCCTCCTACATTAGATATTTTCTAATCGGTTACCAATTGAATTTTAGTGTCCATTATTCAAAATTCAAATATATTTTAATCATAACTTGAAATGTCAAGGTATTCAAATTGAAAATCTTGGTAACTTTATCCAAAAAAATTATGCAATCTTCTCTGAAGAAGCTGAGAAGAACATCAGTACCAAAATGAAAATTCAATTTTCTATATTCATTATATTTATAACTTTGAAAGATTTACAAACTTGGGGTCATAGCTTGATATCAGACAAATAAAAAGAATTGTAATGAGTGACAAGGTGATGCTATGGAAAAATGTCATTCCTATATCTGAAACATGTGCACTGAATGATTAACTGGATTAATAGAGTGCAAGGATGTGGAGAACACCTAGTCCCAATGATTCTCATTTGAAGAACTGGTATTGACATAGTGGGCTGAAAGGCCTCTTTCTGCATTATAAGACTTGTGATTCTGTGAAAAGCTGAATATTACATTTCTTCATTTTAAGACAATTTCAAGTTTGTAATTTAACACAAGTCTATAGTGATGATAATATTTGCACACAAGCCATCAACATATCCTGATCAGTTTAGAGATGATTAATATTTTACCAAATCAAAAAATTAACAGGTTTACTATAATTTATATATGTTACAGCATCTTCAATATGGATTGCATTAAATGCTCTAGTGACAATATAAATGGAGACATTCTTAACTTAAGGGAAGAGAGTAAGGATGGATGGTGAACTGAAAGGACTTGAGAGAATGCACAAGCAGCTACTGTTTACAATGAAGAGCTATTGTTGACAACATAGTAGCAAGATGACAGATATTTAGAAAAGGACTTCCACAAGGTTCTTCAAATGCAGCAGTAAAATGCTGGTGGAGCTAATCAAGAGCAAAGTGATTGACCTATTCAGCAGTATTATAGATCATGGAAGCAAACAATAAATTACTGGGTCACTAATAATCTGAATTGTAATTTAGTTTGAGAAATAATTCTCTTTAATAAATAGTGAGAAAATCTATGCGGACAGCTTTGTTCTGGTTCAAAGCTCCTTTTATTGAGCTAGACAGATTGTGCAACTGTCCAAAATGTTACTTAGACACAGAAAATACCAACCATTACAAAAGGATACTTAATTAAATAGGAAAACCAAGTATTGGCATTACTAAAATAAAGAGCGCTGGAAATGTTCCAACAGGTCAAGCAGTACGTGAGGACATACCAAAGAATGTTTCAGATCAATAACCAGGCATCATCACTACTGCACAGCATCTATTATGTGGCGCATCTCATATATGCATCAAAACATGGACGTTCAAAGATCGAGGACTGGACACGTAAATATGCAAGTAGGGTTTCAGCCCCTCAATACATTTCAGATGAATACAAAGTAGGCATATCCATCAGACAATATTTTTGATAAAATAAATTGTTATTGCTACAAAAGGAATTAAACTTTCAAGAGGCACTCATGGTCTGAACGCCATACAGTCATTGACGCAACACAATGCAAACTGGAGTCAGGCATTAAGGCTGTACACAATCGCTGTTGCATCAGTCTCTGTGGGAATTCCCCCAGGAAATGGAGCCTGCTGATGGATAAATCACTGTGTCTGTAACACTCTAACAAAGCTCCTGAAAGTTGTAAATTTTCCAGAGTTCTAATTTAGTTAAGCTTAATAGTTCTCCAGAAAAAGAACATTAAAAACTTAGCTAAATTCTGAGTAACTATTAAACTGACCCTCCAACTTACTGCTGACGTTCTCAACGACTCCTCCCTCAAAACTTTATACGTCCCCCCGATCCTCTGATAATTACCCCCAATCTGACGACCCACCCTTGTCCTAACACAACACGGCTGGTGATGCTGGTTCCAGCCAACTCCAAGTGATGCCCCTAGTCTGACACAGCCCATTCCCCACTACCAGACCTGCAATCCGCCCCCGAACTAAATTCAGCTCAGCATGTACTTATTCACCCACATGACATTCTTCCCAATTGGTACAATAATAACTCATCCACAAGGGACCCAAACCCCTCAAGCAACTGCCACCCCCAACCCCACACATAGCAGCATTGAAGTGCTGGCCGCACGTAATAATTAAATCATACCATGGTGTACAAACTGCGACAGAAAGAAGACATGGTTTTTATAAGTTTCTTCTTTGCTGCTCTGTAACAGGAGGTAACTGTCCAGGAATCTCCAGTGCAGAAGACATCTAAAAAGGTAAGTCGCATTTTAGAAATCCCAGATACTAATCTGACTAAAAGCCACTGCACTTCACAATATGCATGTGTCTCCTTTACCCAGTGACACACCGCAGCATTCACCACCCTTGCCTCAAAAAATGGTGGTAAGTGCTGGGTACATCCAGAATCAGGGCTTCCGTGCCATTTTGGCCAAGCCAGAGTCCCTAGCCACCTTTGCAAAAATTCAGATCTTAGGATTCAACTACTCAAATTTTAAATGGAGAGAGAGCACAAGAGAATCAGTTGATAAAACAGTCTGCAATATTGACCCCAATCAATAAAGGTAATACAATGCTAAATATAGACCAATAATTGATCAAAAAATACAGTCAGAATATCACCTTTGGAAGGCTTGGTCATTGAGCTTAAGCACACATTTATCATCAGGAATCAAAAGTAAAAGAGAAAATAAACTCATTATAAGAATGGTGATGAGGAGTTCAAATATATCAAGTGTAATGGTAATATAAAATTAAGAAAATCCTTTACAATTGGTTTCTGAATTTGCAACCAGATAAATTCAGGTTAAGAGTGCCAATAGATAAATGAGGCTAGATCAGCAGAATTACTGAAGTTTTCCTAGTTGAGGGTTGCCAGAATATATAATACCCAACTAAAAATGTCAACCCATTTTAATTATGATTAGATATGATTGGTCTTATTCTGCAATCGGTCAGACACCCAAAAACAAAATTGAATGTGTATCTACTATCAAAAGAATTCAATAGGTATTTGAGTTATATATGTGAACAATGTAGTTTGATAGATTTACTTATTAGGATGTCTGAGCTCCAGTGTGCAACTGTGTTTTTCAAATGTTAAGATGAGGCTGATTTTATCCTTTGATAATTATCACTATTGCAAAGAATAATCAAAATGTTGATGCTAATTGGAAGTGCACCTTAGGCAGAATTGGTAAATGATCAACTCCTTTATGACATAATGCATCAGCAAAGCCACAAGTGGAAGGTCTCACTTCAATCAAATATTGATAATTGATGCAAATGTATTTAAAAAATGAATATCATGGCACCTATGGGTATTGTGAACAACTTGACATGATTTGCACATTCAATATTGCACAATGCAGAATTGAATGTTGAAAAGGCAATGACTAAGATTAATAAGTATTAAAAACAGATTGAAGGAGGAAATTAGTTCAGTAATTTCTTGACAAAGAATACTTGAATTATCCTGAAATGAAATTAAAACAACATGCAAGACAAATGCATAATTTTAGGACTAACAAGCAAATAATATGGCCTAAATTGATGTACAGCACCAAAACAGAACCTTTAGTTGGCATGGATGAGTTGGACTGGAGTATTTTAAACTACTCCAGTACTCTTTGCCAGCAATTGGCCATATCCCTCTAAACCTTTCCTATTCATATCCCCATCCAGATGACTTAATGTTGTAAATGTACCAGCCTCCACCACTTCCTCTGGCAACTCATTCCAAACACGCACCATGTTCTGCATTTAAAAAATTGCCCCTTGGGTCCCTTTTAAATCTTTTGACCTCTCACCCTAAACCTATGGCCTCTAGTTCTGTACTCCCCGACCCCAGGGAAAAGACTTTGTCTATTTATCCTATCCATGCCCCTTATGATTGTATAAAGCTCTACAAGCTCACCCCTCAGCCTCTGGTGCTTCAGGAAGAAAAAGCTCCAGCTTATTCTGCCTCTCCCTATCCTTCAACCCTGGCAACATCCTTATAAATCTTTTCTGAACCTTTCCAGGTTTCACAACTTCATTCCTATAGGAGGGAGACCAGAATTTCACACAATATTCCAAAACTGACCGAACCAACGTCCTGTATAGCTGCAACCTGACCTCCCAACTCCTACACTTTGATGCTTTGACCAATCAAGGAAAGCATACCAAATGCCTTCTTCATTATCCTATTTACCTGTAACTCTTTCAAGGAACCAGGAACCTGCACTCCAAGGTCTCTTTGTTGAGCAACATTTCTAAGGACCTTACCATTAAGATGTATAATTGCTCTAGCTTGCCTTTTTAAAATGCAGCTCCTCCCATTTAGATAAATTAAACTCCATCTGCCACTCCTCAGCCACTTGGCCCATTTGATCAAGATTCCATTGTACTCGGAGGTTCTTCACTGCCCACTACACCTCTAATTTTGATGTCATATGCAAACTTGCTAACTACACCTCTTAAGCTCACATCAAAATCATTTATATGAACTATAAAAGCAGTGGACCCAGCACTGATCCTTGTGGCACACCACTGGCCACATGCGTCCAGTGTGGAAAGCAACCCCCACCACCACCCTCTGTCTTCTACCTTCGAGCCAGTTCTGTATCCAAATGGCTAGTTCTCCTGGTATTCCATGAGATATAACCTTACTAAACAGTCTACCATGAGGAACCTTGTTGAACGCCTTAGTCAAGTCCATGCAGATCACGTCCCCCACTCTGTCCACAATCTTATTTGTTACTTCTTCAAAAAACTCAAATCAAGTTCGTGAGACATTATTTCCATGCATAAAACTATGCTGACTATCCCTAATCAGTCCTTGCCTTTCCAAATACATGTAAATCCTGTCCCTCAGGATTCCCTCCAATGATCTGCCCACTACCGATGGCAGGCTCACAAGTCTAAAGTTCCCTGGCTTTTCCTTAGAACCTTTCTTAAATAGTAGCACCACGTTAGCCAACCTCAGTCTTTTGGCACCTCACCTGTGACTATCAATGATTCAAATATCTCAAAAGGGCCCAGCAATCACTTCCCTTGCTTCCCACAGAGTACTAGGGTACACCGGAACAGGCCCTGGGGATTTATTCACTTTATACGTTATAGCACCACCTCCTCTGTAACATGGACCATAGAATCATACAGCACAGAAACAGACCCTTTGGTCCAACTCGTCCATATTCCCAAACTGAACTAGATCCACCTGCCTGTGTTTGGCTCAATGTCTCTTCAACCCTCATGCAGTATCCATGGAGAAACAGCAAAACAGCATGGAGAGAGAGCAAGCTGATGTTGTCTGACCCGCTGTGATCTCCAACAAGTATGGTTTTCAGTACAGATTCCAGAATCTGCAGTAATTTGTCCCTCTAATCCTTTTCTATTATATATTTAGCCAAATGTCTTTTAAATGTTCTAACTATATCTGCATCTACCACTTCATGTGGCAGTTCATTCCACACACACACACACACACACACACCAACTTCTTTTTTAAATTAAAAAAACTGCCCCATATAAATCTTTCTTCTCTAACCTTAAAATGAGCCCTGTTTTGATCTCCCCCCATGCCAGGGAAAAGACACTTGCTATTCACCTTATCTTTGCCCCTCATGATTTTATAAACATGATCAGGTTAAGACTAATTCTCTCCATCAGAATTTTGCCTGGGGGGGCAGCGGCAATTGTCTTAACACCTTGAAGTCTGAATCAAACTCACGTTCACTGAACTTTCTCAAAACCACAGTATTCATTCTTCTACCACTGCCATCCTAAAAGTTTGTACTTTGAACAGTTGCAACACTGAACAGAAATTGGAGTGCATTCCAAAGTGCAGCCATATGCCTTTTGAATTAGTTCCAGGAACAGTGAGTGAACCATGAAGATTTTGTAAGATAAAGGAACTCTAGGAGGAGTGGGGGTTGGAGGAATGGAGAAGAGCGCAATTGAATGTTGCAGTGTAATGCTGATTTATAGGTTACTTTGTTTAATACTTATTATACCTTTCATGTTTTACTTTGTGGTGTAATTCTGTCAATTAATTTCTAGGCAACCAGACTCTTGTAAATATTACATGGCCCCTAATTAAAGTCTTGCAACACAATCACCACGTCTCAGACAACTAGTGATGATCAACATTAAAAGTAGCCATGCCAGTAATGCCCACATTTGATATTATTTATTTTTGTAAGGCCCAGTTGCCAGTGTGAAAGGGTGCACTCCACTAGCTTGGGTGAGTGTATCTTCAACAGCACACAAGGTGCTCAATGCTATCCAGCACAAATAGCCAGCTTTCAGACAAATGACCTCTGCCACTTAGTACAACTTGAGCAATAGATGAACTGCACGTGTTAAAAGATTAAATGTAAATCTCTCTCTGGACATTAATGTAATATTGAAGGGTTAAACTGCACTGAGTGAACATTCTGGAAGTGGGTGGGGACAACAGTCAGGCAGGAATGCGAATGCCCCCCCCCCAACTCCAATTAGACAGTTATTTGCCACTACTCCCCCTATTATCAAATTAAACTATTATTCAGAAATGCCTTCCAGCCATCCCCTGAAGTTCGGTATGTCACACCTACATTGTCTTGGGGAAAATCACTGAATCAGGAAGTCATCTGCATAATGACTCCCCAGGATTAGGGTATTTACATTTGCATTATCTCAGAGGATTATCTCATCCTACCATTGTACCTGGGGTAACACGTGACTGTGAGGGAATGACTGGGGTTGTCTTGAGTAACATATGACTATTGGGGAGTGGCCAGAGTATCTGTGAGCATAACCAACTGACCTATATAAAGGTCAGGGCCTCTTTTGACTTGACCTCGCATACCTGCAAGGGAGGGGGGAGGGGGGGGGAAGATGGTCAAAGGGGGTTACCTAGCTTGGACAAGCTTTAAATAAATTTTAACTGTATACAGAAGTTGGTGTACACGAATTGCATCTCGTGTGTGAAACCTCGGGAAAAAGAACCCAACACACATCTACCTGATATTTCCCTTTCATGTTGCACACTGTCCTGAATTGGATGCATATTTTTAATTCCTTTGTTGCCGTGGGGTCAAAATCCTGAGAACTCCAAGCAGCACTGTTGAAATGCCAAAGAGTCAGTGGTTCTTTACTTTTGTGCATTTTAAAATTGTACGTTGAAATGAGAACACCATTATCAAACTAGCATTTTAAAAGCTTACTGCATGCTTAGAAAAGCAAGTAGCCTGATACTGCAAGCATTGTGTAAACAGCTGTTCAAACAAGCAATAATTGATGTGATTGCAAATAAATTGAACCCGGGGGCTTCTATGTACAGTTGCAGTTGGGTGGCAACAAGTTGCCTTCTGTGGACTCGTGACCTATTATTGATAAAGCCTTCTTGCCTTGCAATAACCATGACATTGTTTCTCAGCAACTGAAAAGCTTCAGGCTGGGAATAAGACTGTGATTTCACCAACTTTGGAGCTGCCTCTGTTATCTTCAGTCAAAGATCATATTAAATGTGAAGAAAACTTGTTCAGATTTTCCTTAAATCAAAGCAGAACAAATAAAACAACTGCAAATGGAGGAGATCTGAAACAAAAAGAAATTGGTGAAACTCAGCAGGTCTGGCAACATCTTGGTCGGGGGGGGGAGGGAGAAAGCAATGTTTAGATTCTGGTGCTGAAACATCAGATCTGAGAGCAACTAGGGAAGAAAATGGTATGCTGAAAATAAGGTTGTGGGAGGAGAGATTAGTGGTTAGGTAAAGATGAACCCCAGGGAAAGACTTATGAAATAGGTAGACAAGGTGATTATTAAATCACTCAGTCAGCTTCTCTTCCGTCCTGGCCCACTGTCAGTAAGGCTTCATTTGTCTTCCCATTTCATATCTAACTCCCTCTCCTGGCTCTGCCTCCACTAATACACCACAAAAGGAGGTTTCCCTGGGCCAGCAGCATAAATAGAACGTTTACTACCTGCTATCAGTTCTGATCAGAGTTACCAGACTCTAGACATTACCTCACCTTTTCTTCAGTTGTTGCAAGCTGTGACTTTTAATTGATATTTGTGTTTCTCCAGACATTACCATTGCTTAACAGGAAAAGTGGCTGAGGAGCAACATTCTAGCCATCATAAAAATCATATCAGCAACAGTATTACCACTGAAATATGAATCCAGAGAACAGGTAATGTTCTGGGGACTCAGATTATTCAAATCCTGCCATAGCTGATGGTAGAATTTGAAGTCAATAAAAACCTGGAATTACAATTGAATGATTATTGAATTATTGTGGATTGTGGGGGGGGGGGGGGGGGGGGGGGGAGAGAATGTATTAGGGAATGGAAGGTTTATGGCGTAGTGTTATATGTTGACAGTTTATAACTGTTTACCCATAGCTACAGTCTAATTATTTACAATAATCAATAGCTTTTAAATGTAGAAATCTGGCCTATGCTTCCTATTAACCTGGGGTTGGAACAACTTGGGTAAAATGAGATATTATGTACACTTCAACTTGTGATAAAACCTAATAATTTTAAACTTTGTTTGAATATTTAACTTCTGGCAGTAGCAGGCTTAGACTATACCCATTTCAAACAAGTATGCTGTTTTGGAAAATGTCGGGGGATGGATTCTCAGGGGAACATAGCACGAATAGCCAAGTTTCTGGTATTGAGACTGGCTCGAATACAACGAGGGGTACGTCGGGTTCGAAGATCAATTGTGTTAAGGGATTCTCTGGTCCATGGTACAGACAGGCGTTTCTGTGGCCAGCAGCGAAAAATCAGAATGGTGTGTTGCTTCCCTCATGCCAGGAGAGAGGGGCCAGCAAGAGGCCATTGTCCACATTGGAACCAACGATATAGGAAGGGAAGAGGATGAGAGTCTGAAGGGAGATTACAGAGCGTTAGGCAGAAATTTAAAAAGGAGGTCCTCGAGAATAGTAATATCTGGATTATTCCCAGTGCTACGAGCTGGTGAGGGCAGGAATAGGAGGATAGAGCAGATGAATGCATGGCTAAGGAGCTGGTGTATGGGAAAACGATTCACATTTTTGGATCATTGGAATCTCTTTTGGGATAGAAGTGACTTGTACAAGAAGGACTGATTGTTCCTAAATTGGAAGGGGACTAATATAGTGGCAGGGAAATTTGCTAGAGCTGCTCGGGGGGATTTAAACTCGTAAGGTTGCAGGTGGACCCAGGGAGATAGTGAGGAAAGAGGTCAATCTAAGACTGGTACAGTTGAGAACAGTAATAATAGGGTAAGAATAATAGGGTGGTTATGGTAGGGGATTTTAACTTTCCAAACATAGTCTGGGACGGCCATAGTATGGAGAGGAATTTGTTAAGTGTGTACAAGACAATTTTCTGATTCAGTATGTGGATGTATCGACGAGAGAAGGTGCAAAATAAGGCAGGGAAATAAGGCAAGGCAGGTGACTGAGGTGTCAGTGGGGGAGCTCTTTGGGGCCAGCCACCATAATTCTATTTGATTTAAAATAGTGATGGAAAAAGGATAGACCGGATCTAAAAGTTGAAGTTCTAAATTGGAGATGGTATTAGGCAAGAACCTTCAAAAGCTGACTGGGGGCAGATGTTCACAGGTAAAGGGATAGCTGGAAAATGGGAAGCCTTCAGGAATGACATAACAAGCATCCATAACAAGCATCCATAGAAAGTATATTCCTATTGGGGTGAAAGGAAAAGCTGGTAGGTATAAGGAATGCTGGATGACTAAAGAAATTGAGGGCTTGGTTAGGAAAGATAGAAGCATATGTAAGGTATAGACAGGATAGATCAAGTGAATCCTCAGAAGAGTATAAAGGCAGTAGGAGTATACTGAAGAGGGAAATCAGGAGAGCAAAAACAGGACATGAGATAGCTTTGGCAAATAGAATTAAGGAGAATCCAAATGGTTTTTACAAATACGTTAAAGGACAAAAGGATAACTAGGTAGAGAATAGGACCCCTCAAAGACCAGCAAGGCAGCCTTTGTGTGGAGCCACAGAAAATGGGTGACATATTAAACACATATTTTGCATCAGTATTTACTGTGGAAAAGGATATGGAAGATATAGATTGCCATGAAATAAGATGGTGACATCTTGTAAAATGTCCACATTACAGAGGAGGAAGTCCTGGATGTCTTGAAATGCATAAAAGGTAGATAAATCCCTAGGACCTGATCAGGTGTACCCCAGAACTCTGTGGGAAGCTAGAAAAGTGATTGCTGGGCCTCTTGCTGAGATATTTGTATCGTCGATAGTCATAGGTGAGGTGCCGGAAGACTGGAGGTTGGCTAATGTGGTGCCATTGATTAACAAAGGTGGTAAGGACAAGCCAGGGAACTTTAGACCCGTGAGCCTGACGGTGGTGGACAAGTTGTTGGAGGGGATCCTGAGGGACAGGATGTACACGTATTTGGAAAGGCAAGGACTGATTAGGGATAGTCAACATGGCTTTGTATGTGGGAAATCATGTCTCACAAACTTGATTGTTACTTCCTCAAAAAAGGATTGATGAAGGCAGAACAGTAGATGTGATCTATATGGACTTCAGCAACGCATTCCACAAGGTTACCCATGGGAGACTGATTAGCAAGGTTAGATCTCATGGAATACAGGGAGAACTAGCTATTTGGATATAGAACTGGCTCAAAAGTTAGAAGATAGAGGGTTGCTTTTCAGACTGGAGGCCTGTGACTGGGGAGAGCCACAAGGATCGGTACTGGGTCCACTACTTTTTGTAATTTACAGAAATGATTTGGATGCGAGCATTAGAGGTTCAGTTCATAAGTTTGCAGATGACGCCAAAATTGGAGGTGTAGTGGACAGCAAAGAGGGTTACCTCATATTAAAGCAAGATCTTGACCAGATGGGCCAATGGGCTTAGAATTGGCAGATGGAGTTTAATTCAGATAAATGTGAGGTGCTGTACTTTGGGAAAGCAAATCTTAGCAGGATTTATACACTTAATGGTAAGGAGTTTTGCTGAACAAGGAGACCTTGGAGTGCAGGTTCATAGCTCCTTGAAAGTGGAGTCGAAAGTAAATAGGATAGTGAAGGCAGCGTTTGGTGCCACTGTTGGAATATTGCGTGCAATTCTGGTCTTCTTCCTATTGGAAAGATGTTGTGAAAGTTGAAAGAGTTCAGAAAATATTCACAAGGATGTTGCCAGGGTTGGAGTATTTGAGCTATAGGGAGAGGCTAAACAGGCTGGGATTGTTTTCCCTGGAGCGTCGGAGGCAGAGGGGTGACCTTATAGAAGTTTACAAAATTATGAGGGACAAAGTCTTTTCCCTGGGGTAGGGGAGTTCAGAACTAGAGGGTATAGGTTTAGAGTGAGAGGGGAAAGATATAAAAGAGACCTAAGGGGCAACTTTTTCACGCAGAGGGTGGTACATGTATGGAATAAGCTGCCAGAAGAAGTGGTGGAAGCTGGTACAATTGCAACATTTAAGAGGCATTTGAATGGGTATATGAATAGGAAGGGTTTGGAGGGATATGGGCCAGGTGCTAGCAGGTGGGACTAGGTTGGGTTGGGATATCTGGTCAGCATGGACAAGTTGGACCGAAGGGTCTGTTTCCATGCTGTGCATCTCTATGACTTGATTTCCAGTGTGTTACCCCAGTGAATTATGACAATACTTACACCAAATGAACTGCAATGGTTGCAGATGGTAGCTCACCACTATGCTGTAAAGCAATTAAGAAATGGGATACAAATACTGACCTTGCTAGCAATGCTCATATTATATCATTAAGAAAACAATGCCCTTTAAAGAACACACTCAACCACTGTGTATATTTCAACAACTTCAATTAGTGGTATAAATAGTGTTGTCAAGATTAGACTGGTGCTGGAAAAGCATAGCAGGTCAGGCAGCATCCCGATGAAGAGCTTTTGCCCGAAATGTCGATTTTCCTGCTTCTCAGATGCTGCCTGACCTGCTGTGCTTTTCCAGCACCACTCTCATCTTGACTCTGATCTCCAACATCTGCATTACCCACCTCCACCATATTAATATTGCTATTAACATTGCAACAGTCACTTTAAATCAAATCAGCATTTAACCTGAAGATGATGGATCGCAAAACGGAATTGGTGGAAAGTGTCTCCTGCACGTGTAGTTAAGAAAGGATCATTTGGATCCATAATTATGTTGGCAATTCTGTCTGGCAGGTGTTGTAATTTGTTTTGTTTTTAAATCCTCTGATGCACTCTGCCATCACACCTACAAATTACACAGTCAAAATGATGTAGTACCAACTGAGTGTGATGTTTTAAAACATATTTTGGATCTGCTGCAGTACCCTTAGTATTGGAATTGCAAGTATTTCAAAAACAAATGTTACAGCTTTCCTCTTTTTGGTACTGGTACCCAGAGATACTGTTCCACTATTTACATGACATTGAGAATTTGAGCAGTTTTTTAAAAAAGTTTGTGTGTATGATAATTCAGAATTTGAATGAGTTTTGTTTTAAAATGGATTTTGATGCATTGTTGCTTCGCATCATGAAAATACATCACAAGGCATGGTCTTGCATAAAGTGCTGACCTCTGTCTTCTGGCAGTTTAGATTAGATTAGATTCCCTATAGTGTGGAAACAGGCCCTTCAGCCCAAACCGACCCTCTGAAGAGTACTCACCCAGACTCATTTCCTTCTGACTAATGCACCTAACACTAGGGGCAATTTAGCATGGCCAATTTACCTGACCTGCACATTTTTGGACTGTGGGAGGAAACCAGAGCACCCGGAGGAAGCCCACGCGGACATGGGGAGAATGTGCAAACTCCACATTGCTATGCAATATTAAATTAAGTATTGTTATACTCTAATTTATTTGATTGCTTGCTATGATTTTAAGTACTTTCCTTCACAATTTCTTTTGCAGTAATAGGATGTTAGTTTTGCTATTTTAAGCCGGTCTTTTTGAAGAAAATGATTTTTATTTTTAATTCACATTCCATGCAAGCAATTAAAATGTCTGTGTACTTGAACAATTGTAGCTAGTGTTTACGATTGGAATGATTCTCAACTTCAGGTTTTTTGTATTTATTATCAATCAGCTCCCATTGTTTCAGTACCTTCCACATACTGCCATGAAATTTATAAACACATGCAAGGCATGTGGTTGTAAAATCTGACCTTGCACTACAACAACTTACATTATCATAAGCAGACATCTGGCTGCATTTTATCTTCAAACCTACTGTAATAGCTTTCAAGTACACTTGAAAAATGAGAAGCTTATGTTTTACATTACATTAAGACTTTAAGGTCTATTCTGTCTTTATTCTGCTGGTACAAAGTAATATTTTGTGTTGGTTGCCGACTTAAATGCAATTTCTACCTTACTATCATAGAAACATTTACTTCTTGACAGTGGCGCCAACTTCTTTTACTGCCTGTTTTTTGAGTGGTGGGAGTTTAGTTCCAACATGTACAATTTAAGAACTACCAGGGAAGAGACTTTACAGTGACTTTTTTTTTTAAAAAGGTCAAGTTCATATATATACACATGGAGAACTGCGCCACGGTTTCTAGTGAGACTGGAGAACTGTTTATCAAAAAGTCAGTGAGAGGGAGAAGAAAGGCTTTTCTTATTTAGTGTGAAAAGAAAATACTATGGGTTTAAAATGCAGTATCATTGGCCACAACACATTAGGTGGCTGTTCAGCCTATTGCATCCTTGCTGGTGCTCTGGAAGAACAACTGCTTGTCTTACTTCTCCACTTTGTGAAAAGTGTTTTCTCTTCAGATAATGATCAAATAAAGTTGGTTCCACTATAATGCAGTAGTTCCTTTCTGTTACAATCCCATGTAATAAGAAAATCATATAATAGCAGCACTATTTAAAGTAATAGGGCCGGAGTTGCATTATAACCAATACATGTTTTAAAATTTCATGCTCGAGAAACGGTCTCCCAATTCGTCATTAATGAAACGCACGTTATAGCAGAATTACTTGTACTCTTGAAAGCCACAATTCAGCCTCTGACACAGTCTCAAACATTGTATTCCTGGTCTTGACCACTGGCTGTGTTTTGTTTTACAAAAGTCCTTTTTTTATTTTGCTATTCACCTTAAATCACTATCCTTTAGCTCCACATATATGAGAGTGTCTCTCCATCTCCTTTGTCCAGGTTCCTCAATCATGAACACTTTGTTCAGATATATCCTCCTAACAGACTCTTCAAGAGGAGACATACTTCTCCTACAAGTAGCGTCTCATCTGTGGAATCATTTTTGTAAATCTTTTCTGCTTTCCTGCCCTTCTGAAAACATGGTGCTCAGATTTAGATACAGTACTCCAGTTAAGGATGAAACAATCCATTATAAAAGGATCACCATACACTCCTTTGACTTTGCACTCTTGGGCTGGATTACAATTGCCAAGGCAGATAAAACAGGTAAATGCTTTACACACAGTTTTAAAAAAAACCTAAATCTTGTTTGAAAAGGCCAAGAATTGTGCATTTTGTTTTGCTCCAAATAGAGGTATGTGCCTGATGTACAGGTTTTGTCCACCAAGTCCAGAATCAGATCTTGAGTGAACACAAGGATGGGTAAATGTCAGGTCTAACTTGGCTCACTGGAGCTTTGTTCCAGTTGTAATCATAGCAGACCCCTCATTCCCCAAGATCTCTCATCAACCCCATCATGACCAAATCACACCCCATCTCCCCCTCAGTTGTCTAGAGGGCAATAGAAATGCAGATAGCCCTGCCTTTACTTTGTATGCTTGGGTCAGATCTTGGTTGATAAAAAAAAATGTTCAATTGTGATGTTTGACATGGGAATTTATTGACTTTGCTTGACTGACATAATTAAGTGCTTTGCGATCACTTTTGTCAGTGTCTTGATCTTGAGTAATTGCATTAGTTGGTTGTAGTGTAAGGTGTCTCTGCATCGTCCTTTTCCTTCCTAGAGAACCTTCCTCACCCAGACTCCAAATCTGAAGCTAATGCAGAGCTTATTTGTCAATTTTCTTGCATTCTTTGCTGCATCTTTTCTACATTCGTCTTGTCCATGGGGTACCACTTTTATTTTCTCATTTTGACAGAGATCTCGAGTATCCAATTAATCTTTCTAACTCATACACTAGCTAGCTAGGGTGAGTTGTTCTTCAGAGGGTCAGTGTGGACTTGATGGGCCAAAGGGCCTGTTCCCATAATATAGGGAATCTAATCTAGCCTTGTCAATGGCTCCTTAGATACTTTCTTCATGATAGTTGTGATGAATTTTCTGCTCTGGGAAAACAAATGGCCCTTGTTCTCTTCACCATTTTTAGCAATGTTTTCCAATTCTATAGCATTTTGATTCTCTAGGATCTTTTGAATATGTCATAACCTCCCAGTTGTGCTTATTTCTCTCAAAATGGCATGTGAACCTCCTGTTGCCACAGCAACAGGATTAGTATTTTGTAATTTTGATAAACTTTGGATTTTTATTCTCAACATATTATGAATGTAACCAGCGTAACTCAAGTGAAGGCTTCACATCTCCTGGACTCGAACTCAAACTCTCCTTGATGCTGTACTCTTTATCAAAGTATTGCTTCTTAGCAATGCCAAATTAAACAAAGAGTGAATTGTTTTTGACAAATCTATTAAGAGATTGGAGTGTGACCAGCAAGTAAACTATATTTAGATTTTCAAAAGAACATTAAGGTAAATGAAAGGGTATTGCAGAAGGGGTCATAGGTTTCAATTATACCTAGGCATTGATGAAGGATTTGGCTAAAGGACCAAGCAAGAATGAACAAAAGTTTAAAAATTGGCAGGCTCTTTCTTGTGGCGTGCCACAAGGACCAGTGCTGCAGCCTCAGCCACTTACACTTTATAATGACTTAAATGAAGAGACAATGTGACATATGAGTGACACAAACAGGTAGGACAAACTGAGGCGGCAAACGACAGCATATGATCAAACCCATGGAGATGGAATGTTTGGGGGCTGCAGGTTAGGGTGCAAAATTTAGGGAAATGTGCATCAGGACTGCCCTATGATATCATCTTGTCTCAATTTTTTTCCATTGGAGGCTTCAATGTTGCTACATGTGTTGCAACAAGGGAAATGAAGGAAGTGTTAACTGGATTAGAGGCCATTTTATTTATTTGAGTTGTGCTGGTGACTCAGGCGATCTTGCTTTTGTCTGCAGTTCTCACAGCTAAGAGTCTAGACAGCAGCAAGGGGTCAGTGTGCCATGATGTGTAGATGCAGTGTTCATTTTGAAGGATCAAATTGGCAAACCTTAGCCTACTCTTTACATTCCAGTTGCGGACATATCCGTCAGTCATCAGGGTTTAGCTGTTGGTGGTGTCATCAGCAGATCACCTTGTGCTTCCCTCTCTTGCTATATGCCACCAACCATCTCAATCTTCACAGCAGGGCTGCTGCCTGGCTTTCACTTCTATCACCCAGTGTTCCTCTGCACAGCAAATTCCAGCCAGCCTGCTAATTGGTTGCCCTCTATAAAATTTAAACTGGTTGGAAGGCTGTAGTGAGATTCTGACCAAAAAAGGGTCCCATCTCAAATATTTTCAAACTTTAGACTATTCACCATAAAAAATCCAGAGACAGACAGGTTAAGTGAGTGGACAAAACAATGCAGCATAGGAAATGTCAAATTACTTCATTTTGGCAGGAAGAGTAGAAAAATATCCTTTGATTCACAAAGAAACAAACTTTGATGCATGAGAAAACAAACTTTGATGAGAGATGATGTTTTTCATGTACAAGGATAATCTAAAGTTAGCATGCAGATATATCAAGCAACTAAGAGGACATATGGTAACTTGATCTTCATTGCAAGGAGTTGGGAACTCAATAATAAAGAAGCTTTGTTAGAATTGTTCAGACTTTGGTGAAACTACTTGGCAATCCTTTAAATGTTCTTCCTGGTCATGCATATATTTAATTTGAAAAGCCAGAATTTGCTCATCAACTTCCAGACTGCTATATGACCATGGATCAGTTTAGGAGAAATTTTGATTGTGTGAAATTTTGATCTTCATAGCTCAGGAAGAATACACATGCCTTAGAGGTGGCATAATGAAATTTCACTGGATTGACATCAGAAAAGATTGTTCCATAAAGTAAAATCATTCTAACATCTCAAATTTAGAAAAATAAGCTGTGATCACATTGTTCAATGCAAGATTGAGAGGGTTTGAAAAGTGAGGACTGCAGATGCACGAGATCCTGATTCCTGATGAAGGACTTATGCCTGAAATGTCGTACCTCCTGCTCCTCAGATGCTGCCTGACCGAGGATTTGATAAGGACAACATCTCCATTCGCTTTCCTGGTGGGAGACTGCAGAAGTAGGGCCACAGTCTAAGGACATAGGCTTACAACTGAGATGAGAAATTTCTTTACTCAAAGCAGAATATTGGGAATTCTCTACCTTACAGAATTGTTATCAATTGATTATATTCAACATTAGGATTGGAGTTTTGAAATTGGGATGATCAAGCTAATGGTGATCAAACAGGACTAGGAAATGGAGGTTGGATAATGAGGTCTGATCATGCAATAGTGAGTGTGCTCAATGAACTGTATAATGTATACCTGCTCATGTTTCTTCTGAATCTGATGTGAAGTAGCACTAGTAACTTTTGGGTTTTGCTGCACTTTTGGCTTCTGGGCTGATATTTGATTTTCCCCAGATTGTATCAATTTTATTTATAACAGACCCTGCACAGCATTTTGTGCTAATACCATCCATGGCCATGCTCTTAAGCATAACAATGTCATCAGCAAAACATTTGGTCCTGAGCTGAGAATTAAATTGCATGTCAACCCAGATTCAGACATTGGGTATATCTCCAAAGCTGTACGTGGGAACTCTATAAAAGTCATTTTGCAGTAACTCCATTGGAATTGCCTGGGAAGTTTAAACTTAGGATGGGTAACTCCTCTGCTCCCTGGAATATGTCAGAGAGGTCTAAGTTATTTAGGAGTTAGAGACTTCTGATAATTCTGACTGACTCATTAGACAGACATAGAACTACCTCCAACATCTATATCACTGTATAACAAAGTATCAAAATGACCCCAAAAATCCCTAATTAATCTTTCATAGGATAGCTTCACTGAAATTTGAGTTCCTATTTTCATACTAAGCTTCTTGCTCAGCCCTCACTGTTATAATGATCCCTTTAGTCAAATTTCTGCATATTTACTTATTGCAATTTTCTTTAGTTAATACTTCTCCCAGAGACCATTAAAATAAACCGCTAACTCTGCTCACTTCTTAGTTATTACAGATCCCTTAAACCCATACTAAACACCTTTCCATAGGTCGTCTTTCTCTGACTCCTCCACACCCTCTGCTTTTGGAGATTTCTTACTCATTTCAAAGCACATAAGGACTTGTCACGAGTTCATGACTGTTTGCAGACTGCTAATGATACTTCGGATGTTTCGGGATCCCTTCTCTCTCTGGGTTGTAAAACTCAAGTCAGCAAATGATTGGTATTTATTTTGGTATGTTCTCATGATGTCTTGCAAGTGATTTTCAAAATGACTACTCTGATCTTAGAAAGAGGCCTTTCAGTGCAGGAAGTCTGTACCACCAAAGATACACTAAATCCACCGTTCAGCATTAAGCCAACAGCATTGGTGTAATTTCAAGTGCTCAAAGTACTTCCAAAAAAAAAAGGTTGTCAAGTTGCCTGCCCCAACTACCATCCCAAACAGAGCATTCCAGACATCAACTCACCTTGGATGAAAACGGTTTATCTCAAATCCCCTCTTCTCCACCTGCCTTTCACCTTAATGTTATGCCATCTTGCTATTGACCCTTCATTTAAGGCAAACCGCTATTTTCTATTTGCCTTGTCCACGCTCCTCAAATCTTTATATACCTCTCTCAGGTACCCAAACTGCTCAAAAGAAACAGTCCAAGTTTATCTAACCTGTCTTCATAGCAAAAGGTACTTCATCCTAGGCAACATTCTGCTGCATCTCCTCTGCACCCTCTCCAGTGCAATCATATCCTTTCTTATAGTGTAGAGACCAGAACTGCACAGTACTCCAGCTGTGACCTAACCAAAATTCTGTACAGCTCAAGCATGACCTCCCTGCTGTTATAATCTATGCCGCGATTGATCAAGTCTCCTGGATTGCTTCTATACTATTCTATTCATTTGCCCTGTCACCTAAAAGAAATTTGCAGACAAATACCCCAAGATCCCTCAGCTTCCTAGCATCTTGTCATTGAGTACTCCTTCGTCTGGTTACTACTTCCAAGAGGCATTACCTTACCTATCAAGATTTGGAGATGCCGGTGTTGGACTGGGGTGTACAAAGTTAAAAATCACAACACCAGGTTATAGTCCAACAGGTTTAATTGGAAGCACACTAGATTTCAGAGCGACACTCCTTCAGGTGATTGTGGAGGGCTCGATCGTAACGCAGAATTTATAGCAAAAATTGGCAGTATGATGTAACTGAAATTATACATTGAAAAATTGATTGTCTGTTAAGCCTTTCATCTGTTATGAAAGAAGTGAAACTATCACTGTATTCTGTGTAAATCACAAAACCCTTTTTTAAAGGTTGCATTCTCAGGTTAGCTGTTAACAATGGTGATAGCTAGACAATATGTTGAAGGTGTTAGCCCCCTGTGTTCTCTATGACCTGATGTCTAGACTGTTATCTCACTTTTTAGATTAGAAATCAGTTTTACATAAATTCATGCAGTTTTTGAGCTCAGAGTTCTACATGAATGTATGCAGTTTTTGAGCAAAGTGCAATGTAACTCTGAAAGTACAAATTCACCCCACAAAATAGGTGTGTCTCTGTCTGTCTGCCTGGGGTGGGGGTTGCGTGTGAGAGAAAATGTGTGTAGTGAGTGCAGAGTGTCTTAAGTCTGTGAGGGGGTGCGTGAGAGTGTGGGAGTGTGTGTCTATATAAGGGTGTGTGTGGATGTCCGTGTGCCAGTGTGTGTCGCAATGGTGATCACCTGTAAATGTGACATGAACCCAAGGTCCCGGTTGAGGCCCTCCCTATGGGTACCGAACTTAGCTCTCAGCCCCTGCTCAGCCACTTTCCTCTGCTGCCTGTCCCAAAGTCCACCTTGGGAGGATGGTCACCAGAAGGTCCGAGGCTGAATGTCCTGGAATACTTCTGTCTGTTGATTATTGAGTGGTGCCATTCACCCGTTGTCGTAGCCTTTGCTCGGTTTCCCCAATGTACCATGCCTCCGGGCATCCTTGCCTGCAACGTATAAGATAGACAACGTTGGCTGAGTCACATGAGTACCTGCCATGTACAAGATGGGAGGTGTTCCCATGTGTAATAGTGGTATCTATGTCCACAATCTTACATGTCTTGCAGCGTCCGCCGTGACAGGGTTGTATGGAGTTGTCCTGAGAGCCGGGCAGTTTGCTACGAACAATGATCTGTTTGAGGTTTGGCAGTTGTTTATAGGCAAGTAGTGGAGATGTGGGGAAAGTCTTGGTGAGGTACTCATCCTCATTGATAATGTGTTGCAGGTCACAAAGAACATGGCGTAATTTTTCAGCCCCTGGAAAGTACTGAACAACAAAGGGTACCCAGTCAGTTGCAGCACGTGTCTGTCTCCTGAGGAGGTCATTACGGTTCCTTGCTGTGGCACGTCTGAACTGGCGGTCGATGAGTTGAACATCGCACCCCGTTCTTGTGAGGGCATCCTTGAGTACTTCCAGGTGTCCGTCACGTTTCTCATCTGAGCAGATCCGGTGTATGCGTAGGGCTTGTCCATAGGGAATGGCTGTTTTAATATGTTTTGGGTGGAAGCTGGAGAAGTGTAGCATTGTGAGGTTGTCTGTCAGTGACTCCTTGCCATGGGTCCAGAGGAAGAAAATGTCATCAATGTACCTGGTGTACAATGTTGGTTGAAGATCCTGCATAGAGAAGAATTCTTGTTCGAACCTGTGCATAAAAATGTTGGCACATTGGGGTGCAAATTTGGCCCCCCATGGCTGCTCAGTGTCTGGATGAAGAATTGGTTGTCAAAGGTGAAGACATTATGATCGAGGATAAAGTGGATGAGTTGTAGGATGGTGTTTGGAGACTGGCAGTTATTGGTGTTGAGTACTGAGGCCTCATCCCACGTACTTCTCGTGTAGGCGACTTCTACTGCCTTCCAAAGGTACACACAGCCAACACACAGTGACGTCCCATCGTGACGGGTAATGGGACCCTATGTGAGAATCTCTCCGACTATGTGGAAGGCATCTTGAAACCTATTGTATAGGGGATCTCCAGCTTCTCGCGTGACACTACGGATTTCTTACAGAAACGCAGCACCCACGGACCAGTCGAACCGGGAACATTCCTCTTCACAATGGCCGTTTCTGCACTCTACACCAGTATCCCCCACAAGGATGGCATCGCGGCAACAGCCTCAGTACTCAACACCAACAACTGCCAATCTCCAAACACCATCCTACAACTCATCCGCTTTTTCCTCGATCACAACGTCTTCTCCTTTGACAACCAGTTCTTCATCCAGACACACTGAACAGCTATGGGGACCAAATTTGCACCCCAATATGCCAACATTTTTATGCACCGGTTCGAACAAGATTTCTTCTCTATGCAGGATCTCCAACCAACATTGTACACCAGGTACATTGATGACATTTTCTTCCTCTGGACCCATGGCAAGGAGTCACTGACAGACAACCTCACAATGCTACACTTCTCCAGCTTCCACCCAAAACATATTAAAACAGCCATTCCCTATGGACAAGCCCTACGCATACACCGGATCTGCTCAGATGAGGAGAAACGTGACGGACACCTGCAAGTACTCAAGGATGCCCTCACAAGAACAGGGTGCGATGCTCAACTCATCGACCGACAGTTCAGACGTGCTACAGCAAGGAACTGTAATGACCTCCTCAGGAGACAGACACGTGCTGCAACTGACTGGGTACCCTTCGTTGTTCAGTACTTTCCAGGGGCTGAAAAATTTCGCCATGTTCTTCGTGACCTGCAATACATGATCAATAAGGATGAGCACCTCACCAAGACCTTCCCCACACCTCCACTGCTTGCCTATAAACAACCGCCAAACCTCAAACAGATCATTGTTCTCAGCAAACTGCCCGGCTCTCAGGACAACTCCATACAACCTTATCACGGTGGACGCTGCAAGACGTGTTAGATTGTGGACATAGATACCACTATTACGCGTGGGAACACCTCCCATCTTGTACATGGCAGGTACTCATGTGACTCAGCCAACGTTGTCTATCTTATACGTTGCAGGCAAGGATGCCCGGGGGCATGGTACATTGGGGGAACCGAGCAAAGGCTATGACAATGGATGAATAGGCACCGCACAACAATCAACAGATAGGAGGGGGTTCCCTCCCAGTTGGGGAACACTTCAGTGGTCCAGGACATACAGCCTCGGACCTTCATGTGACCATCCTCCAAGGTGGACTTCGGGACAGGCAGCAGAGGAAAGTAGCTGAGCAGAGGCTGATAGCTAAGTTCGGTACCCATAGGGAGGGCCTCAACCGGGACCTTGGATTCATGTCACATTACAGGTGATCACCATTGCCACACAGACACACACGCACCCCCTCACAGACTTAAGACACTCTGCACTCACCACACACACACCCCACCCCAGACAGACACACACACACAGACAGACAAAGACCCACATGCGCACACATTTTGTGGGGTGAATTTGTACTTGCAGAGTTACATTGCACTTTGCTCAAAAACTATATACATTCATGTAGAACTCAGAGCTCAAAAACCGCATGAAAACTCTTATCTCACTTTTTAGATTAGAATCAATCTAAACATCAGGTCATAGACAGAGAACACAGGGGGATAACACCTTCAACATATTGTCTGGCTATCACCATTGTTAACAGCTAACCTGAGAATGCAACCTTTAAAAAAGGGTTTTGTGATTTACACATGAAAGAAGTGAAATTATCACTGTATTCTAACAGATGAAAGGCTTAACAATATTTTTCAATGTATAATTTCAGTTACATCACACTGCCAATTTTTGCTATAAATTCTGCGTTATGATCGAGCCCTCCACAATCACCTGAAGGAGTATCACTCCAAAAGCTAGTGTACTTCCAATTACACCTGTTGGATTATAACCTGGTATTGTGATTTTTAACTTACCTATCAAGTTAAGACCATAAGATAGAGGAATAGGATTAAGCCAATCAAGTCTGATCTGCTATTCGATCATAGCTGATATTTCGTGACCCTGTTCTCCTGCCTTCTTGTAAACCTTGATCCTATTTATATCGGTCTTAAACACATTCTCAATGATTTGGCCTCCATTTGTTGCTGCAAATCAGTTCCACAGATGCAGCACCCTCTGAAGAGGTTTCTCCTTATCTCAGTTTTAAAGTGTAATCCCTTCATTCTGAGGCTGTGCTCTCAGGTCCACGTTTCTCCAAGTGGAATCACTTCTACTATCAAGGACTCTCAGCATTCTGCAAATTTCAATGAGATCGCCCTTCATCCTTTAGACTTCATTGGGTACAGACCCAGAATCCTCAACTGCTCACAATACAAACCCTTCATTCCAGAGATCATTCTTGAAAACCTCCTCTAGTCTGCCTCCAATGCCAGCACATCAATCTTTCGATACAGGGCCTAAACCTGCACAGTATTCATAGTCTGGTCAGAGCCTTAGCAGTGTATCCCCATTCATGTATTCTCGAACACTCTATGAATGTTAATGCTGCATTTGCCTTCCAACTGCCAACTGAACTTAAATCTTAACCATGACAGAATCCTGAGCAAAGTGCCCCAAGTCCCTTTTTTTGCTTTAGATTTCTAAAGCGTTTCCCTGTTTAGAAAATTGTCTAGCTGCTTCCTACCAAAATGTGTAATTTGACACTTTCCCATTTTGTGTTCCATTTGCCATTTCTTTACCCACTCTCCTAACCTATCCAAGTCTTTCGGCAGTACCCCGCTTTCTCAATATAACCAGTCCTTCCACCTAACTGTGATCTGCAAACTTAGCAACAATAAGTTCCTTTCACCATATCATGAATGTATGACGTGAATAATTGTCCCAACACCAACCTTAGTAGACCAAGTTTACACGAATAAACCCAATTGGTTTTCCAACAATTGACACGGATTTAATTTCTTTTCCTAATAAGGCAACCCTATTTCTTTTCTCCCCCCCCCCCCTCCATTTATTTGCTTTTCCTTTTGATAGGGCATGTATTCTGGAATATTTAGTTCCCAACCTTGATCATCATGCATATTCAATTAGCCATTGACCTGCGCATCTGACCAAATTTACATTCTCCTGTAACCCAAGACCTTTTTCTCATGCTCAACCACTTGGCCAATCTTCAAGACATCTGCAAACTTGCTTTCCATCCCTCATAACACATTTATCTACACCTTAAAACACATTAACCTTTCACAGAACCAAAAACAAAACCAAATCTTTTTCCTCCAGTTAAGAGCCCATTACACTGTCAATGTACAGGCTGTTCTGCTATAATGTGAGTTTTGTTAATATAAGTTTGCTATTGTATAATTGATGAACTGGGAACACTTTCTACAACGCAACCTTTAAAAGAATGTATTGGTTATAACGTGATTCAGCCCCTTTGATTTAAATGGTGCTATTACCCAATTTTCCTAACAGGATTGCACAAGAATGAACTACTGCATTGTAGAACTGACTATAGTATGAACCTTACTGATTCAACTTCTGCACCAATCTCTTTACCAGGCCTCCAACCCAGACTGCCCCAACATCCACCCCTGATCTAGTGTTTTGACATCCTGGCCCAGTCTCACCAACTGACTTGTGACCTCACTGCCCAATTCCTTCCCATATCCTTCTGTTTCACTCCTCAGTGCCCAACTACTGCTGATTTCCCTGCCACACTTTCCACTTCACTCGTCGTTACCCTTTAATCCTGCCACTCTGCCCTCTTGCTTATTTACCTCTTAGCTTTTCAAGTAAGCTTTGAGATATTTAAACACGTTCGAAATAATGGCAGCTTAGACTTTAGAGGCTGTGGCTTTTGAAAAGATGCAGTGTTGCTCTCCCCAAGGATTCATACATAGTTTGGAAGGATTCTCTGTTCAGATTATGGAGGCAAATAACATTCTGCCCTCAAACTTTTCAGGTCTATCTTCCATCAGAGATTTCAAACCAGGTGAGAGATTGAACCATTGTTTTCGTGGCTCAGACTGTTTATCGCCATCCCTGTACCTGCCCATCTCTACGACACCTTAGCCAAGTGATTTGTTCATTGTACTTCACTTTAACCTCTGTTCGCCACCATTATTTTAAGGATCTTGCTTCTTTTCTAACTGTTCTCCGGCTAATATGGGTGCTTGCTATTTCTATATCTGCAGCTAAACTCATTTATATTCCCTTTTGAAACTGTGTGACGAGTTTCTAATATCCCCTATAGTATCATCACTGCTATTGCCCTTTGTACAACTCTGCTTTGGAAATCTAATTTCTCTTATTACAAGATTGCCAGGGTTGAACAGTTTGAGCTATATGAAGAGGCTGAATAAGCTGCAATTGCTTCCCTGGAGCATCAGAGGCTGAGGGATGACCTTATAGAGGCTTATAAAATGAGGGGCATGGATAGGGTAGATAGAAAAGGTATTTTCCCTGGGGTCGGGGGGTCCAGAACCAGAGAGCATGAATTTAGAGTTGGGAGGGGGAAGATTTAAAGGGACTCAGGGGACATCCTTTTCATGCATAGGGTGATGCATGTATGGAATGAGCTGCCAGAGGAAGTGGAGGAGACTGGTACAATTACAGCAGCATTTAAAAGGCATCTGGATAAGTATAGGAATAGGAGGAGTTTAGAGGGATATGGACCAAATGCAGACAAATGGGACTAGGTTAGTTTAGGATATCTGGTCAGCATCGATGAATTGGATCAAAGGATCAGTTTCAGTGCTGTATGATTCTATGACTAGATTTGATCAGCGATTGTCAGCATGGCTTTGCCAGAGGGAGGTCATGCATAACAAACATGATTGTATTTTGAGTGGAAATGATCAGATGCGTAGATGAGGGCAGAGCAATTTATGTGGGTTCCAAAACAAAGCCTTTGTCAAATCTAGGGCAACTTGGCAAGGATCCCAAATTAGTCTGAACAGACTGAAGGCGATGGTAGAAGATGGTAGATGTAGGAACAGAGACCGGTGTCCAGGTCCATCTGACAGGGATCAGTGCGGAGTTCCTTCCTGTGCAGAATAGAAATGAATGAAAACAGGAGAGTTTTGAGATGAATAACACTAAGTTTGATGACGACATGAAGATTAGCCAGGTGGTTAATATTGCAACATGAAGTCAATTTATAGCAAAATGCAGATGGATTGGTCAGATGTGCAGATCCATGGCAGATGGAATTTAATGCTGATAAGGGTGGTGAGGTGATCCACTTTGGAAGTAGAAATAGGACAAGAGTACAGAAGGTCGCAAGAGATTAATAATTTCTAAGGAAGCATACGGGACACGTGCCTTCAATTGAGGCATAGATTACAAAGAGGGGGTCATGCATGAGCTGTACAGAACTTTAGTTAGGCCACAGCTGGAGAAGTGTGTGCAGTTTTGGTCTCCACACTAAGAAAGAATATGATTGCACTTGAGAGGATGCAGAGTAGATTCACCAGGATGTTACCTAGGATAGAGTGTTTTCGCCATGAAGAGAAGAGAGATAAGCTTGGATTGTTTTCTTTGGAGCAGGAAAGGTTGAGGTGGGGGGGGACCTGGCAGAAATATATAAAAGATTGAGGAGCAAATAGGAGGACAAAGCAAATAGAAAACAGCTGTCCCCCTTCATTAAAGGATCAAGAATAAGGGGGCGTAAGTTTAAGGTGAAAGGCAGATGGTTTAGAGAAGATTAAAAATGAAACCATTTTTCACAGAAGGTGTAGAAATCTGGAATTCATTGCCTAGGAGGGTATTAGGGGTGGGAAGCCTCAACTCTGAAGAAAGCATTGGACTTGAAATATCATTACATTGAAGGTTATGGGCCAAATGCTGGAGAGTGATTTTAGTGTGGAGAAGACAGAGCAGGGCCAAATGGGCCAAAAAAAGGGACTCTGCTATATGACTTACAGGTACTATAAGTTTTACACCTCGACCTGCAGCATGGCACACAGCAGAGGTGGCATACAAGAGACAAAGTTGCTTCAACAGACAGGAAGGGCAAGAGGCATCTCAGCAGATGACTATTTCACTTAGCATTTTCAGGAAACAACACTCCAGCTTTTGAAAGAATAGGGTAACAAGGGAAAACATCATACTTGTTCTCATTTTTATAGCTCAACAATTCTCTCACTTCCAGTATTCAAATTCTCCTTTCAAAGTCATTACTGAGCTGCTTCTATTACCTTTCAGACACTGCATTCTAGATCATAACTCCACATTAAATCAACCGGGACTGCCCGTTTCTATCTCCTGCCCAAAATCCACAAACCTGACTGCCCCGGCCAACCCATTGTCTCAGCCTGCTCCTGCCCCACCGAACTCAGCTCTGCATACCTCGACATGGTCCTGTCCCACCTAGTCCAAGAACTCCCCACCTACGTTCGGGACACCACCTACGCCCTCCACCTCCTCCATGATTTTCACTTCCCCGGTCCCCAACGCCTTATCTTCACCATGGACATCCAGTCTCTGTACACTTCCATCCCCCATCACGAAGGACTCAAAGCCCTCCGCTTCTTCCTTTCCCGCCATACCAAACAGTAACCTTCCACTGACACCCTGAACAACTTCTCTTTCCAATCCTCCCACTTCCTCCAAACCAAAGGAGTAGCCATGGGCACCCGCATGGGCCCCAGCTATGTCTGCCTCTTCGTAGGATATGTGGAACAGTCCATCTTCCGCAGCTACACTGGCACCACCCCTCACCTTTTCCTCCGCTATATCGATAACTGTACCGGCGCTGCCTTGTGCTCCCATGAGGAGGTTGAACAGTTCATCCACTTTACCAACACCTTCCACCCCGACCTCAAATTTATCTGGACCGTCTCAGACCGCCCCTCCCCTTCCTAGACCTCTCCATTTCTATCTCGGGCGACCGAATCAACATGGACATTTACTATAAACTGACCAACTCCCACAGCTACCTAGACTACACCTCCCCCCACCCTGCCCCCTGTAAAAACTCCATCCCACATTCCCAATTCCTTAGTCTCCACCACATCTGCTCCCAGGAGGACCAGTTCCAATACCGTACAACCCAGATGGCCTCCTTCTTCAAGGACCGCAATTTCCCCCCCAGACGTGATCGACGATGCTCTCCACCGCATCTCCTCCACTTCCCGCTCCTCCACCCTTGAGCCCCACCCATCCAATCGCCACTAGGACAGAACCTCACTGGTCCTCACCTACCACCCCACCAACCTCCATGTACGTCGTATCATCCGTCATCATGTCCGCCACCGCCAAACGGACTCCACCACCAGGGATATATTTTTCTCCCCCCTCCCACCCATCAGCGTTCCGAAAAGACCACTCCCTCCGTGACTCCCTCGTCAGGTCCACACACCCCCACCAACCCAACCTCCACTCTCAGCTCCTTCCCCTGAAACTGCAAGAAATGCAAAACTTGTGCTCACAGCTCCCCCCTTACTTCCCTCCAAGGGATCCTTCCACATCCACCACAAATTCACTTGCACCTCCACACACACCACTTACTGCATCCGCTGCACCCGATGTGGCCTCCTCTATATTGGGGAGACAGGCCACCTACTTGCGGAACGTTTCAGAGAACACCTCTGGGACACCCGGACCAACCAACCCAACCACCCAGTGACTCAACACTTCAACTTCCCCCTCCCACTCCACCAAGGACATGCAGGTCCTTGGACTCCTCCATCGCCAGACCATAGCAACACGACGGCTGGAGGAAGAGAACCTCAAATTCCACCTAGGAATCTTCCAACCACAAGGGATGAACTCAGATTTCTCCAATTTCCTCATTTCCCCTCCCCCCACCTTGTCTCAATCCCAACCCTCAAACTCAGCACCACGTTCCTAACCTGCAATCTTCTTCCTGACCTCTCCACCCCCACCCCCACTCCAGCCTATCACCCTCCTTCCACCTATCGCATTTCCAACACCTCTCCCCCAAGTCCCTCCTCCCTACCTTTTATCTCAGCCTGCTTGGCACACACTCCTCATTCCTGAAGGAGGGCTCATGCCCAAAACGTCGATTCTCCGGTTCCTTGGATGCTGCCTGACCTGCTGCGCTTTTCCAGCAACACATTTTCTGCTGAGATCTCCGGCATCTGCAGTCCTCATTTTCTCCCACATTAAATCAACCCTCCCTACAATGCACCTAAAGCCCCCTGTGATTTTGAGTGGGAGCAGCAGCTGAGTAAAAACGAACCCGGAAGACAACAGCTAAGGTAAGACAGTTTGTTTTAAAATTACTTACCTGGAGCAGGCAGCGGTGTTTTTTTTGTTCCTCTCTTCACAGAAAGAGCGGGAGCAGCAGGGGAAGTGACATCTACCAGAGGAGCAGCCGGGAAGGAAAGCAGTGAGTATAAATACTCACCCTTCGACACCAACGGCCATTTGAGTGGGAGCAGCAGTGAGTATATAAATCAGGAAGGCGGCTAAACCAGAGATTCTACACTGGGTTTTTTTTTTAAGGTAAGGATTTTCTATTTCGTTACCAGTGACTGGTTAAAAATTTACTTTGTTTTTGTGGGTGTGTGTATATGTTAATTCTTTAGGGAGGACTATAGCAGAGAGGAATCAAAGTATTCTAACTCAAACTTGTATAAAGTAACAAAGTAATTAATTAACTAAGCAGAGATGGCTGGGCAGGTGATGTGCTGTAGCTGTATGATGTGGGAGCTGGCTGATCCCATTGTGAATGGCAGTGACCACATCTGCAGCAAGTGTTGGTTGCTGGAAGAACTCCGGATCAGAGTTGATGATCTGGAATCTGAGCTTCAAACACTGCGGCACATCTGGGAGGGGGAGAGTTACCTGGACGCTTTGTTTCAGGAGGCAGTCACACCTGGGAGATTAAGTAATTCACATTCAGCTAGAGATCAGGCTCAGAGTGTGACTGTAAGTGAGGCAGGTAGGGGGAACCTGAGTTCAGGAGTGCAGGAGCCTCAGCCCTTGACTCTGTCCAACAGGTACGAGATTCTTGCTCCCTGTTCAGATGAGGAAAAGGGCTCTGGACAGGATGAGCCAACTGACCAAGGCACCATAGTGCAGAAGGCCATTCAAGAGGGGGGAGTTATTAGTCAAGTAGTGGTTATAGGGGATTCTATAATTAGGGGGACAGATAGTATCATTTGCAAGCTGGATCGAGAGTCTCGCATGGTGTGTTGCCTGCCCGGTGCCAGGGTGTGGGACATCTCCGACCGGCTTGAAAGGATATTGGAGCGGGAGGGGGAGGATCCAGTTGTTGTGGTCCATGTTGGTACTAACAACATAGGCAAGACTAGGGTGGAGGACCTGTTTGGGGATTACGAGGCACTAGGCAGGAAATTGAAGCACAGGTCCTCAAGGGTCATAATCTCCGGATTACTGCCCGAGCCACGTGCCAATTGGCATAGGGACAAGAAAATTAGGCAAGTAAACACGTGGCTAAGGGATTGGTGTGGGAAAGAGGGATTCCACTTCATGGGGCATTGGCATCAGTTTTGGAATGGGGGGGATCTGTACCGTTGGGACAGTCTCCACCTGAACCGGTCAGGTACCAATGTTCTAGCGAAGAGGATAAATAGGGTGGTCAGTAGGACTTTAAAATTCTGAGTTGGGGGGGGGGGGGGGGGTGGGGAGGGAAAGTGAAAGCAACAGGGAGTATGGCATTAAATGGAAAGACAAGCAGCAGGATAGCATGTGTCCAGGCAGATTTAAAATTGAGGCAGACTGGGAATGCAGAAAAAAGCAAGGATAACTTGGGACATCATATGACTTCCAATATCTCTTGTGATAAGAAAGTTAGCCTTAAGGTGCTTTACCTGAATGCGCGTAGCATTCATAACAAAGCAGATGAACTAATGGCACAGATCATAGTGAATGATTATGATGTGGTAGGCATCACAGAGACTTGGTTACAGGGGGGTCAGGACTGGCAGTTAAACCTCCATGGATTTTCAACTTATCGAACAGACAGGGAGGTTGGCAGAGGGGGTGGGGTTGCCTTGTTAGTTAAGAACAATATTAAATGTATGGCACTGAATGACATAGCGTCAGATGATGTGGAGTCTGTGTGGGTGGAATTGAGGAACCACAAAGGCAAAAAAAACCATAATTGGAGTTGTGTACAGACCTCCCAACAGTGGTCAGAAGCAGGCACGCAACATGTACCGGGAAATAGAGAAGGCATGTCAGAAAGGCAAGGTCACGTGATCGTGGGAGACTTCAATATGCAGGTGGACTGGGTAAATAATGTTGCCAGTGGATCCAAAGAGAGGGAATTCATGGAATGCTTACAGGATGGCTTTTTGGAACAGCTTGTCATGGAGCCCACAAGGGAGCAGGCTATTCTGGACCTAGTGCTTTGCAATGAACCAGACTTTATAAAAGATCTTAAAGTAAGGGAACCCTTAGGAAGCAGCGATCATAATATGGTAGAGTTCAGTCTGCAGTTTGAAAGAGAGAAGGCAAAATCGGATGTAATGGTGTTACAGTTAAATAAAGGTAATTATGAGGGCATGAGAGCGGAACTGACTAAAATAGACTGGAAGCAGAGGCTTGCGGGGAAGACAGTAGAGCAAAAATGGCAGGAGTTTGTGGGTATAATTAAGGACACTGTACAGAGGTTCATCCCCAAGAAAAGGAAGATTATCCAGGGAGGGATTAGACAGCCATGGCTGACAAAGGAAGTCAGGAAATGTATTAAAGAAAAAAGAGAGATCCTATAAAGTGGCCAAGAACAGTGGGAAATCAGAAGATTGGGAAGGCTACAAAAACAAACAGAGGATAACAAAGAGAGTAATAAGAAAGGAGAGGATCAAATATGAAGGTAGGCTAGCCAGTAATATTAGAAACTATAGTAAAAGTTTCTTTCAATTTATAAGAAACAAACGATAGACAAAAGTAGACATTGGGCCACTTCAAACTGATGCTGGAAGCCTAGTGATGGGAGATAAGTAAATAGCAGGAGAACTTAACAAGTACTTTGCGTCAGTTTTCACAGTGGAAGACAGGAGTAATATCCCAACAATTAAATGGAGTCAGGAGGCCAAGTTGAGTATGGTTGTCATTACAAAAGAGATAGTGCTAGAAAAGCTAAGAAGACTTAAAATTGATAAATCTCCTGGCCTCGATGGGATACATCCTAGAGTTCTGAGAGAGGTGGCTGAGGAAATAGCGGAGGCATTGGTTGAGATCTTTCAAGAGTCACTGGAGTCACGGAAAGTCCCGGATGATTGGAAGATCGCGGTTGTAACCCCATTGTTCAAGAAAGGATCAAGACAAAAGATGGAAAATTATAGGCCAATTAGCCTAACCTCAGTTGTTGGTAAAATTCTAGAATCAGACCATGCTGGGTGGGTCTGGTAGTGTGGCCCCCTCTGACAAGAGCATGGTCCCCTTTGTACTAGCCCATCCATCAGGACCTCCATGCTGCTGTCGACAAACCGTGGTGTAATTGCCCCTTCGCTGCCATGTTAAGGATGAGGTTTCTAAATTCTTAGAAGAGCAGAGTCTGATTAGAACAAGTCATCATGGATTTACTAAGGGGAGGTCATGCCTGACAAACCTTTTGGTATTCTTTGAAGAGGTGACAAGTAGGTTAGACCAGGGAAACCCAGTGGATGTGGTCTATCTAGACTTCCAAAAGGCCTTTGATAAGGTGCCACACGGGAGGCTGCTGAGCAAGGTGAGGGCCCATGGTGTTCGAGGTGAACTACTGGGATGGATTGAGGATTGGCTGTCTGACAGAAGGCAGAGAGTTGGGATAAAAGGTTCTTTTTCAGAATGGCAGCCGGTGACGAGCGGTGTCCCGCAGGGTTCAGTGTTGGGGCCACAGCTGTTCGCATTATATATTAATGATCTGGATGAAGGGACTGGGGGCATTCTAGCGAAGTTTGTCGATGAGACGAAGATAGGTGGACAGGCAGGTAGTACTGAGGAAGTGGGGAGGCTGCAGAAGGATCTAGACAGTTTGGGAGAGTGGTCCAGGAAATGGCTGATGGAATTCAACGTGAACAAATGCGAGGTCTTGCACTTTGGCAAAAAGAATAAAAGCACAGACTACTTTCTAAACGGTGAGAAAATTCGTAAAGCCAAAGTACAAAGGGATCTGGGAGTGCTAGTCGAGGATTCTCTAAAGGTCAACATGCAGGTTGCGTCTGTGATTAAGAAAGTGAATGCGATGTTGTCACTTATCTCAAGAGGGTTGGAATATAAAAACACCATTGTGCTACTGAGACTTTATAAAGCTCCGGTTAGGCCCCATTTGGAGTACTGTGTCCAGTTTTGGTCCCCACACCTCAGGAAGGACATACTGGCACTGGAATGTGTCCAGCGGAGATTCACACGGATGATCCCTGGAATGGTAGGCCTAACATATGAGGAACGGCTGAGGATCTTGGGATTGTATTCATTGGAGTTTAGCAGATTAAGGGGAGAGTTAATAGAGACGTACAAGATAATACATGGCTTGGAAAGGGTGGATGCTAGGAAATTGTTTCTGTTAGGTGAGGAGACTAGGACCCGTGGACACAGCCTTAGAATTAGAGGGGGTAAATTCAGAACAGAAATGCGGAGACATTTCTTCAGCCAGAGAGTGGTGGGCCTGTGGAATTCATTGCTGCAAAGTGCAGTGGAGGCCGGGACGCTAAATGTCTTCAAGGCAGAGATTGATAGATTCTTGTTGTCTCGGGGAATTAAGGGCTACGGGGAGAATGCGGGTAAGTGAAGTTGAACTGCCCAGCAGCCACAATTGAATGGCGGAATGGACTCGATGGGCCGAATGGCCTTACTTCCACTCCTATGTCTTATGGTCTTATGCTCTTAAATCGACCACAGCATTTCAGAGGAAAACCTCTGCTGGCCAGACAGCACATAAAACTTTTGATTAAAATTTTAAGTTCAATGCTGATTGAAGGGAGCTCTCATGTCCCCTTATAAACCTGGTAGTTTGGCAGTTTCAAGCCCACCATACATTAAATCAGCCAAATGTATTACATCATATGGAAGGCAGGAGTTTACAAAACTGGAGATACAACAATGGAAGATGATTTCTATGATAGATTAAACAGTCACAATGAGGGAGAGGTCGAATTGGAACCAGAGTCTGCATGATGCACAGCTTGTAAACAGCAGAGTTCACTTGGAAACCATTGCTGGGACAGTGGATACAATTGGTTATATAGGTGCAGAGTTATGTTTGAAGCCAAAAGTTCAGCTGTTGGCAATGTTTAACTGGAAGCAATTACAGCTCATGCAAGATTGACATTGGACAAAAAACAAACAAACAGTCTGATAGCATAAACACAGTAGTGGAATGAAAAAAGGTGATGAAATAATAAAAAGTTGGTTGTTAGCTTCATAAACCTAGAAGCTGACCCCATGTCTACACATGATATTGCTGAATAGTAGCCAGTAGGTGAGAAAAAGGAAGTACTTGATCAAAGTGCGGAGCTAAAGGGGATAGTTACTGTTAAGAAGTGAAGACATCGCGCTGATGAAAGAATGGGCTCAGAGACACGGGCATAACATTAGATGATACAGTGAACCCTATCTGTAAAAATGTTAAAGAACAAAAAAGAGAATGTAGCCATGCAGTAAAATGTGTTGGAAACGCACACTTTAGGGAAGTGGAAATAGATACAAAATTGCAAAGTGATAATGAGATGAAAGCTTAAACATAATTTGATAGAACTTGATGTTAAATCTACATTGCGTAATAGACAGCTATTTTCAAAATCTAAAAATAAAAAAAAGTTACAAAACAATTACAGGAATTAAAAATATGAGAGCTGGAGTAGAACATTCAGTCCCTTGAGCCTGCTTTGTAATTCCAGGTCTCAGCTCTTCATCCAATCACAATGACACAATCCTAGTCGAAAAATTCTGAAGATTCAACCTTTATGAGGAGGCACCAGATTCTAAATCACAGGAAACATTACTGCTAGCTTGGTATTAGCTCATAGCCCTAATAATAGCAGAAGGATTTATAACCATCGACAAGAGGGTGGGAGAAGACAGTGAGAATAAGATTAAGGTGGCAAAAGCATCTGATCAATTTGATAAGAACAATCACAATGAACTATCAATCTTTGTCTCAGTCCAGATGTTAAAATGGCCTCCTTCTGATCCGTTTACATCATGCTGACTACTCATCTTTTGCCAGATGGAACAATTATGTTAACCCTTCTACAGAACTCAATTTCAGCAGTAAACCTATGTCACCAACATGGAATGTGCAGCAGCTGGTTCTAAGATATCACCAGAGCCCAGCAGCAGGTGACTAGTTAACTTTTCAGTTGAAGGTGAATGTTTGTGAAGAAAATACTTGCCAGTTAAAATGGTCTTTTATATAATGCCATTAAAGTTTTATTTTTCACAAGGATTTAAAAAGGATTTGATTGGAACACAAATAATCAACCTATTGGATACTTAGCTCCAAATGTTTACAGTTTGAGCTACAAAGCTAGGCTGGATCTTTTTCACTGGAGTGTAGGAGACCGAGGGGTGACCTTGGAGGCTTACAAAATTTGAGGGGCAGAGATAGAGTGAGGGGCAATTGTCTTTTCCCTTTAGTGGTGGTGGTATTGGTAGAAGGGGTGGGTGGGAAGTTCAAAACTAGGGGGAATACTTTTAAGGAGACAGGAGAAAGATTTCAAAAAATGGAAGAGGGGCAACTTTAAAAAAAAAGTGGTTCAATATGTGGAATTAACTGCCAGAGGAAGTGGAGGATATAGGCACACTTCTATTCAAAAGACATTTGGATAAGTACATCAATAGGAAATGTTTGGAGGGATATTGGCCAAACGCAGGCAGGTAGGATTAGTTTGGTTTAAGAACATGGTCAATGTGGACTAGTTGGACTGAAGGGTCTCTTTTTGTGCTATATGAATCGATGACAAAATAGGAAGGTTTATTTGCTGTACTTTATAGATTCAATTTCAAAAAGGACACAAGGTGGATACAGATGGATATAGATAGGTTCAGTGTGGGCAAAAATCTCAGATGATTGAGTATATGAAGTTCTCCCACTTTAGCAGGAAAAATAGAAAATGTGGAATATTACTTAAACGGAGAATGACTACAACACCTAACAGTAGAGAGGTCTCCATGATCTGTTGGGGGGAGTGACAAAATGTTAGTAATCAAGTAATTAAGTCAAATGGACAAGGGACATTGACCATAAAAATAAGGATTTATGCTTCAATTATATGGAGCATTGGTGTAGCCACATACGGAGTACTCCATATTAAGGGATAGATGTAAATGCACAAAAGGTTCGAGGGTATTTACTAGATTCATACATAGAGTGAGTCGACTGTCTTAGGAGGACAAGAAACATCAAAAATAAATAGCTTGAAAAGCTGAGCAGGTCTGCATTAAGGCATTGATTTTCTCAGGTCTGCAACTTATGATACTGTAAGTCCCCAACTCTAACTTTTTAGGTCATTCATGGGATGAAGGCATTGCTGGTTGGTCCAGCATTTCCTGCCCACCTCTTGGCTAATTTCTGGGCAGTTCAGAGTTAACCACACTAGGTCTGGACTCACGTAGGCCAGACCAGATAACAATGGCAGTTTCCTTCCAGCTGAGGGAACCAAATGGGTTTTTCTTGACACTCAGCAATGGATTTGGGGTCATTAGGCTCTTAATTCCAGATTTTTATCCAATTCAACTTCCACTATCTGCCATGGCAGGATTCAAACAGACTCTCCAGAATGTTACCTGGGTCTCTGGATTAACAGCCCACTGATAATACCACAAGGCCACTGCATCCCCAAATAACTACAGTGCTTTCATACCAACAAGATATAAGTCTGGAATTATCCTACCCTCTCCAATTATTGTTCTATATATAAATGATATAGAAATAAAAATGTGGAAGGAACATTAAGCAGTTTGAAGATGTCACCAAAATTGATCAAGTGGTTGTGTAGGCTACTGGAAGATATAGATGGGCACAGCAGTAGCAGATAGTATTCAACACTGAGAAGTGTGAGGTGATGCACTTTGGAAGAGACAAGATAAGGGAGTATTTAAATGAATGGCAGGACTATGGGTGGCTTAGAAAAAGAGGGATCTTAGGATAATTATTCACAGATACCAGAGGTCAGTAGAGTATGTGAACAGTCTAGTTATGGAGGCATATGAGATATTTGCTTTCATCAGTCATAGCATACAATAATAACAGCGAGGAGGTAATGCTGAGAGTGGTACAGAGCACTGGTAGGGCCCTAAGTGGAGCAGTTCTGGTCACCTCACTACAGAAAGGATGTGAGGTCACTAGAGGGTACAGAGGAGATTCACTAGCATGTTACCTGGGGTGGAGCAGTTGATCTAAGGATAGATTAAATAGGCTTGGATTGTTTTCTTTACAAGAGTGAAAACTGATGGGAGACATGATTGAGGTGTATAAGATTATGAGGGGGGTATGGTCAGGCCAAATAGAGAGCAGTTGTTTCCCTTGGTTGAGGGGCCAATCACAAGAGGGCATAGTTTTAAAGATAACAGGCAGGAGATAGATTTTCAAAAAAAAACTCTTTCACTTAGCAGGTGGTGGGAATCTGGAATGCATTGCCTGAGAAGGTAGTGGAGGCTGGAAACCTTACAAACTTTTAAACATACTTGGATGAGTATTTCAAATATCAGAAAATTCAAGAATATTTGCGCAAGTGTATGAAATTAGGATTAGTACACTTTTAGTGGTAGTTCCATTGGTGTAGACTTAATTGGCCAAAGGGCCTTTTTTGTACTGTATGAATCGATGGATTCCCTCCCCTCCAAGACCCTTCGTAAAATCTTGGTTTACTAGTGGCATTTAAGTTGTTGCCCAAATATCTGCTTTTTTGGCTCAGTGTCCAGTGTGGTGGCTGGAAAAGCACAGCAGGTCAGACAGCATCCGAGAAGCAGGAAAATCGATGCTTTGGGCAAAAGCCTTTCATCAGGCTCAGTTTTACTTTGGCCTTGTACTCTTCTGTGGGGCTCTTCAAACACTGCATATGAAAAACTGCTCTTAAAAGTAGTGACTGTGATGCATTCAGCTGAATTGAAGGAAACAGTGATACAAAACAAATTAGGCTTGCCTTAAATGACCTACAATAGATCATCTTAGCACTGTAGGCAATCCATTTGAAATACAAAAAAATCAGAAAAGCATTTTGGGTAACAAGCTTTATGGTTTTCATACAGAAAAAATAGAAACTTGTGATTGATTACAATAAGCATTGATAAGATACACTTGGATGTTAATGTTAACAGCTAACTGATTTAGATTTACTCAGATTAAATTTAAGTTCTAATGGTTAAATTAATTCTCATTTACTCAAGGTATTGTTTGATTTTTTGTGTTCTCATTAAACATGACAGAATCAGTTATGATACAGGCCTTTTGAAGTTTTTGGTAGAGCTGTTCAATTAGTCCCATACTCAATCACTTTCCCCACAACTTTGTGATTACTTACCATTCCTCCTCAACTGTTAAATCATTTTCTTTTGATTATTATTGTTGGATTCATCCTTTCAGCCCAGAGTATTCTGATCACAACTCTTCAGAAAACAAAGCATCGCCTTAGCTGATCCTCTTGTCAATTACTACACATCTAAGTGGGCGGCACGGCGGTTAGCACTGCTGTATCACAGTGCTAGAGACCCGGGTTCAATTCCTACCCCAGGCAACTGTATGCGTGAAGTATGCACATTCTCCCAGTGTCTGCGAGAGTTCCCTCCGGGTGCTCCAGTTTCCTCCCACAGTCCAAAAATGTGCAGGTTAGGTGAATTGGCCATGCTAAATTGCCCGTAGTGTTAGGTGAAGGGGTAAATGTAGGGGAATGGGTCTGGGAGGGTTGTTCTTTGGAGGAGCAATGTAGACTTGTTGGGCCGAAGGCCTGTTTCCACACTAAGTAATCTAATCTGATCCATCCACGTCCTCTAGTCTACAGACTTGATTGCCATTGGAATCATGTCTTCTGTAATCAGTCTATTAAAATATTTTAGATTTTGAACAATTCTTTCCCAAACCTTCAATCTTTCTTGCTAAAACAGTTGCTTCTCTAGTCTCTCCAAATCGTTGATGCCCCTCAATCTTTGATAAAATTCTAATAAATCTTCCTACATGCCTCCAGAACCTTAAAACCATTCCTGAAGTATGCTGTCCAGAATTAAGCAAATATTTCAGTTGAGGCCCACCACTGTTTTACAAAAGTTTTAATAAAACTTCCTTTGTGTGCATCCTTTAACCACAACATAGTACTTGATTTTTCAGCATGACAGATAGCATTGCCCCACAAAATGGTGACTGCAATACATGCATGCATGCATTTAAGGTATGAGCTATGCCAGCCACAATTGACAGCATTTGCACATGCTTTGAGTCTACCAATATTATGTTTAGGCAGATCATGATCAACCAGTGCTGGTGCTGCCCTTTGGGCTCGACACATGAGCTAAGAGTTTGCCTAGCCTCCCACAATTAAATATACATTTTTAAAAAAAGAAATGTACCATAGTACCTTAAAGGATCAGTTGTTTTCAGGGGTCATGCTGATTGAGAGAGCCAGTAGAAATCAAAGTGGGAGGGAGCAGTCCAGAATGGCTTGATGACATCTAGCCATCCCAGGCAAGGACACTAGTAGAGTGGTAATAGTGGAAGGATAAATTATGAGAATGCCATGTTAGCATTGCACGGAGGAATCACCACTTTCAAAGTTGCACAATGGCCATATACAAGTATCTCTAGCAATGGTAGCACCAGTTTCAGCTCACAAACAACCATCCGAGTTTCCACTGCTATATCCAGTATTTCATGGTGACTATTTATGCTGTAATGTAAATCAACAGATAATTATGTCCATCATTGTTATAATGGAGTAGGATACGCTCCAAGACCTACACATACAACCCAGTATTAATTATGCACAGGACTATCTTCACTGACATTGACAGGAGGATTCAGGCAGATCTGAATGCACCAAGTATTTCAGTGTTCATACCCAACAAACTTATTCAATAGTCAGCACCAAAGCCTCATCCTCTCACAGAATTCACATGCAACCTTGCCTTTCAGCAAGCTTGTACCTATACTTAGTTTCCTGCTCTGACCACAGACCACTCATGCTCAATATCCCACTATCTGCGAATCCTGCCTCGAAGCAACTGTTTTGAGGTACATACAATGCCTGGAATGCATTGCCACAGGTGGTGGTGGAAGCAGGCAATAGCATTCAAGAAACACCTGGTCAAATACACAAATAGGAAAGGAATAAAAGGGACAAAAGGTTCTGTAAGCGAAGACCGTTTTAATAAATGGACAAAATGTATTGACACAGGCTTGGAGGACCAAAGGGCCTGTTCCTGTGCTGTATTTTTCTTTGCTCTTTAATTAACGCTAGCCTTTCATAATTTGTGCAGTGCACCTAGCATGGTTACAGACCAATTATAAAAGTTAACATGAAGTTTCCAGTCCAGAGAATGTTCAAATAGGTTTGTGGCACATTGTGATCCCAACACCTGTTTTCACAGCTTAGAATTTCATGCCTTTTGCCTCTATTAATAAAGCCTAGAATTCTGCATGCCTTACGGCACAGTGGCTCACTGGTTAGCACTACTGCTTCACAGCACCCTAGACCTGGGTCCAATTCCATTTTCAGGCATCTGTTTGTTTGAAATTTGCACAACTGTGTCTGGGTGGGTTTCCTACCACAATCCAAAAAACCTACAGGTAAGGTCAATTTGCCATGTAGGGATTTAAAAAAAATTCTTAACAGTTTCTAAACTCATCATACTATGAAAACTTTAGATACACACTCCTAGACCTCTGTTCCTGCAACCACTTTAACATTTAAAATTGCACCATTTCACATTACCTACTGTCATTATTCCCACCAAAATAAATCACTTCACAATTCTCTGCATTAACCTACATCCATCATGTCTGTCATTTCAAAGTCAGTCATTGATTTTGTTACTATACTTCCAAGTTGTGAATTACTAGTGCCCTATTAACTCAAATTCAGATCATTGATATATCAATAAAAGCAAGGCTTTAGTATTGATCCCAGGTGAACACCGCTGCATATTTTGCTCCATCTGCAACCAATCTTTCATCAAGACTCAACTAACACTATCACCATGGTCATTGTTCTTGTGACTCAATGGACTTTAATTTTGCTGACAAGCCTATTGTATGATTGCATTTTCATAAAGCTTTGTGAAAATGCAAATATGTCAGTTGTGCTGCACACATCAATACTACAATTTCTTGGAAGTTAGTAAATCATGACTTGTTTTACACAAATCCAGCACTGTCCTAAACCCCATATCCTAGGACTGAAAGAATGTGGCTGAAGCCTCTGCAATTTCCAGCTTTACATCCAAAAGGGAAGTAGGATGCAAAATTTCAGCCTTCTTTCCTCTGTCATTAGTTCCAACGAGGAATATGAATTTTAAATATTTCTTCTGCCTGAAAAAAAATGTTCTTCGCCTCTGATGTCTCTTATCCTGGCATCAAGATTCCTGAAGAAGGGCTTATGCCCGAAACGTCGATTCTCCTGTTCCTTGGATGCTGCCTGACCTGCTGCGCTTTTCCAGCAACACATTTTCAGCTCTGATCTCCAGCATCTGCAGTCCTCACTTTCTCCATCAAGATACTAATACATCATACAGGTCTCAACAATTAAATACCCAATTACTAACACGTTATGCTTTGTTGTTTCAACAACAGTGGTTCTTTGCAAAGTCTCAGCCTTCAGTCTTTTGAGCTAGCATCACCTGCAGTATTCAATACTGAACAGTGGTATCAAGTACCTTGGTCCGAGAAGATTCTTGTACTCCTTGCCTCCTCTTACCCTTCTGCTCATGACCACTCACCTGCTATTCTAAATTCTGGCTACTTTTGAGAACCTATGATGAGCCTTCCCACGAGATCATAAAACATAGGAGCAGAAACAGGTAATTCGGCATGTCAACTCTACTCTCCATACGATGAGACCATGGCTGATCTGATAATCCCAGACTCCACTGTGTGTTTTCCCCATAACATTTGATCCCTTTACTGATTAGAAGTGTCTATCTCAACCTAGAGTATACTTAGCAATCCAACCTCTACAGTCCTCTGATCAAAAATTCCAGAGAACCTCAGAGGAAATTCCTCTGATCTGAATATGGTTTACCCCTCACTCCAATTATGCCTGGTCCTACACTCTCCCAAAAGATGGTACTTCATTTACCATATAAAGCCATCCAAAAATCTTAATGATCTGTCAGATCTTTCATTCTAAAATGCCAGTGAGTACAGGCCCAAACTAATCAAATCACTCCTCATAAAAAACCATCCAAAACTGTGATCAACACTTATGAATCTTCTCTGGACCACCTCCAATGCCCGCATGTCTATTGCCATGGACTTAATTAAAGAAAGGCAGATAACGGGGTTCCACCACTGTTCCTTATAAGGTGCATGTGTATGGTTAAGCAGCAGCTACAAAAACACCATGCACATTCCATCATAATTCACTTTATATACTTGGCTACTCAAAAATCCATGCAAGATCCACAAAAATTAGAGGGAACAAGGGTTTGTACCCATCACCATCCTACTTGATTAAACGCCTTCCCAACTACCAAACTTCACCCAGAGAGTGGTGGCTGTGTGGAATGCTCTGCCCCAGAGGGCAGTGGAGGCCCAGTCTCTGGATTCATTTAAGAAAGAGTTGGATAAAGCTCTCAAAGATAGTGGAATCAAGGGTTATGGAGATAAGGCACGAACAGAATACTGATTAGGAATGATCAGCCATGATCATATTGAATGGCGGTGCAGGCTAGAAGGGTTGAAGGGCCTACTTCTGTACCTATTGTCTATTGTCATTTTGAGAAAGGTCATAATTCCAACACTTGCCAGTGTTTTATTTCATTCATTTAACCTCAAAGGTTGGGGAATGGTTTAAGTGGTGTAGCTACCAGTACTGGATTAGTGGTGCTGGAAGAGCACAGTAGTTCAGGCAGCATCCAAGGAACAGCGAAATTGATGTTTCGGGCAAAAACCACACCAAGAGGACAAAAACAGCTGATTGGTTGATCAGCTGGCCAATCCTTGCTAGCTGCAGGAAGGCAACAGATGATACTCTGTACTTCTCTACCTACAACAGGAAACCTGGTAACATTTGAAGTAAAAGACAATCAAATTTCCACTCCCAAAACTCGTCATGTTTGAGATTTTATGGAATTGTAAAATTTACTTAACATAGAAAATCAAAATGAATAGTTACTCTAATTTAATGAAGAACATGAAATAAATTTTAAAACTTGCTTAAATGGTATTTTGTTTGTTCTAAGTGTTAAATTAGACCAGTATGGAGTTTTGCAGTGCACTTACGTGACAAAAGAATAGTACATGTGAATGTGTACAAAATCAATGGACCCAATTTGCACAAAGATTTGATTGATGTAGTTCTAGGTCATATGATCTGAAAGAACAGTAAAGCTAAATTCCTGACTACTGGAAAGTGGCCTCCACTTATGGGATTAACCGGAGTGTATGAGTAGCTAGGATAATTTCCAACAGTTTTAAAAACTATTTTGGACATGGCAAGTGTTAAAAAGGCCAGTTGTATTCTTTTCCAAAAGTTGATAATTATGGTTGATCACCAATTTAGGATTGGATTTATAGTTTAAAATGGACACTATTTACAGGTATGGGACAGGGAATGAGTAGGGACAGCTATCGAAGTCTAAATACATCTCTCTAAAGGCAGAAATGGAGGCTAGACAGTTATTCCATCCATTTTAACAAACTAATGGCTACTCAGATCTTGGTGCACATCTTGGAGGATGAATAGTATGGGAGACAAAAACAGCTGTGAAAAAAAAATCTCATTTCGAGAAAAAGGTTATTAACACTGGAGTGAAGTAACACATTGGATCAAAAATCCAGAGAAAGCACGTACCCTCTGATACATTATAAATTGTTAGTGCCATTTAAATGCGCATTATGGCCACTTATTTTGAATTATGGTAGATTCAGTAATTGTTCACCTAAACATGAATAGAGTGAACTTCAGCATAGCAGCCAATGGTTACTGATTTCCCACAAAGTCAGCTACAGCTGACCGCATCCAGATCCAAATGAGCATGCTGGATCAACAGATAGACATGTGATTATGTGATTGAAAGATGATAAGAAGAAAAATAAACTTGTTAAATTAATAAAAATAACTCCAATGTCTTTTTAAAGTCAAGCAAGATAGGCAGAGTGAAAACTGCTTTTGAGAACAGCTAGGTTTTGTTTAAAAATAAAAAAGAAAAAAAATTAAAAAGACAGGTAGTTGATAGAATAGGAAGAGGTATGGCTGATGAAATTTAATATAGTCACTATGGTAGCAATTAAGAGCTGAAGGAAAGCAAAAGGGAAGAAAAAGCATTACTTTGCAATGGTGAGTGACGTCAAATAATTGACCAGAATATTAAAAAATGGCAGCAAATGACTAAAATGTTCAATCAAGAGAGAATGCAATAACAGAGCATTTAGAAATGCACAATATGATCAAGCAAAATCAACATGGCTATACGAAAGTGAAATCATGCTGAACAAGTGTCCTAGAATTTTGAGTTGAGATAAAAAGCAGGGCAGATAAAGAGGAAGCAGTGGAAGTAATACATTTGGATTTTAAGAAAGAATTCAACACGTTACCACACATCAGTCTACTTAAGCTAATAGCCCATGGTGTTGGAAGTAGTTTCCCAGCATGGAAAGAGGATTAGCTGACTGACTAATAGAAGGGTGTTGGAGTAAGAAGAGGAGCATTTTCAGAATGGCAACTTGCAATGAGTGGAGTGCCACAAGGGTCAGTGACAGAGCCACGACTGTTTACAATATCTATTGACGACTTCAGTGAGGAAAGTGAGTGCACTCAAGTCAAGTTTGCGGATGACAAAAACAGGTGACAGTGAAGATGACAGTCTACAGAGGGATATACTCAGGTAAAGCAAGTGGACAAACACTTGGCAGATGGAGTATAATGAGGAAGTGTGGTGTTATACACTTTAGCAGGAAGAGTAAAAGATTTTTTTCAATTAGAGAAAGACTGCAATAGCTCAGAGGGATTAAGGAGCCATCATCCACGAATCTCAAAAAAATAAGCTAGCATTCATGTTCAGCAGGTGAATAGGGAAGGCAAATAGAATGCTGTCCTGTATTTCAAAGGGATTGGAGGAAAACAAAGTAGAGAAGTCCTGCTAAAAGGGAACAGGGCACTAATTTGACAACAGCTAGAATACTGAATAGTTTTGGGTTGCTTATCTAAAATAAGATATAAGTAGTTTTGGAACACAGTATAGAAAAAGGTTCACTAGGTTGTTCCCAGACTACCTAATAGTTGTGTAGGTTGGACCCATACTCATTGGAATTGAGAAGAATGAGAGACTATGTATTGAAACATAGATGGTGTTTAGGGGATTTCACAGGTTAAATGCAAAAAGGGGATTTGCCTTGGTGGAAGAGTTTAGAATCAGAGGGTATATTCTCAGAATAAGATGTCACATATTGAGAAGAAGTCACATCCTGTCTTAATAGGGAAATTAATCTGTGGAATTTGTACCACAGAGCTGTTGAGGCTGGATCCTTTCATATTCAAGGCTGAAATTTTAACAAGGGAATCAAGGGTTACAGGAGGAAAGAAAAATCAAGAAAGTAAAATTGAAGATTCAGATCAACTATGATCGCATTGAATGGGGCAACAGACTCTATGGGTTGAATGGCCTACCTCTGCTCCTATGTCCTGTGGTGAAGAGATAGAATGAGGGGAAGTGAACTTTAAAGTAAACATGGATAGCAACAATTCCTACAAGTTTTAAATGCAAATAGTGTGGACCTCTAGAGAGCAGGAATGGATAGTTAATAGTAGATTTAAAAAAGTTAAAAACTATATTTTGTTATTTGAAGATACAAAACTTTACAGCTTTTAATGGAAAATAAAAGGGAGAGGGGAACTTTGAGAAATTACAAGCACTAGGAAAGCATAATGAGCAAACTAACAGAGCTGCAGACTGACAAGTTTGTCCTGATGGACTGGATCGGAGGTCTTACAAGAGGAGTGTAATGAGGTAGTAGGTATGTTGATAAGAGTTTTCCAATGTCTAGATTCTGGAAAGGTTTCAAACTGTAAAATAGCAAACATAACTTCTCTATTCAAGGAACGAAACAAAACTGGAAAATATAGTGAATTAGCTTGACATCTATTGTAGTGAAGGTGTTAGAATGAGAGAGATTAACGTTGCAGAGAAAAACACAAGGTAGTCAGGAAAAATCATCATGCTTTGGAGAAAAAAATTATGCTTAATGAATTTATTGCAATTCTTTGTAAGAAATAACATGCATTGTGGATAAGGGTAAACCTGCAGACATACGACACTTGGATTTCCAAAAAGCATTTAACAAGTTGCCACATAAAAAGATAAAGTGCAAAGCTGGAGTATGTGATATGAGGTGGCCAATTTTTCCACAACGAAAGATTCATGAAAAGCAGGTACGCAAAAGGGTCCGTTTATGATTGGCATTTTATCATGTAAAGTTGCACAGATCGGAGACCATCAGTATTTTACACTTGTATCAACGATTTAGGTAAGTCAAAGGCATGATGACAAAGAAAGATAGGTAGAAAAGCATGTTGTGAAGATGTCCTAAAGAGATTTCAGAAAGATATAAATAGATAAAGTCTGGATGATGAAGTATAATGTGGACACGTGAAACGGTTTACCTGAGTAGGCAAAAGAATAAAGAATTACTTAAAACAGAGAATGACAAGAGAATTCCAAGTTGCAGAGTTCTAGGTGTTCTACTATAGGAGTCATGAAAAGAGAATATTCAGGTACAGCAATTATGTAAAACTCAAAATTAATGGAATGCCAACTTTTATTACAGAAGGAATTAAACAAAATTGAGATTATGCTTCAATTATACAGGACATTGGACAGTTTTAATCTGCTCATTGAAGGAAAAAAATGTAAATATATTCAGACAGTTTAGAGAAGGTTCACTAGATTGATACCAGGAACAAGCAAATGGTGCTGAAAGGAAAGGTTGGACAGATTCAGTTTATGTTTGCTAGAGTTTAAAAGGATGAGGGGTGACTTGATTGAAGTATGGAAGATCTGGAAAGGCCTTCACAAGGTAGACATGTAAAAGACAAGTCCTTTTTAGATGAAACCAGAACTAAATTGCACTATTTTAAAATTTGTGGCTACCTTTTTTTAAGGGCAGAAATCAGGATTTTCTTTTCTCCCTGAGCGAGACATATTTTGGAGCTCCATCTCAAATGATGCTGGTTGGTGGGGGTCAATTGTTTTTAAAAGGAAGAGGCAGATGGATTTTTGTGGTAGGGGAAAATCAAACTGTTCAAGGGTAGACAGGAATGTAGAATTTGAAACAAACAGATTAATTCAGATCTTATGACGTGGAAGTAGTTTTGTGGGATCAAAATAGCCTAATTTGCACATTCATAGGATTTATTTAAAAATCTAACTTAATTGTGACATTCAAAGAAGATTTACGTTTGTGGATTTACTAAAATTTGGTTCAGGAATAATTTGTACACAAAATGCACAGCCTTTTACAGACAGATAGGGCACTTTAGAAAATTTCCAAATGCTGGATAATTGGTGCATGTTCTTATTTTTGTGTTTCATTTTGTAGCTTTTTTTCTTAGAATTTACATGTGAAAGTGTTAAATTAAACACTGCATTTAACAACGAAGGTGTCAGACATACTTGCAAACAAAAAAGACACTGAACAATACCTTCAGTAGTGCTCAAGGACAAAGAATGGCTGAAGCACACGCTTTAGGATCTGGTTCCAATCTTGCCTGAGGAAATAAAGGAATCATTTTGAAAAGGTTCTCATGAGATTTTCTTTTCAAAACCAAGGCCAAGGAATACCACTTACTTTAACATTTTCAGATTAGTTTAACTTAATACGCTAAAACTGCAAGGTCAAAATTACAAGGGACTAACAAGGTGACCACCATTTCAGCCTTCTCTAGCAGGACACCACCAGACATATTCCCCTCCTCTCCAGTCAGCCTTCTGCAAGGACTGTTCCCTCGAATATCCTGGCCAACTTTTCCTTCAATCCCACCACCACCACCCTGTCCCCACAATGCAATCACAGAAGGTGTACCTGCCAATTTACTTTGCTTCTCCACAGAATCCAAGAGCCCAAACACACCTTTCAGGTGAAGCAGCACTTTACCTACACTTCCCACAATCTTGTCTACTGCATTTGTTGCTCACAATGTGGTCTCCTCTACACTGGGGAAACTAAGCAGAGACTGGGTGACCACTTCACAGAACACCTACATACTGTCCACAGACTCAGAGCTTCCAGGTATCTGCCACTTCAACATACTGTGTTGTGTCTCAGGCTTGCTGCAGTGCTTCCAGCAAAACTCGGCACAAGTTGAAGAACAGCACCTCATTTTCCACTTGGAAACTCTACAGCCTTCTGGACTCAAAAGGTGGCAATATTAAGGGCACCTTCTCCTATATCCTTACCTGAACATCCACACACTAGGCCTTGTTATCACATGCAATTGTCCCTAATAGTAGTTATTCATTCTCCTGGGCTGAGAGTTATCCACTCCTTTGTCTGTTCAACTGTTCTTCTCACTTTGGACTCTGCCATTTGTCATTTATTTCCCCATACACCACATCCCCCACCACAGTTCTGTTGAGGTTTTCCAACAATTTTTTTTGTTCCTATTTACTCTGGCTATCATTTGAGCTATAAACCATACAATGTCCTAATTGGAATCAACTTTTAGCGATTTCCTCAATATAATACCCAGTTGAATTAGAAATTCCCTAACCTTTGCCCATCTCTGGTTGACCTCTAAACAACCTTTAGATTAGTCATTTAGAATTTGTTATTTTCATTTGAAGTGGGTTTTACTAGCTTTCATGGTTTAATGAATGTATTTAAATGCAGCTTTATGCTCATAGTTTGCAAATACTGTAAACATCATATTGATGTCTTTGGCCAAATAATTGCACCTGGTTTATGTTAACTGGCTCGCCACTCAAGACTGAAAAATGTGTTGCTGGAAAAGCACAGGTCAGGCAGCATCCAAGGAGCAGGAGAACCGACGTTTCGGGCATAAGCCACTCAAGACATCAACTTCTTAATAGGTCCTAAGATTGCTTTAATTGCACAACTGTCTAGGGTTAATTACATTATTTTCTGACTACCATGAAGTAATCCCTCATTATCCAACCCAAAATATGCTCAGCAATCCCAAAGCCTCAACCTTAATAATCTGTGTTCTTGAGGGAACCCTAATAATCTGTGTTCATTAGACTCCTATCTGCTCAGGTAGTACAATGCATATGTCTAATAAGATTCCTTCTAGCAGCCGATACAGCTCTGAAGTGAAGGTAATGAGCAAATAAACTTTCGACAGTGTGGTCGATGTTTAGAACACTTCCACAAATGGCAGTTGATGCTAGATCAGTTGTTAATTTTAATTGAGATTAGATACATTTTTAAGTAAAAAAAGTATTAATGACATGGGCAAACAGCAGGTATGAGGAGTTAAACTATATAATGATTAAGTCATTGAATCATGGAACAGGCTCAAGTACAGTAAATATGTAACTATAAATACTCACCCTTCGGCGCCAACGGTCATTTTGAGTGCGAGCAGCAGCTAAGGTAAGACACTTTGTTTTAAAATTACTTACCGGTAGCGGGCAGCAGTGTTTTTTTTTCTCTTCACAGAAAAGAGCAGGAGCAGCAAGGGGAAGTGACGAAGACCAGAGGGGCAGCCGAGACCCGGAAGCAGGTAGAGCGTAAGCTTACCTGGGTGGGTTTTTTTTCCCCTATAAAAGCACGCAGGAGAAGAACCTGAGGCACTACAGGGGAAGTGCCTCCCACCCGCCCTCCTCCTCGAACCTAATAATAAGACCCGTTGTGGGAAGTAGGTAAGTGCTGCATTTTGCTTGTTCTATTCTTTAGAGCCAGTTTTTTTTTAAAAAAGGTTACTTTTAGAGGGATGGCAGTGAAGGCAGTGCAATATTCCTCTTGAAACATGTAGGAGGTGACGGATGCCATGGTCATCCCTGCTGATTACATTTGCAGGAAATGCACCCATCTCCAGCTCCTCCAAGACCGTGTTAGGGGACAGTGTTAGGGAACAGGAGCTGGAGTTGGATGAACTTCGGATCATTCGGGAGGCAGAGAGGGTCATAGATCGGAGCTCTAGGGAAGTAGTAACTCCAAAGATTGCAAACAGATGGGTGACAGTGAGGGGGACTGGGAGGAAGCAGCCAGTGCAGGGACCCCCTGCAGCCATTTCCCTCAAGAACAAGTATACAGTTTTGAATACTTGTGGGGGGGGAGATGACTTACCAGGGGTAAGTAATGGGGCTCAGGCCTCTGGCACGGAGCCTGTCCCCGTTGCTCAGAAGGGAAGGGTGGAGAAGAGCAGAGCAATAGTAATTGGGGACTCAATAGTTCGGGGCACAGATAGGCGGTTTTGTGGGGGCGAGAGAGACTCACGTTTGGTATGTTGCCTCCCAGGTGCAAGGGTACGTGATGTCCAGGTCCTTAAGGGGGAGGGGGAGCAGCCTGAAGTTGTGGTCCACATTGGCACCAATGACATAGGTAGGAGGAGGGCTGAGGATGTTAGGCAGGCTTTCAGGGAGCTAGGTTGGAAGCTCAGAGTTAGAATGAACAGAGTTGTTGCCTCTGATTTGTTACCCGTGCCACGTGATAGAGAGTTGAGGAATAGGGAGAGAGAACAGTTAAATGCGTGGCTTCAGGGATGGTGCAGGAGGGAGGGATTCCGGTATTTGGATAACTGGGGTTCTTTCTGGGGAAGGTGGGACCTCTATAAACAGGATGGTCTACACCTGAACCTGAGGGGCACCAGTATCCTTGGCAGGAGGTTTGCTAGTGCTCTTGGGGGGGGGGGGGGGGGGGTTTAAACTAACTCTGCAGGGGCATGGGAACCCAGACTGTAGCTTTAGGGTGCAGGACCTGGAGTGTAGGGAGGTTAGGAATATGGCATCAATCTTAAAGGAGGGTGCCTGTAAACAGAAGAGTGGCTTGAAGTGTGTATACTTTAATGCCAGAAGTATACGAAATAAGGTAGGTGAACTTGCAGCGTGGGTTGGTACCTGCGACTTCGATGTTGTGGCTATTACGGAGACATGGCTAGATCAGGGACAGGATTGGCTGTTGCAGGTTCCAGGGTTTAAATGTTTTAGTAGGGTCAGAGGTGGGGGTAAAAGAGGGGGTGGGGGGGGTGTGGCTTTGCTTGTCAAAGATAGTATTACAGCGGTGGAAAGGAAGATGGACGAAGATTTGCCATCTGAGGTAGTTTGGGTTGAGGTTCGGAATAGGAGGGGTGAGGTCACCCTGTTAGGAGTCTTTTACAGGCCTCCTAATAGTCCTAGAATCGTTGAAGAAAGGATTGCGAAGATGATTCAGGAGAAGAGTGAAAGTAATAGGGTGGTTGTTATTGGGTCTTTAACTTTCCTGATATTGATTGGGAAAGCTATAGCTCAAGTTCGTTAGATGGGTCAGTGTTTGTCCAATGTGTGCAGGAGAGTTTCCTGACACAATATGTAGATAAGCCAACAAGAGGTGAGGCCATACTGGATTTGGTTCTGGGTAACGAACCAGGCCAGGTATTAGAACTAGAGATAGGTGAGCACTTTGGGGACAGTGACCACAATTCGGTGATTTTTACTCTAGTGATGGAGAGGGATAAGTGTGTACTACAGGGCAAGAGTTATAGCTGGGGGCAGGGAAATTGTGATGCGGTGAGGCATGACTTAGGATTTGTGGATTAGAAAAGTAGATCCCAAGGCAAGAGCGTAATTGATATGTGGAACTTGTTCAAGGAGCAACTATTGAGTGTCCTTGATAAGTGCGTACCTATCAGGCAGGGAGGAAAGGGTCGTGTGAGGGAGCCGTGGTTTAATAAGGAATTGGAATCCCTTGTTAAATGGAAGAGGGCAGCCTTTGTAAAGAGGAGGAGTGAAGGTTCAATAGGGGCGATTGAGAGTTATAAGGTAGCCCGGAAGGACCTGAAGAGAGAGCTAAGAGCAGCAAGGAGGGGACATGAAAGGTCCTTAGTTGGTAGGATTAGGGAAAACCCTAAGGCTTTCTATAGGTATGTTAGGAATAAAAGAATGACTAGGGAAGGAATAGGTCCAATCAAGGATAGTAATGGGAAGTTGTGTGTGGAGGCTGAAGAGATTGGGGAGGCACTGAATGAATACTTTTCGTCAGTATTCACACAGGAACAGGACATTGTTGTCGATATGAATACTGAGGCACGAATAAGTAGAATGGATGGCTTTGAGATATGTAGAGAAGAGGTGTTGGAAATTCTGGAAAGGGAGAAAATAGATAAGTCCCCTGGGCCTGATGGCATTTATCCTAGGATTCTCTGGGAAGCAAGGGAGGAGATTGCAGAGCCATTGGCCTTGATTTTGTGTGTCCTCTTCGTCTACAGGAGTAGTGCCAGAGGACTGGAGGCTAGCAAACGTGGTTCCCTTGTTCAAGAAGGGGAGTAGGGATAATCCTAGTAACTATAGGCCAGTGAGTCTCACTTCTGTTGTGGGCAAAGTCTTAGAGAGAATTGTAAGGGATAGGATTTATGCACATCTGGATAAGAATAATGAGATCAAGGATAGTCAGCATGGTTTTGTGAAGGGCAGGTCGTGCCTCACAAACCTTATCGAATTCTTTGAGAAGGTGACTAAGGAGGTAGATGAGGGGAAAGCGGTAGATGTGGTATATATGGATTTTAGTAAGGCGTTTGATAAGGTCCCCCATGGTAGGCTACTGCAGAAAATACAGAGATATGGCATTGAGGGTGAGTTGGAGGTTTGGATTAGGAATTGGCTGGCTGGAAGAAGACAGAAGGTAGTAGTTGATGGCAAAGGTTCATCTTGGAGTGCCGTCACTAGCGGTGTTCCGCAAGGATCTGTTTTGGGACGATTGCTGTTTGTCATTTTTATAAATGACCTGGAGGAAGGGTTAGAAGGTTGGGTGAGCAAGTTTGCGGATGATACGAAAGTCGGTGGAGTTGTAGACAGTGAGGAAGGATGTGGCAGGTTACAGCGAGATATAGAGAAGCTGCAGAGCTGGGCAGAAAGGTGGCAAATGGAGTTCAATGTAGCTAAGTGTGAGGTGATTCACTTTGGTAAGAGTAACAAAAAGATGGGGTACTGGGCTAATGGTCGGATACTTGGTAGTGTGGGATGAGCAGAGGGATCTTGGTGTCCATGTACACAGATCTTTGAAAGTTGCCACCCAGATAGATAGTGCAGTGAAGGAGGCATACGGCGTACTGGCTTTTATTGGTAGAGGAATTGAGTTCCGGAGTCCTGAGGTCATGTTGCAGTTGTATAAGACTCTGGTGCGGCCGCATCTGGAGTATTGTGTGCAGTTTTGGTTGCCATACTATAGGAAGGATGTGGAGGCACTGGAACGGGTGCAGAGGAGGTTTACCAGGATGTTGCCTGGTATGGTAGGAAGATCATATGAGAAAAGGCTGAGGCACTTGGGGTTGTTTTCATTGGAGAAAAGAAGGTTTAGGGGTGACTTGATAGAGGTGTACAAGATGATTAGGGGTTTAGATAGGGTTGACCGTGAGAACCTTTTTCCATGTATGGAGTCAGCTATTACGAGGGGGCACAGCTTTAAATTAAGGGGTGGTAGGTATAGGACAGATGTTAGGGGTAGGTTCTTTACTCAGCGAGTCGTGAGTTCATGGAATGCCCTGCCAGTAGCAGTGGTGGACTCTCCCTCTTTATGGGCATTTAAGCAGGCATTGGATAGGCATATGGAGGATAGTGGGCTAGTGTAGGTTAGATGGGCTTGGATCGGCGCAACATCGAGGGCCAAATGGCCTGTAATGCGCTGTATTCTGCTATGTTCTATGTTCTAATCTAGACTACTCCTGTTCCTATGTTCTCTTGGTAGATATTTTGCTACCAACCTGTTCAGACAGGTTGGGATTCACTGCTCGAGCAGATGGGACTTGAACATGGGCTCTGACTCAGACATGGCCAATGCATCGCAGAAGCTGTAGCTATTTCCCTTTTATATCTACTGGGGCATTTAATCATTTAACCCAATCACCTGATTAGCTACACATATTAGCCGTACCATTTATAAGGTCACCAGTTTACTGTGACAATCAGTGCAGCATATTACTCTTCTAGAAAACTGTCATTTCATAAGTCAATTTTGGCATATTATACACTATACAAGTCACAAATCATGCATTCCTGGAATTCAGTTTCATAACCTGCATGTCCAAAATTCAGTAGTGCATAGATGACCAACACAGAAAACAGACCAACATGCAGGGATAGAATTGAAAGTCATGGCTGAAAATGGTATAAATCTAACAACGGAGTCCCACAAAATGGAATACTGATGAAGGTACTGACATAGTCAGCTGCATCAACATACATATGGTTTTTCAGACACAGGACGATTTAAGCAATTGCTTAATGAAAGGGAAGGGAGAAAGAGCAATAAAAAGTGAAGACCTACGAATGTGAATTAAAGCCAGGAAGATCAACACTCAAGTGATACACTGACCTCCAAAGTTCTGTTAACAGCATCTTCCAAACCTGTAACTATTACTACTTAAAAAGACAAGTGTACTGCACCACCATGTTGTTCCCTTCCAAACCCCACACCATTCTTAAACTAAATTCTTTTACTGATGAATCAAAATCCTGGAACTCTCATCTGACAAAACTGTGGGGTACCTTTGCCTCATGAACTTCAGCAGCTCACCAATATCTTCAAGGGTAATAAGAATTGGGCAATAAATCCTTGTCAAACCTGCTACATCAACACCTCATGAAAGCATTTTCAGAAGAGCTAATTACAATTAATGATCAAAGGCAACTTTACATATTTACAACAGGAGAACTCAGATTCAAAAAGTACTGCAAGCAGCTTGGAGATGTTTAGACCATTAAATAAGTGAAAGGCACATGACAGCATTATCACAATATTTGCTGCAGTATTAGCATAAACAGATTTGTTTTATACTTTAGATACAAAAGGGTATATTTCAGGTCGGTCCATATGGTGGAATTCAATACATCTGAAGTAGTGTGTCTAATAGAGACATGGAAGGCAAGGAGGGATAAATGCTAACAGTCTGAAAAAATACAATTCGTTATTTTAGAAAGAGCAGACTTACCTATGTATATTCAAAAGCAACGAGGAGAACAGTATCATGGCTCATTTGGTAAAACTCACACCCAAGTTAGCAACCTGTTAGGGTGCAAAAATCTTAGCTGACCTTCCAGAACAGTCCCAGGAGGTTCTATGCTTGCCATGCTATCCGTTTTCAACAGGTTTCATAGAGACATAGAAGATGGAGCAGGAGGTGGCCATTCAGCCCTTTGAACCTGCTCCTCCATTCATCACGATCATGGCTGATCATCCAAATCAATAGCCTAATCCTGCTTTCTCCCCATAACCTTTGATCCCATTTACCACATGTACTACAGCTAGCTGCCTCTTGAAAACATTCAATACATCCACAGACACTCTGTGCTTTGGGTGAAGAAATGTCTTCTCTGTCCTAAATGGTCCACCCCGAATCAGGAACATCTTCCCTATCAAGTCCTGTCAGAATTTTATAAGTCTGAGTCTCCATTTGGTCCCTCAGATAGAAATAGAAGATCCAATGATACCACTTATAGTGCCAAGGACCCATGTTCAATTCAAGTTTTGGGTAACTGTGTGGTGTTTGCATGTTCTCCCCATGTCGGAGTGAGTTTCCATCAAATGCTCTTTTAGAGCATGGGAGGAAATCAAAGTGCAAATTAGGTCAATTGGCTATGCTAAGTTGCCCATGTCCAGCGATGTGCAGGCTAGTGGATTAACCATGCTAAACATTGGGATAGGCTGGGGTGCTCTTCAGAGAGATCAGTGCAAACTGTGGGCCAAATGGCATCTTTTTGCAACTGTAGGGTTTTTTTTAAGCTGTAACTAGCTATTAATAGCTAATAAACATTACTGTTTTTCAAGATTGGATTGAGAAAGGGAAATTCTAGGCTGAGAAGCATAAGAAAGCTTGAAATGCTACATTAAGCAAATGAGTATTATTTAGAAACAAGGAAAATCTAAAAAATCTGATAACATTATGAAAAATGTATAAACATGCAAAAATTGAACACAAAAGATAATTAAAACACAGTACTTTGAAGGAAAATGTTTATTACCTGAAAATTTTCATTAGTTATCACGAGGGCATTTTTTCCCTCCAATGTGAATCAGCAGTAAAGAGTTCAACAAAGCTAAAAAGTTACAAGAATTGCAGAGAGAAAGACAGTAAATAGTTGGATAATTCTAAAATATTTAGAAAATATATTCAACTATTTGGCAGAAGATAACATTGTAGAAAAGGATAATATTAAGAAGTTAATCTTTCAGAAACAAAGCTCTAAGGATAATGTTTTATTAGTAAAAGATATCCAGTAATTAAAAAGAGTCTTTTAGAAACAGGATTCTAAAATGAATTGATTACACAACTTAAAACACTGAACAGGATAATCAACTCGATGCAAAAGTACAGATAAGCATAGATAGGCCATTCAGCCAAGTTTACTCTACCATTCAACACAATCATGGCTGATCTGACTCAACTCAAATCCCTGCACCTATACCCAAATCCTCACTGCCTGCTGGACCTGCATGCTTACTTTCAGCAACTGGTGGACAAGGACACCAAAGGTGTCATTGCACCTCTCCTTTTCCCAAACTATCATGCCAATAACCTGTCTTCCTGCTACTGAAGTGGATAACCTCATTTATCCAAGTTATAATTCATCTACCACGTAATATCAAACTGCTCCAGGATTGAAGAAATCCATAAAAACAGATCAATTCCCTTACCTTATAAACCCAATTGTATATTATAGGAAAAAACAAAAATGTATAAAATTGGAGTAGGCTATTCAGCCCTTACAACTGCTCTGCTATTCAATATGATCATAGCTGAGCATTCAACTCCGTACTCTGCGCCTGCTTTTCTTATAGCCTTAGATCTCTAAATTACCTCCCAAAAAAAGAGAGCAGCCTGTTACAGCCACAAATGTTTCCCAACCTCCATCTTGGATGACCCAGAATTCTTCAGTTATTGGTTAGGCCACTTGGAGTATTGCATGCAATTCTGGTCTCCATCCTATTGGAAGGATGTTGTGAAACTTGAAATGCTTCAGAAAAAAATTACAAGGATGTTGCCAGGATTGGAGGATTTGAGCTATAGGCAGACGTTGAATAGGCTAGGGCTGTTTTCCATGGAGCAGAAGCTGAGGGGTGACCTTACAGAAGTTTATAAAATCATGGATAGGATAAATAGGGTGAGGGAGTCCAGAACTAGAGTGCATAGTTTAAGGGGGAAAGATATAAAAGAGACCTTAGGGGCATCTTTTTCACGCAGAGGTACGTGTATGAAATGATCTGCTAGAGGAAGTGGAGGAGACTAGTACAATTGCAACATTTAAAAAGGCATCTGGACGGGTACATGAATAGGAGGGGTTTGGAGGGATATGAGCCGGGTTCTGGCAGGTGGGATTAGATTGGGCTGGGATATCTGGTCGGCATGGAAAAGTCGGACTGAAGGGTCTGTTTCTGTGCTGTACATCTATGACTCTATATCCCCAAGAACTAAGCACTGTAGGGATTCTATTCTAATTCTTCCTTAAATCCATTTGATGTTTTGGCTTCAACGGTCTTCTGCTGCAGAGAATTTGATGGGGTCATGACTCTCTAGGCAAAGAAATTCCTTATCTCAGTCCTAAATGGCCTAAGCCATACCCTTGGAGTCATCCTGGTTCTGGATTCCAGGTCATCAGGAACATTCCTTCTGCATTGACTATGTCCAATTATTTAGAATTTTATAGGTTTCTAGGATATATCCCTCATTCTTCTAAGATCTGAAAAGTCCTAACTAATCCAGTCTCCACAGACTTACAGACAATAGACAAAATCGACAATAGGTGCAGCAGTAGGCCATTCAGCTCTCTGAGCCAGCACCACCATTCATTATGATTATGGTTGATCATCCACAGTCAGTATCCTGTTCCTGCCTTAGCCCCATACCCCTTAATTTCACTATCTTTAAGAGCTACTTCCATCTCTTTCTTGAAAGTATCCAGAGACTTGGCCTCCACTGCCTTCTGGGGCAGAGCATTCCATATATCCACCACTCCCTGGGTGAAGAAATTTCTCCTCATCTCTGTTCTAAATGGCCTACCCCTTATTTTTAAACTGTCCTCTGGTTCTGGACTCATCCGTCAGCAGAAACAGGATTCTTGCCTCCAGTGTCCAATCCTTTAATAATCTTGTACATCTCAATCAGATCTCCTCTCACCCTTCTAAATTCAAGTGTATACAAGCCCAGTTACTCTAATCTTTTAACATGTGAAGTCCCGCCATTCTGGGAATTGACCTTGTGAACCTACACTGCACTCCCTCATTAATCCTTCCTCAAATTTGGAGGCCAAAACTGCACAAAATACTCCTGGTGCGGTCTCACCAGGGCCCTGTACAGCTGCAGAAGGACTTCTTTGCTCCTATACTCAATCCCTCTTATTAGGAAGGCCAGCATGCTATTAGCTTTCTTCACTGCCTGCTGTACCTGCATGCTTGCTTTCATTGACTGATGTAGAAGAATGCCTAGATCTCGTTGTACTTCTCCTTTACCTAACTTGACTCCATTTAGATAGTAATCTGCCTTCCTGTTCTTGCCAAAGTGGATAACCACACATTTATCCACATTAAACTGGATCTGCCATGCATCCATCCACTCACCCAGCCTGTCCAAGTCACCCTATATTCTCATAACATCCTCCTCACATTTCAACCTGCCACCCAGCTTTGTGTCATCAGCAAATTTGCTCATATCACTTTTAATACCTTCATCTATATCATTAATGTAAACAGCTGCAGTCCCAGCATCAAACCTTGTGGTACCCCACTGGTCACCTCCTACCATTCCGAAAGGGACCAGTTTATCATTACTCTTTGCTTCCTGTCAGCCAGCCAATTTTTAATTCAAGTCAGTATTTTTCCCCCAATACCATGTGCCCTAATTTTGCTCACTAATCTCCTATGTGGGACTTTATCAAAAGGCTTTCTGAAAGCCCAGGTACACTACATCCACTGGCTTTCCCTTGTCCACCTTCATAGTTACATCCTCAAAAAATTCCAGAAGATTAGTCAAGCATAATTTCCCCTTCGTAAATCCGTGCTGATTCTGACCTATCCTGTTACTGCTCTCCAAATGAGTCATAATTTCATCTTAAACAATTGACTCCAGCATCTTTCCCACCACTAACACCAGGCTAACCTATCTATAATTCAGTTTTCTCTCCCCCTCTGCAGGAACTGATCCTGACTCTATAGAGCATTGGAAAATGATTACCAATGCGTCCACTATTTCTAGAGCCACCTCAAGTACCCTGGGACATAGACCATCAGGTCCCGGGGACTTATCAGCCTTCAGACCTAACAGTCTATCCTACACCATTTCCTACCTAATATAAATTCCCTTCATTTCATTCATTACCCTACATCCTTTAGCCAGTATTACATCTGGGAGATTGCTTGTGTATTCCCCAGTGAAGACAGATCCACAGTACCTATTCAACTCTTCTGCCATTTTCTTGTTGCCCATAATAAATTCACCAGTTTGTGTCTTCAAGGACCCAATTTTAGTCTTAACCACTTTTTTTTCCATTTCACATACCTAAAAAAAGTTTTTCATATCCTCCTTTATATTTTTGGCCAGTTTGCCTTCGTACCTCATTTTTTCTCTGCATATTGCCTTTTTAATTATCCTCTGTTGCTCTTTAAAAGTTTCCCAGTCGTGCAGATTCCCGCTCATTTTTGCTATGTTATACTTTTTTTTATTTATATAGTCCTTAAATACCCTCAGGATCTTTCTCCCTCTCTGGAATGAACTGATCCTGCACTTTCTGCATTATATTGAGAAATACCTGCCATTGTTGTTCCACTGCCATCCCTGCTAGGATATTGAACCATTGAACTTTGGCCAGCTCCTCCTAAATAGCTCCATAGTTCCCTTTGGTTCAACTGCAATACTGAGACTTCCAATTTTCCCTTCTCCCTCTCAAATTGCAGTTTAAAACTTATCATATTGTGGTTACTACCTTCTAATGGCTCCTTTACTTCAAGGTCCCTGATCAAATCTTGTTTGTTGCACAACACCAGGTCCAGAATTGCCTTCTCCCTGGAAGGCTCCAGTATAAGCTGTTTTAAGAATCCATCTTGGAGGCATTCCACAAACTTCCTTTCTTGGGGTCCAGTATCATCAGATTCTCCCAGTCTACCTGCATGTTGAAATCCCCCATAACAACTGTAGTAATACCTTTGTGACAGGCCGATTTCAACTCCTTATTTAACTTATGCTCTACATCCAGACTACTGTTTGGGGGCCTGTGGATAATTCCTATTAGGGTCTTTCTACCCTTAGAATGTCAGCTCTATCCATACTGTTTCTACATCTCCTGATTCTATGTTCCCTCCTCGCAAGGGACTGAAGATCATTCCTCACCAAGAGGGCCACCCCACCACCTCTGCCCATCAGTCTGTCCTTTCAATATTGCCTTGAATATGCATTTCCCAGTCCTTGTCCACTTGAAGCCATGTCTCAGTTATCCCTACAACAGCGTACCTGCCAATTTCCAACTGAGCCTCTAGCTCATCCACCTTGTTTCTTATGCTTCATGCATTCACATATAATAATCTTAATTTGTTACTCCCCTCACCCTTCCGATCAATCCTTATTTCACTTGAACCATACTGTATGATCCCTTCAGTTTTCTGTTCCATTGATTCAGTTGTCTCTCAACTTCTCTTATTCTCACTTTAGCTTCCTTCTTAAATTTCCAGTTGTCCCCTCCCCCACATCGGTGTTGCAGTGGCAAACCTGCCTGCCAGAATGCTGGTCCCTCACCTATTAAGGTGCAACCCGTCCCTCAATTATCCTTACTGCAAAACATACCCTAGTGATCCAAGAATTTAAATCTTTGCTTCCTGCACCACATATTCAAGTCCATTATCTCCCTATTCCTGCCCTCTTCAGCCCAAGGTGATGTCAGTGACGTCCTGGATTCTGGCATTTTGTAGGCAACACCATCCTCAAATCCCACCTGTTGCCGCAGAAGCCTCTTTCAGTCCCTCTCACTATGGAGTCCCCTATTACCACAGCTCTGCATGTCGTCTGACTCCATGGCTCCACCTCCATGCCAACTTTCAATTGGCAAACCCGTCTGCCTCTCAGACTGGCATTGTCATCTGTCTCGACAGTTTCCAAGAGATTCAACCTGTTCACGAGGGGTCTTGCCCCGGGGTCTCTTGTACTTGAATCATCTCTTCCTTCCTCATAGTCAGTTCCCTTCTTCTCTCTTCTGTTATGCTATGTATTGACCTCACTGAAGGTCCCATCCAAAAAATTCTCATTCTCTTGGATGAGCCAGAGATCCTCTAGTTCTTTCTTCAGTGCTGCAACATACTCCTTCTGAAGCTGAAGGTGTACACACTTTCCACAGCTATAGGAGCCAGAGACACCAGTGTCTCCCACATCATGCACGCAGCACACTTCAGTCCTGCCAGCCCAGGAAGCAGTCTGATAAACCTTTGTTGCATTCCCTCCATAACAAGAGCTCAGATAAGGAGGCAAAAATTGCAGATCACACTCGCTATGAAGGCCAACATATTATTTACCATCTTCACTACCTGATGCAACTGATACTTTCAGCAACTGGTGTACAAGGACACCCAGGTCGAATTGCACCTCTTTTCTCAATCTATTATTTGATAAGCTGCCTTAATGCTTCTAATACCAAAGTGTATAACCTTTCATTTATCCACAGTACATTAAACTGCCACACATTTGCTGATTCACTCAATTTGTCATTTCAACACTGACATCTCTGCATCCTCTTGATAGTTCACTCTACCACCCACCTTTGTCTGTCAGTAACAGGAATAGGCCATTCAGCCAGTTGATGCCCGTTCTACCATACAATGGTTGATTTATGGCTTAACTCCACATATCTGCCTTTTGCCCATATTCCTTGATGTGCTTGCTTAAACATTTAGGCAAAAGGGAGGACTAAAGATGCTAGAGATCAGAGTCAAAGATTCGAGTGGTGCTGGAAAAGCACAGCAGCTCAGGCAGCATCCAAGGAGCAGGAAAATCGGCGTTTTGGGCAAAAGCCCTTTATCAGATTCAGGGCTTTTGCCCGAAACAGATTTTCCTGCTCCTTGGATGCTGCCTGACCTGCTGCGCTTTTCCAGCACCACTCGAATCTTACTTAAATAGCCTCAGGATTAAAACTTCCATATTATTTTAATTATAGTCATAGAGATGTACAGCATGGAAACAGACCCTTTGGTCCAACCCGTCCATGCCGACCAGATATCCCAACCAATCTAGTCCCACCGCCAGCACCCGGCCCATATCCCTCCAAACCCTTCCTATTTATATACCCATCCAAATGCCTCTTAAACGTTGCAATTTTACTAGCCTCCACCATTTCCTCTGGCAGCATCTTTCCATACACTTACCACCCTCTGCATGAAAAAGTTGCCCTTTAGGTCTCTTATCTTTCCCCTCTCACCCTAAACCTATGCCCTCTACTTCTGGACTCCCCCACCCCAGGGAAAAGACTTTGTCTATTTATCCTATCCATGCGCCTCATGATTTTATAAACTACTTATAAGGTCACCCCATAGCCTCCGATGCTCCAGGGAAAACAGCCCCAGCCTGTTTAGCCTCTCCAGATAGCTCAAATCCTCCAACCCTGGCTACATCCTTAGAAATCTTTACTGAACCCTTTCAAGTTTTACAACATCTTTCCGATAGGAAGGAGACCAGAATTGCACGCAATATTCCAACAGTGTGTCACTCTCAATCTTAATGAAGAATTCTGCTTTATTATGATCTTGCACTACAATGTTGCAAATTAATCCTCATAATACAATATCCAGTCTAGGAGGCTTGCTCTCTAGTTGGTTCAACATACTGTTCAAGGAAACCATCTCTCATACATTCCAGGAAATCCTGCTCCATCATATTATCAGTTTGGTTCATCCAGTTAGTATGTAGATTGAATTCACCCATAATAACTGCTGTACTCTTACTGCATGCATCTCCAATTTCCTGTTTGATACAGACTCCAACATCACAACTTCTGTTTGATGGTCTGCACACTTCATGCTCCCCCTTACTACTGTATTAATTTCTTCCTTAACCAGCCATCTCCCTTCCCATCTATCTTTCCTGAAAATTGAATAACCATGGATGCTGAGTTCTCATCTTTGGTCACTCTGGAGCCAAGTCTCTGTGATGCGAAATAAATTATATCCACTAATAACTGTTAGCACAGTTGCATCCACCTTCCTTCAAATGCAGCTCACATTGAGACACAGAGCCCTCAGGCTCAATTGGTTTTGGACATTTATGGCCCTTTCACTATTGTTGTGAAATGTGAGGAGAAAGTGAGGACTGCAGATGCTGAAGATCAGAGCTGAAAATGTGTTGCTGGAAAAGCGCAGGAGGTCAGGCAGCAACCAAGGAACAGCAACCATCCTGTTCCTTGGATGCTGCTTGACCTGCTGCGCTTTTCCAGCAACATATTTTCAGCTGTTGTGAAATGTGACCCTTGTTGATTTGGGTCTTTGGTTTTTCTGCCTTCCACATTTCCCCTTACTGTCCTTTGTTTTTGTACCCACTTTACTTCCCACATTTGTTCCGATCCCCAGACATGTTAGGATAAATCCTCCCCAATAGCACGAGCAAACACCCCAACTGGTTCCAGTCCTGCCCAAGTGTAGACCGCCTGGTTTGTATTTGTCTCACATCCCCCAAAACCAGTTCCAATGTCCCAGGAATCTGAATCCCTTCCTCTCGTAATACGCTTCAATTCATATATTCACCTTCGCTTTCCTGCCATTCCTACTCTGACTCGCGTGTGGGAGTGGTAGCAATCCCGAGATTACCACCTTTGAGTTCCTACATTTTAGTTTAACTCCTACCACTCTAAATTCAGCTTGTAGGACCTCTTCCTTTTTTCTAAAACCTATTAAACGAAGTCTCATGTATATGTTAACCTTCGTTTAACCCCGAGGGCTCCCAGCCTCATTCCTGATAAAGGGCTTTTGCCCGAAACGTCGATTTTTCTGCTCCGCAGATGCTGCCTGACCTGCCGTGCTTTTCCAGCACCACTCTAATCTAGACTTCGTTTAATAGAACATGCTCTCTACTTGGTTTCATGTGCCGCTCCAAGAAATTTTGTCAAAAGCATTTTATGAACTATTTATCTAGGTTATTGTCAATTTGAATCTAATTTATGTGAAGTTGAAAATTACCCATGTTTGTCATCCCTTCATAAGAACCCAATGTGTTTTATGTATTTATCCTAATGGTGATTAATGCCTGGAGACCACTTCCACTAGCAATTCAGTACATTTCCTGGTCTCCTGAACCAAGTTCATCTCTAACTTTTGCAACAATGACATCTCTGATCATCAGCACAATCCCCTCAACCTTTATCCATTTGCTATTCTTCTTGAATGACAGGTACCTCAAATCAGAACAGTTCTCATAATTCTGATCCAGACCTCCACAGCCACAATCAAATAATTTCATTTACTTCGATGTATGTAGTCAATTCATTTACCTTCTAATCAATATTACGTGCATCCAGATACAGAATTTCTAGTTGTCTCTTTTGTAAAATCCAAGTCTTGGCACTTGGTGGCATCCACGTAACAGAACACAAAGCCTACAATTCGGATCTTCATTTCAGATTTAATAGTGTACTGTCCCACCATGTGGAACTGAGTTTCAAACATCTACCATGCTGTGTGCAGAAGTGCTTCCTAACATCTCTCCTGAATGGTCTAGCCCTAGCTCTCAGAATGTCCTCTAATTTTAGAATCCATAATAAGTCAAAACAAGGTAGATAAAACTGGCTTTTCCTGTTCATATCTTGACTTCAATCAGATCACCCCTTAATCTTCTGAATGGTTAGCCTAATTTGCATAATCTCAATTTAACCCCTGAAGTCCAAATATCATTCTTGTAAATGTATATTGTACTCCAACCAATATAATATCCTCTCTAAAGTAGTGTCCAGATTTACTCATAGTATTCTAAGTGGGGCCTAATCCTGTCCTTATATTACAGTCCTCTAAAACATGACAGTTTTAGCTGCATTTATTTTCTATATCTGTTCATGGCATTTTAAATATGAACCTTTAAAGATGGTACCTGAACCTTCAACCCTTGGGACATCCAATGTCTTTAATTTCATTCTGAAAAGTGCCCTGATCTACCTTTTATTCCCTATCCAAAATGGATAAACTCACTTGCTTACATTGAACTCCATCTGACAGTTTTGCCCATTTATCTGACACATCAACATCGACAATGCTACCTGACTTTGTCATCAGCAAATAGGCATATATCACTTGCTATGCTATTATCCAAGTTATTAATAATGTGACTAGTTAGGTCATCAGCAAACTGCAAGATATTATATTTAGTTCCCTCAGCTAAACCAATAGCTGGAGTCCTAGCATTGAATCCTGCAGTATCTCACTAGTCACCATCTATCACTTGAAAAATGGCTCAAGAGTTCATACTTTGTTTTTTGTCTGCCAACCAGCTCTCTATCCATGTTCATACACTACCCTCAATCCTACATGCTTCAATTTTACATGCTAATCTCTGTGGATCCATACCCCTTCAACTCTAATTCCATCAAAAAATTCCAGTAGATTTGGCAAGCATATTTCCCTTTCCTAAATCCATGCTGACTATCCAACCTTGTCACTGCTTCCCAAGTGCTCTTCCACTGAATCTTTCAGAATGAACTTAAATTTTCTCTTTGGATGGCAGGCTAACCAATCTAATTTCCTGCTTTCTCACTGCATCCTATTTTCAATAATGGGATTATAATAGTTACACACCAACCATAGGAGCGCTCCAGAGTCTACAGAATCTTGAAATGCACCCACTACTTCTAGAGCCACTTCCTTAAATACTCTGGAATATAGATCATCAGGCCATAGTCTAATCTAATCAATTTTGACATAATTTCTATACTAATTCAGATAATGTTTAAAATGGACAGAATAAAAGAGATACAGAACTTTGATAACATGGTAGCAGCATTTGACAACTTCTTTAAATCAGGTACTAACCATAAAAATGGAGAAAACAGGATTTTAATGAAGATTAGATTACATTACATTAGATTAGATTACATTACAGTGTAGAAACAGGCCCTTCGGCCCAACAAGTCCACACCGACCTGCCGAAGCGCAACACACCCATACCCCTACATTTACCCCTTACCTAACACTACGGGCAATTTAGCATGGCCAATTCACCTGACCTGCACATCTTTGGACTGTGGGAGGAAACCGGAGCACCCGGAGGAAACCCACGCAGACACGGGGAGAACATGCAAACTCCACACAGTCAGTCACCTGAGGCGGGAATTGAACCCAGGTCTCCAGCGCTGAGAGGCAGCAGTGCTAACCACTGTGCCACCGTGCCGCCCACAAGACTACTCCTTCCTGGAAAACCTGACAACTTTAAATGATCTTTTATACAATTGATTATGGCGATTTACAATCAGAACTAATTCAAGAAATATTAGACTTTCATTCATCTCACCCAACTAAGTATAATCAGAGGAACTCACATTGGAAAGAACTATCTGGATAGTGGAAAAGCTGAAATTCAAAAAAACAGCTCGAGGTGGTTATGGGAACACAAAACTCACCTAGCTCAAGGTGATAATCAGCCGTTACCAACTTTCTACAGTATAACAATATCAAACATCACTGGATAGACCAATTCAAATTCCTTAAACCCTTTGATGCTTGAAGTTACTATTGCAGTTATGGAGTTTAAAAAATTAGAAACAAACTTTATTAAGTTTGATTATGCCAATGAAACTTCTGTAAGAACGTGGGAGACTAAGTAGGAGTCAAAACCACCAGTGAATCACAATTAAATAACATTAATGTATACAAAGAGGTTACTACCTTAAAACATCCATCTTTGGAAGAAAAGCTAGATTACTAATACAAGGATGATATACCATCTTTGGAACAAAGAAATCACTTCTCTTAGGAATAATAGGCAAGTCATCTATGCCAGATATAACCCAGATCATACAAGTTAAAAGTAATTCAAAGTGATTCACTTGACACCAGGGATAATCTTGGGCAAACAGAATCAAAACTATAATCGCCTAAATGTGGGGTACTCACAGCACATTATTCAAAGTCAAAAATAACACTGTCAGTACTTGAGGGACCTATAACTACAGTAGCTTCTCATTCTTGAGAAAAACATTATGCACATGGTATCATTAGCTTTAGACTAACACCAGCAAGACAACTGTTGGCAGTCAGTCAATCTACCCACTATAAGAATTGAGGCCCAATTGAGTTGTCCATTGCTGATGAATGTGTCAAGAAATTAAGAGTATTTGACATTTTTAAGAGCTGTACTGGTGCTGAAGCAATTTTGTGATTTGACTGTCCACCACCACTCATCTCAGGTTGGGAGCCTTCTCATTGTACAGTGCACAGCCTGTAGGAGGAGAGCAAAGTGCATCTTACTGATCAGTTCTGGAGCTAGTCTCATCTACAGTGTCAACCAAGCCCAAGAGTGTGTCACTACTTCTGCCTCAGACTGAGGGATCCAAGAGCTCTGCCATCATACTCTAGCCACACAACATAGAAGAGAATCTATCCTTCTTCTGGTAAATAGCAGTCTTTAAGTATTTACATTATATGGGTAGGGAAGTATGAGGCAGCACTCCTCATGCCCTGTAGACTCTATCCTAGTTCCAAGTGTGCTCCTGTATATCAGCAGGCATCACAAATGACACATCCTATTCATTAGCATAATGGATTTGCCTATAATCCCACAGCAGCTACAAGAGTCTTTTCTAATTAGTAACAGTGGACACGCTCCTGAGGCTAGAGTGCTGAAAGGACCTCAGGGTTCTCTTCCCTCAGAGTTGTAAACTCAGTTTCAAATATTTATCCAATTTTCTTTTATAAGATGTGACATCTGTCTTAATCACTTGCTGTGATAAGTAATCATGCTCCAAAAATGCCTTGCTTTCCTTATTCTGAAATGCTGCCCTCACTTTTAAGGATTTTTTAAAGCAATGGCCCTTTCCTCAACTTGACAACTACCTTTCTATTGAAATATTTCCTGACTAAAAAAAGAGCTAAACCTGTGATCCACTGGTAATAGATTTAGCACCTCAAGTCACTCTGCATAGTTTGCACCCTCTGGCATCATGTTAATAAACTTATTTTTTATGCCTCTGTTTTTGATAGCCTATCATATCCAAGATATTATACAGTACTGTAGGATTAACTGGGTCAGAAATGACAAACATGGGGTAAACAGCCTTTCCCAAACTTTGTTTAATAAAAAATGGTGTCTTTTTAGTCTTCTATTCATTGGAAAATGTGTCAGGGCCCAAAGTCTTTCTTCCAATTCCTGACATCACCCTAGTGAACCTACACACACTATAGCTTCAATATCCTTTCTATAATAGGTACACTGAACTGCAGCCTACCAAGGGTTTATGCAAATTAATCATTCTATCTTTATTCTTGTTCTTACTTATATAAAACTGAAAATTGATGTTGACTTATTTGTGGTTTGATCCATGCGAATGTTGAAGGAACCACTATTTAATCAAAGCCTTTGTTCATCTACCTTCAAAATCTTTCCAACAAAACTATTCATATTTCTCCTAATATATACACAAAATTAGCCAAATTAAAATCACATCTGTGCTTATGCAGTCATTTCAAAGGGACTGTATTAAAATGTATGGAAATTTGCATTTACCTTCATAACTTGATTTTTTTGAAACACCATAAAGTATGCATTGGGATCCACATGAATGCAAATCATATGTTGAAGCCTCATGTTAATTGAGTTAGCACCATACCAAATTATAAAAAAGAATTTTGAACAAATATGCTACATCATATATCAGCATCTTTGTTTCATTTTAGCTTCCTGCTGTCATGCTCAAAAAGCCAATCTTACTAGATTATATGGCGATGTAATGACAAACTTACCACATTTGGTTTTATGTATGAGCTGACAGGAAAATAGTTAGACTCATGGAGTGGAATCAGAGTTGCTAAATGCCCAAAATAATACAACTTTAAAATACCAAGCCCAAAGATAATGCAAGTTTTTTGTTCTTTGTCATTTTTAAGAAAAAGTGACACCTGTGAAACAGAATACAGGTAAAAAATGATATTTGTAAGTGATGAAATCTGATTTCCAAAGGAAAACAACTTATTCCAGATAGGATCATTTCATTGAATTTTGTTAAAAGATACATATTTCACAGTGACATGTACAACCTTCAAATCCAACAAACTGGGGATGATATTTGTAATTGAGAACAGCCATGACAGTTCAACAACACATGCCTGCCAGTTCCAAGGCATTAGGCAAGATTTCAAGGACCATTGAATCTCCTGTTCTCATGGCTCGAGTCACCATACCACAGTACATGTGATGATGTTAATTTCAGTTTAAAGTGTTGTTCAAGCATTTAAAATAGCACCATGAAAGAGTCATTTCGCTGAGTTTTGCCAACTTAGAAGTCACTAAATGCTAAAATTATTAATTAATGCTCAATATATTTTAAGCATTTAATCTCAAATCTATAAATCATGCTGATGCCACGTACAAATTAATATCTTGAGGCAGACGTCATAGAGATAGAGAGAGACAAGTGTGTAGCATGTCAAAAGAGACACACCAACTCTGTATGCACAAGTCCACACTGAGGAATTGCTGGACATGTGGCGCCATGTACAAGGTTTTGTTTTTCAAATAAGTGCATTCATTTAAAGCATCAAGTGCATCATAATTTGATCTGAAGTTTGTGCTGAAATGAAGCTATTATGAATAAGAAATTTACAACTTTAACTTTTTATTTTACATATTAGACTTTGAAGCTAACACTTCCCAAAATGATTAACAGGATTTCCAATACTGATTTTATTTTCTGCTGAAAACTATATGAAAACTACAGTGCCGGTGCAAAATATAAATCTTAGTGATTTGCTATATGCTTTAGAATTTTGCATCGAGTCTTAAACATATTAAAGCTTAGACTTTAAAACTTAAGTGTAGGTTTTAATCTGGTACATGTCATTAATCCCAATTGACAAGTATATGCAGTAGTATGAATCAGAAATGACCCAATGAAAATGGGTACTTTTAAGAAATACGGTTAAATTGTAGTTTTGTATGAATCAAATCTACAGTTATCTTACCATTTAATTATCTTAATCTTGGTTTATTCAAATACACTCGACTGAATCAAATTACCATCCAAGGGGTTCGGCACCTCTCCCACCCGATCTAAACAAAATTATTTAAATAAAGTATTTAGATTGGATAAACAAATCCTACCTTTAAAAAGGACCGAAATAGGAAAGCGCACGAGCAGTTGCTCATATCTGATGAAAGCTTTCCGCTGAAGTCGCAACTAACAATCCAAAAACATCAGGCACAAGAACTCCAACCTGCCTGTGCTATTATAATGCATTGCAGGCGCTACCACGGTAACAGGAAAAAAAAGCGAGGCAGCTGCCAAGATTAGTTCTTTAGACTTCAAGGAGTCCAAAATCAGTGTAGAGTAGAAAAAGACAAGATATTCAGTGCAAGCTCTTATGTTGTCCATTCGCTCAAGGCTACACAAGTCACTGCCGAGTTTCAGCTTTACAACTTTAAAATTTGCAGTTACAGCAGCGAGAAAGAATTCAGTCTTTCCAGATAAGAAACCAAACGGATATGCTTGAAAAAGGGTGTGTACGGGGAGGGGGAGGGAGGTAAGGGGAGAAGTGTGATGTGACATACATATGGAATGAGCATTAGAACAATACTGGCAGACCAGCCAGCCAACAGCACTCTGGGCAGCTGTATTCAGAAACTGAACCTCACTGCACTGGCAGGGAAAGAGAAAAAAGTTACCAAGGTCAAATAAACGAAAAAGACAAAAGGATTCTGTCGCACATTCTAAGTAAAAACTCACCAGAGCTCTGCCACACGGACAGAAGCTGCTCACATTCATAAAGATTAACAGAGTTTGACTATAAGACAGTGCTGCTCTTAGCTTTAAGGTTTTTATTTTGCTGAGCATTTAAGTCCCAAGAGTTTTCAATTCCAGTTGGACCCAATTAACACCATGACCAGTCACCCCCTCCTGGCTATCTTCTTTTCATGAACAATGTATTTCATCTTTCTGCTTGACAAAGACAGTTTAAGATTCGTAAATTACCAACCAGTTTTTATTCGAAAGACACTCATTTCATTGTTCTAAAACCTACATTGAAGCATCGTGCAGGACAAGTGATTTATGAAGTTAAACATCTCAATCCACATATAAAAGATTGTAACATACCTTTAACCATTCTTAACCTGCAGGAAAAAACACTTTCACTGGTGATTAAAGAAGGCAACCAATACGTGCAATAGAATCTTTGCAACGCAGGATGTGTGCGTGAAATGTAACCAGGGAACCACGAGGGTTAAATTAACAAGTCTTATTAGGCAATGCAGCCTAAGGGCATGTTCAAATAAATTCCCCTCCCCCTTTCTAATACAGCCAGTGCTCTGGCTTGCTAACAGCTTTAACATTCCCTGAAACCCATAATGAGCATCAACCACAGCCTGTTCAGCAGAGCTTGTTAAAGACAATAACTGGTAGTGAATGGCCAGATACACATTTGAATGTGACAAGATAGGAAGCCACGAGCTCCGCCCTCCAGGCATGCTTTGAGATTACACTGGAATATCGGACGCTCTCAGTCAATTTATCAATGGAAGTGCACAGTTGTTTTGGACCTATTTGTTTAAGATCGGTTTGAAATAAAAGTGGAAATAAATTGGACGATTATCAATTGCAACAGATATCCGAAAGAGAACATTAAAGAAATATATTAGAATTAACAATAAAAATAATTTGCACTTGCGTAGCATGCAAGGGAACTCGGTGTGAAAGCGCGGTTTATAATTAAAGTAAAACCAATCTGGTATAAGCGCTCCATGACAGGTAATCCTTCTCGTGAGCAAGTCCTTCATAAATCATGAGTGCTTTAATGTACATGCCGTGTGTACGCGCAGTAAAGGAGACAGAGGACATCTAAAACAGAGAAAGAAATAACTCTTCCCCCTTTCCCCTCCCCACGTCTAAATGGTACTCCATTGTTCATTCCCCATTGATTTGTTGCAAGGTGCAAAGGAATTTGAATCATCTACTCCTGTTTTGTTATATATGTCAATAATTTGGAGAATTTAAAGATAGAGATACGAAATGCATTGTTTTGAACAGCTATCAAACGGACTTTGTAATTTTATTTTTAAAAACACAATTATAGATTATTTCTCAATCTCCATGGTAACATTTTAAGCAGTTTTAAATTGTTATCGCGATCAAAGTCCCCCATGATTCAACACAAAGCTTCTAATTAGGAAAGCTCAAGGTGATCATGTGCATAGAACTTGAACATTAAAAATTGTTTTTTCTAGTGCCTCCATTTCTCCCCCATAACAGGAACGAACACAATGCTTGTACAACTAGGTGAGAAATTAAATATTCAAACTGTTAATGAAACAACATTGAACATAGCACTGCAGAAATGTGTAGTATATAAAAACTTGGAAGTTTTCACTATGGACATAACCTTCCACTCCCAGAGATGGCCAGCTTCGAGTCAAGGAGGGTAACTGGTGAGGCACACTAAACCTGCCTCCACCAGAATTAAGTTCCGATCAGAAAGGTACATAGAAAGGCACATAAAATCAACCCTTCACCCAACTTGCAGTCAAGGTCTTCAAAAGTAAAGACAACATTACAGTCTGAGCTTACGACCGCTGGGAACCATCCCACTACTAGTGGACAGTTACCAAGGTGTTCATGATAGCTGTCATTTTGGAGCAGCTTGTCACCTTGGGAATGTGTACTGTTACTCAAAGACAAAGGCAAACAACGCTTGGTAGAGTCCCTGGACATCAGGAAGCTGGGTGGCTCTGGGATGAATCGCCAGATAATAGTTAGGATCATCGTTACAATGTATGCTACATGGAGATGTTGGGGGAAGTGGTGCTCAAACGCAGTGACAGTAGAATCAGTGACCTTCTAGGTTCCATTGCATCCAAGGACTGGTTTCTATAACTGCAACCGTGGCCGACCTTAAAGCAAACCAATCTTAAGAAGGAGACTACAAGCAAACATTAGGTCCTTCAATTGCATATACTGAGGGCCCAACCCCTATTTGAAGTGTGGAGGTAAACACCATATTAGTCCTTATTCAATATGGTGTGCTACACACATCTAGCCTGAAATGTACTGGCATGTTGGGGCCCTAATATTTTGAGGAGCACCCTAAAAGGCACTTCAGTCCAATTTTGTGGCCCACATTTCAGTGCTAGAGGAAAAGTCATGTTACAAACTTCCTTTTTGTTCAAAATCGTTTTCTTGTTCTATGTTGTTCAAAAATTGCAAAAAACTATATTGTCTTAGCTGTTCTGAAAAACGTGGATGAAATCTTAAAAATGGTAATAAAGTAAAACCAGTTCTTTAACATACAAAAAAAAACTACTCGCAGATTTACATGTAAAGAATTTCAAACCAATTTGATTTGTCCAATGTACAAGATGATTAAAATCATTCGTTATATGGTATCTTACTATCACCCAATTATTTATTAATTTATGCTCTGCTATGTGTAACTACAAGGAGAAAGTGAGGACTGCAGATGCTGGAGATAAGAGCTGAAAATGTGTTGATGGAAAAGCGCAGCAGATCAGGCAGCATCCAAGAAGCAGGAGAATCGACGTTTCGGGCTTGAGCCCTTCTTCAAGAATGATTCCTGAAGAAGAGCTCATGCCCGAAACATCGATTCTCCTGTTCCTTGGATGCTGCCTGACCTACTGCACTTTTCCAGCAACACATTTTCAACTATGTGTAACTACAGTTTGAGGACCTATAAAAAAATTCTTTCAACAGTGACTTCTTACAGACATGCAAAATTTACAAAATGCTAGACAGGATAAATACATAAAGGATATTCCTCCCAGCTGACGGTCAAGGAGGAGGGGATAAAATCTCAGCATAAGGAACAAGCCATTTTGCCTCAGAGGGCAATGAATCTTTGGAATTCTTTATCCCAGAGAGGTTCAAAGCTCAGTCATTGAGTATTATCAAAATATAGATTGATAACTTTCGATATGCAAATACAATTAAAAGAAATATGGGGATGATGCCACACATGGAGTTCAGGTAGATGATCAGCCACAAACAAGAAAACTCAAGCTTGTTCTGCCATGTTCTTAAATATTAATGACTTGCCCATCAAATGTATAGAAAAATGTAGCACATTTATATCGGTGCTTTGTTTTTATAAACAGTACACCTCCAATATTTCTCATTGACTATATCCATCAGCAAATTCAAATGCCAAGAGCTAAATATAGTGTAAATGTTATATGATAACGTGGCATTTACTGTCATTCATATATAAACTTTTTTTATACATGAAGGTACAATTATAATATGCTGCAATATATTGAACATTACAGGAAAGTCTGTGAGATTTCATTTTGACTTGAGGTAAAATCAACAGGCAATCCACCCATCCATAATCCACCTTAGTCCACAAGGGCTGTAGGTGTTTCTCCCTGTTCAGTACAATTGTGTACGCTATTGCTATTCTTCCTCCCATATAGCTTCTGACATTTTCCACCTGTCCAAACTTTCTTAAACCTAATCTATATTTTTTTCCTGATCCTTCACTGCTTGTCACGGCACTGGAATCTTACTGTCTTTTTCTAACATTTTGTATTTCAATTTCTGTTTCTTCATCTCAGCTAAAAGCTTGGAGATGCTAGCATTTCAATTTTCCTGCAGACAAGGGTATTGATTCTTCATTCTTTTCAGATGACTTTGAGGACCCTTCACCAGAGTGACATTTGAAGAGCTATAATCCTCTTCAGCTGAAAATGGAGATTCCTACCCTGCAGTTCAAGGAGGCAATACTGCAGTGATATAAATTTAAAATAATTGAATTCTTAAATATTTAAATATTTATCCATTAAATTATATTGTTTACTTATTGACAGTTTTAAAACTAAGTGCTTTATATTCCACATATTGCCAGATTGATCCTTGGTACTACAAATGCTAAACGTTACATGAGGCAATGACTTATTTCTGCTGCAATAGCAGCTTCTGGCCTCCAGAGGATCTAGGCTCCAACACATATACAGGTAGATATGCACAGTAGCAGGGAAGCTAGAGAACACAAACATTTACAGGCTATAAACAGACATTAAGGTTAGTTTGTAAAATATGCAAGCACAGGAAAATGCAGCATCTACAATATGAACTGCACTCAGTTAGGATGCTGGAATTTAAATATGAACTGACCTTCAAGCTTTGATTTTGACATGAGGATAAAAATTTCTTAACTGTACTGTTAAAAGACACATCCTGATGTGATGACAAAATTATGATGGTGTCAATGTTAATGTCCATGAATGGACCATTTCACTTAAGTGACACTGCTTGGGTTGAAGAGAAAAAGCATGTTGGTTGAGAAATAAGGACAAACCTTAAAAATGATAAAAATTATAAGAATCGCTCACATAATCGACATAATTTAACAAAGCTCCCATATAAGGAAAATATGCAGCAAATTAGAAAAGTTGAAATGTTAGCAGATAGGTCTCTAAACTGGTAAAAATCATTCCATAGCTTAAATCAGTCTCTGATGTTTTATGCAAGCTGTATACTCACTTCTATTGCATAATTAAGGAGAACATCAGCACAAAGAAAGTAGCTGCACTACAATTGTCCCCTTCTGTTTCATACAGATTGCATTTAGAATTTCTCTTAGGGAATTTTTATTAAAAACTGTTTTGCTATTATCAGCAAAACTGCTTATTCATTAAAAATTAGTGAAAGATTATTTCACTAAAGAAGAGCTGCATGGATAGTGTCCACTAGAAACAGTGGCCCAAAAATCTAATTTATGACTGTTTTAAAAGACAGATAGCTTCTAATTACTGTGAAGATATGATAATTTAATACTTCCAGACAGGCAGTCTTCTCACTGATCCCAAGAACACCACCATTTTTCATCACTTTTAGTTAAAGACGTTGCCTGAGCAACAGCAGCAGAACAGTTATTCAGTAAAGTGTGGTGGTAATTCTAATTAAGAAGACTTTCAAATGACATATATACAACCTCAATCATTTTAAAGTAGCTGCTGAAGTTGAACGTTCCCTTTTTACTTCATACAGACATTACTGCAGTGTTAGGAGAATCTCTGGCACCACACAGCATGAACCAAAAAAAACCTATCATGCTGTCATGGAACTGACCTTCTTAGCCATTGTTAGAAATCCCAGTTCACAATGGCAACTTGTTTTCCTTGGTGCACTAATAACCGAGCACTATTTAATGTTGTCCAGTATAAAATCTCTCTAAAATAAATACTTTTAATGATTTTATTTGATGATGAATTTATTGCAAACATGAATAACCTATCCTACATTTCATGCAATCATGATTGTGAGTCTTTAATTTTCATTTTTTATTGACACTTTTCAGTATTTAACAAGGTCCACGTATGTGCTTCATGTTCAACACCAATTCTGGGAAGACAAAAACTATGAACTAACTATGGACAGTCAAAGACAAGGCATATGACCCAAAATAGGTATGGGGACCTAATCAAGTCCTGGTGTACTGACTTGAATGGCCAATTCTCCTGCATCCTGCAATTCTTCAAAATATAGAGTCAAAGACTTTGGAGAGTTCTGACTTACAAGAATTGTTAGAGGAAATGATGCATGGAAAAATTCTCAAGCTCCTGAATAACTATATTACTAACCCCACATGATTACAACCCCCAAATGCCCTTACTACCTCCCAATCTGACAAAACTTCACCACAGAACATCTGATTCTCTACCTCCAATCCCCCTTATAGGATCTTAAATGCTGATTTATGAACTTCACTCTCCAAATACCCTTCAACTCTTGAACATTCCAATAACCTGATCTGAACAGACCTCACCAGCCCTCACCAGCCTATCCAGATTATCCACTTACCTCACCCACTCTTATGCACCTTTGTATGTATTCACACAGACAAAGCTGTTTAAATGTCCCAAAGCTTTTCAATTTTTTCATGAACACTTGACAGAATATAGGAGCTCATGCCATAAACAAAGGGTGTATGACTTCTGTGTAGATTCTATTTGCTGATGTCTCGAAGGTTTCTTGCATTGACTAAATTCTGCAGGATCCTGCATCAGAAGATTGGCAAGGGAAATTGGAGGAAGGTAAGTGGATAGAAATTCTTTTTGATCATAGTTGGAAAGTGGGGCTTTTGCCAAGATATTTAACTCCTGTAGAATATGTAATCAAGTATTTTTTCTTGACTTTTAACCAAGACAAATGTTTGAATTCCAACACAAAATCCAAAGAAAATCTAAAATAAAAATGGCTCATATTTCTTGCTTCTCAGATTATTCCCATTCTTTCAAAACATGATTTATGAAAATCAGCCAAAAAGAAAAAGAGAAACAGCAAAATTAAAGCTCTGTAAGATCACCAAAGTTTCCCAAGTCAAATCAGAATGCCAGTGTTTTGCATACTCAGACCTGGAATTAATTAGCTTATCATCTGAACTGTGAGCAAGCTGAATAGTACTTGTTTTATGGGGAAGCATTGGGAATTACCACCCTTAATAGATAAATCATAATGCATTGGAGAGAGGGGCCAGGCTAAGTTAACAACAGAGAAACACAAACAACAGGTACCATACAACTGAACAGCGCTCCACAACAGTGTCGCTATCTTGGCAGAGGCTGTTCACAATCAGCAGGGAAGCCATCACTGGGGTGAACCATCTGATTGGTGAACACCTGGAAAGACAGTCAGCCATCTGTTTTACACAATTTGTATTAGTGAAGGGACCACCATTTGTTTCAACTTTGTCACAAGGGCCTTCCAGGTCATGTAGGAACCAGATTTTCTTTCTCCCTGCACCATGCTACAAAATACTTACAGTCTGGAAGATACAATAAAAGTGATGGCATTTTATCTACTGTTTCAGCACAGTTAATACCCACATATTGACTGTTTATGTACCTTTGTTACTATGTGCTCTCTTTATTTAAAAGTACGACTGGCAGATTGCTGGATAACCCCAACTGCAAATAATATTCAAGTATCTGTGTGAAAATACCACAGATAGAATTGATCCTGTACCAATTCCAACAAAGGTCTAACGTAAAGTTTCCTCTGAAAATTCGCCTTGAGGGTCAGAATTCTGTCCAGAATTTGCCTGACACAGAGCTCTGGTTGAGCAGACCTTGGCAGTTTGACAGGATCTATGGCATTCTTGGCAACATTTATAACAATTAGATTGACACTTCTTTGATAGCTAAGTATTGTGACAGAAACCATTTTGTATTGTGATCTGCAGTGGTGCAGAGTGTCATTATGGAATTTCTGCTGCAGATTGAAAGTGGTTCAACTAAAGCCTGTGTTTACATACCCAGCCCTGCCATATCTCCACTAGTCATTAAATGATTCTATCAATTGGTTCACCTTTACCTTGTCCATCAACCACTTCCCCTTTCCAGCATCCATAGCAAAATCTCCTGTTGCCCATGGAGTTATTTTTATCTTACTGATAAAAAACAAACACATCAATGATCATTTTTAGGAGGCCAGTTGCTTAATATGTTTTACTTTGTTGATACTTAAATATTTTTAACTAATCCATCCAGACATGTTGAAATATTTATGGCAACCTGAAGTTAATAAGGACTGCAGATGCTGGGAAGTCAGTGTCAATAAAATGTGGAGCTGGAAAAGGCACAGCAGATCAAGCAGTACTAGAAGAGCTGGAGAGTAATTTAGGACACACATGGGACTTCAATCCAGGCACTCTGGCCGAAGCAGGAACACCACTATTGTCTTAGAAGAGCCCAGTTACTGTTATGTGTGTAACTTTGCTGGTGTCTATTTCTCATGATGTTGTGAATGATTATGGTTATTAATGAACAATTTCAAATTGATCAGGTTTAAATATTTCTGAGCTATATCTTTAACATCTCCTTTATTTACATCACATGCTCTAATTTTACATTAACAAGGCCTGCCTTTGTGACTCTCATTAATTTCAAGCAACTTCAGAGAAAAATTTCACAAACTCAGTCATGTTAATTCTGTCCTTGGTATTTTTTGGAACTCCGTCTTTGTACAATGATGATTCTTTTATGTTGCTTCACTAGAATGGAAACCAGCAATTCAAACTTTGTTCTCTACAGATTTCTCAGCTCATGCATTTCTTTTATGACTAGATACAAGAAATGCGCTGATAATCAATTCCTTCCAATTGGGGTCAAACATTAGTACAAATAATTCGATTCAATCACAAAAATGGCCAATTGTTTCTTTTTTTAGCCAGCATGGACATGCAAAAGAGAAATCATGCTGGTCAAATCTACTGGGGTTTTCAAGGATATAACTAATAAGGAGTTGATAACAGGGAGCCAGTGGATGTCGTTTACTTGGACTTTCAGAAGGCTTTCAAAGAAGCTCCATCTAAGGGATTAGCATGCAAAGTTAAAGCACATAGGATGAGGGGTGGTATACTGACATGGACAGAGAGCTGACTGGTAGAGACATTGAAGAGTAGAAATAAATAAGTCCTTTGCTGAGTAGCAGCCGGTGACTAGTAGAGTACTACAAGGATCAATGCTTGAACCTCAGCTATTCACAATATTTATTAATGAATTACTGTTATGTGTGTAACTTTGCTGGTGTCTATTTCACACTATCTTGTGAATGATTATGGTTATTAATGAATAATTTCAAATTGGTCAGGTTAGATGTAATGTAGGACACAAGCTGATATACGATAAATAATAACCAATTTTTTTTTCCTATACTCTAATTGCATAAATTATATACCTGTGCATATTATTTGTAGAATATGAAACAGATCACAATTATTCTTCAAACTCCATGACGTTTCTCTCTTTTGAAGTTCTCCCTCAAGACCAAGTGTTGGTCTGAACTGAAGTGATATTAGAGGCTGAGAAGCAATTGTGACTGAAACACAAATGTACTTCAATCCCCATCTTAAGATCTTACAATTTTGTAATAGAAGTACATTGTGTCCATGACAAGATACAAATGTGTCACAAATCCTACCATAAATGGTGGAACTGAATGAATTAGATCAGCATACTAAATGTAATACCTCCAAGACTGCAGAAGACACAATGCTGGGTGGGAGGATTGAGTGAGAGTAGGATACAGGGATGTTTCAGTGTGATTTGGATAAGTTGATCAAATGGGTAAAGTATGGCAGATGCAGCACAATGTGGACAAATGCAAGATTATCCAATTTAACAAAACACAAAGGCAGATTAACTGAATGGTAATAGATTGAGGAAGGGAACAATGCAACAAGGTCATTGGTCCTAGTACACCAGTAACTGAAAGTAAGCATGCAGGTGTAGCAGTGAAGGAGGTAGATATTATTTTAGTCTCTGTAGCGAGTAGCTTCAAGAACAAGAGCAGGAAGGTCTCGCTGCAGTCGTACAGGCTCTTGGTGGGAGCACACCTCGAGTAGCATGTGCAGTTTTGGTCTTATCTGAGAAAGGATATTTTAGCCATGGAGGGAAAAAAACAAATGTTTACTAGACAGTCCCTAGAAAGGCAGGATGAACAGATGAAGAGAGATTGGATTCATTAGGGACTATATTCACGGGAGTATAGAAGAATATAGAAGGACGTTCTGGAAACCTATAAAATTCGAGCAAGACTCTAGGGAGAGGCTGAACAGGCTGGGGCTGCTTTCCCTGGAGTGTCGGAGGCTGAGGGGTGACCTTATAGAGGTTTACAAAATTATGAGGAGCATGGATAGGATAAAGAGACAAAGTCTTTTCTCTGGGGTTGGGGTGTCCAGATCTAGAGGACATAGGTTTAGGGAGAGAGGGGAAAGATATAAAAGAGATCTAAGGGGCAACTTTTTCACGCAGAGGGTGGTAAGTGTATGGAATGAGGTGCCAGAGGATGTGGTGGAGGCTGGTACAATTGCAATGTTTAAAAGGCATCTGGAATGGTATATGAATAGGAAGGGTTTGGAGGGATATGGGCCGGGTGCTGGCAGGTGGGACTAGATTGGGTTTGGATATCTGGTCGGCATGGACAGGTTGGACCGAAGGGTCGGTTTCCATGCTGTACATCTCTATGACTCAATAGGATAAATGCATGAAACATGTTCGTGATGAACTGGGAATCTAGAAGGGTAATCCAAGATGGAAGATAGGAAAAATTGTGGCTGTTAAAAGCTGCTCTTCTCAAATTCTAGAAGCAGTCATTCCTATATTCTAAGCTGTTGCATTGTTTTGGAACTTTGGGGGGAAAAAGATCAAAACAACAGGACGGCATGGAGGCTCAGTGGTTAGTACTGCTGCCTCACAGCACCAGGGTCCTGGGTACAATTCCTGCCTGTCTGTGTGGAGTTTGCACATTTTCCCGGTGTCTGCATGGGTTTCGTCCAGGTGGTCCGGTTTCCTCCCACAGTCCAAAGATGTGCAGGTTAGGTGAATTGGCCATGCTAAATTGCCCGTAGTGTTAGGTACATTAGTCAGGGGTAAATATAGGGTAGGGGAATAGGTTTGGGTGGGTTTCTCTTCAGAGGGGCCGGTGTGGACTTGTTGGGCCGAAGGGCCTGTTTCCACACTGTAGAGAATCTAAACAGCACATTAAAAAAGGAGGCAGAGAGACAAAGGCAATGACCACATGGGAGGTGAATCAAATGGAGAAATGAACCTGCACTGTTGTCATAGAGATGTACAGCACGGAAACAGACCCTTAGGTCCAACTCATTCATGCCCATGTCTTTCACATCAGTGAATCTGCACAGCTGATTGCCTCTGCTGTTCAGTTTCAAGTATCTCTGGACATCACAGTTTGTCTAAGACTAAACAAACAGCGAAACTCACAGCTGACCTTGGAGAAACCTGTGTGGGAGAGCTCACAGCAGGGGAGCAACTAAGTGGCTAGTTTCAAAATGCAACCTTACTTGGTTTTTTTTGGTAAATCTACAACAGTGGGTTTTTTTTTTGATTATATGTTTTCTTATTGCAATCGGTCTCTTGATTAAATTTTAAAAATATAAAAACATAGGTATGAAGTTAAGCATTTAAATTAAGGTGGAGCAGCATTTTCAGAGCAGGAAGACGGTGTTATGTTCTGTAGATTGTTAAGGTGCAAAGATGGCCTTTAGTAGAGTGATGTGCTCTTCCTGTCAGAAGAAGAAGATTAGGGAGAGTTTCCTGGTTACTGATGATTACATCTGCAGGAAGTGTGTGGGGTTGCAAATCCTAACAGATTGCAAGAATTGGTTGGAGCAGCATTTACAAACAATAAGGAATTTACAGAAGACAGGGGGTTTGATAGATGGCAGTTGCAGGAAGGGAGATAAACTGAAGATACAGTCAGATGGATGGGTGAAATCGAGGAAAAGTAGGAGAGAGAGGCAGGTCATGCAGGAGTCTCTTGTGGCTTTCCCCATCTTAAACAAGTATGCTGTTTTGGAAAATGCAGGGGTGGAGTAGGGAGAGGAGGTGGAAGAGGGAGATTGGAATCTGAGGAATGCAGCAGTGACGGCCAGGTTTCCGGAACTGAGAGTGCATCTAATGTAACGAGGGATATGTCAGGTTAGAAGTGATCAATTGTGATAGAGGAATGTCTAGTCAGAGGCACAGATACATATCTCTGTGGCTGACAGACAGTCATCAAAATGTTGTGTTGCCTTCCAGGTGCCTAGAACAAGGATATCAAGGTGCAGAATACTCTCAAATGGGAGAGGGACCAGCCGGAAGTCTTTATACACATTGGAGCTAATGATATAGGAAGTGAAAAGGTTGGGATTTGGAGGAGAGAACATAGGAAGTTAGGTAGCAATTTTTCTTAAAAAAGAGATCCTCAAGGCTAGTAATGTCTGGATCACACCTGGTGCCACAAACTACCGAGGGTAGGAAACCAGGATACAGCAGTTGAATATGTGGCTGAGGAAGCTGGTCCAAAAGGAGGAGGGTTCACATTTTTGGATCATTGGAATCAGAGTCATAGTGATGTACAGCACAGAACAGACCCTTCGATCCAACTCGTCAATGCTGACCAGATATCCCAACCCAATCTAGTCCCACCTGCCAGCACCTGGCCCATATGCTCCAAACTCTCCTATTCATATGCCCATCTAGCTGCCTTTTAAATGTACTAGCCTCCATCACTTCCTCTGTCAGCTCATTCCATACACGTACCACCATCTGCGTGAAAAAGTTGTCCCTTAGGTCTCTTTTATATCTTTTCCCTCTCACCCTAAACCTATGCCCTCTAGTTCTGGACTCACACACCCCAGGGAAAATACTTTGTCTATTTATCCAATGCATGGCCCTCATGATTTTATAAACCTCTATAAGATCACCCCTCAGCCTCCGAACTCCAGGGAAAACAGCCCCAGCCTATTCAATTTCTCCCTAGAGCTCAAATCCTCCAAACCTGGCAACATCCTCGTAAATCTTTTCTGAACCTTTCAAGTTTCACAACATGCTTTCGATAGGAGACCAGAATTACACACAATATTCCAAGAGTGACTTAACCAATGTCCTCTACAGCTGACACATGACCTCCCAACTCCTGCACTCAATATTCTGACCAATGAAGAAAAACATACCAAATGCCTTCTTCACTACCCTATCCACCTGTGACTCTACTTTCAAGGCACTATAAACCTGCACTCCAAGGTCTCTTTGTTCAGCAACACTCCCTAGGACCTTACCATTAAGAGTATAAGTCCTGCTAAGATTTGCTTTCCCAAAATTCAGCACCTCACAATTATCTAAATTAAACTCCATCTGCCACTTCTCAGCCCATTGGCCCATCAGATCAAGATCACATTTTAATCAGAGATAATGTTCTTCGTTGTCCACTACACCTCCAATTTTGGTGTCATTGGCAAACTTACTAACTGTACTTCTTATGCTCACTTCCAAATCATTTATATAAAAGTGATGAAAAGTAGTGGATCCAGTACCAATCTGTGGCACTCCACTGGTCACAGGTCTCCAATCTGAAAAACAACTCTCCACCACCACCACCAACCTCCGTCTTCTACCTTTGAGCCAGTTCTATATCCAAATGGTTAGATGTCCCTGTATTGCATGAGATCGAACCTGCTAACCAGCTCCCATGGGGAACCTTGTTGAACGTCTTTCTGAAGTCCATACAGATCACATCTTCCGCTCTGCCCTCATCAATCCTCTTTGTTACTTCTTCAAAAAACTCAATCAAGGTCGTGAGACATGATTTCCCATGCACAAAGCCATTTTGACTATCCTGAATCAGTCCTTGCCTTTCCAAATACATGGACATCCTGTCCATCAGGATTCCCTCCAATAACTTGCCCACCACTGACGTCAGGCTCACTGGTGTATAGTTCCCTAGCTTGTCCTTACCACCTTTGTAAACAGTGGCACCACTTTAGCCAACCTCCAGTCTGCTGGCACCTCACCTGTGACTATCGGTGATACAAAAATATCTCAGCAAAAGGCCCAGCAATCACTTCTCCAGCTTCCCACAGGAGTTCTAGGGTACGCCTGATCAAGTCCTGGGGATTACCCATTTGTGTTTCAAAATATCCAGCACATCCTCCTCTGTAATTTGGACATTTTTCAAGACGTCACCATCTATTTCCCCACATTCTATATCTTCCATGTCCTTTTGCACAGTAAACATTGATACAAAATACTCATTTAGTATCTCCCCTAACTCCTGCGGCTCTACACAAACGTCACCATGCTGATTTTTGAGGGGCCCTATTCGCTCCCTAGTTACCCTTTTGTCCTTAATGTATTTGTTAAAAAACCCTTTGGATTCTCCTTAACTATTTGCCAAACTATCTCATGTCCCTCCTGATTTCCCTCTTAAGTATACTCCTACTGCGTTTTAGATTAGATTACATTACAGTGTGGAAACAGGCCCTTCGGCCCAACAAGTCCACACCGACCCGCCAAAGCGTAACCCACCCATACCCCTACATTTACACCTTACTTAACACTACGGGCAATTTAGCATGGCCAATTCACCTGACCTGCACGTTTGGACTGTGGGAGGAAACCGGAGCACCCGGAGGAAACCCACGCAGACACAGGGAGAATGTGCAAACTCCACACAGTCAGTCTGAGGCGGGAATTGAACCCAGGTCTCCAGCACTGTGAGGCAGCAGCGCTGACCACTGTGCCACCGTGCCACGTTTATACTCTTAAGGACTCATTCAATCTATCTTGTCTATACCTGACATATGCTTCCTTCATTTTCTTAACCAAACCCTCAATTTCTTTAGTCATCCAGCATTCCCTATACCTACTAGCCTTTCCTTTCACCCTGACAGAAATATACTTTCTCGGGATTCTCATTATCTCAATTCTGAAGGCTTCCCATTTTCCAGCCAGCCCTTTACCTGCAAACATTTGCGCCCAACCAGCTTTTGAAAGTTCTTGCCTAATACTGTCAAAGTGAACCTTCCTCCAATTTAGAACTTCAACTTTTAGATCTGGTCTATCCTTTTCCATCACTACTTTAAATCTAATAGAATTATGGTTGCTGGTACCTCAGTCACCTGCCCTGCCTCATTTCCCAAGAATAGGTCAAGTTTTGCACCTCCTCTAGCAGGTACATCCACATACTGAATCAGAAAATTGTCTTGTACATACTTGAATTCCTCTCCATCTAAACCTTTAACACTAAGACAGTCTCAGTCTATGTTTGGAATGTTAAAATCACTCTCATAATTACCCTATTATTCTTACAGATAACGGAGATCCCCTTACAAGTTTGTTTCTCAATTTCCCTCTGGCTATTAAGGGCTCTATAATACAATCCCAATAAAGTGATCATCCGTTTCTTATTTCTCAGTTCAACCCAAATAACCTCCATGGATGTATTTCTGGGAATATCATCCCTAAGTACAGCTGTAATGCTAACCCTCATCAAAAATGCCACTCTCCATCCTCTCCTGTATCCCTTTCTGTAGCATAGGTTTCCTGGAACATTAAGCTGCCAGTCCTGCCCATCCCTGAACCATGTTTCTGTAATTGCTATGGTATCCCAGTCCCATGTTCCTAACCATGCCCTGAGTTCACCTGCCTTCCCTGTTCGACCTCTTGCATTGAAATAAATGCAGTTTGATTTATCAGTCCTACCTTGTTCTCTGCGTTGTCCCTGTCTGCTGTTTGACTCCCTTCTTTTCTCAACTGCACCAATCTCAGGTTGATTTCTTTCCTCACTATCTCCCTGGGTCCCACCCTCCCATCACCACACCCTTCCCAACCCCCACCCTAATAGTTTAAATCCTCCTGAGTCTGGGGTTGAAGTAAGCTGTCGAAGAACAGGTTGCACCTCAGTTGGAAGGGAACTAATGTTCTCGCGGCGAGATTTGCTAGAGCTGTTCTGGAGGATTTAAGCTAGTAAGGTGGTTGGAACCCAGGAAGAGTGAGAGAAAAGAGATCAGACTGAGACTGGTACAGTTGAGAGAACGAGCAAGTGAAACAGTCAGGGCATGCAGGACAAAGCAGAGAACAAAGTGGGACTGCAAAACTAAATCGTGTTTATTTCAATGTAAGAGGCCTAACAGGGAAGACAGATAAACTCAGGGCACGGTTACTAACATGGGACTGAGATATCATAGCAATTGTGGAGATATGGCTCAGGGATGGACAGGACTGGCAGCTTAAATGTTCCAGGATATAGAAAGGATAGAAAGGGGTGGGGGCAAGAGAGCAAGCAGGGTGGTATAATATTACAGCTAGACTTGAAGAGGGTATTCCTGGAAGTGTGTCCAAGCAGGTTATTTGGCTGGAACTGAAAAGAAAGAAAGGATGATGACCTTATACTCTGGGCACACCCCCCTCCCCATCCCCAATAGTCAGCAGGAAATTGAGAAACAAATTTGTAAGGAGATCTCAGTTATCTATAAGAATAATAGGGTGGTTATTGTACAGGATTTTAACTTTGCAAACTTAGACTGTGATGGAGAGGAATTTGTCAAGTATATACAAGAACATATTCTGATCGAGTATGCAGATGTTCCAACTCGAGAAGTTGTGAAACTTGACCTACTCTTGGGAACTAAGGCAGAGCAAGTGGCTGATTTATCAGTGCAGGAGCACTTTGGGGCCAGTAACCATAATTCTATTAGTTTTAAACTAGCAATGGAAAAGGAGACACAGGATCTAAAATAATAAGTTCTAATTTGGAGAAAAAACTATTTTGATAGTATTAGGCAAGAAATTTCAAAAAGGAGGCAGACTTTTGCAGGTAAAAGAGCACTTGGAAAATGGGCAGCTTTCAAAAATTAGAATGAGAGTCGAGACAGTTCCTGTGAGAGAGAAGGGAAAGCTGGATGTAGGGAATGCTGGATGACGAGAGAAATTGAGGTTTTGGTTAAGAGTAAGAAGGAAGCATATGTCAGGTTTAGACAGGCAGAGATCGAGTGAATCCTTAGAAGAATATAAAGGCAATAAGAGTATATTCTAGAGAGAAATCAGGAGGGTGAGAAGGGGACAAGAGATAGCTTTGGCAAATAGGGTTAAGGAGAATCCAAAGGGATTCTACAAATATATTCAGGACAAAAGGGTAACTAGGGAGAGAATAGGCCTTAAAGATCAGCAAAGCCACTTATGTGTGGAACTGCAGATGTGGAGATACTAAATGAGTATTTTGCATCAGTGTTTTACTACAGAGAAGGATATGGAAGATAGAGAAGGTGGGAAAATAGATGGTGACATTTCGAACATTGTCCATATTACAGAGGTAATGGCGCTGGACATCTTAAAATGCATAAAGTTCGATAAATCTCCAGGACATGATCAGGTGTACCCTAGAACTCTGTGGGAAGCAAGGGAAGTGACTGCTGGGCCTGTTGCTGAGATGCTTGGATCATCAATACTTACAGGTCAGGTGCCGGTAGGCTAGGAGATTGGTTAAATTGGTGGCATTAATTAAGAAAGGTGGGAAGGAAAAGCTAGGGGCTTATAGTCTGATGACCCTGACATCGATGGTGCCAAGTTGTTGGAAGAAGTCCTAAGGTACAGGAATGACATGTATTTGGAAAAGCAGGAATGATTAGGGATAGTCAACATTGTTTGCTGCATAGAAAATCATGTCTCATAACCTAATTGAGTTTTTGAAGAAGCAATGAAGAGGAATGATTAGGGCAGAGCAGTGGACATGCTCTATATGGACTTCAGTAAGGCTTTCAACAAGGTTCCACATGGTAGACTGGTTAGCAAGGTCACATCACATTGAATGCAGGAAGAACTAACCATTTGGATACAGAACAGAAAATAGGAGACAAACGGTAGTAGTGTAAGGTTGCTATTCAGACTGACAGCCGGTAACTGGTGTGCCACACGGATCAATGATGCGTTCAATGTTTTTTGTCATTTATATAAATGATTTGGATATGAACATAGGAGGTATAGCTAGCAAGTATGCAGATGACACTAAAATTGGAGGTATAGTGGACGGCAAAGAAAGTTACCTCAGAGTACAATGGGATCTTGGTCAGATGGGCCAATGGGCTGAAGAGTGTCAGATGGAGTTTAATTTATCCAAATATAAGGTGCTGCATTTTGGATAGGCAAAACAGGACAGGACTTGTATACTTAATGGTAAGGACCTGAGGAGGGTGGCAGAACAAAGAAACCTTGGAGTGCAGGTTCATAGTTCCTTGAAAATGGACTTGCAGGTAGATAGGATAGTGAAGACGGCATTTGATCTGCTTGTCTTTATTGGTCAGAGTATTGAGTATATGAGTTGGGAGGTCACATTGCGACTGTACAGAACATTGGTTAAGCCACTTTTGGAAACCTGAATACAATTCTGATCTCCCTGCTATAGGAAAGATGTAGTGAAACTTGAAGGAGTTTAGAAAAGATTTACAAGAATGTTGCCAGAACTGTAGAGTTTGAGCTCTGGGGAAAGGCTGGGACTATTTTCCCTGTAATATTGGAGGCTGAGGATTGACCTTCTAGAGATATATAAAATCATATAAAATCATAAGAGCATGGGTAGGTTGAACACAAGGGTTCAACCAGGTTATGAGAGTCCAAAACTAGACGGCATATAAGGTGAGAAGAGAAAGATTTAAAAGAGTAATTTTTTTTCCACAGAGGGTGGTGCATATATGGAATGAGTTGCCAGAGGAAGTCATAAAGGATGATACAATTACATTTGAAATGCATCTGGATGGATCAGTGAATAGGAAGGATCGAGAGGATATGGGGCCAAATGCTGGCAAATGAAGCTAGGTTAATTTAGGATATCTGCTCAGCATGGGCGAATTGGGCTGAAGAGTCTGTTTCCATGCTGTATGACTCTATAAGAAGATGTAACAGCACTGTTCACCTCAATCAACATCGACCTGGCAAAGGAAGCACTTACCATACTTTTAGAAGAGACCATCACACACACCCCAACCACCATCAATCACATTACCAATGAAAACATCATGAAGCTAGTGGACCTGTGCCTCACCACCCACTTCACCTTCAACAACATAAATCTACAAACCAATGGCACATCCATGGGATCTCCGCTATCAGGATTCATAGTGGAAGCGGTAATGCAAAGACTAGAACAAACAGCCCTACCAACCATCAAACCAAGAATCTGGGTCCACTACATAGATTACACCTTTGTCATCACAAAATGAAACAAGATAGAAGATACATTTAACATCAACAACAACAACACCCTCACAGGCAAAGTTCACCAAGCAGGAATAAACCGACAACAAACTTGCATTCCTGGACGTCCCAGTCGAAAGAACGGACAATGGAGAACTACAAACTTGCATATACAGAAAACCGACAAACACTGGCCAAATACTTAACTACACCAGCAACCATCCCAACACACACACAAACGAAGCTATATCAGAACACTATTCCAACGAGCCACCTCACACTGCAGCACAGACAAAACTTCGGAAAACAGAGGAGAACCACCTATACAACATATTCAAGAAGAACGGATACTCAAAAAAATACAGTCCGCAGATTCCTCAAGAACAAACCACGACAAACAGACCAAACGCAGCCAGAAACCCTAACCACCTTACCATACAAAGTAGTTTCAGAAATGACAGCCAGACTACTAAGACCCCTTGGAATCCTAGTAGCACACAAACCCACCAACACTCTCAAATCAAGCTAAAAAACTTAAAAGACCCAGTACAACCCATGGACAAAACCAATGTCATCTACAAAATTCCATGCAACGACTGCCACATACACTACGTAGGACAAACAGGAAGAAAGTTAGCCACCAGGATACATGAACACCAGCTCGCCACATAAAGACACAACGCTCTCTCCCTCGTAGCCCTACACACAGGAAAAAAAACCACCATTTTGACTGGGACAACACATCTATCCTGGGACAGGCTAAGCAAAGACATGCCAGAGAATTCCTAGAGGCCTGGCACTCCAACCACAACGCCATAAACAAACACATAGATCTTGATACCATCTATCAACCCCTCAGAAAACAAACAGGAAATGACATCACCACAAACCCCAGGAACCCCATCCAGGACAAAAATATAAAGAGAAAGCAGGAGACAACAGCTTCGCTTCACTTGGAGGTCGCCATTTATGATGTTACCTAGCCAGGTAATGAAACATCTGGATATCAAACCTACAGCTCAGCGAGCAAACCTACACTCTATAACAAGAGGTCACAGTCTAAGGATATGGTATAGATCCATTTAGAACAGAGATGAGGCGATATTTCGTCACCCAGACAATGATAACCCTGTGGAACTTTTTGCCACTGAAAGTAGTTGAGGCTAAAATAGGGAACATTTTCAAGGCGGTGGTAAATGTAGTTCTTAGGGCTGAAGGAATCAAAGGATCGCGGCAGGTACTTGGTTAGATGAACAAGCAAGATCATGTTGAATGGTTGATCACGCTCCAAAGGCTCCAATTTTCCTATATTCAAGGTTTCTACCCCTGGAAGGAAATAAACCATCCACTGTTAACCAATCAAGTTAAAGATTTTTTTTGTTTCAATATGATAATATGTGGCGAAGGTCAGTGCTAAGCAGAGGATTGACAATGTTTTGAAAACCAACAAATGATGACCAAAGACAAGGGGAAAATAAATGTTGGAGGGTAAACTAACATATCAAAACTGACAGAAGAGCCATTTTAAATATTAATAATGAAGAGAAGGACAAAGTGAGCTTGAAGAATTAGGCTGGAAAAATAGCAGTGAGGAATCAAGAAATGGAAGTGGAGCTGATTAAATACTTGCATCAGTCTTTAGTAGTAAAAGACACTCACAGCATTCTAAAAATTCTAAATTATCATCAAGAGTGAAAAGCGGAAGACAAAATGAATCGAATCCCAATTGCTAGAGAAAAAGTATAAAGTTAACTATCAGGGCTAAAGGCTGATTTGTCCTCTGGACCCGAAGGTTATTCTCAGTGATGGAGATGCATTGATAATAACTTCCAAGGATCCTTAGATTCTGGAAATTTAGAGGTTTGGAAAACTGTCAGTACTATATCTTTATTCAAAATGGACAGAAGACAGAAACATCTTTAGGCTAATCGGACTTGAACAGCAAATGTTAAGGTAAAGTGTCAAAGAATGTAACATTTAGAAATATAGAATATAAATCAGCTGAGACTGCAGCTGCTGACCAGCATCAACACCAGTCTCAGCCAGGAGACAGCAACCTCCAGAGTGTTCTTGGTGAGTGAGTGTTCCCAGCAACTGGCTTACTGGAGGGTAACTGTGCCGAGTTTGGAGGGGTGGGGGAAGGTGGTCTCCTGTGAGGGGAAGGGTGGTATGTACTGGGAACTCAGCTGTTCTGTCCCATTCTCCTGAAACTGCAGGGTAATGATCAGAGTTTTGTATGGGGGCCTGCTCCCTTTACCCTCCCTAGACAGAGAGGGGGTGAGCAGAGATTGAGGGGACTTGGGCCTGTAACCCCTAGTCTTTAACAATATCATCAAGCTGGAGATGGCTCAGAAGAGATTTACCAGGATGTTGCCAGTAACGGAGGGCTTAAGTTATAAAGAAAGACTGGAGAGGCTGGACTTTTTCACCAGAGTGTAGGAGGTTGAGAGGTGATCTCATTGAAGTATATAGAATAATGTGGGGTATAGATAGAGTTATGTGGTTCTCTTTTCCTGAGGATTATGGACTTCAAGACTAGGGGCACATTTTTAAGGTGAGAGGAGAGAGATTTTAAAAAGACAAAGGGACAGTTTTGTTACACAAAGGGTAGTTTGTGTGTGGAATGAACATCCTGAGGAAGTGGTGGATGTTAAAACGTTTAAAAGACATTTGGATAAGTACACGAATAGGAAAGGTCTGGAGGGATGTGGGCCAGGAGCAAGCAGGTTGGGATTGGTTTAGTTTGGGATTATGGTTGGCACGGACTGGTTGGACCTAAGGGTCTGTTTGCATGCTGTATGTCTCTGAGTCAGTGACCAAGTCAGCGCGGCTTCAACAATGTGAAATCATGTCTGACACACAAAGAGGTCTTTAAAAGAGGCAACAAGCAGGATAGATAAAAGGGAACATATTATATTTGATTTCCAAAAGGCATTAGATAACATGTGAGAGAACTTAATTAGTTCACAGCCCTTGCTGTTGAGTTATAGGGTATTAGCATGGATAGAGAATTGGCTAACCAGTAGAGACCAGAAAGTTAGGATCAGGAGAGTGTTCACAGGATGGCAACCTAAAACTAGTGGAGTACAACAGGGATCAGTGCTGAGATACGAACTGAAAAATGTGTTGCTGGAAAAGCGCAGCAGGCCAGGCAGCATCAAAGGAGCAGGAGAATCGGCGTTTCGGGCATAAGCCCTTCTTCAGGCTGAAGAAGGGCTTATGCCCGAAACGTCAATTCTCCTGCTCCTTGGATGCTGCCTGGCCTGCTGCGCTTTTCCAGCAACACATTTTTCAGCTCTGATCTCCAGTATCTGCAGTCCTCACTTTCTCTCAATGCTGAGATATGACCATGGTAAATGTAAATGGTTCGAGACATTAGTCTCGTAGCATTAATCACAAGATTATTATCCCAGAAACTCAGCCAATGTTCCAGGCTTGAAACATGCCATAGCAGATGGTGGAGTTTGAATTCAATAATAAAAAAAACAAATCTGGAATTAAGAATCTACTGACGACCAAAAAACAATTGTTGATTGTCAGAAAACACCATCTAGCTCACTAGAATTAGAAGTAGATTTATTAACATGCATTCAAGTGAAAAGTTTACAAAGTAGACACTTATGGTGCCATCTTAGGTACAAAGGTACAGGATCTTAGGAATAAATTAGAAAAATAAAAAAAGAGTTCAGCATTACAGCCCTTAGTGCCATCTTAGGGACAATGTAACTAGGTACAAAATCTTAGTATTGAATAAGAAAAATAAAGAAATAAACAAAAAGTAAGAAAGAAAGAAAGAGAAGATGAGTGAGGGAGGAAAAGTGAAGTGCACAAGGAGGGACTAAGAGGGGCACAAAGGGGAGGAGAAGAGTGAGAGAAGGGAATAGAATTAAGTTTAATTGTCACATGTACTCAAGTACAGAAGCACAGGAGTAAAGTGAAAAGTTTACAATGTCACCTGTCATGGAGCCATCTCCAGTACAAAGTACCCATTTTGCTCCAGCTCTCAGCCACTCCATGCCTCCATCCAGCTCTGCTCTGGCTCTTAGCCGCTCCATGCCTCCAACTGCTCCTCTCCTGCTCTCAGCTGCTCTGCTCCATGCCTCCAGCCCAAACTGCTCCAAGCTAAGTTTGCTTATTATAAACGTAAACATTTTAGACAACAAGAGAAAAGAAAATAAAAGAAAAAAAGTGGGTGGATGACGAGCCCCAGGCAGAGGGGGTGGAATGCTGTCTACTCCGCTTCTACCATCTGGCTGGAGAGCATGAGAAAGAGCGCAGGGAGCATGAGTAAGATGGATGCAGCCAGCAAGCACGATTCAAGTTCAGGAGTCCTAACTTTTCCCATCATGCCATGACTAATGTCCTTCAGGGAAGGAAATCTGCCATCCTCACCTAGTCTGGCTGACACTTAACTCCAGACCCAGTACCATGTGGTTGACTCTCAACTGCTTTCTGAAATGGCCTGATAAGCCACTCAAATGTTTCAATGGCGATGAAATCCCAAAGAAATAAAATCAGACTATCTGGCTTCAACCTGGGCACTAAAGAAGTTGATGGCAGGAACAGCCCTGGCCACCCTGTAAAGGTCTCCTCACTAATATCTTGGGGGGGTGGGGTGGGAATGTCAAAATTGGGAGACCTATCTCACAGACTAGTAAAGCAACAGCCTGACATACTCACGAAATCATACCGGACAGGTCATTTCTCAGACAACACCATCAGATTCCTTAGACATGTCTTGTTCCACCAGCAGGACAGACCCAGCAGACATGGTGGCACAGTGGTATATAATTGGGAGGAAATTACTCTGGGAACCCTTGTATGACTCCCAACCCCATGAAGTTCCATGGCTTCAGGATAAACATGTGCAAGGAAACCAGCTGATTACCACGTACTGTCCTTCCTTGGCTGATGAATCAATACATCTCCACATTGGAGAACACTTGGAGAAAGCACAGAGGGTGAGAATGGCGCAAAATGTACTCTGGATGGGGGATGGTCCTTCCAACAACTTGCCCACCACCAGCGTCAGGCTGACTGGTCTAGAGTTCCCTAGCTGTCCTTACCACCTTTCTTAAACAGTGGCACCACATTAGCCAGTCTTCCGAGACCTCACCTGTGACTATCAATTATACAAATATCTCAGTAAGAGGCCCAGCAGTCACTTCCCTAGCTTCCCACAGAGCTCTAGGATACACCTGATTAGGTCCTGGAGATTTATCCACTTTTATGCGTTTCAAAACATCCAGCACCACCACCTCTGTAATATGGATATTTTTCCCTACATTCTATATCTTTCATGTCCTTTTCCACAGTTAACACTGATGCAAAGTGCTCACTTAGTATCTTCCCCTGTGTCTCCACACAAAGTCTGTCTTGTTGATCTTTGAGGGGTCCTAGTCTCTCCCTAGTTACCCTTTTGTCTTTAATGTATTTGTAAAACCCTTTTGATTCTCCTTAACAATTTGCCAAACGATCTCATGTCTCTTTTCTGCCTTTATACCCTAAGGATTCACTCGCTCTCTTTCCTCTCTACACCTGATGTATGCTTCCTTCTTTTTCTTAACCAAACCCTCAACTTCTTTCATCATCCAGCATTCCCTATACCCATCAGCCTTTCCTTTCACCCTAACAGGAATACACCATCTCCGCATTCTTGTTATCTCATTTCTGAAGACTTCCCATTTTCCGGCCATCCCTTTACCTGCAAACATTTGCCCCCAGTCAGCTTTTGAAAGTCCTTGCCTAATACCGTCAAAAAGTCCTAAAGCATATAGCTGCTTCAAGTGGTGAGCGAACCAACAGGATGGAAAAATTTACCTGACCTCAGCCTTACCAAATAAAAGCTGAAAGAACTACAAATGCTGTAAATCAGAAACAAAAAACATTGCTGGAAAATCTCAACAGGTCTAGCAGCATCAGTGGAGAGAAATTAGAGTGGCCATTTGAGGAAGGATCACTCGACCCAAAACGTTAACTGATTTCTCTCCACAGATACTGCTAGACCTGTTGAGTTTTTCCAGCGATTTGCTTTTGTTGCAACCATACCAATTTGCCAGCTGAAGATGCACCTGTTCACAGCAATGGTGTGAGTGACCACTGCACAGTCCTTGTGGAGTCAAAGTCCTGCCTTCCCATATTGAGAATACCCTCCATTATGATGTGTGGCACTATGACTGTGCTAATTATGTTAGATTTCAAATAAATCCAGCAACTCAAGACTGGGATCCACAAGGCATTTTATGGGCTAACAGCAGAACTGTACTCCAACACAACCTGCATCCCCCACTTAACCATCATCAAGCCGGGGATCAACCCTAATTCAACGGACAATGGAGGACACACCAAGCATATCTAAAAAAGGTGTCAACTTGGTGAAACTACCAAACTACTTGCATGCCAAACAGAATAAGCAGCAAGTGATTGACAGAACTAAGTAATCCCACAACCAACCAATCAGATCTAAGCTCTGCAGTCCTACCACATGCAATGATGAAGAGTGTTGGACAATTAAACTAATCACTGGAGGAGCAAGCTCCATGATATCTCCATCCTCATTGATGAAAGAGCCCAGCATGTCAATGCATAAGAACAAAAGGCTGAAGCATTCGCATTAACCTTCAGCCAGATATGCCAAGTGGATCATCTATCTTGCCCCCCCAGTGTTCCCCAGTATTACAAAAACGTCTTCAGACCACGAAGATTCATTCCCCATGATATGAAAAAACAGTTGGAAGCACTAGATACTACAAAGACTAATTGCCCTGATAACATTCCACCAAAGTACTGAAGAAACAAAAAGAATTTGCTTGAAAAACTCAAGTCTGGTAGCAGCTGTGGAGAGAAAGCAGAGTTAATCAGAGTTCTTCAGAAATTATTGTATCTAGGATAGGGTCTGTTTATATGCAAAAGATGGGGTGTTGGGGGTGGTGGAAATGGAGCCCATAGAGGGGGAAAAAAACAGATAGCCAAACAACAGAATGGGTGAAGATCAGTCTGGGACATAAATAACTGATAATGGGACCACTGATTTGTTTGTGGTAGCAGCCCAAGTGATGACAAGCTTGATGTTTGGCAGATTGAGTAACATGGGAAAAGGTGCGCAAGCTCTAAAAATGTTGAACTCAATATTGAGCCCCAAACGCTACAGGATTCCCAAACAGAAAATGAGGTGCTGTTCTTCCAGCTGTGCTGAGCTTCATGGGAAAACTGCAGCAAGCCTGAGATGGAGAACAGAGAACAAAGAACAAACACAGTGGTGAGTTTAAATGGTAGGGAACCACGAACTCAGTCATTTTTGTAGACAGGTGTACTGCAAAGCAGTCGCCCAGACTGCGCTTCATCTCCCCAGTGTAGAGGAGACCATGTTGATAGTAGCAAATACAGTAGACTACATTGAGTAAAGAAAGTTAAATCATTACTTCACCTGAAAGGTGTGTTTGGGGCCTTGGGTAGTGCAGAGAGAGGAAGGAAAGGGCAGGTGTTTCATCTTCTATGACGGCTAGGAAAGGTGTCACAGGGCTAAGGGGAGGTGTTGGGGTGGTGAAGGAGTGGACCAAGGTGCCTCCAGAGGGAATGGTAACACTGTGGTTTCCTCTAAATTGTGGTGAGCACATTGCAGAACAATGTGCTCTGTCTGCAAGTATGACCCTGAGCCAATTATCACCCCAGTCAGTCAATCAGTAAAGGGATGAAAGGTTTAACCAACAATGTTATCAGGCAGCACGTGGCATGGTGGTTAGCACTGCTGCCTCACAGCACCAGAGACCTGGGTTCAATTCCCACCTCAGGCGACTGACTGTGTGGAGTTTGTACATTCTCCCAGTGTCTGCGTGGGTTTCCTCTGGGTGCTCCGGTTTCCTCCCACAGTCCAAAAATGTGCAGGTTAGGTGAACTGGCTATGCTAAATTGCCCATAGTGTTAGGGGCCAGGGTAAATGTGGGTCTGGGTGGGTTGCTCTTCGGTGGATCGGTGTGGACTTGTTGGGCCAAAGGGCCTGTTTCCACACTGTAAGTAATCTAATTTAAAAAAAAATCACGTGCTCAGCAATAATCTGTTCACTGATGCCCAGTTTGGGTTCCACCAGGGCCACTCTGCTCCTGACTACATTACAGCCTTATTTCAAACACTAATAAAAACAGCTGAATTCCCGAGGTATGGTGAGAGTGAGGTTTTGATATCAATGCCATATTTCACCAAGTGTGGCATCAAGCAGCCCTAACAAGATTGGAATCAGTGGGTATTGTGGGCAAACTCTCCACCAGTTTAAGTCATACATGGCACATCTGAAGTGGTTATTAGAGATCTGTCATCTCAGTTCAGGACATTCCTGCAGGAGGTCCTCAGGGTAGTGTCCTTGGCCCAACCACCTTCAACAGCCATCTTAACTTTAGAAGTGGTATCTTTGCCAGTGATGATTCCTCTGATACTGAAGCAGACCATATTCAAATGCAACAACACTTGGCAAACAAGCTTCAGCAAACAATGGCATGTAACATTCACATCACAGAAATGCCAGGCAATGACCATTGCACCGTAAAACACTAGCATCTAATTTCATTAGCAAATAGGCAAATGGAAAATTTATAGCCTTTACTTCAAATGGAGTGGAGTACAAAAATATGGAATACTTGCTAAAGCTATATAAGGCACAATATAGAACACATAGAACACTGAACAGTCTGCGTACCCTCATCTATGTCAAGATTTATTGGTACAGAAGACAGTCTAGAGAAGATTCACAAGCTGATCCTGGGTATGTTGGGATTTTACGATGTGAAGAATTGAGTAATCGGAGTCTGTATTCATTGGAATTTAGAAGAATGACAAGTGACTTTGTTGAATTCTACAAGATTTTTCGCAGGCTTGAAGCGGAGAGATTGTTTTCCCTTTGTGGGAGGGTCTGGAACCATTGGTCTGAACCTCAGGATAAGAGATCACCCAACTAAGATGGAGATGAGGAGGAATTCCTTCTCTCAGGAGGATAACAAATCAAATTCTTTACCAAAAGATAGATGATGTTTTTATTCAGCGTATTCAGGGCCAAGATAGAAGGATATTTTTTTAAATTTGAAAGTAAATCAAGGGTTCTGGGGAAAAGACAGAAAAGTGGACCTGAGGATTATCAGATCAGCCATGAATGTAGATGATTCAGAGGACTAAACAGCCGATTTTTCTAATGTCTGCTGAGGGTCTGTTGTGTCACAGTGATAAATGGTTAACCATGATTAGCTTTTCTCCTTTTTGGAGTAAAGACGGAAAAATAAGAGCTGGGACGAGCCATTTGAGCCTACTCCACCATTCAATATGGTCACGATTGATAATCCAAATCGTAACCATTTCCTACCTTCTTCCCATACCCTTTGATCCCTTTAGCTCTATGAAATATATCTAATTTTATGACCAAAATGGATAACCACAGTTATCCATATTATTTTTCATCTACAATGCACTTGACCAGTCAACTTGTAAAATTACACAAATATCTCTATAATCCTTCTCACAGGTCACCCAGCTTTGTGTTCATAGACTCCTTACACAGTGTGAAGCAGGCAATTCAGCCTATGAAGTGTCCACACCAATCCCCCAAAAGGCCTACCCCAGACCCACAACCCCCAACCCTATCCCTGTAACCCTGTTTTGCCCACAGCTTATCTTCCTAGCCAGCATATCCTCAGATACTCTGGGTAATTTAGCATGGCCAATCCACCTAACCTGCACATTTTTAGACTGTGGGAGGAAACCAAAGCACCTAAAGGAAACCCATGCAGAGTTGTGCAAACTCCATAGGAATCAAACCCAGTTCCCTGGCACTGTGATGTAACAGTGCTTACCACTAAGCCATCGTGCCGCCAATGTTGTCAGCAAGCTTGGAGATATTAAATTCAGTTCCCTCATTTAAATCTTTAATATTTATTATGAGTAGCTGGCATCCAAGCACTGATCTTTTGGTATCCCACTCATCACTGCCTGCCACTCAAACAAGATACCCACATCTCATGAATGAATCGATGAAGCAATAAGCCAAACCAATAGATGCTTTTATTAATGATGAAACAGCCAGGTTGTAAGATTCAAATACAGATACTTAACAGCAGAATTAATGAAACTACAGGTTGTTGTTATAACACGTCTTTTGTCAAAGTGAATTCACTGTAATGCAATTGATGAATTGGGGTTGCTGATTCTTCAAACTTTTAAAGTGTGTGTTGGCTATAATGCGATTACAACATCAACACTAAGCAATGTTTCTATAACATGGGGTTGCACAGGAATGCAACCATCACTTTTATAGAAGAGCCAACTGTACATTGTAGCTGTTATTACTAATATATCCCTTTGCTTTTTCAAAAGGTGAGATCACAAATTGGCAAACAGCTGTTGAGATAAACAATGCAGTGCAATATATAAAGGGACCAAATGAGTACTGTGGTGAAGAAAACAGAGGAGAAGTCCAGTGATCATAATGTTTATTGAGCTCAGGAATATATAAACATCAGAAAAGGAAGCAAACTTGAATGAGAAATTGCAAGGTGTCATAAAACCCTGCCAAATTCACTACGTCAAAAGGCACACAGGCATGAGAATTGCCCTGCAAACATTTCTGAAAGTTTGCCTGCAAAAACATTGATCATTTCATGAAGAGATTCTGCAGTACAACTCCACATTTACAGGTTCAAAAAGAAAAAATCTTCACACATATGGCTCTAATGAAATTGGAGAATCTCCATCAGAAGGTAGAAATTTCTTCTGAAAGATGAACGATCCTAATCGCGCATTCTGAATGCCACTGTATACGTCAATGGATATCTCACCAATCTTAGATAGTGAGTGAGATGTTTTTAATCTCAAAATAACCCATGGTTATCAACACATTGGATGCATCCAACGAAACCCCAATTACATGGTTTAGGATGGGTCAGACTAAAGTTATGGGCATGGTAGTTTCAGGAAAATGGAGACACCCCATATAGTCAGGTAGACCGCTAAGAATGGGAGTAGGGATAGCCAGACAGTGCAGGAGTCCTCTATAGCCATCCTCATCTTTTGATATGGCCTCTCAGGGCAGTATAGCAGTCATCCAGGTTTCTGATTCCATGACTGGAAGAACATATCAGGTTACAAGTGGTCGATTGCAATAGATGACTCTCTAGTCTGGGCATAGACCGTTGTTTCTGCAGTCATCAGCGAGCCATCAGGATGGTCTGTTGCCTCCCAGCTGCCAGCGACAAGGATGTCGCCGAGAGAGTGCACAATATTCTGAAAGAAATGACCGACCAGTAGGTTGTCATTGGTACCAACAACATAGGGAGGGAAAGGGATGAGGTTTTGCAGAGAGAATACAAGAAACCATGCAGGAAGGTAGTAACATCTGGACTACTTTCAGTGTTACATGCCAGTGAGAGTAGGAATAGGAGGATAGAGTAGATGAATGTGTGGCTGAGAAGCTAGTGCAGGGGGCACGGATTCACATCTTTGGACCAACTGCATCTCTTTAGGGGTATGCCATGGTGGGGAGATGACTCAGGTAGTTAGCACTGCTGCCTCACAGCAGCAGGAAGTTGGATTCAATTCCAGGCTTGGGCGAATGTCTATGTGGAGTTCGCACATTCTCCCCATATCTGTGTGGGTTTCCTCTGGTCCCACTTCCTCCTATAGCCCAAAAGATATGCTGGCTGCATGGATTCACCATGGGAACTGCCAAGTTAAGAGGATAGGGTGGCATGCTCTTTGGAGGATCAGTGTGCCCTTGAGCTGAATGGCCTAGTTGTACAGTGTAGGGTTTCTATGATTCTACAATGGAATTTGCTTGCCAAAGATCCCTGAATTGGAAGGGACTAATATCCTTGAGGAGATATTTGCTAGCACTACTCAGGAGCTTTTAAACTCACCAAGGCCAGGGCTGGTACTGTGGATGAGGGCAGCAAATCAAATAGTCAAGGAAGAAAAGAACTTGACACAGGACAAGGTAAGACTGATAAATTAAACTACGTTTACTTCAATATAAAAAGGGGTCTGAAAGGTAAGACAGATGAACTCAGGGCATGGTTGGAAACATGGGACTGGGATATCATAGCAATTTCAGAAACATGGCTCAGGAAATGGACAGGACTGACAGCTTAATGTTTCTGGGTATAGATGCCAAAGGAAAGACAGAAAGGGAGGAAAGAGAGGAGCAGCAAAATCGACGTTTCGGGCAAAAGCCCTTCATCAGGAATATTCCTGATGAAGGGCTTTTGCCCAAAACGTCGATTTTGCTGCTCCTTGGATGCTGCCTGAACTGCTGTGCTCTTCCAGCACCACTAATCCAGAATCTGGTTTCCAGCATCTGCAGTTATTGTTTTTACCAGGAAAGAGAGGAGGCTGAGTGGCATTTTTGGTTAGGGATAAAATATGTCTTTAAAATTGCAGGAGAATATTGTTGGGAGATTGAAGTTATACGGGTTGAACTGAGGAATGATAAAGGGATGATCCTTAGCGGGAAATTGAGAAGTATGCAAGGCGATCTCAAATATCTGGAAGAATAATAGGTTGGAATGGTGGGGGATGTTAAAGGCTTTTGGATAGGGATGAATTTGTGAAGTGTGTACAAGAAAACTTTCTTATTGAATATGTGGATCTACCCACAAGAGAAGTATCAATATTTGACCTTATTTTGGGAAATAAGGCAGGACAAGAGACTGAAGTGTCATTGCGGGAGCACTTCGGGACAAGATGTCATAATTCAATTAGTTTTAAAATAGTTACGGAAAAGGATAGAACTGAGCAGAAAGTTAAAGTTTAAGTTGGAGTGAGGCCAAGTATCCAATAGGAACTCTTTAAAGTTGATTAGGGGAGGTGATTCACAGATAAAGGGATGGTTGGGAAGTGAGCAGCTTTAAAAATGAAATAAGAGCTCAGAGACAGTATGTTCCTAAATCATCATAGAATCCTTACAGTTTTGGAAAAGGCCTTTTGGTCCAACAAGTCTACACTGACTCTCCGAAAGTAACCCACCCAGACCCATTCCCCTACTGTATTACTCTACATTTCCCTTGACTAATGCATGTAACTGACACATCCCTGAACACTGTTGGCAATTTAAGTACATCTTTGGATGGTGGGAGGAAACCAGAGCACCCGGAGAATGTGCAAACTCCACAGTCAGTTGTCGGAGGCTGGAATCAAACCCAGGTCTCTGGCACTGTGAGGCAGCAGTGCTAACTACTGAGCCACTGCACCGCCCTGTTAGGTGTGAAGGACAAGGCTAGTTGGTGGTATCAGAAATGCTGGATGACAAGAGAAATTAAGGGTCTGTTCAACAAAGAGGAGGCAGCATGCGTCAGGCATAGACAGCTGGGATCAAGTTCACCCCTTGAGTACAAGGGGCAGTCGGAGTATACTTCAGAGGGAAATCAGGATGACAAAAAGGGGATAGGAGATTAAGGGAATCCAAAGCTATTTCTAAAAAGATTATATAAGTACATTGAGGGCAAAAAGAGTAACTAGGGAGACAATAGGACCTGTTGTAAGATCAATGTAGCTGTCTGTGTGTCAAATCACAGGAGATGGGCAAGATACTAAATTAATATTTCGAATCAGTATTTACTGTGGAGGAGGACATGGAAGCTGCAGAGCTTGGGGAAATAAATAGTGGTGCCTTGAAAAGAATTATTATAAAAGAGTTGGGGCTGGAAGTTTTAAAACATATAGGGTGGTAAATGCCCAGGACCTGATTAGGTGTTTCTCAGAAGTTTGTGGAAAGCTAGGGAAGAGATTGCTAGGCCCCTTGCTGAGATATTTGTATCACTGACAGCCACGGGTGAGGAGCCAGAAGACTGGAGGGTGCGTGAAGTAGTGCCATTAGGGCAAAGGCCAGGGAACTATTGACGGGTGAGCCTTAAGTCCATGATGGTTGGAGGGGATTCTTAGGGAGAGAATTTCTACACGTTTGGAAAGGCATTCCTGATTAGGAATAGTCAACATGACTTTGTGTGGGGGAGGTCTTATCTTATTAACTTGATTGAGGTTTTTTGAAGAAGCAACAATGATGATTGGAGGAGGTAAGGTTGTTGACATTGTCTATATAGACTTAAGCAAAGCTTTTGACAAGGTTGCACATGGTAACTGGTTGGTAAAGTTTGATCACATGGGATTCAGGGAAGTTAGTCAACTGGGTACAAAATTGGCTTGATGGTAGGCAACAGATTGGTAGTGGAGGGTTGATCTTTGAACTAGAGTTCTGTAATCAGCTGTGCGCCATAAGGATAATGCTGGGTTCGTTGCGTTTCATCATTTATATAAATGATTTGGATGAGAATAAAGGAGATGTGGTAAATAAGTTTGCAGACAACACCAGAAGAGGTGGTGTAGTGGACAGTGAAGACCATTACCTCAGCATACAATGGCACCTTGATCAGATGGGTCAATGGGCTGAGAAGTGGCAGATGGAGTTCAATTTAGATAAATGTGAGGTGTTGTATTTTGGTAAGACAAACCAGGGCAGGACTCCTATATTTAATGGCAAGGTCCCGGGGTGTGTTGCTAAACAAAGAGACCGGAGGGGTGCAGGTGCATAGTTCCTTGAAAGTGGAGTCACAAGGAGACAGTGTGGTGAAGGCAGCACTTAGCATGCCTTCCTTCATTGTTCAGAGCACTGAGTATAGGAGTTGGGAAGTTATGTTACAACTGTGCAGGATATTCGTGAGGCTACATTTAGAATATGGCATACAATTCTGATCACCTTTCTACAGGAAGGATATTGTTAAACTTGGAGTGCAGAAAAGATTTCCAAGGATGTTGCCTGGACTGGAAGGTTTGAGTTACAATGAAAGGCTAGACAGTCTGGTACTATTTCCCTTGAAGTGGAGACTGAGGGGTGACCTTAGAGGTTTATAAAATCATGAGGGTGGGAAAGTCCAAAACTGGAGGGAAAAGATTTAAAAGAGAGGGGAATATTTAACAAAAGAACCTGAGGGGTATCTTGTTCACAGAGGGTGGAGCGTGTATGGAATAAGTTGCCAGAGGGAGTGGTGGAGGCTAGTACAATTACAACATTTAAAAAGATATCTGGATGGGTAGAAGAATCTGACCAAATATCCCAAACTGATGGAGTCCATTTGCCAGCATTTGGCAGGATGTGGGCCAAATGCTGGCAAATGGACTCCATCAGTTTGGGATATTTGGTCAGTGTGGACGAGTTGGACTGAAGGGTCAGTCTCCGTGCTGTATAAACTCTCACACTCTGGTCTAGGAGAATGTTTCAATGTTTTGAATAAAAGCAATCAGCTGATGAATGCACATTTACCTGTGGCTTTCAAAAATGTATTTTATATGTATCTGAAGCGAAAAACAAAATAGAGGACCTCAAAAAAGCTAGGATGGGTTTGACAGGTTGAAAAGTCCTCTTCTATAATACAAAATTTCTTAAATTTTATTCTGTAAAGCTCAGCTTAGGAGTTTTAGTGGAAGAAATGATCTCAAAATAAAAATTTCACTAGAAACAAAGGATAATTGCACAAAATAATCTGGACAGTCAAAAAATAACTATAGTCACCAATAAAAATAGCAAGGTATATCAAAGTATTGGACTGTAGATGGATACTGTACTGATGGAATTTGTAAATCAGATATCAGAGAGAACATTAAAAAGCAAAAACATGAGGTCCAACTTGAAGAGGTTGGATCCAAGGGCCAGGAGATATTTGAGGGGAGAATTAAATACCTGCCATCTGTTTTGTCATTTACAATTACTTAAAGATGCTAATGATTCCAGATGTGAGCTTTGTTATTGATTTTACTTTTAAATGCTATAATGGTCTTCAGTGTTATAAAGCCATTAATGCTGATTGTGTTAAATTACATCAGATCTCCCAAACCTGAGCTTTGAATGAAAAAAGGAGGTGCATTGTCAGAATTACTGACAACATATTTCATAGCTGTTCCACGTCTTAGTTACAGACTGGAGACAGGTTCATAAAATCACGAATCAGACCCTTGGAATTATTGATTTGAATTATGACAACATATGTAGGGAAAATTATGGAGGGCATAATAAGGGACATGATTTGTGATTGCCCAGAGAGGGCTTGCATCTATTAGAAAATTCTAGTAGTTCCCAGATATGAAGATCTTAGCTCAACAACCTCATTATAGCCCTTTGAGGAACTGATCAATTTACAAGATGATTCACAGAAAACATCTGATAAATTGCTACCAATTTGGAACAATTTCTCTACACGGATTAGAAATACGATATTACGCTGCATATAAAATCTCGTAGGCAAGCTGTCATAAACAAGCCATGAGCGGAGACTGAAGTTTATCATCTTAAATCGATTCACTATCAGCATTGTTGAACTATTTGCTAGTTTATAGACAACACAGAATTAGAATTGTGTAGGTTGCACAGAAACTAGGAGAACAGATCTCTGCGTGTTTAAAGGGCACATACCCTTAACTTGGCTAAGTCATATAGTTATAGAACTGTACAGCATGGAGATAGACGATTTGGTCCAAATCGTCCATGCTGACCAGATATCCTAAGCTAATCTCGTTCCATTTGCCACCGCGTGGCCTAAATCCCTCTAAACTCTTCCTACGGCACGGAAACAGACCCTTTTGGTCCAACTCGTCTGTGCTGACCCAATATCCTAAATTAATCTAGCTTCATTTGGCCCCTATCCCCCTCAACTCTTCCTATTCATACACTCAGCGAGATGTTTTTTGAATGCTATATTTGTACCAACCTCCATCACTTCCTCTGGCAACTCATTCCATACACGCACCTCCCTCTGCATGAAAAAGTTGCCCCTTAGATTTAAAAGGGATCCTTCTCCTCTCACCTTAAACCTATGCCCTCTAGTTCTGGATTCCCCACCCTGGGGAAAAGACCTTGTCTATTTATCCTATCTATGCCCCTCATGATTTTATAAACCTCTATAAAGGTCACCCCTCAGCCTGACACTCCAGGGAAAACAGCCTCTTCCTATAGCTTAAACCCTCCACCCCTGGCAACATCCTTGTAAATCTTTTCTGAATCCTTTCAAATTTCACAACATTCTTCCTAAAGCAGGTAGACCAGAACTGAATGCAGTACTCCAAACTTGAAAGGGTACAATTTTGGATCTAGGCATGTGTACATAACACAAGAGCATCCATTAAATAATGGAGTGTGAATTTATGAATAATTGAAGTTCACAAGTAGCATGAAGCAGACATTGTAAACAAAAATTATATTTGCTAGAACCAAAATACTAAACATAATAACACAAGATTGAGGCTGCAAAAAAGCAATATTCAGGTTAATCTGTTCAGTTTTTGTTCTCACATTTGCTAGGGAAAATTGAGGAGACTACATAATCAGTAACCATCACTTACTTATGGTTGTTAGTTGCTAGAAGAGATTTATTAGAGAAGAACAGGGAAAGTTTTATTTAGCATACGGCAGTGCTTCTGAGAACCACTTCAGTCCTAACAGGTGATGTCTCAAATTTAAAATGTGGTACTGCTGCCATGAGGGACAAGAACGTGAGGGACAGGAACGTGAGGGACAACTCTTCTCATCACCTCATTAAACTTAACACTGACTTCAATTATCATGAAAACTATTGAATGTGGCAAGATTAATTAGGGCTTCTCGTCATTCTCAGCTTTCAATACTACTGACTAACTTTGTCCTTCTCCTTAATCCAATCAGAACAAAATTCCTGTTCTTGATTCTATTCTTGCTGAATTGCATTAGAAAATCATCCTCAAAAGGTTTCTATTACTATTACTGCATTGCCAGTTAAATTTACTGTCTCTCAAAAAAAACTTTCCTCATCATATTCCTATTTTGCATGTACATGTCGCCCTTGAGAACAGCTTGGAAACACCTTGTCAGTTTTTAATGAACACACAAAAGACATCCAACTCTACCTTCTCTCCACCTTTCTCAATCCTTCTACTGTCCCTAAAATTATCAACTGCTACTCTGAAACCAAGAATTGTATGAGCAGAGATTTCCTTCAAACAGTTTTAAGGCTAAGTCTCTGCCCTTTTGTTCCTGCCATAGAATCTATGCTCAAGGCAGCATAGCTGATTTAAGAGGTGTTTTGGGCTTTATATACACATGTTGTCATTGAAGATCAACTTCCACATCTATCTATTGCACAAATCAGCACTGGACTCCCTAATCTGTTGATAAAACCCTTATTCATGCCGTTAATATTTTTAGACAACCCAATCATTCCGGTTTGGCCCCTCTTGCCTGATCACAAAAGTTTTCACAAAATTAGGGCAATAAAAACTGTTGACTTTGCCTGAATGAGTTCAATGTGCAACTTCAAAATTTAGAGACAGTAGAGTGAGTGAGACAGTTGAGAATTGATTCAAAAGGTAGAACAAAGTATTGCATCACACATAACAACACGATGGTCAAGAAAGCACAACAATGTCTCAGGAGGCTATGGAAATGTGGTATGTCCACAAAAGACTCTTGTCCTTTTTTATAGATCCACCATAGAAAGCATCCTAACTGGATGCATCATAGCATGATATTGCAACCGCTCTTCCAAAGACCACAAGAAGCTACAAAGTCAGTCCATCAAGCAAACCAGCCTCTTTTATTCCTGATGAAGGGCTTTTGCCCGAAACGTTGATTTCGAAGCTACTTGGATGCTGCCTGAACTGCTGTGCTCTTCCAGCACCACTAATCCAGAATCTGGTTTCCAGCATCTGCAGTCATTGTTTTTACCTCATTGATTCTACCCAGTGACTCCAGCTATATTTCCCGCTGCCTCAGCAAAGCAATCAACAGAATGAAAAGACTCCTGCCACCCCAGTTATACTCTCTTCCATATTCTTTCATTGGGCAGAAAATATAAAAGCTTGAATACCCATACAACAGATGTAAGAATAGCTTCTCCTCTCAGCAACACCCATCACACGCCATTATCAGACTTTTAAATGGACCTCTCAAAAATGTTACTCTCTCTCTCTCTCTCTCTGCTGCTGTAACACTATATTCTGCACTCTGTTCTGCTGCCTGATTGTGTTTTGTATGGTACAATCTGCCTGTAGAGCTTGCAAAACAACACATGACAATAAATCAAATTACTACCCTGGCCATAATTTCCAAGGTATGGGATGAGTCCTTATGTTTCAATTAAGAGATTACTGCAGAATGGCTTTCCAAATGAGGAGTTTCAGTTGAATTACTGTGTCTGGCATCATTATCAAGGACTGCGGATAAGGTGAAGCTTCAAGGAGAAGCAGAGGGCACCTCCATTTTGAGGCACTATCATGAGGAAGCACAAGATGATTTCTTGCAATGGGCCCAGGCTAGCAGACCTCATATCAGAGGGGAAGCCTTTCCACCGGTAGTAGGAGAGCTGCAGTACAGCAGTCACAGAACCTCTGGAAATGAAGGTCCCCATCCACAATAAGCCACTTGTAGCCACTTCCATGCAGCTGTCTGCCTCCTCCATATGACATGGGGACAATTGTATCACCATTACAAATCTGGCAGCCTTGTGAAAATGGCTGCCTGTCGCTAGTCAGTGCATAGACAACCCTCTGGAAAAATAGTCCAGCATCAGGATTATATTGGGAAGCAGTCCAACGTTAGTTCCCTTGCATTTATTCGCAACTCCACTCCTCAGTCTACTACCCAGAGTCCAAAGTCCTGACAAGCAAGTTTTGAGAAGAAGATTTGTAGCCCGGGTCGAGGTTCTGGATGTAGGTTTGCTCGCTGAGCTGGAAGGTTCATTTTCACACATTTCGTTACCATACTAGGTAACATCTTCAGTGAGCCTCTGGACAAAGCACTGCTGATGTTTCCTGCTTTCTATTCATATGTTTGGGTTTCTTTGGGTTGGTGATTACCCAAAATTCACAACAACGAGCCCCTCTCAGACCCATAGTCTCACTATGTGAAACACCAACTTACAGATTATCCAGGGAGATACAAAGACTAAAACACTTAGTAGAAGACTCATGCCACTCCATCCAAGAATTCCTGAGGACCAAAGACACTAAGATAGAATAGGATGAAATAATGGTCTCCTTTGATGCAACAGCCCTGTTCACATCAAATCAACATCAACCTGGCTAAGGAAACAGTGCCTACGCTATTAGATGATGCAAAGACACTTACACCAGACACCACTAACTTCATCAGCAAGGACAGTATCATCAAGCGAGTGGACCTATGCCTTACTACCCACTTCACCTTCAACACCAAAACCTACAGACAAATCAATGGAACATCCATGGGATCTCTGATAACAGGGTTCTTAGAGACAGTAATGCAGAGACTTGAACAAACAGCTCTGCCAACCATACAACCCAAACTTTGGGTCCGCTACGTGGATGACACCTTTGTCATCACTAAACGAAACAAATTAGAGGAAACCTTCAAGGCCATCAATAATACTCTTACTGGCATAAAATTCACTAAAGAGGAGGAAAGCAACAACAAATTTCCATTTGTAGATGTCACAGTAGAACAAACAGCCAATGATGAACTTCAAACCAGCATCTACAGGAAAACGACACATACGGACCAAATATTGAGCTACAGAAGAAATCATCCCAATATCCACAAACGAAGCTGCAGCAGAACATTATTTCAACAAGCCACCACACACTGCAACAGAGGAACTACACAGAGCAGAGGAAAATTACCTGTACAGTGCATTCAAAAAGAATGGATATCCAATGAACACAGTCCTCCGATTTCTCAGGAACAAACCCAAACAAGCAGACAAAACACGTCCAGAAACCCTAGCCATTCTTCCCTACATCAAAGACATCTCAGAAATGACTGCCAGACTACTCAGACGCCTTGGCATAATGGTAGCCCACAAACCCACCAATACACTAAAACAGCAGCTTATGAACTTGAAAGACCCTATACAGACAAGCAAAATTAATGGCATTTACAAAATAATGTGCAACTGTAACAAACACTGTATTGGGGAAAAAAAGAGGCAGAAACTTAGCCACCAGGATGCATGAACATTAACTAGCCACAAAATGACATTAACTTCTCTCACTAATATCCTTACATACAGATAAGGAAGGACACCACTTCAACTGGACAACACATCCATTCTAGAACAAGCCAAACAGAGACATGCATGAGAATTCTTAGAGGAATGGTATTTCAACCAGAACTCTTAAAAAAAACAAACACATTCACTTGGACCCCATTTACCACCTCCTGAGAAAAAGAACAGGAAATGACATCACTATAGAAAATATCACCACCAACCCAAAGAAGCCCAAACACAACTAGCAAGTAGGAAGCGTCAGCAGTGCTTCGTCCAGAGGCTCACCGAAGAGGTTACCTAGTATGGTAATGAAACATCTAAAAAAAAAACCCTTCCCGGTCAGTGAGCAATCCTGGCAAGCATTTTGGATCATTACACGGAGGGGCAGGACGTAAGTTAGAAATAGGAGGGAGCTGTGGGTAGATACTTGGGGAAATGCCCAATTTGACAGTGTAGTGGGAAGAAAGAAAAACCATTGATGGTAGTTCCCTGACTAATCTTTAGAAAGGAATGAAACAAGCCAGAAAAATACCACTTATACATCACCCTAATACATACTAATCTAAGCAATGCCTCAATTCTAAATTGAGACCAAAGGATGTGGCCCATCTAGTCTGCTCCACCATTCAATGGGATCGTGGCTGATCTAATGATCCTCAACTCCACTTCCCTGCCTCCCCCCATAATTCATAATTTCTTTACTAATTCAAAAACTCTCTCTTGCAACAGCATATGCACAAAATGATCAAGACGGTACAGCCTTTTGTAGGAGAAAATTCCACGTATACAGTGTTAAGTTCAAGGCACGCACTGTACCTTTAAGATTGAGTGAATGCTGTTCTGAACAGAGAGCTAACAAGCACCTGTCATGCGACTAACTAGCAGTCTCAATGCACTGGAAAATTTGAAAAAACATATCCTCTGACTATGAAATAAATACCTGAGTTGGTTGCTGTTTTGACAGCAATTCAAATTTTACCAGATTAAATTATGCCCTAGGATACTAAAACCCAATTGGGATTTTGCCAACATCAAACTAATGAGACAATCCAATGTTCGGGGTGCAAAAAACAGGCATTTTGAAAGTCAGACAGAGCAACTGCCATCGAGAGAGTTACTGCCATTCAAAAACACTATCAAAAGGTACCTTTTTCATATGAAACATTTTCACAGTAAAAGACAGATGACAACCCAGGGAGATCTTCAGCCAAAAGACTGACAGACACCAGAGATGACAGCTGCTGAACGGTTTTGAAATCAAGTTGATGTAATTTTAATAATTTTTTAAAATTGGAACAGTATATTGTTGTAGAGTTGGAGGCAAATAATAAGCAGTTAAGAGAAAGGGGGGGGGGTTTAGAGTTAAGAATAGTTGTTAATGTTTACTTTTAGAATTAAGGAATACATTGAATTTATTTTCTTTTAATAGTGGAATTTAGGAGTTCTCTGTCACTCATATTTTAATAGATGAGGCAAAGTGAGCTTTTCTGGGTGTTTGGTTAAATTAACAGAAGGGTTCACCGGCATGTCAGAACACCAGTCTCATAGTAGAAATACCTCATCTCTATAGAAGCTGGGAGAATCCTTACTATGATATTATACCCTCTGGTCCTAGACACTTCCACACAGGGAAACAACCTCTCAGCCCAAGAATCTTATATTTTTCAGTAAGTCATACTTCAATGACTAAAGCTAAACTGATCAATTGCTCCTTAAAAGATGATCTTTCCATATTCAGGGTCCATACTGAACATTCTCTGAACTGTTCCCAATGCCAATATTTCTTGCCTTAGATACAGGGATCAAATTGTTCATAGTAATTGTTCAAATGTTCTCGTACTTTGTATGTATTTACAGTAATGGATAAAAGACAAAAATCTATTTTTTGTACAATATTCCTTTTGAAATAAAAGCCAATAGTATGCTTGTCTTCCCTATTGCCCACTGAACCTGGATGCTAACTTTGACATTTATGCATAAGAACCCCCAAATTCCCCTGTACTGCAGTCTTTCCCCATTTAAATAACATTCAGTTCCTCTATCCTTCCCATCAAAGTGCTTAATCTCACATTTTTTTTCTACGTTGTCTTCTATCTGGCAAGCTTTTTCTCTCAGCATTCCTCACCAATTGTCTTTGTACTTATTTTTGTGTCATCTACAAACTTGGCAATACTATATTCACTTTTTTCTCCAAGTCAATAACATTTGTTAATAATTGTTACGGATCAGGCCAAACCCCCTCAAAACATTTGAAGCAGCACAGACCCTAACTTTTCGAGTTGTTACAAGCATATGAATAGTGTATGTACCTGGAATGATGCAGCTAGCCCAATCCTTCAGTTTATTTTTACATGAACAAAAGAGAACAGATCTTAGAATAACGTAACTATTTGAAAACCAAAATCAACTTTATGACAACTTATTGATGCTATTCCAAATATTTCCAACATCTGTTGTGGCTCTGTTCGCCGAGCTGGGAATTTGTCTGATGTGGTGTTTTGGTGTTTTTAATGATTACAAAAGGTGTCATCCACATATCTGACTATACTACCAGCAGACAAAGGCAGAACGACGGTCATCCTGGAGAAAGCAAAGCAGAGTACATGCAAAAAGCACAACAACTACTTGCAGATACCAACACCTACCAAAAGAGGGAGTTCGACCCCACCCCACAGCTCACCAATAGGATAAACAACACACTGTGGAATCTACAAAAAAAAAGGGACAGATAACCAGATCTGACCTACAAAGAATGAAACCTGAAAGCAACAACACCCCCAGATTCTATGGACTACCCAAAGTGCACAAACCAGACATCCCACTCAGACCCATAGTATCACTACCAGGGACACCATCACACAAACTGGCCAAAGATCTACAGCAGAAACAAACACCTGATCAGTGGATCCAGACAATCTATACAATTGACACAGGAATTCTTGGACATCATCAGAAATATACACATAGACAAGGAAGAAACTATGGTCTCATTCGATGTAACGGCACTGTTCACCTCCATCAACAAAACCCTAGCGAAAGAAACAATAGCCAACCTGCTGGACAGACATAACAGACAAGAGGACGTTGAACCTATCAACAAAGACGGCATACTTAAACTACTGGACCTGTGACTCACAACACACTTCACATTCAACAACCAAATATACGAATAAATCAACGGAACACCCATGGGCTCACCGATCTCTGGACTCCTAGCAGAAGCAGTCATGCAAAGGTTAGAACAAACAGTCTTAACCACAAATTCAACCCAAACTCTGGGTCAGATATGTAGATGACACCTTTGTAATCATTAAAAACACGAAATAGAGAACACACACCAGATCATCAATGCCACACTCACAGGAATCCGATTCACTAGAGAGGAAGAAAAGGACAATCAACTCCCATTCCTAGATGTGATGGTACAGAGAACACCGAACGGAGAATTCACCACAAAGGTATACAGGAAAGCCACACACACAGACCAAGTCCTAAACTATGAACGCAACCACCCCAACACACACAAAGTTGCATCAGGACAGTATTCAAAAGGGCCACAACACACTGCAGTACACCAGAACTACAAAAAGAGGAAGAGGAACACCTAGACAAGGTATTCGCCAAAAACGGATACCTCGCAATTTCATCAACAGGTGCCTAAGGGAGGGACAACGGAACGAAGACATGCCGCAACCCAAAGGACTAACTACACTACCATACATCAGGAGCATTTCTGAACTGACAGCCAGACTACTGCGACCACTAGGACTCATAACAGCACACAAACCAACAGCCACGCTCAGACAACAGCTCACCAGAACGGAGGACCCGATACCCAACATGAGCAAAACTAATGTCGTGTACAAAATCCCATGCAAGGACTGCACAAAACACTACATAGGACAAACAGGAAGACAGTTAACGATCCGTATACATGAACACCAACTAGCCACGAAACGACACGACCAGCTATCCTTAGTAGCCACACACACAGATGACAAGCAACATGAGTTCGACTGGGACAACACTACCATTATAGGGCAAGCCAAACAGAACAGCCAGGGAATTCCTGGAGGCATGGCACTCATCCACAGATTCTAATCAACAAGCACATCGACCTGGACCCAATATACCGGCCATGACAGCGGACAGCTCGAACTGACAACCGGAAGCGGCAGAGACAGGCCACTATAAATGCCGGAGGAAATAGCACAGAAGCGCTTCACAGGAGGCTCCCAAGCACTGAGGATGTCACCTAGACAGGGGACGAAACGTTTGCAAGACAAATTCCCAGCTCGGCGAACAGAACCACAAAAACGAGCACCCAAGCTACAAATCTTCTCCCAAAGTTTGATTTCCAACATCTCCATAAACACCCCCTTGGCAAAAAAAAAAGGGGAAATCAAACATAGGTTCTTACAGAAGAGATGTCATAGAGAGATGATCAACATGGAGCAGTTCCTTTGGGTCCAGCAGCTTCTCTGGGCTCCCAACTAAAACCTGACAAACAGCTGCAAGCAAAACAGCTTGCTAAAACAAAAACAAACCAGAGAAAAGTGGAGGACAAAGCAGAATTGGCCACTCCCCTTTAACTGCACAAAAGTGTTTAAAAAAAACTCGAAAGCTTCAAGTAGATAAACCCAGGCCTATGTCTTTACAACCCCTCAAACAAAAAGTCACAACTAACATAACCTTGTTAAACGAGCAGCATCAGATTGTGGATCCAGCACTGAACTCTGTAGCACTTCACTGGCTCTAGGTTGCCACCCTGAAAATGCCCCCTTTCCCAAATGTGTCTATTAGTTAGCCAGGTCTTCATTCGTGTTAATATACTACCCTAATACCACAGACCTTTGTCTTACTAAGAAGACTAATGTAGGTTTTCAAAGGTCTTTGGTAATCCAAATATATTATTCAGTTTCCCCTTCATCCTACTTGCTAACTCTTCAACAAATCCTAAGTCATAGAGTCATAGAGATGTACAGCATGGAAACAGACTCTTTGGTCCAACCCGTCCACGCCGACCAGATATCCCAACCCAATCTAGTCTCACCTACCAGCACCTGGCCCATATCCCTCCAAACCCTTCCTATTCATATACCCATCCAAATGCCTCTTTAATGTTGTAATTGTATTAGCTTCCACCACTTCCTCTGGCAGCTCATTCCATACACGCACCATCCTCTGCGTGAAAAGGTTGCCCCGTAGGTCTCTTTTATATCTTTCCCCTCTCACCCTGGGGTGGGGCAGTCCCTCTAGTTCTGGACTGCCCCACACCAGGGAAAAGACTTTGCCTATTTATCCTATCCATGCCCCGCATAATTTTGTAAACCTCTATAAGGTCACCCCTCAGCCTTCGATGCTCCAGGGAAAACAGCCCCAGCCTGTTCAGCCTCTCCCTATAGATCAAATCCTCCAACCCTGGCAACATCCTTGTAAATCTTTTCTGAACCCTTTCAAGTTTCATAACATCTTTCCGACAGGAAGGAGACCAGAATTGCACACAATATTCCAACAGTGGCCTAACCAATGTCCTGTACAGCCACAACATGACCTCCCATCACCTGTACCCAATACTCTGACCAATAAAGGAAAGCATACCAAACGCCTTCTTCACTATCCTATCTCCACCATCAGACTCCACTTCCAAGGAGCTATGAACCAGCACGCCAAGGTCTCTTTGGTCAGCAACACTCCCTAGGACCTTACCATTCAGTGTATAAGTCCTGCTAAGATTTGCCCTCCCAAAATGCAGCATCTTTGATTTATCCGAATTAAACCCCATCTGCCACTTCTCAGCCCACTGGCCCACCTGGTCCAGATCCTGTTGTAATCTGAGGTAACCCTCTTCGCTGTCCAGTACACCTCCAATTTTGGTGTCATCTGCAAACATACTAACTGTACCTCTTATGCTCACATCCAAATCATTTATGTAAATGACAAAAAGTAGAGGACCCAGCACCGATCCTTGTGGCACTCCACTGGTCACAGGCCCCCAGTCTGAAAAACAACCCTCCATCACCACCCTTTGTGCCAGTTCTGTATCCAAATAACTAGTTCTCCCGGTATTCCATGAGATCTAACCTTGCTAATCAGTCTCACATGGGGAATCTTGTCGAACACCTTACTGAAGTCCATGTAGATCACATTTACTGCTCTGCCATCAATCTTCTTTGTTACTACTTCAAAAAACTCAATCAAGTTTGTAAGACATGATTTCCTATGCACAAAGCCAAGTTGACTATCCCTAATCAGTCTTTGCCTTTCCAAATACACGTACATCCTATCCCTCAGGATTCCCTCCAACAACTTGCCCACCACCGAGGTCAGGCTCACTGGTCTATAGTTCCCTGGCTTGTCTTTACTGCCCTTCATAAACAGTGGCACCACGTTTGCCAACCTCCAGTCTTCCGGCACCTCACCTGTGACTATCGATGATACAAATCTCAGCAAGAGGCTCAGCAATCACTACTCTAGCTTCCCACAAAGTTCTCGAGTACACTTGATCAGGTCCTGGGGATTTATCCACCTTCATGCGTCTCAAGACATCCAGCACTTCCTCCTCTGGAATATGGACATTTTGCAAGATGTCACCATCTATTTCCCTACAGTCAAATCCTTTTCCACAGTAATTACTGATGCTAAATATTCGTTTTGTATCTCCCCCATTTTCTGTGGCTCCACCCAAAGGCCACCTTGCTGATCTTTGAGGGGCCCTATTCTCTCCCTAGTTACCCTTTTGTCCTTAATATATTTGTAAAAACCTTTTGGATTCTCCTTAATTCTATTTGCCAAAGCTATTTCATGTCCCCATTTTGCCCTCCCGATTTCCCTCTTAAGTATACTCCTACTTTCTTTATACTCTAAGGATTCACTTAATCTATCCTGTCTATACCTGACACATGCTTCCTTCTTTTTCTTAACCAAACCCTCAATTTTTTAGATTAGATTAGATTAGATTACTTACAGTGTGGAAACAGGCCCTTCGGCCCAACAAGTCCACACCGCCCCGCCGAAGCGTAACCCACCCATACCCCTACATTTACCCCTTACCTAACACTACGGGCAATTTAGCATGGCCAATTCACCTGGCCTGCACATCTTTGGACTGTGGGAGGAAACCAGAGCACCCGGAGGAAACCCACGCAGACACGGGGAGGATGTGCAAACTCCACACAGTCAGTCGCCTGAGGTGGGAATTGAACCCGGGTCTCTGGCGCTGTGAGTCATCCAGCATTCCCTATATCAACCAGCCTTCCATTTCACCCAGACAGGAATATACTTTCTCTGGATTCTTGTTATCTCATTTCTGAAAGCTTCCCATTTTCCAGCCGTCCTTTTACCTGCAAACATCTGCCTCCAATCAGCTTTCAAAAGTTCTTGCCTAGTATCATCAAAATTGGCCTTTCTCCAATTTAGAACTTCAACTTTTAGATCTGGTCTATCCTTTTCCATCACTATGTTAAAACGAACAGAATTATGGTCACTGGCCCCAAAGTGCTCCTCCACTGACACCTCAGTCACCTGCCCTGCCTTATTTTCCAAGAATAGGTCAAGTTTTGCACCTTCTCTAGTAGGTACATCCACATATTGAATCAGAAAATTGTCTTGTACACACTTAAATTCCTCTCCATCTAAACCTTTAACACTATGGCAGTCCCAGTCGGTGTTTGGATAGTTAAAATCCCCTACCATAACCACCCAATTATTCTTACAGATAGCTGAGATCTCCTTACAAAAGTTTGTTTCTCAACTTCACACCGACTATTAGTTGGTCTCTAATACAATTACAAAAAGGTGCTCATCCCTTTCTTATTTCTCAGTTCCACCCAAATAACTTCCCTGGATGTATTTCCAGGAATATCCTCCCTCAGCACGGCTGTAATGCTATCCCTTATCAAAAATGCCACTTCCCCTCCTCTCTTGCCTCCCTTTCTATCCTTCCTGTAGCATTTGTATCCTGGAACATTAAGCTGCCAGTCTTGCCCATCCTTGAACCATATTTCTGTAATTGCCATGATATCCCAGTCCCATGTTCCTAACCATGCCATGAGTTCATCTGCCTTCCCTGTTAAGCCCCTTGCATTGAAATAAATGCAGTTAAATTTATTAGTCCTACCTTGTCCCTGCCTGTTTGACTCTCTTCTGTTCTCAACTGTACTAGTCTCAGATTGATCTCTTTCCTCACTATCTCCCTGGGTTCCCCCCACCACCTTACTAGTTTAAATCCTCCTGAACAGTTCTACCAGTTCCTGCCAGTATATTAGTCCCCCTCCAATTTCAGTGCAATCCGTCCTTCTTGTACAAGTCACTTCTATCCCAAAAAAGAGATTCCAATGACCCAAACATGTGAATCCTTCTCCCATACACCAGCTCCTCAGCCATGCATTCATCTGCTCTATCCTCCTATTTCTGCCCACATTAGCTCATAGCACTGGGAGTAATAGAGATATTACTACCCTTGAGGGCCTCCTTTTTAAATTCCTGCCTTACTCTCTGGAATCTCCCTTCAGAATCTCAACCTTTTCCTTTCTTATATCGTTGATTCCAATGTGGACAATGACCTCTTGCTGGCCCCTCTCCCCCGTGAGAACATTCTGCACCCTTGCTGAGGCATCCTTGATCCTGGCACCAAGGAAACAACACACCACTCTACTTTTTCTCTGCTGACCACAGAAACATCTCTGTTCCTCAAACTACAGAATCCCCTAACACAATTGATCTCTTGGAAGCCAACATACCTCTCATTGCATTAGAGCCAGTCTCAATACCAGAAACTTGGCTGTTCGTGCTATGTTCCCCTGAGAATCCATCACCTCCTACATTTTCCAAAACAGCATACTTCTTTGAAATGGGTATATCCACAAAAGACTCCGGCCCTAGGTGCCTACCTCTCTTACCCTTCCTGGAGTTAACCCATCTATGTGACTGTATCTGAGACTTACCCCCCTTCCTCTAACTGCCATCCATCACATACTATTGCAATTGCAAATTCCTCATCCCTTCTAACTGTCTCTCCAACTGATCCATTCAATCTGATCAGATTTGCATCCAACAGCATTTATTGCATTTATCCGCAGTAACCCTTAAACTCTCTTTAAACTCCCACATCTGTCAAGTAGTACATATCACTGCAAAGGCCATTTTTGCTCCTTCACAATCTACAGTCCCAGAAAATAACACCGTCTTATTCCTCTACAAAACACTGCACTCAGGTTAAATTAATAGTTATGGCTTATATTTTAAGTTTAATCAAGAGACTGATCTCCAAAAACATAATCAAGAATGAACCCACTGTACTCACTACTGCAGCCTTTCTATTGGACAGACTTAAAACAACGATTAACCTATCAGATTCTATATTGTGAACTTCGCCCAAACAGGTTCCTTCAAGAATAGTTGTGAATTTCACTGTTTGTTAACTTTCCCAGACGCACTCCGATGTCCAGTGACACAAATTCAAAAACAGCAAAGGCAGTAACTGTACATGTTTTCTCTCTCTTGCACTGTCCTCAACATGTGCTTCCTTTGTCTGTTCTTCTCCTTTTGAAAACCGTTGTTTTGACTTTTGTTTTCCCCAAAGTTCCAAAACAATGTAACAGCATATGAAACAATAATTGCTGCTCCTGGAATTCGAGGAAATCACTTCCAGCACCTAAAATACCTCAAAAAAGGAGCAGCTGTTACAGCCAGAATTGTTTCCCATCCTCCATTTAATTTATAAAAGAATGATTGCTCCTTCATGAAGCTATGTTGATTCTGTTTGATTATATTGCAAATTGCTAAATACACTATTACATCTATCATAAGGATATGACATTTTCTAAATAACAGATGTTAGGTTAATCAGCCTGTAGTTACTAGCTTGTCTCCTTCCATTTACAATATTTGTTGCAATTGGCAAATTTTCCATTCTCTCTGACTTTCCCAGAAATATTAAAAGGAAAATTAATTAGTAAAAAGCCAATAAATCCTCAACCTGATGGGGTGCATCCGAGAATATTTAAGAAAAAGGTAGCTGAACAGAGAGTGGATGAACTAAATAACTCTTTGGGGGACACGCTTTGGGGGATATAATCTTATAGCCATCATGGAGACGTTGTTACAAATAAATCAAAGCCACTGCCAATCTGATTTTCCCAATATTAGGTGTTTAAAATCACCCAGGATTAATATTTTACCTTTGTATACACCCTCAATCCCCTGATTTATTCCCTTTCTTACTGTTAAGGGCCTATAGAGTAATCCCAATCTTTTTCTCCTAGTTATTTTTGTTACCACCATATGAGTTCTATGTCTTCCATATAATTTTTGGCATCTTACATATTTCATCCCATGCCAAAAAGGTACCCCACCACCCTCTCCTTGCTGTCTGTCCCTTGGAAAATAGTCAGACACATGTGAATTTAAGTTTTAAGCTTTGATTTATTTGGAACCATGTCTCCATAATTACTAAGATTATACCCACTAACCAGTGTCACTGATTCATTTAGTCGGTCTTGAATTCTGCGTGCATTCAACTAAAGAGCCATTAATTTGGTCTTTTTTCCAGTTGTTCCTTCTTGATCATGCGTTTTTCTACCTTTGGACACTGTCTCTTCCTGTCCCATTCTATTTTCATTGTCATTCAATGAGTTTCCTGACAATACTGTCACATACTTTTGTAAGACGTAAATTTCCTTAAACATTCCCTTCCTCTGGTTAAAGTGCATGCCACAGCCTTGTTATGTGATTTGTCAGGAAATTTGTCCCAATATGGTTCAAGAGAAGCCCACCCACTGGAACACCTCCCTTCCACCCCAGTAATTATGCTAGTGCTCCATTAATTGAAACCCATTCCACCCACCCTCCTTGACTTTATTTATCCCTGCCAATTTGACCATGGCTCAGGTAGTAACACAAAGGATTATTTTGGAGATTCTGCATTATAATTTAACTTGCAACTTGCAAACTCTTTCAGCCAAAGCTCCTTTCTAACACTTTCAACATCATTTGTACCTCCTTTCCAGACCTGGGAGATGTCCTTAACCTTAGCACTGGAATTTAGCATTCATGCAGCTGCAGAGAACACAACTACATTCCTATTTCTTCCACACCCTTGAATGGCTGTGTGCTGGTCACTTTGTCCATCCTCCTTGCAGTACACCCTCACAATCTCAAGTTCTGGGACAATTGCAAGGACTAAGTCTCGTCAAATGCAATCTCTGGGTTTTCATACCTGCCTCATCTACAGTCACACCCTCCTGCCCCTGTACTCAGAGGGGCGTCACCATGTCCTACAAAAGAATTTCATTTTTCACTTTCCTGAGGTGCATAATGTCTGTAGTTTGGAATCCAGTTCCTTGGAATATCAGATTCCTACTCTAAAAATCTCCAATTAACTCCAATAAGTTCCTAGTTTATCAACTATAGGGTCAATCCTTTGCCAGAGGCTAGTTAGCTGTTTAAATATTTGAATGTGACAGGTAGTCTTAAGTTTGATCCTGCTAGGTCTACGGTCCAGAGGATTGGAACGGTCAGCTGAAGGTGGGGGAGGACAGCTACAGAGAATACTGGAGTGTCTTTATAGCATTCTGTGAGATTTATCTTGTCACAGCAAGATTTCCCTCCAAACCAAACCACATTTCCCATATCAAGACACCTAGGTCAGGCATCAGATTCAGATCCCACCCTCCCAAAGACAGGAACGAGGTCCTCTTTTCCTGATTGTAGGAATCAGGGAACCATCTCCTGAGCTCCTACTGACAGCTACTTGTTCCTTACATAGGGTTATAAAATGTTCCAAAGTGTCTCCTGCCAAAGCATATTAATTATACTGACTTCCATAAAATGGCCCTGGAAAAAAAAAGGGTGGAGTCAAGGCTCCTGAGTACATTGGGAATGTTTTGGTTCTCTGACCAAACTCTGTTCCTCCTTATCTACCCAGCCCACCTCTGTCAAAGGCCCAGTTCAAGGAATAGGACTTGAACCTATAACCTTTTGATTCAGAGGAAAAGAGTATCATTGAGCCAAGCCTGATGAATTAGATCAAAGCAATCATCTGCTTTAACTTTTGACAGCATTAAAAGTAAAAATTGACTCAATGTTGTTTTCATATTGCAGCCTAACATATTGCCTATAAATCCTTACAGAAGTATTAATGATTATGGGGTTATAGTCTTCACATGCCAACTCAGGATGTGCACTTTAAAAGTGATCAAGTAAGCATAATCGCCTGCTGGGTGTACTGTTCTTTTTTAAAACATTTGCTTTATGTTCATTATTACAATTTAGAATGGTCTGCCAATTAGAAAGGCAAGAGAAAGACTGTACAGTCACACTGTAGCAGATAATAATTGCAGCAGAAACAACATTTTAAAAAATAACGTTATCAGCAGTAAGCTAGATATATCTACACAGATTGTGTTGAAAGTTAGTCAGGGATTCATAGGAAGGCTGAAAACCAACAGCTCAGTTCTGAGGGTCAGATCAGTATAATGCGATGTAGGTTGTGTGAACTGTCTAACGTGGTGTAAGTGTATATTGAACCTACATCAAAAGTCAGATCCTCCATCACCGTAGACCCAAGGTAGCAGAATTTACTCATCAGCTCCAGTAGGGGGTTAGAAGTTCAACAGCTTGTCCAAAACCATGGACTGATTGATGTTTATGGTCAGGGAGAGCAAGTTATCTTCTCATAGCTGATTTACTACTTCTACCTATGTTTGAGTGTATTTGATGTTGTAGCTTTATTATTTGTCTTGGGGTTAGCAAGTAATAAAATTCCATTTCAGTTCACTGTACTCAAGACTTGTAACCGGATATTTGTTTGATTCCAGTTCACCAGTGAACTACGTTTTAATTCAATTAGGGTACAACTGTATGTGAAGAAGAATTGAAGTCTTCATTGCAGCCAACGAAGTGAGCTATAAAGAGGGTAGTTGTTTGACTTCTCCTGACTTGGACATAACATTCTTTGATCATTTTGCTATCACATATCTCCTGCAGAACACAGCAGAGCTTCCAGCAGAAAGGTACTGCATAAACATTGTAAGATAATATAAGAGAACATGAGCAATCTTACACACTGAGCAATTAAGTAAATGAACATTAGGATGAACGCAAGATGATGCACTTAGGCAGAAATAGTCAGGCACTAACAGGTTATGAAATAAGTAACTTGAATAATGTGTATATAAAAATGTCCTGGATACAAATAAACAAATAATTGAAAATATAATTAAGTCAGCAAAACAATTAAGAATGTTAACATAGCACTTGGTTTATTTTTAATGGGTACAGAATTCAGAAGTGGTGTCGTTATGTTAAACTTGTATTGGAGTGTTCAAGCCCCATTTTGAGTGCTGCATACAATTTGAACTTCCTAATATTTTTAAAAAAGTATTAAAAGGTCTTGGGAAAGTGCAAAGTGATGCCATGCAGGCAAACTTGGTCCTGGATAGGTTGTAATATGTCTAACTCAGCTTTCTACTCTTTGGGCTGCTGGAAGCTGGTGAGAGATTAGACAGGCAGCTTCCAATCTTCATGCTGTGTCATCAGCAGTCAAAACTCATCGCCTCAGAAAACATAGCTCAAAAAAACAAGTATGTTTATGTCCTGATAGACTGGATGATTTCACACATCCTACCTCCACCTCATTCCAAGGCATTATTCATTATTTGCCATCTGCTTGAAAATAAGGTATCTTCCAGACTTGCTGGAACCATTTCCCAGGTTTTGGCCTCATTAAATAGATATTGGAAGTAGGCTATTAAACATAATGCTCTTCCCTGGATCATTGTTTCTGTAACAATCCCTGTGATCAAAACTCAATCTTTAAGTAGTGTCCAGGCCTGGCCTCACAAACAAAAAGCTTGTCTGGTCTGTTCTTTTCCTTTTACAACACACCATTCCACAAAATCAATGAGTCATCTTAAGCTCCAAATCAAAATTGAGAGAATCAAATGAAAATTAATGAAGAAATCAGTGAGGATTCTAACATTACAGACACTGTCCCAGACATTAGCATCAGTAGTTGCGTCCTGCCCAATCAGTAGGACGGCAGCAGGATGATACAATTTTGAAGAATTGAGAGACTCCTCAATATTGACTCTGGAACCTATGAAATATCCTGGCACCAGGTTAGACATAGGCAAGGAAAACCTATGCTGATAGCCATCTCCCACACTCCTCCCCAATTCTGCTAATAAATCAGTGCTCAAGTTGAAGACATATTGAGGGTCATCTAGTCTTCAATGCCTATCATTTAAAACAAAATCAATTTGTAACATCATTACTGACTAAAATGGCTGCGTCCTGAAGGACATAGCTAGTACACTGAATCTATAGCACACAGTAAGGAAACAGTTGAGTGCAGTGCCAAAGAGCTCAACACAATCTAGGACAAAGGAGCTCATTCCATTAGCACACAATCACTTCAAACACTTGTACCCTCCAACACTGATGTACTGATTCACCATGTTAAAACACTGGACCTCCCCTCCTAATAGCACTGTGATGCACACTCATCATCTGCTTCAAAGCTGTAACACAGCCAGCAAGATCCACATCTAATGAAATAACAAACAGAATTACTTGTTAGCATCAACTGACAAAAATCAGGCAAAGGGCAAGAATGACTCAAACAGACCTCGTGAAATGGAAGGAGTGGAAAGTTGAAACAAGACTGATGAAATTTGCAATTTAAGCCTCAGTAGAAATAAGGTCTAATGCAGTCATGAATGCATGGGAGAGAGAGATGGGGAAGTGGACCAAGAGTGTGACAAAGAATGCTCAGAATTCTATGAAAAGGCAGGTATAGATCCATATGGGTTCTCATTTGAAGATCTTTTATTGAAAGAAGTGAAAGATGTGAAAGGAGTTTTCACTGAAAGTTCACTTTGGCTGAAGAACACGTTCTGCATCAGTCCTCCATTGATGGAACAAATGCAGAATCTTCAGCCCATTGAAATGGGAGTCAGGGCTGCTGAGGGGCTCAACACTATCAAAACCAACTATGATGAGGACATGGCATTTTCGTGAAGCAGCATAGAGTGTCACAAGAGATTAGATTGAGGTTGGAAGAGGCTGGAGAAGGGAAAGAAAGGGAAATACTAAGAAAGGCAAAAATAAGTTCCATGGGGTAATCAAAGGCCAAAGTGATTGTTCCATCAGGGCAATCCTGTTTGTCATTTTTAGAAATGGTGGAAAAGAATGTGAAAAGTAGTAGCGGGGAGGAAACAAACAAACATAAACCAAACACACAACACCGATAGGAGCTGATTGGAATTGATTAGATTAGATTTCCTACAATATGGAAACACAAGCCCCTTTGGCCCAACAAGTCCACACTGACCCATTCCCCTACCCTATATTTACCCCATATTTACTAATGCACCTATCACAATGGGCAATTTAGCATGGCCAATTCACCAACCTGCACATCTTTGGATTGTGGGAGGAAACCGGAGCACCCGGAGGAAAGCTATGCAGATAAAGGGGAGATGGGAAAACTCCACAGACAGTCGCCCGAAGCGGGAATCAAACCCGGGTGCCTGGCGCCTGGCGCTGTAAGGCAGTTGTGCTAACCACTGAGCCACCAAGCCAGACACCATGCCATAATTGGTTCTTGTACTACTACTAGGAGTGATATGGGACTGCAGTAGTGCAGTGATTATTTTCTTGTATCTGAGCGAGAAGGACTTGGTTCAGTTACTGACTGTTCTAGAAGTGTGTCACAGCTAGTTGATTAAAAAAAATAACTACAGAGAATAGAGACATAGATCTGTTTTGGTGCAGCGGTGTCATCCTTACCTCTGGGAAACATGGTCTGGGTTCAAAGCACACTTGCTCCAGACTTGGAGGTGCTGGTGTTGGACTGGGGTGGACAAAGTTAAAAATCACAACACCAGGTTATAGTCCAACAGGTTTATTTGGAAGCACAAGCTTTCGGAGCATTGGTCCTTCAGCAGGTGGTTGTGAAGTAAAAGATCGCAAGACAAAATTTATAGCAAAAGTTTACAATGTAATCCAACTGAAATAATATATTGAAAGAGACTTGGATTGTCTGTTAATTCTCTCATCTTTTAGAATGACCATGTTGGCTTCAGTTCTTTCATATGTAAACCCCTGAACGTTTTTTAAAGTTACATTCTCAAGTGAACTTTAACAATAGGTGCCATGTCAGCTCAGATAATGCATTGAAGGTGTGAGGTTAAAGTCTGTCTGTTCCCTAATGTTCATATTTTATTTCCAAAAAAGTGATTCACAGAATTTTACATAGATTCATGCATGTTTTGAGCAAAATAACATGTAATTCTGCAAGTACAAATTCACCCCACAAAATTGAGAGACAGTGTGTGTGCGCGTGTGTTTGGGGGTGGGGGGTGGGGGGTGGGGAGTGGGGAAGAAGAAACAAAAAGTCTGAGAGACAGCATGAGAGTGTAAAGGCGTATAACTCTGAGCAGATGCATGTGTGGGAGAAAGAGAGTGGGGGGTATGGATGTCTGAGCATATGAGGGAGACCTTGCATTTGACAGAGGCTCTGCAAGAATGTATGGGTGTGTAAGAGTGAGAGTGTGGGCGCACACACTTGTGTGCATGTGTGAGAGTGTGTAGTGCAGTGGGGTCACCTGTAGTGTGACATGAACCCAAAAGTCCAGGTTGAGGCGAGAACCCTAGGACTTGATCAGGTGTACCCTAGAACTCTGTGGGAAGCTGGGAAGTGATTGCTGGGCACCTTGCTGAGATATTTATATCGATAGTCACAGGTGAGGTGCTAGAAGACTGGAGTATAGCTAATGTGGTGCCACTGTTTAAGAAGGGTGGGAAGGACAAGCCAGGGAGCTATAGACCAGTGAGCCTGATGTCAGTAGTGGGCAAGTTGTTGGAAGGAATCCTGAGGGACAGGATGTACACTTATTTGGGAAGGCAAGGACTGATTAGGGATAGTCAACATGGCTTTGTGCATGGCAAATCATGTCTCACAAACTTGATGAGTTTTTTTTTGAAGTAACAAAGAGGATCGATGAGGACAGAGTGGTGGACATGATCTACATGGACTTCAGTAAGGCTTTCGACAAGGTTCCCCATGAGAAACTGGTTAGCAAGGTTAGATCTCATGGAATACAGGAAGAACTACCCATTTGGATACAGAACTGGCTCAAAAGGTAGAAGACAGAGGGTGGTGGAGGGATGTTTTTCAGACTGGAGGTCTGTAACCAGTGGAATGCTACAAGGATCAGTGCTTTTTATCATTTACATAAATGATTTTCATGTGAGCATAAAAGAGAAGCATAGTTAGTAAGTTTGCAGATGACACCAAAATTGGAGGTGTAAGTGGACAGCGAAGAAAGTTACTGCAGATTACCAATACCGTACAACCCAGATGGCCTCCTTCTTCAAACAGAAGCTCCTCAGATTACAACATGACCTTGACGAGGTGGGCCAATGGGCTACAGATGTGGTAGATGGAGTTTAATTTAGATAAATGCGAGGTGCTGCATTTTGGGAAAGCAAATCTTAGCAGAACTTGTATACTTAATGGTAAGGTCCTAGGGAGTGTTGCGGAACAAAGAGACCTTGGAGTGCAGGTCCATAGCTCCTTGAAAGTGGAGTCGCAGGTGGTTAGGATAGTGAAGGCGACATTTGATATGTTTTCCTTTATTAGTCAGAGTATTGAGTACAACAGTTGGGAGGTCATGTTGCGGCTGTACAGGACGTTGGTTAGGCCACTTTTGGAATACAGCATGCAATTCTATCAGAAGGATGTTGTGAAACTTGAAAGGTTTCAGAAAAGATTTACAAGGATGTTGCCAGGGTTGGAGGATTTGAGCTATAGGGAGAGGTGGAATAGACTAGAGCAGTTTTCCCTGGAGCATCGGAGACTGAGGGGTGACCTTATAGAGGTTTATAAAATCATAGTGGGCATGGATAGAATAAATAGATAAAGTATTTTCCCTGGGGTGGAAGAGTCCAGAACTACAGGACATAGGTTTAGGGTGAGAGGGGAAAGATATAAAAGAGACCTAAAGGGGCAACCTTTTCACACAGAGGGTGGTACGTGCATGGAATGAGCTACCAGAGGAAGTGGTGGAGGCTGGTACATTTGCAACATTTAAAAGACATCTGGATGGGTATATGAACAGGAGGGTTTGTAGAGATATGGGCCAGGTGCTGGCAGGTGAGACTAGATTGGTTTGGGATATCTGGTCGGCATGGACGGGTTGGACCAAAGGGTCTGTTTCCATACTGTACATCTCTAGGACTCTAAATGGAGACGTGGGATAGGTCTTGGTGAGGAAGAGCACCTCGCCTTAAACAACCAAACCTCAAACAGATCATTGTTCGTAGCAAACTGCCCAGCCTTCAGGATAACACCTTACAACCCTTACAACCCGATCACAGACAACCCTGTAAGACGTGTCAGAGTGTCAACACAGACACTGCCATTACATGTGGGACACCACCCACTATGTGTACAGCAGGAACTCATGTGACTCAGCCAATGTTATCTACCTCATACGTTGCAGGCAAGGATGCCCTGAGGCATGGTACATTGACAAGAGCAAGCAGAAGCTACAGCAATGGATCAAAGGACACCGCACAACAATCACCAGGCAGGACTGCTCCCCTCGGAGAACACATCAGCAGTCCGGGACATTCGGCCTTGAACCTTCGGGTGACCATCCTCCAAGACGGACTTCAGGACAGGCAACACCACAAAGTGGCTGAGCAGAGGCTGATAGCCAAGTTCGGTACCCTAGGGATGGCCTCAACTGGGACCTTGGGTTCATTTCACACCACAGTTGACCCCACTGCATTTCTTACACACACACACGCTATCTCTCATATGCTCACACATACACATCCCCCATACTCTCAACCACTTATGCATCTTCTCAGACATATATGCCTTTGCACTCACATCCTCCTCCCCACACACAGGCTTGTGGGTAAATTTGTACTTGCAGAATTACATTTGATTTTGCTCAGAAACCGTATGAATCAATGTAAGAGTCTATTTCTAAAAATGGGATTTACAGAATCAGTCTGAACATTGGAGCACAGACAGACTTTAACAATAGGTACATCAGCTCAGGTAATGCATTGAAGGTGTGAGGTTAAAGTTCACTTGAGAATGTAACTTTTAAAAAAAAAAGAGTTCTAGGATTTACATATGAAAGAACTGAAACCAACATGGTCATTCTAAAAGATGAGATACTTAAATAATCCAGGTTTTTTTTCCAATATATCATTTCAGTTGGATCACACTGTAAACTTTTGCTATAAATTCTGTGTCTTACGATCTTATACTCCACAACCACCTGATGAAGGATCAGCACTCTGAAAGCTAGTGATACCAAATAAATCTGTTGGACTGTAACCTGGTGTTGTGAGATTTTTAACTCGGGACACGTGCTTCAGCTGTGCATCGTAACATATCTGAACAGGTTGTTTGAAAATATTAGAATTAGAATTTGCTTTATTGTCACACATACTCATGAGGATAGAGAAAGGTTTACAAGTCACCACTTACAGCACCATCTCATGTACCAAGATACCTAGGTACAGATTCTCAAGCACAAATTCTTAAAGGAAAAATATGTTAGAAAAACAGAGAAATAACACTTCAAGAATAACAGTCCTTCCAACCCAGATCATGCTAGGAATCTGTGCTGGCTTGCAACTGGACCTTGCATGCTGCCCGAGGATGGGAGATAAAAAGAAAAAAAATGCAGAGAGAAAAATAGACTTGCTGGGCTGAAGGGCCTGTTTCCACACTCTAAGGATGCTTTAAAAAAAAGAAACAGACAGACAGAGCAGACAAGCTCTGGCTCAGGAGTCGTCCTCTTCTTGAAAAATGGAACTATCTACCAGGAATGGAGCAAGCTGTTTGGTTAGTTTCTAGGAAGTGGTTAATGCCCTTTGCATTCTTAAGTTTCAGCATTATTAACTTAACCAACTTGTACACAAAAACAACATACACAGGTGATTATTATCAAATGAAACTCAAAGGATCAGCCCAAGTGACAACAGCTGATGCATTTTGGATGCCGATGTGATCTAGGGCAAGCATGTCTGCAATATGTTTTCGAAGATCAAACAGCTTCAGCTCATTTTATAAACTGGAGGCTGAACTACAAACACTGATCTATCAGAAAGGGGGCAAGTTACCTGGAAGTTTGATCCAGGAGACAGTCACACCACTTAGGATAGGATACTCCCATTTGTTAATAGCCAGGGTTAGCAGGGTGTGACTGCAAATGAGGCAGGTAAAGGGACCCAGAGAGCAAGTGAGACACAGGTCAGTGAAGGTTTATCTATCTCTGCAATCAACCAGTAAGTTAGAGGTTCGTCCAGCCTATTCAGATGAGTGAGGGTAGTGGATGGTCAAACTGACCAAAGCACCATGGTACAGGAAGACATTCCAATGGGGGACAGCAACAAGGAATATAGTAGTGGTAGGGAAAGTATAGTGAGGAGGACTGACATTACTGCAGCCAAGAACGTGAATCCAGACAACTGTGTTGCCTGCCTGGTACCAGGGATCAGGAAATCTGCTCAGGGCTCAAGAGTACTTTGCAGTGGGAGAGGGGAAATCCCAATGGTCACAATAATGCACGTTCAGACAACATGCATTGAACAAGGAAAGGAGATTCTGCATAGAGTGCTTGAGAAGTTAGGCACTACATTATAAGGCAAAACCTCAGAGATTTTTATCTTTGAATTATTATTTTATCCCCAGTGACAGCTTGCACATGCATCAAGTATTAGAGAGAGGAATATATGCCTCTAAAAGGTTAGTGTGGGAGAAGTGGGTTCAGATTCATGAAGTAATATTGGGCAAAGTTGCTGCTGTATCATTGAATATATATTTGTTTCTACATCAAAACACAGTAAGGTACATAAATATGATCCACTATGCAGTGGCTGCAAGAGGGGCAAGAATAGAATCCTGAGTACTGAGGTGTATTAGGTATTCAAGATTGGAAGCTAGATAAATCAGAGGGGCTAGCAATGCTAAGCAAAGTTGGCATTGTTGCAAAAGTTAGAGATGAACTTTGTTGATGAGAACAGGACATAAAATCATAGATGGAGAGGAGGAAAAGTAGGTGAAATAAGTGGGACAGTCCACAGGCCCTCAATGATAACGCAAGATGCAGAACACTAGTAGGATTGGATGCTTAAAATACAAGAATGGCAATAATTATGGGTAATAGAATCAGAGATGTACAGCATGGAAAAAGACCCTTCAGTCCAGCTTCTAACCTAATCTGTTCCCATTTGCCAGCACTTGACCCACATCCATCTAAACACTTCCTATTCATACACCCATCCAGATGCCTCTTCAATGTTATAATTGTACCAGCCTCCTCCACTTCCTCTGGCAGCACCTTCCATACACACACCACCATCACCCTAAACCTATGCCCTATAATTCTGGACTCCCCCAACCCAGGGAAAAGACCTGTCTATTTATCTTACCCATGCCCTTCATGATTTGTACAAACCTCCTCAGCCTCTAATGTTCCAAGGAAAACAGTCCCAGCCTATACAATCTCTCAATCTATTCAACTTGGCAACATCCTTGTAAATCTTTCCTGAACCCTTTCAAGTTTCACAACATCCCACAGGAGGGAGACCAGAATTGCACACAATATTCCAAAAGTGGCCTAACCAATGTCCTGGACAGCTGCAACATGACCTCGCAACACCTATACTCAATGCTCTGTCCAATAAAGGAAAACATACCAAATGCCGCCTTCACTATTTTATTTACCTGTGACTCTACTTTCAAGGAGCTATGAACCTGCACTCCAAGATCTCTTTTTCAACAACACTCCCTAGGACCTTCCCATGAAGTACCCAAGTCCTAGGAAAAAGTGATGACTGCAGATACTGGAGATCAGAGTCAAAGAGTGGGGAGCTGGAAAAGCTGGTCAGGCAGCATCTGAAGAGCAGGAGAATCGACATTTTGGGCATAAGCCCTTCATCAGGGATGAGGCTTGTTGGCCAAAAGGGCTGAGAAAGAAGTGGAAAGGTGTGGGGCTAGGGGGAAGTTAGCTAGTAATGAGATAGGTACGTGAAGATGGGAGTGAAAGTATAGGTTGGACAAGAAGGTGGAGCAGATAGGTAGGAAGGAAGATGGACAGTTAGGACCATTTGAGAGGGCGGTGCCAAGTTGGAAGGTAGGGACTGGGATAAGGTGGGGGGGGGGGGGGGTGGGGGGGTGGGGGGGGGGGGCGGTGCAGGGAGAAAATTGGGAAACTGGTGAAATCCACATCGATCCTGTGTGGTTGGAGGGTCCCACGGCAAAGGATGAGGTGTTCTTCCTCCAGGTGTCAGGTGGTTAGGGTTTGGCGATGGAGGTGGTCCAGGACCTGCATGTCCTTGGCAGAGAGGAAGGGGGAGTTGAAGTGTTCAGCCACAGGGCAGTGGGGTTGGTTAGTGCAGGTGCCCCAGAGGCATTCTCTGAAACAATCCACAAATTGGTGTCCTGTCTCCCCAGTGTGCAGCAGACCACATCAGGTGCAATGGATACAGTAGGTGACATTTGTGGAAGTACAGGTAAATTTCTGTTGGAAGCTCCTTTGGGGCCTTGTACGGAGGTGGTGAGTGTGGGCATCAGGCTTTGCATTTCTTGTGGTGGCAAGAGGGAAGGGGGTGTTGTCGATCTGACATGGGAGTCGCAGAGGGAATGATCTCTCTGAAACGCAGATAGGGGTGGAGAGGAAAATATCTCTCTTGTGGTGGGTCTGTGTGTAGGTGCATCTAAGACTACTATTGTTAAACTTAAATAGGGGCAACTATGTCGGCATGAAAATGGAGCCAAAATTAACTTCGATACTAGGTGAAGATGACAGATCAGTAGAGAAACAGTGGCACTCATTTAAGGGGATTGTTCAGAATACTCAATTTGTAAATGTTTGCTACAATGATCAATTCCAAGGGAAGGATCTACTTTTTATTGCTGGCTAAAGTTAGGTAAAGCATCAAACTTAAGTACCTATGTATATATTGTGTAATGCAAAGATGATTGATCAGAATTTTAAAAACAGAAGAGAACTAAAAGGTTAACCAGGAGAAAGGAATTAAAGTAAGTAGTGACCAGAAATATAAAAACAAATAGCCAAAGTTTCCGCAAGTATTTAAGAGAGAAAAGACTAAGTGAGTGATGGTCCTTTAGACTGAGAATGAAAACTAAAAAAGGTGCATAGTAAAGGAAATGGTAACAAACATTTTACTGATATTTTCACTACAGAGGACACAATAAATCCCAGTAATAGTTGAAATATCTGAAAGTGAAAAGAATATTTACTTCAAGTATGCACTTTGTTTACCTTATTATGAATGCTACATGCGTTCAGAACTTGGCGAAAATGCAATCACCAGGAAAGCAGTACTAAACAAACTGAAAGAGCTGTAACTGAGGTTCCCCTGGGTGCTCATTCTAGGATCTAAAAACAAAAGAGTTAATATGTTACTAGATGGATTGATGTTCATTTTCTAAAATTCATTAGCTCCTGTAACGTTTCTATCAGACTGGAAAGTTGCACATATAACTTAGCTATTCGAAAAGGGAGGGAGGTTTAAAAGAGGAAACTATAGGCCAGTTAGCTTGACATCTGTCATGAGTACGCACTAGATTCAATCATTATGTAGGTTATAGGTACATAACTAGAAAAACCTCAGGAAATCAGAAATTATCAGCATAATTTTGTGCAAGTGCAATCACTAACAAATTTATCGAAATTCTGCAGGGGAATAGTACATCCAGTAGATAAAGCGAGCCTGTAGTGGTGTTATACATAGTATAAGGAGTTTCATGTTAGTATGGATAAAAGATTGACTGGTTGGCATATAAGAAACATGAATGTGTCTTTATCTGACTGGAAAACTCCACCTGTTACATCCTGCCAAGGGCCTCAATACTTCAATGATCTACATGAGGGGAGCACAGACAAAGTAGATTAATATGCAAGCCACACAAACATATGAAGGAAAGTATGACATGAAGATAATAAAAAAAGTTATAGAATAATAAGTTGAAAGGGTATGGGTAAAAATCGGACAGCTGGAATATAATGGGGAAAATTTGAAGTTGCTCTTTTTGGAAGGAAGAATGAAAAAGCTGGAGTGTGAATGCAGAGGGATTTAAGTGTTTCAGCGCATGAATCACAAGAGGTACAACACAATCAAGGATACTAATGAGATGGTATTCATCATTATGAGAGGAATTAAACAATTGTCAGAATATTGTGTTTGCTGTACAGGGGAATAGTGATACATCTCAAATACCACATGCACAGTATTAGGGGTGGCACAGTGGTTAGCACTGCTGCCTCACCGCACCAGAGACCCGGGTTCATTTCCCACCTCAGGCAACTGACTGTGGAGTTTGCACATTCTCCCAGTGTCTGCGTGGGTTTCCTCACACAGTCCAAAAATGTGCAGGTTAGGTGAATTGGCCATGTTAAATTACCTGTAGCGTTAGGTGAAGGAATAAATGTAGGGGAATGGGTTTGGGTGGGTTGCGTTTCAGTGGGTCGGTGTGGACTTGTTGGGCCAAAGGGGCCTGTTTCCACACTAAGTAATCTAATCTAATCTAATCAATCTTGGTCTCATGATTTAAGGAAGGATACAAACACAGACTGGAGGTGATTCAGAGGATTTTTTAGTAGAATAATACCCAGAATAAGTGAGTTGAATTATGATGCCAAGTTGAACAGGCTAGGCTAAATTCCATTGGTGGTTCGAGGAGTGAAGGGTGCCAAGACTGAAGCATATACGATCATGAATAAGGTTGTAAGTGGTTTCTGCAAGTTTGAGGTCATAGTTATGAAGGGAAAATCTTCAAAGAAGATCAAGTCATCAGTAGTTTGGGAAACAATGGCTTGATGTTCATCGATGGGGTTGTAGTTGGAGGGAGTAGGACAAGATTTTGGGGAGTTGACCTTCCGTCTCCACTGGAAGTCATCAGTTTGCCTTGTAACTGCACCACTCTTGCCATCAGATTTAATGACAACATTAGGTTTGAGCCTAAGAGTACAGATTATTGCAAATTCATAGGCAAGTAGATTTAGTAAGTGAGGGGAAGGTGATTTTTTGGTTCGTGGTCAATAAACGACTGCACAGGAGTGAAGGAAGCAGAGTTCAGTAACGTGCAAATCTTGAAATTCAAGCAAGGCAATGTGCTGGGTTGAGAGAGCAGGATTCATTGAACTAGACAGCATTAGGAAGATAGGAAGAACAAACTATATGCTATATTTGCTTGGATGAATTAAGATGACCCAAGTAGTCTCTCTCAGCTTTTGATTAGTTTTTTTGTTTTTTGATCTTAAATTATTAATTTGCCCACAGCTGACTTTGTACACGCTGGTTTAAGGATATGATTTGAAAAATATGATTTATCAACTCTCTAGCTGTTTGGTAGAATTTTCATGCCTTAAGTATTTATTCATTAACTGTAGTTGATTTTCAAATAAACAGTGTCCAGGATTGTTGAAACCTCCTATGTTACAAAAGTAACTACACTTCAAAAATTCTAACTGGCTGTAACATGTCTTAGAACAGGTCATGTAAGGTGCCATATGAAAAATAGCTTATCCTTTTATAAAAGTTATGAACATACCTCTCTGAATTTCAACAGCTAGTGCATACATTAACAGAAAGCAGTAATTTAACCAAAGATCCAAATCATTTCTTGAGCATGCCTTACAATTTTCCCTTTTATATTCTCGCTTCTCCCAATCATATCATGAATACAACTCATCTCTGAATGACGATATTTTCTCTTGACTTGCCTCTTTTTAATCTCATGACATTTTGTTACATACATTTTTAATTCTTAAAAGTGACAACACAAGATGATCAAGATAAGGGTTGGAGGGTTTGAGTAATAGGGAGAGGCTGAAGCGGTTTTCCCTGGAACGCTGGAGGCGGAGGGGTGACCTTATAGAGGTTTATAAAATCATGAGGGGGCATGGATAGGATAAATATATATGGTCTTTTCCTAGATTCGGGGGAGTCCAGAACTGGAGACCATAGGTTTAGGGTGAAAGGGGCAAGATTTAGAATGGACCTCAGGAGCAACATTTTTTTTTAAAACGCAAAGGGTGGAGCGTGTATGGAATGAGCTGCCAGAGGAAGTGGAGGAGGCTAGTATAATTATAACATTCAAAAGGCATCTGGATGGATATAATGAATAAGGCGGCTTTAGAGCAAAATGGGCCACGTGCTGGCAAACAGGACTAGATTAATTTAGGATACCTGGTCAGCATGGAAGAAAGGAACCGAAGGGTCTGTTTCCATACTGTACATCTCTATGACTGGCAATAAAATCAGGGCTACTTAAGCCCAATGAATCAAAAAAATAAAAAAGCTTTTAAGTGGTGCAGCGAAATTATTAATCCACTTTTTTGCAATACAGAAGAAAACTAATCTCCTTTTTGTCATAGATGAAGAGTACAAGATCAGCAGCTCCACACATTAAATGTGAGAGGCAAGTTTTTTTTTAATACAGTAGTAAGTGCCTGAAATACACTGCCAAGAGGAAGTGGTAGAAGCAGATACAACAATGTTTAAAAGACATTTTGACAGATACATGAATAGTCAGGCAATACAGGGATATAGATCAGAGAGACAAAAGGTTTTCAGATTTGAACTGCCTCTTGTCGGCATAGGCTAGGTTGGCCAAAGGGCCTGCTCCTTTACCGTACTGTTCTTTATTTTTTTTTTTAAAAGTAAATGAGTCAATAGGTAAATTGTAGCCCATTGACCACATTAAAATGGCTGGCATTTGTGGTACTGCAGGTTAAAAAACAGTCTTTTAAAGGGTTTTGAATTCTTCACTTTCAAAGATCTGGTTTCAGAAATACCTCTATTTCACCTCATTTATTTTGGTGATCAGTTATGCAAGCATAAACCACAGAAAGTAATTGACTGGTGTGTACAACTCACAGGAATTAGATAAGCTCCATTTGAATGCACCTCTCAACACATTGTTAGAACCATAATCGCATACTAAATACTGAATGGATAAAAATCCTCCAACAGTGAATCTTTAAAAGGTTAAGTAGTAAACAAAAGACAATTACAAAGACTAAAACATTATTCTAAATAGTTTCTAGCATCTGAATCAAGCATTTCAGCACACATATTATAAGCCAATACCATAACAGTCCAGTAGAGATGTAATTACATGACAGTTGAAAATACTAGTTTTCACATTAGAACAATTATAGATGACTGGGTCTTTAGATGTTAATTCTAGTCTTATCCTTCACAATACAAAGAACCAGACTTTGAAGCCATGTTCAAGTAATTAGTTTAACCTTCAAATTTGCAAGATTTAATTTATTCACATCATATTCCGTACACATTACAGAAAGAAAATGCTTCTTTATAATCAATAGGTTAAGCTAGTTGCACAGAATGGATTCTTAACTCTGTTTAAGAAGAGGAGGAGGAAGGTATGCCTCCTCACTTCATGAAATGAGCAGTCACAATCATCAACACTCCTTAAGATTTGGCGAGAATTCTATATCTGTAAAACATGAGTTTAACAGCTTTCTATTCTGATATAATCAAGCACTGCAGCGCTGGTTCATGACAGTGGTCTGCAATAGATTGTCTGCAAGTGATGTTTTTAAAAAAAAACTTTAAAATCTATTCATGGAACGTAATCACCACTGACAAGGCCACTATTTATCTTCCATCCAAAATTGCTGAAATGAGTGGGTTTCTTGAACTGCCACAATCTGACTCCTTCTGAGCTATAGAGTTTGCCTGTAAGGAAATACTATCAAAAGAAACCTTGGTGAGTTATTCAGCATATCTTGCAGTTGGTACACACAACAGCACGATGTACCAGTGCTGAAGGGAACGAGTAGTTAAAGTGGTGAATGATATTCCAAACAAGAATCCAGTCTGCTTTATCCTGCTTAGTAAAACAAAAGAGCGGCTGATTCTGGAGATCTGAAACAAGAACAAAAATTACTGGATAAACTCAGCAAGGCTGGCAAGATCTAGGGACAGAAAGCAGTGTCAACACTTCAGATCAAGTCACTGTTCTGAAGTCAGATCATTGGACTCCAAAACATTAACTTTAGTTTCTCTCTCCAGATGCTGACAGGCCTGAGTTACTCTAATTTGTTTTTGTTATCGTGGATGGTGCTTGCTTTCTTGAGAATTGTTGAATTGGCAGGAAGTATTCAATTATAGAAACAGAAAATTGAATGAACAGTGGAATATTTGGCACTCCAAGCCTGTTGTGTCTTTCAATATGATTCAATATGTTTCCACTTCTTCCCCCACCCTTGGATTTCTTTAGCCTGGAGAATAATATCTAAAGTCTTCTTGAATATTTTGGCCACAATGCTTTCTGTGACAGAATTCCACAGGCTCAGCATTAACGCTCATTCTCCCGATCCAAAATGAACAGCTTCACGTTTTCCCTCAGCAAGCCCCACTTGGCCTTAACCAGAGCTCTGTCTATCTCCCGACTTTCTGCAGTTTTTCTGCCTTTCAGTAACACTCCTGTTCTCTTCTCCTTCCGAATGGAATGACCCAGGATGGGGGAGACAAGAACCAGAGGGGCACAGGTTTAAGATGATAGGGGAAAGATTTAAAAAGGGACCAGAGGGGCAACCTGTTCACACACAGGGTGGTAAGTGTATGGAATGAGCCGCCAGAGGAAGTGGGGGAGGCTGGTTCAATTACAGAGTTCAAAAAGCATCTCAAAGGGTGTATGAATAGGAAGAGTTGAGGGGGATAGGGGCCAAATGAGACTAGATTAATTTAGGATATTGGGTCGGCACAGAAGAGTTGGACAAAAGGGTCTGTTTCCATGCCATACATTTCTAGAACTCTAACGGGGTAAAGAAATTTCTCCTCATCGGTCACAAATGACTGACCCCATATCCATAGACTGTGACCCTGATTCTGGACTTACTGGTCATCATAACCATCTTTCCTGCATTTATCCTGTTTAGCCCTGTTAGAAATGTATAGTTTTTGATGAGACTCTTCCCTCATTTTTCTAAATTTCAGTGAATATAGTGCTAACCAATCCAATCTCTTCATAGTCAGTCCTGCCATTATATTCCTGACTTGTGCATTTTAGTCTGGGCAAAGACTTGGAATCAGGAGCTGATTTCTTCATTTTTCTTTGAAGGCAAAACTTTTTCAAAGTTGTATGCATTAGTTGCAGGTCCAGTGGTGACTCATCCATAACTGATAAGATGTTTCATAGCGCAAATAAGATAAAGATAAGTCATGTTCGTCTTAGACTGCTCTTGATCTGCAAGGGATGATTGGTGGTGGTTTAACCTGAGAGTCACCAAGCCTCAGGCAAGGGGAGAGGTTGAGAAGAATCCATCATGGTAACCTCAGCCAGTGCAGGAACCCAGCCAATGCTGTTGGCATCACTGAATTGAAAATCAGTTGTCCAGCCAACGGAGTTATGCAAGCAAAGGCAGTAATCACCTCTGGAAACAATTTGATTCATCCAAGTCACCTCTTCTCTTTCTTGCTAGTTATAGAACATAGAACAGAGAAGAATACAGCGCAGTACAGGCCCTTTGGCCCTCAATGTTGCGCCGATCCAAGCCCACCTAACCTACACTAGCCCACTATCCTCCATATGCCTATCCAATGCCCGCTTAAATGCCCATAAAGAGGGAGAGTCTACCACTGCTACTGGCAGGGCATTCCATGAACTCACAACTCGCTGAGTAAAGAACCTACCCCTAACATCTGTCCTATACCTACCACCCCTTAATTTAAAGCTATGCCCCCTCGTAATAGCTGACTCCATACATGGAAAAAGGTTCTCACGGTCAACCCTATCTAAACCCCTAATCATCTTGTACACCTCTATCAAGTCACCCCTAAACCTTCTTTTCTCCAATGAAAACAGTCCCAAGTGCCTCAGCCTTTTCTCATACGATCTTCCTACCATGCCAGGCAACATCCTGGTAAACCACCTCTGCACCCGTTCCAGCATCTCCACATCCTTCCTATAGTATGGCGACCAAAACTGCACACAATACTCCAGATGCGGCCGCACCAGAGTCTTATACAACTGCAACATGACCTCAGGACTCCGGAACTCAATTCCTCTACCAATAAAGCCCAGTACACCATATGCCTTCTTCACAGCACTATTTACCTGGGTGGCAACTTTCAACGATCTGTGTACATGGACACCAAGATCCCTCTGCTCATCCACACTACCAAGTAGCCTACCATTAGCCCAGTACCCCATCTTTTTGTTACTCTTACCAAAGTGAATCACCTCACACTTAGCTACATTGAACTCCATTTGCCACCTTTCTGCCCAGCTCTGCAGCTTCTCTATATCCCGCTGTAACCTGCCACATCCTTCCTCACTGACAACAACTCCACTGACTTTCGTATCATCTGCAAACTTGCTCACCCAACCTTCTAGCCCCTCCTCCAGGTCATTTATAAAAATGACAAACAGCAATGGTCCCAAAACAGATCCTTGCGGAACCCCGCTAGTAACTGCACTCCAAGATGAACCTATACCATCAACTACTACCCTCTCTTCTTCCAGCCAGCCAATTCCTAATCCAAACCTCCAACTCACCCTCAATGCCATACCTTCGTATTTTTTGCAGTAGCTGACCATGGGGAACCTTATCAAAACGCCTTACTAAAAATCCATATACACCACATCTACCACTTTCCCCTCGTCCACCTCCTTAGTCACCTTCTCGAAGTATGCAATAAGGTTTGTGAGGCATGACCTGCCCTTCACAAAACCATACTGACTATCCCTGATCACATTATTCCTATCCAGATGTTCATAAATCCTATCCCTTACAATTCTCTCTAAGACTTTGCCCACAACAGAAGTGAGACTCACCGGCCTATAGTTACTAGGGTTATCCCTACTCCTCTTCTTGAACAAGGGAGCCACATTTGCTAGCCTCCAGTCTTCTGGCACTATTCCTGTAGATAGCGAGGACATAAAAATCAAGGCCAATGGTCTGCCATCTCTTCCCTTGCTTCCCAGAGAATCCTAGGATAAATGCCATCAGGCCGAGGGACTTATCTATTTTCACCCTTTCCAGAATTTCCAACACCTCTTCCCTACATACCTCAAAGCCGTCCATTCTAATTAATTGTGACTCAGTATTCACATCGGCAACAATGTCCTGTTCCTGAGTGAATACTGACGAAAAGTATTCATTCAGTATCTCCCCAATCTCTTCAGCCTCCACACACAACTTCCCACTACTATCCTTAAGTTCTTCAGTCTTAAAAAGGTGCCTTTGGCACTCCTAATGTCGTATCTCCAGCTGTCATGATCTGAGGCATGTGCTTCCCACTGGCAACTATCAATGTGACAGAGGGACTTCTTCAGGGAGTCTTTTGTCCTCTGTTCCTTTTACTTGTAGTCAGTTCTTGACATAACACTAAGGCAGGCCACTGCTTTCTATTAGGGCATGTTGATCCACCCAATACAGTTGGTTTTGCAGGAAGATGGCCTTGGTGCTTACAACTTTGGCTGTTTCGAATGTTTATGATTCAGTCCTGCCAGATCTGGAGGCTGCTGTGTCAGCAGCACAAATAGGAATGCTCTAAAAGGCATGCATAGCTGCAGTACAACTCAGCACTGGCGGTGAGGATACAGCTTTGTCCACCGAATTTGGCCCGTGTTTCAAGGCTGTGCTTAATTTGTTTGATGTATCTGCCAAATGTGGTGCTTCCTTTAACCCTTTGTCCAATTTTTAAAAAAAAATAATGGCATCAAACATAATGCTCCCCAAATCAGTAAAATGCTTGACAGTTTTCACTCAGCTCCCTTAAAATGACAATGCTTGGTGGCTGAGATTCTTCTTGAGCTGCAGGATGATAAGGAAATTTAAAGTTCCTTAATTTGCAAAGTTGTGCTTCAACCATGGATCAAGAAAGTTCAGTCATTAACAAAAGGTTGTTCAGCCTTTGAGAGATTCTGAAAATGCTGGAGGTCAGTCCAGAAGCTCCTTCAAATACGTTGTTGCCTACATCAGGCCTTCTGCAGAAGACTGTGAATAAAGTCAATCATCACATATCATTGCTTTGCACAACTGAATACTTGAAACGCATTCATGAAGCCACTGTTGTGTTTGACCAATTTTCATGAAATTGTTTCACCGTGGCCAGAAACCTAGGTGGGATTCCAAATTTCTCAAGGATTTTACAAAGTCCATCTCCGTTCTCAGTATCAAATGCCTTATTAGGATCTATGAAAGTGATGTATAGGTCTTTGCTTTACTTGTATTTGGCTTAGTGCAAATAGAATCAAAATGTGGAAGGAGGCTATTCAGCCCATTAAATCTGCAGCAAGCCTCCAGAGTGCATCCCACCCAGACCCAGCCCCCAATCCTATCCCATGGTTCCACATTTACTATGGCCAATCTACCTACCATGTACATCCATGGACACTGAAGTGAATGTTAGCACAGCCAATCCACCTACCTGCAGATCTTTGGGCTGTGGGAGGAAACCGGACCACCCAATGGAATCTCATGCAGACACAGGAAGAACATGTAAACTCCACACAGACAGCTGCCCAAGGCTGGATTCAAACCAGAGTCCCTGGCACTGTGAGGAAACAGTGCTAAGCACTGTGCTAACGTGCCACGCTGCCACCCTAAATGACATGGCTGTAACTGGGTGTTTTTTTAAATGTAAGGTTCAAGCCTTTTCAGAAGCATTGTAGCCAGGATATTCCTAGCAATAGACAGAACCATCTCACATTTGACATGATAATAGAAAGATTGTTAATGAAGTAGCTAGAATGTTTGGGCTAAAAACAAAATTTGCTGGAAATCAGTGGGTCAGGCAGCATCCATGGTGGGAAAGGGAGCTCATGTTTCAAGTCTAGATGACTCTGAGTTGAAGTGTGATGAAGAAGTTGGATTGCTGGGGGAGAAAGGGCGTTGATAGTTCAGATTAAGTGATCAAAACGTGAGAATAACAGACTAATAGTGTGTCTAACTGCCAAACTGTAAAGAACAGACAATCCCACTAGGGTGGGAGAACGGGAGAGAGCGAGTGCGCGTGACAGGGAACGTAACAAGGGGAAAGTGAGATCTGCAGATGCTGGAGATCAGAGTCGAGAGTGTGTTGCTGGAAAAGCACAGGAGGTCATGCAGCATTCCTGAAGGAGGACTCTGGCCTGCTCCTCCGATGCTGGAAAAGCACAACAGATCAGGCAGCAACACACTGGGGACCATAATAAGCAAAGCTAAAAGAAAAGGGTTCACAATTTGAAGGTGTTGAAGGTACTGAGCCCAGAAGGTCGTAAACTACCTAGTTTGAAGATGGGATGTTGCTGCTCTGTTTGCACTGCGATTTACTGCAGCATGCAGAGGACAGACAAGTGGGCATATAAAAAAGACGCGGTGTTAAAGTGACCAGCTACTGGAAGGTTGGGGTCATGTCTGTGCACAGGCTGCAAGTTTTGGTTGATATTTAACTCCCCATTCCAGAATGAATTATTGTAACATATTAGCCATTAATGTGTTTCATTATTGTACAATTTTTCCTTGCTCAACAAAAATGAAGACTGTTTATTTTCATCTGCATCTGTGGAGTATAGTCTGATTATAATAAATTAAGTCTTCAATTAACTTGTAAAACAAAGTTAAAATTAGACCTGTTGCTGCAATATGTGGCTTTTCAAATGTGACACTTGCAAACAGTTTCACCAATTTTAATGAATTATTTTGCAGATATAACCAGGTGAAATCTATTAAAAAGAAACCAATGTATTCGGATTTTCAAGTAGTATTTGATCAAGGAGATAATTATATAAAATTAATTACCCCAAATCACAAGTGCTAATGAAATTATTTGGGGCTTGGTTAATGAGTGAAGAACACAGTAGGAATAAACAGGTCACCTTGCAGGTTGGCAGTCTGCAATGAACAAAGGATATTATAAGGATTGAGTTTTGGGATTGAGCTGTTCAAAACTTCATTGAAGGGCTTTGAAAAGTGGACCCAAAGCTCTTATGGTACAATGATTATGTCCCTACCTCTGAACACAGAGCCTCCAAAGAGCATTCCCCAGATCTATCCCCCTACTCGAAAACCCTGCATTTCCCATGGCTAACCACATAGCCTGCACACCCCTGAACACTGAACAATTTAGCATGCCCAATCCACACAACTTCTTTGGAGGGCAGGAGGAAACTAGAGCACCAGGCTGAAACTCATACAGACATGGGGAGAAAGTGCAAACTCCACAGTCGCCCAAAGAGGGAATTGTACCTGGGTCCCTGGTGCTGTGACACAGCAGTTCTAACCACTGAGCCACCGTGCCCAATCATGCAGAAACTTCCAGGTTGTAAGAATTTGTAGAAGTTCTCTAGTTCTTAGAACTAGAAAGAGATCCAGGTCCTTCAAAGAAGAAAGGAGGCTTGACATCATCAAAAAGGAATGATTTGGAGATGCCGGTGTTGGATTGGGGTGTACAAAAAGTTAAAAATCACAACACCAGGTTATAGTCCAACAGGTTTAATTGGAAGCACACTAGCTTGTGGAGCGACTCTCCTTCAGGTGACAATCACCGATGAAGGAGCGTCGCTCCAAAAGCTAGTGTGCTTCCAATTAAACTTGTTGGACTATGACCTGGTGTTGAGAGATTTTTAAACATCAAAAAGGAAATAATCAACCTATATGAGAAATTAAAGGAATAAGCTAAGAGCAATAATTCACCATAACTGAGTATCTGTGAAGGGCATTGCTAGGGCGTGTTATGAAACAGAGACAAACAGCCAAATAAAATCAGCCTCCCTACCTATATATTCACAACACAGAAGAACTAAAGCCTTCAAAGACCTCAAAATTGACCCCAATTCACATTTTTGGTTTTTAAAATCAATTCCAGACATCAAGTTTGGTAGCTTAAACAAATGACTTGACATATTAACAATACAGTAACTGTAGCGAGTCAAATTAAACAAAGTAATTTAAATTGATGTTGCTGATTTAAATCCAATAACGTGTTTTCAGCCATGTTCACACAAAAGACAGAGACAAATATAGTTAAGAAATAAACATAAGAAAATAACAAAACTAACCAGATTACTTGTAGTTTTTTTTAAAAAATGATGCATTGCTGCACAAACATATATCAATGTGTCTTGGTTGATTTTCTGAAGGTGTCGATCAGTGCCACCTTTTCAGTTCACTTTGAGGAGGATTCAATAACTTACAACTTAATTTCTATTCTCATTATCAACTAATGGAAATTCAGAGATGTTAGGTGGGGACCTTTGGAATCTTCATGCCATAGCATCAACAGCCAAGCTCTCTCAGAAACCCCCAGGTCAAAACAGTCACAAAAACTCTATCCCTCCCCATTTGACTATCACGCTTCCTCCCACACTTGCAGGCACCAATTCCAAAATGCTGACCTCATTAATGGTCAAATATCTGGTTAAACATGCTTTGACACAAAAGTAGTATCTGTAGAATCCTTTGATTTAGAACCAACCTGCAATTTGCAGGCCTAGCCTCAGTTTTTGTTCCTTGTTTTTTTTAAAACACAAGATTATGCTCACTATCCAAAAGTCACCTTCAGCTCAGTTCAGAACTCCAAATCAAAATTTATTTCAAAAATAATAAAATATAAGCAATTTAACAGGAGACAATTAAGTATTTTTGACGATGTTAAGATCTTCCTAAAAATTCAGATATATATAGCTTTGTTTTTCTTCCCCTTTTTGAGTAATAAACTTGTGCTCGTTTAAAGACCCCATTGACCATATTCTCATGTAGTTATCAGTGACCATATCAACCACCACAGAAACAAACAAAATTTAATTCACGATCTATCAAGCCAAGTTTCACTTTGGGATCTGACTTCAGTATTACAATCAGCTGATTCATAAGTAGTTTTATTGTAACTGCCTTCGTGAAACAAATGACATAAACAAAATACACAGGTAAATTTAAAATTAGGAAACAATTCTCATAACAAGCCTGAATATTGACCTTCCTGGCCACCTGTTTCCACTCCCTTCTGAGATGGTTGTTTAGGATTCACTCTTTACCTTGAGAAAAAAAAGTGTCTCACTTCTCCCGTTTACCGGCAATATCTCCAACATCACATCCATTTCGCTGGAACACCCCTTTTGCCCTCAAATTCACATTGAACTAATTTAATTTGCAGCAATATCTTTGTGCAGCTTGCTCTTAAGATACAACCCCTCTTTAGGAAGAGGAAGTGACAGTACCAAATGACAAGCAATGCTGCCAAATTCCTGCTGTGCAAAGAGGCCGCAGGGTGCTTGAAGACAGACAGTAAGAGAGCTATTCGGTCCCAAACTACACTGAGGCAGGTGTGCTGGATACATAAAAATTGCTGATCCCTACAGTGATTGGCACAAAAATGGGCAGGTGGCAAATTGTGAGCCCCATGCCCAAATAGTAGGCAAGCCAATTTTTAAACAAGTTATTCTTTATTGGATGTCTTCATTAGACATTCTGAAATGGCTTTCTAAGTAGTCTTGTTTTCAGCAGCAGAGTCATAAGTGAAATTGCATTACTCATTTAAAATTAGTGTAGAAAAATATTCATTCTAGTTACCTTTATAAACTGGTTATTAGTTTATATAAATCCAAAGTATCTTCTGATAAAAAAAAATGTCAATAGAAAGTGATAATATCAGCTTCAGACTGGCCATGTCTTAGAAATTAGGGAAAACCAAGAGCATCACCTTTACTAACCTATTTTGATTTGGACATAAAATTGTCAGTAAATTTCTACATAGATCATTATGGTCTAATTATCATGAAAACTAATAAAACAGTAAATATAAACAGTTTTGAGAAAAACCTACAGCTTATCTTAAATTTGAAGAGATCATTTGAAGGTTTACAAAATAATTAAAAAAAAGGACCTGATGCATTGATTTGATCATGGTGAAATAAAGTGCTAAAGCAACCTCTGATATCTAGTAGGTTTATTGATTTTCTGGTCTGTTAAATTTTTTTGCCTTCATCATCTATAATGATGACACAATGATGTACAAACAATTTAGGAACTGACTGCAATGGTTGCTGGTTTACAGCATTTCTACTTTGTTTTCATTTCCACTATTATGTATACAACATGTGATAAATTGGTTTCCACTGAATCCCATAATCTTTGATCAAGGAACTTCATGACCAAAATCAAGAATTCCCACAGATTAAATTTATTCCAAAACATACATGCCTTGGTTTAAAGTATTAATGTGACCCTCAAACTGCAACCACATTCTAAGTATCTATGTTGGCCTCACAGTATCATTAAAAATATGACCACCAATTCAGTGCTATAGAAATCGGAACAGAAACCAAGTTATTGCTGCTATGCTGCTCTCGGTGAGTCTAAAGCACCTACTTATCTTTGGAAGATCAGTCTAAAAGATATCTTTAATATGAGACATGGGAAAATAAATAGGCTTTGGTGATTTCACTGTAGACACTTTGAAGATTATGCACTTTCTTTTCCTCTCAGGCACTTGGATCCCTAAGGCCAAGTGACATTGCCTCCTTAAAATTACAGTACACTATGGACTTTAATAACACAAGACTGAAAGTTCTTAGCAGTTCAATAACTTCTAATTGATTGTATGCTGATAGGGTCTCTCAATAGTCCATCCTCTGTGGAAGCTGAGATTTGTTTACTGTCATCAGCCCATCAATGTAGAAAATTGAAATAAACACTGAATGCTGGAGATCTAAAGTAAAAGCAGAATGCATTGGAGTAACTGATATGTCAGGAGACATCTGTGAAGAAGGAAACAGTGTTAAGGATTCAAGTGAAATGCAATTATGCTTTGCAGCAGAGGCAGGAGGAAAAAATAATTTGTTACATACTAGATGGGAGGGATGAGGAGCAAATGGAATGACAAAATGGCGCCAGAACAAAAAAGCAAAGGTATACAAATAGTTGCAAAGGGGATATAGAAAAGGTGTTAATACCAAGTATTAATATCACAAAATAGATTAGCTACTGACAGCAAATGTATTCAAAACAGGACACTGAGGGTGGGTAATCAAAGTGGAGGATAAGGTTAATAATCTGAATTGGTGAACTAAATGTTAACACCTGAAGGCTGTAAAATGCACAAGTGGAAAATCAGGTGCATTCCCTCCAGCCTGTATTGGGCTTTGCTTTGGAAAATTGCTCCAGAATTCTGTCCATAGAAGACAGGACAACTATAGCCAAGAAAATCATGGAATATCCTGCTCAGTTTGAGTTCTGACAGCACCATTCAGCAGTTCTTTGGATAACAGCCTCGGTCCGAAGTGCAGAAATTAGAGGGAAAGTAAGACTGATTGTCCAAGACATCAAAGCAGATTTTGAACTGGTATGGCATCAATGAGCCCAGACAAAAATGAAATTAATGGTAATTGGAGGGATACTCTGCTGGTTGTAGTCACATGCAGCACAGATGGGTATATGAATAGGAAGGGTTTGGAGGGATATGGGCTGGGTGCTGGCAGGTGGGACTAGATAGGGTTGGCATATCTGGTTGGACCGAAGGGTCTGTTTCCATGCTGTACTTCATGGCTGTGGTTCACGAAGGTCAATTAGCACCATTGTAGGACACCCACTACAGGAGTTCCTCATGGTAGTGACCCAGATCAAACCATCTTCAACTGCTTCAGTTTCTTTTCCTTCATCATAAATATCAGAGGGGAGGATATTCACTGATGACTGCACGATATCCATTTGCAATTGCCCAGGTGCTGCTGAAGAAGCTTGTGTCAATGTGCAGCAAGACTTGGATAATCCTCTTGTGACAATGAGGCCCAGGTTCAAGTCACACCTGCTCCAGAGGTGTGCAATCTCTATCAACTGGTTGATTAGAAAAATAGGTTAAAAAATACCTAGATAACATGAAGGATTGGTCTAACAACTGGCAAGTTACAATCACTCCATACAACTGACAGGCAATGACAATCACAGAATTTAACTATAGCTAAAATGATATTCAATGGCATTACCATTGCTAAAACTGCCATAAATCAATATTAGGTGAAGAAATGTCAGAAAACAAACCTTCCAGCTCAGCGAACTAGCTTGCATACTTATAAAATCAATATCTCGGGGGCCACCATTGACCAGAATTTGAAATTGACTTGCCACATTCACATTATGGCTACAAAAGTAGTAGATCAGAGAACAACCAGCAGCAAGATATTCACCACCTGCTCATCAACACCTGCCTATGGTTTATAAGGCACAAGGTGTGTGTTGGAATACTTTCCATTTGCCTGGAGAGGTTCAGTTCCAACATCACAAGCTCAGCACCATCCAGGACAAAGCAGTCTGCATGATTTGCACCTCTTCCACCACTTTCAGCACTGAAGACAGTGATAATGTATACCACTGCAAAATGCACGACAGTAATTCACTAAAGCTGCTCCAACTGCACCCTCAAAACCCACAACTTTTACTAGCTCGAAAAACAAAAAGGTAGCAGATGCATGGCAACACTACTACTGACAGGCAACACTCCAATTTTCATACCATTTTGACTTTGAACAATATCACTTTCCTTTAATGGTCAATGGATCAAAATCCTGGAATACTCTTATTCACAGGTCACCACCACCACCACCACCTCAAGAGCAATTAGGGATGATATAAATGCTGGCTGAGCCAAGAATGTGCATATTGAGAGAGCACATGCAGGAGGGAGGGCTAATGCAGACATAGCAGGCATGGGTGCATATGCACGACAGACAGCAAGTGAGTGCATGTTCAAGAATGTGCAGCAGCTTGCATGTGGAATGCACGAAGGGAACAAATATAGATAGGAAGACAGTGACAGAGCCAGACATTGAAACAGAGATAGAAATGCACACTTACACAAGAGCTAGGCTCATCCATCTAGTGAGTCTTGGTCTCTGCAAATGATCACACAAAATAATCACAACCTGTCTATGGATGGAGCTTTCTCAGCACACATACATCAATTGTGCCTTGGTATCTTACAAACCATTGCCTGCTTGACAGAAGTAGCAGTGAAAGTACAATTCAAAGTTTCAGTAATTTGGTTTTAAAAATGCAACAAGTCCTTCCAAGTCCTCGGTTTAAAACAGTAATTTTCTCCTTTTGGTCCAGAATCAAAAGGTAAAGAAAAATGAAGTGTGGTTTTCATATAATGCATTGTTAAATATGAAAATCCAGACATTGTGGATATTAGGACCACAGACAAAAAAAACACTTAGTGTCTCTCTGGTAGATTTAGCATTAAAATAAAAAAAAGGACATGAAATTATCATGCTTGCATAATATTTATCAATTAGATCACATGACAAAATGCCTCACAAATCTTGAGTTATTTGAGGAAGTGACAAGACAGGTTGATGAAGGTTGAGCAGTGAATATGGTGCATGTAGACTTCAGCAAGGCATTTGATAAGGTTCCCCATGGTAGGCTCATTCATAAAGTCAGGAGGTATGGGCTACAGGGAGATTTGGCTATCTGGTTCAGAATTGGTTGGCTAACAGAAGGCAGAGTGTGGTTGTAGATGGAAAGTATTCTGCCTGGAGGGCAGTGGTGAGTGGTGTCTCGCAGGGCTCTGTTCTTAGGCCTCCACTCTTTGTAGTTTTTATAAATGACTTGGATGAGGAGGTGGAGGGGTGAGTTAGTAAATTTGCTGATAACACAAAGATTGGAGGTGCTGTTGATAGTATCAAGGGCTATTGCAGGCTGCAGTGTGACAGACAGGATGCTGGACTGAGAAATGGCAAATGGTGTTCAACCTGGATAAATGCGAAGTGATGTATTTTGGAAGATCAAACTTGAATGCTGAATATAGGATTAAAGACAGGATTGTTGGCAGTGTGGAGGAACAGAGGAATCTGGGTGTGCAAGTTCCATTCCTCAAAGTTGCCACCCAAGTGGATATAGTTAAGAAAGCATTTTGGCTTTCATTAACAGGGGGATCGAGTGTAAGAGCCACGAAGTTTTGTTGCAGCTCTACAAGACCCTGGTAAGATCACACTTGGAATATTGTGTCCAGTTCTGGTCGCCCTTTTATATGAAAGATAGAGTCTTTGGTACAATGGACCTGCACTCCCAGATCTCTCTGCTCATCAACTTTTCCCAAGGCTCTTCCGTTCATTGTATAATTCAGTCTAGAATTAGTCTTGCCTAAATGCGTCACCTCACATTTGTCTGGATATAAAACCATCTGCCACTTTTCCACCCAGCTCTCCAGTCTCTCTATATCCTCCTGTATTCTTTGACAGTCCCTTATGCTTTCTGCTACTCCACTAATCTTCGTGTCATCTGCAAACTTGCTGATCATACCAACAGTGCACTCTTCCAGATCATTTATGTACATTACAAACAAGTGGCCCCAACACTGATGCCAGTGGAACACCACTGGTCACCTTTCTCCATTTTGAGAAAATCCCTTCAACTACTACTCTCGGTCTTGTTGCTCAACTAATTCTTTATCCACCTAGCTAGAACACCTGCACACCATGTGACATCACTTTCTTTATAGTTTACAAAAGGAGAAGCTTATCAAATGCCTAACTAAAGTCTATGTATATGGCATCAACAGCCCTTCCTTCGTCCATCAACTTGGTCACTTCCTCAAAAGAACTTTATTAAATTGGTAAGACACAATCTCCCCCACACAAAACCATGTTGCCTATCACTGATAAGCCCATTCTTTTCTAAATATAAATAGATCCAATCCCTCAGTACCCTCTCCAGCAACTTTCCCAACTGATGCACTAAATGCTGTTACAATCCCCTCTAAGAATGGAGCATGGATGTCATGATATTGTCATGATAACAGGGATTAATTGCAACTATTATGCACAAACATTACACTGTTCAAGCACACATTTATCTGGGTTAATATTAAGCAGGTAATTTAAAGGCAGAGCTACACGATTACAGCAGTGCCATGCTTCAGTTAACTCAAGGTAACACCTCAAGAGTAAGAGATCTATGTATCCTCTTGACATGTGCTATGATGCAGTGGTGATATCATTGGCATGTCTCTTAAAAGCACATTAACGTACTGACTGCAACATGCAACACAAATACACTATACTTGAAATTTAATGCAACCCTGAGGTGAACTAAATCCCTGGGAACAGGAAAGGGAAACAAGTTATGGAATGAGTCTGTAGCCTTCCTGACTCTGCCCAATTATGTCAGAATGCAATTAAAGTCAGGGGGAGGCGGGGAGGAAGAAAGGGAATGGGAAGAAAGCTAAGGATAGCCTTCCCATCTGACATAATTTGAGGTCCTTACCTGATAGGAGGCCACTTACAGACATTAACCATCAATACAATGGGCAAAAACAAGTTGAGGTGATTGCTCAGTAAATGCTGGGTACATTCAGGCAGGAAATCCTTTGGGCATTCATTGGTCTATGAATAGCCATCAACATCATCCCACAAAAGATCCCACATTGCCTTCCACAACAATTACTTCTCCTGCCCTGCCTGACTGGCTCAATACCCCACAAAATTACCTTGACCCCAGGAGCTCTGCCACCCTCTCTTTAATTCTCTCTCATAGGATTTAGGTATCATTGGCAAGGTCAGCATTTGCTCGCCAACCCGAATTGCCTTTGAATTGCAGGAGCTTGCTGGGCTATTTCAGAAGGCAATCAACCAACCAACCAACCAACCATATTGCTGTAGGCCTAAAACAGTTAAGTATAGCAGATTTCCTTCCCTCAAAGGATTTTACTAAAGTGGTTTGGTTTTCATGGCTATCAACTGTTGTTTCGGATTATCATTAATGAGACTAGTTTTCAATTCCATATTCAGTAATTAAATTTAAATTTTACCTGCCAGGGTGGGATTAATCCATGTCTCAATGGCATTAAACTGGGCCTGTGCCTCAATAGTCCAGCGATAATCACGAAGATAACATGGGACATAGTCTGGTGCAGTATCAGCAGCCACTCTTAGGACTGTCCTTCGTACGGTTAGCAGTTCTTAGTGGCAGGACCTCTACCCTTAAAAAAGGGGAAAGAGGCCACAATGACAGGCATGAAGGTCACTGAATCACTGTTTCCGACAGTGGCTGCAGCAAGACAGTCTCTGACCTTCTGGCTATTAAAGTTGTGCCCAACTGACTGAATATCCTTTTAAAATCACTGCCTACAAAAATCTAAAGTCCATTCCAATTTATCATCTGTACATTTTAACTTTATTTTAAAGCCACCTATAACTATAGCAGTTCTACACAGCTTTCAATTCCAAAATCTTTAAAGATCTTAATCAAATAATTAAGTAAATTATTATGGAATAGGATTAAAAGTACAGAGTTACTTGGCAGTGACATTAAGATAGCAGTATAGTGAAAAGATCTTATACTACCTGAAGTAAAATCTATAATGCATTTTCAATCCACCAATTTAAGAAGGTTCCTCAGAAGATTAGATTAAATTAGATTACTTACAGTGTGGAAACAGGCCCTTCGGCCCAACAAGTCCACACCACCCCGCCGAAGCGCAACCCACCCATACCCCTACATCCACCCCTTACCTAACACTACGGGCAATTTAGCATGGCCAATTCACCTGACCTGCACATCTTTGGACTGTGAGAGGAAACCGGAGCACCCGGAGGAAACCCACGCAGACACGGGGAGAACGTGCAAACTCCACACAGTCAGTCGCCTGAGGCGGGAACTGAACCCGGGTCTCTGGCGCTGTGAGGCAGCAGAACTTTGAATTCAGCTGACAAGCTAAGCTTCCGCTGAAGTGGTTCTTGACTTCAATTCATTATCAACAATTCATTAGATTTTCTTAAAGAAATTGTTGTATTAATCCTCATTTTATAATATTTGTATATGGAGTTCAGTGAGTCAAGAAATTACCTGATTGTCCCATTTCTAGCTGGCAATCATGGATCTAAATTGTGCTGTGTGGTATTGTACTGCAATCAAGAAAATGACACCATCTCACTGCAGCTATGCTTGCTATTCTTTTCTGCTGTCAGTCACTGAAGCAAAGTGCTCTATTTAAGTCGGCAACATTCGTGTTGCCATAAAATGTAATTTTACACAACACTGCCTGTCGGATACAACAGCAGTGCTTCTGAAAATACAGAAGACTCCACTCCTATCAGGATGTGATTAAAACAGTTACAAGTCATGAAGTATCAATTTTCTTTTTGTTCCTAAAAGAGGACGATGATCACTGCAAAAGCAATTGGTCATCAGTTTCTGTGACTGAGTTAATGATGACCACATTTGTCGCCTGAAACCTGAAGCTCCAAAGCGGACTTCAATTCTCAAAAACCACCAGTTGCATAAATTATTTTTCATTTCTTATTCACAGATTCAATCTCATAGCATTCAGCTTATTCTCTGGAAAAGCTGTCCTCATATGTAAATATACTAACACTTAAAAGAGGAGAACATACATCTTGACAGAGCCTCGAATACTCTTCCACAGTAACAAATAAATTGTCAATGATGACCAATTTTAAGCCATATAGAAGACAGGCACTATAGTAGGATATGCAGATTTATAGCATCACATTAACTCCTGATGCGGCCAATCACTTCTACCATACTCGTAGGAATATCAATACTTTATAGCTAGGCAATTAGTTGCAACACCTAAAATATTGGAGGGAAGAAAGGAATCTCTGCACAGATTACTCAATCTTATTTGCATTTATCAGCACGTTAAGATTTGATTACCACCACGTGTATATTTAGTTTGCCTCTCTATCTTAGAGAGGCTCAATACAGAACTGTAAAGGACTTAGAAAATAAAAGATGAAACACATCCTTAAGGAGCTTCAAAGTTATGGAAGATAAATCTGATTGGTGTTTACATTTCTAAAAATGATTTTGGTAGACCATTTATTGAAATTAATAAATTCAATTTCTAAAAGCAGTAAAGCAAAGCAATTCTGATGCTATCATTTCCTAAGGTAGCATTTGAGGGGTCATGCAATTTGACCTCTTCAATGTAGCTTTATAAGATAGGAGAAAAGATATTCCCAGAAGCTGCAAAGATTTTATTACACTCTTCCTCTAAATGAAGTTGACTGTACAGCTTTCGATAGGAGATCATCCGCAAAACTGGTTCCAAACTCTCTTCAGGATTATGGCTCTCCATTCAGATGATCTTTTGTTTTTTTTGAGAGAAACAAATTTGGTTCCACTACAATTTAGAGAATTAAAATATAGTGAGCTGTGTGTGAGTTTTAAATGTCAGCAATGTCAATAAGACATGAAAGAAATCAATCTTTCCCCCCCCCCCCAAGTAAAAAAGACAAGTTTGTCTAATTTTCAAATGCAGTTTGCTGAAGTAAATTATGGTCAGCACCATGGTGCAAGGTGACTACAATTTCAACTGAGCTTAGACACTGTCCTCCTATAATCTCTCAGTTGCAGGAAGTGAACACTAAAATGAACACTAATAAACAGTAAATGGTCCTTGCCCCAGCATGATATCATAAACAAAGAGGTCTCAACACTTATGTTTGAAAATATGCTAACACTTCACCATCTACTCGAAACGATGACCAAGGTTATCAGACGCACTGCAGAGACATACCAAAGAACCTGAATCAATAACTTCCAAAGCTATGATCATTCCCATCAAGAAGAACAAGGGCAAGCCACTCTCCATCCTGGCATAGTAAATCATTATATCAAACCCCTGGAAATTCCTTCCTAATGACATTGCGAGTCTGCCTACAGCACATGGACTGCAGCAATTTAAGGCAGCTCACCACCAAAACCTACTCAAGGGCAACTAGCGATGGGCAATAATGCTGGCCAGCTAGTGATACCCAAGTCCCATGAGTGAATTAAAAAAACCCAATAAGACTCTTTTAGTTAGAGTCTCCACACAAAACTGCCCTTTGGTTTGCAAAAGCATGTGTGCAACATTGTTCACAGCAGTGTGGTGATAAGTGGTCCCCTACAATCAACATTGTGAGCAACTGTAATGAGCACGAGGAAAGAGAAATTGGAATGGAGCCCGTCAAAAAAAAGCAAGAAAAAGCATGGTGAATAATAAGAAATACCGATCAAGTTACTTGGACACATACCGAGAGATGGTCAAGGGATCACTTGATTCTGCTAGTACGGTGTGACAGAGGGAGGCAAACAGGGAACTCCAAAAAGCTTGAGCTTCAATTGCCCAACAGGTTCGAGGGGTGCTCAACTTGTCTGGATGAGAGTGAGGGCCAGAAGGTGGATGAGCTCACAGACCACAGTACAGGAGGCTATGAAGAAGAAAAAAATAACGTAATGACAGTAACAGGACATTTAAAGGGATCATTCAAAATACGTTAATTTCTGCCAAAACAATAAATTACAAAAGGAGGATCTACCATCAGCAGTTGAAGAAAGCACTAAATTTCAAACCATATCACTGTGCAAAGATGAGTGGCAGATCAAATAGTTGGTCAGAATATAAATAATGGAAAAGAATGACTAGTTAGGGTAGCATGGCTGCCTCATAGCGCCAGGGATCCGGGTTCTATTCCGGCCTTGGGCAACTGTCTATGTGGAGTTTGCATATTCTATGTCTGCATGGCCTTGCTCCAGTTTCCTCCCACAATCCAAAGACTTGCAGGTCAGGTGAATTGGCCATACTAAATTGCTCAGTGTTCAGGGATGTGTAGGTTAGCTGCATTAGTCAGGGTAAATGTAGAATAATAGGGTAGGGGAAATGGGTCTGGGTGGGTCACTCTTCAGATGGTCGGTGTGGACTTGTTGGACCTAATGGCCTGCTTCCACACTGTAGTGACTCCATGATTCTATGAAAAGATAACTCAAGTAGTTAAAATTAGTGCACGAGAGGAAGCTAGCTAGAAATGTGAAATTAGATAGCAAGAGTTCCCACCGGTACCTTAAAAAGCATAAGGGTAAATAAAGTAAGCGTGGATACTTTCTCTTCTGAAAGAGGATGAGGGCGAAGGCCTTACCGTAATATAGTCAGAGTCAGAGTCATAGAGACGTACAGCATGGAAACAGACCCTTCAGTCCAACCTGTCCATGCTGACCAGTTATCCCAACCCAATCTAGTCCCACCTTCCAGCACCCAGCCTATATCCCTCCAAACCCTTCCTATTCATATACCCATCCAAATGCCTCTTAAATGTTGCAATTGTACCAGCCTCCACCACATCCTCTGGCAGCTCATTCCATACATGTATCACCCTCTGCGTGAAAAAGTTGCCCCTTAGGTCTCTTTTATATCTTTCCCCTCTCACCCTAAACCTATGCCCTCTAGTTCTGGACTTCTAGACCCCAGGGAAAAGTGTCTGTCTGTCTGTCTCCCTCATAATTTTGTAAAACTCTATAAAGGTCACCCTCAGCCTCTGATGCTCCAGAGAAAACAGCCCTAGCCTATTCAACCTCTCCCTATCGCTCAAATCCTCCAACCCTAACAACATCCTTGTCAATCTTTTCTGAACCCTTTCAAGTTTCACAACATCTTTCTGATAGGAAGGAGACCAGAACTGCATGCAATATTCCAACAGTGGCCTAACCAATGTCCTGTACAGCCGCAACATGACCTCCCAACTCCTGTACTCAATACTCTGACCAATAAAGGAAAGCATACCCAACACTTTCTTCACTATCCTATCTACCTGCAACTCCACTTTCAAGGAGCTATGAACCTGCACTCCAAGGTCTCTTTGTTCAGCAACACTCCCTAGGACTTTACCATTCAGTGTATAACTTCAAACTGGTTTTCATTGTCCTTTTAATTTGATCTAGAATAAGTCTCCAGCTGAGTGCAGTACATTAACACTCAGTGTTGGAAGTGATTATAGCAAGTAAATTAACTGAATTGAATGGTTGAGCAAAGTTAAAAATAAAAATCACATAACACCCAGGTTATAGTCCAACAGGTTTATTTAGAAGCACTAGCACTACTCCTTGTGAAAACAACCAAAAACATATTTAGTGTTAGCATCCTATTTCTTTAGCTTCGCAATAAAAATTGGGATGAGAACCTTGTGCTAGCTTTCGTCCTTACAATTCATCCTGGAAATTCTTCCAGAATGAGACACGATGGGACCAATTGTCGTCCCATTCTCCACTTTCTACACCCACCTCAGTTGAAGCAAAAGACTCTTACAGTGCAGTTTTACCTCTGCCATCTTTATTCCGGGCCCTGGAGGGAGAGAGAATGAACCTGTGTGCACAAAGACATGAGTTCACGGTCTTCTCTGGAACTGCGGTTTCGCAATGAACTATATAATCATCTTACAGGGAGGAGCATTCAGATATAGCAACATACATATTGTAACGGTCACCCAATCAATCAATCAGCGTGTGTCAATAACAAAGAATAAGCCATCTGCTGTTACACCACGAATAACTGGCTTCACATAATGGATACTTTTCACCTTGCTAAATGTTACACACTGAATCCTACCTCATCTTGTTGAATCAATCAATCATTCTACATGAAGAATGCTTTTCCACCTTTTTACCCCATTACTCTTGCCTCCAGCACCCCATTGTTAACCATATGTTCTTATCTGATTGGAGTCACGCTCAGCTGAACCTCCTGTTTCTCAAAACTTAACTCTTTTTCCCTACCTGCTTATACCCTATACACATTCACAATGTGCTTGTGAACTATTTATTTCTTCTCCACCGCATCTTCCCACTATCCCAAAACCTTAAGTTCATGTGAATGTTTCCCTAATTTCCTCCATTCACTTATTCCAACAACTATGATGCACTCTTTTCCAAATTATCTATTCCTTCTTGTCGGAAAGAAACTGACACTACGTAGATTTTAATTGTTTATAGTAGCGATTATCTATTAGAGACCGATGGAAGCGAATTTAAAAACTACAGCCTAGATATTCCAATGCACCATGGATAAAGTAAAGGCTTATGCACAACAATGAGAACTTGATTACAATTGTAACACAGTAGAGATCGGGGAGGTCATATTGGAAACAACAAAACATTCTGAAAGACAATCTAAGTTTGTTAAATATATTTCAGCTGCATGACACTGTAACCTTTTGCTACAAATTCTGTGTCTTATGGCCCTGCTTCACAATCACCTGAAGTAGTGATTCGAAAGCTAGTGTTTCTAAATAAACTTGTTGGACTATAACCTGGGTTTTGTGATTTTTTAAACTTTGCTTATGAAAAGACAATGGTGAGCCATCACCTTAAAATCATTGTACTTTGGTGTGGGTGCAATAATATTTGCAGTACAAAGAACCCCCAAACCTCTACTGCAACCTTCCACAGCACCCTTGAATATTTTTCCATCACTTGTTCCTTGTGTTCTAGCAGCTTCCCAGACCAGCACAGTGGGTGCAACACTTTTCATTACTTTTTCCCTTCCAACCAATCAGGACCCAACACTCCTTTAACTGCCATCCATCTGATAACCTGAAAGAAATGTCCTTTATATATCAATAAAGAACTTAACAGACTTCCAGCCTCTACAGTGAGTTGGACAACACTAAATCCATATCAACTTTTAAGGATCATAGGTGCTGGTAATGCTTCTATTGCTGCCACTTCTTCATCCCTTTACTTGTACTATTTCTAATACCTTTGGCCCATTTATCATCATCTATTTTGTCATTAAAATCACCTCTATGCTCCACTTATCTCACATTTTTCCTGTCAGGCACCAAATACACATTATGCAAGATGGCAGGACATAAATGTCACAGCTGTACTAGCTTTTGCCTGTGAGGGGCAGGACTCTTTCTCCATAGAGAGAGAGGAGTTTAATGTTGGGCACCACTCTATTCATTGTAGTATTTTCTGCCTGGTCATGGGCCATTTCGTTCTGGAACAAGAGGAAGGGCTTCAGTGAGATGAATATGGATGGTACAACTCTTAGTTGCTGGTAGAAGTATTCATAAAGGTAGCGAGGTGTTCCAGACAAGCTGTTGGGAGCAAGATGCCTTGCAGGGTTAGTGGTGGGGGACAGTTGGGAAAGAACAAGAGAGTGAAGATATTGTTTGTAATAGAAAGAGTGGTGAAGCATAAATCTTGTTGGAAAATATGTTGCTGAGGCAGAAATAGAGTGAGTGTGACAGAAGAGAGGCACTCGCCCTAATGAACAGAAAAAAGATCATTAGCGTTCTTTCAGCACAGCTAGCCATTCCCCTACAATGTGTAATTCCAGGTTGGTGAGTGTGTCCTGTTAATCCTCGGGGGGGGGGGGGGGGGGGGGGGGGGAGAGAAAGAATGTCTTTCCTCTCCACCACCCCATCACCAGGGTTTCAAGCCGGTGTTGGAAAATCATGGCACCATTTTCCCCTTCTTTGGCATATTCAGAATGACTCACCAAGCCCTCCAGTTTTGAAATGGCCATTGTTCATCTGAGTCTTTTCAAGATGGCACAGGCTCTGGGGTGTCAATCTTTCAGTGGATATCTGAAATGTTCCTCTGGAAATGGGGAGTGGTAGAATGGGCTAGCATCATTTGAGAGGGGTTTCACAGATGCACAGCCAGTACAGTAGTTGATGAAGCAAGCTTGGTAAAAGTAAGTGGAAGGCTTTGCAGTGTGAAACCTTCCCAGAAGCTCAACACTGACATCCACAAGGAGGTTCAACTTTGTGACAGGCAAAATGTTCCTAAATGTTTCCATTAAACAGCTATAAGTAGCATGGCCTCTGAATACTGAGAAATTTTATATGCTAAATTTATTTTTATTTATAATTACAAAATATCTAGATCACAGAAAATAAACAGCATAAAAGATGATAATCTATCACAATCCTTGACATCTCCTGGGATTATTTGCAGTCGAATACTTTTCATTGACTGAGATCAGATAACACACCATCATTGAAGAAATCAGGTTTGGTCTGTTCATCTTATTTATATACTGTCCTTTTAACTAAGCCATTGGGAAGCTATAACAGAATTCCTAATTTTGAAGGCAGCTCTTTAAACTGTAATCTTTCTTCTGTCTAACATGACAAAGCACTGCAGAGCAGTAAATCAGACTCTGCTGAGGCATCACTTTCACAGAGACCTCCCGATTACCGTGCTGTCTTGAGCTTACCAAGGAGAAGCAAAGTACTCGAACAGGGGGAAGCACAAAAACCAAACTGGAATTTCCTGGTTTCCATTCACAACAAAATTGTTTTTTGCACTAAAACCCTACATTGCAATTTCTTACAGTTCAACTAAATGTGCCATAAGACAAAGCAAAAAGTACAGGTGCAGTAACACAAGTCATAGAGACAAGGAGTCAGTCCTGTCTGTCTTCGGTCATGATGCCTGCACAAATGCAAGAAATTAATGGAAGCTATCCTTTGCACTGACGTGCAGAGCAATACATCAGCAAATTAATTGAAACATCTTTCACATAACTTCTTAGCAAAACATCATAGAAAATCTTTTGTGAAAGAACATCCTTAGTTAAAAAAAATTCACATCACTCTTACAGTAGGACAATTGGAACTTTACACAAAATGTTAGAAGCCAGATAATTAATTACTTATCATAGACCCCTCATACACACCTACTAATTAGATATTTTTAAACAATTAACCTGTTCAGGAATGTAACAACATCTCTGAAGCATGTCAGTCTTAAGCTGGGCCTCTTAGTCCAGAGGCAGGGATGCTACCTTTGCCACAAGAGCCCTCGTAAATTACATACGGACTCTACAGGAAACCAGTAGATAGATCTTGAGAAAGTACAGTGCATCAACATGTTTTGATGTGCAACAGGAGTGTAAAGAGGCAATCACTTGAAGTAACTGCATTCAGTATGCCAGGGAGATAGAAACATTTTATACGCCTCACTTTTAATTTGTATTTTCTGATAATTAAATAAAAGGTGATAACTTCATTAACACAAAAGCTAAATAAAAGATACCCGTAATTTTAAAAACAAATATTTTTAGAAATGAGTTTTATCATTTTATGGACAAATTGAACAGTTCGAAATATAATGAGATCTTCATAGCTGTTACAAGTCTAAAATCACTGAGTGAAAGTTATTTTCAAATCCTTTACTTTTCATTTATGGTATTCGGGGGTAGGGAGTTGGGATTGTGATTCTAAAGAACACTTTTTGGAAAAACTGAAGGTAACTTCTAGATTTCTACTTCTGTACTTGCATGGGCTCCAAACCTTCCTATCTGTTCGTGTGGGATAATGACAGTAAATGCTGACAGTTTTGCCATCATTACCTCAGCAAAAAACTTAGGTCAATGGAGCAAAATATGATCCCAGAAAGCAAGGTCACTATGATGAAATGTTTGAACTAAATCATAGAGGACAAAATGGGGTAGTTATACCACCTACTTGAATTGGTAACTGCAGATTTGCTCATGATGGCACACAATCAATTCTGCCAGATTTGTAAAGGTTCAAGCACTGGAGCAGGCATTTTGTCACAGTGATTGAAGAAACAACAGAAAGCCATTTATTTGACAATGTGCAACATCTCCAAGAATTTGTTTCCAGACTATCCTTCTGGTTGATATAGATAACAGAAGATAGTTTAAACGAAGAAAATAAAAAACATTAATAAAAAAGGCAGCACAAGTTTGACTTTGCTCAGCAGTAACCACATTACAGAATTAATGACTGTACACAAAAAAAACCAGAAAATTTCTAACATTCAATTTTACATAAACATTAGGTAATGAGATATGATACTATATGCAAATAGGTTCAGGTCTGCTGTAGATCAATTAACAATTAGCCAGCATTAAAAATTCAGAAATCTAAAAAGGGGAGTTAGAATATTTATTTCACTGAAACAATTGTGCTGAATTTTGCATTCAAAATAATGATGTTAGCAGTGCTCACCGTGTAGTAAACTGAACAACAACTTTGCAGCTTACATGTGCACAGTTAAACATAGAAATCTGTAAATTACTGGGGCTTCCTTACTCATTTACAGGTTACACCAAAACACTGCACCACAAGATTCCATACGGAATTAAATGGAAGGACGAAAGCTGTGTTTATTTACCCACTGATCATACATTGCATATGCTAGAGAGAATAGGGCGAGTCTACAAAAGATATAAGTAACCTTGTAACAAATGTAATTATAACTGTACTGTTGATAAATCACCTGTCTAATGCTGAAAATGTTTCATTTTACCAACTACAAGCATAGTCAATGCAAGACCAACATACCAAAAAGCTCTCCACATTGTATGCATGGAAAATTGTTACCATTTTGAAAATATCAAAACTAGACAAAAACTTAGACTAAGTAATTCATTTTAATTTAGAGCTTTATGTCACTGAAAAATGCCCGACAAGTACAATTCTTTAGTCACCATAATCATCTTTCCCAAATACTGAAAGAATAGTGTCCAACTACAATTATACAGTTCAAGAAATAATGAAATATATATTTCAAAAGGGTTGAATGTGTCAACTTAAAACATTTTGATGTAACCTGCCATATTCTGAACATAAAAGTTATAGTTGAAACTTTTAGTTTGTTTTTAAAATTAAAAGAAATACCATATGGTCATGTTTCCCTTCACTCATTCGAGGCCAGATGAAGTGAGAGACAGAATAGTGAACTTAGCACTCTTACGACGGTACCAAATGCCTATAAAAAACCAAAGCCGCAGATGGGTTGCAGAATCAGTCCAATTATAGTCAAAATGTCAACTGCCTGGTGGAACAATTTGAGAACTACACAATTTCATTTCCCTATTGCCCCCAAACCATGCCTCTGTCCCTTTATTTTATAAGTCGAGCAAAGTTGATTGTAGTTAAACAAAATAAAAAATATCCCTCCACTTTTATGAATGATTTCTTGACTATACTCTCACATCAGTGAGTTGATACAGAAATCAGTTTCTAAAAAAATTTGTGTAACAAACAAATTCTAATATTTACTTTTACTGACACATTTTTCCATACATGGCAGTAGTTGCTCCACTTACAGTCAGAGCTATTCAACATGGAAACAGACCCATCACTCCACCTTGTCCATGCAGACCTTGGCTTTTCACTTTATCCATACTCATGACTTTACATTCAGCCCTCAGCCTCCGATGCTCCAGGGAAAACAGCCCCAGCCTATTCAGCATCTCCTTACAGCTCAAAATCCTCCAACCCTGACAACACCTTGCAAGTCTTTTCTGAACCCTTTCAAATTTCACAAAATCTCTGATAGGAAGGAGATCAGAATTGCATACAATATTCAAAAAGTGGCCTAACCAAACCTGTACAGCTGCAACATGACCTCCAAACTCCTGTACTCAATACTCTGACCAATAAAACCTTCTTCACTATGCGGTCTTCCTGCGACTCCACTTTCAAGGAGCCATGAAGCTGTACTCCAAGGTCTCATTGTTCAACACCACTCCCCAGGACCTTACCATGAAGTATGCAAGTCCTGCCCTGATTTGCCTTTCCAAAATTCAGCATCTCACATTTATTCAAATTAAACTCCATGTGCCATTCCTCAGCCCATTCACCCATCTGATTAAGATCCCATTGTACTCTGAGGTAACCATCTTGGTTGTCCACTACACCTCCAATTTTAGTGTTATCTGCAAATTTACTAATCATACCTATGTTCACATTCAAATAATTTATATAAAAGGACAAAAAGCAGTGGACCTCACACAGATTCTTGTGGCACACAACTGGTCACAGGCCTCCAGTCTGAGAAGTGACCCTCCACCACCACCCTGTCTCCTATTTTCGAGCCAGTTCTGTTTCCAAATGGCTAGTGCTGCTTGCATTCCATGTGATCTAACCTTGCTTACCAGTCGACCACGTGGAACCTTGTTGAATGCCTTATTGAAGTCCATATAGCTCAAGTCCCCTGCTCTGCCTTCATTAATCCTCTTTGTTACTTCTTCAAAAAACTCAATTAAGGAGGGGGTGGGTGGGGGAGTTCATTCATGAAGCAGCTGAAGATGGTTTGGCCAAAGACACTACTCAAGCATCTAAGGAAATGCTCTGGAGCGGAGATGATTGTTCATGTATAATCACAACCATCCTTTGTGCTCAGTATGACTCCAACCAGTGGAGAGTTTCCCCCAATTCCTATTGAGTACAGTTTTGTAAGGGCTCCTTTATGCTGCATATCAAATGCTATGTCAATGTCAAGTACAGTCAGAGATATTGTTAACCAAATAAGTGCTTAGTTATATTGTCTTTAATATCTGCAATGAGACCTTCAGCAGTGATTTTGTCCTGGACTTTTTTTTTAAATTAAGAGGTTTTGAGCCATAGACACCCAGCTGTCTCCTTCAAGTTAATAAGGTAAACAATTTGAGAGACCTTGAACATAGAACATTACAGCGCAGTACAGGCCCATTGGCCCTTGATGTTGCACCGACCCGTCATACCAATGTGAAGCCCATCTAACCTACACTATTCCATGTAAGTCCATATGCTTGTCCAATGATGACTAAAATGTACTTAAAGTTGGTGAATCTACAACCGTTGCAGGCAAAGCATTCCATACCCTTACTACTCGGAGTAAAGAGACTACCTGACATCTATCCTATATCTATCACCCCTCAATTTAAAGCTATGCCCCCTTGTGCTTGCCGTCATCATACTTGGAAAAAGGCTCTCCCTGTCCACCCTATCTAACCCTCTGATTATCTTACATGTCTCTATTAAGTCACCTCTCAACCTTCTAACGAAAACATCTTCAAGTCCCTCAGCCTTTCCTCGTAAGACCTTCCCTCCATACCAGGCAACATCCTAGTAAATCTCCTCTGCACCCTTCCCGAAGCTTCCACATCCTTCATATAACGCAGTGACCAGAACTGTACACAATACTCCAAGTACAGCCGCACCAGAGTTTTGTACAGCTGCAGCATTACCTCATGGTCCCAGAACTGGATCCCTCTATTAGTAAAAGCTAAAACACTGTATGACTTCTTAACAACCCTGTCAACCTGGGTGGCAACTTTCAAGGATCTGTGTACATGAACACTGATCTCTCTGCTCATCTACACTACCAAGAATCTTACCATTAGCCCAGTACTTTGCATTCCGGTTACTCTGACCAAAGTGAACCACCTCACACTTGTCCGCATTAAACTCCATTTGCCACCTCTCAGCCCAGCTCTGCAGCTCATCTATGCCTCTCTGTAACCTACAACATCCTTCGTCACTATCTACAACTCCACCGAACTTAACGTCGTCTGCAAATTTATTAACCCACCCTTCTACACCCTCATCCAGGTTGTTTATAAAAATGACAAACAGCAGTGGACCCAACATTGACCCTTGCGGTACACCACTAGTAACTGGACTCCTGGATGAACTTTTCCCATCAACCACCACCCTCTGTCTTCTTTCAGCAAGCCAATTACTGATCCAAACTGCTTTTTCTCCCACAATCCCATTCCTCTGCATTTTGCACAATAGCCTACTGTGGGGAACCTTACCAATGCCTTGCAGACATCCATATACACCACACCAACTGGTTTACTCTCAGCTACCTGTTTGGTCACCTTCTCACAAGAACTCAATAAAGCTTGAGGGGCACGACCTACCCTTCTCAAAACCATACTGACTATCCCTAATCAAATTATTCTTTTCTAGACGATTATAAATCCTCTCTTATAACCTTTGCCAACACTTTACCAACAATTGAAGGCTCACTGGTCTATAATTACCAGGGTGGTCTCTACTTCCCTTCTTGAACAGGGGAACCACATTTATTATCCTCCAGTCTTCTGGCACTATTCCTGTAGACAATGATGATTTAAAGATCAATGCCAAAGAGTAGGCAATCTCCTCCCTGACTTCCCAGACGATTTTAGGAAAAATCCCATCTGGCCCAGGGGACTTGTCTATTTTCACACTCTGGAGGATTTCTAATACCTCTTCCTTGTGAACCTCAACCCCACCTTTTCTAGTAGCCTGTATCTCCGTATTCTCCTTGACAACATTGTCATTTTCTAGACAGAATACGGTCGAAAAAATATTCATTTAGTGCTTCCCCCATCTCTTCTGACTACACACACAACTTCCCACTACTATCCTTGATTGGCACTAATCTTTCTCTGGTCATTCTTTTATTCTTTAAATACCTATAGAAAGTTTTAGGGTTTACTCTGACCCTATCCGCCAACAACTTCTCATGTCTTTCTGAGCTCTCTCTTTAGGTCTTTCCTGGCTACCTTGTAACCCTCAAGCACACCAACGGCCTTCACATCTCATCCTAACAAACGACCTTCTTCCCCTTGACCAGAGAGATTCCACTTCCTTCGTAAACCACGGCTCCCGCGCTCTACAGCTTCCTCCCTGCCTGACAGGTACATACTCATCTAGGAAACACAGTAGCTTTTCCTTGAATAAGGTCCATATTTCTAATGTGCCTATCCCCTGCAGTTTCCTTCCCCATCACATGCTTCCTAAATCTTGCTTAATTGCATCGTAATTGCCTTTCCCCCAGCTGTAACTCTTGCCCAGTAGTATATATCTATCCTTTCCTATCACTAAAGTAAACATAACAGAATTGTGATAGCTATCACCAGAGTGCTCACCTACTTCCAAGTCTAACACCTGACCAGGCTCATTACCCAGTACCAAATCTGATTTGGCTTCGCCCCTTGGTGGCCTGTCTACATACTGTGTCAGGAAGCCCTCCTGCACACACTGGAAAAAAACTGACCCATCTATAGTACTCGTACTGTAGCGATCCCAGTCAATATTTGGAATGTTGAAGTCCCCCATGACAACTACCCTGTCTCTTTCACTCCTATAGAGAATCATCTTTGCTATCCTTTCCTCTACATCTCTGGAACTATTCAGAAACCTATTGAAAACTCCCGGAGTGACCTCTTCTTTCCAGTTTCTAACCTCAGTCCATACTACCTCAGTTGACGAGTCCCCAAACATCCTTTCTGCAACTGTAATAGTGTCCTTGACCAACAATACCATACCTCCCCCCCTTATCATCTTCTCTGTTCTTACTGAAAACATCTAAATCCTGGAACCTGCAACAACCATTCTTGTCCCTGCTCTATCCATGTCTCCGAAATGGCCACAACATCGAAGTCCCAGGTACCAACTCATGCTGCAAGTTCACCCACCTTATTCCAGATGCTCCTGGTGTTGAAGCAGACACTTCAAACCAACTTCTTGCTTGCCAGTGCTATCTTGCTTCCTTGAAACTTGATTTTGGACCTCCCTACTCTCAACCTTTTCTATACTCTAACTACAATTTTGGTTCCCATCCCCCTGCTGGATTAGTTTAAACCCACCCCAATAGCCTTAGCAATTCCCCCTCCCCCAGTTTATTTTTTGGTTAGAGGAGAAGGAGGATGGGTGGTTGACACAACCTGAGTATTGTTTTGGATAACGCAACCACACAAATATGACTTCCCAGAAGTCCTTCGCTCCTCTCTTGCACCTCTCGGCAAATGGTTTTTTTTTAAAATGAAGTTGGAACAAGAGAAACATCTTTTCTGCATGCTTTTACCACTACTTGTGTGAAAAGTTGGAATGGTTGGAGTCAAACTTTAGTTTTAGTTTAGCTTTCAGTAGTAGTTGGAAGTTTCAAGCTGGATGAGGAAGCTGTTACAGCCAAAAGCTGAAGTTCTCTCTGATATGAGAATTACACACAACATAATCTGTTTTACTGACTTTGTATCTGCCAAACATGCGTTAATTTGATGTTACTATATTGGAACAGTTCCTGTTTAGCCGTTAAATAATCAAAAATTCTGTTAAGTTTTTCAAGAGAGTTAAACTTAGACAAATCCTTCTTTCTTTTGTTTCTATTTTAACTGTAGAGTAAGAATATGGTGTGTTTGCTTAAAATCGAGTGGTAGAACTAATCGAATTCTATTTGCAACATGGCACCTTACTCTTGCTTTTAAGAAAATGTTAGGGTCTAGGCTATCGCCTTGATATATTTGAATGGTCCAGAACAGCAAACAAAACAACTCAAAATTATAAAATATAAAGTAGGACAAAGGAATTTATCTGAACTCCACCAGGTTTAATGACATCCAGAATTTCTTTTCACACAAGCAGTGGTAAAAAGCATGCTGAATTTTCCAGTGGACAGGATTCCATCTGCCTGTGACAGCATTTTAACCTCATCAGTAATCCTCCTCTTATGTGGAGGTGTCAGAGTTAGACTGGGGTGGACAAGGTCAAAAATCTAACGACATTGGGTTCAGTTCAACAGATTTATTTGAAATTGCAAGCATAAACCTGTTGGACTATAAACTGGTGAGGCTTGATTTTTGACCTCTTCGGAGATTCCCAATCGCAAAGAAGGTAACAGGATATTTGAACTCTTGGAGAGATAATTTACTTTAGCTATTTATGTTCTTATAAGTTAGAAGTCAACAAATGAGGAGCTGAGAATTATATTGTACATGTGGAAATTGGTAAGTACTAGTGATGAATAATGGTTAAATTTGTAGCCCACAGTTTAGTTCCACCAGCTGGAATCCATCAATTTGTGACAATCTGAATTCAGCAAAGTGCTTTTTATAAGGTACCGTACAGTTATTTGCTGCAAATTTATAAAGTATTGGGTTACATCGTGCCAAAAACATTCACTTTGCGAGTAATTTGCAATGATCTAAGCAAACGTGCTCTACATCACTCAAAAATAAAACAACACATTTAAATGCAGTAAAAGGAGCATTGTGAACTCACCTCTCAACTTACATACCCAAAGCCAAATAAACTATAAGTGTCAAGTGGGCTCTCTCGTGATGTCAGGGGATCTACAAACTATGTTGGTGATTCAGTGCAACAGAATAAAAAGAGCAAATTTCCCAATAGCTGCATTCAACTATTATATTAAGATGTTACGATTGGAGGTGCCAATGTTGGCCTGGGATGCACAAAGTTAAAAGTCTCAACACCAGGTTATAGTCCAACAGGTTTATTTGGAAGCACCAACTTTCGGAGCGCTGCTCCTACAACCACCTGAAGGAGCAATGCTGCAAAAGCTAGTGCCTTGCAAATATATCTGTTGGACTATAACCTGGTGTTCTGAGATTTTTAACAACGTATTAAACATTGGTATCATTCGAGTAACTGGGCAAGTGCTCTAGAGGCCCAGGTTAATGTCCAAGGTCACTGGTTAATTACCCTACAACAGCTCGTGGAATTTCAACTTTTTTTAAAAAAACAAAAACAATATCTAATATTGAGAGCTAGTCTGAAACTCTGGTCTACAGACCTAAAATAATCTAAATGGGTTAATGGCCAATTAAATCCAATAAGTAGAATGAGGTCATGAGTAAATAAAGGGGTTTGTCGGAGACATACCTGAGGCTGATGTGCTCCTAACAGTTATGATAAGGGGATAAAAAGTGAACTATTGGATTTTAACTTTCATTATCTGCTTTTTATACTTGAGATTTTAAATGGAATAAAGTTGGTTCAATAAGAAACATAAATCTAAATAGTTGCAGTGGTCACCTTACCACAGATAGAGACAAGCTTTGAGATCCTTGTGTGGAATAACGTGCGTAATGAAATTACCAACGTTGACTCCTTAGGCCATTTCAGAGGACAGAGGACAGTTCAGAGTCAGAGTCAATCACATTGCTGTAGGTCTAGAGTCACATGTCAACCAAAATGAGGTAAAAATGACAGATTTTCTTCCATAAAAAAGGACCATTGTGATTCAGGTGGATCTTTATAAGAATTGACAATTGTTAGACAGTGGGAGACACGGTGGCTCAGTGGTTAGTACTGCTGCCTCACAGCACCAGCGTCCCAGGTTCAATTCCAGCCTCGGGCAAGTGTGTGGAGTTTGCACGTTCTCCCAGTGCCTGCATGGGTTTCCTCTGGGTGCACCGGTTTCCTCCCATAGTCCAAAGATGTGCAGGTCAGGTGAATTGGCAATGGTAAATTGCCCGTAGTGTTAGGTGTATTAGTCAGAGGGAAATGGGACTGGGTAGGTTACTCTTCGAAAGGTTGGTGTGGACTTGTTGGGCTGAAGGGCTTGTTTCCACACTGTAGGGAATTTAATCTAATTCCAGCATATTATTGAGTTCAATTTACATTATCTATCATGGTGGGATTTGAACACACCAATACATTAGCCTTTAGATTACCAGCCTAAATGACAATACCACCACTTTCACTTAAATTCCTCTTCCTCACCTGATCTCAACAGAGTCTCTGCAATGATTATAAGTGGTTGCAATAGTGCAAGGCATTCATATTATTTACTCCACAAGACTTCTGGTTTTAAAAAAAAGTGGATAATCCTAATCTGCACTCGACTCCACCCAGTTTGAGTAAATTTAATGCAATATAACGGTCGATGGTTATGAAGAAAATGATCTATTCGCTAAAGTCCTTTCGAGAAAGAAATCTACCATCCTTACCTGGTCAGTGCTATGTATGACACCAGAAAATCCTCTGAAGTGCCTTAGTAAGTCATTCAGTTGAAGGGCAACTTGAATGGTCAAGAAATGCTGGTCTTGCCAACAACACATTTAATAAAATAAGGAAAAAAAATACGCACAAGATCACTTGTGGACTTCCAACAAGATGGCAAATGGACATTAAAGGTCTAAATTTTTTTCCAATTTCATCTAAAAGCATGTTGTTTACATGTTTACCAAAGATGTTTACCAAATGCTTTGATGAATTGCTCTGACTTTTTTTCTTGAGTTGGGTATCTTGCAGTGTACCCCATCAGTTAGACAGTTTCCTTTGTCCTTTTTCCTAGTTCAGGAAAAAGTGCAAGATAATATTGACACATTGAAGGCAATACAGTATTTCCTCACCAATACGATTTAAAAATTAAGGAAGAGTGCAAAGATTGAGGACAGTGGTGAATTAGAGTCAAATCAAGAGCAGAAAGAAAAAGAGGAGAGAAAACTTAGATGAAGGGGTGGGGTGGGGCAGGGGGGGGGGTGAAGAAGGTAAAGAAAAGCAAATGTAGGAAACAAAAAAAAAAGTGAATTTTTAAATTTTAATTTATTCCTTTTCGGAATGAGACTCTACATTTGAAATTCTTTTCTTTGTGTTAGACAGGAGTTGGTTCTCTCTGAAGTACAAATCTTCCTATTATCAAAGTATTGTAACCAACTTTGATATCTTAAATGGGGCAGTTAACGTGCAAATACAGAACTCAAATCGCAAGTTTATGAATGTAATGTCATCATTGCTAGATTCTTTCTGCTTTTTTTTTCATGCAATGTATGAAAAGTCACAATTTGCTTGCTTAATAAAAGCTGAACAATTTTAACATTGATAATTGCAACTCATCCTGATTTTACTGTCTAATTAGACAGAATTTTCTGATCCACAGAATTTTAATCTAGCAGAGAACGGTAATTTAACTCAATGAATTCTTATATTAAGTGTTTTAGAATTTAGTTATTTTCTAGAAAACAAACAATTAGGATCTGTGCATTGGTGTCTGGTCCTACTTCTCACACTTTGCAATTATCCAAACTTTTAGGACTTGCCAAATTGCACGTGTGACCTTTTGCAAAATAACTAATTAGGCTGTTATTGTAATAAAAATAGGGTGCCCTTGCAGCAAAAAGCTTTTAGTTTCGGTTAGGGAGGGGCATGGAAAGGGATCAGCCTGAAAAAAAGTTTCAGACAGGTAGTAAACGTTTTTTTACCTACCAGTGTCTAACAGTTGATGCAGTTACTGAGACATGCCAAGGAGGTTTTCCTATTGAGTCTATATTCCACCCATTATGTTGCAAGCTTGTCGAGATCCACAAAATATTTATCAAGAAGGTCACTGTTCATAATGGATCCTTTCAGGTGACAGCTTGAATAGGAGGACAAGCTAAATAGACCCAAATGTTACTTTATTTCTTGCACAATCTTATATTCTCATGTAACAACTCAGGATTTATGCCAAATAAGTTCCTTAACAGCATACCAAAGTATAAAACAGCTCACAGATGCCTTGTTTACTAGGGCAAACTCATTCATTAATTTCCCTTTGGAAAGCAGCCATCAGCACAATGGGACAATTTTTTTTCTATCTGACAAGTTCATTATTATTATTGACAGCATGCACGTGATTATACAGACCCCAATTTTCAATCCAATAGTTTTAATCAACAGTAGGGAATTTAATTTGGTTAAGGGACAGCTCGTCTGCAACTGTACACAAAAAGTAGACTTGTGAATGCCTGTTAACTTGGCAATCATTCTGCCTTCATTTTACATCAATGGAGTAACAATTATTTGAAGGCCTATTAAATCTAGAAGAATGGTTCTTTAGAGTCCAGGGATATTCTCTTCAGCCCTGGTCTTTACTCCTTGGCATTGCTGCAATAAAAGGACTTTATGATGATCTAACAAAGATGCCCCATCACAAATGCAATGATGGTATTAACTAATGCAAGGGTGAAATCTCAGAGATGACAGGGGTCTCACCCATCAACTGGTAAGCCAACAAACCCTCTACTTAGTCTCTTTTCAGAAAGACCTGCCACATTATGTGCTCACCACATTGGATGTCTGAGTGACATCCAATAGGCCAGCAGCAGGTCTTTCTCCATGATCCTCACATGTGAAAGTTCAGTCTAGCAAGAGTTGCCAATCATAGACTTTTGTACTCAGCAGTGTCAGCAAGGATGCTACCAGCATGGTGTCCAAGGTCTTGGACCGTTGAAGACCTAGTCACAGGCGAGTGACAGCAAGAGGGGATGCGTGATAAAAGGAATTGACAGAAAGATGCAGGAGTGGCCCTCAGCAGACTTCCATGGCTGTCAATGAGTTTACGATCCAGCTGGTGTAACTATTAGACAAGTGAGAGCCCAGAATGAAATCTGGCCTGACAGATTAAATTAGAAAAAGCAAAATTTGATGTGGCCATCTTTCACTAAAACATCAGTGTGCAAGTCATCAATAACTTGAATGTTTATTACACGAAAGAAATAAAGTTTAAAAAAAAAAGCTGGCCAAATATAACACTTTAAACGATTTCACATTAAAATGTATACTAAATATCCCCCCACTAAATCAATTTACAAGTGCTCAAGAACCACAAAGTTTCCTTCCTATCAAACCTGGTGCTGTTTCTTTCAGTTCTGGTCCTGAGAGCTGTGAAGCTTTTTCCGTGAATCATCAGACAACTGAGATCTTAGACAGACGTTCTCAGCTTTGAATAACCAATGCAGATTTTACTCTTGGTCTGAACACTTTATAAACTAAAATCTTTTCCACCAAAGTAATTTTCTCCTAACTTTTGTGAGCAACCTCTATTAGAGGAGAAACTATATCCGCAACTGGCATCAGTTACTTCCCCTTCATGCTGCTCAAAAGCTCTAAAATCCCTTTTTTTAAGCTAATAATCAATCACTATTAGCCAGCTAATGCCTCTCATCGTTTTCTTTCCTGTCATAAATCCCTACGATAAATAGATTTCCATTAATACTCCTGGAGGCATGAACTGGTATAAAACCCTTCTTCTGAAAATAATGACCTAGAGTCAGACTAAACTCATTTGGCACTAATTCGAGATCTAAAAATGCTAAAACAAAATTATATGAATGTGTTTTATAGAAGATGATGTGCAATTTATGTATAAAATAAATAAATCACATACCGTTTATAACCATGGCCTTAATCATAATGTAGTGGGGAGTGGGTTGCAGATGGTAAGGTCATCACCTGTCACCATGAGGAACTTTTACTAAAATTTACCACAAGGATGTGCCCCAAATTTCATCCAAAAGACTCCAGTTTTGAAGGAGGGGTTACCCCATATAGCCCAGAGATTCAAACCTCATTGCCCCAAGATAAACTCAGCATAGCCCTACCATACCATAGGGCTACTCAGATGAGCAGTGTTTGTTTAAACTCAGGATCACTACACTTCAGATGAAAGCAGAGGTTGAGAAGGGTGGTCCACGGCAACCTCAGCCAGTGTGGGAACTGAACCCATGCTGCTGGTGTCACTCAGCATCGCAACCAGCCATCCAGCCAACTAAATTGATGACTGGCCTGGAAAATGTGCAGTGTCATTACTATTCTAATGAATATTATAGATGATTCAACACTGTTGCTGTGCTTATGGCTGACAGTTGATTGACCAACTTAACATCCAATCAAGGCAGAGACAAATGCTAACCAGCCAACCACAGAGAATACTGATGAAATAAACAGCAAATCAAACTGGGACTGAATGGCTTTGGCAAATGCAGAGGGATTTTCAAAGTTCTGGGACAAATTGCGGTTTTCTACTATGGTTTTCTGTAGAGTTGAAGAATTGTTGAATGTTCTGCAAAAAGAATCCCAGTCAGTAAGAAATAAGTAAATTCATTCTGGGGGTCAAAAATTTTTTGCATTCAACAACGACTTCAAAATTAGATAGACAGTCATGGTTATGAATTATTTATTATCCAAGGATTACATGAAGGCTTGGCATCCATCATTTGAAGCCTTTATTGAACTAGCAAATTGTAATTTTTCTTTTTTGTTTCTCTCAAACATGTTAGTCTGAGTGACCGTGGGGGATATGATGAAAAATTTTATTTAAATCATAGGCATCAGATTAGCTTGTTTAGCTTTGCACAGGTACAGTTACTGTATTATTAATAAGTTGTTATTTTTGTTTAAGTTATCAACTTGATATCCAAGATCTGTTATTTATAAAAGTCTTGTCAAAAACAGTTGGCAGAATGGAGTTATTGAAAATTTTAATTTCACTATATTGCAAATCCAGGGAAAGGCAGGCTGATTTGATTTGGCTTACTATCCCTGGTTGTAATACTATAATGCTAACATTTTTACAGACTTCTGGCTTATATTGAGACATTTGCACAACTGTCAGAACTTAAGATATTCCTGATGTATTTTAGCTATATTTAGGAAGAGTGAACAGATAGTTTAAAGTGTTTAATCAAAGAGATCTTCAAATTAAATATATGCTATATCTAAAACAAATAATCTGTTTGTTTACAGTAAATTAGATCAGAAACCTAGCCTATTATCTCTGCCACACTTCTATCATGAATGCCAAACTAAGATGAAAGTGAAAAAATAATGAATTGAAAACAGGCAAATTTCAAACATTAAAATTAATTATTGCATACCTATCCTGTATTCTCCTTATGCAGTGCGCATTTACTGTTACCTATCCAAGTGTTAAGTGCTGGAGAATGAAAAAAGATTAATATTTCATGCTCATACCTGTTTTCTGAATGAATCTGGTCCAATAACTCCTTGGGCCAGGTTACAAGGCAAGTCTTCAAATCAGTGGCATTACACCAAATTCCGCAGTGACTACCTCATTCTACACACCTGAGTCTTCACAACTGACAAAGTGCCAAAATAGAATGGGGGTAACATCACACATGAAGCTCTACAATCTTCATTGCCTCCAACCGCCGCTTTGCTGCTCATCACTCCCCCAGAAGTAGTAGTGATCTGCAATGTTTTAACTGCATGGCAGTTGAACCTTGCAGGCTTGTCTCTCAATTTCAACTGGACAACAGAAATGCCAAGTATTCAAGTGCAACAAGCCACAGTCCAAGTTCTGCAGCCATAGCATTAATTTTTGATGGATCAGAAATTATTCATGATTCAAACACTAAAATATTCTAACAGATTTGTACTGTTTATGCAAATTATTGTGATAATTGGTCAAGAGACAATTGGGCCAGGTTTATTCCACTGCAGTTGCAACACAATTTTTAGATTAGATTACATTACATTACATTACAGTGTGGAAACAGGCCCTTCGACCCAACAAGTCCACACCGACCCGCCAAAGCCACACCCATACCCCTACATTTACTCCTTTACCTAACATTACGGGCAATTTGACTTGGCCAATTCACCTGACCTGCACATCTTTGGACTGTGGAAGGAAACCGGAGCACCCGGAGGAAACCCACGCAGACACTGGGAGAACGTGCAAACTCCACACAGTCAGTCGCCTGAGGTGGGAATTGAACCCGGGTCTCTGGCACTGAGGCAACAGTGCTAACCATTGTGCTACCGTGCCGCCCACAGTTGTTAGCCATCTTGGCTCAGAATGTTCAGGTTCATAAGTTGAAGTTATGGATCAAAGCACCCTGTCCAAAGCATCCACATCCTTTTGGTAATGTGACAACCAGAACTGTATGCAGTATTCCACGTGAATTCCAAACCTGTAATAAAGTAATCTAAACTTTACAAACTACTTTAGGGTAGAGAGATCATACGTTATAAAAGGTGATGTTGTCAAAACAGGACAGTAAGGAAGACTTTACAAATATAGAACAGTATACAAAGTTCCATATAGTGCGACATGAACCCATGATCACGTTTGAGGCCAGCTTCATGGACACGGAACTTGGCTATCAGTTTCTGCTTGACGATTCTGATTGTTGTGGATCTTGAAGGCCACCTTGGATGATGCTTACCTGAAGATTAGAGGCAGCATGTCCTTGACCGCTGAACTGTTCCAACTGGGAAGGAACATCTGTCTGGCAATTGCTGCAGGTGTCTATTCTTCCATCATTGTACTGTCTTGCCAATATAACATGCCTTAGGGCACCCTTGCCTGCAGCATATGCGATATACTCAGTGACTTGGCCAATGTTGTCTCTGTGTGCACATAGTGAGTGGTGTTCCTGTGAGAGATGGTAGTATTCATGTCAATAATCTGGCAGATCTTGCAGAAGTTGCCATGGCAGAGTAGTGTGGTATTGTAGTTGATGTTGTCCTGAAGACTGGGTAGTTTACTGCAAAACCATGGTCTATTTAATGGTTTGACAGTTGTTTGAAGATGAGAAATGCAGGCATAGGGATGACTTTGGTGAGATGACATGTTGAAGGCTACGAACATGGTGGAATTTCGCTGCTCAGAGGAAGTACTAGATGAAGAAGAGTACTCGATCAGTAGTGTCTGTCTTCTAGAGGTGGTTGGCATGATTTTCCACTGTGGCACATCAGAACTGGCAGTTGATGAGTTGAGCATCCCATTCTATTCTAGTCAGGGGTCTTTTAGGATCTTTAGATGCCTATCACATGCTTTCTCATCTGAGCAGATCCTGTGCATATGCAGGGCTTTTCCTTCAGGGATAGCTTCAACATGTTTAGAGTGGAAGTTAGAGAAGTGCAGCATCATGAGGTTATCCATGAGCTTGCAGTAAAATGAAGTACTGAGCTGCCCGTCCTTGGAGATGTGCATGTCCAAGTATGAGACTGATTCTGAATAGTTGTCCATGGTGAGTCGGATAGTAGAATGAAACTTGTTAATATAGTTGCGTATTCATTTCAGTGATTCCTCACCATGAGTCCAAGGAAGAAAATGTCAAGGTATCTGGTGTAGAGCATCAGTTGGAGGTCCTGTGCAGCACAGGAGTCTTGCTTGAACTGGTGTATAAAAAATGTTGGCAGATTGCAGTGCAGACTTAGACCCCATGGCTGTTCTGTGCCTGAATAAAGAGCTGGTTGTTGAAGGTGATGTTATGGTCAAGGATGAAGCTGATAAGTTGTAGTGTTGTGTCTGGAGATTGGTAGTTGTTGGTACGGAGTAGCAAGGCTGTTGCAATGATGTTATCCTGGAGTATGCTGGTGTAGAGTGCAGAAATGTCCATTATGACCAGGTATTCAGAGTTGTTAGGCAGAAGAAAAAAAAATCATTTCAATGACAACCATTTAAGTTTAAATTCATAGGAATTATTCCAGAGTCTATAGAAACTTGAAAGATGACCAGCAATACACCCACATTTTCTTCAGGCTCTTCTTTAAGTACACTGGGATACAGATTATCAGATCCTGGGAATTTAATGGCCTTTAGTCCTATCAAGTTTCCTCATGAATACTGATTTTCTTCAGTTCCTCCATCTCACTAGATCCTGTGTATCCCAACATTTTTGGGATGTTATTTGTGACACCCTTTGTAAAGATTGAACCAAAAGGTGCGTTTGGTCTGCTATCCTTTTGTTCCACTTTATAACTTGCCCTATTTCTGATTGTAAGGGGCCTACATTTGTCTTTACTAATCTTTTCACATAGCTAAGGACATTCATGATTGAAAGAAAAAACAAAACAGTATATCCTCTAACTTGAAATATTTTATTTTTCTAAATGAAATAAATTTTAAAATGAAAATTTTATCATTAAGATGAATGTAATTTGCCCCCCACATTACCCCTTTTCTCATCAGCAATCTAGCATTCCGGAATTCCTGCTCCTTGATCTGCCTGGTCAATGCAGAGGCTCCCCATTTGTCAAGTCTACTTTGCAACCTCTCCCTTCACCCAAATCTCAGGGTTGTGGCCTCTTCTCAACTACATGACCACAGAGTTGCAGCCTCCAACACCTTCCCAACCAACCCTCTCACTGCTTCACTCTCCCGGGCTTGTTGTTGCTCAAGATCCATAATCAATCCAAAAGTTGGAAATGTTGGGGAAATGCTTAGTTAAAGTGGAGGTTTGTAGGCTTGCTACTTTTAAAAGGTTCTGTCTTTTCTCTCCTCATCAGAATGAGTTACTTTTTTCTTTTAAATGAAACTGAAGGGTGAAAACCTGGTTGCTGAGAGCTATGTCAAAATTACTGTGCAGTGTATAATGAATGTAATGACGGGTGCATAATCACATTCTCAGTGAAGCTTTTAATGAAGTGTATGCAATGTTGGAGAAGATGGATGAATTTCAAATGGAAACTCAAGTATAAGCGAGTGTAACTCTTGACTTATTGAATGAAAGTAAAGCCTTTTAACACTGAAGGATAGTTACTGTAAATGTTAGACATAATTCTAAATATCAACAATACCAGCATTTATAAAGTGTTATTATTGCAATAAAAATGTTCCAAGGTGCACGGCAGAGGAGTTATCAAAAAATTTGGCACAGGTACATAATAAAATATTCAAGTGTATGATGAAAGCTTGTTCAAAGAGACAGATTTTCACGAGTGACTGAGAAGATCAGAAACATTTAGGAATGGAATTCTAGAATTTGGATTTCAGGCACCTGATAGCAGAGCTGTCAATGGAGGAGTCATTGGGTGGGGGGATATGCAAGTGTGTAGATTCGGTAACCAAAGCCTCAAAGGGTCATTGACCAAAGCAGGTCACAAGGATATGGAGGAGTATGTTCATAAGAGAGGTCTGATCTAAAAAGGAGTTTACTTCAAAATTTTATAATTTTGAATTTTAATTCACGTCACTTTGGGAGCCAAGGTAGCTCAGCAAGTACAAAGTAAAGGATTGACAGGACCTGGCATAAAAGATAGACTACTGTTACGATTTTCCTCTGATGTTAATACCAGACAAGTCAGATTCCAACCTGGTTTGATAAATCAGGTTTCACTTTTACAGCAGTTATATGGAGGTGTGTTTATGATACATATGAGTCTGCAGATGTTCTGTAATAGAAAAACAAACTGAACCACACAAAAAAAACACACACAAAGCTAAACACCTGTACTGTCCGTTCTCTTATGATCTTTATTTGCAATGAATCACACAACAGCTGCGTGATTTAAACTAATGGGGCAGGAATTGTGTTATAGCCAATATAGGTAAGGAAAGTTCATGTCTGTAAATAATAGTCTAAAGTTTTCAATGGTGTTAAAGCCAATTTGCATTGAAGAAACTGTTCATAGAAAAAACAGTTTAAAAGATTTTAAACATTAATAATAAAAAATCTTAAATCAAAGCTTCAAACTGTTTCCCACATCAAGCACTACAGAGACTTATTCCCAGACCAAGAAAACCAAAAAGGTACAGTTGCCATGGTCCTACTAATCTTTCATTATAGAGACACTGTAGTTTCCACACCTTGGGCAAGGGAGGTTTACCTCAGCCATTGTGGGAATTGAACTCATGCAGTGATATCACTCTACAGTGAAAACCAATCATCCGGCCATCTGAGCTAAGTATTAGAATGGCTGGCTCATATCATCTAGCCAGGTACAATTAGTTCATTAAGACTTCTCAGCATCAAGTACATGGGAATAGACAGTTATGAATTCTTATTCATTGCTCTGTTCATCTCTTAATTGCCCTATGTTGCTGTTCTTTGCCATTTTCCCACCCTTCTTGATTTTTGAGAGCTAGGCCTTCTAACTTGATTGATAAAGGAGATATGGATATTAATTGATCATCTCCCTGTTGGAAAGTAAGTAAATACCCACATGTACTGTACTGAACCAACCTACCCAAGAACCACAACTTTCATCATAAAATGATAAAAAGAAAGCTTCCGTGATGCATAGGACTTACTCTGTTCAGTCCACCCTGTGAGAGCAACCTTTAGCTACGCAATTCAGAATTCATTACAGCTTCAGAATTCTGACGAAGTTTGCAAAGTCTTTCACTTCAGAAAGTGAACCCCAAAGCAAACTAGGCCTGAACCATCTGTAAAGATTGATCTCATTTTCATCTTCAAATACAAGGCTTATCCTTCCTTTAAACCTTTGTATTTATATTTTAACCTAGTAACTTTATCACTTCCTATTGAGCAATAATTGTCTAATAACCTATACTTTAACATAGGTTTGTTTATTACGCTGGTTTTCTTACAACTAGAGCTGCATTCAAGGTTATACAAATTTGTAATTCATTGACTTTTGAGGACATCCCTGTCTATGGTGTCAGATATCTGAATACTTCTGCCAAAAAAAAAAGGATTTTTCCATGACAAGTTGCCACTTTGTGAAGCAGCTGTGTTAATTTGCATTCAGCAACTCCATTAGAACTTCTGTCAGTAAGTCACTGACTTGGAGGCCTTTGTTTTTCCTGGAAATAGTTTACTTTTAATAAGACCATAAGACATAGGAGTGGAAGTAAGGCCATTCGGCCCATCGAGTCCACTCCGCCATTCAATCATGGCTGATGCGCATTTCAGCTCCAAGGATTGACAATGCTGGTTAACTACCAATAGATGGGCTTGTAGTTACGCAGTTTCTGTTACGCATGTGTCCACACGTGTGTGCACGTATACACGAGAGAGAGAGCATATAGTGTAGTGGGGTCGCCTGTGGTGTGACATGAACCCAAGGTCCCGGTTTAGGCCATTCTTATGGGTATCAAACATGACTATCAGCCTCTGCTTAGCCACTGCGTTACTGTGTATCTCAAAGCTCGCCTTAGGAGGATGGTCACCTGACGATCAGAGGTCGAATGTCACTAACTGAAGTATTCACCGAGTAGGAGGGAACATCCCTGTCTGGCAATTGTTGCGTGGTGTCCATTCATCCGTTGTCGTCTGGTCTGTCTCACCAATGTACCATGCCTCGGGGCATTCTTGCCTGCAGTATGTGAGATAGACATCATTGACAGAATCACGTGAATATCTGCCATGTACATGGTGAGTGATGTCTCCATGTGTAAAAGTGGTATTGTGTCAACATTCTGACATGTCTTGCTGTGGTTGCCATGACAGTGTTGTATGGTGTTGTGGTCAGTGTTGTCCTGAAAGCTGGGCAGTTTGCCCAGTTCAATGGTCTGTCTAAGATTTGGCAGTTGTTTAAATATGAGAAGTGGAGGCATAGGAAAGATTTTGGGAAGGTGCTCATCAATGTGTTGCAGGCTGCAAAGAACATGGCGTAATATCCCTGCTCCCAGGAAGTACTGTGCAAAGGGTATCCTATCGGATGCATCCCATGTCTGTCTCCTGAGGAGGTAATTACGGTTTCTCACTGTGGCACGGTGGGACTGGCAGTCAACGAGTTCAGCATCATATCTTATTCTTATGAGGGTGTCCTTCAGCACCTTCAGGTGTCAGTTACATTCTTCCTTATCTGATCCTGTGTATGCGTAGGGCTTGTCCATAGGGGATGGCTATTTTAACATGTTTAGGGTTGAAGTTAGAGAAGTTCAACACAATGAGGTTATTCATGGTTTTGCGGAAGAGTAAGGTACGGAGGTGCCTGTCCTTGATTGAGATGCTTGTCCAAGAACAAGCCAGATAAGGAGTAGTCCATGGAAAGTCTGAATGGTGGGATGAAGCCTGTTGATATCACTGTAGTTGTTTCAATTATTCCTGGCCATGGGTCCAAAAAAGAAGAAAATGTCAGTTTATCTGGTGAATAGTGCTGGTTGGAGGTCCTATGCAGCGAAGTAGTCTTGGTCGAACTTGTGCATGAAAATGTTGGCATAATGAGGTGCTAATTTTGTCCCCATGGCTACTCCATTTGTCTGGAAGAGCTGGTTGTCAAAGATGAAAACACAATCTGCAAGCAGCCAGTCCATGTAACATTTTATAAATTCCTACTTTGGAAAATAGAATCAGTCTGACTCAAGATTGGGATACAGGCAGACTCTAACCTCACACCTTTAATGCATTGTCTGAGAGGAGAGGTCACTTTTTTTATATAAGGCCTTAAGTTATCTTGAGAATGATGTAAAAGAAGCTGCCAGATTTACAGGTTAGTGAACTGAAACCTGTAACCCATTCTAAAAGAAGACAGACTTAACAGCAAACCAGATTTGTTCAACATAATGGTTCAGTTGCATGACACTGTAATCTTTTACTATAAAGTGTGTTTTATGGTCCTGCTCCACAGCTACCTGATGAAGGAGCAGTGCTCCAAAAGCTAGTGCTTCCAAATAAACCTGTTGGACTACAACCTATTGTGTGATTTTTAATTTTAACTTCTGGTTAATTATACCATGAAGTCCCAGTAACCTGATGGGCACCTGGTGACCACTCTTTCCCCCATACAAGGATCACACCCCTCTCACCACATGGAAACAAGCTTCCCACTCCCACTGACTGCTAACAAAGCCAATCCCTAACCCCAACAAGCACTCAATGAACATTCTTGGTACAACAAGCAATGAACAAACTTGTTAACAACAAAATAAACAGCCCAATACCAAAATTATGTACACGGTACCAACTACAAGACACCAGATGGCTCAGCCCATGATTAGCTCCAATATCCTCCTCACGGCTTACTGGGCTTTTTCATCTGTTTTCTATAGAATCCCTGTACTGCTGATAGAGACCATGTAGCCCATCAAGTCTGCACGGACCCTCCGAACAGCATCCCATTCAAATCCACACCTGATCCTATCCCTGTAACCCAACATTTACTGTGACTCATCCACCTAACTGACCCATCCTTACACACTATGGGTTAATTTAGTGTGGCCAATCCACCAAGGCGGCACACCTTGGGACTGTGGGAGGAAACCAAAACACCTGGCAAAAACCCACACAGACACAGAGGGAATGCACAAACTCCACAGTCATTTGCAATCAAACTTACCTTCTGATATTGATCCTTTTATGAATGGGAACAGCTTCTTGGTATCTACTCTGTACAGTTTCAAATCTTGAAGAATCTGTCAAACCTCGCCATCTTCTCAACTCTAAGGGGAACAGTTTCAACTTCTTCAATCTATTCTCATAATTGACGTTTCTCATCCTAGGATCATTTTGATATTGATACTATGAATGACTGTGATTGGCACTTCCAAATAGTTTAAAAGATAATAACCTACTCCTGTGCCTATTTAAATCTCTTGAGCCTGTTCTGCCAATCAATAAAACAATGGCAGATCTGACACTCTGTGGATCCATTTTCTTGCCCCTTCCCAATAACACTATTTCCTACTGATCAAGAATCTACCCCACCCTGAAGTAGACAGACTACCTCCTGCAAAGACATCCAACAACTCAAATCTCAGGAAATTCCTCCTCATCTCAGCCTTAAATTGGCTCCCCTTTATTCGGAGGCTGTGCTAACTGCTCCTAACATGATCATGGTTGGGAAATCTCTTCTCACCATTTCCCTTGTTGGATTCTAAAGGACTTGACATGTCTCAATTAGAAAGTCTTTCATTCTTTTAAATTCCAATGAGTACAGTCCCAACCGATTTAAACTTTACATATAGTGCAATCCCTCCATACACGGATCATCCGAGCCAACTGAATTCTTCCCTGGGATGAGGGCTTTGTCTTATGAAGTAAAGGTGAGCATATTGGGCCTTTATTCCTTGGTGTTTAAATGAATGAGAAAAGTGATCTCACGGAAATATGCAGGATTCTAAAGATGCTTGATATGGTAGATGTTAAAGGCTCATTTCCACTGGTTGGAGAATCTAAAGTGTGGATGACAGTCTTAGGATAAGGGGTCTCATTTACCGATGAGATTGAGAAATTTCTTGACTCAAAAAGGAGTGTGGACATTTGCAATAATCTTCTAGAAGATTGGGCAATGTTAAAGAATCTGCAATGAACATTCAATACATCTTATGTAGGAAAATAGCTTTAAAACTGCAAATAAAGCACATGAAATATTATTGCATGTATTGAAATTGTTCATGCTACCTTATTTTCAGTTATATTTTTAATTGAAACATAAGCATAAAATAGACAATGACAACACCATGCCCAAATAGAATACCTTGCGTACTTACTTAACACTTAGACTGTTCCATTGAAAAGAACAAGCACATAACACAAAGATCACGACGGAGGGTGAAATAAAGCATGGATGGCACAGACCAAATGTTACAGGACTAGCTAGTGAAACAGTGGAAGAAACACATCAAGTTACAACAGTGAAATGAGGGTCAAAAGATAAAAAAAGTCCATTCTAACCACTGTGGGCTTACATAGGAACAGTAGTAGGCCATTCACGCTCTTCAGCTGTTCTACTATTTGACGACCCTCGTATTGAAGAGTCACTGTACTCGAAACATTAACTCTACTTTCTTCCCCAGATGCTGCCAGACCGGTGTTGACCAGCAATTTCTGTTTTTATTTCAGATCTCCAGTATATGCAGTCTTTGTTATTTTTTGAAAACCAGCAATTCCTGGTGAGCAAAATATTTAGATCAGTGAACTTTGTAGACTGGTGCAATTTATCTGTGGTTCCCTATTTTATTCCATCCACCCTTAAAACTATGATTGTGTGCGCGCAAGGGTTAGGGATTTAATGAAAGTGTTATATGCCAGTTGCTGTTGTTAGTGTCTAATTGCATTTAATAAATAGTAATTATTGTCCAATATGGTAATATAGTCTATTTTCTATCAACCCAGGACAGAAAGTCAGATAATTCTTGAACTTATTTTAAAATCTAGCTTGTATGATGAATCAATGTATAGTAAGAAATCTCACTAAAAATGCAGAAGGGTAAGCACTCAACACTAGAGAGAGAGAGAAAAGTGAATGAACTGGACTTTGAAGCCATTGTATAATACAATGAGAGATGGAAGGTGTATTTAATTTCAATATTTAATGTAATGCCTCATTACTAAGGTACAGTTATCACTGATTAAAGTTGTCTACTGATGTCAAGATTTATGTATATTATGACTGTTACTTGATTTTTACGCCCACTACCTACCACTTAAAATCCAATTTTCACATCCAGATATAATCCTCAAGCTGAATTTTATATCCAATCTCAAGGAAGGACAGGTTGGATCAGATATAGCCCTGTCTTCAATATGCATTTTTTTTTTAAATGGCTCAGGGATCATTCTAATCCCAAAGCCCTAGAATGAGATTTGAACCTATGCTTTTACAGAGGGGAAAGCATTGGTTGAATAACAGGAATCATACCTTCAGGTACTGCTAACTGAGCACGTGGAGAAAGGAATTATGTCTGATGTCAGATCAGATGAAACTGGATCCTGGCACTGTAGAGCTCCAGGCAAGATCATCCTCTGCCTATAGTTATAAAATAAAGCCTGTTGCTGTTAACTGAAGAGTGCAAATCACATTACACAGTGTTACCTGTAATAATAGCTTTCAAGCTCCTCAGATAAAGAATATTTCACCGGAATTAAATGGGCAGGAAAAATATCCACTGAGCTCAAAATTTACAGACACAGATAGGATTAAAATCATTACAACTGGATAGGAAGACATCACTAAATGAACAAAGAACAATGTAGTACAGGAGCAGGCCCTTTGGCCCTCCAAGCCTGCTCTGACATTTTGCCCTTCCATACGAAAGCCATCTTCACTTTCAGGATCCATCTTTCTCTTCCTTTCCTATTTGTTTTTCTTGAATGCTACCATTGTGTCTGCTTCCACAACCTCTGACAGTAACGTTCCAGGCACTCACCACCCTTTATGCGAAAAGCTTGCCTCACACATCTCTTTTTAATATCCCCCTTTGACCTTGAACCCCCCATCCCCTGGTAATTATCCCTCCACCCCTCAGAAAAAAGCCTCATACCTTCCACTCTATCCATGCAATTCACAATCTTATAAACTTCTATAAAGTCACCCCTCAACCTCCTGTGTCCTATTGAAAACAAATCCCACCTATCCAACCTTTCTTCATTGTTTGGTATGGGGGAATTTTAACTTTCTGGTAAACCTTTCCTGTAATCTCTCCAAAGCATCCACATCCTTCTGGTAGTGTGGCGACCAGAACTGTACGCAATATTCCAAGTGTAGCCTAATTAAAATTCTATAAAAGCTTGCCTATAAAAGCTTGCAACATAACTTGCCTATCCTTATACAGGTAGTTCTTCGACAACAAGATGACTGCATTCTTGTGCAACCCTGTGTTATAGAAAAATTGTGCTTTATAAACAGCAACTGAAGTGTTGGAAATGTAATAGCATTATAGCCAACGCACATTTTAAAAAGTTCACACTTTAGAAACAGTGACCTCCAACTCAGCAATTGTTATAGTGAATTTGCATTAACAAAATGCACATTATTAGTAGAATAATCTGTACTCAATGCCTTTTCCAATGAAGGCAAGCATGCCATAAGGCTTTTTTTCCTACCTCATCTACCTGCGCTGGCATGCTCAATGATCTGTGGACCTGCACTCAGATCCCTCTGCATTTCAATACTGTTAAAAGGTTCTGTCCTCTGTATAATTTCCACCTGCATTTGACCTTCTAAAATACATTTGTCCTTCTAAAATACATTTGTCAAAATTGAGGTAAAGCAGAGGAAGGCAGTGGTTTTTAAGTATATGCAACATACCATGAATGATCAAAAAGGCATGTTGGATTTGAAGGCAGAATATGAAAATACAATATTGAACATTCCTGGAAAATTTCTAAATTTCCTGGACTTTGTTGCCTTCAGTGCCTACCTCACTACTGAACTTTACATCAATACAGATGTGTTGCATTTAGTTCACACATCTAAGTCATCGATACAGATTATAAATAGCTGAGGCAATATACATTTGGGTCTATTACAGATTCCATGCAAATTTTTGATTGACTGGATTTTGCTCCAATTGCTCCACCTCATTTGAAGAACTGACAAGAAGTCAACATCATTGCCAAGAGGGTGATACAACAATTAAATCCCTTCAAGGAACCTAACTGACCATCATTGGGCCTCCCTGGCAACAATTGCTTCTAGGGGCCAACATTTCATCCACATCTGCTCACCTAAGGCTCGTGCCCAATCGCACAACTATCCTGCTGCTGGATTTGTTCTATTGCTTACAAACAAAAAGGTATCTAAAATGAAGGACCTAGCCATCATAGCCAGACAGCAAAACAGTTTGCTGTGTGGTCTCTGGGTGGCACAGGAAATCTGCTCAAGTTTGAGGGGTTTGGAGTCATCACAAACTTCTGGTCTCAGGGATGTCTGAATTTCTGTTTCTCATGAGTTTAAGTGCTTTCCTGGTCACCAGATGGGATTTTCACATAGAGTCCCAAACCTAACTGGCTACAGATTTCTAATGCCGGTACTCCAGCCCGATTCTTTCAGCCCCTCTCTCATGATACCCGATTCAACAGACTCCACCAACTTCAGTCCACTATTTCAAACAGAAGAATGCAGTATTTAGTTTCTCCATATTCCAAAAGTAAACCAAGGCAAATTCCACAAATTTTGACCTGACATTGATCATTGAAATATTATTCAAAAGGAATGTAGTCAATCTGAATAAATTGTAAAGCATCATATTATAGCAGTCAAAAATATACGTTCAAACTAGTCATTTTAATAGTCAATGATAGTCAAGACTATCAATTCATTTTCAAAAGGTATTATTCAGAACCTGCTTGGTATAACTGACATTGTATCACATCACCATAACTTTAATTTGGTTTTGATCAGTTTGTTGATTTGCTCGCTGAGCTGGTAGGTTAGTTTTCAGATGGTTCATCACCATGCTAGGCATCAGTGACCTTCTGGTGAAGGTTTGGTATTCTGTCCTACTTGCTGTGTGTGTCTTGGTTGGTTGTGATATAATTTCCGGTTCTATTTTTGAGTGGTTGGTAAATGGGGTCCAAATCTATTTGTTTGTTAATGGAGTATCTGTTTGAATGCCAGGCCTCTAGGAATTCCCACATGTCTTTGTTTGGCCTGTCCCAGGATGGAGTTATTGTCCCAGTTGAACTGGTGTCCCTCTTTATCTGTGTGCATGGATACCAATGATAGTCGGTCATGTCTTTGGTAGCTAGCTGGTGCTCATGTATCCTTCCTGGTGGCTAGTTTACATTGGACAAACCAACAGGAATGATTGTTGCAGTCCTTGCAGGGTACATTGTGGGCACGAGGTCCAATAAATTCATTTGTTGTTTTAGGGAGGCGGTAGATTTATGGTCTACCATGATGCCAACGGGCCAGAGTAGTCTGATGATCATCTCTGCAATGTCTTTGATGTACAGTAGTGTGACTTGAGTCTCTGGACATGTGTCTTCCTGCTTAGGTTCATTGTGCAGGAAATCAGCGGACTACACTTAATGGGTAACCACTGTTCTTGAACACATTGTATCGGTGTTCCTCCTCGGCTGCTCATAGTTCCGGTGTGCTACTGTGTGTTGTGGCTCATTTGAATAGTGTCTTGATGCAGTTCAGTTTGTGGGTGTTGGAATGGTTGTTTGTGGTCGAGTATCTGGTCAGTGTGACTTTCATGAAACCACTGGCCTGCAGTTCTCCACTGGTTTTTCATTCTACCACATGCCCAAGAAGGGGAGTCTGTTATTGTTCTCATCATCGGTCTAAAATTCACCAAAGAGGATGTTGATCCAATTAGGCATCCTATTGATTTGTTTGTAATGTCTTGTCATTGGAGGTGAAGTGGGTTGCGAGGCACAGGTCCAATAGTTTGAGGATACTTTCCTTGCTGACAGAGTCGGCGCTGTCAGGTGGCGTTTGCATGCCTGGTTTGTCTAGCACTGAGACCAGTGTTTCTTTGGCTAGGGTGATGTTTATTTACATGAATAGAACCATCACATCAAAAGGAAACCATGATTGCGTTGTCTTCTATCTTGGGGTCTTTGTCGTTAAGGAATTCCTGGGAGGAGTGAATAGAGTCTTCCACCAGGTGTTCTAGTTTTCGCTGCAGTTCCTTAGCTAAACTATATGTCAGTGTGCCAGAGAGTGAGACTGTCGGTCTTGGGGTGGGGGTTGTGTATCTTTGGTAATCTATAGAAATGGGTGCGTTGAACGTTTCTGGCTTCATTCTTTGAAGGTCTGTCTTGTTAATTTCACCTGACTGGTGTAGGGTTTCCTCAGGGATGCTACAATGTGGCTTGCCAGCTGTGGAGTCGAGTACATGTTTGTTTTTTTCAAATGCACTGTTCTCTTCAGGATGATGGTCATATGCCCTTCGTCTGCAGATAGGATTACAATATTTGTCTTTTCTGAGTCTTTCCAGGGCTTTCATTTCAAGTGTGTTGAGGGTGCTCCCTTCTTTCTTTCTGTTTAGTGTTGGTGCTACTGTCTGTCTAATGATCTGCTGGGTTTCTTCTGAGAGTCCATTGTCTTTTAGGGTGGATTACAGTGCTGCTAGGAAGTCATTTTTGTCCACATCCCTCTGGTTGTAGTTCATTCCTCATACCAGGGCTTTTTCAGTGTCTGAGAGTAGTTGGTCAGATAGATTCTTTACCCAGGTTTCTGATTTGTCGGTCTTGCTGCTGAGAGAGAGCTTGGTCAGTTTTTCTTGTAGGGCCAGTCCTTTCTTTGTCCTAGTCTGTTGTTTAATGCTGATGGTACATTCTAGCATATGACTGACCATGAATGGACAACTATAAGTGTACAGAATCTTTTGGCACAACAACATTTCTTATTTGCATTTGTGGAGGCAGTTATGGGCATCACTTATCATTTCACGTAGCATTCTGCAGCAAGCAAACTGTTCTGTTCCCATCTTCAGGCTATTTTGAACATATTGTGCCCATATATGTTTGAGATCTTGGAGAAGATTTGTAGCTAAGGTTATCAGTTTGCTTACTGAGCTGGTGGGTTTGTTTCCACAAGTTTCATCACCATGCTAGGTAATATCAGTGAGCCTGCAAGTGAAGCCAATGCTTGCTGATGACATTGAGCTACAAATCTTCTCCAAGTTCTTCAAATTTAGTTTCGATTTTGGTTAATTTCTTGGTTGTGCACAAGTCTGCGTTCACTTCCCAAGTTAAATAACCTGCATGTGTTTATATTATCCATTCCCATTAGCATTTTAGGATTTTTCTTTAACACTTAAACTTCATTTCCTCACCAACATTTTTCTTTTGAAGATTTTCCTTCTTTTTCTATAATTCTATTCTCTGAAAAGGAGTTTTGTTCCCTCTCTGGTACTGTATGACCTCTACAATAAGTATAAATGAGAAAGCTAGCTTAAAGCTTGCTCCTTCAGGTCATTCAACTTTCTATTCAATAATTGTCTAATCGATGCCTCCACTACCTACATATCCTGACTAGAAGAACAACTGCAAAATGATGGGCTGAATTTCAAGTGTGGCTTGCCAGCTGTGGAGTCGAGTCCACCACCACCTGTTGGTAGTGCATTGAAAAAACAAGCATCTGTGTTCTCTTCAGGATGATGGTCACATGCCCTTCGTCCGCAGATAGAAAAGACAAATATTGTAATCCCGAGTCTTTCCAGGGCTTTCATTTCAAGCGTGTTGAGGGTGCTCCCTTCTTTCTTTCTGCTTAGTGTTGGTGCTACTGTCTGTCTAATGGGCTGGTAAACAAGAGCTAGAACCCAAGATAAACAATTACACTTTGGAATTTGATTGGCTGATCCTTTAATTGGTAGAGAGAGTTTTTTCTACATAATGGGCACCATGTAACGGCTCAGCGAGAAGGCCAGAGGAGTCCCAACTTCAGAGGAGCACATGCCTGCAGTTTTATTTCTTACAAAAGGATAGCAGTATTGTGACAAAGCTGGTAGTTGCTGCTCATCCCAAACTGCCCTCAAAAAAAAGGTGGCACTAAGCCAATAGGTATACTCTAGTGCCGTTAGGAGAAAGTGAGGACTGCAGATGCTGGAGATCAGAGTAGATTGTGTTGCTGGGAAAGCACAGCAGGTCAGGCAGCATCCGAGGAGCAGGAGAATCGACATTTCAGGCATAAGCCCTTCATCGGGAATGGGGCTTGTGGGCTGGGGCTGAGAGATAATTGGAAGTGGGGTGGGATTAGGGAAGATGGCAATTGAGAAAAAGTGATAGATGGATGAAGGCAAGGGGGAAGGTGATAGCTGAGAGGGTGGAGTGATGGACAGATCCGGAGATTTGGGACTGGGATAAATGTGGGGGAGGGGAAAATGAGGAAGCTGTTGAAATCCACATTTATCCCGTGTGGTTGCAGGGTCCAAAGGCTGAATAAGAGGCGTTCTTCCTCCAGGCATTGGGTGGTAACTACAGACATCTACTACAAGCCCACAGACTCCCACAGCTACCTAGACTACACCACCTCCCACCCTACCTCCTTGCTCCCAATTCCTCTGCCTCCACTGCATCTGTTCCCAGGATGACCAATTCCACCTCAAAGTGCCAGATGGCCTCCTTCCATAATTGCGACTTCCCTTCCCACGTGCTTGACGATGCCCTCCAACGCATCCATTTCCTTGAACCCCATCCCTCCCTATACAACAAGAACAGAACCCCACCCCCCGCTCCTCCCCTTCAACCCGATCAACCTCCGGATACATCGCATCACCCTGCCACCCCCAAACAGACCCCACCTTGTGATCCTACTACCACATGGGAGAAATGTGGATTTCAACAGCTTCCTCATTTCCCCTCCTCCCACATTATCCCAGTCCCAAGCTTCCAACTTGGCACTGCCCTCTGGACCTGTCCATCACTCCCCCCGCGGACCAATCAACTTTTCCCTCACCTTCTTCCATCTATACTTTCAAAGATATATTTCCGTCTCTACCCCTATCAGCGTTCTGGAGACCATTCCTTCCACGGCTCCCTAGTTAGGTCCACACTCTCCACCAGCCCACACCCCATTCTTAGCACCTATCCCTGCCACCGCAAGTGCAAAACCTATGCCCATACCACTTCCCTCCTCTGTCCAAGGCCCCAAGGGTTCCTTCCACATCCATCAGAAATGTACCTGTTCTTCTACCAATGTCATCTATAGCATCAGTTCCACCTGGTGTGGTCTCCTCTACATCAGGAAGACAGGATGCCTTCTAGCAGATCGTTTCAGAGAATATCTCTAGGACAGCTGCACTCACCAACCCCACCAGCTGCAGTGGCTGAACACTTCAACTCCCCCTCCCACTCAGTCAAGGACATGCAAGTCCTGGGCCTACTCCACCGCCAAACTGTTACTACCTGACGCCTAGGAGGAGGAAAGCCTCATTCTGCCTTGGTATCATGCAACCACATGGGAGAAAATGTGAATTTCAACAGCTTCCTTATTTCCCTCCCAAGCCTCCAACTCAGCACCACCCTCCAGACCTGTCCATCACTCCTCCCCCCTCCGCCCTATCAATTCCTCCCTCACCTTCATCCACGTATCGCTTTCTCAGCTATCTTCCCCCAACACCCCCCTCACTAGACTCACCCCCCCTCCCATTTATCTCTCAGCCCCATCCCACAAGCCTCATTCTTGATGAAGGGCTTATGCCCAAAACATCGAGTCTCCTGCTCCTCAGATGCTGCCTGACCTGCTATGCTTTCCCAGCAACGCACTCAACTATAGTGCTGTTTGGTAAGGAGTTCCAAGTTCCCAGTAACAGCAAAGGAACAGCAATATAACTTCAAGATATATGAAGGCATGCTGTTTTGAGGTGAACCTACAGGTGATAGTTGCCTGGTGTTTTCCGCCTCGGCCTTGTAGTTATTGAGTTTGTGTCTTTGGAAGGAGCTGTCAAAGGAGTCTGGGTGAGCTCTTGCAGTGCACTTTGTGCATGGTACACACTGCTGCTCGTGTTCCAGTGAAGGAGGGAAATGAATGTTGGGGTAATGGATGGGATACCAATCGAGCATATTGCTTTGTTTGAGATGTTTGAAGTTGAACGAGCTCAGTACATACAAATAAGTGTAGAGTATTCCATCACTCCCCTGACTTAACCCCGTCCACCATCTACAAAGGTATATGGGAGATAGAAGGTAGAACAAGGTGAATAACAGAGCACTGCAACAGTCACAATTTGGGGTGTGAAGGCGTGTGCGCACGCATGGTCATGCATTTGTGGAGTAGAATCCCTCTACAGGGAGGACTTGCAGATCTATCTGTAGCACTGACATACTGGCCTGCCACTAGGTACTCACTCTAAAAAGAAACTGATCTGACTCTTCTTGAGCCCAACTGGTTGGCCTCTTCACAATGTTGGCTGGATATGCCTCAGCCAAAATAGTCACAGCAGAAAACAGTCCAGGACACCAGCTGGTTCAGTAACTTTGGGTGCATCTACTCCATTTCTTACATAGGAGAGAGACTAATTAAACATACCACTTTGTCAAAAGCTCTTCTACAATCCGACAACCAGTTTTGGTTCTTTATCATAGGAGTTTTCATCTGCACAATGGTCATTGGTAATATCATTAAGAAACAAAAGCACCAGCTTTTCCACAAGCACTACTCAGCTCTACCTATACATCACAGCTGTTTTCGACTGTTTCAAATATACTCCTGACCAGCCTCACCCATCCTACGCTCGGTAAACTGGATATTATTCAAAAGTCTGTTTGTGTGCTTGCATGACCAAGTTCCTTTCATACAATCATGTGCTCACCAACTTACTTTGACTTAGTTGTAAAACCGCGCTGTTGCTAAAATGTCACAGTTGTTTCCAAAAAAACCTCAATAGTCTTGCCACTCCTTATCCCCGAAACCTTTCTAGCTTCAAAATCCTTCAACATATATTTGTGTTCCTATTATTCTAACTGATAAGGAATATTTGAATTGTGATGCCTTGTGCATCATAATTTGAGAGACAAGTTAGATAGACCAGTATGTTTCGGTTGTGGACATGTTTATATTTTCCTGTGCGCTTCATCAACACAATCAATGTGTAACCAAGGGAACTAGAGATACTGCAATTCAATAACTGGGAAAGCAACCCAAGGACCTTTTGTCAATTATGTACTTTTTTCCTGGTTGATGGCCAAGCTAATGCTGAACAGAAAAATAAAAAGGGTGTTACATAAAAGATGAGTAATACATCTTAGCTAATGGAAAAATACAATCAGCACAGTAAAGTATGCAACCAAAATCTGCATAGAATAGCGAGGCTATGGCAAATAGCTATGTTTTAAAACAATAAATCAGTTTGACCAATTCAAATTGCTGGCACAGTGCAGAAAACTGCTATATCGTACAGTTATAATAAAAAGATACAAAGTCCAAAATTCAAGAATTTTACAACATGCAAACAAGTCATTGTGCTCAACTGACCCTTGCCAGGTTTTGCCATTCATGTAAGCAAATGGTTATGTACATCTAACAAATTTGATGCTGACTGATTCTGTCTCAACCATTAACCCTGAAAGTGATTTTCACATCCTCAAAATTCACCTGAACGGATCTCTCTTTTACCCTACATTTAAAATGTTATTTGTACCTATTTAAGCATAAGTTGCGGTCCTGTTTCCCTCCCACCCCCCCACATAGTCGAAGGAAAATACTCAGAGACCATATAGTTTTATCTCCATCTTTATTCCGGGCCCTGGAAGGAGAGAAACAATTGCCCACGTGCACAGAGATATGGTTCACTGCCTTTTCTCGAACAGCAGTTTCTTAATGAACTATATAGTCATTTACAGGGAAGGAGCATCCAGAGAAGGCAACGTACATGCTGATTGCACCAGTAACCCAATCAGAGAGTGTCAATAGTAAAGATTAAGCCATCTGATGTTACACACTGAAATGTTCTTAACTTTAACTGGCTTCACGTAATAAATACTATTCACCTCATTAACTGACTGTACATACTGAATGCTTCCAATATTGTTAAATAGCTCTGCATAATTAATACTTTTCCACCTTGTTAACCCATTACCCTTGCCTGCAGCACCCCATTGTTAACAAGTCATTATCTGATCTGAGTCATGCTCAGCTGAACCTTTTGTTTCACAAAACTCAATGTAACTCTCTCCCTACCTGCTCATACTAGATTCCCACTTCAAAAATCAGAAAGTTGTGGATTCAAGCTCACTCCAGGAGAATTTCACAAAATATCTAGGTTAATATTCAAATGCAGTATTTGGATGAGGGCTACAATCGTAGAGATATTGTTTTTAGATGAGACCTGTGGATGGAAAAGCCATCATTTTGAATAATAAAAAAGTTTTCCCTACTGCTCTGGCCAATATTTGTTCCTCAATCAACTTCACAAATGAATTCCAACATTACGACAGGGATATTTAAAACACTTCAAAAGTATTACATTAGCTGATAGTGGCATGTGCTAACCACTTCTATCATGGACGATTTAATAAATTCCCACTTCTTTCGATCTGCTACCTCATTCTTGACCTCCCACTATAGGAGTTCATCTGCTTTTATCTACTCTGCTTTTAGTGGGCAGCACAGTGGCGCAGTGGTTAGCACTGCTGCCTCACAGCGCCAGAGACCCAGGTTCAATTCCCGCCTCAGGTGACTCTGTGTGGAGTTTGCACATTCTCCCAGTGTCTGCGTGGGTTTCCTCTGGGTGCTCCGGTTTCCTCCCACAATCCAAAAAACGTACAGGTTAGGTGAATTGACCATGCTAAATTGTCCGTAGTGTTGGGTGAAGGGGTAAGTGTAGGAGTATGGGTCTGGGTGGTATATGCTTTGGCGGGTCAGTGTGGACTTGTTGGGCCGAAGGGCCTGTTTCCACACTAAGTAATCTAATCTAAGTAATCTAATCTACTCCCTTCCATAATTTTAAATAGTAGTCAGTTTTCATAATTCTACAGGAAAGACAGAACTTTAAAAAGGTGGGGTTGTTTAACACTGGAGAACAAGGATGGGAAGCAGAGGCTCTGGGGAGACAGCCCAAGAGGCATCGATGAGGGGGGAGGGATAAAAGACCCAGGAACAATACCAGATGGCAAGGATGGCTGCTGAGGGAGGAGTATGGGATAATCGTTTGAGAGGAAGAGAAGAAATGTTGCAGAGAAGGTCATGTGTGCAAGAAGGGTGACAAACAAAAAAAGTGAAATTCTGAATTTTAAATTTATACGTTAATATTGCAAATAAAATGGAGTCAATATTGACAAAGTTGTTTCACTTAATGGGAGCATCCATTAAAACATTCTTTTAACAGTCTCATCAACAGGTTTGTGATACATTGGATAATCAACAAAACTGTACTTCCAAATTGCTCTCTCTCAACAAGCCCACCATTTAGATTGCAAAACAAAATAACAATATGCTTTACTTCTTACTCAGATTAAAAATATCTGACACGCCAACCTTCTTCCCTTCTCCCTAGTCCTTGAACACGTTGATACTTTTAGAAAACCTACGATTTCCATCCTTCCCTCGAGCTTTCCAACACTGATCAAAAGCTGTTCTGATACCGTGGCAAAGTCACAAATGACATCCTATGCAACTGCAACAACAGCCATCCTCATTCTTTGCAACCCGTCTGAGACAACTGGCTCCCCTACCCCCTTTAACACTTCAAAATCCAGTCAGATGGCACTGTTCTTGTTTTAACCCATTCTCAGCTATCATAATTACTTACAATAGCTCTCCTCCATTTCCAAATTTCATTCTCTAGCAACCAACTTCAGTCCTCACCTTGACAATTTATTCATAACCTTGGCATCATATTTGACTCCTGCAAACAGATATTCCTACCATCACTAAAACCACCTTTTCCACCTGTGACATCACCTAATTTTGAACCTGCTTGAGCCCATTTGTTAAGTTAGATTTGGCTAATACAGTAGTTCTGGACTGGTTTTCAATATTCACTCTCTGCAAACTTAAGTTCACTCAAAACTCTGCTGCCTGTTCTTCACTCACACCAAGTCCCTTTCATCCATGACCCCTTTCATGTTGCTTGACTGAGAGCCAATGAATGCACAGTGTCTTGAGCTTAAGATTCTCATCTTAGTTTTCAATTCATTTCACAGCCTCATACCTCATCTTTGGAATCTCCTCAGCCTGACAATGCTTCAAGGTTATTAACCAAACTGTGGCCTTTTGAGTGATTATCTGCATTTAAATCTACCACCAGTGGGCTTTGCCTTCTGATGCCTCGGACTCATTCTCTAATTCTCACCTTCTATCTCTGCATCTTCATCTCACTTTCCTCCATTAAGGTACTCCACAAAATCTACCTACTTGACCAATGTGCCTTAATATCACCTTCTGATTCTGTCATGTTTTGTTTTGCACCACTCAGGTGAAGTACCTTGGAGTGGTTTATGTTAATATTATGCTATATTAACAGTTATGATCATTAATGTAATAATAGTTTCCAAAAATATACATACCTGCAATTAATCTAACAGGTTTAATATAGAACTTTTTTTTCCTAAATGGCTCCTGAAGGAAATCTATAGGTCACAAGAAATAGGACTCACATTGGAGACAAAAATAGACATTGCTGGAAAAGCTCAGCAAGTTCTAAAGAAGGGTCACTCAAACAGAAAGGTTAATTCTGATTTCTGTCCACAGATGCTGCCAGACCAGTTGAGCATTTCTAGCAATTTCTATTTTTGTCTAATTTACAACATCTGCGCTTCTTTCAGTTTCTCTGTTTCACATTGGGTTGTATTTTTAGTGCACAATACTTTTGAATCCAGTGAACAGAGTATGCAAAAAGATAATAAAAATAGTAATTAGTCAATCTCTTCATTAAATCTTTATTAAAATCAGTGCTTTTGACATGTTTTTCAATGCATTTCTTTTCAAATTGCTCTCCTCTTTGCTGAAAGCCTCTCATGACTAGCTGTTTTCTAGATGGAGGAGCAAATTACTGCAAATGCAGGAGATCACAGGTCAGACAGCATCTATGGAGAGCAAGCAAATGTTTCAAGTGTAGATGACTCTTCAGAGCTGAAGGGAAGCACAGAGAGGTCAGTATTCATGCTATAGTTTTTTGGGGGAAAAAAAAAAACACACAGTGCTGGGGGAGAAAGGATGTTATTAGTTCTGTTTTACACACTAAGTAGCTTTTAAAATAATGCTACAATAAGGGTGAAGAATAATGTTGTGGCACAAGGCAGGGATACTCCAATGTGCTTGACTATAAATCCACAAAAAACAAGTTATTACAGCAATTCTTCAGAAAAGTCTGATCTCAATTATGCTCAATGACAAATTATGTACTTTCCCACATAAACTTGGATAATCTCATTGCACATTGACCTACATATCCACAGTATGGAAGTCCATAAAGAGTTGCCGATTGTACCACACAAGTAAGAAATTGATCCTCAACAGATTAAAGTAATTCAAAGCACATACCAAAAGGCACCATAAAGCACTTAATTCATATTCTCTTTACACTACTTTATTGTTCAAAGTAATTTGAGGTAAAGGAACTGGGATGGGAAAAAAAACCACAATCCCATTCCAAACATTAGTTGTGCTGAGTACAAACTCCAAATATAAAAGATTATCTGAATCATCAGGTATATTTCTTTTCTACAGACCATCTAAACTCTACTCCTTCATAAAATTATTCAGCTTATTCAATCTCAAGGCCTAAAATTGTATATTATTTCTTCCCGATTCCAAATTTTAAAAATCAAACAAACCCCCAATGTCTATCTCCATTAAATAAGCCCAGCTGCTGGTTTTCATTAGGCAACTTTTGCAAACCCACAAATGCCAGAAGTTATAAAAGGTTGAAAAATATTTGTTATACAGCCATATTTCAACAGCCTTCATATTTTAAGTAACAGTAGGTTTGCTCAAAATACCAAGCATAAAACTGGAGTCTTACAGATGTAACTTTAAGCATGCTGGACGCAGCCTTGACCTAAATGTATTCATAAGTTAGGAAGTCACAAATGGTAGTAATCAATCCAAAATGTTTGGATGGAGTACTAATATTGAAACAAATATGACTATTAAGTGTGCATAATTGCACAGATGATACACTAAGTAATACTTTGAAAGGCTATAACTGTACAAGAAATGCTAGATTTATAGATACTAATATAACTGAGTTTGGATTTTGAACCAGTGTCATTTAGATTTTATGAAGACATTTAATAATTAACTAGGCCAGTGTTGCAAGAACAATGATCTTAAACAAATACATGCGAAGGAGGTGACTGCAGGACTCCCAGACTTATGGAAGTTTGTTTATATTGTGAGATTTTATAACAGGAACCATTGTGTCCTTCCACCCATTCCCTGGTTCACATCTATTTCTGGACACTAATTGTATTCAGACAGAGTTTTTAGTTTTGTAATTTTATTCTTTTATTAACTTTCAACATTATCTGCTAATTTTGTACGCTATCCTCTTCTGTCACAGTCTCTTATTTCCCATATTAAATACTTGCACTCCCACCGCATCTCTACTCATTGATTTACCATTTCCCCCCTAACTTAAGACCCTGCCCCAAGAGGTTTTGTAAAGTCCTCCAATTACCAAATTATGTGACTCACAAGAACACTGGCACCAGCACGGATCCTAATGGCATAATCTTCAAGTACCCTTATCAGTACCCCAGAAACTGAAACCTACTTTTACCAAACTATTCCTTCAGCAATGCTTTATTCTCTAATTTTATTTACCCTTTGACAATGTTTATGCCATAATAATAGATCGTTAACTTGAGGCTTTTCTTAACTTAGTATCTAACTCATTAACTAACCAAAGAGATTTTACATATTGTGGATATTGATTTGGCACCTACATAGACCATGACAACCACATCTCCCACCTCTTCCTGCAACTTCCCTTCCAACCATTTTCAGGTGTGTCAAACTTTGGTACCAGGAAAACAATATAGTCACCTGGACCCTTGTTTTCTGCAGTGAAGAGTTTCAATCCTTCTCTCTACATAGCCTCCTTACAACCACTATTTTCCTTTTGCTCCCCACACATGAATGGCTTGCTGTCCCATGATGCCAGTCAATTAGCTCATTCACTCTTCAGTCCTCACACCCATCCAAACTGTAACAGTTGTTTCTTTCCCTGCAATGTCAGATTTTAGATTTTATGTTGAAGCAATTGACTCTTACATGGGTGTGCGCCTAACCAAAACACCAGAACAAAAATCTTTTGAAAAAAAATCAAAGAATTAAATAGCTTTTTAAAAAAAACAAAAAAACAAGATTCTGGGTCAGGTGACATGTTATAGCTGCATGATGTGAGAGCTGGTGGACCCCATTGTGGTTCATAGTGAAAATATCTATACCAATTGCTGGCTGCTTGAAAAACTGGCTCAGTTAACAAGCTGGAGTCTGAAATTTGAACACTGATACATCATGGAGGAGGAGAGTTACTTGGACTGCTATGTTTCAGGAGGCATTCACAACTCCTTTGATTAACTACAAGTTCGGTTAGGGGTCAGGAACAGGAGACTGTGTCTAGAAACGTGGCAGATAGAGAGATCCAGGTAATAGCATTGAAGGACCATAGCCCTGGAGTTTGTCTAATAGATTTTTGCTTCCTGTGTGGATAGAATGGAGGCTGTAGGAAGAATGAGTAAACTGACAGCACTATAGTAGAAGGAGCCAGTCAAGAGGTAGAACAGAAATAGTTGTAATGGGGGATAATATAAATTCGGGAATAGAGCTGTTCTGTGACCAAGATTGAGAGTTCCGAAGGCTGCGTTGTCTGCCTAATACTTGGGTTCAGGATCTGTTGAGGGCTGCAGAGGAACTTGGAGTGGAGGGGAATATCCAATTGTCATGGTCCATGGAGGTACCAATGATATAGATAGAAAAAGGTTCTGCTGAGGGAATATGAGCAACCATGGGCTAAATTATAAAATAGAACCAAAAAAGGTAATAGTTTCTGGATTACTACCTGAACCACAAGCAAATTGGCACAGCATCAAGATTAAAAAGAGGTAAAACACATGGCTCAAAAGATTGTTAGACCATAAGATACAGGAGCAGAAATTGGGCCATTCAGCCCAGAGTCTGCGTCACCATTCAATCATGTCAGATACGTGTTTCAGCCACATTCTCCCCATAACCTTTGATGTCCTTGATCAAAGAACCTCTGACCTAAACATACTCAAATGATCGGGTCTTCACAGCCTTTTTTGGCCATGAATTCCATAGATTCACCACTCTCTAACTGAAGGTTTTCCTCCTCTCCATTCTAGAGAGTGTCTTCCCTTCACTGCAAGACTGTGCCCTCAGATCCTAGTCTCTTCTACCAATGGAAATATCTTCCCAATGTCCACTCTGTCCAGGTCATTCAGTATTCTGTAAGTTTCGTTTAGATCACCCCCTCATTCTGCAGTTGAGAGAGTTTAGAAGATTAGATTAGATTCCCTACAGTGTAGAAACAAGTCCTTTGGCCCAATCAGTCCACACCGACCCTCTGAAGAGTAACCCGCCCAGACCCATTTCCCTCTGACTGATGCACCTAACACTATGGGCAATTTAGCATGGCCAAGTCACCTGACCTGCACATCTTTGGACTGTGGGAGGAAACCAGAGAACCCAAAAGGAAACCCATGCAGACACAATGTGGATTAGTGGTGCTGGAAAAGCACAGCAGTTCAGGCAGCATCCGAAGAGCAGTAAAATCAACATTTCGGATTTACCTACAGGGAGAATGTGCAAACTCCACACATACAAATCACGAGAGGCTGAAATCAAACCTGGGATTCTGGTGCTGTGAGACAGCAGTGCAAACTACCAAGCCACCCCAGAACCTTCTCAAAAAGGTTCCTCACATGTTAAGCCTTTCATTATCATCATTTTACAAGATGATTAGGGATTTAGATCATGAGAACCTTTTTCCACGTATGGAGTCAGCTATTACAAAGGGGCATAGCTTTAAATTAAAGGGGTGGTAGGTATAGGATAGATGTTAGGGGTAGATTCTTTACTCAGCAAGTCGTGAATTTATGAAATGCCCATAAAAGAGGGAGAGTCCACCACTGCTACTGGCAGGGCATTCAAGCGGGCATTGGATAGGCATATGGAGGATAGTTGGCTAGGATCAGCGCAACAGAGGGCCAAAGGGCCTGTACTGCGCTGATATGTTTCTAACCTCCTTTGTACCTGCTCCAGGGCCAGTACATCCTCCTTGAGGTATGGGGCCTAAAATTGCTCACAACACCTCTGTGGTCTGACCAGAGCCTTCTAAATGTTCAGAAGTACATCCCTGCTTTTATATTCTAGTCCTCTTGAAATAGATGCCATAATTGTATTTGCCTTCCCACAAACCCACCAACATACTAACAGCAGCTAATGAACTTGAAAGACCTATGCAGACAAGTAAAACCAATGTCATTTACAAAATACTTTGCAAGATCTGTAACAAACACTACATTGGACAAACAGGCAGAAAACTAGCCACCAGGATACATGAACACCAACTAGCCACAAAATAACACAACCCCCTCTCACTAGTATTCTTACATACAGATAAGGAAGGATACCACTTCGACTGGTATAACACATCCATCTTAGGACAAGCCAAACAGAGACACGCATGAGAATTCATAGAAGCATGGCATTCCAATTGGAACTCCATCAACCACCCCCTGAGAAACAACAGGAAATTACATCACCGACCCAAAAGAAACCCAAACATATAAATAGAAAACAGGAATCATGTACACTGTTTTGCCTGAAGCCCATTGAAGATTTTATCTAGTAGGGTGATGAAACGTCTGGAAATGAATCTCCCAGCTCAGCGAGCAAACCTACATCCAGAACCTCAATCTGAGCTACAAATCTTCTCAAAAAACTCGTCGCTTGCCTTCCTAACTACTGACTCAACCTGCAAGCTTACACAGAGAATCCTGGACTGAGACTCCCAAGGCCCTTTGCATTTCAGATTTCTAAATTCTCTGCCCATTTAGAAAATAGTCCATGCCTCTATTCTGCCTACCAAAGTGCGCAACCTCTCACTTTCCCATTCGGTGTTTCGTCTGTCACTTTATCCACTCTCCTAAACTGTCTCAATCCTCCTATAGCCTTCCCCGCCTACTCAATACATGTCCCTCCACCTAATTTTGTATCATCTGCAAACTTGGCCAGAATGCCTGCAGTTCTTTCATCTAGACCATTAAATGTATAAAATGAAAAGTTGTGGTCTCAACACTGACCGCTATCCCAAGAAGAACCCTTTTATCCCCACTCTTTGGCTGTATGACAGAAAGCAATCTTCTATCCATGTTAGCACCTTGACTCTAACACTACGGGGTCTTATCTTACTCCGTCTCCTGTGCAGCATCTTGTCAAAGGGCTTCAGGAAGTCCAAGTAGATAACATCTGTTGGCTCTTCTTGGTCTAAGCTGCTATTACCTCCTCAAAAGAATTCCACCAGATTTGTCAAATGTGATCTCCCCTTGATGAAACCATGCTGACTTTGCCCTATTTTACCACACACTTGCAAGTATTCAGAAATCTCATCCTTCATAATGGACTCCAAAATCTTCGCAATGGTCAGGTTAGGCCAATCAGCCTATAAATTTCCATCTTTTGCCTTATTTCCTTCTTAAACAGAAGATTAGCAATTTTTCATTCCTGAGACCCTCCTGAATCCAGTGATTCCTAAAATACCACCACTCATACCTCCACTATCTATTCAGCTGCCTCCTTCAGAGCTCTGGGGTGTAGTCCAATTGGTCCAGGTGATTTATCCACCTTCAGACTTCAGTTTTTCTAGCATCTTCTCCTTGATGGTCATCATACTCACCACTGCATCTCCTCTCTTCCCCCCCCACAAATCAATACTCTCGAATTTGAGAAGTTACTCATGTCCTTCACTGTGAAGACTGTGATGCAAAGTACTTGTTCAGTGCCTCAGCCATTTCTTTGTTGTCCATTATTACTTCTCTAGCATCCCAATGTCTACTTTTGCCCTTTAGACATCGAAAAAGGAACTCTCGCATTCTTTTATATTTTTGTCTAGCTTACCCTCCTATTTAATCTGCTCCCTCATTTTTTAAACTGTTGTAGGAGAAACAGGTTCAAATTCATGGGAGAATGGCAACAGTACTGGGGAAGGAGAGGGTTATTCCAGTGGGATGGGCTCCAGCTGAACAATGTTGGGACCACAGTTCTGGTGAATCATTTACCTAGGGCTATGATAGGGCTTTAACCTAAACACTGGGGTGGTGGATTAATTTCCATCAGAAGTGTGGAAGGAGTGTGTATGTGTGCATATGTGCTGACGTAATATTAAGGTTTAAGGTTTCTAGACCAAGTAATAGAAGAGAGTACAGAAAGGGTCAGGAATCTAGTTTCAGGTACAATTGATAAGGGAACAAGTATGAGAAGGACAGAGGATGCTATATTTAAATGCATGTAGTTTGTGAAACAAGGTAAATAAGCTTGTAGCAGGTCAGGCAAAGGAACAGGAGAATCGACGTTTTCGGGCATGAGCCCTTCTTCAGGAATGAGGAGGGTGTGCCAAGCAGGCTAAGATAAAAAGGTAGGGAGGAGGGGCATTGGGAATACAATAGAGGGAAGGAGGTTAAGGTGAAGGTGATAGGTCGGAGAGGTCAGGAAGAAGATTGCAGGTCAAGAAGGTGGTGCTGAGTCTAAGGGTTGGGACTGAGAAAAGGTGGGGGAGGGGGGTGGAAAAGAAGCTGGAGAAATCTGCATTCATCTCTTGTGGTTGGAGGGTTCCTAGGCGGAAGATGAGGCGCTCTTCCTCCAGGCGTCGTGTTGCCATGGTCTGGCGATGGAGGCGGCCCAGGACCAGCATGTCCTTGGCGGAGTGAGAGGGGGAGTTAAAGCGTTCAGCCACGGGGCGGTTGGTGTGGGGTGTCCACCACCAAACCATCATCTCCCAGACAATCCATAACCTCATCACCTCAGGGGATCTCCCATCCACCGCCTCCAACCTCAGTCCCACAACCCCGCATCGCCCAACTGGGAAAATCAAGTCGGCAACGGATCTCAAAAGGAATTCATGGAATGAAAACACATTTTTTCAAGCAGCTTGCAGCAGAGTACACTAGGGAACTGACAATTCTAGTTTTGGTCATGAGGCAGACATGATTAGGGAGTTTAAAGGTAACCCCAAGGGGACAATGACCATAACATGTCAGAATTCACCTGGTAGGTTAAGAGGGAGGAGCTTCAGAGGTAACAGTATTACAATTGAGTAAAGGTGACTACAAAAGAGAGGAGGAGGGGGGAAGGAAGGAAAGAAAGAGATCTCCGGAGTTGATTTGAAGAGGAGTCTAACAGTGACGATGAGGGAACAGCAACAGTAGATGATTCAGGAAGCACAGCAGAAATACATTCCAAGAAAACAGCAACATACTAAGGGCAGCATGAGGCAACAAGCTGAGAAGGGAAATCAGGGATAGCACACAAGCAAATGCATACAATGTGGTTAAGATTAGTGAGAAGCCAGAGGATTGAGAAGCATTGAAAAACCAGAGGATAATTAATTATGGGGTGGGTATCAAATAGGAGATTAAGCCAGCAACTATTATAAAAAAGACTGCAAGATTTTTTAGAATTATATAAAAAAAAGGTAAAAGGCAAAAGATGTTGGACCACTGGAAAAAGAAGGCTGCAGTAGTCATAACAGGGAGCAAAGAAATGGCAGAAGAACAGAATTACATCAGTTTCCACAATAGAAGGCACTAGCAGTATAGCAGAACATCAAGAGATACAGAGGTGAGTTTAGTGGCCATCAGTAAGGTGAAGGTGCTAGGGAGACTGAAAAGGTCTGAAGGTAGATAAGTCACCCAGACCAGATGGACAAGAGTCCAGAGTTCTGAGGAGACTGTAAAAAAAAAGGTATTGATGATGACCTTTCAGGAGTTGAGTTGAGTCGAGTCAGGAAGGGTCCTAGTTAACCAGAAAATTGCTAATGCAAGGTTCAGAGGAAAGGGAGGCAGAAGACAGGAAGTTTAGGCAGTTAGCCTGACATCAGTTATTGTTAAAAAGGTTTTAGAGTCAATTATTAAGGATGGATTGCAGAGTTCTTTGTCAAGGGTAAAATAGGGCTGAGAAAGTCATGCCTGTCAAATCTGTTAGAAGTCATTGAGGTGGTAATGAGCAAGTTAGACAAAGGACACCCAAGTGGACATGGACTATTTGGATTACCAGAAGGTCTTTGACAAGTTGTCACACAGGATGCTTCTAAGATAGATAAGAACCCATGCTGTTTGGGGCATAGGTAAAGGGTTGGCTGACTAGCAGAAGATAGTAGGGATAATGGGTCTTTTCAGGATAACAACTGGAGACTAGTGGAGTTCTGAAAGGATCAGTGTTCAGATCACAACTATTCACATTGTACATCAACACTTTGGACAAAGTAACTGCGGACATTTGCAAACTTAAGTGATTAAAATTGCTGGAAGCACAGATAGTGTTGAGAAAGCTGGGACTGCAGAAGAACTTTACTACCAAAAGTAGGCAAAGAAAATGGAATACAAATGTAGGAAAATGTGAAGCTGTACACTTTGATAGGAAGAACAGAAACATGCCTTTTTACCATTTTTAAAAATAGTTTTAGAAATCAAGCATAAAATAGACTTTGCAGTCTTAGTTCAGGATTCTGTTAAGGTAAACATGAAAATTCAGTTGGCAGTTAGGAAAGCAATACAATGTTAACATTCATTTCAAGAGGGCGAGAATACAAGAGCAGAGATGTCCTGCTGAGGCTATAGTCAGACTGCACTTGGAATATTGAAAGCTGTTTGAGCCCTGTATCGAAGAAAGCCTGTGGAAGCCAAGTTATTATGTGTACAATTCCTGATTGATAAGGGGTTCAAGGGTTATGGGGAAAAGACAGGAGAATGGGATTCAGAAGTATATCAATCATGATCAAATGGCAGAACAGACTCAACACATCGATTGGCCTAAAAAAAGTTTACTCCTACGGTCTTACAGTTTTATAGGAACTTTCCTGAAAGTCAAATTAGTTTTGATCAATGACATGAACTGAAAACATTAACAGATGGACTTTACATTTCCAACGATTTCTGCCTTTTTTGGCTATTCTAAGCATGCAGATTCTCCCCCCCCCCCTCTCCTGACCAATTTTATCCACTGCTTTGGTCCTCAGTTTCTACTACTGACATGGCAAACGTGAGGACTGCAGATGCTGGAAATCAGAGTCTAGATTGGAGTGGTGTTGGAAAAGCACAGGTCAGACAGCATCAGAGGAGCAGGAAAATCAACGTTTCAGGCAAAAAGCCCTTCATCAGGATGGCACTTCAATCGTGGTTTAATTGAGCGTTATGTTCAAAAGACTGGTGTATCAGATGAAGCATGACCAGAATTCTTTCTAGCAAAATGTATTACATTTCTTTTAGTTCCAGTGTTCAATGTCCTTATGCAAAAGCTGTCTAGAGGAAAGTAAAAGTATCACATTAAAAAATACTGCCAAATACCATGTGATTTTTTGTTTAAAATTTTCCACTCCCAGCTCTTAATCCTACCTTTGAATATTTTAGAAACAGTGACAGATAAAGAACCGAATTATTTCTCAATGCATTGGTCTTTGCAAAACTGAGCTAAAGCTCAAAAATCAATACAAACCATCTTGTCTGACAGTAGCAAGCAAAAGGTACAGGCTACCATGAACGCCCATGCTTCAGCATGTGAACAAGCAGGGAAACTGCCACTCCTTTTTCAAATTGCTGTTTCCACTGCATCTGCTTAATCTAGAATGGTATTTTTAAGAAGCAGTTAAAAAGGCATTTAAAACTACAGATACATTATCCAATGCCAACCTTTGTGCAAAAACACTAAGTTCCCTACTGTACTGAACTGCTTTATTAGCCTAAATGGTTTAATGTTACTCCCTTACTTATTTGGTTTAAGATTCAAACCAACCCACACACTGTTTTAATGACAAGACTCAATTGCCTTGAAGAATTTTTGCATTTAGTCCTACACTGATGTGACATCACAGTTTTCCACTTCAGTGATATAATTAACACAGACAGTATGCGTGCCATATAAATGGATTCCCCAGAGTTAAACTTCAGAGTAATGCCAAGAGGAAATACCATTCACAACAGTGGTTTCTAGATTATTCCAAATCAGTAGCGTTTAGAACCTATTCTCTCATGCCATGCACTAGCTGAGGTCAAATGGTCAATGATAATTCAAAGACAGTTGCCAGTACTGAAATTGCAATGGAACATGGGGTGGCTTTGGATTAATTTTCATGCTGATGTAGAATTCCTAACGTTGTAAGATAATGTAGTTTTCACCACAAAGCACAAGATTTCATCTGAGGAACTCAGTAAAGTGAAGGAATCAAACTACTCTCCACGTATTTGCTAAATAGCAGCTTACATGTAAAATTTTTAATTGTCAAAGCAACTTTCGTACAAGTTCAAGATTATATGTGCACAATTTCTCCAAAATAAGAAACACTGATTCACAAGTTTAGAAGTGTGGATATCAAGTTTTCATGACATTACACTGTTGACCTTTCTAAATAGAAATCAAATTCGACTCTAAACTGGCTAGCTCTACCAATATATCACAAGCACTTGTAGGGCATATATACAGTTGCCAACATAAGTTGGAAGGTCTCAGTGGTGATCATCAACTGCAGTAACATCCTGTTGGTTCTATTGCAGTATTGCCATCAATAATATGGTTATTGCAAGAAATCCTGAAAGTTGCAATAAGGCTTCATGACAATTCAATAAAATACTTTTACTAATCAAGATGTCAAACAATACACATTCTAATTGACAGTGCATTTGGCTGAAAAGATGACTATTTAAGAAAAAACAAAATCAAGAATTTTGTTCAGACCTGCAGATCATATAGGTGGGGTGAAAAGACAAGCAAACAGATCCCGGTAATATTTTCCTACAATAATCTCAGTAATGAGTTATGGCTGCAAAGTACCCTTCAGTAACAAGGCCAAGCCAGACATTATTTGTAGGTCAATAAATATCAAATACTATAAGATCATTACTATATCCACACAACCACAACATTTCAGCAGACATTTTAGGGTAGTAATGGAAAGCAAGAGCCCTGATTAATTTACTCTTCTTTAAGCGATAGGAACTATCACTGCCCCAGCTGTTGTACGTGATTAAAGATTTGGAATCAACTTAACAGCTTCCTTCTCCAAATGCCTCTTGCAAGATACACACCATCGGGAGAATATCTTACATTTATGAAGCTTAGAATGTCATATTGGTCCACTTCTTTGGTGCTACATGATCTGATTTCAGATAACTCAACATCTTGTTTAGAAAATGTAATGCATGTTTTCTATCTTTATAAAGTAATAATTGCTTCAATTTTCACAGATCTGTAAAAAAAAAGTGTATTTATCCCTCACAGTCTTCAGTCAGTTGAAAAGCAATGCTTTTATTCTTCCAAAGCGATCTGTAAGATTGATCTTCATGCACCTTAATGCTGAGATCAGATGCTAAAATCCACATTTAATGTTTTAATTCAATACTGCCAGAACTTCTATAATTCTGTATTAAAGCATTTGGTCTTGTTCACAATCGCATGCAAGTCCTCATCAGCTTTCTTTATTTGACAGCTATACTGAATACACTTTCTGCGCAGAACATTTTAATCTTTTATAACTATTGTCATTTTTATTGCAAAGAAAGAATAAGGAGGCATGTTTTGGAAGCAAATTTAATGCAAAAGTAGCAAACATGCTGGTTGAAAACATTTCATTTTATAGCTGGTTTTCATTCCAAAACTAACTTATTCAACAACGTTTACTTTGCATCTTTCATTTCATAACACCTTGAATTTCTTCAATGAATTAGTTTTGAAAGTCAGTCAATAGCTATATAAAGCAACCTAAGTCAACTTAAGACATTCCACATGTGTAAACAAGATCACAGTTTAATTTTAAACACTTGATATTGATGCTGCTCTTAAAGTATACAACTGATTTTACTGGAACTAGTTAAGAAATATTTTTATTGAAAAATTTGCCTACAAAATTAGAAAGTTGCAAAAATGTGAAAATTAAGCATATCAAATACAATAAACAGTAAACCAACTACTATACTACTTTACAAAAGTAATTAAAACTACTTATTACAAATCAATCAATAAATAACACCACTCAGTGCAACAGGATCATAGCTCTCAACTTTTGAGAGCATCAAATAATAAACTGACATTTGTTCAAAATTCTTCCGCTCATGACATTAGGTTTATCAGAGCAAACTATTGTGGCTAGACAAAAGCCTTAATCAAAATGGTGGGCAGATATGTTTCCAAGAAATTCACAAAGGGCTGCCATGCCTTGTAAAAGTTGTCCATTTTCTGGTGCATCATATTTGTAACAACGTCTTAAGTGAATTATGGAAAATGCTCCTTATGCCATCCCAACAGACCTGGGGGTTCTCAGACACCCAGCACATCAGAATGTTCTTCCTCACACAAAGTGAGAATGTTGAAAAGCTTTTACCTATGCACATTTAAGGGAGGTAAATTCAGCAAACCCAGGAGCAAAGAGTCAAGGCCCACCTTTACTTTGGTCCTCAAGACCTTCTCTATTACTCCTGCCACAGTGCTCCAGAGGACCACAAACAATGAGTGAGAGTACCTCTATTTTAGATTTGGGGCACACTGAAGAAGCACCCTGCTTAAATTTTGAGATGATCTGGGACCAGATGAGTCCTATGAAGAACATTTAACTGCATAACATGGCTCCTATTACATATGGAAATGCTCCTCGCATTCTCACAAAATGTCCTCCCATGTTTCCAAAGTGATTTCAACTGCCAACTCTCTCTCCCAGACCTCATGAAGATGCTGAATGTCATCAGAGGAAACTCCCCCCCCCCCCCCCCCCCCAACAAATGAAAGAGAGTACTCACTTCAGAGCTGTTAACCTGAAGCACCCTCTTTTCCCTTTCACATCTATAACACTCAGTCAAGAACATGGTCTCCTTTTAGATAAAATCTCTAATCTGAAAGAAATGAAAGAGGTCCCTACTTGACAATCTATATTTCCGAATTATTCGATTAAATGATATCAACATTTCACCCTCAAACAGATCACCCAAACAAAAGACTCCCCAGTCCACCCAAAGTTTAAATCCAGGATCTACTGTCCCTGGCCAGAAACCCGGCATGTCAACTATGGGAGTAAAATATGTTTTAGACATATTACCTTCCATCTGCCTCGCTGCCCTCCATACTTTGATAGTGTTATTAACTATTAGATTTCAGCAATGTTCTGCAACTGTCCTCATTTGGTCTAAAAAACAACCAGCTGATAAGAGGACTCCTGGTCTGAAAGGCCTCAGTGTCCGACCACGGCGACGCTGAATCCCCACAGGCCCAGTCAATATCTTCTAATGTCAAGGAGATCCACTCCCCCCAATCCATGGGCAATTGCAGTTTCACAAGCTTATAGTGCCAAATAAACTAAACCAGCCATTCAATTTCTAAAATGTTTGCCTAGAGAACAGCAAAGGGAGTTTCTGCAAAGAGTACAATAAGCAAGGAAGAACATTCATTTTCATCACAACAACTTGACCCAACCATGATAATCAGAAGCCCCCCCCCCCCTCACTCCATCTTTGAAGGTCTTGTCTAATTGAGTCAAACAAATGAACAAAATTAGCCTTGAATAACTGACCAAAGCTGGGGGTAACATCTTCAGTGAGCCTCCAGACGAAAGACTGCTGATGTTTCCTGCTTTCTGTTTATATGTTTGGGTCTCCTTGGGTTGGTGATACCATTTCTTGTTGTGATGTCTTTCCTATGATGTCATTTCCTGTTCTTTTTCTCAGGGGCTGGTAAATGGGGTCCAAGTCAATGTGTTTTGTGAAAGCGTTCTGGTTGGAATGCCATGCTTCTAGGAATTCTCATGTGTCTCTCGGTTTGGCTTGTCCTACAATAGATATGCTGTCCCAGTCGAAGTGGTGTCCTTTATCTGTACTTAAGGGTATTAGTGAGAGAGGGTCATGTCATTTTGTGGTTAGTTGATGTTCATGTATCCTGGTGGCTAGGTTTATAACTTTGTCCAATGTAGTGTTTGTTACGGTTCCTGCATGGTATTTTGTAAATGACATTAGTTTTGCTTATTGTCTGTACAGGGTTATCAAATTCATTAGCTACTGTTTTAGTGTGTTGGTGGGTTTGTGGGTTGCCATGATGCCAAGGGGTCAGAGTAGGCTGGCAGTCATTCCCAAGATGTCTTTGACAAGGTTGCACACTGTAGATGTCACCACTAAATGAAACAAATTAGAGGAAACCTTCAAGAGTATCAATAATACTCTTACTGGCATAAAGTCCACTAAAGAGGAGGAAAAAACAACAACAAACTGCCATTTGTAGATGTCACAGTAGAGCAAACAGCCAATGGGGAGCTTCCAACCAGCATCTACAGGAAAATGACATTGCTTCTGTAGCTCAATCATCCAAACATCCACAAACGAAGCTGCATCAGAACATTATTTCAATGAGTCACCACACATTGCAGCACAGAGAAACTATACAGAGCAGCAGAAAATCATCTCTACAGTGTATTCAAAAAGAATAGGTACCCAATGAACACAGTCCACCAATTTCTCAGGAACAAACCCAAGCAAGCAGACAAACATGTCCAAAATCCCTGGTCACTCTTCTCTACAAAGAGATCTCAAATGACTGCCAGACTACTCAGATCCCTTGGCATCATGGTAGCCCACAAACCGACCAACACACTATAACAGCAGCTAATGAACCTGAAAGACCTTATAAAAGACAATAAGCAAAACTAATGTCATTTACAAAATACCTTGCAAGTACTGGAACAAACACTACATTGGACAAACAAGCAGAAAACTAGCCACCAGGATACATGAACATCAACTAGCCACAATACAACATGACCCTTTTTAACTAGTATCCTTACATACAGATAAGTAAGGACACCACTTCAACTGGGACAACACATGCATCCTAGATCAAGCCAAAAAAGACATGCACGAGAATTCCTAGAAGCATAGCATTCTGGTTGGAATGCTATCAACAAACATATCGACTTGGACCCCATTTACCACCCTGAGAAAAATGTCATTTCCTGTTCATCACCAACCCAAGGAAACCAAAGCATAAATAGAAAGGAAACATCAGCAGTGCTTTGTCCAGAGGCTCACTGAAGATGTCACCTGGTAGGGTGATGAAACATCTGAAAGTGAACCTTCCAGCTCAGTGAGCAAGCCTACATCCAGAACTTCAACCTGAGCTACAAATCTTCTCAAAACTCGCTGGACTATATTACTATTAGGCATAACGTGCAATACAATTTATTGAGATCTTGAGTTCTGTGGATCGTTTAATTTAAAAAAAAATCATCTCATTGAGCAATACTAGATCTAGAATAGCTTTCCAGTTGGCTCCAAAAAAAGTCTCAAAAGCATTATGACCAGATTTGCCCCTTGACTTTCATATACTATATGGAGTCTAAAGATCCCCACAAATATTGCACTAAGTTATTTAATACTCCAAGGTTATGTTTATGGGTTCCCTTAAGACTGTATTCACATTTACTTAAAAAAAACCTGCAATTTCTGACCCTTGGAATCCCTAGTCAATATTTATCCACCAAAACCAAATTAATTTTATCAAATATTTCAGTACAATGAGTTCTTGCTATGCATAATTGTGCTCTCGTTTTCCCATATTACAACAATGACAGAACCCGACGGAACCATAGGCGGATGCTCTGAGGTCACGAAAGGTTAAGTTCTCTGCTCTTTTCAAACGAAGGCTAAGACAGTAAAAGCTCCTCTCAAACTATAAATAGATTAGGAGGGGGCTACCTCCAATCGGTACTGACATGGTATGATATAATACAGTTGACAGCAATAGGCTATTCAGCTAACATGGTCGATGTCGCTATAACGGCTCCACAAGCAAAAAAATTCCCAAATTATTTCATCTCTCCGGTTACACCAGCATTTAAATCACAAAAACTATCCACGAATCAAAGCAAGAACATTTACAACTACTTCTGCACAAATTAAGACGCTTCTGGTGATACAAAGCGAAAGTAGCACATAATTCATGAAACTATGCTATGGACATATTCGGTACGAAAAACGAAACTTCGACAAGACCATATTGGGTGCACTGTTACTTCCTTACACATCAAATATATTCAGGAATTGTTCGGACCTAAACACTGATTTGAATAAAAAATTTTGACTTTCGAATAAAGCAGCAGCAAATCAGACAGAGAGTGATGCAGCAGAGATTGTCGTTTTGTGCAAATCGAACAGTTGCGATGGACTTACATGAAGGCAATTAGTTACGTTTAGTCATTGAGGATACTTCATTCACTCGACAGGGCGGGATCACAGTGCAAGAATGTCAACGGTCAAAAACGCATTTTGAGATTTTAACTCGTCCTTATCAACTCCCAACGTGAAATTCAGCTAGCTGCGAGGACTTGCCAAACTTTCGGCAGTGGATTTCACCAGGATTTGCTACGGCAGTTTTTCTGCGACACACACGCACACAGACCGGGGAGATTTGGGGCAGCACGGGTGCTCAGTGGTTAGCACTGCTGCCTCAGAGCACCAGGGTCCCAGGTTCGATTCCAGCCTCGGGCAACTGTGTGTGGAGTTTACACATTCTCCCTGTGTCTGCGTGGGTTTCCTCCGGGTGCTCCGGTTTCCTCCAAAGATGTGCAGGTTGGGTGAATTGACTATGCTAAATTGCCCGTAGGTCAGATGCGTTAGTCAGAAGGAAGAGAGTCTGGGTGGGTTACTCTTCGGAGGGTCGGTGTGGACTTGTTGGGCCGAAGGGCCTGTTTCCACACTGTAGGGAATCTAAAAATCGGAACCATTACATCGTTATGAGATTTCCAAAGAAAGCAGCCTGCTGACTATCCTTAGCCGGACTCGGAGATGGAACAGAATCTGCTCAAACTAGCGGCAGTTTCGCTTCCAAATAACGGCAATTCGTGTTTCTGCGGCAGCGGAAGGGTGAGCTTTTATCCATCTCAACTGGCAATGGGCCAGACAGATCTTTCCTACATATCAGGCTGTGGCAGAGTTTTACTAGACATTTGCCGCTTCCTAACAGCTTTCACCCGCACCCACCACTGCCAGCCCGGCACCAATCCCTGCCCACCACTGCCAGCCGAGCAGCATCAATCGTTGCCCACCATTTCCAGCCTGGCACTAATGCCTGCTTTTACCAGTCTCGTCCCTTTTTAAGTTTTGCAGGAGGGGGCGTCATACTCTCCAAAATTGCAGCATCACGAGAAAGCAACGGGACAGTACCAGCAAGTAAACACTAACTTGAATTATACATTTTGCGCAATTCTCATTTAAAAAAACAAAAGTGCGCGAATTAACGTTTATCAAATTATTAGTGTTTAGTCGCCTCCTCCTGCTCTAAATCCGTTAACTTGCTGTATTTGTACTTAAGCTGTTCATAACAGGAGCCTTTGAAATCGTTATCCAAAAACCAGTGACCATAAATATATTGCCCTAAATCACTGCTTTCAGACATGTGTTAAAACAATGTGAAAACTCGAAAAGAGAACAAACCTTATACAGGAGCTCGACCTGACCACAAGAGCCAGAATATCACAATGCGCCTTCCAGAGTTGTTCACTAAAGTCTGACGGAGAACTGGAGAAAGAGAGATAGTAATTGGTCTACACCAATCCGGGGGAGAGGGTGGGGCAGGCTTCAGTTCGGCGAGCTGTCTGATTGGTTCTCGGAGATGTCAGTTATCGTTGTTGCTGGCGCCAGGCGAGGTGAGGTGGACAGGTGCAATACCTTGTTGAGTAAGGGTGAGGTGATTGGAAAAGGGGTCTCCCTACATACAAGTCGATGAATCTGTACTGCTATAAAGCTGATACAACAGGTTTTTTTTTGTAAAATTCAGAAATATAGAGAATTTGGGTATTCACAGGAGGAGCACTAGCTCTGAGTTTCAGAGGCTGAGACGATGTGAATAGCCAGTTTCAATATATCGTTACACCATAGCGAAAGGGTGTAGAAGCAGCGATCAGTCAGGGAGAACCAGGCTGGTAGTACGAGAATTTTCTTGAGTGCATCTCGGTGTTGAATTGGTATCCAGTTCTAGTCATGGCTGAGGGCGATGGCTCCTGGAGGGAATGCTGCTGAGGCTGAGTCCACATTGCCTCACTTATGGAGGGGTCAGAAGAGGAAAGTAATATGGGTAGGTAACAAATATTTTTGTTACCAGAGATATAATTCCAGGATAGTATGTTGTCTCCCAGGTGTTGAGGCAACAGATGTCACAAAACAGCAGCAAATCACATTGAAGGGAGAATGTATGTACCTAGATGTCATGGTCCACATCAAAACCATCTTAAGGATGACAAGATTATACAGGCAGATTTCAGGAACCTAGGTAATGAATTAAATTAAGGTCTCAGTAATTTTCAGATTATCTTCAATACTGAGGACATTTTTGTTCACTTGTAGGAAGTGGTGTTCCTAATTGCTCTTGAGAGGGTGATAATTTGATATCTTGTTGAACTTCTGCATCCATGTGCTGTAAGTAGACCCGCAGTGTCTTTAGAAGGAGAGAGTTTCAGGGTTTTGACTGAGCAACAGTAAAGGAACATAAATTTATTACTAAGCCAGGATGGTGAGTGACTTGGAGGGGAGCTTGCAGTTAGTGGTGTTCCCATGAATTTGCCGCCCTTGTCCTTCTAGTTGGAAGTAGTCATGGGTTTGGAAAGTAATATCCAAGGATGTTTAGTGAACGTCTGCATGCACCTTGTAGATCATACACACTGCTGCTATTGAACATTGGTGGAGGGAGTGGATGCTTGTTGATGTAGTGGCAGTCAAGAGGGCTGCTTTGTGCTGGATGGTGTCAAGCTTCATGAGTGTTGCTAGAATATTCTATCACATGCCTGACTTGTTCCTCTGTAGATGATGGACAGGCTTTGGGGAGTCAGGAGGTGAGTTGTTTGCAGCAGTATCCTAGCCCTGACTTTCTCTTGTAACCACTATTTATATGATGAGTCCAGTTGAGTTTCTGGTGAATAACCTTTAGGACGTTGATTGTGTTGCCATCACTGAATCCTGCACTGTGTGAGTACAAAAATAAGAGAATAGTATAATTGAATGCATGGCTGAAGTGATGGTGCAGGAGACGTTCACATTCATTGGCCATTGGAATCAGTTTTGAAGGAGAATGGACTTTCATAAGCCAAATAAGTTGCACCTCAATAGTGAGTTTGCAAGAAGGACTGTCAGAAATAGGGTTAGGATATTGGGAAGCTAATTGACAGATGGAGGTAGAGGCTACAAGGCCCTAACCGAGAAGGACTCACTGTCATGTTCCATTGTGCTGCAAATTAAAAAGTGTGCAATGGGGAAGAAAATGGCTGTGACCACACTTGGAGTGTGTGTAGCTGACTTGATCTGTGAGAGCAGGGGTTATAGTACCCACTGATGTTAGGGTGTTAAAAGGGAAAGAACATTGTACGCAGAACCATGTTGTAAAGACCTGTACAGACCAGTGGGCTCCCACTTTCCTAGTCAACCTAATACATTGCTCTCCTATGTGTTTTTCCTCCCTGCCATTTGTATCACTGAACAATTCATTAACAAGTATCTCTTTGAACATTGATCATAAAAGAATAGAGATGTTTAAAGAGGAGATCCAAAGGTATCAGTGTAAAAAATGAGCCATATGATACTGTAGGCTATCAATACATGGATCATGTATGTAGTCATGAAGTAATGCCGATATTGTAATAATGCTATTTGGGGCTACACAGACAAACAACCAGATCTAAGGTGAAATCAATGATGTTCTGTGTGTACTATATACAGTGCTTTATGAACCTTGCCACCAAATGCCTTGTTTTTGTCTTTCTGTCCCTACTACATCTTGATGTACTCCCTGTTTTGGCAGTTGGGGTGAAGGGAACCAATTTGGCAGTGGAGCCCAGAGGCAATTTGAACATTATCTGCATGAACTTACAAGAGTCAGAAGTGTCAGGCATAGTGGAGGTGGGGATGTAGCTCCTTCGGGAATGCACTGAGAGGAGACATCTGAGAAGACTATATGTGGCTTATGCTTTGGCTAGGTGCCATGTGGCACCACTCTGTCTCCTTGTGAGGAAATGATGCCTGGAGTGATCACCAGGTTTCCTACCCCCTGTCACCCTTGCTTCGATCTTGAAAATGGTTGGGGCACTGGAATCACAGTGCGATTTTCCCCTTTTTGGAAATGTTCAAATCTGTCTCTGAGCAAACAGTGCAACCTTGGAATGCTGGTGCTCCTCTGAATGTACAGCAGACTTTTAATGATAGCATGGATGCAAGGAGTTTCCATCTCCTGGTAATTCCCAGTGATTGGAAAGTTGGTGTGGAAATGATGTGTGGTAAAATGGGACCAAAATTGAATATGAGAGAAACAGAGGGTGACCGAGAGGGAGAGGCATCACTGCAGCGCATACAATACAGCCTGGAAGCAGTCACCCACACTGAAGAGCGGATCTTCATGGGCTAGATATTAAGGAGTATTTATAGCCCAAACATTTCATCAGTGTAGTGTTGCCCTCCTTCCCTCCTCCTCTAACAGAAAAAAGGTGGGGGTGGTTACAGAGATATGCATTTGGAAAATTTGTTTGTAGCAAGGTGAGTGGTAAGGCTTTGGTTTGAGAGGCTTCGGAGGGCAACGGCTCAGTGAAAAGTACAGGTAAACTCAGGTAAAGTCCTTTAAACTTTCCTCTTTAGTCCTACAGCAGTTGAGATGGCAGTTAGGGCAGTTGCATATTCCTCCTGCATGATGGCGGAGCTCAGGGAGACTTCCATCATCCCTGATGACTGCACCCAGCTGCAGCTCCTGGGAGACTGTGTTAGGGAGCTGCAGTTGAATGCACTCGGGATCATCCGAGATCATCATAGATAAGAGTTTTAATGAGGTGGCCATACCTAAGGTGCAGGCAGAAGGTAGCTGGGTGATCACCAGGAAAGACAAAGATAATAGTCAGAGTATAGGAATCCCCTGTGGCCATTCCTCTCAAAAACAAGTATACCATTTTGGCTACTGTTGGGGGACACGACCGTTCGGGGGAAAGCAGCAGTAGCCAGGCCAGTGGCACTATGACTGGCTCTGGTGCACAGCAGTCAAGGGTGAAGGTAAACAGGACCATAGTGATAGCAGACTCGATAGTTTAGGGGACAGACAGGAGAATCTGTGGCTGTAAACAGGAATCCAGGATTGTGTTTTGCCTTCCGGGTGCCAGGGTCCAGGATGTCTCAGAGCAACTGCAGAATGTTCTCAAGGGAGAGGGTGAGCAGCCAGAAATCATTGTGCACATTGGCACAAATGACATAGGTAAAAATAGGCATGAAGATCTGTGGAGTGATTCTAGAGAGCTAGGAAAAAGTTTAAAAACCAGGACCTTGATGGTGGTTACCTCTGAATTAGTTCCAATGCCACATGCTGGTGAGGGTAAGAACAGGAGGATATGGCAGATGAATGTGTGGCTAAACAACTGGTGCAGGGGATAGGAATTCAGATTTTTAGATCATTGGGATCTTTTCTTGGGTAGAAGTGACCTGTTTAAGAGGGACTGGTTGTCCCTGAATGGGGGGGGGGGGGAGCGAGGCAGTCAGGTTTGCTACAAGGGAGGGTTTAAACTAGATTGCCGGGGTGGGATGGTCCTCAACAGCAGGGAGGCAAGTGTGACACTGGAAAGCGATATAGTAATCAGAAATAGTAAGTTGAAGAGACAGGTCAGGCTGGAACACGACAGGGAGCAAGGAAGGCCTGTTGGATGAAATTGTATCTATTTCAATGAAAGAGGTAAGGTCTATGAATCCAGGGCATGGATAGGTACGTGGGACTGGGATATTATAGCCATTAAGACACGTGGCTTGAAGCTTAATGTGCCAAGGTACAGGTACTTTAGGTGGTACAGAGATTTTGGAAAGGGGGACTTGCATTTTTGGTTAAGGCAAGTATTGTAGCAGTATTCGGAGATAAAATAACTAAAAGATCATCCATTGGAGCTTTGAGGGTGGAGCTAAGAAATAAGAAGGGGATGGTGACGTTTTTGGGGTTGTTTTATAGGCCCCCAAATAGTCAACAGGAATTAAAAGAATGAATATGCAGGGAGATTGGGGAGACTTGCAGGAGTAATAGGATTGTTTTCGTGGGAGATTTTAATTTTCCTAACATCGAATGGGATTGCCAGAGCTTTAAAGGATTAGATGGGGTGGACTTCAAATAGGTTCAGGAAAGTTTCCTCAAGCAGTATATAGAGGGTCCTACTCAGGAAGGAGCAAAACTCAACCTACTCTTGGGAAATAGAGTAGGACATATGACAGTGGGGAACACTTTTGGACCAGTGACCATAGTTCTATTAATTTTAAAGTAGTTATGGAGAGAGACAAAACAGGTCCACAGGTTCAAGTTCTAAAATGGGGCAAGGATAATTTAGATGGAATTAGACAGGAGCTCACAGGGTTTGATTGGAGTAGTTTGTTTGTAGGCAAAGAGACCTCTGACAATTGGGAGGCCTTTAAAAGTATGATAGCCAGAGTTCAAGGCCTATATGTTCCTGTGAGGGTGAAGGGCAAGGTTGACAGGAATAGAGAACCCTGGATGACAAGAGATATTGAGACTTTGGCCAAAATAATGAGCCATAACTGAGGTACAGGTAACTGGGATCTAGGGAATCCCTGGAGGTATATAGGGGACACAGGGGTTAACTGAAGAAGGAAATCAGGAGGGTGAAAAGGGGGCACAAGATAGCCTTGGCTGAGATGATTAGAGTGAATCCAGAGTTTTTTTTCATATATTGAAGGAAAAAGAATAACTAGAGAGCGAATGAGACCCCTCCAGGACCAAAATGGTTATGTATATGTGGAACTGCAGGAAATGGATGAGGTCCTCAATGAATATTTCTCCTCTCTCTTTACTGTGGAGAAAGACATGAAGATTTCAAACTTGAGGAAGTTAGTGGTCATATCTCGGGGACAATCAATATCACAGTGGAGAAGTTGTTGGATGTATTAGAATGTAAGAAGGTGAATAAATATCCTGGTCCTGGCCAGATATATCCAAGAATACTACAAGAGGTTGGAAAAGAAATTGCAGGAGCCCTGGCTGATATATTTGCGTCATTGTTAGCCATGGGTGAGGTTGTGGAAGACTGGGGAGTAGCAAACATTGTGCCCTTATTCAAGAAGCGCTGCAAAGAAAAACCTGGGAAGCATAGACCAGTAAGCTTAATATCTGTAGTTGGGTAAATTACTTGAGAAAAGTTTGAGGGATAAGATATACATGCATTTGGAAAGACACGGTTTCATTAGGAATCATTAGCAGGACTTTAACAAATTTGTTAGAGCTCTTTGCTGAAGTGACCAGGAAAGTTGATGAGGCCAGGGCTGTAGAAATAGTCTATACAGATTTCAGTCAGACCTTTGGTAAGGTTCCACTTGGTAGGCTGCTCTGGAAGATTAGATCACATAGAATCCAGGGAGAGCTGGCAAATTGGATACACGATTGGCTCAATAGTAGGAAGCAGAGGGTAATAGTGGAAGGATGCTTGTCAGACTAGAGGCCTATGTCTGGTGGTATTATTCAGGCTTGGTGCTGGGCCCATTGCTGTTTGTTATCTATATCAATCATTTGGATGAGAATGTACAAGGCATGACTGTGGAGAGTGAAGATTATCAGCATTTGCAGCAGGACCTTGATCAGCTGGGGATGTGGGTCAAGAAATGACAAATTGAGTTTAATATAGATACGCGTGAGGTGTTGCATTTGGAAAGTCAAATCAAGGCTGGAGTTTCATGGTAAATGGCAGGGCCTTAAGGAATGTAGTGGAACTGAGGGACTTTGGATTTCAGGAGTATGGTTCTCTGAAACTGGAGTCACACGTAGACAGGGCATTGAAGACGGCTTTTGTCACATGGCCTTCTTCAGTCAGGGCATTGAGTACAGAAGTTGGGAAGTTATGTTGCAGTTGTACAGCACGTTGGTGAAGCCACATTTGGAGTATTGTGTTCAATTTTGGTCACCTTGCTATAGGAAAGATGTCATTAAACTGGCAAGAGTGCAGAAGAAATTTACAAGTATTGTCAGGACTCAATGGTCTGAGTTATAGAGAGTGTTTGAACAAACTAAGACTTTTCTCTTTAGAGCATGGGAGACTGAGGGGGATCTTATCAAGGTGTATAAGATCATGAGAGACATGGATAGGGTGAATGCACTCAGTCTTTTTCCCAGTGTTGGAGAATCAAGGACTAGAGGGCATCAGTTTTAGGTTAGAGAGGGAAGAATAAAAGGGAACCTGAGGGGCAACATTTTTACACTGAGGTTGGTACACATATGGATTAAACTGCCAGCAAAGTGGTTGAGGTGGGTACGTTAACGACATTAAAAAGACATTTGGACAAATACATGGATAAGAAAGATTCCGAAGTATATGGGCCAAGTGCAGGGAAATGGGGTTAGAATGGTTGGACGTTTTGGTTGGCATGGAACAGTTTGGGCTGAAGGGCCTGTCTCCGTGCTGTAGGACTCTATGACTCTATATGTCTTTGGGCAATATTATTTGTTTAAACAGTGAAATTGGGAAGACCTAGTGAGAAAACACTTAAGGCCTCCCAGCAGGCATCCCTCCAAAATACTCAACATAACCCTCGACTGGGTAGGAACGGTGTCAGTGAATATTTCATCATTGTTTAATTCTTGGACACCTGCCCAGCACCAATTCTCTTGTTTCTTTTACATCTCTTATTGGAACAACAGAGAGTTTGCAAATCCTTCTTTAAAAAAAAACTGTTCTTGAACTTAAATCTTTCGATCAATGGAACCAAGAAATAGCCCCTGAGAAAATCTCAGTCTTTTGAAAGAAAAGTACAAATTTTACTTCTCAATTGCACAGATTTTTAAAATTCATGACTATGTGGGGAGCCTGAATGTAGCTCAATTAGTTATCATCGTTAAATGTACCGTGTTTTGTTATTTTTAGTGTGCTTTGATTTTATTTTCATGATAATGCATTTTCTAAAGTATTTAATGAGTATCTCTTTATTGCTATTTGGCGAAATCTGAATGATCAACAGCAACATTTCAGCACAGAGTTCTATTGCAACTGCTGAAAATGCAGTTCTATTGCATTGGTGCAGTCATAAAGTTCAGGGATCATAATTGCTTTTAAAATTTGTTTGTAAAATGTCACCAAAGCAAAATTGTTAATTTGATGCAAACCGTTTATCTTCAGGAATTTCCTAAATTTGCTATTCTTTCCAAGCAGAACAACCATAAAAATATGAATGAAACTGTGAAGCCACTGTTGTATTAACAACTTGAGAAAAACACCACTCAAAGTATATACTGTTGTGTCCAGGCATTAAAGTATCATTGTAACACCTCAACTTTTAAATGAACGGTTTAATCCACAAATTAAATTATAGCCGTAAAGCCATTCCTACATAACTGGAAGGTAGCAAGAAACAGAGAGAAAGACAAACACACAGAGAGGTTTTGGGATGCAATTCCACAGCTTACAACCTCAGAAGTTAAAAGCATTGGTGAGTCAATTAAAATCTGGAAAGTTCAGGACAAACTCAAAAGATATTTGATCTGGATAAGAATGTACAGATTGAGAGATGTGGGGCTACGGGTGGTGGGGAGAGCAGTATGGGAATTAGATATGTTGGTGGGGGCAAAAGCCAATTTGAAACTAAAGGAGAAAAGAATTAACTTTCAAATCTGTTCTTATTTAACTAGCAGCTACTGTAGTTCACAAAGCACAAGGATGATGGGTGAACAGATTGGTGGAAATTGGAGCATAAGCAAGACAAGTAAGGAAAAGGGTAGGTTCTATAGGAGAAGATCTGAGTACATGGAGATTAAGGGAAGCTTAAAGTGGTAGGAAATGAAAGAAAATGGGGAAAATGAGGCAAGAATGCAAAAGGAATAAGGGGAAGGAAAAGGAAATAAATTGAGGAGGGAGAAGAGAGGGTAGTAGAGCTATATAGTCATCCAGAACGGAAACAGGGCCTTCTGTCCGACTCATCCACACCAACCGCACCATCCAGCAGGGAAACAGGCCCTTCAGTCCTTCTCATCCACACCAACCACACCACCCAGCACAGAAACAGGCCCTTCAGTCTGACTCATCCACACCAACCGCACCATCCAGCAGGGAAACAGGCCCTTCAGTCTGACTCATCCACACCAACCACACCACCCAGCACAGAAACAGGCCCTTCAGTCTGACTCATCCACACCAACCGCACCATCCAGCAGGGAAACAGGCCCTTCAGTCTGACTCATCCACACCAACCACACCATCCAGCAGGGAAACAGGCCCTTCGGTTTAACTCATCCACACTAACTGCACCATCCAGCAGGGAAACAGGCCCTTTGGTCTGACTCATCCACACCAACCACACTACCCAACACAGAAACAGGCCCTTCAGTCCATCTCATCCACACCATCCACACCATCCAGTATGGAAACAGGCCCTTCAGTCTGACTCATCCACACCAGCCACACCATCCAGCATGGAAATAGGCCCTTCAGTCGGACTCATCCACACCAACCACATCATCCAGCGGGGAAACAGGCCCTTCAGTCTGACTCATCCACACCAACCACGTGATCCAGCAGGGAAACAGGCCCTTCGGTCCATCTCATCCACACCAACTCCACCATCCGCACAGAAACAGGTACTTCGTTTTGACTCATCCACACCAACCACATCCTCCAGCATGGAAACAGGCATTTCGGTCCAACTCATCCAAACCAACCAGACATCCCAATTTGACCTCATCCCATTTGCCAGTATTTGGTCCATGTCCCTCTTAATGCTTCATTTTCATATACCCATCCAGATGACTTTTAAATGTTGTAATTGTACTCGCCTCCACCATTTCTCTGTCAGCTTGTTCCATACATGCACTACCTCCTGTATGAAAAAGGTAACCCCTTTTTAAATCATTCCCCTCTCACCTTAAACCTGTATCCTCTAGTTTAGACTCCCCCAACCTAGGAAAAACCTTGGCTATTCACCCTATCCATGCCCTACGTTATATTATAAATCTCTATAAGGTCACTCTTCAGCCTCCAACACTCCAGGAAAAAAAGCCCCAGCCTAATCAGCTTCTCCCTAAAGCTCAAACCCTCCAGTCCTGACAACATCCTTGTAAATCTTTTCTGCACCCTCTCAAGTTCAACAACATCCTTCAAAGAAGAGTGACCAGAATTGTACACAGTCTTGCAAATAATGGCCTCAAACATGTTCCATACAACCTCAACATGATATCCCAACTTCTGTAATCAATGTTCTGATCAATGATTTCACTTCCAAGCAACTATGCACCAACTAGAGAGGATGAGGGAGGAAGAAAAGGCGTGGAGCACAGATATGGGTGAAGCAAAGAGAGCAGTATGAAATAATTAGTAGTATTACAGAATATAAAGGATTGGGAAAGATGAATGCAGGAGTATATTCTTTTAGGTGTGGTTGTGGGGGTATGACATTTCCTCCATGCTAGAATTTGGCCATACAAGTAGGTCATCATCTTTGTCATCCTATGCCTAAGCAGTTATCTTCTCATCATGGAATAAAGGGAGACTTTAAGAATAATTGATTAAAAATGAAAAAAAAAACACATAATACCTGTACAAGAAATTTACATTATAAAATTAAATTAACTTAATGAAGTCTAACTACACTGACCTCATTGAGTTGATAGATGATTCTACAACTGTTAATACAGGCCCTGGAAAGACCCACTAGAGGTGACAGCACATTTAGTATACAGTCAGGGGTAAGATGCCCTCAGAGTCCTCAACATTTACTCCAGACTGCAAGGTATCTATGGTATCAGGTCAAACTTTGGCAAGGAGATACCTGCTCTACACCTATATCAGTTGATGAGTCAGTATTACTCCATGTTAAACCTTCCTGAATGTTCTCTGGCCTTTTGCCAATGGAGAGAGTTCAGAAGTAATTTACCAGGATGTTGCTGGGTATGGAAGGTTTGTGTTCTAAAGAAAGACTGGATAGCCTGGGACTTTTTTTTCACTAAAGGGTAGGATGTTAAGATGCAACCTTATCATAGTTAATAAAATAATGAGGGGTATGGATGGAGTTAATGGTCTTTTTCGATTAGATTCCTTACAGTTTGGAAACAGGCCCTTCGGCCCAACCAGTTCACACTGACCCTCCAAAGAGTAATCCACCCAGACCCATTTCCCTCTGACTAATGCACCTAACATTCTGGGCAATTTAGCATGTCCAGTTCATCTCACCTGCACATATTTGGACTGTGGGAGGAAACCCACGCAAAAACGGGGAGAATGTGCAAACTCTACACAGAGCACCACATGAGGTTGGAATCAAACCTGGGACCCTGGTGCTGTGAGGCAGCAGTGCTAACCACCGAGCCACCGTGTCACCCTCCATAGGATGGTGGATTTCAAGACTGGAGGGTACATTTTTAAGGTGAGAGGAGAGGGATTTAAAAAAGACATGAGGGGCAAATCTTTTTCAGAGGATGGTTCATGTGTGCAATGTATTTTCAGAGGGAGATGTGTATGTGGGTCCAGTTACAACATTTAAAAGAAATTTGAATAAGTACATGAATAGGAAAGGTTTGGAGAGTTTTTGGCCAGGAGCAGGCAGGTGAGACTGTATAGTTTGGGATTATGTTTGGCATGAACTGGTTAGACCAAAGGGTCTATTTCTGTGCTGTAAGTTGGGTTCAAAGCATCCAGTGGGGTGGCACTAACACCTGTCAACATGGCGGATATAAAGTGCACATCCTCAGGCACTGGCTGGAAGGCAAGGAGCCTGGAATTCAGACTGATACTTCTCCAATACACGACCTTTGGGTTGGTTGTAACTGGTTTCCCTGAACCTTGTGACCCATTTGACCATGACGTGGACCGCCGCGGTCCATGACGTCACTTCCGCCCCCACCGATCTCACAGCCTCTGTGATCGCTGCCCAGACAACCGCCTCCACGATCGCCAGGAAGACCATCGCCGACAGATTCGCGGCCTCCGCAGCTATCGGGAATAGCACTGTCTCTGTCGTCTCCACAGCCAGTTCCGCCCCCTGGGTTGCCGTCGCCGCAGCCACTTCCACCCCAGTGACATCACTAACCTGCACGATCACAACGCCTCATGTGTCTCCGCCCCCACGCTGATCTCCGTCACCACACTTAACTCCACCCCCACGCCGATCCCCGTCACCACGCCTAACCCCGCCCCCACGCCGATCTCCGTCACCACGCCTAACCCCGCCCTCACGCTGATCTCCGATACCACACCCAACTCCGCCCCCACGCCGATCTCCGTCCCCACCCCCATACCCAACCCCGCCCCCACTCACAGCTCCATCCCCACATCAGGTCCTAGCTCCCAGCCCTGCCGTGTTTTCACCATCCCTCCAGAACTACCCCTCTCTGAGGATGAAAGATCAGTCCTCAGCAGAGGCCTCACCTTCATTCCCCTACGCTCTCAGATTAACGAGTTCAACACGCGGCGTGACATCGAACAATTCTTCCGCCGCCTTCGCCTCTGTGCCTATTTCTTCAACCAAGACTCTCGCCCACCCTCTGACGACCCCTTCTCCCGCCTCCAACACACCCCATCCACCTGGAGACCCCGTGCTGACCTCTTACCCGTCCTCGATCTCTTCATAGCCAACTGCCGCCGCGACATTAACCGCCTCAACTTCTCCACCCCTCTCACCTACTCCAACCTCTCACCCTCGGAACGGGCACCCATCCACTCCCTCCGTTCCAACCCCAACCTCACTGTCAAACCAGCAGATAAGGGAGGCGTGGTAGTAGTTTGGCGCACCGACCTTTACACCGCTGAGGCTAAACACCAGCTCACGGACACCTCCTCCTACTGCCCCCTTGACCATGACCCCACCTCCCACCACCAAACCATCATCTCCCAGACCATCCATAACCTCATCACCTCAGGGGATCTCCCATCCACCGCCTCCAACCTCATAGTCCCACAACCCCGCACCGCCCGTTTCTACCTCCTGCCCAAAATCCACAAACCTGACTGCCCCGGCCGACCCATTGTCTCAGCCTGCTCCTGCCCCACCGAACTCATCTCTGCATATCTCGACACGGTCCTGTCCCCCTTAGTCCAAGAAATCCCCACCTACGTTCGGGACACCACCCACGCCCTCCACCTCCTCTATGATTTTCGCTTCCCCAGTCCCCAACGCCTTATCTTCACCATGGACATCCAGTCCTTGTACACCTCTATCCCCCATCACGAAGGACTCAAAGCCCTCCGCTTCTTCCTTTCCCGCCGTACCAACCAGTATCCTTCCACTGACACCCTCCTTCAACTGACTGAACTGGTCCTCACCCTGAACAACTTCTCTTTCCAATCCTCCCACTTCCTCCAAACCAAAGGAGTAGCCATGGGCACCCGCATGGGCCCCAGCAATGCCTGCCTCTTCGTAGGATAAGTAGAACAGTCCATCTTCCGTAGCTATACTGGCACCACCCCCCACCTTTTCCTCCGCTACATTGATGACTGTATCGGCGCTGCCTCGTGCTCCCACAAGGAGGTTGAACAGTTCATCCACTTTACCAACACCTTCCACCCCGACCTCAAATTCACCTGGACCATCTCAGACTTGTCCCTCCCCTTCCTCGACCTTTCCATTTCTATCTCTGGCGACCGAATCAACACAGACATTTACTATAAACCGACCGACTCCCACAGCTACCTAGACTACACCTCCTCCCACCCTGCCCCCTGTAAAAACACCATCCCATATTCCCAATTCCTTCATCTCCGCCGCATCTGCTCCCAGGAGGACCAGTTCCAAAACCGTACAACCCAGATGGCCTCCTTCTTCAAGGACCGCAATTTCCCCCCAGACGTGGTCGACGATGCCTTCCACCGCATCTCTTCCACTTCCCGCTCCTCCTCCCTTGAGCCCCGCCCCTCCAACCGCCACCGGGACAGAACCCCACTGGTCCTCACCTACCACCCCACCAACCTCCATGTCAAACGTATCATCCGCCATCATTTCCGCCACCTCCAAACGGACCCCACCACCAGGGACATATTTCCCTCCCCTCCCCTATCAGCGTTCCGAAAAGACACTCCCTCCGTGACTCCCTCGTCAGGTCCACACCCCCCACCAACCCAACCTCCACTCCAGGCACCTTCCCCTGCAACCGCAAGAAATGCAAAACTTGCGCCCACACCTCTCCCCTTACTTCCCTCCAAGGCCCCAAGGGATACTTCCATATCCGCCACAAATTCACCTGCACCTCCACACACATCATCTATTGCATCCGCTGCACCCGATGTGGCCTCCTCTATATTGGGGAGACAGGCCGCCTACTTGCGGAACGTTTCAGAGAACACCTCTGGGACACCCAGACTAACCAACCCAACCACCCCGTAGCTCAACACTTCAACTCCCCCTCCCACTCCACCAAGGACATGCAGGTCCTTCGACTCCTCCATCGCCAGACCACAGCAACACGACGGTTGGAGGAAGAGCACCTCATCTTCCGCCTAGGAACCCTCCAACCACAAGGGATGGAACTCAGATTTCTCCAGTTTCCTCATTTCCCCTCCCCCCACCTTGTCTCAGTCAAATCCCTCGAATTCAGCACCGCCTTCCTAACTTGCAATCTTCTTCCTGACCTCTCCGCCCCACTCCACTCCGGCCTATCACCGTCACCTTGACCTCCTTCCACCTATCGCATTCCCAACGCCCCTCCCCCAAGTCCCTCCTCCCTACCTTTTATCTTAGCCTGCTGGACACACTTTCCTCATTCCTGAAGAAGGGCTTATGCCTGAAACGTCGATTCTCCTGTTCCTAGGATGCTGCCTGACCTGCTGCGCTTTTCCAGCAATACATTTTCAACCCGTTTGACCATGACTTCCCCAGTTCTCTGTAACTGACATCTGCTGGCTGTTGTTTAATTTAGTTTGGCCAGTTTTCTCCAAGTGTGGATCAATTTAGAATATCCAATTTTGACACTGTGGTCACAAAGAGGATAGAAACACCTTCAGAGTCTCCAAAAAGGGCAATCTTCAATTAATGAAAGAAAGTGAAGGATCTATGTGTCATAGTGTCATGTTCTCATCAAAGAGTCAAAAAGATCCAGAAACATAACATCTCATTTCCTGTAATCTGGACAGATGCCAGAGCTGTAACTTACTGATATTTATTTGTGTTCCTTTCATTCCTGTAATATTTCAATCTTGACTCTTTGCATGTCTATTTGTACATGCATGGAAATTTGTAAAAACAGAGAGTTTTGAATTAGAAATTCCAGTATCTTTTCGGCCTTTGGTTATAAATATATTTGCAATTAATAACTGTTTTCTTGTTAAGTACAGAAATCTGGTGAATGTTTTAACCTATATTTGGCTGATGGGTAAATTGGGGACTTCAGGCAAGTTTGATTAAATCTCTTCATATTTGTAATGACTCTCAGAATAGTATGTCAACTCTATGTCAAAGACTAATGTACAGATTTCAAGGAAGAACTGGTAAGTCTTTTTGTCAAAAATGTGTATCCATGTACAGGTTCTAGATTTTTATTTTAAAGGATCCATTAACATTTGGGAGTAGGGCAAATTTCCAAGATCTTGGAAGTTGTTTTTGGTTGTGGATTAATCTTAATCATCCTCAGTGATCTCTGAAGAAAATTAGTTCTCCTTCTTTCAGTTTTGTTATTACACTGAATCAGGCAAAGAAAACCCTCAAAAAAGAGCTAACTAGATGTAATAATGTTGAGTTATCAGAACCTGGTGGAGCTATGTGCTATACCGCATACCTTCGCTGAGCTGGGAGGTCCATTTTCAGACATTTCATCACCAGACTAGGTAAAACCTCTTCAGTGAGCCTCCGACTGAAGCATTGGTGGTGTAGCCCGCTTTCTGTTTATAAATAAACTGCATACCCTCTTCACTTCATATTGTAATGCAAGAAATGTAACTGCAATTTGCCCATAGCACAGACGCAGAATCAGCAATGGGATAATGACCAGATAATCTGTTTTAATGATTGTGATTGAGGAATACATATTGGAATACACCAGCAACAATTACTCCTCTTTGAATAAAACTAAGGAATATTTTACATTAATCAAGGCCTTTGTTTAATTAATTTTATTTGAAAGATTATATCACTATTCGTTTTTATTCAACACTTTAAAACCTTCTCAAATTCTATGCTTCTTTACTATTTAAATCAACAAACAACATCATTATTTCAAACTTATATCTAATGATGCCCATATTCTATTTTGATAATTTATCAAACAAGTGCATTTATGATGAAGACCACGGCAGGCTGAACTCCATGGACAAAGTGTGCTCTCTCAGTACAACATTAAAATGTCAGTCAGGTTTTTGTGCTCACATCTTTGGAATGAGACTTCTAACTCTGAGATCAGAGCACATTCAACTGAGCCACAGCTGACACCTGCCAAATACAGTGATCTTACATAAAAGTTCAGCAAAAGAACAAAGAACTTCAAGTCATTTACCTAATTCAAATCAATGAGTAACTAATCCTTAACTCACCTATCTCTCATAATTCTTGGATCTCTGATATGATAACAAAGGCATGATCAATATTTTAAATGGGCAATTGTGGATGATGTCACTAAATTAAACAACACAAAATAAAGTTTCCATTTTGCAAGGAATCAGCTAGCCATGATTTAGATTGGCTAAATGAACCAGTTTGGTGTAACTGCATTAATTCAAATACAGCATTCCACAGCTATGCACTGTACTTTGTCATGATCTTGGAAGATTTTAACAGCCATAAAACACAAGTCTTGAGTAATTAATTTGTTCATTGTAAGTATTATTGTGTTATATAAAGACCTGTGAGTTAGGTAGTATGTGCAAATCTGTCTTATCATCTTTGCAGCCACAGGAATTAATATAATTACTCCCTGGATTTAGACTTAATTACCTGCAAAGAAGCCTCGCTTTTTGATCTTGTGAAGTACTAGAATTAAATGGACGCTTAAGGTTGGTTGACATTTTAGACTTAGAATGATGGTGCATACTAAATTGTTCAACGAGACGATGTGTACATGTAGTAGTTTAGTGAATACTTCTCCCTTGTCAATACTTTTACTTTTCAATAACATCATATAAATGAACTATTAGGATTCATTTATGCGAATGCAGGGATATAATTAAGGAAAAACAGACATCATACTTTTTTTTGTTGCTTCTGTTAAAAAAAACTCAATCTGGGTGAACCTTTCCCAAGTTCAAATTTGTTTGTTTTACACTCATTCATAACCAACCAGAAATCTTAAGCATCTCTCTGCACTTGAGAGAGACGATTGGTTATACATCACTTGAGAAGCACCATTCCATATGTATAACCTTTGGTGATGAGGCAGGTTTCCATGAGCTGCCTAAACTGGTACAGAGATTGAGCCCACATTGTTGGAGTTGTTCTGCATCATGCATCATGACGGTGAAAATTGCAACAATATAATGACAAACTACTGGAGATGCTAAAAATTTGAAAATGGAATAAAAAGTGCTATAAACATTCAATTCACAGGATAGTATCCAAAGAAAGTGAGAGAGTTGATGTTCTAAGTCAATGAACTTTCAGAAACCCTGTTCTGTTATAGATCTAGTCAAGGCTCCAAATGCAAAAAAAAGCTAGAAATTAATCTCTGATTAACTTCCAAAGATGGCTGATCGCCCCCTTTAAAACCCTTTTTGATCCAATCTTTTGTGCAGCTTTGACATGTAGATGGCTGTGCTCTGATTTCTCAGGACTCCATTAAGATGGTGCTGCTTATGCACACTTCCAGATTCTCGGAGTTCTCCCTAGATATGGTGATAATGTTTTATTAGGATTTTTGACAATGTTTGTGGCTGTTGAAATAGACAAAATTGGATCTCATTGTGTTGCACTTGCATAGACAGAAGAAAGCTCAGGAATCACAGCATCATTGGTTTACATCTAGCCACAACTGAAAATAATAAGATGTTATATTTATATGCCCCTTTTAATGTGATGTCACCAAAAGCTTTGACAAAGTGGTACATTTTAAGGTGTGTCTTAAAGGAGGAAACCGAGGTTGTGAAAAGAGGTATTGGGAGGGAATTTCAGAGGTTGAGACCCAAGCAATATGTGACTGAGATTATTGAAGTTGGTAAAACTAACTTTATTGGAGTACATCTCAACTTGGGCCAATTCCTTTCACCAGGATTTTATAAGAGGGAGAAGAATCATGTGGCATTACGTCACATCTTCTAATAGCGTGCAGAGTATATGATTAACATAACACAGAGGTAGTGTTGATCTTTTATCAAACATCTATCCCCAGGTCGCTGACGTCTCTTGCCATATAGTAAAAATCAAACAAACTATTCTCTTCCTCTTTGGAGGGTTTGGGGTGTGATTACCATAAGTGATCTGTAGTGATTGGAACCAGGGCCAGGTGGATCTCATTGACTATGAGATCCTTGATTGGAGTTGTTAACCTGGGCCAATCAGGGAGCCCAGGCTGACAAAAATAAACATAAGATTCAAAAGGTCTCTTCAGTCGAGGGACTGGTTTTGAGTTAGCTGGTCAGAGCCCATGTATACTCTGCACATGTAAATAAAAGGTGCCATTATTTCATGGTGTCTAATATTCTACTGGACGGGAAATAAATTGTTAGATGACTGAAGTTTGCTAGTCAGCTAATCATCTAGATTGGTGGATGAATGCAATATCGCTGACCATTAACTTTGGTTAGTTGCACCACGTGGCCACTATACATTTGGATCTCATGCCAGTTTCACTATTTGTTTGAGCAAGCTTGGTCTTACATTCCAATCATCTCTTCTAGTTGGCGGTCTGGCATGTTGCATGTTTTTCTGTTGTTTGCCACAGTTCATGTCCAGCGTAAATATGTGTTCTATTTAGCTCTTAATTTTTCCAAATCGTCAGCTTATATATGCAGCATGAGTATGTGGGAGAGTAGGGGACTGAATTCTCAATCTTTTTTTTCATGAGGAATTCACGTAAGTTGTTATGTAACCATCAGCCATGTTATTTTCAGTACTGTCTGATAATGAGTTTGTATCATGTACAAGCTGGGTATCCACTAATGCAATCCTCTCTGACCTGAGCACATTCTTCCTCAGTTTACTATGCATCTATGATTCCATTTAGATATAGTTTTGTTGCCAATAGTCCTGTGACTACCTGATCTTCAGGATATTTAGTACAAGCTTCTTGCTATGACATATAGGCTAGAGATGACCCTTCTTTCTGGATAAATTAAACTTGGCCTGTTTGGCAAGGCAATTGTTCACAGCTTTGTTTTGCCTTGTCACACCAATTACAATTCACTGGGAATGTTAATTAACATTCTTGTTGTCTCCCCTCCTTATTCACAGCTATTTCTTCATTTCTAAGTTCACAGTCTGTTGAGTCAGCTGCTTTTGAGATCCAATTTTCCCTGTCGCCTTGAATCACAAATTGTTTTTTTTCCCTAACCTCAATTTATCTGCTCATTTGAATTGTTAAAAAATTTTACATCTCAACAGCAAGTGATAAAGCTGAATTCAATATTTTGATGAAAATTCTGTCCCAGATTAGTTCATCTTTCAAGCTTCTGTATCCCCAATTTCCCAAAAGTCTATCAAGATCATTTATAAATGCTTCAAATTTTGGTCCTTCACATTGACTTTGATGTTATTGTCATGTGTATTTTACAGTAAGAATGCAATAAAATATAGTACAAAGCTCTTATTTTTCACCACAATATTGACTCCATTTTGAAAATGTTAAGAATAAGAAAAAAAGAAAGATATAGCCTAAAAAGAGTCCATCAGTCCTGAGTCACCTCAATATCATCAATGATGCCTGCACCACCTTCTGTCCTCCGTTGATTTGCCACAGATTTCAACGCACTCAACCAACATCAAAGTTGCCAATCCTCAGGTGCCACATTTGCCACTGGGCCGACACTCCTCTGCCACTGCTTGAGCCAAACAAACCAATCTCAGAGTTGCATCTCTCACCATCGGTCTCACCTTATCAAGACTGCCTTGATGCCCTTCCACCACTGCTTCACTGTTGCTAGTGTCAGATTCAAACAACAAAGTCGCTGATTTGCGGGCTCCATCTTTTGCCGGCTGGCCTACCACACCAATGTCACCTCTGCTGATGTAGCAGCCACTGATCCCAGATCATGTGCTTACCTGGCAAAGGTAAGTAGGAGCCAGCTCAAAGTCCAGCCCCTTGACCCACTTGACGTCCACAGCAAACGCACCTGAGGTCTATGAACTGGGCGCAGTTTGAAGTCCATGGTCGGCGTGCCCAAAGTCTGAACCCTGTGTCCAGCTTAACACTGCTTAAGGTCCACGATAGCAGACATTTGTCAAATCTAGCCTGATCAAGAAGAGTATGCTTTCTCTGATTTAAGTAGGTACTAAGTGGTTTGATTAGTTCCTCATACAAAGTATTTTCCTTATTAATGTGGGCATCCCTGGCTCAAACAGTATTTATTGCCCAACCCTAATTACCCTGAGAAGGTGATAGTAATCTGCCTTCATGAACTGCTGCAGCTTTTGCAGGTATAAACTTGCACAGGAAGAAAGTTCCAGATTTTGATCCAATGACAGCAAAGGAACAATGATATAGTCCAAAGTCAGAATGGTATGTGGCATAGATGGGTACTTGCAGGTAGTGGTGATTCCATGTGTCTGTTGCACTTGTCTTTTTTAGGTATTAGGGTCACATATTTGGAAGATGCTAAAGGAGCCATGGTGAGGAAGCAGTGTATCTTGTAGATGGTACACACTGCTGCCACTGTGTTGATAGTGAAGGGGTGGATGGAGTACCAATTGAGTGGTCTGCTTGTTCCTGGATGCTGTTGAATTTCTTGAGCTGGAGCTGCACTTATCTAGGTAAATTAAAAGTATTCCATCACATACTTGACTTGTGCCTTGTAAATGAAGAGATTGGAAGTGACTTACTTGCCACTGAATACCCAGATCCTTATACCTGCTTTTGAAACCACAGTATTTATTTGGTCAGACCAGGTCAGTTTCTGATCCATGGTAATCACCAGGATGTTGATAATAGAGCATTCAGTACTAGTAATGCCATGAAACGTCAACAGGAGATGGTCTTATTGGTAATGGTCATAGCCTGACATTGGTGTGGCACAAATGTTACTTGCTGTTCATCAAGCCATAGATTAAATGTTGTCTGGGTCTTGCTGGCTATGGACACTAGCTGTTTCAGTATCTGAGAAGTTCTGTATTGCATTGAAAATATGCAATCCTCCACAAATATGATCAACAATGATATACCACTTAAGATCTTGTGACAAAGTGGATATCATTAATGAAGCAACTGTAGATGGTTGGTCTAGGACACTACTTTAAAAATCTTCTGCAGTACTGGCTTGGGAGTCAGATAATTAGCTTCCAACAATCACCATCATCATTCATTGTGCTAGATATTGTTATGAAGATGTGGGTATACTGTCCCTTTAAGAGAGTTAAAAGCTGGTAGTCGTACCTGAACAGCACCAAGTGTTCTCAATAAGGTAACAATGTAACACTTAGCCAAAAGCTAAATTAGCTGGTTGTCTGGAAATGACAAAACAGGTTCGAATTAGGCCAATCAGTTTAAATTAAACCCCGAAAAATACCAAATTCCAATCAAGTTTGAATTGAGTGTGTTGACAATCTTAAAAGCCAATGACACAATCCAATGCTTTGGTGGTGGGGGGGGTAGAAGGCTGGAGAAACTTGAACAGTTGAGAGGAGAACTGCCCAGCTACCAGCATGTAAAACAATTGCCTGAAAAATAGCTTTCTTAAAAGTGCTGTTATTGATCAGTAACCTGTTAAGCAGGATCCCTAAGAAGATACAGGAAGATCCAAAAAGAAGAACCAAATGCTGCCTGGTTTTGAGATAAGAAGTGTTATTTTGTAAATCTTAATTGGGAGTTTTATCAGGCTACTATTATAGAAGGGAAGGTAACAAATAGGTTAGAGGAAGGAATTGTAAATAGTTGTCAGTTAATTATTCTCTGTTCTTCCTTCAGAGATATAGTTGTTAATTTTTACTTTAACTAGTTCTTGGCCTATCAAATTTTCACGATATAAATCTTTTCTGTGTTGCTGGTTTTAAATTATTAGGAGAGTTTACCTCGTGTCGTAACAGTTTGTGGGCTTGTGTCCATGATTGGAATGGGCTTAGGCAGCTGTGAATAGATTTCAGGTATGAAAAATCCCTGCAGATTTAAGCATTTGCAGGTTAGTGTTCTAGATCTTTAAATAAAACATAGGTGACACAGTTTGTATAATTTTGGTGACTTGTGATTGGTTAAATTAAAAGTGAGAAAAAATGGCTCTTAAAATTGCTAAAGATGTTCTGGGATTTGAAGATGATTCTCAAATTTTCCAAGAAAGTTTAAAAGGAGAGAAAAAGGCCATACCTTTAGAATTAGCAAATAAGTTAGATTTGGGTTTAACCAAGGACAAAAGTAAAGCTGAAATGTCACGGAATTACTCGAACACTTAGAGAAACACACAAGTGTGGGAAAAGTAGAAAATCTTAAATTATAATTGAGGAAAATGGAGTTAGAAGATAAACAAAGGGAAAGAGAAAGAGAGAGAGAAGAGAGGGAGAGAAAGGAAAAAGAGAGAAAAGGTTCTTAGCTGAGCAAAGAGAGAGAGAAGAAAGGGAGAGAGAAAGAGAGGGAAAAGAAAAAGAAAGAGAGAGACAGTTCTTTGCTGAACAAAAGAAGTTTTAGAAGTTGCAACTTTGTCAGCAAAGTCGAGTTGGAGATTAAAAGATAAGGTAGTGATATATATAAATATATCAAAACTCTGTCACATTTTAATGAGAAAGATGTTGAAGCCTTCTTTATTTCATTTGAAAAATTGTCTAGGCAAATGGAGTGTTCTGAAGATTTCTGGGTAATGCTAGTTCAGACTAAACTAGTAGGCAGACCTCGTGAGGTATTTGCCGCACTGTCAGATGAAGTGTCAAGAGATTATGAAGAGGTTAAACAAGCTATTTTAAGCGCTTATGAATTGGTACCAGAATCATAATAGACAGCGGTTCAGAAACACAAAGAAGGAACCAGGTCAGACTTATGTTGAGTTTGAGGGAATTAAACAGTGTCATTTTGATTGATGGATGCATGCTTTGAAAATAGATAAGACCTTTGAGGTGCTAAGAGAGATTATTCTGCTAGAGGAGTTTAAATATTCACTTCCAGAGATGATAAGAATTCATGTGGAGGAACCACAAGTTCAGAAAGTGAGAAGGGCAGCAGAATTAGCAGATGAATACATGTTGGTGCATAAGACAAGTTTCCAGCCAGAATTTCATTTTGTGACGGATAGAAGTTGGGAGAAGGGTTAATCCTACACTGCTAAACCAAGAGTAGAGAGCACTGGTAAGAACTTACCACAGGATAAAAAAGAAGCCCAAGAGGGTGGAAAGGAGGTGAAAGGCCTCCGGTGTTTCCACTGTGGTAAAGAGGGACACGTAAAGTCACAGTGCTGGTCATTCAAGGAAGGCACTGTGGGAAATGATGTGGTAAAAGAAGCCAATGACATTAGTGAAGGTAGTAAAGGAAACCCCAAGAACAGCCAAGGAGCCACAGGAGAGTGCATAGCCTAGGCAGGGGCTTGGTATGGAGTTAGTGCCTGATCTCTACAAAGAATTTGCCTCTGGGGGTAAAGTTTACTCAGAAGGAACAGGGGAGAAGGACAAGAAGTTATCATTTTGAGATGTATAGAATCTAACCAGTCGCTGATAGCAAGGGCTGAGCAAATATGCACTCTTTCTGATTTGTTACCTGAGAGTGTGGTAATTTGTAGGATAGATGGACATAAATTTAGTGTTCCTCTATGTAAGATCAGGTTGGAATGCCAAATTAAGACTGGGGAAGTTACAGTGGGAGTGATGGATAGAGTGTCAGTTCCAGGAATTCAATTTGTTCTTGGGAATGATTTGGCAGGATCCAAGGTGGGAGTGATGCTCCTTATTGTGGAGAAGCCCAAGGAAGATCAAGAAACTGAGGAGTTAAAAGAGAAATATCCTATTATTTTTCCAGACTGTGTGGTAACCAGATCCCACTATCGTAAGTCACAGCACGAAGCGAAAAGTAAAAGGAAAGACGAAGGAGTTGAGGTTCAGTTAGTGGATATCCTGTTTGAGGTAATGGTGCAGGAAAAACCTGAACAGGTAGAGGGTCAGACAGAAATGTTTACTCCTGAAAAGCTAGCATACAGATAGGAGCTGTTATGGGTGGCACATGAACAACTTAGACACCATGGGTAATTTAGCATGGCCAATCCACCCTGACCTGCACATCCCTGGGAACTATGGGTAAATTTAGCACAGCCAATCCACCCTAACCTACACATCTTTGGTCTGTAGGAAGTCACCTAGGATACAAAAGGCTCAGGCTAAGATACAAAAATATTTTTATTGGCCTGGAATGCACAAGGATGTGGTTAACTTTTGCCGTACGTGTCATACATGTCAAGTGGTAGGTAAACCACAGGTGGTAATAAAACTAGCATCTCTCTTGCCAATTCCCACATTTGAAGAACCTTTCACCTGGGTTATAATTGATTGTGTAGATCCCTTCCCGAGAACTAAAAGTGGAAACCAGTACTTGTTAACCATTACGGATGTGTCTTTCAGATTTTCAGAGGCAATTCCATTATGGAGTGTTAAGGCACTAAGGGTGGTAGAGGAGTTAGTAGCTTTCTTCATACGGTATGAGCTATCCAGAGAGATTCAGTCAAACCAAGGGTCAAATTTTACTGCTGGGCTGTTTAAGGATGTTATGGATAGCTTAGATATACAGCACTTTAAATCCAGTGCGTATCATTCTGAATCTCAGGGTGCTTTAGAAAGGTGACATCAGACCTTGAAGACCATGTTGAGAGCATACTCTCATGACAACCCAAATGATTGGGCTAAAGGTATCCCATTTGTGTTGTTTACCATTAGAGTTGTCCCAAATGAATCTATTCAGTTCACTCCTTTTGAGTTAATATTCGGTCATGAAGTGAAAGGCACTTTGAAATTAATTAAAGAAAAATTGAGGAGACCAAAGTTGGAGATCTCACAATTAGATTATGCATCAGAGGTGAGGGAGAGATTAAATCAAGTAGGTGAATGAACTAAACATCACCTAAAGAAGGCACAGTATAGAATGAAACAGGTGACAGATAAAAGCTCTGAGACACGAATGTTTTCCTGAGGGGATAACGCGTTAGTCCTGTTCCCAGTGATAGGAGATCCCTTCAAAGCAAGGTTTAATGGTCCCTATAAAATTGAGAAAAAGTTGAGTCAGGTGAACTATTTACTCAAGTTGCCAGACAGAAAAAAAAAGTATCGGGTATGCCATGTGAACATGTTGAAACCGTATTATACTAGAGAGGAAAACCCGGTGAAACAGGTGTTAGTTACTGCCCTGCAGGGTGAGAAACCAAATCCAGATCGAGGTGCCTCAAAATAGATTACAAAATGAAGAAGTCCTTAAGGAATAGGATAGGTTAGGAAGCTATCTGTTTCAGGAGTATAGAACACAATTGAAAGATTTGTTACTGCAGTATCAGGACACATGTAAAAATCAGATGGAGAGGACTAATGCTATTGTACATGAAGTAGATGAAGGGAATACTGCTTCAATAAAACAACACCCCTATCTGCTTAATCCTTTCAAAGCCAGACAGGTCCAGGTGGAGGTGGAGCCCATGATCGATGAGGACATCATTGAACCAAGCCAGAGTGAGTGGAGTTCGCCAATTGTCTTAGTTCCCAAACTGGATGGGAATTCTGCGTGCATTATCAGAAGGTTAATGCCATTAAAAAATTGGACTCGTATCCAATTCCTCGATTGGAGGACCGTATCGAGAAAGTTGGACAAGCCAGTTACATCACTAAGTACATCACTGACTTAATGCATGGTTACTGGCAGGTACCTTTATCAGAAATGGCGAAAGAAATTTCTGCATTTATAACTCCAAAAGGGCCATATCAGTTTAAAGTGATGCCCTTTGGAATGAAGAACGCACCCGCCACATTCCAAAGACTCAAGAACAGAATTGTGGCTGGGTTAACAAACTGTGCTGTCGATTTGGATGACGTAGTGATCACATGGTCCAGTTGGCAGAGCTCTTTGAATGACTATGAGAAGCAAAACTCATGATAAATTTAAATAAAACTGAATTTACGAAAGCAGTGGTGACGTTCTTGGGACATGACATTGGTCATGGAAGGTTGACCCCACGGAACACAAAGATGAAGGCCATCGAGAATTTCCATGACCAACCTCGAAAAAAGAGGTACTTTGATTCTTAGGACTCAGCAAATTCCATCGGAAGTTTGTTCCAAACTTCAGCAGTGTACTGGCACCATTAACCAATTCGCTGAAAAAGAACACATAGTTTCTGTGGACAGAACCATGCCAAGAGGCATTCGACCAGTTGAAAGCCATATTAACCACCAAACCAGTTTTAGCTACGCTAAACTTTTCAAAACCTTTTAAAGTCACCATCGATGCTAGTGACTTTGCAGTAGGAGCTGTGCCCCTACAGGAGGATGAAGATGGGATTGAACTGTCAGTTGGTTACTTTTTAAAGAAGAACAACATGCACCAAAGGAAATATTCCACAATCGAAAAGGAACTATTGAGTTTGGTACTGGTCTTACAACAGTTTAATCTGTATGTCACGTACAATGTGTCGGAGACGGTTGTGTGCTTACATTCTTAGAATGTTTTAAAGTTAAGAATATGAGACTATTTTGTTGGAGCCTTATTTTACAGACTTTTAATTTAAAAATCATACATGTTGCGGTCAGAAGAATGTGTTATCGTGGATTTGACTGATCGTGTTTAGATGAGATATGTGCTTATTTGATGTTTTATATCTACATATAGGTATATGGGAAGAAGTTAAAGTGAAGTTATATTAAAGGTATCTGTATGTCAGGGTAATGTGCTTAAAAGTAGAGAAAAGAATTAAGCCATCTCTTCATTATGATGATTCATTCATTCTTTTTCTTAAGGGGGGTGTTCTGAGGATGTGGGTGTACTGTCCCTTTAAGAGAGTTAAAAGCTGGTAGAGCTACCTGACAGCACCAAGTGTTCTCAATAAGATAACAATGTAACACTTGGACAAACGCTAAATTAGCTGGTTGCCTAGAAACGACAAAACAGATTCAAATCAGGCCAATCAATTTAAGTTACACCCCAAAAAATACCAAATTCCAATCAAGTTTGAATTGAGTATGTTGACAATCTTAAAAGCCAATGATACAATACAATGCTTTTTTTTGGGGGGGGGGGTATACGACCAGGGAAAATTGAACAGTTGAGAGCATGTAAAAAGCTACCAGCATGCAAAAAGACTGCCTGAAAAATAGCTCTCCTAAAAGTACCGTTATCGTTCAGTAACCTGTGAAGCAGAATCCCTAAGAAGAAGAAAAGAAGACACAGGAAGATTCAGATAGAAGAACCAAAAGCTGCTGGGCTTTGAGATAAGAAGTGTTGTTTTGTAAATCTTAATTGGGAGTTTTATCGGACTACTATAATAGAAGGGAAGGTAACAGATAGATTAGAGGAAGGAATTATAAATAGTTGTTAGATAATTATTCTCTGTTATAATTTAAGAAATAAAGTTGTTAATTTTTACTTTAACTAATTCTTGGCCTATCGAATTTTCACAGAGTACTGCACGGGATAAATATTTTCTGTTTGCTGGTTTTAAATTATCAGGAGAGTTTATCCTGTGCCATAACAGGATGACTCTAAGCAATGTAAAATTTTTCACATTTCCTAATGATTTCAAATATTGCTCGGGCTCCTCAATGGAATAATCTGTCAAATGCTGCTTTGATGTCAAGAGCAGTTAATGTTACCTCACCTCTGGAGCTCAACTCTTTTACACACATTTGGACAAAATCTGAATGAGACCATAAAACAGTAAGATGCAGGAGTGGATTTGACCATTCAGCCCATTGAGTCTGCTCTCCATTTGATCATGGCTAATATGTTTCTCAACTCCATTCTCCTGCCTACTCCCTGTAACTATTGTCCCCTTACCAGTCAAGAGCCTATCTATCTCTGTCTCAAATATACTGATGAATAGGTCTCCTGTGGCAATGAGTTCAACAGATTAACTACACTCTAGCTGAAGAAATTTATCCTCATCTCAGTTTAAAGCAGTCCCTTCTTCACTCTAATGCTGTGCCCTTGGATCCTAGTCTTTCCTACTAGTAGAAACATCTTCTCCACATTTGTTCTATATGGTCCTCTCAGTATTCTCGAAGTTTCAATCTGTTTCCACCTCACTTCATCCTTCTAAACTCCTTTAGGTACAGGCCCAGAGCCTTCAACCTCTTCTCATATGATCCTTCATCCCCAGGATCCTTATTGTAAATGTCCTCTGGATTCGCGCCAGTGCCAGCACATTCCTTCTTAGCTACGGGGCCCAAAACTGCTCACAATATTCCAAATGCAGTATCTCCAGAGCCTTATGCAGCCTCAGTAATACATTTCTAGTATTCTTGTATTCCAGCCCTAACATTCCATCTGCCTTCCTAACTGCCAACTGAACCTGTATTTTAATCTGAAGAGAATTCTGAACTAGTACTTCACAATCCTTTTGTGCTTCAGATTTCCAAATTTCTTTCCCCATTCAGAAAATTGTCTGCGCTCTATTATTTCTACCAAAGTGCATAACCTCTCACTTTCCAACATTGGATTCCATCTGCTATTTCTTTACCCAACAGATCTCAATTATATGCTTTTAAAAAAAAAGAGTGGTTATGATAGGGGATTTTAGTTTTCCAAACATAGACTGGGACTGCCATAGCATTAGGGGTTCAGATGGAGAGGAATTTGTTAAGTGTGTACAAAAAAATTTTCTGAGTCAGTATCTGGATGTACTTACTAGACCTACTCTTGGAAAACAAGGCAGGGCTAGTGACTGAGGTGTCAGTGCGGGAGCACTTTGGGGCCAGCAACCGTAATTCTATTAGTTTTAAAATAGTGATGGAAAAGGATAGACCAGATCTAAAAGTTTAGTTAGGCAAATTTTGACAGTATTAGGCAAGAACTTTCAAAAGCTGATTGGGGGCAGATGTTCGCAGGTAAAAGGATGGTTGGAAAAATGGAAGCCTTCAAAAAATGGGATAATGAGAGTCCAGAGACAGTATGTTCCAGTCAGGGTGAACAGCAAGGCTGATTGGTGTAGCGAATGCTGGATGACGAGAGAAATTGAGCGGTCACTTATGAAAAAGAAGGAAGCAGAATTCAAATATAGACAGCAGAGATTGACTGAAGTCTTAGTGTATAAATGCAGTAGGAATACACTTAAGAGGAAAGTCAGGAGGGCAAAAAGGAGACAAGAGATTGCTTTGGCAAATAGGGTTAAGGAGAATTCAAACAAATTCTATAAATACATTAAGGACAAAAGGGTAACTAGGGAGAGAACAGGGGCTCTCAAAGACCAGCAAGGCAGCCTGTGTGTGAAACAGGAGGAGATGGGGAGGATACTAAATTAGTGCTTTGCATCAGTGTTTACTGTGGAGAAGGACATGAAAGATATAGAATATGTGGAAATAGATGGTGACATCTTGAAAAATTGCCATATTACAGAGGAGGGGGTGCTGGATGTCTTAAAATGCATAAATCCCCAGGACCCTAGAACTCTATAGAAAGCTAGGGAAGTGATTGTTGGGCCTCTGAGATATTTATATCATAAATAGTCACAGGTGAGGTGCCGGAGACTGGAAGTGGCTAACGTGCCACTATTTAAGAAAGGTGGTAAGAAAAAGCCAGGGAAATTTTGACCAATGAGCCTAACATCAGTGGTGGGCAAGTTGTTGGAAAGAATCCTATGGGATTTGCATGCATTTGGAAGCAAAGACTGATTACGAAGGGTCAACATGGCTTTGTGAATGGGAAATCATGTCTCACAAACATGATTGAGTTGCTTGAAGAAGTAACGAAGAGGATTGATGAGGACAGAGTGGTGGATATGGTCTATATGGACTTCAATAAGGCGTTCAATATGGTTCCTCATGCTAGACTGGTGAGCAAGGTTAGACCACATGGAACACAGGGAGAACTAGCCATTTGGAGACAGAACTGGCTTGAAGGTGGAAGACAGGGTGGTGGTGAGGATTGCTTTTCAGACTGAAGGCTGTGACCACTAATGTGCCACAAGGATTGCTGCTGGGTCCACTGCTTTTAGGCATTTATATAAATGATTTGGATGTGAACATAGGAGGTGTAGGAGTAAATTTGCAGATGACACCAAAATTGGAGGTGTAGTGTACAGTAAAGAAGGTTACCTCAGTGTACAATGGGATCTTAATCAAATGGGCCAATGGGCTGAGGAGTGGCAGATGGGGTTTAATCTATTTATCCTGCATTTTGGAAATTTAATCAGAGCAGAAGTTATACACTTAATGGTAGGGTACTAGGGAGTGTTGCTGAACAAAGAGATCTTTGGGTGCAGGTTTATATTCCTTGAAAGTGGAGTCCCAGGTAGATAGGATAGTGAAGAAGGCATTTGCTTTATTGGTCAGAGCATTGAGTAAATGACTTGAGAGGTCATTGTGCGGCTGTACAGGACATTGGTTAGGCACACAGAATTGTGTGCAATTATGGTCTCCCTCCTATTCGAAGGATATTATGGAACTTGAAAGGGTTCAGAAAAAAATTACAAGGAAGTTGTGAGGGTTGAAGGATTTGAGCTACAGGGAGAGGCAGAATAGGCTGAGGATGTTTTTCCTACAGCATCGGAAGCTGAGGGGTGACCTTATAGAGGTTTATTAAATCATGAAGGGCATGGACAGGGTAAATAGATAATGTCTTTTCCCTGGGGTGGGCAAATCCAGAATTAGAGGGACACAGGTTTAGGGTGAGAGGGGAAAATTTTAAAAGGGACCTAAGGGGCAAAGTTTTCATGCAGAGGGTGGTGCATGTCTTGAATGAGCTGCCAAAGGAAGTGGTGGAAGCTGGCACAATTAAAGCATTTAAAAGGCATCTGGAAGGAGACATGAATAGGAGAGGCTTAAAGGGATATAGGCTGGATGCTGGAAAATGGGACGAGATCACATTAGGATATCTGGTTGGTATGGACGAGTTGGACCGAAGGGCCTGTTTCTGTGCTGTACAACTCTATGATGCTCCTGACCTGTCCAAGTCCTTCTGCAGAGTCCCTGCTTCCTCAAGACTACCTGTCTCTCCATCTATTTTTGTACCATCTACAAACTTGGCAACAAAACGGACAGATAACCAGGTTTGACCTACAAAGAATGAAACCTGAAAGCAACAACACCCCCAGATTCTATGGACTACCCAAAGTGCACAAACCAGACATCCCACTCAGACCCATAGTATCACTACCAGGCACACCATCACACAAACTGGCTAAAGAACTACAGCAGAAACTGAAACACCTGATCAGCGGATTCAGACACTCTATACAAGCAACACAGGAATTCTTGGACATCATCAGAAATATACACATAGACAAGGAAGAAACCATGGTCTCATTCGATGTAACGGCACTGTTCACCTCTATCAACAAAAGCCTAGCCAGAGAAACAATAGCCAACCTGCTGGACATACAGAACAGACAACAGGACGGTGAACCTATCAACAAAGACAGCATACTCAAACTACTGGACCTGTGCCTCACAACACACTTCACATTCAACAATCAAAAATATGAACAAATCAACGGCACACCCATGGGCTCACCCATCTCTGGACTCATAGCAGAAGCGGTAATGCAAAGATTAACAAATAGTCTTACCGCAAATTCAACCCAAACTCTGGGTCAGATATGTGGATGACACCTTTGTAATCATTAAAAACACAGAAATAGAGAACACACACCGGATCATCAACGCCACACTCACAGGAATCCGATTCATGAGAGAGGAAGAAAAGGACAACCAACTCCCATTCCTAGATGTGTTGGTACAGAGAACACCTAATGGAGAATTCACCACAAAGGTATACAGGAAAGCCACACATACAGACCAAGTCCTAAACTACGAAAGCAACCACCCCAACACACACAAAAGAAGTTGCATCAAGACACTATTCAAAAGAGCCACAACACACTGCAGTACACCAGAACTGCAAAAAGTGGAAGAACACCTATACAATGTATACGCCAAAAACGGATATCCCCACAATTTCATCAACAAATGCCTAAGGGAAAGACAACGGAACGAGGACAAGCCACAACCCAAAGGACTAGCCACACTACCATACATCAAGAGCATTTCCGAACTGACAGCCAGACTACTGCGACCACTAGGACTCATAACAGCACACAAACCAACAGCCACTCCCAGACAACAACTCACCAGGACAAAGGACCCGATACCCAGCATGAGCAAAAACAATGTTGTATACAAAATCCCATGCAAGGACTGCACAAAACACTACATAGGGCAAACAGGAAGACAGCTAACGATCTGCATCCATGAACACCAACTAGCCACGAAATGCACAAAACACTACATAGGGCAAACAGGAAGACAGCTAACGATCTGCATCCATGAACACCAACTAGCCACGAAACGACACGACCACCTATCCTTAGTAGCCACACACACAGATGATAAGCAACATGAATTCGACTGGGACAACACTACTATTATAGGTCAAGCCAAACTGAGAACAGCCAGGGAATTCCTAGAGGCATGGCACTCATCCACCGATTCAATCAACAAGCACATCGACCTGGACCCAATATACTGAGCACCGCAACTGACAGCTGGAACTGACAACCAGAATTCAAACCACTACAAATGCCGGAGGAAAGATCACAGAAGAGCTTCACAGGAAGCTCCTGAGCATTGAGGATGTCACCTAGACAGGGGACAAAACGTCTGCAACACAAATTCCCCGCTCGGCGAACAGAACCACAACAACGAGCACCCGAGCTACAAATCTTCTCTCAAACTTTGAGCAATGCTCTCTGTTCCTTTGACCAGATCACTAATGTATAGTGTTGTGATCCCAATGCAGACACCTGTGGAACCCCACTAGTCACTAGCTGCCATCCTGAAAAAGACCCCTTCCTCCCTACTCTCTGCCTTCTGCAAGTCAACCAATCCTCTATCCATTTGGTACCTTGCCCCTAACACCATGGGCCCTTATCTTATTGAGAAATCTCTTGTGCAGCACCTTGTCAAAGTCCTTCTGAAAATCCAAAAAGATTATGTCCACTTGATCTCCTTCATCTAATTTGCTCATTGCTTGTTCTGTCTCAAAAATTCTAACTGATTCATCAGGCATGACCTATCCTGGATGAAGCCATGCTGACTCTGTTCTATTTTACAGTGCACTTACAAGTACTCTGCAATTTCATCCTTAATAATGGACTCTAAAATGGCTTCCGTGGAATCCAAACGATGTGTGAGCTGGATATATCTTTGTAAATGTTGCTTATTACCATTGTTATTTACCCCTTCCATCACTTAGCTGGTGATCAAAAGTAGACTGATGGAGTTGTTGAACGACATGTCCTGATATTTTGTGGCTGTAACAGTGCAGTGACCTGCCTTCTCAACAAGTCTTTGAATGTGGTAATAGAGGTAAATTTTCATCATCAATTCTGCTTTGCTTCCACTCAGTTGTGCCTGTGACCTACTTGAAGCTTTCCAGTACTGGTATGGACTTCACCATAACTGTTCATTCACTGTCTGCAATTACATAATATTCTTGGTAATGTTTGATCAATACAAAGTTACAGAAACTGTTAAGTTAGTAAAACAAAACCTTTATTGGAATGTTTTCATTTTTTTCATGGGCTATGGGCATTGTTGGTGAGGTCAACATTTTTTGCACTTTCAGAGTTTTCACAGAAGGTTGGGTATGGAGCTGCCTCTTGAATTGTTGCAGTCCAAGGGCATGCACAATGATGTTATGGAGGGTCATCCAGGATTTTGATTGTTCAATAATATCTTTGCAGAGAAAGAAACTCAAACAACATTACAAAATGAACAATCTTAACACAAAAATGAAAACAAAGCTTTAACCTGTTTTCCAACATTATACTTTTTCAAATATTCAGTTCCAGGGAAGTTTCACACCTCTCTCAAGTCTACAATATTTTGTATGTAACTGATTCCTCTCACATTCTGAGCCCGTTGGCATGAACCTTTCACAATTCTGATGGTCTAATTTTTTTTCAGCTCCAATGACTTGAAGCTTTCCCTGCAAGCTTTTGCACGATTAAAGCTTCACACTTCAGTCAGCATAATTGGTTCATCTAAATTATAAAAAAAATTGATTCTCTTTCTAGAAAAAGAATCTCCCTTCTGAACTAATTCAAAGTTAAAACTAACAGTTTTTTGGTTTGTTTTGAGCTCAACAGTTTAAACATTCCACCCATTAACACACAGGAGCTGTGCTAAACACCTGGCTGAAATCACATTCCTTCTTCAACTGAATATATCTCAGTCATTGGTCCAAATGACTTTCTAAACTGTTTTTTTAAATCTTCACAGAACTGAGTCATATCCATGTGATTCAAATCAGATAATGGAATTTGAAAATCAGTAGTCTATATTTTTTCACAGCCCTGACAAGAACATGAATGAAAGCTTCAGCAGCAACGAATGAGTGGAGAAAGGGACAATATCAGGTGATGTTTGGATGTGTAAAGAGGCAGTGTTACCATTGCAAGAATAAGAGAATGAAAATTAACTTTAAGATAAAATGTGACACTGAATTTATGATTCTGAGATGTTGGTGTTGGACTGGGGTGTACAAAGTTAAAAATCACAACCCCAGGTTACAGTCCAACAGGTTTAATTGGAAGCCCTGCTCCTTCGTCACAACCACCTGAACAGTGCTCTAAAAGCTAGTGCTTCCAAATAAACCTGTTGGACTATAACCTGGTATTGTGTGATTTTTAGCTGAATTTGTGAACAGACTGAATTAATCTGAGCCAATTGCCAAGGGGGGTTGAAATCAAAGCTATGGTATCGATTTAGAGTTTGGAGCAGTCCGATAATTTAGCATTAGTGAAGAAGATGAGAAGAGAGGTGGTGATAAGAGGTTGGAAAAATAAGTGAAGCGATTCAAACAGGAAAAGTTGGGAATGTATTTGGGAGGTGACAACAGGTTCAGGGTATTGGAAAGCAAAGCAAGATCAGCCATGGGACAATAATTTCAGAGATCGAGGTGTCCGTGTGTTTTTTTGAAGAGAGGAATGATAATTGCATGTTTGAAGGGAAATACCTAAACACAGCACATTATTTATAGAACTACTTAAATTGTGGTCAGTAGGTGAATTTGGGTAATCAACAATTTTTTGATAATATCGAAGAAACAGGAAGTGGGTCCCATGGTCAAGTTGTAAGGGAAGATACATGAGAAATTAAATAAAGGTGCAAATTTAGAAGTAGGATAAGGAGAATATTTGGTCAAATCAGTGGATGGGTAAGACATCATACAGGAAACCAACTGGATTATCTCACCTTTTAAGGGTAAAGGTGACTGTGAGTTCCTTATACTTGGTGGAGGTAAGAGTGAAGATGATGGGGAGCAGGGTTTGAGAAATCAATTTGAAAGACAGAAAAGAAACCACAACATTATCTTTGCTCTGTACTATGATCCTGAAATAGTTATTTGTTTCAACATATAAGAGTAGGTTCCAGAAATGTTTTAAGTGATCTAGTCAGATCTGGTAGGGGATAGGTAAGCCAGTTTTCTACCAAATCCTTTCAATTTTTCAAAAGTTAGTTTTAAGGACTAGAAATAAGTACCATATTGGGGGAGAGCAGCCAGGATGAGAGAGAGTAATGGTTCATTGACAACTTGGATACTAAAAGTGGAGGTGAAGATATGGTTTAGTAGCTACAGAAATGTTGTGCTGAACAGAGAACCAATGGCTAGATAGTTCAGGAGTTTGATGGAAGTGAATTGGAAGATGATTTTTTTTCCCAGGAAGAGATATAGAAGAGAATATGGTTGAGGCAAAGAAGGGGGATTATAGGTGATGAGCAATAGAAGGAAATATTCAGACATGGCCTTTTCTGTAATTGATATGACAAGAGAAGTGAGCTTAAGTAATTTGGCAAGGTCAAATGGGTTACTGTGAATATGGTTTGGGGATTTTGTGTAGAGGAAGAGATTTAGCAAGTAGGGCAGTGAATGCAGAAGAGAGATAATGCAATGGGTTAAGGTAGAGAATAAAATCAATCAACATGAGAAATCCATGGTGTAATGGTTGTGGAAGAATAGCAGGGAAGAGATCACAGTGCTACAATTTTTATTATACTTGAGAGAATGATACAGCATAATAATTTTGTAGGAAAGATGGAAAGTTGGAACAAGGTGAGTGCACAAAGGAGGAGAAAGTGCCAGAGAAAAAGTGGGATCAGCTTACAATGTGATTTTTTGATAAGTCACCATGATAGTTTTGGTGGGACAGGTAACAGAAGATGTAGCCAAGTGAGGAGGATCCATAAAAGGGGTTGTCCCACAGTCAGATTTCTCTTAAGGCTCTGATGACTGTAGTAAGTTCATGCATGAGAAGGAATTGTTGAAAAGTGAACAGAATTTCACTTTATGTAACAGGAAGACATACTTCTATTTCACTGAAATATCTGGAAGTAATTCACAAAGGACTAAATTATTTCAAAGTCCAAAGACTATTATATAGACAAATATAGCAGCCACTTAACAGTCCGCCAAATCCAACAATGGGGCACCAATTAAGAGATTTTAACTATGATACCAAAAAGACAGAAAACATTTGCCTTCGCTGGAAATTTTGAATGAAAAGTGAAAACGTTAGTAATTCACAACAGATCTATCATCATTTGTAAATATAGATTAATATTTTAGGTGTATGACTTTCTGCAGAGTATTGTCAGCCTAAATTGTGTATCAGGGTCATTTGAGATACTAGTGGAGCTATTGTCCCTTTGCTTTGGTAAGTTAAGGATCTTGTGCTAGGGGCCATAGTCAATGCTGAAAAGTTGTGAATTTTCAGTGGAGTGGTGGAAGCACTAATACCTTCAGCCTTGCGTCCAGTCAGCAGATCTGATCTGAACTGAACTTGTGAAGTGAACTTGTGATTCTTTTAAACACACATGAGGAAGGTGAAGGTAAATCATCTCATGTATTCTTCTCCTTCTTCATATTAGCCACTATAAATTCTTATGAGTAACTGAAGCCTAAAAATACATAGAACATAGAAGGTTACAGCGCAGTCCAGCCTTAGATGTTGCGCTGGCCTGTGAAATTAATCTGATGCCCATCTAACCTATCCATTACATTTTTATCCATATGTATGTCCAATGCCCATTTAAATGCCCTTAACGTCGGCAACTACTGTTGCAGGCAGGCCATTCCATGCCCCTACTACTCTGAGTAAAGAAACTATCCCCGACATCTGTCCTAAATCTATCATCCCACATGACTACAAGCCATGGAAAATTGAACAAAGAACCTTCTTTTATTGAGATCATCATTACAATTTTCTCCTTATGGATGTTCATAGATGAGATGTGTAATTGTAGAGTCTTCTAAGTTTAATGGTGTTAGTTGAGGAATAAATGTTGATCAGGATGCCGAGGGAATGTCCTCCTTTTCTTTTGAATGATGCTCTGCATTTGTTACTATCTGTCTGAAAAGGTACACAGAACTGAGGTTTATCATTTCATCTGACAACAGCACGTATGATTAGAAAAAATAGCTCTAAGCTACATTGTTCAGACTCAGAGACATGTTCAATAACTGAATCAAGCTATTGCATTGGAAAACATGCATAAAGGTTACCAACTTAATAATTATAGCACTATTAATAGTAATGAATATTTTTATAATCTAATTAAATGAATAGAGTTGAGAGCAAATTTGCTTTGCTTACGTGTTACTTACCATGTACGTTTCCTGCAGCAGTGTCATTTTGTTTGGCTAATGTGTTATTCAATCTTCTAAGTGCATCTGTGAGATGTTTTAATAAAAGACTGCTAAAATTAGTGGTTCCTTCTGCATGCATATGAATATTTTTACATTTGTTTGCTGCACTCCTCAGCGATATGTCATGCTGTTTTGAAAATGAATGCTGTTTGAAACTGTAAATGCATGCACACTTTACTGTGAGGAACAATTATATAGCTGGTAGAAGTGAGGATAGTGAAAGCTGCAAAGTCTTTACCCACGAAGCATTGGCAAGGCAAACAACAATAATTTACATTTATGTAATAATTTTAATATAATAAAATCTTCCAGAGCATTTCATAATTTTAATTATGAAATTAAAAATGGTATTGAGTGACAATAAAGAGATATTGGGGAGATAACCAAACATTTTGTCAAATGGTTGAAGTTTAAAGAGTCGCTAAAAGGAGGATAATGAACTAAAGAAGCTGGGAGGTTTAGGGAGTGAATTCCGGAGTCTGGGGCCTTAGAACTGTTCATATATTATGATCGGGTTCTGGATGCTTTTGACAGATGATGATTGGAAACCATACTGATGCAACATAATGAACATTTATTAACTATTTACATGATTTATATTGCCATAATTCAGGAAGACTCCATTAGCACCTACTTCCTCAGGTGCCTGTTCCATCTTATCTGATGATGCACTCTAGCTTTTAGCATAACAGCTATAAACCAATTCTGCTGCAGAATACTGAAGGCATAGCAACAAATGGTGAAAATTAAATAAGCACAGTTATCTTAACGAATTGTTTCACAACAGTAAATTACAGAGAGATGAAAAAAGAGGAGGGATTTGAAACTGTGCATGTGATTTTTAAAAGTGAGTTAACTGGGAGGTGGAGTAGGTGGGCTAACATACAGGTCATAGCCAAGTGGGAATTTGTGCAGGTTAGTCATAGGCAGAAGAAATTTGATGACCTAAAGCTTGTAAAAGATATTCTGTGGAAGGCTAGCTATGCATTCAAATAGTGAAGTTTAGCATAGATGACAGGTTCAACTGCAGATGAACTGAAGCAAAGATGGAGTCAGAAAATGTTATGGAGATAAACATGGGCCATTTTGGTGATCATGTGGTTCGAAAAGCATCCCAGAGCCAAGCTTGACCCCAGGGTTATGAACAGAGTTTGCAGCAAGCATGAAAGGCATTGTTTTAATTCTTTTTATTTTATAAATGGAGGACATTGCTGCTCAACTAGAACTGGTTTCTGGACAAGTAATCTGACAATTTAGATGTTGTGCAAGTCTTAGAGGCCATCATTTTGTTTATTACAGTCTGGACTAATTGGGATGAAAAAACATAATAATAGTGAACATAACCAATGTTTAGTGTTTGAGAAGTTGGGGTATTCACCCACATACCAGCAAGATTGATAATATGCCCAGTAGAATACATTTAAAATGAATTATCAATTCAAGTATATTTTATTCAAAATCTGAGCAGTTTGTTAAACTGCTTTCTGTGCACAGGGGTTTTATTATTCAGCCAAGGGTTGGAGACAGATTGTTAGAGAAATCTTAACAAGAGCACACTGGGGTTATCTGTGTCAAAACAGTAGTAAAAATATAGTTTTGGCATTCAACGGTATTTGAAAACTTGGTGAGAAGTGGTGAAGTATATCACTGAATGTGAAATGATCCAAACAAGGCTTCTTTCATTTCATGACACCACCTGACTGGCCCACACATCTGAAGCTCATTTTCCAGAGGTCAATGGTCTGATCTATAATAGCTGTTGTGGAAACCTGTTAAGCATTACATTTGTCCTTAGCATCAGCCTGAGGATACTGACTGGTGTCTTCAGCTAGATATTAAAGGGTAGCCCATGTCTTCAACTAACCATCATTTTTATGTGATGAGAGGCTTTGAAGGATATAGGCACCTCTGACTGTTTCAGAAAATAGATACAATAGCTTCCTGAATTTTTTAGTTCATTCATGGGATGACAATGTTGCTGGCTGGGCCAGCATTTATTGCCAATCCCTTATTTCCCAGAGGGCAGTTAAGAGTCAACCAAATTGCTGTGAATCTGAAGTCACATATAAGCCAGACCAGGTAAGGATGGCAGTTTCTTTCTCTAAAGGACATTAGTGAACTAGATGGGTTTTTATAATAGGTGACAATGGATTCATGGTCATCATTAGACTCTTCATTCCAGATTTTTAAAAATTGAATTCAAATTCCACCATCTGCCATTTGAACCTGGATCCCAAGAACATTACCTGTGCATCTGGATAAACAGTCCACCAATAATACTACTAGGACATTTTCTCCCCTGTGTATGTGCAGTTGTGTCATCTGCAGATGTGGTCACAAATTGTAAAAATATTCAGGAAGTGGAACCCTTTACTATTCATGAACACTGCTGATTGCTGAAAGAGCATTTTAGTGGTTCTGTCGGTGTAATCAATTGCATCCTGCACCTGTAGATATCCTCCAATGTCATTAGAGGCAACTGTTCTGACTGCATGAACGCAGCTTCCAAATGGAATCTAATAGACTTGTGCACTCTAGAGAGCAGGGCATCCTGGATATGAATGAATACCTGTGGGATTCTGCAGAGGTCCCCAGTGGCTCGCATAGGAATTGAAAGCCACTGTCACCTTCATGTAAACTGGAATAGGATTACCTCTCCCTTCTTCAGGACATGGGTATGAGTCTGGCAACTTGCAGATGTAAGAGACAATTTCTCATATCATACTAAATCACCATCAGCACTGCCTGTTAGCTATCTCGGTTGTTACAATCATTCGCCAGGCAACTTTTGACAATGTATTACAATTCCAGATGGATGTTTCAAAATGTTAAGCTCCCTGTTCAGGATAGATGAATTGTCATCCCTTCTTTACTCACTCATCCCCTTGAATGTCACAACTTGGTTAATTTAGAAAAGACCCTTTCCCTTGTGGATATCTTTTCCCCAGACCAAATAAACTTATATTTTGGATGTAAGCTTACTCGCTGAGCTGGAAGATTTGTTTTCAGATGTTTGTCACCATACTAGGTAACATCAGTGAGTGTCCGGTGAAGCACTAGTGTTATGTCCCACTTTCTATTTATGTGTTTAGGTTTCCTTGGGTTGGTGATAAAATTTCCTGTTCTTTTTCTCAGATTTTAAAATTTATGTTTTAAAATGACTGATTTAATCAGGCTTTCTTGAGTTAACAAATGAGTGAGTTTAATGGTTACTAAGTTCAAGAAGAAATGTGAATGCAACACACACACAAACAGACTACAAATAAGACGTGAGTCCAAAAAAAGACAAATGTTAAAAATACATTAACAGATCAGTCTCTGAGTCATTCATGAAGAATAGATAGAGAAACATTGTAACAGTTACACTGGATAATACCTGTAGCGTTGGTGTTGATGATTGAGTGATCAGTTTCAAGATTCTTGGCTTTGCAGATTGGTTCAAATTCTTCTGCCCTGCTTCTTTTCAATGGTGGTTAGCTGGCAGCACCCATACCACCGTGAAGAGGTGTTCGATGGCTGCTTTCAAGCTAGGTCATTCACAGCACACTAATCCTCACACTAGCACTTCAGGCCATTAATTGGCAGAAATCAGTGGCTCTAGTCAGTTCTTTAAACCCTTTTTTATATATCTCTCAAATGTTAGAACGTGAACTGGTCTGCAAGAAATGGCCTTCTGCTAAGAGGGGTGGATAGTCAGCCTCTCATTATCTCTTTCTTTTTAGTCTTCTTGTTTGAAGTTTCCACAACTCTGTACAGATATGATGTGGAGATACTGGTGTTGGACTGGGGTGGACAAGCTCAGACATCACATGACAGCAGGCTGTAGTCCAACAGGTTTATTTAAAATCACAAGTTTTTGAAGTGCTGCTCCTTCATTAGGTGAATAGCCCTCCGAAAGCTTGTGATTTCAAATAAACCTATTGGACAATAACCTGGTGATGTGTGATCTGACCCTATACCAATGTGGTGAAAACAAGGGCTGTAGATGCTGGAAACCAGATTCTAGATTAGTGATCAAAGATGCCCTCCAATGCATCTCGTCCACATCCCGCGCCTCCGCCCTCAGACCCCGCCCTTCCAACCATAACAAGGACAGAACCCCCTTGGTGTTCACCTTCCACCCTACCAACCTTTGCATAAACCAAATCATTCAATGACATTTCCTCCACCTCCAAACGGACCCCACCACCAGGGATATATTTCCCTCCCCACCCCTTTCCACCTTCCGCAAAGACCATTCCCTCCATGACTACCTGGTCAGGTCCACACCCCTCAACAACCCACCCTCTCGTCCGGGCACCTTCCCCTGCCACCGCAGGAATTGCAAAACCTGTGCCCACATCTCTTTCCTCACCTCCATCCAAGGCCCCAAAAGAGCCTTCCACGTCCATCAAAGTATCACCTGCACATCCACCAATATCATTTATAGTATCTGTTGCTCCCGATGCGGTCTCCTCTACATTGGGAAGACTGGATGCCTCCTAGCAGAGCACCAATCAACCACACCGCCCTGTGGCCCAACATTTCAACTCCACCTCCCACTCAGCCGAGGACCTTGAGATCCTGGGCCTCCTTCACGCCGCTCCCTCACCACCCGACGCCTGGAGGAAGAATGTCTCATCTTCTGCCTTGGAACACTTCAACCCCAGGGCATCAATGTGGACTTCACCAGTTTCCTCATTTTCCCCTTCCCTCACCTCACCCCAGCTCCAAACCTCCAGCTCAGCACTCTCCCCCTGACTTGTCCTACCTGCCTATCTTCCTTTCCACCTATCCACTCCACCCTCCTCTCTGACCTATCACCTTCATCCCCACCCCCATTCACCCAGTGTACTCTTTGCTACCTTTCCCCCACCCTCCTCCCTGACCTATCACCTCTATCCCCACCCCCATTCACCTATTGTACTCTATGTTACTTTCTCCCCACCTCCACCCTCCTCTCATTTATCTCTCCACCCTGCAGGCACTCTGTCTCTATTCCTGATGAAGGACTTTTGACAGAAACATTGATTTTCCTGCTCCTTGGATGCTGCCTGAACTACTGTACTTTTCCAGCACCACTCTAATTTAGAACCTGTACCGATGTGGCTTTCCTTGGGCTAAACAGTACTCTGATAGACAGAGAGTGAATTTATATCCACAGTCATCTTTTGGCTGTAGCAGTTTTATTTTAAAGAATAATATGTTGGAATTAAATGGCCAATATTATTCATAGATATTTTTGGAGATCTGGTCCATTGTCAAGATACTGTAGATACAGTTCCAGACCACTATTGATATTGTCTCTCTTACATATCTGTTGTGTCTCTGCAAGCTGATCCACAGCTGCTGCTTTTAGCACTGCAGTAAGTATTGCCTGATGTTTCTCCTGAGCTGCAGGATGACCAGAAAAATGGCAGGTTCAATCTTTACCATAGTGCTATTAGTTTCAGGACATCTATACAGACAATAATGTAATATCTACAGTCCCCTTTCTCTTGGAATTTTACCCTGTCAGTCTCATAACGGCCGAAGAAAGTTGCTTCATCTTGCAATATTTCCCAGATGGCCTTTTCAAAGCGGTCATGCTTTCCATGGAAAGCAGCATCATGTGTGAATTCAAGGACAGCTCCTTGTGAACAGTGTACAAGTGCATGGTAGCATGGCCCAGGCCACTTAAAGCATATCAATACACCAATGGGTAGCCCATGTCTCCAACTAACTATCCATATATATGTGACGAGGGGCTTTGAAAGATACAGGCACCTTTAAGTCTTCCAGAAGTCTGAGGAATGACAGCTTCCTTGATCACAAATGATCTACACATTCAGCTTCCCTTCAGGGAGCCTGACAGCTAGATCCTTCTGATATTGCCTTTCCAGGATGGACCTGCCAGCAACTATCACTATCCCCACCACCCCCAGTAACCCTACCACACCTACCACTCTTCCCCCTGTCTGCATACCTGAATTTGCAATGTGACTGATGGTTTGCCTGTGTCAATAGGGCAACCTATAGAATGAATGTCCCCCTTGTGCATTTGTTTGTGCATCCCTGAGACATCACAAGATAGCACTCAAGACACAATGTACTTCAGTTTAATGTATGCGATCCCATTGGAAAGGAATGCTACAAATACTGTTGACCTGCTGCTCTGTGGCAATTGGACCACCAGATCATGAATCTCCATAGACTGGTTAAAGGGATGCCCCTTCAATTGTCCTAAAAATCAAAGCTGCAATTTCCAAAACAAATCTTCCATCTTTGCGTGAGACTTTTTCAAAGCTGAATTTGAGTTGCTTATTTAAAGAAAACAATTATTTGTATATGATGTCTTGAGCACCAACAACCAACTCATCTGCTGTATCCTCTCCATAATGCTCACTCGTCATTGGTTTGCTTTCGCTTTTGTTCCATGACATCCAGCCACCCCTTATTTCTGCTGAACCTCTCAAAGACACCTGTGATGTCTCTATTTTGTCTCTGGACCTACTCAGCCTGGCATTTGCTTGTCATTTGTAGACTCTATCATGGCCCAGGGAGGCAGTCTGTTGTTTTCCACTTGAATAGGCTGATTGTATTTGGAGCGCTTATACCAAAATTGAATAGAAGTATCACTTACTGAAAACAACAAATACTGGAGATCTCAGTGGGTCAGGTAGCATCCATGGAAAGAGAGCAAGCTCACGTTTCGAGTCTAGGTGACTCTTTATCAGAGCTGAAGTGAAGTGGGGAGGGGGACAACATTTATGCCATAGTTGGGGGGTAGGGTGGTGGGGTTTGAATTGCTGGGGGAGAAAAGATGTTGATTGTTCAGATTAAGTGATCAGAATGTGAGAATGGCAGAAAAATGGTGTGTAACTGCCAAACTTGAAGGTACAGACAGTCCCACTAGGGTGGGAGGAGGGAAGAGAAGGCATAGTGACAGAAAGCTAAAAGAATGGGAATGAATGGGAGTTGGTTCACAATTTGAAGGTGTTGAACTCAATATTAAGTTCAGCAGGTTGTAAAGTGCCAAGTCTGAAGAAAATATGTTGTTACTCCAGTTTGTGCTGTGTTTCACTGGAGCACTGCAGCATGCTTAGGACAGATATGTGGGTTTGCAAGCATGACATGGTGTTAAAGTGACCAGCTGTGGGAAGGTTGGGGTCATGCTTGTGCATAGACTGGAGGTGCTCTGCAAAACAGTCACCCAGTCTGCATATGGTTTCTCTAAGGTAGAGTAGGCCACATTGAGTACAGTGAGTACAATACACAAGATTGGAGGAGGTACAAGTGAAATGCTGCTTCACCTAGAAAGACTATTTTGGCCCTTGGATGGTAAGCAGGGAGGGAGTGAAGGGGCAAGTGTTGCACCTTCTACGATTACGTGGGAAAGTTCCGTGGGAAGGGACGTGGCGCTTGAGGTCGATGAATCGGCTAGGGTATCCCGGAGTGAACAATCCCTGTGAAATGCAGACAGGGGAAGTGAGGAGAATATGTGTCTGATGGTAGAATTCTGCTGAATTTGTCTGAAATGGCAGTGAATGATCCTTTGAGGATGGAGGCTGGTGAGATGAAAAGTGAGGATAAGGGAGACCAATCACACTGTTGTGGGTGATGGGAAGGGGCAAGGATAGAAGCATAGGTGATGGGTTGGATGTGAGGGCCCTGTCAACACACAGTGGGTGGAAAACCAGAGTTATGGAAGAAGGAAGCCACTTCTGCAGCGCTGTTTTGGAAGGTGGCATCTTCTGAACTGATACAACGTAGATAAGGGGAGCTGGGAGAATGGGATGGAATCTTTTCAAAATGGGTTGTGAAGAGCCGTAGTGAAGGTAGCTATGGGAGTCAGTGGCTTTGTAGTGGGTGGCAGTAGAAAGTTTATTCCCTGAAATGGAGACAGAGAGGTCAAGGAAAGGAAGGGAAGTGTCGGAAATGGACGATGTGAAAGTTATGGAGGAGTGAAAATTGGAGGCAAAATGAACAAATTTTTCAAGGTCATGTAGGGAGCATGAAGCAGCACTGAAACAGTTGGTGCAGCAGCATTTCACCTGTACTTCCTCCAACCTTGTACATTGTATTCGCTGCACCCGATGTGGCCTATTCTACCTTGGAGAAACCAAATGTAGATTGAGTGACTGCTTTGCAGAGTACCTCCAGTCTGTGCACAAGCATGACCTTGACATTCACATAGCTAGTGTTATGAAGATGTGGGTGTACTGTACCTTTAAGAGAGTTAAAAGCTAGCAAAAACTGACAGCACCAAGTGTTCTGAAAAAGATACAATGTAACGTGCTCCAGCTACTGGGGTAGCTAGGATAGCTGGTTGCCTGAAAACAATAAAACAGATTCAAATTAGACCAATCAGTTTAAATTATACCCTGAAAAATACCAAACTCCAAGCCAATTTGAATTTAGTATATTGACAATCTTAAAAGCCAATGACACAATCTGAAGCTTTGGGGATATAAGACCAGGGAAAATTGAACAGTTGGGAGGAAAACTGCCAAATACACCAGCATGTAAAAGGACTGCCTGAAAAATAGCTCTCTCAAAGGTACCTTTGTCGAACAATAAACTGTGAAGCATAAATCCCTAAGAAGAAGAAAAGAAGATTCGACATCTGGCTGGTATTTGAAAAGTTGAATTTTGGTAAATCTTAATCAGGAGGTTTTACTGGACTCGTATTATAGAAGGGAAAGTAAAAGATAGATGAGAGAAAGGAGTTGTAAATAGTTGTTAGTTAATTATTCAATGTAATACTTTAAGAAATAAAGTGTTAATTTTTACTTCAAATAGTTCTTGGCCTATCGAATTTTCACAGATTATTGCATGGAATAAATCTTTTCTGTGTTGCTGGGTTAAATTAAGCAGGAAGGTTTATCCCGTGTCATAACACTGGTCATTTTAATACAGCATCCTGCTCACATGCCCACTTGTCTGTCCTCCTGGCATATTGCAGTGCTCCAGTGAATCACAGCACAAACTGGAAGAACAAATCTCACCTTCAGGCTAAGCACTTTACAACCTGTTGGACCTAAAATTCACTTCAACACCTTCAAATTGTGAACTAATTCCTGTTCCTTCCAACACTACGCTCTCAACTCTGATGTCTAGCATCTGCAGTCCTCACTTTCTCCTAGTTGTCAATCTATCAGTTTGTTTGGCTGTCTGTGCAATTTCAAAAATAACTGTGCCAGCATGATGCCTAACTTCATGTCCACAAACGATGTGCCATTGATTGAAGTTGGCTGCACAGTGGAATATTGATTAGCACTGCTGCCTCACAGCACCAGGGAACCAAGTTCAATTCCAGCCTTGGGCAACTGTCTGTGTGGCATTTGCACATTTTCCCAGTGTCTGTATGGTTTTCCTCTGTATGCTCTGGTTTCCTCCCACAATCCAAAGATGTGCAGTTTAGGTGTATTGGACATGCAAAGTTACCCTTAGTGTTCAGGGATGTATAGGCTAGGTGCATGAGTCAGGGGTAAGTGTAGGGGAATGGGTTTGGGTGGGATACTCTTTGGAGGGTTGGTGTGGACTTATTGGGCCAAAGGGCCTGTTTCCACACTGTAGGGATTCTAATTCTGTTTTCAAAGTGTCCTACAACATATGGAAACAAGCTGAACAAGGCATATAAGTGTTATGGATTCTGCTAATGCCATTATCTCTCATCCTAAAACATTCTGATATTTTCCTCAGTCTCTGTGTCTAAAAGTATTGTTTGACTGAGGTGGTCAGCAATGTTTGAGGCAGGGAGGTGCACAGCAAACAGGGAGTCAATGCATTAGGATGGTGAGATCCTAATGATTTGTGTCGTGTGCACAGGTCTATATGTAATCTTGCCCCCACTTTGGGTGTCTTCACAAATTTTTCTTCCCCATTATGTACTTTTAATTGCTAGCACAATGGAAGGTAGTAAATGCTTTTTAAATCGTGGCTTCCAGAGTCAACCTTTGCATGTCAGTGAGGCCCCAAAAATCCAAATCTGCTTCCTGACAGCCGTTCCCATGAACCCCTAGACTTCACCCTTTCCCAGGTCCTTCCTGTTCACCTTTGCCTCTACACCCCTTGCGTATCCCAAATCTGTTCACATATTGTTCAACCCCCACTTGAAGCTGGGTGCACCTGACAGTGGATGAACGTATCCTCCTACATTTTTCCCCATTCCCATCCATGCTGTATCATATCTCCCTTTTACAAATATAGTGAACTCCTTTCAGAACTTCAGCCTCCCTTGAGCACAGTCGGCAACCCCAATTCCAATGAATAGATTCCTAAGTTTCCTTCTCATGATAGTGGCTCTCCCCTGTTATGACCACCCACACCCAACCCTGCCCCTACATGGTCTCCATTTCCCCTTAGTTTATGCAAATGGATCCAAAAGACTGACTGTGTTGCACCTGCGTCACCAACTGATCACCTCTGGGTGAGAAATGCCAGACTCCTGACTGATGCCTTTATATTTCCTTGGCAATAATGCTTCCCCTTAGGCTGGTCTCTATGGAGCCACATGACAGAGTCCTGGGCCCTCCTGCCTGAGAACATCAAATCCTCTGGACTAATATCAGAGGCTGCTCGTGACTTACTGTGCTGGGACCCCTGACTGATGGGTCCTCCACAGACTTAGAAAAAAAAAGAAACAGAAAATGTGAGCAAGAGTAGGTCATTTATACCTTGAATTGAAAAGTGTGGTGCTGGAAAAGCACAGTCAGTCAGGCAGCATCTGAGGAACAGGAGAGTCAACGTTTTGAGCGTAAACTCTTCATCAGGAATCATACCTTGAACCTGCTCCACTATTCATCCAACTGTTTACACTGTTCCTGCTTTCGCCTACACCTTTTGATCCTTTAGCCCTAAGAAATATATCTAATTTTTTTCTTGAAAATGTTCAATGTTTTGGCCTCAGCCACTTTCTTTGGCAGACAATTCCACAGGCTCACCACTCCCTCAGTGAAGAAATTTCTCCTCATCTCAGTCCTGATTGGCCCATCTCATATCCTTAAACTGTGATCTATGGTTCTGGACTCCCTGATAATTGGAAACATCATTCCCTCATGTGTCCTGGAGTGTTCTGTTGGAATTTTATAGATTCCTATGGGATCCCCTCTAATTCTTCTATGTTCTTGTGAATATAGTTTTAACTGATTCAATCTCTCTTCATGCATCAATTCTGCCATTCCAGGAATTAGTGCAACAAATAACTTGCCAGTCTGTCTCCATCGCCAAATCAACCTACCTTAAATGTCCTTTAAACATTGTAATTGTAACAACATTCATTACTTCCTCAGGATGTTCACATTAACCACTCCCCATTTAAAAAAAATGACTCCCCATATCTTTTTAAAATCTTTTTCATCTCACCTTAAAAATATGCCTTTTTGATCTTGAAATTCCCCACCCTAAAGATATTTGCCATTCACCTTATTTATACCCTACATGATTTTATAAATTTCTATGAGGTCACAGTACATATTTTCTTTTTGGGTATAGTGAACCTTATGCAATTCACCTATGCAGCTAATTTAATTATTCAATTATCAAGGATTCAACTCCTTGCGATGATCTCTACTTATCCATTGTAAGTACATCATGTGAACATTATTCTAGACATGTGGACATCAGGTTCCATCTTATCAGTCTGAGGAATGTCTACAGAAAGTTGCAGTGTACCGAAGTTATGTCCTTGACTGGATAATGGCCTTTGTGAAAAGACTTGAGCTAACTGGTTATGACATCTTGTATGTGTTAACTCTTTTTAATTGCGGAGAAAAAAACAAACTTATTTCAGCAACGTTTCAGTTTGTATAATTTAAAGGTGTAAAACAACACCACCTCCCTTGCATTTTGTTACTTCTAGACTTAATTTTTTAATAGAATCCCCACAGTGTGGAAACAGGCCATTTGGCACTACAAGTCCACATCAACTCTGAAGTGGATCCTACTGACACCCATCTCCCTACCCTATCCCCATAACCCTGCATTTCCCATGGTTAATGCACCTAACCTACATATCCTGTACATTATGGGTAATTTAGCATGGCCAATCCACCAAACCAGTACATCTCTGGACTGTGTGAGGAAACCGGAGTACCCAGTGGAAACCCATGTAGACACGGGGACAACATGCAAATTCCACACAGTTACCCGTGGTTGGAATCAAACCTGGATCCCTGGTGCTGTGAGACAGCGGTGCTAACCACGAGCCATTGCACCACCTCTGACTTTCTCCAACCTTCCCTCAGTTTTCCAGTCTACATAACTCTGTGCCTTTCTGTTGTTCGTATTTTAACCACTCCAAATCTCTTTTTCATGTTATTCCTGTTATGACACATGTTTCTGACTTCCTGGCTGCAACATCTCAATTTTATAATCCTCATATTTGTTCTCAAATTCTTTCAAGGCCTCTGTTTTCCTTACTTGTTGCAGCTTTTTATCAGTTTAAACACAACAGCAGACACAAACTTTTTCATGATGTGAAACAACCAAATGTGTCATAATGGAACTGCAGTATCTCTTGGAAGTGGGGAAGATGCTCCATTGCTTTCTGTTCAAACAACATGTAGACTAGAAATGAGATTACAACAAACATTGAAAGTTGTGCAAACCACCCATCTTGCTTCATAAGACATGCTGTCCATTCCAGATATCAATCTAGCAAGTCTTATTAAAACCAGCTCCAATGCATTTACATCCTGTCTTAAAATAAAGGACACCAAAAGTATTTAAAGTATCAGTGTTGTGATCTCACCAATGTCTTGTATAACTGAAACAATTCTTGTAACAAAGAATAGTATTCTATTTACCTTCTCACTCACTTGCTGTACATGCATAAAAATCTTTAGTGGCTCAGGCAAGAAAACACCAGAATTTATATGTCTCAGACTTCTGCAGTCTTTTTCTATTTAAGTATTACTCAGCTTCTCTACTCTTCATTCCAATATGAATATTATACTTCACCTGCCAGATTTTTGCCCATTCACTCAACCTGTCTGTATCCATCTGTAATCACTTTATGTCTTCCTCATAACATATTTTCCTTTCTTTCTTTGTGTCATCTGCAAACCTAGCTACCATGCTTTCAATTTCCTCATTGACATCATGGATATAAATGTTAAAAAGCTGACAGCTCAATACTGATTCCTGCAAGAATCCACTCATCATATCCTACCAATCAGGAAAAAAAACCCACTTATGCCTAATCTTTGATTTCTGCCAGCCAGCCAACTTTGGCAAAGTTCTGCATAGTAGACTGGTTAGTAAGGTTAGATCTCATGGGATCCAGGGAGATATTGCCAATTGGATGCAAAATTGGCTTGGTGATAGAAGACAGATGGTGATGGTACAGGGTTATTATTTGGACTGGAGGCATGTGACCAGCAGTGTGCAGCAAGGAATGGTTCTGGGTCCAATGTTGTTTGTCATTTATATCAATGCTTTAGATGAGAGTACAGGTTGTATGGCTAGTAATTTTGCGGATGACACCCAAATTGGTAGCCGTGACGTGGAGGTGCCAGTGTTGGACTGGGATGGACAAAGTCAGAAGTCACATAACACCTGATTATAATCCCAATAGGTTTGTTTGAAATCACAAGCTTTCAGAGTATTGCTCCTTCATCAGGTGAAGTGAAAAGAAGCACACAAGCGCAGAGATCAAAAGATTGTACCTCGATGATGACAAACATCTCCCTAAGATCAGCCTTATACCTTTACTTCTCACCTTCAAACAATTGCCAAACCTTAAACAGATCATCATTCGCAGCAAACTACTCAGCTTTCAGGCCAACATTGATCACAATGCCCCATAACCATGCCATAGAACCTTTGCAAGACATGCCAGTTCATTGACATGAACACTACTGTCACATGTAGGAACACAATGCACCACATACACAATAGATACTCATGTGACTTAGCAAATGTTGTCTACCTTATACACTGCTTGCAAGGATGCACTGAAGCATGGTATATTGGTGAGACCAAGCAGACACTGTGATAACAGATGAATGGACACCATACAACAATTGCCAGATAGAAGTGTTCATTCCCAACTTGGGAACACTTCAACGGTCAAGGACATTCAGCTTCCGATCTTTGGGTAGGCGTCCTCTAAAGGTGACCTTTGGGATAGAAAACAACACAGAATAACTGAGCAGAGACTTGGTTTAGAGATGCTGGTTGGACTGGGGTGTACAAAATTAAAAATCACACAACACCAGGCTGTAGTCCAACAGGTTTAATTGGAACCACTAGCTTTCAGAGTGCTGCTCCTTTATCAGGTGGTTGTGGTCCTTCATCACAACCAGCTAGTGCTTCCAATTAAACCTGTTAGACTATAACCTGGTGTTGTGTGATTTTTAACTGAGCAGAGACTGATAGCCAAGTTTCATACCCATGAAGATGGCCTCAACCATGAGCTTGGGTTCATCTTGCACTGCATGTAACCACACCATACTTTTCTGTATTTATAAAATCTTCCTTACTGTTCTGTTTTGACACCATTACTTCGGTATCTTGTTATGATCTCTCTACCTTAATTAGTTTGTACAATTTTGGATTACTTGTTACTTTGGTTAGACCCTCGTCATGTAATTCTTATACCATTCATATCATTTCAGCCACGTGGTTTGTCTCCAGCACCATCTTATTTAAATTTTTTGTAATTATCTCTCTGCTTCAATTAATCAGATAATAGGTGCTTCTCTTCACTTGCTCTTCAGTGTTGACACTTTTCTCACACCACCTGACATTTTTGATAACCTGCAGAGACTTATTATTCAGCCTGTCGACACACTATTTACATCATTTTTACAATCTTTTGATTTTTCTGCTTATAAATTCTGTGCTTGTGTGCTTCTCTTCACTTCAACTGACAAAGGAGCAGCGTTTTGAAAGCTTGTGATTTCAAATAAACCTGTTGGACTATAACCTGGTGTTGTGTGACTTCTGACCAAAATTGGTATTATAGGAAAGAAGATTATCTAAGAGTACAATGAAATCTTGGTCAGATGAGACAATGGGCTGAGAAGTGGCAAATGGAGTTTAATTTAGATAAATATGGTTTGTTACATTTTGGTAAGACAAACCAAGGCAGGGCTTACACTGTTAATCATAGAATCTCTACAGTGTGGAAGCAGCCATTCATTCCACCAAGTCCACACTGACACTTCAAAGAACATCCCACCCATACCCATCCTCTTACCACATTCCTGCATTTCCCATGGTTAATTCAACTAGCCTGTATATCCCTAGATACTATTGACAATTTAGCTTGGCCAATCCACCTAACCTGCACATCTTAAGAGCGTGGGAGTAAACCAGAGGAAGCCTACGCAGACACAGGGAGAATGTGCAAACTCTACCCAGAAAGTCACCTGATGCTGGAATTGAACCTGGGGGACCTGGGGTGGCACAGTGGCACAGTGGTTAGCATTGCTGCCTCAGCGCCAGAGACCCGGGTTCAATTCCTGCCTCGGGCAACTGTCTGTGTGGAGTTTGCACATTCTCCCTGTGTCTGCGTGGGTTTCCTCCGGGTGCACTGGTTTCCTCCCACAGTCTAAAGATGTTAGGTTAGGTGAATTTGCCATGCTAAATTGCCTGTAGTGTTAGGTGAAGGGGTAAATGTAGGGGAATGGGTCTGGGTGGGTTGCTCTTTGGAGGGTCGGTGTGGACTAATTGGGCCGAAGGGCCTGTTTCCGTACTGTAAGTAAGTAATCTAAAAAAAAATGTTCGGAGGACACTGGACAACAAAGAAGAAGAATGATCCTGATCAAATTAGACCTATGCAATGTACAATCAGCTTAGACAGAACATTCAAATTTAATCAAACTCAATGTCGAACATAGAGACCTCGTGATGTAGGTTTATAGTTTCTGTAAGCGGTGTCATGGGTAGATAGGGTGGTGAATAAGGAGGTTGGCATGCTTGACTTCATTGGTCAGAGCATTGGGTTTGGGAATTGAACTGCCATATTGCATTACAAGAGGTCACTTTTAGAATACGGTGTACAATTCCGGTTGCCCGGCTATCAGAAGAATGTTAAACTAGAGAGTGTGCAGAAAAGTTTATAAGGGTGTTGCCGGGACTGAAGGGTTTGAGTTATAAGCTGAATAGGTTGGGACTCTTTTCCCTGGAGCATCGGAGGTTGAGATGTAACCTTATCAAGAAGCTCACAGATATGGTGAATAACCAAGATCCTTTTCCAAGGGTAGGGGAGTCCAGAATTAGAGAGCATAGGTTTAAGATGAGAGAGAAAAGATTTAATAGGGGCCTGAAGGGAAACCTTTTCAGATAAGGGTGGTGCATGTATGGAATAAGCCATCAAGGAAGTGGTAGTGGTGGGTACAATTACAACATTTAAATGGCATTTGGACAGGTACATGAATAAGGAAGGTTTAGATAGTGCTAAATCTTGGGGTCAAATTGTGCCTGCTCTGAGACATCTCTGAGAGGTTGGTGGTGGTACAGTGGGGCAACAATTCAGGGTCTTATGATGTTTCTGATTTTCAATGCGTGAATGTGACCCTTAAGTATACACAAAAATCCAGGACCCAAGCCCCCTGTGTTTAGGACTTCCTAACCGACCACTTCATGTAATTTACTATTTATCCAAGGATGCAACTCACTTATATGACTTGCTTGAGCTGAAAGGTCTCAGGCTACAGTCGAAGTTTCAACTCTAAGCTGTCCAATGCCACTCTTTAACTCTAAAATATTAACTTAGCCTACGTGCATAATGGGATATTTGCTAATCTTGTAAAATTGGCTGAGTGACAGAAGTGAATGTTCACATGTTTGCAGGTCATTAATAAAACAATTTTTGTTTACTGGAGAGACCAATACTGCAAGAAACAGGAATCTGACAAGACACATTTGACTGCAACTAATATTGTTTGGAAACAATTCTGATTTCTAGATCCCTTTGTAGGTGTATCATATGCCAGCTTAGCTTCAGTTAATGATAACTAAAGAAGGACTTGTCACATACTCACTGGCCAATTGCTGAGTGGCACCAATTTAGCCGCAAGAAAAGCATACAGGATGAAAGGGACTCTTCTGAACGTAGCAATGAACAAGAAAATTTAAAAAAAATGTTTGGACCACACTGAACAACAAAGCAGAAGAATGATCCTGATCAGATCAGATCTATGCAATGTACCATGAGCTCAGACAGAACATTGAAAAGGTAATTGTATGCATTAATCAAACTCAATGTTGGAATAAGCATTTGTTCATTGAATATCACTAAATATAGGAACATTTATTCAGTTGATTTGATTTCTGTGTTAGTGTCCAGCTCCAAGTAAAACAAAAGACTTTGGAGAGTCTGCAAAAAGCATGAACTGTTTTAGCGATAAAACCATTGCCCAGTAATGCTTTATGTAACCCAGCCGAATCTGGCAACGAATTATTAAACCAATCCTTCATCAATGATATTCAAGTCTGGTTCCGATGGAGAGAAGTTATATTTGGCATCCAGGCCAATAGTTATCCCTCAATGTAACTTGTTGTTTGTGAAAGCTTGCTGTTGAATATTTATTCCTCCTTCAACAATACATATCAATAAAGGGATTTTGTATTTAATCAGTATGACTACATTCTGCCTCAACTATTTTCTTTGTTTTTCCTCTACACCTTAATACCTGATATATTTTGTTCACAGTCTGGATTCTTCTACTTTGGTTTTAGTGGGGAAAAATTGATAAAAGGTGGTGGACGGGGGGTGGCTTTGAAAATTGATAGCTCCCAAATTGTCATGATAAATTGTAGGCCTAAGGTTAGCTCGTAGAGTACACTGGCAAGTGACTTGTAGGAAAATTTGTTTTCCAGGGATAGATACAGAAAGAAATGGGCTTTGGAGACAGGAACAAATTTTGGTGTAGAGCAATAATGAGAGATTACTATGATAGTAACAATAGGAACAGTAGAGCTACATGAAATAACAAGAGAGCTTCATGGAGGATAAAAATGCAGTGGACCCAGAGGAGAGTCAAGAAGAATGTGAATGAAGATTGGATGAAAGTTTGTTTAGAAGCTGAGGGAGGGAAGCAGAGAAAACATTACAGTGAAACATTTGGAATGATGTATGAGTTGGTCCTATGTTTGCCTTCTAGATACCATGTCTCACCTGTACTTCACTCTTAAGTGAAGGGATACTGCATAATTTAAAGCAAAGATTACAAACATTATTTTTGCATTGATCTGAGATGAGAAATCTTTGATTAAACCTTACATCATCTATGACTGTTCTGTTCTCTGTTTACAATCTCACTTCTCATAATATTCCAAGTTTTGCTTCATCTGCAAATTTTGAAAACTTGCCAAATCCAATTGTGAAACATAGCTTCAGAAATGGTTACTTACCTTTACAATATCTGGAAAATATGCATTCTATTATTATGTTACAAATTCAGGTCATAATATTATTGGATCATCATTGTTTTTCTTTGAACATGTTCTGAATAGTCACAGAGCTATATTAAAGTAGTATTACATTAGAGAATCCAAAGGAAAGAGAGAAGAACACACAAAATAATTTAATAAATGTTATAATATAACTAAAATAATGTAGATGCTAAATATTTGAAATGAAAACAGAAATTCCTGGAGAAACTCAGCAGGTCTGGCAGCATCTCTGGAGGTAGGAAATTGAGTCAATGCTTCAAGTCTACTATGACCCTTTTTCAAGACTTCTTGTTTTGCTGTAAACGTCTACCATATTATATAAAATATAAAATTCGTGATTCATAATTTTGATCATATAATTTGCAAACTCTCCATTACCACAAACTTAGTTTTCAATGTGTGTAATACATTAATCTATTTTCAGCTCAATTACCAAGTAAGTGGCTTCCATCAAGAAAGAAGATAAATGGAAACATACTCAATGTGTGCAGAAGGATGATGACAGCCAAAGAATGTAATTGTCTTTGGAGGAAGATAACAAGGAACAAAACAAAGGGAAAATACTAGGAAGTAAAAGGATTACATTTTATGTTCATATGATAGACCTCATAAATCACTGCATTCACCTAATTGTAACTACACTAAATAAAGTTATTGTATTAGCCTTAATGTACAGCATAACAATTATTTATTTACAAGAATATTAGAGTATCTATAACTCTCTAAAGCACTCTTTAAAAGAGCTTGAATAAAAGAATTTTAAAAAAGTGTTTTTTAAAAAGCTATTTTAAATTTGAAAAGGCATTACGATTTGAAAATAGATGTTTTTTTCCTATTATATATTTGTAGTTGTACTGCCAGTGAAACTGTCAATGTTTACCATCATTATTCTGTGAAACTGACAACAATTTCTGGTGTCCACAAATGTGCAGCTAAAATGGAAATCCAGTAGTTATTGTCAATGAATCCTCATCGCTCAAAAAGATGCACACTTGAACTACTTAAAGTTAAACATCTTAGAAATCATTTTAATTGATATAAACGTATTTTCTGCTGCCAGCATTGCTTAAACTGCTTGAAACATAAGGAATTTCCAAGATAAGGAGTAACTGGATTTTTGTTGATAAATTGTGGTGCCATCTTCCTCTTGTTCGACATCTCATGCACACATCTTTGACTGAACAGAGCAGCTTTTAAATGCCAATACTTGTCCAGGTATAGAGTGATGTGTTAAAGATGGGATGGGCCAGTGTTTTGATGGATAGGTGCTGAGTCGTGAGTTGTTCTAGGAAGGATGCATGGTAAGCTGAGGTGGAAACCAGACATGAGCGACACCATAGGGGTAAGGTAAACAATTAATAAAGTACTTTTGGTAAGTTATGGCAAGAGAACTTGCCAGTCCTCATAACAACAAAGCCTCAAAAATTCAAAGTAACTCTGACTTCACCAAAAAAGTCATCAGACTGGGCCTAATAAAACTTGTTGAACATTGATCATTCCTTCCCAGCGATGGTTTCCTTGAAGTTATATGTGTCACATTAACAATCTGTGTCAACCGATTTCTATTCTCAACCTGCCTATAGATTTGTGTTTAAGCACATAAACATTTTAATTTTAATATGTTGATTGGTTTGGATTTTCTCACACACCCTCAGTGATTGCATCATTGGAAAAGCCAACATGTTAATTTCCTCATACATGCTACTTCAGAATTGCTTTTAGTTTGGAATGATCTCTGTCACAGATACTGAGGATTCTTCCTGGGAATATAAGAAGTTAGATATTCAGCTTGAACTTGCCACTTCCAAATCACCTCAGCCTTTAACTTCAGACTTGAATCTGTCATAACAATTTGTTCACCGAGTTGTGTTACACTCTGAGTTATATAAATTAGTTAATTGCCTCAAAAGGGTGTGATACACATTACTTGTTTTTCCTTAGTTGTTACAGTCTGGGTGCTCTTCAGTGTTGATAGTAGGGGAAAACATCCCGCATAGTCACACATTCGCAGGAAACAAATCACTTATTTCAATGAGTTCTGTGTTTTGTTTAAGTTCTTCCACGAGTCTAGAGAGCTCTATAAAATATTCTACCAGCTGTCCTTTGGTTAGCTATCCCCTAACTAGTAATAACTCTTTTTGCAATTTGGAAAATGCTTGATTGTAAAGTATATACATTTCAACTATTTTATTGAAAGTCACCATAAACACTTTCCTCTACTAATCTGTGAAGATCATTTATGAAATCATGAATAAATTCCCCTGGAAGCTGAGCTATCTTCTATTAAATCATGATCTTCAGGAATTTTATAAGTTCTGACAGTGACATAATTGTCATAGGATTTCAGTCCCTCTTCAAAGTCATGATTTGGAGATGCCGGTGTTGGACTGGGGTGTACAAAGTTAAAAATCACACTGCACCAGGTTATAGTCCAACATGTTTATTTGGAAGCACTAGCTTTCAGAGTGCTGCTCCTTCATCAGGTGGTTGTTAATTCCATCTGATAACCACCTGATGAAGGAGTGACGCTCCGAAAGCTAGTGCTTCCAAATAAACCTGTTGGACTATAACCAGGTGCGGTGTGATTTTTAACTTTGAAGAGGGTGTACAATGTATTTGTTATTTCTTTCAGCCTGTGATGAGTTAACATTATCAGTTACACTGTCAATTTTATTCAGAAGCATATTTACTCAGTCTGCTTCTGATTTCTGTTTGACTCCTCTCTGAAATTAAGTTTATTTAGTGATAATGGCTCAGATTTTTCAATTAGCACTGGACCAGAATTAACTCACGATAGTCAACTTTAAGATTATCCACTTGCATGTTAGTGATTTTATCAGCGAGAGTTTTGAGCCTAGCTTCTCTCAACTGTATCCATCAGAGAAAACCATGGAGAAATCCATTCAGATTAAGAGCAATAGCATTACAGATAGGAATCTTGACCTTGGTTCAGATGGCCTCTGGTCATTAGGAGATATTGTGGTGCAAAGTGGCACCCGGCTTGAAGAGGAGCCACATATAGGCCCCTCAGCAGTTTCCTGTCAGGGTTCTGCAGAGGTGCCTGGCTCTTCACCTCCATGCTGCCAAACCTTGGGAGGTGTTAGCCAAGTGGTATTATTGCTAGACTATTAAACCAGTAATTCAGGTAGTGTTCTAGGGATCTGGGTTTGAATCCTGCCATGGCAGATTGTGGAATTTGAATTCAATAATAATCTGGAATTAAGAATCTACCGATGACTATGAAACCATTGTCGATTGGTGGAAAAAATCCATCTGAATCATGAATGTCCTTCAGGGAAGCAAATCTGCCATCTGCACCTGGTCTGGCCGACATGTGACTCCAGACCCACAGCAATGTAGTTGACTCAACTGCCCTCTGAAATGGCCTAGCAAACTACTCAATTCTAAGGCAACTAAGGACGGGCAATAAATGCTGGCCAGCTAGTGATGCACATGTCTCATGTCACACGAGTGAATGAACAAAAACCTTCTCTGACCCTTGGATGTTCAAGCTGGGGAAGGCTAATTTGCAACCCTCAAAGTGTCTGACCTGTCTAGACACAAATGCTCCCAGGTTGCACTGCCAAGTCTCCAGGACAAAGATCCACCCTAGCTATGAACCAAGGAGAACATCTTGACACACTGGGAAGTAGAAATAAAAGAAAACTTATTGGGGGCTCTTTGGTGGCATGTGTGAAGAAGGCTATGTTAAGTGCAATATGTAAATACATTTTGTTGAGACTTCAAGTGTCATGAATCTGTTCTTCAGTGTCTTTGTCTCAGGGCTCAACATTTTATCAAACCACCTGGCAACACTTCATGGCCACACAAGAGGCTTTATGCATTGAGGCTTGTGCATAGAAAATATTACATCATCTACAAGGTTGGTGCAAGTAACATTCATCAGAGCAGTCGTTCGTAGAGTGTTGTGAGCTGGCATTCCTACATAAAACAAATTGTAATAAATTTTGACACATGCCCTATTGTACGACAGAGCCATCCAGACAGAGGAATATTTATTTAAAGAGTCCAATGGACTGTTTCACAACATGTTGTATGGCAGCAGTGCTTTTGTTATGCGACTGCTATCCATCTGACTGTGGGCTACGTGACAGAGTTACACAGTAGGAGACATTATAATTGCCTTCTCCTCCAGCATTTAAGCTGGAGGTTTAAATGGTCATAATCATGATCAGCTTCATAGTCAATGACAATGCTATCCTAACGTACACTGAATTGAGAGTTGGAACTGAAGCAGATGACAGAAATTGGTGAGGACACAATTACTGAAGTGTAAAGGTCTGACACATTGTACCTCGCTGAAGTAAGATTGAATTGTTCCCTTATCAACCTGGGTGTTGTATTGCTTCCTGCTGAGAGTCCAGCTCCCTCTCTCTTTATTCTTTATTCACCAAGCAATACCAAATGTCTTTAGAATTTCATCAAGAATCAATGAAAATCAATCAGCAACTATGAGTAGTTGGTGATCCCTTTAAATAACCCAGGTAGGAAGTTCCTCACTACAGGGTTAATATTCAGCCACACAGTATTAACAAAGAATGTTAAGTGCAATGTTGAGCTCTAAAAATGTCAGTCTGGGAGTCAAGCCAGCATGACCAACTGAAGAAAAAACACATTTTCCCCAAAGTGAATTCTTTGGTACACATTCCCCGCACATGTCCCCTGGAGCCAAATATTGATATTGAAGACAAAACAACACTACATTCGTGAAAATCTAGTTGCTACAAGTTTAATTTTGTGGTCAAATTGATTGTGATGATGCAATCACCAGTGTGTGAATATCAACAAATATACTTAATATTTGTTAAAAAAAATTGCACCTGCACTAAACATCATATTACCTTGCAATTCTACCAACTGGAGTTTTCTACTGACTGGATTATCAGAAATTTCCCTAAACGAATTTAACCAACTGGAAGCAATCAAGAAGTAATCCAGAACCTATGATTCCCAGGGCATCTCGGTGAATCGAGGCAATGGTAATACCCTCTTTTGTAATGATCTTATCATGTTTAATTTTCTAATGCTTGAATTATATACCCTTTTCTGCATTATGGAATTCAATAACGAAGGGAAAAGCTCACCCCTACCCATCTCTATGTGATTTTTTTCAGGGTAGTGCCCTACCTTCAGTTAGTTCATCACTGACTTGTCTTCAGAAGAAGGAATGTTTGCTGATGTTTGATGTTCAGCACTATTCATGACTTCTCAGACTCATGTATCAGTCAGACCTGAACAATATCAAGTGGCAAGTAATATTCATGACACAAGTGTCTATCAATGACATCTCCAACAAGAGATAATCTAACTATCGATCTTGATGTTCAATGGCATTACCATCATTGAGTATTATGTATTCACATCCTGTGTGTTAACATAGACCAGAAACTGAACTAGAACAGCCTTATAAATAATGTAAACACAGATAATGATGGAGAAAAAAAATCAGCAAGTCTAGCAACATCTGTGGATAGAGAAATAGAGTTAATGTTTCATGTCTGGTATGAGTCTTCTTCAGACCATTGTAAATACAGCAACTACAAGAGTTGGTCAAAGATTGGGAATTCTGCAGTAACTTAATTCCTGACTCTGAACAGTAGCTGATAGGCAGCAGTAGGATTCCTTGTCCATATTTGACCTGATTTCATGAGACATCATGGAATCTAGTGTCAATGTTGAAGACTCCTAGAGCAATCTCCTCCTGACTATAAACCACTGCACTGACAACTGGTGCTGCTACAGCTGGTGGATCTGTGCTGCTGGTGGGATAGGATATATCTGGGAATATGATGGCAATACCTGAGAGATTGTCAGCAGAAGTATTATTCCATGAGAATGATTATAATAGGCTGTTGTTTGAATAGTTGATGAGAAAGTTCTCTCAATCTTGGCACAAGCCCTTAGAAATAGAAATAAGGTGAACTTTGGAGGATCAAAAGGGTTATGTAGGGCATTGTAGTTTCCACTGTACTTGTTGATGCCAGGTAGTCTGTGTGGCTTAATTTCATTTTAGATTACTTGCACCTTTCAATATGATTGTATCACTGTGAGATCTACCTGGTTTTCTGCTTAAAGATGTGCTGAAAAATAATCTTTGATACTTATACTATTTCCTGATGATATTGCACAGCACAGATCTAATTTATGCTTATGAACAATGTCACAACCGTAAAGTCATGTAATCAAAAATAAGTACAAATACATTTACATCCCTCCCAATATTATTAAAGTTCCAGCATCCAAAGTATTTTGCTTCTATGTCACTAAATGTTTTCCTGTCACTATTCATTCTCTAGTGCCATGATATCCCCATTTGGGGATATAGTGGTGTTGTATTAATAGACTGGTATAATTGGACTAATCATCCAGAAGCCTAGCCGAATGTTCTGGGAACATGGATTAGAATCCCACCACAGCAGTTGGTGGAATTTGAATCGGTCCTCAACACCTCCTTGCCACCCAGATATTCTAATTTCATCTAGTCCCATTTGCCAGCATTTGGCCCATATCCCTCGAAAGCCTTCCAATCATATACTTATCCAGACACCTTTTAAATATTGTAATTGGACTAGCCCCCACTATCCTCTGAGAAAAAGTTGCCCCATAGGTCCCTTTTAAATCTTTTCCCTCTTGCCTTGAATCTATGCCCTCTAGTTTTTGACTCCCCCACATAAGGGGGAAGGACCTTGACTATTCACTCTATTCATGCCACTCATAATTTTATAAACTTGTTAAAGTCACCCCTCAGGCTCTGTTGCTTGAGGAAGAATAGCCCCAACCTATTCAGCCTCCCCTTATAGCTCAAACTGCCCCCCCCACCAGTCCCGATGACATTCTTGCAAATCTTTTCTGAACCCTTTCAAGTGTAACAACATCTTTCCGGGAACAGGGAGATCAGAAATGAATGCAATATTCCAAAAATGGCCTAACTAATGACCTGTACAGCTGCAACATGACTTCCCAATTCCTATACTCAATGCACTGATCAAAAAAGGCAAGTGTACCATACATCTTCACTACCCTGTCTACATGCGACTCCACTTTCAAGAAACTATGAACCTGCACTTCAAGGTGTCTTTGTTCAGCAACATTATCCAGGACCTTACTATTAACTGTACAAGTCCTGCTCTGATTTGTCTTACCAAAACCTAGCACCTTACATCTATCTAGATGAAACTCCATCTCCCACTCCATCGGTCAATTCTGGGTAATCCAAGATGGAGGGCGGGAGAAGATTGTGGCTGTAAGAGCTGCTCATTTTTTGAGGCTTTTTTCCAGCGTTGGAGCTGATTTCTTGATTTCTTGGAGCAGTAATTACTGTTTTATAAGCTAGTGCATTGTTTTGGAACTTTTGAAAAAAAAAATCAAAACAATGGTACATTAAAGCAAGAGAGGGAGCAGGGACCACATGGGATATGAAAGCAAAGGAGCAGTGAACCTGCACAGCTAGCTGACCAGGCAGATAACTTTTACAGCTGACTGTCTCTGCTGTGCAGTTTCAAGTAGTTTCTCTGATGTATTTTGGAGAACTAAATCTGCCACCTTTACTCATTTTGATCTGGATATGACTAGTCTTGTAAAAAATTGGTTATTCTTTACTGACCTCTGAAATGGCCTAGTCTGCTACTAAGTTCAAGGGCATATAGGGATGGGCAACAAAGTGGAATCTAGCCAGGAACACTGACACCTTTGCAAAAAAAATAGAAAACCATTTTAATGAAGAAATTGTGACTTTTAGTCAAGAGTTCCTTTTTTTTTGGCTGCAGCTTTGTCAATAACAAGAATGGTTGCAGGTATTTTTGGACACATGATCCTTTTGCCTGTGACTAGTTGCAATTTTTCTACAACAAACACAACTTGCACAAAAATAAAACTTGAAAGCAAATTTAAAGGTAACAGAATAAGCCACACATTATCCTGAATCTAAGAGGCCTCACACAGGCATTAGTTAATTCATTAGCAATTAAATGTGGTCTAATGAAAACATGAGTAGCCTTGCTCCATATTTGCTGATAGCAAAAAGTTAATCAAACTCATTAACAGAAGTCTTTTAGATCATTTGTTAGCATCCTTACATTTGCATCATTATAACTTACACATTTTCAAATGACTTATGTTGCCAACACTTAGGGAAGAAGATGCGCTGAACAAAGCATTATAATGGTTCATTGGTAATTGTGTGTAATACATCTAAGCAAGACACAATCAATAAGAGTAAATGATTTATGTTGTGTTCACTATCTTTGTAAATATGGTAGATTAAATTTCATGCTGATAATAAATGGCTCATATCAATTGACCAACTGTTCTGTACAGATGTGTGGTATATCTGAAGCAGCCACGAACAACCACATTTACTTCTATTAATCACTATCATTATTACCATGTTAAAAATTACACAACACTAGGTTATAGTCCAACAGGTGTGATTTTTAACTTTGTGCACCCCAGTCCAACACCGGCATCTCCAAATCATTATTATCATTGTTAGCTGGAGTCAAACTAGAATCTGCTCATGAAGGTAAAGGCCCAAGAATCATCAGAAAGTGATCCTTAGACTCTGTTTTAAATTGTCAGTATGATTTGTGCTCTGTACTCAGCTTACTTAACTAATGAAATTAATTCTGTGGCTGCCAACAGCATAAGTAAGCCCCAGAAGATAGTCTGATGGAGGGAGGTCATTTATAACCAGCAGCAACTATCAGGGGTGTGGTGGACCAAGGAAGACCATTCCCGGTCCCTCTTGATCCATAAGTGTTTAAATTAAATAACCAACCTTTTTGGTAGCTTTTATTGCTCGGATATCTTCATGATAATTTAATTTGAGGTCCACTGAGGGAATCCAGTCTACCTGAGGGGCTGTATGATGACCAAAAGATCACAATCAGTTTAAGCAAAGGGCCTAATTCATGGTTAGTGCTTGCAGTGAAAGCCTGAAAAATGACTGGGCCAATTTAAGGTTGGATGGTTATCAGGTGTCTTTGGAGTGCAGAAGGTTAGAGTCCAAATTTGTTGTAATTTCTACCAATACATTACAAAATTACAGAGGTTTGTAGTCTGACCCAACTCTGTCTTCACTGTGCAATGACTCTTCAGTTACATGAAGCTCTGTAAACTTGGTACATTTTTGCTTCAGGACCGTGAAAATTCAGACTCAGAAATTCATGAGTCAATTCAGAAGCAGTCCATTAAAATTCACCATTGATGGTCAGAATCTTTTTTCCAGAGTCTAATATTAAGGGAGTCATAGAGTCATACAGATATACAGCATGGAAACAGACCCTTCGGTCCAACCCGTCCATGCCATCCAGATATCCCAACCCAATCTAGTCCCACCTGCCAGCACACGGCCCATATCCCTCTAAACCCTTTCACCTGGCAGCTCATTTCATACACGTATCACCCTCTGTGTGAAAAAGGTGCCCCTTAGGTCTCTTTTATACCTTTCCCCTATCCCCCCACACCTATACCCTCTAATTCTGGACTCCCTAACCCCAGGGAAAAGACCTTGTCTATTTACCCTATCCAAGCGTCTCATAATTTTGTAAACCTCTATAAGGGCACCCGTCAGCTCTGACACTCCAGGGAAAACAGCCCCAGCCTGTTCAGCCTCTCCCGATAGCTCAAATCCTCCAACTTTGGCAACATCCTTGTCAATCTTTTCTGAACCCTTTCAAGTTTCACAACATCTTTCCAATAGGAAGGAGACCAGAATTGCACACAATTTTCCAACAGTGACCTAATCAATGTCCTGTACAGCCACAACATGACCTCCCAATTCCTGTACTCAATACTCTGACCAATAAATGAAAGCATACCAAATGCTTTCTTCATTATCTAATCTACCTGTGACTCCACTTTCAAGGAGCTATGAACCTGCAATCCAAGGTTATCTGAATTAAACTCCATCTGCCACTTCTCTGCCCATTGACCCTCCGGTCAAGATCCTGTTGTAATCTGAGGTAACCCTCTTCACTGTCCACTACACCTCCAATTTTGGTGTCATCTGCAAACTTACTGACTGTACCTCTTATGCTCGCATCCAAATCAATTATGTAAATGACAAAAAGTAGAGGACCCAGCACCGAACCTTGTGGCACTCCACTGGTCACAGGCCTCCAGTCTGAAAAACAACCCTCCACCAGCACCCTCTGTCTTCTACCTTTGAGCCAGTTCTGTATCCAAATGGCTAGTTCTCCCTGTATTCAGTGAGATCGAACCTGGCTAATCAGTCTCCCATGGGAAACCTTGTCAAACGCCTTACTGAAGTCCATATAGATCACATCTACCGCTCTGCCTTCATCAATCCTCATTGTTGCTTTCTCAAAAATCTCAATCAAGTTTGAGAGACATAATTTCCCACACACAAAGCCATGTTGACTATCCCTAATCAGTCTCTGCCTTTCCAAATACACGTACATCCTGTCCCTCAGGATTCCCTCCAACAACTTGCCCACCACCAACATTAGGCTCACTGGCCTATAGTTCCCTGGCTTGTCCTTACCACCCTTCTTAAACAGTGGCACCACGTTAGTCAACCTCCAGTCTTCCAGCACCTCACCTGTGACTATCAATCATATAAATATCTCAGGAAGTGGCCCAGCAATCACTTCCCTAGCTTCCCACAGTTCTAGGGTACACCTGATCAGGTCCTGGGGATTTATCCACCTTTATGTGTTTCAAGACATCCAGCACTTCCTCCTCTGTAATTTGGACATTTTTCAAGATGTCACCATCTATTTCCCTACAGTCTACATCTTCCATATCCTTTTCCACAGTAAATACTGATGCAAAATATACGGTTAGTTTCTCCCCCATTTTCTGCAGCTCCACACAAAGGCTGCCTTGCTGATCTTTGAGGGGCTCTATTTTCTCCCTGGTTACCCTTTTTTTTTTAAAAAGATTAGATTAGATTCCCTACAGTGTGGAAACAGGCCCTTTAGCCCAACCAGCAACACTGACCGTCCGAAGAGAAACCCACCCAGACCTATTTTCCTCTGACTAATGCACCCAGCACTATGGGCAATTTAGTATGGCCAATTCACCTCACCTGCACATCTTTAGACTGTGGGAGGAAACTGGAGCACCCAGAGGAAACCCACACAGACACAGGGAGAACATGCAAACTCCACACAGACAGTCGCCCGAGGCTGGAAGCAAACCTGGGACCCTGGTGCTGTGAGGCAGCAGTGCTAACCACTGAGCCACTGTGTCGCCTGTGTCCTTAATGTAATTGCAAAAACCCTTTGGATTCTCCAATATTCTATTTGCCAAAGCTATCTCATGTCCTCTCTTTGCCCTCCTGATTTCCCTCGTAAGTATACTCCTACTTCCTTTATACTCTAAGGATTTACTCGATCTATCCTGTCTATACCTGACATATGCATCCTTCTTTTTCTTAACCAAACCCTCAATTTCTTTACTCATCCAGCAATCCTGATACCTACCAGCCTTTCCTTTCACCCTAACTGGAATATATTTTCTCAGAATTCTCATTATCTCATTTCTGAAGGCTTCCCATTTTCCAGCCATCCCTTTACCTGCGAACATCTGCCGCCAATCAGCTTTCTAAAGTTCTTACCTAATACCGTCAAAATTGACCTTTCTCCAATTTAGAACTTCACCTGTTAAATCTGGTCTATCCTTTTCCATCACTACTTTAAATCTTATAGAAGTATGGTTACTGGCCCCAAAGTGCTCCCCCACTGACACCTCAGTCACCTGCCCTGACTTATTTCCCAAGAGTAGGTCAAATTTTGCACCTTGTCTAGTAAGTACATCCGCACACTGAATCAGAAAATTTTCTTATACACACTTAACAAATTTGTCTCCATCTAAAACCTTAACACTATGGCAGTTCCAGTCTATGTTTGGAAAGTTAAAATCCCCTACCATAGCCATCCTATTATTCTTACAGATAGCTGAGATCTCCTTATAAGTTTGTTTCTCAATTTCCCTCTGACTATTAGGGGGTCTATAATACAATCCCAATAAGGTGATCATCCCTTTCTTATTTCTCAATTCCACCCAAATAACTTCCCTGGATGTACTTCCAGGAATATCCTCCCTCAGCACAGCTGTAATACTATCCTTTATCAAAAACATTACTCCGCCTCCTCTCTTGCCTCCCTTTCTATCCTTCAACATTCAGCTGTCAGTCCTGCCCATCCCTGAGCCATGTTTCTGTAATTGCTATGATATCCCACTGCCATGTTTGTAACCAAGCCCTGAGTTCATCTGCCTTTCCTGTTAGGCCCCTTGCATTGAAATAAATGCAGTTTAATTAATTAGTCCTACCTCGTCCCTGCCTGCCCTGACTGTTTGACTCGCTTCTGTTCTCAACTGTACCAGTCTGAGATTGATCTCTTTCCTCACTATCTCCCTGGATCCCATACACCCCCCCCCCCCCCCCGCTCCACCCAACCATCCCGAGCAGCTCTAGCAAATTTCCCTGCCACTATATTAGTCCCCTTCCAATTTAGGTGCAATCCGTACTTCTTGTACAGGTCACCTCTACCCCAAAAGAGATTCCAATGATCCAAAAATACAAATCCTTCTCCCATACACCAGCTCCTCAGCCATGCATTCACCTACTCTATCCTCCTATTCCTGCCCTCACTAGCTCGTAGCACCGGGAGTAATCCAGATATTACTGCTCTTGAGGACCTCCTTTTTAACTTCCTGCCTAACTCTCTGTAATGTCCCTTCAGACTCTCAACCTTTCCCCTTCCTATGTTGTTGGTTACAATGTGGACAATGACCTCTTGCTGGCCCCTCTTCCCCTTGAGAACATTCTGCACCCTCTCTGAGACATCCTTGATCCTGGCACCAGGGAAGCAACACACTGTTGTGATTTTTCACTGCTGGCCACAGAAACGTCTGTCTATACCTTGGACTAGAGAATCCCCTAGCACAACTGACCTCTTGGAACCCAACGTACCCTTGTTGCATTATAGCCAGTCTCAATACCAGAACCTTGGATGTTCGTGCTACGTTCCCCGGAGAATCCATCCCCCCCCTACATTTTCCAAAACAGCATACTTATTTGAAATGGGTAGAACCACAAAAAACTCCTACACTGGCTGCCTACCTCTCTTACCTGGAGTTAGCCCATCTATGTGAATGTATCTGAGACTTTCCCCCCTTCCTATAACTGGCATCCATCACATACTGATACTGTTACAAATTCCTCATTGCTTCTAACTGTCTTTCTAACTGATCCATTCAATCTGATAAGATTCACAATCAATAGCATTTATTGCAGATATAATCTGCAGTAACCCTTAAGCTCTCTTTAAATTCCCACATCTGACCAGAAGCGCATATCACTCTACTAAAGGCCATTTTTGCTACTTCACAATCTACAAACCCAGAAAATAACACCATCTTATTCCTCTACAAACACTGCCCCAGGTTAAATTAATAGTTATGGCTTATATTTTAAGTTCAATCAAGAGACATATCTCCAAAAACATGTAATCAAGAAAGAACTCACTCTACCCACCTTGCAGACTTTCTGTAGGTCACACTTGAAACAACAATACACTTATCTGCTTCTGGGCTGTGAACTTCATCCAACAGTTCCTCCAAGATCAGTTGTGAATTTCACTGATTGTTAAGTTTCCCAGACCCACTCCAATGTCCAGTGATACATGAATTCAAACAGCAAAGGCGGTGTCAGTCTCTCTCTTTCTTTCTCTCTTTCTCTCTCTCTTTCTCTCTCTCTCTCTCTTTCTTCCTTTCTCTCTCTCGTTCTCTCTCTCTTTCTCTCTCTCTCTCTTTCTCTCTCTCTCTCTCTCTCTCTCTCCTGCACTGTCCTCACCATGTGCTTCCATTTTCTTCTCCCTTTTAAAACTGCTGTTGTCTTGGCTTTTTTCCCCCAAATTTCCAAAACAATGCAACACCATATAAAACATTAAATTACTGCTCCTGGAATTCATGGAAATCACCTCCAGCACCTAAAATACCTCAACAAAGGAACAGCTGTTACAGCCAGAAATTTTTCCCATCCTCCATCTTGGATTACCCAGAAACCTTGTATTTAAGGTGGGGGGTGGGGGTGGGGGTGGGGGTGGGGGTGGGGGGTGGGGGTGGGGGTGGGGGTGGGGGTGGGGGTGGGGGGTGGGGGGTGGGGGTGGGCATGGGAAAGTTCAAAGGAGATGTGAGGGGGCTAGTTTTTTCCACAGAGTGGTAGGAGTCTGAAATGCACTGCTGGGGTGGTGGTGGAGGCAGATATAATAGGAGTGTTTAAGGGACATTTAGATAAGCACATTAATATGCAAGAAATGGAAGGTTATGGACCAAGGGCAGACAGAAGGGATTAGTCTAATTTGTCATCATATCCAGCACAACATTATGGGCCAAAGGGCACATTCCTGTTCTATATTCTATGTTTTATGTTTTGATTATAGATAATATTATGATAATTACACTAAAAGAAGTTCTCCCATATTTTAGTTCTTTCTCATGGATTGCCAATATAGATGTAAAGGCAAGTGCAAGGTACAAAAGAGAGTTTCAATGTTCATAGTCTTTTTGGTGGGAGAGGAAATTGTGATTAGTTTTGCATATATCCTACTCTATAATTCTTTTGATCAAAATATTTTTAAAAATTGAGACTAAGCGGAGCATTAATAGATTCTTACAGAATACAAGTTCTCATCCATTGAAAATCCTAATGTTGCTTACATATCTTGTGACATCTAACTGCACGTTCTTTTGATAATTTAAGGTCATTAAATAAGGGGAGTTCCTTTAATGTCCCTCACTGACAGAATTTAAGTTCAAGTTGTCATCAGTTGAAAGATCTCCTCCATTATATCGACACCATTGCCAATAGCAATCAAGTTAATGACGGTCTTCAAGCTTTATGTCTGTACTACCTACATGAACATCATTGATGTCAACAGTAACTGTCAATATTGGTCCAAAGGTGCACTGGATCAAAAACTGATATATTACTAGACTTAGCAGATTTCCCACTGAATGGAAAGGGCAATTTGACATAGTTATCCACATTCATTTTATTATCATTTCCCAAAGTACAGGGAATTGTTAATAGTATTGACACGGTAATTTTAGCCAAAGGCTTATACTCATCCTCTTTCACCACCATTTGTACCTCCTCATCCATGCATGCAACTCAAGCCCACTCATTGAATGCTGAAGAAAATGTGCAGCAGTATTTTTCCCAGTTGAAGAAAGCCCAAATGCTATGAGATGTGATCTTAGTGATCAGGCATTGATTTATTGGGGGCAACCTTGAAAAATGCAAAAAATATTAGATTGCTGGTTGGGAGAGACAACTTTGAACATATAATGTACCCAATTTATTGTATGGTGCATTCTGTGATTGCAAAAGTTTTTGTGTGCCTGTGAGGGATGATGGATGCGAGATACAGCATGACCAGAATGGTAATAGACCTGTATGTTTTGAAGACCTCCAAGTTTGATTCAGGTTAAGATGTGTGACAATGCTGTCACTATAACAAGGTTATTTTGTCTGTGGATTTTTTTTAAAGGAGTTTGTAGGAACAAAGTGTCCGAAGAGCCTAGTTTAACAATAGAAAGGGAGTTCTAACAGTTGTCCCAGTTCAGGCTTTCAATTTTTTTTTATCTGTAGAAGTCACAAGAATCCAGAACACTTGCAAGTTTTAGTAAGGGATTCCTTTGACTTTCTCTGAAATCTTCTCTGGATGTTGTTTTCTCCTGCCTGTAAGAATCTACTTGGGGTAAATGTAGGGGAATGGGTCTGGGTGGGTTGCGCTTCGGCGGGTCTGTGTGGGCTTGTTGGGCCGAAGGGCCTGTTTCCACACTGTAAGTAATCTAATCTATGTTTAAATTTACCTTTTTGTCAAGGGTTCTGTTTATGGGATGTTACTATATTGGAACAGTTAATTGGTAACAGTATTGGGTCAATTAATTTTTTCAGTAGTTAAATTATTCTAAATTTGGTTTTCTTTTGCTCGTGTTTCAACTGTAGTATTTAAATAAATTTGGTTTTGCATAAAACCAATAGTTAGACCAGTTGCATCACACCTAGAACATCCATTTCACTCCTGCCTTTCAAATAAAATAAAGTTTCAAGTTACCTTCTTGAAATATTTTGAGGAGGGTCTGGCCTCGTCAATAACAAATGCCCAGCATTGAACTTGATCACCTTCTGTTGCTGTCTGGCAGTTTCTTCTGAATTATAAAATCACTGTAGTTCATGAAGATGCCATTTGGCATTGGCCCTCTGAAGAGCATCCAACCCAGACCCTTATTCCACAGTGGCTAATCCACAAATCTCTGGATACTATGGTGCAATTTAGCAAAGACAATCCACCTAACATGCACATATTTAGACTATAGGAAGCAACCAGAGCACCTGGAAAAAGCCCATGCAAACACAGGGAGAATTAGCAAACTCCATGTTATCTGAGGCTGGAATTGAACTGGGTCCCTGTTGCTGTGATGCAATAGTGCTAACCACTGTGCCACCCTATGGGAATGGTGTCCTGGAGGGTCAAACACAGCATTGCTCTTCACATCTTTCCTATGAAATGTGTATTACATTTTCAGAGACTTCATTTCACAACTTCATGTTTTATTGTCATTCACATTTTACTTGGCCAATTTTCTCTGCATTCTGAAATGATTTTATTTGAATGTTTGGCCATTGCTATTTAAGTGGCTTCTTCCACTTAAATTGCTCCTTAGCTTTAGTGTAGAGGAAATTCATAAGACTGTGTGCTTTCATGTACACTTTAGAAAATGAGGTCACATTGTTGAAATTGTTGAATCCCAGGAGTTAGTATGCTGTCAGTCATAATCAGCTTGGGCAAGCATAAAATCTAGATTATTGTTTTGTTGCCTACACAGCAACATCTCAAAATTTACCCTTATGTCTTTGAAAAAATTATTTGAATATTAGAAACAGAGATGAGGAAATATTTTTTTTCTCAGAAGGTTGTGAATCTTTGGAATTCTCTTCCTCAAAAAGCAGTGGATGTAAATATTTAAATATTTTTATGACAGAGGTAGATACATTCTTCATTTCCAAGGGGCAAAGGATGATCAGGGAATTGTAGGAATGTAGAGTTGAGGTTAAAACCAAATTAAACATGATCTTATTGAATGATGGAGCAGGATCGAAGGGCTGATGGCCTACTGTTGTTTCTTGTTTGTATGCTCATGTGTAGTATTCATTAAAAATATCATAAACAAGCTTATATAACAAGTTTTACAAATTATAAATTATTTTGAATTACACTGACTTCTTTATGTTGGTAAACATCGTAATTTTACATAAAGCAGGAATCATAAAGCAATTAAAGAAACATCCTGTAAATCTGTTTTCATTTTAATAGCTTGGAGTGAGCTAGTAGTTAAGACATCTGGAGGAGTTCCTGTTCTTCTACAAATAATTTAATATCATCTTTAGCATCAACCAAGACCAACAACTGTGAGTTGCTGTCTTATCCAACATCAACATTCATTTGATACCACACTCTCCAGTAAACTGAAATATTGTGCTCAATTGCTGGCGTAGAGTTTGAACTATTAACAGGCTCAAAATGTAATTTATGATCACCGGTCTAAAAATAAATCATCACGGAGTTGGGTTTGTATGATTTGCCCTTCTATATATTCAATAGATCAGCATCTCCTGCCACTTACATTTTAGTGAACAAGTGAACACTTGCAATAGTTAGTAAGGGGGGAGTGGCGGTGGATAGCGGGGAACTTGTCTTGATGAGGTCATTTTTGAATTCAGGGATTATGATTTATGATTTGCTTACATCCAGTCAAGTTGAGGCAGACCAGCAGACAAACTCCACGTTTCCTGCTCATCAACCTAATTAAAATGCAAAGCTCATGCAGCATGTACTGCTGATTAGCTACATGTTCAATAGTACACACACTGGCACAATGTAAGTTTTGCTGGAACTTCCAAATAACAGCCTACTTTTTAAAATTAGAATTAGAATCGCTACAGTGTGGAAACAGGTCCTTCAGTCCAACAAGACCACACTGATCCTCTAAAGAATAATCCATCCCCCTACATTTACCCCTGACTAATAGCCTACACAATGGGCAATTTTAGCATGGTTAATTCACCCAACCTGCACATCTTTGGATTGTGGGAGGAAACTAGAGTACCTGGAGGAAATCCACACAGACACAGGGAGAATGTGCAAACTCCACACAGACAGTCACCCTGAGGCTGGAATTGAACCAGGGTCCCTAGCACCGTGAGGCAGCAGTGCTAACCACTGAGCCACATGCCACCCCAAAAAGGGGAAGATTGTACGTAGGATAAAGCATTTTCTGAAGTGGTTTCAAGATGGTTAGTGTAGCAACAAGCTTAGTAGAAAGCTTCTAAATACATTGATAAAGCACTACAAAGCATTGTCCAGGAAATTGAAATGCTATGACATGTTTTTGCAGAGGACCAGGAGACCCTTAGGATCCATCTGGCAAAGAGAATGAAGACGAATAGTCACAGAAGTGAATTTTCAAAATCTGGACCCAAAGATATGGTTTCTATGAAGGAAAAATTTCAATAAACATACATGAGTGTTCAAAGTTAATGAATGAATCTTTAAATGATGTCTCCAAACTGCTTCACCACCAACATCCCCATGGTGTAATGCTTCACAGCCCAATCACTAACCCATTAGCAGTCTGGACATTCAGATTGTCCTCCTCACTCTTGCCAATGCCACCAGCCTCTCATATATCTTTCACTTCCTACACAACATCCAGCTATTCAGCTGTAGCAAGCACATCACTCAACCTGTTGTACTCCTCATATTATTTCCTCTTTCTTGCAGGTTATGCAATATCGCAATGAGCAACAGTGAACCAGTTGTGATATAAAATGGCTGTATAGCAAATTGTGGTCAAGAATTGTCATAGGAACCCTACAGTGCAGAAGCAGGCCATTCAGCCCATCCACACTGACCATCTGAAGAGCATTCCACCCAGACCCAGAGCCATACCCTATACTTCCCATGACTTAATCCATCTAGCCAGCACATCCCTTGACACTGTGGATAATTTAGGATGCTAATCCACTTAATCTGCACACGTTCGGACTGTGGGAGGAAACCAGGTGACCCAGAGGAATCCCATGGGGGCACAGGGAGAACACACAAACTCAATACAGACAGTCACCCAAGGGTCAAATCAAACCCAGGTCCCTGGTGATGTGAGGCAGTTGTGCTAACCACTGAGCCATTGTGCCACTTCATACTTGGGGCAATGGCCCAGGGACTTGCTCAATGGAACACATTGTTGCCGTACTGCTGCAGAATGAGAGTATTCACATTCACAGTATCTTCTTGAGTCAATGCCTCTTGTTGTGTTTCACCAGTCATCCTAGCCTACTGTCATTCACGCAAGTGTGGTGCACTCCATAACATAGTAATCAAGGCCCAGAACTGCCTGCAGATGACTGAAAGGCATCTGGGGTCAACACAACTGCCTGATGGATTTTATTTGAAGATTTTATCCAAGATGATGATGATGCATAGCAGAAATATGAGAAGGTTGGGCAATGTGGAGTAATGCTTATGTAAGGATGAAACTTCTGGGAGACCAGATTAACCAGTCATAGACAGCCTGTCCAGACTGTAGGATATTCTGGATGCTTTCTCTTTTCTGCTTCCTTCTTTCCTCCTCCTCCTTTCCTACCAGCAGCACTAACATAATGAAGAGGACATTGAACAGACTGCAATTTGCAGATAGCATGAAGATTAACATCACTTGTCAATGTTCTTGTGATGTAAATTACATTATACTGCTGATTAGTTTACATTCTTATTAAAATTTATTTTGGATTTTTTGTTTTATTGGCTTTGATGTTGATTTAAATTCTAAAAAATGGCAATCAGCAACAGGATGATAACACTTTATATTTCTTTGAACTGTGTGCTACTGACACCATAATACGCTTGCATAAATTAGTGTTAATATTTCAAAGACTGGCTCTGAGGCAAAACATGGAAAGAATTTACATGTGATCTTTATAGGGAATTAAATCTATAAAATAAAATATATTATGGTCTCTTTAATGCATATAACAGTAGCAAATACTCTAAATTGAAACACAAATAAATTCTTCTGACACTTGACGTCAGTTTCAGAATTTCCAGTTTGCAGGCATCAACCACCTCCTCACTACAATGGGAATAAAATCCCTTTATATGTCTATCCTGGATCAGGATGGTCTTAGGTCTCTCCAGAAAGAATGTCTGAATCATTCCCATCCACCACTACCCTCCTCTGCTTGGTTGAAATGTTCCTCAGATTGAACAACTTCTCCTTTAACTCCTCTCAATTTCTTCAGATCAGAGGTGTGGCCATGGATACCCGCATTGGCCCCAGCTATATATGTCTCTTTGTAGGGTGTATGGAACATTCCTTGTTCCAATTCTACTTGGATCCATCCCGGCAACTCTTTCTCCACTACATTGATGACATCATTGATGCTGATCCAGCATTGGAAATATTTATCAGTTTTGTTTCCAATTTCTACCTTGTCCTCACCTTCACCTGTTCCAACTCTGACTCCTCCCTTTGCTTCCTCAACATCTGTTTCAATTTTTGAGGATAGGCTGGCCACCAATATTCATTTAGACCCACCAAATCCCACAGTTACCACAGTTTTGTCATCACACCCTGCTTCCTGTAAAGACTCCATTTCATTCTCACAGTTTCTCTGCCTCTATCACATCTGTTCTGACGATATCACCTTCCACAGGGGAACCTCAGAAATGTCCACCATTTTTCTCAACCAAGGATTCCTCAACACTATGATTGATAGGACCCTCAGTTGTGTCCAACTCATTTCCCGCACTTCTCCAACGACCCCCCGCCCCCTCACCCCACCCCCCACCCCACCCTCCACAACACTGCTGGGGTCCACCTGGTTTTTGCTCTCCTCCTCAGTGCAAGCCAGAAGAACAGCATCATATTTTTGACTTGGGGAACCTGCAACCTTTGGGACTCAATATCAATTTGAATAATTTTAGAACCTGAACATCTTTCTCCATTTCCTTTACCCATCCCTGCACACTTTGGTCCTATCATGACATGGTCTGCTTTCCACATAGCCAACTCATTTTTACCTACCTATTGTCCCCAAAATCAACTTTCTTTCCTCCTTGGCTTACCATAATCCATCAATTTGTTTGCCCAACTGTCTTTCTTTCTCTCTGGTCTATGTCTCATCTATTCACTCCTCTATCCGGATATCAAACAATGATGAGTCAGAATACACAACGGAGATAGATATGCCAGGTGTCGAGATGCAGTGATAACAATCTCTCCCTCAATGTCAGTAAAATTTAAGAATTAATCATTGACCTCAGGAAGGAAGGTGGAGGACATGTTCTTATCTGCATCAATAGAGCTAAGTTAGAGAGCTTCGAGAGTGTCAAGTTCCTAAGACTGACGATAACCAACAATCTGTCCTGCACCTCCCACATAGATGCAATGGTCAATGCCTCTTCTTCCTTAGGTAGGTTAGGAAATTTAGCATATCCGTAAAGACCCTCATCATATTTTACAGATTCACCATAAAAGCTATTCTATTTAGGTGCATAACAGCTTGGTACGGCAACTGCTCTACCTAGGACTGCAAGAAACTACAGAAGGTTATGTACACAGTCCAGACCATCACGAAAGCTAACCTCCCATCCATGGACTCCATTTACACTTCTCTTTGCCACAGAAAGGATGGCAACATCATCAAAGAACTCTCCCACTCCGATAATACTGTCTTCCAACCTTTTCTGTCAGGCAGAATATACAAATGCTTAAACACACATAGCAATGGGTTCAAGAACAGCTTCTTCCTTGCTGTTATTAGACTGCTGAATGGATCTCTTTAATTTCAAATCTACCATTGATCTTGCTTTTGTGCACCTGCTGTGCAACTGTAACCTCGTATGCCATGCTCCGTCTAAACACCCTATGATTTGTATGTCCTTAAATGTTATGATTTTCCCATATTGCAAAACAAAACTTTTTCACTGTACCTAGATACATGTGAAAACAATAAATCAAATCAAAAATCAAATCAAGTCAATACATATACATTACATTGTCTCTAAGCTTGTAAACATTCACTACTACAGTCCTTTTCTTTTCCCACCACTGAATCCCTCCATCATCCTTCATTGAAATCACGACAAAGTGTTGGCGATTATATTCTCTTGTCCTGTCATATGTGTAATTTTCAAATTGAATGGCTGCAATGATAAGTTCCATCTAAACAGTGTGGTATTTTTAACCTAAGTTTTTTTTTAGAAACTTTAAGGGGTTATGATCAACCTATGCAATTGTCTCAGTACATTACCGGCAATATAAATGTGGAAATGTTGCAATGCCCACACCAATCTCAAAGCCTTCTTAATCCTAGAATATTTCAATTAATGATTATTCAATTTTCTGGAAAAATATCCAATAGGTCTTTCCACCTTCTCGTCTTCTTGCAAAAGGACAGCGCTGACATCCACATCACTCACATTCATAACCTCTTTAAATGGTTTTGTGTAATTCGATGTGGTTAACACTCAGGCAGTGGTTTACACAGATTTCAGGCATTTGAAACCTGCTGACATCCCTCCATCTACTGAAATTTTCTGCACTTCTTCAAGTAGTCAGTCAGTATATTTCATTACAAACTTTTGATAAAAACTACTTAGTCCCTGGAATTATAATACTTCCCTGTCGATGGTGTGGGAAACCGCTACATTTGTTTTCACATTCTATGGGGCCATTTATCCACATCCAATAACATGGCCCAGGAATGCAACTTGCACTTTTGCGAACTCACTCTTAGCTAGGTTAATCACCATGCCTGCTTCTTGAAGCCGATTGAACAATTCCAATAGATGCTCCAAACGTTCCTTCCATGTGTGACTAAAAACGAGCAGATCATCGATGTATGCCACACAATTGGATAATCCTGAAATTACCTTACTGGTTAGTCTTTGAAATGTGGCTGGTGGATTTTTCATAACAAATGGCAAGAGTTTAAACCAGTACAGTTTATTCAGTGTTACAAAAGCTGAAATTTCCTTTTCTCTTTTGGATAAAGATATCTGCCGTTATCCTCTGAGTAAGCTTAACTTGGAAAGATAAGTTGCTTGCTCCACCTTCTCAATACAAACTTTCAAATATGGAGTAGAGTATGAATCAGACTTTGTAGCTGTATTGACTTTGTGATAGTCCACTCATAATCGTTGGGTACCATTTGGTTTTCATACCATTACTATGGGTGAGCTCCATTTGCTACAATTTAATTCAATTATATCTTTGAGCATGCATTCAATCTCTTTTAGAACCTGTGCCAACTTTAGCGAGTTAAGTTTATAAGAATATTGCTTAATTGGGACAGCATTGGAACTGAGTTGAAAAGTGTGACACTGGAAAAGCCCAACTAGTTAGGCAGCATCTGAGGGGTGGGTGAATTGATGTTTTGGGCATAAGCCCTTCATCAGGACTGTGGGGCTTATGCCCAAAATATTGATTATTCTACTCCTCGGATGCTGCCTGACCTGCTGTGCTTTTCCAGTGCCATACTTTTAGCTTCTGATCTCCAGCATCTGCAGTCCTCACTTTCTCCTTCTCATAGCATTGGAACCGCCCTTGGTTTTTTGCCATCCTGATGATCACCCAACTCTTCTCTGTCTTTGTAGGCCTTAATGATGGTGTGAATTGCTGAATGTGCTATCCATGAAATTCTGAGCATCATGGATGCTCCATAGTGAGTCCATCTGTAGCTCCAGACACTTCATGCTGCAAATCAGGAGCTGTAGCTGAACACACATCCTCTATATGTTGTCGCCATGGACACTGGAGGTGTCCCTGATTTCCCACATATTACAGGTGCAGCATTCTACAAGGCTGAGTTCTCTTGCTATTTTGAACCTCATTAACTAAATCAACATTAATGACTACAGACAGCAATCAGGAACTGATTATACAACTTTATCCACTCGTCACCAAACTCAGGTCTCGCACTCCTGTTAGCAGACTACAACCACAAAAAAAAAGTGCTTTATCTCTCTCCAGACACTATTTACTCAGTCTGCAAAGTTGATTCCTGAGTAGCCAAGCCTACATCTATGATCACCTTTTCCATTATAGTGACTGAGTCAACTTCTTGCAGAATCCTCCTTGGCCTTTTCTCACCAGCTCCCTCTATTTGATCAATATCCTACCATCCATCACAAAGTCAGAAGCTCAGATGTTGTGGATATCTGCAAAAAGTTCTGCAGTGTTCCTGACTTCTCTGATACTGAAGTAGTCCTTGTCCAAATGCAACAAGACTGAAATATATCCAAGTTTTGGCTGACAATTGTCAAGTAACATTTGTGATGATATATGTCTTTAAGATGGATTCATTCTGTCCTGTTTCTCTTGAAGAGGAGTGTTGTAAACCTGCTGATGAGGTGTCTGCTCCATGAAAGCAAAGTTAGATAGCTTTGGATATTTTTTAAAATTAGAGAAAAGAAGTGGTTGGAACCAGGCTCACAGAGACTCAGGGTTTCAGTTTTTCTTTCAATTGTTGAAGCTGGGGGTTTTGGAATTGAAGCTGCGAGATATTGCGCTCTCTCTCCTGCTGAAAAGGCTTGAGTTCTCTCTCGGCTGCTAGATTCATTCTGTTAGTGTTCCTTCTTCTAAACCTGAAGAGGTAGCAAGTGAGGGAGCTCTTTTTTGCTAAATTTACCTTTGCTGAAGGTTACTATTGAAATGCTATTAGATTGTAACAGTTGATAAGTCAGAGTTAAATAATATATTATTTTGTTAAATATTTTGATGGAGTTAAAGTTATGCCAATTATTTTTTGTTTGTATTTTAACTGTGGTGTAAGGGTAAAGTATGTTTTGATTAAAGCCTAGTGATTTGTTAAATCAAATCACATCTGGAATGCTGGACCTTTCATTTGCCTTCAAAAAGATAAAAGTGCTGTCTCCTTGGTTTGTTTTGATGGAGTTTGGTCTGGTCCATAACACATTTACGCCGTACACTGTAAAGTAATTACCATTTCCAACAAGAGAAAATCTAACAATTGCCACTTGATATTCAATGCCATGAGTATCATTAAAGCACCACCATCTACAATATAGGGGTTGCTATTTACCAGAAATTGAATTGGATTATCCATATAAATAACAGCAGAAATTTCCGGAGAAACTCAGCAGGTCTGGCAGGGCCTGCATTCTGAAGAATGATCACTGGACCCAAAATGTTAACTCTACTTTCTCTTCACCGAGAATGCTAGACCTACTGAGTTTCTCCAGCAATTTCTGTTTTTGTTTCAGATTTCCAGAATCTTCAGGTTTTTTAAAATTTCACTTTTAATAAGTAGGCTGTACCTGTGATACTTCTTTGGTCCTTAATGCTGAAAAGGACATTCAGTGTGTGTCCTGTCTATTATACTAGTTTTACTTATTTGTGGTTTTACAGTTGAAGAATTGAATGGACTTTATTTATCTTATCTCCTCTTAGAGTATAGTGTCTCTTCTTCAGAATGTTCTTCTGTAGATGCAGCGAGACATATTGAGTTTTTCCAACAGCTTCTGTCTTCGTTTTAGATCTTCAGTATTGCAATTCTTTATTTTAGTTCAGACATATAAATATCTTGCTAAATGAGCAGGCCAAAGGCTAGGAATCTGACAACAAGTAACTCACTTCCTGACTGTCCAAAGCCTGTTCACTATCTATAATGCATAGTTCAGACGTGTGATTTAATGCTCTCCATTTGCCGAAATGAGTGAAGCTCCAATAACACTAAAGAGACTTGACACCATCCAAGACAAAGCCTGTTTGAATGGCACCACATCTACTAACATTCACTCCACCCAATACTTTTGCACAATAGAGGCACTGTATGTCATCTACAAGATGTACTGCAGAAAACAGCTAGGTTCCTGAGATAGCACCTTCTAAACCTATGAACACTTGCTTCTAGAAGACAAGGGCAATGTTGTGGAGGGAGCCCTGACACCATATTTGAAGAAGACAAAGATCACTACCATTTAGCAGCAGAGTTATAATGGCCCTGTATCATGAAGGAGCATTCTCATGATCATTAAATATTCCTCCAGGACCTTTGCATAGTCTTTCTCCCAAAGGTAGCAAAATGTCAGACGGAAATCTATGGTAAACCTAACTAGCCTGAGATTTCTCTCTCAAGAGATAGTTGAGGTCACTAATCAGCTCCTCTAGACTAAAAGGAGCGTCTGGATGCCTGAAACCCCTAGGTTGACTTGTGGTGAGTCTTCCCCCATAATACTGTGAGTATAATCACTCAATAGTTTTAATGACATTTGGTGACCGCCAATGTCTTTAACTTTGGATGGGTTGCTGAGACATATGTGACGGTATTTGATGTGCTCTGTGGCATACTCAAACACAATTTGTCATTTAGCCCATATTTGAGCTGTATTATTTCTGATATTGGAGTATAAATTGTATATATAGTAAATAGTTTTACTTTTCTAACTTAGTACAACAGCTTTATTGTGTTTCTTCAAAACCATGGGGTTGTGTGGCTTTATATTAATCAAAAGTGCATGGAATTTCAGACTTTGTCAATTTTAAATAATAGAATTACTGGTTACTGGTCCTTAAAAAGATTACCTGAGTGCTGAGAAAAGCAGATGAAAAAGTTCTGCCTCATTTCTCTGAGATTCTATACCAGTGAAATTAAAAGATTTTAGTTTCTCCAGTCCTCACAACTTTCACCCTATTTACCATTATGCTCTTTAAATTCCCACGCAAACTCCCTGTTACCCACACTCCCTTGGCTCTTTATATTCTCATGCCAACTCATGCCCACTCACGCAAATTTATGTCAGCTCATATTTCCAAAACACCCATGCAAACTCATCCAGTATCCACTTTGAGAGGATCTCAGGAACCCTGTGGAAGTTAGATAAAAGAAAGTTCTCAAAATCTATTTTAAAACTTTATTTTTAAATTTCATATGCATAAAAAATGACATCCTTCACAGTCTATTCTATCCTTTTAAATCTCAAGTGATTTATCTCTTACAAAAATGTAAAAGAACCTCTATTCACACCACACGTCAAATACAACTGATCTTTTAATATCCTGTTTAAAATGGCATTAATCTATGGGCTCAGAAAAAGTCCTGCTGAGTTTTTGAAAATCCATTAAGCTTCATGAAGCGCCCTTAGAAAAATGTTAACAAACAGATATTGAAATTTCTAGAACAGTTTTTCTTAACATCTGTAGCCTATTATTGGAACCTATAATTAAGGAGGTTAGAGATTTCCTATAATATATATATAGAGGCTATTCCTTACCCTTCTTTATTCCAAGGAATATAAGCCTATTTCATACTAACCTAACTCTTGATGCTTGTTGACATTCCGATAATCCACACTGTATTCGTTGCAAGATCAGTTTTTCCTTCCTGAGGTACAGTTCCCTTAACTGGACGCTGTTCTCCAGAAGTGATCCAAACAAAACTCTGTATAGTTGTTACAGTTAACCTCCTTGCCTTGATATCCAAGCCCTCTGATTATAAAGGTTAATACACAATTAGCCTTTTTAATTATATTTTGTATCTGAAACATTTTTGTGTCCATCTATGTGGATATTAGGGATGGGTGGGTTAGGTCTTGTGGCTTCATTGGTGGCACCCTGGCCTCTTTGCCAAAAATGTTGTGTTCAGATCCTACGGTATGAGTTGTTGACCATAGAAGGAGTGTTCATGACATGGTCAAACTGATTGATAGTCAGCTTTTTATTCCTCCCAATATACCCAAGGCAGGAGATAAAAATAGGAAAGAGTCCTGGCCAGCAATGCTTACAGGAAATTGTGTTCTTCAAGTTATAACTAACTGTTTTTTCCTAAACAAAGTGAAATGTCTATGGTCTCTTGTGGACTGAGTCAAGAACAATAGTGTAAACCACAGAAATTAGAGTCAAATCATTCAGGAGTGAAATGAGGAAATGCTTTTACATTTACAGATATAGCAGAATTTGAAACTGTCTTCTGCAGATGGCAATTAGGTAGTAGGTAAGTTGTTAATTTTGGTGAGTCAGATTTTTATTAACCAACAATATTAAGAAACATGTGTTTGCAAGTCAAACATGATCTAATAGAATATTGGTGTACGCTTGAGGAGCTTAATGCCTGTTCCAGTTATTATGTTCCACTTCCAGGTTGGCTTTTTCTGATCGATTCAAATTTCTTTAATTGCTCAGTCACTTTCTCTGTAATAATAAATTCCAGTAATTTCTTCACAACAGATGTTGAACTAATAAGTCTTTAAGTTCCTGGTCTCAGTCTCGTTATTATTAAGTCTTGGATTTATATTTATAATTTTCCAAATTAAAGTGACAATTCATGAAGCAGGAGCACTTTGGCAGATTATTGCTGGAGAATTGATCATTTCTAACATTCAGTGGAAAATATCAGATTTTGGGAAATATTCAGTCTTTCATGCCATTATTTTTTCCAATATTATTTACTTGCTTACAACGTAATGAATAAAATTCCTGATTTGTTATTAGTTTTCATACAATGTAAGCCATGTCTTCCCCTGTGAAGTCTGACACAAAGTTCCCAATCTTCACAAGAAATCCTAGATTCAGTTTCATGGTCAGTAAACTAAGAAGAATGGGTTTCTCTCAGGTCAGAACATATTTACTAGTGTGAACAGATTGCCAGTTTTTGAATCTGTTTGGATTGCGAGGTTGGCTGCTTAATAGGAATTTGTACTGTTCACTATTCATCAATCCAGGTCAGCCAGAAGTAGCTGTTTATTTGTGACTGGGCACAGGCAGAACTACACTGCTTGGAATTCTAATTTCTTATATTAGGAATGTGTCAGCAAAAGTGTCATTAGAAGTATATCGAGCTTGAGAACTTTTAAAATATTGCTACAAACTATAGAAGGTGTGAACTTACAAACATAAGCATCCTATCAGACTTTATTATGCTTGGTATTGAATCAGGATCGATCACTCAAATCATGCAGACATTTCACATTGATGTGCATCTAAAACTGCTTCTCAATGACGTACAGTGCACCAGATTGAAGCCTATAACTTCATCGTTTATTTCCTTGAAAATGCCACTTTAACTTAAATATAGTTTTGTCTGTGCTTGATGCGCATTCCTTCATTTGGGGAAAAGCATTTTAAGAACTGTTTGCTGTTCATTAATTGAGCGTCAGCAGCGTTAAGTTGGCTGACAACTTTGTGAACATTATTGAAATAATGTTATTGCCTCACAGACTGATAATAAAACCATCATTAACGAAAGCTGAATGCTATTTAGATTGGTTTTGGAATAGGATTAGGAACATAGGAGCAGGAGTAAACCATTTGGCTCTTCAAAGTTGCTGATCTGGCTCTGGTCTCAGTTCCACTTTGCTATATGCACACCATAACTTTTGACCTCATTATCTATCAAACATCCAACTCAGCCTTCAAGCAATTTAACATCCAGCTTTCACTACTTCCTGTGGAAGAGAATTTCACACTCTTAAAACATTTTAAGAGAAAAACTTATTCTTTCCTTTGGCTTAAAAGGGAGACCTTTTTATGACAAAAACAGAGATTGTTGGAGAAACTCATCATAGTGATGTACAGCATAAAAACAGACACTTTGGTCCAACTCGTCCAAGCCGACCAGATATCCCAACCCAATCTAGTCCCACCTGCCAGCCCATATCCTTCCAAACCCTTCCTATTTGTATACCCAACGAGATGCAATTGTGCTAGCCTCCACCACTTCCTCTGACAGCTCATTCCACATACGCACCACCCTCTGCATGAAAAAGTTGTCCCTTAGATGTCTTTTATATCTATCCTCTCTCACCCTAAACCTATGCCCTCTAGTTCTGGACTCCCCTACTCGAGGGAAAAGACCTTGTCTATTTACCCTATCCATGCTCCGCATGATTTCATAAACCTCTATAAGTCACCCCTCAGCATCCGACGCTCCAGGGAAAACTGCCGTAGCCTATTCAACCTCTCCCTAAAGCTCAAATCCTCCCCCCCGACAACATCCTTGTAAATCTTTTCTGAACCCTTTCAAGTTTCACAACATCCTTCCAATAAGATGGTAACCAGAATTGCACACAATATTCCAAAAGTGGCTTAACAATGTCCTGTACAGCCGTAACATGACCTCCCAATTTCTGTACTCAATATTCTGACCAATAAAGGAAAGCATACCAAACATCTTCTTCACTATCCTATTTACCTGCAACTCTACTTTCAAAGAGCTATGAACCTGCACTCTAAGGTCTCTTTGTTCAGCAACACTCCCTAGGACTTTACCATTAAGTGTATAAGTCCTGCTAAGATTTGCTTTCCCAAAATCCATTATCTAGAATCTCACATTTGTCTAAATTAAACTCCATTTGCCACTCCTCAGCCCTTTGGCTCATCTGATCAAGATTGTAATCTGAGGTAACCTTCTTCGCTGTCCACTACACCTCCAATTTTGGTGTCATCTGCAAACTTACTAAAACCTACTAACTATACCTCTTAAGCTCACATCCAAATCATTTATATAAATGACGAAAAGTAGTAGACCTAGCACCAATCTTTGTGGCACTCCACTGGTCATAGGTCTCCAATCTGAAAAACAACCCTCCACCACCACCCTCTGTCTTCTACCTTTGAGCCAGTTCTGCATCCAAATGGTCAGTTCTCCCTTTATTCCATGAGATCTAACCTTTGAGAGCATCTGTGGAGAATAAGACAGAGTTAATGTTTTGAGTCCAATCACCCTTCTGTTTCTTCAATAATTTCTGATTTTGTTTCAGATATCCAACATCCACAGTTCTTTGTTTTATTTTAGACCATATTATTAAGTTCCCTAGTTTTACTTTCCCCCAACAAGAATAAAAAAAAAAGCCCTGATATCCACCAGTCACTTCAAGATCATACCTATTTCAATAAGGTCACCTCCCTTTCTTCTAAACTCAAAAGAATAGAAGCCAAATCTGTTCAATCTTTCTTCATTAGATGAAGCCTTAATCACAGGAATAATTTGAGTGAGTCTTCTCTGAACTGATTCAAAAGCAATTGTATCTTTTGCTAAATGAAGAAACCAAAACTGTGCACAAGACTCTGGATGTTGTTCTCACCAGCACAATATTCAGCCACTGTATAACTTCCTTATTTTCATATTTCATTTAACTTTTAGCAAATGATAACTCTCCATTTGCCTTCACAATCACCTGTTCTACGTGCAGTCTAACTTTGTGATTCATGTAACAGGATACCCAGATTTGTCTTTACCACTGAGTTCTGCAGCCTTTCTCCATTTACATAGTATTCTATTTTTCTATTCTTCTTGCTAAAATGGAAAAGTTCACATTTACTCTTGCTATACATCTGTCAAATTTTCCAACTCAAATTTTAAATCCCTTTGCAGATTCTCTTCCTCCTTTTGACAACTTACTTTCATCCTTATTTTTGTGCAATTGGCAAACATAGCTGCCATACTTTCAGTCCCCTTGCCTTCATCATTGTGACAGATTTTAAAGAGTTGAGGATCCAGTACTGATCTTTGTGGCAATCCATTAGTTACATCTTGCCAATCCAAAAAGATATCACTGTTTCCTGTCAGCTAACAAATTCTTTATCCATGCTAATATGTTACCCCTGCAGTGTATGCTTTTAACCTAAGCAGTACCTTTTGACATGACACCTTATCAAATACCTTTGCACATCTAAATGTACTGCAGCTATGTGTTCCTTTCTATTCACTGCCAAAAAAACTCATTATTTAAAAACAATATTTCTTTCACAGTGCCATGTTGTCTCTGCCTGATCATAGTGTGATTCCCATAAGTTCAGAAGACTGTGTGATATGTGATTAGGTTAACCGGCCCATTGAGTCTGCTATGCCATTTGATCATGGCAATATGTTTCTCTTGCCTTCTCCCTATAATGCTTGATTCCTTTACTATTCAAGAACCTATCTATCTCTGCCTTAAATACATTCAATGACTTGACATTCATAACCTTCAATGGCCATGAGTTCCACAGATTCACCATCCTCTGGCTGGAGAAATTGCTGCTCATCGCAGTTCTAAAGGATCATCCTTTCACTCTGAAGCTGTTCCCTCAGGCCTTGGGGATGCAGAGTCTTTGGGACTACTCAGCTTTTAAGTCCAGTAGGTTCCCGAGCACGTTTTCGCTGCTTACAGTGATGTTTTTAAGTTCATCTTCCCTAACACTTCTTGATTTTGAATTATATTTGGGGAGCTGTCTATGTTTTTAATTATGAAGAGCACATCTTTTTAGAATCACTGCCACTTCTTTATTTTCCATTATTGATTCCTCAGACTTAATCTCTAGAGGCCCAACATTGGCTTTAGTTTATCTTTTACTGTTCAAATAGCTTTAGAAACTCTTAATATACATTCTTATATTACTGACCAGGCTTCTTACATGCACTGCTTTTTCTCTTTAACTATATTTTTCATCATTCACATGTTACTCAATGATAGGCATCTTCTATTCATCTTTCTCATCAATCCATTTTGGACAATATTTCAAGGTTGGTGTATGACAGCTTCCAAATTCCTATATTTCTAAAGGCTCCAATAAATTCTGCTGAAGCCTAATCATGTACATCTGTCACTATTTGCCACAAAGGTGCATTGACAGAAGGGATTCTTATGGTGCAGAGCGAGTGTCCCTTCCTCTGCACCAGGAGGCTTGGGTTCAAGTCTCACCTGCTCCGGAGGTGTGTCATAACATTTCTAAATAGGATGATTAAAATATGTATTAGTACAAGTTGTTGGTTCATTTTAGAGGCTCTTGTGGCATAGTGGTAGTATCCCTGCCTCTAAGACAGAAAGCTTGGGTTCCAGTCATAACTGCTTCAGAGGTTTATAATGGTAAAATCTGCTAGCTGTCCACAAACAAAGGATATGGTGTAAGAGAGAAATAATAATAAGAAAAAGCCAACTATCAAGCGTATGTAGTGATTGGAACCAGGTAGAACTTGTTGACTATGAGGTCCCTGATTGGGTTTAACCTGGGCCAATCAGGAAACCCTGGCTGACCAATATTAACTAGGAATTTAGAATCTCCTCAGTTCAGGGAACTGACTCTGAGCTGGCTTGCCACAGCCAGTGTACCATACACAAGGAAATAAAGGACGACTTGGTGACAGGATACTGGCTTCTGTGCAGATATTTCAAGTGGACAAGATGAAGAGCACAAAAAGATAATTGGCATCACAGAGAGGAGCAGATGAGGTAACCACCCGAGACAGGTAGTCAACATCATTGAGGGGAGCAGATGGGAAACACAACCTGTGTCAAACAAATTTGAGCTAGATTGATTGGATCTGATTGGAATTGGTTCATACTCACGTACAAGAAAAAGAACTTGCTGTTTGTCAAGTCTCTGGTAAATGATTAAGGTATTTTCTACTTGTTCATTTTAGCAAAGTACAGAAGCTAGTGTTAGAGTTACTCAAGTATGTAAAAGGCAACAAAAGTAAATAAAGTTACAGTTACTTTAAAGCATGTTAGTTCAGGTAATGTATCAAAGCTGTGGTATGTGAGAGCTCTTAAATAGCATTGTGACTCAGGGCAAGCATGCCTGTTGTAAGTTTGAAGTTTGACCAAATTCAGTACAGAGTTTGTGAGTTGGAATTTTAATGATAAAAACTGTGACACATTGTATAGGTATCAAGTTACTTTGATCCTTCAAACCATGTGGCAATCAAGCTATTTGGGTAGGGTCTTCTACTTTGATCAGTACTCAGAAACAGGAGGCCATGACTGTGACTGAAGCAGCTGAGGAGACCCAGTGGGCAGAACTGTCAGCCTCTGCAATTGTCAAATAGGTTTGAGGTTTTCTGAGCCTTTTTGGATGATAACAGGTCTTGCAGAATGGATGTGCAAACGACAATGGCATCAAGGTGTAGGAGGCTTTCAAGTAGTTGGAGCAAGAAGGAATATTGTAGTTGTAGAGGGTAGTACTGTATGAGGGATTGACACTTTTCTGCAGCAAAGTGGGAGAGTCCAGACTCCTATGTTACTTGCCTTGTGTCAGGGTTCATGGCATCTGTTGAGGGCAAGAGAGGAATTTGCAGTGGGAAGTGGAGGGTCCAGTCATCATAGCCTATATTGGTATCAATGACATAGATAGAGCTAGGAAAGAACTTGGATACTCACTGCATAGAGAGCATAAGGGATTAAGCACTAACTTGAAAAGCTGCACTTCAAAGGTTATAATCTCTAAATCAATACCTGAGCTGCGAGAAAATTGGCATTGGATAAAATTAGAGAAATAAGTAAATGGCTGACAGGCTGATGTGGGAGAAATTGATTCTGGTTTGTGACAAATTGCAGCAGTACGGGGCAAAGTAGAGGCGATAGTCCTGGATGGTCTTCACATGAACTATGCTACTAGCAATGTTCATGTGAACTGCATCACAAGGGAAGCAGAGAGAGTTTTAAACTAAATTGTGGGGGTGAGGGTTTCAAATGTGAGAAGATGCTATACATCAAACAAAGGAGACAATGTAAGAGAGGAAAGTATCAATATGGGAAATGACAGTCAGAGAATGGCACAAAGACTCTATATCAGAATTTGTATTCAGATAGAGTAAATGAATTGATAGTGCACATGAACTAAACAAATACTATTTGAAAGTCATTACAGAGGCATGGCATTGGAAAGACAGGATTGGATCCCGAATATTGAGAGATATATGACATAAAAGGATAAAAGAGCAAGCTCAATAAAGGCGGAGGCTAGCAATTTTAATCAGTGATGGCATATGTATAATAGTCACAGGTGACCTTGGTTTAGGAGATCAAGATATCAAACCAGTTTAGGTGTAGATAGATTCACAGGGTCATACAGCATGGAGACAGACCTTCAGACCAACCAGTCTCTGCTAACCATGTTTCCAAACTAAACTAGCCCCACCTGCCTCCATTTAGCCATTTCTCTTCAAACCTTTCCAATTCATGAACTTGTCTAAATATCTTTTAGCAATTGTAACTGTACTTGCATCCACCACTTTCCCTGACAGTTCATTCCATACATAAACCACTGACCGCATAAAAAGGTTATCCCTCATGTCCTTTTGAAATCTTTCTCCTCTCCCCTTAAACATATGTCTCCCAATTTTGAACTCCCTCCCCCTAGGGAATAGACCCTTGTCATTCAGCTTATCTATGCCCCTTATGATTTTATAAGTCTCAACAAAGTCACCCCTCAACCTCCTACACTCCAGTGAATGAAGTCCAGTCTTTCCAGTCTATTTTTATATGTCAAAACCCCCAAGCCCAGCAACATACTGGTAAATCTTTTCTAAATACTCTACAGTTTAATAATGTCCTTCCTATAACAGAGCAACCAGAACTGCACACAGTACTCCTGAAGAGACATAACCAAAGTCCTCTACAACCTCAGTATGATATCCCAACTCCTCTATTTAAAAGTCTGAGCAATGAAGGCAAGTGTGACTAATGTCTTCTTAACCACTCTGTCTACCTGTGATACAAATTTCAAAGAATAATGTACTTGAACCCCTAGGTCTCTCTATTTTACAACACTACCCTGGTCCCTACCATTAATTGTATAAGTCCTATCCTGGTTTGTATTACCAAAATGCAATACCTCACATTTGTCCAAATTAATCTCCATCTGCTACTCCTCAACCCATTCACCTAATTGATCAAAAGCTCTTTGTAAGCTTAGATAATCTGCACTGTTCACTATACCACAAATGTTGGTGTCAGCTGCAAACATATTAACCATGCCTCCTAGATTCTTATCCAAATCATTTATATAAATGACAAACAAAATGGACCCAGTACTGATCCCCATGGAGCACTACTGATCACAGGCCTCCTATCATAAAGCCAATTTTGTAACCAACTGGTAAGCTCACCCTGACTCCCATGTTTTCTAACTTTACTAATTAGTCTATCATACGGAACCTTGTCAAAGGTTTTACTGAAGTCCAAGTCAACAACATCTACTGCTCTGCCCTCATCAATCTGTTTAGTTACTTCATTAAAAAAACTCAATCAAGAGTGTGAGACATAACTTCCCTTGCACAAAACTATATTGATTATTCCTAATCAATCCTTGCCTTTCTAAATGCATGTCAATTCTATTTTTCAAATTCACTTCCAACAACTTAGCCACCACTAATGTCAGACTCACAGGTTTATCTTTCCAGTCTTTCTTAAACAAAAGCACAACTTTAGCCACCCTCCAGTCCTCCGCTACTTCTCCTGTGTTTATAGTTGATACAAATATTTCTGCTAGGTGTCACGTAATTTCCTCCCTAATTTCCCACAATGTCCTGGGATACACTTGATCAGGTTTTGGGGATTTATCTACCTTTATGTTTTCTGAGACATCTAGCACTTCCTCTTCTGTCATGTGAACTGTTTTCAAAACATCAATATTTATTTCCTTGAGTTCTCTAGCCTCCACTTCCTTGTCAACAGTAAAAATTGACATGAAACATTCATTTAATATCTCTCCCATCACCTGAGGTTCAACATAACAACAACCTTGTTGAGCTTTAATGGGCCTTACTCTCTCTCTAGGTGCTCTCTTGCTCTTAATGTATTTGTAGAAACTTTTTTGGATGATACTTAAGCTTATGATGAGGAAGATAAGGTGAAACATGTCACTTATGGACATGATCAACAGGCTGTGCTAACTATGCCTGTAATGTGGGACAAAATACGTAAAATAAATATCAGATGCTTCTGATAAAGGGATGGCAAAAATCGTAGTGACTTTCACCTACATATAAACTGGATGGGCCAGATTGGTAGTGATCGCCTGGATGAAGAGTTCATGAAATGTTTTTGAGATTGTTTCTTAAAGTACTAAATTTAGAACTGACCAGACTGACCCATCAACTGTGGTTAACCTAAGGAAGTGGGGAATGCATCAAACTTCTGGAAAAAGCTTCTAACTATGCAGCAATGAGTGAGAGTGGATATTTAATAGTAGACAATAAGAAAATAGCAGATTAGATGAAAAATTATTTTGCTTCTGATTTCATCAAGAGAATACAAAAACGTTCCAATAATAAATATAAATCAGGAAGTGGAAGAGTTAGAGGAATTTTCTGACATTAATTCTGACACTAATCAATTCAGAGCATAAGTGTATGGTGAGATGGGAAAGACTTTTTAAAAAAAGGGTGGCACAGTGGTTAGCACTGCTGCCTCACAGCGCCAGAGACCTGGGTTCAATTCCCGTCTGTGTGGAGTTTGCACATTTTCCCCGGGTCTGCGTGGGTTTCCTCCAGGTGCTCCAGTTTCCTCCTACAGTCCAACAATGTGCAGGTTAGGTGAATTGGCCATGCTAAATTGCCCTTAGTGTTAGGTGAAAGGGTAAAGGCAGGGGAATGGGTCAGGGTGGGTTGCTCTTCGGAGGGTCAGTGTGGACTTGTTGGGCTGAAGGGCCTGTTTCCACACTGTAAGTATCTAATCTTAAAATCAGAAGGGAAGTAGTATGAAGGAAACTGATGAGGTTGCAGGCTGACAAGTCTCTGGACTCAGATGGATTTCATTCAGAGACGTTTCTAATGAGGTAGTACATTGGTGTTTAATTTTTCTAAATTCCCTAGATTGAAGAAAAATTCCATTGGAATGGAAAGAAGAACTATACCATATTCAAGAAGGAAGAAAACTTCTTGACAACTGTTATAAGTAATCATCGCTGTGTATTTAGAAATACTCAAGGGGTGGAATCTTGTAGGTGTCTGAACAATGTTGACTATGATGAGATTTGTGGCACAATTGGATGAGAGTCTGGGAGGGCTTTACCAATGTTGGGAGCTTGCTTCATCTTCTAAGGTTTTGCAAAGCACCGAGACAAGTTTCTAACTAGGCAGCGACAAGTTGTCAGTTAAGGTGTTTATAGCTTGTTAAACGCCTTATAAACACTGCAACATGCCTTACTAATAGCCAGCTTCCTATCTTACTAAACATGTTGAACCAGATAGATGTCATAAGCACATGGTATAGAAGTCAGAGTTGGAACCTGGTGCCTTCAGATTGCTGTTATTTGCAGAGAGCCTGTATGTTACTCAGCTTAAAACAACATCTCCCATAATCCACAGGCACCACCTGCATGCTCCCCTTGTCCATAAATATTGGCATGTGACATTTGCCAACCCATCACAGTCATCATGGCTCCTCTCTGATCCACTTGCAGGATGTTTAGGAAGCACAAGCTCTCATTGCACGGCACACTGGCAGCCAACATTAAAAGACTGCAAAAAGGAGTTTTTGCATGTCAAGACAGGCACCCAGCTTGGAGATTGGACCAGACTACATCTGAGGGCTGCTTGTTTGCTCATTTCGCACTCACTCACTACCTGCATGATTTAAGCACCTTGTATTGCGTTGTCATGCCTGTTAGCATGTTGGCACGTCAGCCAGAGGCATGTCTACCACTGCTGCCATAATGCTTTTTTACGCAGATAGACAGACAGACTGTTTGTCATGCTTGTGAGTAGGAATCTGACCACAGAGGGATGTAAGGTACACTTACAGCATGTGCCAGCTGCCTGTATGGCAAACGTGCTGCAAATCTATTCAACCAATGGCCATGTTGGAAACTCAGTGGGGATTAGTCCTGTTCAGTCAAGGTATGGCTGATGTCGGTCTGGGAGTCCCAGTCACACAGTCAGGGGCACAGGCTGCATGCAGTCCAGGGGTTTGGCTACAGTCACTTGGAAGCTAAGTCTGACTGAGATCTAGAGTGGTGTGCAACAATTCATGCTGCAAGGTCAGCATAAGGAGTTTAATAAGTCAAGTATTGGCAGTCTAGGAGCTGCAGAGACAGGGGCCTGATCAGTCATGTCTAGGGGCTGGTCATCAAAGCTGGTCAGATCCTAGGGCAAATACAGTCTATCATTTGTTAAGTAAGATATGGGGTGGGGGTGGGGTCAGGGGATGGGGGCATGGGATCTGTTGGTGCAGCTGACGTGGGATTCAAGACTGAATGGGGGAAGCAAAGGCATTTGTGGAGGTGGCAACAATGGTAGTGACAGGGGAAAACTCAAATATGTGGGGTATAGGTTCTATGCAGAGGCCACTACAGAAGGAACATAGAGGGGCTGGATTGCATCATTAGGCATCATTGCATCATAATTTCATGGTTCAGGGGTCAAGGAGGACAGTTGAAGGTGAAGTTGATCTCCTTATTAGGAATATGGGTGGAAATGGGCTGTTGGGATTATATAAGACAAAAGTTGATATGGAGACTCTGAGGGAGCATCTGGCAGCCAGGTGGTGCTGATGTTGTCTACCACAAGTTGCATTTTCTGCTGTTCTCTATATATACATTAATGTAACAGAAAAATGGTTGTGACATTGCCAAATCAATGGGGCAAGTCAATTGCAGTTTAAGTAGATTCACTATATCTACATCTGATGGATATTAGGACATTGATGATGCAAGTATAAGAAGCATGGGTTTGCAAACTCAGCTAGATTACCATTACAAATGTTTTTCTGTCCATTTGTAATTCATGTGGAGAGAACATACTTAGATATCAAATGTTACTCAAAGGCAGATTGCACCATACCATTGGAGCCAACCAACCAACTATCTCATTGATGCAGAAGTTAGAGGCAATAATATAAATGTAGGTAAATGCTGTGAGTGAGCAGACCATCACATGTGGAACTTCCAGGGGTGTTGTGTGATGAGAGAACCTCACTGCATTACAAAATCTGATCTTGGGCTATAATTAATGCATGGGAAATGAAATGGTTCGGGTAGATTTGGGATGGGAAATGAGTAGGAGTACATCAGACATTCCCTTTTTGATATACTGAGGGGATCACTTAGCTGGAGTGGTAGCATTGCCAAGCTGGAACCAGGACTAACATAGAGCAGATCACAGTCTGGTCAGAATGTGCTGCAACATCCTGGTATGCTGTTATCTGTACAATTGGAGCCGAGAATTGGGCAATTCAATAGATGCTGAGGAGCCAGGAGAATAGGCGCAGTCAGCAAATGAGTAGGATGAAGAAATTGAACTGGAGGAGCCTCGACTTGTGGATGACGTAGTTTAGCTGCATCAAATGCTATAAGACAGATGGGACTTGATTGACACATGGTTTCGGCTGGTGTAAGTTGTTTGCAGAATTTCTTTAGGGAAGCTGAGGACAAACGCCAACATCTGGTGTACATTGTGAATGTGAGTTAGTCTGGATTCATTCCTTTTGTATTCCTTGTCTCTGGTTCTCAGTAAAAAATCATATTTGGATTTATCTGAATAGTTGTCTGAATGTGATGTTCCCCAACTGGGCAATGTTGCAATGAGGGTGACCACTGTACATTGAGGGCACAATAGTGGTGGCATGGTGGCTCAGTCGTTAGCACTACTGCCTCACAGTACTAGGGGCCCAGGTTTGATTCCAGCCTTGGGCAATTGTCTGTGTACAGTTCACACATTCTCCCCATGTCTATATAGGTTCCCTCCAGGTACTCCAGTTTCCTCCAAGTTAAATTGCCCAAAGGGTTCAGGGATATGTAAATTAGGTGCATTATTCAGGGTAAATCTAGAGTAGTTGGGGAATGGGTCTGGGTGGGTTACTCTTCGGAGGGTCAATGTGGACTTGTTGGGCTGAAGGGCCTGTTTCTACACTGTAGGAATTTGATTCTATTCTATAGTGAGCACACAGAGAGTCTTCAGGTGGAATGTATCTAAGGAAAGATGAAATCTGTGGCCTGATCATTAAGGTGGCTAAGGTTAGAGAATGGAGTTACTTGTATTAAGAAGTGTCAGCTGTGCCAACTGTATGGTGGTACGGTGGCACAGTGCTTAGCACTATTGCATAACAGGAGACAGTTCGGTTGTGGCCCTGGGCGACTTTTTGTGTAGAGTTTGCACATTCTCCCCGGGTCTGCATGGGTTTCCTCCAGGTGTTGCAGTTTCCTCACACTGTCTAAAAATGTACAGGCTTATGGGGTATGGGGCTAGGTTTGGGTGGGATGATCTTTGGAGTATTGGTGCAGACTCAATGGGCCGAATGGCCTCTTTTAGCACTGCAGGGACTTTATTTGCCACAGGCAGTGTCTCTATGCCATTGAGGGCCAATGCCACATTTCAACAATTCTCTAGATGCACACTGACATCTCAACAATGGTGCAAGAGCTGCAGGTCTTTTGGCAGGTGTTAGCTGAATGGCACGTTGTTCTGGTAATGACAGATGGTAAGATGGGTCTAGAAAAAGATGTGAGGGATCATACAGAGGCAGGACAGATATTTAATGAGGAGGATTGTTCTCCCTCATCTCTGTCTTAAATTAGCGCTTCCTTATTTTTAAACTGTGACCCCTAATTTGAGATGCTCCAACGAGAAACATCCTTTCCACATCCATCCAGTCAAATTCTGTCAGGTTCTTATACATTTCAGTTAAGTCACTGGCTCTTCTAAAGTCCAGAGCTCTGTCTCACCTTTCCTCATAACGCAATCAACCCCTTCCAGTTATTAGTTTTGTAAACCTTCCCTAAACTGCATCCAATGCATTGATGTCCTTCTATAAGTATGGTGACCAGTTTTGTACACAGCACTTCAGGTGCACTCTCACCAATATCCTGCATAACTGAGCATAACCTCCTTACTCTTGCATTTAATCTTCCTTAATGAAACATAACATTTTATCAGTTTTCCTGATTACTTGCTGTACCTGCATACTCACCTTCTGTGATTCATGTACTCAGACAACCAGATTTCTCTATCTCAGAGTTCTCTAACCTCTCACCACTTTGATAATTTTCAAAACATTATTTCTGACAATATGGATGATTTCACGTTTACTCACATTATACTCCAATTTCCAGATGTAGCCCATTGACTTACCTTGTCTATATACCTTTATAGGTTCCTTATGTCTTCTTCACAACTCACTTTCCTACCTTACTGTTAGCAGCAAACTTAGCCTCAATACCTTGATCTCTTCATCTAAATCTATTTGATAATTTGAAAAGAATTGAGGCCCAACACTGATCCCTGTGGTATGCACTCAGGACATCCATCAAGCCTGAAAAAGACCCATTTATTCCTACTCTCTATTTCCTGTTAGCCAACCAATCCATGTCAACATGTTAGCCCCACAACATGAGCTTTTATTTTCTGCAATAACCTTCATTGTGGCACCTTGTCAAATCTCTTCTGGAAACCTATGTACAATACATCCACTGATGCCCTATCATCTACAACTCAAGTTGCATCTTCAAAGAACATTAATAAATTTGCTAAACCTGATTTTTTTTTCATTCACGGGATGAGGGTATCACTTGCGAGGCATCATTTATTGCCCCAGAGGGCATTTTAAGAGTCAACCACATTGGGTCCGGAGCCACATGTAGGCTAGACCAGGTGAGGATGAGAATTTCCTTTCCTAAAGGATCTCCCTTTGACAAAATCAAATTGGCTCTGTCTGATGACCTTGAACTTATCCAAGTGCCCTGTAGCAATGTTTTTAATAATAGCATTAACATTTTCACTAAAAAAAAGCTTATCCAAAGGTAAACATAAAGAGTCAGCTTGCTGTTTAACAAAGGGAAGTCATGGTTAACCAATTTATGATGTTCTTGAAGGAGTGATATGATAAAAGGGAACCTGCAAATATACTGGATGTGGATTTCCAGAAACATTTGTGAAGGTGCCTCATGAATGGTTTTTGCAGAATTGAAAATCTCATTGTGTTGGAGTAATGTATTTGCATGGATAGAACATTGGCTGGCTGATAGAAAACAGTGAGTAAGCATAAATGAGTCTTTGATTCAAGGATGTTTTTATTCATTCTTAGGATGTGAACGACATTGGTTAGTCCAGCATTTATTGCCTACTCCTAAGTTCCCAGAGTTTCATGAAAGAGGCAATCATGTTGCTGTTGGTCTAGAGTCACATGCGGCAAGGTCAGGTAAGGATGACAAATTTCCTTTCCTAAAAGACATGAGTGAACTAGTTGTGTTTTTAACAGTAGTTGATTCCAGATATTCAAGAATTCAAACATCATCTGCCAACATGGTATTTGAGACCACGACTCAGAAACATTAGCCTGAATTCTAGAGTACTAGTCAAGTAACACTCCCACTATGCCACTGTGACAAGTGGAGCTCTCTGAGGCTAACAGTGTGCTGAACTTAACTTTTCACAATTCACACCAATGTCTTATCTGAGTGGAGTGAAAGCATAGTGGTTAAATTCACAGATGGTTCCAAGATGTGTAGAAAAGTATGGTGTGACGAAGATATCAGGAATGTGTGGATATACATAGGTTAAGTGAGTGAATGAAAATTTGGCAGATGGTATACGAAGTATGAGAATGTGAAGTTGGTCATTTTAGCAAAAAGAATGAAAATTAAAGAGTATTGCTGAAATGGAGAGCAACTCGAGAATTCGGAAGTGCAGAGGGTTTTAGGTGTTCTGGTGCATGAGGCACAAAAAATTAATTTGCAAATTTGGCATGTAATCAAAAAATAATTATTGGGATGTGATCCCTTATTATGATAAATCAAAACTAAAACAAAGGATATTAAACTACGATTGTACAGGGTATTGGTGAGACCAAATATGAAATATTGAGGGTAGTTTATGGTCTCTTTATGTAAGGAAGGATATAATTATATCAGACACAGTTCAAAGGAGTTTTACAACATTATAAAAGGGAGAATGGAGTAAAGTCATAGAACATAGAACATAGAACATAGAACATAGAACAATACAGCACAGAACAGGCCCTTCGGCCCACAATGTTCTGCCGAACTTCTATGTACTTCTAAGCACCCATCCATGTACCTATCCAAATGCCGCTTAAAGGTCACCAATGATTCTGACTCTACCAGTCCCACGGGCAGCACATTCCATGCCCCCACCACTCTCTGGGTAAAGAACCCACCCCTGACATCTCCCCTATACCTTCCACCCTTCACCTTAAATTTATGTCCCCTTGTAACACTCTGTTGTACCCGGGGAAAAAGTTTCTGACTGTCTACTCTATCTATTCCTCTGATCATCTTATAAACCTCTATCAAGTCACCCCTCATCCTTCGCCGTTCCAACGAGAAAAGGCCGAGAACTCTCAACCTATCCTCGTACGACCTATTCTCCATTCCAGGCAACATCCTGGTAAATCTTCTCTGCACCCTCTCCAAAGCTTCCACATCTTTCCTAAAGTGAGGCGACCAGAACTGCACACAGTACTCCAACTGTGGCCTAACCAAAGTCCTGTACGGCTGCAACATCACTTCACGACTCTTGAATTCAATCCCTCTGCTAATGAACGATAATACACCATAGGCCTTCTTACAAACTCTATCCACCTGAGTGGCAACTTTCAAAGATCTATGTACATAGACCCCAAGATCCCTCTGTTCCTCCACCTGACTAAGAACCCTACCATTAATTCTTATTTGTTCTTCCAAAATGGACAACCTCACACTTGGCAGGGTTGAACTCCATCTGCCACTCCACAGCCCAGCTCTGCATCATATCTAAGTCCCTTTCCAAACGACAAATGCCCTCCTCACTGTCCACAACTCCACCTATCTTCGTATCATCTGCAAATTTACTGACCCACCCTTCGACTCCCTCATCCAAGTCATTAATAAAAATTACAAACAGCAGAGGACCCAGAACTGATCCCTCCGGAACTCCACTTGTAACTGGGCTCCAGGCTGAATATTTACCATCTACCACCACTCTCTGACTTCGACCGGTTAGCCAGTTTTCTATCCAATTGGCCAAATTTCCCTCTATCCCATGCCTCCTGACTTTCCGCATAAGCCTACCATGGGGAACCTTATCAAATGCCTTACTAAAATCCATGTACACTACATCCACTGCTCTACCCTCATCCACATGCTTGGTCACCTCCTCGAAGAATTCAATAAGACTTGTAAGGCAAGACCTACCCTTCACAAATCCGTGCTGGCTGTCCCTAATCAAGCAGTGTCTTTCCAGATACTCATAAATCCTATCCCTCAGTACCCTTTCCATTACTTTGCCTACCACAGAAGTAAGACTAACTGGCCTGTAATTCCCGGGGTTATCCCTATTTCCTTTTTTGAACAGGGGCACAACATTTGCTACTCTCCAGTCCCCTGGTACAACCCCCGTTGACAGTGAAGACGAGAAGATCATTGCCAACGGTACTGCAATTTCCTCTCTTGCTTCCCACATAATCCTAGGATATATCCCGTCAGGCCCGGGGGACTTGTCTATCCTCAAGTTGTTCAAAATGTCCAACACATCTTTCTTCCTAACAAGTATCTCTTCTAGCTTACCAGTCCGTTTCACACTCTCCTCTTCAACAATACGGTCCCTCTCGTTCGTAAATACTGAAGAGAAGTACTTGTTCAAGACCTCTCCTATCTCTTCCGACTCAATACACAATCTCCCACTACTGTCCTTGATCGGACCTACCCTCGTTCTCGTCATTCTCAGGTTTCTCACATACGCATAAAATGCCTTAGGGTTATCCTTGATCCTATCCGCCAAGGATTTTTCATGCCCTCTCTCAGCTCTCCTAATCCCTTTCTTCAGGTCCCTTCTGGCTATCCTGTATCCCTCCACTGCTCTGTCTGAACCTTGTTTCCTCAACCTTATGTAAGCCTCTTTCTTCCTCTTTACTAGACATTCAACCTCCCTCGTCAACCAAGGCTCCCTCACATGACCATTTCTTTCCTGCCTGATAGGTACATACATATCAAGGACACGTCGTATCTGCTCCTTGAAAAAGTTCCACATTTCCACCACATCCTTCCCTGACAGCCTATGCTCCCAACGTATTCTCCTCAAATCCTGTCTTACAGCATCATAATTTCCCTTCCCCCAATTGTAAAATCTACCTTGTTGTGTGCACCTATCTCTCTCCATAACCAAGGTGAAAGTCACAGAATTGTGGTCACCATCACCAAAATGTTCACCCACTAACAAGCCCACCACTTGTCCCGGTTCATTACCGAGGACCAAATCCAATATGGCCTCCCGTCTGGTTGGACAATCTACATACTGCGTTAGAAAAGCTTCCTGGACACACTGCACAAACACCGCCCCATCCAATCTACTTGATCTAAAGAGCTTCCAATCAATATTTGGGAAGTTGAAGTCACCCATGACTACGACCCTGTGGCTTCTACACCTTTCCAAAATCTGTTTCCCAATCTGTTTCTCCACATCTCTGCTGCTATTGGGGGGCCTATAGTAAACACCCAACAAGGTGACTGCACCTTTCCTATTTCTGACTTCAGCCCATACTACCTCCAGAGGCAGATCCCCCTCAAACTTCCTTTCTGCAGCTGTTATACCATTTCTAATTAGCAATGCCAACCCCCCCCTCCTTTTTTACCACCCTCCCTAATCTTACTGAAACATCTGTAACCAGGAACCTCCAACAGCCATTCCTGTCCCTCTTCTATCCACATTTCCGTGATGGCCACAACATCGTAGTCCCAGGTACCGATCCACGCCTTAAGTTCACCCACCTTATTTCTGATACTCCTTGCGTTGAAGTATACGCACTTGAGCCCATCTCTGTGTCCGCAAGTATTCCCTGTCAGTGCTACCTTCTCCACAGCCTCCCTACATTCGTGGACATCCTGACACACAGCTAGCTTACTTGCTGGACTACAAGTCCGGATCCCATCCCCCTGCCAAATTAGTTTAAACCCCCCGAAGAGTGCTCGCAAACCTACCCCCCAGGATATTGGTGCCCTTCTGGTTCAGGTGCAACCCGTCCTCTTTGTACAGGTCACACCTTCCCCAGAATGCAGTCCAATTGTCCAAATATCTGAAGCCCTCCCTCCTACACCATCCTTGCAGCCATGTGTTCAACTGCACTCTCTCCCTATTCTTTGCCTCACTGTCACGTGGCACCGGCAACAACCCAGAGATGATGACTCTGTCTGTCCTAGCTTTTAGCTTCCAGCCTAACTCCCTGAGCTCTTGAATGACCTCCCCCCCCTCTTCCTACCTATGTCGTTGGTGCCAATGTGTACCACGACTTCTGGCTGCACACCCTCCCCCTTAAGGATTCTGAAGACACGGTCTGAGACGTCTTGGACCCTAGCACCCGGGAGGCAACAAACCATCCGAGAGTCTCGCCCATGTCCACAGAACCGCCTGTCCGTCCCTCTAACTGGAGAGTCTCCTATAACTAGCGCTCTCCTCCTCTCCCCCTTTCCCTTCTGAGTCTCAGAGCCACAGACCCCTTCACTGCAGCTTACACCTACAAGGCTGTCCCAACAGTTTCCAAAGCTGTATACTTATTTTTTAGGGGAACGACCACAGGGGATCCCTGCACTGCCTGCTTCTTCCCCTTCCCACCTCTAACTGATACCCAGCTACCTCTGTTCTCTGGCGTAACTATGTCCCTGTAGCTTCTATCAATCACCCGCTCAGCCTCTCGAATAATCCTCAGTTCATCCAACTCCAGCTCCAGTTCCCTAACTCGTTCGGTGAGGAGCAGGATCTGACTGCATTTCCTGCAGACGAAGTCGGCAGGAGTATCGGTGGTCACCCCTACCTCAAACATCCTGCAGGAGGAACATTCCACCGCCTGCGCTGCCATGACTGTACACTTTGTCTCCAAAACAAGAACACTGAGTCAATAACCTGTGGACTTTAAAGTTAGGTTAGAGGAGGCCCTACGAAAGTAGGACCTGGGGTCTAGAACACACCCACTCAAATACTAATCACTTACCTTCCCGCCCAGCTATGGGCTCCAACCTTACTTCCGCCCAGCTCACGCCGCTGCTCCCACTCAAATGACCGTTGGTGTTAAAGGGTGAGTATTTATACTCACTGTTCTCCTTCCTGGCTGCCCCTCTGCTTGCCGTCACTTCCTCTGCTGCTCCCGCTCTTTCTGTGAAGAGAGAGAAAAAAAAACACCGCTGCCCGCTACAGGTAAGTAATTTTAAAACAAACTGTCTTACCTTAGCTGTAGTCTCCTGGGTTCGCTTTTACTCGGCCGCTGCTCCCACTCAAAAAAAAAGTCCTTGCAGGAAATGAAATAGTTTAAAGAGGAATTATACCAGATATGACATCTGGGCGGCACGGTGGCACAGTGGTTGGGCGGCACAGTGGCACATTAGTTAGCATTGCTGCCTCACAGTGCCAGGGATCTGGGTTCAATTTCCACCTCAGGCGACTGACTGTGTGGAATTTGCACATTCTCCCCATTGTCTGCGTGGGTTTCCTCTGGGTGCTCCGGTTTCCTCCCACAGTCCAAAAATTTGCAGATTAAGTGAATTGGCCATGCTAAATTGCCCGTAGTGTTAGGTGAAGGGGTAAATGTAGGGCAATGGGTCTGGGTGGGTTGTGGGTCGGTGTGGACTTGTTGGGCCGAAGGTCCTGTTTCCACACTGTAAGTAATCTAATGTTAACTCTTTCTCTGTCTTTACAGGTGCTGCTCAACCTGCTGAGTTCCTCCAGCATTTTCTTTGTTTGTTTCAAGTTTCAGCCTCCACAGTATTTTGCCTTTAATATGACAAGCTGTCATCCTAACAACCATGGGATTGACCTTGCAGTGAATATTGATTTATAACCTATCTGCAGAAACAGAGACTGAGAAGTTGAGGAAGGAAAGGCAAGGTGTAAAATAGAAATTGGAAGCAAACCAATTAAGAGTGAGAGCAGGGAATAGCACTGCTTTTGCCATGAATGGTGAGGGAGGTTACCCCAGTTTGCTTGAAATAAAGAAAAATTCATATGAATTTTTTTCATATGATCTTACAAAAAAAGCAGGCAGAGTCATCACATGTGTGTACCAATAGCAATACATTTTGTTTGGAAGAATTGAAGAATTCTTTCAATGTTGTAGGAGTTGGACAATGTCAACGTGTGGGTTGACAAGTGGCAGGTTACTTTTGCACCTCACAAGTGCCAGACAGTAACTATTTCTAACATGAGAGGATCTAATCATTGCCCCTTGATACTGTATGGCATTACTGTTGTTAATCCCCTACTATTAACATCCTAAGTGTTACCACTGACCAGAAAGTGAACTAGATCAGTCATATCAATATTCTGGCTATAAGAACAGATCAGAGACTAGGACTTCTGACTCACTAAAACCTATTCACAAGATCAGGACTGTGATAAAATACTCTTCACATACCTGATTGAATGCAGCTCCAATTGGAATCAAGAAGCAGCCCAGGGCAAAGCAGCCCATTAGATTAACACCTCATCCATCACCTTAGCACACATTCCCTCCATCACCAACACAAAATGGCACCAGTGTATACCATCTACAAGATGCAACGTTAAATCTCGAAAATAAAATTTACTGCACCTACCAACCACATTTTTCCAAGATTATAGAGTACACCACCAATTTTGGTGTAGATCATAGAATCCCTACAGTGTGGAAACAGGCCATTTGACCCTGCAAGTCCACACCAACTCTCCGAAGAATATCCCACCCAGACCCATTCCCCTATCCTATTACTCTACATTTCCCATGACAAATGTACTTAATCTATGCGTCCATGCACACTATGGGCAATTTAGCATGGCCGATTCACACCTGCACACCTGTGGATTGTAGGAGGAAACTGAAACACTGGAGGGAACCCACGTAGACCCAGGGAGATTGTGTAAATTCCACACAGTCATCCAAGGCTGGCATCAAACCCTGTTCCTGGGTGCTGTGAGGCAGCAGTGCTAACCACTGAGCCACCATGCCTCCAGTGCCACTGTGCGAATACTTGGCCCATATCCCTCTAAATTCTTCCTATACACACACTGTCCAGACGTATTTTAAATGTTGTAACTGTACTAGCCTCCACCATTTGCTTTGGCATCTCAGTCCATACATGCACCACCCTCTGCCTGACTAGGTGTCCCCCAAGTCTCTTTTAAATTTTTCCCCTCTCATCTTAAAGCTATGCCCTTAAATCTTGCACTCCCTATCCTGGGGAAAAGCCTTGACTATTCATCCTATCCATGCCCCTCATGATTTTGTAAATATCAACAAGGTCACCCCTCTGTTTCCAAAGCTCCAGGGAAAATAGCCCAGCCTATTCAGCCTCTACCGATAGCTCAAACTTCCCAACCCCAGCAACATCCTTGTAAATTTTTTCTGAACCCTTTCAAGTTTCACAATATCCTTCCTATAGGAGGGAAACCAGAATTGAACCCAATACCCCAGAAGTGGCCTAACCTCTATTTCTTGTACAGCCACAGCATGACCTCCCAACTCCTATGCTCAATGCACTGACCAATAAAGGCAAGTGTACCAAAGGCCTTCTTCGCTGTCCTATCTACCTGTGACTCCACTTTCAAGGAACTATGAACCTGCACCCCAAGGTATTGTTCGGCAACACTCCCAAAGACTTGTACAATTATACAAGTCCAGACCTGATTTGCCTACCAAAATGCAGTATCTCTAATTGTCTAACTGCCACTCCTTGGTCCGTTTGCTTATCTGATTAAAGCCCCATTGTACTCTGTGGTAACCATCTTCATTGTACTTTACACCACCAATTTTCGGGTCATCTGCAAACTTACTAACCATTCCTCTTATATATTCACATTCAAATCATTTATATAAATTATGAAAAGCAGTGGACCCAGCACTGATCACAGGCCTCTAGTCTGAAAAACAACCCTCCTACCTTCAAGTCAATTTTGTATCCAAATGGCTAGTTCCATGTAATCGAACCTTGCTAACCAGTCTACCACCTGGAACCTTGTTGAATGCTTAACTGAAGTCCATATAAACAATTCCCCAAAATCCTAGAATTTCCTTCCTTACAGTATTGTGGGTATATGAATGGGTATGAGTCAAGGAACCAGTCATCACACCCTTACAATAGCAAATGGGGATGAGCAAGAAATGTTGGTCTAATCAGTGACCACAAAATTTGGTGAATGAATACATTTGTAAAATTGTAAAAATAACTAACCTGACAGAGAAGAAAATGAATGGGAACTGCTAAGGTCTCTATTAAAGAAAGACGTGGAGAGCTTTCCACTTCTTCCCAAATGTGGAACAGAGGAGTAATGGCATTCGAAATCTATGGTGAAAGGGAAATGCTTCACACTAGAAAACTGGATATTGTTAAAATAATAGAAAACAGAAAAAGTGTCATTGTTATAGCTGTGAAGACTACAAGAGACAGGAAAATAGAAACAATAAAGGAGGCTATAATTTCAGTGATTGGATAATATATGAATTCCAGTTGAATTTTGTTTATTATCTCGAGCATTTCCTCAAATCCTGCATTATCCAAGTATTCTCCCTCACACTCATGTCAATCCCCAAGAAATATGAAGTGATTAATTCAGAATAGAACCACAAGTTTATAATAGTCCCCTAGCTAATGCTTCATAAAAGACAACCCATTGCAAAATATACTTTGATGTGGAGGTGCTGCTGTTGGACTGGGGTGGACAAGGTCAAAAATCACTACAACTGATGAAGTGGCAGTGCCCCAAAAGCTTATGATCTATACTTTAAAATAATCTGAAATAATATAGAATATTTTAGTTTATTATGAAATGTGGCTTTTCTGTCATTTTTCACATCAAATTTCAGCAGTTTTTGTTAGTGTCGAGGAATAATTTTGTTTTATACCCAGCTCAGCTTCAGAAAGACTAGAAACTATCAACATTTCACTTGTAAGCTTGTTGTGATCTCACTGCAGGCAAGAACTAATCAGGTAACTGACTTGAGAGATTGATGATATAGAATCATTCAACACTTCAACTGGTGACTACTTTCAATCTTTTGTTGCTTTGGGCTGTCTGAGTGTGCATAATGGATTTCCACAGATTGATTTGAGACTTCATTTCTCACCAAAATCAATGAGGACATTTAAAAAGAAACTGATTTATACTTCAATTATAGAATAAATAACATGGGTGGATATCTCTTTAGAGTATATAAGAAGCTTCTGTTTTAAAAAAATGTAATTGTAGGTGAATTCCTTAATCAAGAGCAATTGAAATAAAACTTCTTTCTATTCTGATTTTCTGTTGCTTATGTGTGAAAGGTTTTTCAGCTATCAGTGTGGGAATAACTTAAAGACAGGATGCAACAATACTGTTCTTGTTACTGCTCCAAACCAGATAGTATATGTCACAACTTGACAATATTATTTTCAGTCTCCCTGTGCACTTGTACATATTTGATTCTGTTCAGTTGAAATGTTACTTTGTTAAGTGTTTAACACCATATCGTAATTAATCTCATGGAACAAATATTGCTAAAAATAAAAATATAAACTATGAGCATACCTACCACAAATGCACAAAACAAATTGATATTACGTGCTGAAGTAGAAACTGCAAGCTGAAAACAAGGTGACCAATTAAGTAGATTATTTGCTTTTACTTTGGGGTTTGTATACCATGTAACTGTACCAATGGTTAATGTACAAACTTAGCTAAATTAGTTGAAATATTAATCTTCTTTCTACCCTAGATATTTGTTAACAATCTTGACAAACTTGATAACATAACCTAGTGCATATTAAAAGTTTCTTGGTAGTTGTCATAATACAGTACATTTCATTTACACTTCTGATAGTAAGGGCCGTTGATGACAATGGTACTTGTATTTTTTCTAGAGAAAAGTGTAAAGACATGAGGGGACCAACAGTCTGAAATCCAAGACAGAAATGCTCCTTTGATGGTTGCAAGCACCTTTACTCCACGTGTTAGTTCGTTGCTTCTATAGAGTGGATGAGGTGAGTTTCATGAGTATTCAATTTATGCGCTTTCAAGATGTTTATGAGAAGATGGGAAGAAGTTTCCAAAATTATCAAGTGCATATGACCTAGGAAAAAGTCTAGCAGGGCATCTAGCTGAACTCTTAGCCAAGGAAACAAAATGACTAAAATTGGTTGGATCTTCCATCTGGATCTTCTCACTGAACATTTGTGTGGCCCTTTCTCATTCATTTCCATTGGCAACAGCTCCTACTGTATATCATCAAGAAAGTTCTTGATGGTCAGGCATCTGAACATTAGGATTTCTTCCACAGGATTTGCAATAGGAGTTGTAGTTTTCTGCTGTAAGTTTGTAGAAGACCTCAAAGCTCAAAAGCCATAAGCATGTCAATGACCATTCTTGTGGAGTGACACTTGTTTTCCTGTTTGTTTGGGGCAACTTACATTTCTTTCCCTTGTTCCAGCAGACAAAATCCTACTAAGTGAAAGAAAGGATGCAGGCTGGCATTGGAGTCCCATTTCTTGTGAGTCTAATGCCAGTGGAATAGGAAGCAGTTGAACTGTCAGGGTGGCATTATGGCTGAGGCATTGTGAATGGTGAGGTAAGGGTGTGGTTGCAAGAGGGCTAAGAATTTCACGAATGCAGTAGAACGAAAGACATGGGTGGGGATCATTTTGTTCAGATAATTGATCGTTCAGATAATCGATTAGATCGTAAGCAAGCAGTAATTTATGAGTGCCAGTTATCGAAACATTTTTCAGTTATCCGACAATGCGTGCCATAATGCCTTTTAACTTATAACTGAATGCTGAGTTGCCTAATGCCATTTTTATGGGACCCTGAGATCTTGTTTGGATAATCTGAAATTTGGACAATTGATGTTCAGGTAATCGAGGTTGTACTGTACACACAAGGAACACTGAGGCAAGTGTAACTTATAGTTTCCCTTGCATGGTTCTGAACATCAGCTGACTTGAAAGCTCATGTTTGGAAGGGCAAGTTTTTTGCTATCTCTTTGTTCTCTTGCAAAGACACTTAAGAACATATAGCTGTTGTTCCTAGGGGACAGATGTCTACTTCTGAGGAGGAGGAGGAAGGTACCTTAGAGGATATATTGTCATAACATTCCCTTGCACCCACCAACCCCCTGTGGGGTAACTGCACCTTTACAATCCAATGTTCGTGTGAGTGGAGACTGAACACCTGTGTGTGTGCTTTGGGGTGTGCATTTGCTCCCTTCGGGAGTGGACTCTGCTCTTGGTTGTGGACTCTGTTTTTGGCAATGGACTCTGTGTACTGGAGTGGACTCTATTTCTGATAATGCACTTTGTACATTGGAATGGACGCTGTTCCTGTGCATGGACTCTGCATTCTGAAGAGAAATGTTTATAGTAATGAACTCTGTACCAGAAGGGACTCTGTTTGTTGGTAATTATTGCTTATTGGGTTTATCACCTGCACTGTCTTGTGTCCCTGAGTCTGGCAGGCCTTGCTGTGAGCTGGGAGGCTCATAGGTCATCTCGAAATCTGTTACCCTGATAGCTGGAGGGTGGGTAGGCTGTCCTGTAAACCGGAAGTTGGGTAGGCCATCTTGATGTCGGTAGCCCGAGAGCTGGAGGTGAGTAAGCCATTCTGAGCACTGTGGTCCCAAGAAGGGGCAATCAGGATGAGCTGTCCTAGAGGTGGCTGGAAGGTGTGTCTGATGGCCAAAGGCTAGAAAGTGCATAGGGGCAGGCTGTGATCTGGAAGGCTTGTGGGCTGCCCTGTGCACCATCATCCCAGGGAGGGGGATGAACTGTTCTAGACATGGCCCAGACATCTGTCAGGGCAGTCCACAGGCTGGATGGTGCATCAGGGTGGGTGAGAGTCAGATGGTATGTAGGGGCAGACTGAGAGCTGGAAGGTGGGTAGGCCGTCCTCAGTGCTGTCACCCCGGGCAGGTACTGGGGTGGGCTGTGCTTGAGGTGGCTGGAAGGTGCGGAAGAGTGGTTAGCGAAGCTGGAAGGTGGGTAGGCCGTCCTCAGCGCTGTCACCCCGGGCAGGCACTGGGGTGGGCTGTCCTCAAGTTGGCTGGAAGGTGCGGAAGGATGGTTACAGAAGCTGGTAGGTGGGCAGGCCGTCCTGATCACTGTCATCCTGGGGGGTGGGGAAACAGGGCAGTCTGTCCTCGAGGTGGCTGGAAGATGTGTCAGGGTGGACTGAGACCCAGAAGGGGCATAGGGGTGGGCTGCCTTTGCATGGCAGGTGGGAAGGACAGGTGGTTTGTTGGGTTGCTAGGGGTGTCTATGATATATGTACTGTTTTATTGTTCAGTTTATCAGACTGTCTGTATGTTTCCTTCTTGATTGATATGAGGTGGGATTCCAGGTTTGTCCTTGTTCCCTGTGAACTGATTGTACTGTGGGGTTTGGGGTCTGGCTTTGCTACCCCTTTCCCCTGTGAATTGGTGTTTCTTGTAAAATGCTGTTAATTGTTAACTGTTTGTTTTAATTTGTACTGGTTAATAAAATGAAAAAAAGGAGATTCGAATCTCCTTAGTTGAGGATTGCCTCTGATCTGGCTGGCCACAGACATGTACTGTGCACTCGTAATTAGAGTGGCTTGGTAACAATACCCAGCCGCAATGCAGTTATTTCAGTGAACCTGTGTAAGGTATGTCCTCCATATTTCTAACCAGCTACTCTTCAATTCTACACATTTAGAGACACACCATCAGAAAAGTAATCAAATAGAATTTTGTAAATGCTTTATTTAAAACAGCCTGGAACATTTGTAATTCACTTCCTCTGGATCATAAGTAAGGATTTTGACCTAATTCAGAAGGACTATGCCAATAATTGGTGTAAGACTTCTCTATTTATTTGACTGGATGATCGAGGCAATTAATTATTTTGTACCAAATATCTGGAAAATGATTATCTGATTTGAAAACATTTCCAATCCTTTATTCTCTCCTGGAAGAGCAAGCTACTCAAAATAAAATTCCTGTTCAGTACATTCAATTTGGAACAGCTACCCAAATCAATTTGAAAGCAAGTATCTGATGTGATTCGCATAATGATACATTTGCTGGATATTGAGAAAGCTACAAAAAGGTATAAGGAAATCCAGAAGAAGAATGCATCATCACTAAGCGAGGCAGTAGTGGATAAAATGAAAGAGGTGATCAGAGATTGCTGCAGAAATGTCAATAATATTAGAACCATAAAGAGAGAACCAAGGAAATAGATTATGTTCAAGATCAATAAGATTATCCAAACCTTCCAACTGTCTGATTAAACCACCTTTCATAGCTGACACTGCAGCATTTATTAATCATGGTTAAGAATAGTCAGTGCCTAACTTGAGAAAGAAGTTGGATTTTTGATGCAAGTTTTTAATGTTGATTTAAACACATTATACAAGTATGTATAATACGCAAGTATGTATACTACACAAGTACGCATAATACAAAATTGGATTAGTTGGATTAGTTTTCTGATAGTTGTACCTCCAAATGTGTAAAATTGGAGAGTAACTGGCTAGAAGCATGGTTTAAAATTTGATATACAAAGGTCCATCAACAAAATTCAATGCCTCCTGTTGAGGCTTGTGTGGCAGTGGGGACATTTAGTAAAGAATCCTGCCTGCTGACACAAATCTGCCTGCTAAAGATTTCCCTACAATTGAGTTCTCTATCACTAAAGCTCTCCCTATCTTTTTCCTCCTGAGCAGTGAAGCAGAGTCAATCATGGTGCCACAAATCTGCCAGTTGCTGCTTTCTATTGAGAGATATTCCCACGAACAGTGTCAAACATGGTATATCCTACATCTTGCAGTAGTGATCCCAGCAATAATACCTGATTTCCCAAGTTTTTCCACCTAATTTTCTGCTTTTTTTAGAACATCGAACAATACAGCACAGGAACAGGCCCTTTGCCCCATGATGTTGTGCTGAACATGATGCCAACTCACTTCTGCCTGCCCTTGGTCCATGTCCCTCCATTCCTTGCATATTCGTGGGCTTATCTAAAAATCTCTAAATGCCCCCACAATATCTGCCTCTACCACCACCCATGGCAGTGTGTTCCTACCACTCTCTATGTACAAAACTTGCCCCTCACATTGCCTTTGAACTTTTTTCTGCTCACCTTAAATGTTTACTCCCTAGATTAGACGTTTTAACTCTGGGAAAATGATTCAGACTGTCAACCTTATCGATGCATCTCATAATTTTATAGACTTCTATCAAGTCTTCCCTCAGCCTTTGCCACTGCAGAGAAAACAGCTCGAGCATTTTCAAGCCTCTGCTTATAGCTCATATCCTCTAATCCAGGCAGCAACCTGGTAAACTTCTTCTACACCGGCTCCAAAACCTCGACATCTTTCCTGTAATGTGGCAACCATAATTGAACACTCTACTCTAAATGTGGACATCCTGACTCCTGTATTTAATCCTTCTTTACCAGCCTAACTACTGCATGGCCAATTTCAGGGAGCAATGCACTGAACCCCAAGATCCCACTGCACATCAACGCTGTTCAAAGTCCTGTCATTGACTGTATACTTTTCCTTAATATTTGAACTCTCAAAGTGCAGCATCTCTCACTTACCTGAATTAAACTCCATTTTCCATTTCTCCACCCATAATTGAACTGATCTATATCCCTCTATATCTTTTAACAACCTTCTACACTATCCATAACTCCACTGATCTTTGCACTATCTGCAAACTTACTAACCCACTCATCTACATCATCATCTAATCACTTATTTATATCACAAACAGCAGAAGGCCTATTACGGATCCCTGCAGAACACCACTAGTAACAACCTCCATCCAGAAAAACACCTCTCCACCACCACCTTCTGCCTTCTGTGGGCAAGGCAATTCTGAAGCCATGTGGCCAAGACACCATGGATCCCATACATCTTAATCTTCTGGGTGAGCCTGTCATGAATGGTCTTGTTGAAAGCCTTACTAAAATCCATGTAGACAACATCCACCGATCTACCCTCATTGATCACCTTTGTCACCTCCTCGAAAAATTCAATCAAGTTAGTAAGACATGATCTGCCCTGCACAAAGCCATGCTGACTGACCCTAATTAGGCCATGCGTTTCCAAATGCATGTAAATCCTATCCCTAAAAATTCTCTCCAACAGCTTCCCAACCACCAATGTAAAACTCACCGGTCTATAGTTGCCTGGTCATTTGCTCATTATCATGCCCAATTAACCCTTACTGATTAACCCTGAATGCTATGTTTTGAAGATATCATTTCTGAAACATGTACATGTTGTTGAAGCTGATAGAGTTTAAAATGGACTCATGCTTAACTGATTAGAGTATATGTGTCATTTAAACGATTCTCCAGCTCTTTCTTCATTTTTAACCCATCTTGGGGCTTATTTCTTCGATAGTTTTCCTCTTTGTCTCCAGTTGTAGTTTTTGCCTCCTTCTCACAAATACCAAAAGTCAGTTTGTCTATGGATTATTTATCAATGCATTATTATTTAAACTATGTTATTGTATTCTTTTTTCATTTTGTCACTTTTATCACACTAATCATTTTGTCAGTAAGTATACGTGTGTCAGGCCCACTCTTCAGTGCATTTTTGCCATGCATTCCTATTTGTTAATTACTTCATAAGTAAGAACTCTTACATTGGTTTCCCAAATTCATGGCACGCAGTCTCTTTTCAAAAGATCAAAAGGAGGGTGTCTGTGTATCCTTCTCACCTGGTTCAGTATTCCAGGTGATGGCCAAACCAGACAGTTCAGTTCCTTTAAAAAAAATTTATGGGACTCACATATCTCCAAAGGAAAACTGTTAATTATCTAATTCTGTCTACACTTTGATTTTGTTGGATATATTCTATTTAACTACACCCAAGGTGAGTCATTCCCATTTCCATTTGATGCTGTGACACCTTTTCTCTGTTGCTATTCTTTTATTCTAAATGTGGCCCCATTAATTACCATTACAACTGATTTATGAACTCTGGAGAAACTGTGCTTGTGAGTATGTTAGCTGAGCTGGGGAGTGGATTTTCAGACGTTTCGTCCCCTGTCTAGGTGACATCTTCAGTGCTCTGGAGCCTTCTGTGAAGCGCTGCTGTACTGTGTCCTGTAGAATTTATTTGGTTCCGTTCCTGCTGCATCCAGTTGCCGGTTCCGGTAGTTTATTGTGGTGGCTAGTATATTGAGTCTAGGTCTGTGTTTGTTGGAGTCCGTGGATGAGTGCCATGCTTCTAGAAATGCTCTAGCTGTCCTCTGTTTAGCTTGTCGTATGGTTGTTGTGTTGTCCCAGTCAAATATGTGGGCCTTGCCATCTGTGTGTATGGCCACTATGGACTGTTGGTCATGGCATGATTGGCTAGTTGGTGATTGTGGATGTGGATTGTTAGTTGTCTGCCTGCTTATCCTTTAGTGTTTTGTGCAGTCTTTGCATGCAATCTTGTAAATAGTATTCATCTTTCACATGATGGGTGTAGTGTCTTTTGTTCTGTTGAGTCGTTGTCTGAACATGGCTGTCAGTTTATGGGCAGTCATGAATCCGAGTGGTCGGAGAAGTCTGCTTGTTAGTTCTGAAACATTTTTTATGTGCCGTAGCATGACTAATGTGTTGGCTCGGGGCATGTCCTCATCGCGTTGTTTGTCTGCTAGGCATCTGCGGATGAAGTTGCAGGGTATTCATTCTGTAGGGGGTGTTCATCTTCTCTTTGCAGGTCGGGCATGCTGCAGTGTGTTGTAGCCCTTTAGAACAGGGTCCTAAATGCAGCTCTTCTTGTGTGTGTTCAGGTGGTTGCTGTTGTAGTTCAGGATCTGTTCCGTGTGTGTGTGGCTGTTCTGTACACCTTTGAGGTGCATTCATCCTTCTGTGTTCTTTTTACCATTACATCCAGCAATGGGAGTTGATTGTACACTTCCACCTCTCGAAAATCTGATCCCTGTAAGCATGGTGTTGATAATCCAATGTGTCTTATCGATTTCTGTTCTCTTAATAATTACAAAAGTATCGTACAGGTCCAGAGTTAGGGTTGGATTTGTGGGAGGGCTGTTTGTTCCAGTCTTTGCATCACTGTTTCTACTATGATCCTAGAGATGGGTGAGTCCATTGGTGTCCCATTGATCTGTTCATATATTTGGTTACTGAATGTGAAGTTTGTCATCAAGCACAGATCAAGTAGTTTGAAGATGTAGTCCTTGTTGATAGGTTCCCCGTCGTGTTGTCTGTTCTGTTTGTCCAGGAGGTTGGCTATTGTCTCCCTGGATAGAATGTTGTCAATTTGTCAACCGAAGTGAACAATTCTCTGGAGAAATCTTATTGTCCAGAGTATAAAGCACAAAGAAGCATGTTTTCACAATAGTTTTGAGATAAATAAACATTATCACTTCGTGATTTCAAGTACTACCAAATTTCGCTTGGTTGATCTTTCTGACAAAAAGGTACAATTTTCTCAAATCTAAATTACGAGATTATATTTGACTTTTCTTCCTTTCAACGTTATTCCAAATTCAAAACTGTTAACAAATAACTCAAGTTTCTTTTGTGTACAACCCCTGCAGTGTTGATGTGCTATCAGATTTTAGTTAATTTCTTCCAAAACAAGCTATCCCAATTGTTCCTGACAAATTAAACCACCTACACTGTTTCTATATTGGCTCTTGTTTTAAATTAAAACTGAAATATTTAAATTTATTGCTCTTTAACATTCCATTGAATTTCCTATTGCAGGTTTGAACCAGCAACTTGTATAAAGCAATTCCATCAATCCCAAATGCAGCAACGACTTTGCCTACACTAGACTTCCAGCTCACTTGCTGTGTTTTTGAAACCTACTGGCACTGGAAGAAGCTCAGTTATAATATCCACACAACACACCTCATCACACAGAAGATGTGTGAGAAGATTTAAAACTGACAACTATGCTGGTCTCAGAGTCAGAGCCCAAGTCACCAGGCGACATCACGTCGATGTATTCAACCAAAAAAAAGGAAAATCTTTTAATAATCTAAAACTGGCATTTTAAATTTCTATTGTCTCAAAGAAACTATTTTCTTAGCAGGTATATGGGCAAAACATTTCTCATTTCAAATTCGGAGTTCAAGTTGGATGTCTCCCAAAAATATTTATCTTGCTTTGAGAACAAGTTAAACTGTTTTTCCAAAACATTGAATTGCTGACGCTTCTGGAGTGTTCCTTGTTTTTGTGCTGATTTCAGTAGACTGTGAAGGATGCTGTCCTTGTAAATGTTATGGTAATTCTCTGTGATAACAATTCAATTTTCAGAGGGTTGCTTTAACTTCACTGAGGAAAAGGGACTTGTTGATGGATCCTACTCCTTTGTCCAACCCTTTCAGCTCATGGGTGACATTAAATACTGGCTTTGTCTCACTACACAGAGATGAAACAGTGGAGGAAATGCTGTCAACAACCTTCTTAAGATGTTGCAACATAACTGTCCCTGTTATTACTTGCTCACAGATTTCTGTGGCAAATATTTTGATTTTCTTCTATATCGAAGAAGTCCATTTCACCAACAGTTTCAATGTCAAATCCAATTTTTGCAGTCACAATGTTGGGTTTATCTGCAGTCTTTTCCTCATTGTGTACAATGCTTTCCTGTTGGTAAGCATTTTTAGCTTGTGCACATATAACACACCTTTGCTCAATATCCCCATTTCTGGCCACCACCAGCACTAGGTCATATTGCATTTTTCTCTCCTGATGTCCGCTAAACCATAATTTTCCAATAATGTCCACTTTATCTGCAAAATTCTGATCATGATGCTGGTGATCTGTATCTTTCTGGGGGTCTTAATTTAATGACTGCAGTTTGTTTGGGCAGTTTTACTGCTTCCAGTAAATCTCTAACCTGCTCGTCATGTATGTCATTTCCCAAATGAGGTGATATGCCCTTGCTGAGCCCAGGCCATTATATAATCATAGGCAACACGAAGAGCTTGCCTGCTATCTGTGTATATGTTAATTTGCTTACCCTTGGCTAACCTCAATGTTTCCATCAGGACTTTCAATTCTGCTACTTAGAGTGAGTATATTACAGGGATCTACTTTCCTATTTTCAGGTGTCCCACAATGTCTACAACCCATGAAGCACAGGGCTGGGCAGTCCCTCATATTTTCTAGATCCATCTACAAATAACTCCATCATTCTATTTTCTTCCAATATTTTCTCTGCAATCCCACCTCTCTTTCTATCATCGCATTCTCTCTAACAGTCTGTTCCTCTTCTCTTGATACTTGTGTGATCAGTTCAAACTGTTTACATTTGTATTTTCTTTCGATTAATCTGTTTCCATAACTTCTTCTAAAATTCACTCCATTCTATCTTCCGTAACCTCTGAATATTATAAATTTAGCTTTATGCTTCGGTTTGTTATCCCCGAGTTCTCTATCCGCAGATCACCTCACCCAATAACAGTAAATAACATCATGGACTGAAAATTCTCCAGCTCTCTTTCAGCTGTTTTCAAGCTGTTCTAATCTAAAAGCCCTAGACTGTTTAAATCTAAATTGTCCTTGCTCCTTGCAATTCCACTCTTTACTTTATCCCAATTGTTTTACGGTCTTTTTCAATAAGGAGTAAGTGTCATTGTCTTGTAAATTGTTTACTCACTTTAGTAGCCACATTAACCATTTTATGTCATGCTGTTTCTCTTTTAGATGCATATGATTAAAATCTGTTCTTCAGTGCAATATTTCCTCTCCTTTGAACCAGTCTATTTGGGAAGGGTCTCAGAATATCTTTGCATATTAATGTTGCAACTCAATTTCATGCCACACTTTCTTGATTCACATATGATCTTATCAGAAGACCTGTGAACTTTTAGTTATCTCTCCATTTATGGTCCCAATGCCTCTGGCAGTAACTTGATCATCAAATTCAGTTCTCTCAAAAGGAAAGACAAGGACATAAGCAACACCAAGACAAAGCTATCAATTTTGGCTCTCATCTAAAGTTTTCTTTCACCAGAATGCATATTGACCTCAATTGTCATTACAACCCATTATTCTAATTTTGTTCGGCATCTTCTGTCATTTCTCTCCACCTCTAGTCATTTATTCTCATCTAATTTTGCAATTCAACTAGACACCATCCTATTTCGTTTCTGAGTGCTGGAGAAATTTGCAGTCCAATGAAACATATTCCCATAATATCTTAAAACAGAAGTCAAACTTCTCTGTTTGATTCTGGCAAAAACAAAGTTTGTTTTTTCTTTCTGTTAATTGACCCCCCTTTAAAAATAATTACTTGAGAGCTCTCTCCGGATATTTGATATATCTGTGTAAATTTGTTCAAATTCAATATTTGATTTATTCTTTTAAAGACACTGACAACTTTGATTCCATTCATTGAAACCACTAAGATTGTATGCATGAACATATTATTTTCCAGAATCCTTTTAAATTTCAGGTAAACTTAAATGTCTAGAATGTCAGACCATGTGAATTTTAATGATTTTTTTATTATGATTTATCTAAATGTGCCCAGGCTTAGTGGTTTTGAAATGCCTGATACTCAACATATTTGATGTTGTAGTTCTCCAATTCTGAAGTGTGTTGTTAACAAGTGGCTTGAAGGGTTGAAGATGGCTTGTCTATTTCAGATTTTACAGCAGATTGTCAGATAATTTTGTCCAAAGAGAATTAAATGTTCAAAATTTCAATTTCCCCTTAGTGAACAGAACCTCTGATACTCCTGTTTATAACAATTGCACAGGCTGATAATATGCCAAATATCAGTGTCATATGTTGGTACAAACCCTCATGGGTGTTAATTGTAGCATACTTGTGAATCCTCGTTTAACTGCAGTTGCAAGTACTCATGGCTCATGTACAGCTTTGTACAGGACAGCTCCCTGCCAGCTTTGCATAGAACTTCTCTATGCGAGGGATTGGGAATTCACTCATCTGTGAAAAGTGGTTTACCATTTGTTTAAAATCCTCACAAAGGCGAACCAATGCAATGGGCTTCATAATTGGTACAACCAGTGCTGCGCATTCCACAAACTGAACTGGTTTGATGATTCTTTTATTTTCTAACCTTGTGATTTCTGCCTCAACTGTTGCCTGTACGGAGGATGGCATTGGAATTGCTTCCTGGTCAATATATGAGGTAGTCTTGGCTCTTGTGGTGGTCCTGAGAGCTTGCTGAAAAACTTCTGGATATTTAATTAGGATTTCACACAGGAAGCCATTTTCTAATTGAAAAATATTGCACCAATCTAGGTGAATCTTTCACAACTAAGTTTCCCCCATGAAGCTTAAAATAATCCTTTTATGACTGTAGTGGGAACTGAACCAGCTGCTTTTTATAAGAAACTGGAACCAAAGTTGTCCCCTTAATCTGTAATGGTTATGGGTGTCGATTCTCAAATTGGTTGATGTCTTTCACAAACTTAGGAGTAGGAGGTCAGGGTGAATTTTGCTAAAGACTAGTTCTGCAATCATTGAAACAGCCACATTGGTAATGACCTCTATTAGAACTAGGTTACTATTTAACCGAAAGTTTAATTTGATTGGTTCTGATTTGGATGTTACTAAGTAATTTAACTGTTCCAAACCAGATGTAGGTGGACTTTCCAGGATGTGCACTATCCTGGATATCAACCTCTGGCTGCATTTAGGTCTTTGTCTCAAGTCTGCATTCCGGCAGCAACTACAATGATTTGTCAGCCAGATCCTGAAGAAAGTTATAACTGTTTAGCTTGAGGCTTGGTTTTGTTTTGGGGTTTTCCTGTGAGCTGCCCTAGGTCCCTCTTTTCAAGATATGTCCTGAAAGAGGCTATGCAATTGTCTTCACTCAAGTGGTGTTCCCCAAGCTCAGTTGGAGAAGTGAGAGTGTCCACTTCTATCTGAATATCTGGCAATTCATATGCCCCCTTACCACATTTTCCAATGATAAAGTCAATTGTAGTGTCTGTTTGAAGTCCAGTTGGGCTTCAGCTAATAGATATTTTGCATGGTGACAGCATTAATCCCACAATGATCTCAGCATCTTACTAAAGATTAAACCAAAATCACATGCCTCTGCCAATCATCTTAGTCTAGTTAGAATTCCCCACACGATTCCCTGCTTCTCAAATTACCAAGTAAAACTGATAATCTCTCAGAATTAGTGGAGGCATTGTGTTGTAATATTATTTAACTAAATCCATCAACTCTTTCATGGTTTTCATATCTGATGTCTCAGGCAAAATTAGGCTTCTAGTAACTGAAAAAGCTGCAGGCCCACAAGTTATAAGGAGAATTAATTGTTGTTTTTCATCTGCCATAATATCATTTGTCTGAAGAAAATGACATTCTTTTTACATACTGGGCCTAGTCTTCAATGGCAGAATCAAATGAGTTCAGCTTCCTAAATAGTAGCATGATGCCAGAAATACTTACCCCAACCTAAAGATGACTGTTGCCAGCAAATTTCTCTGGGAGCATGCTTTCACTCATCGCCACTGAAATAGCTCCGTGGAGGGCAAGATCCCATCACCAAGTCACCCTTTCTGGACACACTTTCCTCATTCCTGAAGAAGGGCTTATGCCCGAAACGTCGATTCTCCTGTTCCTTGGATGCTGCCTGACCTGCTGCGCTTTTCCAGCAACACATTTTCAGCTTTATTGATACGTGGCAAGTCTTTGACACTGATCCAGGTTCCTCAGAGTCAGCTCTCAGAGTGAATAGAACTTCTGACACTCCCATTTATATCTGTCAGCTAGGCTCTCTAGATTTAGAGTCCCTAGCAGGGAACTCATTTTCTATGAAGTAAACCTGGCTAACCTCATTACAATCACTACAATAATGACTGAGTAATATTTTGCAATTGTCCACTTACAATGCTATCTGTTTTTTGGTGTCCTTTCATGAGATTATCTGTTAATGCCCTGCATTATACGTTATTCCGTCCTCTGTGTTTCTATCATTTGTCATATATCCTCTGGTCATGTCATTTACACGATTTGTCCTTCAATTCCCCCTACAACCCTCCCACCCCAACCCCACCACCACGGTGACAGGATGAGGGCTTCTCTCTACTATCTACAGCCATTTGTCTAAAGGAATTCAGCTAAATTCCTTAACGTGAATTTTTAGCATTAATTACAGTATACTAACATGTATAATATATAATGGCAATGACTTAAAAAGGCTTTGATTATTATGGGATCAGACCTTTCCGTTTATACTTTCCTAAATAACATTCTCCTTCCCAGTAAGATTTCTAAGAGGCACTTCATTATCTAATCTGTTTGCTACGATTCTGACTGTGGAAACTACTGCCTCAACTACAAATTCCCTTCAGCCATTTGCAACTTCACATGATTGTTAGCCTTCCTAGTGATCACCCGATGCTTTGCTGCCTGTGTAGCCCTCACACGTGCTATTACTAGCTCATTAAACCTGCAATCCATGAAGTTGTCAACATCATTAATGCTCCATAGCAAATCCATATGCATCTTCTTGAATTTTATTCATTGGCACCTTTTGGGGTGGGATTTCCACCCCTTGGACACTTGATCCTGGGGTTGGTACATTGTTGTTAATTTGGCACTAAATACAGAGGGCCTTCCACAAAGGAAGTGGTGCTCTCCAGCTACGTATTCAGTGGGTTAGACATCCGTTGCCGGGATTAAATTCCACCCATAATGTGTGCCACAGAGTACCTAACCCCTGACATGCTCTTGTAGCAATGCTCTTTAGATAATTGTTCCATTTAAGTTTCTGATCAACAGTGCCCTCCAGGGTATTGGAGGATGGGAATTTGGGAACAGTCATGCCACTAACTGTCTTTAAATGTTAAGTCTAGATGTTTAGACTTTATCTTCTTTGAAATATTCTTCTCCCGATACTTGTTTGACTGAAAAGTTTTCTGTCATTCATAAAGTGTACACCTTACATTTGTCATTATGTGTCGAATTGTGAACAGAGATGAATATTGTTTAATTATTAGTAAACATTCCCACTTCTAATCTCATGATGGAGATAACACCATTGACAGAATAGCTGATGATGTTTGTATTTAAGACATTAGACTTTGGAACTCTTGCAGAAGTGTCATGAGGTTGAGATGATTGGCCTCCAATGATCGCAACCAGTATCTTCTTTGCTGATCGTGAATCGAATCACTGAAAATTTTTCTCCTTGATTCCCATTGATTTACACCTGGTTAAGTACTGCCTTGATGTCAAGAGAAGTTATTTTCACCTCAACTCTAGAATTTGGCTCTTTTGACTAGTTGTCTGGGACAGAGATAAGCAGAAATTTTTTCACCCGGAGATTAGTGAGCCTATGGAATTCTTTGCCATGGAATGCAGTTGAGTGCTGAAACATTGAATATAAGGTGTAAAAGGATCAAACCGTGTGGAGAGAAAAGGGGAATAGGACTCTGAGTTGGATGATCAGTCATGACCATATTGATTGACAGGGCAGGCTTGAAGGGCCAAATGACCGACACCTTCTCCTATTTTCTATGATTTGATGTTTTCTATGTTCTGGTTAAACCCAAGCTGAGCACCCTTACTAAGCAATGCTTGACATTTGACAACAGCTTCTATAATTGTGCTGATGATTGAGAATGATCTGATGATCTGGTTATTTACTTGATTGAATTTGTGGACAGGCTATATTTGGAAATTTGCCACTTTGTTGGCGAATCAAGGTATTTTGTCTATACTGGAATGATTTTGGTCAGAACACAGCCAGCTGTGGAGCATGAGCCATTAACAAAACAGCCACATAGGAACACCTAGTCTTTACCAAATCTTGAGCAGGTATACATTCTTTGACACCATGTAGAATCCATCAAATGAGTGAAAGACTAACATCTTTGATATGAAGGGCCTCAGGAAGAAGTAGGCTGTTGGACCATTCACTCAGCTCTTTCACCTGAAGGTCACTGCAAATACTTAATTATTTTTAATGCTTATCTGCTGGTTTCTGCATTCATTTAATATATTCATTGTCCCTCCATCTCCAATTCATAGTTAACTGATCACTAGAATTCATAACTGAATATCGTAGAAATCTATTGGTTGTGGAGTGGCTTAGCTCTGTCTGTCGAATGCTGCTTCCACTTGAATATGTTTGTAGTGATGTATTGTTACATAACAAAGTTGACATTCAAATGTAAGTTTTCTAGCTGCTTCTCTTCCACTCTTTCCACTGAAACATATATTTGAAAGATTATAATGATAGAGCAAGAGATATGCCAGGCTATGAGTTTTACAGATTGTGATATAATACAATTCTTCCCTTGATAGCCTAGAGTGCTTCATAGATGCTCAATTCTGAGCTGCTAGATCTGTTCTGAATAATAAAGATTGTTCTCAGTATTCAGAGACATTGGGACCTCTGCTCTTTATGATATTTGTAATTGAGTTGAATAAAAAAGTGGAAGGGTGTGTCAGTAAGTTTACCAATGATATGAAGGTTGGTGGAGTGGTAGATAGTGTGGAGGGTTTGGTAAGAAGAGGCCAGTTAGGTTGTCCTTGTTTTTAGTTCTCTTATCATCTGCCATCATTCTGTCAGCTATTTTCTTTAGAACATATGGGGCTATAATCTGGTGTTGTGTGATTTTAAAATTCATCAAGCAGTGTTGTTACCAAATCATACATGGCATTGGGCATCGAAATTATTCAACCAGAATACATTCAGTGTTTCTTTTAGGTGATGTTCAACATGGAAGTTTATTGATTTAGGTGAGTGAGGGGAAATGGTAAGTGGTAATAATCAGGTGGTTTCCTTGCCCATGTCAGTATGACTTGATGATAAGAGACTTCATGGCATCTGGAATCCATGTTAAGGACTCCCAGGCCACACCTACCTGATTATATATCACAGTGCCAAAACCTCTGCTGGATCTGAGTATCATGGTGGACGGCGACACAGATTGAAAAAGGAACTGGAAACTAAAGAGAGAAATGAAGTTACTCAAGAATATCACAAGGAATAAAAGCATGTAAGATCAAAAAGGAGGAAGTCACTTGTAAATCAATTAAATTTTTGAAATGTAGAGAACATAACCCCTTAATTTAGGTGGATCATATTCACGTAATAGAACATAGAACGTTGAACAGTACAGCACTACAATGTTATGCTGACCTTTCATCTTACTCTAAGATCAGACAAACCTAAACACCCTTCATTGTACTATTCCATGTGCCTCTCCAAGAGTCATATAAATGCCCACAATGATTCTGCCATTGCTGGTAATGTATTCCCCTGCCTTTGACATCTCCCCTAAACATTCCTCCAATCACCTTAAAATTATGCCCCCTCATGATAGCCAGTTCTGTCCTGGGAAAAGATCTCTGGTTATCCGCTGTATGCCTGTCATATGCCTATCTATGCCTGTCATCATCTTGTAAACCTCTATCAAGTCACCTCCCATCTTTCTTTGCTTCAATGAGAAAAAGTCCTTGCTCCCTCAATCTTTCTTCATTAGATATGCCCTCCAGCTCAGGCAGCATCCTGGTAAATCTCGTCTGCACCATCCTTCCTATAATGAGGTGACCAGAACTGAACACAACATTCCAAGTGTAGTCTAGCCAGGGATCTATAGAGTGGAGCATAACCTCGCTAATGAAAGCCACCTTCTTACCAATCCTATCAATTTGGGTGACAACTTTGAGGGATCTATGGACATGAATCCCAAGGTTCCTCTGTTTCTCCACACTGCCAAGAATCCTGCCGTTAAGTCTGTATTGTGCATTCAAATTCAAACTTCCAAAGTGAATAACTTCACAGTGTTCCAGGTTAAATTCCATCTGCCACTTATCAGCCCAGTTCTGCACCCTGTCAATGTCCAATAGCCCTCCACACTGTCAACTACTCCACTAACCTTCATATCATCGGCAAACTTACTGACCCACCTTTTCCATTTCTTTATCCAATTCAATTACAAATATCACAAAGAGAAGAGGTCCCAGAACAGATCACTGTGGAACACCAATGGTCACTGAGCTCCAAGATGTGTACTTTCCATCTACCACCATCCTCTGTCTTCTATGGGCCAGCCAATTCTGATTAGATTAGATTAGATTACTTACAGTGTGGAAACAGGCCCTTCGGCCCAAAAGGTCCACACCGCCCCTGCCGAAGCGCAACCCACCCATACCCCTACATTTACCCCTTACCTAACAATACAGGCAATTTAGCATGGCCAAATCACCTGACCTGCACATCTTTGGACTGTGGGAGGAAACCGGAGCACCCGGAGGAAACCCACGCAGACACAGGGAGAACGTGCAAACTCCACACAGTCAGTCATCTGAGGTGGGAATTGAACCCGGGTCTCTGGTGCTGTGAGGCAGCAGTGCCACCATGCCACCCACAGACAGCCAGATTTTCCTTCCGCCGTGCCTTCTTAATTACTGAATGAGCCCACCACGGGGAACCTTATCAAATGCATTGCTAAAGTCCATGCACACCACATCCATTGTTCTACCTTGATCAATATATTTTGTCACAACCTCAAAGAATTCAATAAGGCTTGTGGAGCATGACCTCACAATACCATGCTGACTATCTCTAACCAAACTATGGTTTTCCAAGTAATTATAAATCCTGTCTTGCAGAATCCTCTCCAGTACTTTACCCATCACTGCTGTAAAATGGTCTGGTCTGTAATTCCCAGGATTATCATTATTCCCTTTCTTGAACTTGGGGATAACATTTGCCACCCTCCAATTATCTGGCACTACTCTAGTAGACAGTGAGGATGCAAAGATCATTGCCAAAATGCGGCAATCTCTTCTCTCACTTGCTGTAGTAACCTAGAGTAAATCCTGTCTGGCCCAGGGGACTTATCTATTCTCATGATTTTCCAAATTTTCAGCACACCCTCCTTCTTAATATCAACATGTTCAAGCATATTAGTCTATTTCATGCTGTCCTCAGGAACATCAAGGTTACTCATAGTAGTGAATACTAAAGCAAAGTATTCACTAATGACCTCCTCTGACTCCAGGCATAAGTTCCCTTCACTATCCCTGATCAGCCCTACTCAATCCCATGGCACCAATGTGAATTTCACCAGTTTCCTCATTTCCCCTCCCCCCACCTTATCCCAGTGCCAACCTTCCAACTCAACACCACCCAGATGACCTGTCCAAACTGTCCATCATCCTTCCCATCGATCCGTTCAACCCTCCTCTCTAACCTATCACCATTACTCCCATCTCCATCCATCTATCACACTCTCATTTACCTTCCACCCAGTCCCAGCCCCTCCCATTTATCTCTCCACCCCAAGGCTCCCAGCCTTGTTCCTGATGAAGGGCTTTTGCACAAAATGTCGATCTCTTTTTCCTTGGATGCTGCCTGCCCTGCTGTGGTTTTCCAGCACCACTCTAATCTCCAGCATCTGCAGTCCTTACCTTCGCCTACCCTCACTCTGGCCATCTTCTTGTTCCTCATGTAACTGTAGAATGCCTTGGTATTTTTCATAATCCTTCCTGTTAAAGTTTTCTAATGCCACTCTCCTAAGTCCATTCTTCAGTTTCTTCCTGGCTACCTTGTAAACCTCTAGAGCCTTGGCTGATCCATGCCTCCTTAAACTTACGTAAGCTTCCTTCTAGATGTTCCACATCCCTTGTCACCCAAAGGTGTTTCAACTGACCATGCCTTCATTGCCTCAGTGGCACAAACCTGTCCAGCACTATTAGTAAGTGCTCCCTAAACAACCTCCACATTTGTGTCGCGATAGGAGAGTCACTATTACATGCATATAATAATTCATTTGAAAGGAGATTCGTTATGTGCAAATATATTTATTCCTACACTAACAAAGAGAGATCAACAAAGTGCAGAGAATTAAAGATCAGTTAGCTTAATGAGCCCACCATGGGGAAAGGAAGTTTTTACTCAAAAATTTCAGAGCCATTCAACCACTAAGTGAAAAATAGATAGAGAGTAATCAGTGTGGAAGTTCATACTTAATCAATGATATTGAATAGTTTAAAGAATTATAAAGAGTAGAATAGGAACATGTTTATGCAAAGTACAGTACTAAGATTTTCACTAAGTGTTCAACAAAATGCTTTTTAGAAGTGACCACTCTAATCTTGACTTGAATCTCCAGCATCTGCAGTCCCCATTTTCGCTCAGAAAGGATCAAGCCAGGTGGCGTACTGCCTGTCATTCAACTGCTCAGTTTTGCCGATTCTCTGTTTAAATTTCCCCACTCCTTCTTTTTCGAATGGTGCAAATTTCCTTGGAAAAGCCACGATAAAATGCAGATGTGTTTGATTCAGCCAACAACAGGGCAGGAGCTTGTTTCTGTAAAGTGAGGATTTTAACCGGCAGGATTCGAACCAATGCAAGGTAGTCCCAATGAATTTCTAATCCATTATCTTAGCAACTCAGCCACGATGATGCACTTCAGTCTGTCCTGCCTCTTGCATTGGATTTCATTGGTAAATATCCCAATTGTGAGGATAGAGATGAAAATCCCGCAATTCTGTCTGGAGAGTAGCGGGTAAAGGAGGAGGCTTCCAGCTACAGTGCCAGGAATGTCAGAATGAGGTGGACATGGCTGCACCCCAGCCCAGGGACTCCTGGCGAGTGAGGAGCTGGTTCCGGGCTGACTGTCCCAGTTCAGACTTGCAGGTTGAGCTGTGGCTGTTAGTCCATGGCGAGGCAGTAGCGCATTAAGGAATGATGGCGTTGGAAAAAAGAATGACAGAAGACCCTGGCAATTGATGACAGCCTCTGGAGAAGGATCAGTTGGGGAACAGGACAGACGGAACGCATGCATCCCCAGCCCATGGATCCAGCTTAATTGTGGCAGTCACGATTGTGGGAGCGGTGGAGACCCATAACCGAAATCCCAGAGCCCATTACATACACCAAGGAGCCCATTTCACAAATTCCAGATGATGTTCAGCAACAACTTAAGGAGCAGTGGAGGAGGAGCAAGAACAGGAGAGTAGGATGAGCTTCATTGCTCCATGGAGCATGCCCTGTAATGTTTGAGTCTGGTTTCCAACATGGAGGTTGACCGGAGCACATGATGAGCTGAATCCACCATAAGTTTACTCTGGTTTCCTTGTTGAGCTTTTCCACCATCTAGATTTAGGGCAGCATGGCAGCACTGTGGTTAAGACTGCTGCCTCACAGCTCGAGGGACCCGGGTTTAATTCCAGCCTTGGGCGACTGTCTGTATGGAATTTGCACACTATCTCAGTGTCTATGGGTTTTTTCTGGGTGCTCTGGTTTTCTCCCACAATCCAAAGGTGTGCAGCTTAGGTGAATTAGCCATACTAAAATTGCCCATAGTGTTCATGGATGTATGGGTTAGGTGCATTAGTTAGGGGTAAATTTACAGTAGTAGGGGAATGGGTCTGGGTGGGTTACTCTTCGGAGGGTTGGTGTGGGCTTGTGCGGCTGCACGGCATGTTTCCACACTGTAGGGCTTCTATGGTTCTAGATTGTATGGCAAAAAGTTTAGTAAAATTGGAGACTAAATATTAATGAAGCGAATTGAGCTGTTCACAATGCGTTTATCAAGCAATAATAATGATCAATTGGCAACCAGCAGCTACCTAGTGAAAAGCCACTTGTGAAAAACATAAAAGATTGTTTTTAATATTGAGATGGACCTCATTGGACTTACTGCTCTCAACTCTGCCATCAGCCATGCTTCTCAGTCCCATATAAGATTCTGCCATTTGTTTGATTTTTATACATATTTTTAGATGAGATATATACTATACATGTGTGTATGCATATATGTGTTAACTGAAACAGCACTGAGTGTAAAGGCACTTATACCAATATGGTAGCAGTCAAACATTTCCTTTAATCTATAGAATCCTGCCACAATGTTTTCCTGCCACTGGCAAATGTCAAGCTGAAGCTGATGAGATTTCTAGACCTGATAAACAATCTGTGAGTAAACTCTATGATGCAAGTGCACAGTGAAGGTGGAAATATTTGGCAAATATCATTAGGGGCTGTTCGGAATGAGTTTTCACACAAAGAAAATGCAGTTGTTAACCTCACAGCCACTGACAGAGCTGTCCCTATCTGGAAGCATTTTGAAGTCTGCATGCAGCACTAGGCACTGTATTATGATAGTCTTCTGCGGTAATTGTTTCTCTACATGCTCAAGATCTTTATACATCATTGACAGAGTAAGGACAGCTCTTGTTTAGTGTCTAACATCCAAAGTCATTTATCTGCTGTGCTCTCCTGTGATACTCCTGCTCAGTTTGTATTGCCACGGTGAATAAAAAGGAGTGCTAGTAGGGAAGCCCACAGCTATTATAAAAAAGGTATATCCAAATGTCTGATGAAAAGTCAGGGATAGATCGCAGATGAAAAAAAAGTTAGAAGAAACTATTCGTAAGATTGCTAGAAATTTTACTACTTTTATTTCATCCAGCAACAACAATATAACAAAAAAAATTCAAACAGATGCACCAAAAGCAACAATATACCTTTAAGATTTACTAATTCAGTCACATTTTTATTCTAGGGCACCAATTGTCCATGGTACTGGAAAATGGCTCATCATAACCGTGATTCTTTTCCTTGTTCTTGATACATTTCAGACAAGAGTAGACTTGGGATAAAGCAATGTACACAAACCTTCAATACAGTTGAACTAGGATAAAGCATTCAGAGTAGAATTGCAATAAAGTAGAACATTAAGGTCTGGAATTAAAAATCGCAGGACACAATACATTTGAAAATATAAGATAGGTGAAATGGCTGTGAGCTTCTTAGTGATACTATATTGGTGACAGGATAAAGCAATACAGCCATCAGAGAAATGGAATTATAATCCATAAGGATAAAAATAGAAAATAATAAATGAATAATCACAATCACAGGTGTAGTAAAACAGACCACTCAATTCTGGAGGACTAGTGGAAGAAACATGGAAACAAATTCAGAAAATTAGTAATGGACATTCTCGTAATCATTGAAATTGTAATTTCCCAAAATGTATTAGTTGAAGGAGCAGAAATAAAGGATAAGGACCATTTTGTTCCAGGAAGCACTCACACCTGTTACATTAGCTGAATTGATTACTCAGAGACAGGAGGGTGCAACTGTCACTAAGATGGGTCTGCAGAAACATAAGAAAGCACTTGAGGTGCCTTAATCTTTGCCATTTGTCCGATGGGTCTGAGGTCCTTGCAGTCTGTATGGATAAGAACAGAAATTGCAGGGAGCATGAGCACATTATGTTAACAGGAGTCATTCAAGTGAGGGGCTTATAAAAGAATGCAGTACTAGAAGGGGGTAGGAAAGCGAGGGGAATCCAGTCTGTAGAGCAAAGAACATTAGTTTAGAAGGCTTATATGCTGCCAGGATTCAGGACATCTTCTTGAGAGAAACTTGGAATGAGAAAGGAAGAATCTAGCTATCATGGTCTATAAGTGGGCCAAAAATAGAGATAGAACTAAAAAAGAAGTTCTGAGATTGGAGCATGAGCAGCTGAGGCTGAAATTAAAAACAGAACCACTAAGGCAATAATTTCTGGATTACTACCTGATAATAAGTTAATTGGCATAGGATCTATAAAATAAGTTAACGATTGATTTGGGATGAAGGTGTTTTGATTCATGTGGTACTGACACTAATCCAGGGAAAGAATTATTGGAATGATCGTTGTCATGAGCTGAGATGAGAGGGTGGGTAAGTGGAGCTGAGGCCATGAAAAGATCAGCCAAGATCTTATTGAATGGTGGAGCGGGCTCGAAGGGCTAGGTGGCTTACTCCTACTCCTAGTTCTTATGTTCTTATGTTCTTGCACAACTGTATAATTTGAGATAAGAGAGCTTTAAAATAATCAATTGCAATGTTCTGAGATGTACAAATGTAAGAGTGCAGTAAAAAAAGAAGGGTCACAAGAATAAAAATAGTGAAAGGAAAGAATTAAAAGCTGTTAATCTGGATGAGTCATCTTTATTGCAAAATAATCCTCCTTAAGTAAAGGGGAAAAATTACATACAGTCTGGCCAATGTCCTGTATAACAGTAACAAGACTTCCCCACTTTAATATTCTATCTCCCTTTTATTATGTCCAACATTCATTTGCCTTCCTAATTATGTGCTGTACCTGCATTCTAACGTTTTGTTATTCATTTTCTGTATATTCCTCTGCACCACTCTGTTCTGCAGGCTTTCTTAATAAAATTCTCTTTTTCTATTCTTCCTACCAATAAAATTGAATTCCTCACTAGTCAGCATTCATCTGTAGTTTAACTTTTTGTGATCATTTCAAATCTGGGATTCTTGCATGTGTCCTGATGAGTGCAAGACGCAAAGCTTCAGTAACATCCTGACTTCTCAACTGTAAGATTAAGATGGAAGAAATGTCACTGTCACCTTATTCTGCACTGCAACAAATCCATTCCTTCTCCAGTTTTAACTTCAAAAATGTCTGTTCAGTTGCAAATGCCATTGCAAAGTTAAAATTGTACTCAATGTCCTTGCTAAAAATCACACAACACCAGGTTATAGTCCATCAGATTTAATTGGAAGCACACTAGCTTTTGGAGCGACGCTCCTTCATCAGGTGATAGTGGAGAGCTCGATCGTAACACAGAATTTATAGCAAAAATTGGCAGTGTGATGTAACTGAAATTATACATTGAAAAATTGATTGTCTGTTAAGCCTTTCATCTGTTAGAATACAGTGATAGTTTCACTTCTTTCATATGTAAATCACAAAACCTTTTTTTAAAAGTTGCAGTCTCGGGTTAGCTGTTAACAATGGTGATAGCTAGATAATATGTTGAAGGTGTTAGCTCCCTGTGTTCTCTGTCTATGACCTGATGTTTAGATTTATTCTAATCTAAAAAGTGAGATAACAGAGTTTTACATAAATTCATGCAGTTTTTGAGCTCAGAGTTCTACATAAATGTATGCAGTTTTTGAGCAAAGTGCAATGTAACTCTGCAAGTACAAATTCACCCCACAAAATATATGTGTGCATGTGGGTCTTTGTCTGTCTGTGTGTCTGTCTGTCTGGGGTGGGGGTTGTGAGTGTGAGAAAGTGTGTGTGTGTGTAGTGAGTGCAGAGTGTCTTAAGTCTGTGAGGGAGTGCATGTGTGAGTGTGGGAGTGTGTGTGTCTATAAGGGAGTGTGTGGGTGTCTGTGTGCGCGTCTGTGTGTACCTGTGTCCTTGTGTATGTGAGAGTGTGTGTGTGTGTGTAGTGCAATGGTGATCACCTGTAATGTGACATGAACCCAAGGTCCTGGTTGAGGCCCTCCCCATGGGTACCGAACTTGATCCAAATTTGATCCAAAGGCACTCTATATGCTGAATTTGTATTAAAATTCATGAAATTGTTTGTTCAAAGTAAAAAATAGCTTTATGACACTTGCAAAGCGGTTGGTTCCTAATGCAGTGATAATAGCAATGTTGTAGAAACAACATTTGATCTTTATCTTGCAAGAAAACTTTGATAAATTGTAACACCATTGGAATTTGCCACAGCACATTGAAAATAAAAATTAAATTATACCAAGAACTCCTTGAGTGCATCTGATATTTCCATCATATTTCCATATTTTAAAAGTAAATTTTCTTATTTATTAACTATTCATCATCAATGTTCTTATTGACCTGGCTTTAGCAGCATATCATTTAGAAAACCACTCTTGGACTTACTGATTCAGTTGAGATGTGTGTTTAACCTGCATCTATTCATAAAATGTAGGTTGCTCTGCCTGCTAATTTAAATAGTAGAGGCATGCAACCCAAGTTAAGCATGGTGCTGAGTTACGACAGTGTCCAGTACAGGTATTAACATCATGTGGAAAGTGGCCTAAACTTCTAAAGAAATTGTTGACGAGATGGTAAACCTGCTCCAGTAATTACTTGGATTAGTTAAATAATTGTTTTTGAAAAGAAAGAGGAATGAAAATGGAGCAACATGCCAGAGAATGTCCTCAGAGGTTTTTTGATTTAACCCTGGAGGCTGCCATGTAGAGGTAACATGCCAAAGGTAGTGGGAATAGATAACTGTCATGTGCAATGTTAATTACCTAGCTGCAATGTCCTGGATGCAAGACAATGAAAAATACAATAGCCTCTCAATGGACAAGGTGAAACCCTAATTAGGTAGAACCTAATTCGCAGGGAACAAGCAAAGACATATGGTTAGCACTGCTGCCTCACAGCACCAGGGACCCCGGTTCAATTCCCACCCCGGGCACTGTCTGCGTGGGGGTGCCTCCGGGTGCTCCGGTTTCCGCCCAAAATCCGTGCTAAATTGCCCGTAGTGTTAGGTGAAGGGGTAAATGTAGGGGAATGGGTCTGGGTGGGTTGCTCTTCAGAGGGTCGGTGTGGACTTGTTGGGCCGAAGGACCTGTTTCCACACTGTAAGTAATCTATCTATGAAATCATCACTGAGAGGAGAAATACCAGAAATCATTGGTATAGATGGGCTGAAACCATAAAGAATAACAGTCCAGTAGTTTTCAGTTAATCCATCTTCCACTCCCTCTTCATTCAATAATCTCTTGCAATTTTCAAGATAAAACAAACACTTGTAACTAATCAATTCATGCATTCTATCATCCCCTCGCCATTCCTCATCCCAATCCTACACTGATATATTTTGTCTTTCAGATACTCAAGCACTGCTGCATGATCAACAACTTATTTTGTTTGGTCACTTGACAAGAGTATCACTTGTAATTGATACAATAGAGCTAGCAAAATCATGTGCAATATGAAAGTCTACAGGTGGCTTTGAATATTGGTTATGAATTAACATGGATTTAAAGAGGATAAGATTATAGTGAGCTCAGAGGAGAAGGGCCATGTTGAGTTGAGATGGACAGATTTATCCTGTGCTCTGAGAACCTCCCTATCATGACAAAGGTATGGCCATGCTCTTTCCATTTTTGCTTACAATGATCCTGGGGATGAAGGTCTTGTGAATGAGGGCTCTAGGACTGTTCTCAATGGAGATTGGAAGGATGTGAGTGGATCGGATTGAAACTTAGAGTACACTGAGAGGCCTAGATAGAATGGACGTGGAAAAGAAGTTTTCTAATAGTAGGAAAGACTAGGACTAAATGACACAGCCTCAGAATGAAAGGACAGCCCTTTAGAAATGAGAAGAGAAGGAATTTCTTCAATCAAAGGACGGTGAATCTGTGGAACTGATTGAGGCCAAGTTATTGAATGTATTTAACACAGGGATAGATAGCTCCTTGATTACTAAGAGGATCAAATGTTTGGGGAGAAGGCAGGGGAATGTAATTGAGAAATGATTGAATGATGGAGCAGACTCAATGGACTAAAATGGCCTAATTCTGCTCCTGTTCCCATATCCTATTATCTTACAGTCTTAGGCCTTGATCACATTTAGTCACTAATCTTGAAATCATTGCCATCCTCTTAGCTTGTGGTCTTGTAGGAAAAGGTGATAAGAGTCTCTGATATTCATTAAGTGCAGACAATGTACTCATTGCTTCTGGCTTAGGTGGAGAAAAGAAAGAGGCTAGATGGATGAAGTCTTCTGCTGCGACCTGTTCTCTTCACCTCTTCACCAGCAAACTATATTTTTTTGTTGCCTCATTGCCACTTTTCTTTCATTCTATACCAAAGGTAAATTGTCGAGAAAACTTGTAATTATTAAATTTATGACATCAAGGAAGTCATCTGACTAGAAATCTTACAGCTGAGGCCTTCTCCCACATGCAGGACCAATTCTTCAGGGTTTTACTTATTATATTAAACTTTGCAAAGAACTGCCACTTTCACAAAATCAAGCAGAGCCAATGGTAATTAATCAGCAACTAATCTGCAAGGTGGCAAGGATTCTTACAGCAGTTTGACACATTCAACAGTGCATATTTCTGAAAGAATATTAACTAGTGTGACAAGAGTGAAAATATCAATGTAGTATCAAATTACATTGCACACAGATTGACTTCATGCTGTGCACATTCTCAACACTGGCCTCAATGGCCACACCATGAATGCATTTGGCATGAATGATGTGGCTGCATCAAACCAACCTGTAGTTGCAAGACTAGCAATGTGGTCAATACCAATTTTGGGCATTTATCTCCACAATAATTAAATACAGTGACCATTTCTACTTATCTTTGCCAAATTACGCCTTTGCACGGGCCACATTCCAATAAGCACAGACAGACATAATGTAATAACTCTGGTGTCTCTATTAGATTAGATTCCCTACAGTGTAGAAACAGGCCATCTGGCCCAATAAGTCCACACCGACACTCTGAAGAGTAACCCACCCAGACCGATTCCCCTACATTTACTATTGTACTAATGTACCTAACACTATGGGCAATTTAGCATGGCCAATTCACCTAAGTTGCACATCTTTGGATTGTGGGAGGAAACGCATGCAGACACAGGGAGAATGTGCAAACTCCACACAGACAGTGGCCCAAGGCTAGAATTGAACCTGGGAGGCACTGTAAGGCTGCAGTGCTAACCACTGAGCCACTGTGCCACTGTGCTGCCCTCATCCATATCAAAATTTTTCAACATGTACACAATCTAAAATAAATATCCTGTAGCTTAGAGTTGCAACTTGTTATCGTACTGAGGTAGATATAAATTCAGTGGTTGAAATATCAACTCAATGTTTTTAAGCAAAATAATAGATTGAAAGTCACAGTTCGATTGGTTTGTTGGTATCTGAACATGTTTTTAAAGAAATGCTGTAAATGTTTGTCACTAAATTGAAATGTTGTCTGTGCATGGAAATATTTCACACAGATTTTATTTTAAAGTGCAAATTTCTGCATTCCCATGACTTCTTCATCCCTTCTATATCAAAAAAGTGTAAAGCACAACATCAGAGGAATCCAGGCAGTAGACTAGCAAAAACAACTTATAGTTTCTATGTAGTACAGAACTTGAGTATTGCTAAAAAAAAAGTCAATGGTTTTTGTCTTATGCTTATCATGACAGAATTTCAGGAATACCAAATCTCAACAATTTATACTATATCAGAAAAGAGTGCTTATTGGTCACCAAGTGGATTCTGATTAGTAATGGCATTGCCACGAATAATGCACTAAGGAACCATTAGCTGCCAAGTTTTTGTTGAAGTTCAAACAATAAGCAGTTTGATATTGATGTGTAACCTCCATACCTGGATCACTGATACCACAGCATTCTTTACTCATTCATGGGATGCAAGCTTCACTGCCCCTAAGCCAAAATTTATTGGCCATTCTTAATTTCCCTTGAGAAGACTTTCCTGAACAGCTGTTGTCCTTTAGTGTGAAGGTCCTCTTTGCAAGGGAGTTCCAGGATTTTTAATCCAGAGATAGTGAAAGAATGCTGATTATAGTACCAAATCAGGATGGTATGTTGTTTAGAGAGGAACGTTCAGTTGGTGGTGCTCTAATGGATCTGCTGCCCTTGAAATTATACCTGCTAGAGGTTCTGGGTTTCAAATGTGCTGTCAGAGAAGCCTTGGTGAAATAATAAGGTGTGTCCTGTTCATTGTACAAACTGCTTCTGCTGTGTATCAGTAGTGAAGAGAGTGAGTTATGGAAGGTTCTGGATGGGGCACCAATCATGTTGGCTAGTTTGTCCTGGATTGTGACAAGTTTCCTAAGTACTATTACAACTGCATCATTGAGGCTAGTGGAGAGTATTTGATTATACCTTTGACACGTGACTCATAGATGGTAGACAGGCTTTAGGAAGAGAGGATAAGAGGTACTCATCGCCAATTTCCTAGATTCTGGCTAGTCCAGTTCAGTTTCTATTTGATGGCAATTGCCAGAATATTAAAAGCAAGGATTCACAGCTGGTAATGTCATTGAATGTCAAGGGGTGATGGTTAGATTCTCCTTGATGTCATACTCAGTCAAATGTAGACCTGATGTCAAGATCAGTTATTTTCACCTCACATCTGGAGTGCAGTTCTTTTGTCCATGTTTGAACTAAGACTGTATTGAGGTTAAGGGCTGAATGACTCTGATGGAACCCAAACTGAGCATCACTGACCAAGTTATTGCCAAAACAGGTGCTGCTTAATTGCACTATTGATAACGATTTCATCACTTTACTGATCATCAAAAGTAGTCTGGTGAGGTGGAAATTGGCTGGGTTGGATCCACCCAGTTTTTTGTGTACAGGACATACCTGGGAATTTTCAGTAACATCAGGTAGATGCCAGTATTGTAGCTGTGCTGAAACAACTTGGCTTGGGAGTAGCAAGTTCTGAAGAACAAGACATTAGAAATTTTGCCATAAAAATTGTCAGGACCCATAGAATTTGTTATGTGGGAGGGAAACAGATGTGATAAAGACTAGGAGATTTCCTTCTTCATGCTTAACCCTGATGCCATTTGGCTTCATTGGGTCTGGAGTCACTGTTGAGGACTAACAAGGCATCACTTTCTTCACAGCTGTTTTCCTATTGTACTGACCCCTCTGGTGGGTCTATCCTGCCAGTAACATGGGACATACCCTGAATGATGATGACGGTGTCTGGGATATTTTCTGTACGGTATCAGGCTGTTGTTTCTCTTGTCTGTGGGATAGTTCTCCCACTATTGGCAATGGGGACTTTGCAGGATTGCTAAGGCTGCCTTAGCCATTGTCATTTACAATCCCTGGATCAATGGTGAGTGATTCATCTGGTTTCATTCCTTTCTTTGAACTTTCTAGTGGGCTTTGATTGAACTCAGTGGATTGTTTGACAATTTCCAGGAAAATTAGCATTAAATACATTGCTGTCAGTCTGGAGTCACTTGTAAGCTGAATATATGAATATACAAAAGTACAAAATAGAAGCAGACATAGATCTTTTGGCTCCCAAGACTGCTTTACAATGAATTAGATCATGGCTGACCTTTTTTGTGTTCCAAATTCCACATTCCCATCCATCCCTAGTGACATTTGATTTCCTGCCGAACAAAAATCCATATTGTTCTGAAGAAGGGTCGCTGGACTAGATGGTATCTTTGTTTTCTTTCCATAGATGCTGCCAAACCTGTTGAGTTTTGCTAGCAATTTCTATTTTTGTTTGCTCAATGACCCCACCCTGTTTTCTGAAGCAGAGAATTTCAAAGTCACAAAGCTCTGAGAGAGAGAAATGCTCCTCATCTCAGTCCTGAAAGTACAACCATTAATTTTAAAACAGTGCCTACTTATTTCTGGACTCACACACAAAAGTGGAAATATCTTTTCCACAACAACCTTGTCAAGACCATTTAAGTCTTAACAATTTTAATCAATTCATTTCCCACTCTTTAAAACTCCAATGGAAGCAACTTTAGCTTGTCCAAATGTTCCTCATAAGACAACCCACTAATTCCAGTTATCAATCAAATAAAATTTCTTTGAACTGCCTGTAATGCATTTGCATCCTTCCTTAAATAAGGAGACCAAATCTATGTACTGTATTTGAGATAATGCCCTTAAAAACTTCAGCATTACATCATTACTTTTATGTTCAATTCCTTTCAAAATAAAGCACAGCAGCTGTTAGCCTCCTTGATTGCATTTGTACCTGCATAATAGCATTTTGTGACTTATTCCAGAACACCTAAATCCCTCTGTACTTCAGAATTCTGCAGTCACTCACCATTTAAATACTACCTCATTTTCTCATTCTTCCTACCAAAGTAAGCAACTTCACATTTTTACATATTCTACTCCATCTCCTAATCTTTTTGCCTACTCACTCAACCTATCTATACCCATCTGCCACTTCATAATGTATTTTTCACAACACACTCACTATGATCTGAAGTCCCCACCTGCTTCAAGAAGACCACCAACATCCTGGTGCCAAAGAAAAATCATGCAGCATGCCTCAGTGACAACTGCCTAGTGACTCTGACCTCCACAGTTATGAAGGAAGGTTAGGCATGACTCGTATCAACTCCACCCTACCAAATTGCCTTGTTTCTTTGCATTTCTCTATTGGCATAACAGTCCACAGTAGACAGCATCTCCCTGGCCCTACACTTATCCCTGGAACATCTGAATAACAAGGATATTTATTGTCTACAGTTCCACCTTCAACATCATCATTCCAAACAAACTCATCTCTAAACTCCAGGACCTAAGTCTTGGCTTCCCCTACTCTCACTGGATCTTCGACTTCCTGATTCATAGATTGCAATCAGTAAGAAAAGGCAGCAACACCTCCTCCACCATAATCCTCAACACTGATGCCCTGTGAGGCTGTATACTCAGCCCCCTACTATACTCCTTATACACTCATGAATGTGTTGCCAAACTCTGCCCAAACTCCATTTACAGATTTGCTGATGACGCTACTGTTATAGGTCAGATTTATACAACGATGAGGCAGAATACAGAAAAGATATTGAGTGCTTGGTGACATGGTATATTGACAACAATCTCTCCATCAATGTTAGTAAAATGCAAGAGCTTATCATTGACTTCAGGAAGTGAAATGGAGGGCCTGCACTAGTCTGTATCAATGGTGCTGAGGTGAAGATGGTTGAGAACGTCAAGCTCCTGGGAGTGATGATCACCAACAATCTGTCCTAGTCCACTCATGTCAGCATGACAGACAAAAAAGCACAACAATATCTCTACTTCCTCAGAAGGCTAAGGAAATTCGGCATGTCCACAAGAGAAGCTTGCCAATTTTTATGGATGCATCACAGCATGGTATGGCAATTGCTCTTTCCAAGACTACAAAAAACTTCAGAGTCATGAACACAGCCCAGACCATCACACAAACCAGCCTTCCATCCATTGACTCCAAAGACCCTCCCACTTCAATTATGCTCTCTTCCACCATCTTCTATCTGGTGGAAGATATAAAAGTTTGAATACACGTTTGAATAGATTCAATAGCTGCTTCTTCGCCACTATTATAAGATGTTTGAATGGACCTCCCAAGTGTTAATTTTGATCTCCGTCTCACTGCACCTTCTCTGTAACTGTAAAACTGTACTTGCTCTCTGTTTTGCTAGTCTGATACAATTTGTATGGTACAGTTTGCCTGTATAGCATGCAATTCAACACTTTTCACTATATCTTGAAACATTTGCCAACAATCAATCAATCAATCAATGAACGCTTTTCTACCTATATTGATTTTGTCTGTGAGTTTAGCTACAGTGCCTTCCTTCCCCTCATCTAAGTCATTGATGTAAATTGTAAAAATTTAAGTCCTTGGCAGAGGTCCCTGTGCAACTTCATTTGTCACATTCTGCCAATCAAATACTCTGTTTTCTCTCAGCCAGACAATCTTCTATCCATACTAATATGTTACCAAGTACATCATGATGTTTTAGTTTTTTGCATAATCTTTGATGTGGCACCACATCAAATGCTTTCTGGAAACCCATTAAATCTAACCTTTTTTTTAAAAGGACAGTACATATAAATGATGGGGTCAAGGGAGTTTCCTCTGATAACAAGGAAAAGATGTTGAAAATGGGCAGGTGGTAAATGATTTGAATTAACTAACAGGGAAGGAGAAGGAACAGATAATGGCAGAATGGAATGGAATGAAATGTAAGTATCAGCATTAGTAATGGTGGGGCTGACAGAAACCTAGCTTCATGAAACAAATTCTCAAGGTTAGTACAGAGGATTAGTCTCATGTTTATCTTATGTGTGCAAAATCAATGGTAGGGCAGAATGGAACCAAAGAACATAGCATTAACGAAGTAAATTTTAACATAACCTGTCCTATAGAAGTGCTTTATGTTCATGTTAGACCCCAATTTACTCCTTTTTGAAAATTATTCTCTGCTGACTTTAATGAAAAGGAAATTTGGGCAAATTTGAAAACAAATGGGAGCAAAACCACACTGGTTCACCAAACCCCTTCATTCACCCTGTTTTGTGGGGCAGAAGACATTCGTAACAAAACTAATGAGCTACTCTCAGTGCAACATCCTTTTATCAATCACTTTCCTTTCCATGAAGTAATGATATATTATGGTGCACTTCATTTTACAATCTCACTCCCAAAGATATGTGTCTTCATTGGAGCTATGGAAACTTGAGGCTATGTGTGTATTTAAGTTTTTCTGTCTTAGTAGGGACAATACTCCCTTTAAATAAAAACTTACTGGATTTCTGTAAATGTGGCTGGTTTTGCTTCAGGCTCAGATATCATGGCACCCCATATTCTATCTGCATTTTGCATTTTATTTTGCCTGAGAGAGGACCTTTGCAGATAAACTGTAGGAGTATTGCTGTTCCATACTGATTTAGGTTGGCATGAATGGTCTTGAATGCCTGATAACGTTTTTTTAAATTAATGCTCATGCATGCACAGTTTGCACAATTGTGCTTGGGGAAAATATTGTTAGAGACTGCGCAACATACATCATTTATAGACTTACACTGAACAGAAGACACTTTTAGTATTCTATACAGAAAATTCTTTAGTTATCAGCCAAATTATTAAGTAAGATTTCCATTGGGACCAAAATTTTTCCTTTAACCTTGGAAGGATACACCGTTTGTCTCATTCTCATGAAAACTTAATTCGTACTGGAAATCATTGATAAGCCTGTCATTTTTCAAACCAGAGTGGATCTGGAGTTGCAAAGGGCCATAATAATTCCATGTTTTTCCAACATTCATGTTCTGTTTCCCAGAATATACATTGACTTCAGTACAGCAAGTATTATAAGGAAGGTCAAGATCAATGAACCAAAAACAAATGTCTCATAGTGTCTACTTTTAATGTATCTTACTTTGCAATAACATGATGAAAATTTTATGAAGTTAGCAGCAATAAAAATAGACAAAGTGATGTGACTGCAGAAACTAACTGTTTGCAGTTCTGTTTTGATTGTAAGTCATCATTTTGACTTTTAAGTGATCCAATTTCTTACAATGATTAAAGGTGAATTTAAAGAAAACAATCTCAGAATTTCTGAGATTTTATCAATTGAACAGATTATGTAGTTGATCGCTTCCTTTAAAAAAATGTACTCAGACGAGGGTGGGATGATGGAGAAAAGAATATAAATATAATGCTAGACCAATATGATAAGCAAGCACTTTCAGCACAATAGAAACCTCATAAGAATATATTTTACAATATCAGAGTTCCATTGATAATTCCCTTATTGCCTCTCTGAATTAAATTACAATAATAACTGAATAACTATCATTTCTGTACTCTGCAAACTATTTTCTTGGAGTCTTCCAGTTCAGAATCTGAGCCGATCCAACAAACAAATTTTGATTATAAACCTTATTACTTGTAGGGAGAGAAGAAAATATGAACTGCCATTTAACCCATATCTCCAGGAGTGATAAAACACTGCACTGCGTCTTGGATCAAATACCACTGCAAATATGATATGGTTTGAGTACATTAGCTCAGTCAACATATTGCATAAAAATGAGCTGATTGTTTAGGAAGATGTCTTGAAGTAATTAACAAGATTTACTTGCTATAATATCAGAGAAATATCCAAAGCCTGGATTCTGCATCTACTGCTGTTACTCTATATATTACATACAGTTAATTGATTGAAAACAGATGAAGCTTTGGAAGAATATTGGGAAAGTCAGACCAACCCGAAACAAGGAATTAAGAGGGCTAAAAAGGATTATGAAATATCTTTAGCAAACAGGTTAAGGAAAATCCCAAAGCCTTTTATTCATACATAAGGAGCAAAAGGGTAACTACGACAAAGGAGGGAAGTCATGCATGGAGTCAGAGAAAATGGGTGAGATGCTTAATTAGTACTTTGCATCAGTATTCACTGAGGAAAGGGACATGATTGATGTTGAGGCTAGGGATAGACGTTTGATTACTCTGGATTGAGTCGGCATGAGGAGGGACATAGTGATGGGTATTCTAAAAGGCGGACAAGTCCCCAGGGCCGGATGGGATCGATCCCTGAAGGAAGGGAGAGTGGAAATAGCTGGAGCCATAATATATATCTTTGCAGCATCCTTGAACATGGGTGAGGTTCCGGAGGATTGCTAATGTTGTCCCCTTGCCTAAGAAGGGTAGCAAAGAAAATCCAGGTAATTATAGACCAGTGACCCTGATGTCAGTCAGTGGTAGGGAAGCTGCTAGAGAAGATACTGAGGGATAGGATCTATTTACGTTTGGAAGAAAATGGGCTTATCAGTGAGAGGTAGCATTGTTTTGTGCAGGGAAGGTCATGTCTTACCAACTTAATAGAATTCCTTTAGGAAGTGACAAAGTTGATTGATGAGGGAAGGGCCAGAGATGTCTTATACATGTACTTCAGTAAAGTGTTTGATAAGGTTATCATGGTAGACTGATGGAAAAAATGATGTTGTATGGGGTCCAGGGTTTACTAGCTAGATAAATAGAGAGCTGGCTGGGCAATGAAAGACAAAAAGTAACAGTGGAAGGGAGTTTCTCAAAATGGAGAACTGTGACCAGTGGTGTTCCACAGTAATCTGTGCTGGGACCACTGTTGCTTGTGATGTACATAAATGATCTGGAGGAAGGTATAGGTGGTCTGATTAGTAAGTTTGCTGATGACACCAAGATTGGTGGAGTAGCAGATAATGAAGGGGACTGTCAGAGAATGTAGCAGAATATAGATAGATAGGAGAGTTAGGTGGAGAAATTACAGATGGAGTTCGATCCAGGCAAATGCGAGGTGATGCATCTTGGAAGATCCAATTCAAGAGCGAACTATAAGGTAAATGGAAACATCCTGAAGACAATTGATATACAGAGAGATCTGGGTGTTCTGGTACATTGTACTTTGAAGGTGGCAATGCAGTCGATAGAGTGGTCCAGAAGGCATACTGCATGCTTTCCTTGTCAGGTCATGTTACTGTTGTATAGGACTTTGGTTCGGCCACATTTGAAACACTATGTATAGTTTTGGTCACCACATTACCAAAAGGCTGTGAATGCTTTGGAGAGGGTGCAGTGGAGGTTCACCAGGATATTGCCTAGTATGGAAGGTGCTAGTTATGAAGAGAATGGAGTAGATTAGGATTATTTTCATTAGGAAGATGGTGGTTGAGGGCGACCTGATTGAGGTCTACAAAGTCATGAGAGGTATAGATCGCGTGGATAGCAAGAAGCTTTTTTCCAGAGTAGGGAACTCAGTTACTAGGGGTCATGAGTTCAAGGCGAAGGGGAAAAGTTTAAGGGAGATATGTGTAGAAAGCTCTTTATGCAGAGGCTGGAATGTATTGTCAGGGAAGCTAGTAGAGATGGGCACAATAGTGCCATTTAAGATATATCTAGACAGTTACATGAATGGGCAGGGAGCAGAGGGATATAGATCCTTGGAAAATAGGCAACAGGTTTACAGCCCCACCCTGCAGAATATACAGATTTATTTTAATATCAATATATCTTAATAATAATGGATTATTTTTGAAGAGGTCATCACCTTGATGCAATCCAACTGTTAATTGAATTATATTTAGAAATTAAATCCCAATTTCAAAACATGTTCCTTATAATTATAGGTTCATATTTTTCCTGAATATCACTGGTCAATTATTACTGAAGACATGAATGACAGATAATGGAAAACTCTTATATTTGTTACTAATCTGAGACACTGTCAAGTTTGGCATTGTGAAGTTGGATAGATGCTGGTTAAACATGAAATGTTAATTCTGAATGGAATTTAGTTGATTCTGTTAGAATGGGCTAATTTCTTTTTACTCATTCATGGTTTGACAGCATTCCTGGCTAGACCAACCTTTACTGCCCACCCCTAAAAATCAACCACCATATTGTGGGTATGGAATCATATTTAGGCTAGATTAGGGAAGATTTTCTTCCTGAAGTAACATTCATGGACCAGATGAGTTTTTTTTGACAACAAGCAATGATTTCATGGTCATCATTAATTAGTAAATAAGTAAGTTATTTAGGTGGTAAATTAAAATATTAAATACTTGTGTCGTGAATCAGCAGAGCGAAGGCTGAAACAGGACTGCTGGGTAAATGAACTAATATATTCAGGCACTGCATGTGTAGTATCTCCCACCCGTCCTCCTCCTCTAACCAAAGAAAAGGTTCTGTGTGGAGGGTTGGTAAAGTAACCAGTCTGAAGTTTGAACTTCAGAAACCAGCACTTAGACAGGAGTTCAAAAATTCACTTTCTGAAGTAGTGAGAACTCACGTGGAAGAGCTGAGATTTAAAACATCACAATCAGCAGCTGAAATGGCTGATGATTATGAGTTGGTCCATAAATCAAAGTTTTGCTTCCAAAGTTAATTTCAATCCAAGAGGGATAGAAATCAGAGAAAAGAGAAATCCTCACATGGAAAGGGAAATTTATATCCTGTTGAAGGTCATAAGGATAACTTATCACAGGGTAAAAAGGAAACCCTTGAAGGAGAAAGAGAAGTTAAAAAGCTCTGGTGTTTTCACTACAGTAATGTAGGCTACATGAAATCACAATGTTGATGTGTTAGGAAAAGCATTGGGAAGCCAAATGTATGAAAACAGGACAAGCTATTGAATTTTGTTGGAGTGGTAATGGAAAGCACAGTAAATGCTAGAAAGTTGCACCAGAATGTACAAACTACTTGGAGGTTGGTTCAGGAGAAAGTGCCAGATTTTATAACACATATATCTGCAAAGATAAAGTTGACTTGCATAGGCGAGGAGCAGCAGGTAAAGAGGTTATAATATTAAGAGTTACAGGATCCTCTCAATCTGTGATGTTGAAAGATGATGGGATATGTGTCTCTGTAGGACTATTGCCAGAAAAAGTACTAGAAGTGGGAATTTAGGGTGAGACAAGAAGCGCTCAGTTAGGTAGAGCGAGGTTAGAGTGTCCAGTGAAGAGTGCAGAAGTTGTAATAGGGGTACTGGACAAACTCTCAGCTCCAGGAATGCAATTTGTCCTTTTTAATGATGTAGCTGGTTCACAGGCAGGAGTGCTGCCTACTGTATTTGAAAAGCCAGTGGAAACCTGGGCAACTGAACTATTGCAGGACACATTATCCTGGGATTTTTCTTGTGTGGTAACAAGGTCACAAAGTCAGCAGTTGAAACAGGAGGGATCAAAGAAAGTTGAAGAGCAATTAGCAAAGACCCTGTTTGATCAGATGGTTGAGACACAGTAGGAACAGATAGATGACACAGCAGACATCTTTAGCTCAGATAAATTAACTGAGTTACAGCGCAAGATGAAAATTTAAAGCCATTGTATCAAAAGGCATACACAGAAAAAGAATCCCAATGTATCCCTGAATACAACTATAGAACATCGAACATAGAGCATAGAAGAGTACAGTACAGAACAGGCCCTTCAGCCGACGATGTTGTGCCGACCATTGATCCTCATGTAAGGTAAACCTAATGTACGAACCCTCAAATTTCTGTGACCATATGCATGTCCAGCAGTCTCTTAAATATCCCCAATGACCTCGCTTCCACAACTGCTGCTGGCATCGCATTCCATGCTCTCACAACACTCTGCGTAAAGAATCCGCCTCTGACATCCCCTCTATCTTTTCCACCAAACAGCTTAAAACTATGACTCCTCATGTTAACAATTTCTGCCCTGGGAAAAAGTTTCTGGCTATCAACTCTATCTATGCCTCTCATTATCTTGTACACCTCAATTAGGTCCCCTCTCTTCCTTCTTTTTTCCAATGAAAAATGTCCGAGCTCAGTCAACCTCTCTTCATAAGATAAGCCCTCCATTCCAGGTAGCATCCTGGTAAACCTCCTCTCAACCCTCTCCAAAACATCCACATCTTTCCTATAATAGGGTGACCAGAACTGGACACAGCATTCCAAGTGCAGTTTAACCAAAGTTTTATTGAGCTGCAACAAGATCTCACGGCTCTTAAACTCAATCCCCCTGTTAAAGAAAGCCAAAACACTATATGTTTCTTAACAACCCTGTCCACATGGGTGGCAATTTTAAGGGATCTATGTACCTACACACCAAGATCCCTCTGTTCCTCCACACTGCCAAGAATCCTGTCTTTAATCCTGTACTCAACTTTCAAGTTCGACCTTCCAAAATGCATCACTTCACATTTATCCAGGTTGAACTCCATCTGCCACTTCTCAGCCCATCTCTGCATCCTGTTAATGTCACGCTGCAGCCTACAACAGTCCTCTATACTGTCAAGGACACCTCCAACCTTTGTGTCATCTGCAAACTTGCTGACCTATCCTTCAATCTCCTCATCCAAGTCATTAATAAAAATTACAAAGAGTAGAGGCTCAAGAGCAGAGCCCTGTGGAACACCACTCACCACAGACTTCCAGGCAGAATACTTTCCTTCCACTACCACTCGCTGTCTTCTGTCGACCAACCAATTCTGTATCCAGACAGCTAAATTTTCCTGTATCCCATTCCTCCTGACCTTCTGAACAAGCCTACCTTGGGGAACCTTATCAAATAACTTGCTGAAGTCTACATACACCACATCCACCACTCGATCCTCATCAACTTGTCTAGTAACATCCTCAAAGAACTCATGACCTTCCCCTCAAAAAACCAGGCTGACTGCATTTAATCAAGCCATGCTTTTCCAGATGGTCATAAATCCTATCCCTCAGAATTCATTCTAACACCTTGCAGACGACAGATGTGAGACTGACTGGTCTGTAATTGCTGGGGATTTCCCTATTTCTTTCCTTGAAGAGAGGAATTACATTTGCCTCCCTCCAGTCCTCAGGTACGACTCCTGTGGAGAGCGAGGATGCAAAGATCTTGGCAAGTGGCGAAGCAATCACATTTCTTGCTTCCCAAAGCAGCCGTGGACAAATCTGGTCTGGCCCTGGTGACTTATCAATCTTAATGTTTGTCAAAAGTTTCAGCACATCACCTTCCTCAACCTCTATCCATTCTAGCGTGCTTACCTGCTCCTCAATGGTTTCATTCACTACAAGGTCCTTTTCTTTAGTAAAGACAGAAACAAAAAACTCATTTAGGGCTTCCCCTACCTCCTCAGACTCTATACAAAAGTTCCCTATGCTATCCCTGATTGGCCCTACTCTTGCTTTGATCATTCTCTTATTCCTCACAGACATGTAAAATGCCTTTGGATTCTCCCTAATCCTTCCTTAGAAGCCTTTTATGTGCCCCTCTCCTCAGACCATTTTTGAGCTCCTTCCTTGCCTGCCTGCAATCCTCTAGAGCTGAGCACGACCCTTGCTTCCTCCATCTTACATAAGCTGCCTTCTTTCTTTTGACGAGAAGCTCCTCTGCTCTCGTCATCCAAGGTTCCTTTATCTTACCCCTTCTTGCTTGTCTCAAAGGAACACATTTATGCATCACTCGCAACAACTGTTCTCTAAAACGTCTCCACCTGTCTATAGTGCCCTTTCCATGGAACAATTGCTCCCAGTCCATGCTTCCCAACTCATGTCTGATAGCATCATAGTTTCCTTTTACCAATTAAATATCCTCCCATTGTGCCTCCTTCTCTCCTTCTCCATAGCTATGTAGAATGTGAGGCAGTTGTGGTCACTATCACCAAAATGCTCTCCCACCACAAGATCTGACACCTGCCCAGGCTCATTGCCGAGCACCAAATCCAAAACAGCCTCTCCCCTCGTCGGCCTGTCAACGTACTGAATTAGGAAACCCTCCTGAATACACCTTACAAAAACAGCTCCTTCCAAACCATCTGCTCGAAGGAGGTTCCAATCAATATTGGGAAAGTTAAGGTCACCAATTACTCCAACCTTATCTTTAAAATGATGTCTTAATGAGGAAATGGAGACCATCACATACTCAGGCAGATGAGAAATGGGTAGAAGTTCATCAAGTCATTGTTTTGGAACTTTGGAAAAAAAAGTCAAAACAGCAGCAGTTTTAAAATGGAGAAGAACAGACAAAGGAAGCACGTGGTGAGGTCAGTGCAGGAGAGAGAGAGAGAGAGAGAGAGAGAGAGAGAGAAACTTGCACAGTTACTGCCTTTGCTGTTTGAATTCATGTATTGCTGCACATCGGAATGGGTCTGGGAAAATTAACAAACAGTGATATTCACAACTGATCTTGGAGGAACTGTTGGGCGAAGTTCACAGCACAGAATCAGATAAATTGATTATTGTTTTAAGTGTGGCCGACAGAGAATCTGCAGTAGTGAGTAGAGTAGGTTCTTTCTTGATTATATGTTTTTGGAGATATGTCTCTTGATTCAACTTAAAATATAAGCCAGGGAGATGGTAAGGAAAGAGATCAATCTGAGACTGGTACAGTTGAGAACAGAAGCAAGTCAAACAGTCAGGGCAGGCAGGGACAAGGTAGGACTAATAAATTAAACTGCATTTATTTCAATGCAAGGGGCCTAACAGGGAAGGCAAATGAACTCAGGGCATGGTTAGGAACATGGGACTGGGATATCATAGCAATTACAGAAACATGGCTCAGGGATGGGCAGGACTGGCATCTTAATGTTCCAGGATACAAATGCGACAGGATGGATAAAAAGGGAGGCAAAAGAGGAGATGGAGTGGTATTTTTGATGAGGGATAAGGGGATATTCCCAGAAATACATCCAGGGAGGTTATTTGGGTGGAATTGAGAAATAAGAATGGGATGATCACCTTATTGGGATTGTATTGTAGACCTCCAAATAGTCAGAGGGAAATTGAGAAACAGACTTCTAAGCAGATCTCAGCTATCTGTAAGAATAATAGGGTAGTTATGGTAGGGGATTTTAACTTTCCAAACATAGACTGGGACTGCCATAGTGTTTAGGTGGAGAGAAATTTGTTAAGTGTGTACAAGACAATTTTTTGATTCAGTATGTAGATGTACCTGCTAGAGAAGGTGCAAAACTTGACCTACTCTTGGGAAATTAGGAAGGGCAGGTGACTGAGGTGTCAGTGGGGGGGCACTTTGGGGCCAGCGACCATAGTTCTATTCGATTTAAAATAATGATGGAAAAGAATAGACCAGATCTAAAAGTTAAAGTTCTAAATTGGAGAAAGGCCAATTTTGATGGCATTAGGCAAGAATTTTTGAAAGCTGATTGGGGGCAGATGTTTGCAGATAAAGGGACAGCTGGAAAATGGGAAGCCTTCAGAAATGAGACAACGAGAATCCAGAGAAAGTACACTCCTGTCAGGATGAAAGGAAATGCTAGTAGGTATAGGGAATGCTGGATGACTAAAGAAATTGAGGGTTTGGTTAAGAAAAAGAAGGAAACACATGTAATGTTTGGACAGGATAGATCGAGTGAATCCTTAGAAGAGTATAAAGGAAGTAGGCATATACTTAAGAGGGAAATCAGGAGGGCATGAAAGGGGATATGAGATAGCTTTGGCAAATAGAATTAAGGAGAATCCAAAGAGTTTTTACAAATACATTAAGACTAGGTAACTAGGGAAAAAATAGGGCCGCTGAAAGATCAGCAAGGCAGCCTTTTGTGGAGCCGCAGAAAATAGGGGAGATACTAAATGAATATTTTGCATCAGTATTTACTGTGGAAAAGGATATGGAAGATATAAATTGTAGGGAAATAGATGGTGACATCTTGCAAAATGTCCAGATTACAGAGGAGGAAGTGCTGGATATCTTGAAATGGGTAAAGGTGGATAAACTCCCAAGACCTGATCAGGTATACCCTAGAACTCTGTGGGAAGCTAGAGAAGTGATTGCTGGGACTCTTGCTAAGATATTTGTATCATCGATAGTCACAGGTGAGGTGCTGGAAGAATGAAGGTTGGCTAATGTGGTGCCACTGTTTAAGAAGTGTGGTAAGGACAAGTCAGGGAACTATAGACCAGTGAGCCTGATGTCGGTGGTGGGCAAGTTGTTGGAGGGAATCCTGATGGATAGGATGTACATATATTTGGAAAGGTAAGGACTGACTAGGGATAGTCAACATGGCTTTGTGCGTCGGAAATTATGTCTCACAAACTTGATTGAGTTTTTTGAGGAAATAAGTTTGATGAGGGCCGAGCGGTAGATGTGATCCATGTGGACTTCAGTAAGGCGTTTGACAAGGTTTCCCATGGGAGACTGATTAGCAAGGTTCAATCTCATGGAATACAGGGAGAACTAGCCATTTGGATACAGAACTGGCTCAAAGGTAGAAGACAGAAGGTGGTGGTGGAGGGTTGTTTTTCAGACTGGTGGCCTGTGACCAGTGGAGTGTCACAAGGATCAGTGCTGGGTCCTCTACTTTTTGTCATTTACATAAATGATCTGGATACGAGCATAAGAGGTACAGTTAGTAAGTTTGCAGGTGACACCAAAAGTGGAGGTGTAGTGGACAGCGAAGAGGGTTATCTCAAATTACATCAGAATCTAGACCAGATGGGCCAATGGGCTGAGATGTGGCAGAGGGAGTTTAATTCAAATAAATGCGAGGTGCTGCATTTTGCGAAAGCAAATCTTCGCAGGTCTTATACACTTAATGGTAAGGTCCTAGGGAATGTTGCTGAACAAAGAGACCTTGGAGTGCAGGTTCATAGCTCCTTGAAGTGGAGTTGCAGGTAGATAGGATAGTGAAGAAGGCGTTTAGTATGCTTTTGTTTATTGGTCAGAGTATTGTGTACAGGAGTTGGGAGGTCATGTTGCGGCTGTACAGGACATTGGTTAGGCCAATGTTGGAATATTGTGTGCAATTCTGGTCTCCTTCCTATCGGAAAGATGTTGGGAAATTTGAAAGGGTTCAGAAAAGATTTACAAGGATGTTGCCAGGGTTGGAAAATTTGAGCTGTAGGGAGAGGCTGAACAGGCTGGGGCTGTTTTCCCTGGAGTGTTGGAGACTGAGGGGTGACCTTATAGAGATGTACAAAATTATGAGGAGCATGGATATGGTAAATAGGCAAAGTCCTTTCCCTGGGGTGGGGGAGTCCAGAACTAGAGAGCATAGGTTTAGGGTGAGAGGGGAAAGATATAAAAGAGTCCTACGGGGCAACTTTTTCACACAGAAGGTGGTACGTGCATGGAATGAACTGATAGAGGATGTGGTGGAGGCTGGTACAATTGCAACATTTAAGAGGCATTTGGATGGGCGGCACAGTGGTTAGCACTGCTGCCTCACAGCACCAGAGACCCGGGTTCAATTCCTGACTCAGGCGACTGACTGTGTGGAGTTTGCACTTTCTCCCCGTGTCTGCGTGGGTTTCCTCCGGGTGCTCCGGTTTCCTCCCACCGTCCAAAAAAAGATGTGCAGGTCAGGTGAATTGGCCATGCTAAATTGCCCGTAGTGTTAGGTAAAAGGGGTAAATGTAGGGGTATGGGTGGGTTGCGCTTCGGCGGGTCGGTGTGGACTTGTTGGGCCGAAGGGCCTGTTTCCACACTGTAAGTAATCTAATCTAATCTAATCTAATGAATAGGAATGGGTTGGACGGATGTGGGCCGGATGCTGGCAGGTGGGACTAGATTGGGATGGGATATCTGGTCGGCATGGCAGGTTCGACCGAAGGGTCTGTTTCCATGCTGTACATCTCTATGACTTTATGACTAAGTTGGATTGCCAGTAGTTTACAGAATGGAGGTGTTGCGAGTGGCAAATGAACTAGTATGGGTTCATTTAGAGATGAGAAAAACTCAAGCTAAAATGTATCGACATTTTTACTGAGCTGGTCTGCGTAAGGATGCAATTGAATTTGGCTAGACATATCATACATGTCAGGCACTTGGAAAACCTCAGGCAGTAATAAAATCTACACCATTACTACCTATTGCTGCATTCGAGGAACCTTTTACAAGAGTCTTAATTGATTGTGTGGGATCCCTACCTCAAACAATAAAGTGGGAATCAGTATTTGTTAGCAATAATGGATGTATCCACTAGATTTCTCGAGGCTGTTCCATCATACAATATCATAGCTAAAAGGATTGTAGAGGAATTACTCAAGTTTTTCACTGGATACAGACTACCCACAGATCAAGGGTCAAACTTCACATCAAAATTATTGAAGGAAGTTATGGATAGCTTAGAAATAAGACAATTCAAAGCTATTGTGTACCATACAGAATCAGAAGGTGCTCTGGAATTTTGGCATCAGATATTAAAGACCATGTTGAGGGCATATAGTCAAAACTATCCAGATGATTGGGCTAAGGGAATTCCATTTGTACTTTTTGCAATCAGAGATGCACCAAGTGAATCGACCAAATTCAATTCATTTGGATTAGTTTTTGGGCATGAAGTGAGAGGACCACTGTAATTGATTATTGTCAATTTTTTGGGAATGAGTAAACAGAGTGGGGGAGTTGGCTAGATAACATTTAAAAGTATCACAGCATACAATGAAACAGGACACAGACAAGAAATGAAAAACTTGCAATTTTGATATTGGATATAAGGTGTTAATGTTATTCCCAGTGATAAGTGAACCTTTAAAGGCAGGGTTTAGTGGATCTTAGCAAGTTGAAAAGAAATTGCGTGAGGTGAACTATTTGATAAGGACTCCAGACTGAAAGAAATCTCACAGAGTGTGTCATGTGAATATGCTGAAAAGGTATTTTGAAACGGAAGGAAAGCTGAAGCAGACTGTGTTATTGGTTACAACACAAATGGAAGAATCAAGTTCAAAGGATTCTGAACTGGATATTCCTCAAATTAAATTGAACAATAAGGAAGTTGTCAAAAATTGGGATGAATTATTGAGCTATATTTGAGAGGAAAATCAAAATGACCTGAAAGAGTTATAATTATCTCATAGGGAGATATGTGGAAATAAGCTGGGAAGTACAAACCTAATTATCCATGATGCCGTTCCAATTAAGCAACATTCTTACAGGCATAACCCTCTAAAGTGGGCACAGGTTCAAAAGGAGATTGAACGCATGCTCCAAGATAAGATGATCAAAGTGAGTTACAGAGACTGGAGCTCACCCATAGTACTGGTGCCAAGACCAGACGGTAGCCAAAGGTTACGTGTGGACTATCAAAAAGGTCAATGCAGTTACAAAGATTGATGCATATTCGATTCTGCATTTAGAAGAAAGACTGTGATGAGAATGTGGATCAACTTATATTTCTAAGTTGGACTTGCTTAGAGGATACTAACAGGGACCTTTGTCAGAAAGAGCAAAGGCAATTTTGGATTTCATAACGCCAAATGGACTGTATCAATTTAAAATCATGCCATTTGGTATGAAAAATGCGCCAACCACATTTCAGAGACAAACTATAAGGTCCTTGCTGGATTACCCAACTGTTTTGTATATATAGATGATCTGGTGATTTTTAATCACACATGGAAGGAACATTAGCAACATTTATCAGATTTGTTCGATTGACTTCGGAAGGCAGGCTTGGTGATAGAGCTGGCTAAAAGTGAATTTGCCAAAGCCCATGTCACCTTTCTGGGCCATGTTATTGGACATGACAAATGGCTCCACGGGATGCAAAAACAATTGGGGAGTTTGCCATGCCATCGACAAAAGAGCAGTACTACGACTCCTGGGATTAAGTGAATTTTATCACAAATTTGTAACAAACTTCAGCAGTGTGCCTGCTACACTCACTGAATTTCTAAAGAAAGGCAAAACATTTCAGTGGATAGTGAATGTCGGAAAGCATTTGACAGCCTGAAAGCCATGTTAACCATTGCCCTGGTATTAGCCACTCCTAATTACTCAAAGCCATTCAAGGTGGCTATTGATGTCGGTGCAGTGCTCTTGCAGGAAGACTTTGAGAAGATAAAAAGACCTATCAGGTGTTTCTCCAGGAAACTGAACCTTCATCAGCAGACATATTCGACAATTGAGAAGGAGCCTTTGAGCTTGGTGCTGGCGTTACAACATTTCAATGTTTATGTTACCATTAACGTATCTGCATCAATCATATACACTGTTCAAAACCCATTGATGTTTGTGTAGAAATTTAAGGACAAAAATTCCAGACTGTTCAGATGGAGCTTATTGGTACAGCCATTCAATTTGAAAATTGTGCATGTGGCAGGACGAGAGCACGTGATTGCTGACATATTATTGAGGTTTGAATGAGATGTGGAGGCATTTGTTGGCTGCAATTAAACAGACTGAAACAAAGTGTGGAAGTATATGTTTGCATGATTACAGTTAATGCAATGTATATTAGTGTTGTCGAGTACTAAAAGTTTAAGATTAAGGGGTTTTAAAATGAAGCCATCTTTGGATATTGATGATGCATGTTTTAGTAAGGTGGAGGTGTTTTGATGCTGCTCCTTTAACTAGGCTATGATGTCCTTGATATTTTTTTCAGAGAGGTCATAAAAGACACAAACTCTGAAAAGTTGAAGTTTGAAAGTTTTTAGTGTCAATATGATTATAGCTAACAGATATTGACACCAGCAAAAGACTTTCAAGTTTAAAAAAACACTTGTACAATGAATGACAAGTGGCCAGTTCTCCCAGATCAGCCTTTCTCTGGTTTGGTTTGGTCTAGATAGTCACTGAAAGCAGTCAGGCAATTGTAAAAGCTGCTGGACCCAAAGAAGCAAGGTCCATGCTGAACCTCTCTCTCTGACTTCTCTTCTGTCAGACCCTGTGTTTGATTTTACCTTTTGTACCAAGGGGTGTTTAAGGAGATTGTTGCAAGTATTTGGAACAGCATCATTATGTGGGGATAGACTATTTGGTTTTCAGATAGATTAAGTCATTTGATATTCTGTTCTCTTTTGTGTATGCTGCATGTATGTGGCCATCACGGAAACGTGGATAGATGAGGGACAGGAATGGCTGTTGGAGGTTCCTGGTTACAGATGTTTCAGTACGATTAGGGAGGGTGGTAAAAAAGGAGGGGGGGGGTGGCATTGCTAATTAGAAATGGTATAACGGCTGCAGAAAGGAAGTTTGAGGGGAATCTGCCTTTGGAGGTAGTATGGGCTGAAGTCAGAAATAGGAAAGGTGCAGTCACCTTGTTGGGTGTTTACTATAGGCCCCCCAATAGCAGCAGAGATGTGGAGAAACAGATTGGGAAACAGATTTTGGAAAGGTGCAGAAGCCACAAGGTCGTAGTCATGGGCGACTTCAACTTCCCAAATATTGATTGGCAGCTCTTTAGATCAAGTAGATTGGATGGGACGGTGTTTGTGCAGTGTATCCAGGAAGCTTTTCTAACTCAGTATGTAGATTGTCCAACCAGAGGGGAGGCCATATTGGATTTGGTACTCGGTAATGAACCGGGACAAGTGATGGGCTTGTTAGTGGGTGAACATTTTGGTGATGGTGACCACAATTCTGTGACTTTCACCTTGGTTATGGAGAGAGATAGGTGCGCACAATAAGGTAGATTTTACAACTGGGGGAAGGGAAATTACGATGCTGTAAGACAGGACTTGAGGAGCATAAGTTGGGAGCATAGGCTGTCAGGGAAGGATGTGGTGGAAATGTGGAACTTTTTCAAGGAGCAGATACGACGTGTCCTTGATATGTATGTACCTATCAGGCAGGAAAGAAATGGTCGTGTGAGGGAGCCTTGGTTGACGAGGGAGTTTGAATATCTAGTAAAGAGGAAGAAGGAGGCTTACATAAGGTTGAGGAAACAGGGTTCAGACAGAGCAGTGGAGGGATACAGGATAGCCAGAAAGGACTTGAAGAAAGGGATTAGGAGAGCTAAGAGAGGGCATGAAAAATCCTTGGCGGATAGGATCAAGGATAACCCCAAGGCATTTTATGCGTATGTGAGAAACCTGAGAATGACGAGAACGAGGGTAGGTCCGATCAAGGGCGGTAGTGGGAGATTGTGTATTGAGTCGGAAGAGATAGGAGAGGTCTTGAACAAGTACTTCTCTTCAGTATTTACGAACGAGAGGGACCGTATTGTTGAAGAGGAGAGTGTGAAACGGACTGGTAAGCTAGAAGAGATACTTGTTAGGAAGGAAGATGTGTTGGACATTTTGAACAACTTGAGGATAGACAAGTCCCCCGGGCCTGACGGGATATATCCTAGGATTATGTGGGAAGCAAGAGAGGAAATTGCAGTACGTTGGCAATGATCTTCTCATCTTCACTGTCAACGGGGGTGGTACCAGGGGACTGGAGAGTAGCGAATGTTGTGCCCCTGTTCAAAAAAGGGAATAGGGATAACCCCGGGAATTACAGGCCAGTTAGTCTTACTTCTGTGGTAGGCAAAGTAATGGAAAGGGTACTGAGGGATAGGATTTATGAGTATCTGGAAAGACACTGCTTGATTAGGGACAGCCAGCACGGATTTGTGAAGGGTAGGTCTTGCCTTACAAGTCTTATTGAATTCTTCGAGGAGCTGACCAAGCATGTGGATGAGGGTAGAGCAGTGGATGTAGTGTACATGGATTTTAGTGAGGTATTTGATAAGGTTCCCCATGGTAAGCTTATGCGGAAAGTCAGGAGGCATAGGATAGAGGGAAATTTGGCCAATTGGATAGAAAACTGGCTAACCGGTCGAAGTCAGAGAGTGGTGGTAGATGGTAAATATTCAGCCTGGAGCCCAGTTACAAGTGGAGTTCCGCAGGGATCAGTTCTGGGTCCTCTGCTGTTTGTAATTTTTATTAATGACTTGGATGAGGGAGTCGAAGGGTGGGTCAGTAAATTTGCAGATGATACGAAGATAGGTGGAGTTGTGGACAGTGAGGAGGGCATTTGTCATTTGCAAAGGGACTTAGATATGATGCAGAGCTGGGCTGAGGAGTGGCAGATGGAGTTCAACCCTGCCAAGTGTGAGGTTGTCCATTTTGGAAGAACAAATAAGAATGCGGAATACAGGGTTAATGGTAGGGTTCTTAGTCAGGTGGAGGAACAGAGGGATCTTGGGGTCTATGTACATAGATCTTTGAAAGTTGCCACTCAGGTGGATAGAGTTTGTAAGAAGGCCTATGGTGTATTATCGTTCATTAGCAGAGGGATTGAATTCAAGAGTCGTGAAGTGATGTTGCAGCTGTACAGGACTTTGGTTAGGTCACATTTGGAGTACTGTGTGCAGTTCTGGTTGCCTCACTTTAGGAAAGATGTGGAAGCTTTGGAGAGGGTGCAGAGAAGATTTACCAGGATGTTGCCTGGAATGGAGAATAGGTCGTACAAGGATAGGTTGAGAGTTCTCGTTGGAACGGCGAAGGATGAGGGAATAGATAGAGTAGACAGTCAGAAACTTTTTCCCCGGGTGCAACAGAGTGTTACAAGGGGACATAAATTTAAAGTGAAGGGTGGAAGGTATAGGGGAGATGTCAGGGGTGGGTTCTTTACCCAGAGAGTGGTGGGGGCATGGAATGCACTGCCCGTGGGAGTGGTAGAGTCAGAATCATTGGCAACCTTTAAGCGGCATTTGGATAGGTACATGGATGGGTGCTTAATCTAGGATAGGAGTTCGGCACAACATCGTGGGCCGAAGGGCCTGTTCTGTGCTGTATTGTTCTATTCTATTCTATTCTATTCTATTTGATAATCTTGTGAATAAATTCTGTTTTGTTTAAAACTAAGTGGTTGACCAAATGCATCCTTTCTGAATATATATGTTACACCTGTGTAAAACAACTAGCAAAGTTAGGGTCTGGGCTATATTCTTCAATTGTTTTGAGAGGGTCTGGCCTGGTCTATAACACTCTGTGTTCAGGACTTGACTGAATAAAGCCCCTCAGTGACCCAATCAGGAGGCTGAGTAGAACATGATTGCAATCAATATTCCACACCAGCTGTAAAAGAACAAACTATCGGTTTATTGAAATTGCGTTTCCATCGCCTTGACTAATCATAGGATGCTCTACATTATGATTCAGTGATTGTCATTGCAGAATGTTATACTATGTGAGCTGGGAGTACAAAGGATTGGCCAGCTGAGCCTGGAGGAAGAAGGGGAACTACAACTTTCATTTGTTGAAAATAGTGGGGAGGAGGTTGAGTGGGAAGAAAGACTAGATCATGTACTGGCTGCCGATGTCGCAGTGATCATGGTGAGTGTATGAGGGAATCATAGAAAATCTCACCCTCATGCACTCCAGCAACCTGATGAAGGGTGATTCTTCTTCTTTTTCTTCTTCTTCTTCCTCTTTCATTGAATTAGTCCCTGTGGTTTTCTGTGAATTTATGAAGTGTTGCTCATATCAATTGAGAAATAATAAACCATTTCCCTTGCACACAGTGCCACTGGAGGAGTTTGGGTCAATAACAGAAGGACTGGGCTCCGACCAGCCATTGGAATGCCTTGAAAGGAAATCTCAGGTGTGTCTACCTGTTGATGCAAGATCACTTGTCCATGCTTCCCATTGCTGAGGTACATCAGGAGGGATATTTAGGAATGCTATCCATCTCTGTGGGCCCATTGATTCAATGACCTTGTGGCAACAATGAAAGTCTGCTGTTTTGCACTAACTGTGGTACATGCAATAAGGGGTCTCCTGATTCTGCCTCTCTGTGATCTGTCATGGATCAAGCAGTACACTTTTCCAACAGAGACGTGGCAAATGTCATGGTCTGGATCCACATCTAATTTCTGTTCTCTGTTGGTCTTGTATGGACGCAGCCTAACCTTCTGCTGAGTATTTCCAGCAATTACTTTTTATGTTAAAGCCAGTTGCTGGTTCAAGCTGTATCACCTATTTTAGCACTGCTACTTTGATCTAACCACAATGTGCACTGATAACCATACATTTCATTTTGTCTATCCTCACATGTGATATTCTTTCTAAAGCTCCATCTTAAGTGAGCAGGTTAAGAAGTGGAGTGTTGGGGATTTAGTGCGAAACCTCCTAAGTCTGGGCTTTCCTGCACATTGTGTAAATTTGACTGCACAGGGTACCTTTTTACAGAAGGCTTCCTGCTCCAAAGTCAATCTGTTTGATAGGATTGGATTCCAGTGCAGGCAGGAAGCTGTCTCAAGTTAGCCACAACCTGAGGTAAGACATCTGCATTTGCTAGTGAGAACAATGAATGTAGTTCAGTTCCTGACTTGCGATTGGAATGGATGCTTGCTCCTTATACTGTTTCCATAGCAAATGGAAATGAATAGGTTGGAGAAGGATTCAGATTAATTTTGACATCCAACTTGACATCAGTTCGCTTGTTATTCAGGGTTAAAATTGACCTTTTATAATGCTAATTTAGTTGCCAATTGTATCTCAATGTGGTCTGTCTTGTTTATCCCCGCTATACTCAATTCATATAAGACTCATGTCTGAAAATAAGAACAGTGGTGAGCTAATTTGAAAAGGTCAGGGAATTAAATATTGAGCTATAGGCTTAGAATTTTTTTTTAAATCACTGTTTTTGTTGAATCTAATAACAGATAATTGGTTTTGCTGTTATGTTGCAGAGTGCGATGGTAGTGTAGTTATAAAGTCAGTGGAGTAACTATGACAGCTGGTGAAATTATATTCAATTAGCAATATCTAGAATTGAAAGTTAGAGTCAGGAATGATAACCATAAAACGATCATTGATAATGCAAAATTCCACTACTGTTTCACTACTGTTTTTAAGACAGTAAATCTACCATTCTTGTTCTGTTCGGCCTACATTTGAACTCACAGCAATGTGGTTGACTCCTACTGCCTTCTGAAATGAACGATTAGAATTGGGTGGTTAACAAGTTTTGGCCTTCCTAGTGATGCCCACAACCCATGAAAGAATAAACTTTTAGAATATTAGTAGTATTTAGAATTGTTCAACTTTCAAAACTAGTTAGCAAATTACTAAAAGAAAATGCCAATTTGTCTTTATAATGCTGCGTACACAACTAACAAAACAAATCATTAAAATAATTGAAAGATGTTCCTTACAGCAGCCATCACTAACTGGAGTTTGTAATTTCATGTTTAAAATGTTTGTAACATTTATATAGATTTAACTAAAACATGAAGCATTCAGAGATGTTAAGCAATTTTTTCAAATTATGGCTTAATAAAAGGAGTGATAATATTTCTGCTACTAATTAGCTAAGCTCAAATTAGTGAGCAAACAGGAGGACAAGGTTAATAGAAATTATCGTCCTGCAAGACCATTCCAGTTCTAATGAAAGATTCCATACAAGTAGAACATTCAGAGGCAGTTTGACTTGTTATGCATTTCCAGAATTTGCATTTTTCAGACCTTCAGCAAGTATAGTTGTTTCATTTATCTCACTGACAGCAACAAGAACAACTTCATATAAATACAATTAGTGTGGACTTCTGAACTTCTTGAACTATAATGAAACTTTATATCGAATCTTTATCAGATATCAGATCTTTCCGAATAATGGAAAAATGCTCAAATAATTATTATCAATGTTTTGCACACAATAATTTCATCAGTCAGTTATTAAATGATAAACTGATTTACAGTATTTAGAACTTAAACATTTACTAAATGTACATGTCATTCAGTAATATTCTAATCAACATTGTTACTTTGCAGGCATGGTTAACAATATATTGTGGTGGGATTACTAATTATTACAGTTTATCACAGCGTCTTTCTAAAATAAAACGTGTTTTGTTTTCTCTATAATTGGCAGCCAGGCAGGAACTCTATCCCTGTTTATTTTTATAGGGCTATATTAATAATTAATTTTTTAAAAGTATGTCTACAAATTATGTTTATATTTATTTTCATTGAATTTTCAAATGCATACTAAAAGCAACTCTGAAGAGAAACAGTTCAAAACTACACTGCAGCCATACATTCTTTGCAAATACTGTGTGGAAAAATGGTGAAGCATTTACTTACTGGACCATAATACTGTATCCATTAGGCTGTATTAATAGCTAAAAGTATGATGCTTAGTGGGTACAAAAGTTGGCTGTTAAAAATCAAGTCCTGTGAAATTCAGCTCCAGGCCAATAATAATTATTGGTGGTTATAGCATTCAATGGTGTCACTGATGTGGATTGGATTTGCCTGCAGAATAGTGCCACTGTAGGAGGGCAAATATTTAGTACTTTAGAAGTCATCTAACCCAGTGGCAGAATGTTCTCTTTTGCAGTCTAAGCTCAGGCATGGAGGTGAATGAAGTTCTGCTGGAGAACAGCTTGACTTTCTTTGTGTGGGGAGCAGAGAAAATCCTGCGGCAGGGACAGGTAGGAGACTGATTCCACCTTACACAGCCAAAGGGTATGGTACCATACTTAAGGGACAGCAGGACAAGCATTCATTCCCTGCAGGACATTAGTATGATACCAGCTCTCACAGTGGATGCCATCAGCTAAATATTCTGACCTTCCTATCCTTCCCCAGTCATCCTTCCTCCCTTCCCCAATATGTCTGTGTCCCTTCCCCAGTCAGTCTGTCTCCCCTTCCCAATCAGCTTATCATCCTTTCCCAGTCAATCTGTGTCCTGTGCTCACAAAGCGTAGTCCAGAGTGAACAGTGTCTTTTATTGATGAGATGTAAGATAGATGCTACCAGGTAGAGGTAGAGGATAACAATGATTACCATTTATTATGAGTAAATTAGATTCTAAAGGTAAACAATTTTGAAAGGTTGATATAGATGTTTTCTCAGTAAAACATTAACCTCCTTGGCAGACCAGGAAGGACATTTTATAAAGGCTGTATACTTTGTTCCTATATTTTTGATTGTTGTCTGAAATGGGAAAAGGGCTATTTTAAAACTAAACAGTGATATGGATAGGAATAGTCCATATTTAAAAGGAAGTTACTTGATAGTCTTTGTAAGTTGGGAAAGTCTAATTACAGCTAGCGAATGTGCATACATGAAGGAAGATTCAGAAGACAACAAGTAACTGATTGGTTTGGTGAATGGTGACCAGTTATCAATGATAAATACCTTCTGCCTGTCAACAACTATGTGAACTGCTTATACGTGTGAACGTTTGAGCTGTCCTTTTCTTTGCAGTAAAAAAAAACTGCAAGTCTGAGGAAGCCAATTTATTTTCCATCATCTGTTGCTGTAAGCTATGGCTTTTAACCAATAAGTCAGAGACATTGTAAGTATGAACCAGTCATCCACTGCTTCCTGAAAAGATGGGAAAGTACTTGGAGAAGGAAGGTGGCAAAACAGCAACTCCTGATCAACCAAAAGATACATCTCTGTGAACCCTGTGGACAGGGACCATCAAACTGCCTTCCCAGTCTTTCTGCTGCCGATGACAGCCATATTTTATTTATGTCCATCTGTTGGGGAGTTTTATAAGGGTGTTAAAGTTTTACTTAATAAAGCTTTATGTTGACTATTCATAATTGTTCACCTTAGTTGGAATATATTTACTCATAATAAATGGTAATTGTTGTTAAGTACAGAAACCAGGTGCATGCATTCTGTAAAATCTTTAATGTTTGCGATGACTCTGGGAATAGCTAGGCCCAATTTCTTGTGTGAAACTCCATTAAGACGTAACAACCAAGACATGACTTTATTTCAACTCAAACATTCTGCTTTTAATGACAAACAATAAAAAACAAACATGCATGCACTATTTATAAATAAGAGTTGCCCAGTTACCAATATGTACACAATTGTTCTCATGCATTAGCAGTTCATTATTCTCAGCACTGTCTGCACCTGCATTGCATAAGCTGTCTTTAAATCAAGCTGGACTCTTATTGGATGTTTATGTTCTTTCCTTGATGAATAGCTTATGCCCAAAACGACGATTCTCCTTCTCCTTGGGTGCTGCCTGACCTGCTGTGCTTTACCAGCACCACACTCTTGATTCTGATCTCCAGCATTTGCAGTCCTCACCTTCCCCTGCGTTCTTTCCCTGGGAAATGTAATTCATAGAACATAGAACAATACCACACAGGAACAGCCCTTTGGCCCATGATGCTGTGCTGAACATGATGCCAAATTAAACTAACCCCTTCTGTCTGGTCTTGGTCCATATCCCTCCATACCTTGTGTATTCATGTGCTTATCTAAAAGTATCTTAAATCCCCCTATTGTATCTGCCTCTACCACCACCCCTAGCAACTTATTCCACACTCCTATCATTCTGTGTAATAAGCTTGCCCTCTCACATGTCCATTGAACTTTTCCCCTCTCACTTTAAATGCATGCTCCCTAGTTTTAGATGTTTCAACATTTACAGACCTCTATCAAGTTTGAAAAATGTGGGTGGCACGGTGGCACAGTGGTTAGCACTGCTGCCTCACAGCGCCAGAGACCTGGGTTCAATTCCCGCCTCAGGCGATTCTCTGTGTGGAGTTTGTACGTTCTCCCTGTGTCTGCGTGGGTTTCCTCCGGGTGCTCCAGTTTCCTCCCACAGTCCAAAAATGTGCAGGTTAGGTGAATTGGCCAAGTTAAATTGCCCGTAGTGTTAGGTGAAGGGGTAAATGTAGGGCAATGGGTCTGGGTGGGTTGCGCTTTGGCGGGTCGGTGTGGACTTGTTGGGCCGAAGGGCCTGTTTCCACACTGTAAGTAATCTAATCTCAGCCTCCTCTGCTCCAGAGAAAACAACCCAAGTTTTTCTAGCCTCTCCTCCTAATCTTGGCAGTATCCTCATCAACCTCTTCTGCACCCTCTCCAAAGCCTCCACATCTTTCCTGTAATGTGGTGAACAGAATTGAATGTAATACTCCAACTGTAGTCTACCCAAAGTTTTATACAGCTGCAACATGACATCCTGATTCTTGTGCTCAATTACACAACCAATAAAGGCAAGCATGCCAAACGCCTTCTTTACCACTCTGTCTACCTGTGTGGCCACTTTCAGAGAGCTATGGGCTTGAACCCCAACATCCCTCTGTATATCAATGTTGTTCAGTGTCCTGCCATTAACTCTAATCCTGTCCTTAATATTTGATCTCCCAAAATGCAACACCTCACAATTACCCAAATTAAACTCTACCTCACATTTCCCCACCCATATCTGCAACTGATCTATATTTGTTGTGTCCTTGACAAACTTCTACACTATTCACAACTCCACCAATCTTTGCATCATCTGCAAACTTACGAACCCACCCATCTACACTTTCATCCAAATCATCAGAAGCAGCAGAGGTCCCAGTACCGATCCCTGTGGAACACCATTAGTCACAGATCTCCAACTCGAAAAATGCCCTTCCACCACTACCCTCTGCCTTCTAAGGACAAGCCAATTCTGAATTCACATGGTCAAGTAACCTTAGATCCCATGCATCTTCAAATCATAGAGTCATAGAGATGTACAGCATGGAAACAGACCCTTCAGTGCAACTTAGAATATAGAACATAGAAAAGTACAGCACAGTACAGGCCCTTTGGCCCACGATGTTGTGCCGAGATTTAATCCTAATGTAAAATATAGTAACTTAACCTATGCACCATTCAACTCACTGCTACCCATGTGTATGTCCAGCAGTCACTTAAATGTTCCCAATGGCTCTGCTTCCACCACTATAGTTGGCAACGCATTCCATGCATTCACAACTTTCTGCGTAAAGAACCTACCTCTGACGTCTCCTTTATACCTTCCTCCTAATATCTTCAAACTATGACTTCTCGTACCAGTCCATCCTGCCCCGGGGAAAAGTTTCTGGCTATTGACTTCATCTATTCCTCTCATTATTTTGTACACCTTGATCAGATCTCCTCTCTTCCTCCCTCTCTCCAGAGAGAAAAGTCTGAGCTTATTCAACCTTTCTTCATAAGGCAAGCCCTCCAGTCCAGGCAGCATCCTGGTAAACCTTCTTGGCACCCTGTCCAAAGACTCTGTATCTTTCCTATAGTAGGGCAACCAGAACTGGACGCAATATTCCAAGTGTGGTCTCACCAGGGACTTGTAGAGCTGCAGCAAAACCTCGCGGCTCTTAAACTCGCTCCCCCTGTTAATGAAAGCCAAAACACTATATGCTTTCTGAACAACCCTATCCACTTGGGTGGCAGCTTTGAGGGATCTATATACTTGCACACCCAGATTGCTCTGTTCCTCCACACTGCCAAGAATCCTGTCTTTAATCCTATATTCAGCATTTGAGTTTGACCTTCCAAAATGCATCACTTCACATTTATCCAGGTTGAACTCCATCTGCCATTTCTCAGCCCAGCTCTGCATCCTTGAAGCTCCTTGGATGCTGCCTGAACTGCTGTGCTCTTCCAGCACCACTAATCCAGAATATGATTTCCAGCATCTGCAGTCAATGTTTTTACCTATGTCATGCTGCAGCCTGCCGTAGCTCTTTATACTATCGACGACACCTCCAAGCTTTGTGTCATCTGCATATTTACTAACCCACCCCTCAACCTCCTCATCCAAGTCATTTATAAAAACTACAAAGAGCAGAGGCCCAAGAACAGAGCCCTGCTGTACCCCACTCAACACTGACCTCCAGGCAGAATACTTTCCATCAACAACCACTCTGTGCCTTCTGTCAGCCAATCAGTTGTGAATCCAGATAGCCAAATCTCCCTGTATCCCATACTTCCTGGCTTTATGAATGAGCCTATCACGGGGAACCTTATCAAATGCCTTGCTGAAGTCATATACATCACATCCACTACTCGACTGTCATCGACCTGTCTTGACACCTCCTCAAAGAACTCAATAAGATTTGTGAGGCAAGACCTGCCCCTCACAAAGCCATGCTGACTGCCTTTAATCACACTATGCTTTGCCAAATAGTCATAAATTCTTTCCAAAACTTTGCTGACCACAGACGTAAGACTGACTGGTCTGTAATTGCCAGGGGTTTCCCTATTACTCTTCTTGAAAAGAGGAACAACATTCACCTCCTTCCAATCCTCCGGTACGACTCCTATGGAGAGCGAGGAGGCAAATATCCTCGCCAGTGGCTTAGCAACCTCCTTTCTCGCTTCCCAGAGCAGCCTAGGATAAATCTGGTCTGACCCTGGGGCTTATCAATCTTAATATTTTCCAAAATTTCTAGCACATCAACTTCATCAATCTTGATCTGGTCAAGACTGTATCCCAGCTCTTCTAAGTTTTCATTTATAACAAGTTCCCTTTCCTTGGTGAAAACTGAAGCAAAAAATTCATTTAGGGTTTCCCCTATCTGCTCAGACTCCATGCACAAGTTCCCTATGCTATCCCTGATTGGCCCTACCTTCTCCCTGATCATCCTCTTATTCCTCACGTACAAGTAAAATGCCGTTGGGTTCTTCCCAATCCTTCTTGCCAAGTCTTTTTCATGCCCCCTGTTGGCTGTCCTCAGTCCAATTCTGAGCTCCTTTCTAGCAAGCTGGAACTGACAACCGGAAGTGGCAGATTCAAACCACTATAAATGCAGGAGGAAACATCACAGAAGTGCTTCACAGGAGGCTCTCAAGCACTGAGGATGTCACCTAGACAAGGGACGAAATGTCTGCAACAAAAATTCCCAGCTCGGCGAACAGAACCACAACAAATCTGTAATCTTCTAAAGCTGTGCTAGATCCTTGTTTCCTCGACCTTACGTAAGCTGCCTTCTTCCTTTTGACGAGAAGTTCCTCTGTTCTCGTCATCCAAGGTTCCTTAATCTTACCCCTTCTTGCCTGTCTCAGAGGAACAAATTTGTGCATCACTCGCAACAACTGCTCCTTAAATAGTATCCACATGTCTGCTGTGCCCTTTCTGTGGAACAATTGCTCCCAGTCTGTACTTCCTAACTCCTGTCTGATTGCATCATAATTTCCTTTTCCCCAATTAAAAATCTTCCCTTTGTAACTGCTCCTTTCACTCTCCAAGGCTATGCTAAATGTGAGGCAGTTGTGATCAATTTCAGCAAAGTGCTCTCTCACCATGAGATCTGACACCCGTCCTGGCTCATTGCCAAGCACTAAATCCAAAATGGCCTCTCGCCTCATCATCTGTCTACATACTAAGTAAGGACACCCTCCTGAACATACCTGACAAAAATGGTTCCATCCAAACCATCTGCACTTAGGAGGTTCCAGTCGATATTGGGAAAGTTGAAATCACCGATAACAACAACCCTGATACGTTTGCATTTTTCCAGAATCTGCTCGCTTATGAGATCTTCAATCTCTCTACTAGTATTAGGTGGTCTGCAGAAAACTCCCAATGCAGTGGCTGTTCCCTTGCTGTTCCTAACTTCCACCCATTCTGACTCAATAGACAAACCTGCCTCAATAACCTTCGTTTCTGCAGCTGTGATGCACTCCCTGATTAGCAATGCTACACCCCCTCCTCTTTTTCCACTCTCTCCGTTCTTTCTAAACGTTCTAAACCTTGGAACATCAAGCAACCATTCCTGCCCCCTGTAAAACCCACATCTCCGTTATGGCCACAACATCATACCCCCAAGTACTGATCCATGCTCAAAGTTCGTCACTCTTATTTCAGACACTCCTTGCATTAAAGCAGACACACTTTAACCGATCCCTTTGTTTCATTGTGTGAGAAACCTTCCTTTTAGATTCACTATATCCCGTCACTGTCACGTCTGCAACTGACCACCTCTCAGACATATGGCTCTGATTCCCACCCCCCTGCCACACTAGTTTAAACCCTCCCGAATCGCAAGAGCAAATCTCCCACCCAGGACATTTGTGCTCCTCCAGTTCAGGTGCAACCCATCCTTCATGTACAGGTCCCACCTTCCCCAGAAGGTATCCCAATGATCTAGGTATCTGAAGCCCTCCCTCCTGCACCAGCCTTGTAGCCACGTGTTAAGCTACATTCGCTCACTGTTCCTCAGCTCACTATCAATTGGCACCATTAGCAAACCTGAGGTCACCACTCTACGCATCCTGCTCTTCAGCTTCCAACCTAACTGTCTGTAGTTACTGTTTAGATCCTCGATCCCTTTCCTGGCTATATCATTGGTGCCAATAAGTAACATGAATTCTGGCTGCTCACCCTCTCCCTTCAGAATCTGATAAACCCGATCAGATTCCGGACCCTGGCACCAGGGAGGCAACATACCTTCCAGGGGACCCATTCCTGACCACAAAATCTCCTGTCAATCCATCTAACTGTTGAGTCCCCTAACACTAGCGCTTTTCTATTTTCCCCCTTCCCTTCTGAACCACAATGCCAGGCTCAGTGACAGAGACCTGACAACTATGGCTTTCCACTGGTAGGCCGTCTCCACCAGCAGTATCCAAAATGGTATACTTATTGCTGAGGGGAACGGCCATAGGGAATTCCTGCTCTGACCGTCGGTTCCCTTTCCACCCCCTGACAGTAACCCAGCTGTCCTTACCCTGTGTCTGGGGAGTGACCACCTCCCTGTGCATCCTCTCCATTTCCCCCTCAGCCTCCCAGATGATCCATAATTCATCCAGCTTCACCTCCAGTTCACTAACTCGGTTTTCGAGGAGCTGGAGTTGGGTGCACTTTCCGCAGAGACATGCTACATTCTGCAGGAGGAACATGTAACTGCCCTAACATCCATATCCCTCTACTCTGAAAGCCCGCACAGAACTAAACAAGGGAAGGGAAGAAAAAAGACAGAAATCTGAAAACTAACCTAGTTTACAGACTCTTATTAAGGTTAGAGGAAGTGGGTGGGAGGGAGGCCCTACGGTGTAGGGTCTCGGGTTTAGAGCTCACCCACTTAAAAACGACGCCTGAGGTAAGTCTTTTAAATGGTTAGACTCACCTTCCCAGAATTCCTTCGCTCCTCTGTTGCACCTTTCGGCAAAGCATGTCCATGCCGACCAGATATCCTAGCCCAATCTAGTCCCACCTGCCGGCACCTGGCCCATATCCCTCCAAACCCTTCCTATTCATATACCCATTCAGTTGCCTTTTATATGTTGCACTTCTGCTGGCAGCTCATTACATTGATGTATTACCCTCTATGTGAAAAAAGTTGCCCCCTAGATCTCTTTTATATCTTTCCCATCTCACCCTAAACCTATGCCCTCTAGTTCTGGACTCCCCCACCCCAGGGAAAAGACTTTATCTTTTTACCTATTTACCCGATCCATGCCCCTCATGATTTTATAAACCTCTATAAGGTCACCCCTCAGCCTCTGACGCTCCAGGAAAAACAGCCGCAGCCTGTTCAACCTCTCCTTATAGCTCAAATCCTCCAACCCTGGCAACATCCTTATAAATCTTTTCTGAACCCCTTTAAGTTTCACAACATCCTTCCAATAAGATGGTAACCAGAATTGCACACAATATTCCAACAGTGGCCTAACCAATGTCCTATACAGCTGCATCATGATCTCCCAACTCCTGTACTCAATACTCTGACCAATAAAGAAAAGCATACCAAATGCCTTCTTCACTATCGTATCAACTTGTGACTCTACTTTCAAGGAGCTATGAACCTGCACTCCAAGGTCTTTTTGTTCAGCAACACTCCCTAGGACCTTACTATTAAGTGTATAAGTCTTGCTAAGATTTGCTTTCCCAAAATGTAACACCTCACACTTATCTAAATTAAATTACATCTGCCACTTCTCAGCGCATCTTAATCTTCTGGGTGAGCCTACAATGAAGGACCTTGTCTAAAGCTTTATGAAAATCATGCCGACATCATTCACTGCTCTACCCTCATCAAACACTTTTGTACTCTGCTTGAAAAATTTAATCAATTTGGTAAGACATGATCTGCCCCTCACAAAGCCATGCTGACTGTCCATAATTTGGCCATGCTTTTCTAAATGTGCATAAATCTTATCCCTAAGAATTCTCTCCAACAGCTCCCCAACAACAATGTGAGACTCACTGGTCCATAGTTTCCTGAATAAACCCTATTTCACTTCTTGAACAGAGGAACAACGTTAGTGACTCACCAGTCCTCCAGGACCTCTCCAGTGGCTAATGAGGATGCAAACATCTTGGTCAAGGCATTCCTGTGTGATTTGTTGTTGCCAAGGTATTGGTTGTTGTTTTATTTATTTGGTAGGTTGCTAAGAACCTCTGTGTCAGATGATTGAAATATAGATTGTGAAGATGATGAGTCCATATCTTCATGATCAGCTGAAGTGGGGAAAAGTTTCTCCAGTTATGTGCTTATGCCTACTTTGCAATGGTATGTCTGTCATTCACTGTGTTTGTAAGACTGAGGATTTGTTTGATATCGTTATGACTTACATGGGTATATTTCACTGCCACCTTTCCTTTTGGCTGAAGCTAGTGTGGAGATGGGATGTGGGTTTTTGAACTTTCTAATCTTTTTTAAAATGGCTGAATTCTTCACTCATGAACTGAGGCTATTGTTGCTTATTCCAATGTTGGGAATGGCAGAACAACTGCAGCATGTTTTTCAGCATACAACAAGCTCAGTGATCAACTTGTCCACATCGTCGTGGTTAGAATAGTAGTCTATAGTGACAAGATAGTCAGTTCTTGGAGGTTTACTCCCAGCTCCACTGATTGTCCATCTGGGATTTCATGTGGTCCTTGAGTTTGTTGTTCATGCTTGGCCGATACAGCACATTGCTTATCTTCCTCACATTTTATTCAATTCCTTGGTGCTTGCATGGATGCTTGATTTAAACAAGGTGTTAAATTCAGTGTGTTGATGACATCCAGAACATTTGATGTGCTGTTTCATGTTGAATCTGGAGGACTTCACAGTCTGGTGTAACATCCTTCACTTTTTTCATAGGGATACATAGTCTTGACAACATATATGTGATATGTATCATCTGCCCTTGCTTGTATGGTATCTCTGCAACTACAGTAACATTGTTTGAAGATGCTTTGTCATAAATAGTAGCAGATTGATGACAATGCTCTGAAGTACCTTGTGGTTGGACTCAATTGTTACTTTGTTTCTTCCAAGTGTGTATTGATGTTGTAAGGATGTGTCAGTTCATTTTTCTGTATTTTTGGTTGTAGACTGAAATAGGAAAAGGACTGTTTTAAACTAAGGATTCTGAAATGGTTTGCTACACTTTCTAAAAGCAAGATTGACACTCATTGTATTTGTTGTTTATACTACTGCTTGTTAATGTGTTGGGAATTGGTGACAGCATACAGGCTGGAGCCAGGGAGGTGTACAAGGGGATGTTTGGCCTGAAACAAGTAGCTATTTGGTCCATGGAGTGGTGACCAATTGTTGATGACATGCTCTGGCCTGTCAGTAACCATGCAATTGGCTCCCAGATATCTGAACAGCTGGTGGATGTGAACTGTATTGCCAGAAGCCTTCGGATCGCCAAAATAGGGGGTGATGCTCTTCCTCTGCAGTAAAGAAAAAGCTTAAAGCCTGAAGAAAGTTAACTTACTTTCTCTCATTGGTAATTGTTATCTGTGACTTTTAACAAGCAACTGAGAGATTTTGCAATTTGTGGACTAGTATCTCTGTGCGATCTGCAAGGAAGTGAAAAGCACCTATTGAAAAGAAATAGATGAACAGCCAGTTCTAACAAGCAAGAGGATAACCTCAGTGAGCCCTGTAGACAAGGACCACTTAACTATCTTCCCAGTTTTTCTCCATTCCCACAATTGCAGTTACTTTGTGTCCTTGTGTTTGTCTGTTACATATGTGTACAGAGGTTTGTAAGGGGGTTATGGAATTTTAACTGGTTGCTTTGTGATCTGGATGTTGTCAAGCTTCTTGAGTGTTATTGGAGTTTCACCCAGCCAGGCAAGTTGAAAGAATTCCATCACACTGCTGTCTTGTGTTATATGGTGAACAAGCTCTGGGCAGTCAGGAGAGTTACTAACCCTAGAATTCCTAGGTTCTGACCTGATTTTCCAGCTCCAGTATATAAGGCTATTTATCATGCCATACAAGTATAATATCAGATAGCATGTCTTCCTATACTTTAAAACTGATACCAGCAACCTTACAAATTAGCTCCTAGAAGTTATAAGCCAACCCTTGTGTATACAACTGGTATTGGAACCAGACTCTACGCACGAGAAGAATCACAAATCTTTTAAAATTCAATGAATGCCTCTGCAAGAGTAAACAAAACCTTACCTTCAATGTTTCTTTGGAGACAGCACTGCTTTTCATCTGAAACCTGACAGGATGAGAACCATCCTGCTAATAGCTGAGACAGTTAAAAAGTTAATTACAAAAACTAAAAGAATACATTTCTGCCTTGCACTAACATGTTACCGAATACAGAAACATGATTTGACAGTTTTGATATGGTAGACATTTTAAGCTTTATTAGTAGAGAAATCTGATTCTGACAAACTATTTTGAGCACATCATGAAGCAGGAACTGCTTCTGAACAAGGATATCCAGGCCATCCGTACTGAACTAGGTAACCATGCCGAGTGTGTCTTCCCATAGTCAAGTTCAGCTTCAGTTTCATTGTAACTCTCAGAATGTTGTTAGTGGGTGATTCAGCGATGGTAAAGGCACTGAATTTCAAAGGGAAATATTAGATTAAACACTTTGGAAATGGTGATTGTCTGGCAATTATTTGATATGAATGTTACTTGCCCCTTTTCTGTACAAGCCTGGCTATTGTTCAGGTCTTGCTGCAGATATGCATGATCTGTTTCAATGTCTCAGGAGTCATGATTGTGCAGCCATCAGTGATTATCATCTTCAATCTTTGTTGGAGGAAACAGCTGAAGATGGTTTGATGTAGGACCCTACCCTAAGGAACTCCTACAGCGATGTCCTGTGACTGAGAAGATTGACCCCCAGCAAACACAGCCATTTCAATCTGTGCCAGATATGACTCCAAATGGTAAATAGTATCCCCTTCATTCTCAATTATCTTCAGCTTTGTTAGGGAGCCCATGTGCCATTCTAGTCATGTTCTATCTTGAATTAAAGGGCAGTCAATCTCACCTCATCTCTTGCGTTCAGGTTTTTTGTGCATGTTTGACCAATTCAGTGATAAAAAAGGTAAAAATATAAGGAATGGGAGCAGGTGTAGAGCAATCAGTCCTTCAAGTTTGACCTACCATTCTGTAAGATGATGGCTACTTTGCTCCAGCACTTTCATGCCAGTTCCTCATAGCTCTCAACTCCTTGATATTTCAAAAATTTATCTATTTCTTCTTTAAATACTTTCTATGAGCTATGTAACAATTCTCAGTATAGAGATAGCCCAGATACTCATTACCGTCAAAGAATATACGGCACGGTGGCTCAGTGGTTAGCATTGCTGCATCACCGTGCCAGGGACCCAGGGCGACTGTCTGTGTGGAGTTAGTACATTCTCCCCGTGTCTTGTGTGGGTTTCCTCTGGTACTCTGGTTTCCTCCCATACTTCAAAGATGTGCAGGTTAGGTGAATTGGCTATGCTAAATTGCCCATAGTGTTCAGGGATGTGTAGGTTAGATACATAGTCAAGAGTAAATAACAGGGTTGGGGAATGGGTCTCAATGGATTGCTCTTTGGAGGGTCGGTGTGGACTTGTTGGGCCAAAGGGCCTGTTTCCACACAGTAGGAAGTCTATGATTCTTCTATTCTAATGAACTTCCTTCAGCTGAGTCTTGATATCACATAGGTTGAATTGAATTGCCTGAAGACTGGCAGCTTTGATGCTAAAGATTTTTGGAGGAGGTTTAGATAAATCAGCCATATGGCACTTCTGGCTGAAGATGGATGTAAATGCTTCAGCTTAGTCTTTTGTGCTCATCTTTGAATTACCCTATCATTGATGCTGGAGATATTTTGAAGCCTGTTTTTCGTCATGGTTGTTTAATTGTCAGGTACCACTGCAGAACTTAGACCTGATCAACTGATTATGGGATCATTTTACCCTGTCTACTGCATGCTGCTTATGCATACAAGACATCCAATATTGTTAATTCACCAAAGTGACACTTATTTTTTTAGGATGCCTGTTGCTGCTCCGTTAATGTATCCGTGTACTTTTTGTTGAGTCGTGGTTGATCCTCTGTTTTGATCTTAATGGCAGAATGGGGAAATATGCTGACTCATAGAATTTCATATTGTGGCTTAGATTATAATCCTGCAGCTCACAGTACCTCATGGATACCCAATTTTACTTTGCTAGGTTAGTTTCAAAATCTACCTAATTTAGCTCAGTGGTAATGTCACACAACATGATGGATGGTATCATCGATGTGAATAGGGCCTGGGACAGGAGGATACCAACAATTGGGGAACAGAGCTTTAGGGGACCCACTAGGAGCTGAGACCCTGGGATAGCAGCAGCTCCAGCACCCATAGGTTACTGTCCCTGCCCCTGAAAGCAAAGACAAGACCATCTCCACAAGAACTGAGCAGTAGTCATTCCTCCCAATATTGTCCTGGATGGATCCTTCTGAAAATGATCGTTAGGTAAGAATGAGATTAATAGATTCTTTTGTCTTGTTGATTTTCAAATTAAACATTGTAGACCTATTCTAGCAGTTACGTCATTCAGAGATTGACCAGCTCAGTCCATAGAGGTTCTGTCAATCCTCTCTTGGTCATAGACATAGAAGATTCTCATTTACAGTGCATTCTGGTTCCTGGTCACCCTTAATACTTAGAATTTAATAGAAACCCTACAGTGTGGAAATAGCCCTTCCACTCATCCAGTCCACACTGACGCTTCGAAAAACATCTTACCCAGACCCACCTCTTTACCCTATCCCTGTGGCCTTGTTTTTCCCATGGCTAATCCATTTAGCCTGCATATCCCTGGATACTAGGGGCAATTTGGCATGGCCAAACCACCTAAATTGCATATTTTTGGACTCTGGGAGGAAATTGGACCAGCTAGAGGAGAACGGGGAGCAATTATAAACTCCACATAGGCAGTCGCCCAAGACTGGAATCGAATCTGCGTTCTTGGCACTGTGAGGCAGCAATACTAACGACTGAGCCTCCATGCTGCTCCACTTTTTCTAATTGGTTTACAGTATAGAGGAATACTGACTTAGCAACTAAAAGGAATGGGGAGAATGGGATAGGTAGGCATTGGGAGTCGGAGAAAAAGTAGTTGATAGTCAGCAGGAGGTTTCCTTACATATGTTTGATTTAATCCGATGTGACTTAATGGATTCCAGGGTGAATGTTGAGTGCTCCCAGGGCAACTCTGTTCCAAATTTATACTTCAAGTGGGTATCCTGTTGGATTTATTCTGTCTTTTGGACAGGACATGGAGACCGAAGGAGAAGTATTGGAAAGATGTTGTGAAACTTGAAAGGGTTCATAAAAGATTTACAAGGATGTTGCCAGGGTTGGAGGATTTGAGCTATAGGGAGAGGCTGAACAGGCTGGGGCTGTTTTCCCTGGAGCCTCGGAGGCTGAGGGGTGACCTTATAGATGATTACAAAATTATGAGAGGCATGGATAGGATAAATAGACAAAGTTTTTCCCTGGGGTTGGGGAGTCCAGAACTAGAAGGCATAGGTTTAGGGTGAGAGGGGAAAGCTATAAAAGTGACCTAAGGGGCAAATGTTTCACGCAGAGGGTGGTACGTGTATGGAATGAGCTGCCAGAGGAAGTGGTGGAGGCTGGTACAATTACAACATTTAAGAGGCATTTGGATGGGTATATGAATAGGAAGGTTTTGGAGGGATATGGGCCGGGTGCTGACAGGTGGGATTAAATTGGGTTGGGATATCTGGTCAACATGGACGGGTTGGACCGAAGGGTCTGTTTCTATGCTGTACATCTCTATGACTCTATGACATTGCTTGTAAGTATGATGCTGAGCGTATGATTACATCATACTATTGCTTGACTAGTCTTTTGGGATGGCTTTCCCAGTTTTGTCACAAACCCTCAAATATTGGTAAAGAGGAGTTTGGACACACTGTTGTCATTTCACCTCTCTGGATGGTGCCAAGTGTTTGACCTGGTTTCATTCCTTCATGACTTTCTGTCATGATTTGATATAGCAGAGGGCCCTTAAGCAGCAACCATGTTGTTGTGGGTCTGGAGTCAGACTGGATAATTTAGGTTTGGCAAAATCCCTTCTCTGGATATCATACTGAAACAGGTGGATTTTTACAACAAGCAAATTTGATAATCACCATTTTTGGTAGTGTTTTACTTCCAGATTTATAAATTGAATTCAACTTCCACCTGAAATTTGAACTTATTTCCCCAAAGCATTATCCTGGGCCACTAGATTGCTAATCCAATAATATTACCACTATATTAATGCCTCCCTCTCAATAGTATGCATAAGTTTGGTCCTAAAGTATGACAGAGAATGAGCAAAAGTGACAGAGCGAAGAACGAGCTGTTGAAAGAGGAAGGCATCAGAGTGATGAAATGGCTCTCAATACATGCACTCAGGGTGTTAAGGTAGCAATTGTCCTGCCTGATCATCAGTGAGAAAGTGTGTCGGACATCTTGCTGTCACTATTGACATTCTTACTGAAATCTGTCAACTGTTGCAGTCACAACTACAGTCTCAGAATAGCACAAGGACAGCCTTGTCAATGTCAGTGAACGTGATCATTGTTATGAACTTCTTTGCCTCTGGCTCCTTCCAAATTAGAGGTAAGATTTGTAGCATCTCCTAATTTTCTGTTCAGTGTGGTATAAAGACAATCCTTGAGTCTCTCTATTCCATGTGAGTTAAATGCAGTGCATTCTCTATTGCCAGAAAAAAATCAGCAAAGAGAGAACAAAGCATCACAGGGCTTGACAGCTTCCTTATTGAACATGTTGCCACGGACTAAGTGCATGGCAGTTTAGGGGTGCCAAATGTCAACTTTGAGATCTACCACAACCAGAAGGCATTCCATTTCCTTGGTTTTTACTGGTGTGACAATTGAAGTTTATAACCTGGATGAATGCATGTTTTCTTGGTATTACCCATGAGGCTTTTACTCTTCGATAGTCAATATTGCGGTAGCTGCATTTGAGCCAACATGACAAATCAGAAGTTAACTTCTTGGTAACATGATTTCTTTCAATGAAATAATTCATGTGGCTGATGTGTAATACTCACATACCTAAATAGCATGGCGATAAGGAAAGCCATGCTGCCACACAATTTGTGTTAAAGGTGATCATTTGCATGCTTAAATAATGTTTCAGCTCTTTGGGCCTGAAGGAACCCTGCAGTGCCTTGTTTTTATTGCAAAAATATATGTTAATGATTTTTTAACAACTCTTTATGTACATACACAGGTATGAAAGCAATTCTGTCCTGTCTTTGCATAACAAGAAAAACAAACATTGCAATTGATATTCTTGCAGTTGCAAAAACCAAAGGCATTTCTTACTCATGCAGGACACTCTTTCTATACATTTTGAGGCCATGATCAGATCTAATAACCCTGTTATACTTCAGCAGAAAAAACTTACACAGTGTTTTTCCCCTCTGTACTGTAGCAGCAGCTGCTTCAAGTTTTACTGTGTCCCTCAGCATGTCCTCCTGGACCTTGAAATGTTTTAATTTACAGCACTGAGTTGAAATCTACTCTTTGCACAGAAAGACCAAAGAGCGCTTTTCACTGGGTTGATGGTCTTCCAGGCACAGTTGAGGTTTGTCCCAATGTGCATGCCGGGGAACAGCCTGTAGAGCACAGAGTGCTGCATCATGGAGCAGCTTAGGACAAACCCCGACAAAGACCACTGCATCTCTTTCCAGGTTTTCTTTGTGTACGCACATTCCAGAAAGAGATGTGTGACAGCCCCTTCCCAATGCTCCCCCTCACCCATCCCAGTGTGCATGAAGAATCTCACTGATAGTGCCATCGTGATCACCAGCCAAGCAACAATGTGGTGTTTGTTGGAAAGTTCTGATGATAAGGCATTCTGCCAAATTACTTTGACAGTCTTCTCAGGGAACAACCTGACAGGATCAAACTTCTCCATTTCCTGCAGGGTCTTGAGGAGAGTAGATGCTGAACACTGCCTTTTTATTTTTTTGAAAGGACTTGAGGGCCTTGGTCAGCTCATCCAGAGATAACGGTTAGTTCAGCCTCTTCTGCACGCTGTCATCTAAGAATACTGCAATAGAGGACATGAACAACTAGGAGGTTATGTTGTCTGTGGGTTTGTGTCATACAGACTGTTACAAAAGGATTTGCTGATCCTTAGGATGTCAGACTGAGTTGAGGTTACATAGAGCAGCTGTGACGTGATCGCAGAGCAGCACCTTCTGGAAGAAGAAACATGAATATGTCTCAACCTGATCCATGGAGTAGATCCTGAACTGGAAGATTACCTTGGAGGCCTCTGGGGCCAAGAGTGATGCTTATTGGCTCATCAGCTCCTGGAGATCCTCTTTGCTGATCATCTACAGCTCGACTAGGTTCTGCATACTTTTCTGGAGTTTGAGTAGTTTTCCCCATCACTCTCTCTGACCCACTGAACACCTTTAAGGATGAAGATACTCTTTATGTGGCCCTTGACTGTTTCCCACCAGTCCACTTAAAGAGGGGTTTCACAATTCTCAAACCTATACCATCCCTTTCAATATGTTCCAGGGTCTACAGTTTCATGTTCAACTTCCATGTTTCCTTGCTAGCCCACTAGTCATCCTGTAGATGACAGTCGGTCAACAGGAAGCGGTGATCAGAGAACAACACCAGCTTGGAACATGAACAGGAAATCTATTGTTGAGTGGATAGACCCTTTTGGCCATGACCAGGTGTATCTAAGCTGCACTTCATCTGCAGGCATGCTGAAGATGTCATTAACCATTTATATCAGGAATCTGAATGTAGTGTCCAGTTTGCGAACAGCCGCTCCAGATCATCCACCCAATTCGTTGATACTGTTGAAGTCGCTGGCCAGAATGACCAGTCTGGACATCACCAGTAGCATTGGGAACTGTTGTAAGATGATCAAAACCAAGCAGTACTTCCCACAATAGATGTTATAGCTTTTAATGGTTTGTTATATGTTGTATAATCTTGTCATGATGGGGCCACGGATAAGTGGACACCTTTCTGGTCAAGGTCCAGATTAGAGTGGTGCTGGAAAAGCACAGCAGGTCATGCAGCATCTGAGGAGCAGGAAAATCGACATTTCGGACAAAAGCCCTTCATCAGGATTCCTGCTGCCTGACCTACTGTGCTTTTCCAGCACCACTCTAATCTGGACTCTGATCTCCAGCATCTGCAGTCCTCACTTGCACCTCCTTTCTGGCCAAGCTAACTGTGGTCAATTTATCTCATTGTGATACCAGTAAACATAGTCTGAATTCAGGCTGAGGTTCCTACCCATCCAAACCAAACATATTGGGCTATTAGAGTCACTGAGTCATAAAGCAGGGAAACAGTCCCTTTGGTCCAACCAGTCCATGCTGACCATGTTTCCAAACAGCTTATGTTTAGCCCATATCCCTCCAAACCTTTCCTATTTAAGTACTTATCTAAATATTGTTTAAATGTTGTGTCTGTGCATACACCCATCATTTTCTATGGGTTTACGTATATGAACCACTCCCAACAAGTTGCCTCTCATGTCTTTTTAAATCTTTCTCCTCTCACTTTAAAAGTATGCCCCCTAGTTTTGAACTCTTCCACCCTATGGAAAAGACGCTGTCATTCACCTTATCTAGGCTCCTCCTGACTTTTTAAACTTAATAAAGGTCACTCTTCAATCTCCTAAACTTCAGCAAAAGAAGTTCTAGCCTTTCTCAGTCTACTTTTATATCTCAAAACCTCCATTTCCCACAACGTACTGGTAAATCTTTCTGAACTCTCTCCAGTTTAATGATATCCTTCCTATAACAGGAACTGCACACTGTATTCCAGAAGAGGCCTCACCAATGTCCCGTACAACCTCAACATGATGTCCCATCTCCTCTGCTCAAAGACCTGAGAAATGAAAGCAAGCATGCTAAATGCTTTTGTAACCAACCTGCTTACCTCTGAACAAATTTCAAAGAATTATACAACTGAATCTAGGTCTCTCTGTTGTACAATACTACCCAGAGCCCTACTATTAATAGTATAAGTTCTGGCCTGGTTTGTATTACCAAAATGCAATCACATTTATCCAAATTAATCTCCATCTGCCACTCCTCAGCCTATTGACCCAATTGATCAAGATCTCTTTGTAATCTTAGATAATTTTCTTCACTGTCCACTGTGCCACCAATTTTAGAGTCATCTGCAAATTACTGACCATGCGTCCTATATTGGATCCAGCACTAATCCCTGTGGAACGCCGTTTCTGTCCGAAACACAACCTGCTACCTCCACTCGCTATCTCCTGCCAGTAAGCCAATTTTGAATCCAACTGGCAAGCTCACCCTGACACCATGTGATCTCAATTTACTAGTTAGTCTACCATGTGAAACCTTGCCAAAGGAATTCCTGAAGTCCAAATATATAATATATACCACTCTGCTCACATCAATCTTTTTGGTTACTTCTTTAAAATACTCAATCATGTTTGTGAGATCTGATTTTCCTCACAAAACCATGCTGACTGCACTAAATCAATCCTTGCCTTTCCAAATATATGTAAATCCTATCTTTCAGAATCACCTCCAACAACCTACCCACCACTGATATCAGAATCACAGACCTTTAGTTTCCAGCCTTGTTTTTACAACCTTTCTTAAAGGATAACATAACATTAGCCACCCTCCAGTCCTCCAAGAGTTCACCCGTGTTGATAGATTATACAAATATTTCTGCAAAACAATTTCCTCCCTAACTTGAAGTGAAACTTCTATTTCCATCAAGGAAAATTGCCCAACTCAACTGCTTCCAACCAATCAAATAATCAGCAGATCTCTGTCACATTGGCATGATTGAAAGCAGTGAGCTTTGCTGGAACTGTAGCAAGTCCCAAAGCAAAGCCTGCTGCAAGGTTTCCAGACTTCAAGCTAAGTCCGGTGTCCTGTTGAGTCTGGCAAGCCTTGGCATTGGGATAAGAAACTGATGTACACAGGGTAGGTGAAAATAAGAAGCTCATGGGAAGGATTAACTTAGTGCCCTTTGACTGGTGTAGTTACAGTGAAGAGAGGGCACTAACCTTTTGCTGAGCCACCGGCTGTCAGGTTTCATAGTGGTGGTGGAAGCAGGCCCTAAAGTGGCTATCCCTTAACCAAGTAAAGACCATAATTGACTATTGCAAAAACAGGCATCCCACCATCTCCACCACTACTGATAACATTACAATGGGGAGGGTGGATAGGTGACAACAAAGTACGACTGGCATGGTGGCCAGTATTAGCGTGGGAGGGAGGGGAGGGAATGGGGAACATAGAAATCCAATCGCACAATTTAACATTCATCATCAATGGCATGTCTCAAGTTCTTTCCATTATTCATCATCATAACATTTGGTTAGGCACAATCCAAAAATGCTAACAATGGGCTGCACCATGGTTGGTGGAAGGCTGCTGATTTTCACTGATAGAAGCTGTTATGGACCAGGCCAGACCCCTTTAAATGTTTCAAGAGGTTGGCCCAGACTCTAACTTTGGTAGTTGTTTTAAGCAGGTGTAAAGTGGATATTCCAGGAGAAATGCTGCTGATCAAACCACTTAGTTTTAAACAAAACAGAATTTATTTGCAAGATTACCAAATGAAACACAAAAGAGAACAGAACACAGAATAACTTAACCTATACAAAAACTGAACAGATTATCCGATATTAATGATGCTGTTCCAAATACTTGCAACAATCCCCATCAACATACTTTGGTATAAAAGGAAAAATGAAATACAGAATCTTACAGGAGAGAAGTCAGAGAGAGAGTACCAGTTATTTGTTTGCCTGCTTGTTTGGGTCCAGTAGCTTTTTTCACAATGCTGTTAAAAGCCAAACCAAACTAGAGAAAAGCTGTGCTGGGAGCACTGGCCGCTCCCCTTTCATTGTACAAGTTTTTAAAAAACCTTGAAAGCCACCTGCCTGAGACAAGATCTGTTAGCTATAATTGCTTTGTAATCGTACTCTTACAAATTAAGTGTTAACAATTACAAGGTGCGCCTTCAGATAGGAAGGCTGACTCAAGTATCTGTACTGAAAATGTGTTGCTGGAAAAGCACAGCAGGTCAGGCAGCATCCAAAGAGCAGGAGAATCGATGTTTTGGGCATGAGCCCTTCTTCAGGAGGCTCATGCCCGAAACGTCAATTCTCCTGCTCCTTGGATGCTGCCTGACCTGCTGTGCTTTTCCAGCAACACATTTTCAGCTATAATCTCCAGCATCTGCAGTCCTCACTTTCTCCCTCAAGTGTCTGTGATGGCATGTCTCTGAGTCAGCGCGGAGATGTGTCGTGAGTTGACCTTCCAACCAGGAAGAAAGCATGAAGGAAGAGCACAGATGAGAAATGGGAAGGTAGCTAAATGTGCTTCAACCAAGAAATTACACTGGGGTAAAATATTTAAAACAAAGAAAAAAAGTTATTTCAATTATTTTCAGTTTTCTTGCATGAAATATAAGATTTTACTGAGAGAAAGGAAAGGACCTGGAATAGTTCAGTAGGTGCAAAAGCTCAAATTGGGGAAGATGTGATCACCCATTGCATGCTGTTGTTATTGATAGTCTACTGGTGTATTTGATGATAAAACATTAGATATAAGCCTTTGCAATGAAACCTGGTTCCATGGTTCCAGCTGTCTGCAATAATGACTCTACAGTAATATTTGCAAGGTCCTTGTTTTCATCTGCCTTAATTCCTGGCTTTGAGGAAGTCTGCCTCTTTTCTGGCCTCTCTATCATCATGCTTCTCTGAATGACAAATTTTGTGGGACAAAGCAATGAATTTGTATGCCTTGGGCCTGTATTGTAGGTAGCCTGATCTACTTACAGACACCAATATTGTGTGCAATAATAATTCTGAAGTCCCAAAAGCCTACTGTATCTATGCTCTCCTGCTTTTCTTTAGAGTGTAATGAACCAATGCTCATGTGGTTAGCCTTGTTCTCCTAGAATCCAACCTTACATTATTTTTTGTGCATTGAATAATATTGGCATCATGGGATCCTTAAATTGAAGGCATCAAGATGTTGCCATCAGGCGTTCACTTGATTGATTCTGTATTAATGGGCACAGATGACTTGCATGTCAATGGAATGGAACAAGCCTATGGAGACAAAAGGATTGTTTGCAGGAGCCCATAGATGGGTCACAGCAATGGTGTTAATGACATCTGAGTTTTGGGAAATCCTGTCATTTGAAAAAAATGCATTAGCTTCTCATTTTGCTGCAGGTTGCCATGAGGAAAAATTATAAAATTACTCAATCTTGGCAGACAACAAAGCATCAGTCGCCTGCTTGATAAATATATGACTCCAGATTGATTGATGTTACTGATATTTCTGCAGCAGGTTGCACTGTGGTGGGGATTGCCTGGGGATTGATTTCCAGGACCTGGCACAAATCAGTCACTGTTTTCAAGTGACGTGCAGCTTCTAATGATACTTGTCCTTAGCCATATCGAGGTAGTGTAACTTGTCTCTGCACATATGAGTCTTTAGATAATGGCAGACACTGCAAGTTCACTTTAATGTTTGCATTGCAAATTTAGCAGCAGTGTCTAAGAAGATTTTGGCAAAAGAACTTGGTCGAATACTCATAAAAAATTGTGGGCAAATGAAAGTGACAATTATCAATACCAGAAACTTAATATGCAATTGCAATTTATAATATTTCAAAAGCACCTGTCTCCCAGGAAATGATGAGGTATTAGATATGGGTAAAACAGCATAAGCTGGATTTTGTGAGTACCCTGTCCCCATCAGCTTAAAAAGTCAAAGGGGAGCATACCTATAATGCCAAAAACTGCCCCTCAGCAATTTAATGTTAGGAGTATGGAACCCAAAAAAGGAGATCTCCCTCCCACAACCATTTGTAAATGGCATGTGCTCCATGTGGTTTGGGCCTTCCTCGATCAGGAGTAAAGTACAAGCAGCAAAGTAGTGTGCTTCATGGGAGGCAATGGCAGAGTGGTATCACTAGACAATTACTCTGGAAACTCAGCTAATATTCTTGGGACCTGGGTTTGAATCCAAGTATGGCAGGTGGAGGAATTTGAATTCAATTTTTAAACATCTGGATTTAATATATTACCAAGGAACATGAAACCATTGCTGATTAGAAAAATAACCTATCTGGCTTCAGGGAAGGAAATCTGCTATCTTAATCCAGCCTGGCCTACATGTGGCTCTAGACAAACAGCAATGCGGTTGACTCTCAAATGCCCTCTGAAATGGCCTAGCTAGTCTTTTAGTTCAAGGGCAGCTAGGGGCAAACAATATGATGCCCACATCCCACAAATGATTAAACAAAATGTTGTGATTAATTAGCCCCTTAAGGTCTCCAGTAAGCCCAATGATTACGTTTCTTACTCCTCTAGCCTTCAGGAATTCTAATTATTTCCCCAATAACTGTGCAGCCATCTGTATATATTTTATTAGTAGCCATTTAGTTATAAAATATTCTTTTACACAGTTATGGATCTATACAAGCTGAGAACGTCTCCTTTATTAGATCACTTTCCAGTTCTTTGTGACCTATGTGATCTAACACCAGCATTGCATCATGATCTAAGAGTCATAGTGTTAACACATTATCCAGTGGTAGGCAGGCTTACCATGCCTTTCCTATCCCACCTAGAATTTTAGAAGTCAGGATAGGCAGTGGGGAGGGCATCCATTGGATTTTACATGGCCTGTCTGACTTCATACCTGTTGGATTTGAACTCAAGAAATGTAAAATCCAACTCCACAAAAAAAAATCATAGTTTCAAGACATTTCTATATGAAATGACAGGAATTAAATCTTATGCTAAACAAGTAACAATAGAATCAATGATGTTCATTATCACTTGAAATCTTGACCTTAAGACATTTTGGAGGATAAGTGACATCTAACTACAATAACATATTTGTATTATAAAGAAAATGAACAAAGCTATCATCTGCATGACATGTTAAATCAGAGAAAATTTACATAACATTTTTTCAACATCATTGAAATACATTGAACATCTAAAAATCTAAGGAAAACCCCAAGAACAGTCACACTAACATTGACAAAACAAGAACCACACACACACAAGCAGGAAGAGAACCTATTATTCCTTTAAGTACCTAACAGGTTTGTAAAAAAAAAGAAAAAGCTGTATGTTTACAATATTGCTATAAACTTGTATTAGTTTCAGTACTCAAAACTACCGACTGAGTTGAAGAATTTGAAATCCAGTCAAACATTCAGAATAGTCCAAAGAGTCATATGACACGGAAACAGAACCTTCAGTCCAACCAGTACAAACTATCTAATCCCAACTTCTGCTCCTGGCCAATATCCCTGCAAACCTTTCCTATTCATGTGTCCATCCAAATGTTTTTTTAAATATTGTAATTGTACCTGCATCCACCACTTCTTCAGGACATTCATTTCACATGCGAACCAGCTTCTGTAAAAGAAAGGACTTTTACGTCTTTTTTTAAATCTCTCTTGTTACGACACGGTAGTGAAGCCTTCTGCTAATTAAATCAAACACACACAGAAAAGCTCACCTCATAAACTATCAATATATGAGTGACAGACGACTTCCAAATTCCACTATTTAAAGAAAATAATATCAATTTATTCCTTAACTCTAAAAGTAAACATTAAACAACAACTATTCACAAATCTAAGCCCCCTTTCTCTTAACTGCTTATTATCTGCCTTCAACTCCATAACAAAAAATTGTTCGAATAAAAAACACTTATTAAAATTACATCAACTTAATTTCAAAACCACACAGTGGCTGTTGTCTCTCTTATTCTGGCTGAAGATCTCCCTGGGTCATCTTTCTTATACTGCGAACATTTTTATATGGAAAAGTACCTTTGAGAGAGAGTGTTTTTGAATGACAGTCTTTCTCGATAGCAGTGCCTCAGTCAATGGCAGTTATTCTGTCTGGCTTTCAAACTGCCTGCCTTTTTGATCCCCCTAACATCAGACCTTCATTTTGTGTCAATTTTGGCAAAACAATAAATTCAAACTCAATTGGGTTTTAGTATCCTGAGGCATAATTTAAACTGATTGGTTAAATTTGAATTATTGTCAAAACAGCAACCAACTCAGGTATCGATTTCACAGCCAAATGTTATATATTTTCATTTTTCCAGTACACTTTAAGACTGCTGGTTAGTCATATGACAGGTGCTCGTAAGCTGCCAGTGCCAAACAGCATTCACTCCTTCTTAAAGGTGCAGTACACACCTTCAACTTCATAACACTACCCCCTTAAGAAAAAAGTAAACCATCGTAATGAAAGGATGGCTTTTGTTTTCTAATTCTTAATCCCATTACAATGAAATACATAGGACATTAATCTAAGATCATATTAATTTCTGCACACATATATATGGAATCTATTGGAATCTGTTCAATCTTATCTATACTTTATCTTTTAAGTCCGTAATAATAGATCTGCTAGCACATTTTTATGATCTGCAACATGGACAATTTGTAAATTAAAAGTTTATAAGATAAGACTCCAATGAAATACTCTCATATGCTTGTCTTTAAATCATTCCAATAACGCAATAGGTTTGTGGTCTGTGTAAACAATTGTCTCCAACACATTGTTCACTAAATAAACATTAAAATGCTATAAGGCCAGTACTAAACTCAATAATTCTTTCCCGATAGTAAAGTATTTTCATTCGTGGGTGCTGAGTTTCTTTAGAAAGTAATCATTGGCTGGTCAATTCCATAATCATCTTCCTGTAGCAGTACAGCTCCAACTCCTTTATCGCTAGCATCGATTGCAACTTTGAAGGGTTTCAAAAAATTTGATGTAGCTAAAACTGGTGCGGTGGTTAATACTGCTTTTAAATTCTCAAATGCTTCTTGGTATTATTCTGTCCATCAAAATTTTGTGTTCTTCTTCAGTAAATCTGTTAGAGGTACCACTAAGCTGCTAATGTTTGGAACAAACTTCTGGTAGTATCTGCTTAATCCCAAAAATTGAAGCACCTCTTTCTTCAAGGTTGGCCTTGGAAATTCCTCAATGGCCTTTGTCTTGGTGTTCCTTTGGGTTATCTCTCCATGACCAATGTTATGTCCCAAGAATGTCACCTCTGCTTTCGCGAATTCTGTTTTCTTTAGTTTTATTACCAGTTTTGCTTCTCTTAATTGTTCAAAGAGCTCTACCAACTGTACCATCATGACTCACTAAAGATCACTACATCATCCTGATAAACTGCACAGTTTGTTAATGCAGCCACAACTCTGTTCATGAGTCTTTGGAATGTGGCTGGTGTGTTCTTCATTCCAAAGGGCTTCACTTTGAATTGACATAGCCCATTTGGGGTTACTAACACAGAAACCTCTTTCGCTTTCTTTGATAAAGGTACCTGCCAATAACCATGCAGTAATTGCAACTTAGTGATGTAACTGGCTTGTCTCTATACAGTCCTACAATCTCGGTATTGGGTATGAGTCTGATATTGTTATGGCTCTGACCTTCCGATAGTCCACACAAAATCGCTGAGTGCCATCAGGTTTAGGAACTAACCTGAGCTCCACTCACTCTGACTCTGTTTGATGATATCTTCATTGAGCATTGTTTCCATTTCCTTCTGGATCTGTGTGGCTTTGAAAAGATTAAGTCTGTGGGGGTGTTATTTTATTGGAACTGCATTCCCTACCTCTACCTCTTGCATGATAGTATTAGTCTTCCCCATCTTATTCCTGCATATGTTCTCATACTGCTACAACAAACCTTTCAGCTAGGTTCTTTGCTGCTGAGACAGATAGTTCACTAACCTATCCCACCCCTCAAGGATTTCCTCATTGTTTAACATATTTTAGGGCACATCATACTCCATGACATCTGGATTTGATTGCTAACTCTGCAGGGCAGTAACTAACATCTGTTTCTTCAGTTCCCTCTCTCTATTGTAATAAGGTGTCAATATATTCACATCAAATACCCTATAGAATTGTGTTCTATCTGTCGTTTTTAGCAGATAGTTTACCTGACTGAATTTTTTCTCAATTTGATAGGAACACTAAACCTGGCTTTGTAGGGATCTCCTACTACTGGTAACAATACTAATATGTCATCCCACTGTAAAACATCTGAAGTTCAGAGTTTTTATCTACCACCTGCTTCATTCTATGCTGTGCCCTCTTCTAGTGCTGTTTAGCTAACTCACCTACCTGACTGAATCTCTCCCTCACCTCAGATACATAATCCAAGTGTGAGACCTCCAACTTCAGTCCTGTCAATGTCTCTTTATTTAGTTTCAAAGGTCCTCTCACTTTATGTCTGAATATTAACTCAAAGGGTGTAAACTGAGTATATTTGTTTGGGGCATCTCTGATGGCAAATAATACAGGAAATCCTGACAGTACTCAAAGGGAGTAAACTGAGTAGATCCTGAGTATGAATAAATATACATATCTTTTATTGTCTCCCCTTTTTGTTGTAAGTCCATTAGCCTTTCTGGACTTAACACTTCTGCCTGACCCTCTACCTGTTCTGGTTTTTCCTGCACCATTACATTAAAAAGGGTGTCTGCTAACTGACCCTCAACTCCTTAATCTTTCTCTTTAGTTTTGCTTCATGCTGCGACTTATGATAGTGGGATCTTGTTACTACACAGTGTAAAAATATTTCAGGGTATTTTTATTTTAACTCTTCAGTTCCCTATTCTTCCTTTGGCTTCTTCACAGCAAAGGGTGTCACTCCCACGTTGGATCCATGTGTTCCCAACTATACTCCTGGAGCTGACACTGTCAATCACTCCCACTGTTCCTTCCGCAGTCTTGTGTTGGCAGTCCAAACTGATCTTACATAGGGGAATGCTAAATTTCTGTCTATCTATCCCACAAATTGCCACTCTCTTGGTTAACAGGTCAGAAGGAGTGCAACTAGTAATAGTTCATCTTTTACTATTAGAGTTTGATTAGATCCTGTATCTCTCAAAATTATAACTTCTTGTCCTCTTCCCCTGTTCTTTCTGAGTAAACTTTACCCAGAGGTGAAGCCTATATAGAGCTCAGATATGAATGCCATACGCAGCCCTGCCTAGGTTGTGCACTCTCCTGAAGCTCCTCGGCCCTTCTTGGGCTTTCCTTTACTACTTTCACTAATGCCACTGGCTTAGTTTCTTTTACCACATCTTTTCCCACAGTACCTTACTTTAACGATAAGCACTGTGAGTTTACTGTCTCACTTTACTCCGGTGTAAGCACCTGAGGCCTTTCATCTCCTTTTCGCCTCTTGGGCTTCATTTTTAATCTGTGATAAAACAATTACGAGTGTGCTTTACTTTTTGTTTTGTTGAGATCCCAACTTCTATCCCTTAAGGATGAAATCCCTGCTGGAAGCTAAATTTTGCCTTATGTACCAATGCATATTCATCTGCCATCTCTGCTGCTCTTCTCAATTCTTGAACTTTTTCTTCATCCACATGAATTTGTATCATCTCTGGAAGTGAGTTTTCAAACTCCTTCAGCAGAATAATAGAGCATATAACATAGGACATTACAGCTCAGTACAGGCCCTTTGGCTCTCAATGTTGTGCCGACCTGTGAAACCAATCAGAAGCTCATCTAACCTACACTATTCCATTTTCATTCATATGCCTATCCAATGGCCATTTAATTGTCCTTACAGTTTGTCAATTTACTACTGTTGCAGGCAGTGCGTTCCACACCCCTACTACTCTCTGAGTAAAGAAACTACCTATGTCCTATATCTACCACCCCTCAATTTAAAGCTATGCCCCCTCGTGCTAACAATCACCATCCAAGGAAATACGCTCTCACTGTCCACCCTACCTAACCCTCTGATTATCTTATATGTCTCAATTAAGTCACCTCTAAACCTTCTTCTTTCCAAAGAAAACAGACTCAAGTCCCACAGCATTTCCATGTAAAATCTTCTCTCCATATCAGGTAACATCCTAGTAAATGTCCTCTGAATCCTTTCCAAAGCTTTCATATCCTATGATGCAGTGACCACAACTGTACGCAATAGTCCAAGTGAGATTGCACCAGAGTTTTGTACAGCTGCAGCATGACCTCATGCTTCTGTAGCTCAATCCCTCTACTAATACAACCTAACATAACATATGCCATCTTAACAGCCCTATCAACCTGAGTGGCAACTTTCAGGGATCTATGTACATAGACACGAGATCTCTCTGCTCATCTATACTATCGAGAATCTTACCATTAGCCCAGTAGACTTTATTTTTGTTGCTCTTTCCAAAGTGAATCACCTCACACTTTTCCACATTAAACTCTAGTTGCCACCTCTCAGCCCAGCTCTGCAGCTTATCTGTGTCCCTCTGTCATGTACAACATCCTTCTACACTATCCACAACTCTACTGACCTTAGTGTCTTCCGCAAATTTACTAACCAATCCTTCTACGCCCTCATCCAAGTCATTTATGAAAATGACAAACAGCAGTGGACCCAGAACAGATCCTTGCGGTACACCACTAGTAACTGAACTCCAGAATGAACATTTCCCATCAACTATCATTCTCTGTCTTCTTTCAGCTAGTCAATTTCTGATCCAAACTGCTAAATCACCCTCAATCCCATGCCTCCATATTTTTTGCAATAGTCTGTGATGGAGAACCTTATCAAATGCCTTACTTAAGTCCATATACACCACATCAACTGATTTATTCTCATCCACATGTTTGGTCACTTTCTCAAAGAACTCAATAAGGTTTGTAAGGCATGACCTACCCTTCACAAACTGTGTTGACTATCCCTAATCAAGTTATTCCTCTCTACATGATCATAAATCCTATCTCTTTCCAACACCTTACCCACAACTGAAGTAAAGCTATAATTACTAGGGTTCCCTTCTTGAACAAGGGAACAATATTTGCTGTCCTCCAGTCTTCTGACACTATTGCTGTAGACAATGATGACATAATGATGCAATCCACTTCATGTCTTCCCAGAGAATCCTAGGATAAATCCCATCCAGCCCAAGGGATTTATGTATTTTCACACTTTCCAGAATTGCTAACACCTCCTCCTTGTGAACCTCAATCCCGTCTAGTCTAGTAGCCTGTATGTCAGTATTCTCCTCCACAACATTGTCTTTTTCTAGTGTGAACACTGATGAAAAATATTAATTTAGGGCTTCCTCTATTTCCTCTGACTCCAAGTACAACCTCCCATTACTATCCTTGATTGGCCCTAATCTGACTTTAGTCATTCTTTTATTCCTGATATACCAATAGAAAGCCTTAGGGTTTTCTGTCATCCTATCTGCCAACAACTTCTCATGTCCCCTCCTGGCTCTTCGAAACTCTCTCTTTAGGTCTTTCCTGGCTAACTTGTAACTCTCAAGCACCAGAAGTGAGCCTTCACATCTCATATAAGCCTTCTTCTTTCTCTTGACAAAAGATTCAACATTTTTAGTAAACCACAGTTCCTGCGCTGATGACTTCCTCCCTGCCTGACAGGTACATGCTTATCAAGGACACGCAGTAGCTGTTCCTTGAATAAGCTCCACATTTCAATTGTGCCCATCCCCTCAAGTTTCCTTCCCCATCCTATGCATCCTAAATCTTGCCTAACCCACATCGTAATTGCCTTTCTCTCAGCTATAACTCTTACCCTGCGGTATATACTTATCCCTTTGCATTGCTAAAGTAAACTTAACCGAATTGTGGTCACTATCACCAAAGTGCTCACCTACCTCCAAATCTAACAACTGGCCAGGTTCATTCCCCAGTACCAAATCCAATGTGGCCTTGCCCCTTGTTGGTCTGTCTACACGCTGTGTCAGGAAACCCTCGTGCATACATTGGACAAAAACTGACCCATCTAAAGTACTTGAACTATAGTATTCCCAGTTGATATTCCCAGTCAGTAATCTCTTTTAGTGCCTTATAGGTCTTATCTATTATTAAGGCCTACACCCATCGATCAAAATTACTACATTTAATTCTTTTGAACTCAACGTAGGTCTGAGCTGGTTCCTTCATTATGTATCTGAACCGCTGTCTATACGCTTCTGGTACCAATTCATAAGCACTCAAAATAGTCTGTTTGACATCTGCATAATCTCTTGATCCCTCATCTGACAGCACTTGCAAATACTTCTCTAGCTCTGCCTACCAGCTTAGTCTGAACTAGCATTGCCCACAAGTTCTCTGACCAGTTCATCTGCCTAGCCAATTTTTCAAATGGAACAAAGAAGGCTTCAAACATCTTTCTCATCAAAATGTGGCAGTGTTTTAACATATGTGTATACATCACCACCTTCTCTCTTCATCTCCATCCTGTTAACTTGACTTTCCTGACTAATTTGCAACTTCTGAAGTTCTAATTCTCTTTCCATTCCTCTTTCTCTTTCTTCTCTCTTTCTTTGTCCAGCTAAGAACCTTTGCTCTCTTTCTTTTTCCTCTCTCTGTCTTTGTCTTTCTTCTCTTTCTCCTTTTTTCTCTTTCTTCTTTCTCTCTTTCTCTCTCTCTCTCTTTAACTTCTCTCATGCTGCTTATTTCCCTTTCTTTATCTTCTAATGCCATTTTCCTCAATTGTAATTTAAATTTTTCTAACTCTACTGCACTCATCTGTTTCTCTGACACCTCTAAGTGCGTGACTAACTTGCTTACAATTTCGGCTTTACTTTTGTTCCCAGTTAAATGCAATTTTAACTTGTTGTTAATTGTAAAAGTACAGCCTTCTTCTGTCTTTTTAAATGTTCTTGGCAAATGTAGTCATCATCTTCAAACCCCAGAACCTCTTTAGCAATTTTAAGAGCTATTTCTCTCACTTTTAATTTAAGCAACTACAAGTAATTGAAATTAAAAAAATTGTTTCATTTATGTTTCATTTAAAGATCTAGGACACTAATCAGCAAGTGTCTAAATATCTGGGATCTTTTGTACCCCACATCTATTCAAATTTTTCAAGTCTCAGAGTGGATCTGTGTAAACCTGTCCAAATGTCGGACTTGAGCCCAAAACTGTTACAACACATTGGTGAAACCTTCTGCTAATTAAACCAAACACACACAGAAAAGTTCACCTCACCTCACAATCTGTCAAATTATGAGTGACAGACAACTCCCAAATTCCACTATTTAAAGAAAATAATATCAATGTATTTCTTAAGTCTAAACGTTAACATTAAACAACAACTATTCACAACTCTAAGCCCCTTTCTCTTAACTGCTTATTATCTGCCTCCAACTCTATAACAATATATTGTTTGAATAAAAAATACACTCACTAAAATTACATCAACTTAATTTCAAAACCACACGGTGGCTGTTGTCATCGGTGTCTCTCTTCTTCCGGCTAAGATCTCCCTGGGGCATCTTCTTTTTTTTAGTGTGAATATGTTTCTATGAAGATGGTATCTTTGAGAGCGAGTGTTTTTGAATGGCAGTCTTTCTCGATGGCAATTACTCAGTCAATGACAGTTACTCTGTCTGGCTTTCACACTGCCTGCCTTTTTTATCACCCTGATATCGGACCGTCTCATTGATTCAATGTTGACAAAACAATAAATTCACAATGCGAATTGACTATAACATGATTGAAGGATTTTGACTGCAATTTGTCGAACGTGGACTTTCCTTACCTGTATTGGCTACAGTGTGATTCCAGTCTCTTTGAATTAAATAGTGCTGCAATTATGTGATTTTCTTTAAACATGGAATCACACGGGAACAGAACTATTACATTATATCAGATAAGACTGTACCTGTGAATCAGTAAAGGGAAAGCAGGAGCGGAGCATTTATTCTGCATTTAGCAGCAGGATTTTACTTTAACCACTTCAAAAAGAATACAAATACATGCGAGCAAAGAACATGTAAAAAATATATTCCATTGCATTATGGGATTTTCTCTACTGAAAAACTATTGTAATGAGGTCTGTACTTGAGGTCAGGGGAGACAATGCCACAGCAGATGGTAGAATTTGAATTCAATAAAAGTTTGGAATTAGGAGTCTAATGATGACCACAAAACCATTATCAATTGCTGGAAAAACCTATCTCATTCACTAACATCTTTAGGGAAGGTTGCAGCCATCCTTACCTGATCTGGCCTACATATGACTCCAGACGGACAGTAATGTGTTTGACTCTTAGCTGCCCTCTGGGCATTTAGGGATGGTTAATAAACGCTGACCTTGACGACGGCATCCTCGCATGAGTGAATAAAAAAATCAAGGAAGAGAATCACTACAGTATAGAAGCAGGCCACTCTAGGACCAGAGGGCATAATCTCAGAATGAGGAGTTGCACATTTAAGACACAGATGAGGAGGAATTCCTTCTCTTAGAGGGATATAAATCTGTGAAATTCTTTACCATCGAGGGGTATTGAGGCTGACTTGTTAAAAATGTTCAAAGCTGAGATAGGCAGATCTTTAATCAGTAAGCAAATCAAGTATTGTATAATTGAGGACTATCAGATCAGCCATGATCTCATTGAATTGTGGAGCAGACTTGGGGTGAAAGGCTTATATCTGCTCCTATATCTTATGGCTTTTCTATAAGCAAGTGTTTTTAAAATAGTTTTTATTTTATATTTGTTTTCCATTCTGAAATAATTTGTGGCGTGTTACCCCAAGACCATTAATGTGTGGAGTCCAATTTTTAAAATAATCCACAGCAAGCTCTTTAGCATTAAAATAGCAGTATGGTTTATTTAGCCATTCAAACCTAAGGTGATTGGTGCAACACGTACAAAGATTCATGAAAGAAGGAAAGAAAATAAGTTGCAAAATAAGTATAACCCTAAAAAAAGTCAAAGATATGGACATTAAATCACGCAATTTTTGTTTCAGTCAATAAAAGCTGGTGTCCAGTGCAAGTTGATTTCAATATTAATGTTGATGGGTGTGGTGTGAAAATTACTGAAAGTTATATTTTATGGCAGAATTCTTTTTCATGGTTTTGAAAGTGTAGCAGTAAGAGGTTCATCCACCTTTCATATAAACACAAATTTTGTGTAAAGATTTGTAGCTTGGGTGCCAGTTGCAGTTGTTGTTGGTATGTTCGCCAAGCTGTGAATTTGGTTTGCAGATGTTTCAGCCCCTTTCCACAGTGCTGTGGAGCCTCCTGTAAAGTGGTGCTGTAATATGACGATTGGAATTCCTGTTGCTGCTGCTTCCGGTTGTGGTTCTGGTTGTTCGTCGCAGTGGTTGGTATATAGGGTCGAGAGTCAGAAAGCGTGGTGCTGAAAAAGCACAGCAAGTCAGGCAGCATCCAAGGAGCAGGAGAGTCGACGTTTTGAGCATAAGCTGTTTATCAGGAATGTGGATGATTGTCAAGCTTCTAGGAGTTCTCTGGCTGTCCTCTGTTTGGCTTGTCCTATTATTGTTGTGTTGTCCAAGTCGAATTTGTGGTCCTTGTCATCTACGTCTATAGCTACTAGGGACAGCCTATTATGGCATTAGTGGCTACTTGATGTTCATGAATGTGGATCATTAGTTGTCTGCCTGTCTGTCCTATACAATGTGCATGGAATCTTGTTCACCTTGTTTATCCAGCACATGATGGGTATTGGGTCTTTTGTGCTGGTGAGTTGTTGTATGAGCTATCTTTAGTATCTATACACACAGACGACAAGGACCACAAATTCAACTGGGACAATACAACAATAATAGGACAAGCCTAACAGAGGACAGCCAGAGAATTCCTAGAAACATGACACTCATCCACGGAATCCATCAATAAACACATTGACCTTGACCCTATATACCGACCATTGCAACAAACATTGTGAACTTGCAACCAGAAGCAGCAGGAACGAAACCAAATAAATTCCAACTGTCACAGTACAGCAGCACTTCACAGGAGGTTCACAGCACTGAGGATGTCACCAAGAAAGGGGATGAAATATCTGCAAACCAAATTCACAGCTCAGCCAACATACCCACAACAACTACCTATGTACACAAAATTAATCCTGGAAACTAGTTTTTAAAGACTTAAAGTAGGCTTAGTTCAGCCTGGATTTAGTTCTTTTTTTTTGTAGTAGGCCAAATGCAGACAAATCCATTGTTAATAGTGAACTAGACTCTTACCAACCTCAAGCAATAGTATCCAAATACTACAGTTGGCCTTGTCAGGGGCTAGGTCAGGTTTTAATCATAGCAATTAAGATTGTTTCTTTTCAACAACTGGTACCTATCCCTCTAACTAGGGATCTAGTATTCACCTTGGGAAATTAATATACAATTAGAATTTCTATGCACATTGGGAGGTTAAGCTTCTATGTCGCTGGTCAAGTTCCATTGTTTGTTGTAAGAGATAAGTGATGAGCCATTAATTTCACTTCACACAACTCCCCAGATACTGAAGCAGGGCGTAACACAGGACCAAGTAAATATCCAAGATGAAGCTGACAAGTGATATGACTCCAGTGAAAGAATGTAATCACCATAATTGGTCATTCAATTATATTACTATTGCTGAATCCCCAACTATCAGCATACCAGTGTTTATCATTGACCGAAAACTGAAGTGCATTAACCAAATAAGTACTTTGGCTACAGGAGCAGATCAAAGGCTAGGAATCTTGCAGTAAGTAACTCATCTTCTGATTCCCCAGGACTTAACAATCATCGAAAGGGCACAAGCCAGAAGCTTGATGGAATACTCCTCTTACCTGAATGATGCAACTCCAACACTATTCAGGAGCTTCACACCATCCAGGACAAAACAGCCTACCTCCTTGGTATCACATTCTAAAACATTCATTTCCTTTACTAAAGATTCATCCCAGCAGCCATGTTTACCATTTCTAAGATGCACTGCAGAAGTTTATCAAGGCTCCTTAGACTGAATCTTCCAAACCCATGACCATTACCATCTAAAAGAACAAGGACAACAGACATCTCAGGACAAGCATTCCCCTTCTGATCCTCTCCAAAGCACTCATCATCTTGACTTGGAAATATATTCCTGTACCTAGTGTCATTGGGTCAATATATTAGAACACCTTCCCCCACAGCATTCTGGATATCCTAGAGCACACAGTTCAAGAAGACAGCTTGCCACCACCTTATCAAGGGATGAGCAATAAATGCCAGCGAAGCCTAAATCCCTTTAATGAATTTTAAAAGATAAAAATGAAAGTTAATTAATTTGGTATTGGGTAATGAACCTGGCTAGTTGTTAGATTTGGAGACAGATGAGCACTTTGGTGACAGTGACCACCATTCAGTTATGCTTACTTTAGTGATGGAAAGGGAAAGGTATATACCATAGGGAAAGACTTATCAGTGGGGAAAGGCAATTATGATGCAATTAGGCAAGATTTAGGATGCATAGGATGGTGAAGGAAAGTGCAGGGGATGGGCACAATTGAAATATGGAGCTTATTCAAGGAACAGCTACTGCGTGTCCTTGATAACAATGTACCTGTCGGGTAGTGAGGAAGTGGTTGTGTGATTTACTGAAGATGCTAAATCTCTTGTCAAGAGGAAGAAGAAGGCTTATGTTAGGATGAGACTTGTAGGCTTTGTTAAGGAGCTTGAGAGTTACGAGTTAGCCTGGAAAGACCTAAAGAGAGAACTAAGTAGTGCCAGGAGGGGACATGAGAAATTGTTGGCAGATAGGATCAAGGAAAACCCTAAAGCTTTCTAGTAATATATCAGGAATAAAAGAATGACTAGATTAAGATTAGGGTCAATCAAAGATAGTAATGGGAAGTTGTGTGTGGAGTCCGAGGAGATAGGGGAAACACTAAATGAATATTTTTCATCAGTATTCACACTGGTAAAAGACAATGTCATCGACGAGAATACTGAGATATAGGCTACTGGACTAGATGGGATTGAGGTTCACAAGGAGGAGGTGTTAACAATTCTGGAAAGTGTGAAAATACATAAATACTCTGGGCCAGATGGGATTTATCTTAGGAATTTCTGGAAAACCAGGGAGGAGATTGCAGAGGCTTTGCCTTCGATCTTTATGTTGTCATTGCCTACAGGAATAGTGCCAGAAGACTGGAGGATAGCAAATGTTGTTCTCTTGTTCAAGAAGGGAAGTAGAGACAACCCTGGTAATTATAGACCAGTGGGCTTTACTTCAGTAGTGGGTAAAGCATTAGAAGGGGTTACAAGAAATATGACTTATAATCATTTACAGTTGATTAGTCATAAGTTGATTAGGAATAGTCAACATGGTTTTGTGAAGGGTAGGTCATGCCTCACAAAACTTATTGAGTTCTTTGAGATGTTGCTTAAGCAGGTGAATGAGAGTAAAGTCGTTGATGTGGTGTATGTGGATTTCAGTAAGGTGTTTGATAAGGTTTCCCACGGTAAGCTATTGATCAAAGGAGGCATGGGATTGAGGGTGATTAGTGGTTTGGATCAGAAATTCCTCGCTGAAAGAAGACAGAGAGCGGTGGTTGATGGGAAATGTTCACCCTGGAGTTCAGTTACTGGTGGTGTACCACGACGATCTATTCTGGGGCCAATGCTGTTTGTCATTTTTATAAATGACCTGGATGAGGGCGTAGAATGATGGGTTTGTAAATTTGTGGATGACACTACGATCATCGGAGTTGTGGATAGTACCAAACAATGTTGTAGGTTTCAGAGGGACATACATTAGCTGCAGAGCTGGGCTGAAAGGTGGCAAATGGAGTTTAATGTGGAAAATTGGGCTAATGGTAAGATTCTTAGGTTGTGTAGATGTGCAGAGAGATCTCGGTGTCCTTGTACGTAGATTGCTGAAATTTGCCACCCAGGTTGATGGGGTTGTTAAGAAAGCATACGGTGTGTCAGCTTTGGTTGGTAGAGGGATTGAGTTTCGGAGCCAAAAGGTCATGCTGTAGCTGTACAACACTCTGGTGCGGTCGTACTTGGTGTATTGCATACGGTTCTGTCACCACATTATAGGAAGGATGTGGAATCTTTGGAAAGGGTTCAGAGGAGATTTACTGGGATGTTGCCTGGTATGGAGGGAAGGTCTTATGAGGAAAAGCTAAGGACTTGAGGCTGTTTTTGTTAGAGAGAAGAAGGATGAGAGATGACTTAATTGAGATATATAAGATAAACAGAGGGTTAGATAGGGTGGACAGTGAGACCCTTTTTCCTTGGATGGTGATGGGTTGCACAAGAGGACATAGCTTTAAATTGAAGGGTGATAGATGTAGGACAGATGTCAGAGATACTTTCTTTAGTCAGGGAGTAGTAGGGGTGGGTAATGCACTGCCTGCAACAGTTGCAGACTTGCCAACTTTAAGGGCATTTAAATGGTCATTGGATAAACATATGGATGTTTCTGGCAAAAAGGATAAATAGAATGATCACTAGGGTTTTAAGCTTGTGAGTCGGGGGAAGGGAAAGGGAAAGCAACAGGGATTATTGAGTCAAGTAGAAAGATAAGCAGCAGGTTAGCATGTGCAGGTTTTAAGTTCAAGGCAGGCTAGGAATGAAGCAAAAAGGAAGGATAACTTAGGACATACTACTGGAAGTAATGGAAGTCATGAGGATAAGAAAATTAGCATTAAGGTGCTTTATCTGACTGCTTGTAGTATTCGTAACAAAGTAGATGAATTAACAGCACAAGTCATCGTGAATGATTATGATGTGGTAGGCATCACAGAGACATGGTTGCAGGAGTTTCAGGACTGGCAGTTAAACATCCAAGGATTTACAACTTATCAAAAAGACAGGGAAGTAAGCAGATGGGGCGGGATTGGCTTGTTAGTTAAGAATGAAGTAAATCTATGATACTGAATGACATAGGGTCAAATGATGTGGAGTCTGTGTGGGTGGAGTTCAAGAACCACAAAGGCAAAAGAAAAATATAATGACAGTTAAAACAGACCTCCCAGCAATGGTCAGGACCAGGAGCGCAAGATGTACCAGGAAGAAGATATGGCATGTCAGAAAGGCAAGGTAATGGTGATCATGGGTGGGGGGGGGGGGGGGGGGGGGCTTCAATATGCAAATAGACTGGGTGAATAATGTTGCCAGTGGATCCAAAGAAAGGGAATCCATGGAATGCTTACAGGATGACTTTTTGGAACAGCTTATGATGGAGCCCACAAGGGAGCAGGCTATTCTGGATTTAGTCCTATGTAATGAGCCAGACAGCCATGACTGACAAAGGAAGTCAAGAAATGTATCATAGAAAAAGAGAGGGCCTATAAAGTGGTCAAGAGCACTGGGAAATCAGAAGATTGAGAAGAATACAAAAACAAACAGAGGATAGCAAAGAGAGAAATAAGGAGGGAGAGGATCAAACATGAAGGTAATCTGGCCAGTAATATTAGAAATGATAGTAAAAGTTTCTTTCAATACATAAGAAACAAACGAGAGGCAAAAATAGAAACTCTAAATTGATGCAGGAAAGCTGGTGATAGGAGATAAGGAAATAGCTGAAGAACTTAATAAATACTTTGTATCAGTATTCATGATGGAGACATGAGTAATATCCCAACAATTAAGGAGAGTAAAGGGGCAGAATTGGGATGGTATGGTATGGTATGGTATGGCAGAGTATGGTAGCCATTATAAAAGAGGAAGTGCTAGAAAAGCTAAAAGGTTTAAAAATGGATAAATCTCCTGGCCCTAATGGGCTACATCCTAGAGTTCTGAGGGTGGTGGTTGAAGAAATAGCAGAGGCATTGGCTGTAATCTTTCAAAAACCATTGGAGTCAGGCAAAAGTCCCAAATGATTGAAAAATTGATGTTGTAGCCACCTTGTTCAAGAAAGGATCAAGACAAAAGATGGAAAATTATAGGCTGACCAGCCTAACCTCGGTTGTAGGTAAAATTCTAAAATCCATCGTTAAGGATGAGATTTCTAAACTCTTGGAAGTGCAGAGTCAGATTAGGACAAGTCAGCATGGATTTAGTAAGGAGATGTCGTGTCTGACAAACCTGCTAGAATTCTTTGAAGAGGTAACAAGTAGGTTCAATCAGGGAAACCCAGTGGATGATATCTACATAGACTTCCAAAAGACCTTTGATACGGTGCCTCATGGGAGGCTGCTGAGTAAGATGAAGGTCCATGGTGTTCGAGGTGAGCTTCTGGCATGGATTGATGATTGGCTGTCTAACAGAAGGCAGAGAGTTGGGACAATTTTTTTTTTCGGAATGGCAGCCAGTGACAATTGTCCCACAGGGTTCTCTGTTAGGGCTGCAGCTGTTCACTTTATATATTAATGATCTGGATGAGGGGACTGGGGGCATTCTGGTGAAGTTCGCTGATGATACAAAGTTAGGCGGACAGGCAGGTAGTTCTGAGGAGTGGGGAGGTGGCAGAAAGATTTAGACCGTTTAGGAGAGTTGTTCAAGAAATGGCTGATGAAGTTCAATATGAGCAAATGCGAGGTCCTGCACTTTGGAAAAAAGAAAACAGGCATGAACTAAACGGTGAGAAAATTCATATTGCCAAAGTACAAAGGGATCTAGGAGCACTAATCCAGGATTCTCTAATGTTTGATTGCAGGTTGAGTCCGTGGTTGAGAAAGCAAATGTAATGTTGTCATTTATCTGAAGAGGGTTGGAATGTAAAAGCAGTGATGTGCTTCTGAGACTTTATAAAGACCTGGTTAGGCCTCATTTAGAATACTGTGTCCACTTTTGGGCCCCACACTTCAGGAAGGACATACTGGCACTGGATGGTGTCCAGTAGAGTTTCACATGGATGATCCCTGGAATGGTAGGCCTAACATATGATGAATGGCTGAGGATTCTGGGATTGTCTTCATTAGAGTTTAGAATGTTGAGTGGAGATCTAATAGAAACTTGCAAGATAATGCATGGCTTCGAAAGGGTGGATGCTGGGAATTTGCTTCTGTCAGGCAGGGATACTAGCACCTATGGGTGCAGCCTTAGAAATAGAGGGGGTCAATTTAAAACGGAATTGAGGAGACATTTTTCAGCCAGAAAGTGGTGAGCCTATGGGATTCATTGCCATGGAGTGCAGTGGAGGCTGGGACATTAAATGTCTTCAAGGCAGAGATTGATAATTTGTTAATGTCGCAAGAAATTAAAGGATTATGGGGAAATTGTGGGTAAATGGCATTGAAATGCCCATCAGCCATGATTGAATGGCAGAGTGGACTCCATGGGCTGAATGGCCTGCATTCCACTCTTATGTTTTATGGTTTTATGGATGAAAATGAAAATGTTTAGAATAGATAGGCTTCAGATTGATTCCACTGGTCAACGCAACATCGAGGGCCGAAGGGCCTGTGCTGCACTGTAATGATCTATATGTTGTATTTTCTAATTATGGACCCCACCAAAATTGCCTGTACAAATCCTATATTAAGAAAGCATGATGAAGCTTACCAAGGTATGGGGATCAAAACGATAACAGGAGACATAGAAAAGGCTTACTGACTGAGGTTAAACATACTATAACAACACACAAGACATGAACACACTTTAAAAGAAAATGCTAACTAGACTTCAAATTGAGCTGGAAATTAAAATTGTAAGTATACTGAATTCCAACTTTTTTCATGCATCCAAGTAAAGAGAAGTGAAAAATGTCCTCACTCAGTAAACCTATCCCAGCTAAAACCAACTAAAACTCTGATGAACCTAGAATCCCTACAGTGTGGAATCAGGCTATTTGGCCCAACAAGTCCACACTGATCCTCCAAAGAGTATTCCACCCAATTACTCTATATTTCCCATGACTAATGTCCCTAACCTACACATCACTGAACACTATGGGCAATTTAGCATGGCCAATTCATCTAACCTATATACCTTTGGACTGCGGAAGGAAACTGGAACATGAGAAAGAAAACCACAGAGACACAGTAAGAACGTACAAACTCCATTCAGGCTGTTGCCCAAAGCTGAAATTGAACCTGGGTCCTTGGCACTACAAGTCAGCAGTGCTAACACTGAGCCACCCTGAACATCTGAGACCACTTGACTGTTCCCGAAACAGAAATATCCTTATGCAAACTAGAATTAACCTTAAAGTCCTGAGGAAACTAGAGAGAAGGCTTGTGAGAATTTATCAATAACTACGAGGGAATCAATACACAATGAGGAATGATCTTAGGCTAATGTATATTAGCTATATATTCAAAATGGTAGCCATGATGTGGAGGAACTGGTGTTGGACTGGGGTGGGCAAAGTTAAAAATCACACAACACCAGATTATAGTCCAACAGGTTTATTGGGGAGTACACGCTTTCCGAGCACTACTCCTTTGTCAGGTAACTAGTTGGACAGGATCATTGGACATAGAATTTATAGGGAAAGATCAAAGTGTCATACAACTGATACAATATATATCAAAAACATATCAAAAAACCAGAGGCAAAGTACATAGTTTTCAATCTTTATTTCCCTGTCAAATCATAGAATTATGATCACAAGTAAACTTGTGACTGGTGTAATCTTGTTTCAGTAATGTTCCACCTATTTGCAGCTGTATAGGACTTTGGTTAGGCCACATTTGGAGTACTGTGTGCAGTTCTGGTTGCCTCACTTTAGGAAAGATGTGGAAGCTTTGGAGAGGGTGCAGAGAAGATTTACCAGGATGTTGCCTGGAATGGAGAATAGGTCGTAAGAGGATAGGTTGAGAGTTCTCGGCCTTTTCTTGTTGGAACGGCGAAGGATGAGGGGTGACTTGATAGAGGTTTATAAGATGATCAGAGGAATAGATAGAGTAGACAGTCAGAAACTTTTCCCCCAGGTACACAGAGTGTTACAAGGGGACTTAAATTTAAGGTGAAGGGTGGAAGGTATAGGGGAGATGTCAGGGGTGGGTTCTTTATCCAGAGAATGGTGGGGGCATGGAATGCGCTGCCCGTGGGAGTGGTAGAGTCAGAATCATTGGTGACCTTTAAGCGGCATTTGGATAGGTACATGGATGGGTGCTTAATCTAGGATAGAAGTTCGGCAGAACATTGTGGGCCGAAGGGCCTGTTCTGTGCTGTATTGTTCTATGTTCTATGTTCTATTCATGTTTATTCCTTACTTGAGCACAGCAGAGACAAAGCATCATTTAAAAATCTTGATTAATGCTATAAATTTGGTTGTTTCAATAACTAATTATGGATCCAACTAGTGCATTCCCAGCGTGATAACATTTATAGGTATTTTACTAATTATAAATCACTTTGTAATAACTTGGGTTACATATAAATGATTTTTTTTTCTTTTATTAGCACGTAGCTGCTTTAACAAATAATGGTGTTATGCTTTCCAATATGAGCAACGTATCACATTAAATGGTTGGAGTGGTAATATTGGTGAAGGCATTAAACAGGAAATTAGAGATGCAAGAACTGAAAGTACAGCTATAATTGTAGGCAATGTTAATCTGTACATAAATTAGGCAAATCAATCAGTAACAATGCCTCAGAGGATGAAATCCTGGAGTGTATATCAAATGGCATTCTGGAACAGTACAGTGAAGAACCAACTAGAGAACATGCCACCTTAGACTTGGTATTGTGTAATGAGAAAGGAATACTTAGCCATCTGGATGTTTGAAGCCTCTTGGGGAAGAGTGACCATAGAATTCTTCATTAAAATAGACAGTGAAATAGTTGATCCTGAGAGTAGCATCCTGCATCTAAATAAAGGTAACTACTTTGCTGTGAGGCATGAGCTCACTATGTTAAATGAGGGAATGTTACTTAAAGGGGTGATTATGGACAGACAATGGCAAACATTTAAAAGGTGTATGGAGGAGATGCAGAAACTGTTCAATCCTGTCTGGAACAAAAATAAATTGTCAAAGGTAGCACAACCATAGCTAACAAGGGGAATTAGGGATAATATTAGTTTCAAGGAAGAGGGAGACAAACTAGCCAAATAAAACTGAATTGGGAGCAGTGCAGATTCCAGCAATGGAGGACAAAGGGATTGACTAAGAGGGGGAAATGGAGTACCAGTGTAAGCTTGTGGGGTTCATACAAACTAATTGATTGCTTGTAAAAACTGTGATTGTAAAAGATTCTAAAGATATGTAAAATGATTAGTAAAGACAAATACTGTCAGAAACAGGGGAAGTTATAATGGAAAAAAGAAATGGCAGACCAATTTATTACATATTTTGGTTCAATTTTCAGAAGTTGAGGAACACAGGGTATAGTGAGAGAGAAGAGATGAAGGAAATAAATATCGGTAAGAAACAGTTTTAGAGAAATTGATGGGATTAAATGCTGACAAATCCCCAGGACTTGATAATTTACATCCCAGGGTACTTAAGGAAGTAAAACTAGAAATTTAAATGCATCGGTGGTCATTAATCAGAAATCTATAGACTCTGCAATGATTCCCATGGATTGGAGGATAGCTAATATAGCTGCACTATTTTTAAAAAAAGGTATAGAAAAAATTTAGGATTAGTCTGACATTGGTGCTGGGGAAATGCTAGAGCCTATTAAAAAGATTTAATAGCAAAGTATTTGGAAAACAGTGACAGGATCGGACAGAGTCAATTTGGATTTACTAAAAGGGAAATCATGCTTCTCAAATCTTCTGAAATTTTCAAGAATGTAACAAGTGATAAGACGTAGCCAGTGGATGTGGTTTCCTTAGACTTTCAGAAGGCTTTTAATAAGGTCCCATAGAGAGATAATCATGTAAAATTAAAGTAAATGGGATTAGCGTAGTATACTGGCATAGATCCAGAACTGGTCAGTAGGCAAGAAACAAAGTGGAAAAATAAAGCATTTTGTTTTGGAGTGGCAAACCATGATTAGTGGGTTGCTGCAGGGACCAAATGCTTGGACTCAGGTTATTCACAATATATATCAATTATTTGAATGAGTAAACTAAATGTAATATCTCCAAGTTTGCAGATGACACACAACTAGGTGGGATGGTCAGCTGGGTACAGAAGTGCTTCAGAGTTTGGAGAGTGTGCAAATACATGGCTTTAAAATATAATCCGAATAAATGTGAGGTTATTCAAATTGATCACAGTAAAGGAAAGCAAATTACTTTCCAAATGATGACTGATTGTGAAAGGCAGAGGTGCAGTGAGACCTGGGTGTCCTTGTACACCAGTTGCTGAAAGTAAGTGTTGCAGATGCAAACAGAAGAAAGAAGAAAGAGAGGAAACACTGAAGTAGGTGCTGGTTAGCCTAACGTTAATTGATGGAATAATTCTGGAATTTATTTTCGAGTCTTAAAAGCCACTTGGGACTGTTAGAAAAACGCATCAATCATAGAATAAGTCAACATGGTTTTCCGAAATGTAAACACTATTTAACAAATTCATTAGTGGTCATTGAAAATGTAACTAGTAGAGTTAATAAAGTGGAACCTGTAGATGCAGTATATCTGAAATTCCAAAGGCATGTGACAAAGTGCCACCCAAAAGACCAATGGGCAGCATAAGGATTCTTGGTGGTAATATACTAGCATGGGCAAATTGACAGGCAGTGAATAGAATGCTGTAAGGGCCTCAGCTTTTTATAATTTACATTAATAACTTGAATGAAAAGACCAAAATAATTTATCTATGGTGATGATACTTCACTTGGTGCAAAGGTAAGCTATGGGATCTGCAAAAAGAGGCTGCAAAGAGATAAAGACAGTTTAATGAGTTGGCAGCAAGATGGCAGAGGGAATATAAAATGGGACATTGTGAAGTTATTCACTTTAGTTGTAAGAAAGAAAAGCAGAACATTTATTAAAAGATGTAAAACTTGGATGTGTTAATGTTCAAAGAGATTTGAATGTGATTGCTTAATGAACACAAAGTCAATGTGCAGTGCAGAAAACAATTAAGAAGGCAAATGGCATTTTGTTGCTAATTGCATGGGATTGGACTACAGGAATAAAGAAGGTCTCACCAACCGTTTTGTGCAGGGTTTTGGTGCAATTACATCTAGAGTATTATGTGCAATTTTGTTCTCCACAATTTTGAAGGATCTTCTTACATTGGAGGTGCTACAGTGAAGGTTCAGTAAATTTGACCCTGGAATGAAAGGGTGAATTTATGAGATGCTCAGCATATTGGGCCTATATTCTCTCAAGTTTAGAAGCATGTGAATTCATCCCATTATGACATAAAAGGGGCTTGAGAGGATAAATGTTAAGAGATTATTTTCTCTGATTGTAGAATCTAAAATCAAAAAGGCAGTCTCAGGATGAAAGGCCAATCATTTCAGACTGAGATGATTTAGTTGAAGTGTTATGTACTGGAAATCTCTACAGCAGAGAGTTGTGGATGCGCCGTCATTAAATACATTAAATGCACAGTTAAATTTTTGGTCTCTTCGGGAATTGAGGCATATGGGGACTGGGCAGGAAAGTGGAATTAGAGCCCAGGGTTGGCGATGATTGTATTAAATGACGGAGCAGGTTCAATTGGACTATATGGTCTGTTCCTGCCTTTTTCTATGCTTTTTTTGTCCTTATGGTGGAGTTGTGACAATATTAAGCCTTTTAAGAGATGTTCTGTCTTGTTTCTCATGAAGAGAGGTATTGACAACATGTGTCAACCTGTCTGCTTCAGAAGCAGTGGGTAAACAGCTTTGTGCTCCCTGAGATTTTAAAAATTTTGTTGGCAAAAATAGTTGCATTGTTAAGTTCCAGGTGTATATTTTTCCCAGGATTTTAACGGGCAATGAATGTGAATATCCAACAGGTTTTAACAGTAGCTGTGTGGAGTGATTCTGTGATGCAGTGTAGTGTCCTTACCCTTGAGCAAGGCTTGCTGAGCTTCAAATCCCACCTGCTCCAGAAGTATAGCTGCCTGAGGAAGGAGTGGGGGCTCTGAAAGCTTGCATTTCAAATACACCTGGTGGACTAAACCTGATGTTGTGTGATTTTTGACATTGTCCACCCCAGTCCAACAATGGCACCTCCACGTTATAATATCTCTGAGAGGTTGACTAGAAAATACAAAAAAAAGTAGCCATGAGGATGATCTCATTTGTGCAAAGTGAATGATGTAAGTTGACTGTGAAGTCTGTAAACTTTCAAGTTATGACATCTTTCTTAAACAACTGAGCTTATTGGTCAGTTTATACATTGCGGTATCATTCACATGCCAATATTTAGCCACTAACACACAGCCCAGCAATAGGATGGAAATGTTTCTGCATTTATATGCAGATAAATGGTCATGATTTGGAGCCATTGAGACATACAACATGGGGAAGAAAAACCATTCAGTCCAATTTGTCCATGCCGAACAGATAGCCTAAATTAATCTAATGCCAGTTACCAGCATTTGGCCCATATCTCTTTAAACCTTTACTATTCATACACCCATTCAGATGCATTTAAATGTTGGAATTGTATCAGCCTCCACCACTTCCCCTGGCAGTTCTTTCCATACATGCACTACCCTATGCATGAAAAAGCTGCCCCTTGGATCCTTTTTAAATCTTTCACTTCTCACCTTTAACCTATGCCCTCTAGGTTTGGACTCCTTGACCCTAGGGAAAAGACCTTGACTATTTAGCCTATCCATGCCCATCATGATTTTATAAACTTCTATAACATCACCCATCTGACATTCCAGAGAAAATAGTCCCAGCCTATGCAGCTTCCCCCATAGCTCAAACCCTTCAGCCCTAGCAACGTGCTTGTAAATCTTTTCTGAACCCTTTCAGTTTTCACAACATCTTTCCTATCGTAGGGAGACCAGAATTGAATGCAGTATTCCAAAACTTGCCTAACTTATGGCCTTTACAACAACAACATGACCTGCCAACACCGAGACTTAATGCTCTGACCAATAAAGGAAAGCACGCCAAACACCCTCTTCACTACTTTATCTACCTGTGACTCCACTTTCAAGGAACTATGAACCTGCACTCCAAGGTATCTTTGTTTGGTAACACTACCTGGGACCTTAACATTAAGTACGTAAGTCCTACCCTGATTTACTCTAACAAAATGTCGCACTTCATATTTATCTACATTAAATCCCATTTGCCAATCCCTGGTCCATTGACCCATCTGATCAAAGTCTGCTGTACCCTGAGGTAACATTCTTTCCTGTCCATGACACCACCAATTTTGGTGTCATCAGCAAACTAACTAACCATACCACCTAGGCTCACATCCAGATCAGTTACATAAATGATAAAAAGCATTGGACTAGCACCTATCCTTGCAGCATTCCACTGGTCACAGGCCTCCAGTCTGAAAAGCAACCCTTTACCACCACCCTCTGTCTCCTACCTTTGAGGCCAATTTTGTGTCCAGATGGCTAGTTATCCCTGTATTCCATGAGATCTAATCTTGCTAACCAGTCTCCCATGGGGAAGTTGGAAGTCTTGAAGTCCATAGACTAAATGTCCACCGCTCTGCCCTCATCTATCCTCTTTGTTACTTCTTCAAAAAACACAATCAAGTTAGTGAGACATGATTTCCATGCACAAAGCCAGGTTGACTATCCCTAATCAGTCCTTGCCTTTCCAAATACATGTACATCCTGTTCCTCAGAATCCCCTCCAACAACCTGTCCACCACCATTATCAGGCTCACTGGTCTATAGTTCCCTTGCTTTTCCTTACCATCTTTCTTAAATAAATGCACCACGTTAGTCAACCTCCAGTCATCCGGCACCTCATTCATGACTCTTGATGATGCAAATATAGACAATAGACGATAGGTGCAGAAGTAGGCCATTCTGCTTTTCGAGCCTGCACCACCATTTAATATGATCATGGCTAATCATCCTTAATCAGTATCCTGTTCCTGCCTTATCTCCACAACACTTGATTCCACTATCTTGAGAGCTCTATCCAACTCTTTCTTAAATGAATCCAGAGACTGGGCCTCCACTGCCCTCTGGGGCAGAGCATTCCACACAGCCACCACTCTCTGGGTGAAGAAGTTTCTCCTCATCTCTGTCCTGAATGGTCTACCCCATATTTTTAAGCTGTGTCCTTTGGTTCGGCACTCACCCATCAGTGGAAACATGTTTCCTGCCTCCAGAGTGTCCAATCCTTTAATAATCTTATATGTCTCAATCAGATCCTCTCTCAGTCTTCTAAACTCAAGGGTATACAAGCCCAGTCACTCCAGTCTTTCAGCGTAAGGTAGTCCCGCCATTCCAGGAATTGACTTCGTGAACCTACGCTGCACTCCCTCAATAGTCAGAATGTCTTTCCTCAAATTTGGAGACCAGAACAACACACAATACTCCAGGTGAGGTCTCACCAGGGCCCTTTACAGCTGCAGAAGTACCTCTTTGCTTCTATACTCAATCCCTCTTGTTATGAAGGCCAGCATACTATTAGCCTTCTTCACTACTTGCTGTACCTGCATGCTTACCTTCATTGACTGGTGTACAAGAACACCCAGATCTCTTTGTACTGCCCCTTTACCTAAATTGATTCCATTTAGGTAGTAATCTGTCTTCCTGTTCTTGCAAGCAAAGTGGATAACCATACTTTTATCAACATTAAACTGCATCTGCCATGCATCTGACCACTCACCTAACCTATCCAGGTTACCCTGTATTCTCCTAACATCCTCCTCACATTTCACCCTGCCACCCAGCTTAGTATCATCAGCAAATTTGCTAATGTTATTACTAATACCATCTTCTATATCATTAACATATATTGTAAAAAGCTGCGGTCCCAGCACTGATCCCTGCGGTACCCTACTGGTCACTGCCTGCCATTCCGAAATGGAGCTGTTTATCACTACTCTTTGTTTCCTATCAGCCAACCAACTTTCAATCCAAGTTAGTACTTTTCCCCCAATACCATGCACCCTAATTTTGCTCACTAACCTCCTATGTGGGACTTTATTAAAAGCTTTCTGAAAGTCCAGGTACACTACATCTACTGGATCTCCCTCGTCCATCTTCAGAGTTACATCCTCAAAAAATTCCAGAAGATTAGTCAAGCATGATTTCCCCTTCATAAATCCATGCTGACTCTGACCTATCCTGTTACTACTATCCAGATGTGTCGTAATTTCATCCTTTATAATAGACTCCAGCATCTTTCCCACCACTGAGGTCAGACTAACTGGTCTATATTTTCTGTTTTCTCTCTCCCTCCTTTCTTAAAAGGTGGTACAACATTAGCCATCCTCCAATCCACAGGAACTGATCCCGAATCTATCGAACTATGGAAAATAATCACCAACGCATCCACGATTTCTCAAGCCACCTCCTTCAGTACCCTGGGATGTAGACCATCAGGCCCCGGGGACTTATCAACCTTCAGACCTAACAGTCTCTCCAACACCAATTCCTGGCAAATATAAATTCCCTTAAGTGCAGGTCCTTCAGCCACTGTTACCTCAGGGAGATTGCTTGTGTCTTCCCCAGTAAACACAGATCTGAAGTAACAATTCAATTCTTCTGCCATTTCTTTGTTCCCCGTAATATATTCCCCTGTTTCTGTCTTCAAGGGCCCAATTTTAGTCTAAACCATTTTTTTGCCTTTCACATATCTAAAAAAGCTTTTACTATCCTTCTTTATATTTCTGGCCAGTTTACCTTCGTACCTCATTTTTTCTCTTCGTATTTCCTTCTTAGTAATCCTCTGTTGTTCTTTAAAAGCCTCCCAGTCCTCCGTTTTCACACTTATCTTTGCTGTGTTATACTTTTTCTCTTTTAACTTTATATTTTTCTTAACTTCCCTCATCAACCACGGCATCCCATGCCTCCTCCTAGGATCTTTCTTCCTTTTTGGAATGAATTGATCCTGCATCTTCTGCATTATACACAGAAATATCCGTCATTGTTCCTCCACTGTCATCCCTGCGAAGGTATTGCACCATTGAACTTTGGCCAGCTCCTCCCTCATAGCTCCATATTTCCTTTATTCAACAGAAATATTGTCACTTCTGATTGTACCCTCTCCCTCTCAAAATGCAGATTGAAGCTTATTGTATTATGGTCACTACTTCCCAATGGCTCCTTCACTTCGAGGTCCCAGATCAATTCTGGTTCGTTGCACAATATCAGATCCAGAATTGCCTTCTCCCTGGTAGGCTCCAGCACCAGCTGTTCTAATATCTCAGAGAGGGGCCCAGCAATCACTTCCCTAGCTTCCCACAGAGTTCTAGGGTACACCTGATCCAGCCCGGAGATTTATCCATCACTATGCATTTTAAGATGTCCGGCACCTCTTTCTCAGTAATATGAACACTTTTCAAGATATTGCAATTTATTCCCCCAAGTTCTCGAGCTTCCATGTTCTTCTCCACAGTAAACACTGATGCAAAATATTCATTTAGTATCTCCCCCATCTTCTGCAGTTCCATCCATAAGCAGTCTTGCTGACTTTTAAGGGGCCCTATTCTCTCCCTAATTACTCTTTTGTCTGTAGGATATTGTTGAACCCTTTGGATTCTCTTTAACTCAATTTGCCAAAGCTATCTCATGTCTCCTTTTTCCTCCTAATTTCCTTCTTAAGTATAATCTTGCTACTTCTAGGGATTCACTCAATCTCTGCTGTCTATACTTGACTTACGCTTCCTTCCCTCATCATCCAGCATTCCCACCACCTACCAGCTTTGTCCTTCACACTAGCAGAAACATACTGTCTCTGGACTCCTGTTATCTCATTTTTAAAAGTTTCCCACTGAGGACATTGATCAGAGGGAGTTTTCTTCTCTCCAATACAGTTAACATTACTTACTGGAGCTACTACATATAAATGTTGATGGGCCCTGTGAAGCAACAATAAGTGTAGAGAAACACAATTTCTGGCTCTAGAGGTAAACCTAGAGTTTCCCTTCCACAAAAATCACTCCACAAGCAACTACCGTCCTGATCAAATGGTACACGGCATGCAACAACTTAGTAGCTACTCCAGTCAGTTACCTGTCATTGGTGGATAGTGTTCGCCTTGAAATTTTTCATCAATTTTTCTAAAAAATAACTTAAACTCGGGACATTCATTAGGTTGTGAGTCTCTGACGAAATATTAGTTTGAACAATTAGGTGTATTGCGTTACTTGGGTAACTTAACTGATTTATTAATACTTATAAGCTGTGCCATTTTCCCCTGTAATTATTCTTAGATATTGTGAGTACTATGTACAGCCCTCGGCCACTGCATTTAAGCCAGACATACTACTCCATAGAAGCCACCTGTGATTTTGGGGAGGCAATGGCCTATGAATATTCTGGGGATTTGGGTTCAAATCTTTCCATTGCAGATGGCGGAATTTGAATTCAATCAAGACCTGGAATTAAGGGTCTAATGATAACCATGAAACCATTGCCAATTGTCAGATAACCCATTTGGTTCACTAAGAGAAGAAATCTATGATCCTTCTTATCTGGTCTGGCCTACATGTGATTTCAGACTCACTGGGCAATCAGAGATGGACAACGAATGTTGCTTGGCTAGTGATTCTATATCCCATGACTGAATAAAAAAAACCTTTTAGGCTAAAACAGAATTTTTTTTAGACTCCCTGCAGTGTGGAAACAGGCCCTTCGGCCCAACAGTCCACACTGACCCTCTGAAGAGTAACCCACCCAGACCCATTTCCCACTGACTATGGGCAATTTAGCATGGCCAATTCACCTGACCTGCACATCTTTGAACTGTGGGAGGAAACAGGAGCACCCGGAGGAAACCCACACAGACACAGGGAGAATGTGCAAACTCCACACAGACAGTCACTCAAGGCTGGAATGGAACCTGGGACCCTGGTGCTGTGAGGCAGCAGTGCTAACCACTGAGCCATCGTGCCACCCATGCACTGTGCACCCATGCTTCTCATAGTAGCACCTCCATCATCAATTAAAGGGTTTAGGCACTGGATTGCTTCATTTGGTCACAAACTCCATTCATTATTATTCATATTACTTTAGCCATCACAATGCCTTGAAAGCCCTTGGCTACTCCATTGTAGTCTAACTTGCTATGTTTGTAGTCCATTGGAATGGCTGAAATCGAGGTTAGCACTTCATGGTAAATTTGAGTATTATTGCATGACAGAGCGAGCCTCGGGACAGGGAGTCAGTATGACAGTGCTCCCATATTTCTAGCCTTGAGCGCGGTTTGGCTTGGAGATTCTACCTTGACCTTGGAAAGTTTGCCCAATTCACCATCAGCAGTTCCCAATGGGTTCACCATGACATTTATTCAAAAGTGCACCCCCTCATGGATATTGGTACCAACATTTTGCATAAAGTTACAACTGTTAACATTTCATTTCCTTTGACAAGTTTAGAAAAAAATGCTAAGCTGGTGTGAAGAGCAGAAAAATTTTGATGGTATATAATATAATTTCAAGTTTATGTTGCTACTCTAACGCTCATTAGCTCTTGCTACATTGGAAGGCTGCACATTATTAGCTAAAGAGTCTGCAATTGGCTTCCTTTAATTTCATAAATTCTGGTTTCATTTTTAAAAAAAGTTTTGTCCTGAATTATGTGAAAGAGTGAGATGTTTTTGGAGCAACTTATGCTTAGTCTTTATTTCTTCCAGTATCTTAACTAAAACGAGAACAGTAGCTATGGAATTCCAGGCTATTTTACAGAAGGATACCTGTTAACCCCAATTACTGTTCAAACCATATCAATCAGCAGCAGGAAACCTGACTGACTCATACAATGATCAATATATCAAAGGTAGATTGATCAAGAAGTAGTTTAGAGTCGGTTTACATGTTTGAAGATGAACTGCAGCTAAATTCTGAAAAAAATAGGGCCAATGGCTGTTGATGTTCCCTTGGCATTGAGCTTATTACCTCTTGCTCTCCCAGGCTGCTGCAGGGGATGTTTACAACAAAATTCAGTCTGTCGATCGTGGATTAATTAAATAGGTTGCTGTTGTATTGTTTGACTCAACGATAATGGTTATCACTTTGGCCATTGGCAGTTAATCAAAGCACAAGAAAACTTTAGTATTTTCCCCACATTGTTGGAATTTATATTTTCTGGGCCATCATTAATAGTAAACATGATTAGATTACTTACAGTGTGGAAACAGGCCCTTCGGCCCAACAAGTCCACATCGCCCCGCCGAAGCGTAACCCACCCATACCCCTACAACTACATCTACCCCTACCTAACACTACGGGCAATTTAGCATGGCCAATTCACCTGACCTGCACATCTTTGGACTGTGGGAGGAAACCAGAGCACCCGGAGGAAACCCACGCAGACACGGGGAGAATGTGCAAACTCCACACAGTCAGTCGCCTGAGGCGGGAATTGAACCCGGGTCTCTGGCGCTGTGAGGCAGCAGTGCTAACCACTGTGCCACCGTGCCGCCCACCAATTCTGATCAATTCTGAATGTTAATAAATTGCAAGAGGTAAACCTAATCATTATTTTACTAGCCTGAAGAAGGGCTCATGCCCGAAATGTCGATTCTCCTGCTCCTTGGATGCTGCCTGACCTGTTGCGCTTTTCCAGCAACACATTTTCAACTCTGATCTGCAGCATCTGCACTCCTCACTTTCACCTGGATACAAACCTAGCCTATCCAATCTTTACTCATAAGAAAATCTAACCACTTTAGTTATCAGTGTAGTGTAACAAAACTTCTCTGAACTGCCTCAAACACATTCATGTACTTTCTTAAATAAAGTAACCAGTGATGTGAGGCAGCAGTGCTAACCACTGAGCCATCGTGCCACCCATGCACTGTGCACCCATGCTTCTCATAGTGGCACCTCCATCATCAATAAAAGGGTTTAGGCACTGGATTGCTTCATTTGGTCACAAACTCCATTCATTATTATTCATATTACTTTAGCCATCACAATGCCTTGAAAGCCCTTGGCTACTCCATTTTCATCAGAAGTTACAGTAAGTTTTAATCTCTAACATTTCCTTATTAATTATCCAGGTCAGTGAGTCATAATGCTTTACCTAATTCAGAGTTGTGGACAATTTTTGGAAGGTTCTTGACATCAGAATATTCCAGATTCCACCTCACCAGTGTGTTATATGACTGAAGCATAACCTCTCTACTTTTGCAATCAATTCCCTTTGTGATAAATAAGAACATTGTCAGCTGTCCTAATTACTTGCTGCTTCACAGTCTAATTACTTCAAAACGTGTGGCTCTGGAAAAGCACAGCATTGGGCAGCAGGAGAGTTGGTGTTTTGAGCATAAGCTCTTCATAACCCATTCCTGATGAAGAGCTTATGTTTGAAAAGTTGACCCTCCTGCTTCCTTGAATGTTGCATGACCAGCTGTGCTTTTCCCGAGCCATACTTTTTGACTTTGATCTCCAGCATCTGTAGTCCTCACTCTTTCCTAGTCCAATTACTTCAGCCTAATAGTCTCTGTAATCATGTAAATAGTTGCAAAGATAAAATAAACTTTATCTTGTTTATGTACGACAGACCAGGTTGTAATTATCCTGATCCATATTAAACCACACAGACTCTGGAGAAACACATTCCTAGATGGATTGGAGGTAGTCATGCAGTGATATCCTTCTTTGTTTTGATCTGCAAACTAAAGTACAAAGCTGAACTTGTACCATAAATTAACACTATCATTTGGTTTGAAGATAACTGTGCCATATGATTATATGATCTAATTCATGAAAAAGAGGATTTAAAATGTTTTCTCTGAAGCAGAGAAAAGGCATTGAGTTCTCTTTGATCCATGACAATTGTGCATTGGTAAGACAGTTGTTGAGTCTGGGGGTTTCCAGGACAGTCAATGGAAATGATCTGGGTTCTGGATGAGATGTTTAGATGTTTGTGGGTATTTCAATTCTGTGGCGGGTTGGGCGTGGGGAATTGGGAATTGGATCAGCATAAGGGTTCATAAAAGTGAATGGATATCTATCGAAGATCAGGAGTAGATGGAATAGTGACTTTGAAGTATCATATCTAAAGTTTTCCAGAAGTTACAGTAAGTTTTAATCTCTAACATTTCCCCTTATTAATTATCCAGGTCAGTGAGTCATAACGCTTTACCTAATTCAGAGTTGTGGACAATTTTTGGAAGGTTCTTGACATCAGAAAATTATTTCTCAAAAGTTTAAAATATGTGGTAATTCCTACAAAAGTTAGTTAAGAACTATGCTTGGTGCTGACTCTCAATTTCCAACTACAACTCAAAGACTATGTACTTACCATAGGAACCAAGCTTGTATGGGTCTTGTGCTCCTGAAATCTTGTGTGTTTCTTTTCATTTCTCAGTGTTGTGCATCAGTGAGAGACTGATAACCATGCTTTTAAGTGTGCGGTGCAGTGTACTTTTTGATCTGAACGTAAGACGGTCCAGCTGCAGACAGCATGAATATCGTAGTGAGGCAAATAGTACAGGTACACTTAAATGGAAACTAGATAAATATGTGAGAGAAGAAATAGAAAAAGTACTGAGGGTGCTAGACAAAATAATGAGGAAGGAAGATGTGTGCAGTACTTAAATTGATTCTATGCCTAAACCTGTACAATTTCTGGGACATGGGAAGTCATGGAAGAAGAGTGATGAAATTGTATTAATGCATTGTTATCAAGAGACATAGCAATGGTGTGTTACATGTGTTGCTCCAGTAGAGTTATATGTGAGAATTCATTCTGCTCTGTAGTCTACTGGACCTCAGGGTAGTCATGACTTTTCTAGGTCGATGAATATGGATTTTTCACTCACGTTATGAAGCTGCTATGCTTTTAGGAGCACCATTCATAGAATTCATAGCAGATTTTATGATTAGCATGACATCCTCTACCTTGAGGCACTGCTGTAGCGTTCCAAGAGTTCCAACATGGTCAAAGTGGACAGAGAATTTCTCTCCAGCATATTGATATGTCATGTGAGATTTCATGGAATAATTACTAGTAAGCATGCATTCACAGTAAGGAGAAACTTCTTCAGGCAGAATTCACTGCCACAGAAGGCTGTAGAGGCCAGGTCGTTCAGTATATTTAAGACTGAGATAGATAGGTTCTTGAGGATCAAGCATTGCAGGGAGAAAGTGGGAGAATGGGGTTGAGAAACTTACCAGCCATGATTGAATGGCAGAACAGACTGGATGGACTGAATGGTCTAATTTCTGCTCCTATATCTTACAGTATTATGGTCTTATGGAATCTGACCAGAAGCTATGGGTAGTACAGCCTTGTCTTTAAGTAGTCTTAGCAGGAGTTTTTGGTCCGTTACTATTACAAGTTTACATCTGTAAAGGTAATGGTGGAACTTCCTCACAGCAAAGATGACAGCCAAATCTTCTTTCTTTATCTGGCATATTTGCTTTGGCATCAGCCAAAGTCTGTGGAAGCATACCCTCTCACGTATTCCTCTCTATTGGGCCACCACTGAGTCAGCACTACTCTAATACTGTACAGGAAGACATCACGCGTCAGCACCACATTTGCTTGGGATCATAGTGGGCCAACACCTTAGATGATGATAACTACTGTTTCAGTTTCCCAAAGGCTGCTTGGCTGGATGACCATTTCCAAGGCCCACCCTTTTTCAATAGCAGGTGTACGGGTGCCAAGATGGTAGCAGGTATCATATGAAGTTCCGTAATAATTCACCCACCAAGGAAAGACCTAAGCTCCAGTACAGACTTGGGAGCCAGTGACCCTTTGATACTCTCACTTTATCTCCCAGTAGATATGACTCAGTCTTGTTGACTCTTTAGCTCAAGTAGGTCATTTGAAATGCCAGGAACATGCATCTTTCCTTTCTCAGGTTTTTGCCTGCCTGGAAGAAATATTTAAGCTCTACATCCATGTTCTCCAAGTGCTCCTTATTTATCTTCCCAATTATTAGCACATCATGCAGATGAATGGCAACTGGGGTAGACCTTGTAAAATGTTCTCCATCATCTGCTGGCAAAGGGTGCAAGCTCATGATACCCTGAATGTCAGTCGTCTATATTGAAACAAAATCTTGTGGGTATTTATTTGTGGCATATTTCTGGGACTCGAATAAGGAAGTTGTCATCCTTAACTGTTCTGGCCCATATGTGACTCCAGATCCACAGCAATGTGATTGACTCTTAACTGCCCTCTGGGCAATTAGGGATGAGCAATAAGTGCTGCCTAGCCAAAGACACCCTCATCCCGTGAATGAATAAAGAAAAACAATTGCAGGTACACATGTCTCGAGTCCAGTTTTGTGAAGGATAGCACCCCCACCCCGAGTCCAGTTTTGTGAAGGATAGCACCTCCACTCCCCCACCCCTGGCTAAGTTTGCGTACAAATTTGCTATGCGAGGGATTAGGTATTTATCCAGCTACAAGAAATTGTTTACCATTTGCTTAAAATCCCCACAAACACAAACTCACTTTTCAGGCTTCACCGTCAGTATGACAGGTGCTGCCTATTACACAAACCTTACTGGTTTGATGATTCCTTCAATTTTCAGTCTCCTGATTTCTGCATCTACTTTGGCCGTAAAGCATATGGCACCGGGCAGGCCTTGTAGAATCACTGAATTGCTTCCTGGTAACTTGCAAGTTGACTTTGGCCCCTTTGATATTCCCTAAGCCTTCCTGAAAAACTTTTGAGTATTTAATTAGGACTTCACTCAAGCAGTCGTGTTCGAATCAAAGCATTTTGAGCCAATCAAGGTGAACCTTTCTCAATCAATTCCACTCCATCAAGCTTGGCCTTGAGCCTTTTACTACTATCAGTAATAACTGCACCAACTGCTTATTGTGAGACTGGAACTGACATCATACCCTTAAAGTGTAATAGTTTCCCAGTATACATTCTCAGACTGACAGAGGTCTTGCACAAGCTTAAGGGTAGGAGTCTAGAATGAATCTTGTTAAAGATTGGTTCTGCAAACACCGGGACAACAGCGCCAGTTTCAACCTCGATTAAAACTGGGTGACCATTTAACAAGATATTTATTTTGATTGATTTTGATTTCGATATTGCTTAGCAATTTAACTATTACAAACCACATGTAGGTGGACTTTTCAGGATTTACATACTCCTGGATACTGGCCGATGAGTTCTCTTACTCCATTTAGGTCTACTGAACTCTTATGCTGTCTTGAGCACACATATTGGCAACAACTACAATGGTTTGTGAGCCCAGATCCTGAAGAATATTTTATCCATTTGGCCAAGGCTCAGCTTTGTTTTGGGGTTTTGCTGTGGGATGACCTAGGGTCCCACTTGCATGAGGCTCTGTGATTGTCTATGCTCAAGTGGTGTTCCCCAAGTTCAGTTGAACAAATGAGAACATTCACTTCCATCAGGACAACCTGAAGCTCACATGCTCCACTTGCTGCATTTTCTGATGACAAAGACAGTTGTGCCTATTTGAAGTCCAACTGGGCTTCAGCTAATGGGCACTTCTGCATGGTTACATCATTAATTCCACATACCAAACAAACAGTCTCTCAGATGAAAGCAAATTACTGTGGATGCTAGAATCTGAAACCAAAAGAGAAAATACTGGAAAATCTCAGCAGGTCTGGCAGCATCTGTAAGGAGAGAAAACAGCTGACGTTTCGAGTTGTCAGCTCTTTTCTCTCCTTACAGATGCTGCCAGACCTGCTGAGATTTTCCAGTATTTTCTCTTTTGGAAACAGTCTCTCAGCATCTCATTCAGGATTAATTTAAAATCACATGCATCTGACAGTTGTCTTAACCTCATCAAAGGTCCTGATAACAGACTCCCTGGTTCTCAAATTGCCAAATAAAATTGATGGCATCTCAGAATTAGAGAAGGCTTGGAGTCATAATATTCCTTTACTAAATCAGCCAACTCTTGAATGTTAGGCTCCTAATAACCAAAAATGCTGCAGGACCACAAGCAGTCAAAAGAATTACTCAATGTCATTCGCCCAGAAAAAAAATATAATATTTGTGCTGGATTAAAAACGAGTTGAAGTATCTTGGTGAATATGAATACTTTAGCCAATATCATTTCAAAATGGATTAGCTACCCATTCATTTCTTTGTCATGATGGAATATTATTATTGGAAATTGGTTCCCTTTTTTCTAATTAAAAAGCTGCCTACATTTCACAAGTACTTTATTGGCTGCGAATTACTTTCTGATGTCCAATTAATGGTGCTACATAAATCTAAGTTGTTGATTATCATTAATAATTACATAGTGCTAGGTCTCCTATTATCTCCTGCTTATGTTTCAAATTCTATTTAGTGAACCTGCACTTCAGAAATGAGACAAGTTACTAGTTTCACTGGTCTACCACCCATTCTTGCACTTTTGTGTTCCTTGTCTTCATAAAACCTGAAACAAGCATTGAATAGCTTACATCAGTAACATTACATACACCAAAATGTTGTCCTTAGTAGTTTGGACAACAATAATGTGCATGAAAAGGAATCAGTGCATTGCACCATTTGGTAAAAAATTACACTTATAAATGTTTGATTGGAACAGGTAGTATCACAAATGAGAAGTGCTGGGAAAGTATAGAATGTTGCATTATAACAATCTAAGAAAGTCAGCTAGGTATTTATAAGAACACAAATGGAATGGCAGAGTTGCGCTACGAAAAAGCATTCCTATGAAATGGTTATGTTCAAATAAATGTTTAAGTAAATCTCTCTGTAACTGCAAAATTTGTCATATTCATGACCAAAAACAAAATAAAATAATCTGAGCATCATTATAATTGCTTCAAGGACATTTACAGATCATATTATTCCCAGCATTACTTGTTTTAAAGCTACTTTTATCCGCATAATATATATCCTTCTCAGTGTGCAGAACAAACTTAATAATAAATTATTCTTCATGTAAGGAATGGGTAGTGGTGGTGGGAGGGGAATGATGTGAATACAGAAGATGGTCTATTGTTATCCTAACCAGCACTTAGCAATTCCACAAACTACTACTGGAAAGATAAAATGTATTGTTTCATTTACATTCTTATTCTTTCTAAATAGAACTCCATCAGGGTTCAAATGAATACTGTTGAATTGACTGGGAATATTGCCATAATTTATGTGGCCTGATATGAGTCAATTATTTTGAAGCTGTTCTTACAGTATTGTTTATTAATGATCTTCATGGGGCAAAATGTAAGTGGTAAGAAACAACGACACTAAAAGACTACTGAATAAACGATGCTACAGGGATGTGACAAATAATGCTGAAACTGATTATTAAAATGATAATTCAGAATGGCTTCCTATCATGATGGCCTTTTGTCTTGTAATAAATTTCACAGTGAATGGCTAGTATTCTTTGCCAGACAGTCTCATCAATTTTCGAGGGAGAAAACAAGACACTTAATAAACTACAGCTCAGATTTATGTGCTATTATAGCACATAGACTCATGACAGCTCATTTGTTTTAGATCATTGGTTTGATTAGATAAAAATGAGTTACTTGAGAAGAATAAGGAAAGTTAAAACAAAGTTTTATTCCTTATATCCAGCACAAAGATTGTGCAACCACTAGTAACTTATTATAAAATCATTTGCAATTCCTACTTTATTCGGAATCTTAAGTGGACTGAGTACCTCAGCTAGAACAATGAATTTTCACTTGTTAACTGACAAATTCAAGTTCAAGGTCCATATATCAACTAATATTCAAAACTAATTTGACTTCCAGAGGGGGAAAGAAAAATTATAGAATAACTGATGTGATATATGATTCAAATCTTTGTGACTTTTGATTTAATAAAAAGAATTTGTTACATAACGAGGTGAAAGTTAGGTCTCAAAGGATGGGAGTAGAACTAGCAAGCAGAAAGAAGAATTTCTAGTCTAAGAAATCACTTGGATCCAAATCGGCACCGAGCCATGCAAAATATGCAGAGATTTATTATTCACTACAAGTGCACCATAGCCATAATGGTAGAATTATACAGTAGAACCATAGAATCACGACTATTCGGAAGCAGGCTATTCGAGCCATCGAGTCCACACCAAACTTCCAAAGAGCATCCACTCAGACCCTGCTGAAAGTAGAAAATTGAAGCTTGCCAATCTCATGTTATAAATAAAGCCTATGTTTTAATTTTTGGTGTGTAAGTGCCATTGGTGGACTGGGGTGGACAAACTCAAAAATCACATGACATTGAGCTCTAGGCAAACTAAAATGAGCAAGGAGGAGACATGAGAACTAGTTGGCAGATAGGATCAGGGAAAACCCTAAAGCTTTCTATATGTATATAAGGGATAAAAGAATGACTAGAGTAAGATTAGGGTCAATCAAGGACAGTAGTGGGAAGTTGTGTATGGAGTCAGAGGAGATAGGGGAAGTGCTAAATGTTTTTTTTATATCAGTATTCACACTGGAAAAAGAAAATGTTGTCAAGGAGAAACAGACTACTAGACTAGATGGGATTGAGACTCACAAGGAGGAGGGTATTAGAAATTCTGGAAAATGTGAAAATAGATAAATCCCCTGGGCCAGATGGGATTTATCCTAGGATTCTCTGGGAAGCCAGGGAGGAGATTGCCAAGCCTTTGGCTTTGATCTTTATGTCATCACTGTCTACAGTGCCAGAAGACTGGAGCATAGCAAATGTTGTTCCCTTGTTCAAGAAGGGGAATAGAGACAACCTTGGTAATTATAGACCAGTCAGCCTTACTTCAGTTGTGGATAAAGTGCTGGAAGGATTGTAAGAGATGGGATTTGTAATCATCTCAATAGGAATAATTTGATTGAGGTAGTCAACATGGTTTTGTGAAGAATATCTTAAGGGCACTAATTGAATAGCAACAATCTTAAAATTAGATTAGTGGACTCAATACCAATCAGTGATCAGTGTATGAAGGACTCTCTACTTTGTGTGATAAGTAGGAGAAAAAAAACAAGAAAAAACATATCCAATTAGTAATGGCAATGAGTTATTCCATTTCAAAAGAGACCAACTATCATTTGTCAAAAGCACCCACCAGTTTAGATGACTTTTGTTTCTTGGTCATTATGGGATGAGTACTGGTTGTGCAGGATTTATTGTCCTTTAATATGTACCTCTTAGTGCTGGAATAGACTCCTGTGGTCGAAAAAAGTCTTAATTGCTTTTTACATGGGAACTGGTTATTTTTTGAGCCGTGAAGGTCATGCTTCACAAACCTTATTGATTTTTTTGAGAAGGCGTCCAAACAGGTGGATGAGGATAAATTGGTTGATGTGGTGTATATGGATTTCAGTAAGACATTTTATAAGGTTCCCCATGGTAGGCTACTGCACAAAATACGGAGGCATGATATTGAATGTGATTTAGTGGTATGGACCAGAACTTGGCTAGCTGAAAGAAGGCAGAGGGTGGTGGTTGATGAGAAATGTTCATCCTGGAGTTCAGTGGGGTACCGTAAGGATCTATTTTGGGTCCATTGTTGTTTATCATTTTTATAAATAACATGGATGAGGGTGTAGAAGGATGGGTTAGTAAATTTGCGAATAACACTAAGGTCAGTGGAGTTGTGGATAGTGCCGAAGGATGTTGCAGGTTACAGAGGGGCATAGATAAGCTGCAGAGCTGGGCTGAGAGGTGGCAAATGGAGTTTAACGTGGAAAAGTGTGAGATGATTCACTTTCGAAATAGCAACAGAAATGCAGAGTACTGGGCTAATCATAAAATTCTCTGTAATGTCGATGAGCAAGGAGATCCCGCTGTCCAGGTACATATATCCCTGAAAGTTGCCACTCAGGGTGATAGAGCTGTTAAGAAGCCACAGTGTGTTATGTTTTATTAGTAGAGGGAACGTGTTTTGAAGCCATGAGATCATGCCGCAGCTGTCCAAACCTCTGGTGCACTCTTACTTGGAGTATTGCGTGCAGTTCTGGTCACAGCATTATAGGAAGGATGTGGAAACTTTGGAAAGGTTTTAGAGGAGATTTACACTAGGATGTTGCCTGGTATAGAGGGAAAGTCTTATGAGGAAAGGTTGAGGGACTTGTGGCTGTTTTTGTTAAAGAGAAGGAGGTTGAAAGTTGATTTAATTGAGACATATAAGATAATTAGAGGGTTAGATAGCTTGGACAGTAAGAGCCATTTCCCTTGGATAGTGATGGTTACCCTGAGTGGGCATAGCTTCAAATTGTGGTTTGAGAGATACAGGACAAATGCCAGAGGTAGTTTCTTTACTCATAGATTAGTAGGGACGTAGAACGCACTGCCTGCAACTGTTGTAGACTTTGCAGGCATTTATATGGTCATTGGATAGGCATATGGATGAGAATGGAATAGTATAGGTTGGCTGGGCTTTCAGATTGACTCCACAGGGCGGTGCAACATCAAGGGCCAAGGGGCCTCTACTGTGCTGCACTGTTCTATGTTCTCTGTCCTATCATTGTAATGCTACAGCAAAGATACTATGCCCTCAAAAACACACACTCAGTTCATGGTATGGGCCAGGCTACATCATCAGACCCTTTGCTTAATGCCATGATTTTCTCTGACATTGAGCCAATATGTATCCTCTGAGCTTCATTGCCTTGTCTTTGTGCACTTTACCACTCAGCTAGAACTACCAGGTTCGTATTGCTGTCTTGCCATTTACAGAGACATAATGTCAGGAATCTTGTCATTGTTGTCAGCAGACCTCAATCATTTTAACGGAAATAGTTTATGCTTAGGAGTTACTAACTCTAAGTAAGGGCAGCCTCTGATAAAAAGTCCAGGGACTTTGTTGTTCTTGGCCATCAAAATCAAGATGCTTTCTACATAAGGGTTGCAGAATTGGGTGCCAGTCAGTCCACCATCTGTAATTCAATCTTTTTGACTTTTTGGAGGCTGCTTTCCTTCTGGAATGAGAGCGAGGCAGAATTACTGAAGATTAAAGTGGGTGGCACAGCCATTATTTTTAGTGTAGGTGGGGAGGTGTCCCAAGTGACTGAGTAAGCAGCCCAGAGTTTGCTGTATCAGGGTTGAGGTGAGTGAGAGTTGATAGGGATGATGTTGCAGGCAGTAATGAGAGTGGTAGAGCAGGTGATTAGCCAATGTGAAATGTCAGACAAAAGGTATTGATGTTTATACTGACAGAGTGGACAAGGGCATTGACCTTTTTCCTGGCATCGTTGAACATTCCTCTGGACAGCTAAGAGTATTTTAACTTGGATGGTGACAATGGACTAGACTGACATGATCTGATGTCATAGCCTCTACTGTTGGTCCTGGGGAAAGAGGAAGTCCTACCTCTGCACCACGCCATCCAGCAGTATATCCAGATCCCTTCCTGCAAAGGATGGCTGCCAATTTCCCTTTTCCTTCTACATTTGGGGCAAATGTCAAGACCAGTGTAAGGCAGCTCTGGGCTAACAGAACTGGCATGAAGGTACAATGAGCTTTTAAAGATAATGTTGGTGCAAGGATTATTTCTGGGGTGTCTCACGTTTGCACCATCCTACCCAGGTGTTGACCTGTAGATCCCTGGTTGCAAAGTACGGTCAATAATTTTATTCTGTCTGCCATTTCTGGAGCAAATGACAGGAATTCTGCAGGGCAGACTGACTAGATTTGTCCAGATACACAATGAGCTTTTAACGATGGTGTGGGCATAAGGGATGCTGGTCTTTTGGCAGATATCTGGTGAGTGGGAGTTGGTCCAGCAACAGTCAAGGGGCTCGAATCGGAGATGAGGGATGCCGTAGCGTTGGTAGGGTATTGAATGACATCCATTAAAATATGGTGAGAAAAGTCAGTAGAACATGTGATGAGAATCCTTTCAAAAACTTGACACTACACAAATTTAATTAAAAAAAGGTAAGATTCTGCTTCAAATAAATTCCATCTTCATTGACCACAACAATCCTGCTTTGCTTTTGAATTGGCTTCAAGGTACTTTCAATTATTTTAGATTAGATTACTTACAGTGTGGAAACAGGCCCTTCGGCCCAACAAGTCCATACCGCCCCGCCGAAGCGTAACCCACCCATACCCCTACATCTATATCTACACCTTACCTAACACTATGGGCAATTTAGCATGGCCAATTCACCTGACCTGCACATCTTTGGACTGTGGGAGGAAACCGGAGCACCCGGAGGAAACCCACGCAGACACGGGGAGAATGTGCAAACTCCACACAGTCAGTCGCCTGAGGCGGGAATTGAACCTGGGTCTCAAGCACTGTGAGGCAGCAGTGCTAACCACTGTGCCACCGTGCCGCTATGATTCATTATATATACCTTGAAATTAATTTCACACAACAAAATGTGAAGAATTAAGGGATAATTCACTAGGTAGTTTCAGAATGGAGGATGTGCTAATTAGATAATTGAGGCTCCACATTTTATGATATGTTAGGTTGTCAGAAAAATAATGGTTTCTTCCTATGTGCACTGGAGCTCAGCAGGAGCATCTGATCAATGAATTTACCTTTTAATGTATTACTGTTCAACCTCCAAAAAAGTTAATATTTCCTTATAGTTATGTATCACAGAATCAGTACATTAAAGTGTTCCTGTTACAGTTCTGGTTAGAATGTTCTACTTCACTATTCCTGGCACTCACCAGGAGTGAAAAGTATTATATTCTGCATCGCAGAAAACAATTGAAATGGTTGAGTGAAAAATTCATGGGCTGAGGGATACAAAATATCTTGATGCATAATTTCTACAAGTTCTGTGAGGACTGAAGGAGAAACCATTGCTGTTTTACTCTCTAAATTTGGGAAATTGTTAATACATTTAAAATAGCTTAATCTAAAAAAGAAAGATATTGTCTTCCCTAAAACAAAGTAAATCAATACAAATGCCATCGATATCCATTCACGTTTGAAACAGAGTATAGTTTCAAGGCCATTGATAATCGTAGACATTGTAATTGGTTTAGAATATCTTAAGGGCACTAATTGAATAGCAACAATCTTAAAATTAGATTAGTGGACTCAATACCAATCAGTGATCAGTGTATGAAGGACTCTCTACTTTGTGTGATAAGTAGGAGAAAAAAAACAAGAAAAAACATACCCAATTAGTAATGGCAATGTAGTTATTCCATTTCAAAAGAGACCAACTATCATTTGTCAAAAACACCCACCAGTTTAGATGACTTTTGTTTCTTGGTCATTATGGGACGAGTACTGGTTGTGCAGAATTTATTGTCCTTTAATATGTACCTCTTAGTTCTGAAATAGACTCCTGTGGCCGAAAAAAGTCTTAATTGCTTTTTACATGGGAACTGGTTATTTTTTGAGCCGTGAAGGTAATTATAAGTTTTAAGTTATATTTTGTATGGAACCTGATATCACTCCAGTGCTTTTCAAGGGTCCAGAAACAAGGGTCTTGTGCGAACAGAGCAAAATATTGTCTATCTGCTGAGTCAACAATGTTGGTGAATCATTAACACATGAAGTCTTAGCCTGTTCAAGTTAGAATAGTCAATGCCATTTACAATTAGTTATGGAAACATTTTGAAAAAAGGAAAGACTGGACCAAGCAAGTGAAAAAAGAGACAGAATGAAAATGCAAAATTGAAAAAATGGAGTTCTATTTTTAAAAGTCTACAACAATAAATAAAACCTGATTAAATAAGACAGAGCATCTATAAACAATTTTTGATAGTCACCCCAATTATTACTCAAACACAGATGGGAGTTACACATGGGGACTCATGGGGAGTCTGTTATAGCAGACTCTGAAGGAATGACATAGGAACTTGAAGATGCCCTGGGGCAATTTTGCTACTCTTGTAGCCCTCTACAAGTATCCATTTAAATTAGAGAATATAGAGGACATTAACGCAAATAAGCAAAATAGTTACTCAGAAGATGTTAGACTATTCAATATATCATCTAATTCCAAAGAAACTATTTAACTAACTTCATATTTAGCTCACACACTACAAGTATGCCTTGCCACAGACCACTCACACAACCCAGACCCTGATCAGAATACCCCTCTCCCCTGAGATGTGACATCCCTGCTTATCTGCTCTGGGCTGAACCACTAATCACTTTCCCTGTTTTGGACCAGATTACACTTTCCCCTGCTGCTGGTCCCAATACCTTCTCCCATCTCTAACCTGGCCTCACATTCCCCTGATCCAGACCCAAAGTCCTGAACCCTGATCCAGATCTAGCTCCTAATCCGCTTTGAATCCATCTGCCTCTGAAACCTCTCTTCTCTGAAGTTTAATTTCCGTTCCCCTAGCACCAGACTCGACCTACCCTAATCCCTCACCACTGTTTGTCTTTTGAGTTAGTGTTGTTTGCTGTTCACTATAAATACAGATTCAGTGTTGCCAGACTGTATAAAGTCAAATAACAGAAAAAGGAGCTTTGTGCTACATAGTAGGTAAGCAATTTATTTTAAAATGAACTTGCAGGAATTTTTAGATTTTATTTGCTTTTAAATAACAAGTTTTAGTTTATCAGCTGTTTATAAGAATGGTTCCAGGACTGACAAACTCAGTTAGAAGGATTGATTGAAGAAATTAGGACTTTCTCCTTGGAAGGAAGAAGAAAGCTCATAGAGGTTTTCAAAGTCATGAGCAGGCTGGGTAGAGTAGATAAGGAAATGCTGTTCCAGTTCATAAAAGAAAAAAGAACAAAAAGGCATAGATTTGAGGTGATGGGCTAAAGAGAAAAACCCCATTTCACACAGTGAGTCGTTTGAATGTGGAATACATGTCTGTAAAAGTGGTGGAGGCAGGTTCAATTGAAACATTGAAAAAGACATTGCAATATTACTTGGATCGAAATGATGTGTAAAGAGATGGGGCAAAGGCAGGAGATTGGCAGTAAGTAATAGAACTGGTACTAGCACAATAGGCTGAATGGCCTCGGCCTACATTGTAACAATTCTGTGATTCTTTGATGTGTCACATTCAGGAAGTTGAAGAATATGATAATTTCCTTATCTATTTTTGTATTGCTATTGTCACCCACCTTTGTTCTCCCTCTCTCTGCCTCTTCCTCTTCTTTCCTTCTTGGCCTTTTTATATTATTTCCTTATGACTTTTATCTATTTTGTTCTTTCCTATTGTGATTAAAGTACCGTATGCCAGTTGGATGATGAGTTGAGTAAAGGATTCATGAGTGGTTGCACGCTGCGTTTGAAACACTAAATGTGGCTGAATCCAAATCTTCTTCAATGACTTACATTTCCTTTTCCTACTGTGCTTTACTACTATCACCTCTTCACTTCCTTCGAAATTCCTATTTCATCTCCTCTAAATTACTTACTCAACAACTTTCTTTGGCAGTCACTAAGGATAGTTTCTTTTATAATGGAAATCAAACCTGATGTCAGATGTATTAGATGTCTCTGCCTGTGAGTTGAACAGATAATCTCTTGGGCTGGGTGGATAGAATATTCACACCCCTGACAGAGTTTAATGTCCAGGCACCATATTTAAAGACTACTCTGACAGCCACTAACTCACTGGCAGCCTCTAGCATCCCAAAGCCTGTAAGCCTGGCCTGATAGATCACCTGCAAACTAATCCCCCCCCCCCACCCACTCCTAGAGATGTCTCGTAGCCTGCACAGAAGAACTTCAATTCATTGCAGAAGGAAGATAAACAATCTCCTGCTCTCTACAAAGTTAACTGGCACCACCTACTCATTGCTCATTGCAAACTACACTCATAGGACAATCACTCAGTCTAGCTGTGCCAATGCTCAGGTATTTTACAGGGTAATCACCTGCAAGGGGGAAAGTGAGGACTGCTGCTTGACTGGCTGTGCTTTTCCAGTGCCACAGTTTTTTTATTCTAATCACCTCCAAGCCTCAGCACCATATGGGTGACATGAATGGCCAGCAGCCACTTTGTGCTGTTGATGGTCGACAAGTTCCCTGAAAGTGTGCTTCTTAAGCATTTACCAGTGAGGACTGAAGACCTGGCATGGCTATGCATGCTTGTAAGGTGTTCGCGCACCTATTGCTACCATACCAAATTCTTCTTTTCCTCTTTTTATGGGACAAGAGCACACAACAAGAGGGAATGGGCCCAGACTGTGCAGGAGTACTGACTATATGAATCTGCAACTTATATGGACAGCAGACTGCAGAACTGGCAGGGGAGAACCATGACAACCTATTCCTGATGAAGGGCTTTTGCCCGAAACATCGATTTTCCTGCTCCTCAGATGCTGCCTGACCTGCTGTGCTTTTCCAGCACCACTCTAATCCAGACTCTGGTTTCCAGCATCTGCAGTCCTTGTTTTTACCTAGAAACATGACAATGCCTGCCCAGATGAGGAGACAGGAATGTCAGAGGAAGCCTGAAGTCTGCTGTTCTCAGATCTGTTGATGACCCACATGCTAATGATGTACCTCTGAGCCATAATAACATGCTGAACATGCAGAGACAGGCAGGAGAACATCAGGCGCTGATGCGAGAAGCATCTGGTAGACTAGAGTTAAAGATGGAGCAGAACATCCGGGTACTGTCTACTGTTGCAGATTTGAGATGCACGTGCTTGGCTGCCACCATAGAAAGGGTGGGTATGCACCTTTGAGACCCAATCAGAACAATCAATGACTACTGGCTATGCATTTAGACATGCATCTATTGCTGTAGGCATGGATGCACAGCATTAATGGTATGGTGAGAGGGCAAGTGGCACCTTGTCAGTATTTCAAGTGCTCCTTCATCTCACAAGAAGACAAGGACACTCCTTCAGACATCCAAAGTTTGGGTGTGTGCCAATGAGGCACCTGGGATATTCATTTCAGGACACTCTAGAGCTGCCTTTTGCATGTGACTGCATTGCTTGTAACCGATCAGGCTGAAGATCATGCACTTGCACCAGTGTAGGAGACTCTCAATGGATAAGGAGCCTCCAGACACTGAGCCCCACCAAAGTCCACCAAAGTCAAAGTCCCCCACAGCCATTATGGCATAGCCATCAGAAGTCTGCTTCCAATTGAACTGTGGATGTCAGGGCAGCACCTAAATATAGTGATTAGCAAAGAACGGATAGATATGTTGACACCACATGTGTGGCACAGGTATTCATTAAATATATCTCCTTTGCACCCGAACTATATACTTGTTCTGTTGTAATATTTGCTATAGTGCTAACATCACTTTCTGAAGTGAAAGAAGTGCAACATCATCTGACATCAGAAGTTGATGCTGATCTTCTATTGGGACACCTTTTACTGTGTCACATCATGAACAATGTGTGTGCCTAATGTTCTGATGTCACAGCATGACACAGCATATAGGGACTACAGTCAATGCTGACAAGACTGATTTCTGGGGTAGTGACCTTGCCTGATGAGGTGAGGATGTTCTGTCTCAAATTGCCACATGGTGGACACTGCAGACACAATCTAAGTAATGTAGAAATGTGCAGGTAAGAAAGATATTTTCTCAGTCTTGAGGTCTCTATATTATCCAAAATATGCTGAATTTAAGAGGTGGGCAATGCCCTGCTGAGATGTGAAGACTGTCACACATGAAGGGGGATGGGAGGGATCTTACCTCACCTATAGTAGGAGAAGCACAGCCACTAAGGTGCTCAGCAATTGAACTGGTACAATTGAGAAACCTAATGTTTCCCTGGACTTTAGAAAAAGTGAGGGAAAAAGTCCCACCAGCCAGAATTTAGGAGAATTCAGAAAGAAGCTCCAGTGTTATGTGCAGGTAAAGTTGTGAGCAAATAGCACAAATACTAAATTACACTTAAAGTTTAAAACTATGTTTTATTTAAACAATAGTGCAAAATGAACAGATCTTCAATCAATAATCCATGTCCCAAAGAAGAAACTGTGAGTTCCCAGCCAGTTAATTACATAAAGGTAATCACATAATTGGCCTGATATTGATTTGTAAGGAGGTTTCACATGACTACTTTTTTAGACCAAAGCTCTTGGTTCTTACTGCCTGAGGATGTTCTGGTCCATGCAATGATCATTGCCTTTCCTTCCACATCAGAGGTGTCATCTCATTCCTGCATCTGTTCCTCTCCCTGGGCATCTTCCCAACTCCACTTTAGTTGAATGTTGTGGAAGATACAACATACCAAAATAATGTGGAACACAATCTCTGCTGTTTGTTGCTGCTTAAGCAGTGCTGGCATTGTCAACTATCCCACATCTGAAGATTCCTGATAGATATCATCAGCAGTTTTCAGGGTATACTCTTGTCTCCCTGCACGTCAACGAGCATAACGAGCTACTTGTGACAATTGCAGAATTTAGAGTTGTGGCAACTTTCTGGAAATTGTGGGCAGAGCTGGAGCATTGGATAGCTGGGATCACACATAATGCGAACATTAAGCAACTGTACAGTCATTGCCAAACAGCATTGGAACAGACCCTTCAGTCCAAAGCATCCACGCCACCCAAGTTTTCCAAACTAAACTAGACATTGCTAACTGTTTAGCAGGATGCTTTGAGGAGAATTGATTTGTAATTGATAGTAATTGCATTTGTTGGAAACCTTCTATCACAGCAGTCTGTGTTGTCCTAATTGCCTTGTTCCTTGCATTCAATGGAAACCTCACCAAAGTGAGTGCTTTAATAAACTGAGCATTGGACACTTCTCGCATGTGCTTGAGTGGCTGATCCAAAGCTTGCAGGGGTCCCCAATACCCCCCTGAAATGAACCATTAATGTAAAAGTTTGAGGCCACTGTTACTTCCATGGGATTGTTTCTCAGTCCTGCAGATGCAAGTGCTCAACCAGCAAATGTAGGAACCAAACCCCTGGGATATCTTGAGGCAGCTTCTAAATTGTCTGCTTGTCAGCAGCAGGTAGCTGATTTCTGGCTGATGTTCATCATCAATTTGGCTGCTGTTGCTTGGGATGTTGTTCTGGCTATGCAGGCTGGTTCACAGCATATGCCTGTATTTGTTGCTTTTGTATCCTACAGTGATGTTGCCAACTTAGCTGCTAGGTGGTCAGACAAATGTTCTGTGTTTCAGGAAAACTCTGAACAGTAAATTGAGGCATACAGCCATGCTTCTCTCTTAGCTTTGCTCTCCATACCTGCTCCATGTGCTCTTGTTAAGTGTTTTTTTTACAGCAAAATTCTTCCCTTGGCTTCCTCTCCAAGCAACAAAACACACTATAGAAAACCTGTTTTGTGTGGCAATGGATGACAGGTCTTTGTGACCAAATGTTCAGGTGTATGCTGGGATACATAAAGCATGTTTCTATACATTACTATGCACTGTAGCTGGCTTCCCTTCATGGAGTTTGCAGCAGACCAGCATCAACAAATCTCTCTTCAAACCATAAAACTTCCTGCTCCTTGACCTCCTCTTTGCTTTGCAGAATCTTCCAATTGGAATTACAGAGCTTGCAGTCCTTGAAATGAGAGCCCTATATGACTGGGTCACTTATGGATTGCTTCTATCTCTGTTCCTCAATAGCTGAGTTTGTCACTCAGATGTCTCTCAGATGGCAATAAAGCCACAATGTTACTGTGCTTCCTTAATTTGTTTTCCCTATGGGGAGGAGTCCAGCTGAGCAAGATCTCTATCTGCTGGATTCATGCTTAATGGGATGTTCCTTCAATCAGCCAAAATTTCTAAGGCTTAACTCCACTCACTCAAAAATCTCCTTCTCCTTTGGGTGATATTTTTCTGAAATTGGAAAACATTTAGAGTCATAGGGCCATACAGTTATATAGTATGGAAACAGATCCTTTGGTCCAACTAGTCCATGCTGATATCTTAAATAAATCTATATAAGTCAGCATTTGGCCCATATCCCTCTAAATCCTTCCTATTCATATACCAATCCAGAGGCCTTTTAAATGTTGTAATTGTAGCAGCTTCCACCACTTCCTCTGGCAGCTTGCACCACCTTCTGTGTAAAAAGGTTGCCCCTTAGATACCTTCCAAATCTTTCCCCTCTCATCTTAAGTCTATGCCCTCTATTTTGGACTTCTCCAACCCACGGAAAAGACCTTGTCTACTTACCTTATCCATGCCTCTCATGATTTTATAAACCTCTATAAGGTCAATCCACAGCCTCCGACGCTCCAGGGAAAATAGCCCCAGCCACTTAACCTTTCCCTATAGTTCAAGCCCTCTAACCCTGGCAACAGCCTTGTAAATCTTTCAAGTTTCACAACATTCTTCCTGTAGTATGGAGACCAGAATTGTACACAGTACTCCAAAAGTGGCCTAACCCAGTCTCCTGTATGGCCTCAACATGACCTCCCAACTCCTATACTCAATGCACTGACCAATAAAGGAAAGCATACTAGACGTCATCTTCACTATCCTATCTGCCTTCAACCCCACTTTCAAGGAACTATGAACCTGCACACCAAGGTCTCTTTATTCAGCAACACTCCCCTTACCATTAACATATATAAGTCCTGCCATTCCACTATGCAGCACCTCACATTTTTTCTGAATTAAACTCCATTTGCCCCTCCTCGGTCAACTGGCCAATCCAATCATGATCCCTTTGTACTCTGAAGTAACCTTCTTCTCTGTCCACTAGACCACCAATTTCCGTAAAGCTTATAGAATCCCTACAGAGTGGAACCAGGTCATTCGGCCCAACAAGTCCACATCGACCCTCTGAAAAGCAATCCACCCAGACCCATTCCCCTACACTATTACTCTACATTTACCCCCAACTAATGCATCTAAACTACTCATCCCTGAACACTTGGGGCAATTTAGCATGGCTAATTCACCTAACTGTGGGAGGAAACTGAAGCACCTGGAGGAAACCCACACCAACACGGGAGAATATGCTAACTCGACACAGACAGTCACCCAAGGTGGGAATCGAACCCAGATCCTAGGCGCTATGAGGCAGCAGTGCTAGCCACTGAGCCACTGTGCCACCAGTGTCATCAGCAAACTTACTAACCATACATCCTATGTTCATGTCCAAATCAATTATATAAATGATGAAAAACAGTGGACCCAGCAACGATCTTTGTGCCACACCACTGGTCACAGGCCTCCAGTCTGAAAGGCAATCCTCCACCATCACCCTCTGTCTTCTATATTCAAGCCAGTTCTCTATCCAAATGGCTAGTTATCCCTGTACTCAATGTGATCTAACCTTGTTAACCAGTCTACCAGGAGAAACCTTGTTTAATGCTTTACTGAAGTCCATAGAGATCATGTTCAATGCTTTTCCCTCATCAATCCTCTTTGTCACTTCTTCAAAAAACCTAATTAAGTTCGCGAGACATGATTTCCCATGCCAAAACCATGTTGATTATCCTTAATCAATCTTGACCTTTCCAAATACATGTAAATTCTGGCCCTCGGGATTTACTTCAACAAATTACCCACTACCAATGCCAGGCTCACCGGTCTTTTGTTCTCTTTTGTTCCTCCACAACAGGCCCAGAAATTTTGCTTTTCCTTAACACATTTCTTAAATAGTGGCATCAGTCTTCCGGCACCTCAGCTGTGTCTATTGATGATACAAATATCTCAGCAAAAGGCCCAGCAATCTTCTCCCTCGCTTCTCACAGAGTTCTAGGGTACACCTGATCAGATCTGGTGGATTTAATCACCTTGATGCATTTGAAGACATCTAGCACCACCACCTCCGAAATATTTTTCAAGATGCCACTATTTATTTCTATATCCTTCTCCAAGGTAAACACTAATGCAAATTACTCATTTAGCATTTCCTTATCTCCTGCGGCTCCACACATAGGCTTCCTTGCTGATCTTTGAGGGGCCCTATTCTTTCCCTAGTTACCCTCTTGTCCTTAATATATTTATAACATCCTTTTGGATTCTCCTTAACCCTGTTTGCCAAAGCTATCTCATGTCCATTTTTTAGCTTTCTGATTTCAATCTTAAGTATACTCCTACTGCCTTTATACTTTTCTAGGCATTCACTTGCTCTTTGCTGTCTATATCTGACATTTGCTTCTTTCGTTTTCTTGACCAAAACCTCAATTTCTCCAATCATCCAGCATTCCCAACACCTACCAGCATTCCCCTAACAAAGACATACTGTCTCTGGACTCTCATTATCACATTTTTGAAGACTTCCCATTTCCCAGGCCTTTTACCAGCAAACTTTTGACCCCAATCAACTTTTGAAAGTTGTTGCCTAATATCATTCAATCTCCTTACAAATTTGTTTCTCAATTTCCTGCTGACAATTGGCAGTCTATAGTACAATCCGAATAAGAATACATACTATCTTGGAGAGGGCTTGATGTAAACTGTATATTTCACAGTTGGAAAGTCACCATTTGAGTGACTTGTACCTGATTGCTCTCCCTAAGTAGGAGACACTGACCTCAGCAGTGACCCTAAAAGATATTTGTGAGCATTCTTTGTACCATTGTGACAAACTTTGAGGGAGTGATCAAAGTGACCAATTGGTGCCACAACATGAAGACAGTCGGTTTGTTAATGTCCAACATTCATCTCTTGTCGGACAGCATTCCGAGCAATTCTGGCCAATGTCCTAGGTGAGGGGTGATTTTGGTCTCTAGCACTTGCCTGCAATTCTCAGCAGGGCTAAGATATACTCCCAAATTAAGGAGTTCTATGCTGCATCTGGTGAACAACTTGAACTTCTTTAGCATGGTTTCCATTTCCAACTGACTGACTAGGAGTCTACTCAGATAATCCTTCCACAGGATACTGCACAGTAAACCTTGAGGTATCTGGAATCCTTCCCAAGTCAGCCTGCTGTGTAAGCATTTGTAGTGTCTAACCAGCAAAAGCTGAAAGGATTACCTCCAAGAGCAGCACATTTGGACTCAAACCTAACTTACTCTTCCACAACAGGCCCAGAAATGGTGCCACAAAAACAGAATATAATTAGCCAGACAAAGGTGCTACCTGATGCATCCCTCTCAAAAGAGATGCAAGGGAATGTCAAGGATTCACTTAGCTTAATTAGACAATCTGTGTTGGCATACAGAAGTTAGATGCAGGCAGCAAACTGTCCTGAACACCAATGCATGCAGAGTTATAAATAAATACTCATGGTCCAACTTGTTGAATGTCTTTCCTTATCAAGGATCAGAAAGGCAATAGATAGAACAATCCCTTCCTCTTTCATGGATTAATTCCCAGAATAGACCACACAGAGTGATACATGGGCCAATCCTGGGCGAGGTACCACTGGCCAGCATGAACCTTCTGATTCTTCTCTGTGTCAAGACAGGAAGAAATTGCCCTGGCAACTATTGCATTATCTGTACTGAGATGGGCGACTGGGCACCAGCTTTTAAGAAGGTGGTGATCATCTCTCTTTGACAGTTAAAATGGCCCTAGCCATGAAAGGGACATTTTCCCAGTTACACATCATTCCTCCATGACTCATAGATACTTGATTCCCAGGACATTCCAGAATGCTTTGTGGAACTCCTCAATCAGTCCTGGGGATTTGTTCCTCAAGAAGTAGTTAGATCACCAGTCTCTTACTCTAGATCAAAAGGAGCATCTGGATGCCTGACGACCTGTATATCCCACAGAACACTGACAGATCCAGAAAGAACAGAACAGTGTAATAGACTTCAATTTGGGCCCTGTTCTTGCCAAATCTGAGAAAATGGATCAATTGTTAATGTTGTTGATGGACTCCATACCTTTTTTACAGTGAGTAGATGGGGACCCAAGGTCCAAACCTGCAGGAATCAGACCCACAGTCTCATGTAAACTCTTCAAAATCTGGTGAGTGGCAGCTTCCTCAACACACCCTTCTTTTCTTCATATACCTTCTGCAGTGTTGGATCCAGTGTTGAGATGTGACTCCAAGTTGAGCAGCTCCTTTATCAGCTTCTTGACCCTAACTTTCCACCACTTTATTGACCCCTTCATTTACTGCTTATAGAAGACACGGGTGTGAGTTTTGCCTCCTTGACACCATAGTGTCCAGGATTGGCTTCCTTCTCCAGCTGGCCCAGATATGACAGCATGATTTCTACAACTGCTCATCCTCCAGCAGGAGGTTGTTAAAGTACCAGTTTATTGGCATCATCTGAACACAGAATGAAACAAGTTCATCGTGCAGTAGACTGTGATCAAACAAGATACCTCATGCACAGACATTGCTGGGATGTATGACTGAGACTGCCATCATGTTAAGGGTTTAGATAGAGAGGAATTTGTTCAGTGTGTACAAGAAAATGTTCTGATTCAGTATGTGGATGTACTACTAGAGAAGGTGCAAAACTTGACCGACTCTTGGGAAATAAGGCAGGGCAGGCCACTGAGGTGTCAGTGGGCAACCATATTTCTATTAGATTTAAAATAGTGATGGAAAAAGATAGACCACATTGAAAAGTTGAAGTTCTAAATTGGAGGAAGACCAATTTTGACAGTATTAGGCAAAAACTTTCAGAAGCTGATTGGAGGGACGGCTGGAAAATGGGTAGCCTTCAGAAATGAGATAACGAGAGTCCAGAGACAGTAAATTCCAGTTAGGGTGAAAGGAAAGGCTGGTAAGTATAGGGAATGCTGGATGACTAAAGAAATTGAGGGTTTGGTTTAGAAAAAGAAGGAAGTATATGTCAAGTATAGACAGGATAGATCGAGTGAATCCTTAGAAGAGTATAAAGGCAGTAGGAGTAGACTTAAGAGGGAAATTAGGAGGGCAAAAAGGGGACATGAGATCTCTTTGGCAAATAGAGTTGAGGAGAATCCAAAGGGTTTTTACAACTATATTAAGGACAAAAGGGTAACTAGGGAGAGAATAGGGCCCCTCAAAGATCCGCTAGGTGGCCTTTATGTGGAGTCGCTGGAGATAGGGGAGATACTAAACAAGTATTTCACATCAGTATTTACTGTGGAAAAAGGACATAGAAAATATAGAATGTAGGGAAATAGATGGTAACATCTTAAAAAATGTCAATATTACAGAGGAGGAAGTGCTGGATGTCTTGAAATGCTTAAAAGTGGATAAATGCCCAGGACCTGATCAGGTAGAGTCATAGAATCTGAGGCTGTTTCCCTGGAGCGTCGGAGGCTGAGGGGTGACCTTATAGAGGTTACAAAATCATGAGGGGCATGGATAGGATAAATAGACAAAGTCTTTTCCTTGGGATCGGGGAGTCCAGAACTAGAGGGCATAGGTTTAGGGTGAGAGGGGAAAGATATAAAAGAGACCTAAGGGGCAACTTTTTCATGCAGAGGGTGGTACATGTATGGAATGAGCTGCCAGAGGATGTGGTGGAGGCTGGTACAATTGCAACATTTAAGAGGCATTTGGATGGGTATATGAATAGGAAGGGTTTGGAGGGATATGGGTCGGGTGCTGGCAGGTGGGACTAGATTAGGTTGTGATATCTGGTCAGCGTGGACAGGTTGGACTGAAGAGTCTGTTTCCATGCTGTACATCTCTATGACTCTATGACTCTAAGTCGTTCAACTTCCCCAGTGATGCTGAGTGGAGCTGGGTTACATCATGGTCCCTTGCCTTGAGGAAAATAAACTCACACTCATCAATGGGGCTGAGAAGAAGCTTCTTCAAAGAAGCTCATTTACTGTGAACCAGCCTTGGGACCGTCCATAGTCACCAAGTGATGTGGCACACATCCCAAGAGGGTGGGGAAATGGAGCAAATGGCCTGGCACAGGCTCACTAGATTGCTGGTTAAAATGTAGGGCCAACAAGGTTGCACATATCCTAGAATTTGAGGCAAGGTGACTTATCCTCCTTTCCACAGCCGGAGTACATTGGAATGGTGTAGATTTTGCAAGTTTCCCTTTCTTAAGGAATGAGAAACGTCCATCATTTTGCTACCTTTAATATTAAGGCTGGTTGTGGTAGTCTTCATTGCAACAGCAAACTGCCAACATCCATTAATGTGCAAATGGAGGTGTGACATAAATAACCTGGTTCTCTCAGAAGCCTAATGAGTAACATCTACAGTGGCTCATTCTCTTTCCATGTGACTCCAGGAAATTGTTGGGCCATGTGGATGGAACAAACAATCAGTATTAAATCTGACCAGCGGTCCAGAGCCAACTTGACCATGATCACAACATGAATCATGATGACTGAGGGTTACCTCTTAAAACATTCCTGATGGGGATGAGGTGGTAGAGAGCTTAAGGCATCCATTGTCTTGCTAGCAATAAGTCATCCCAGTGCCCTTTATCAAGCCAATGCCTTCCAATGAGCTATTACCTTTGGCTTCCAATACCTCCCTAAATTTGAATGGTAGAGCTATCAGCTGACTCTGACTCCTTGAAGATCGCAAATTGAGCATTTGTACAATTGGTGGCAAAGGCTTGAGGTCTTCATTTACCCAGCACTGAGTCACCTGGTGTGTCTGCGTATAAGTCCAAATGTAAGACTGAGGTATCCCATATAAAAGTCTCGGAAAGAGTGAAAAGTCCTTCCACATGCTCGACACCAACAGTGACTTTATGATTGAGGTACTGCCACCATACTCAGGCACCACCTCCAACCCCCGATGCCCAGGATGAGCTTCACTTCCACAAGTGACGGCACCCTCAATCTTACTACCGTGCCCACTCCAGTTACTGACTCCACCCCACTCCCAGCTCCAGCCCTACACCAGATCTTAGCTCCCAGCCCTGCTGTGTTTTCACCATCATTCCTGACCTCCCCCTCACTTAGGATGAATGATCAGTCCTCAGCAAAGGCCTCACTTCATCCCCCTCCACTCCTGGATCAATGAATTCAACACATGTTACGACATCAAACAGTTCTTCTGCTGCTTCTGCCTCTGGGCTTACTTTTTCCACCAAGATTCCCACCCACCCTCCAAGGACCCCTTCACCCTCCTCCAACACATCTCATCCATATGGGCACCCTGTGCCTGCCTGTTACCCGCCCACGATCTCTTTATTTCCAACTGCTGCCGGGACATTGACCACCTCAACCTGTCCACTTCCCCCATCAACTCCAACCTCTCACCGCTGCAGTGCACAGCCCTCCAATACCTCTGCTCCAACCTAAAAATCACCATCAAACCAGCAGAAAAGAGTGGGGGTTGCAGTGATAGTTTGGCGCACCGACTTATACATTGCTGAAGCCAAGTGCCAACTTGCAGACACCTCCTCCTACTGTCCCTTGACCATGACCTCACCTCCCATCACCAAGCCAGCATCTCCCAGACCATACACAACTTCATCACCTCAGGGATTTCCTACCCACTACTTCCATCGTCATAGTTCAGAACCCCACACTGCCCATTCTACCTCGTACCTAAAATTCACAAACCTCTCTGGCTGGCCAGGAGAAAGTGAGAACTGCAGATGCTGGAGATCAGAGCTGAAAAATATGTTGCTGGAAAAGCACAGCAAGTCAGGCAGCATCCAAGGAACAGGAGAATCGACGTTTCGGGCATATGCCTGAAGAAGGTCTTATGCCCAGAACGTCGATTCTCCTTCGCTGCCTGGCCAATCTATCATCTCGACCTGCTCCTACCCCACCAAACTTATTTCAACATATCTTGACACCGTCCTTCCCCCATCGGTCCAGGAACTCCCCACCTACATTCGGGTACCACCCACACCCTCCACGTCCTCCATGACTTTCATTTCCCTGGCCCCCAATGCCTCATATTCACCAATGGACATCCAGTCCCAAACACATCTATCTGCCATGACAAAGTCCTTCAAGCCCTCTGTTTCTTCCTCTCCCATCAGTGCCCTTCCATTGACACTCTCTTTTCTTTGGCTGAACTGGTCCTCTTCCTCAATAACTTCACCTTTGAATCCTCCCACTTCCAGACCAAAAGTATAACCATGGGCACCACATGGGCCCCGGCTATGCCTGTCTCTTTGTCAGCTATGTGGAACAATCCATCTTCTGCTCCTACACTGGCACTATTCCCTATCTTTTCCTCCACTACATTAATGACTGAATCAGCGCCACCTCATCCTCTCACGAGGAGGTTGAACATTTCATCAACTTCACTAACACATTTCACCCTGACCTCAAGTTCACCTGGACCATCTTGGACATCTCCCTCTGCTTCCTGGACCTTTCCATCTTCATCAACGATGACTGACTCGACATGGACATCTTCTACAAACCCACTGACTTCCACAGCTACCTGGACTACACCTCCTCCCACTCTGCCTCCTGTAAAAATGCTATCCCTTATTCCAAATTGCTCCCCTCCACCGCATCTGCTCCCAGAAAGACCAATTCTACCTCAGAACACAGTAGAAGGCCTCCTTCTTCAAAGACCGCAATTTCCCCTCCCACGTGGTTGAAGATGCCCTCTAGTGCATCTCATCCATTTCCTGCAGCTCTGCCCTTGAACCCCACCCCTCCAATTTCAACAAGGACGAAACCGCCCGGCCCTCACCTTCCACCCAACCAACCTCTGGATACATCACATCATCCTCCACCATTTCTGCCACTTACAAACACACCCCACCACCAGTGACATATTTCCCTCCCAAGCCCTATCTGCATTCCCACAAAGACCATTCCCTCCACGACTCTCTTGTCAGGTACACGTCCCCCACCAACCCACCATCCCTCCTGGCACCGTCCCCTGCCACTGCAAGAATTGCAAAACCTGCACCCACACATTACCCCTCACCTTAGTCCAAGGCCCCAAAGGAGCCTTCCACATTCATCAGAGATTTACCTGCCCTTCCACATATGTCATTTACTGTATCCATTGCTTCCAATGTGGTCTCCTCTATACAGAACAACCTTGACTATTTGAATGAGACGGGCGGGGAATATTTTGTTCAGATTACTGATTGTTCAGAAAACTGATTGGATCGTAAACAAAGGAAGCATTTACAGGATCTTGGGATCTTGTTTAGATAATCTGAAATTCTGTTAATTGAGGTTCAGATAACTGAAGTTATTCTGTATTGTGGAGACAGGACACCAACTTGCGGAACGCTTCAGAGAACATCTCTGGGACAGACACATGAAGCAACCTCACCACCCCGTGGCCGAACACTTTAACTCCCCCTCCCACTCTGTTAAGAACATACAGATCCTGGGCCTCCTCCATTGCCAAACTCTTACCACCTGCCGCTTGGAGGAAGAACGCCCCATCTTCTGCTTTGAGACCCTCGACCCACATGTAATCAATGTGGATTTCACCAGTTTCCTTATTTCCCCTCCCCTGACCATGTCCCAGATACAACCTTCCAACTCGGCACCACCCTTTTGACCTGCCCTACTTGTCCATTTTCCTTCCAACCTATTAGTTTCACCCTCCTCTCCGATCTTCATCTACCTATCACACTCTCAGCTACCTTTCCCCCAGCCCCACCCCCCTCCCATTTATCTCTCAGCTCCCTGACTCACAAGCCTCATTCCTGATAAAGGGCTTATGCCAGGAACATCAATTCTCCTGCTCCTCGGATGTTGCCTGACCTGCTGTGCTTTTCCAGCACCACACTCCCGACTCCGATCTCCTGCATCTGCAGTCCTCACTTTCTCCTAATAATTCAAAGCCTGAGGCTAAGGTTCTGAGCATGTGGCAAATGTGAAATTTGAGCTCAATTAAAAAACCTGGAATTAAAAAAACAACTCAAGTAATGGTGACAATGTAACCATTGTCAATTGTTCTAAAATCCAATTTAGTTCACTAATGCTCCTCAGAAAAGAAAATCTACTATTCTTACATGTGATTCCAGAGCAAAGCAGTGTAGTTGACTCTTAGTTGGCCTCCAGACAACAAGGAGTGGGCAATAAATACCGATTGTTAATAAACATTCAACTCCAAAAATCTGTCTCGATATCAGCCCAAGTTCCAAGAACCCAAGTAGCATGGTATGAGAGCTCAGTGATTAGCAGTGATGCCTCACAGTGCCAGGGATCCAGGTTTGGTTCCAGCCTCAGGTGACTTTCTGTGCGGAGTTTCCTCTGTACGGTCTGGTTTCCTCTCAAATCCAATATGTGCAGGTTGGTGAAGTGCCCATGCTAAAATGCCCTTAGCGTCCAGGAATGTGCAGACTCGATGGATTAGCCATGGGAATGCAGGATGGGGTGGATCTGGTTGTGATGCTCTTCAGATGGGCAGTGTAGACTTGATGAGCTGAATGGCCTGCTTCCACACTGTTGGGATTCCATGAAGTCTTCTGTGAATATGTTCCATGGCATTACATATATAAAAAAAACACACAAGGTTACTTTGCTTAAACACATGCATTGATACACTCATATTAAACCCCAGATGTGTTCATAACCTCCCACTACAAGAAAAAAATTCAAATTTTACTTCTGCGATATTTTAATCGATACTTCAGTATGTAAAAAGAATACTGTTTTTCATAGATTTGCTTGCCAAGATATGCTTTAATAATACATTCATGTGGTACAGGAGAAAACTGCTTTAGCATGCATTAGTTCACACCACAAAGGTGTCAGTAATTGATTTCTAATTGGTGTAAATTGATAGCCTCCTGTCAGGTTTGTACAAGGATAGAAGCTGTCAACTGCTGTTTTTCCATATGTTTTCTTTATTTTAACACTTATTGCTCCTGTCTCACTTCATTCAACACAATCTGCATCACATTATTATTTCAACCTTATGTTTAACAAGATAATATTCTGGCTGTGTCATTGCAGAGTTTGATTTGTACAAATGTGCAAAGCCAGTTAGAATAAAAATATGAATTACTGTTTTATCTATAACTGTTTGATGTTGCAAGAATTAAAGCAGAGGATTTTTAAAAAATACATTTCAAATTGGAAGATAAGAGACACTATATCTGCATCAATCAGGATAAAGAACATTCTATCCTTACTATTAATAGTGAACAGTGAGAAAATAGGGGTGTGTTTTTGTCAAAGGGAACTAGAAATGCTAGGAATAAAACTTAATAAAAGGATTTAATTATCATTCCTTTACACTGTTTCCATCCTGCAGTGGACCAAATTAACAAGTTGGTTTACAGCCCAGTGGGAAAGCAAGTGGTAGGAGGTCTGGAACATAGAAAGTTAATGGTGGCGAGGAATTTGCTTCAGTCATTAAGAGGGAAGGATGACTGGGCGAGATCATGTGGCAGAAAGTGTAAAGGATGAAGCATCAGACCCACAATTAGGGCAAACGGAAAGGTTGTGGGCCAATAGGCACAAATTTGGGTATTTGTAAGGAGCATGGCAGTTGATAATGACAAAACATTTACTTGAATGTCCGAGGGAGCATTCCCCTCCTATCATACAAGCAGTGCTGCAAAAAAAACCACACATAATTAAGCTGGCTACTCCCACCTCCTTGTTGCCACTATACTTCCTGAACCCTAAGCAAACCACCAGCCAACATTCCATTTCAATCGGCATCTAAATACAGATGATAACCTGTTATCGATTTTATAATGGTTTGTTTTACCTTTTAAGAGTATGCAACAAACATCCAACCTAACACACTGCCACAAACACTCTGGACTGGGACCTGGCTCCACAATTTTTAACTTCCTCACCCTCAACTCGAACCTCTTCCTCCTGCTAAAATTCACCCCACTACATCCACATGATTTGGGGAAAAAATAATCAAGAAGTTGGTTTAAAATAAAGTTGCTATGCTAACAGTGCAATTATGTTGTTTACAGGAAAGTTGCTTGACATCCAAGTGATATATTTTGAAATTCCAAAGGAACAATTTAATGTATTGTGCACAAGTGATTAGGAATAGTTGTTAAGATTTTCCTTAAAGAGATGAACAATGTAAATTGTGTTATAGCTTTATGTTTACAAAGAGATCCAACTCTTTGAGAGTGCTTGACCCTAAACCCTCTGTGTTATATGAGAAACATTCTGTCTCCATAGAACAGGAAAATGAAGAAAATAACTGTCTACAATTTTTAAAGGAGTTGTTGCATTGGAAAAGGCAGTCCAGACCAGATTTGGTGTAGCGTGAATGCTATGCTCTTACTAAGTCATTTTTCCCTTACAAGGTTTGTGTGTTGTGTTTCCTAACGATTCTTCTCTGAGTGACCAGATGTAAAATTCATATCTGGCAATAGTACAACAATGGGGATAGTTTCGTATTCTCCTGTTTTATCTAGGTTCAAAACCTCAAACACAACTAAGAACAGAGCTGTAGGTCATTGGTTTGTGACAGTCTCCATCTGCTCATGGAAAAATTTATCAAACCATTTGCATGAGGAATAGATGTAGGAAATAATTCAAATTTTAATATGAATAATCTAAGATAAGGGACATTGCTGAATGCCCAGAAAAGCAAAAAGTACAAAGAATTTATCCTTTATTATAATAAACAAAATACTTGAAAAGAAGTTTTTTTGTTTGTTAAGTTAAAATCTGTAATATAATGCTCCAGTTTAAACAAAATTTTGCATTACAATCTGCATGGAGGAACCATTAATCTAAATTACCAGGTTATCAGACATTTTGGACAGTTACACAGAGCAACAAAGAGAACAGTCAACAGACCAACAGATGTCAGCTGCCAGTAAAAACTGTCTGACAGGTACCTGTCTGGAGAAGGAGTTTGCACAGAAAAACATTGAAACTGACCTGGAGAGAAATTCTACAGAGAAAGATACAAAGGGAAGATTCAACAGCTGGATGGTTTTTGTAAATCTTAATCGGGTGCTTTTTTTGGACCAGTATTGTAGAGGGAAAGGTAAAAGGTAGGTTTGGAGAAAGGAGTTGTAAATAGTTGTTAGGTAATTATTCTCTGTTAGACAAAAAAAGTTGTTAATTTTTACTATAAATCGTGACTTTTCTGATAATTCTTTGCCTCTCGAATTTAAAAAGATTATAGCACAGGGTCAATCTTTTCTGTGTTGTTGGTTTAATTTAGCAGAGGGATTTGCTCCGTGTCATAACATCTAATTCTAGATACCCGAACCAGGGAAGACATCCTTCCTGCCTCTTGAAGGTCCAGCTGTGTAAGAAATTTATACTGTCCAATCAGATCCCTTCTTATGCTTCTAAGCTCTATTGAATGTAGGCCCAGTTGAAGCAATCTTTCTTCATAGGCCAGTTCTGCCAATCTTGATATCAGTTTGGTGAATCTCTGCTGCACTCCCTTGATAACAAATGTATCCTTTCTTAGGCAGGGAAACTAAAATGACAGCTGAAAATGTGTTGCTGGAAAAGCGCAGCAGGTCAGGCAGCATCCAAGGAACAGGAGAATCGACGTTTCGGGTATGAGCCCTTCTTCAGGAATTCTTCCTGAAGAAGGGCTCATGCCCGAAACGTCAATTCTCCTGCTCCTTGGATGCTGCCTGACCTGCTGCGCTTTTCCAGCAACACATTTTCAGCTCTGATCTCCAACATCTGCAGTCCCCACTTTATCCTCAAACTAAAATGACACACAATATTCAGTTGTGCTCTTATTAAGGCCTGTACAACTGCAGTAAGACATCCTTACTTCTGAAATAAAGTTTAAAAAATTAAAGGGCAAAGTTATCATAAACCAATTAGACAATTGAACTGCTATCTCATCAGAGAGAGATGATTGGTGGCAGTTTAACTTGAGGGTCACTACACCTCAGGCAAAGAGATAGGTTGAGAACAAGAGACATTCATGGCAACTTCAGCCATGTAGGAACTGAGGCTGCATCATTGGCAGTACTTTGCATTGCAAACTGGCTATTCAGCTAACTGAGCGAACAATATTGAGTCATAGAGATGTACAGCAGGGAAATAGAGCCTTTGGTCCAACCTGTCCATGCCGACCAGATATCCCAACCCAATCTAGTCCCACATGTCAGCACCCGGCCTATATCCCTCTAAAACCTTCCTATTCATATACCCATCCAAATGCCTCTTAAATGTTGCAATTGTACCAGCTTCCACCACATCCTCTGGCAGCTCATTCCATACACGTACCACCCTCTGCATGAAAAAGTTGCCCCTTAGGTCTCTTTTATATCTTTCCCCTCTCACCCTAAACCTATGCCCTCTAGTTCTGGACTTCCCGACCCCAGGGAAAAAACTGTCTATTTATCCTATCCATGCCCCTCATGATTTTGGAAATCTCTATAACGTCACCCCTCAGCCTCCAAAGCTCCAAGGAAAACAGCCCCAGCCTGTTCAGCCTCTCTCTATACCTCAAATCCTCCAACCCCAGCAACATCCTTATAAATCTTTTCTGAACCCGTTCAAGTTTCACAACAGCTTTCTGATAGGAAGGAGACCAGAAATGCATGCAATATTCCAACAGTGGCCTAACCAATGTCCTGTACAGCGGCAACATGACGTCCCAACTCCTGTACTCAATACTCTGACCAGTAAAGGAAAGCATACCAAACGCCTTCTTCACTATCCTATCTACCTGTGACTCTACTTTCAAGGAGCTATGAACCTGCGCTCCAAGGTCTCTTTGTTCAGCAACACTCCCTAGGATCTGACCATTAAGTGTATAAGTCCTGCTAAGATTTGCTTTCCCAAAATGCAGCACTTCGCATTTATCAGAATTAAACTTCATCTGCCACTTCTCAGCCCATTGGCCCATCTGGTCCAGATCCTGTTGTAATCTGAAGTAACCCTCTTCGCTGTCCACTACACCTCCAATTTTGGTGTCATGTGCAAACTTATTAACTATACCTCTTATGCTCGCATCCATCATCATTTATGTAAATGACGAAAAGTAGCTGACCCAGCACCAATCCTTGTGGTACTCCACTGGTCACAGGCCTCCAGTCTGAAAAACAACCCTCCACCACCACCCTCTGTCTTCTAATTTTGAGCCAGTTCTATATCCAAATGGCTAGTTCTCCCTGTATTCCATGAGATCTAACCTTGCTAATCAGTCTCCCATGGGGAACCTTTTTGAATGCCTTACTGAAGTCCATATAGATTACATCTACTACTCTGCCCTCATCAATCTTCTTTATTACTTCTTCAAAAAACTCAATCAAGTTTGTGAGACGTGATTTCCCATGCAGAAAGCCATGTTGACTATCCCTAATCAGTCCTTGCCTTTCCAAATACATGTACATCCTGTCCCTCAGGATTCCCTCCAACAACTTGCCCACCACTGAAGTCAGGCTCACCGGTCTATACATCCCTGGTTTGTCTTTACTGCCCTTCTTAAACAGTGGCACCATGTTTGCTAACCCTCTGTCTTCCGGCACCTTACCAGTGACTATCAATGATACAAATATCTCAGCAAGAGGCCCAGCAATCACTTCTCAAGCTTCCCACAGAGTTCTCGGGTACACCTGATCAGGTCCTGGGGATTTATCCACCTTTAACCATTTTAAGACATCCAGCACTTCCTCCTCTGTAATCTGGACATTTTGCAAGATGTCACCATCTATTTCCCTACAGTCTATATCTTCCATATTCTTTTCCACAGTAAATACTAATGCAAAATATTCATTTAGTATCTCCCCCATTTTCTGTGGCTCCACAAAAGACTGCCTAGCTGATCTTTGAGGGGCCCTATTCTCTCCCTAGTTACCCTTTTGTCCTTAATATATTTGTAAAAACCCTTTGGATTCTCCTTAATCCTATTTGCCAAAGAGATCTCATGTCCCCTTTTTGTCCTCCTGATTTCCCCACGCCTACTTCCTTTATACTCTTCTAAGGATTCACTCAATCTATCCTGTCTGTGCCTTACATATGCTTCCTTCTTTTTCTTAACCAAACCCTCAATTTCTTTAGTCATCCAGCATTCCCTATACCTACCAGCCTTCCCTTTCACCCTGACAGGAATATACTTTCTCTGGATTCTTGTTATCTCATTTCTGAAGGCTTTCCATTTTCCAGCCATCCCTCTATCTGCAAACATCTGCCTCCAATCAGCTTTCAAAAGTTCTTGCCTAATACCGTCAAAATTGGCCTTTCTCCAATTTAGAACTTCAACTTTTAGATCTGGTCTATCCTTTTCCATCACTATTTTAAAACAAATAGAATTATGGTCACTGGCCCCAAAGTGCCCCCCCCCACTGACACCTCAGTCACCTGCCCTGCCTTATTTCCCAAGAGTAGGTCAAGTTTTGCACCTTCTCTAGTAGGTACATCCACATACTGAATCAGAAAATTATCTTGTATACACTTAACAAATTCCTCTCCATTTAAACCCTTAACACTATGGTAGTCCCAGTCTATGTTTGGACAGCTAAAATCCCCTCCCATAATCACCCTATTATTCTTACAGATAACTTACAAATTTGTTTCTCATTTTCCTTCTAACTATTAGGGGGTTTATAATACAATCCCAATAAGGTGATCATCCCTCTTTTTTATTTCTCAGTTCCACCCAAATAATTTCCCTGGATGTATTTCCGGGAATATCCTCCCCCAGCACAGTTGTAAAGCTATCCCTTATCAAAAATGTCACTCTTCCTCCTCTCTTGCTTCCCTTTTTATCCTTCCTGTAGCATTTGTATCCTGGAACATTAAGCTGCCAGTCCTGCCCATCCCTGAGCCATGTTTCTGTAATTGCTATGATATCCCAGTCCCATGTTCCTCACCATCAGGGCATAATGTAAAGTGAGATGTACTCGGGGCTTATAAGAAAGGCAAGACATTAATACACATATAAGTTGGGTTAATCAAATGATCGAAGTTAGTCTCAAGAGGCATTTTATTGAATGTATTAGTGATTGTTTCTTGAAGAAATATTTTGGGAAACCAACCAAAGAGCAAGCTAATCTAGATTTGGTATTTTGTAATAAGGTCAATTAACTAATGATCTCAAAGTAAAGGATCCTCGGGGGAAGTGTGATGCTAGAATTTCAAATTCAATTTGAGGACAAGAAATTGGAGTCGTACATCAGCATTCTTGAGTTAAACAAAATAATTGCATAGGCATGAGGATCCTAGTAGACTGGGCAAGAAGACTAAAAGATAGAACAGTAAACAAGCAGTGGCAGATGTTTAGTGAGATATTCACTTCCTTCCAAGTAAAATATACCTCAGAGAAGATTGTTAGAGGGCAAAAGAAGTGTATGCGAAACACGAAATTTAAGGGTAACATAAAGACAAAAATGACAGCATACCGTATCAAAAAGTTTACTGGCAGGCTAGAATATTGGGAAACAAGGCTACTAAAAAAGCAATAAAAACAGCAAAGGTAAATTGTGAAAGAAAACTAACATAAAATATGAAAATAGAAAGAAAAAATTTCGATGTACAAAGGGAAAGAGAGCAGCTAAAGTGGATATTGGTCCCTTGGAGAATGAAACTGAAGAATTAATAGTAGAGAACATAGAAATAGCAGAGACACTAAATCAATGTTTTACCTCAGTTTTCAAAATAGAGGATACTATTACCATCCTAATAGTAACATAATAGAAAGGGAAGAATTTGAACAATCATTATCATGAGGGAAGAAGTACTGAATAAACTATTGGGATCTAAGGCAGACAAATCTTCAGGGTCTAATGGCCTACAGCAAAGTTCTGAAACTAAGTGTTAGCAAATCCATTGGGAATAAAATCCCAAAGTTAAAGTCCATCATTAAGCAAGTAATAACAGATCATTTGGAAAATCCAAACTCAATGCATCAGAGTCAGCATAGTTTTGTGAAGGGTAAGTCATGTTTAACTAATATGCTAGAGTTCTTTGAGGATATAACAAGAAAAACAGATAATTGGATACCTTTAGATGGAAAATATTTGGACTTCCAGGAGGCATTTGATGAGGTACTGCATACAAGGTAAGATCACTGTGGGATTAAGGGTAATTTATTCACTTAGATAGGGGATTGGCTAACCAAGAGAAATCATAGAGATGGGATAAATGGGTCTTTTCCAGACTGGCAAGACACAACTAATGGGTGCTACAGGTTTGAGTCCTCATGCCCAAAATGTTTACAATCTATATTAATAACATGGATGCAGGGTTAATAGGTACAATAACCAAATTTACCGATGATACTAAAATTAGTTGGGAAGTAAGTTGCAATAAAGAAGTTGTTAAAAATTACAAATGAAGATGTATATTCTTGGTAAATGGGCCAAGATTTGGCAGATGGAGTTTAATGTGAATGTGTCGACTATCCAATTTGATCAGAAGAATAGAAATGCAATTTATTATCTAGACACAGAGAAACTTCAGAGTGATTTAGTCCAGTGGGATCTGGGGATCCTAACACATGAATTGCATAAAACTAGTATGCAGGTACAGCAGGTAACAAGAAAAGCAAATGGAATTTCAGCAATTATTGCTAAAGGAATGCAGTATCAAAGTAGGAAGTATTGCTGCAACTGTACAAGACATTAGTAACATTCCATCTGAAGTATTGTATACAGTTTTGGTCCTCTTACTTGTGGAAGGATATGGTTTCATTGGAGACAGTTCAGGAGATGTCCATTAGACTGATTTCAGAAATGAAAGGTTTGTTTTATGAAGAGACATTGAGAGGTTTACGCCTATACTCCCTTGAGTAAATAGAATGTGAGGAGATTCAATTGAGGTATATATATTTTTAATTTAAACTTTTTTCCCTTACCAACCTGTTCAGAGATATTATTACACACCTCTAGACCAGGTGCGACTTGAACTCAAGCCTCTCTGATCTAGGGGCAGGGATACTACTCCTGCACCACAAGAGGGCCAACTTAATTGTGGTAGCTAAGATGCTAAAGAGGATTGGCAGTTAAGTGTAGAAAATATGTTTTGTGGGGCAACACAGATTGAGGATAAGGGGTAATAAGATTTAAAACAGACATTAGGACAAATTATTTCAAAGGGTCAAAAATCTGTGAAATTCATTATCCCAGATTGATGCTAGAACATTGAGTAGATTTAAGGAGGAGACAGATAGAACATAGAACAGTACAGCACAGAACAGGCCCTTCAGCCATGATATTGTGCTGACCACTGATCCTCATGTATGCACCCTCAAATTTCTGTGACCATATGCATGTCCAGGAGTCGCTTAAATGTCCCCAATGACCCTGCCTCCACAATTGCTGCTGGCAACGCATTCCATGCTCTCACAACTCTCTGTGTAAAGAAGCCGCCTCTGATATCCCCTCTATACTTTCCTCCAACCAACTTAAAACTATGACCCCTCGTGTTAGTCATTTCTGCCCTGGGAAATAATCTCTGGCTATCGACTCTATCTATGCCTCTCATTATCTTGTATACCTCAATTAGGTCCCCTCTTCTCCTCCTTTTCTCCAATGAAAAAAGTCCAAGCTCAATAGTCCGATAGTTTTTAACTTCGTAATTAATTGGAGGATAATGGAGATTGGAGATTATGGAGATTGGGCAGCAAAGTGGGGTTGAGGTTGAGATCAAATCACACATGATCATGTTAAATGGCAATGCTGGCTCAAGGGGCTGAATTCTCTACTCCTGCTCTTGGTTCTTATGTTCTTGTATGCCTTCTTTTTCTCTCACATAGTTCAACCTCAAAATAGCTTCATGGGATTATTATCAGAAGATAAGCTTCTGTAAACTCTTCCTTGCTTAGACCATGACAGTCCTGATTGTATCATTTTTCACAGTTCCTTTTCAACTGACCAGTCAATATTACCTTGTTTCAGAGTTTTGTCATTTTCTGGTAAGATACTCAGTTTTTTAACATCTCTGAGCTTTTCAGATTTAATCCTTTTTAATCAGCTCACACAGAGTATTAAGAGCTGCTGTCTACTTTTCTTTCAACCAGAAAAATATTAATCTCTTCCTGAAAAAGATTTTCTTCTTCCCGTCACGAGAATTTCATGTGTTCTTCTTTTCACATTTATCTTCTTTCTCCATTTACAAGTTTGCTGATGGACATCAACACAGTTGGTCAGACCTTAAACAACAATGTGACAGAGTGCAGAAAAGAGAAAGAGAACTTAATGATATGGTGTAAAGACAACAATCTCTCCCTCAATGTCAACAAAATGAAAGAGCTGATCATCGACTTGAGGAAGCAAAGTGGAGGACATACCCTTGACTGCATCAATAATGCTATGCTGGAGATGGTCAAGAGCTTCAACTTTTTAGGCGTACATATCACCAATAATCTGTCCTGGTCCACTCATGTTGACACTACTCTCAAGGAAGCCATGCCTCTACTTCCTCAGAAAGGTAGAAATAATGACTGCAGATGCTAGAAACCAGAGTCTAGATTAGAGTGGTGCTGGAAAAGCACAACAGTTCAGGCAGCATCCGAGGAGTAGGAAAATCGATGTTTCGGGTAAAAGCCCTTCATCAGGAATCCTGATGAAGGGCTTTTGTCCGAAATGTCGATTTTACTGCTCCTCGATGCTGCCTGAACTGCTGTGCTTTTCCAGCACCACTCTAATCTAGACTCTACTTCCTCAGAAAGGCTAAGGCAATTCTTACCAATTTTTATGGATGAACCATAGGTAGCATCCTAGCTGGATGCAACACAACTTTACATAGCAAAACACTAAACCAAAGCTGCAAGGAATTACAGAGAACTGTGAATGCAGCCTTGTCCATAAATCAGCCTTCCATCCATTGACCTGTTTGAGGACACTGGATTTACAGTCAATGGAGATTAGAAGGATGAGGGGGGATCTAATTGAAACATACAGCATATTGAATGGCCTGGACAGAGTAGATGTTGGGAAAATCTTTCTATTGGTAGGAGGGACTAGGATCTGAGGGCACAGCCTTAGAGTAAAGAGAAGACCTTTTGGAATGGAAATAAGGAGAAACTTTTTCAGGCAGAGAGTGGTGAATCTATGGAATTCTTTGTCAGGAGGCTGTGGAGGCCAGGTCATTAAGTTCATTGAAGACTGCTATAGCTAGCTTTTTGAGTATCAGGGTATCAAGAGTTACTGGGAGAAAGCAGGAGAATGGGATTGAGAAACTTATCAGCCATGATTGAATGGCAGATCAGACTCAATGGGCTGAATGGCCTAATTTCTGCTCCTGTGTCTGATGGTCTTATGGACTCTGCCTACATTTCATGCTGCCTTGGGAAAGTAGCCAACATAATCAAAGACTTCCTCCCACCCTGGTTATACACTCCTCCACCCTCTTCTGTTGGGCAAAAGATACAAAAGTTTGAAAACATGTAATGACAGATTCAAAACAGCTTCTTCCCTGTTGTCATCAGACTCTTGAATGGATGTCTCATTTGTCAAGTTTGATCTCTCTGTGCACTTTCTCTATAGCGGTAACATTATATTCTTCGTTCTGTTCCATTAAGCTGATGTACTTATGTAAGTTATGATTTTACTGGATGGCAATCAAAACAATACTTTTCATTCTATCTCAGTGGGTGTGACAATAATAAATCAAATCAAATCAAATCTTTCTTGTGCCTGCTTTTACCTGATGATACCCTTCTGCATTCAGCACTCCTTTCTGTTTGAAGGGCTCCTTTGCATCTGTCAACCATATGCATATCATATCACAAATGCCTTGGTTCTTGGTATTAACGATAAGCAATGAGCACCAGGGCACCTAGATCGATAATACTTATTATCAAAGAAAATCACAATTCATGCTTTTACAATTGACTGAAACTCTTAAGTTTCCTTTTCAAATATTGCTAGAACAATTACAGATTCCCTTATTGTTCTCAAAAAATTAGCAAGGTCAAATATTGTTAGACTCCTCCTTCCCAAACACTCTGTCTTCCCACACCAACCCTCAAGCCTCTCTGTTTGGAAATAATATCTCTTTACCATCTTAAAGTTTTCTTTACAGCAGTGTTCAGAACACAAAATTCTCAATATCATAACCACTTTAATAATTAATATATTACATGTTATACACAGCAATAATGATACATTATATTTATGACACAATCTTCATTTTAAGCATCTAGCGTTATTTTAAAATCTTATGAAACCCAACAAATTCATTAACTTTAAGGCAGCATCACTGTTCTTTATTCACTAAAGTCTTGTCAGGGCATCCACAATCATCTTAGGAACATTGCAATAGAGAGGCCATTCAATCCATTGAGCTGCTATTCAGTGCCAAAATGACTGATTGAACACTTCAATGCCTTTTACACACCTCATCTTCATACCCCTGTCCACCACTGATAATCAGAAACATATCAATCTCTACCTTAAAGAGACACAAATATTGAGCTTCCACAATCCTCGGGATTTGGGAATTCCAAAGGTTTACAAATTTCTGAGTCAACAAAATCCTTCTCAGCATGGATGTAAGTGACATACCCCGTTACTTTTAACTGTGTCCTTGGTTCTAGACTCACTGCTTAGAGGAATCCTCTTACTGCATCTATCCATGTTGATGGCATAAAATGATCTGAAGCTTTTACAATAATTTATGTCATATGCATTTAAAAACTAATCACAGGGGCCAATTCTAGCATATTATCACTACACACCCTGGGATCATTATTATAAACTTCTTCTGGACCCTCTCCAACACTAGCACATCCTTCCTTGGATGTAGGGCCCAAAACTGCTTGTAATATTCCAAATATGGGCTGACCACATCCTTACACAGCCTCAGCAGTACATCTCTGCTCTTGTACTCTAGCTGTCTTAAAATGAATGCTAATTTGCATTTGCTTGCCTAACTGCATGTTATTCTTAAGGGAATCCTCAACTAGAACTCTTCAGTCCCTTTCTGGTTCAGATTTCAGAAGCCTTTCGTCATTTTTGAAAATAGTCTACATCTCTATTCTTCCCACCAATGTGCATAACCTCACACTTTCCCACATAGTATTCCATCTGCCCACTCTCCTAGCCTGTCCAAGTCCTTCTGTAGCCTCCCCGTTCCCTAAGCACTACCTCTCCCTCCACTGCAAACTTAGCAACAATGCACTCAGTTCCTTTGTCCAGCTTGTGAATGTTTAATGTATCTAGTTGTGGTCCCAACATAGACCCTTGTAGAACTTCACTAGTCATCAACTACCTTCCTGAAAAAGACCCCTTCATCCCCACTCTATGTCTTTTGCCAGTCAACCAATCCTCTATCCATGCCAGTACTTTGTCCGAACCCATCATATTTTATTTAGCCATCTCCTGTGTTGCACCTTGTCAAAGGACTTCTGGAAATCTAAGTAGGGCATGTCCACTGGCTCTCCTTTGCCTAAGTTGCTTATTACCTCCTGAAAGAATTCTAACAGATTTGTCAGGCATGACCTCCCCTCAACATAGCCATGGTGACTCAGCCCTATTTTGTCATGGCACTTTGCAATTGTAGCCCTAACAATAAGCTCTAAAATCTTGCCAATGATCAAGATTAGACTAACTGGTCTCTAATTTCCTGTCTTCTGTCTCCCTCTCTTAAAGTAGGGGTGTTACACTAACCACTTTCCAATCCTCTGGGACCCTCCCTGATTCCAGTAATTTCTGAAAGATTGCCACCACTGCCTCCAGAATATCTGCAGCTATCTCCTTCAGAACTCTGGGGTGTAGTCCAGCTGGTCTGGGTGATTTATCCATCTTCAGACTTTTCAGCTACCCCAGCATCTTCTCCTTAGTGATGGCCATGACACTCATTTCTGCTGTCTGACTCTCTTGAGGTTCTGGCATGCTATTGGCATCTTCCACTGTGAAGAAAGATGAAAGTACATATTCTGTTCTTCTGGTGAGTTCAGCTATGTTGAGTATGTTCAACTATGGCAAGAGAGGTAGGCAGGGCTGGATGGTCTTTAATGCTCAGAGTGTAGTAGATAAAATGAATGTGTTAAAGGCATGCAATATTGCTGCCATCACAGAAACTTAGTTGAGAGAAGGGCAGGACTGTCAATTCAACAGTCCGCGGTATACAATTTGTCGGCTAGACAGGAGGAAGATACAAAAAGAGTGATGGAGTAGTACTATTAGTTAAGGAGTCAATTACTGTAGTCAGGAGAGATGATATCTGAAAGGGTCTTCAAACAAGGCTTTGTGGGTCGTACTTAGGAATGTCAAGAGAGTAGTCACATTACTGAGAATGTGCTATAGATGCCAAAGAGTCAGCAGAAAACTGAGGAACAAATTTGTAGACACTTCACAGAGATGTATGGGTAATACACAAGGGGATTTAAATTTTCCCAACATAAATTGGGATAGTTATAGTGTTAAGTGTGTGGAGGGAGCAGATTTCTTGAAATGTATCCAAGGGAGTTTTTTTAATTTCAATATGTCAGAAGCCAAGCAAAGGATGATGTACTGCTAAATCTGATTCTGGGAACAAAGCTGGACAAGTGTTCAATGTGGCTGTGGGGGAAAATTTTAGTGATAATGACAACAGCATGGCACAGTTCAAATTTGTTATAGATAAGGAGAAAGATGGCTTGTAAAAGATAGCTTTGGATTGGGGGCAAGACAGATTTTATTAAAATAAAGCAGGATTTGGCCAAAGTTGACTGGGAACAAATCCTTGTGAGTAAGTCTACATTGGAGTAATGGGAAGCATTCGAAAAGGAGCTGGGTAAAGTACAGTCCAATATGTACTTTTTACAGGAAAGTATTGCAGCAATAAGTTCAGGGAACTCTGGATATCTAGGACAATTCTGACGAGATGAAGAAGAAAAGAAAGGCTTTTATCAATTCCAAAGGGAAAAATTCAGCTATAGCCCTACAGGAATATAGGAGTGTAAGAGAGAGTTTAAGAAAACAATTAGAAGAGCAAAAAGGGACATGAGAAAGGATTAACAAACAGGATTAAGGAGAATCGTAAGATATTTTATAAATGCCTTGAAGGGAAGGGGCCTGTTAGGGACCAAAAGAACAAACTGTGTGAAGCCGCAGGATGCTAAATGAATGCTTGGTCTTCACTCTGAAAAAGGAGATTGTGGATACAGAATTCAGGAAAAGGGACTGTGAGGAGCTTGCACAGTTTGCCATTGGAAATAGGGAGGTATTGGAAGCTCTGACGAGCTTAAAAATGGCAAATCCTCTGGCTTCGACAATGTGGGAGGTGAGGCAGGAAGTTGCAGGGGCTCTGGCACAATTTTTTAACTCCTCTCTAGCCACAGGGAACATGCCAGAGGACTGGGGGGCTGCAAATATGGTTTCACTTTTCAAGAAAGGTGATACAGATAAACCAGAAAATGACAGATCGATGAGACTCAGGTCAATGGTAGGGAAACTATTGGAGAAAATTCAGAAGAAGACAATTAATACCCATTTGGAAAAGCATGGATTAATTAGGGATAGTCAGCATGGCTTCGTCAGAGGCAGGTCATGCCTAACAAATGTGTTAGATGTTTTTCAAAAAAAAGTGTGTGGATAAGGGAATTTCTGTTTATGTAGTTTACATGAACTTTAGCAAATCTTTTGACAAGGTACTGCATGGGAGATTGATTCAGAAGGTTAAAGCATTAAAACTATGCCCCCTCGTGACTGACCCCTTAACCAAGGGGAACAGCTGCTCCCTAATCATCTTGTCCATATACCTCATAATCTTTTACACCTCAATTATGTCCCCCTTCAGTCTTCTCTGCTCTAAAGAAAACAAGACAAGTCTATTTAATCTCTCCTTATAGCTCAACTGCTCTATCCCAAGCAGCATCCTGGTGAACCTCGTCTGTACCCACTCCAGCGCCCTATAGTGAGATAACCAGAACTGCACACATTAATCCAGCTGTGGCCTAACCAATACTTTGCACAACTCAAACATAACCTTCTTGCTCAATTGAGGGGAGCTTGGTGAGATGGATCAGAACTGGTTTAGTAATAGGACACAAAGGGTACTGGTAGAAAACTGTTCAAGTGACTGGAGGCTGGTGCCCAGCAATGTACCACAAGGATCAAAACTGGGACCTTTATTCTTTGTTATATGTATAAATGACATAGATGAAAATGTGAAGGGAATGTTAAACAAGTTTGCAGACCACACCAAGATTGGTAGGCTGGCTAATAGTGGAGAAAATTGTTGTAGGTTACAGGAAGATGTAGATAGGTTGGTCAGATGGGCTGATGGTATTTAACCCTGATAAGTTGATGTGATGCACTTTGAGGAAGAAACAAATGAGGGAGTATTTTATGAATAGCAGGACACTATTTAGCATAGGGGAACAGAGGGATCTTCGGGAAATTATTCATAGATTTCTGAATTTGGCAAAGTGCATGAATAGTTAAGAAGGCATATGGGATACTTTTGTCAGTCACAACATTGAGCAAGGAGGTAATGTTGGTTATCCCATAACTGGATTAATGTGTGCAGTTCTGGTTACCTCATTACAGTACACTGGAGTGGGTACAGAGGAGGTTCACCAGGATGTTGCCTGGGATAGAGCAATTGAGCTATAAGGAGAGATTAAATAGACTTGGATTGTTTTCTTTCGAGCAGAGAAGACTGAAGGGGGACATAATTGAGGCATAAAAGATTATGAGGGGTATGGACAAAGTGATTAGTAAGCAGTTGTTCCCCTTGGTTGAGGAGTCAGTCACGAGGGGGCATAGTTTTAAGTTAAGGAGCAGAAGATTCAAAGGGGATTTGAGAAAAAACTTTTTCACTCAAAAGGTTGTGGGAATCTGGAATATACTGCCTGGAATGGTAGTGGATGCTGGAAACCTTCTAACCTTTAACCTTGACATATCATAACATTCAAGGATATGGGACAAGTACATAAAATTGGGATTAGCATGCCTTTAGTGATAGTTATTTTCGGTGCAGACTTGATGGGCCGAAGAGTTTTTTCTAAGCTCTATGACTCTATTGAATCAAAATGCCAACCCCACAGGATCTCAGTTAAAAGTATTGGAAGGATGTGAATACATTGAAGAGGTTTATAGGAATGGTTTCAGGCATGAGACACTTCAGTTATGAGGGAAGGTCACAAGAATCAGTGCTGGTCCACTGCTTTTTGACATTTATATAAATAATTTGGATGTGAACATGGGAGGTATGGTTAGTAAGTTTGCAGATGACACCAAAATTGGAGGTGCACTGCACAGCAAAGAAGGTTAACTCAGAGTACCATGAGATCTTGATCAGAATGGCAGATGGTATGTAATTTAGATAAATGTGAGCTGCTGCATTTGAAAAGGCAAATCAGGGCAAGACTTATACACTTAATGGTAAGGTCCTGGGGAGTGTTGCAGGTTCATAGTTCCTGGAAAATTGAGTTACAGATAGATAAGATAGTGAAAATGTTTCGTATGCTTGCCTTTATTGGTCAGTGTATTGAGTATAGGAGTTGGGACATCGTGTTGTGTTTGTTGTGGTTGTACAGGACATTAGCTAGCCCACAGTTGGAATAGTGCATGCTATAGGAAGGATGCTGTTAAACTTGAAAGGGTTCAGAAAAAGATTTACAAGAGTGTTGCCAGGGCTGGAGGGGAGGCTGAATAGGCTGGGGCTACTTTTCCTGGAACATCAGAGGCTGAGGGATGACCTTAGAGACGTTTATAAAACCATGAAGAGGATGGATAGGATAAATAGATAAGATCTTTTTCCTGTGGTGGGGGTGTGCAGAACTAGAGGGCATAGATTTGGGATGAGAGGGGAAAGATATAAAAGGGACCTAAGGGGCAACTTCTTCACACAAAGGAGCGGAAAGCGGAGGAGGTGCGGTGGAGAGCATCGTCAACCACGTCTGAGGAGAAATTGCAGTCTTTGAAGAAGGAGGCCATTTGGGTTGTTCGGTATTGGAATTGGTCCTCCTGGCTGACCCATTGTCTCAGCCTGCTCCTGCCCCACCGAACTCATCTCTGCATACCTCGACACGGTCCTGTCTCCCTTAGTCCAAGAACTCCCCACCTACGTTCGGGACACCACCCACGCCCTCCACCTCCTCCATGATTTTTGCTTCCCCAGCCCCCAACGCCTTACCTTCACCATGGACATCCAGTCCCTATACACCTCCATCCCCCATCATGAAGGCCTCAAAGCCCTCCGCTTCTTCCTTTCTCGCCGACCCAACCAGTACCCTTCCACTGACACCCTCCTTCGACTGACTGAACTGGTCCTCACTCTGAACAACTTCTCTTTCCAATCCTCCCACTTCCTCCAAACCAAAGGAGTAACCATGGGCACCCACATGGGCCCCAGCTATGCCTTCCTCTTCGTTGGATATGTGGAACAGTCCATCTTCCGCAGCTACACTGGCACCACCCCCCACCTTTTCCTCTGCTACATCAATGACTGTATCAGTGCTACCTCGTGCTCCCACGAGGAGGTTGAACAGTTCATCCACTTTCCTAACACCTTCCACCCCGACCTCAAATTTACCTGGACCGTCTCAGACTCCTCCCTCCCCTTCCTAGACCTCTCATTTCTATCTCGGACGACCGACTCAACATGGACATTTACTATAAACCGACCTACTCCCACAGCTACCTAGATTACACGTCCTCCCACCCTGCCCCCTGTAAAAATGCCATCCCATATTCCCAATTCCTACACCTCCGCCGCATCTGCTCCCAGGAGGACCAATTTCAATACCGAATAACCCAGATGGCCACCTCCTTCAAAGACCGCAATTTCCCCTCAGACGGGGTTGACGATGCTCTCCACCGCATCTCCTCCGCTTCCCGCTCCTCCGTCCTTGAACCTCGCCCCTCCAATCCCCACCAGGACAGAACCCCACTGGTCCTCACCCACCACCCTACCAACCTCCAGATACATTGTATCAGCCTTCGTCATTTCTGCCACCTCCAAACAGACCCCACCACCAGGGATCTATTTTCCTTCCCTCCCCTTTCACGTTCAGGAAAGACCACTCCCTCCGCGACTCCCTCGTCAGATCCACAACCCCCACCAACCCAACCTCCACTCCTGGCACCTTCCCCTGCAACCGCAAGAAATGCAAAACTTGCACCCACACCTCCCCCCTCACTTCCCTCCAAGGCCCCAAGGGATCCTTCCATATCCGTCACAAATTCACCTGCACCTCCACGCACATCATTTACTGCCTCCGCTGCACCCAATGTGGCCTCCTCTACATTGGGGAGACAGGCCGCCTACTTGCGGAACATTTCAGAGAACACCTTTGGGACACCCGTACCAACTAACCCAACCACCCCGTAGCTGAACACTTTAATTCCCCCTCCCACGCCGCCAAGGACATGCAGGTCCTTGGCCTCCTCCATCACCAGACCATGGCAACACGACACCTGGAGGAAGAGCGCCTCATCTTCTGCCTAGGAACCCTCCAACCACAAAGGATGAATGCAGATTTCTCCAGCTTCCTCATTTCCCCTCCCCCCATCTTATCTCAGTCCCAACCGTCGGACTCAGCACCGCCTTCTTGACCTGCAATCTTTTTCCCGACATCTCCGCCCCCACCCCACTCCGGCCTATTGCCCTCACCTTAACCTCCTTCCACCTATCGCATTTCCAACACCCTCCCCCAAGTCCCTCCTCCCTACCTTTTAACTTAGCCTGCTTGGCACACCTTCCTCATTCCTGAAGAAGGGCTTATGCCCGAAATGTCGATTCTCCTGCTCCTTGGATGCTGCCTGACCTGCTGTGCTTTTCCAGCAACACATTTTTCAGCTCTGATCTCCAGCATCTGCAGTCCACACTTTCTCCTCCTATTTGAGGGCCCATTGTAACCACCAGCAAAATGATTGCCCCTTTTTCCACCTCACAGATGTAATTGATTTTTTTCACCAATAATAATGCTACACCACTACATTTTTTTATCCTCTTCTCTACCCTACCTGAAATTTCTACATCCACAGATTTTGAATTGCTGTCCTTGACCATTTTAAGCCATGTTTCCATGCTACAAAAGACATCACGGGCTTATCCTTGAACGCAGGTCATCAACTTTATTCACTAAACTTCTTTTGTTTACAAATATATCCATTTAATACAGACAGTTTTCTGTGCTGTGCATCTATTAACTTCTGTCTTTCAGAATCATTTATTAACATTTCTGTCTCCTAATCCCTGGTCACAATTTGCCCTCAAATTTCAAAATCCTTGATTAATACTTGCCCGACTACATCAGCATATCACCTTTGAAGCTTACTTATCCCAGGTTTGGACATCAGGTATTAGAATTTCCATGTTCCCCAGAAATGGTCCCAGTGCCCCAGAATACTGATGCCCACATTTTGCACCAGCTCTCCATCCACATGTTCAATTTCTGAAATTAACTGTTTCTATATTTTCTAGCATGCATAACTGAGTAAAATCCCGAGACTACAACTTTAGAGGGACTTTCTATCAATCTCCTACCCAGATCCCTGAAATGTGCTTTCCCGACCTCAGTTTCATTCCAACCTAAGTCTTTAGTACCAACTTGGACTATGACTTCTGGCTGATCACTTTCCCCAGGAAGAGTACTCCGCAGCCTTTCTTAGCATCGTTTACTCTGGCATCAGGAGTAGAGTAGAATAGTAACTTATTGTCACATTTCCAAGAAAAAAACAGTGAGAAGTGTTTAAGTGTGCACACCATGATGCCTATATTAACAGAAGACATTGATAAGAAAGCATTAAAAAAGTACATCTTAGTTCAATTTACAGCTCCTATGTACAGGAAAAGACAGTACTGGTGCAGAAAACTAATGAAACCACCACTGAAGACCCTTGGAATACTGGGCGAGAAGCTACCTCTGAAGCAGGCCATCCATGCCAGGCAGTTGAAATCCCCAGGCCACAAGACTCCACAGAAGCTTTCCCAAAAACCATTCTTGTCACTGAAACTGGCCATCCATACTGGCCACTGGAATCTCGGGCCGCAAGACATTGCAAAATTCTGAAGCCATGTCAAGGACCCAACTCATCACCGATCCAGGACTGGAAGACGTCACAGAAGCCACCCAAAGTAATCCCAGGCCAACGGATGCTAAGCTGAATCCACCTCATCACTGAAGCCACCACAGGCCCAAACTGATGGAATCCTGGGCCGTGCCACCATTGTTGCCGTGTCAGCCACCTGAAACATCCTTTCTCTAAGAATGCCGCCAAAAGAAGGTAAGGCGAATATTTGTGTTAAAAAAACAGTAAATGGAAAAAATTTTAAAGAAAGGATGTGGCAAGTCTAGAGATCAGAAGCAGATGGACTCAAGAGCCCGAACACTTCCTACTCTGCTGCTGCCATCTTGAAGGTAATAAACTGCAGCAAAACAACCAATTTGTAAAACAGGGTCAACAGAGAACAACAAAATTCTTTACAGATGGATATATAATCATCAGATTAAGAAGGTTTCGGGTCAAACCTCTAAAACTGTAAACTGAATTAAATTGAAATGTGATATTTGTCTTGTAAACTCTGTATATACCTGTTGGTATAAATATCCCTCCACCCTTCAGGCTCTCTGCCTGTATTCCTGATGAAGGGCTTTTGCCTGAAACGTCGATTTTACTGCTCCTCGGATGCTGCCTGAACTGCTGTGCTTTTCCAGCACCACTCTAATCTAGACTCTGGTTTCCAGCATCTGCAGTCATTGTTTTTACCCAGTATAAATATTGAATCAACCATACGTGCCCGTATGTACTGGATAACCATGTGCGTCTTTTTGGGATAACTTGTTTACCTTTGGTAAAAGTGGGATATAATGTTATGTGCCTTCATTATTTCATCAGTATAATTTTAAGAGACATGCTCACTTATTATCACTGTATTAGACTATGTAATCTAAGGCTATATATGTCTCAAATTCTGTTGTTACTTGGGGCACTTAAAGCATGACACATTCACAAAAGCATGTGATTGTTTGTAACCCAATAGTTTAATGTTAGCCCAGGCTAAGTCTGTGAATGTAATACTTGCATATGACCTAAAGTGGATCTGAGAAGTTCCATAAGGCTTCTTAGAGACAGGCATATATTGGATATCAATGTCTATGGATGTAGGTTGCACGTGACTTATGCCCATGGAGAGTGCCTGAGATATTGGTGCCTGGTGTATATATAGAGGTCCTTTGGAGCAAGCAGTGAGTTCAACCTGCTAGGTACTCATTCTAATTTCCTTGTTGTGTTTTCTCAACATCTAGCTTATTTAATAAGTTTGGCAGATATACACTAAATATCACTGAGACTAATTGGGTCCTCAACAAGTAATAACTCACTGCTGCCTAGCTTGAAGCTCCAGCACACCAACTGTGAAAAGCATAAAGGATAGAGTGATATGATTCCAATGAGATGAGCATTGCCAAACTTCTTGTCAGATTCTGACACAAATCTTGCCACAGTCCATGTCAGGCAGAGGTGGGTACTGCAGATGTTGGAGATTAAAGTCAAGATTAGAGTGGTACTGGAATTCCTGATGAAGGGCTTTTGCCCAAAATGTCGATTTCCCTGCTCCTCAGATGCTGTCTGATCTGCTGTACTTTTCCAGCACCACTCTAATCTTGACCACAGTCCATGTCACTCTGACCATTATAAGATTCTGTTTATTGTCTCTATATACATTCAGTCTTGGTGGATATATCACATGATCTCCTGTGGCAGGAGTATTTACCTGAGAAGTAGATTCAGTCAGAGCAGCAATAGGAGCTAAATCAGCAGAGCTTCGGAGGTAAAGTCATAACTCAAAAAGTGACATAGGCTTGGCTGTTCATGGACCAGGTTCAGAGACTGAGTGAGTAGTGTCAAGGGGGAGAAAGAGTATAAAGTACTTACTTTTTGTCATTGTAGTCTCTGCGGAATAGAAAGTGAGAGTGAGATATCTGTTTTGGTGGAGTAATGGGTAAGGTTGTGTGATTGTGTGATTGGTTCCTGTATTATTGGCTATAGTCAAGATTCAAAATGGCAGGAGAACTCTGCCCTATGGATTACTTCTTCAGCAATATGTACAACATCAGGGACTCTTCTAGTGTCCATGGTGACTGTATATGTGAATGTGTTCAGCTGCAGTTCCTGCTTTGTTGCACGGAGTACCTAGAGTATGGATGGACTCACAATGGAGCAACCGTGAGGCTGAGAATGTTGCAGATAGCACATTGGTCACACCATTAGTAAAGATCACGCAGATAGAAAAAGAGTTGAGTGACCACCAGGAAGGCAAGTAAGCATGGGTAGGCAGTACAGGAGTCTTTGTCCTCTGAAACAGATATATACCATTTTGGCTACTATTGGGAGTGGATGGCCTCTCGCGGGAAACTAATGGCAGCAGGTAGATCAATAGCATCACTACTGGCTGTCTTGTATGGCAGGGAAGGTCAAAATGTAGGTGAGCAATATTGATAGGGGACTTCTATAGTTAGAGGTACAGATAAGCATTTCTGTGGCCACAAAGAAGATTCCAGGATTGTGTGTTACCTCCTTGCTGGCAGGGTCAAGAATGTCTGAGCATGCACTGGATGCGTTGAAAGGATGGATGAGCAACCAGGGGTCATGGTCTATATTGATACTAATGACATAACCAGAAAGGGAAAAGAGGTCCTACTTAGGAAATTTAGGGAATTAGGTAGTAAGTTGAAAATCGGGACCTTGAGGCTTGTAATCTCAGGATTACTCTCTGTACCATATCTTAGCGAGACCAGAAAAAGGAAGACAATACATTTGAATGCATGGCTAAAGAGCTGGTGTAGGAGGGAGGATTTAGGATATCTGGATCATTGGGACATCTTCTGGGACAGGTAGGATCTATAGAAAAAGGACAGGTTGCACCTAAACTGGAGGAGCATCAATATCCTTGCAGGGGGTTTTACTAATGCCACTTGAGAGAGTGTAAACTAGTCTGGCAGGAGTTTGGGAACCACAGCAGTTGGTCAGCATGTGGAGTGATGAAGAGAAGAGAGGAGCTAAATCAAATAAATCTAGTAGGAAGAACAGATTAATGAACATGCTGGGATTAGTGGTATGATGTTAATTTATTATAAAGCAGGAAGTATAGGTAAGGTAGATGAGTTTAAAGCCTGGATTACATAGAAATGCAATATGGTGGCTGTTACAGAAATCTGGTTGAGAGGAAAGGCAGGATTTTCAGCTCAAAGATGTAGGTGTTTCGGGTGTGATCGAAAGGGATGTAAAAGGTGTGGAGGAGTTGAATTACTGAATAAGGAGAATGTCATAGCTACATGACAGGAGGGTATCTTGGAGGGCTATCCAGCGAGGTCATATGCTCAAACCGAACCTCCCAGAAGGCAACAGCAATGCGAGAAACAGATATGTAAGCAGATCACAGAAAAATGCAAAAACAATAGGGTTGTAATAGTGGGTTGTTTTAATTTCCCCTTTATTCACTGAGAATCTCTTACTGTCAAGGGACTTGGATGGAGCAGAATTTGTTAGGTGCATCCAGGGGGGATTCTTGAACCAATGTATAGATAGTCCAATCAGGGAAGGGGCTATATTAGATCTTAATTTGGGAATGAGCCTGGCCAGGTGATCAAAGTTTGCATGGCGCAGCATTTTAGGAATAGTGACCATAGTTCCATAATATTTAAGACAGTTTCTGGAAAGGGTAAGACTGGTCCTCGGGTGGAAGTGCTAAATTGGGGTAAGCTTAATTATAATAGTATTAGGCAGGAACTGGAAAAATTGGATTTGGGATGGGTATTTACAGGTTAATCCACAACTGACATGTGGGACTTCTTGAAAGTCTGTTGACCAGAGTTCAGAACCACCATCAGGGCTCTGATGAAGGTTAGCTTGCTCTCTCTTTCCATGAATACTATCTGACCTGTTGCTGTTTTCAGTACAGATTCCAGCATCTGCAGTAATTTTCTCCTTTAGGATCAGCAGGTTCCTATGAGGATGAACGATAAAGATGGCAAGATTCAGGAACCTTGGATAATGAGCGATATTATAAGATTATTAAAAAGAAAAAAGAAGCATAAGTAAAGATTAGAAAAATGGAAATCAAGCAAGGAGTGCAGTGTAATAACCAAAGGGAAAGGCTGGAGAACTTGGATTATTTTTGCTACAGTATCAGAGGCTGAGGGGTGACCTGATAGAAGTATATAAAATTATGAGGGGCATGGATTGGATGGATAGTTGGGGTTTCTTTTCAAGGATGAAAATGTTAAATAGCAGGGCTAATAGGTTTAGGTGAGAGGACGAAAGTTTAAAGAAGAGGCACGGGGAAAGTGTTTCACACAGAAGATTGTAAGTGCTCGAATGTGCTGCCAGAGGAGGCATTAAAAACATAAATGTTAGCAAAGTTTAGACAGACACATGAACAGGCAGAGATTAGAGGGATACAGATCACGTGCAGGCAGATAGTATTTAGAATAAATTTAGAATAGCATCATAGTTGGTACAGACATGGTAAACTAAAGGTACTGTTCCTGTGCTGTAGTGTGCTGTGCTCAATGATCCTTAAATAGTTATCATAACTTAGCTTCACCCTGCTTTGTGTTATTGGTGATGGATGTGTAACCTTTCTCATAGATGTGTGGTTGTTTACTCATATGATATCCTCAGTATCTAAGTCATCATTCTTGTGATGAATGTATAATGGTATACAGTTCATCTATTTCTTCACAGAACTTGACCATTACCCATTCCTATGTCTCATGACAGTAGCTCTTTCGGCCTAAGATGTGACACTGCACATGTTTCCAGTGAAGAATTAAAATAGGTCCTAGTGCAGACCCCTTCACTGCATTGCCTGACCCAAAACATCCCTTCACCTTGGAAGTTGCAGCCATGGATTCCACACTGGCAAGTGTACTCGAAGAACAACAAAATAAACTTGGACCAGTAGCCTTTGCCACCTGGACTCTTTCACCAGTAGAGCAGGGCTTCTCTACAAGTAAGAAGCACTTGATAGTCGTGTGCTAGGCTGTACAAGATTTTGCCTATGTTGTCAGTCTGATCTCCCTAACCATTTTGATGCAGTATACCCCCCTTCAACTTTCATTGAACAGTAGGTTTAAAATGGTACAGTCAGCCACATATCATGCTGGACCCTAATAATATCAGGTCAAGTGACATTGCAATCAAATGAAACAAAGTACCAAACCATCTTCCTAGCCGACAATTTGGGCAATGGAGGAGAACATCCTGAGTGTCAGGTCCAACAAAAGTCCCCAAGAGATCATTTCTGCCAAAACAAACTGGGTAAGACCAAATGGAACTTGGGAGCAGAAAATAGACCCCCCAGAAGGATATTCACAGATGGATCCTCTGCGGTGGAGGAAGTACACCCAAAGACAGGACGTGGTAAATATATGGAGAACCACCGAGGCAAAACTCTAATAGTGTTAGCGTTTAAACTCCCCGATGAAATGAATGTTCAGGCTGATGAGCCAGCAGCTGTAACCGACATGGTCAGACACCCTGAAAAATGTCCCCAACCAGCAGACGTACCCTCAGACAACATATATTTCTACAATAGTTTAACTTACCTTCTGCCACTGTGGGAAGCTAAATGATTTGGCTTGACAGAAGGGAAACCGTTACTGTCTGCATCCCTGCTAAAATTTATTCTCCAAACTGCCCAAGTTCATAAATGATTAAAGTTAGAGCCAATGAACCTCCCCAACTGGGAACATAAGTGCAGATGAATTAGCTAAGCAGGGTGCCCATGAAGATGAACAATGTTAGCTCCCATTCTTGAACAAATAGACATTGTCACTGTGTACTAAACCAAGATTGAAGATCTTGTATAGGCTCACAGTAGCAACACCGAATTAAAGTAAGTACAAGAGGGAGCAATCCCTGCCTCGTGTAACAAGTGGGAGGACAAGTTAATTATAAAGGACAGACTTGTTCTCAAAGATGGATAGTATGTGGGACCAGTCAGGACCAAAGTCAATGATTTATCAATGCCATAATGTCCAGGGTGATCAAGTGATAGAAGCCATGACTGACAGTATTAAGGGATTGTGTTGATCACCAGAAATAGGAAAATTCATAAAACATTATGTGCAGAATTGTATCTTCTGCATCCTGACAATCCAAACAATATGCCAGTAAAGGAGAACTAACACATACTATGCCAGTAGCAAGACTATAGATTGATCCTCAAATGGACTACATTAGACACTTACTACACTGTAAAGGGGGATATAGGTTTATCCTGCTCATTCTGGACATTTTTAACAAATGGGGAGACACTTTCCCCATTCGAACAAATACTACTAAAGTTGCAGCAGCCATCTTAATTCAATACATTTTCACTTGATGAGGTCTTTCCCACATTATAGATTCAGACCAGATTTTTTAGCCGAAGTAATGCAGGCAGTGATGAGTATATTTGGTGTTAGCCAAAGGTTCCACATCGCCTACCATCTTCTAACTGGTGAAACTGTAGAGAGAATGAATGACACCCTTAAAGTGATGCTGTGATAGATCATCCAGGAAAACAACTCCACATGGAACGTAGTGTTATCCTTTGCTTTCATGTTTGCAATGAACTCACCCTCCAGTTCAACTGGATTCACCCCCATATTCTAGTGACTGAGCAACTCATGAGAGGTTTCAAACCCTTAATGGGTCTGAACTTGACAGACCCTGAGGTTGAATGAATGAATGACTAATTGTCGTGTGTATTCTACAGTGACATACAATAAAGTACAGTGAAAAGCTTTCATTTGTCACCATAATCCGGCACCATTTTGATAGGTTAAGAATAAGAGAAAATGAAAAGGCAAAGTCCTCTGCCTTGGGAACACTTGGAAAATTCTATTGGAAAATGTCCAAAACTGCATACAAAATAGCAGCAAAAAGTGTGGTGCTGGAAAGGCACAGCAGGTCAGGCAACATCCAAGGAGCAGGACAGTCAACGTTTTGGGCATAGGTCCTTCATCAGAATGAAAGATTATGCCCGAAACGTCGACTCTCCTGGTCCTTGGATGCTATCTGACCTGCTGTGCCTCTCCAGCACTGCCCTTTCTGACTCTGATTTCCAGCATCTGCAGTCCTCACTTTCTCCTGCATATAAAGTAGCGGCCATCACAATGGCAAAAACAGAGCAAAGTATACTTTGATGGGAAGATGAACCCTGTAGAGTATGAAATAGGGCATTAGGTATTGTTACAAACTTTCCTGCAGGAACATTCCTGTTCCCCAGGATTCCAGGTTTCCACTCAGTAGTGGACAAGGCCAGCCCATTCTGTACAGAATTTTGCTTGACACAGGAAAAACTGAGTGGTACCATTTAAACAGTTAAAGGCCTATGGAACCCAAAATAACAGTCACAAACACCATGTGTCACTTTGGGAACTGGGGGAAACAGATCCAAACCCAAATCCTGATCCAGACCCGGACCAGCCCCATATTCCCAATCCTGATCCAGGACCAGTCCCACCTACCAATCCAGGTCTGAATCTCGGAACAGCCCAGAACACTGTCCCTCCTCAGGCTTCAATTTCAGGAATTGACCCACAGCTGGCACCAATGACTGCAGCCAAAAGAGGCAGGCCTTGGCATACAGCAGTCTTGAAATGAAAGGAATGGTTAGAAACAATGCACACAAAAGAATGTTCTATGCAACTCTCCAATCCAGATACAGAGACAACCCCTTTAAGAAGGCAGTCATTGCAAATTTCCAGTGGGATTTGGTGGAGAAACAAATACCCGGCAGACTGAGCTCTCCCAAATTAGGCAGGGGATGTCTTATTCAAATCAAAGGCCATTTTGTCTTCTGGCCATTTTTCATCTTGTCATCTAAATTTTAATCATCTGAACCTTTGACAGTGCTAATACCCTGGCCCCCTGCCAACCCTGCCATTTTGGATCAACCAATATCAGGCCTGAAGCAATGCCTGACACATGCAATTAATAACAAAAGAGGAATTGGGAGAATTTAATAAAACCAAATTTTAGGAGGCGTTTGGTTAAGTGCAGGCCAAGGCCATACAATTAGAAAAAAATCTAAGATTTGGAGGATAGGAAGGTGGAGAAGGATAGGAAGGTATCAAAACTTGTTCAGATATTAGATGAGGATAATAACAGATGCTTCCTTGATCCCTTCTTCAGTATGGGCCTGGTGGTCTACATCATCAGCTAGATTGTGAGGATGCAGTCATCAGAAGCTCTAATTGGGCAAGGGTAGACATATCCCAGTTACATACGGTTTGCCCTGGAGGATGGAGTTTTGTGAGTCCATTCCAAAAAATCTGGGATTTTTAGGCATATCAACCAGCAGGTTGTGTAGAGGAAGATCCCTTTAATGGCTCTTCCTTAACCTCAACCCTGTCTCTCTTCTTGCTGCTTCATGAGGGGGAGACAATCATGTATCTCTCCCTCCTGATTCACATACCTTGCTGGTTCTCTCTATTGTCTTTAACCACTCCCATGTGCTTGTCTCCTGGCAACAGTATAGTTTCCCATTTGACTCGCCAACTGACCATAATACCTCTCAGTTTGCCACTGTAATATCACCTTCCCCAGTTGTGTCAAAAGGGAGGATGTCTTTAGTGCCTGGGTAGCACATTGGATGGCGTGAATACATGAGTGTTGGCCCATCATGACTGATTCATTTTTGCCAAAGTAGTATTCCACAGGCCAGAGCTTGTCTCTGTTTCTCTGTAGCTCTAGTGCAGACTGATTGCCCTTGCCTTCACTTCAAAAGGATTGAAAGGGCTTTTTTCATGTCAGGGAGTCCTAGCGCTGGTGCAGAGGCCATTGTCTGTTTGAGTTTGACAAAGGCTGTCTCTTGCTTGAATCCCCATTCAATTTTCTCTGAGCTAGTTTGGTCCCCTTTCAGAAGGTCTTGCAAGGGTCTGGATAGCTCACTGACATTTTCTACAGAGTTCCTGCAATAGTTAAATAGTCCTAAGACTTTTCTTATCCCTTTAACAGCAACTTTTTTTTTCATTTTTGATAATATCACCTGACTGAGGTGACCAGAATATGATCTACATTCTTTTCCAGTTAATCTATTTACAAAATTTGTTCCAAAATTCAGTATATTCCAGATTCAGGTTCCTTGATTTGTGTTTTTTATATTCTCCAGTTCCCTATCCACAGCTCCTCTCACCCAATAACAATAAAATAGCATCATACATGGACTCAAAATTTCTATCTGTGTGGAGGTTGCACATTCTCCCTGTGTCTGTGTGGGTTTCCTCTGGGTGCTCTGGTTTCTTCCCACAGTCCAAAGATGTGCAGATCAGGTGACTATGCCATGCTATAATTGCCCATAGTGTTAGATGCATTAGTCAGAGGGAAATGGGTCTAGATGGTTTACTCTTTGGAGGGTCGGTGTGGATTTGTTGGGCTGAAGGGCCTGTTTCCACACTGTGGGACATTTAATCCAATCTGTGGCCAGTGGAAGATCAAACAGTTGAGGAAGAACCTCATGCAGGTTAAGCAAGGATAAATCTTGGCTTGGATCAGTGACGAGTAGATGGCATACTTACAAAAATGTTTCAAATTATCAGTTACAGCAAATGACAAAGGCCTGGTTTAATGACAATTGTAAGGGGATCCCAGTAAAGGCTTTGGGGGTGATACCAGGGATCCTGATCATAACAACAAATCAAATGGGTTACAAGTCTTCAGGGTGGAATATATCAGCATTATCTAATAAGGGGAAAAGTTAGAATATGACATCACCCATCCATGTCCTGTTGACGAAGAGGTAAAACTTATAGGTGCCACTTTGGGTAAACATCAGCAGACAAAAAAGTAGTAGCGTGCTCATATCCAGTATAGTCAAATGAATGTGACCTGTGCAATTTTTGGACTAAGTTAAACAGCAGCTAGCAGCTATTGGCAACAGACAACAGTGGAAATCATGGTCAAATAGGTTACAGAGATTCACGTGGAACCAGTTACAACCAGTCTGATTGTTATGTGTTGGAGAATTAATGGCACCTTGACTTCCAGCCAGTACTCTTACACCTCTCCAACATTGCAACATTGCAGGTGTTGTGCAACCCAATTTGATGCTCGATACCCTGCTCGTAACTCCATTGGCCAAAGGCCATAGAATGTTCAGGAAAATCTGGGGTGAGGATGGATAAAGCACATGCCTGGAAGCCATCCCCTCAGTGAAGACTCACAGCAAGATTTGTGGAAGAAGACTGCAGCAATCCAAGAAGTCCCAGGAAAAGATCGTCCCTGACCTGTGAGATTGTCCTTCTTGGAAGAGAGCCAGCCCTACATCAAGAAGATGGAGATTCCAATAGCACAGCTCAAACACATGGATCATTATGGCTGATACCCTTTCTGAGTTGGCTAAAGCAAGAAAGATAAGAAATATTGTAGAAGTTTGGGAAATGCTCACATGGTATTTTTAATAAGGAATATTTTGTTAATAAAATTAAGTTGAACTGCAAATTGAATTCTGCATCCCTTTGTCCGCCTCACTGACAACAATATTTGGGCAAGGTGTTTTTAATGCATAAAGCCTAATGAGCTAACTGCTTCCCCCAGTGATAGTTATCATTCTCAAGATGATGTCTTCAGAAAAAAACACATAAATGTGATAAAATGGCAAGAAACAGCACAGTACATTTCTTTGCAATATTAGCAAACACAATTGCTTCCATGGCAAAATTAAACCCTTGGTTGCTATGACAAGGCTGTAGAATAAGACACCTGTTTAAGAAACTGTCTGATAAGTTTGATTCTGTGAGCTGAGCCCTCAAATAAGATCACTCATTTAGAATGCTTGTTAGATGTAATACATACATTAAAAATTGTTTTATTGGTTTACAGTTATGCAGAGGCAGTTGTCAGGACAGATTTAATTGTCATTATACTTGAAATTGGTCAACCACTGGAAACTCATAAAGTAACAATCCATTAATTAATAATAATTTTGTGAAAAAATCAAAATGAACAACCAAGGTTTATGTTTAAAGTCAATGTATAAAGAATGCATTTGCATTGTAAATTGTGTATTATGACTGAGACATTCCAAAGCACTTCACATTGAAGCTCTTCTGACGTATAGTCACTGTTAAGGGAATGCAGTATGCCAGCCAAGTTGCAAACCACAACTGCCACAAGTTACACATAAAACAAAACTTTTTAAATAACTTGCATTGCTGATATTAGTTGAAGGATATATGTCATTTTGACATTGAGGTTGAAAAGAATGGAAGAGGAAAAGGATGAGTGTCTAAAAGTTAGATAGCTTCATTGGAATGTAAAAGATATTTATTACAGTCATTTGCATAAAAGCCAAAAGCTTCTATTTTCACTTCCATGGTAACAGCAAAAATACATTATTTGTTCCTCCTCTTGGTTTGATCTTGTTCATTTTTGTTTCATTTATGTATATTACAAGGAATTTCACTGATTCCCTACAGCAGCTTGTAAGCACCTTTGTTTATCATGATGCAGGTCTATCAACAAAACCCCATATTACTTCTTCTTATCCAGCCAATTCCATTCACTTCAGTAGTTATTATCTCTTTGTTCCCATTCAGTACATTAAATCCTTGAGCACTTAGCTTCTCTATGGCACTAAGGTAAAAATAATGACTGCAGATGCTGGAAAGCAAATACTGGATTAGTGGTGCTGGAAGAGCACAGCAGTTCAGGCAGCATCCAACGAGCAGCGAAATCGAGGTTTCGGGCAAACCTGATGAAGGGCTTTTGCCCGAAACGTCGATTTCGTTGCTCGTTGGATGCTACCTGAACTGCTGTGCTCTTCCAGCACCACTAATCCAGTATATTCTCTATGGCACTGTCAAAATGTTTGCTGAACTATAAATACATGCATTGATTTTAAGTTTTATACAGTTTAATGAATGGCCAGATGACTTGGAAGTGGTAGTAGAGACCTGAAGTTGATTTTATTGTTGACAATGTCCCAAGTAAAATTGATGGAAAGTCAAGCTAGCTCTTTAAAATCAGATGCAAGGAAGGTGGTGCCAGAAAACAGAGAGGCTCTGATTGCCTTTTTTTTTTACCTTTAGTGCTGTCTTTAAGATAACTGAGTATCTGACATGAAGCTCCAAACATTAGCAGAAGTAAAACTGATTAGCATTTTTCCATTGTATTTGGAACAGTTTTTTTGACCTTCTTTCAGTGAGAAGTAATTTCTCTTTTATTTCTTTATCAAATAAAATCTAAACAAAATAAGACAGCTTTCTTTCCCTTCAGAGAAAGTGAGGACTACGGATGTTGGAGATTAGAGTTGAGAGTGTGGTGCTGGAAGAGCACAGCAGGTCAGGCAGCATCCGAGGAGCAGGAGAGTTCACATTTTGGGCATAAGCCCTTCATCAGGAATGAGGCTTGTGGGCTAAGGGGGCTGAGAGATAAATGGGAGGGGTTGGGTCTGCAGAAAAGGTAGCTGGGAATGTAATAGGTGATGAAGGTGGGGGTGAAAGCGATAGGTCGGAGAGGAGGTTGGAGCAGATAGATGGGAAGGAAGATGGATCGGTAAGAACGTTAAGGAGGGTGGTGCCAAGTTGGAAGGTTGGGACTGGGATAAGGTGGGGGGAGGGAGGATGGGGAAACTGATGAAATCCACATTGATCATGTGTGGTAAGAGGGTCCCAAGGCAGAAGATAAGGCATGTCAAGTGGTTAGGGTTTGACGATGGAGGAGGCCCAGGACCTTCATGTACTTGGCAGAGTAGGAGGGGCAGTTGAAGTGTTCAGCCATAGGGCAGTGGTTTTTTTTGGTGCACGTGTCCCAGAGATGGTTTTCTGAAATGATCCGCAAGTTGGCGTCCTTGTTGGAGGCTACTTCGGGTGCAATGGAAACAATAGATGACATGCATGGAAGTACAAGTAACTTTCTGTTGGATGGGGAAGGATCCTTTGGGGCCTTGGACGGAGGTGAGGGGGAGGTGTAGGTGCAGGTTTTGCATTTCTTGCAGTGTGGGGGTAAGGTGCTGGGAGTGGAGGGTGGGTTGGTGGGGGGAGGGGGGTATGGACCTAACAGGGGAGTCGCAGAGGGAATGGCCTTTCCGGAATGCTGATAGAGGTGGGGAGGGAAATATATCCTTGGTGGTGGGTTCTGTTTGTAGGTGGCGAAAATTATGGAGGATGATGCGATGTATCTGGAGGTTGGTGGGGTGGAAGGTGAAGACCGGTCTGTCCTTGTGACTAGAGGGGTGGGGTTCAAGGACGGAGGTGTGGGAAGTGAAGGAGATGCACTGGAGGGCATCATCGACCATGTGGGAGGGGAAATTGCAGTCTTTGAAGAAATAGCCATCTGGTATGTTCTGTGGTGGAACTGGCCATCCTGGGAGCAAATGCAGCAGAGGCAGAGGAATTGGGACTAAGGGATAGCATTTTTACGGGAGGCAGGGTGGGAGGAGGTGTAGTCCAGATAGCTGTAAGAGTTGGTCGGTTTGAAGTAGATGTCCATGTTGAGTCGGTCGCCGGAAATGGATATGGAGAGGCCCAGGAAAGGGGCTGAGGTGTCTGAGACAGTCCAGGTAAATGTGAGGTCGAATAGAAAGTGTTTGTGCAGTTCATGAACTGTTCAACCTCCTCGTGGGAGCAGGAGGTAGTGCTGATACAGTCATCAATGTAGCAGAGGTAAAGGTGGGGAATGGTGCCGGTGTAGCTGCGAGGATGGACTGTTCCATGTACCCGATGAAGACGCAGGCATAGCTGGAACCCATGCAGGTGCCCATGGCTACCCCTTTGGTCCGGAGGTAGTAGGAGGATTCCTTCCCTTGGGAAGTAGGACATTTTCTTTCCCTTGTTCATAGGATGTGGCTGTCACTGGCTAGGTCAGCGTGCATTGTTCATCCCTAATTGCCACGGAGAAGATAGTGTGATCAGATTTTTTGAACTGCTCCTCCTTGGCATTTAGAAACATCCAGTGATGTTAGCAAGGGGATTCCCCAGCAACAATGGTAGAGGATGCAATCCTACAGGGTCACATTGACGTGGGCTATGGCAAGACCTGGGGGCAGAATCAAATGATAAATCCATCAAGTTTCATCTCCACAATGAGAACATCTTATTCTGTCTTTTGTTTTTCACAAGCTTTGTGACAGGTGGTGGGGTTGTGTCCTCTTGTGTAGTTAAACAGAATGTGCATCATATGGCATGCCGCGCACAACTGGACTGGACAATGAAGTGATGTTAAGGAACTAAACGCAAATATTCTTCCAAAAGGAGGACGAGGACATTGTGGAGGTGGAAGTTGTCACTGTCCATGACAGAACTGAGCTGTCTTGGGCACTAATGGCCAAACGGAACATCTTTGATTACAGCTTCCAATACAAGTGAGCTGAGTGCAGCAGATGATCATGGACGGTGGAGTGTCATAACACTGAAATCTGGTTTGCCTTGCTGGGCAAACTTCAACTTCTATTGATTTAATTTGTGTTTGCTTTTGCTTTCTATAAATAGATGTTCATGTTTGCATTTGTCCAATTACTTGCCTTCGTGTGTCATTACCCCATTTGACAATGATAAGCTGTGGGTCTTTAGTGGACACTGGTGACAGGCAGTGCTAACAGGGGTTCTGTTTACTCTAAGAGTTAGCCAGTTCAGTGTCTTATACTATATACATGTAAATAAAGGGTGATGTGTTGATGGAATATCAGCCTCTGTATAGTTATTTCAGTGAGTTGTTCTGGGATAGCACATGGTAAGATGAGACTGGAATCAGATGTGATGGGTGCCAAAGATGGTGGATAGAGAATTACTGTTGCAAGTTCGATATGATATAGAGAGAAAACTTGATAGGCCTTGCAACAGATATCCCACCAAAATACTCAAAGCAACCAAGACTCTAGCAAAATAGAAGATTCAGGTCATAGTCAGATGGTTTGTGGCTTGGAGGGAAACTTACAGGTGATGATATTACTCACACATCAGATGCCCTTAATTTTCCATAAATCTGAATTAAAAGCTAAGACCATGTATTGTCTAAGTGGGGATACCAAGGGAGGCAATGGCCTAGTAGTATTATTGCTGGACTATTACTCCAGAGATCCAGATAATGTTCCGGGGATCCAGGTTCAAATCCTGCCATAGGAGATGGTGGAATTTGAATTCAATAAATATCTGGAATTAAGAATCCAATGATGGCAATTAATCCATCATTGATTATTGGAAAAACCCATCTGATTTGCTAATGTCCTTTCGGGAAGGAAACTTCCATCCATCTGATTTGCTAATGTCCTTTAGGGAGGGAAACTGCCATCCTTACTTAGTCAGGCCTACATGTGACTTCAGACCGACAGCAATAGGATTCACTCTTAACTGTTGGATGGGCAATAAATGCTGCAAAGCCAGTGACCCCCTCATCCCACGAATGAATAAAGAATGTCCTGACAAATTTGAACAGAATGAGTTAATTCTACATGATTCTAAATACATTTCAGTGCCATTTGTGACTTACTCTCTTTCTAACATTTTCCAGCTTTGCATTCAATTAAAAGAAAGAGAAAGCTTAAGTACTACATTGCTGGATGAAGAAATCTCCTGCTCAAAGGAAGAGAATAAAAGCTCACCATGCATTCACACTGACAAGCATCCTGTGGCAACCCCTTTGGCAAACAAGCTTGGAATGCAAATCACCCAGGCAGCACTGTCAAGAGTCAGTTCTTCGAAGGGTGTTTCAGACCAGTTTGATGTCACCGTTTGAATAATACTTAATGAATTTTGATGAGAATTGAAAGTGGGATATCTTGTCTATTATGTATATTGTATTACTTCATACCCAAAAGCTTTACTTGAGGGAAAAAAATTCTGATAAAAGCAAAATCAGTATTAGTTAGCTCTGGCCTGCAATATCTCACCAGGGACGTGAGTCTAGCTCATGTCTTTTGTTTCAAAACATTAAAGTATTTTATAGTCCTTAATGCCTTTTATTTTTCTTCAGATATCCAGCTATATTTTGTCAACTTTTGAATCTCTCATTTAGGTGGTTCAATTGAGAAGCAATGGGAAAGACATGCAATGAATACTAAAGTGAAAAGCGATTCTGCTTTAAAATAATATTAACTCCCCTTTACACAACAGCAATTCTAAGTCCTTCACATCTGTGTGGAAATAATAATGAAAATTCCTTGGATGCAATTTCAGGCACAAAGGTTCTATCCAAATACATATTCATTCACATAGTGAGTGCATCTGCCATTTACCACCTGTTCTTAATTGAGTTTGAGATTGTAGTGAGCTGCCTTTTTGAGTTGTTGCATCATGTAGATGATATATGTTTCAGCCACATTGTGCAAATGAAGAGCGGGAGTCAATGTTTCAGATGGTGGATATGCCAATCGAGCAGCCTACTGTGTTTTGGATCGTTTCATGCTTCTTGAGTGTTGTTTGGAGCTCCACTCAATCAAGCAAGTGGAGAATATTCCACCACACTCCTAACTTGCTAATTTGTCCTTTGAATATGAGGAAAGGCTTTGGGAATCAGGAGATTAATCACTTGCAGCAGAATATCCAGCTTCTGATTTGTTATTGTAGTTATAGAATTTATGTGGCAGGCCATCTAATTTTCTCATTCAATGTTAGCCCCCATGATGTTGACTGGAGGTATCTAATGATAATAATGTCCTTGAATGTCAAACAATGTCAATTTAATTCTCTGTTCTTGTAAATGATTATCATCTATCATGAATCTTACTTTCCACTGTTTTTTCCAATCAACCTGTTCCGAGGTATAATTACACACTTCTGGAATAAGTGAGACTTAGAATCATAGAATCCCTACAGTGTGGAAGCAGGCCATTTGGTCCATTTGGTCCACACTAACCTTCTGAAAAGCAGCCCACCCTATCCCTGCATTTACCATTGCTAATCCTCCTAGCCTATACATCCCTGGACACTATAGGCAATTTAGCACAGCCAACCCACCTAATGTGCACATCTGTAGTCTGTGGGAAAAAAACAGAACACGTGGAGGAAACCCACACAGACAAGGAGGGAACTCCAGACAGACAATTGCCTGAAGAATTGAACCTGGGTCCCTGGCACTGTGAGGCAGCAGCCCTAACCACTGAGCCACCATGCCACCTCTTGACTTCAACCCAGGCCACCTGGTCTGGGGTAGGGCATCTGTGCCGCAAGAGGCCCTACTTCCCATTTATCAGCCCAATCTTCATCTGTGGCTGCATGGGAGATCAGAATGTTCTGACTGATAATTTTCAAGTGGAGCTGGATGTTGTGAAAATCATTGTTTCTAAGCTGGTGATGTCTGGACAATCATTGATGAAGCAGCTGAAGATCTAGAGATCTCACATGACCCTAAGAAGTGCAGTGATATCCTATATCCAAGATAATTGGTCTTGATCAACTACAAGAATCTGTCTATGTAATAGACATGACTACAATGAGTGAAATCTTTGCCCCAAATCCTGTTATTTTCAATTTTACTGTGACACTATGATGCCAAACACAATGTCAAATGTGAATTTGATAATAAAAGTAATCAATTCCACCTCAACTTTAATTCAGTCCTTTTGCCCAAACCTTTACTGATATCTAGAGCTGAGTGGTCCTGAACATGGGAAAGCAGATTCCTCATGAGTGAGATGGGATGGGTCATTGAACAGAGCTATCAGTGCCAATTGCTCAGCTGATGCTCAATTTGGGTTGTTCAAGTACTGCCTGGTTTTGAACTCTTTCCAAACTTTGTTGAGCATAGAAGGGGTGGCATGGTAGCTCAGTGGTTAGCTCTGCTGCCTCACAGCGCCAGGGACCTGGGTTCAATTCCCACCTTGGGCGACTGTCTCTGTGGAGTTTGCGTGGGTTTCCTTCGGGTGCTCCAGTTTCTTCTCACAATCCAATTCACAGGCCAGGTGAATTGGCAAGTTAAATTGCCCATAGTGTTAGGTGCATTAGTCAGGGGTAAATATAGAATAGGGAAATGGGTCTGGGTGGGGTACTCTTCGGATGGTCGGTGTTGGGCCAAAAGGCCTGTTTCCACACTGAAGGGAATCTAATCTAAATCTAAAAAATAGTTGAACTCCAGAGCTGAAGTGAGAGTGTCTGGTCTTAACATTGAGACAACATTTGACCAAGTGTGACAGCACAGGGCCCCAGCAAAACTGGAGTAAATGGGAATCAAGGTTAAACTCTGTCATTAAAGTCATATCTAGCATAATCAAAGGTGACATCACTGTTGGTGGTAATAATCTCAGTGCAGGAACATCAATCTTGGATTGTCACTCTGGACATTATAATCCTTTGAGGTCCAAAATATCTATTGACTGTTCACCTGTTTCCTATTTTGTATTCATGTTGTTATCATCCCTTTTATTTCATGATCTGTAGTTTTCCTCACATGACTGTTGTGTGGCAATGTATCAAGCATGTTCTGAGCTTTTATTGTAAAAATAGATACTATTGATTAAAAAAAACTTCATGTACATACATAAGTACTAAATCGGTTGTGTACTGTCTTGACATATATATATAAATGATCATTGAGATTTTTATGTTCCCTGCAGTTTGAAAACTGAAGGCAGTTTCTACTCAAGCAACAGTTCATGATTTACTTATATTTTGAGGTAAAGGGAGGGGCTGATAACTGAACTGACCCTCATTATTGTTTTGGCAGAAAGACCTTAGTGGTCTTTCCTCACTGTGCCTTAGTAGCAACTGCCCCAAATTTTAAATGTGTCCCTCAGCATATAGTCCTAGACCTTGGAAAGTGCTAGTCTGAGACACCTGGTCAAAGTCAACTTTTTGCACAGGAAAGACCAATAAATATGGGTAAAGAAAAGAACATCTTTCACTGATTTGAATTAGAATTCCTTCAGTGTGGAAACAGGCCCTTTGGCCCAACAAGTCCACACCACCCCTCTGAAGAGTATCCCACCAGATCCATTACCATACATTTCCCCTGACTAATGCACCTAACCTATACATCCCTGAACACTGGACAATTTAACATGGCCAATTCACCTAACCTGCACATTTTTGGACCATGGAAGGAAACCAGAGCACCCAGGGGAGACCCACACAGACATAGGGAATACATGCAAACTCCACACAGACAGTCACCCGAGGCTGGAATCAAACCTGGGTCTCTGGCGCTGTGAGGCAGCAATGCAAACCACTGAGCCACCGGCCACACCACGCACCATTTGCTGATCTTCTAGCTGCAGTCAATGCTTGGCTTAGTGTGTGGCCAGGGAAAGAGACCGTAGAGCACAGAGTACCGCGTCACAGAGCTGATCGGGATGACCCTTGATAAAAATGATTGCATCTCTCTCCAGATGTCCTTAGCAAAGTCATAGTCTAGAAGGAAATGTGTGACAGTTTCTTCTCCCCGACAGCCACTTCAGGGGCATCATGCATGGCACAGAGAGTCTGGATTTATGTTAAGAATATGTTAAATGCCCTTCTCCCCATCAAGTGAGAACTACAGATGCTGGAAATTCAGAGTCTATAAAACGTAGAGCTGGAAAAAGCACATCAGGTGAAGCAGATGGAAGGTCCCGACCTGAAACTTTGACTCTTGTGCTCTTCTGATGTTTCTTGCCCTGCTGTGCTTTTTCTAGCTCCACAGTTTATCGACCCTTCTCACCACCAGACAAGGTACATCTTGGTCATGTGCAAAGGTTCTGTTGATGTGGTGTTCTGCAAAATGGCTTTGACAGCCTGCTCAGGGAACCACCTGACAGCACCAACTGTCTTCTTTCCCTGCAGAGTTTCAAGGACACCATGCACTGACCACTACTTGATGGATTTGTGATCAAAGGTGTTTTTTTTTAAACTAATTTTTCCGGATGAAGGCCATGTGATGTGGAATGGTCCAACTACTTGAAGTGTTCTACAGCACCGAGGCCATGCCAATCCTTTGCAACAGTGGGGACAGGTGAAAATCAGTACGAAGTGACACCTTGTGTTTGTGTACCAAGGGTCCATGCGCAGCTTGATGAAGCCGCATAACAAGGTAGCCATCAGGATGTGGGCAGCATTGAGTACATTCTTCCTCCCCCTTATATAAAGCTTTGTACATTGTGTCCCTGAAGACACAATCCATCTTTGACTTCCAGATGAAAAGGAAGATAGCCCAGATGATTGCAGTGCCGCAGGCTCACAGAATATATTAGGCCTGCATCACATAAAACAGCATGCAGAATATCTCATACCTCTGGAATAGGTTTTTTTTCCCTCCAATGAAGTGGGATTGGTGTTCCCAAAAGCCCACTTTCTGCCTCACCTTGGTGATGTACACTTCGTTACGCCCCGATCCATTTGAACCTTATATCCAGCACCTTCAGAAAATCTGACCTGACAGTGAAAAGGGAAAAGGATAAGTCAATCTAGTCCCAGAGAATGTGGCTTCACTCTTACCTCAATTTATCTTGACTCCTAAGGTCAGTTTAAACAGGTCACAGATGCTCATGAGTTTGCACACGGACAGTGGATCCGAGCAGAAAATGATGATGTTGTCCATGTAGAGGGAGGCTTTGGCCTGCAGGCCTCTACTGCTTGGAATAGTCACCCCTCTTAAGCTCACATCCTTCCTGATGGCCTCAGCTAAAGGCTCTATATAACACAAACAAGGCAGGAGGGAATGGGCAGCTCAGCCTGATTCCAGATCTGATTGGTAAGCTTCCTGATACACGCCCATTGAGTGAGGCTGCACAGTTGATTTGGTGTAAAGCAGTTGAACCCAGTTGCAGACTCCCTCTCCGAAGCCCATTTTGGACAGCACATCCCTCAGATGGGTCTGCAATATCTTGTCAAAGCATGGTGAGACAGTGTCCAACCCCTATCTTGCACAAAGGCAATTGTATCTCTGAGAACCGCAAGGTCTGGCCGGGGTGAATCACCAATCCTACAGTGGAATTGACCTGACTGGCAATGACCTTTAACAGGATTTTGTAATTCACTTTCAACAATTCATATTTGGCTCTACTCTACTTCTCCTGTTACCACTCTTTTAGTACTTATGTGTTTATTAGAACTTTGGGATTTCCCTTTTCCCCTTTGCTTGTTTTCTTTGCTATTTCAACATGGCTCTGAATGTTCAACCTTTCTCTTAGTTCACAACTTATTTTCCATTTGACATTTGTCATAAGCATAGTCTTCTGTCTGTATCTTAATTTCTGTGCAAAGTTAACACCTCATTTTTAGATATGCCATGTGCTATTTCTGGTATGGCCTACTGCACTCGTGACTGAAGTAGATTGATTGTGAGTGAAGTAGTTGGCTGGTCTGGTAGTTATTGTAAATAAAAAATAGTCCCACCTTGAGATTACACATTGTATTTGAATGTAATTCTGGCACTTCTGATGACCTATAGCACCTCATGCATGTTCAAATCTCAGATGCTAGAAATATTCTGAATTTATTTAATTTGGCCACTTAGCGTTATACAACAGGACCATTGCCTTAGGGTAAACATGAGGTTTTGTTTCTATAACATTTCCAATCAATAAAAAGTCATAATGCATCTGTAACTTTTGATTGATGAAAAAGAGGCCTAATACATTTCTCTGACTTTCTGCAATGGGATATATGTCTATCCAGATGTACCTTTTCAGAGCTGCAAGCTTCATCAGGAGTGTGAAATGAGCAAATCATCCTTGGGACTGTAGATTTATTTCACACCCAAATACAATCTGTGTTCTTGCCAAGTAACAAGAGGAAATACAAGGGAAGTAGGTAGTGATCAGTTTGACCATCCTTGCCCTGTTTGAGCACTAACATGAGATTTCATGAAATCCAGAGCCACCTTGAAGAACTCCCAAGACTCACTTCCATCTGTATACCACTATACTTGATTGATTGATTGATTGTCACATGTACTGAAGTACGATGAAAAGCTTTGTTTACAATCAGTACAAGCAGATCATAGTAAGCAAAGATGAATAGATCAAAAAGACTTCGACAGAGGCACACTGGTTATATTGCACAGGGCGTGCACTAGGCGAGATCAGCGTTAGCAAGATCAACATTATTTGCAGTTAGACAGTCCATTCATCAGTTTAATAATAGCCAGGAAGAAACTGTTCTTAAACCTGCTGGTGTATGTGTTAGGCTTCTGTATCTTCTGCCTAAAGGAAGAGGTTGTAGGAGATCACTATCGGGGTGCAATGGGTCTTTGACGATATTGGGAGCCATTCCGCGGCAGCAAGTCATCCAAATGGAGCCATGGATGGAAAGTTGGCTTCTGTGGTGCACACACCACCTCTGTAGAGTCCTGGGCGGAGCAGTAGTCATTCCAGATCATTATGCACTTGGAAAGTTTGCTCTCACCAGTGCATCTGAAGAGGTTGGAGAGCCAAATTTCCTGAGTTGCCTGAGGAAGAAGAGGCATTGTAGCTGCCACCTCTGGTGGTTCTATCCTTCTGCTGAGACAGAATATGCAGAAATGATGATGGAAGCGCATAGGGCGACAGGTTGAAAGATAAAAGCAGGGAATCCCAACAATGCAGGCAGAGGCCATTTGGCCCATCTAGTCTGCACCAACCAAGGAATATCTCACCTGAACCCAGTCCCCCATTCATCTCCATAACATCATGTTTACCACAGCTAACAAACAGAGAAATTGCTGGAATAGCTCAGCAAGTCTAGCAGTATCTGTGGAGAGAAATCAGTTAACATTTCGTGTCTAATGCTAGCTGCCATCAGTTCTGAGGAAGGGTCACTGGACCCAAAATGTTAACTCTGATTTCTCTCCACAGATACTGCCAGACCTGTTGGGCTTTTCCAGCAATTTCTGTGTTTGTTTCTGATTTCCAGCATCCATACTTCTTTCAGGTTTTATTTACCAAGGGCAAGCCACCTAACTTGCACATCTTTGGACTGTGAGGGGATACCAGAGTATCCAACAGAGACACATACAGACCCAGAGAGAACATGTAAACTCCACCTAATCAGTCACCAAAGTCTGGAATTGAACCAGGGACCTTGGAGCTGTGAAGCTGCAGTGCTACCCACTGAGCCACCATTCATTATAGTACCATCCTGTGAGTATGGCTATATTAGGTTGTTGCTTGTTCAATCTTTAAAACATCTCTCCCAATTTTACAAAAACCCTTAAGTACTGCTGAGGAGTTATTTTGGATGGACATTATGCTCTACCCCACTGTCTAGATGATTCTTTTTGTTTTATTCTTATTACAGTTTTGGTAGCATTTTCATCTAACTGAATATGCGGCAGGGTGTTTAGAGTGAACTACAGTGGAGTTGCGTGTCTAAAAGCAGATGCTGGCCAGTCATGTTGTAGAGCTCTGTTGTCTCAGCATTTGTACTATTTGACCAAAGGTAAACTTAAGTCATGAGTTTAATAAACATTTGATCACCATTGATTGATCCATTTTGAGTTCTCTTCAATGTTATCACTCATCATTTGATTGCCATTGGTTTTCCTCAGTAGTTTTTTTATATATTAGATTCCCTACAGTGTGAAAACAAGTCCACACCAACCCTCTGAAGAGTAACCCATCCAGACCCATTTCACTCTGACTAATGCACGTAACACTATGGGCAATTCACCCAACCTGCACATCTTTGGACTGTGGGAGGATGCTGGAGCACCCGGAGGAAACCCACGTAGATACGGGGAAGAATGTGCACGCAGATAGTAACCCTAGGCTGGAATCAAACCTGGGACCCTGGTGCTGTGAGGCAGCAGTGCTAACTAATGAGCCACCGAGCCACCGCAGTGACTTGGAAAGGAACTGGGGAAAAATCAAAGTTGGAATTTCATACACCATTGTGTTTTGCATGGAATAATAACATTACTTCAGCTTATTCACTTTACTTGAGCTTTGTAAAGAGTCAATGAAACAGGTAAGACCAGTTAACCTCACATTCAACTTCACCTTTAAATATCTAGCTTGAAACCCTTTCACCTTGAAATGTTCAAGTTATATTTGCACCCATCACATGCTGTACAACAGGATATCAATCTATTAATCTTTTTGTCTCACATCCATGAAGAATCATTGGCCCTGACTTCAGAACCCCCATTTCCTCATTATCCTTCCATAAATCCTTGATTCCTCTCCTTTCAATGGTCCAACTCTATGCTGGTCCAATTTCCTGACCTTGCCTGACCAAATCATAAGACCAAATAACCATAAGACAGAGGAGCAGAATTAGGCCATTCAGCCCATTGAGTCTGCTGTGCCATTCAATCATGGCTGATAAGTTTCTCACCTGTCTTCTCCTGCTTTCTCCCTGTAACTCTTGATCCCCTTGATATTCAAGAACCTATCTATCTCAGTCTTAAATATACTCAATGACCTGGCCTCCACAGCCTTCTGTGGAAATGAATTTCATAGGCTTTACTCTAAGGCTGTGCTCTCAGGTCCTAGTCTCCCCAAACGATGGAAACATCTTCCCAATATCTATTCTGTCCAGGCCATTCAGTATTCTGTATGTTTCAGTTAGATTCCCCCCTCATCCTTCTCACCTCCATCGAGTGTAGTCCCAGAGTCCTCAAATGTTCGTCATATTATAAGTTTTTCATTCCTGGGACCATTCTTGTAAATCTCCTCTGAACACACTCCAGGGCCAGTACATGCTTCCTGAGATATAGGGCCCAAAACTGCACGCAATACCAAAATGCAGGCCCTCACACTTTCCTAAATTGTACTCCATCTGCCACTTCTCTGCCCACTCTCCTAACCTGCCCACATTCCTCTGCAGCCTTCCCATCTCCTCAATGCTACCTGTCCCTCTACCTATCTTTGTATCATCTATAAACTTACTCAGTTCCTTTATCCAGATAATTAATATATAAAGTGAAAAGTTGTGGTCCCAACACTGAGTCTTGCAGAACACTACTTATCATCGGCTGCCATCCTGAGAAGGACCCTTTTCTTTCCACTCTCTACTTTCTGCCAGACAGCCAAGTTTCTACCCTTGCTAGCACCTTGCTTCAAACACCATGGGCCCTTATTTTACTCAGTAGCCTCCTGTGCAGCACCTTGTCAAAGGCCTTCTTGAAGTCCAGGTAGATAACATCCACTGGCTATCCTTGGTCTAACCTGCTTGTTGCTTCCTCAAAGATTTCTAGCAGATTTGTCAGATATGACCTCCCCTTGATGAAACCATACTGACTTTGCCCTATTTTACCAAACACTTTCAAGTATTCAGAAATCTCATCCTTCACAATGGATTCCAGGATATTATCCACTACCGAAGTTAGACTGATTGGTCTGTAATTTTCCACCTTTTGCCTTATTCCCTTTTTAAACAGGAGTGTAGCAAGTTTCCAGTCCTCTGGGACCCTCTCTGATTCTAGCGATTCCTAAAAGATCACCATTAATGCCTCTACTATCTCTTCAGCTATCTTGCTTAGAAATCTGGGGTGTAGTCCCTCTGGTTCAGATGATTTATCCACCTTCAGGCCATTCACTTTTCCAGCACCTTCTCCTTGGTGATGGCTACTATACTCAGCTTTGCCCCCTCCCTCTCTTGAATTTTTGGAACATTACTTGTGCCTTCCGCTGTGAAGACTGATGCAAAATAATTATTCAGTTCCACAGCCATTTCTTTGTTTGCCATAACTATCTCACCAGCGTCATTTTCCAGTGGGCCAATGTCTACATTTGCCTCTCTTTTGCTCTTTATACATCTGAAGAAACTCTTACAGTCTTCCTTTCTATTACTGGCTAGCTTACCCTCATATTTAATGTTCTCCTTCCCGATTTCTTTTTTTATTGGTCTCTGTTGGTCTTTGTAAGCTTCCCAATCCTCTGGTTTCCTACTGCACTTCGCCACATTATATGTTTTGTCTTTTGTTTATATGCTATGTCTAGTCAGCCATGGTTGCCTCATCCTCCCTGTACCATGCTTCTTTTCCTTCAGGATGAATCTCTGCTGTATCTCCTGAATTACTCCCAGAAACCCCTGTCATTGCTGTTCCACTGTCTTTCTTGCTAGGCTCCTGTCCCTGTCAATTCTACCCAGCTCTTCCCTCATGCCTCTGTAGTTGCCTTTATTCATCTGTAATACTGTCACCTCTGATTCTATCATCTCCCTTTCATATTGCAGAATAAATTTAATAATATTATAATCACTTCCTTCTCAGAGTTCCTTTACCTTAAGCTCCCTTATCAAATCTGCCTCATTGCACAACATTAAATCCAGTATTGGTTGTTCTCTGGAAGGCTCCACCACAGGCTGCTCCAAAACATCATTTCATAGACATTCCACAAATTCCTTTCCTTGCAATCCACTACCAACTCTATTTTCCCAGTCCATCTCCATATTGAAATGATCACTGTAACCTTGCCTTTTCTATCTCCTGGTGTTTCTTGCATCCTAGCCCCTGATATCTATTTGTAGGCCTCCCTGATTAATCCCACCCATCCACTCACTCAATCTTCCTCAATCAGACCACTAATCAAACATCAAACTTGCACTCACATAGCATCCTCCAGAGCAGCCTCCATTTGTCATGGTTCTTCCATCCAATTTTTAATACATGAGTAATTACAATGCACAGGCTCGGTGTCGATGTTAGCAAGTTCTCCCCCAATATGGGACAGCATGGTGGATCAGCGGTTAGGACTGCTGCCTCACCATGCCAGGGACCAGATTCGATTCTAGCCTTGGGCAACTGTCTGTATGGAGTTTGCACGTTCTCCCCATGTCTGTGTGGGTTTCCTCTGGTGCTCCAGCTTTCTGCCATAGTCCAAGGATGTGCAGGTTACATGGATTGGCCATGCTAAATTGCCCATAGTGTCAGGGATCCACTATGTGGATTAGCCATGGGAAATGCAGGGTTACAGAGATAGGGTAGGAAGGGTCTGGGTTGGAAGCTCTTTAGAGGGTCACTGTGGACTTGATGGACTAAATGACCAGTTTCCACACTGAAGGGATTCTATGATGATTGTATGAATATATTTGTGACAGTTAAGCTCCATCACAGTAGCTGTGCCTGCTAATGCAAAGGGATTAAGAATGTTTTGTTTTGCAGCATGTACAAGTGTAAATTTCATCCTGACAATGCTAATAGGATTACCCTGGAGTTATGTTGCTGTCCCTAGGTGTTTGAAAAACAAGGTCTGGATTGTGCCTCAAACAGGGAAAATTTTCTCATCAGCATTTTTACTTTATTGTGTTGCATCCTTGCAAGGGATGTGAATCCAGTTTAATTTCTATGCCATGTGCATTCATCTGTCTTGGCACTTCATGAGATGTTCGCAAAATCTCTCCTAAACTGGAATCAAAAAAATTGCCCACAGTCTATAATGCAAAGAAACTCTAGGCCTAGAGTTTAAAGAATATAAGTTAACATTGTTGCTAAAACAAAACAGCAATTTAAAACAAATACATTTATTATTCATTCACTAGTAATGAAATCTTAATTAATTTGAATTCAATTACTGTGAGTATTAATGAAGAGCAGTAAAGTCTACCAGTATTACAAGTTGCAGCATAAAAGATTTGTGCAAATTGTATGGGTTCCCAAGCCCTTTGAAAAAACCCTTTTGATTTATGGGTAGGGAGGTTATGTAGGACATGAATGTCACCTCTCAATCATTCCATTATGAACCCATTGAAATATGACTGTCACAGCTACAGCTGTAGATTATCCTGTGGTCAAGCTCAATGTCTATAGTCTGTTGTTTCTGTACAAAATTTCTACATTTTCACAATGCTGCAGAGAGAGGCAGACATTTTGAGGCATCTTTTCAGTCTTTTGCTTTCCTCAGCAGCACTCATATCTCCCAATGATGCCGCCAGTTAACCATAACTTTGGCTCACTGATTATATTTCCCATCCCTGAAACCTACCTGTCCCTAAATGAACAATGAACATAGAGGTAAATAGCCAATTCCTATAAATATCTCAAAAATATCAGCCAGTTGATATCACCAGATTGGGAACCTTTCTTTGCTCCTGATGGCAGAAAGATTTCAACAATGATATTGCTTTACCCAGTAAGAGTATTTGTCATTTAATCTTTTAAAATATTATAATTCCATCAATTTTAAAGAATTGATGTTAAAATTGCAAAAAACGCTCCTATCTCATTAAATTCTTCAATGGCCATCTGAATTCAGTTAGATTTCTGAGAGAATTCCATGACACATATTTTGTGTTCCATGTTGTTAGCTGGTTTATTTAAAATATTGGAGCAAATTACTGCAGATGCTGGCATCTGTACTGAAAACAAAAAGTGCTAGCAATCACAGCAGATTAGGCTAAAATAATTAAGATGCAATATTCACAGATTAAACTAAAAACCTTTTACAACAAAAATCAAATAACATGATTGTTAATAACTGCAGTCTATCTTAAAGAGTTAATTATCGGAAAAGATATTAACAGTACAATGTACAAATACTTACATTTTATATTAAACTTCTTAATTCAACTTAATCTTCCTCCACTCTAATAAACTCGAATTTGATATTTAACCAAAATCAGAAATTAATACCTGGTCTGAGTATTAATCCAATGAGTCATATGAAGACTGGGACTTTTTTGTTTAACTTCTGTCAAGGTTTTCTCTTTAATTCTCTTCCAATCTTCCCTTCATTGTAAACCGCCAGTTGAAAATAGGCATCACAAACATCTTAAGCATAGCATTCATAGATCAAGCACTCTAGATTCCAGTATCCTATAACATTATAATCTTGCATCTAAAACTCTCTTTCTTTCTTCAGCTTGGCTAAGCCTAGAAATTAAATTTACTATTAGGAATTTATCAGTGCCCAAGAGTTTTAAACTCCTTGAGCCAGCACACAGAATTTCAAACAAATACTGCTGGAAAGAAATCTGCTTGAAGTAAAACCAAAGGCATAATCTGTTCATTTCTATAATTAATTTCTTGTTCACAATTTGTCTACTGCTTATCTCAAAACTTATACCTTTCACCACAGCATGCACCTCACTTCCCCAGAAACTGTACACAACGCAATTCCACATGATCTTCAAATTATAACAACTCTCCAAGTACTTTTAGCTACAAAGCAGCATCAAAAATGCATTTTCCAATTTATTGTTCAAAAAGAAAAAAAACGTGAACATTACAGCATTCTCTATGCTGTAACATTGCACTCTTTGATGTCAGCTGCTGTAAAATTGACTAAAGGTAGAGGTCACTATGCCTTATTAATGACGAACTCAAGTTTAATTAATAAACCTAAAATGAAGTCTACCTTGGATTGAATGAATTGAACTCTACAGCTAATTCTTCAATTAATGCTTCTATAAAGCAATATTCTGAGTCCAATGGTGCAACTTCATTAAACCGATCCTTGTGTCTGATGAACTGTACCATTAATCCTATCATTTAATCACCTGGGTCAGAAAGTTTTCTCATCTTCCTAAAGATAAGTCATACAGAAAGAACAGGTAAATGCTGCTGAATACCATATTGTGCTGAGCAGAACGTATTTGACACATTGATACCTAGCTTGTCAGCCCAGTCTGTTACAGCTGCATTATTCTGCCTTGTATGCATATGAATGGATGCAATTAAATACGAACACTTGAAGGAGATAAAGGGTATTGTGTAAAAGTAAGAAGTCAATAACTGTCGAGATATGTGAATTGCAAAGCTCTTTTATGTTAAAGAAAGAATAATTGGAATGGGCTCTTGCAATCTTCATTCGTGTGCTTAATAATTAGAGTGATATTACTGCTGAAGAATGGAATGTGCACCAGGTCTGGATAAGCTTCTAGGATAATTTCATTTATGAAGGCTGCAATAAAGTCATCTAAAATTGATATCGTATTTCTTATACCAAGGCAAAACTGCCCAATTATACCTCAAAAATGTGTCTTAAAACTTTAGTAAATCATTGCTTTGAACTTTCTATAGCAATGGCATGGTGGCTTAGTGGTTAGCACTGCTGCCTCACAGCACCAGGGTCCCACATTTGATTCCAGCCTTGGGTGAATGTCTGTGTGCAGTGGGTGTGCTCCGGTTTCCTCCCACAGTCCAAGATGTGTAAGTCAGGTGAATTGGCCATGTTAAATTGCTCATAGTGTTAGGATGCATTAGTCAGAGGGGAAACGAGTCTGGGTGGGTTACTCTTCGGAGGGTTGGTGTGGACTAGTTGGTCCGAAGGGCCTGTTTCCACACTGTAGGGAATCTAATCAAATCAAATAGACTTATGTTTTTACGATGATCTGGTTGTGAAAGGAATACAACAAAGATTTACTGGACTGATCACTGGGATGGTAACAATGACTAATAAAGGAAGACTAATTCCGTTAGGATTATATTCACTGGAATTTAGAGGAATGTGGGGGATCACATAAAAAACTATAAAATTTTAACAGGACTGGACAAGGTAAACTCAGGAAAAATATTCTCAATGATCGAGGAGTCCTGAGACTGTGTCACAGTCTAAGGTTAAAGGATAGGCCATTTAAGACTGAAATGAGGATAAATTTCTTTAGCCAGAGAGTGGTGAACATGTTAAATTCTTTGTCACAGAAAATGGTTGAGGCTAAAACATTGAAGGTTTTCAAGAAGGAGATAGAAAGGGTTCTTTGAGCTGAAGTGATTAAAGAATAGGGATAGAACTGGGAGCAGGGTACTAAACTGGATGATAATATTGAGTGGCAGAATAGATTAAATGATTAAATGGCCTACATGTTTTCTATGTTTCTGTTATTAGTACTGCAAATTTAAAATGAATTAAAATTACATTTGCACTGCAGATGAATATGTAACAGGAACTGGTGGTTTTTGACAAAATCATTTCACACATTCTTCTTGAAGTTATCAGATAAAGACTTTAATCTTCCTTATTTTAGACTCAACTTTCACAAGGAAGAGCATGATATCGAGGATATCTTGTCCAGTCTTTTAGTCATCATTGGAATCAGGGGATGATTATTTGTCTGATTTCCTTCCAAAAGACTTTATGATATAGCGAGAAATTGCAAATAAAGGCACACTTCATGGTATGTTAATGAGATTGTTTACACACATACAGCTGGAAAGAACTTTAACTGATTTTTCACTACTAATTATTTTATATTCTCCAGAGAGTGGAACTAAATGTTTTATATTCTCCAGAGAGTGGAACTAAATGATTTTTCATGACAAATGCTGTTGCTTTCATTCATGCAGTATCACCTTTTCTTCATTCATTCACAGGATGTGATCATCAATGGCTGGGCTAGAATTTATTGCTTATTCCTAATTGCCCAGAGGGCAGTTAAGAATCAACTGCATTGAATTCATACGTATGAGCCTAGACTGACAAAAGTTTTAAAATAAACAGGCAAAACCCTGTCTTACAATATGCACCATGAATTGATATTGATGATATCAGATATATCCAGAACCCAGAATCCAGAGTGGATTGGAACAAGGTCAGCCAGGTGGTCCTGATAGAATATGAGTTCCCTGATTGGGATTGTTAATCAGGTCAAACTGGGGAGTGCTGCCTGACAGATATAAAGAGAATTGTCACCTGCACTCACATAACATGAGTGCTGGGGAAAAATAAGCACTACCACAGTTAGGCGGTAGTGTGAGGTAGTGTGGGGGTAATTAAAAAAAACAAAAAAGGAGTAAAAAAAAATAAACAGAAGTTAAAAAAAAAAGAATTGTCAGACATTCTGTTCACACTGAGAGCTGACTCAGTGTCAAGGACTCTCTACGTATAAATGAAGTGTGACTCAGTGACGGGATACTGGTCTCTGTGGAGTTATTCCAGTAGCGATAACAGAAAGACACACTCCTGAAGAAATTCACTCACAACAGTCATCTTTGAGTTTAGGTAAGCATTTATGGCATCATGCTTTTATTTGAGAAGCTTGACACATTCGATCCTGCCATCAAAGAGTGGACCTAGTACATGGAAATAATGTTTAATCTTTTCAGGGAAAAATGACACTAGGGCAATTGAAAAGTAAGAGTAATTCTACTGAGAGCTTGGGGACCCACGGCGGTTTTGTTATTGGGAGTCTGACTCTCATGAGGCACCAGATACTAAAACCTTTCAAGCGTTGACGGATTTAATTAAGGAATAATATTATCCCAAGGATCCTCTAATTCTGATACACTATTGGTTTATTCGGCAATTTGAGAACCAGGGAGTTCTATATCAGGATTATGATGGGTGGCAGAGGTATGTAACTTTGGTTTCATCTTTAATGAGATGCTGAGAGACCATTTGGTATCTGGGATTAATTATGTAATTGTACAAAAGTGCCTACGAACTGAAGCCCAGTTGGACTTCAAACAGGCAGTACAACTGGCTTTATCATTGGAAAATGTGACAAGTGGAGCCTATGTGTTGTGGGATATTCCTTTGGAAGTGGACACTATCGCCAGGCCAACTGAGCTTATGGAATATCACTTGAATGAAGGCAATTGCACAGCCTCACTCAGGAAATATCCTGAACAAAGGGACTCTAGGTCAGTCCACAGCAAAACCCCAAAATAAAGTCAAGCCTCAGCTAAACAGTTAATATTTTCTTCAGGATCCTAGCTGACAAGCTCATGTAGTTGTGGCTAGTTTTGTTGACTCAAGACAGCAAAAGACCCCCAGTCAACCTTAGTGGTGTAAGAAAACTCATAGGCTGATACCCAGGAGAGTGCACACCCTGGAAAGTCCACCTACAGCTGGTTTGGAACAGATAAATTGCTCAGTAACATTCAAATCAAAACCAATCAAAATAAATGCCTGGTTTAAATGGTCACCCATTCCTAATAGAGGTCCACAGTGGTGCAGCCATTTCAATCTTTAACAATATTTGGTCTGGACTCCAGCCCTTAAGTTTGCTCAAGATCTTGGCTAAACTGAGGACCTATACTAGGGAACCTTTACGGATTATGGGTACAACCTCAGTTCCAGTCTCTTATGAGAAGCAGTTGGTTCAGTTAGCACTGACCTTGATAAATGTCTTGGGTCCAAGCTTGATGTGGCAAAATTGACTGAGAAAGATTCACCTAGATTACATAAACATAAACCGCCTTCTTCCTCTTGACAAGAGATTCAACTTCTTTAGTAAACCACAGTCCCCTCGCTTGACCATTTCCTCCTTGCCTGATTGGTGCATTCTTATCAAAGACACGCAGTAGCAGTTCCTTGAACACACTCCACATTTCAGTTGTACCCAACTCATGCAGTTTCCTTCCCCAATCCTAAATCTTGCTTAATCACATTATAATTGGAGTTCCCCCAGCCAGAACTCTTGCCCTGCTGTATATACCTATCCTTTTCAATTGCTAAAGTAAACATAACCGAATTGTGGTCACCATCACCAAAGTGCTCACATACCTCCAAATCTAACACCTGGCTGACTTCATTACCCAGGATCAAATCCAATGTGGCCCTGTGCCTTGTTGGCCTATTGACATGCTGTGTCAGGAAACCCTCCTGCACATGTTGGACAAAAGCCAACCCATCTAAGGTACTCCAACTATAGCGTTTCCAATCAACATTTGGAAAGTTAAAGTGCCCCATAATAACTACCCTGTTACTTTGGCTCTTAAACCAAATCATCTTTGCAATCCTTTCCTCTACATCTCTGGAAGTTTTTGGAGGCCTACAGAAAATTCCCTACAGGGTGAGCTCTCCTTTCCTGTTTCTAACCTCAGTCCACACTACCTCAGTAGACAAGTCCTTACCAAACATCCTTTCTGCCACGTTATACTGTCCTTGACTAACAATGCCAAAAGGTGCCCTTTTGCCACCTTCTCTTTTCTTACTGAAACATTGAAATCCCAGAACCTGCAACAACAATTCCTTTCCCTGCTCTAACCATGTCTCCAAAATGGCCACAACATCAAAGTCCCAGGTACCAACCCAAGCTGTGAGTTCACCCACCTTATTCCGGGTGCTCCTGGTGTTGACATAGTCACACTTCAAACCACCTTCCTGCCTGCTAATACACTCCTGCGACCTTGAAACCTTATTCATTACCTCACTACTGTCAACCTTCTGTACACTGGAGCTACAATTCAGGTTCCTATTCCCCTGCTGAATCAGTTTAAATCCTCCCAAAGAGCATTTGCAAACTTCCAGGATATTAGTACCTCTCTGGTTCAAGTGTAGGTTCAAGGTTTGTAGAGACCCCACCTACCCCAGAATAAGCTCCAACTATCCAGGTGTCTGAATCCCTCCCTCCTGCACCATCCCTCTAGCCACGTGTTCAACTGCTCTCTCTCTCTCTCTATTCCTTGTCTCACTAGCACATGGCATGGGTAACAAACCAGATATAACTTTCCTGATGAAGGGCTTATGCCCAAAATGTCGATTCTTTTGCTCCTTGGATGATGCCTGACCTGCTGTGCTTTTCCAGCAACACACTCTTGACTCTGATCTCCAACATCTGCAGTCCTCACTTACTCCTAGATATAACAATTCTGTTAGTTTTAGCTCTAAACTTCCACCCTAGCTTCTTGAATTCCTGCGTTACATCCCATCCCTTTTCCTACCAATGTCGTTAGTACCTATGTGGACCATGACTTGGTACTGGTCCCCCTTCCCCGCAAGGATCCTGAAAACACTCTCAGAGACATCACAGACCTTGGCAGCTGGGAGGCAAAAGACCAAACGCGAGTCTCACTTGTTCTCACAGAATCTTCTATCTGTATCCCAAACTATGGAGTGCCCTATGATTAATGCTGTACTGCTCTACCCCCTTCCCTGCTGAGCAACAGAGACAGACTCTGTGCCAGAGACCTGCACCCCATGGCTTACCTCTGGTAATTCATCCCCTCCAACAATATCCAAAATGGTATACTTGTTATTGAGGGAACAGCCACAGGGGATCCCTGCACTGACCGCCTATTCCCTTTCTATCCCCTGGCTGTAACCCATCTACATTTTTCCTGTACCTGAGGTGTGCATACCTCATTGTAACTCCTCTCAATTACGCCCTCAGCATCCCGAATGAACCGAAGTTTATCCAGCTCCAGCTCTAGTTCCCTAAAGCAGTTTCCGAGGAACTGGATATGGGTGCACTTCAGACAGATGAAGTCAGTGGGGACACTAGTGGTGGTGACACTTACCTCCCATATTCTACGGGAGGAGCATGCAAAACATCCATACCCACTGTTCTTAATTCCCAAATAGATTATTGAAAACAAAAAAACACTTGTAATCTTATCAAATCAGCGCACAGAACATTTTGTTTTTGGTTAGAGGAGGAGGATGGGTGGGAGACACTACCTAACTAATGTTTTGAGTAAAGCAACCCTCCAAATATATTGCCTCACTTACTCAGCCGTCCCATGTCTGCTCCTGCTCTGAAGAAGCAAATATCACTGCTAAACATCTTCTAGTTTTCACAATGCAGTGTTCAGTCAGGGGGTTGTAATTCACTCTTCGCATGTCCAAGTTCTTTTCCTTTCCTTAGCCACGGGTGATCCTCCTGGTCTGGAACATGTCCAACCTGACATAAAGTGGTGCCATCCCTGTCATAAAGGTGGTCAGCCATCCCTCTTCCTTCTTTTTATTATGGGGTACAAGAGTGATTGTCTGAACGAGGGTCGCTGCCAGATACTGGCTGAACTCCACCAGGGGTTTCCAAAATGAAGATGTTGGTGAAAAGTTGTGTTTGGTGGCCAGGATTAGATGCCGACATAGCTGCATTGTTGGGGCATACCCAGCATGCCAACAAGGACAAAAATTATGACAAGCAGCTCCTCCACATTCATGGGAATAGCTGTGTAAACCCTGGACTCGGTCACACGTCGATTATGCAGGTCCTTTCGTGGGCTCAATGTTCTTAGTCAATATGGATGCCCACTTAAAGTGGTTGAATCTGCATATTGTTTATTCATCAAAAACAGGTTCAATGATAGAAAAACTGCATGCATCTTTTGCAGTACATGGAATCCCAGAAGTGTTGGCCACTGTTAATGGGGCATTGTTACCAGCCGGGAATTTGAATATTTTCTAAAGACGAATGGTATTTGTCATGTAAGGCCAACTCCATACCATCCATCATCCAATGATTGGTAGAAAGAGCAGTCAAAACTTTGAAGGCAGGCTAAAAGAAACAGTGTAGAGTTTCACTACATACCAAACTATCCTGATTTCTGTTTGATTATGGGGCCACCCTTCATGCAACTGCAGGGATGGCACAAGTCCTGTCATGAATCAGTGATGAGCAGATAGAGCAGCTGTTCTGCAGGTAGAGACATCCCATTATTTCAAATTGTCAGTTGTGGCAACACACCAAGGTCTGGTTTAATGACAATTGTAAGGGAACCTTGAGAAAGGCTGTGGGGATGCCACTGGGGACACTGATCGTAATGCCAAATCAAAGTGGGTTACAAGTCTTCAAGATGAAAAATGCCAACACTACCTGAGAGGAAGTATGGTTAGAATATGCCAAGCCCCTTCTAAGCTATTAAGAAAGAGGGAAGGCTCATGGTTAGCACTCTGGATAAGTGTCAGCAGAGAAAACAAGCAATTGTATGCCCCTATCCTATAATTCAAATGTGTGGTTTTCAGATAAATGGCATTCTAAATTGTACTGTAGAGACTTGGACCCTGAATACAGACATCAACAGAGTGGCGTGTAGGGGAAAAGGATTACGCTGTATGATAACTTCTCCAAAGCACTACCAGTATGGGACCTTCACACGTAATTACCAAAGCATCACTTTTTGTATTGAATGATACATACCAGCCAGGGTAGGCCTAATCGAGCTCACAGACACCCGCAGGCAGAATAAGATCTTTGCCAATGCCAATGATGAACTCAAATAAACTTTAGGGGATCATTGGAACAAGTACAACATTAGCATTGAACTCCTGCCAGAAAAGTTACAGCAGGTCTGGACACAATGGTAAATGCACATGAATGTTTTGCTACTTTTATTCGGCAGAAAGAACAAATTCAGAAGGATATTGAGAAATTCAAAGTGACTTCTGGGATGACTTCTGGGACTGGGGCTTAAATGTGCAAATACATCCTTGGGTACATTTCCTATTACAACTGACTGTTGCTCATCCTGTTTATTTTGACCGATTTCACCATCCTCAGGGTTAATTTTATCTGCTGGAAGAAGAACTCATCCGTAAACTAACTATTGACCATATGCACTGACAGAAGGTGCCAAGAAATTAATGAATCCAGACTGCATTGTGAAAAGACTATGTAACTTACATGTGTAATATAAATTTTATTCTGTTGAGTGCTGCTAATCACCAAAGAGGCTTGAGAGTCAGGCAATGCATGTGTATAGTGGCTAATTCTCAATTTATGCATTAAGTTTAAAGGAAAATATGATATTGCATCTGGTATTGTTGTCCATATACAATGGGGAACACAGATATTTAGGGAGTTAGGTTAGCCATCTCAGACTTGATAGGTTCCTGCTCATGGTCTAAGTCTGTGATTCCATTTTCACTAGAAACTTCAAGGCATCAACAGGAGAGACTGTGGTCAGGTGACCAGCAGGACCAAAACTAGACATTTTCAATTGAAGCCGCAGTTGGAGAAATCAGGTCTGACAGAAGATCAACCAAACTAAATTAAACAGCAGCCAGCAGCTATCACCTCCAGAGAACAATAGAAACCAAGATCAAAGAGTTTACTAAGGTTCAAGGCAAGCCAGTTGTAATCCACCCAAGGGAAATGTCTTGGAAAAATCCCTACCTGAGTATATGTCCCTCCTGTAATGATAATAGTAAAGAGTGTTGGCAAAATTCCAATGGATGATTGAAACGTCATGAGTGACCACATTGGCCAAAGATCACAGAAATGTCTGGAAGATCTGGTGCAAGAGAACATAAAAACCTGGTGAGACAGAGAAGATCTGCCCTGACCAGCATGGGAGAAAGCTACATCCATGTTAGGGAAGAAGGAGATTCTATAAGCCAACTTCAAACACTTGGATCATTGTAAGTAATATATTTTCTCAGACAGATAGAGCTAGATAGACGGTAAATCTTGAGGAAATTTGGAAAATGCTCTCATCGTGTTTTTAATAAGGAGTATATTGTTAATAAAATCAATTTAAACTGCAAACTGAGTTCTGTGTCCCTTTGTCTGCCTCACTGACAAAAGTGCTTGGGGAAAGTATTTTTAATGCATAAACCAGTTGTAGTGTCCAGATCATGGATAACAGCAACAACTGGTTCTTGGTCATTTGTTATATCAGGATCTTGAAGTCTTTGATGTCATGAGACTTTCAATCAAGCTGCCTGACAGTAAACAGGCTAAGCTAAGAACTAGTCCTCACTTAGCAACTAATCCCATGAACTGCTGCTGCAATTGGCAGCCAGAATAAACTTTTAAGACCTGCAAACTAATTCCCATGAAACCTATTTGACAGCCCTTGTTTCACAAATGTTTCACACCAATTACCACACAAATGAATTTTGTTTGGGTTAGATGAAGAGAAGTGAATTGTTTCCCCTCTTTTCAATCAGCCCAGTTTGTCAGGATAAAGATTTTTTTAACACAGGATTTTAACTTTCTCCAACTAAAGTGCAGTTATATCCCTCCTACTAGACAGTGAGGAACCAATCTCAAGGTTTTGTTGAATTATAAAGAACAAGTTTATTATCTGCTAAGCATGAGAATAATTATAGAGATGTGATGATGAACACTTCCCTTTAGAAATTCACACACACAAACTGACATAAGTGCCAGTGCAAAAGGAAGATAAGGAATAAACGGTTCAGAATTTTTTTTTAGCTGCCTTCCTTGTATAAGGATTTAACCTGAAACAATGGTTTTAGTTGATTTCTGGGGCTATAAAGAATAGAGAATAGTGCAGTTGCCTTTTTAAGTTCTTATTTTCCTTGTGTTCTTTTTCCAGCCTGCACTGTCACTGGGCTTCTCTTCACGACAGAGAAATAGCACAGGTCAGGTATTTTCTCAATCTGTTTTAATTCTGATTTGGAGATGCCAGTGTTGGATTGGGATGGTCAAAATTAAAAATCATACAGCACCAGGTTATAGTCCAACAGGTTTATTTGGAAACACTAGCTTTCGAAGTGCTGCTTCTTCATCAGGTGAATGTCACCTGTTAGACTATAACCTGGTATTTTTAACTTTTTTTAAATTCTGCACTCTAAAGTCTATCTCCTCTGCTTGTCCTAGCAAAAACCTTTGGTAAAAGTTGTATTTGTATATTCCAAACAATATGTGAAGATTTTCATCTTCGTGCAAATCAAATAGGAGGAGAGGGGAACCTTCCCATGCTTCCCAAGGAGGCAAACTGTTTCAATTCCCTTGATGTCATGAAATCTGGCCAACTTTTATAGTCAGGTGATCTCTGTGGCATTTTTATGGTAAAACGGTTAAATATTTTATATCATCATTGCAATATTCATACACAGTAAATTAAATCACAAAATTCCCATGAGCATACCTCTGCATACAATGTCAAAAATCACACAACATCAGGTTGCAGTCCAACAGGTTTATTTGGAAGCTCTAGCTTTCGGACCACTGCTCCTTCTTCAGGTAGATGTGTACAACCTTCATCAGGCTGTATACAATAGCAGACACAATTCATTTTACATTGCAAAATTTGGCAACTCGGGATATTTCAATGCATGGAACCTACTGATACTAGAAAAGATTCTCTCTATTATCTAACAGTTTCACTGCACCAGATTCTCTAGCCAACCTCTTGTCAGTCACCATTAATCTCTGCATTCCGGAAGATAGATTCTGCTGCAAAGAGAGGCTGCAGTCCCCAGGCATTGCCATTAAATGAGCCACTTTGTTCCTTACTTTTCTGCTCCCAGATATTTTCTCTTTAAACCTTGGACATTTTTTAAAAAATCGAAGCACAACTTCAAGCCAATAATAAGATCCCAATCGCATGCAATTCGAACCATAGCCTTGTCTGCACTGAGGTCTCACTGGAAGACTGTCTCTTTCAGCCAACTGGCTAAATTCCTAAATAGTTTTTTACATGCATGGACGCTGTTCAGCACAGAAGGATGGCTAGACATTACAAAATACAACGAACTGCCTTTTCTGCTGAAGCTGTAAGCCCATCTTCTCAGCCCTGGTTTTGCTCCAGTTGTAACATTGGAAATGTAAGACAAAGATTATAAAATACATTGCTTTATGTCACATTTGAGGAAAACCTTCTCCTTCATGATTTTCATAAAAAGTTTTTTAAGTGTGAAAGGTTACGTAGTAGCATATTCCCTAATGTGACCCAAATATCAAACAATCAGACTGAATAAGTGTTTCTGTTCAAATTATTGTTTCATATGCATTCTTTTCTCAAGCTGATATAACTTTTTCATGATGATGAGATATGACATGAACAGCAAATAATGAATTTGTAGAAGACAAAACTGATCTGATAGATTTGCCAGGCTGAATTTTGTCATTAAGGTACAATAATAGTTCGGCCAAAGATCAAGTGTGATTACTGGAAACATATGAAGAAACTATTTGTGCTTAATTATCAGGAAATTCTAAGGGCAGTTAGCTTTGTAAAATATTAAGCTTGAAATCTTCTGACAAGTAACTTATAATTACTGGAAAAAGGAAAGACTCCACAATACTGATTATGAAAAGAATGATATCAGGATAGAATTCTAGAGCTTTTAATTTGACTTTTTTCTTCAAAAATTGGAGTGACTATACAAGACAATAAAATTGTAAAAGAAGTAGCAAGAGACAATGATTAAAGCTACGTGGAAGGAAGTTTCTTTCACTGTGTAGAAAACCATTCCAACATTTCTAGAAGAATTTAACAAAACCACTTAAAGATACTTTACATACATTTAGATTAATGTGGTCATAGCGCCTTACAAGCACAGAACTGTTCAACCTGCTGCTTCATGGTCATTTTGCACACAAGCCTCTGTTTATAACATTGCCCAATCAGAAACAATTAAAAATACTTATTTTGCCAGCATTCAAGTGAAATATCCTGGTTGTGACTTTCATTGCCTTACTTTCCATTTTTGGTGTATGAGTGCTAGTTTAACTCTACACCACATGGCATAAATGTGATGCAAGCCATTCATTTTGCTGAGGGTATTTGAACACACACAATGAATGACTGCAATAAGTATGTTGAACTAGCACATTCTGATGCCAATCAGTGTCTAATATTGACTTGAAGCCAACTGTACCATTTTAAACACTCCAGCCTATCTCTCGTTCTTACACAGCTGAATAAACAGTGGAAAGAACCCCAACAATGATCGTCAACTTCATAGATTAATTGTTGCATAACTTTCCTGGCTATGTCTCCAATTGTAGTGTAGAAGAGTTTGGTGGTTTCCAGGGTCATGTTAAGTTGATAACATTTACTGCACATGTTGAAGCACTTTGTCTTTGAATAGATTAGAATCCCTACAATGTGAAAACAGGCCCTTTGGCCCAGCAAGTCCATACCAACCCTCCGAAGAATATCCCATCCAAACACATTCCCCCAGTACTCTATATTTACTCTGGACTAAAGCACCTAAATTACACATCCCTGAACACTAAGAGCAATTTAGCATGATCAATTCACCAAACCTGCACATCTTTCGACTGTGAGAGGAAAATGGAGCACCCAGAGAAAGTCCACACAGACACAGGGAGAATGTGCTAACTCCACACAGGCAGTCATCCGAGACTGGAAATGAACCTGGGTCTCAGCCACTGTGAGACAGCAGTGCTAACCACTGAGCCACCATGCCGCCCCAAGTAGTCAATCATTGTTAGGAATTGGCATGAACAATATGCTCTAAGATTTGAGTGGAAAAACATATATTCCTCATATTGGACTACATAGAGTCACAGAGCCAGAGCACAGAACTAGAGCTTTTGGTCCAACTCACCCCCACCGATAACACATTCCAAGCTGAGCATTTACTATCATTTGGCTCATAAACTCTAAACCTTTCCATCCATATCCCCATAGATGCCATTTAAATGTTGCAATCATATCTGCCTCCAACAGTTCCTTTGGCAACTCATTCCTAACATGCACCACCCTCTGTGTGAAAATGTTACCCATCAGGTCCTTTTTTAAATATGTCGCTTCTCACTTTAAACCTCTGCTCTCTAGTTTTGGAGTCCCCCACTCTTTGTTGTTCACTCTATCCATGCTCCTCATGATTTTATAAACCTCTATATGGTCATCCCTCAGTCTCCAACATTTCTCATGTCCACTTGCTCACTGAGGCTTAGCACCTGCTTTAGCCATAACTGCAATATTACAGCATGGTGGACACCACATTGTTATTAGCCGTGAAAGTAACTATGTCAATGAATGTTAGTGCCTCTGTTTTCTTCAGATAGGAACTAAAAGAAATTTGTTACACATGTAGCTGGTCATCCACTTTGTGCAAGAAAGATTACTGAGCTTTCTAATCTTTGAGAGCTAAATATATTTAGGTCCCTCCTGACATTGAAGTGAATATGTACCTTCCCATGGTGTAGTGTACCACTGACTACACCTGTATCAGACTGCAGCTGTTACATCTCAACCTTGGATGGAGCACAATTGGGTTCCACTCTGGGTTCCACTCTCTCAGCTGGTATATAAACGTTTCAGGCAGATCAATGAAGCAGTAACGATGCATTCACTCTGTGCAGTCTGTTGTATCATGTATATTTAAGCCAGTATGATAAACTAGAAGGTGGTTATTTGGCATCAAGGGCTATCTATAACATGACTCATGATTCCAGTGGGTGACCCATGCACACATGGGCAATGGGTCAATTTCAAAAGCCATAATTCATAGAGTCATAGAGATGTACAGCATGGAAACAGACCCTTCGGTCCAACCCATCCATGCTGACCAGATATCCCAATCCAATCTAGTCCCACCTGCCAGCACCCGGCCCATATCCCTCCAAACCCTTCCTATTCATATACCCATCCAAATGCCTCTTAAATGTTGCAATTATACCAGCCTCCACCACATCCTCTGGCAGCTCATTCCATACACGTACCACCTTCTGCATGAAAAAGTTGCCCCTTAGGTCTTTTATATCTTTCCCCCCTCACCCTAAACCTATGCCCTCTAGTTCTGGACTTCCCGACCCCAGGGAAAAGACTTTGTCTATTTATCCTATCCATGCCCCTCATGATTTTGTAAACCTCTATAAGGTCACTCCTTAGCCTTCGACGCTCCAGGGAAAACAGCACCAGCCTCTCCCTATAGCTCAAATCCTCCAACCCTGGCAACATCCTTGTAAACCTTTTCTGAACCTTTTCAAGTTTCACAACATCTTTCTGATAGAAAGGAGACCAGAATTACACACAATAGTCCAACCACATAAAATGTGATAGATAAAGTCATCAGATCACTTAAAAAGACACTTCCACTGGCCTGAAGCAATCTGGAGAGATCCAGACTGCTCTTTCACCAAGATACAACCAATGCACCAATTATTTGGTGACCAACTGAGAAGGGGAAGCAGGTATTGTTGGGGAAAGATGTCAAAGAGGAGTCTTAAGTCTCATGTTTAGCATCACAATCCCCATCTTTATTCAGAGTGCTTTTACGACATGTGTGGAAGAGGCAGGAGACGACTCTGAATCTGGCTTTCACATGGAGACCAGATGCCCTCTTAAATACGGCTCAGATTGGAAGAAAGGTCAATTTCAGCTGTGGCTTCCCCAGCTGAAAACTATATTTTGATACATTTCATGTTATAATCATTACATGCTACATTGATGTCATTGTTCCATTCCTCTAATTTATAGACCAATCCTGTAAAAATCTGATCAATGATGGACACCTCTATGGACATCCCCAGGTTCACCATGATCTCACAATGTTTATCAGACATGATAATCATCAGGCTTGGGATCTTACAGTATACTCCATTAATTTATATTCTAATGTTAACAGTTATGTTCTTTCTCAGACATTTGCCAGACCAGCTTATCTCTGAGGACTGTTCAAATTCTATTATCATTGTATTCATTGCTTTCCTTATCATCCTATATTTCCTACTCTCCTAATAACCGGAGAAACAAAAAATGCAACTTCCTAATTGCTATACATTTCATGATATCAGTTCTAACATATGGCTAGTTATATGGTTACACCTAATGTTAGAATTCTTCAGCCAATGGTTGTGAGCAGCTTCTGTCACATCTGATCTTGGAGGGTCAGATAAACACTGCCTGACTCATTCTAGTCACATGCTGTCTTCTAAGATGGAATTTACTGATTCTACTCTAAATATTTTTACACTAACTATTTTACTTGATAAGATAACATCTATTCCATTAATAAGAATGAAACTCAATCACTTTCACAGCTCAATGAACTTGTCTGAACTCTTAAGGTTTTGCAAGATATAATCTTGTTTTCCATTTACCTTATCATTTGTCTCTGTTATTGTCGAATCATACTTTTCTTCTAATTTGTGGTAAACTACAAACTTCAAGCTGCCTGTTCCCAGACATCTCTTATCAGACTGTCTCTTACAGATATCTGCAGCTGTGATTTTTACAGAATTCCATGTATATTAATTTGCAAGATTCCTTGTTCTGCCAGTCCCTGTTACATTGATGTATCTTATCCTCAAAGCTACCATTATCAAAACTTATTCTCACTTTCATTCTGAACTTAGCAAGCCCACACTGTTACTGCAGCTAAAAATCTTCTTTGCCATAATAATGCCAACTAAAAATCCACAGGGAGCCACCTTGTGCTACTTCTGGCCATTGGCTGGCTAACAGGTCCTTAACACTAACCCCTTGTGCTTATATTCAATTAATCCAACTATGATTCAAGTAAATGCAACTTCTGCCCATTCACCAACATTCCACCCTTATTTCCACTCTGCTACATATCATCATCATATGGCAAAAATGCAGAAATAAAAGCCACCTTGGGAGTGGCACAGTGGCTCATTGGTTCGCACTATTGCCTCACAGCAACTGGATCCAGGTTCGATTCCAGCCTCAGGTGACTGTATATGTGGAGTTTGCAATTTCTCCCTGTATCTGCATGGGGTTCCTCCCACAGTCCAAAGATATTCAGGTTAGGTGCATTGGCCAAGATAAATGGTGTCCAGGGATGTGCAGGCTGGGTGGGTTAGCCATGGGAAATGCAGGGTTTTAGGGATAGGGTAGCAGGTGGGATGCTCTTCAAAGGGTTGGCATGGACTTAATGGGATGAATAACCTGCTTTCACTCTGTAGGGATTCTATAGAAAAAAGTATTCCAAAAGAAATTTACTTAAGGCACTGAACACATAACATGAATTTTGCAACATTTAGTTGTTCCTTTGCAGGATTTCCTATGCAGTGCAGCATGACTGATGGAAAAGAACTAATTTAGTGGCAGAATCTGCAGATGGCCTTACACGACACTTTAATCTGCTCTGGGCCTAGAAAGCTGGTTTCAGGCTGCAGTATCTCTCCATATTGAAAGCAGTTTAGGGTAACTCCCTGATAAGCACCAAAAAGAATGACAGGCTTGTGCTCTGTGGAGCCACTCCTACTCTCCCAGAAGGGCATCTAGCCATCGTAATAATCTGCTGGAGTACTGCTATAGACTGCAGGGAGATTCTTTGATGAGCACCACAACTATGACACTAATAGTCTAGGCTTGCATGAGAGCAATACTCCATGGCATCCAGCTCACCTTGCAAGATTTCAGTCCAGCAGTTTAGCACCCAAACATAGGGTGATTTCTTCTGGTGTTGCAATGGCAGCTGAGACAGCAGCATCAGAATTAATATCATGGTTTGCAAAATCAGATAGGTAATGCTGAACTTTAGTGCTGGACAAAAAAAAGCTGCAAATTCTACTTTGATCCATAAATCTTGTGCCAAGATGATATTAGGCAACTGTATATTCCATGAAATTTTTCTTGTTTCTGAATTCTCTGTTCAAAGACAAGTCCAATGCTCAGTGCTGCAATAACGACGGGTGGGACAAGAAGGCAAGTCTTGAATCCACCTCAACCAAAATAAGGATTAAATCTTCTACTATAGGTACTAATCTGAATAACATATCATCCCAACCAAGTGAGCCACCTGCTAAGTTGTTGAGCTACTGTGGCAAAATAACTTTTACATGCTTGTTGTTGCCTAGGGTTATGGATAATGATGATACGGGCTCTAATTTATTTCCACCACATGGTTATCCAGAACTCTGTCCTGTGCATTCTACCTGCTATTGGTACACGTTGGCTTTGACGTTGCTACTCAACCTGTTTTGTTAAATTGACATTGCTTGACCTTCAACACATGGAGTGTTTTTGAACCCAGGATTAGAGGCAGGGATGCTCTCCACTTCACCACAAGATCTCACTCTCCTGGACAATAACTACAACTTTCTGGTAGGTCAGCTGTTGCAAACAATTTTTTTTCTTGAGAATAATAGCTAATTTTATTTTTTTTTCTGCTCAATCAAAGTTTTCATCTGAACTTTGTTGTCACTGTACCTTCTGGCAAGCTGATAGCAGTGCTACCCTAATCCCCTGCCTGGGATGAAGGTCACATGTGTGTCACCACATGAAAATTCATATGTAGAAATACACACACATACAAGTTAGGAGCAGAATGAGGCCATCTTCATCAGTCTGCTCCATATTGCTTCTGCTGTGATTGCAACTTCACTACCTTCCTCAACTCATTCCTCATCTTGTTTTATAGCTATTATTAAAGTGATTTTCTTTCAGCCTTAATACTGAAGACAGAGTATATTTTTTTAAATTTCATCAGCCATTTCTTTATTATTTCCTCATACTAACTCCTCATTCTTATGCTCTAGAATAAGTGATTCTTAACCATTTTTTGGCCACAGCCTCCCTCGGAACTCTTCTCAGGTTCCAGGGACCCCCTTTCAAATAGGGATACAACATGAACAGATGGACAGCAAATCATTTATTATTGAACACCCTTTGGCCCCCTTCAAATGTGCTATGGCCCGCATTGATGACCAATGCTCACTTTACTTACTCTTTCCCTTTCTAAATACCTATAGAAATTCTGGCTAATCCTTTTTATATTTCTAGCCAGCATCTGCTCATAATCTACTTGCTTCTCTCTGATTACCTTTTAGCCATTCTTTGGTTTCCTTTAAACTTTGTCAAACCATCTGATCTGCCACTCACCTTTACATAATTTCATGCTTTTTTTCCCCTAAGTTTGATGCTTCCCCTAAATTCTTTCAACTTCTCATCATGTTGTTTCCAATATACTTCAAAATACATAATTGGTTGTAAAGTTCATCTGATGGTTTGGAAAGGTGCTACATGAATCCCAGTCATCCTTAATTTTCTCAAGAATATGCACATCATCAGTATCTGAGTTGGTGGCTGTAAGATTGACAGTAAGTGATGTGATTCTTCTTCTGCTTTTGCATCTCTTTATGTTCTGTCATTACCTGATCAAATTTTAGCTTTTAGGAATCTAAAAGGAAGTAGCCATATTGGTAGGTTAGTGGTGAGGGGAGGAGCAAGAACAACAAGTGCATGTTTACATCATGTACAAGCTTGTAAATCAGAAGAAATTGTAAGTAGGTGGTAAGAAGGGTGATTAGGTTTAAAGATACTTATAATGGTTTCTGAGACATAAAAGTTGCATACAACTAGAGGCAGCAGCACCTGACCGAGGGATAGACCTGACCTCATACAAGGAAAAGTGACCATCATTATTACAGCATCCATAGCTGAATCCACATTCAGCAGTGATCGTTTCAGTCCCACTGTTGGATGCAGCCTCAGCCATGGATGCTCCAATAATGATGGCCACTTTTCCTTGTGTGGGGTAAATTAGAAATAATCTTAAGTTAGAAATAATCACCTGTTAGACACAAAATGCTGGAACTTCATTGAGTGCATTTCTTGTTGGTGTACTGATACATTGCTGCTGTGCTCATGGCTGGAGTGCAACAGTCTGGAAAGATATATTTTCACAAAATAATTAGTTCCTTGCATTGACATGGTCCTGCAGCAGTGAGGGGATTAAGTCAGTGACTGTCTGCAGCTGTCGTAGTTGAATGAAGATGCTCTTGAAACTTAAGTGTGATTCATGCCAAAGTTTTAATGCGAGGTGATGGTATGGAAGATAGGTATGAGTCATGATTAAAAGAAAATGTTGTTAGATAAATGTTGAGCATGTGGGTGTACCAAATTGAACAGCATATGAGACTTGTGGGTTATGGATATTTTTAAATATATTCAATTGACTTACAGCTTGAATTTGAGTGAAGTCAGTGAGGTTTTTGTGGCAACGCATCCTGGTTCTCTAGAAGTCACTATGCTTATTTGATTCTATCCAGTTCACAAAGCGTTTCTAGTGGTCCTATTGGCCCTTGTGAATAGAAAACAGCTCTTCTTCTGTACACCTTCTGAATAAGGCCTACACTGCAGCATTGGTAAATCCTGGAGCCCAAAATCTGCCATGTTATTCCATTGCTAAGTATCACCCATGCTAGAATCTTTATTAGAACAGGTTGCAGCACATGCACCAGCCACAATGAAGTTCCCCTTTAAGAGGTACCAATCAGATTTACGAAGCGCAAGCTGGCTTTAAGTGCCATAGAGTCATTCCAATGTGGAAAAAGGCCCTTCAACTCACTGTGTTTATGCTGTTAATCAAGCATCATCTATTCTAAACCAATTTCCCAGCACATGGCCCTTTTGCTCATATGCTACGGTGTTTTAAGTGTTTATTTAAATAATCCTTACACGCCTTGAGGGTTCTTGATACTACACTCTTTTAGGTAGTGAATTCCAGATGCTCACAAACCACTGAATGGAAATTTGGTTTCCTCAAGTCGCTTCCAAATCTGTTACTCTGTGTCTTAGAACTGTGCCCTGGGTTTCTGACCCCTCTACTAATGGGAAAAGTTTCTCCCTATCAACCTTATTTATACTCCTCAGAACTTTGTGCACCAAGATCAGTTCCCATCTCAGCCTTCTCTGCTCTGAGGAAAGCAACCTCATCTTTCTTTATTGCTGAATCTCTTCAGCTCAGGCAACACCCTGGTGTTGTACTCTTGCTAGTGCAATCACATGCTTCTTATAATATGATGACCAGAATGGCACAGTACTGCAGCTGTGGCCTAAATAACTTAATGTACAGCTTCATCATAACCTCCTTGCACTTGAATTCAAAGCTTTAACTTCAAAGGCAAGTATCCCATAGCACTGCATAACCATCTCATCTACTTGTCTTGCTGCCTTCAGGATCAATGGACATGCACAGCTAGGTCCCCTGATCCTCTGTACTTCCCAGTGTCCAACCATTTACTGTGTACTCCTATGCCTTTTTAGTCCTCCCAAAGGTCATCACCTCATACTTTACAGGATTAAATTCCATTTGCCTCTGTTCAGACAATCTGATTGACCCATCCATATTATTTTATAGTCTAAGACTTTATTCCATCTAATTTATCACACCACTAATATTTGTGCCTTCTGCAAACATTCCGATCAAAACTCCTTCATCATTCATTCATTCATGACGAAGGTCTTATGCCCGAAACGTTGACTCTCCTAATCCTCGGATGTTGCCAGACCTGCTATGCTTTTCCAGCAATGCACTCTCGACTCTGATCTCCAGCATCTGCAGTCCTCACTTTCTCCTGATCAAATCTCCTACATTCATGTGTAGATCTTTTATGTATAAACAAACAGTAAGGATCAAGTAATGAACTTGTGGCATGATACAGGCTTCCTGTTGCAAAATCCCTTCAACGATCACCCTTTACTCCCTGCCACTAAGCCAAATTTGGAACCAAATTAGGTTTTTAACCATGGAATACCTTGTCCAAAACCTTGCTAATATTCATGTAGACCACGCCAACTGCATTACCCACATCAACACAAATAGTCATCTCCTTGAAAAAGTCAATAAAGTTTGTTAGACATGATCTCCCCCTTACAAGGCCATGCTGATTAATTCTTGTCTCTCCAAGTGGAGATTTATTCTGTCTGTCAGAACTTTTGCCCAAGTCTTCTTATCCACAGAGGTCAGACTCACAGTCTTGTAGCCTCCTGTTGTATTCTTGCACTCTTGTTGAATAATGGTACCACTTTAGTCCCTTGGTAGCCCTCCTGGGGCCAGAGTAGGTTTGAAAATTAATGTCAGAGCCCTGCAATCTTCCTTATTTCCTTGGATACATCTCATCTGGGTTTCATAACTTTCCTTTCACAGGTGTGTAGCTGCTTAACAGTGTTGTTTACATATTACAATCATTTTTATCAGCGGGCAGCATGAAATGTGAAGCAATGTGCCTGGGATAATACATCACAGATCCCACTTTCAGGCACTACCCAATTTCTCAACTCTTAAGTATGTTTTTCATTGGATTTACTTGTCATGTTGAAAGTCTGGTCAGCCCCAGTGTATACATCATTATGGCACCGCAAACTTCTGAAGGGGCAAAAGACTAGTTAAAATTGTTCTAAGAACAATTGCCATTTGGACTTTTGGTAGTTAAAACCATCTTTGCTGAAGAGCAAGCACAAAGTCTTTCTGCTTTAAGGGATGTAGAATGTGCTAACATAGATGTTAATTTCCTGAACACGAATATGAATAGATTCCCAGGCAGAAAACTAAAGGAGTGACCTTGAAATCATTTTGATTATTTTACAGTTTGGAACCTTTAAATTGCAAACTTCCAGGTGATCTAGAAAGGAAAGATTCATTGATAAAAGTGCTAAAAGCAATCTGTATTTCTGTTAATATTAATATCAAATCTTGAATTACATCATTAACTGTAGACATGCACAATGCAACGCAGGACTGATTACATAGTTGATTTCCATAGTTACATGTCCTCTTTAACTATTGTTATACTAATTTCCAGCTGCAAAACTATGAATACATTTTTCATTTTACTTATATAAGGATAAATCTGAGAACTACTCTTGTAATTAAAAATGCTTTGCTTCATTTGTATAAATGTCATACAAAACAACTTACTGGACATTACTTTCTGACTACTATAATAAGCACATGCCTCCAACAGTAAGTCTCAATTGTTAAACAGGGCTGAATGTTATTTTTTTCTATGTCTGAGTTGCATTGAGCTTTTTGAGAAATTTCTGCTGCATCCCAGTGCGTTTTCTTGCTGCATCATACTAACCCCAACACATTCACAGTCTACCCTGCCCCATAACATCTCTCACATTTGAGAGTGGCCCCATCTTACCAAGCACCATTCCTAGAACAACTCACCACTCAGTGGAAATCCGATCAATGGAAAGATCAGCAGCTCTTGCATCTGCTCTGTCTTTAAAAGCTGACAAGCACTATCATTCTTAAACTCTCCCGCGTGTTCAAGATTGGATTGTGAACTTGTTGAAGAAGAGGAAGATGGCATCATGATTGTAGTGGTGGGGGGGGGGGGGGGGCGGTGGAGGGGGGGATGCTTAACATTGGACTCCTCATTCCATGCGGAGGAAAACATTCTTGCTCTCATAGGATAAGACCAGACAGCTCTTTCAGGGATGCAGATACACCCATCTCCTATCAACAATGGAAATACCATGCTTTATTTCCCTGAAACTTTCAGAACAAGCTTACTATCAGTTTTATTCATTATTAACCACTGGTTCACTGGTTGCAATGCAATATCTCAGTTTTGTCTTGCTTGTGTTGTTAGCACATCTACAACTGCCACTGTGAAACATCTGGGTGTTGCAGAAGTCACCTCCTCAATATGAGGGTGACAATACTACAGTCTCAGAAGAAACAGTGGTGAGTGTGCTTCCTGCTCCCCCAACTTGCCGTGGTACTAACATCTTTGTGAGAATATTAGACATAGAGAATATGGGAGCACAAACTGGTGACCACCTCACTACAATACAAGTCAGTAGCACTTGGAGAACTGCTGGACACTGGGTACCTGCACAGCATCAGCCAGGAGATGGCCCTTTGGTGGTGGCAATCAGTCACTTTGTCCATTGCATAGGGAGATATGGGAGCAACACACAGGTATAAGGCACTCAGTGGTGCTCATTGCCCAGAAACTGCACTAGTACAGTGAATCATGCAGCCATCTGGCTGCCACTATTGACAGGTTGGCCACTGCTATGAAGGGTCAGGTCCAGCACCCTCACGGTCTGCTGGAGGGGAACACATACTTTCACTCTAACATTGCCCATTTGTCCATGTGACTGAAGGCATCATGACAGTGGGATAGGAGCCTCGCGCACATTCCATGTGCCCTTCTCTGACAAAGAACCAGGGTGGTGCCAGGAGACACCCTGCTAGAGGAGGAACCATGGGTAGACCCCTCAGAAGGTTCCTCTCAGGACACTCTATAGGTACCTGGGACCTCCACCTCTACCCTGCCTGCCACCCTCCATGCCTGTAGAAGTTGAAGCTGAGGAGGGTCAACTTGCCTCTGGCAAGAAAACTTTCGAAGTATCTTGCCCAATCAAACTAAACCTTCAATATCAATAGACTCGGCTGTTGAGCAGTTCCCCTCCATCCAGCTGCAGAAGCAGGAAGTACATTAAAATGTAATGAACAACAGAGGAAGAAAAGTAACTACTGAGGGCAAGAAGATGATACGGGTAAAAATATATACTTTTGTGATTGTACACTTTTTTGTACACGTGGCCAGGGAATAGGAACTGCACATCTCTGTGTTCTGTACAGTATGTGGATCAGTGTACCATTCTATTTCTCAGTAAGGGCTGTTTCCCCTCCCTAATATTCTGAATCAACTGCTACACCTTCTCCAAGCATTATTGCAGCCATTTTCTTCCCCATTGCGTACTTTTGATTTCCAGCACATTGAAGGTGACAGAGAGCACTCCTTCGTCAATGACTCCCAGCCTCCGCCACTCTATGCTGGTGAGACCCTAAATATCCAAACTGAGGACAGACCACTCTCCTGCACGACCTCCATCCTATCTATGTTTTATCCCCCTTGCGATACTCCTGCATCCTTCTCAGTTGTCAGCCTGCTTCTGCCCTACCTGCAGCCCCCTGTCCCAAAGACTAACTTGCAGAGCTTCATTCCCTCGACAACAGCTGACTTTGCACTCACTTCCCTCCTAAGAAAATCATCTGTTCCCCTTAGTTTCTGTGGATGGAACCACTGCTTCGAGGGACCCAACCGGATAGCTCTGACCATAACCTAACTGGGAGAAAGTCGAGGACTGCAGATGCTGGAGATCAGAGCTGAAAAATGTGTTGCTGGAAAAGCGCAGCAGGTCAGGCAGCATCCAAGGAGCAGGAGAATCGACGTTTCGGGCATAAGCCCTTCTTCAGGAGTGAGGAGGGTGTGCCAAGCAGGCTAAGATAAAAGGTAGGGAGGAGGGGCGTTGGGAATGCGATAGGTGGAAGGAGGTTAAGGTGGGGGTGATAGGCCAGAGAGGGGATGGGGGCGGACAGGTCGGGAAGCAGATTGCAGGTCAAGAAGGCGGTGCTGAGTCCAAGGGTTGGGACTGAGATAAGGTGGGGGGAGGGGAATGAGGAAGCTGGACCTAACTGGTCACCACAACCATATTAGCTCTCGCCTCTCAGACTGGTTTTTAAAATTAGATTACTTACAGTGTGGAAACAGGCCCTTCGGCCCAACAAGTCCACACCGCCCCGCTGAAGCGCAACCCACCCATACCCCTACATTTACCCCTTAGCTAACACTACAGGCAATTTAGCATGGCCAATTCACCTGACCTGCACATCTTTGGACTGTGGGAGGAAACCGGAGCACCTAGAGGAAACCCACACAGACACGGGGAGAACGTGCAAACTCCACACAGTCAGTCACCTGAGGCGGGAATTGAACCCGGGTCTCTGGTGCTGTGAGGCAGCAGTGCTAACCACTGTGCCACCGTGCCGCCGGATGGTTGTTATGGAGCCACAGGACAAACAGTGACCCACAACCCTGGACTAAAAAGGCACAGACCCACTGACAGACTCCTGACTGAATGCCTGAACATGATCAATCCCTGTACTGATATCGGAGGCTGCCATTGACATGGGACATCCTGACTGATGGATACCTCTATGGATTTTCGTGAGGACTACTCTCCAAAGACGTTGAGACATGGTTGCTTGCTGACTGCACATGACATGTGTTATCCACATAAATTGCTGGCACATGCTGCAGGTCACATGGTGTGAGATTAACATAATACAAATCATAATACAACAAGATGGATGCCCCCTAGACTGAGGACTGCCCAACAGCAAGGCATAGTGACTGGTTCTGTGACTGCATAATTGGCAAGACAAGGCAGGGCAAGGCATTCAGGTAGGTGCTAAATGAGTGAGTGGTAACACAGCAAGCAAGCCACCATGAAATGCAACTTGGTACAGTCCATGAACTAGGTACCTTAACCTGTGCACAAACTGTCCCCTATTGGGTGCTCGTGTCATGTAATGCAATTCTGTGTTTCCTGAGTGCCTTGCCAGTGTATCAGAAAGATGGCCATTAGGAATCAGTGAGTGCTGAATGCCAATATCTGTAGGTAAGGGGTGCTTATGGTTGGCGCCCATGGATTGTGTCCTGAGTTGCAGTTTGTTCAAATGCAAGATGAAAGGTGCTTAGACAAGCATTGAGCTGAATCCTTTATATGCCCATTCTTGTTTCCATGTTGAGTTTTCTCAACATTTCGTTTCCCTGATGAATTTGGTAAGATACAAAACTGAATATATTGAGGCAAGCTATCAAAGCATTTTACAAGCCCCTTATTCGGAGCTCATTGCAGTCTAATAAGAAACTTATCATGATTCTTGTAAATAGCATCAAAGATGGAGTGAAATGCCCCTGACATTGAGATGAACCCCATCGGACTGCTTGCCTGATTCTGCCACACATTTTGCCGTAGCCCACACACTTAGAATCCTATATAGCTCTACTCATTGAATTTGAAGCCGTGGAAACTGAAGCTGTTTCTCATGCTGAATGCCTTGAAAAGAAGAATTACAAATTAGTATGCATGCTTAAAAATTAAAAACAGATTTAGTTACTGTAACACTTCTGACATTACTAAACAACATGTCACAAGTAGAGCCAAGTTGAGTTGTCTCTAATTCATTTCACTTATTAATGTGAGAAGGTTCAAATAAATTATATTGATATTCGTGTTACCTTTATATCAGAGCAAGAAATATATATATAGAGATGCAAGTTTATGGTGTATTATAGACCCCTCAAAATATTTTAAGAAGGTAGTCTAGACCCTAAGATTTTCTTATTTTAAAGGCAGATGTGACTGGATATTCCATGTGTGATGCAGCTGGTCAAATCACTCAGCTTTATGCAAAACAGAATTAATTTTAACACTACAGTTGAAACACAAACAAAAGAAAGTGGATTTTGGATTTACTGAACAAATGGAAACTGGACCAACCCAATACAGTAACTATTACTGAGCAACTGTTCCAATCCAGGAACATTAAACAAACACACCCGTTTGCAAAAGGGTAAATTGAAACAGAGATTCTTACAGGCAGGAGGGAACAACATCCCAAGAGATTTTAGAGAGAGAGAGAGTCAGTCAGGAATCATTCATTGAAGCTTGCAACCTTCCTGGACTCCAGCATCTTGTGATTGTCACAGCTAAATTAATACTAGATAAAACCTGAACTGGGAGAACTGGCTACTCCCCTGCCATTGTTAAACTAGGCTCTTACTGGACCCCTTGGCACTTCTGTTTTAATGATCTCTCTTAAAAAACAAGGACAAAATAACTTTGTTAAAGGGACAGCAGGCATAACCTTGTTAAAGCGGCACAGGTACTTTACAACTTAATCAAAATGACACAAGTATAAAACGTAAATCAAGCACTATATCTGAAATATTCAATCACCTAATTTGACTTCACACAGTGAAAACAGGCAAGACTTTGAAATAGATTTCTGCCACTTTGAAGCATTTCATTTTCATTGTTTTCCCAGATATCTTATGAATTACACTTAACCAGTAAATATGAGATTATGATTTTCTAAGCTGAAATTGAAACCTTTGATCATTAATCAAGTTTAAATTCATTAGTTTTAGTACAAAACATAAGAATTACTGAAGAAAGGACATGTTTGTGCATACTGGAAACTGCATAATGCTGAGGAGTGGCAGATGGAGTTTAATTTAGATAAATGTGAGGTGCTGTGTTTTGGAAAAACAAGTTAGAGCAGAACTTATACACTTAATAGTAAGTCCTGGGGAGTGTTGCTGAACAAAGAGACCTTATGTGCAGGTTCATAGTTCCTCAAAAGTCGAGTGGGAGATAGAAGGATAGTGAAGAAGGCGTTTGGTACACTCTTCTTTATTGGTTACAGCACTGAGTATAGGAGTTGGGAGGTCATGTTGCAAGTGTACAGTATGTTGGTTAGGCCACTTTTGGAAAATTGTGTGCAATTCTGGTCTCCTTCCTATCAGAAGGATGTTGTGAAACTTAAAAGGGTTCAGAAAAGATTTATAAGGATGTTGCCAGGGTTGGAGGATTTGAGATATAGGGAAAGGCTGAATAGGCTGGAGTGTGTTTTCCCTGGAGTGTTGGAGGCTGAGGGCTCATCTTATAGAGGTTTATAAAATCATGAGGAGTATGGATAGGAAAAATAGACAAAGTCTTTTCCCTGGTGTGCAGGAGTCCAGAACTAGAGGGCATAGGTTTAGGATGAGAGGGGAAAGATATAAAAGGGACCTAAGGGGCAACTTTTTCATGGAGCGTGTATGGGATGAGTTGTCAGATAAAGTGGTGAAGGCAGATAAGTTACAACATTTAAAAGGCATCTGGATGAGTATATGTATAGGAAGGGTTAGAGAGATGTGGGCCAAGTGCTAGCAAATTGGACCAGATCAGATGAGGTTATCTGGTCAGCGTGGACGAGTTGGATCGAAGGGTCTGTTGCTGTGCTGTAATCTCTATGATTCTACGACTCTATGACAATACCCTGTAATTTTCAGACTAGAAGAACATGGGCACACATTGTGCCTGTTTGAACTTAACAAAGGGGGCGACATGACTAAATGTTCATTAGGAAAGGTAAACATTGACTAATCATATTTGCCCTACTGGTTTATATAGTCATAGAGTCACAGAAATGTACAGCATAGAAACAGACCCTTCGGTCCAACCCGTCCATGCCGACCAGATATCCCAAACCAATCTAGTCCCACCTGCCAGCACCCGGCCTATATCCCTCCAAAACCTTCCTATTCATATACCCATCCAAATGCTTCTTAAATGTTGCAATTGTACCAGCCTCCACCACTTCATCTGGCAGCTCATTCCACACACGTACCATCCTCTGTGTGAAAACGTTGCTTGTTAGGTCTCTTTTATATCTTTCCACTCTCATCCTAAACCTATGGCCTCTAGTTCTGGACTCCCCAACCCCAGGGAAAAGACTTTGTCTATTTATCCTATCCATGCCTCTCATAATTTTGTAATCCTCTATAAAGTCACCCCTCAGCCTATGAGGCTCCAGGGAAAACAGTCCCAGCCTGTTAAATCTCTCCCGATAGCTCAAATCCACCAAACCTGGCAACATCCTTTCTGAACCTTTCAAGTTTCACAACATTTTTCCGATAGGAAGGAGGCCAGAATTGAATGCAATATTCCAACAGTGGCCTAACCAATGTCCTGTACAGCCGCAACATGACCTCCCAACTCTTGTACTCAATACTCTGACCAATAAAAGAAAGCATACCAAACACCGCCTTCATTATCCTATCTGCCTGTGACTCCACTTTCAACAAGCTATGAATCTGCACTCAAAACTCACTTTGCTCAGTAACATTCCCTAGGACCTTACCATTAAGTGTATGAGTCCTGCTAAGATTTGCTTTCCCAAACTGCAGCACCTCACATTTATCTGAATTAAACTCCATCTGCCACTTCTCAGCCCATTGGCCCATCTGGTCAAGATCCTGTTGTAATCGGAGGTAACCCTCTTCACTGTCCACTACACCTCCAATTTTGGTGTCATCTGCAAACTTACTAACTGTATCTCTAATGCTCGCATCCAAATCATTTATGTAAATGACAAAAAGTAGAGGACCCAGCACCGATCCTTGTGGTACTCCACTGGTCACAGGCTGCCAGTCTGAAAAACAACCCTCCACCACCACCCTCTGTCTTCTACCTTTGAGCCAGTTCTGTATCCCTATACCTACTAGCCTTCCCTTTCACCCTGACAGGAATATACTTTCTCTGGATTCTCATTATATCATTTCTGAAGGCTTTCCATTTTCCAGCTGTCCCTTTACCTGTGAACATCTGCCTCCAAACAGCTTTCAAACATTCATGCCTAATACTGTCAAAATTGGCCTTTCTCCAATTTAGAACTTCAACTTTTAGACCTGGTCTGTCCTTTTCCATCATTATTTTAAATCTAATAGAATTATGGTTATTGGCCCCAAAGTTCTCCCCCACTGACACCTCAGTCACCTGCCCTGCCTTATTTCCCAAGAGTAGGTCAAGTTTTGTACCTTCTCTCATAGCTACATTCACATACTGAATCAGAAAGTTGTTCTGTACGCACTCAACAATTTCCTCTCCATCTAAACCTTTAACACTATGGCAGTCCCAGTCGATGTTTGGAAAGTTAAAATCCCTTACCATAACCACCCTATTATTCTTACAGATAGCTGAGATCTCCTACAAGTTTGTTTCTCAATTTCCCTCTGACTATTGGGGGGTCTATAATACAATCCCAATGTGATCATCCTTTTCTTATTTCTCAGTTCCACCCAAATAACTTCCCTGGATATATTTCCGGGAATATCCTCCCTCAGCACAGCTGTAATGCTATCCCTCATCAAAAATACCACTCCCCCTCCTCTCTTGCCTCCCTTTCTATCCATCCTGTAGCATTTGTATCCTGGAACATTAAGCTGCCAGTCCTGCTCATCCTTGAGCCATGTTTCTGTAGTTGCTATGATATCCCAGTCCCATGTTCCTAACCATGCCCCGAGTTCATCTGCCTTCCCTGTTAGGCCCTTTGCATTGAAATAAATGCAGTTTAATTTATTAGTCCTACCTTGTCCCTGCTTGCCCTGACTGTTTGACTCGCTTCTGTTCTCAACTGTACCAGTCTCAGATTGATCTCTTTCCTCACTATCTCCTTGGTCCCACTGCCCCCCCCATCTTACTAGTTTAAATCCTCCTGAGCAGTTCTAGCAAATCTCCCTGCCAGTATATTAGTCCCCTTCCAATTTAGGCACAATCCGTCCTTCTTCTACAGGTCACTTCTACCCCAAAAGAGATTTCAATGATCCAAAAATGTGAATCCTTCTCCCATAGACCAGCTCCTCAGCCATGTATTAATCTGCTCTATCCTCCTATTCCTGCCCTTACTAGCTCGTAGCACTGGGAGTAATCCAGATATCACTACTCTCGAGGACATCTTTTTTAAATTCCTGCCTAACTCTCTGTAATCTCACTTCAGAATCTCAACCTTTTCCCTTCCTATGTCGTTGGTTCCGATGTGGACAATGACCTCTTTCTGGCCCCTCTCCCCCAAGGGAACATTTCCCGGCACCAGGGAAGCAACACACCATTCTGCTTTTTCATTGCTGGCCACAGAAATGTCTGTCTGTACCTCGGACTACAGAATCCCCTAACACAATTGATCTCTTGGAAGCCGATGTACCCCTCGTTGCATTAGAGCCAGTCTCAATACCAGAAACTTGGCTGTTCGTGCTATGTTCCCCTGAGAATCCATTACCCCCTATATTTTGCAAAACTGCATACCTGTTTGAAATGGGTATATCCATAAGACTCCTGCATTACCTCTCCTACCTTTCCTGGAATTAATCCATCTATGTGACTGTATCTGAGACTTTCCCCCTTCCTATCACTGCCATCCATCACATACTGTTGCTGTTGCAAATTCCTCATTGCTTCTAACTGACTCTCCAACGGATCCATTCGATTTGATAAGATTCACATCCAACAGTATTTATGGCAGATATAATCAGCAGTAACCCTTAAACTCCCACATCTGACAAGAATTACATTTCACTGTACTAAAGGCCATTTTTGCTCCTTCACAATCTATAGATCCAGAAAATAACACCATCCTATTCCTCTACAAAACACTGCCCCAGGTTAAATTAATAGTTTTGGCTTATATTTTAAGTTTAATCAAGAGACATATCTCCAAAGACATATACCCAAGAAAGAACCCACTCTACTCACTACTACATCCTTTCTGTTGGACACGTTTAAAACAATGATTAACTTATCTGACTGTGCTATGAACTTTGCCCAAAAAGATTCCTCAAAGATTAGTTGTGAATTTCACTGTTTGTTAATTTTCCCAGACACATCCAATGTCCAGCAATACATGAATTCAAAACTGCAAAGGCAGTAACTGTGCAGGTTCTCTCTCTCTCTCTCTCCCTCTCTCCTGCACTGACCTCACCATGTGCTTCCTTTGTCTGTTCTTCTCCCTTTTAAAACTGCTGTTGTTTTGACTTTTTTTTTCAATGTTCCAAAACAATGCAACAGCATATGAAACAGTAGTTGCTGCTCCTGGAATTTGAGGAAATCACCTCCAGCACCTAAAATACCTCAAAAAAGAAGCAGCTATTACAGCCAGAAATTTTTCCCGTCCTCCATCTTGGATTACCCAGAATCTGTGAGTCATTGTCCAACAGATGCATTTTCCATAACAATCACTGTTCCTATACCATCTAATCAGCACTCTCTTCTCATACAGAATGAAATATAGTTTCCCCTTTACATTTGCATTTTTGAGAATGTCTTCGGTTAGGAAATAGATTTTTCCAATCTATCTGTGTACTTTTGTGTGATAGAGTGGATAAAGTCATCACAGGCGTATGAACGTGAGATATTTACTCCGATGCAATCATAATTGAGAGTTCTAAAATTGTTTTTGTTTTGTTAAAATCAAGTTATCAGTGAGACGACAGAAGTTTTAGTTACAGTTTAGAATTTGGTTGCTATACTTTCAATGTTGTTTCAAATGAAGAATATCCTTAATCTATTCATTTTAAAGCATTTTTTGAAAGCTGATCAACTTACCATGGGAATTCATTCTCTCAACTTTATGAAGACAGACAGATTCCAGCAGCTAATGCTTTTAACACTGGACCAGCTTTTGTGTAGACTTTGTATATCCTCTGTAGTCATGAGTACCGAATAAGGTCATTTTTTTCTCTCTCTCTAACTGGTCTCACCCATTATACTGACTTCAACTATACTAGGCCCCCTGCTACTGTTCTTCCTGGTTTTTTGAACTGTCCATCACAGCCACATCTCACAGTTCCAAAAATGTAGCTAAATACTCAGATATAACTATTACACACATAGCATATTAATATTTTTACTTCGTAACCAGTAAACCTGATGAATGTCATTCTATTTATGACCACTGCTTACACCTGAACAGTTTCATATTTGCTAATATTTGATTTTGTCCCTGATATTACAGGGGCTATGGTATCCTGCAAAACTCTTTTCATTTTCAGATAAGTCAGGAATCAAAATGCCATCAATTGTGACAACTCATATTTAAATCAGAAAAACTGATTTATTTCACTATACAGTTTTGAAAAGGATCCTTATCACAACTTTGGAATGGTATATTGCTTGTGTCTATTCAGGAATGTTTAGCATTAGTAATAGTACACCAACAAAACATAACTAGAATGAACAAAGACATTTCAAACAAGACTCCCCTTTGAGCAGGATGAAACAAATATGCAGAGAAAATGGGGTTGTAGGATTTATTGTATCTCCATCCAGCAGATAAATAAAAGATTCAGCAACATTCAAATAGATCTCACTGAACTGCTTGTGTGATTCTGCCATAAATCTCATCAAAATCTCTGTACGATTCTGCCCAGTGTCACTTCCCCACCCCTTTTGGCAGTGATCCCCTGAATGCCCCAACAGATCCCATTTGAACCCTCCTCAGCAATTAATGCATGGAACTCCAGGCAGGTTGACAAGACAGTGAAGAAGGTATTCAGTATGCTTGTCTTCATTGGTCAGTGCACTGAGTTGGGAAGTTGTGCTGGAAAATCAAGTTGCAATTGTGCAGGACACTGTTTAAGCCATTTTTGGAATGCTGCATTTAGTTCTGATCTCCTTGCTATAAGAAAGATGTTGTGAAACTTGAAAGGGTTCAGAAAAGATTTACAAGGATGTTGCCAGGATTGAAGGTTCTGAACGACAGGGAGAGGCTGAATAGGCTGGGGCTATTTTCTCTGGAGTGTCAGAGGCTGAGGGGCATGGATAGGATAAGTTGGCTGGCATGGTGGCAGAGTGGTTAGCACTGCTGCCTCACAGTGCCAGAGACCCGGGTTCAATTCCCACCTCAGGCGACTGACTGTGTGGAGTTTGCATATTCTCCTCGTGTCTGCGTGGGTTTCCTCCGGGTGCTCCGGTTTCCTCCCACAGTCCAAAGATGTGCAGGTCAGGTGAATTGGCCATGCTAAATTGCCCATAGTGTTAGGTGAAGGGGTAAATGTAGGGGTCTGGGTGGGTTGTGCTTCGACGGGTTGGTGTGGACTTGTTGGGCCGAAGGGCCTCTTTCCACACTGTAAGTAATCTAAAAAAAAGGGTGGTGTGTGTATGGACTTAACTGCCAGAGAAAGTGGTGGAAGCTGGTATAATTACAACATTTAAAAGATATCTGAATGGGTATATAAATAGGAAGGGTTTAGAAGGATGTGTGCCAAATGCTGGCAAAAGAGACTAGGTAAATTGAGGATATATGGTTGACATGGACGAGTTGGACCGAAGAATGTCTTTCCATGTTGTACATCTCTATGACTATATCCATTCCAGTCCTTAGACAAGACCCCTGATAGCTGTCTTTGCAGCTCCCCAACTGATGATTTGGAATTTCCCTAATGATTGTGATGGCCTTCAAGATTGACCACTTTCTGGGAAACGGGCCTTGACCAGAACTGCCCCTAGCAGACAAGTATAGCCAAGCCCCTGGACTATATGTGGACTGTACTGGTGACTGACAGTAACAGAATCACCGATTAACAGTGGTTCACTCTTGACTGAGGACGAGCCCCCGTCTTCCTTCTGACATGGCCATTTGGTTGAATAAACTTGCTGTTTGCCAATCAGGCAGCTGTTACATGCTATAGTTGTTGAATTAATATCTGAATGTGATGAACAGTGAGATGCCCCAAACTGTCTTACAGATCTTTACTGACAAGCATAACCAACAGACTGTCTGTATATTTACACAAAACAACATATATTTTGCATCAGTATTTACTGTGGAAAAGGATATGGAAGATATAGACTGTAGGGAAATAGATGGTGACATCTTGCAAAATGTCCTGATTACAGAGGAGGAAGTGCTGGATGTCCTTAAAACGGGTAAATGTGGATAACTCCCCAGGACCTGATCAGGTATACCCGAGAACTCTGTGGGAAGCCAGAGACGTGATTGCTGGGCCCCTTGCTGAGATATTTGTGTCATCGATAGTCACAGGTGAGGTGCCGGAAGACTAGAGGTTGACAAACGTGGTGCCACTGTTTAAGAAGGGTGGTAAAGACAAGCCAGGGAACTATAGACCAGTGAGCCTGACTTCAGTGGTGGGCAAGTTGTTGGAGGGAACCCTGAGGGACAGGATGTACATGTATTTGGAAAGGTAAGGACTGATTAGGGATAGTCAAAATGGCTTTGTGCATGGGAAATCATGTCTCACAAACTTGAATGAGTTTTTGAAGAAGTAACAAAGAGGATTGATGAGGGCAGAGCAGTAGATGTGATCTATATGGACTTCAGTAAGGCGTTTGACAAGGTTCCCCATGGGAGACTGATTAGCAAGGTTAGATCTCATGGAATACAAGGAGAACTAGCCATTTGGATACAGAACTGGCTCAAAGGTAGAAGACAGAGGGTGGTGGTGGAGAGTTGTTTTTCAGACTGGAGGCCTGTGACTAGTGGAGTGCCACAAGGATCGGTGCTGGGTCCTGTACTTTTCACCATTTACATAAATGATTTGGATGTGAGCATAAGAGGTACAGTTAGTAAGTTTGCAGATGACACCAAAATTGGAGGTGTAGTGGACAGCAAAGAAGGTTACCTCAGATTACAACAGGATCTGGACCAGATGGGCCAATGGGCTGAGAAGTGGCAGATGGAGTTTAATTCAGAATAATGCGAGGTGCTGCGTTTTGGGAAAGCAAATCTTAGCAGGGCTTATACACTTAATGGTCAGATCCTAGGGAGTGTTGCTGAACAAAGAGACCTTGGAACACAGGTTCATCGGTCCTTGAAAGTGGAGTCGCAGGTAGATAGGATAGTGAAGAAGGTGTTTGGTATGCTTTCCTTTATTGGTCAGAGTATTGAGTACAGGAGTTGGGAGGTCATGTTGCGGCTGTACAGGACATTGGTTAGGCCACTGTTGGAATATTGCATGCTATTCTGGTCTCCTTTGTATCGGAATGTTGTTGTGAAACTTGAACGGGTTTAGAAAAGATTTACAAGGATGTTGCTGGGGTTGGAAGATTTGAGCTATTGGGAAAGGCTGAACAGGCTGGGGCTGTTTTCCCTGGAGCATTGGAGGCTGAGGTCGGGGAGTCCAGATCTAGAGGGCATAGGTTTAGGGTGAGAGGGGAAAGATATAAAAGAGACCTAGGGAGCAACATTTTCACACAGAGGGTGGTACATGTATGGAATGAGCTGCCAGAGGAAGTGGTGGATGCTGGTACAATTGCAACACTTAAGAGGCACTTGGATGGGTATATGAATAGGAAGGGTTTGGAGGGATATAGGCTGGGTGCTGGCAGGTGGGGCTAGTTTGGTTGAGATATCTGGTCGGCGTGGACGGGTTGGACCAAAGGCTCTGTTTCCATGCTGTGCATCACTATGACTCTAACATGGCAATATAGCAGCACTGATAGTTTTTAGGTGCTAGCAGAAGTGCCAGCCTGCTAACAGGCATGGGATTCACAAGACAAGCATGCAGTTGGAACCTATATGTGCGAGTGCAAAGGACGCAATTTAACAGCCCTGACATGCAGCCTGGTCCAACCTGTGAGTTCAGTGTCAGTCTCTCTGTACAAGGTATGCTTGCAACAGGCTTTCAATGTTACTTGTTAGTGTGACCTGCAATATAGATCTGTGGTTCATGATTGACCTGTAAGTGGATGGAAAAGTGCCATGAAGAGTTTGCAAACATCAGATGCAAATGCCACGGATGAGGGGTGCATGTGGATGGTACACTTAGGTTGCGCCCAGAGATGCTGTTGGCGCTCAGCAACATGACGTCCCCTCACAGCTGGTGGTGAGCCAAAGTAACCAGATACTTGCTCTTACTTCCATATCAAGATTTTTTGACATCTGGTGTGTTTGGCACATTTGGCAAGATAGGTTTATGAACATTAAGAAGACGTTTAACCAGCAATAATTAATAACTCACTGCTGCCCAGCCACAAACTCACCTCATCACCAGCCAAATGGACAAATGACATAACAAATTGCTCTCAACTTCAAGACAGGGTTTGGTGGACTTCTCATTCAATCATACCACAAACCTTGTCATAGCCCACATTGTTTAGACAACAGGAAGATTCCACCCAAAGTTATTTCAATGTTTCTCCATTTTCATACGCTTGCAATGAGTGTTTTTATTCTATTAAATTCTAATGAAATCCAGTTAGGAAAGGTAACCTGGTCCAATAAATCTATTCCTTGAAAGGCACTTTATTACTTAAATTTTGAAACAAACAAATTTAAAGGAACACAATGGCAGTCATTGTAAGTTTGGACCATAGTTTAAAATTGCACACAATGTATGAAGCCTTGTTGTTGATTGATGATGTATAAGCTACATGCAATGTCATAGGTTAGCAAATTTAATGCAGTGCAAGAGGTCTAGAGCACTTCAATAGACTTTCCCATTCTTATGTGTTTATGAATTTTCTTTTTTTTTAATGCTGTAACATTTCCTGAAATGGTAACATTGATCCCCATTGAGTTCCTGAAGTATCTTTTGAAAATTAGGACAAGGGGTTCCTGGCATCCTCTATTCTTAGAGTGCCTGCCATGCAGGAACGGTTATTAATTACAATACAGAGCACTAAGTATTTTTTACTTTATTGCCTCACTAATCTTAAAACTACTGAAATGTCTCAATCTGCAAGATGGAAAAAAAATCAAATCAACAATATTTCATTACTTTCTGGAATTTGTTCAATTACTTTGTAAATACAATCAGCAAACTGACCTTCACTTGACCTACTTAAATTCATTGGTCTCCGGTACAAAGTCTCCAAAGTGCTGCAACTGAAATCTTCTATGAAATTTTATTTTGGTTTCTGCTGTAAATTCTGAAGGGCAGTTTTAACATTTAGTTCTTAGATATCTAGAGACCAAACCTCTCATGTCTCTTTGGAATTGTTATAACTGGCAGTGTGCGAGAGGGTTGCAAATCAGGCTGGTCCTGGATTTGCAGGGCTGATGTGGAATTTCTGGTATGGTTGCATGGGAACACAGCATTCACCTGAACAAGGAAGGTCATTTAATAGGAAAGGCAGAAAATCTAAATTCTTTATGGCAGAATATTAGGAAGAAAAACACATTTTATATCATGTTTTTCATAGCCTTAGAACATTTTGCTGTGCTTTACAGTCAATTAACTACTTTCTGAAGTGTGATCTGTATTATAATTTAGAAAACACCACAATCTTTTTACAATCAGCAAAGAGCTACATACTTCAATAGTATTATGGCCAGATACTAAGCATTTTAATCATGTTGTTTGAGGGATTAATTCTAACCAAGATACCAGGAGAATATTTCCATTCTTCCATAAGTTTCAATGAATAGATCTGCCATTTGACAGAACAGGCAGCGTATCACTTTAATACCTCATCCTAAAAAGCAATACCTATGGCAGTGCAGAACTCCTTTAGTACTGCACTGAAGAGTCAGCCTGGATAGTGCTGAAATCTGAGGAATGGCAGTTCCCCTGACTGAGAAGCAAGGCTACTAACACTGAGTTAAGCCTGACACTATGTCACCACAATCCTAGCTTTAGAGCAGCCCAATGAAATGCCAGCAGCTGTTAAAGAGGATAGCTGCGGGATTAAAGGAGGTTCTGCCCATAGAATCAGCATTCATGACCTTACTACTCAGGCTTTAAGCTGTGAGTCTGAAAAAGGACTTTAATTGCTGGCCAGTTATTAAATTGAGAATTATGGCCAGAACCCTGAAGAGAAGAGGGGTAAGTTTTTTTTACTAACAGGGAAAGCTGCAATAGCTATCTAAAACATTTTATTTCATGGAGGTTAGGAAGGCTTTATCTCAAATTATGGGGATAGAACTTGTCACATGGAAAACATTAGATTGATTAGGAAGAGTGAACATGGAATTGAAAAACGAAATCATCTTTTACTGAGTCACTGGAATTCTTTGTAACATGAAGGATTGATGAGGGTAATGATGCTGATATAGTGCACATGGACTTTCAGAAAGTATTCAATACAATAACACACAACATACTTCTGAGAAAAGTTATGGCTCATGGGATAAAAGAATAGTGGCAACACTGGTACAAAATTGGCTGAGTGATATTAATGGTCAGCAGACATTCTTTGAATTGGAGGAAGGTTTGCAGTGGAGTTCCCCAGGAACTGGTATTGGGACTCTTGCTATTGTTGATGTATATTAATGGCTAGATCTTAGCTTGCAATGAACAGTTTCATTGTTTGCAGATGATTTGAAGCATGGAAGCATTGTGAATTATAGGGAGGATTGTTTAGAATGTAAAAAGTACATAGGCAGGTTAATGGAGTGAGAAAGATGGCAGATAGGGTTTAATGAAGAGAAGCATGAGGTGATGGATTTTGGTAGGAAGAACATGGAAAAATAAAATAAAATAGGACACAATTCTAAAGGAGTAGGAGCAGAGGACCTTGTTGTACTTGTCCATAGAATGTATGTGGTAGGAATGTTGTGAGTTAATAAAACATTAATAAAACATACAATAGAGTGAGCTTAATTAGTAGGGGTATAGGGTACAAAACAATGAAGTGATGATGCACTTGTATACAACACCTACTTGATTTTAGCTGGATTATTGTTTACTGTTTTGGCTGCCACCTATAAGAAGGAGGTACATTGGGGATAGTGCATTTTTTTACAAGAATGGTTTCAGTAATGAAAAACTTTAGTTCTGAGGATCAATTTGAGGTATTCCTTGAAAGAAGAAGGTCAAGAGAAGATTTGATAAAAGTTTTAAATAATCATGAGGGGACTTGATAGGGACAGTCTTCCCACTTATGAAAGGAATGAAGGGACACCAAATTAAAGTTATTTTTCAAAAAAGCAAATGAGTGTGAAAATCAAATTGTCACACCATGAATTGTTGGGATCTGGAATGCACTGCCTGGAAGTGTGGTCGAGGCAGGTTCAATTAAAGCATTCATTAGGGCATTGGATGAATATTTAAATAGAGACAATATGAAAGAGATGATAAAAAAGCAAGACAATGACATATTGTCGTAATGTTAAATTGGAGAGCCATATTTTCTGCAGAATCTCAATTCCAAAAGCCAGATCTTTCTATGTGGCACCCAGTGTGTTTTAATAAAAATATCCTTTCATAAGCCACAATCAAATCTCCTCCATTACATGGTAAGTCCTCAGCTCATCATGGTTGAATGCCACTGATATCAGAATAAAGAAGAGCAATTGGATGATTGAATAACTATTTGGAGGATGCTGAACTAGATGAGGCATAAAGCAGCTACAAGAGCAGGTCAGAGGCTAGGCATTTTCTGACTCCGCAGTCTTTGTCCACTATGTTCAAGGCAGATGCCAGGACTGTGATGGCATATTCCCCACTTGGCAGATGGATACTGTTGCAACAACATTCAGGAAATCTAACACCATCCAGGACAAATCAGCTCACTTCATTGGCACTATAGCCACCACCATCACCATTTATTCCTTCAAAAGGACCAACAGACTTAAGAACAGCTTCTTCCCTGCTTTTGTCAGACTTCTGGCAGCACGGTGGCTCAGTGGTTAGCACTGCTGCCTCACAGCACCAGCGTCCCAGGTTCAATTCCAGTCTCAGGCGACTGTGTGGAGTTTGCACATTCGCCCCATGTCTGCATTGGTTTCCGCTAGGTGCTCTGGTTTCCTCCCACAGTCCAACGATGTGCAAGTCAGGTGAATTGGCCATGCTAAATTGCCCATGGTGTTAGGTCAATTAGTAAGAGGGAAATGGGTCTGTGTGGGTTACTCTTCGGAGGGTCGGTGTGGACTGGATGGGGCGAAGGACCTGTTTCCATACTGTAGGAAATCTGATCTTCTGAATGGATTTCTTGTTTATTAAAGTTCATCTGTCTCTGCACCTTCTTTGTAGTTGAAACACTACATTCTGCATTCTGTTCTATTACCTGATGTACTTTTGCCTGGATAGCATGAAAAACAATATTTTCCACTGGAAAAGCTCAGCACAGCTGGCAGCATCTGTGAAGAGAAATCAAAGTTAACATTTTGGATCCAGTGACCCTTCTTCAGAACTGATGGTAACTAGAAAAATGTCAGTTTATATACAGTAGATAAGGTGGGAGAGTGGGTAAGGAGTAAATGACAGGTAAGGATAGAGCGCATAGAGAGAGGAGAACAGTTGGACAGACAAAGGAGTCGATAACGATGTGGCTGGGAGGGTGAATGGCTGTTAGTGGAGATTGTGTGTGTGTGTGTGTGTGTGTGTGTGTGTGTGTGTGTGTTGCTTCAGCTGATTGCCTGCCAATCTAGTCTACTGCATTCGCTGCTCACAAAGTGGTCTGCTCTACATTAGGGAAACAAAGCGTAGACTGCGAGACCAGTAACACTCTCCACTAACAGCTATTCACCCTCCCAACCAGATCATTATCGACTCCTTTGTTTGTTCAACTGTTCTTCTCTCTCTCTGGGCTCTATCCCTACCTTTCATTTACTCCTTACCCATTCCCCCATCCTATCTTCTGCAAATAAACCGACATTTTACTCCTTCCATCAGTTCCAAGGAAGGGTCACCAGACCCGAAACATTCACTTTGATATCTCTTCACAGACGCTGCCCGACATGCTGAGCTTTTCCAGCAACCTCTTTTCTATTTCTGACCCTTACTTTGTTCAGGTTTTAAGATTTTTCACTGTATCACGATTCATGTGGCAATAATATGTCAGATCAAATCAAATCAACGACTGATGCATATTGGCAGCAGAATGTAATATCTGTGAGAGGCATTGCGTCAAATAACCCGAATTCCTCCAATTATACCATCCAAACATGCTACTTCTACACCACTCATTGGGAATTACATTGAGGTTCCTTCTCTGCTGTGGGTCAAAATCTTGAAAATCCTTTCAGATTTAATTGCAAGATTGCAGCTCAAAACTGCTCCAAGAAGGCAGCTTGCTGCTATTTTCTCAAGCGCAATGTGGAATGAACAATAAGTATTGGCCTGGCCAGTGGTGCCTATGTCCCATAAATAAACAAAATCAAACTATCACTGCATCCCCCACTATTAGCATACTGGGGTTACCATTGACTATAAATAGACTCACCATAAAAATACTGTGCTACAAGAGCAAGTGCAAGGCTAGGAATTCTGAAAAGGGCAAGTGGGCGGCACGGTGGCACAGTGGTTAGCACTGCTGCCTCACAGCGCCAGAGACCCGGGTTCATTTCCTGCCTCAGGCGACTGACTGTGTGGAGTTTGCATGTTCTCCCTGTGTCTGCGTGGGTTTCCTCCGGGTGCTCCGGTTTCCTCCCACAGTCCAAAGATGTGCAGGCCAGGTGAATTGGCCATGCTAAATTGCCCGTAGTGTTAGGTAAAGGGTAGATGTAGGGGTATGGGTGGGTTGCACTTCGGCGGGGCGGTGTGGACTTGTTGGGCCGAAGGGCCTGTTTCCACACTGTAAGTAATCTAATCTAAAGTCACCTCTGACTCCCCAAAGCTTGTCCATGATCCAAAAGGCACAATCAGGACTGTGATAGAATGCTCTTCACGTGTCTGAATTAAATTATCTCCAACACAATGCACCAGAAACTTTGATCATCTGGAACAAAGCAGCTCATTTGCTTGGGACCACAACCACCATTTTAAAAATGAAATCCCTTTATCTTTGTGTATAATGATAACAGTGTGTACTATGTTCAAAATACACCCCAGCTAGTCACCAAGGCATCTTTGAAAGCACCTTCTGAACAGGCAAACTCAACTGTCGAGAAGAACAAGCACAATGGTCAAAAAGGAGCAGCACCACCTGCCAGTTGCCTTCAAAATCACGTACTACCCTGATCTGAAACCATTTTGCCGTTTCCTCAATGTTGCTAAATCAAATTCTTGGAACTCTCTTATGAACGGCACACTAGATGTATTTGCAGTACACAGGTTGTAGTTCATCATCACTTTCCCAAGGGCAGTTATGGATGAGGTAGCCAGCAATGTCTTCATTCCATAAACAAAATAAAATGGAACTGTGGAGATATAAAGAAAGTACCCCACACTTTGACATCTAATCATATGTCTTCCCCCTTCTAAACTCACCTCTGGGGTGTATTTGAATTCTGTTGCTGATGTGAGCAGGTACCCTAAGCAACAGCTATGGGACGCAATTGGGAATCCAAGTTGAAAGCACTGTTTGAAGAAATAAAGACACTTATTTTGCAAACATATTTAAGTGAAATTATTTTAGAAACAAATGCTTCTATAAAGGAGATTGTTTATCTGGTTTAATCATGTCTCTCTCTCTCTCTCTCTAATACTGACAGCCCCTGCCACAATATATGGCCTGTGGAGATTAATATCATGCTAGATATCCATCTAGTGATCTATGTGCCTTCTAATGATAATATAATTAAAGGAGTCACTATGTTCTTGCAAAGTTAAACAGAGTCACTGGTTGAAGCTGTGAATGGGGTTATCATGGCACTTATTCAAGAATACCTGTGCATGCGTCATGGATTTCTGTTACTTTACTATGCTAGCAAAAAATTGCAGCTTTGACCAATTTCACTAGCATGTTACCCCTTAAGTGACTTAGAAGATAGAGAGCAGGTGGTTAATTTTCCTTTAGCACGTTTCCTCCCCTAGTGTCACTTATTATGAGTCATGCATTACAATGTTTCCAACACTTTTTTTAAGTCATGTTGGAATCTAAATTCAGTGTTGTGTCTTTATTCCATCAGCATAAGTCTCTGATTAAGCCTTTGCAGCTTCTGCATTCTGATGATATTTTTCTTTAGTGGCTGAGCTTGAAGTGAAGACTAGTTTATCAAAGACTTGGCACTCCCTCACAAGATTGCATCCCAGCTTTGTAAAAAAATAGGCATTCAATTTTGCCAGCTTTTGGCAGCTGTAACATGAGAACTAAATGTTAACTGCAGCAAAACTATTTAAGGCAGTTAATGGCTGCATTTGGGAGAAAGTAGAAAGGGAAAAACATTCTTTATACCATGAAGAATGGTGCAGTTACATTTCTTGTATAACTAATATCCCTCACCTTGGAAGAAAATTGTGTGCAAGGGGATTTCAGGAACACTAATGGTGTCTGAAGGGAGACAGGTTCAATTGTGGGAACTAGCAAAGTGTCTCCCTGCTCTCTGCCTCAGATGATATCATTACAAGAATCCACCTCAATTTCTTCCTCCCTGTGGCTGAAGAGCTTCTTTGAAGACACAGTGCAGTTTTTGCCCATCTGGAATTACTACAGATATGATCTCCACTGCACATAAAATGCAAAGAGGGTTCAATTAGCACCAGTAATAGTTGCATTTGACATTTTTCAACCTCAAGAAAGCCTTTGCCGTGAATGTTTTTGGAGTGTCCTCCCAAAATTTGCTGCTGTCAGAAATTTATCACTATCATTTGCCTATTCCATGATGACATGCAAAATATGATCATCATCCATAGCACACCAATGAACCTAGCTCAGTGAAGCTGGGTCCAAACAAGGTTGATTCATCCTATTAGTCCTTCTCATAATGTTTCATGCTGCAATACTGAACCACATCTTCAGAAAATGACCCAAGGGCATGAAAATAATCTGCACTATAGATTTAAAGCTACTTGAATCTCCAAAACCGAAATCATTCTGATATCAATCTTCAAGCTTCGGTTTGCAGTTGATATTTGCATGTACACTCATTTAGAATCTGATTTCAAAAACATTGTTGTGTTGCTTGCAAAAGCATATGAGAAAGGGAGTCGCTTTCTTCTAGAAAGCCTTCTTCTAGCCAACTCCCAGAAAAAAATACCTCTCTTTTCTCTATTGATTTTGGGATTATTTAGCTCTTTCTTCTGTTATTTAGCATAAATTAGTCCTGTATTATAGGTTCCCCAGACTGACACTCATCTTTAAGTATGCCTAGTGCTGACTCCTGGCATGTTCTCCTGAATTCTTCATCGAGCCAGGGTTGATCTTCCATCTTGATGGATGATACATTGTAGAGTGGATTCTGTGCTGGCTCAAGAGACTACAGTTTATGATTGAATACAATTTTGCTGCTGCTGATGTCCCTTAGTACTGCACAGATGTTTAGTTTTGAATTGTCGGATCTATTTGAAGACTGTCCTGTACAGTACAGTGATAGGCAAAAGTGAGAACTGCAGATGCTGGAAACCAGAGTTTAGATCAGAGTGGTGCTGGAAAAGCACAGCAGGTCAGGCAGCATCCGAGAAGCAGGAAAATCGATGTTTCGGGCAAAAGGCCTTCATCAGGAATAGAGGCAGGGAGCCTCCAGGGTGGAGAGATAAATGGGGGGTGAGGGGGGGGCGGATGCTGCTGCGGTGAAGGTAGCGAAGACTACAATAGGTGAATGGGGTTGGGGATGGAGGTGATAGGTCAGAGGGTGGAGCAGATAGGTGGGAAGGGAGATTGGCAGGTAGGACAGGTCATGAGGACAGTGCTGAGCTGGAAGGTTGGAACTGGGGTAAGGTGGGGGGTGGGGAAATGAGTACAGTGATAGGGCAACACAACACAGTGGAGAGTGCCCTCAATATGAAGATGGGATTCCATCCCCATAAGGACTGTACAGTGGTCACCCTTACTGATACTATAATGGATGGATACATTTGTGATGGGTAGTCCAAAGTCAGTATTTCCCTCTTGTTAGTTCTCTCAACAGAGCCAATCTAGCAGCTATGCACTTTAGGACTCAGCTAAATTGATCAGTGGTGGTGCTACTGAATCACTCCTGGTGATTTTTGTTGAAGCCTCCATCCTGAGTGCATTCTGTGCATTGGCCGCAATGGAGGAGTACTGATTCTTCAGCCTAGAGAAAGGGGCTGTCGTAGCTAGTAATCGCCAGGAGATTTCCTTGACCTAATGCCAGGATGAGGTACTCTGTTTGACAGGCACCTTGCCCATTCCTTCCATCATCAATGCACAGAGGAAACAGAGTTTAGCATATATGAGATGCACTGTCATAATAGCTCACTAAAGCTCTTTCAACAAGACTTCAAAATCCACAATCTGTTAACCCAGAAGGACAATTGTAACTGATGTGTGAGAATGCTACCCTCTGCAAATTTCTGTCCAAGCCTTACATCCTCCTTACATGGAGCTATATTGCAATTCCTTCACTATTAATAGGTCAAAATCTTGTATTTCACGTTCTAACTGTGGGTTTATCTATACCACATGGACGACAATGATTCAAGAAGCAGAGGTAACTCTAGTGAAACAAATGCGGGCCAAGCCATGTGCAAGAATAAATAAAATCTCCCTGTTTGAGAAAATCTCACACTACTTCATCTGAATTTGGAGATGCCGGTGTTGGACTGGGGTGTACAAAGTTACAAATCACACAACACCAGGTTATAGTCCAACAGGTTTAATTGGAAGCACTAGCTTTCAGAGCACCGCTCCTTCATCAGGTGGTTGTGCAACACTTTAGGCCCTTATTGTCTATGTTTCTGTTTAACTGTTAATAGAGTGGAAATTATTCACTACACTTAACTGTTAACATAGGTCATAGTTTTCTTTGAGGTTTCATACCCTCATTGTAATCTTTTAGATGTACCATTACTTTCTGCATATTGATCCTATACCAAACAGCATTTGCTGTTGTAGCACTACTCAGAATACAAAGCCCAAATACAATGATACAGTCTTTGCCCCAGTTTTATATTGGTGAAGCCACCTTAATTTTAAGACATAGACAATATTTTAAACATTCATGCCAGAATGTGCTTCAATCAATGCCAGAAGGTACTGTTTTATAGCTAAGGAAATTACAATGGCAAATCATTTCCTACAGCTGAAGTTCTGTCAGTATTGAATTAAATTTATCTAAAGATGTAATTTAAAAAATCCACAGTGCCTTCTGCTACACTTGTAACTGTTCTGTTGCTTGTATATTAATGATAAATGCAGTCATACTGTCATTACCATTATTATATGTGGTCACATATGAAATTGGACCTGAAATAGCATTTGGCAAACTGATGATGGCAGGCATCCAGTGGCTGCTCCCTGCTTGGCTGCTCACCTATCTGGGCTTGTTATGCCACGAGCAGTTGTCCACTACTAAGTTAGGGGGAAACTAAACAGTGGTGTTGGTGGGTGCAGGGGAATTAGAGGGAGACATTGGTGAGTGTGGCAATGATCTGTTCTTAGGAACATCTTGGAGGCAAGAGAGAAACTCTTGTTCTGTTAGATTCCTCAATAAGGTCAGTAAATAAGTAATAATTTACCTTTTCTGTTGTGTACCAGAAACATCCCTTGAAAGAATATTGGCTGCCAGTGTTTCTCAAAAGGTGGGTGGGACAAGAGGGTGATCTAGCTAAAACCCTAAGAACTGACATGCTGGCTGATGATATGTAACCACAGATATCTCACTAATGACAAATTGTCTCATTTTGTTTTTAATAATTTGGCAATAAAACATTTTCACAGCAATACATATTATTCGTTTAAAGTTCTTAAAAATTTCCGTTATGGTTAGTGTAGTACTAAAATGCATGTAAATGTAAACATGCGCACCTTTGAAAATGTAGAGTTTTGTTTTTATCATCATGTGACCAAGTTGCTTTGACAAAATGCTTAGAGGTACATAAGGTGAACAGGTTGAGAAATTTTGCGTTAAGCCACATCAAAAAAAAAATTAATGTAGCATGCTCCACTCAGAACTGACCAGTTACAGAAAAAAGCGCTTGAAGATTGGGAGGCAGATTTTGGAAAGGTACGGAAATAACAGGGTGACTTTAACTTCCCTAATATTGATTGAAACCTCCTTAGTTCAAACAGTTTGGATGGTGCAATTTTTTGTCAGGTGTGTCCAGGAAAGATTCCTGACTCAATATGTAGAGAGGCTGACTAGAGGGGAGGCCATATTGGATGTGGTGCTTGACAAACTAGTCCAGGTGTCAGATCTCTTGGTGGGAGAGTATTTCAGTGATGGTGATCTCAACTCACTGGCCTTTGCTATAGTCATGGAGAGAGAGAGAGGAGCAGATGGTTTGGGAATTTTTTTAATTGGGGAAGGGGAAATTACAATGCTATTAGGCAGGAACTAAATTGGGAACAGATGTTCTCAGGGAAATGCACGACAGAAATGTGAAGGTTGTTTAGGGAGCTCTAGTGATAGTGCTGGATAGCTTTGGCCCACTGAGACAAGGAAGAGATGGTCGGGTGAAGAAACCTTGGGTGACAAGGGATATGGAACTTCTAGTCAAGAGGAAGAAGGAAACTTAGTTAAGGTTGAGGAGACCAAGGATCAGACAGGATTCTAGAGGGCCACAAGATAACCAGGAAGGAACTGAAGAATGGATTTAGGAGAGCTAGAAGGGGGTATGAGAAAACTTCAGCGGGTAGGATTAAGGAAAAGCCTAAGGCATTCTACACATATTTGTGAGGAACAAAAGGATGGCCAGAGTGAGGGTAGGGCTGATCAGGGATAGTGGAGGGAACTTGTGCCTGGAGTCGGAGGAGGTAGGAGAGGTCCTTAATTAATACTTTGCTTCCGTAGTCACAACTGAGAGTTACCTTGATATGTGTGAGGACAGTGAGAAACAGACTGATATGTTAGAACAGGTTGATGGTAAGAAGGAGGAAATGCTGAAAATTTTGAAAAACATAAGGATAGATAAATACCATGAGTCAGGCGGGATATACCCAAGGTTACGACAGGAAGCAAGGGAAGAGATTGCTGCATCTTTGGCAATTATCTTTGTGTACTCACTGTCCACTGGAGTAATGCCAGATGAATGGACGGTGGCAAATGTTATCCATTCTTCCACTTCCTCATCCAAGTCATTTATAAAAATCACGAAGAGCAGATATCCCAGAACAGATTCCCTTGTTCAAGAAAGGGAGTAGAGATAATCCTGTGAATTGCAGACCAGTCAATCTTACATCTGTTATAGGCAAATTATTAGAGAGGATTCTGAGAGACAGGATTTATGATTACTTGGAAAAACATAGATTGATTAGAGAGAGTCAGCATGGCTTTTGTGAGGAGCAGGTCATGCCTCACAAGCCTTATTGAATTTTTTAAAGATGTGACAAACACATTGATGAAGGTCAAGCAGTGGGTGTGGTGAACATAGTTTTTGGCAAGATAATTAGAGGTTTCGATCAGGTGAACTGTGAGAGCCTTTTTCCTTGGATGGTGATGGCTAGCATGAGGGGGCATAATTCAAATTGAGGGGTGATAGATATAGGACAGATTTCAGAGGTAGTTTCTTTACTCAGAAAGTAGTAGGGGCATGTAACACACTGCCTGCAACAATTCTAGATTTGCCAACTTTACGAGCATTTAAATGGTCATTGGATAGACATATGGATGAGAATTGAATAGTGTCGGTTAGATGGGCTTCAGAGGGCAGCGCAACATCGAGGGCCGAAGGGCCTGTACTGAATTGTAATGGTCTATGTTCTATGTTCTATGTTGGATAAGGTTGCCATGGTAGGCTCATTCGGAAAATAAAGAGGCATGGGATGCAGGAAAACTTGGCTGTCTGGATACCAAATTGGCTCATAGAAGACAGAGAGTAGTAGTAGATAGAAAGTATTCAGCCTGGTGTCTGGTGACCAGTGGTGTTCCACAGGGAATCTGTTCTGGGATATCTGCTCTTTGTGATTTTTATAAATGAATTGGATGAGGAAATGGAAGAATGGATTAATAAGTTTTCTGATGACACAAAGGTTGATGAAGTGGTGGATAGATTGGAGGGCTGTTGTAGTTACAATGGGATATTGACAAGATGCAGAACTGGGCTAATAAATTCAACCTGGGAAAGCGTGAAGTGGTTCATTTTGGAAGGTCGAATTTGAACACAGAATACAGGGTTAAAGGCAGGATTCTTGGTGGTGTGGAGAAACAGAGGGATCTTAGGATCCATGTCCATCGATCCCTCAAAGTTGCCACCCAAGTTGATATGGTTGTTAAGAAGGCATATAGTGTGTTGGCTTTCGTGAGCAGGGAGGTCGAGTTTAAGAGCTGAGAAGTTATGTTGCAGCTCTATAGAGCTTTGGTTAGACCACACTTGGAATATTGTGTTCCGTTCTGGTTGCCTTATTATAGGAAGGCTGTGGAAGCTTTAGAAAGGTGCAGAGGAGATTTACCAGGATGCTGCCTGGGCTGGAGGGCATGTCTAATAAAGAAAGATTGAGGAAGTTAGGGCTTTTCTCATTGGAGCAAAGAAGGATGAGAGGTGACTTGATAGAGGTGTACAAGATGATGAGAGGCATAGATAGAGTGAATAGTCAGAGAAATCTTCACAGGGCAGAAATAGTTATCACAGGGGGGTATAATTTTAAGGTGATTGGAAAAAGATTTAGGGGAGATATCAGAGGTCAGTTCTTTACATAGAGTGTGGAATGCACTGCCAGAGTTGGTAGTAGAGTCAGATACATTAGGGTCATTTAAGTGACTCTTGGAGAGGCTCATGGATGATAGCAAAATGAAGGGTATGTAGGTTAGTTTGATCATAGAGTTGGATAAAAGATCAGTATAACATCGAGGGCTGAAGGGCCTGTACCGTGCTATGTTAGAATCATAGAATCCCTACAGTATGGAACATATGATGTAACAAAATTTGAGTAACAAAAGAGTGCCCATCCAAAACAGCCTGTTGGATGGGCACAAGAGAACTTCTGCCATAATTCCTCATGTTCACCACTAGACACATGAAGTTTCAAATGAGGAATGATCTGAAGGACATGATGACTTTTCCATTTCATGCAGATTAAAGACAAGAGCAACAAGCAACAGTGATCATGGGCAGCTGTTCACCTCTGAGAAAGAAAAGGGGACCATTACAACATTTCTTTCACCCTTGACTAGCCCAGATACTTATGTGGTCATGAGTATCCATTTGCATGTGGATTTATGATCACCACCTGGTGAACATACTGCAAATGTATGTGAGAACTGATGAAGGCTGTGCCAACCAAGGCTTCCTCAACTGAGAAATTGGTGACTCTTTTAGAGAATCACAACTGTTGTGGTGGACACAAGACACCTGAGGTTACCGCCAGATCATTGAGCGGGCGAGTGTTAGTGTATGAATGGGGATATCAGAGAGGGATGATGCCTGGGCTGTGGTAGCCTTGATGGTCACTCTTCTGCAAAAAGTGGCACTCTGCACATGGAGAAATTCATCGAATTCCACAAACTATAGTCGTCTCAGTTTGACTTTCTGGATTGTTGGCATTTTCAAGTTGGCAGGCTTGACTATTGCATCAGTGCTATGGGTCTTGACGACTTATCTGTAGGGATAGATATTAATGTAGCTAAGCTTACTGATAATGGAAGAATGCAGAGAGGATGCAAAGCAATATGGGTAGAAGTGTGTGTGTAAAAGTGTAATGTGGGTGATTGTGAAGTTATTCATTTTGGTCATAAGAATTTAAAGCCAGCTTGGCCATACTCATGCATGAAAGGCAGAATGTTGGTGTTGTGATTAAAGAGATCAGCCAGCTGGATCTCAGAGATTGTGAATTTCCTGATTGGGGCTGTTAATCTGGTATAATTAGGGAGCCATGGCTGACAGATAATGGTTGACACTCTGATACCTGACTAAAGGCAGTACTGCAGTCAAGAACTGTTCATGTATAAATACAGGATGACTTGGTGACGAGATACCTACCTCCATGGAATTATTTCCGTGGCAACAAGAGTGGATCTAATGATGAAACCTTGCAAAAGTGCCTACACTAGCTGAAGCCCAGCTAGACTTCAAACAGGCTTTATAACTGGCTTCACCATTGGAAAATGCAGCAAGTGGGGTATATGAGTTGCAGGGTAATCCGATGGAAATGGACACCCTTGCCAGTCTGACTGAGCTTGGGGAACATCACCTGAGTGCAGCAATTGTGGAGCCTCACTCAGCACTTATCCTGATCAGAAATTCTACATCAACCCATAGCAAATGGCTAAATGGTTAAAATTTTCTTTGGAATCCTGCCCAGAATGCAGTTGATGTCGGTATGTGGATTTGAGACAGCAAAGGAATCCTACTAGACCTAAATTGAGTAAGATAACTCATAGGCTGGCATTCAGGAGGCTATCAGGAGAGTTCATACCTCAAAGGTCCACCTACATCTGCTTAGTAACATCAAAATCAGAATCAATTAAGATAAACATCTAGTTAAATAGTCATCTGGTTGTAATGGAGGTTGAGACTGGTGCAGCTATATCAGTGGGTGCAGAATCAATCTTTAACAAAATTTGGTCTGGACTCCAGCCCTTAAGTTTGCTCAAGACCTCAGCTAAACTGAGAACCTACAGCAGGGAACCTTTACAGTTGAAGGGTATAACTTCAGTTCCAGTCTCTTGTGAGAAGCAGCTGGTTCAGTTACCACTGATTATACTAAAAGGCATGGGCCCAAGCTTTGCTGGGGCAGAATTGATTGAGAAAGGTTCACCTAGATTGGATCAAATTTTTTTGTTTAGAAAATGGCTGCCTGTCCTAACTAAATTGCCAGAGGTTTTGCAGGAAGGTCAAAGGACTGTCAAAGAAGCCAAGGCCAACTTGCATGTTGACCAGGAGGCAATTGCATGATTCTGCAAGGCTCACCAAGTGTCAGTTTCCTTATGAGCAAATGTAGAGGCAGCAATCAGAAGTTGGAAAATGAAGGAATCATTAAATCAATCCAATTTGCAGAATGGACAGCAGTGGTTGTACTGATTTCGAAGCCCAGTGGGTTGGTTTGCTTTTGTGGGGATTTTAAACAAATGGTAAACCATTTCTTGCAGCTGGATAAATACCTTCAATAGAAAATTTATGTGCAAAGATGGCAGAGGCTATCATTGATAAAGCTGGACATGAGCCATGCTTACTTGCAATTGTGTTTACACAAGGATTCCCAATAGTATTCTACAATTTATACCCATAAAGGCTTGTACCAATATTTGATGCTGCCATTTAGGGTATTGCCAATCTGTTCAATTTTTCATTGGACAATGGAAAGCATTTTGCAAGGTTTACCTCAGGTCACTATTTTCATGAATGATGTCTATTAACAGAGGAAAGCAAATAAGGAATGCTTAGAGAACTTGGATACAGTCAAAAAGCAATTTTTACAGGGCAAACATACACCTTAGAAGGGAAAGATGTGTGTTCCAGACTCCTCCAAGTGACCTACTTGGGTTATAGTGGTGACAAGATGGGTACCTTGAGGAAAATATGTCAATAAGTGATGCAATTTGGTTGCACAATGTGCTTGCCAAGTTGTGAGTTGTCAGTGTAAGTCTTTCTGTGATGCAAAGTGAGTGAGAATGAAATGAAGTTAACTATATGAAGTAAATACTGTATTGTGGCTGATAGAGATTGATGGTACATCAGTGGTCAGAACAGGCAGAAGTGAATTGAGCAAAGTGTGAGGCTAATGTTCAAAATAAAGTCATAGATTCATAGAGCTGCATTTCATGGAAATACACCCTTCGGTCCAACTCGTCTATACTGACCAGATATCCTAAATTAACCTAGTCCCATTGCCAGCATTTGGCACATATCTCTCTAAACCCTTCCTACTCATATACCCATCCATATGCATTTTAAATGTTGCAATTATCCCAGCCTCACCACTTCCTCTGGCAGTTCTTTCCATATCACCACCCTCTGCATGAAAAATATTCCCCTTTGGTCCCTTTTAAATTTTCCCCCACACCCACCCTAAACCTATCCCCTTGAGTTCTCAACTCCCCAACAAAGAGAAAAGTCCTTGTCTATTTACCTAGCAATGGCCCTCATGACTTTATAAACCTCTACAAGGTCACCCTGAGCCTCTGACACACCATGGAAAATAGCCCTAACCTATTCAGTCTCTCCCTATACCTCAAACCCTCTAACCCTTTCAAGTTTCATATCATCCTTTCTATAGGAGGGAGACCAGAATTGCACACAGTATTCTAAAAGTGGCCTAGCCAATGTCCTGTATAGCTGCAACATGACCTCCAAACTCCAAGATTCAATGCACTGACCAATTAAGACAAGTATAACTAACATCTTTTTTACTAGCCTATCTACTTATGACTCCACCTGTGACTCTACTTTCAAGGCACTATGAAACTGCACTCTAAGGTCTCTTTGTTCAGCAACTTTCCCCAGGACTTTACCATTAGGTTTATAAGTTCTGCCCTAATTTGCCTTTCCAAAATGCAGCACCTCACATTTATCTAAATTAAACTCCATCTGCTGCTCCTCGACCTATTGGCCCATCTGATCAAGATTCCATTGTAATTTGAGGTACTTGTCAGGAGCACACTTCCCACCAGCCCACACTCCACTCCTGGCACCTTTCTTTGCCACCAATGGAAGTACAAAACCTATGCCCACACCACTCCCCTCACCTCTGACCAAGGCCTCAAGGGATCCTTGCACATCTGTGAGAAATTTACCTGTACATCTACCAAAGTCATTTACTGCATCCGTTGCACCAAGTGTGGTCTTGTCTACATTGGGGAGACAGTACATCTTCTTGCGGATTGCTTCAGAGAACATTTCTGGGACACCTGCACCCACCAACCCAACAGCCCCATGGCTGAACACTTTAACTCCCCCTCCCACTCCATCAAGGACATGCAGGTCCTGGGTCTCCTCCACCCCCAACCGTTACCACCTGATGCCTGGAGGAAGAACGCCTCATATTCTGTCTTGGGATCCTAAAACCACATGGTATAAAAGTGGATTTCAACAGCTTCCTCATTTCTCCTCCCCAGTCCCAGGCTTCCAACTCGGCACCACCCTCCGTACCTGTCCATCACTTTCCCCCTGACCTCTCACCATCTCCCTCACCTTCATCCACCTACCACTTTCTCAGCTACCTTCCCCCCCAACCCCACTCCCCTCCTGTTTATCTCTCAGCCCTGGCCCACAAGCCTCATTCCCAATGAAGGGCTTATGCCCAAAAGGTCAATTCTCCTGCTCCTCGGATGCTGCCTGACCTGCTGTGCTTTCCCAGCAACACGCTCTTGACTCTTCTCTGAGGTAACCTCTTTTGTTATTCACAACATCTCCAATTCTGGTGTCATCTGCTATGTTCACATCAAAATCATTTAGATAAATGATGAAAAGCACTGAACCCAGCATTGATCCTAGTGGCACACCACTGGTCACAAGCCTCCAGTCTGAAAAGCAAGCCTCCATCACCAACATTTGTGTTCTACCTTCAAGCCAGTTTTGTATCAAAATGGCTAGTTCTCCTTATATTCCATGTGATCTAACCTGACCAACCAGTCTACTATGAGGAACCTTGTCGAACACCTTACTGAAGTCTATATAGATTACCTCCACTCCTCTATCCTGATCAATCCTCTTCGTTACTTCTTCAAAGACCTCAGTCAAATTAATGAGACACAATTTCCCACTTACAATGCCATGTTGACTATCTCTAATCAGTCCTTGTCTTTTCAAATACATGTAAATCCTGTACCTCAGGGTTCTCTCCAACAACTTGTCCACCACTGATGTCAGGCTCACCGGTCTAAAGTTCCCTAGTTTTTCCTTAACCCTTTTCTTAAATAGTGGCACCACCTGAGCCAACCTCCAGTCTTCTGGCATCTTATCTGTGACTATTGATGATACAAATATCTCAGCAAGCGTCCCAGGAATCACTTCACTAGATTCCCATAGATTTTTAGGGTACACATTGTCAGGTCCTGTGGATTTATCCACCTTTACGCATTTTAAGATGTTCAACACCTCCAAATTTTTAAGGTCACAGCATTTGACCAATCATCTGATAGCAATTTCAATGATGAAGAGCTCATGCTCGAAACATTGACTCTCCTGTTCCTTGGATGCTACCTGACCAGCTGTGCTTTTCCAGAACCACACTTTTTGATTCTGATCTCTTGCATCTGCAATCCTCATTTTCATAGAATCCCTGCAGTGTGGAATTAGGGCCTTTAGGCCCAACAGGTCCACACAGACCCTCCAAAGAGTAACCCACCCAGACCCATTCCCCTACCCTAATACTCTACATTTACTGCACATATCCTACCCATCCCTGAATACTATGGGCAATAAGCATAGCCAAGTCACTTAACCTGCACATTTTTGTATTATGGGAGGAAACCAGAGCACCAGGAGGAAACCCATGCAGACACAAGGACAACGTGCAAACTCCACACAGACAGGTGCTCAAGGCTGGAATCGAACCAAGGTCCATGGTGCTGTGAGGCAGCAGTGCTAGCCACTAAGTCACCATTCTACCTTGCTCCTACATGAGATCAATTAACTGATTTCATGAAAGCCTCCAAGCCCTTAGCGCTACACTGCTAGTAATGAACGTGACAGCTATTGTTCCTATTGCCTTTACACTGTCCGCTGGAAGTGGGGTGGGAGGATTTTCTGGATCCCTATCATTTGAAGACATTTCAAAGCCTCTAGCTTTGCCCTTTTGCACCAAATTGAATTTTCCATCCTGCACAGGATATTTTCCTCAGCCACCTCTATCACTTGGTCCTGTCAGAATGCAGCTTCCCTTTGAGAGGGGCAAATTGTCTTCAGGTATTTCTAGCCCATAGTTACTTAAGCCCCTGTTGATGCCTGCAGCAATTCAACAGCAATCCTTGTGTATGGTCTTTGAGCCTGATCTATTTTCTTTCCCGGTACAGCAAAATATAAAAGTGGCAGGTAGAATTTATTTTTTCCAATTTTATAACATAAATAGTCTTTTCATTAGCTTGTTACTGCAAAGGAAGTAATTTTATGCAATCACAGTGTTTAATTGCTCAGTCAACTAATAATCAAAACGGTAGACAGCTTAAATGTGCGTGGCCTATTAATTGAGAAAATAATTGTTCTAACAATTACACCTTTCTTTGCTTCCTTTTGATACTGCTGCAACATTATGTCATTTTATATGGTAGTGGAGTAGCAGTGCTGCATGCAGAGCTCATCTGATCTGTCTGCTTTTACTTTTTTCTTCTTCTTTCAGTACGTTATTTTTCTTAGTTTAATCTAAATACCTTTCATGAGCTGCAAGTTTGTGCAGCATGGGAGGAGACCGAGCTAGTACGGGAAGAGTGAGATCAACATGGTGGCAAGAGAGGTCCCTGATGACAATGGCAGTCATCCTGTGTGGCGGCGAAATCAGAAACATGCAGCTCAAGGCAGTCAGCAGCAACAGCAGGAACGTGCAACCTGAAGCAGGAGGCAGCAACAGCGGGAGTAGGTAGGCCAAGGTGACTGGTGGCAATAGCCAGAGTAGGCAGCTGGGGATGGCCGGTGGTGAAAGTGGGAGCAGGCAGGCCCAGCTGATGAGTGGCCAGACTGGGAGTAGGCAGCTAAGGCTGCAGCAGGAGTAGGAACCGGTAGCTTGAGGTGGTGGTGGCATGAGGAACAGGCCACAAGATGGCAAGAACAGGCATCCCAGAGTAGGTGGAGGTGGAAGGCTAAGCCCAGAGTAGGGGAAGTTGAACTCTTGTGAGGAGTGTGAGTCCAGCATGGCTAGGCGCTTTTGGACTTTAGTGTTGACTTTTCAAATGTGTTTTTTTTTGTTTTCCTACTTCTTAGTAAGAAGGACTGTAAGGTTTAATGTTTTAACCTTGTTTCTTTATTTTTCTGCTTTTTCCCTAAGATTCTCTGCCCAGATAGCTTTGTACCTAAGTGACAACCTGTAAATTTTTCCCTGTACTCATGTGAGTACATGTGACAATAAACATAAACTGCATATTGTCAGACATCTTGCCAATCTGTATCTTTTTTTAAATATTCATCCACGGATGTGGGTGGCAGTGGCTGGGCCAGCATTTATTGCCCATCCCCCAAAATTGCTCAGAGGATAGTTCAGAGTCAATCACATTGCTGAGGATCTGGAGTCTCATGTAGTCCAGATCAGGTAAGGATGACAATTTTTTTTCCCTAAAGGGCATTAGTGATCCAGATAGTACATTTGTTTCCTCTGACAATCAACAATGGCTTCATGGTTTTAGCATTAGACTCTTATTTCCAGATTAATATTGAATTCAATGCCACCATCAGTCACAGGCAGGATTCAAACCCAGGTCCTCAGAACATTAGCTGTATTTCTGGAGTAAAAGTCTAGTGATAATACCACTACACCATTGCCTTCCTTTTGTGTACTCTTCATAGTAGAAATGATAAATATAGGAATATAAACAAGGAAAAATAATGCTGCCAGAGCAGTAGCAGCTCCAAGACATTTCCAGACATTGAAAAATCTTCCAAAATAAAATTTATATTTATCATAGTGTGGTGTATCTGTGTTCATCAGTGGCAGTCTTTCAGAAAATAGGCAATCTAGGGTTTGAACAGAAACCAAATGGCCACTTTTACTGACCGAGTGTTGTGATCCATGCAAGTGACCTGAATCAGTTATTTTGATCTTTTTTCAATATGACACCTGACTTATATTCAAAGTTTGTGAGAAGATTTGTAGCTCGGGTGCTCATTGTTGAGGTTCTGTTCGCTGAGCTGGGAATTTGTGTTGCAGACGTTTTGTCCCCTGTCTAGGTGACATCCTCAGTGCTTGGGAGCCTCCTGTGAAGTGCTTCTGTGATCTTTCCTCCGGCATTTGTAGTGGTTTGAATCTGCCGCTTCCGGTTGTCAGTTCCACTCATCCACAGATTCAGTCCATAAGCACATCGACCTGGACCCAATATACCGACCACTGCAGCTGACAGCTGGAACAAGGGCTGATGCCTGAAACATCGATTCTCCTGTTCCTTGGATGCTGCCTGACCTGCTGCGTTTTTCCAGCAACACATTTTCAGCTCTGATCTCCAGCATCTGCAGTCCTCACTTTCTCCTCCTTAGGAGCATGGACAAAGAAATGGCAGATGAAATACAACATGGGAAAGTGTGAGGTCATACACTTTGGTAGGAAGAATGGGGAAAAGATTCAGAATTCCAAAGTGCAAAGGGACTTGGGAGTCTTAGTTTAGGTTTCTCTTAAGGTCAACTTTTAGGTTGAGTCGGTAGTTAAGAAGGCAAATACAATTTTGTCATTTGTCTCAGGAGGATTAGAATGTTAAGGCAGTGATACACTTCTGAGGCTTTGTCAGGCTCAGGTAAGACCACATTTAGAGTATTGTGAGCAATTTTGGGCCGCATATCTCAGGAAGGGTGGATTGACCCTGGAGTGGGTCCAGAGGAGGTTCATGAGAATTATACCAAGGCTTAACATTGAGGAACATTTGAAGACACCGGGACTATACTTGATAGAGTTTAGAAGAATGAGGGGAAGTCTGATTCAAACTTACAGAATACAGAGTGGCCTGGACAGAGTAGACGTTGAGAAGATGTTCCTACTGGCTGGAGAAATGAGGATCTGAGGGTATCTTAAAGTAAAGGGAAGACCCTTTAAAGCAGAGATAAGGAGAAATGTCTTTAGACAGAGAGTGGTGAATCTGTTGAATTCATTGCCACAGAAAGCTGTGGAGGCCAGGTCATGGAGTATATTTAAAACAGAGATAGATAAGGTCTTGATTGCCAAGGGGATCTAAGGTTACAGGGAGAAAGTGGGAGAATGGGGTTGAAAATCTATCAGTAAAGACCAAATGGCAGAGCAGACTTGATGGGCTGAATGACCTAATTTCTGCTCCTATATGTTATGGTCTTATAAACACCCAGCTAATTTAATAGATCATAGATCTTCATATAATTTCTCAAAACAAAAAGATTCACCTTTTTATAATTGTATGAATTGCTAAAACATTGCACGCCACATTTTGGGAGCAGAAAATAATTTCAGACACAAATTCATATCTTGAAAAGCTTTATTTGCAGTTTACCAGTAAATAGAATATCTAGAGATAATAATAGACAAATACCCCTGCAAGTAAGAAGATAAAATCAAAATCTCCCATTAAAAAGTAATTAACTGACTGTCACTGCCATTCTGGATTAATTTAAAAATACTCAGAATATAAATGCATACAGTCTGTTAAATGGTAAATAATAATATTGTTGTATTTAATAGTGTTGTATGTAATGTTTTAAAATTCGAAACAAAAAAACCCTTAAAATATTCAGAAGAACAATTTGAAAGTGTGGTGTTCAGTTCTTCCTGTTCAGACATACTGGAGGAAGTAACACCTGGCATGTTGCATTAATATGGATTGGAAGACCCAGATCTGTCATGTATGTTTTATTGCATACCTCTGGCAATTTCCTGAGACCTGACTTATAGATGAGAAATGTGATTTTGACTTAACAGTGCATACCCCAATTAGAAATTCTAACTGTTGATTAATTGACATAAAGCCTTAACATGCCTTCAAGAATAAGTCATAACTGTTAAAGTAAAATTCCTCCTCAGTACTTTTTATAGCTCCTTGTTGTTTGAGATCAGAAAGCAAATTTAAGCAAAATTGTATTCATTTCATTAAAATAACATTATGAGATATTACAAAAAAATCCTTTCTATGTTTAAATGGATATAGTGTAATTATTATTACTTCGTGCATGTTAATCTGGACAACCAATTGCCTAAATCTGGAAATTGAATTTTTTCAGTGCTAAATATATGAAGCAAAATAAATAATTATCTGTAAGCATGTAGTTATTATTAAGCAGGATGGTTAATTTTAATGAGCTAATTATAGTAATTGGCCAATTACCAAGACCATAATTCATGTATGCCATGTACAAACAAAGCAGATCTGTAATGAATATGTTATTGAGCAAATATATTACTGAGTTATGCTTTCATACTTTCAATGTAGTCAATTCAATTCAACAATTGATCTTGAACAAATAAAAACAGAAATTGCTGGAGAAACTCAGCAGGCCTGGAAGAATCTGTGAAGAGAAACCAGAGTTGATGTTTTATTCTTGTTTATGGCAGCACAGTGGGTCAGTGGTTAACACTGCTGCCTCACAGAGCCAGGGACGTGGGTTCAATTCCACCCTTGGTGATTGACTGTGAGGAGTTTGTACATTCTCCCTGTTCCCTTCTACAGTCCAAAGGTGTACAGTTTAGATGGATTGGCAATGTTGAACTGCCACAGTGTCTAGGGATGCACAGGCTATGTGGATTAGCCATGGGAAATGCAAGGTTACAGGGATAAGGTAAGGGAATTCGTCTGGGTGGGATGGTCTTGAGAGGGTTGGTGTAGACTCATGAGCCAAGTGGTCTGCTTCCATGCTATAGGGATTCTATGACCTTTCTTCAGAACTGATAGCAACTAGGAGTAGTTAATGCTTCTAGAGAAGCGCGGGGTGGGGGGGGGGGAAGTGGGGGGGGGGGGGTGAGTGGATAGGTAGAGAGGGAACCTGAAGCAAAGTTAGTAATGTATTATTATATAAGCTTGAAAATCAAAGTACTGACATTTATGTTTGGCATGGGCAACACAACTTAAGATGCATATGCTCTAGCAACTGCACTTTGCCAAATGTCTTTCAAAGTTGGCTTTAGTGTGGTACAAATGTGTGGAAAGCACCTGTGGAAAGCAACCACAGTTACTTGGCATTCAAATCTGTTGTAGCATTTAGATGTAGGATGCAGATCAACAGTCACACTGTGAATTTCAATGTTTCAATTATATTCCTGAGACTGTCAGACAAAGATCACACCTGGAAATGGTCATACACTATGGTATTAGAGTAGTGCAAAAAAAACTAATTTTTCTTAAAGCTTACACTTATCAGGACAATTCGAAAAAGAATACAATGTAAAGGGATAGCAACATTCATACAAGATCAAAATACAGTACTGATTAATTGATAAGCAGTTTCAAATTACACTCAAAGTTAATTTATTTTGAATTACATTTAAAATTAAAACAAAATTTAACAGTAAACTGTTAGTCATCATTTAACTGGTTCAGTTACCATGGCAATGCTTTGACCAATCAGAGTATAATTGACAACCAAACTTTTATAAGAATATATATCATAAAAGGTTGCTAAAAAGAGGAGCAATGCTAATTATAGACCAAAAATAGATTTAAGCGTAGAGACAAGAGGCATTCTGAGATGTTAGCTGTACTTTCTGCAAAGTCTATATGGAACAGTTTTCTACGCATCTTTGATAATAAATACTTGGGAATAATATATACTTTTGAAACTAAAATAAGAATCTTTTGCATTTTCCTTTACCTACAAATCCAAGTCTGTCCAGGTCATGGTAAAAGAGCAGGGAAGTCGTTCACTAGAAATGGTTTAAATTAATAATGAAGGCATTCAATAAGCTGATAGGTATTTATAGTTGATAAGTCATTGGGACCAGATGAGCTTTATCCACTGATTTTTGAAGGAAGTGAGAGTGGAATTTGCAGAGGCACTGGCAATAATCTTTCAATCTCACTTAGATTTGATGGGTAGCACTGGATAACTGGACAGTTGTAAGCATTATACCTGCAGTGATTATAACAAGATCGGCCAGGTGGATCTCGTAGAATATGAGTTCCCTGATTGAGGCTGTTAATCAGGTCCAATCAGGGAGCCATAGCTGACAGGTAAGAACAGGAATGCCAGACATCCTGTTCACTTTGAGGGCTGGATCTGAGGGAGCTAGATCAGTGTCAAGGACAGGCTTCATGTAAATAAGAGTGACCTGCTGACAGGATACTGACCACTGTGTAGTTATTTCAGTGGTGCCGAGAGTGGGATTAATGAGTTTGGAGAAGATTTGTAGCTCAGGTTGAGATTCTGGATTTAGGTTTGCTCGCTGAGCTGGAAGGTTCATTTTCAGAGTGACCTGCCTGGGATACAGAGTTGACAAGACTGGGTTATACTTGTTGGAAGTTAAAGTGAGGGTAATCAGAGGTGCCCTTGCTCCTACATCCGTACCAGAGCTTAGGACTTTCCTTGGATTGATGAATTATTATAGAAGTTTCATACATAATCTCACCTTAATCCTGGAAATTTGTATCAACTCTTAAAAAAAGGGTCAGTCTTAGAAATGGTCACGGAGTCAAGCCATAGCTTTCAGGGAAGTGAAGAAACAGCTATTATCCTCTAACATGTTGGCTCAGTATGATCCCAAGCAACACTCGTATTGCCATGCGAGGCCTCTCCTTTCAGTAATATTAGCTCATAGATGGACCAATGGAGAGGGATGCTCAATAGTGTATGCATCCAGCACTTTGGCTAATGCAGAACAGGGTGGCACAGTGGCTCAATGGTTAACACTGCTGCCTCACAGCACCAGGGTCCCAAGTTTGATTCCAGCCTCGGGTGACTGTGTGGAGTTTGTATATTCTCCCTGTGTCTACGCGGATTTCCTCTGGGTGCTATGCTTTCCTCCCACAGTCTAAAGATGTGCAGGGAAGGTGAATTGGCCATGCTAAGTTGCACCATAGTGTAGGTGCATTAGTCAGAGGGAAGTGGGTCTGGGTGGGTTACTCTTCGGAAGGTCGGTGTGGACTGGTTGGGCTGAAGGGCCTGTTTCCACACTGTAGAGAATATAATCTAAATACATCCAAATAGAGAAGTAAGGTTTGGCTGTCATATTTGGAGTCAGGAAATTCCATCAATATCTTTACAGATGTAAATTTATAATAATAATGGAGCACAAACCCATGCCCAGGTCTACTTAAAGAAGATAAGGCCATTCCGCCCATTGCTTCAGGCTGAATTCAGTGGTGGCTCTAATACAAAGTGCATATAATTACAACTTGGAAGACTGTGCGGGAAGTGAAATCGCAAATTCAGATACATTAAATCCCCTCCTGCTGGCAGATACACCATCAGTGGCACTGCCACTGTAAGAGTCTGGAATGGTTTTACATTTTCTTTACATATTTCCAATTACAGCTCACAATATCAGACTTTGGATGCAGAAAGGACCATGATGAAACTGAAACTGCTGGTGGTAATGGGGGGAAATGAAAGGACCATCATAATCAGGATTGAAAGCTTTTTGGACTCAGGGAGGCCACATCACTGTAGAGGATGGCATATCGAATTTGATTGTCCCAAGCAAAGATCACGGCCATGTACTGGCTGAGCTCCACCGGGGTCATGCAGAGTTTTCCAAAATTAAGATATTGGTGAGAAGTTATGTCTGGCGGCCAGAGTTGGATGCAGTGCCCAGGAGCCAACAAGGACAAAAATTACTGCCGAAGGTCCCCCTTTTTTGTGGAATTTTCCGTGGAAGACCTGGACTCGATTACACATGGATTAAGCAGGTCCTTTCATGGGCTCAGTGATCTTAGTGATGGTAGATACCCACTCAAAGTGGTTGGACATGCATTGAGTTCTTTAGTCAAGCACAGGATCAATGCTAGATCATCTGTGCTCTTCTTTTGCAATGTACAGCCTCTCAGAAGTGTCAGGGTCACAGATAATGGGCCATCATTTAGCAATAGGGAATTTTAATATTTTCTAAAGTAGAATCGTATTTGACTTGAGGAAATACCAGATCCATACCATCCACCATCTAATGGTCTGGCAGAAAGAGCTATCTAAACTTTGAAGAAAGGCTTAGAGAACCAACCAGTTTAATTAAATATCAAACTGTCCTGGTTTTTATTTATGCAACTACAGGGATAGCGTCCAGCAGACATGCTAATGGGGAGAAGACTCTACACCAGGTTGAATTTAACCTTTCCATATCCGGGGGTGGGGGGTGGGGGTAAATATCATCAGGTATACAAATGACGGACATAAGACTCTGATAAGCGAGAAAGTCAGTTTACTTCAGGGGGCAAAGTTTCTTGCAGGAACTATGTGAATGGCCCTGCATGGATAAGAGGCATGGTTGGTGTGAAGTCAAGTTGGGTGGCATATAAGGTTTAGGTAGGTGCGATGGTCCTGAACAAGCGCATGAATGATATGAAAGCTGAAAGATGCTTGAGCAAAACGTGCCCGGCTCCTCGACAGTCTTTCTGTCTGTTTCAGAACCTGTGGGTTCTCCCTGTATATCAAACAATGAAGATACCTTGGAATCTGAGATGGGCTTGGGGGAGATTTGCAGCCTTGATGCCTTTGCTGCCTGAAGAAGAGAAAGAATTTCTCCTCAGCCATTCTGGGCACAAGGAGAGAGTTAATGTGCATTATATGCAACCTGTATCAAGGCAGAGTTGGAGGAACTTGTTCAGGTGCTGAAATGGGCAAGGAGAAGTTACAAAAGAACGGCCTACGTCCTCAGACTCAGAGGGGAAGGGACATAATGATTGTAATGAGGTCAGCCATATAGACTCATAGAATACGTGTTCTCCGATTGCAGCTGTTAATCTGGTCTATTCAGGGATCCCTGGCTGACAGAAATAAACAGAAGTGAGTGAGCTGCATCTCTGAGGGAGCTGCATCAGTGTCAAGGACATTCCCCATGTAAATAAATGGTGACTTAGTGATTGGATACCATCCTCTCTGGAGTTATTTCACTACCTTTGTTCAAATATGGTTGTAATGGGGATTATAGACCAGTCCATGTAACTTCAATGGTAGACATATTTCCAGAAATAATTTATCAGGATAGAATAGACACATGGAAAGGTGTTGGTTGATTCAAAATAGCCATGATGGATTTGTTGCCTCATCCTCATCGATTGACCCATCCTCCCCTATATATTAATCTCTCCTTCCTTGAGATGAATTTCTCCTGTGGCTCCCAAATTACCCCAGAAACTCCTGCCATTGCTGCTCCACTATCTTCACTGCTTGACTCAATTCTAATCAACTCCGGCTAATTCTTCCCTCATATCTTTGTAGTTACCTTTACTCAATTATAATATCGCTACATCTAATTCAAGATTCTCCCTCTCAAACTGCAGGACTAATACTATCATATTATGGTCACTGTTCCCTTGGGGTTGCTTCACCAAATCTGGAAGCATGTTCCATAGTGTCTCTAGCACAAGCTAATCCAAACAAAAACATCTTGCAGAATTCCATGAATTCCTTTCCTTAAGATTTGCAACCAACCTGGTTTTCCCAGCCAACCCAAATATTAAATTCTCTCATGATTTAATAATAGTGCCTTTCTTAATTGCCTTTTCTATCCCTGATTTATTTTCTTCTATGCATCTTGATTACTGCGAGGAAACATGTGCATAACCCCCTTCAGGATATTTTTCTCTTAGAGGTCCTTCAGCTGTACCCACATGCATTCTATGTCTTTCCACTTGACATCACTTCTTGCAATCAATTTAATTTCATTTCTCACCAACAAAGTAACCCTGCCACTCTGCCCATCTGCCTGTCCTTTCAATAGGATGCATATAATTGGATATTTAGTTCCAGTTCTGATCCACTTCTAGCCACAACACTGTGATACCCACCATATCATATCAACCAATTTCAATCTGCGTTACAAGCTCTTCACCTTGTTTTGCATACCACATGCAGTTAACTACAACACCCACAGTCCTCCACTGACTTTTCCCCTCCTCATATCCTGTCTCCTTCTCTATTGTGTCCGAAGTTGGATTCCTGAGTCTTTCCATGCTTTCTGTGCTATTACTTGCTCTGGAAACTTTAACAAGCATTGCCTTGCCCTCCCAAGCTCTTTAACTCACTCCAATAATTGTCTATATAACTGAATATACACCCCCCCAACTATTTAGTTTAAAGCCTTATTCATAGCCCTGGGTATGTTATTCATCAGGTCTCTGGTCCCAGCATGATTCGGTGAAGTCTGTCCTATCAGAACACCTCCTTCCTTCCCCAGACTGGTGCCAATGTCCCATAAGTTCGAATCCATCTCTCTTGTACGAAATCTTTAAGTGATACTTTTCCCACTTTAATCATGTTGTCACTGCGCCAATTAGCTCACAGTTCAGGTAGTAATCTGGGTATTATTATCTCTTTGGTTCTGATGTTTAACTTAGACTCAACTACTCATATTTCCTCAGCAGAATTGCTTTCTTCTTTCTACATATTTTGTTGGAACCTACAGAGACCACAACAACGAAAACCTTCCCCTTCCACTCCAAGTTCATTTGCATTCCAAATTAGACATCATGATACCAGGAACCAGACAGGCACACGGCCTTCAGGATTCTTGATCCTGGCCATATAGAACAGTGTCTATTCCTCTGACTATACTATCCCCAATTACAACTGCATTTATATTTTCTCCGCCCACAAACCATAGTGCTATGATTAGTTTGCTCATCCTCCCTACATCCATGCAAGGAGTAAGAAACTCAAAAGATGTTCGATGACCTCAAGGGCTGAGGCTCTTTCAACAAAATGTCTTGGATCTCTTTACCTGCCTCACTGGTAGTTACACCCTCCTGTCCATATCTACTGCACACTCGTCCATGCTTTCACACCCTTTTTAAAGTGTAGTACTTAGAATTGGAAACATCACTCCAGTTGAGGTTGAACCATAGTTTTGTAAAGGTTTACTGTTACATCCTTGCTTATTTCCTCCTTAAGCTTTTTGCTTCCTATGTGGATCTGCAGAGCTGGAAGAATTCCTAGCTCACAGTATCCATCTGAGGAAAATGTGCTCTGAATGACAGGATCTTTGGTCTGGTGGACAGGAATTGTGTGTAAGTAAATGCTGGAGGTGAATCTGCCACCTCCAGATGCATATTGAAGAATGCTGCTGATTGCAAGATCCAACTTATTTCTGCAAGACTTTGCTCCACTAGTTATGTTCCACATATTAGACCCACTAGTGTTCATACTTCACAACTCGTCAAACTCCCATTCAGTCCCCGTCCCCCCACACCTGTCCCTCAACTCAGCTTCATGAATCTTTAAAACACATATGCTCAGTTAGCACCAACTTTGCTCTGTTATCTTTCACATAACGTACCCGATTTCCACTATGGGTGACCTCAGAGATTACACAACATAATATTCTAAACATTATTGCAAACTTATTAAGAAAACAATTGTCTTCAGAAAAGCTTCTTCAATACATTTAACTCCCCACAAGTATGTAATACTTGAAAAAAAAATTGTACTCATAACCCCATATCCAAGACAGTTAATCCTTTAATAATCTCTTAGAGTTGTCAATTAAACATTGAATTTACAGCCCTTTCGCTGAGATAGTAGCAGTTTATGAAAACAATCAAATAGAAATAAATCAACATTGATAGCATTTAAGGTATTGTCAGCAAACGTTTACTGAAGCTACAAATATAGATTTATTTTTGACAAGGCAGACGTGAACTGTTATCTTCACAATTTAAAAGGCAGGGGATTTAAATCACGAAATAGCTTGATATTCCATAGACCTTATCCAACTTTGCAAGTGTATAAAAAGATATGGCCCTTGTTTCAGTTAAAGTGAGTTCAGTCTCAGCAATGAATTTAACTGACTTTACTAAGGGTGGGTTTCCCATCTCAGTACCTTCCTCTGTTGGTGAAAACAGATTCTGTCAGAAATTGTGGTAGGACCTCTGCATTTGAGTTCCCAACATGGTTGTGATTAGGCTGAAGAATCAACACTGAAAACATCTAGGCCTATGCCACATCACGCCTAGGATTTCACATGCATCATTAATTGCTTTCTCAACTTCAATAATTGTGCACATATAACCACAATACCTTCTATTCCTGTAATCCTTGTGGAATTGCATCTCTTATTTTGTGCTGTCTTTCCTCATTCTTCTTATCAAAATCTATTAGGTCACACATTTACTATATATCTAAACAATCTTCCCTGTTGTTTATATCCTCTTGAATTCTATCATCAACTATCTCACATTTCACTGTACTTCCAAGATTTGTGTCACATGCACCTTTGAAATCATACCCTTCACAGCAAAATAAAGAGAAATAGTCATCTCCATGCATACCTTTGAAGAACATCTCAGTGATGTCAGTTAAATTCATTGTACACCCTCCTCCAGTTCGAAAAACAGTGATTCACAACTTTGCGTTTCCTTTCACTCATTCAAATTCATGACTATGCTGCTCCTATTCCTTTTCACCATCTTTCATTGGCTTCAAGTTTGATGGGAAGTCTGATGTGCCATTTCAGCAAATTATTTCCTACAACTTGCTTCCTTGGCATAAAACTAACATTGTGGACTGGCTGCCCCTATAGAAACTGTAGGGTTTATTTTCCGATGAGCTGAATGAAAGTGACAATTTTGAAGTTTCCATAACAGGTCTTTCAAATCTCTACATCAGTTTTATGGCTGTGCAGCAAAGATATCCCAAAATTATAGTGAAATCGGAAATTTATACAAAATGAAAATATTTAAAAAGCGACTAACCAGAGAGAGCAGTTATTTGTCTGAACATGACAGCAGCCCAATATGAAAATAATAAATGACAGTGTTGTGTGCAACATTATCAAGTATGATTTATAGGTCTAGCCAGAGACATGGTTGCAAGTTCAGTAACCTTTCCTATTGATTGGATCATTTATTTTAACATGTAGATGTGCATTTGGACTTCTTTCATTTTGACGTAAAAGTCTGTTTTCCTACAATTTAAAATAAATTGAAAATATGTGTATTTTTCTTGCATGGTATTTGCATTCCAGAATTCTAGATTCTAAATACTATCTCCCAATTATTCAAAATGATTGAGCTAGAATTCTGATTATGCACAAAAGCAATTTACATGTGCAGATGTTCATTGGCTTGCCATATGCCACAAAGAAAACTAACAACAGCTTTTATTTATATTGTCCTTTAATGTAATTTAAAAATCCTCTGTAGGTGTTATAAAGCAAAATTTGATACCAAATCATATAAGGTGTTAATTGGACCCATGACCAAAATCTTGGTCAAAATAAAATAAGTTTTTTAGGATATGTTAATGGAAAAGAGCCCTGATGAAGAGATTGTGGAGGGATTTCCCAGCGGTTAGGGTCTCAGGCTATGAACGCTCAGTCACCAATAATGGAGTGACTGAATTTAGGGATACTCTAGGTGCCAGATACAAAGGAACACTGTTGTACCTTCACTATGTGCTAGAAAAGGGGAAGATTTCAAAATCATGGCCTCAAAAAATAGGAAGGCAAATAATATATTAGCCTTCATTGCAAGAGGATTTGAATTCAGAGTGAGGGAAGTCTTACGGAAGTTATACTGGATCTTGGTGAGGTCATATATAGCATACTATGTACAGTTTTGATCTCTGTTACCTAAGAAAAGATTCCTATAAGGAGTACAACAAGGTTTGTTAGGTTGATACCAGGGATGGCAGGACTGTGCTATGAGGAGAGATTGGGTCTATATTCATGAGAATTGAGAAAGAGTTTTGATTAAAATGTATTAAATACACTACTTCAAAGGACATTTGGAAATAATTGGGGATCCAAACAAGCCAAAAGCTTTATACTACCATATACATACAGAAATACAGCTGAAGAGAGAATGTTTCTTTATATTCTCATGTACTTTGAAGTTGTCCATTTGACATGTGACCATTAAGATTATAAGACAATTACAGAATGCATGTTTCATTAGAAGGTCCCATTAAAGATAATACTTTTTCAAATTCATTCATGGAATGTGGACGTGACCCCAGTATTTTTCGCTAATCTCTATTTGTCACTTGCAGTGATGTGCTTCCGAGGACCATTTCAAATAGAGTCAGCCACTTTGTTGTAGGTCTCATATAGTACAGACCAGATAAACACAACTGAATTCCATTCCTAAAAGGCATTAGTTAATGATGATAAGGCTGCAATTAGGTTAAGTTTTCATTCCAAATTTTCCAGATCTTATGACTAAATGGCTGAAGGCACAGCCACCAATAATGATTGAAATTTCAACCTCGGCCATAGTGGGATTTGGACTCATCACCCCTGAACATTAGCCTGACCTCTGGATTACTAGTCTAGTGCCAATCCTACAATGCCACTGTCTCCTTTCACTGTAAAATTAATCCAGCTCTTGAATATGCAAACAGGCTCCCAGTAACAACAATTATCTCTTTGTATTTTTAAAGAGTTTCTATTTTTACATATATTTATGTGATTGTGGGGTGGCACGCTGGCACAGTGGTTATCACTGCTGCCTCACAGCACCCGAGACCCGGGTTCAATTCCCACCTCAGGCGACTGACTGTGTGGAGTTTGCAAATTCTCCCCGTGTCTGCGTGGGTTTCCTCTGCATGCTCTGGTTTCCTCCCACAGTCCAAAGATGTGCAGGTCAGGTGAATTGGCCATGCTAAATTGCCTGTAGTGTTAGGTGTAGGGGTCTGGGAGGGATGTGCTTCAGCAGGTCGGTGTGGACTTTTGGGCTGAAGGGCCTGTTTCCACACCGTAAGTAATCTAAATTAACTTCTCTACATGTGTGCAGGTCTGAGTTAAGCTGACCTTCAATATATTTTGTTTTAACAATTAAAAGCTCAACTAAGTGTTACCCTATACCTACTATAAACTGTCTGCTATATAATCTACATACTTTTCATTTGAATATCTCATGGGTACCTACAAACAAATATATCATAGAGGACGACAAAATGTAATTTTCTTTTGTGGGGAGAGAGTGCTACAATGTATTATGTAGCAATATTGAACTCTACACCACAGCAGCTGTAAATACGTTCAGTCAGAGAAAGTGGGGATGGACAGGTTGGAGCAGAAATGTCTCATGCAACTTAATGTAAGTGGCATCCAGTCAGAAGGAGGAGAACATTAGAAAGACTGAAATTTAGAGATCAGCTGGTTGAAAAACATGGAAAACAGTAGCAGCAAGAAATTTAAATAAGGGCAAAGACAAACTTTTGCCATCCAGATTGTGAATTCAGAGTGTTTTATGTCATTCCAGTTAAATGTTGGAAAAATTAGAAAGAACTTTAAAAGAATAGAATGATGATCTATGTCAAAAAAAAAGAAATGAAAGGTCCATTGTCCTGAAAATTAAGTTTAGGAGACCATGGAATAGACCTCCAGATCACACCTTCATTGTGTACTAGAAAAGGAGAGGATTTCAAAATCATGGAGATTAAAATTAGGAAGGCAAATAATAGATCAGCCTTCATTGCAAGAGTATTTGTATTCAGAATGAGGTATGTCTTACTGAAGTTATACTGGATCTTCCTGAGTACTATGTACAGTTTTGATCTCCTTACCTAGGAAAGGATACCTATAAGGAGTGCAACAATGTGTATTTGGCTGATATCAGAGATGGCAGGACTGTGTTATAAGGAGAGATTGGTGTAGTTAGTGAACTTGTTGATGGAGTTTGGACAAAATTTGGCCACATAGTCATGAGTGTACAGGGAGTACAGCAGGGGACTGAGTAACATCTTTGCGGGCCGTCACTGTTGAGGATTGTCATGGAGGACATGCTGTTGTCTACCTTCACTAATTGTGGTCTATGGGTCAGGAAGTTGAGGATGCAGCTGCAGAAGGCAGAGACCATGTAGATGGTACGACAATGGATGAACAGACACCTCGCAACAATCGCCAGGCAGTCGGGGAGCATTTCACTGGTCAGGGACATTCAGCTTCTGATCTTAGATTAAGCGTCCTCCAAGGTGGCCTTTGAGATGCACAACAATGCAGAATCACCAAGCATGAGGAAGGTCTCAACTGTGATCTTGAATATGTGTCATGCTACATGTAACCCCACCGCACTGTTCTGTGTATAATCTTCCTTTCTGTCCTGTTTTGACACCATAGCCTTGATAACTTGCTATTATTTCTCTACCTTAATTAGTTTGTACAGTTTTGAATTACTTGTGATCTTGTTCCAGTTCATGGGAGAATCTCCTAGCACACTCTGGATTTCCTGTAAAATTGGCAGAGGGGACCTGCTGGGCATCTATCTCAGCTGTAAGGGCAATGGCATGTGTCCACTGTCCTCCCCTAAAGTCTCGGGCTGTTGTGGCATCAGGTCCACCAGTTACCTGTCTCCACTTGTTCACTAGGCATGCTGCCCTGACCAGCTGGTGTATGTCCCTCAGGTGTAATTGGTGCCCTACCCATAAACTATCCAGCTCTTCTCAGAACCTGGTGTTTGCACTCTGGGGTTGTAATTTGCCCAGGGATGCCATAATCTGCTGCCTCTCCCCTGGGGTGAAGGGTTTATAATTTGCTTTGGGCTGTATGTCTGTTCCTCCTCTCAAAACTGGCGCTAAGTTATACTCTTGTACAGTTCATCCAACAGAGAGCGTGGTTGGTCCCTGCTGGACAGTCTCGTAAGGAGGAAGCTAATCCACATCAGAATTTTTGTGCACCATTCTTAACTCCTACTCCAACTCTTGTATTCTCACCTCCAGTTCTCTAACTTGCTCCTGGTCCTTTCTCCACCCACTCACTTGCTCAATTAGGCTGGATAACTGGTGCACTAACATTACCCCTATCTTTTTAGTTTTATTCCATTTCTGTTTATCTATCCACTCTCTCAGCTGTGCTAATGTCTGGGATGGATCCCAACCACTTCTCTTCATTTACTCTGTCAACCCTTGTCCGTCAGCCTTGTAGTACTCAATAAGGGAACTGGCAGTACCCCCCTTAAAAGTTTGATCTGCCATTTAAGCAAGTTGTGTGCCCTCGGATACCACCAACAGTAAAGTGTTCCTAACCAGTGGGGACTTCTCTACTCCCTAGTCACTAATGCTATCCCAGCACAGTCCATAAGGCCTCCTATCAAGTTGTGCTCTCTACCGGTCGGACTTCTCTACCATCCCGGCCACCACTACTAGTTGGTGCCTACTGGTGGACTGGGAATGCTGGCTCAATAGGGTGTGCTCTCTACTGGGACTCCTCTACCCTCCCATCCAACTCTACTGACCTAACACTGCCCAATAGGCCCAGAAGCCTATCTCTAGCCCGGTGTGCTCTCTACCGGTGGGACACTTTAACCTCCCGGCCACCACCACTATTCAAGCTCTGTTGTTCTACTACAGACTGTCAGGGTATCACAGTTACTCAGTGTCCACACTCACCATCTTGTTAACGTGAGCTCCACTGAGGTTTGGCTCTGGGTCAAAGTGATCAGCTCCTCTTCCTAACCGCATTGGAAATTACAAGTACAAACAGCACCCAATTTTTAACTTAAACTCTAACAGACCTTGTTTGCCCCTGCAGAGTCCAGCGTTATCTGACTTTGCCACTTGTGCTTCACTACCACTAGTGCCATTGGCGACTCAATTCCCACTTCAAATCCCAGCCTTCGCGTGAGGGGGGCTACCCCTCTTAACAACCGGTTTAGGGCAGGGTTTTTGAGACAGGCACTACCTTATTCTCTGCCTGTTACAGCACAAGCAGCAGGTTCTTGCAACAATTAGTACAGTTAATCACTTATTTTCCACAGACCTGCACTTAAATTTTTGAACTCAGTACTGTAGGAAATCAGACACTACAATCGGTATACATTTTAAACTGTATCTTTGGCCCGGTCCAACTCTTCCTGTTTGCAGGTACAAACCCAAGCTCCCCGATCGTGGCCTTTGACCAGGGCATCAGTAATAAAAACCCTGCTAGCAGTGCCACTTGTGGGAAAAATCACCAGTCTCGGAGTCAGAGTCGAGGTTCAATAACAGAGCTAATTGTACAATGAAACACCAGAACTTCAGGGAGAGAGAGACACCAACAGCACTGTAGTCAGCTGCGAGTCTTCTCTCCAGCTGGAGGACATGCCAAAACACTTTTACACATTTTGTAATATAATAGGTCAGTGATGAGGTTATTGGCTTTGTAATATTGTTTGCTTATTGTAAACATTGCAGAATCGTTGATAGTTTCAGTGCCAGTTCATTGTCAGTTCCAGGGCAGCCTTTGTTAACTTCAGCACGGTCATTGTCAATTTCAAAGTCTGCGTGGAAGTCCATTACTATAGTAATGGGTACTAATCACTTTTCCTGAGAAGGACAATTATTGCAGTCCTGGTTATTAGCACTTTGTATTGAGTCCGTATCAAACAGTTAGCATTTCTATCAAAGGTGTTGGTTGGACCTAGACACTTTGGCGGGCAGTATACGCTACTCATGTGTATTCTCTCCTCCACCTGTCTTAAACTAATTAACTATGTTGTGAGTGCATTGTGCTGGCATCCAGGTGACCCCAGGCAGTGTCTATTTATGCTCTGCTGTCTCTCTCCATATTGTGGTCGGGCAGCCATCTTGTGTGTCAAGTGGCTAACTTATGGCTCAGTGGCCATCTTGTGTGTCTGTGTGCCTAGTGTCACCCTGCCCCGTGCCATCTCCCAATTCAGCTGAATTACCTGCTTCTACACTGTATGGTTTCTATAATTCTCGCTTTGTCAGTTACAACTGTGTTACACATTTTGATTCAGTTAAGAACCCTGAAGAACTGCCCAAACTGAAACTAAGAACAAATAACTTTTATCCCCAAGTTGTGGGAGTTTCCAAATGAAAATTCCAGAATTCTTTATCTGAAAGCTTACTGTGCTACACTATTTACTTTATTTGCTTGTAAACTCTCCAAAATATAAACAGATACCAATTTGTCGTCAAACTTATTTCTCCTACTCTCTTTTAAAGTACATCACCATAGTTTTTTTATATAATTCATTTATGAAATTTGGACATTGCTGGCTAGGTCAGCATTAGTTTCACATTCTTAGTTATGCTTGAGAAGATGGTAATGAGCAAGTTTCTTGAACTGCAGTAGTCCTTTTAGTGTAGGCAGACCTACAATGCTGTCAGGGAAGTATTCAGGATTTAGCCAGTGATATTGAAGGAAAAGCAATATATTTCTAAGTCAGGATGGTGAATGGCTTGGAAGGCAAACTGCAAGTGGTGGTGTTCCTAAGTATCTGATGCCCTTGTACACCTAGATGTTAGTGGTCATGTGTTTTGAAAGTGCTGTCCAAGAAACGTTGGTGAGTTTGTGCAGTGCAGCGTATAAATGCCACATTACTACGACCTGAGCATTAATGGTGCAGGGAGTCAGCATTTGTGGATATTTTGTCAATCCAGCTGCACTCATTCAAGCATGTAGAAATATCCCATCACACACCTGATTTGTACTTTGTAGGTGGTGGACAGGCTTTAGGGAATCAGGAGATGAGTTATTTACTGCAGTATTCCTAGCCCCTGACCTACTCTTATAGACACAGTATTGATATGGCTAGTGCAGTCCATTTTCCAGTCTACAAAAATATATTTAAGTTAATAATTCAGACACACAGAAAATCCATATGCTACTGGTACAAAATCAAAAATCAAAATGCAAAAATAAATTGCATTAAAACATACATAAATCACAAAACCTTAGATCACAAATAAATTTTCCAGTCCAACAAATCACTCTATGAGCAAAAAAATCACAGATTGAGTCTCTGAGCTCACGATTGTTTCAAAACTGGCTAGCTTCAGCTGTGAGACAGAACCATCTGATATTATTGGTCCATCTGGTCGGAAGTTAACAACTAACACCCTGATTGAATTAATGTCTCTCTTGATGACTAAATGAGCTGATAATATTAAGAACTGAATTTACATTTGTTCCATCTATGCTCAGGAAAGCAACATTTGGAGGGGAAATTCAATGTGAATGCTTGATAGTTCAATGTTCATGAATTAGGAATGGATCACATAAAACTGAAAAGCGTCCTTGACAGACTTAATTTTTAAAAAAATTATGGATTAAGTTTACAAGATGCAAGCATTGATTTTATGAAACATAGCCAATCTGAGCCAGCAGGCAATCAATTTTGGTCGTTCAAAAGGAGGTGGACTGGATGAAAGCAAGGGTCATCCAAATAAATCAATAAAGAATCAGTCACTGTTTCCAGGATACAACTCATTTGCATGAATGAGGAAAATTGCCAATGCGCACTGTGTTCCCAACTGACTGCTCATAAATTAGTGAGAATTAAGGCACTTTGGGACCCTTAAGCCTGCAGCAGCATAAAATAAAGGCAAGACGTTCAAGTCTTCAATAAGCAATGCTATGTTAAATTGGCTGCAGATTTTTCTTGCGGGCCATGCCAGAACTACTTTTATGGTGTCTTAAGTATAGTTTTAATGTATACTTTACTGGAGCTTTGAATTCTGTTGTGAGGGCAAGGATACTTTTGAATACACTATTTTCTACGTCTTCTACCTCTAGCTTTGTTGCTCCACCTCCTGCCCACTCATATAGCATTCCTAGAAGTGCCACTTAACAAACAAGTGCAATGCTAAAAACGCCTTTCCAATTATGGGCAGCACGGTGGCACAGTGGTCAGCACAGTGGCCTCACAGTGCCCGAGACCCGGGTTCAATTCCCGCCTCAGGCGACTGACTGTGTGGAGTTTGCACATTCTCCCCATGTCTGCGTGCGTTTCCTCTGGTGCTCCGGTTTCCTCCCACAGTCCAAAAATGTGCAGGTTAGATGAATTAACCATGCTAAATTGCCTGTAGTGTTAGGTGCAGCGGTAAATGTAGGGGAATGAGTCTGGGTGGGTGTGCTTTGGCGGGTCGGTATGGACTTGTTGGGCCGAAGGGCCTGTTTCCACACTGTAAGTAATCTAAAAAAAAATTCAGAACCATAATGGCTAAAATATGTTGAATAAATGCTGCAACAAAAATGTCTTTAAAAGTTCTATACAGATAGTCTGAGATATCATTGAATAATGTTTGAAATAAATGCCTCAGCCATGGCTGATAGGTGACTGTATAAAACATTTGATGTAAGGTTTGAGGCAATGTTGGTTTTATGATGATATCATTAATCCTAGTTCAAATGTACAGGTGAAGTTTATAAGATCATTAGGTTAGTATCAAGAATACCAGCTACCAAATTCTAACCTTATCATTTGAAGCTAACATCTAAACTTGTTTAATAATATTTTACTAACATGGTTTAATTAGATGTTCAGCTTTGTAGACTAGTCAAGTAGGAAAACTTAGAAGTTGGAGATAGTGAGGACTGCAGATGCTGGAAAGTCAGAGCTGATAAAATGTGGAGCTGGAAAGAGCACATCAGGTCAAGCAGCATCAGAGGGGCAGAAGAGTGGGTGTTTCGGGCAGGACCCCTCATCAAGACCTGACCGAATGTCGACAAACTTAGAAGTTGGGGAACCACACAGAAAAGGTTGATGGATTTTGGGAGGTTGCATAAAGTTTTAAAGAGTTTGTTCACAGCAAAAAGACAAGATCTTGAAAGTAGTCTGTGAAAAACCTTTGTGTGATAGTTACATTATTACATACAAAGAAAATTACTTGTGCAAATATGCAGCCACATAATCTTTTCTTGGTTGGTCAAGGAAACTGCCCACTCACAGGGTAGCTCAGGGGTAGAATGGGAGGGCTCACAGGCTGGAAGTCCTAGTGAAGGAGATTCAGAGGAGAAAGGATGTCATGTTGTTGCTTTGACTAACCATATGCTCCCTTCCCATTATTTTTGCAGATCAAAGAGAACTACTAGCAATATGTTAATAATCAAGCACTCAATTTCTGATGATTTATTTGAGGCTACTAATAAGCAGAGTACTACAAAACACTTTTTTTGTTGGTGAAGTGCCAGTGCTCAATTCATTGAGTAGCGTTTTTAGGCAAGTCTGGTAGCCATCTGGCACATTGTCAGAATTAATTTCAATATCAAAATGAGGCCCCAATGCTCATTTCTAAGTCAGTTTTGTAAATTTGCTGATATTAGTCAAAGCTTGCAAAGTAAAAGCCCCAACAGTATTTCTTGGAAACCTAGCCAATAATCCTTAAAGATACATTTGGAGACTTCTATAAAAAGCCCCCAAAAATTTCATCAATGCTTTCTTTGGAGTTTCAAGGATAGAAGTGTTCTCACTGATTTAATAAAACAACTGGACCTGCTGCCAACCTGCCCTCATCCACTGACCTCCGTCACCTCAGGCTTATCTGTGGATTTCAATGCTGGCTGAAATTGCTTTACTCCTGAGATGTGAACTGCTTCAGTTCATCTGATTGGTACCCACAGCTTACCTGACTGATGTTGAATTATGTTGCAAACTGGTGGAATGAATTTTGACTCCATTATATCCATTCAATACAATTATTGATTTATGTACACTAAATTACCCAGGAAACTCAAGCACAATGGAACACATTTTCTGCCTAACTCAGAACAATAATTATATCTTCTGTTATCTTCTCTAAAATTTAGCCAAAATTTAAATTAAATTAAATGTAAACTAAATTTAGTCTTATTAAATTCATTTGGCTGCTCAAAATCATTCTTAAATCATTGTTAACTCTGGTTCTATTTTCACCTCCCTTTTTTGTTTTTTTAACTCCCTAGTAAGAAAAAGCTGTTTTCCATCCAAACTACTGTTGACTAAAAGCTCAAAAACATGCAGAATAAGTATGGCATTTGGCATTTGACATTTGTAAAAAAAAACTCCATTTGATTTAGGGTCTCAGCCAAAAATCCACTTGGGTTGGTGTAAACTGCATTTACATTTTTTGTGCCAGCAGGAACATTGCTCTCATTTAGCTTTGGCAAAAGATTAAGAATCTATTTGTGCACTGTATTGGAGAATATTATCAATGAGCATTTCTATGTCAATTAGATTATTGCTTATTTAACAGTGCAAAAAAATTACTCCTTTAAATTTGCACAAAAACTTTAAAATAGAATGACTAAGCTGAAGTTGGTCAATGTCATAAATGAAATTTTAATGAAAGATATGTGAGAAAGAAAATCAACATTTTGTTTCCAGCATGATATTATCAAAATCTAAATGAAGGTTGTGGAACATATTGTGCATTGCTGTGCCTCAGAGGAGCAGAGGTGCTCATTCATTATTGAGTAATGAGTTCAGTAAATTTAGAATTATCAGAGAAATTTAAATGAAATTGTGATCCACGGAGTATGTAGGTATCTTGTTGATACACAAAGGAGCCAGTTTTAAATAAGTAGCTGTGAAAAAAAATGTATCTACTGTGAAAGAGCCTATTTAATATTTAATGTTTTATAGGAAACTGGGGATTCCCTTTGGCTGACACTATCTTTCAAATGTCAATGTATTCTAGGTAGAATTTAAAATGTGATTTTTTTTTCCCAGAGGACTTTTATATGACCTCACTTTAGTAATTGCAAACAAAATCTTGAATTAGAATTCTTACAGTGTGGACACAAGCCCTTCAGTTCTACAAGGAGAAAGTGAGGACTGCAGATGCTGGAGATCAGAGCTGAAAATGTGTTGCTGGAAAAACGCAGCAGGTCAGGCAGCAACCAAAGAGCAGGAGAATCGACGTTTCGGGCATGAGCCCTTCTTCAGGAATGAGGAAAGTGTGCCCAGCAGGCTAAGATAAAAGGTATGGAGAAGGGACTTGAGGGAGGGGCGTTGGAAATGCGCTAGGTGGAAGGAGATTAAGGTGAGGGTGATAGGCTGGAGAGGGGGTGGGGGCGGAGAGGTCAAGAAGAAGATTGCAGGTTAGGAAGGTGGTGCTGAGTTCGAGGGTTCAAGTTCACACGGACCCTCAGAAGAGTAAGCCACCCAGACCTACTCCCCTACCCTATATTTGCCCCTGACTAATGTACCTAACCAACACATCCCTGAACACTATGGACAATTTAGCATGGCCAATTCACCTAAACTGCCCATCTTTGGATTGTGAGAGGAAACCAGAACACCCAGAGGAAACTCATGCAGACACAGAGAGAACATGCAAACTCCATGCAGTCACCCGATGTGGGAATCAAACCCAGGTCTCTGGCACTGTGAGGCAGCAGTGCTAACCACTGAGCCACTGTGCCAACCTGTAGGTGCATGTTGCATGTTGCATAAGTGAGTTGTACCTGAAAGGGTAACTAGTGTCATAAGATAAATTCACTTCTCAGGATGTAAAGACTATTCCAAAGAGGAATAAACCTGTGCATGTTCAATTCTGTTTGTTCTAGTTCTGGGCCGAAATGGCTAATTGTAATGTATACTTACTCTTAAGCTGAGACTGATGACCTGCAAGGGGCAACCATGCAAACTGCTTGCAATACAATTAGCTTTTAAGTTTTATGGAACAAATGTTTATTGTTTATCAAGATTGAGTGTTATCAAAGACTGCATTTGGATACTCATCTCTATTTGGTATCAGTACTTTGGAATGGTGCCAATAAGAAGCCTTTTTTTAAATGCATTCATTCATGAGATGATGTAATTGGTGACTGGGTCAGAATTAATAGACTATCCCTCTTACCCTGAAGAAAATGGTGGTGAGCTGCCATGTTGAACTGTTGCAGTCCTTGAGTGTAGGGACAGCAGTGTTATTAAGAAGGGAGTTCCAGGAATTTGACCTAGCCATGTGATATAGTCCCAAGTCAAGTAATTGTCAAACTTGTTGGGGGTTGTGTTCACACAAATCTGCTTCTCTTGTTTTTCTAAATGGTAGAGTTCATGTGTTTGGATGGTGTTGTTGGAGATGCCTTGGTGAATTACTATAATGCATCTTGTAGATGCTACATACTTCCACCACTGTATGCCATAAATGAAGGAAGTGAACATTGAAGCTGGCAGATGTGGTGCCAATTTAGCTGGCTTCTTTGTGCTGGTTAATGTTAAACTACCTGAATGTTGACTGAACTATTCCATCAGGCAAGTGGAGAACATTCCAAAACAAATTTGACTTATACCTTGTAGATTATGGACAAGCATTAGAGAGCCAGGAGATACACTATTTATAGGGAACATATAGCTTCTGACCAACTCTTGTACCACAATGTTTAAAAGGCCAGTCAGTAGTAAACACAGGATATCGATAGTGAAAGATTCAAACATGACAATGCCATTGAAAGTCAAAGGGAGATGATTAGGTTCTCCCTTGTTGGACATTACCTGATATTTGTATTGCCTGCTAATCAGTACAATACTGAATGTTGTCCAGGTCTTGCTGTATTTGGATATAGTACGTGAGGAGTCGCAAATGGTGCTGAATATTGTGCAGTATCAAAAATATCATCACTTCTGACCTTATATTGGATGGAAAGTCATTGATGAAGCAGCAGAAGCTGAGGATACAACCATGAGGAACTCCTGTTGCTAAGATAGTCATAACCATCTGCCAGGTATGACTCTAACTATTAGAGAGCTTTCCCCTGATATCCATTGACTCCAGTTTCGCTAAAGCTTCATGATGCTACAGTTGATTAAATGCAGCTTTAATGTCATAGACAGACATTTTCATTTCTCATCTGGACTCAGCTCTTTTGTCCACATTTAGATAAATGCTACAGTAAGGAGCCAAATCCTATTGGTAAAATCAAAATTATCATCATTTTGCTGTCTGTTTCTTTGTAAGTGCCATTAGATAGCACTGTCAATGACCTCTTCCAACACCTTCTTATGATTAAGAGAATAATGATAGGTTGGTCATTGGCTGAATTGGATTTGCCCTGCGTTTTGTGCACAGGGCATACCTGGGCAATTTTCCACACTGTTAAGTAGATGCCAATGTTGTATTTACAGGAATAGTTTGGCTAAGGGCTAATTAGTTTCTGGAGCACAAATCTTCAGTGCTTTGCTGAAATTTTGTCAAGATTTGATGCATCATTTGCAATATCCAGTACCTTCATTTATTTGTTGATGTCATGTAGAGTGAATTGAATTGGCTAAAAACTGACATTTGTCATGCTGGAGACTTCTGGAGCAGGCCAATTTTAATGATCCACTTGGCACTTCTGGTTGGCACATCCTTCAGCACTGTCGTTTGCATTATGCCTCCCCTTTTGTTAAAGGATAAGGATATTTGTGTCAGTTTTTGTTAGTTATTTGATTATTCACCAACAGCCTTGACTGAATATGGCAGGACTGCAGAGCTTATATTTATTTCGGTAGTTGTGGGATTATTTAGCCCTATTTATTGCATACTGTGTCTACTGCTGACATGCAAATAGTCCTATGTTGTAGTTTCAGCAGGTTGACACCTCATTTTAGGTATGCTTGGTGCTACTTTTGACATTTCCTTCCACAGATATTATTGAACTAGTGTTGATTATTCAGTTTAATCATAGTTGTAGATTGGGATATATGTTGGACCATGAGGTTACAGATTATGGTTGAGTACAATTCTGCTGTTGCTGATGTCCTGCAGTGTCTCATGACAGCTTAATTTTCCACTGTTAGATCTGTTTGAAGTCTTCCTGGTTAGCAAGGTGATAATATGTCACACAATATGATGGAGGATTTCTGCAATGTCAAAATGGGGCTTTGTCTCCACAGTGGCTATTGGTCAGACCTAACAATATTGTCATAGCTGGATACATTTGTAACAGGTAGATTGGTAAGAATGAGGTCAAGTAGATTTTCTCCCCTACTGGTTCATTTGTGACCTGCTGCACACCCAGACTAGCACCTCTATTCTTTGGAGTGCATCCAGCTGGAAAAGCAATGAGTACTCTTGGTGATGGACACTGAAGTCCCACACTCAAAGTATTTTCCCTCCTTACTATCCTCAATGCTTGTTCCAAGTTGTACTGAATATGGCAGAGAACTGTTTCATCATCCAAGATGTTTGGGAGTGCTTAGCAGTAATCATCAGGAGGATTCCTCACCCATATTAGACCTGATACCATAAAAATTCTTGGGGTTTTGAGTCAATTTTGAGGGTTCGAAGGTAATTCCTTCCTGACTGTGTATCACTGTGCAGCCACCTCTGTTAATCCTGTTTTGCCAATGGGACAAGCATACCTAAGGATACTGTTGATGAGATAGCTCTTCTAATTATGGCCATATACCCTCCCACTCCCCCAGATGATGATAAAGTGATATAAAGAAGAGCCAGGGTATGTGATGTCAAAATAAGGTGACAACAAAAACTGCTGAAGCTGGCATGCAGGTGGAAGAGATGTCTCTGACAAACTTGGAAGAGATTTCAAAGCCAGGTTGATTCAATTAGCAAGTAAACTAGAAGTGAAATTTACCGCCAAAACTAAAATTGCAGAGAAAATTGAAAGACTAGCACAATGTTTTTTGGGCAGCACGGTGGCACAGTGGTTAGCACTGCTGCCTTACAGCACCAGAGACCCGGGTTCAATTCCCACTTCAGGCGACTGACTGTGTGGAGGTTACACATTCTCCCTGTGTCTGCGTGGGTTTCCTCCGGGTGCTCCGGTTTCCTCCCACAATCCAAACATGTGCAGGTCAGGTGAATTAGCCATGCTAAATTGCCCGTAGTGTAAGGTGAAGGGGTAAATGTAGGGGTATGGGTGTGTTGCGCTTCGGCGGGTCGGTGTGGACTTGTTGGGTGAAGGGCCTGTTTCTACACTGTAAGGAATCTAAGGTAGAAATACAAGCGAGATCAAGTATTCCAAGCAGTGAGAAATAGTAAGTAGTGACATCAGTTCATATTAATTTGTATTTAATGCATATTGAGCATGAGATAAGAATGAAGAAGCTGGAGAAGAAAAGGAAATGAAACTTTAAAAGAATGTAAATAAAATGCAGATGAAAAGGGGACTAACATTTGAAAGACATAAGATGGAAGTGAAGTGCTGAGCAGGGTGGGATGAAAAAATAATTTCAGTTTCAACAATTAAATAGAAAGAGACCTTGGAAGTCAGAAGCAAAATACTATTCATAATCCAAAGTTCATGAGGAAAATGTTAATGTTTATACAGACCTTACCAAAATTTGAGAAAAGGAATGTGAAAACATTATTTTGTCACTTCAGAAAATAGCAAGATAAAATATTTGGCCAAAGGAAAATATGTGGAGCAAGTTAATAGATTAAGCACTGTAGGGACTAGAATGAGCATTCTGAGGAAGTGAAGCATTAACTCTGATTTCTCTCCACAAATTCTGCCAGACCTGCTGAGCTTTTCCAGCAATTTCTAATTTTGTGTCTGAATTACAGCATTCACCATTCTTTCAGTTTTGATTAGAATGAGGTTGGCCAGGTGAATCTCACTGAGTGTGAGATCTCTGATTGAGCCTGTTAACCTGCACCAAGCAGGGAGTCCTGACAGATATAAACAGGGGTCTCAGAGTCTTCATATTGCAGGGACTGACACTGAGCTAGGTGGTCAGAATCTATGTACTGTGCTCATGCAAATAAAGGGTAACTTAGTGAAAGATACCAGTCTCTGCACAGTTATATCAGTGGTAATGAGAGAAAACAATATGTTCCTGAAGAAAGTTTGCTTGCAACAATCGCTTTTCATTTGTGCTAAGCATTTCTGGCATCATGTCTTTATTTGGGAAGCTTGAATCATTTGATCCTACTTTTAAAGGTTGTGCCCCGTGTGTGAAAAGAATGGATTTTATTTCCATGGAAATGACATTGGGGTAGAGGAAACGCAATAAGTAATTCTTCCGACTGCTTGCGCACCCGCAAAACTTTTGGTTATTCGCAACCTAAGGCACTTTCCCTAAAGCACCAGATACTAAACTCTTTCAATAGTTGACTGATTCAGTTAAGGAATATTGCGACCCCAAGCCTCCTCTAATTCTGAGATGCTATCAGTATTATTCAGTAGTTCAAGAAACATGTGAATCCATTTCCGGAGTTTTGACAGGCTTACAATGAATGACAGAGGCTTTGTGACTGGTATGTGACTTTGGTCTAACCCTTAATGAGATATAGGATTAATGGTGTAACCACGCAAAAGCACCTACGAGCTAAAGCCTAACTGGACTTCGAACAGGCAACTCCAACTGGCTTTGTCATTCAAAAATGTGGCAAGTGGAACATGTGAGCTACAGGTCACCCCAATGGGACTTTTCCAGCACCATAGTCTCGACATGAAATTTCTATGGCTGGACATGTAAGAATACCAAATGCACAAGCATTGAAAAACAGATACTTGATCATCAGGACAAAATGCAATTCTGTAAACCTTGTCATATATGTCAAGCATTAGGTGGCCTTCAGCATGTAATTAAACTTGCATCTTTGATACCCATTGAAGTCAATTGATTATCAGCTGCAGATACAGGAAGCATTGGAGAAATACCATCAGTCTCAAACCATGACATAAATAATGAATTGTTTATAAATACCCAAAGGATTTGGTCGATGCTTAGATTTCTTGCTATTTGCTATCAGAGATGCCACAAATGAATCTATTTGATTTAGCCCCTTTGAATTGATTAACAGGCATTAGAGAAAAGGTCCTTTAAAGTTGATTATGGAAAACGTTTTAAAGTAGAGAACTCTACTGTTGGATAGCATGCATATGTTTGTAGAGAGACTCACAGGAGCATACATAGTATCACAAAAGCCAAAAAGAAAGAATGGACAGACAAACATGTTTTGATTATAGCATTTCATGCAGAAGTTGACATATTGGTATTAATGTCTTTCTAGGATAAGCCTCCAGATCACAGAAAGAAAAATCAATTGTCAAGTGAACATGTTGAAATTATAGCATTGCAGGGAAGAAAATAAGAAAGGGCAAGTGTGTTGATTGATAACAGCCATGGAGAATGACAGAAACTCTAAGAGTGAGGCAGAAGGTAAGACCAACAGTTCATGAAGCAAACTTTGCTCATTTCGACTTGCCAATATGGAAATGTTGGGACAGTTAGAGATTGTGTTTTTATATTTACAGCAAGGGCCACAGGAAGGTTGAGTGCGATGATTTACAAGTTATAAGGAAATCTGTAAAGATAAACCGAGATGTGTGATGTTACCTTAACATGATGTGACTGTAGGAGTCAGTGCTGATAAAACAATCCAACAAACAAACTTAAAGTGAAACAGAGATTCAAATTCTTCACAATGATTATTGCACTGGTATTCAATTAAATGAGTGAAAAGGATCTGATAGATTTGAATAAATAAAAGAACCAGAAAGCTTAAAGGTGGCTGCTTCAACAAAAATGGATATATGTAGCTCAGAGCAACAGCTAGTAGCATAGAATCTCTACATTTGGCCTATCAAGTTTATATTGGTCCTTCAAAAACTACTCCAGGCTCACCCGCCCTCCTCTATAATCCTACATTTCCTAAGACCAGTCCTCCCAACCTACACATCCCTGGACAATTTAGCATAATCAGTCTACCTAACTTCCACATCTTTGGATTATGGGAGGAAATACATACAAACTCCACACAGACCGGAGGGTGGAATCAAATTCAGATTCCTGATGCTGTGAGGCAGTGCTAACCACTGAACCACTTTGGGTGTTTTAACATAGTTTTTCAGTCTAATAAGAAGGTTCAAAACACAAATGTTCCAATGAAGTATTGTTGATTAACACAAGAACTGATCAGCTACTTGAAGCAATCCAGCATCTCCTCCAATCTCAGAAAGTGTGCATTCGTGAAGCAATTCTGTCAAAATAAGCCATTGCAGTTGAAAGCAGGCAAACAGATCTGAAAGCAGTGGAATTGAAAAATCTTTATAGATCATACCTTGAGGATGACATTTTTGAAGCAGTGGTGGATGAGCGGATGTAGGCCTCACATTTTGTTGTCAATGTGTCAAATAACTTATGACGTAAGCTTTTTGAAATGTGTTTGATCTTTCTAAAGGGTGGAGGCATGTAAAGACACATCTTTTCAATTTTCTTTATTTTAGAACTGTGAAATAAGAAAGGCAGGGACAGCTTTAATCCAAGGAGACTCTGTAAAGTGATGTCTGCAGTTTTAAAAATTATGCTTATTGGACAGAATATGAGTTATATGCTTTTTTTTACCTGGAACAGTAAAAACAAAAGCAGATACCACAGAGCAAATGGGCTCTGAATTAAGAGAGATAATTGCTTGACAATAATGCTTTGAATACTTTCTGACCAGGTGACCAGGGCTGATGTGCTGCTGATGCAGCAGAGAACCACCTAGTCTGCAAAGAGAAAATATCAAAAAGTCTCTGTATCTCTTTTGTCTTGCATGGAGCTGCTAGAAATTTATCAATAGCATCTAACTGTCTTTCAGTCACATTTATATTTAAATCATCTGTTGCAGGTGTTAGTTTACACTCATTGCTGAAAGTAAATATATAGGTGCAGCAGGCATTGAAGACCGTGTGTAATTAGCCTTCACGGTCTGAAGAATCAAGTACAAGAGCAGGGTTCTCTTGCTGCAAATGTAAACGGCTTTGATGAGACCATACCAGGAAGATTGTGTGTAGTTTTGCTTTACTTATCTGAGGAAGCATGAAATATTGCAACAAAGGTTTACCATACTGTTTTCTGAGATGATAGGATTGATGTGTGAACCAAGACTGATCAGTTCAGACTATATTCATTAGAGTTTAGAAGAATTAGGGATATCTTATAGAAATATATAAAACTCTAACAAGACGAGCAAGGGTAAATGCAGGAAGGATGTTCCCAGTGACTAGGGATTCTAAAACCAATGGTCACCATCTAAGCAGGAACAGGGAACTGAGCTGGCTGATCAGACATGATCATGGGGAGAAGCAGTTAAATTGAAACCAAAGAGTTAATGTAGAAATGATAATTTCTCTGAATTTGACTCGCTGTAAATCTATGATGTTGGGGAATAGATGAGAACATTTTTTTGTTGTGTATTTTAAGATTTGTCAAACTGTCTTCTATAATTAGATAACTTGGTTTTCTTTTCTTTGCATAATTAACTTTTTGTTGTTGAAGAAAATCAGCTGCCTTGTGTGTTATTGCTTCAGTGAGTAACTACACATTGAATAACTATGATCTGTCAGACCAAATTTCAGTCTGGGATCAGACTTGTAAAGAATTTACCGTTCTTTTTTCCCTCTCGGGGGTTAAAAGAGGGATGTACTTCCAGAGAAGGGCTGAGTTGCCCAACCTCAGGTTAAAACCAAGAGGTGGGTATGTAGAAAAGAATTGAAGACAAATTTCTGTTTCTTGCCCTCTACTTCTCACTTGGCTGACCCTAGGGTATCAAAGTTGCTTCTAATCGTTTGCTGTGTAACTGTAAGAACATACCCTGATTGCTAGGTCCTGAGCTGGATTTGACTTGGAGATTGCTTTTTATGGAATTGAATGCCTTGCAGTTTACATCCTTGGAAATCAGATTTCAAAATGGTTGATTATAAAAGTATGTTTTGCCCATGTTTGGGTAGTTTCCCCCTGCAGAACAAAGATATCTGTAATATTTTGGCTCCACAGCAATATGACCAATGCCAGAAATCACATTGAACATTTAGCAGCTTGAAAGACTATAAAATCATAATTTCCACAAAGTGCAGTTAGTAAGAATTCCTGGAATGTGTTCATGTATTTGTTTAATTAGTTACTTTTAGATAATGATACATTTTTTTCACTGCCAAGTATTTTTCTTTTCCTTTCTGGAGAACATGTACTTGTTTTAACCTCATGGTTCCACAGGCATTTGTCACCTTCCAGTGCTCTGCCAAATGGCCATTATTCACAGGTAACTTTTAATGGAAAATGGCAGCAGCCAATTTGGTCATTACACATAGAAAGTGAGCCACAACCTTTCTTGTCCAATATGTGTAAACAGTGTTTTTGCATTGCAGTTAGCAGCTAACATCTTACTTAACTTTGATTATGCTAATTTAATTCTAAATTTATTGTTTCTGCTGAGTCACCAGGTGACATCAGTTAATCCAGCACAAACTGCCAATCAATCAGGGAGACATCATAGTGGAGAAGAGAAGCAAAATCTTGCAGACAGTGAAAGATCATCTACCTGAGATTTTGGACTTGGATATTTCCTGGCCTAGGATTTCCAAGTGGTGGGAGATGCCACAGCTATTTTAAGTCCACGAGTTCCCCACCTAAAGGGCAACCTGACTGAAAGACTTGGGCCACTATCAGGCAGAGACCCCTGCAATACAGTTTGAGGGGGTATGGGATTGGGACAGTATGGTTTTGAGATTTTGGAGAGTGATCCTAAAGTTCAGGGAATGGTTAGAATGACATTTTAGAATTTGGAGAAAATACTGCTGTTCTGCCTGGCCTTCAAACATCATGCTAGAAAATCACTTAGGAGACAGTGAAGACTACAGATTCTGGAGAGTCAGAGTAGATAGAGCATGGCTGTGGAAAAAACACAGCAGATCAGGCAGCATTTGAGGAGCAGGAGAGGTGATGTACCAGTCAGGACCTTTCATCAGGACCTGAAATGTCAACTCTCCTGCTCCTCAGATGTTGCCTGAGCTGCTGTGCTTTTTCCAGAGCCACGCTGTATCTACTCTAGAAAAGCACTTATCCATTCCATGCAGAATATTTATCTGCCTTTAGCTGCCAAGTTTTGTGAAGCTCAGGAAACCTGGGTGGCCAGCATTAAGCCTGAAACACAGATAGCTTTGACAAGTAGCCTCATTTAAATAGTCAACTGAACAATGTGCACCATGGTAGTTGATTCTTATATCTCTGTTGAAACTCAAAGTAGATGAGACCAAGTCCTGTTGGGTTTGGATTTCAACAAAGGTTTGCTTATTTATTTCTCACCCGAGTCAAACTCATATATTTTGAAGACTAAAAGCACCCCCATTTATGCTGCTATGATCACCAGAGTTGCGGCCTGATCCACTGAGGGCTTTTGAGTTAATGCAAGAGTTGTTTAGGAATTTAGTGGACAGAAAATGAATATTCCAGCTAATTAAAGAAATTCTAGCATTGAATATTAATACAAGTATTATTAATATAAATATTTCAAATTGATGGAAACAAGCAAATTTGAAATAGTGTTATGAGAACATATGGTTAGGAAGAGCTATAGATTAAAAGGAGCAGACTCTCAATCTGACTGCAATAAGTAACTCCAGGTTGAGTGGGTGCATTGGTCTTTCATGAGTAAACGATAACTACTTGTGGCACAGGGAAGATAGTAAAATGCTTTTGGTTAAGAGGTTATTTTTCATGCTTAGTGAAAAATAACATTTGCAAAAAGCACAGTATTTTCTGTGATATGGGCATTGCTTACATTGCTAGCATTTATTATGCATCACTAATGATGCAAGACGATGGTTCTTATGATTGGCAAAGTCCTCACTGCTGTCACCATCTTAGATTTTTGGATATGATCTGGGATATCTTGGGTAGATTCATTGTCATCCATCCTTCTTGATGTTATTATTCAATTAAGCTATTGATACTATGTGGGGAAGGATACCCATATGATATAAAAGGCAGATGTTAGGCTTAATCTTGAAGAATTGTAATAAGCTTACTGTGTTTTTTATTTTTTTTCATGAGATGACAGCATCCTGGATTTGTCCAGCATTTATTGAGCATCCCTGATAGAGCTGGAGGAGGTGATGGTGAGTTGCCTTCTTGAGCCCTTGGGGTGTATGGGGCACCCACAGTCCTATTAGGAAAGGGGTCCTAGTGCTTTTACCCAGTGACAGTGAGAGACAACGATATCGTCTCAAGTCAGGATGGTGTATTACTTAATAGTTAGTTACTTTATATCTAACATATGTGATTGTTTATAGTGAGTAAGAGTAAGTTCATATTATAACTATTAAAGCATTCTCACACAATCTTGGTAACAAGCACAGAATCAGAATCAGGAACAGATTAAGACACCAGTTAGCTCATTCCAGCAACATTCTTTTACATTCTGTTGGGCAGGTCCTACCTTAACCCTTTCAGGAACTAACAGCCTGACATATCAGTGATTGGTGAAGTGGGTGGGTAGGTGGCAGATGAGGTTCAATGCAGAGAAATGTAAGGAGATACATTTTATTTGGAAGAACATTGAAAGAAAATACAAAATAGAGGGTAAAAGTCTGAAGGGGGTGCAGAAATCGGGGTGTATATGCCTCTGAAATTTAGAAGAATAAGGGGAGATCAAATTGAGGTGTTCAGGATGATAAAAGATGTGGATGAAATAGACATGGAGTGAATGCTTCCTCTTGTGGGACATTTTAGGATGAGAGATCTTAGTCTTAGGTTAAGCGGTAGCAAATTTAAAACTGATGCGAATTGATGCGAAACTACTTCTCCCAAAGAGTTATGAATCTGTGGAATTCGCAACCCCAAAATGTAATGGATGCTGGGACAGTGAGTAAATTTAGGAAAGAGTTAGACAGATTTTTAATTGGTACTGTGTTGAAGGGAAAAGGGGAGAAGGCAGGAAAACATGGTGAGGAGCGTGTCAACCATGATCGAATGGCAGAACAAAAATGATAGGCTGAATGATCGACTTCTGCATTAGTGATGCTGGAAGAGCACAGCAGTTCAGGCAGCATCAAAGTAGCTTCGAAATCGACGTTTCGGGCAAAAGCCCTTCATTAGGAATAAAGGCAGTGAGCCTGAAGCATGAAGAGATAAGCTAGAGGAGGGTGGGGGTGGGGAGAAAGTAGAATAGAGTACAATGGGTGAGTGGGGGAGGGGATGAAGGTGATAGGTCAAGGAGGAGAGAATGGAGTGGATAGGTGGAAAAGAAGATAGGCAGGTAGGACAAGTCCAGACAAGTCATGGGGACAGTGCTGAGCTAGAAGTTTAGAACTAGGGTGAGGTGGGGGAAGGGGAAATGAGGAAATTGTTCAAGTCCACATTGATGCCTTGGGGTTGAAGTGTTCCGAGGCGGAAGATGAGGCGTTCTTCCTCCAGGCGTCTGATCTACTTATAGAACATAGAAGAATACAGCGCAGTACAGGCCCTTCAGCCCTCGATGTTGCGCCGATCAAAGCCCACCTAACCTACACTAACCCACTATCCTCCATATACCTATCCAATGCCCGCTTAAATACCCATAAAGAGGGAGAGTCCACTACTGCTACTGGCAGGGCATTCCATGAACTTACGACTCGCTGAGTGAAGAACCTACCCCTAACATCAGTCCTATATCTACCCCCCCTTAATTTAAAGCTATGCCCCCTTGTAATAGCTGACTCCATACGTGGAAAAAGGTTCTCACTGTCAACCCTATCTAACCCCCTAATCATCTTGTACACCTCTATCAAATCACCCCTAAACCTTCTTTTCTCCAATGAAAACAACCCCAAGTGCCTCAGCCTTTCCTCATATGATTTTCCTACCATACCAGGCAACATCCTGGTAAACTTCCTCTGCACCCGTTCCAGTGCCTCCACATCCTTCCTATAGTATGGCGACCAAAACTGCACACAATATTCCAGATGTGGCCGCACCAGAGTCTTATACAACTGCAGCATGACCTCAGGACTCCGGAACTCAATTCCTCTACCAATAAAAGCCAGTACGCCATATGCCTTCTTCACTGCACTATTTACCTGGGTGGCAACTTTCAGAGATCTGTGTACATGGACACCAAGATCCCTCTGCTCTTCCACACTACCAAGTAGTCTACCATTAGCACAGTAATCCATCTTTTTATTACTCTTACCAAAGTGAATGACTTCACACTTAGCTACATTGAACTCCATTTGCCACCTTTCTGCCCAGCTCTGCAGCTTCTCTATATCCCGCTGTAACCTGCCATATCCTTCCTCACTGTCTACAACTCCTCCGACTTTCGTATCATCCGCAAACTTGCTCACCCAACCTTCTAACCCTTCCTCCAGGTCATTTATAAAAATGACAAACAGCAATGGTCCCAAAACAGATCCTTGCGGAACACCGCTAGTGACGGCACTCCAAGATGAACCTTTGCCATCAACTACTACCCTCTGTCTTCTTCCAGAGAGCCAATTCCTAATCCAAACCTCCAACTCACCCTCAATGCCATATCTCTGTATTTTCTGCAGTAGCCTACCATGGGGGACCTTATCAAACGCCTTACTAAAATCCATATATACCACATCTACCGCTTTCCCCTCATCTAGCTCCTTAGTCACCTTCTCAAAGAATTCAATAAGGTTTGTGAGGCACGACCTGCCCTTCACAAAACCATGCTGACTATCCTTGATCACATTATTCTTATCCAGATGTGCATAAATCCTATCCCTTACAATTCTCTCTAAGACTTTGCCCACAACAGAAGTGAGACTCACTGGCCTATAGTTACTAGGATTATCCCTACTCCCCTTCTTGAACAAGGGAACCACGTTTGCTAGCCTCCAGTCCTCTGGCACTACTCCTGTCGACAAAGAGGACACAAAAATCAAGGCCAATGGCTCTGCAATCTCCTCCCTTGCTTCCCAGAGAATCCTAGGATAAATGCCATCAGGCCCAGGGGACTTATCTATTTTCACCCTTGCCAGAATTTCCAACACCTCTTCTCTACATATCTCAAAGCCATCCATTCTACTTATTCGTGCCTCAGTATTCATATCGACAACAATGTCCTGTTCCTGAGTGAATACTGACGAAAAGTATTCATTCAGCGCCTCCCCAATCTCTTCAGCCTCCACACGCAACTTCCCATTACTATCCTTGATTGGACCTATTCCTTCCCTAGTCATTCTTTTATTCCTAACATACCTATAGAAAGCCTTAGGGTTTTCCCTAATCCTACCAACTAAGGACCTTTCATGTCCCCTCCTTGCTGCTCTTAGCTCTCTCTTCAGGTCCTTCCGGGCTACCTTATAACTCTCAATTGCCCCTATTAAACCTTCACGCCTCATCTTTACAAAGGCCGCCCTCTTCCATTTAACAAGGGATTCCAACTCCTTATTAAACCACGGCTCCCTCACACGACCCTTTCCTCCCTGCCTGATAGGTACGTAATTATCAACGACACTCAATAGTTGCTCCTTGAACAAGTTCCACATATCAATTACGCTCTTGCCTTGGAATCTACTTTTCCAATCCACACATCCTAAGTCATGCCTCAACGCATCATAATTTCCCTGCCCCCAGCTATAACTCTTGCCCTGTAGTACACACTTATCCCTCTCCATCACTAGAGTACTTCTGCGCTTATATCTTGTGAACCTATGGTATGTGCAGATCGAAGGTGGCAGGACAGTTGGACAGAACAATTAATAAAGCATACAGTGTTATTCACTGTATTAATAGGATCATTGAGTACAAGGGCAAAGAACTGTAAGTGACATTTGTTAGACCTCAGCTGGAGCACTGTCTCCCGTTCTAAGCGCCACATTATAAGAAAAGTTTGAATGCATTGGAAACAGTGCAGACGAGATTTGCGAGAATGGTTTCAGGAATGAGAAACTTCAATTGTGAGGATAGTTTGAAGAAGTTAGGACTATTCTCTTTGGTGAGGAATAGGCTGAGAAAAGATTTGATAAAGGTTTTCAAGATCATGAGCAGGTTGGATAGAGTAGAAAGGAAGAAATTGTTCCCACTTGTAAAATAAAAGAAAGAAAGAATGAGAGGGCATAGATTTAAAGTGAAGAGCAAAAGAAATAGGAGTGATGTGAGAAAAAACATCATTCATGAGTTGTTACGTTATAGAAAGCACTGCTTAGAATTGAGGTGGAGGCAGATTCAGCTGAGGCATTCAAGAGGATATTGGATGATTATTTGGATAAAAGTGTTGTGCAATGACATGGAAAAATGGCAGGAGATTGGCATTAATTGATAGAAAAGTGCAGGCATGAGGGATCAAATGATCTCTTTCCATGCTGTCACACTCCTGTGAATCTTGATTGCCATTTTTGATTGATATTTTTCACAAGACAGTGTCCTTATACAATATATTCACCTAAAGAATTACAGATTGTCAACAGGATCTGAAATGCATGATTAGAATTATTGTAGAAGGACTGGATTTGAAAATGAAAAATCTTAAAATGTGCAAATATGTAGTGACCAGATCAATAAAAGACTGCAGCATGAATAAATAAGATAGGGAATTAATGAATATCTGGTGAATATTTTGAAGAACTCCATAAACAGTTCAGTGTACTAAAGGATAGCAAACGTTCTTAAAACATTTGGAGAAAAAGTGATGAGGAAGGAAACGCTAACATTTGAGCAGAGTGTGTTATCTGTCTCCCCACCACAGTTGCTTAGAGACGGGAGCCAAATTTTGGTTTCAAATTATTTGAATCAAACCAACAAGCTACCTGTCTACATTTGCATCTCTCACTAGATTGGCAGGAGGCTCAATTCAGGCAAGTTTGCCACTTGACCAGAGCAAAGTAAGGGACAGTGGTCTGCAAATGCTGGAGATCAGAGTTGAGAGTGTGGTGCTGGAAAAGCACAGTAGGTCAGGCAGCACCTGAGGAGCAGGAGAATCATGTTTCGGGCCGGAGCCCTTCACCACTTAACACAAACTCAAAACCTATCTCTTTCTCTGCAGAGAGCAAAGAATAATTTCAATCCACTCCATTAAATCTAGTTCTACAATTGACTGCCTGTCTTGGGATTCTCACATCAACCACACCTCTTGGTGATGCTGACTGTCTGACTTGGAGTCCTCACTTTGCCTGCTCCTCTCTTTCTGTGATATATTTATTGTCTTTAGACCATTTGAAAAATCAGAATGTAGAATGACATGCACATTGACTATGAAACAACCAGTCTGGTGGAAACAACCTTCTTGAAAGATAGTAAGTGAGAAATGGGAGAAAAATGACGAAAAGAATCATTCTTAGTTGTGTTGGTTAACCTTCATTTTAAATTTAGCTGACATAAAGAGCAATTCCTGAATGACAAATATAAGTGTACTGAAGTCACAATGACACAGGAAATTTATCTTTGTTATGCTTTTCTCACTAATTTTCTGCATCTCTTTCAATTCAGAGAGTGTTTAGTCCTCCTAGTTTCACCCACTTTAAATATCATGTTTATCAAATATATAAATCTGTAAGAGAATAAACATGTTCTTAATGCCTGGATTAAAGCTTTTCCACTGAAATTTGACAGGATCTCTGATCAATGAAGAGTTTTTCTACAGTAGCTGCTTTGACCTGAGCATGTATGAAGCATGAAAAATTCATGGATTTTATGAGGTCTTTATTTGTTTCATTTGATTAACATTATTTTATTTTCTTTTTGATATAGTAATTAAGTCCAGTGGAAAGTAGAAACTAGTAATAAGTAACATTCCCTACAGATACCTCAGAGGCAAATTTCAAATAAGAAGGCTAAAGTTTAAAAGAAGTGATTACTAAAGTATTTTTCTCCAGCAGCTTACAGTACAATTCAAAATCAAAACTATCATCCAGTCCCTTGAGACAATTTATATTCCTCAACATAGCTACTAAGTTATTAATAAAATATTTAAGACTAGAAATCATTCCAGGAATATAACATTTTCTGTCTATCTGGTTGAATCTGTCAAAAATGTTTAGTCATCAAAAATGATGTTTTACCAGGTTTCCAATGATTTAAAGATCATTTCAAGCATCAGGAATATTTTAAAAGGTGCTTTCTATTACTGGTTCTGAGAATCTCCAACATCATCATCTTTCCAAGCTTAGGCATTGTGATAAGAAAACTAGCACAACAGGCAGATACTTTTATTTACATTCAACGTCTTGTGGTAATTATTAGTAAATAAAAAACTGTGTCCCTCAGAGCAGAATGATGGAAGTATTACTTTAATCTCCATTTTATCACTGCTCCTTCATCAGGTGGTTGTGAAGATGAAGGTGAAGGCTTCCAGATAAACCTGTTGGACTATAACCTGGTGTTGTGTGGATTGTCCACCCCAATCCAACACCGTCACCTCCAAGTCATGAAAAGATAGACATGTTTTAGCTGAGCTTTATGTCTTGCATTCATCAGGACAAATACGAGAATGCCAAACTTCTAAACAATCAGAAAAATTTATATAATTGGTGTAGTTACTTTTTTTAAACCGTGAATGCAGTGTAAACTATTGTCATCAGCTAAAATTTAGCATTTTTGTATTCGTCCTGATGAATGCAAGATGAAAACGTTCAGCCACATGTCTCCCTTTTAACAGTATTCAAGTTTTTGTACTAGCAAACAATCTTCTGCTCCACTGGTGGTGAGAATTAGGAACCATTGTGTCTTTGAAAATGTACCAAATAAGCCAGTTAATCAAATTTCTAAGGGTTTGTTGCTTATGGGTAGTATTCTTTGAACGTAACCAAGATTTCCTGGCAAACGAAGGGTTAAAATGGAACCATGGTCATTTTGTTATGGAATATGTTAAATGGATTCCGGTAGCCTGGGGAATACAAGGTTATATGAAATGCATTTGGACCATTGTGTATAGATCAAAGTGATGCACTTCAATAATTCAATTTTCATGTAGATTTTCATTACTGCTACTGAAGTATCCCCACCTTTACTTATGCAGCATAAGTCTCCATTCAGATCTGAACAGAATATTTGCGAGGGGGAATTAGTCTAATATCTGATATGTGCTGCTTTTGGAAATAAATCATATTGGCTATATTTTATAAGAGCCCATGATAATAATGACATTGAAGTGAGCACAAAAGAATCTGAATATATATAATGTTGATCAGTCAGCAAGAATCACTAGTTTGGATTTGAATGAAAATCGTACCACATTATTTACAGGGGTCAACAATAAATCTGCTTCCCAAACAGTAAAAAAAATCCTCACCAATCACAATGGCATCTCTCTTTTAACATTTTTTTGCCTCAGGGGGGTCATTGAATCAATTACTTTATGATATGACTAAGTGGATGACTTTCAGCTCAATGCACTTAAAGAATCATAAGAAAATTATTTTCAAGAATTAGTTTTTCTAGCCAATTGGTTAATCACAGCAAATAGTCTGTATAGAAATGTGCAATAACTCATGCTGTTAACAAGAATAGTTGAAATTTTATACATGGTTTCAAAGCTTAGTGTCATAATGAGAATAGAGGATATCTTAAAATAAAAGCAATTTATTTTATCAAATTGATCTTTGTTCAATTGTTGCAGATTCAAACCGAATTGTGCAACCTCTAAAGAGGGGCAATCAACAACAACAAAAAGCACTTTGAAATTTCTAAGAAGCCTCAAAGGCAATCACATGAAATGCTTGAATATTAAACAACCTAATAATTCATGTTTACAAATCTGACCAGTTAAATTTGACCCATGAGTTATTCATGGTCCATTAAATGTGTGAACCAGTGAATCCTATTCAGTAATTGATCACTCATGTCTATTCATATCTTTTCAAACTTTGAAGTCTATTCTTACATACCTATCACATGCCGCCCCCACCCCCACACCACACCCCAGCCCCGCCCCTCACAACCTTTACAAAAAGTGAATTAATTGATATAACAACAATTGCCTTTGCTGGCAAACTACTCCATATATGAGTTAGTCTAAAATAATGCTTTTCTAAACTAAAGTAACGGCAATTGACCTCAATTTTATAGGATTGGAAAATAAAAAATCAGTCAGAATACCTGAATTCCTGCTCCTGAGTGATATTCAGTGGTTCCTCATGGATAAGTGTGTATTTGGGTGCAAACTAAATGAACTTTGCTGTAGTAGTTTCCACTAACTATGCTAAAAGTTAGCTGCAAGTATCCTTGCTGTGAATACAGATCTCTGCACACTCAACATTGATGGAACTAAGCCCCAGCAGGAGGAAATCAGAAATGAACACTAATGTAAATCTGATTCATTTATTATTATTACGCTTATTGGAGTTCGGTCATCTCAGCTCCAGGACATCTCTGCAAGAGATCCTCAGGGTGGTGTCCTCAGTATAGCCATCTTCTTCTGCTTCGTTAATGACCTTCCTTCTACCATAAGATCAGAACTGAGGATGTTTGCTGATGATTACACAATGATCAGAATCATTTGAGCCTCTCAGATAATGAAGCAGTCCATGTCCAAAGGCAGCAAAGCTGGACTATATGCAGGTTCAACTGGCAAGTGGCAAGGAACATTCACAACAGGATAGTGTTCCTGAGTAGATTCCCTACAGTGTGGAAACAGGCCCTTCGGCCCAACAAGTTCACACCAACCCTCCGAAGAGTAGCCCACCCCCCTCTGAGTAATGCATCTAACACTATGGGCAATTTAGCATGGCCAATTCACCTGACCTGAACATCTTTGGACTGTGGGAGGAAACCGGAGCACCCGGAGGAAACCCATGCAGACACGGGGAGAATGTGCAAACTCCACACAGACAGTCACCCGAGGCTGAAAACCTCCCAGGTAACCCAGGAGCAAAGAGAAACACCAGCTTCGAGCTGTAACTGAGAGAGTGAAAGGATTGCTTCAACTTCTTCAAAACTCCAGCAGCTTCTGCTCTGTTGAGACACCAACAGCAACAACTTAAAGCTAAACCTAAAAACCAAAAATAAAAACTAGAAAACTTGGTCTGTGCAGACTGACTACATCCAGCCGGGCTGCTTCTATTATTCCAAGTGTTTAAAAAAACTTAAGGCCTCCCAAACTGTTTACTTCATGTTTACTAGCCACCTTAGCACCTCTGCCTTAAAACCTCTCTTCTTGAAAAATATCAGGCCAAAGTAATCTCTTAAAGCCATAGAATCGTCACACCACCTGAAGGTTATCATCGACCAAGGAACTGAATTGGACTAGCCATATAAATATCAAAGTTGGGAACCCTCCAACAGTTAATATACCTCTTGATTTCCCAGTACCTGTTCACTATCCTCAAGAGGAGAAAGTGAAGACTGAAGATGCTGGAGATTAGAGTTGAAAATTGTGAAGCTGGAAAAGCACAGCATGTCAGGCAGATCTGAGGAGCAGGAGAATTGACATTTTGGGCATAAGCCCTTCAATTAAGATGAAGGATTTATGCCCAAAACCTTGATTCTCCTGCTCCTTGGATGCTGCCTGGCTTGCTGTGCTTTTCCAGTGCCACACTTTTCAACACTATCTCCAAGACAGAAATAGGTGTGTGATGGAAGATTCCACACTGGTCTGGATTAATGCAACATCAAAAACTCTTAAGAAATTTAATGCCATCCAGAAGAAAGCATCCTACTTGATTGGCATTATATCCATAAAACATTAACTCCACCAGCAGTGACACTCAGTAACAGCAGTGAGTAACACCTACAAAATGTACTGCAGAAATTCACCTGGGTCCCTTAGACAGGATCTTCCATCCTTGCTTTTCTCATTTATTCATTTTTGTGGGATGTGGGCATCATTGGCTGGCCAGCATCTATTGTCCATCTCTAGTTGCTCTTGAGAAGGTAGGGGGGAACTGTCTTCTTGAACTGCTGCAGTTCACTTGCTGTGGGCTGACCCACAACGCCATTAAGGAGGGAATTCTCAGATGTTGACCCAGTGACAGTGAAGGAACAGCAATATATTTCCAAATCAGGATGGTGAGTGACTTGGAGATGAAATTGAAGGGTTGATGTTCCATATATATCTGCTGCTCTGTCCTTCTAGATGGACATGGTTATGGGTTTGGAAGGTGTTCTCTGAGGATATTGGTAAATTTCTGCATTGCATCTTGTCGATATTATACACTGATGCTACCGAGCGTCCGTGGCGGATGGAGTGAATGCTCATGGCAATCAAGTGGGCTACTTTGTCTTCGATGTTATTGGGGCTGCACTCCTCCAGACAAATGGGGAGTATTTCAACACACTCCAGGCTTGTGCATTAGAGATGGTGGAAAGGCTTTGGGGAGTCATAAAGAGAGTTACTTGCTATAATTTTCCGAGCCTCTGGCCTGCTCCTCTAGCTACTGCATTTATGTGTTGAGTCCAGTTGAGTTTCTCATCAATGACAACACCCAGGATGTTGATAGTGGGAAATTCAGTGATAGTAACACCATTGAATGTCAAGGGACAAAGGTCAGATCGTCTCTTATTGGTGATGTTCATAGCCTGGCATTTGTGTGGCATGAATATTATTTGTCACTTGCCTGGATATTGTCCATTTCTTGCTGCATTTGGACACAGATTGCTTCAATATCTGAGGAGTTGCGAATGGTGCTGAACACATGCAATCATCAGTGAACAACCCCACTTCTGATTTTATGATAGAAGGAAGATCAATGATGACAGTACCCTGAGGAACTCCTGGAGATGTCCTGGAGCTGAGATGACTGACCTCCAACAACCATGACCATCTTCCTATGCATCAGGTATGACTCTAACCTCATGAACTATTGGAGTGACATGGCAGCAGATACAATGGGAAAACCACCAACCTACCCTACTATCTTGCAGAATCATTTGTTTCTCAACTTATTTTATTGTGCAAGCTTGATAATAGACAAGTAACTTGGTGAATCACATCAAGTGAGGTGGAAGTGAATGCCACTGCTAAGATCATCCAGCTTCCAAGGCTCTACACCATATTTAAAACCCAGCTAGAAACCACTTCAGGTGATGCAAGCTCGGAATTGCTCCTCTCACTGCAGTCGTCATCAATCATCGACCCACCTACTTTTGTGACATCTACAAATTTGGAAAAGTTACATTTGATTCCTTCATCCAAAATCATCAATATCTATTATGATTAACTGGGGCCCAAGCACTGATCCCTGAAGCAGACCAATCATCAGCAACTTCCCTTTCAATAAGAGACCCATTTATTCCTACTCTCTGTTTCTTGTGTGCTAACCAATTCTCAATCCATGATGGTGGAGTCACTGACTCCACATTTAGCTGTAGTGCATTAATCTAGCTACCAGCAACTTCTTCAATTTCAGTTCATGAATCCCCAGTAACAAATAAATTAATATGGCTTTTTAAATTTAACTATAGGGAGACCAGTCCCTCAGACTTCCAGAAACTCACTAGTGGAAATAAATTAGAAATCCAATAGTAAATTAGGGACGTAAGACTAGGCAGAATAGCAGGTCATAGAGTCAAACAGCACAGAAACAGAACCAACAAGTCCATATTGAACATAATCTCGAACTGAGCTATTTCCACCTGCCTGCTCCTAGCCCATATCCCTCCAAACTTTTCCTATTTGTGTACTTAGCAGAAAGTGAGGAATACTGATGCTGGAGATCAGAATTAAGAAGTGGAAAAGCACAGCAGGTCAGGCAGCATCCAAGGAGCAAGAGAGCTGACATTTTAGCATACACCCTTCATCAGGAAAGGCTTATGCCCAGAACATCGACACTCTTGCTCCTCAGATGCTGCCTGACATGCTGTGCAGTTCCAGCGTCACCCTTTTTGACTGTTCATGTCTTTTAAATGTTCTATCTGTACCCACATCCACCACTTCCTCAGAAGGTTCATTCCACATGTGAATACCCTCTGTCTAAAAAATGTGTTCCTCGTGTCTTTTTTAATTCTGTCTTGTTTCACATTAAAAATATGCCCCTAGCCTTGAAATCCCATATTCTATGGAAAAATCAACTACTATTGACCTGATCGTTATTTTATAAACTTCAAGTTTTGAAACCTTACAGCGAAAATTTTGCTGTATGAATCCTTTGTTTACAGTCTTAAGGAAAATCTTGCATTTCTGATCAGATCAGCAAATCACATTGCTTTTACCTTGGTTCTTAGATGAAGGGCTTTTGCCCAAAACGTCGATTTTACTGTTCCTCGGATACTGCCTGAACTACTGTGCTCTTCCAGCACCACTAATCCAGAATCTGGTTTCTAACATCTGCGGTCATTGTTTTTACCTAGAAGAAAGAACAGCAAGCTGGTATAGATGGCTATTGGAGAAATATCACTTGAAGATTCTGATTAATCACTCTATACCATACAATCATTTGGTTAAATCTGATCAATCAGATAGTAATAAATGATTTATGACTATTGCAATGAATACTGTAAAAGGAGAACATCAGTTAACGCAAAATATCAAATGAACACTTGTGCATCATGCAACATCATAATCTTCACAGAGCTGTGTGATATGATACAAATGGGCAATCCAAAAATGAAACCGTTGAAAGTAAGATCTTGGTATGTGATGCCATACTCATGCCAAGGGGACATAGTTACACTATATGATCAAAGTAATGACACAGATAAAGCTCTGAAGTTATAGATCATAGACAGTAGGGAAAAGCTATTCATCACAGCAAGCAAGTCTAATGTCTGGACTGATAATGCTCAATTTGGTAAAAGTGAATTGAATATATCATAGCACATTTAACTATGGGCCTCAGAATAGATCCTAGTGGCTAGTATGAAAGACAAGTATAAGATCTGGAAAAGAAAAAATCAATCCAGAATGTCATAAATCTTATAGAATGGACCATTAGTGTGGTAGCAATAAAACAACTTGGAAAACTGAGATTATGCATTGACTCAAAGAATCTAAATACAGCTGCAAAGAGATGTCACTATCCCTTGCCAATAATTAAAGGAACTTTTCCATTGTTTTAAAAAGAAATATTTTCACTGTGAGGACTGCAGGTGACTGTCAAATAAATCTAAATGAGAACTGGATGAAAGCCTCAGCTTTCTAACTACATTCAGGCCAACCTTCTGGAGATACAGATGGTTACATATGCTGTAGTGAATGATCTGCTACTTTATGGATGTACAAACACAACAGAGGAAGTCATTGTTGATCATAACTAAAATCTAGTGCTACTACTCAAACTGAGCTCACCAGGATGAATCTGAAACTGATCAAGAAAAGAATACAATTAAAGTTTTCCAAAGTGAATTACAATGGCCATGTACTGACAATAAATGTATTCACCCAGATCCCAAAACAGTGAAAGCATTAGCAGCAAATTGACAACCAAAAGATATAATCAATTTGGCAAAATTCTTGTCCAGTGTGTCATTGGAGTGTGAATTATTATGTCAACTCACAGCTAAGGATGCACAATGATTTTGGGGTGTAGAACACGAAGCATTATCCATTAAAATCAAGCAACTAGTGAGGCAATCACAGTTTGAAATAAAATGATGTAAATGAAGAAGACAGTCTGCTGTGTGATGCCAGCAAGACAGCACTTGAAGCAACCCTAATACAGCAAGGACAACTGGTGTACACTTACATTCAGGACATTAATGCAAATGGGATGTGTTATGGTCAGATCTAGAAAGAGTGCCTGGCCATCAAGTTTGCTTGTGAGCATTTTCATGCATGCCTATTTAGAACTGACAACTTAACAAATGAGCCTGACCACAAGCCACTTTCCAAGATGGCAGCAGAGTAGGATGCAGAGTCAGAGCTTGTCCACTCCTTCATTTCTTCTCTTTTTTTCTTTTTCCCTTTCTTTTGTATTTTACTTTCTCTCTTCTTCATTCTTGGCAACAGCCTGAACTTCCAGCCACAGTGCAGACTTGAACTCCTGGCCTCAGCATGGACTCAGATTCTTGGCCTCAGTGTGCACCTGGCAAGGTATCCTGTTATGGCTGTCTCCTGTTCTGGTCTGGTGGTCCCTAGGCCTGTCATGGCAATCCCTCGGCAGCCCAGCTTGGTTGTCTCTCAGTAGCATGGATCAATGATGGCGTTTCAGTAGCCTCAGCATGGACGTCTGGCTTTTATCATGATTCCAGAGCAGGTTCTTGCCCTTGAGAGCCTTGCGGTTAAGCCCGACAAGGTTAGGAATCAAATCCTGGTGTGGACTGAGACAAGGTGTTAGCATGGACAGATTTAGAAGGACTGTTGTTCTGAACTATTTATTTCTTTATTTTCTAATTTGTTCTTATAATCTGTGTTCCTGAACATTTTATGTCTTTATTTTGCCAATTTTATTTTCTAAGAACTTATACTGAGGAATCTATACATAGGTACCTTGTACCTAAGATCGTGCCATATGTGGCGACTTGTAAACTTTTCACTGTAGTTATTTGGTGATGGTGTAGTGTTGCTTTTCCGACTAGAGGCCTCTGACCAATGGTGTGCCACAAGAATCAGGGATCCACTTCTTTTTATCATTTATTTAAATGATTTGGATATGAACAGAGGAGGTATGATTAGTTAGTTAGTTTGCAGATGACACCAAAATTGGAGGTGTAATGGACAACGAAGAAGGTTACCACAGAGTACAATGGGATCTTGATCTGATAGGCCAATGGGCCAAGGAGTGGCAGATGGAGTTTAATTTAGTTAAATGTGAGGTGCATTTACAGGACATTGGTTAGACCACTTCCTGGGAAAGAAAGATCATCCAGATAAATAACCAATGTCAATGCACGTACATACCTTTAACAAAATGGCATAATTTAAGACCATGTATAAACAGTATAAATGGAAACAGATGAGAATAATGAACAGATAATGCCTAAGAACAGTCATGTATATATTTGGTAACTTGTGTAACACAAAATGCACATATTAATGAATGGTTTTTATGGATGAAAAGACACTGTTTTTGATGGAAATGCATATCTGTACCAATGTACCTCCCGACTTCTCGTAGTTATGTGAGAAGTTGCCAGTTTCCATAAAGTCTCAGTTAAGACCAGATAGTTGTGTTGAGAACTCAGAAGGCATGTGTTAATTAAATAACCCACAGACTACCTAGGAGAAGTGTTTCTGTTCCATCAATGACCAACTGGTGTTGAACTAGAAAAAATGTTTGTACAGATGTGCAAAACAGTCACAGGGAGCTGCCATGATACTTCTAAACTGCAACAGTCAACCCATATGTAATCTCTTCATGCCTAGAAGCAGACTAACGAGACAAGGAAAGCCCACTTAAAACATTATTGTGACAATGCATTTGACAACCAGATGCATCATGGAGCTATCAGCATGCAGATGACACAAATCGGGTGCTTGCACAGATCTGGCAATGTCCTTTGGAACTCACCAACCAATATCTCCAGAATGGTCATGGTGTCCTGGGCTTTGTCTAACATGGCACAAATGTGGAATTTGGACCTGCAAGAGGAATGAGATGCAAAACATACCAAAGCACTTTATACTTAAAACAAGACTTCCATTTGCTTACAATCTTGTCATCTTGCAATAAACACTGATAAAATCATTTGATTTTCTAATTGCTTGCCATAATGTTTTATGTGCAAGGACACTCTAAAACCCAAAGAATATCTACATTCAGTTCGTTGAATTTTTTAAAAAGTTCTGATTTCCTACTGAAATGAATAATCTGTCAGTGTATTCCAAATAGCTTAATTGGTTTAAACTTTTACAGATTTTTTGGGAAAAAGTTCGTTTATTAAGAACGCTAACACAGACTGCAATACCCCTTGGCCAGAAATAGGCCAGGTCCACCACCAAGAGCATACTTTGCACAGAGTGCTGTATTCATATTGACAAAATTCCTTTGGAGCACACATGTGTAGCATGTGGCAATCTGGGAAATCTAAGTAGTTTGCTGTGAACTGCTATCACATAAAAAAATTTTCATCTTCATATCCTCCTCTGTTTTTTTTCACATCTGACTTTGTATCATCTTGCAATTGAATACATTACAATTGATCTCTTTGTTTAACTCATGGACATAGAACGTAAATAGATGAGGACCCAGCTTTGAACCAGGCGACCCTGTATTAGAAGTGGCTGCCATCATGAAAATGAATCATTTACTTCCATTATCTGTTTTCTGTCAATTTGGTAATTCTTTATCCATAACCCTAAGACTAATATTGATATATTACTCCCGACAACATGCATCTGTGTCTTATGTAACAATCTTTCATATGGCATTATATCCGATATGTTTTGAATCTCCATGCTTACCACATTCATTAGTTCACTTCCATCTTCCCTGATAGTTACGTTTTAAAATAAGATTAAATAGATTGCCCAAGTATGATTGCCCTTCCATAAAATAACATTGACTTTGTCATAATCAATTTATGATATTCTAAATATCTTTTTCCCATTGCTAGCTTTGATGTTCCTCAAACGTTATGATTAAATGTCTTTAATTTTCTCATCTATATGCTTCCTTTTGACAGTACAATCTGAAAACAGTTAAGTTATTTAACCCAACTGTACTCCACTGCCATAACTCTCAGGTCCTCCACAATAATGCAATTATCAAACCATTTGTCTGCTATTAAATTGTAGATGTATGGACGTTTACTTCAACTAAATATTGTTGAAACTTCTTTCAATGATCCCGATAAAAACTCTACTCACTCAAAGCTGATTTTATTCTTCTCCCTCATAACTATAGGAAGCTGAACCAAACCTTTCACAACTCTGGTACCATATGTGATCCTAGGATCAGCTTTTACTAAAATATGCATGTCATGACTGCACCTGTCTACTTGCATCTTTGCAACGTCACCCAATATTGCCTGAGCTCACTTGACTTATTGCTGAAAACTTCATCTTCAGGATCTGAGTGGCGTCTTGCTGGTGATCTCTCGATCATGATATGATCTGCTCCTAGGGAATCAAAATAAGTCTGTGTAACACCACTTAAGGCAACAATATATGATAATTTCCCTCCCTCATATTTAATTTCATTTATTTGCCATTGTGAAATATCCAAACTAACCAACTATATTTATAAAATTGTTTCCCTCAAGCCTTTCAGGTCATCACAAGGATACTATTCTTTTTGTGGATTCCTCTAAATCAGGTCAACAAGATTCACAGTGTCCTTTTCCAATGTCAGATAAAATTGACCTTGTGTTTATAATGTTGACTGCAAAAAGCAGTCATAGCAATGACAAATTCCATAGTTTATTAACAGAAAACATACTTTATTTATTGTACATAGCAATGTTCATCTTTGTGGTTGCTGTTTTTGTTGTGAAGGCTTATGCCTGACCAAGTCTCACTATCTTTGTCCATTTGAGTTTAATGTAAACATAATCAATATGTTCTTTCCTCCCCTCAGGCAAGAATGCAAACAAATTCATTATCTAAGGAAAGAAAATGCTCACAGTATGTAATAGAATTTTGGTTAATTTATTTATATCAATCTCCTAAGGCATTGCTCATGGATATTCAGGAGTCTGTGACAACTGTGATATTCAACTGCTGAGTGAGAGCTGTATTTACTGTAGATAAAATATAAAGTGGTTTGTACTCCCTAATTATGCTAACTTTTTTCCATGGGAGTTTCCTGGATCAACATTAGAGTTGACTTTGACATTAAACCCATTTAAAATTATTTTGATACCCTGAAGTGCATAGAATTTTGAATAAAGTCTTTAAAATAAAGTGCAGCAGCAATACTTTGCTCATTAAGCTAACTGCATATTTCATGAATTATCTTATGCCATTTTTTTCTAAAACATTCACCAGAACACCATTTGGCATAAAACGATCTGGGCATTAGTTGTGTTTTGATGTGGTTCTGCTTTACTGCTCTTTAGACCACAGTTTAAGGAGCATTATCAATTGGAAGAGGGTACAGGTGCTCATGTCATGTGCAGCTATCCATTGACACAAATTTCTTCCCTGAATATTTTTAAGGAAGCCAAATTTTCTTCTTGATTCATCCTTGCAATGAACATCATTGGCAAGGCCAGCCTTATTTATCATCTCTCACTGCCCTTGAGAAGTTGGTGAATCATGGATCCATATGGTATATGTGCTTGAAAAGTGTCATTGGGGACAGTTTCTTAATTTTGGAGATCAGCAATGAAGGAACAGTGATAAAATTTCCAGTCAGGTTGGTAACTTATTGGAGAAAAAAAACTACAGGTAGAAGTGACAGGTTTGGAAGATGTAGATGTGATTGCTATGCATTATACTGAAGTTCATCAAGCCCAAATGCTGCAGCTGCCACACATTACCTGCCTTGCTACTCTTACTGTGTCTTAACTAATTAGTTTTTAATGAATGCTCCCACCTCCACCCCTTGCCCTACTAACTTTAAACTTTGTATTACAATAGACCTTTCATAGAATCATAGAATCCCTACAGTGTGGAAACAGGCCATTTGGCCCAACAAATCCACACCGACCCTTCAAAGAGTATCCCACCTAGAATTATTCCCCTATCCTATTACTCTACATTTTCCCAAATGATGCATCTAGATTTTAAAATGAAACAAAACAGTAAATAAACAGCTACTTTATTCCTTTATTCTTGCATATCTTAATTAACTATGACAAAGCTACTTCAGAGTTATTTAATTTATTAATGTTTCGAATTTTCATCAAATTGTGTTTCTTGAGTAAAAGAAGGAGGGAAATTTTGGAGAGAGAGAGACATGCTGTTGTAAATGTTAAATAGAAAGCAATTAGATCTCCCATGTCATTAAGTACCACCTGAAACGTTGGTGGCACAAGGTTACTGCAGGTCATATCATTTTTGCAGAATCGTGGTTTCAGCATGTGAAATTCATGAAGCCAATGACAATTTACAGACTTTAACATAATGGGGTCCCAAGTACAGGAAATTCTTCTACAACGTGATAGTTGCATCCTTGTGCACTCCTGAATTATAGAAAAATCATGCTTAGATACAGCGTTTAAAGTGTTAACAATGTAATCATGTTACAGCGAACACATTTTAGAAGTTCGCGCTTTAAAGACTGTGTCCCCAAATCGTCAATCACATTACAGTGAATTTGTATGAACAAAATGTGCGTTATAGCAGAACAACTTGCATTATAAATCAGTAGCAATTTTGTAAGTCAGTTCAAAGTTAAGAGTCATATGATAACCTGTTTCCTACGTTTGCTACGAAGTACAAAGTTTAAATTACCAGATTAAATGTCTTGAGTTGCCTGATTATTTACTTTTAAAACTTTTTATTCTTAGTTTGAAATGTTGTATATTTCTTTAGAAACTGACCTGGAGGAAATCCTTGTTTTTTTTTATGCATGAAACTATTTCAGCATTACCATACATGAAACAAATTCCAGAAGATGTAGTCACTTTCTAATCTACCAAAAGTTACCGACTAACTAATAAAGAATATTTAGACATTGTGAAAGACTTTCAAACCTATGATTTCTCATTTTCTGCTCACTAGTAATAAACTGTAAACTGTTAATGATGAATACTATTAAGAAAGGGGAAGGAACTGATAAAATGAGGTATTATCTTCCTAAAGCAGCACAATTTATCATAGTTTTTGATAACTGTAAAAATCAGTATTAATAAATTAAAGATTTCTTGACTGCAGCTTTACTCATTGAAGCATGCATTCAATTTATTATGCCTAATTAATTGTATTAGATTAACTTTCCATCTTCTATAAATGTTTTTGTTTTCTTTTGTTGGCTGGTCGTAATTTCTTCCTGCCACAAGTTCCATTGCTTCTACATCTATAGCCTTCAAAGCACTTGAATTCTGAACACATGAATTATTTATTTGCATTTCCAGTACTGAAAACCATTACATTATATTCGCCGAGCTGGGAATTTGTGTTGCAGACATTTCGTCCCCTGTCTAGGTGACATCCTCAGTGCTTGGGAGCCTCCTGTGAAGCGCTTCTGTGATGTTTCCTCCGGCATTGTGATTTGTATCTGCCGCTTCCGGTTGTCAGTTCCAGCTGTCCGCTGCAGTGGACAGTATTTAGGACAAGCCAAACAGAGAACAGCCAGGGAATTCCTAGAGGCATGGTACTCATCCACAGATTCAATCAATAAGCACATCGACCTGGACCCAATATACTGGCCACTGCAGCGGACAGCTGGAACTGACAACCAGAAGCGGCAGATACAATTTACTATAAATGCCAGAGGAAAGTTCACAGAAGCGCTTCACAGGAGGCTCCCGAGCACTGAGGATGTCACCTAGACAGGGGACGAAATGGCTGCAACACAAATTCCCAGCTCGGCGAACAGAACCACAACAATGAGCACCCAAGCTACAAATCTTCGCCCAAACTTTGAACATTACATTATATTCAATTAAAGAAGATTATTTAATTACTAAATAACACAATGACTTAATTTAATACTTTTCATCACAGTAACCTCTGAAACAGATGACTTGCAATCTCCACGTGAAACAATTTAGCTTTCTGTTAGTAGATGCAGCATTGCTAATGAAAAATATCACAGGCATTATTTACAGAAGGTGTGTTCTAAATAGTAACAAATCAAATAGTATGTACGGAATTCAACAATTTTTTTGACAATGAAAGTTGCAAATCTCACTGGTCTAGCAATTCTGATAATGAAGATTCTGCGAACATTGAAATATGAGACTTTGCTTTTGAGCCTGTTATATGTGTAGCTGCTTCTAACATAATATCTCCAGTACTTCATTCTTATGCACAAAGCAAATGAAATTGATCTTCTATTGTGTTGGGTTGATTTTGATGTGCACAAATATTGAGTGCATTTTGTGTGGGACATTGACTACATCAATGTGATGAGGTTGCAGAATGTGCAATCAATTTTTGTCATTGTGTCTCATCTGTATTTGAGTGGTGAATGATAATAATGGTGGTGATAAGAAGCTCCTCATTTGGCTGGGTAAAAAATCCAATCAACCACTACTTATGGAAGTCAGCCTACACCATTTTACAGGAAAACTTGAGTTTTACTGGAGATATGAGTGAACTGCAATCCTGGAGAAATAAACAATTAGTGATGACAGCACATTAACCACCTCACTCATCCATCCATCTTTGAACAGTGCTTTGAAGTAGAAAATCAGAAAAGTGGGTATCTAAGATTGCTGATAGACCAAACAGGCCTCCATCTTGAACTCTCCTGAAAGAGCACATGAGAGACACCCAGGGCTGTATCTGTTCCAGATTTCTGATCAGCTTTGTTGCCTCCAAAGCAGAAAACTGACCATGCTGAACCCCTCGACTGTGGACAGACTTTGTCCATCAGTGACAATTCAGGGTCCCCTGATTCACGACAATTCAGGGTCCCCTGATTCACAACAACTCCAGCCACTGTTAGTTTGCTACATAAATAATTAGTTGAGTACGCATGCAGTGTGCTTGCTGCTCCAGCAAGTGACATGTTATGCATGTGTTAGGTTGACATTTTGGTGTACCATTCATCAAAATATTGCCAATCCCTCCCAACTCATCCCTGCTGACAAGCAGCCTGCTTTTGTGTCAACCACAAAGAGTGGACTACAGTCAGTTCCTGTTGGGGAAAACCTGAGTGACCTCAGTCCAAGTCTATAAGTTCATTTCCTGATATTGGAAAGGAAGGACGTGTAGGCAGGAAGGTCAAACCAAACTTCAAATCAAGACCTGCCGCAAACTTGTTTATCAGGAAATGAAATATTAAGCAGACAGTGTGTTGAGAATTGCCTAAGAGGGGGAAAGGCAGTGGTAGTGAGTTCAACTTAAACCTGGGAGTTTTGATCATTCCAGTCTTCATATTTTTTCATTTTTTTCAGAAAGTAATATCACAGAGAATTTGTCATCTGATTGGCTGGTCAGGAACCAACATTAGGACTAGCTTTAAATAGCAGTAGACTCAAAAATGAATATAATAATCTAGGGACTTAGCAAGATTTGAGAAGATTTGTAGCTTAGGTTGAGGTTCTCGATGTAGGTTTGCTTGCTGAGCTGAATGGTTCATTTCCAAATGTTTTGTCACCTTTCTAGGTAACATTTTCAGTGGAGCTCGGGTAAAGCATTGTTCATGATTCCTGCTTTCTATTTATATGTTTGGGTTTCTTTGGGTCGGTGATGTCATTTCCAGTGGTGATGTCATTTCCTGTTATTTTTCTCAGGGGGTGATAGATGGGGTCTATCTCATTGTTTGTTGATAAAATTCTGGTTGAAATGTGATGCATCTAGGAAACCTCGTGCATGTCTCTGTTTGGCTTGTCTTAGGATGGATGTGTTTTCCCAGTCGAAGTGGTGTCCTTCCTTATCTGTAGGTAAGGATACTAGTGAGAGCGGGTCATGTCGTTTTGAGGCTAGTTGATGTTCATGTATCCTGGTGGCTAGTTTTCTGCTCGTTTGTCCAACGTAGTTTTGTTACAGTCCTTGCACGGTACATTGTAAATGACATTAGTATTGCTTCTTGTCTGCATAGGGTCTTTCAAGTTCATTAACTGCTGTTTTAGTGTGTTGGTGGGTTTGTGGGCTACCATGATGCCAAGGGGTCTGAGTAGTCTGCCACTCATTTCAGAGATGCCTTTGATGTAGGGGAGAGAGGCTAGGGTTTCTGGACATGTTTTGTCTGCTTGTTTGGGTTTGTTCCTGAGAAATCGGCAGACTGTGTTCATTAGGTGCCCATTCTTTTTGAATACACAGTATAGGTGATTTTCCTCAGCTCTGAGTGGTCCCTCTGTGCTGCAGTGTGTGGAAGCTCATTGAAATAACGTTCTGATGCAGCTTCATTTGTGGATGTTGGGATGATTGCTTCTGTAGTTCAATATTTGGTCCGTTTGTGTTGTTTTCCTGTAGATGCTGGTTTGAAGTTGCCCATTGATTGTTCGCTCTACTGTGACATCTACGAATGGCAGTTTGTTGTTGTTTTCCTCCTCTTTAGTGCATTTTATGCCAGTAAGGGTATTATTGATGGTCTTGAAGGTTTCCTTTAATTTGTTTCATTCAGTGATGACAAAGGTGTCATCCGCGTAGCGGACCCAAATTTTGGGTTGGATGGTTGGCAGAGTTGTTTGTTCGAGTCTCTGCATTAATGCTTCTGCTAAGAACCCTGATATCGAAGATCCCATGGTTGTTTCGTTGGTTTGTCTGAAGGTTTTGGTGTTGAAGGTGAAGTGTGCGATAAGGCATATGTCACTAGCTTGACAATACTGTCCTTGCTAATGGAGTTAGTGGTGCTTGGTGTATGTGTCTTTGGGTCTTCCAACCAGAACTCTATTAACAATCACATCGAGTTAGACCCCATCTACCAGCCCCTGAGAATAAGAACAGGAAATGACACCACCAACCCAAAGAAACCCAAGCATACAAATAGAAAGCAGGAATCATGAACAGTGCTTCACCCAGAGGCCCACTGAAGAGCGAGCAAACCTACATCCAGAATCTAGGGACTATCCAAGAATAATATTTTTAACATGAAATTGTTGCAAAATTAGATAGAGTAATTGTAGATTGAGAGACAAGAAGTGAGTATTAGGTGTTTGTAAGATTATAATATTATACAATGCTTAGGGAGGTGGTAAAGCATTGCATGGTCCCTTTAAAAGAACCTCACAAGTTATAATGTCTAGATTATTACCTGGGCCACATGCAAATTGCAATGAGATCATAAGATTGGGGAAGTAAACATGTGTCTAATGAGCTGGTTTGGGGAAAGAGGTGTTTCACTTCACGGGGCACTGGAATTGGAACAGGAAGGAACTGTGCCATCAAGAGGAGCTCAACCTGAATTGCTCTGGGACCAGATTCCTAGTGCATAGACAAAATATGGTGGGCAAAGGACATTAAACTAGTTAAAGGAGATGGGTGGTAGCTCAGGTAAACCTATTAAAATTTCCAGAACCAGTAATAGACAGAGATTATGGAAAGAGTCAAAAATCTAACTTCAAACAAAGTATGCAAGGGGACAACAATGAGAAATGGGATGGTCAATGCAAGCTAGGGATCTGTACTAAATGCATGCAGTGTACAAAACAAGGTAAATGAGCTTGTAGTGCAGATTAAAATTTGCAGGTATGATATCGTGGGTATCAGAGAAAGGCAGCAGAAAGTGGATCAGGGCTGGGAACTAAATATCCAAGGATACATGTCCTATTGAAAAGGCAAGTGGATTGGTAAGTGGCAGGGTTGTCTTGTTAGTAATAAATTAAATTAAATTGACATGGTGGCTCAGTGGTTAGAACTGAGGTAAAAACAATGACTGCAGATGCTAGAAAGCAAATACTGGATTAGTGGTGCTGGAAGAGCACAGCAGTTCAGGCAGCATCCAACGAGCAGCTAAATCAACGTTTCGGGCAAAAGCCCTTCATCAGGAATGATGAAGGACTTTTGCCCGAAATGTCAATTTTGCTGCTCAATGGATGCTGCCTGAACTGCTGTGCTCTTCCAGCACCACTAATCCAGTGGTTAGAACTGTTGACTTACAGCACCAGGGACATGGGTTCAATTCCAACCTTGTGTGAAATTTGCATATTCTCTCCACATCTGTGTGGCTTTCCTCCAGGCAGTCTGCTTTACTCTCAGAGTACAAAGGTGAGCAGGTTAGGTGGTCTGGCCATGCTAAATTGCCCAAAATGGCCAGGGATGTGCAGGCTAGGTGGATTAGTGTGTTGTAGGGGTTGGGTCTGGTTGGGATGTTCTTCGGAGAGATGGTGTGGACTCTATGGCCAAATAGCCTGTTTCCACATTGTAGGGATTCCAGGATATGGAAGTGATATTGGATCAGAAGGTGTAGAATGTGTGCAGGTAGTGTTGAAGAACCGCAAAAGACCAAAGGACCTGATCAGAGTTATATATAGTAGTCAGGACGTGGGGCACAAATAAAACAGGAGGTAGAAAAGGCATGTAAGAAAGGCATTATTACAATAATCATGGCTGCACTAGGGAAATCGGGTTGATATCCTATCCCTAGGAAACAAATTCATGGAATGTCTATGGATGATTTCTTTGGAGCAGCTTGTGGTGCAGCCCACTATGGAACAGGCAATTTTGGATTTAGTGATGTGTATTGAGACAGACTTGATTATGGGGCTTAATTTAAAAAAAAAATCCACAGAAGGCTACATTACATGAAAGCCCATGTGTGTCAGAGACAAGGTACTAGCATGGATGGAAGATTAGCTAACTGGCTAAAGACAGAGAGTGGGGATAAAGTGGTATTTTTAAGGGTGGCAGCTTGTAACTAGTTGAGTTCCAGTGGTGTCAGTTTTGAGAGCACAGCCATTCACGTTAGACATTAATGATGTGGACAAAGGAACTGAGGGCATTGTTGTTACATTTGCAGGTGACCCAAAGCTAGGTGGTGGGACAGGTAGTGTTGAGGAGGTGGAGACCCTGCAGAAAGACTGGAGCAAAGGAGTAGCAGATGGAATGCAATGTTAGAAAGTGTGAAGTTATGCACTTTGGTAGGAAAAATAGAGGCATAGACTATGTTTTAAATGTGGCAAACTTTTGGAAATCTGAAGAACAAAGGGACTGAGAAATCCTAGGTCAGGATTCTCTTAAAGTTCACATGCGGGTTCAGTTGGCTGTTAGAAAGGTAAATGCAATGTTCGCATTCATTCCGAGAGGACTGGAATATATTAAGACATGGGGTAAACTCTCTGATTAATTTAAAACGAGCAACACAGAAAAGATTTGTCTTGTGCAGTAATCTATGAAAATTTCTTAATGTATAACAGAGAATAATTAACTGAAAAACTATTTACAATTCTTTCCTCTGACCTATCTTTTACTTTCCCTTCTATGGGGGGAGGTTTGCTAGTGCTCTTGGGGGGGGTTTAAACTAACTCTGCAGGGGCATGGGAACCCAGACTGTAGCTTTAGGGTGCAGGACCTGGAGTGTAGGGAGGTTAGGAATATGGCATCAATCTTAAAGGAGGGTGCCTGTAAACAGAAGAGTGGCTTGAAGTGGCTCTTCACAGAAAGAGCGGGAGCAGCAGGGGGAAGTGACGACGACCAGAGAGGCAGCCGGGAAGGAAAGCAGTGAGTATAAATACTCACCCTTCGACGCTAACGGTCATTTTGATTACGAGCAGCAGCTAAGGTAAGACTGTTTGTTTTAAAAGTACTTACCGGTAGCGGGCAGCGGTGTTTTTTTTCACTCTCTTCACAGAAAGAGCGGGAGCAGCAGGGGGAAGTGACGATGACCAGAGAGGCAGCCGAGACCCGGAAGCAGGTAGAGCGTAAGCTTACCTGGGTAGGTTTGTTTCCCCTTTAAAAGCGCGCAGCTGAAGAACCCGAGGCACTACGGAGGTAGTGCCTCCCACCCGCCCTCCTCCTCTAACCTAATAATAAGATCCGTTGTGGTAAGGAGGTAAGTGCCGAATTTTGCTTGTTGTATTCTTTAGACCCAGTTTTTTGTTTAAAATAAAGGTTAGCTTTAGAGGGATGGCAGGGAAGGCAGAGCAATGTTCCTCCTGCAACATGTTTGAGGTGAGGGATGCCATGGACGTCCCTGCTGATTACACTTGCAGGAAGTGCACCCATCTCCAGCTCCTCCAAGACCGTGTTAGGGAACTGGAGCTGGAGTTGGATGAACTTCGGATCATTCGGGAGGCAGAGGGGGTCATAGATCGGAGCTATAGGGAAGTAGTAACTCCAAAGATGGCAGATTGATGGGTGACAGTGAGGGGGACTGGGAGGAAGCAGCCAGTGCAGAGACCCCCTGTGGTCGTTCCCCTCAAGAACAAGTATACCGTTTTGGATACTTGTGGGGGGGACGACTTACCAGGGGTAAGTAACGGGGCTCAGGCCTCTGGCACGGAGCCTGTCCCCGCTACTCAGAAGGGAAGGGTGGAGAAGAGCAGAGCAATAATAATTGGGGACTCGATAGTTCGGGGCACAGATAGGCGGTTTTGTGGGAACGAGAGAGACTCACGTTTGGTATGTTGCCTCCCAGGTGCAAGGGTACGTGATGTCTCTGATCGTGTTTTCCGGGTCCTTAAGGGGGAGGGGGAGCAGCCTGAAGTCGTGGTCCATATTGGCACCAATGACATAGGTAGGAGGAGTGCTGAGGATGTTAGACAGGCTTTTAGGGAGCTAGGTTGGAAGCTCAGAGCTAGAACGAACAGAGTTGTTGTCTCTGGTTTGTTACCCGTGCCACGTGATAGAGAGTCGAGGAATAGGGAGAGAGAAGAGTTAAATGCGTGGCTACAGGGATGGTGCAGGAGGGAGGGATTTCGGTACTTGGATAACTGGGGTTCTTTCTGGGGAAGGTGGGACCTCTATAAACAGGATGGTCTGCACCTGAACCTGAGAGGCACCAGTATCCTTGGGGGGAGGTTTGCTAGTGCTCTTGGGGGGGGTTTAAACTAACTCTGCAGGGGCATGGGAACCCAGACTGTAGCTTTAGGGTGCAGGACCTGGAGTGTAGGGAGGTTAGGAATATGGCATCAATCTTAAAGGAGGGTGCCTGTAAACAGAAGAGTGGCTTGAAGTGTGTATACTTTAATGCCAGAAGTATACGAAATAAGGTAGGTGAACTCGCAGCGTGGGTTGGTACCTGGGACTTCGATGTTGTGGCTATTACGGAGACATGGCTAGATCAGGGACAGGATTGGCTGTTGCAGGTTCCAGGGTTTAAATGTTTTAGTAGGGTCAGAGGTGGGGGCAAAAGAGGGGGGTGTGTGGCTTTGCTTATCAAAGATAGTATTACAGCGGTGGAAAGGAAGATGGACGAAGATTTGCCATCTGAGGTAGTTTGGGTTGAGGTTAGGAATAGGAGAGGTGAGGTCACCCTGTTAGGAGTCTTTTACAGGCCTCCTCATAGTCCTAGAATCGTTGAAGAAAGGATTGCGAAGATGATTCAGGAGAAGAGTGACAGTAATAGGGTGATTGTTATGGGAGACTTTAACTTTCCTGATATTGATTGGGAAAGCTATAGCTCAAGTTCGTTAGATGGGTCAGTGTTTGTGCAATGTGTGCAGGAGAGTTTCCTGACACAATATGCAGATAAGCCAACAAGAGGTGAGGCCATACTGGATTTGGTTCTGGGTAATGAACCAGGCAGGTATTAGAACTAGAGGTAGGTGAGCACTTTGGGGACAGTGATCACAATTCGGTGATTTTTACTCTCGTGATGGAGAGGGATAAGTGTGTACTACAGGGCAAGAGTTATAGCTGGGGGCAGGGAAATTATGATGCGTTGAGGCATGACTTAGGATGTGTGGATTGGAAAAGTAGATTCCAAGGCAAGAGCGTAATTGATATGTGGAACTTGTTCAAGGAGCAACTATTGAGTGTCGTTGATAAGTACGTACCTATCAGGCAGGGAGGAAAGGGTCGTGTGAGGGAGCCGTGGTTTAATAAGGAGTTGGAATCCCTTGTTAAATGGAAGAGGGCGGCCTTTGTAAAGATGAGGCGTGAAGGTTCAATAGGGGCAATTGAGAGTTATAAGGTAGCCTGGAAGGACCTGAAGAGAGAGCTAAGAGCAGCAAGGAGGGGACATGAAAGGTCCTTAGTTGGTAGGATTAGGGAAAACCCTAAGGCTTTCTATAGGTATGTTAGGAATAAAAGAATGACTAGGGAAGGAATAGGTCCAATCAAGGATAGTAATGGGAAGTTGCGTGTGGAGGCTGAAGAGATTGGGGAGGCGCTGAATGAATACTTTTCGTCAGTATTCACTCAGGAACAGGACATTGTTGTCGATATGAATACTGAGGCACGAATAAGTAGAATGGATGGCTTTGAGATATGTAGAGAAGAGGTGTTGGAAATTCTGGCAAGGGTGAAAATAGATAAGTCCCCTGGGCCTGATGGCATTTATCCTAGGATTCTCTGGGAAGCAAGGGAGGAGATTGCAGAGCCATTGGCCTTGATTTTTGTGTCCTCTTTGTCGACAGGAGTAGTGCCAGAGGACTGGAGGCTAGCAAACGTGGTTCCCTTGTTCAAGAAGGGGAGTAGGGATAATCCTAGTAACTATAGGCCAGTGAGTCTCACTTCTGTTGTGGGCAAAGTCTTAGAGAGAATTGTAAGGGATAGGATTTATGCACATCTGGATAAGAATAATGTGATCAAGGATAGTCAGCATGGTTTTGTGAAGGGCAGGTCATGCCTCACAAACCTTATTGAATTCTTTGAGAAGGTGACTAAGGAGCTAGATGAGGGGAAAGCGGTAGATGTGGTATATATGGATTTTAGTAAGGCGTTTGATAAGGTCCCCCATGGTAGGCTACTGCAGAAAATACAGAGATATGGCATTGAGGGTGAGTTGGAGGTTTGGATTAGGAATTGGCTCTCTGGAAGAAGACAGAGGGTAGTAGTTGATGGCAAAGGTTCATCTTGGAGTGCCGTCACTAGCGGTGTTCCGCAAGGATCTGTTTTGGGACCATTGCTGTTTGTCATTTTTATAAATGACCTGGAGGAAGGGTTAGAAGGTTGGGTGAGCAAGTTTGCGGATGATACGAAAGTCGGAGGAGTTGTAGACAGTGAGGAAGGATATGGTAGGTTACAGCGGGATATAGAGAAGCTGCAGAGCTGGGCAGAAAGGTGGCAAATGGAGTTCAATGTAGCTAAGTGTGAAGTGATTCACTTTGGTAAGAGTAATAAAAAGATGGATTACTGTGCTAATGGTAGACTACTTGGTAGTGTGGAAGAGCAGATGGATCTTGGTGTCCATGTACACAGATCTCTGAAAGTTGCCACCCAGGTAAATAGTGCAGTGAAGAAGGCATATGGCGTACTGGCTTTTATTGGTAGAGGAATTGAGTTCTGGAGTCCTGAGGTCATGCTGCAGTTGTATAAGACTCTGGTGCGGCCGCATCTGGAATATTGTGTGCAGTTTTGGTCGCCATACTATAGGAAGGATGTGGAGGCACTGGAACGGGTGCAGAGGAAGTTTACCAGGATGTTGCCTGGTATGGTAGGAAGATCCTATGAGGAAAGGCTGAGGCACTTGGGGTTGTTTTCATTGGAGAAAAGAAGGTTTAGGGGTGATTTGATTGAGGTGTACAAGATGATTAGGGGGTAAGATAGGGTTGACAGTGAGAACCTTTTTCCACGTATGGAGTCAGCTATTACAAGGGGGCATAGCTTTAAATTAAGGGGGGGTAGATATAGGACTGATGTTAGGGGTAGGTTCTTCACTCAGCGAGTCGTAAGTTCATGGAATGCCCTGCCAGTAGCAGTAGTGGACTCTCCCTCTTTATGGGTATTTAAGCGGGCATTGGATAGGTATATGGAGGATAGTGGGTTAGTGTAGGTTAGGTGGGCTTTGATTGGCGCAACATCGAGGGCTGAAGGGCCTGTACTGCGCTGTATTCTTCTATGTTCTATGTTCTATGTTCTATAATACTACCCCTTTCATCTGGAGGAAATGGGAGGATTGAAAGGAGAAATCCCATGGCATCAATGCGAACTTCACCAATTTCCTCATTTCCCCTCCCGCCATCTTACCCCAGTTTAATCTTCCGGCTCAGCACCATCCTCGTGATCTGCCCCACTTGTCAATCTTCCTTCCCACCTATCCACTCCATCCTTCATCTCCAATCTATCACCTTCACCCCCACCTCCATCCACGTATGGCAGTCTCAGCTACCTTTCTCCCAGACCCATGTCCCGCCCATTTATCTCTCCACTCCCGAGGCTGCCAGCTTCAATCCTGATGAAGGACCTTTGCCCTAAACATCGATCTTCCTGCTCCTCAAATGCTGCCCGACCTGCTGTGCTTTTCCAGCACCACTCTAATTTTGACTCTCATCTCCAGCCTCCATCGTAACCACTTCTGCCTACATTTGTTGGTCTTTTGGCATTTGTCTCCCAACTGTTCAATTCTTCCCGGTCTTATACTCCCAAAGGATCGGATTGTGACATTGGCTTTTAATGTTGTCAATATACTCAATTCAAACTTGATTGGAGTTTGGTATTTTTGGGGTTATAATTTAAACTGATTGGCCTAATTCAAATTTGTTTTTGTCTCCAGGCAACCAGCTACCATAGCTGCTGGACCACATGTTACATTACATCTTATTCAGAACACTTGGTGCTATAGGTAGTTCTGCTAGCTTCCAACTCTCTTAAAGGTACAGTACACCCACATCTTCATTACAAATACAAGAGCAGGGATGTACTGCTGAGACTGTATAAGGCTCTGGTCAGATCACATTTGGAGTATTGTGAGCAGTTTGGACCCTGTATCTAAGGAAAGATAGCTAGCCTTGGAGGGAGTCCAGATGAGGTTCACAAGGATGATTCTGGGAATGATGGACTTGTCATATGAGGAATAGTTCAGGGCTGAGTCTGTACTTGATGGAGCTTAGAAGAATGAGGGGAGATCTCATTGAAACTTTAAAGAATGCTGAAAGGCCTGGATAGAGTGAATGTGGAGAGAATATTTTCACTAATAGGAGAGACAAGGACCACACAGCCCACCCTCAGAATGAAGGCATGACCCTTTAGAAATGAAATGAGGATGAAGTTCTTCAATCAGAGAGTGGGGAATCTGTGGAACTCATTGTTGTACAAAGCTTTGGAGACCAAGTCATTGAGTGTCTTTAAGACAGAAATCATGTCTTGATTAGTAAGATTGTTGATTAGTAAGGTTCTTGATTAGTTAGGGGATCAAGGATTATGGAGTGAAGGCATGAGGAATGGGGTTGAAAACATATCAACTAAGATCAAATGGTATATCAGACTTGATCATCAGATAATCCTAATTTCGCTCCTATATCTTACATTCTTGTGACATGTCAATGGGCAGATAATGATAGCTTTGGCTCTGGCTGAAGTGTACTAACAGGTGTGGCAAAGCAATGGAAGGCATGGATGCCACAAGCATTTAGTTTGGCACTAAGTGAGCAATCACATGAAAAAGTAAGCGGCCTGAATGCAGCCTGATTGAACCACTCAACTATCCATGCATTCAAAGTCTCCTCCCTATAGTTTTTCAATGGTAGCTGCTGATACACTCTGCAATACAAATCAGTGCTTCTTATGTGAATGCAACTGTGTCAGAGAATGCCATGATAATTTGGTACAAGTTGGATGTTAATTTATGTACACAAGGCATGCTTACAGCTAGTGACCTGGCCTGCAGGTTGCTCATGCACAAAGTGGAAGTCACTCAGAGCAAGCAGCATGTGAACCCACTCGGCAGCTGTTCTGATTTCTATGCTTCAACATCTCATTCATATAATGTTTGGTACAATGGAAAGCTGAATATTAGTGAACCGAGTTGGGATGTTTAACAAGTTGTTTTAACATCAATAATTCAAGCCCAAGCCACTCGAGAAAAGCAGAAGAAATGGGGTGTGACGCTTTCAGCAACAGAATCAGATAGGAGTCTGAGCGACATAAATATTGGCGAGATTCGTGGCAGAATTGGATGAGAAATTCATTGCATCTCATTGCTGCAGAAACCAGAACGCCACTGCCTCTGTTGTCAGATACCCATGTCCAGCCATGGAGCTGTGCCACTGCTGCTGGTACCATGTCGCCATTCTGCAACGTCATTGTTCATGCACCATTGCCATTGTCAAATTAGCCTTTCTCCATTTCTCTAATTACCCCATTTTAAGATTTTAGATTAGATTATTTACAGCGTGGAAACAGGCCCTTCGGCCCAACAAGTCCACACTGACCCCCCCGAAGCACAACCCACCCATTCCCCTACATTTACCCCTTCACCTAACACTATGGGCAATTTAGCATGGCCAATTCACCTAACCTGCACATCTTTGGACTGTGGGAGGAAACCGGAGCACCCGGAGGAAACCCACGCAGACACGGGGAGAATGTGCAAACTCCACACAGACAGTTGCCTGAGACGGAATTGAACCAGGGTCTTTGTTGCTGTGAGGCAGCAGAGCTAACCACTTTGCCACCGTGCCGCCCGCTAACAACTGTAATGGTCTCAACTTTGCCATAAAACAATTTATGTTTCAATAACAAACTGTGGAAGAAAATGGCTGCTAAACTTTCTTTTAATTTTCTCAGTGACAATTATTGTCTAAGTTCCACTGAACTAAGTTTCATTCTTTGCGTCCTCCCCACAAGTCACATTCCTGCCATCTGCAAACTTGTTAATATTAAAATTGTCCCTCACACCCAAAACATTGACATTTTCCTTCTACTGACATCAGATTGACACATCTGTAGTTCTGTTTCCTTCAACTTCCTTTCTTGTAACAGTAGAGTTACATTTGTAAATTGCTAATTTTTTACATCATGGGAGAATTAAAATTTCGAAAGATTAACACTAATTAATACATTATCTGAGTGGCTCTTCCAACACTCTTTGATGAAAGTAATCAGGTCTGTAGGATTTGTCAACTTTCAGTCTCATTAATTCTCCTATATACCTTTTTAAAAATAATACGACTTCCATTGAGTTCAACATTCTCACGAGATCTTTGGATTTTATTTATTTCAGGGAGACATCTTGTACTATCCTTTGTGAAGCCAAACACCAAGTACTTATTTTGCTTTTCTGCCATTTCTATATTTCCTATAATAAATTATCCTGTCTCTGTTAATAATGGACCCATGTTTGTTGTTGCTAATCTTTTTCTTTATACATACCTGAAGAAGTTTTACAAGTTATTTATATGTCTCTTGCTATTTCGCATGCATACTTTATCTTCTCTTTATCAATTGATAGATCCTCATTTGTTAAATTCTAAAATGCTCCCAATCCCTGGGCATACTACTTTATTTTGTAAACTTTATAAGTTTCCTTTTGAAAAACAGCATGAATTCTTTAAATACTAGCCATTGCCTATTTACTGTCAAACTTTATAATGTATTTTCCCATCTGATACAGCCAATCTCATGTTCATACTTTCATAATTGTCCTTGTTTAAATTTATGATCCTAGTTTCAAATTGAGCAATATTTTTAAATTTAATTGAAAAGTCTATCAGACTATGGTCATTGTTATAGAAAGCATCTCTGATGACAAGCCCTTTCTCATTGCACAATACCAGGTCTAAAATTACCTGTGTGGAAGTTAGTTCCTCAACATATTGTTCCAAAAATCTATCTCATACACATTCTAGGAAGTCTTCCTTCACAATATTGGTGCTTATTAGATTAACCCCATCTCTAATACCAATACTGTTTTGCACCCAATAAACCACTCAAGTAATATTTCCTCCTTTTTCTGTTTCTTTGCTTCTCCCAAAGAGATTCTACATCTTGCTCTTCCAATCAGAGGTCCATTCATAATAGATCCTATCCCTTACCATCAGCAATCCTGAAAATTAATACTATTAATGTTGGGATGGAGAAATTAATGTAAATTAAAGTTGATGGGGACTGAGGATCGGATATCTCAGAATTTTAAAATAAGCAGCTATGGAAGTAATGGATGTATTAATATCAACTTCCATAACTATATAGATTCTGGTAAGACTCCTGCCAGTAGGAAGGTAACCATTGTTACTTCAATATTTATGGAGGGGAGGAGAATAAAAATTGAGATCGTTGGACTTTTTAGCCCTAATCAATTCAGGAAAATGCTAGAACCTGTTATAAAGGATGTGATAAATGAACATTTAGATAATAATGACTTATTGGGTATTGTAAGCGTTGATTTGTGAATATTAAATTGTGTTTGATGAATGTGTTGGGATTTTATGAGGAACTGAGCAGAATTGATGAGAGGGAGGCAGTGAATGTAATATATACAGATTTCCAGGAGGCTTTTGATAAAGGGCCCTAGCGAAGGTTGATTGCAAAATTAAAGCTCATAGCCAGGAAAAGATGTCCTGGCATTGATTAATGATATGCTAAAAGGCAGAACACATACAGTAGGCATAAAATAATCTTCTCACAAGCCATGGCAAGTGGGGTACTCCATGAGCCAGTACTTGGGCCAAGTAGTTCACAAATTTAGTCAATGTTTTCAATGTGGGGATCAAATGTAGCATTTCCAACATATTTTTTTTCTGCAGATCACACAGAGCTAGGTGGGAATGTGCTGGGAAGAAGATACAAAGTGGCTTCAAGACAATTGGCTCATATAAATGAATGGGTAGAATACTACAGATGGAAAATAGAGTGGAAAAATGTGAGATCATCCACCTTGGTAAAAGGGACAGATGTGCAATATATTTCTTAAATATTGAAAGGTCAGAATGAAAAAATGTAAAAAGGTTCTGAGTCTCCTCATCAATAAATTTCTGAAGGCTAAGATGCAGGTGCAGCAATTAGAAATGGAAATAAAATAATTGTCTTACCACAAGAGGACTTGATGCAGAAGTAATGAAGTCTTGTTTCAATTTTATGCACCCTTGGTTAGACTTGGAGTGCTATGCATAGTTTGGTCTTCTTACCTTAGAAAATATATTGTTACCACAGAAAGATTTATTTTATTTATTCATGGGTCATGGACATTGTTGGCTACGCCAGAAACAATTGCTTATCCCTAATGCCCTGGAGAAGGTGGTGGTTAGCCGCCTTCTTGAACCACTGTAATCTTTGAGTTACAGTGTCAACAAATGGGCTGTTAATACAGGGGTTCCAGAATTTTGACTAACAGCAATGAAGGACTGACAATAGTTCCAAATAGGGATAATGGTTGGTGTAGAGTGAACTTCCATGCAACTACTGCCATTGTCCTTCTGGGTGGTAGAAGTCACATGTTTGGAAGGTGCCATTTGAGCAGCCTTGGTCTGTTATCACAACACATTTTCTAGAAGGTATATGGTGTCGACAGTGGGTATTCATGGTGAAGGTCTTGAATATTAATGGTGGTGGATGGAGTACAATTCTGTCTTCTGGTTTGGCTTGCTTGATGGCAAATTTCTTGAGTATTGCTGGGGTTGCAATCATTCCATCACACTTCTAACTTGCGCCTTTATAGATAGTGGACATGCATTGGAAAGACAAGAGGTGAGTTACTCACCCAGAAATATAACCTTTCAAGTGCTTTTATACAGTCAGTATTTATATGGCTAGTCTAGTTCAGTTTCTGGTCAACAGTAACTTTCATGATGTTGACAGTAATGGATTCCTCAGTGGTAATGCAATTGATTGTCAAGGGAAGTTAGTGACATTCTGTGTCTCTTGTAGGAGATAGTCATTTCTTGGCAATTGCATGGCATAAATGTTAATTGCCATCTGTCAGCCTAAACTTGGTTATTGCCCAGATCCTGTTGTATTTGGACATGAACATAGATGTGGATGCTTAGTTTTGAGTTGCTAGATCCCTTCAAAGTCTATTCCATACAGCATGATGATAGAACCACACAATATGATGGAGGTTATCCTCAATGTGAAGGCAGAACTTTCCTTCCACAAGAACTGTTGTAAGGTGGGGCAAACATTCCCATCCAATACCCTGGACTAAAACCCTCTGAACCTGGGGCATGAGTTTGTGGAATTCACATTTGATCAAAGAGTCACTGAGCAATATGCAGACTAGGCAATATGCAAAAAGTGTGGCGCTTGAAAAGCACAGCTGGTCAGGCAGCATCTGAGGAGCTGGAGAGCTGACATTTTGAATATAAGCTCTTCATCAGGACTCTGATCTCCAGCATTTGCAGTCCTCGCTTTCTCCAAGGCAATATGTAAGCCTAGGGGCAGCTGTCTGGAACAGGGGTTTAGTGTGTAAAGCTAAAGGAAGACCCCACAAATGCCTCAGCAAAAAGACAATGAACTCCAGCCTGCAGACCAAACAACTGAGACATTCCGGAACTTACAAAATTACGAAACCATTCAACTCCTAATCACTTGCTCAGGCACAGAGATTCTTAAGATTTCACACCAGAGTTAAGGTTAGCCAGGAAAGACCTAAAGAGAGAGTTAAGAAGAGCCAGGAGGGGAGATGAGACATTGTTAGCAGATAGGATCAAGGAAAACCCTAAGACTTTCTACAGGTATACCAGGAATAAAAGAATAATGACAGTAAGATTAAGGCCAATCAAGGATCGTAGTGGGAAGTTGTGCATGTAGTCAGAGGAGATAGGGGAAACACGAAATGAATATTTGCTGTCAGTATTCACACTGGATAAAGATAATGTTGTCGAGGAGAATACAAGATACAGGTTAGTAGAATAGATGGGGTTGAGGTTCACAAAGAGAGGGTGTTAGCAATTCTGGAAAGTATGAAAATAGATAAGTCCCCTGGACCAGATGGGATTTATCTGAGGATTGTCTGGGAAGCCAGGGGGAAGATTGCTGAGCCTTTGCCTTTGATCTTTATGTTGTCATTGTCTACAGGAATAGTGCTAGGAGACTGGAGGATAGCAATTGTTGTTCCCTTGTTCAAGAAGGGGTGTAGGGACAAGCCTGATAATTACTGACAAACATTACAGACTACAGATTCAAAAACACCAGCAACAGTTCTCCTTCAAGATCCTCCGCTCCACGCTTGCAGCAATGCGCCAGCACCTAACCTCTCTACAGTCAGCCCTGTAAGGACCACACTCTCTCAGAATTGCTAAGGACCCACTCTGTACTACATCCTCAGGAGAATTCATACTCTCAACAAACAGTATTTCAATTCCATCTCAAACATCAAAAACTGTAAGTACAACAAACTTTTATCTACCCACCTCCGTAACCAGCGCTCCTCAAACATTCCAGAAGATTCCCCTGGCCTCGGAATCTATTCCGCCATTAGCCATGCGGCTGATGCAGCTGCCACCCCCACGCTGATTGATTATGTCACTTCTGCCCCCATCATGGCCACTCCCACAACCACTTCCACCCCTCACAATTCCTCATGCATCACACGTGACATCACTTCCGCCCTTCACATCATCGCTGATGCCACATGCTCAGTGACTTCCGCCACCCCTACTGCCAAGGTCACCACCACTTCTGCCCCCACCAGTGCCACTCACCTGCATTCTGCTGACATGCCCCCCCACAGACCCCACTGTCACTATCCCCACTCCCCAGAACCCTGAGGGGAACACTACCCCTGCTCATGACTCCACCCCCATTACCCCCACCATCACTCTCAATCCAGTTACAGGTTCCGCCCCCACTCCCAGCTCTACACCCACACCAAATCCCAGCTCCCAGCCCTGCCGAGTTTTCACCATCCCCCCAGACATTCCCTCACTGAGGATGAACGATCAGTCCTCAGCAAAGGACTCACCTTCATCCCCCTCCATCCACGCATCAATTAATTTAATACACGCCGTAACGTCGAACAATTCTTCCGTCGCCTCCGCCTCCGAGCTTACTTTCACAATCAGGACTCCCGCCCACCTTCCGAGGACCCCTTCGCCCACCTCCAACACACTGCATCCACCTGGACACCCCGCGCTGGCCTATTACCTGCCCTCGACCTCTTCATTTCCAACTGCCACCGGGACATTAACCGCCTCAACCTGTCATCCCCCCTCCCCCACTCCAACCTCTCACCCTCACAACGCGCAGCCCTCCAATCCCTCTGTTCCGATCCCAACCTCACCATCAAGCCAGCGGATAAAGGGGGCGCAGTGGTAGTCTGGTGCACTGACCTCTACACCACTGAAGCCAAACGTCAACTCGAGGACACCTCTTCCCACTGCCCCCTCGAACATGACCCCACCCCCCATCACCAAACCATCATCTCCCAGACCATACAGAACCTCATCACCTCAGGAGATCTCCCACCCACAGCTTCCAACCTCATAGTCCAGGAACCCTGCACTGCCCGGTTCTACCTCCTTCCCAAGATCCACAAGCCTGACCACCCTGGCCGACCCATTGTCTCAACATGCTCCTGCCCCACTGAACTCATCTCGACCTACCTCAACACTGTCCTATCCCCCCTAGTCCAGGAACTCCCGACATACGTTCGAGACACCACCCACGCCCTCCACCTCCTCCAAGACTTCTGTTTCCCCGGCCCCCAACGCCTCATCTTCACCATGGATATCCAATCCCTCTACACCTCCATTCGCCAAGACCAGGGCCTCCAAGCCCTCCGTTTTCTCCTCTCCAGACGTCCCCAACAGTACCCTTCCACTGACACTCTCATTTGTTTGGCTGAACTGGTCCTCACCCTTAACAATTTCTCCTTTGAATCCTCCCACTTCCTCCAGACCAAAGGTGTAGCCATGGGCACACGTATGGGCCCCAGCTATGCCTGTCTCTTTGTTGGCTACGCAGAGCAGTTGATCTTCCATAATTACACCGGCACCACTCCCCACCTCTTCCTCTGCTACATTGATAATTGCAATGCGCCACTTCGTGCTCCCACGAGGAGGTTGAGCAATTCATCAACTTCACCAACACATTTCACCCTGACCATCTCTGACACCTTCCTCCCCTTCCTGGACCTCTCCATCTCCATTAATGATGACTGACTTGACACTGACTTTTTTACAAACCCACCGACTCCCACAGCTACCTGGATTACACCTCTTCCCACTCTACCTCTTGCAAAAATGTCGTCCAGTATTCCCAATTCTTCCGCCTCAGCCGGATCTGCTCCCAGGAGGACCAGTTCCACCACAGAACACACCAGATGGCCTCCTTCTTTAGAGACCGCAATTTCCCTTCCCACATGGTTAAAGATGCCCTCCAACGCATTTCGTCTACATCCCGCACCTCCGCCCTCAGACACCGCACCTCCGCCCTCAGACCCCACCCCTCCAACCATAACAAGGACAGAATGCCCTGGTGCTCACCTTCCACCCTACCAACCTTCGCATAAACCAAATCATCCGCCGACATTTCTGCCACTTCCAAACAGACCCCACCACCAGGGATATATTTCCCTCCCCACCCCTTTCCGCCTTCCGCAAAGACTATTCCCTCCGTGACTACCTGGTCAGGTCCACGCCCCCCTACCACCCACCCTCCCATCCTGGCACTTTCCCCTGCCACCGCAGGAACTGTAAAACCTGCGCCCAAACCTCCTCCCTCACCTCTATCCAAGGCCCTAAAGGAGCCTTCCACATTCATCAAAGTTTTACTTGCACATCCACTAATATCATTTATTGTATCCGTTGCTCCCGATGCGGTCTCCTCTACATTGGGGAGACTGGGCACCTCCTAGCAGAGCGCTTTAGGGAACATCTCCGGGACACCCGCACCAATCAACCACACCGCCCCGTGACCCAACATTTCAACTCCCCCTCCCACTCTGTCGAGGACATGGAGGTCCTGGGCCTCCTTCGCCGCCGCTCCCTCACCACCAGACGCCTGGAGGAAGAACGCCTCATCTTCCGCCTCGGAACACTTCAACCCCAGGGCATCAATGTGGACTTCAACAGTTTCCTCATTTCCCCTTCCCCCACCTCACCCTAGTTCTAAACTTCCAGCTCAGCACTGTCCCCATGACTTGTCTGGACTTGTCCTACCTGCCTATCTTCTTTTCCACCTATCCACTCCACCCTCTCCTCCCTGACCTATCATCTTCATCCCCTCCCCCACTCACCCATTGTACTTTATGCTACTTTCTCCCCACCCCCACCCTCCTCTAGCTTATTTCTCCACGCTTCAGGCTCACTGCCTTTATTCCTGATGAAGGGCTTTTGCCCGAAACATCAATTTTGAAGCTTCTTGGATGCTGCCTGAACTGCTGTGCTCTTCCAGCACCACTAATCCAGAAGCCTGATAAGTATAGACCAGTGAGCCTTACTTTGGTTGTAGGTAAAGTGTTGAGAAACGTTATAAGAGGTAGCATTTATAATCATCTAGAAAGGAATAAGTTGATTAGGGATAGTCAACATGGCTTTGTGAAGGGTAGGTTGTGCCCCACAAACCTTACCGAGTTCTTTGAGATGCTGACTAAATAGGTGGATGAGGATAAAGTGGTTGATGTGGTGTACATGGATTTCAGTAAGGCGTTTGATAAGGTTCCCCACGGTAGGCCATTGCACAAAATACGGAGGCATGGGATTGAGGGAGATTAGTGGTTTCGATCAAAAATTGGCTAGCTGAAGGAAGACAGAGGGTGGTGTTTGATGGGAAATGTTCATCCTGGAGTTCAGTTACTAGTGCTGTACCACAAGGACCTGTTTTGGGTTCACTGCAGTTTGTCATTTTTATAAATGACCTGGAAGGGGGTGTAGAAGGATGGGTTAGTAAACTTGCAGATGGCACTAAGGTCAGTGAAGGGACATAGATAAGCTGCAGAGTTGGCATGAGAAGACATCGCTTTCAATTGAAGGGTGATAGATATAGGACATGTGTCAGAGGTAGTTTCTTTACTCAGAGAGAAGTAGGGAAGTGGAACTCCCTGCCTGCAACAATAGTAGACTAGCCAACTTTAAGGGCACTTAAATGGCCATTGGATAGTCACATGAATGAAAGTGGAATAGTATAGGTTAGATGGGCTTCAGATTGGTTTCAAAGGTTGGCTCAACATCAAGAGCCGAAGGGCCTGTATTGTGCTGTAATGTTTTATGTTCTTTGTTGTATTATACAACATGCAAGCCTGTATGCCTTGAATGGGAAGGCCCTCACACTATCAGCAACACCTTAACCCATACCCATCTAAGAGAAGTAATGGACACTCAAAACTATCAGAAACCCACTCACTTTAATTGGAGAAACATTCACACCTCATCTCATAATTAGGAAGCTCTGTCAGCCCCAAGAGGAAGAACAGCAGCTCAGTGATCAAATCCAGATTTTGGTGAGAGATAAAGGAAACCAAAAGTTAGCATAACTGAGGAACCCTGGTCTCTTGTATTGTTCAGAAAAAATCCGGCCAGCATCAAGAGAATCAGCCACAGCCAGACTCAGGAAAAGAAGGAGAGCAAGCAATCTTCTCATTCACGAACCTCCACGTACTGACAAGAAGTGACTGGAGATCCGAGAGGCTGACTGAGGGCAGCATCACTATCCATGCCAGTGGAAGCCACTTTGGGGGTGAGCATAAGGTCATCAAGAACCTCTGTCCCAGCTCAGTAAGATAGAGTAGGAAAGGTGGGCTTCGGGGCCAAGGGTGCAGTACATTCCCCAGGGAAGGGAAACAGGTTAGGACCCCAGAATTTACTCTCTCTCTCTTTTCCCGTGTCACCCAGGAATTAACAGCACTCTGTATTCAAAACCCACTGTATCAAGTCGGGGCTGCAAGGGTTAACTGGGGTGTTAGTAGCTGTCAGACAAGTCTGATTTCACTTCATGCATTGCAATTTTCCCTAAATATTCATTTTCTTGTCAGGGATTGCATATATTCTCAATTTTGCTTGTTTTAATAGAATCAGAATTTCTTTGGCCTCTGAAGCATCTGCCTCCTGTGGTTTTCACCACACCACATCTCACTACATAAACTCAGTGTCAGAACCATGGAGCTGTTGTACAATAAACTGACCAGTTCTCCCTACCAATACTGTAATGGACAGAGCATTTGTAGCAGGTAGTTTGGTGAAGATGATGTCAAGTAGGTTTTTCACTCTTGTTGGTCCCCTCACCACTTTCCACAGACCCAATCTAGTAGCTATGTCATTTACAACATTACAAACTCAGTCAGTCAAGTTATTACTGAGCCACGCTTGTTGATGGACATTGAAATTATTCACCCAGAACACATTCTGTGTCTTTTCCATCCTCAGAGCTTCCTCCAAGTGACATTCAGCATGGATGAGTACTGATTCTTCAATTGATAGATAGGATGATGTGAGGGGTTAGCTGTCAATCAGCAGGTGACTATTTATGTTTGACCTGAAAGCATGAGACTTCAGGGGGTCTGGAATTAATGTTGAGAACTTCCAGGAAAACATCTTTCTGACTGTATACCACTGCACCACCATCTCTATTTGTCCTGCTAGTCATGACTTAGAGGTACCAGTGTTGAACTGGGGTGGACAAAGTTAAAAATCACATAACACCAGGTTATAGTCCAACAAGTTTATTTGGAAGCACTATCTTTCAGAGCGCTGCTCCTTCATCAGGTGGTTATTACCTGCTATTGGTATAGGACATACCCAGATTGAAGGTCTTATGTGGGACATTGTTGTTTTTTGACTTTTTTGTGGGACAGTTATCCCAAATTTGGTACAAGCCCCCAATATAATGGTAGAGAGGAATTTGCAGGGTCAAAAGGACTATGCTTATTGATTTGATCTGACTTAATATTTAACGCATGTCCTGAGATAGAGTGAAAAGCATTGTTTTGCATACTCAATACTCGGATCAGATCTTTCAAAGTGCATCCGGTTGCAGAACAGAGCACAGATAGATTCCTGATGAAGGGCTTTTGCCCGAAACGTCGATTTCGCTGCTCGTTGGATGCTGCCTGAACTGCTGTGCTCTTCCAGCACCACTAATCCAGCAGATCGATTAGTTGTCTAGTTTCAATCTTTTCTTGAGACTTTGTAGCAGTTTGATCCAACTAAATGTTTCCTTGGCTATTTCAGAGGGCATTTAATAGTCAACCTCATTTCTACATGTTTGGAGTCACATGTTGGTCAGACCAGGCAAGAATGGCAGATTTCCTTTCCTGAAAGGCATTAGTGATCACTATCAAACCAGCAGATAAAGGAGGTGCAGTGGTAGTCTAGCTCACTGACCTCTACACCGCTGAAGCCAGATGCCAACTCGAAGACACGTCCTCCTATTACCTCCTCGACCATGACCCCATCCCCCATCACCAAACCATCATCTCCCAGACCATACACAACCTCATCACCTCAGGAGATCTCCCACACACAGCTTCCAACCTCGTAGTCCGGGAACCCCGCATCGCCCGATTCTACCTCCTTCCCAAGATCCACAAGCCTGACCACCCAGGCCGACCCATTGTCGCAGCCTGCTTCTGCCCCACTGAACTCATCTCCACCTACCTCGACACTGTCCTATTCCCCCCAGTCCAGGAACTCCCCACATACTTTCGAGACACCACCCATGCTGTCCACCTCTTCCAAAACTTCCGTTTCCCCGGCCCCCAATCCCTCATCTTCACCATGGATATCCAGTCCCTCTACACCTCCATCCGCCATGACCAGGACCTCCAAGCCCTCCATTTCTTCCCCTCCCGACGTCCCCACCAGCACCCTTCCACTGACACTCTCATTTGTTTGGCTGAACTGGTCCTCACCCTTAACAATTTATCTTTAGAATCCTCCCATTTCCTCCAGACCAGAGAAGTAGCCATGGGCACCCATATGGGCCCCAGCTATGCCTGTCTCTTTGTCGGCTTCGTAGAACAGTCAATCTTCCATAGTTAGACCGACTATGGTCGGTCATCTATCTCCATAAATGACGACCGACTTGACACTGACATTTTTTTACAAACTCACCGACTCCCACAGCTACCTGGATTACATCTCTTCCCACCCCACCCCCTGCAAAAATGCCATCTCATATTCCCAATTCCTGCGCCTCTGCTGTATCTGTTCCCAGGAGAACCAGTTCCACCACAGAACACACCAGATGGCCTCCTTCTTTAGAGATCGCATTTTCCCTTCTCACACGGTTGAAGGTGCCCTCCAATGCATCTCATCCACATCCTGCACCTCTGCCGTCAAACCCCACCCCTCCAACTGTAACAAGGACAGAACCCCTCTACCAACCTTCACATTAACCATATCATCCACCGACATTAGTGGGTTTGCATATCTGGATGGCTTGCTCTTTATCCCAGTTTACTTCAGCCCACTAAAGAAACAGCCTGTGAAAAGTGAATTGGAGAAACATTCATTCACTGAGAAATCAAAGATTTCTACAAATATCACTACCACAGAAGATGAAAGACAACAGTTAAACAATTAGGTTCTAAATTTAGACTTTACATCTCAAGAACATTAAGCCTTTTAAAACTGTACATTTTTGATCTTCCTTCTTACACTAAACATTAAATTACAGGTCATGAGTATTCTGTTTTATTATGTTTGATATTATGCTTTATTGTTTTTCTTTGATTATGTAAAGAATAAAACTCCACTTTTCCTCAAACAAGAAAATCTTACATTTGGCTTTTTAATTAAAATGGAGTTGTCAAAATTAATGTGTGACATTGTCGCACACTAAAAAGAATTGAAAACCTTTTGTTGCAACTCACTGAGGATGTTGAAAGTTTGCAAATCAATTCGCCATCTCAAGTGGTGAATCACATCATTTGGTCCCTCTTGCTCAAAGACCACTTTGTACTCTTCTAGCACTTCTCCAATACCATAGTTACTTGAATTGATCCCCACTATAAATAATTTAATGCAATTCAACCATATTTTATAAAGCCAATTCCCTCCCATGAAGGAGACTTTGTTCCTGCCTCCTACTAACATAATAAGCGATGTGACATATTTCACTACTTCATTTTACACTGGATCACTGGTATTGGAAGAACTCATCAGTTTTGAGCATGGGAAATCAAATTAAGTACGTTGTGTCCTTTCTTTGCAAGATTAGAGACATGGGCTACAGACGTTGTAACAATAAAATTGAACCTTTAATCTCCAATTTTCATTTCTAGTGTATGCACTACAATTTTATCTTCAGCCCTATTATATTAATTTCCCATCCTCTTCTTTAGCTCTCTGACTGCTTGTTTTCTCCTCTGGCTCAATAACATTAACTGTTTCCATAGCAATTTAGGCACATTTGAGGCTTCCAGAATCCTGAACTAGCTTTAGATCAATCACAAACTCAGACTGATTCATGGCTACAAACTGGAGCATTATCACAATCTGGAGAATTACTGTTTTCTCTATAATCTGCATCAAATTGGGACATAACTACAGTCACAAACCTATGGCACAGAATGGAGGTGTTTTCATGTCCAGGATTCAATTGTTCTTTTGGATTTGTGAAAATATATATTTTAAGTTTATTTATTTTGTATACCCCAGGAGGGTTCTTTTAATTGGGGTAATTAATAATTGGGGTAATAATTAAGTATTAAAGTTATTGGGGTATTAACTGCTCACTTAAGGATCATAATTGGGTGGTGGGTAGGTGACCTATTTGGTGCTTTGTCTGTTGCTCATAAAATTAGAGGTCATGAGTATACTACCGGTGGCACACTGCCATAACTTATGGCCATGGAGGTCTACTTAGATGGCTTCCAGTCTTCCAATCGCCCAGCGTTGTGTTCTAGTCCCATTGTGGAGTCTTGTCTCGTTTGGCAAGGTGGTCCAAGCTTGCTTTCCAATGGACCCTGAACCCAGGAGTCATTAATTGATCTATTATGAACTTTTACTTTTTTTCTTCTTATTTCTTACTTCTATCATTAATTTAGGCACCATGGTATGATGACTTTTCAAAACTTTATCTGTTTTTTTTATAGAAATATACATGACAATAAATTGCTATTCTGTTCTACTCATGTAGGTGTCCTGTAGTCTTCTGGTTGACCATCTTTTTAGACACTCTCTTTTACCTCCTGTTGACATCAATGTCTTCTCTTATTTTATTTGTGATCTTCTCTCCTGCTTTTATGACATTTAGGCATCTTACATTTCTTGTGGACTCTTTCCCCAACAATTTTAAAGCTGTTCCACCTCACAATTTTCTTTTTCCACCAGCAAATAGGTCTCGTCTAAATTCAGGTGGAGTCCATCCCATTGTCACAACACCTTCCTAATGCGGGTATGGCAGGCATCCCATTTAAAAGTATCACTCTTTTGTTATGCATCTATAACATGTTATATTTCGTCAGGTTATTCTTCTAAGTTATACACTTCACTATTTAGCTTCTCTAAAAGAATGTGTATTTTAATATGCTGTAAACGTTCAAACATTTTTAGCAGTATTTTGACAGCATTTAGTGCACTAACCATATGTAGGAATCTGAAAGCCACCTTAGTCAAGGTCAATTAGTCCACAGCAAGGACATCTCATGAAGAAGAAAGATAAAATCCTAGCCAATTTTCATTCCACAATGCTAGTGAAGTTAATATTTGAAGCAATTTAATATCAATTTCTAAGCCAATTTAACAATGAATTGAGCAAATGTGCATCCTCTTGAGATGGTAGGAGAGCAGACATTTCAAAAGAGGAAAATTTAATCATCATTTGCATAATGCAGAATATATTCTAAACCAATTATGCATTGTAGAAAGTAGAAATGTTCTTTGTTAGCTCATCTTATTGTAAAGAAGAAATCATTTTACTGAATGAGACTCAATAGATTGTGCAGCTGTCATATATGATTTTTGTTTATTTAGAAGAGACCAAATCTAGTGGACCATAACATACTGCAGAGAAGAACATCAAATTGTCGAATTTAATTCTGGTCTCAAAGGATAGCATTTGTCTTCATTCATATACAAGAAAAAATGCTGGGTAGATAGAGCTTCCTTATAAATTATCATAATGCTTTAATTTAAGCATTCATACATTATCTGAATATTCCCTGCTGGAGAACATTACATCATTTTAAAAGATAAATCAAAAGTATACTAAATTATGTTATATATGTAACAATATAATTGTTCATATTATGATATTGAAAGAGCATTAAAGTATTTTGTATATGAATTCTGAACCGTTTGAACATTTTGAATTTCCTCTATCATATCTAAAATGTTTTTAATGCTAATTTGGATGGTAACAAATGTAGCAATTTAGCAGTAGACTTCATTGTCTCCTTTCTCACGTGGAAAAACATGACATATAATCTGGTGAGTCCAAGACAATACTAACCTAGAGGTAAGAGGTTTGTGCTAAAGTCTTGCTTGATATAAATTCTCCCCTCATTTGTGCACATTTGTATTGTTATGGTTGTACCTGTTGTCATAAGTGGACAAATCAAAACCCAGAATGAAACTAGCTTGATAGATCATATTTTGCTTTTTCTTAATTAATGTGGCAGCCTTTCATTAAAACATAAATATACAAGGGTGCAGATTTGGTTTCAATAATAAAACAGATGTTGATTTACACAAAATATATTTTTAAAATGCAACAAACTAAGCTCTCTATGTATTTTTAGTTTGAAAGATTTCAAAACATATAGCAACACAAAATCCCATTTGCTCCCCCAACAGAATTATAATGGTTCTATGCATGCTTATTTTTATTAATTAAAATCAAAAGGAAAGTATGCTATGTCCTGGGGAACCTAAGTAGTAACCATCCAATATTCACAGTTTCAACTTACTTTGAAGCAAACACGTTGGAACATAATTAAAATGTGAGATTAACATCTATTATTATTATATTTAAGAATGTGACCTCAACACAGAATTAGAATAGAATCATGTTGAAAAGGTCAATGTTCCAAAGGGTGGGCTGGAAGTGAAAAGACCTTCCACTTGAGTTGGCTGTACATGCTTTGTGGCCAGACAGTTAACCACGCAGACTTAAGGAAACTGGGAAATTGTATGCTGTAGGGGGAGTAAGAGCTGCAGGATTTCATTGACCCTATCATTACTATTGGGTCAAGGGCCTGAAAATCATATTTAAACTGCACCTGGATAGGCTTTCCTGTATTCCCTGCATGCCAACAGTATTTGTCTATATGAAAGAAGGATTTTGAACTTAGTCTGTGCCAGCCCCTGCCCAACACACATACTTGGATGGCTGGGGCTACAAGTCATCACTATGCATGCTCTCTCAGTCATCTTTAATCTTTGTTCCATCAACTCATACTTTGAATCTCCTGCTTCACCCTAGCCCTACTGTGACCCTCAAGTCATCCATTACCCTATCTGTTAATCTCGGGCTGCCACCCTGTCATCATTCAGCTGCCAACCATTATCCTTGACACTTCCTTTAACATCCTTGACCTGACCCCACCACCAGGGATATAATTCCCTCCCCATCCCTTTCCACCTTCCGCAAAGACCGTTCCCTCCGTGACTACCTGGTCAGGTCCACACCCCCCTACGACCCACCCTCCCATTCTGGCACTTTCCCCTGCCACCGCAGGAACTGTAAAACCTGTGCCCACACCTCCGCCCTCACCTCTATCCAAGGCCCTAAAGGAGCCTTCCACATCCATCAAAGTTTCACCTGCACATCCACTAATATCATTTATTGTATCCGTTGCTCCCGATGTGGTCTCCTCTACATTGGGGAGACTGGGCACCTCCTAGCAGAGCGCTTTAGGGAACATCTCCGAGACACCTGCACCAATCAACCAAACCGCCCCGTGGCCCAACATTTCAACTCCCCCTCCCACTCTGCCGAGGACATGGAGGTCCTGGGCCTCCTTCACTGCCGCTCCCTCACCACCAGACGCCTGGAGGAAGAACGCCTCATCTTCCGCCTCGGAACACTTCAACCCCAGGGCATCAATGTGGACTTCAACAGCTTCCTCATCTCCCCTTCCCCCACCTCATCCTAGTTTCAAGCTTCCAGCTCAGTTACTGTCTCCTTGACTTGTCCGACCTGCCTATCTTCTTTTCCACCTATCCACTCCACCCTCTCCTCCTTGACCTATCACCTTCATCTCCTCCCCCACTCACCCATTATACTCTATGCTACTCTCTCCCCACCCCCACCCTCCTCTAGCTTATCTCTCCATGCTTCAGGCTCACTGCCTTTATTCCTGATGAAGGGCTTTTGCCCGAAATGTTGATTTCGCTGCTCGTTGGATGCTGCCTGAACTGCTGTGCTCTTCCAGCACCACTAATCCAGTATTTGATTTTCAGCATCTGCAGTCATTGTTTTTACCTTGTTGATTTTAACCCTACTGCGAATCCTCTTGCAAGGATGCCTGCCTTGAAGAAGTTTTCCTCTTCTCTCGACAAGAATCTCAGGGAGTCCCTCTCCCACTGCAACTCCCAGGTCATTTCCTCTGCTCTGAAGCTCTTCAACCATGTTGTGAAACAAACTCGGTACCACAGCCACATTTGCTTCCTCAGTGCATGCCTCCGTAACCAACTCATCCCACACGGACTCCAGACCACCTTTAAACCAGCAGAGTTCGGACCCGAACCGGACAAACAGTACAGACTACAGATTCAAAAATACCAGCAACAGTTCTCCTTCAGGATCCTCCGCTCCACGCTTGCAGCAATGCGCCGTCACCTAACCTCTCTACAGTCAGCCCTGCCTCAGCTGAGGGCCACACTCTCTCAGAATTGCAAAGGACCCACTCTGTACGACATCCTCAGGAGAATTCATACTCTCAACAAACAGTATTTCAATTCCATCTCAAACATCAAAAACTGTAAGTACAACAAACTTTTATCCACCCACCTCCATAACCAGCGCTCCTCAAACATTCCAGAAGATTCCCCTGGCCTCGGAAACGCCATTAGCCATGCGGCTGACGCAGCTACCACCCCCACGCTGAGTGATGATGTCACTTCCGCCCACATCATGGCCACTCCCACAGCCACTTCCGGCCCTCACATCATCGCTCATGCCACATGCTCAGTGACTCCCGCCACCCCTACTGCCATGATCACCACCACTTCCGCCCCCACCAGCGCCAATCACCTGCATTCTGCTGACACGGCCCCCACACTGTCACTATACCCACACCCCAGAACCCCGAGGGCAACATTACCCCTGCTCATGCCTCCACCCCCATTCCCCCCACCATCACACCCACTCCAGGTACTGGCTCCGACCCCCCTCCCAGCTCCACACCCACACCAGATCCCAGCTCCCGGCCCTGCCGAGTTTTCACCATCCCTCCAGACTTCCCACTCACTGAGGATGAACGATCAGTCCTCAGCAAAGGACTCACCTTCATCCCCCTCCGTCCACGCATCAATGAATTTAATACATGGTGTGACATCGAACAATTCTTCCGTCGCCTCCGCCTCCGAGCTTACTTTCACAATCAGGACTCCCGCCCACCTTCCGAGGACCCCTTCGCCCACCTCCAACACACTGCATCCACCTGGATACCCCGCACTGGCCTATTACCTGCCCTCGACCTCTTCATTTCCAACTGCCGCCGGGACATTAACCGCCTCAACCTGTCGTCCCCCCTCCCCCACTCCAACCTCTCACCCTCACAACGCGCAGCCCTCCAATCCCTCTGCTCCAATCCCAACCTCACCATCAAGCCAGCGGATAAAGGGGGTGCAGTGGTAGTCTGGCGCACTGACCTCTACACCGCTGAAGCCAAACGCCAACTCAAGGACACCTCTTCCTACTGCTCCCTCGACCATGACCCCACCCCCCCATCACCAAACCATCATCTCCCAGACCATACAGAACCTCATCACCTCAGGAGATCTCCCACCCACAGCTTCCAACCTCATAGTCCGGGAACCCCACACTGCCCGGTTCTACCTCCTTCCCAAGATCTACAAGCCTGACCACCCTGGCCGACCCATTGTCTCAGCATGCTCCTGCCCCACTGAACTCATCTCTACCTACCTTGACACTGTCCTATCCCCGCTAGTCCAGGAACTCCCCACATACGTTCGAGACACCACCCACGCCCTCCACCTCCTCCAAGACATCCGTTTCTCTGGCCCCCAACGCCTTATCTTCACCATGGATATCCAATCCCTCTACACCTCCATTCGCCATGACCAGGGCCTCCAAGCCCACTGTTTTTTCCTCTCCAGACGTCCCCAACAGTACCCTTCCACTGACACTCTCATTCGTTTGGCCGAACTAGTCCTCACCCTTAACAATTTCTCCTTTGAATCCTCCCACTTCCTCCAGACCAAAGGCGTAGCCATGGGCACACGTATGGGCCCCAGCTATGCCTGTCTCTTTGTTGGCTATGTAGAACAGTTGATCTTCCGTAATTACACCGGCACCACTCCCCACCTCTTCCTCCGCTACATTGATGACTGCATTGGCGCCACCTCGTGCTCCCGTGAGGAGGTTGAGCAATTCATCAACTTCACCAACACATTCCACCCTGACCTTAAATTTACCTGGACTATCTCTGACACCTCGCTCCCCTTCCTGGACCTCTCCATCTCCATTAGTGACGACCGACTTGACACTGACATTTTTTACAAACCCACTGACTCCCACAGCTACCTGGATTACACCTCGTCCCACCCTATCTCTTGCAAAAATGCCATCCCCTATTCCCAATTTCTCCGCCTCCGCCGTATCTGCTCTCAGGAGGACCAGTTCCACCATAGGACACACCAGATGGCCTCCTTCTTTAGAGACCGCAATTTCCCTTCCCACGTGGTTAAAGATGCCCTCCAACGCATCTCGTCCACATCCCGCACCTCCGCCCTCAGACCCCACCCCTCCAACCGTAACAAGGACAGAACGCCCCTGGTGCTCACCTTCCACCCTACAAACCTTCGCATCAACCAAATCATCCACCGACATTTCCGCCACCTCCAAAAAGACCCCACCACCAGAGATATATTTCCCTCCCCATCCCTTTCCGCCTTCCGCAAAGACCGTTCCCTCCGTGACTACCTGGTCAGGTCCACACCCCCCTACGACCCACCCTCCCATTCTGGCACTTTCCCCTGCCACCGCAGGAACTGTAAAACCTGTGCCCACACCTCCGCCCTCACCTCTATCCAAGGCCCTAAAGGAGCCTTCCACATCCATCAAAGTTTCACCTGCACATCCACCAATATCATTTATTGTATCCGTTGCTCCCGATGTGGTCTCCTCTACATTGGGGAGACTGGGCGCCTCCTAGCAGAGCGCTTTAGGGAACATCTCCGAGACACCTGCACCAATCAACCAAACCGCCCCGTGGCCCAACATTTCAACACCCCCTCCCACTCTGCCGAGGACATGGAGGTCCTGGGCCTCCTTCACCGCCGCTCCCTCACCACCAGACGCCTGGAGGAAGAACGCCTCATCTTCCGCCTCGGAACACTTCAACCCCAGGGCATCAATGTGGACTTCAACAGCTTCCTCATCTCCCCTTCCCCCACCTCATCCTAGTTTCAAGCTTCCAGCTCAGTTACTGTCTCCTTGACTTGTCCGACCTGCCTATCTTCTTTTCCACCTATCCACTCCACCCTCTCCTCCTTGACCTATCACCTTCATCTCCTCCCCCACTCACCCATTGTACTCTATGCTACTCTCTCCCCACCCCCACCCTCCTCTAGCTTATCTCTCCATGCTTCAGGCTCACTGCCTTTATTCCTGATGAAGGGCTTTTGCCCGAAACGTTGATTTCGCTGCTCGTTGGATGCTGCCTGAACTGCTGTGCTCTTCCAGCACCACTAATCCAGTTTCTGCCTTTGGAAAAGTTTGACTCTCCCAGCAGCACTAGTTACCTACCTTCAATAGTCCTTAACCCCTTTATTGTACATAGGCAGAGATGACATCCTTTCTGTCATCCATTTTCTTCTCTTGACCTCTACAACCATCCTTCGTACAGCCTTTCTTGCCCTTTCTGTACAGTTGGTGCCCAAATTCAGCCTCCTCTCACCTGGTCCAGCAAATTCCCATCATAAGAAAAGCAGCTCCAATTCATGTGAAGACCATTAGGAAGATTACTTGCTGCTTGCCACTTTTATCCAGCTATTAATCTGAAGACACTGGTTTTTCTGATAACTTAATCACAAAGGTAAAATTTAATCTGTTACACAAGTGTTTTGATAAGCATGCATGAAATGTGAATATGTTTTAATATATTAAAGGACCCTGGTGCTTGCCATTGGGAACCACAATTTAGTTTACCAGCAACCCACTTCGCAACATTTATCTTTCTGTGCAGCACAGTTCTTTCACCTACTGCACAGTTAAATGTCTCCATCCAGCTTTTTTCTTATTCCTGGAATGTTCAATAAATACCTCTCATGAAATGACAATGCATAAATGCAGGCTTTTAGGACAATTGCAGAGCTTTGCTCCAAATAGGCTATCTCACCATATTCCAGTCACTTGTTTAGACATCTCCCTTAATGTTCTTTTGTTTGGGGGAGGGGGCGTAATGGAATTTCATTTTTAAAAGAACTTGTAGATATTGTATGAATATTGGTATGTTGCAGTGAATGCTGCAATCACTGCAGTTCTTTTTTCTAATCTGCAATCTAATTGATGTAATGGTTATGTTGAAGGTAAACTCTCTTGACTTCATAATTTTGAACATACTGGGACTTCTGGCTCTGGTAGAAAAGCTGTTAACTTAAAATTACAAATCTGTCTTCTACTCTTTACAGCTTGAATTAGCAATTGAGTTAACCAAATCTGAAAAAGATAATGGTAATTTCATATGAATGCCCTGTCAGATTAGAACTGGATGCAAATTCCCATCAGAAACTAAGAATTAGGTCATTTGTGCATGTGTAAACGTTTCCAGGAATCTTAGTCAGACATTGTTTACATACGTCTGCTCCCTGGATTTCATATATAGCAATATGATTAATGTTTCTTTCATTCACTGAGGAATTAGCAAGTTCTAAACGGTGGTTTAAACAAATGTGTTAATGAGTTGGCCAAGATATTCCCATGAGTTTTATCACTTGGAATCTTACTCAAATATGCTTTTGCCCATAAGCTGGTCTGTTGCATTACACATATTTCTATTTTGTTTCAATTTAAACTTCAATTTCTGATTCAATTACTATAATAGTAAAATCAGGAGGTGTAAAATCACTGACCAGATTCAGTTTTCAAAAAAAATTGAAATACCTTACCTCATTATTTTACCATAACAATAGTATTCAAAAGATCAACATAGAAAAAGAAATGAACTAATGAATGAATTAATAATTTCTCAGATTCAGAAATGTTCTTTTGTTTATTGGAAAGGTTAACTTAAATTTTTATTTTACTTTTTTTATAGATTGCTCTTCTAAGTAACCTTCAATATTTTTGACAGTATGAATGATATTTTATGCCCACGGTCCCTCTAGACCTCTAGGTTGCTCCCATACCTAATGATTTATCTGTTTCCAAATGTGTTGGGAATTCTGTGCAAAGATTTTGAGTTAGAATTTTAGTTATTATTAATCAAACTAATTTCTAAAAAAGTTATATTTTTGAAAACTCATTCCTCATTTAATGTTTCAGTTGGATCATTAATTTTACTTCACCTAATATTTACAAATTCCTACTCGAGAACGCCATTCATTTTTAGTTTCTTAATCATAATGGCCCTAAAGTTCACTGAATATGATCAAATTAATATACAAGGCTCACAACCACCAGTGCTTCATCCACAACCCCTATCAAACTCCAGCTGGAAGTTAATCCCCCTCAATCTCAGCATGAGCTCTGATTAGTCCCTGAGTGATACGGGCCAATTCCAAATTGTTCAGGGTTGGGAATGGGAGCGGGGATGGTGGAAGATGGACTACCTGTGGAATGCAAATCTCTTTAATCATGGTTTTAGTTTAGTGAGTTAAAGCCCTGCTCCTTTAGCTAGTATTTCCCTTAAAGCAGAGAACATCTTCCCAATAAAATGCAAAGTGGAAACTTATAGAAATATCAGAGACTGCATCCATTTTCCTTGGTGTTTAAATGCTAGTCCATCTATTTTATGTAAGCTTCTCTATAACAAAGAAAATATTGTGCAATTTATATAGATTTCATCAGAGCCTTTGACAAGGTTCCATAACTGACAAAGAAGGCAAAAAGCACATGGGATTCAGGGTAACCTGCCAAGTTAGATCCAGAATTGGCTTAGTGGTAAGAGACAGAAGGTGGTGGTAGTAGATCATTTGTGTGACAGAGGTCCAAATCCAGTGCATACCATAGGGAGTAGTGGTGGATTCCTTCATGTTTATAAAAAATATAGAGGAGAGTGGGATGAGAAAGGGCAGTATGATAAAGTAAGTTTGTGGATGACATGAAGATTGGCCAATGGTTGATACTAAGAAGAAGGTCTTAGGTTACAGGAGAACATACAAAAATTGGTGTGCAAATGCACAGAACGGGTAGCAGTTGGAGTTTAACACTGAAAAGTGTGAAATGATGCACTTTGCAAGAAGTAAGAAGACAAGGGAGTGCTCAATGAATGGCAGGACACTAGGAAGCTCAGAGGAACAGAGGAATCTTTGGGTGATTGTCCACAGATCCCTCTTGAAACCAGCAGGATAGGTTAATAAGGTAGTGAGGAAGGCATACAGGACATTTGGCTTCAACAGTCATAGCATAGGTTATAACAGCACAAAGGTTATATTGCAGCTGTACACAATTTTGGTTAGGTCACATCTGGTGTACTGTGTGTAGTTCTAGTCACAGCAGTATAGGAAGGATGTGATTTCATTATAAGGGGTGCAAAGGAGATTGACTGGGATATTTTCTGGATGGAACATTTTAGCTATAAAGAGATGCCAGATAAGCTCAGGTAATTTTATTTAGGACAGAGAATGGCCTTGATTTGAGATATATAAAATTGAGGGGCATGGACAGGGTGGATAGAAAGCAGCTGTTGAACTTATTTAAAAGATCAATGACAAAGGGAATAATTTAAAAGTGAAAAGCAAGAGGTTTAGAAGTGACTTCAAGGAAACAAATTTCATCAAGACGGTCATATAAATTTAGAATGTACTGGCTGAAAGGGTAGTTGAGGCAGGAAACTTCACAACTTATAAAAAGTTTGTGGATGACACTCAAGACTATGGGCCTGGGCCAAATGTTAGAATGTGAGACTAGTGTAGATTTAGATTAGTTTGGTTTGCATTGACTTGATGGGCTGTAAGATCTCTTCTGTACTGAAGCTTTTGATTCACTCCTAACAATGTACTAGAATGTATGATTGAACAATTTATTAGCATTTTGAAAATGTGCTTTGGGAAACTCAATATAACTGGAGATAGACTTCTTTATGCATTATCCAGGGGTTCTGGAATAGTGATGTGTTTCACTCTGTACATTGTTGTATGCTGCTAGGTTTGGACTTGCAGAGAGGAAAGATTTGGAGAGCATGCACTATCTATAGATGATTCTGAGGAGGAAGAGGAACATGATGGGACAATGCAGAACCTGCTGATCATGTTGTTGTTTGTGATGCTCTGGTTGCCCTTATTAATAGAAGATTCATTTAAGCTCCTCCAATGGATCAATATCAGAACCATATGCTAGAGTCACTTCTACCTACTCTCCAAGGCCAGAAACAATAAATTGCCTGCAAACAACCAATTACCTGGTTGCTGACATGACTGATGCCTTTATATTGGATGACAAATACCTTAGACTTGACCTTACAACACTACACTGATCTGCACCAAAGAATTCACCAGCTGTGTTGTAATACAAAGCAGTACCAGTGAAATGCCATTGACCCTTCAGACAATATGACAAAAGATGGTAAGAAAGCGAGGATTCCAGTCAAAATGCATCCACTAATCACTTGTTAGCCCTCCCACTATGCCAGCAGCAAATTCGACAAGCTGAGTACCTCCACAAGGCTTTACACATAATAGAATGAGAATAGAGTCATAGAGTCATAGAGATGTACAGCATGGAAACAGACCCTTCGGTCCAACCTGTCCACCCCAAACCAATCTAGTCCAACCTGCCAGCACCCGGCCCATATCCCTCCAAACCCTTCCTATTCATATACCCATCCAAATGCCTCTTAAATGTTGCAATTATATTAGCCTCCACCACATCCGCTGGCAGCTCATTCCATACAAGTACCACCCTCTGAGTGAAGAAGTTGCCCCCTAGGTCTCTTTTATACCTTTCCCCTCTCACCCTAAACCTATGCCCTCTCGTTCTGGGCTCCCCAACCACAGGGAAAAGACTTTGCCTATTTATCCTATCCATGCCCCTCATAATTTTGTAAACCTGTATAAGTCTCCAAAGAATCTTGTAATTCATACCTTGCCATTCATCATCATAAAAGTGAAAAAAGACTTGCTTCCCAGAATGAAAAGTGTGCAAAATAACAAAATTTATGTGTTTCCCTGAAATAACAAAAGCTTCCAATGTAAATATGCTCTTAGTGAGAAGCATTGATTTGTAAACTGATGTGTATGAGAGACCATGATGAATAAATAGAATTGGATTTGAGGAAGTGTGGTGCAGAAAGCAAATAGTGGGTGGATTTTTGAGATAAGTCGATGTGATGAATGATGCAATGGAGCTGGCTTAACAATTCAGAGTGAGTGAGTAAGGTGAATGCACATCACAGGGTGGAACATATATGTGCAACTGATCTCACATTTACTATCTCCAGCTTTGAACTGAGGAGTACAGTCCAACGCTTCAACCACTGACACCAGAGAGACTTTCAGTCATGTCTTCTTTATGGCAGCAGCTGGTTTCTTCTTCCTTTTTCTGGGAAGAATATTTCTCTCTAGATCCTCACAGCTTTCAGCATCACGTCAAGATGGTGCCGTAGAAGAGGAATGAAGACCTTGAGCATTCTGGATCCATTGTCACAACAAGATTCCTTATTTCCAACTCACCCACAACTCTTTCCCCAACTCCTGAAAAACATTTTGTGCATATATTTATTCATTTCTGGGATATAGACATTGCTGGATGGTCACCATTTACTGCCCACCCCTCATTGTCCTTCAGAAGGTGGTAGTGAGCTGCCTTCTTGAACCACTACAGTCTGTATGCTGTTAGCAGACCTACAATGCCCTAAGGGAGGTAATTCCAGGATTTTGACCCAATGACAAGGAAAGAACAGTGATATATTTCCAAGTCAGGTTGGTGAGTGGCTTGGAGAGGAACTTGCAGCTGGTGCTGTTTTCATATATCTTCGAGGTGGAAGTGCCTGTAGGTATGGAAAGTGCTGTTCAAGAATCTTTGGTGAAAGTCTGAAGTACATCTTGAAGACCGTACACACTGCTACAACTAAGCATTAATAGTGGAGGGAGTGGATTCTTATAGATGTAGTGCCAATCAAGCAATGTGCTTTGTTCTGGATGGCATCATCTTCATTAGTGTTGGTGGGACAGGACATATCAAAGGATGATGGTGGTGATGTCTGAGATATTGTCTATAAGATATGAATCTCTGAGTATGACTCTGTCAGGCTATCTAGGAGATGTTTCTCCCAATTTTGGCATTAGCTCCCAGTTGTTACTACTTTACAAGGTAGTTTTTGCCACTGTCATTTCTGTTCATGATAGAGGTTCTGCCTTTAAACTCAACAGGATCTCCACAATCTCAAGATCTGTGGATCATTGAACCCACAATAACTATCCCTTTTACATTTCCATTTGCCCTGTTCTTTGCAAGACCTGCTGAAATTGTAATTTAGCAAATCAAAATCCCTTCCCCTGAAATAGTCCATGACCAAACACACCTGGACAATATTCATACTTGGGCTGACAAGTAGCAATTAACATTCATGCTATATAAATGCCAGGCAAAGACCATCCACAACAAAAGAGAAGCACACCATCATCCATTGATATTCCATGGTATCACCATTACTGAATCCACCACTATCAAGATCCTGAGAATTTTGATTGAATTGGACTAGCTATAGTGTGGCTGAAGAGCAGGTCAGAGACAATGAATCTTGAAACAAGTAACTCAATTCCCCCAAGCCTGTCCACAATCCATAAGGTATTAGCAAGATGTGTAATAGAATACTCCCCATTTGCTTGAATGAGTGCATTTCCAACACTCAAAGCTTAAGATCATCGAGAGCAAAGCAGCCTACTAAATTGCAACCACATTCACAAACACACACTCACTTCCCATCAACACTCAGTAGCAGCAGTGTGTACCACCTGCAAGATACACAACAGAAATCCACCAAGGCTCCTTAGACAGTACTTTCCAAACCAACTACCACTACCACCTTGAAAGACAGGGCCAGCAGATACATTGGAACACTATATTGCCAGTGAGCTTCCCTCCAAGCCACTCACATTCCAGACTTGCAAATCCCTTCCTTCAGTATCACTGGAGCAAAATCCTGGAACTCCCTCCCTGTCAGTATTGTTGATTTATCTGCACAGAATGGACAGCAGCAGTTCAAGAAAACAGCTCACAACTGTACAGATTAGCCAGGTGGACCTCATAATATATGAGTTTCCTGATTGAGGATGTTCATCTGGTCCAAACAGGAACCTCTGGTTGACAGATAGAAACAGGAGATGAAGGGCAGTGCTTCTCACTGGCCACTCGGGTGTTTTCCTAACTTCCTGGTGGTGGAAATTGAATAAAGATTCATGCACTTTATGTCTCTCACTGTGTCTCACTTCTATACACACACACACACCATGGGTGCTGGGAAAAAGATAAGCACTACTGCAGTTAGGCGGTAGCGTGGGAGTTAAAAAAAAGAAAGAAAAAAGAGAAAGGAAAAAAGAAAAAAAAAGAACATGAGTGTCCCCCTTCACTGTTTGATCACACAGCACTAAAAAAAAGAAACAGGAGATGGATCTGGGGTGGAGGGTGCTGCACGCAGCAGTCCCCTGCAACCACAGATTGCAGTTGTTCACGGACTCCCAGCCCAACCGCTTGTTCTGTGGCGCTGGGGAGTCTGTGGACCATGTATATATTGGGTGTGGGTGTTTGCACTCCCTTTTTGATTTTCTCAAAAACCTCCTCCTCTGCTTTTGGTTGCACTTCAGTCCCACGCTCCTGATCTTCGGGCACCCGGTACGGAGGAGGGAGGGCAGGTCCGAAGACCTCCTCGTGGGTCTGCTCCTGGGCCTGGCCAAACTGGCCATCAACAGGTCCAGTCAGCGGGCCGTGGAGGGGGTCGTTAGGGCTGACTGCCTGCCCCTCTTCCGGGGTTACGTTAGAGCCCGGGTGTCCTTGGAGAAGGAGCACGTGGCGTCCACCAACACCCTGAAGTCGTTCAGGGAGAGGTGGGCGCCGCAGGGAGTGGAGTGCATTATTTCCCCCTCCAACTCTATTTTGATTTCATCCCTTCCCTCCCCTTCACTGTTTGATCACACAGCTTTGCCCTTTGATGAGAAGGGCACTGCTTGTCACTGGCCACTCGGATGTTTCCTTTCTTCCTGGTGGTGGAAACTGAATAAAGATTCGTGCACCTTGTGTCTTTCACTGTGTCTCACACCATGGGTGCTGAGGGAAAATATAAGCACTACCGCGGTTATATGGTAGTGTGGGGGTTTATTTTTAAGAAAAGGATAAACAGAAGTTCAATGTCAAGGACTCTTCACGAGAGAATAAAAAGAACAGAAAGTCCATATGCATTGCCCTTACTAGGCTTTCCTTCACTCTCAGAGCTGGTTCTGAGGGAGCTGGGTTAGTGTCAAGGACTCTCCCTTGTTTGTGTCCGAGGTGGGGACTGATTCTAAACTAGCTGGCCCACAGCCAGTGCAAAAAAAAACAGAAGTGTCGCACAGCAGGGAGTGGAGTGCATTATTTCCCCCTCCAATTCTATTTTGATTTAATCCCTGCCCTCCCCTTCACTGTCTGCTCACACAGCATTGCCCTTTGATGTCAAGGGCACTGCTTGTGACTGGCCACTTGAGTGTTTTCTTTTCTTCCTGGTGGTGGAAATTGAATAAAGATTTGTGACTTTCACTGGGTCCCAACCTGCACACACATGGGAAGAACTAAGAGAAAAAGAACAGGAGTGTCAGAGGTCAAAAAAAGTTTTAAAAAATAAACGGAAGTGTCAAACAGGAGTGTCACACCTTGCTCACTGAGAGCTGGCTCTGAGAAAGCTGGACCAGTGTCAAGTATAAATAAAGGGTGACCTGGTGACAGGGCAAGAAAAATAAACAGGACTGTCATAGTTTCAGTTCACTCTGAGAATGCCAGATCAGTGTCAAGTGTAAATAAAAGGTGACTTGGTGACAGGATATTGGCCTCTGTGGAGTTTTTTCAACTCCTACCTTCTCAAGGGCAAGTAGAGATGGCCAATAAATGCTACCCAGCCAGTTTTTACAGGCATCCTCTGAATGAAGAAAAATTAGTTCATTTGAGTAACAGCTTCTAACAGAAATTGAATTGTTTTGCAACATAAATTTAGTATGACGCTTCTTTAAATTGCCTATTTTTATAATAATTTTCTCTTTTCCTCCAACCCTGTCAGTAATGCTCTCAATCGATCATTAACTCTTATTGGCGCTAAATGCTGATTCATTAAAATGCAGGATTAAAATTGAATCTTCATCCTTCATTAACAGCTTGCACACCCAGTTTGTAACTAACGTTTCAAACTTGTTTTTCAAATTTTTCAAACTTTTTAATCACATAGACTTCTTATATAACCACATATATGTTCTTCCCCATTAGTCTGAGGAAGTAATAATTGAATTTTTTTCCCCACTCTAATTACCTGTTAGCTCTAAAAAGATGTGACTGAAATACTTGATTTGCTTTTACATCAATTTAACCTTCTAATCCTTCATTCAGTTCTAACTCAAGGGGGACCTAGATCATACATAAGGTGGAATTCTGTTACATACATATTGTGGCATCCTCAGGGAAAGTAACTCCTTCTGAATTAAAGCATGTCATGTGAGTGGAATTTTAAGCTGGAACAGTGCATAAGTTTAGGCACATGTAGGAAATTAAAGTTGATGGAATGTCAACGTGATCAGAAGTCAACTCCAATTTAACTTAGGCGCATTCAGCTGAGTGCCTGTAACCCTCTCTGGAGACAGAGGTAAGTGGTTTGAATACTTAAGTCATTGATTTGCAGCAACATTTAAACCGACATTTATTCTAATCCACATATGTAAGGGTTTTCTAGAGTTTCTGAAATTTGAAATGTATACCAAGCTGAGAATGGTAATTTATGGGGTTCAAAGTCAAATGCAGCAATAAACCTATTACTCACAACTGTTTTCTTACCAACATTGAGATATGGCTTACCTAGAATATTTTTGGGAAGTTATTAAGACTCAATCAGAATGCCTCAGATTGAATTCAAAGGGAAGATGGTGATCCTCACGCATTCCTAGCTGCTCATGTAGGTGACCAAAATGCTAGCAATTCTATTATAACTGTCTATCTTGGCATTTTCTCATTGACAAAGATTTTAGGAATGTTATTCTCATTAGTTGCAGGTCAGCTGATGGAAAATACAGACTATCTGTATCTAGCAGCTTTGCCAATTGCAGTGGAAATTTAGTTACTGCTGATGTCAACTGGATCCTTCTTTTCCTTTCCTCTTTCATCTTAGTTCTTTGTTCAGATTCATGGTGTCTGAAGCACTCTGATATAGCAGCTCCAAGATTGTGATTTATGATCTGCACTTCCCACTGGCAGAAGCTGATTTAGCAAATAAAGAGGGACATCTACATGAAGTACAGTACTTTACATCTTATAAAACCATATATAATTCTGGGTCACAATAGATAGTTAGGAGTTTGTATTTCCTTCTCTATAATAGTTTGGCACATTAAATTATGCTCATTGGCTGCAGCAAGCCAATTAGTTGGTGGTGAGATGAGCATTTGTATAGGCAGCCTTTTTTTAACGTCGAACTCCATATGTGAAACAAGCATTGCTGTCTTTCAATAAGAAGCTGCTTGGTCACTTGGATGATGTTGTCTTTATGTCATCATCAAAATCATCATTATAGTCAGCTACCCACTGGCTGCAGGATTGGAACTGAGGCTCTTAGCATCACGATTAGGGAGAGGTACTAAATTGCGTGAGGGTTAGGGTGAGAGGCAATTGTGAATGGATATACAGTGATTTGACGGAATGCATAGAAAGAAGATGTGACACTTTGAATCAAGAAACAGTGAACATTTAACAAGGCAGAATGAGGGAGTAGTTTTGATGTGCACAGAAGGATATACGTGAATGTGCTACTCTACTCATCTTGCCATGTTTCAGCAATTAAAGTGATTCCTGCACTGAATCCATGAACATATTCTAATTTGATGTAGAGTATAGAACATAGAAAAGTACAGCACAGAATAGGACCTTCAGCCCATCATGTTGTACTGAGGAGTATTCTTAATCTAAAATAAAAATAACCTAACCTACACACCCCTCAATTCACTGCTGTCTATGTGCATGTCCAGCAGTCTCCAGCAAATTGTTGCAATCATGCCAAATGTCCTTCTGCATTTCCTACCATGCTCTCACTTCAAACTCAAGTCTAAATCATTATCAAAGAGGGAGTTGCAATGTTCAATTCCTTCAGGCATACACACTTTCATTAAAAGACACAGCAAAATGCAAACATTGGAGTGCAAATAGCTGTAGATATTTTTGTGGAGAAAGTGAGGACTGCAGATGCTGGAGATCAGAGCTGAAAATGTGTTGCTGGAAAAGCGCAGCAGGTCAGGCAGCATCCAAGGAACAGGAGAATCGATGTTTCGGGCATCAGCCCTTCTTCAGGATATTTTTGTATCAAGCTATACAGAGATGCTATGTAGAACAAGTGGGAATATTATGAGTAAACAATGCCACTATTAAGTGATGATTACTATGAAGTATTTTCATTATTAAGTAATGTTTGAAATACAACTTAAAGGCATTTGTAAATTCTTCCTATCTGTCATCATTCAACAGTTCTTTATGGCTGCCCATTAAGATTAAGTGCGAAGTAAGAGTGCTGAAAGGAAATAATAGTTGAATAATGCAGTAAGATCACATCTGGATTGTTGATAAAAGACATTCTTCTCAGTGAACATCAACAATCTTTATTCATTATATAAATCATGTACAGGAAATAGTAAGGCAGGAGACCTTTGGAACAATACACACTTTGTTCCCAGTTCCATATGACCTGACGTCATCATGATGTAGCAATTTATTTATATGTTCCTTGTCTATTATTAGAATAAAGATATAGTGAATGTTTTATTCCACGTCTTTGCCATAAGTTTTTATTCCTTTTTACTATTAACGCAAGTTATTCATCTTCCTATATCTTTCACTCACAAAGTCTCTACCTTCAGAGGGACAATCATAGAGTGATTTCATCAATCTCCCCAAACAGCAAGATTTCCTTTTGAGGTTGTGGAGCACCTGTGTATTCTAAACATTTTCTCTGAGGGTCTTCATCCTCTATCTGTGTCATTAGCAGCTGTCTTGTCACAGCTTCCTCTTAAGGATTAGAATGTGCAAAGTATCTAGCTATTTGTTTCCATTTCAGTGAAATCAAGGCAATACTGTTTCTACAGACTATGCCTTTTGACATTTGTACAAGATATGTTCTCAGTTGTTGCTAATGCCCTGTCACAACTAGTTCCAGAGCCATAGCTGTGCTCCCTTTCCAAGTGAGAAAGTTATCAGTCTTGTGACTTGGATTGGGTGTGCTACAGCGTTCTTTTTTCTGTTGCATTTACGAATGGTCCAATGCTTTGAAGGTTAGGGTTCGTGCTTGGAATAGACAGGGAAGTTTAGTTCACACTTGAACAAGATGGCATCGAAGCATCCTGACTGTTTGCAAGCTCTCTACAACAGATCTTATTCTTATATATCTTACAGTTGTTCTGCACTTTTAAAACTCTCTCTTTGTAAACTTTCTCTGCAGCTGTAACATTGTATTACTCTCTTTAGTCTATTATCTTAATGTACTTTGTATGGTATGCCAGTACTGCACACAAAGCAAATCCTTTCACTATACCCAGGTACTGTGACAATAATAAATCAATCAACATCAATCAAGAACCAAAGGTTGGAAAGAGGCAAAGCCATTCCATAATGGGGGTCAGTGGTAGTTCAATTGACCCAAAGAAATAACTTCTTTTATGTTTCTTCAGAAAGATTTTTATGGTACATAGTAACTTCTTTGCTTTGCCATTGGCTTGAGGGTACCTCAGTAAATTTGTAGCATAGACAAATCCAGATGAGGTTGCAAAAGACTGGAAACATTCATTGGCAAATTATAGCCAAATACCACTGAATCCAGAATTCCATGTCCAGAAATTGTAGTCTTCAAGGAAATTATACTAGTTTCTGAGGTGAGTCAAGCGAGCCTCTGAACATTAATCCATGGAGAATAATAGTTGAACAGGATGTGAAAGATTTTCCCTTCAAATTGAAAGAAATCACTGCCAAGTCATTCCAATAATTTGGCTGGAAAGGAGAAGAACAGAAGAGGTTCTTCTCTGCTCCAGTCAGTAAGTGACACAATTGGCAATGTTGGAGACAATGTCCTCAAGGCTACTGATATCAGAATACCTGGCCACCAAATGGATTGTGGTACCCTGGCGTGAGACTTAAAATACCCAGAAACCCAGATGGATGTTCAGACAGGGAAATCATGGTTCCCCAAACTGTAACGTCATAAACCAGGACATCATCAGTTATACTGATGTGACAACGTTGTTCAAAGCACTGCTGAAGAACAGTGTTACTAAAGACAGTTTGGCCAGTCATCAGGGCCAACCATGCCAGTATGCACACAGGAACAAGGGAGCAGCAAAGGAAAGAAATCTACAACAAGTCTGTAAAACCATAACATGTAGGAGCAGAAGTAGACCATTCAGCCCATCGAATTTTCTCTGCCATTCAATGCGATCATGGTTTACCTGAAAATCCTCAACTCCACTTTCCTGCCTTTTCCCCATAACCTTGATTCCCTTACTGATTACAAATCTGTCTCAGCCTTGAATATATTTAATAACCCAGACTTGACGGCTTTTCAGGGTCAAGGTTTCCACAGAGTCAATACCCTCAGAGAAGCAAATTCTCTTTTCTTGAATAGGTGACCCTTTATTCTGAGATTTTGCTCTCTAGTCCTAGAATCTCAAACAAGGGAAAATAACCCAATTGTTTCATCCCCTTAGAATCATTGTGAGGTTTTTCTTAATTGCTCAGCGATTCTGGTGAATGTTCATTTCCCTCTTCTGAAATATAAAGCTCCAATAGAAATAGGTTTTGGCATTAAAATCATCTAGCCCTCATGTTATTAACTAAGTGAGAATTTCATACTGCTCCTGGACCCTGCTGCTAGGTTTATTACCTGACTTCAAATGAGGACTCTTATACTTCTTCAATATTAAAGTATAGTATTGTCAAATCAGTAAGCACTAGCTAAAGGGCATCATGTTCCATCAATCTGAGTGTGTTCCCAGCACTAACAATTGAACAATTCAGTTCAGTCTGCCACATTTATTGGTTGGCCTGTGCCAAGATGTTCGGGTTGATTTCTGCACTCAGTTTTACCAGATCAATAAAACTACAAACACAGGCAATGCACGGCATCTCAAGTAACTGCTTGCTATCTGTAAATGAATTACTGGATCAAACAGCAGGCAGAGAGGAATAAGGTAAAGTCCAAATTGAATTCAACTACTGATGCATTTACATCAAGTAGCTCTATTCCTTTGACTGTAAATGCGAGAATAAATTGTTGCAGCAGGTAGGCAAATATCACTTTCAGGATTTAAAATATTTCCAAGTTGACATTCCTGGAAGTCTGCTGTCTTGAACCTCAAAGGAATGTTATGTGAGACTAAAACACATTTAAAGCTGGTGTCATTCTGTTTTGTTAGCCTATGATAAATGATGAAGTAAAATTCTGATTTTCAGATTTGAAGACTTAATGGCAATACTATAAAGAATTCAGACTTGTTCCAGTATTAATTATTCCATTAATGTTTGCACCTGCAGGCTATTTGGTGGGGTGAAGGGCAGGTATTCTTGTGAAGCTTTTGTTTAGAATGCAAATTACAAATGACAAATCTCTCTGGTAAGATTTCCTGATATTGACTCAAAATCTATTCTCACAACCTTTTCTTTTCAATGCTCCTCAGAGCAGGAAAATCACATTAGGAATACTCAAATACTAGATGAATAGCGAACAACAATGCATAAATATGCCTTGGGGAGTCCTGCACAATTGAAAGAATATATGCAATGCATGTACAGAAACTGACAAAAATAGAACTCACTATAACTTATTACACAGTTTTAATTTTTTAAATTTTTTTGTGACCAAGATTATATTTTCATCTTTTTCTTAAAATCAGCACATTCCAAGCTTCTCCTCACAACCCACTATTCAGTTCCATCATTTTTCAACACTGCAACATTACTAACTTATTTTCCTTGCTTACGTCCTTCCACCTAGACATCTTCCTCCTATCCTTGTAGCTGCTCCTACCACAATATCTTCTATCATGAAATATCTGGTGCCATCCTCACACCTTCACCGTAGCTTATCTATATTCACGTTATGATGTCTGTAAGCCAATCATGCTTAGATTAACTCCTAGTTTCTATCACCCTCCACTTCACCTTTTAGGTGAAGATCTCCTTAATGTTTCAGCTCTAATAAAATGGACAAAGTTCTGACATTTTCTTTTCTGGATGTTATTTTTAAGAGTTCTTTTCACTCATGCAATTTCAAGCAGTTCTTCATCTGTTTTATAGCCTGTATGTGGAATTTTAAACGCAAGTCTTAGCATTCACGTTTCAAAGGCTTCTCTTTTCTTTCACAGAGTTCTACCTATTGTCTAGGTTTATGGGATAAACACAGAAATGGATGGAATATTGTGTTTTACAATTTGGAACTGTCTTCTTGAACCACTGTAGTCCACCTGCTGTGGATTAACCCACAATGCCATTAGGGAAGGAATTCCAGGAATTTTACCCAGCAACAGTATGTATCCAAGTCAGGACGGTGAGTGGCTTGGAGGGGAAATTGAAGCTCGTGGTGTTCCCATATATCTGCTGCCCTTGTCCTTCTAGATGGAAGTGGTTGTGAGTTTGGAAGCTACTCTCTGAGGATCTTTAGTGAATTTCTGCAGTGCTTCTTGTAGATAGTACACACTGCTGCTACTGAGCATTGGTGGTAGAGGAAGTGGGTGCTTGTGGATGTTGTGCCAGTCAAGTGAACTTCTTTGTCCTGGATGGTTTCAAGCTTCTTGAGTATTGTTGGGGCTGCAACCATCAAGAAAAAAAATGAATAGTCCATCACACTCCTGATTTGTGCCTTGTAGATGGTGGAAAGGCTTTGATGAGTCAGAAGGTGAGTTATTCGCCGCAGTATTCCTAGTTTCTGACCTGTTCTTATACCCACTGTGTTTATGTGGTGAGTCCAGTTGAGTTTTTGGTCAATGATATCCTCCAGGATATTGATAGTGGGAGAATCAGTGATGGTAACACCATTGAATGCCAAGGGGTGGTGGTCAGATTGTCTCTTACTCGTTATGGTCATAGCCTGGAATTTGCATGCCACTTGTTTGCCCAAGCCTAGGTATTGTCCAGATCTTGTTGCATTGGAACATGGACTGGTTCAGGATCTGAGGAGTTGTGAATGGTGCTGAATATATTGCAATCATCGGTGAACATCCCCATTTCTAACTGTATGATGGAGGGAAGGTCATTGATGAAGCCGCTGAAGATGGTTGAGCCAAGGACACTACCTTGAGGAACTCCTGCAGAGATGTTCTGGAGCTGAGCTGACAGACCTGCAACAACCGTGACTATTTTTTTATGTGTCAGGTATGACTCCAACCACCGGAGAGTTTGTCTCCTGATATGCACTGATTCCAGCTTTGCTAGGGCTTCTTAATGCCACACTCAGTCAAATGCAGGCAGTCACTCTCACCTCACTACTGGGATTCAGCTCTTTTGTCCATGTTTGGACCCAGACTGTAATAAACTCCCGAGTGAGTGGCCCTGAATGACTCAAACTGGGCATCACTGAGCAGGTTATTGCTGAGCAGGTGCTACTTGATAGCACTGATGACACCTTCCATCACTTTACTGCTAATAAGCTGATGGAGTGGTAAATGGCTGTGTTGGATTTGTCATGATTTTTATGTGCAGGACATACTTGAGTAATTTTCCACACTGTTGCATGGACATTAGTGTTTTAACTGTAGTGGAGCAGCTTGGCTATGGGAGCTAGGAGATAGTGAAGATTGTAGGTGCCGGAGAGTCAGAGTCGATAAAATGTGGCACTGAGAAAAGCATAGCAGTCAGGCAGCATCAAAGGAGCAGGAGAGTCGACGTTTTGGGTAGGATCCTGCATCATGACTCAGCTAAGGGAGCAGTAGGTTTTGCAGCACAAGTCTTTAATGCTACTGCCGGAATGTTGTCAGGGCGCATAACCTTTGCAGTATCCAATCTCTCCAACCGTTTCTTGATATCACATGGAGTGAATCGAATTGGCTGAAGACTGGTATCTGCAATGTCGGGTCCACTGGAGGAGGCCAAGATGGATCATCCATTGGCACTCCTGGCTGAAGGTTGCTGCAAAAGCATCAGCCTTATCTTTTGCACTGATGTGTTGGGCTCTTCCATCATTGAGGATGGGGATATTTGACGAGCCTTCTCCTCCAGTGAATTGTTTAATTGTCAACCAATATTCATGACTGGATGCAGCAGGACTGCAGAGCTTAAATCTGATCCGTTGGTTGTGGGATCACTTAGCACTGTCTATCATTTGCCGCTTATGCTGCTGGGCATGTAAGTAGTCCTAGTCAAAAAGTGTGGCACTAGAAAAGCATAGCAGGTCAGGCAGCATCTGTGGAGCAGGAGAGTCGATGTTTTGGGCATAAGCCCATCACCAGGAGTGTGGAGGGGGAAGGGAACTGAGAGATAAATAAGGGGGTAGGGGTGGGGTTGGGATGAGGGGAAAGTAGTTGAGATGGATGCAGATGGGGGGTACTTGTGATAGGTACTTGTGAGGAGGGTGGAGTCTTTAGATGGGAAGGAAGATGGACAGATAGGACATGTCAAGAGGGTGGTGCTGTGTTGGAGGGTTGGGTCTGGGATGAGGTGTGGGGGAGGGGAGATTTGGAAACTAATGACGTCCACGTTGATGTTGTGGGGTTGGATGGTCCCGAGGCAGAGGATGAAACGTTCTTCCTCCAATTGTCAAGTGACTTTGATTTGGCCGTAGAGGAGGCCCAGGACTTACATGTCCTTGGCAGAGTGGGAGTGGGAGTTGAAGGGTTATGGCCAGAGGACAATTGGGGTGTTTGGTGCCTAGAGATGTTCCCTGAAATACTCCACGAGTTAGCATCCTATCTCCCTGATAGAGAGGAAACCACATCGGTAGCAACAGATACAATAGATGAAGTGGGTGGATGTGCAGGAAAAGATCCTCTGGGGACTTGGACGAAAGTGGGGAGGAGGTATTTGGTAGTTTCACCACATTGATAACTCATTTTCAGGTATGCCTGGTGCTGTTCCTGGCATGCAATCCTGCACTCTGCATTGAACCAGGGTTAATCCCTTCTCTTGATAATAATGGTTGAGTGGGGGATATGCTAGGCCATGAGGTTACAGATTGTACTGGAGTACAATTCTGCTGTTGTTGATGGCTCAGAATGCCTCAAGGATGGCCAGTCTTGAGTTACAAAATCTGTTTGAAATCTATCCCATTTTGCATGAGTTTCTTTTCTTGTTACAAGTTTGATTTCCTATGTTAATACAGAAACATGGAAACATAGAAAATAGGAGCAGCAGATGGCCATTCAGTCCTTCAAGCCTGTTCTGCCATTCAAAATGATTATGGTTAATAATTGAATTCAGGACCCAGTTCCCAATAATCTTTGATGCGTTAGTCCTCAGAATTTTATCTGCATTTTCTTGAAAGTCCGCAATGTTTAGCCTGAACAGATTCTTGTGGCAAAGAACGCTACAGGCTGATCAGCTTCTGACTGAATAAATTTCTAGTTACTTCTGTCCTAAAAGGCCTACACCTTATTCTTACACTGGGGTCTGGACTCCTAGCTCAGCAAAAAACATTCATTGTGTAACTATGCTCTCTAATTTTGTTAGAATTTTAGAATTTTTTATGAGACTCCCCCCTCATTCATCTACATTCTAGTAAATATAGTTCTAATTGCTTCAGTCTCTTCCTGTAAGTCAGTCTTGCCATCCCAGGAATCAGTCTAGTATTCTTCTTTGCAATTCCACGACAGCCAGAACTTCCTTCTTCAGATAAGACCAACTCATCTGACCAATGTCCTGTACTCAAATCATTTCACTATGAAGGTTAACATATCATGTGTTGGTTTCAGTAACTACTGCAACTGGTGCAGAAGAATATCCAGGTCTCATTGCATCACCCTTTTCTCAATCTGTCACAATTCAGATAATATGCTGCCTGCCTGTTTTTGCTAACAAAGTTGTTAATTTCACATGTATCCTCATTATACTACATTTGCCACATATTTGCCCACTTATTTAACTTGTCCAAATCATACTGGACCTTCATTGCATTCTCCTGATCGTGTGCCCTCCCAATCAACTTTGTGTCATTTACAAACTTGGAGATATGGCATATAGTTTTCTCATTTAAATCATTTATATATATATATATATATATATATATATACCAAACAGCTGATGTCCAAGCACTGATCTCTATGGTGTCTCACCAGACACTGCCTGCTGCTTGAAAAAAAACTGCTTATTCCTACTTTTTTTTTAATGTCTACTAACCATTAACGGTGGGAGAGCACTTTGGTGAAAGGGATCACAACTGCCTCACATTTAGCATAGCCTTGGACAGACAAAGGCGCAGTTACCGAGGGAAGATATTTAATTGGGGAAAAGGAAATTATGACGCAATCAGACAGGAGTTGGGAAGTACATACTGAGAGTAATTGTTCCACAGAAAGGCACAGCAGACATGTGGAGACTATTTAAGGAGCAGTTGTTGCGAGTGATGCATGAATTTGTTCCGCAGAGACAGGTAGGAAGGGGTAAGATTAAGGAACCTTGGATGATGAGAACAGAGGAACTTCTCGTCAAAAGGAAGAAGGCAGCTTACGTAAGGTGGAGGAAGCAAGGATCTAGCACTGCTTTAGAGGATTACAGGCTTGCTAGAAAGGAGCTCAGAAATGGATGGAGGAGAGCCAGGAGGGGGCATGATAAAGGCTTAGCAAGAAGGATTAGGAAGAACCCAAAGGCATTTTACTCATATGTGAGGAATAAGAGAATGATCAGGGAGAAGTTAGGGCTGATCAGGGATAGCGGAGGGAACTTGTGTGTGGAGTCTGAGCAGATAGGGGAAGTCCTAAATGAGTTTTTTGCTTTGATTTTCACCAAGGAAAGGGAACTTGTTGTAAATAAAAACTTAGAGGAGCTGGGATACAGTCTTGAGCAGATAAGATTGATGAAGTTGATGTGCTAGAAATTTTGGAATATATTAAAATTGATAAGTCCCCAGGGTCAGACCAGATTTATCCTAGGCTGCTCCGGGAAGCGAGAAAGGAGGTTGCTAAGTATTTGCCTACTCACTCTCCACAGGAGTCATACCGGAGGATTGGAAGGAGGCCAATGTTGTTCCACTTGTCAAGAATGGTATTGGGTAATCCCTGGCAATTACAGACCAGTCAGTCTTAAATCTGTGGTCAACAAAGTTTTGGAAAGAATTCTGAGGGATAGGATTTATGACTATTTGGCAAAGTATAGTGTGATTAAAGGCAGTCAGCATGGCTTTGTGAGGGACAGGTCATGCGTCACAAATCTTATTGAGTTCTTTGAGGAGGTGTCAAGACAGGTCGACGACAGTCGAGCAGTGGATGTGATGTATATGGACTTCAGCAAGGCATTAGATAAGGTTCCCTGTGGTAGGCTAATTCATAAAATCAGGAAGTATGGGATACAGGAGGATTTGGCTATCTGGATTTGGAAATGACTGGCTGACAGAAGGCAAAGAGTGGTTGTAGATGGAAAGTATTCTGCCTGGAGGTCAGTGTTGAGTGGGGTCCCGCAGGACTCTGTTCGTGGGCCTCTGTTCTTTATAGTTTTTATAAATGACTTGGATAAGGAGGTTGATGGGTGGGTTAGTAAATTTGCAGATGACACAAAGGTTGGAGGTGTCATCGATAGTATAGAGGGCTACTGCAGGCTGCTGCGCGACATAGACAGGATGCAGAGCTGGGCTGAGAAATGGCGGATGGAGTTCAACCTGGATAAAACGAAGTGATGCATTTTAGAAGGTCGAACTCAAATGCTGAAAATAGAATTAAAGACAGGATTCTTGGCAGTGTGGAGGAACAGAGGGATCTGGGTATGCAAGTACATAGATCCCTCAAAGTTGCCACCCATGTGGATAGGGTTGTTAAGAAAGCACATGGTGTTTCAGCTTTCATTAACAGGGGATCGAGTTTAAGAGCTGTGAGGTTTTGCTGCAGCTCTACAAGTCCCTGGTGAGACCACACTTGGAATATTGTGTCCAATTCTGATTGCCCTACTATAGGAAAGAGGCAGAGGCTTTGGAGAGGGTGCAAAGAAGGTTTACTAGGCTGCCGCCTGGACTGGAGGGCTTGCCTTATGAAGAAAGGTTGAATAAGCTCGGGCTTTTCTCTCTGGAGAGAAGGAGGAAGAGAGGTGACCTGATTGAGGTGTGAGTGGAATAGATAGAGTCAATAGCCACAGACATTTCCCAAGGAGGGATTGACTAGTACGAGGAGTCATAGTTTGAAGATATTAGGAGGAAGGTATAAAGGAGACGTCAGAGGTGGGTTCTTTGTGCAGAGAGTTGTAAATGCATGGAATGTGTTGCCAGCTGTGGTGGTGGAAGCAGAGTCATTGGGGACATTTAAGCAACTGCTGGACATGCATATGGATAGCAGTGAATTGAGGGGTGCATAGGTTAAGGTACTATATTTTACATTAGGATTAAACCTCAGCACAACATTATGGGCCAAAGGGCCTGTTCTGTGCTGTACTTTTCCATGTTCTATGTTCTATGTTCTAACCATTTGTCAATTCATTCAGTACATGATCTCAATTTTAATTTTGCAAGCTAATCTCCTATGTGAGACTTTATTGGGAGCCTTCTGAAATCCAAGTAAAGCACATTCACTGTTAATTACATCCTCAAAAAAATTCTAGCAAATTTATTAAGGGCAATTTAGGGTGGCATCATGGCTCAGTGGTTAGCACTGCTGCATCACAGTACCAGGCACCCGTGTTCATTTCCAGCCTTGTGAGTTTCCTCCCACAATCCAAAGATGTGCTGGTCAGATGAATTGGCCATGCTAAATTGTCCATAATGTTAGGTACATTAGTCAGGAGTAAATATCGGTTTGGTGAATGGGTTAGGTGGGTTACTCTTCGGAGGGTCGGTGTGGGCTTGTTGGGCTGTAGACCCTGCTCCCATACTGTCGGGAATCTAATCTAATCTTAACTTCCCTTTCAAAAATCCATGCTGACTCTATCTGATCCTGTCACTACCTTCTAAAAACATTTTGCTATTTTATCTTTTATGATGAACTCTAAAATTTTTCTACTACGATGTCAAGCTAACTTTGCTTTATCTCTCTGACTGCCTTCTTGATGAATGGAGTTACATTAGCTGCCCTTTAATTCATAGGAACTCTTCCAGGGTGTACAGGAATTTGAAAGGTGACCACTATCTTATCTGTTATTTCTATGGCTATTTCCTTAAGAAAGTTGTCAGGTCCTGGGGATTTATCTGTCTTTAATCCCATTAGTTTCCCCCATAACATTTCTCTACAAATACTAATTTCTTTCAGTTCCTCCTTCTCATTAGACCTTGTATTTCTCAATATTTTTGGATATTAGTTGCATCTTCCTTTGTGAAATATGGTACTGGAGTATTTAATTGGATTATCATTTATTTGCTCCCCGTTACAAATATCCCCAATTCTAACGTAGAGGACCTATATTTATCTTTACTTGGTTTTCTCTTCTTAGACTTATCGAAGTTTTAACGATCAGTTCTTTTATCTTTACAAAATTCCTCCTGGGTAACTCTCTATCTCTCTTCTGACTGACCGGCATTGCATCTATTATCTTCTGCTTTCATTGTCCCAAATAAAGAGAAAAAAATAGTTTGTTTGACTGTGACACCATCCACATCAATCCTCACTCTAATTTCTATGAATATACTTCTTCTAACTGCCATTGTTTCTGATGTTTTGGCGTTCAAATTCAATCCATACTGTAAAGTTTTAGATTTGACTTGATCTATGATAGTTTAGAAGGTGTCTTCTGATGCTGCAAATAAGCACTGTGTAATCTATGTATAACATAGTTAAAAATCAAACAACACCAGGTTATAGTCCAACAGGTTTAATTGGAAGCACACTAGCTTTCGGAGCGACGCTCCTTCATCAGGTGATTGTCCTGGAACCTGTTGGACTATAACCTGGTGTTGTGTGATTTTTAACTTTGTACACTCCAGTCCAACACCGGCATCTCCAAATTATGTATAACACATGTATTGCCTCCAATTTTTACACCTGAAAGTTGATCCAATTTTCTTTTGTATGGATATCAATAATTTTTTTCTGCAAATGCTCAGTCTCGTCATATTTGAAAGATATCAAATTGTTCCTCTCATATTCCCGGTGTTCTCTATTGGGTCTCAGTATAGGCTCTGGATTAACCTCACATTTTTATTGTCAATGGCACATTTCAGCAATATATCTATCAGGTGTGGGTGATAAGTATGATTGAACACATTTACACAGTCTTGGAAGCAAATGTTAATGTTTTTTGTTTATTTATAGATACTTTTTGAAGGTTACCTAGGTTAAATATTTCTGTCTTGTTCCTACAAAACACTTAAATCTAGATTGTTTTTCACCGATAATAACAACAGAAAAACTCAGCAGGTCAGGCAATATCTGTCAGCTGAGGAACAGAGTTGACATTTCAAGTCCATTTTACTTCACTATTGATGATAGAATCACAGAGTCATACGGACCCTTCGGTCCAGCTCATCCATGCCAACCAGAAAACCTAAGTAAATCTTGTCCTATTTGCCAGTATTTAGTCCATATCCCTCCAAACCTTTCCTATTCAAATACCCATTCAAATGCCTTTTAAATGTCGCAGTTGTACCAGTCTCCACTTCCTCTGGCAGCTCATTCGTACATGCACCACCCTCTGTGTGATAAAGTTGCCTTGTAGGTCAATTTTAAATCATTCCCCTCTCACCCAATGTCTTCTAGTTTTGGACTATCCCAGCCCAGGAAAGTGACCTGGTCTATTTAGTCTATCCATGTCCCTCATGATTTTATAAACCTCTCCAAGATCACCTCTCAGCCACCGACACTCCAAGGAAAATAGCCCCAGCCTATTCAGCATCTCCCAACAGCTCAAACCCTCCAACCCTGGCAACATCTGTGTAAAGATTTTCTGTTTCACAATATTCTACCTATAGCAGGGAGACCAGAATTGTACCAGTACTCCAAAAGTGGGCTAACCAATGTTCTGTACAGCTGCAACATGACCTCCCAACTCCTACCCTCAGTGCACTGACCAATAAAGGAAAGCATACCAAACGCCTTCTTCACTATCCTATCTACTATGAAGCTGCATTCCAAGATCTCCTTATTCAGCAACACCCCCCATGACCTTACCATTAAGTGTATAAGTCCTGCTCTGATTTGCCTTTCCAAAACGCAGCACCTCATATTTATTTAAATTAAACTATATCTGCCACTCCAGGGCCCATTGGCCCATGTGAATAAGATCTCATTGTATTCGAAGGTAACATTCCTTGCTGTCCACTATAACCCCAATTTTGGTGTCATTTGTAAACTTACTAACCATACTTCCTATATTCACATCCAATCATTTACGCAACTGATGAGAAGCAGTGGACCTAACACCTATCCTTGTGACACACTACTGGCAACAGACCTCCAGACTGTCTTCTACCTTCAAGACAGTTCTGTATCCAAATGGCTAGTTCTCCCTGTATTCCATGTAGTCTAACCTTGTTAACCAGTCTACCATGAGGAACCTTGTCAAACGCCTTACTAAAGTCCATATAGATCATGTCCACTGCTCTGCCCTCATCAATCCTCTTTGTTACTTCTTCAGAAAACTCAATCAATTTCATGAGACACGATTTCTCACGCACAAAGTCACATTGACAATCCATAATCAGTCCTTGCCTTTCCAAATACGTGTAAATCTGATCCTCAGGATTCCCTCCAATAAGTTACATACTATCAATGTCAGGTTCAGCAGTCTATAGTTCCCTGGCTTTCCTTCCCACTTTTTTAAAATAGTGACACCACATTAGCCAACCTCTAGTCTTCCAGAACCTCACATGTGACTATTGATGGTACAAATATCTCAACAAGAGGCCCAGCAATCACTACCCTAGCTTCCCACAAAGTTCTAGGGTACACCTGATCAGGTCCCTGGGGACTTATTCACCTTTATGCATTTTAAGCCATACAGCATCTCCTCTGTGATATGGATGTCTTTCAATATGTCACTATTTATTTCTCCACATTCTATATCTTCCATATTCTTCTCCATAGCAAAGAATGATTGAAAATACTTGTTTAGTATCTCCTCATCTCCTGTGGTTCGAAACATAGGTGGTCTTGCTGATCTTTAAGGGGTCCTATTCTTTCCCTAGTTAACTTCTTGTCCTTAATGTATAAAATCCCTTTGGATTCTCCTTAACCCTATTTGCCAAAGCTAACTCATGTCCAATTTTTGCTCTTCTGACTTCCATCGTAAGTATGCTCCTACTGCCTTTAAATTATCTGAATTCTAAGGATTCACTTGATCTCTGCTGTCCATACCTGACAGATACTACCTTCAAGGAGAAAGTGAGGACTGCAGATGCTGGAGATCAGAGGAGAATGTGGTGCTGGAAAAGCACAGCGGGTCAGATAGCATCCAATGAGCAGAAGAAACGCCATTTTGGGCATTGGCCCTTCATCTGGAATCAGGAATATTTTTCTATTTCTTTTTCTTGACCAAAACCTCAATTTCTCTAGTCATCCAGCATTTCCAACACCTACCAGCCTTTCCCTTCACCCTAACAGGAACATACTGTCTCTGAACTCTCGTTCTCACATTTTTGAATGCTTCTCATTTTCCAGCCGTCACTTTACCTGCAAACATCCGCCCCCAATCAACTTTTGAAAGTTCTTGCCTAATACCATCAAAATTGGTCTTCCTCCAATTTCACACTTTAACTTTTAGATCCGGTCTATCCTTTCTCATTACTATTTTAAAATTAATTGAATTATGGTCACTGTCCCCAAAGTGCTCTTGCATTGACTCTTCAGTCACTCACCCTGCTTTATTTCCCAAGAGGAGGTCTAGTTTTACACCTTCTCTACTAGGTACACCCACATACTGAGTCAGAAAACTTTCTTGTACACATTCAACAAATTCCTCTCCATCCCTATGGCAGCCCTAATCTATGTTTGGAAAGTTAAAATCTGCTACCATAACCACCCTATTATTCTTACAGATAACTGACATCTCCTTAAAAATTTGTTTCTAAATTTCTTGCTGATTATTTTGGGTTTTCAGTATGATCCCAATAAGGTGATCATCCCTTTCTTACTTCTCAGTTCCACCCAAATAACTTCCCTGGACATATTCAAGATTTGGATGCGAGCATAAGAGGTACAGTTAGTTAGTTTGCTGATGACACCAAAATTAGAGGTGTACCTCAGATTACAACAGGATCTGGACCAGATGGGCCAATGGGCTGAGAAGTGGCAGATGGAGTTCAATTCAGATAAATGCGAGGTGCTGCATTTTGGGAAAGCAAATCTTAGCAGGACTTATACACTTAATGGTAAGGTCCGAGGAAGTGTTCCTGAACAAAGAGACCTTGGAGTGCAGGTTCATAGCTCCTTGAAAGTGGAGTCGCAGGAAGATAGGATAGTGAAGAAGGTGTTTGGTATGCTTTCCTTTATTGGTCAGAGTATCGAGTACAGGAGTTGAGAGTTCATGTTACGGCTGTACAGGACATTGGTTAGGCCACTGTTGGAATATTGCGTGCAATTCAGGTCTCCTTCCTATTGGAAAGATGTTGTGAAACTTGAAAGGATTCAGAAAAGATTTACAAGGATGTTGCCAGGGTTGGTGGACCTGAGCTACAGGGAGAGGCTGAACAGGCTGGGGCTGTTTTCCCTGGAGCATCAGAGGCTGAGGGTGACCTTATAGAGGTTTACAAAATTATGAGGGGCATGGATAGGATAAATAGGCAAAGTCTTTTCCCTGGGGTCAGGGAGTCCAGAACTAGAGGGCATAGGTTTAGGGTGAGAGGGGAAAGATATAAAAGAGACCTAAGGGGCAACTTTTTCACACAGAGGTTGGTACGTGTATGGAATAAGCTGCCAGAGGATGTGGTGGAGGCTGGTACACTTGCAAGATTTAAGAGGCATTTGGATGGGTATACGAACAGGAAGGGTTTGGAGGGATATGGGCCAGGTGCTGGCAGGTGGGACTAGATTGGGTTGGGATATCTGGTCAGCATGGACACGTTGGATTGAAGGGCCTGTTTCCATGCTGTACATCTCTATGACTCTATGACTCTAATATCCTCCCTAGGTATAGCCATAATGTTATCCCTAATCAAAATCACCATTCCCCCTCCTCTCTTGCCCCCCTTTTGATCCTCCCTGTTACCTCTATACCATGGAACAGTTTTGAAAATCTTCAGATTGCAAGCAACTGCAGTATTTTGCTTTTCTTTTTGTGTTTGCACCAATTGCTGCTGCAAATGTATTATTATTTCTTTATATTATCTTTGTTTCTTTATAGTTCTAAATTGATTGAACTCTATTTATTTAGGTTTCTTGGCTATCAATGCTGCATGTCTCAAGTCACTTGGAATGTTCTATTTATTATGTAGAATCGTAGAGTTAGAAGAGTCTTACAACATGGAAACAGACCCTTCAGTTCAACCAGTTCATGCTGAACATAATCTCAAACTAAACTATTCCTACAATCCTGCTCTATATCTCTCCAAACCTTTCCTATTCATGTATCTATCCAAATGTCTTTTAAACATTTAATTGTACCCACAACCACCACTTCCTCAGGAAGTTCATTCCACATACAAAACACCCTCTGTTTACAAGATTTGCCTTTTATGTCTTGTTTTAAATCTCTCTCCTCTCACCTTAAAAACATGCCCTCTAGTCTTGAGATGCCCCATCCTAGGGAAAAGGCAACCACCATTTTCTCTGTCTAGACATCTTGTTATTTTGTAAACTTCTATCAAATCGTTCCTACACACCAGTGACAAAAGTTCCAGCTTTTCCAGCCTTTTTTTTTATAACGCACATCTTTCATACCCAGCAACAACCTGGAAAATCTCTTCTGAACCATCTTCATCTTGATAATATCCTTTCTAAAACTGGGTGAGCAGAACTGGACACAGCATTCCAGAAAAGGCGTCATCAATGTGTTGTACAACCTCAATATAATTACCCAACCCCTAGACTGAAAATTCTGAGCAATGGAGGCAAGCATGCCTTTTTAACCACTCTGTCAATATGTGAGGCAAACTTCAAACAATTATGTACCTGTACCCCTTGGTGTTTCTGTTCTACAACACTACCCAAGGCCCCTATCATTAATTGTGATTGCCTTACTCTTGTTTAAATCAGATATATATTTTATCATTACTTCTAGTTTTGCACCTTGGAAGGCTTTCACATGTTCTATTGTTACTTCATCTACACAGCTGGAGCTTGAAGGTTTGCCTGTACTTGTCTAAATTAAAAACAGCCTTTACCTCTATCAGAATATTTGGCCCAACATTTGCCTCTATAACTTGACAGAACACCCAACTAGATAATCATGCCAATAAAAGCAAAATACTGTAGAGGCTGAAAATCTGAAATGAAAATGAAATGTTGGAAAAACTCAGTAGGTGAGGCAGCATCTGTGGAGAGAGAAACCTAGCTAATGTTTCAAGTCCAATATGATTTTTCTTCAGAACAAAGCAATTCATTTGTATATCCTGTCTATCCTTTTGCTACTGCATCCCTGTCAATCGATATTCTGCCATCTTTTTTCTTTTATGCATCCACTTTGTCTTTCAATCTTGCTTTTTCCCAGTTTGTCAAAGGTTTCATATTCTGGTGTGTAACTCACACTTGGAAAAATCAGTCTGAATTTTGTCAATGAACTTTCTCTCATCTTAGCTCCAGTCTTGCAAAATAGAACTTCAGCCTGTTTTTACCAAGGCAAATACTGTGATGGTTTTGGAACCAGGAAAATATACCTCTTCCTGTGGTTTTAAGATTCCTTGACACATTTATATATGATCATTGTACTTGGGTGCTGTAGCCTAGGTAGTACAGATATCCTGGTCATCAGAATGACGTGGATGACCTGGATTCCTAATGAGTGAGCTACCATTTAAGTAAAAAAGGGGTTGGCCTATTAGAGATGGCTAAAGAGGCATCATAGCTGGTTACTGAGAGAGTGTTGTAAGCTGTCTTGCACCCAGCAGTGGAGACATTTTGGATCCTCCAGCTGTATTCATGAAGCCAGCACTACATCTGCCCCATTCACAGACTTTGGTTGGGTGAGTGCTGTATGCTGAGGCATTTAGCATCGAGGATATCCATTGCAATTGCAGCGTTCATATATTCAGGCCAATTATCCTTAAGAATTGTGGTTAATGCTTCCTATCGCTGTTTGTAGTGTCCAGCTTTAACACTCTGTTACTACATTTAATGTTATGGCTACCCTTATTTCCAAGAGAAAGTGAGTACTGCAGGTGCTGCAGATCAGAGTCGAAAAGTGTGGCACTGGAAAAGCACAGAAGGTCAGGCAGCATCCAACGAGCAGGAGAAACGACATTCTGGGTATAAGGCTTTCATCAGGAATGTGATGAAGGGATTATGCTCGTAACATCGATTTTCCTGCTCCTTGGATGCTGCCGAACCGACTGTGCTTTTCCAACAGCACACCTTTGACTCTGGAAAAAGTGTGGTGCTGAAAAGCACAGCAGGTCAGGCAGCATCCAAGGAGCAGTAGAATCGACATTTCAAGCATAAGTCCTTCATCACAATCCTGATGAAGGGCTTATGCCTAAAAAGTCAATTCTCCTGCTCCTTGAATGCTCCCTGACCTGCTGTGCTTTTCCAGCATCGCACATTTCAATTCTGATCTCCAGCATCTGCAGTCCTCACTTTCTCCTCAGTTTGTCTGGATGTCACTAATGTTCCTAATGGCAAGTAGGAACTCAAACTTGAATATATTTATCACAAATCCTGCCAGACCTGCTGTGTTTCACCAGCATTAGTAGCAAGGAGTTAAAACTGGACATTACAAACAAACAAAGGAAGAATTAATCACAGTTCTTGAGGATAATTGGCCTGAATATATTAAGCACTTCCTGATGAAAAGCTTGTGTTCAAAACTTTTATTCTCCTGCTCCTCGGATGCTGCCTATGTGCTGTGCTTTTCCAGCACCACACTCTCGACTCTGATCTCCAGCATCTGCAGACTTCACTTTCTATCTTTATTTCCAGACTGTCTATCTAGCATGAAGCTGTTGATGAGCGAATACTTTCACTAACTGAATTTTAAGAGACAAATGTTTTGAACAGAAGTCTATATTTTTGTTCCAAGTTCTAGCCTAATCCCTGTTTTTAGATGGTACTCTAATTGGCCTGTACACAATCCAAACATTGACATTCAAAGGCATGAGCTACTTAGATTAATGTTATTAAGACAAAGAACATAGAACATAGAACATAGAAGCGTACAGCACAGAACAGGTCCTTTGACCCACGATGTTGTGCCGAGGTGCAATGTAAAATATAGTATACCTTCCTCCTAACATCTTCAAACTATGACTCCTCATATCAGTCAAACCTGCCCTGGGGAAAAGTCTCTGGCTATTGACTCTATCTATTCCACCCATTATTTTGTACACCTCAATCAGGTCTTCCCTCTTCTTCCATCTCTCCAGAGAGAAAAGTCCGAGCTTATTCAACCTTTCTTTATAAGGCAAGCCCTCCAGTCCAGGCAGCATCCTGGTTAACCTTCTTTGCACCCTCTCCAAAACCTCTGTCTCTTTCCTATAGTAGGGCAATCAGAATTGGACACAATATTCCAAGTGTGGTCACACCAGGGACTTGTAGAGCTACAGCAAAACCTCACAGCTCTTAAACTCGATCCCCCTGTCAATGAAAACCAAAACACCATATGCTTTCTTAACAAGCCTATCCACATGGGTGGCAACTTTGAGGGATCTATGTACTTGCACACCCAGATCCCTCTGTTCTTCCACACTGCCAAGAATCCTGGCTTTAATCCTATATTCAGCATTTGAGTTCGACCTTCCAAAATGCATCACTTTGTATTTGTCCAGGTTGAACTCCATCTGCCATTTCTCAGCCCAACTGTGCATCCTGTCTATGTTGCACTGCAACCTGCAGTAGTCCTCTATACAATCGACGATACCTTCAACCTTTGTGTCATCTGCAAATTTACTAACCCACCCATCAACCTCATCACCCAAGTCGTTTGTTAAAACTACGAGGAGCAGAGGCCAAAGAACAGAGCCCTGCGGGACCCCACTCAACACTGACCTCCAGGCAGAGTATCTTCCATCTACAACCACTCTCTGCCTTCTGTCAGCCAGCCAATTCTGAATCCAGATAGCCAAATCTCCCTGTATCCCATGCTTCCTGACTTTATGAATGAGCATACCATGGGGAACCTTGTTAAATGCCTTGCTGAAGTCCATGTACATCACATCTACTGCTCGACCATCATCAACCTGTCTTGACACCTCCTCAAAGAACTCAATAAGATTTGTGAGGCATGACCTGTCCCTCACAAAGCCATGCTGAATGCCTTTAACCAAGCTATGCTTTGCTAAATAGTCATAAATCCTATCCCTCAGAATTCTTTCCAAACCTTTGTTGACCACAGACGTAAGACTGACTGGTCTGTAATTGACAAGGATTTCCCTATTACTCTTCTTGAAAAGAGGAACAACATTTGCCTCCTTCCAATCCTCTGGTACGACTCCTATGGAGAGCGAGGAGGCAAATATCCTCGCCAGCGGCTTAGCAACCTCCTTTCTCACTTCCCAGAGCAGCCTAGGATAAATCTGGTCTGACCGTGGGGCTTATCAATCTTAATGTTTTCCAAAATATCCAGCACATCAACTTCATCAATCTTATTTGGTCAAGACTGTATCCCAGCTCCTCTAAGTTTTCATTTATAATAAGTTCCCTTTCCTTGGTGAAAACTGAAACAAAAAATTCATTTAGGACTTCCCCTATCTGCTCAGACTCCACGCACTAGTTCCCTCTGCTATCCCTGATCAGCCCTAACTTCTCCCTGATCATCCTCTTATTCCTCACGTGTGAGTAAAATGCCTTTGGGTTCTCCTTAATCCTTCTTGCTAAGCCTTTTTCGTGTCCCCTCCTGGCTCTCCTCAGTCCATTTCTGAGCTCCTTTCTAACAAGCCTGTAATCCTCGAAAGCAGTGCTAGATCCTTGCTTCCGCCACCTTACGTAAGCTGCCTTCTTCTTTTTGACAAGAAGTTCCTCTGTTCTCGTCATCCAAGTTTCCTTAATGTTACCCTTTCTTACCTGTCTCAGAGGAACAAATTTGTGCATCACTCAAAGTTTTCATGCTAGCCTTTTCTAACTGGGCTAACTTGGTTTAAGTTACATTCTCTGGGTCTCACGTTTTATTTCTCTCATCATGCAATTCTGTCAGTTAATTATCTCCTGTTCGCCACCTAACTACCTTACAGTGTTTTTTTCTTGTATCTATGATCCTAATTCATTTCTCTTACATTGTTTCTGTTTAAAAATTGCTTATTTGTAATTCTTCCAGATCCAGTGAGAGTGCCTGAAACAGCAATATTTTTCAAGAGATCTTTTACATTAACCTGAGTAACTAATGAGTGTCTCAAATTAATATTCCTTCAAAAACACAGAAAATCAAGCAATACAATATTGAAATATATAGGTCTCTAAATTAGGATTTGAACTTACAGCCTTCTGATTACTTACTGCTGAGCCAAGCCTGACATTGCAGGCGTATTTCTTTACTGCATCAGAGCTTCAAAACCCATGGAATTATACACCTCGGTCCAGAGTCCAAATTTCATTAAGCCACATTGTATTCTGCTCAGTTTTATTTCTTAATGAATTCACTTTAACATTTGTTAATGCAATAAGTAATTCAGTATTGAAAGGTTCTGATTAATTGTTAATAATAACAGGGAATCAACATAAAATGCAACATTTGCACATAGACAAGAATAGTTTGGACACTTTTGAAATGATTCGTATAGTTGTAGAATGTCTAAGCTCTTCAATTTAAAACAAATTTACAGCTGCCTTTTCTCATGTTTAATCAAGGATCCTGTAACACTATTTCTAAAAGAGCAGAAATGTATTCTAGTGTACTAGCTGAAAATACTTGCTTGGTAAATATTATATTTCTTACAATGGATTACTGATACTGCTGGGAGCACTATTAATCTACATAACAAGACTTACTTCAAAGAAGGAATTTCTTGTTTGACATACTTTGATGTTTTAATATGATGAAGCACTTTAAAAATACAAAGCATGTATTTCTTTAGAATGCCGTGCTTCTAGTGAGACATTTGAATAACTGTACAATCATTCTCAGTTGTAGCAAATGCCCTGTATTTATAGTTATGAATCTTCTGTATCTCATCAATTGGCATTTATTGAATAGTACTTTCAGTCTGAAAATTATTGATTTTGTAGTCAAACCATTTACTGAATAGGAATAATCATTACTTTAAACGAAAAGTGTATATGTAACAAATCAATAAATGTTCCTTGGAGATTTGGGTTAAGTTCAATTCCATAACAATATAGGTTCATACTGCTGGAAAGCACTTATTTCTCCCAAACCTGTACTCCAGGGTATTTCTAATTATTCATAAAACAAACGCTTTAAACAGCATTTTCAAAACATTTTTGTCCCAAAGAGGACAACATATTTTTCCATAAAATATATAATTTCTGACAGAGCCAATGCATGAGCAAAATCTCTTCATATTTTGACAATATTTATCATTTAATCAACTCTACACAGAGCATTGGCCTGGCAATGCATCTCACTGATGTTTGTGAGACTTTGTTGAAAAAAATAGTAATTCATTAGTTGTAAATTGAGGGCAGGTTAAAAATTAAATAAAATATTGCAAAGAAGATAGATGAAGTAGAAGCTATTTGTCTTGCACTCATCAAAATACATGAAACATACTTGAACAAAGATACACTATTATGTATTCCACATATATATATGTAAAATACATATATATATAATCTAATGGAATGTAATAGTCTTTACTTGTTAACTTAATGAAACTGACATTGTTAGCAATTCTCAGAAAGTTCTGTCAACAAATTAGCAATAAAAATGTTTATTGAGCATGTTGTACAAAATAAAACGGTGTCTTTTTGTTCAAATTTGTTTCTTGTGTTGTAGTTTTGTTGAGTGCAAGACAAAAGGCTTTAATTTCTTGTCTCCTTTTAACAATGTTAATTTCTGTAAACCCAAGCGATGTATTGTTCAAATAAAAAAAACATATTGTTCAAATTACAATTCTTGCAATTCTGTCCTGATAGTTACAAGTTGAAAAGATTCAATAGCATATTTCTTATTATTCAGCAATACTTAAATTCTGTGTACTAAGTGACCAGTTACAGATATTTTTAATAAAGCTGTTCAGATGTGTCTCGGACAGGTGGTACTTGAATCCAGACCTTCTGACCCTGAGGTAGGGACAGTACCACTGCTCCATAAAAACCCTAGCAACTACTTATATAAATCGGTATTTCTGTTTATGTCTCTTTGTCTCCCATAACTGCTATTCACAACCTACTAGAGATCATTTGATTCACTAGGTGTAAAATTGGGAGAGCACAATAGGTCAGACAGCATCTGACAAGCAAAAGTGACCATCTGATGTTAGCTTAATGCTATTTAAGTGTTTATATGAAATCCATTCCTACATGCTCAATAAACATTTTCATTGCTAATTAGTTGACAGAACTTTCTGAGAATTGCTAACAATGTCAGTTTCATTAAGTTAACAATTAAAGACTATTACATTCCAATAATTTAAATCATTAGTAAGAAACAAGTGTAAAGTGAACATCTGAACAGCAGATATCTGGTGAGTGAGGTTCCACCTCGGAAGTGTGAAGTCAGAAATCTATCTTCAATTCTAAATCTGCTTTCATTACCCCCATTTCATTTTTTTTTAATCCTCACCCTCTCTATTTTTTATTTTTCAGGTTTTAACTTTACAGTTATTTTGTTTCAATGAGTCTGTTCTTTTCATTACTCCTTTTATTTATTTTATTCTAAGTTGAAATAATTTGAATTTTCCCACTCAGGTGGAGGTGGGTATAGTTGCAAAAGGACAGTGAAATCCTTAAAAATAAAGTTGGTTAGGATCTTGACAACATCCCTTTTTCTTCTAAGTTTCACCAAAGTTCGATTGAAGGTTAGTGTAGAACAGAATCTATTCATTCGTTAGATAAGGAATTAAAATGGTCACAAACCTCATTAAGTACTGTCTTAATGCTCAGTCTGTTTATAAAAGCCAAGGGACCTGTTTCTCAAGCTGTCAGAAATGCCTGGATCTCCTGGGTGAATGAACAGTGGATGGAACAACTGACAGTTTAGGAAGAATTAAACTGAAGAGTTTATTTTGTATATTTATTTGTGGGGTGAGGGCATCACTAGATAGGCAGGGGTTATTGCCAATCCCTAATTTCCCAGAGTGCAATAAAGAGTTAATCACTTGCTATGGATCTAGAGTCACATGCAAGCTAGATAAGGATGGCAGTTTCCTTCCCTAAGAGGCATTAGTGAACCAGATGGGTTTTTCCAACATTAGATTCATTGTCATCATTAGATACTTTATTCCAGATATTTATTGAATTCAAATTCCACCATCTGCCATGGCAGGAATCAAACTCAGGTCCGCAGAACACTGTCTGGATCTCTGGATCCAGTAAAGATACCACTAGGCCATCACTCCCCCTTATAACCGTCATGATTAGGTAAGAGACAACCACTCTTTCTTAGATAATGTTTTCAGTGTTTGACAAATGATTGTCAACTTTGTCTTTACTCTTTCATGAGATATTAGCCTATTCCCAATTGCTCTTAAGAGAGTCATGGTGAGTTGCCTTTGTGAAGCACTGCAGTAGCAACCAAATACTGCTGGTGAGGGAGCTCCAAGATCTATATCCCATGACAGTGAAGGAAATTTGATCATGATCCAATTCAGGATGGAACGTATCTTGGAATAGGACTTGCAGGTTGTGATTCTCCCATGTATTTACTCTTGTCCTTTTAGTTGAAGGTCACAGGTTTAGATGGTGCTGTTGACTGCAGGAGCCTTGTTAAGTTGCTGCAGTGCATCTTCAATGTTATACACTGCACTCTATCAGCGTGCCAGTAGTGAAGAGTGATAGTTTTACCTTTCAGTACCTTGTCCTCTTATTTGTGGTATAATTGTCCACCACCATTCATGATTGAATGTGACAGCTTTGATCTGATTCATTGGTTGTGAGATTAGTTATCATTGTCTAACAGATACTGTTCTACTTCTTGGCAAGCAAACATTGCGTTGTAGCTTCACCAGGTACATTTTAACTATGCCTGGTGGAGGGAAATGCACTCTTCATTGAGCAATGTTGTTAATTCCTTGCCTTGCATTTAACTTGGAAGGCATGTCATTTTTATCACAGTTCACTTACCTTCAGCTGCATTTTGCTGCTGCCTGCCTTCACCAGAGTATAGGAACAAATTGTTCAGCTCCACCATCCACCTCTGAAGAGGAACAGCAATATAGCATAGGAATAACTCTCGCAACAGTGCCACTTCCCTTCTACTTAACCACTTTTACTGATGTTTGTGGGTGGCACATTGGCACAGTGGTTAGCACTGCTGCCTCACAGCGCCAGAGACCCGGGTTCAATTCCCGCCCCAGGCGACTGACTGTGTGGAGTTTGCACGTTCTCCCCGTGTCTGCGTGGGTTTCCTCCCACAGTCCAAAGATGTGCAGGTCAGGTGAATTGGCCAAGCTAAATTGCCCGTAGTGTTAGGTAAGGGGTAAATGTAGGGGTATGAATGGGTTACGCTTCGGCGGGGCAGTGTGGACTTGTTGGCCCGAAGGGCCTGTTTCCACACTGTAAGTAATCTAATCTGATATTGAGGTACAGCTGGAGGGAAATTAGATTCCCAATGCAGATCCACAGTTAGAAGCTTAGTTCTCTCCACAAGTGCTTGTCATTGGAGGGATGCCAACATCCTCCCCATCTACCTCCTAACCTCCTTGGTATCTCTAATTTTGCCAAGTTCAGTGCCCTCCTGAGAAAACAGAGAATAATGCTTATTTATAACCACTTGTGTGCAGACGAGGGAATGGCAGCGTTTACGAGAGTGACTGTGCGTGGTAATGTATGTCCGAAATAGGATGAAAGTGCAAGTGGCTGCTTAGATGAACACACCTGGGGGATTTTGCAAGTTGTATCGACCTGAAATATGTTGTTCAGGAGAATGCTGGGACAGAAAATATATGTGTGGCTTGGTACTTGATAATATTACACTATAAGTCTTTCCCACCTCCTGAGGTTTTTTGATTAGATTACTTACAGTGTGGAAACAGGCCCTTCGGCCCAACAAGTCCACACTGACCCACCGAAGCGCAATCCGCCCAGACCCATTCCCCAACATTCACCCCTTCACCTAACACTACGGACAATTAGCATATGGCCAATTGACCTAACCTGCACATTTTTTTTTGGACTGTGGATGGAAACCAGAGCAAACCCACGCAGACACTGGGAGAATGTGCAAACTCCACACAGTCAGTCACCTGAGGGGGGAATTGAACCCGGGTCTCTGGCACTGTGAGGCAGCAGTGCTAACCACTGTGCCACCGTGCCACCCATGAATTCTTATGGTGTATTGTCTTCAAGTTAAAAGGACCACACATTTGCTGTTGACTTCTGTAATGATTGTAACTAGAGCCAGGTGGAAATCATTGACTAACATTAATAACCTCAATCAAGAATCTCCTAGTCAGTGAGATCGACCTGGCTTGGGTTCCTATCAATATACCTCTCCCCTCTAAGTCTATTGCTTGGCACTTGTGTGACATGAATGCTACTTGTCATTGTCAACCCAAGTCTGGATATTGCCCAGGCATTTGGACAAGGACTGCTTCAGTATCTGAGGAAATGCACAAGGAAATCATGAATACACAATGTCTAGCACCATGTCTGACATTATGATGGAGGAGAGGTTATGGATGAAACAGGTGAAGATGGCTAGCCCTAGGACACTATGCTGAGGAACTCCTTCAGAGACATCCCTCCAACAATTACAATCCTCCACACTAGACAGGACTCTATCCAGTGTGAAATTTTCCCAGTCTCCCATTGACTCCAGTTTTGCTCAGCCGCTTTTGATGGCACACCCTGATAAAGGCAGTGACTCTCATGTCCCTCCAGGATTCAACTCTTCTGCCCATGTTTGAACAAAGATGGTGTCATGGTTGATTGTCCTTGGTTGAACCCAAACTGAGTGTCAGTGAGCAGATTATTGCCAAACAATATTCTGCCGTATAACACTTTTGTTGACACTTTCTATCACTTTCCTGATGATTAACGCTAGACTAATGGGACAGTTATTGGACAAGTTGGATTTTTCCTGATAATTAGGTATAGGACATAACTGGGCAACGTGATGGATTGCCAGGTAAATAAAAGTGCTGTAGCTGTATTAGAACAACCTGGCTAGGGGAGCAACAAGTTCTAGAACATATATCTTCTGTACTTTTGCTGGACTGCTGTCAGGAACTACAGCCTCTGCAGTATCTCATGCCTGAAACTGCTTTTTGATATTATGTGGAGTAAATCAAATTGGGTGAAAATTGACATCTGTGATACTGTGAAACTTTGGAGAATGCAGAGATGCTGAAGGTTGTTATCGTTTAGATTGAGGATGAGGACATTTATGAAGTCTCTTTCATTGAATTGTTAAATTTCCACCTATTCAGACCTCAATCTGGCAGAACTGTAGAGCTTCAATTTGATCTTTTATGTCTCAAGTTAAGGAGTTGGCCAATTAGGGCCAAGATGGGGAGAAATTACCTGACTCTGACTTGTTGGATCTCTACGATTCTCCAAGGCAGAGAAGATTAAATATATTGATTGAACACTCATCTACAAGATGAAGATTGACAGGTTATTTTAAGGAACCTTGGGTTATAGAGATTGAGTGAGTGAAGTTGACTTTGAAGCTCATGCATGATCTTATTGACTGAATGGAACAGATTCAACAGGATGAATGGTCAAATCTTGCTCCTAATTCCTATTTTATGTTTCTAACAGAGTGCAAACAGACATCAGTGCATGTGTTATTACTAAATAAGTTACACTTGATCATGTCAACAACACCTTTCATCACTGTGCTTATGAATGAGAGTTGACCAATGGAGAGGTCAACTGAATGGTTTAATCTTTTTGTGGACAGGACATATGTGGGTAATTTTCCAAGTTGGCTAATAGATGTGGGTGCAGGTGGAGTCAGTATCTTAACTGCATTGGAACATCTTGTTGAGGAGCATGTTAGGTCTATAACACAAGTTTACAGTGCTACAGCAAAGTTATCAAACCCCATTGTCATTTCTGTGGACTGTTAGGTCAGCTATTTCTATGTATCACTTAGGAGTGAACTGAATTGGCTGAAGATTGGTTTTCCACGATAGACAAAGCCGCAGGAGCATATAGAGCAAGGTCAGCTAGTCAGCATTTCCAGCTCAAGATGAATGGAAGCCTTGACTTGTGCTTATGGGCTGTTTTCCACCATTGTTGAAAATGATTAATATCATTCTTCCATCTTCCATCTTCCATTTTTTCAGGCAAATTCTTTGCTATTATTCACAATTTGGAATGCATGCAGAGCTGTGATTTTGTTCTGAGTTGTTAGTTGAGAAATTTGGCTCCAATAATAGCATGTTGTATTCCCTGTTTAGCATATATACAGTCTGGACTTATAACTACAAAAGGAAGGTTTCCTCATTTTTAGGCATGTAGTGCTTCTCAGCATTCTATTTCCATATTCCTCTTTAAACTAGGGCTAGTTGTTGGTTATACCAGGTGATGAAATTAGAGAATACAATGCTGCTGGTTTTATATATGTTCAAGCAACTTTTTTTTAAACATTCACTCATGGGATGTGGGCATCACTGACTGGCCAGTATTTATTGCCCATCCCTTATCAGCTGCCTTTAAAAAGGTAATGGCTAGCTGTCTTTTTGAACTTCTGCAGCCCAGCTGCTATAAGTCAACCGACAATGCTGTTATGGAGGGATAGTACACAATGTTGCTATTGAGTATCAGTGATGGAGAGCGCAGATGTTATGGATGTGGTGCTAATCAAGTAGGCTGTTCTATCCTGAATAGTGTCAAGCTTCATGAGTGTTGTTGGAGCTGCACCTATCCAAGCAAGTGGAGAGTATCCCATCACTCCTAACATGTGACTTACAAGTAGTGGACAGTTTTGGGGAGTCAGGATGTGAGCTGCTCTCTTCAGTATTCTTAGTTCCTGACTTGCTCTTGTAGCCACTAAATTTATATGGTGAATCCAGTTCTGTTTCTGGTCAATGGTAGTCCCCAGGATACTGATAGTCAGGGATTCAGTGATGGTATTGCCATTGAATGTTATGGGGTTATGATTAGATTGTTTCTTATTGGAGATGATCATTGCCTGATATTTGTATTCCACGAATGTTGCTTGCCAATTTTCAGCCCAAGCCTACATACTGTGTTGCATTTGAACATGGACTGCTTCAGAATCTGAGGAGTCATGAGTGATGCTGAACATTGTCGATCATAGGTGAACCTCCCTACTTCTGAGCTTATGATGGAGGGAAGGTCATTGATGAAGCAACTGAAAATGTCAGGTCTAGGACACTATCCTGAGGAGCTTCTGTTGAGATGTCCTGAAGCTGAGTGACTCTGATGGAAGCCAAATTGAGCATCAGTGAGCAGGTTATTGTTGAGTAGGAGCTAATTAATAGCACTGCTGATAACACTTTCCATTACTTCTTTGCAACGATGCAACTCTGCCTTAGATCATTATCTGAAACATAGGAATACCCCTTCTTACATTAAATCTTAACTTTAATTAGTTGGAATTCTCTCATTGTTATATCTTGAAAATTGCCCTGACCAATTTAAAAAAAACCGTTAATGTCCTTTCACAAAGTAATTTTCAGTAACCTCCTGAGATTATAATCTTTGCGTTATGTTTTTTCTTATACCCAGGAAATAATTATTTCAAACAGGAGTAAGATGATCCAAAATAATAAAAATCACTCATCATGATGATATCAGACAAGCACTTAAAATGCACAGATCATGTTCCTTCCCCTACTATTGTGATGAAGGCAGTGACCTATTTAAGTTAGACAGGTTAATGCCTCCATGAAAAAAGTGTAGCGCAATTTGATACAGGTAAGTCAAGCTTTTGCATGATAATATTGTTGACAGAAATTTCTAAGTCTTTCCTGCCATGTCAGCTTGAATGTTAGACATAACACAACACAACATATCTGTTCAACTCAACCATGTGCAGAATAGAATACAACACGACTTGGAATGAAGTTTTTTTATATTTGACAAATATTTTTACAGTTGTAAATCATTTAGATCTCTAAAAGGCATATGATAAGGTACTGCACATTAGACTACTTAATAAAATAGTAGTCTATTAGCATTAATAGAGAATTGGCTAACATATAGAAGAAGCAAGTTGGAATAAAGGGGGCATTTTCAGGATGGCAACCTGTAACTAGTGGAGTGTCACAGAGATCAGTGTGGAATCATAATTATTTATAATATATTTATGACTTGGATGTCATGCTTTGCACAAAGAAAGATAGTTGTGAGGTTGTTGGAGGTCAGTCATCTCCATTCCAGGAATACTGTAGCAAGTAATTCACTTCCTGACTCCCGATCATTTACAAGGCAAAAGTCAGGAGGTTGATAGAATACTCACCACTTGCTTGGAGGAGTACAGTTCCAACAGCAGTCAAGACACTTGACACTATTCAAGACAAAGCAGCTTGCTTGATTGGCACCACATATTTTTCCTTCATCTCTCATGGGTCCCAAATAAGTCATGAGAAAGGAGCCTGAGGACTTCTCAGAGAGTAAGCCAGCACCATGATGATGTGTTTTCAATGAAGTACGACATACCTGCCACCGGCACAGGCATATCTCAATGGGTTCAGTTTGTCAGTCAGATAAGATGACATATATTACATGTGAACAGGAAGAGGTGTTGGAGAAACAGTGGGTAGTCTCCATCACGGGATGTAGAATAATCCAAGCTCTGCTTCGCTGCACACTGATGCTGAGTCTTGGACTTCATTACTGATAAATGTACTTCTAGAGCAGCAGTATGAAATGCATATGTTTCTGTCAGACCTTTATGTGGCAGTGCACCCATTTGCACAGAATATGGAGCAGTCCATGTTGAGTATGATATCCTGATGTTTCTGATACTAATGCTCATTAAGAGGCTGCAAATTACATGCAGAATTAGACACAGCAGACCACTGAATATATGATATATCACATTTAACCTGGGACTGGGCCTGCCAATTTACACAAATTAAACAGCAGCCATTTCACGGGCATGCAGTGAAGTGGTCAGTAGTTCTTTGCGAACAAGGAAAAGCAGACAGTCGATGAGAGGGAACATCTGGAAAGAGCCCTTGGAATGGGACTCTTCTTAAGGCCTTCACACTTTTTAATCATTGGTCTCCCTTTTCTCTCAGTCAGAGGCCTATATCATGCTTCCTGCTCTGATGACTAAGTCTCCCTTTAATGAGGGCCACTAAGGTTTCCAGACGATATCCCATCATGAATGTCATTTGTCAGATCAAGGGAGCCTGTAGCCTCTCTTCAGTTCTGCTGCAGCAGCAGCACCATGTTGAGGTGATAGGAAGAAGAAGTGTAGAGGAAGAGTGGGGGCAGGGACAGAAACATTGCTATTCTGGTTTCCTTCTCTGGTGTCAAATAATCCAAATGTAGTGTTGGTAAATGCAACAGAAACTTATGACACTGACTTTTTGGCCACAACTGCTAAAGTAAAAGCCAATATTGGAATCATATTTTTTTTAAATCAAACTGACCAATATTCCTTACTAAAGTCAACTGATCATCACTATATTTTTCCTTTCTGCCTGAAGTCTGTGTCCTGTATGCCTACATAATACTTCCCCAGTGTTGTAATATGGCTGGTGAAAAGTTGTTGATTTTTAGTTGAGAACACTCTGAAATCCTCTTGAGGACAGCTTCAACAGCTCTTCCCTAGAAAGCCACACTTTTGATAGTACCACTTTATTGAGGGAAGCCACAATGTTAGCTGGCTGGCAGAATGTAACAAAGAACAAAGAACTAAGAAAATTTACAGCCCAGAAACAGGCCCTTCGGCCTTCCAAGCCTGAGCTGATCCAAATCTACTGTCTATACCTGTCGCCCAATTCCTAAGCATCTGCATCCTTCTCCTCCTCACCTACTCGTGCATCTGTCCAGACACATCTTAAATGAATCTACCATGCCTGCCTCCACTAAGGTCTAGGAGAATGGGAACTGACAAAGCCCTTGAAGTTTACAAGCAAAGTATGAAAGAACTTATCCAATTAAAAGGGCTAAAAGCAGTCATAAAAAGTCATTAGCAAACCGAATTAAGGAGAATCCCAAGGCTTTTTATGGATATATATAAAATAAGAGGGCAGCAAGGGAGAGGGTTGGCCCGCTCAAGGACAAAGGAAGGAATCCCTGTGTGGAGCCAGAAGACCTAAGTGAGGTCCTAAATGAATACTGTGTCAGTATTCACCAAAGAGAAGGAATTGGCGGAGAATGATCTCAGAGAAGGGACTGTCAAATTTCTAAGCCCAGTTGCTATTAAAAAGGAAGAGATATTGTACGTCTTAAAAAGCACTAAGTAGATAGATCCCTGAGTCCTAATGGGATCTATCCCAGAATATTGAGGGAGACAAGAGAACAAATTGCTGGAGCATTGACAGACATCTTTGTATCCTCCATGTGCTCAGGTGAGATCCCCGACAATTGAAGAATAGCCAATGTTGTCCCATTGTTTTAAGAAAGGTAACAGGGATAATCCAGGAAATTACAGACCTGTGAGCCTCACATCGGCAGTATGGTAATTATTGGAAAGGATTCTCAGGGACAAGATCTACTGGTATTTAGAAGCAAATGGACTTATTAGTGACAGACAGCATGGTTTTATACGGGGAATGTTGTGCTTCACTAACTTGATCGAGTTTTTTGAAGAGATGACAAAGATGATTGATGAGACAAAAGCAGTTGATGTTTACTACATGGACTTCAGTAACACCTTTGACATAGTCACTCATGCCAACCTGATACAAAAGGTAAGATCACATAGTATCAGCAGTGAGCTGGCAGCATGGATGTAGAACTGGCTTAGTCATTTGAAACTAAGCGTAGTGGTGAAAGGATGCTTTTTGGAATGGAGGGCTGTTCAACAGGGCTAGGATCTCTGCTGTTCATGGACTACATAACTGATTTGGAGGAAAACGTGGCTGGTCTAATTAGTAAATTTGTGGACAATATAAAGATTGGTGGAGTTATGGATAGTGAGAAGGATTGTCAGAGGATACAGCAGGATATAGATCAATTGGAGGCATGGACTGAAAAATGGCAGAGTTAATCCGGACAAATTAAGGAATTTTGAAAGGTTAAGTATGGTGTAAATTATGTAGTGAATGGAAAACCCTCAGCAGTATTGATATGCAGAGGGATCTGGGTGTACGGATCCACAGATCACTAATAGTGGCAGCGCAGTTAGGTAAGGTGGTAAAAGAGGCCTATGGCATGCTTGGCCTCGTTGGAAGTGCCATTCAACATAAGGATAGCCAAATTATGTTGCAGCTTTACAGACCTTTAGTTAGGCTACACTCGAATATTGTGTACAGTTCTGGTCACCACACTACCAGAAGGGTTTGGATGCTTTGGAAAAGGTACAGAAGAGGTTTACCAGGATGTTGCCTGGTATGGGGGATTTTAGGTATGAAAAAATGTTGGGTAGACTGAGTTTGTTTTCACTAGAACGCAGGAGATTAAGAGGTGACCTGATAGACGTTTATAAGATTTTAAATGGCATGGATAGAATGGGAATAATGAGGCTTTTTCCTAGGGTGGAGGGGTCAAATACTAGGGGACTTCAAAGTGTGGGGTGTGGGGGAAAGTTTAAAAGAGACATGAGAGGCAAGTTTTTCACACAAAGGGTGGTGAGTGTCAGGAATGCACTGACAGAGGAATTGGTGGAAACAGATACAATTGCAGCAATCAAGAAGTACCTGGGTGAATACATGAATAGGAAGGGGAAAGAGGGATACAGATCCTGTAAGTGAAGACTGTTTTAGTATGGAGGGGCAAAATGTGTCAGTGCAGGTTTGGAGAGTTGAATGGTCTGTTCCTATGCTATATTGTTCTTTGTTCTTCATTCTAATTCAGTATTTAACAGTGGTTTTCCGGCTCACACGCAGTAATTTTGGTGGAAGAAGTCAGAAACTCAAAAGTATTGGTATAAATGAGTATTCACCATTCAACTGACTGATAGGGGAATAGATTTCTGTCGGGGGCTGGCTTGCACTACATTGAAGCATTATCACTACAGCCATTTTTATTCTTGTGAAGAACTCAAAACCCAAATATTCATCCTTACCAAAGTTGAAGTAGAAATTAGCAATGTAATTTGGGATCATACAGTTCTAACTTATGCTGGTTTGGTCCAATTTGCATATTTCAATACATTTTTTTGCCTCAAGTACTCAAATGCTAAAAACTTTACATTTAATAACCCTTGGAGACTATAATCATTTGTGCCAACTGGAATAACCTGTTCATGAATCATGTCAATTAAACTGGTTAACAGTATAAATTAGATTAATTAGAAAATTAAGCCGATCTAAATTAAATCTTTATGAACTTGGAGTATATAATTGTCACACAATAAAGGATAAAATATTCACAAATTATGCTAATTAGGTAAAATTTACACAAGTTAATTATGGCACATGATATTCATTCTGTTGATTCCCTTCTTCTTCAATGTTGTTGAGTGCAAAATTTACACTTTCAGTAATGGAAGAACAAACTGAGATTTAAATCATTAATCTGGCATTTCTAGTATGGGCTTAACACAATGGTAAACCAAAAGCATGTTAAAGAGATTCCATTAACATTCCTATCAATATCAATTGAACTGGATTTAATTTGAATCACCAATCAAACATGATGGCCCTAAAATTTCTGGTTACAATGTCAAGGCATACAGCAGTACATATATTAGATTCCCTACAGTGTAGAAACAGGTCCTTTGGCCCAACAAGTCCACATCGACCCTCTGAAGAGCAACCCACCCAGACCCATTCCCCTACACCTAACACTACAGGCAATTTAGCATGGTCATTTCACCCAACATGCACATCTTTGGATTGTGGGAGGAAACCCATGCAGACATGGGGAGAATGTGCAAACTCCACACAGACAGTAGCCCAAGGTGGGAATTGAACCCGAGTCCTTGGCGCTGTGAGGCAGCAGTGCTAACCACTGAGCCACCGTGCCGCCAACTAGAATTATGGGAAGTTGACCCCATTTGAAATTGTAGGCGCATAAACCTCAGGGACAGAGTTATGCACCCAGTCAGTAAATGAACTCTTTTTAGTATTCTTTCAAGGAATATTGGAAACACTGGCAATTTTCAGCTGTCTGCAAATTGCCCTTGAGAAGATGGTGGTGAGGTGCCATCTTGATATGTTGCTGTTTATTGGGTGCTGTCAGTGCTGCTTCCTTATTATCCTTCTCTGTTGCTCTTGCAATGTAAGTAATTACGAGAAAATAGCATGTTGTGGATCTAGAATCACATGTAGATCAGACCAGGCAGGCGGGCAGATTTCCATCTCTAATGGGCATCAGTGAACAAGATGGGTTTTTAGAACAATTAATAGTTTTATTATCATAATTATTATGATTAGCTTTATAATCCTGATTTATTTATAACCCTGAATTTTAATTCGAACAGCTGCTATGCAGGGATTTCAACACATGCCTAAATCTCTACTTAATCTATCTTGAGCATATCTAATGAAAGCATGGTGTTATCTTTTCAAGCCAGGATGATGTATAGCTTGGAGAGAACATTGCAGCTGTTGGTGCTTTCATGCATCTGCCGCCTTGGTCTTTCAAAGTGATAGAGGTTATAGGTTTGACAAGCAAAGAAAAACAAACTGTGGTGATTTGCTCCAGTGGATTTGTATACAGTGCATAAAGCTGCCACCGTGTGTCCGTGGTGAAGGAGGCCCTGGTCCAGTGATTTGTTTTGTCCTGGGCAGTGTTCAGCCTTTGATGACTAGCACAGTGTCCAGCTGCACAAAAAGCAGTCAGTATATTGCATATTGAAGAGGACTTGATGTTTCCTTTTTATTTAAAAAACAAGCAATAATTTTATGTTGTGAAGGAGTACCACTTTGAACAGCAGAGCGAAAAACAGACATGCTGGAAATATACAGAAAAACTGACAGCATCTGAAAAGAGAAAACCTGTGAAAATGTGAATTTTATAGATGGAATAGGGCAGGGAAATAAGACTGACTGAAATGCTTTACATCGAACCGCCATGGCCTCAATGAAACTGATCATTTGCAGTAACATAATGGTTCTTACGATACTCTCTTTTCTCAAAAGTAGAAAGTACTAGATAATCAGTTGACTATACAGCTGGAACCAACACTCTTAGTTACTGTCTGCCATAACATCCCTGGATTGTTCCAGCCATTTTTCCGTTGGGCGGCACGGTGGCACAGTGGTTAGCACTGCTGCCTGACAGCGCCAGAGAACCGCGTTCAATTCCTGCCTCAGGCGACTGACTGTGTGGAGTTTGCACATTCTCCTCGTGTCTGCGTGGGTTTGCTCTGGTTTCCTCCCACGGTCCAAAAAATGTGCAGGTTAGGTAGATTGGCCATGTTAAATTGCCCATAGTGTTAGGGGAATGGGTCTGGGTGGGTTGCGCTTTGGCGGGTTGGTGTGGACTTGTTGGGCCGAAGGGCCTGTTTCCACACTGTAAGTAATCGAATCATAACCTTGGTATTATCAGACAGCAGAAATCTGAGTGCAAGTAGCATTGGGCAAAGTAAGACACTACTGCTGTTATGGACAACATTTGTATCAGTGGTTTGCATTGCTGCCTCACAGTGTCAGGTTCGATTCCAGCCTCAGGTAACAGTCTGTGAGGAGTTTGCAGTTCTCCCTGTGTCTGTTTGGGTTTCCTCTGGGTGCTCCTGTTTTTTTGGATGTGCAGGTTAGGTAGATTGGCAATGCTAAATTGCCCCAGTATCCAGGGATGTGTAGGTGAGGTGGATTAGCCATGGGAACATGCAGGGTTACAGGGAGAGGATTGGGGTCTGGGTGGGATGTTCTTCAGGTGGCTGTTGTGGACTTGATGGGCTGAATGTCCTGCTTCCACACCAAACGGATACTATAGAGAGGTTCATCAGCATGTCAAAATGTCGCAAGGCATTTCACTGGAGAGTTACCAATATGGTTTCTGGGGAAACCACAATTAAGAATTCTCAAGATATCAAGAATTCTTGATATGGAAACCATAGAAGATACCTGATCAATTCAGGTTGCCGCTTGTCAGCTGCATCCACAGCCATTGGCATCAGACAGGTGATAACTTCTGAGAACTCTCTGATAGCACATCTCTGATCCACTTAGAGGACCTTTCTGCACTTTTTTGTTGCAGTTTGGGCTGCTCCAGCAACCATCATTGTACTGCTGCAAGGACACTTTGCGTTCAAAGATATGCACCCAGCTCATGGATTGAGCCAGGGTCCATCTCAGGGTTCTTCACTCACTGTCATAGCAATCATATCCTTTCAGCCTACCTGGATGCTCTCAGCATCTGAATCTTGCATTGTCTGGACTTGATGTTTTGCGTTTTGCTCCCTCGGTCAGATATACCAGAGAATATTACTTCTGCCTTGTCTCACTGTTTACTGCAAATGCAACACTAGGCAGCTTGTCTTGGTTGTCAGCAGGTGTTAGTCAAGTCAAGAGAGGGTAGCCTTTGGTTGGGAGGTCTTGGATCAGTAAGACGAGGGCAATCTATAATACTAGTCCAAGGGGCTTGGATGTAGTCAGCCACTTGGGGTAGTCAGAGTCAGGATTCTCAAAAGGGGTGAGGAACTGAATGTTGGGCAGCTCACTATCTGTCTTGATTCTTTCTACCCTATAGAGTTCTGTTTTCCTCCTTGAGTGTAATGTGATGGTATTAAAGGAGATATAAATGATTACCACAGCCATTAGTTATGGTGTGCAAGTGTGGAGCAAGTAATTTGGTAGCACAGAGGTTAAAAGGATTAATGGTATTGGCAGTTGCAGTAGTTCCAGCAGTTGGGGAAAGGTGTGGCATGTGCAAGTGAGGCTGGAAGGTTGGTACAGTAGCACAGCTAGTTTGAATGTGAGAGAAGATGGTCACATTTTTTCCAGCAGAATAGAGAAGAACATTGGCCTTTTTTCACAAGTGCTGTGAATTCCTCTAGATAGCTGGCCTCCACTGTTGGTCCTGGAGAAAAAGGACATCTGTCCTCCACACTATGTCATCCAGCAGGACCTCAAGTTCCCTGTTGACAACACCAGGTGCCAATTTCCAACAGTCTGCCTGTCAAGGGCAAATGTTAGGAACCATACAAGGTATCTTGTCTGCTTGCACAAAGAGCTTTTAAACTAGATCTCACAAACATGTTTTTTAGAAAACATGGCCACAGAAGTGCTCACATGTTATTTGTTAATTCTTCCAAATACATATAAAAACCTATATGTCACTACTTCAAAATCCAAAACTCCAGTGTTAGCACAAATGATCTTAAAAGGATACATCAATCACAGTCTACATCACAGCACTAACATCTGGAATCCTGTGCGAAAATTGGGAGAGCTGCCTCAGACTCCTTCACCTCACCTTTTAGCCATTGATCTGGTGACCACCTCAACTAGCTCATTTTGCCATAAGGCAAGCTTTTTTCACATTCTCTCCATACAAAAATGTTGTGTATTCAAATGTTTGAATACTAACCAGTCTCTAGCAACTGTTCAATTTGACAGTTGTATCAAACTTCCCATGTTGTTTGGATCATTTAACTGACTGATTTGTATCTCCTTGGAAAGAGACTTACCTCTTGACGTTAATGAATTTTGACCTAAAATGTTAGCTTGTTTTTGCTTTCCATCACTTTTACGCCATCCAATCAACTGTATGATATTTATAGTGTACAATTCAATGATAAACACAAATTCAGATGATAAATAGTCTCTACATTATCACAGCTGATTCCCTGTCTCAGTTTTAAACAAAACTTCAGCTTTCCCAGAGTTACAACTTCAGTTCAGTTCATTGCCGTTGAGTTACAATGCTTGATGTAAACAAATATGTACACTCCTTCAGTGGAATGTGGAAAAACCTTAAAAATTAGTGAACTTTCTAATCAGCAGGTCATCACCAGGCTTCCTATGTTGTCTCCTTCTCATTCAATGTAATATCATTTAACTTCATTTCAGCCAACTCTGCCAATTTTAGATTAATATCTAGTGGGCTTGTTTTCCAGATAGCTGTTATGGGTCTTTGATCCACTGACAGTCCAGTTGCCTCAGATCTTCATTCTACCCCAAAGTGTGTGGATAGGTCCAAGGGCATGAATGATCATTGAAGTCACTGCAAAAACCCAAGACAGAGGCACAGAGATAAAACTACCAATGTTACCTACTCAGAAAGATAATAATTGAATAAGCCATCATCTTTTTGAAGTATCAGGGCTGGTTTCTGAATCAGGTGTCTGTACTCTAATACCCTCTTTAAGTATCTCTTTTGGTGGTCCTCTGTCCTCTCCATTGCATGGCACTCCAGAGAGCTGTGGACCTTGAGGACAACATGGTCCTGGAAGGAGACAACTTATCTTGGAAGAAGTTAAGAGCAGGACCTGGGAGTGGAGGGGATAGTGGAGGATGATGTTGAATTACTGGTGTTTCTACTGCATGATGAGATGGCTTCTTTTGCCATCTCCGGAGAGAATTTCTTCTCTCCCTTGTGGATTCATTTCATTGACCTAGCTCAAATGAGAAGATAGCTTGCTTTGGATGCAAGGCTCCAACTCTGTTCTGCCATTTTGCATTGCTCTGGTGCATGGAAAAGCTTTGGCACCTCTCCCTCAAAACAACTCTCAGCCACAACAATATTTCTTCTGGGACCCTGAATGAATGCCACAATTCATATGACTACTTTCATTCCTATTCCTATTTATTCCTAAGTACAAATAACAACTATTTCAATATCGACCAAGGGCTTCCCCATGCAAAAACTTGAACTTAATCAGCTTTCCAAAAAGCAGGTATCTGCTCATGAGTCAATGCAGCTCCTGCTTCCCACATCTATGACACAAGTTCTCCCACTGAAATGGAATTAAGCAGAAAAAATTCAGGACATATTGGGTTAAATTTCCTAAATTTACCAAATTAGAAAATTTAATCCCTGCTTTTTTAGCATTCATCTTTGATCTCTTTTACACTCTCCAGTCAAGTTTTCATTTCCTGGTACAGACATAATAAGCCAAATAACCTCCTTCTACGCTTCTGTGCTTCAATTAAAGTTTTTCTTTATTCATTTATGAGATGTGGACTTGGTTATTTTTCGATAGAAAGGGATAGAGAGCACCAATTTAAACATAAGCCAAAAGATAACACTAGAGTTGCAAGAATAATGAGAGGATAAAACTAAAAACTGTATATCTAAATGCATTTGGCATTCAAACCAAAACAGACAAACTGAAACTTTAAATAGAATCAAGTGTGATCCAATACAATTTCAGAGATATGGTTGCAGGATGATGTGTATTGGGACCTTAATCTTTAACAGTAGAAGTCATTTAGGAAAGACAGGATGGCAGGAAAAGGTGGCGGGTTGCTTCTTTTGTTTAATTATGATAATAACACAGTAGAAAGGGATGAAGTAAGTTCAGGAAACCAGGATAATGGAAATAGTTTGGGTAGAGATAAATGCAAGAAGTCACTTGTGCAAGGGTGTGCAGGTCTTATGGAAGTAACCACACAGTAAGGTGGAACATAAAGGAAGAAATGATGGAGCATGTCATAAAGGCACACTGGAGCAAGTGAGGACTGCAGATCAGAGTCGAGAGTGTGGTGCTGGAAAAGCATAGGAGGTCAGGCAGCATCCAAGGAGCAAGAGAATCAACATTTCAGGCAAATGCCCTTCATCATGTACAGTGCTAAGCATCAGAGACTTTAATCCACCCATAGACAAGAAAAGTCAGAGGTGAACAAAAATAGCCTAAATGAGAAGTTCATCATCTGTTTTAAAGGTTAACTACAAAGCTTAAAGACAGTATCAAACTTAAAGAAAAAAGCAGTTACAAGTCAGGATGATGTGTGGCTTTGAGGTGAACTTGCAGGTAGCAGTGCTTCCATACATTTTCTGCCTTTATTCTTTGAGGTGATAGTGGTTACAAGTTTGGAAAATGATGTTAAATGAGACATGGTGAGTTGCTGCAATGTATTTTGTAGGTGGCACACACTGCCTCTACTGTGTTTTGGTGGTAAGATATGTGAACATTGAAGACTGGGAATGGAGTGTCAATCAACCTGCTGAGTCATGGATGATGTTGAATTTTTTGAATGCTATTGGAGCTGCACTCAATCAGATTCATGAACAATATTTAATCACACTACAGTCTTGTGCTTTTTAGATGATGGACAGGTTGAGTCAGGTTATATAACTCCGGTTATATACTCTTCCACCTTCCTCCATCGGACCGAAGATACAAAGTTTCAAAACGTGTATGAACAGATGTAAGAACAGCTTCTTCCCCGAAGTTGTCAAACTTATGAATGGACCTTTCACACATTAGAGTTTGTGTCTGCCAACAAGTTCTCTATTCATGTAAATACATTATCTCCGAAACTATGAACTTTAAGTTTCCTTACTAATCTTTTGTGAGGAACCTTGTCAAAATCATTTTAAAGTCCAGATGCACAACATCTACTTATTTACCTTTATCCACTCCACTGGTCATATCATCAAAAAGTTGCAGAAGATTTTTCAAGTGTGATTTCCCTTTAGTGAATTCACACTGACTAAGACTGATTCTGTCCCATAAACATTAGGGCAACGTGCTTTATAATGAGGTATTAAGTCATTCAAGAAACTGGAGTACTAAAATGGATGTTTATAATTCTAGCTGAACATGCTGAGGCTCAGTCAGTTTGATTCCTAAAACATTCTCTTTTGGTGGAGATTACAAAATGATCAATTATACATGGCATTGCCAGTTTAATTAACAGGGATGAGACCTATCTCTTCCCTTGTTTAAGATAAAGCCACATTGACTTACCAATGCTACCTTAGTAAATAAAACTAAATCATGATCATTATTGAGCACTATCTCATCAATATTCTATGTACAATGAGTTGTTATTATGCAACATCATTCATAATATCAGAACAATGCAACTTATTTATGATAGCCATTGTCTCTTACAGTCATCTTGATTGTCAATCTATTAAGAAGGATTCATTCATCCAACAAAAACTGTAAAAAATGAAGGATGCTGACAGCTGTGTGTTTACCCTCTAACAAGGTGACATCTAATTGCATCAATCTTAATAATTCTCATAACAGCAGCCAATGGACCATGGCCAGAAGGTGACCTAGTGCACTGGTAATGGGAAGCACCATAAAGGGAACAGCCATTTTATGTCAGTGCATGTTTTATTCAGTGAAACCATTTCATTTTTTAATAAATACTTTGAATGGCTTAATGCAAAAATTGAAATATGAAAGGCATAATGCATCTTCAGAACAAATAATGAATAAATCTCTGAGAATCAAATGACCCTGAAGTAATTTAATAACTAGAATTGTTTGTGACAATTGCATCTATTCAGCTTTATCGCAATTTCATTACATTAGATCAATTTTGATTTTCATTAATACACCGTGGTGGCTGTTCAGAGAAATTTTGACTAAACGTTTTAGAATGAAAGAATAATGGTTCATTTGGAAAACTGAGTCAAGTTCAACATTTAATTGATTTGACCTTCCTGTACCCTAGAGTATATTGATGAACATACAGATGACCAGAATCTCACTTTGACTGTGTGGATAAACTTCCCCAAGAAATGAAATACAAACACATAATTTATAAAAGTTTGTCACAAGTTGCTAATACAATTTAATTTACTAATTTAAGCACTGCAGCCAGAATTCTAGATATTGTAGCAGTTGAAGATGTTTCCTCTGATGCCACTTGAGCCGATATTTCTATTGACATCTTTCAGCTTGCTGAAGTATTACCTTTTTGGGTTTTGTTTATTTTTGCACTTTATCTTAACCTGCATGCTTCTGAATAATCAAGTGGCTCTGGTTAGGGCAATATTTAGTCTTTTCCTTTTGTGGGATATGGTCCACAATGTGCCCACAGAACCTTCCTTTTGAATGCCTTCCACTGATTGGTTACCGTCTTTTCTAAAAGTAGCTCTTTTCATTCCACTTTTGTCAAATCAACTCTCAGTTTTGCAAGAATTTTGTGCCCACTGAGCCTTTTACACTGTATATATGGCAGTTGATATTTGAATAGTTGGAGTCTCCAACTGCTTTTTCTCAATTGTCTTCACACTCAGAAATTTGCCTACATATTTTCTCCTGTAACTCACTTCTACTACTTGGGAATCTTTTATACTTGCTTAGCAGTGTGACTGACTTATTTTTGCTTTTAAGCTCAAGCCATATGGCCTAACTTGATATTTGTTTTAGAACATCATCTCCCACATAGCTGTAATTCATTCTTTAACCAATAATGCTACATTCTACTTCAGGACTGTTGTGGCACGGTGCTATCTCTGAGCAAGAGGTCCTGGGTTTGAGTTTCGTCCTACTCCAGAGGTGTGTAATAATATCTCGAAACCAGTTGATTCGAAAACTGCTACAGTCTACTCTTTTTATTCCATCCTCTCTATCCTGTCTATATGCAAGGGTTTGGAGCTGTTTTCTTGCCCTTCTTGAAGTCAAATATCCATTATAGCAATGATATCGTATTGTCTTATATCTATCTATGCCCTCATCTCATTAACTTTATTCATTTTACTCTTTGCATTTCCATGTGTATCTTTTAATACTGCCAAATACCTGCACTGTACCCATTTTAACCTTTGTTTTCTTTGTCTTTTAGAATCTCTCACTAAATTTCTACTTCCTGTTTCCTGCTCTGAATTTGCATTCAGATTCTCATCATCCTGCCAATCTCATTTAAACCGTTCCAAAAACCCCAGAAAATCTCTCTGTAAGGATATTTATCCCCTAGTCCTTTTCAGGTTTAGGCTGACCAGCATATAGAGGTCCCACATTCTTCAGAACCAGTCTCAATATCTCAGAAATCTGATATCCACCCTCCTATTTCCATGCTCACATTGAGACTGGCAATAATCCTAAGATAACTACTTTAGAGGTCTTGCCTTTCAAACTCATACCTCGCTCACTGAAATCTGCACACAAGGTTTAATCTCCGTTTCTAGATCATTCATACCTACATGAACCACGACCTCTGGCTGATTGCCTTGCCCTAAAGAATATGCTTACCATCTTGGAGTCATGTCAACAATAGAAGAAATGCCTGTTTGATACGTTGATTATCAAATACCCTACAAATTGCTCCTCTATTCTTCTTCTGCCCATCTCCTTACATCAGTGACTCTAGTTGCAACTCAGGTTCTCAAATTTGGAGCTCACACTTGTCCAAGCAGTTGCACAGACATGATCATCTGGGACAAGTAGGAGGGGTCATATTTTTTTATTTACTCATAGGATATGGGCGTCACTGCCATTGCCTGTCCCTAGGTGCCCTTGAACCACTGCAGCCCATGTACTGTGGGTAGACCCAAAATGCCATCAGGGAGAGAATTCCAGGATCTTGACCCAATGACACTAAAGGAACAGTGATACAATTCCAAGTCGGGATGGTGAGGGTCTTTGGGAGGTGGTGATGTTCCCATGTGTCTGCTGCCCTTGTCCTTCACACATGAGGATCATAGGTTTAGAAGGTGCTGTCTGAGCACCTTTGGCTAATTTCTGAAGTGCATTTTGTAGATTGTACACACTGCTGCTAATATCATCACTGGTGGAGGAAGTGGATGTTTGATGCCAAACCTTTTGAATGTTATTGGAGCTTCAGTCATCCAGACAAGTCGGGAGTATTCCATTACACTCCTGATTTGAGTCTTATATGTAGGGTGGGCAGGTGTGTCCATGATGGTACGTATACTCCAGGATGTACACTCCCCTTGATTGAGCTGACTTTCCATCCCATAACTTTAAAAAATATTTATTGTAATTTGAAAAGTAGTATAATTTACTGGTAGACACGTATCTAATATTTGTGTGGTTGGGTAATCACCTTGTCAGAAGTAATCATTCTGGTGTCTGGCTTATATCTCAATTCAATGTCACATCCTTGGAGATCACTGATTCGATTGCATCATGTGTGGTCCATTTTGTCAAGTGAGTGTGGGTTTATTACAAGAAAAATTAAACATAAAAGTTAGGAGTGTATGCTTCATTCATACAAAGCATTGGTGAGACTATATCTTGAATACTGTATTTTGCTTAACGTCGATTGGTATGACCCATCGCATTGCATCTAGAACATGGCACTTCACATCTACCTCTAAAATAAGGAAACGTTAGAATCAAGGCTACCTTCTTAAAATATATTGAGAGGGTCTGGTCTGGTCCATAACAAACTGGGGGGGCTCTTGTTGAGATCAAAATCTATAATTCCAAGTTGGGTTTAGGATTTACACTGATGCTTTGTGCCAGTTTTGGAATTTCCAGTTTACAGACTCCGGCCTCCTCTTCACCATGGACCAATCCCTTTAGACATCCATCCCCTACCAGGATGGTCTTAGGGCTCTCCACTTCTTCCTGAAGCAAAGGCCTAAACCGTCCCCATTCATCACCACCCTCCCCTGCTTGGCCGAGCTTGTTCTCACCTTCATCAACATCCCTTTTAACTCCTCTCGTTTGCGGCAGGTCAGAGTGGTGACTATATGTACTTGCATGAGCCCCAGTTAGGCCTGTGTCTTCATAAGGTACATGGAACATTCCTTGTTCCAGTCATATTCCGGCCCCCATCCAGAACTCTTTCTCTGATATATTAATGATATCATCGGTGCTGGTTCTCTCTCTCATCTGGAATTGGAAATGTTCATTGATTTCACTTCCAATTTCCATCCCACCCTCATTTTCACCTGGTCTATCTTTGACTCCTCCCTTCCCTTCCTTGACATTTGTTTCCATTTCTGGGGAGAAACAGGCCACTAATATCTACTATAAACCTACTGACTCCCACAACTACCTGGACTATACATCCTCACACTCTGCTTCCTGTAAAAACTCCATTCCATTCTCTCTGTTCCTCTGTCTCTGTCACCTTTGTTCTGATAAGGTCACCTTTGACAAGGGACCATTCAAAATGTCCACCTTCTTCCTCAACCAAGGATTCCTCAGCACTGTTGTCAACAGGGCCCACAACTGGGTTCGATCCATCTCTTGGACTTCTACGCTCACCCCCCCTTCCCTCCTACAACAGCGATAGGGTTGCCCTTGTCCTTACCTACCATCCCACCAGCATCCACATCCAGAAGATCATCAGCCACATTTCAGCCAACTCCAGCGAGGTGCCACCACCCACCAAATATGTATTCCCCTCCCCTCCCTTGCTCACTTTCCGCAAGGACTGTTCCCTCCGGGACACCCTGGTCCACTCTTCCTTCACTCCCAACACCGCCCAACAGCCCCCGGCATGTTTCCCTGCAACCACCGATGGTGTAACAACAGCCCATTTACCTCCTCCCTCCTCAGTATCCAAGGGCCCAAACATACCTTCCAGGTGAAGCAGAACTTTACCTGCACTTCCCACCATTTAGTCTATTGCATTTGCTGCTCACAGTGTGGTCTCCTCTATACTGAAGAAATGAAACATAGACTGGGTGACCACTTGACAGAACATCTATGTTTTGCCCACAGAAAAGACCCAGAGCTTCCTGTTGCCACACCACCCTGTTCCCTGACTAACATCTCTGTCTCAAGCTTGCTGCAGTGTTCCAGTGAAACTCAGAGCAAGCTGGAAGAACAACACCTTATTTTCCACTTTAGGACCCTGCAGTCCTCCGGACTCAACATGAAGTTCAATAACTTTAGGGCCTGAACTCCCCCATGCCCTAGCCCTTTACCACACACTCCAGGCCTTGTTATCAGATATCTTGCCATTACACAATACCTATTGTTAGCCACTAATAGTTTCCATTAACAGCTATTCACCCTCTCAGCCAGATTGTTATTGACTCCTTTGTCTCTCCAACTGCCCTTTTCTTTCTTTGGGCTTTATCCCAACCTATTATTTACTCCTTACACCATCCCACTACCATATCTTCTGCATATAAACCAACATTTTCCTAACTACTATCAGTTCTGAGGAAGGGTCACCGGACCTGAAATGTTACCTCTGACTTCTTTTCATGGGTGCTACCAAACTGTTAAGCTTTTCCAGCAACTTCTGTTTTTGTTTCTGATTTACAGCATCTGCAGTCCTTTCGGTTTTTATTTTGGGTTTAGGATCGTTGGACTCAAAAAGGTAGGTGTTAGTCCCTTTTGTTTTGGCTGTTGAATTTGGTTGGTTTAAACAAGATGTGTCTCGTGTATTAATGGCTGTTTTGATCACTGAGAGTTTTCTGGGGATGGAAAAAGTGACTTTGGGAGTTTTACAGAAGCTAAGCAAGGCACAGCTTTTAGAATTGGCAAGCAAGCTGGAGTTGAGGTTGCCTTTGTCTACGAGAAAATGGGTGTTAATTGCAGCAACAGCTCAACATTTAAAATTGCCAGAATCCCACTGGAATCGATTGAAAACAGAGGATAAAGAGAAAGTGAGAGAGAGAAAAGAGAGTAAGACAGAGAATTTAAAAATTGGAAATTACAGAGGAGTGTTGACTTAAAAGGGTAAGTGAAGTGAGAAAGTAGGCTTTCTGAGAAGGATAGTGGTGACAAGCAAACCCATCATAACCAAAGGCCTAGTGGGGATCTGCTTAAACATGCCCAAGCATTGCCTAAGTTCGATGAGAATGAATGTAGAGGCCTTTTCATTTCATTTGAGAAAGTGGCTAAACAAATGAAGTGATCAGTGACCATCTGGGTATTGTTGATCCAAACAAAGTTGTTACGTAAAATCAGAGAGGTATTTGCATCACTATCAGAGGAAGTATGAAAGGGGTATAATGATTTGAAAAATGCCATCTTAAGTGCTTATGAGCTAGTGCCAGAAGCCTACAGACAACAGCTCAGGAAGCTAAGGAGGGACCCTGGTCAAACATACATGGAGATTGAAATGATCAAATAAGGTAAATTGGATAGGTGGATAAGGGCACTGAACATGGATCAAAAGTACATCAATCTTCAAGAGACAATTAATTTGGAGGAGATCAAAAATTCACTTCCTGCAGTCCTAAGAACTCATGTGGATGAGTAGAGAATAAAAACTGCATGATTAGCAGCTGCATGGCCAATGATTATGAGTTGGTTCATAAATCAAAGTTTGGCTCTGACATCAATTTCATTCTGTGAAGGATAGAAATTGGGGAAAAAAGAGATCCTCAGGTGGTAAGGGAAAAGGAGATCTCATTGAAGGTAATAAAGATAGTTTGCCACAGGGCTAAAAGAACCCCATGCAGGACAAAGAAAAGTAAAAAAATCAGGTATTTTCACTGCAATAAAGTAGACCACATGAAATAACAGTGTTGGTGATTTTTAAAAAATGCTGGGCAGATGGATGTGGGAAAATCGGATATGCCAGTGAATTTAGTTGAAGTGGTAAAGGAAAGTGCAATGGAAGCTAAAAAGCTGCACCAGAATGCATTACCTGGTGAGGGGTTGGTTCAGAAGAAAGAGCCAGATCTTCTTAAACCATTCATTTGTGAGGGTAAGGTTTATTCACATATGCCAGGAGCACCAGGTAAAGAAATTACAATTTTAAGAGAAATGGGAGCATATCAATCAGATGAGGAGACATGTAATTCAGAAGGATGATTGCCAGAAAAAAGTAGTAATATTTTGAATTCATGGTGAGATGAGAAGTGTTTCACAATACTGTGAGGTTGGAGTATCCATTGCAAAGTGAAATGGAGGCAGGTGTACTGGAGGAACTGTCAGCTCCAGGAATACAATTTGTCCCTGATAATGATATACCTGAATCACAGGTGGGTGTGCTGCCTACTGTGGTTGAAAAGCCAGTGGAAAATCAGGCACCTGAAATATTACAGCAAGTTTATCCTGGGATATTTCATGACTGTGTAATAACAAGGTCACACAGCCACAGGTTGGAGCAGGAGGAGAAATCAAAAAATAAAGATAAGAAGTTGATGTACAATTATCAGAAACCAGGTTTGATCAATTGTTTGAGTAAAAAAAGAGCAGGTGGATAACAAAATGGATATTTTTTTGTTCAAGGAAATTATCTAAATTACAACAGAAAGCTGAAAAACTAAAACAGCTGTATCAAAAAGCATACACAGAAGAAGAATCTGAATGTATCCCAGTATATTACTATCTTAAATAGGATGTCTTAATGAGGAAATGGAAACCATCACATATTCAAACCAATGAGAAATGGGCAGAAATTCATCAAGTTACCAGTGAGTTATAGAACGTAGGTGTTGTGGGTAGCACATGAATTACCAGAAGGAAGTCATTTGGGAGTAAGGAAAACTCAAGCCAAAATACAATAACATTTTAAGTGACCTGGACTGCATAAGGTTGTAATTGAATTTTGCCAGGCAAGCCATAAGTGTCAGGTAATTGGAAAGCCTCAAGCAGTGATAAAACCAGCATATTTAATAACTATTCTTGTATTTGAGGAACCTTTTACAAGGGTCTTAATTGATTGCATAGGAACTCTACCTAAAATAGGAAAATGGGAAGCAGTATTTGTCCAATAGATTTCCAGACGCCATTTGATAATTCAATATCACAGCTAAAAAGATTGTAGATGAGTTACTCAAATTTATCACTAGATATGGACTACTCACAGAGATACTATCAGATCATGGGTCAATTTTTACATTAAAATTATTCAGGAAAGTTATGGATAGCTTAGGAATAAAACAATTCAAATCCACTGTGTACCATCCAGAAACACAGGGATCAAACTGAAGAAGTGCAGAAAGTTTTAGTGGACTGTCAGAAGGCATTTGACAGCCTGAAAGCTGTGTTAACCACTGCTCCAGTTTTAGTCACACATAATTACATGAAGACATTCAGGGTGACTATCGATGCAAGTGAAGCGGGTGTTGGTGCTCTACTCCTATAAGAAGACAATGAGAAGATAGAAAAACCCAATGGGTACTTTTCCAGAAAATTGAATACTCATCAACAGAAATATTCCATGATTCAGAAGGAAACCTTGAACTTGCTGTTGTTGTTGTGACAACATTTCAACACGTATAGTACCAGTAATGTGTCTGAGATTATTGTATACACTGATCCCAACCTATTAAAGCTTTTGGAGAAAATTAAGGACAAAAGTTCCAGACTGTTTATATGGAATTTGTTATTAGAGCTATTCAATTTGAAAATTATACATGTGGCAGGATAAGAAAACATAATTGCCAACATGTATATACACGTATTTGGAAAGACAAGGACGGATTAGGGATAGGCAACACGACTTTGTGCATGGGATATCATGTCTCATGAATTTGATTAAGGTTTTTGAGAAAGTAACAAAGAGGATTGATGAGGGCAGAGTGATGAATGTGGTCTATACAGACTACAGTAAGGCGCTCGACAAGGTTCTCCATGGGAGACTGGTTAGCAAGGTTAGATCTCATGGAAAATAGGCAGAACTAGCCATTTGGATACAGAACTGGCTCAAATGTAGAAGACAGAGGGTGGTGGTGAAGGGTTGTTTTTTCAGACTAGAGGGCTGCGAGCAGTGGAGTGCCACAAGGATCGGCGCTGGGTTCACTACTTTTCATGAATTATATAAATGATTTAGATATGAACCCAGGAGGTATAGTTAGTAAGTTTGCAGATGACACTAAAATTGGAGATGTAGTGGACAGTGAAGAAGGTTAGCTCAGAGTACAATGGGATCTTGATCAGATGGGCCAATGGGCTAAGGAATAACAGATGGAGTTTAATTTAAATAAATGCTACATTTTGGGAAAGCAAACCTTAGCAGGACTTATGCACTTTATGGTGAGGTTTGAGTGAGTGTTGCTTAACAAAGAGACTTTGGTGTGCAGGTTCATAGCTCCTTGAAAGTTGAGTCGCTTGTAGATAGGATAGTGAAAAAGGCATTTGGTATGCCTTCCTTTATTGGTCAGAGCATTCAGTATCAGAGTTGAGAGGTCATGTAGCGGCTGTACAGGACGTTGGTTAGGCCATTTTTAGTGTATTGCATGAAGTTCTGTTCTCTTTCCTATCGGAAGGCAGTTGTGAAACTTGAAAGGGTTCAGAAAAGATTTACAAGGATGTTTTCAGGGTTGGAGGATTTGAGCTATAGGGAGACATTGAATAGGCTGGGGCTGTTTTCCCTGGAGTGTTGAAGGCTGAGGGGTGACCCCATAAAGGTTTATAAAATCATGAGGAGCATGGATAGGATAGACAAAGTCTTTTCCCTGAGGTGGTGGACTCCAGAACTGTCATAGGTTTAGGGTGAGCGGGGAAAGGTATAAAACGGACCTAAGGGACAACTTTTTAATGCAGAGGGTGGTACGAGTCTGGAATGAGCTGCCAGAGGAAGTGGTGGAGGCTGGTACAATTGCTACATTTAAAAGGCATCTGAATGGATATAGGAATAGGAAGGGGTTGGAGGGATATGGCTGAAGTGCTGGATCCAAGGGTCTATTTTCATGCTGAACATCTCTATGACTTTATGTCACAATTATGATGAAGAAAAACAGAGGCATTCGGTGGCGGGAGTAAATGGCTTGAAATAGATTGTAGAAATGAATGTTTGCATGCTTCAAGTCAATGTAATGTATATGTATTGTAGCATACTAGTAAGGTAAGTCTAAGGCTTTTAAAAGTGAAGTCATCTTTGTATATTGATGCTGGATTAGTGGTGCTGGAAGAGCACAGCAGTTCAGGCAGCATCCGAGGAGCAGTAAAATCGACGTTTTTGTTTTTACTGCTCCTCGGATGCTGCCTAAACTGTTGTGCTCTTCCATCACCACTAATCCAGAATCTGGTTTCCAGCATCTGCAGTCTTTGTTTTTACCCTTTGTATATTGATGGTTCATTTTTAAGGGGAGAGGTGTGACGATGCATTCACTTTAAGAGATTACTTTGTCCTGTGTTTTGTTTAAAGAGAGATTGTAAGGCACAGGTACTGAGCTCTCTTTAAGAAAATAAACAATTTGTAAGGACTTGGGGTTTTTTAAAAATGTTGGATCAATGGAAGCAGCCTGCGTATGGCCATCTCTCACCGACCAGCTTTCCAGTTGTTTTTAGATTTACTTTTAAGCAGAAGCCTTTGTGGTCTCAAAGACTTGGAAGCTTCATTAAATGTCTCTTAGCTGCTACTTTCTCTCAATTTTCTGTTGATGATTGTTTCCTCCTGGATTGGAAAACTGCATGTGAGAATCTGTGTCTGAATTTGCCTTTTTACCAAGGGGATTGTTTGTAGGGTAAAACAATATTGGAACAGTTATTTAGCAATTGGTACGGTATCTATTTTTCAATTAGATTTTCCAATAGTTAAGTTATTCTGAATTCCTCTTTTTTATTTGCACTTTAGCTATATTTAAATAAGTTACGTTTTGCTTAACATCTAATAGTTTGAGCAGCCACATTGCATCTGGAACACATTACTTCGCATCTACATTTATGATAAGAAAAGTTAGTATCTAGGCCACTTCTTTACAATATATTGAGGGCGTCTGATCTGGTTCATTACAATATATAGTACTGTTGCACCTTCAGTATGAAGTGTTGTTGCTTTATACAAATGATGCAATTACTTGCACCCTGGATGGAGTGTGAGGGCCAAACATTCTACTGTAATAAAGAACTTGCACTATTTGAAAAAAGCTACCATATTTCTGTCACTTCAAAGTTACTGATATCTTTTACATCTGATTTATATTCTACATATTCTGTAGAATCCAATGTAGGAAAGTGTGAGGTCATGCACTTTGGTAGGATGAATAGAGGTGTGGACTATATTCTAAATGAGGAGAAAATTCAGATGTCTGGAGTGCAAAGATACTTGGGAGTTCTAGTCCAGGAACAGCGGCACGGTGGCACAGTGGTTAGCACTGCTGCCTCACAGCGCCAGAGACCCGGGTTCAATTCCCGCCTCAGGCGACTCTCTGTGTGGAGTTTGCACGTTCTCCCCGGGTGCTCCGGTTTCCTCCCACACTCCAAATATGTGCAGGTCAGGTGAATTGGACATGCTAAATTGCCCGTAGTGTTAGGTAAGGGGTAGATGTAAGGGTATGGGTGGGTTGCACTTCGGCGGGGCGGTGTGGACTTGTTGGGCCGAAGGGCCTGTTTCCACACTGTAAGTAATCTAATCCTAATCTAATCAGGACTCTCTCAAAGTAAGATTGCAGATTAAGTCAGTAATTAGGAAGGCAAATGCAATGATGGCATTTTTTTTTAGAGGACTTGAACATAAAACCAAGGATGTACTTCTGAGGCTCTGTAAGGTTTTGGTCAAACCACATTTGGAGTATTGTGTGCAGTTTTGGGCCCCATACCTCAAGAAGGATGTACTGGCCCTAGTGCATGTTCAGAGGAGGTTCACAAGAATGGTCCCAGGAATGAAAAGCTTAATAAATGAGAAACATTTGAGGACTTTGGGTTCATACTCAATGGAGTTTAGAAGGATGAGGGGGGATCAAATTGAAACATGCAGAATACTGAATGACCTGAATAGAGTAGATGTTAGGAAGATGTTTCCATTTGTAGGAGAAACTTGAACGTGAGGGCATAGCTTAGAGTAAAGGGAAGACCTTTTAGAAAGGAGTTAAGGAGAAACTGCTTCAGCCAGATAATCTATGGAAGCCATTGCCACAGAAGGCTGTGGAGGGCAGGCCATTAAATATATTTCAGACTGACATAGACGGACAGGTTCTTGAGTATCAAGGGGATCAAGGGTTATGGGGAGAAAGCAGGAGAATGGGATTGAGAAATATATCAGCCATGATTGAATGGTGGAAGAGACTCGATGTACTGAGTGGCCTAGTTTCTGCTTCTCTGTCTTATGTTTTATGCTATTTTCTATAATATGTTAATCTCAAAGATATATCAATAAATGAACTTTTCCTTAATATTATCATACATAAATGTTATTTAAACTTATTTTTTCTTCTGAGCACAGAGAGAAAAGCTAATAAAATATTGAAGTGAATTAGACCTAACAATTGATTTGTGTCATTAACATCTCACAAAGCTGATGGTCGGCTTCATGTACAAGTGAAAACACAAAGTTTAAATGTGCTCTGTCAGATCACATCAGTTTTATTTTATTTAAAATTCTTAGAGACTTTTAAATCCATAACTGTCAGCCACGTCAGCTATTTTAGTTCGATATTATATTAATGAAGAGGTTACAAATAGCACAAAGAGAAAATCAAAGAAAATAATATTCGATGTTCCTATGTATGAGAGTTTAACCTTAAGAAATTAAAAGAAAGCATATATTTATTTTTATATTGCAAATCTTCAAATCACGTGATTAGAATATTGTGCAGATTTCTTCCTGAATTTCGCATTAGTATTTTTCACATTGTCCCACTATGCAATATATATCATTATATTATTAAAAAATATCAAACAATAACATTTGAAAATATTTGATGAATGGAGAAATGTTAGTTGCAAGCATTATCTGGAATAGAAATTTGAACAATGCCCCAAGTATTGATTGGCACCAGACTACTCATTTTATCAAAAGCTTAACTCAACTACAACTAATTAAGCTTGACAAACACACTGAAAACAGCTATTGGTGCATAATGTTTGCAAAAGTGCATGTCTGCAGCAATCAAATCTGAAGATTTGTGTAATGTTGAGGAGAATACGTTGCCTAGGTTTTGTCTTTGTCGTCAGATCATGTGGTAACATTCATCGTTTAAGACACCATTATTAATTTGAAGGAGCATATTTCTTGTATGAATTACTCTGTGCTAGTCCAAATGCCACACACCGATTAGCTAAAAATATAGAAAACAATTTTCTCATGTAAACTGCCATCCATGCAAATTGGCAAAGAAAAAGTATAGAGAATAAACTACTGTATTTGCTTATATAATGACTACCTTTAAAATCTCTTGAAATTTAAACATTTCATCCCTGACCATCAATCAAAATATGAATATTTGAATTAGAGAGCAGCAGTCTCATAAGTTCTGCAGTTTTGAGTGCATTATTCAGCCTAACACCTTAAACCATTTCAAAAATGCAATAAAAAATCCATGAAAGTTTAATCCAAATTACCACAGAAAACAACAAAGTGCATTTAAAGATATTGTCACAGCATGTACCATTCTTTTTATTTATGGTAGAAGAAACAAAACATTACTTCTACAAGTTTAATTTGTAATCTTTTATGAACCAGTTTTATGAAGGCAGCTAACTTGTGTTCGCATGCAATGCAAGTATTTCAATGTAATAATTCCTAAAAGAAATAGAATTTTGTTCTAATTAGGATGAAACCTGCCATTTCATGGAATTTTATTTTCATATGAGTTTGTAATTTTTGACTAAAAGTTATTTTTATTAACTATAACACAGTATAGATCAGTAAAAAGCTAAGATGCCAAATTTATGGTAAAACCACATATAGCCAAACAATTTTATTTATAATTCCTATTTAACTCAAATCTTTATCAAATGTACTGTTCCAGTAATTGCTGGCCATCAAATAAACATTTGCCAGGCATTGTTATGGTCACTAAGCTGAGACTCAATGTTGTTTTCTGCCTTTGCTTTCACCTGAGTCAATATAAGTAACACCAAGAGAAGACAACCTATTGCAGGCTCCATAGAACATGTGAAACTGCTTTGTTCAGTTGTGACTGTTTAATTGAAATACAGATACAATATTGTTTTTGCTTTCTTCAAGGAAGCATATCTTTAGCAACTGTAGCCTGAAATTCTGGAATTCCCTCCTTTCTAACTTTTGGTCTTGTCTATTCTCTCAGCTAAAACAGACCCAGCAGTCAAACCTTTGCTTAAACAAGTTGAAGGTTCACTTTTTAGCCATAACGAATGAAGGTTCTTTAGTAAAATAGATAAAGTTATTACCAAGAAATTACAGATACTAAGGCTGCACAAGAACAGCCAAGACAAAATGAATACTCATAAGAAGAAAGTCTTTTTTTCATTACTATTAAGGTCCATTGTTTGGATCCTTTGTTGCTGAAGCAAAGTGATTAGCACTTGAAATCAGATCAAACTGCTACAATGGTTTCTGCAGTTTGATAGTTGGTCCTTCTTGAATAGTTGGGCATACAGAAGAGCAGATTTTGGATGGCAGAGAAAGTTTTTTGTTATTCATTTTTTCTGTGGTTTCAGAACTTTCACACTGCTTGACATTTCCATACTGACACAATATTTGCAGCATATGTGTTTGCAGCATATTTTTAACATTGTTCCCCATTAGCCAAATTTACCCCACCCCCGAGGATAATTCTCACATGCTTTTTTTAAGGACTTCTTATGTTGGCTTTTGTGTTTTCTTCACAAAATTTAATAGTTCAAACTCATGGTATGTTAATTTGAGGAATTAGAGATTTCGCAAAACAAAGAAGTAAATTATATACTGGATTAGTGGTGCTGGAAGAGCACAGCAGTTCAGGCAGCATCCAACGAGTAAATTATGTCATTCTGCCTTCTGTTTACTGTTTCTCTCCAGTGATAGAATACCTTCTATTGTCGGTCTGTAAATTTCTTGATGGATCATGAGTTTTTGCATGTCATGGTGTGTCTCTCTGTAATCCATCTCCAGTTTGTTACTGAATAGTCAGGTGACTACTCCTAAAAAAAATTAGGACAGCATTTTTGCCAACCTTAATTGCCCAGAGGACAGTTAAGAGTTGCATATAGGTCAGACCAAGTAAAGGTGGCAGATTTCCTTCCATGAGGACATTAGTGAACCAGAAGAGCGTTTACAACATCAACCACCTATGTGCACCTGCTTAAAACCCTGACAACTGCCAATATTTGCAAATCATGGAGTATTCTGCATAGCCATTGAGTTTGAGTGTTCAAGGCTAATTATTGGGGGCCAAGGGCTAAAAATTAAAATAGTTCTAGAACTAAAATAGATAAATGTAAAAACAAAATTAACTGGCAAGAATGATGACTGAATTTTTTATTTTCAGTCAGACCTGAGCTTTGATTTCTTGAATGCCAATGCAATTGTCACATTTATCATTTGATATTGACTACTTCAACGTGGATGGTGTGCAATCTCCTTTGTTACTGCAAAAAAAAACTATGCATTTTAAGATAATTGAAGATAACTTACAGTGGTACAGAAAACAAAACCAAATACAAAACCCATATAAAAAGGATAACTGTTCAAACAATATAGTTTGTGGGTCTGATTTTCTTTTCCATTAAGTAACATTTCACTCCAAACTCCTCGATACTTTATTTTTAACATCTGGCAATTTTGAAACGTGAGGTGACACAATTGGTCAAACAAAGCCAGTTATTGCATTCACTCCAGGGAACATCCTCACTGTCTCAAAATAATATCCACTACTAGACACGAAGAAAATTAAACTCCACATGTGAACAGCTAAACATATTGCAGAGTTCCTTTGAGAACAATGATATTGTTAACATTACATTTTAGTTCTGAAATTATTAAAAATGTTTTCAGTGGTAAACACATACCACCTGATTTGAAACTAAGAATAGCTTATTTGAAAACTTTCTTATTTCATGTCTTTGTATAAATAACAATGGAAGAAAATAAAGATTGATTGATTGATACTATCAGGTTTTGGCCATGACATTCTGCCAATCTGTTTATACTGATATCTCCAATTCCAATAACAAGACTGGCGTCTTCTTATAAAATACTGGCATGCAGGTGTAAACATTGACAAGTTGCATCAGAAACAGATCAAACCTGCATTTGGGGCAGAACAATTTTTTTTTTAGGTTGAATCCAGTAATTCGTTCTTTTTCATTGTTTTAGGGGTGGCATTTAATTGAAATGTTTGACAAGGAACCTCATAAAAGTTTGGTGAAAAAAAGCTGAGACTTGTGGAATGGGAAGATGAGTGTCAGTTTGGATTAAAAAATAATTTGTTTGGAAAAGATAACTAAATTGTGGCAAATAGCTGCTTTTCAAACTGGAGCTTTGTAGGGTATGTTGTTCTGCAAGGTCAGTGCTGCGATCACTGTTTATTGAAAGTGACTTAGACATCAGAACACAAAAATAAATTTTAAAATTTGTCAATAAAATCAAACGTTGGGTTGTTGCAAACAGTGAAGGTGATACCAATCAGCTGCAACAGGACAAAGAAAGGCTAACAGAATGGGCAGGCAAGTGGCAAGTGGAATTTAATGCTGAGAAATATGAGTGTTGCATTTTGGCAGAAACAGTGGGAGAGACTGTATAGACTTGATGGTGCAATAGGATGTATAGGTACACAACCACTTTGGGGTTCTTGTGTATAGATCTTGGGAGAGGCTGAACAGGCTGGGGCTGTTTTCCCTGGAGCGTCTGAGGCTAAGGGGTGACCTTAGAAAGGTTCACAAAATCATAAGGGACATGAGTCTTTTCTCTGGAGTGGGGGAGTCCAGAATGAGAGAGCATAGGTTTAGGGTGAGAGGAGAAAGATATAAGGGGCATCTTTTCATGAAGAGGGTGGTATGTGTATGGAATAAGCTGCCAGAGGAAGTGGTGGAGGCTGATACAATTGCAACATTTAAAAGGCATTTGGATGGGTATATGAATAGGAAGGGTTTGGAGGGATATGGGCCGGGTGCTGGCAGGTGGGACTAGATTGGGTTGGGATATCTGGTTGGCATGGACGAGTTGGACCGATAGGTCTGTTTTCATGCTGTACATCTCTGACTCTATGACTTTCCTTAATGTCTAGGCCATCACAAAGGGCAGTTAAGAACGAACCAGTTTGCTGTAAATCTGGAATCGCATGGAGGCCAAACTAGGTTACAATGGCAGTTTTCTTCCTTTGAAGAGCATTCATGAATGAGATGGATGCTTACAACAATCAATGATAGTTGTCATAGCCACTACTGGCTTTTACTTCCAGCTTTATTGATTGAATTCAAATGTCACCAGCTGCACTAGTGGGATTTGAATATCCCCAGAGCATAACCTGTGCTTTGGATTACTAGTCCAGTGATATTGGTCCAGAAATTCCTATGGAGATATAATCATTACAGCAGCATTGAATAGAGTTGCAAGTTGGGACAATACAGAAATCCACACGTAGCTGACTCCATGGGAATTGCCCAGGATGTTAAAATGTCCTTTAGTTAATTACCTAGTGAATGGAACCCTCTGAAAACTCCTCGAGTCTGAGTTAGAATTGGTGATTGCATTGGATTCTGCATCAGCAATGCTTAATATTTAGCCAAGCGATATTGGAGGAATCAAAACCTGCTCCGACCCCTGGGACTTTTGAACTGAGCCCCCATTGCATTGTTGACACCATTCCACCACTTCCCCTCAACCCTGACCCCCTAAAGCCCCATTGCACATGAAAACGTCAATTCCGCACCAACAACCAACCCCCATACATACTGATCCTGAGCTGTCACCTACCCCAGATCGAACCTACCTGGACCTGAAACACTCCAATTCCTTTCCAACATCCTTCCAACCAAGTAGAACATAATGATTACTTCTGGAAAATTGGTTACAATTTTCATTTTGATCCTCTCCGCTTTTGAATTTTTGTGGATTCCTGGGTTAATTTATGCTGCTTCTGAAAAGAAGGCTGTTGACCAGGAATTCGGGGAAGACTCATCTAAATGTACGTCTATTTTGTAGTCCAATTAGAATCAGTTTTAGGGTTTCCAATCCCGATCAGAAAATCTGAATTTTTGCCAATATCAAATCAGTTGAGGTTGAGCATTACAGTGCTCTGTACTGATCAGGCTGTTGTGACAAGTTTGTGAACTTGAAGGGTAAGGTCACATTAGCTCAATTCATTCACACCACCAAATGACAGAAAATGTGCAGATTGTAACATAGCATCAGGTAAAGTGCACACAGTTGCACTTGGTTACTTTGTAACACAGTAGAAGAAAGACAGAAAGCCACCTCTGTTCCAGTCTTTACAATCAAAAAGTTATCAGACACCACATTTAGTTCGCTACCTGAACAATAGCTCAAAAGATGCAACAGATTATCTGTAAAGATTTGTCCATACACTGTCAACCAAGGGAAGTCATGATGTGGAGGTGCCATGACGTTGGACTGGGGTGGACAAAGTTAAAAATCGCACAGCACCAGGTTATACTCCAATAGGTTTATTTGGAAGTACAAGCTTTCTGAGCTCTGCTCCTACACGAGGTACCTAGTGGAGTAGAGCTATGTCATGTGATCCTGCTCCACTAGCTCCACTAGCTACCTGCTGAAGGAGCATGGTCTGAAAGCTTACATTTCCAAATAAACCTGTCAGACTGTAACCTGGTGTTGTGTGATTTTTTAACTTTAACCGAGGGAAGAACAAAGTAAAAAAATATATTTTATGGGAAGACAATAAACTAACACTAAGTTGTTCAATCACTTGTATGTATTGGTATTATGATGATATTGGTGGTAAAGAACTTAATTAAGATTCACTTTCCATTTCTTAGTTTTATGTTTAACATCCTCACCTGCCAATGGCACAATCTAAACGTGATGCTTCAAGCATCAATTTCAAAAGATTGTATTATATGATGCTTATTTATTTGTTGGAGCAAGTGCTCCTTACTTTAACATATCAATTTAATATTTTGTCGGCATTATTCTGGTGAATATTTAATAGAATTCTTGGCTGTCTTGTAAGTATTATCAGTCATCACTATTTATGCCATGAAATGAAGTCCTCATAAGTAGTCCTAGAAAAAGAAACATCAACTTGCATTATTCATTGCTTTTGACCACACACTAATCCAGATGCTCATGTGTATGCCACGTATGATTTCAGCAAAACGTGGTAGTGATCAAAAGTGCTTTGGTGTTTTGCATTATTAATGTAGATCCATGAGGAAAAGTGGTGAAAATGTACCCCTGTCAAACCATATTCTGTCACTTGCATGATATATGTAAGTTAATAAGCTGTCTTATTCAGTGGCTATTACATGTTACACTCTAGAATGATCTGTAGAAATTTAAGATGGTCACCATTGTGCACTGTTGTAGAATGGCCTGGTTTGTGGAGACGACATATCTCCATTATTTCATTTCCCATGAAGTATAGGCAGTGCATCTGATGTGCATAACTGAAAAAGGGCAAAACAAAAGGAAGTAATGGCATAGTAAAAATCTGATAAAAGCATACAAGCAACACTAGTGAATAAACATAATTGCAACATTCATCACCTTTAAGAATTAAACTGTCAACTTTCAAATCCTGATTTCCATCCAGCATCTATATTATGTGCATAGACAGTTGACAGTGCATTCCAAACAACATAGAAGATAAACGATGGTGGATGATTAATTACATAAATTCAATTTAAATTTGGTACTGCAGTAAGGCTTTTGAACACTTTATACAAGGATACTCAGTGTCCATTTAAATCTATCACTGTTTTAACTTTTGAACAATGAACTGACAGTGATCAGAGACAGCCAGTTGAGTTAACTGGTAAAAATGAGAACACGTGGAATGTGACATCAACACTTCAGTAAATTTATCAGCCATATCTTGAAGCTGCTATCACTTTGTAAATGCTGATTTTGGGCATGTTAAGATCAGTACTGTGAACTATATTAATTCTGTTAAAAAGTTGACAGACTTCACACCCAACTGTTGAAATGAAATTCAACCAATTAACACCAGTTTAAAGGTCTATCCCATGTTCACATGTACTTAAAATCTGCATTGTGGGCTTAAATTGGGGCATGTATTTAATTATGGTTCAAGTATTCATCTCTTAAACAAACTACCATAGATTCTTGCAGTTCTTGTCAATAGGAATATAAATGTGTCCCTGGTTAATACCTACCCCAATCAGAATTTTAAAAATTAATTACGGTTGGCTGAAGTCATCTTCATTGGTTCTCAGTTTCTTTTCTGCCAGGGAAGTTCAGTTCCTGACCTTGTTCCAGCCTTGTTCCAAACAAAGACAAAACAATTGAATTCAAGAAGTGATGCATGGTCATAATGATGTGCCTTGACATCAAGGCCACATTTGACAGGGTGTGACATCTAACAGCCTGAGCAAAATTAATCTCAATAAGAGACAGAGAGAAGACTCATCACTTGTCAGAATCATACCCAGTGAGGAAGTAAGATAGCTATAGTTGTTAAAGCTTAATCATCTCAGCCTCAGGACATCACTGTAGGAGATCCTCAGGTCCTAGGCATAACCATCTTCATCTACTTCATCAATAATCTCCCACCCATGATATGTCAAAAGTGGGAGTTCATTGATGATTGTACAATGTTTAGTCATCGTTTTAGACACTCAATACTGAAAACCTGTATATTTATATTTTTAGTTGAAAGTGTGGTGCTGGAAAAGCACAGCCAGTCTGGCAACATCCAAAGAGCAGGAGAGTCGATGTTTCGAACGTAAGCCCTTTCGTGGAAGAGTTTACGCTCGAAGCGTCAATTCTCCTGCTCCTCGGCTGCTGCCTGACCAGCTGTGCTTTTCCAGCACCACACACTCGACTCTGATCTCCAGCATCTGCAGTCTTTACTTTCTCATATGCCTATATTCAGCGAGACCTGGGCAACATTTTGACTCTGGCTGAAAAGTGGCAAGTAATATTTATGCCACTCAAGTAATGATCATCTTCAACCACAAGACTATAAAGCCATAAGATATAGGAGCAGAATTAGGCTTTTAGGCCCATCAAATCTGCTCTGCCTTGTGATCATGGCTAATATGTTTCTCAGCTCCATTCTCCTGCCTTCTCCCATAACCCTTGATCCTCTTACCAAGCAAGAACTAATCCCTATCTTAAATGCACTCAATCATGTGACCTTCACAGCCCTCTGCAGCAATAAATTCTGACTGAAGAAATACCTCCTCATCTCAGTTCTAAAACTTCGTACCTTCACCTGAGGCTGTGCCCATACTACTGTGCCTCTCCGATAATAAAAACATCTCCTCCATATCTAATCTATCCAGGTGTCTCAGTATTCTATGAGAAAGAGTCGAAAAGTGTGTCGCTGGAAAAGCTCAGCAGGTCAGGCAGCATCCGAGGAACAGGAGAGTCGACGTTTCAGGCAAAAGCCCTTCACCAGCAATATGGGAGATGAAGGGGGTTGAGAGATAAATAGTAGGATGGAGATGGGACTAGGATTAGGAGGAAGGTAACTGAGATGGTGATAGGTAAATACAGGTGTGAGGGTGATTGGGATAGGTCAATGGGGAGTGTTGAATGGATGCATGGGAAGGAAGATGGAGAGATAGTTCAAGAGGGTGGTGCCAAGTTGGAGGATTGGATCTGTGAGGCAGCAGTGCTAACCACTGAGCCACCATGCCACCCACTGCTCCCTGAAATGTTTCATAAGTTGGCATCCTGTCTCTCCGATGTAGAGAAGACCACATCAAGAGCAACAGACACAGTAGATGAGGTGGGTGCTGTCTAGTAAAATCACTGCTGGATGTGAAAAGATCTTTTGGCTCCTTGTTCGGAGGTGAGGGGGGAGGTGTGGGTGTTGTTCTTCCACATCTTATGGCAGCAAGGGAGGGTGCTGGGTGTGGAGGGTGGGTTGGGGGTCATGGACCTAACAAGGGACTCACAGAGGAAATGGTCTCTGTGAAATGCAGGTAAGATTGGGGAGGGAAATATGTCTTTGTTGGTGCAGAATTGGGGGAGGAAGTGGCAAAGGCTAGTAGGATTACAAAATTTAAAAGGTATCTGAATAGGAAAAGTTGGAGGGATACAGGCTGACAAATGGGACAAGATTAATTTTGGATATCTGGTCAGCATGGACGAGTTGGACTGAGTGGTTCATTTAGAACATAGAACATCGAAAAGTACAGCACAGAACCGGTCCTTCAGCCCATGATGTTGTGCCGTAGATTATTCTTAATACAAAATAAAATAACCTAACCTACATACACCTAAATTCACTGCTGTCCAGCAGTCACTTAAATGTCCCTAATGACTCTGCTTCCACCACCACTGCTGACAACGCATTCCATGCATTAACAATTGTCTGCATAAAGAACCTACCTCTGACGTCTCCTCTATACCTTCCCCTTAATATCTTAAAACTATGACCCCTCATGCCAGTCAGTCCTGCCCTGGGGGAAAGACTCTGGCTATTGAGTCTATCCATGCCTCTCATTACCTTGTATACGTCAATCAGATCACCTCTCTTCCTCCTTCTCTCCAGCGAGAAAAGTCCGAGCTTAGTCAACCTTTCTTCATAAGACAAGCCCTCCAGTCAGGCAGCATCCTGGTAAACCTTATTTGCATCCTCTCCAAAGCCTTTCTTTCTTATAATAGGGTGACCAGAACTGAACACAATATTTCAGGTATGGTCTCACCAGGGACTTGTAGAGCTGCAGCTCTTAAATTCGATCCCCCTGTTAATGAAAGCCAAAACACCATATGCTTTCTTAACAACCTTATCCACTTGGGTGGCAACTTGGAGGGATCTATGCACTTCAACACCAAGATCTCTGTGTTCCTCCACACTGCCAAGAATCCTGTCTTTAATCCTATATTCAGCATTTAAGTTTGACCTTCCAAAATGCATCACTTTACATTTATCCAGATTGAATTCCATCTGCCATTTCTCAGCCCAGCTCTGCATCCCATCTATGTCGCACTGCAGCCTGCAATAGCCCTTGATACCATCAATGGCATCTCCAACCTTTGTGTCATCTGCAAATTTACTAACCCACCCCTCAACCTCCTCATCCAGGTCATTTATAAAAAACAAAGAGCAGAGGCCCAAGAACAGAGGCAAGCGGGACACCACTCACCACTGACATCCAGGCACAATACTTTCCATCTACAACCACTCTCCATCTTCTGTCAGTCAACCAATTGTGAATCTAGATAGCCAAATTTCCCTGTATCCCATACCTCCTGACTTTATGAATGAGCCTACCATTGGAAACCTTATCAAATGCCTTGCTGAAGTCCATATACACCACATCTACTGCTCAACCTTCGTTGAACTATCTTGTCACCTCCTCAAAGAACTCAATAAGATTTGTGAGGCATGGCCTGCCTCGCACAAAGTCATGCTAACTGCCTTTAATCAAGCTATGCTTTTTCAAATAGTCATAAATCCTATGCCTCAGAATTCTTTCCAAACTTTGCTGACCACAGTCATAAGACTGACTGGTCTATAATTGTCAGGGATTTCCCCATTCCCCTGCTTGAAAAGAGGAACAACATTCGCCTCCCTCCAATCCTCTGGTACAACACCTGTGGAGAGTGAGGAGGCAAAGATCTTCGCCAGCGGCTTAGCAACCTCCTTTCTTGCTTCCTGGAACAACTTAGGATACATCTGGTCTGGCCCTGGGGACTTATTAATCTTAATGTTTGCCAAACTTTCTAGTACATCAACTTCATCAATCTTGATCTGTTCAAGCCTGTTTACCAGCTCCTCATTCACAACAAGGTCCCTTTCCTTGGTGAAAACCGAAGCAAAAAAACTAATTTAGGGCTTTCCCTATCTGCTGAGACTCCATGCACATGCACTCCCTACCCTATCCCTGACCGGCCCTACCTTCTCCCTGATCATTCTCTTATTCCTCATGTATGAGTAAAATGCCTTTGAATTCTCCCTAATCCTTCCTGCCAAGCCTTTCTCGTGCCCCGTCCTCGGTCTCCCATGTCTAATTCTGAGCTCCTTTCTAGCAAGCCTGTACTCTTCTAAAGCTGTGCTAGATCCTTGTTTCGTCCATCTTACGTAAGCTGCCTTCTTCCTTTTGACGAGAAGTCCCTCTGTTCTCATCATCCAAGGTTCCTTAATCTTACCCCTTCCTACCTGCCTCAGAGGAACAAATTTGTGCATCACTCGCAACAACTGCTCCTTAAACAGTCTCCACGTGTCTGTTGTGCCCTCTCTGTGGAACAATTGCTGCCAATCTGTACTTCCCAATTCCTGTCTAATAGCATCATAATTTCCTTTTTCCTAAATAAATATCTTCCCTCGGTAACTGCTCCTTTTCTTCTCCAAGGCTATGGTAAAGGTGAGGCAGTGTGGTCACTGTCACCAAATTGTTCTCCCACCACGAGATCTGACACCTGTCCTGGCTCATTGCCAAGCACCGCATCCAAAATGGCGTCTCCCCTTGTCGGCCTGTCTACATACTGAGTAAGGAAACCTTCCTGAATACACCTGACAAAAACAGCTCCATCCAAACCATCTGCACTTAGGAGGTTCCAGTCAATATCAGAAAAGTTGAAGTCACCCCTAACAACAACACTACTACATCTGCATTTTTCCAAAATCTGCTGGCCTATGAGTTCCTCATTCTCCCTACTGCTATTAGGGGGTCTGTAGAAAACCCCGAATGAGGTGGCTGCTCCCTTGCTGTTCCTAACTTCCACCCATACTGACTCAGTAGACAAACCTTCCTCAACAACCTTCGTTTCTATAGCTGTGATGCACTGTCTGATTAGCAATGCTCTCCCCCTCCTCTTTCCCACCCTCCCTGTTCTTTTTAAACGTTCTAAACCCGGGAACATCTAGCAACCATTCCTGCCCCTATGAAACCCACGTCTCCATTATGGTCACAATGGATGTTTCCATGCTGTACGCCTGCATGATTTTCTGACTCTCATTAGTTATTGTTGCTATGTTAAATTATATGCAGAGCCAAGTTTATTTTGTTTATCTGTTATGTAAATAAACTGATTCTCTAAGATAAAACATTCTATTGGACAGTATGATATGCATACCCTTGAAGGGTGTAATTCTTAAACAACTTTCAATCACTACACCTCTACATGATATGATAGCCCTGGGACTGAAAATTTTCAAGCAGCAAGAAAGCGAACACTGTCAATAGGTTGTTCTATCTTTAGATAAAGACATCAGATTGTTTCACCAGCCGCTGTGCATCAATGAAGAAGAACACAACAGCACCAAGAAATGTAACTGCATCTTTTTGGTTTCTAAAACACTGATAAATTGATGCCACCCCAGAACTCTCTGGGACATCCGGTCTCTCCAACACTAATTTTACTTCTTAATTAGTAATATCATAGCTTTTCCTTTCCTGTCTTTCCCGAATTCATTGTATACATGAATATTTAATATTCAGTCCTGCTTTCTTGGACTGAAAACAAAAAAATGCTGGAAATCACAATGGGTCAAGCAACATCCTTGGAGAGAGAGCAAGTTAATGTTTCCAGTCTAGGTGACTCTTCATCAGAGGGTGGAGGGGCCAAATGTTATGCAATATGGGGGGGGGGGGGGGGGGGGTGGGATGGTGTGCTGGGGGAGAAAGGCTGTTGATAGTGCAGATTAAGTGATTGGAAGGTGAGAATGGCAGAATAATGGTGAGTCTAACAGCCAACTGAGAAAGAACGGACAGTCCCACTGGAGGAGGGGGGGAGGGATGAGAAGACATGAATGAAGGGCTTTTGCCCGAAACGTCGATTTTGAAGCTACTTGGATACTGCCTGAACTGCTGTGCTCTTCCAGCACCATTAATCCAGAATCTGGTTTCCAGCATCTGCAGTCATTGTTTTTACCTCAGAGAATGTAACAAGTAAAGCTAAAAGAAAGGGAAGAAATGGGAATAGGTTCACAATCTGATGGTGTTGAACTCAATATTAAGTCACTTGTTGTAAAGTGCATATTTTAAAGATGAGATGCTCTTTCTCTGGTTTACATTGTGATTTGCTGGAGCATTGCAGCATTTCAAGGACAGGCAAGGCGCGCAGGATGCTGTGGTAAAATGACTGGCCAAGGGAAGGGCGGGGTCATGCTTGCACACACACAAAAGATGTTCTTCAAAGCAGTCACCCAGTCTTTGCTTGGTTTCTCCAATGTAAAGTGGGCTACATTGGGTGCCGTGTCAAAACGTGTGGCGCTGGAAAAGCACAGCAGCTCAGCATCCAGGGAGCAGGAGAATCCGATGCTGCCTGATCAGCACTTTTACAGTGCCACAATTTTCGACTCTGATCTCCAGCATCAGCAGTTCTCACTTTCTCCACATTGGATACAGCAAATGCAATAGTCCAGATTGGAGGAAATGCTGAAATGCTACTTCATTTAGAAGGACTGTTTAGGCCCCTGGATAGTGAGGAGGGAGGAGGTGAAGGGGCAGGTGTCTCAGATCTTTTTTGTAAACTTAATTTCATACTTCCATGTGGCTGTCAACATCTGCAACATACTGGCCTTGTTCACAACAATATGTTTACTTACATATATACATAAAACATAGAAAAAACAACATTACAGTGCAGTGCGGGCCCTTAAGCCCTTGATGTTGTGCCGACCTGTGGAACCAATCTGAAACCCACCTAACCTACACTGTTCTAATATCATCCATGTGTTTATCCAATGACCATTTAAATGCCCCTAAAGTTGGTGAATCTACTATTGTCTCTATGAAGTCACCTCTTAACCTTCTTCTATCTAACGAAAACAGCCTCAAGTCCATCAGGCCTTCCTCATAAGACCTACCATCCATACCAGGCAACATCCTAGTAAATCTCCTCTGCAGCATTTCCAATGCTTCCACATCCTTTGTATAATGCAGCAACCAGAATTGTACACAATACTCAAAGTGCAGCTGCAACATGACCTCATGGCATCGAAACTCAAATCCCTATACTAATACAACTTATACACCGTACATCTTCTTAACAGCTCTATCAACCTGGGTAGCAACTTTCAGAGATCTTTGCACATGGACACCAAGATCTCTCTTTTCATCTACCCTACCAAGAAACTTACCATTAGCCGAGTACTCTGTAATCCTGTTGCTCATTCCAAATTGAATCACCTCACACTTTTCTGAATTAAACTCCATTTGCCACCTCTCAGACCAGCTCTGCAACTTATCTATATTCTTCTCTAACCTTCAACATCTTTCTGCACTATCCAGAACTCCACTGATTTTAGCGTCATCTGAAAATTTACTAAACCATCATTCTAGTGCCCTCATCTAGGTCGTTTATTTAGAATGACAAACAGCAGAGGGCCCAAAACAGATCTTTGCGGTACACCATTAGCAACTGAACTCCAAGACAAACAATTCCCATCAACCACCATCTTCTATCTTCTTACAGCTAGGCAATGTCTGATCCAAACCATTAAATTACCATCAATCCCATGCTTCCGTATTTTCTGCAATAGCCTAACGTGAGGAACTTGATCAAATGCTTTACTGAAATCCATATACACTACATCAACTGCTTTACCTTCATCCACTTCTTTGGTCACCTTCTCAAAGAACTCAATAAGGTTTGTGAGGCACGACCAACCCTTCACAAAACCATGTTGACTATTCCTAATCAAGTTATTCCTTTCTAGATGACTATAAATCCTATCTCTAATATTCTTTCCAACACTTTATCCACAACTGAAGTAAGGCTCACTGGTCTACAATTACCAGGGTTGTCTCTATTCCCTTTCTTGAACAAGGGGATAACATTTGCTGTCCTCCAGTTTTCTGGTACTATTCCTGTAGACAATGATGACATAAAGATGAAAGCTGAAAAATGTGTTACTGGAAAAATGTAGCAGGTCAGGCAGCATCCAAGGAGCAGGAAAATCGACATTTCGGGCATAAGACCTTCTTCAGGAACTTCAAAGATGAAGGCCAAAGGTTCTGCAATCTCCCCCTGGCTTCCCAGAGAATCCTAGGATAAATCCCATCCGGCCCAGGGACTTACCTGTTTTAACACTTTCCAGAATTGCTAACACCTCCTCTTTCTGAAACTCAGTGCTGTCTAGCCTAATAGCCCATGTCTCAGTATTCTCTTTGAAAACATTGTCATTTTCCTGTGTGAATGCTGATGAAAAATATTCATTTAGTGCCTCTCCTATCTCTTCAGAATCCATGCACTATTTCCCACTAGTGTCCTTGACTGGCGCTAAACTTAATCTAGTCATTCTTTTATTCCTGACATACCCATAGAAAGCTTTAGGGTTTTCCTTGATCCCACCTGCCAAAGACTTCTCATGTCCCCTCCTAGCTCTCTCTTTAGGTCCTTCCTGGCTAACATGTCTCTCTCAAGTGCCCTAGCTGAGCTTTCATGCCTCATCTTTACATACGCCTTCTTCTTCCTTTTGACAAGAGATTCAACTTCTTCAATAAACCATGGTTCCCTCACTCAACCACTTGTTCCCTGCCTGACAGGTACATACTTATCAAGGACATGCAGTAGCTGTTCCTTGAACAAGCTCCATATTTCAGTTGTGCCCATCCTCTGCAGTTTCCTTCACCATCCTACATACCCTAAATCTTGCCTAAACACATCATAATTGCTTTTCCCCCAGCTATAACTCTTGCCCTGCGGTATACACCTATCCCTTTCCATCACTTAAGTAAATTAACCAATTTGTGGTCACTATCACCAAAGTGCTCACCTACCTTCAAATCTAACACCTGGCTTGGTTCATTGCCCAGTACCAAATCCAATGTGGTTTTGCCTCTTTTTGGCCTACTACATACTGGGTCAAGAAACCCTCCTGCACACATTGGACATAAACTAACCCACCTAAAGTACTCGAATTATAGTGTTTCCAGTCAATATTTGGAAAGTTAAAGACCCCCTTAACAATTACCCTGTTACATAGAACATAGAACATAGAACAATACAGCGCAGTACAGGCCCTTCGGCCCTCGATGTTGCGCCGATCAAAGCCCACCTAACCTACACTAACCCACTATCCTCCATATACCTATCCAATGCCCGCTTAAATACCCATAAAGAGGGAGAGTCCACTACTGCTACTGGCAGGGCATTCCATGATCTTACGACTCGCTGAGTGAAGAACCTACCCCTAACATCAGTCCTATATCTACCCCCCCTTAATTTAAAGCTATGCCCCCTTGTAATAGCTGACTCCATACGCGGAAAAAGGTTCTCACTGTCAACCCTATCTAACCCCCTAATCATCTTGTACACCTCTATCAAATCACCCCTAAACCTTCTTTTCTCCAAAGAAAACAACCCCAAGTGCCTCAGCCTTTCCTCATAGGATCTTCCTACCATACCAGGCAACATCCTGGTAAACTTCCTCTGCACCCGTTCCAGTGCCTCCACATCCTTCCTATAGTATGGCGACCAAAACTGCACACAATATTCCAGAAGCGGCCGCACCAGAGTCTTATACAACTGCAGCATGACCTCAGGACTCCGGAACTCAATTCCTCTACCAATAAAAGCCAGTACGCCATATGCCTTCTTCACTGCACTATTTACCTGGGTGGCAACTTTCAGAGATCTGTGTACAACCTGGGTGGCAACTTTCAGAGATCTGTGTACAACCTGGGTGGCAACTTTCAGAGATCTGTGTTACTTTCACTTCCATCCAGAATCATCTTTGGAATCCTTTCCTATGCATCTCTGGAAATTTTTGGAGGCCTATAGAAAACTCCCAGCAGGGTGACCTCTCCCTTTTCTGTTTCTAATCTCAGTCCATACTACCTCAGTAGACCAGTCCTCATCAAACGTCCTTTCTGCCACTGTAATATTGTCTATGATTAAGAATGGCAAAGTTCTCCCTCTTTTACCACCTTCTCTGATCTTACTGAAATATCTAAACCCCGGAATCTGCAACAACCATTCCTGTCCCTGCTCTATCCACGTTTCCGAAATAGCCACAGCATTGAAGTCCCAGGTACCAACACATGCTGCAAGTTCGCCCACCTTATTCCAGATGCTCCTGACATTGAAGTAGACACACTTCAAACCACCTTCCTGCCTGCTGGTACACTCTTGAGACCTTGAAACCTTATTCATAACCTTTTTACTCTCAACCTCCTGTCGACCAGAGCGACAATTCAGGTTCCTATCCCACTGCTGAAATAGTTTAAACCCTCCCGAAGAGCTTTAGCAAACTTCACCCCCAGCCCAGGATATTGGTACCCCTCTGGTTCAGGTGTAGACCATCCCATTTGAAGAGGTCCCACCTAACCCAGAATGAGCCCCAATTATCCAGGTATCTGAATTCCTCCTTCCTGCACCATCCCTCTAACCACGTGTTCAACTGCTTTCTCTTCCTGTTCCTTGCCTTGCTAGCATATGGCACGGATAACAAACCAAAGATAACAACTCTTGTTTGTTCTAGCTCTAAGCTTCTACCTCGCTCCTTGAATTTCTGTCTTACATCTGCATCCTTTTTCCTACCTATGTCGTTGGTGCCTATGTGGACCATGACTTGGGCTGCTCCACCTCCTCCTTAAGGATCCTGAAAACATGATCTGAGACATCACAAACCCTGACACCTGGGAGGCAACACACTAACCGCGAGTCTCTCTCATTCCCACAGAATCTTCTATCTGTCCCCCTAACTATAGAGTTCCCAATGACTAATGTTCTCCTCCTCTCCCCCGTTCCCTTCTGAGAAAGAGGGGCAGACTCTGTGCCTGGTAAGTCATCTCCCCCAACAGTATCCAAAATGGTATACTTGTTATTGAGGGAATGGCCACAGAGGATCCCTGCACTGTCTGCCTGTTCCCTTTCCATCCCCTGACTGTAACCCATCTACCTTTATCCTAAAGCTGACACTAAAGGCAACCCTTATCTCCCACATTCTACAGGAGGAGCCCAACCATCCATTCTTACTGTTCTGAATTCCCAAACAGACTATATATAAAAAAACTAGTAACCTTACCTAACTGGTGATCAGAAACTCTTTTTTTGGTTAGAGGAGGAGGATGGGTGGGAGACGCTACCCAAGTAGTGTTTCGGGTAAAGCAACTGCCCAAATATATATCCTCACTTACTCAGCGATCCCATATCCACTCCTGCTCAGCATGCACTCCGCCTATTCACGAGGTAAACCTTTAAAGGATTAACTTACTGCATCTTCCTGGCAGCCCCCAGATCCTCGCTTTCGCTGTTCCCACTACTGCTGCAAAAAATGGAGCCTCACTGCAAGCCTCATTTCGACTTTCGGATGAATCTCAGTTTTTTTTATGATCAAGAGCCAATTTCATTAAGTTTCACAGATGGTTTCTCTTTGCAAGATCTAACAATATTTCTCACCACATTGTTCCAAGCCCACCTCATTAACTACCATCCCACATGTACAGTGTTTCTATTATTTGATGATATCCAGATTCTAGCACTCCACTATTCCAGGAAGAATTTGCCACTGCCAGCACATCACAGAATGGATCAGCATCAGTTATGCTAATGTCATCTTTAAAAGGCTATGGCACACTGGAACAAGTACTGAAGCTATACCACAAGGCTTATGACCTTTGCCCTGGACATGGCAGGTTGGGGGATATTGATTCCTTGCTTAGTGCAAGGGATCTGGAGATCAGGATGATGCAGAGAGAGATGTCACTTCCTCCAGGACCAGCTGAGGAGGGCACAACATCAGACCAGCCTAGTCTAAGGTTGTCATCTGGGTCAGCACATTCTCAGTTGTTTGGAAGGATGCCCAGTACAGAAATAAGGTCAATGATCTTCTCCAATCTGCCAAGGTAAGTGCCTCTTTGCTACCTCACATGCTCTCACCGCCTACCAATGTTCATGCTCTACCACTCTCACAATTACATGTGACATTTTCTCCACTTGGTCTCACTCAACCCAAACTCTCCCATATCACTAAACATGCATGGCCACTACACGTTTTGCTCACTTATTTTGCACAACTCACCACTTTATCCATTCTTGCACCAGCACTAATACCTGTGCTAGCCTTTTTCATCTCCCTTAACACCTTCCTTTCTCTCATTCCAAGAGAAAATTGTCCACAATAGAGAAGTAAGAGTCAACATGGATAAAGGGTTGCTTGACATTCGGCTTTTCATCCCTTTTGTGACCTTCTGTCAGTTCTATCTACTGAGATTAAAACGTAATAACAATCCTTGTTTTAGGATCTGCTACAATTGTATCAAAAGATTATATATTTTGGTATTGCAGAGCATGTCTTCTGAAGTTGAACTTCATTCATCATTGCTTTTGATCATATTTTCCTCTGGATTCTTCAGATGGTTATTGGAAGACCAGTTGCATTCAGTCTGTGGAGACCTTATTTGCATGTAATAATTTAAATGTTTATGGCCTATGTATACGGTTTGGAAATATAGACATCCAGAAAACAGAGCTTAGCATATTATCAGAGAATAAAGCAAACTCAGGAGATTTGTTGCCTTCCAGTTGAGTGTTAGAAATGTTATAATCATTTTTCTGGGTTTTATTTTGCAGAGTTTTTAATGCTTTTGGGAGATTTTTTCTGCTATACAACGTAACTCTGCTTAATGTAACTCTGAGCTACAGTATCTGAGCTACAGAAAAATGCTGTGAAATTGAAGAGTGGAAGTAAACAGTGAAAAAGTTTTATTTTTAACTGTCTTTTTTGTTTGTATTATTACTTTTTTATTGGTTAGATTGTGCGATGGCTTGGTCGGCCATATTTTAACTTGCCCCTGATCTTCTGAAAGCAAACAGTAATGAATTCTCTCCTCATTTTGCAGTGCTACATAAAGTAAGACCAGACCTGCAGTATGCTGCTTAATCTTTGTTCATTCTTAAACTTCACAGTAGCTAGATTTATTCTGATTAAGCTCTTCCAAATTTGAGCAATCTTACTGGTTCCTAATGCCTGCTAGCTCGTGTGATGTTTTCATTTGCTCATGGATGTGGGTGTCCCTCCCAAACCCCAACTCTCTTTCCAGCCCTGACCCCTCCCTTCTATTCCTCCAATTAACCCTTCCTACCAGCTGCCAACCGGATTCAGTCCTCTTATCGAATAACCAGGTTATACCCTCCACCTGTGTTCACCTATGCCTGTGTCACCACCCACCCTTCTCCCCACAAAACCCTTCCCCAGCCCTCTACTTTATCTGCAACTCCCCTTTCACCCATCCTCAATCCTGGAGAAGGATTACATGTGAAACGTTGATTTCTCCACCTTCTCATGCTGCCTGGCTTGCTGTGTTCTTCTAGCCTCCTGCTTGTCTATCTTGTTTTCAGTGAGCACCAGGAGAATGTGAGGGAGTGGGGAGTTGAAACCTCATAGTTTCAATCTCACTTGAAGTCCAGTGCATCTCCTGGGTACATAATCACTCCTAGTCGATCCTGGGCTTTAGTGAGGGAAGCCTGCTGTTCCTCTGTGTGCTTCTGGTGTGGTCCTGGGCACCAGAACTTGAGCATTCTGGGAGGGCTTGTGGCAGGCTCAGTCAGGTGTTCTCAATGTTGGCCACCATGTTCTTTGTTCCATTGCTAGTTGGGCCTTGCTTCCAGGTGTCCATAAGGTCAGGCCTGTGAGAGGTCTCTAGGCTTACAGTTTCAGACTGGAAAGGTAAATAGGTGTGTCTGATGGCTCTAGTCTCATTTCTGAGTGTTCCGAGGGTTGTTGCAGTTGGTCTGGTTGAGCCTTCTCCAGGTCAGGTCACTGTGGAGTCAGGTGTTTCCACAAATAGCTTGGGCTTATGGGAAACCAGTCGCCCCTTAGTTCCCCTAAGCTTGTTGTTCTAGCATTGCTAGCTGAGCCTCATCAGTCATAGAATCTTTGAAGCTTTAAATATTTAAAGTAGATTCAAGAGAACATTGTTAATAATTCTGATAGATTTAGAATTGAGGTTTAGAAGAGCAGAACTGTTATAATATGTGAGAATAAGATCTGCTGCAGACAGCTCACAAAATGTCACCACTCTCCGGTGCCATTTTGATAATCATAATTCCATGACAATCTAAATTCAACTGGCAAATAGTCCATATTCTCACATCTGATTCATCTGAAACAAAACTTCAATTTTACCAGAACTACTGCGGTAGTTCAGCTGATTACTGCTGCGTTGATATACTTGATGTAAGCAAACACAGACATTCCTTCAGTCAAACACAAAAGCACCTTTAAAAAGCAGTGATGTTTTTAACCATTAGGTCATCACCAGGTTTCACATGTTTTCTCTTCTTCATTAAATTCTTTTAGCTTCATTTTGGCTAACACAAGCAATATTAGTATAACATTTACAGCTGAGCCCTGCTAACAACCATGACGAGCTTTCTTCCTTCGTGTCTCTGCTAAAGTGGCATGGCAAATCAGAAGTAACATGAATCTGGTGCTTTGACTGAGTGGGATAAGTGCACGAAGTCAAAGTGAGGCAGGACAGGGATGCTAAGAGCATCCAGGTAGATTCAAAGTGAGCTAGTGCTCTGAAAGCAAGCAAAGAGCTTGGAGAGGTAGCCTGGTCCAGTCCATGAGATGGGTATGTTTCCTTGAGTGCAAAGTGTCCTGACAAGCAGTAATGAAATTTACTGCACTATAATGGTAGTTGCCCGTGCAGCATCTTGTAAGTACATCAGAGACATGCAATGAGCATTCTTAGAGGCTGGCACACATTAGATGGCAATGACCATGGATATATATAAGTGTCCATGGTGTGTGTCTTAACATATTGGTGCCTTGTAACCAACACAGAATTTCTTTTCAGCAAGCAGTGAACTGAAATTGCCATGTACCAGCTCTGACTTGCATGTCAAGAATTCTTGATATCTAGTTTATCTGTCACATTTGGTAAAAGAGGATGCTGAATGAGGCAAGTTGGCCATTAACAATGTGTTTAGCAAGCATTAATCCCCCTTAATTGGCAACTTCTCACTGCTTAGCACGAAACTTGACTCACCTTTTGTCAATTATATCTGTGCAATTGCATTTTTGATCCTTTTATGAGGAGAAATGTTTCTCCCAAACTATTCTGACCAATCCTTCATGACCAATCACCATAGAAAAGTCACAAATTCTTCAATCTTTCATCTTAACTGAAGTTTCTTGGCTTTAAAACTATTCTTGTAAATTTCTTCAATAGAGTCATATACCACAGAAGAGGACCTTTGGCCCATCAAGTCTGTGCCAACCTATCTATACTAATTTTGCATTCCATCACTTGGCCCTTACCCGTCAATGCTTTCAAGTGCTTATCCACATATTTTAAACGAGCTTTCCCACTTTACAACTCTCCAGTCAGTGCATTCCAGATTCCCACTACCACTGAGTGAAACAAGTTTTCCTCAAATCCCCTTTAAACCTTTTGCCATTCTCCTTACAATTATGCCCCCTTCATTATTGATTCTTTAACTGTGAAGAACAGGTGCTTTTTGTTCACCTTGTTCATGTTCCTCATGTTCGTATATACCTCTAGCATGTCTGCTCTCAGCCTTCTCTCCTCGAAAGAAAACAACCCAAGCCTATCCAGCCTTTTTTCATCCCTAAAATGCTAGAACCCAGATTTAACATCCTGCTGAATTTCCTGTGCATGTTTTCTAGTTCAATCACATCCTTCCTATTGTGTGGTGAGCGGAACTGCACACATTACTTCAGTTGTGGCCTAACCAAAGGCCTTACAGCTCCAACATAACTTCCCTGCTCTTATATCTATACCACAAATAACAAAGACCTTCTTAATGACACTCTTAACTTGTTCTATACCTCTAGGGATTTGTGGAAAAGCATCACACGATTCCACTGTTCCGCTACACTTCCTAAGGTCCTGCCATTCATTGAGTGCTTCCTTAGAATAGAATCCATAAAGTATGGAAGTAAGCCATTCAGCCCATCGAGTCCACACCAACTCTCTGAAAAGCAGCACCCACTACCCTATCCCTTCATCTTCCATGGCCAACCCACCCAGTCTGCACATGTTGTCTTGTTAATTCTACAAAGTACACCATTTCACACTTTTCAGGGTTAAATTCCATCTACCACGGATCTCCCCATCTGATCAATCCGTCTAAATCTTTTATTCACTTATGGGATGTGGGCATTGCATTTATTGCCCTTCCCTAGTTGCCTGTGACAAGGCAGTGGTGAGGTGCCTTCTTCATCTGCTGCAGTCTATGTGCTGTAGGTAGACCCACAATGGCATTAGGAAGAGAATTCCAGGATTTGGAAAGTGCTATCTAAGGATCTTTCTGTAACCTAAGATCTTCTTCCTTATGATTAACCACCCAGCTATTTTTTTGTGTCATCTGTAAACTTAGCTATCATCTCACTCACATTCTCATCTATACTGTTCATATTTTTCTCAAACAATAAGTGACTCAACACTTATCCCTGTGGTGTATATTGCTGGACATCAGCCTGCAGTCACACAAACAGCCTTCTACCATTAAAGTCATAGAGTCCTAGAGATGTTCAGCATGGAAATAGACCCTTCGGTCCAACTCATCCATGCCAACCAGATATCCTAAATTAATCTCCTTTCATTTGACAGCATTTGGCCCATATCTCTCCAAACACTTTCTATTCATAAAGCCATCCAGATGCCATTTAAATTTGTAATTGTACCAGCATCCACCTTTCCTCTGGCAGGTCATTCCATATATGCACCACCCTCTGCGTGAAAAAAATTACCCCTCAAGTTCCCTTTTAAATCGTTCCCATCTCACCTTAAGTCTATGCTCCCTAGTTTTTGACTCCCAAACCCGAGGGAACAGACCTTGACTGTTCACCCTATTCATGCTCTTCATGATTTTATAAACCTCTATAAGGTCACCCCTTAACCTCCGACATGCCAGAGAAAATAGCCCCAGACTATCCAGCCTCTCCCTACAACTCAAACCTTCCAAATCTGGCACCATCCTTGGAAAGCTTTTCTAAACCTTTTCAAGTTTAACAAGTTTGAAAAGTAACCACCATTTGTCTTCTACCTTCGAGCCAATTTTGTATCCAAATGGCTAGTTCTCCCTATATGCTATGTGGTCTAATCTTGTTAACCAGTCTACCACACAAAACCTTGTCAAATACCTTACTGAAGTCCAAATAGACAACGCATACTGCTCTGCCCTCATCAATCCTCTTTGTCACTTCTTCAAAGAACTCAACGAAGTTAGTGAGACACGATTTCCCATGCACAAAGCTATGTCAACTATCCCTAATCAGTCCTTGCCTTTCCAAATACATGTACATCCTGTCCCTCGGATTCCCTCCAACAACTTGCTCACCACTGATGTCAGGCTCACTGGTCTATGGATCCCTGGCTTTTCCTTATCATCTTTCTTAGATAATGGTACACTGTCAGCCAACCTCCGGTCCTCTTGCACCTCACCTGTGACTATCGATGAGACAAATATCTGAACAAGGGGCCCAACAATCACTTCGCCAGTTTCCCACAAAGTTCTAGGGTACACCTGATCAGGTCCTGGGGATTTATCCATCCTTATGCATTTTAAGATGACAAGTATCTTCTCCTTTGTAATAAAGACAATTTTCAAGATGTCACTATTTATTTCCCCAAGTACTCTATCTTCCTTTTCCATAGTAAATACTAGTTTAGTATCTCACCCATCTCATGTGGTTCCACACCGAGGTGGCCTTGTTGATCATTCTGCCCCTGGGTATCCTTTTGTCCTTAATGTATTTGTGGAAACCTTTTGAATTCTCCTTTATACTATTTGCTAAAGCTAACTTATGTCCCCATTTTGCCCGCCCGATTTCCCTCTTAAATATACTCCTACTATCCTTATACCCACCTAACGATTCACTCAATCTTGCTCTCAATACCTGACATATGCTTCCTTCTTTTTCTTACCCCAAACCTCAATTTCTCTAGTCACCTTGCATTCCCTACGTCTTCCAGCCTTGCCATTTCCCTAATAGAGTCCCTGGACTCCTAGTTATCTCATTTTTGAAGGCTTCCCACTTTCCAGCCATCCCTTTACCTACGAATATCTGCCCCAATCAACTTTTGAAAATTCTTGCCAAATACTGTACCATCAAAATTGCCCTTCCTCCAATTTAGAACTCTGACTTTTAGATCAGGTCTATCCTTTATCATAATTATTTTAAAACAAATAGAATTATGATCACTTGCCCAAAAGCGTTCCCCCCGTCTCACCTCAATCACTTACCCTGCCTAATTTCCCAAGAGTAGTCAAGTTTTGTTCCTTCTTTAGTAGGTAAATCCACACACTAAATATACTGATAGAATATCTTGGGATTCTCCCAAATTTACCTGCCATTTTTCAATATGTTCATATTCCTCCTAAAGTGTGGTCTTTTCACCATGGGAAGTAAACGATTCAAGAAAGTCCATGTCAAATTTTCCTTGCCATGGACAAGAGTGAAAAACTTGATAGTTTTCACAATAGGTATGATACCATGAGTGAAAAACTACAATTACATGGAGAGATTATAGAAACTGGCATTGTTCTCTGAATAGCAGAGCAGTTAAGGGGAGATTTAATAGCGCCAAAATTCTGAAGGGTTTTGGCCGAGTGGATGAAAAACTGCTTCAAGTGTCAGAGAAAAAGAAGATATATCTTCTATTTGTACAGATTTCCTGTCGCACTAAAGGCCAACAATCCATTTGGCATCCTAATTGTTTATTGTACCTGCATGCTAACTTATTGCATGTCATATATGAGTACACACAAGTCTCTCTGAACATCAACATTTACCAGTTTCATGCTGTTAACCAAATAATGTGTTTTTCAAGTCACAGTACTTCTCCTCCATACAAAAACTACAGGACTAGTTAGGTTATAATAATAGAATGCACCATGAACTTAATGCATTGACAGCAAATTCTGGACCAATGTACTTACACAAAAAATTTAGAAGAGATAGTTTTACTGCATGAAATACAATATTGTTATTTCTCTTATTTATCTTGCAACTGAGTTCATTTCTGATTTTACGACCTTGGTAGTTGGATTCAGACCAACAAAGATTCATTTTCGTTAGAAACTTCAAAAAATCTTTTATCATATTATTTTGACAATTTTTAACAATTGGAGTAGAATTTTGTTTCAGGTACCATCTGGAAATGATGCCCAAGTGGACCTGAAATTGTACTTATGGTTCGAGTTTCTGCTAAAATTTATTTCCATAATCAGAAACATAAATGTTCCATGAGCCATATAATCAGCCAACTTAGTACGAGTCATTAGACTCAAAACATTTACTCTGTTTTCTTCTCCACAGATGCTACCAGATGCACTGAGCTTCTACAACACTTCCTATTTCTGTTTCTGATCTCCAGCATCTGTGGTATTTTGCTTTTATAATAGTTTTTCTTCCATTTTCCACTGATAAATGTTTTTTGATGCATTTATGAGTGGTAACCATATACCATTTTATCAATGTTTCTGAAAATGGGCTTATCAGTGGGAATTAACAGTTTTAATAAAGGTGAGCAATTCCAGATGAAGGGCTTATGCTCGAAACGTCGACTCTCCTGCTCCTCAGATTCTACCTGACCTGCTGTGCTTTTCCAGCACCACGTTTTTAGCTCTGATTTCCAGCATCAGCAGTCCTCACTTTCTCATTTTGTATGGATTTCACTGATGTTCCTAATGACAAGTGAGAACTCAAACGTTAATATATTTATCACAAATCCTGCCAGTCCTGCTGTGTTTTACCAGCAATTTCTGTGTTTATGTGTTTCAGATTTCCAGCATCTACAGTTCTTTGTTTTATTTCAACAATTTACTTTCTGTACAAAACAACTTCATGGCTATTGGAAAAAGGACGCTGATTAAACCAATAAAGCATCTAATGATTAAATTTTAAAAAGTTATTTCTGGTGTGAGGAGAGAGTTGATCCCTAGGGGTGAAACCTGATTACCTTACAGGATTGTGGTAGTATAGACTTTGCAACTTAGGTGCTTAACAATTTTATTTCAGTTTAAAAGGCTTCTGGAACTTGCTTCATTTGCAAGTTTTTCATCTTTTCAATTCTATCGACATATGACCATCATCTTCTCTTGATTATGGAGCCAATTTTACCTCCTGCTGAAAATTGGGCATGTAGAATGAAATGGTGGGAAATATCTGACATATTAAATACAGAAGTATGGAGATTTTATCTGTTTGAGCTTATTTGCATGGCTTATCTCTGTCCAAAGCTATTGGAAATTACATTATTGTGTGCAGGCAGGAGTCAAAATTAATTGCAAGGGAGAGGGAATTATCAGATTGACATTGGGAAGCAAATTAATTTCCAGTTGGGTGGACAGTTAGCAAGTGTGCAGTTGGTGGAATCAGGGAGCTGATAGTTGGGTAGGCACGTATTTTTCTTGACCCATAAAAGACCTTTACAAAGAACAAAGAAAATTACATCACAGGAACAGGCCTTTCAGCCCTCCAAGTCTGCACCAATCCCTATCTTCTATCAAAACCTGTCACCTATTTTCTAAGGATCACTTTCCCTCTGCTCCCTGCCCATTCATGTATCTGTCTAGATACATCTTAAATGACACTATCGTGCCCGCCTCTACCACCTCCGCCGGCAATGTGTTCCAGGCACCCATTACCCTCTGCATAAAGAACTTTCCACGCATATCTCCCCTAAACTTCTTCCCTCTCACTTTGAACTCATGACCCTGAGTAACTGAGTCTCCCATTCTGTGATTAAGCTTCTTGCTATCCATCCTGTCTCTACCTCTCATGATTTTGTAGACCTCAATCAGGTCCACCCTCAACCTCTGTCTTTCTAATGGAAATAATCCTGATCTACTCAACCTCTCTTCATAGCTAGTGCCCTCCATATCAGGGAAAATCCTCAAAAACCTCCTCCACATCCTCTCCAAATCATCCACATCCTTTTGGTAATGTGGCGATCAGAACTGCATGCAGTATTCCAAATGTGGTCAAACCAAAGTCTTATGTGACTGTAACAGGACTTGCAAACTCTTGTACTATACCTCATTTGATGATGGAAAGCATGCCGTATGCCTTCTCAACCGCTCTATTAATCTGCTTTTCCACCTTCAGGGTACAATGGACCTGAACACCCAGATCTCTCTGTACACCAATTTTCCCCAGGACTTTTCCATTTACTGTATAGTTCGCTCTTGAATTAGATCTTTCAAAATACATCTCACATTTGCCCAAATTGAATCCATCTGGCATTTCTCTGCCCAACTCTCCAATCTATCTATATTCTGCTAAATTCTCTGATCATCCCCTTCATAATCTGCTACTCCACCAATCTTAGTGTCATCTGCAAACTTGCTATTCAGACCACCTATACCTTCCTCCAGATCATTTATATATATCACAAACAACAGTGGTCCCAGCATGGATCCCTGTGGAACACCACTGGTCACAAGTCTCAATTTTGAGAAACTCCCTTCCATTACTACTCTCTGTCTCCTGTTGCCCAGCCAATTCTCTAACCATCTAGCTAGTACACCCTGGACCCCATGCGACTTCACTTTCTCCATCAGCCTACCATAGGGAACCTTATCAAAAACCTTACTAAACTCCATGTATATGACATCTACAGCCCTTCCCTCATCAATCAACTTTGTCACTTCCTCAAAGAATTCTATTAAATTGGTAAGACGTGATCTTCCCTGCCTACCACTGATAAGTCTATTTTCTTCCAGTGGTAGGCAGGGAAGATATCTGTTAAGGCCCCAGCTCTTTCCGCTCTCACTTCCCTCAGTAACCATCCGGACCTGGGGACTTGTCCACCTTAATGTCTTTTAGAATACACAACACTCCCTCCCTCTTTATGCCGACTTGACCTAGAGTAATCAAACATCTATCCTTAACCTCAACATCTGCCATGTCCCTCTCCTTGGTGAATACCGATGCAAAGTACTCATTAAGAATCTCATCCATTTTCTCTGATTCCACACATAACTTTCATCCTTTGTCCTTGAGTGGGCCAACTCTTCCTCTAGTTATACTCTTGCTCCTTATATATGAATAAAAGGCTTTGAGATTTTCCTTAACCCTGTTTGCTAAAGATATTTCATGACCCCTTTTAGTCCTCTTAATTCCTCATTTCAGATTGGTCCTACATTCCCAATATTCTTTCAAAGCTTTGTCTGTCTTCAGTCATCTTATGTATACTTCCTTTGTCCTCTTAGCTGTCCTACAATTTCAGCTGTCATCCACGGTTCCCCAATCTTATCCCTAATTGTTACAGGAACATATCTCTCTTGCACTCTAATCAATCTCTCTTTAAAAGCCTCCCACATATCAAATGTGGATTTACCTTCAACCAGCTGCTCCCAATCGACGTTTTCCCAACCCTGCCAAATTTTAGAATGGTGGCCTTCCCCCAATTTAGCATTCTTCCTTTAGGAGCACTCTCATCTTTGTCCATGAGTATTCTAAAACTTATGGAATTGTGATCACTGTTCCCAAAGTAATCCCCTACTGAAACTACAACCAACTAGCTGGGCTCATTCCCCAACACCAGGTCCAGTATGGCCACTTCCCGAGTTGGACTATTTATATACTGCTCTAGAAAACCTTCCTGGATGCTCCTTCCAAATTCTGCTCCATCTAGACCTCTAACACTAAGTGAATCCCAGTCAATGTTTAGAAAATTAAAATCTCCTATCACCATGAACCTGTTGCAGCTACATCTTTCCATAATATGTTTACATATTTGTACCGCTATCTCACACTCGTTCTTGGGAGGTCTGCAGTACTGCCCAACATTGTTACCGTACCCTTCATATTTCTGAGCTCTGTCCATATTGCCTCACTGCTTGAGTCTGCCATGGTGCTATCCTTCAGCACAGCTGTCATATCTTCTTCGACCAGTAATGCAACTCCTCCACACATTTTACATCCCTCTGTATCCTGCCTGAATCATCAATATCCTGGGATATTTAGTTGCCAATCATGTTCGTCCCTCAACCAAGTCTCAGTAATAGCAATAACATTATACTCTCAGGTACCAACCCAAGCCCTAAGTTCATCTGCCTTACCTACTACACTTCTTGCATTAAAACAAATGCACTTCAGACCACCAGACCCTTTGCATTCATCGTCTGTTCCCAGTCTACTATTCCACTTAGACATGCTGACTTCATTATCTGGTTCCTTAGTTACTTTAGTTACTCCTTCCTTACTGTTGACTAACCTCCTCATTTGGTTCCCATCCCCCTGCCACATTAGTTTAAACCCTCCCCAACAGCGTTTGCAAAAAAACCCCCAAGGACATTGGTTCCAGTCCGGCCCAGGTGTAGACCATCCGATTTGTCATAGTTCTACCTCCTCCACAACTGGTCCCAATGTCCCAAAAATATGAACCCCTCCCTCCTACACCATCTCTCAAGCCACGCATTCATTCTGCATATTCTTTTATTTCTACTCTGACTAGCACGTGGCACTGGTAGCAATCCTGAGATTACTACCTCTGAGGTCCTACATTTTAACTTGGCTCCTCACTCCCTATATTCTGCTTATAGGACCTTATTCAGTTTTTTTATCACTGTTGCCTATATGCACCACGACAACTGGCTGTTAACCCTCCCCCTTCAGAATGTCCTGCAGCCAATCTGAGACATCCCTGACCCGTGCGCCTGGGAGGCACCATACTATTCAGAGTCTCATTTTCAACCACAGAACCACTTATCTACTCCCCTTACAATTGAATCCCCTTTGACTATAGCCCTGCCACTCTTTTTCCTGCCCTCTGTACAGCAGAGCCAGCCATGGTGCCATGAACCTGGCTACTGCTGCCTTCCCCTTGTGAGCCATGTCTCCCAACCGTATCCAAAACGGTATACCTGTTTTGGAGGAGATGACTGCAGGGGATACCAGCACTGCCTTCCTGCTCTTTCTCTGCCTTATGATCACCCATTCCCTTTCTCTGTCAGCAACCCTAATCTGCGGTGTGACCAATTCACTAAACTTCACTCGTGCTATCCACGACCACCTCAGCATCACATATGCTCCAAAGTGAATCCATCCGCAGCTCCAGAGCCATCATGCAGTCTAACAAGAGCTGCAGTTGGCACACTTCCTGCACATGAAGGAGTCAGAGACATCAGCCGACTCCCTTCCACATTGAGCAAGAGGAGCGTAACACAGTCTGGGATCTCCTGTCATTTTTAACCTTAACTTAGTCTTAACTTAGATAAATGAAAAAGGAAAGAAAAGAGAAATTTTTACTAATCACATGATAAAAATAGAAATAGAAAATCCTTACCATATCAACACACCACAGAGTCAATTTGTTTTGGGTGGAGGTGGAGGGGGGGTTGGAGACAGTACACAGGTAGTGTCTCAGGTTCAACCGCTAGCCAAATATGTCAGTTCACTTACATTTTCAGAATAAATCTCTTACTTGAGTTTTTGCCTTGACTACTGCTAATGGGCTGGAGACAGTTACAAGCCATAACTGTGCTTCTGCCCAGAGTTGTGTGCATGTTCCTATTATGTCGTTGGGATCTGACACTTCTTTTAAAATTAGATTCTCTCTCTCTCTCTCTCTCTGTCTCCTCTCGGTTGGGTGAAGTTGTATCTGAAGCCAGGTACCGTATATACTCGATAATAGTCAATCTTATGTAAAGGTTGACCCTTATTTTTGGCCAAATAATCTGAAATCTTCCATATACCTCATGTAAATGTCAACCCTAGTTCTTCACAGATAACAGATCAATGTTTATGAGTCAGTGTGCCAGCCGTCACGTCCCGCTCCAACTTTCCAGTTTGCCAGTGTTCAGCTTCACTCCCAGTCTTCCAGTCTGCTGGCTGATGGGCTCTGCTCTGGGTTTTCAAAATTACCATAATACGTTCATTTTTCTTCACTCATTTAGAGATTGCTTGGGCTTTTGCTAATGATACAGTATGAATTTTGACAGGCATGAATTTCAGCCACTCAAAAATAGCATCCATGTAATAATCAAGCTCATAAATTTAACCTTAAAAAGTAGTCAAAAACTTTGACTGTTTCTCAAGTATAAACGGTAAATGAAAATGGAGTATGAAAGGAAGGCTGGTATGTTGGCATGTTGTGGAATGTGGCTAATGCCATGTATGCTGAGGCTGCATTTCTAAAAACAGACATTGGAAATTATGGCTCTTAATGCCTCCCTTTCTATCTTCTTACTCATCACTAGAGCTTCCTCCGTCCTTTAAAAATCCTTTGTATTCGTACCTCTTAATACTACCAACCCTTTGAATATCCTAGAGTTGTTTCAACAGATACGGCTTACAGTTTGGAGTTTTAGTTGAGCATTTACAAAATGCAGACCTGTAATAAAAAGAATGCCATCTTTGCAGTAAATTGCGTTAAGAAAACAATAGTACATTAGCAATTCAAGCCTTTTCGAATCTAAGTTATTTTGCATTTTCAATATGAATTAATGAAACTCAGACAAATATTCTGAGTCAGGCTAAATCCTGACAAGTATTTGATGTCTCTTTGATGTCTCTTTTTTCATTTTAACAGGGAGTTTAATCCAACTAGCATGAGTCCTATGTTTTACATATTTGCAACACTTTTTTGATACAAACTGCATTAGAACAGCACATCACTAATCTTACTGATTTATAAGATTATCTCGGCAAGAATCAGTGGCTGCTAACACAGTCAATGATTATTCACCCTTCCGTATATCCCAGCTATGTTCTCACTTCAGTTCCAATTGGGTAAAATGATTGTTAGCTGTGCTTCACAGAAACCTGAATTTGGGGTTCATTAGAAATAGGATTTGACATGAAGAAGCCAAGGAAAATCATCAGCATTTGGAATCAGGGGAAAGATCTCTGCTGGCTGAGGTTATACCCAATACAAAGAAGGAAGGTTGTGTTTGTTGGATATCAATCATATTAGCCACTGGACATTGTGACAGGAGTTTCTCAGGACAGTATCTTTGCATCATAGAATTCCTACACGTGGAAGTAGGCCATTCAACCCATCAATTCCATATTGAACCTGTAAACAGCATCTCACCCAGACCTAATGCTGCATTTCTCATGGCTAAGCCTACACACTGTGGGCTAATTAGCATGGCCAATCTACTGCACGTGCATATCTTTGTACTGTGTTAGGAAAACCAAGCACCCAGAAGAAAGCCGTGCAGACACAGGCAGAATGTGCGACTTCACATAGTCACCCAAGGGTGGAATTTAACCCAGGTCTCTGGCACTGTGAAACAGCAATGCTAACCACTTTGCCACTGTACTGCTTTTGGGCCAACCATCCTCAGCTGCTTCATCATTTAACATCAAAGATGGGATGTTCATTGATGATTGCACAACATTCACTATCATTCTAAACACCTCAGGTACAGAAGCAGTCCTTGTTCAGGTGCAGCAAGATCTGGATAAAATTTAGGCTTGGGTTAATAGCAAGCAAATAACATTTGTGCCACACAATTTCCAGGCAATTACTTTCTTCAAGAGAGAAGCCAATTATGACCTTTTGACATTCAATGGCAATATCACTGCTGAATGCCCCACAATCAACATCATAGAGTTTAACTGTTCACAGCCATATAAATACTGTGACTGTAATAAGAGCTCAGTGGCTGCAAATTATGCAGCAAGTAACTTAGTTCCTGATTCCAGAAAGCCTGTCCATTATCTACAAGGTGTAATGGAATACTCCCCACTTGTCTGGATGAGTGCAGATCCAACAACACTTAAGAAGCTGACACCATCCAGGACAAAGCAGCCTATTTATTGGCATCCCATCTGTGACTTTCAATGATCGCACTCTTCACCACTGATGTACAGTAGCAGCAGTGCATACAATCTACAAGATACATCATAACAACTCATCAGGATCTTTAGACAGTATCTTCTAAACTTGCATTGTCTACCACTTAGAAGAAGGGCAGCAGGTACACCAGAAAACCATCAGCTGCAGTTTCCCCTCAAAGCCACACTTGGAACTGTATCACAATTCCTTTGCCATCACTGTGTCAAAATTTTGGCACTCCATAATGTTATAGTGGGTGTACCTACAACCTGAGGACTGCACTGTTTCAAGAAGGCAGATAAACATATTTTTTATCAAGAGCAATAAATGCTGGCCTAGTCAGCACCAGCCACATTAAAAAATATCGATTATGTTTTAAACTGTTGGAAAATAAGTATTTCATATTAGTAGCACTCTGCAGTACTGCTCTTAATTAACTGCCTGCTAGTTGATAAGCATAGGAACTGTTTGACTTATGCAAGATAAGTAAGTGATACATTATGCATTGAAACACGTTAGAAATACATTTAACATAAAGATATTAGTGTTTGCCATTTAGACAGCTTGTTTCTAGTTATAAATTAGAGCATGTATGCAAGAGAATAAAGCACAGTTAAGTACCTAATTGGGTTAAGTTAAACTTATCATTACTATTCAAAACCTTGGGTTATGGCTGCTAAAACATGGCAGCAAGATAAAGAGAAAAACAATTTTTAAAAATCCAATTACCATAGTACATTACTCTTCAAACTGCAGAAACCACTTATGTTAGCAGCAACTTTAAATGTGACTGCAGTGCAACACAATCCATTATTGTGTAAGCCTGTCAAAACAGAAGAAAACATGCATAAAAACCTCTCAGTTCCTGAAAGGCATAGGCCATCGTAGAAAAGTTGGAAAATTGGATGTCCAGTGAGGAGCTTCACAATGTCAAGAGCAATAAATCCCATTTTCCAACCATGATTCTTGTTGGTGAGCAGTGAGAGGCCTCCTTGTATGTATTTACATCTCATTATACTTAATTTTGCCCTATTAGAACCCATTTTTCTATTCTCCCACCTGCTGGATAGAAACAAGATGTCAAGATTCCCTTCATGGAAATGAGTGGGGGTCCTGACAACTTCAGCTTGGTACTTACTCCTCTGGACCTGCACCTTTGACACACGAAACCAACACCTAATACCTACAGACTTTGGTATCTGACAGATATCTGCCACACCACAGCATCATAGCTCATCTCTAACCCACAGTGTAGTTCTGCGCTTCAATGTTTTAACTTGCAGCGCACCGACACATAACAGCAATGTATCTGCAAGGTTGGTTTGCATTCAGGGACATGTGCACTTTGCATAGTCTGGAGCAGGGAACATCTCAGGGTTACTCATTTGTTCTCTCAGTTCTCTCATTTTGGGCCACTTTGATGTTCAAAGCATCCCTGCTTTACCTTGCCTTGCAACCGTTTGCCTCTTTGGTTGCAGCTTAAAATCTGCCAGTATGTCTGTCTTGTTTTGCTGCTTGCTGCAGACACAAAGCTGGTCACCTTGCCATCGTTGTCAGCCAATGATCTGTCAAGGAGGTGGATGTCTTGCTGTTCAGCACCGTGCCGTCAGTCCTGCAGATGCAGACTTAATTCCAGGTGGATTGTGGGAACATATGGCAGCTCAGTAATGATGGGCTAACCAGGGAGTGGCAAGAACAAAGGAACTGGAAGGTTCAGAGGGGCACTTGGTGACTAGGATGAGATTGAGACTCACTTAACATGACCTGCCTAACATTTGACTCCTAAATGCAAAGTTGGAATTGAAAAAGGTATGACCCCATGCAGACTGTCTCAGACAAGGTCACTCATCTGTTGGGCTACTCATGTTCAGAGGATCTGTTCAAGTACAGTGTGTAGAGTGGACAGCAGTCAGTTCTAGAGAATCATCACAAGCAATCTGGGGAATCATGTACTATCAGTTCAGAAGCTGCAAGGACAGGGGTCTGATCAATCTTGTTCATGGGCTGCTTGTTGAAGTTGAACAGATCTCAAAAAAAAGAAATCCAGAATGTTCATAAACAAGTAATTCATGAGAGTTCAAGCAGGACTGTGGTGGCAGTGGGGGTGCCATTGCCAAAAAAGATGTTGTAATCCAAGCTGTAGGGGAGAAACACAAGTTTTTCCAGAGGTAGGATCAAGGATGTTTGTGGGAAGGGAGAAGTTCATGCTGAATAGAAAAACATTGGTGGCATGTAGCCCAGAGGAAGGGGTGACCATGGCCACCATTTTGACCTTTACAGGGGGAGCATAGAGGAGCAGAATGGGCATCATTAAGGTGTAACGTCACGGTTCAAAGAGGAGAGGACAGTTGTGTTGAAGTTCAATGTGGTGAGTCTCCACACAGCAGGGAATGAGTGAAAATAGGCTATTGGGGTATCGTGATACAAAAGAGGGCATAGGATGAACTAGTGACCAGGTGGACCCCAGTGCTGACCACATTGAGCATGAGGTGCATTTCTTGCCAACGTTTTCTGTTCTCTATATGAGCAGGGCTACTTGAAGATGGATAGAATCAGCAAGACTTTAATAGACAAAAGTGGCAAAAGCATAAGATCCATGTTTGTTGGAAGCTAGGACACTGTCGGTATAGATATATAGAGGATGTTGTTACAAACCACAACTACATTTAATTTGCAATAATTTCATTGCTTATTTATTGTGCATACAGAATAAATATGCTTAGGATCAAATACCAGTCAAAGGCAATTTGCAACATGCTATTGATGCTTGCAAATTGAACTTGCGTATCTCAATGATGTTGAAATTAGCAGCAATGACATTTTAAAAGGCCAATGCTAGATGAAGTTAAAAATCATATGACACCAGGTTATAGTCCAACAGGTTTATTTGGAATCACTAGCCTTCGAAGCACTGCTCCTTCATCAGGTGGTTGTGAAGCAGAATCATAAGACACAGACTTTACAGCAACAGAATTGCAGTGTCGTAGAATGTAATATTAAACAAATTTTGCTCAAGTCTTTCATCTTTTAGAATGACCTTGTTAGTTCCAATTTTTTCATATGTAATTCCAGAACTTTTTTAAAGTTACATTCCCAAGATGGCTTTTAACAATAGTTGCCACCTGAGCTCAGATAATGCATTGAAGGTGTGAAGTTAGAGTCTGTCTGTGTCCAAATGTTAGGTCAGACTGATTCTATTTCTAAAGTGGGAGTTGCAAAATCTTGCATGGATTTATGTAGTTCTTGAGCAAAATAAAATGTAATCCTGCAAGTACAAATTCACCCCACAAGCTCATATGTGTATATGGGGAGTGAGTATGTGCATGTGGGTGTGTGTGTTTGGCATCATGAGTGTCTGTGAGAGAGTGTTTGTCTGTGTAATGGGGTATATGCTTGTGAAAGGGTGCATGTGTGGGTGTGACTGTGGGGGGTGTGTGTGTGAGCATATGACAGAGAGTTTGTTTATGAGACAGGTTCTGTGTGAGAGTGTGTGTATATGTGCGTGTGTGTGAGAGTGTGTAGTGTAGTGGGGTATCGTGACATGAACCCAAGGTCCCAGTTGAGACCATCCTCATGGGTACTGAACATGCCTATCAGCCTCTACTCGGTCACTTTGCATCTTGAAGTCCGCCTTGGAGAACAGTCACCCTAAGGTCCGGGGTCAAATGTCCAGACGCTGAAGTGTTCCCCAACTGGGAGGGAACACTCCTGCTTGGTGATTATTGTGCGGTGTCCTTTCATCCATTGCCGTAGACTCTACTCGCTCTCACCAATGTACCATGCCTCAGGGCACCCTTGCCTGCAGCTTATGAGATAGACAACTTTGGCAGAGTTGCATGAGTACTTGCCACGTACATGGTGGGTGTTGTCCCCACATGGGTGGTGTCCATATCAACACTCTGATGCATCTTGTGAGAGGGTGCATGGCAATTGCTATTATTCCTACATCCGAAAGCATTATCATATGTTTGGTGCCTTTGAGAATCCAGGTGTCTTTCAAGGCTATGTGCTGGGGGACAAAAGATATTCCTGCAACCATGGCTCACATTGCACACCATTCCACAACCCCTGCTAAGCACAAGTAATGCCACACGTGCGTCGACCAAGGTCGTGGTGGACCAGGGCTGCTGAAGACGTGGTTCTGCTGTCGAAGTTGTTTGAGTTTTCCCTCTGGTATAGTCAAGACAGAGTGTGCTGTGTCATCCTGATGAAGTGAAAGATGGCATGGGGCAGGATGTCACTAGGCACATGGACACACAAGATGGCCGCTGAGCCATCAATTGGCCACTTGACACATAAGATGGCTACCAGACCACAATATGGAGAGGGACAGCAGAGCAAATACAGACACAGCATGGGGCCATCAGGATACCAACACAATGCACTCACAACCTAGTTGATTAGTTTAAGGTGGATGGGGGAGAGAATACACATGAGTAATGCATACTGCCTGCCGAAGTGTCTGGGTCAAACCAACACCATTGATAGAAATGCTAACAGTTTGATATAGACCCAATACAAAGTGCTAATAGCCAGGACTGCAATTATCGTCCTTCTCAGGAAGAGCGATTAGCGCCCATTACTACAGCAGTGGACTTCCATGCAGACATTGAAACTGACAATGTCTACATTGAAACTGACAACAAACCCTGCTGAAATTAACAAAGGCTGCACTGGAACTGACAATGACTGTATCAAAACTATCAATGATTCTGCAATGATTGCCATAAGAAAATCATGTTACAAAGACAATAATCTCATCACTGACCTATTGTACCACAAGATGTATAAAAGCTTCTTGACATGTGATCTGGCTGGAGAGAAGACTCACAGCTGACCACAGTGCTGTTGGTGTCTTTCTCTCCCCAGAGCTCCGGTATTTCATTGTACAATAAACTCTGTTATTGAACCCTGACTCTGACTCCGAGACTGATGATTTTCCCCACAACAATTGGCACTGCTAGCAGGGTTCTTATTACTGATGCCCTGGTCGAAAGCCATGACCAGGAGCTGGGGTAAGAACCAATTTGTACCTGCAAATGGGAAGAGTCGGACTGGACCAAAAATACAGTTTAAAAGATATACCGATTGTAGTGTCTGATTTCCTACAGTACTGAGTTCAAAAATTTAAAGTGCATGTCTGTGGAGAATAAGTGCCTAACTGTACTAACTGTTGAAAGAACCTACTGCTTGTGGTAGTGGGCAGCACAGTGGCCCAGCAGTTAGCATTGCTGCCTCACAGCGCCAGAGACCCGGGTTCAATTCCTACCTCGGGCAACTGTCTGTAAGGAGTTTGCACGTTCTCCCTGTGTCTGCATGGGTTTCCTCCGGGTACTCTGGTTTCCTCCCACAGTCCAAAGATGTGCAGGTTAGGTGAATTGGCCATGCTAAATTGCCCATATTGTTAGGTGAAGGGGTAAATGTAGGGGAATGGGTCTGGGTGGGTTGCTCTTCTGAGGGTCGGTGTGGACTTGTTGGGCTAAAGGGCCTGTTTCCACACTGTAAGTAATCTTATGCTGAAATAGCCAGAGGACAACGTCATGCCTGTCTCAAAAGCCCTGCCTTAAACCAGTTGTTAAGAGGGGTGCCCCCCTCCCACCCCCCAACACGAAGGTTGGGATTTGAAGTGGGAATTGAGGGGTTGAGGGCAGTAGGGATTGTGAAGCACAACTGGCAAAGTCAGCTAACACTGGATTTGTTAGGGGCGAACAACGCAGAGTACAGTTGGAGTTTTAAGTTAATAGTTGGATGCTTTCTGTACTTGTAATTTCCAATATGGTGAAGAAGAGGAGCTGATCACTCTAACCTAGAGCCAAACCTCAGTGGAGCACAGGTTACCAAGGTGGGGAGCATTGTCACTGTGAATAGCTGTGTAGTAGAACAACAGAGCTTGAATAGTGGTGATGGCAGGGAGGTTGAAGAGTACCACCGGTAGAGAGCACGCTGGGCTAGAAGTAAGCTTCTGGGCCTATCGGGAGGTGTTGGGTCAGTAGAGATGGCAGGGAGGGTAGAGAATTCCCACCACTAGAGAGCACACCCTATTGAGTCAGCATTCCCAGCCGACCAGTAGGTACTGACTAGTAGTGTTGGACGAGAGGGTACAGATGTCCCACCGGTAGAGAGCACACCTTGCTAGGAGGCTGCTATGGCTGTACGGACTGTGCTAGGACAGTATTTTTGGCTAGGGGATAGAGAAGTCCCCACTGGTTAGGAACACTTTACTGTTGGTGGTATCCGGGGGCACGTGATCTGTTAAATGGAAGATCAAACTTTTAAAGTTTGCCTCCTATCACACCTTGATGTATTGCTCATTCTATTTGTTTTAGTATATATAACTATTCTAGCAGTTCAAGTGGAACCATAATTTATCATGTAAAAGATCCAGGACAACTTATAAATAATTTGATCACTACTGCTGTACAGACTGGACTTTACTATATTTATAGCGATCTGTTCAACCTTTAAGAAATAACTAATTAATGTTTTTCTTTGTTTTCGTTTTCTATTGCAATTTTATTAACAGTATTATCACAAGACAGTGTAGGTTAGTAAAAGGTATTTAGATCCTTTGCCTGAAAACCTGGTATCAGAGCTCTGATGAAGAGTCATCTAGACTTGAAATGTTAGCTTGTTCTCTGTCCATGGATGCTTTCTGACCTGCTGTGAGCCCCAGCATTTGTTGTCTTCAACATGAAATTTTAAGTTCTGTACGATCCAGCTGTTGTCAGTTGCAGAGTTCCAGTATATACCCAAGTACAGGTGCTAAGCAAATCTTTAAATCTTTAAATAAGAAACCAAGTGACTTTTTATTAATTTTAGTATAATTGCCTGTAATTGTTGTTAGTATGTTTTATAGTATCAAGTTTGAATTTGATTATAGAACAGGACTGTAGCAGTTCAAAAAGAAGGCTTATCATCACCTTCTCAACATATTTGAGGGAGGGAAAAAACATGCCACTTCCAGCAAGTCCCACACCCTGATAATAAATTAAAATTAATAGATGGCTCTTGGGATTTGCCCATTAATACATATTTTACCTTTCTGCATAGTAGAAGTATTCAATTTACATCAAAAGTACCCCTTCTCATCCAGCAACCTTCACCTTGCAAAATCTGATTTGACCTGTTAAGTTTATGCCTTTTATGCATGACATACCCAAATTAATATGGTCTACCTGCACATTTAGATAAATTGTAAACTAAGTTCATTAGTGACAATCATTAATGACCGTGTCAAATTTACATCAGAAGAGGCAGCACTTTCAAAGTACCCTTGCTGAGATTGCAATGTTCACCCTGACTTTAATTGGGCAAAAGTTAATTAACATCTGGCTCTGGAACATGGTTTATTGATCTCAGTCAAATATTCAAACCTTCATCACAATAAATAACCAACAGGACCATTTGAAATTTGTATTTTTTTATATTGGACATGGTATCAAAAAGGAATATATTTTGCAAAAAAAATTGTAGCAAATCATGAATGATACCAATTAATTTTATGCATACTTATTGCTAAAAATATACCTCACATATTATACCTTTGAGCACAGCTAAAATGTATATATGGTTTCTACAGTTCTGTTTCTAGATGTTCTCTTGCAGTTCTTTTCTCGTAAATAATCTCTTGGCTTCAAGTCAAACTCTAAGTTGTTATCTAAGTCTGACATCACTTTGCTTAGCAACCATTTACACTGTTTTTGTTTCCGTTCCCAAAACCATGACCTTTCATTAATTTTTTTTCTGCATCTTTTACACTGGGGTTCTTTGTCCCCGCATACGTGATTAAGAGTGTACCTAGCTTCTGTACCACTAATTTATTTAATCATAGCTGCCAAAGCACTACGTGCTTTCCTGTTGGAGTGGATCATTTTTACATGTATTAATTTGCTGAGTTTTCTTGATATGTTGTTTTATGTTGATTTATCTTTCAAAAAGGTCACTTAACTGATTTGTTGTTGATAATTCATTGTGAATTCTCACTAACTTTGTATGATACAATTTAAAAAAGAGGAAGCATTCTAAGTTTTAAACAGAGCTTTTTAATGATCATAGTAACTTGCTATTTAGTAACTTATGGATAACATACTCGTTCATGTGGTTCAATTACAATAAGTGCACTTTATCGATTTCTTTGGTCAATTTACCACTGAATGTACTAAATAGCATTTTGTATTTTTTCTGATGTTAACTAGAACAGTATTCTTTGAAACAAATGTTCTTTGTTCTATTTGTTATGCTTTTCTTAATTCTTAAAAAATTGCAACACTTTTGCACAGTTCAGGTTATATTAAAATTCTAGATTTTAAGTAGGAACATATTTTCTGTAAGGAAGATATTAAAAGAATCTCTGACAGGTAAAGCAGCTGAGTTTACAGCTTGGATTAATACATATAATTGTGATGTTGTAGCTATTACCAAGACTTAGTTGAGAGATGAACAAGACTGGCCTGGGATTTAAATGTTTCAGGCATGATAGAGAAGGGTGTAAAAGAAGTGGGGAGATGCTTTATTGTTTAGGAAACATATCACAGGTGTACTGAGGGAGGGTACTTTGGAGGGCTCAGTCAGCATGGCCATATGGGTGGAGTTTAGGAACAGGAAGTATGAAATCACTTTGATGGGATTATACAGCAGGCATCCTAACAGCAGGTGATAGAGGAACAAATATGGGGACAGATTTTGGAAAAAGGTTAAAACAACAGGGTTGTTATGGTGGGAGATCTTAACTTCCCGTATATTGACTGGGACTTGCTTAATGCCAGGGACTTGGATGGGAGGGCAAAGGTGGCAAGTTTGTTAGATGTGACCAGGATGGTCTTTTAAAACCATAAAAAATAGTCTAACTAGGGAAAGGGTTAAACTCGGCCCGGTATTGGGGAAAGACCCCAGCCAGGTGATCAGGGTTTCAGTGGGGGAGCATTTCAGGAAAATTCTACCAGTTTGATGATGTATCTTGTAAGTACTGAGTTTTACAAGTTGTGCATTAAATTCTGAAGTTCAGTTGTTTATTTTCTTCCTTGAATTCTGTTGAACTGCTCTTGAGATAATTGCTTTTCTGACCTTATCTGTTCTTTTAGGTTAATTTTTCTACCTCTTTCCCTAAGCATGCTGGCCAAATATTAAGAAGCTTGGTTATTATGATCAGGAAGTATAAGAGATTCCTACTGAGCAATTGGCTCATTGTCATTGCTCTCAATTACGTGCATGCTGGGTGGGCCTTAAACTTTGAAGCTAGTATCCAGAACACAGGAAGCAGCAACATAGGCAGCATTACTGGTTTGCCAACTTTACATTGATTGAAAACACAATTGAGCAGCTGTTATTCAAATCTCCTTATTCTGATGAATACATTCGAACTGTTGAAAAACTGTATGGCTATCACCAGAACATCTTTTAGCACAGCAGAGTAGCCTTGTTTTGCAGAGGTTACTTAAAAGCAGCAGCAGGTTGGAATAGAACAACTTGACATCTAATAATGAGGCAAATAAGAGGAAGCAGATTTTCTATTTATTGTTTTCCAATGTAGATCAGCAGTTTAAAGTTAGGAGAAAGCATTTAGAGAGGCACAAAGAAAATGACCTCGTCAAGAGTTCAGGCTGTCTTTGTGATATAGGTAAAAACAATGACTGCAGATGCTGGAAACCAGAGTCTGGATTAGAGTGGTGCTGGAAAAGCACAGCAGTTCAGGCAGTCTTTGTGACATGACAGTTAATGCTACTGCTGGCACTTCATGGTATCTGCCATCTCATAGAGTCATAGAGATGTACAGCACGGTAACAGACCCTTCGGTCCAACTCGTCCATGCTGACCAGATATCCCAACAGAATCTAGTCCCACCTGCCAGCATCCGGCCCATATCCCTCCAAACCCTTCCTTTTCATATACCCATCCAGGTGCCTTCTAAATGTTGCAATTGTATTAGCCTCCACCACTTCCTCTGGCAGCTCATTCCATACATGTACCACCCTCTGCATGAAAAGGTTGCCCCTTAGGTTTCTTTTATATCTTGCCCCCCTCACCTTAAACCTATGCCCTCTAGTTCTGGACAACCCCACTCCAGAGAAAAGATTTTGTCTATTTATACTATGCATGCCCCTCATAATTTTGTAAACCTCAATAAGGTCACCCCTCAGCCTCCGATGCTCCAGGGAAAACAGCCCCGACCTATTCAACCCCTCCCGAGAGCTCAAATCCTCCAACTCCTCCATCATCCTTGTAAATCTTTTCTGAGCTCTTATAAGTTTCACAACATCTTTCCGATAGGAAGGAGACCAGAATTGCACACAATATTCCAACAGTGGCCTAACCAATGTCCAGTACACCCGCAGCATGACCTCCCAACTCCTGTATTCAATACTCTAACCAATAAAGGAAAGCATACCAAACACTGCCTTCACTATCCTATCTTGCTTTTTTTTATAGATATTTTTATTAGAAATTTAACATTTTTACAAGTTTACAAAAATAAACAAAACTCTCAAGTACAAACATTGATATACAATTAAATCTTAAATATATAATAACCAAAATTTAACAAAAGAAAAATACCAAGAGAAAAAAACAAAACTCAACTAACTACTAATCTAACCTACAACTAACCAGAGTGTATATTTAAGTCTCTTACATTATTCAAATAAGAGAAAAAGAAAAAAAAAGAACGGATAACATAGAAATTGGGTAGTGAGATACATGCTCGGAATGTGTTAACATCAATGTAACAAAATCCGTATTCGTGCGGGATTCCTCTCCCAAGGGGCCCCGGACCAGCCAGGTTCGTAATCTCAATTAAATAAAAGCCCTTGTTAGGATGGCCAAAATATCTGTATTCATATAATTCAAGAAGGGCTGCCATATTTTATAAAATAATCCGGTCTTTCGGTGCACCATATTTGTAAGGAAGTCAAGGGGAATACATTCCATAATTAATCTGTGCCAATTTGAAAGTCCAGGGGACAACTCCACTTTCAAGGAGCTATGAACCTGCACTCCAAGGTCTCTTTATTCAGTATCACTCCCTAGGACCTTACCATTAAGTGTCTAAGTCCTCCTAAGATTTGCTTTTGCAAAATGCACCACCTCACGTTTATCTAAATGAAATTCCATCTGCCACTTCTCAGCTCATTGGCCCATCTGATCAAGATCCTGTTGTGATCTGAGGTAACTTTCTTTGCTGTCCACTACACCTCCAATCTTGATGTCATCTGCAAACGTACTCACTATACCTCTGATGCACACGTCCAAATCATTTATATAAATATCTGTGCCAGCATGTGGCACGGGGGAAGAGTTATTTGGGTAAGGTTCACTACCACCAATCTTTCTTTGTCTATATTGTGTTTAGATTCTATCGAACTATCAGTGGTGGGGGGTAAACCACTAGTAGGTCTAATCAGGAGAGACACAATTTTTACTTAATATTATGGAAGATTGCATATTTGCAGTAAGTACAGTTTGCTTTACCAGTCAAGGTATTCTCCGCAACTGTATTGAATCCAAGTAATACCCCAGAATGTTGATAGTGTGAATTTCAGTGATGGTAATATGTTGATTGTCAAGGAGTGATGGTTGGATTCTCTCTGTTGGAGAGGTGAAAGGTGATGGCCTAGTGGTATTATCATGTTAATCAGAAGACCCAGCTAATGTCCTGGGGACCTGGATTTGAAACCTGTCATAGCAGTTGGTGGAATTTCAATTCAATAAATATCTGGAATTGAGATATTGATGATGACCATGAAACCATTGTTGGTTGTTGGGAAAAAACCCATCTGGTTCACTCATGCTCTTTAAGAAAGGAAATCTGCTATCCTGGTCTGACCTACATGTGACTCCAGACCCACAGCAATGTGGTTGACTCTTAATTGCCCTCTGGGAAATTAGGGAAAGGCAATAAATGCTGGCCTAGCTAGTGATGCCCACATCCCATGCATGAATAAAAAGGAAAGATGGCCATTGCTGTGTACTGTGTATTTTACTTGCTACTTATCAGCCCAAATGGAATGCTGAATGTTGTGCTTGTCTTATTGTATATGAATACAAACTGATGCAGTAGCTGAGGAGTTTAAAATGGTGCTGAACTTTGTGCAATCATGAGTGAACATTCCCACTTCTGACCTTATGATGGAGGGACGATCATTGATGAAAAGGCTGAAGGTATTTGCTCCTAGGACATTTCTCATAGTGATGTCCAGAAAATGACATGTTTGAACTCCAACAGCTGTAACCATCATCCTTTGTACCAGGTATGACTTCAACCTGTGCAAAATTTTCCCTTGATTCAATTACTTACAGTGCAGAAACAGGCCCTTCGGCCCAACAAGTCCACACCGCCCCGCCGAAGCGCAACCCACCCATACCCCTACATCTGCCCCTTACCTAACACTACGGACAATTGAGCATGGCCAATTCACCTGCCCTGCACATCTTTGGACTGTGGGAGGAAACCGGAGCACCCGGAGGAAACCCATGCAGACACGGGGAGAATGTGCAAACTCCACACAGTCAGTCGCCTGAGACGGGAATTGAACCCGGGTCTCTGGTGCTGTGAGGCAGCAGTGCTAACCACTGTGCCACCCAAAGTGATTTGGGTTACTTTTAATTTGGGCATGTTGATGCCATACTTGCCCAAATACCATCTTGATGTCACTTTCACCTGACTACTGGAGCAAGACTATCAATAGGTGGGGAGTTGAGAGGCACATGCAGAACACAGACTGAGGATGTTAATTGCTAAGCAAATGGTATTGAGCAAGTTAGACAAAAGAGAGAAAATGGAGATGATCTATTTGGATTTCCAGTCGTCCTTTGACAAGATGCCACACAGGAGACTGATAAATAAGATAAGAGCCCATGGTTTTAGGGGCAAGATACTGGCATGGATAGAGGATTGGCTGTTTGGCAGAAAGCAGAAGGTAGGGATAAAGGGGTCTTTTCAGGATGACAATCAGTGACTAGTGGAGTTCTGCAGGGGTTAACGTTGGGACCATAAATAATCATATTAACAATCTAGACAGAGGAACAGTGGCCATTGTTGCTCAGTTGAAACAAAGAGGACAGGTAGTATTGATGTAGTGGGGAAGCTGTAGAAGGACTTGGACATGCTAGGCAAGTGGGCAAAGAAGTAGCAGAGAGAATACAATGTGGCAAACTGTGATGTTATACATTTTGGTAGGAAGAACAGAGGTGTAAGCTATTTTCAAAGTGGGGAATGGCTTCAGAAATCTGATGCACAAAGGGACTTGGGAGTTTTAGTCAGCATTCTCCTTAAAATTAACATGCAGATTCAGTGGCAGTTCAGGAAGCAAATGTAATTTTGACATTCATTTCAAGAGGGCCAGCAAACAAGAACAAGGTAAGGCTGTACAAGGCTCTGGTCAGATCGTGTTTGGAATATTGTAAGCAGGCTCTGTATCTAAGGAAGGATCACTGTCATTAGAAGGACCCAGAGAAGGTTTATAAGACTGATCCCTGGAATGAAGGTCTTGTCATACAACGATTAATTGGGGAATCTGGGTCTCTGTTCGATGGAATTTAAAAGGATAAGGAGGGATCTGATTGAAACTTACTCGATACTGAGAGGCCTCATTGGAGAGGATGTGAAAAAGATATTTCAATGAGTAGGAGAACTAGGACCTATGGGCACAGACTCAGAGTGAAGGACTTACCCTTTAGAACTAAGATAAGGAGGAATTTCTTCAGCCAAAGCAGGGTGAAGCTATGGAACATTTTGCCAAAAAAGCTATGGAGGCCAAATTATTGAGTGTACTTAAAGTGGAGATTGATAGGTTCTTAATTAAGATTACAGGAAGAAGGGGGAGAATAAGGCTGAGAAACATATCAACTGTGATTGAATGGTAGTGCAGGTCTGATGGGCTAAATGGCCTAATTCTGCTCCAATATCTTATAGTCTTATGGCCTAAGTACCACTTAATAACATTATCAATGGCCCAATGGATCACTTTGCTGATGATCAAGAGTGGATGATAATTGACCAGGTTGGTTTAGTCCTGCTTTTTATAGACAGGACATACTCGGGTGATTTTTCACACGTCCAGGTGGCAGCCAGTATTTGAGCCGATTTTGGAGTAACAGTTGTCAGTACTTTTGCTGGATTGTGGTCATGTTGCATAGTCTTTACAACATCCAATGCCTTCATCCATTGCTTCATAAGATGTGGAGTGAAACAAATCTGCTGAACAGTGGCATCTACAATTCCTGAGACTTCCAGAGGAAGCAAAAAAATGGATCATCCAACTGAGGACTTCTGCCTGAAAATGGAGGCAAATTCATCAGCCTTGTCTTTTGCATTGTTAAGTTGAGCTTCCCTATCATTGAGGAGAAGGACTTTTGTGGAGTTCTCTTCTTCTGTTAGTTGATTTATTATCCACCACCAGACAAGACTGAATATGACAGAATTACAGAGCTTACACTGGATCTGATGGTTGTGGAATCACTCAATTCAATCGCATGCTGCTTCTGCTGTTTGTAACTTAACCAATCAATGCTTCATTTTTAAATATGCATGGTGTTGCTCCTGGCATGCTATCCTATCATGCTCACTGAACCAGCATTGATCTTTATGCTTGATGCTTGTGGTAGAAGTGGGAGATTTGCTGGGTTAATAGGCTAAAGATGGCGTTTGAATACAATTCTGGTGCTGCTGTTGACAGCCTACCGTACCTATGGATACCAAGTTATGAGTTGTTAGATCTGCTTGAGGTCTGTCCCATTAAGCACACGGTCTGGAATGAATGATAAGCATTCCCAAGGCTGCTCCCGTGATGGTATATCATTTTTTTTAGATTAGATTACTTACAGTGTGGAAACAGGCCCTTCGGCCCAACAAGTCCACACCGCCCCGCCGAAGCGTAACCCACCCATACCCCTACATCTACATCTACATCTACATCTACATCTACCCCTTACCTAACACTACGGGCAATTTAGCATGGCCAATTCACCTGACCTGCACATCTTTGGACTGTGGGAGGAAACCGGAGCACCCGGAGGAAACCCACGCAGACACGGGGAGAACGTGCAAACTCCACACAGTCAGTCGCCTGAGGCGGGAATTGAACCCGGGTCTCAGGCGATGTGAGGCAGCAGTGCTAACCACTGTGCCACCGTGCCGCCCAAAATCATGGTGCGACCTCCTCTGATGGGTCTATCTTGTTCTTGTGGCAGGATATACTCAGGGTGATTGGGGTATCTGGATGTTTGTAAGTATTATTTATAAAGTATGATTATGTCCATGGGTCAGCTTTCCTAATTTTGGCACACGCCCCTGGAAGTTAGTCAGGAGACCTTTGCAGGATAAACAGGGGTTGTATTTGTCGTTGTCATTTCTGATACCAAAGCTGATCCTGGGATGTTCATTTTTTGCTTTAAACTTTGTACTGAATTTATGCAATTGATTGGTTTGCTTGGGAATGTCAGGAAGAAATTTAGAGTCAACCACATTGTAGTAGGACTGGAATCATAGAGAATCATAGAGATGTACAGCATGGAAACAGACCCTTCGGTCCAACTCGTCCATGCCAACTAGATATCCCAACCCAATCTAGTCCCATCTGCCAGCCTCCAGCCCATATCCCTCCAAACCCTTCCTATTCATATACCCATCCAAATGTCTCTTAAATGTTGCAATTGTACCAGCCTCCACCACTTCTTCTGGCAGCTCATTCCATACACATACCACCCTCTGTGTGAAAAAGTTGCCCCTTTTGTCTCTTTTATATCTTTCCCCTCTCACCCTAAACCTATGCCCTCTAGTTATGGACTTCTAGACCCCAGGGAAAAGACTTTGCCTATTTACCCGATCCATGCTCCTCATAATTTTTTTAACCTTCAACACTCCAGGGTTTATACTAGTATGGCAGGGGTGTAGGAACCTGAGCTGTATACCGGAGGTGAGATTTGATACAGATGAGGCAATAGCAAGAGGTAGACCAGCTAGTGGGAAGGATTTTCCTGGGAAGGAACCAAAGGATCAGTTAAAGTGTGTTTGCATTAACGCAAGGAGTATCAGGAATAAGTGATGAACTTGAAGCATGGATCAGTACCCGGTGCTATAATGTGGCCATAACAGAGACATGGAATGGACAGAGATAGAGGAAGCTGATGTGCTGAAAATTTTGTCAAACATTAAGATTGACAAGTCGCCAGGCCCGTACCAGATTTGTCTTCGGCTGCTTTGGGAAATGAGAAATGCAATTGCTTCACCACTTGCGAAGATCTTTGTATCCTCGTTCTCCACTGGAGTCGTACGTGAGGAGTGGAGAGAGGCAAATGTAATTCCTCTCTTCAAGAACAGAAATAAGGAAATCCCTGGCAATTACAGACCAGTAAGTATCACCTCTGTCATCTGCAAGGTGTTAGAAAGGATTCTGAGGGATAGGATTTATGACCAGCTGGAAGAATGCAGTCAACACAGCTCTGTGAGGGGCAGGTCATACCTCACAAATCTTATCGAGTTCTTTGAGGATATGACTAGAAACGTTGATGAGGGTTGAACTGTGGATGTGGTGTATATGGACTTCAGCAAGGCATTTGATAAGGTTCCCCATGGTAGGCTCATTCAGAAGATCAGGAGGAATGGGATTCAGGGGAACTTAGCTGTCTGGATACAGAATTGGCTGGCCAACAGAAGACAGCGAGTGGTAGTAGAAGGAAGATATTCTGCCTGGAAGTCTGTGGTGAGTGGTGTTCCACAGGGCTCTGTCCCTGGGCCTCTACTGTTTGTAATTTTTATTAATGACTTGGATGAGGGGATTGAAGGATGGGTCAGCAAGTTTGCAGATGACACAAAAGTGGGAGGTGTCGTTGACAGTATAGGGGGCTGTTGTAGGCTGCAGCGGGACATTGACAGGATGCAGAGATGGGCTGAGAGGTGGCAGATGGAGTTCAACCTGGATAAATGTGAGGTGATGCATTTTGAAAGGTCAAACTTGAAAGCTGAGTACAGGATTAAGGATAGGATTCTTGGCAGTGTGGAGGAACAGAAGGATCTTGGTGTCCGGGTACATAGATCCCTTAAAATGGCCACCCAAGTGGACAGGGTTGTTAAGAAAGCATATGGTGTTTTGGCTTTCATTAACAGGAGGACTGAGTTTAAGAATCGTGAGATCTTGTTGCAGCTCTATAAAACTTTGATTAGACCGCACTTGGAATACTGCATCCAGTTCTGGTCGCGCTATTATAGGAAAGATGTGGATGCTTTGGAGAGGGTTCAGAGGAGGTTTACCAGGATGCTGCCTGGACTGGAGGGCTTACCTTATGAGGAGAGGTTGACTGAGCTCGGACTTTTTTCTTTGGAGAAAAGGAGGAGGAGAGGGGACCTAATTGAGGTATACAAGGTAATGAGATGCATAGATAGAGTTGATAGCCAGAGACTATTTCCCAGGGCAGAAATGACTAACACGAGGGGTCATAGTTTTAAGCTGGTTGGAGGAAAGTATAGAGGGGATGTCAGAGGTGGGTTGTTTACACAGAGTTGTGAGAGCATGGAATGCGTTGCCAGCAGCAGTTGTGGAAGCAAGTTCATTGGGGACATTTAAGAGACTACTGGACATGCATATGGTCACAGAAATTTGAAGGTGCATACATGAGGATCAGTGGTCGGCATAACATTGTGGGCTGAAGGGCCTGTTCTGTGCTGTACTGTTCTATGTTCTATGTTCTAAAACAGCCCCAGCCTGTTCAGCTTCTCCCTATAGCTCAAATCCTCCAACCCTGGCAACATCCTTGTAAATCTTTTCTGAACCCGTTCAAGTTTTGCAACATCATTCCGATAGGAAGGAGACCAGAATTGCATGCAATATTCCAACAGTGGCCTAACCAATGTCCTGTACAGCCGCAACATCACCTCCCAACTCCTGTACTCAATAATCTGACCAATAGAGGAAAGCATACCAAACGCCTTCTTCACTATCCTATCTACCTGCGACTCCACTTTCAAGGAGCTATGAGCCTGCACTCCAAGGTCTCTTTGTTCAGTAACACTCCCTAGGACCTTACCATTAAGTGTATAAGTCCTGCTAAGATTTGCTTTCCCAAAATGTAGCACCTCGCATTTATCTGAATTAAACCCCATCTGCCAATTCTCAGCCCATTGGCCCATCTGGTCAATGTAATCTGACGTAACGTTCACTACACCTCCAATTTTGGTGTCATCTGCAAACTTACTAACTGTACCTCTTATGCTCACATCCAAATCATTTATGTAAATGACAAGAAGTAGAGGACCCAGCACCGATCCTTGTGGCACTCCACTGGTCATAGGCCTCCAGTCTGAAAAACAACCCTCCACCACCACCCTTTGAGCCAGTTCTGTATCCAAATGGCTAGTTCTCCCTGTATTCTATAAGATCTATCCTTGCTAATCAGTCTCCCATGGGGAACTTTGTCGAATGCCTTATTGAAGTCCATATAGATCACATCTACCGCTCTGCCTTCATCAGTCCTCTTTGTTACTTCCTCAAAAGACTCAATCAAGTTTGTGACACATGATTTCCCATGCACAAAGCCATGTTGACTATCCCTCATCAGTCCTTGCCTTTCCAAATACATATACATCCTGTCCCTCAGGGTTCCCTCCAACAACTTGCCCAACACCGACGTCAGGCTCACTGGTTTGTAGTTCCCTGGCTTGTCCTTACCACCCTTCTTAAACAGTGGCACCATGTTAGCCAACCTCCAGTCTTCTGGCACCTCACCTGTGACTATCGATGATACAAATATCTCAGCAAGAGGCCCAGCAATTCTTCTCTAGCTTCCCACAGAGTTCTCGGGTACACCTGATCAGGTCCTGAGGATTTATCCACTTTACCCATTTCAAGATATCCAGCACTTTCTCTTCTGTAATATGGACATTTTGCAAGATGTCACCATCTATTTCCCTACAGTCTATATCTTCCATATCCTTTTCCACAGTATATACTGATGCAAAACACTCATTTAGTATCTCCCCCATTTTCTGCGGCTCCACACAAAGGTCGCCTTGCTGATCTTTGAGGGGCCCTATTCTTTCCCTTTACTCATTAGTCAGCCAGCATTCCCTATACCTACCAGCCTTTCCTTTCACCCCAACAGGAATGTACTTTCTCTGGATTCTCATTATCTCATTTCTGAAGGCTTCCCATTTTCCAGCCGTTCTTTTACCTGTGAACATCTGCCCCCAATCAGCTTTCGAAAGTTCTTGCTTAATACCATCAAAATTGGCCTTTCTCCAATTTAGAACTTCAACTTTTAGATCTGGTCTGTCCCTTTCCATCATTATTTTAAATCCAGTAGATTTGGGGTCGCTGGCCCCAAAGTGCTCACCCACTGACATCTCAGTCACCTGCCCTACCTTATTTCCCAAGAGTAGGTCAAGTTTTGCAGCTTCTCTAGTAGGTACGTTCACATACTGAATCAGAAAATTGTCTTGTACACACTTAACAAATTCCTCTCCATCTCCCCCAGTTTCTGTGGCTCCACACAAAGGCCGCCTTGCTGATCTTTGAGGGGCCCTATTCTCTCCCTAGTTACCCTTTTGTCCTTAATATATTTATAAAACCCTTTGAATTCTCCTTAATTCTATTTGCCAAAGCTATCTCATGTCGTCGTCCTGATTTCCGTCTTAAGTATACTTCTACTTTCTTTATACTCTTCTAAGGATTTACTTGATCAATCCTGTCTGTATCTGACATATGCTTCCTTCTTTTTCTTAACCAAACCCTCAATTTCTTTAGTCATCCAGCATTCCAGCCTTCCCTTTCACCCTGACAGGAATATTTCTCTGGATTCTTGTTATCTCATTTCTGAAGGCTTCCCATTTTCCAGCCATCCCTTTCCCTGCGAACATCTTCCACCAATCAGCTTTCGAAAGTTCTTGCCTAATGCAAGAATAGGTCAAGTTTTGCACCTTCTCTAGTAGGTACATCCACATACTGAATCAGAAAATTGTCTTGTACACACTTAACAAATTCCTCTCCATCTAAACCTTTAACACTATGGCAGTCCCAGTCGATGTTTGGAAAGTTAAAATCACCTACCATAACTACCCTATTATTCTTACAGATAACTGAGATCTCCTTACAAGTTTGTTTCTCAATTTCCCTCTGACTATTGGGGCGTCTATAATACAATCCAAATAAGGTGATCACCCCTTTCTTATTTCTCAGTTCCACCCAATAACTTCCCTGGATGTATTTCTGGGAATATCCTCCCTCAGCACAGCTGTAATGATATCCCTTATCAAAAATGCCACTCGCCCTCCTCTCTTGCCTCCCTTTCTATCCTTCCTGTAGCATTTGTATCCTGGAACATTAAGCTGCCAGTCCTGCCCATCCCTGAGCCATATTTCTGTAATTGCTATGATATCCCAGTCCCATGTTCCTAACCATGCCCTGAGTTCATCTGCCTTCCCTGTTAGGCCCCTTGCATTGAAATAAATGCAGTTTAATTTATTAGTCCTACCGTGTCCCTGCCTGCCCTGACCGTTTGACTCGCTTCTGTTCCCAACTGTACCAGTCTCAGATTCATCTATGTAGATTTCATGCCCTAATTTATATTTTATAAATTTGGCCTTCCCTTTGCTTTGGTATTTTCTGCAAATTGTCCTGATGAGTGCAAGACAAAAACCTTCCAAATGTGCAAAATGAGTCTCCTTTTTTTCAGCAATATGCAAGTTATCTATATGCAGAAGCTCTGTAGAATTATTACAATTTTGAAGTCTGTGTGTTCTTGTGGGTTATTCACTGGATGCATCATCGTAGACAATAACAGAAAATGCATCAGTTTGCTGAAGACTTTATAATGAAATCAACAGCACCAAAGTTGGTTATAACCTTGTTTTGTTTGTTAACATAATGGGAGATATCAAATTGCACCTCATTTCACATAGAATTCAGAGTCCCAACAGTGCAAAAAGAGGCCATTCAGCCCACTGAGTCTGCACTGACCCTCCAAAAAGCATTCCACCCAGACCCAGCTCCTTACCTCTCCCTGTAACCCTGCATTTACCATGGCCAATTCAATTAACCCACACAACTTTGGATTATGGGAGGAAACTGGAGCACTAGGTGGAAACTCATCAGACATAGGCAGATTGTACAGACTCTGCACAGGTAATCACTTAAGGCTGGAATCAAATTTGGTCCATGGTACTTTGAGGCAGCAGTGTTAATCAGATGAGAAATTGTGGTTGCCTGTTTTTCATGACTCTTTATATTTCAAAATTATACTTTATCCCTAAAAATTATCTGTTAGTACATACAAAGATTCTGCATCATATAGTTTTTGCAGAGAAAAAAAACAAACAAAACACCAGAATTTTGATATTTCTCAGAACTTCTCTATAATTGCAAAAAAGAAGGCATTTCTTACTTATGCAGGTAACTATTTATGTTCATTTTAATGCACCAAGGGGGTCAAGTAACTAAATGGACCCTTGCTATACTTCGGCTAAAAGATCTTTCACAGTGGTCTTTCCCCATTGCACCTTGGGACAGCTGCCATCAGTTTTAGTGTGTCCCTCAGTTGGACAGTACTCCTGGACAGCTGCTCGTTGGATGCTGCCTGAACTGCTGTGCTCTTCCAGCACCACTAATCCAGTATTTGATTTTCAGCATCTGCAGTCATTGTTTTTACATTGCAATGTGCCAGTCTGCAATACTTGGTTGAGGTCAACTCTTTGCACTGGAAGACTAACAACTTTCTGGCAGGTCAAACAGCATATTTTACCAAATTGATGGTCTTCCAGCCATGGTCAATGTTTGTCTCAGCGTATATCCCGGGGAACAGGCCATAAAGTACCGAATCCTGCATTACAGAGCTGCTTGAAATGAACCTCAACAATAACCACTGAATCTCTCTCCAGACCTTCTTTGCAAAGCATATTCCAGAAGGAGCTTTGTCAGTCTCTTCACCAGCATAGCCACTTTGAAGGCAGTATGTGGTGATGTACTGAGACCGGGCATACATGAAGGATCTGACAGGCAGACTTTGACAGTTTGCTCAGGGAACTGCACGACAGGATCATCCATCTACTTTTCTCGTAGAGTCTTGAGGACACCATGTGTGACTTGTGGCCAAATGTGTTTTTCTTTGCAAATTTTTCCACAAGAGACAGGCGATACAGAATGAGTCACCTACTTAGAGTGTTCTTCGGCAACAAGGACAGATCCAACCTTCGCAACACAGAGGACAAGTAGAACCTCAGTACGCCATGACACTTGGTGTTTGTGTACTGAGATTCTACACACATCTTAATGCAGACACTCACAATGGTTTTCCCTCCTTATCCAGCGCTCTGAACACCCATCCCTATGGACACAGTCTATCTCTGGTCTCCAGATGAAATGGAAGATGGGTCAGGTGATTGCAGTGGTGCCAATTCAGAGAACAGGTCAGATCTGTGCCACATACAACATCATCATGTTATCTCATGCCTGATGACCAAGTTTTTACCCACAATAGAGAGGGAGTAGTATACCCTTCAACCTAGTTTCTGCCTCATCTTGGTGATAAATCCCTCCAAAGTTTGGCACATTCTCTAGTCCCTCCTAACCTTACTCCCAGAATCTTCAGGTAATCTGGCCCAAAGATGAAAGGGATAAAGTGGCACATTTTCCAAAGAATATGGCCTCACTCATGCCTCGATTTACCTTAGGTTCCAATGCCAGTTTGAACTCGTCACAGATGCTCATGCCTGTGAACACTGACAGCAGATCAAGGCAGACAACAGTGTATTCATTTACATGGAGGCTTTGACCTGCAGACATCCACTACCTGGAATAGTTACACCTCTCAGACTTACTCCTACCTGATGGACTTGGCAAAAGGTTCTATAAAACACCCAAGGCAGAAGAATGTGGACAACCCTGCCTGACTCCTGACCTAATCAGAAAACTTACAATTTCCTTTCCATTATTTGAGATTGGCTAACAAATAGAGCAGTCTGATCCAGTTGCAGACTCTGTTCCCAAAGCCCATTTTGGAGAGCACATCCCACTTGTAGGTCTGCAATATCCTGTCAAAGGCCTTCTCCTGGTCCAGGCTGAAGAGGTAGTTGCCCACCCCACTGATCAGTCCATAGGCAATTGTATCCCTGAGGAGTGCAAGGGCTCTCGGCGATCTTCCGGTCTGGTACAGATCTGCTTTTTTTGGGAGTGAATCACCAGTCCCAGAGCAGACCTGACCCAGTTGGTGACAACTTTGGACAGGATTTTATAATCTGCATTCATCAATGAGACTGGTTGCCAATTTCTGATTTCCTTTTTCTCTCCCTTCCGTTTGTAGATGAGGGTGATGATGCCCTTCCTCATGGAGTTGCATATGCTACCAACCAAGAAACATACTGTGGTACACCTCCAACAGCTCTTGGCCAATCAAGTCTCTAGCTGAATACAACTCAGCCAGTAAGCTGTCACTTCCAGGAGTTTTACTTTTCTCCAAGGATTGACAGGCATTAGGCATCTCAACCAGATAAAGACTGACCCAGCCCTCTTGTGTACTGTCCTCTATGATCTTTGTAATAGGAAAAGAATGACTGAGAGACTGTGCTGTCTGTGGTCTTTGAGACAAACAGTCTGGCATACAAGCATTTGCTGATCCTCAGGATGGTAGACTGAGATGACATTACCCCGTTTCTCTCTCACCTTCTGAATATCTTTGAGGATGAAGGGGGGTTTCACAGTTTCCAACCTTTGAGGAACTCAATGTGTTTTGGGGTCAACAGTTTCAATTTCAGCTTCCACATTCCCTTGTTGTCCTTCAGTTGACAGGTAGTCAGCAAGAAGCAATGGTCAGAGAAAAACATGGGTTGATATTGGTGGATCTGACCAAGAACGTTCAGGACGCAAATAGGAAATCTATCCTGGAACAGATTTTGGTACAGTTGAAATCACTGGCCAGAATGACCAGTCTTGATGTTGCCAGCAATACTGGGATAGCCAGAAACTCTGAAATGAAATAATGTTATTGCTGCCTTTGCAAGGTGAACTTCTGAAAGTGACATTTAATGATCCAGTCAAGGGTAGTTGGGAACATTGGTAAGATAACTTATCATAGCAAAAAGTGTTAGTTATATCACATCTGCATGTTGAAAATAAATAATCACAAAGAAGAGGATAAGTATGAGTAAGTGTGTCAGGTGGCAAAGCAGTGGAGGACGTCTGAGACAATATAAGTGAGGTAGAAGAAGATGACTTAAAATACAACATGAAATTTCTATCATCTGACTCTCCCATTTGTTATGAATATCCAGTTCATAATTCACGTGCTTCGTGTGTTTTTTTTGAAACTCAACTTTAGCAACAGAAATTTGTTAAATGCATTTGTGATTGCCAGAACACCTAAAACAAATGGAAGCTCAGAAGGATATCAGCGTTTGTTTAATGAAGTTAGAACAGAAGAGATGGAGTTGAGAAAATAGGACATGTACCACATATTAGTTGGAATCTTAAAGCAGCCCAAGCAATGTGGGGTCATGTCGAGATTTGTGCAGAAATGGACAAACGTTTGCCAAGGCCCAGTTTAACATCAGGAGCATCTCGCTGCATCTTTTATGCACGTGACAAGCAGCGAGGTGAATTTCCTGCTGGGTAACAGTAACAGCGTATTGTCAATTAAAGGAGATTGTTGCATATTAAATGCCTCATGAATGCTACCACTCATTTTATTAACATTCAGCTTTTTATCTTAACAATTGAGATGAATAAACTAGATATCAAGAGTTCTCAGAATGGAAGTCAGAGCAGGCAGCTGGCAACTTCAGTTTGCTGCTTGCACAAAAGGACCTCTATGTTGGACACCAATAACAAACATTGCATGGGCACTGGCCACTTGCACTCCACATCCACGGATACTGCCATCTGACATGTTCTAACCCCCAAGAGCCTTCATGGTACATTTCCAGTCCACTTGCATCAGGCTTCTACATTTCAACATTCCACCCCAGGCCTCATTGACATCTATCATTGTAATGCTGCAACAAAGACACTGTGCAATCAGGGATACACACACAGCCTATGGACTGGAACAGGCTACAACTTCTGGCTCTAATAAAGCACTTTAAAGTCAGAGAATTTTGAGGATTCTGGCTCACTTAAATTTCCAAATTCTCCAGTTTAAGGGGCTTTTTTGGAGAGCTCCAGGATAGTGGAATTGTCTATCAGAATTTTCAATTTCCCAGGCAATCCCTCAGAGCCAAAAGTGTTGGGGCTTCTCTACAGTTTTGATACACAACTCCAATCTACGCTGCTGCAACAAATATCTGGCTTTTAGAATATTTGGGTTATTGACATAACTGTGACCTGTCATTTGAAACATAAAATGCAGTCCAGAGACTTCTCATTCAAGTCAAAAACCTCTCACAGAATTCATGAAATACAGATCTTTCAAGTTCATGAATGAACCAGCAGTCTTATTCATTTAGGTAGCTTATTATTAATTTTCTATCTGCATCAAAGAAATGTAATACTAGGTATAATGAAAACATAAGTAACTAATTCTACTTTATTATCAATAACAATTGATGGTCTACATCACGTGAGATGTTTTAGTTTTGATTACAAAAGGCACTGTATACTAGATTAAAAAAACTTTTACTCAATTGTTTATTTCTTATAGCAACACAACCCCTCGAAAAACTTGTCATAAATTCTAGGCTGCAGTAGATGATGTTTCCATTTACAGTGTGTTTAACCTGCATTCTCAAAGGTCTGATTTCAGAATTATTACACCTCAGATTTATTAAGGATGATGTTGAAGATAGCAACTCAGTTTATAAGATTTTTGCCAATCACAAGTTGAATTTATGCTTTCTCCTAGAAAGAATGTAACCTTAACCTTTAGTAAGATAGAATTTTCAGTCAATGCACAATGCATATATGGGTGGTGGCGTGTGGGAGTGGGGGTAGGGTAATGCTGGGAGATGCATTAGTCAGAACAAATGCTGCTCATTTTAGATTCCAAAAGCCTCTGCTCACATTTTTCCCAAAATATCTCACTTCTCAATATCTCATCTCTTATCTCAAGTATAATGTAAAATTGATTTTGTTAGGAAAATTGTGCTAGTTCATGGTTCACATCGTTAATGCCTCATTCATTGAATTTTCAATCTCATATGTTATTATTGAATGGCATAAGTTCCTTCCCATATAGTGTGAGAAATAATAAGCTCGATTCACACTGAGCTGCACACAACACAGTGCATCTCAGTTCTTGATTAAGGTGGTATTAACAGGTTATTTGTCTGACCTGAATGAAGAACGGCATAGTGATATATGCAATTGCATAGGAAGAGATTAAAACACAAGGTTTTCAGCATCTCTTCTTATACTGGAAAAACAATTATTTATAAGTAATGACTTGCATCTATTGTTATTAGAAATGAAGGTTTGGGATTCAATTAAATGAACCTGCACCCCAGCTTCATGATGATACATGCTGTTACAACAGCCATCCATATTAGATATGTATTCCATTAACGTTTAAGTTATTGGGGCCCTTGCACAGATAATAAGTAACCTTTAACATATTTATCTGTAAAAACAAGCTCCTTGGAATTTACTCTATTCCAGAGACTGCCAATTTAAAATCTTTATAATGTAGACATGAAATCACAGTTTAATTATGAATATAATTAAAATCTTAACAACAAGCAATATGTATACTAAATGAATTCTTAGAATGTAGATATTTTAATCAAGCCACTTGGAGATGGGATGGCACACCTACTGGAGTGGATGGGACTTGAATTCGGGTTTACTGGCCTAGACGTAGGGACATTATCACTGCACCGTAAGATCCCTAATTCTTAGACTGATTGAGAACTCAAACTAATGACAACTAATGGTCCCAGTGGGATGAACAAGTATATAATTAACCTAAACTGAAACGTCTGAAGAACATAAAGGTGTCCTGTAAGTCTCTCTCTGTATGTCTATAGAATCAATGAAATATGGATGGAATATGAAGCAGGAAAATTTGAGGTTATACACTCTGTCAATTGAATATCTAAATATTATGTAAATGGGGGAATGCTGCAGAAAATTGAAGTTCACAGGGAATTGGCACCCCTATTCCATGAATTGAAAAAATCTGGCATCCAAGTTCAGTGGGTAATAGACAAGTCAAATGGAATATTAACTTTTGTTTCAAAGGGAATGGAAAATAAAAATAAGGTGGTCACGCTAAAACTATGTATGGCATTAGTTAGACTACATCTAGATATTGCGAACATTTTTGCTATTATTCATTCACAGGATGTGGGCATCATTATCAGCCAGATCAACATTTATTGCCCATCCCTAATTGCCCAGAAGGCATTAAAAAGGCAAACAAATTACTCTGGGCCTAGAATCACTTGTAGGCCAGACCAGGTAAGAATGGCAGTTTCTTTCCCTAAAGGATGTCAGTGGCTCGGGTGTGCTCTTCTGACAATCATCAGTGGTTTTGTCATTAGATTCTTAATTCCAGATTTTATTGAATTATAAATTCACTATCTGCCACAGCTGGCTTTGAATCCATGTCTCCAGAATGTTAACTGGGTTTCTGGATTAATAGTCTAGCAATAATATTATGAGACCGCTGTCTCTCCATTGTGCCCTTCTCTATATATTGGCATTGAAGGCAGTCTAGAGAAGGTATACTAGGTTAATCCCTGCCAAGGAGGGATTTTCCTATAAGGGCAGGTTGAGTAGTTTAAACCTACACACAATGAAGTTTGGTAGAATGAGAGGGAGACATTGTGGAAAAATGCAAGACTCGAAGGGGACTAAGTAGGGCAGATGCAGAAAGGTTGTTTCTCCTAGTGGGAGATGCTGGGACCAAAGGGTGTAATCTGAGAATAAGCATGCATGCATTTAAGACAGAGATGAAGAGGACACTTTACTTTCAAATTTGAGATATACAGTTTACACCAAGGCAAAGCTACAATTGCCTCTTTCTATTCCCTAATTGAACTTCTTTCTTCTGTCAGTAAGCATACATAGATAAATAAACCAAAACATGTGTATACATAACAGTCAATTTTCACAACATTGTGGTATGTTTTGAGATATTTTCAAATAGAAATATAAATAAATCAGCTTACCTTCAACATAACTCTTCAATAATGGAAACCAAATGAATAATTTTATTGCCTTTGGAGTTTTATAGCCTTTCTCCAGACTTGCTGGGTCCAAACAAAATCTTTTACACAACCCTTTTCAGTTTCTTTTCATCTGGAGACTACATACAGAACATAGAACATAGAACATTACAGCGCATACAGCCCTTCTGCCCTCGATGTTGCGCTGACCTGTAGAACCATCTGAAGCCCATCTAATCCATTTTCATCCATATGTTTATCCAAGGAACATTTAGATACCCTTAAAGTTGGCGAGTCTACTACTGTTGCCGACAGTGCGACCCACACCCTTACTACTCTTTGAGTAAAGAAACTACCTTTGACATATGTCCTGTATCCATCATCCCTCAATTTAAAGCGATGTCCCCTTCTGCTAACCATCACCATCCAAGGAAAAATGTTCGCACTGTCCACCCTATCTAACCCTCTGATTATCTTATATGTCTCAATTAAGTTACTTCTCAACCTTCTTCTCTCTAACGAAAACAACCTCAAGTCCCTCAACCTTTCCTTGTAAGACCTTCCCTTCATACCAGGCATCATCCCAATAAATCTCCTCTGAACCCTTCCAAAGCTTCCAGATCCTTCCTATAATATGATGACCAGAACTGTATGCAATTCTCCAAGTGCGGCCGCACCGGAGTTTTGTACAGCTGCAGCATGATCTCTTGTTTCCGAAACTCAATCTCTCAATCAACAAAAGCTAACAACCCTATCAACCTGGGTGGAAACTTTCAAGGATCTTTGTACATGGACACCAAGATCTCTCTGCTCATCTAGACTACCAAGAATTTTACCCTTAGCCCAGTACTTTTTATTCTTGTTGCTTCTTCCAAAATGAATCACCTCACACTTTCCCTCATTAAACTCCATTTGCCCCCTCTCAGCTCAGCTCTGCAGCTTACCTATGACCCTCTGTAACCTGTAACATCCTTCAGTACTTTCCAAAAAGCCAGCGACCTTAGTACCATCTGCAAATTTACTAACCCATCCTTCTATGCCCTCATCCAAGCCATTTATAAAAACGACAAAAAGCAGTGGCCCAAAAACAGACCTTTGCGGTCCACTACTAATAACTGAACTCCAGGATGAACATTTCTCATCAATCACCACCCTCTGTCTGCTTTCAGCTAGCCAATTTCTGATCCAAACCACTAAATCACCCTCAATCCCATGCCTCCATATTTTGGGTAATAGCCTATCATGGGGAACTTTATCAAACGCCTTACTGCAATCCATATTTGACCATTCTTGTTCCAGCAGCAGGAAGTGTGGGAGCATCGAGCAGGAGGTTGTCAGCAAGGTGAGATACGGAGATACAGGCTACAAGATTAGATGAGATTGAGGTTGACAAAGATGAGATTTTAGCAATTTTGGAAGATCTGAAAATAGATAAGACCCCTGGGACTGATGGGATTTATTCTCTTATTCTAGGGGAAGCCAGGGAGAGATTGCAGAGCCTTTGGCTTTGATCTTTATGTCATTATCATCGACAGGAGTAGTGCCAGAAGACTAGAAGATAGCAAATGTTGTTCCCTTGTTTAAGAGAGGGAGTCGGGGCCAATGAGCCTTACTTCAGTTGTGGGTAAGGTGTTGGAAAAGTTTATTAGGGATAGCATTCACAATTATCTGGAAAGGAATAATTTGATTAGGGATAGTCAACACGGCTTTGTGAAGGGTAGGTCGTGCCTCACTAACCTTATTGAATTCTTCAAGAAGGTGACAAACAGGTGGATGAAGGTAAAGCGGTTGATGTAGTGTATATGAGTTTCATTAAGGCGTTTGATAAGGTTCCACACAGTTGGCTATTGCACAAAATATGGAGTGTCAGGATTGAAGGTGATTTAGTGGTTTAGATCAGGAATTGGCTGAAAGAAGACAAAGGGTGGTGGTTGATGGGAAATGTTCATCCTGGAGCTAAGTTACTCGTGGTGTGCTGCATGATCATTTTAGGGCCACTGCTTTTGTCATTTTTATCAATGATCTGGATGTGGGTGTAGAAGGATGGGTTAGTAAATTTGTAGATGACCACACTCTTGACCCTAATCTTTCTCCAGTCATTCTTTTATTCCTGATATACCTATAGAAAGCTTTAGGGTTTTCCTTGATCCTATCCACCAACAACTTTTCCTGTCCCCATCCTGGTTCTTCTTAGTTCTCTCTTTAGGTCTTTCCTGGCTAACTTGTAACACTTAAACACCAACTGAGCCTTCACATCTCATCCTAACATAAGCTTTCTTCTTCCTCTTGACAAGAGATCCAACTTCTTTAGTAAACCATGGCTCGACCACTTCCTCCCTGCCTGACAGGTACATACTTATCAAGGACACGCAGTAGCTGTTCCTTGAATAAGCTCCACATTTCAATTGTGCCTATTCCCTTCAGTTTTTTTCCCCATCCTATGCATCCTAAATCTTGCCTAATCAATAACTCTTCCCCTGCATTATATACCTATTCCTGCCCATTGCTATTGTAAATGTAACTGAATTATGGTCACTATCACCAAAGTGCTCACCTACCTCCAAATCCAACACCTGGCTGGGTTCATCCTCCAGTACTAAATCAAATGTGGCCTCACCCCTTGTTGGCCTGTCTACATATTGTGTTAGAAAACCATTCTGCACACATAACAACTACTCTGTTATTTTTGATCCTATCCAGAATTATCTTTGCTATCCTTTCCTCTATACCTTTGAAACTATTCGGAGACCTGTAGAAAATTCCCAATAGGGTGACCTTTTCTTTTCCTGTTTTGAACCTCAGCCCATACTTCCTCAGCAGATGAGTCCTCAAATGTCCTTTCTGCCACCATAATACTGTCCTTGACAAACAATGCCACACCTTTCCCTCTTTTACCATCTTCTCTGTTCTTACTGAAACATCTAAATCCCAGAACCTTTAACAACCATTCCTATCCCTGCTCTATCCATGTCTCCGAAATTGCCACAACATCAAAGTCCCAGGTACTAACCCATGCTGCAAGTTCACCCACCCTATTCTGGATGCTCCTGGCATTGACGTAGACACACTTCAAACCACCTTCCTGCTTGCCGGTGAACTCTTGTGACCTTGAAACCTCATTTCTGACCTCACTACTCTCAACCTCTTGGACACTGGAACTACAATTTAGGTTCCCATCCCCCTGCTAAATTAGTTTAAACCCTCCTGAAGAGCGTTAGCAAATTTCCCTCCCAGGATATTGGTACCCCTCTGGTTCAGGTGAAGACCATCCTGTTTGCCGAGGTCCCACCTACCCCAGAATGAGCCCCAACCATCCAGGTATCCAAAACCCTCCCTCCTTAACAGAAGTTAAACATTTTATTGTAGTCGATTAAACTAAGATAGAAATCTATTGTTTATTGGTTTCACAATTATAGCTTTAACCTTGTAAAATAAACATATTGCGATTAAATGTGATAAACTCAGTCTTGTTTCAATTGTATTTACGTCAGAATTACCATCAGTTCCTCAAGCAGATGCCCACATATTTTACATTTAACACTTTAACCTCTTATCTAAAAATTACATTCCTGAAAGTTATTTTCTAAATTCTATGAATTATTAACCAGATTTTCACAACAAACACCTATACTATGCAGTTAGACAAAGACATAGAAGTGTACAGGTCATAAGGAAATGCACAATTTTGATTAATTTAACCTTGTATAGTTTATGCAATTGTGGAGTTTTAAATTTGTTCATGTTAAGTTGATTTTTATTTTTGTGGTGATGGAAAGACAACAATGTAACTATCCGTGGTTGAGAAAATAAGAGAAAGTCAATGCAAAGGTATGGTTGAGCTCTACCAGAAAGCAGTTGCTTACAATATTGTCTAATTTTTTTGTTCCTATTTCTCCCCTTCATGTTCAATGTTGTCTTCAATTCTCCTTTTTCCTTATGTTTCTCTCTCTCAAATTCTCACTTGATTGGTGTTGATAAGGTCATTTCTCATAATTGCTATGTTATCAATTAGTAACAATATTTGATGCCAGCTCAGTTGAGCATTGCAGGTCTCCTCCAGAACTGTGTAGGCAGCAGACTATTGTTCTTTATGAATGCGCAGGCCTGTTGTGCACAAGTACATATGTCATAGCCCATGTCAACTTTATATGCCCAATGGCTAGAGTTTGACTTCTATTTTGATTCAAGATGCATAATATTACTTGTACTTCCATTAGGAGCCTGAAAGGAGACAAATACAAAAAAGTTGAGGCATGGTCACCTTGACAGACACAGGCAATGATCTTCTTGTTTTGTTTTGAGTGAGCTTTCACTCACTAACTTTTCACTAAAGCAAATGCACTCATGCTCACTGATATTAGGTTAGAGAATTGCTTCTTAAAGATATTTAACAGTAGAAAGTAAAGCCTCCTGCTGAAAGTCCTTCTCCCATACTTGTCTTTATGTAGCGTTGTGCTGTTATTCCTACTTTATATGCTTTCTTTTCATTCTCCCAGTAATGTTCAAATTCAAAAAGACACCCTTTCAGGTTATCTATGTCTGGAACTCACATGGCCCAGTATGTGAATAAATATTTTAAATGATGAAGAAGCTGCATTTTAAAATCTATTTTCTTTCAAGGAATGCAGGCATTTAATGACAAAGCCAATATTTGCTGTAAATCTCTAAATACCCTTAAGAAGGGGCAGCGCGGTGGCTCAGTGGTTAACACTGCTGCCTCACAGCACCAGGGACCCAGGTTTGATTTCAGCCCCAGGTGACTGTCTGTCTTGAGTTTGTACATTTCTCCCCGTGTCTGCGTGGGTTTCCTCCGGGTGCTCCGGTTTCCTCCCACAGTCCAAAGATGTGCAGGTTAGCTGAATTGACCATGCTAAATTGCCCATAGTGTTCACGAATGTGTAGGCTAGATGTATCAGTTGAGGAAATGTAGAGTAATAGGGGTAGGGAAATGGTTCTGGGTGGGATACTCTTCAGAGGGTTGGTGTGGACCTGTTGGGCCAAATGGCCTGTTTCCACACTGTAGGGATTCTATGATTTTATGAAGGTGATGGTCAGCTATCTTCTTGAAGTGCTACCTTCCATCTGAATGTACAATGCCACTATGAAGACAATTTCAGAACTCTTAACCAGTAACAGTGAAGGAACATATCCTCGTTAGCATAATGTGTGATTTGGAGGGAAACTTGGATGTGGTGGTGTTTCCATGCAAATGCTGCTCTTGACCTTCCAGGTGGTAGATTCATGGGTTTGAGATGTGTTTTTTTTTAGATTAGATTAGATTAGACTTACAGTGTGGAAACAGGCCCTTCAGCCCAACAAGTCCACACCGACCCGCCGAAGCGCAGCCCACCCATTCCCCTTAACTAACACTATGGGCAATTTAGCATGGCCAATTCACCTGACCCTGCATATCTTTGGACTGTGGGAGGAAACCGGAGCACCCGGAGGAAACCCACGCAGACACGGGGAGAACGTGCAAACTCCACACAGTCAGTCGCCTGAGGCAGGAACTGAACCCGGGTCTCTGACGCTGTGAGGCAGCAGTGCTAACCACTGTGCCACCGTGCCGCCCATCAAGAAGACTTGATGTATTTCTGGAGTATATCTTGTAGATGGCTAATACTCTTGCCACTTTGCCACAGAGGAGGGCGAAAATGTTTGAGGTTGTGGATGGGCTGATCAAGTATGTTGTTTTGTCTGGGATACTATTGAGTCTCTTGAATGTTGCTGGAGCAGGGAAGTGAAGAGTATTCTATTACACTTGCTAGATGGTGGACAGACTTTGGAGAGACAGGAGATAATTTACTCGCTTCAGTGTAACTAACCTCTGACCTACTTTGTCATCAAAGTATGGCTGGTCCAGTTTGCTTTAAACTTCAGTGTATTGAAAAAGTGAGAATTCTGTATTAGTAATGTATTTGAATATCAAGATATCTATTGTTGAGTAAGCTTCACTCCGTCAGGAAGGTGAGATCATATCCAGAGCGACACAGCCTAAGTGATATATACTTGGCGACAAAACCAGACAATGCTGGAAAATTTCAGGTCTGTTAGCATTGCTGGAGAGAAATCAGAGTTAATGTTTTGGGCCTAGTGACCATTCTTCAGAATGTTTGGTGAATTTGGTAATGTGAGAATTTGATGCCGAGAGGAAGAGATGCTTTTTTCTTGTTTTTTTCTGGCTCATTGTTTGTAAGGTTTTTTTAGCAGAATATATTGAAGTCCAGGATCAAGGACCTAGCACAAAAGAGTGCCATCACAGGTAACTATTAATTCATTTGTTAGTGATAGCTACTAATTTGACCTTCTATTATAGATTACTTTCAGATTGAAAATATGTAGGGGAAATGTTTATAGGCTACAAAATAAAAAGCCAGTATCATATTTTTAGAAATCAAATTAAGAACTAGGAAATTAAAGTAAGAGATGCTGGGCCAAGTGATGTGTTGAAACTGCATGATGTGGGAGTTGGTGGACACCATTGTGGTTCATTTGCATACTTGTAGCAAATGTTGGTTTCTTGGGCAACTCTAGCTCAGAGTTGAGTCTGAGCTTCAAATACAATGACGCATCAGGAAGGGTGAGAGTTATCTGAATGCTGATGCTGTATTTCAGGAGCAGTCACACCCCTTAGATTAAATACCTCAATTTCAGTCGGTGGTAAGGGACACTAAGTTGTGTAAGGAGGGCGTGACTACCAACCAGGCAGGTAGAGGGACCCAGGAGCTAGTGCTGAAGGAGCTTCAGCCCTTGAGCTGATATAACAAGTTTAAGAATCTTGTGAGAGCATGAATGAGACTGAGGTTTGTAGGGAGGATAAACAAATTGACCACAGAATTGTGGTACAGGGAGCCATTCAAGTGGGGATATATAATCAGGGGAATAGACTGTTGTCTGTGGCCAGAAGCAAGAGTCCTGAAGGCTGTTTTACCTACCTCGTGCCGGAGTTCAGGATGTCTCATCTAGGCTGCAACGGACCTTGGAGTGGGAAGAAAGAGATCCAGCTATTGTGATCCATGTAGTTACCAACAATATAGGTAGAATTTAGATAGGAAATAGGTTCTGCCGAGGGAATATGAGCAGCTAGGAGCTGTTTTGAAAAGAATAACCAAAAACAGTAATAATCTTTGGATTACTACTAGAGCCATGAGCAATTGGCACAGCATCAACAAGATTAAAGAGGTAAATGTGAGGCTCAAAGATCATTAAATTCATGGGACATTGGCATCAGTACTGGGAGGGAGGAGGCTGTTCCAATAGGACATGCTCCACTTCAATCATGCTGGGACCAGAGTCCATAAATACAGTCCAAATCACATAAATAGGGCAGTTGTAAGGGGTTTTAATTAATAGTGGGGAGGGGGTTGGATTTAATAAGATGGAAAATTATGAGAAAAGTTAAAGGGGCAGGGCTCAGTAGAGGTCATTAAACTTTCCTTAACAAGTAATAAGACAGAGTATGGAAAGGGTCAGGCATCTAACTTCAGGCACAGCTGATAAGGGGACAACTATGATAATGGGACAGTCAATGTAGGATTGAGTGTGTTGCACTTAAATGCATGCAGTATACAAAACAAGGTAAATGAACTTGTAGCACAGATTGAAACTGGCAGGTACAATATTGTGGGTATCACAGAGGCGTGGCTGGAAGGGAATCAGGACTGTGAATTAAGTATCCAAGCATACACATCCTATGGAAAGGACAGGCAGATGGCTTAGGTGGGGGGAAGGCTGTTGTCTTGTTTTCAAGAAATGAAATTAAATCTATAGCAAGAATTGCACTGGAGTTAGAAGGCATAGAATCTGTGTTGGTGGAGCTGAGGCACAGCAAATGAACAAAGGCCCTTTAAAGGGTAACGTACATGCCTCCTAATAATAGTCAGGATATGGGGAAGAAAATAAATCACAAAATAGAAATAGCATGTAGAAAAGACACTATTTCAATCATCATGGGTGGCTTCAATATTCAGGTAGACAGGGAAAACATACTCAGGAGAGGATGAGGTAACTGTGGCTGACAAGGGTAGTCAATAATGGCATGAAAGCAAAAGAAAAAAAACGCACCGTATGGTGAAGATTAGTGGGAAGCCTTCAAAAACCAGCAGAGGACAACTAAAATGCATTGGGGTGGGGGGGTTGGGGGGGGTAGTGGAGAAAATGAAATTTGAGAACAGGTTAGCTCATAATATAAAAGAAAATTGCAAGAGCTATTTTTTAATAATTATCTAAATGGTAAAGGTGGTAGAGAAACTGCTGGAGAAGATGCTGAGGGATAGGATCTATTCCTATTTGGAAGAAAGTGGGCTTATCAATGATAGGCAGCATGGTTTTGTGCAGGGAAGGTCACGTCTTATCAACTTAATAGAATTCTTTGAGCAAGTGATAAAGTTGATTGATGAGGGAAGGGCTGTAGATGTCATATACATGGACTTCAGTAAGGCATTTGATAAGGTTCCCCATAATAGGCTGATAGAGAAGTGAAGTCACATGGGGTCCAGAGTATACTAGCTAGATGGTAAAGAACTGGCTGAGCAACAGGAGTCAGAGAGTAGTAATGGAAGGGAATTCCTCAAAATGGAGACCTGTGACCAGTGGTGTTCCACAGGGATCCGTGCTGGGACCACTGTTGTTTGTGATTATACATAAATGATCTGCAGGAAGGTATAGGTGGTCTGATTAGCAAGTTTGCAGATGACACTAAGGTTGGTGGAGTAGCAGATAGTGAAGGGAACAGTCAGAGAATACAGCAGAATACAGATAGATTGGATAGTTGGGTGGAGAAATGGCAGATGGAGTTTAATCTGGGCAAATTCGAGGTGATGCATCAAGAGCGAACTATATGGAAAAATCCTGGGGAAAATTGATGTACAGAGAGATCTGGGTTTTCAGGTCCATTGTACCATGAAGAGGCAACACAGGTCAATAGAGTGCATATGGCATAAGAAGGTATATGGCATGCTTTCCTTCAGGGCATTGAGTACAAGAGTTGGCAGGTCATGTTACCATTGCATAAGACCTTGATTCAGCCACATTTGGAATACTGCATACAATTCTGGTCGCCACATTACCAAAAGGATGTGGATACTTTGGATAGGGTGCAGTGGAGGTTCACCAGGATGTTGCCTGGTATGAGGATGCTCGCTATGAAGAGAGGTTGAGTAGATTAGGATTATTTTCATTAGAAAGACAAAGGTGAGGGAGGGCCTGATTGAGGGTGTACAAAATCATGAGAAGTATAGACAGGGTGGATAGCAAGAAGATTTTTCACAGAATGGGGGACTCAGTTACGAGGGGTCATGAGTTCAAAGTGAGAGGAGACAAGTTTAAGGGAGCTATGCTTGGAAACTTCTTTATGCAGAGGATGGTGGTGCCTGGAATGTGTTGTCAGTGGAGGTGGTAGAGATGGGCAAGATAGCGTCATTGAAGATGTATCTAGACCAATCTACAAATGGACAGGGACCAGAGGGATACAGATACTTAGAAAATAGGCGACAGGTTTAGATAGATGATCTGGATCGGTGCAGACTTGGAGGGCTGAAGGGCCTATTCCTGTGCTGTAATTTTCTTTGTTTTTTGTTCTTTGTAAGAGAAAAGCAAACCTGGATATTGGATCACTGGAACATGAGGCTGTAAAAAGTAGAAGACAGAATGTGGTGGTGGGGAGTTGCTTTTCAGACTGGAGGCCTGTAACCAGTGATGTGCTACAAGGATGAGTGCTGGGTCCACTGCTTTTCATCATTTATGTCAATAATTGGAATGTGAACATAGTAAGTTTGCATACGGCACCAAACTTGGAGGTGTAATGGACAGCAACGGGATCTTGATAAGATGGGCTGAGGACTGGTAGATGGAGTTTAGATAAATGTGAGGTGCTGCATTTTGGAAAGGCAATCAAGACAGGACTTAAGACATAATGTTCAGATCCCAGGGTGTGTTGCTGAACAGAGACCTTGGAGTAAAGGTTCACAGTTGCTTGAAAGTGAAATCGCAGGTAAATAGGATAATGAAGAAGGCATTTGATATGTTTGCCTTTATTGTTCAGTGCATTGAGTACAGGAGCTGGAAGCTCATGTTGCTGCTGTACAGGACATTGGTTAGACCACTTTTGGAATACTGCTTGTAGTTCTGGTCTCCCTGCTATAGGAAGGATGTTGTGAAACTTGAAAGCATTCAGCAAAGATTTACAAGAATGTTGCTAGGGTTGGAGGATTTGAGCTACAGGAAGAGGTTGAATAGGCTGGGGCTATTTTTCCTGGAGCACCAGAGGCTGACGGGTGACCTTATAGAAGTTTAGAAAATCATGAGGGATATGGTAAGAATGAATAGAAAAGATCTGTTCCCTGTGGTGGGGGAGTCCAAAACTAGACGGCGTAGGTTTAGGGTGAGAGGGGAAAGATTTAAAGGGCAATGTTTTCATGCAAAGGGTGGTGCGTATATGGAATGAGCTGCCAGAGGAAGTGGTGGAGGCTGATACAATTACAACATTTAAAATATATCTGGATAGGTATATGAATACGAAGGGTTAAGAGGGATTTGAACTGAGTGCTAGCAAGTGGGACTAGATTTATTTGGAATATCTGGTCAGTACGGACATGTTGGATATCTCTATGACTCTATGACTATGACTCTAAAGGGGAACAAAGAAATGGCAGAGGAACAGTCTAGGTACTTTGCATCAGTTTGCACAGTGAAAGACATCAGTAGCATTCCAGAATTTCAAGAGAGTCAGGGGGCAGAGATGACTGTAGTGGCTATCACAAAGAGAAAGTACCAGGGAAACTGAAATGTCTGTTGGTGGATTCATCACCTGGACCTGATGGACTACACTCAGGACTCTGAAGGAGAAAGCTGAGCAGATTTTGGAGGCATTGGTGGTGATCTTTCAGGAATCACTGGAGTCAGGGAGGGTGCCAGGAGATTGATAAATAACTAATGTAACACCTCTGTTGAAGAAGGGAGGTTGGCAAACGATGGGAGACTTTTCGCCAGTTAGCCTGACCAAAGATGGGCCAGTTAGCCTGACCAAGGTCATTTGTAAGATTTTAGAATCCATTATTAATGATGAGATTATTGGAAGTGCACAATAAAATGAGGTTCAGTCAGTTTGGCTTCATCAAAGGGAGGTCATGTCTGAAAAATCTAGAATTCTTTGAGCAAGTAGCAAGCAAGTTAGGCAAAGGAGAGCCCATGGAAGTGATCTATTTAGATTTCCAGAAGGCCCTTGACAAGTTGCCTCACAGGAGTCTGTGAAACAAGGAAGAGACCGTAATGTTGGGTCCAGGCATGGATAGAGAATTGGCCTGACTGGCAAAAGACAGAAAATAGGGATAAATGGAACTTTTCCAGAACAGCAGCCAATGACTTGTGGAATTCTGCATGGGTCAATTTTGGCACCACAACTATTCAAGTTTTACATTAAATGAGCTGGAGGAAGGAACTGAGGACACTGTCATAGGAGAAACAAAGATAGGTGGATAGACAGATGGTGTTGACGAAGTGGGGAAGATTTGACAGGCTAGTAGAGTGGGCAAAGAAGTAAGAAGTAGCAGATGGAATACAATGTGGGCAAGTCTGAAGTTATGCACTTGGGTAGGAAGAATAGAGGGGTAGACCATTTTCTAAATGGGGAAAAGCTTCAAAATTCTGAAACATAAAGGGACTTGTGAGTCTTAGTTCAGGCTTCTCTTAAAGTTAGCATGTAGGTTCAGTTGGCAATTAGGAGAGTGAAATAGCTCTTCAGAGGCCCGCATCCCATATCAATCACCCTTTATTTACAAATGCACAACTTTTGACAATAGCACTGCTTCTCACTGAATCAAAGTCAGAAGTCACACAACACCAGATTATAGTCCAACAGTCACCTGATGAAGGAGCAGTGCTCCACAAGCTTGAGATCTCAAATACAGGTACCCCCACTTTTTGAACACTTGCTTTATGCCAATTTGCTTTTATGAAAGTCTTACATGAGTACCTGTTTTCGCTAACTGGAAGAGGATTTTCACGTTAATGAAAATGCGCGCACAGCAAGAGTGGCACCACCAAGTGCCTTCACCGGATGTGTTAATAGATGACTCTCTTCCTCTCTCTGCTACACCCCAGTCTCCTGTACCTCCTACTATCCCAATCTCTGATGACTCAGCCAACATACTCCTAACATCACCACCACCACCACCTCTCAGCCTTCCAGTGTGATCACTGTCTTCCCAATTCTGCTGAGTGAAGCTACACTGCACATAAGTTATTTCTATTTTAAATAGGCTGTATATTTATCATATCATACCTGCTTTTACTATATGTTCGTGTTATTTTAGGTTTTGAGTGTTATTTGGTATAATTTGGTAGGTTATGTTTTGGGTCTGGGAATGCTCAAAAATTTTTCTCATTTAAATTAATGATAATTGCTTCTTTGCTTTACATTACCTTGGCTTACAAAAGGTTTCATAGGAACGTTCTACTTTTAGATAGCGGGGGACACCTGTAAATTTGTTGGACTATAACCTGGTGTCTTCTGTGACTTCTGACTTTGTCCACCCCAGTCCAACACTGGTACCTCCTCAGCATGGCTGTCACTGATCCAGGCATTCTGGGTCCCAAAATCCCTGACATCCATCCTTTTATTTCAGCTAGGTCTCCATGATTGGACCAGATTAACAACCCTAATTAGGGATCTCATATTCTATGAGTTCCACCTGGCTGACCTTAATACATTCATTAGGTGAAAGTCAGGATTGCAGATGCTGGAGAATAGAGTCGGGAATGTGGTGCTGGAAAAGCACAGCAGTTCAAGCAGCATCCGGGAGCAGGAGAATCGACATTTCGGGCAAAAGCCCTTCATTAGGAATGAGGCCGGGAACCTAGAGGGTGGGGCTGGGGGCAAGGTATCTGAGAGTGCAATAGATGGATGGAGGTGGGGGTAATAGTGATAGGTCAGAGGGGAGGATGGACCAGATAGGTGGGAAGAAAGATGGACAGATGGGATAGGTCATGAGGGCCGTGCCAAGTTGGAAGGTTGCATCTGGGATAAAGTGGGGGGTGGGGAAATGAGGCCAGAAAATGCACCAGTAGCACACACAGCTACGTTTCCCCCCAGCCCCTCCTATTTATCTGAAAGTTCCCTAGGCTCCCAGCCTCATTCCTGGCGAAGGGCTTTTGCTCAAAACGTCCATTCTCCTGTTCCTCGGATGCTGCCTGACTGCTGTGCTTTTCCAGCACCACACTTGTTACATTAATTATATCACTACTCCTGGGTCCATGGATAAAAAAGTGGTCTAAATCCTTTGTGAGCTTCTTGGGGTGTTTTACCACTGGGCTAGGTCCCTCCAACTTGGAATCCAACACAACAGGCATGTAGCATGTAGCATGTAGTTGGAGAACCACAGTAGTCTTCCACTCCCTTCTTCCAAAGGCAGAAATGCTGAGACAGCTACTTCCAATATGTCCATCTCCAATTCAGTGATGGAGAGGATGAATCAATGGGTCCCTGAAGTATTTCTGAAGACTCCAAGGACATGGGCAAATTTTGCTCCTGCATAATCTATGAATTTGAAGTTTTCAAATCATTCATACGCTTATTTAAGAAAGTTGCACTTATCTGACTGTAATAGGTCACTGGTCCTGATCTCATATCAATCATGCCTCTTCCCATGTGGAGCTATTTCCATGATTGTTGCACCAAACTTTGTGTCCTTCATCAAATTGCCTTTCTCATTTGGCTGAGTCTTGCATTCGGCAATGGCTTTCCTGATGCCATTTCACCCTTCCTCTTCAGGCCCGGGAAGATCAGACGTAGCCTGGTGTGGTGTCTTCTACCCATGAGCAACCCAGCTGGTGCTACCCCGACACTTTCATGTGAGGTGGTGCTATACTCAAGCAAGAACCTTGTTGGTATCTAGTGAGGCTGTAGGCCATTTCTTCAGACCAGCCTTCAAAGTTTGTGTCACTCTTTCTGCCAGATCATTCAATGGCATGAAACTGTCCTAATGTGTTGAGTTCCATTTGATTTTAAGAGTAACTAAAGTTCCTGCTGGTAAACAATGGCCTATTATCTGTGACCAATACCTCCAGGGCTTTGTGTTTCACAAAAGATGTGTGCATTTTTTCTCTCATTGCTCTGGTGTTTGATGAATGGACTCTATGTAAGTCCAACTACTTTGGATGGATATCTACAATTACTAAAAATTACTGAATAACTAAGTTAGTTATTTCTTTAATTCATCGAGACTATGAGACTACTTTCAAGGCTGACCCTTTTCTTGGAGTTGATGTAATGGTGCTAGGCTGAATGTCAAGTTGTATGAACTTTCCATAAAAATTTACCAGGTCTAGAAATGACCAAAACCCTTAGACAGATGTGGGAACCAGGGAACCTTTGATCTCCTTGATTTTATCTTTTAACAGTTGAAATCCAGTCTTGTCAACCCTGTCGCCCACATAGATCACTTGGCTGGCTGACTGGCTCCATCGTCTCCAACTGTTCCTTAGTTTTTCTACTTATCAGGGCAGTTAAATGGCATGTTGAAGCACATTTTGAAAAATTCTCTACGTCATCTGCTGAAAAGGTGAACAGGCTGACGATACACTAAACAGCACTCTCATAAATTGGTACAAGCCTTTATGAGTATTAATGTTGCATATTTCCATGATTCCTGATGCAAATGCAATTGCAAGTAAGCATGGCTCATGTCAAGCTTTGTGAAGGACAAACCTCCTACCTTTGAGTAAAAACCCTCTATCCGAGGAATCAGGTCTTTATCCAAAAAATAGTTTACTATTTGTTTAAAATCCCCAGAAATCGGTAATGACCAGTGCTGCCCATTCCACAAATTGGACTAATTTGATAATTCCTTCACTTTCCAGACTTTCGAGTTTTGTTTCTACTTTTATTCAGAAGACAAATGTCATCGAATAGGCATTGCTTCCTGGTCAATATGTAAAGTTGCTTAGGCTCTGCTAATAGTCCATAGATCTTCCTCAAAAACTTCCATGTATGAAGTAATTCGGACTTCAGGCAGTCATTTTCTAATTTAAAAATGTTGAGTCAATCTAGGTGAATTTCTTACAATCAATTCAACCCCATCAAGCTTAGGCCTGAGCCTTGTACTAGAATTATTGGTAACCAAACAAGCTGCCATTCATAAGGGACCAAAACAGACGTTGTACCTTACATCTGCAAAGGTTCCCTGGCATAGGTTCTCAGCTGGAGTTTTGTGCAAATTTAAGGGCTGGAGTCCAGAGCGAATTTTATTAAAAACTGGTCCTGAGATCACTGACACAGTTGCATTCCAATAGATCTCCATTTAAACTGGATGGCCAGTTAACCTGGCGTCTATCTTGATTGGTTCTGATTTTGATATTGCTAAGCAATTTAACTGTTCCAAACCAGATGCAGGTGGACTTTACAGCATATGAACTCTCCTTGACACCCCTCCTGGATCCATTTAAATCTGGTAGGATACTGTTGCTGTTCTGAGCCTGCACATCAACAATAATTATAGTATCAACAATAATCTTACTGGACAGGGCCCTGAAGAAAATTGCAACTGCTTGGCTGAGACTTGGCTTTGTTTTGAGTTTTTGCAGTGGACCAAACAAGAGTTATTTCTATCAGGATATTTCCTGTGTTATGTTATGCAGTTTCATGTACTCAAGTAGTGTTCCCAAGCTCAGCTGGACTGGCGAGGATGTCCACTTCCATTGGAATACCCTGCAACTGATATGCTCCACACGTCGCATTTTCCAGTGATAATGCCAGTTGTAGTGCCTGTTTGAAGTCCAGTTGAGCTTCAGGCAATTGGCATTTTTGCATCGTCACATCATTAATCCGACATACTAAATGCTTTCAAGCATCTCATTAAGCGTTAAAACAAATTCACAGTCTTCTGCCAGTCATCTTAATTTAGTCAAAAACCTCCATATAGATTCCCCTGGTTTTTGAATTGTTAAGTAAAAATGGTAGTGTTTCAGAATTAAAGAGGCTTGGGCTTGTAATATTCCTTAACTATGTCAATCAATTCTTGAAAGGTTTTAGTACCTGGTGCCTCAGGACACATTAGGCTCCTAATGACAGAAAAAGCTGCATTCCTACAGGCTGTCAGGAGAATTATTCATTCTTTTTAATCTGCCATGATATCATTTACCTGGAAAACAACAACACACGTTTTTCCACATAATGTGCTCAGTTCTCAAAGGCAGGGATGAACGAATCAAGCTTTCCAAACAGAGGCATAATGTAAGAAAATGTTAACACCCAACATCAAAATCTGAGCAAGTTCCTTCAGGATTATGCTATACACCCATCGGCACTGAAATAACTCTCCAGAGCCTGCATCCTATCACCAATCACCCTTTACTTACAAATGCATAGCCTTTGACAATTGCACTGTCTCTCACTAAATTAGATATTCAGGGGCTCAATATCCCTGACATTCAACATTTTATGTCAGCTAGGTCTCCCTCATTGGACCAAATTATCAGTCACAAGTAGGGAACTCATATTCTATGAGATCCGGCTGGCTGACCTTGGCAAATCCAAGACTTTGAATCTCAAAAAAAAATTAACAGGAAATTTAGAACCTCCTTGGTTCAGGGAACTGAAGAAAAATATTAACAGAAAATTTAGAATCTCATTGGTTCAGGGGACTGACTAAGCTGGCTGGTGTCACAGTCAGTGTGTTACTGCTGCTGTTGGTTTATGCTTTTATTTTGAGAAAAACAAACAAGGGAAAAAAAGGAAAATACAATGTTTGTGTTCTTTTCAAGAAGGCTAGAAGACAAGACCAGAGATGCACTACTGGGGCTGTATAAGGCTCTGGTCAAACCATGGTTTGAATATTGTGAGTAGTTTTAGGCCCCAAATCTAACGAAGGATTGTGCTGACACGGGAGGCGGTGCAGAGGTGGTTTACAACAATGTTCCCGAGGATTAACTGCTTGTCAAATGAGGAGAAGTTGAAGACTCTGGGTCTATACTTGGAGTTTAGAAGGTTGACGGAAATTTGATTGAAACTTACAGAATAGTGAGAATTGAAAAGTGTGACATTGGAAAAGCATAGCAAGTCAGGCAGCATCCAAGGAGCAGGAGAGTTGACATTTTGGGCATATGCTCTTCATCAGGAATGCGGGGCGAAGGGGGCTGAGGGATAAATAGGAGGGTAGGGGTAGGGCTAGATAACTGGGAAAACGATAGGTAGATGCAGGTGGGCGGTGATGGTGATCGGTCAGTGGGGAGGGTGGAGCAGGTAAGTGGGAAGGAAGATGGACAGGTAGGAGTCTTCCTCTGGCAGCTCATTCCATACATGCACCACTCTTTGCATGAAAATGTTGCCCCTTAGGTCCCTTTTAAATCTTTACCCCTCACCCTAAACCTATGCCCACTAGTTCTGGACTCCCCCACCCCGGAAAAAGATCTTGTCTATTTATCCCATCCATGCCCTTATGATTTTATAAACCTCTATAAGCTCAACCTCAGCCTCCGATGGTCCAAGGAAGGTACCTTGTTTGTATTGTATCACAGGAGAAAGTGAGGACTGCAGATGCTGGAGACCAGAGTTGAAAAGTGTGGTGTTGGAAAAACACAGCAGGCCAGGCAGCATCCGAGGAGTAGGAGGATCAACGTTTCAGGCATAAGCCCTGAAGAAGGGAAACGTTGATTCTCCTGCTCCTTGGATACTGCCTGGCCTGCTGTGTTTTTCCAACACCACACTTTTCAACATTTGTATTGTATCATAGACCATGTGGGCGACACGGTGGCACAGTGGTTAGCACTGCTGCCTCACAGCGCCAGAGTCCCGGGTTCAATTCCCGCCTCAGGCGACTGTCTGTGTGGAGTTTGCACATTCTCCCCGTGTCTGCGTGGGTTTCCTCCGGGTGCTCCGGTTTCCTCCCACAGTCCAAAGATGTGCAGGTCAGGTGAATTGGCCATGCTAAATTGCCCCTAGTGTTAGGTATGGGTGGGTTGCGTTTCGGTGGGGCGGTGTGGACTTGTTGGGCCGAAGGGCCTGTTTCCACACTGTAATGTAATCGAATCGAATCTAATGTTCTGATTCACTCATGGGACATAGAACTTGCTGGCTGGCCAGCATTTATTGCCCATCCCTTGTTGTCCTTCTTGTTGCAATAGGATTTTTTGGGGGGGTTTTCTTTGGGTTGTTTGTTGTTATTATTCTCATTTGGCATCTGTTTTGCCATACTGCCATGCACTTTAACATGATCATTCTTGGTATGATTATGGTTCAGGGCCCATGCTGATTGTATCTGCTGGATCTGAGGTGCCATGGTTTGAGTGCTAGACTCAGACTTGCTGTCCAATGTTTAGATTGGTTAATTTGGTATCCTTAGGCTCTCTGCAGACCCTTTATGCCATCCTCACCACTTGCCTTTCCACCTATTTTTGTGTCATCCACAAACTTGATAATTCATTCACTTCTGTCATCCAATATAGATTTCACGCTTGCACATGCTCTATGAGTCAAAGGGTGCAATCAATGATGATTTCATACATCCCTGCAGGCAACGCTTTATTCAATATTTCAGTGTTTCAACAGACACACTCCATTCAAGACTGGGAAATGTACAATGCAAAATCCATATCTCCATGCTCCGTCATAGCTCAGTGGCCTACCAAGTGCTGACTCTCTCAGTTTCAATGCAGTCCTGCAGGATGCTCAAGCTTTTCTGAGAACTCTGAAACATTTAAGTCTAACCATTGAGGAAGTATGAAAAGTCGTGCCTCAGGATTACTTCTAACGTGTTACCTATCCTGAAGGACAGCAATGCACAGTACTCAGATTCCATACACTAACTAAAGCCTTAAACCCAGTGCACCTCAGCGCCTTGTAATGTTGGTGCTCTGTATCATTGTTTGCTTCTTTCTCTCAGATGGTAATTGCAAATACTTTATGGTGACATAAGCCACAGATGCCACACATACATTCATATCTGTAAATTAACATTTATTCAGCAGCAGAAATGTTAAAGAAGCGTTGAAGTAACCAGGTCTACATACACTTTAAAATGACTGGTGGCTGTTTGTGCATAACCAACAAAATATTTATACAAGAAAAGGACGTCCGAACTCAGCTCATTCATCATCAATATGGGTCCAAATGATTTTTTATCTGGCTCTTATGCTTAATAGCGCATAGCTCTATCAAAGTCTCTTTGATTTCCATCCCAGCCAATGTCCTCATCCATACAGAATTGCCCTCAATTCCCTATTTGCTTTGCATCCAATGCATCTTCACTTTACCAACTCTAGTTATGAAGGGTTCACTGATGTGGCATACATTTTCAGTGCAAACTACAAGGCACCAACAGCATTGTAAATTCTTCTTAAGGAGACTTATAATCTGTTCCATTATGGTCCTAATGAAAGCATGGCAGTGTTGCATGTTTGTTCTCCAACAAAGCAGCCATGTTTGGAGGAAGCATCCCTTAATCACTTAGAATCTATTCCTGTAGGAATAGGGAGAAGACAGGAAACTATGAGTTCTCCTGTATGAACACACCATGGCAGTTTCCACAATATGGGTGCAGGGCTCCAAGTTCTAACATCAATGATCACAGTTAAGCTATAAATTGGTGGAGTGGAAGCGTCTTTGGATGACAAACTCTGCATGGTAGTGATAGGGTACTCACAAAACAATGTGGCTGTAACCCTCCACCTAAGGAAATCTAATAAGCTGGAACATCCAACTGCTATGGGGAAAGGGTATAAGCAGCTGTGAACTGGAGAAAATAGCATCTGCATTTGTGGCCAAGGATTAGGAGATGACACAGAAGTCTCCCATTTCATCTTGAAATCAGCCACTGCCGTAAAGGTTCAAAACAGATGTAATCTTGGTGAATACCAAGATGGGATAGCCACCCACTCTTTCTAAACACAAAGCCTGCTCCAGCATACAACACAGTTTCAGTGATAATACCCTACAACATTCTTCATCTACAATTACAATGAATCTCTGAGAGCTGTAGATAACAACAATGAGACTGGTAGGCAAAGGGTCTGATCATTCTCTTCCACCTCCTTGAGGGCTCGACACTTACTGTTTCTACATCTCAAGGCTATATGGCAGCTACTGGTTGTTGCTATTTATGCTTGGCTTAGTTTTGACGTTCCAATTGTTTTCATTTCAAAGTTTGTGAGAAGATTTGTAGCTCGGGTGCTTGTTGTTGTGGTTCTGTTCGCCGAGCTGGGAATTTGTGTTGCAGACATTTCGTCCCCTGTCTAGGTGACATCCTCAGTGCTTGGCAGCCTCCTGTGAAGCGCCTCTGTAATGTTTCCTCCGGCATTTATAGTGATTTGTATCTGCCGCTTCCGGTTGTCAGTTCCAGCTGTCCACTGCAGTGGCCGGTATATTGGGTCCATGTCAATGTGCTTATTAATTGAATCTGTGGATGAGTGCCATGCCTCTAGGAATTCCCTGGCTGTTCTCTGTTTGGCTTGTTCTATAATAGTAGTGTTGTCCCAGTCGAACTCATGTTGCTTGTGTGTGGCTACTAAGGATAGCTGGTCATGTCGTTTCGTGGCTAGTTGGTGTTCATGGAAGGGGATCGTTAGCTGTCTTCCTGTTTGTCCTATGTAGTGTTTTGTGCAGTCCTTGCATAGGATTTTGTACACTACATTGGTTTTGCTCATGCTGGGTATCGGGTCCTTCATCCTGGTGAGTTGTTGTCTGAGAGTGGCTGTTGGTTTGTGTGCTGTTATGAGTCCTAGTGGTCGCAGTAGTCTGGCTGTCAGTTCAGAAATGTTTTTGATGTATGGTAGTGTGGCTAGTCTGTTGTCTTTCCCTTAGGCATCGTTGATGAAATTGCCGGGGTGCCCGTTTTTGTCGAATACATTGTATAGGTGTTCTTCTTCCTCTTTTTGCAGTTCTGGTGTACTGCGGTGTGTTGTGGCCCTTTTGAATAGTGTCATGATGCAACTTCTTTTGTGTGTGTTGGGATGGTTGCTTTCGTAGTTTAGGACTTGGTCTGTGTGTGTGGCTTTCCTGTATACCTTTGTGGTGAATTCTCCGTTCAGTGTTCTCTGTACAATGCCTAAGGGAAAGACAACAGAATGAGGACATGCCACAACCCAAAGGACCAGCCACACTACCATACATCAAAAACATTGGGTATAGATCACTACCACGAGGAATGTCTCCAGTGATATCCTAGAGCTGAAATGATTAACTACAACCATCTTCTTTTGAGGTGGCTATGTTGCAAACCAGTGGTGAGCCGCACACCCAAATTCCCATTGACTTACATTTTGCTAGGGCTCTTTAATGTGTACATAAAACTGTTTAAGATCTAGTTACTTCATTTCAAGTATAATTGCAGACCTGCTGCTATTACAGTGTAGGCGTTAAAATACCTTGTATCAGCTGCGCTTTAAGAAACATTGAGAATGACCTATGCCATTTACTTTAATATGCCAAATGAAATTTATATATTTGTAGACCAGATTTCATCAAATTGCTAATAATGTACTCCCACGTACTTTTAAGTATTCATTAATTAAATAAGCTCACTTGCTTACACACCTGACATTGCAGCCTTCAATTATTTGAATTTCTGCTGCTGTGGTTGCGTTTCACCTAATTGGTTTTAAAAAGGAACTGGAGTGAAATGAACTAAATTGCAATTTCAAATTGCAAAATTATTTGCTGAAAATATCTGGTTAACCCCTTAAAAGAACTATTCTGTCTTAGTTCCTGGAACACATTTGCTGTCACAAAATCTGACAAGACTGATTTACTATGAGTTTCTATACAGAATAACTAGGATTTCCTATAATCTGTTTTCATTTATTATTTTGACTAGCGAATCTTTATTTCAAAATCAATTGTTTTGAGCCTTCTTTCTGGAAAAGGAAGTAACCTGATTAAAACAATCTGTAAAAACAAGAAAATAAAGCAGAAAGACATCATGGAACTGAACAGTTCTGAGGAAGGGTCACTGGACCCAAAATGTTAACTTTGATTTCTCTTCACAGATGCTGCCAGACCTGCTGAGCATTTCCAGCAATTTCTGTCCATGTTACTGCAGACCTGTACTGGATTGAGAAAGATTGAACAGATGGGGAGCAAAAATGACTTCTTGTTATGTAAATTTTATATATAAAGTGCATAAATTGATTCAATGAAGGCTTTGTAGACTGATCTGAGTTGGAGGACTCTAAGGACAATGGAATAGATATTTTTTCTTCAAGGCGCAGGCAGTAATTTGATGCAGTGAACTTGATTCTAGAAGTCACAGTATGATTCTATTTAATTTAACAGAATGAAAAACAACGGCTGGGTGATCCATGTTGCTAAACTCTTGCTCCAATACATCAATGTCGTCTTTGGTGCTGCTTTCTGCTTTCATGCAGAATTGGAAAATTCATCAATTTTGCTTCCAACTTCCATCTTTCTCTCACCTTGACCTGATTCATCTCTAACTCTTTCCTTGATTTCGCTGTTTCTATTCTCAAGGATCGGTTATCCTCCCATATCCATCACAAACACACAAATGTTCACAGCTATCTCAACTACACCTCTTCACACCCTGCTCCTGCAAAGATTCCATTTCATTCTCTGTTTTATGTCTCTGTTATATCTGTGCCGATGATGTCACTTTCCACCAGGCTGTCTCTGACATGAAATCCTGTTTCCTTATCCAAGAATTACCCTCAATTGTGGTAGGTAGGGCCTACACCTGTGTCCAGTCTCCTGCGGGGTAAAAACAATGACTGCAGATGCTGGAAACCAGATTCTGGATTAGTGGTGCTGGAAGAACACAGCAGTTCAGGCAGCATCCAACGAGCAGCGAAATCGACATTTCGGGCAAAAGCCCTTAATTCCTGATGAAGGGCTTTTGCCCGAAACGTCGATTTCACTGCTCATTGGATGCTGCCTGAACTGCTGTGCTCTTCCAGCACCACTAATCCAGAATCCAATCTCCTGCACCTCGTCCTCATCACATCCTCTTCCCAGAATAATGAGGGGCTCCAATTATTCTTACTTTACACTCCATTAGTCTCTCCAATCAAAGGATCATTCTCCACCATTTCTGCCACTTCCAGCAGGATGCCACAACTAAACACATCTTCCCCTCCACTGTCAGCAAACTGCAGAGACCATTCCCTCTGTGATACTCCAGTCCATTTTTCCATTTCTCAGAATGTTTCTTCACTCCCTCGTGGTATCTTCCCATGCAATCTCACAAGATGCAATACTCTCCAATCACCTCCTTCCCTTCTCACTGTCCAAGATTCTAAATACACTTTGCAGGTGAAACAGCGTTTCACTTGTACTTTCAATCTACACTATTGCATTCACAGTTCGCAATGTAGGCTCCAATGCATTAGTGAGACCAAATACAGACTGGGTGACCACTTTGCAGAACGCCTCTACTTTGTCCAGAGGAATGACCCTGACCTCCCAATTCCTTGCCAAATCAATAAGCCACCTTACTCTCATGCTAACATTTCTGTCCTGGAGCTACTGCAATATCCCAATGAAACACAGCACAACCTCAAGAAACACCACCTTATTTTCCACTTAGGCATTTACAGCCTTCAGGTCTCAATATTAAATTCAACAATTTCAAAAACTGGCTGCAATTGCCAGTTCCTACATTCTTTTCAACCCCACCCTTTGAGCCTTGTCTTGCTTATGTCTTGTTTACTTTGCACTGACTACAGAGGGCTAATTATCTTGTTTTCATACTTTAATCAATACCCGTTTTACATCTCCTCTAATGTTTCTTCATTATTAACAACCCCTTTGTCTTTTTTGCTATGCCCTCATGCTCCTCCTGTGCTTCTGTCAAAAATTTAAAAAAAGATCTTCCAACTTCTTTTAATCCTGAAGAAGTCATACTGGAATTGAAATGTTAACTGTTTCTCTCCACACAGATGCTGCCAGACCTGCTGAATTTCACCAGTATTCTGTGCTTGTTTGATGTTACCAAACTGTTGTTTTCAAAGCAAAGATTAGAATCCATGTGAACATTTTTTAGTCTTTCTGAATTATTATTGTTAAATCAGTAAACACAATCTATCTTTGGGCACAAAAGTGATACTAGATACTAAATGGTTACTTTTTTTTCAGGATTATACTTTTACAACTAAGTTGAAAGCACTTTGGTGTCCAGGTTTGTCCTAATGGTAATAGTGGGAGTTATGGAAAAAAGTGTTCCTGAGGATTCTATCAAATTCACTAATATAGATGTGTGGTCAAATGACCATGAGCCCAATATTGGACAACCTAAATTGATCAACAGCTGGAGAAAGTGGATGTGACAGAAAAGTAGGCAAACTAAATTACCACATCCAGCAGCTATTGGCTGCATAGCACAGTGGAAACCAAGATCAAAGAGTTACGATGGTTCAAGGGGAACCAGTTATAAACAGCCTGAGGGTTATGTATTAGAGAAGAGTCAATCAGACTTTCAGGCATCTTGACTGCCTGAGTATGTACACTTTACACCTCCTAGTGTGGTAATAGTGAAAGGTGATGGCATGACCATACAGAATGATCTGAACACAGCTTATGACCCCATTGGCCAAAGGAAACAGAATATTCTGGAAAGTTCAAAGCAAGTAGCAGTAAAAAATTATATCCTGGATCCATGTCCTCAGTGAAGATTTGCAGCAAAATCTTGATTTGGCCCAGCAGCGGAGCTCCAACCACCTCTGGAGAGAGAGAGAGAGACTACAAGAAAGAGAGAGACAGAGGGTAAAGGTGAGGACTGCAGATGCTGACTCATTCCTGATAAAGGGCTTTTGCCCGAAACGTCGTTTTTCCTGTGCCTCGGATGCTGCCTGACCTGCTGTGCTTTTCCAGCACCACTCTAATCTAGAGAGAGACAGAGACAGAGAGAGAAAAGATCTGCCCTGATTTGTGAGACTCACCATTGCAGACGACAGCTAGCCCTACATCACAGAGAAAGGAGATTTCAACAGCTCAGCTCAAACATGTGTATTATTGCAGGTAAAATCCTTTCACAGATGGATAGAGCTTCTGTTCAGTTCTGTTCTTCAGTTCTGAAGAAGGGTCACTCGACTTGAAATGTTAACTCTGCTTTCTCTCCATCAGACATCAGATCACATCAGATCAGTTTTCCTTCATGGGAATCCAAGGAAAGCAATGGGACCAGACGAAGTACCAGGGTGTGCACTCAGGGCATGCGCACATCAACTGACAGAAGTCTTTTCGGATATCTTCAACCTTTCCCTGCAGTAGGCCACTGTCCTTGCCTGTTTCAAGAGGACCAACAGCATCCATGTGCCTAAGAAGGCTCATGCAACATGCCTCAATGACTACCACCCAGTGACCCTAACATCAATAGTCATGAAGTGCTTTGTAAGGCTGGTCAGGACATTAATCAATTCCAGCCTCCCCACTACTCTTGACCCATTCCAATTTGCCTATCGGACCAACAGATCCATGTCAGATGCCATATCACTTGCCCTTCACTCATCCCAAGAACATCTTGACACCAAGTACATCTACATAACAATCCTACTCATTGAATACAGCCTTCAACACTATTATCCCCTCGAGATTGATTACTAAACTTAGTGATCTTGGATTAACTGTCTGCAACTGGATCCTCAGTTTCCTGACCCACAGGCCACAATCAGTGAAGATTGGGGACAATATTTCATCCTCACTAACAGTCAAAACTGGATCCCCCAAAGGTGTGTACTCAACCTCCTAATGTATTCTACTATACCCATGACTGCATCGGCAAATACCAGACTAATGCCATTTACAAGTTCACTGATGACACCACCATAGTCGGTCAAATCTCAGATGGCGACGAAACAGACTACAGATGGGAGGTGGAAGACCTGGAAAAATGGTGCACTGAGAACAACCTAGCTCTTGATGCCAGTAAAACCAAGGAACTCCTTGTTGACTTTCGATGGGATGTTACTAATGCCCCCCTATACATTAACAGCACAGAAATGGAATGAGTGGAAAATGTCAAGCTCCTGGGAATGGTCATCCATAACAAGCTTTCTTGGACTCTTCGTGTGGACACACTGGTTACAAAGGCCCAACAAAATCTCTTCTTCCTCAGGCAGCTGAGGAAATTTGGCATGACAGTGAATACCCTTGCCAACTTTATAGGTGCGCCATCGAGAGCATTCTGTCTGGTTGCATCACTGCTTGGTATAGCAACTGTACCATTCAAGATCAGAGACGGTCACAGAGAGTGGTGAACTCGGCCTGGACAATCACAAAGGCCAACCTCCCATCTATAGAATCCATTTACCAGGCCCGCTGTCAAGGAAAGGCTGCCAGCATTCTCAGTGATCCATCCCACCCTGGCAATGTTTTTCTAAACCTCTACCATCAGGGAAAAGGTACAGAAGTTTGAACACACACACCAATCAGTTTAGAAACAGTTTCTACCCTACTGTTGTTAGAATACTGAATGGACTCACAAACTCTGTTTTTGCCGTTGTTTACCTATTATTTAGTTATCTATGCTACTTAACTCTGTGATCTGCCGTATTGCTCGCAAGGCAAAGCTTTTCACTGTGCCTCAGTATACCTGGCAATAAATTCAATTCAATTCAATTCAGACCTGCAGAGTTTCTCCAACTTTTTTGTGTGACCAAGAACCAAATAAAGGTTGTTATACCTTAAAATAAAATAAAGAACTGCATCTGCTGGAAATCCTAAACGAAAACAGAAATTGGGTCTGATCATTTCCTTTTATTTATTTTGTTTCTTTCTTCTCGCTATTGGTCTCCACAATAAGAAATCAGATTTGTTGAGAGAGATGAAACTACTCTTTCTAAAACAAATGTGAAATATGAAAATGGGAAGGGGTGGGCTAGGAGTGCATACACATTTGTTGATTATTGAGTAGTTATAAATGCTGTGCCTCGTTATTCTCAACTTAAAATATATTCCTGGACATAGATGGTAGTGTTGGTACATCAGAATAAAGAGTTAAGTGTTAAAACATATTACTCAATAGTTATCAAAATAAAACTAAATGATTTCTGCATTAAGCCCAGTTAAACCTAGGCACACTTAAAATTTCAACTGCCATGGCAAGAACCAGGAGTAAATCTTTATATCTACAGCTGATCTAAATGAACCCATCCCTGAGATTTTTCCTCACGCCTTTTAACCTATTTTTCTAGTCAACCTGTTCAGAAGCAGCATTACACAACTCTGGAGCATATGGGACTTGAATCTATGTCTCTCAGTGCAGGGATAGGGACTCTACCACTGCACAAGAGGGCCAAGTATTCAGACATTACTCTGAACAGTCATTTGAATTCAGCAGGAGACAATACAAAGCACATTTCATAAGATATTTAGATACAAGATACAATTTCAAAACTGTTTTTTAAGCTTTATATCTTGTATGAAATCTAGAAGTTAAAATAAATATTGAAATACAAATGTTGAAATGTCCTTATATATTACAAACATTGGCTTATCAGATTGGCTTTACCAGATATTAAAGCAGCAAATTTGAACGATTTGTTGGCCTATCAAAATGGGCATTGGACCAAGTCCTTTCATTTCCTAACGGAATTTGGCAGTCTCGCAAGACAACCTGCAGTCATTAAATGCTCACAAAGGATCGCAATGCATATTGACGGTTGCAAAACAATGATTTTCAGCTGCATATTTGCTGCCACCTAGTGACAATTGTTATCATCAAAAAGAATCTTGTTTTAATCATAAACTTTAATCAAGTCCATTCAGTAACTAGATTCAAACATAATTCATTGATCGAAAGGATTAAATTCTCCCACTATTTGATTTATTTTTTGTCATGTGAAAAGTATTGTATAGTGTCACCTCTCTCCAGCGCCATCTTGAAACACAGTAAGATAATTCAAAACATAGAATATAAAGACATAAAAGTGAAGAAAAAAGAAAATGTCCAACTTTACAGTTCTTAAGTGCTCCATTATTATGGCATTTGGCATTACTTGTAAACTTGCTCAGAAAAGTCATTTATAGATGGAGTGAGAAACAAATCATAATGATAACTTGTACAGTAGGAATGATTGTTGTATGTTTGAAGAAAACTGAAGGAGTCATATTCTGAATTAATCCAGCTGTAAGTCACTGCTTGAAGCTGAAGAACCAAAAGAACTGCAAATGCCTGAAATTTGAACCAAAAACTGAAATTACTGGAAAATCTCAGTAGATCTGGCAGCATCTGTCCAGAGAAATCAGAGTTGGCATTTTGGGTCCAGTGACCCTTTTTCTAAACTGGACTCAAAATGTTAACTCTGATTTCTCTCTACAGATGCTGCCAGACCTGCTGAGATTTTCCAACAATTTCTGTTTTTGTTTCAGATTTCCAGCAACATCTCTTCCAGGTATGCCCACCTCGAAGAAGTTCTGCTCCTCTCTCTGAGAGGATTTTCATTCCAGTTTTCTTTCTCCTTCTTGTTCATTATCATTCATTTCACTGTCAATCCTGTTGTTCGACAAGTTATTTGCCAAAACTTGCTTGCAGAGCCACGTCACATTCCTCAGTGACTGTCTCCGGCTCAGACTCACCCCACATGTATTCTAACTCAAGTTTTGTCTCCAATTAGGATCACAGGTATCTCCATGATGTTCAACAATCCTCAGAGAGCTGTTCTCGCCACATCCTATGACCACACTCAGTGCCAAACATCATCATATGCACAGTCTTGACCTCTCTCCAGCAGCACTGCCTCATGCTGGCTTAGTTAGAGGCAAAAAGAAACTGCTGATGCTGGAATCCAAAGACAAGCAGGAGTCTGGAAAAACACAGCAAGCCAGGCATCATCAGGAGGTGGAGAAGTCAAGGTTTTGGGTATAACCCTTCTTCAGAAATAGAAGTGGGGGTAGGGGGAACTGCAGATAAAGGGGGAGGGGTTGGGGTTTGGGTGGGGAGAGGGGTGGAATGGTGAAGCAGTGATAGGTGAACACAGGAGGTGGCCTCCAGTTCTACATCATCCTCTGGCTTATTCAAAATTCTAACAAGGTTTTTCTTTGCCTTTCAGGCATTAAGGAACACAAAATGCAACAATTCAGAGACACCTACACTTCTGGAACCTTCCTCCCCTCCCCTGCCCTCTGACTCCATTCTCTTTTCAAAACTCACCCCTTTTTGTGTATTTATTATCCCTTCTGACATTCTGCTCTCTGACGCTGAATGGTCTGTACTCAGCAAAGGTCTCAGTTTTATGTGAGTGTCCACCTTAATGAATTTTGGGCTTGATATGATGCTGAATTCTTCTTCCTTCATTTTTAGAACAGTACCCATTTCTTTGGACAAGAGTCTGTTGCCCTGCTCACAGAACCCTTCACCAACCTCCATCACTCTCCACCACTTGGACCCCTCAGTCTAGTCTTTTACCTATGCTTGACCTTTTCATTGAAAACTGTCGATGTGACATTGGTCACCTCAATTTCCCTGCCACCCTCTTATCCATTCCAACCTATCCCCCTCTGAACTGACTGCACTCCATGCTCACCGATCAAACCCAGACTTTTTAATTAAGCCTGCCAATAAGAGTGGTGCTATTGTTTTCTGGCGTACTGACCTCTACGTTGCAGAGGCTGAATGCCAGTTTTTAGATACCTCCTCTTATCACTCCCTGGACCATGACCCCACCATGGAGCACCAGGCCATTGTGTTCACAGTGCTCACTAACCATATTTCATCTGGTGATCTCCCTTCCACTGCCTCCAAGCTCCCAACCCCACACAGCCCACTTCTACCTCCTTCCCAAAATCCACAAACAGCTCTGCCCAGGGACACCTATTGTTTCTGCCTGATCCTGCCCATAGGACCGATCCCTTCCTAAAAAGGTTCTGAAGACGGATCACGGACCAAAAACATTGACTCTGATTTATCTCCACAGATGCTGATAGATTACCTGAGATTTTCCAGAAATTTCCATTTTTGTCTCTGCTTGAAGCTGATACTGGCTACCAAAAATGAGAAGAGTTCTATTTTCAAAAACCTAGTGGGTGCATTTCAATGAAACCTAGGACACAGTTAAGGAAGAACTGATTAGTTTTTGTCAAAGATATGGATCTGGATCCAGATCCTGGGATCTTTTATAGGCTTTATTAACATTGGGAGATGGGGTGAATGTAAGTTATTTGATTCAGAACATTTTTGATTTTTATAGAATATTTGTGGCTTATTTCAAAGACCGTGATAAAAAGATTCCCAGGTACAAATTGTGAGCTGAGTTTTCAGAACAAGTTGTTGGATGTGGATTACATCAGTGAGATGAAAGCTCTAAATAAAAAGATTTATGTGTTCAGTTTTATAGTTACAGTCAGGAAACAATCTCAAGAGAACATATTTTTAACAATGTTGATTTTGTACAACATGCTGAAGGTATGCATGCTACTGAGTAGATTAGATTACTTACAGTGTGGAAATAGGCACTTCGGCCCAACAAGTCCACACCGACCCTCTGAAGAGCAACCCACCCAGACCCATTTCCCTACATTTACCCCTTCACCTAACACTATGGGCAATTTAGCATGGCCAATTCACCTGGACTGCACATCTTTGGACTGTGGGTGAAAACCAGTGCACTCGAAGGAATCCCACGCAGACACAGGAGAATGTGCAAACTCCACACAGACAGTTGCTCGAGGCGGGAATAGAACCCGGGTCCCTGGCACTGTGAGGCAGCAGTGCTAACTGCTGTACCACCATGCTGCCCACTCTTTTCAATTGTCAGATGCTATCAAAAAAATATCAAATCAATTCAGGAAAAGGAATTGGTTTTAATTACACATCAATAATGGATTGTCATTTTTTTACTAATTGATTAAAATGAAGCAATATAAATTGAAATGTTAGTGTTAGTTATAGTTCTGACAAATGAATGGACAATTTTATTAAATCTTTTAATAACTTGCATTAATTTAATTAATTGAATTATTATGATCTCAAAAAATGCCAGTAATGATTTTTATAAAGCCAACATTGATTAATAAAGTTATTTATTAAAATCCTTGAAACCATGGGATCTAATGTTTTTAAACAAAAGGTGTTTTATAATATAAGAGTCAAACAAGGCAAATTCAAAACACTATCATTGATAACTTATTTTCATACCAAAAATAAATTTCAAAGTAAAAGAGAAATTGAGCTTGACAATAAACTATAACACTAAGTTTAAGACATATCGCAGACAGGTCTACAGTAAGTAATAAATCTCTGTCATTAAACTGTGACTTCCCTCAAAGAATTTCAGCCGTTTAATTCTAGGAACTAATATTATTTTCAGGCAATGGAAACAGCAGTAGCAGCTCTATATTTGTTTTCCTCACGTTCTGGATGTAACTTCTGTCTCATTCAGGTTACCTGTACCGTGCTGCTGGAAACATTCGTTATAACAACTGAATGCAGAGAGCACTTCTTCCCTTCCAACTGGCCCCACTCTACTTTTTACTGCCAGTTCTAGTTTTCTGAGAGACTGGAAATGTCATTTTCCTTTCTCAGTTTCTGCTTTCACTTTCTGTTTTTGGTCAGGACCTGCCGAAAAAATATACTAGCTTTGATACCACGGATTCCATCAACGTACAGAGAAAAATATTTCAAGGTGCGCTGTCCAAACAGGAAAAATTAGGAGCTTTGTCAAAAATATCAGTTTTCAGAACTTAAATTGAGGGATCTCATGAAATGCAGGGAGAACTAGCCATTTGGATACAGAACTGGCTCAAAGGTAGAAGACAGAGGGTGGTGGTGGAGGGTTGTATATCAACTGGAGGCCTGTGACCAGTGGAGTGCCACAACGATCGGTTCTGCGTCTACTACTTTTTGTCATTTACATAAATGATTTGGATGTGAGCATAAGAGATACAATAGTAAGTTTGCAGATGACACCAAAATTGGAGGTCTAGTGGACAGCGAAGAGGGTTACTTTAGATTACAACAGGATCTGGACCAGATGGGCCAATGGGCTGAGAAGTGGCAGATTGAGTTTAATTCAGATAAATGCAAGGTGCTGCATTTTGGGAAAGCAAATCTTAGAAGGACTTATACACTTAATGGTAAGGTCCTAGGGAGTGTTGCTGAACAAAGAGACCTTGGAGTGCAGGTTGATAGCTCCTTGAAGGTGGAGTCACAGGTAGGTAGAATAGTGAAGAAAACTATGCTTTCCTTTATCAGTCAGAATATTGAGTACAGGGGTTGGGAGTTGATGTTGCGGCTGTACAGGACATTGGTTAGGCCACTTTTGGAATATTGCGTGCAATTCTCATCTCCTTCCTATCGGAAAGATGTTAAACAGCCCCAGCCTGTTCAGCCTCTACCTCTAGCTCAAATCCTCCAACTGTGCAATATCTTCGTAAATCCTTTCTGACCTCTTTCAAATTTTACAACTTGAAAGGGTTCAGAAAAGATTTACAAGGATGTTGCCAGGGTTGGAGGATTTGAGCTATAGGGAGAGGCTGAACAGGCTGGGGCTGTTTTCCCTGGAGCGTTGGAGGCTGAGGGGTGACCTTATAGGGGTTTACAAAATTATGAGGGGCATTGATAAGATAAATAGACAAAGTCTTTTCCCTGTGGTTGGGGAGTCCAGAACTAGAGGGCATAGGTTTAGAGTGAGAGGGGAAAGATATAAAAGAGTCTTAAGTGGCAACTTTTTCACGCAGAGGGTGGTACGTGTATGGAATGAGCTGCCAGGGGAATTGGTGGAGGCTAGTACATTTGCCCCATTTAAAAGGCATTTGGATGGGTATATGAATAGGGAGGGATTGGAGGAATATGGGCCAGGTGCTGGCAGGTGGGAATAAGTTGGGTTGGGATATCTGGTCGGCATGAACGGGTTGGACTGAAGGGTGTGTCTCCATGCTGTACATCTCTATGACTCTATGTCTATTGGAAGTGTGTGTCTATACATACCTGGCTGCCTTGTTTCGCCCAATGTTGCGGTGATCTATCATGCTAAAGGTGGATATTTCTTTTGCTTAATCATCCTACTCATCATCCTTCTCAGAAGACCACACCTCTCTCTAAGCTTGTCAGTTTCTATCACATTCATTTTTTGCCTGCTCCATTTGTGTAGGGCAAAGCATCGAAGGACTATGCAGCACACTCTGTTTGGCCTATACCGCACGGTGTCCCCAGACTGATCGAAGCTTCAGACTCTCAACTTTAAAAAAGGTTTTTTGAGTGCTCCATAATGGCTCTGCTGGAAGGATGTATCTGTGCTTGGCCTCAGTCAAGAATGAGCTGAAAATGTGTTGCTGGAAAAGCGCAGCAGGTCAGGCAGCATCCAAGGAGCAGGAGAATCGATGTTTCGGGCATGAGCCCTTCATCAGGAATGAGGAAAGTGTGCCAAGCAGGCTAAGATAAAAGATAGGGAGGAGGGACTTGGGGGAGGGGCGTTGGAAATGCGATAGGTGGAAGGAGGTTAAGGTGAGGGTGATAAGGTGAGGCTGATAGGCCGGAGTGGGGGTGGGGGCGGAGAGGTCAGGAAGAAGATCGCAGGTTAGGAAGGTGGTGCTGAGTTCGAGGGTTGGGACTGACTCAGTCAAGAATGTCCATTATGGAGTTAATAGCACTGGTTGCAGAGAGTAGCCCTTGTTCATTCAACAGCAATTCTTGCAAAGCATCCAGCCCATCAAATGAAGCAGGAACATGAGTTTTCTCAAGGATATAGGCAAGATAGTGGCTTCCAAGGTACCTGCCAGCATGGTAATCTTGGCAAAGCCTTCTGTCCAAGCTACAGCACTGATCTTGTCATATAGAAACTGGATGCAACAATGTAATGTAGCATAAACTGTTTCACCCTTGACATGTTCCATGTGTTGAGATTGATATATCTTGCACAGATTCCTAGTAAATCCCTGGAAGTGACATGTTGCATATAAATTTAACGTAACTCTCACCTTAACTGCCACCAGGATAAAATTAATACCCAGCTCTTCGGTTCACAAGTCCCACTATATCAGACAACTCAGTTCTGTGACAGTGTTCGGAGATATCCTCAGTCTGTGGCAGTAATTTGCCTCATTCATCTGGAAGAAATGGCATTCAGCATAATAGACAGAATTTTCTCCACATCCTGAGGATAACTTCAGTTGCAACCTTTTCACATGGGGTTGTCAGCAGCTATTGGAGTTTGCTGTTGGTTCTGGATTTGCTCCCTTCAATCTCTCTGCATTTGTCACTGTTGTGCCATGGCCTTAGTGATGAGAAACCCTGATGTGACTGGATTTATTGATAGCACTTCCACTGAACCTATGTGGAGTATATCAAAAACACAACAGGTCCTTAATAATGTGAGTCAACATGCATATTACATTCAAATTACAGTTTCAAATTACATTCAAATTACATTCAATACAGAGAAGGGACATGCAGGCCATGGGCAAGTAGGACCAAGGAATGGCATTATATGCATCTTTGAAATTGTGAACTATACTCAGATCAACGCAACACAAGCCACTCTGTGAGTCTGCAGTAGGATTACTGAAACCTTGCCCCTCCCATCCCCAATACCCCATATCACCCAAAAAAAAGCATTACATATAAAAGCATGTTGGCAAATGCTTGCAGTTCAAGGTGAGGTGAAACCTGCTCAATGCCATTGTGCAGCCTATGAAATCTTGGATTGATCTTGTGAAATGTGGCCCAAAGGTGACACTTACAAGTCACTTGAGATCAATTCTGCTGCACAGAGATGACTGTTATAAATTTGTAATCACCAATGACATAGTCAATATTACTCTTGACTAAGAATTTTATCCACGTAGTTGGTTATGAAATATGTTTCACACACCAGAGTCTATAATCACAGATGGATTGAACCAGTACTATGAACATACCTTTTAAAGGGCTTTAAATCTCTAATAACTGGAACTTGTGTCTTCAGACAGAAAAAAAAACATATGCTCTGCTCACTCTGCAAAGTCATACTCTACAGGTGGGCCACAGGCTCAGCCTGGTAAGCTAGGGCACTCCAAAACCTTAATGTACATTCTTCCTGGTACTCCCTGATGACTCCTTCAGTTCCGCATATTCCCGTCAGCTCTTTTGCTTACAACTATATTTCCTAACATCTGCCAAAAGCTCCAGGACTATGGCTTACCCACACTAACCAATATGCTACATTCTTTCCCCATCAAAGCTAGAATGGTAGTGATTGTTGATGAATACTTCTCACAGTAACACATACCATTCAATGCACTGTCATCCTCCACCTTTACACGTTGGGTTGCCCCAACTTCCTTTCCACAGCAGTAGTTCCTAACAATGCTACTTGGTTTTTGTTAACAGATCCCTAGGACGCACTGTGGCACACCACCTGACCAAATTGGAAGGACAACTCAAAGTGATGGCTGGTCACTCCCCTGTATGACTCTGTGTAACTCTGGAAGTGACTTATCATTAATGCCCAAACTGGTTATACTAGATTTGCATGGGGGTGACATTGACCCACTGCCAGTCACTGTAATATGTGAAAAACCCAACCCTGACATCTCTAAGCAGCTCACTGACAATGTCTGAACCTCTAAACTGAGTCAGACACCGCTCTTGACTTAGTGTGCTGGTATATAGACTGGCCACTGTCCTCCTGAACTTGACTAAGTTTACTGCCTTTAGATTTTGAGACATTGCCATTTGTTTGATGCACATGGGCTGAGTTTGTTTGCCATGTAAGCTGCTCGCACATGTTGTATGTGTGACATTGGTGAAGCATGGTGCAGCACACCAACAAGTCTATCTTTTTGATTGATCCCTCTGACTTTCATAACAAGCTGCCTGGCTATGTATCTGTGTTAAATCGTCAGGCAGTACAGAAGTACGTGCAGACCTGTGAGTTCTAAGTGAGGTGGCAAAGTGTAAAAAAAGCAAGGCAAGGAAAGTTGATGCTGTCAACATCCAAGTAGGGACAAAGTGACTCAGTGCTAAGAAAGCAAACAAAGAACATGGCATCAGCAAAAGAAGAAAAGTGAAAAAGTGAAGTGAAAAACTGTTTTAAAATGCTGTCATGATGTGGTGAGGAATGTGTATTTCTGATTCTAACTTTGGTAGATGAAAGATGCCTATGGTTATTGTCCATGGAGACTACCCTGAGGTTTTGGAGAATACTGATCAAAGTGGAGGCCTGGAGAAGCAAATGGTGAACTGGAGCTGCCACGTACTTGCTCTGACTTCTATATATGGGATTTTCATCATAAAGGTTTGGTCTGCTGTGTAATGAGAGTAGAAAACTGCATATAAATGCAGTGAGAATAGGCACTGATGAGATGTCAGAGTATGCAAATAGACCTTTCACTACTTTCCAGTGTGATTCTTGTCTCACTGTTCAAACCTTGAGTGGAAAATCTTTCTCAAACCTTTTTCTGTCTTGATATCAAGATTCTTGGAGTGACCTGGATGTAATGGCAGTAAAGACCAATCAGGAAAAACTGGTTCAGTACAGCCTGAATCATCAGAGCTCCTTAGTCAGGAACAACAAACTGAAATGCAATACAAATTGTGGTAAGGTTAAAGTGCTAACTTGAGCAAAGAATCACCTTCAGCTTCTTTGAAGAGCTGTGTAATGCAACAATTAAAGAACTATTCAATACTATCTCGAGGGACGAATCTGGTGGATGACGACAAGAACGAAGAGCATTCTGAAGACCATTCTGGAGATGAGGAAATAAGGACTTCCTTAATATGCAATGTAGGAATTCCTCTTCTTGTAGGTATAATTTCCACACTTGTTTCAGTTTATTGTCCCTCCAATGCAGATTAAACATCTGAGGAACGCCATCTGAAAGTAGGAGAGCATCTTTATTGTAGATGGAATTAACTTCTAAAGCAGGATCAACAGTCAGTTCCTATTTAATATTATGCATCACTGGGGTAGTGCTCTAGTGATCAAGCCCCACTATTCCTGGAGTCATCATAAGATTTAAAGATTTTTAGAAGTACACAAAAATTCTCCAGTTCATCTGTCTTTTAGATCCAGGTTGACAAGAGGATGGATCAGGTGTCTGTACTTAACATTATTGCTATTTATTACAAATTATTAGATTTTAAATACAAATAAACAATTGTGAAGCATCAACATATAACTCCTCTGGCTAAAACTCTAACTTAATTATAAAGACTCCCCCTCTACGCATACATACAGACCAACACAGACAGGAAAAAGAAAATGGGTATTATAGATGAAAGGGCTGACTGAAAAAGCAATTCAGTGGTTCTTGTCCACAGGGTTTATCAGAATGCTGTTTTTTAATCTTCCTTCTCCAGGTACTTTCACTCACTTGCAGGATACACAGGACCACTGGTTTACACTTATGATGGCCTTTGACATTTTAACTAAAAATCACAGCATAAAGCAACTGATTAGGGGAAATAAACTGATTATCTTCAAGCTTGATTTTTTTAAATGCAGAGTGAAAAAGGATCCTTCCTTTCTTGAGGTCTGATTGCTTTGAACCTGAACATTCACATACCTAAGCTGTTCAGCTACCAACAATTACATTGTTGTTGGCAAGCAGGAAGCCTGTGTTATTGATAATAGTAGCTAGTCCACAAACCAATCATCTACTTGCTGCTTGCCAAATCTCTGTTCATACACTGCCCCCTGGCTGCATCTTGTCCATAACCACACTTGCCCCACTGGTCGAACAACAGCTGTGTAAACAGCACTTACCATGAGTGTGAGGTAACTTGATTTCAAAATGTGTAACATTCTTTGATTTTTAAACTAGTCTTAATCCCATTTCAGTCCACAATCAAAAACACTGAAGTACAAAAGTTTAGGGACTTTACAATAGCCTAAGTATGGAAATTTAAAAGAGGATCGAACAACTGTCGGATATTCAGTGTCTGTCAACTACATACTAGTCTTAATTCCATTCAAGAGTTTGGACTGGCTAGATGTTGAAGGATTAAATTCTGCATTTCCCTTCATATTTTGTTTTCTAATTCCCTTCCTCATCCTGAAATTGACTTCCATGATTACTAAAGGCTTGTTTTCCAAAATAGTTTACTGTAAATATAAACAAAGATTGCTTTCTTCTTCAAGTTTCTTTATCAGATGAAAAAAATTCAATTGGAAAGAAATTCTCCAAAGATCTTCAGGCAGTACCTCTGCCTTTGACCACTTCCATCTAAAAGGACAAGGGCAATGGATGCATAGGAACATCACCACCTGCAAGTTCCTCTTCAAGCACTCACCATCCTGACTTGGAAATATATAATCGTTCCTTTACTGTTGCTGAGTCAAAATCCTGGAATTTCCTCCTTTGGGGCATTATGAGTCTACATACAGCTTGTGGACTGCAGAGGTACAAGAAGGCAGCTCATCACCACCTTCTCAAGGTGAACTACAGATGGACAATAAAAAATGCGAGACAATCAGCAATGCCCATGTCCTACGAATGATTAAAATAAATAAAACATTATCATTATTTATCGTAGCAGAACATTTTCCTCAAGTAATAATTTACCATGATCTTCAAACTTTGAATACTTCAACATCACTTTCTGCAGTCAGTTTCTCAACAGCAACTATTGTCTCCTCAAAGGGCTACTGAAAATCTTCTGTAATGTTCTCTTTGTCCAGTTATGAGGCTTGATACTGCTCTGCGGCTGCCAATGACAGCACTTTCATTTCAGTAGCTTTTTTAGGTACAGGTAGAAGATCCTTTATCCGAAATTCTTGGGACCAGCTGTTTTTTAAAATTTGGAATTTTTTGGTTTTCAGAAGGTGACAGTTTGATGGTGAAATTATTAAAAATCTTACCGGAGAAGCAGACTTCTAACTAAGAACGTGCTTGACCATGCCCCCCCATGTCACATCTGAGTGACACGCATCGAGTGGGTGTCGATTTTGGATGTTCACAGAGAAACCCCAGGCCTGTTGGTGTTTGGCCATGCCCTCCCATGTCGCATCTGTGTGACACACATTGAGTGGGTGTCAACCTGGGGGCATTCACAGAGAAACCCTAGGCCTGTTGGTGCTTGGCCACATGCCCCATGTCACATCTGAGTGACACACATCGAGTAGGTGTTGACTTGGTTAACTGTTTGTTCGCCAAACAACCTTGTTAATGAAAATAAAACTTCACAAAAAAAACCTTCGGATTTCAGAGCTTTTCGGTTTTTGGATGTTTGGATAAAGGATCTTCTACCTGTACTTTTCCAACTATTACATTATTTTAAATGGCTAAGCTCCATTTGATGCTTAGTTTTAAGCTTTTTGTATATACTCCGCAGTTCCAGAAAATCTGTAGATTGATCTTATGCTATTTTACTGAAATAAAATTTGACTGCTTCCATGGCTTGTTTGTGAGACTCAAAAGTAGACTGAGCTCTAACTCACTGTAGCCTTTTATTCCATCCTGAATGTGAACTAAAGCGTTGAATGAGATTACTGCCCACAACTGCTCCTGTATGTCAACCTTAAAATTAAGGCAGATTAGAAAAAACACTGACATGTATGTTGCATTTGCAAGTCTGCAAATAACTGCAACTCATTGCATGGAGCATAGAAGAGATTGGCTCCAAAATGGCAGTAGGCATCCAACTGAGTTTGGAACCCACCTTTCCTTCTGTGGAATTGGCGCATACTTCCATGGTAGCACTGTTTAATCAACACAGGATGGGCTGTCCAATGACTGCTATGTCAACTTCTACTATAACAGAATTGGAGAATTCTTAGTGTATCAGTGAGTTCTTAATCAGCCATAGGTCATGAGACCCATGGTTGCTGCCATGCAGGCTCAGACAGTGTCTTCGTTGCCACAGATGTTAGTGCTGAGTTTCAGCACTGGCTGAGGTTGCCATGAACATCCCACCTTCTCAATCTCACCCCTCACCTGAGGGGTTAAACCCACCATCAGTTGTCTCTCTCTCTCTCTCTCTCTCTCTTTCTTTCTCTCTCTCTCATGAGAAAGCAGCCTTGTGGTCCTCTGGGACAATGGTAACTTTACCTTAAGTCCCAGTGCTGAAAATGTGATGCTGGAAAAGTGCAGCAGGTCAGGCAGCATCCAAGGAACAGGAGAATCGACGTTTCAGGCATCAGGCCTTCCTGAAGATTCTCCTGTTCCTTGGATGCTGCCTGACCTGCTGCGCTTTTCCGGCAACACATTTTCAGCTCTGATCTCCAGCATCTGCAGTCCTCACTTTCTCCTTAAGTCCCAGTGTGCTGGCAAGCTGACCGGAATGGTACAGTCCACATATGGGTAGTTCCACATATCCCAGAATTCCATAAGATCATTCTGCAAAACCATTTGCAGTGATTTGCTGTTAAAGTGAACAGCCTATCAGCCATGATGCAGCCAGTAGGGCAGCACCATTTAGGAAGATTCGCACAATCAGGTCAGGTACACACAGGTTACTACTATAGACTGGAGTCCATTGTAGCTTTGGTCTTACATTTCAGATTGACTTAGTCCTCCAGTAAACACGCTACACTGAGAATAAACTAAGATGCATGCATCAAAACTACACTGTAATGAAAAGGTTTTCCCACTAATAAATGTTTTCTCTCCAGTCTGCAAAGCAGAATAAATGACTAAACAGGTGATCAACCAAATTCCTGAAGGTGCCATTAGAAAGGATATCTCCTTCCAATTCATATGGTGATGAAATGTGCCTTTAAGAGGGATGTGTTCCGTCATGTTTATCTTGAAGAAGGGTGTTGTAAACCTGGTGCAGAGCTTTCTGCTCATGGAAAGCAGAGTAAATAGCTTTGGGTTTTTATAGAGTCATAAAAACCCAAAGTAATAGAGTCAAAGAGGTATACATCACAGAAACAGACCCTTCAGTCCAATTCATCCATGCTGACCAGATATCCTAAATTAATCTAGTTCCATTTGCCAGCATTTGGCTCATATCCCTCTAAACTCTCCTATTCATATACCCATCCAGATGCCTTTGAAATGTTGTAATTGTACCAGCCTCCACCATTCCCTCTGGCAGCTCATTCTATACATGCACTGCCCTCTGCATGAAAGGTTGCCTCTTAAGTCCCTTCTAAATCTTTCCCCACTCACCTTAAACCCATGCTCTTGAGTTTTGGACTCTGCCACCCTGGAGAAAAGACCTTCCCTCAGGATTTTATAAATCTCTATAAGGTCACTCCCCCAGCCTCCGATGCTCCAGCGAAAATAGCCCCACTTATTCAGCCTCTCTCTATAGCTCAAACCCTCCAACTCTGGCAATTTCCATGTAAAATTTTTCTGAACCCTTTCAAGTTTCACAACATCCTTCCTATAACAGTGGGACCATAATTGTAAGCAGTATTCCAAAAGTGGCCTAACCAATGTCCTGTACGACTGCAGCATGATGTCCCAACCCTATACTCAATAAAGGCAAGATAACAAATGTCTACCACACTATCGTACCTACCTGAGTCTCCACTTTCAAGGAACTATGAACCTGCAAGATCTTTTTGTTCAGCAATACTCTCCAAGACTTTACCATTAACTGTGTATGTCCTGCCCCGATTTTCCTTTCCAAAATTCAGTACCTCACATTTATCTAAATTAATCTCCATCTGCTATTCCTTAACTCATTGGCCTATCTAATTGAGATCTCATTGTACTCTGAGGTAACCTTCTTCGCTGTCCACTACACTTCCAATTTTGATGTCATCTGCAAACTTAATAACCATACCTCCAATGTCCATACCCAAATTATTTATTTTTATTCTAAATTAGGCTAAAGAAGCATAAGTGGGTGAATTCAGACTCACACAGACGCAGAGTTTTAGTTTTGCTTTCAATTGTTGAAGTTGGGGTTTTGGAGTTAAAGCTGCTAGATATAGCTTTCTCTCTACTACCATTAAAAGCTTGAGTTCTCTCTTTGCTGCTAGAGTCCTTCAATTGGTGTTCCTTCTCCTGGACTGGAGGTGACAGCAAATGAGGTAAATCTGTTTTGCTTAATTTGCCTTTGCCAAGGGTATGTTTATCGGATGCTACTGTGTTAGAACAGTGGACGAGTAGTAGTTAAGATATATTATTTTGTTAAGTATTTTGATAAAGTCATTCCAATTCTTTTTTTGTTGTTTGTAATTTAACTGTATGTGTAAGAATAAGGTGCGTTTTGCTTAAGCCTGGTAGTTTGACCAATTGAATCACATCTGGAAGGCAGCACTTTACATTTACCTTTAAATAAGATAAAAGTTAGGGTCTAGGCTATCTCCTTGATATATTTTGAATGGGTTTGGTCTGGTACATAACAATATACAGCATATCAAACTGATTTTACAATTTCAATTAATTTGAACAGATAAGATTTGTATTTCTAAACAGAACCAAATACTCACAAGGGGTATTGATCACAATGGATGTAAATGATCAAGGTGCTGGTGATGACAAAGTGATCATTTAAAAACTTGTTATACTATTATAACTATTCATATGCAGCACACTTATAAACATACACATAGTTCATTGAATTATTCTCACAAACATGTAAAGCCACTATTCTTGGGACGTTTTGTCATATTTTATTGTGGCAAAATGCTTTTGCGTTCCACATTGCATCTTCTCTCCCTCATGTCAGACCTATTGCAAAGACTTCACTGAGATCATCTGGCTGAACTTTCTTCAGTTTATATTAACAAACTTTTTGATTATCAATTGTATTTTCAGACGAGTATTACCACTTCCCATCTTCTTAAAAAATGGGGGGTTTGTGATATAATTAATATTGCTTTATTGACACCCCAAATCCTACCAAGGATTGACAATAAGTTATGTTTTCTTTGTGCTTATAGTGCTCCCACAATAGTATTAGGTAGGGAATTCCAGGATTTGAACCTAGTGACCACAAAGAAAGACAATCTCTCTCTAGTGTTCATGTTGTGTGAATTGGAGGGAAATGTGACATTACAATTTTACATCTTGGCAGTAGAGATGATGGAACCAGACATTGAAGTTTTGGTAAAATGCATTCATTATTTTAGATGAGAAACAAATTGCAATTCAAACACGAGAGTCTGAAAACTATAGAAACCATTCAACTTCTTTATAGTCATTTTGTCAAGTAAAACCTTGTGGCTTTCTCATTAAAAAAACCCAAACATGGATGAACTGGAGGCTGCAAGAATGGTGAGGGACTGTTTTAGAATGCTTTCCTGAGGATGGTAAGTAAAAACCAGCACCTAAGCATTTATGCATGGACAAGACTTATGGAGGAAGTGAGTAACAGGCACTTACATTCATCGCTGTACTGTTGCCCTATCACACCTGTGCCTCAGTCACCCTCCACAAATATTGTCCTTTCCTCCACTCTACCCAAGCTATTATGAGCAGTTAAATATTTCTGCTTTTTCCTCCTTGTAGGAGAAAAGACTACAGTACCTCAGGGAAAAGAAGAGAAATAGAGTGAAGGGAGAATGAGCCCTCCAATGATAGGCACATTGTCTACCACCAGCAATACTTGCTCACCTTATCCATTGGGACGGGAAGTCTTATTCTGGAGGGTTGAAGATGACAGCATCAACTTGCTAAAGAAAGTCTGACCCTCCCAAAGTACTAACATTCATACATTTTGAGACAACTGATCTAATGTTTGGACACGTTTTCTCACCTTATAGAAAGGTGGATCTTGCTACCTGTTTCCTTTGCCCTATGGAATAGTTTATAGCTGAGGAGAAAGAGTGGAAGGAAGACTACATAGGTCTCCTGTCCTACAATGAAGGCCCATAGCAGAACGTGCAGCTTAGGATTCAGGGAAGAAGTTGGTAATCACCTGCAAATAATGAAAGCACTCTTTCAGAGGAAAGGTTATGAATATCAGCGTCCACTTGGAATTGGCTTGACTTCTTCAGTTTCACTCTTTAAAGCCTTCCCAGTCTGTCAGTTTCACTGACTCAGCTGATCTGCACTGGACAGTTGCTCACAGCGTGGAGACTGGAAGTATGCACTGTTAAAGGCAGCTTGCTTGGTAAAAATGACAGTTACGCTGGATATTTTTATTTCCTGAAAAAGACGAGTATAATGAATTAGTAGGGTAAGAGACCAAAAGTTAGATCAATTGAGAGTTAATATGTAATTAATAATTGCTTCTTGGATGCTGGGATCGGAGACCATCAGATGGTGAGAAGCATATGTCTATGCATTTGCATTATTGTAATTACCTCATTTGTCAGAATTAATTTTCACTTTACAATTAATGTAAAAATACTCAATACTCCAGAAACTTAACTGCATAAACTAAATGCATGCCTGACGTGGGGCCATCTACCTCCAATTCTGGTGAGTGCATTAAGCTCAAGACAGTAATCTTTCTCTCAGATTTTAATGGAACTGCTACAATTGCAGTCATCAACTCCATGTTGTCAAAGGCATATATTCTGAACCATCACCCCACACAACTGGGAAATGGTGACATACCAGAATTAGCTTTGTAAGTCATATTCAGCCAGCAAGAACAAGCAGCTTCTCTCTCACAATGATATTTTAAATGTAAAGCAAGACAGCTTGAATCTGGAAGGGAATGTTTAGTGAAGAAGGAAAGGCAGGAGCATGTGCCTGGAGAAAAAAAAATGAAGAGTCAAGAATAGAGATGGTACATGTCACTCTATGGAGATGTGATGCATCGATATCAGAGGTGGTGCATGAAGTAGTATCTTACTTGGCAAACCCACTGCATGTACTGGAAAAACATAATGATGTGATAGGATTGGGTGCAGAAGAAGTTTGTGAGCATGCATAACCATGCCAGACAGTAAGGCAATCCCCCCAGTGAGAGAGTAGGAAGTGCAGAAGGAAGTAAATGTTAGTCATTTGAAAGGATAAATTGGCATTAGCATTGACTGGATATGATGTGCATGATGCATCATGGTTTCAGGGCTCGCATGCAAGTCTTTGTAAGATGCATGGCAGAGTTAGAGTGTTACTACTTTGATTATGAGATAGCAGAGAGAAGACAGTACCATTTGCCCTTACAGAGCAGAGAAGAACATTGAGTTTTGTCCAGCATTGCTTGCCAATCCTTTGTTGGGGCCAACGACACTGACAACATTGTGAGCTTTGCTCAGGCTGGGTGGATTTGTTGGGCTTGCCTCCTGATGCAGTCACCTAAGAACAGGTTTAACCTTCTTTCGGTCATCCCATCCAGCAGTATCAGAAAATAGCTTCAGTAAACCTCAAAGCTTAGATTTCTTTTAGGCATTTCTGTGGCTCTCAGAGCAAACACCATAAGGTGAGGAAAAGTTCTTAGCAGACAGTGTCTGTCGTGGTGTCTAGTTGGCTTTCAAATCTGGCAGCAGAACTGTCAACCCAAGAAGGCCCTATCAGTGGGGGGAATGACCAGCTTGTTCATAATGTGATTATGTGATTCATCAAGTAACTCGCACTACATCTCGCTTGCACAGATAATGAGCTGATAAACACATGATCACCTGAGATAACTCACCTTGGGCAATGGTAGATATTTGACACCTTACATTAACTTTAAAATAGGATCTTCTGCCCTCAGTTACATATTTGTTTGTGATAATGACCACTTTTACAGTTCCAAGGGGGTTCCCCATTAGCCTACAAAGCCACTTGTGTAAAATCTAGAAGCAGGATAAAACCTGGTATTAAGAATCTACTCGTAATCATGAAATCATTGTCGCTTGTCATAAAACCTCATCTGGCTCATCAATATCCTTCAGGGAAGGAAATCTACAATTCTGACCTAGTCTGGCCTACGTGTGACTCCAGGCCCACAGCAACCTAGTTGACTCTCAATTGTCCTCTGAAATGGCCTCACAAGCCATTCGGTTCAAAGGCAACTTGGGACAGGCAATAAATATGGTCAGTCAGTGTTGCCCATGTCCTTCAAGTGAATAAAAACAAAACAGGATGATGTTTAAATCCTGATCAGAAATCACTTTTAGGGGATTTAACTCACTGTATATGAAGGGCAAGCCTCCATTTGAATTAATTTCTTTAATTTTCACAAGTTGTGTGAATGGGCAAACGCAGATGAAACATAATACGGATAAATACAAGGTTATCCACTTTGGCAGCAAAACCAGGAAGGTAGGCTATTGTCTGAATGGTGATAGAATGGAAAAGGGGGAGGCGCAACAAAAGCTGGGTGTCCTTGTATACCAGTCATTGAAGAGAAGATTGCAGGTGCAGCAGGCAGTGAAGAAGACAAATGGAATTTTGTCCTTCATTGTGAGAGGATTCAAGTACAAGTACAGGACTGTCTTAGTGCAATTTTACAAGGCCTTGATGACACTAATCTTGAAGCATTGAGTGCAATTTTGGTTTCCTTATCTGAGGAAAGATGTTCTAATTATGGAAGGAGTGCAATGTGGTTTACCACACTTGTTCCTAGGATGGCAGGGTGACAAATCAAAAGAGACTAGATCAATTAGGACTACATTCATGGAAGTTTAGAAGAATGAGGGGGGTGCTCATTCAATCCTATAAAATTCTAAAAGGACTAGGCAGCATTAATGCAGGAAGGATGTTCTCGATGATCAGCGAGTCCAGAATAAGGCGTCACATTCAAAAGATACAGTGTAGGTAATTTAGGACTGCATAAGGAGAAATTTTCTTATCAGAGAGTGGTGAGCTGTACAATTTCCTGCCACAGAAAGTGGTCGAGGTCAAAACGTTAAATGTTTTCAAGGAATTAGGTATAGTTCTTGAGGCAAAGGGATCAAATGGTTTGGGAAGAAAGTGGGAATAGAGTACCAAGTTAGATTATCAGCTATGATTATATGAAATGGTGGAACAGGCTCAAAGGCCGAATAACCTACTCCTGCTCCTATTTTCTGTTTCTATGTTTAATAATCCTGCCTAATCTGCCAGCAATATTATTCATGTCTAAGTTAACCTTTACTTTTGCAAAGAGTTCATTAAGTTCAGTCAAGTATGATCTTTCTTTTTGAACTAGTCTTTCCCATATTTCAAATTTTTTTTAGAAATATTGATAGTAGATCTTTGAAGATTCCATTATATTTCGTAACACCAGTTTTAGGCTAAATATTCTATAATTCCACATAAATGTTCAATAGCTCTTACAAATACAGGCATTATGTTAGTTATGCATCTGTCCTCTTTGCATTATGTCTTTTCTTAATATTTATAAAACACTTTTCTGCTGTCTCTTCCCAACTTCTAATATATGTCGATGCAATTTATCTCAGAGAGGAATTTTAACTTCGCAAAGTCTGATTAGTCTAACAATTAGCTTTCCTGTTTCCATCTTCATGTCGACATATATTTGTGGGACATCATGTGTAATATGTTAGTTGGTTTAGCAAAAGCTTAAGTAATTATTCAATATTTCCACTAATTCACATTTTTTATTCACTGATGGGACATGGGCATCGCTGGCTGGCCAGCATTTTATTGCCTGTCCACAGTTGCTATTGAGAAGGTAATAGTAAACCGCCTTCTTGAACTGCTGCAGCCTGTATGCTGTAGGATGACTCACAGTGCCCTGATGGAAGGGAATTCCAGGATTTTAGGCAGTGAAGGAATGGCGATAAATTTCCAAGTCAGAATGGTGAGTGGCTTGGAAAGGAACTTGCAGGTGGTGGTGTTCCCATGTATTTGTTGCCTTGTTCTTCAAGATGAAAGTGACCATGGCTTTGGAATGGCTGTCTGGAATTTCTGTTTGAAATTTCTACTGCACATCTTGTAGACAGTACAAACTGCTGCTGTGGATGTATTCCATCACTTTCCTGACTTGTGCCTTGTAGATGTTGGATAGACTTTGGGAAATCAGGAGGTGACTTACTCATTGTTATTATATTTAAATTTATCGCATGCATTCCTTATTGTCTCTATTTCTAAGTTTTTCTTTACTTTGTTAATCCCGTATATGGTACTAATTATTTGTATATTCCTTGAACATTTAATTTTGCAGTTTCTCTTTGCTTTCCTAAATTTTTTTTATTTGTTTCTGTCATCCATTCCTGTGTTGACTATGTACTCATAAATGCCTTTTGCTCTCATTTTAATTTTTCTTTTATTTCTTTATTCATCATGGTGTTTTGTTACTGGCTAGTTTGTTCTTGCTTTTTAGTGGGCTATATTTTATTTGGAATCTATTGGGTCATCATTTTAAATGCTTCCCATTGCTACTTTACTTCACGTATGGCAATAAATTGTTTTAGTTTATTACCGAGTTCCACTTTTGCATCTTAAAATCAGCTTTTCTTAATTTATTACTTTGCCCAACTTATGTCATTATAAACTATATCTTCATCATTCTTATGCTTTGATTGTGATTGCCTCAAAGATCCTTTACTTTCATGCATTTACATTCAGAATGAGAAAAACAAAAACAAGAGGAGGATGCTCTAATAATACTGCATAAGAAGGAAATCTTTCCTATGGAAGAAACCATAGAGAAAGATGTGAAGATAGTGAAGTAAGGTGATTGGCTGCAACTTAGAATTTAAGAAACAGTGCCTAGTTGCAAAAACAATTTTGTGCTAGCTTAACTACAGATCCGGTTTCCAAGAAAATTAGTACGGCCCCAACATTCTTAACCAGACTTGGGTTAAAAGAGACATTTTAAAACATTACTTGTAAAATCCCATATCTGTAAATATTCTACCTCTGTACAGTGCAGTCCATCATCTAAATCCAGGAGCTTCAGCAATGAACCCGTTCACAGTCCACTGCTTAACCCATTCCAAAGATTTAAAGCCTCCTGATGCTTGGGTGCTCAGACTGCTGCCAGCAAGTTTGGGGATTCCAGACTGGAAAGGCTATCTCAGTGTTGAATATTCTTTTCTTAAGTCAGAACACAAATACACCAACCACTTAAATGGGATTACTAATTATGACATAGATTCTAGACAGGCCTGTACCTTTAAGACAGTTCATGACATGACATATGATGCTCTCATATAAAAGTCCCTTCCTCACCTGAGTCACTGGCTCTATATAATGTAGTCAGGGTAGTATCTTCAGTTAGTAAGCTTTGCAACGTATGGTAATATCAGAAAGCACAGGACTTAGACTATGTGTATCAGTCTGTGATTTTGTACCCATGGAAATAGTGTTGTTAAGAAAAGTTAAGGCATCTGTCTGAATGAGATACTAAATTTTTGTGGTGCACATGATGTGTGGGCAAACAGATATAAAATCACAAACTGTATCAGTGAACTCAAATATGGGCCAGAATTTGGTATTGTGATTTTGGACCTATCACAAGCAGTCAGCAGAATCATTTGTCATCAGTCTGGGAGCTACAAAGACAGCATTCAGGTATTTGGTTAGCCTTGTCTAACGGCTTCTTGTCAAAGTTAGGCGATGTCTGGGGCAAACAAAGACTCCATGTGGAGAAAGCAGAGACGTGTCAAGTTTGGGACAAGGATGGTCATAGGGGAATCTCAAGGAATACGGGAGTAGGTGGAACAGCATCAGAAGATGTGGTAGACTAAAAGGTGTGGAGGGACTATTGGCTGTGATCACCACTTGTGGTCTCCAGAGTGGGAATATAATGGAGCAGGGAGGGCAACTTGCAATGGGTTTCCACATGAAGAACACGTGTGGACTGTTGGAGTAGTGTAAGGTAAAAGAGGTCATGGGCACTCTGGGCTGTACATAGGGGAGGCAATAGTGGAATTATCACTAGGCTGTTAATCCAGAGGTTAGGTAATAATCCAGGGGGACCTGGGTTCGAATCCCACCACAGCAGATGGCATAATTTAAATTCAGTAAACTCTGGAAATAAGACTCCATTGATGACCATGAATTCATTGTCAATTGTTGGGAAAACCCACCTGGTTCACTAATATCCTTGAAGGAAGAAAATTGCCATCCTTACTTGGTCTGGCATACATGTGAGTCCAGACCCATAGCAATGTGTTTGATGCATAACTTTCCTTTGGGCAATTAGGAATGGGCAATAAATGCCCTCATCCTGTAAATGAACGAAAAAAAACTTGGTGACCATGTGAAGTTGCATCACCTGTCATCACTTGCTGTTCTCTGTGAAATGCAATTGGAAATTTGCTGAGACAATGCCCAGTGCGAGTGGAAGCAGTATCTGTTTAATGGGCAAAAATGCAGGACCCACATCTGCTGGATGTGAGGGCATCGAAGGTGGAAATACATGAAGCATATTACAAACTCCAGCTGCATTCAATTTATAATCGTTTCTTCATCCATTCACACAGAGTGAATGTGTTTAGACCACAAATGTTGATCAAAGGCAATCTCATTGGTTTTTGTAAATTTAACATGGACATTTAAATGGTGCAGAATTTAGTAGCAATGGCCTAAAAAGAGAAGATGTTTGGTTAAAAATATCAGCTGTGAAACTTTTAATGGTGCTTGTGGGAGGAGGGGAATAATGTTTCATCATATATCATACAAGTTTGACTATAGAATCTCCCAAATGCAATGAAAGTTTGAATGATAGATTTAGATCTAGGATAATTTTTGATGTAATATGTTGGTCATCTGGCGCAACACCTTCACCAATTTTGTACATGTGCTATGACCAGGGCTGTGGTGGAGCAGACAATAGAGCTGTTGAACATATAATTCCACTTCCTTAACCAGGCAGGCAAGCTCCCCCCATAACAGATCGGACAGAGTGTACCACTGATATTGTGTGCTAGGTGCAATTGGACCATGCAATGAAGAGATGCATTGATGCTGAGGAACTAAGAGATTGGAAGCAGTCTTCGAAAGAAGAGAACAAGGATATTGAGAAAATCACTTGTGCATGACAGAGCTTAGCTACGTCAGGTACTACAAGCCAAACAGGACATGATTGACAGCCAGTTCAAGGTTGTTGTTTTGGACCACTGCAAAGCTGTGCTGTAGATCTCTATGATTCTATGGCACTATACCTCAACGATCAACTGGTCCTCAGTAAGGTGAGCAGTCAGCATTCATATTGCTCACAAACATATTAACATAAACAAACCATGGTGATGGGATCAGAAGCAAATGATGAGAACTGCCTATTTAATTCCAGATGGTGAATAGGAACAAGCATTGACAGGTTGGCCAGTGTGCACCAGAAAGAAAGGAGGTTCATGGAGCCCTTGATTTCAAGGCCGAGCCTGTGATTTACTGTGTCAATCGTAACCTGCACTTCCTACCACGTTCACTCAACATGAAAGTGCACATTGAAAATGAAAAATATCCGCAACTACATCCAGACTAACAGGATTCAGCATTGTTTCATTTAGTTTGAGGATGAGTGCTGTAGTTGTGAGCGATATGAGGTCCTTCAACAGGCAATTGGTGGTTCAGTGGTTAGTATTGTTGCCATGGACTTTGGATTGATTCCAGCCTTGGGTGACTGTGATTTTTTACATGGATGGTTCCTGGGGGCAAGTAGAGAAATTGTAGGTAAGATTTGAATGCAAAACATATTTCCAGATTATAAGAATGTCTCGTAAACAAGACTTTGTTAATTGCTCTAATATCTGGTAAAATCTTCAGCCTTCTATTCATCCTTTTGATCAAAATGTGTGCATTTTCTTATAAATTCTACGCTGTAAATTCTCCAAAAAAAATCTTTTTTAGTATGGTGACATTGCATAACTCGATACATACTATCACAATCCTTAAAATATAAGTCAGGCTTTACTGCAGGGCATCTCCAGACTTTTCCAAAGACCTGAAGCTCTGTTTTAGCATGTCAATAGTAAGCACTTCAGTTAATCTGTTGAAAGTTGACAGCACACAAGTTTCTTTCACTGATTACTGCGAAGCTGCGACAAGTCACTGCTGCAGAAGATAGCCTTGATCAGCCAAAAGCCAACATGAGAGATTCCTTCATGAATCAAGAACTGGTGATAAAGTAAGTCACCATTGAAGATGCTGGAGAGATGCCCAAGAAGTAAGCACTGATCTATAAAATCCTGTACTGATGGTTGAAAACAAGCTAACTAATGACAGTCAGTACAAGGAAATATCACTGAGAAAATAAAAGGGGATCACTTTGATTTTTGGTTGTCTTAATTTATGTTAGTTTTCTATACTAACTTGGCTGCTTTGCCACCTCAACAGGTCACATTGTGAGAAGTTGCAACTGTAATATAGTCGCATCAACGTAAGAAATAGGAGTAGATGTAGACCATTCAACCTGTTCTGCCATCCAATAACATCATGGCTGAGCTGATTGTGGGCCTTAAATTCGCATCCTTGCCTGCCTCCATAAGACTCTCTTATCAATTGAAATAAAAAAATTCAGGAGTTATTGGCAGGTCCAACATTCCGTGCTCACCTCCAGAGTTTCTATAAGGAGAGGGTTGTTGAGCATCCGTGAACCTGCTGTTGCGACTAGAGAAGTTTGATACAAAGAAGTGTTCTGTTAATTCAGTTGGAGGGCAGATATGAGTCTAACCTACATTGGTACTGCTTGTAATAACCTATAGGCCAGACCAGGTAAGGGTTAGGATTTATTTCTCTAAAGAAAATGAGTAAAACAGTTGAGTTTTATCAACAATCCAAAAGCTTCATGGTCAGTTTCACAGATGTTACCTTTAAATTTCTAAATTATTCAACAAAACGCAAATTCTCAAATTTCTATAGTAAGGTCTGTACTTATGCCTTTTGTATTCTTAATCCAGATTTCTGGATTACTTACACAGTTGTATGAACAAATGATATCTTTGACCTTATTTTGAAATGTCGTACTTTTATAATCTTTGGAATTAACAATATTGTCAAATGAAGATATCCAGCTGTAAAATTGTCTCCATAGAATTAGCCTGTCAGATCTATAAAATTGTAGCAAATAGATCTACTTTATCAGTTAATCAGTGAAGTGGGTACTCCTAAAAATAGGATTGCATAAAACTCCCTTCTGTCAGCTCCAAATTAAGGGAAGGCATCATATCACAGGGCCAGAGGACAGTCAGGACAGGGGGTCAGTTGACTACCAGTGTTTGGGGATGGCTATTTTTATTATTACCCATGATTGGTGTAGGTTTTTACTCTTCTAGTTTTTCCTGAATGATATTACATAAACTGGTACCTTACAAAGTCCCTGACTCTAACACAGTATTGAAGACTTTTTCAGAGGGTTAGATTACTCAGATTAGCATCAGATTACTGTCCCTTGTAAATTGAAACTTCCCTAGCACTTAGTGTGTAGTGTGTGAATTAGAACTTCTGAGAGGTTCTGACATGCATTTTTTCACAGTACATCCAATCTTTGACATTCTGGAGATTGGACGATCTTTTGTGAAAAATTTGGGTGGATCAGTCAATCAGGTACAAATGTTAGTTTGTAGACTCTTCTCAATATCAATCTAATACCACTTGTCATATGAAAGCTAAATAGCTTGAGCTAATAATGTTTTAATGGAATTGTTCTGGTCAACATATTCTGATGAGAAGCAGTTAATTATTTATTAGATTTAAGTTAAAACTACACAATGGAATGAGAAGACTCCAACACCATGAGAGATGGAAAATACTAACTCTAAATTTAAACCACAAGTAAAAGTAAAATAAGAGTTTCTTTATTTTACATCTCGGAGAAATTAATAGGGCTAATGGCTAATTAGTCCCCTGGACCTAATGAGTTGCATCCTAGGATTTTAAATGAAGCATAATCAATGCACTGGCTTTAATATTCCAAGTATCCAAAGATTCTCAAGAAGTCCAGAGGATTGTAAAATTACCAATGTAACATTTTTATTGAAAAAGATAAAGAGACAAAGAAACACGTAGCTATACACCATGACTATTGGAAATCAGTTAGGTCAGTTGGAAAAATGTTAGAGACAATTATAAAATATGTAACAGCAAAACATTTAGAAATTCATAACATAATTAAGCAGAGTCAGCATGGCTTCATGAAAGAAAAATCATGCCTGACCAATTTATTGTGATTCTTTGAGGAAGTAACAAAAGGGGATAAAGGGGAACCAGTAGATGTAATATACTTGTACTTCCAAAAGATATTTGATAAGGTGGCACACACTGGGTTACTAAATAGGAAAGAGAATTGGGATAAAGGGGGTATTTTTAAGATGACAATATAATGAAATACCTTAGATATCAGCACTGGGGTCACAGGTATTTTCAATATATATTTATGACCTGGAGAAAGTAAGTGAATATACTGTAGTCAGATTTGAAGATGACACAAATATAGTTGGAAAGGCAGATTATAAGAGGGGTACAAACATTTTACAAGGAAATATTGATAGGTTAAATCAATGGGCAAAAAGTTGACAAGTTGACCATAATGGGGAACAATATAAAGTTGTTCATTATGGAAGGAAGAATGAAATAGAATATTATTTAAATGAAGACAAACTGCACACAGCTGCAACACAAAGGGACTTGAGGCTACTTGTGCCTGAAACAGAGAAATCTGGTCCACAGGTGCAGCAGGTAATCAAGAAGGCCAGTGGAATGTTAGGCCTTATTTCAAAAAGGTTGGAGAATAAGAGTAAACAAGTCTTACTGCAACTGTACAAGATACTAATGAGACCATATCTGGAGTACTGTGAGCAGATTGGTTTCTTTATTTATTGAAAGATATCACTTTCATCGGAGACAGTTCAGAAATGGTTCCGTAGGATGATCCCTAATGTGGATTCCTTATGATTCAGGCTAAACAGATCTAAACATTTTACTCACTGTAGTTGAGAACAATGAGTTATGATCTCATTAAAACATACAGGATTCTTAAGGGCTTGACAAGGTAAATGCTGAGATGGTGTATTCCATCATACTGAGACCAGAAAAACATAGTTTCATAATAAATTGGGGTGGGCACTTTAAGACTGAGAATTTCTTTTCTCAGATGGTTGTGAATTTTAGGAACTTTTTGCTTTAGGGAGCTGTGGGCATACCAGGAAGGCAATGCACCAGGCTGGGAGCTGCTGCCCGAGGCTGGGAATTACTCACCAGTGGCTGGGAAGTGTTGCCAGAGGCCAGGAAACATCACCAGAGACTGGGAACTGTCGCTTGCATGAGGCTGGAAATCATTGCATGTCAGAGGCTGTAAGTCATCACAGGAAGGGGAAAAAAAAAGGAAAAACAGCTCGAGAAAGAAGAAAAAGAGAAGACAAGGAAGAAAAGAAGAAGAATGGATAGAGCAGACAAACTCTGGCTGGGGTGTCCTGTCGATGAGTTGGAGCCTGACATACTTGGCCTAGTTGTCCAGATGTTCCAGGGATGAGTGTAGGGCTAGGGAAATGGTCCCTGCTGTGGACCTATTTCACCAGTAGGTAAATTGCATGAGAGCAAGCAGGCTGGGAAGCTAGAATTGATGTGGACCATGACCAGCCTCTCGAAGCATTGCGTGATTATAGAGGTCAGAGCAACAGGGTGGTAGTCATTAATGCACATTGCAGGGTTGTTTTTGGCACTGGGATGAATGTGGTCTTCTTGAAGCAGGTGGGGTCTTCAACTTATAGAATAGAAAAGGTTGAAGATGTTAGCAAATACCTCTGCCAGCTGGTTTGCTCAGGATCTAAGTACATGGCTGGGGACTCTGTCTGGGCCTGTCGCTTTCCTCAGGTTGACTTTCAGGAAGACCGACCTGATGTTTGCAGCAGGGATGGAGGTATCAGGTGCACCTAACATTGTCGGAGCTGGTGACATTACACTACTGATATATTGACTTCATTGGCCACAGGCTCCCCCCACACACTTGCAAATGAAGTCCGTGAAGATGGTAGCATGATCATCTAGGTTGTCTGCTGAGTTCATGAATATGGTCCAGTCCACCACTTCTAAGCCGTCGTAGAGAAGCTCTTTTGCTGCCTTAGACCAGTCTTGTATTAATTTCTGATAACGACCTTCCTGTTTTATCTTATGCTTGTAAGCCGGAGGAGGAACACAGCGTGTATGAAAAGGGAATGAAGCAGTAGATGCATTTGATAGTTATGAAGCAGTGGTCAAGGATGTTTAGTCCCTGGTGGGGCAGGAGACATGCTAGTGGTATTTTGGCAGCAGCCTGATGAGGTTGGCCTGGTTGATTTCGCCAGTCACAATGAATAAAGTCTCGGGGAATTTTGTTTCCAGAGCTTCTGTAGTAGTGTAAATTTCATCTAAGCATTTTTCACTTCCGCATGAGGTGGAATGTAGACTGCTTTCAGGATGGCAGAGGTGAACCCACACGACAGGTATAGGGATGGCATTTCACTGTTTGGTATTCCAGGTCCAGGGAGCAGTGGCTTGCCAAGGTCGCGACATCTTGATTAGGACACATACCCATTAGCCCTTTGCCTTACCCGAGGACACCATATAGTCCATATGATGCATATTACTTTCTAGATGTTGACATTAAATCTGTAAATGGACTCATCTTGGAAAACCATGTACACATCATCTACTGTATACTTTCATCAATTTGTTCCACTATTTCCTCAAAAAGCTCATTATCCAGACAATGGGCGGCATGGTGGGACAGTGGTGAGCACTGCTGCCTCACAGCGCCAGAGACCCAGGTTCAATTCCTGCCTCAGGCGACTGACTGTGTGGAGTTTGCACATTCTCCCAGTGTCTGCCTGGGTTTCCTCCGGGTGCTCCGGTTTCCTCGCACAGTCCAAAAATGTGCAGGTTAGGTGAATTGTCTATGCTAAAAATTGCCCGTGGTGTTAGGTGAAGGAGTAAATGTAGGGGAATGGGTTTGGGTGGGTTGCACTTCGGTGGGTCGGTGTGGACTTGTTGGGCCGAAGGGCCTGTTTCCACACCAAGTAATCTAATCTAATTTGAGAAATGGAGTGCAATGAAAATATTTACAGACAGCAAAAAAGGTGTTAAGTATAAAATAATTTCAGAAAGACAAATTGGTTAGTAGATTGCTTAGAAGTACAAATAATGGTTTGAGTAGGTATGATAGGCAAAAGCATTTTTTGTAAACAAAAGCAAAATTTGAATGGAACTATAAACACAGAATTAAAAAAAAGACACACATTTCAAATTTTAGATGAATAAATTTTCTGCATGAAATGCATCACATCTGCCTGTGTAATTGCTCAATTGAAGATAAATTTCCTTGAGACAACAGAAATATTCAATTTCCTTTGACGTGTGTGTATTGAGTGAATTATGCATAACCAGTATTGTAGTTTGCTTGCATAGTTATGCTTCCAAAATAACTTTATTCCTAAAATCAACAGTTCTAAAATAATTTAAAAGATAGCCAAATTTCCAGTGAATATGTTGAATAAAAATCATTATATTCACACATCAATCTAATTGTCTTTCCCTTTATTTATAATGGGTTATTTCTCCATCTGCAGAATAGCAGCACAATTTCCCTTGAGTTTGCGGAATTAATTACCATGAAATCTCCATAGCTATTTTGCAGAATTTTTAAAAATGAAAAATTGATTATTTGAATGATTTTATTACTACTTTTATTCTCTGAGGTAATGATTAATTCATACATTAATATACTGCAGACATTTTAACACAAGGTTTAGTTTTAAAAGCTATTGAGTGAATTTTAGACAATGCTGATCATAAATATTTTCAAATAGAAGAAATTGTGATTCATAGAATGGTATGTCAATTTTATTCACACACTACAAATGTTACGTGCTGGTGGGGGAGGGCTGGGGAGGCTGTCAGAACTCCAAAATCGAGTGTATGGCTTGTATTAATCTATTCCTGACCAAAATAATGCAAACAACATGAAAACTTTGTGCTACCCTACTTCTTACAATGAATGGTGTTTAACTATTACTAAAAAGGAGACTAGAAGTTGAAGCTTTTTCTGTCTTGCCCTCATCAGAACTAAGACACATGAAATAGACTTCGGAAAAAAAGACATAAGTTAATATATTATGAGAGAGGGTGTGTATAGTTGGGCCATAATTGAGGTGGAGGTGCAGCAAGAACTTGTAATCTTACTTCTCAGATCAGGCAGGTCACTTTTATTTCAACTGTGGTGTGTGGTCAGTCCTGAACAGATTGCTGAGTGGTGTGTGGCACAGGTTTTGCCAGAGATATTTAGAAGTCCCACAGATGCCACTTTTATATTTAAAGGGCATATTTAGTATTAAAACTACCATAATCATAGAGCTGGATTTTTCAGCCAAAGCATTTTAAATCGAAATTCAGTTTCCAAATGCATGGATGTCTACAAATTTTGGGGCTGATAGTTAAAACTATGGAGCACTACAACAAATTTGAAACATGAGGCAGTATGTTTTGGTAATGAGAATTGATGGGAGAGGATAGTTTATTGCTTGATTGTCCTCAAGGGGTAGAGAAACAAAAGAATCTCTGAATATACATATGCCAATAAATAAAAGTCAAATTACAGTGTTAATTAAGAAGAAACATCTTTACAGAAAGAATTATGAGAATGTGAAACACATTCCAACAGGGAGTGGTTGTAGCAAATGATGTTTTTGTATTTAGGGAAAGTAAGGCAAACACTTGTGAAAGAGTTATAATGGCAGATTTAGGTAAAAAAAGATAGGAGAAGTCTAGAATGAATGGACTAGTTGGATTAAATGCCTATTTCTATGACATAGCCTAGTAATCTTCATTTTGAACAGCTTCAGGACTTAAATACATATGAGTAAGTATTAGCAGTCAGTAAACTGTACTAACAATTTTTTTTAAGTGCTATTTTGAACTCCTAGAAGCTATTTCTAGTTGCATGAATCAGCAAATGAACCAAAGGAGCAGCAAGAGTATCATGTGGATAAAAATCACGTCTTCTTTTTGAATGCTGCAAAAACATTTTTGACCCCTATTAATTCATGTTCCACCATGTTTCAATTTTAAACTTACCATTCTTCTGATGAACTTCCTGTGTGATTTCACCTTCCCCTCACTCTGTGGCAATCTCTATTTCTAAAGACATCCAGAAACTCTGCACTCAATCAATGCTGAAATCCTTTACTCTTCCCACAACACCCTTTATTCTACCTTTAGGGGACATTTCAGTCTGAAGCTGTGGAATTCCTTCCCTAAATCCTTCCATGTCTCTGACAACCTTCTTTCTTTCAGACTTGCTTTAAAACTTTCCTCTTTTAGAAAATTAAGAATTAAAAGTAGGAGGCCCTTTGATCTTGTTCCATCATTCAATAAATTCATGTCTGAGCTGATTATTCCAAATTCCGACCTACTCAAAATAACCTTTCACCCCTTCCTTTTCAAGAATTTGTTCTCAGAATACACTTTAATCAAACCGCTGCTTACTCTTTTAAACTCCCGCAGATACAGGGCTATACTGTTTGACTTTTACTTATAAGAAACCCAACCATTCCAAGTATTCATCTGGTAAATTTTCTCTGAATTGCTCAGAGTTATAGAGATGTAGAACCTTCAGTCTAACTCACCCATAACCCCATTTGCCATCATTTGGCCTATTTCCTTCCAAACCTTTCCTATTCATATACCTATCCTAATGCCATTAAATTTGTAATTGTATCAGCCTTCACCACTTCCTCTGGCAGCTAATTCCATACATGCACTACCCTCTGTGTGAAAAAGTTGCTCCTTAGGTTCCTTTTAAATCTTTTCCCGCTCACTTCAAGTTTCCTCTCACCCTTCCCTCTCACTCTCTAGTTTCGGACTCCCCTGCCCTGAGGAAAACACCTTCACAATTCACCCTATCCTTGCCCCTCATGCTTTTATAAACTTCTGTAAGGTTACCCCTCAACCTCTAAGGCAAATGCTGGCCTTCATAACAAGAGGAATTGAGTATAGAAGCAAAGAGGTTCTTCTGCAGCTGTACAGGGCCCTGGTGAGACCACACCTGGAGTACTGTGTGCAGTTCTGGTCTCCAAATTTGAGGAAAGACATTCTGGCTATTGAGGGAGTGCAGCGTAGGTTCACGAGGTCAATTCCTGGAATGGCAGGATTACCTTACACTGAAAGACTGGAGCGACTGGGCTTGTATACCCTTGAGTTTAGAAGACTGAGAGGGGATCTGATTGAGACATATAAGATTATGAAAGGATTGGACACTCTGGCAGCAGGAAACATGTTTCCACTGATGGGTGAGTGCCGAACCAGAGGACACAGCTTAAAAATACGGGGTAGACCATTTAGGACAGAGATGAGGAGAAACTTCTTCACCCAGAGAGTCGCGGCTGTGTGGAATGCTCTGCCCCAGAGGGCAGTGGAGGCCCAGTCTCTGGATTCATTTAAGAAAGAGTTGGATAGAGCTCTCAAGGATAGTGGAATCAAGGGTTATGGAGATAAGGCAGGAAAAGGATACTAATTAGGAATGATCAGCCATGATCATATTGAATGGCGGTGCAGGCTCGAAGGGCAGAATGGCCTACTCCTGCACCTATTGTCTATTGTCTATTGTCTAACTCCCCAGGGAAAATAGCCCCAGCCTATTTAGCCTCTCCATATAGCTCAAACCCTCCAATCCTGGCATTATCCTTGTGAATCTTCTCTGAACTGTTTCAAGTTTCACAATATCTTTCCCATAGAAGGGAGACCTGAATTGAATGCAATAATCCAAAAACGGTCCTAACCAATGAGCTCACAACTCTTATACTCAATGCACTGACAATAAAGGCCAACATACCAAATGTGTACTTCACTTACCCTGTCTACCCACGACTCCACTTTCAAGCAACTCCAAACCTGCACCCAAGGTTTGTTTGGCAACGCTCATCAGGTCCTTACCATTAAGTGTATAAGTCCTGCCTTGATTTGCCTTACCAAAAGGCAGCACCTCACATTTATCTAAATTAAACACAACCTGCCACTCCTTGGCTCTTGGTCCATCTGATTAAGGTCCCATTGTATTCTGAGGTAACCTTCTTCACTGTCCACTACAGCTTCAATTTGGTGTGATCTGCAAACTTATTAACAACACCTCCTATGTTCACATCCAAATCGTTTATATAAATGACAAAAGCAGTTGATCCAGCACCGATCCTTGTCCAGGGCATTCACATCTTCTTTAAATAATGAGACCAATACTGTACACAGAACTCTACATGTGGCCTCACCAATGCTTAATATAACTGTAGAATTACCTACCTATTTTTTGCATTCAATTCCACTCGGAATAAATTATAACATTAAATTACCTATCCTGATTACTTGCTGTACCTATATACTAACCTTTGGGATTCATGCACCAGGAAAACCCAATCCCTCAGCATCTCTGAGCTCTATAATCGTCTACTATTGATCTAAATGCTTTTTATTTTATTCTTCATGCCAAACTGAATAATTTCTTATGGTTTTCCCAAATTAAGTTTAATTTGCAAGATATCTGCACATTCAATTAACCTATCTACACTCTTTCGTATCTTCCTTACATCCTCTTTGCAATTTGATTTCATACCTATTTTGTATCATCAAAAAAAGTAGCAATTTGTGTCTTTGCTCCCTTCAACCAAGTCATTGATGTAAATTATAAAAACCTTGAGGCCCCAGCACTAATCCCTCAGGAACAACATTTGCCAACCAGAAAATAATTAATTTCTGCCGACTGTTTGTCATGAGCCAGCTAATTTATCCATGCCAACAAGTCATGCACTACAACAAAAGCTGTCATTTTCTTTGATGTGGGAACTTCAAAGGCCTTCTGGAAATTTAACGACAATACCTCCATGAGATTCCCTTTATCCACAGCACATGCTACTTTTACAGAGAATTTCAACCAAATGGTTAACATGATTTCCCTTTCACAAAACTATATTGATTCTGTTTAGCTTGGACTTTTTTAGATACCCTGATATAATATCTTTCATCACAGCTTATAACATCTCTATGACAGATGTTAAACTAGTTGGCCTGTAATCTCCTCCTTTCAGTCTCATTCCCTTTTTGAATAAAAGAGTTACATCTTTTATTTTCCAATCTAATGGAAGCTTTACCAAATCTAAGAAAATTTAGAAAATTAAAGACAACAGATCAGTTATCTCATTAATTAATTCTTGTAATCACTTACAGCATTGCTTTCCAAACTGTTTCCCACTGTGGCCCAATTTCACGGCTTGAAAATTATTGAGATTCCTCTGAAAGCTGTCAGAGTGGAAGGCGAGGAGAGAATAATTATGTGAGTAGGGAATCACGGAGAAAACACCAGTGAGACTGGGCTGTAGGGATAAGTTTTACAGGATGCATTACTGCCTTGAAGCTTGCGACTGCAAGATTTCAGCTCATTGACAACTGTCAGTGCCCTGACCCACACTTTGGAAAGACATGCAGGAGAAAAGGTGAGGACTGCAGATGTTGGAGATCAGAGCTTAAAAATGTGTTGCTGGAAAAGCGCAGCAGGTCAGGCAGCATCAAAGGAACAGGAGAATCGATGTTTCGGGCATAAGCCCTTCCTGATCAGGAAGGGCTTATGCCCGAAACATCGATTCTCCTGTTCCTTTGATGCTGCCTGACCTGCTGCGCTTTTCCAGCAACACATTTTTAAGCTTTGGAAAGACATGATCAAGGATGAAGTTCATTACTACCCATGTACTTGTTAGCCTACAACTTGAACAATTTGCTCAGTACCACTTCCCTGTTGATTGTAGTTTTCTTGAGTTCATCATTTTATTCTATTTCCTGATTTATTTCTGGGATCTTATTTGTATATTTTGGAGCATAGGAAATTATGACATACCTTTCCAATTAATCTGCCATTTCCTTATTTTCAGTTATTAAATTCCCAGAGTCATTTTCATCAATTTCTTATAGAATCCCTACAGCGTAGAAACAGGCCCTTCAGACCATCAAGTCCACAATGACCCTCTGAAGAGTAACCCACTCAGACCCATTCCCCTACCGTATATTTCCCTGGGACTACTGCATCTAACACTATGGGCAATTTAGCTTGGCCAATTCACCTAACCTATAACATCTTTGGATTGTGGAAGGAAACCAGAGTAACTGGAGGAAACCCATGCAGACACAGGGAGAATGTCTGTGTGAAGCTTGCACAGTCACCCGAGGCTGGAATTGAACCCGGGTCCCTGGTGCTGTGAGGCAGCAGAGCTAACCACTGAGCCACCGATCAATGATCAATGCTCAGTTTAATTTAGTTGTAAAGTATCTGTAGAAACTCTTATTAACTGTTTTAATATTTCTAGCTAGCTTTCTCCAGTCCTCCAATTTTTTCCTCTTTATTAATCTTTTAATTTTGCTTTGCTTTTTTTAAAATGTATTTCTGTCCAGTTTTCTGACCTGCCACTCATTGTTGCACAATTATGGTGGAAGTTTCCATTCTTGGGATGTGTAGGCAATCGTGAAAAACTTGCACAAATTCAGCAAGTATAAAAAAGGAAAACTCAAAAACAAGAACAAAATTTCTTGATTTTTACCTTTATTCTTTGAGCAGAAACTTTAGCGACTCAATATTAATTGGTAGCGACCTAATTTCCATGCTTTTGCATCTCATTTTTATCCCACAGTACCTCATTCACATGCCATTGCCAATTCTATTCTCCATCTCAGAATAGACAGCACCAATTCCTGACATGAAAATAGTCATTTGATGGTTGCAGCTTGCTGAATGCTTGTTCCAGTCGTCATCCAACTTGTCTACATCACAATATCCCTGTATGATCAATAGACATTTGTCTTCTTCCACCCTTCATCTATACAAGTTGGTAGTGGCAAGCTATCAATCTCATCAAATCGCCACACCTGGTCCAGCATAGAGTCATAGTCATAGAGATGTACAGCATGCACACCACTTGAGCCATTCAGTTTGAAGGATGCATTGGCCAGATTATTTTGGACACAGGTACATATCCAAACCTCATGCATCTACACAGAATCCATCTTGTGGCTCTTAGTTTTATTTCTTAGAACTTACTTTCTTTGTGTTTATTTGGAGTTTGCCCGTCTCAGTGGCATGCGTTACGTTTTAATCACATGGTGTCTTCAGTGCTAAGTTAGATTGTCAATCTCTGGAGCTTGCATTGCTTTTTCATGCAGAGGAAGGAACAGGTAATTATCCCAGTCAAGAGGTGAGCATGTTGCTGCATGACATTGTGCTACATAAACAGTTGACCTGCGATCATGTAGACAATAACAGCACCCTAATATCCCCATGTTAAAAAAGCGATGCAAAGACATCTACCATGTTCTACTTGTCAAGTATGGCGATGGAGAAATAATGAACTGTGAACCTGACAGTTCCTCATACTGAATCTGCATGTAGGCAACAGAGGCATGGAAGTCTTTCACACTTGTGTTAAGACAGAGATATCTTTGGGCATGTATCAGTTATTTGCTGGCAAACATACAGTGTGTGCTTCAAATAAATGGCTATGTTTGAAAGTCAAAGTGGTGTAGTCTTTAGTGGGGTGAAGGCAGACAGGGATTTGTCCAATTACAGTCCTGGGGCTGGTCATGGTAAGTGAGGCTCTTAGTGCTACCATAACCCAGGCATCAGTGACTTTGCAGTTCAGGAATTAGGCCTCGATCAATCCTGCAGATGATGTTCAATCAGTCCAGAGATTGCAAGTACATCAATATGGGTGCTGCAGAAACATCTATTTGGGGACTAGTCCATTTTCAGACAGGGCTGATGTACCACATCAGTTCAAGGTGTGGGCCACAGTCTACCTAACTGTTTATTAATATTACAGCCAGACCCCAGATGAGGTTCCAAATGGGATTCCCTAAATTGTTAAGCTCCTGGGTGAGGGGGGGCAACCTGGCTCCTTTTGGCTATTAACCTGCCCCTCAGTTGGTCACAACTTAATTTAGAAAGGATCCCTTCTCTTGTGGATATCGTTCTCCCACAGCCAAATTAACATATGTTTTGAAAGGAGTCAATTTAACCGGGCTTTTTTGAAGTAACAAAAGGAGTGAGTCTATTGTTATTAATACTAAAAATATTAGTTTATAACTGTAATCATATTACTTGTGTCAATAAACCAGAAACCAGTTCTGTTACTACAAAGTTATAAAACTGTTTCTTATTCTCAGATGAACAGTTTCAGTGACTGTGCTGAAACCCATTCACATTTGAAATTCAGCTAAGCAGAGATAATGACCACAGCTCTCAAAAAGATCCTCAAGAGCAGAGAAGGCAAAGGAAGACTGTGCATCTCATTGGCTACAAAGGGAGAAGAAGGCATAATGGCAAGGTCAACATGTCTCGACATATCACAGAATTCTGACTTGCAACCTGTCATGAGGATATTAGAGAGCTATTATTGTCTCTATGATCATGTTAAAAAAATGTTGCAAAGACTGTACCATATTTTACTTGTCAAGTTCTTTGGATATGGAGAAATAGTAATGGGCTGTGAATCTGAAGTCCCTAGTACTGTATCTGTATGTAGGCACCAGAGGCATAGAATCTTTGCACACCAATGTTAGGACAGAGATATACTTGGGTACCTGCATCTGTAACTAAGCATTACTGTTTACGAAACTTTGTCCTTATCATAAATGGAGAAGGATCTAGAAAATGAGCCTAAAAATAGGTTGTCCACTTTTTTCCTGATTGGGAATCACATCCAAATAATACTCCTTCCCAAGGAAGGGAAAGAATAGAAGGTATTGATTTCAATTTAAAAGCTGAGTGTCTGTCAATCAATTGTAGGTGTCTTTTCAAGTGTCAAAACCAAAATTTAAGGAAGCAGGGTGTTTTTTTTTATTTCTAAGTGTCAAAACTGGGTTTCTTCATATCAACCAGAGTCACTTAAGTCAAAAAGAAGGTAGCACAAGCTGATAGGACATCTTGTGAAATTTGAGACTACATCCTGGTACTTTTTCCATCGAGATATCACTGGGATGGATACAAGGCTGGTCAATGTCACAGTCAACTTAACTTTAAGAATAACTCCCTTTGATGAATCATTGCATTAAAATCACATATTTATGTTACAATGCAGCATCTAATAGTCATGTTCGAAGGTGTGCAAATGTTTCACATCTTCTAAATTTTTCAAATGATCAAGATTCTTCAACAAGCTTTACCTTTCCTTTTACAAATAATCAAGCCTGCTTTTGATGGATTTTCAAATGCCAACATCCCAAAAAAGAGCCATAGTTGGGTGGAAATCTGATTTTCATCAATCATTTAAAATGAGGAAAATAACTGCAGTGGGGCTGCTGTGCATCTTGGAGAAAGTGAGGGCTACAGGTGCTGGAGAAGGGCTTCATTCCTGATGAAGGGCTTATGCCTGAAATGTTGATTCTCCTGCATCTCGGAAGCTGCCTGACCTGCTGGGCTTTCCATGTGCATCTTGCATACTTGGTATTATTAACACACAAAAAAGGTCAAAAGAAAATAGAATGGGTCAGGAATGTGGCAAAAATTGGATTTTCTAGAAAAAAATCATGTAAAATTTGCTGATTGAAACAAGCTCTGTACTCAACAAAAATAATAATCTTGTATCCATGTTGCTCCATGTTGGCTATATCTTTTTTAAAAACATTATATGTAATACAGCCCACACTGATAGTTGATTATTTTTGTTTTATTCTCTTATCAATTTTGGGTTGGTGCTGCAAACTGGGAACTTTGAGGTAAAGACGACTTTTGGGCTGTGGGTAACAGCTTCTATTAAAAGGAAAACTTCCAAACAAACTTTTGTCCATTCATAAGTCCAGAGCCAGGAGTTAATTATAGGCTGGCTCCTGATCCAAAGGTTCTGTAGATACTGTCACTGGGGAAGAGAATTATGTTTAAACAGAGATTACAAACTGGCTATTAACAAGAACATTACCTAGGAATTGGTTCCAGCAAGTCTGGAAAAGATCTTGTGCTCAAGCAGATGGCAAATGTTAAATGGCACCTGGGATCTTGTGGAAGAAACCTTCATTCTGTCAGGGAGTGGTCAGAGTTTGACTTGGGTTTTGGATTTTGTCTCCTGTGAGAAAGAATCTGACTGTTGATAGCTTCCCACCTAATCTCTCATTAGCAGCTCTTGGAATCTCAGATTATAGAAAAATAAATTATAATAATATTGCCTTTACCTGAATTAACTACGAAGGCGGCCCTGATTGACATCTTAAGAAAATCAACCAAGAAACCATTTTCTGTGCCTAGGGAGCAACATATCACAAAAATTACTTAAGTAATCTGGCCAGTTTTGTTTTTTTCTTTGATTTATTCCTTAACTATGTTTGTTTGTCTGCCTGTTGTTTGTGAACAAATATTTTTGGGGGTTTATAGCAAAGACCAATTAGATTACTTTGCTGTTTCATTTTTATTTTACTTTGTTAAAGTTACAATATTGTTAATAAATTGCTAAGTTTTTTATTTAAGATACAAACAGTGTTTGGAATTGATTATTCACAGACTCTGAGACTGGTTATTTAACAGTCTGGTTAAGAACCATTGAGGTCAATTTTGACTACTTTGAAGATCTTAATTTTACTGTTTTGCAAATATGGAGGTTAGAAAAGCTAATTTGGTTTGGTTGTCTGTCTCCATCTCGAAGACACTGGAATTTCTTAAACACTAAAGAAAATTGCTAGTTTTGGTGTGATGTAATAAGGATATGACCAAATAGTATAATCACTATGATGCACATTTTCAGAGTGAGTGTGAAACCTTGGTGCAGGACTAAATTAATGTTGCAAAAGCTGAAGAAAAATAACATTGCCAGTGTATTGAAAGGGCAACAGGAGTATGTTTACTGCTTTAGAACTAATCGTTTCTTCTCTCAGCCACAGAATTTTCCTCCTCTCTCATAGAACATTGTTTATAAAACAAAATGTTGATGGCATTTTCGGAGATCAAAAAGTGCTGATTCTTCTTGGCAAGTTAATGTTAAATTACTTGTATGGTAGATATTGCAGTCTGCAGTAAGTACTCTGAGGGAGGGGGGAGGGATGTTGAATTTTTATTTGCTAGCCAGATAAATGTTGACCTTGGCAGATGATATTTTGTTTAAATTGCTCCAGTTGCAATACAGAGCAGCATGATGGGTAGTTACTTTATTGATCTCAAAGGACTTGAATAAAACAACTGTATTCTCAAATTCTGTCACCATCATCTGTATTTTAATAAGCCCGTATGATTATATACGTTGACAATACGTCTCCGTGGTCTGTTTGTTTTGTGCACTTTGTTCAATGTGGCAAAGAAGCTATCTTTTAACAAATCAAACCTATAAAAACAGATCTTTAATGACATAGTCCTGTAGGCTTCCCATTTCAATTGCTCTATATATATTCATATTATGCTTTGGTGCTTGTTTCTTATTTCTGAGATTGATAGAACTGATGTCACATAAAATACTTTGCTTACTTCCAACTTGTCCCATAAGCAAGCAAGAATAGGTAAAATGTACTGCAGGGCTCTCATTATATTATGATCTACTATTTAAATTATCTATTGTGGTGAAATGGTCACTCGAGTCTGTAGGGTTCTGGCAAGCAAAGATTTCGTCAAACATAGGCCAAGGAGAAGCTTATTTCAGTCACGAGAATTAACTTCTCAAAAATAGAGCCTGTGCTAGCATTTTATAATTCTTTGTATCCTAGTTTCTCAGTAAATATTTAATCGATGATTACTTCCAGTATGTACATCACATGGTGTGTTTCATAATCTAATCAGTAAGCTGGACAATATTTGCTCAGAGGCTTCCTGCTAACAACTTTTTGGCCTTCAGTCTGCTGCTTTTGATAGTTACTCAGCTGTCCTGCGATTTCAGCTCCTTTTATCTCCTTAGTGAAGCAAGAATAATATGTTTTACCCAGACTGTGAAGCTTATTAACATTTCTGGAATCATTACTAGTAACATAGCCCATCATTCCTAGAAGGAGCTCTGACAGCTGCAGTACATACTTTAAGATTATTAATGTATTTTCTAATATTTACTTTAATGAGATCAACCCCCAATTGCCCTATTTCACTATCCAAAGAACATTGCAATTATGTATGGATGAATATTTAGCTGTGTAGGTTTTCCATTCACTGCAAACAATTGTCTAATCCTGATGGTATTTAAATACTTTTGCAGGTTTCCTCCTGCCACTTCCTACAATGAAGAGGATAGAAATGAAAGCTAACTAGCCTCTAAATGAGCAAAAGTGATATTTCCTCTGTCTTGAATACGGCAATAGTTTATTCATTGTTTTGCTCTAGCAACATACAAATAATCTGAAACTATACTTCTCTAGAACATTGCTTTTAGTTAAAATGTTGTGGGAAGTGCTTATGATTTTTAATCGTTTTGTCCTTAAGCTGTATTGATTTCTCTAGAAAGCAATCTATGAGAATCCATTCTTAATCAGATCACATTATTCATGAGGAATGCTGTTATCAAAATGAATAATGATAAAGCAGTTTTCCAGAGTTGTAGCTCAATTATATGACTAGGCCCTGAAAAAGAGCTACATAACACGTACAATGAAAAACATTGCTATTCAATTATAGAGGACAAGACTAATTTACAGTAGCAGTTACAAATACTTTGAGAGGAAAATGTCTTATTGAAGTCTCTAAAATTGTGAAAAATAATTTTATTTGCTTTTTGAAAACAAATGCAAACATTAAGTTAACATGCCCACTGAAGGTCTCAGAAGTCAATTTGTTTTGAATTTTTAGTTGCCTAATTCTTGAATTTCATTTTAATGATACGGATGCACTGTAATCTCTGCAGAACAGAGAATAAAGGTATTAGTTCTGCTGTGCTGCTGTTATCTTCAAAGCTTTTAATGTCAATGGAACTGCTAAGTAGGGGGTGAGACCGTTCTATTCAGGGGAGGCTTCACATAACATGTGGTGGGTCATTTTGACATTTGACATTTATTTAAAATTTATAAGCAGTTGAAAGCTACTCATGCACTATGGGGCTCAGAAAGAGGTAATCAAATCAATTCAAATATAACATTAAACTGTAAGAGAACAATGCTACAATGAATGCTGTAGCAAACCAAAATCAAGTAAAGTTGATTATAAAACTCTGAGACCAGAATCGTCACTTGCAAATATTTTACGTAGATTAATACAGAGGATATCTCAGCTTTGTCGGTAAACTAGGTTTATTTTCTGCATAAACTGAGGGTGTTTTCTGTATGTGAAATAAAAGCCAATACAGTATGTGGGATTATATACAATATACATAATTTGTGAATATTATTATTTTTAAGCTGAAAATGCTTATTGTATTCATGTGTATGATCATGGATAGCTCAATTTTCCAATCAGTTTTAAGTATTTATTAGAGTCAAGTTGTTTCTATTTAGCTTTCTGATCAGAAAACTCCAGTTTAGAACTATGCTAATTTGAAGAAGTTGAGACATTTAGTAACGTATTTTCACATGCTCCCAACAAGCATTAATCTACTTGCCCAAAAAGGCATGTAATATGCACCTTAGATATGCAGTGAAACAATAGTCTAATCTGTAGCCATATAGTACATTGGTTTTGAGAGTGGATTCATTTGGAGCATCAGCTAAAATTTAAAGTCAGCACAAAGTTGCAATATGCATTTAAAACACATTCAATCCTGAATGTGTCTGAAATAATTAAGCAAATATATGATTTCAGTAATAGTGTGTTATTAAATTATCTACCCTAGATAAAACAGGATCAAACAAAGTTCTGAGGTTTACTCTGTGATGAGTGATCTGATTTACTGGCCAGAATCTTGTTTTCTTAAAGACTGAGGAGGTGGACCTAAAAGCAGGAGATAATTTGCAAGGGGGGTGTGTTAGGTTCACTCATGTGACTGCTTTCTTCACAGCCTTGGGCAATCACTGGAGATGTTTGCCACTTCATAGTTCCTTTTCTCAGTATGTAAGAGGCGGATCATATAGCTGAAAGCTAGAGGAACACAGTAAGCCAGGCAGCATCAGGTGGAGAAGTCTGCTGTTTCAGCACTAACCCTTCTTCAGGAATGGAGGTGCAGATAAGGAGAGTTGCAGAAAAAGAGGGGGGAAGAAAGGGGTGGAGTGGTGAGTTGGTGATAGGTGAACACAGGTGGTAAATACAACCTGGTAGATCAATAGGAGTAATGAATCTGTTAGGTAGCTGGAAGGAGGGGTCGATTGGAAGGATGGAAGGGAGGAGGCAGGGCTGCAAACTGTCAGGAGATAGATGAAAAGGTTATTTGAAATCAGAGAACTCAATGTTGAGTCCTCCTGGCTGCAGACTTCTCTGATGGAAGATGAGGTGTTGTTCCTCTAACTTGCAGTCTGATGCACTGTGGCAATGGAGGACACTGAGGATGGACATATTGAGAGGGAGTGGGAGGGGGAAGTGAAATGGGTGGTGACTGGGAGGTCAGGCTTGCCTCAAGGGGCCAGCTGAGATGCTAGGCAAAATATTCTTAGTTTATGTTTGGTCTCACCCATGTAGAGAAGACCACATCAAGAGCACAGAATGCAGTAAACTGGGTTGGAAGAGAGGCAGGTAAACCTCCGTTTCACCCTGAAGGACTGTTTGGGGCCCTGGATGGAGGGTGAGGGGGGCAGCAGGTTTTGCTGCATTTACAATTACAGGGAAGGTAACAGTAAGTTCAGGGTTTGGTGGGCAGGCTGGCGTGAACCAAGGAGTGGCAAAGGGAATGGTCCTCACAAAAGGCAGAAAGGAGTAGGTTCAGGAAGATGTTCTTGGTGGTGGAGTCTTGTTGGAGTTGGTGGATGTGTTTGAGAATAATACATTGGAGCTGAAGACTGTTGGGGTGGAAAGTGAGGACAAGGGAGACCCTTTCTTTATTATGTTAGGATGGGACGGGGTTTAGAGCAGTGAAGCAGGGGAATGGAGGAGATGGAAACAAAGAGGTCAAGGAAGGGAAGAGAGGTGTCAGAGATGACTGCATCGGTGCTGCATTCTGCTCCCAGGCTGGGGTAGAGCAGTTAATTGACTTTGCCAACAACTTCCACTCTGCCGTCAAATTCACTTGGTCTATCTTGGACACCTCCCTCCCCTTCTTTGACCTGTGTTGCCATCTCCAGTGACAGTTTACTGACTGACATCTACTACAAACCCAGACTCCCATAACTACCTGGACTATACCTCCCCTCACCCTGTATCTGGCAAAAACCATATCCCATTTGCACAATTCTTCCTTCTCCATTGCTTCTGCTCTCAGGAGGAGACGTTCCACTCCCTATTTTAAACATGCATTTCCACTCTCGATCATCCAGCCAGCCCTCCACTGCATCTCTGCCATTCCCTGCGCCAGTAGTCTAAAGGCCCCCCAAAATACATACCCCTTGTGAAAAAGTGAGGACTGGAGATGCTGGAGATCAGAGTCAACATTAGTGTGGTGCTGGAAAAACATAGCAGGTCAGGCAGCATCCAAGGAGCAGGAAAACCAAAATTTTAGGCAAAAAGCCCTTCATCAGGGTCACCCTTGTTCTCGCTTTCCACCCCACCAGTCTCAGTACCCAATGTATCATCCTCAAATACTTCTGTCAACTCCAACTAGACCCCACCACCAAGAACATCTTTCCCTCTCTACCTTGTCAGGACCATTTTCTTTGCTACTCCTTTGTTCATGCCACCCTCCCCACCAACTCCTCCCTGAACCCCTCAGAACTTTGCCCTGCAATCATGAAAAGTACAAAACCTGCCAACACACCACACCACCCCACCTCACCTCCATCCAGGGCCCAAACAGTCCTTCCAGAGGTGACAGATGTTCACCTACTCCTCCAATCTTTCTTACTATGCAGTACTCCCAATGTGGTCCTCTAGATTGAGGAGAGGAAACATAAACTGAAGGGACATTTCACTGAGCATCTCACCTGGGCAGGCACGCAAGTGTCAGCCTGATCTCCCAGTCACTGCATATTTCAATTTCCTTTCCCTCTCTAACATGCCCATCCTCGGCATCCTCCATTGCCAGTGAATCAGACCGCAAATCAGAGGACCACCACATCTGTCTGGACAGCCTACAGCCAGGAGGACTCAACATTAGAGAACTCAAATTTCAAATAACCTTCCCGTACATAATCCAATTCCCCTTCCAACCCCGCAAATAACCCCTTCTTTCAACTACCAACCAGATTTGTTCCCCGATTGACCTACAAAAGGTCATACCTGTATTCAATCACCACCTCACAACTCTATTCCTTTTCTCACCAATAACCCCAACTTCCCCTTATCTACAATTCCCACTACACCCACCCCCATTGCTGAAGGAGGACTATACCAGAAATGTCAGGCTTCTCCACCTCCTGATGCTGCCTGGCTTGCTGTGCTCTTCCAGCCTCCTGCTTGTCTAGTTTGGATTCCATGCATCTACAGTTTTTGTCTTATAACTGGAAGTAGCATAGCCCTCAGTGAAATGGTTTCATTAAAACCTGATAATGTCAGTTATGTGCTGTGTGCAGGCAATAGAGGCTGCTTTGTACATAGTCATGTAACCAGAAGGAACCGAAAGAGTTGTAGATGCTGTAAATCAGATAAAAACAGAAATCATTGGAAAAGCTCAGCAGGTCTGGTAGCATCTATGGAGAGATACTAGAGTTAAAAGCTTCAAGTCAAGTGAACCTTCCTCAGAACAGCATCAACATGAGTTCTTCCAGAAATTTATATTTTTAACCTAGAGGGAACATTTCTCCTAATCATTTCACAACTAAATCTGAAATTTGGGCTGAAAATCTCGTATAATTCTGTGACCTACAGTCATGTGATTACATTGATAAAGAACTAAAAGGAACTTTGGAAAAGTCACACATTCTATCTTTTAGTTTAAAAGCTTCATCCACACAATCTTCCCTGTTTCACCACTCACAAAACTATGTGTATGTCTTTTTCTGTGCGAGTGTTTCATAGAATCACAGTAAAGACATCCTTCAGTCTGTTCCACCAAAGTTATACTAAACCAACACTTGAGTACCAATCCTTAGCCTTGAATGTTTGCTGGTAGTTAAGGAGTTGAATGAAGTTTAAATTTACTTCAGGGCTTAGTTGGTAACTAGTTTGCCACATGTTTAAAGAACAAGTTTACTCATATTTCATAACTTTTGAATACCTAATCTCCCCCATGTGGCATTTTTCTTATTTGTAAAACATATGGACAGCCACAGTTCTTGGAATTAATCTCCAAGTGTATCAAAAGGCAAGCATGATGCCCACATACTATCATCTCACACTGCACGAGAGAAGGCACAATAAGCATAAAAGTGCTCAGTATTCAGACAGGGTGGAACTAATGCTTGACAATGTCCATAATGCCTTTAAGGACCTGGCTATTGAGCTGGAAGATCAACAGGCTTATATTTAAGGGGTGGGGCAGGAAGTTGGTTATCTTCAACCATTTAATAAATCAGCCTGCAATCTGCTTCTCCCAGCTGCACAACAAGCAAAGTTTTAATGTAGCTGTGGTCACTGATGGTAGTTCCTGATGCGGTTTTGTGGGGGTTTTTCTTTTTACAACCTATAGATCCCATCCTGAATAAGAGAAAGAAGAACCTGTGCCCTCTGACCTGCCTCTACAGCCTCCTTGAAAGATCACTCCTGGCTGGTAATATTCTCTCCTACCCCTCTTCCAACAGGCAGGAGATGAAAAGTTTGAAAACATTGAACTGAAGACAACCCTGGAAATTGTAGACTTGTGAGCCTTACTTAGGTTGTGGGTAGAGTGTTGGATAGGGTTCTAAGAGATAGGTTATATAACCACCTAGAGAGGAATATGTTGATGAGGGATAGTCACAGTTTTGTGAAGAATAGGTCGTGCTTCACAAACCTTAGAGTTCTTCGAGAAGGCAACCGAACAGGTGGATGAGTGTAAAAGCAGTTTATATGAATTTCAGTAAAGTGTTCGATAAGGCTTGCCATGGTAGGCTATTGCACAAAATACAGAGGCATGAGATGGAGGGTGATTTAGTGGTTTGGATCAGAAATTGGCTAGCTAAAAGACAGAGGATGGTGGTTGATGGGAAATGTTCATCCTGGAGTTCAGGCACTACTGGGGTACCATAAGGATCTGTTTCGGGTCCACTATTGTCATTTTTATAAATGACCTGGATAAAGACAGGAATGGGTTGGTAAATTTACAAATGACATGTCAGTAGAGCAGCAGATAGTGACAAATGAAGTTGCAGGTTACAGAGACACAAGCTGCAGAGTTGGGGTGGGGTGGAGTGGAGTGGAAAATGGGGTTTAAAGCAGAAAAGCATGAAGTGATTCACTTTGGACAGAGTAACAGGAATGCAGAGTAGTGGGCTAATGGCAAGATTCTTGGTACCATAGATGAGCAGAGAGATCTGTTCAGCACATAGATCCCTCAAAGTTGCCACACAGGCCGATAGGGTTGTTAAGGCAGCATATGGTGTGTTAGTTCCAAAACCCAATCCTGCTACCAATAAAAGCTATGAGATCTGCAGCTGTACAAAGTTCTGGTGCAGCTGCACTTGGAGTACTGTGTACAGTTCTGGTCACTGCATTATAGGATGTGGTTGCTTTGGAAATGGGTTCAGTGCAGATTTATTAGGATGTTGCCTGCTATAGAGGAAAGATCTTTGAGGACAGGCTGAGGGACTGGAGGCTGTTTTCATTGGCAAAAAGGTTGATGGGTGACTGAGACATAAGACAAGCAGCAGTTTAGATAGGTTGGACAGTGATAGCCTTTTTCCTTGGGTGGTAATGGCTAGCATGAGGGGACATATTGGAACCTACTGCCTGCAACAGTAGCAGACTTGCCAACTTAAAAGGCATTTAAAATGATCGTTAGATAAGCATAGGGACAAGAATGGAATAGTGTAGGTTAGATGAGCTTCAGATTGGTTCCACTGGTCAGCACAGAGGGCCAAAGGGCCTGTACTGCACTATAAATGCAATGACATTTGTACTTAAAAGTGCATTCACTACAGATCCAGCAAGCCCCCATCCCTCCCACCTTCTGGCCACAAAGGCAGCCTGCCCCTACATACCTTCCAGCTCAGTCACCCTTTAGTTCTTGGTCTGCCCTGGCACCTTTTGACAACTTTTAGGACAACCCACCCCAGTACCCACCTGGGGTGACAGCACTGAGGACAGCTACCCACCTTCTGGCTCAGTCTGCCCCTACATACCATTGGACACTCACCCACCCTGACACCATCTGGCCCATGGACTACCCTGCCACTCCAGTATACAACATGCATTGTCAAAATGACAGTCCACTCCAAACTGAAGAGTCTGTTGCTAAAAACAGTCCACAACCAAGGGCAGAGTCCACTCTCAAAGGCAGCAAATGCACACCCCACAGCACAGGTGTTCAGTCTCAGAGTTCTGGCACATCCTTGGAGAGCCAGGCCCACAGTACACTTTAAAGGTGCAGTTAACTCAGGGTTTTGGTCCACTCCTAAAGGCAAGGTCTTCACCCAAATGCCAGGATACAGCGAGTGCTCACCTCCCAGCACACACACAGGTGTTCAATCTTCAGAGGCCCAGTCCCAGGGCTAGGCCTCCCCCTAGGAACAGCTCCTCTGGTAAAATGTTTTCCAGAAGGGCTCAGTCCAAACACCAAAAACAGTGAAGACACATACACAAAAAAAAAGGAAACTGGAGTCCAAGGGCTAAGCCATACCACAGAATTAACATTTATCTTTTACTTTGATAAAGAGAAACAGGCTGTAACCAGCCAGTGAAACAACGCTCCCCTAATGAGAACTGAGTTACACCTGAAACACATTGTAAAACTCCTGATGTGCACAATCAGTCCTCACTAAAAGGAATCTCAGTTAACAAACTGGCTCAATAATTCAGGAATCAGGTTTCCACCCCAGAAAAAAAAAAGCAGAAACCAACTGCAACAGTAACATACTGACTCACACCAGCCAGCACAGAGTCAGTCCCCTAAACTAAGGAGACAGAATCTCCTGTTTATAATATTTTATTAAACAAATTACAAAACAGTTTACAACCGTTCACATTTACAGCTGTATACAACAGCAATTTTACAAGGGAGAGGAGCAGCAAAGCCAGACCCCAAACTTTACCATTCAACCAGTTTACAGGGAGATGAGGACAAATCTCAAATCCCAGTTCCACATATAAAAGACAATGACAATGATATTTGCACACAAAAAAAAAAGGACAAGCCAGTTACATAAACTGATGCATATAGTACAGACCCAGCAAGCCCCTCTCCATCCCACCTTCCGGCCACTCTAAGGCAGCCCACCCTTACCCACCTTCCGGTGCTCGGTCCGCCCCATGCCCCTTCCAGTTCTCTGTCCACCCCAACACCTTTCGGCCACCTCTGGGGCAGCCCACTCCAGTACCTGCCCAGGGTGACGCGCTGAGGACGGCTACCTGCCTTCTGGCTCTCGGTCTGCCCCCATGTACCATTGGGCTCTCAATTCACCTCTGGCCAGTGGGCTATCCTGGCACACCTTCCAGCCACCTCTAGGCCAGCCCATCCCCTTCCCTGGGACAACGTGTAGGGTAGCCCACAAGCCTTCCTGATCTCAGCCCATCCCTACACACCTTCTGGTGCTCAGCTGCTCTGACACTTTTCAACCACATCTAGGACAGCCTGTCCCATTACCCCTTCTTGGGAGGACAGTGCTCAGAACCACCTACCCATCTGGCTCACTGGGTAACAGCTTTCAGGATGACCCATGAGCCTCCCAGCTCACAGCGAGTCCTGCCAGACCCAGGGACCTGCAAGACAGTGCAGACAGTAGACCCAGGAAACACCACAATACAGTTAATTACTAAAAACACAGAGTCCTTTCTGGTACACAGTCCAAATCTATACAGTCTTCAAAATATAGAATCCATTTCCAGGAAGGAGTCCACTCCAGTATACAATGTAGATTGTCAGAAATAGAGTCCATTCCAAACTGCAGAGTCTGTTGCTAAAAGAGTCCACAACCAAGGGCAGAGTCCACTCCTGAAGGCAGCAAATGCACACCCCACAGCACACAGGTGTTCAGTCTCCATGGAATCCTGGCCCAGCCTTGGAAAACCAGGCCCACTCACAGGAACACAGTACATTTTAAAAGGTACAGTTAACTCAGGGGTTTTTGGTCCACTTCTGAAGGCAAGACCTTCACCAGAACTCCAGGATACAGCAACTACTCACCTCCCAGCACACACAGGCACTCAATCTTCAGAGGCCCAATCCCAGGGGTAGGCCTCCCCACAGGAGCAGCTCCTCTGGTAAAATGCACATCTTCCACAAGGGCTCAGTCCAAACACCAATAAAAAGTGAAGACACATACAGAGAAAACTAGAGTCCAAGGCCTAAGCCCTACCACAAAACTATTATCCTTTTCTCAAAAAAAAGGCAACACACAGGCTGTAATCAGCCAGTAAAACAACAACCCCCTAATGAGAACTGAACTACACCTGAAACACATTAGGTGCATCAGGAGTTTAACAGTCAGTCCTCATTAAAAGGAACACCAGTTAACAATCTGGCTAAATAATTCAAGAATCAGGTTTCCACCCCAGGAAAAAGAAGCAGAAACCAACTGTACTACCAGCCAGCACAGAGTCAGTTCCTTAGACTGAGGAGATGCTGAATCTCCTGCTTATATCTGTCAGCCAGGGCTTTCCTGATTGGACCAGATTTACAGCCTCAATCAGGGAACTTATATTTTATGATGTTCACCTAGCTGATGTCCTTTCAGTCACTACATCCCTCCCCATCTGAGTCCAAGGACATAGGCCAGTTTGTTTCTTTGTCACCTCTTCTGGGACATTTTAGCACTACGTCAGGTTTCTTGGATAAGGCCAGCAAGTCATGCACAGTAGCTTGCCTCATGTGTCTTAAGCATCTCGGAAGATAATCATTCTCTTCTTTAGGCGGCAAAGGCATTGAAGCAGCAACATCCGCCACAAGGTCCAAGGTCAAGGTCTCCATTCCAAGGTCTCTTCAATGCTTGACTGAGAGGGAGAACCTATGGGCTCTGCTAGCCTTCCCAACTGTTCTGAGGGGCTAAGCATGTTTGCTCCTGCCGTGTTTGCAAGTTTGCAGCTTTTATAAGGTCCATGTGCTTGTTCAGGACCGTCGATCCTACCTGAACTTTATATATCACTGGACCTGACTTTGCTTTGACCATGCTACTTACTCATGAAGGGCTTATCCTATGGTTCCCTTCAACAAATTTCATCCTCTGACGTAAACACTCTCCCTCTCTCTCAATTAGCAGAGTCTCATGTCAGGCATTGGCATTCCTGATGCCATTTCACACACCCATCCCAAGTCTGGGAAGATCAGATGGAACCTTCATTTGGAGATGCCGGTGTTGGACTGGGGTGGACAAAGTTAAAAATCACACAACACCAGGTTATAGTCCAACAGGTTTAATTGGAAGCACGCTAGCTTTCGGAGCGACGCTCCTTCATCAGGTGATTGTGGAGGGCTCGATCGTAACACAGGATTTATAGCAAAAATTTACAGTGTGATGTAACTGAAATTATTGAAAAATTGATTGTCTGTTAATCCTTTCATCTGTTAGAATACAGTGATAGTTTCACTTTGTAACCTTGTGTGACAAATTTTCCTCATTACCAACTCTGCTGCAGTTACCACTGTAGTTGCATGAGGGGTAATATTGTAATCAAATAGGAACTAGGGTGGTTTGGTATCTAATTAGGTTTCTTTAAGCCTGACTTCAAAGTCTGGACTCATCTTTCTGCCAGACAATTGCATGATGGATGGTATGGAGCTGTCCTTATATGTTGAATGCCATTTAACTTTCGGAAATACCTAAACTCCCTGTGGTAAACAATGGTCCATTACCGTGACGTCAAACAATTCTTCCGCTGCCTCCACCTCCGAGCTTACTTTTTCAAACAGGACTCCCACCCACCTACCGAGGACCCCTTCCCCCACCTCCAACACACTCCATCCACCTGGACACCCCATGCTGTCCTACTAACTGCCGTCAAGACATTAACCGCCTCAACCTTTCTACCTACCTCTCCACTCCAACCTCTCACCCTCACAACACGCAGCCCTCCACTCTGTCTGCTCCAATCCCAACCTCACCATGAAACCAGCAGATAAAGGGGGTGTAGTGGTATTTGGCACACTGACCTCTAGCGCTGAAGCCAGATGCCAACTCAAAGACACCACCTCCTACCGCCCTCTCAATCATGACCCCACCCCCATCTCCAAACCACCATCTCCCAGACCATTCACAACCTCATCACCTCAAAAGATCTCCCACCCACAGCTTCCAACCCCATAGTCCAGAAACCCCACACTGCCCGATTCTACCCAAGATCCACAAGCCTGACCACCCTAGCTGACCCATTATCTCATCCTGCTCCTGCACCACCGAACTCATCTCCACCTACCTCGACACTGCCCTATCCCCTCTAGTCCAGGAACTCCCCACATACGTTTGAGACACCACCCAAGCCCTCCACCTTCTCCAAGACTTCTGTTTCCCCGGACCCCAACACCTCATCTTCACCATGGATATTCGATCCCTCTACACTCCATTCACCATGACCAGGGCCTCCAAGCCTTCTGTTTCTTCCTCTCCCAACATCCCCACCAGTACCTTTCCACTGACACTCTCATTCGTTTGGCTGAACTGGTCCTCATTCCTTCGAATCCTCCCACTTCCTCCAGATGAAAGGGTTAGCCATTGGCACCCACATGGGCACCAGCTATGCCTGTCTCTTTGTTGGCTACGTAGAACAGTCAATCTTCCGTAATTACACCGGCACCACTCCCCACCTCTTCCTCCGCTACATTGATGACTGCATCAGCGCCACCTCGTGCTCCCGTGAGGAGGTTAAGCAGTTCATCAACTTTACCAACACATTCACCCCGACCTTAAATTCACCTAGACCATCTCTGATACCTCCCTCCCCATCCTGGACCTCTCCATCTCCATCAATGATGACCAACTTGACACTGACATTTTTTACAAAGCCACCGACTCCCACAGCTACCTGGATTACACCTCTTCCCACCCTACCTCCTGCATAAATGCTACCCCGTATTCCCTATTCCTCTGCATCAGCCATATCTGCTCCCAGGAGGACCAGTTCCACCACAGAACACACCAGATGGCCTCCTTCTTTAAAGACCGCAATTTTCCTTCCCACGTGGTTGAAGATGCCCTCCAATGCATCTCATCCACATCCCGCACCTCTGCCCTCAAACGCCACCCCTCCAAGCGCAACAAGGACAGAACCCCCTGGTCCTCACCTTCCACCCTACCAACCTTTGCATAAACCGCATCATCTGCCGACATTTCCGCCACCTCCAAACGGAACCCACCACAAAGGATATATATCCCTCCTCACCACTTTCCACAAAGACTGTTCTCTCCAGGACTACCTGGTCAGGTCCACATCCCCCAACAACCCACCCTCCTCTCCTGCCACCATCTCCTGCCATGAATTGCAAAACCTGCGCTGATACCTCCCCCCTCACCTCCATCCAAGACCCCAAAGGAGCCTTCCACATCCATCAAAGTTTCACCTGCACATCCACCAATGTCATTTATTGTATCCGTTGCTCCCGATGCAGTCTCCTCTACATTGGGGAGACTGGATGCCTTCTTGCAGAGCGCTTTAGGGAACATCTCCGAGACACCAGCACCAACCCCATTGCCCTGTGGCCCAACATTTCAACTCCCCCTTCCACTCTGCTGACGACATGCAGGTCCTGGGCCTCCTCCACCACCACTCTTCACCACCCAACGCCTGGAGGAAGAACACATCATCTTCCGCCTCGGAACACAACACCAGGGCATTAATGTGGACTTCACCAGTTTCCTCATTTCCCCTTCCCCCAGCTCAGCACCGCCCTCATGACCTGCCCTACCTGCCAATCTTCCTTCCCACCTATCTGCTCCACTCTCCTCTCTGACCTATCACTTTCATTCCCACCTCTATCCACCTATTGTACTCTTTGATACCTTCCCCCATCTTCCTCTCTGACCTATCACCTTCATCCTCACCCCTATCCACCTACTGTACTCTTTGCCATTCCCCTCCCATTTATCTTTCCACCCTAGAGGCTCCCTGCCTTCATTTCTGATGAAGAGCTTTTGCCCAAAACATCAACTTTCCTGCTTCTCGGATGCTGCCTGACCTGCTGTGCTTTTCAAGCACCACTCTAATCTAGACAATGGTCCATTACCTATGAACTGCACTTCTGGAAGACCGTGTATTGCAAAAGATGCAGGCAGTTTTTCTATCATCATTCCCATGTTTGACAAATGAACTCTATGCACATCCAACCACTTTAAGTTGACATCCACAATGACTATTGAGAACATTCAGCTGATGAAAGGACCTGCATAGCCAACATGGAACCAAGTCCAGGCTTTAACCAGCAAATCCCACAAATGCGGGGGAGCTGCTGACGGTATTTATTGACCTAGTTGGCATACTGGGCATTGTCCCAACAAAGTGGCTATGTCTGATCCAATCCTGGCCACTAGACATAACTTCTCATCAACATCTTCATTTTGGAAACCCTTGGATGATCCTGCTGGAGTTCAGCTGGTATCTGGTGGCAACTTTTGCTCAGGACAATCACTTTTCTCGCCCCATAATAATATGCTGTCCTCTGCTTTGATCTGGTCTTTCTGGGTCCAAGAAGGTTTTAATTATGATTGTGAAAGCCTTCTCTTTCCCCATCACTACTAGCTGTTCAGGTTTGCCAAGACCAGATCTTTCTGCGTCCAAAGTCTGAAATCATCAGCTGTGATTGGAAATGTGTCTGAAAAATTCAAAATCGTTATGAACTCTTCCAGTGCTGGTACTAGCAATGGTTTATCTACTCACAGGAGGCCACTCAATGTATCTGCATTCATTACTTGGCTGCCCAGACAGTGCTCCAATCTGTAATTATACACATTTAGTAATAGAGCTCACAACTGAATTAAATCTGAAACTGTGGGTAGCACTGCCTCATCCTCTTTAAGTAGACCTAGCAGGAGTTTGTGCTCTATCTGGGTGTATTTATGCTCTGCATTAGCCAAAGTCCTGGATGCATATGCTGTTGGGCATTCCTCACCATTGAGCCTGATGCCAAATTGGGAGGCATTGCATGTCCGTACCATATGTCACTTTGGATCAGAGTATTGACAACAGATATCTGTTTTCTCACTTCCCTGAAAGCTATGGCTTGGCTGCATGACCATTTCCAAGGCTGACCCTTTTTAAACAGTTGATGCAAAGGTGCCAGGATGGAGGCCGGGTTACATACGATATTTCTCTAATAATTCACCAACCCAAGGAAACATCTATGCTCCAGTACAGATGTGGAAGCCAGGGCACTTTCGAGCGCCGTCACTCTATCTTCCAATGGGTGTAACCTGGTCATCAACTCTGTCGCTAAAGTAGGTGACTTGGGCTGCCTGGAATATACATTTTCCATTCTAAGGCATATGCCCACTAAAAAAAATTCTAAGGACCATTTCCAAGTTCTCTAAACACTCTTTCTTGATTTTCCCTGTTAATAGCATGTAAACTAGAGAAATGGCAACCTGGGGTAGACTGTGTAAAGTGTTTTCCAATGTCCGCGAAAAATTGCACAAATTGATAATGCTCCAAATGACAGTCTCATATATTGATATAAATCCTTATGGGTATTAATTACAGTGTGCCTCTGGGAATACGCATCTAACCACAACTGCACATATGCATGCCTTAAGTCCATGAGGAACAAGTGAGGACTGCAGATGCTAGAGATCAGAGTCGAAAAGTGTCGTGCTGGAATTTGAAAGACAGGATTTATGATTGTTTGGAAAAGCATAGATTGATTAGAGATAGTCAGCACACTTTGTGAGGGGCAGATCATACTTCACAAACCATACTGAATTCTTTGAGGATGTGACAAAACACATAGAGCAGTGGATGTACAGGAGTTGGGAGGTCATATTGTGGCTATACAGGACATTGGTTAGGCCACTAATGGAATATTGCATGCAATTCTGGTCCCCTTCCTATCGGAAAGATGTTGTGAAACTTGAAAGGGTTCAGAAACTATTTACAAGGATGTTGCCAGGGTTGTAGGATTTGAGCTATAGGGAGAGGCTGAACAGGCTAGGGCTGTTTTCCCTGGAGTGAAGGAGGCTGAGGGGTGACCTTATAAAGGTTTACAAAATTATGAGGGGCATGGATAGGATAAATAGACAAAGTCTTTTCCCTGGGGTTGGGGAGTCCAGAACTAGAAGGCATAGGTTTAGGGTGAGAGGGAAAGATATAAAAGAGACCTAAGGGGCAACTTTTTCACACAGAGAGTGCTACGTGTATGGAATGGACTGCCGGAGGAAGTGGTGGAAGTTGGTACAATTGCAACATTTAAGAGGCATTTGGATGGGTATATGAATAGGAAGGGTTTGGAGGGATATGTGCCGGGTGCTGGCAGTGGGACCAGATTGGGTTGGGATATCAGGTTGGGATGGATGGGTTGGACCGAAGGGTCTGTTTCCATGCTGTATATCTCTATGACTCTATGTGGTGTTTATTTTAGCTAGGTGTTTGATAAGGTTCCTCATGGTAGACTAAAAAGTTAAGGAGGATGGGACACAGGGAAATTTCGCTGACTGGATACAGAATTGGTTGATTCATAGAAGACAGAGGATGGTAGTAGATGAAAAGTATTCAGCTTGGAGCTCACTGATCAGTCATGTTCTGCAGAGATTGGTTCTGGGATCTCTGCTGTTTGTGATTTTCATTATTGATTTGGATGAGAAAGTAGAAGGGTGGATGAGAAAATGGAAGGGTGGATTAGTAAGTTTGCCAATGACATGAAGATTAGTGAAGTTGTTGATTGTGTAGAGGGCAGTCGTAAATTGCAACGGGGCATTGAGAGGATGTAGAACTGGGTTGAGAAGTGACAGATGGAGTTCAACCTGGAAAAGTATTAAGTGGTTCATTTGGGAACATCAAATTTGAATGCAGATTACAAGGTTCTTGGAGAAACGGAGGGATTTTGGATCCACATCCTAGATCCCTCAAAGTTGCCACCCAAGTTGATAGGTTGTTAAGAATGCGTATGGTGTGTTGGCTTTCATTAGTGGGGGGATTGAGTTTAACAGTCACAAGGTTATGCTGCAGTTCAATAAAGTCCCGGAATAATGTGTTCACTTATGGTCCGCTCCTTATAGGAAGGATGTGGAAGCTTTAGAGACGGTGTAGAGGAGGAGGTTTACCAGGATGCTGCCTGGACTGCAGGGCATGTCTTATGAAGAAAGGTTGAGGGAGCTAGGATTTTTCTCATTGGAGTGAAGAAGGATGAGAGGTGACCTGATAGAGGTGCACGAGATAATGAGAGTCATAGATAGAATGGATAGCTAGAGACTTTTTCCCAGGGCAGAAATGGCTATCATGAGGGGGGAGTAATTTTAAGGTGATTGGAGGAAGGTTTAGGGGAGATGTCAGAGGTCAGTTCTTTATACAAAGAGTGGTAGGTGCATGGAATGCTCTGCCATCAGTGGTAATAGAGTTAGATACATTCGGGACATTTAAGTGACTCTTGGATAGGCACATGCATAACAGTACAATAAAGGGCATGTAGGTTAGTTTGATCTTAGAGTAGGATAAAATGTCAGAACAACATTAAGGGCTGAAGGGCCTGTACTGTGCTGTACTATTCTATGTTCTATATGCTGTTCCAGTAAATACACGTTCCACTCATATACAAAAAAAAATTAAATTTAGTCTCTTGAAGTTGCAGCCAGATTACATCTTCTGGAATTTTCTGTGCCTTCTTCCACCTCTTCTGTCAGGAATGTCTTCTCCTCTGCTTTGCCTATCTGGAATGGTTCCTTCAATTCTTCTATCAGGAGTGCCTTTTTCCGTCAATGACACCGTTATTTTTTAGAACAATTATAACCCATGTAAAAGGTTCTTCAAATGTGGGAATTGTCATTAAAGGCATTGGTTTTATGACTGCCTGTGGCTTTCCTACCATTTGACATGTATGACAGGTACTGAAAAATCCAACCACATGTAATGTAATCCAGGCCAATAGATAACCTCCCACAGTTAATTGGTGTGTTACCTGAAATATTTCCTGCCTGCATTCTACCAGCAACACAATCTGATGAACTTCCACTCATTTCTCATCTCCACTAACCTGTCAATCCTTCATCTCTGCCTTAGATTTTATCTTTAAGGCATCAGCATTCTGGAATGTTCTCTCATTCCTTTTCCAAGTAGGCTTTTTGATATAAATCCTTTGAAGTCTCATCTTTTTGTTGTAACTCCATTAATCTTACAGAATGAAACACTTCTGCCTAATCCTCGACCTGCTTAGGTTTTTCCTTTACTATCTTATCAAACAGAGTGTCAGCTAACTGGTCGTCAACTCCTTCATTTTCCTCTTTTGCTTTCCCTTCTTGTTTTAACTTATGACTGTGGGATCTTGTCACCACACGGTCCAGAAAAAAATCCTATGGTATATTTCTTTTAACTCCTCAGTTCCCTGGTTTTCTCTTGGCTTTTCCACTATCGGACATCACTCCCACCTGTGATCCAGCTATATCATTTCCAAGAATAAACTATGTTTCTAGAATAGCCAAGTATCCTACTATCACTTCCCCAGTCTTGATTGGACTTTCTCACCTCATCTTACAAAAGGGAACACTATTCCTCTCTCCATTTATTGCACAGATTACCATGCTCTCTGGCAATATTTCAGAAGGAGTACAAATATTTTCATCTCTTACTATTAGAGACAAACTACCTCCCATATCTCTCAATATTTGAATTTGTTTACCTACTCCCCCTGTTCAATCTGAGTAAATCTTACTCCCACAAGTGGTCTTTGAAAAGATTGGGTGCTATCTTATATCCATATCTAGGATATGCACTCTTCTGCAGCTCCTCAACATCTCTTGGGTTTTTCTTCACTGCCTTAACTAATCCCACTGGTCTAGCCTCTTTCACCACATCCTTTCCTAGTGTCTTTCTTAAACCACCAGCACTGTGACTTTGTGTGTCCCACATTATTTAAGTGAAAACACTTGAGGTCTTTCACCTCTTTTCCATCCTTTTAGGTTTCTTTTCTCACATGTGATAAACTGTTCCCAATGTGACCTACTTTTTATTTTCCATTGAAGGATTTCTCTCTTTCGCAATATTTATCCCTCACGAATGAAATTTCTGTCAGAAGCAAGATTTCAAATTCTACACTAAATGTGTATTTATCTGCCACCTCTGCAGCTCTTCTTGTTTGGTTAACTTTCTGTTCCTCAATATCAGTTCTTATCACTTCTGGAAGTGAATTTTTAAACTCCCCGTGGCAGAATAATATCTCAATGAGCCTCATATGTCTTTGCTATCTTGAATACTGTCATCCATTTCTTGAAGTTGCTCTGTTTAATTCTTTCAAACTCATTATAATGTGACCTGGTTCTTTTCTTACATTTCTGAACCATTGTCTATATGCTTCTGGTACCAATTCATAGGCACTTAAAATAGCCATTTTACTTCTTCATATTCTCCTGACATCTCCTCTGATGGCCTCCGAACACCTCACTAGCCCTGCCTACCAACTTGGTAGAACTAGCATTACCCACATAGTAATAGAATCCCTACAGTAGAGAAACAGGCTATTCAACCCAACAACTCCACACCGACCCTCCAAACAGTAACTCACCCAGACCCATTCCCCTAGCACTCTACATTTGCACCTAATGAACCTAACCTACACATCCCTGAACACTATGGGCAATTTAGCATGGCCAATTCACCTAACCTGCACATTTTTAGACTGTGGGAGGAAACCAGAGCATCCAGAGGAAACCCTCTGTGCAAACTCCACACAATCAGTCACCGAAGGGTGGGATCGAATCCTGGTCCCTGGCACTGTGAGGCAGCAGTGCTAATCACTGAGCGACCGTTCAGCCATTCTGTCATCTGGTTAGCCAATTTCTCAAAGGAAATGAAAAAGGCTTCTACATCTTTTTCATTGAAGTTTGGTAATGTTTGAACATATTTGTATATATCCCGACCAGGATCTTGGCTACGATGAGTTTGCTCATCATCACTTCTATCCTGTAATTTTGCTTCTGTCTTTTTAAGTCTTTTTGCTTCAAGTTCCAACTTCAGCTTTTCCATCCTGAACATTGTTTCCCTTTCTTCTGCTAGAGTACTTATTTCATTTTCTTTTTCCTCTGTTAGGGCAATTCTTTCCCTTTCTTTTGCTTTATCTTCTAACTCAGACTTTAAGTTCACTTTCTAACTCCAATTGTCTAATTTGCAATTTAAGTTTTTCTAACTCCACTGCACTTGACTGTTTCTCTGATATACCTAAATGCTTGGTGAACTCTGTTACAATGTCAGCATTCCTATTAACCCTAGTTAAACCCAAATTTAACCTGTTTGCTAACTCTACAAATGTCACCTTCTTCTGTCTTTCTCATTTTTCTTGGCAAATTTGGGAAGCATCTTTGAATGCCAAATTTTCTTTTTGTATTGTTAACAGTCATATCCCCACTTTTGATTTTACCAACAAGTAATCAAATTTGAACAGATTTTCCACCTCTCACTTAAGTTTTATTTAAAGATCTAATACATTAGTCCCCAAGTCTGGTTAAATCTGCTGGGGCCTTTTGTACCTTAAAACTTTTCAAATCTGTCCAAATCCATCCGGATCCCACACCTGATCCATCCAGATCGTAGATCTGAGCTCCCAAACTGTTATAAAGTGGAGGTTGGCCAGCCCCTCCCCAGAGTACTAAAGCCAAAACACACAAGAACGAACCCTTCACATTTAATCTGTTGCAAGAGTGTGAAAAATGGTGTAACCTGCTTCTCAACAATTTCTAATGGTTAAATAAAATAAATCCCTGACACTCAATTTAAAATTTATCTATTTAACTCCAACAGTGAACAATTAACTAAACTATTAACAAACTGAATAATTCCTTTCTAACTACTAAAAATTCCTGAGTAGAATAAGATTCTAATTATATGCCGTTTCAATAATACAAGTCCCACTCATATACAAAAAAAGAGTTAGTCTCTTGAAATTACAGCTGGGTTACGTGTCTTCTGGAATTGTCTATGCTTTCTTCCATCCCTTCTGTCTTGAATGTCTTATTCGATTCATCTGTCAAGAAAGCTTCCTCTGATTCTCCTATTAGGAACGCCCTTTTCTGTCACTGATACAGTTTTTTTTAGATGATGTTTTCTCTAATACATAGATGACTGTGAGAGTCAATTGAGAGAGAGAGAGAGAGAGAGAGCTTAGAACTGTTAACACTGCTGATTTTTCAACTGCTCCTTCTTTTACACTCTTAATGACCTATCAATATTTTGACAATTGGATTTGTCCTCTGTTGTCATAACCATCAGATTTAAATTTGATATGTTTTTAGTATCTCAGGGCCTGGTTTAAATTGATTGGCTAAACTCAAGACCTGTTGTCTTGGTTAAAACTGTTGCTTGGCCTACTTACTGTAATGCCTTTCGATATAAATGTTTCAGTTTGAGCTCTCAATTTACTGGCAAACTTAAGCTGCTGCCAGATATCCATTTTAACCCTAAGCACAGAAAAAAAACACGTTTTCTGAAGGAACCGCACAATACTTTCCCCATTTTACAATTTTACAAACACCAACTTCGCAACAATGGATAAGTCACCCGGACCAATGGACTACACCCTGAGGTTGTGAAGGAAATAGCTAAAGAGATTATGGAGGTATTGGTAGTGATCTTTCAGGTATCAATAGATTCAGGGAGAGTCATAGAGGACTGGATAATGGCTAATTTAATACCTCTGAATAAGAAGAGAGGGAGGCAGAAGACAGCAAATTTCAGGCTAGTTAGCCTGACCTCAGTCTTTAATAAGATTTTAGAGTCCACTATTAATGACAAGATTGCAGAGTGCATGGAAGTGCATGGTAAAATAGGGCTGAGTCAGCACGGCTTCGTCAAGGGGAGATCATCCTCGACAAATCTATTAGAACTTTTTGAAGAAGTAATGACCAAGTTCGAAAGGATAGACACTGGACATGATTTATTTGGAGTTCCTGAAGGCCTTTGACAAGGTTTGCTGCAGTGGTGTCTATAAATCAGATAAGATCCCACGCTATTTAGGCCAAGGTCTGGAATGGAGAGAAGATGGCTGACTGGCAGAAGGCAGAGAGGTGGGATAAAGAGGTCTTTTTCAGGATGGCAGCCAGTGACCAATGGAGTTGTGCAGGGATCAGTGTTGGGACCACAACTATTCACTTTATACACTAACAATCTGGATGAAGGAATTGATGACATTATTGCTAAGTTCACAAATGACACAGAAATAGGTGGAAGGACAAGTAGGCTAGTAAAGTAGGTAACAAAAAACAGCAGATAGAATATAGTTGGGGAAAATGAGATTATGCACTTTGGTAGGAAGAATAGAGGTATAATCTATTTTCTAAATGGTGAAAGGCTTCGAAAATCTGAAGAACAAAGGGACTTGGGAGTCCTGGTTAAGGATTTGCTGAAAGTTATCATGCAGGTGAATTAGCAGTTAGGAAGGCTAATGCAATGTTAGCATTCATTTTGAGGGGACTAGAATGAAACAGCAGGGACGTACTGTTGAGATTGTATAAGTTCTGGTCAGACCACTTCTGGAATATCATGAGCAGTTTTGGGCCTCCAATCTAAGGAAGTACATGTTGGCGTTAGAAAAGATCTAGAGGAGATTTACAAGAATGATCTCGTGGATGAACAGTTTTTCATATGAGGAGTAGTTTAGACCTCTGATATAGAAGGAGGCGCGGAGAGGGGCTCTCTCTGAAACTTGCAGAATACTGACCGACCTGGATAGAGTGGACATAGAGATGTTTCCACTTACAGAACAGACTACAGCTGAGTGCACAACCTCAGAGTGAAGGGACAACCCTTTAGAACTGAAATGGGAATGAATTTCTTCAGTCAGAGAGTGGTGAATCTTTGGAACTCATTACCACAAAAAGGCTGTGAAGGCCAAGTCATAGAGCATATTTAAGACCAAGACAGATAGGTCCTTGATTTGTAAGGGGATCAAAGTTACGGGGAGAAAGCAGGAGAATGGGGTTAAGGAATGTATTACTATGATCAAATGGCAGAGCAGACTCAATAAGCCAACTGGCCTAATTCTGCTCCTGTATTTGATGGGCTTGTGATCTTAGATGCTAGCATTAAATTACCAAAGGATATTGATAGATTACATGAATTACAAAACTGCGGCAGATTGAGTCCAATGTAAGCAAGTGTGAGGATATCCAGTTTGGACCAAAGGGATAGAACAGGGTACTTTCTAAATTGTATGTAGTTAGTGAATGTCCAGGGAGACTTGGGATTTCAGGTGCTTAAATCTTTAAAATGTCACAAATAGCTGCTGCACGTAATCAAGAAAACTATTGGAATGCTGGCCTTTATATCTAGAGGACTGAAGTACAAGGATGTAGACATTATGCTGTAGTTATACAAATCCCCGGTTGACCTCACTTGGAGTACTATGAGAAGATCTGGGCACCACACTTAGGAAGGAATATATTGGCCTTGGGTAGAGTACAACATAAGCTTACAAGAATGATACCTGGACTTCAGGGGTTAAGTTATCAGAAGAGATTGTATGAATTGGGCCTGTTCTCTCTAGAGTTTGGAAGGTTAAGGGGTGAGCTGATTGAAACCTTCAAGATATTAACAGAAAAAGAGAGGAGTGATAATAAAAAACTGTTTCCACTGGCTGAGAATTTGACAACTAGGAGGCTAATCTGAGAAGTAGGGGTAGACCATTCAGGAAGTATTTCTACACACAAAGGGTGAAAGACTTTTGAAACTTTCTTCCACAAATAAAAATGGATGCAACATTAGTTCTTAATTTAAAATCTGAGATGCATAATTATTTGTTAAGCAAAGGTATTAAGGGATATGGACCAGAGGCCAATGAAGTTAGGCCACAGATCAGCCACAATCTCACTGTACAGCAGAGCAGGCTCAAGGGGCTGAATGGTCTACTCCAGTTCCTGTCTACCGTATCAACTGATCACAGTGTTGTCTTCTCCACACTAGGGACAGAAAACACGAACTGTGTGTCCACGTTGCCAAACTCCCATGCTCTGTCAATAAAAATACCTGCCACTTCAACACACCACCATGTTGCCAACATTTCTGTTTCAGGCCTGTTGCAGTGCTACAACAAAGCTCAACACAAGGTGAAGGAACAACATTTCTGCCTAGGTACATTACAACATACAGAACTCAACATAGGGTTTAACAATTTCAGAATGTGATGACTCCTCCATGTTCACTTCCAATCCACACATCCCTAGGTCCTGTTGTGTATGGGTCAACCACAGCAAAACTAAACAATTTTAATAATTCACATTGCTCATTAGCACCCTACCTGGTAATTATCTATTCGGCTAATCATCAACAATCCATTTGTTTGCCTCGTTTTTTTCCTCCCCCTTTCTCAATACTGTCTACCCATATACTATTCACTCGATCTCCTTCCCAATCCCCCACCCCATCATCAGTATAAATGCCGCCCTTTCCCAGCTGCTTTCATTTCTTATGAAATATTACTACATTTGAAATGTTTGTTCTGTTTTTCTGTCTTTCTGCAGATGTTGCTAGACCTGCTGTGTTTCTCCACTTTTTTCAGGCATCGAAAATCTATAGTTCTTTGTTTTATTACTCAGATGCCTCTATTTGTTCATGCTGGGGAGGTTTCTCAAACACCCATGAGGTGTCTCCCCAGCGTGTTGGAGCCTTCTTAGCCCTGTACAAGTAGTGGATGCCCACCAATGTTATCTAAGGCAAGCCAGCTCTAATGGAAGTCATACAAGTTATTTATATTAATATCATTTTTAGAATTTGGAACTTTTAATTTAAAAAGAATAAATTCAGGGATTTCTTCCAGCAGAGTAACTAAATCCAGCATATGTCATAAAGCAGGTGACCATGACCACTTTTAGTGTTAGTGAAAAAATGTTTTATGACAGTTAGGGTAAATATTTAAATTTTTGAGACTTGTTTCAGTTCAGAAGAATTGAATGACTTTTTTTTTTACTCTGTTCAGAAAACAACCAGTCCCAATTCCAAATAAAGTTTAGTTTCTCTCTTAAAATGAGTTCAAGGCATTTCTGAGAACAAGAAACCTCAGCAGAAGGGTTTAGTTTGCAATTGTTTCAAACCAGGAGAGTTTAGTTAGAAATCTACAGATTATTAAAACGCAGGAAGGTTATGTTCACAAATTCATGAAAAATTTATGTCAGCAGACTTAGAAAGGTCTCATTGATATATCTCCACTGGCCACAGTAAAGAAACAAAAAGAAGTTCAGCAGAACCTTAAAATTTTAGATAGAGATCTGATTTCTCTTGACTTGTATCTCATGATGGATCATGTGAAGAAACAAGTTCAAACTTAGTTTTGCTGTCTGTTTTAAGAACTTTCTAACTGTTTTCTATATTTAAAATACTTGTTATTTCATTTTTCTTTGTGCAATATGCTTCTGTTCTCTTATTAAAGGAAATCTGCAGTCTCATATGAATAGGCCCAGTGATTAACCATCATTCCTGATGAAGGACTCTGGCCCGAAACATTGATTTTCCTACTTCTTGGCTGCTGCCTGACCTGCTGTGCTTTTCCAACAACACACTCTCAACACTGATTAACCATCATGTTAACTGACTAAACAAAAATAAATAGCTTTATCCAACCAGGTAACATTCTGGGATCTGACTTGTCCAGTTGCACTGTCAGTTGGAATCATAGCGCAGCAAAGCAGTCATCAATCTTTTTCAAGCTCAGCTGTAGCTGCCAAGGTAGCAACAGGATATAACAATAGGAAAAGAAAGTTTCAATTGCTTTGAAACCACTTAGATGCAAAAGTGTCAATGTTCTGTACAACTTGACATAAATATAGTCCATTTTTAACAGTTTTGTTATCTATTTCAATGTGTTATAAGATCTGACTACTTATTTGTCCCTGTAGACTATCTGGACGGGCAAACATAACCAGATACACTCATAATGTGTAGTAGTGCAAAGTATTGTCAATCTCTGCTTCTCTCTTGGAAGAACTTTTATTTAGTCATTCATGAGATGTGGGCATTTCTGGCTGGGGCAGCATTTATGGCCTGTCCCTAGTTGACCTTTGAGAAGGTAGTGATGGTGAACATAACCTCTCGAAAGTGAGAACGTAAGTAAGATGTTTGGGTTTTACAAGTTAATCAGCATAGTCTAGCCTCTCTGCACCTCTATAATAGATAAATACACTTTGCACAGTGAAATTTAAGTCATATAACCATAGTACCCATGTAATCATACTTAACTCCAGTCTGATGATTTGATGATGAAACTGATTATTAAGTTAATGATGTCAAGGGAATTAATTAACTTACAATTATTGATAAACCAAATGTCCTAATAATTTAAATGTAAAAAACAATCACTCCTTTTTTAGGGCAGGAACATATCTCATTGGCCACATACATTTATACTAAGAAATTCACCCTTAAATTTTGCCACTTTCAGGTTGTCAAGGGCTTCATGTCAACAAAGCCCAGGATGAGAGTACATCATAGCCTATTAATTGGGCCCTGGGATTGTAAGGAGCCCACTAAACTCAGGTCGAGTTCAGGTAACCATGGTTGGATTGGGATCAAGGAGACACCTAAGGCTTAGGACAGGAAAAGCATTGGAGTACTGTATTCTAATGTTCTATGTTCAAATTAGTATGCAGGCATAAGTGTAACAATGGACAAATGGGACAAAGAAGAGTGAGAGCTACATATTAAGGATGGGAGCAAAGATGAAGGAACAGTGGTATATTTCCAAGTCAGGATTGTGAGTGGCTTGGAGGGGAACTTGCTGGTGATGTTGCTCCCAAGTAGCTGCTGCCTTTGTCCTTCTAGATGAAAGTGGTCATGGGTTTAAAAACTACTGCCTAAGTCTCTTTGGTGAATTTCTGCAGTGCATCTTGTAGATAGTACACACAACTGCTACTGATATCAGTGGTGGAAAGACTGAATGCTTGTGAATTTGATTGCATCATGTTATATATTTAATAAAAGGCCTTAAGACCCTAAGAGATTCTTGGGTGGAGGGACAGTTGAAAAAAAAATGTTCATTTTTTTAATTCTTCATGAAACCAGCTGCACTACTGAAAATTTAAAATTAATTTGCAACATGAAAGTATTGCTGGGAGTTGGGCAAACCCCAATCTCACTCTCATTTACATGTCCTTTGTTGTTTTCATTCATAATGTATGCCATCTTCCAATATTTACAATATATCTACATATAAAAGTATGAATATACAAAAAAAAGTAAATTAGATTAGATTACTTACAGTGTGGAAACAGGCCCTTCGGCACAACAAGTCCACACCAACCTGCCGAAGCGCAACCCAACCATACCCCTACATTTACCCCTTACCTAACACTACAGGAAATTTAGCATGGCCAATTCACCTGATCTGCACATCTTTGGACTGTGGGAGGAAACCAGAGCAAACCCACACAGACACAGGGAGTACGTGCAAACTCCACACAGTCAGTCACCTGAGGCGGGAATTGAACCCAGGTCTCTGGCGCTGTGAGGCAGCAGTGCTAACAACTGTGCCACCGTGCCGCCCATAAATGTTTTCAGTAATTCAAAGTTGTCAGTTGCATGGTATTGTCATGGTTAGGTTACTGAACCAGCATGCTTCTGGACTAATATTCCAGAGAATTAGAGTTTTTGAATTTGAATTCAGTTTTTAAAAATCTGGAAGTAAAAAGCTGGTAGAGGTAAAAGTGACCATGAATTAATATTGAATTTCTATTGAAAAGCTGTATGGTTTTTTACAGAAGGAAGACAGCTATAATATCAAGTAAGACAATTCTTATGGTTATATAGTACTTTTTTTTTCTCAAACAGCAGTTCTCATCATAAAAGAATCTCTTGGAAGAAGTAGTTGATCAATGTTCTGAGCTTCGTACTCTTCTAATCACCAGAAGGCATAACTGAATTAGATAAAAGAGATCGTTATTTATAGTAGAATTTGGCAATATGTGTGAAATCTTACTGTTGATTGGTCAAACTATGTGATGTTAACATGATGGTACATACTCTTGTTGTTGCCAGGCGAACTGTGGAGAGTGGATAGTAATGTGTTGCATGAGTAAGGGTGACCAGATTTACTGATGAGAGTATATCTGTCTTAAGGACATTGCAGCATCAGTAGATTTTCATAGTCTCTCAGGTGCATTCATCCCACCAGTGTGTGATGGATGAAGTAAACGTAGAACTGAATAATTGAATTGGTGGTTATTAAGTTGAAAATGCTAGATGACAGCTTTCATGTCACATTTGGTGGGTTTAAAGCATGTATGATGTTCCTTGAGTCTAGTGTACAGACTGCAGCCTGTTTCCTCAATATAGATATGATCACAATCACATGCTGTAAATTCCTTGATTATTGTTGGTAGTTTCTTGTTCTGCTGTAATGAAGAATTTAGTAGACCTTCTCAGATAACTTGCATTTAGTATTTATGTTTATTGATTTGAGTATACATCATAGTCAGTACAAGATGGAACCAATGTCCAGAGGCTCACTATTTCCAAGTGGAAGTTGTTGTTATGGAACAAGTAACAGATGGGCATCTGTTAATTGCATGTGAAAGGAAACCAATGAGTTGAAATGTAGATTTAATTTGGTGAAATTCTCATAAATGTTTCTTGTCACTGCTGGAATTGGCTTTCCTAATGAGAGTGTTTGAAACTGATTGGAGGGAAGAGGGATAATGGAAAGATCAGTAGATCAGGTATCTGTCCGCGTGAGTGGACTTATAGTAAACACTTAGAATATATTGGTGTGCTGCTATGAAATATCATGATGCGAACACCATGAAACAACATGGAAAGTTGTTGTGCCTTCATGACAAAAGTAATACTCAAATATTGATTCTCAAATTTACTGTAAGAAATAAAGTTATTTTGTACTATGTTGCTCTAACATAAAAGGAAACTTTTGCAGTTTTGCGGCACTCTGGCAATGTCCCAAGTATGGGCTAGAACCTCCAGGTTTGAGTCCCACGCTAGGACTTGTTGCCCATGGAACATGTGTTTGTAACATGGAAAATCAGTTTACTTATGGCCCGTTAATTCTTCCAAAATATTAAATATGGGTCTGAAAGGCTTAATGCTGAGGATTGCCATAAACATCACCCATTATAGTGATACCAGTTAGAACATAGAACATAGAACAATACAGCATACTACAGGCACTTCAGCCCTTGATGTTGCGCTGACCCCTGAAACCTATCTGAAGCCCATCTAACCTACACTATTCCATGATCATCCATATATATAGTGACCATTTAAATGTCCTTGAAGTTGGTGAGACCACTACTGTTGCACGCAGGGCATTTTACACATTATTACTCTCTGAGTAAAGAAGCTACCTCTGACATCTGTCCTATATCCATCACCCCTCAAATTAAAGCTATGTCCCCTCATGCTGGCCATCACCATCTGAGGGAAAAGGCTCTCACTGTCCACCCTATCTAATCGTCTGATCATCTTGAATGTCTCTATTAAGTCACTTCTTAACCTTCTCCTCGCCAATGAAAACAGCCATAAGTCCATTAGCCTCTCCTCATAAGACCTTCCCTCCGTACCAGGCAACATCCTAGCAAATCTCCTCTGAACCCTTTCCAATGCTTCCATATCCTTCCTATAATGTGGCGACCGGAAACAAATACAATACTCCAAGTGCAGCCACACAAGAGTTTTGCACAACTGCAACATGACCCCATGGCTCTGAAACTCAATCCCTCTACCAATAAAAGCTAACACACCATATGCATTCTTAACAACCTTATCAACCTGGGTGACAACTTTCAGGGATCTATGCATTTGGACACTGAGATCTCGCTGCTCATCTACACTACTAAGAATCTTACCAATAGCCCAATACTCTGTATTCCTGTTACTCCTTCCAAAGTGAATCACCTCACATGTTTCTACATTAAACTTCATTTGCCACCTCTCAGACCAGCTCTGCTACTTATCTATGTCCCTCTGTAACCGGCAACATTCTTCCGCACTGTCCACAATTCCACCAACTTTAGGGTCATCCACAAATGTACTAACCTATCCTTCTTTGCCCTCATCCAGATCATTTATAAAAATGGCAAATAGCAGTGGCACCAATCACCATCCTCTAACTTCTTTCAACGAGCCAACTCTACGTAAATGATTTGGATGCAAGCATAAGAGGTACAGTTAGTAAGTTTGCAGATGACACCAAAATTGGAGGTATAGTGGACAGCAAAGAGGGTTACCTCAGATTACAACAGTATCTCGACCAGATGGGCCAATGGGCTGAGAAGTGACAGATGGAGTTTAATTCAGATAAATGCGAGGTGTGCTGCAGTTTGGGAAAGCAAATCTTAGCAGGACTTATACACTTAATGGTAAGGTCTTAGGGAGTGTTGCTCAACAAAGAGACCTTGGAGAGCAGGTTCATAGCTCCTTGAAAGTGGAGTCGCAGGTAGATACGGTAGCGAAGAAGCAATTTGGTATGCATTCCTCTATTGGTCAGAGTATTGAGTACAGGAGTTGGGAGGTCATGTTGCGGCTGTACACGACATTGGTTAGGTCATTGTTGGAATATTGCATGCAATTCTGGTCTCTTTCCTTGAAAGGGTTCAGAAAAGATTTACAAGGGTGTTGCCAGGGTTGTAGGATTTGAGCTATAGGGAGATGCTGAACAGGCTGGGGCTGTTTTCCCTAGAGCGGCGGAGGCTGAGGGGTGACCTTATAGAGGTTCACAAACTTATGAGGGGAATGGATAGGGTAAATAAGCAAAGTCTTTTCCCTGGGATCAGGGACTCCAGAACAAGAAGTGTGAGAGGGAAAGATATAAAAGAGACCTAAGGGGCAACTTTTTCATGTAGAAGGTGGAAGGTGTATGGAATGGGCTGCCAGTGTGGTGGAGGCTGGTACAATTGCAACATTTAAGAGGCATTTGGATCGGTATATGGGACTAGATTGGGTTGGGATATCTGGTCGGCATGGACAAGTTGGACCAAAGGATCTGTTTCCATGCTGTACCTCTCTATGACTCTATGACTCTATAACTTCTGATCCAAACCACTAAATCATTTTCAATCACATGCCTCCATATTTTGTGAAACAGCCTACAGTGGGGAACCTTATCAAACGCCTTATTGAAATCCATACACACCACATCAACCACTTTACCCTCATCTACCTGTTTGGTCACCTTCTCAAAAGAACTCAATAAGGTTTGTGAAGCATGACCAACCCTTCACAAAACTGTGTTGACTATTCATAGAGTCATAGAGATGTACAGCATGGAAACAGACCCTTCGGTCCAATCCGTCAAAGCCAACCAGAATCCCAACCCAATCTGGTCCGACCTGCCAGTACCCGGTCCATATCCCTCAAAACCCTTCCTATTCATATACCCATCCAAATGCCTCTTAAATGTTGCAATTGTACCAGCCTCCACACTTCCTCTGGCAGCTTATCCCATACATGTAACACCCTCTGCATGAAAAGGTTGCCCCTTAGGTCTCTTTTACATCTTTCTCCTCTCACCCTAAACCTATGCCCTCTAGTTCTGGACTCCCCCACACCAGGAAAAGGACTTTGCCTATTTACCCTATCCATGCCCTTCATAAGTTCGTAAACCTCTATAAGGTCACCCCTCTGCCTCTGAGGCTCCAGGGAAAACAGCCCCAGTCTGTTCAGCCTCTCCCTACAGCTCAAATCCTCCAGTACGGGCAACATCCTTGTAAATCTTTTCTGAACCATTTCATGTTTCACAACATCTTTCCAATAGGAAGGAGACCAGAATTGCACACAATATTCCAACAGTGGCCTAACCAATGTCCTGTACAGCCGCAACATGACCTCCCAACTCCTGTACTCAATATACTGATCGATAAAGGAAAGCATACCAAATGCCTTCTTCACTATCCTATCTACCTGCGACTCCACTTTCAAGGAGCTATGAACCAGCACTCCAAGGTCTCTTTGTTGAGCAACACTCCCTAAGACTTTACCATTAAGTGTATAAGTCCTGCTAAGATTTGCTGTCTCAAACTGCAGCACACCTCGCATTTATCTGAATTAAACTCCATCTGCCACTTTTCAGCCCATTGGCCCATCTGGTCCAGATCCTGTTGTAATCTGAAGTAACCCTCTTTGCTGTCCATTACACCTCCAATTTTGGTGTCATCTGCAAACTTACTAACTGTACCTCTTATGCATGCATCCAAATCATTTATGTAAATGACAAAAAGTTGAGGACCCAGCACTGATCCTTGTGGCACTCCACTGGTCACAGGCCTCCAGTCTGAAAAACAACCCTCCACCACCACCGTCTGTCTTCTACCTTTGAGCCAGTTCTGTATCCAAATGGCTAGTTCTCCCTGTATTCCATGAGATCTATCCTTGCTAATCAGTCTCCCATGGGGAACCTTGTGGAACACCTTACTGAAGTCCATATAGATCACATCTACTGCTCTGCCCTCATCAATTCTCTTTGTTACTTCCTCAAAAAACTCAATCAAGTTTGTGAGACATGATTTCCCACGCACAAAGCCATGTTGACTATTCCTAATCAGCCCTTGCCTTTCCAAATACACGTACATCCTTTCTCTCAGGATTCCCTCCAACAACTTGCCCACCAACCAACGTCAGGCTCACCGGTCTGTTGTTCCCTGACTTGTCATTACCGCCCTTCTTAAACAGTGGCACCACGTTAGCCAACCTCCAGTCTTCCGTCACCTCACCTGTGACTATCGATGATACAAATATCTCAGCAAGAGGCCCAGCAATCACTTCTCTAGCTTCCCACAGAGTTCTTGGGTACACCTGATCAGGTCCTTGGGAATTATCCACCTTTACTCTTTTCAAGACATCCAGCACTTCCTCCTCTGTAGTATGGACATTTTGCAAGATGTCACCATCTATTTCTCTACAGTCTAAGCTTCCACATCCTTTTCCACAGTATCAAATTATTCCTTTCTAGATTATTGTAAATCCTATCTCTTATAATCCTTTCCAACACTTTACCCACAACTAAAGTAAGGTTCACTGGCCTATAATTAACAGGGTTGTCTGTACTCCCCTTCTTAAACAAGTGGACAATATTTGCTATTCTCCAGTCTTCTGGCACAATTCCTATAGACAATGAAGACATAAAGATCAAAGCCAAAGGCTCTACAATCTCCTCATTAACTTCCCAGTGAATCCTAGGATAAATCCTATGTGGGCCAGGGGATTTACCTATTTTCACACTTTTCAGAATTGCTAACACCTCCTCCTTCTGAACCGCAATTCTGTATGACCTAATGGCCTGTATCTCAGTATTCTCGACAACATTTTCTTTTTCCTGTGTGAATACTGATGAAAAATATTCATTTCACAACTCTCCTATCTCCTCGGATTCCACACACAACTTCCCACTACTGTCCTTCACAGGCCCTAATTTTACTTGAGTCTTCTTTTATTCCTGACATATCTATAAAAAGCTTTAGAGTTTTCTTTGATCCTACCTGCCAAAGACTTCTCATGTCTCCTCCTGGCTCTTCTTAGCTCACTCTTTAGGTCTTTCCTCGCTAACTTGTAACACTTGAGTGCCCTGAGTGTTCATGTCTCATTCTTACACAAACCTCCTTCTTCCTCTTGATAAGAGATTCAACTTCCTTAGTAATTCACGGTTCCCTTGCTTGACCACTTCCACCCTGCCTGACATGTACTTACTTATCAAGGACATGCAGAGCAGTAGCTGTTCCTTGAATAAATTCCACATTTCAGTTGTGCCCATCCCCTGAAGTTTCCTTTCCCACCCCACACATCCTAAATCTTCCATAATTGCATCATAATTGCCTTTCCCCCAGCTATAACTCTTCCCAGTGGTATATACCTCTCCCTTTCCATCACCAAAGTAAGCTTAATGGAATTGTGGTCACTATCACCAAAGTGCTCACCTACCTCCAAATCCAACACCTGGCCAGGTTCATTACCCAGTACCAAATCCAAAGTGGTCTCGCCTTTTGTTGGCTTATCTACATACTGTGTCAAGAAACCCTCCTACACACATTGGACAAAAACTGACCCATCTAAGATACAAGGGGGCATAGCTTTAAATTAAGGGGGGGTAGATATAGGACTGATGTTAGGGGTAGGTTCTTCACTCAGCGAGTCGTAAGTTCATGGAATGCCCTGCCAGTAGCAGTGGTGGACTCTCCCTCTTTATGGGTATTTAAGCGGGCATTGGATAGGTATATGGAGGATAGTGGGTTAGTGTAGGTTAGGTGGGCTTTGATCGGCGCAACATCGAGGGCCGAAGGGCCTGTACTGCGCTGTATTCTTCTATGTTCTATGTTCTATACTCAAACTATAGTGTTTCCAGTCAATATTAAGAAAGTTAAAGACACCATAACAGCTACCCTGTTACTTTCACTTCTATCCAGAATCATCTTTGCAATCCTTTCCTCTACATCACTGGAATTTTTCAGAGGGCTATCGAAAACTCCCAACAGGGTGACTTCTCCTTTGTGGTTTCTAACCTCAGCCCATACTACCTCAGTAGGTGGGTCCTCATCAAACATCCTGATAAAGGAGCAGTGCTCCAAAATCTAGTGCTTATTTCGAAGCTCCTTGGATGCTGCCTGAACTGCTGTGCTCTTCCAGCACCACTAATCCAGAATCTGGTTTCCAGCATCTGCAGTCATTGTTTTTACCCCTTCCAAATAAACCTGTTGGACTATAACCTGGTTTTGTGTGATTTTTAACTTTGTCCACCTCAGTCCAACACTAGCTCCTCCACATCATGGCTATCATTTCAACATAACCTGTAGCTAGTTGATAACAAGCAAAAGAAAATATCTCTTTTATAGTGTCTCTTTTGTTTAGACTGGGAGGTAGTTTTCCCTCCAACAATCTAGATCAATTAAGCTCTGTCATTTCCCACACTTCAAGTCAATTGTGGCAGCAATTTTCCTCATGTGCAAAAGTTGTTATGTTTACAGCTGAACTAAATTGACAGGTGAGACAAGGCTCTGAATATGGAATAGCCATGCTTGATAGGGATTATTTGTAGGTGTATGACAGGTGTGTGATGCTTTGAACTGGTCTGAACTTGTAATACAATTGGTGAAAGATTTCATGTAAAGTTACCTTGACCATTCCTAAGGAAATTTAACCTTTTGGAGCACTGCACCCAGATTATCCAAACTAGGCTGCTGACATTGATTACCACAGCTATCAAATACTGATCCCTTCATGACATTTGTCTGGAGGGGCATCTTTTCCCACAAGATAAGTAAACCTCCCTCCTCCTGCATCAATGCCTCCCATTATGCATTGAAAAGCCTTGTAACATGTTTTCTGACATGTACTATTTCTACTGCTTCCCCTTAGAGATTCTTTTGTAATGTTTTGCAGCCAAAATGTATGTTCTGTTACGAACAGGTATGGGATAATTATGCATCTTGACCCCTGCCAATTTTTCAGTCAAATCCAATTTTTCTCCTTGTCTTTCAGATGAAAGCAACAGGAATCATTTCAACTTTAATGACACAAGCCATTCATTGGATATCACTAAACAATATGAATATCAATTTCAATAAAACAGCATCACTCTTGCAATTAAACATAGAAACTAAAAGCACAAATAGACCATTTGACTGTTTGCATCTGCTCTGTCATGACTATGGTTGATACTCTATATCAATGCCATATTCTCACTTACTCTTCTCATTCTTTGATGTCTTAAAAATCTAAAAATGCATCTATCTCCTACTTGAATATATTCAGTGATTTATCTCCACAACCTCCTGTGGTAGAGAATTCCACAGCTTCACAGCCCTTTGAGTGAAGAAATATTTTCTTGTATGAGCTTGAAATTGCCTACCCTGTATCCAAATACTGTAACCACTGGTTCTAGACTCCCAACCAGGAAAAGCAAACTCCCTGCATCTAGGTTGTCCAGCCTTGATAGAATTTTGTTTGTTTCAGTCAGATCTCCTTTCATTTTTCTGTCCTCTGATGAATACACACCCAGTCAAACCAATCTCTCCTCAGTGGACAATCTTGTCAACCTTGATATCAGCTTAGTGAATTTCTGCTACATCTCTCTTTGCCAGGTATACTCTTTCTTAGGTAGGAAAACTAAAATTGTACATGATACTCCAGGTGTGGTCTCATCAAGGCCCCGTATAACTGCAGTAAGCTATTCCTGCTTCTGAACGCAAGTCATCTTGTAGTGAAGGCCAACGTATCATTTGCTTCCTAATTATTTGCTGCACCCACATTTCCCGATCACCTTGAAGCTTCTTTGGATCCTCGTCACAATTCACAATCCTGCACAGTTTTGTGCCATTCACAAATTTGGAAGCACTTAAAATAACAATCAAAATTATTAATCCCAGTTAATCGTATTTTAATTATATTTTTAATTGATATGGTTGTTGTAAGGGTCAAACTTTGCTTTTACAGATAAGAAAAACTAAGTATCATTTATGAGACCAGGTTATTCTATTTCGCATATTAGACTGATAAATTTTAATTGACATTGAAAGACCTCTTCATCACTGCCTTTCTCTGTGAAAATGGAATAGCTTCAGGTTGTTGATGGTGCACAATATCATACTCTGTATCACAGGGGCAGGTTAATCAAAATTTCTCAAATGTAACTTAAATGTGAGTTCTTTTCACTTGTGAGATGTATGTGTCACTGGCTGGTGAGCATTTGTTGCCTGTCACTAGCTCCCCTTGAGAAGTTGGTGATGACCTGCCTCCTGAACCACTGCAGTCCACGTGCTGTAGGTAAACATATGTTGTATGAATTATAGCTGTTATTTAAGTGCAGCTAACATTTACAATTAAGGTGTGTTAAAGAAATTAATCTTTAAAATGATATGTCCATCAGAGAACCTAGCTGCAACTAATTAATTGATGACTGTCTTCCAGATGCAACCATTTTGCATTGGATTTTTGAATACATACTTAATGCACATTTCCATACACTTTGATCCTAATTCCAACTCTGGAGCTTCACAGACAGTTCTGCTTTCATACTTTGTTTAACTCCTTTGAGGCGTACTTACTTTCTATCTCTCAGCCAATTTGTTATCCATCCTCATGGACTGCAATAAATCGCGACAGTTTGAACAGTTACCTAATACTGTTTGCATAAAACTCTCTCAGAAGTTTTGCTTCCATCAAAGGAAATGATTTTAATTATTAATGACAGCCTGATTTATTATATAACATTTTTGCAACACAGGACAGACTCAGTTCCCTGCCAGTCCTGACCTAATATTTTACTAACTTAAGATACTCTAGCATTTTAAGCCTTTAACCTTTAAGCATTTAAAAGCAAAACACCAAGGTAACACTTCTACAAATGCATTTTATTCATTTGCACAAATTCATTTTATTGAATTTAGAAACTAAACAAAGCCTTATTTTGACATTTAACATCTGATGGTTTATTACCTTAGAAATAAAACTATTACTTTTTATGCAAAATATAAGGTTAATGTCTGAGTTCATAGATCACAAGCTCAGGTTTAAGCTTTACATACATCACTGTATTATTGAATTGAATGATATAGTCCTTGCCCCCAAAAAATTGAACAACCTCTTTATATCTAATTAAAATGTGTTCCCAATAGACTTTGTAACATGCATTGTATTGATCAACCTGTTGTGGTTCTGTTCGCCGAGCTGGGAATTTGTCTTGCAAACGTTTCGTCCCCTGTCTAGGTGACATCCTCAGTGCTTGGGAGCCTCCTGTGAAGCGCTTCTGTGCTGTTTCTTCCGGCATTTATAGTGGCCTGTCTCTGCCGCTTCCGGTTGTCAGTTCGAGCTGTCCGCTGTAGTGGCCGGTATATTGGGTCCAGGTCGATGTGTTTGTTGATAGAGTCTGTGGATGTTAAAGGAGTTAAAGCAGGTTTTAATCTTCTAACTTCCTAGATGATTATTCAAATAAGGTAGTTTGAATTCTCCAATGTCTCTGACTCTAATTCAGATTTGGAGACCTTTTCAAAGAATACCAAAAACTGCCTATTGAAGGTTTAAATTTCCATGTCAGTTCTCAGGCATTGCATTGAGGTATGCAACACTCAATTCAGTTATACTAGAAGTTTTAAAAAGCCTGTTCCAATACTTTGGCCAAAAAACTGGACTCCATCATGCTGCTATTTTGAAGTTTGCGCAAGTGTTGTGGAACGCTTTGGAAAATATTGTGGTGAAATGATGCATTTGCCAAGGAAACCCACAAGGAGGGAGGAGAAGTTTGGTGAATCATCCTCATATTGGTGCAATAGCTAAAAAAGCTGTAGCTTCAGTGCCATTAGGTCTACAATAAAAGAGCAAATTGGAACAGATGGTACAGACGGGAATATTTGAGGAGGAAGAGGCTTCTTGTAGGTTGAAGCAGGTGATATTGTAAGAATATTGTGCCATCAGACCACACTCTAGCTATAGTCAGGGTACAGAAGAGTCGTGAACAATTTTAGAGCTCATGAAATAAAAGGGACAGTAACAATATAGATAAAAAAATTGGCTATGACATGGAACACAATAAAGGCTAATGGATGTTTTTCAGGGTTTGGGAAGTTTTGTAATGGAGTCCTCCCAGGATCACTGTTGGGACCATTATTTTCAAATTAGATGATACGAAATTTGCAAACATTATAAATTAGGAGAAGGATTTTGAAGATCTACAAAACAACAATGGCAAGTTGGTGGAGTGTACAGATTGAAGACAGATGTAATTCAATGCAGAGAGGTATGAAGTAGAGGAATTTAGTGGAAGAATTTAGTGAGAGGCAATACAAAATAAGTACACAACTCTAAAGGGGGCACAGTAGCAGAAGGATTGAGGTGCATATGTGCATCGGTCATTGAAGGTCACAGAACAGGTTGACAGACCAATTAACAAAGCATGCCGTAATGCAGGTTTTATTATTAGGAGCTTAGAGAATGTTATGACTAGATGAGGAGGAGTCACTAGGCTCCCTTCTTTATACCTCAGTTCCTGCCTGCATCCAAGAGGTGGTGGTGACCTATATGCAAGGAGAGGTAACCTCATCATTTTCACTGTCCTCAGTGAGTGAAGCAAGCTATGTTCCCTTGTGCCAGCCATCACTATATAAGGAAAAAGGCTCTCACTATCCACCCTATCTAATCCTCTGATCATCTTGTATGTCCATATTAAGTCACCTCTTAACCTCAGTGGCTCAGTGGTTAGCACTGTGGCCTCACACCACCAGGAACCTGGGTTTGACTCCAGCCTCGAGTGACTGGCTGTGTGGAGTCTGCACAGTCTCCCTTTGTCTGCGCGCATTATCTCCCACAGTCCAAAGATGTGCAGGTTAGGTGAAATGGCCATGCTAAATTGTCCACAGTGCTCAGGAATGAATAGGTTAGGTGCATTAAGGTGCATTAGTCAGGGGTAAATGTACAGTTATGGGGTAGGGGAATGAGTTGGGTGGGTTACTCTTCAGAGAGTTGGTGTGGACTTGTTGGGCAAATGACCTGTTTTCACACGATAGGGATTCTATGATATGTAGCTTTTTTTGAGATTGCCAACTCTCAAGTTCTTCTCTTGTATTAGCTTTCAGCCAATACAATGGGTTTATTTTTAAATGATTAGAATCCAGATAAGTACAAATTCACGAAAATTCATTGCTGAGGAAAGGCGGTCCATTATCATATCTTGCCATTTGGATGACTCCAAACAAAACTCTGTGCAAGTTTTGTGTTTTTGACTGAAGTAGTGTGGGTGATTTGTAACAACCCAAACAGCCATTTTGTCACATACTAAAGCCTGGAATCCATTTTAATTTTCATATTAGTGTCTGCTTGTACGTTCCCAGGCTCAGTGAGGTGGCTGACCTTGCAGCTGTACTAGTACCTGATAGTGAGCTCTTTCCCAGCATGGGAATGTTCTTCTTATACAAGAATCTATTGTTATACTAACATTGCTTATCAACTACTAACTAGCACTGTCCAGACAGCTACGTGACTGGGGTTAGTGACTGGGCCAATTGCCCATTTACTCATTATAGTTCAATTAACAGTTTGGTAATTGTTAAATGATATAACCATGCAACTCTCTGTATCTCATCGGACTGACTTGTGACCATTAGGTTGACTCGTTTCTCCCCGTGAGCTCACCAATAAACAGTCATTAACTCAAGGTGTGTGTGGCGCGATTATTTATCTAAATTGGACTGTTACAAGCAAGTCACTCACTGGAATAATTCATTTCATTGCCAACAAGTAGATATAACTATTTCTATGACTGGGCATCTACCATAGTTGTCAGTGGTAAGGAGCAGATGTTGCATGGTGTTATGTGACATGGATTGTTCATCAAGCTTAGTGGTGGTCAATGATTGGTAGGGATCCTGCCTTGTCTTTCTGCAAGTAAACTGCATCTTAACCAATCCATCTTGCATCTACCAGCAACTGGGTGGTTTTCTCAAGGTTGAAGTAGCTATTTGGGCAATTGCTAAGGATCATTCTTTGATCTGATGTATGGTCTGGTTGTGTAATGTAATCAATTTCCAATAAGTGTTTTCTTTTTTCAGATCATGTAAGGAAGACAATATATAACAAAGCAACTACATTTCGTGATAAGTCTGAGCAAAATCCAGACTTGCTACATAGAGTCATAGAGTCATAGATATGTACAGCATGGAAACAGACCCTTCGATCCAACCTGTCCATGCTGACCAGATATCCCAACCCAATCTAGTCCCACCTGCCAGCACCCGGCCCATATCCCTCCAAACCCTTCCTACTCATATACCGATCCAAATGCCTCTTAAATGTTACAATTGTACCAGCCTCCACCACATCCTCTGGCAGCTTATTCCATACACATACCACCCTCTGCGTGAAAACATTGCCCTTAGGTCTCTTTTATATCTTTCCCCATCTCACCCTAAACCTATGCCCTCTAGTTCTGGACTCCCCGACCCCAGGGAAAAGATTTTGCCTATTTACCCTATCCATGCCCCTCATAATTTTGTAAGCCTCTATAAGATCACCCCTCAGCCCCCGACGCTCCAGGGAAAACAGCGTCAGCCTGTTCAGCATCTCCCTATAGCTCAAATCCTACAACCCTGGCAACATCCTTGTAAATCTTTTCTGAACCCTTTCAAGTTTCACAACATCTTTCCGATAGGAAGGAGACCAGAATTGCATACAATATTCCAACAGTGGCCTAACCAATATCCTGTACAGCCACAACATGACCTCCCAACTCCTGTACTCAATACTCTGACCAATAAAGGAAAGCATACCAAATTGCTTCTTCACTATCCTATCTACCTGTGACCCCACTTTCAAGGAGCTGTGAACCTGCACTCCAAGGTCTCTTTGTTCAGCAACACTCCCTAGGACCTTACCATTCAGTGTATAAGTCCTGCTAAGATTTGCTTTCCCAAAACACAGCACCTCACATTTATCTGAATTAAACTCCATCTGCCACTTCTCAGCCCATTGGCCCATCTGGTTAAGATCCTTTGTAATACATGGTTTAGATCTGCAGTATTTGCCATGATTTAATTGTTTCTTGGATCAGTTGCTAATTCACCATTGACGACATATCTCCAAAGAATTCAATTCTGCTTTTATTAAGCAAACATTTGTCACTAAAGCATTTTAGGCATGCATGTGAGTGCGTTTCTAGTTTACTTTCAGTGAGACTATAGGTGAGAATGTCATCACTAATGTTCAGTCTTTTAAGTACTTGATGTGCAGACTGTATCTACTGTATGTGCAGTACTTGCTGCTGACTTGACTCCAAAGTTGAGCCCCTTGTATCCAAAAAGCCCACAAGTACAGAATGCTACAAGATATGTTGATTCTTCTGCAATCTTTATTTTTTGGAAGCCTAAATTGAGGTAGGACTAGCAAAGTGCTCAGCTATTACTTTCTTTATTATGTCAGTGCCAAGTGTCAATCTTATTGTATACCTTGGTTTCGTGACTACATATCAACAAAGATTCTTATTTGAATCCCACTGTTTTGTTTCTTAATAAGTTGGATGTGTAAAATCCAAGGATTATGTTTAACCCAAATTCAAGTAAGTGCTGGTGTTGCTTCTCTATTTTCTGATGTGTAATGGAATACATCCAAGGGCATATTGGGGACTACATGCAGCTTATGCACAATATCTCAAATTCAAGAATCTTGTTTATACATGCTGGAACTGCACAAATTACTGCAGTCAAGTGGAGATTTGTTGAAGTGTGGAAACTGATAAGCGTGTCACATTCTCCAGGCAATGTCAAGCTGTCTCAAAAGTCCTTAAAACTTTCAGTAGTTTGTCACTATTATAAGGAAACTTTAAATTCCCTGGCTTGCAAAAAATTGGGTTGAAGTTTGTTGAGCATTTTGTCTCCCATGACATTGACAGATGATCCTGTATCAATGAGAGCACAGCTATTGGGGAAAATTACATATATGTGGTTGATTTGTTTGGAAGAGGACACAAAGGCATTTTCAGTGTAATCTGCCTCCACACTAGTTACATTTTCTCACCCTGTTATTGTGGTGCATGTGTTTTCCACCCTTCTGGTGATATTGGACTTTATCAATGAGTACACTGATGAGTGACAGAAGTTAGTTGCATTTGACTGACAGCCTACCATACAATAATTAATCAATGTATTTGAAAATTTAATGTTATTTAACTTCTTCTACTGAAATGTGCTTGCATTTTGCTGATTTTGTTCATTTATCATTCAATGGTGGATGCTTACATGATACATAACAAATGTTTGAATTATTCTTTGGTATTAATATGTAAAAGATTATTCTCTGCTTGACATTGATTAAACATACAAAGACTACTACTGGATGTAGTTTCAACTATTTTGATGAAATATCTCAAGAGTGTGATTAACAAACAAATTAATTCTGACACCAAATGCACCGGAATCCACCAACGTTCGATATAATAAATGTTTACATCTCCGCTCTGCCCTCAAATAATGTGCACATAATGATACCTGTAGAATGATCGGGGGTGTAAATTTAATGCAAGTTTACTGTCTGATGGTTTTGCACATGAAAGTAATTAATAGGGAGAATAAAATTCAAGGGCAAACTATTTCAAAACAACTAAGTGCACTGATCTCTGAACTGCTGTTTAAATGCACAAAGTGAAGGTTAAATTATATAACTTGATGGACGAAACAAAACCTCAATTTCAAGGGGTGTTTCAACATGATGACCTAGATTTTCCAATGGCTAGACAATCATTTTACCAGCGTAGATGGGAGCTTTGCAGAATCACCAGCATAGCCACTCTTAAGGAATTACCCAGGAAACAGAAGAATCTTCTGGCAATTCTCCTTCTTATGAATTATATAGTGACTTACAGGGAGGAGCATTCAGATACAGCAAAATACATATTGATTGGGTGATGGTTATAATCAGCGAGTGTCGACAGAAAAGATTAAGCCATCTGGTATTACACAATGAATGTTCTTAACCTTATTAACCGGCTTCATATAATGAATACTTTTCATCTTGTTTACTGACCTTACATGCTGAATGCCTCCAATATTATTAAATGGATCTACACAATGAATGCTTTTCCACCTTGTTAACCCATTACTCTTGCTTTCAGCACTCCATTGTTAATTGCAGGTTCTTACCTGATCTGAGTCATGCTCAGCTGAACCTCTGTCTCACAAAACTCAAAACCTAACTCTTGCCTACCTGCTCTTACTCTATACACATTCTCATTCCCTCCTTTCATCATTTCATAATAACCAATACCATTACCAGCTTTCATAAGACTCTGACAGCATCTATACAAGTTATTCACACACAGCATACAATGATTATAACAACAAAAATTACTAGTCCGTTACAGCAAATAGAATTTGAAGAATTCTCCCATGTGGAAAAAATATTCACAGTAAAGTTTATAAATCCACAGTCCTTAGTGACTACTCCACCCCCTCCAAGTCAAGTGGAAATGAGCCAGTTCTCCAAAGTCTTCTTCAGTAAAGTCCAAGCTGAAAACAAAATTCAGTCTGTCCTTCTGCATCACTCCATGGAGAAATCTGAATTCTTGGATAAGGGCAGTTAAATACTTAACAAAACTGATGAGACTTCCATCCTTCCGGAGTTGCTTCAGAGGATACCAGCGCATCTGAGTGTGCAGTGCTACAGCTGCAGCAGCAGGCTAGATGAACACAGCATTCTTTGCTGCTCCTACTCTCGCTCTGCTGTCAAATGAAACAAAGCCAATTGGCTGTTGTGATGTTAGCTTGATCAGTGAACCTTCATATTCCTTAAATGATCGAAAGGCAAGGAAAAGCTCACGTGTTTTAAATGTCCCATTGAAAGCGTACTAACCTCCTCTGCACTGTTGTTAGTTTCTTCACTTTTCATGCTCATGACTGAAGAGCTGATTGAATCCGTTGGATCAGGCTGTGAAGGAGAGGGTGGTGGTCCAAAGGCATGCTTTACCTGTGAATGGACAAACTCTAGAGAAGATCTTAGCTGCTGAAAGTACCTTTGCATTTCCTGTCTCATTCCTTCTTTGCGAAGGTGGTTTTCAGTATGAAGACAATCACACATTTAACTCCACTAAAATGTGTCTGCCTATTTCAACATTTGCAATCACCTTGAAGTCTGTTACTCTGTTTGCTAATTATGACATTATTGAGTTTTATACAATCCATAAAACTCTAAACTGTACCACCTAAACAATTCAGTCAATTAAAAACAACAAACAATGGTCCTAAAATCAAAACCTCGGGGGAGCTATTTCAGGTTATTCAAATATTATTTTCTTTTAACAAATTGATACTTGGCTAATGTGAAAGTTGTCAGGAATAGTATTTCAAAAGTCTGGAACAGCAAGAAAACAACAAAATGTTTCCTGTGCTTTAGCAATTGAAGAGGCAATTTCAGTTCAGATTTAAATCTCTAATATTTGTGGGAAACAAATAGAGTCATAGAGATGTACCGCACGGAAACAGACCCTTCGGTCCAACCCGTCCATGCTGACCAGATATCCCAACCCAATCTAGTCCCACCTGCCAGCACCAGCCCATATCCCTCCAAACCCTTCCTATTCTCCAAATGAAACTTCCCAAATAAAACAGTCAGAATTACATAATCATAATTTTTTGAATTTGCAATATGAAGTGGGGGGAGCAATGAAGTCATAATAATAATTAGCAGAACTGAAACAGTTCAGCCTCAAGTTCCAAAATCTTAACAAAACATCAAACTCAAAATGCACTCTTCTTTTTGTGAACACTCTGCATTAAAAATACAGCAAAGATATTGTAATACAATACTGTCATCTGGCTAAAGCATGACAACTGACCCAACTGTATTTTTAATCAGGCATTGTAGAATTTCAAACAAATCAGGGATTGAAGGTACTCAATCAATTTGTTTTAAGCTTACAACTTTGATCACTTTAAAAATGTTGTACAATTTCAATGTGAAAACAAAATCTACCCTGTTACATGGCTCACAAAACACATTGAATCAAGATCCTGATTCAAACAAGGCAAAACAGTTACTTGAAAGGATTTTCTGAACCAGTGTTTTAACAAACTAAACTTTTAAAATATCAAACACTCTCAGCATGGTACAATTTACACCAAAACCTTCCTTTTTCAGCCCAAGTATTAATACAACCTTAATTGCGGCGTTTCTCACTTTTATTTTTTTTGCATCCTGTCACTGAAATCACAGTTATAACAAGAGAAAGCCCTCGCAGCAGACCACATGGCACTGCAATCCATGCCACTCTCTTCCCCCAGAACAAAGACTCACAGAGCCTCAAATTTTGCCACTAGGGGACTTTAACCCCTTTTTCACTTTACTCTTCACGGGGTCTGAAATCCCAAACACAGAGGACTTGAATCTCAATTAAACGCAGAGGACTTGAATCTCAATTAAACGCAGAAGACCTGAATCCCACTTAAACACAGAGAGCTCGAATCCCAGCACAACCCACTACCCTTGCCTCCGGCACCTCATTGTTAACTGCAAGGTCTTATCTGATCTGAGTCATGTTCAGCTGAACCTCGTTTCAGAAAACCCAAAACTTAACTCTTACCCTATCTGCTCATACCCTATACACAGTCTCATCCTGACAATACGAGAAGCAGTTTACTATCATCTTCTCCGCAGCTGAGCAATAAACGCTGCTAAGCCATTGATGCCCACATCCCATGAACCAATAAAAAGTATTTGAACTGATTCACAGTGGCTATGACCTTAAATATACATGAAATGGGATTTGTTTTGGGGGTCATGCTGTTTGTGCTTTCTACAAATGATTTAGATTTTAATGTAGGAGGGGTAATCTTAAGTTCACACACTATACAAAAATTGGTGAAGTGGCAAATAGTGAGGAAGATTACCTTAAAAAAAAGATGAGCTAGACACCTGGGCAATTCAGTAGTAAATGAAATTCAATCTGGATAAATGTGAGGTAATGCAGTTGGTCAGAACAAACAAGACAAGGGAATACACTTGAACAGTGGGATGAAGGGAAGGACTGAGGATCAGAGGGACCTTGGTATCCATGCACACCAGTATTTGCAGAAAGTGGTTACGAAGGCATATGGTATACTTACATTAATTATTCGAGTACAGTTTAAGAGAGATTATGCTGAAACTGCAAAAACCATTGGTTCAGCCACAGCTACTGTATTGTGTGCAGTTCTGAAATCCACATTATAGAAGGCATGCAAAAGCACTGGAGAGGGTGCAGAGATTTATAGGATATTGCCTGAGTTGGAGAGTTTCAGTTATGAGGAGAGATAGGATGGAATGGGACTGTTTTACTTACAGCAAACAAAATTGAGAAATGGCACGATTAAGATGTATAAAATTGTAAGGCACATAAATAGGAGAAGCAGTAAGAAACCTTTCCCCTTCATGGAGGGATCAATGACCGGAGGGCACAGATTTAAGATAAGGACAGAAGGCTTATGTGAGGAAAAACCTTTTCACTCAGAGGGAATGGAAATCTGAACTTTACTACATGTAAGGATGATAGAGGCTGAATTGTTCATAAAATTTTAGAAGTAATTAGATGTTCATGTATGATGCCATGGTATATAAGATTATTTGCCAAGAGCTGGAAAATGCGATTAGAGTAGTTAGATACTTATGACTAGTGTGGACTTGATGAGCTAAAGGGCCTTCTTCTAGGCTGTATATTGCTATGCCTCTATGAAGACCATCAATATGCATGTCCTAAGTTGTTACAAACACAAATCTTGTAGATGATACACCCTGCTACTATTATACGTCAGAGGCGGATGAGTGAATGTCACAGATAATGGATGTGGTGCCAAACACACAGGCTGCTTTGTATTGATTGTGTCAAGATTCTTGACTGTTGTTGGTGCTGCAGTCATCTAAGCAAGTGGAGAATATTCCATCACACTGCTGATGTTTGCTTTATATTTGGTAGTCAAGCATTGGTGAGATAGGAAGTGAGTTACTTGGAACAGAATTCCTAGCCCCTGACCTGCTCTTAAAGCCACGATATTTATACGGGTCAGTTTCAGGTCAATGGCAATGCAAAATGTTGACAGTGAGAATTAGATTAGATTACTTACAGTGTGGAAACAGGCCCTTCGGCACAACAAGTCCACACCGACCCACCGAAGCGCAACCCACCCATACCCCTACATCTACCCCTTACCTAACACTACGGGCAATTTAGCATAGCCAATTCACCTGACCTGCACATCTTTGGAGTGTGGGAGGAAACCGGAGCACCCGGAGGAAACCCACGCAGACACGGGGAGAATGTGCAAACTCCACACAGAGAGTCGCCTGAGGCGGGAATTGAACCCGGGTCTCTGGCGCTGTGAGACAGCAGTGTTAACCACTGTGCCGCCCACAATTCTCTAATATTATTGAGTATCAAGTGATGATGATTAGATTCATTCTTTTTGGAGGTGGTGCTTGCCTAGTACTTGTGCAATATGAATTTTCTATCAGTCCAAGCCTAAATATTGTCCAGGTCATGCTGCATTTGGACATAAACTGCTTCGATATCTCAGGAGTCATGAATGGTACTGAATATTGTGTAATCATCAGCAAACATCCCACTTCTGATCTCAGGATGGAAGAAACGCCAATGATGAAGCAGCGGAGGATGAATTGAATTGAATTGGTTGTCACGTGTACCAAGGCACAGTGAAAAGCTTTGTCTTGCACGCAATACAGACAGATCACAGAGTTAAGTAGCATGGATAGTAAATAATAGGTAAACAGTGGCAAAAACAAAAACACAGATACAGGCAACTATTAATAGTTTGTGAGTCCATTCTAACAACAGTCGGGTAGAAACTGTTGCGAAACTGGCTGGTGCGTGTGTTCAGTCTTCTGTACCTTCTCCCCAATGGTAGAGATTGTAGAAAAACATTGCCAGGGTGAGATGAATCTTTGAGAATGCTGGTGGCCTTTCCTTGACTGCGGGCATGGTAGATGGATTCTATAGATGGGAGGTTGGCCTTTGTGATTGTCTGTGCCAAGTTTTGGTCTATGACACTACCCTAAGGAATTCCAGAGATATCCTGGAGCCGACATACAACAGCCCTAACCAACTTCCTTTGTGTTTGGTATGACTCCAGCCCAACTGAGTTTTACATCTGAATCTAATTGATTTCAGTTTTTCTAGAGCTCCTCAATGCCACACTCAGTCAAATGTTATATTGATGTGAACGGCAGTCAATCTCACTTCCTGTTTTGAGTTCAACTCTTTTATCCATGCTTACAGAAAGGCTATAATGAGGTCAGGAACCAAATGGACTAATGGAATCTATACTGAGCTGGTAATTTTGATGAGTGCCACTTGATAGCACTCATCAATAATACCTTTCATCAATTTACTTGTGATTTAGCGTGGACTAGTAGTGCAGTAATTGGCCAGTTAGATTTGTCTTACCTTTTTGGACAGAACATAGCTGAGCAATTTTACATATTGCTGAGTGTTGTACTGACACATCTTCTCTAGGCATGTGGCTAGTTCTGGAACACAGAGTATCAGTATTACTGGAATATTGTCAGGGCCTTTGCAATATCGAGTGTGTTCAGAATTTCTTGATAAAGAACTTGATCAAATTGTCTGAAGGCTGACATGTCTGATGCTGGGGACATTCGGAGTAGGTTGAGAAGGATCATTTACTTGGCTTTTCTGGCTGAAGTGGGTTGGAAATCGTTCAACCTTGCCTTTTGTGTATTGCTATTGAAACCTAGAAAATTCTGAGAGGGTTTAATAGAGTAGATGTTCAGAAGATGGGGGAATTCCTAACAAGGGGATATAAATACGGATTAGAAGACATTAAAAATGCAAATAGAATCATAGAGATGTACAGCATGGAAACAGACCCTTCGGTCCAACCCATCCATGCCGACCAGATATCCCAACCCAATCTAGTCCCACAATAGTGCATGTCTGGAATTCTCTACCAAAGAGAATTCTGGAGGCTAAATTGCTGAAAATATTTAATAAGGACATAGACAGATTTTAGATCTATCAGAGTTTTGATTGCAATGCTGAGCTGGTATGAAGAATTGAATGTTACAGCATGGAAAACATGATCTTATTGACTGGCAGGGCAAACTCAAAGGGCCAAGTGGCCTTCTCCTGCTCCTATTTCTTATGTATTATGTTCATTCAGCTAGTCAATTGTCTACTGCTATTCACAAGCGGATGTGACAGGATGCAGAGTTTATTTCTAATCTGTTTATTGTTAAGGTCACTTTGCTCTGTCTATTACAAGCATATTTTGTTTTTTGATGGGCATGCATGTACTCTTGTGTTGTAGCGTCACCATATTAGCAACTCATTCTTAGGTATACGCTCTTCATTTAACTAGGGTTGATCTCCTGGCTCAGTGGAAATAGTAGAGAGAGAAGAATACCAAGCCATGAGGTTATAGAACGTGGTTAGATGCAATTCTGCTGCTGATGGCCCATCATGCCTCATGGCTGCCCAAACTTGAGTTGCTTGATCTGTCCAAAATCTATCCCATTCTGCTCAGTGGTAATGCCACAAAACAGTGCATATCCTCAATATGGTAGGATTTCATCTCCATAAGGATTGTACAGCAAGTTACTCCAACTAATTTTGTTATGGAACATTGCATTAGCTGCAGATACAACCGAGTAGCTTGCCAAACCATTTCAGACAGTAGTTAAAGATGACATATTGCTGTGGATCTTGAATTATCTGTAGACTAGTCAAGGTGAGGAAGACAGATTTTTCTTTAGTAAAAGACATTAGCGAATATTAAAACTCTGGATTACTCTGAAATACTAATCCAGTGTCAATACCACTGCGTCACTTCCTCCCCTCAGAGAATGTTATTCATATCACAGTGAACTAAGCTACAGTCTTCAGAATTTACCCTTTAAGGTCAACTGCCTTATACAACAATTATTCCAAATCTTTCTACTAGAAAATTAAATTATATTTGAAATCACCTCAAATTATGTGGCACATCCATCCTTCTATTAAAAACATAAGATTCAGTCAAAAGGCTAGATAGAGGCCTTCCCTTTATGGTTCAATCTAGTAGTGAAACCTAAATATTGAGACACCAAAAGCTATTTAAAACCATAGGTTTCAGTCATATGATAGGATTCCTGTGCATGTGAGTTTAAGCTAACAAAGTGTTTCAATGTGTCAGATCAAAATACAATTATATGTTCTGGAAAGTAACTGTAGGGCTATCAGCACCATTTCAGCCATAATGGGTTTCAATGACTTCCTTTATTTTGAACTGGTTTACATAGACATATTTCTGTTCCTTTGTAGGATTTTACTGCAACATTAATTCAAGTGAGAAGTGTGACATTCCAAAGGGATAAGTTAGCATTTGTACTGGTAAATATCAAAAGATAATAGAAGCAACATTCTGTGATCAGTAGCAGTCACTTTCAATCCAGTAAGTGTTGTGTATGTCTCTCAGTATGTCAGTATGCCTCTAAGAGTTTATTACCTGTAAGTTTCCCTCCAAACCAGACACCATCCTGACTTGGAACTATATTGCTGATCCTTCACTGGCAATGGTTGAAAACCTGGAACTTCCTTCCTAAAGCACTGTGGGCTGCCGACAACTCAAAAACAACAACAGTACAATAAGGGAGATCACTGTTAATATTCTCCAGGAAGTTTTGAAGGTTTTCACCCTAGCAGGGTAACCTTACAGCTTAGCAAGCAAGCCTACGTGCATTCCCCAGAAAATTACACATTAGAAATATGAGATAATAATTTTCAAAAGGCTGGCATATTCCATTATATCCCACATCACTCAAAGCATGACATTTTTCTGGATGCATGTTCCTCCTTGTAACCCCATTAGTTAGATTAGCCCAGACATTTAACTATCTGAATTATATAATGTTATTACATAATAGTTATTGGTAATAAATGTCCTTCAGATTCCTCAATAACATGATATTCATGTAAAGTTTCTTATGTTAATGGAGAAAGCATCAAATAAAATACCCTATTGCAGGCAAACTCACACTAGCAAGAGTTCACTTTTCCAGACTCATCCTTTTTGCCACACTTGCTCCTCTCTGCCATTTTAACAGCATAAAATCCATCATATTTCCCTTTTCTTTCAGTTCACAAAGAGAGTCATTATGGTCTCAAATAGTTAATGCTGTTTATCCACAGATGTTGCCAGACCTGTTGACTTACAACAACACTTTCTGTTCTTATTCCAATCTCTAGCAACACAGTATTTTGTTTATATTTGCTCCCAAGTTTTATATTCTATTCTCCTTGCAATAAATAGCAATATTTCATTTATTTATCTAGTCAGTTGTATTAACATACTAACCTTTCATGATTAATGCACCATGACTGCCAAATCCCTCTGTACAATTTTCTTCTGCAATCTCTCTGCAGTTAATTAATGCACTGCCCTTTACTTCCCACCTTCCAAAGTAGCCAAGTTTACATTTCCTGACATTACAGTCTATCCTGAAGAAGGGCTTATGCCCGAAACGTCGATTCTCCTGTTCCTTGGATGCTGCCTGACCTGCTGCGCTTTTCCAGCAACACATTTTCAGCTCAATACAGTCTATCTGTCAAATTTCTGTTCATTTAACCTGTCTATAATCTTTATATTCAGTCCCTTCATCCAAGTTATTGTTACAGATTGTAAACACTTGAGGTTGATCCCCATGGCATTCTACTCATTGCAACTTGACAACCCTAAAATGACCCAATTATGCCCAACATTGGCTTTCTGTTGGTTAACCAATTCTCTATCTATGGTAAAATGCTAACCTCCTGCATGATGAGCTCTTATTTTGTGGTGCAACTTTTGATATTGCAGCTTACCAAATGGCTCTTGGATAATAAGGCTTTTTGAATTTTCAGTATTCAGTGGAATTCAATACAACAAGCATTGTACATAAGTTACCAAGTACTATTGTCACAGATAATGTAAAACTGTAATCTGTCATTTATATTGAACACAAAGCATCAAATGGCACTGGACACATAAATCATGATTGTGAGTGGTGAAATACACAAGTCCATTTCATCAGCAGTTTAAAATTCCTAATTTATCCTGTTGCACTCTCAATTCAGTTCATATCTTGTAGTACTTCTTTGAACTTATTTAAAATTAGAGGCATTACTATAACTTTATTCTGATGACACACATCTAGTTAGAAGGTGATGTACTTCTTTTAATTCAGCGATGCTATGCTGTGATGTGCTCAAATGCAACTAATGAATCTGAAGTAGAATGCTGGAAATAGTAACTGAATATTTTATGTTGTCTTTTATTGGAGCAACAGTACTTCCATATAACTAATTTTTGAAAAGACATTTAATAAAGTTCTATATTTGAAATACAACAAAGGCTTGTGGAATTACTGAACCTGTTGGACTGAAAACTAGGCTGGTCACAGGAAGTAGAAAATAATGAAGCATAAGAAAGCTCAGCCTGGTGCCATCAATAATTGAGTTTTATTTTTGGTCCACTTTCAGAGAAAGCTCTCAGTGAACGTGTACACTCCACCTGTTGTGATTGAAATATGCTCATGCGTGAGTCAGACTTTACACTATGAACAGTCAAAGCTGCCCTCATTTTTGGACCTGTGGATAACAGTATTACTAAAGTCCAGCTTCTAGAATCTTATAAGCTGCTTTAGGAAGTGATAAAGAAAAGTTTCAACCAAAATTTTGAAAGCTTGCAGAAAATTGAAAACTGCACAGCAGAAAAACTATAATTATGGAATTATGTGAAATAGCACAAGATTTATTTATTAGATGTCACTGTGTCATTTTATATCACCATTCAAAAATTAGGGTATTAAGATTGCATTTTGATGTTATATTACTTCAAATTCTTGTAAGAAGAGGAGAGAACTCATGTTTTCGATATAGATTGAAGCTTAGAAGGATTGGTATAATTGACATGATCAAATTCATAATGATTTCTGTGCAGCCGGAAAAGGGATGGTTGTTGATGCCTGTGGAGAATAGCAGGGTGAGTTATATTGATGTGGCTATGCATAAAGATTTTGATGTTTTGCTCGATTTCCTTTGAAGATTAGAGAGCACTTAAGCAGAATTATTCCTTTTAATATTAATAGGCAAGATATTGACTCACAACTGCTTCTGTTCCACTACTGTCAAGTCACATCCATAAAATGTGGTTTCTGCCATACTTCTGGCTACCTTATAAATTCAATACAGGAACAGCTCTTGGCTTGAATCTATGATAGTGTATATGCTGTTGAAGAAACAAGCCTAACAAAAGGAGTGTTTTCATTTTCTTGTTGAATTATTTTAACAATTACTTAATAATGGCAATATCAACACCTCTCAAACTTAAATATTGCTTCTGACAAAACTACAATGTCATCAAATATAGAGCAAAATCTATCTGACACTGTTCCTGCGTTCCTTTAGCCATACACACAATTTAATACATTATAGATTAAAATTGTTTGGACATTGCAACAAAAGAAAAGACAATGATTTTATTATATGTATCCATCTCGGATATGTAGAAATAATTCACCACAAAATACATTATAGATATTCAATACATTTGTATGCTGAGAACACCATTGAGGCCAAATCTCCCAAAAACAAACATGAGTCACCCACACATGTGCTATTTGTTAGCTAAGGTGATGTCCATGTGCAATCAGTAATGGCTCATCTTATTAAAGGTAAAGGGTTCTGAGGAGGCTTGACATAGCAGATGCCTAAAGTATTTCCACTCATGGGGAAATCTACAATGATGGGGCACAGTTTCAAACTGAGGGAGCTTCCATTTAAAACAGAAATGAGAAGGAATTTCTTCTCTTAGAGTTAAAAATCACACAACACCAGGTTATAGTCCAACAGATTTAATTGGGAGCACACTAGCTTCCAATTAAACCTGTTGGACTATAACCTGGTGTTGTGTGATTTTTAACTTTGTACACCCCAGTCCAACACCAGCATCTCCAAATCATGACCTCTCTCAGAGGATTGTTTATCTTTAGAATTCCAGAAACTTCAGAAAGCAGTGGATGTTGGGTCATTAAGATGATTCAAAGCTAGGTTTGATACATTTTTGAAACAAAGGGTGAGGGCAGCAAACTGGAGTTAAGGCTACAATCAGATTAGCTGTGATCTAATTGAGTGGAAGAACAGGATCAAATGTACCAAGTGGCCTAATCATGCTAATTGTGCTCCCAATTAAACCTGTTGGACTATAATCTGTGTTGTATGATTTTTAACTCAGAAGAAACTCCTTCTCATTTCTGTTTTAAATGGAAGATCCCTCAGTTTGAAACTGTGCCCCATTATTGTAGATTCTTTATGTTCTTACAACCTGTGCTGCTCATTTACAGTGTGCATAAGCAGGACAACCAATATTGTTAATAAATTGCAATACAGTATAGTATGGAAAGAAGCTTATAGGGTATCACAGAAATCCAGTAATCTACCCTCCAACAGATTGGTAGGATGGCTGGGCCACAGACCTGGGAAAATTGCTTTGTAGAGTATGAATTTGTTTATGTCATTCAGCCTGACACCATTCTTTCTCCCACCCCTGTCATTCTTCCATTAGTTTTTCTGTTATCTATCAACCAGATAGCTGTAATCCATGTTGAGATAATGCTGTTTGAAGCAGGGCCTTTAAGAGCTTGAACTGCTTGAGATCATTTTCCAAGGCATCTATGTCTAGTCTTTTGAAATTCAGCAGTCTTACAACAGCCATGTTGCAATCAATAGGGTTGCATCACTTAGGAACACCAGACCAGGCAGAAATAACTAGAAGGCAACCACTAAGGGTAAGCATAAGGAAATTTGCTCATTTTTGTATGCAATATAATATGATTTCCTTTATAAATGTAGAACAGAATAAATATTTTATGTTTAAAGTAATGAAACAAGATAGAACAAGAAGGCAAAAGCAAAGTACTGCTGGAAATGCTGGAGATCTGGAATAAAAACAAAAATTATTGGAGAAGGTCAGTACATCTGGCAGCATCTGTAAGTCTGTGAGAGAAACAGAGTTAATGTTTTAAGTCCAATTTGACTTTTATTTTGGAACTGAAGAGCAATGAAAAAATGATGGGATTTATGTTACAGAAAAAGTTGGGGAGGAGCAAGTGAAACAGAAGGGAAGGTCGGGAGATGGGGAGAGAGTGAGAGAGATTACAGAAATTGAGTGATTATGGTTATAGAGAAGAGATACAGGGTCCAGACTTGGTATTAAGGACCAAAAAGTAAACACTTAAGAGGACAGAGAGGAACTGCACTGAAAACAACATGGAGGACTGATACATGAGTCCAGAATTATTGCTCTCAAGTTTGAGCTCAAAAGGCTGTACACATCTAAATGGAAAGTGAGTTGCTATTGTCCCAGCTTGTATGGAACACTCCAGCAGACTTAGAACAGAAATGTGAGCATGACAGCAACATAGTGTATTAAAATGCCAAGTGTTTGGAAGGTTGTTTAACACTAGTAATGTATTGAAAATTACTTTTTCCATATTGTCTACTTAAGCTATCATGCATAGTCACAGTCTGGAGGAAAATAAAAGAGGATCTATGTTTAACAGCTTACAGAGTTCTGATTCTTATAGGTTTTCACTGAGTGTCTTACTATGTTTTTTTCCCAAAAACTTCACAACACTATGTTTGGGAACTAAAACTGAAATCTGTATTAACTCGTACTGATCCCAAAAGAACAATGAGGTACACAGAGATATAAACATTGTGGTCTCGTATTACACCACTCCTTTGCTTCTTTTAGTTGTTCTTTCTGCCAAGAGTCATCTAGGTTTAATGTGTATTGCCATGTTAGCCTGATCAATAGCATTGTCCCAATGTAGCTGTGATTTTTGAACCTGCCATCCTTAATAAATCAAAAACTTTCATCAAAGTTAACTGAGACAGCTCCAGAAAAAGGATTGGGTTTTACACTGTATTCATCATATTAGTAACTGTCTTTTTGGAATTTATGCTTGCATTGTGGCTGAGAGGAAAACGTGATAGTCAATGATAAAGGAAAGATAACCAATGATGCTGTTGGATGAATGGGAAATTGATTTGAGTTTAGTGGCATCACTTTTGAATGAGCTGTTCATATTTAAGCCAAGCAGGAAGAGGCTGCCAAGATTGTAGTTTACCTTTTTCATCCTCCTCTTTTATCTTATCCTTTTCCTCATGTCACACCTTCTTTCTCTCAGCCTTTTCTTCCATCCACAAGCAAGAGCTGTTCCTTCATGATGTGCTGTATCACTGCAAATCTCAGATTTATGCTCCAGCACTCCTCCAGAGCAATCGAAGCTGAAGAATCACTGCTTGAAGAGATCATGGTCTGCTCTATCACATGTTTTGTAGCAGCATGTTTCTCATTCTACTCAGTCCGCTGCACATAAATGCTGGTTTGTGAATCAAAGCCGTCGGTCTTACCTTCTAGTAAACTGACTTTGGTTTGCTATCATGTTTGAAGTGCAACTGGAATAGAAAACCAGTACAGAATGAATTCATTATGTTCGCTGTCTGGTTGCCGGGCATTGAGCTGCATTCTACCACAGTCTGAAGCCAGCTATACATGAAAGGAGCAGTGAAAGCTCTTCCAGTTCAAGTAAATAGGTTGAAGTTTTATAGCAGCGTGTGCAAAGGTACTATGGTAAGATTTGTGGCTTAAGCACACCATAAGTCTGGTGAAGCTTACCTCATTATTGGGAGCAATGCATTCTGCTCTTAAGTACTTGATATATTCTCTCTAGGTAGCTGAAAATTATCAATCATCAGGGATTATAACTTGTTAAACACCTTATTACTATCACATAACACCTCATTAATATTAAGTTTGATATCTTACCAAATACAGCAAACAAGTTAGACATTGAGAATTCTCAACATGGAAGTCAGAGCAGGTACTTGCTGACTTCAACTCACCTCTGGCTGCGATGAGCCTCAGTGTCACTCAGCACCAAATCTTTTCTACTGATCATCATTTAGGTAAGCTAAAGTAATGATCTAGGTAGTATATATTTTAACAGTTAAAGTAGAATTTATCTTAAAGAATTCACTGTTTCCACCACAATCTTGTGTATCCTTTGAACATGCCTTATTTTCTTTGGTGCACTGAATGTATGCTCGGTCAGCAAAATCAAAAAACTCAAAAGGGTGGATGAAAAGTCTAGAGCAGCATGACATTTCTTATTGCTCAGTATATATCTACTTCAAAGAAAAGCAGTTCTATGACACCCTAGATTCTTCATACTGTAGAATTGAGTATCTTCAGAAATGTGATCAGGCATAAATTCAGGAGAGAAATGAAATTGAAGAGGACAACAAGAAACAAAAATGGTAGATAATGAACAAAAAAAAATAGTGAAGACAGAGAGAGGAAAAAAGTATAAAGGGAAACTGAATAAAACAAAACAGTGAAATGGAACAGCCTGAGAAAGACGGAGGTGAGAGACTTGTACTTTTTCAGATATGACACTATAATTAAAAACCAAAGGAATGAGAGGCTAAGACATACTAATTACCATTTCCATACATTAAAAAAATCCTTCTGTATCTCCTTTTATCTTTATGGCTTTCATTTCTACATTTGATCCCTTGTGAATGGCCTAAGAAAACGAAAGTAGACTGTCTACAAATCCAATGTTAAAAGCATTTCAGACCTGGTAAGAGACACACAGCAGCACAAAATAAGCTAAGAGCCCCTTGGAACTGAAGCACTAGTCACAGCAAGGTAGTTACAGAATTGCATCATGAGCCAATGATCTGTAGCAATGGTCCAAAGTTTACAGCCTTCAGCAGTGCAACTAGATAGTCCAGGAGACATACCACTTAACTTTTGAAGATATAATGCAAGCATCTTTGTAATATAAGAGGTGTCAGACAGTAGAGAAATTATACATACATCAAAATGAAGAATTCTCACTCGAGCTTGAATGCATGTTTTAGCGTAAATTGTTTTCAAAAAGTGATGAACAAACAGTGATGACATATTCAAGTCAGATATTAGATACAGCGATACACAATTGAAACAAATAATTTAATATTTTTGTCCTTCCAGAAAGAATCATCAGTGACAGTGAGAGAGATCATGACAGCTAAGAAGCAACCTTCAAATAAAACGTCAGCAGAATCAAGCAATTTGTTCTCACCAATGCTACAATCAGCAGAAACTACAGATCACCAAAATGCTACAATCACCAAAATCACCAAAAATTATTCCATCAAAGCCCTTGACCAAATCACTTGCAGCAAAATACATGTATGACCTTGCTTCACTGGGCGCTGTATTACCCTTGCCTCCTCCCATGGTTACAACTTACCTATGCCCATGGCAGACCTTGTGAGATTCCATCCTTAAGCTAACCTTAAATGCATGCATTGTGTCAGTATGAGGTGTGAGTATAAGACTAATCAATGATGTAATTTTGTTGTTACTTCCTCCTTGCAAGCCACACTATTGCCAAGGGAACACCCCTGGTGCTCACCTTCCACCCTACCAACCTTCGCATAAACCAAATCATCTGCTGACATTTCCGTCACCTCCAAAAAGATCCCACCACCAGGGATATATTTCCCTCCCCACCTCTTTCTGCCTTCCGCAAAGACCGTTCCCTCCGTGACTACCTGGTCAGGTCCACGCCCCCCTACAATCCACCCTCCCATTCCTGGCACCTTCCCCTGCCACTGCAGGAATTGTAAAACCTGTGCCCACACCTCCTCCCTCACCTCCATCCAAGGCCCTAAAGGAGCCTTCCACATTCAAAGTTTTACCTGCACATCCACCAATATCATTTATTGTATCTGTTGCTCCCGATGCGGTCTCCTCTCCATTGGGGAGACTGGACGCCTCCTAGCAGAGCGCTTTAGGGAACATCTCCGGGACACCCGCATCAATCAACCACACCGCCCCGTGGCCCAACATTTCAACTCCCCCTCCCACTCTGCCGAGGACATGGAGGTCCTGGGCCTCCTTCACTGCCGCTCCCTTACCACCAGATGCCTGGAGGAAGAACGCTTCATCTTCCGCCTCGGAACACTTCAACCCCAGGGCATCAATGAGGACTTCAGTTTCTTCATTTCCCCTTCCCCCACATCACTCTGGTTCCAAACTTCCAGCTCAGCACTGTCCCCATGACTTGTCCTACCTGCCTATCTTCTTTTTCACCTATCCACTCCACCCTCCTCCCTGACCTATCACCTTCATCCCCTCCCCCACTCACCTATTGTACTCTATGCTACTTTCTCCCCACCCCCACCTTCCTCTAGCTTATCTCTCCACCCTTCAGGCTCTCTGCCTTTATTCCTGATGAAGGGCTTTTGCCCAAAATGTCGATTTTACTACTCCTCGGATGCTGCCTGAACTGCTGTGCTCTTCCAGCACCACTAATCCAGAATCTGGTTTCCATCATCTGCAGTCATTGTTTTTATCAAAGAAAAGTGTGCACTTAGTGTACTGCAACCTGTGTGGGTGATCCCGCTCTCGTGGTTCAATAATTAACTGTGTGTAAACTGTGGGCAGGAGACTTGCATAAGTGAGGTGAACCTATGAATATTAGATTTAAAAAAGTGTAGGAGTGTTTTCCCCCAACTGGGATTGAAGACTCAGGAGGCAGGCAGGTTTCTGGCAAGTGGAAAATGTTTATTCAAGTTGAAAACACTTGAAGTAACATAACCTTGTCTTACCCATGTAATCCTGTAGTTATGGGTTACCTCTAAGGCATACCCATTGTCTGTGTGAATGTCAATCCTTTGCCCTTTCCCTTGTCTTAGGGCAGCAAAAAATGTTTTTACTTCATCTACCTGGGTGGAATGACATCCTTCTATCCTTTTTCCTGCTAAAAGCTCCCGTTCCAAATCAACTACAGTCCACCATGTCTGGGCCTCCATTATATTACTTCTGTGCTCCATCTACAAATGTGCATTTCACAGCCGGCCCTTCTAATGGCTCTTCCTAAATTCAACTGTCTTCTTCCTACTCCATGATGGGGATACAATTCTGTGTCTCTGATTTCTGTTTCACATAGTTTGCTGAGTTCTCTGTATTGTTTTTAACCACTTCCACATGCTTATCTCCTGGTAAGAGTGTGGCTTCCCAATTGGCTTACCAAATGTCTATAATACCTCTCAGTTTGCCAACTTCCAATAACTGGACTATACCACGTGGGGAGTGTAATATCACTTTCCTTTAATGTGTCAAGGGGGAGGATATTGTTAGTGCCCAGGCATCAAATTGGATGGCTCGAACATAGTAGTGTTGTCCATTCATGACTGAATCCATTTTACCCGAGTAATATCCCACAGACCTGTGGCTCTGTAACACTACTGACACTACTGATGCTTGATTGCCAATGCTTTCACTGAAAAAGAGGTGAAAAGGCTCTTTCAGGTCAGGCAGTCCTTAATGCTGGTGCAGAGGCCAGTGTCTATTTGATCCTAACAAGGGCTGTCTCCTGCTTAGGTTCTCAGTCAGTCTTCGCTGAGCTAGCCTGCACACCCACCCCCACCCACAGCACCTTTGGTAAGGCCTTGCAAGGAGTCTGATGAACAGCTTATGCCCGAAACATCAATTCTCCTGCGCCTAACCTACTGTGATTTTTCAGCACCACACTCTCGACTAGCAAGGGGTCTTGATAGTTTGCTGTAATTGTTTTTACAAATTACCTGCAATAGTTACATAGTCCTAATACTTGTCTTACTTCTTTAACAGTAACTTTTTTTTCTTTCTTGTGGAATATACTGGCCGCCTTGTGTTACTACAGCCATTGGCAATTGGCTGGGGCTTACTCTACATGTGTTTAAATCCTTGTCTCTGCCTACCTTTGTCAGAACCACAAGTTCTCACATTTCTGAAAGGCATAGTTCTTGGCAAAATGCCTGTCCTTATTGTACACAATACACACTCCCGTTTTTTTGTGAATCGTTGGCTCTCTATCGTTATGTGTTCCCTGTAACAACAAAGTAGGGAAAGTGTCGAGCTGGGGGAAGGTAGAGTGTCGAACTCACCCTCTCCTTAAATGCTGCCTGACCTGCTGTGCTTTATTGAGCACCACACTCTATCCACTCTGAATCTCCAGCATCTGCAGTCCTCACTATCTCCTAGTTCCCTGTAACAACTGCTGCTAGCTTATTAACATTCACTTGGTTATTTTTTGCCTTCATAACCCATTGAATACTTACTTAATTTGTGTTTTTTTTTATACTCCAGTTCTCAGTCCACAGATTACTTCATCCAGCAGCAGTAAAATATCATGATCCATGAACTCAAAATTTCTAAAGCAAACACCGATCCATTCCACGTCACGCAGAATGGGTTAATTAGTATTTATCTTACTATGGATACAAGAAGGGGGGTGGAGTATAAACTCTTGCATGTATTAAATCATCTGTCGCTCCTCCTTCTGCAAGAAAATAGATGTTTCACTTTAACAGGGAAAAAAAACACCTTCTTTGTTAAATTTGTTTTTCCTAATTCCTCTAACAGCCTTCTCAGGTTGTAGACTATACCATTAGAACTTTGTTCAGAGAACTGCATTTCTAAGATTCCAAATTTCCTATTATTTGCATTCTTTCACATCGAAGTACCTTTACAATGAGCAAACTTTACTCAGCAGGGAACCAATTCTAAAGGTGAATTTTTATCAAGCTTTACAAATCAATCTTTTAAGTCTTAATTGGACATTATATTAACCATACATTAACCATACTTGTCCCATACTTTCACAGGCACACCGCACTTTTAAATTACCATACTTCTTTGGTAATATTCACTTTTTGCATGTATGCCATACTCTGAAGCTATGAATATAATGCTAGAGATTCCAATATCGATTTCATCACATTATAGATGAGGGACCTCTCCCGATCTCATTATCCAACATCAACACATATTGGAAGAATTTGCAAGTTGACATTCAGCAAGTTTAGAGTCAAAAAGTGTGGCGCTGGAAAAGCAGATCAGGTCAGTAGCATCCAAGGAGCAGGAGAGTCAACGGTTCGGGCATAAGCCCTTCATCAGGAATGTTAAGGGGGAGGGGGCTGAGAGATAAATAGTGGGTGAGCGTGGGGCTGGGGGGGAAGGTAACTGCGAAGGCTATAGGTGGGTGGAGGTAGGAGGTAATTGTGATAATTCGGTGGGGAGGGTGTAGCTGATAGGTGGAAAGGAAGGTTCTCGGATGCTGCCTAAGCTGCTGTGCTTTTCCAGCATTGCACATTTGACTCTGGCTCCCCAAGATCTGCAGTGCTCACTTTCTCCATTCAGCAAGTTTAACTTCCTTATGAATACTTGACCATCAATTCCTGGATGGAACGCAAGCCTAGAGCTTCTGGTTCAGAGGCACATACACTACCTGTGTCACATGACTCCTGGAATAAAAGAAGTACACAGTACATGTGTATTTTTTCTTATATGTACAAGATGAAATAATGACAAACCTGCCTTGAAACAGCTAAGACTGACACAGAGCAGAATCCTTCTAGCTTTCTAGTATCAGTTCTGAAGCTGAGTCAGGGGTCTGGAAAAATTGAGAAAACTGAATTAGACAGCTTCCAGTGTAGTCCCACATCTGAGATTAGTTCTCCAGGCAGGATGCCACTGGAATTGACAACTTACTTAATGGAGGCAGATAAATAGTTAATATAATTTGGTGGTCAATCAAGTACCTTTCTCTAACAGAACTAGAAATCTTTCAGAGTCATATAAGCTTTCTGCTATATGAGAAGCCTGACCATGCTGCAGAGTCAACCTCACTAAGTGATGTTGGAGAACTAATTGAGAGCTCATTGAAATGGTACCATCAGACCTCCACAAGGCTCAAAGTGAACTAATTGTGATCACAGGCATTCTTATGGAGGAATTCTCCCCTCACCCTGAGATTCCTCATAATTCTAGTCCTTATTTTCAGAAACTTCACTGAAGACTATGACTCTATGTCTTTTGTAAGCTCCTCCACACTTAAGCAACCATTGGGTCCCATCTTTTTGTACTCCCCCTTTCTTGGCAGATCTGCCTGATATTCCCTTGAACCATTTGATTGGGCCTCCTGCCTCCCTGTGTCATCTGCTATCCTTAATTAAACCACAAGCAAGGAGGCCACCTTCTAAGTGGCTGCCTCCCAAAACACCCCCCTGACATGCCACTGCCTGAAATGGATTGCAACTCAGAAATGTCTGAAGCCTTTGTTTATGCTAAAGATTCCTTCCACAGTATCCTAATATACTATAATTATATTACTTCTGGCTCCAGTCACTATGGCACCATCTTTAAGTCCATAAAAGTCAAAAAATTATATTAGTGTTTGCCATAAATACACTTTTTATTAATTTTACTGTGTACAGTCAGATCTGCTATAAAGCAGTCATTCTGTTGTCATGTAATCCCTTGTTATAAGACAATTGTGTAATAGCAACACCATTTCAACTGATGGGGCCAGAATTGTGTTATAACCAATACATGCGTTAAAACTTTGCGCTTTAGAAACATAACGAAATACGTGTTATAACAGAACAACCTGTAATTTGAAAATAAAGAAGTAATAATAAATTAATTATTATATAATTCCTTCTAGTTTTATGCCAAGAGGTAAAGAACACAGAAATCAAGCTGTAGTGTTTTGGAAAACTAAATCCAATTCATCAACCATTTCACCAATCACTTCTTTTAAGACCTTTTGAAGTCCATCAGGAACCACAAACTTGTTAGTCAGCAGCTCCAACAGTATACTTAGTACCATTTCTATAGTGATTATGTTATTCCTGAGTTCCTCCCTCTTTTCTATTTTCTGATTTATTACTGTCTTTTGAATATTATTTGCTTTCATTACAGTGAAAAAAGATGTAAAATACATGTTCAATTCATCTGCTATTTCCTTATTTTTCCATTGTTAATTCTCCAATCTCACTTTCTAACGAACAATTTTTAATTTGTTAATTCTTTTCTTCCTTAAATGTTTATAGGAACTCTTACTATTTGTTTTTTTATATTTCTGGCTAGTTTTCTCTTAGACTCTAATGTTTCACTCCAAATAATGTTTTTGGTCATTCACTGATTTTTTAAAATATATTTTGCCCAATCTTTTAACCTGCCACTTGACTTTGCTTTTGCTTTTAGTTTGATATAATCTTTAACATGTCTAGTAAACCACTGAAGTTGGGTCCACCACTTGAAATTCTTCTTGCTGTTTGTAATATATCAATTCAATGTATTCTGAAATATCCTCTTAAATGTATGCCATTGCATCACTATTGACCTCTCGTTTAACCTAGAAATTGCAATTCACTTAATCCAGCTCTACTTTCATGCCCTTACATCAAGGCAGCAGATTTAGTAGTTAGAGGTGCTTAGGTTTTATATGCACCCCTATATTTTGTTTATTTCTGATAGTGATATTGCTTTTTTTCTGAACAGAAAGTAGAAAATATCATGCATATTTACAGGATAAGATCAAACATTTGCAAGACTAGTTCTATAACTGATCAAATCTTGTCGATAGCACAGTAATATGATAATTTTGCAACCTCTCAATCAAAACAACCTTTTCTCTATTCATTCGTATTGATTCAGAACAGCTTAATTAAGTTGAAATCAAAGCAGAAATAGCATTTTATATGGTTTCACTATTAACTTTGGCGACAGCCACCAAAATCTCAGAAAACTGCTACACAAGCACATGTCCATATTAGGTTATTTCTGAGCTGTCAGCTTTTTCTAAGCCACTTTTCTGAACATCCTTGAAGTTATTATTAAAGATTTCTAAACTGGAGTGTAATATAGAGAAAAGGATAACTAAGTGCATCTGCTGGACAGGTTTAATATTGTTAATGGGGCAGAAACTTTTCTTATGGTAAAGTAAAATTGACAATAAGGTTAAGATAATAGTGCCATACGCCTAAACTGGAAAGACAAATTGAGTTAGAACTATCCTAAAAATATGTGTTGCAAAGAGTCATATAGAATGGTAACAGACCCTTTAGTCCAACTAGTCCAAGCCAATAATGTTCCCAAACTAAACCAGTCTCCCACTTGCCTGTGTGTGGCCCATATCCCTCCAAATCTTTCTTATTCATGTACTTATCCAAATGTATTTTAAATACTGTAACTGTGTGTGCATCCACCACTTTGTCTGATAGTTCATCCTACTTATCAGACTTTCATCTGCCACTTCTCTGCCTTTTTCATCAACCCATCTATACCATTTTGGAGCTTATAGTTATCCTCTACACTATCCGCTAAACTGCCAATTTTTGTGCGGTCTGCAACATTTCCCAATTGTGCTCTCCACGTTCAAGTCCAAATCATCTATATATAAAACAAACAGCAAGGGGTCCCAACACCAAGTCCTGTGAAACACCACTTGAAAGAGCTTTCCATTTGCAAGGGTAGCCATCGACCTTTACTCTTTCTTTCATATTGGTAAGCAAACATTAGGTCCAATTTGATTTGTTACCCTGTATCCCATGGGCTTTTACTTTTATTTGACCAACCAACCAAGTGGACCCTTTTCAAATGCCTTCCTGAAATCCATGTAGATAAAATGCACTGCACTAGTCTCAATGATACTCCTTGTAACTTCCTCAAAGAACTCAAATTTGTAAGGCATGACCTTCCCTTAGCAAAGTCATGCTGACAATCCCTGACTCATCCATGCCTTTCTAAAAGTCTGTTTGTTCAATCTCTCAGGATTGATTCTAAGAGTTTGCACACGACCAAAGTAAGACTCATTGGCTTATACCTGTTTGGCACTTAACAGAGGCATATGTATGTTAGCAGTTAAGTATCAAATTCTTACTCTGTCTCTGACATATGCAGCAATTTTGCTATTAGAATAGACACATCACATATTTAACAGATGAGGTCAATAAGAAGTAGGCTGACTACGTGACAGTAAAATAAATGTTCACCTAATGAAGCAAACTTTAAAAGTAAATATCAAAAAATATTGTACACCTTGGTCATAAGTTTCATTTATAGCGTTACAAAATGATTACCTGTGAGAAATATTTATTTTATAAAAATCCTATATTGCTATATCCTTTCAATACAGTATCAATGAAGGATTAACATTATCACTCACCCCTGGTTGTGCATTACTTGCAATAGGACATACAAGAATCACTTCCAACTTTCCAAGTTAATTCCATGAAATAAAAATCCACTAGTGCAGATAAAACGAAATGAAAACTGGTCTTATCATTGGCAGAGAGACCAACTCACAAAACATTCAAGGGATTATCTCATGCCTGGTATTACTATCTCACTGCTTCCAAACAAATACTTTGGCATGTGTCACTGCTTCTTGAATGCACACTGAAATCCTTTTGGGCTAGTGTTGAACTGCAAATCACACATAATAGGCAAGCTGCTGTGCACTGATACTTGAATTAACAAATTACCTTTCAAAATATATGACTAAATATATAAACTTTACTGAGACATTGAGCTTCATGTTGACTGCTTAGCAGAAAATTATATGTGCATTCATTATAGTTTCCCATCCACTGAAACCAAATAGCTTACTCTACAATCTACCCAATGCACCTCAATAAATTCTTAGAATTGAAATGGTATATGAGATGCACATGTTATTTTACTGTTTCTCAAGTGTAACATTGTTCAACTTCCTATTTTAGGGAACAGGAAATGAACAGAAAATCAAGATGATTAATTTCAGACATTATAAAAGTTCAAATCATTTCCATGTTCAATAGATTTTAATTGGTGTTCCATGTATCGTAGATAAGTATTCTTATACTTCAACTCTTTTCTTCCTATCTCAAAGGAGCCTGTCCAGGTGAAATAAATGGTCAAAACTCGCAAATCTTCTTTAACATTTTATTGGAGCATTGATAACATTATAAACATCATTACACTGCTTACCTTATAAGTTACATGCCTTTCAAAATTAGTCTTGATATCTGTATGCAACCCATGTCTTCTCACATATTGTAACACTTGCATGAATAGTCTATTAGCAAATGAAGATGATTTCAATGGGGAAAATTCTGGTTATATCAGTATTATTTTAACCAAAGAAGTTATGTGAGATTGGAATTTGCAAGGAATATGAGGCACATTCAGATGCAACAGCTCCAAATCTGGAGGTATATCTATAACTCTACAGTTTGTAGATACACAAGCATTAGGTAATCTGATAGCTTTGTTAATTGCCTCTCAACTCATACATTGAAGAAGTTACTCAACGTGCATTTGTTGTACATCTTGTGTCCTTTGGGGTGCTAGGAAGTAGACTTCGATCAATTGCTGAAAATTGACCATCAAAATCATCTTTTACCTTTAAATGTGAGCTTCTTTTCAGTTGAATTTGTTTTTGCTGAAAAACTGACTGCAGGATCTTAAAAATGAATTGCATGAGAGATATCAAAATAGATCACTTATTGTCAATACCCAAAAGGAAGTCTGTAAACACTGTCTGAAAGTTTGAATAAGATTTAATAAAGCAAGTCCAAATTAAAAAGCCAGATGAGAGAAACAAATTACTCATGTGCTTTTTTTCCTTCAGGGCAAGGAAGAAGGTCATCAACACCTTTCTGCTTTGCTAAGTACGTTACAACCTAACAAAGGCAACAAATTTGTAGAATATTGATCTACACAGAGATGTTATTCATATACATTCCTGTGCATTCTGCATACCTAACTAACTTCCTCATCGCAGCAGGTATAAAATTCTGTCAAAAGTAACATGTGAAATGACAGATTTTCTTGCATTTTCTGCCAATGCAGATTTCTGCCTAGGGCAGATTTTCCTCATTGGAAAGAAATCAACGACTGTTATCCTGAATCAGTTATAACAGATGGACCCGAAAGAACAGATTTTATGATGCCCTGAACTGAATAGTTGGTAATTTATTTTCCTAATCCATATATATTGGTCTACTTAATGACATGTCATTTTACAACAGCAATGTATATTTCTAAGGTACTTAGAACACAGAACAGTACAGCACAGGAACAGGCCCTTCAGCCCATGACATTGTGCTGAACATGATGCCAAATTAAACTAATCCCTTCTGCCTCCCCTTGGTCCGTATCCCTCCATTCCTTGAATATTCATGTACTTATCTAAAAGTGTCTTAAACACCCCTATTGTATGTGCCTCCACCACCACCTCCGGCAGCAGATTCCAGATTCCTATCACTCTGTTTAAAAAAGCTGCCCCTAGTTTTTTACAAGTAGGCTGTATATGTTGAATATGAATTAGGATCTGGAGCAGGCTATTCCAACCTTTGAGTTTGCTCATCATTCAGTGAGATCCTGACTAATCTGATTATGCTTTCTACTCCACTCGCCTGTTTACCATTTGTTTTCCTAACAATCAAGAATCTATCTGATGCAGCTTTAAAAATACCTAATACGCACATCTCAACTGCTTTCTGCAGCAGATAATTCTACAGACTAACAACCCTCTGACAGAAAAAAAATCCTTCATCTCAGTCTTAAATAATAGACCACTACATTTAGATTCATAGAGTCATAGAGATGTACAAGCATGGAAACAGACCCTTCGGTCCAACCCGTCCATCCCAACCAGATATCCCAACCCAATCTAGTCCCACCTGCCAGCACCCAGCCCACATCCCTCCAAACCCTTCCTATTCATATACCCATCCAAATGCCTCTTAAAATGTTGCAATTGTACCAGCCTCCACCACTTTCTCTGCCAGCTCATTCCATACACGTACCACCCTCTATGTGAAAAAGTTGCCCCTTTGAATCTTTCCCCTCACCCTAAACCTATGCCCTCTCGTTCTGGACTCCCCAACCCCAGGGAAAAGACTTTGCCTATTTATCCTATCCATGCCCTTCATAATTTTGTAAACCTCCATAAGGTCACCCCTCAGCCTCCGACGCGCCAGGGAAAACAGCACCAACCTGTTCAGCCTCTCACTATAGCTCAAATCCTCCAACCCTGGCAACATCCTTGTAAATCTTTTCTGAACCCTTTCAAATTTCACAATATTCCCTAGATCCAGACTCTGCAACAAAGACAAAATTGTCTTAGCATCTATCCTGTCAGCTCTCCTTTGAATATTATATATCTTACACACTTCAATAAGATCTTATCTCATTTTTCTAAACAACAATAATGAGGTCTGGCATGTCAAACCTTTCTTTGAAAGTCAGCCTTTTATCACAGGAATCAGTTGATTCAACCTTATTTGAACTACTTTGAATATTATATTTTTTGTCAAGAAGGGAGAATCAAAACTGTACACAGTACTCCAGATGTACAACTGTTAAAAAAAAATTCCCTACTTTTATATTCCATTTTCCTTACAATAATCAATGGCATTTATTTTCATTCCTAAATACTTGCTGTAGCTACATACTAACTTTTAGATTACTTACAGTGTGGAAACAGGCCCTTCAGCCCAACAAGTCCACACCGCCCCGCCGAAGCGCAACCCAACCATACCCCTACATTTACCCCTTACCTAACACTACGGGCAATTTAGCATGGCCAATTCACCTGACCCTGCACATCTTTGGACTGTGGGAGGAAACCGGAGCACCCGGAGGAAACCCACGCAGACACGGGGAGAACGTGCAAACTCCACACAGTCAGTCGCCTGAGTCGGGAATTGAACCCAGGTCTCTGGCGCTGTGAGGCAGCAGTGCTAACCACTGTGCCACCGTGCCGCCTTTTGTTTGGTTCCAATAATTTTTTGGAAGAACAGATCTTAAGTAATCTAAAAAACTGCATAAAGTAAAAGCCTATCATATTGCTCTTATCAGGACTAAAATATACAGAAACTAACTTTAGAAAGGAACCAGCAATTTATACAACAGAGTATTGATTTGGTTGACTATAGTTGACATGGGGATTCAATGGGAATTCTTAACTGTCAACTTTAGTTAACCGATTTCATTCAAATTAACCAAATAAATTCCAATTGGTCAGAGTATTGCCATGAGGATTTCACAGTGATTGACATCTCTATTGCATTTTCTTAATTGCAAAATGTTCAACATGTGGATATATTAATTTTTCCTACAAAGAATAGGGTTTCACGTGTGAGAATATGTAGTTTTCAACAAACATGAAAGGATCGCAAGGTGAGCTCACTGCTCAACTTAATTTGGCGTCTTGTATAATAATTAGTACTGTCAGGATTATTTATAAAATGTTGCCCAAATGCAGAACCACACCTAATGTTAGACTCAATGTTCTGAGCTTCACAAACATGAGCTGATCTAGCAAGGATAGGACACAACCCAGTGTAAACAATCAAAGGGACATTGAGTTTGATACAGTTAACAGTTATAGAGATATAATGGCATATATACTTGGCATTACATCAGCACTGAAACTCATTTCTCACGTTAGTCATTTTTTTTGGGAAGTAGAATATCTTTTTCTCTTGACAACAGACTCCTTTAATGGAGAATATCGTGTGTTTACTGAAAAGTAGAAGTGTGAGATAGCTAGTTTCATCCATTGTTCAAATATTTACGATGTCTTCCCCTTTCAGTGCAGTGTGAAGTGTTTTCAAGGCCAAATAATGGCTTAGACCTTTCCATAAATTGCACAATGTAGAGTGAGTGATGATTTGATCAAAGTAGCTATTATTGGGCAAAACAGATTCAATAAACTTTATATTGGAATCAAGTTTACATGCCAAGGCATTCATGAGGTTGACAACAAGGCTGATCTTGGGGCATTAGGAGGTGTAGGAATCCCAATGAATATATTGGCCAATGAATGGAGGCTTAGTTATAGAGTTGTACAGCATGGAAACAGATCCTTCGGTCCAACCTGTCCATGCCGACCAGATATCCCAACCCAATCGAGTCCCACCTGCCAGTAGTCGACCCATATCCCTCCAAACCCTTCCTATTCATATACCCATCCAAATGCCTCTTAAGTGTTGCAATTGTAGCAGCCTCCACCACTTCCTCTGGCAGCTCATTCCATACACGTACCACCCTCTGTGTGAAAAATTTGCCCCTTAGGACATTTATATATTTCCCCTCTCACCCTAAACCTATGCCCTCTAGTTCTGGACTCCCTGACCCCAGGGAAAAGACTTTGTCTATTTATCCTATCCATGCCCCTCATAATTTTGTAAACCTCTATAAGGTCACCCCTCAGCCTCAGATGCTCTAGAAAAAAACAGCCCCAACCTGTTCAGCCTCTCCCTATAGCTCAAATCCTCCAACCCTGGCAACATCCTTGTAAATCTTTTTTGAACCCTTGAACTGCATGCAGTATTCCAACAGTGGTCTAACCAATGTCCTGTACAGCCGCAACATCACTTCCCAACTCCTGTACTCAATACTCTGACCAATAAAGGAAAGCATACCAAACGCCTTCTTCACTATCCTCTCTAATTGCGACTCCACTTTCAAGGACTGATGAACCTGCGCTCCAAAGTCTCTTTGTTCAGCAACACTCCCTAGGACCTTACCATTAAGTATATAAGTCCTGCTAAGATTTGCTTTCCCAAAATGCAGCACCTCGCATTTATCTGAAATAAACTCCATCTGCCACTTCTCAGCCCATTGGCCCATCTGGTCCAGATAATGTTGTAATCTGAGGTAACCCTCTTCGCTGTCCACTATGCCTCCAATTTTGGTGTCATCTACAAATTTACTAACTGTACCTCTAATGCTCTCATCCAAATCATTTATGTAAATGACAAAAAGTAGTGGCACTCCACTGGTCACAGGCCTCCAGTCTGAAAAACAACCCTCCGCCACCATCCTATGTCTTCTACCTTTGAGCCAGTTCTGTATCCAAATGGCTAGTTCTCCCTGTATTCCATGAGATCTAACCTTGCTAATCAGTCTCCCAAGGGGAACCTTGTCGAATGCCTTACTAAAGTCCACATAGGTCACATCTACTGCTCTGCCCTCATCAATCTTCTTCGTTACTTCTTTAAAAAACTCAATCAAGTTTGTGAGACATGATTTTCCATGTACAAAGCCATGTTGACTATCCCTAATCAGTCCTTGCCTTTCCAAATACATGTACATCCCGTCCCTCAGGATTCCCTCCAACAACTTGCCCACCACTGAGGTCAGGCTCACCGGTCTATAGTTCCCTGGCTTGTCTTTACTGCCTTTCTTAAACAGTGGCACCACATTTGCCAACCTCCAGTCTTCTGGCAACTCACCTGTGACTATCGATGATACAAATATCTCAGCAAGAGGCCCAGCAATCACTTCTCTAGCTTCCCACAGAGTTCTCGGGTACACCTGATCAGGTCCTGGGGATTTATCCACCTTTAACCATTTCAAGATATCCAGCACTTTCTCCTCTATAACCTGGACATTTTGCAAGATGTCACCATCTATTTCCCTATGGTCTATATCTTCCAAATCTTTTTCCACAGTAAATACTGATGCAAAATATTCATTTAGTATATCCCCCATTTTCTGTGACTCCACACAAAGGCAGCCTTGCTGATCTTTGAGGAGCCCTATTCTCTCCCTAGTTACCCTTTTGCCCTTAATATATTTGTAAAAACCCTTTGGATTCTCCTTAATTCTCTTTGCCAAAGCTATCTCATGTCCCCATTTTGCCATCCTGATTTCCCTCTTAAGTATACTCTTACTTTCTTTATACTCTTCTAAGGATTCACTCGATCTATCCTGTCTATACCTGACATATGCTTCCTTCTTTTTCTTAACCGAACCCTCAATTTCTTTAGTCATCCAGCATTCCCTATACCTACCAGCCTTCCCTTTCATCCTGACAGGAATATACTTTCTCTGGATTTTGTTATCTCATTTCTGAAGGCTTCCCATGTTCCAGCCGTCCCTTAATCAGCTTTCGAAAGTTCTTGCCTAATACCATCAAAATTGGCCTTTCTCCAATTTAGAACTTCAACTTTTAGATCTGGTCTATCCTTTTCCATCACTAATTTAAAACGAATAGAATTATGGTCGCTGGCCCCAAAGTGCTCCCCCACTGAACCTCAGTCACCTGCCCTGCCTTATTCCCCAAGAGTAGGTCAAGTTTTGCACCTTCTCTATTAGGTAAATCCACATACTGAATCAGAAAATTGTCTTGTACGCACTTAAGAAATTCCCCTCCATCTAAACCTTTAACACTATGGCAGTCCCAGTCGATGTTTGGAAAGTTAAAATCCCCTACCATAACTACCCTACTATTCTTACAGATTGCTGAGAATTTCCTTACAAGTTTGTTTTTCAATTACCCTCTGACTATTGGGGGGTCCATAATACAATCCCAATAAGGTGATCATCCCTTTCTTATTTCTTAGTTCCACCCAAATAACTTCCCTGGATGTATTTCCGGGAATATCCTCCCTCAGCACAGCTGAAATGCTATCCCTTATCAAAAATGCCACTCCCCCTCCTCTCTTGCCTTCCTTTCTATCCTTCCTGTAGCATTTGTATCCTGGAACATTAAGCTGCCAGTCCTGCCCATCCCTGAGCCATGTTTCTGTAATTACTATGATATCCCAGTCCCATGTTCCTAACCATGCCCTGAGTTCATCTGCCTTCCCTGTTAGGCCCCTTGCATTGAAATAAATGTAGTTTAATTTATTAGTCCTACCTTGTCCCTGCCTGCCCTGTTGGATTCACTTCTGTTCTCAACTGTACCTGCTCTGGCAGATTTCTCAAAAAACACATCAAGGAAAGATAGTAGTTATACTGCTCTATTTCAAAGGTGAATTTGAGTGCCAGAAGGAATCTTTTAAGGTGTGTACAGAAATTGTGAGCAAGAAATGAGCCAAGACAGGATCCCAACATACTGAGTTATACCAGAAATTGGCTAAGTGTCAATTTTGACAAATTTCAGGGAGCATTTCCTCTCTTGAGCCCTAGATCATGTTTTCATCTTACTCTCTAAAACTCGCCTATGCAACATACCTCTATGAAGTTCTGTTTTTCAGTGGCAGCAGCAACTTGAAGAACAGGAGCTTGGACCAGGTGTCTGCCGGCAGCGGTGAGTCACTGATTGTGCTTTTATATTTGAAATCAGAGAGCAGAGGTTTCTGTGAATCGACATAGGTAGAAAGAGAGATAGGGATGTAAGGCAGGATTTCAGGGAGCTAGGGTGGAAGCTGAGAGCTAGAACAGAGTTGTTATCTCTGATTTGTTACCTGTTCCATGTGATAGTGAGGCAAGGAGTAGGGAGAGATATCAGCTGAACATGTGGCTGCAAGGATGGTGCAGGAGGGAGGGTTTCGGGCTCTTGGATAATTGGGGCTCATTCTGGGGAAGGTGGGACCTCTACAAACAGGATGGTCTTCACTTGAACCAGAGGGGTACTAATATCCTGGGTGGGAAATTTTCTGATGCTATTTGGGTGGGTTTAAACTAGCTCAGTAGGGGGATGGGAACCTGAGGTGTAGTTGCAGTGCAGAGGGGAATGAGAGTAGGGAGGACAGGAACAGGATTTCAGGTTCACAGGAATATGCTGACAGACAGCAAGCTGGTTTGAAGTGTGTCTATTCCAACGCCAGAAGTATCCGAAATAAGGTAGGTGAGCTCGCAGCATGGATAGGTACCTGGGACTTCGATGTTGTGGCCATTTCGGAGACATGGATAGAGCAGGGTGAGGAATGGATGTTGCAGGTTCCAGGGTATAGATCTTTCATTAAGGACAGGCAAGGCGGTAAAAGAGGGGGAGGTGTGGCCTTATTAGTCAAGGATAATATAACAGTGGCTGAAAGAACTTTTGATGAGGACTTGTCTATTAAAGTAGTGTGGGCTGAGGTTAGAAACAGGAGAGGAGAGGTCACACTGCTTAGAGTTTTTTTATACGCCTCCGCAGAGTTCCAGGGAGGTGGAAGAGAGGATCGGCAAAATTATTCTGGAAAGGAGTGAAAGGAACAGGGTGGTCATTATGGGGGACTTTAACTTCCCCAACATTGACTGGAAATGCTATAACTCTAGTACGTCGGATGGATCAGTTTTTGTCCAATGTGTACAGGAGGGTTTCCTGACACAGTATGTCGAAGGGCCGACAAGAGGAGAGGCCACACTGGATCTGGTACTTGATAATGAACCAGGCCAGATGTTTGATTTAGTTGTAGGTGAGCACTTTGGAAAGAGTGATGATAATTCAGTTATGTTTAGTTTAGCGATGGAAAGGGATAGGTACATGCCACAGGACAAGAATTACTGATGGGGCAAGGGCAATTATAATGCGATTAGGCAAGAATTAGGATGCATAGAATGCAGGGAGATGCAGGCAATGGAAATGTGGAGCTGGTTTAAGGAACAGATATTGCATGTCCTTGATAGGTATGTCCCTGTCAGGCAGGGAGGAAGTGATGAAGTAACGGAACCATGGTTTACTACAGAAATTGCATCTCTTGTTAAGCAGAAGAAGGAGGCTTATGTGTTGATGAGGCAAGATGGTTCCGATGAGGCGATGGAGAGATACAGATCAGATAGGAAGGATTTAAAGAGAGAGTTAAGAAGCGCAAAGAGAGGACACGAGCAGTCTTTAGCAAACAGAATAAAGAAGAACCCTAAAGCTTTCTATAGATATGTGAGGAATAAGACGATGACTAGGGTAAGTGTAGGGCCAGTCAAAGACAGAAGTGGGAAGTTGAAGGTGGACCCTATGGAGATCAGAGAGGTGCTAAACAAACATTTCTCATCAGTTTTCACTCAGGAAGAGGAGAATATTGTACAAAGTTAAAAATCACACAACACCAGATTATAGTGGGGGCTAACACCTTCAACATATTGTCTAGCTATCACCATTGTTAACAGCTAACCCAAGAATGCAACTTTAAAAAAAAGGGTTTTGTGATTTACACATGGAAGAAGTGAAACTATCACTGTATGCTAACAGATGAAAGGCTTAACAGACAATTAATTTTTCAATGTATAATTTCAGTTACATCACACTAAATTTTTGCTATAAATTCTGTGTTACGATCGAGCCCTCCGCTATCACCTGATAAAGGAGCATCACTCCGAAAGCTAGTCTGCTTCCAATTAAACCTGTTGGACTATAACCTGGTGTTGTGTGATTTTTAACTTTGTACACCCCAGTCCAACACCGGCATCTCCAAATCGAGAATATTGCAGAGAAGAAGAATGAGGTACGAGATATTAGACTAGAAAGGATCGAAGTTAGTTACGAGCAGAAGTTCGCACAGTGGTTAGCACTGCTGCCTCACAGCGCCAGAGACCCGGGTTCAATTCCCGCCTCAGGCGACTGACTGTGTGGAGTTTGCACGTTCTCCCCGTGTCTGGGTGGGTTTCCTCCGGGTGCTCCGGTTTCCTCCCACAGTCCAAAAGATGTGCAGGTCAGGTGAATTGGCCACGCTAAATTGCCCATAGTGTTAGGTAAGAGGTAGATGTAGATGTAGATGTAGGGGTATGGGTGGGTTACGCTTCGGCGGGGCGGTGTGGACTTGTTGGGCCGAAGGGCCTGTTTCCACACTGTAAGTAATCTAATCTAATCTAATCTAAACGTTATCAATTCTAGAAGGAGTGAAAGTAGACAAGTCCCCTGGGCCAGATAGGATCTATTCAAGGATTCTCTGGGAAGCTAGGGAGGAGGTAGCAGAGCCTTTGGCTTTGATATTTGAGTCATCATTGTCTATAGGTTAAGTACCAGAGGACTGCAAACATTGTGCCCTTGTTCAAAAAGGGTAGTAGAGGTGACCCAGGTAATTATAGACCAGTGAGCCTTACTTCTGTTGTAGGAAAGGTTTTGGAAAGGATTATAAGAGATGAGATTTATAATCATCTAGCAAGCAACAATTTGATTTCAGATAGTCAACATGGTTTCATCAAGGGCAGGTCGTGTCTCACAAACATTATTGAGTTTTTTGAGCAGGTGACCAAACCTACAGATGAAGGTAGGGCAGTTGATGTGGTATACATGGATTTCAGGAAAGCCTTTGATAAGGTTCCACATGGTAGGCTGTTGGAGAAAATGCACAGGCATGGGATTGAGGGTGATTTAGCAGTTTGGATTAGAAACTGGCTTTCTGAAAGCCAGTTGATGGAAAATATTTAGCCTGGAGTCTGGTTACTAGTGGTGTAACACAAGGATCTGTTTTGGGACTGCAACTGTTTGTCATTTTTATAAATGACTTGGACGCAGGCAAAGGTGGATGGATTAGTAAATTTGCAGATGACACTAAAGCCAGTGGAGTAGTAGACAGTTTAGAATAATGTTATAGATTATAGGTGGACTTAGATAAACTGCAGGATTGGGCTGAGAGGTCGCAAATGGAGTTCAATGCAGCTAAATGTGAGGTGATGCACTTTGGGAAGAATAACAGGAAGGCAGAGTACTGGGTCAATGGAAACATTCTTGGTAATATGGATATGCAGAGGGATCTTGGAGTCCATGTACATAGAACTCTGAAAGTTGCCACCCAGGGTGATAGTGCTGCTAAGCAGGCATACGTGTGTTAGGTTTCATTTGTAGAGGGATTGAGTTCCGGAGCAGCAATATTATGCTGCAACTATACAAAATGTTAGTGCGGCCACACTTGGAGTATTGTGTACAGTTCTGGTCACCATATTTCGGGAAGGATGTGGAAGTATTGGAAAAGGTACAGAGGAGATTTACGAGGATGTTGCCTGGTTTGGATGGAAGATCTTATGAGGAAAGGCTGAGAGACTTGGGTCTGTTCTCATTGTAAAGAAGAAGGTTAAGAGGGGATTGGATAGAGACATACAAGATGATCAGAGGATTAGGTAGGGTAGACAGTGAAAGTCTTTTTCCTCAGATGATGAATTCAGCTTGCATGAGGGACATAACTACAAATTGAGGAGTGATAGATTGAAGACAAATATCAGAGGCAGGTTTTTTACTCAGAGAGAGTGGTAAGGGTGTGGAATGCCCTATCTACCAATGTAGTTAACTCAGCCACATGAGGGAGATTTAAACAATCCTTGGATGAGCACATGGATGATGAAGGGATAGTGTAGGTGGATGAGCTGAGAATAGTTCACAGGTTGGCGCAACATCGAGGGCCAAACGGTCTGTTCTGCGCTGTATTGTTCTATGTTCTCTGTTCTAAGTTCCCATTCAGCCTATTTTCTTCTTGTCAAAAGGTGAAGCAATTCCCACTGCCAAGCCCTCCCAGGACTCCTGGTTGCAGTGCCATTTTTAAAGCCTAGCCTTGTACCACATCAAATGTTGTCATCCAGGAGCTGCTCTTCACCAAAACAAAATACTGCTGAGTGCGCATAGGTGACACAGCTGATACTTTATTGCAAACATAAGTCCACAATCGAAGGTAAAAAGCTATGCAGGTTACCTGTCCTTGACGTCACTCCATCTTAGAACCCAGACTAAGGGAGTGCTATGTTTTCTCCATGCCCAATGTAGATAAACATTTTCTCATTGTTCAATGTAGAACCATTACATTTTGAAAAGTATTGGAAACATTAACCTTTATTCAGCAACAACAAAAACAAAAATACAAACAGGGAGATCCAAGATGGTGGCGACCCAGTAGGTCTGAGTTTGCAGTACTCTGCCTCAGACTCGGGTAAAGTGGGGCGCCCACTTTCACCTCAGTTTTTAAACCATTTAGGATAGCTTTTGACCAGCACTCTTAGTCATTCTGCATCAAACCTTAACAGTTTGGTGCTCTTTTAAAAATGATGAAGGGCAAAAGCTCCTGCAGCTCGTAACAGGCAGGGACCTATCCCCATCCCCACCCCCTCCCACAGCTGCAGTGACGTCCACGGCTGCTTCAGGGGATTTACCTGCAGAGGCGAGCCTGATCTCCGGGATCAACAAACTCCAGGAGAAGATCGATACATCCATTGAGGAGGCCCGGTCCAGGTGGGAGTCGATCTCAGTCATGCTTCTACAGCATGACTGAGAGATCGAAAAACTCGAGCAGCGTGTCGAAGGGGCAGAGCAATGGGCCGCTTCCTCAGAAACTGCTGCTGAGTCATCTGTGGGTCAGGTCTGGGATCTGGAGCAGCAAGTTCGAACCCTGGAGGAGCACATCGATGACCTTGTTTCTCGAGATCATCAGAAAAATATTCGGTTGCTCGGCCTTCCCGAACGGGAGGAGGAAAGCCAGCTTATGGATTTCTTGGAGCAATGGGCGGCACGGTGGCACAGTGGTTAGCACTGCTGCCTCACAGCGCCAGAGACCCGGGTTCAATTCCCGCCTCAGGCGACTGACTGTGTGGAGTTTGCACGTTCTCCCCGCGTCTGCGTGGGTTTCCTCCGGGTGCTCCGGTTTCCTCCCACAGTCCAAAGATGTGCAGGTCAGGTGAATTGGCCATGCTAAATTGCCCGTAGTGTTAGGTAAGGGGTAGATGTAGGGGTATGGGTGGGTTGCGCTTTGGCGGGGCGGTGTGGATTTGTTGGGCCGAAGGGCCTGTTTCCACACTGTCAGTAATCTAATCTAATGGCTCCCACAATTATTGAAGTTGGAGTCGGAGCTGGGCTGGGTGCAGGTGGAGCCGGCCCACTGGGTTGCTGTGCACAGGCCTGGGTCGGACCAGCGCCTCCCACCAGGTTCTAGTCCGACTTCAATGTTATAAGGAAAAGCAAATGCTCCTAGAGGCCTCCAGAGTCCTGGGAAAGGATCCCCAGGCCATGATGTACAAGGGCTCCAAGATAATGCTATTTCAGGACTTCTCTCCAGTCATGGTCCGCAAGAGGAGGGCATTTGATGAGGCAAAGAAGCGTTTGAGAGACTTAAGTATTCAGTACACCATGCCATATCTGGCAACGCTGCACTTCAGCCATGGAGGATCCGTATATAACTTTGGATCACTGGAGCAAGTAAAAGAATACTTGGGTGCTCTCAAATAGACTGTGGGATTGAACTGTTATGGATAACAACTTTATTTTGCCACCCCCCCCCCCTTTGTTTATCATTCTTTCTTTCTCCATCTCTCTTTTACCCATCTATCCCTGGGGGTGGGGGGGGGTGCCTTGTTCTTTACTCTTTCTTTTGGTCTCTTTTTTTTATAGCTCATGTGGCTTATCTGATTTGTGGGGGAAGGTTTTTCTAGAGTGGGGTTTTCTTTTTTTATCTTCTTATTTAGTTGCCTAATACTTGCTGGGATTGTAATTTTGTAAACTTTATATGTCTCTATTTTGTACTGTTTTTATTAAACATACCCATGTGATGGTGTAGGAGGAGGAGTGGGTCACTCACTTTTAACTCCTGTTTATAAGACACTTGAATTTATTTATCCATTTTGTAATGCCTGGGCCGAGGGCAGGGCCCTAGCTGGGAGAGGTTATGGTGGGGTTATTAGTAGGTAGTATTGCTCCCTGGGAGCAAGGGGCAAAGTCTCCTTTCAAATATATTTTGTGTTATTTTTACTTAGGAGTAGTTCTTTATTGTGTTAATTTAAATGATTTAAAGAGTTTGTTTATATGTGAATTTTGTCTTTTGGATTATTCAATGTCTTTTGGATTATTCAATGTCTTTCGGATGGGGTTCTTCCTTCTGGGGGGTCTCCGGCCTGCCTGGACGCTCATGGCTAGCCATTCACTTAGGTGGTGCACCTGGAATGTCAAGGGGAGCCATTCGCCAATCAAAAGGAAAAAGATATTATCAAGTCTTTAAAAAGAAAGGGTTGATGTAGCTCTTTTACAGGAGACACATCTACTTGATAAGGAATACTCAAAGCTACAACAGGGTGGGTTTGGTCAGGTGTTCTTTTCATCTTGCAGCTCAAAAAGTAGGGGAGTAGTCATTCTTATTCGGAAGAATCTTCCCTTCCAAATGCTAAGCCAGATGAAAGATGAGTCTGGATGGTATACATTGATCAAAGCCCTAATATACGGAGAGGAATACAGGATTTTGAATCTTTATTGTCCCCCGGCACACACTTTTAAATTTGTAACTGAAGCATTCTCTAAGTTAATCGCTTTTAGGATCCGCCATACAATTATAGGGGGAGATTTTAATTGTATTATTGATCCAGAGATGGATAGGATACCTAGGAGCACTGCAGGTATATCTCGGAGATCTAAACAATTGGTGGATCTGAACAAGGAGCTAGAACTAGTAGATGTGTGGAGGTGTCTTCATCCCCAGGGTAGAGACTTTATTGTCTATTCTAATCCACACAAGTGCCACACCAGAATTGATATGATTTTTCCCCCCCCAACCCTTTTGAATTCGATACTGTCTTGTAAAATAGGTAATAGAACTATTTCTGATCATGCTGCAGTATATATGGAAGTCAAAACTAGGGATGATGGGATAGGCCCCAACATTGGCGTATTGATCCTTTCTTATTGAAGGATAGCAAATTAATAAAGTTTTTTTCGCAGGAATTCAAAACCTTCTGGGATATCAACTCAGGTAGAGCTAGTAACCCTTCGATGATGTGGGAGACCACAAAGGCATACGTGCGAGGCTTGGTCATCTCATATTCTGCGACCCGGAAAAGACAAAAGAGAGAGCAACAGCGCCTACTTGAGGCTCGCCTGAAGGCAGCTGAAATTGCCTATGTTGATAAGCGCTCCATTACTAAGTTACAGAGGATCACAGCCCTGAGGGCAGCCTTGAACACCACACTTACTCAAACATCAAAGAGGGAAATATTATTCGCGAAGCTGAGATTATTTGAATATGGTGACAAGCCTGGCAGGTATCTAGCGTACCTTGCCAGAAAGAAAAAGGCCCCCCAAGCCATTACGTCCATTATAGAAAGTGCTGGTACCTTGACTTGTGATGGTAAATAGATCAATACCGCCCTTGAAAGTCCCCTTGACAACCCAGGAAGTACAGAACGCGATTAGGCAGCTTCAGAGTGGCAAAGCGCCTGGGCCAGATGGATTCCAGGTTGAGTTCTATAAAGAACTTACAGGGGAACTGGCCGGGCCACTTATAAATACGTACAATTACTCACACAGTCAGGGCTGTCTCCCACCTTCGTTGAGAGAAGCAATTATTTCTCTCATTCTTCAGAAGGGAAAGGCTCCAGAAGATTGCTCTTCATATCAACTCATATCCTTGTTAAATGTGGATTTTAAAATTTTTTCAAAAATGTTAGCATTAAGACTGGACAGGGTTTACCATTCATTATAAAAGAGGACCATGCGGGGTTTATAAAGGGTCGCAGGTCAACTACTAACATTAGAAGAGTCTTAAGTATGATACAAGCCTGCCACAGGGAACAAAAGCAGGTTTAGTTGTCTCCCTAGATGCAGAGAAGGCATTTTATCAGATAAAAATGGCCATATCTTTTTTATATGCTGGAATGGTTCGGTGTTGAAGAGGTCTTTGCTAAATGGGTTTCAGTATTATATAATGATCCCAAAGCAGCAGTGATCACTAACGGTTTAAGTTCGGATAGCTTTAGCATTGGCAGGGGCTGTCACCAGGGATGTCCTCTCTCACCTTTATTATTTACACTCGTGATTGAACCACAAGCAGAAGCTATACGAACTGGCCCTAATATAATGGCTCCGAGGGTTGGATCGGGCAAGCACAAAATTACTCTCTATGCAGATGAAGTCCTCCTTTCCCTAAGTGATCTTTTGACATCCGTGCCCCGTTTAATTCAAGTGGTCAATCTATTCGGTTTGTTCTCAGGTTACAAAATCAATTTTATGAAATTGGAGGCAATGCCGCTGGGAGGCCTTGGCAGTATATCCAATTTACCGGACAGATCTTGCTTTCCCTTTCGGTGGTCAGTAGAAGGCTTTCTGTACTTAGGTATTTTTATTACTCTAGTATTTGGTCAGCTATATAAAGCCAATTACGTACACTTATTAGAGAAAGTAAGGCAGGACCTTCAATGCTGGGGAGACCTCCTAATATCCTGGCTAGGCAAAGTAGGCTTAGTTAAGAAGAATATCTTACCTCGCCTTCTATACCCTATGAGAATGCTCTCCTTAATGCTGCCGAGACAGGCGTTGTGTAAGCTTTGCAGCTGGTTCGGCTCCTTTATTTGGAATCATAGACGACCCCTTATTAAATTAGAGAAGCTGCAGCTCCCATAAGCAAGGGGAGGACTGGACTTTCCAGATTTCAGGAGGTACCGATTGAGCTCCTTAGTATCTTACGTAGCTGATTGGGTCTCTTGTGAGACCTGTTCGATGGGGAGGTTATGATGTCCTTTGAGCAGCTGCGTCAGAAGTTTGGAGTGCCTAACAAGGACCTTTTTGGTATTTTCAAATACGAGACTTTTTACAAAAGACGACCACACTGATAGTCAATCCTTACAAATCAGATAGGGAAAGGAAAGTGCTATGGCCGATAGAGCCGCCCTCGGTCAGTACTCTTTATCATTCACTATACAATAAGATCTCGAAGGACATGGAACGAATATATAAAACCTGGAATCAAGAATTAGGGTTGGAAATTTCTTTAGAAATATGGGGGCACATCTGGGAAGATGCCAGAAAGATCTCTATCTGTATCAGAACTCAGGCTACTCAATTAAAGATACTTCACAGGGCTCACATGGCACCTGAACAACTCATAAAATTCAAAGCAGGGGCATCCCCAATGTGTCCTAAATGTAAAATAGAAGTTGGCACTCTCAAGCATTATCTATGGACATGCTATAAGATCCGTAGGTATTGGGATAGAGTAGCGAATGCCTTGACAGAGATTTTGGGTACAGAGATTGGATTGGATCTAACATCCCTACTTGTGGGCTCTCCAAATTTTCCCTCCCTGGATGTATACAGGGGGGAATTATTTATTATCCTCTCCTTTTGTGGGAGGAAAAATATTTTCGTGAATTAGATATCTGAATGTCCCCCAGCACTTTCAAACTGGCACAGGATAGTCATGGAATATATCCCCTTTGACTTCCTTACAAATATGGTGCACCAAAAAATGGAATTATTTCACAGAACATGGCATCCCTTTTTGAACTACATCGACACAGACATTTCAGCCATACTGTCCAGGGCTTTTGTTCAGCCGTGATAATGTTCTGGCTGGTTCGGGGGCCCCTGGGAGGAGGAATCCTGTATAAATACGGGTTCAATTATCACTTGATGTTAATCTATTTTGAGCATGTATCTAGTTATTTAATTACTTTGTTGTTTACTGCTAGTAATGTATGATGTCCTATTTTATGTTTTGGTTGTTTGTAGAATCGTAGTTAGTTGAGTTATTTTTACTTATTTAATTTTATACTGATGTTGTTCTTATATTGTAAAGTGGAATACACTAGTTTGTATTATTTTTGTAATTTTGTAAAAAAATCTTTTAAAAATTTTCCTTTTCAATAAAAATATCTGTTAAAAAACAAACAAATAAGAGTTGCATTTGACACAGGGAACAAACAGATTGCGTATATTTTGAACAGCAATAAATTTACAGACAATGAATGATCATTGTATCAGCTTGTATTTACTGGAACTAGCTATCATTTAGGTCCTGTTTGGCTTGTTGCATCTGATGCTACAAAGTTTTATGCAGAGAGGAAATTTCCTCCTTGTCAATGTCTTCAAGTTCCTCCTCAAAAGACTATTGTTTCTCTCCCAACTTTTCACCATCCACCATTACACTGGTTGTCTGCTCCAGTTGTACAGAACACAGCATGACAACATTATGCAGGGACAGCAGCTTCAGAAGGGAATGCATGAGGATGGGGATTGCCGTTTTATAAAGAGCAGAATAGAGAGTGGACATCAGGAACTTCTCAAATAATTGGAGAGAGCTTTATAAAGAGCAGACTTCTACAAGAAGGCGAGGAACATCAGGAGACACAAAACAGAGCCCTTTACCAGAAACAAAAAGTGCTGGAGATCACAGCGTGTCAAGCACCATCCACGGAGAGAAAGCAAGCTAACATTTTGGGTCTAGATGACTCTTCATCAAAGCTGAAGTGAAAAGTGGAGGGGGCAGCATTTATGCAATAGTTGGGGTGGATTATAGTGCTGGGGGGAAAGGATATTGATATTTCAGATTAAATGATCAGAATATGAGAATGGCAGAACAATGATGAGTCTAACTGTAAGACTGAAAAGATAGATAGTCAAAGTGAAAGAAGGGGAGAGAAGATACAGTGATAGAGAATATAACAAGCAAAGCTCAAAGAATGGGAAGGAATGGGTTCACAATTCGAAGGTGTTGAACTCGATATTGAGCCCAGAAGCTTGTAAAGTGCCTAGTTTGAAGATGAGATGTTGCTCCCCCAATTTTCACTGTGATTCACTGGAGCATTACAGCACGCCGAGGACAGACCAGTAGACATGAGAGCAAGATGTTGTGTTAAAAAGACAAGCTACAGGAATGCCAGGGTCATGCTTGCGCATGTTTCTGCAAAGCGGTCACCCAGTCTGCACTTCGTTTCTCCAATGTAGAGTAGGCCACATGGGTGCAGTGAAAACAATACACAACATAGGAGGACCTTCATGTGAAATGTTGCTTCACATGGAAAGACTGCTTAGGCCCTTGGATGGTAAGCAGGGAGAAGGTGAAGGGACAGGTATTGCACCTTCTGCGGTTACAAGGAAAGGTGACCAGACCAAACCCCCTCAAAATATTTTTAGAAGGTAGCCTAAACCCTAACTTTTCCTCAATTTAAATGTTGTGAAGTGTATGTTCCAGATGTAATGCAACTGGTCAAACAATTCAATATTAAACAAAACACAATTTATTTAAACACTATAGTTAAGATACAAACAAAAGAAAGAGGAATTTAGAATAACTATTGGAAAACTTAACCAAATAATAGATGCAGTTCTTATTACTAATTAATTGTTCCAATGTAGCAACATCGCATAAACATACTCCTCCGCATAAAGGAAAATTCAGACACAGATACATACACATTGTTCAACATCAAAAGAAATTTCAGAGAAGTCACACTTAGGAATCATTTACTGAAGCTTCAGCTCTTTGCCGGTAGCGGACTAGCAGCACAGCATGCAGACCCCTCAGACCAGGAGTCCATGGTTCATCTATTCCCTTCACTTTTACTATTTTTCTTTCTCTGTTTTTAATGTTTCTAATTAGTATTGCTAATATCAAAATTCATCCTACCTTCATTTAACAGCTTCAGCTGAAGAGCTTCTCCTGTTCCAGCAATGGGTGGCTTCCAATAGTCCGCAGTAGTGGTATGTCCTTGTGTTCAGGTATCAGCGGTCCAGCTTTATCTCGGTAAACATTTGGTGTTCCGATGGTCTGGCATGGTGTTTTAAGGGGTGGCAGTCTTGTCCCAGTAGCATTTTCTTTGGCAGTTGCTTCCAGCCCAGTGATCTGTCAGTCTGTCATTTTAAGTGGCAGCCTTGGCAGCAGTTTGCTTTGAAGGACTAGTGAGAAAGATGAAGCACTGTGGATCACAAAGACAGTCTCCAATCAAATACTAAACTAGAGTGGTGCCAATATCCTGGAAGGGAGGTCTGCTAGTGTTACTTTGGAAGTCTTAAACTTGTGTGGCAGAGGGGTGGGAACCACAGCTTAAGGTCAACAAGTGAAATGACTGAGGAAGAGTTAAAGACTAAGGCCAGTAAGAATAACAAGAAGAACAGATAGGGAGAGTTTACTGAACATGGTGGGACTAGCAGTCTGAAGTGAATTTGGTTTAATGTAAGGAGTATGACAGTTAAGGAAGATGAACTTAGAGCTTGGATTAATGCATATAACTAGGATGTTGTAGCTACTAGAGACCTGGTTGAGAGAGGGACAATACTGGCAGCATAATATTCCAGGATTTAGATGTCTCAGGCGTGATAGAGATGTAAATGAGACAGGAAGGTTGCATTACTGACTTGGGAGAATATCACACCTGATGAAGTCATGATTTGGAGGTGCCAGTATTGGACTGGGCGTTTGAAGTGAAAATCACACAACACCAGGTTATAGTCCAACGTGTTAATTTGGAAGCACCAGCTTTTGGAGCACTGCTTCTTCACCAGGTGGTTGTTGTGAAGAAGCAGCACTCGGAAAGCTAGTGCTTCCAAATAAACCTGCTAGATTATAACTTGGTGTTGTGTGACTTTTAACTTTGCACTGAGGAAGGACAACTTGGTTCATCCAATACTCAGGAAGAGGAAGAACATCGAACAGTATAGCACAGTACAGACCCTTTGGCTCTCGATGTTGTGCTGACCTTTTATCCTACTCTGAGATCAAACTAATCTACATACCCTTTCATTGTATGATCTTCCATGTTCCTATCCAAGAGTTGCTTAAATATCCCTAATGTATCTGACTCTACTACCACCAGTAGTAGAGCAAAACACACATCCAACATGTTCTGTGTAATGAACCTACCTCTGACACCTCCCCTAAACCTTCCCTAAGTCTTAACTTATGCCCCCTCGTAATAGCAATTTCCGCCATGGGAAAAGAATCTCTGGCTATTTACTGTATCTATGCCACTCATTACTTTGTACACCTCTCATCTTTCTTCGCTCCAATGAGAAAAGCCCTAGCTCCCTCAACCTTTCTTTATAAGACATGCTCTCCAGTCCACGCAATATCCTGGTAAGTCTCCTCTGCACCGTCTCGAAAGCTTCCACATGCTTCCTATAATGACGCAACTAGAAGTGAACACAATATTCCAAGTGTGGTTTAATCAGGGGTCTATTAAGCTGCAGCATAACCTCGTGGCTCTTAAACTCAATCCTACTGCAAATGAAAGCAAGCACAATATACTCCTTCTTAACAACTCTATCAACTTAGGTGGCAACTTTGAGGAATCTATGGACATGGACCCCAAGATCCTTCTGTTCTCCACACTGCTAAGAACCCTGCTTTTAACTCTGCATTCTGCACACAAATTCAGCCTTCCAAAATGAATCACTTCACACTATTCTATCTCCCACTTCTTGGGCAGTTCTGCAGCCTGTCAATGTCCCACTGCAACCTACAACAGCCCTCCATACTATCCATCACTCCATGACCCTTCCTGTCATCGGTAAACTTAATAACCCACCCTTCCACTTCTTCATCCAAGTCATTTATAAAAATCACAAAGAACAGAGGTCCCATAACCTATTCCTGTGAAACACCACTCCCTTCACCAAGTCACCAAGCTCTAAGCTCAACATCTTTCACCTACTACCACCCTCTGTCATCTACGGGCCAGCCAATTCTGTATCCAGATAGCCAGATTTCCCTGTATCCCATGCCTCCTTGCTTTTAGAATGAACCTATCGTAGGGAACCTTTAGGCTTGCTAAAATCCATGTACACCACATCCACTGCTCTAACTTCATCAATGCATTTTGTCGCATCCTCAAGATGGAGAAGTCCAGGAAGTGGAGGGATGTGTCCAAGATAGTGCAGTTGAACTTGAGATCAGGGTGGAAGGTGTTTGTGGAGTTGATGAACTGTTCAACCTCCTCATGGGAGCGCAAGGTGGTGCCGACAGAGTCATCAATGTAACGCAGGAAAAGGCAGGGAATGGTGCCGGTGTAATGGTGCAGAAGACGGACTGTTCCATGTACCTGACAAAGAGGCTGGTGTTGGGGTAATTTTGAAAAGTGTTAAGGTAGACTGCTGAGGGAAACAAGGAAGGAAATTTCTGGGGTATTATATGAAATCTTAATAACCTCTTTGTCATAGGAGAGATCTCAGAGAATTGGAGAATAGCCAATGTTGTTCTTTTGTTTAAGAAAAGCAATAGGGTAATCAGGGAAATTACAGGCAGCTGAGCCTTACGTCAGTGGTAGAGAGATTATTGAAGAAGATCCTTAGGTACAGAATTTGTTCACATTTGGAAAACTATTGACTTATTAGCGACAGGGGGTATGGCTGTCTCAGCAACTTGAGTGAACGTTTTGAGGAAGTGACAAAGATGGTTGATGTAGTCTGCATGAAATTTAGCAAGGCCTTTGATAACATGGCAGACTGATACAGAAGGTGAAGTCACATGGGATCCGTGGTGAGCTGGTAAAATGGATACAGAACTGGCTTGGTCATAGAAGTCAGAGTAGCGGTGGAAAGTTGCTTTTCTGACTGGAGGTCTATGATCAGTGGTGTTCCACAGAAATCAGGGCTGGAACCCTTTTTGTTTGTAATATATATAAATGATTTTGGATGAGAATATAGGTGGTCTGATCAGTAAGTTTGCTACAACACAAAGATTGGGGGAGCTGTGGCTAGTGAGGAGGTTTGTCAGAGGATACAACAGTTAAATATAACAAACATATAGGCTGGAGACTTGGGTGGAGAAATGGCACATGGAATTCAATCTGGACAGATGCAAGGTGATGCATTTTGGAAGGCCTAATGCAGGAGGGAAGTATACAGTAAATGGCAGAAACTGTAGTAGTATTATCAGAGGGATCTAGGTGTACGGGATTCATAATTCTCTGAAAGTGGCAACACACATGGATAAGGTGCTCAAGAAGGTAACCGGTATGCTTGCCTTCATTGGTCATGTTGCAGCTGTATAGAACTTTAGTTAGGCTATATTTGGAGTATTATACACAGTTCTGATCACCACACTACCAGAAGGATGTGGAGGCTTTGGGGAGGGTATAGAAATGGTTTACCAGGATGTTGCCTAGTTTGGAGGGTATTAGCTATGAGGAGAGATTGATCTGTTTTGACTTGAATGTTGGAGCCTGAGGGACGATCTGATAGAAATTTCCAAAATTATGAGAGGCATGGATAGAATGATAGTTGGAGCCTTTTTTCTGGGATAGAAATGTCAATTACGAGGGAACTTTGGCTTAAGGTGAAAAGGAGAAAGTTTAAAGAGATGTGAAAAGCAAGATTTTCACACAGAGGATGTTTAATGCCTGGAATGCATGGACAGAGGAGGTCGTTTCAGAGGCATCTCGACAGACACATGAATAGGCAAAAAATAGAGGCGTACAACCACATTGAAACAAAGACTTTTCAATTAGAAAGACATCATATGATGGAGTAGGTACGGTGGACGGTGGGCCTGTACCTGTGCTCTACTGTTCTTTGATTTTTTTTGCACAAAGCAGTGAAAACTAGTGGTAGACCAGAATATTGGGATTTGTTTAGGAACCAGCAATAATTAGCTAAAAAGCTATAAAAAGAGAGAAAATTGATAATCAAAATAAATTGGCAAGAATATTTTTAAAAAGCAAACATTTTATATGGGTATATAAAAAGAAAGCCGCTAAAGTAATTGTAGCTTCTTTGGAAGATGCAATTGGAGAATTAATGTCAGGTATAAGGGAGATGGCAGGTACAAACCAATATTTTGCATCGTTCTTCATAATGGAAGACACTATATATGTCTCAAATATAACATATAAGCAAGTGCTAATGGGAGAAAAGATCTTGTAACAGTCTCTATGACAAGGGACAAAATATTTGACAAACAAATAGGAATAAAGACAAACAAGTTCCAGAACCTAATGGCCTGCATCCAAGGGTTTGAAAGAGGCTGCAGAGGTAGTGAAGGCATGGAGGAAATATTCCAGATCTCAATGGTTTCTGGGATAGGAAAACTGCTAAACAATGTCTCTGTTCAAGGAGGAAGGGAAGGAGACAGAAAAAAGAAAACAATCCGCCAGGTAACCCTACAACTGTTGAGAGACATAGAATCCATTATTAAGTAATAGTAGAATATTTAGAAAAGCTCTGCGCAATCAAAAAAATGAATATTGTTTTGTGAGAGAGAAAGAAATTTTGCCAAATTTATTACAGCTGTATGAGGGTCATAGGACCCTACAGTGTGAAAGCAAGCTATTCAGCCCATTGAGTCCACACAGACCCTCTAAATAGCAATCCGCCCAGACCCACCCCCGTACTCTATTCCCATAAACCCTGAATTTCCCATGGTTAACCCACCTAACCCACCTATTCCTAGACACTATGGGCAATTTAACATGGTCAATCCAAACAACCTGCACATCTTTGGATTGTGGGAGGTAACCGTAGCACCCAGAGGAAACCTATGTACTGAGGGACAAGACATATGCACATTTGGAAGAAAATAGACTAGAGAGTGACCAACAGCATGGTTTTGCATGGGGAAAGTCATGTCTCACCAACCTGATTGAATTGTCTGAAGAGGTGACAAAGATAATTGAAGAGGGAAGGGAAGTGGACGTAAATTATATGGACGTAAATTATATGGACTTAGTAAGGCATTTTATTAAGTCCCACATGGCAGATACAAAAAGTAAAATCACATGTGATTCAGGGTAGGCTGGCTAGATGGATACAAAACTGGCTTAGTCATAGAAGACAGAGGTTAGCAGCGGAAGGATGTTTTTCAGAATGCAGACTGGTAACTAGTAGTGTTCCACAGGGATCAGTCTTAGGTCTGCTGTTGTTTGTAGTATATATAAATGATCTGATGAAAATGTGGGTGGTCTGATTAGTAAGTTTGCAGATGACATGAAGATTGGTGGAGTTGCTGATGGTGCCAACGATTGTGAAAGGATACAACAGGATATATGTAGACTGGCAACTTGGACACAGAAGTGGTAGATGGAGTTTAATCCAGACAAATGCGAGGTGATGCATTTTGGAGGATGAAATTTAGGTGTGAATTATACTGTAAATGGCAGAGTCCTTAGGAATATTAACATACAGATGGATCTGGGAGTGCACGTCCATTGCTTTCATTGGCCGGGGCATGGAGTACAGGAGTTGACAAACCATGTTGCAGCTGTATAAATTCTTGCTAGGCTGCATTTGGAGTATTATGGGCAGTTTTGATTGCCACACTACCAGAAGGATGTGGAAGCTTTGGAGAGAATGCAGAGAAGGTTCACCAGGATGTTTCCTGGTCTCAAGGGCATTGGCTAGGAGGAAAGGTTAAAAAGACTAGGATTGTTTTCACTAAAAAGATCCTAGAGGAGATCTGACAGTGGTCCATGAAATTAGGAGAAGCATAGATAGGTGAATAGTCAGAGGCTTTCTCCCAGGGTTGAAATTTCAATTACATGGGGGCACAGGGTGATGGTGAGAGGGGGAAAATTTAAGTGAGGGAAGTTTTTCATGCAGAGAGTGGTAGGAGGCTGGAATGCACTGTTCCTTCAGTGTTGCAAAGTCAGAATTCTGGAACTCCCACCCTGATAGTATTATAGGTGTGTCTGCAGCTTGCCACCACCTTCTTAAGGACAATTAGGGATGGGCAATAAATGCTAGATGAATCATTGATGCCCACATTGCACAAATTATTATAAAAGCACTTTTTGCTGACCATTTTTCTTATTTGTCTCTGTACAACTCCTTTACACATTTTTTTACATTACAGATCATATATAAGAAGTGGTCTTTATCCTTGGTCTGTACTGAACATGGAATATTCGTTATGAAAGTGGATTCACAGCAGGAATTGTGCAAGCAGGGTAGGAAAAGCTGTGTCAGATATTGCCTTCCGTTCCATCCGCTCTGTACTTCAGAACAGTTTCCTGACCTGGTTGCCTGCTGTGGTGCATTCTGTTGCACAGTGTGTGAGACTCATTATATGTTTAAGTTATTGGCAGTATAGATATTAAGGAAGAAAGCCTGTGGTTTTCCCAACTGCTTACACTGTTTGCTAATCTCACTTTTTTCAATTATATTCTAAAAGCCAGAAAGATTTGCTTCTGTTGGGAAGAGTTCCCTCAAAGCTGCAGTACACATTTTTCTCCTACCATTTAACTGCAAGCTGATTTCTTTCAGTACCATCTCACTTTAAACAGAATGGATAAAGCTCAAACATAGAATGCCAGATACAACAAATTGAACCTGAGGTCAAATACATCAATTTTCCACTAAGTTTAACTGGAGGCTCACCCACAGTTGCTTGGCAATGATGACAAAGGACTCCTACTGTCAGGATGGACTTGCAGCCACAGAGGTGTCCTTCTGACTGAAGGAATCTTGCACTCAACTCCCCACTGGGATTGAAACTGCCACTGGCATACCAAGTGGTTACAGCTTTCAACTTTACACCTCTGGCTCTTCCATGTTGGTACTGAGGGGATGGGCATCCGCTGTTCACAGATCACAGACTAATGTTCAATAAGGGCGGCACGGTGGCACAGTGGTTAGCACTGCTGCCTCACAGCACCAGAGACCTGGGTTCAATTCCCACCTCAAGCGACTGACTGTGTGGAGTTTGCACGTTCTCCCCGTGTCTGCGTGGGTTTCCTCCGGGTGCTCTGGTTTCCTCCCACAGTCCAAAGATGTGCAGGTCAGGTGAATTGGTCATGCTAAATTGCCCATAGTGTTAGGTAAGGGGTAGATGTAGGGGTATGGGTGGGTTGCGCTTCGGCGGGTCGGTGTGGACTTGTTGGGCCGAAGGGCCTGTTTCCACACTGTAAGTAATCTAATCTAAAGATAGGCAACACCTGTATCTCCTTCATGAATTAGCAGGAACAGTGAGTAACATCACGACACCAGACAATTTTTAAAAGTACCGAAAATGTCGTCAGATCCCAGACATACATGATCTTCATGAACCAAGGAAGGTTTCTACTCTATTAGTATTCTTCAACCATCAAAGCCATATCAGACATTTTGATAAGCCTGTAATTAGTTCTCAGTGATCTCTTCTTCAGGAGAAATACTTAGGAGGAAAATTTCTGCAGCTTTCTGTTCATGGTTCTGTAACAGTGTTTACCCATTTGACTAGAGAACAGTCAGACTTGGTATTGTGCAATAAGATAGGATTAATTAACAACCTCACAATGAAGGTGGCCCTCACAGTGATCATAACATGATTGAAAATTGTGTTCAAGTTTGAGGGAACCAGTCAATGACTAGTATTTTATGCTTAAATGGGGGACTGAAAGCAGATCTAGCGAATTAATTCAAAGGACAGGTTAATAGAGAGGAAGTAATTGACATTAAGAGATCATTTCAGAATACACAGAATAGGTACGTTCAAATGAGAAAGGGGAGTTCAAAGGAGAAGATCCACCATACATGGAGTCAAAGAGGCATGCAGCAAAGAAACAGACCCTTTTGTTCAACTCATCCATGCCAACCAGATATCCTAAATTAACTTAGTCCCATTTGCCAGCATCGAATTGAATATCTTTAGATTCTGATTCAATCTTTCTATGGTTTTGACCCACCCCACACCAAGTCCTGTATGACATGGGTTGCACTCACAGTCACCCATTCCCACATACGCCTAGACCCATTATTTCATTATTTGGTTTGGTTTCAGTACAGCTCTCCTATTGATGTACTTTTCCAGCACCACTCTTTTCTCCAGCATCTGCAGTCTTCGCTTTCTCCCATTCTCTCCTACTGTTAGCCCTCATCATCACTTATTCAGCTGTTTTCTGTCCTGGTTTGCTATCCATGATTGTCTACCTAACCCTTTCATCTCTCTCTCTGTTTGGGCTCCAGGTCCACCTATTCCCCAGCCAACCTCCCCCCGCAACCACCTCCACTCCCGCTATCTTCAGCTTCAACATAAATACCGTCTTTTCCACGCTTCCAGCAGTTCTGATGAAGCATCACTAGACTCAAAACATTAACTCTGCTTTCTTCTCGCAGATGCTACCAGACTTGCAGTTTCTCCAGGAATTAAAATCCAGCATCCACAGTTACTTGTTTTATCACACATTTTACCGTGATTGATTCTTCATTAGCTTTTATTCCAATCTATTTTGATTCTGTTTTGAACTTGCTGATATCTGTATTTCTTTTTCAATAAATTACTCTCAATAAATAGCTATTCCACCTCTTCTCTCTATATCTTTCCTACATATATTACTCTCTGTAATATTTAATTTCTAGTCCTGTTTATTTCCATAGCCATGTCTCAGTACTCCTTATTATTTCTGATGCCTAATAAACCATGCTTGACTCCAGCTTTGCTCCTTTCTACAGACAATGTATGCATTGCTGCACAGACATTTTAATTCAGTTTTAATAGAACTCCTTTCACATTATGTCTAACCATCTTTTGAACTCCATTCCGTACCTCTACTTATTCCCTGGCTGTCTATAATCTTCCCTTACTTTATTCTATCCTGTGTGCTGCCGCCGTATATTGCTAATATTTAAATTGCTTGTAGATTACTCCCTCCTGCTTATCAGTTCAAAGTCTTTGCCATCTCATTATTTTCTTTTCCAAGGTTTTATCCCAGATCAAGAGGAGCCCATCCCATAATTACCAGCTCCTTCCTTTCTCATGAAAAACAAACCCTTCTTTCCCACTTTAGTCATTTAGCCATGTTACTTCTCTGGATTTGTTACTCTGAGGCTGTTTTATACATGGCTCGAACAAAAGCCCAGATAATTATTACCCTTCAGATCATATTTTTTCTTTCCGAACCTAACATCTGATATTCTTTCATCTGGATCTCCTTTCTTGCTTGTTGCAACATAGATCATCATTCTGGGGTATTGGATCTTTAGATGAGACAGAGGAGGGTGTCAAAAGGGTGGTGGTGTAGCACTATTGATTAAGGAGTCAAGTACTGCAATAAGGAGAGATGATAACTTGAAATGGTCCTCAAACAAGACTTTGTGAGTAGAAACTAGGAAAAAAGCTTGCCTTGCTGGTCAATAGTCATGAGTTAAGAGGTGGACATCTATCTTTATGGTTTATTGTCAAGTCAATCTCACACATACACCATGTGATGGCAGCTTACACAGCAAAAACACTCTATGCACTACAAGCAAACAGTAGTCCTTAGTGAAGTCCATGAAGGCACACTTCAGACAAGAAATCTTGGTACAGTCAATTAAGGGCAGTCTCTGAACCCTACATTTGGTTGGCATTCCCTCAGTCCAGGGGTCTGTGTCCCTGCAGTTTGGTGAATGGGTCACAGTCAGCCCTGTGGTTCCTTAGCCACCAGTCTGCGGGTTAGTGTTCACATGATCAGGAAGATGGACAGGCATCAATAGGAGTATAGCACTTTTTGTCTGTGTCAGTCTCATTTGGATATACATGGAGTAGGCCATAGTCAGTCATCAGGTCTATCCAGGAAAGATAATGGATAAAATGAATAAGGGAAGGAAGCAGGTACCTACTGTAGGAAGAAGACAGGGAACCTCTCGATGGGAATTGAGGGATGCAAGCTGGGAGGCAGTGGGGATGATAATTGTGAGGGAGAGACTATTATATGTAAGGGAGGGGGGGGGAATTCATTAAAACATGGATAGAAACAGGGTCAAGAAGGATGGGGGTTTGTCAATGATAAGGATCATTCTAGCTTCCAGGGTGAGACATTGTACAAGCACACTTTGTATGTTCACATTATACATAATTACTGGGAATTATATTTTGAGAGGCACTCTGTGGCCTTCAATCCATCTGGAAGTTGTAACTGCACAATGAGAAAGAAAATGACCACAAGAACATAAGGGTCAGGCAGAGTAAGTGCCTCAATCTGTGAGGGATGTAATTGCAAAGCTTAGTGATGCAAGGTGCATTAAGGGTGACAAGAATACACACAGACCCATTAACTGCATAGAACACACATCCATGGGCTCCCAATCCCTGGCAACCCTTATCCAATGTGTCATACATCTCTCAAACCCAAACATTACTGGCCATTCCATGCAGGAGCAAAACCTTTGCACGCTGGGGCCGCTGATGTCTGTGTGTTTGGATATAGGTACCTAGCCCCTTCCAAATTCTGTGTGCACATTCCCTGCATATAGTCCAGCAGTTCCTCAGCAGTCAGGCATTGCTGCATGGAACATAAAGAATATAAACTGATATCTGACCTCAAAGTGCAAAAGTTACAGTAGGAGCTGCATAGAGCTATGACTAAACATATTAAGTGGTACTCTGAGCATCTTTTGATAAATGTCAGACTTGATTTTCAGTGTGATGTCATCTGTCTAACAAACATGGCTTCTTTCCCTCCCACTACATGAAAATCCAGTTCAAAGTTGGTCTGAAGGGAACAGGTTTTACATTGGAGCTGATTGGCTTTGAGGTTTGAATGGGCTACACAGGCTGTGTTTGTGTCTAACGGGACCAGAATCCTGAGTGTATCCGTTGTCACACCTTACTGAGCTATTGTGCTGAAAATCATGCCTTGTTATTCCTGGAGTTGTCACAGAAGTCCCTTCAAGGTGCAAAAACTCAAAATAGTTCAGTAAACAGTTGCTCACAAAGGAAGTTCAGAATTGCATTGAAGTAAAGCTCTTTCAAGTTGCCTGAAGAAGCAGTATTTCTGAGGTTGAGAAGTTTATAGAATACAAAGTGGTACGAAGAAACTGAGAGAATATCAAGGCAATATGGAAAAATAAATAAAAGCCAAAAGCTTCCATAGGTACATAAAAAGGAAACATTGCCTAAAACACTTGTGGGCCATTGAATGCAGAGTCAGGAGAATGTGGAGGCTCAAGGGGCTGAATGGATTACTCCTGCGTACAGAAATTGCAGAAATGGTAAATGACACTTTGTGTACGTCTTCATTGACCAAGGTGCAAGAAATGCAAGAGTTCATTAGGATGGTGTCCTTGGTGCAATCATCTTCAGCTACTTCATCAATGATCTTCCCTCCTTCATAAAGTCAGAAATGAGAATGTTCACCAATGATTGCACAATTTTCAGCGCCATTCATGATACCTCAGGCACTGAAGCAGTCCATGTTCAAATGCAACAATATCTGGACAATATCCAGGCTTAGGCTGACTGGTGGCAAGTAAAATTTGTGCTATGCAAATTTCAAGCAATGACCACATCCAATAAGAGACAATCTAACCACCACCCCTTTACAGTCAATGGTGTTACCATTATGGAACACCCCACTGTCAACATTTTTTGGGTTACTGTTTGAACTGCCAATGGTTGAAGGTTGCACAAAATGGCTGACTGTGCTTTTAGCTAACGTGACTGAAGAGAATTATTAATTGAATGCAACAGTTTCCACAGTAAGAATCGTGCCCTTCATGCACACGGCAACCAGATATGATAAGGAAGTTCCTCACAGAAATCTTAGTGGGATATAGTGAAAGAATGTATATTTCAAATGGGCGGCACGGTGGCACAGTGGTTAGCACTGCTGCCTCACAGCACTAGAGACCTGGGTTCATTTCCCGCCTCAGGTGACTGTCTGTGTGGAGTTTACACATTCTCCCCGTGTCTGGGTACTCTGGTTTCCTCCCACAGTCCAAAAATGTGCAGGTCAGGTGAATTGGCCATGCTAAATTGCCTGTAGTGTTAGGTGAAGGGGTAAATGTAGTGGAATGGGTCTGGGTAGGTTGTGCTTCGACGGGTCGGTGTGGACTTGTTGAGCTGAAGGGCCTGTTTCCACACTGTATCTAATCTAATCTAAACATTTCTGATGAGGAAATTTCAGTTGGGATTTCTTTAGCAAGCAAATTTAAAACATGTCACTTACTATGGACAGTAGGGGAGGAACTACACTATAATGAATTAAGACCAGTTGGGTAAATATACGTAAAGTAATTGTAAGTCTATATACACTTTTGTACATTAAAAGCAGTAGCTTTAGCTTTAGTGTATTAAACATTTGGGAATTTAATTAGATTCCTGTAGGCAGTCAGCTCTAAGCAGAGAGACAGTCTTAATATGGAGTACCCTTGAAAAACCGAGATAAGTGCCTGGCCCCAACTAGTCCAAAGCTTGTTATTTAGTAAAGTGCAGAAGGGAAAGTTTGATCCCAGCATTAATCAAAGACCTTTTAGGTAATTACCATTACATATTACACATGGAAGTATACTGAAATTGTAAGTACAACTAACAAAGTAACACTAAGGAATGCAGCTGAATACCTTGAGACAATTGGCTGTAGATAGTAGAGACAAGCCCTGTTTTGCCAATGGCGGGGAGTCGCGGGGGGGAGGGGGGGGGGGGGGGGGGGGGGGGGTGGGGAGTCAAAAGACAAATGGTGCAAACACCAATGCCTGGATTACCAAAAACAAATGGTATAAAGAGATAACCTTGTGACAGGGCATCAAGAAACAGATAGCATTTTGAGGGGGCAATTGCATTACTTAGTTATTATAACCTCAGGAAAATAATCACAGTTCCTCAAGGTAACAAACAGCATGTACTCAGAATGATGCAGCTAGCAAATGTTTGGAAAGGGGCATATCGTGAGAAAAGATGTGGCAAGCGCTGATGGCAATGTTGCGTGTAAGCTTTGTAATGTGGAATGTGTAAATGCCCTGTATTTTATTTGGAGAATTCGAGTATCTTGGAGTCTATCTCCAGAGGCTACTCCCACATTATGTTGGTAAGAAGCTCCAAACAAAGATCAATTTGTGCTACTGAACATAGCACTGAACACATCTTTTCAAAATCCCTCTCCACTATTGACCAGAAATGCAACTGGACTCACCAAATAAACAAGAATAGGTCAAAGGTGAGGAATAACGTGACGAGTAACTCACCTCGTGACTCTCCAAAGTCTGTCCACCACCTACAGGTCCCAAGTTAGGAGTGTGATGGAATACTCCCCATTTGCCTGCATGGGAGCAGCTCCAATAACACTGAAGAAGCTTAACACCACCCAGGGCAAAGTGGCATGCTTGAGTGTCACCACATCCACTCCCTCCACCAATAATGCTCAGTAGCAGCTGTGTGTACTATCCATATGATGCACAGGTAAAGTTGAACAAAGATCCTTCGACAAAACCTTCTAAACTCAGGATCACTTCCATCTAGAAGGACAGGACAGCAGATACAGGACAACAGATACATGGGAACATTACCATCTGCAAGCCCCCCTCCAAGCCACTCAATATCCTGATTTGGAAATATATTATTTTTCCTTCACTGTTACTGGGTATACATCCTGGAATTCCCTCCCTAACAGCATTGTGGATCAACCTATAGCACATGGACTGCAACGGCTCAGGAAGGCAGCTCATCACCACCTTCTCAAGAGCAACAAGGGACAGGCAATAATTGCTGGCCTAGCCAGCAGCCCCCCATGAGTGAAATTAGTGTTCGCAAGAATATTGTACTGGAGGAATGGTTGTCATTTCAGAGTGTTGAAGGAGGCGGTGGATGTAGATGCATTGGTGATTACCTTCCAAATTTCTACAGATTCCGGAATGATTCCTGTGTATTATAAGGTAACAAATGGCACCCCATTAATTATAAAGGGAGCAAGAGGGAAAAAAAGGGAACTATTGGCCTGTTAGCCAGATATCAGTAGTAGTGAAATGGTAAAATAATTTGCAAAGGATTAAAGTACATGGAATGAGAGGTAATATATTGGTATTGATTAATAATTAGCGAATAGAAAACAGAGTAGGACTTTTTTCTCATTGGTAGGCAGTCACTACAGGGGTGGGCATCAGTACTTGGGAGACAGAATGGCAAAAGATCAACCAAGTTGCCACTGTTATGGGAGAGAGATGATTTTGTGTTATCTGCCAAACAGCATTGGTCTTCAATTCACAAAGAAGGGGACTGGACTTAAGGGATTTTTATAGATTTAAGGAGTAAGGAAATTGTTATGGTGGGCCTTGTTGTTTAAAGGTAAATCTAGAATACTCAGGCTGAGTGGATTGCTTTATAGAGAACATTGGAAATTGAGATCAACTATGGTAGTAATAACTGAGCCAGCTAAAAAGCTGAGCATAATCTGGGACTTGTTCTTGCAATGCAATATATCAGCCAGAAGTGCGATGCATTGCAAAACTAGTTGTAAGACATCTCTTAATTGTGTTAATTGGTTAGATGGAAAGTATCTTTTTTTCCTATTTAGTGCATTAGTTGTTGATAAAATAATGTTTGATCTGTGCATATTTTAGTCTGTTTGCTACAGTAAAAATCATTTTTTTCCCTTTAAGTGATTTTATTCCTTCACAGGGAAATTCATCTCTTTAAAATAAGTCTCTAAGGAAATCATAACAATATTTAAAAGATCCTTCACACTTGCAAATCATCCAAGGGTCAATAAAAAAACAACCTGGTTTAAATATCTCTGCTATGCTCTAATGAGTTTTTTTTTCAAATAACAACAGCCCTTTCAGCTTTATGTGTTCAAATATTTGGATCATTGGACAGTTGAAGAAATCACAAGAACTGTGACACTTCACCAAACTTCCCCTGAACACGATTAGGACTTAGAATTTATACGTAAAAGATCATAGTGTCAGACAACTGATGCAGCATATTAGACAAACCCAGATGGTTGTTAAGTCTTTAATTACTTAGAATGGGAATGTAGGTTTCAGTAGATTAATATGTAAATCCCAGAATTTCTTTCAGGTCACAGCCACAAGATAACTGAAGGTTTTATCAGTGGATGTGATACAACAAAAAACCGTAATGACCTCCTCAAGAGACAGACACAGGATGTGACTAATAGGGTACTCTTCATCGTCCAGTACTTCCTAGGAGCAGAGAAACTACACCATGTTTTTCGCAGCCTGTAACACATTATCAGTGAGGATGAGCACATAGTCAAGATCTTCCTTACACCTCCACTCCTTGCCTTTAAACAACTGCCAAACCTTAAACACACCATTGTTTGCAGAAAACTACCCAGTCTTCAGGCCAACATTGACCACAACACTAAACAATCCTGTCATGGCAATGATGACAACCAGAGTGTCAACATGGATATTACCATTACACTTGGGGCACCACCCATCATGTGCAAGGCAGGTACTCATGTGACTTGGCCAACACCGCCTATCTCATACGCTGCAGGCAAGGATGCCCTGAGACATGCTATACAGAGGAACCTTGATTATCCGAATACCAATTATCTGAAAATTGGATTATCTGAAGGAGATCTTGAAGTCCTGACAGAAACATTACACCAAAGACGTGTGTCCAACACTGATTGTGTCTTTTGTTTACAGTGATTAAAGTGCTGCCGAGAACAGTCCTGGACTGATGGGAGTGCAAGCACCGTCTCTAAATGACTGACCTCACACCTGGAGTTCTACACAGGGGTGTATCCTAGACCTCTCCCCCCTCCCCAGATAATCTCTCTAACATTGTGCTGCACAGGGCAAAAGTGGAACCTGTCAAAAAGTTGTAGTAAAACAATGTGTGGGTGTGTGTGCGTGCTATTTGGAGACTCAACCCCCAAAAGGCAGTAGCAGCAGCAGCAGTCTTTTTGTTGGTGGCCAGTCTGGCTGCTTGGAGAGGGGGTGGGGGCGGTGTTGGGGGCAGTTTTGGGGACGGATGGGGGGGGCAGGTGGGGGCAGTGTTGGGGATGGATTGGGGCACAAACGGGTGGGGGGGGTGCAGGCAGGGGATGTGTTGGACGGGATTGGGGGAGGGCAAGGGCTCGCATGTGCTATGCTGCCTTATCTCCTGAACAGGGAGCAGACTTAATAGAAAACTCCCAAGACCCAAATTAACTGAATAATTCATTATCCGAACGAAATAGTGTCTGCCTATCTCATTAAGATAATCAAGGTTCCTCTGTATTGGGGAAACCATGCAAACTCTACAACAACGAATGAATGGACGCTGCACAACAATCACCAGGCAGGGATGTTCCCTCTCAGTGAGGGAACACTTCAGTCATCAAGGACATTCGGCCTTGAATCTTCAGGTGGCAAGGCAGACTTCAGGATATGCAATAATGCAGAGTCGTCGAGCACAGGCTGATAGCCAAGTTTGGGACCCATGAGGACAGCCTCAACAGGGATCTTGGGTTCATGTCATATGACAGGTGACCCCGCCACATTATGCACACTCACGCACAAACATGCTCACACACTCACATAAACCCTCTCTCTCATACACACATTTATGTGCACACGCTCTCACAAGCATATACTCCCTTTACACACACACACACACATGTCTATGGGGTGAATTTGCATTTGTAGATTTGTATTTGCAGATACATTCTAATTTGTTCAAAAAGCACAGAATCCGTTGGCAGTCAATCAATATGACATTTTAAAAATTCTTACTTTGGAAATAAAAACAGTCTGACTCCAGGTTGAGATACAGACAGACTCCAACTTCACACTTTTAATGCATTGTCACCTTTTTTTTATTCACCGATAAAACCTAAAGTTTTGCCGGGGCTGTGACTTGAAACAAATTCTGGGATTTACAAATCAAACAATGAAAACCTGCATCCCCATTCTAAGTGATTAAAGACTTAATAGAAATCTAGGATTTCTAATACATTGCACCAGTTGTATGTCACTTTGATCTTTTACTTATAAATTCTGTATGTACCTGCCCCACTAGCTACCTAACTCCGAAAGCTTGTACTTTCAAATAAATCTGTTGGACTATAACCTGGTGTTGTGTGATTTTTAACTTTGTTCACCCTACTCTAACACCAGCACCTCCACGTCTCCACAGCAAGAAATTGCAGAGTTAATAAACTGTAAGATTATGTACAGAGGAAAAGGAAGGCAACACAGATTTAGCATAATACTGTTTTATGCTTTCATCAGCTATTAAGTCTCATTAATTTTTTTAAAAATCCAAAGAAAATTCAAGAAAGTCATTTGTTGGATTGCCTGCCACAACTTGGATAAAGTAACAAAAAAGGTTGTATTTTGAATAATTTTAAAAATCTTAAGCCTTTAAGTAGAAATATTTTAATCATTAAAGAAATCCTTGAGAGAGTGGATCATCATGACTTGCATTAAAAATAGCAGGAATGGCTTGATACAGATGCTGGAATTTGAGCAGGGTACATTTTAAAATAATACTAAATTTTTTATACTTGCAATGTAATCTCCTAATTTTCCTATTTTTACAGGTTTAAGATTACATTTATATATTTATAGTACAGCTAAAAAAACACGCATTTTTGTCATAGCTTTTCATCTTGATTTCACAAGAAAATTAATTCAAGAAAAAAATACATTGAATGAGAGGAGTATGCTGATTAATTGGCATGTAGACTCTGATTTTTAGAGGTGTTGCCCTGAAGAAATCAGCAATTAATAGAATGTCACCTGGTTTGTTGCTAGCCATTCACTAGTTCATTTCATAGGGCAATGCCATAACTGAAGACAAATTGCCTGGGTTACAATTTGAAACAAAGTCTGGCAGTTAACTGCCAATCATCATTAATTGATGTCTTCTTCATGGTAGTGCTCCCACCAATCAGAATCCACTTGCCAACCAATCTGTACTCTCATGCAGTATAAATATAGTTATTTTTCTTGCTTGGACTTATATTCTTATGAATTGGCTTGATGAGTGCAAGATAAAAAGCTTTGAGAGAACGTTTGCTTTTTCAATAGTACTCAAGTGCAATACTATGAATTACTATCTAATGAGAATGTACACATCCTTGTCCAAAGAATAGTCATCAGACTCAAAGCATTAACTCTGTATCTATTTTCACAGATGCTGCCAGACCTAATTAGTTTCTCCAATAATTAGCGTTTTTATTTTAAATTTCCACAATTCACAGCATTCTGATTTTGCTATTGTCTTGTTTCATTGGAAACGTATTAGGATCATGCCAATGTAGAAAATCTCAATGAAAATATCAGATAAGTTCCAAAAGTATATCATTAACCGTACAGAAAAATCATGATTGTTTGTATTTAGCATAGCTATATCACTAATTTTCAGCTGAGCCAAATCTCAAAAATGTTTTATCCTGCATAAATATAAATAATTGGGGTTTCATATTTCCTTTGAAGATACTGACTGGGATGAATGCTGGAGTTCAATTTCAAAATAATAATCAGCCAGATTTAAACTTCAATGCAGTCAATATTTCTTCAGAACATTGTAAGATTACTGCTTTATATATTTCCTGTATAAAGTAGAAATTTGACTAAATTTGGATACATTTCTAAAATCTCCTTTATCTCAGGGTTACTTTTTTTTTAGAAATGTTTTAATCCTTTTACGCTTCATCTGATATTATCCTGAACTCCAGAAAGTGGTTTTGAAAGCATCAGCGGTACTTTAACTCCTCTCATTAGCCATTTGTTCCTCATTTTGAATGGTGTATTTATCCCTTAAATGACTGTCTGTTTGTTACAAATCATGCACGAATTATGGACACACAAAACAGCAGCAGAAGTAGAGCATTTGGCCCTCAAGCTTGCTTTGCCGTTTAATAAGCCTACGGCTGATCTGTTTTTGTTTTTCACAAACTTTAATTTATAGCCATCGCTTGTCCAGTGTCATATATTTTAATGGGTTTTGCCTCTATTAAAGAGAAGTAATGTGAGATCCAATGCTAAAATCATTCTGATGATGTGGGTGTACCAAATTTGTGCACTTTCCACCTTGATATGAATTTCATAAATCTTAATCCCATTTCCAAAAATTGAGGGAATCCAATTTTACATCTTTACATTTTAAAGAAAAAAATCAATCTGAAATACAGCTGTCATCAGCTAAAAGGAAATGCATTTTTCTTTTTTTAAATTTGTGCATAATTATGCACTGAATCAGAAAAGAAAATGACTTCCAACCCTGTTTTTAGTTTAAACTGCTGCATTATTCAAGTGTGATATGCAACATGAGGCTAATCTGCAAGGCATTCAATCACATTCAAAGAGTGACCTCAAACATTTTGGATGCTTGATATAAATCAATGAACTCTACAGGGTTCACCTCTTGTGTAATTTAAAATGCCTTTTCATTTAGCAACCAAAGCGTTCACGTCTCTGGAGCAATATCAAAATCAGACAAGCCATATGTGCCATCCAAGCAAATCTATTATAGCAAGCTGATCAAATGTGATTGAACTCCAGGAGGGTGCTTGTGATGCATTTGTTTGGAAGTTTTTTTTAGATAAATCCTTCCAAAATAATTTCAAATAGGGCATAGAAACACATGAACCCATCTTACAGATACACAAGTACATAATCCTGTAACTGTAGAAGTGGAAGTTACGACCTATGAATGTACAGTCACATAATATCACCAAATTCTAATGTGAAACCCCATATTAAACATGTAATATCTTTCTTAAATAAATAGACTCTGAATAATTTGTTCCCACATATTCTACATTTGTCAATATCTAGCTTCTTCTTTGATGCATAATATATAATAATGTTTGTATTTCACATATGGCAGAAAACAATCATTTGTACCGTGCTCATCAACTCTGTATTCAGAATTACCTGGAGTGAACACAGTAGCATACTGAATAAAGATACAAAAATCTTATGCCTTTACAGAACCAAGAAGAGACTACATCTTTTAATAAAAAAAAGAACCAACTCAAAGACATTACAAGAATGTGCATTATCTCCTTCATCATGAAACCCACAAAACAATGTTCGGGCATAATTAACAAGCCCAACCTTAAACTTGCTATTCAAATTTGCACTGACCTGACATAAATCAACAAGATGGTAGTGAAAGAAAATCACTCTATGTCCACTGTGGCTGGGAGTCTAGCGAAACTAACCAAATGAGAGACTTCATAAAACTCTATGCAAATAGCAGATTCTTCTAAGTGCCATTAAGCAAGCAATCGAGATTACACATGACACTCCTATTTAGAATTTTTTTAGATTGCCTTTTGGAATTGCATTTGCCCGAGAGATTTTTCAAAAACCATGTCAAGGTGTTCACAGAGTCATATGATTGAAGAGCGGGAAATATTGAAACATTTCAACAAGGGAACACGCACTTCATGATAAGTGCGAATTCTTCAAAGAATCCATTCATTTTTAGGATACATTGTTAACAGTGAAGACATGGTGGTTGATCTTCAAACGACTGAAGCCATCCCTATTCAAAAGTCAGTCCAGGATCTTAAACGATTCTTGCGTACAGGGAATCATTTGCAAAATATTTGCCTAACTTAACAACCATTCTAAAACCCTTGGGGTAGCAGCTCAAGAAGATGCAAATATTGTGTTAGAATCTTCATCAAAAAAACATTACTGATCTGAGAGCACAAGTTCAAGAACTACTAATTAATTTAAATTTAAAAATTTGAAATAGACTTATATAATACTCATCTGATTAATTAAAAACATTCAGGGAAGGAAATCCTCAACTCCCCTGGTTTTTGTTGATTCCAGACTTGAGAGGCAACGTTGTTGACTCTTGACTGCCTCAGAAATGTCTGAGCAAGCGATTAATTGTTACAAACACTTACAAAAAAGAATAAAACCTATATGCAAGAAATGACAATACTTATTTGACCTTACAAACTCCACCTTTCTAACATTTTTGGGTGTTTCGGAAGACCAGCCTCACAGACCAGTCAAACAATAGGCATATTCAATCGAATGTTGCCTGGTTCGGAGTTAGCTAAGGATGTGTTAGCGACGGACCTGGTGGTGATAACTCAGTTGTTACTTGCCTATATCTGGATGGTGCAGTGATCTTTAGGTCATCTTTAGGAGCATTCAAAATACTAATTTCTTGATTAGGTTAGAATCAATACTTCGTACAATATTTAGTTTGGTCAATGAACACTTTCCAACGTTAACATTTAAAATACTTGTGCTTCTTTTCAAAAAATTTCGTCACTTCACTCTTCGTAAACTAATTTACATTTAAAATTACATCTGCGATTACGATTTCAATTCATTCAGATCCTTATTTTTAGAACCTTCTCACTACTGATTAACTGACTAAATTGACTGGCATATATTCATGAACAAAGGTATGACATTTGAAATTCACCAGTTCTCTGACATCATCTCTGGGTCTAGGGAGGACCAGAAAATTACCATGGCCTCTGAAATTTCCATTCTCACTTCCCTCAGTATACTTGAGCACATTTCATCTCATCCTGGTGTTTTTAAACTTGTTTAAGAGCCCTTTTTTAAAATGTGTATCTCTAAAATCTACAGGCTGCAAGGAGAAAGAACTGTGAAATTATCCCTGTTTGTTTTTCTTAAAATTTTCACAGAATTCAATACCTATTGCGAACTTTTTGTGCCAATGGATTCCCTGCAATGTGCAGACAATCATGAATCAAAGAGTCATTTACAAGTGAAGCTGATTGGATCCTAGTTAACTAAACAGGCTGGAACTAGAAACAAGTTGCAGAGACATAAATAGAAAAAAGACAGAAAGTGTGCTGCTGTTCTCCATAGTAAAAAGGTATTTAAACTTGAAGAAAACAAATGACCTTTTCTGCTACAGTTGTTTGTGAGCTATGATGCTTGAATTGATAGATAGATCAGAAACATTTCAACATGAATCGGTTGCTCTGTCCTTATAAATTAGTGAAAACATCTTGACAAAGGCAACTGGTAGCTAAAGTAGGAATCAGGAAATAAACACCATTGAACTGACTTTCCAGTTGTTTCTACCTCTACTAACAATTAATCTTCCTCTGTGTGTGTGTGTGAGGGAAAGGGAGGTTTTATAAGGAGGTTTACACTATAGTTACTTGTGTTAGATGCCAATGATTTATAAGGGTTTTACTTACTGTTATGAAGATGAGGGTGTATTGTACCTTTAAAGGAGTTAAAAGTTAGCAATGAGAGCACCAAATGTTTTCAATAAGATACAATTTAAGGTACTCCAGCTACTGGGGTAGCTGGACTAGCTAGGGTAACTGGATGCCAGGAAACAGCAAAACAGATTTGAATTAGGCCAATCCGTTTAAATTATACCCCAACAAATACCAAACTCCAATCCAGTTTGAATCTAGTATATTGACAATCTTAAAAGCATCTTTAAATGGTTTTTTTGGGGGGAAATAAGAACAGGGAAAATTGAACAATTGAGAGGAGAACTGCCAAGCCACCAGCATGTAAGCAGACTGCCCAAAATATAGCTCTCTTAAAGGCACTTTTATTGATCAGTAACCTGTGAGGCAGGATCCCAAAGAAGAAGAAGACAGGAATACAATGAAGAATAGAAAGCTGCCTGGTTTTCAGATAAAAAGTTTTGTTTGTAAATCTTAATTGGGAGTTTTATCGGAATAGTATTGTGGAAGGGGAAAGTAAAAGATAGGTTAGAGGAAGGAGTTGTAAATAGTTGTTAGTTAATTATTCTCTGTTATACTTTAAGAAATAAAGTTGTTCATTTTTACTTAGCCTTTCAAATTTTCACAGATCAGCAAATGGAATAAATCTTCTCTCTGTTGCAGCTTTAAATTAAGGAATGTTTACCCCATGTCATAACACTTACACATCTTACAGAATTACTTACTATAAATAATAATTCAGATTTTGTACAGAATCCTGATCCTTACTTTCCATCTGAAAGTCAGATAAATTGGGGCACACTGCATATTTTTTAAAATATTTGAACATTTGGTACACATACAAATATAGTTGGGCCCAAATTACAGCACTACCAAGTGGATCATAATATTTGGAGGTATAAACAGCTTATCCAAAAATATTCACCCACTGATACTCAACCCACTTCATTCCCAAGTACCAGGTCTATCTGTGCCTTCTTCCTTAATGGATTAAATACATGAAGCTATGGAAAATTCTCCTCTAATAACTATGGTCCATCTCTATCTTTTAAACTACAACATTGCTGGTCTATATTTAGATAATTGAAGTTCCCCATTATAACTGATATGTAACAATTGTACTTCTCTGTAAGCTCTTTGTAACTTTGTTCCTCTACATTTTCCTCATAAGTGGCATTCCTTGGATTACACTGATCAATGCATTTTTATATTGTTTTCTTCTTAGGTCTGGCCAAAAGGATTCTGTCATTGACCTATTTGGGACATTCTCCCTCTTCAGCAGTGTAATATTCTCTTGATTAATGATGCCACCTTCTTCCTTTCTGATCTTCCTTGAACACCATGTACTTGGTAGCAAATAATACACAACATTTTAGGCCAAGCCATTGTTATAGCCATAACTTCATATTTCTACATAGCAATAAGCAAATGCAATTCACCAATCTTAATTACCACACTTGTCATATTCACATTCATGCATATTAACCCCAAGTTTGACTTATCACTTTCTTTCTTACTTTGAAACCACCAAGAACTTATTTGTTCTTTGTCTGGTCCTATCTGTCTTTCTCAATATCCTGTACACCTTGTTATTCCTCACTGATAATTTCCTGCTGGTTCCCAAAAATCTGCCAAGTTGGTTTAACCCCTTCTCAATAGCACCAGTAAATTACCTCTAAGGAAATGAGTCTTGGCTCTATTTCAGGCCAACAATTTTTAAAATTCATTTCTGGGATGTGGGCATGACTGTCTGGGGAAGTATTTGTTGTCCATTCCTAATTTCCCTCGGTAAGATCTTGGTGAGATTCCTTCTTACACCGCTACTGTCCACGAGTTGGCAAGAGATCCACAATGACATTATGGAGAATGTTCAAGGATATTAACCCAATGGCACTGTAGAATTGGGGATATATTTCCAAAGCAAGATGGCGATTGCTTAGAGGAGAATTTGCAGATGGTGGTCTTCCCATGTATCTACTTTTGTCCTTCTAGATGGAAGCTGGTGTCAGTCTGGAAGATTATGTCTAAGAAGCCAAAGTGAACTTCTGCAGTAGTCTTCTAAATAGCATACACTGATGTGACTGAGCATTGATAGTACAGAGAGTGAATGTTTGTGGATATAGTGCCAACCAATCAAGCAGTTTTTACCGGGGTGTGTATTAAGTTTCTTGAGTATTATTAGAGTTGCATTTATCCAACCAAGTTGTGAGTGTTTCACCAAAAACCTGATTTGTGCCTTATAAGTGGACAGGTTCTAGGAAGTCAAGTGATGACTTACTTGTGTCAGGATTTCCAGCTTCTGACACGCTGTATAGCTACTGTATTTCTCAAACTCATCCTATTCAGTTACTGGTCAATAGTAATGGCCAGGATGCTGAGAGTTAGGGACTCAATAATGGGAATACCATCAAATGCAGTGATTGGATTCTCTTTTTCTTTGTCATTGCTTGGCACAAATGTTCTTGCTACTTACCAGGCAAAATTTGATACTGTCAAATACAGGTCTAACTGTATTTGAACATGGACAGTGTGAATGGTGGCAATCATTGTGTAATCATCCGTCAACATCCCTAATATTAATATGATGATGGAGGCAACGTGATTGATGATGCAGCTAAAGATGGTTGGTCCTAGGACATAATACTAAGGAACCCCTACAGTGATGTATTGGACATGAGATGCCAAACCTTCACCAACCATGGTCATCTTCCTTTGTATCCAACCAATTTTAAGTTTTCTCTCTAATTTCTATTGACTCCAGTTTTGCTATGGCTCCTTGTTGCTGCATTTGGTCAAATGCAGTGCTGATGAAATTAAGCTGTTTTTTCCATGTTTGAACCAAGACTGTAATGAGATCAGGAACTGATTGGTGAAACCCAAATACAGTGTCAGTGGGCACATTATTGCTAGGTAGCACTACTAATGATACATTCCATCACTTTATTGATGATCGAGAGTAAACTGATAGAGTGGTAATTGGCTGGATTGGATTTGTCTTGCTTTGTGTTTACAGGACACACATAACAATTTTCCACATTGTTGGATAGATGGCAATGTTACAGATGTACTGGAGCAACTTTAGGGAAGGCAGTGGCCTCATGGTATTATCTGTTAATCCAGAGACTCAGGTAATGTTCAACTGGGTTCAAATCTCACCATGGCAGGTGATGAAATTTGAATTCAATAAAAATTGGAATTAAGAGTCTAATGATGACAAAGCCATCAGGAAAAACCCATCTGTTCACCAATGTTGTTTAGGGAGGGAAACTGCCATTCTTGTCTGGACTACATGCGATTCCAGACCCACAAAAATATGTTTGACTCTTAACTGTCCTCTAGGCAATAAATGCCAGCCTAGCCAGCAATGGCCCTCATTCTGTGATTTTTTTTTAAATGGCTCAAGCTGTGATAAATTCTGCACCAAAGGTTTTCATTATTGTTACCATAATGTTGTCAGGGTGCATAGCCTTTACAATATCCAATGCTTCAAAACATTTCTTCATATCATGCAGAATGAATTGAATTGGCTGATGACATCTGAGATGCTGGGGACTTCTGGAAGAGGCTTAGATGTATCAATCACATAGAACTTGTTGACGATTGCTTTAAGAGGTTTATTCTGGCCTGGTGTTTTTTTATGAAGAGAGATTGAGACAAAGGTACTGAGCAATCTCTTGCAAGCCAATAAACCAAACAGTTTCTGAGGCCTTTTTTTAAAAGTTGGAACAATAGAATCAGCATGAATGGGTAGAGTTAGGCTTCCACAGAGCCAGGGCTTTAGTTTAGTTTTCAGTCATTGTTGGGGTTTTGAACTTGCCATACATCTCTCCCATCTACAGTAAAATGCTTGAGTTTTCTCTCTCTCTCTTTCTCTCTCTCCACCAGAGTTTTCTCATGGTGTCCTTTCCTCCTGGACTGGAGAAACAATGCATGTGACACAATCTGTTGTACTGAATTTGCCTTTACCAAGGATGTGTTTATGGATGTTATTTTATTGGAACAGTTGCTGTTAAGTTTCCCAATAGAGTTAAAATTATACTCTCCCTTCTCTCTTTTGTTTGTGTTTTAAATAGATGTAAGATTAAAATGTGATTTGCTTAATGTTAGGTGGTATGACTAATCGAGTTACATCTAGGACAAAACATCTTACCAATTTGCCTTTAAATAAGACAAAAGTTAGGATCTATGCTATCTATGCTATGCTGAAGTGAATTTGCTTTGGTCCATAACAGAAGATTGTTATAAATGCTTTAGTCTTTTGCACAAAATGTGCTGGACTCACTCACCATTGAGTGAATTAGTTGATCTAAAACAATCTCATTTCCCCATGAATAGGCATCAAAATCCAGGAATCTGAACTTTCTGCACCATCTTTCCAGAAAACAAAACATTTATTTGTTTTATATGTTGCGGCTGAACAGGATATTGGTGAGGCCACCTTTAGAATACTGTGTTCACTTCTGGTTGCCCTTTTATAGCAAGGATGTTGTTAAACTTGAGGAGGTGCAGAAAATTATGTTGCTGGGATTGGAAGGTTTGAGTTATAGGGAGAGGCTGAATAGGCTGGAGCATTTCTCCCTGGAGCAATGAAGTTGAGAGGTGACCTTATAGAGGTTGTTGGATGATGAAGTGAATGGGTAGGGTAAATAGCCAAGACCTTTTTGCCAGGATGGGGATGTCCAATACTAGAGGGCATAGATTTAGGGTGATAGGGGAAATATTTCAGAAGGACCTGAGGGGTGACTTTTCCACACAGAGGGTCCTGTGTATATGGAATGAGCTGCCAGAGAAGTGGTGGAAGCAAGAACAATTACAACATTTAAAAGGCATCTGGCTGGGTATATGAATAGCAAGGGTTTAAGAGGGATATGGGTGAAATGCTGACAAAAAGGACTAGGTTAGATTGGGATGTTTAGTTGGCGTGGAGTCAGACCAAAAGGTCTGTTGCTATGCTATATGACTCTATGGCTCTATACTCATCTGTGTGCTGCACGAGTACTAACTTGGAAATTATTCACTTTGAGATCCTGCTTGCTAATTTCCTACCTTGCTCTCTAAATTTTGACTGCAGGACCACATACTTTTTTCTGTCGTTTTTACCAAGGTGGACCACAACTGTTGGCTATTTGGCATCCATATTTCAATTGTTGTACAGCTTTTCAGAGATATTTTTGATGCTAGTGCTAGGGAGGTAGCATGCCTTCCTGGAATTACATCTGTAGCTGTATAAACGCTTGTCTCTTCTCCTATTAAATCTCATATTACGATTCATCTTCCAGGCTTTTTTGTGTTCCTCTTTATGTTTCAGCCAGCCATGGTGCTGCGGACTTGGCATTGGCTGCACTGCTAAAATGATTCATCAGTTTCAACAGAATTCTGAACTGAATACTAAATCCTGAAACTAGATGGAGAGTGGAGATACACAAAGAGGAATGGCTGCATTACTTGCCTATTTATTCTTAACTGCTTGGTGGCCACTCATTTGTCTTCTGACTGCATATTCTCCAGCTATGGTGACACCACATCTATAAACATACCACCTTTAAAGATCTGCACCTTGTCTCTTTGATTAACCTTTTGGTCATCTAGTTTAACATCCTCTAATGTGGCTTGTTCACAAATTGTATGTGCTAAGGCTTCCTTAGGGGAAACCTTAGGGGACCTATACCATTAAAGTACAATATATTTATAGGTTCTATTATGCTACTACCTGACAAAGTGACATTCCAGACAGAATCTGACTTGATAGATCATGTTTTTAAAATCATTTTATATGATAGTCTTTCACTGGTACATAAATATGCAATGCTGCAGATTTGGTTTCAACAATAAATCTATTTTGTTTATTACACAAATAAACACAAAATAGATTAAACCAAGTAATTTACATATAACATAATTTGAAAGGTTTCACAACAGATGGCAAATACAAAGCAATCTATTCCAAAACCATAATTTTATGATACTCAAATGCCAGATGGGAGAGTGGTACTTTTCTATCGTATCTATAGGACTAACTATTCCTTTCGATTGTTGGTTAGAGGCTTCGATGGCTTCTTCTTTGACTGTTCACAAAACTGGGTTTATACTTTCTTAGCTTCAATTAACACTGTTCTGGGTTCTTGACAAAACACTAATGATATGGAATTTTCAAACTAAAATCCTTATGCTAAGGTAACATATTTCCTGTCTGATCAGAACTAAGTCATAGAGTCATACAACATGGAAACAGACGCTTTGATCCAATCAGTCCACACTGACAATAATTCCAAACTAAACTAGTCCTACCTGCCTGCATTTGGTCTAAATCCCTCCAAACATTTCTTATTCACATACTTATCTAAATGTCTTTTAAACATTGTAACTCTACCCATGTTCATCACTACCTCTGGAAATACATTCCGCACATGAACTAAATAAATTGTACCTCATATCTTTTTTAAGACTTTCTCTTCTCACCTTAAAAATATGCTCCCTAGTCTTGAAATCCTCTACCCTAGGGAAAAGACACCTGCCATAAGATCATGTCTCAACTTCCTAAGCTCCAGTGAAAAATGTCCCAGCCTATCCAGTCTCTCCTTATAACCCAAACCCTTCAGTCTCCAGTCTATCATTTGCCAGGTTTTCTGAAAACTGAAACAAAAGCTTTACAATTAAAGTTCTTGAATTTCCGAAATCAAAAGCAAGCTAATGCCTTTCACCATTTACTCTCTTGATGATAGAACTTGCACATTACAAACAATCTGACATTATTATCCAAAGGCTCCTAGTCAGCTGTTGTCTTGATATATACAAGTCTGACATCACAGCTCCAGAACAACTGAACGGTTAATTATTGATCCCACCCTCCCCCAGCCCCCACATAGTACCTTTCCAAAATCTGCAAAGTTTTTCTTCACTTGAGGAATTTAAAAGACACTGATTATCTTTTACTTTTCATTCAAATTTCTAGACAGCAACATAAATGAATATGTTAATATAAAAGCTAAAAAATAATAAATACTTTTCTGAAAATTAAATCTTTATTTATAATATTTGAGCCATTTACAATGTATGAAATGAACATTGCTTTTCAGTCAGTGATGCTGTTTAGCTGTAATTATGAAATCAATATACTGTTAAAAACTCAGTTCTATCTCAGTCAACAAGGTATGACTTTTATAAGGTTTTTATAATGAATAACAATGTAAATGTGCAAGTTTGCATTAATTCATTGACTGCTCAGAGATTGTACTCTCAAGGCTCAAACCCCAAATCCAAAATTACTGTAAACTCTGACATAGGTGTTGTTATTATTAAGAATCTGGGCCAATCTGTATGAAAGTCACCATGGAATCTGTTAAAAATATTTGCATTTATGAAACTAGTGACATAGCTCTCATGACAGCTTTGGTTGTACAGTACCATTTGCACCAGATGAGCCCCAACAGCACTCAAGAAGCTGATCACCATTCAACACAAAGCAGCTCATTTTATTGTCACCACATCCACAAGCATCCACTCCCTCCACCACCAATGCTCAGTAACAGCAGTATGTACTATTTACAAGATGCACTGCAGAAATTAATCAAAGATCCTCAGCTAGCACCTTCCAACCCACAATCACTTCCATCCAGAAGGACTAGGGCAACCAATACATGGGAACACCACCACTTGCAAATTCTCCTCCAAACCACTTACCATTCTGACTTGGAAATATATCATTATTCCTTCACTCTTGGTGGGTCAAAATTCTTGAATTCCCTCCTGAACAGCATTGTGGGTCAATCCACAGCAGGTGAACTTCAGTGGTTCAAGAAGGCAGCTCACCACCACCTTCTCAAGAACAACCAGGGATGGGCAATAAATGCTGGCCAGCCACTGATGCCCACATGTCATGAATGAATAAAAAAAATTGCAAAAGAAGCAGAACCAAGTGAAAGCATAAAACCAAAACATTTTAGAAAACTCCTTAAATGAACCCAGTCAAAGCAGCTGAAGTATTTCAGCTATATTAATGCCTAAGCCTTAAGGTTCACAGACTACACAAAAATCAAGGCAAATTCCCATCCAATTGCTTACTTGGAAGCCTGTATTGATAGAGTTGGCAATGCCTGATTTGTTGCAAAATAAGATTATATTTTGGCAGAATGTTACGCATGCCCCCTATACATTAACAGCACAGAGGTGGAAAGAGTGGAAAGTGTCAAGATCCTCGGAGTGATCATCCACAAAAAGTTTTCTTGAACTCTTCATGTGTTCGCACTGGTTACAAAGGCCCAACAATGTTTCTTCTTCCTCAGGCAGCTGAGGAAATTTAGCATAATGGCAAATACGCTTGCCAGCTTTTATAGGTGCGCCATCAGAGCATTCTGTCTGGATGTATCACTACCTGGTATGGCAACTGTACCATTCAAGATTGGAGACAGTTACAGAGAGTGGCGAACTCAGCCCGGACAATCACAAAGGCCAACTTCCCATCTGTAGAGTCCATCTACCAGGCCCGCTGTCAAGGAAAGGCCACCAGCATTCTTAAAGATCCATCCCATCCTGGCAATGTTTTTCTACAACCTGTATCATCGAGGAAAAGGTACAGAAGCCTGAACACATGCACCAGCCGGTTTTGCAACAGTTTCAACCCTACTGTTGTTTGAATACTGAATGGACTCACAATCTCTTAATTTTCATCTGTACCTGTGTTTTTGTTTTTGCTGCTGTTTACCTATTAGTTCCTATTTATACTACTTAACGATATGATCTGCCTGTATTGCTCGCAAAACAAAGCTTTTCATTGTGCCTCAGTACATGTGACAATAAATTCAATTCAATTCAATTCAATTCCATACTAAATTATGCTGGCAAGTTCCATTATAACACAGCAATCTAAGGAGATATTGATCTTTCAAATCTGCCATGTAAACCAAGAAATGTCCCCATCCATTGTACTGAGACTAATAATTAAATGATAACTGGTGTTCTTAACTGTGGAATTCCCTCCCTAAAACAGCTCCACCTCCTTTATATATATGCACAAAACACACTTTTTAACTAAGGATTCATATGACCTTCTTTGCCACAGTATCCAAATGTTTAATTACTCTACTTGGTGCCTCAACATTTTTGTCTGTGTTAAAGGCACCACACAGATGTGTACTAGTACTGTTAGCTGACCACAGATGGAAATAATGGTGCAGTATAGGCTTATATGTTCTAGCCTTAATTGGCTAAAGGCCCAATGCATGAGCAATTTAAAAGCACAATAACCAGCAGACAAAATGCACCAAGGATACATTTGATCTACAAGGTATATCTAGAGGCTTATATTTAACCTTATGTTAAAATTCTGTTGTGTGCATAGCTAGAAGCAGCACATGCATATTTTGACTATATATATAAATATATATGTAATGGTGTTTTGAACAGGCCTGGCATGAAATGAACAGACACTTCAAAAAAATCTATATACCTTTCTTATCAGTGAAGCAGAGACACTGGGTGTTTTTATTGCAATTTCACTGTTAATTTTAAAATTGATCGATTTAGTTGCTTTTATGAACTGATTTTAAATGTTTATCATTCATCTAATATTTCAGAGTATTCCTGCTTTCAATAAGACATTTTATGAATCATCTAAATCCTTCTTCAATGTACTGCATTACCTTCAGTTTGATTTCCTGCTCCCAGCAACCAACCAGCACCAGCACAGTTGTTGCTTTCAACTAACTCTGTGTTAGAGCACAGTGCCCTCTCTTGGCCATTTAACTTTCCATCCTTTTCCACAAACATATGAATTGACATTGAAAGTAAGAGTTGCTGAATCTGCACTCTTTCGTCATAATTCACATCTATTCTATTTAACATTTAAATTATAATGTGACATAGCTCATGTTTCTTGATTACGTGGAAATGCAGATACTTGATTTTATACAACTTCATCAACTAATATCGTCAACAGCTATTTCTGAACTTATAAATGTTAAACAATGGGATGCTTAAATGGAGAAGACCTATCTTACTTTTAATTAAAGGGACTGCAAAATTATCACAGTAAATCATATGAGAAATATTTTATATGATACATCTCATGAAGTTGCTACACTAAACAACTCTGAATTATTTTGCATACCAATGGATATCTAGCGTTCTTCTCAAAACAAAGTTCTCCTATCTCTCTTATGCACAATAATCCTGATACTATATTAGTGTTATGAGACGGGATTTCTGTTTCACGGGTTACTGATTGAAAAAGGTACTGTTTAAGAGAGCTATTTTTCAGGCAGTCTACTTACATGCTGGGGATTGGCAGTTCTCCTCCTAACTGTTCAATTTTTCTGCGGTCTTACACCCCAGAGCATCAGATTGTCAATAAGATTGTCAATAAGTTCAATTCAAATTTGATTGGAATTTGGTATTTGTCAGGGTATAATTTAAACTGATTGGCCTAATTCGAATCAGTTTTTTTTGTCGATTCTAGGATACTCCAGGAGCACATGTTATATTGTGTCTTATTGAGAACACTTGGTGCTGTCATTGCTAGCTTTTAACTCTATTAAAAGGTATAGTTCACCCACATCTTCAAAAAACCTCTGCCTTAAGAAAAAAATGAACCATCTTTTTGTAATGAAAAGATGGCTTAATTTTTTTCTCTACTTTTTAAACACCTTACCCTAACATACAGATAACTTAAATACAAGTTCACCTTAACTTCTTCCCATATACCTGCATGTATCTACCATTAAATAAAGACAAGTGTCATCTAAACTCTATCAGTTAAATCCGTGATAATACATCTGCGATTACATTCTTCCAACTGGCAACATGTATGATTTTTAAATTAAAAGTCTGTAACATAAGTCTCCAATGAAATACTCTCATATTCTTATCTTTAAAGCATTGTAAGAATGTAAGCGGATTGTGGTCAGTGTACACAACCGTCTCTGACACATTCTTCGTGACATAGACATTAAAATGTTGTAAAGCTAGTACCAAACTCAATTGTTCCTTTTTGATTGTGGAGTATTTCTTCTGGTGGACGTTGATTTTCTTCAAGAAGAAACCAAATGGCAGTTCAATCCCATCCTCATCTTCCTGTAGGAGAACAGCTCCAACTCCAATGTCACTAGCATCAATGGCAGCTTTAAAAGGTTTTGAAAAGTTTGGTGTAGCTAAAACTGATTTGGTGGTTAACATTAATTTCAAATGGTCGAATGCCTTTTGGCATGGTTCTGTCCACAAAAACTATGTGTTCTTCTTCAGCGAATTGGTTAATGGGTGCCACTACACTGCTGAAGTTTGGAATAAACTTCCGATAGAATCCGTTGAGTCCTAAGAATCGAAGCACCTCTTTCTTCAAGGTTGGTGCTGGAAATTCCTTGATGGCCTTCATCTTTGCGTTCTGTTGAGTCAACCTTCCACAGAATTTATAGCAAAAGTTTATAGTGTGATGTAACTGAAGTTATATATAGAAAAAGACCTGGATTGTTTGTTAAGTCTCTCATCTTTTATAATGACCATGTTGGTTTCAGTTCTTTCATAATTCTCATGTAACTTAAATTGGTGTCATATCGGCCCAGGTAATGTATTGAAGCTGTAGCTTCCCTGTGTGATGCTGTCTGTGCCACAATGGTCAGACTGATTCTAATCTAAAAAATGGATTTACTGAATCCTACATGGATTCATGCAGTTGTCAAGCAAAGTAAAATGTAATTCTGCAAGTACAAATTCACCTCACAAACTTATATGTGCATGCGTGTGAGTGTGAGTGTAAAGAGGTATAAGTCTGTGAGAGAGTGCATGTATATGAGAGAGGGTCTGCGTACGTGTGTGTGTCTTAAGGAGCGTGTGGTGTAGGAGTGTCTGTGTGTGTCCGTCTGTGTGTGTGTGTGCGTGTGTGTATGTGTCCATCTGTCTGTGCGTGTGTATAGTGCAATGGGGTCACCTGTAGTGTGACATGAACCCAAGGTCCCAGTTGAGGCCATCCCCATGGATATCGAACTTGGCTATCAGTCTCTGCTTGGCCACGTTTTGTTGTTGCATGTCCCAAAATCCGCCTTGGAGGACGGTCACCTGAAGGTCCGAGGTCGAATGTCCCAGACCGCTGAAGTGTTCTCCAACTGGGAGGGAGCATTCCTGTCTGTTGATTGTTGCGCAGTGTCCATTCATCCATTGCCATAGCCTCTGCTTGGTCTCACCAATGTACCATGCCTTAGGGCATCCTTGCCTACAGCATACGTGGATAATGTCATCACCGGGGGGGATGTCGATCATCAACTTATCCGACCACACCCTTCAACTGGAAGAGATTGAAGTTCTTAGCAGGGGTCTCAATTTCTGTCCCACCACCAAAATGGACCCCATGATTCTTGCAGCAAACACAGAGGAATTCATCAGATAAATGAAACTCCAGGAATTCTTTCAAGATGCCAGTCGTGATCCCTATGAGCCCACCAACCAACTGGATCAGTCATCACAGGGATCCGTGGAGGAACAATCATAAAAGGAGTCAATTTGGACCCCACCGAAGAGCTGCTGCCCTGGGCTTAACATATACGCTCAAACCGTAAGGAAGTATATAAATGCCAGATTTATCAGCCATACCCACAAGGTAGAGCAGAACATCACCCAATCACAACGCAACACCATCCATGCTCTCAAAATCAATCACAACATTGTCTTCAAACCAGTGAATAAAGGAGGAGCCATTGTCATTCAGAATGGGACAGACTACTGCAAGGAAGTGTACTGACAACTGAACAACCAGAAACACTACAGACAACTACCGGCCAATCTGACCAAAAGAGTACACCCGTGAACTAAACACATTGATCAGGGCTTTGGATCCAGTTCTTCAAAGTTCCCTATGCGCACTCCTCCCCCCGTACTTCTCACATAGGTGACTTCTACTGCCTTCCAAAGATACACAAAGCCAATACACCAGGACGTCCCATCTGGCTCTCTGGCTATGTCAAAGGCATCTTGAAACCCATTGTAGAGGGGACCCCCAGCTTCTGTCATGACATTACAGTTTTCTTATAGAAACTCAACACCCACGGATCAGTCGAACTTGCAACATTCCTCGCCACAATGGACGTTTCAGCACTCTATATCAGCATCCCCTACAATGATGGCATTGCAGCAACAGCCTCAGTATTCAACACCAACAACTGCCAATCTCTGAGCACCATCCTACAACTCATCCACTTTATCCTCGATCATGTCTTCACCTTTGACAACCTGACACATCCTGACACATGGAACAGCCATGGGGACCAAATTTGCACCCCAGTATGGCAGCATTTTCATTCACAGGTTCCAACAAGACTTCTTCTCTATGCAGGACCTCCAATCAACACTATACACCACGTACATTGATGACATTTTCTTCCTCTGGACCCACTGAGAGGAATCACTGAAAAAAACTACATAGTGATATCAACAAGGTTCATCCCACCATCAAACTCACCATGGATTACTCTCTACTATCTGTCTCATTCTTGGACACATGCATCTCCATCAAGGATGGGCACCTCAGCACCTCACTCTACCACAAACCCATGGATAACCTCATGATGGTACACTTCTCCAGCTTCCACCCGAAACATATTAAAATAGCCATCCCCTATGGACAAGCCCTACGCATACACAGGATCTGTTCAGATAAGGAGGAATGTGATGGGCACTTGGAAGTACTCAGGAATACCCTCATAAGAACGGGGTACGATGCTCAACTCATTAACCGCCAGTTCCAACGTGCCACTGCGAGGAACTGTAATGACCTCCTCAGGAGCTGCAACCAACAACCTTTCATTGTCCAGTATTTCCCAGGAGCTGAAAAACTATACCATGTTCTTCGCAGCCTGCAAGACATTATCAATGAGGATGAGTACCTCGCTAAGACCTTCCCCACTTCTCCACCTCTCGTCTTTAAACAACCACCAAACCTCAAACAGATCATTGTAATAGCAAACTGCCCCACTTTCAGGAAATACCATACAACCTTGTCATGGTAGATGCTGCAAGACATGTCAGAATGTGACACAGATACCACCATTACGCGTGGGGACACCATCCACCATGTACGTGGCAGATACTCATCCGACTCAGCCAACGTTATCCATCTTATACACAGCAGGCAAGGATATCCTAAGGCATGGTACATTGGTGAGACCAAGCAGTGGCTATGGCAATGGATGAATGGACACCACACAACAATCAACAAACAGGAGTATTCCCTTCCAGTCGGAGAACACTTCAGTGGTCTGGGATATTCGGCCTTGGGGTGACCGCTGTCCAAGGCAGATTTGGGGATAGCAACAACAAAACGTGGCCAAGCAGAGACCAATAGCCAAGTTTGGTACCCACGGGGATGGCCTCAACCGGGACCTTGGGTTCATGTCACACTACAGGTAATGCCATTGCACTATACACACAGATGGACAGACTTAAACCCCTTTACACTTACGCATATACACACACTCTCTCACAGACACTCATAATCCTCCCGCAACTGCCCCGCCACACCCCCACAAACCCCCCCCCCACACACACACACACACACACACACACAAGTTTGGGGGTGAATTACATTTTACTTTGCTCAAAAACTGAATGAATCCATTAAGATTCTGTAAATCTGATTTTTAGATTAGAATCAGCCTGACCATTGTGGCACAGACAGCCTCACCCAGGGAAGCTAACACTTCAATACACTATCTGAGCCGACATGACACCAATTGTTAAAGTTCACTTGAGAATGTAACTTTTAAAAAACGTTTTGCGATTTACATATGAAAGAACTGAAACCAACATGGTCATTCTAAAAGATGAGAGACTTAACAAACAATCCAGGCCTTTTTCCAATATATAATTTCAGTTACATCACTCTGTAAACTTTTGTTATAACTTCAGTGTCTTACGATCTTATTCTCCACAACCACCTGATGAAGGAGCACCGCTCCGAAAGCTAATGCTTCTAAATAAACCTGTTGGACTATAACCTGGTGTTGCATGATTTTTAACTTTGTACATCCCAGTCCAACACCAGTGTCTCCAAATCATAGATTCGTTTGGGGCATTTCAAATGGCAAACAATACAAATGGGATACCTTCATCCCTATCATTTGGGTAATTCTGACAGTATGCTCTCAACATGGTCTTCAAGGTCTGATGCCACCTTTCAAAAGCTCATTGGGATTGTGGATGATACGCACTGGGTTTTAAGTGCTGTATACCTGAGCTATCCATAACCTCCTTCATCTTTCTCTTTATTTTTCATTTCATGCTGTGACTTCTGATATGGGGATCTGGTTACCACACAGTCTGGGGAAATACCAAGATACTTCTGTTTTAACTCCTCAGTTTTGTGGTCTTCCTTTGGCTTCTCCACAACAAGGGGTGTCACTCCCAAGTTGGATCCTGCTAAATCATTCCCAAGACCAAACTGAATTCCTGGAACTGACACTCAGACTATCACTCCCACAATAACTTCCCCAGTCTTAAGTTGGCATTCCAATCTGATCTTACATAGGGGAATGCTAAACTTCTGTCCATCTATCCCACAAATTACCACAGTCTCAGAGAACAGATCAGAAAGAGTGTATATTTGCTCATCTCTTATTATCAGCGACTGGCTTGATCCTGTATTTCTCCCTGTCCTTCTCCCCCTGTTGTTTCTGAGTAAACTTTACCTAGAGGCAAATTCTTTGTAGAGATCAGGTACTAACTCCATACCCAGCCCTTTCCTAAGTTGTGCACTCTCCTGCAGCTTCTCAGCTCTACTTGGGATGGCCTTTACTACCTGCACTAATGCCACTGGCTTACCTTCTTTTACCACATCCTTTCCTACAGAGGCTTCCTTTAACGACCAGCACTGTGACTTTATGTGTCCCACTTTACCACAGTGGAAACACCTGAAGCCTTTTACGTCCTTTCCACCCTCTTAGGCTTCTTTTTTATCCTCTGGTAAATACTTACCAGTGCTCTCTACTCTTAGCTTCAAAAAGTAGGACCTCCCTTCTCCAAACTTCTCTCCCTCACAGAATGAAATTCTGGCCGGAAGCTCGTCTTATGCACCAACATGTATTCACCTGCTAATTCTGCTGCCCTTCTCACTTCCTGAACTGTCTGGTACTCCACATGAATTCATACCATCTCTGGAGTGAGTTTTTAAACTTCTCCAGCAGAATAATCTCTCTAAGAGCCTTAAATGTCTTATCTGTTTTCAAAGCTCGCACCCATCAATCAAAATGACTATGTTTAATTCTTTCGAATGCAACATAAGTCTGACCTGGTTCCTTCTTTGTGTTTCTGAACCGATGTCTATATGCTTCTTGTATCAATTTGTAAGCACTTAAAATAGCCTGTTTAACTTCTTCATAATCTCTCGACCCCTCATCTAACAGTGCGGTAAATACCTGACCAGCTCTGCCTACCAGTTTAGTTTGAACTAGCATTACCCATAAATCGTCAGACCAGTCCAGCTGCCTAGCCAATGTTTCAAATGAAAGAAAGAAGGCTTCAACATCTTTCTCATCAAAACGTGGCAGAGTTTTCACATATATATATATAAAATATATATATCACTACCTCCTCTTTTAATCTCCATCCTGTTAACTTGACTTTGCTGATTAAGTCACAAATTCTCAAGTTCGAAATCTCTCTCTTTTTGTCTCTCCTTTAGATTAGATTACTTACAGTATGGAAACAGGCCCTTCAGCCCAACAAGTCCACACCGACCCTCCAAAGAGCAACCCACTCAGACCCATTCATTTACCCCTTCACCTAACACTACTGGCAATTTAGCATGGCCAATTCATCTAACCTGCACATCTTTGGACTGTGGGAGGAAACCGGAGCACCAGGAGGAAACCCACGCAGACATGGGGAGAATGTGCAAACTCCACACAGACAGTTGCCGGAGGCAGGAATTGAACCCAGGTCTCTGGCGCTGAGAAGCAGCAGTGCTAACCACTGTGCCATCATTCCGCCCCTAAAGCATATTGCTAGACTGCATATTAGATTAGATTAGATTCCCTACACTGTGGAAACAGGCCCTTCAGCCCAACCAGTCCACACCGACCGTCCGAAGAGTAACCCACCCAGACCCATTTCCCTCTGACTAATGCACCTAACACTATGGGCAGTTTCGCATGGCCAATTCACCTTCCCTGCACATCTTTGGACTGTGGGAGGAAACCAGAGCACCCGGAGGAAACCCACGCAGACATGGTGAGAATGTGCAAACTCCACACAGTCACCCAAGGCTGGAATCGAACCCTTTCTTCCCTTTCTCCTCCCTTTCTTCTCTCTTAGCTAAGAACCTTTTCCCTCTTTTTTCCCCCTCACTCTTCTTTCTCTCTCTCTCATTTTCTTCTCTCTCTCTTCCTCTCTTCCTTTGTTTATCTTCTAACTCAATTTTCCTCAACTGTAATTTACGTTTTTCTACCTCTACTGCACTTGCCTGTTTCTCAGATACACCTAAGTGTTTCCATAACTCCGTTAGAATTTTAGCTTTACTTTTGTCCTTATGAAACCCAAATCTAATTTATTTGCTAATTCTAAATATATGGCCTTTTTCTTTCCTTTTAAACTTTCTTGGAAAATTTGAGAATCATCTTCAAATCCCAGAACCTCTTTAGCAATTTTAAGAGCCATTTCTCTCACTTTTAATTTAATCAACCACAAATCACCAAAATTAAACAAACTGTCTCACCTATGTTTGATTTAAAGATACAGGACATTAACCTGCAAGTGTTTAAATCTGCTGGAACTTTTCATACACCCAAATCTATTCAAATCTGATTAAACCAGTACAAATCACAGACATGAGCCCTGGTAAACCCTCCTGCTTAAATGAAAACCAGCAACACAGAAACGATTTATCCCATGCAGTAATCTGTAAAAATTCAAGTGGCCAAGAACTACTTCAAGTAAAAATTAACTTTATTTCTTATAAAGTATAACGGAGAACAATTAGCTAACAACTATTCACAAGTCCTTACTCTAACCTATCTTTTTCTGTCCCCTCTTTAATACTAGTCCAATAAAACTCCCAATTAAGAATTACGAAACAAAACATCTTATCTCAAAACCAGGCAGCTTTCAGGTCTTCTATTTGGATCTTCCTGTCTTCTTTCTATCTTCTTAGGGATTTCTACTTCAAAGGTTACTGATTGAAAAAGGTACTGTTTAAGAGAGCTATTTTTCAGGCAGCCTGTTTGCATGCTGAGGCTGAGCAGTTCTCCTCCTAATTGTGCAATTTTTCCCCGGTCTTATATCCCAGAGTATCAGATTGTGTCATTAGCTTTTAAGATTATCAATATATTCAATTCAAATTCGATTGGAATCTGGTATTTTTTGGGGTATAATTTGAACTGATTGGCCTAATTCATATCTTTTTTTGTTGTTTCCAGGCAACCAGCTACTCTAGTAGCTGGAGCACGTTATATTCTGTCTTATTGAGCACACTTGATGCTGTCACTGCTAGCTTTTAACTCTCTTAAAGAGGCATAGTTCACCCACATCTTCACAACATTAGTCTTCTTAAATTCAAAAAAAATCCCTGGGGAACTGTAATTGGTGAAAAATAGATGTTTTTCCTGTTTCCATTAGGGTACCTTCACCGTCCCATGTGAAACTGGCAGGAAACTGGTAGAATCACACCTTCCCACACAGAATTATTGTCAGAGTTCTGGATATAGGTTTGCTCGCTGAGCTGTAAGGTTCATTTCCAGACGTTTCATCACTCTGCTAGGTAACATCTTCAGTGGGCCTCCAGATGAAGCACTGCTGATAATTCCTGCTTTCTATTTGTATGTTTGGGTTACTTTGGATTGGTGATGTCATTTCCTGTTATTTTTCTCAGGGGGTGGTACATCACCACAGGAAATGAGAACACCAACCCAAAGAAACCCAAATATATAAATAGAAAGTAGGAATTATCTGCTGTTCTTGCCCCCGGATGCCCACTGAAGATGTTACCTAGTAGGGTGACGAAACATCTGGAAATGAATCTTCCAGCTCAGTGAGCAAACCTACATCTCAAACCTCAACCTAAGCTACAAATCTTCTCCAAACATGCTACTGTCTTTGTTCCTTTCATATTTTAGAATGTGTGGGCTTGCAAGACAACCTAGCTATGATACAAAGCTGTTAAATTACATACAATGGCTGATCTTTATCCCATATTAAAGTGTTTCCTACAAGATCTCCAGAACTTCATTTTTTGAAGATGTATCATTTTATTCAACTTTATATGGTCAAATGGATTGTATATCAGTAAATCATTCTTTGTTATTATGTAGTGGTTTAAGGTATTCTAAACATTAATCATTTATTAATGATTGTAAAGATGGAGTTCAATTATTCATCTACTGCAGCAGGATGGGAATGGATATCTGAATTGCCTTTCTTATAGAAGGCAATTACTACCTGAAAGGCCTAAGTCTCATCATCACAAGCCTTGCCCATCGGCATATAAAGGATTAGGAGGAGCTAACCATTCCATGCACTGGCCACTCTTCTTGTATGTACCAGAACATTTAAGCAGCAATAACACGGAATTACAGATGAAGTTGAGCCTAATGTCTCATGTAAGATTGTCATGTACTTCAGATGTGAAGTAACTAGTTATTACTATGTACCAGAACCTTTGTGCTTTGACTGAACATATCTTCTGTTGAAATCTTAGGCACCTTTTCTCATTTGTGTCTTGTAGATGTTGGACAAATTTGGGAGTCAGGAAGGCTTCCTAGACTTTGATATGCTTTGGTCTGGTTTGCAGCCACAATAATTAATTGGCCTGACTACTTCAGCTTCTGAGTAAAAACAATGACTGCAGATGCTGAAAACCAAATACAGGATTAGTGGTGCTGGAAGAGCACAGCAGTTCAGGCAGCATCCAACGAGCAGCGAAATCGACGTTTCGGGCAAAAGCCCTTCATCAGGAATAAAGGCAGTGAGCCTGAAGCATGGAGAGATAAGCTAGAAGAGGGTGAGGGTGGGGAGAGAGTAGCATAGAGTACAATGGGTGAGTGGGGGAGGAGATGAAGGTGATAGGTCAAGGAGGAGAGGGTGGAGTGGATAGGTGGAAAAGAAGATAGGCAGGTCGGACAAGTCAAGGAGACAGTAACTGAGCTGGAAATTTGAAACTAGGATGAGGTGGGGGAAGGGGAAATGAGGAAGCTGTTGAAGTCCACATTGATGCCCTGGGGTTGAAGTGTTCCGAGGCGGAAGATGAGGTATTTTTCCTCCAGGCGTTTGGTGGTGAGGGAGCGGCGTCAATTGAAACTCCAAGAATGGTAATGCTATTGAACGTCATGGGGCAATGGTTAGATTCTCTCCAGTTGGAGACTGTCATTGCTTGGCACATGAGTGGCATGAACGTTATTTGCCACTTGTCAGGGCAAATCCAGATATTGTCCAGGACCTACTGCTTTTTGACATAGGCTACTCAGTATTTGAGGAGTTGTGAACAGTGTTGAATATTGTGCAACCATCATCAAACATCTCTACTCTGGCCTTTTGATAGAGGAAAGGTCACTTTTGAGTCCAGTGATCCTCCTTCAGAACTGGGCCCACTAGCTCAAAATGTTAACTTGCTTTCTCTCCACAAATGTTGCAGGATCTACTGTGTTTTTTCAGCTATTGTTTGGTTCAGATCTACAATTGTTTGTTTTATTTTGATTCTGGAATTCACTTCTTTTGTCCATGCCTGAGCCAAGACTGCAATATCATTTGGGAGCAGAATGGCCCTGGAGTAATTCAAACTGGACATCAGTGAGCAAGTTACTGTTAATCAAGTACTGGTTCGTAGTACTGTTGTTGACTCTTTTTAACACATTCTCACAATATTATGGGAGACTTCGACATAATAGATATTGACTTAATCTTGCACTTAATTTAATCATGTTTCAGAGCTCCAAGATTGGTATAATTCTCAATTTCCCTAACGGAAGTGAGGCAATATTTGCAGCAACATATTTCCCTTCCTGTGACCCAGTCATCAAAAGGTAAGAAAAAAAACATTAATTATGAAAATAACTACAATTAGTGTTTCTGCTCCAGTTGAAATTAGAGAATTCTGCTGAGGACTTGGCAACGGATACACCAAACCAACAGCACATTCCTTCAATTTTGTCTTTGTCAAACCCGTGCGACCTCCTGGGACATTTTAGGCTTTGATATCTCAGGTAGTTACAACTACAAGGAGTTACCAAACAGCTAGACCAGGATGTCACCTCTTAGGCTTTACTCAAGTATCAGGAATAGGGGAGGTGATGGCCTAGTGGTATTATCACTGAACTATTAATCCAGAGATCCAGACAATGTTCTGGCAGATAAGGATGCAAAATTTGAATTCAATTTTTAAAAATCTGGAATTAGGAAGCTAATGATGACAATGATAGTTGGAAAAACCCACCTAGTTCACTAATGTCTTTTAGGGAAGGAAACTGCTATCCTCACCTGGTCCTGGCCATTGTGACTCCAGACCCACATGGTTGACTGTCAACTGTCCACTGCATAATTTGGGATGGGCAATAAATGCTACCTAGCCAGTGATACCCTCATCCCATGAATGAATAAAGAACTCACTACCATCATTAATACCAAGCATCTATTTGCTTCTCTGCCACACCGGTGACTCTCTTCAAGTCAAAGTAGCCTCCTGACTAGAAAGAAGTTTCCTGAGCCTGACCTGGTACACTTTTCCTGGTTGACTTTCAAGTGACACTGACTTGCTACACACTCCTACCAGTTAGGTTCTCTGTGATGCTGATTCACTGCACACTCCTCCCATACTGCCTCAGTGTTCTGTCCATTGCACAATCCTTTCTTCATTTTGAATCTGTTGTACATTATTCCTAGTTTGCTTCAAAGTGACATTGACTTGGTACACACTCCTTCTAGTTAATTTCACAGATACTGATTCACTGCATTTTCTTCCCACCTTGCACTGGTAATTCTGATTGCCCAATACTCGTCCACTCAGTGCTGCTGTCTCACTGCATACGCTCACCTGTTGGTTCAGACTGATGTTGACTGCTGTACATGCCTTCCATTCTGCTTGAATGATGCACACTACTGCACACACCTCCCAGACTGTTGCAGTGATTCCTACTGCCTCACACTCCTCCCAGTTGTTTTCACAGTAATATTGATTTATTGCACATTTCTCCAGTTGGCGTTTGCAGTGAGGCTAACTCACTGCAGAGTCCTCTCTGTTAGATTCACAGAAACGCTGACTTGGTACACATAGGTCCCATTTGGTTTCATAGTGATGCTGACTGCTATCTATTTCCTCCCAGCCTGCTTCCTGTAATTCATACTGACACATAGGAAATAAAGCACAGTATCCCCAGCGATGCACATCTCTTTCTCTGAATGCATCAAGAACATTGGTGTACATCACATTCTCATTCTTCAATGATACCCAAGCATGAATATAACCACGGAACAGGGGCACATAATCAGCAGATGTCTTTTCATATCTGGAACAGTTATCACAATCGAACGGCTTTCCCACTACCAAATCCCTCTGACATTTTCTCCAACAACTCACCACCACCAGTAAATCTAGTATGTAGCCACTGGGTCTGCTTTTTAAAAAAAAATCTGAAGTATTATCACAAACAACTGAATGGTTTTGCCACTATCAAATTATTGTGACTTTGTTTTGTTTAGCTATTAATCAGAAACAGTAAAACACCCATGCAGCCAATTGGGTTTCGACATGCAAAGCTCATTACAGGCAAACTATCAAGAGCAAAGGAGGGCTAGGCAGAACAGGATGGGAGTAAATCAAAATGGAGATGGAGGGGGGAATGAAGCTCTGGAACCCTCATGGTACCCACTTTTCTTTAAATGTATCGAGAGCACTGTTGAACACAATTACAAACTTTAAAAGGTTTCTGGATGGGTATATGAAGAAGAAGGGTTTAGAGGGATATAGGCCAAATGCTGGGCAAATGGGATTAGATTTATCTAGGATATCTGGTTGGCATGGACAAGTTGAACCATGTTTCCATGGTGTACATCCCTATGACTCTGTGTGCTCCCTCTCCAAGGACACTAAGTACATATTTAACCATGGAACAAGCTCCGACAGTCAGCAGATAGAAATAGGTCTGCACTTTTTATATCTGAAGGTGTTTTTACATACAATTGAATGGCTTTCCTACTGACAAATCACCATTTTTTTTTCTTTTTAATTGTTAATCATGGCAAGTAAATCATCTATGTAGCCAATTACCACCTTTCTCTAATGCATCAAGAGCATTAATGGACATCGAATGCTCCATCTCCAAGGACACCTGGGCATGAACATAACACGGAAGAGGGGCAGACAATTGGCAGATATGAACGGGTCTGCATTATAAAGGGTCCAGATGACGAATTCCAGCTGGACAGGCCATTGTCTTTTAGTAAGGGTACTCACACTCAACAAACTCCTCAAGGAGATGAATTAGTAATTCCCCATGGGCCTTGTAGGGATTATCACATTAGCCAATAAAGTAGTATATTTTCCATCTATATCCTGAGTCTGATTCAGAACAGGTCTTCCAGTCTCTTTCAAAGTTAAGCAGATTTGTTGCATGATGGCTCAGTGGTTAGTGTCTGCCTCAAAATGCCAGGGACCCAGGTTCAATTCCAGCCTCAGACAACTGTCTCTGTGTAGTTTGCATATTCTCCCCGTGACTGCATGGGTTTCCTCCAGGAGGTCCAGTTTCCTCCCACAGTCTAAAGATGCGTAGGTTAGGTGAATTGGCCATGTTAAATTGCACATAGTGTTCAGGGATGTGTAGGTTTTGTGTATTAGAGGAATGTAAAGTAATAGGGTAGGAGAATGGGTCTGGGTGGGATATCAATGGAGGGTTGGTGTAGGCTTGTTGGGCCAAGTGGCCTGTTTCCACACTGTTAGGGATTTTATGAATCCTTACAGTTTGATTCCCTGCAAATTCCACAGCAATTTGACTCACTTTATTTCTGACTGATGCAGACACGTACCAGTGGCTTCACAATGATGTTGACTTTTGTGGAGATTCTTCCCAACTGCATTCTCAGTGACGGTGACTCATTGCACATTGTTCTCAGTTGTCATCAGTAATATTGAATGCTGATCCCTTCACTAAATTGGCTTTGGAGTGATTCTGGCAACTGCCCTCTCAATCTGGCTCACCATGACTCCAATTTGGTGGACACACCGCTCAGTTGTCTTCAGTGATGGTGATTCACTGTATAGTCCACTCATGTGGCTTCACAATGATGACTACTAGTTGATTTGATATTGAATCCAACACGGATTCTTGCATATTCCTCCCAGGGTTCATCACACAGCAATTCTGAATCAACTCATCTGATTTGACTCTGAACAGTCTGACTCAGAGACATTTGCCTGCTGCACAAACCACCTAATCTCTTCAGTGATTCTGACACAGGGCACCTCTTTTGCTGTTTCAGTGTATTTCTGAATGCTATCCACTTACCCCAGTTGGATTCAATGCTGCTGACTTTCAGCACACATCTTCCAATTGGTTTCATAGCAATATTGATTCACTGCACATTCTTCTCATTTGGCTTCATTGTGATAATGACTTCGCGCACACACCTTGCAGTTGGTTTCACAGTGACTCTAGCTGATGCACGCACGTGCACGCACACACACACACACACACACACAGTCTGTTTTGTCTGTGTCAAAATCTCTAAAATCACTACAGAATGCTCCATTTATCCCAGTTGTCTTCTCAGTGATGCTGACTTTCTACACAATCCTCTCATCCTGCTTTGGTAATTCTGATCTCTGCATACTCCTACCAGGTGGCTTCATAACAATTCTGACAGCTGTGCACATTTTCTAGTCGATCCCACTGTGACTTCAGCTGGTGCACACTCTTCTCAGTTGTCTTCGGTGCTGCTTATTCTCATTAAGGTCCTGTCATTTTTCTTCACATTGACACTGATTCGATGCATACTTCGCAGTTGGTTTGACAGTGGTCTTGACTCCATGTACACTCCTTCAAGTGAATGCCAAAGTGACTCTGTCTGCCGCACTCCCCAACCATTCTGCATTATCTGAGTCAAACTTCTCCATAATAGTTGCACACTCCTATCACTTGGGTTCGCGTTAATTTGACTTCATGCTCAATCTTCACAGTGATGGCAACTCATTGCAAACTCCTCTCATTGTGATTTATGGTAATGCTGATGACTGTTCACTTGAGTTTTCTTTTAAAATGCTAACAGTCTTGCCATTCCTTAATGCAGTTTTACCTTGCACAAAAACAACTTACCTACGATAACCAGTCAACTCACTGCATTGTGCTCATGTCATTTCCGTCAGCCTTTTTGAATTTTGTTGATGTCCCTCCTGCTCCAACCAAGATTGATCCAAGACTTGCTGGCTCAGGCTTTTTTCAGGAAGCTTCGCTATGCTGTTCACCCCCAAGTTCACTCTACAGTGAGTTTAACTTGCTGCATGCTCCTCCCATTCTTTCACTGAAACATAAGGACGCAATGTTGTCGATTTTCTTTCATAATAAAAGTGTGTTACACAAAAGTAAACAATAAAACAACTCTAAATATAAAACACTACTAAAGATGCTAAAGTACACAGCTAAAGTCTTATCTTTTTCATATCACCATCACATTAGTGTTTCTAATCAAGATAAATCATCCTTCTACAAAGGCATCACTTTAGTTCTATTCTGTAACCTGTAAAGTCTTCTTAAGTGAATACTCAGGAAACTGAAAACATTGACTTTCTCAGTCCTTTAATAATTCACTGATATCGAACTAAACATACATGATCTGGAATTTTCATACACTGAACATTTACACCTAGGTGGCTGAATGTTTCCTGCCGTCTTGTATGCTTTTCTAGGAGTGAAACCAAGGGGCAGATTCTCCACCAGTCAACACTCATTACACCAAAGTAAGTCAGAGATGCACACTGGTACCCGACAGAATCCGCATCATAGCAGACTCTGAACAAATTGCCCAAGAAATTGAATTTCCCTCGAGGCAATTACTCAAACGCTCTGAAAGTTTCTATAAAATCAGAGACTTTCGATGATGCCAAATAAATTAAGGAAAATAGTTACTCAAGGAATGTGAAACTCTGACTCCATACCTCTTGTACATTCCAGACCTTGTCCCAAGAGGCACAAAATCTTATTGAAACCCGACACCAGCCCCAGAAACAGACACGTACTCAGGGTCCTGTCACTCCTATAAGACCACCTCCCCTGCCCAAACACCCCACAACAGGAACTGTCACCACACACACACACACACACACACACCCCTCCACCAGTCAGACCTGTCCATTCCACTATACCTGAGCAGTTTCCTCTCTACCAGTACTGTCAGACCTGACCTGACCATCAAAACCCATTCCCTGCCACTGTCTAAGGACCTAATGACTACATTATCCCCAACACTGCTCTCAGAATTGATCCTCACCAAACCCCATCCTCAGATATAGTCCAAGCCTGGTGTTGAACTTCCTGGCACAATGTGACCAAAACCCCTTTCCCTGTCATTGCAATGACTGATTCCACAAATTCTGTTTGCCGCAGCAGACAACCCATCCCACTAACAGACCTGATACCCACATTCCTCCATCCCACTTGCCATTGGACATAGTCCCCAACCAGCTGTAGGGTCTAACCCAACCCAATACAACCTGATCCCCACTGCCACTGGACTTCACCAACGCTCCCCCATGAAACCAGAATCAAGCTGACCACCAATTCCCTGCTGTAGACCTGAATCCCACAGCTCCAATTTTCACTTCCTCACTGGATCCAATTTTACCAGCAAACCCTAGCCCATCCTACAGACGTAACTAACCCCTTACAATCTTGCATCCTACCATGTGGGCTGCTTACCTCGAATCCAGTTAAAATCACAGAATCCCCACGGTATAGAAAGAAACCATTCAGCACATTGAGTCTGCATCCACCCTCCAAAAAGCTTCCAGTCCAGACCTACCTACACCACACCCCTCCCCCAACCCTATCCCTGCAAAACATTTGCATCAGCTAGTCCACCTAGCCTGCACATCCCTGAACAGTACAGGGCAATTTAGCATGGCCAATCCAACTAACCTGCACCTCTTCGGACAGTGGGAGGAAACCAAAGCACTCGGCAAAAACCACACAGGCATGGGGAGAACGTGCAAATTCCACACAGACAATTACCCAAGGCTGGAATCAAATCCGGTTTGCTGGCGCTGAGACAGCTGCTGACTATGGTGCCATCTGCTACCCTACCTGGATTGGAACCCTACTCAGCTGGCATCCTACTTACCAAGCATCCTGGAACCCGAACCCTGATACATTTGACATCTTACCATCTGCATTATGGCCCCACCTATCTGGCATCCTAACAGCACACTTACCTTATTTTCTAATCAACCTCTTCAGAGATGTTCCTCAGAATCTGACACCTTCCCTGGAGCCCAGGACCCCTGACCCTAGAACCTAACACAGTTCCTGGGACCCCCTGCCCCAGAACCTTAGCATCCCACTTCTCTCAGTATCCTCAGACACTTCCATTGCAGGACCCAATACTCTCAGAATGCAGGGGACAACGGTTCATTGGACATAGCCACAATTCCTCCACACACCCCCCCCAACCAAACCACAACACCCCTCCAACTCAGCCCTTCACACCAACACTCCACCACACCCAATCTGACTTCTTAAGTCCATGTCCTATTGCTGCTGCGGAGTGTGGATAGTTAGGAGTTAAATGATTTTGTGTTACACCTTCTACAATTGCATGGAAAGGTGTCATGGGGGTCTGGGGAGGTGTTGGGAATGGAGGACTGGACCAGGGTGTCCCAGAGGGAATTGTCCTTGTAGAATGCTGACAACAGAAGAGAGGACAATATGTGTCTTTGGTGGCACCCCACTAAAAGTGGTGGAAATGGTGTATTACGATCCATTGAACGTGGATGCTGGTGGGCTGGCAGGTGGAAACTAAGGGGACATTATCAGTATGGGAAGGAAGAGAAGGGATGAGAGCAGAGGAGCAGAAGCAGCAGGCTGATGGCCACATCAACCATGATGATGGGGAATCCTCAGTTGGGAAAGATGCTCATTTCAGAAGTGCCCTTCAGAAGACAGCATCATCAGAACAGATGCAACAGAAATGGATAAACTGAGAGAATGGAATTGAGTCTTTAAAGGAAATAGGGTGTGAGGATGTACAATCCAGATAATTGTGGGAGTCAGTGTGTTTGTAGGGCATATTGGAGGCCAGCCTATCCTCAGAAATGGAAACAGAGGTGTTGAGGAAAGCCAGGGAGGAGTCACTGTTAGACCAGGTGAAGCTGAGACCAGATTAGAAACTGGAAGCAAAAATAGACAAATACTTGCAAATCCAGATGAGACAGGGAAGCAGCACTGATGATGTCATCAATGCACAAGAGAAAGAGTAGTGGGAGGCACCATGTTGGATTGGAACAAAGAAGGTTCCATGTACCCCACAGAAAGAACCACAGCTACACTTTTGATCTGAAGGAAGTGAGAGCAATTAAAGAAGTTTTCAAAGTAAGGATGAGCTCTGCCAGATAGAGCAGGATGGTGGTGGATGAGAATGGTTCAGGCCTTTGGTCCAGGAAGAAACAGAGTCCCAGGATCATCCTGATGGGGAAGGGACATGTAGAATTGCATATCCATGAAGAAGAGGTGGTTGGGTCTTCATGAACTGGAAATTCTGAAACTGATGTTCTGTGACTTTCACCTTGGTTATGGAGAGAGATAGGTGCGCACAACAAGGTAGATTTTACAATTGGGGGAAGGGAAATTACGATGCTGTAAGACAGCATTTGAGGAGCATACGTTGGGAGCATAGGCTGTCAGGGAAGGATGTGGTGGAAATGTGGAAGTTTTTCAAGGAGCAGATACGACGTGTCCTTGATATGTATGTACCTATCAGGCAGGAAAGAAATGGTCGTGTGAGGGAGCCTTGGTTGACGAGGGAGGTTGAATGTCTAGTAAAGAGGAAGAAGGAGGCTTACATAAGGTTGAGGAAACAGAGTTCAGACAGAGCAGTGGAGGGATACAGGATAGCCAGAAGGGACCTGAAGAAAGGGATTAGGAGAGCTGAGAGAGGGCATGAAAAATCCTTGGCGGATAGGATCAAGGATAACCCTAAGGCATTTTATGCGTATGTGAGAAACCTGAGAATGACGAGAATGAGGGTAGGTCGGATCAAGGGCAGTAGTGGGAGACTGTGTATTGAGTCGGAAGAGATAGGAGAGGTCTTGAACAAGTACTTCTCTTCAGTATTTACGAACGAGAGGGACCGTATTGTTGAAGAGGAGAGTGTGAAACGGACTGTTAAGCTAGAAGAGATACCTGTTCGGAAGGAAGATGTGTTGGACATTTTGAACAACTTGAGGATAGACAAGTCCCCCGGGCCTGACCGGATATATCCTAGGATTATGTGGGAAGCAAGAGAGGAAATTGCAGTACCGTTGGCAATGATCTTCTCGTCTTCACTGGCAACTGGGGTGGTACCAGGGGACTGGAGAGTAGCGAATGTTGTGCCCCTGTTCAAAAAAGGGAATAGGGATAACCCCGGGAATTACAGGCCAGTTAGTCTTACTTCTGTGGTAGGCAAAGTAATGGAAAGGGTACTGAGGGATAGGATTTACGAGTATCTGGAAAGACACTGCTTGATTAGGGACAGCCAGCACGGATTTGTGAAGGGTAGGTCTTGCCTTACAAGTCTTATTGAATTCTTCGAGGAGGTGACCAAGCATGTGGATGAGGGTAGAGCAGTGGATGTAGTGTACATGGATTTTAGTAAGGCATTTGATAAGGTTCCCCATGGTAGGCTTATGCGGAAAGTCAGGAGGCATGGGATAGAGGGAAATTTGGCCAATTGGATAGAAAACTGGCTAACCGGTCGAAGGCAGAGAGTGGTGGTAGATGGTAAATATTCAGCCTGGAGCCCAGTTACAAGTGGAGTTCCGCAGGGATCAGTTCTGGGTCCTCTGCTGTTTGTAATTTTTATTAATGACTTAGATGAGGGAGTCGAAGGGTGGGTCAGTAAATTCGCAGATGATATGAAGATAGGTGGAGTTGTGGACAGTGAGGAGGGCTGTTGTCGGCTGCAGAGGGACTTAGATATGATGCAGAGCTGGGCTGAGGAGTGGCAGATGGAGTTCAACCCTGCCAAGTGTGAGGTTGTCCATTTTGGAAGAACAAATAAGAACGCGGAATACAGGGTTAATGGTAGGGTTCTTAGTCAGGTGGAGGAACAGAGGGATCTTGGGGTCTATGTACATAGATCTTTGAAGGTTGCCACTCAGGTGGATAGAGTTTGTAAGAAGGCCTATGGAGTATTATCGTTCATTAGCAGAGGGATTGAATTCAAGAGTCGTGAAGTGATGTTGCAGCTGTACAGGACTTTGGTTAGGCCACAGTTGGAGTACTGTGTGCAGTTCTGGTCGCCTCACTTTAGGAAAGATGTGGAAGCTTTGGAGAGGGTGCAGAGAAGATTTACCAGGATGTTGCCTGGAATGGAGAGGATAGGTTGAGAGTTCTCGGCCTTTTCTCGTTGGAACGGCGAAGGATGAGGGGTGACTTGATAGAGGTTTATAAGATGATCAGAGGAATAGATAGACAGTCAGAAACTTTTCCCCCGGGTACAACAGAGTGTTACAAGGGGACATAAATTTAAGGTGAAGGGTGGAAGGTATAGGGGAGATGTCAGGGGTGGGTTCTTTACCCAGAGAGTGGTGGGGGCATGGAATGCACTGCCCGTGGGAGTGGTAGAGTCAGAATCATTGGCGACCTTTAAGCGGCATTTGGATAGGTACATGGATGGGTGCTTAATCTAGGTTAGAGGTTTGGCACAACATCGTGGGCCGAAGGGCCTGTTCTGTGCTGTATTGTTCTATGTTCTATGTTGTCATTTGTCAATAGAATTGTGATGTAAGTCAGAAACACTTGGACAAGGAAAGAAAAAAATTGAGTCAAGGTGGGAAGAAATACGCTCTGTGAGGCAGAAACAATGAGGCTGCCTAGGCAGTCCTATTTGGGAATTTCAGGAACAAAGTAGAAGCAGACTGTACACGATTGGAGGACTATGAGCTTGGAAGTTTTTGGGGAAGAGATCCCCAATTACGATAAGATTAGAGACTGATAGGTACACAATGGCTTGATGATCAATGGTGGGTTCATGGTCAAGGAAGATAGGAGGTCCCAGAAAGCTGAATGTTGCCTGTGCCAGTAGACCATTGAGTAGCACCACCCTTGTCGGCAGGCTTATTACAAATTGGATTGGATCAGAGAGCACAGACTGCAGTGATTTGAGAGGGAGATGGTTACGAATGCGTGACAGGGACAGAGAAATTAAGGGAACCAATATCAAATCGATAGATCTCAATAAATAAGTCAAAAGCAGGTAAAAGAACACAAGGAGGAATCCAGGTGGAGGGAGAATGTTGGAGGTAAGTTGGAGGTCTGTGGGATGGAGAAAAGACGCTTGTTCAAAGAAACTGTCATGGATGCCAAGGCTAGAGGGGAATTCAACATTATGCCATGCTAGAATTTCCTTTAGGTGGGAATGCAGAAGGATAAAACTAGGACATTTACGGAGCATAGAATATGCAACATTCGAAAGCAAAAGGTCAGAAGGGATAGTAAATACTAAGAAGGAATGGAGACAGAGGGAAGGGGAGGTGAAGAAGGTTCCAAAGGGTGCGCCTCTGAATTGTTGCATCTTGTGTTCTTTAATGCCTAAAAAGGAGATTTCTTGCTAGAATGCCAAACAAGCCAGAGAATAAAGTGGAATGAGGAGAAAAGGGCAGGTCTGAGATAGGATGAGGTGGTTCTGATGGCGAGGTCGAGTGCACATAAGGATGTAGCAAGAACAGCTGTCTGAGGAGCATTGACTCAGAAAAGCCAGTAGTCCTGGGCGCATTCAAAACATGAAGGATGAAGCTTCACTTGGAATCCACATACAGTGAGTCTGAGCAGGAGGCAGTCAATGAGGAATGAGATGTGGCTTTGGAAGCAAGTTTTGGCAAATATTAGGAGAAACAATGAAAGTACTGATGCTGACCAAGAAAGATTACAATGGAAATCCTTTCGGAGAGAAGCAGAATTTATTTCAGGTGGGCATATCTGGTGAGAGAGACAGTTAGAGTTGTATAGCATGGAAACAGATCTTTCAGTTCAACGTGTCCATCAGCATTTGGCCCATATCCCTCTGAACCATTCCTCATCACATATCGATCCAAATGTCTTTTAAATGTTGTATTTATACCAGCCTCCACCACTTCCTCTGACAGCTCATTCCATACAAACTCCACCCTGTGCATAAAAAATATACCTCTCAGGTTCTTTTAAAACCTTTCCCCTCTCACCATAAACCTATGTCCTTTACCCATGGAAAAAGAGCTTGGCTATTCACTTTATCAATGTCCGTCATGATTTTATAAACCTCTGTAAGGTCACCCCTCAGCCTTTGATGCTCCAGGGAAAACAGCCTCTCCTTATAACTCAAACACTCTAACCCCAGCAACATCTTTGTAAATCCTTTCTGCACCCTTTCAAGTTTAACAATACCTTTCCTAAAGTAGGGAGACCAGAATAGAACACCGTATTCTAAAAGTGGCCTAACCAAAGTCCTGTACAGCGACAACACGACATCCCAACTCCCATATTCAACACACTAATAAAGGTAATTGAACCAAACACCTTCTTCTCTACCCTTCCACTCTACCGTCAGGAATTATGAACTTGTACCCCAACATCTCTTTGCTTGGCAACACTGCCTAGGATCCTTTAGGCAAACCCACACAAAAATAATGATCCATTCCTCAGCCTATTAGTCCATCTGATCAAGATCCTGTTGTACTCTGAGGTAACCTTCTTTGCTGTCACTATACCTTCAACTTTGGTGTCATCTGAAAACTTACTAACTATACCTTCTATGTTCACATCTAAATCATTTATATAAATGACAAAAAGCAGTGGACCCAGCACCGATCCTTGTGGCACACCATTGGTCACAGGCCTCCAGTCTGAAAAGCAACCCTCTACTTCAACCTTGTCTTCTACCTTCGAGCCAGTATTGTATCCAAATGGTTAGTTCTCCCTGCATTCCCTGTGATTTAACCTTGCTAATCAGTTTACCATGAGGAACCTTGTCGAACACCTATTTGAAGCCCACATAAACCACATCCACTGCTCTGCTCTCATCAAACCTCTTCGTTACTTCTTCAAAAAACTCAATCAAGTCAGTGAGACATGATTTCCCATGCACAAAGCCACATTGACTATCCCTAATCCTCGATACTGTCCAATCCCCCCTAGTCCAGGAACTCCCCACATACGTTCGAGACACCACCCACGCCCTCCACCTCCTCCAAGACTTCCATTTCCCCAGCTCCCAATGCCTCATCTTCACCATGGACATTCAATCCCTCTACACCTCCATCCGCCATGACCAGGGCCTCCAAGCCCTCCGTTTCTTCCTCTCCCGATGTCCCCAACAGTATACTTCCCTGACACTCCCATTCGTTTGGCTGAACTGGTCCTCACCCTTAACAATTTCTCCTTCGAATCCTCCCACTTCCTCCAGACCAAAGGGGTAGCCATGGGCACCCGAATGGGCCCCAGCTATGCCTGTCTCTTTGTCGGCTTCGTAGAATAGTCAATCTTCCATAGTTACACCGGCACCACTCCCCACCTCTTCCTCCCCTACATTGATGACTGCATCGGCGCCACCTCATGCTCCCGCGAGAAGGTTGAGCAGTTCATCAACTTCACCAACACATTCCACCCCAACCTTAAATTCACCTGGACCATCTATGACACCTCCCTCCCCTTCCTGGACCTCTCGATCTCCATTAATGACAACCGACTTGGCACTGACATATTTTATAAACCCACCAACTCCCACAGCTACCTGGACTACCCCTCTTCCCACTCTACCTCCTGCAAAAATGCTATCCCGTATTCCCAATTCCTCTGTCTCCGCCGAATCTGCTCCCATGAGGACCAGTTCCACCACAGAACATACCAGATGGCCTCCTTCTTTAGAGATCGCAATTTCCCTTCTCACGTGGTTGAAGATGCCCTCCAACGCTCTTATTCACATCCCGCATCTCCTCACCCTCAAACCCCACCCCTCCAACCGTAACAAGGGCAGAACCCCCGGTCCTCAATTTCCACCCCACCAACCTTCACATAAACTGCATCATCCGCTGACATTTCCACCACATCCAAACAGTCCCCACCACCAGGGGTATATTTGCCTCCCTACCCCTTTCCGCCTTCCAGAAAGATCATTCCCTCTGTGACTACCTGGTCAAGTCTACCTCCAACAAACCACCCTCCCGTCCTGGCATCCCCCCGCCACCGCAGGAATTGCAAAACCTGCCCCCATACCTCCTCTCTCACCACCATCCAAGGCCCCAAATGAGCCTTCCACATCCATCAAAGTTTCACCTGCACATCCACCAATGTCATTTATTGTATCCACTGCTCCCGATTCAGCCTCCTCTACATTGTGGAGACTAGATGCAGAGCACTTCAGGGAATACCTCTGGGACACCCACAACAATCAACCCCACCGTCCCGTGGCCCAACATTTAAACTCCCCCTCCCACTCTACTGAGGACATGCAGGTCCTGGGCCTCCTCCACAATCGCTCCCTCACCACCCGACGCCTGGAGGAAGAACGTCTAATCTTCTGTCTCAGAACACTTCAACCCCAGGGCATTAATGTGGACTTCACCAGTTTTCTCATTTCCCCTCCCCCCCACCTTACTCCAGTTCCAACTTTCCAGCTCAGCACTGTCCTCATGACCTGTCCTACCTGCCCAATCTCCCTTCCCACCTATCCCCTCTGACCTATCACCTCCATCCCCACCCCCATTCACCCATTGTACTCTTTGCTACCTTCCCCCATCCTACCCTCTGACCTATCACCTCCATTCACCTATTGTATTCTTTGCTACCTTCGCCCCAGCCCACCCCCACTTATCTCCCCACCCTGGAGGCTTCCTGCCTCTATTCCTGATGAAGGGCTTTTGCCCGAAACGTCGATTTTCCTGCTCCTCGATGCTGCCTGACCTGCTGTGCTTTTACAGCACTATTTTGATCTAAACTCTGGTTTCCAGCATCTGCAGTCTTCACTTTTGCCTATCCCTAATCCATGCCTATCCAAATACGTATAAATCCCCTCCCTCAAGATTCCCTCCAACAACTTGCCACTACCGAAGTCAGGCTCAACAGTCTATAGTTCCCAGGCTTTTCCTTACCATCTTTCTTAAATAGTGGCACTACATTAGTCAACCTTCAATTTTCTGGCACCTCACCAATGATCCAAATTTCTCAGTAAGGCACCCAACAATCATTTCCCTAGCGTCCCACAGATTTCTAGGGCACACCTGATCAGTTCCTGGAATTTATCCAACTTTATGAGCATTTTAAGACATCCAGCACCTCTTCCTCTGTAATTAAGATTCCCTTCAGTGTGGAAACAGGCCCTTTGGCCCAATAAGTCCACACCGACCATCTGAAGAGTAATCCACCCAGACCCATTTCCCTCTGGCTAATGCACCAAACACTATGGGCAATTTAGCATGGTCAATTCACCTGACCTGCACAACTTTAGACTGTGGGGGGAAACCGGAGCACCAGGAGGAAACCCATACAGACACAGGGAGAATGTGCAAAGTCCACACAGACAGTCGCCGTTGTGGGAATCAAACCCAGGTCCCTGGTGCTGTGAGGCAGCATGCTAACCACTGAGCCACTGCGCCTGAAAAATGGACATTTTTCAAGATGTCACCATCTATTTCCCCACATTCTACATCTTCCATGTCCTTCACCACAGTAAACACTGATGCAAAATACCCATTTAGTATTTCCGCATTTCCTGCCGTTCCACACATGAGTCTGGACCACCTGATGAAGGAGTGGCACTCCGAAAGTTAGTGTGCTTCCAATTAAACCTGTTGGACTATAACCTGGTGTTGTGTGATTTTGAACTTTGACAGGGAATGTACGTGTAAAGGGTTTGCAAATTCATGGTGCAGACAAGGTAGCTAATACTGGCAAGTTGAAAATTCTGAAACGGACACAAATCATCTGAAGAACTCTGGTTTTAAGTGGGAAGGGACTGGACCTAGAGATGCAGCGTCACACTGACAGTGACAATGGTCCCGATATGTAAACTCTGTTTTTCTCCATAAATGCTGTCACATTTGCTGTGTTTCTCCAGTAGATTATTCATATTCTCATATATATGCTGCTATCTTGAAATCCAAACTCTGAATGGTTTATATACTGACATCTTTCATCGCATCTGTAAAACAGTTTGTGAAAGCCAATAACAAATTATTTCTATCAATCATCAGTTACTTTCCAGACACTTTTTCTAGATTATTCTATCTTATAGAGAACTGCCTGTAATGGAATTTTGTTCCCTCAAAGCTCTGAATCTTAATTATAACTCAACACTGCATATTAACAAACTATTTTTTTTCACGGTGTCTCATACCTGCACACACACAACATGGGTGCTGGAGAAAAAACAAACTAATTTTGTGAAATCTATCATTCACCAGGAACTCCTACAATATCCCATCATTTACTGTGATTTAGCAAAGCTCTGAGAACAGGCTCTCCCATTGTGTTCAACAAAAGTGCGTTGCGCACGCGCAGTCCCTGATGCGAATGTTCGAGAAGGAAGGCGGAAACAGCCGAGCGAATCCGGAGAATACCGGAAATGGAACGGCCGAGACTTGGAGAAAGGCTGTGCCGCTGGCGTGAACTTAAAACATGTCAAACCCGCTTTCAGATTGTACGGAGAAGTTGAAAATTGAGTCTTTTTGGGGGGAAATGTCTCCTCAGTCCATCCCGAAACTACCCTAAGTCCTTACTTGCCATCTTGCATCCTGAAACATAACCCTTAGCTAAGTTATTTTCCCAACCAAAACAATTTAAAGAACGCTACCTCAGGATCTGATTCTCCCCGTCCCCCGACTCGACCCGATATAACCGTATGAAGACCTCGTTAAGTCAGGACCTAAAAGACAACTGTCCAAGATAGGTGATCCGCAAACACCCAATTCCGCACCGACTGCTGAGCGAAAGTTGAATCGCATCGCTTTACAAAAATATGAAGCTCCCCTCTTCAGCGTATGAATGTCGCTCCCTGGAAAATCTGACCTTTTTTAAAAACTCACCGCAGTTCGGTTTCCTTCTTCACTACTCTTAAAGTTTTCAGTCTCTGGCTTTTCTACGATAAAAATCAATCCTTGATTATTAGACTCCCTACAGTGTGGAAACAGGCCTTTCGGCCCAACAAGTCTACACCGACCCTCCTAAGAGTAACCCACCCAAAATCCATTCCCTCATTTACCTCTGACTAATGCACCTAATACTGTTGGCAATTTAGCATGGCCAATTCACCTAATCTGCACATTTTTGGATTGTGGGAAGAAACTAGAGTACCCGGAGGAAACCCACGCAGACACGGGGAGAATGTGCAAACTCCAGAGTTATCTGAGGCAGGAATCAAACCCGGGTTCCTGGTGCTGTGAGGCAGTAGTGCGGACCACTGAGCCACCATGCTGCCCAAGTGAAACGTAGACAGAGCTTACTGCCGTAAACTAAATAACAAGCAAATATCTTTAGTGATAACACAGGCCAAGATGTAAATGAACAGTTGTCCCATTTAAAACGGGATTTCTGTCACCTTAAGTCATAGTTTGGGAAGAATTCTGATATTTGTGTAACAACTTCGCTAAAGTAACCAATATCTATATTTGTATTCCAGTTTGAAACCCACACTAATGTTTTTTATTATTCCTTTTTTGTGTGTGTAAGTGCTGGGACTTAATGAAAAGACCATTGTGTAAAAATAATTTTTTTCAATATTTCCACTCGTGGGAAAAATACCCATGTGGCTAGGGAACCAGTAACAAACAAGGCCCAGTAGGGACAATGCTGACGTGAAAAAAAACATAGTGAAAGAGGGACTCGGGATTAAATCAAAAGAGTTGGGTGAAATAAAGCACTACAGTGTACATCACCTGCGGTGCCCACTTGTCCCTAAAGAGAGCAATGGAGAACACGGCGTGCTCCCTCTCCAAGGACACCCAGGCTTGAACATAACCACAGAAAAGGGGCAGATAGCAGGCTGAAATGATTCCTGTCACAACCTGCTGACTGCACTTGTTTACAGCCAACATGGCCAGGCCCATGAGCAGACCTACAAGATCACACAATCTGTCTGCACCAGTGCCCAAAGATCAGGAGTGTGAGGCCGAAATGCAACCAAAAACAGAGTAGAAGGCCCTTCAGGTAACTAAACAGGAGTGCAAATGCCAGCAAACAATATACACATGGTCCACAGACTCCACAGTACTTCAAAACAATTGGGCTGAGAGTCCGTGAAGCAGCTCAATCTGCAGTTGCAAGCGACTGCTGCATGCAGCACTCTCCACCCCAGATCCCCAAGGGAGAGAAAGAGAACTCCTGCAGCAACAGCCCTCTACTGGGGAATCCCCACTGCCCAGTGGTAAATAGGCATGCCAAGACATGTCTAGGCAGTGGATGGAGAAGTGGTGGATGGTGTGCAGCAACAATCTGAACATGGCCTGCCATTTTGCTTCTCTAAATATTACAAATATTTCAGAGTCAGCTCAAGTGGTGGGGCACAGACGCCTGGACGAAGTGCAGAATTCTGGGGCCAATGCGAACTATTTCATCTGGATAGCCATATGCGCAGAGAGGATTCAATCACATACCTAAGCATCCTCCAACTGGTCACAATATCAGGTTCAAGCACTGCCAATTTAAGGTTTTGGACAGCAGTCATTGCAAGTTGGATGACCACTGATGACATGCACGCCATTTCTTGTGGTAGCATCCAGCCCAAGCCCCCGCCACCCAGCACATCCCCAACTCTGGTCACCCCTGCAGCCATGGACCTCTCTTCCATGAGCCACTCAAACCAGCGATTTTGGGAAAATATATTTGTATATAAAGAAATACCTTTCATCACAGCCTGGTTTGATATTAGCTATTCTCTGTCACACATCAGTCCTATTTAAATAAGAACAAACATTCCAGGCAGTTTTTCGAGTTAAGTTTTACAATTGGGATATACTTATAGAGACTGAATGGCCTTTATTTAAATTAGGCCATGCACTTTATTGAGTAAGCTCTGCCAATTAGTCATTGCTATGTTTCTCAACCCCATTTCCCTGCCTACTCCTCGTAACATTATCAGACCCCTCCTACCCCAGTAATGCTCTCTCTCAAAATCTTCCATCAGGCAGAAGATACAGAAATTTGAACACACGCACCAATGGGTTCAAGAACAATGGGCTGAGAAGTGGCAGATGGAGTTTAATTCAGATAAATGCGAGGTGCTGCATTTTGGGAAAGCAAATCTTAGCAGGAATTATACACTTAATGCTAAGGTCCCAGGGAGTGTTGCTGAACAAAAAGACCTTGGAGTGCAGTTCATAGCTCCTTGAAAGTGGAATCGCAGGTAGATAGGATAGTGAAGAAGGCGTTTGGTATGCTTTCCTTTGTTGGTCAGAGTATTGAGTACAGGAGCTGGGACGTCATGTTGCGGCTGTAAAGGACATTGGTTAGGCCACTGTTGAAATATTATGTGCAATTCTGGTCTCCTTCCTATCGGAAAGATGTTGTGAAACTTGAAAGGGTTCAGAAAAGATTTACAAGGATGTTGCCAGGGTTGGAGGATTTGAGCTACAGGGAGAGGAACAGGCTGGGGCTGTTTTCACTGGAGCGTCGAAGGCTGATCTGATAGGAGGTTTACAAAATTATGAGGGGCATGGATAGGATAAAGAGACAAAGTATTTTCCTTGGGTTGGGGAGTCCATAACTAGAGGGCATAGGTTTAGGGTGAGAGGGGAAAGATATAAAAGAGACCGAAGGGGCAACTTTTTCACGCAGAGGGTGGTACGTGTATGGAATGAGCTGCCAGAGGATGTGGTGGAGGCTGGTACAATTGCAACATTTAAGAGGCATTTGAATGGGTATATGAATAGGAATGGTTTGGAGGGATATGGACCGGGTGCTGGCAGGTGGGACTAGATTGGGTTTGGATGTCTGGTCGGCGTGGACGGGTTGGACTAAAGGGCCTGTTTCCATGCTGTACATCTCTATGACTCTATAACAGCCTCCTCCCTACCGTTATTAGACTGCTGAATGGAACTCTCTAACTTCAAGTAATGTCAATCTTGCTTTGCACACCTCCTGTGCAATTGTGACCTTGTATATCTCACTCTGTCTAAGCACCCTCTGATCTGTGTATCTTAGTTTGCTATGATCTGCCTGACCTGCTTGCAAAACTAAGCTTTTCACTGTACCTACATACTGTAACTACAATAAATGAAAAACCTTTGATCCCTTTACTAATCGGGGACTTAGCTGTCTCTGTCTTAAATACACTCAGTAACTTAGTCCCCACACCCTTCTGTGGCAATCAGTTCCACAGATTCACCACCTTTTTGGTTAAAGAAATTTCTCCTAATCTTAGTTCTAAGTGGTTGTCCCTTCACTGTAAGGCTGGACACTCACATCCTAATCCTTCTGACTAGTGGAAACATCTTCTCTACATCTACTCTGTCAAGACTGTCAGTATTAGAACATAAAACAATACAGCTCAAGAGTGGGCCTTCCTCCCACAGTGTTGTGTTGAACACGATGCCAGATTAAGTTAATCCCTTCTGCCTACCTTTGGTCAATAGATCGAAGTCTCAGTCTGATCCTCCCTCATCCTTCTAAACTCTGAGTACAGAGCCAGAGCGTTTAACCACTCCTCATAGTAAAAGACCTTCATCCTCAGGATCGTTCTTGTAAACTTCTTTTGGATCCCCTCCAATGCCAGCACATTCGTCTTTAGAGACCAGGCCAAAAATAGCACACAATATTCCAGCCTAAGTAGTACATCTCTGCTCTTGTATTCTAGCCCTATTAAAATGAATGCCAACATTATATTTGCTTTCCTAACTGTGAACCGAACCTGCATGTTAACCTTAAGAGAATCCTGGACTAGGATTCTCAAGTACCTTTGTGCTTCAGATTTCTCAAGCCTTTCTCCATTTAGAAAATAGTCTATGCTTCTATTCTTCCTACCAAAGTGCATAACCTCAGTTTCAAACGTGGTATTCCATCTGACACTTCTTCGGCCATTCTCGTAACCTGTCCAAGTCCTTCTTCAGTCTCCCTGCTTCCTCAACACTACCTGTCCGTCCAACTATAGTTGTCATCTACAGTGCCGTCAATTCCTTCATCCAGATCGTTAGAGTATAACACGAACAATTGGGGTCCCAATATACGCCCGCCAGAACTTGTCATCAGCCAGCATCTAGAAAAAGACCCCTTTATTCCTACACTCTGCTTTCTGCCAATCAGCCAAATCTTTATCCCTGCCAATAATCTGCCCTAACAGCATGGGCTCTTATTTAGCAGCCTCCCGTGTGGCACCATTTGTCAAAGGCATTTAACTAAATCAGATCAACTCATGCTCATTTGTGTAACTTACTCTTTACCTTAACGAATTCTAAGATTTGTCAAATGTGAACTTCTCTTGACAAAGCTGTGCCAACTCAGCCCTATTTTACCATGCATTGTCAAGTACTCAACAATCTCATCCTTAATAATGAACTCTAAAATTTTACCAACCAGAGGTCAGGCTAACTGGCCTATAGTTCTGTCTTCTGCATCACTTCATACTTTATCAGAGCTGTTCATGAGCTATTTTTCAGTCCTCTGGGACCCTCTGTGATGCCAGTGGTTCCTGAAAATCACCACCAGTACCTTCAGTCTCCTCAGCTATTTCCTTCAGAAATATGGGGTGGTTTGGGTGGTTTATCCACCTTCACACCTTTCAGCCTCCCCAGCACCTTGTCCTTAGTTATTGCCAGTACAGTCACCTCTGACCCAGAATCTCTTGAAGTCAGAGTATGCTGTTGGTCCAGTCTACCACTGAAAACTAATGCAAAGTATCTGTTCAGTTCCTCTGCCATTTCTTTGTTCCCCATTACTACTTCTCCAGCCTGATTTTCCAGCAGTCGTGCCCACTGTTGCTTCTCGCTTGTCTTTTATGTATCTAAAACACCCTTGCAATCTTCTTTTATAACATTATCTTATACACATATTTTCATCTGTTTCCCCATTGCTTATTTTAGTTGTCCTTTGCTGTACTTTAAGTTTCCCAATTCTCTGGTTTCCCATTAAGCTGTTATCTTTTATATGGTCAACAATGGTTGCCTTGTGTAAATGTTTCTTCTTTTTTGTGATACATTTCTGCTGTGCCTCCCTTATTATCACCAATACCTCCTGACGTTGGATTCACTACTGTTTTCCCTGCTCGGCTTCCCTTCCAATCAACTTCAGCCAGCTACCTGAAACCCAAACACTACTTAAGAAATTAATTCTGGGAAGCGTGCTATTCATCAGCCTGACATTGTAATGTGAAGATGTCAGTGAAGGACTGGGGTGGGTAAAGTTAAAAATCACACAACACCAGGTTATAGTCCAACAGGTTTCTATGGAAGTTCTAGCTTTCGAAGCGCTGCTCCTTCATCAGCTACCTGCCGTTTCTTTGTTCCCCATTACTACTTCTCCAGCCTGATTTTCTAGCAGTCTAGGGTCCACTGTTGCTTCTCGTTTATCTTTTATATATAACAGCTACCTGATGAAGGAGCGCGGTTCCGAAAACTTATCCTTACAAATAAACCTGTTGGACTATAAGCGGTGTGATTTTTAGCTTTGTCAACCATTCTTTCCCGCATTCTGTTCAAAAAGTGCCATGGTTCTGCGCACGCTCCACTCACTCGAATGTTCGAGAACGAGGGCGGAAACGGCCGAGTGTTTCCGGAAACTGCCGCGAACGAGACAGACGAGGAGCCCGTTTACGGTCGCTGGCGACAGCTCCTCGTTCCCGAACTGCGCCTTCATAGGGGCGTTCGGACTGGTGGAAGGTCGTATCTTCTCTGGAGAAATGTCTCTTTTGTGTTATAATAAGGGCTGTGGACAGCGTTTCAACACTGAAGAAAACAACGATGGTAAGGCGGTCGCAGCCACAAGTTCTTGTCTTTGAGTTGCATGTTTAATCCAGGTTTGATGCTGAGGGCCACGATACTGATGGAATCGGTGCACATGGATAACTATCTCACCAGCCCCTTTTAAGACTTTTAGAGGAGACTGGTTTAGTTTGGGATTATGTTCGTCATAGACTGATTGGACCGAAAGGTCTGCATCCCTGTTGTATGATTCAAAGACCATCAGGACGTCCTCAGGTTACCTGGGAGTCAAAACTTCCTTCCCTCCATTCCACTTCCTGATTGACAGCTATTCCTGGACTATTACTAATATTCAGAATAGCAGCGGTTCCCAACCATTTCAGTATCGAGGCATACATTTCCATAGCACACCCACTTTTTCAGCTGGTTTCTTGTAAACTAACATTTACATTTGGTAGGAATTGAGGCACTGGTCAATGGGGAGCCTTCAGGAGGGCCTTCTTGCTGCCCACCTGCCATCCATCCAGCTATCATCCAGGCGCCTCTTACAACATGCACACATCTTACAGAAGTTCCCATGTGGTCCAGACATGGCGAGGAGGTCAGGTAATTGGTGGCGGCAACTGCCTGTCATTGTGCAGGGTTCGGGAAAGGTAGTCCCTCAGACTCACCTGCAACAAATGGCTGGCAGCGCATGCTGTCACACTCATGTTCTCATCTCCACTCTTCCCCAGAACAGCCCTCACATCCCACAGTAGCAGCAGCATGTGATTTGTCTGGTTCACCCCAGTTTGCCCTGTTCTAAGTTTTTAAATCCAGTCCAGTCTTTGAATGTTATGGATATGTGAATAGATGAGAAGAGTAGTCAGATCAGGGTGAAAGAAGTGATGAGATTTTATGGATCTGATCAGGGGAATAATCAAGGTAAGGATGCATATCAGAGGTATTGATTGAAGGGATTGTTCGGTGGATAGTGGAGTAAGAGTCAATGATTGTGGGGTCACCCAGGTTTTAGACTAGGTTAAAGTATTTCCTGCAACACTACACAGTTAAGGACCACAATCATTCAAAGTCTGAGAGTCCGAATTTGCCATTAGAAGTTAAAACTTTCCAGGCAACTCCACATAAGGCAGTTATGCACAGTTATATACCTGATCTCTAACTATCCCAAGACTGGAGGATTTGGCTCACTGGTGTTATTGTTTAACATCTGATAAACACCAGTGTCTTTCATCAAAGGAGAATTAAATTGTGGATTAAATGATACAAACTATTTTTGTTCTTGTGTATAATTCCTCTGCCATGAAACTTAAGTAATGTTAAATATCATTCTAAAATTATGCTGGAGTTGATGAAGGATGAGTATGCAAATACAACTGCTCCTGGCTCATTTCACTTGGTGCCAGGAGTTAGTATTTCCTTTTATTTTCCACAGTAGTTCTTTAGAAAGTTCAGATATCAGAATACAATCTGTACAACCTCCTATAAAGCTTTGACTGATGTCTTGAGAATATCATCTATCATTGGAACTATAAAGCATCTTTATAAAGGATGTAACAGCATAACGTTCAAAATCACGTAATCTATTCAAGCAGAGCACTGGTTCATAAAGGGAATGTCAACCCTGACAAGATTGTTACCCCTTCAAAGAATGTTAATAAACAGGATAGATAAAAGGGAACTACTAGATGCAATCTGTATTTGCATTTGTAAAGGGTCTACAATAAGATGAGTGAAAAGTGTTGGGGGTAATATCTCAGCATGGATAGGGATTGGCTAACTAATAGAAAACAGAGTTGGAATAAGTGGGCCATTTTCAGGATGACAATCTGTGACTATTGGAATGCCACAGGAAGTGTGTGTGGGGACGTTATTTATAATATTTAATACAGATTTGGATGAAAGAACGAATGTATCCATCACCAGGTTTGTGGATGACACAATTATGTGGGAAGGCAAATGGTGAGGCTGAGACAGAGTCTGTAGGGGCATTTAGACACATTAAGTGAGCAGTCAGAAACTTGGCAGATGTAATATAATGTGAGAAGTTGCATTTTCATACTTCGGCAGGAAGAATAGAGGAGTTAGATCTTACTTAATTGGGGAAAGACTGTAGAAAGATGCAGCACAGAGGGATTTGAAGATTCTCATACATAAATCCAATAACCTTGTATCCAAGGAGGATAATGAGGAAGGCAAGTGGAAGAGGTGTATTGGAATCAAAACGTGGACTCTTTCTCTCTTCACAAATACTGCTGTACCTGTTGATTTTCTCAAACTTTTTTTTGTTTCATTTGAGGCACTATGCCTCAGAGGTTAGCACTGCTGCATCACAGCACCAGGGACCCAGGTTCGATTGCAGCCTTGGGCAACTGTCTGGGTGGAATTTGTACACTCTTTCCCTCTGTCTGCGTGGGTTTCTACCGGTGGTCAGGTTTCCTCCCACAGTTCAAAGATATGCAGGGTAGATGGCATGGCCATGTTAAATTGCCTATAGTGTCCATGGATGTGCAAACTAGGTGGATTAGCCATAGTAAATGTGGGGTTACAGGAATAAGGTGGGCAGGTGAGTCTGATGGGATACTCTTCAGAGGATTGCCTTAGACTCAATGGGCCGAATGGCCTGCTTCCACACTGGGGATTCTTTGAAATGGAGCATGGTAGTTTTTAGAGGGAATGGAGTCTAAAAACAAGGAAGTTAGCTGAACCAATACAAGGTAACAGTAAGACTGCATCCAGATTAGTGTGAATTGTTTGGTCCCTTTATCTAAGGAAAGATATATTGACGTTGGAAGCAGTCCTAAAAGGGGTCACTAGGTTGATTGTGGATGTGGAAGACTTTTATTGTGATTTGTGGTGGGAGGTCATGTTGTGGCTGTACAGTACTTTGATTATACCATGTTTGGAATTTTGGTCTCCCTCATACAGGAAGGATGTTGTGAAACTTAAATTGGTTCAGAAAAAACTTCCTAGAACCTTAAAATCATAGCATCCCTAACTGTGTGGAAACAGGCCATTTGGCCCAACAAGTCAACACTGACCCTCCAAGGAGTATCCCACCCAGACCCATTCTCCTACCCTATGACTTTACATTTCCCCTGACTAATGTACCTAACCTACACATCCCTGAACAGTGTGGGCAATTTAGCATGGCCAATTCACCTAACCTATGCATCTTTGGACTGTATGGGAGGAAACTGTAAAACCAAGAGGAAACCCACACAGACACTGGGAGAATGTACAAACTCCACAATCGCCTGAGGCTGCAATTGGACCTGAGTCCCTGGTACTGTGAGGTAGCAGTGCTGACCGCTTAGCCACTGTGCCAGGATTGGGGAGTTTGAGCTATAGGGAGAGACTGAATAGGCTGGCACTGTTCTTCCTGATGCATCGGAGGCTGAGGGGTGACCTTTATAGCACTTTATAAAATCATGAGAGACATGGACAGGGTAAATAGACAAGGTCTTTTTTTTCTGGGTTGGGGGCATCCAGAACAAAGGGCATAGGTTTAGTGTGAGAGGGGAAAGATTTTAAGAGACCTAAGGGACAACTCTTAAGACCATAAGACATAGGAGTGGAAGAAAGGCCATTTGGCCCAATCGAGTCCACTCAGCCGTTCAATCATGGCTGATGGGCATTTCTACGCCACTTATCCACACTCTCCTCGTATCCCTTAATTCCTTAAATGCGTGTATGGAATGCACTGCTAGAGGAAGTGGTGGAGGCTGGTACAGTTACAGCATTTAAAAGGCATCTGGATGGGTATATGAATAGGAAGGGATTAGAGGGATATGGGCCAAGTGGTGGCAAATGGATGTCTGGTTGGTATGGATGAGTTGGACTGAAGGGTCTGTTTCCGTGCTGTACATTTCTATGACTCTTAAGAGGTTAAGTAAAAGGGGCAATCTTATTGAAACATACAAATGCTTGGGGGAGCTTGACAGGGTAGTTGCTCAGAGTTAGTTTGCCCTAATAGGAAGGATGTGGTAATGATGTTGGGATTGTATGACTGGCCTCCCAACAGCTAACGTGAGATAGGGGTACAAATATGTAGAGAGATCATAGACAGGTGTAGGAGCAACAGGGTGGTGATGATAGAGGAGATTTTAGCTTTCTCAATAATCACATGGATTCACTTACTGTTAGAGGTCTGGATGGAGTAGAATTTATAAGGAACATCCGGGAGGGTTTTCTAGAGCCATAAGTAGCCCAACTCGGGAAGGGGCCATACTAGACCTGATGTTGGGAAATTAGCCCGGCCAGGTGATTGAAGTTTTAGTAGGGGATTACTTTGGGAATAGTGATCACAATTCCATATGTTTTAGAATATTCATGGACAGAGAGGACAGTGGTCCGAAAGGAAGAGTGCTAAATTGAGGGAAGGCCAATCATACCAAAATTTGGCAGGAACTGGGGAATGTAGATGGGGACCAGCTGTTTGAAGGGAAATCCACATTCGATATGTGGGAGACTTTTAAAGAATGGCTGATTAGAGTTCAGAAGAGATATGTTCCTGTGAAAATGAGGGATAGAAATGGCAAAATTAGTGAACCATGCATGACCGGTGAAATTGAGAGACTCGTTAAGAGGAAAAAAGATACATCCATAAGTCTAGGTGACTGAAGACAGACAAAGCTTGAGAAGAATATCAGTAATGTAGGACCAATCTGAGAGGGCTAAAAAAGACCATGAAATATCCTTAGCGAGCAGGGTTAAGGAAAACCTCAAAGCCTTTCCTTCATATATAAGGAGCAAGAGGGTAATGAGAGAAAGGATTGGCCCACTCAGAGGTAAAGGAGGAAAGATATGCGTGGAGTCAGAGAAAATGGGTGAGATTCTTAATGAGTACTTTACTTTGGTATATGCCAAAGAGAGGGACATGACGGATGTTGAGGTTAAGGATAGATATTTGAGTACTCTAGGAGGCATAAGCAGAGAGGAAGTGTTGGGTATTCTAAAAAGGCATCAAGGTGGACATGTCCCCAGGTCTGGTTGAGATCTATCCCAGATTGATGAGGGAAGCGAGAGAGGAAATAGCTGGGGCTTTCACATATCTTTGCAGCATCCTTGAACACGGGACAGGGTTCCATGCTGGGATCACTGTTGTTTGTGATATACATAATGATTTGAAGGAAGGTGTAGGTCGCCTCATTAGCAAATTTGCAGATGACATGAAGATTGGTGGACTAGCAGATAGTGAAGAGGACGGGCAGAGAATACAGCAGAATATAGACTAGAGTGTTGGGCAAAGAAATGAGAGATGCAGTTCAATCCGGTCAAATTCAAGGTGATGCATTTTGAAAGATCCAATTCAAGAGCGAACTGTACAGTAAATGGAAAAGTCATGGGGAAAATTGATCTACAGAGCAATGTGGGTGTTCAGGTCCCTTATTCCCTGAGGGAGACAGCACAGGATAGTAAAGTGGTCAAAAAGGCATACAGCATGCTTTCCTCATTGGATGGGGTATTGAGTACAAAATTTGGCAGGTCATGTTACAGTTGTATAAGACTTTGGGATACTGCATACACTTTTGGTCGCTACATTATCAAAAGAATATGGATGCTTTGGAGAGGGTGCAGAGGAGGTTCACCAAGATGTTGCCTGGAATGGGGGGGTGCTAGCTATGAGAAGAAGTTGAGTAAATTAGGATTATTTTCATTGGAAAGAAGGAGATTGAGGGAGAACCAGATTGAGGTCTGCAAAATCATGAGAGGTGTAGACAGGATAGAAAGCAAGGAACTTTTTCCGGAGTGGAGGACTCAATTACTAGGGGTCACGAGGTCAGAGTGAGAGAGGAATAGTTAAAAGGGACAAAAGTTGAAGGAAAGTTCTTCATGCAGAGGGTGGCGGGTGCCTGGAATGTGTTGCCAGCAGCAGTGGTAGGGGCAGGAACAATAGCATCATTTCAGATGTATCTAGACAGATACATTAATGGGGGAGGGAGCAAAGGGACACAGATCCTTAGAAAATAGGTGACAGGTGTAAATAGAGAATCTGGATTGTGGCAGGCTTGCAGGGCCTAAGGGCCTGTTCCTGTGCTGTTATGTTCTTTGTTCTTGTTCTTTATATGGGAGAGTCTAGGAGAAATGGAGGACTGCAGGTGCTGGGGATCAGAGCTTAAAAATGTGTTGCTGGAAAAGCGCAGCAGGTCAGGCAGCATCAAAGGAGAAGGAGAATTGATGTTTCGGGCATAAGCCCTTCTTCAGGTCTTATGGGAGAGCCTAGGACTAGAGAGCAAAACATCAGGGTTAGGAGTTGTCCATTTAAGACAGAGATAAGGATGAATTTCTTCTAAGGGTGGTGATTCTGTGGAATCTCCTGCAGAGGCTTTGCCACTAAATATTTTAAAGGCTGAGATGAACTATTTTCTAAGAGTTTGGAGGGATATGGGCTGGGTGCTGGCAGATGGGACTAGATTGGGTTGGGATATCTGGTCGGCATGGACGGGTTGGACCGATGGATCTGTTTCCATGCTGAACATCTCTATGACTCTACCTAAGTAACAATATAAATGACATTTGATCTGTTTTTCTCAATAGCATTTATTTTTTCTGACCCTGACATGAAACGGCTTTGTAACAGCATAATGCATTAAAGATTAAAGCGCTCCATGATTATGAAATACTGCACTCCATGGTTCCCTGTCTGGGAGTTCCTTAATTATACACTATACATCTTCAAATCCCTCTCTGTCCCAACTTAGATCCTCTAAAATCTGTTTTTTTTTGACTTCTTGCATATTCTTTTCTAATTGCTGCACCATCAACAGTGATACCTTCTGTCGCATTCTTTCCCTGAATCTTGCACTTTTCTCCTCTTTGAAGGTACTCTTTACAGTATCTTTATATCAACTTTTGTACTGCTTCTGTGAAGCACCTTGAGATGTAATAAAAGACTAAAGATGCTGTATCATGATTAATGCCTTGGGAGTTTCACCAGTTTAGCAATAATGCTGTTCCTTAAAATAACTTCATTAAAGATGTAAGTAGTTCACATTCCTCTTTCTTTTTTTTTAGAAAATGCTTGTACATACCATCCTGGCGTTCCTGTGTTTCATGATGCATTGAAGGTAGGAAATCTGTTTTATCTGAACTGTTTCATGTCCAAAGGTTGGTGGCAGCTGTCTACTTAATGATATTTTTGCATTATCTTTAGAGATTCAACTGAAGTGATAAAATTTCATGTTAGTTTCTGGAAAATTATAAAGCTGTCCAAATCGGGCAACACGCACATTGAAATTGCTGCTTGCAATAAGGCAGTTGGAGCATTATTTCTAATTTTTTGGCTTTCCCAAAAAATTTATAGTTGGTAAAGCACCGCTTAGTCTAATGCCAAACTCTGTAAAAGTAGAATTATGACAACAATAGTAGTGATAGCATTCCATCAGGCTATAACCATAGGAAATTAGATTAGATTACTTACAGTGTGGAAACAGGCCCTTCAGCCCAACAAGTCCACACCGACGCGCAACCCACCCATTCCCCTACATTTACCCCTTTACCTAACACTACAGGCAATTTAGCATTGCCAATTCACCTGACCTGCACATCTTTGGACTGTGGGAGGAAACCGGAGCACCCGGAGGAAACCCACACAGACACTGGGAGAATGTGTGGAGTTTGCACAGTCAGTCGCCTGAGTCAGGAATTGAACCCGGGTCTCTGGCGCTGTGAGGCAGCAGTGCTAACCACTGTGCCGCCCAGCATGTGGTAGATAGACTAGGGATTTCTAAGATGTCTCAGGACTATGGTGCATCTCTTATTGGAGCAAATGTTGTTATGTGCCTCTCAAAGGTCAGTTGGTTTTGTTTTTGTGTCCAGGCAGCAGCGTACTTGTTTTCTGGAATGTCACTATGCAGAAACCAGTAAGCCTTTTGTCCACACCATTACTGTTTCCAGTTTGTTTTGGATTTCCAGCCCCACTTGCTCACAACAGTGAAATTCTGCAAGGACTCAGTTATCCTACTTTTTTGATTAAAGAATGGCACTTATTATTTGAAATGCTATCTGTTTTTTGGATTTGGAACTCAAAAACTATGGTCTTGATTTGATCCGGTTTATCTCCTGATCGGGGATCGGCATGTCATAATGTTAAGTTCATTTTTTTTGAGATTCTTATACACTGGATGCAACTGCAAATATGCCAACTTCGTTGAACAACCACATTTTATGAAGCTAAAAAGTCATGCTTATGAAACATGTTGAGAGATCACACTGAACAAAGGAAACAGTTCTTCCTTTATCTAATTCTTGTGATGCCCACAAGACAACCCCCAGCCACTCCCTCACAGTCACATGCCATTCATGACACAATGCAGTGACCTAATCATCTACAGAAACAATGTAAGTAATCTCTTAATGGTCAAATCTGTTCCACGTGATTGCTTTTAACTACAGGAGTAGTCAAAATGCCAACTGCAATATTCTTGTTGATTTTGAATAGGATGATGATGCAAATGTAAATGGCTGTGAATGGGAAGGGATAGGAATGTAAATTCCTTACAATCTGCCTGTAAGTTAGAGGCATCTCACCCTAGCCTCGGGACATCCAATTTCCTGCAGGTCAACGAGCAAATTAACTCCTTAATATCACGATAATGCAGCTATCACATGCTGTGTTAGTTGAGAGTTCCAAAATGTCCTGCTCTGTTTTATTTAACAGCACTCTTAAAGTAGCTCCACGTTACTGCTGAGGGATCTTGGGCTATTCTGATATTCTTGTAACTGGTGTCTGTTAGTATTTGCAATGGTTGGCTTGGAGCCTTGACTCATCAGTCCACAGCCATATTCAAGCCAGATTCTCTGAAAAGTGACTAAATTCTTTTACCTGTCTGGAATCTCCCTTGTCCCCAGAATTGCTGTATCGAAGTGGAATTCACCGAATAATTAGGTGTTGGTTTACTTCAGGGCTATGTTTGCACACTGATGTTTGCAATAAGGAAGCTAGGTGACTGATTCTGTTTTGGTAAAGCTTGATGGAGGATGCCATACAACATACAAGAAGAGGAAAGTGGCTTTTGTCTTTTTTCTCCTTGCCCACAAAGGGAAAAATGATTGAAAAATACAGGCTACTCTTCCCCCTCCACCTCTTACATGCTCCCATTCTTTCATCTGTGCCCTTTGATCCATTGTCCACTATGCCACTGTGGACTAATGGAACTGAACCACTTTGGATTGCAGTTTTGTTGTAGGAAATGCAAGACTGTGTTACAGGGAGTGGAGCGATAACGTTCAGCAAACTGTGCAGTATCAATAGCTTGTCTCAGGATTTTGGCCTGTGCATTACAGAGTTGATGCAAATTCATTTTTTAAAAAGAGTGTACTCTTCAGCAAATTGCTTTTCAGACTGTTGTGTGGATGAATTCTGTGTAATATATTAATTTTAAGAATCCCATTACAATTCTGGTTTCCTTCCTATCGAAATGATGATGTGAAACTTGAAAGGGTTCAGAAAAGATTGACAAGGTTGTTGCCAGGGTTGGAGGATTTGAGCTATAGGGAGAGGCTGAACAGGCTGGGGCTATTTTCCCTGGAGCGTCAGAGGCTGAGGGGTGACCTTATAGAGGTTTACAAAATTATGAGGGGCATAGATAGGATAAATAGACAAAGTCTTTTCCCTGGGGTCGTGGGAGTCCAGAACTAGAGGGCATAGGTTTAGGGTGAGCGCAGAAAGATATTATAGAGACCTAAGGGGCAACTTTTTCACAGAGGGTGGTACGTGTATGGAATGAGCTGCCAGAGGAAATGGTGGAGGCTGGTACAATTGCAACATTTAAAAGGCATTTGGATGGGTATATGAATGGGAAGGGTTTGGAGGGATATGTTCCGGGTGCTACCAGGTGAGACTAGATTGGGTTGGGATATCTGGTCGACATGGACGGGTTGGACCGAAGGGTCTGTTTCCATGCTGTACATTTCTATGACTCTATTGTAAATGGCAATAGGTAGAACAGGTAATGAATGAAGTAGTATAAAAAAAATTCTCATGACCTTGCACAGAGGACATCTTCTCACCTAGCTATGTTACCTGTCTTGACCTCTACCATAGCCTCACATAGTCGTAGCAGCTTTGTAGCTCTGTGCTCATCCAGGGAGGAGGTGTAAGTTTCCCTAAAGGAGGGAATTCTCCACCTGATTTCAAATGCTCCCTCACTTGTGTCATCTTACACTGTAATGAAAGAAGCAAAGAAATGTGATAGTGCACATTTTGTTAACACAAATTCACTAACAAATTCATTGACGAACTGGGGACACTGTTTCAAAAGTGCAAACGTTTAACACGTGTGTTGGCTGTAACACGATTACATCGCCAACACTTTAAGCGCTTTATCTATAATCTGGGATGACACAAGAACGCAACCATCATGTTATAGGAGGACTACCTGGACTTGCAATTCATACTGTGATGGATTGAATTATTGCAAGGGTTTGTTTATGATTTTAACTGGTTGCAATGAGACCACATTAATGAGGCTGTAATGGGTACTTTCACAAGTACATAACTGATCATAAGTAAGTTATATGGTCTGTTGGCTTTCGTTAACGGGGGATTGAGTTTAAGAGCCATGAGATTTTGCTGCAGGTCTATAAATCCCTGGTTAGACCACACCCAGATTGTTAAGTCCAGTTCTGGATGCTTCATAATAGGAAGGATGTAGATGCTTTAGAGAGGGTGCAGACAAGATGCTGCCTGGATTGGAGGGCATGTCTTATGAAGAGGGGTTGAGTGAGCTAGAGCTTTTCACGTTAGAGAGAAGAAGGAATAGAGGTGTACAAGGTAATGCGAAGCATAGATAGAGTAGATAGCAACAGACTTTTCTCCAGGGCGAAAATTGCTATCACAACGGGTCATAATTTTAAGATGATTGGAGGAAAGTATTGGTGGAGATGTCAGAGGTAGGTTCTCTACGCAGAGCGTGTTGGGTGCATGGAATGCACTGCCAGCAGTGGTAGTAGAGTCAGGGACATTTAAGCGACTGCTGGACAAGCACATAGACGGCAATAAATTGAGGGTTGTGTAGGTTAGGTTGATCTTAGATGAAGATAAATGCTCAGCACAACATCGTGGACTAAAGGGCCTGTACTGTACTATACTGTTCTATGTTCTAATTATGTTAGAGCTTTGAATGTGGGCCCAGAACTTCTGATTGGTATTGGATTTGTTCCAATTGATGCAAATTGTAGCATAAACTACCCACTACGTGCCCCAGGTTGTTTACAGTTAGTCTTCTAATGTTGACAGTTTTTTTGATGCCGCCTTCATTTTAAAATGAGGGTAGACCAGGGCAAGGGAGACAAAACTATGGCAGCAGAGGAGCTGGGAACACCACTTACGTGCAACTGTAGATAACAAAATAAATTTAAACTGCATATTAATTAAAATTCTGTGGCATTTTTTAGATACTAAATAGTTTTTTTTTGCTCTTAAACATTTAATGTTGTTATCGCTGACTAATTGTAAGTAATATTTTGAAATTTCTACAGAGGTTTAATGGTTTGTTCTTAGTTTTTGCCATTGATTTTATTTTTTTAACGTGCAGTATTTTGTATTCCTTAATGAATTCTAGTGATTAAATACTGGTTAAATAAGCAGACAGAACTGTAAAGTCTACAACAGAATTGCTGACATTTTCAGAGGGTCCCAGATACTGTGTAAATTGCTCTTCAGAAGTTTAAACTTCTTGGGTAATTCATGTGGGAGAAAGTGAGGATTGCAGATGCTGGAGATCAGAGCTGAAAATGCGTTGCTGGAAAAGCGCAGCAGGTAAGGCAGCATCCAAGGAGCAGGAGAATTGACGTTTCGGGCATGAGCCCTTCTGGAATCCTGAAGAAGGACTTGTGCCCGAAATGTCAATTCTCCTGCTCCTTGGATGCTGCCTGACCTGTTGCGCTTTTCCAGCAACACATTTTCAGCGCTAATTCATGTGGGGTCAGGTATATGACGACTTTCACATGGTTCATACTGCTGCAATGTCTGTCCTCCTTTTGAAAGATCTTTGGAGGTACGCATAGTGGCAAGAATGAAATAAAAATGAATGTGGATCTCATTTTTGAAATATTTAGTATTATTGATAATTGATCAGCAATTCTTATTTTAGAAATTATTCTGCCTTGTAACTGCAATTAAATTTAAAAGAACAGGATCAGTGTGACTCGATATGGCAAAGATGGCAGGTGGATGGGAAGGGGTGCTTCAATAAAACAGCTACTCAATATTTGATAAACATCTACCATTGTTATATAAAAAGTAGTGATAATTACTGAAATATTTTAAAAGGTACATCTAACATAATAACAATGTCAGAAATACTTCATTATGTAATTTACAAGCTTTTATTTGTTTTTTAGGGATGGTCTTGCTGCAAGAGGCGCACAACAGATTTTTCAGATTTCTTGAATATTCCGGTAAGATTACATTTAAGTGTAGTTGAGATACTGGTTTGCAGCTTGATTTAAAGTCAATTACTTCTTGAACCTGTGACAGGTTTGAAGTATGATACTGACAAATGTTTGTGTGGCAAAATATTGTGATGATGTGTTCATTTTCTAACAAGTGGAACTAAAAGTTGCAAATACTATTTTTGACAGGAAATCTGGTCCCAGTTTATAGCTTAGCACAACTAAGTAAATTGGTATGGTATAAACTCCTGATTGCATTTTATTTAATAGCTTTTATTTATTTTCCTCCTGATTCTTGAGAGCTTGCATTGGGAACACTAAAAAAAATTCAAACCTACTGGATGCTTTATGTTCAATAGACCTCCCTTTCTCCACAGTAAATGTCCACCCTGCAATACAGTTCAGCAGTAAATTTGGTTAAATGTGATTTTTCCTTTCTCAAAAACCATGTGACGCTTCCCAATTATTTTCAGCTTTTTCTAAGTGCACAGCTATAACTTTTTAAATGCTTAATTCTTAAATCTTCCTCATGAGAAACCCCCACTATTACTATCATGGGGGTTACCATTGACAGACAACTCAAGCGAACTTGTCATATATAGTGATGACAAGAGCAAGTCAGAGGCTTGGAATCCTGCAGTGAGTAACTTCCATCCTAACTCCCCAAAGTCTATCAGTAATTAAACAACCTCTACAGTGCAGATAGGCCCATCAAGTCTGCCCCAACTCTCTGAAGAGCTTCCAACCAGACCTGCCCTATCCAGGGCAGCTGGGAATGGGCAATAAATGCTAGACAGCCAGCGATTCCCAAGCCCCACAAGTGAATTTTTAAAATAAAAAGGAAAGGTATCAGACTTTCAAGAAGGATAGGAGGCTAAGTAAAGGTGGTTAAGGTAATATTGTTCATCAAAGGTGACTTTGGTGTAATTAGTTTTGTTTCAGGAAAGGTCTGTTTCCATGCTGCGTGACTCTGACTCTGAAATGCCAAACAGTTATAGGTCAAATAGTCTTTCTTCGATGATGGGCAAACCGTTAGAATAAATCCTGAAAGATTGGATAAACTGTCACTTAAAAAGGCATGGATCAGAGAGATATTCAGCATGTTCTATTAAGGGAAGATCATGCCTTACAAATTTGAATTCTTTGAGGAAGGCAACGAGTATCAGTGAGGCTAGTGCAGTGGATGTATCTATTTGGAGAAAGGCATTTGACAAGGTCCCATATGGCAGAATAGTAAAAAAAAAACGTAAAAGTCAACAGGTCACAGGATAATATGTCAAATTACATCAAGTTGGCTTAGTAACTTTAAAAAAAGGACAATGGGTGTTGGAAGATATTAAACAAAACACACTTTATTCTAACACCACAATTAAAATATAAACAAAAATAAGAATTTGTATAACTTTAACTCTACTATTGTTAATTATTTCAGTATAGTTTACCACTCATCAATTAATCCAATGTGGCAAAGTTCCATAAGCAGCCTTTCAGCAAACAGATTTCCTCACATGCAGTCTCCAGTCCAGAAGAAAGGAATACTGAAATAATGAATCTATTAGCAGAGAAAGAACTCAGACTTCCAGCTGCAGTAGTCAGAGCTATATCTAGCAGCTTCAACAGTCAAAAACCCAGACTTCAACTGGAAGCAATATTAAAACCCTGAATCTGGGTGAGCCTGATTCCACCCACTCAGGCTTCCTTTGTCTAATTTAAGAAAAAAAAACACTTGGAGCTCCAAGCTGTATATCCACTGCTTTTGAAGCAGATATTCTGGCACACTGGCAACACCTTTCTGCATGAGAACCAACACACAACAAATCCTTCTTAAAGGCACAAGACCATCATATGGGTCTAGTGAAATTAACACTATGTTGGCACCTCACCATGTATGCCAGTTCACTTATAGAACATAGAACATTACATCGCGCTACAGGCCCTTTGGCCCTTGATGTTGCGCCGACCTGTCATACCAATCTGAAGCCCATCTGACCTACACTGTTCCATGTATGTCCATATGCTTGTCCAATTCCACTAGCCCAGCTTTTTATGCACACATATTTGCTCTCAAGTGTAAAATATTAGTCTTCAATTGAGTCTTCTCCTTTCGGAATCTGGTTATTCTGTTGTTAACTCAGGAATTCACGGACCATGTGCAAGTTACAAACAAAACACACTTTTTTGCAATTAAGCCAGCGAGTGATCAGTAGGCAGTAATCCAGAGTATCAATCATGCATGCTAATAAAAGATTGCTAAATCTTAGTAAAGGGACAGCATTATTTATATCATTTAGAATGCATTATTATCTTGTTTTCTCTATTTCTTACCATATAATATTTCTTTATTAATTAGGTTGTTATCAGATAATTAATAAATTTAGTATTGTTAAACAGGCTGCTGATGTGCTTTTATTTGCATCACTGCACATGCGCCAGATAATTAATGCTTTCAGTATAGTTTTACATAAGTTAAACAAAAGCGATTTATGTAGCATTATTTGTATCAGTTATAGATTAACACCTATGTTACACCTGTCAGCCTGTTAGCCACCTGTCATGAGAAAGAGACAAATGCTAGCCTTTGCCAAAATTCGTACATTCCTTATTCCATTCCCATGGTCACCAAGCTTAGCCACTTTAAAAATAAAGTTATTACAAAATGGAGACTTGCAAAATGGTGGATTTTTAGCTATTATTTCTCCAGTACTTTATTGCTATCATTGTGACAACTGCTGCGTACAGGTACCTTTTATTCTGAGGTCTTAAATTAATCCTGTCATATTACACAATACCGAGTCTAATGTAACCTGCTGTCTAGTTGTTTCCAGGGACAGAGTTTCTGCTCTATGAAACTCTTAAAAGTTTCTATAAACTCCTAAACATGCTACTGCCACCCTCCTGATTTTTCTACTTTATACGAAGATTGAAGAAGCCATAATTATTGCTGACTCTTTGTCACAGGCACCCAGTGTGATGTTGTATATACTTTGATCTTGGTGGTTATTGTTTGGGGGCCTTTAGGCTATTTATGTTGCTTTTTTTATTAATTTATTCGCTTCCCTGATTTTATACTGTGTTAACCTTAAGAACAGAATTGACCAGACACTCACCACAAAATTAGCTCCTTTCCTCGGAGTTGAGCAAGAACCTGTTCCTACAGTTAGGAATGGTAGAAAAGCTAAACAAAAGGAAACAAATATCTTCCTCCCCATTCACCTAACTACCTCTCACCAAGCTCCAAATTTGCTCTCAATTTTTTGGACTAATCATTTCTCTGTACAAGGGGAGCTATTTGCAGAATTGTCATTAGAGGAGTAGACAGCATGGGCAAGACAGCTTTTCTTCTAATCACAGATACTGCATAGAATCCTTGCACCAGATTGGGAAAATTTGTATCCTGACTGTGCATTAAACATCTGCTATTAATTTCTCAAGCCTCTTCAGGCAGGTTGGCTTCCCCAACCATAATTGCTGGGAACTTCTTTTGCATTCATTGGCACATAATAAATTTGCATTAACATCTCAGCCCACTACAGTTTTGCTCAAAAGTACAAATTTGGTTAGCCAGAAATAGCAGCCATGTCTGTTCACAAACCCAATTATATATACCAGGCATGTTCCCAGCAGCATCAACTTCTTCCTTCAAGCTCTGAGTACAAACATCTTCACTAACCTGGCACCCCCAGGACAGAAAGCCATTTCTTATGCACCCACTTGTGATGTTAGAGCTGAAGCCTATCCTTTGTGACTAGTTCATGAAAAATCTGCCATCTTCTCCTCAAATACTTAGAATTCTAACTAAAGACTGAGCATTTCAATACCTGTCCAAGTGAGCAGCCCCACACCGGCTGATTCCAGTAAACCTAACTGTGCCAGGCAAGCAGGGCCCAATATAAAGGGAGGATTAACTGAAAAATTGGGTTGAGTGAAAAGGTAGGGAATGAACATAAGGTTTATGATTGTGGGAGGTACTGGAGGGATCCAAGGGAACGAATCCTACTGCAGGAGGAGAAGTAACATTCATATAGGGCCATGAAAGCAAAGAATCTTAGGAGCTGGATGTTAAGAGGAGGGAGCACAATGGGGTAAATTGGTGTGCTAGGAGGAAGAACAGCATTGTGACTGAATGAGAGGAATTGTGAGGATGAGGCTAAGTATGGGAATCTCAATGGGAGGAGTTGAGAGAAAAGCAGGAATATTTAGGGAGCTGGTGAACGGGTCATTGAACAAAGTAGGAGATTAAAGAAAGATAGAGAGATGAAAAGGCTATCAAAAGTTAGTTTGGGAGGGGCTGTTGGGGGGGGGGGGAGAAGTATGCTTTGAGAGATTAACTTTGATTTTAATTCTTTCATGACCACTATCTTCTGCCACATTGTTTTCTAAATGAAGGTTTTTAAGAATGCAGAAGAGAGGGGACCCAAATCTGTTTGCACCTTTTAGTGCAGCTAGCACACATCCAAAAGAAGCTATCGGATCTAAAAGTCCCAATGGCTACTGCATGAGCCGTCCCTTCCTTCAGGCTGTTGAAGTGAACTTGTATAATCGCGACAAATAAATGATGATTAAGGTCTAAAAATTGCATAGTCAGAAGTCACACGACATCAGGTTATAGTCCAACAGATTCATTTTGAAATCATAAGCAGCAGCGCTCTGAAAGCTTCATCAAGTGAAGCTTGTGATTGCAAAGAAACTTGGTGTCGTGTGACTTCTGATTTTGACATCCAGTCCTACACTAGCACCTCCATATTATAAAAATTGCAAATATAAGGACCAGGAGCAAGCGGAGACTATTCAAACTAGAGCCTGCTCCACCATTCAATATGATAATGGCTGGTCTCACCTTGGCCTCAACTGCATTTTCCTGCCTGTTCCCCAAAGCCCTTTAGCCCATTACTAATTAATAATCTGTCTATTCCATCTCAAATTTATTGTATCCTGGCATCCACTGCACTCTGGAGTAGTGAATTCCATAGATTGGAGTGAAAAATCATTCTTCTTAGTTTTAAAACTATGACCTGTCGAGATTGACCCACAAGGAGAAATGTTCGCTCCGTGTCTACTCTGTCAATTCTCTTTAGCATTGTCTGTACCTTAATTTGATCTCATCCTTCTAATCTCTGGCAAATTTAGGCCTAAACTGCTCAAACCTTTCATCTCTGGAATTATTCTAATGATCTACCTCCTGTACAGTTACATAATTCCTCAAGTGCTGATGGCCAAAACTGTCCACAGTACTCCAGATGCAGTGTCATCGATGCCTTGAGCAATTGCTTCAGTACTCCCTACTTTTATACTCTGTTCTTTTCGTGAAAAATTACATGTTTATTAAGTGCTGAACTTGAAAACTTCCTTCCTGTGACCTATGACAAGGACAACCACAACTCCACTACACCAAAGTATTTTGAAGTTTCTCTCCATTTAGATAATTTGACTTTTTTATTCTTGCAGCCACATTGAATCACATTAAATTTATAATAACTATTTCTATACTATTTCCATTCGTTCATTAATCTTTCTCAGGTAGGGATCTGCGATTCACCAGTGGTGATGATAAAGGTTTGGGATTGGAAGGGTATGGGAAGTTAATGCACATTCATCTGTAGAGAACCATTCGCTGGCCTGTGCATGTGTGTATTAACAACTTGGGGATGAAACTTAAGCAGGTTGAACTTTACAATGAGTAAGAACTGCATTGCAAAGAGTAATAAATGGCCAATAAATTTACATTGTGTTATTTGACAAATGCCCGCAAAGAATGTTCAGATAAATCACAATATCTTACACATAGTCGCAACAGGAAAGAGCAGAACCAGTTGTGGAGGTTGCACCTCTCCATGCACAAATGGCAACAGGGTAAGCTTTCACTGAAGACAGGACCAGCCTGATAAAGACCTAGAGTTACTTCAACTCTGACAAGATTGCCTAATGGAAAGTGTGCATCTCAATTCTTGCATTTTCTTCAGAGAGGAATAGTAATTCCATACTGGCTGTAAGGAGCACCAAATTCAACAGCTGTCATTGATAACTTTCAAAAGATGAAGGAAGAAAACAAGGGAAGAAGCAAAGAACAAGGACAGCAGAATTAGAGACATGAAGCTTAGGGGAATGCAACTGTGGGTGAGCAAGCAGAGGGGAACCAGGGCCTCCACCTATGTTATCCAGTGTACAGGGCATACATAGGTGTTCCTGTAGCCTCCAACTCTATGCAGGAATGTGTAGAAGGATCTTTATAGCTAGAGAAGCTGTCATTGTATCTGCCACCACATGCAGACAGATCTGCAACTCAGCTTGGGAAGAAGCACAATGACTGTGGGTTTGAATACCATAATAGAATTGAGTTTCCTTGCTACTGGTACCTTTACAGAGGTGAACTGGGGACTTGGTTTGGCATCTTCTATTTGGAAGTCCACAAATACATTTTGTGAGGTTCCAGATGCCATTTAAAGGAAAACAGTTGCTAGTGCAGTCACCATGGACCCAGGCAGCCAAGCTAAGATTTGCAGCAATTTCTGGTTTCTCTTAGCAACTTCTAGTTTCTCTTCAAGTCGCTGTTGACTGCACCGTGTGGCATTCAGAGCTCCATTGCATCATTCAGTCAGGTTCCTCAACAAGAAACTTCATTTCCTCGATGATGAACATATTTGTAACTGCAGACAACAATTCCTGAAGTCATGCACACTATCCAGGGTACTGTCACAACTGCTAGGTTCTTTGAATGCTCCCCACTCAAAACAAACAGCATATAGGTGAAGTGGAATCTGACAGCAGCTAGACTTGAATTCTCAACTTTGCATGAAGGTTGTGGACTTCAGAAATAGTCAGTTGCTATGCATAAGCCTTACTGCCCTCATAGGAATGCCTGATTCATAATGTTGAAACTTCATACAGCTATGTCTGTTATACATCGGTGTAAAGGGAACAAAGAAATGTGTAATTCCATTGGCATAAACTAATCTTTATTTTGATTTCTGTAAATGATTTTTAAAAATGAACTTGCACGTCAGAGTATTCTTTAGTGTGAATGGCTGATCAGACAACTCCCGTTTTCCTTGATGCTCAAGATTTCCTATAGACTGAGATACAATTAATGTTATAATATGGGAAGTCCATAAAACTAGCTGTCTCTCATCGGGCAGCCCCAACCCTTTGTCACCTAAAATCTGAGCTAACATTTTGAAGGAAACCAAATTTTATGCTTGAAAGCCAGATTTCTATATTGATTTTTCTTTTAGGGTTGTACTAAAGGAAGGCATTCCAATGAAAAGCCTCCTGACCCTGTCAAACCTGAAGTGAAGATCCCATCAGAACCAGAGCTGAAACCAAAGAGTAATGAATATGTTATGCAGAGCCGAAGACCAGTTGAAGCAATTATAATGCCAAGGTAAACTTAGTATATAAAACAGAAAGAAGTGAGACGTTTGTTGTAGTTTGAGAAATGTGCCTTTACTCAAAGTCATGATTGAAGGTCAAATCATTGGGAGGTTTTGAAATCTGTTATGGAGATCGGTTTTGTTTTATTCGTTAAAGTTTGTGCTCTTTTTCAAAATACATTAGACATGTTTTGTATGAATATCCGTTCTGTGGACAAGTCTTTGCTTCTTATGAACTGAAACTTCTGTGCCAAAATTTCTTGTAAAACATTGAGTGAATATGTATTGCATATGGCATGGAGTTTTTATTGTTATTTCTCCAAATTGACATAAAATACAGAGTCAATGGACTTTAGGAGTTAAACTAATTTAATGACTTAATGCACCCTAAAGTTGCCTTCTACATGGCTAGATGTTGCTCACTCCTAATTGTTTTAATCTGTATCTATAATGGATTATTGATATTTACTCAGCTTCCAAAATAGAAGAAATCATCCATATGCTTTCCATGTATCCTTGTGATAACTATCTCTGTTGATCTTGGTCTCACAATCTATATCAGGATCTGGCTGTAAAATATAAGTAATGGAGATTTTTATAATTTTTTTTGACTTGCGTTTGAAACTGTAGGTTGAACCTGTTACATCTTGACAGGTCACTGTCTTTTGTCCTTTAGTGTTGCACGTATGCTTGGGTAAGCTTGCTGTGGGTTTTGCTTTGAAAAAAAAAGTAGATATGGAGGCAGATGAACCAAATCTATTTTTAAAAAGAAAAAAATAAATGGACATGTGTGACAATCCAAAAAATGATTTGAATATTATTTTCTCCTAATAGCCCAGATGCCCCTTTAGTAAGATTGGAACAAAAGGTTTCTTCGTCATTGAAGCAAGCACTAGAAAAACTCAAGTTAACTGCTGACAATGGACCCAGAAAGGAAGGTGAATAGTTTTGGACATTCAAGCTGCAGTACTTAGTTTAAAGATATTCTTAATGCTTTTGTTTTTAATTGTACTGTAGATAGTTAAAAGATTTTTAATTGTGATTAATGCTGATAAAGATCTTAGAAAAGGAATTTAATTAGAGTTTATTTGTTCCATAAAGACACAACTTGCTGGTAATATTCTCATATAAACTAGTTCTTATTTTTAATTTATAATTCTTTTAGTGAGCAGAATTAAGTCCAAAGATGTGCAGGTCAGGTGAATTGGCCATGCTAAATTGCCCATAGTGTTAGGTGCATTAGTCAGAGGGAAATGGGTCTGGGTGGGTTACTCTTCAGAGGGTCGGTGTGGACTTGTTGGGCCGAAGGGCCTGTTTCCACACTGTAGGGAATCTAATCTAATTTAATCAGCCTTTTATTCATATTATAAGAAGCAAGAGGGTATCTAGAGAAAGGGTTGTTCATTAAAAGATAAGAAAGAAAGCTGTGTGTCAAAGATGAGAAAATGGTGAAATTCTCAAAGATTACTTTGCATCAGTGTTCACTGAGGAGAGGGACATGATGAATGTTGAGATTAGAGTTAGAAGTTTGTTTACTCTGGATCACGTTGACATAAGGAGGGAAGATGTAGGCTAAAGGATATTCAGGTGGACAAATCCCCAGGACTGGATGGGATCTAGAATGCTGAGGGAGGAGGGAGAGGAAATAGCTGGGGCCTGACAGATATCTTTGTAGTATCCTTAAACACAGGTGAAGTGCTGGAGGACTGGAGAGTTGCTCATGTTATCCGCCTGTACAAGAAGGGTAGTGGGGATATTCCAGGTAACTACAGACCAGTGAGTCTGACGTCACTGGTGGGGAATTGCTGGAGAAGGTGCTGAGGGATAAAATCTATTTATATTTGAAAAGAAATGGGCTTATCAGTGATTGGCAACATGGTTTTGTGTGGGGGAGAATGTGCCTTACCAACCTAATAGAGTTCTTTGAGGAAATGACCAAGCTGATAGATGAAGGAAGGGCTGTAGATGTCATATACACTGACTTCAGTAAGGTGCTTGATAAGGTTCCCCATGCTAAGCTAATGGAGAAAGTGAATTCACATGGTGTGCAATGTGTTCTAGCTAGATGAATAAAGAACTGGTTGAGAAGGAGTAGTAATTGAAGGGATTTTCTTGAAATGGAGAAAGGTGACCAGTGGTGTTCTACAGAGATCAGTACTGGGGCCACTAATGTTTGTCATATACATAAATGATCTGGAAGAGGGTATTGTTGGTCTGATCAGTAAGTTTGCAGATGGCACGAAGATTGGTGGAGTAGCAGGAAGCATAGGGGACTGTCAAAGAATACAGGAGAATATAGATAGACTGGAGAGTTGGGCAGAGAAATGGCAGATGGAGTTCAATCCAGGCAAATGGGAGGTCTAATTCTAGAGCGAACTATATTGTAAATGGAAGAGTTGGGAAAAGTGTGTTCAGGTCCATTGTACCCTGAAGCTGGCTGCACAGGTAGATAGAGTGGTCAAGATGGCATATGGTATGCTTGCCTTCATCGAATGGGGTATTGAGTATAAGAGCTGGCAGGTTATGTTAAAATTGTATAAGACTTTGGTTCAGACGCATTTAGAATTCTGTGTACAGTTCTGGTCACTACATTACCAAAAGGACGTGGATACTTTGGAGAGGGTGCAGAGAAGGTTTAAGAGGATGTTGCCTGGTATGGAAGGTACTAGCTATGAAGAGAGGTTGATGAGGTTAGGATTGTTTCCATTAGAGCAGAAGAGATTGAGGGGGGACCTGATTGTGGTCTGCAAAATCATAAAGGGTATAAATAGGGTGGATAAAAATGTTTTTTTTCCCCAGGATGAGGGATTCAATAATGAGAGGTCACACGTTCAAGGTGAGGGGTGAAAAGTTTAAGGGGGATACACATGGCAAGTACTTTACACAGAAGGTGGTAGGTGCCTGGAATGTGTTGCCAGCAGAGATAGTAGAGGCAGGCACGGTAGATTCATTTAAGGTGCATCTGGACAAATGCATGAGTATTTGGAGAGCAGAGGAATAAAGATGCTTAGGAATTGCGCAATAGGTTTAGACAGTAGATTTGCATCGGCTCAGGCTTGGAGGGCTGAAGGGCCTGCTCCTGGGCTGAAAATTTTCTTTGTTCTAATTCATTGTCTAATGTTTAGATGAAAGGTATGAGTGGTTGTGTTTTTGAAAATCTCAGTCTGGAAGTGCCAAGGTGAATTTAAAAATTTGTAACTTTCCCCACACACTCCCTGATATTGTATAGTTGTTTACTAAAAGCAAAATTCTGTCTTTTATAGAAGAGGATAGTAATGAAGTAAAGGTTGGGACCAGATGTAAAAATGCAGGTTGTAACAAGGTAAGCAATTGAAAAAGAGCTAAGCCCTATTGTTATAACTTACTTTCTTTTAATATGTCACTTCTTTTGATAAAAAGGGGCAGTCAAGAAAGGTGTGTTTGAAAATAATAAAAGGAGGCTAGGTCCCTATTAAATAAGCTAGACAGCAGCTAAATTTCTATGTATGTGTTTGTCTAACTATGATAAGTTGTATCCTCTAAAGGAATTTGTTGTTTCCTAACGAATATCTAAAACAGATTTGATTTCATATTAGATGCTTAGCCTTCTTTGGTACTGCAAATTAGACATCAGAAAATGAGCAATGCAGTTGGTGGAAAGAAAGAAAAAGGGTATGGTGTGCAAATAAAGTTCAGTCTTCAAAATCATGCAGTCATAAATAATTTGGGAATTGGTCAGAAAATATCTTCTGGAGAGTCAACACTAACTTGCTACAGTATTGGTTTTGATGGGAGGACACAAGCGGCATAGCAAGTTTAATTGCGTTCTCTCCATTACAGAAATTTATAAAACCGGATAGAAATTGTACACTGATATAAGCTTTCCTATTATGGACGAGGAATGATTACATTCTGATAGAGAATCACTTTTTATTTCTGCAAGATCGGCTGTAAAAATCAAAATATTTCCTGTAGTTTTATAGTAATACAAAAGATTTGTTTGTTTTGACATTGGGGATTTTCTGAAAGACAGTAATAGGGTGTTTGACCTTTAGGACAGGCATACATTTAGAAGCCATATGTAGATTATTTATTCAAGCAGTATGCCTTTTGTTCTATTTGAATCAAGCAAGATTTTCTACTATATTAACTTGTTTATCACTGATAAATGCACAATAAATAACTGAATAATAAAATTGCTCCATTCTTTAAGCCATGTGAAGAAATGATGCTCTGTGTCTAGTAAATTATAGTTGAGCTAGTTGCACACTAATGGAGGAAAGCATCTTTCTCAAAATGATTGTAGTTAAAAGCTTTTACTTATTAGTCATATTTATTGATAATGGGAAGGAGGAGAAAGCTATCCTTCATTATCTTAAATTTTACTTAATAAGTACAATATTTCTCAGTTTTATGGAGAGAATATATTTAACATGGAGCTGTCTGCAGCCATTTTCAATCCACTTGTTTTTACACAAGATATTTTTGTTGAAGATTTCTTTTACTATCATAATTTAGAAGAAGAATAGATGAATTTGTAACAACATTGTTCCAGCCAAAAAGCAGTGTCTGTTTTACATTTTGTTTAAGATATATTGCTTTTGAAATGTCCTGGAACAGGGTAACAAATGTAGTTTTGAATTATGACACTTAAGTGCAAATCGTTACATTGTTAATTTGCTGTTTAGTCTTTGTTATTGGAAAACCTAGTATTCTAATAGTCAAAACTGGTGCAGAAGAATAAGATTTCAAATATATTGAATTATCTTACTAACCCAATTTACAATCTTTTCTGATTTATCTTTAAATTTTGCCCTTATACACCTATTGAAGACGTTTGTAGATGCAGACAGCAATGAAGAGGTATGTGTTTATCACTCAGGAGTGCCCATTTTCCATGAAGGGTATGTATAGTTTATCTTTGCTGCGTTCCAAGACAATAATATGTAGGGACTATAATTTTTCTCCTTGACTGATAAGGAAGATAAAAGAATTTCTTGGAGTAGCATAAACCTTATATTGTTACAGCGCAGAAACCTCATTAGAATTTACATTTTTGGGAATAGTTTTACCTTGTCATATATACCGAGATATAAGATCTTGTGGATGCTATGCAACCTATGGCACAGCAATCGGGAGGTACAGTGTGTCCAGAAATGCTTTCCTGCATCTCCCTCAGATCGGAAAACAAGTGTTTTTGTTATATTTTTTCCATTTTCTTTATTGAATATCTATTTGTATAGCTAGATATTTGAATATAGATATTTGTATATCATCTTGTCTATTTCAGTGAATTTCTTTTTACATCAGTCATAATATATTCCACTGTAATGTACAGGAACTCATTTGTAGGGTTGATGGATAATAAATGCTGGCTTTACCAGCAATGCACACTTCCAGCTCAAATGAATACTTTTAAATAAATATCATTATATTACATACTAAAATAGCCAGTAAACATGCAAATCATTTCAATGATACAAATAGCTTCGTGGGCTGGTGGAGTAAGTGGTGCTCAAGATTTGAATGGGTAAAATATATATGGATGTTAAGGATCTTGTGAAAATTCACTAGAAAACACTGCTTACTGGCATTCTGTAACTGCGAGGATTAGTTAGCTCATTTGGATGGATAGCTGATTTGAGATGCAGAGTGACAGCAATAAGTTGGGTTCAATTCCTGTACTGGCACAAGTCACTTTGAAGGTCCTGCCTTCTCAACTTCACCAGTCACTTGTATGGTGACCTGTAGCTTAAAATCTCCACAGCTGTCTCATTTGAGTGAGTGAGCAGCCCTATGCAACTGGCAGGTTCACATTATATATAGGAGAAAGTGAGGACTGCAGATGCTGGAGATCAGAGCTGAAAATGTGTTGCTGGAAAAGCGCAGCAGCTCAGGCAGCATCCAAAGAGCAGGAGAATCAATGTTTCGGGCATGAGCCCTTCTTCAGGAATGAGGAAAGTGTGTCCAGCAGGCTAAGATAAAAAGGTAGGGAGGAGGGACTTGGGGGAGGGGCATTGGGAATGCAATAGGTGGAGGGAGGTCAAGGTGAGGGAGATAGGCCGGAGAGGTCAGGAAGAAGATTACAGGTTAGGAAGGCAGTGCTGAGTTTGAGGGATTTGACTAAGACAAGGTGGGGGTAGGTGGGGGAGGGGAAATGAGGAAACTGGAGAAATCTGAGTTCATCCCTTGTGGTTGGAGGGTTCCCAGGCGGAAGATGAGGCGCTCTTCCTCCAACCGTCATGTTGCCATGGTCTGGTGATGGATGTCCCAGAGGTGTTCTCTGAAACATTCCGCAATTAGGCGGCCTGTCTCCCCAATACAGAGCAGGCCACATTGGGTGCAGTGGATGCAATAGATGATGTGTGTGGAGGTGCAGGTGAATTTATGGCGGAACGTTTCCGGGAACACCTCTGGGACACCCGGACCAACCAACACAACCATCCCGTAGCCCAACACTTCAACTCCCCCTCCCACTCCACCAAGGACATACAGGTCCTTGGACGACTCCATCACTAGACCATGGCAACACGACGGTTGGAGGAAGAGCGCCTCATCTTCCACCTGGGAACCCTCCAACCACAAGGGATGAACTCCGATTTCTCCATTTTCCTCATTTCCCCTTCCCCCACCTTGTCTCAGTCAAATCCCTCTAACTCAGCACCGCCTTCCTAACCTGTAATCTTCTTCCTGACCACTCCGCCCCCACCCCACTCCGGCCTATCACCCTCACCTTGACCTCCCTCCACCTATCGCATTCCGAACGTCCCTCCCCCAAGGCCCTCCTCCCTACCTTTTATCTTAGCCTGCTGGACACACTGCCCTCATTCCTGAAGAAGGGCTTATGTCGATTCTCCTGTTCCTTGGATGCGGCCTGACCTACTGCGCTTTTCCAGCAACACATTTTCAGCTCAAATTATATATAACTGTACTGATGTTTTGCATTCTTTCTTGACTGATGAAATTGTGCTCCTGGTATGCAATTAATCATTTTATAGAGGAACCTTGATTATCTGAAATCAAGGCAGGCTGTATTTCATTCGGATAATTGATTATTCGGTTAATTGATTCAATGCTCCTCCTCTGAGGATCAGAGTTTTCTGAAGTTTCCTTTCTCCTCCCTCTGCATGCTGTGCTCCCTCTGTGTGTCTCGGGGTTTGTTTCTGAGCAGCGACACACTTGTGTGTAAGGGACCTACAGCATTGACTGACACACACACACACCACAAACACACACACTCCGTGCAGTGGGAGTGCCTCAGCGAGCCTTTGCTCAGTCTGCCCCCCGGTCAGGACATTAGGCGGTAGCACACTGCACGCGAGCTTCCGTCCGGCCCTGCCCCTGTTCAACCCCCCAACCCAGTCCACAAACACCCCACCACCCCTGCCAGCTCGACTGGACACCAGCAGTAAGACTGCACTTGTCTTTTGGGGGGTGGGGAGGGGGTGGCTTCTCCAGATGGTACACGCGCGCACAACCTTTTAAGTTCCACCTTTGCCCAGTGTTGGAAAGATTATTTGGGGAAGGGGGATTTAAGAATACACCCCTGTGTAGAACTCCAGGGAAAGTGTGGGAGGGAGGGTAGGCAGTCAGTCATTTGGAGACAGTGCCTGGGTGCCCATCGATGTTTTTGGCAGTATTTCAGTAAGCGGAGTTCGTTTTTAATCATTGTAAAGAAAAAGGCGCGATCACTGTTGGAAACACCTCTTTGATGTAATGTTTCAGTTGGGTCCTCGAGATCGCCTTCGGATAATCCGATATTCGTATAATTGATATTCAGTTAATAGAGGTTCCTCAGTAAATGTTTGTTTAATTTTTTCTCCAGGATGAAATACTGGAGCTGCTGTAAGAGAAAAACTTCTGATTTCAGTTCTTTCATGGCCCAAGGGGGCTGTACACAAGGCATGCATATGTGGACCAAAGCAACTGCTGTAAGTCTAACAATTTATTTCCTCTTGGTGTCGCTTGAAAACATTTCTTTATCCAACACTATAAATCGCTTTATCTATAAAAGTAAAATATATAAAGATCTTCTCACTATTACAGTGAGAGACTCATGAGGATGGCGAGGGCACAGAATGTACTCTGGCTGAGGAACATCAAAGTTCATTGCAAATAGTGACTCAGTGTTGCCCCAACTGACCAGGCTGAAAGTTCTAATGGTCACAGCTATTTGGGCATGCAGCAACTGCTGAGGGAACTAACAAGACAAAAAAAAATGTATTTGACTCCATCCTTATCCAGATTACTGTAAGAGATTCACATGTCCATAACCATATTGGTAAGCATGACCACTATACAGTCCTTGGGGAGATGAACACCAACATCCACACTGAGGAAATAGTACTACTATTCTGCTGAATGGGATAAATTTTAAACCAATCTAGCAATTCGAGGCACGTGCACTGCACAATCAGAATCAGAAAAATTCTGTTTAACAAGGAGCAGCAGCAGGCTTTTCTAAAATATCAAACTGGAGAAGATACACACAGGAGTACTCCCCTGCAAAGCAGCATAATATAGCCAAAGTGATTTCTAATATCGGTGGATGAGGTCTGGGTTCTGCCACATATAATGCTGCTACTCACTGAAGAATCTGCAACCAGAAATGCCACGTAGGTGGTCTGTGTCAATGGTACAGTGCGGTTCCATCGTTTACTGGAACGTTAGAGGCGGAGGCTGAGACTTAGAGGTTTATAAAATCATGATTGGCTTGGATAGGGTGAATAGCCAAGGTCTTTTTCCTAGGGTGGGGTGTCCAAAACTAGAGGGCATAGATTGAAGGTGAGAGGGGAAAGATTTTAAAGAGGACCTGAGGGGTAACTTTCACTCAGAGTGGTGCATGTATAGCATGATCTGCCTGAGAAAATGGAGGCAGGTACAACTACAAAATTTAAAAGGCATCTGATTGAGTGTATGTTTTAGGAAGAGTTTTGAGGGATATGGGCCAGGTGCTGGCAAAAATGACTAGGTCAGATTGAGATATATGGTCAGCACAGTCAAGATGATCAAAGGGTCTGTTTCTGTGTTTGACTCTGACTCAATGAAATGCCAAACAGCTAAAGTCTAGCTTATCTTATTTCAGTGGTGGGCAAACTGTTAGAATCAATCCTGAGAGATCTCTAGGACTCACTTAGAAAGGTATTGGCTAGTCAAATGTAGTCAGTATGGCTTTGTTAAGGGATGTTCATGCCTTACAAATTTAAATTCTTTTGAAGTGACAAGCAGTATTGATGAGGCTGATACAATGACTGTTGTCTACATGGATTTCAGTAAGGCATTTGACAAGGTCCCTCCTGACAGATACCCAAGAAAGTAAAGGCTCATGAAATACAAGGTGGTGTGTTGGAATTAAATCCAAAGTTGGCTTAGTAACATGAAACGAAGGGTAATGATCAATGTCTGCCTTTGTAAATGGAAAGCTATTTCAAGTGATGTCCTGTGGGGTTTGGTGTTGGGACTGCCACTGTTTGTTTTATACATTAACAATTTGGAAATTTTGAAGATGACGCAAAAATTAATAATGTAATGGAAAGAGAGAGGATAGGTGTAAACTCCAAACTGATATACTAGAGTGAGCAGGAAAATGGCAGCTGGATTCAGCTCTGGTAAGTGTGAGGAAATGCATTTAGGTCGATCAAACAGTAAAAGTGAATACACAATAAATAGGAATATACTTAGAGGGGTAGATGAAGTAAGAGATCTTGATATACATGTTGCTCAGGTCCCTAATGGTAGAAGTACAGGTAAATAAAGTTGTAAAGAAGGCACATGGAATGCTCTCGTTCACTGGCAGTGGTAAAGAATATAAAAATAGAAATAGAATGATGAAACTGTGTATAAGTCACTGGTGAGGCCACAACTGGGGTATTGTGTGTAGTTCTGGTGACCACATTACAGGAAGTATATAAAAATGCTCTGGAGAAAGAGTGCAGAGAAGATTTACTAGAATGCTATCAGAGCTGGAGAATTGTAGCGATGAGGAGAGGTTGGGATTGTTTTCTTGAAGTAGGGAAGACTGAGGGGGAAACATGATTGACATATAAAATCATGAGGGATAGACGAGATAGGAGGAACCTATTTTCCGGAGATGTCAAAAACCAGTGGTCATAGATTCAAACTAAGTGATGGATGAATTAAATGGGACACAAGTCAGAGATGAACACAACAGTCCAATTTGTCCGTGCCGACCAGATATCCTAAATTTATCTAGTCCCATTTGTCAGCACTTGGCCCATATCCCTCTAAACCCTTCCTCCTCATGTACTCATCCAAGTGTCTTTTAAATGTTCTAATTGTACCAGCCTCTACCACTTTCCCTGGCAGCTCATTCCATACACACACCACCTTTTGCAAGAGAAAGTTGCCCCTTAAGTCCCTTTTAAATTTTTCCCCTCTCACCTTTATATCCTCTAGTTCTGGACCACCCCAGTCCAGGGATTCTCAATGTCTGTTTACTCTATCCATGACCTTCATGATTTTATAAACCTGTATTAGGTCACCCCCTCAGCATCTAACGCTCCAGGGAAAACAACCCCAACCTATTCAGCCTCTCCCTATAGCTCAAGCCCTCTAACTCTGGCAACATCCATGTAATTTTTTTCTGAACCCTTTCAAGTTTCACAACATCCTTCCTATACCAGAAAGACCAGAATTGCATGCAATATTCCAAAGGTGGCCTAACCAATATCCTGTCTACATGCATGACCTCCCAACTCCTTTACTCAATGTCTAATTAGTAAAAAGGAAAATGCAGAGGATGATGGATGTCTGGAATTTTCTGCCTGAGTACAGCTGGAGGCAGACACCCATAACTCTCTTTAAAACAAAAGTACCTGAATTTGCCCCTTTAAAAGTGATGTAAGCTGCAGGGCTATGGGCCATGTGGAGGAAGATAGGTTAACAAAGGGCATCTAGGTGTTTTTGGGTCGGCACGGACAAGATGGGCTGCAAGGCTCCTTTCTGTGCAGTATAATTTCTATGGTTCTATCACAGCCCTAACATTACAGGTACCAGTCTCCATTCTCTCCACTCCATGTAATGTCATGAAATGGCTGAAGGCACTGGATGCTGCAAAGGCTATGGGTCCTGATAATGTACCAGCAATAGTACTGAAGACTTGCACTTGAGGAATAGTCACACCCTAGCCAAGTTGTTCTAGTATATTTTCCTCACTGGTATCAACCCAACAATGTAAAAATTGTCTGGGATACCCTATCCACAAAAAGCAAAACCAAATCCAACCCAACCAATTACAATCCCATCAGTTTACATTCACCCATCAGCAGTGCTGTCAGACAACACTTGCTTGACAATTACTACTAACTGACATTCGGCTTGTGCTTTGTCAGGATACCCAGCTTCTGACCTTGTTACAGCCTTCATCGAAACAAAAGAACTGATATCCTGAGAGGAAATAAGAGTGACTGTGCTTTACATCAAGTCAGTGTTTGACTGAGTATGAACTCAAAGATCCTGAGCAAAATTAAAGTCACTGAGGATCAGAAAAATCTTTCCATTGGTTAGATGCTTATCTAGCACAAAATAAGATGGCTGTGGTTGTTGCAGATCTGTAACACTATGACCTATAAGTACAAGAGGACCAAATTCATGGGGACATGGTCACGTTCAAAATTTTTCTTCAAGTTACAGGGCTCACCATTCTTTCTCGTGGCTTAGTCAAAACCAAGAACTCTATTCAGCACTCTTAACAGTACTGTGGGTGTATACACCTGCCTCACTCTCTTCCCCCCCCCCCGGCCATAGGTCAAGAAGACTACTCACCAGCATCTAAAGTGCAGTTAGGGATGGGCAACAAATGATGGTCTTGCCAATGACCCCACACCCCAGAAAAGAATACTGGAAACATTCATATTAGCAATTGAGGACTGATGCGAAGGCACTCAGCTCCAGGAAACTAGACTACTGGGTAGATATACTGGATATCCATCCAATAACTTGGTTCCTAGTTTTAGATGCCATTGAACTGCCCTGTCATGTCCTGTATTGTTCTTTTAATAGTGCATGTGACATTGAACAAATCTGAGTCCCTATTGATGACGTTACTTCACAGAGCTGGTGGGTGCTTGACTAGTAGGCATGAAACAGCTTAGAAAACTGGCATTTAAAAAAAAAGCAGATAGATAACAACTCAACACAAAATACAAGGGTTCTTCTGATTTTTTTTGAACTGTTGGTTATTTTAAATCAACACTCAACAGGGTCTTGTGGTCAACATCAAGTAGCCTTTATTTTAGACTGATGAGAAGACAGTCTTCATTGGTAAACAGGAGATTTCTCTAACAATACAGAGTTTTAAACAGTTTATGAACTGTTATATTTCTGTTGCAGTATCACTGTGCTGCCTCAGATTAAGGAATACTGAAATTTAAGGCAACCACCATCATGTCATCTAATTAAGAAATGGATGAGGCTATTATCACAATTGAATGGCCCAGACAACCTTCATTCACCCTTGGTACTGAAAGAGATTAAACATCTTTTACATAAATGATCAGATGGACAGCCAGAGGTGCCTCACCTTGGTGGAATGTATTTTCAGTTGTCGAAATAACATCAGCACGGTGTCTATCTTGAACTGATTTCCAGGATCAAAATGGGTACAATGCACCAATTATTCAGCAGGACATCAGGAGATATGCTTGTGATATTATTTAGTGGAAAAAAAATGAGTAACTCATACTTCTGCAATAAAGTTGCTTTGTTTCTTGTGTACTTAAGCTTGGTATCCAACAATCATTTTAATCCCATAATTGTTGTTTGACTCAAAAGCCCCACCTCAGGACGCTAATACGGAGTTAGCAGATTCATTAGATGGCTTCTATTCTTGCAGGTCACTAACATTGTACCATGCAGACATGATTGGCACCAAACTGGGGGACAAGTCATAATTACCATTTATGCCAAAAACTCCGACCCAGAGCTGAGTTACGTTGAAGCAAACAGCTCAGTGGTAAGTATAACTCTGTAGCTTGTACAAAAGTTTGATTTATTTAAAAAATCAACAATTAATTTGGGGTTCACTTAACTATTTAAAATTGCAATCTTTGCACTATTGTATTTCACCAAAAAATCTTGGATACTGTTATATTGATCCAGGTTGTTGAACTCAAAAGTTTTAATGACTGAAAATTCTGGTGTTTATGCAGTTAATTTTAGTACTTGATATGACCTGTATCTGAAATTTGTGCTTAAGGTATAATTTACTTCTCAAAGCAACTGTATTTTTGCAGTAATTAAATTGAATCTATCATTTAATTATACTTAGAATTAATAAAGAATGTCCAAATTCCCTAATTTCATTTCTTTAATGTATTGCTTGACATTTAGTTGTAATCATATTTGTACATATTATTTTGATGTGGTATGTTTTTAATTTAATAGAAGTTGATTTGATTCTTTTATTGTCACGTGTACTGAAGTACAGTGAAAAGTTTGTATGTTATGATGTACCTGCATTGCATGCAAAACAAAGATCATAGGGTGTTTGAACAGAGCGAGGAATACAAAGTTAGAGCTGCAAAGAAGGTGTACAAAAAGCAAGATCAACATTAGATTTAAAATTTGAGGTCCATTCAGAAGTCTAATAACAGCAGGGAAGAAACTGTTCTTGAACCTGTTGGTACATGTGTTTAAGCTTATTTTATCTTAGGCCTGACAGAAGAGGTCCTAAATGAACGGGAGGCGTCTTTGATGTTGGCTGCCTTTCTGCAGCAATGAGAAGTGTTGATGGAGTCAGTGGATTGAAGTTTTTTCACAGTGGAAATCATTATAAGATTTTTTCACGGGTATTTATCAGCCCATGGACCACTTGCATTCTCCCTCTGATCCATGCTGTGAGGTTTTGCAGCAGAAACATGAAGTGATTAACTTAGTGCATCCAGGGACAGCCAAATGCATAAATAGAACTGTAAAAGGGGTAAAGCACATCAGTTTTCCTTTCCATTCCCTTCCATTTCTGGGCTTTGTTTCTGTGCAGCAGCATAGCTGAAACTAGGGATGTAGAGAATGGAGAAATCAAAGCTGCATTCTGTGGGAAAACAATGTTCCAATATTTATAGTGATAAATAAGCTGAGAAAGGACCAGTTTGCAAATGTAAACAGCATAAGTGCTTGAATTATGTAGCCCCTCTTTCTGGTAAGTTTTCTACAATTAAGAGTCAGATATTGAACTATATTGGCAAACCACCAAGATGCCCAAATTAGATTATTTTTCAAAAATGAAGTATTTAGACTAGAGTTCAGATTTTTTTTTTTGGCTGATAGAGCTGTTAACCATTAAACTGGGTGAAGTGAAGTGATTTGTTACCTTCGTTGGCTGGATGGCTGGTTTGCGATGCAGTGATGCCGTAGGTTTAATTCCTGCAATATGTAGTCTCACCTTCTCAACTTTGCCTGTCACCTGATACATGGTGCCCTTCACCAGTCAGCTCTTTATAATGAGAGAGTAGCACTGTGGTAAGGTAGAACTATGGCAACTTTGCCTTCACTATTAGATAGAGCAAGTTTGCTAGTAATCATTAAAATATTGAACTTTTGGTTTTATATCAGCATGGCAGAGCACAGACCTTCTTTAGCAGAGCTGTTCAGTTAGTCCTGTTTCCTTCTACTTTCCCCATAGTATTGCAAGTACGCAAATGTTGTCTGATTTCTTTGAACTATTAACCTAATCTGTTTCCTGTCGTTACTGGCTGTTTGTCAATTGAATCACTTATTTGCAAGCAGGTAGCAGGTGTATGTTTCTGTCAATGAAAAATTTTAAATGGGGCAGAAAAAATGTTTTGTGATCACTGATTTGAATTGAATATAGCAAGAAATTTTTCAATAAGATACTGATTCTCAGTTTGTTAAATCAATGACATGCACTAAGATTAATTTTCAATATTGACGCTAAGAACGAAAGTACTCATTTAAAATACTGGTGGGGTTGGTTAATTCAGTTGGCTGGTTTGAGGAGTGTTCTCACATCAGCTGAAGTTACCATGAAGGCTCTGCCTCCTTAACCTCAGTCTGTGCCTGGGGCATGGTGACCTCAGGTTAAATTCACTACCAGTTATCTCTCTTTAATGAAAGAGCAACCCTTTGGTTACTGGGACTATGGCAACTTTACCTTAATTTTAATGAATAAAGATAAGCAGATTCAGATTTTGGGTCTGTGAAAATGAGCCCTGGTAGCTGAGACATCACTGTTTATCTATTGGGTTATAACTTTGTAAGGAAAATGAACCTGGAAATGTAGGAATTGACAGTTTTATGTACAAACATTTGATCTATGCTTGATCTTAGTGTATATTTGATGAAATTTGGTATAATTATTTTGGTCATCAGTAACCTATTTTGGATTATCTACATGTAGGGTAGACATTTTTGTTTTGAAAGTCTATGTAAATGTTCCTCTCATGAAGCAAAATGCCTGATCCAACAGTGATTTGGAATTGAAATTGAAGTTAAATTTCTCTTTCATCACTTCCTGTATTGGTTCAGGTTCCTTTTATCATGTGTTACCAGTTGATACTTCCATAGCCAGTCCTTCAATGAGTACAGTTCTTTGGTATTCTAAGCCCCACATTCAGCACACGAGTTATTTTCCATTAAATATAATTTCTTCTTAATTAAAATTGTTTTGAAGGTATGTTGTACCAGTTGCTAACATATGTGCTTTGACTAGTAGATGGTGCATCTTGTTAATATAAACTCAAGTCATTCGGGTAAACACTGAAGTTTCACTGCCAGAGTTGTAATCACACAAGCAGAAAGCATCATGCATTATCACTGACCGACCTTTTTTGTGTGTATTCCAAAGTATTTTAATACTGCAAATTAATTCTACTTTTTCTAAAAAAAAATTACAGCTGCATATCCACATTTTATTTGAAAGGAAAAAGGAATTTGAACACACAGTGAACTTGTGGGGTGTAAGTATAGATTCTATGATATGATTTTCAGCTACTATTTAGTGAATGCACTAATTTTGACTATCACAAATGCCTATTTTCTGTCAGTTAGTTAATATCCTGCTATCATTTCCTTTTTATAAAGGAAAAGTTTCCTTAGAATTGGGATGGCAGTGCACTCGGTAGTGATTCTCTGTTTAAACAAGAATAGAACTTGTCTCATTTATGAATGGAAAATTTATAGTTTTCCTAATTCCATGTTAATACCTTCTTTGTTTTTTACCTTTTAGATTTGTTCATGGGATAGGGGCATTGCTGGCTCAACTAGCATTTATTACCAGAGAGTAATTACAAGTCAACCACGTTAGTTTTAACGTGAGGCGATATGTGGCTAGATTAGAAAAAGATAGCAGATTTCTTACTCTAAAAGTATATTAATGAACTAATGTGGACTTAATGGCAATTAATAATGGTAATGTGGGCACTATTTAAATAAGCTTGTTGTTTCACCATTTTTATTGGATTCACAGTTCACAATCTGCCAAGTTAGGATTCAAACTTCTGTTCCCAGAACATTACCCTGGGTTCTGGATTACCAGCGCTGAAAAATGTGTTGCTGGAAAAGCGCAGCAGGTCAGGCAGCATCCAAAGAGCAGGAGAATTGACGTTTCGGGCGTAAGCCCTTCTTCAGGAATCACCAGCCCACTGACTGCTACAATTATCCTATCACCTCCCCACTACTTACAGTTCTTCAGTTTAGTTTAAGTACTTAGAGAACGTAAATTTTATTCTAGTAAAAATCTATGTTAAATGGATGGTCTCTGTTTCCCACATTTCTGCTTGGGTGGTATTTCCATTTGTCCTGAAGCTCTTGATTTGAATTACAATTTTTAGCCCTGCTGCAATGTAATGCAGGAGCTGGCCTGCATAATCTCACCTAGGATATTAACCTGAGGAGTTCCTGAAGTGATGGCCTGGAACTAAGATAGTGGACTGCAACAATCACAACCATATTCTTTTGTGCATGATATGATTTCAGTTGGAGAAGAATTTTCCCTCTGTTTGCCATTAGTCAGTTGCTAGGGCTCATTAATGCCACTCCCGACCAAATGCTGCCTTGATGTTAAGAACAGTTATTCTTGCCTCACTTCTAAAGTTTACCTCTTCTTTCATATTCTGTATTTTTCCTGGAATGTTGCCAGGCCTTAGTTTTTGCAATATCTGATCTCTTCAACCATTTTTTGAGATCAGTTGGAGCGAATTGAATTGGCTGAAGATTGATATCTATGATACTGGAGACATGAGGCTGGGATTAATCCACTTGGTATTTCTGGCTGAAGGTCGGGGCAAGGACTTCAGTCTTTGTTTTTGTGCCAGCAACACAGCTGAGGATAGTTGGGAGTTTCTTCCTCCCATTATTTGTTCAGGACCATTCAAAACTGGTAGGACTTGCAAAGCTTTGATTGTTGGTTGTGGAATTGCTTGGCTTTCTCAATATTGCATGTTACTTATGCTCTTTAACATACAAGTAGTATCATGTTGTAGCTTCACTGCATTTAATGATGCCTTGGCATTTTTTGCTATAGTAGTCATTGATGATAGATAAATAAATTTCTTGCTACTGCTGACCAACAGTTCCCCACTGATGCTCAGCTTTGAGCTGTTAAGAATATGGGCAGCTTCAGAGTTGACTTAACTCTTATCTACAAAGTCACACACACTCCCAATCAACACCTCTAATTTAAAATGATTATAATATTTACACATTGTCCATCATGTTGTATGGCACTATTGCTGTACTAAATAGGACAGATTTCAAACAGATCTAGCAATTCAAGATAGATAGAGCATCCATGAGGCGGTGTGCCATCAGCAGCAGAATTGTACTCCAACATATATAAAAGCAAATTACTGCAGATGCTGGAATCTGAAACCAAAAGAGAAAATGCTGGAAAATCTCAGCAGGTCTGGCAGCATCTGTAAGGAGAGAAAAGAGCTCACGTTTATAACTGACCCTTTGACAAAGGTGAAAAATGTGTTGCTGGAAAAGCGCAGCAGGTCAGGCAGCATCCAAGGAGCAGGAGAATCGATGGTTCGGGCATAAGCCCTTCCTCAGGAATGCCCGAAACGTCGATTCTCCTGCTCCTTGAATGCTGCCTGACCTACTGCGCTTTTCCAGCAACACATTTTTCAGCTCTGATCTCCAACATCTGCAGTCCTCACTTTCTCCTTTGACAAAGGGTCAGTTAGACTTGAAACGTCAGCTCTTTTCTCTCCTTACCAATGCTGCTAGACCTGCTGAGATTGTCCAGCATTTTCTCTTTCAGTTACAATCTGCAACATGGCCCAGTATATCCCCCAACTCAGTCAGTCATTGTCTTTAAGACAGGGGATCAACCTTGATTCAGTGGAGAATACAGGAAGGCATGCCAGGTGTAGCATCAGGCATACCTGCAAATGAGATACCAAACAGGACTACTTTCATGCCAAACAGCAAGTGATAGAGCGAAACAAATCCTACAACCAGATCAAAGCTCTGCAGTCCTGCCCCATCTAGTCTATCAATGGTAGTGGACAAATAAACAACTCACTGGTGAAGGAGGCTCCACGAGTATCTCCATCTTCAATAATGGAAGAGCCCAACACTTAGCTAAAGATAAGGCTGATGCATTCCAGGGGATGATACATCTTAACCTCCTCCACTGCTTCCTAACATTCCAGATACCAGTCTCCAAGAAATTTGATTCACTCCACATGTCATGAAGAAATGGTTGGATGTACTGGATATTGCAAAGTCTACTGGCCCCAACAACATTCTAGCAATAGTACCTAAGACCAGTGCTCCAGATCTTCCCACTCCCCTAGCCAGTGCAATTGTTCCAGTACGATTACAACACTGGCAGCTACCACCCCATCAATCTACTTTTGATCATTAGTAAATTGCTGGAAGGTGTCATCAACAATACTATCAAGCAGCATCTGCTCACTGATGCCCAGTTTAGGTAACAGTTTATAGAGTCATAGAGATGTACAGCATGGAAACAGACTCTTTGATCCAACCTGCCCATGCCAACCAGATATCCCAACCCAATCTAGTCCCACCTACCAACACCCAGCCCATATCCCTCCAAACCCTTCCTATTCCTATACCCATCCAGATGCCTTTTAAAATATTGCAATTGTACCACCCTCCACCACTTCCTCTGGCAGCTCATTCCACACACTTACCACCCTCTGCAAGAAAAAGTTGCCCATTAGGACTCTTATGTCTTTCCCCTCTCACCCTAAACCTATGCCCTCTAGTTCAGTATTTCCCCCACCCCTCGGAAAAGACTTTGCCTATTTACCCTATCCATGCCCCTCCTGATTTTATAAACCACTGTAAGGTCACCCCTCAGCCTCCAGGGAAAACAGCCCCAGCCTGTTCAGCCTCTCTCCATAGTTCAATTCCTCCAACCCTGGCAACATCCTTGTAAATCCTTTCTGAGCCTTTAAGTTTCACAACATCTTTCCAGTAGGAAGGAGACCAGAATTGCATGCAATATTCCAACAGTGACCTAACCAATGTCCTGTACATGACCTCCCAACTCCTGTACTCTACTCTGACCAATAAAGGAAAGCATACCAAGCGCCTCCCTCACTATCCTAACTACCTGCGACTCCACTTTCAAGGAGCTATGAACCTGCACTCCAAGGTCTGTTTGTTCAGCAACACTCCCGAGGACCTTACCATTCAGTGTATAAGTCCTTCTAAGATTTGCTTTCCCAAAATGCAGCACCTTCCATTTATCTGAATTAAACTCCATTTGCCACTTCCCAGCCCATTGGCCCATCTGATCAAGATCCTGTTGTAATCTGAGGTAACCTTCTTTGCTGTCCTGTACACCTCCAATTTTGGTGTCATCTGCAAACTTACTAACTATACCTTTTATATAAATGATGAAAAGCAGTGAACCTAGCACCAATTCTTGTGGCACTCCACTTGTCACAGTCCTCCACCACCACCCTCTGTCTTCTATCTTTGAGCAAGTTCTGTATCCAAATGGCTAGTTCTCCCTGTATTCCACAAGATCTAACCTTGCTAACCAGTCTTCCATGGGGAACCTTGTCAGATGTCTTTATTGAAGTCCAAATAGATCACATTCACGGCTCTGCCCTCATCAAACCTCTGTTATTTTAGAAAACTCAATCAAGTTTGAGAGACATTATTTTCCATACACAAAGCCATGTTGACTATCCCTAATCAGTCCTTGCCTTTCCAAATACATGTCCATCCTCTCCCTCTGGATTCCTTCCATCGACTAGCCTACCACTGATGTCTGGCTCACTGTTTATAGTTGCCTGGCTTGTCCTTACAATCTTTCTTAAACAGTGGCACCATGTTAGCCAACCTCCAGTCTTCTGGCACCTCATCTGTGACCATCAGTGATACAAATATCTCAGTAAGAGGCCTAGCAATCACTTTCCTAGCTTTCCACAGAGTTCTAGGGTACACCTGATCAGGTCCTGAGGATTTATCCACTTTTACATGTTTCAAGACATCCAGCACTTCTTCCTCTGTAATATGGACATTTTTAAGATGTCACCATCTATTTCCCTACATTTTATATCTTTAATGTCCTTTTCCACAGTAAAGACTGATGCAAAAAACACGTTTGTTATCTTTCCCCATCTCCTGCGGCTCCGCACAAAGGCCACCTTACTGAACTTTGAGGAGCCCTATTCTCTCCCTATTTACCCTTTTGTCCTTTAATGTATTTGTAAAAACCCTTTGGATTCTCCTTAACTCTGTTTGCTGACGCTATCTCATGTCCCTTTTTTGCCTTTCTGATTTCTCTCAAGTATACTCCTACTACCTTTTATATTCTAAGGACTCTAAGTACTCTTCACTCGATCTATCCGGTCTATACCTGACATATGCATCCTTTTTCTTAACCAAACCCTCAATTTCTTTAGTCATCTAGCATTCTCTATACCTACCAGCCTTTCCATTCACCCTAACAGGAATATACTTTCTCTGGACTCTCATTTCTGAAGGCTTCCATTTTCCAACCAACCATTCTTTTACCTGTGAACTACTGCCCCCAAACAGCTCTTGAAAGTTCTTGCCTCATACTGTCAAAATTGACCAATCATAGAGAGATACAGCATGGAAACAGATCCTTTGGTCCAACTCGTCCATGCCGCCCAGATATCCTAACCTAATCTAGTCCCATTTGCCAAATCTGGTCCGTATCCCTCTAAACCCTTCCTATTCATTTACCCATCCAGTGCCTTTTAAATGCTGTAATTGTATCAGCTTCCACAACTTCCTCTGGCTGCTCATTTCATACATGCATCACACTCTCTGAAAAAGTTACACCTCAAGTCCCTTTTATATCTTACCCCTCTCACCCTGAACCTATGCCCTCTAGTTCTGGACTCTCCCAACCCGGGGAAAAGATCTTGTCTCTTTACCTTATCCATGCCTCTCATGATTTTATAAACTTCTAAGATAACCCCTCAGCCTCCAACGCTCCAGGGAAAAACAGCCCTAGCCTATTCAACCCCTCTCTAACTCAAATCGTCCAACATCCTTGTAAATCTTTTCTAAATCCTTTCAAGTTTCACAACATCCTTCTGCTATGAAGACCAGGACTGCACGCAATATTCCAAAAGCGGCCTAACCAGTCTGCACTCTGATATCAGTCTTGTCCAATAGACAATTTTATCACCATCCCTCAACATTCACTGACTTCCCCACTATCAACATCTTTGAGTTACCGTTAACCAGAAACTCAAATAAACTTATTACAATAAACACAATGGCTACAAGAGCAGGTCAGAGGCTAGGAATGTTGCAACAAGTAATTCACATCCTGACTCCCCAGAGCCTGTCCATCATCTACAAGACACAAGGCAAGAGCATGATGGAATACTTCCTACTTGCCGGATAGGATGCAGCTCCAACAACATTGAAGAAGCTGGACACCATTCAGGACAAAGATGCCTGCTTGAATTGGCACCACATCAACAAGCATTCACTCTCTTCTTCACCAATGCTCAATAACAGCAGTACGTACTATCTTTCAGAAGCACTGTAGAAATTCATCAGAAATCTTAAGACAGATTTGAAACCCATGATCACTTTTTTATCTGGAAGTTCTCCCTAGTATAGGAAAGATGCTGTTAAACTTGAAAGGGTTCAGAAAAGATTTATAAGGATGTTGATGGGATTGAAGAATTTGAGCTATAAAGCAAGGCTGAATAGGCTGGGGCTTTTTCCCTGGATTGCCAAAGGCTAAGGGGTGACCTTATTAGAAGTTTATGAAGTCATGAGGAGCATGGATTGAGTGAAAAGTTAGGACATTTCCCCAGGATAGGGGAGTCTAGAATAAAGGACATAGGTTTAAGGTGAGAAGGGGCAAAAATTTAAAATGGACCTGAAGGGCAACCTTTTCTTGCAGAGGGTCATGCATGTATAGAATGAGCATCATTGGAAGTGGTAGAGGCAGATAAAATTTTATCATTTAAAGGGCATCTAGATGGCAACATGAACAGGAAGGGTTTAGAGGGATATAGGCCAGATGCTGGCAAATGGGGCTAGATCAGTTTAGGATATTTGGTAGACATGGACAAGTTGGACCAAAGGGTCTGTTTCCATGCTGTATAACTTTGACTCTAACTCTAAATTCTGACAGGAGCAGCAAATACGTGGAAATGTCACCAGCAACAGGTTCCCCTGCACCCCAGTCACCATCCTGACTTGGAAATACATTGTATCAACCTACAGCATGTAGACTGCAGTCGTTCAAAAAGGCAGCTCACTCTCACCTTCTCAAGGGCAAATAGGAAAGGACAATAAAATGATGGTCAGCTGTTGATATCCACATCCTGAGAGAGAATAAAAGATTTATATTCGTTCATGGAAATACCCTTCTGTAAGCTCTAGAATTTCTACCTAAAGCTTCTACCTTCCTTAAAACATACATCTGATCACACTTTTAGGCACTCTTCCAATATATTTTACACTGGCTCAGTGAGAATTTTAGACTGCCATTTTTCTGTGAACTGCTTTGTGCGTTTTCAAACATTAAGCGCAAGATGAGAATTGCAATTTGCTTTCACTTCAACAGAATTAAATTCTGTTTTTGCCACCAGTCAGATTTGCTTCCTTTTTCCCTTTCCAACAAACTCTGATTTTGGTTTATTTAGTGCTGAGTAATATTGAAATTAATAATTCACACATTTTGTTGCAGACTCAACATACTGTTTGTTATGGTAAAAACAATGACTGCAGATGCTGAAAACCAAATACTGGATTAGTGGTGCTGGAAGAGCACAGCAGTTCAGGCAGCATCCAACGAGCAGCGAAATCGACCTTTTGCCCGAAACATAGATTTCACTGCTCATTGGATGCTGCTTGAACTGCTGTGCTCTTCCAGCACCACTAATCTAGTATACGGTTTGTTATGCTTGTTTAAAAACCTGTGATTTTTTTTAAATTAGAAAAGAAAGTAATTTCTTTTTTAATCTCTCCTTCCTAAAGGTCATCGATGTTAGTAAAAGTCAAATGAGTATGACACCTGCCAAAATTGAGATTACTATGAAGAAAGCTGAACCAATATTATGGACTCGGCTTGAACTACCTCCACCACAGCCTGAGAAAAAAGAGCCTGCACCAGATTCAAATGATGAAGATGATTGAAAGAAGCTGGGACCAATTTAGGAAAAAGTGGGTGGTGGGTGGAAGTAGATAGCAACATTTACTGTTGAAATTGAATTAATTGTGTAATTCTACAGTCTGTATTCCCATTTTGCATACAATTTTCATAGAATAAATGTTTTGCAAAGCTGAGATATTTATGAACTACACCTTGTCTTTAGCTGTATAGATTTGTTCATGTATTGTATGATCTGTAATATCCAGTACATGTATTAAAATCAGAAAGCAATGCAGCATCCTTACAATTTGATTGAACTTAAATAAAGATCACAGCTATTAGAATTTTGTTCCTATGACCTTGATAAAAAATCCCATCTTATGTGGCTGACTTTCAAAACACATAAGTAATGCAATGCAACAATCTGTATAATTTTATACACAACATAGAAAATGCTGGTGATGCTCAGTATATCTGCCAGCATCTGTGGAGGGAAAAATAGTTAACATATTGAGTCTGGTATGACTCTTCGTCAGAATCTTTAGAATTTTTTTAAAAGGAGGTAGAGTCCCTATCCCTTCCCCTACCATTGCAAGAAGTGCAAATCTTGCACCCACACTTCACACTTGAACAAGGCCCCAAATGATCCTTTCACATTTGACAAAGTTGGGGAGACAGGATGCCAACTTGCGGATCATTTCAGAGAACATCGGAGACACCCACACTAACCAACCCCACCACTCTGTGGACGTGCCCACTCTGCCAAGGACATACAGGTCCTGTGCCTCCTCCACTGCCAAATCCCAACCACCCACACCCAGGAGGAAGAACATCTCATCTTCTGCCTTGGGACCCTCTAATCACATGAGTCAATTTGGATTTGACCAGTTTCCCTACTTTCCCCTCCCCTTCCAAATCAGCTCCGCCCTCTTGAGCGGTCCTACTTGTTCATCTTCCTTCCCACCTATCTGCTCTACCCTCCTCTCTGACCTATCACTTTTACCCCCTTCATCTACCTATCACATTTCCAGCTACCTTCTCCTCAGCCTCCCAGGCTCATACCAAAAACATCGACTCTCATCAGATGCTACCTGACTGGCTGTGCTTTTCCAGCACCACAATGTTCAACTGATCTTCAGTCCTCACTTTCTCCACATGCAAAAGTCAAAGGGATTGTTAATGGTGGAAATAGAAAGATGTAAAATAGGGGTAAAGTGAAACAAAAAAAAATAAGGAGGCTGTGGGGGATTGTGTGTGAGAATGTAAGGAAAATGGATAATAGACAATTAGTTCTGAAATTATTGAATTCAATATTGAGACAGACTGCAAAATCCATAAGTGGATAAGTATGGTGTTCCTCATGCTTGCACTGTGCTGCATTGGAATATTACAGCAGGCCCAGGACAGATGGTTTATTGAAATGATGAGCAACTGTATAGTTTTATTTTGATTTAAATATAAGCTTTATAATTTCAAGACTACCTGCCTATTTGAGGTATTGGCTGAGAAACTTACATAACCCCTTCAAAGAGAGACCAATACAGCAGGCAGTAGTTCTGACATAGTTATACCACTGCTTTAGATTATTGAAACATAACTTCCATAAGTTTGTAATCAATTCCCTTATGCAACAAATGATAACATTCTGTTTTACAGATTGCTTGCTGTAATTGCATTGTCACCTTTTGTGATCAATACACCTATAGACTCCGAATCCACTGCATCTTACAAGTCAAATCCAATCTAGCCAATTGCCACCCTATCAGTGATGGAAGAGGTTGTCAATAGTTCTATCAAACAGTTGTGGTAAAAGAATTTTATCCAGTTCAGTTTTGGATTCTGCCAGGGACAGTCATCTCCAGGCCTATTTTGGTCTTTGTCCAAACAGGGACAGAAACGGAGGAGCTAGGTTAGTTCCTATGTTGACCTGGCATGAATCCTGGGGCAGATCAGCAATGATCTTGTTGAATGGTGATGCTGAATCCCAGGAGCTGAATGCCTAACTCCTGCTCCTATTCCTTATGTTTTTATAAGCTTCAGAGATGTGCATGACTGCTCTTGACAGCAAGGCAGTATGACATCAAGGAACCCTTGGAAAATGAGACCGTGGAAATTAGAGAAATCTCTGGGTTGGAGTTATACCCAGAAGAAGCAATATGATTGAGGTCAATCAACTTAGCCTGAGAACATTACTGCAGGAGTTCCTCAGGGTAGTATCCTGGACCCAACTATCTTCTGCGACTTCAATTACCTTCCCTATATAAGGACAAAATTGGGGATTTTCACTGATGATAGTATAATGTTCAGCACTACTGCCTCTTCCAATCTGTGTCTGCAGCAAGACTGGGGACAAGAATGTTTCATAGAACTAAGATCAGGAGGATGTAATTCAACCTCTTAAGCCTATTCTGCCAATCAAGATGATCATCAACTTTCAAAACTTTCTTGTTCGTTCCCTATAACCCTTCCACCAATTGCTAATTAAAGATCTTCCTACCTCTTTAAAATTTTCCAGTGCCCCAGCACCAACTGTGCTCTGGAGTAGTGAATTTACAACCTTTTGAGAAAAGTAATTATTACTACTCTTAATTCTACCATCCCTTAGCCTAAAACCTCATTCTAGGCTACCTCACAAGGAGAAACATGCACTTTATCTATTTTATGAATCTTCTTTAGCATCTTATATACCTCAAATCATATCTCCTCTCATTCCTCTAAAATTTAGCAATTATAGGCGTATACTGTTCAATCTTTCAAAAGACAGGTCTTTCATCATTGAAATAATTTTAGTGAACCTTCCCTGAATTGCATCCAAGTAGGGCTCCAAAACTCTGAGTCTCGCCAATGCCTTGCATAATTGCAACAACACCTCCTTACTTTTATACTCCATTACTTTAGCAATAAGTGCCAAAATTTCATCCACCCTGGTTATTACTTGCTGTACACACATACTAGATTTCAATGACTCATGCACAAGAATTTTCATATTCCTCTGTAGCAACATTTAGACTTAACTTGATAAGGTGGAAGTAACACTTATTCCCACACAAGTGCCAGTAAAGACCATCTCCAACAAGAGGCATTCTAATTATCTCTCCTTGATACTCAATGGTGTAACCAACCATACACATACTGTGGCTACAAGTGTGGGTCAGAGGCTAGGATTTCTGCAGGTGACACCTCCTACCTTCTCAGTGCCTGTCCACCATCCACAATGTACAAGTCAGAAGTGTGATGGATTACTGTCCACTTCCCAGAATTAGTGTTGTTCCAACACCACTCAAGAAGCTTGACAACAAACAGGGCAATGCAGTCCACTTGATTGCCACCATCTATTACTTTGAACATTCACTACATTCATCACTGAGCATACAGCAGCATGTAGCAACTACAAGCTGCATTGTAATAACTTAGCAAGACTCCATCAAAAACACCTCCCAAACCCAGATGAAGAAGAAGAACAGCAGATGCATGAACACTAACGTTTGTAACTTCCCCTCCAAACCACACATCATCCTAACTGAAAACAATATTACTGTTGCTAGTTCAAAATCATGGAACTACATTTCTAAACTGACTGTGGGTGTGCTTCTACACCAATGACTGCAGCAGTTCATTACGTTCTGAATGTCAGTTAGGGCTGTTCAATGAATGCTGGCTTGCCCGGTGATGCCCACATCTCTTCAATGAACAAAAACAAACTGAGCTAGTTATATATGCAGATGACAGTCTATTACTCAACTAGGCTTGAGGTGTTTAAGAGGGGAGAAATATAAAGGATTTCTAAACTAGTAATAGAGAAAAGCTTGGGCCATAAGATAGACAAATCTCCAGGACCGGGTGATTTCCTGATATTGTGTAATCAATTCATGATTAATGAAATGGAATCTTGATCAGATGGGTGAATTGCCCAAGGAGTGGCAGAGGAGTTTAATTTAGATAAATGTGAGGTGCTGCACTTTGGAAAGGTAAATCAGGGGCAGGACTTGAACACTTAATGGTAAGGTCCTGGGAAGTGCTGCTGAACAAAGAGACATTGGAGTGCAGATTCATCGTTCCTTGCAAGTAGAGATGGACAGGATAGTGAAGAAGGCATTTGGTATACTTGTCTTTATTGGTTCATTGAGTATAGGAGTTGGGAGATCATATTGTAGCTGTGTAGGACATTAGTTTGGCCACTTTTGGAATGCTATGTTCAATTCTGGTCTCCTACAATAGGAAGGATGTTGTGAAATTTGAAAGGGTTCAGAGTTACAAGGATGTTGCCAGGGTTGGAGTGTTTAAGCAAAAGGGAGAGGTTGAAAAGGCTGGGGCTATTTTCCCTGGAAGGTCGGAGGTGAATGGATGATCTTAGAGGTTTATAAAATGATGAAGGCCATGGATAGGGTAGATAGCCACGGTCTTTTCCCCAGGGTGGGGGGAGTCCAAAACTACAGGCCATAGGTTTAAGGTGAGAGGGGAAAGATTTAAAAGAGACATAATGGTCAACTTTTTCTCCCAGAGGGTACTGGAACGAGCTGCCAAATGTGGTGGAGGCTAGTACAATTACAACATTTAAAGGCATCTGGATGGATTATTGAATAATAAGAGTTTAGAGGGATAAAGGCCAAATGCTTGCAAAAAGTTCTAGATTAATTTAGGACATCTGATAAGGATATCTAATTACGATGTTTGGACTGAAGGGTTTGTTTCAATGCTGTACAGTTCTACGGCTCTAATATAGAAGCCATATCAGATGGCCAAAACATCCAAGATGTAACTTGAATCTCAGAAAATTTCCTTCCACATTGGGCATAGCTATTTTACTTTGATAGAGAATATTGTACAGTTACTTTGAAAGAGGTATGGTGTGATTCAACTTGCTAACTGAGCTGTTCAAATACCAACTCATCTCTGTAAGCCCCATCCAACACTCATTCTGTAATACTGGTTATAGTGCTAGATTAAAGCACATGGATTTGGGGCAAGTGTATTGAGATGGATTAAAAAAAACTGGTTGGCAAAGAGAGAAACAAAGTAGGAATTAATAGGTCCTTTTCAATTTGGCAGGCAGTAAATAGTGGGTTGCCACAGGGATCGGTGCTGGGACCCCAGATATTCACAATATATACTCATGATTTGGATGAAGGAACAAAACGTAACATCTCAAAGTTTACAGATGATACCAAGTTGGGTGGGAGGGTGAACTGTGATAAGGATGCAGAGATCCTTTAGCATGATCTGGACAGGTTGGGTGAGTGGGCAAATCAATGGCAGTTGCAGTATAATTTGGATAGATCTAAAGTTATTCATTTTGGAAGCAAAAACAAGGCTGCAGATTACTATCTGAATGGCTGTGAATTAGGATAGGGAAGTATGCAGCAGGATCTGGGTGTCCTTGTGCATCAGTCGCTGAAGATAAGCATGCAGGTAGAGCAGGCTGTAAAAAATGCAAATGATATGTTGGCCTTTATTGCGAGAGGTTTTGAGTACAGGAGCAGGGATGTGTTTTTTGCAGCTATACAGGGCCTTGGGTGAGGTCACACCTAGAATATTGTGTGCAGTTTTGATCTCTTTTTCTGAGGAAGGAAGGTCTTGCTCTTGAGGGAGTGTAGCGAAGGTTTACCAGGATGATTTCTGGGATGGTGGGGCTGATGTATGAGGAGAGATTGACTAGGTTAGGATTGTTTTAGCTGGAGTTCAGATGCATGAGGGGGATCTCATAGAAACTTATAAGATTCTAACAGGACTAGACAGGAGATTTGCAAGGAGGATGTTCCTGATGGTGGGTGTGCCCAGAATCAGGGGGTCATAGTCTGAGGATTCAGGTAGACCATTTCGGATAGAAATGAAGAGACATTTCTTCACCCAATGAGCGTTGAGCCATGGAATTCATTACCACAGAAAATAATTGACACCAAAACACTGAACGTATTCAAGAGGTGGCTAGATATAGCACTAGTGACAAATGGGATAAAAGGTTATGGGAAGAAAGCAGGGTTAAGCTATTGAGTTAGATGATCAGCCATGATTGTGATGAACGGCTGAGGAGGGTCAAAGGGTGGAATGGCCTCCTCCTGCTCCTACCTTTTGTGTTTCTATGTTAGAATTACCATTATTACTATCCATCCTCACACCATTTTATAGAGCCCATAAAACTCTAATTTAAGGTCCCCAAGCTCCCTGGAGCCCTTCACAGTCAAGTTGCTATTTGCCCCTTACGAATTTTACCCCTCCCTAATTGAAGCCACTTGTGCTGTGATGTTTGTTATGTCTCAAGACCTTAGCCTTAGCTTTGAACTCCCAGACTATAACATCCAACTGCATCCATGCTCATGACTATTCCCTCTATTTACCAGTCCAAGCCACAGGTATAAATTGGCTTCAGTATCATGTCTTGGACCAAACACTTCCAAATCCAAACGAACAGGTCAAAATCCACAAACACATTGAAGCCTGTTGTATTAAGGCAAGAGGAGCCTGAAGCAAACTTGACATGATATCATGGAGATGAAAGTGAGGACTGCAGATGCTGGGGATCAGAATAGAGAGTGTGAGGAGCAAGAGAATTGACGTCTTGGGCAAAAGCCCTACATCAAGAAATGTCATGGACTGCACATAATTAAATATAATTATCACAGTGTACATGGAAATAGAACAGTCTAGAAGAAACATTCTGTAAGGCACACCAATATAAAACGCTCTGAAAGAAATACAGGCAGCACATGGACATGAATACTCAAAGAAGGTAGACAATCACGTACCTAACCTCCTTGTGATTCAGAGCCTGGTATCAGATTCCCATGCATTATCGTATTTGATATGAAGTCAAATTAATTGCCTTACTCTAAAGAGTAAGCCTTTATTACCATCCTGGATTTACCTTCTCCTCACTTGGCTTGTTTGAACCTAAAACCTATCATGGCAAAAGGAAATGGCTGCTGCTCAAGATTTGCTGTCGAGGAAATCATGGCAGATATAATGATCAAGAAACAAACCTGAGATCAGCTGGAAAAGAGGAAACAGCTGAATAGAAAACCAACTTTCCAAACAATCAGTTTTAAGAAAAGCCAGCAGCTGAAATGGCACAAGCTGCTGCTTCACCTCTGTATGACAACATACAGAATGGAAAACAAAAAAACCCTCTGAACAGGACAGTCTTGCAGACAAAATTAATAAAACAACTGAGTATCATTATGACTCCAATGGGATGAAAGTGCTGGAAATTAAGACCCAATATATCATAACCTGCAGTAAAAGTGTAAATGTCTTACTCAATCATGAAAAATGATTAACATGTTTGTTTATTACTGCTAACTAGACCAAAAGAGACTTTTACTAGGCTTTTCAATAAACTAAAAACAAACATGGTTATTGTAGGTAAATGTATTCTTCAAACAAGTCTTCTTCAAGTAACACACCGATTATCTAATTTCACACACACATTCATCCAGAACAAAAATATATACAACTTTGCAGATATAGAGTCATAGAGATGTACAGCACGGAAACAGACCCTTCGGTCCAACTCATCCACGCCGACCAGATATACCAACCCAATCTAACTTGCCAGCACCTGGCCCACAATCCCTCCAAACCTTATGGCAGGGAAAAGTTATGCAAAAAGCTAAAAACACAGCATTCCTACAAGTCAAGGAGTAAATTCAGACAACAAAAATGGGTCAACATCTCTCAGTTCCTTGTGTCAAAGGATCTGATTGGTGATCACACACTAACGGAAAATGTTCAAAATAGATTTCAGCCAAAAAATAGGTAGGCATCCTGTTATTTGAAACATTATCTTTTTGTTCCAACTATTCCAATTGGAGAGATATACAGAGTACTGCTCTCAGCTCCAAGCTCTGACTCTTGTTTGTGAAAGAGCGACACTGCTGTATCCTTCTAAACTTCTCCAGCAATAGCTCACATATTCTAAGAGATACTGAAAAAATATTTATTTCAGACATGGTTGCTAGACAGTTTCAGGGTCATCCACCTCTTTTTATTTTACGATTTAAGCAATTGAAACTCCATTCTTATCTCTGTCTAAATAAGTTGATGGATATTGCTTTCTAAAGAATCCTTCAACGCTTTGAGTTCACATTTTCAAGTAATCACATTATGAATCCTTGGCAACACAGTAATATCCAAACATGTCCATATTCTAATTCTCAAAATCCATAAATGTGTCTTACAGTGAAATGTGGATTATATATAGAGGTCACTTCAAAGGCCTTTGAGAAATACCATCAACATTGACACAGATTCTATGCATGAAATTTGGAGGACGGGTGTTCTAACATCAAAACAAAAACATGCCTATCTCTCAGACATCACAAGTGGAAGGACTCACTGCTTTTAGCACCTTATTTAAAACTCAGCTATATGCTAGCTCAAACACTGGAAACCAGGAATAGCCTTTCTCAATTGCAGTATGGGAAGAGATAACCAAAACAATAGAATCAAGTTGGCATGTTAATTTGTCCGGATAATCAGCAGCAAATAGAGAAGGCTGGAGAAACTCAGCAGATTTGGCAACATTTGTGGAAAGTGCTTTGACGAAGAGTTGTATCGTGCATGAAGCATTAATTATGTTTCTTCTGTCTCCACCTAGACTCCTGAGTTTCTCCAGCATTTTCTATTTGACTACTATTGAGAATGGAGTCATCCTGGACTCAAAATTTAAATTTAAAGCTTGTCATGCACAAATCTACCACACACAGACACGTCTGACTGATATAATGGAATTAGTGATGTTTTACATAGCTCTGGAGGAGAGGCTGATTCTATATATTTATCATCTTCAAACAAACACACTGTTATTCAAGTCTAGGAGACAAGCAATGGGAGGTTCTCATAGGAGGGAACTCTCACATACACACGGACACAGGGACACACTGACGCACACACAGACACCCACACACACCCTTATAGACACACACACTCCCACACGCATCCCCTCACAGACTTAAGACACTCTGCACTCACCACACACACACACACACATTCACACCCCCCACCCCAGTCTGGGAGGGAAGACGTGTCAGATTGTGGACACAGATACCATTATTACGCGTGGGAACACCTCCCACCTTGTACATGGCAGGTATTCATGTGACTCACCCAACATTGTCTATCTTATACGTTGCAGGCAAGGATGCCCGGAGGCATGGTACATTGGGGAAACCGAGCAAAGGCTATGACAACGGATGAATGGGCACCACACAACAATCAACAGACAGGAGGGTTCCCTCCCAGTTGGGGAACACTTCAGTGGTCCAGGACATTCAGCCTCGGACCTTCGGGTGACCATCCTTCAAGGTGGACTTCGGGACAGGCAGCAGAGAAAAGTGGCCGAGCAGAGGCTGATAGCTAAGTTCGGTACCCATAGGGAGGGCCTCAACCAGGACCTTGGGTTCATGTCACATTACAGGTGATCACCATTGCACTACACACACACACACACACACACACACCCTTATAGACACACACACACTCCCACACTCACACATGCACCCCCTCACAGATTTAAGACACTCTGCACTCACTACACACACACACACCCACACACTTTCTCACACTCACAACCCCTACCCCAGACAGAGACACACAGACAGACAAAGACCCACACGCACACAGATATTTTGTGGGGTGAATTTGTACTTGCAGAGTTACATTGTACTTTGTTCAAAAACTGCATGCATTCATGTAAAACTCTGTTATCTCACTTTTTAGATTAGAATCAATCTAAACATCAAGTTTAGACAGAGAACACGGGGGGCCAACACCTTCAATATATTGTCTAGCTATCACCATTGTTAACAGCTAACCCAAGAATGCAACTTTTAAAAAAAAGGTTTGTGATTTACATATGAAAGAAGTGAAACTATCACTGTATTCTAACAGATGAAAGGCTTAACAGACAATCAATTTTTCAATGTATAATTTCAGTTACATCACACTGTAAATTTTTGCTATAAATTCTGTGTTACGATCGAGCCCTCCACTATCACCTGATGAAGGAGCGTCGCTCCGAAAGCTAGTGTGCTTCCAATTAAACCTGTTGGACTATAACCTGGTGTTGTGTGATTTTTAACTTTGTACACCCCAGTCCAACACCGGCATCTCTAAATCCTAACTTATTCAGATTTCTTCATAGCTAAAATGCTCCATCCCAGGCAACCACCTGGTTAGTTTCCTCTGAACCCCCTCCAATCACATCTTCATATAATGCCATGATCAGAGCTGCACACAGCACTCCATTGTGGGTCTAACCAAAATTCTGTATTGCTCCCTGCTCTTATTATCAGTGCCACAACTGTTAGAAGTAAGTGCCCTGTATGCATACGTAACTACCCAATTAACATGTCCTACCACCTAAAAATCTCAGTTTCTTTGAGCATCCTAGTGTGCTTCTGTTCATGGAGCACTCCCCTTTGTTACTTATAACTTCATGCATCTTGCATTTATCCGAATTAAATTCTATCTGCCATTGATTCGTCCACTCTGACCAGTCTGTTTATATATTCCAGCAATCCCAATGAACGCCATCCCTTATCAAACCTTGCTTCACTTCTCCAAGACAACACTAATTCTTTCCTTCAGAATTTTCTCAATTAGTTTCTCTTCCATCGATGTGACACTCAGTGGCCTGTAATTCCTTGGTGTATCTCAACCACTCTTCTTGAAAATGGAACCACACAAGCTATCTTCTAGTTCTGTGGATACTAACCAAGCCCCCAAACCCTCCCCAATTTCTTTACCCCTGCAATCAGACAGGAATTTAAAATTTGGTTCAGTCCTCTGTAATATCTTTCCTTTCAAGCCATAACAACCTGGGATCTCATCCAGGTTTGTGGATTTGTCCACTTTTAAGTGGACCTCCTGTCAAACAAGCAGCTTCCCACCACCACATTCTGTCTCCTGCCAATAAGCCAATTTTGGATCCAATTTGCCAAGTTACCCCAATGCCATATGCTTTTACCTTCTTTCCCAGTCTCACATGTGGTAACTTGTTCAAAGGCTTTTCTGAAATCCGTATAAATTACATCAACTGCATTAACCTCATTTACACATCTTGTCAGCTCCTCAAAAAATTCAATCAAATCTGTTAGACACGATTTCCCTCTGCCTAGCCATGTTACCTCTGGATGAATCTTACCTCTTCAAAATTTTCACCAGTAGTTTCCCTACCACATAAGTCCCTTGTTAATTCTTACAACAGGGCTAGCATAAAAATTGAACACATCTGTAATCTTGACTTCAGAGTCAAGTTCTGTTCTAGCAGATGACACAGTTCAGTGGTGATGGGCCAGGGCATCCTTAGTCTGCACCTACACTGTGTTTCCAAGAGCTGAAGTAAATGACAGCAAAACTAATTATTCTCCTCTTCGTGGATATTCACCTGCTTTTTTTTCCCTCTGAATATTCTATAGCAACTGCTGGATGTTACTGTTCTTGTTGATTATGCTGGAATTGCTCTCTCCTTTAATGTTACTTTTACATGTGCTCTAAAATCAGGAAGAATCCACTACCTGTGATATTCACATCAGATGCATGAGCCAATAACCTGTGGCAAATGTGAGAAAAAGAACAGAATTTCAAGAATGTTACTCCTGAGCTCTTACATCAATCACAATGAAGCATCACATTATGCTCTAATGCAGTCTGCCATGGAGAGTACACAAGAAGCCCTGATAAGAACCTTTGAAATATGTAACTCTATGTAAATCTATGTTGCAGAAACAAAGTGTTAACGTTGCATTAACAGAGTACATTTCTGGCATTATTCCACCAAAACACCCCCACCTTCCAAAAAGTCAACTTTGAACATCACAAACCTTGTCCTTGCATATTGACAGTTCAGTCTGTGAAGTTGTCAGGACCGAGATGTTGTCTTTCACTATCAGGTAGGAAGTCACGTGCCCCTGAGCTCCAAAGTGAAGTCCTGAAGGGCTGAAGTGGCCTGTCAGTGTCAAAACATGTGCTGGAAAAGCACAGCAGGTCAGGCAGCATCTGAGGAGCAGGAGAGTCGATACTTTGGGTATAAGCCCTTGACTCTCCAGCAGCTGCAGTCCTCACTTTCTCCTGAAGTGACCTGTCAGTTGTCCTGAAAGCAGATGATGTGTTGAGACTGGGATTTCTGATGCCTACAGGCATAGATTAAGGGTGGAAGAGAACATTGCCTATGAAGCATGCTGAAACTTTATGGTGAAGACAAAATTGGCTGAAAACTTGGAAAATCAAGCAGTGAGTTGCTATCTCCAGATAACTGTTCTAACTTATAGCCGGGATTGGTGCTGTGTAGTTTCTTGGGAAAAGAGAATTGGAGCTGCATGATAGTGAAATTAGTTTAGATAATAATGAGATGCAAATTCGTGGAAATAAGGTAGTTGTTATTCATGAAGGAGATTCAGAATTCACCATTTTAACACTCAGGGACAGTCAGATTTTATTCTTCAACATCATGAATCAGACATTTCCGTTTATATGCTATTTTCCAATCACAGTCTGCATTATCCACACTACATAGTTCTGCCCTATGTACCTTCCAAAAGGCATCTGATAATATCCCTCATGTGACTGTTAGCTGAAACTGACACTCAATTATTAGCTTGGTTTCAACATTGGTATAGGAATAGGAGGAGAAATAGTTTTCATAAGATTAGTATTCAAATCAACTCATTCATTCTGATTATTTTATCATGGAACTGTTTTGATATTTACAACATGTCCACAAGAGCTAATAGTGTGATAGAGTCTTTATATTCCTGCTGTTCAAAACATGTACACATTTGATTAGATTAGATTAGATTAGATTACTTACAGTGTGGAAGCAGGCCCTTCGGCCCAACAAGTCCACACCGACCCACTGAAGCGCAACCCACCCAGACCCATTCCCCTACATTTAAGCCTTCACCTAACACTATGTGTAATTCACCTAACCTGCACATTTTTGGAGTGTGGGAGGAAACGGGAGCACCCGGAGGAAACCCACGCAGACACGGGGAGAATGTGCAAACTCCACACAGTCAGTCACCTGAGGCGGGAATTGAACCCGGGTCTCTGGTGCTGTGAGGCAACAGTGCTAACCACTGTGCCACCGTGCTGCCCACCAGCTCTTTCAAATATTGAATCTAAAAGAATTTTTAAAAACTTCCTGAAACAATCTTAATTTCCTTCGGTGAATATTTTATTCATATCATGAAAGCTGTTCTACAACCTTAGGTGATAGAACTGCTTTCATGATATGAATAATGGTTTTACTTTGGGTTGTATAAAAGTACTGTGAAATTCAGGTGTAGTGTAGACATGGTTCACAATTAAGGGTTTTAGAATATGTTAATTATTATATCAGCCAACACAAACAGTTTTAAATAATACACTAAACTTTGCCTGACAAACATACAAAACAGGAACTGAAATAGATCATTCAACCCATCAAGGCTGCTGTGCCAATCAATAAGATCCGTGTTGAATTGTTTGTATTCCAAATTCCACATTTCCATTATCGCCAATATCATTTGACTCCCTTGCCTAACAAGAATGTATCTACTTCTGCCTTAAAAATATTTCAAGATCCTACTTGACTGATTTGAGGTAGGGAGTTTCAAATTCACATAATCCTTTGAGTAAGAAAAAGAAGGTCTTCTGTATTAAAAGGGAAGCTCCTAATTTTAAAGCATTGGATGTTGGAATAGGATTTGAAAGTGGAACATCTGGCTGAGAGTCAGAGTCTGCACTTATTGCATCTCGAGTCTTTCCAATTGATAAATTGCAAAAATCCAAAGAGCGTTTTTATATATGTATCAAGTAACAATATCTTTTCTGCGGAATTAGGTATCAAATTCTCACAACTAAACAGATTTATACAGTGAACCTATTTTTAAACTATATTTTACAAATGCCCAAAAATCTTAAAACAAAGCAAATTCCATTTTTCTCACCAACAAATGTGAAGAGGATTACATCTAGTGATTTGTAATAATTGCTTTATCAGTGAAGCTTTGTCAATGATTTCAGATACACTACACTTGATGGCGCTATTGACAATTTTTCTCACTGTACTAAAAAAAGCCAAACACTGGTGCATTGCTGAATCATATTCAAAGTCACACAAATCACAGGCTTTAAAAAGTCATATCTTAAAACTTTCAATACAGTTAGCTGTATTTCAATAGTAGGTTAGAAACTGCAAGAGCCCACTGGAGAGGGAAAATTAGGCACACATTTCCACTGAAGAAATTTGGAAGGTTTTGAGATTGTCCACAGTGCTGTGCTTCATAGACATGCTCTTGTTTCTTAGTTATCCTTCTTCAATGATTGTCTGTGAATATATTTTTTAAAAAATACAAATACAGCATAATTCAACTGCATTTTATTGTTGACCTTCATTCTGATAGTACAATGAGACAGGTCAGATTCCAGATTGAAACCTGGGTTGATAAATTATTCTCTTTTGCGTGTTGAGTTGTTAAGTATGAAAGTTAGTCACCAAAACATTTCCACATGAGGATACTGAAGTTTTTTCTCAACAGAACATAAATTTATTGTACAAAAGAAAGGAAACAAATAAATCGAGCTAGTTAGAACATTTTAACACAAACATTAAGGCAAAGTTTCAACTCATTCCTCAACATATTAATTATAAAAGGATCAAGTTCAGAGAAATAATCCTCCTATCTCAATGTTCAAATTTCTACTTGACCAACTCCTTCCATATCACTATCTTGAAATGTACAGGCAATTTTATGATTACTCACCAAGTCTATACCTTTCACAAGTCTCATGTCTAAACCTTTCAATTCCAACAACCTGAAGATTTCTTTCTGAAATTGTGAAGTTTTCAAACCAGGACAAACTAGAAACAAACTGTTGCTATAATGACCAATCTCTTCTGAACAGAAATAAAAACCTGCCAGGAGAGAAACTAAGACTTACTTCTGAACTCCATGCAATTCTTTGCAACTGAAATTCTGAGTTCTCTGCCCTAAAGCCAAATTAAAGCCAATGACTTAATGTGTTAAACTACCTGTCACAAACCCACAGGTTTAAAAATCTTATATCTTATTCTATTACCACTCCAGTACATCTCCCAAGCTCTGATTGCAGTATTATATCTTCTTGTAACTGGTACATTTAAGTCACTCCTCCAGAATGACTTTCTGACTTTAAACAAGTATGTACCTCCCCTTTTAAACAAAATAAATTCAAAAATATGATATATTTTGCATGACTTCCATCACACACCAATAAAGTTGCTTTCATCTTTTATTTTGTCTATGTTAATATAACACTTCGAGAACTGACTTTAATAGACTGGTACAAGAGTCTAGTTATAGTCTATTCCAAAAAAAATTAAAATCTGTGTTTTTCAAATACATGGGTAATACAAATTCATTTGCTTCCACAGCCGCTAGTTTAGACTCAGACACTGTATGAGTCATACATTATAGAGAAGTACAGCATGGAAACAGACCCTTCAGTCCAACTCGTCGATGCTCGCTAGATGCTCTAAATAAATCTAGTCTCATTTGCCAGCATTTGGCCCATATCCCTCTAAACCCTTCCTATTCATATACCCATCCAGGTGCCTTTTCAATGTTGTAATTGTACCAGCCTTCACCACTTCCTCTGGCAGCTCATTCCATATACGCACCACCTTTTATGTGAAAGGTTGCCCCTTAGGTCCCTTTTAAATCTTTCTCCTCTCACCCTAAACCTATGCCCTCTGCTTTTGGACTCCGCTATCCTGGGGAAAAGAACTTGGCTATTCAGCCTATCCATACCCCTCATGATTTTATAAACTTCTATAACATCACCCCTCAGCCTCCAACGCTCTAGGGAAAATAGCCCCAAGTCTCTTCAGCCTATCCCCACAGCTCAAACCCTCCAACACTGGCAACATCCTTGTAAGTCTTTTCTGAACCCTTTCAAGTTTCACAACATTCTTCCTATGAATGCATTATTCCAGTAGTGGTTTTACCAATTTCCTTTACAGTGGCAACATGACCTACCAACTCCTACATTCAATGCACTCACCAATAAAGGCAAGCATACCAAAGGCCTCCCTCACCACCCTGTCTACCTGCAACTCCACTTTCAAGGCGCTATGAACTTGCTTGTGGCTTTGTATTTTGTTAAGTTACCTGCAAAGGATAAATGAGACATTCTGAAGCTCATTTTAAATCACAGTGGACAGTTAGGTTGCAGCATGTCCACAACTGTAAGGACAAATATGCTTGGGGAGCTATGGTTTTGTTTCCAGCTGCCAGTTATGATTCAAGCTTTAGATTTCTTAGAAACACAGAATTTGATAGAAAAAATACATTTCCCAATAGTAGTATATTCAAATGTTTAATTACTTTTGAATTTTTAAATTTCATGTAAATACAAAGTTTGAGTTAATTGCCTTGTCTGAACTGTGACTAACATATGTTAATTATGTGCAGAGAAGATCATACAAAAAATACACAAGATCACATTTAAGATATAATATTGAATTAGTTCAGCTTAATAACATTTTGTAACTATTCTCCACATGGGCAATAATCTCAATATCAAGTGACAGTTCTTTTTTAAAATTCAACAATGCTGACAGTTAGATTCAGTTGCAAGTAAGATAAAAATTTTAAAAACTTCAAATCCAAACCTAACCTGTTCACTTCCATTTCTTGTAAAGACGTTAACAAGAGATAAACCCATTCCTAGAATGCAAGTTAAATACTTCAATGAATCTATGTGGCTCAGCTCTTTTCATAGAGTCCCTAGAGGTCAGAAAGAGGCCATTCGGACCATTAAGTCCGCACCAGGAACATCCCCCTCCCAACAGCCATAACCCCACCTTGTCATGGCTAATCCATCTAGCCTACATATCCTTGGACAATTTAGCATGGCCAATCCACTTAACCTGCACAGGAAAGTGGAGCACCAGCAGAAACCCACACAGACACAGAGAGTACATGCAAACTCCACACTGACAGTCTCCCAAGGCTGGAATTGAACCCAGGTCTCTAGAGCTGAGACAGCAATGCTAACCACTCTGCCACTGTACTATCCTTTTCTTCAAACTTAAAATGTTGGCCAAGCATATTTCCTAAAGAGTCCTCTGGGAAATGAACAATGCCATTCATTTAACCCAAAGTTGTTGATGTACTCAGTAAATAGGAGTAATCCTAGATCAGAGTCAAGTGGAGCACTGTTTCCCACTTACAACCTGAGGAAATGACATCAATTCTGAATTTATGTTTTGACACTGTGGCAGTGATTTGACAAAGTGCTGCTGAAAGTTTAGCATTTAATTAAGATTCATTCAGTGCACAAAGTGTGGTTTATTTTGTTTTCAAATCCAATCAATTAAAAAAGTTGTCAAATATCTTCTATTTTACATGTTTTTGAAGGTCACTATAATTTTAAAATGTAGATGAAATATTGAAGAATGTTTTTAGTGTATAATAGTATAACAGTTGCTGAACGTATTCTTTATTAACTTGTGCTAATAAAACACTCCTGCACTTAATCAGAATCTTATGTTCATATGCATTAAATTGACAGCAACCAATTCTCAAAGTTGATGCTACTCTACACTTATTACTTATTATTACTTGCATATTTTCATTTCTTCTTGTAACCATGTAACTATTAATTATAAGTTCGTAAAAATATTCATTGTTTCTCTATTTCGCATATGAACTGAACATAATTTTTATTTGTTCTCGTGTAGCTATATCTTCTCTATAACATCACATATTACCTGGAATACTGCACTGTCAATTGAAAATTGACCATTGAAAAATACAACAGCATGACTAGTATAGTTGGGTAGGTTTTAGAATAGGAGAAAGTGAGGACTGCAGATGCTGGAGATCAGAATTGAAAATGTGTTGCTGGAAAAGCGCAGCAGGTCAGGCAGCATCCAAGGAGCAGGAGAATCGACGTTTCGGGCTTAAGCCCTTCTTCAGGAAATGAAGAAGGGCTTATGCTCGAAATGTCGATTCTCCTGTTCCTTGGATGCTGCCTGTTGCTGCGCTTTTCCAGCAACACATTTTCAGCTAGGTTTTAGAATATAAGGGTAGAGTTGCCATAATCCTATTGGACCTTAGGATTGCTATCTCATTAAAGTGAGACAATTGGTGGTGATTTAAGCTAAAGATCAACAGGCCTCAGGCAACAGGAAAGTTTACAAAGGAAAAATCTTTCATAGCAACCTCAGCTGGGGTGGGAGTTGAATGCATGCTGTTGACACCACACTGTTCCATTACAAACCACCTATCCAGCCAAATGAGTTAACTGACCCAAAGTTTTAGTATACAATTGATGAATAGTACACATATTGCATTTAATGTTGAGCATAAACAGAATTGTTTTCTAAGTTATTGTTCATGACAAAATACCTTATTGTCACAGCATAAACTCCCAATTTAACTTCTCAAAACTGTAAAACGAAATAAAGTTATACTTCCTCTAACGTTCCAGCAGAAGCTTGTACTGTAAAGGATGCAATAGCAATCTGCTCTTTCACTTCTTGCCAGGCTTTGTGTTCATCTGCAGCACTTGCTATGTCGAACAAAGCATCATAGATTCCTGGAAAAGATTCTCCTGCATACTTATTATGAGCACTGGGAGCATAAATGATGTGCCTATGGGAGAAAAAGGAAATTAAAAATGTCAAATGCCACATTTATCAATTACATTAAGTACAAGCATTCAGCTTGCATTAGTGTTGCCTGGTTTATAAAGTGATGTGCTTACTGAAATTAATCTGTCAAGATAGACATTCATCAGCTGTGAAGACTTAACAAATTATACTTTCTTAAAGTAAAACAATTGTTATCACATTCATTCCTAGAGTGGAAAGTTTCAAAATATACTGTTGCATGAGGAAAGAAACCAGTATGAAATGTGTAAATTTTCTACAGCATTTTGATGTTATGAAAAGGAATTTGGCAAGTTCATTCCAATGCATGTCAAGTCAAGTTCTGGATATTAGATCTCACCCACCCAATGCTTGTTCTTAATAGATTATCAAAAGAGTGCATTCACAGTACTGTTTTTTAATTAAAGTGTTTGTTATTTAGGAATATGCTGGGAACTTTGGGTAGAAATTAGAGGTAAATGGATTTTTGGTTTAAAGTTCTGTGGAGATGAGAAAAGTCAATGAGTTAGACGGTGTGTGTGTGTGTGTGTGTGTGTCTTGGGGGGAGAATATACAGAAATTCACCAAAAGGAAATGCTTGCAACACAGTCAATTCAGTAGAAAATTCAAGTGTGTAGACAGGTTTGATCTTTCAGTGGGGTGCAGTGTCTGTAAAAGGATATTGCTGGCAAACATTTGAACCTTTGTTTTTGCTGATATAAATTGTCACTAACAATTGTCAGGGGAACACAGTGGTTAGCTGCCTCACAGAACCAGGGACCCAGGATCAGTTCGAGCCTTGGGTGACTGTGTGAAGTTTGTATGTTCTTCCCCAGCTTATGTGGGTTTACATCAGGTGCTCCAATTTCCTCCCACAATCCAAAGATGTGCAGTTTAGATGTATTGGCTATGCTAAATTGTCGATACGGTCCAGGGATGTGCAAGTTAGGCGGATTAGTCATGGTAAATGTGGAGTAACTGGGATAGGGTAGAAGGCTGAGTCCAGATGGGATTCTCTCCAGAGTATTGGTGCAGACTCGTTGTCCCTTTCCATTTCTATACATCTTGTTTTTACTTTTATGAAGCAAGCTTTGTTAAATGTACACTGATAGACTATTGTGAATTTGCTCAGTCACTGATTGTCATGGTAACCAAATTACAAAAATAAAGCTTGTGATTTATCAAGCTAGGTTTCACATTGCTGTAAATTCAAAGTGCATAATTTGTCATAAAAACAAACAAAAATAACCACTCTTTCAATTAACTTGCTTAATTCATCTTTCTGGGTATTTGGTATTTTCATGAACAACTGAAAAAGACCACGTAAAGAATAATCTAAGCAATTTAAAGGCAATAGAACCAAAGAATTGGCTTCAGAATTTGCTGCACCTCAAGTCAAGCTGTTCCAGTACAGCTACCACACTGGCATCTATCTGACAGCCTGGAAAATTGTCGAGCCATGTCCTTGACACAACAAAAAGGACAAATCCAAACCAGCCAGTTACTGCACCATCAGTCTACTCTTGATCATCAGTAATGAAAGGTATCACCAACAGTGCTGTCAAGCAGCACCTATTCTGCAAGAAACTGTTCACTAATGCCCAGTTTGGGATCCCCAAGGGGCACTCAGTTTCCAACTTCAGGATAGCCTTGTTTCAAACATGGATAAAAGGGCTGAATTCCAGAGATGAACTGAGAGTGCTTGTCCTTGACATCAAGAGGGCATCAAGGAGGCCCAGCAAAACTGCAATCAATGGGTTTTAGGGACAAACTCTCCACTGGTTGGACTCATACCTGGCAAATAGGAAGATAGCTATGGTTGCTAGAAATCAGTCATCTGAGCTCCAAGACATCTCCACAGGAGTTCCTCAAGGTAGTATCCTAGACCCAACTACTTTCAGCTACTTTGTAAGGACAAAAGTAGGGATGTTCACCATTGAATTTGCGATGTTCAGCACCATTTGCAACTCCTTGGATACTAAAGAAGTCACATTCAGATCCAATATCCAGGCTTGGGCTGACAAATGGCAGGTAATATTTAAGACCATAAGACATAGGAGTGGAAGTAAGGCCATTCGGCCCATCGAGTCCACTCCGCCATTCAATCATGGCTGATGCGCATTTCAGCTCCACTTAGCAGCGTTCTCCCCGTAGCCCTTAATTCCTCTAGACAACAAGAATCTATCAATCTCGGCCTTGAAGACATTTAGCGTCCCGGCTTCCACTGCACTCCGTGGCAATGAATTCCACAGGCCCACCACTCTCTGGCTGAAGAAATGTCTCCGCATTTCTGTTCTGAAATGACCCCCTCTAATTCTAAGGCTGTGTCCACGGGTCCTAGTCTTCTCGTCTAACGGAAACAATTTCCTAGCATCCACCTTTTCCAAGCCATGTATTATTTTGTACGTCTCTATTAAGTCTCCCCTTAATCTTCTAAACTCCAACGAATACAATCCCAGTATCCTCAGCCGTTCCTCATATGCTAGACCTGTCATTCCAGGGATCATCCGTGTGAATCTCCGCTGGACACGTTCCAGTGCCAGTATGTCCTTCCTGAGGTGTGGGGACTAAAACTGGACACAGTACTCCAAATGGGGCCTAACCAGAGCTTTATAAAGTCTTAGTAGTACATCTCTGCTTTTATATTCCAACCCTCTTGAGATAAGAGACAACATTGCATTCGCTTTCTTAATCACAGACTCAACCTGCATGTTTACCTTTAGAGAATCCTCGACTAGCACTCCCAGATCCCTTTGTGCTTTGGCTTTATTAATTTTCTCACCATTTAGAGAATAGTCCATGCTTTTATTCTTTTTGCCAAAGTGCAAGACCTCGCACTTGCTCACGTTAAATTCCATCAGCCATTTCCTGGACCACTCTCCCAACCTGTCTAGATCCTTCTGTAGCCTCCTCACTTCCTCAGTACTATCTGCCTGTCCACCTAACTTCGTATCATCGGCAAACTTCGCTAGAATGCCCCCGGTTCCCTCATCCAAATCATTAATATATAATGCGAACAGCTGTGGCCCCAGCACCGAACCCTGCGGGACACCGCTCATCACCGGCTGCCATTCTGAAAAAGAACCTTTTATCCCAACTCTCTGCCTTCTGTTAGACAGCCAATCCTCAATCCATCCCAGCAGCTCACCTCGAACACCATGGGCCCTCACCTTGCTCAGCAGCCTCCCGTGTGGCACCTTATCAAAGGCCTTTTGAAAGTCTAGATAGACCACATCCACTGGGTTTCCCTGGTCTAACCTACTTGTTACTTCTTCAAAAAACTCCAACAGGTTTGTTAGGCATGACCTCCCTTTACTAAATCCATGTTGACTTGTTCTAATCAGACTCTGCTCTTCCAAGAATTTAGAAACCTCATCCTTAATGATGGATTCTAGAATTTTACCAACAACCGAGGTTAAGCTGATTGGCCTATAATTTTCCATCTTTTGCCTTGATCCTTTCTTGAACAAGGGGGTTACAACAGCCATCTTCCAATCATCCGGGACCTTTCCTGACTCCAGTGACTCTTGAAAGATCTCAACCAATGCCTCTGCTATTTCCTCAGCCACCTCTCTCAGAACTCTAGGGTGTATCCCATCGGGGCCAGGAGGTTTATCAATTTTAAGACTTTTTAACTTTTCTCGAACTATCTCTTTCGTAATGGCAACCATACTCAACTCAGCCCCGTGACACCCTTTAATTTTTGGGATTTTACTCATGTCTTCCACTGTGAAAACTGACGCAAAGTACTTATTAAGTTCTCCTGCTATTTACTTATCTCCCATCACTAGACTTCCTGCATCAGTTTGAAGTGGCCCAATGTCTACTTTTGCCTGTCGTTTGTTTCTTATGTACTGAAAGAAACTTTTACTATTATTTCTAATATTACTGGCTAGCCTACCTTCATATTTGATCCTCTCATTTCTTATTACACTCTTTGTTATCCTCTGTTTGCTTTTGTATCCTTCCCAATCTTCTGATTTCCCACTGTTTTTAGCCACTTTATAGGATCTCTCTTTTTCTTTAATACATTTCCTGACTTCCTTTGTCAGCCAAGGTTGTCTAATCCCTCCCCGGTTAATCTTTCTTTTCTTGGGAATGAACCTCTGTACAGTGTCCTCAATTATACCTACAAACTCCTGCCATTTTTGCTCTACTGTCTTCCCGGCTAGCCTCTGCTTCCAGTCTATTTTAGTCAGTTCCTCTCTCATGCCCTCATAATTACCTTTATTCAACTGTAACACCATTACATCCGATTTTGCCTTCTCCCTTTCAAACTCCAGACTGAACTCTACCATATTATGGTCGCTACTTCCTAAGGGTTCCCTTACTTTAAGATCTTTTATAGAGTCTGGTTCATTGCAAAGCACTAGGTCCAGAATAGCCTGCTCTCTTATGGGCTCCACATTTGTGCCACACAAATGCCAAACAAAGAGTATCTCCAATAACAGACAATCTAACTATTGCTCCTTGACATTTAATGCTGTAGCCATCACGGAATCCATCACTATCAGCATCCTTGGGGTTATCATTGAACAGAAACACAACTGGATTTTCCTTAAAAATACAGTTCCTACAAAAGCAGGTAAGAGACAATGAATATGCAGCAAGTAATGCAACTCTTGTCTCTCCAAAGCCTGTCCACCATCTAAAAGACTCAAGTCTGGAATGTGATGGAATACTCTCCATTTGCCTGAATGCGGCAGCTCCAACAATACTCAAAAAACTTGACATCAAACATAACAAGCAGACCTTTTGATTGGTGCACCATTCACAAACACTCAGTCACTCCACTGATGCTCAGCTTGCAGCTTTGTGTACTATCTACAAGATGCATCATAAAGATCCTTAGACATCTTCTTCCAAACCAATGAACATGAACAAAACCATTTAGAAGGACAAGGACAACAGATACATGGGAACACTACCATCTTAGAGTTGCCCTCTAAGCCATTTTCCATACTTGGAAATACATTGCTGTTCCTCCAATGTCATTGGGTCAAAATCCTGTCATTTCCTCCCTAATGGCATTGTGGGTCTTCTAAAACCACAAGGACTGCAGCAATTCAAGGAGGGAGGTCACCACCATTTCCTGATGGTAACGAGGAGCAGGCAATAAATGCTGGCCCAGCCAGAGACACCCACTTCATACAAATGAATGAAAGAAAGATCAGTTAGTCCACTGAAACTGTATCATGGCACTTAAGTGTAACTTCGGCATAGCATCATTTGTATCCTATTCTTCACAAAAAGGACTTAAGTGGCAACTTTTTCATGCAGAGGGTGGTGTGTGCTTGAAATGTACTGCCAGAGGAAATGGAGGAGGCTGGTACAATAACAACATTTTAAAGGCATCTGAATGCATTCATGAATAGTAAAGGTTTAAAGGGCGATGGGTCAAGTGCTGGAAAATGGGACTAGATTAGATTAGGATATCTGGCCGGCATGGACTAATTTTATGGAAGGATCTGTTTCCGTGATGTACGTAGAACATAACAGTGCAGTATAGGCCCTTCGGCCCTCAATGTTGCACCAAACTGTGGAACCAATCTGAAGCCCATCTAACCTATACTATTCCATTCTCGTCCATATACCTATCCAATGGCCATTTAGTTGCCCTTAAAGTTGGCAAGTCTATGACTGTTGCAGGCAGTGAGTTCAACACCCCTACTACTCTCTGAGTAATGAAACTACCTTTGACATCTGTCCTATATCTATCACCCTTCAACTGAAAGCTATGTCCCCTCATACTAGCCATCTCCATCCGAGCAAAAGGGCTCTCACTGTCCAACCTATCAAAACCTCTGATTATCTAATATGTCTCAATTAAGTCACCTCTCAACCTTCTTCTCTCTGATGAAAACAGCCTCAAGTCCCTCAGCCTTTCCTTGTAGGACCTTCCTTCCATACCAGGCAACACCTTAGTAAATCTCCTCTGCACCCTTTCCAAAGCTTCCACATCCTTTCTATACTGTGGTGATCAGAAATGTATGCAACACTCCAAATGTGGCCGCACCAGAATTCATGGTTCCAAAACTCAATCCCTCTACCAATAAAAGCTAACACACTGTATGCCTTCTTAACAACCCTATCAATGTGGGTGGCAACTTGCAAGGATCTACGTACCTGGACAGACATCTCTCTGCTCATCTACACTACCAAGAATCTTACCATTAATCCAGTACTCTGCATTCCTGCTACTCCTTCCAAAGTGAATCACCTCACACTTTTCCACATTAAACACTGTTTGCCACCTCTCAGCCCAGCTCTGCAGCTTATCTATGTCTCTCTCTAACCTACAACATCCTTCTGCACTATCTACAACTCGACCGACCTTAGTGTCATCTGCAAATTTACTAATCCATCCTTCTATGCCCTCATCCAGGTAATTTATAGAAATGACAAACATCCTTGCAGTAACCCACTAGTAACTGAACTCAGGATGAATATTTCCCATCAACCACTACCCTCTTTCAGCTAGCCAATTTTTGATCCAAACCACTAAATCACCCTCAATCCCATTCCCCCGTATTTTCTGCAATAGCCGAGCGTGGGGAACCGTCTCAATAACTCAATGTGGGCAAGAAATGCAGATGTATGGGGGGGAATATTAAGGCAACTTTGCAGATCTTGTTTTGTGTACTGATCTGAGCACGAGGAGGAGTTAAGGAGTTTTTTTTCCATAGGGGTGATTTCTGTCATTCTGGGCTCGAGGGAATTGTTTCTACCGAGTGTGTCTCAAAAAGAATGGAACCCAACTAGCTATTTCCTCACTTGCAGTAACAGATGGAACAGCATTCATTCTGAGTTGCTACATATCACAACTATAATTTTGTGGAGAAAATTGAATTTAATGGGGCTCTCTTAAAGAACACATTGGGAGATTTAAAATTTAATGTGAACTGTTTTACCAAGCTTACTGGTCACTGCAGTCAGAATAAGCTTGAGCCATCAGTTGATTCTAGCAACCCCATTGGTATCCATGCTACGAGTTGCCATTTTCCAAGCTCTGCAATGCTCTTCTTAAGCCTCTCCACCTCTCTTATCTATTTTGGAATGCCCATTTAAAACTAAAACTTTGACAGGTTTATGGTCACCTGTCCTAATATTTACTTTCTCATGTAGTCTGATTTCAATAGTGCTTGATAGCTCTCCTGTGAACTGCCTTCAGCTATTTTAAAATAATTTAAGGTGCTTTACAAATACAAGTTGGGCAGATGTCACGATTGTCAGCAGTCAGCAGTCATCAGTCAAGTGGGTGGATACAATGTTGTACTATATGTGTTGCAGACAATGTCACAAATGCAGCAATTGCCAGTATAGTACACGGCAAACATACATGTACTTCAATCAACTGACCATATAGTGGCGCAGTGGTTAGCACTGCAGCCTCACAGCACCAGGGTCACAAGGTTCAATTCCAGCCTTGGGCGTCTATCTGTGTGGAGTTTGCATATTCTCCCAGTGTCTGCGTGGGTTTCCTCAGGGTGCTCCGGTTTCGTCCCACAGTCCAAAGATGTGCAGGTCAGGTGAACTGGCCATGCTAAATTGCCCGTAGTGTTAGGTGTATTAGTCAGAAGGAGATGGATCTGGGTGGGTTACTCTTCGGAGTGTCGGTGTGAACACAGAGTCTTAGAGATGTACAGCATGGAAACAGACTCTTCGGTCCAACCCGTCCATGCAGACCAGATATCCCAACCCAATCTAGTCCCAGTTGCCAGCACCTGGCCCATATCCTGCCAAACCCTTCCTATTCATATACCCATCCAAATGCCTTTTAAATGTTGCAATTGTACCAGCCTCCACCACATCGTCTGACAGCTCATTCCATACACATACCACTCTCTGCGTGAAACACTGCCCCTTAGATCTCTTTTATATCTTTCCCAACTCACCCTAAACCTATGCCCTCTAGTTCTGGACTCCCCGACCCCAAGGAAAAGACTTTGTCTATTTATCCTATCCATGCCACTCATAATTTTGTAAACCTCTATAAGGTCACCCCTCAGCCTCCAACACTCCAGGGAAAATTATCCCAGCCTGTTCAGCTTCTCCCTGTAGCTCAGATCCTCCAACCCTGGCAACATCCTTGTAAATTTTTCTGAACCCTTGTTGTGGTTCTGTTCGCCGAGCTGGGAATTTGTGTTGCAGACGTTTTGTCCCCTGTCTAGGTGGCATCCTCAGTGCTTGGGAGCCTCCTGTGAAGCGCTTCTGTGATGTTTCCTCCGGCATTTATAGTGGTATAATGCCGGAGGAAACATCACAGAAGCGCTTCACAGGAGGCTCCCAAGCACTGAGGATGTCACCTAGACAGGGGACTAAACGTCTGCAACACAAATTCCCAGTTCGGCGAACAGAACCACAACAACGAGCACCCGAGCTACAAATCTTCTCACAAACTTCGGAACCCTTTCAAGTTTCACAACATCTTTCTGATAGAGACCAGAACTGCATGCAATAGTCCAACAGTGGCCTAACCAATGTCCAACATCACCTCCCAACTCCTGTACTCAATATTCTGACCAATAAAGGAAAGCATACCAAACGCCTTCTTCACTATCCTATCTACCTGCGACTCCACTTTCAAGGAGCTATGAACCTGCTCTCCAAGATCTCTTTGTTCAGCAACACTCCCTAGGACCTTACCATTAAGTGTATAAGTCCGACTAAGATTTGTTTTCCCAAAATGCTGCACCTCGCATTTCTCAGAATTAAATTCCATCTGCCACTTCTCAGCCCATTGGCCCATCTGGTCCAGATAATGTTGTAATCTGAGGTAACCCTATTCGCTGTCCACTACACCTCCAATTTTGGTGTCATCTGCAAATTTACTAACTGTACCTCTTATGCTCACATCCAAATCATTTATGTAAATGACAAAAAGTAGAGGGCCCAGCACCGATCCTTGTGGCACTCCACTGGTCACAGGCCTCCAGTCTGAAAAACAACCCTCCACCACCACCCTCTGTCTTCTACCTTTGAGCCAGTTCTGTATCCAAATGGCTAGTTCTCCCTGTATTCCATGAGATCTAACCTTGCTAATCAGTCTCCCATGGGGAACCTTGTCGAACGCCTTACTGAAGTCCATATAGATCACATCTACTGCTCTGTCCTCATCAATCTTCTTTGTTACTCCTTCAAAAACTCTTTCAAGTGTGTGAGACATGATTTCCCACGCACAAAGCCATGTTGACTATCCCTCAGTCCTTGCCTTTCCAAATACATGTACATCCTATCGCTCAGGATTCCCTCCAACAACTTGCCCACCACTGGAGGTCAGGCTCACCGGTCTATAGTTCCCTGACTTGTCTTTACCGCCCTTCTTAAACAGTGGCACCACGTTTGCTAGTCTTCCGGCACCTCACCTGTGACTATCGATGATACACATATCTAAGCAAGAGGCCCAGCAATCACTTCTCTAGTTTCCCACAGAGTTCTTGGGTACACCTGATCAGGTCCTGGGGATTGATCCACTTTTAACCGTTTCAAGACATGCAGCACCTCCTCCTCTGTAATATGGACATTTTTTAAGATGCTACCATTTATTTCCCTACAGTCTATATTTTCTATATCCTTTTCCACACTACATACTGATACTAAATATTCATTTAGTATCTCCCCCATTTTCTGTGGCTCCACACAAAGTCCGCCTTGCTGATCTTTGAGGGGCCCTATTCTCTCCCTAGTTACCCTTTTGTCCTTAATATATTTGAAAAAACCCTTTTGATTCTCCTTAATTCTATTTACCAAAGCTGTCTCATGTCCCCGTTTTACCCTCCTGATTTCTCTCTTAAGTATACTCCTACTTTCTTTATACTTTTCTAAGGATTCACTCGATCTATCCTGTCTATACCTGACAGATGCTTCCTTCTTTTTCTTACCTAAACCCTCAATTTCCTTAGTCATCCAGCATTCCCTATACCTACCAGCCTTCCCTTTCACCCTGACAGGAATATACTTTCTCTGGATTCTTGTTATCTCATTTCTGAAGGCTTCCCATTTTCCAAAAGTCTCTTTACCTGCGAATATCTGCCTCCAATCAGCTTTCGAAAGTTCTTGCCTAATACCATCAAAATTGGCCTTTCTCCAATTTAGAACTTCAATTGTTAGATCTGGTCTATCCTTTTCCATCACTATTTTAAAACGAATAGAATATGGTTGCTGACCCCAAAGTGCCCTCCCACTGACACCTCAGTCACCTGCCCTGTCTTATTTCCCAAGAGTAGGCCAAGTTTTGCATCTTCTCTAGTAGGTACATCCACACACCGAATCAGAAAATTGTCTTGTACACACTTAACAAATTCCTCTCCATCTAAAACCTTTAACACTGTGGCAGTCCCAGTCGATGTCTGGACAGTTAAAATCCCCTACCATAACCATGCTATTATTCTTACAGAGACGTGTTGGGCCATAGGGCCTGTTCCACACTATAGGGAATCTAATCTAATCTAATATCTCAAAAACCAAGAGGTATAGTCCTCAGTCAACACAATGGAGAAAGCTTTCAGTCAGGTGATCCAATACAGTAAGTAAGGCTTGAAAACGGTCAGTCAGTAGTTTGAGGTATTCAGGATTAGAAGTTTGCCTCATTACAGTACAGATAGGGGGCCCCAGTCAGTCCTGCAGGTTTAGTGCAATTAATCAGAGAATCTTATTAAACTAGTCAGGGAGCTGCACAGAGATTGGACTTGGGCGCCATCACCCATCAGTTGGAACTGTCTGTCCAAGTCAGTCAATTGTAAAGCAGGGAAACTCAATACATAATGTGGGACAGTATAGTACATTGGAGGACATTCATCACTGCAGGAATGAGGGTGGTCCAGCCTAGCCACAAAAAAACAGAAATTGCTGGAAAAACTCAGGAGGTCTGGCTGCTTCTGTGGAGAGAACTCACAGTCAATGTCACTGGACCCAAAAAGTTAACTGTGATTTCTCTCCACAGACGCTGTCAAACCTGCTGAGTTCTGCCAGCAATTTCTGTTTTTGTTTCTGATTTCCAGCATCCACAGTTTTTTTGTTTTTTTATTTAATCCAGCATGACTGTGGACATGGCTAATCTGTAGGAATGAGTCTGGGGAGGGTAATGTTGAGAGATGAAGAAATATTTGAAAGAGTGGGCATGTGTGGAAGTTCACTGTTGATAGGCTGAACAGAGATTGCAAGGAAGAAAGGGACATGAAGGTTTGAATGTGGGTTTGGTGAGCCTTTATTACCAGGCTGAGCTTGGGGCTTGCTGTGTCAAGTGTAATCTCCATTGCTTTCCATACTCATACGATTCATAAACGCACAGTTGGAAATAGAAAATAGCTGCAATCATATGTCGAGTGGACAGACTATTTTTGTTTGGATTGAGCATACAGGTTCTACTTTGGAACTATGTAAAGCTTTTTCATGTGGCAATTGCATTGATCAGACACTTTCACAGTATAGGTTGAAGTCATCTGTAATCATAATACCCTGCATGCAGCATCAAACCATGTGGGATATAAATTACATTCACAAGCAATTTTGACCAAGTTATTGGTTATTACAGAGTGATCATAATCACCTCTGAGAAGCAGAAATACTCACAGGCGCCATTAACAATGGCAGCTGTGGGACACCTATACACAAAGAAAATCCAACATCTCAATGTGCTCAAGGGCACAGAGCTGATTTCCTCTCACTTTGAAGTGTAAGGTATTCACCAACATGTTTTTATGTGAAATGGTGCCTTTCTTGGTTAATGTGAGAGATTAGGATAAAGTATCAGAAAGCGTACATTACTTATAATCTTCCACTATATTTGGCTTGTGCTCCATTCATTGGAATAAAGTATCCTCTGTCAAAGGTCCACATTCAGGCATTTCATGGAACTCCATGTTCCAACATATTAAAGCATATGCTAAACTGTCATTTTTACGTGATGCAAATGTGACTGCTCACTTTACCAAGGACCTGAAACAAAAACAGGGAGTGCTGGAGAAACTCAGCAGATCTAGCAACATCAGTGGAGAGAAAGCAGAGTCAATGACTTGGGTGCAGTGACCCAAACTTTAGAATTAGTAATAGTGAGGAAAAGGTTGTATACATGCCCAAGACAGGGTTGGTGGTGGTTAAGGGGTTGGGTGAGGAGATGGGGGAATAAAGTATTGAGAGGATGGGTGGAGACAGAGCCTAGAGGAGAAGACAGACAGTTAGGTAGACAAAGGGATAGATAATGGTATGTCAGGGAAAGAGAAAAGTTGATCATTGGGACCGTGGGTAGGTGGAACTGGGTTGGCTGTGCTGAAAGGAGACCATGAGATAACAAGACTTGGGATGTGGCAGTGGGTAAAGGACATATATGAAGATACTGCAATTTTAAAATTATTGAAGACCATGTTGAGTCCCGAAGGCTGCCGGGTTCCCATGCGGAATTTGGAATGCTGTTCTTCAGCTTGCATTGAGCCTTGTTATTACTAAGGATCTGATCTGTTTAGTATTCTCACACAGGTCTATTGGTCTGTGACCAATGAATATAGCCACAGCAAGGGTTATTATCATTGATACTTTGGTGTAATGAAGGTACAGAAAAATTCAGGAAGAATAGACGGACCAGCAGCAACATGCAGCAATGGTGAACAGCCTCGACATGAAGATCTCAGAGCTGAAGATTTTCTCATGATTCACGGGAGGTACAGGAGGGTCATTGTCTATTGTCCTTGATACCATTTGTTGAGATGAGCACAGTGTCACCAAACTCTGAAGATGGCTCAGGACACTGTCACAGAAATATGCCAACTGCTGGAATGGGACCTGTGAACTGAAGGGGGTGGGGGCTACCTATCCTAGTTTCCAAGGGGGATATTAAACTTTGAAGCAATTGGCTGCTTCCAAGGATTAACTGGAAATCTGCATACGATCGCTCAACCTTGACCCACAAATTTTTCAAAGCTGTTATTGATACAATTCATGTCTGAACACACTGCTTGATCTCATTTCCCCTTGACTAAGTCAGTGCTGTAGTGTGGATAGTAGGCTTTGTCAACATAGCTGGCTTCCTCCAAGGCATGGATAGGATAAATAGGCAAAGAATTTTCTCTGGAGTCGGGGAGTCCAGAACTAGAGGGCATAGGTTTAGGGTGAGAGGGGAAAGATATAAAAGAGACCTAAGGGGCAACTTTTTCATGCAGAGGGTGGTACGTGTATGGAATGAGCTGCCAGAGGATGTGGTGGAGGCTGGAACAATTGTAACATTTAAGAGGCATTTGGATGGGTATATGAATAGGAAGGGTTTGGAGGGATATGGGCCAGGTGCTGGCAGGTGGGACTAGATTGGGTTGGGATACCTGGTCATCATGGACGGGTTGGACCGAAGGGTCTGTTTCCGTGCTGTACATCTGTATGACTCTAAGTGCAGAGTGCTATAGACTATACGCGCATCACATTGAGAATGCCATAGCATAACACAGTTGAAGTAGCAATGTATTTACAAATGTACATTTCTATTTTTATAAAATGTCAGTCACTTCATATGTGCCCTCAGAAGCATTTAATTTTCACTTCCCTCCCACTACATTTGTGGGGGAAGGCAAATCCAGTTGTGACAAGGACATAAGCAATCCACAAAGGGATATAGATAAGTTGAGTGAGTGGGCAAAAACCTGACAGATAGAGTTTAATGTAGGAAAATGTATGGTCATGCACTTTGGCAGGAAGAATCAAAAAGCAGTTTTTTAAATGGAGAGAGATACGCCAAAAAGTGCAGCACGGAAGGACCACAGTGTTCTTGTGCAAGAAATATAATGTTAGTGTATTCGTGTAAGAAGTATTTAAGGCAAATGGAATTTTGGCCTTTATTATTAAGGATAGAGTTAAAAAATTGGGAAGTGTTGTTACAACTGTATAGAGTGTCAGTCAAGACACAACTGAGTAAGAAAGGATGTACTGGCACTGGAGGTGTTTCTAAAGAGATTTATTAGATTGATTCCTGGGAGAAAAGGGTTGGCTCATCACAAATGACTAAAAAAAAATTAGCCTTTATTCATTAGAAGTGTAGAAATGATCTTTTTGAGATGTGTAAGATTCTGTGAGGGCTTACAGGCTAAGTACGGAGAGTATGTTAGTATGTTTCCATAGATTGGGGGGGGGGGGGGGGTTGGAGAATCTTGAGCTGGGGGACACAGTTCCAGAATAAGGGACACTCTTTTAAAACTGAGACCCTCTAAGAGGGTAGCTAATGCCTAGAATTATCAGGGAATTGTGGAGGATAGATCACTGAAAGAATTGAAGTAGAAGGTAGATTTCTGAAATATCACAATAATGGCTGTGATGAACCGGCACGAAAGAGAAGCTAAGGCCTGAGGCAGATAAGGCGTGACCTTGTTGAATGGTAGGGCAGGCTTGAGGAGCCAAATGGCATACTCCTGCTCCTATTTCCTAAGTAATCTCCACAAAAACCTGAGAGGGAGAATGCAATGACTGACACTTCAAAGAAAAGTACTTGTCCTCAATTTGCTAAGCATACATTTTCTTCATTAATCTCTAAAATTTAAGATCGAAAAACTCCTGTTTTGCTTCACTTGGTTCAATCTTGTCTGAACAAAAGACATTTTTTAAACATCACTACAATTGCTGGCAATTGGAATTACTGAATCCAAGTTATACCAATCACAATAATTGAGTTATATTTGTCAAATTATGGCAAGAAGATTGCCAAACACCAGACACCTGCTCAGCCACAGGCAGAAGATGGTCTCTGTTCTCAGCCATAAATGACATTGTCAACCTACACAGACAGACACAGGAATATCAAGTAGGTGTGCTAGAGAGCCTCGGTGGGTTGGAATGAAAGATGGACTAATCATTCAACATTTTCACTACTGTGGTGGCTCCAGCATGTGAGATCTGGCTATCTTTACAAAAAGGCAAGCAGGAGGCTGGAAGGGCACAGCAAGCTAAACAGCATCAGGGAAGTCGACTTTTCAGGTATAACTCTTCTTCAGGAATGGAAATGGGGTTGGGGGACCTGCAGACAAAGAGAAGTGGGGGAAGGATTATGGGTGGGGAGAGGGGCACAGTGGTGAGGTAGTGATAGGTGAATACAGTGCTAGGTACAACCTGGCAAGTTGATAGGAGGAATGAATCCGGTTGGTAGCTCGAAGAGGGCTGGTCGGAAGGATGGAAGGGAGGAGGCGGGGCTGGGAAGGGAGTCAGAGGATGGGTGGGAATATTATTTGAAATTGGAGAACTTAATGTTGCGACCTCCAGCCTGTAGGTTGCCCAGGTGGAAGACAAGGGCAGCCACCTTGGAGACACAGGTCCAGCAGTGGTGATGGTGACATAGTGGTAATGACACTGGACTAGTTTTCCTGGGTCTCTGAACCACTATATGGTTCAAGCAATAGAGTGATGCCTGAGTTGGGCCAAGAGCAGCACTGATGATGTTGGGGCTGGTGCTGTGCCAGTGCAGAATTGAGTTGATGTAGGATTCAGTAAGAGCATTCCCACTGACGATGGCAACCCTGCGCAGAACAAGTGGCACCATGTAAAGAGAAGCTTGTTGTCCAGCATAGCCACTCTATAAGTTGCAACAACCACTGAAAGGACAAGTCACCAGGTAACCGTTCACTTTCACTGGTTGATTCCTTTTTTGTATCATCAAATTTCTTTATTGTGGAGAGGAAACCTGGAAATACAATGTCAGTAGTGGCAGGTCAGGTTAATATTGGAACATGGAAATAAGCTAGTCACCACTTAAATGGTGAGAATCTGACCTTGCCATGTAAGTCATGAGAACTAAATCAAGTGATGTTTTCTTCATGTCAGATATCTGACTTTGGACTCTGGCCTAAGTCAGCTTACCCATTTCCCTTGCACCTCAGGGAAGGGAAAATTTCACCTATGACTGCAAATCTGCTCTAGACTAGATGGTTATTGTAGATTACCATGTCCTCAATTTTTCAGCAATTTGTCCAGTATCACTGTAAAACAAATTATAGAAGAAATTTCTAATCTGTGTGATTCAATTAGCCCTTTTAAGGCAGTTTGTAGTTTTATTTTAAAGATCCCTCAGATGAATCAATAATGGATAAGACAGCACGATTAGTACAGTCTGTTACCAAGTTAAAAAGGAAATAGGAAATATAATGGACTAACTAAGCTAAATGCTGCTCAGCAAGTCAATGAAACAGAACATCATCTGATAACTGAAACCTAGGCAATGTTGGATATCATTGCTGGATTCTGACCATACCAGCTCTTACCTGTAGAAGGGTCTCCCAGGTAATCCCATATGGTGGATAAAGGATCTTTCCAGGAGCATCAACTGGTCATTTATTATTCGTACAGCGAGTGGGCTATAAAAGACATTGACCAAGTGAATGCAGTTATAGATCTAGACGTACATATAAATAACATAGTTATATTTGCTTCAATAGGAAAGTTGCATTTGGAAATTCTATTTCCTAACAAACAGCAAGTGTTTGATCAAACCAATTAGTTTTTTTTGTAAGGAATGACTTGAAATCCAGGTACTACCATTAATGAGCACGATTTGTGTGATTAAAAATATTTAGAGACATATAAAATGAGGCTCTTGCTGAAACATGGCTTAAAGGCAAAAATACTTCTTGGATTTTCAAGATGGAGACATTACTTTATACATGCTGTATCATCTTTCCCTATAAGCAAATGATCATCATTGTTAGAGATTAGATGTCTAATTCATGTGTGCGTAGGAGAACTAACATTAGGCAGACTGAGCCTGTAGGTGAATATTCTATAGAGACAAAATTGCATGGAACAATGTCCCCAATATGAGACAAATGTTTGTTAACAAAGAAGTTGTACTGTTATTAAAAAGCAGTAGCATAATACTTTCAATAATGAATTGTAGAATTAATTTTTAATATTGACATTGCTAGTCCACCAAAACTTTTCAGCTGTGTCAGCCACTATTTATATGAAATACACCCAAAATACAAAACATTTTTTAAGTTGGAGACACAGGTGAAGTGGTGATTGGGTACACAATCCAAAGGAAATATCAGCTGTCTTTTCATCCTTCCAAAAATGATGTGATGTAGACAATTCCTGCCAATGGCTAACTAATATGGATGATGTTCAGTCACAGTACAATAGTAATATTATGAGGTAAACAGTCTGGAGGCATCAATCAAGGACTATGGTGGTGATATGAGGTACTTACATTTCTCACTTAAATATCTGGACCCCAGAAAACACTTGGAAAGGTGTATCATAGATTATCATAGACATAAATCAAAGTCTATCATTGTTAAGGGTGTTTTCATTATTTCCAAGCCAGACATCATAGTGCCAGATTAGATACATTAGCTCAGATTTATTTTATTCCCTTTTCATAATCATTAAGAAGGCGGCTAAGAGGGGATTTGATAGAGACATACAAGATGATCAGAGGATTAGCTAGGGTAGATAGTGAAAGTCTTTTTCCTAGGATGATGACGTCAGCTTGTATGAGGGGGCATAGCTACAAATTGAGGGGTGATAGTTTTAAGACAGATGCCAGAGGCAGGTTCTTTATTCAGAGTGTGAAAAGGGCGTGGAATGCTCTGCCTGCCAATGTAATTAACTTAGTCACATTAGGGAGATTTAAACAATCCTTGGACAAGCACATGGATAATGATGGGAGTTCAGCGCAACATCGCGGGCTGAAGGGCCTGTTCTGCGCTGTATTGTTCTATGTTCTATTTCAATGCTGAATTCATGCACTACATTTGTGGTTAAAATCATGACAAACCATTTAGCTGTCCAGGATTGAATAGTACACTTTCCAGCTGTTGCCTTCCATGTAAGGAATCTACATGAGGGAAAGGTGAACAATTTCTAATCCAATTTGTCTCAAATTTTGTTGGTTCATGTACAATAAAGGACAAAGCCATGGTCCATTTTCCTATAAGACAAGGTCATAAGTAAAGATATGGAGAAGATGTAACTGCAGTAAGGGGGAGGGGGGTGTCATGCGTAAGTTTCAACTTTATTATACTCCCATAAGTTTTAGAACTCACTCTGTGACATCGATCTTTTCCAGCCGTTTGTGAAAATCAGTGGCAATGCGAGTAAAATTATGTACAGCTGAAAAGAGAGAGTCTGAAACAGAAGAGCAGATTTTAGCAAAACTTTCGATTGCCTGTAAAGGCTAATAACATTCTGCTGATGTTAAGTTTTTTAGTGTTAGCTTTTAATAGGCAACCAATGTAAAGAGCTTCAGATTGGGTGCTGTCAGTCTCTTAATGTCTATGTAATTCTCCTGCATAAAAAACTTATTCTTTCCCTTTGTAACCATTACAAACCAAAACCCCTGCCTCAATTACTTACAAAAGCAATAGTTAGTAGTGGTCTTGCTGTTTCCGTTTACATCCTTTAGGTCACCTCTTTGTTTCTTTACTTGTTCCATTACCAATAATTTTTGGCTTGCTCAGTCATATCTTTTATCAGTTAATCTCACCTGACTTCAAACAATCACAGATTTCTTTTTGCTTTTCATTTACCTACACAGCCCTTAACCCAACTAATGCAGTCTCTGTAACTAATCCTGAATCTCTATGTATCTCTCAAGTTAACTTCCCTCTCCACACATTCTGATCAACATGCCGTGCATTTCCAACTTGTTTTCATTTCAGATTTTGTTTGTGTAGTTGTAGAACTGTAACAACAATCAATCGACAACAAGCAGCAACTAATTTGTAACTAATTGATAATCCCATTCAACAGCACCAGAGGGAGATGTCTGTCTTGCTGCTGAATGTATATCTGTGAGCTTAAGAGAAAGCATTGGTTGAATTGAAGAGTTTAAAAATGGCATCACAAACTTGCTGATTGAACTGCCTGTTCTATATACATTTAGCAGACATTAGCTGTACATGTTAATTCCTCAATTATATTATGGCTAGTGCAATTCACAAAAGAAATAAGTGCACTATTTTGGTTAGCACACCTAGCGTCTGGTTCTACCAAGACTAATTGTGTGGCAGCAAAATTTGAACTGGACATGCAAGTTAGAATTATCAACACCAGATAAAGAGATGAAAAAAAAATGATGGGATTAAGAGAGAGAGAAAGAAAGAAACTGTAAAAGTTAACGTTCTATACCAGAGAGATTGTTTGGCAGCAATTAGGGCTCATCACACCATTAAAAAATATATGCACTGGAATGGCCAAACTTTTCTTCCAAGGATTATGGGTACATAATCACATTAAGTATAGCAACATCAAGGCTTCCATGCTTTCAAAACCCCATCTTTCTACGAGATACTACTAAGCAAGTTTTCTACACGAGTTGAGTAAAGTTCTGATTTACTCAGAATCCCCACAATGCAGATAGAGGCTACTTGGCCTATTGCGTTTGCACTGACCTTACAGCCTCTCCAGACCCAATCGATCCCACCCTATCTCTGTAAGCCCACATTTATCACGGCCAATTCAGCTCACCTATGCATCCCTACAGACAATTTAGCATGGCCAATCCATGTAATCTGCACATCTTCAGATTGCGGGAGGAAACCACAGTAGTTGGTGAAAACTTACGCAGACATGGGGAAGCGTGCAAACTCCAGTACTTGACCCATATCCTGCAAAACCCTTCCTATTCATATACCCATCCAAATGCCTTTTAAATGTGGTAATTGTACCATCCTCCACCACTTCCTCTGTCAGCTCATTCCATACACGCATCACCCATTGAATGAAAAGGTTGCCTTTTAAATCTTTCCCCTCTCACCCTAAACCTACGCTCTCTAGTTTTGGACTCCCCCATCCCAGGGAAAAGACCTTGCCTATTTAACCTATCCATGCCCCTCATGATTTTATAGACCTCTATAAGGTCACCCCCTCAGCCTCCGATGCTCCAGGGAAAACTGCCCCGGTCTTTTCAGCCTCTCCCTGTAGCTGAAACCCTCCAACCCTGGCAACATCCTTGTAAATCTTTTCTGAACCCTTTCAAGTTTCACAACATCCTTACTATAGGAGGGAGACCACAATTGCACACAATATTCCAAAGGTGGCCTAGCCAATATCCTGTACAGCCGCAACCTGACCTCCCAATTCCTATAGTCAATGCTCTAACCAATAAAGGAAAGCATACCAAATGCTTTCTTCACTGTCCAATCTACCTGAGAGTCTATTTTCAAGGAGCAATGAACCTGCATTCCAAGGTATCTTTGTTCAGCAACACTTCCTAGGACCTTACCATTAAGTAAATAAGTCCTGTCCTGATTTGTCATTCCAAAATGCAGCACGTCACATTTGTCTAAATTAAGCTCCATCTGCCACTCCTAGTCCCATTGGCCCATCTGATCAAGATCCCATCGTACTCTGAGGTAACCTTTTTCGCTATCCACTACACCTCCAATTTTGGGGTCATCTGCAAACTTACTAACCATTACCTGCTATGTTCACATCCAAATCATTTATATAAATGATGAAAAGCAGTGGACCCAGCACCGATCCTTGTGGCACTCCACTGATCACAGGCCTCGAGTCTGAAAATCAACCCTCCACCACCATCCTCTGTCTTCTACCTTTGAGCCAGTTCTGTATCCAAATGGTTAGTTCTCCCTGTATTCCACATGATCTAACCTTGCTAATCAGTCTACCTTGAGGAACCTTGTTGAACGCCTTACTGAAGTCCATATAGATCACATCCACCACGCTGCCCTCGTCAATCCACTTCATTAGTTCTTCAAAAAATTCAAATCAAGTTAGAAAGACATTATTTCCCATGCACAAAGCCACGTTGACTGTCTCTAATCAGTTCTTGCCTTTCCAAATATATGTAAATCCTGTACTTCAAGATTCCCTCCATCGGTGTCAGCCTCACCGTTCTATAATTCTATGGCTTTACCTTACCATCTTTCTTAAATAGTGGCACCATGTTAGCTAACCTCCAGTCTTCCAGCACCTCACTTGTGACTATCAATGTTCCAAATATTTCAGAAAGAGCCACAGGAATCACTTCCCTCGCTTCCCACGGAGTTGTAGGTCACATCTGATCAGGTTCTGGGGATTTATTCACCTTTACTTGTTTTAAGACATCCAGCACCTCCTCATACGTAATATGGACATTTTTCAAGATGTCACTATCTAATTCTCCACATTCTGTATCTTCCACATCCTTCTCCACAATAAACACTGATGCAAAATACACATTTAGTAACTCCCCTACCTTCGGCGGTTCCACACATAGGCTGCCTTGCTGATCGTTGAGAGGCCTTATTCTCTCCCTAATTACTCTTTTGTCCTTAATGTATTTGTAAAATCCCTTTGGATTCTCCTTAACTCTATTTGCCAAAGCTATCGCTTGTCTCCTTTTTGCCCTCCTGATTTCCTCTTAAGTATACTCATACTGCCTTTGTACTCTTCTAAGGATTCACTAGATCTCTGCTGCCTGTATCTTACATATGCTTCTTTCTTCTCCTTGACCAAGACCTCAATTTCTCTCATCATCCAGTATTCCATAAAGACCATAAGACACAGGAGTATAAATTAGGCCATTCAGTTCATAGAATCTGCTCTGCCATTCAATCATCGCTGATAAGTTTCTCAACCCAATCCTCCCGCTTTCTCACTGTAATCTTTGATTCTCTTGATCCTCAAGAACCTATCTGCTTCAGTCTTAAATATACCCATTGTCCTGGCTTCCGCAGCCTTCTGTGGCAATAAATTCCATAGATTCGCCAGTGTCTGCCTGAAGACGTTTCTCCTTATCTCCATTCTAAAAGGTTTTCCCTTTACTGTAAAGCTATGCTTTCGGGTCCTAAGCTCTCCTACCAATGGAAACACCTTCCCAACATCTACTTTGTCCATGCCTTTCAGTGTTCTGTATGTTTCAATTAGATCCCCCCACATCCTTCTGAACTCCATCGAGTATAAACCCAGAGTCCTGAAACTTTTGTCATATGTTAAGCTTTTCATTCCTGGGACCCCTCTGAACATCCTTCCTGAGATAAGCTCTACACCTACTAGCCTTGCCTTTCACCCTAACAAGAACATCCTGTCTCTGGACTCTCATCACATTTTGAAGGCTTCCCATTTTCCAGCTCTCCCTTTACCTGCGAACATTTGCACCCAATCAACTTTTGAAAGTTCTTGCCTAATACCATCTAAATTGACCTTCCTTCAAGTTAGAAGTTTAACTTTTAGATCCAGTCTATCCTGTTCCATCACTATTTTAAAGCAAATAGAATATGGTTGCTGGCCCCAAAGTGCTCCCTCACTGACACCTCAGTCACCTGCCCTGCCTTATTTCTCAAGAGTAGGTCATGCTTTGCACCATCCCTAGTGGGTACATCCACATACTGAATCAGAAAATGTTCTTGTACACATGAAACAAATTCCTCTCCATCTAAACTCTTAATACTACAGCAGTCTCAGTCCATGTTTGGAAAGTTAAAATCCCCTACCATTACCACCCTATTATTCTTACAGATAATTGAGATCTTCTTTCAAATTTGTTTCTCAATTTCCCATTGACTATTCGGGGGTCTATAGTACAATCCCAATAAGGTTGCTTATTTCTTTCTTATTTCACAGTTCCACCCAAGTAACTTCCCTGGACATTATCCCAGGAATATCCTCCCCAAGAACAGCTGTAATGTTATCCCTTATCAAAAACACCACTCCCCCTTTTAAGCTGCCAGCCCTGTCCATTCCTGAGCCACATCTCTGAAATCCCAGTCCCATGTTCCTAACCATGCCCTGAGTTCATCTGCCTTCCCTGTTAGGCCTCTTGCATTGGAATAAATGCAATTTAATTTACCTGGTTCTCTGCTTTGCTCCTGCCTGCTCTGACTGTTTGACCTGCTCCTTTTCCCAACTGTATCAGTCTCAGACTGATCTCTTTCCTCACTATCTCCCTGGGTCCCACCCCCCCCCCCACCTTACTAGTTTAAATCCTCCCAAGCAGCTCTAGCTAATCTCCCTGCCAGTATATTAGTCCCCTTCCAATTCTGGTGCAATCGGTCCTTCTTGTACAGGCCATTTCTACCACAGAATAGATTCCAATGATTCAAATATGTGAACCCTTCTCCCTTACATCAGCTCCTCAACCACGCATTCATCCACTCTATTGTCCTATTCCTATCCTCACTAGCTTGTAGCACTGGGAGTAATCCAGATATTACTACCCTGGAGGTCCTCCTTTTTATATTCTGGCCTAACTTCACACATTCTGCCTTCAGAATCTCATCCCTTTTCCTTCCTATGTCATTAGGTCCAATTTGTACAACAACGACCTGCTGGTCCCACTCCCCTTTGAGAATATTCTGCACTCTCACCGGGATATCTTTGATCCTGGCACTAGGGAGGAAACACACCATTCTGATTTCTCGCTATTGGCCGCAGAAATGTCTGTGCCTCTGACCAGACTTCCCTATCACAATCGTTTGCTTGGAACCTGACGTACCCCTTGTTACATTAAAGCCAGTCTCAGTACCAGACACTTGGCTGTTTGTGCTGCATCCTTGGGAGTCCATCATCCCCTACATTTTCCAAAATATCACACTTATTTGAGATGGGGATAGCCACAGGAGACTCCTGAACTACCTGCCTCTCTCCCCTACCTTTCCTGATGGTAACCCATCTACCTGACTGTATCTGCAGTTATTCTCCCTTCCTACAACTGCCATCCATCACACCTCCTAGACCCTGTAAATTCCTTGTTGCCTCTACAACTCCAATCGATCCATCGAATCTGATGGGATTCGCAATCAAACACACTTACTGCAGATATAATCCTTAGTAACATGGAAATTCTCCCTAATCTCCCAGATCTGACAGGAAAGCACAACACTCTACTAAAGGCCATCTTGCACCTTAACAATCTACACAAAGTAGCACAATCTTACTGCTCTAAAAAACATTGCTCCAGGCTAGCTTAGTACTTATGTTTTATATTTTTAAATTTTACCCAAGAAAAAAATCTCAATAAAATATATCATTTCTAATATATGTATCACTTTTTGGAAAGTCTGTCAGTGGGATGGAAGAACTAGCACAGTTTAGTATTAGAGCTGAAAATGTGTTGCTGGAAAAGCGCAGGTCTGGCAGCACCCAACGAGCAGGAGAATCGATGTTTCGGGCATAAGCCCTTCTTCAGGAATGAGGAAAGTGTGCCAAGCAGGCTAAGATAAAAGGTAGGGAGGGACTTGGGGGAGGGGCGTTGGAAATGCGATAAGTGGAAGGAGGTTAAGGTGAGGGTGATAGGCCAGAGTAGGGGTGGGGGCGGAGATGTCAGGAAGAAGATTGCAGGTTAGGAAGGTGGTGCTGAGTTCGAGGGTTGGGACTGAGACAAGATGGGGGGAGGGGAAATGAGGAAACTGGAGAAATCTGAGTTTATCCCTTGTTGTTCCAAGGGATGAACTCAGATTTCTCCAGTTTCCTCATTTCCCCTCCCCCCATCTTGTGTCAGTCCCAACCCTCCAACCCAGCACCACCTTCCTAACCTGAAACCTTCTTCCTGACCTCTCCGCCCCCACCCCCACTCCGGCCTATCACCCTCACCTTAACCTCCTTCCACCTATCGCATTTCCAACTCCCCTCCCCAAGTCCCTCCTCCCTACCTTTTATCTTAGCCTGCTTGGCACACTTTCCTCATTCCTGATGAAGGGCTCATGCCCGAAACGTCGATTCTCCTGCTCGTTGGATGCTGCCTGACCTGCTGTGCTTTTCCAGCAACACATTTTCAGCTCTGATCTCCAGCATCTGCAGTCCTCACTTTCTCCTGGAACAGTTTAGTATTACTCAAAAATGGTGGATCTTGCTCAATATCTCAGTAAAACAGCACATTCTTTAACAAATGACCCTTCACAACTAAATCCTTTCCAGCAATTGTCACCCATCCTGTCCTACTTCAAAATATAAATCTGTGTAACAAAATCCACAAAAATAAATATTAATGTTAAAAGCATCCAGTTGCATTGTAAAGCACAGATAATGTCTAGTGAGCAACTGAAAGCTCAAAGTATCAGTGATAAATACCACAAAATATTAAATGCAAACAAATGTGAATTACTCAAAATACAGAGGAGTTTGCACAGTATTAATTAATTGATCTCAAATTTCATAGAAACTAGCAATACCTATAGCTTTCTGTTCAGTTTTGTGAATGTCTGTGAATTTATTCAAATAGACAACAAACTACTACATACTCCAAAATAGCATTCCTGAAAATCCATAATGAGGTCCCTGCTTTTCACCACATAGATCAGTGACTTAGAAAACTAGAACACCGAACTCAGAAAGTAACAAAGTTATACAGCTAATAGCTATAAATGGTAAGGCTGAGAGCACAGACAGGCTAAGCAATTATAAAAACTTTGATACACTGGTTAGTGTAGGTATAAGTTAAGTGCATGTGTAAGGTTACCCATTTTGGTTGCAACAGACAAATATCAATATTTTCTTCATTATGAAAGCTCTCAAATGGAACAAGTACTGGTGCAATGATGTTTGAAAAGCTTTAGGATTGCTTAGCACCTCAACTTAATTCAGTTTTGAAAATTAAAATGTAAATTATAATACACTTACTGATCAGATATTTACTCATTTCTATATTATTAAAATCTCAGTTTATTAATGTATTTTCTTCGCAGAGTGATAGGCAATATAAAAATAAAGACAAGGCTTGTTTCTTGAGGATAATATATACTTTCCTCAATAAAGTATACATTTTTCAATAAAGTTCAAGCAGTGGGCCAGCAGACTTTAAAAATAAGTCACTAACTTTTAGAATTGGATATTCACTGATGAGTAGTCTATCATTGCATATCATAAAACATACATCATATCATCTGGGGCTAAGATGCTAAATGAGCACTTGTGGCAGTACAGTACTACATCTTTGTGGAAATCAACAGAGTAGAAACCATTGAATATCAACTAACCAGCCTATCAGATCTTTCCAACTCAATGTGAAGAAGCAAGAGGTAATTTATACCTTCCTTTGGGAAGGAAATAGAAAAGAGAAATAGGAGAAGGTGGTGGTTGGTATTAGCAAGAGTTATGTACAAAACAACCAAAAAGAACCCACTCTACTCACTATTTTAAAAAAAAGACAGCAGGTTCCTCCAAGGTCAGCTGTGAATTTCATTGCCTGTTAATTTTTCTTAGATGCATTCCAATGCCCAGAAATACTTGAACTCAAACAGCAAAGGCAGCAGCTGCGCAGATTCACTGCTGCATCAGTCAGCAATGTAGGTTTCTTTCTCATTCTCTCTCACTGACCATGTGGTCTCTTCCTTCTTTTAAAAGTTCTGTTGTTTTGATCTTTTTTCCCCAAAGTTTGAAAACAATGCAACAGCTTGTCAAACAGCAATTACTGATCCTGGAATTTGAGAAAATCTCCTCCTACACCTAAAATACCTCAAAAAAGAAGCAGCTCTTACAACCACAATTTTTTTCCCTTCCTCCATCTTGGATTACCCAGATCCCTTTAGGACCTCCTGTGAGGCAGCAGTGCTAATCACTGTTCTAATTTTAACTGCATATATTTTGCCAGAATTTGCTGTTAAACATACACTTTGACCAAGGTGAGCACTAGTAGTCTCACCATTATTGACAAATATTGTCACCATTATTTGGAATTTTACTTTACATCTATAACTTCGTCACAAAAGATCAATGATCTTACACATTATTTCTCTCAGATACTGCCTAACCTACTCACTTTTTCTAACATTCTCTGTTCTTAACTGCATATAAGCTAAAACCTATATTGTTGGATGAAGAGCTCTCCTTACAGCAAGTAGATTCTTAATGAGAATGACCAGTTTATCAGCTCTCATAGCTCCTAGACTCAATCAATTACCACACAGGATAGCTCTTTCACTCCCAGAGGTAAGCCTGGAGACAGGAAAGGCACTTAATGAGATGGGATGATTGGGTATCCAAACTCTGCTCTCTTCCTACATGAATCAGAATTAAATTCTTGGTAGAAGGGCTCATGGCCTGACTTTCCTGCTCCAATATCAACTAAGGTCCTTAAATGGTCAATTAAGGACCAGGTAAGGTCCTCTGGATATATTGCTGAGATGAACTAGTGTCAAGTGAGCCTAATGCCATGACCCTATTCAATGCAGCAATGTGACTTTAAGATTGCCAATAGCCTGAAACTAGACACAGCAATTCGAGTCAGATTCAAGTAAGAAACAAATTTTACCCCAGGTGAATATTGAAAAGTGTTCAGTGAAGGATTAAAAATGTGCAATAACTCTCACAATGCAACATGTTTCAAGGGAAACCTAGAATGAATGTGATATTCCCACTAGCTGCTTTCTTACAGGTAGCTTGTCAAACGCAGGGTCAAGAGTGGGATGCTGGAAAAGCACAGCAGGTCAGGCAGCATCCAAGGAGCAGGAGAATCGATGTTTTGGGCAAGAGCCCTTCATCGGGAAATTTTCACCAAGACAATCAATGCCTGATTGAGGGATTGAACATTGAACAGAGGATGATGGCTAAGAGCCTTTCCTTTCATTTTCTTTCACTGCGACGACAACCTCCCTTACTTCACCTTGTCCTGGGACGACTTCTGGCAGCAGCCAGGACCTCTTCTCTGATGTTGCTGACTGCAAGAAATGTCAGCCTCTGATTACCTGGCAGCTCTCTGAGCAGGCCATCCACGTATGCGGTCTTGAATCAAGGGGAAGGCCCATTAGCGGCCTCACCACTACCTGACCAGTGTGTAGCTCAGCAAAACCTCCCTGAAATATTTCTCCAGGCAACAGGCAAAATTCAATACATGACAACAAGATTCTGCCCATAAAGCAAAACATCTTACTGCTGCTATTGAAGGGTTATTCTACAGTTACATTAGATGTTGGATGTGATGTGTCAAAAGTGTATGTTACAGTTAACATTGAAATTAATTGAAAGCAGTGTCACAGACAGGGAGGTGAAGAAGACATTTAGCATGCTGGTCTTCATCAGATCAGGCAATGAGTATAGGAATTAAGACATTATGTTACAGTTGTATACGTCATTGGTGAGGCCACACTTGGAGAAATGTGTACAGTTTTGGTTCACCTTCTTATAGGAATTATATAGTTAAACTGGAAAGGGTGCAAAGAAGCTTTACAAGGATGTTGCCTGGACTAGTAGGCCTCAGTTCTAGAGAGATGTTGGCCAGGATAGAACTTTATTCCTTGGAACGTAGGAGAATGAGGAGTGACCTTATTGAGGTGTATAAAGTCATGAGGGGCATAGATGGGATGAATGCACGTAATCTTTTTTCCTATGGATGGTGAATTGAAAACTAGAGAGCATAGATTTAAGTTTGAGGGGGGCAAGATTTAAGGAGGACCTGAGGGGCAACTTCTTCATGCAGAGACTGGTGCATATATGGAATGGGCTGCCACAGAAAGTGGTTGAGACAGGTATAAAAGCAACATTTAAAAAACATTTGCATAGATGGGAAGGATGAAGAAGGATATGGATCAAATGCGGGCAACTGGAACTAGCTGAATGGACACCATGGTCAACATGGACCAATTTGGGCTGAAGGGCCCGTTTCCATGCTATATTACTTTAGGACTCTGACTCTAATTGAGGTTGAAAATGTGAAATCAATAGGTCAATGTGTACTTTTGTAGAACAGCAAACTGTCCTACCAATGCATGAAATTTCTGAAGTCGAATATTCACTTAATAATCACAACAGACTTACTTACCAAAAGAAACTTGATATTTGTTAAGTTGAGTTTCATGCTGCTTGGCTTGTTCATAAATGACATTTGCATAGTTGGTCAATGCATCAGCATAATCTCTGCAATCAAATGGTATGATGATAGAGTCGGCTATCTCATAAACCAGTCCTCCTCGGATCTGGGCCACCGTAAGAATTTTCTTAAAGGTTGGGTCATAAAACCTCTCCACTATCTCAAATGTTTCATAAGCACTGTGATATACTGGGTAATTGCTGAATTTGGCAGTTCTCTGGAACACACAAGGAATACCAGATACAATTAGGGAACATTATGAAGTGAGAATCAACTACATATTGAAAGCAAATCCATCTTCATCAATTCATATTCGTAAGGTCCAGACAATAAAAAGTTTTGAAATAATTACTGTAAATACTGAAAACGCTCAGCAGACCAGACAGTATCTTTGGAATGTAGAGAATAATATTGATATTTTAGGTAATGAGCATTTGTCAGAGCTGGAAGATGCTTCAGGAAACTGGAGACCTTGAGTCAGAGAAAAAAAATGAAAATAATTTGCCTATGATTAAGTGAAAGAGCATCATTAATTAAATGATAGAAATGAACATAGTATAAGACAAAGTAGCAACAAATAGATGAATATAATATGCTTCTGAGACCTGAGGAAATCCAAATGGCTATTAAAGAGGAGCAGAAAGGAAGGAAAAAAACTTTAAAATGGAAACAAAGTGCAGATAGAGGCCATTTAAGCCCATTGAGTCTGCACCACTCCTCCGAAGAGCATCCCACCAGGACCCAAACCCCATCCTCAGGTAAAGCTCCCCTTTAAATATGCTGTTATTATCCTGTTGAAGAAAACCCAAACTAACATTCTGTTGGTGCATGGACTGTCCCATCTCTAATTTCACTTCCTTTCCAAAATCATTGATGATGTTGTCAACTTGAAGGATCTCTGCCCATCTTCCCTTGAATTTCATTTAGACTTTCTCCAAGTCAAGTTTCTGCCTCTGTCACCATACTGGAGCAGATTTAAAAATAAAAATCAAAATCACTGTTAAGGTTGAACAAGCCTGTTTCTGACAATGGAGTCATATTTGACTTTGATGTGAGCTTTTCATCATGTCTCCATATGATCACTAAGAATGGCTATGTTTAGTTCCAAATCATTGCCCATTCCTGCCCTCCATTAGTAAGACATCAAGAGGATTGGAGATTTGAGGCACAGAGAAAGCTGGTTAGGATACAGCAGAGGCCCAACAGTACAGCAAGAGGAGCAGAGGCCTGACAGCATAGTAAGAGCAGCAGAACCTCAACAACATTCTGGGAGTAACAGAGGCCCATAAGCGTTCAGAGAACTGCAGCCACAAGAGCCCAGTGAATGTAGCTCAGGCCCAATTTGGAATTGTGGAAACAGATAGTTGCATAATGGGAAAACTGGCCAAGCCAAGGTTGTAATACAACACAAGACAAGACTATAACAAAGGTCAAAGCAGGTTTTGGGAAGTCAATATGATAAACCTCGGAAGTAATAACACAAATCATAATTCAATGTACTGATCAAATAGATGACTAAACTCTCATGATAGTTATTGATAGCTATTGCTAAGTTTTAAGTATAAGGATTCATGCTCTTCTGTCTGTAAGCGTGAACTTGTGAAACAGACTCAGTGCTGTACTCAACTCTCTCTCTTTTCCAAGTTAAGCCAATCTGCATGCAGTTTCCTTATTAATAAAGGCCAATTGTTTTGTTAGACTAAGTTTTGTTGAAATTTTGTTGAGTTTGTTTAGCTCTCACAGTCTCACAATGCAGTGGTTATTTTTAATCTATTTCAACATCATGAGCACAGTGACAGAGGCAGAGACTAAGAGTAAAATGAGATCAATTGAAGCTTGAAGGTGCAGTTGCAGGAATCATGATGAGTGGCTATGCGCATCTTCCTTATGGTCACAGAAAGTAGTGAATGTTAAAGGTGATAAATAGAGTTGTAAACAAAGAAGTTGCTTTGTCCTGAAAGGTGTTGAACTTCATGAGTATTTTTGGAGCTACGGGGATCCAAACAGGTGGATCTATCATAATCCTGTCTTGAATCTTGTAGACAGTGGACTGGCACTGGTGAGTTACTACCACAAAATTTCCAGCCTTTGACCTGCTCTTACAGCTACAGTACACATATAGCCATTTCAGTTCAGTTTCTTGGTCAATAGAATCCCCCCGGGATATTGATAATGGGGTTTCAGCATGTCAATGTTGATGGAAATCAATGCAATTCTGATGAACCACACCTGCATTAAGTATCTGCAATACAAGGAATGTGGGCTCACAGTTGCTGAGTTGGGATCTAAGCAGACATTACAATGCATCAGAGATACTTTGATCAAGACTCATTCACATTTCTTAGGTTAGGTATTAGTTTAGATTTGGTCACAGCCAAAGACAGGAGGATGTGGCTGTGGATGAGGGAGGTATTAGGATCATGCACGCAATAATGCAGGAATCTCATTTGTCCAACAGGTAGAAAGATCTTGCTACCTAAGTGGATGACAACAAACACTGCAGAGTAGATGAGCAACTGAACATGGTCCTATGGTACAGCAAGTTATTCAAGTAAATGGGAGAGTTGACGTAATGGAGAGACTTGATAAGAATACTATAAAATACCATAGAAAGGCAATTAACTATGTTCATACCAATAGAAAATTGGTTGATGCAAATCTCTGTTTTGATTTTAACACCTTAACAAACTGGACTAGTGGTGCTGGAAGAGCACAGCAGTTCAGGCAGCATCCAACGATTTCACTGCTCGGTGGATGCTGCCTGAACTGCTGTGCTCTTCCAGCACCACTAATCCAGTATTTGCTTTCCAGCATCTGCAGTTATTGTTTTTACCTTGTTTTTACCTTAACAAACTGTTGACTTTATTAATTGGTAAAATTCCATTGGCAATGGGTGCCTGTATTTGATATTTACATTTGAATAGAAACAAGAAAAGCTAACTTCCCAACTATACCTCAATGCAAAGGAATTCAAAATACTAGTCTCTGTGAAAATTATCAATACTATGTTTGATATAGATGTCTTATCAAATAAATAGTTCATCATAAAAAAGTTGAAATTTCAGTAGATTTGAAATTTAAAAAAAAAACTATTTGGTGCAGTTTGTGAAATCATGCAAAAAGTAGTTAACTTTGAGCAGCAATTAAAATATGATAAAAGCATAATGAAAAGAAAAGATCAGGAAACATGCAGCAAAGCTCCAACAATCTACTTTCATGTACCTTTTGGATGCACTCACCCTGTTCTTTGTATATCGTGCACGGCCAGAGGTAATGCCAAGTCGCTGAAAATAAGCTTCAAAATCACTGCCAGATCCCAGTTTTCTTATCCTAAATATATTAATAGATGAGAATAATTGTAAAATCTGTAATTCAAAGAAATCTTAAAATACGTGTTGTGCATCTAGTAATTTCAACATGTCAATAGCTTGTTTGACTTGTTCATTTTAAGTCAGTCAGCAAAATATTTGAATGAGGCAAAGAACTTTAGGTTGGATTTTCCGAGAACTGGAAATCTCAGTTTGGTTGCCATTCCGGACCCTCCTATGGTTTTTTTTAAACTACAGAAGGGGGCTGTATGTATCTGACTGCTGATTCTAGGTCCAGCAGCAAGGTGATCAAGTCTAATTGAGCAGAGCTGGCAGAGAATTGGTTCAGATCTGCGAAAGGAAGAGAAGACAAGTTGGTTCTGGTCCAGTGAGCTAGGGAATTCTGTCAGGTCTTGACATTTGCATTTGAATAGGAACAGGGGAAGGTAAATTGCTAACTTCACTCAATTGCAAAAGGCAATCAAAATGGAGGTCTCTGTGAAAATACTATGCTCCGCCTAGATGTTTTGTCATACCAAATTAAATTATTCAATATAAAAATAACTGTTGAAAGTTTCTTTTTGGAAAATACTTTTTGGTACAGTTAGGGAGGTTGGGTCTGGTCTAGTGGACAGTATCAAATTGGCTCCCTAGGGTGAAAGACGAGAGAGGAGGTGGAGTTCAAATGTGTGTCACATCAGGGTTTGGGATTTGATGTAGGGAAGTGTAGCTGAGTGAGGTAAATAAGAATACTTACTCAGGAGCATGTATTTGTTAGTCTAACTTGTTCTGAAAGGGTTTTTTTCACTAAATTTCATCAGGAACCTCAGAAATCTCCAATTTAAATATGAATTTTCTGGTGGTTCCAAGCAGGGATGGATTACCCAGTAGAATCTGGATATTTCCTTCAGGCTGCTTTGATTTTTATTCTACAGGTTCCCCGTGCACAACTCCCATCTATGCTGGAAGCAACAACTGAATGGTCAGCAGAAAATGCAGGCCAGTGCCAATTTTTAAACTGTTAATATGTACAGAACAATTCTACTGATAAGTTCATTAATTATACAAGTTAACTTCTGATTAACAGCCTTTCTGTATTTAACAGCAAATGTTATGAAAGTGACAATAGTATTTTAGAGAAAAGCAGATTTCAACTATTAAGAGCTTGATGTATTTTTTGCTTATCCAAAAACAGTAAACCAAGATGTCCGATCAGATATTCCTTTTAATAATACCTTGGAATCTAAATAACTGAACTGACTTAGAGACATAAAATTGCAAAATAACTAACATCAAATTCAATGATGCGAAGTTCATTATAGCATCAGAAATATAAATTACATTGTAAAATAGTATTAAATGTAACAATGGTGTTGAAAGTACATATGAAATGTTAAATACAAAGTTTATAAAAATAGTCAGCTGCTACAAATAAAAGAATAAACTATTTGAAGGTGGAATCAAAATGTCATTTTTGCATACTGAACCATTTTGGCAAAATAATTAAATAGATACCATAACAAAAATATGCATACAAAGTCATTTGTATAGAACTTGAATATTACAGAAAAAAAGTCACGTTTTGTCAAAGCATTTTCTTACATTCATGAGGACATTTCCCAAGAATAAAAACTTAAGGGGAAAACGAATATTTATATTCCATGATAGTGCTGATTAGTTGGCAATTGCACTCTGATTGGCAGAGGTCATACCATGGCAAAAATATCCGTTAATGTTGATTCAAAGTTCACAGCCAGGCTAAGCTAAATTTTAAAACAGACAGGTTGACTCTGATTGGTCAGGATATTTCTCAGAAAAATGAATCAGTAAATGACTGTTATCTATTAAATTGAGACAGGTGCAGGATGTACACATGTTCTTTCAATTTGTAAAGTTGAGGACCCCGTATATTAGCATAAGTAGCTTCCTGTATATTCAAGTGCCCTACAGTGCAAGCCCAAACAGCAGTTCTAAATTGGTTCTCAGAATAATTCCCGGTCAGGGAATGTATTTTTTCCATGCTGTACATCTCTATGACTCTATAATTCCTCACATATTCAGAAATATTCAGCAAATGCTCAATTGCAAAATCACATCTGTTCAACACTGTTTCGCAAGTTTTGCAAGTACAGGTAGACAACCCTTTACCTGAAATCCTGAAATTTGAAAGGCTCCAAAGTTTGAAGGCTTTTTTGTGAAGTTTGTTTTCTCATTAACAAGGTTGTTTGGCATATAAACAGTTAATCCAAGTCGTTCACACTCGATGCGTGTCACTTAGATGTGATGGGGGGGTGTGGCCCAGCCCAACCAGGCCTCAATTCTGTCTCAAGGCCTGTTTACTCAGTGAGTCTGCTCCTCCAGTAATATTTCTTAAAATTTCACCATCAAACTGTCTCTTATTCTGAAATTTGAAAGATTCCGAATTCTGAAAACCAGCTGGTCCCGAGCATTTCAGATAAAGGATTGTGCACCTGTACTGGCCGGTACACTGTTTGGGTGTTTCTTGTCAACAGCTGAAGGGACATGCTGTTTGATACAATCTGTCAATCTCTGGGACATGCTCTACATACCTGGTATCATATTGGCTCCAAATTCATATACCACATTTCTGTATATATCATTACTATTGCAGAATTTCCTTTTTGGCTTTGTTAATGATTGGTGGTATTAACAAGATAGAGTGAGATGATCCAAGTTCAGGAAGTTGTTGTTGTGATGATAATCATTGGGGATTTTAAATCTACCCACGGCGTAGAAAAATCAGATTGGCAAAGGTAGCCTAGATGAAGCATTCAAATGATGATTCACAGGATAGTATCTCTGCACAGCATATTTGGAAGCAGGGAGCAGGCAATTGTGCAATTAAACAGGATTAATTAATTACGTGCTTCAGTGAAGGTACTCCGAGGTAGCAATGATCTTAACATGATTAAATTTTACAGTGAGTTTGAGGGAGAGAAGTGTGGTCTGCGATCAGTATGTGGGATTACTATTAGGGGGCCCCTACACCACTCCCACGAATGACTTCTTGCATTATCATTTATTATCTTGACCCCAACCACTTCTACCTTGACCTTGGAAAATCCCTTTCTATTGTGCAATTACCATCATTAATTAACAAGACCACTACTCCATGTTTATCTAGTTTCCTAGATCCTAAATGTCCTCTGTCCTTCAATATTCAAGTCCCACTCCTAATCATTTGGCGGCCACATCTCAGTAATGGCTACAGTACTTATTTATTTATGCTCTCAATTCATCTGGTTTGTTTATAATGATATGTCTTGCCAATCATCATCAATCACTTTCCAGGCTGTGAATAATGTGGGGCATTGTGAAAAGTTTGGGAGAATCGCAATGAGAACAAAGTCTCAATTTCCAAACAGGTATTGAACTGCAAGACAGGATTCTCACTAATGAGCAGCAAGAGACTTAGTTCCCTGTTTTAATATATATTAACATCTCATTATTGGCTTATCTTCTCCTAATTTATATGCAATTTTCCTTTCTCCCAGCTGCTAGATAGAAAGTAGATGGTGATAATTCCTGACATGAAAGTCAGAGCGGTTGCCTAGTAACTTCTGGTCAACACTTGCCACTCTGACTGTCCATCTTGAACAATCACCAACATCTCAGAAAAAATGAGGACTGCAGATGCTGGAGAGTCATAGTCAAAAAGTCCGGTGCTGGAAATGCACAGGAAAATCGAGGTTTCAGAAATAAGGAAATGGCTTCACCAGGAAGGGCTTAAGCCCAAAACGTCAATTTTCCTGCTCCTCGGACGCTGCCTGACCTGCTGTGTTTTTCCAGCACCACACTTTTTGACACCGACATCTCAAGGCACGAACTTGAGCTTTGCGCACACACATACTCCCATTCAGGAATATTGACCTTGGGTATGTAGAAGCCTCAACATACCCTTATGAGATATCTTTGACCCACTTGCAAGAAGTGCTGAAATTCTATGCTAGAGTTTGGAGTGCATTGGCACCTTTAATCGCAATTCTGATGAAAAATCACTTTGCATGCAAGGAGAGGCATCCACTAGTGGACTGGAATATGTTGCATCTCAGGAATCCTTACTTGCTCTCTTACAGCTCACTCATTCCATCCTTGCTTGGACATTCAAAGCATCCCATGCTCTGTCTCGTCTGCACTTTGTGCCCCCTCAACCAAAGTTCAAATGCTCACAATACCTTTTTCTTGCCTTACTGTTTAGCTTGTCTTAGTTGTCTACAGTCATCAGTGGCCATATCTGAAAGTACAAGGGAAATGATCTTCAATCAAAGCAAGGAGGCACCGTTTAATCACGGGATCTGGGCACACTAATGGAAGGGCAACCTCCAATGACATTCCGGGGCTTGATGTATTAGTTCGCTGCTCAGGATGGTCAGGCTCGGAGGATCCATATATCTTCAATCTGGGGAGACACATGGTCAGCCCTGTGGGTCTAGTATGAACAGTCCACGAATTAGCAGGTTGGTCAGGGAGCTGCCAAGAGATCAGTCAGGCAACTGGATATTTATCAGTCGGGGCTGTGCATCCAAATCACAAGGGGATCTGCCATGGTCATTCCTGAAGGTCTATCCACTAAAAGTCAAAGAGATTATCAGGAGCCATGGCTACAGGAAAGCAGTTAGAGAACTCAATTGCAGGGTTTGGAGGCTGGGACAACAAAATGGGACAAATGTGAAGGGGACTGCAACTTAACGCTTAAAGAGGCAGTGACAGTACAGCTCGAGAAGGCAATGGGTTGACCTGCTATGCTTGGGCTTAGAGGCAAACTAGGGAAGTGAGCAATTAAAAAGATCAGTGGGTTGAGAATACGAGGGTAGTTCAAAGCCCTTGGGGTTCATGAAGAGGGCTACTGTTAAGGGAATCATCAATGTGCCGGTTGTAACAAAAGAATATGAGTTCCCTAATTGGGACTCTTAATCTGTTTCAATCAGGGAGCCCCGCCAGAGATTCTGGCACACTGATAGCTGACTAAAGACGCAGTAGGAAATTCATCGACTGTTCATGTGTAAGCAAAGGGTGCCCAAGCTTCACGGGACAAAACTGATTGTGAGAGTTTCACCTGGTGACAGGTTGCCTGGCTTTGTGGAGTTATTCAGTGGTGACGAGAGTAAAGTACATTCTTGAAGAAACTTAAGTGCAGTGGTTGTCTTTGAGTTGGGGTAAGCATTTCTAACATCATGCCTGTTTTTGAGAAGCTTGACTCATTCAAACCTGCCGTCAAGAACTGGGCCCAGTATATACAAAGAATGCTTTTTTTCTTTCCAGGCAAACAACATTATGGCAATAAGTAGAAGAAAAGCAATAAGTACTTCTCCTGACAGCCTGTGAAGCCTAACTTTCCCTGAGGACCAGATATTAAAACCTTTCAAGAACTGACAGACATAGTTAAGGAATATTACAATCCCAAGTCTCCTCTAATTCTGAGACAGTATCATTTTTACTCAGCAATTCAAGAACCAGAAGAATCTGTATCAGGATGTTTCACTTAAAAGGCATCTAGATGGGTATATGAATAGGAAGGGTTTGGAAGGATATGGGCTAGGTGCTGGCAGGTGGGATTATATTGAGTTGGGATATCTGGTCAGCGTGGACGAGTTAGACAGAAAGGTCTGTTTCCGTGCTGTACATCTCTATGACTCTATGACTGGCAGAAGACCATGTCTTTGGCTTAACCCTTAATGAGATGCTCAAAGACTATTTGGTATATGTGATTCATGATGTAATTATGCAAAAATAACTACTAGCTGATGCACACCCGGACTTCAAACATGTGCTACAACTGGCATTATCATTGGAAAATGCTGTAAGTGGAGCATATGAGTTTCACGGTATTCCGATGCAAGTAGATACCCTTGTCTGTCCCACTAAACTTGGGAACACCACTTGAGTGCATCACTCAGGACATATCCAGAGCAGAGAGGCTCTAGGCAGGCCCACAGCAAAACACCAAACCAAAGCTACACCTCAGCCAAATGGTTAAAACTTTCTTCTGGATCTTGACCAGCAAGCCATTATAGTTGCTGCCAATATGCGGACTCAAGTCAGCTAAAAACTCTTATTAGATCTAAATTAAGTAAGATCACAGATATGCCAGTATCCAGGATGATATTTGGGAGAGTTCATATCTGAAAAAGTCCACTTACATCTGGTTTAGAACAGTTAAATTGCACAGGAACATCCAAATCAGAACTAATCAAAATAAACATCTGGTTAAAAGCACATTTGGTTCTAATGGAGGTCGATCTCAGCACGGCTGTATCAGTGATCACACAACTGGTTTTTAACAAAATTCACTCTGGACTCCAGCCCTTAAGTTTGCACAAGACCTTGGCGAGACTGAGAATCCATACTGGCAAATCCGTACAGATTAAGAGTACAACTTCAGCCCCAGCCTGTTATGAGAAACACCGATTGGTGTAAGAGGTTCAGGCCCAAGCTTCTTAGGACAAAATTGATTGCGAGACTTTCACATGGATTGGCTCAGCATCCTTTGATTATAAAGTGGCTGCCCAAATGAAATCCTAATTAAATACCTTTCAAAAGCTGATTGGGGGCAGATGTTCCCAGGTAAAGGGGCAGCTGGAAAATGGGAAGCCTTCAGATATGAGATAATGAGAGTCCAGCAACAGTATATTCCTGTTAGGGTGAAATGAAAGGCTGGTAGGTGTAAGGAATGCTGGATGACCAGAGCAATTGAGGCTTTGGTAAAGAAAAAGAAGGATGTGTACGTCAGGTGCAGACAGGATAGATCGAGTGAATCCTTAGAAGAGTATAAAGGCAGGATGAGTATACTGAAGAGAGAAGTCAGGAGGGCAAAAAGGGGACAAGAGATAGCTTTGGCAAATAGGATTAAGGAGAATTCAAAGGGTTGTTACAAATACATTAAGGATAAAAGGGTAACTGGGGAGAGAATAGGGCCCCTCAAAGATCAGCAAGGCAACCTCTGTGTGGAGCCGCAGGTGATGGGGAGACACTAAATGAGAATGTTGCATCAGTGTTTACTGTGGAGAAGGACATGGAAGATATAGAATGTAGGGAAATAGAAGGTGACATCTTGAAAGATGTCCATATTACAGAGCTGGAAGTACTCGTCTTGAAACAAAAAAAGGTGGGTAAATCCCCAGGACCTGATCAGGTGTACCCTAAACTTGGTGAGAAGCTAGGGAAATGATTGCTGGGTCCCTTATTGAGATATCTGTACCGGTCCCTTATTGAGATATTTGTACCATCGATAGTCACAGGTGAGGTGCTGGAAGACTGGAGGTTGGCTGACGTGGTGCCACTGTTCAAGTAAGGTGGTCAAGCGAGGGAACAATAGACCGGTGAGCCTGATTCTGGATTAGTAGTGCTGGAAGAGCACAGCAGTTCAGGCAGCATCCAAGGAGCTTCAAAATCGACATTTCGGGCAAAAGCCCTTCATCAGGAATAAAGCTTTTGCCTGAAACGACGATTTCGAAGCTCCTTGGATGCTGCCTGAACTGCTGTGCTCTTCCAGCACCTCTAATCCAGAATCTGGTTTCCAGCATCTGCAGTCATTGTTTTTACCTCGGTGAGCCTGATGTTGGTCGTGGGCAAGTTGTTGGGACAGAATCCTGAAGGACAGGACTTATACGTATTTGGAAAGGTAAGGATGGATTAGGGGTAGTCAACATGGCTTTGCGCATGGTAAATCATGTCTCACAAACTTGATTGAGTTTTTTGAAGTAACAAAGAGGATTGATGAGGGCAGAGCAGTTGATGTGATCTATATGGACTTCAGTATGGCATTTGACAAGGTTCCCCATGGGAGACTGATTAGCATGGTTAGATCTCATGGAATACAGGGAGAACTAGCCATTTGGATACAGAGCTGGCTCAAAGGTAGAGGACAGAGGGTGGTGGTGGAGGGTTGTTTTTCAGACTGGAGGCCTGTGACCAGTGGAGTGCCACAACGATCGGTGCTGGGTTCTCTACTTTTCGTCATTTATATAAATGATTTAGATATGAACATAGGAGGTATAGTTAGTAAGTTTGCAGATGACACCAAAATTGGAGGTGTAGTGGACAATGAAGAAGGTTACCTCAGATTACAATGGAATCTTGACCAGATGGGCCAATGGGCTGAGGAGTGGCAGATGGAGTTTAATTTAGATAAATGTGAGGTGCTGCATTTTGGAAAAGCAAATCTTAGCAGGACTTCTACACTTAATGGTAAGGTCCTAGGGAGTGTTGCTGAACAAAGAGACCTGGGAGTGCAGGTTCATAGCTCCTTGAAAGTAGAGTCAAAGGTAGATAGGATTGTGAAGGAGGTGTTTGGTATGCTTTCCTTTATTGGTCAGAGCATCAAGTATAGGAGTTGAGAGGTCATGTTGCGGCTGTACAGGATGTTGGTTAGGCCACTTTTGGAATAACGCATGCAATTCTGGTCTCCCTCCTATCGGAAGTATGTTGTGAAACTTGAAAGGGATCAGAAAAGATTTACAAGGATGTTGCCAGAGCTGGAAGATTTGAGCTCTTGGGAGAGGCTGAATAGGCTGGGGCTGTTTTCCCTGGAGCCTCGGAGGTTGAGGGGTGACCTTATACAGATTTATAAGATCATGAGAGGCATGGATAGGATAAATAGACAAAGTCTTTTCCCTGGGGTGGGGGAGTCCAGAACTAGAGTGCATTGGTTTAGGGCGAGAGAGGAACGATATAAAAGAGACCCAAGGGGCAACTGTTTGAAGTAGAGGGCGGTGGGTGTATGGAATGAGCTGGCAGAGAAAGTGGTGGAGGCTGGTACAATTGCAACATTCAAAAGTCATCTGGATGGGTACATGAATAGGAAAAGTTTGGAGGGATATGGGCTGGGTGCTGGCAAGTGGGACTCACTTGGGGGGTTGGGATATCTGGTCAGCATGGACAAGTTGGACCGAAGGGTCTGTTTTTGTGCTGTACATCTCTATGAGTCTATGGCTTGAAAGTCTTCCACAAAGGTCTAGGGATTATCAAAGGAGCCAAACCAACATTGTGGACCAAGAAGTAAATTATGGATCTGCAAGGCCCACCATTTAGTGCCATTTGCTTTACAGGCAAAATAGAGGCAAAGATCAGAGAGCTGGAAAGTGAAGTAATCATCAAATCAGGTCTGTTTGCGGAATGGCTATCATTGGTCATACTGGTTATGAAACTCAATGGGTTAGGTCACCTTTGTGTGGATTTTAAACAAAAGGTAAACCACTTAGGGGCAGCATGGTGGCACAGTGGTTAGCACTGCTGCCTCACAGTGCCAGAGACCTGGGTTCAATTCCTGCCTCAGGCGACTGACTGTGTGGAGTTTGCACATTCTCCCCGTGTCTGCATGGGTTTCCTCCGGGTGCTCCGGTTTCCTCCCACAGTCCAAAGATGTGCAGGTTAGGTGAATTGGCCATGCTAAATTGCCCGTAGTGTTCGGTAAGGGGTAGATGTAGGGGTATGGGTGGGTTGCGCTTCGGCGGGGCGGTGTGGACTTGTTGGGCCGAAGGGCCTGTTTCCACACTGTAAGTAATCTAATCTAATCACTTTTTGCAGCTGAATAAATACCCAATCCCTCACATAAAAGAATTATACGCAAAGTTGGTGGGGGGCCGTTCTTCACAAAATTCAACATGAGCTACACTTACTTTCAATTGTATTTCAATAAGGATTCCCAGAGTTATGCTACAATTAGTACCCATAAGGGCTTGTGCTAACGTATGAGACTGCCACTTGGGGTAACATCAGTTGATTCAATTTTTCAGCAGACAAGGTCTACCTCAGGTCATCATTTATCCAGATGACAGTGAAATCAAATAAGGAACAGTTAGAGAACTTGGACATAGTCCTAAGAAGTTTTTGTAAAGCTCACGTATGCTTAAGAAGAGAAAAATGTATGTTCTCATCCCTCCAAGGGACTTACTTGGACTACAGAGTCGAAAAGACTGTGTTACACTCATTGGAAGAGAAAGTGAGGGCGATCAAAGGTGTCGCAGCCCCCATGTCTGTCCAGGAGCTTAAGTCATTTCATGAGCCCTTAAATTATTATGGAAAGTTCATGCATAGCCTGGCCTCGATTCTGGCACTTTTGCAACAACTCTCTTGAAAACGGTTGCACAGACAAGCCCTAATAAAATAAAGAAACAGTTATCGTCCTCTAAGGTGGTGGCACACTATGATCCCAAGAAAGATCTGCGATGCCTCCCTTGAGGGCATTGAGGTGATATTAGCTCATAAGAGGCCTAATGGAGAGGAATTCGCAATAGCATATGCATCCAGGACTTTGACTAATGTAGAGAGTAAATATACTTAGATAGATTGGTGGTCACAGTTGGAGTCAGGAAGTTCCACCAATAGCTTTATGGTCAAAAGATTTGTGATAATCATGGGCTTGGCTTGTGTAAAGAGGCCAAGGCAGTGCTGCCCATAGCTCTTGGCCACATTCAGTGATAGACTCTTATATTAAATGCCTATAATTACAAAAACAACATCCAGTAGGCCAAGTACTAAATGAGAAAGCATTGAGCCACCTCCCATTCGCGGAGACACCACTGGTGGTACCCTCAATGGAAGGGTTGTAATGATATTAAATTTTCTGGACGTGCTTCCAGTCACAGTTGACTTTGGATGGTGATTGGAGGAAAGCAAATGGCTGTCACAACTAAAATTGAAACCATTTTGGACGTGGAGAGATCAGCTCACAGTACAGGACAGTATGTTGTTTAGGGGACTAAGAGTGATTATCCTGAGCAAAGTCACTGCCAAATATTGGTTGAATTCCACAAAGACCATGCAGGGGTTACCAAAATAAAGATGTTGGTGAGAAGTTATGTCCGGTGATCATGCCTGAATGCAGATATAGTTGATGGGGTAGTGACAACAAGGACAAAAATTACTACCAGCAGCTCCCCCACATCCATCAGAATGGCCAGGTAAACCTTGGACCCAGTTACACATCAAATACACAGGTTCTTTCATGGGATCTTATGATCTTAGTCCTGTAGACACCCACTCAAAGTGGGTTGGATGTGCATAGAGTGCATACATTCATCAAAAAAAGGGACAATGATAGAAAAACTGCATGCATCTTTTTCAACACACGGGGTCCCAGAGTGTTAGTCACAGATAATGGGCCATTGATTGCCAGTTGGTTATTAGGATATTTCCCGAAGTCCAATGCGATTCAACAGGGCAGCTCCATACCATAATCATCAAATGGCCTGGCAGAAAGAACTGTCCAAACTTTGAAGGCTGGCTTGAAGAAACAGTCTACAGCCTCAAAAGAGATACCAAGCGGTCACTGTTCATATTTGATTATAGAACTACTTCTCAAGCAATTACAGGGATAGTACCAGCAGAGCTGCTAATGGGTAGAAGACTCTGCACTGGTTTAAGTTGGATATTCCCAGACCTGATTGTTGTGGTGTTCCTGAATTAGCATGTGAACCAAATGAAAGCCACAAATTCGCAAACGTTGTTTCAGCAAAACATGCCCTGCCCCTCAGAACAGTCAGAAAGGCTGCTGGAACCCATGGATTAACCTTTCTCCATCAGGCGTTGATGAATCCTTAGAATCAGAGATGGACATGATGGAAGGAGCTCCTTCGACACCTTTGCTACTGAAAAAAAAGTGAAATTTTACGGACCCAGCGCAAGTGGTGAGCTTACATGCATTACATGTAGCCCATATCAGATGCCAAGTCAGATGAACCTGTCCCGTGCTAAAATGTCCCAGGAGGCTCTCCAAGAAAAATGGCTGGCTTATGTCCTCAGACTCCAAGGAGGAGGGAAGTTGTGATTACAATGAGATCAGCCAGATGGACTTCATAGAATATCAGTTCCCTGATTGGAACAGTTAATCTCGTCCAGACAGCCCTGGCCAACAGATAAAAAGCAGAATGTCAGAGATTCTGGCAATCTCATAGCTGACTCTGAAGAGGCAGTCAAAGACTAAACGTATGTACATAAATGGTGACTTTGTGATGGGATACCTGCATCTGTGGTGTTATTTCAACCAAGAGTATGGGAACGTGCCCGAAGCATACTGTGTGAAGTGTACAGTGTGACTGCTGTTTCCTTCCATCCCGACACAAATAGCAAATGTGCACAGGGGATAAAAATGGCTGCCACAACACTTGGCATCAGCTGGGTAAATACTGTATCTCATTCTGTGAAGGACTGGGCTTTGATTTCAAGGCCCTTCAAAGAGCAATAGCATTATACAGGCAATGCAAGCACTAACTGCTTTACATGAACCTTAGCCCTTGGCCTCATGTGTGGTGTCCAAACCCTGGCTCCCAAATACTCCTGACCATATCAAATGCTTATGACTCATAACCAATGGTTTGTGGCCTGAAATGATTTACTGTAGTTGCCAAAGTTGCAACCACTTGTTAAATTCACATAGCCTGCACACCTTAGACCATAAAACTTCATGTCGTACTCAGCATGACTAGGATCTGTACTTGCAATGTTGTAGTTGTTGTTGGAAAGGTATTCAGTCACTCAGGTGATAAAGAAAAATTAAACATAGAAGAATCACCTTTGTGTTTCCTTTCCAATACATCTAGGTATAGTCAAAGGATTCAGAGCTGAACTGGACAGAGTTGCACAACAGTGAGCCTGTTGGCATTGGAGTTTTGGATGGACAACTCTGGAGAGGTTTGTGGTTAGATGGCTTAGACATATTGAGTGTGTCCTTCCCAGATGCAGGATTACTGCCCTTGGCTTGAACTCCCATAAGGTTGATGATGGTAAGCAGGGTGGAGGTTGAGGGCCTGGTCAACTCTGGAGTGTCCTAGGAGGGGACGCCTGAGGGGGGAGCTGCATGTGGTTTCTCCTCTGGCTGGATGCTTACTGGCACCACACAACGTATTGTGAGGAAAGGGCACCTGGAGTGAGCTCCAGTTCTCTCATTCTCTCGGTCACCTTGCCTTGGCACTGATGGCTACAGCGATACAGTGTAACTAGGCAAAAGTGAGGACTGCAGATGATGGAAACCCCAGAATCTAGATTAGAGTAGTGCTGGAAAAGCACAGCAGGTCAGGCAGCATCGGAGAAGCAGGAAAATCAACATTTTGGGCAAAAGCACTTCATCAGGAATGGAGGCAGGGAACCTCCAGGGTGGAGAGACAAATGGGGGCTGGGGAGAAGGTAGCAAAGAGTACAATGGGTGAATGGGGGTGGGGATGGAGGTGATAGGTCAGAGAGGAGGGTGGGGGGAGGTAGTAAAGAGTACAATGGGTGAATGGGAGTGGGGATGGAAGTGATAGGTCAGAGAGGAGGGTGGGAGAAGGTAGCAAAGAGTACAATGGGTGAATGGGGGTGGGGATGGAGGTGATAGGTCAGAGAGGAGAGTTGGGGGAGGTAGCAAAGAGTACAATGGGTGGATGGAGGTGGGGATGGAGGTGATAGGTCAGAGAGGAGGGTGGGGGGAGGTAGCAAAGAGGACAATGGGTGGATGGAGGTGGGGATGAAGGTGATGGGTCAGAGGGGAGGGTGGAGCGGATAGTTGGGTGTCTATGGAAATAGCTTTCAGATTCTGCACATGCTGGACCTGGCTATCCATAAGTTTCCAAACCTGCTCATGGAGGCAGACAGATGTTTGCAAGCCAGAGGGAGGATGGCATACTGATCTCCATGTGTGCAGTCGCACAGCTTAGAAGAAATGTTGGTTGTGGGACACTCAAGAATGTACAGATGCCACTATTACCTGCACGAGACAAAAGAAATAATGCATTGTGAATAAGGTGTCGATGTTCTGACCTGTTAAGAGCACATTCACACAGGTGGTAATGGCAGAGCAGCACAGCAAGTTGCAATGACCTTTACTTGATTGCCAGAACAGATGGGTTTAAGCATCACCATATGAATGGTCGTGGTTCCTTACATGGCAGGGCTAGGATCCACTCCTCATAGAGGGTGAGGAAGCAAACTTTGGGCACCCACCATCCATCCTGGCTCTCTCTACCCTTTTGTGGGCTATTTCTCCTGGAATGAGAGAAAGCGAAGCACTGATTGAGATGAAAGTGGTTGGAACAACTGTTAGTGCTGGTGCAGGTGGTAGAAAGATGCCAAGGTATCCTAGACAAGTGAGTAGGCAGTCTAGGGGCCACACAGGGTTAGCTGGAGATGGGGATTGGCTGGATGACAACAAGTGAGGGAAGATATTGCAATATAATAGTGAAAGTGATTGATCATACTTGTTGGTGTGAACTATTTGCAGTAACAGAGATAAAGTGAGTATGAGGCTGAAGGGAGATGATGGTGGTAACACTTACCCTTGCAGAGCTGAGATGATCATTAACCTTCTTGTGGTATTGCTGCATATTCTTCAGGACCCTCGATATTGCACTGACCTAGGTAGTGACCTCATAAGAGGCTGGCAGGGTCTGGAGTCATGGTCTCCTTTGCAAGTCCTGGGTAAGAAGTCAGCCCTCATCTACACCACCCCATTCACTTGAACCTCCAGCTCCCTGTCTGCAAAATTTCCCTTTGTCTCACATTTCTGTAGCAAATGAGATGAACTAGAAAGAGCAACTCAGAATTGCCAGCACTTGACCCGATGCATAGTTGAGTTTTAAATATAGCTATTGTGCCAGGTATCCTGAGATGTCCTGGCAATGCTAAATACTTATTCCTATGATGAATGAGAGAATACATTGAGCAGGGTACCATAGTGGTGTGATGCGCAGGGAGTGAGACAAGTTTGGGAACAGTGAGAAAACCCACTAGACCATGCAGAGACAAACCTTTCAGGGAAATCTACCAAAATTTCATAATCTCTAATTTTATTTGCTGACTATTTCTTAGATTTATGTTATTTATGCCTCCTTGCCATGCCCTTTTTATAATTTCTATTATTAATACATTTATCTATTGTTTTATCTCTGTGCTTTAATTTAATGTTTTCGTACATTTGATTCCTTGCCCTACTACTTTATTTACAATTTTCTCTACTTCCTAATCATAGACCTTATTAAAACATTGGCCTCTGCATGGTTTGTGTAGGACATCACAATGGTCCAGATCACATTTCCTCCAGTGCCCCATGAACTGTCATCTGCCTCTCCCATACCAGTCTTTGAGGCACACATTTATTTTTCTAATCTTGTTTGCCCTATTCCAATTTTTATTTTTATGTAATAATTCAGAGATCATAATCTTTGAGGAATAGCTTCTTAACTTGCCAACTAAACATGTTATTATTAAAGACATTAAATCCAGGCAGTTAAAGAATTTCAAGATAATCGACACAGCTTTGTTAAATGGAGGTCAGGTTTAATCAAGTTGTTTAAAGAACTATCATGCTGTGGATAAAGGGGAACTAGTGGGTTGAGTGTACGTGGAACTCACTTCCTCAACAGTCAGTGGAAATAGAGTCAGGTAGATAGCTTCTTGATGAGCAAGGAAATGACAGGTTACAGATTTATAGATTCATATAGTCATGCAGCACAGAAACAGACCCTTTGGTCCAACTTGTCCATGCTGATCAAGTTTCCCCACACTAAACTAGTCCCACTTGTTTGCATTTGGCCCATATCCCTCCAAACCATTCTTTCCATTTACCTATCCAATGTTGCAACTGTATATCATCTACCATATCCTCTGACAGTTCATTCCACATACGAACCCCACTCTATGTGAAAAAAAATCCCTAAAGTCACTTTTAAATCTTTCTCCTCACCTTAAAAATGTGCCTCCTAGTTTTAAACTCTCCTACCCGATGGAAAATACCTCTGCTATTCACCATGCTAAATTGCCCATAGAGCTAGGTGAAGGGGTAAATGTAGGGGAATGGGTCTGGGTGGGTTGCTCTTCGGAGAGTCGGTGTGGACTTGTTGGGCCGAAGGGTCTGTTTCCACACTAAGTAATCTAATCTATTCACTTTACCTATGTCTTTTCAGATTTTATGAACCTCTATAAAGGTCACCCCTCAACCTCCTATGCTGCTGTGAAGATTCCATCCTATCCAACCTCTTCTTATAGCTGAAATCTTCCAGTCCTGGCAACATCCTGGTAAATCTTTTCTGAATCCTTTCCAGTTTAATAATATCCTTCCCACAGCAGGGCGACCAGAGCTGTACACCGTGCTCCTGAAGAGGCCTCACCAATGTCCTGCTCAACCTCAAGATGATGTCTTAACTCCTACACTCTATGGTCTGAGCAATGCAGGGTAAGCGTGCCAAATGCCTTCTTCACCACTCTGGACACCTGTGACACAACTTTCAAAGAACTATGTACCTGAATCCCTAGGTGTCTCTGTTTGACAACACCACCCTAGACCCTATCATTAACTGTATAAGTCCCGCCCTTGTTTCTAATATCAAAATGCAATACCTCATATTTATCCAAATTAAACTTCACCTGGCATTCCTAAGCCAATTGGCCCAATGATCAAGATCCCTTTATAACCTTAGATAACCTTCTTCACTTTCGACTATATCTTGTGGATGGTGTCATCCACAAACTTACCAACCATGCCTCCTAAATTTTCATCCAAATCATTCATATAAATGAAAAAGAAAAATGAACCCAGCACCAATCCCTGTGGAACACTGCTAGTCATTGGCCTCCAGTGTGAAAAACAACCTTCCACCACCACTCTCTATCTCTACTATCAAGCAATTTAGTGTCCAATTGGCAAGATCTCCCTTAATCCCATGTGATCTAACTTTACTAATTAGTCAAGCAAGTGGACTGTCGCCAAAAGCTTTACTAAAGTCCATGCTACTGCTCTACCCTCATCAACCTTTTTGATCACATTTTCAAACAACTCAAGTTTGTCAGATATGATTTCCCATGCACAAAGCCATGGTGACTATCTCTAATTAGTCCTTGCCTCTCCAAATACATGTAAATCCTATCTTTCAGAATTCCCTCCAACAATTTACCCATCATTAATGTCAGACTCACCAGTCTATAGTTCCCAGGCTTTTCCTTACACACTTTTGTAGAATCATAGAATCCCAACAGACCATTTGGCTCAACAAGTCCACACCAACCCTCCACAGTGTAACCCATGTAGACCCATTCCTTACCCTATTATTTTAACATTTCCCCTGACTCATGCACCTAACCTACACACCCCTGAACACCACGGGCAATTTATTAATGGCCAATTCACCTAAACTGCACATCTTTGGACTGTGGAAGGAAACTGGAGCACCTGGAGGAAACTGACGCAGACACGGGGAGAATGTGCAAATTCCACACAGATAGTTGCCCGAGGCTGGAATCAAACCCGGTCCCCTGGTGATGCAGTGCTAACCACTGAGCCACCATGCTGCCTTTCTTAAATAAAGGCACAACATTAGTCACCCACCAGTCCTTGCACCTCACTTGTGGCTGATGTTCTTGGGGTCAATAGGAATGTAGAAGAATCAGATCAGGTTTGATCTCACTGAATGACACAGCAAGCTCAACTTGCTGAATGACCTACTCCTGGTCCTAATTTCTATGTTTGCATGTTTTCATTTAAGCCGGTTTATCCAGGATAACATCAAGGCATTAGGCATTTTGATAAATCCTAGATAAAACAATAAATCTCAAACATTTTCCAGATTGGCATGAATTTTAAAACTAATCTGATGTCAGGCTGTTCATTTCAGACACAGCAATCAATTGCGATATTCTCTTCTGTTAAACTGATATATATGAAAGAGAGACATAACCATAGAACACAGTTGTGTTAACATACAATTTTTTGATATGCTTTACACATATATGATCCACAACTTTTTCTTCCTGTTATTTTCTAAAAAAATGTGTTGATTCACTTCTGAATGAAATGTTTATATTGCCATGCCTTGCCTTACTGACACACCTTAAAAAGAGAAGTCACACTTAGTTCAAGCTACCAAAGCAAGGAGTGAAGTAAATGTTTTGTCTTTAAATGAAAACAAAAATGAAACAGCTGAACAAAAACACATGGTCAATTATAAAGTGTCAATGAACTGCAGCACTTCGAACAGTTTTATCCAAAGAAGGAATTCGCCATTATAACCTCGATTTGTTTTGTTTTCATAAATCAATCATGGAAATCTGGTTCTAGCCTGTTTATTGACATAATAATACTTTGAGATTTAGAATGGAAAGGAATTTTGGTTTAATTTGTTCCAGTTATGATTCTTGGATAGCTAAAAGGAATCTAGAAACACAAAACTATAGTGGTTAGGAATTGTGATATGCAGTCCCATGGAGAAGGTGTATTTACATATTCGTATGTGTTGAGAAAAGGGGAAAAGGATGTTGTCATATGTCTCAGTCCGTATGTCAATATGCCTTTAAGAGATGTCTCGTGATAGCACTTTATCATAACACATTATCTAAGGTTATAAAGACCTCATATTCCACTTTACCTCAAATCATTTAAAAAATGTCACTACTGGAGGTGTGCTCCCTTGATATTGTTTAATATTAGCCCAGAACCTCTCCATTAGAGCATATATTCAAAGTGGTATCTTGTCACCTAAGCTATTTTTGGCAGAGTTTGATATCGGACAGTTCATAGGAGATTTGAGGTTCTCTAGATCAATTAGCTGGTGATGCTAATTCCAAATAAAAATCAGACTTTAAATGTACATTAACCATCTCCTAGAAATACTTTCCCTTTAAGTAATTTGAACATCACTTTTAGCATAATTCATCACTATCACCCATAAAGTTGGATGACCTTTTTAATCAATAAAAATGGAATGAAATCTATCTTCTCCCTAAGTACATCAAGAAAGAAAAGAGGTAAAATAGGAAAAAGACATTCAGGAGTTGGGAAGGTAGTCAAAATGGGGAAGCTTTAGCGGTGATAATTTAATATCAAGGAATTTAGGGGTCCTGATGCATGAGTCATGTAAATTTGGTTCAGAGATACAAAACCCAGCAAAAAGAAGGCATGTAGTCAGCATTATTATGGGCTATGTCACATAATGAGGAGCTATTTATACCATTCTTGACAGAACTCAATTTACACAGGTATCACTTGTCAGCAGCAGCAAGACCATCTTGATCTTAAATTTTATATAGTTGGATGATCTGCAGAACAATCTGCAGTTTCTAATAGAAAGAACCAAATGTCTCCCATTGATTTCTTCTAATAATAAATAGTTTGACTGCATTCAAATATGCACCCAGGTAAAAACAATGACTGCAGATGCTGGAAACTAGATTCTGGATTAGTGGTGCTGGAAGAGCACAGCAGTTCATTTCTGAACTGCTGTGCTCTTCCAGCACCACTAACCCAAATATGCACTCAGTCAACTGACTACTGAACTATGGAAAAGAATACAGGTACAAAGGGAACAAATCAACACAGGCCCTGGTGAAGTATAAGAAAGCAATTAGGAGATCAAAGAGTGGGCACACAAAACACAAAGAGGGGACTAGTGAGCAAAATAATGAAGAATCCCAAGATATCAAGGCAAAGTATATAAACAAGGGAAGAGTTAAGGGGAATCTGCATCTGGAGCAGGAGGGACTTGGGGGAGGGGCGCTGGGAATGCGATAGGTGGAGGGAGGTCAAGGTGAGGGTGATAGGCTGGAGTGGGATGGGGGCGGAGAGGTCAGGAAGAAGATTGCAGGTTAGGAAGGCGGTACTGAGTTCGAGGGATTTGACTGAGACAAGGTGGGGGGAGGGGAAATGAGGAAACTAGAGAAATCTGAGTTCATCCCTTGTGGTTGGAGAGTTCCCAGGCGGAAGATGAGGCACTCTTCCTCCAACCATCGTGTTGCTATGGTCTGGCGATGGAGGAGTCCAAGGACCTGCATGTCCTTGGTGGAGTGTGAGGGGGAGTTGAAGTATTGGGCTACTTGGTGGTTGGGTTGGTTGGTCCGGGTGTCCCAGAGGTGTTCTCTGAAACATTCCGCAAGTAGGCGGCCTGTCTCCCCAATATAGAGGAGGCCACATCGGGTGCAGCGGATGCAATAGATGATGTGTGTGGAGGTGCAGGTGAATTTGTGGTGGATATGGAAGTGTCCCTTGGGGGCTTGGAGGGAAGTAAGGGGGGAGGTGTGGGTGCAAGTTTTGCATTTCTTGCGGTTGCAGGGGAAGGTGCCGGGAGTGGAGGTTGGGTTGGGGGGGGGGGGGGGGGGTGTATGGACCTGACGAGGGAGTCACAGAGGGAGTGGTCTTTTTGGAACGCTGATAGGGGAGGGGAGGGAAATATGTCCCTGGAGGTGGGGTCTGTTTGGAGGTGGCGGAAATGACGGCAGATGATACGTTGGACATGGAGGTTGGTGGGGTGGTAGGTGAGGGCCAGTGGGGTTCTGTCCTGGTGGTGGTTGGAGGGGCGGGGCTCAAGGGCAGAGGAGCAGGAAGTGGAAGAGATGCGGTGGAGGGCATCGTCGACTACATCTGGGGGGAAATTGCGGTCCTTGAAGAAGGAGGGCATCTGGGTGGTACGGTTTGGGAACTGGTCCTCCTGGGAGCAGATGCGGCAGAGACGAAGGAATTAGGAATATGGGATGGTGTTTTTACAGGGGACAGGTTAGGAGGAAGTGTAGTCTAGGTAGCTGTGGCACCTCCTCCCACCCTGCCCCCTGTAAAAACGCCATCCCATATTCCCAATTCCTACAAAGGACATGTAGATCATAGGATGAGAAAAACAAACTTAGATAGAGGCATACCGATTATGTTGCACAGAACATGCACTAGGCAAGATCAGCATTATTTGAAGTTAGACAGTCCGTTCATCAGTCTAATAGCAGGAGGGAAGAAGCTGTTCCTGAGACTGTTGGTGCACGTGTTTAAGCATCTGTATCTTCTGCCTGACAGAAGAGGTTGTAGGAGAGCATTACTGGAGTACAATGTGTCTTTGGTGACTTTGGTAGCCTTTCCATGGCAACAAGCCATGTGAATGGAGTCCATGGATGGAAGGTTGCTTCCATGATCATCTGGGCTGTGCACACTAGATTGGATTAGATTCCCTACAGTGTGCGAACAGCCATTCAGCCCAACAAGTGCACAATGACCCTCCGAAGAGTAACCCACCCAGACCCATTCCCCCTATTTACCCCTGACTAATGCACCTACCACTATGAGCAATTTAGCATGGCCAATTCACCCTGACCTGCACATCTTTGGACTGTGGGAGGAAACCGGAGCACCCGGAGGAAACCCACACGGACAGGGGGAGAATGTGCAAACTCCAGACAGAGAGTCACCCAAGGCTGGAATTGAACCCAGGTTCCTGGTGCTGAGAGGCAGTAAGTGCTAATCACTGAGCCACCGTGCCGCCCACTACCTTCTGAAGTTTCATTTGGTGTTGGACCAGTTGTCATACCAGGCCATCATGCACCTGCTTTCAATGCTTTCAATGGTGCATCTGTAAAACTTGTTGACGGTCCTTATGGACATGCTAAACTCCCTGAGCCACCTGAGCAGAAAGAGGCATTCTTGCACCTTCTTGACCGTCACGTCTATGTGGGAAGTTCAGGACAAGTTGCCAATTATCATCATTCCTAGGAACTTGACGCTCTCTACCCTCTCAACCTCGGCTCTGTTCATGGAGTTGGGGCATGTTCTCCTCCTTTCTTTCTGAAGTCCATGATTAGTTCTTTAGTTTTGCCAATGTTGAGACAGAGGTTGTTCTCAATGCACGACATCACCAAACCCTCCATTTCCGTTCAGTATTCTGACTCATTATCTAGAAGTGGGTGGCACGGTGGCACAATGGTTAGCGCTGCTGCCTCACAGCGCCAGACACCCGGGTTCAATTCCTGCCTCAGGCGACTCTGTGTATGGAGTTTGCACATTCTCCCAGTGTCTGTGTGGGTTTCCTCCAGGTGCTCTGGTTTCATCCCACAGTCTAAAAATGTGCAGGTTAGGTGAATTGGCCATGCTGAATTACCCGTAGTGTTAGGTAAGGGGTAAATGTAGGGAAATGGGTCTGGGTGGGTTGCGCTTCGGCGGGTCGGTGTGGATTGTTGGGCTGAAGGGCCTGTTTCCACACTGTAAATAATCTAATCAAAATGTCACTGGAAGTCAGTGTTCAGTGGCGTACCACATGGATCAGTACTGTGTCCATTATTGTTCCTAATATATATAAATGACATTGATGAAAATATGGGGGGGATGATATGAAAGTTTGTGGATGATATGAAGATTGTTCAGGTGTTTAAACAGTGAACAAGAAGGTCTTATGTCCTGGATGGATTGATCGGATGGCCAGATCAGTGCCATATGGAATTTAACCCTGATAAGAGAGAGGTTTGGAAAAATTAACAAGACAAGGGAATACTGAATGAATACTAGAAAACTCAGATGAACAGAGGGATCATGGATACTTCTCTACTGATCACTAAAGGCAGCAGGACAGGTTAATAGGTTAGTTAAGGTGGCATACAGAGCAGTTGCCTTTATTAGTTGTGGCACAGATTATAACAGCAGGCAAGTTATGTTGGAGCTGTACAGGACTTTGGTTAGACCGCAGCTGGAATATAGTGTGTGCTTCTTATCACTGCACTAAAGGAAGGATATAATTATATCAGAGGGGCTGCAGAGGAGATTCACCAGAATATTGCCAGGCATGGCACAGTTTAGCTATGAAGAGAGGCTGGATTAACTTGGGATTGTTTTGTTTGGAACACAGAAGGCTGAAAGGGATCCTGATTGAAGTATATAAGACTATAAGGGACAATGGACAGGGCAAAAAGGAAGTTGAAGGGTTAATAACAAAGGGGCATAATTTTTAAGGTGAGAGGCAAAAGGATCAGTGGAGATTTGAGGAAACAATCTTTTTCTCAGAGGATGGTGAGTATCTGGAATTACTACTTGGAAGGTAGTTGAGGCAAAAACTCTCAACGTTTCAAAAGCACTTGGATAAGCACTTGAAATATAATATTCAAGGCTATGGATCCAGTGATGAGAGGTGGGACTCATGTAGATAGAATTGTTATTGTCAGTGCAGACTCGATGGGCCAAAGGGCCTCTGCTGTACTTTATGATTCTGTGATTATTGCATATCTACCTGTCAAACCATTTTTGTAGTAAAATATGATAAGTAATATTAATGATGGTGCAACTCTGACATCACTAGAACACAGAAGAGCAGAGAGACAGAAATTTGTAATGGAGTCTTTAAAAGAGAAATACAAAAAAAAACTGTGTGCAATTTGTTGTATATCTTAATGTAAATAAAGTGATTAGTGTATTGAAGAGAGTACAAACTAATCATGCCAAGCATTCAGAGCAGCAGTAGTCTAGTAAAAATGCACAGCATTCAAGAATGCAAGTGTAGACACCCAATACCCTTGAAAAACAAGAGCATGAGAAAGGTACAAAAAATATTTACAAAGATATTGCCAGGGTTGGAGGGGTTGAGCTGGAGGGAGAAGCTGAAAAGGCTGGGTCGGTTTTCCCTGGACCATCAGAGGCTGAGACCTTATAGAAGTGTATAAAATCATGAGAGACATGGATAGGATAAATCAACATGGTCTTTTCCCCATGACAGCAGAGTCCAAAACTAGCGTGCATAGGTTTAAGGTGAGAAAGGAAAGATTTAAAAAGGTCCTAAGGGACAACTTTTTCCACACAGAGTGGTGTATTTATGGAATAAGCTGCCAAAGGAAGTGGTGGAAGCTGGTACAATTACAATATTTAAAAGGCATCTGGATGGGTATATGAATAGAAAGGGTTCAGGGGGATATGGGTCACGTCCTGGCAAATGGTACTAGATTAATTTAGAATATCTGGTCGGCATGGATGAGTTGGATCCAAGGTCTGTTTCCACGCTGCCCATTTCTTTGAATCTATGACTCTATAGAATCTATGAAGGAACAACCAGCAGGTGAGAATCTGTAGGAGATGCATAACCCACAGATTTAACTGCAGTAGTCTAAGGCGTGGTGATCATAGAATTCTTTCAAAGCAACCTCCTCTGCAACAACCACAGCAGCAGGGAATCAGTTACAGAACCTTTCTGTCTGTTGCACAGGTGCCTGTATACCTCTGTTATAGAAATAGCATTGACAGTGACTGTTAACGTCACTTAAATCTTTACCTTGAGATTATTGTCAGAATAATGAAATTTTGATTGATGGTGGATAACTTTGAATTGAATGAAATAAAGAAGCCTCATGCTGATTGTACACAGAATAATGTTCACTTTGCCATGAAATTGTCTCATTCTCTTATTTGATCTCTCTCCTCCAGCCCAAAATCTGCATTGTGCCTTTAATGCATTATGTCTGGATCAAGGTCTAAATAAACATATTTAAATGTGCTCGATTCTAAGGGAAGCAAACTTTATATATAACCGTATTTTCTCTGCATTTGCAATGCTTCAGGTGAATTTCCACATTTACACGAATTACCTCCAGTTGCTCCACGAACTATAATTGACCAATTGACACAGTGGTCCTCAGTGCTTTACGATTCTACATGTATGATTTCAATTTCACTGACATCTTGGTTTCCCAGTCCCAGCATTAGGTGAGCATTCTGCAAAATGCCAAAATTGTACTGAACTGTGAATAATAAGAAAAGAACTATACTGGGAAAAGTGTGTGCTATTAGCACAACACACACCTGACTGAATTTGCACAAACAATTTTCTCAGCATTCACAATTTTTCCCTTCTAATCTTAATAAAGGCTGAAGCGGTTGGTAAGGAAAACAATAATTTATTTTTGGCTGACCTCGGAGCTTCCTTGTACTCTGTCCAAGGATCTTTCTCATACCAGCTCTGATAAAGGGATTTTCCCTCATAACCATCATCAGGACTGGGAATCTGAAAGGAAGTTTAAACAAAACCATATTATATTTTTTGCAGTTTACTGTGAGCCTATCTTAGCTGTAACCTAAATGATAATGCTGGTAACATCCTTGTTAAAATAAACGTTAATTTCTTTTCCAAGCCACACATCATCCAGACCCAGAATTATATCATCATTCCCTCACTGTCACTGAGTCAAAATCCTGGAACCCCCTTCCTAATAGCACTTTGGGCAAACCCACACCACACAGTCTGTAGTAGTTTAAGACAGCAGCTAACAAACACTTTCTCAAAGGCAATTAGAGTTGTGAAATAAATTCTGGCCCAAACAGTAATACCTATATTCTAAGAAAGAATGATAAAATCTTATATCACTGGCTTTGGAGATCAGCAAGGTACTTTGCTAAATCATTAGTGAGAGGAGTCAACTTAAATAGAAAGATTTTGGAGCCCTTAACAGGCTTGGAAAACTAATCAATTGAAAAACATGAATGATTTACTGGTGGTGGTTAGTACATATGTGAAATAGCACTCACTGATAGAAAAGAGAAAAAAAAGAAGATAGATTTTGGTTAATTCTTTGGCTTTAACAAAATATGCCTCAGGCTCAACATAAGTGGAACATATTTTTAAAAGCCTATTCCCCATGCATTGGAATGCGGCTTTTGGGTCACCGATTTAAAACAGAGATTAAGCAAATATTTTTATCTGAGAGCATCATGAGTCTTCGTAGCTCATTTTTTGAAAAGGCGGTGGAAGAGAGTCCTTGAATATTTTAAGGCAAAGGATGGATAGGTATGAATGCAGATTTGGGGTGACAGTCATATCTCTCATGATCTTATTGAATGGCAGTTGGATTGAGGAGCTGTATAGCCTGCTCTTTGTCTGTATGTTTACATGTACAGTAACCAGCCTTAAGATCAAAGAGAAATTCATGTTGTAATACCTTACTAAATTAACGTAACATTTTCTTGACCTCAAATAATGAAAGGAAAGATGCATTCTAGACTGCACTTCCTCAGCTATAAACTATGAATTGTCTATATGAAGTATCAAAGTTAAATGGTGAATCAAGTATAGCAGATTTCATGATTGTAAAATTCACACGGATGATCCCTGGAATGACAGGTCTAGCATATGAGGAACGGCTGAGGATACTGGGATTGTATTCGTTGGAGTTTAGAAGATTAAGGGGAGACTTAATAGAGACGTACAAAATAATACATGGCTTGGAAAAGGTAGATGCTAGGAAATTGTTTCCATTAGACGAGGAGACTAGGACCCGTGGACACAGCCTTAGAATTAGAGGGGGTCATTTCAGAACAGAAATGCAGAGACATTTCTTCAGCCAGAGAGTGGTGGGCCTGTGGAATTCATTGCCACGGAGTGCAGTGGAAGCCGGGACGCTAAATGTCTTCAAGGCCGAGATTGATAGATTCTTGTTGTCTAGAGGAATTAAGGGCTACGGGGAGAACGCTGGTAAGTGGAGCTGAAATGCGCATCAGCCATGATTGAATGGCGGAGTGGACACAATGGGCCGAATGGCCTTACTTCCACTCCTATGTCTTATGGTTTTCGTACAAATGTTGTTTCAAATAAAAATGAAAACGCATTCTTGGTGTTTCGATTAAACAGTTGCTACAACTTGAATAATGGTCTTTCAATCTGGATCATCTATTTTAAATTCAAATATTTGGCAAATTTTCCACTCTTACAAATTGCACTATCTCGGATAATCAGATAATCACAATAATTTTACTGTGGATTATCTGTACAAAACAGCTTATTTGATGAAATAAATTATTCTACACAAAAATAAACATTTTAAGCACACAAAATAAAGTTTTTCATAATCTAAAACCAGGCATCAATACTGATATTTAAAGGGTATGGATTTTATTTAGGTGTGAGCATATCTACATTGCTGAATCCTGGCCAGAAATTAGACTTTGTTGCACATAAAATTGATCAAAGCATGAGCACTTCAAGAACATGGCTAGTAAGTGACACAGGCAGCCTTCTTTACTGGCCAGTGTGAGATAAGGGGATACTTCACTGAACCACTGTTATAACATGTGCTATTGATTTTATTGGACCTATGGGCTCTGGAAGCACAGGAGTAGTTTTTGTACCTCTGAGTCAGACTCAAGCACCAACTGTTTCATGGAATGCGAACATTAGTGTTCTTAATGCCTTTAGTGAGAGGTGGGCACTGCGGGGGGATATAGTACTTTATTTCCCCTGACAATTCCATTTTGATTTAGTCCTTTCCTGGTCTCATTATCCCATCCTCCTCCACCCACCCCCTTCATCTTTGATAATTTGTATTGCACATAATGGGGTTTGCTTGTAAATACACACTGGATACAGAGTGATGGGAATGAAGTCAGCCAGGTGGATCTCATAGAATATGAGTTCCCTGATTAGACCAGGTTAACAGCCCCAATCAGGGAGTTCCAGCTGACAGATATAAACAGGTGTGTCTGGGGTTCTGTTTGCATTGGGGCCTGCTCTGAACTAGCTGGGTAATTGTCACTTACTGTGTATGTGTGGGAAAAAAAAAGGTGGCTTGCTGATGGGATACTGGCCTTTGTGGAGTTATTTCAATCGTGATGACTGAGGTGATTCACTTTCATCAGTTATCTTTGAGTTAGGGTAAGCATTTCTGGTATGATACTGTTATTTGGGAAGCTTGACCTGTTTGATCCTGCAGTCAAAAAGTGCCTAGTATGGAAGCAGACGGGAAACAATATCCGGGGCCGGGGCCGGGGCCGGGGCCGGGGCCGGGGGCCTGGAGGCTGGGGGCGAGGGATTTGCTAACACTCTTTGGGAGGATTTAAACTAAGACAGCAGGGAGGGATGGGAACCTAAATTATAGTTCGTGTCCAGGAGGTTGATCAGAAATGAGGTTTCAAGGTTGCAAGATTTCACCAGCAAGCAAGCTGTTGGCTTGAAGTGTGTCTACTTCAATGCCAGGAGTTCCGGATAAAGGTGGGTGAACTAGCAGCATGGGCTGGTACCTGGGACTTTGATATTGCAGCCATTTCAAAGACATGGATCGAGCTGGGACAGAAGTGGTTATTGCAGGTTCTGGGATTTACATGTTTCAGTAAGAACAGAGAAGATGGTAAAAGAGGGGGAAGTGTGGCATTGTTAGTCAAAGACAGTATTAAAATGGCAGAAAGGATATTTGACGACTCGTTCTACTGAGGTAGTCTGGGCTGAGGTTAGAAAAAGGAAAGGAGAGGTCACCCTGTTGAAAGTTTTCTATTGGCCTTCGAATTGTTCCAGAGATGTAGAGGAAAGGATAGCAAAGATGATTCTGGATAGGATTGAGTGTAACAGGGTAGTTGTCATGGGGGACTTCAGCTTTCCAAATATTGACTGCAAACACTACAGTTAAAGTACTTTAGATGGGTCAGTTTTTGTCCAATATGTGCAGGAGGGTTTCCTGGCACAGTTTGTAGACAGCCAACAAGGGGTTAGGCCACAATGGATTTGGAACTAGATAATGAACCTGGCCAGGTGTTAGATTTGGAGGTAGGTGAGCACTTTGGAGATAGTGACCACAATTCGGTTATGTTTACTTTAGTGGCGGAAAGGTGGAGGTATATACCACAGGACAAGAATTATTGCTGGGGAAAGGTAATTATGATGCGATTAGGCAAGATTTAGGATGCATAGGATAGGGAAGGGATGGGCACAATTGAAATGTGGAGCATAATCAGGGAACAGCTATTTCATGTCCTTGATAAGTACATACCTGTCAGGTAGGAAAGAAGTGGTCGAGCAAGGGAGCTGTGGTTTACTGAGGAAGTTGAATCTCTCTTCAAGAGGAAGAAGGAAGCTTATGTTGGGATGACACATGAAGGCTCAGTTAGGATGTTTGAGAGTTACAAGTTAGCCAGGAAAGACCTAAAGAGAGAGCTAAGAAGAACCAGGAGAGGACATGAGAAGTAGTTGGCAGCGAGGATCAAGGGAAACCATAAAGTTTTCTACAGGTCTATCAGGAATAAAAGAATGACTAGAGAAAGATTAGGGCCAATCAAGGATTGTAGTGGGAAGCTGTGAGTGGAGTCATAGGAGATAAGGGAAGGGATAAATGAATTTTTTTTTCCCCCAGTATTCACACTGGAAAAAGACAAGGTTGTCAAGGAGAGTATGGAGATAGACTACTAGACTAGACGGGAATGAGGTTCACAAGGAGGAGGTGTTAGCAATTCTGAGAAGCGTGAAAACAGATACATCCCCTGGACCGATCTTATCCTAGGATTCTCTGGGAAGCTAGGGAGGAGATTGCAGAGCCTTTGGCTTTGATCTTTATATAATCATTGTCTACAGGAATAGTGCCAGAAGACTGGAGGTTAGCAAATGTTGTCCCCTTGTTCAAGGGGAATAGGGACAGCCCTGGTAGTTATACACGAATGAGCCTTACTTCAGTTGTGAGTAAAGTGTTGGAAAAGGTTCTAAGAGATAGGATTTATAATCATCGAGAGAGGAATAAGTTATTAGGGATAGTCAATACAGTTTTGTGAAGGGTAGGTCATGTCTCTCAAAACTTATTTGAGTTCCTTGAGATGGTGACCAAACAGGTTGATGAGGGTAAAGCGGTTGATGTGATGCATATGGATTGCAATAAGGTGTTTGATAAGGTTCCCCACGTTAGGCTATTGCACAAAATACGGAGGCATGGGATTAAGGGTGATTTAACAGTTTGGATCAGAAATTGGCTAGCAGAAAGAAGACAGAGGATGGTGGTTGATGGGAAATATTCATCCTGGAGTTCAGTTTCTAGTGGTGCACTGCAAGGTATCTGTTTTGGCTCCATTGCTGTTGGTCATTTTCATAAATGGCCTAGATGAGACCGTAGAAGGATGGTTAGTAAATTTGCAAATTACACGAAGGTCAGTGGAATTGTGGACAGTGCTGAAGGATGTTGCAGGTTACAGAGGGACATTGATAATCTGCAGAACTGGGCTGAGAAGTGGCAAATGGAGTTTAATGCAGGAAAGTGTGAGGTGATTGACTTTGGAAGGAGCAACAGGAACACATAGTACTGGGCGAATGGCAAGATTCTTGGTAGTGCGGATAAGCAGAGAGACCTGTGTCCATGTACATTGATCCCTGGAAGTTGCCACCCAGGTTGATAGGGTTGTTAAGAAGGCATATAATGTGTTAGCTTTTATTGGTAGAGGGATTGAGTTTTGGAGCCACAAGTCAAGCTGCAGCCTTATGTAACTCTGGTGCAGCCACACTTGGAGTACTGTGTACAGTTCTGGTCACCGCATTATAGGATGTGGAAGCTTTGGAAATGGTTGAGCAGATTTGCTAGGATGTTGCCTGGTATAGTGGTAAGGTCTTATGAGGAAAGGTTGAGGAACTTGAGGCCATTTTCATTAGAGAGAAAGTTAAGATGTGACTTAATTCGGGCATGTAAGATGATCAGAGGTTTAGACAGAGTGGACAGTGAAAGCCTTTTTCCTTGGATGGTGATGGTGAGCATGAGGGGCCATAGCTTTAAATTGAGGGTTGACAGATATAGGACAGATGTCAGAGGTAGTTTCTTTACTCAGAGTAGTTGGGGCATGGAACTGCCTGCAATAGTAGACTCTCCAACTTTAAGGGCATTTAAATGATCATGAGGGAACCATGTGGATAAATATGAAATAGTGTAGGACAGTTCGACTTCAGATTGGTTCCACAGGTTGGTGCAACATCAAGGGTCAAAGGGCCTGTACTATGCTACAATACTCTATGTTCAATGTTATTTTTCAGAGCAAGTGCATTGGGGCAGACAAAAAGCAATGAATAATTCTCCAGACAGTTTGTAGATTCTCAGCTTTTTTCAGTTATTAAAGGCCTAATATTCCCTGAGATACCAGATACTAAAATCTTTCAAAAGTTGCTGCCATAACTGAGGAAAGCTAAGGCCCTAAACTTCCTCTAGTACTGAGGCACTATTGGTTTTCCACAAGTTCAAGAACCAAGGAATCCAGATCAGGAATTTTGAGATGAAGACAACTGGCAGAGGCATGTGATTTTGATTTAAGCCTAAGCTGAGAGACCATTTCGTATGTGGCATTAACGATGTGATCATGCAAAAGTGCCCTACTGGACTTCAAACTAGTGCACAACTGGCTTTGTCTTTAGAAAATGCAGAAAGGGGAGCATGTGAGTTATAGGGTATTCTGATGAAAGTGGTAATCCTTCTCAGACCAATTGAGCTTCTGGGATATCATTCGAATGAAGTTAATTGTATAGCTTCATTCAGGACATATCCTAACAGAGGGATTCCAGCAAAACAAAGCCGAGCCTCAGTCAAACAGTTAAAACTTTCTCAGGATCTGGACCTGCAGGCCATTGTAGTCATGCAAGTATGCAGGCTCGAGGCAGCAAAGGAGTCTCATTAGGCCTGAACTAAGAAACAAAACTCATAGGCCAGTGTCTAGGAGAGTGCACACCCCAGAAAGACCACTTACAGCTGGCTTAGAACAGTTAATATCCAAATCAGAACCAATCAAAATGAGCATCTAGTTAAATGGTCTCCCAGTTCTAATAGCAGTCAATACTGATACCTATTGGGGATTGCAGAAGCCGTCTTAACCAAACTTTGCTCTGGACACCAACCCTTAAGTTTGTATAAGATCTGTCAAACTGAGAACCTATACTAGGAACATTTACAGATTAAGGGTACAACTTTGGTTTCAGTCTCTTATGAGAAGCAGGTGGTTCAGTTACAACTGATTGGAGTAAAAGGTTTGGGCTCAACCTTGATGGGGTGAAATTGGTTGAGAAAGATTCAGTTTGGCTCAACATTTTTGATTAGAAAATGGCTTCCTGAGTGAAGTCCTAATTAAATAGCTGGATGCTCCTCAAGAAGGTCTAGGACTATCAGAGGCCAAGGCCACCTTGCATATTGACCAAGAAGCAATTCCACCATTCTGAAAATGCCATCTAGAACCATTTCTATTGTGAGCAAAAATAGAGGCAGAAATCAGAAGGTTGGAAACCAACTAGTAATGTGCAGAATGGGCAGCACCAGTCGTACTGGCTGTGAAGCCCGACGGGTCTATTCGCCTTTGTGGGACTTTCAAACAAATGGTAAATTGTTTTTTGTAGCAGGATAAATACCCATTCCTTTGCATAAAGGACTTCTACGCAAAATTGCAGGGGGAGGATGTCCTTCACGATGTGCATTTTCAGAAGTATGCTATGATTAATACTCAAGGGCTTGTACCAATTTACGAGACTGCCTTTTGTCTCATTTTCCAGTGAATGATGGTAAACTTTTTAAAAGGTCTATCCCAGGTCACCACTTATCTGGAATGATGTGCTAATAATGGGGAAGACCAATAAAGAGCATTTAGAGAACTTAGGACATAGTGCTTAAACATTTCTCCAAAGCAGGAGTATGCCTTAGGAGGGAAAAATGTGTTGCAGGCACCCCAGATGATCTACTTGGGCAACAAAGTTGATAAGACCAGGTTACACCCATTGGAAAATAGTGAGGGTGATTAAAGGTGTCCTGGCTCTTACCTCTACATAGAATATCCTTTATTATCATGTGTACTCCAGTTCAGAAGTATAGTGAAAGGTTTTTACAATGGCTGCCTCTAATGGTACCATCTTAGATACAAACATCTACGTACAAATCTTGGATATGAAAGAGGAATAAAAGGGAAAGTAGTAGCATTACTTACACTGTCTAAAAATAAGTTAGAACTAAGATAGTTATAACAGTTACAGTCCAGTAAAGAATTTCAGATTTACACTACATTGCAGCAGCTCAGCAAACACATGATCTGACTGCCTGTGCCAGGCCCCAGTCCAACAACAGTCCCACTCAGCTCCAGGCTTCCAGTTTGCTCTGCACCAGCACTCAGCTACACCAAGATAACTTGCATTGCTTCAGGACTCCCTTTTCCCCTCGCGCTGCTCCAGGACTGCTAAAAAGAGGGGGACTAAAAAATAACAGGCAGAGCAGAGAAGCTCCAGGTGGAGCATCCTACTCTGCCACCATCTTGCTATCTATACTTGAGCTTAGGTTTCATTCTTTAGGTTGGTGAATTATTACAGAAAGTTCACACGTCATCTGGCCTCCATCCTGGCACCATTACATCGGCTATTGAAAAAGGCTCAGCTTTGGAAGTGGTCTTGTAGCCAAAATATAGTCTTTAGGGAAGTGAAGAATCAGTTTTTGTTGTCTAATGTGTTGACACACTACAATCCCAAATGAGATGTGGTGCTGACATGCAGTGCCTTCCCACATGGTATCATGGCAGCGTTGACTCACCAATGGCCCAGCAGAGAGAGAGGACCAATAGCATTTGCTTCCCAGACTTTGGTTGATACCGAACAAAGATACACCCAAATAGAGAAGGTAGGTTTGGTGGTCATCTTTGGTGTAAGAAAGTTCCACCAATTACTTTATGGATGTAAACTTATAATAGCAACAAACCACAAACCCCTGCTTGAGCTACTTAAAGAGGATAGGGTCATGCTACCCATAGCTTCAGGTTGAATTCAGCAGTGGGCTTCTGAACTGAGTGCATTCGATTACAATTCACCCCCAGTAGTTCTACCATTAGAACAGTGTGTTTTGGTTTTAAATTCTCTGGACATCTGTCAGACTATATGGACACCACAAAATCCCATCCAGGCAAAACTAAAACAGCTGCTGGTGATGGTGGAAAAAAAAGGGCCATCACAACCATATCTAATCTAATCTAATCTAAAAAAACCATAACTGAAATCTTTTTGGACTCAGTGAGACCAGATCACCGTCAAGGACAACATATTATGGGGAGCAAGAGTGATTGGCCCAAATAAAGGTCATAGCCACCAGATACGGGCTGAACTCCACCCAAGGTCTTCCAGGAGTTTCCAAAATGAACATGTTGGCAAGACATTATGTCCGGTGGCGAGGACTGGATGCTGACATAGCCATGTTGGTGGGGAGGTGCCCACTGTGCCAACAAGGAGAAAAACTAGTGCCAGCAGCTCCGCCTTATTTGTGGGAGTGGTCAGGTAAACCCTGGACTTAGTTACATTGACTATATTGCATTTTCCTGAGCTCTGTTTTAATCATCGTGGATGCCAATTCAAAGTGGTTGGACTTGCTTAAAATTCATTTGTCATCAGAAGGATGATTGAAAGTTGCAAGCATCTTTTGCAATACATGGACTCGTGTATTGGAAGCTTAGGCCGCAGACAACTGACCATTATTTACCAAGAGGGAAGTTGCATATTTCCTAAAGTCGAATGTGTTACGGACAAGGCCAGACCCCCTCTAAACATTGCAAGAAGTAGCCCAGACCCTAATGTTGCTCATTGTTTTAAGCAGGTATAACACAGATATTCCAAGAATGATGCAGTTGGCCAACCCATATAATCCTGTAAGTAAATTCTGTTTTGTTTAAAATTGCCAAATGAAACACAAACAAAAGAGAACAAAATACAGAATAACTTAACCTATCCAAAAACCCAACAGATTATCCCAACTTAATGATGCTGTTTCAAATACTTGCAACAATCCGCATAAAAACCCCTTGGCACAAAAGGTAAAAATCACAGCCTCTTACAGGAGCGGTCAGAGAGAGGGAGAGAAGTGGATCAGCATTGACCTGCTTCTTTGGGTTCAGCAGCTTTTACAATTGCCTGACTGTTTTCAGGGAATAGCGAGACCAAATTAAACCAAAGAAAAGCTGAGCTGGGAAAATTGGCCATTCCCCTTTCCTTGTACAAGTATTTTTTTAAAAAAGCCTTTTGCCTCAGACAGTATCTGTTAGTTATAATCAAACTGGCCCTAAAACCCATACAATCCCAGACTTTTCAGAGTCTATGTCTTTTACAACTCTCAGGGGGCAGGGGGGGGGGGAACCAAGAAGACCATCACCTTGTTAAAGGAGCAGCATCATCACAAATGGCATTCAGCATGCAAAGACAGCTCCATACCATCCATCGTCCAATGGTCTGGTGGAAACAGCAGTTCAAATGTTGAAAGCAGGCTTAAAGAAACAGCCTACAGCTTCACTCAATACCAAACTGTCCCAGGTCTTGTTTGATTACAGGCCCACACCTCAAGCAACTACAAGGATAGCTCCAGCAGAGTTGTGAATGGGGAGAAGACTCCACATCAAGTTAAACCTAATCTTCCCAGACCTAGGAGGGAGGGTGAAATGGGATTCAGAAGCACAAATGCAAAATACAAAACTCCTTTAAATGAGAGAGGCAGTTTACTTCAGGGGATGAGGTTTGGTGTCAAAACCATAGGAATGCACAAGATGCTTGGCTGATGTGAGGTCAGTCCTGTGATGTATAACCTTCAGCAGAAGAGGCAGTCCTGAACAAGCACATGGACCACATGAAAACTGCAACCTTGCAAATATGGCAGGAGTAAAACATATCCGGCCCCTCAGAACATCTGACAAGGTCCAGAGCGTTCTCCCCTTTCGCTGAGCATTGAAGAAACCACTGAGGACAAAATGGGCATGGCAGATGTCACCACCTCAAATCCGTTACTGCCTGAAGATGAATTTCAGCCAAGATGCTCCAGGCGTAAGAGGTAGGCTGCAGTCTGGTACACCAAAACAGATTTGGAAGAATGAGACCAGAAGAAGCCACAGGAAAAAGAATGGGTCCACATGCTAGGACTTAGAGGCAGAGGGATGTGATGATTGGAATGAGGTTAGTCAGGTTGATATCATGGAATATAAGTTCCCTGATTGGGCTGGTTCAATCAGGGAGTCGTGGCTGACTGGTATAAACATGAGTGTTGTGGTTCTGTTCACTCTAGTAGCCAGTTCTGAGCTAGCTGGGTCTGTGTCACTTACAGTGCATGTGTAAATAAAGGGTGACTTGGTGACGGGATACTAGCCTTCATGGATTTATCTCAGAATACACATGTATTTTTACTGGTGGTGGTTATCAGTTTTTTTAAAACAGCAATGTGGACATAAGTGCCAAGGCCTGCATTTTACTGCTCATCCCAAATTACTCAAGATGGATGTAGTGAGCAATTACCTTAAATGCTGCAATGTGTGGTATTATCACATTCACAATGTTAGTAGAGATGATGTCTCAGGACCTATATTTAACTTAACGATGCTTTCAATTAAGGTGACATATGCAGCTGACACCAGTGTTCCCATTCACCAGCTGGACATGTTCACCTGGGTGGCAAAAGTTAAGACTTTAGAATTTGCAATCATAGAAGCCTGGGTAAGTTACTGCAGTTCAGTTTACAGATAGTAGACACTGTAGCCACAGCTAGTAGTGAAGGGATGAATGTTTAAAGTGGTGGATGGGGTGCTGATCATGCATGCTGCTTTCAAGTGGATGATGTCTAGCTTCTGGAGTTGTTGGAACCATCCAGACAATCGGATATTATTTCCGTACACTTCTGATTTGTTTTAGATTTTGGATATTATCCACTTCATTATCTAAAAAGCTATAAGTGGTTCAGAACACTCTGAAATTATCATTCTGAATTTATGATGGACAGAAAGTTAATGATAAAGCAACCAAGTTGTCTAAAACTAGGCACAACTGAGCAATCCCCACAGCCTATTAACACAGCCCTCTAGCCAAGATGGTTGGCCTCCAACAATCTAATGTTTTGCCTTTAGGTTGATAAGAGGGCACCAGATATTTTCCCTGTGGTTCCTAATTACTTCAACTTTACTCAGGATCCTGAATGCAACAACACTCAGTGAATGTTACCATGATGTCCACAACAGTCAGTCTCCCTTCACGATGGAATTCAGCACCTTACATCTGCAACAATAGGTTAATGAGATTTAGGTCAAGTTGGTTTTTCCCTGTTGGCTCTGCAACAAATGCCACGGCCTAGTCTGAAGGCTATATCATTCATAACTCGAAGATTTACCATTGAGCGACTCATTATGAGGGTCTTTGAATTTCTCCACTCTTGCTATCAACGGTGCTTCTCCCCTTTGGTATTCAACATGGAGAAGTAGTGGTTCATCAGCCAAGAGAGAAGCTAAGTATTAATCAGCAGGAGAATCCCTTGCCATGATCCCTTGATGCCATAATTGTCAAATGGACCAGATCAGGCAAGGATGGTAGATGTCCTAACGGGCAACAGTGAACTAAATGGGTTGATGATGATGATCTAGTAGTTTTGTTGATGCTTGCCTGATAGTTGCTTTTAATTCCAGAATTATTTAGTTAATTTATTTCCCTAGCGGCCATAATGGAATTTGAAATCATGGGTGAAAATTAGGTGGTGAGGGGCTTGCTTCTTGGAAGGAAAGATAAAGTTGTCAAGGAGAATACTGAGATACAGGCTATTAGACTAAATGGGATTGAGGTTCATAAGGAGGAGGTGTTAGCAATTTTGGAAAGTGTGAAAATAGCTTAGTCCCCTGGGCCAGATAGGATTTATCCTAGGATTCTCTGGGAAGCTAGGGAGGAGTTACAGATCCTCTGGCTTTGATTTTTATGTTGTCATGGTTTACAAGAATAGTACCAGAAGACTGAAAGATAGCAAATGTTGTCCCCTTGTTCAAGAAGGGGAGTAGAGACAACCCTGGTAATTATAGACCAGTGAGCCTTACTTCAGTTGTGGGTAAAGGGTTGGAATGGATTACACAAGAGAAAATTTATAATAATCTAGAAAGGAATAATTCGATTAGGGATAGTCAACATGGCTTTGTGAAGGGTAGATCGTGCATCTCAAACCTTACTGAGTTCTTTGAGAAGGTGACCAAACAAGTAGATTAGGGTAAAGCGATTGATGTGGTGTGTATATAGATTTCAGTAAAGGGTTTGATATCCCAAATTCAATTATTCCTTTCTAGATTACTATAAAGCATTCCCCACAGTAGGCTATTGCAGAAAATACAGAGGCATGGAATTGAAGGTAATTTAGTGGTTTGGATCAGAAATTGGCTAGCTGAAAGAAGACAGAGGGGGGTGGTTGATGGGAAATGTTCATCCTGGAGTTCAGTTATTAGTGGTATACCACAAGTATCTGTTTTGCTGTTTGTCATTTTTATAAATGATCTAAATGAGGGGGTAGAAGGATGGGTTAGTAAATTTGCAGATGACACTAAGGTCGGTGGAGTTGTGGACAGTGCCAAAGGATGTTGCAGGTTACAGAGGGACATAGATAAGCTGCAGAGTTAGGCTGAGAGATGGCAAATAGAGTTTAATGAAAAAAAGTGTGAGGTGATTCACTTTGGAAGGAGTAAGAGGAATACAGAGTACTGTGCTAATGGTAAGATTCTCGGTAGTGTGGATGAGCAGAGAGATCTTGATTTTCATGTACATAGATCCCTGAAAGTTGCCACCCAGCTTGATAGAGTTGTTAAAAAGGTGTATGATGTTTTAGGTTTTATTGGTAGAGTGATTGAATTTCGGAACGATGAGATCATGTTGCAACTGTACAAAACTCTTGTGTGGCTATATTTGGAGTATTGCGTACAGTTCTGGTTGCCGCATTGCAGGAAAGATGTGGAAATATTGGAAAGGGTGCAGAGGAGATTTACCAGAATGTTGACTGGTATGGAAGGAAGTTCTTATGTGGAAAGGCTGAGGGACCTGAGGTTGTTTTTGTTAGAGAGAAGTTTGAGAGGTGACTTAATAGAGACATACAAGATGATCATAGGCTCTCACTGTCCACCCTTTCACCTCGAATGGTGATAGCTCGCCAGAGAGGACATAGTTTTAATTTGGGGGGAGATAGATATAGGACAGATGTCAGAGGTAGGTTCTTTGCTCAGAGTAGTAAGGGCGTAGAATGCACTGCCTACAACAGCAGTAGACTCGTCAACTTTAAGGGCATTTAAATGGCCATTGGATAATATGGATGATAATGGAATAGGGTAGGTTAGATGGGCTTCCGATTAGATGGGTTTCACAGGTCAACGCATCATCAAGGCTGAAGTGCCTGTACTGCGCTGTAACATTCTATGCTCTCTGTTAAGTTCTGAAGTACAAGTGGAGAAGAAAAACAGTGATACTGCATTTTTGGAGATACTCCCAATGGACAAAAGGCAGTTTTCAAAGATTGTACCCACCTCTCTTCCTGCTATTTTGAAAACTTAAACACTTGCCTACTGCTAATGACATGCATTTTCACATGTACAGAGTAAAAAAAATGTTTTTAATCAACCTGGTTGGATACATTGTGATATACCTCTGATGGGTAGGAACTTACAGATCTTCTAGTATAGAGTTAAGAATGCAATCACTGAGCCTCATGTCCTTAACCATCTGTGCTTATGCAGTTTGTAGGTATATGCTCATCTGGTCCAAAATGATTTAAAATAATTGAAAGTGCTTTATGGCATTCAATGCTGTAAGCTTTATTTACCAGCACTAGGACTTATAGGAAATTAACAAAATCTACATTCATCAACCTTCACTTGTATCTTTCCTTGAGTGCACAATCCCATTTCTCTATTTCCTCAAAATGTGACCTTAAATATAAATTGCTACCCTATTGTCTAAGTCTATAAGTTAGCTCACTGAGCTTTGAGGTTGTTTTCAGACGCTTCATCACCATACTTGGTAACATCATCAGTGAGAGTCTCTGGTGAAGTGCTGGTAGTATGTCGCACCTCTCTATTTATTGTTTTCTTAAGCTGGGTGATCTCATTTCCAGTTCTTTTTTCAAAAGGAGGTAGATAGGATCGAAGTCGATGTGTTTATTGATAGAGTTCTGGTTAGAATGCCATGCCTCTAAGAATTCTCGTGAGTGTCTTTGTTTTGCCTGTCCTAGGATGTGTGTGTTGTCCCAGTCAAAGTGGTGTCCTTCTTTGTACATATAGAAACTAGTGATAGTGGGTCATGTGTTTTGGTGGCCAGTTGGTGTTTTTCTTTTTCTATTTCTTTTTTTTCTTTCTAATTCTGTGTAATTTGTTAAACTCCTGTTTCTCTTGTCAGAAAACTTGTAAGTTTATTTCCTAATGCCAAAGTTCCATTTGTCGACACGTATTGAGAACAAAAGTGCATTAGTACTGACACTCAGATATAGCACTTCCACTCTACTCTCTGGGAAGCAAAATCTGCTTACCCTAACTGATTTCCATCTACTAGCCAAGGTCTAGACATATTACTTATTACATCTTGCATTTCATACCCGAAATGTCCCTCTTTTCAAAAACTGGTTGATTTCTGCTTTGTGTTTTCTAGAGATGAGATATTCGTTGTACACAAAGTCCAATTACAGTCTCACATATTACTATTCTACACATAGATGCACCACCTACATATCTATATATTAGTAAATCAGTGATAGTTTTATATCATGTTTCAACTCCATATTTAATCAGTCACATTGTGGAACTCCATACAAAATTTTATTTCACAAGGCTTTTTCTCAAGGTACAAAATAGAAGTTGTTATAGAATCCCAACAGTGTGTAAACAGACTATTAGGCCCAACAAGTCCATACTGACCCTCTGAATGTTCCACCCAGACCCATTACCCGACTCTATTCCCCCGATGAATGCACCTAGCACCTGAACACAATGGGCAATTTAGCCTGGCTAATCCACCTAACCTGGACATCTTTGGCCTGTAGGAGGAAACTAGAGCACCCAGAGGTAACCCACACAGACACGGGGAGAATGTGCAAACTCAACACAGAGTTGCCCAAGGCTAGAATGGTACCCAGGCCCTTGTGCTGTGAGGCAGCAGTGCTAACCACAGTGTCACCATGCCACTAAAATAGACATGCCATACCTGGTAAAGATAAGGCAGTTGCACCATGTCTAACCCAGCAACCTGCCCTATATTCAATCTGAAATACTCTACAATATCTGTATCCTTACCTGGCTGAAGAGAAACAAAATCATTTTATTTTTCATATTGTTGTCACACTTCAATAAATAAATTCCACCGTGTAGTGTATATGAAACAGATAAACACCTTACCTTTTTGGTTAATGTATAAACTAACTGGTACAGCAAAGGGCTACAGTCGACTCTGAGTGTGTAGTTACCTGTGTAAAAGATGGAAAGATCAAGATTAAAAGGACACGAACAAAAAGGTGCAGTTAATCACAAATAGCAGCCCACAATTGTTCCAATGGAATGCTTATCTTTGCAAGTGCAGCAAAACTTTTGTTTTAATTGTTACAATGTCAGATATTGGTGTCATTATATGAGCATTTAAGTTATTTTATTGTAGTTTTTTTTAAAAGAAACACTTCAAAGAACACTATAGACCTTCGCTGAATGACATCACACAGGCTTGATCAACAAGCATCATGAAATTGAATGCTGGTGATCAGTCAATACTCTTCACAAATTTTTCTTCAATTAGTTCTGTAAAGAGAGCTCCATAATTAAGATATTATCAAGATTGACAAAGGCCAACTTCAGATATGGATTTATTTATAAGGCATTCAACAAGCTGTCATCCTCCTTAATTAGTAACTCCTTGCTGCCCAGTGAAAACACACCTCACTGGCAAATGCATGAGATGTAGTGAGTTGCACCTAACATCAAGAACCAGACTGCTCAAGAAATTCTGCCACAAATCTTACCATCTTCCACGTTGTTCCAGCCCCTAAAAGATTCCATCCAATATCTCTGGCACAAAATAAATGTATCTTGTGAAGTTTCAACACAGATATTCGAAGCAGAATCTTTGGATTGGTATAGTTTCAGGAATGGAGGGAGGAGAGTTCACTGGTTGCTTGAGTCTGCTCCACTATTCAGTGGAACCATAGAATCATAGAAACATAGAACCATGTTCTTTTATGGAAATGTCATTCTTGGAATTTAGGTAGAACTTGTCTAAGACAATGAACCTATCCATGGTATGGAACAAGTCATTCTCATTTATTTCACTTCACTGTATTGCATCAATGTAGGGTTAATAGGTCAAGGCAGACATCTGCTCAATGATGTCTGCTTCAAAACTTCATGACAACTGCTTTGTCAAAAACAAGGTTCTGTTAAAAATCTGGTCGATCTATGTCTTTGTTTTCCCAACACTAAGGAAAACAAACTTTATTAGATTCGTCATGTTTACAACATTGGGGGAAGCCATTTGGCCCATAGTGTCCACGCCACTTAGTAAAAATTTGATGACATTACTTCAATCTTCTGACTCTTGGCCCATAACCCGATAAGCTATGACAACACAACTGACTATCTAAACACTGCTTAAATCTTGAGAGTTTCTAACTCAATCATCCTTTCAGGCAGTGAGTTTGAGATTCCCACCATCCTCTAAGTGGTGTACTCAACTCTTCTCTTATGTCCTGTCTTGCTTTTTGGTTATTGATCCCCCTACTAGTGGGGAAAAAGAGCCTTGCTATCCACACAATTTACAGAACATTACAGTGCAGTACAGGCCCTTTGGCCCTCGATGTTGCGCCAACCTGCAAAATTAATCTGTTGCCCATCTAACCTACACCATTCTGTTATTATCCATACGTATGTCCAATGCCCATTTAAGTGCCCTTCATGTCAGCAAGTCTACTATTGTTGCAGGCAGGCCGTTCCACGTCCCGAATATTCTGAATAAAGAAACTATCTGTCCTAAATCTATTGCCCCTCAATTTAAAGCCAAGTCCCCTCTGTTTAGCCTTCACCATCTGAGAAAAAAAGGCTTCATTGTTCACCTACCTAACCCTCTGATTATCTTCTACATCTCAATTAAGTCACCTCTCAACCTTCTTATCTCCAATGAAAACAGCCTTCATTCCCTCAGCTTTTTCTCATAAGACTTTCCTTCCATACCAGGCAACATCCTAGTAAATCTCCTCTGAACCCTTTTCAAAGCTTCCACATCCTCCCTATAATGCGGTGACCAGAACTGCATGCAATACTCCAGGTGCGGCCTTATCAGTGTCTTGTACAGCTGAAGCATGGCCGAGTGGCTCTGAAACTTAATTCCCCTTAACAATAAAAGCCAACACACAACATGCCTTCTTAACACCCTATAAAACTGGCAACTTTCAGGGATTTATGCACGTGGACACAGATCTTCTGTTCATCTACACTGCCAAGAATTTTATCATTAGTCCAGTACTCTACATTCCTGTTACTACTTCCTAAGTGAACTACCTCATACTTTTCTGCATTAAACTCCATTTGCCACTTCTCAGCCCAGCTCTGCACCTTATTTATGTCCCGCTGTAACCCACAACATCATTCAGCACTATCCATGACTCTGCCTACCTTAGTGTCATCTGAAAATTTACTAACCCATCCTTCTACGCCCGTCTCCAGGTCATTTATGAAAATGACAAACAGCAGTGGCCCCAAAACAGATCCTTGTGGCACACCACTAGTAACTGAGCTCCAGGATGAGTATTTCCAATCAAGCACCATCCTCTGGCTTCTTAAAACTAGCCAATTTCTGATCCAAACCGTTAAATCACCCTCAATCCCATGCCTCCATATTTTGTGCAATAGCCTACCATGAGGAACCTTATCAAACACTTCACTAAAATCCATATACACCACATCAACTGCTTTATCCTCATCCGCCTGTATATTCACCTTCTCAAAGAACTCAATAAGGTTAGTGAGACACGACCTACACTTCACAAAACCATGGTTAACTATCCTGAATCAAATTATTCCTTTCCAGATGATTAGAAATCCTAGCCCTTATAACCCTTTCCAACACCTTACCTACAACCAAAGTATAGCTCACTGGCCTATAATTACCAGGGTTATTCCCACTCCCCTCCTTAAACAAAGGAACATTTGCTGTTCTCCAGTCTTCTGGCACTACTCCAGTTGACAATGATAAAGTTTGAAGCCAAAGGCTTTGCAATCTCCTCCCTGGCTTTCCAGAGAATCAAAGATAAATCCTGTCGGCCTCAGGATCTTATCTATTTTCAGATTTTCCAAAATTGCTAAAACTTTCTCTTTGTTAACCTCAATCCCTTCTAATCATGTAGCCTGCATCTGTTCTCACTAACATTGCTCTTTTCCAATATGAATACTGGTGTAAAGTATTCTTAAAGCACTTCCCCATGTCCTCAGATTTCACACACAACTTTGCACTACTATCTTGTCCCTACTAATCTTATAGCATTTAAGGGAAATTAGCATATGAAGAGAGTGGTTTGTTTAGGACTATATTTATGAGAATTTAGAAAAATGAGGGGGCATCTCATAGCAATCAATAAAATTCTAATATGATGATTGTAAATGCAGGACGTTGCTCCTGATTAGGAAGTCCACAGTCTAAGGTTACAGAGTAGACCATTTAGGATTGAGATGAGGAACAATGTCTTCACCCAGAAAGTGACAAGCCGAGGAACAAAAAGCAGTTGAGGTCCAACGATTTTTTTTCTGGGAGGAGATAAATACAGTTCTTAGGGCTAAATGGAACAAAGGGTATGGGGCAGAAGTGGAAACAAAGTAGTGAATTGTATGATCAGTTATGTTCATAGCATATAGTGCAGCAGGCTTGAAGGGTTAAATGGTCCTGCTCCTATTTTCTCTGCTTCTCTATATCACTTTAGGTCCCCTCTCAACTTTCACTGCTCCAAGGAAAAGAACCCTAGCCTGCCCAGTCAAGACAGCTCCTTGCAAATCTCCTCTGCAACCTCGAGAAAACACATCCTTCCTATGTTGATGTGATCACAACTGCATGCTGTACTCCAGCTGTGGTCCCAAATAGTTTTTCTGCAGTTCCAGTTTAAAATCTCTGCTCTTGCATTCTAAGCCTCAGCCAATAAAGGAAAGTAACCTATTGCCTTCTTAACGATCTTATCTACTCATCCTGCTGCCTTCAGGACCTGTGGATATGTACACCAAGGTCCCTTTGATCTTCAGTACTTTCAAGGATGCTACCATTCAATGTGATCCTTTTCCTTGTTAGCACTGCTAGTCGCATTAACTTACACTCTTTCATTTGCCATTGCTCTGCCCAGCTGACTAGTCCACTGATATTCTCCTGAGGTTTATGGCTAAGTTCTCCCTATTGTGCCAAGTTTTCTGACATCTGCAAGCTTCTTTTGATCATACCTCCTATACTTAAGTCCAAATCATTAATGTACATCACAAACAACAAGGGCCTGAACACAGAACCCAGCAGAATCTCATTGGAACCAAACTTCTACTCACCAAAACCTGTCTGTCTCTATCATCACCCTCTGCCTTCTGTCTCTTTCAGTTTTGAATCCCATGTGCCATTTTAACTTGTATCCCATGAATTGTTACTTTCTTGCCAGTCTGCCTTGATGGACGTTATCAACAGTCTTGTAGTCCATGCAGACTACATTATATGTAGAATCCTCATCAACACTCCTGGTTACCGCCTCTAAAAGGGTAATCAAAAAAACTACAATCAAGTCCTTAACAAATTTATACTGACTTTCATGGATAAATCAATATCTCTCCAAGAGCAGATATATCTTATCCTTCAAAATTCTTTCTAGTTTATAGAGATCTGTTTCATGATCAAACTTTAAAAATAGAAAGCACAGGGATTAAGTTAGCCTGGAGGCAGTGTTTTTAGAGCAGTAGGATAGGGCTATTTTCTGGGTCTCTAGATTGCACCTTTGTGAATTCTTCACCTTCTCAGCTCATTATCACCATCTGCAGCAAGTGCAGCATACCACAGTCATATGTCTGAACAAAACTAGGCAAGGTTTACCACTACTGACTACAAGGTGCAAACTAGAATCCCACAAAATGCAAGGCTGCCAGAAGTTACAACACGAGTGAGAGAGTCCAGAAAATAGAGGAAGCAAGAAGTGAGTTTAATGAGGTTAAATGAAATGTATTTGAACACAAGGAACCTGAGGGATAAGACAAATGTGCTGAGGGGAAACAAATATAGAAATGGCTAGAGAAACTCAATAGGTCTGGCAACATCTGTGGAAAAAAAGATTTAACATTTCAAGTCCAATGATCCTTCAGAACAGGCACAAAGGACACAGAATGGTATATGGGATTATGCTATCATAGCAATATCAAGCCTTGACTGAAAGATTGTGAGGATTGGCAACTCAGTTTTCCTGGTCATCGAGTATTAATCTAAAATAGAGAAAGAGGAAGAGGTTTGCAATATTGATCACGGATCATCAAATGTGACCCTACACATAGAAGCAAAAACCAGGGAAGAGGCAACCTTGTTTTTGGGTATGTACTGTGGACTCCCAAACAATAGGAGAGATAGAGGATTAAATATGTAATCACATTTTAGAGAAATATAAGAAGAAATTGATAGAATCAACAATGGACTTTAAATACCAAATATTAACAGGGATGTTTTTAGTGTGCAAGTTATGGAGGGAGCAAAACTCTTAAATAGCAACAAGGGTTTTTTTTCTGGCCAATACTTAGCCTAAAAAGGCAGATGAAAGAAAACAGTCAAGGAATTTTTTGGAGACAGTGACCAAAACTCAGATTATGAATAGCTATGGAAAAAGATAAAGATGAGTCACAAGTTCTAAAGTGGGGAACAGCTAATTTTACTCCAGTCAGGCGTGCCTTGGTTCGAGTGGACTAGGAGCAGCCACTTACAGATAACTGTGTCAGTACAATGGGAGACAGTCAAGGAGGAAATAGCAAGAAAAATACATTCCTGTAAATACAATAAGTGCGACAAAGATTGGAGAACCCTGGATGTCAAGGGTCATGAAGATTAGGACTAAATAAAAAGAGCAGTTTATGGCAAATTCTGGGCTTTTAATATGACATAGTCTCTAGAAGAGTATAAAAAGTACAGGGTGGAACTTCAAAAGGAATTTAGAAAAGCTGAGAGAGTGCATGAGAAAACATTGGTGGGTAAAATAAAGGACAACACAAAGGTGTTCTTTAAATATATAAAGAGCAAAGGAATAGCTCAGGAAAGAGTAGACCCTATTAGGAACCATAAAGTTAATGTGTGCAGATACAGAAGATGTGACACAGTCCTCAGGAACGACCTTGTACCAGTTTTCACAATGGAACAGGATGATGCAAGTCTAGACATCAGGGTGGAGAACTGTAAAGTATAGAATAAATTAACATAACATTTCATTTCTTTAAAGGCCCCCCTGAGCAGTCAGTGTAAAGAGACATAATCTCCTTTTTGATTAATACACTATTGTAACCAATTTCTGTCTATAGCTTTTGACTCAATCACGCTCAAGTCACCACCTTTTAATCACCTGGAAACAGAACAATATCATTTCTGCTGTTAGGTTTCACAAAATAGAATCAGATCACATATGCTTCTTAATTTCTCTCTGCAGTAGGTTCTGACAAGATAATAAAAGTCGATTCTTCATAACTTTCTGAGCGAAATGAATTCCAGCCAGTGCACATTTCACAAGAGGTCAAATTCTATAAATAAGGCTGGCATTACACACCTATCAAAGGCTCTAAAAATACTAAGGTTGCAATTTTGATTTTGTTCCTGATAACAATTACTGCAAATTTCTTAGCATTGAATGGAAACTATTACAAATCAGTTATGGTTCAAAGCTAAATTGTAGGTCAGATGATTTACATAATGTTTGATGCAATCAAAAATACAGTCATTGAGTTCAAGACTAAGTGGTTGACATACCATGACAGATCTCCTGCAACAGCAGCTACAAGTAGTGATAGTTCAGGGCTGACATGCACAAGCATCGTGTTTTGTTTTTTCCATTTTAATGGGACAACATTGCAATAAAAATAACATGAAGCAGTTAATTGCTCAGATATGGTTTTGAGATGGTAGTCCATCTTTTGAATGGTACATTCTGCTTTCTTGCAGGGATTTCCAAGGCACGAGGGTTCTAGCACAATGACCAAACTTTTGATTCATGAGGTTGGAAGTTTGCTCACTGAGCTGGTAGATTTGTTCTCAAACGTTCCGTCACCATGCTAGGTAACATCATCAGTGAGCCTCCGATGAAGTGCTGGTGTTCTGTCCCACTTGCTATTCATGTGCCTTGGTCTGTTGTGGTGAGTGATATCACTTCGGGTTCTTTTTCTGAGAGGTTGGTATATTGGGTCCAAATCAATATGTTTGTAAATGGAGTCTAGGAATTCCCGTGCATGTCTTTGTTTAGCCTATCCCAGGATGAATGTATCGACCCAGTCAAACTGGTTTCCCTTTTTGTCTGTGTGAATGGATACTAGTGATAGTTGGTCATGTCTTTTGGTGGCTAGTTGGTGCTCATGTATCCTGGTGGTTCATGGTTAGAATTTCAGATATTATTATTGATAAACCATTAACAAGTGTGGTATACGATTCACTGATGGATACACAAAATAACTGTGTATGCAGAGACGCACACTTTACAAATTGATTTCATAGGTGAAAAATTGACAAAGAAATCTGATACAGTTGTCTTATTTACCTTCGATGGCTGAATCTGCATTGATGTATGCCACTCCCCGTTCCTGTAGTAGTTTTGCATTGTCCTTAATGTAAAAATATCAAAACATTATTGAAACCAGCAATAATTTATGCATTCCTTTATCCGATGTCCCTATACGTATGTATGTGTTACCTCATTCATTGGTAAGTTCAAAGTTAGTGCTTCATATTACGAGCTACTACACTTCAAAGGTACTCGATTGATTGTAAAGTATTTTTAGATGCAAGAGGTAGTAAATGCTGCATGTGAGTTTCCTACTTAAATGGTAATAAATTCAGAAGAATTCAAGAAACAATTCCTGATATGAATAATTTCCTGAAGATAAAATGGGAGATAGAAGCTTTCTAGCTATAGCTAAGTAGGCAGTCTACCTCGATTTTGACTAAATTTACCTTCTTTCTGGAAATTATCAGAACATAGCAATTTATTTTAACATTTAATCCAAGTTTCTTTACAAACTATTTTTAACCTATTTCCCTATTTCACTGTAAATTTTTGTATTTGTTAGAAGAACAGCAAATTTGAATTCTACATTTAGTTTTAAGGGGAGAAGAGTGGAGCTACAACTAGTATTTTAAACTTAAATAAAGGGATGAAAGCTGAGCTAACTGGAGTGGACAGTGATACCTTACTAGGGGATAATGTGATGATCCCAGCTGATAGTAATATGAAATACGCAACATCCCAGAGAGAGACCTGGCTTGGAAGATTATAAATTTTATTTTTGTGATTTGTTAACTGTGGTGATCAGTCACTGAAAATATTCACAAGAGGCAGCCAATGTACTTTTAATAAAAAGAACATAAAAGTTTATTACATATACAAAAGAGAAAGGAACCTTGGGCCAAATTTTCTAAGGAATGGCAATCTCAGGCAGATAACTATTTTGTTTCAAAGTAGTTTAAAATCCAACACAGATATAACATTGCTGAGATGAAAAGTTACAAACGAAATAATTTAAAAGGGTGAAATTACAGTAGAAGTTGGAGTTTTAAGAGAATTGTGCATATTGCTTCTCATTGTTTAGAGATTGAAATTTAGACATAATGGACCTATTCTTTGTTGTAGAATTTCTAACAACTTACCTCTGCCCACTCTGTGGAGCCCAATAATCCAAATTCTTCTGCGTCCCAGCTGGCAAATATTATGGTTCTTCTGGGCTTCCAGCCTACATAGAATCAAATAATAGCAATGCAAAATGTTCGCCTTTAAAAGGCATATTTTTTGCTCATCAACTCTCACTTACCAGCAGTTGTAATAACAAACTGGTTTTAGTATTAAGCCCTAAAGATAGACAGTAATAACATGCTACATAAGGTAAACATCTAAGCATTGCTTTGTTCACAACAAAGGTGAACATTTATACAATAATAAAGGAAAATACTGTGGATGCTGGAAATCTGAAGCAAACACAGAATGCTGGAGAAATTCAGGTTAAGAAGGAAACACACAGACAGGTTGCACAATCAAATTTGTACAGTCGATTGTGCTTTGGGAATTTCACTTTCAAGGCCAGCATTTGTTATCTACCTCCAATTACCTTTGAGATGGTGGTGACAATCCACTTAAACTATTCTAGTCCAGAAGGTAGAGGGAAACTTTCAGTGCTGTTGGAGAGGAAGTTCTAGGATTTAGACCTATTGATAGTGAACAAATGATATAATTCTCAATCACGATGACGTGTGGCTTGGAGGGGAACTCGAAGGGGTGATGTTCCCATTCATCTGTTGTCCTTCTCCTCCAGGTGGTAGGATTTGAATACATTTGAGATGGATTTGAAGGAGGTGTGGTGAGATGTGGAAATCTTGTAGACAGAATACACTTTGGCACCAGTGACTGTTTAAGACGGTGGCTGGAGTGCTGATCGCATCATCTCTATGTAAAAACCGCTTCTTTTTAGTTTTCTTTATGCTTGATTGTCGACCAATATGGGAAAAGGTCTGTCTTCAGCCAAGGACTGAGGAAAGAATTGCTGTACTTTTAAAATCAGGTCATTGAATTCATTGGGGGTTGTGTTTATTATCCAATTACGTTGCAAGTGGTAGGAGAGTGGAGATAAAATGCCATAGCACTGGAGTGTGTGTATGTGTCTGTCTGCTTGTCTGTGTTTGTGCATGCCTGTCTATGTGTGCAGAGTGAGGTTCAGTCAAGAACAGATTATTGGTTGGTGGAATTGCAACTTGTTGTGGATGCCAGAAGTCATCAATCTAACAACAGTTCTGTTTTCTAGGCAGCTGGACAGCTGGTGTGTGAGAATTATGTAGAGGCAAAAAATCTTCAGACTTGAAAGAAGCAGGGTCTGTCTGTTTCTCTATAGCAAAGTAATTCGTGCCTGGAGCAGTCAGTGATTCCTCCCACATTTATTAAAAGCTGTTGCCTTTCATCAGTAACTGTGACACTGAACGATTAATGTCTATACCCCTTGTGTCTTCAGCAAAGAACAGAAAGAAATCTGGAAGGAAGGAGACCAGAGACCTGAAGATTTTGAGAAGATAAGGAAACCCCTCATCAAAGCCTATGGACTGGTGCTGCTGAACTGTGGTTCCCAGTAAAATTTTCCTCTACTCATACATATTTTATTTGTACATCTGTTTGTATGCAGGGATTTTAAAGGAGGGTTAAAGTTATATGTTGATGATTCATAATTTTGTTTACTGATGACTAGAACTTATTTCTAATGAACAGTAGTTTGTCTTTGGATCAGCCATGATCCGATTGAATGGTGGAGCAAGCTTGAGGGGGTGAACAGCCTATTTCTTATGGTCTTACAATATAAAGTATAGGAACATGATCGATATTTTCTAGTAACCTGATTCTATCGGACAAGAAAATTGTGGATTTTGCATACTTGGATTAAATAATTTACTTCTGTGGAAATCTGAGTATTTAATCATGTTAATCTGAGTAACATGAACAACTGAGTTGGTGAATATGGCTCATTATTAAACAGCGACCCTAGTTGTAAAATTAGTAGTGCACCCCTTAGAATAACCAGGAATAGTCTCAACCATGATTGTTTTCATGTTACTTGCAGAGGTTAGGCTCGTTTAAATTGTCAATTGGATATTGTAACAGAAGTCTGCTTGTGCATGTGGAACTGTACTTCAGGAAAGGTTGGTAAGTTTCAAGAGTAGAAAAAATTCAGTAGACAAAAGGCCAGTTTCAGTAGTAATGAGAATGTAATCAGGTTGGCTTTGAGTTCAGAGTACTGTTTGTTAGACAGAAAATGCATGATTGCGATACTTGCTGTTAATTGGGAGACACTGCTGTATTAAATGTGACAACTTAAATTGAAATAGAAAGTAAATCAAAGAAAAATGGTAAAAGCCAGACAAATAATCAGAGTCAAATAGAAAAAAAATCTTATATAGCCAAATTAATGGAAGACAACTTGAGGCTACACAGTACAGTCAATAGTTGATCATGCAGATAACTAACCAATTCAAATCCAGAAGATGGTGGTCATCTAAGATTGAGCAATTGATTAATTGCAATTTAATTTAAACTTTTCAGTTCAAAATACTAAATACAGATATTGCATTGTGTGAGATTCAATCAATTGTATTTCTCAGTCTCTGAAATTAAGAAAGAGTTAAATTCATCTACATAGCAAAATGGTGCCATTGTTTGTAGTACACTCAGACTTTTACCTTCCTCCATAAGCTTTGTAAAACTTCTCACGGCCTCATGTACAACAACTGCTCCAGACATTGGATCAATACCACCAAATCCCCAGGCATCTCGATGCCCTCCAAGAATGACATACCGATCTGTAACAGTAAAGAAACACAGAAACCATTCTTTTCTCTTTATGTACAACAGAATCTTCACCAATACCAGTAGGCAATCCCACTTTTTTTTATTGAATAGAAGGCTAGTGATCTGTTATGAAACCATAAGGTATCCATATGTTAACGTTAAAAAGTGGAAACAATACTTTTCAGCTTTTGTGTTCAATAGCATGCACTTCCGGTTCAAATGGTAAATAAAGTTCTCTACATTTGATACAATCTCAGAACTCCTCTACTGTATAATTTGCTACAAATTATTTAATAAATCATTGCTGATATTGTACGCAATGTTTTGCAAGACGAATAAATCTCAGCAATACAAAAATATGCAATCTTTTGAAATATAAAATTGAAATAAATAAAAATAATTTTAAATCCAGAAATACTCTCACCTGGTTCCAGTGCTCCTCGAATTTTGCCAATCACGTTGTAAATTCGTCTAACCTCATTTCTCGTGTAAACATTCATTCTGACTTTGCTAAAATTTAAAATAAATCTTTTAGTGTTCCAGTGAAAGAAGTCATTCAAGTACTAAAGTTAATATTCACTTAATCCCATTTTATACTTTTGCCACTGGAAAGTTCAGCCTGTGGGGAAACACAGGTTAACAAGAACAGGAGTGAGGGTTTAAAAAGGATTTGAATAAATTACGGTAAGAATGTTTCAGATAATTTGAACTGTTGGAGGTTGAGATATGAAAGTTCAGTCTAAGCAGCTTTGAATAGTTGAGTCTGGATGTGACAAAAAGCATGGATGAAGATTTAGCTACAGATGAACTTAAAGTTTGGAAGGGTGCTGGAGGTGGATGGTCTTTGTGATGGACAGGGAATGAATTTCGACGATGGCTAAACTGTTTATGTTTGAATTCCACTTCGATTCCCCTGCCTAGGATCTCTATTTTCGAAACATTCCATTGAGTATAGGAGTTGGGATGTCATGTTAGGGCTGTACAGGACATTGGTGACTGTACATTACTGCATTCAGTCTTGGTGTCCCTGCTATGTTATTTAATTTGAAAGGGGTCAGGAAGGATTTATAAGGATGTCGCCAGATTGGAAAGTTTAAACTGCAGGGAGGGGCTGAATAAGCTGGGATTTTTTTTCCCCTGGATCATTGGAAGCTAAGGGATAACCTTGTGCAAATTTATAAAATCATGAGGGACGTAGATAGAGTGAATAGACAAGATTCCTCCCCCAAGTGAGGGTGTCCAAAACTAGAGGGCATAGGGTTTAAAGTGAGAGGGAAAACGTTTAAAAGGGACCTGAGGGGCAACACTATTTCACTCAGAGGATAGTGCATGTATGGAATGAGCTGCCAGAGGAAGTTGTGGAGGTGGGTACAATTACACATTTAAAAGGCACCTGAATGAATACATGATTAGGAAGGGTTTACAGGGATATGGGCCAAATGTTAGCAAATGAGACTAGATCAGTTTAGAAATCTGGTCAGTGCAGATGAGTTGGACTGAAGGATCTGTTTCCGTGTTGTATAACTCCATGACTCTAGACTCCGCCTCCACTGCCTTCTGAGGCTGAGAGATTCAAAGTCACAACAACCCTTTGAGAGGAATAAAAATCTCCTAATCTTTGTCCTGGAAGACCAACATCCAATTTCAAAACAGTGTTCCTTAGTTCTGGACTCCCCCAAAAAAGGAAACAGCCTTTCCACATTTTTCTCATCAAGACCTTTCAGGATATTTCTAGTCTTCTATCAAACTTCCCACAACCTTCTCTATTCCACTGGAAACAAGCCCAGCCTATCCAACCTATCCTCATAAGAGATATTTAGGTATTATTGCAAGCACCAATCTAATAAACCATCTCCAATGCCTTTATATCCTTCATTAAACATATTCACTTAAAATGGAGATATAATCTCACAAAAAATGCACTACATAACTTAAGTATAACATACTGACTTACTGTGTGCAATTCTTCTCATAACAAAGGATAGCATTCCATTGGTTTTCTTGGTTGTGAATTGTACTTGCATTCTAACTTTTGAGACACGTGACAAAATACTTAGATCCTCTTTGCCTTGGAATTCTGCAGTCGGTTTCCATTTAAGGAAAAGTCTGTTTTTATATCCTTCCTGCCAAAGTAAACAATTTCGTATTCTCCCACATAAACTCCATCTGCCAGATTTCTGCCCATTCTACATGCATTTACAACTTCCTGATGTCTGCTTCACAATAGCCAGCAAATATTCATTTCCTTCATCTCTTCAGCTAAGTTACTGACATAAATGATAAAATGTTGAGGTCCCAGAATAAAGCCCTGTGAGATTCTACTGATCACATCCTTGCAATCAGATCAATTTATGCATGTTCTTTGTTTTTTGACAGCCAGACAACCTTCTATCCATAATCTATACCCCCACACCAGCTTTTATTTTCACAACAGCCTTTATCATGGCACCTTACCAAATGCCCTTTAGAAATCCAAGAACATGTATACCTTGCCAACAGGTTCCTCTTTATTCAGAGAGTATGTTACTTCTTCAATAACTCCAATGAGCTGATTAAACATGATTTCTAAATGACAAAACTATGCTTACTTTTCCTAATAACTTGAGTGTTTCTACGTATGCAGTTCTAATCTCTTTCATAATGATTCTTACACCTTCGCAAGACATGAGGTGGATTTGCCGGTGTCGGTTTGAGATGGACAAAGTCAGACGTCACACAACACCAGGTTTATTTGAAATCACAAGCCTTTTGAGCATTGCTCCTTCATCAAGTGAAGTCACTTCATCTGATGAAGGAGCAGCGCTCCAAACCTGTTGAACTATAACCTGGTGCCGTGTGACTTCTGACTTACCGAAGACATATATCAAGTTAACTGGTCTATAGTTCCCTGTTTTCTGCCTCCCTCCATTTTGAACATAGAAATTAAATTTTCTACTTTCTAGTTCAACAAAACTTTTCCTGAATCAGAGAATTGCAGAAAATTGAAACCAACTGATCCACTACCTGCATCATTCACACCCATAAACTGCTCAGCTTGACCAGGAGTATTCAGATAGTCATCAGGCTAATGACATCGAGCATCCACAATTGGTCACAACAATCCAAACCAATCAGCTTTTGTTTGCTAGTCAAATCTCAATTTGTGTCCACACCCAGAGCTTTGCTATCTCCTTTTGCAAAGCAACAATGACGACCTCCTACATAAAAGCACAATTTCTTCCTCAGTTTCTTTTTGTAAAACAGCCCTTTTCTCAGTTCAGTCCACAATCAAAAATAAAGTTAAATAAAAAGATATAGTCTTTACAGCCTCAAAAGTGGAGTTGTACATAATTGTCAACAATCTCAATAACCTGATATTTCACCTGACATCAGTAAACAATTTTTATAATCCTGAACAACCCTGATCCATTAACTGTGGTGATGTTGGAAAGCAAAAACATCAATTGATGCTCAAGGCCAGTGATCTCTGCCTGCATGATGGTAAATCTTCCTCTTTTTCTGTTGATAAGTTTTGTCCACTTTCCTGATTCGTGCCTAGAAAATGCTAGAAATCATCCAAGTGCTTTTGAAAGCCTCATACTGTGCGGGTAGTGTCTTGGCAATTCCACTTTGTGCATGGAAAATGATACCTTGCCTTCAATTGGTCCAGCTACAACACCAACTATGTTTTATACACAAAATGCAAGACAAATTCAGCCCACCCAATTACTGCCCTACCTTGATCATCAGAAAAGTGATGGAAGTGGTCATCAACAATGCTATCAAGCAGCACTTGTTCAGTAATGTACAAAAGCAGTTAATAAGCCGAAAAGTGAATAAGTCCCCTAAACCTGAAGGGACGCATCCTAGGATATTTTGCATCAGTATTTACTGTGGAAAAGGATATGGAAGATGTAGACTGTAGGGAAATAGATGGTGACAACTTGCAAAATGTCCAGATTACACAAGAGGAAGTGCTGGATGTCTTGAAACAGTTAAAAGTGGATAAATCCCCAGGACCTGATCAAGTGTACCTGAGAACACTGTGGTAAACTAGAGAAGCAGTTGCTGGGCCTCTTGCTGAGATATTTGTATCATCGGTAGTCACAGATAAGGTGCTGGAAGACTGGATGTTGGCAAACGTGGTGCCACTGTTTAAGAAGGGCGGTAAAGACAAGCCAGGGAACAATAGACCAGTGAGCCTGACCTCCGTGGTAGGCAAGTTGTTGGAGGGAATCCTGAGGAACAGGATGTACATGTATTTGGAAAGGTAAGGACTGATTAGGGATAGTTAACATAGCTTTGTGCGTGGGAAATTATGTCTCTCAAACTTGATTGAGTTTTTTGAAGAAGTAACAAAGAAGATTGATGAGGTCAGAGAAGTAGATGTGATCCATATGGACTTCAGTAAGGCATTCGACAAGTTCCCCATGGGAGACTGATTAGCAAGATTAGATCTCATGGAATTACAGGGAGAACTAGCCATTTGGATACAGAACTGGCTTAAAGGTAGAAGACAGAGGGTGGTGGTGGAGGGTTGTTTTTCAGGCTGGAGGCCTGTGACCAGTATCAGTGCTGGGTCCTCAGCTTTTTGTCATTTACATAAATGATTTGGATGTGAGCAAAAGAGGTACAGTTAGTAAGTTTGCAGATGACACCAAAATTGGAGGTGTAGTGGACAGCGAAGAGGGTTACCTCAGATTACAACAGGATCTGGACCAGATGGGCCAATGGGCTGAGAAGTGGCAGATGGAGTTTAATTCAGATAAATGCGAGGTGCTGCATTTTGGGAAAGCAAATCTTAGCAGGACATTAACACTTAATGGTAAGGTTCTAGGGAGTGTTGCTAAACAAAGAGACCTTGGAGTGCAGGCTCATAGCTTCTTGAAAGTGGAGTCGCAGGTAGACAGGATAGTGAAGAAGGCGTTTGGTATGCTTTCCTTTATTAGTCAGAGTATTGAGTACAGGAGTTGGAAGTTCATGTTGCGGCTGTACAGGACATTGGTTAGGCCACTGTTGGAATATTGCATGCAATTCTGGTCTCCTTCCTATCGGAATGATGTTGTGAAACTTGAAAGGGTTCAGAAAAGATTTATAAGGATGTTGCCAGGGTTGTAGGATCTGAGCCATAGGGAGAGGCTGAACAGGCTGGGCCTGTTTTCCCTGGAACGTTGGAGACTGAGGGGTGACGTTATAGAGGTTTACAAAATTATGAGGGGAATAGATAAGATAAATAGACAAAGTCTTTTCCCTGGGGTCGGGGAGTCCAGAACTAGAGGGCATAGGTTTAGGGTGAGAGGGGAAAGATCTAAAAGATACCTAAGGGCAACTTTTTCACGCAGAGGGTGATACGTGTATGGAATGAGCTGCCAGAGGATGTGGTGGAGGCTGGTACAATTGCAACATTTAAGAGGCATTTGGATGGGTATATGAATATGAAGGGTTTGGAGGGATATGGGCCGGGCGCTGGCAGGTGGGACTAGATTGGGTTAGGATATCTGGTCAGCATGGACGGGTTTGACCAAAGGGTCTGTTTCCATGCTGTACATCTCTATGACTCTATATGAAAATAAAAGTAGATATAGAGAAAATAGGAGCACTGATAGTAATATACAAAGCATCCTTAAATTCTGGAAAACTGCCAATGTATGACCCTATTCAAAATGAGGAGGGAGACAAAAACCAATAACTATATACCACTTAGCTGAATATGTGTCATTGGGAAAATGTTGAGTCTATTATAAAGGATGTAATAGCAGTGCATTTAGAAATATACAATATAACAATGAGGAGTCAGCATGGCTTCATGAAGATCAAATCATGTCTGACAAACTTATTTGATTTCATTTAAGTGGTATGAAGCAAGGTAGATAAAACTGAACAAATATTTATAATACATTTAGATTCTCAAAAGGCATTCAATGACATATTGCACATAAGGCTACTTAATAAGAAATAGCCTGTTGTGTTGACAGTAGCATATTAACATGGATAGAGGAATGGCTAACAATAGGAGACAGAGAATTAGGATAGGAGGACATTTTCAGAATGACAACTTGTAACAAGGCGATTACCATTAGGATCTATACTGGGGCCACAATTATTTACATTGGGGAACATTAACGTAAGGGATTGATGATAGATAGGAATTGCAAACACTTAAGGACTGCTTGGAGAAACTCAATAATTGTTCATTTCTGTTTGGAAAAAAATTAAAATGAAAAGGTGACTATAACTCATGAGGGGAATTAGGAAGGGCATTTGATCCAAGAAAGGGGCATATGTATTAACTAAAAAAAGCAGAAGACTTGGGCCAGCACCTATTGCCTCAGGTGCCCTTGAAAAGACGTTTTTGAACCATACAGTAAATTTGGTGTAGATACACCTCTAGTGCTCCTTAAAGGATTTGCAGCATTTTTACTCCGTGACACTGAAGAATGGCAAAATCAGTAAAGTGAATGCCTTAGAGAGGAATGTGAAGGTAATGATGTTCTTAACTACTCACTGCTCTCATTGTTCTCATGGGCACTGGTTGAGAGTTTGGGAGGTGCTGTCTAATGAGCCTTGGTGAATTTCTGCCATGCATCTTGTAGATTACATACACCACTGCTACTAAGAATTAGTGTGAAGGGATTGAATATTTGTAGGTGTGATGTCAATCCACACAGCTATGTCAAGTTTCTTGAGCATTGTTGGAGTTTGACTTATCCTTGTCAATGGTGACTTTTGGCGAGTTTCTCTCTGCAGGATTCTTAGTCTCTGACCGACTCTCACAGCCTCTGTATTTATACAGATAGTCCAGTTCAGTTTCTGGTCAAAAGTAATGCTCAGAACATTCAGCAATGATAATGCCATTGAATGGTGAGGGGTGAGGCTAGATTCTCTCTTGCTAGAGGTGGTCACTGCCTGTCATTTATATGGTATGAATGCGATTTGCCATTCGTGAGCCCAAACCTGGATGTTGTCCAGGTGTTGCTGCATTTGGACATGGACTGCTTCAGTATCACAATGAATGGTACTGCACATGCAATCACTGGCAAATTTCTACACTTCAGATCTCATGATGAAGGGAAGGTCATTGATAAAGCATTTAGAGATGACTGGTCGAGGATACTACTCTGAGTAACTCCTGCAGAAATGACTTAAAGCTGAAGAAATGGACCAATAACTATAACCAATTTTATTGTACCAGTATGACTTCAACCAGTAGAGAGTTGATTCCCGTTGTTCCACTGACTCCAGTTTTGTTGGGTTGCTTGGTACCACTCTTGGTCAAATGCAGCCTTGATGTCAAGGGCAGTCAATCTCACCTGGCCTCTGGAGGTCAGCTGTTTGGTCTCTGATTGAACCAAGGCTGTATTGAGGGCAGGAGCTGACTGGCTGTGGAAAACTGAGCATCAATGAGCAAATTATTGCTTAGCATGTGCTGCTTGATAGAATTGCTGGCGATCCCATCCATCACATTCCTGATTGAGAGAAGACTAGTGGGATGATAACTGGCTAGGTTAAGTTAGATTTGCTCTTTTTTATTGTGCAACATTCTAGATTGTCAGGAATTGCTGCCTACATAGAACATCTATCACAATGTTTCAGGTCCACTCAATGTTTTACTGGAGAAATTTGTGGAATATATATGATGTTAAATAAAGGGTTGACTACAGAGTTACTGAGTGAGAATAATGTCTCCAAATTGCAGCATGCAGATGAAGGAGAGCTGGAAACTTTGATTAAACCTTTGGATGCATTCAGGATTAACCCTTTGAAGTTGGCCAGAAATGTTGCAGATGCTCTGACTGTGACTTCATTGGGTTCAGTATGAAATCACAGAAAGGCAATCCTAAGGTGATTTTAGATAAATTAATTGATTATCTTTGGTATGGTGATACAGAGCTGGAATTAGTTATACCACCCCAAGGTTAAGTAGCTCCAGATTGATGGAATCACATAGAATTACTAAATGCTGAACTATCTGAAGGCAAACTATTAGTAGGTTATTTAAATCTTGAGGTTTGATTAGCAATAATCTCAGACGTTAATGGGGTTTTGATAAAATCCATACTTTATTAATACTGCTAATTAAACTGATAGATTCATATTCTGCATCAACCTAATGAAGTTTCTTTCAAAGAACTACAAATATTTGAGAGAAGAGCATAAAGTTCGAAAGAAGGGTGAGTAAGGACAAAGAGTGGGTGAGCGAGGAGGAAGGCAGAAAGGGTGACGACAAAGCAGAAAGAACTGTATCAAGAATGGGTAGGTGGTGAATTAAGAAAGGGGCAAGGGAAAAGAATAAATTTATATTTTCAGTCCTTCAATTACTACTTAGTTGCAGATATAAATCATAGCAATAACCAGTATTTTTATTTGGTGCTGACACATCACATTAGGTAATTACCCATTGTTGCAATTTACATCAATATTACATTCTCAGTGGTATCAGGAGTAAGTTAGTTCAGTTGGCTGGAAGTGGTTTGCAGTACATAATGACACCAGCCAAATGGATTCAAATGTCACACCAGTTGAAGTCACTGTCCTTCTGAACCTTGTCACTCACCTGAGGCATGGTGATCCTCAGATTAAATTTATCACCAGTCACCTCTCTCTATGAAAGAATGGTCCTCTGAGACTAAGGCAACTTTATCTTTGTCTAGATCTTTTATCTACTAGTTCACTACCTTCAGAAGCCTGACAGCAGTAACCATTTCTAGTAGAATATAGATACCAATTGTACTACATATTTACATTTACGATTCAAGATCACAAATTGGCTTTGGGGTGTGTTTTAAATATCTTCATATTGAGAATATCAGTATTTTTAGGATGTATACCAATCTGAGATTTGGTGTCCTCAATGCTGTGGGCACAAATGTAAATATCACAATGGACTAAATTATAAAGGGCAAGATATAATGTCATCAAATAATGCAAAATATTCAGAAACACTGCAGTCTGCTCTTTTGTTTCAGAAGCACTTACCTTGAGGAATAACTGTTCTTGAAACCAGGTCCAATGTTATATGAAATATTCATTTGTCCTTTCCATTCATCTGGGGCTGAAATTCCTCCCATGTTACTGTTGAAGACCATGAGCAATTACATTAAAAGAAAATAAGAGTGAAATTCCTTTTGCAACTACAAGACCCTAAGAACACAAGAAATAGGATCAGTAGGAGGCCATTCAGCATCTCAAGCCTGCTCTGCAACTGAATAGGATCATGGCTGATCCAACATTCCTCATGTCCACTTTTCTGCCCTTTCCCTGCAACTGTTGCTTTCCCCTATTGATCAAAAATCATCTTCGCCTTCAAATGCAATGACTCTGCATCCTTAGCTCTCTGTGGCAAGGAGTTCCAAAGAGTCAGAACCCTTTGAGAGAAGAAATTCCTCCTCCTCTTAGTCTTATATTTGAATAATCTATTGATTGAAGCAAATCCAGCGACACCATGTGGAATCACAGATTAGTGTGACACAGAGGAGGCAATTTAGTCCATTGAGTCTGTGCTGGCTCTTCAAAAGATAATTCATTTCGGTCCATTGTCCATCTATTTTTCCATATCCCTGACAGTTGTTCCCATTTAAGTGTTTATTCGGTTCCCTTTAGAAGGCTACGATGGATATGTATCCAACACACACAATTATGCAAAAAATATTTATTATCTTGTTCTTTTACTATTCTTGTTAAACTGGAGTCTTTTTATTGTTGATCCTTTAACATTGTCACTTAATATATCTCAATCCTTCTCTTTCATTTAATTATAATCCCTGTTGCCCGAAGCCATTCCAGTAAAATACTTCTGCATCCTTTCCAGAAGCTTTTGTACTCTTTGAAAAAGTGTGGTGCACTTTATCCATACAGTATGTCAGCTGGGGTTAAGCTACTGTTTTATGTAGGTTTAACAAAACTTCCTGGGTTTTTTTTAAAACTGTATGCTCTTTCATGATCAAACTCAGGATCCATATCATTTTAACTGTTTTGTTTGCCTGTTTTGCCACTATCAAAGATTTCTGCATAAACACCTCCAGGTTTCTCCGCTCATGCTCTTGATTTCAATTTGCACCTTTTAGTTTAGTGTCAATGCTGCTCCTGCCCACTTTAATCCCTGGGCTTCAATTTTTCCAACAAATCTTAAATCTGATTTTTTATTAATAATTTTCTGAAAGTACAAATACACAAAAACAACTGCATTACCTCATTTTCCCTTTCTGTTCAGCCCTTTGAGGCCACTCCATTTGTTAAACTGATCAGACTTCAACTACAGGTTTTTCTTTCTCTCCTCTTTTTTAAACAAAGTGTAATATTTGCAACACCCCAGTCCTGTGGCACCATTTCTGTATTAGCCATAGTCCACAAAAAAACTACAAGCATCTCTCTCTGTTAGACAGTGGTTTAAGACAAGTGGCTTATATGTTGAAGGCATCATTCCACATCAAGTATGGAGCAAGACAAGTAGGCAGACCTCCATCAGCTACCACAGCAGGTACAATGATTTAGCCATTTTTATTCAGTCAGATGTTATGAACATTGCTGGTTGTGTCAGCATTTATTGCCCATCCCAGAACCTTTGAGATGATGATGGTGAATTGCCTTCTTGATTTGGTATAGATATATCCAGAATGTTGATAGGGAGTGCTAAAATTTTGACCCAGCAGTACTGAAGGAATGCTAGTATATTTCCATGTTAGGATTGTGTGTGACTTGGAGGGGCATTTGCATGTGGTAGTATTCCCATTTATCTTTTGCCCTTGCTGTTATAGATGCCTGTGGGTTTGGAAGGGGCCATTGGCATTATTCTGTAGCACACCCTTGCTATCTAACCAACTGAACCAACTGGCCCCATCCTCTGTATCTAAGGGGGATTGCAACATGGTGGCCACCTCCTCTGAAGGTTCTAAATTTACTTCCCTCACTCGAATCCAACCAATCCAGCCTGGTGGTTTCACCAGTATGGTTCTGTTTGTATTTCTAGTGATTCCCTTTATCAACTGCTATATCATCCAGAATTCTAACAACATCATTGTTTACTGCAGCTTTTGTAAAGTTAATTTCCTTGTTAAACAGTGATGCAAAACAATGATAAAATACATTAGTGGTATGCTTACTGCTTCTACAGATAGATTTTGGTTTCCAGTCACCCTTTGTTTTTCTGACAATTCTTCTACTTTTAATGTGCTTGTAGACGAAGTTTGCATCTCTATTTTTGTTAACTATGAGTCTATTCTTGTACTTGTCTTTGGTTCTGTTATTTCTCTATACTTCTATATTAGGCCTTAAATTCTCTTTTGTATGTTCAAGTTGACCTTTGTCATAAAGATCTTATCTGCAGCATTCCACTCTAACATCAGCAATTTCAGGCTTTGGAAACCCTCTCTGTCATATATATGATGTGGAGGTGCTGGTGTTGGGCTGAAGGACAAAATTAAAAATCACACAACACTAGGTTATAGTCCAACAGGTTTATTCAAAATGGCAAGCTTTCAAAGCCCCCGCTCCTTTCTCAGAAAGGAACTGGGGCGCTGAAAGCCTACAGTTTCAAATAAACTTGTTGGACTATAACCCGGTGTCGTGTGATTTTTGACTTTGTCATATATATGACATTTTTCATGATTTCAAGATGTCTTAAAATGTTTCAATCGTCATAATAATCACTGTGTAAAAAATTCAATTCACAGTTTGCATTCAATAAGCCAGTGCTGGTTTGAATACAATACTCTTCAAATTTACATTTAAAATATTGTTAAAGCCAGGATTTCATGGGCTTGGAGGCAGTAAAACTGACAAAGTGCTGTGAGAAAGGAGGGGTATGAGTGATGGACACCTTCTTGTCACTATCCAGTTATGCTAGTGGCCAGGAAAGGTGGCAGATGACCTTCCCACCCAGAGACCAATTGACAATCTCGTACAAGGAGGCTGCTTTCCAGCAGGCCCCATCGGGTGCAAGTCCTGAACAGGCAGTCTTTAGCTTATGTAAGCACACCCCCACCACCACCAGATGACAATGCAACATCAACACCACCTGCCCTAAGAAACCCATAACCCCTCCCCAACCTCTGGGCATTGGCTACCACTAACAATGCCACTGCTTTGCTATTAACTCCAAGTGGTCTAGCAGCATCTGGGCAATGAGGAGGGTGTTAACCACCATCTTTAATTTAATGCCAACAAAACAGATTGGCTATAATGGGCAAAATGCAGCCATGGGTTCTGCTGCTAATAACTGTGGATTGTCCATAGCTTTGGCTGAGTGACAGACTCTTGCAATTTTCAATATATCTTTGCATCTGCAGAACCAAAGTCTTATGAATTTTTAATATTGAATATAGCAAGTTAAGAAAAACTACAGAACAAACAAATATTTTTATGTCTTTAAAGTATTCCTCAAGTTGGCAATCCTGTTGAATCCATGGATTTTGATGCAGTATCTGATCAACAGCATCACAAGTTTATGGGAAATAGTGAAGTACAATACAAAGAAACTGTGCAAGTGTTCTTTTTTCTGGAGATAAACACATTTATAAATTTAAAATAAAGAACTACAAATGATAGAGATCCAAAACAAAAATCAAAATTTGAGTGGATTTGACAGTTTCTGTGAAGAAGGGTCATATTTGTATCTTAAGTTTCAGAGGAAGACGCAAGCAAGTTCCAAATGGCATACAAGTGTGGTGATGCCATGATTACCTTATGGGGCTGGTGTTGAGCAGGACAGCATAATAATCCAAAGTCCATGAGTTGAAATGAAATTGAACTTGGTTTAAACCAAATTCCTATGCATTTACAGACAACTTACCGTAGTAATACCTCTGCATCGTTATAGCCGATTGGATGAACTGGAATTTTTGGAAGGCCAATACCTTCATCCAATCTAAATGCATATTCTAAAAACAAGAATGGAAAATGAGGTATATTACAAAAACATTTTCTCTGGTAAAATCTGGTCAATACCATGCTAATTTTGAGTAAGTTGTATGCAGTAAATATTCTTAGGAACTGGTATGAAGCATTCATGTGAAATAATATAACCAATGTTAATGTTGTACTCTGTCACTGGACTGTATCTTCTAATGCTGATCAAGACACTTCATTACCTACATATTATTAAGTTAAAAATCTTCTTAATGATCATACAATTACCATGCTGAATAGGCATCTACAAGAATGCAAGGCTGTTGAAAATTTTCAAGGGAGACTTTTTTAAAAAATGCTTTGTCTGGATATATCTTAATCTAAAACCACAGATTTTCATCATCATCAATTTTTTTGCCTTAGGATACACTTCAGAATGAGCCAATAAAATGATTAAGAAATGTTTTACCAATGTTCATTAGCATATTCAGAATAATCTTTGCACTATTTTGCTATGTATTATATGCAACACAAATTCAATGTTCCCATACAATAACTAGATTTACCACCATGTATATCATACATGTCCCGATTTCCTTTGAAAGTTACTATTCAATCCAACTCCACCACCATTTCAGGCAAAGCATTCCAACTGTTACAGAATGCCACACAACAAAAAAACTCTCTTCAGACTTCTTGACAAGTTACACCAGTGTACTCTGGTTCCCAAACAATTTCTTTCTAACTATGACAAAACAACATGATTTTGAACATCTTTATTAAATCTCACCTTAATTTTCATTGGTCCAAAGGCAGCATCTCTAGTTTCTCAAATCTAATCAATTAACTGTAACCCCTTATCCCCGTTAACATTCAACCACATTTTCTCTCCAATCTCTCCAAGACTTTGACAGCCTTCCAAAAATATGAAACCTCAAATTGAACATAATATTCAAACCAAGGGCTATCAAGTAATCTACAGAAGGATTTGCATAACTTTTTGTTTTTACACTCCATGCCTCTGTTTATAAAGCTATGGAACTTTTTTGTTTGGACTTCCTTTAAATCAAGTTGGCATGCCCTTTCAAAGAGCTGTATATGTACAACTGTAGATCTACCCCTGGTTCTTAACAGTCTTCAGAAATATTTAATCTACTGTCTTTTCTCAAAAATAGTATAAAACCTAAAAATCAGGCAGACCATCAGGCATTGAATTAGAAACAAGGTACACCTTGACTAATCAGTCCTGAAAAACCAAGTATCTAGGAACCATCTAGAAAACTGGAAAGCTGTCCCACAAACCATTTAAGCTACAGCCAAACATTGTCATACTCATTGACAGTTACGAATGATTCGATGTCCTCAACATTTTTCCTGAGTATGCTTCATTTTCACCAGCTGAACAGAGTTGGGTCTTGGGAGTCCTCAACATTAGCTTTACATGCAATGAAGTTTCATAACATCAGATCAAAGCTGGGCAATGGAACTATCACGGATTACCAATTCGCACCCTCCTTCAATTAACAAATCTGTAAACCTCCACTTTGAACACTACTTAGTAGAAGCACTGATAGTAATAAGGATCCAGGACACATCTTAGCTGGCAAACTGCAATATCCATCAACAAGAAAAGCTCAAGTGCACTGCTGACTAGGTTGGCCATATCCCAAGGGCACAAACGCCAGACTGGTCCAAGCTGGTAGTGAGAGAATGAATACATGGAGCAACCTACTTGATCTACTGCAGATACTGGAAATCTGAACTATTCCAGCACCTTTCAGTTCTGAAGAGGAGCCATTTTGGACTGTCTCTTCACAGACAATGCCAAGTCTTCTGGGTTTCTCCGGAATTCTGTGTTTTTGTTTTTAATTTAACCGTTTTTTTTTCTAATCAACCTTGTTCAAAAATATTATTGCATGCCTCTGGAGCAGGAGGAACTTGAACCCAGGTCTTTTTGGTCCATCTCTGATTTTATTATTGACCATGACCTCTCAAATTTATCTGTGATAGATAAATAGGTCCATAACAGTAATGGCAGTAGTGACCAACACCCAATGTTTGAGAAAGTGAAGTATTTTCCTCACACGGAAGACACAAAAACTTGTGCAATATGGCACCAGCACAGTTTTAAATTAGATATGTAGGTGTCAGGTAAAGAGAGATTTGGAAATCCATGCAGTAAAAGTCAAGACAAATAAAACAGCATAATGATGTTGATGAGGTAAGAAGACCATGACAAGTAGTAATAGTGATTTTTATGGTAATAATAAAGCAGGTCATAAGGTTCACGCAGGGAATAGTAGGAAAGAAATAAAATTAAGAACTTTATCTGAATGCACAGATTATCAGCAAATCATTGATAAAACTGTGACAGAAATAGAAATACATAGTGTAAATCTAATCTTTATTTCTTAGACATTACGGTTACGATGTGATGAAGGTTGGGAGGTAAACATTTAAGGATATAGGACATTTTGAAAAGGGAAGGATAGCCTTGATTTTTAATGAAGACAAAAGGTCATTAGTGAGAAAGAATCAAGGCTTAGAAGAACATAAAGCAGAGTCAGTATGGGCAGAGATTAGAAATAATGAAAGCATTTTGTAGACTCCCCCCACACCTCCAACAACAGCTATACCCTCATAATTAAACTGTTTCATAGTTTACATTAATATGTTGTTGCACAAAATGATAAAATGCATCTGATAAACAGAAACACCTGAGTAGAAACAAGTATCAACACTGGAATATGTATAGTCCAAACTACAAAGTATTTACTTAATGAAGTCAGAACTTTGAACATGTTTGAACATTGGGGACCTATTTTTCACTTCCTGATAGGAACAAGGAGTCTATAGTTAGTTCAACAAGGTGTTTATATTATTAATCTAGTTCCCAGATGATAGAAGCTAAACACACACTGATAGATAAATAAGTTTCTTAAAAGAACCAATAAATCTTATTTTTAAAATGTGCCCCCTCATTCTAGAACCCTTACCCAGGAGAAACACCTTACCTGCATTTACTGTGCCTATCCTTTTACATATTTTGTCAGTTTCAAGTAGATCATTATCATTCTTCAAAGCTCCAGAGAATACAGACCTTTTCTCCTTTCATAGGACAGTCCCACTGTCATATAACATTATTGCAAGCTCTGTTTTCTCTTAATATCTTTCTTGACTTTTGAGACCAAAATTGCACACAATACTGCATATGTGGTTTAGTCAAGACCAATACAATGGAAACAAAAATCACTAATCCTTTTCCAACAAAGGCTGACATTCCATTAACATTGCTATAGCTTGCTGCTCCTACATATTAGCCTTTAGTGACTTTGTGATAGGTCACCAAAAGTCCCTTTGTACACTTACACTTTCTAACCTCTCACCATTTATTAAATACTTGGCACATTTGTTCCTCCTACCAAAGTGGATTACCTCATGTTTTTCCAAACTATTGCCATGTTTCTGTCCATTCACCAAGCCTGTTCAAATCCTCCTAGTACCTCACATCACAATCCTGTTTCACTTAATATCATCTAAAAATTTGTAAATATTAAACTTGGTCCCCCACATCAAATCATATATACATATTGTGAACAGTTGTGGCCTATCACTAACCTTTGCTATGTCTTCTACTGGGAAAATTGATGCAATGTACCTATTCAGTTCCTAGTTAATTTCTTGGTTCACCATTATTCCTTCTCCAGCCTCAGTTTCTAGTGGTCCAAAATCCACTCTTGCCTCTCTCTTACATTTTAGATATCTTAAAAAATATCTTGCCATGTCTCATAGTTTATCTTCTACCTCGTTGTTTCTTTTGTTGTCCTCTGCAGATTTTTGGAAGGTTTCTTATACTTCTGGCTTCCCACGAACCTTCATCACTCTGTATACTTTTTCTTTTGCTCTTATGCTGTCCCTGGCTTCCCTTGTCAGCTACTGTTACCTCATCCTCCCCTTAGTATGTTTCTTCTTCTTTGAGATGAATTTCTGCTGTGCTTTCTAAATTATCTCCAGATACATCTGCATTGCTACTCTACTGTTTTCCCTGCTAGGCCTCCCTTCAAAGGAACTCTGGCCAGCCCCTCCTGTCATGTCTTTGTAATTCCCTTTAATCGATTGTAATACCTTTCCATCTGATTCCAGTTTCTCCCTCTCAAACTGCAGAATGAATTCTATCATATTACGGTCACAGCCCCTTAGGGTTTCTTTCATCTTAAGCTCACTAATCAAGTCTGCCTCATTACTTATCACCAAATCAAAATCATCTGTTCCCGACAAAGCTCTACCACAAACTGTTCCAAAGAGCCATTCCTTTTCATGTGATTTGCTACCAACCTGCATATTAAAGTCCCCCATGATTATTGTAATAATGTCTTTCTTACATGCCTTTTCTAACTCCTGATTTATTTTCTTCCTCACATCCTGGTTACTGCTAGATTTGATTTCATTCCTTATTAAGAAGGCAGTTCCATTCCCTCACCCAATCTGCCTGTCCTTTCAGTGGGATGTCTATCCTTGTATCCCTTTCCATCCACGTTTCTGTGATACCAACCACATCGTACCTGCCATTTTCAATCTGCACTACAAACTTGTTTACCTTCTGTCATATAGTGCAACACACTATCCTGCACTGACCATCACCCCTTGTGATAGTTGTCCTTTTATCTGTTTGTGCCTGAAGTTAGATTCTTGGCTGTTTCTATCTTCTCTGTCCTATTGCTTGTCATGGAAACTTTAGTAACCTCTGCCTAACCCTCTCTCTCTCTAACCTTTTCTATAATTTTCCATGCAACTGAACAACCACAAACCCACCCCCGAACCCCCACCCCCACATTCAGTTTACAGCTCTAGGTATGTGGTGGGTTACCAAGACTATAGAAATTGGGAAAGTCTGTTGCAGTTGTACAGGACATTGGTGAGGCCGCACTTGGAGTACTGTGATCAGTTTTGGTCATCTTGCTATGAAAAGAGTATCATTAAATTGGAAACAATGCAGAAGAAATTTACAAGAATGTTGCCACGAGTCAAAGGTCTGAGTTATAGGGAGAGGTTGGACAAGCTGGGACTTTTTTCTTTAGAGCGTAGGAGACTGAGAGGGGAATCTTATACTAGTGTGTAAGATCATGAGAGGCATGGATAGGATGAATGCACTCTGTCTTTTTCTCAGGGTTGGGGAATTGAGGACTAGAGGGCATCAGTTTAAGGTTAGCAGTGAAAGAATAAAAGGAAATCTGAGGGGCAACCCTTTTACACAGACAATGGTATGTTTATGGAACGAGCTGCCAGCAGAAGTGGTTGAGGTGGATACATTAACGACCTTTAAAAGTTATTTGGAAAAATATATGGATAGCAAAGATTCAGAAGGATAGGGACCAAGTGCAAGGAAATGGTGTTAGCATGGATTTTGGTCAGCATGGACCAGTTTGGGCCAAAGCGCTTGTCTCCATGCTGTAGGAGACTATGACTCTGGTCTCAGCATGATTCAACTGGAACCAATCTGAAGAAATAATTTCAGAATCAATACAATTTTGAAAGATGATCATCAATGCATTGACTACTTTAGTAAACAGTTCCTTCACACTGTTGGGTCCCAGGGACCTACCAACTTTCAGTCTTTTAATTTCTCCAGTGGAACCTTCCTACTAATACAAATTTCTTTCATTTCAATTCTTTCCAGTCACTTGGATCTCCAATTCTGGAAGATTTCTTCTATCTTCCTCAATGTAAACAGGCATAAATTATCTGAAACAATTAATTGAATTGAAATGTTGACTTAATATGGTGAAGTTCTTGTTTTAAATGTTGTTTGTCTTTGTGAGAGTGAAGTTCCTGAATAAGGATTTTGGAAACTGGACAGTGGAGGGAAATTGGCAAAATGTATTGGTGGGCTACTGTGAAAATTAGTTATGAAAGCATCAGGAAATGGCATGGAAAATTGTTGCCCTATTTCCATGGTAAAATTAATTTACATCTTGATTGGACAGTGTTACAGGAAACTATGAAGTTCTCTCATATTCTGTAGCTATTTGATAAAAGTATTATCAACATATTAAAGGTAAAGATTAGGTTGAAGATGAGTTGATTGAATTTAAACAGTTTGTTTAAATTCTTCCATAAAAATACTGGCAACAATTACAGAATGACTGTGCCCATATTTTCATCTTCCACTATATATAATTAACTTTTCATTTGTTCAAGTCATTCCTCCAGATATCAAGCAAATTACACTGCTTAAAATAATTACATGTAGCAGTTCATTTTGTCTTACTCAAGAATACAGTTGCTTGCTCTAGAACCTACCATTAGCTGGAAAGCCTGGAGTAAGAGGATCTCCAGCTCCATTCAGGTTTAATACATTTCCACGCTGGACACCACTTCCAGGAAGATTCCAGCCATCTGGATAAGGTTTCACCCCTGGTGCACAGTAATCAGCAGGGTCTGAGAAAAAGATGACTCCTTTAGCACCTGCTTTCATTGCATTCTTAACCTAGTGAATAGGAAGAATGATGTATAAAGCTGAAAATCCAAGTTATGCTTAAAAAAAAAACTTTGGTTTATTTGTCCAAACACAGGAACAGTTCACAACATTTAAATAAAAACAAGGAATTAATCTAAAAGAAAGTGCTGCATGTGTCTCTGGTAATTGGTTATGTTGGAGTTCTCTTGCTTTTTGTGAACAGAACACACCTAGGTAATTTTCAACATTGTTTGCTAGATGCCCAGTGTTGTAGTTTTACTAGAAAAGCTTGGCTAAAAATATAAAGTGGAAGCGAAGTGCTCAAGAAACTCAGCAGTTCTTGGAGCATCTTTGGAGGGAGAAACAAAGTTAACATTTTGGCTCCAATATAATTCATCTTCCAACTCTTCTTTCAAGAGACTGGAGAGTGCCCTAGAAGAAAGAAATGAGATATTATTCCTCCAGCTTGAGTTGAGTTTTTAGATTAGATTAGATTACTTACAATGTGGAAACAGGCCCTTCGGCCCAACAAGTCCACACCGCCCCACCGAAGCGCAACCCACCCATACCCCTACATCTACCCCTTACCTAACACTACAGGCAATTTAGCATGGCCAATTCACCTGACCTGCACATCTTTGGAGGAAACCGGAGCACCCGGAGGAAACCCATGCAGACACGGGGAGAATGTGCAAACTCTCACACAGTCAGTCGCCTGAAGCGGGAATTGAACCCGGGTCTCTGGCGCTGTGAGGCAGCAGTGCTAACCACTGTGCCACCGTGCCGCCCACACTGTAGATAGGCCCAGGGACCAAGGCGATTTATTGAAATGGTCAGCGGCTGGAAGGTTGGGGTCATTCCTACGAACAAAGCAGAGGTGTTCTGCAAAGCAATTACTCAGTCTGCATTTGGCCTCACCACTGCAAAGGAGACTGCACTGTGAACATTGAATATAGTATACTAGATTGAAAAAAGTATGTTTGGGGCTTTGGACAGTGAAGACAGGGAAAACCTTACAGACTCTAGGACTAAATATTGAGTTACACATCTGCAGGTCATGACCTAATCTTCCTGGTGTCTGGTTAACTTAATTCTCAGCAGAGCTGACCCATTTTCCTTTTCACACTTTGATTTATAGCTGATGTTTCTCTTTCCACAGATGCAATGGACCTATTGAGTTTCTACAGCATTTCTGTTTTTTATTCCAGATTTCCAGCATCCACAGTTTTTGCTTTTATCTGTTGTATTCCATTACTGTGTGGGTTTTGTAAAATACTGAGATTGCTGAAAAAATCTGAAATGGAGACTTATAAAAGACTCTTTCTTTAAAAGCTCTTCTGAATATGTATATTATTAGTCCTTTTCTGAAATAGTTCTGAACTATAATTAAAACTGTAGCCAGTTTACATTCAACACTTAACATACTTCCTCCATATATTACACAAAGCTCTCTGAAGGTGCTCTATAACCTTTCAAGTTTCTTTTTGAAACTGGAAAATTTGATTAAGGCAGCTTTTCTCTCCCAAAGCAAAATAAAATTATTTATTTGCTGATCATAGTATTGCTGCAGATACAGAATATTTCAAATCAACATAAACAACATATTTGTACCTTGTTTCCTCGGAAGACTTTCCCATATCTCGCAATCACAATTTTTCCAGTGCAGTTGATACCCAATTCTCTTTCCAACTGAAAGAAGTCCTCAGTTCGAGCATAGTTAACGTAAACTAAATCACCCTGCACAGAAATGTGATGGCACATCCAAATGAATCATGCAAATACTTCTTTTAATAACAGATATTCACAGATAACATAATGAAGAATTAAGTTTGAATTTGGCTTTGAATTTGAAGTAGTTTCTAAATTTGAAAATGACAAGTTTTTAGATTAGATTAGATTACTTACAGTGTGGAAACAGGCCCTTCGGCCCAACAAGTCCACACCGACCCACCGAAGCGCAACCCACCCAGACCCATTCCCCTACATTTACCTCTTCACCTAACATTACGGGCAATTTAGCATGGCCAATTCACCTAACCTGCACATTTTTTGGATTCTGGGAGGAAACCGGAGCACCCGGAGGAAACCTACGCAGACACGGGGAGAATGTGCAAACTCCACACAGAGTCGCCAGAGGCGGGAAGTGAACCTGGGTCTCTGGCGCTGTGAGGCAGCAGTGCTAACCACTGTGCCACTGTGCCGTCCTAGTAATGAACTAAATTTAAAATAACCAAAAACAACTTGGCCACAGCAATACATTACACTGCATTAAATGAAGAATAGCAACAAATTGGATTAGAGATGCCGTTTACTCAAAATGTATCACTAACTTTATATTCATCATAGTTTGTGGCAACTAAAGCCACCTTCATGAGAACTGGAGGCCAAAGATGTTCTGCTTTTTGAAGTTAAGCAAGCAGGACACTGTAACTAACAACATATCATGCTCATTAAAACAGACAGCCACAAGGAAAAGAAAATGAGGTGAAGGAAACTTTCACACTGCCTAAGCAAAGAATATGTTATTTTAATAAGACCAATTTCCACCTAGAGATGGACAAAGAATTGTACAATAAGGGTTTCAAAAAGAATCCTTGCAGAAGGTGCATGTCACATTGTGGGCGGCACGGTGGCACAGTGGTTAGCACTGCTGCCTCACAAATTGAACAAATACCTGCCAAGACTCTGAAATATATATATATTTTTTGACACATTACATTTTGACAGTGAAAAATTTTCATTAAAGCCAAAGTATATTATGGTCAGGTTTTTTCCTGAAAGAAAACCCCAGCAAAAACAGTTTATTTCCTAAAGTGCCATTGATCTAGAGACACTGGGTTCATTTTCAACAGTTATCTGCATTTTTAGCTTGTAAAACAAATGACTGTCAAATATTAGGTGTCCTAGAGCTGTCTGATGTTGCAGGAAAATGGTATTATCACCAGACTATTAATCCAGAGATCTAGCTCCATAGGAACCTCTGTTTGAATCCTGTTGTGGCAGTTGGTAGAACTTGAAATTGACTTTGAAGAAAAAAATCTGCCTGTTGTGACTTTCAGAGGAGAAAGTGAGAACTGCAGATGCTGGAGATCAGAATCAAAAAGTGCAGTGCTGGAAAAGCACAGCCAGTCAGGCAGCAACGGAGGAGGAGAGTCGACAGTTCAAATTCAGGTTGGCCTACAAATGTACCTTTATTGGAGGCTGCGATATGAAGATTGGTGTTCTACAAAGGCAACTCCAGAAACAAATTTCCTCCAAAAAGGCTTCTAAGTGTGGCTAGTAGTAATCCTTCTCTTTTCAATTGATACCTTGAAGCTTAACGTATGTTACGCAGTTGAAGGCATGTACTATATCTTTAAGACAGAGTGAGTGCTGTTCTGAACAGTCATATAACTAGATACCAGTCTTAGAGTGTACTACAAAATTGAAAATATGTAACATTTTGCTGTGAAATAGTCACCTGTGTTGGTTGCTGTTTTGACAAGAATTCAAATTTAACCAGTTTAAATTATGCCCCAAGATACTAAATTCCATTGGATTTTGAATTTATTGCTTTGCCAATGTTGAACCAATGAGACAATCCGATGTTGGGGATATAAAAATGACAGTCATTTTGAAAATCAGACAGAGCAACTGCCATCAAACAGATCCAAGAATTTGGGAAACACTATCAAAAGGTACCTTTTCATATGAAATATGTTCACAGTAAAAAGAAAGAAGGCGACCCAGGGAGATCTTGAGCTAGAAGACGACAGACACACAAGGTGACAGCCGCTACATGGTTTTGAAATTAAGTTGATGTAATTTTAATAAGTAATTTTATTGAAACTATTTATTGTTATAGAGTTTGAGGCTGGTAATAAGCCATTAAGAGAAATGGGGGGCTTAGAGTTGTGAATAGTTGTTGTTTAATGTTCACTTTTAAAGTTAAAGAATAAATTGATATTATTTTCTTTAAACAGAAAAATTTGGGAGCTCTCTGTCACAGATTATGAGGCGAGGTGAGCTTTTCTGGGTGTTTGGTTTAATTAACAGAAGTGTTCACCGCCATATCGTAACACATGGTCATGTATTGTTCCACTCCACCCCTTCACCTTCAACACATTTCCAGCCCAACAACATAGATTAAGTGCAAGTAAGAAACTTTCTAAATGCCCGACAGAATGTCAGACCCAAATCATGGACCTCTAAAATTTTAAACTCTCTGTAACCATAATATTATATTCTTCTCTCTGTTCTATGACCCCAATGCGCTTTGTATCATATAATCTGCCTGTACTACATGCAAAATAAAACTTTTCACTCTATCGATGTACAATAAATCAAATCAAAAGTATCTTCGAGACTGGACATTTTGGTGCTGTGTCCTTGAAGCTACAGGAGACTGTCAGGGAACATGATGGAGATGTATAAAATTATGAGCAAAGACAGGGTAAACAGGAATAAATGTTTCTATTGGTATGGGGATCAATGATTAGGGATATATATTTAAGGTAAGGAGCAGGAGATTCAGAGGGGATGCAGGTTCAAGAATGTGACTCCAAGATGCTGCTTTGTCTTCCTCATGCCAGGTCAAGGATGTCACTGAGCAGCTGCAGATAATCCTGAAGGAGATGGTGGTCTACTTTCCCTATTGAAGTGGTCCTTTCAGGACCTCTTTGACATATGGATCAGTGACATCTCTCCTCTTGTCATCTCCATCACTAAGATTTTCAGTGCCACATCTTAACGACCAGGTTAGACCCCCTCAAAACATCTCAAGGAAGTAGTCCGGGCCCTAACTTTGCTAGCTTTTTTAAGCAGATGTAAAGTGGATATTCCAGGAAAGTTGACCAAACCACTTAGTTTCAAACAAACCAGAATTTATTTTCAAGATTACCAAATGAAACACAAACAAACGAGAACAGAATACTGAATTACTTAACCTATCCAAAAACCCAATAGATCATGCCAACTTAAATGATGCTGTTCCCAATACTTGCAACAATCCTGATAAACATCCTTGGGACAAAAAGTAAAATCAAACATGGGGTCTTACAGGAGAGGTGCCAGAGAGAGAGAGAGAGAGAGAGAGAGAGAGAGAGAGAGAGAGAGAGAGAGAGAGAGAGAGAGAGAAAGAGAGAAAGTTGAGCATGGACCTGCTTCTTTGGGTTCAACAGCTTTGAAACTGCCTGACTGCTTTCAGTGAATAGTTGGGCTGCTAAAATAAAAGCAAATCAGAGAAAAGCTGAGCTGAAAGAACTGGCAACTCCCCTTGCATTGTACAAGAGATTGTTTTTTAAACCTGAAAGCCTTTTACCTGAGGTAGCATCTGTTAGCTATAATCAAACTAGTCCTAAAGCTCATGCAAGTCTAGACTTTTCGGAACCTATACTTTTAAGACCTCCTGAAAAAGAAGGACAACATAGCCTTGCTAAAGGAGTAGCATCATCACACATGGAACCTCCTCAAATTCCTTGTTTACAACTGCAGCTAAATATTCAGCAGCATCCTGTATTCCATTATGGTAGCCTTTTGTAATCAATTGCAGCTTCCTTAAAAAGCAACAAAGTCTTTAAGAATACAAAACTGGCTGCATTGTGTGATTTTGTAGATACTGCTAAGCTGCTTTATAATCTCAGGAATAGCCAGCAGCCTGGTAGCACAACCCTACCTGATGTTCAGGTGAGTAAGGTCCATCTCTATGTTGTGGCATGGGCAGATCATGTATCATGAGTCTACAAATACAGCAACCAATTGATAGCTTTAGGTAGTCTCAAAGGACAAAATTCTAATGAGGTGCTGGACAATAAACAAAGCACTGTGGTCAACAGATGTGAAGCTGGAAGAGCACAGCAGGTCAGACAGCAGCCAAGGAGCAGGAAAAGTCAATGTTTCAGGCCAAAACCCTTTGTCTGAATTGTTTCCTTCACTCCCAGTGGCAGTATCAAAGGCATTTGATCTACCCAAAAATAATCTTGATCTCATTTTCCACTGTAACAGCGTACTGGCATTGATGTAAAATAATGCCATGGGGCAACATAATCTACCTGGGATGGGTTAACTTTTCAGCTCACCTGTGCAGAGCAAATGTTTTATTATTGTCCACAGATGTTTCAGCCACCAGGAAGAAATATCTAACAATACACAGAGTTTTGTTTCTTTGGAATTCATGGAATCATAGAATCACAGAATCCCTACAGTGTGGAAACAGGCCATTGTTCCAACAAGTCCACACCAACCCTCTGAAGAGTAACCCATCCAGACCCATTCTCCTACCTTATTATTCTACATTTACCTCTGACTAAGGCACGTAACCTACACATCCCTGATCACTATGGACAATTTAGCATGGCCAATTCACCTAACCTGCACATCTTTAAATTGGTGTTCTTGTAATGGAAAATTAAATTGTCTCAAACCTTCATATAATATAAACACAGTATTAACACTTTTCCAAAGTTCTTGAAAATATTTACATGTTTTAAACATTGAATAATACAAGGCATGTCAGAAATTGTCTCCTACTGGAACTGGTAACACTTAACTGTCAATATCTAGAAATGTATTTTTCAGGAAGTCTCTCTAAATATGCACAGCACAATTAATCCTTTGTTGTTTGTGACAATCATTGTAATAATCATTAGAACATGAACTCTCCTATTTTCTGAAACAATCAGAACTAGAAAGGTCTGCTATAATTCATTCACGATATGTTCCAAACCAAAGTGCATTTACAAATAAAAAGACATACTTAACCTGAGGAAGGAATGAACTTTGTCTCAGGGTTAATCAAGGTCAAGTGATTTTCTTTTGCATGTATCCATTCATATTTTTATTTCTACTTCTTTGGCTGCTTCTGGCTATAGGGAAGTGCATTGGAAGAGAGAGGGAAGATTTCCAGAGAAATCTGTCCTCACTTTCAATACCACCAGCCTCCTGGATGTTTCAACTTACCAGAAACTGAAGTGGGCTAGACATATAGACACACAAGAGCAAGTCAGAGGATATCAATACTACAGCGAGAAACTGACTTTGACTCCCCAAAGACTGTTAACGATTTCCAAAGCACATTCCTCATTTGTCTGGACAAGTACAGCTCTAACAACACTCAAGAATAAAGTTAAAAATCACACAACACCAGGTTATAGTCCAACAGGTTTAATTGGAAGCACATTAGCTTTTGGAGCGATGCTCCTTCATCAGGTGATTGTGGAGGGCTCGATCGTAACACAGAATTTATAGCAAAAATTTGCAGTGTGATGTAACTGAAATTATACACTGAAACATTGATTGTCTGTTAAGCCTTTCATCTGTTAGAATACAGTGATAGTTTTATTTCTTTCATGTGTAAATCACAAAACTTTTTTTTTAAAAGTTGCATTCTCAGGTTAGCTGTTAACAATGGTGATAGCTAGACAATATGTTGAAGGTGTTAGCCCCCTGTGTTCTCTGTCTATGACCTGATGTTTAGATTGATTCTAATCTAAAAAGTGAGATAAGAGTTTTACATAAATTCATGCAGTTTTTGAGCTCAGATGTTTACATGAATGTATGCAGCTTTTGAGCAAAGTGCAACGTAACTCTGCAAGTGCAAATTCATCCCACAAAATGTGTGTGCGCATGTGGGTCTTTGTCCGTCTGTGTGTGTGTCTGGGGTAGGAGTTGAGAGTGTGAGAAAGTGTGTGTGTGTGTGTATGTGTGTGTGTAGTGAGTGCAGAGTGTCTTAAGTCTGTGAGGGGGTGCATGTGAGAGTGTGGGAGTGTGTGTCTATAAGGGTGTGTGTGTAGGAGTGTGTGTGTGTGTGTGTGTGTGTCTGTATGTGTGTAGGAATGTGTGTCTGTGTGTGTGTAGGTGTGTGTGTGTGTGCGCGCGTGTGTGTGTGTAGTGCAATGGTGATCACCTGTAATATGACATGAACCCAAGGTCCCAGTTCAGGCCCTCCCTATGGGTACGAACTTAGCAATCAGCCTCTGCTCAGCCACTTTCCTCTGCTGCCTGTCCCGGAGTCCACTTTGGAGGATGGTCACCCGAAGGTCTGAGGCTGAATGGCCTGGACCACTGAAGTGTTCCCCAACTGGGAGGGAACCCTCCTGTCTGTTGATTGTTGTGCGGGTCCCATTCGTCCCATTCCCACGCGTAATAGTGGTATCTATGTCCAGGGAACACCTCCCACCTTGTACATGGCAGGTACACAAGTGACTCAGCCAATGTTGACTATCTTATACGTTGCAGGCAAGGATGCCCGGAGGCATGGTACATTGGGAAGCCAAGCAAAGGCTACGACAACGGATGAATGGGCACCGCACAACAATCAACAGACAGGAAGGTTCCCTCCCAGTTGGGGAACACTTCAGTGGTCCAGGCCATTCAGCCTCAGACCTTCGGGTGACCATCCTCCACGGTGGACTTCGGGACAGGCAGCAGAGGAAAGTGGCTGAGCAGAGGCTGATAGCTAAGTTCGGTACCCATAGGGAGGGCCTCAACCAGGACCTTGGGTTCACGTCACATTACAGGTGATCACCATTACACTACACACACACACACACACACACACACACACAAGATATTCCTACACACATACACTCTCACATACACACGGACACAGGTACACACAGACACCCACACACACTCCCACACTCACACATGCACCCCCTCACAGACTTAAGACACTCTGCACTCACTCCACACACACACACACACACACACACACACCCACACCCACATGCACACATTTTGTGCGGTGAATTTGTACTTGCAGAGTTACATTGCACTTTGCTAAAAAACTGCATGCATTCATGTAGAACTCTGAACTCAAAAACTGCATGAATTTATGTTAAACTCTGTTATCTCACTTTTTAGATTAGAATCAATCTAAACATCAGGTCATAGACAGAGAACACAGGGGGCTAACACCAGCTAACCCGCGAATGCAACTTTTAAAAAATGGTTTTGTGATTTACACATGAAAGAAGTGAAACTATCACTGTATTCTAACAGATGAAAGGCTAAACAGACAATCAATTTTTCAATGTATAATTTCAGTTACATCACACTGTAAATTTTGCTATAAATTCTGTGTTACAATCGAGCCCTCCGCTAACACCTGATGAAGGAGCGTCCGAAAGCTAGTGTGCTTCCAATGAAACCTGTTGGACTATAACCTGGTGTTCTGTGATTTTTAACTTTGTACACCCCAGTCCAACACTGGCATCTCCAAATCAACACTCAAGAAGTTTGCTACCAGCCAGGACAAAGCAGCCTGCTTGTTCGGCACCACACTGACAAAACATTCATTCCATCCACCAATGGCACACAATAACAGCAGTGTGTACCATCTAAAAGACACAAAAATTCACTGTGGCTCCCAAGCAGGAGACCTTTGTGGCTATTCCCATTTCAAACAAGTATGCTGTTTTGGCAAATGTAAGGGGTGATGGATTCTCAGGGGAACATCGCATGAACAGCCAAGTTTCTGGTATTGAGACTGGCTCTAATGCAACGAGGGGTACATCAGGTTCCAAAAGATCAATTGTGTTAGGGGATTCTCTAGTCCGAGGTACAGACAGACGTTTCTGTGGCCAGCAGCGAAAAGTCAGAATAGTGTGTTGCTTCCCTGATGCCAGGATCAAGGAGGTCTCAGAGAGGGTGCAGAATGTTCTCACAGGTGAGATGGGCCAGCAAGAGGTCATTGTCCACATCAGAACCAACGACATAGGAAGGGAAGAGGTTGAGATTCAGAAAGGAGATTACAGAGAGTTAGGCAGGGATTTAAAAAGGAGGTCCTCGAGAGTAGTAATATCTGGATTACTCCTGGTGCTACGAGCTAGTGAGGGCAGGAATAGGAGGATAGAGCAGATGAATGCATGGCTGAGGAGCCGGTATATGGGAGAAGGATTCACATTTTTGGATCACTGGAATCACTTTTGGGGTAGAAGTGATGTGTACAGGAAGGACGGATTGCACCTAAATTGCAAGGGGACTAATATACTGGCAAGGAAATTTGCTCGAGCTGTTAGGAGGATTTAAACTAGTAAGGTTGGGGGGAGGTGGGGGTGGTGTGGGACCCAGGGAGATAGTGAGGAAAGAAATCAATCGGAGACTGGTACAGTTGAGAACAGAAGTGAGTCAAACAGTCAGGGCAGGCAGGTTCAAGGTAGGACTAATAAATTAAACTTCATTTATTGCAATGCATGGGGCCTAACAGGGAAGGCAAATGAATTCAGGGCATGGTTAGGAACATGGGACTAGGATATCACAGCAATTACAGAAACATGGCTCAGGAATGGGCAAGACTGGCAGATTAATGTTCCAGGATACAACTGCTACAGGAAGGATAGAAAGGGAGGCAAGAGAGGAGGGGAGTGGCATTTTTGATAAGGGATAGCATTACAGCTGTGATGAAGGAGGACATTCCTGGAAATACATACAGGGAAGTTATTTGGTTGGAACTGAGAAATAAGAAAGGGATGATCACCTTCTTGGGATTGTATTACAGACCCCCCAATAGTCAGAGGGAAATTCAGAAACAAACTTGTAAGGAGATCTCAGCTATCTGTAAGAATAGGGTGGTTATTGTAGGGGATTTTAAATTTCCAAACAAAAGCTGGGACTGCCATAATGTTAAGGGTTTAGATGGAGAGGAATTTGTTACGTGTGTACGAAAAAAAATTCTGATTCACTGTGTGGATGTACCTACTAGAGAAGGTGCAAAACTTGACCTATTTTTGGAAAGTAAGGCAGAGCAGGTGACTGAGGTGTCAGTGGGGGAGCACTTTGGGGCCAGCGACCATAATTCTATTAGATTTAAAATAATGATGGAAAAGGATAGACCAGATCTAAAAGTTGAAGTTCTAAATTGGAGAAAGGCTAATTTTGACAGTATTAGACAAGAACCTTCGAAAGCTGATTGGGGGCAGATGTTCGCAGATAAAGGGACGGCTGGAAAATGAGAAGCCATCAGAAATGAGATAACAAGAATCCAGAGAAAGTATATTCCTGTCAGGGTGAAAGGAAAGGCTGATAGGTATAGGGAATGCTGGATGACTAAAGAAATTGAGGGTTTGGTTCAGAAAAAGAAGGAAGCATATGTAAAGTATAGACAGGATAGATCGAGTGAATCCTTCGAAGAGTATAAAGGAAAGGGAAATCAGGAGGGCAAAAAGGGAACATGAGATAGCTTTGGCAAATAGAATTAAAGAGAATCCAAAGGGTTTTTACAAATATATTAATGACAAAAGTGTAACTAGGAAGAGAATAGGGCCCCTCAAAAATCAGCAAGGTGGCTTTTGTGTCGAGCCACAGAAAATGGGGGAGATACTAAATGAGTATTTTGCATCAGTATTTCCTGTGGAAAAGGATAGGGAAGATATAGACTGTAGGGAAATAGACAGTGACACCTTGCAAAATGTCCACATTACAGAGGAGGAAGTGCTGGATGTCTTGAAATGCATAAAGGTGAATAAATCCTCTGGACCGGATCATATGTACCTGAGAACTTTATGGGAAGCGAGAGAAGTGATTGCTGGGCCTCTTGCTGAGATATTTGCATCATCGATAGTCACAGATGAGGTGCCGGAAGACTGGAGGTTGGCTAACATGGTGCCACTGTTTAAGAAGGGTGGTAAGGACAAGCCAGGGAACTATAGACCAGTGAGCCTGATGTCGGTGGTGGGCAAGATGTTGGGGAGAATCCTGAGGGACAGGATGTACATGTATTTGGAAAGGCAAGGACTGATAAGGGATAGTCATCATGGCTTTGTGCGTGGGAAATCATGATTGAGTTTTTTGAAGTAACGAAGAGGATTCATGAGGGCAGGGCTAGATGTGACCTATTTGGACTTCAGTAAGGTGTTTGACAAGGTTCCCCATGGGAGACTGGTTAGCAAGGTTAGATCTCACATAATACAGGGAGAAGTAGCCATTTGGATACAGAACCGGCTCAAAGGTAGAAGACAGAGGGTGGTGGTGGAGGGTTGTTTTTCAGACTGGAGGTCTGTGACCAGTGGAGTACCACAAGGATCGGTGCTGGGTCCTCTACTTTTTGTCATTCACATAAATGATTTGGATGTGAGCGTAAGAGGTACAGTTAGTAAGTTTACAGATGACACCAAAATTGGAGGTGTAGTGGACAGTGAAGGTTACCTCAGATTACAACAGAATCTTGACCAGATGGGCCAATGGGCTGAGAAGTGGCAGATGGAGTTTAATTAGCTAAATGCAAGGTGCTGCATTTTGGGAAAGCAAATCTTAGCAGGACTTATACACTTAATGGTAAGGTCCTAGGGAGTGTTACTGAACAAAGAGACCTTGGAGTGCAGGCTCATAGCTCCTTGAAAGTGGAGTCACAGGTAGATAGGATAGTGAAGAATGAATTTGGTATGCTTTCTTTTATTGGTCAGAGTATTGAGTACAGGAGTTGGGAGGTCATGTTGCGGCTGTACAGGTCATTGGTTAGGCCACTGTTGGAATATTGTGTGCAATTCTGGTCTCCTTCCTATCAGAAAGGTGTTGTGACACTTGAAAGGGTTAAGATTGACAAGGATGTTGCCAGGGTTGGAGGTTTTGAGCTATAAAGAGAGCTGAACAGGCTGGGGCTGTTTTCCCTGGAGAGTCGGAGGCTGAGGGGTGCCCTTATAGAGGTTTACAGAATTATGAGGGGCATGGATAGGATAAATAGACAAAGTCTTTTCCCTGGGGTCTGGGAGTTCAGAACTAGAGGTCATAGGTTTAGGGTGAGAGAGGAAAGATGTAAAAGAGACCCAAGGGGCAACTTTTTCACACAGAAGGTGGTACATGCATGGAATGAGCTGCCAGAGGAAGTGGTACAGGCTGGTACAATTGCTCCATTTAAGAGCCATTTGGATGGGTATATGAATAGGAAGGGTTTGGGGGGTATGGACCGGTGCTGGCAGGTGAGACTAGATTGGGTTGGGATATCTGGTCGGCATGGACGGGTTGGACGGAAGGGTCTGTTTCCATGCTGTGCATCTCTATGACTCTATGACTTTTAAGAATCTATAACCTCTACCATCTAGAAGGCAGCTGTGCCACCAACATTTATCTCATTCATTCCTCCCTTTATTTCATAACAACACACAAAGAGCCTGTATGAGTGCACAATGCCTAATATTACACTCATCACTTCCATGAAGAGAAAATCATGGCCCTTACAGAAGACAACCAGGACTATTCCTGCAGAGATGCCAAAGGGTCCATGCCCCGCCAAATCAGTAGGTTTATTCTGTATCCACTTTGCTTCTCATAATAATCCTGCTGTCAGTGTTGTTATGGACTAGGCCAGACCACTCAAAACTTTCTTAAGCAGGCAGCCTCAGACCATAACTTTGCAATTTGTTTCAGTAAGTGTACAGTGGAAATTACCCGGAATAAATTAGCTAGGTTGACTACTAGATTTTAAAACAGACAAAAACTGATTCACAAATTTACACAATGAAACACAAAGAAAAAATAAAAAACCCCTATAGAACTCAGCCTATCCAACTAGACTTAATTATGCTGTTCCAATATACACGACAGTCCCAATAAGCAGCCTCCCTTTAAAAACAGTCTAAATGGAATACATGCTTACAGGTTGAAGTTGAAGGGCAGAAAAGAGAGAGTTTTCACACAGCTCCTTGTTGAACTTCCCAATTCAAGACCGAACTAAAACTGCTCAGCCCAGCTAAAGAGCTGACCACTCCCCATTCATTATAAAGGTCACTTCTAAAACATGACCATTTTGGCCTGAAGTTTCATCCTTTTACATATGAACAAAAGGCCTCTCAAAATCCTTTTCATCTCTGTACCAAACCAGACTGATTAGAGCCCAGCCTGGTTTATTGTCCCACCGAAAAAAATCAAGGCCAGAGTCTCCTTGAACCAAGGAATAGCTTTTAGAAAAAACAAGGGACTAGCTTTGTGACAGTATCATTCTTCATATACCACTTCTAACTATGGGCTATGAAGCCTTCTCTCACTTTTGTCTTGCAGGTGTCACCATACCTGCTCACCATTATCACAGTGAAACAATAGGCTCCCATAGAAGCAAAATAAAAACTGAATGAACTGCTGTAAATCAGAAACAAAAACAGAAGTTGCTGGAAAAGGTCAGCAGGTCTGGCAGCAAATGTGAAGAGAAATAAAGTTAACGTTTCAGGATCAGTGACCCTTCCTTAGAACTGTTCTGAGAAGCAGAAGCAACCTCTTTAACTTCTGAAACTGGGTGTACCAAGGCCTCAGAGGGAGCATTGTCTCAGCAATAGCTTAGACACCAACACCTCAGTTGCATTTTAGGCTTAGGAAATGTGGGACCACAATCTGCACTTCACTGTGACACTCCACAGCCAGGCAAGGAAGAAATTTTCCAGGTCACTGGCACTTGGAATATTGTTGCAGGCAGGAGAATACGCTCTCGTGTTGGTAATCAAGAAAACAGCTCTACTTATTGTAAACAAACGTATTCTTTAACATTTGGCAACAAAAATGGATTTCTCAAGACTACTGTGCAACATAAGCTATATCCCTTTAAAATCCCAAACTGAGACACATTAATTCACTCACAAGTCAGACATTTCAGCTACAATCTGACTAGTGCACTGAATAGCTGTAGCAAAATATTCTAATTTTTATACACCATTCCCTTTGAAATAAACGTTAAGATTCACTTTGCCTTCAGTATTACCCGCTGAAGGAGTCAGTGACCTCGGAATATTATCATTGGTATATTAATCCAAAGGCTCAGGTAATGTCTCGAGAACCCAGATTCAAATTCTACTATGGCAGATGATGGCATTTGAATTCAATCTTTTTAAACAACTGGAATTAAGAGTCGAATGATGACCATGAAACTACTGATAATTGTCAGAAAACTCATAGTTCACTCAAGTCTTTCATTGAAGGAAATCTGCCATCCTTATCCGGTCTGGCCTATATGGAACCCCAGACATAGCAACTTGGTTGACTCTTAACTGCCTTCTGGGCAATAAATGCAATGCCCACATCCCATGAATGAACAAAAGAAAAATATGCACGCTAATTTTTCTGAAATATGCACGAGACCCTTCTATAGCTTTCTGAAGTCTTTCTCCATTTAAATAATATTCAGCTCCTCATACCAATTTAATTAAACTAAATTAATTTTTGATTCCCAGGATATGCTCATTTTTCATTCCTATCATTTTGACCTTAACCTTTCACATGGAAAATGGCTTATGCTGTTTAGAAATTGTAGTGCACCTTACCACAGCATTTTTCAAAGTCCATTTGACAAGATTTTTCAAATTAATTTCAGGTCCTCACAGCCATAAGTTGCAGATGAGGTTGATCACTGACAAAAATTATGGCCTGGGTCCTCTGTGATTCAGAATGGTGAATGTGAACTGAAGCAAATGAGTTTAGATTAGATTACTTACAGTGTGGAAACAGGCCCTTCGGCCCAACAAGTCCACACTGCCCCGCCGAAGCGCAACCCACCCATACCCCAACATTTACCCCTTACCTAACACTACGGGCAATTTTAGCATGGCCAATTCACCTAACCTGCACATCTTTGGACCGTGGGAGGAAACCAGAGCACCCGGAGGAAACCCACGCAGACACGGGGAGAACATGCAAACTCCACACAGTCAGTCGCTGAGGCGAGAATTGAACCGGGTCTCTGGCGCTGTGAGGTAGCAGTGCTAACCACTGTGCCACCATGCTGCCCACTAGGACACCAGTTGTGTCAGGACCCTGCAGAACCCCTGACACACAGGCATGCACCGTAATTACCCGGGAAGTTGAAAACTCTGATGGGCTGATGTTTCCTGTTCCAAACACTACATGAATGTCTTACCCTGATTTCGGAGCTGGAAATTTGAGCTAGATGCATGCTCCATACCCAGAAATGGATAACCATAGTATACATTACCATAAAAATACAACAGAGTTTAATCATCGGTGTAACTTCAGAACTCAACTCACTACATTCCACACATAGACTCAAAGATCTCAGCCACACTATCAAACTAATTCTAATAACCCCTTGATTCAACAAGTACTCCCTCATCACCCCTGTTTGTGACAATTCATTATATCCCAAACCATCCCGACTAGTCCCTGACTAAAGCTGTTTTCATCCCTAACCAAACCATTTATTTTCTGACCCTAGTCAATAGCACCCCAACCAACCAAACAGCTGCCCCTGATATAACCAGATTGTGCTGCCTCCCCAATATGACTCACCTATCCTCTGATCTGACTATCTCCAACATCCCTAAAGTGAAAACACCTTCCTTGACCTGAGCTAACTACCCCACCGCCTGACACAAAACTGACAAGGGAGGCGTGGTAGTAGTTTGGCGCACCGACCTTTACACCGTTGAGGCTAAACACCAGCTCGCAGACACCTCCTCCTACTGCCCCCTTGACCATGACCCCACCTCCCACCACCAAACCATCATCTCCCAGACCATCCATAACCTCATCACCTCAGGGGATCTCCCATCCACCGCCTCCAACCTCATAATCCCACAACCCCGCACCGCCCATTTCTACCTCCTGCCCAAAATCCACAAACCTGACTGCCCCGGCTGACCCATTGTCTCAGCCTGCTCCTGCCCCACCGAACTCATCTCTGCATACCTCGACACGGTCCTGTCCCCCTTAGTCCAAGAACTCCCCACCTACGTTCGGGACACCACCCACACCTTCCACCTCCTCCATGATTTTCGCTTCCCTGGTCCCCAACGCCTTATCTTCACCATGGACATCCAGTCCCTGTACACCTCCATCCCCCACCACGAAGGGCTCAAAGCCCTCCGCTTCTTCCTTTCCCACCGTACCAACCAGTACCCTTCCACTGACACCCTCCTTCGACTGACTGAACTGGTCCTCACCCTGAACAACTTCTCTTTCCAATCCTCTCACTTCCTCCAAACGAAAGGAGTCGCCATGGGCACCCACATGGGCCCCAGCTATGCCTGCCTCTTCGTTGGATATGTGGAACAGTCCATCTTCCACAGCTACACTGGCACCACTCCCCACCTTTTCCTCCTCTACATCGATAACTGTATCGGCGCTGCCTCGTGCTCCCACGAGAAGGTTGAACAGTTCATCCACTTTTCCAACACCTTCCACCCCGACCTCAAGTTCACCTGGACCATCTCAGACTCCTCCCTCCCCTTCCGAGACCTTTTCATTTCTATCTCGGGCGACCGAATCAACACGGACATTTACTATAAACCAACCGACTCCCACAGCTATCTAGACTACACCTCCTCCCATCCTGCCCCTGTAAAAACGCCATCCCATATTCCCAATTCCTTCATCTCCGCTGTATCTGCTCCCAGGAGGACCAGTTCCAATACCGTACAACCCAGATGGCCTCCTTCTTCAAGGACCGCAATTTCCCCCCAGACGTGGTCGACAATGCCCTCCACCGCATCTCTTCCACTTCCCGCTCCTCCGCCCTTGAGCCCCGCCCCTCCAACTGCCACCAGGACAGAACCCTACTGGCCCTCACCTACCACCCCACCAACCTCCATGTACAGCGTGTCATCCGCCGTCATTTCTGCCACCTCCAAACGGACCCCACCACCAGGGATATATTTCCCTTCCCTCCCCTATCAGCAATCCGAAAAGACCACTCCCTCCGTGACTCCCTTGTCAGGTCCACACCCCCCACCAACCCAACCTCCACTCCCGGCACCTTCCCCTGCAACCGCAAGAAATGCAAAACTTGCGCCCACACCAACCCCCCTTACTTCCCTCCAAGGCCCCAAGGGATACTTCCATATCCACCACAAATTCACCTGCACCTCCACACACATCATCTATTGCATCCACTGCACCCGCTGTGGCCTCCTCTATATTGGGGAGACAGGCCGCCGACTTGCGGAACATTTCACAGAACACCTCTGGGACACCCGGACCAACCAATCCAACCACCCCGTAGCTCAACACTTCAACTCCCCCTCCCACTCCACCAAGGACATGCAGGTCCTTGGACTCCTCCATCACCAGACCATAGCAACACAACGGTTGGAGGAAGAGTACCTCATCTTCAGCCTAGGAACCCTCCAACCACAAGGGATGAACTCAGATTTCTCCAGTTTCCTAATTTCCCCTCCCCCCCACCTTGTCTCAGTCAAATCCCTGAAACTCAGCACCGCCTTCCTAACCTGCAATCTTCTTCCTGACCTCTCCGCCCCCACCCCACTCCGGCCTATCACTCTTACCTTGACCTCCTTCCACCATTCGCATTTCCAACGCCCCTCCCCTAAGTCCCTCCTCCCTACCTTTTATCTTAGCCTGCTGGACACACTTTCCTCATTCCTGAAGAAGGGCTTATGCCCGAAATGTCGATTCTCCTGTTCCTTGGATGCTGCCTGAACTGCTGCGCTTTTCCAGCAACACATTTTCAGCTCTGATCTCCAGCATCTGCAGTCCTCACTTTCTCCTTTAGGTTGAAAGACCCAATAACATTTTAAAAAACATGCAAGCAATATTAGACTTGCCTAAATTTTAAGTATGAGAAATTGACTCATTAAACTAAATTTCAAATATTTTTCCCCAGAGGATTCTCACTATATTCAATCAGCTATGACATCTTTACATTTGAGAGATGAGGAAATAATTTGTTTCTTATACATAATTCTGGCTGAGTCAAGTAGCAAATCTTTGGAAAGTATACTAGCAATGGAATTATGAAATGTTTCTAAGATTTGCAAACTGAGCAATGTTTAACTCATTAGATACAGGAGAAGAGATTCATTCACATAAGACTTATTGCAATTTTTCTGGGAGCAGTTCATGACAGCATTCTTCAGCGGTATTATATATCATAGCTGGACGTGGTGCAATGCAAATGAATTATTTTCCTAGAACTTCCACAGAGAGATGAACTTACCATTGGTACGCCAGCTGGCGAATAGGCATTAAAGGGCGTGATATGATCTTCTACATTTTCATATCCAGGAGGTAGCGGTTCAAAGAAAGATGTGTTGAAGATCTGAAGATAAAGTAAACATTTTGTTATTTTTGTGTATTTAATTATTAGAGAGCTTCTGTTACTTTGATATTGTATGAAATTAAAATTGTGGTTTTGTTACATCTTTTCAGTTTTTTTTATCTGACTCCTGCCTATCTCACAGCTAAAGCAACATGAGTCTTGTGTAATGGTTTAAAAACCTCCAAATTTCACGAGGTGGAGATTCTAAATATGATAACATCTCAAGTCTGACCTCAACCTACTTCCACCATCAATATCTAGATTGAATACAGCAGGACATAGTATAGGCAGCCAACCTGCTCCCAGCAGGATGGGCTACTCACCTAAATGTGGTAAAAGGAGGTTGCAGCATTATATTCAAAATCCTTGCAGATTGAAGCCCAGAGTTTACAGGTTTTGTTAAACTCAGAAACACAAAAGAGGCAAAGCAAGTTTTGGAGTGAGGGGAGTACCTTCCTGCACTACTCAGAGATGAGGATAAGAAGTGCTTTCCCACAGGCTACTAAGCTACTTACTCCCCCACCTCTGCAATCTAAAGGTTTCAAATCATGATTCGTTGAAGTCGGAGATCAGGCTTCCTCACTCAGCATTAACAGCTAAAAGTGCCTTATCTATGGATGCAGCCTCTTACTGAGTGTTCCCCACCAAACAGGCTGACATCTGGGCAGGGATATCATTTTTTAAAGTCTATGTACACTGTGGAGTCAAAATACTATAGGTTTTGGAGAGTAAATAACTTTAGTTGAAGTTACAAATAATAAAGTATTTATTTTAAGGCTGACTTATGTGATATTTTGGAATTGATCATTAGCATAGAATCCCTACAGTGCGGAAACAGGCAATTCAGCCCGTTGAATCCAAACTGACTCTCTGAAGAGCATCCCATTCAGACCTAGCTCCCAACCCTACCAAAATCCCACATTTACCTTGGCCATCCAACCTGCACATCTTTGGACTTTTGGAGGAAATTGGAACACCCTGAGGAAATCCACGCAGACATAGGGAGAATATGCAAACTTCATACAGATAAGGCTGTAATCGAGCCATGTCTAAGACACTGTAAGGCAGCAGTGCTAACTACTGAATCACCATGACACCTGATATTAGCTATTTCAACATTCTTTCAGATAATGTTTTCCAGATCAAGGTTCAACATACATGTTCAAAAGTCCACAGAATATCCAGGAAATTGCACTCATGGGGGACAGCAACCAGAGAAAACTTGCTCCCACAAGAATGGAAGAAAATGGTGATCAACTGCTCCTCCAATTACAGGCTGGTTCCATGCTTGCTGCAGACAGACTCCCTAGTGAAGCAAATGCTGGCAGTAAGGGAGTTGTCAGTAGATTGTCTGCCAGTTGAGTATTGACCGAGAGCTTGAGGATGGGAGGGAGATAATTATTGCTGCCTGCAGCGGAGGCTGGCAGGGGGTAAGATGGATCTTTGCTTTAGTGGACTTTTGCTGAGACCACAAAGATCTTTTGCCACATCCAGGAGTTCTGTCGGTCAGGTAGAGATTGGAGTATCTGCTAGGCAAAACCAGGAGAATGAGTCGACAAGAGAACTGTTAGGAAAGAGGGAAATTACAAGGGGACAGCGAGATTGAGACTGCAAAAGAGTGATAGAAGTTTCAAACGTTTCCACAAAGGAATGTTCAGCTAACTGGGATGGAGGTAACTGAGGTAATGAATTCCTTTCAAATGAATGTCTATATTAAGGTGGTATATATTATGAAGCTACAATACTTGGAAAAAATGCAGTGGCTCCTTTTATAATGAATACACTTCAATTTTAAATTTGAGATTGAAATCAGATGTAGTAAACAGGGTTGTAACTGCTAAATCAATGTGTTGCAGCTTTGTGCATGTGTGATAAAAATGGATGGAAGAGTGATGGTTGTTTGCGTAGAATTATTTGTCAGTTATTTTGAAAAATGCTGATGCATTTTGACTTTAAATTTAATGGAAACCCAATACCTATTGAGGATGCTGATGAATTATTCTATTTCTGCTTCTGAATGCAAATATTCTTTAAGTCAACACAAATTTAGAGGCACTGTTACTGCATGACTGCAGTGCCTAGCAAATAAGCTAAAAAGAATGAGAAAGTAGCCTTGGCAAACCAACAAGTAACCCTCAAGAAAAATCTCAGAAGGAATTTTTTCATTTTAAAAAAAATGGCTCTGGTCTAGATCACAGCAGCTCATTGCAAAATAAAAATAATCTATTTCTCTTTCACTCACTGATTTACATCTTGTATTATTTGTTATGCCCACACTGCTGGTCAAAGGCCTGCAGTCCAAAAAGCAAACCTCCACCACCACCCTTTGCGTCCCTCACATTTGTTCCAATTTTGTGTCCAAATGGCTAATCCTTCCTGGATTCCATGTGATCTAACCTTACTAACCAGACTACCATGCAGAACCTTGTCAAATGCCTTGCTGAAGTCCATATAGACAACATCCACCACTCTTTCTTCATCAATCTTCATGGATGACTTTTAAAAAAACTCAATAAAATTAGTGAGACACAATTTCCCATGCACAAAGCCATGTTGTCTATTCCTAATCAGTCCTTGCCTTTCCAAATACATTTATGTCCTGTATCTTAGGATTTCCTCCAACAATTTACCCACCACAGATATCCGGCTCACCAGACCATAGTTCCCTAGTTTTTCCTTACAATCTTTCTTAAATAAAGGCACCACATTAAAGGTGCCGCCCTCCATTTTTTCTCAACATGGTTGTTTACAGGATGACCTAAAACTTAACATTGGTGCTAACCAAAAACTGATGAACCAATCTTCCATATTAATGCTGTGATGCCAGGTCTGAGGCAGAGACCCTATCCTTTAGGCTTTTAGTCAAGGTAATTTACTTCTGGCTGCCACAGCTCTTAGCACTGATGGTTCCAAATGTTAGGTTGTCATGAGCTTTGAAGATCCCAAGGGGTTTTGGGGTACCTTTGGAAATATTCATTCTATTTCAAAAAGCATCTTGTTATTCCTGCTGGAGATAAGTAGTCTAGTCCATTACCAGTTGAAATTCAGAAGGATATTCATGTGATATCTAGGAGCCATTTTGTAACATTATGATACCCAATTGATTATGAATTTCAAAATGAAGTGGTTTTCTTTACAAAACATTTTAATCACATGGCCATTATGAAATTATTTTCAATATCATGAACAGTGTTAGTTACAATGTCTTTTCTGGATTTATAACATTTATTTTATCAGTCTGCTTTCCTTAAGATAAAAAAAGCCTCACTTTTTGAAATGTTTTATTTGGGCGTGCAAGTGTTATGATTTTATGATAGAGAAACTTTCACGTATTTAGGAGTAGAGTTAATTTAGTCTGCTTAACATGACTGAAAACATATTTTCGAGAATCTTACCATTTATAACGATGGTTATTAAAAGACTAATCACAGTGATATGGAAAAAATCGGGGGTATATCCAAATCAAGGAAGGCCAGAGAGAGACATGGGGACAAGTCTCTCTGAAAATGCTCCTGAAAATGAAATGGTAGCCAGGAGGCTGCAGAGACACAGAGGTACTAATTGCTGGGATTTATACTAGGCCTCAGTATAAAAAATATCTCCCAACACACAGGAAAAAACAGCATGTGAACTGAGAATGATCAGAGTCCAGGTCCTGCTTGGTATCAACCATATTCTTCAGAAAAAGTAAGTAAGGTGAGGTAATACAGAAGCCTTATTTGGACAAGAGGCAATGACGTAATACTACCTAGCTCCTTGGTCTGAAGCCAATAAGGTAAAGACATGCGATATGCAGATATGCCTCCGCCAACAGGAAAAAGGCACTACAACTTGAGAAAGATAAGGCAAGAGATTAAAAGATGATCTCTGAGGCTTACAGGCAGCAATAACTCCAGAGACCAACCCTCGCAAATCAGACCCTACATCAGGGATGAGGAGAGAGAAAGAGCAGCGTGTGGTCAACAATCAGTCCTCCTCAGCAGCACTAAAATGGTTATCCAGATTGGGTATTACCTTTTGTGTTCTGAGACTGTTCAGGATATGTCAGGGACTCGAGTAGATACATAAATAGATTTTTAATTCAGTTTGTGGGAAAATTTATAAGCTCTCATTTGTAAGAGAACATATAAGACATAACTTGCATGGTTTAATACATTAATAAAGTAACTTGTGAAGTTATAAGAATTGACTGTTCTCCTCTCCGCACACACCAGCTGCTGTACCTGGTAACTGCTGGATTCAGACAGCAGTTTGTGGTTGCCGGACTCAAACAGGCATCAATAGGAGTTAATTCGGTCTGTTTAACATGACTGAAAACATATTTTAGAGAACCTTACCATTTATAATGATGGTTATAAGAAGACCCATCAGAGTGTTATGGAAAGATTCAAGGGACACATTCAAATCAAAGAAGGCCTAAGAGAGGCATTGAGAGTCCAGAGCCTAGTGACAAGGCATGAAGACCATATAACAGATGGCCAGCAGATAGGTTCAGACCTGCCAGATGAGTTGCAAGTCTGGGTTTAGAGATTGCAGATTTCAGTGTATGACCAGTTACCTGGAATGGATCCCCATACAATTTTAGCAAATGATATAAAGACAGACAGTAAGAGTTTCATTAAACATTTAAAGTAAGTGTCACTGTGGTGAACATAGTTTATAGAGTGACGTAGACAGATTACACGAGTGAGTAAAATCTTGGCAGATGGAATATAATGAGGGAAAATGTGAGTGTATGAACTTTACTGTAATATTAATGGCAAGGGAAAAAACAAACTAGAGTTTACATTGGAAGTATAATAAACTAGTTAAACATATAGCATGAAGAAATTATACCAAAAATGAATTAAAATCTCTGCACTGCTGAAAAACACATCTGTTAATCATAGTTTTCCAATTTGTTCTCATTAAGACAGTTCTCAAGAATACAAGGTCAAGGGAAAATCAATAATAATAGTAATGAGGAAAGACTGCAGTTTAGTGGCAAGTGGAATCTGATCGATAAGAGTCATTGCCATAGAGAATTCAACCATTAAAGCTGATAGTTAACAGCTAGGCTTTGTTAGATTTTCCATTGAATATGTATTCTTGTGAAAGGTGCTGTTGAGTGCAAAGCGAAAAGTATGTCTTTTATCAGCAATACACAAATTTTGTACAACCTAATGGCCGCAATGTTCCTGGTTTCTGAAATAAAATTGGAGCTGTTTAAATAAATAAAACAAAATTAACAAAAATATGCAAGGATCTAAATTAAATGCAAGACCTTTCACTTTACCGAATTTCCATTCTCATCAATAATAGAGATGTAATTAGGATTGTTTTTGTTTGGATAAGACAACAGGACATCGTAGTGAACTAATTCAACTGAATCCAGTCCCCAGTTCTTCCACTGTGTTTGTATCTGTTGGGCTAACTGGAGATTTTTTTCAGTTCCGGCTAAGTGAGGAAATCGTGTCCAATTCCTGAATGAAATAAAATTGAAGGAAATCATATTAATGCTCATGAATACTTGAAAGCTGATGAACCTGTAGAGTGAAAAAATGAAAATTTTAACATAGGAAATAATTTAGAATATGCAAAAAAAACAAACTAATTCATGATTTAATTGAAGTCTGGCTCTATAACATCTGAACTGAACACATCAATCTAGTTGATTGTCAATGTATAAACAATACACTTTGAGCCATTCATGACCTGACAATACATTAAACAAAGGAGCAAATTAACTCAATCCTAGCAGTGTCACTCTCTGTGTAGTGTAATAAAACCTCCTGACATAATTGTTCTAAAGACACAATTCAAAATTGATTGCAGTATTGTTAGAGTATCACTTTTCAGTTCATTATAGAACAATTAAAACAACAGAAGAAAGAATCAGTTTATATTTGTTTGGTGAGAATATGCCAAATTAGACAGGCAGTCACATTTGAGAGCACTTATATCTGGCCCTTCGGCCCAACAAGTCCCCACCGGCAAACAACCCATCACAGTTATAATCTCTTGCTGTGATTCTTAACTTAAAAATCTTTTTACTTTTCATTTCTTGTAACCTGGGTTAAATCAAACTGGTTGTCTTCCCTCTATGGTGTGTATATCCTTCATTTGATAATGAGACTAAAACTGTCTACAACCCTCTAATTTCACCAAGACTCTGTACAATTGCAAAACTTCTTGCAATAAAGGATAAATTGCTTAGTCTACCAGTGTGTTAGTTTTCAGTGACTAAGAACACCTAGGTTTCTTTGGATGTCAATACATACCAATCTCTTTACATCACTTAAGAAATTTTCCACAGTATTTCTTTCTCCCAAAGTGGATAATTATTATTACACATTACAGCCCACTCACTCACTCTGTCCAAATCAGCTTTAAGTGTCTTTACATCCTTCTCACAATTCACATACCCACCTGGTTTTGTGTCATTTGCAAACTTGTAAATATTACCTTTGATCCCCACATCTAAGTCATCGATATGAATTGTGAATAGCCAGGGCCCAAGAGTTGATTCCTCACCTATTTTCTGTCCATCAGCCAATTTTCAATCCAGGTCAATCTATCAACCCCTATCTCACATGCTCTACTTTTGTTTACTAACCTGTTGTGGAATTTTATTAAAAGCTTTCGGAAAATACAGATGTACCACTTACATTACTATCACTTTATCTACTCTGCTAAGTACATCCTCAAAACACTCCCACACATCTGTCAACCTTGATTTTTCCTTCCCTAAATCCATATTGACTTGGTCCAACAGTCTGTCTCCAGTTCTCAGATGCCTCATAACAGAATCACAGCATTTTCCCTACTATTAGTTTCAGGCTAACAAATTTTTAATTCCTTGTTTTCTCTGTTCTTCTTTTCTTAAATAGTAGCATTACATTTTCTAACTTTAATCACTGCATTCTCAATGTTCAGAGCATATGAGCTCTATACCACATACATGTTATATAGTTACTTTACTTGGTCTTCTCTAGGAGTCCATCACTAGTCAAGTGATCAATAACTGTTTTCAAACCTAGCAAATGAAGAATACACAGTGAAATTTAGAATCCCCACCAGCCTATCTGAAGGCAGGAGTAACACAAATGATAAAATGAATGGCTATCCCACCATTTTTGTACTGGCCTGTCAAAGGACTGATTAATAGCCACCTAGAATGTTATTCAACCTCTGACAATATAATATGTGCAGCTAGGAGTGGGGTAATAGTAAGGTAGCTAACCCACAACACCTCAGGTAAAAAGACAGCAAGGAAATGAGTGTTGTTACCTCCTTTGGAGTTCTCTGTGCCCACTGGGTCACTCACCCACCCAAAGAAAAAGAGGATACCTATTTCTTTGTGCTCCATACCCAGCCACCTCCCCCTGGCTCTGGTTTGAGTCCCACCCCAGGACTTGATAGTCAAGGAAGCTTCATTCCTTACAGAGTCAAGTAGGTTGAGCATAGAGCTACAAATTCTCCCAATACAGACCAAAAGCAGGTGGGAAGAGAAGGGGAGATCACCAGTCAGCCCATGTGAGAAAGAATGTTGTGGTCTGTACCACAGGCCAAGTTCAGTAGGCTTTCCTGGATGAATTCTCACATTACACCACTCTCATTTATAATTAGTCCTCAATGCAAGTGTTCTAAGAACACATTCCACAGCATTTTACTTTTCATCATCCCAGCACAACTCCAGCCCAACATGAGATTGAAAACATTGCCCAACAGTTCAGAATCAATAAGCCACTGGAGCATACAAATACTAAAATATGGCAGGAAGCACACATGATTTGTACACACCAACTCAACTCCCTCATCAGGAAGCAGGAGAGTACAGCAGGGATAAACAATGCTGTAATTGTGCCCATTGTTTGCCACAATTGCCAAAGAGCTCCAATGAGAGTCACTATGCAGATTTTACCTATCAAGAGGTACAGGAGACACAATCTTCACAACAATGCACATTCAACAAGAGTGCAGGGAGCAGCATCAACCTCGAGAAATCTCTTTCTTTAACATCACAAAGACCTCTGACTCTCAACCATGAGGACCTATTGAGTATGTTCCTCAGATATGGCTACCTGAAGAAACTTGTTACCATCACCCATATATTGGCATCCAAGTCATTATCCTCATCAATGGGTTCACCACAAACACAATATGTGCAAACTGGGATTACATCACCAAGGCTCACTCCATCTTCCTTGCTACAACTCTCGACCCCATATCCATGATGTTTCCTGCCAGTATGGAGCTTCTTTACAGGATCTGTGAGATATTGTTCAGCCTGCATTATCTCCCTGCCAGAACCAAGACCACATAATCTCCATAATCAATCTACTGTATGCAGACATCATGTCTGCCCACACATGTGCACACTTGGAAGCCAAGCATCAAAGTCTTGTCAACGCATTCATGGAAGGATATGACAGAATGGGCCTCACTATAAACATCCTGAACACAAAAGGTCCTCTAGCAGCCTTCTCCCACCATATAACACTGGGTTCACCTAGTGATTCAAGGTGAGCCACTGGACAATGTGGATCGATTGCCTTACCTTGGAAGCTTCCTCTCAGCAAGGGCAGATACCAACAACAAAATTCACACCACCTCCAAAATGACAGTGCATGTGGCCATGTGAGGACCAGAGTGTTTGAATATAAAAGACTTCAAATCCAACTCCAAGCTGCTGATCTACCAACACTTCCGTATGGGTGGAAACATGGTTAATGTTCAAAAGGTGCTTTAAACCACAAGCTTCTCATCAAAGATCACCAACAATGCATCCACAAAATCCTGTCAATATACTGGCAGGATATGTGCTCTAATATCAGTGTTCTCTCTCAAGCCCACATCCACAAAATCTAGTTAGTTAATTAGCTTTACTGGGCTGACCACATTATTCAAATGCCTGACACAAGACTTCTCAACAGGCTCTCTACTCTGTCATGGTATACAGTTACCAGGAGGAAAGAGGAAATGCTGCAAGTTCATTCTCATCAGCCTCCCTGAAAAATAATGCAATATCTCAATGGACTCATTTCTAATTCAGAACTGCCCAAACTGAGGGGAGACATTCACAAAGATGGTAACCATTTTGAGTATTTCAGACAAACCAATACAGAGGCCACCGCAGATTGCAGAAGAAACATTCAAGAAACCAAGCATTTGACCCATGCACTTCAGCCAACACCTGTTGCCCCACCTGTGGCAGGGTTTGCAAACCCAGTATCCAACCAGACATTTCAGGACCCAGCTTCCGAAGCAGAAGAAAGTCATCCTCGATCTTGAGGAACTGCCGAAGAAAACGGCACCATTCAAGTCAAACCTGAACAACACTATGGTGCCTCAAGTGAAAGACAGAAGGCATAATTCCATGATTTAATTTCTGTTTGCACTATATATGCTTTAACCTTCCTGCAACTGCGATCACAAAGTACTTGAATTTTAATTTATTTTGAGGCATTATAATTGAAATAGATCTCAGCAGAAAACAGGCACTCTCATGTCTCTGCTAACATAATTACTGCAGCATCATTTCTCAAAAATTAGTGATTATTTTTATGTCTAGATCATGTCTAATTTTAATTTCTTTCCTTCAAATTAGCTACTCCAATAATGCACTTTGCAATATTTTATCATATACATTAGCAGATGGTCAGTCAGCTTATCTGTGTTTTAAATTTTTACGAGGGCCATAAATTTATTAGTTCAAATTACATCTATATGACTTTTCCTTGTATTTACTGATTAATGTGACCTCTTATTCTTTGTTCAAAATGCCTGATATTTAATCTGGTATTTATGCACTTAGTTCTCATTTTAAGCCCTTCAACTACTGGAAAGTACTTTGTAATACTAGAAAGTATTACTGGAAAGTAACTACTGGAAAGTATTCTGTTCTATTCTTTATCTATCTAAACTCTTATTGTGCAATTATGCAGCTATCTCTTCTGTTCTACAAAAATCAGCTCTGAGCTTTCCAAGTCTTCCTGATACTAGACAATGTACACATTTTGTTTCAGAACTGCAGACCACTGAAGATCTGAAACAAAAATAGAAAATGCTACAAAAACTCAACAGGTATGGCAATATATGGAGAGAAAGCAGAGTTAATCTTTCAAGTCCAGTGGCCTTTTCTCAGAACTAGAATATACTTGTGAATCTGTATTGCACGCTCTCTGATGTCACAATATTCTCCTTAGAGTGGTTCCCAATGTAATAGTTTAATTGAGGCTTTATATAGACCCATCAGTACCCCTTGGCCTTAATATTCTATGTTTCATGATAAAATTGCAGAATTTCACATTTTAATAATACCATCTAAGTAGCTGGGCCTCTTTCCCTGAGCTTCCCAGTCTTAATATCTTCCGATGTGATTTTTTTTGTCAAATCTTATCTATTTTCTTTTTTTCACTATGTTGAATGTGCTATATAATTAAGTGCTGCCTGTTCATAGACTCTTGAGTGCTTTAACCTAAACTTATCAATGCAATTCTAAAACTACTAGCTTCCTTTTCTGATGGAATATATTATTTTCTGTATCACTTAATCTTGCAAAATAATACTACTATTAGCCAATGCCATGCCAGTTTCCCTTTCAACCTCACTTGCATCACTCTTTATCTTCGAATATCTGCCCTATCCAATTTGATATTCTAACTTTTCCAATTACGTTTCGACATTCAGCTTGAATGTTAAGATTTGCTGTTTTGTGATTACTACTTCCCAGATTGTCATCCAATTTCAGCTCATCTATCTACCTTAATTAATTCTTGAAACATACAATGGGACAGGCACTGCTCCATCAATCTCAAATTTTGCATCTCTCATGTTCTCCAATCACAGACCAATTTTAATCTTCATGTTCAGCTGACTGGTTCACTAGCAAGTAACAGCCTATGTTTGGACAAGCAGCTAGGAAAATACTTGGCTTCAGAAATTGGGTCACACAGATTGTTATGGGCCAAGTCTTAATTTAGAACATAGAACAGTACAGACTCTTGATGTCGTGTCAACCTTTTATCGTACTCGAAGACCAAACTAACCTACATACCCTTTATTGTACTATCTTCTATGTACCTATCCAAGAGTCGCTTAGATATGCCTAATGTATCTGATACTCCTACCACCACTGGCAGTGCATTCCATGGACCCACTACACTCTGTGTAAAGAACCTACCTCTGACATCTCCCCTAAACATTCCTCCAATTACTATAAAATCCCGCCTCCTTGTGACAGTCTTTTCCGCCCTGGGAAAAAAATCTCTGGATATCCACTCTATCTATGCCTCCCATCATCTCTTACACCTCTAGTAAGCCACATCTCATCCTTCTTCACTTTAATGAGAAAAGCCCTAGCTCCCTCCACCTTACTTCATAAGACATACCCTCTAGTCCTGGCAGCATCCTGGTAAATCTCCTCTGCACCCTCTCTAAAGCTTCCATGTCCTTCTTGTAATGAGGTGACAAGAACTGAACATAATATTCCAAGTGTAGTCTAACCAGAGCTCTATAGAGCTGCAGCACAACCTCACAGCTCTTAAATTCAATCCCCCTGCTAATGCAAGTCAACACACCATACTCCTTCTTAACAACCCTATCAACTTGGGTGGAAACTTTGAGGGATCTAAGGACATGGACCCCAAGATCCATCTGTTCCTCCACACCGCCAAGAATCACGTCTTTAACCCTGTAATCTGCATTCAAATTTGACCTTCCAAAATGAATCACTTCACATTTTTCCAAGTTGAACTCTATCTGCCATTTATCGGCCCAGTTTTACATCCTGTCAATGTCTTGTTGTAATCTATAACAGTCTTCTACACTATCCACAACTCTACCAACCTTAGCATCATCAGCAAACTTACTAACCCATCTTTCCAGTTCCTCATCCAAGTCATTTATAAAAATCACAAACAGCAGAGGTCCCAGAGCCGATCCCTGCGGAGCACCACAGGTCATCAAGTTCCAGGGTGAATATTTTCCATCTACTACCACCCTCCGTCTTCTATGAGTCAGCCAATTCTGTATCCAGACAGCCAGATTTCCCTGTATCCCACACCTCCTTACTTTCTGAATGAACCTACCATGGGGAACTTTATCAAACGCCTTGCTAAAATCCACGTACACCACATCCACAGTGGTGCTGTAGGCTAGGTACCTTCTACCTAGGGTAGAAGGTGTCATGTCTAGGTAGGATGCTGTCTGCTGGGGGGAGATTGTGGGGTGGGAGATGGAGGTGAAGGAAGTGTCCAGGGTGGCTGAGGGCAAAAAAAAACATTTGGTAAGGGTAGATGTAGAAGACAGCTGCAGTAGTTGATTGTGCAAAGCAGGAAAAAGAGTTTTCAATATGACAACAAACAAATACTCGGTTAACTGGGAGCTGGAGAAACTTAGTGAAAAAACGAATTCCTTGAAATCAACAGTGGAGTCTTTTGATTCAAACAGCATTTGTTCAGGATCTTCTTCATGAGGTAAAAATGGTAGTGGATAATACTGTAATCAAAGCTGTTACAGTTTTAATTGTTAAAGTTAAGTCTAGAATCTTTAAACTTTAACCTTGTTAAAATGTTCCAGCTTCATGTATATACGATTATAACTATTGGCTCTGACCACATGGTATGCAGGATGAAATCTGTGTGTGTGGTGAAGTGTGCATTTCTTATTTTAGAAAAAAAGTATTTGTTGCTAACTTATGCCTGTTATCTTCAGGAAATTTAATTACTATGACATCTACAAAGTTAACACTTTGCTTGTGTTTGGTGGATTTAACTTTAATGGAGGTTGATAATTGAGGATATTGATGAATTCTAATTCTGCTTTGTTGCAAGTGTAAGTACCCTGTTGGTCAACACAACTATAGCAGGAATTAGTAATACATACTTCATCATCTGTTAAGTGAGTTAGTGAGAACGAGGAAGTCATTTGGATGGGTATATGAATAGGAAGGGTTTGGAGGGATATGGGCCGGGTGCTGGCAGGTGGGACTAGATTGGGTTAGGATATCTGGTCGGCATAGATGGGTTGGACCGAAGGATCTGTTTCCCTGCTGTAAATCTCTATGACTCTATAAGTACCCACCCCACAAAAATCAAACGTAGCTCTCAGGAAAATCTCATGACCCTGGCCTCTATTCTTATGGCCTTGTGAGTAATTAAAATTTTTCAGAACAGATAAAGAAAAAGTGTATATGAAGTCTTTTTATTTTTGTGTTTTAATAATTGTGTGCTGAACTGAGAAAGGGCTGTTTTAAAAAAACACAGCTTAAAAGGATGGCTGGCTGTTTTGAAAAGAAAGTAAGCCATTACAAGCATTATGCAACCAACTGTTTGACCGAGCAATAATTGAAGTTTGAGTTGTAGATGATTTGCTAATGGAGTGCACAAATGCAGCTTTTGCTGGCAAGACGTTGATTGGTCTATGGGCAAGTGAACAGCTTTCTATGACAGAGAGCTTTTTTGCCTGCAAAACCTGTTGGTTCTTGGGTAACTGAACAGTTTGGAGCTGGGAAAGTGTTAGAAAGAGAGAGAAAAAGAAAGAAAGAGAGAAAAGCGTTCAGTTCTTTCCCAACTTGAAAATGGTATCTCTGTTCTCTGCAGTAAAAACTCACCGTAAACCTAAAGAAAACTAGTTTACCTTGACTTCAACAACTGTTGGAAGCTGTGATTTTAACTGATAACTCAGAGACTTCTATTATAAATGAACCAGCCACCTTGTGTTTCTCACCAACCCAGTAGAAGTTTCCATAGATAGATGACTGAAGTAGCATACTGGCCAACAGTAGAATCTTCGGATCTTCTCAACAACGGAACCTGGGGTCAAGAACTATAAAACTGTCTTTGTAGTCTTCTCCTTTGCCATAAACTATTTTTGCCATCGTGGCTAGTCTGACTGTCCATGTGCATGTTTAAGGGAGAGTTTATAAGGGGATTGACATTATAATAAATAGTGTTATATGAAGACAGTTTATAACAGTTTACCTGTAGTAAGAGGCTAATTACTTGTAATGAATAGTAAATCTTGTTCAGTACAGAAACCTCATCCATGTTTTATATCAACCTGGATCGAGAAGACAAGCAAATTGGGGATCTGTATATATTTTATAAAACCTTTACTTTTTGTGACGACTCTGGGAATAAAGTGGCTCAATTTCCAGTCGGCTATTCTACTGAATCATAACACTGCCAAATGTACATAGCAGACTGTATGTAATGTCGCCTCCTAATTAAATTCAATCTTTGTTGTGACCAGTGGAAGAATACGACAAGGGATCTGTTCACCCCTCATAACTCGGTTATGCTAGTATAAACTCATGTCCATTCTATGGACAAGTCATTTCATGTGACCTTGTTACTTTCATCATATTCAAACATACATTACACTTCCTTGTATCTTTCTTCACCTGTATTCCCTTCTCCTTCTCAAATTAACTTGCTTCTGCATCCACCAGTAAAAATAACTCTTCCTAATGTCGCTTACAGTTTTACTATAAAATTCCCAATTATCTCGCATTTGGCTTCGATTCACCATGACATTCAGGAATTATCAACCTAAGCAACCTTATCTTCACCTCCACCTTTGCTGCCTTAGGCCCCATGAAAACTAGGACTCTGACTGTTTATTACCTTGCATTGGCCTTCATTCCACTGTCTTACAAGGTATCCAGATTTCATTGCACTTGGCAATAAATGGTTTTGACATTCACTGACATACTTGACTGGATCACACAAAGAATAAAAGGGTATGTCCTAGCCTCAAGTCTCTACCAAAAAAAATTAACCCTTCTCCTCAAACTTCTCAACCCTCATTTCCCACACTAAGTGTAAGAAACTCGCAGGCATGTTTTTAATCACTAAGATTGAAACCATCTGATCAACAGTCCTTCCTGCTCAAGCCCTAACACCTAACATAACACTTCATAGCACCTAACTCAATCTCTTTTGACCCACAACAGTCTTTACAGCAATCATATTACCCAACATGACTAATCTTCTGTCACAAATCAACTTGCCTACCCTTTCTCCATATTACTTGATTCCTGAGAGACCATAAATATGTCCATCTTAGCCCTAAATGTATTGAACAATGTATCACATCTCTAAATTCCAAACATTCAGAGTCCATTGAGTGAAGATTTTTCTCCTTATCTAATCTCAATCCTCACTGATTTGTTCCTTATCTCAAGATTGTTCCAGTGCTCTAGACTCCCCAGATAGAAGCAACATCATCTCAGTGTCCACCTTGTTAAGCTCCTTTAGCATCTTGTCTGTTTCAATGAGATCCATCTTTTATTCTTCAAATCCAGAGAAAATATCCCCAGTTTACTCAGCCTTGCATTGTAGGTAAAGTCGCTCAAAATCTGGTGACCCTTTGTTGTCCTATGGCAATCATACCTTTCATTTGTATAGGAAAAATAATTAAATGCAATGCTCCAGGTGAAGTATTACAAAAGGAGCCATTATTAGATTCTCTCCTGTTAGAGGCGGCCACTGACTGACATTGTGTGGTTCAAATATAACTTGTTACTTATCAAATCAAATCTGGATGATGTCTCGGTCTTGCTGTATATGGACATGGGCTACTTCAGTACTTTAGAAGTCGTGAATGGTGCTGTACATTGTGCAATACTCAGCCAATATCTTCAACTTATGATAGATGCAGGGTAATTGATGAAGCAGCTGAACATGGTTGAGCCTAGGACAGAACCTTCAGAAGTTATGGAGTGATGACTTGGACCTGAGATGATTGACCCTCAACAACCATACTATCTTTCTTTGTGTTAGGTCTGCTTCTAATCGGCTTGAGAGATTTCCTCTCGATTCCCATTCACCTCTACATTTGCTAGAGCTCCTTGGTGCCACACTTGGTCAAATGCAGCATTGATATCAAGGGTAGTCAGTCACTCTCACCTCTAGAGTTCAGATTTTTTGTCCATATTTGGACCAAATTTATAATGAGGTCAGAAGTTGAGTGGTCCTGGCAGAAATTAAATGAAAGAGTCATTAAGTAGGTTACTCATTTTTAAGTGCCACTTTAAGGGCCGAAAGGCCTGTTTCCACACTGTAAGTAATCTAATCTAATCTTTATAGCACTGCAAGTGACCTCTTTCATCCATTCACCAATAAGTGAGAGTAAATAGGTAGGAAAGTAATTGGCGAGGTTGAATTTGTTCTGCTTTTTGTGAATAGGACAAACCAGGGCAATTTTTGACATTGTTCGGTCGATGCCAATTTTATAGCTGCACTGGAACAGCTTGGCTAGGGACACACAAACTTCTGAAACACAAGCCTTCAGCGTTCTTGTCAGATTGTTGTTGGGGCCCTTAACATTTGCAAGGTTCAGTGTCTTTAGCCATTTTTTGATATCACATGGAGTGAATTTAATTAGTTGAAAATTGACAACTGCAAACCTCAGCAGAAGGCTGAAATGGATCAAAACTGCCACTCTGGCTGAAGAAGGGTGGCAAATGTTTCAGCTTGTCTTTTGCCTTAACATGCAGGGCTCCCTTATCACTAAGAATAGGGATATTTCTGGAGCAATGTCTTCCTCCTCCAGTGAGTGGTTTAGTTGTCCACCACTATTCACAACTGATTATGGCAGGATTTCAGCGTTTTGAGCTGTTCTGTTAGTTGTGGGATCACTTAGACCAATTTATTGCCTATGCTCCAGCTGTTTGGCATGTAAGTAGTCCTGTGTTGTAGCTTCACTAGTTTAACAGCTCATATTTAGGTATGAACTTAGAAAAGTAAAGAATAGGAATAGGTGTTATTTCTGGTATCCCCTCTCAACTGTTTATTGAGCCAGAGTTGATTTCTTAGCTTGATGGTATATGCTAGGCCATAAGGTTACAGATCGTGGTTGATTACAACTCTGCTGCTGCTGATGATGGTCCACTGCAATTTATGGATACCCAGTCCTGAGTCACCAGGTATGTGCGACATCCATTCATTTAACTCAATAGCAGTGCTACACAACATGATGGATTGCATTTTTGGAGACATTCTTCTGTGATAGGTTGATTGGTAAGGACAAGGTGAGGTAGATTTCTCCCTCTCATTGGTTCCATCACCACTTCTTACAGACACACAGCAGGTATGTCCTTTTGGACAAGGCTAGCTTAGACATCAAAGTATTCCATTCAATGTACCCTTATTACCAATGATTCTTCCAAGTGATATTCAACATGAAAGAGTACTGGTTCATCAGCTGGCATGAGTACAGTTTAGGAAGATGATTTTCTTTGCCAATGTCTGACCTGATGCTGTAAGAATTCATGGGATCTGGACTCAACGCTGATGACTCCCAAGCAACTTCTTCCCGACTGCCTTCTCTGGTGGGTAGGTCCTGTCACATCAATGCAGAGACATAATCATATTCAGGTATCAGATGACATCAGGGTGTGGCTTGATGAGCCTGTGGCACAGCTTTTCAAGATTTGGTACAAGCCTCCAGATGGTTATATGGAGGACATTGCAGGGTCAACAATGCTAGTTTTGCTGTTGGCCAGTGCCTAGGTTGACACAGGTTGATGCTGTGTGATCTGTCAGGTTTCATTCATTTACAATTTTATTCTTGCACTGTGTTTTAAAACACTTGCAAGAAAGATCAAGACATTATTTGTCTTCCTAACTGCTTATTGTACATGCTTTCCTTATATTCCACCTAGCTTCATATCATTAGTAAAATGAGGTAGATTACTCTCAGTTTCTTTGTCAAGGCATAAACAGATCTCAAATACTGAGGCCTCAGCACTGACCCTTGCAACACTCTACTAATCACGATCTAACAACTTAATTAAAATCCCATCTATCAATACTGTTTGCATTTTATCCATTAACAATCTTCTAGCCACACTAATGCATTGATCCCCAACTCCACAAGTTTGTACATCATATATTTTCACAACTCATTAGAGTAGGACACTGAAAATCAAGATCCACCATTCCCACAGTCACCAAAGTTAAACATTTTTAAAAGTATGCAAAATTCCCTAATTTACCTGTCTTCTAGATCCAGGTTATCAGAAAGCATGGACCAATGTTCTGTACTTAGCTAAAGGTATGAACCATCAGCATATAATTGTACTAATTTCTACTCAAACTCACTTTTACACACAAATATCTGAAAGATTGCTCCCTTTTGACCTTTAGACACAGCCATTTGCTAAAAGCATATGTAATGAGCTTGATACACAAAAGGACTGGCTCATGCTACCACTTTGATGACGATGTAGCACAGTGCTGTACGGTGACATGTACAGCCCCTGCATGGCTTTTAGGTTCAGTGCTCCCACTATTACAAGTTGCCAGTCTAACCGTCTGTGATCAAAAGCAATGCAAGCCACAGAAGCTAGCTACCTAAGACAGAGGACTAAAGAACAAGTGCGCCAAAAAATTAATGCAAGCCACACAAACAGCAGCAGCTCATAAGTCAGTGCTAAAGTCAGTGAATGCGCACTAAGAAAACAATGTGAAGCACATAGTGGCTGGCTGCTTCCAAACATTCTCAAAGAAAGATGGCTAAAAGCCATGAGATGCATCCAGTACAGACAGAAAAGATGTGTGTGTCACCCCAGAGTGCAAATGAATCTGGCAGAAGAATCTAAATACGAGAGGTGACTGAGCTTCAAAGAAAAGAGTTGAATTGCTGAAGTGGTGAGAGCAGGCATGATGATGTGATGGTGGTTTGCCAATGCTGACTTGTGTGGATGAAGAATCGAAGAAAATGGTAGCCAAGGAGTATGCAAGGACTTTGTTCTGAACAGACAGTTGCATGATAGCCTAGAGAAGGATTTGGTGAGCTACTGCTACCAGGTACCCGCTTTGGTTTACATGGCAGAATTTTGCACCGTCCAGTTTTTCACTGAAAGAAAGGGAACTGGAAGTAGCATAAAAATAAGGTGAGTTCTGAGAAAGGATCACCAGATCTCAAACTTTAACTCTGATTTCTCTTCACACATGCTGCCAGACCTGCTGAGCTTTTCCAGCAACTCCTGTTTTTGTTGTTGTTGTTGAGTAAGGTGAGTTGGGTCTTTATGGAGATGTAAACGTATGGAAATAATGTAGTGGCTGTCAGTGGGGAGATTCTGAAGTCGCCACTGATGGCTTGAGGGAAGAAATTGGGAACATTTTCCTTGACGTTAAGAATGTGACTTTTTTCGTTCTTCCCATATTTTTCTACATTTCAAACACCACACCAGGAATGGGAAAACTTTTCCCAATGACTTCAGTCTTCTCAATGTTTAAGTAAAGGAAATGACAGATCTCCTATAACTAACTGACAGACAAGAAGTTAGACATCAGAAGAAGTGGACGTGCCAAGATAGGCTGTGGAGATTTAAAACTGGGTGGCATCAGGGTCATTACTGAAGTATTTGCCCATATCTTCAGAAGACATTACCATGAGAAATCAAATAGATGTGAATGAGAAAGTCAATAAGGACAAATTCATGAGAGACTCAGGAAATAACTGGACTAGATAGAAGCCATTTCTGCTTTGACTACAACTGGACGCGTGTGAATAAAACAAAACAAAGCAATTCCAATGAAAGAGACAATAAGGATAGAACGAGAATATTGTAGGCTTCTCTGATGAAACCTTCAGAGCAAACACAGATGCACTAATGTATTATGGTTATGGTCAGAAATCAGTGTGACTTTGATCAGCCATTTCAACACCATGGCAGGTATGGAAACCAAACTGAAAACCTTCTATAATAATACGAGTAACTGCTAAATACACAGCAGGGCTGGTAGCATCTGTCAATATAAAAACAGAGTTAATGGCTGATTCTTCCAAAGTCACAGTAGTGAATGTTGGGATGTCCCTACTATTGAACTTAGTGAACAATCAGAGGTCCTGATCCATGCCCATTCATGCTAATTACGTTAAAGTTTAATTTTCTAAGGGGTTAATTTACACTGCCTAGGACACTACAAGAATATCTCAAAGAATGAATTATGACTGAAGTCTTGGGCTAGATACCAGTTACCTCTCCTGACCAAACTCTCCTCACCAATTGACTATTTCCCTTCATCTATGACATTAAAACATCCTCATCCTGCAGCCTGGCTACTTTTGTTCCTGCCTCACTGAATCATTTAATAACTGTACCTGAACCTGAAAGTCATATAAAGGAATTATCAACTTCACTGTTCATTTTTGCTATTTTTCTGCATGGGTGACCGTACTGAAGCATTGTTGTTGCAGCCAGGACAAAAAAGACACAGCTGTAAAGCTGTAAAAACGCAGATTCACAATAATCTTCACAGAGAATGCCAATTACCCAGCATCACTTCTGACCAATGGGTCATTGCTTCAACTCATGACATTTCATCAGAATTATGCAGATTCCAAATGGATTTTCAGGAAACATGAGGTGACCATATAGTCAAAAACCTGGAAGGAAGAGAGGGAAGAGATAACTGGCAGCACGGTGGCTCAGTGGTTATCACTGCTACCTCATAGAGCCAGGGGCCCGAATTCAATTCCAACCTGAGATGAGAGTCTGTATGGAGATTGCACGTTCTCCCCATGTCTGTGTGGGTTTTCTTGCTCAGTCCAAAGATGTACAGGTTAGGTGGTTGGGCCATGCTAAATTGCCCATTGTACTCAGCAATGTGTAGGGTAGATGGATTAGTCATGGGAAATGCAGGGTTACAGGGACAGGGTGGGGGTGTGAGTCTGGTTGGAATGTTCTTTGGAGAGATGCTGTGGACTTCTTAGGCCAAATGACCTGTTTCCACACTGTAGGGATACTATAAAATTCCATAAGGATATAGTTTGAAAAGGTAGATAGATGAATGGGTTGGGTAACACAGTGTCTGACATTAAATGTAAAACACATTTGCAAGAGGCACATATTACGACATGGGGTAAATCCCTCCGCTAATTTAAGCCAGCCACAGAAAGGATTCACCTCATGCTGTAATCTGTTAAAATTCAAGAGGCAAAGACTTACCCCAGAGGTCACTATTTAATATAAAAATTAACAACTTTACTCTTTAAGTCCAACAGAGAATATTAAAACCAACAAGTATTTACAAATCCTTTCTCTTAAACCTATCTTTTACCATCACTCTACAATACTAGCCTGATAAAAAAAAATTTAGATTTACAAAAAAACCTCAACTTTCAAAACCAGTCAGCTGTCAAATCTTCTCTTTGTATCTTCCTCTGCAGATTTTTCTGTCATCTTTTCAATGTTCTGCTGCATAAACTTCTTATTGCCAGGTACTTTTGAGAGAGCTGTTCTGCTGGCAGTCTGTACTTGCTGGTGGCTTGACAGTTCTCCCCCTAACTGTTCAAAATGTCTGGTTTTATACCACAAAACATCAGACTGTTTCATTGGTTTTAATATTATCAAAATACTAAATTCAAATTTGATTGGATTCTGGTATCTTGGTGCATAGTTTAAACTGATTGGCCGAATTTGAATTTTTGTGTTCCATAACAATATAGCTGTACTATTAGTTTCAACCAAGTGTAACCTTGTTCAGAACATTGTGTGCTGGGTCAGGCAACCCTTGCTAGCTTTTCAACTCTCTTAAATGGTATAGTACCTCTACACCTTCATTAGACACAAACAAATGTTTCTGCACCCGACAGCAAGAAGTCAGAATGGGGTGTTGCCTCGCTGGTGCTAGGATCAAGGATATCTCAGCGAACGTGCAGAATAGTCTCAAAATGAAGAGGGATTAGCAGGAGGTTGTTGTATACATTGGAGTTAACAACATAGGAAGAGAAAAGAATGAGATTCTGAGGAGAGAATATAGGAATTTAGGCAGGAAGTTAAGAAGGTTTTTGAGGGTAGTAAAATCTGGATTACTCTCAGTGCCATGAGCTACTGAGGATAGGAATAAGGATGAAGCTGGTGCAGAGGAGACAGATTCACATTTTTGGATAATTGGAATCTCTTCTGGGTAGGAGTGACCTGTATATGAAGGATGGAATGCACCTGAATTTGAAGGGGACTAATATACTGGTGGGGAGATTTACTAAAGCTGCTCGGGCTGTTTTGATTACGACTAACATTACAGCCGTACTTAGACAGGATATTCCTGGGAATACATAAAGGGATGTTATATAGATGGAACTGAAAAAATAAGGAAGGGATGATCACGTTTTTGCAATTGCACTATAGACGCTCCAACAGTCAGCGCGAAAATTGGAAGGAGTTCTTAATTATTTATAAGACTAATAGGGTGGTTATTGTAAGGGATTTTAACTTTTCAAACACAGACTGGGACTGCTATAGTGTTAAAGGCTTTAATGGAGAAGTATTTTTTAAGTGTGTACAAGAAAATCTTCTGATTCAGTAGTGGATATACCCACTAGAGAAGGTGCAAAACATGACCTAGTCTTGGGAAATAAGGCAGGGCAAGTGACTGAGGTGTCAGTGGGACAGCACTTTGGGACCAGTGATCATAATTCTATAACTTTTAAAACAGTGATGGAAAAGGATAGATCAGATATAAAAGTTTTCTATATTAATAGAAGGCCAATTTTGACAGTATTAAGGAAGAAATTTCAAAAGTTGGTTTGGGCGGATGTTTACAGGAGAGGGACGGCTAGAAAATGGAAAGCTTTCATAAATTAGATAATGAGAGCCCAGAGACAGTATGTTCCTGTTAGGGTGAAGAGCAAGGTTGGTAGGTGTTGGGAATGCTGGATGACTAGAGATATTGAGGGTTTGGTCAAGAAAAAGGATGCATACGTCAGATATAGATTGCAGAAATCGAATGAATCCTTAGAAGGGTATAAAGTATTCTTAAGAGAGAAATCAGGAGGGCAAATAGGGTACATAAGATAGCTTTGGCAAATAGAGTTAAGGAGAATTTAAAGGGATTTTATAAATACATTAAGGCTAAAAGGATAACTAGGGAGAGAGGTCCCTTAAAGATCAGCAAGGCCACCTTTGTGTGGAAATCTGGGAGATGGAGGAGATACTAAACAAGTATTCTGCATCAGTATTTATTGTGGAGAAGGACATGGTAGATATTGAACTTGGGGAAATACGTAGTGACATCTTGAAAAATGCCCATATTATAGAGGAGTTGGTGCTGGATGGTTTAAAGCCATAAAGGTGGATAAATCCCTGGATCCTGATCAGCTGTACCTTAGTACTCTGTGGGTAGCTAGGAAAGTGATTGTTGGGCCCCTTGCTCAGGTATTTATATCATTGAGAGCCACAGGTGAGGTGCTGGATGACTGGAGATTGATTAATGTGGTGCCACTATTTAAGGAGAAAAAGCCAGGGAATTATACACCGTTGAGCCTGACATTGGTGGTGGGCAACTTGTTGGAGAGAATCCAGAGGGATAAGATTTACATTAATTTGGAAAAGCAAGGACTAACTAGGGATAGTCAACATGGCTTTGTGTGTGGGAAATCACGTCACACTAACTTGATTGAATTTTTTGAAGAAGTAATGTAGATGATTGATGAGGGCAGAGCAGTGGATGTGATCTATGTGGACTTCAGTAAGACATTCGATAGGTTTTCTCATGGTAGACAGGTTAGCAAGGTTAGATTACATAGAATACAGGGAGAACTGCCACTTGGATGCAGAACTGGCTCGAAGGTAAAAGACAAAGGGTGATGATGGAAGGTTGCTTTTCAGACTGCAGGCCTCTGAACAGTAATGTGCCACAAGGATTGGTGTCAGTTCCACTGCTTTTCATCATTTATATAATGATTTGGATATGAACATAGGAGGCAATGGTTAATAAGTTTGCAGATGACACCAAAATTGGAGATGTAGTGGACAACAAAGGTTGCCGTGGGGCGGCACGGTGGCTCAGTGGTTAGTACTGCTGCCTCACAGCACCAGGGACCAGGGTTTATTTCCCATCTGGGGCAACTGTCTATGTGGAGTTTGCACTTTCTCCCTGTTTCTGCGAGGGTTTCCTTCGGGTGAATTGGCCATGCTAAATTGCCCATAGAATTAAGTGCATTAGTCAGGGGGAGTCTGAGTGGGTTGCTTTTCAGAGGGTCGGTGTGGACTTGTTGGGTCGAAGGGCCTGTTTCCACACTGTAGGGAATCTAATCATATAATTGGATCTTGATCAGATAAGCCACAGCGGCAGGTGGAGTTTAATTTAGATGAATGTGAGGTGCTGCATTTTGGAAAGGCAAATCAGGGCAGGACATACACTTAATGGCAAGATGCTCCTGAACAAAGAGACTTTGGAGTACAGGTTCATAGTTCCTTGAATTTGGAGTCACAGGTAGATAGGATAGTGAAGGTGTTTGGTATGCTTGCCTTTATTGGTCAGTGCATTGAGTATGGAAGTTGAGAGGTTATGTTGTGGCTGTACAGAACAATGGTTAGGCCACTTTTGTGGTACTGTCTGCAATTCTGGTTTCTCTGCTATATGAAGGATGTTGTGAAAGTTGAAAGGGTTCAGAAAAGATTTACAAGTATGTTGCCAAGATTGGAGGGTTTGAGCTCTAGGGAGAGGCCATATAAGCTGGGGCTATTTTCTCTGGCACATTGGAGGGTGGGGAGTAACCTTATAGAGATTCATAAGATCATGAGGGGCATGGACAGGGTAAATAGAAAAGGTCTTTTCCCTGGAGTCAAAAAGTAGAGGTCAAACTTTTAGTGTGCGAGGGGAAAGATTTAAAGGGTACCAAAGGGGCAACTCTTTCACGCAGAGCGTGGTCCCAGTCCTGAAGAAGGGTTACACCCAAAACATTGACTTGTCCACATCTTGATGCTTCCTGGCTTTCAGCCTCTTGCTTGACTAGCACATATGGTATGAGCTGCCAGAGGAAGTGGTGGAGGCTGGTGCAATCACAGCATTTAAAAGTCGTCCGCATGGGATATAAATAGGAAAGGTTTAGAGGGATATGGACCAACTGTTGGCCAATAGGACAAGATTCATCTAGGATATCTGGTCAAGTTGGACCGATGGGTCTGTTTCTGTGTTGTACATGTCTATGACTCTGCTGTCAAGTGATTGCAGATTACTTTTTCAGAATGCCAGTAGCATGGATTGCTAATCAGAATTCACCTTGAGATGTGCAGATAGGAAACGCAAGTGTCTTCCACTGTGAATAGTTCAATTTGTAGATCGGAATTTTGTGACGTTATTTAGAAGGGATTGTCAACATCCCTACACAAATTTTCAGATATCATGTGTTAAAATTGGAATTTGCATCCTTTGGGTAAATTTCATTTCCATTAGCACTATTAAAAGAAAATTCCAAAATATGATCAGCTTTTGACCCTTTCTGGCTAATGGGGTTGTTGTAAATTCTATAAATTTTAAATAATTTACAGAACATGGATGTTATTGGCTCGGCCTGTATTTATTGCTTATGCCTGTACTTATTGTCCATCCCTAATTGTCCAGGGACAGTTAAAGTCAACCACATTGCTGTGCTTTAGAAGTTACATGTAGACCAGACCAGCTAAGACAGCAGTTTTCCTCCCTAAAGGGTATTAGTGATCCAGATGGGATCTTTTTTCCTGACAATCAACAAGAGCTTCACTAAACTCTTAACTCCAGACCTTGGTTGAATTCAAATTCCACCATCAGGATGGCAGGACTCAAGCCCAGGTACCCAGCGCATTACCTGTGTCTCTCGGTTAATAGTCTAACGATAATACAAATAGGCCAATGCATCCCCATGATCATTGTCCCATCGCAGGGTCATCCCATCTGCTCCACAGATAAGTCATAATATCTCTGAATATGTGATTAGAAACTATCTCCAGATTAAAGAGTAAAGATCTCAGTGGTAATCATCTCTGTATTACTACATCTGCCACGTAATTCAAGCAGATTATACAATTTAATGCTTGTTTTAGATAGCTGTTCTATTATGATGCATTTCACTTAAATTATTCTTCATTAATATAGACAGTTCACCAGGACATTAAGACAAAAAGTAACACAGGGACAGAATGGGTGGGGGGGGGGGGGGGGGGGGGGGGGGGAGTAGAACTTAGAAATCCAAACTAAAAAGTTAAGATGATGGAACAACATAACAATATGGTTAAACCTAAGCAGAGGGGGACAGGAGAGGTGGAGAGTTCAACAGTAATACTGTATACTGTGGGAAGGTGATGCCTTAGTAATATTATTGCTAGAAACTCAGCTAATCTGGGGACCTGGGTTCATATCCTACTAGCATAGATGGTGGAATAAATTCATTGTCGATTGTCAGGGAAACCCATCTAATTCACTAATGTCCTTAATGGAAGGAAGCGGTCATCCTTACCTGGTCTGGTCTACATGTGACTCCTGACCCTCTGAGGCAATTAGGGCAATAAATGCTGGCCCAGCCAGAGCAGCCCACATTCCATAATTGAGTAAATGAAATCTGAGAAGATAGTAGCTCTTAAACGAAAAAGAAAGAGTCTTCATTTGAATGTGAGAACAATAAAATGAAACAACTAGTGACACAAATGATGGTTTAGACCTTTTGTTAGAGGTTTCAGGAACATGGTTAAGAGATAACCAAGACAAGAAATAAGTATTCCAGAGTATACAACACTGTTATAAGACAAAATGCAACAAGTGAGGGGGCAGTCCTGATAAAAGGGATAACATAAGGATATGTGTAAGAAAATATCTTGGCTCAAAAGATTAAGAGTAGCATTAGTTATAGGTGATGATTAGAAATAGCAAAGATCAGAAAATACTGGTGGGAATAGTTTTTGCGCTCCCTAATTACACCATTGGACAGAGCACTAAACAAGAAATTATCAGAGTTTATAACTAATGCAATGCAGTAATTGTTGGGGACTGTAATTATCGTAAAGACTAAACAAATCAACTTATTGATGATCTGGAAGGTGAGATGGTAGAATGCTCATGTTAGTTTTATGAGCTGTCTGTTGTCGAATCAAATATAAAGGCACTTCAAATCTGGCATTGTTTTATGTAATAGGGCAAATTTAATTAACAATCTCACAATAAAAGATTCCTGGCTTTACTTCAAAAAATTCTCTCTCGCTCTATGTGTGTTTATATATATATAAACTCAAAGATTAGAAAAAAATTCTAGATTTAGAATCTCCTCAGTTCAGTGGAGCTGGCTAAAAAAAATTCCTGGGAAACAGGAATCCAATTTAAATCCACAGTTAAGTTTGAAAGTGAAATACTCCAGTCCAAAACAAGAATCACAAATTTAAATAAAGCCACTTAGATCGGTACAAGGAGCAGGTACAATGAGAGAGCTCACTAATGACGACAGGATAAATAGATAAAAGAATCTGAAGAGGAGATGGATTGGACTTGCAACATTAACTCTATTCCTTTCTCCATACAAACTGCAGACCTACTGAGTTTTTCCAGCATTTCTGTTTTACTTCAGGTTCAGGATAGTATTATTTTAAACAAATAGGATAATAAAATTACTAAGATTATTAGTAAGTCTGAGGATTAGGAGTATTTTAGAGTCTGTTTGATTCCACCACCAAGGACCACAAAAAGCTGATGGGGTGGGGAGAAGCAGAATGTAAATAATGAGGAATAGGAAGAGACAGATTGTAAGAGCATTTACAATTATAAAAAAAGAAGAGCTGCTAAAACAATTGTTAGCTTTTTTGAGACAAAGATAGGAGAAATTATCATTGGGAGCAAGAAACTGGCAGAGACTTTCAACAAATATTTTGTATATATCTTCACACTGTGAACTTCTGTTTTTGTTTCTGATTTACAGCATCTGCAGTTCTTTTGATTTTGATTTAGTACAACACTTAATGATGCTTTCCTATACCTGTATAAAATTCCACAGAATACATACTGCAAGTTAATACTTTATGTTTTGTAACATTCTGATTTCCACAAATTCTGGGGTTATCCAAAAGTATCTTACTGCTGAAGGGCAACTTTGTTTTGTTCAAATCAATGGTATGGTTTTGTGACACAAGTATAATTGCAGCTAATTTGCAGACAATGTGACACTGAGCAGATAATCTAAAACGTATTTCCCGAGCTAAACATAAGAAACCGCTGGCAATATGGGACTCATTCACTGTCGAGTCACTACTTTATTGAAAGCAGAATCTAGGTGTTCACACCAACACAATTGGAAGCTGACGTAGGCCAGCTAAAGCATATAAAGTCTCTTACCGCAGATATACTCTCATGTTTTCAGCTTGCATTTCATTCAGCAGCTTGCTCCCAATAGTTTGAGGTTTCATCGGAAAGTTGTCCACACAGGGCCTTCCAACCCACCCTTTAAGAACAAATTATAGATTTCAAAATCATTCTGCCGAAGCTTTTGTTCAGCCGGTCTTTGGAAATGAACTGCTAAGCGGTACCTCGTTTTGATTAATAACATGCAGCTCTATGGAAAAATTTATTTGCCGTACTGGTAAGACATGTTTCGTATCAGTGGACTCAGTCCAGTTCTAATAGAAGTAAATTCAACTCTATTTTTCACCTCTTCAACTCACTCCCCATTTCCCGTGAAGGCACAGTTCGGGGACTCAATACTCACCAATTAGAAACCCAAACAAAAATATTGCGGTGAATATCAATAACATTCGCGCCCACTTGCACCAATTCACACCCGACCTCATTTTTGAGGTTGTGGCCAGGTCTCCCGTATCTTAGATGGAAATGCCGGAACTGAACTTCGACCAACAACTATGAGCTGGAAACAATTCACTGCCCCAGCTGTAAAAGTCTGCGAGAGTGTAGGGAAAGTTAGTTCTCTGCAGTTAAGGCAAATGGAGCACGCGATATTTTGCAGACGTTAAGAATTTGATCTACTTCGTGACTGGACTGAGTCCAGCCAATGCAACTTTGGAGCTCAGTCTGAACACAGTTTGCAGTTCTGATAATAAACAGCGCTAACTATTGTTTATTTGATCCGTAATTTTGTTCTATACACATCCACCAGTTTGGAATGTGTTACTGAATTCTGTCTGCTGCAATTCAATCTCCTCTACACCTTGTAATTTGATCCACTCATTCGCACAGGTAGAGCTGGCGGTGCTATCATTTTCTTTTCAAGACGAGGCTCTTGTTCATCCTTGAGGTTGAAGATTTATCATTTCGGATATTTGGTAGGATTCCAGTAGGTGTCGGTGTCTGTGTCAACAAGACAAGCTACCAAAGACCACTGCGTTTTTGAGCCCTAGTGCAGGAATGTTTCTCCTGTTTGTTTGCACGATGTTCAGTGATCCCGAATGAGTTTCAAGGTCGATATCGAAACTCGTTAAGTGAAGCCTTCAGAATGTTTTTGTTCCTTTGACCAATATGAACGCGTGACTTAGAATCAAGCTCCTCACTGAAGGTTCGTTTGGGTGAATTTATGTCAGGTATTCTGACCTCAAGGCCAGCCCGTCTCAGCTGTAACTGCGCCTATATGATGTGGAGGTGCCGCTGTTGGACAGGGGTGGACAAAGTCAAAAATCACACAACACCGAGTTACAGTTCAACAGGGTCATTTGAAACCGCAAACCTTCGGAGTCCCATTTCCTTGCTCAGACAGCTGGAGAGAATACATCGGACGCAGAATTTTTCAGAAAAAGATCAAAGGGTCATACAACTTCTATGAATGTATTGAACAAACCTAGATGGCAATTAAGTCTTTAATCAATTAGAATGGAGGTGCAGACTTCCATTGATTAATATGTAAATCCCAGACCTTCTTTCAATTCACTGCTCCAAGATAATTTAAGATTTTATCAGAATAATGATTTGGAGATGCCGGTGTTGGACTGGGGTGTGTAAAGTTACAAATCACACAACACCAGGTTATAGTCCAACAGGTTGAATTAGAAGCACTAGCTTCGGAGGGCCACTCCTTCATCAGGTGGTTGTGCCTTTGGTCAGACAATGTGTTTTAGGCGTGAGGCCATGTTTCAAGTCTTTTTGTATCTGTCAGACTGGTTTTATTTTCAAAGTAGGAATTTATAAAATGCCACATTGACTTACATTCTATTTTGTTCAAATAACACAAGGTCTGTAGACAGTATCTGCAGATGCAAATTCACCCCATAAATTTATGAGTGTACATGTGTGTAGGAGAGAGTGCATATGTGTGAGAGGGTGTGTTTGTGTACACTCTTGAGAACCTCACCTGCTGCACTTCTTAAACTTCCTCCCTTATTTTTTCTGCCAGTTGCGTAACCTCAACTACAACATGCAGCTCCTGTTCGTCGACCGTGACGGTTTGGAGGTCGCCCTCAAGACGCTGCCGGTCTTTTACCAGGACCTGATCATTGTCTGGAACATGGTCGAATCGCGCCGCGCCGACCCTCCACCAGGAGTAGCGGCTGTCATCAGGGAGCCGTTGCTGAGGAATCTGCACTCCGTACACGCGGGTTTGAGTGGCTGTCGGAGGGGAGGATCATGGCAGTGAGGGTGACCAGGGTTGGGGATGTGCTGGGTGCCGGGGGCCTGGGCTGGACGCTGCCACAGGACATAGCGAGCAGGGCAGCGGTAGACGTCTGGTACGTGGCCACTGCCATCCAACGCCTTAAAACGGCGGTGCTCGGACCCAACGTAGTGCACCAGTTGGAGGATGGTCAAGTGTGCAATGTTCACCCCAGCCCGGACGGAATTTCACATTGGGCCCAAGGTCCCGTACTTCCTGCGGGACCCAGTGCCCCACAACCTGAGGCACCTCCGGGATTTTAATTTTGTCTCTTTTAAGGACGTAAAAAGGCGGGCCCTGTATCGACTGCTGCTGCACACCGTCCACCTCTTCTCCCTCAGCCACCGTCCGGACACGCCTTGGCGTGCCCATTTGCCACCGGGCGGTGGGGATCCCCAGTGGAGGACTCTCTACGCGAGAGTCCTCCCCCTTTCTCTCGGGGATCTGGGGCGGAGGGTGCTGCACGCAGTGGTCCCCGGCAACCACAGATTGCGGTGGTTCACGGACTCCCAGCCCAACTGCTTGTTCTGTGGCGCTGTGGAGTCCGTGGACCATGTATATATTGGGTGTGGGCATTTGCACTCCCTTTTTGATTTTCTTAAAAACCTCCTCCTCTGTTTTTGGTTGCACTTCAGTCCCATGCTCCTAATCTTCAGGCACCCACTACAGAGGAGGGTGGGCAGCTCTGAAGACCTCCTCGTGGGTCTGCTCCTGGGCCTGGCCAAACTGGCCATAAACAGGTCCAGACAGCGGGCCGTGGAGGGGGTCGTTAGGGCCGACTGCCTGCCCCTCTTCCGCGGCTACGTTAGGGCCTGGGTGTCCTTGGAGAAGGGAGTGGAGTGCATTATTTCCCTTCCGACTCGATTTTGATTTAATCCCGGCCCTCCCCTGCACTGTTTGATCACACAGCATTGCCCTTTGATGTGAAGGGCACTGCTGGTCACTGGCCACTCAGGTGTTTCCTTTCTTCTTGGTAGTGGAAATTGAATAAAGATTCGTACACCTTGTATCTCACACCTGCACACACACAACATGGGTGCTGGGGAAAAAATAAGCACTACCGCAGTTAGGCGGTAGTGTGGGGGTTAAAAGAAAAAAAACAGGTGTGTAGAGAAAAAAAAAGATAATCAGGAGTAAAGAAAGAAAAAATAAATTAAACTTCCACCCTAAACATATTGAAACAGCCATCCCCTATAGACATGCCCTACACATAGTGTTGAAGGATACCCTCATAAGAACAGGATACGATGCTCAACTCATCGAGCACCAGTTCCAATGTGCCACAGCGAGAAACCATACTGACCTGCTCAAAAGATGGACACAGGCTACGATTGTTGGATACCCTTCATTGTCCAGTGCTTCCCGGGATCGGAAGGATTACACCATATTCGTCACAGCCTGTAGTACGTTATCAATGACCTTGTACACCTCGTCAAGATCTTCCCTATGCCTCCATTTCTCACCTTTAAACAACTGCCAAACCTTAAACAGACCATTGTTCGCAGCAAACTGTCCAGTCTTCAGGACAATATTGACCACAACACTGTACAATCCTGTCATGGCAACCACTGCAAGAAATTTGAAAGCACAGACATGGATACAATCATTAAAAGGCATCTGGTGGGCATGTGAACAGAAAGAGTTTAGATGGATATGGGCCAAGTGCTGGCAAATGGGACTAGATTAAGTTAGGATGTCTGGTCGGCCTGGATGAGTTGAACTGAAGGGTTTCCGTGCTTTACATCTCTATGACAATCTGCAAAAACAAATCTGCAAATGCAAATTCACCCCATAGTTTTACATGTGTATTTGCATGTGTGTGGGAGAGACAGAGCGAGTGTGTGTGTGTCTGAGAGGGTGTATTTGTGTGTGCACGTGTGAGGGTGAGAGGGGGAGACAGTGTGGGTATGTGTATGTGCTTGAGAGGGAGTGTGTGAGGGAGTACATGTGTATGAGAGTATGGTTGTGAGTGTGTGCGAGTGTGAGGAAGCATGTGCATGCGAGAGAGTGTGAATGCAAGTGTATGTATATGAAAGACCACCCACCACATACATGGCAGGTACTCATGTGACTCAGCCAACGTTGCCTATCGCATACACTGAAGGCAAGATGCCCCAAGGCATGGTATATTGGTGAAAACAAGCAAACGCTACAATAGATGAATGGACACTGCACAACAATCGCCAGACACCAATGTTCCTTCAAGTGGGGGAACATTTCAGCAGTCAAGGAAATTTAGCTTTGGATCTTCAGGTAAACATCCTTCACAGCGGACTTCAGAACATGCAACAATGCAGAGTTGCCGAACAGAGGCTGTTAGCCATGATCAGTAGCCATGAGGACAGCCTCAACCAGGTTCATAACACACTACAGGTGACTCCACCACACTATACACTGTCACACACGCTCTCTCACACACACACCCTCTCTCATACACACTCTCGCATTCACACACTCTCGCATGCATATACTTCCGCACACTTGCACACACTCTCAACCACACTCACGCACATGTACTCCCTCACACACTCCTCTCAAGCACATACCCACCCACACTGTCTCCATCTCTCACCCTCACGTGCACACACACATACACCCTCTCAGACACACACACTCTCTGTCTCTCCCACGCACATGCAAATACACATGTAAAACTATGGGGTGAATTTGCATTTGCAGATTTGTTTTTGCAGATAGAGTCATAGAGATGTAAAGCACGGAAACCCTTCAGTTCAACCCATCCATGCCGAGCAGACATCCTAACTTAATCTAGTCCCATTTGCCAGCATTTGGCCCATATACCCACCAGATGCCTTTTAAATGTTGCAATTGTACCAGCCTCCATCACTTGATAAGGTTCCCCATGATAGGTAATTGCACAAAATACAGTGGCATGAGATTGAGGGTGATTGAGTGGTTTGGATCAGAAATTGGCTAGCTGAAAGAAGACAGAAGGTGATGGTTGATGGGAAATATTTATCCTGGAGTTCAGTTACTAGTGGTGTACTGCAAGGTATCTGTTTTATTACAATGACACTGTTTTATTACAATGACAAACAGCAGTGAACCCAAATGACCTGGCTGATGGCGTAGAAGGATGAGTTGGTAAATTTGCGGATGACACTCAGGTCGGTGGAGTTGTGGATGGTGCCGAAGGATGTTGCAGGTTACAGAGGGACATAGATAAGCTGCAGAGTTGAGCTGAGCTGAGAGGTGGTAAATAGAGCTTAATGTGGAAAAGTGTGAGGTGATTCACTTTGGAAGGAGCAACAGGAATAAAGAGTATTAGGCTAATGGTAAGATTCTTGGTAGTGATTCTTGATCTTAGAGAGATCTTGTTGTCCATATACATAGATCCCTGAAAATTGCTACCCAGGTTGATAGGGTTGTTAAGAGGGCATACGGTGTGTTAGCTTTTATTAGTAGAGGGATTGAGTTTCGGAGCCATGAGGTCATATTGCAGCAGTACAAACTCTGGTGCGGCTGCACTTGGAGTATTGTGTACAGTTCTACTCACTGCCTTATAGGAAGGATGTGGAAGCTTTGGAAAAGAGTCAGATGCAATTTACTAGGATGTTGACTGGTATGCAGGGAAGGTCTTATGAGGAAAGGCTGATGGACTGGAGGCTCTTTTCGATAGAGAGAAAAAAGTTTGAGAGGTGACTTAATTGAGACATAAGATAATCAGAGGGTTAGATTGAGAGGACAGTGAGAGCGTTTTTCCTCAGATGATGATGGCTAGTACAAGGGGACATAGCTTTAAATTGAGTGGTAATAGATATAGGAGAGATGTCAAAGGTACTTTCTTTACTCAGTAGTAGAGGTGTGGAACACCCTGTCTGCAACAGTAGAAGACTTGCCAATTTTGAAGGCATTTATTTGATCATTGAAAAAAACATATGGATGAGAATGGAATAGTGTAGGATAAATAGGCTTTAGATTGGTTCCACAGGTCGGCGCAATATTGAAGGCCTAAAGGCCTGTACTGCGCTCTTATGTTCTATGTCCTACTTCCTCTGACAGCTCATTCCATACACGCACCATTTGCATGAAAAAGTTGCCCCTTAGGCTCCTTTTAAATCTTTCCCCTCTCACACTAAACCTATGGCCTCTAGAACATAGAACATAACAGCACAGTATAGGCCCTTCGGCCCTCGATATTGCGCTGCCCTGTCATACTAATCTGAAACCCATCCCACCTATACTATTCCATGTACATCCATATGCCTGTCCAATGACGACTTAAATGTACTTAAAGTTGGCAAATCTACTACCGTTGCAGGCAAAGTATTCCATACCCTTACTACTGAGTAAAGAAACTACCTCTGACATTTATCTTATACCTATCTCCCCTCACTTTAAAAGTGGTGCCCCCTCGTGTTTGCAGTTCCCATACTTGGAAAAAGGGTGGACAGGGAGAGCCTATCTAACCCTCTAGATCATCTTGTATGTCTCTATTAAGTCAACTCTCAACCTTCTTCTCTCTAACGAGAACAGCCTCAAGGCCCTCAGCCTTTCCTCGTAAGACATTCCTTCCATACCAGGCAACGTCCTAGTAAATCTCCTCTGCACCCTTTCCAAAGCTTCCACATCCTTCTTATAATGCAGTGATCAGAACTGTACACAATACTCAAAGTATGGCCGTACCAGAGCTTTGTACAGCTGCAGCATAACCTCCTGATTCCAGAACTTAATCCCTCTACTAATAAAGGCCAAAACACTGTATGCCTTCTTAACAACCCTGTCAATCTGGGTGGCAATTTTCAGGGATCTGTGTACATGGACACAGAGATCTCTCTGCTCATCTGTACTCCTAAGAATCTTACCATTAGCCCAGTACTTTGCATTCTGATTACTCCGTCCAAAGTGTATCACCTCACACTTGCTCACATTAAACTACATTTGCCACCTCTCAGCCCAGCTCTGCATTCTATCCATGTCTCTCTACAACCTACTACATCCTTTATCACTATCCACAACTCCACCGACCTTAGTGTCATCCGCAAATTTACTAACCCACCCTTCTAAGCCCTCATCCAGGTCATTTATAAGAATGACAAACAGCAATGGACCCAACACCGACCCTTGCGGTACACCACTAGTAACAACACCAAGACGAACATGTTCCATCAACTACAACCCTCTGTTTTCTTTCAGCAAGCCAATTACTGATCTAAACTGCTATGTCTCCCACAATCCCATTCCTCCACATTTTGTGTAACTGCCTACTGTGGGGAACCTTATCGAACGCCTTGCTGAAATCCATATACACCACATCAACTGGTTTGGTCACTTTGTCAAAAAAGTCAATAAGATTTGTTAGGCACAACCTACCCTTCACAAAACCATGCTGCCTGTCCCTGATCAGATTATTCTTTTCTAGGTGGTTATAAATCCTATCTCTTATAACTTTTCCAACACTTTACCAACACTGGGGCAGCACGGTGGCACGCACTGCTGCCTCACAGCGCCAGAGACCCGGGTTCAATTCCCGCCTCAGGCGACTGTGTGGAATTTGCTCATTCTCACCATGTCTGCATGGGTTTGAAGATTAATGCCAAAGGCTCCGCAATCTCTTCCCTTGCTTCCCAGAAGATCCTAGGATAGATCCCATCTGGCCCAGGGGACTTGTCCTATCCGCCAACAACTTCTCATGTCTCCTCCTGGCTCTTCTGAGCTCTCTTCTTAGATCTTTCCTGACTTCCTTGTAACCCTCAAGCGCCCTAACTGAGTTTTCACATTTTGTCCTAACATAAGCCCCCTTCTTCTTGACCAGGGATTCCACTTCCTTCGTAAACCACGGCTCACGCGTTCTATATCTTCCTCCCTGCCTGACAGGTACATACTTATCTAGGACACAGGAGCTTTTTCTTGAATAAGCTCCACATTTTTAATGTGCTCATCCCCTGCAGTTTCCTTCCCCATTCTACACGTCCTAAATCTTTCCTAATTGCATCATAATTTCCCTTCCCCCAGCTGTAACTCTTGCTCGGTGGAGTACACCTATCCCTTTCCATCACTAAACTAAACCTGACAGAATTGTGATTGCTCTCTCCAAAGTGATCACCTACTTCCAAATCTAACACCTGGCCAGGCTCGTTACCCAGTACTAAATCTAAAGTAGACAGGCCCCTTGTAGGCCTGTCTACATACTGTGTCAGGAAGTCCTCCTGCACACACTGGACAAAAACCAACCCATCTATCGTACTCATACTGTAGTGATCCCAGTCAATATTTGGATAGTTGAAGTCCCCATGACAACTACCCTGTGTCTCTTACTCCTATCAAGAATCAGCTTTACTATCCTTTCCTCTACATCTCTGGGACTATTCGGAGGCCTATAGAAAACTCTCAGCATGGTGACTTCTCCTTTCCTGTTTCTAACCTCAGCCCATGCTACCTCAGTTAATGAGTCCCCAAACATCCTTTCTACAACTGTAATATTGTCCCTGATCAACAATGCCACACCTCCCCCTCTATTACCATCTTTTCTGTTCTTACTGAAACATCTGAATCCCGGAACCTGCAACAGCCATTCCTGTCCCTGCTCTATCCATGTCTCCGTTATGGCCACAACATCGAAGTCCCAGCTACCAACTCACGCTGCCAGTTCACCCACTTTATTTCAGATGCTCCTCGCGTTGAAGTACACACTTCAATCCAGGTTCTCGCTTGCCAGTGTCAGATACTTGAATTTGGAACTCTGTACTCTCATCCTCTTCTGTACCTATCCTACAATTTTGGTTCCTACCCCCCTGCTGTATTAGTTTAAATCCACCTGAATAGCTTTAGCGAATTCCCACCCAGGATATTGGTACCCCTCTGGCTTAGACGAAGACCATCCTGCTTGTAGAGTCCCACCTACCCCAGAAAGAGCGTCAATTATCCAAAAACCCGAAACCCTCCCTCCTGCACCATCCCTGTAGCCATGTGTTCAACCCCTTTCTCTCCCTATTGCTCACCTCACTAGCACGTGGCACGGGCAGCAAACCAGAGAAAACAACTCTGTTTGTCCTAGCTCTAAGCTTCCATCCTAGCTCCCTGAATTTCTGCCTCAAGTCCCCATCTCTCTTCCAACCTATGTCGTTGGTGCCAATGTGGACCACGACTTGGGGCTGCTCTCCCTCCCCCCCGAAGGATCCCAAAAACACAATCAGAGACATCACGGACCCTGGCACCCGGGAGGCAACACACTAACCAGGAGTCTCTCTCATCCCCACAGAACCTCCTATCTGTCTCCCTAACTATCGAGTCTCCAATGACTACTGCTCTGCTCCTCTCCCCCCTTCCCTTCTGAGCAGCAGGTGCCCCAGTGCTTTCCTCTGGTAAGTCATCCCCCCCCCAACAGTATCCAAAACGGTATACTTATTGTTGAGGGGAATGGCCACAAGGGATCCCTGCACTGCCTGCCAGTTCCCTTTCATCTGGGGAGTGACTATCTCTCTAAGTCCTGTCAATAACCCCCTCTGCCTCCCGAATGATCCGAAGTTCATCCAACTCCAGCTCCAGTTCCCTAACGTGGTTTTTGAGGAGCTGGTGTTGGGTGCACTTCCCACAGATGTAGTCAGCGGGGACTTAGTAGTGAACCTTACTTCCCACATTTTGCAGGAGAAACATTCCACTGCCCTAAACTCCATTCCCACTATTCTAACTCCCGAAGTGACTACTAAAAAAAAAAGGATTAGGAAATAAACCTTACCTTGTCAATCTGGCTCCTACAACTATTTTTTTAAGGTTAGAGGAGGAGGATGGGTGGGAGACACTACCTGAGTAGTATCTCAGGTAACGCAACCACGCAAATATAAACTGTCTACTTACCCTTCCCAGAAATCCTTTGCTCGCTCCTCTCTCGCTGGCCTGAAGGTAAATAGTTCTGGACTCCCCCACCCCAGGGAAAAGACCTTGTCTATTTAACCTATCCATGCCCCTCATGATTTTATAAACCTCTATAATGATGCTCCAGGGAAACCAGCCCCAGTCTGTTCAGCCTCTCCTTATAGCTCAAACCCTCCAACACTGACACCATCCTAGTAAATCTTTGCTGTACCCTTTCAAGTTTCACAACATCCTTGCTATGGAGGGAGGAGACCAGAATTGCACAAAATATTCCACAAGTGGCTGAACCAATGTCCTGTAACAGCCATTACATGGCCTCCCAAATTCCACACTCAATACTCTGTCCTATACAGGAAGGCATACATTCTATTTTGTTCAAAATGCATACACAATCTGTAGACAGTCAATGTGGCATTACTACTTTGTAAATAAAACCAGTCTGACAGATACAAAAAGACTTGAAACATGGCCTCACACCTAAAACAATGTCTGACCAGAGGTGTCATCTTTGTTCTGATGAAATCTGAAGTTATCTTGAAGCAGTGACTTTCTTTCAAGTCTGGGATTTACATATTCAATGGAAACTTGCACCTCCATTCTAACTGATTAAAGACTTAATTACTATCGAAGTTTGTTCAATACATTCATATAAGTTGTATGATCCTTTGATTTTTTACTGAAAAATTCTACATCTGACATATTCTTTCTCACTAGCTGCCTGAGGAAGGAAATGGGACCCCGAAAGCTTATGGCTTCAAATAAATCTGTTGGAATTGGTGTCGTGTGATTTTTGACTTTGTCTTGATATGATATGAGTAGCAGAAAGTGAGGGCTGCAAATGCTGGAGATCAGAGTCAAAAAGTGTGGTACTGGAAAAGCACAGCAGGTCAGGCAACATCTGAGGAGCGGGAGAATCGACATTTTGGGCATAAACCAGTCATCAGAAATGTTTCCACAGGGATCAGTACCGGGCCACTTTTGCTTGGGATATACATAAATGATCTAGAAGAGGGCATTATTGGTCTAATCAGTAAGTTTGCAGATGACATGAAGATTGATGGAGTAGCAGAAAGCATAGGGGACCGTCAAAGAAGACAGGAGAATATAGACAGACTGGAGAGTTGGGCAGAGAAGTGGCAGATGGAGTTCAATCCAGGCAAATGTGAGGTGGTGCATTTTGGGAAGTCTAATTCTCGAGCAAATTATACTGCAAATGGAAGAGCCTTGGGAAAGGTTGACGATCTGGGAGTTCAGGTCCATTGTACCCTGAAGGTTGCTGCACAGGTAGATAGAGTGGTCAAGAAGGCATATGGTATGCTTGCCTTCATCGGACAGGGTACTGAGAATAAGGGTGGGCAGGTCATGCTAAAATTGTACAAGACTTTGATTCTGCCACATTTAGAATACTGTGACAGTTCTGGTTGCCACATTACCAAAAGGATGTGGAAAGGGTGCAGAGAAGGTTTACAAGGATGTTGCCTGGTTTGGATGGTGCTAGCTATAAAGAGAGGTTGAGTAGGTTAGGATTGTTTTCACTAAAAAAAAGATTGGGGGGTGACCTGATTGAGGTCTACAAATCATGAAGAGTATAGACAGAGTGGTTAGAGAAAAACATTTTCTAAAGGGTGAGGGATTCAATAACGAGAGGTAATGCATTCAAAGCGAGGGGATACACGCAGAAAGTACTTTACACAGAGCCTGGAACGCGTTACCAACAGAGGTCGTAGAGGCAGGCAAGGTAGACTCATTTAAGATGTGTCTGAACAGATGCATGAGTAGGTGGGGAGCAGAAGAATACAGATCCTTAGGAATTTGGCAATATGTTCATGCAGTGGATTTGGATTGGCTCAGGCTTTTATGGCCAAAGGCTCTGTTCCTGGACTGTAAATTTCCTTTGTTTTCTGTTCTATTGCTCTATTGACTCATTATGGCAGCAGACTTACTCTTCTTCATTCCCAGACTGATGTTTGAAGACTGCCACAGACTACACTTGTTCTGGTAACTCCCAAACAATAAGTTCAAAGAAACAACAGATCCACAGATTTTTACATACACAGCATTCACATTATCAAATTCAGTGAACATACTCACACTGTTGAGTCTAGACAACACAAGCCAATGATTAGAGAACTCAGATTTAGCACAGCCAAACTCAGATAGGAAAACATGAGGCCAAGGCTGGATTTTATAAAGAGGATGAGAATTTTAACAGCAAAGTGGTGGTGGATTGTTAGCCAAATGTATATTACTGAGGGGGTCAGGGTGGATGAATGGAGTTTTCAGCATTTAGAATGAGTGTAGCAGCGTTTTGGGTGAGCTCATATTCACTAACAATGGAAATGGGAGCCTGATTAAAAGAATGAGAAAAAGTGAATATGGCAAATAACACAAAAGTAGATTCATGTATGTTTGTGAAACCAATAGACAATTGAAAATTTAAAAATCTAGTCATTTTTGCCACAAATGCCACTTTCTTCAACCACAGGATCTGAGCGATGAAGGTTCTCCCACAGTGCTATTAAATATCACAGGCGTCTTACAGACCATAGTATGCAGGTTGGAGATAGTATCTTCCTGAAAGCCTCCCTAACTTGGAAAGGACAAGTGGACGTGAGGTTCAAGTGTCAGATGGGACATCAGCAGGAGAAAGATGCCAAAGTTGGGCTAGCTGTGGGGGGCAGGAGAGGGGGGAAGATGGGTGAGGTACTGAAGAGTGGGTAAAAGAATAATGGAATGTTGGGGAGGCTGAGTGTGACTGAACTAGGTATAGCTATATACCTAACACTCACGCTCTGCCAATGGCCCCATCTACTAAAATCTCAAAGTCTGGACAAGGAGGAAGTCACAGGATGAAAGTCACTTTCACATGAATTTTGCAAGTCAGCTCAGTATGTGCCTCTCAAGAGAAAGTAAGGCCAGCGCTAGTTAAATTCAACTCCTTAGGTCTGACCTATTCTCCATCCCTTTTACTGGTGATCAGGACTTGGGGCATGTTTTTCAACTTTAACTTTGCTTCTTTACCAAAAAGACAGAACTTAAACTGAGCATTGGTGAACAATTAATTTGTGAATTAGTGTAACTCAATAGCACTGTTGACAACACTTTCCATTATTTTGATTTTATCGTGGAAGATCGATAAAACAGTAATTATCATGGTCTTTGCCCTACTTTATGAGATAGGTTATCCCTGCACAATTTTTGACTGTATTATAATCAAACAAAAAGAGGGAAGAGAGGAGAGCCATTCTATCTTTCCTCACCAGACCATAACAATAGGAGAGTTCGAACATGCACGTGAAGAGTGTGGATTTGGAGGTGATGAGGAAAATGCTGCAATGCAGGATGAAATTATGCAGCTCTTTCAAACAAACAGTCAGCTCAGATGTGATGCAATAATTTTGTCCTGTTTCATTGAGATTCTAGGACTTCCCATATATGTACACTTGGTTGCAGCTTTACCAATCTCAGCCGATCATTTTCAGAAATGCCAGTTGTTGTTCCTGGTGGGATATTCTTTGGTTCTGATTAAATTAGGGTGGCAGTGTGAAGGAGGCTCGTGATATATTATTTGGAAACTTGGGTTATAAAGCTGTCAGAACCACATACAGCTTTGCTTTGATTTGTATTTCTATATTGTGGGTTAAGAAAAGGATAGGTTCAGTTTAATTATTGTGCTGGATATTTGTCGACATGCCTTTAAATGAGAATATTTCAGTATTTTAGAAGAATAGAAAAGGAAAACATTGCGAAACAAGACACACAGAGAAAAAGGTTCTTTTTGAAAGACAGAAGCTTCCAGATCAGTGAGTGAATAGGTTTCTTTCGGACATAGGCAGGTCAATATAAGAAGAAACTGTAACAAACAGCACAGTTTAGCAGTCTCCAAAATAGTAAGGGCAAGAAACAAAAAAAAATCTGAGCGGCTTAGAAATTAGTAAAAAGGCTTTCAGAAACAAATAGCTTTGAAATGTCAGAGACGCTTTTGGATGCATACGTTTTAAGGAAAGGTTAATGTGAGCTGTGTTAGCAGTTTAAGAGACATTAATTAAAGATAGCATTGAGTCAAGGAAGATGTTGGTCAGAATGAAACTAGGTTAAAACTATTAACTAGATTAATCACAACACCAAGTTATAGTTCAAAAGATTTATTTGAAAGTATAGGCTTTGGGGCACTGCTCCTTCATCACGTGCTTGGTGGGGCAGGTACACAGAATTTTTAAATTAATTAATAAATTCATTTAAAAGATCAAAGTGTCATATAACTGACACGATGTATTAGATAAACCTAGATGGCTGTTAAATCTTTAATCACTTAGAATGGGGATGCAGGTTTTGATTGATTAATACATAAATCCCTGAATTTCTTTCAAGTCACAGGACGAAAACAACAAGGTTTTATCAACGGATTATAAAAAGTGACATCTCAGCTCAGACAATGCATTAAAGGTGAGAGGTTAGAGTGTATTTGTATTCCAACATGGAGTCAGATTAGTTTTATTTCCAAAGTAGGAGTTTATAAAATTCACATTGACTGACTTCCTACAGGTTGTGTTCTTTGAACAAAATAGAACGAATCTGCAAATACAAATTCACCCCATAGACTAGTGTGCATGTGGGTGTGTACATGAGGGCGAGAGGGGGAAAAAGAGATTGCGAGAGAGCGCGAGAGCGAAAAAAATGACTTAGAGAAGATTTTGGGATTGCAAAACCTGAGGCAACAAAGGCTATGGACTGGATGTTAATGGCCTCTTTAAACATTTATGAGTCTTTCCTAACTCATTGATGGTATGGGGAGTGTGGGAGGGGATTAGAGGGTGGAGTATATGCAAGGCTATTGTGGATAAAATGGTTGAATCTATTTGATATTTGTTACAAGATCATTTTAAATAGCTCTTTATAGGGTATTTCTTTTTTGTGTAAAAAGACATTGATGTTCTTTTGCTAAGTGACTATTAATGCAGTTGAAGAATATGTAAGTGACTGACCATGGTGAACACATTGTAGAAGTAAAACTTATGGTCTATCAAGTCAGGTTTTGCTCTGGATGTGACTTGTCCAGTATTACCAACACGAAAATCATCATAATAGCGCCATTCTGCTGCCTTAAACGCATTGTCTTTTATTTGCCCTATTCAGATTATCCAATACTCTTTTGAAAACCACTTAAATCTTCTTCCACCGTACTCCGGCACAGCATTCCAGGTCTTAATCAATGCTACATTAAATATGATTTTTTTAAAAATCAACTTTTGTTCTTTTGCCACACTTTAAATCAGTGTCCTCCGGTTCTTGAACCGTCTGCCACTGGAAAGGTTCCTCCCATCTTCAGTCCAGAAAGCTTATAATTTTGAATATCTCAATCAAGCTTCTCTTTGGAGAACATCAATGTTATCGATATGGCTGAATCTCTATATTCCTGAAATAATTCTTATCAATCTTTTTTGCATCTCAGAAAAACCCATTTTCTAGGAAGTTACATTTCAGCCTTGCAGCATCACTTGAAACAAAGTTGCCTCACCAAAAGGTGTCATTCAATTGTACCCTCAGCACATGACATGAGCCAAACATAGCCAGAGTACAGAGTACAATGAACTAAAGTTAGACTAGATGCTTTCTGACAACACAATACTCTTCATTAGGACCTGATAGAGCTATTAATTGAATAGAATTAAATAAGTAGTCAGCACATGGTAGTAAGAAATTCTGATGGGGACCATCCTCACCAAGTTTTTCATCTGACTTGAGCCTCCCTTCATGACTTGTCATTACCTCCACAATGCCATCAGCACTCAACCATTCCTTCTCCACCATCTGATGTCTTCATTGCCAGTATTGCCTCACTACTATTGTTTTCCTTTCCAGTAACAGGCTCACAACAGACAGAAATATACTTTGCTACATATTATTAGGGGGGGGGTGAAAGAGTGGCTACCCACAATATTAACAATGCTCAAACAAGCATGGTACCAATGAAACCCAGTAAATATTACATTATTGGGATCTATAGGTATAAACCTGAGAGATACTACATATTCACATTTTTGTCTAATTTTGCACGTCTTATGGTCAAGAAAATATGAACATATACATTAACAGAACACTGCAGTCTTTTCCGTGGTTAATGGCAGACCAAATGAACAAACAGTTTTATAAGCATCTGTGAGAAATAACATGATCATACCAGATTCTGTTCTGTACAGCATTGGAGTGCACACAGACAACAGGTGCAGGAGTAGGCCATTCAGCCCTTCGAGCCTGCACCGCCATTCAATATGATCATGGCTGATCATTCCTAATCAGTATCCTCTTCCTGCCTTATCTCCATAACCCTTGATCCCACTATCTTTGAGAGCCCTATCCAATTCTTTCTTAAGTGAATCCAGAGACTAGGCCTCCACTGCCGTCTGGGGCAGAGCATTCCACACAGCCGCCACTCTCTGGGTGAAGACGTTTCTCCTCATCTCTGTCCTAAATGGTCTACCCCGTATTTTTAAGCTGTGTCCTCTGGTTCGGCACTCACCCATCAGCGGAAACATGTTTCCTGCTGCCAGAGTGTCCAATCCTTTCATAATTTTATATGTCTCAATCAGATCCCCTCTCAGTCTTCTAAACTCAAGGGTATACAAGCCCAGTCGCTTCAGTCTTTCAGTGTAAGGTAATCCCGCCATTCCAGGAATTGATCTAGTGAACCTACGCTGCCCTCCCTCAATAGCCAGAATATGCTACTTGGTTCACAGCAACTAGTTACAAAGACTGGTTGATACCGCCACAGAACTCCCATTTCGACTGAATGAGTGAGGTGTCCTCAGACAGTCAGTGAGGTGAGAGTGTGTTCAAATGCTAGGTCAAGTCAAATTGATCTGTAAACCCTTTAAAAACATGGCCCCACTCACATGGAATATTGCAGCTTTCATTCTTGTTTTCTTATCCATTTAGAAAGCGGAGTAATAGATGATAGATATCAAGTTAGCTTGTTCCACTTTAAAGCAGTATAACTTTGATAATTTTGGGGTATGGAGTGCTGTTTGTCACATACTTGTTTCTCTTCAGTGATATTAAGAAAGGGCACCAGAGGTTACAGCTACCATTGATGTCTACTCCTGAGGAATGCACTGCAAATGTGCTTAGCCTCGGAAATGATTAAAGGGAGTCAAGAAATGACATATGCCCAAGTTGTAGTCAGGTGTTGTATAGTATGCATTAACAGAACACTATCAAACTATTGTATATAAGTTGTATAGTAGCTCCTCTGTGGGATTCAAGCCATTCACATCACCAATATGCAAACTTGATCACTGCATGTTGTCATTATAATTCAAGGTACAATCTGAAACCAGAAAAATTGAAAAATGTTCTGAAGATTTTGTTTTGATATGCAAGTAAAGAACGTAGAAACATACACAGCAGCTGAATGCACTTACCAGGTGAGTAGCAGGTTGGGGAGGTAGTAGTAAGCACAATGGCTACAGAAGAGATCTAAAAAAATAGTATTAGATGATCAAGTTCAACATATTCTGTCAGGTTGTAAGTTTGCTCACTGAGCTGGAAGATTGGTCTTTAGATGTTTTGTCACCATACTAGGTAACATCAGCAAGCCTCCAGTGAAATGCTGATGTAATATCCCACTTTCTATTTGTGTCTTGCTTTCTATTTGCGTTTTGAATCCCTATGAGAGTCTTTGTTTAGTTTGTCCTACAATGGATATTTTGTCCCAATTAAAGTGGTGTCCTTTCTCATCTGTATGTAAGGATACTAGTGATTTGGGCGGTGGGGGGGGGGGGTCACGTCTTTACGTGGTTAGTTGATGTTCATGTATCCTGGTGGCTAGTTTTGTGCCGATTTGTCTGATGTAGTGTTTGCTACAGTCCTTGCATAGTATTTTGTAAATGACATTCATTGTACTTGTTGTCTGCTTAGGTTCCTTTTAGGCTCATTAGCTGCTGTTTAAGTGCATTGTAGGTTTGTGGGCTACCATAATGCCAAGACATCAGAGTAGTCTGGAAACCATTTCAGAGGTATCTTTGATGTAATGTGACTAGAGTTTCTGGGCACTTGGTGTCTGCTTATTTGGGTTTGTTGTTGAAGAGGGTGTTTTTTAAAAACAAAAAAGCATTGGCAGACTGTGATAATTGGGTACCTGTTCTTCCTGAATACACTGTATAGGTATTTTTCTTCAGCTGTCCATAGTTCCTGGGTCCTGCAGGGTGTTGTGGCTCGTTGAAATGGTGTCCTGATGCAACTCCATTTGTGGGTGTTGGGATGACTGTTTTTGTAGACTGGGACAACACATTCATCGTAGGTCAAGCAAAACAGGGACACGCATAGGAATTCCTAGAGACCTGGCATTCTAACTCAAACTCCATCAAAAATCACATGGATTTGGACCTCACCTACGATCCTGAGGGAAAGAACCAGAAATGATATCACCCACCTTAAGAAACCAAAACACATGAATAGAATAACCCCAGCGCTTCACCAGAGGCTCACTGATGATGTTACCTAGTATGGTGATGAAACATCTGAAAACAAACCTTCCTGCTCAGCAAGCAAACTTACAACTGGAACCTCAGCCTTAGCTACAAATACCTTTGGGCGCTACACGCTAAAACTAGCCCGAAGATGGGAAACCAATGTCATCCGAATGAACGCCACCCATGAACTGTACTTCCTGTGTGACTGACTCAGGAATCAGGTACTACCAAAATATCTTAACGACAAGCCACTGCTCAACATCCCACTAGCCAAAGAAATAGCAGAACAGAACTGCTGTAGAATGTCGTGAGAAAATATTATCAATGCCCACAGACTCCATAAATAGAATTGGGAAATTTTACACCAAAAACTCTAACGTAACAGACCACGAATGGACAGACATAGAACAAGCCATAAGCATTAAATAGCAGCAAACAAAATGAAAAAAAAACTAATCCTACAGGAAAAAAAACACAACTAGACAAACTCAGCACAGACAACACAGAAGCTTGGATAAAAAAAAGATCAGACCAACCACCAACAGATACAGAAAAAGCTGTCCTAGTAAGAGGAATAAACAACTACAGAGACGTAGACAAGAAGGACTTCCTAGCAGCATTAGGATTAACACAGCAAGACAGAAGAAACTCAGCAGACCATCAGATAGACAATTGCACCAACACTAAGCAGAAAAAGAGTCAAGGAGCACAATACACAGGAAAAGAAATCCCTGGAAAGACTCAAGACAAAAACAAACATTGTAATCCTACCTGCTGACAAAGGGTGCATGAGAATACATTGAGAAAGCAAACTCACTGCTTGCAGATACCAACATGTGGCGATAGACCCAACCTCAACTAGAAAACTGTATGACATCCACATTGAAAAGACGTCAGAAATCGAGACAATGTAACAAGACAGACTTCCAAATAAAAAAAATGAAACCGGATGGATCCAACGCACCCCACGTCTACATGCTACCTAAAGTACATGGTGGCTCAGTGGTTAGCACTATTGCCTGACAGCGCCAGGGACCCAGGTTCAATTCCAGCCTTGGAAAATGGGTCTGGGTGGTTTAGTCGGAGGGTCGGTGTGGACTGGTTGGGCCGAAGGGCGCTTTTCCACACTCTAGGGAATATAATCTAAACACACCAACAGCCCCCCTCCCCCCTCCTCAAATCAGACCATAGTCTCACTACCTGGAACACCAACACACAGACTAGCCAAGGAACTCCACTGAAAACTGAAATACCTTGTAGAAGATTCATGCCACTCCATCCATGAATTCCTGAACACCAAAGACATCAAGATAGAGGAGGATGAAATAATGGTCTCTTTTGATGTAATAGCCCTGTTCACATCAATTAACATCAACCTGGCCAAAGAAACACTGACTGTACTACTAGAGGAAGCAAGGATACATACACCAGACAGAATCAACTTCATCAGCAAAGAGAACATCCTCAAATTAGTAGACCGGTGCCTCACCACCTACTTCACATTCAATAAGAAGACACGGTGGGCGGCACAGTGGTTAGCACTGCTGCCTCTCAGCGCCAGAGACCCGGGTTCAATTCCCGCCTCAGGCGACTGACTGTGTGGAGTTTGCACATTCTCCCAGTGTCTGCGTGGGTTTCCTCCGGGTGCTCCGGTTTCCTCCCACAGTCCAAAGATGTGCAGGTTAGGTGAATTGGCCATGCTAAATTGCCCGTAGTGTTAGATGCAGGGGTAAATGTAGGGGTATGGTGGGTGCGCTTCGGCGGGTCGGTGTGGACTTGTTGGGCCGGAGGGCCTGTTTCCACACTAAGTAATCTAATCTAATCTAAAAAAAACCTACAAACAAATTAACAGAACACGCATGGGATCACCAATATCAGGATTCTTAGCAGACGCAGTAATGCAGAGACTTGAACAAACAGCCCTCCCAACCTTTGGATCCGCTACATGGATAACACCTTGTGATTACAAAATGGAACAAATTAGAGGAAATCTACAACACCAGCAATATCCTTACTGGCATAAAATTCCCAAAAGAGGAGAATGACAATAGACTCCCATTTCTAGATTGAACAGTTAATGGAGAACTTCAAACCAGTGTCTACAGAACAATAAACACAGACCAAATACTTAACTACAGAAGCAAATCATCCCAATGCCCACAAGTGGAACAACAACTTACTGCAGCACCCAGGAACCACTAACAGCTGAAGAAAAATACCTACACAGCGTATTCAAGAAGAACAGGTGCCCAAAAAACACAAATCAGCTGATTTCTCAACAAACTCAAACAAGCAGACACAAAGTGCCCAGAAATTCCAGCCACATTACTTTGCATCAAAGGACATCTTTAACATGACTTCCCGACTACGATGACTCCTTGGCATCATGGTAACTCACAAACCCACCAACACACTTAAACAGCAGCTAATGCATCAAAGAGGATCCTATAAAAAAAACCCCAAAATGAATGTCATTTACAAGATACCATGCAAGGACTATAACAAATACTACATCAGAAAATTAGGCACAAAATTCGCCACCAGGATACATGAACACCAACTAACCAACCACGTAAAGACATGACCCACATACAGATGAGGAAGGACACCATTTTGGGACAAAACTTCCATCGTAGGACAAGCTAAACAAAAACCCGCATGGGAACTCCTAGAGGCTTGGCATTCTAACTGGAACTCCACGAATAAACATAGATTTGAATCCCATCTACCACCCTCTGAGAAAAAGAACTGGAAATGACATCACTAACCAAAGAAACCAAGACAAATAGAAAGCGGGACATAACACCAGCCCTTCACTGAAGGTTGACTGATGTTACCTAGTATGATGAAATGTCCAAAAACGAGTCTTCCATTCCAGCAAGCAAACTTAAAACCTGAACCTCAGCCTTAGCGACAAATCTTCTAAAACAAAATCACATTTTAAAAAAAAGTCCATTATAATCAACTTCCACAGCGTAAAGGCAGGGTAACAAAGTTCAAGATAAAAAGATTTCCAAACAGCACAAACATTTTCTCTAAATGAACAGTCAAGCAACCTGTACTTCAAAAATGGACACACTAAATGAAAAATAAATCCTCAGGTGACCCAGACATAAATTTAAAAACTGTTGAGAGCTAATGCTTATTAATAATCATTTACACTGACCATTCTATGCATCTACAATTTTATTTAAAGTAATCCTTAATGTATTAAGTGTGCAAAATTAAAACATAAATACAAGTTGTATTCACAGCCTTGCATATTTGCTCATGTGCTGTGGAACATTGTTGCCCTAATTTTATTACTCCTCTCCTTTGCAAATTCAATAAATAATGGAGTTCAATAAGTGATTTCACAAAACTTTGTGCATCCCTTTACTTAATTACATCAGGAAATATCAAATTATGCACAGATAATTCTCACATGACAAAAAATTGCAAAATTATTAATTGCACTTGTTTCCAAACTATTATCAAATTTAATACAACTTGCTATTATATACATACAAAAAAAATTTAGAAGGAGAACACCAAGTAATAATATTCACAAGGGTAGGAATTACAAACTCAAACAACTGAACAACAGTATTCATGGTATAAGATAGTTTACAACTGGATCAGGCAATTGTTCTAAATTAATAGGAGAGTTTTCATTACTTAGATTTAGTATAGTAAATAAAATAGAATTCTGTTCTTATGATAACGAAATCAGGGTCAGAATTTACAGCACCTCCCAAGTTTCTAAAATATGCATGTCACTGTATGAGACTTATTTTATTAACATTTCTTCTCAAAAGTGATTATCCTAATGTGATCTAACAGGGTAAGGCAAATAAAGTTAGGTACAGCACAATCTACAAAATCAAATTTTAGCACAAATTAAATCATATACAATATAGGTTAAATACACTGGTATATGGGGGCAGCATTTCCTAACAAACTATTTTTAAACAAAGATATGACTGCTTGAATCCAAAGAATTCAACACGTCCACAGCAAAATCTAAAATTGTTAAACCATAAAGAGCAGCATTAAATTTGAAAAGTGTCATTCCTTTTTTGTCCACAACCATACACAAAAAAAAAGGGTACAGACCAATTAGCACCCGATTAAAAAAATCCCAGAATCTCCATTCAATTCCAAATTTGATTTTCCAGCATGTTTATTTTATTTGAAACATGGCATATGGTAAAAATGACATTCTTGGGAGGATCAAATGACTTTGGATCTACAGTTCTGATCTGCTTCAGAGATTTGTGGAAGCTAGGTTTTTGAATACATTCAAAGTTAAGATAGATGATTTTGTTTTATTTACAAGGGGTTTGAGTTGTGGTGACAGCCAGAAGACTGAAACTAAGACGACAATGACATCAGTCAAAAACTTAGTGAATGATGCAGCAGATTCAAAAAGCCAAAATGGTCTATTTCTGCTCCTATTTGTAGTTGTAGTATAATGTCCAACTATGTTGCTGCCCAATTGATAGAAATGGTTTGGTAATGGACTTGTTGACTAATCATTGCATCAAACACTTACCAAAGTTGGAAATGAGATGAGTGATGACATTTGAATCTGATGACTATATTGACAATCACCTCATCCCAAGCTCAAAAAACCCCACAAATTTCTGGGTTTTCCATACACTTAGTAAATGATGTATTCAGGTGAAGTATTTATAGAAAGGACAAATGACCATACTGTGGAAAGAACATTAAGACTTTCAAGGGTGCAGAGCTGAATGATATCATTGACAAAGGAGTTTATTGTCTGAAGAGACACTACAGACACAAATTGTTTTGCTTACAGCAGAGAAGGTTAGGGGAAATTTAAGATATGCAAAATTAAGGGTTTTAAATCAAATTGATGAAGAGATCAATAACCAGATAAGACAGATGTAAGATCGGGAAATGAGAATTACCTTCATTAGTTATGAAATGTAAGAGTGAACTAGATTTAATACTTAAATGAAAGAAGTTGCAAAATTTGGGAAAAGATCAGTGAAATTAATCATCCATTCCTCCAAATGGAAAGCATATGTACAATGAGCTTCTGCGTGCTATGTCTTTGCATGCCTCAAATCTCAGTGAACAGATAGGACTTTAGGTCCCTCTTGGATGTGATGTGCTTGCAATTTCAAGTGATCAATTTTGCTGTTTGCCACTTTCACACAAAACCTGAAAGTGTTAGGAAATTTATACACAGAAATAGTTGCATTAAAATACTTATTCTATGTAAAAGAATAAGTGCCTTAAGAAGCCAAAGCTGTCATGTTTCCCTCAATCAGGTATTATCTAATTAGCCTGTGCATAATAGGGTATGAACAAGGAAGTATTTGAATCGGTGATCAGCTCATTACAGAACATGAACAAAGTCATTTTGCTTGCAGAAACAGAGGTTTCACAAGGACAGAGAGCAGGGCAAAGATCAGAAGAACTACTGTCATTGAATTATCTTGGTACATCCTTTGAAAAGGTCAAGTAGACAACAACGCAGTTATGATGTGACAAGGAACAATCAAATAATTAAAACAATTCAAACAGGAAGAAAAAAGGCATGAGGATGGGAAACATAAGAATCTTGGGTAAGCAATATTGACCTCAGAGGCTACAAGTATTTACACCCTGAAGAACCCAACTCAATCAAAATAGTAACTCACGAATATTCAAGCATAATCAAAATTGTATTCAGTGTATAAAGTTCGATTTAATAGCTCATGAAAAAGGAAATAGTAGAAACTACAAAATACATGCTCAATAAACTTATGTAGAAGCATAAAGATATATTTAATAATAAATTGATAATTACATATGCAAACAATTGTGTCAGAGCTACCAATACTAAAAAGATGTAATGAAACATCCATTGAATAAGTTGCAGTGAATTAACTGACTATAAATGCCTCCATAGTACAATTGGATTATATATGTTGTTAAATGTACATGTTTTAGCATATCTGGTAGACTGAACAAACATACCTTGTATTTAGTGTGACAAAAATACTACATTAGTGAAAGTGTTTATTTCATTAGATTGCAATAAAATCTGAAATGTAGTCCTGATGCAATTCTTTTAATATATGCAATTAGGAAAATAACAGGACCACTAACAGCTTAATATTTGTGCATGGATTTATTATATTTATTAACTGCTTTAGTTCTTCATTTTGATTTACTAGATGTGACACAGCAAGTGTTTATCAAGTTGACCATGCACATTGCCAATATCTACCAAGTTCTTTCTAATACAAATAACCTATTTGAAAGGCCTCATTCCAAAATACCACAATCGAACATTTCAAGTTTCATGAATAGGCATAAATATTTGCAAAATATAAAATGACAATTGAAATCCAAAGTGGAGATTCTTCACTTACATTGTCCTACAGCACTGAAGGGCAAAAATACTGAAAGTCATAATTTTGAAAGTTTTGTTGAACAGGAAAAGATAGCAGCAAATATCTCATATCCTTGCATTTTGATGGATTTCTTAATCTGAAGAAGTCTGTGGATTTTGTTTATGCCCAATAACCACCAGCATTTGCCCTTTGAGGCATCTTGAATCATATTGACTTTTAAAGGGATGGGCATTTGTTATTTGATGTTTGACTGTACTTCTGCACTGTTTCCAAAGTCCACGGTGATGTTGGTGTACAGAGGAAGCTCTTCTTTATGAAGCAAATTGTACTCTATGGAATTCATCCCATCAAGTCGCCATGACCGGGCTACCTTTACCACCATGTCAAATCTGTGAAGTAATTACATTCTAGATTTACTAAGTGGTATACATTAATTGGAGACAAAAAAAAATTCTAAAATGTGTTTAAGTTAGGTGTGAAAGAAAAATCCTGTCACTCTACTCAGTATTAACAAATAATTAAATGAAAATGCAAACTCAATCCAGATTTCTGTTAATTATATCACTTCATGATTTGGATGCGAGCATAAGAGGTACATTTAGTAAGTTTGCAGATGACACCAAAATTGGAGGGGTCATGGACAGCGAAGGTGGTTACCTCAGAATCTTGACCAGATGGGCCAATGGGCTGAGAAGTGGCAGATGGAGTTTAATTCAGATAAATGCGAGGTGCTACATTTTGGGAAAGCAAATCTTAGCAGGACTTATACACTTAATAGTAAGGTCCTAGGGAGTGTTCATAGCTCCTTGAAAGTGGAGTTACAGGTAGATAGGATAGTGAAGGCGGCATTTGGCATGCTTTCTTTTATTAGTCAGTGTATTGAGTACAGGAGTTGGGAGGTCATGTTGCGGCTGCACAGGACATTGGTTAGGCCACTGTTGGAATATTGTGTGCAATTCTGGTCTCCTTCCTATCGTAAAGATGTTTTGAAACTTGAAAGGGTTCAGAAAAGATTTACAAGGATGTTGCCAGGGTTGGAGGATTTGAACTATAGGGAGAGGCTGAATAGACTGGGGCTGTTTTCCCTGGAGCAGAGGCTGAGGGGTGACCTTAGAGGTTTACAAAATTATGAGGGGCATGGATTGGGTAAATAGGCAAAGTCTTTTCCCTGGGGTCAGGGAGTCCAGAACAAGAGGGCATAGGTTTAGGGTGCAAGGGGAAAGATATAAGAGACCCCTACGGGGTAACCTTTTCACACAGAATAGTACGTATATGGAATGAGCTGCCAGAGGAAGTGATGGCGGCTGGTACAATTGCAACATTTAAGAGGCACTTGGATGGGTATATGAATAGGAAGGGTTTGGAGGGATATGGGCCAGGTGCTGGCAGGTGGGTCTATCTGGTTGGCATGGACAGGTTGGACCGAAGGGTCTATTTCCATGCTGTACATCTCTGTGATTCTAGTGGTGCTACATCATTAACCCTAAAGTTAATAATAGAACTACAAGTAGTCACTTATTAACCAGGAAGTAATGTATTTGGTTGGTGCATAATCCCTTGAAAACTAGATCCAAGCTTCTTTCCTAATGTGCAACAGATGTACAGTTTTGATTTCAAGATTTTAAAATTGACTTCAAACAGAAGTACCCACTTTGAATCCATCCAAAGAGCTAACAAAGTCTCCATTTGCTTTCTGTTGCAGCAGCCCATGACTAAAATTGATAAGGTGGCCGCCTGGGGCATTTTAAAAACTGATGGCCAAAAAGAATTGGCAGCTATGTATAGATGTTCACAGTCAGACTTGTGTTCTTCATACATAGAATTATTGGACAAAAGGTCCCACGGGAGTTATGAAAGGGTCCTGGTGAGAAGAAACATTAGGGAATTTACTGGAGTTTCTCTAAACAAGCACTTCAAAACAAGCATTTTAGAGGGGCACTTTTTTTCCACCACAGAATTTTTATAGAATCCCAACAGTGTAAAAACAGGTCCTCCGGCCCATCAAGTACACACCGACCCTCCAAAACAGCATCCCACCCAGACCCATTCCCCTATTACTCAATTACTCTACTTATCCCTGAATAATCCACCATCCTACACATCACTAAACACAATGGGCAATTTAGCATGGCCAGTTCACCTAACCTGCACATCTTTGGACTATGGGAGGAAACTGGAGCACCCGGAGGAAACACACACAGAGTGAGAATGTGCAAACTCCATACCAACAGTTACTGAGGCTGGAATCAAACCCGGGTCCCTAGCGCTATGAGGGAGCAACATTAACCACTGAGCCACCATGCCACCCCAAAGGCCTTTTGAAAGGCCTAGTTTAGCTACAGTCGTAAGTTTGTCATTCAGAAAAAAGGAAAAGTACAATCCCACAACAATCTAGATTCTTTGGGTAATTGTTATTATTAGGTACGTTTAATGAGTGAGTATTGTGAAATGCAACCCACAAGCATCCATGCAGAGGTTTAGTTAAATATTTATGAGCAGCCAATCACACACTGTAGAAAGAGGCCCCCTCAATGGCAGGTAAGATGGAGCAACAAAAATGTTAACAGAAAGCCTCAAAGAGCAAGAGGTTACAAAAGATAAAGGGAAGAGTGACAGAGACAGAAGACAAAATACAGAGTGAAGATTTGGTTATGTCTCCTAGTTATTTCTGGAATCTAAATAAGTTTAATGACGTGGTAAAGTTGTAAAGTGATGGAATTTCACCCTTGGTGGAATTTGAATAGATGCTTTTTGTTAAAAGCAAATTAATAACAAAGTATTTAGAGCAGAAACAGTAAAAATTCATTCAAGAACTAAGCTCTGGTTTAAAACTCTCATACAATGAGAATACAGGGGGTTGTAATTGCAACTGCAAGTCTGAAGGACTGTTTGTTTGATCTCCAGCTGAAGTGAGAGAGGAGTTGGTCCCAATCAGCTATGTCACAGAATTGTAGTTACTTTATACTAGAATTGATTTTAAAGACTTCACAACAATTGGCAGAAATGAATGTCCTTCTTACTCTTCTGCAGGAAAGTTTGTAGAGAATTTGCAAGAGTCCTCAGGTGATAAGTGTTTATGTTATTGGCAATTAACACAACGAACTGTCAGGTACATTGTAAGATCCCCAAAGACAGATGGAGATATCTGGTAAATATCATGAGATTATGAGAGGACTGAAGGCTCTCCATAGAGTTGTCCATCATTGATTATGTTTTTAATGGATCTGATGCATAGGTTGGGGGATATTGCTAACAATGACATCAATATTGCATGCAATTATCGAATGTGAAAGGTATAAAAACGCTGAATTCAGCTGGGGAAAGTTAGAGAGAGTGCCTTGACCTCTTCTCTAATCAGAGCTGTAATTAAGGCACAATTGTGCCCCAAGCCAAAGCCAGAGGTGCAGCAGTCTCTGGCCTCTCACAGTATGGTAAAAGAGCTCGAGATAAAGGTCACTTGCACTGCTTAACATAGAACTAGAGACCCTTCTTTGATATTTCTCCCTACAATACTTGCCAGGAAATTTTAGAGAGACACAAGAGTGTTGAAAGCTGGAAACTTGAGCATCAACGTGAAAGGCAAGATAAATGGGAGCATAATTTTCTTTGCTTCTCTGCTCATGACTAGAAGAAATTACCAGGTGCAAAATGCAATATAGTATAATAGCTTCTGCATAGATACGACAACATTACCAGTCTAAAATAGCTTAATCTATGCTACATTCATTATACTGTTTTTGCTTCTCTTCATCATCCCCTTTATCCTATCTTTGAATACTAGTTACTTGTGTTTCTACTGGGAAGAAAAGGCAGGAACAGAGTACTTAGTTGGATGATCAGCCATGAATGCCGAAGCAGTTTCCAAGGGCTGAATGGCTTACTCCTTCCCTGTATTTTATGTTTTTATGCTCATACTCAGAGTACTTGACCCTTCCATCAAATGCTTAACTAAATAGTCTGAAAAATTAATTAATACTGTTTTTTTTAACAAAAAATGAAATAAGTCAGTGTTTTATACTCAATTAATGTTTTAAATTCCAGTCACTGATGACAAAACTCCAGTTAACTTTCTTTAACACAAATGTTGTTATTGTGAAGCTTGGTGTACAGATTAACATCACTCTGAAAGTACCTTTTCTCATTTTTTTCATTACCCACATCCAATTTGTGAGATATCATTTTGTAATGTCCAAGGGAGAGGGGAGTACGAATTATCTTCATTCCTGCTAAATAAATCCTAAATTAAAGTTAAAAGAAATTAAAATCATATTAATACAAGTTCTTCAAAAGCTAACCAATCTTTACATAGTCTGCATAACTACTGATGATAAGAAGCCTTTAGATGAAATTATCTGTGACTTTTACTTTTCACAAGTCTGGGAAATGAAAGCTTCACTGGCAAAGTTAAGTCACCGTTCCCAACAAATTTCATGTATCTGTTATTGATATACATATATTGGTAGGTAAATCCTGAATCTGAAGATCAAAAAAGGTACATAAATGCCAAAAACAGCTCTGTGGAAAATCCATAAGCCAAACAAAGTTCCAAAGAAAACAAACATGAAATATTAGGACAGAAAGAACATCATATTCTAGTCCATGAAATCAAGAAAGAAGAAGTGTTAACTTTGCTTGTACATCAGTCTATAACTAGATCTGGGGTTTCATGAAACTATTTCATTAATCTTAAATCCAAATTCACGTTCTAATAACTGCAACAGAACTCTATAGAAATTTAGACTGCACAAAAAAAGTATATTGGTTTAACAACAATTATACGAATGAGCACAATGAACAAGCCCTACCTAGCCGAGATGTCATCATCTTCTCCACCCCAACCCCAGTATGTGTTTGGGAAGCCATTAATCCTCAAGTACTGATCAGGAGTTAAGGCTGAAACACCACCAAAATACATTTTATACGGTAATCTAGAATAAAAAAAAACTGCATCAACTCAAATAAGAATTAAACTTTAAGTTGAAAATTATGAAGGGTCAACTGGACCCATAAATTTTGACTGATTTCTCTCCGTAGATGCTGCCAGACCAGAGTTTCTCTGGCAACTTCTGTTTTTGTTTGAGATTTCCAGCATCCGCAGATTTGTGTCTTTTGAATGTTTATTTTTTCTGTGATAGGGAGCAAGCTTTTCTAGTATCCTAGTTTGATCAAACATGGAGCAATCTATTCATGAATACACTGCATATTTAAAAACTGAAAAGTGATTTAGTAATTTCATATCTAATTAATTTGCAATAACACCATGCTAAAAGTGCTCATTGTGGTATGAAAATGGAAAAGGACAGCTTCAGTGAATACCAATAGAAATCAGTAACTAGGCACATGATCAGTTACAGTAGTTATTCAAATTTCTTTTGTGGGATTCTAATATTTCACTGGATAAGTCTGTGAGAAGGTATTAGAAAAGGTTTAGCAGATCTTCCTTCATGTCTTTGGACTCCCAGATTCTAAGCTTATCTGTGAAATTCAAACAGAAACAGTGAGAAGTGAGTTGTCTTGCATCCCAAATTTTTGCCTTCTCCAATTCCTTGCCACACAAACACTTAAAGGAAGTATGAACATGTGGGTGGCACGGTGGCACAGTGGTTAGCACTGCTGCCTCACAGCACCAACGACCCGGGTTCAATTCCCGCCTCTGGCGACTGATTGTGCAAACTCCACACATTCTCCCCGTGTCTGCGTGGGTTTCCTCCGGGTGCTCCGGTTTTCTCCCACAGTCCAAAGATGTGCAGGTTAGGTGAATTGGCCATGCTAAATTGCCCGTAGTGTTAGGTAAGGGGTAAATGTATGGGTATGGGTGGGTTGCGCTTCGGTGGGGCAGTGTGGACTTGTTGGGCTGAAGGGCCTGTTTCCACACTGTAAGTAATCTAATGGTGTCCAGCTCAGCGTTCTTAGGAATGCAGTCTGTCCATTGAACATTTACTCCCATGTATTCCACTCCCCTAAAACCCTGGCCCATCCAGGGTCTATCAGAGTCATATTGTCATGCAGCATGTAAACTGGCTCTTCTGTACAACCTGTCTATGCTGACCAATTTTCACAACTAAACTAGTCCCATTAACCTGCATTTGGCCCATATCCTTCCAAATCTTTCCTATTCATGTTCCTGTCAAAATGTCTTTTAAAATGTTGTAACTGTACCTGGATCTACCATTTCCTCTAGCAGTTCATTCCACATACGAACCACCCTCTGAAAAAGAAAGGGACGTGCCCCTCAGGTCCCTTTCAAAGTCTTTTCCTCCCACCTTAAAATTATACCCTCTAGTTTTGAGGTCACCTAACCTAGGGAAAATATCTTTGCTATTCATCTTACCCGTGCCCCTCATGATTTTATAAACCTCGAAGGTCACCTCTCAACCTATGTTCCAGTGAAAAAAGTCCCACCTTATCCAGCCTCTCCTTACAACTTAAGCTGTCTGGTCCCAGTAACATCCTTGTAAATAGCTTCTGCACTCCAATTTAATATCCTTCTTATAGCAGGATGACCAAACTTATCCTGTAGAGCCATATGACATCCCAACTTTTATATTCAAGTGATCTGAGTTATGATGGCAAGCTTGCCAAACACTTTCTTTACCACCTCGTCTACCTGTGACACACCTTTCAAAGAACTGTGTACCTGACAATTTCTCTGTCAGACAACGCTCAGGGCCCTATCATTAACTGTTTAAGAGTTTGCAATTATCCAGATTAAATTACACTTCCCACTCCTTGGCCATTAGTCCAATTGGCCAAAATCCCTTTGTAATCTGAGATAACCTTTCTCACAGTCCACTACGATACCAATTTTGGCATCATCCACAAACTTATATACTATGCTTCCTCAATTCTCATACAAATAGTTTATGTAACTATAACAACCAGTGGACCCAGCACCAATCCCTCTGGAGCACTGCTGGTCACAGGCCTCCAGTCTTAAAAAAACCACCACCACCAGCCTGTCTCCTTTCAGCAAATCAACTTTGTATCCAAATGCTAGCTCTCCTTTGATCCCATGTGATCGAACCAGTCTACCATGTGGAACCTTGTCAAAGTCAATAATAATGTCTATGTAGATAACACGTACCACTCTGTCCATCATCATCTTAGTCACATTTTAAAAACTCAATCAAGTTTGAGTCACATGATTTCCCATGCATAAAGCAATGCTGACTATCCCCTAATCAGTCCTTGCCTCTCCAAATGCATGTAAATTCTGTCTCTCAGAATCCCCTCTACCAAGTTGACCACCAGTGATATCAGACTTACCACATCAATAGTCATGTGGATTGAATGAACAATTCTACAGTAAACTTCAAATTTACTGTTTTATCATCTTGCAATGGCCTTGGGACTGAATATGCAATCATGATCGGCCACGTTTTGGGCACTGGGTCATCTGGACAAGCCTGGGTCATGGAAACACTATTTTAGCCACAAGCTATTTATATGGTCCAGGTAGCTTATATTGCAGGTTGCTTCAAATGTTTGCGAAAATATGGAAAATACAGAGTCATAGAGAGGTACAGCATAGGAACAGACCCTGCGGTCCAATTCAACCATGCTGATGCAATATCCTAACCTAATCTAGTCCCATTTTCCAGAACGTGGTCTATATCCCTCTAACCCTTCCTATTCATATACCCAGCCAGATACCTTTTAAATGCTGTAATTGTACCAGCCACCATCACTTCCTCTGGCAGCTCATTCCAGACATGCACCGCCCTCTGCATTAAAAAGTTGCCCCTTAGGTCTCTTTTATGTCTTCCCCCGCACCCAAACCTATGCCCTCTAATTCTGGACTTCCCACCTTAAGGAAAAGACCTTAGGTATTTACCCTATCCATGCCCCTCATGATTTTATACACCTCTACGTGTCACCCCTCAGCATCGGATCCTCCAAGGAAAACAGCCTCAGCCTATTCAACATCTCCCTATAGCTCAAATCCTCCGACCCTGGCAACATCCTTGTAAATCTTTTTTGAACCCTTTCAAGTTTCACAGCATCTTTCTGATAGGAGGGAGATCAGATTTGTACGCAATTTTCTAAATGTGGTCTATCCGACGTCCTGTACAGCCACAACATGACCTCCCAACTCCTGTACTCTATGTTATATCCAATAAAGGAAAACATACTAAATGCTTTTTTCACTATCCTATACCCTTACTTTCAAAAGGAACTAAGAACCTGCACTCCAAGGTCTCTTAGTTCAGCAACACTCCCCAGGATCTTACTATTAAGTGGGAGAAAGTGAGCACATGCTGGAGATAAGAGTGAAAGAGTGTGGTGCTGGAAAAGCACAGCCGGTCAGACAGTATCCGAGGAACAGGACAGTCAAAGTTTTGAGCATAAGCTCTTTGTCAGGAATGAGGGGCTGGCCCAAGAGGGCAGAGTAATTAATGTGAGGGGGCTAGGAAAGGCAGCTGAGAATGTGATAGATAGATGAAGTTGTGAGTGAAGGTGAAAAGGTTGGAGGGAATGGTGATGGGTGGAGCAGATAGGTTGGAAGGTAGATGGACAGGTAGAACAAGTCAAGAGGGTGGTGCCAAATTGGAAGGATGGATCTGGGATAAGGTTGAGTGAGGAAACTGGTGAAATCCACATTGTCCATGAGTTGACACCACCTCTTACTGTCCCCTTGACTATGACCTCACTTCCCATCACCAAACCATCATCTCCCAGACCAAACACAACCTCATCACCTCAGGGAATCTCCCAACCATAGCTCCAACCTCAAACGGGAACCAGTTCTAATCCCAACCCAAAATTCACAAACCTGACTGCCCTAGTCGATTATTTCGGCATGCTCCTATCCAATCAAATTCATCTCTATGTACCTAGACACCGTCCTGTCCCCTGGTCCAGAATCCTCCACCCCCCCCCCCCACCTACATTCGGGACACCATCCATGCCCTCCACGACTTTCATTTCCCTCACCCTCACTGCCTCTTCACCATAGACATCCTGTCCCTACACACATCTATCCACCATGCCAAAGGCCTCCAAGACCTACGTTTCTTTCTGTCGACCCCCCCAGTACCCTTCCATCAACACACATTTGTTTGCCTGAACTGGTCCTCATCCTCAATAGTTTCTCCTTTGAATCCTCCCACTTTCTACAGGAGTGGTAGCCATGAACACCTGCATGGGCAGCAGCTATGCTTGTCTCTTCGTCAGGTACGCAGAACAGTCCATCTTCTGCAACTACACTGGCACCATTCCCCACCTTTTCCTCCAGTACATTGATGTTCCCACTAGGTGGAACATTTCATTAACTTTACGAACATATTCCACAGACCTTAAGTTTGCCTGGACCACCTCGGACCACTCCATCTCACTAACGGTGACCGACTCAACACGGACATCTACTACAAACGAACTGACTCCCACAGTTACCTGGGCTACACCTTCTCCTACCCTATCTCCTGTAAAAATGCTATCCCTTCTATCCAATTCCTCCACCGCATCTGCTCCCAGGAGGACCAATTCCAGCACGGAGCATACCAGATGGCTTCCTTCACAGAACGCAAATTCCCCTCCCACATGGTCACTGGTGCCCCAGCGCATCTCATCCGCTTCCCGCAATTCTGCCCTCTAACTCCACCCCTCAACCGCAACAAGGAGGGAACACCCTTCCACCACACCAACCTCCAGATACGTGGCAGTATCCTCCAATATTTCCAGCTACAAACAGACCCCATCACCAGATATATATTTCCCTCCCCACCCCTATCTGCGTTCTGTAAAGACCATTCTCTCCGGGACTTTGTGGTTAGGTCCACACCCCCCACCAACCCACCCTCCCCTCTAAGCACCTTCCCCGCCACCCAACATTTGCAAATCCGGCATTCATACTCCTCCTCCCACCCCACACACCTCTACCCAAGGCCTAAAAGGAGCATCCCACATTAGTCAGAAAACTTACCTGTACTTCCACATACATCATCTATGGTATTTGTTGCCTCCTGATGTGGTCTCCTGTACACTGGTGAGACAGGAAACTGCTCGCAAAATGCTTCAGAGAACAGTTCCAGGACAAAGGCACAAAACAACCCCACTGCCCCTTGACTGAACAATAACTCCGCCTCCCACTCAGTCTTGGACATGCAGGTCCTGGCCTCCTCCACTGCCAAACCCTTACCACCTGACGCCTGGAGGAAGAATGCCTCATCTTCCTCCAACCACATGGATATCAATGTGGATTTCACCCATTTCTTCATTTCTCCTCCCCCCCACCTTATCCCACAACCAACCTTCCAACTCAGCACCACCCTCTTGAATAGTCCTATATGTTCATCTTCCATCCCAACTGTCCGCTCCACCTTCCTGTCTGACCTATCACATTCACCCCCAACTTCATCTACCTATCACATTCACAGCTACCTTCCCCTCCACCCAACCCCCTCTTCTTTTTCTCTCTCAGCCCCTTTGTGCCACCCCCCCATTCCTAAGAGCTCATGCTTGAAACATCGATTCTCCTGCACCTCAGATGCTGCCTGACTGGCTGTGCTTTTCCAGCACCACACTGATACCATCAAATGTGCAAGTCCTGCTTTGATTTGCTTTTCCAAAATGCAGCACCTCACATTTATCTAAATTTAACTCATCTGGCACTCCTCAACCTATTGGCCCATCTGATCAAGATCCAGTTGTACGGTGGTAACTTTCTTCACTATTCACTACACCTCCAATTTTAGTGTCACCTGCAAACTTATTAACTATACTTCTTATGCTCACATCCAACTCATTTATATAAAAAGAAAAGCGGTGGACCCAGCACCAACTCTTGTGGCACTCCGCTGGTCACAGGTCTCCAGTATGAAAAGCAACCCTTCGCCACCACCCTGTTTTCTACCTTTGAGCCAGTTCTGTATCCAAATGGCTAGTTCCATGAGACCTTACCTTGCTAACCAGTCTCCCATGAGGAAACTTGTTGAAGGCCTGACTGAAGTCCACATAGATCATGTCTATCGCTCTGCCCTCAATCATATGTTACTTCTTCAAAAAACTCAATCAAGTTTGAGAGACAATTTCTCATGCACAAATCCATGCTGACTATCCCTAATCTGTGCTTGCCTTTTCAAAAACATGTACATTCTACCCCTCAGGATTCCCTCCAACAACTTGCCCACCACCGATGTCAAGTTCGCCAGTCTATAGTTCCCTGGCTTTTCCTTACCACCTTTCTTAAAATAGTGGCACATTAGCCAACCTCCATCACCTCACCTATGACTATGTTACAAATATCTCAAAGGGCCCAGCAATCACTTCCCTAGCTTCTGTGGGAAGCTAGGGTACATCTATTCTGGTCCTGGGGATTAATCTACTTTATGTGTCTCAAGACATCCAGCATCTCCTCATTGAAACAAGTGTCCATATTAGAAATGTCACCATCTATTTCCCCACATTCTGTATCTTCCATGTTCTTCTCCACAGTAAATACTGATGCAAGATACTCGCTTAGTATCTCTCCCATCTCCTGCAGCTCCACACATAAGCTGCCTTGCTGATCTTTGAGGGATCTTATTCTCTTCCTAATCACCCTTTTATCCTTAATGTTTTTATAAAATCCCTTTGGATTCTCCTTAACCCTATTGGCTAAAGCTTTCTCATGTCCCCTTTTTGCCCTCATTTCCCTCTCACGTATACTGCCACTGCCTTTATATTCTTAGGATTCAAATCGATCTCTGCTGTCTATACCGGACATATGCTTCCTTTTTTTTTAAGAAAGCCAAACCCTTAATTTCTCTAGTCATCCAGCATTTCCCTCACCTACCAGCGTTGCCTTTCATCTTCACAGGCATATACTGTATCTGGTCCCTCATTATTTCAGTTCTGAAGGCTTCCCATTTTCCAGCCGTCCCTTTACCTACAAACATCTGCCCCCAAACAGCTTTTGAAAGTTCTTGCCTAATACCATCAAGATTGGCCTTCCTCCAATGTAGAACTTCAACTTTCAGATCTGGTCTATCCTATACCATCACTAGTTAGTAAATTTGCATACGACACTAAGGTTGGTGGAGTTGTGGATAGTGATGAAGGATATTGTAGGTTAGAGACATAGATAAGCTGCAGAGCTGGGCTGAGAGGTGACAGATGGGGTTTGATGTGGACAGGTGTGAAGTGATTCACTTTGGTCGGAGTAACCAGAATGCAAAGTACTGGGCTAATGGTAAGATTCTTGGTAGTGTGGATGAGCAGAGAGATCTTGGTGTCCAGGTGCATAGATCCTTGAAAGTTGCCACCCAGGTTGACAGGGTTGTTAAGTGTTTTAGCTTTTACTAATAGAGGGATCAAGTTCCGGAACTGAGGTTATGCTACTGCTGTACAAAACTGTGGTGCAGCCGTACTTGGAGTATTGTGTACAGTTCAGGTCACCACGTTACAAGAAGGATGTGGAAGCTTTGGAAAGGGTGCAGAGGAAATTTACGAGGATGTTGCCTGGTATGGAGGGAATGTCTTATGCGGAAAGGCTGAGGGACTTGAGGCTGTTCTCGTTAGAGAGAAGGTTGAGAGGTGACTTAATAGAGACATAAAGGATAATCAGAGGGTTAGATAGGGTGGACAGGGAGAGCCTTTTTCCAAGTCTGGTGATGGCGAGCATGAGGGGGCATAGCTTTAAATTGAGGGACGATAGATATAGGACAGATGTCAGTGGTAGTTTCTTTACTCAGAGAGTAGTAAAGTAGAATGCTTTGCCTGCAACGGTAGTAGATGCACCAACTTTAAGTGCATTCAAGTCGTCGTTGGACAAGCATATGGACATACATGGAATAGTGTAGGTTAGATGGGCTTCAGATTGGTATGACTGGTCAGTGCAACATCGAGGGCCGAAGGGCCTGTACTGCGCTGTAATGTTCTATATTCTGTTAAAATTAATAGAATTTTGGTCGCTGGCCCCAAAGTGCTCCCCCACTGACACCTCAGTCACCTGCTCTACCTTATTTTCCAAGAGCACGTCAGTGTTTGCACTTTCTCGAGTAGATACATCGACATTTTTAAACTTTTCTTGTGCCCACTTCACTTCCTCTCCTTCCCAAGACCTTAACACAATGGCAGTCTCAGTCTATATTTGGAAAGTTAAAATCCCTGACTAGAACCAACCCACTATTCTTACAAATAAAATGAAATCTCCTTACAAATTTGTTTCTCAATTTCCTACTATTAGTGAGTTCTATAATACAATCCCAGTAAGGTGATCATCCCTTCCTTATTTTTCAGTCCCACCCAAATAACTTCCCGGAATGTATTTCCAGCAATATCCTCCCTAAGTACAGCAGGAATGCTGTTCCTTATCAAAAAGGCCACCCATCCTACTCTCTTGGCCCACCTCCCCTTTCTGTCCTTCCTGTAGCATTTGTATCCTGGAACAGTCCTGTCCAACCCTGAGCCACGTTTCTGTAATTGCTATGATATCCCAGTCCCATGTTCCTAACCATGCCTGGAGTTCATCTGCCTTCCCAGTTAGACCTCTTGCGTTGAAATAAATGCAGTTTAATTTATCAGTCCAACCTTGCTCTCTGCTTTGTCTCTGCCTGCCCTGACTGTTTAACTCACTCCTTTTCTCAACTGTACCAGTCTTAGGTTGATCTCTTTCCTCACTATTTCCCTGGGTTCTATTCTCCTCTTCCCCCCTCCCTCACTAATTTAAATCCTAAGCAGCTCCAGCTAATCTCCCTGTCAGTATATTAGCCCCTTTCCAATTCAGGTGGAATCCATCCTTCTTGGACAGGTCACTTCTACCCCAGAAGAGATTCCAATGATCCAAAAGTATGAATCCTTCTCCCCTGCACTAGCTCCTCTGCTACACATTCATCTGCTCTATCCTCCTATTCCTACCCTCACTAACTCATAGCATGAGGGGTAATTCAGCTATTACTACACCAGAGGACCTTTTTTTTTTAATTCCTGCCTAACATTCTATATTCTCCCTTCAGAATCTTATTGCTTTCCCTTCCTTTGTCATTAGTTCCAGTGTGTACCTCCTCTTGGTCCCCCTCCCCTTTGAAAACATTCTGTACCATCGGAGATATCCTTGATCCTGGCACCAGCCCATTCTGATTTTTCACTGCTGGCTGCAGAAATCTGTCTGTGCCACTGACTAGACCCCGCTCACAATGCAATCGTTTGGAACGAGACATACCCCTCATTACAGTCTGGATACCAGAAACTTGGCTGTTCGTCTACATTCCCCTAAGAGTCCATCACCCCATACATTTTCCAAAACAGCATACTGTTTGCAACAAGGATAGCCACAGAGGATTCCTGCAGTACCGGACTACCCCTCCTACCTTTGCTGGAGTTAACCCATTAACCTGACTATATCAGCAGCTTTTTGTCCGACCGATAACTGCCATCCATTTCACCCTTGTAAATTCCTCTGTCTCTAACTGCCTCTCCAACCAATCCATGCAATCTGACAGGATTCACAACCAAAGTCACTTCCTGCAAACATAATATCCTTCCAAGTTTCTGATGATTATGAAACTTGAAAGGGTTCAGAAAAGATTTACAAGGACGTTACCAAGGTTGGAGGATTTGAGCAAGGGAGAGGCTGAATAGGCTGGGGCTGTTTTCTCTGGAGCATCAGAGGCTGAGGAGCGACCTTATAGAGGTTTATGAAATCATGAAGTACATGGATTAGGTAAATAGATAAGGTCTTTTGCCTGGGGTGGGGGAGTCCAGAACTAGAGGGCATACGGGCTTAGGGTGAGAGGGGAAAGATTTAAAAAGGGATCTAAGGGGCAACTTGTTCACACAGAGGGTGGTGCATGTATGCAATAAGCTGCCAGTAGTAGTGGTGGAGGCTGCACAATTACAACAATTAAAAATCATTAGGCTGGGCACATGAAAATGAATGGTTTAACAGATATGGGTCAAGTGCTGGCAAATGGGACGAGATTAGAATATCTGGTTGGCACAGACAAATTAGGCCAAAGGGTCTATTTCCATGCTGTACATCTCTATGACTAGGATATATAGTGTTCCAGATTTTCCTGGATGTGGGGAGGTCCAATAGGATGAGTTGGTGGCAAATTAATCAAATGTGCAAGATGTTTCAAGGAAAGACTGCAAGAGTTTTAGATATATAAAAAAGGGCAAAAAAAAAGTGCATTGGGTCACTGGAAAATGATGCTGGAAAAGTAGTAATGGGGAACAAAAATGGCTGAGGAACTGAAGAATTACTTTGCGTCAGTCTACACAGTGAAGACGAGTAATATCCCAAAAAGTTCAAGAGAGTCGGCGGGCAGAGATGAGCACTGTGGCCTTCACCAAGGAGAAGATGTTAAAAAAACTAAGGTCTGAAAATGGGTAAATCACTTGGACCAGATGGGCTACAATAGCTGAAGATATAGTGAAGGCTTTAGTAGTGACTTTTCAGGTATCATGAGAGACAGGGAGGGTCCCAAACGACAAGGAGAAAAAAAAAAAATCACTAATGTAAGCCCCTCCTGGTTTAAAGGGAGCAAGGAATACAGGAAATTATAGGCCCATTAACCTGACCTTAGTTGTTGGTAAGAGTTTGGAGTCCATTGTGAAGATAGATTTCTGAACACTGGGAAATGCATGGTAAAATAGGGCAAAGTCAGCATGATTTCATTAAAGGGAGGTCATACCTGACAAATCTTAGAATTCATTTGAGAAGATAATGAGCAGGTTAAAGGAGAACCAATGGATGTTATCTGGATTTCAAGAAGGCCTTTGAAAAAAAAGTGCCACACAGGTAGCTGCTTAGTTAGAAAAGGGCCCATGGTGTTAGAGGTAAGGTACTAACATGGATAGAAGATTGGCTGTCTGGCAAAAGGCTGGGAGTGGGAATAAAAGTGTGCTTCTTTGGATGGAAGCCAGTGATTAGTGGCATTCTACAAGGGTCAGTGTTGGGATCAGAACTTTTCACTTGATACATTAATGATCTGGATGAAGGAATGGAGGACATTCTGGCTAAGTTTGCAGATGACAAAGATAGGTGGAGGGCAGGGAGACTGCAGAAAAATTCAGACAGTTTAGGAGAGAGGGCAAAGAAGTGGCAGATGAAATACAATGTGGGGAAGCACGAGGTCAAACACTTTGATAGGAAGAAGAGAGGAATGGACTATTTTCTAAATGGGGGACAAAATGCAGAAGGTCTGAAGTACAAACGGATTTAGGAGTTCTAGTCCAGGGTTCTCTCTAGATAAACTTACAGGTTGAGTTTATAGTTATGAAGACAAATAGAAAAGGTTGTCACTCATTTCAAGAGGACTAGAATCTAAATGCAGTGGGTAGTGGAGGAGGTGGAGGGTTGTTTTTCAGACTGGAAGCCCGTGATCAGCGGAGTACCGCAAGGATCAGTGCTGGATCCACTACTTTTCATCATTTATATAAATGATTCGGATGTAAGCATAAGAGGTATAGTTAATAGGTTTGCAGATGACACCAAAATTGGAGGTACAGTGGACAGTGAAGGTTACCTCAGTTTACAACAGGACCTTGATCAGATGGGCCAATTGGCTCAGAAGTGGCAGATGGATTTTAATTTAGATAAATGTGAGGTGCTGCATTTTGGCAAAGCAAACCTTTGCAGGACTTGTACACTTAATGGTAAGGTCCTAGGGAGTGTTGCTGAACAAAGAGACCTTGGAGTGCAGGTTCATAGTTCCTTGAAAGTGGAGTCGCAGGGAGATAGGATAGTGAAGGCGGCGTTTGGTATGCTTTCCTTTATTGGTCAGAGTATTGAGTACAGGAGTTAGAAGGTCATGTTGCAGCTGTACAGGACATTGGTTAGGCCACTGTTGGAATATTGCGTGCAATTCCGGTCTCCTTCCTATCAGAAAGATTTTGTGAAACTTGAAAGGGTTCAGAAAAGATTTTACAAGGATGTTGCCAGGGTTGGAGGATTTAAGCTATAGGTAGAGGTTAAACAGGCTGGGGCTGTTTTCCCTGGAGTGTTGGAGGCTGAGGGCTGACCTTTTAGAGGTTTAGAGAGAATTATGAGGAGCATGGATAGGGTAAAAAAAAATTCCTTGGGGTGGAGGAGTCCAGAACTAGAGGGCATAGGTTTAGGATGCAAGGGGACAGATACAAAAGAGATTGAAGGGGCCACTTTTTCACACAGAGGATGGTATGAACTGCCAGAGGAAGCGGTGGAGGCTAGTACAATTGCAACATTTAAGAGGCATTTGGATGGGTATATGAATAAGGAGGGTTTGGAGGGATATGGGCCAAGTGCTGGCAGGTGGGACTAGACTGGGTTTGGATATCTGGTTGGCATGGACCAGTCGGACCGAAGGATTGTTTCCATGCTGTACGTCTATATGACTAAAGGCTTTAGAAAGCTCTGGTCAGACCACATTTAGAGTATTACGAGCAATTTTGGGCTCCACTTCTTAGGAAGGATGTATTGGCCCTGGAGCAGGTCCAGGGGAGATTTACAAGGATAATTCCAAGAATCAAAGGCTTAACATTTGAGGAAATGCTGAGGACTAAGACTATACTCAATGGAGTTTAAAAGGATTGACGGGGGGGAAATTAAAACTAAGAATATTGAACAGCCTGGAAAGAGAGAGTGTGGTCGTTGGGAAGATGTTTCCATTGATGGAAGAGACGAGGACCAAAAGGCACAGCTTAAGAGTAAAAGGGAAGACCCTTTAGAATGGAGATAAAGAGAAACTTCTTTAGCCAGAGACAGTGATGAATATGTGGAATTCGTTGTTACAGAAAGTGGTGGAGGCCACATCATTGAGTATGTTTAAAACAAAATTTCTCGATTGCCAAGGTGATCAAAAGGTTACAGAGAGAAAGTTGGAAAATGGGGTTGAAAGACCAATCAGCCATGATGAGGTCATTGAATGGCAGAGTAGACTCAAATGTTTAGATTAGAGTGGTGCTGGAAAAACACAGCAGGTCAGGCAGCATCTGAGGAGCAGGAAAATCAACATTTCAGGCAAAAAGCCCTTCATCAAGAACGTCTACTCCTAAGTCTTATGGTTTTCTGATTTCCAGTAACTATAGGCCAGTCAATTTAACAATGTTGGGTGAGGTTGCACAAGAAATAATCATGAAAACAAAACAGGCACTTTGAGATATCAATATGATACAATCCACATAGCTTCAGTGTAGAGCTACAAATTATAGTTTTGAGCCCCTATCAGTTATCCATCTCCTAGACTAGTATCATATCATTCCTGCTGATGTGCAGCAGTCCAACTCAAAACACGAATGAAGGATTTCAGGCCCCAGACGAGGGGTCAGGTTTCCTGTTTAAGGTACATACAATTCAATATGATTCAGCACTCACTTTGTGTAGGAGATTCATAAATATTGATAGGACAGACGGGAGATTTTTTAGCAAGTTTTGTTCATGGGATGTAGGCATCACTGGCTAGGTCAGCATTTAATGCCTAGTTGCCCTGCAGAAGGTGGTGGTGAACTGTCAATGCTCATGCCATACACTAGTTACATAAATTTGCTTTCTTTCAGTAATTTGTCAGTAATTATAACATATTAATGAATGATGGCTGTAAAATCCAGACAATGAGTTCACAAATCAAATCACCTTCCCTTGCTAAATCCTTAGTCATTGGAACAACATTGAAAGCCAAAAGCATAATACTAACATTCAATTTAAGATAACAGTGTTAAATACAACAGAACATGCATACAAAACCAGAGAGGGGTAATCTTGCAATTTTCAGTACCTGTACTTGAATTTATTCATAGCACTTGATACATGCTTGGGGTATTTCTTATTGCAGATGTATAGATTGTAATCGTTCTCTGGAATAAGATCAACATCATGTAGAAACAGACAGTCCCAGTCTTCATCTTTTAATGCTTCTCTCACTCCGACATTAAGCAGCTTTGCCCGATTAAAGGTTCGATTTCCAGTCTGATGGAGAAGTAACTTTTATTATATTTAAACATATTTTATATAAATTATTGAAATCCATATCCAATTGATTCACAAGAATAACTCGCTATAAATTACTGGTACACAATGTGGAATACATAGAACTCAATAACTCATTCGTAGATTGGGTATAAAAAAGCAAGTTAACTGAAATGCAAAATTTCATTAAATCAAAACTCATGATATATTTCCCAGTTACTAAAAGTGAGGTTAAATTACTTTCTGGTGACAATTTGATATCGTGACTGCCTTTACAAAGATTGAAAGCAGCACCTCACAAATTAACTGTGTATTCAAAATAAGTTAGCTACTGGTTTTACTCTTCCCTTGTTAATTCAAAATTAAACATGAAGCTGTCTATTTTGCTGTACCCTGTTCAAAAAAAATGAATAATTACCACAAAAATTAAATTACTTAATGCAACATCAATGTGAAACATGAAGCAAAACACTCATTCCCTTGCTTTTGTCAGTGCTGAAAACAATTGGGGAGTAGAAAAGCAGAGAACTTTAGGATTTTTAAAATTCAAAGTAAATGTAACATCTCCAGTCTGGAATGCTTGGGATCATGTCTTCTTTTGATATTGGAAAATTGATGATGGATTGAGGTTACCTGCTTCACTTTAGTAACACCTTCTTATCCACGAGGAAGGATCTAACTTGAAGTAATTCATCTAAGAGGTGTGACTGTCTGGTAAAACAATATCCCAGTAATTTCCTCCCTGATGGATTGTAGTATCTGCAATTGAGACAGCTCAGTAATTCAGTTGAAGATCTTCAAGCAGCCAATGTTTGCTGCAGATATATGTTTTGTCGTAGATTGCAGTGTCCACTAGCTCCCACACACTACAACTTCAACAAATCACTTGCACAGCCACCTGTTTTCTATGTATTTAATTTGGAGGTTAACTATTTCTAAAGATTAATTGCCTAACTGTACTCTACTCAATAATGTCTTCGGATTTAAATTGGTTGGCCAAAAGAGACATGAAGGAAATACCCACCAATCACAAACCTTCCTTCCTGTGACATCACAGTTTGACAGACAGGTAAAAACAGGTTGAAGCAGTTCTCAGTCTCTGGTTTTTGTCTCCGCTGCTGCTGGCCTTATCACACAGGTCCAATCTCCCAGTCTGATTCAATACTGCTGACTTGCTGCACACAGTCCTCCCAGTCACCTCCCATGTCGAAGCACTGATAGTTACAGGGTTAGTTTAACCAAGATGATAGAATGAACAAATTCAGTGGTGGAGAAATCACAGATGGGAGATCATTTTTCTCATGCAGTAAGCTGTAGGAAAGGCCCATGGGTATTCAAAATTTAAGGGATTGATAGTGGAACTAGAGTTACTGTAGGGAGCTAGTTCTCTCAACTGGCTGAAGAGCAGAGAGGTACCAATAGCACGAGTTCAATTTATGACTGAAGTAGGCATAAAAGTACACTTACGAGAGCAGGTAGACCAGTAAGAGTGCTTGAGTAGAGAATATGAAAAGGAGAGGCTGTGGAATGGAGAGGATGAGCAGATTTCATATTTGAAACGCACACTAGGCTTACCATTTCCACTGCTGCAGGAAGCAGGCCTCAAAGTGCAGGCTACTGTCCAAAAACAATTAGGGGTATTTTATGGTCAAATGATGTCTGCTAGCCATTGCTGTCATGGAGCTCAAAAGCCAAACATTGCAGTTTACAAACTAATTGGGAAGCCTTGCATGGAGAAATAAAACCTTTTAAAAGTAAGATTTGGCAGAGTCTTTGTAGATTATAACAAAAGAACTGGCACAAGCACAGTTATCATAACATTCAAAGATGTGGTCAAGTGCTGCAAAATGAGATTAGTGTACACTCAGTAGTTTTTGCTGGTTCAGACATGGGCTGAAGGGCCTATTCTGTACTGTATGATTCTATGGCTACATGCATGCCAAATTGCAAAATCATATGATAAGTCTAGCCAGAACTAATTAATACTACCAATAATGGATGAGATCAAAGATTTACAATGATACCACAGTCAGTTGCGAATGCTTGCAGTCAAACAGCTGAGCAAAGGATGGAACTCCTCAAATAAAAACTCAATGTCAATACTAGGGGAAGGACAAAGCTAAAGAGGCAGATGAAAAATTTGTAAGTATCTTCAAAAAGTACTGAGGGGGCGATTCATTTATGTTTCTCCTGAAATACCCAAAAGTGCAAGTTTTCATGCAACTCAGTTTACTCCATGTCATAAAAAAAACTGCATAAGCTATGGGTTCCAATAACAATCCAATTGTGGTATTGAAGACTTACACACTAGAACTTGTTAAATGCCTAGCAAAAAAGCTATTCACGTTTATCCAAAAAAAAAGAAAGCTACCCAAGTATGACCTGTCTACAAAAGAGCAGAACAAATTCAATTCAGTTGCTTACTGCCCCAGTCTATTCTCAATCAGCAACAAAAAAGACTAATGACATTTGATTGTGCTGTTAAGTGGCAATAATCCACTAACTGATTCTCAATTTGGATTGTCAGGGTAACAACTACAGATGGTCATGCAGTTTTGATACAAACATGGAGAAAGTAAAGTAAAAAAAGGGAATTCGAAAGGTGACAAAGGCAGCATTCCTGAAGAAGGGCTCATGCCCGAAACGTTGATTCTTCTGCTCCTTGGATGCTGCCTGACCTGCTGCGCTTTTCCAGCATCACATTTTCAGCAGACTGATGAGTCAAGCTTATCATAAAAGGGAAGATGGTTGTTGCTGTTGGGTTCCCATCTTCTCAGCTCATCATTTCTTTAGGATAGTGCAGTAGGCACAACCATCTTCAGTTGTTTCATCAATGACCTTTTATCCACCACAGTGAGATTGTTTACTGATATAGTATTCAGAACCATACACATCTCCCAAGATAATAAAGCAGTCCACTCACAGGACAAACAATGTTCAAGCTTTGCTGAAAAATTGCAGATAATATTCATGCCATACAAATGGCAACCAATGACCATTTCCAACAAGAGAATCCAAACATGTCTCACTGACATTCAAACAGTACCACTGTGGTATCTCCCACCATCAACTAACTTGGGACAGGTGAGTGCAGCTGAGAGTGAGCAGGTAGCAAGATCCAGGAGGTAGAGTTGCAGGAGCCTCAGTCCTTGTTTAAGTGGTTCAAGAGTTTTGCTCCGAGGAAGGAATGGGGACTGCAGGAAGGATGAGCCAACTGACTGCAGTACTGTGGTGCAGACAGCCACTCAACTGGGTGGAAGGGGAGAAAGAAAAAAAAAAGAGTCACACCATTGCCCTGTGGCCAGGATCGAGAGTTCCGAAGGTTGTGTTGACTACCTGACGCTCTGGTTTGGAATAGCTCATCTGGGCTGCAGAGACATTTGCAGTGGGACAGTAAAGATCATGGTCCATGCAGATACCAACAATAAAAAGAACTGTAGATTATGAACAGCTAGGAGCTAAATTACCAAGCAGAACTGAAAAGGTAATAAGGTCTGGACTACTATCTGAGCCAGGAGCTAATTGGCACAAATTAAGCAGGTAAATGCATGGCTCAAAAAGATTGGTGTGGAAGAAATGGGTTGGAATTCATGGGACATTGGTGCCAGTACTGGAGAAGGTACCAGTTCCAATGGAAAAGTCTTCATCCGAACCGTACTGGTAGCAGAGAGCTAGCAAATTGCATAACGAGTGCTGTAGATAGGGATTAAACTAACTGTTGGTGGGGGGTACTTAAAGGAGATGGTAAGACTTTAGATTATTGATGTGATGGATGCTTATCGGACAATAAAAGGTGAGGGACAGAACAGATGAATATCTGTATGCACCAAGAAATCATTAATAGAAGTAGGGAAACCTAACAGTGGAACAAATTTAAAACCTTTGTATATAAATGCATGAAGCACTCAAAACAAAGTTAATGACTTAATAGCGCAAACAGAAACAAAAATGTATGATTTATTGAGTTTGATTTAATCGCGATTACTGAGACATTGTTACAAGGAGACCAGGTCTGGGAATTGCATATCCAGGGGTGCACAGCATTTCGGAAAGACAAACTGAAAGGAAAAAAGGGTGGTGATGTGGGCTTGCTGGTGAAGGAAGGGATCAGTGCTGTCATAAGAAATGATATAAGCACAGGAGATCAAGATGTGGAATCAGTCTTCGTAGAAATAAGAAATACCAAAGGGAAGAAGCACTTGGTAGGAGTAATCTATAGATTCCCTGCAATGGGACACAGTTAAACCAGGAAATATTAGATGCTTGCAAGAAAGGTATGGCAATAATCATGGGTGATTTTAACATGCACATAGATTGGAAGAATCAAATTGGCAAGGGTAACCTGTAAGAAGAGCTCATTTAATGTATTAGAGATTGTATTTGGATCAGTATGTTGTGGAACCATCCATGGGCAGGCCACTCTTCATTTGGTATTGTGTAATGATGAGAGATTAATTGACAACAACAAAGTTAAGGATCCTCTAGGGAGTTTGACAGACTTCAAAATTCAATTTGGGGGTGAAAAAGTGGAGTCCCACAGTAGTGTTCTCAAATTAAACAAAGGAAATTATAAAGGCATGAGGGCAGATTTGGCACGAGTAGATTGGGTAAGAAGGCTAAATGGTAAGACAACAGATGAGGAGTGGCAGATGTTTAAGGAGCTACTCAATTCCTCATAATTGGTTAGGCCACTGTTGGAATATTGTGCAATTCTGGTCTCCTTCCTATCGGAAAGATGTTGTGAAACTTGAAAGGGTTCAGAAAAGATTTACAAGGATGTTGCCAGGGTAGGAGGATTTGAGCTATAGGGAGATGCTGAACAGGCTGGGGCTTTTTTCCCTGGAGCGTCAGAAGCGGAGGGGTGACCTTATAGACGTTTACAAAATTATGAGGGGCATGGATAGGATAAATAGACAAAAAGTCTTTTCCCTGGGGTTGGGGAGTCCAGAAGTAAAGGGCATAGGTTTAGGGTGACAGGGGAAAGATATAAAAGAGACCCAAGGGGCAACTTTTTCACGCAGAGGGTGATCCGTGTATGGAATGAGCTGCCAGAGGATGTGGTGGAGGCTGGTACAATTGCAACATTTAAAAAGGCATTTGGATAAGTATATGAATAGGAAGTGTTTGGAGGGATACGAGCCGGGTGCTGACAGATGAGACTAGATTGGGTTGGGATATCTGGTCAGCATGGACGGGTTAGACCAAAGGGTTTGTTTCCATGCTGTACATCTCTATGACTAACTAAAATATATCGCGGAGAGAATGAAAGATGGTAAGGAAGGCATGGCTAACCGAGGTGGTGAAGGACGATAAAGTCAAAGATTAAGGTATACCATATTGCAAAGGGCTGTGGCAGCCTGGAAGATTGGGAAACTTTCAAATATAAACAAAGGGATATGAAAAAATTGATAAAAAGAGCCAAGGTAAATTACAAGAGAAAACCAGCACAAAATATCAAAAAAGGATAGCAAATGCTTCTGTAGGTTTCTAAAAGGGAAGACAGTCATGAATGTGAATGGTGGTCCCTTGGAAGATGAAACCAGAGTTAGTAATGGGGAACCACAGAGATGGCAAAGATAATGCCTCAGTTTTCACAGTGGAGGACAATAGGGTCACTCATGTTGGAATGGGCAAGTCATAGATAAGGTAGAACCTAGAACAAACGACATTGATAGAAAAGATACTTAGCAAACTATTAGGATTTAGGACAGACAAGCTTCTCAGGCCTGATGGCCTACATCCTAGGGTATTAACGGAAGTGGCAGTGGAGATAGTAGCTCCACTGGTTACAATATTCCAAACTTTCCTGGACATGACAGAAGTTGCATCAGATTGGAAAACGTCTAAGATATACACCCTTATTCAAAAAGGGAGTAAAAATGTGGGAAATGACAGACCAGTTAGTTTAACATCTGTTGTTGGGAAACTGTTAGAATCAACCAAGGAAGCAATAACAAGACATTTGAAAAGTCAAAATACTACCAGAGTCAGCATGGTTTTATGAAGGATATATCATGCTTGACTAACTTGGTAGTGTTTTTTGAAGATGCAACAAGCAAAGTGGATAATGGGGATGCTGTAAATGCAATGTATCGGGACTACTGGAAGGTGTTTGATAAGGTGCCACACAAAGTGTTAATTCACAAGGTTGGTCACATGGGATCAGGGTAATGTATTAGCCTGGATAGATGGACAGGAGACAGAGTCAGGATAATTTTTTTTTTCTGGATGGCTAGAAGGTAGCGGGGGTAAAAAAAAAATTCCATGGCTAAATAAGGAGTTCAAACACATTATTAAGTCAAAAACTAAGGTATGCCATATTGCAATCACACTACTGGGGCGCCACAAGGTTCAGTCTTTGGACCCCAGTTATTTACAATCTACATTAATGACTTGGATATAGGGACAGAAGGCTCTATAGCCAAAATTTACTAATGACAAAAATAGGTGCGACAGTAAGTTGCAATGAGGAAATAAGAACCTTACAAATGGATAGATAGGTTAGGAGAGTGGGCCAAAATGTAGATCGAGTCTAACGTGGATAAATGAGAATTCATGCACTTGGGTCAAAGAAATGGGAAGATGATCTCGTGTTAATGAGGAGAGACTTTGGGGTGCTATGGTGCAGAAGGATCTAGGTATACTTGTCCATTAAATCACAGAACTAGCATGCAGGTACAGCAGCTAATAAACAAAGTGAATGGAATGTTAGCTTTTATAGCTAAAGGAACAGAATATAAAAAGATAAGGAAGTATTGTTGCAATTATAAAAAGGTATTGTTGAGACCACATCTAGAGTGTTGTGCACAGTTTTAGTCCCTTTATTTGAGGGGAGATGTCGTGGCATTAGAGCCAGTTCAGAGGAGGTTCACCAGATCAATCCCAGAGAGGAGGGGTTTGTCATATTACGAGATATCGACTAGTTTAGGCCTCTTTTCTTTAGAATTTAGAAGAATGAGGGGAGATGCATGAGGTATTCAAGATAATAAAAGGCATGGATAAAATCATTATTGACTGGATGCTTCCTCTTGTAGGGCATTTTAGGATGAGCAATCATAGTATTAGGATAAGAGTAGCAAATTTAAAACAGAGTTGAGGAGAAACTACTTCGCCCAAAGAGTTGTGAATCTGTGGAATTCACTATCCCCCAAAGTGCGATGGATGCTGGGACAGTGAGTAAATTTGAGGAGTTAGACAGATTTTTAACCGGTAATGAGTTGAAGGGACATGAAGAAAAGGCAGGAAAATGCGGGTGAGGAGCATATTAGCCATGATCGAATGGCACAGAAGACTTGATAGGCCAAATGGCCTAATTCTTTTCCTACATCTTATGAAGCAGCTGAAATGGACAAGCATATACATACCTTGGTGGGCTTTTACAGTGTAGTGGTAGTGTCCCTACCTCTGAACCAAGATGTCCAAGTTCACATATCTGCTAAAAAGACTTGCAATAACATCTCTGAACAAGAAGGTTTGGGCTCAAGCCAGATCTGCTCCAGTGGGGTGTTGTAATACATCTGAACACATCAATTTAAAATTTACCTATAAATACTATGGTGACAAGAGCAGGCCACAGCTTTACAGTTCTGCAGCACATGATTCAGTTCCTGAATCCACAAAGACTGCACAGCATATACCAGGTTAAAAATTTGAACATGATGGAATATGCTCCATTTGCTTGGATGAATGCATTATCAATAACACATAAGCAGCTCAATACCACGCAGGATAAAGCAGCCACTTGATCTGTACCAATATTCTTAAACATTCCCTTATTCCACCAACATAGCATGTACATCACCTGTGCTGCAGCTCCTAATCAAGGTTTATTTGACAGCATCTTCCAAACTTGCAATTTCTAAAGCTTCAATGAAAAGGCAGCAAATACATGAACACATCACCACCAGCAAGTTTCACTCTAAGGCAGACACCATTTCAAACTGAACCTTTTTAATCATTGTACTTTTGTATTATTGTAACTTCACTGTCAGTGGTTCATAATTCAAGAACCCTAGCTCTGACAACAGTGTGCATTATCACCTTCAATGGACAAAAGTTTGCAACTTATATAGTAACACCCACATAATGAATGATGTAAAAAGTAAGCGTTTATAATTCAAGGTAGTGACAGATTCCCAATGACAGGCAATAAGCTGACTGGTCTGTTGTTCCTCCACTTCTCTTTATCATCTCTCAAATAGCAGAGTGTCATTCACAAGTTTCCTACCTACAGGGGCAGTTCCCAAATTGAGAATACTATAGAAAGTTATGATTATTTCAAATATCCTAATTATATCTAAATCCTTCAAAGCTCTCCAAGGGAAAGCACTTGGCCTTGAAGATTTGTTGCTCTTTAGTGGCATTAATGTTTCCACCACTATTATGTTGCTTACATTAATTTCCTTGAGATTGAGACATTCCTGTGCTTTCCACTACACAGAATTCTAATAACGCAATAGGGAACTTTCCCCTTTTATCAAAATCACTGTTACCTATTGTCAAAAATAAAATGTTACATCTGACCCCACACCTATTTCTTCCAAGATAAAACAAAGTGCAGAAATTCAAGCGGTCTGGCAGCACCTGTAGAGAGAAACAGAATTAGCTTTTCATTTCAGAAAGTCTTCTTGAGGCAAGCCCATTTCCACCATAATTCTTATCACAGTATAATTCAGCAACTGTTTTCCAGAAGTAGAATGATATTTCATGCTGAACATCATTGAAGTTTGCAAGCACGAACACATTAAGCATGGTTAGTAAACTGCCACCTACAGACAAAGGGACAGGTTATTTGATACAGTCCATCAATTGTTGGGACATATGGCTGACATACTGGCATCAAACCCAACACACTTTCAAGTTGGTTCAAAGTGACCCATACCATAGCATCAGATATGCAAACTAGTTCAGACACTTAATGTTGCTTACATTCTGTTCTAATTATTGAATTAACCAAACAAATGCATTCAGTTTCTATGCCTCCTCCCAGTGAACACCACCCTTGATCCAAATTGCTATAGCCAGTATTTTGATTGTCCTTCTGACTGCTATCAGCTCTACTGTCACCAACAGCAAGTGCAGTGCACCTCCTGCATGCGATTAGTTTGTGCTCCCTCATTTTCTATTTTGCCTAGGATCCCCTTACCCTATACCACAGATCATAGCAACAACATTCAGAGCTGCTCTCACTCCACGACATGTCAGAGGTCTGAACCAAATTGTCCAGGTATGATTAGCCCTCCTACTTTGTATAGGAGTCTACAATGCACATCCCAGCTAAATTGAATTACTCAGGAGAAGTGAGTGCTTTTCACAACCACTAGATTTCTCAAATGCAACCAATTTTTCAACCATTGAAATACTCCTGTGAGATATTAAAGGGTTAACTTGCTCTGCTGACCGGAGGAAATTGGATGTGCCAAGGAGGCGGTGGAATGCTTCTGTCTTATAGGTAGATTGTAAGGAATTTACATTCCCATCCCTTGCCATTCAGAGCTATTTGCATGGCCATTTCCTAGTTATTCAGTGTAAAAGAATTACATTATCTTGCCCTAATCAGAAATCAATAAGAACATTGCAATTAAAATTCTGACTACTCCCTGCAGTTTTAAAAAAAACTCACAACAGATCTGGCCATTAAGGGATAATTCACATGATATTGTTTCTAGAAATGAGGTAAATCAATATATTGTGTAATGAGTGGCAGGTAACTGCGGGTAGTCTTGTGGGTATTACTGACTAATGTGAAACTCATACTGTATAAAAGGAAGAACAGGTTCCTTTGTTCAAAGAGGTGTTTGACACTGCTCTGCAAGCCCTGTGAAGTGTTAAGGGTACCTCCAGAAAGCTTGTATTTGCTTAATAATATTTTGGTTGTCCACAGAAATTGGTGTTGCAGTTGCATCAAGTGTGTGAAAATCTGAAGAAAAAAGAACCCAACACTTGTACTTGCCAAAGTACAATATGCTGTAGTCAAACAAAATACATAAATTCATATGGCCTGTACCTTCAGTACACTGCTCTACAGGTGATGGAAACTGTACACCAATATTCTACCTAGACAAAAGGTTCAACAATGTCTCAAATGTATCCTCTGTATTCCTTGACAGGGCAAAGTCACCAATTCAGACATCATGCTGCATCTTCTGACAACATATACTTGTTCATAAATCTGCACTGGCTCAGCTAAATTCATACAATCAGATGGATGACACCATGAAATGGTTAGCATTGCTGCCTTGCAGCGCCAGGAACCCTGGTTTGATTCCAGCCGCAGGCAACTGTCTGCGTGGGTTTTCTCCGAGTACTCATGTTTCCTCCCACAGTCCAAAGAAAAGTTTGGCACAAGCTAGGGAATGTGGATTGGGAGCAGCTGTTTGAAGATAATTTGATATGTGGGAGGCTTTTGAAGAGGATGATTATAGTGCAGGACAAATATGTCCCTGTGAAAATGAGGGATAGAAATGGCAAGATTAGGGAACCAGGGATGTCAGATGAAGAGAAAAAGAGGAAGAGGAAAAAGGAAGCATAAATAAGGTCTAGGTTACTGAAAGCAGACAAAGCTTTGGAAGAGTATTGGTAAAGGAGAACCAATCTGAAAAGAGGAATTAAGAGGGCTAAAAAGGGGTCATGAAATATCTTTCGCAAACAACGTTAAGGAAACTCCCAAAGCCTTTTATTCATATACAAGGAGCAAGAGGGTAACTAGAGAAAGAGTTGGCCCACTCAAGGACAAAGGATGAAAGTGGTGTGTGGAGTCAGAAAATGGGTGAGATCCTCAATGAGTACTTTACGTCAGTATTTGCCGAGGAGAGGGATATCACGGATGTTGAGGATAGGGATAGATCTTTGATTACTCTGTTAAGTTGGCATAAGGAGGGAGGAAGTGTTAGGTATTCTGAAAGGCAGTGAGGTAGACAAATACCCAGGTCCGGATGGGATCTATCCCAGGTTACTGAGGGAAGAGAGAGAGGAAATAGTTGGGACCTTAACAGATATCTTTGCAGCATCCTTGAACGTGGGTAACATCCCAGAGAACTGGAGAATTGCTAATGTTCCTTGTTTAAGGAAGGTGGCAGGGATGATCCAGGTAATTATAGACTGGTAAGCCTAACATCAGTAGGAGGGAAGCTGCTGGGAGATAGGATCTATTTACATTTGGAAGAAAACAGGCTTAGTGATAGGTAACCTTGTTTTGTGCTGGGCAGATCACATCTTACCAACTTAAGAATTATTTCAGAAAGTGACAAAGTTGATTGATGAGGAAAAGGCTGTAGATGTCATTATACAAGGACTTCAGAAAGTCCTTGTATAAAGGTTCCCCATGGTAGGCTGATGGAAAACATGAAGTTGCATGGGGTCTGGGGTGTACAAGCTAGATGGATAGAAACTGGCTGGGCAACAGGAGGCAGTAGCAGTGAAAGGGAGTTACTCAAAATGGAGACCAGTCACCAGTGGTGTTCCACAGGGATCCATGTTGGGCCCACTATTTGTCATGTACATAAATGATCTGGAGGAAGGTATTGGTGGTCTGATTCATAGAATCCCAATGTGGAAACAGGCCATTTGGCCCAATAAGTCCACACCAACCTCTGAAAAGTAACCCACCCAGACCCATTCCCCTACCCAGACAAACACAGGGAGAATGTGAAAACTCCATACAAACAGCCGCCAAAGGACTCAAACCTGGGCCCTAGTGCTGTGAGGCAGCATTGCTAACCACTGAGCCACCATGCCATGATTAGCAAGTTTGCAGATGACACTAAAGATTGGTGGAATAGCAGATAGCAAAGGGGACTGCCAGAGAATGCAGCAGAACATAGATAGATTGGAGAGTTGGGCAGAGAAATAGCAGATGGGAGTTCAATCTGGGTAAATGTGAGGTGATCCATTTTGGAAGATCCAATTCAAGAGCCAACTATACAGTAAATGGAAAAGCCCTGGGGAAAATTGGTGTACAGACAGATCTGTGTGTTCGGGTCCATTGCCACCTTCAGGGAACAACACAGGTCGATAGAGTGGTCAAGGAGGCATACGGCATACTTTCCTTCATCAGATTGGATATTGAGTAGAAGTGCTGGCAGGTCATGTTACAGTTATATAGGACTTTGGTTAGGCCACATTTGAAATACTGCATACAGTTCTGGTTGCTGCATCACAAGATGTGGATGCTTTGGAGAGGGTACAAAGGAGGTTCACCAGGATGTTGCTTAGTACGTAGGGCACTAGCTATGTTGAGAGACGGAGTAGATTAAGATTATTTTCATCAGAAAGACAGGTTGAGGGGGAAACCCGATTGAGGTCGACAAAATCATGAGAGGTAGAGACAGGGTGGATAGTAAGAAGCTTTCGCCCGGAGTCGGGGGGGGTACTCAACTCCTCAGAATCTGAGTTCAAGGTGAGAGGGGAAAAAGTATAAAAGGGAGATATGTGTGGAAAGTTCTTTATACAGAGAATGGTGGGCCTGGAACACATTGCCAGCAGAGGTGGTAGAGGTAGGCACAATAGTGTCATGTAAGATCCACGAATGGGCAGGGAGCAAAGTGATACAGATCCTTAGAAAATAGGTGACAGTTTTAGATAGAGGATCTGGATTGATGCAGGCTTGGAGGACCTATTCCTTTGCTGTAATTTTTTGTTCTTATTCATGGATGGATCTTCTGGAATAAAGGAGCATAACTTGACTTGGTCTTGGGAAATAAGACAAACTAAGTGACTTGAGATGTCAATGGGGGAGGACTTTTGGACGAGTAACCATAATTTTATTAGTTTTAGAATTGTCGTGGAAAAGGATAAATCTAATCTAAATCTAGTGAAGGCAGCATTTGTTACGATTTACTTTATTGAACAGAGCACAGCAGAGGTGTTGGGAGGTCATGTTGCAGCTGTACAGGACATTGCTTAGGCCACTTTTGGAATATAGTGTGCAATTCTGGTCTCCGTCCTATCAGAAGGATGTTGCGAAACTTGAAAGGGTTCAGAAAAGATTTACAAGCATATTGCCAGGGTTGGAGGATTTGAGCTGTAGGGAGAGGTTGAATAGGCTGAGGCTGTTTTCCCTGGAGAGTTGGAGACTGAGGAGTGACCTTAGAGATTTATAAAATCATGAGAAGCATGGATAGGGTAAATAGACAAGATCTTTTCTGAGGTGGGGGAATCCAGAACGAGAGGGCATAAGTTTAAGGTGAGGGAAAAATTTAAAACGGGATCCAAGGGGCAACTTTTTCATGCAGAGGGTGGTGCATGTATGGAATGAGTTGCCAGAGGAAGTGGAGGCTGGTAAAATTATGTCTAAAAAGGCATCTACAGGGATATATGATTAGGAAGGGTTGCGAGGGATATGGACCAAGTGCTGGCAAATTAGGGACTAGATCGAGTTAGGATATCTGGTCGGCATAGACAAGTTGGATCAGAGGGTCTGATTCCGTACGGTACATCTCTATGACTCTAACTGTTCTAAATTAGAGGAAGGCCAATTTTGACAGTATTAGGTAAGAATTTGGAGAAGTTGATTAGAGGTGGATATTCGCTGGTAAAGGGACAGCTAGAAAGTGGGCTGCCTTTAAAAAAATGAGATGACTAGAGTCCAGAGACAGTATGTTCCTGTTAGGGTGAAGGGCAAGGCTGGTAGATGTAGGAATGCTGGATAACTAGTAATTGAGAGTTTGGTCAAGAGAAAGGATAGACAGCAGGGATCAAGTGAATCTCTAGCAAAGTATAAAAAGATAGTCGGAGTACACAACAGAAAAAAAAAATCAGGAGGACAGAAAGGGGACATGAGATAGCTTTGTTAGATAGGGTTAAAGAGAATCCAAAGGATTCTACAAATTAAGGACAAAAGGGTAACTAGGGAGAGAAGGGGGCCCCTTTAAAGATCAGCAAAGCTGTTCACGTGTGAACCGCAGAAGATAAGGCAGAAACTAAATGAGTATTTTGCATCAGTGTTTCCTTTAGGAGAAGGATATGGATACTAGAGAACTTGGGGAAATAAATAGTGATACCTTGAAAAGTGTCTATATTACAGTGGCTGTGCTGGATGTCTTAAAACAAAGGTGGATAAATCCCTGGATCCTGATCAGGTGCACCATAGAACTGTGGGAAGGTAGTGAAGTGATTGCTAGGCCCTTTGCTAAGATACTAGTATTATCAATAGTCACAGGCGAAGTGCTGGAAGACTGGAGGGTGGCTAACATAGTGCCATTAAAAGAAAGGGTAAAGAAAAGCCAAGGAACTGTAGGTCAGTGAGTTTGATGTCAGTCGTGGGCAGCTTGGAGGAGATCCTGAGGGGCAGGATGTATGTGTGTTTGGAAAGGCGAGAACTGATTAGGGATAATCAACATGGATTTGCGTGGGAAATATATCTCATTAATTGAAGGTTTTTGAAGCAACAAAGTAGATAGATGACGACACAGCAGTGAACATTGTCTATATGGACTTCAGTAAGGCATTTGACAAGGTTCCATGTGGTATACTGGTTCGCAAGATTAGATCATGTAAAATACAGGGAGAACTACCCATTTGGATACAAAACTGGCTCGAAGAGAGATAAAAGGTAGTGGTGGAGGGTTGCTTTTTGGACTAGAGGCCTGTAACCAATGGTGTGCCGCAAGGATCTATGCTGGGACGACTGCTTTTCATTTATAAAATGATTTGGATATGAATGTTTAGGAAATATGGTTAGTCAGTTTGCAGACTTCACAAAAATTGGTAGTGTGGTGGACAGCAAAGAAGGTTACCTCAGAGTACAGTGGGACCTTTTTCAGATGGGCAGTTGGGTGAGTAGCAGATGAGTTTAACATAGATAAATGTGAGCTGCTGCAGTTTGGTAGGGAAGATCAGGGCAGGATTTATACACTTAATGGTAAAGTCCTGGGGAGTGTTGCCCAATAAAGTGACCTTGGGGTGCTATGAAGAACAGAGTCACAGGTCGATAAGGTAGTGAAGGTGGTGTTTGGTACGCTTGCTTTTATTGGTCAGTACTTTGATTACAGGAGTTGGAAGAGGCTGTACAGGACATTGGTCAGGCCACTTTTGGACTATTGCATTCAATTCTGGTCTCCCTTCTATCAGAAAGATGTTGTGAAACTTGAAAGGGTTCAGAAAAGATTTACGAGGATGCTACCAGAGTCGGAGGATTTGAGCCATAGGGAGAGGCTTGGGTTTTTTTCTCCCGGAGGCTGAGGAGCAACATTAGAGATCTATAAACTCACGAGGGTGATTAGGCAAGATGTTTTCCCTGGAGTAGAGGAGTCCAAAACTAGAGGGGCATACAGTTAAAATGAGAGAGGGGAAAAGATTTTTTAAAAAAAAGGGACCTAAGGAGTAACTTTTTCCACAGAGGATGGTGCGTGTGTGGAATGACCTAGGAAGGGTTTAATGTGATATGGGCCAAATGCTGGCAAATGGGACTAATTGGCTTAGGACATCTAGTCAGAATGGAGGAGTTGGGCAGAAGGGTCTGTACCTGTGCTGTGAGACTATGACCTCTGGGAGGTGGGGGACTAGAGTCTGGACCTCATTCTAGGGGTAGGGACACACCACTGCACAAGATGACCCAGTATTTTTAAGAAACCAATTCACCTGCCCTCAATTTCCATTTAGCTGGAAGTAACCAAATATACCAACATGAATTCAAATGAAGAATGATAACCATCTAAATTCTGGCAATGGTAATCAATTTTTCTGTTATAGTGTGAATATTGGTGAATTGGTGCAAACATCTCAGGAAATTATAGCAGTGTGAATAGATCTATGACTTGCATTATTTATATTGGCCTACTTCCAATATAAAATAAACCTAGCAGTATTGGTTTGCCAGCCTGCAGGAATGTGAGCCAATTTTAGTTTCTGCTACTCAATCTACAGTTAGTTAGTTAGTTATCATAAACTACAATTACTATAGAGATGAAAAATCTTAAATAACAGACTTAAAAACAAAATGAATGGAATAAAACAAAAGAAAATAAATAAATTTAACCGTATGAAGAAAATCATTTGCTAGCTTTCATTTAATGCACTATTATGTAGGAGGCTTAAGCTGTTCTTTTTTAAAAAAAACTGGAGGGTTAATCCTAGTTGATTTGAGCCATTAAACCCTGTGGCACTGAATTGTTAGAAGTTAATGATCCACTTGGATTTTCTTCCAAAGCAAAAAAAACACAAGTCAGCTATCAAAAGAATTAAAATTCTATGGATGAAATTCTGATGCTTTCAGCACTTGCTCCAACAAATTAACATACCCTTGCACGAGATCGCTACTTTCAAGTACAAATGTAAGGACTGCACTCTATAAATTTCATGTAAGATTTTAAAAGCTGACTAATAAAACTAGAGACCAAATCAATTCATTCTGTTCACAAATATGCTTTGAGTTTATTACCTGGTGGATGACATATATTGCATACTGAAGCTGTTGGCGCTGCAAGAATGGATGAAGGTAATATAGAAGATGACGCAGATGTGGCTCTCTGTTGCGATGTGGAACAAGGATTGCTGTTTTATATTGAGCTTTGCAGTGTGGGGGAGAGTACCGTCCACCAGCTTGAACATATGGATTTTTTCTTGCAATTTTGCTCATAAGTGGAACTTTCTGAAAGCTGATAGTCAGTGGTCCAACTGTAAATGTTGACAGCAGATCAGTCTAAAGAACATGCTTGATGTAATAGACATGAAACATTTTCAATTGTAGATGAGCAATTATTCTCCTTTCATTCAAAATAATGGAATAAAATTTGAGGTCCAAAGCCTCAAACTAGCTTGTCTGCATTTCTTCAGGAGATTTTAGGACAATGCTTTTACATGTATACCTGTGCTGCAAATTAATTTTCTGGGCAGCTACTTTCTCTCTGCAAGTGTTATGTTTCACGAAGTAAACTGGAGTAGAAAAGTACTGTAATATTATGCTAAACAAAAGCTTGTAATAAATTGCAGTCAAAGTGTAATTTTTTGTTTAAACAGGTCAGTTGCCAATAAGCACTTCTGTCCCCTGCAGTATTACAGTACCATAGTGCCAAACTAACTCAGTTATCATGATTGCAATAATGAAAAGTGATACATCAACGAGAGAATAAATATTTCTTTACAAGGATGGAAAAATACACTTTAATTAAAAATCAAGGTTGAAATTTAAAAAATCAATACAGAAATGCAACACATTTATTTTTGTCAGTCTAACAATAACACGTTCTACAGCACAAAAAATACTTCAAGTGCCTGTGAAGTATTTTGGGACATCCTAGCAAAATTAAATACTTCATAAAGGTAAATTGACTCATTGTTCAGCAATTAGTCATTTTTTTCACTGCAACACAACATTTGAATAATTTTTAAAAATCACATCTACAAAAATTAATTTTGGCAAACATCTTGTGTAAATGAAAAAAACTATTCTAGAATGGGGAAACTGTAATTTTGTCTAGAACAGATTCTAGAATGTAGGATTGCAGATTTTTCCCCTTCTCCTAAATAGATTTATCTTATGAAACACTTTCAAGATAGAAGTATGTCCTAAAGAAAGCTCATACTAGACTCTTAAAACAGTGAGCATATTGCTCTGATTTGTCTGAAGCAAATTTCTGCATTTAAAGAATCTGAAACAATGGAACAACTGGAGAGAACATTTTGCAGTTGAGACGGAATTTTCTTTTGATCAAATCATTGGCAGTATACACAAGTAACTAATATAGCTACTTCTGCTCGGTAAAAACAATGGCCACAGAGGCTGGAAACCAGATTCTGGATTAGAAGGGCTTTTGCCCAAAACGTCGATTTTCCTGCTTCTCGGATGCTGCCTGAACTGCTGTGCTTTTCCAGCACCACTCTAATCCAGAATCATTGGTGCTGCCAATTTGAAGTCCACTCCACGAAAACAAATTATGAAATGAAGGAGGATAGATATTTTGCATTCTAAAAATATACCCGTTGGTTTGGAAAATCAAGTGTGGAAGTTAAATGTGTAATTTCTAACAATTGCGGAGAACAACTTTGCCATCAAAATAATTCTGCGATAACAGTGCATCAATACATCCAACATTCTAAACCTGCTCCAAGTTATAACATCCAATGGTCAAAGGCTCAGATTCTGAAATAATTACTAGTTTTTTTTAATCTATAATAACAGGTTACAAGATAAAATTAGCAACCCCATAACACAGGTCATGTTTTTATAATGACTCAAATATACTTGCATTAATACCTTAAATCTCAGGAAAACAAACACCTAGTGTTCCTTTGATTTCTAAAGATATGATAGCACGCTTTTGGCTTACAAGAAAAACAAAGTTAAAAACCAAAAATGTAATGTCAGTGTTTGCAGACCAGCATTCACAATTTAATTCATCTAGTTTATATCCAAAAAAAACTAGATAAATTGCAGTTTAGTTGGAGTCCATTCCCTGCTGCAACTGCTACATAGTTTTTTTTAAAATTTGGAAAATTTCACATGCACAGCCAGCAGTAAACTTAGGCTACATTTGGTTTGAAATGTTTCCACTGATGTAACCACCTGTACAACCCTACATTAGAGGTTCCTACACCCCAGTCTATACACTGTGCAAGCTATTAAATAATTCTGATGAAAGTGATTCAAGTACAGTACAGAGAATATTTCAAATTGATGAAATCAGGATGAGGAGGAAATTTTGAATTTTGACAAGGGAAGGAATCAAGGGTCACATATTTTCAATATAGAAAAGGGAATACCAATCTCCCTGTTCAAATTTAAATAACGATAAAAATAAATGAGAGCAGTGTGTTTTTTTTCAGAACCTATATAATAAGATAATGCATTGCAGAGAGAGGTTACCTGCAGAAATGCATGGGAAAAGTGAGTTCAGTCTAGTTTCAAAACAATTTGCACTCCTGACATTAGTTTTAAGAATGACATTGAAAGTCAGTTGCAATGAGTAGTTAAAAAAAAAGGGAGACAAAAGTCAGACTAACAATTAAGGTCTTAAAACCATAGGCATCACAAGTTCAGGAAGGAGATCTCAAATCCGGAGACACAGCCGATTGAAGTATATACTTCGGGGACTTGGATGCAGTGTTGGAATTTGGTACAGAAGGATAGAGGTGCTTTTTGCTTATAATTGTGGCTCATACTTGAATGTGTCTTTTAAAAAAAAGTGATAAATTGAAGCCCAGAATTGGGTGCCCAGCACGAAGCAAAAACTGGCATCACAGGACAAGCAAGTTCTTTGGTTGGTAATAGCTACTACTTGAAGGTTAATAGGAAGATATTTACAGATTACAAACTAAAAGACGACTAGTACAACGTTAGCTTTTCTAAAAAAAGAACAAATATAATAGAGGTACAGGGCCAGGTAATGTGTTGTTAATGCACAATGGGAAAGCTGGAGGACCCAATTGTGGTTCATTCTAACCACATCTTTAACAAGGGTTGAACTCTGGCTTGGAGCTGATGAGCTGGAGTCTGAGCTTCAAATACTGACACACCAAGGAGTGGGAGAAGATTTACCTGGATGCTGTGTCTCATGGTGCAGTCACATCCCTTAGATTAACAACCTTGAATTTTCTCCATGGTCAGGGACAGGAGGGTGTGACGACAAGCAAGGCAGGTAGAGGAACCCAGGAGGTAGTGCTGAAGGAACCTCAGCACTTGAGCTTATTTAACAGGTTTAAAGATTCTTACTCCCTGCATAGAAGTGTGTTGGGGCGAGGTAGGGGGTGGGGGGTGTTGTCTGTAGGTCAAATGAGCAAATTGACCATATCAATGTGATGCAGGAAGTGGGGGGAGAAGAGAAATGTAGTTGTATTGTCAAGGGTATAGCCACTGTTCTCTCTGGTCAGGATCGAGAGTCCCAAAATAAGGTTCAGGATTTCTCACCTGGGCTTCAGAAGACCCAAGAGTGGAAGACAAAGAGCCAGTTGTTGTGGTCCATGAAAGTACCAATGATATAGGGGAGAAAAAAGGAAAGAGGTTCTGTTGAGGGAAGATGAGCAGACTGATTCTAATTATAAAAGCAGAACCAGAAAGGAAATAAGTTCAGGTAGTAACCTGGAGCTACAAGGTAATTGGCACATGGTCAATATCATTAAACAGAAATGTTTGGCTCAAAAGATTGGTGTGGGAGAAATGTTTTTGAACTCGAGACACTGGCACCAGTACTGGGGAAGGAGGGAGCTGTTTTGATGGGACAGGTTATGCTGGGACCAAAGTCCTGGCAAATCACAAACATGGCTATTGATAGGACTTTAAAATAAATAATGACAGGGTAGGTTCATTTGCATGGAAAATTACAAGACCAAACGTAAAGAAGCAGGATTGCTGATTAGTGACGGGGGTGGATTTTTACCAGAAAATAAAAGGGACAAAACGCAACAACATACCAAGGAATCATAAATGTCTAGAAAAACTCACTAACAGAACAAACTTAAAGGTCTAGTATCTTAATACACAAAACATTCAGAATTAAGACTATGGATAGGTCTGATGGCACAATTCACAGTAACTCAAGGTCACAAGGAGTTTAAACTAGTTGGAGAAAGGGGGCACGCTTAGGATAAGTTATTAAAGTTTCCAGAACAAGTAATAGGACAGAGCATGGAAAGGTCAGAAATCTAACTCAGGCAAAGTAGATAAGGGCTATGTAAAAGGACAGTTGTCAACATAGGATTGAGGATGTCTAACTGAAATGCGTGCAGCATACAAAACAAGATAAATGAGTTTGTAACACAGATTGAAATTGATGGAAACAAGGCTTTCAACAGCAATGGCTGCAAGAAGATCACAGCTGGGACTTAAACATGTAAGGATAAGTGTCCTATTGAAATGACAGGCAGATGGGCAGAGGGGGTGGAGTTGCCTCGCTATTAAGAAGTTAAATTAGCATTGCTAGCAAGAAGCTTATATGGCCAGAAAGTGTAGAATGGGTAGGTTGAGTTAAGGAACCACAAAGGAAAAGAGCCTGATGGGAGTTGCGCGCAGGCCTCCTAGCAGTAGTTAGGATGTGGGAAAGAAAATATTGCAGGAGATGGAAAAGACATGCAAGAAATACACTGTTACATTAACCACAAGCGACTTCAATATGTAGGTGTACAGGGGGGAAAAAAAAAACCTGGTTGGTAGCAGACCACAAGAAAATAAATTTGTGGAATGTCTATAAGATGGTTCTTGAATTAGTTTGTGGTAGAGGTCATTAGGGAAACTATGCTAGATTTGCTGACGTGTACTGATGTACAGCATGGAAGCAGACCCTACGGTCCAACCTGCCTATGAAATTTACAGAATACTGAGAGATCTCCTTCGTCCTTCTAAACTCCAAGTACTGACCCAGAGTCTTCAACTGCTCCTCCTGATGAGCTGTTCATCCCTGGGATCATTTTTATGAACCTCCTCTGCCCCCCCTTCCAAGACCAGCAAATCCTTCCTTGGACATAGAGATCAAAATTACTTTCAATATTCCAAATATGAGCTGACCTCGAGCCTTATACAGCCCCATCAGTACATCCCTGTACTTGTATTCAGTCCAATCTGTCCATGCTGACCAGATGATAAAAAGATGGTATGCAAATTGACTGAAGTAGTAGAGAAAGTGTTGCAGATGTGCAGCGAAGGCCTCTATAAGTATGTTCACAAGAGATTTAACTGTATGAAATGCCATGCTGTACTCAATATTAATGCATAATATTTCTAATGCACACATGGCAGATTTGATCCATAACTTTGTCAATAGTCTTTTATTCGTTAGAGAAGAAATACTGAACCAAAAGAACTACGAATGCTGGAAGTCAAACAAAAACAGATATTGCTGGAAAAGCTCAAGGAGGTCTGGCAGCATCTGTGCAGAGAAAACAGTTAATAATTTTGGTCCAATGATGCTTCTTCAGAACTGATGGTAGCTAGGAAAAAGTTGTTTTCTACACAGAAGATTTTTTTTTTGGGGGGGGGGTTTAATAAAAAAGAAAAAGAGTACAGGATGGACAGAGATAAAACCCAAAGACAGAAGTTATAGATCTTTGAAATAGGGATCACAGAATAGATCTTAAGATACAAAATGACAAGTTAAGGATGTTTTTAGGTAGAGAATTATTGTAAAGAAATGAAGATTCATTAAGTTATAACAATGACCAAGTTCGGGTTGCATGCGTATAGCTGAAAAGGATGCATCATATCTGCAATGGTCCATAACAGGCTGACCTGGACTAAGAGGTTTCAGCAAAACGTGAAGATACATAACATAATATTTCTCACATCCTAGTTTCTCAAATACCTTATCTCAAATACCTCACCTCATACCGGGTTTGGCTATTTGAACAGCCCATTCAGACTGGGCATTTTACAACTGCAATATGCAAACAAGTTTTGAACATTTCTGTGGCCAAAACTCAATCATATTATGCGTTTCAAGATTAGATAACTTGTTACTATATCCACTCAAAAAAAGAGATAAACATGACACAAAGCTATATTTCCCTGAGCAGATAACAACGAAACAAAAGCAGAAAAAAAATTAAACTGCTGCTTTCCATTCATATTTATTAGAAAGCCATAACATTTTAATGAGATATTACATGTTGATTGTACTGTTATTTAGAGATTAGTAGGGCTCCCCCAAACATTAAGACACTAGAAGAAGCATGTCATTTAAAGTACAAAGTAAGTGATTTGAATTTACATAGTGCAGCTTTCACAAGCTTAGAATATCCCAAAATGATTCACAGATAATTAAGTATTTTAAAGGAGGGAGGTGAAGACATAGTGGCAATGTCACTGGACTGAATCTAATACCTCAGACTAATAACCTGGGTACATGGGTTTGAATTCCTCCCCCCCCCCATGACAGAATTTAATAAAACCTGGACTAAAAGCTAGCAGAACTACCTGATAGAGCACCAGGTGTTCTGAACAAGATATAATGTAACCTTTTGGTCCAACAGTTAGTATAGCTGGTTGCCTGGAAACAAAAACAAATTTGATTTCGGCCAGTTTAAATTATAACCCCAGAATACCAACCTCCAATCAAGTTGAAATTTAGTATATTGACAATATTAAAAACCAATGAAACAAAATCTGATGCTTTGGGGTACAAGACTGGGGAAAATTGAACAGTTGAGAGAGAACTGCCACAAGACCAACAGATGTAGACTGCTAGTCAGAACTGACTGAGAGGTACCTATTTACAGAAGGAGTCTGCACAGAGAAAAAACATCAACACCAACCTGAAGGGCAAATCTGCAGAGAAGATTGAACTGCTGGCTGGTTTTGAAATTTGAATTTTTCACTAAATTTTAGTCAGGAGTTTTAATCAGAGGAGTATTATAGAAGGGAAAGTAAAAGAGGTTAGACGAAGGAGTTGCAAATAGTTGTTAGTTAATTATTTCTTAAGTGTATAACAGAATAAAGTTGATTATTTTTACTTTAAATAGTTCTTGGCCTCAGAATTTCCAGATTATTGCCCAGGATAAATCTTTTGAGTTGCTGGTTTAAAATAAGCAGGAGGGTTTACCCCATGTCATAACAAAACGACAGGATGCGTTCTTAAGGAGAACATCACTGATAACATGTAGTGATCTCGGGCATAACAGAACTCAGCTTAAATCGTGCCCTGAAATTTCTTCCACCAAACCAACAGACGTGCTGTAATACTTTAACTGAATGACTACACCTCCGATTATACTGCATTCGCAATACTGAGAAAGCAGACAAACTCGGTGGACCCAGTCGCTTTTACTGTATTCCCCTTAAAGGAATTCCCTTCTTGGAAACATTAGCGGTCAAATTATGAACACTCGACTTTTCCGAACTATAAAATACCGAATCAAGTCATCCAGTGACCGATCTTTCCTGACCCCCGTCTCACTCGAGGTCTTACCGTGCGCCTCGCAATCACAGGGTTGTCCCGACAGAGGGGGAAGGGCCCCCAGGCAGTGACTGGACGATAACTGTCCCAAGTTACAGCTAGTGTGAATGGATTAAAAAGCGGATGAACAGAGGGCTTTCAAATAGTTAGAGATGAACCAGGAAGCTTGTGCCGGGGCTGCGGCTGATCCCCTTATTGTCCTGCACACAAAAAAGCCAAAAGTTTATTCTTACCGAGGAGCGGCGACTCGTCCGGACACAAGCTTAAAGTTTGCCTGTCTGGACTCGGGGTCACCAAGCTGAGGTTGGTGTAAACATCATGAGTTTTGGAGTAATCCCAGTGACCGCCGCGATCTTCTTCATACATGGAGCCAGTGAAGGAACCAGAGAGGCTCCGGCGGTACAGGAACAGGAGGAAAGCCAACTGGAGGAAAGCCAGCAGAAGCAGAGTGCAGGGCCGGTTCGGGGAGCACAGACGGCTCATCCTCCCCCACCGCTAACAGTGAACACACTCTTTTACTATCCAGCTTCACATCGACAACCCATCCTGATGTCCGACCGTCTCCCGCCCCAGAGCGACGGACAAGTAAAGTCACACGGATGCAACACCAAAGAACACGATGGAACCAACGGGCAATCGAAAGCCCACCCAACTGTGGTTATCACAACATCAAACACTTGCCAGTGATTCACGGCAGCACAAACTAAACACCCTTCGCACCTGCGCACTACCCTAAGGGGGCGGTTACTTACCTCCAGCCCTGCACCTGCGCATTTGCCCTGCGACCGTTAACTCACCAACGCCGCACCTGCGCACTGACCCGAGATGACCGGTTACCTAGCTCAACGGTGCTCGCGGGGAGGGATACACACAAGTCAGCTTTGCACGTGCGCACTGCTTTCACTGAGCAGGGCCACTTGACCGTTCTCGGGGGGGGGGAAATAAGTGCGATCTGGTGGCCTTCGAGCTGCTGAACTCAAGGTTGAGTTGTGGAAGCTATTCAATAGTTGCAGCCATTTCAGATATTTAACGTGTCAGAATTTTGCTTTTAGAGGCAGTGTCGCAAATGGGAAAAATGGCTCAGGGTAACTGGAGTTTGATGGCAAAGAGCTAGAATGGCCGGAGTTAGAATCCTTTTAAGTATTAAATTTCCCAATCGTGTTTATTGCAGATCGCAAGAAGAGTAATTCATATAGTCACTCTAACTTTGCATTTACGTTTATTTTCAGGTGCCTATCCAATTCTTTTTATGAAATCCACGATTCACTGCTTCGTGTTATGTTCTCAAGCGGTGCCAGGCCCTAAACATTAAGCTTTTTATTTACATAATTGTTGTTTATTTTGTAAATCTTATTAAATCAGTGACCTCTGCTGTTTGACCCTTTTGCCATTGGAAACACTTTCTCCCTTTAACAAAACTGCCCACGTGAAATTAAAGACGAAATTAAAGATTCTATGGAATATCACAATAAATGAACCGTCTTGATTTTGTTTTATTTCAGTTCTGTCTGTCGATAATTGGTTCCACTTTATCTGGAGCAAATCCATTTTCCACTAAAATTGGTCCTCCTCCAACTGAATATGTTTACTCTCAATTATCATTTGTCCTTTCCTGGCTAATCTAAACCATATAATTTTACAACTGCAGTTCTTTAAATATTCTCACATTGAAATTGATTCACCTTGTCTATCTTATTCCTCAGAATCAGATCCTGCATCCTTGTTGGTCTGGAAACATTATCAAGAAAACTTTCATGAGGATATCAGAAACTCGTGATCTCAATATACCTTAGACTGTTCATAATTAAAGTCCCCCATTATTATCATTGTAGGCTTTGAACCATTGTAATTTCCCCGCAAATTTATTTTTCGTTCTTACTTTTCAGTAATCCTGTAATCATACCTCTATTGTTTATTAACTTGAACAAAATAGATTTTGTCCCTGATTCAGTCGAACTAAAACTAGGAATGTTATTGACGTTATTATCAGTTTGGAAACATTATCAAGAAAATTTTCATGAGAATACCAGAAACTCTTGACCTCAATGTCCTTCAGACAGTTCATAATTAATGTCCCCCATTATCATCACTGTCGGTTTTGAACCATTGTAATTTCCCTGCAAATTTACTTTTCATTCTTATTATTCAGTAATCCCGTAATCATACCTCTATTGTTTATAAACTTGAACCAAATAGATTTTGGTAGTGCTGTAAGAACTGAGTTGTTCTAAGAGCAGGATATACTATTGAGCCAAATCATACCTGATTCAATCAAACTAAAATTAGGAAAGTTATTAATGTTTTTATCCTTCTTTATTTTAAGTGAATCCCAGGATCTGTTAATTAATTATTTAGCAAATTTATTTTTAATTTTTACACTAATTAAGTGATCTAGCTTATGTTATAAATTATTTAGAGGAGGATCCAAGATGGCGGCGACCCAGCAAGTCTGAGTCTATAGTGCTCCTCACAAGACTTGGGTAAAGTGGGTAACCCACCCCCACCACACTCACCAAATCATTTAAAATAGCTGTTGAATTTAATTAGTTGCTTAGTATTAAATTTAAACAATCTAATCTTTAGTAAAAATGACCAAAGGGAAGGGAGCCCGCAGCTCTCAGCAAGCAGGAACCCCTCCCCCAACCTCTCCAGCTGCAGCAGAGGCGTCCACAGCCACCCCGGGGGACTTACCTACGGTGGCAAGCCTTGTGGAAATCATCTCTAAACTCGATGCGAAGATCGACGCTTTCATTGAAGAATCCCAATATTGATGGGACTCGCTCTCGGCCGCACTGCAAAAGCACGACCGAGACATTAAAGAAATCGAGCGCCGAGTTGGAGGGGCGGAGCTAAAGGCCTCCGAAACTACAGCCAATCGGCCGTGGATCAGGTTCGGACTTTCAAACAGCGAGTCCAGACCTTCGAGAATCACATTGATGACCTCGATAATCGAGGTTGTCGAAAAAATATTCGTTTGCTGGGCCTTCCCGAACGGGAAGAGGAAGGCCAGTTTACAGCGTTTCTCGAGCAGTGGCTGCCACAGCTTTTAAATCTTGAAGCTGGATCAGGCCAGGTAAGGGTGGAATGGGCCTACCGGGTCGCAATACGCGGGCCCAGCTTGAACCAGCGCCCCCGTCAGTCCTGTTCCAGCTGCAGAGCTATAGGGAGAGGCAGATACTCATGGAAGCTTCTAGCAATCTTGGAAAAGATTCCCAAGCCATGATCTATAAAGAATCCAAGATCATGTTATTCCAGGACTTTTCCCCAGCTCTGGTCCGAAAGAGGTTGGCGTTCGATGAGGCGAAGAAGTGTTTAAGGGACTTAAATATTCAGTACTCCTTACGCTACCCAGCGATGCTACGCTTTAACCATGAAGGATCCGTGTATTACTTTGGATCGCCAGAAAAGGCTAAGGAATTTTTGGACTCTCTTAGATAAATTGTAAGAGACAATGGATGTTGGTTTGCCTTTCCTCCACTCCGGTTTATATACCCCCCCTTTTTCTTTTTCCTTACCTTACTGTTTAATATTATCTTGGGGGGGTGGGGAGAGGGATTTATTTATTTGTTCTCTAACGATTTTCTTTCCCCCTTGGGTTTTTTTTAAATATTCTATGTATGTATGTGTGTGTGTATATATCTATGTATGTATGTGTGTGTGTGTATATTTATTATATAGGGGGTTTAGTTAATGTTGGTGGGGGCAGGTGGTTACCTTATTCTATTTTACCTCTGTCTCTAGGAACGGGGTTTTTTTCCCTTGTTATTTTGTATTATTATATTTAACTATTATTTGTTGAGGTTGTAATTTTATAGTTATATATGTTTATACATGGTATTAACACTACCAAATATATCCAGGTGTTGGTATGGGTGGGGGGGGGGGGGGGGGTAGGGTGCTCACTGTTAACTCTAGCTTTGAATTATATCTGAATTCTCCTCATCCTATTGAGGAGCGCCTGGGTCAAGGGTGTGGCATTGGTTGGGAGGAGGATACGATGGATCTTTGGAAAGGAAGTGACACCCCCTGGGAACAAGGGGAAAAATCTCCATTTAAATACATTTTTTTTTATTATTTAGAAATAGTTTTTTATTATACTGTTGTGAGTGTATTAGAGAGCCTTTACTTTTGTGAATTTTATATGCTCTATGCTTGGGATGTTCTGGATAGGGTTTCCCCTCTGGATAGGGTCTCGGATTTGTCCAGCTGATTATGGACATTTGGGAAAACGCCAGAAGAATCACCATCTGTAACAGAACTCAGGCTATCCAGCTGAAGATACTTCATAGGGCCCATATAGCCCCGGATCGATTGGCAAAATTTAAGGCAGGAGCATTGGCAATGTGTCCCAAATGTAAAATAGAGGTGGGCACTCTTGTACATTGCCTATGGACCTGTCATAAGATCCATAGATACTGGACTAAAGTAGCAAGTACCCTGACAGAAATTTTAGGAACGGAAATTAAAGTGGACCCTGTATCTCTCCTTTTGGGCTTTTCAAACTTTCCCTCCCTGGACATGTACGGGAAGAGACTATTTTCTATTCTCTCTTTCTGTGCGAGGAAAAATATTTTGGTAAATTGGGTGGCTGACTTTCAAATTGGCACAGATTAATTATGGAATGTATTCCCCTTGACTTCCTTACAAATATGGTGCACCGAAAGACCGAATTATTTTATAAAATATGGCAGCCCTTCTTGAATTACATAAATACAGATATTTCGGCTATCCTAACAAGGGCTTTTATTTAGTTGAGATTACAAACTTGGCTGGTCCGGGGCCCCTTAGGAGAGGAATCTCGTACGAATACGGGTTTTGTTACATTTGATGTTAACACATTCTGAGCATGTATCTCACTACCCAGTTTCTATGTTATCCGTTGTTTTTTTGTTTTATTTCTCTCTTATTTGAATAATGTAAGAGACTTAAATATCTACTCTGGTTAGTTGTAGGTTAGATTAGTAGTTAGTTGAGTTTTGTTTTTTTTTCTTTCTCGGTATTTTCCTTTTGTTAAATTTTGGCTATTGTATATTTAAGATTTAATTGTATATCAATGTTTGTACTTGACAGTTTTGTTTATTTTTGTAAACTAGTAAAAATGTTAAATTTCTAAAAAAAATCTATAAATTATTTAGAGGTCACAGTGATGCTATCCCTACCTCTGGGTTAGAAAGTTTGAGTCCCACCTGCCTTGAAGGTGTGTCAAAACAAGTCTGACATGTTGATTAAAGTAAGTACAAGTTGATTAAATATTTTTCAGTAGTCTTAGGATTCTGCATTTAGTTTTTGCACTAGCCCCACAATGTGATTTATAATTCACAAAGAGAGAGTGAAAGGGAAATCACACCATGCATCCTGATTGTATCATACTTATGCAAGGCTGCAGATGGAAGTTGGTCATTTTTATCTTTGACTCAATAGTATATCCTGCTCTTAGAACAACTCAGTTCTTACAGCACTACCAAAACTGAAAAAGTTAATTTAAATCATTTTCACATAAGGAATGGGCATTCACATGAATTTGGAATATATGTTGGAAACTCAGCCTTTTTTGGGACAGGTTTCCCATTACTTCTGTGGTATAATTCTTCTGAGATACAGTTAAATATAACATCACTTCAGTGGCAGGCTCTGCCTAAAACATATTCATTGACCTTGCCTCCACTGCTTTCTGAGGCAGAGTTCCAAATTCAAATAAACCTCCAAGAGAAAAATATTCCCTCATCTCCATCCTAAAAAGGCAACCCCTAATTTAAAACGCTGTCTCTATTTTAGACTCACCCAAAGATGGAGCAGGCTTTCCACATTTGCCTTGTCAAGACCATTCAAGATCTCATAAACCTCAATCAAATCACTTCTTCTAAACTCCAGTCCAAAATAAACAATTGCAGTCATGTAATCTTGTCTGTAAGTGCTAACCAAATCAGAAGACCTTGTCAGAAAGTGTGAATGCTTCTTGGATTAACGTGTCCAGGTAACTTTGTCTCTCGCTGATGCACCATGTTATCTGCAGTTTCAGTCTCCAACTCAATAACTCTGAACCAAAGTTCGTGCAGCTGCAAGCACTTCCTGCAGATGTATTTGTCCGGGATTACGCTGGCAGCAGAAGTTCCCACATTCTACAGTTTCAGTACATCATTTGCTATATCATCTCTAATATGGGTAAATTTAACTTCTAATCATTATGTATAATGATGCAGCCTACATCCACCGTATAGATTTTATCACTGCCAATAATCTTTACGATACTGACAAAAACCTTCAATCTCTAATAATATCAGATACTAACCTACCCGCTCTGTCAGAAGGTCATAGGGAGAAGTAAACTCACTTGCATAACTGAGAAGGGGATCGTAGAGGAGCAGGTGATTAACAGGAGAAAGAGCATCCAACAGAGGGCGGTAGTAAGAGGTTAGCGAGTTTTGAGAAGATTTGTAGCTCAGGTTGAGGTTCTGGATGTAGGTTTGCTCGCTGAACTGGAAGGTTCATGTTCAAATGTTTCATCACTATACTAAGTAGCATCTTCAGTGAGCCTCTGGAGGAAGCATTGCTGATGATTCCTGCTCTCTATTTATATGTTTGGGTTAGTGATGTCATTTCCTGTGATGATGTCATTCTCTGTTCTTTTTCTCAGGGGTGGTAAATTGAGTCCAAGTCAATATGTTTGTTGATTGAGGTCCAGTTGGAATGCCAGGAATTCTCGTGTGTGTCTCTGTTTGGCTTGTCCTAGGATGGATTGGTTGTCCCAGTCAAAGTGGTGTCCTTCCTTATCTGTATGTAAGGATATTAGTGAGAGAAGGTCATGTCATGTTGTAGCTAGTTGATGTTCATGTATCCTGGTGACTAGTTTTCTGCCTGTTTGTCCAATGTAGTGTTGTTACATTTCTTGCATGGTATTTTGTAAATGACATTAGTTTTGCTTGCTGTCTGTATAGGGTCTTTCAAATTCAAAGTCAGTGCTGGGATAATTTAGAAAAAGATGTAGGTCTGATTAGTAAGATGGCAGACAACACAAAAATTGGTAGAGTTATGGATCGTGAGGAAAGTTGTCAAAGAATACAATAGGATATACATCAGTTGGAAAATTGGTAGCGAAACCAGGTTGTATGTTTACTCACTGAGCTGGTAGGTTTGTTCTCAGACGTTTTGTCACCATGCTAGGTAACATCAGTGAGCCTCCAATGGCAGTGCTGGTGTTCTGTCCTGCTTTCTATTTATGTGTCTCGGTCAGTTATGGTGGCTGATATCATTTCTGTTTTTTTTCTCAGAGGTTGGTAAATGGGGTCCAAATCGATGCGTTTATTGATGTAACTTTTGGACCCCATTTACCAATCTCTGAGAAAAAGAACTGGAAATGACATCACCCACCGTAACAGACCAAGACATATAAATAGAAATGGGACAGAACACCAGAGCTTCAACTGAGGCTTGCTGATGATGTTACTTAGCATGGTGATGAAACGTCTGAGAAAAAAACCTACCAGCTCAGTGAGCAAACTGACAACCCGAACCTCAACCTGAACTACAAATCTCAAAAATTGGTAGAGAAATGGTAAATGAAATTCAATTCAGACAAGCGTGAGGTGATGCATTTTGGGAGGTCAAATACAAGAGGAAAGTATACAGTAAATGCCCTTAGGAGCACTAATACACAGAACGATCTTGGGGTACAAGTCCCATAGCTTTATGAAAGAGGCAACGTAGGTGGATAAGATGGTACAGAAGGCATTCAGCAGCTTGTCATCATCAGTTGGGGCATCAAGTAAAGAAGTTGGCAAGCCAAGAATTTAGTTTGGCCAAATTTGGAGTATTGTGTGCAGTGCTGGTCGCCAAAATTTAGGAAGAATGAGGAGGTTTTGGTGGGGGTGCAGAAGAGGGTTTACCACGATGTTACTTAGATTGGAGTGTATTAGCTATAAGGTGAAATTAGACAAATCTGGATTGTTTTTGCTAGAGCATTGGAGCCTCAGAGGGCAACCTGATAGAAATATATAAAATTATGAGAAGCATGGATAAGGTGCATAGTTGAAATCTTCATAGACTGAGATATCAAAAACTAGGTTTAAGGTCATGATTTGGAGATGCCGGTGTTGGATTGGGGTGTACAAAGTTAAAAATCACACAACACTAGGTTATAGTCCAACAGGTTTAATTGGAAGTACACTAGCTTTTGGAGCGACGCTCCTTCATCAGGTGATTGTGGAGGGCTCGATCATAACAGAATTTATAGCAAAAATTTGCAGTGTGATGTAACTGAAATTATACATTGAAAAATTGATTGTTAAGCCTTTCATCTGTTAGAATACAGTGATAGTTTCACTTCTTTCATGTGTAAATCACAAACCTTTTTTTAAAAGTTGCATTCTTGGGTTAGCTGTTAACAATGGTGAAGCTATCACCATTGTTAACAGCTAACCCGAGAATGCAACTTTTAAAAAAAAGGGTTTTGTGATTTACACATGAAAGAAGTGAAACTATCACTGTATTCTAACAGATGAAAGGCTTAACAGACAATCAATTTTTCAATGTTCAGTTACATCACACTGCAAATTTTTGCTGTAAATTCTGTGTTACGATCGAGCCCTCCACAATCACCTGATGAAGGAGCGTCGCTCCGAAAGCTAGTGGACTTCCAATTAAACCTGTTGGACTATAACCTGGTGTTGTGTGATTTTTAACTAGGTTTAAGGTGAGGGGGTGAGAATAAAGGAGATATGCAAGGCAAATCTTTCACACAGAAGGTGGTAGGTGCCTGAATCATGCTGCCGGGTGAGGTAGTAGAAACCAATATGACAGCAATGTTTAAGAGGCACTTAACTGGACACATAAACAGACAGGAAACGGAGGGATATGGACCATGTGCAGACAAATAGGATTCGTTTAGAATAATATCATGGTTGGCGCAAACATGGCGAGCTGAAGGGCCTGTTCCTGTACTGTACCTTGTTATGTTTTGCATAAAATTGTAAATCAAATGCTGGCGGCAGAGAAAAAAGAGAAGAGAAGCCCTTCACATTTCATGCCGCACATTTCAATTCTTGCTGTAAACCTTGCTTAAAGCACCTCTTCTCCCCTGTATGTTGAGTTTGCACTTCAAACCAAGTTTCCAAATATACTCTGTCTCCGTCTCACCCCTCACGCTGACCCTGCATCCTTACTGTTTGAAATCTTGCAGGGTTTTAGAGCTGGATGTAATTAAAGAATTAGAGGTGACTGATGCCATATGAGAAGATTTCAGTACATCATAGATGTTGTAGAAGGAGCATGATAAATCATAGATGGTGTATAGTTTAACAGAGATGTCAGCTGCTCATAAACGTTGCTGATTTTCAGATAATATCATTAAAGAGCAGCATTTAAACGAAAATTGGTGTGAGCCAAGGATGGATTTCTAGCGTTCTACAGAAATTATAGTGTGAAAATAGGAAGATAAGCCAATGCAGGAAATTATTTGACTGCAACTAGATTGTAAGAATGGGGCCAGTTATCAGGGAAATTCCTCTTCAGATGGACAATGGAGAAGAGGTGAAGTAAGAAAGTGGTGTTGTCAGTCATGTCAAAGAAAGATAAGAATGAACAATGCACCATGATCACATTGGGTGCTATTTGTGACTTACTTCTTAATGCATCTTCATGTGCACTTTTCTTTCCCTTTACGAAGTGCTGCAAAGTTTTACAAGCTGATCAGATTACTCAAGCACATCATGAATGCTCTTTCTGTAGCTAACCAATCCTGGCGTGGACCTCAATTTGTAACTGTGATAAGGTGTCTTTCAGTACTGTGGCAGGGAAAGTTCATATTGCCATTACAGTTATGATGAATTTGTTTTTTAAAGAAACATCACATTCAGTGATTTTTGTGCAAACAGGTTAGTTGGACATGAGACGTGCGATTCATTCTAAATGCAAGTAAAATATATTGATACAAAAAAGATGGGTCAAAATTTTGTGGTTTCTGGCAAATACCAAAGATTTCTTTTAATGATGTTTTCATACTTTTCAAAATTAATTGGTTAAATATAATCTTATGAATTAGCTCTGCTTTGTCAAGTGTCTACAAAATCACATTGCTGAAATATAATTTATGTCGCCTTTATAATGTAAGAGTTCCAACAATGTTTACCAAAAACATTTAACCACTGTAATGTTTTTACTGCATTACTGACCCCTAGGGTCATTGAAAGGGATCTTTAATCACTATGTATTGCCAAAACTATAAAGCAAGTCGAGATGCAATGTGTTGTGAGAATGTTTTCTGTGTATTGTCAAAGTCTCCCCATTCCACAACATATTGTTGACCCATGTTCAATATTTTGAATATTAGACTTGACATCATGCACCCAGTCTGCTGCAATCAATCTTCAAATACCATTATAACCAATTGCTTCAGTCACAAATGGTGGAAGGTCAAAAATGAATACATTCACTTGGTTTGGACTGGCCATTGAAACAGTTTATCACTGTGTGGCCACTTGCAAATAACGATTTCAAGCCACAGGTGGGAACACAATTAAGGTGAGGACCTATGGAGGACTAGCTATTCCAAGAAGTGTGCAAGCCCATATGGAAGAAGTCCTGTGCCTTCCTTATGCTCTTACAAGCCAAGGTTGGACCAAGATAGGTAAGAACAGAAATTGATGATGTGCACATCTCCGTTACTATAAATCAATTGATATGCTGATCAAGTTCATGAGCTTTCTATCATCTGTCATTCATCATTTATCTGTTGTCAGTCTTGAAGTGTTAGGTGAAACAAACTTCAGCTACACGCAGACCGCAAAGAATGAAAGAGACACCATGATGCTGTGAAATCTATTTACAGGTCCCAAGATCACACTCCCAACTGGTCTTCATGCATCAGTGAAGAAGCATTGAACAGGTTGCCATAGGCTGATACCACCTGCTTTCTTGATGAAACATCAATGCTGTTAGAAACAATGAACATAATCAACATCTGTCTTGCAGGAACTGATGCTATGTTAGCTGAGCTCTGAAAGGCTGGAGGTTAATGTCTGGTTAAGAAGCTCATTGAACTTTCAGTCAATGTGGGAGCAAGGTATACTCATAAGAATACAAAGATTTCTTCATTGTCCATTGGTATAAATGGAAACAAGCATGTGAAAACCATAGAAGATTTTCATTGTCTACTGGAATAAATTGAAACAATCTAGTGAAAATCAGAGGAATCTCATTCCTCTCCTTTGACAGCAAATCCTTCAGCAAAATCTTTCTGAACCACTTGGTGCAACATGAACATGGGAAAGTAAAAGCAGGAGAAGGCCATTCAGCCCTTTAAATGTGCTTCTCCACTTCTTAATCATGGCCGATCATCTGCTAAGCACTATTTTCCTGGGGTCATCTCTTAATATCATTAGTATCTAGAAATTTATTAATATCAGTCATGAACTTGCTCTACCCTCTTTGGTAGAGAATTCCAAAGATTCACTACCCACTCTACCCTTTGAGTGAAGAAATTCCTCATCATTTCAGTCCTGAATGGTTTGCAGTTTATCTTGAAATTATATCCCCTGCTTCTAGGCCAAGGAAATATCCTTTCCACACCAGATCCTGTCCATTCCTTTAAGAATTTTGTAAGTTTCGATGAGATTACCTTTACCTTTAATTCTTTTGAACTCAGGAATACAGACCCAGTCTCCTTAATTTCTCCTTTATAGGACAGTTCTATCATCCCAAGAATGAGTTTGGTGAACCTCCATTGCACTCTGTCAATGGAAAATACACCCTTGTGAAGGAAGGGGACCAGAACGGTTCACAATATGCCTGATGTAGTCTCACTAAGGCTCTACAATCATAGTAAGACATCTTTACTGTTCTACTTGAAATCCCTTTGCACATTAATCGCCTCCCTAATTGTTTGCCAATTCTGTATGTTTACCTTTTATTGACTTATAAACAAGTAACTCCAGGTTCTTTTGAACTTCAACACTTCCTACTCTTTTACCATTAAAGAAATACTGTGTACTTCTGTTCCTCCTACCAAAACAGTTAGCCTTACATTTATCCACAATTTATTCCACCTGGCATGGACTTGCTTTACTCATTCAACCTGTACAAATTCCCTTGAAAACTCTTTCCATCATACTCACACCACACATTTCTATCTAATTGTGTATTATGTGAACTTGGAAATGTTACGTTTTGTCACTATATTCAAGTCATTGATTTATCCTGTGAATAGTTGGGATCGAAGCACTGACTTTACAGTAACCAAATAGGCACTGACTGCCAATGTAAGAATTGCCCATTTATCCCTACTCTGTTTTATTTCTATGAACCAATCCTAAATCAATGACAGTATATCCACATGTATCCTTTTTTTTTAAACACAAGCTCCATATGTGGGATCTTTGTGAAAACCTGGAAAAATCCAAATACGGCACATTCGCTGGTTTTCCCTTATTGAAATAATAAACTAAAGAACTGCAGATGCTCGAAATCAGACACCAAAAACTAAATTGCTAGAGAAGCTCAGCAGGTCCAGCTGCATCTGTGGAGTGAAGGAGTAAACGATATGTGGAAGTGGAGTCCAAACAGAGTGAGGACAAATGGATTGACAAAAGAATGGGTAAAGATCACCCTGGGACAATGAAATAACTGCTAATGGGAATTATTAATGACTGACAATGGGTTGTTTGTGATCACAGTCCATCTGATGATAAGCCCTGGTGTGTGAGGGTTGGGGAAGGACATGGGAAAAGGTGCTCAAATGTTAAAATTGTTGAACAGTATATTCAGTACAAAAGACTGCAAGGTTCCCATGCAGAAAATGAGGTGTTGTTCTTTCATCTTGTGCTGAGCTTCGCGAGAGCACTGTAGCAAGCTCGAGTTCAGTGCTGGCCGGGGAAAACAGTGGTGCGTTGAAGTGGCAGGTAACCAGAGGTTAAGGGGTCATTTCTGTCGATTGAACGTAGGTATTCTGCAAAGTGCTTGCCCAGTGTGAGCTTTGTCTCTCTAAAATAGAGGAGACCACATTGTGAGCAATGAATGCAGTGGACTAGATTGAAGGAACTGCAGTAAACTGCTGACTCACCTGGAAGGTGTGTTTGGTACCGAGGGAGGAAATAAATTGGCAGGTCTTACAATTTCTCCGATTGCACGGGAAGACACTGTGGAACATGGAGACTCATGTTGGGAATGGAGGAGGAGTGGACCAAGGTATCCTGGACAGAAGGCTGACAAGGGAGGGGAGGGGAATATGTGTCTGGTAGTGTCATCCCACTGGAGGTGGTAGACATGGTGGTTAATGATCCTTTGGATGTCAATACTGGTGGAATGGTGAGGACAAGTGGGACCCTATTACTGCTGTGGGAGGTAAAAGAGGGGTTAAGGACCAAAGTGCAGGAGATAGGTTGGACACAGCCCTGTCAATCACAGTACTCGGGATTCCTTGGTTGAGGAAGAAGGTCAAAATTTTGGAGGTCCCCTTGTCGAAGTTGACATTACAGCAGATGCAACAGAGACGGAAGAACTGGGAGAATGGAATAGTCTTTACAGGGAGTCAGGTGTGACGATGTATAGTCAAGATAACTGGGAATTGTTGGGTTTGAGGTGGATGTTAGTGGCCAGCCTATCACTGGAAATGGAAACAAATGTCATGGAAGGGAATGGAGGAATCAGAGATGGATCAGGAGAAAGTGAGAACACAGTGGAAATTCGAAGTGAAATAGCAAATTTTTCCAAGTGTGTGTAAAAGAGGGAAGCAACACCGATGATGTCATCAATGTATTAGAGAAACAGTTGTAGGTGGATGCCACAGTAGGTCTGGAACAAGTAATATTCCACAGACCCCATAATGAGATAGACATAACTGGGGCCTTTGCAGGTACCCTTGACCAACCTTTTGACCTGAACTAAATGGGAGGATTTAAAGGAGACGTTTTTCAAAGTGAGGGTGATCTAGATTAGGGAGAGGAGATTGGTGGTCGTTGGGGATGGTTCATACCATTTTCCCAGCAAGAACCAGAAAGGCCTGCCACCATCGTGATGGGGAACGGATGTGTAACAGGATGATTGCAACGAGATCAGCCAACTGGGAATTATAAGATATGACTTCCTTGATTGGATCAGATTACCAGTCCCAAACAGGGAGCCCTGGCTGAAAGATAGAAAAGGGAGCGTCAGAGATACTACCATTGTGATAGCTGACTCTGAAGATGCAATTCTAATGTCAAAGACTGTTCATGACTAAATAAAGGGTGACTTAGTGTTAGGATATCGGCCTCTGTGGAGTTATCTCAGTGGCAATGAGGGTGAAGCACATTCCTGAAGACTCTCGCTTGCAACAGTTGTCCTTGAGTTAAGGTAAGCATTTCTCACGTCAAGCTTTTGGTTTGGAAGCTTGAATCATTCAACCCTGTCATTGAGGACTAGGTCTAGTATATGGAAAGAATTTTTTCTGGGCAAACTACATTGTGACAGATTAAAATTCCAATGAGCAATTCTCCTGACAGTCTGTGTAACTATAGCTTTTTTCTGTTTTTAGGAACCTAACTTTCCCTGAGGCACCAGATACCAAAACCTTCAAGAATTGATGGATATAGTTAAGGAATATTATGACCCCAAGTCTCCTGTAATTCTGAGATGCTATTGTTTTCGTTCATCGATTCAAGAATCAGGGGAATCAAGATCAGGATTTTTGACTAAGATAACTGGCGGAAACCTGTGACTTTGGTTTAAACCTTTAGTGAGATGCTGAGAAACCATTTGGTATATGGAATTAATGATGTAGCAATGTAAAAATGGCAAATAGCTGAAGTCCAACTGCTGTTTAAACTGAAACAAAAACAGAAATTGTTGGAAAAGTTCAGCAGGTCTGGCAGCAACTGTGAGGAGAAATCAGAGTTAACATTTCACGTCCAATGACCCTTGCTCTTTAAACAGGTACTACAACTGACTTTAGCATTGGAAAATGCAGCAGTGGAGCATATGAATTGCAGGGTATTCCAACGAAAGTGGACACCCTTGCCAGTCAGAATAAGCTTGGGGAACGCCACTTGAGTGTATGCAATTTCATAGTCTCACTCAAGACATAACCTAATCAGAGGGACTCGAGGTCAGCCCTCAGCAAAACTCCAAAACAAAGCCAAGCCTCAGCCAAATGGTTAAAGCTTACTTCAGGATCCAGGCCAGCAAGCCATTGTTTTTGCTACCGGTATGTGGACTCAAGACAGCTAAAGATTCCTACTAGACCGAAGTTGATTAAGATATCTCGTAAGCCAGTACCCAAGAATGGTGTTCAGGAAAGTATTCTGGAAAATCCACGTACATCTAGTTCAGAACAGTTAAATTGCTTCTCAACATCAAAATCAGAACCAATCAAAGTAAACGTCTGGTTGAATTATCTCGCAGTTCTAATGGAGGTCGACATTGGCACAGCCATTTTAGTGATTATAGAATCAAAATTTGCTCTGGATTTCAGCCCTTAATTTATGTGAAATCTCGGCTAGACCAGGGAACCTTTCCAAATTAAGGGTGCAACTTCAGTTCTGATCTCATGAAAATCAGGTACTAGCAATTTTAGTAAAAGACTTAGGGCCAAGCTTAATGGGGTGAAATTGGTTGAGAAAGGTTCACCTAGATTGGCTCAACATTTTTTGATGAGAAAATGAGCTGCCGGAGTGAAATCCTAATTAAGTACAATGAAATCTTCCATGAAGGTTTAGTGACTAATCAGAGGAGCTAAGGTCACATTGCATGTTGACCAGGAAACAATTCCATGATTCTGTAAGGCCTGCCGAGTGCCATTTGCCTTATGGGCAAAAGTAAATATAGAAATCAAAAGGTTGGAAGGTGAAGGAATTACGAAACCAATCCAACTTTGTTCACTTAACAGAAATTATTATTCTATTATAAATAATCAGATTCTAGCTGCAAGTAAATAATAAAGAGCTGTTGGCATATAACTCTACTAGAATCATAGAGATGTACAGCATGGAAACAGACCCTTCGGTCCAATCCGTCCATGCCGACCAGATATCCCAACCCAATCTAGTCCCACCTGCCAGCAGCCGGCCCATATCCCTCCAAACCCTTCCTATTCATATACCCATCCAAATGCCTCTGAAATGTTGCAATTGTACCAGCCTCGACCACATCCTCTGGCAGCTAATTCCACGCACTTAGCACCCTCTTCGTGAAAAAGTTTCCCATTAGGTCTCTTTTATATCTTTCCCCTCTCACCCTAAACCTATGCCCTCTAGTTCTGGACTCCCCAACCCCTGGGAAAAGACTTTGTCTATTTATCCTATCCATGCCCCTCATAATTTTGTAAAACTCTATAAGGTCACCCCTCAGCCTCTGACGCTCCAGGGAAAACAGTCCCAGACTGTTCAGCCTCTCCGTATAACTCAGATCCTCCAACCCTGGCAACATCCTTATAAATCTTTTCTGAACCCTTTCAAGTTTCACAACATCTTTCTGATAGGAAGGAGACCAGAATTGCATGCAATATTCCAACAGTGGCCTAACCAATGTCCTGTACAGCCACAACATGACCTCCCAACCCCTGTACTCAATACTCTGACCATTAAAAGAAAGCATACCAAATGCCTTCTTCACTAGTCTATCTACCTGCGACTCCACTTTCAAGGAGCTATGAACCTGTACTCCAAGGTCTCTTTGTTCAGCAACACTCCCTAGGACCTTACCATGAAGTGTATAAGTCCTGTTAAGATTTGCTTTTCCAAAATGCAGCACCTCGCATTTATCTGAATTAAACTTCATTTGCCACTTCTTAGCCCATTGGCCCATCTGGTCCAGATCCTGTTGTAATCTTAGGTAACCCTCTTTGCTGTCCACTACACCTCCAATTTTGGTGTCATCTGCAAACTTACTAACTATACCTCTTGTGCTTGCATCCAAATCATTTATGTAAATGACAAAAAGTAGAGGGCCCAGCACCGACCCTTGTGGTACTCCGCTGGTCACAGGCCTCCAGTCTGAAAAACAACCCTCCACCACCACCCTCTGTCTTCTACCTTTGAGCCAGTTCTGTATCCAAATGGCTAGTTCTCCCTGTATTCCATGAGATCTAACCTTGCTAATCAGTCTCCCATGGGGAACCTTGTCGAGCACCTTACTGAAGTCCATATAGATCACATCTACTACTCTGCCCACATGAATCTTCTTCATTACTTCTTCAAAAAAACTCAATCAATTGTGTTAGACATGATTTCCCACACACAAAGCCATGTTGACTATCCCGAATCAGTCCTTGCCTTTCCAAATACATGTACATCCTGTCCCTCAGGATTCCCTCCAAAAACTTGCCTACCACCCACTACTATTGGGAAATAAGGCAGGAAAGTGACTGAGGTGTCAGTGGGGGAGCACTTTGGGACCAGCGACCATAATTCTATTTGTTTTAAAGTAGTGATGGAAAAGGATAGACCAGATCTAAAAGTTGAAGTTCTAAATTGGAGAAAGGCCAATTTTGATGGTATTAGGCAAGAACTCTTGAAAGCTGATTGGAGGAAGATGTTTGCAGATAAAGGGATGGCTAGAAAATGGGAAGCCTTCAGAAATGAGATAACAAGAATCCAAAGAAAGTATATTCTTGTCAGGGTGAAAGGGAAGGCTGGTAGGTATGGGGAATGCTGGATGACGAAAGAAATTGAGGGTTTGGTTAAAAAAAAGAAGGAAGCATATGCCAGGTATGTACAGGATAGATCAAGTGAATCCTTCGAAGAGTATAAAGACAGTGGGAATATACTTAAGAGGGAAATCAGGAGGGCAAAACGGGGACATGACGTAGTTTTGGCAAATAGAATTAAGGAGAATCCAAAGGGTTTTTACAAATATATTAAGGACAAAAGGGTAACTGGGGAGAGAATAGGGCCCCTCAAAGATGAGCAAGGCGGCCTTTGTGTGGAGCCACAGAAATGGGGGGAAGTTCTAAATGAATATTTTGCATCAGTAATTACTGTGGAAAAGGATATGGAAGATATAGACTGTAGGGAAATAGATGATGACATCTTGCAAAATGTCCAGATTACAGAGGAGGTAGTGCTGGATGTCTTGAAACGGTTAAAAGTGGATAAATCCCCAGGACCTGATCAACTGTACCCAAGAACTCTGTGGGAAGCTAGAGAAGTGACTGCTGGGCCTCTTGCTGAGGTATTTGTATCATCAATAGTCACAGGTGAGGTGCCGGAAGACTGGAGGTTGGTAAACGTGGTGCCACTGTTTAAGACGGGCAGTAAAGACAAGCCAGGGAACGATACTAACTAAAACTGTAATAAACTTAAAGTCTTATAAGCTCTCCTCATAAACGCCTCTTACGCAAACACAAACACAGAAAAGAGAAAGACTAGGAAGGCAGCTCAGTGGTTCCTGTTCACAGGGATGACGTTTATGGTTCTTGTGCTGATCAGAATGTTACCTTTCAGTATTCCTTCTCTAGATGCTTTTACTGATTTGCAAGAAGCACAGGGGACTGATTCACACTTATGAAAAACTTCCAACTTACTATTGAAAAGTCACAGCTGATTAGATTCCCTACAGTATGGAACAGGCCCTTCGGCCCAACAAGTCCACACCAAACCTCTGAAGAGTAACCCACCCATACCCATTCCCCAACTTTACATTTATCCCTGACTAATTGTGCACCTAACACTGCACAATTTAGCATGTCCAGTTCACCTAACCTGCACATCTTTCGATTGTGGGAGGAAACCAGAGCACCTGTAAGAAACCCACGCAGACATGGGAGAATGTGCAAACTCCACATAGACAGTCACCTAGGGCCGGAATTGAACCCGGGTCCCTGGCACTGTGAGGCAGCAATGCTAACCAGAGCCACCACGCTGCCCCAGTTGCTTTTGGCAACTGCTGAAGGAAAATAAACCATTTTACTTCAGGCTTAAAGTAGGCTTTTACTGCAGAGAACAGTCAGAACTCTTGAATTGGTAGAGGTCTGAAGACATCTCACCAGCTGTTATGATTGCGATGAGGTCATAGAATGAGTTCACTGACTGGCGCTGTTAATCTGGTCCAGTGAGGGAGCCCTGGTTGACAGATATAAACAGGAGATTCTACTGCAGTTAGGCGGTAGTGTAGGGGTTAAATTTAAAAAAAATTAAGAAAAAGAAAAAAAATAAAAAGTATAAAAAGAAAAAAAAAGGAGATTTGAAAAAAAAAGAAAAAATAAATAAACAGGAGATTCAAAGTCTTCTCAGTTTAGGGGATTGGCTGGTGTTACAGTCAGTATGTTGCTGTTGGTTTTGTCTTCTCTATTTTTGGGGGGGTTGGGGTTCGGGGGAACCTGATTCCTGAACTGGCTGAATTATTTAGCTAGTTTGTTAACTGGCATTCCTTTTTTTTTGCTGTGTGATCAAACCACTCTTGTTTTTTTTTACCCCCACACTACCGCCTAACTGCGGTAGTGCTTTTGTTTTCCCCCAGCACCCATGGTGTGTGTGTGTGTAGATGTGAGACACAGTGAAAGACACAAAGTGCACGAATTTTTATTCAATTGCCACCACCAGGAATATATGAAAATCACCCGAGTGGCCAGTGACAAGCACTGCCCTGCAAACCACAGGGCAATGCTGTGTGAGCAAAACAGTGAAGGGGAGGGTAGGGACTAAATCAAAATAGAGTTGGACGGGGAAATAATGCACTCCACTCCTTGCGACGCCCACCTCTTCCTTAACGACTCCAGGGTGTTGGTGGACACCGCGTGCTCCTTCTCCAAGGACACCCGGGCTCTAACGTAACCCCGGAAGAGGGGCAGGCAGTCGGCCCTAACGACCCCCTCCACTGCCCGCTGCCTGGACCTGTTGATGGCCAGTTTGGCCAGGCCCAGGAGCAGACCCACGAGGAGGTCCTCGGACCTGCGCTCCCTCCTCCGTACCGGGTGTCGGCATTCCTTTTTTTTTCTTTTTTTTCTTTTCTCTTTTTATCTTTTTTTTCTTTTTTGCAGGTGTGAGACACAGTGAGAGACACACAGTGCACGAATCTTTATTCGATTTCCACCACCAGGAAGATAGGAAAACACCCGAGTGGCCAGTGACAAGCACTGCCCTTCACATCAAAGGGCAGTGCTGTGTGATCAGAACAGTGAAGGGGAGGAGACTCCTGTTTATTTTTTTATTATTTTTTTTGCGATAATTTTTTTTTTCTTTTTTATTATTATTTAACCCCCACACTACCGCCTAAGTGCGGTAGTGCTTATTTTTTTCCACCAGCACCCATGGTGTGTGTGTGTGTAGATGTGAGACACAGTGAAGGACACAAAGTGCACAAATCTTTATTCAATTGCCACCACCAGGAAGATAGGAAAAAAAAACACTCGAGTGGCCAGTGACAAGCACTGCCCTTCAAACCACAGGGCAATGCTGTGTGATCAAAACAGTGAAGGGAAGGGTAGGGACTAAATCAAAATAGAGTTGGACGGGGAAATAATACACTCCACTCCCTGCGGCGCCCACCTCTCCCTGAACGACTCCAGGGTGTTGGTGGACACCGCGTGCTCCTTCTCCAAGGACACCCGGGCTCTAACGTAACCCCGGAAGAGGGGCAGGCAGTCGGCCCTAACGACCCCCTCCACGGCCCGCTGCCTGGACCTGTTGATGGCCAGTTTGGCCAGGCCCAGGAGCAGACCCACGAGGAGGTCTTCGGACCTGCCCTCCCTCCTCCATACCGGGTGTCGACATTCCTTTTAGTGAGGACTGGTTGTTAAACTCTTGATGCACATAATGTGTTTCAGGTGTAATTCAGTTCTCATTAGGGGGTTGTTGTTTCACTGGCTGATTATAGCCTGTGTGTTATGGTTGTCTCTTTTTTTGTGAAAAGGACAATGTTAATTTTATGGTAGGGCTTAGGCCTTGGACTATAATTTTCTTTGTTTTTTTGTATGTGTCTTCTCTTTTTATTGGTGTTTGGACTGAGCCCTGTGGAAGACATACATTTTACCAGAGGAGCTGTTCCTGTGGGGAGGCCTAGCCCTGGGACTGTGCCTCTGAAGATTGAACACCTGTGTGTTTGCGCGCTGGGAGGTGAGCAGTTGTCGTATCCTGGAGTTTGGGAGAAGACCTATCCTTCAGGAGTGGACCAAACCCCTGTGAGTTAACTGCACAGTACAGTATTCTGTACTGTGTTCCTGTGAGTGGGCCTGGCTCTCCAAGGCTGGACCAGGACTCCATCGAGACTGAACACCTGTGTGCTGTGGGGTGTGCATTTGCTGCCTCCAGGAGTGGACTCTGCCCTTGGTTGTGGACTGGTTTTAACAACGGACTCTGCAGTTTGGAGCGGACTCTAATTCTGACATTGCATATTGTATACTGGAGTGGATTCCTATTGGAAATGGATTCCATATCTTGAAGACTGTATAGATTTGGACTGTGTACCAGAAAGGACTTTTTTAAAATTTTTGTTTTGGTAACTAACTGTATTGTGGTGTTTCCTAGGTCTATCACCCGCACTATCTTGTGTGTCCCTGGGTCTGGCAGGCCTTGCTGTAAACTGGGAGGCTCATGGGTCGTCCTGAAAGCTGTCAACCTGAGAGCCGGAGGGCGGGTAGGCCACCCTGATGCCAGTTGCCCTCAGAGCCAGATGGTGGGTAGGCTGTTCTGAGCGCTGTCATCCCAATAAGGGGTAATTGGGACAGGCTGTCCTAGAGGTGGTCGAAAGGTGTCAGAGCAGCGGAGAGCCAGAAGGCGCGTAGGGGTGGGCTACCCTACATGCTGTCGTTCCAGGGAAGGGGGTGTGCTGTCCTAGTGGTGGCCGAAAGGTGTGCCAGGATAGCCCACTGGTCGGAGGTGCAACGGGGTGGGTGAGAGCCCAATGATACGTAGGGGCAGACTGAGAGCTAGAAGGCGGGCAGCCGTCCTCAGCACTGTCACCCCAGGCAGGTAGTGGAGCGGGCTGCCCCAGAGGTGGTCGAAAGGTGCTGAGGGTGGTTAGTGAAGCCAGAAGGTGGGTAGGCCATCCTGACCGCTGTCACCCTGGGCGGGTACCGGGGTGGGCTGTCCTAGAGGTGGTCGAAAGGTGTGTCAGTGCGGACCGAGAACTGGAAGGGGCATGGGGCGGACCGAGAACCGGAAGGTGGGTAGGGCCGGGCTGCCTTAGAGTGGTCGGAGGATGGGAGGGACAGGGGCTTGCTGGGTCTGTTGTATGCATTTTTTTTTAAATGTAACTGGATTGTCCTTTTTATGTACAAATGTCACTGTCTTTTATATGTGAAACTGAGATTTGAGGTTTGTCCTCATCTCCCTGTAAACTGGTTGAACAGTAGGGTTTGGGGCCTAGTTTTGCTGCTGCTCTCCCTTGTAAAATTGCAGTTGTATACAGCTGTAAATGTTAACTGGTTTTGTAAACTGTTTTGTAATTTGTTTATAATATTTTATTAAACGGATTAAAAGTCTTCTCAATTTAGGGGACTGACTCTGTGCTGGTTGGTGTTACAGTCAGTGTATTACTGTTGGTTTCTGCTTTCCTTTTTTTTGAAGGAGGAAACCTGATTCCTGAATTACTGAGCCAGTTTGTTAACTGACATTCCTTTTAGTGAGGACTGATTGTTAAACTCCTGATGCACATAATGTGTTTCAGGTATAACTCAGTTCTCATTAGGGGATTGTTGTTTCACTGGCTGGTTACAGCCTGTGTGTTACTCTTTTCTCTCTTTGTCCTTTTCTCAAAAGTAAAAAAAATGTGGATTTTATGGTAGGGCTTAGCCCTTGGACTCTAGTTTTCTTTTTTTTTTGTATGTGTCTTCTCTTTTTGGTGTTTGGACTGAGCCCTTGTGGAAGACCTACATTTTACCAGAGGAGCTGTTCCTGGGACTGGGCCTCTGAAGATTGAACACCTGCATGTGTGCTGGGAGGTGAGCACTTGCTGTATCCTGGAGTTTGGCAGCAGAGCTTTCCTTCAGGAGTGGACCAAACCCCTGCAAGTTAACTGCACCTGTACTATGTTCCTGAGTGGGCCTGGTTTTCTAAGACTGGACCAGGACTCCATGGAGACTGAACACCTGTGCGCTGTGGGGTGTGCATTTACTGCCTTCAGGAGTGGACTCAATTTTGGACAATGCACCTCAAAAACTGGAGTGGACTCCATTTCTGGGAATGGACTCTATACTTTGAAGACTCTTTTGGACTGTGTACCAGAAAGGACTCTAGTTTTTTATTGGAAATTAACTGTATTGTGGTGTTTGTTGGGTCTATCACTTGCACTGTCTTGCATGTCCCTGGGTCTAGCAGGCCTTACTGTGAGCTGGGAGGCTCATGGGTCGTCCTGAAAGCTGTCACCCCAAAAGCCGGAGGGTGGGTAGGGCATCCTGTGAACCTGAAGGTTGGTAGGCTGTCCTGAATACCAGAGGGTGGGTAGGCCACACTGATGCCAGTCACCCCGAGAGCCAGATGGTGGGTAGGCTGTTCTGAGCGCTGTCGTCCCGAGAAGGGATGATCGGGGCGGGCTGTCCTAGAGGTAGTCGCAGGGTGTGTCAGAGCAGCCGAGAGCCAGAAGGCATGTAAGGACAGGCGGAGATCTGAAAGGCTTGAGGCTGCCCTGTGCACTGTTGTCCCTGGGGAAGGGATAGCCTGTCTTGGAGGTGGCTGGAAGTTGGGAGGGATGGGGGCTTGCTGGGTCTGTATTGTATGCACTTTTTGTTTCTATGTAATTGGATCGCCTGCTGTACAAATGTCATTCTTGCTGAGTTGTAATGTTTGAAATTGGGCTTTGAGGTTTGTCCTCATTTCCCTGAAAACCGGTTGAACGGTAGAGTTTGGGTCTTGCCTTTGCCATTCTTCTCCCTCGTAACAGTGCTGTTTCTCTGTATACAGCTGTGAATGTTAATCGTTTTAATAAAACAAGGGTGCTCCGCACCCCTCCTATCTGCGGGTTCAAGTGGCTGTCGGATGGGATGGCCGTAACGCTGAGCGTGACTAGGGTTGGGGACGTGCTGGGTCGTGGGGCTCTGGGCTGGACGTTGCCATAGGATATGGTGAGCAGGGGAGTGGTAGACATCTGGTACATGGCCACTACCATTCGATGCCTTAAAACGGCAGTGCTTGGACCTGACACAGTGCACCAGGATGAGGATGCTCAGGTGTGCGGTGGAATCCTGTCCGCGCTCACCCCTGCCTGGATGGAATTTCACAATGGCCCTAAGGTCCTGTACTACCCTCAGGAGCCTGAGCCGTCTCCAGAATTTCAGTTTTATCCCTTTTTTAAGGACGTAAAACACCAGCCCCTGTACAGACTGCTGCTGCACACCTTCCACCTCTTCTCCCTCATCCACCGACTGGACACGCCTTGGTGTGCCTGTTTGCCACTGGGCGGTGGGGATCCCCAGTGGAGGGCTCTCTATGCGGGAGTCCTTCCCCCTTTCTCTCGGGGATCTGGGATGGAGGGTGCTGCATGCAGCAGACCCCTGCAACAGCAGATTGTAGTGGTTCATGGACTCCCAGCCCAACTGCTTGTTTTGGCGTGCTGTAGAGTTCGAAGACCATGTATATATTTGGTGTGGGCGCTTGCACTCCCTTTTTGATTTCCTCAAAAACCACCTTCTCTGTTTTTGGTTGCACTTCAGTTCCCACGCTCCTGATCTTCGGACACCCGGTACAGAGGGGGAAGGGCAGGTCTGAAGACCAACTTGTGGGTCTGCTGCTGGGCCTTGCCAAACTGGGTGTCTCTGGCAAAGGTGCACGTGGTGTCTACTGACACCATTGAGCTGGTCAGGGAGAGGTGGGTGCCACAGGGAATGGAGTGCATTATTTCCCTGTCCAATTCTATTTTGATTTAATCCCTGCCTCCCCTTCACTATTTGCTCATGCAGCATTGCCCTTTTTGATGTGAAGGGCAGTGCTTGTCACTGGCCACTTGGGTGTTTATTTAGTTTCCACCCTAGGAAGAAAAGAAAGATTTGTGCACCTTGTGTCTTTCACTGTGTCTCACAAATAAAACAAAAAAAAATAAACAGGAGTGTCAGAGGTTCTGTTCACTCTGAGAGCTGGTTCTGAAAAAGCTGGATCAGTGTTGTGGACACTCTGTGTGTAAATAAAGGGGGACTTGGTGACAGGCTACTACCCTCTCTCGAGTAATTTCATGTTATTTGCTTGGTATTAAATTATCTTGTGATGCTATTATGAAGGTTCTTCTGAATTGACATTAAGTTTCATGGAGATCCTTTCTGATATCTGTTAATGACAATATATAGACCAGGAGCAGGAGCAGCCCATTTGGACCCTCTAGTCACCATTCAAAGGAAAAAAAGATAAAATAAACAGAAGTGCTCTCCACCCCTTACTTTGAGGTTTGAGTGGCTGTCAGAGGGCTGGGCCGTGGCAGCGAGGGTGACCAGGGTTGGAGACCTGCTGTGGCAGGGGCCTGGGCTGGATGCTGCAGCAGGACATAGCAAGCAGGGCACCAGTAGACGTCCGGTATGTGGTCACTGCCATTCAATGGCTTAAAACAGCGGTGCTCTGACCCGATGTAGTGCACCAGTTGGAGGATGGTCAGATGTACGGTGGAGTCCCATCTGTGCTCACCCCTGCCCGGATGGAATTTCATATTGGCCCCAAGGTTCCCATACTCCCTGCAGGCACCTATGCCCCACAACCTGAGCTGCCTCCGGAATTTTAGTTTTGTCCCCTTTAAGGACATAAAATGGCGGGCCCTATACAGACTGCTGCTGCACACAGTCCACCTCTTCTCCATCAGACACACCTTGCCGTGCCCATTAGCCACCGGGTGGTGGGGATCCCCAGTGGAGGGCTTTCTACGTGAGAGTCCGGAAGGGGGAGGGCAGGTCTGAGGACCTCCTCAAGGGTCTGCTCTTGGGACTGGCCAAACTGGCCATAAATAGGTCCAGGCAGCGGGCTGTGGGGGGTCGTTAGGGCCAACTGCCTGCCCCTCTTCCGCGGTTATGTTAGAGCCTGAGTGTCTCTGCAGAAGGAGCATGCGGTGTCCACCAACATCCTTGAGTTGTTCAGGGAGATGTGGACACCACAGGGAGTGGAGTGTATTATTTCCCCGTCCAATTCTAATTTGATTTAATCCCTGCCCTCCCCTTCATTGTTTGAATATGCAGCATTGCCCTTTGATATGAAGGGCACTGCTTGTCACTGGCCACTTGGGTGTTTCTTTTCTTCCTGGTGGTGGAAATTTGAATAAAGATTTGTGCACCTTGTGTCTTTCACTGTGTCTCACACCTACACACACAACATGGGTGCTGGGGAAAAAAAAAGCACTACCGCAGTTAGGCGGTAGTGTGGGGATCAATAAGAAAAAAAAATAAGAAAGTGTCAAAGGTCCTGCTCACTCAGAGCTGGCTCTCAGGGAGCTGGATCAGTGTCAAGGAACAAAAAGATTTAAAAAAAACAGGCGTGCTTTGCACCTCCCCTACTTGCAGGTGTGAGCAGGGGAATAGTAGACGTCTGGTACGTTGGCACTGCCATTTGATGCCTTAAAACAGTGGTGCTTGGACCCGAAATAGTGCACCAGTAGGAGGATGCTCAGGTATATTGTGGAATCCTGTCCGCGCTCACCCCTGCCCGAATGGAATTTCATGCTGGCCCCAAGGTTCTGTACTTCCCCCAGGAACCTATGCACCACAACCTGAGCCGCCTCTGGAATTTTAGTTTTGTCCCCTTTTATGATATAAAACACCGGGCCCTGTACAGACTGCTGCTGCACACCATCCACCTCTTCTCCCTCATCCACCACCCAGGCACGCCTTTGCATGCCCATTAGCCACTGAGCGGTGGGGATCCCCAAAGGAGGGCTCTCTATGCAGGAGTCCTTCCCCTTTCTTTCTGGGAGCTGGGGTGGAGGGAGCTGCACGCAGTGGTGCCCTGCTACCGCAGATTGCAATGGTTCACAGACTCCCAGCCCAACTGCTTGTTCTGTGGTGCTGCGGAGTCTGTGAAACATGTATATACTGGGTGTGGACGCTTGCACTCCTTTTTTTGATTTCCTCAAAAACCTCCTTCTCTGTTTTTGTTTGCACTTCAGTCCCACGCTCCTGATTTTCGGACATCCACTGCAGAAGGCGGAAGGTGGGTCCGCTCCTGGGCCTTGCCAAACTGGCCATAATCAGGTCCAGGCGGCGGGCCATGGAGGGGTCATTAGAGCCGACTGCCTGCCCCTCTTGAGCGGTTACTTTAGAACCCGGATGTCTCTGGAGAAGGAGCACGCGGTGTCTACCAACACCCTTGAGTTGTTCAGGAAAAGGTGGGTGCCGCAGGGAGTGGAGTGTATTATATCCCTACCATCCCCTTCACTGTTTGATCATGCAGCATTGCCCTTTGATGTGAAGGCCACTTGGGTGTTTTCTTTTCTTCCTGGTGGTGGAAATTGAATAAAGATTCATGCATCTTGTGTCTTTCACTGTGTCTCACACCTGCACACAAACAACATGGGTGCTGGGGAAAATAAGCACTACCGCAGTTAGGCTTTAGGTGGGGGGGAAAAAAAATATTTTAAAAAGAAGAAAAAACAATAAACAGGAGTGCTTCGCACCCCCCTTTTTGCAGGTTCGAGTGGCTGTTGGAGGGGAGGGTCATAGCGGCGAGGGTGACCAGGGTTGGGGACGTGCTGGGTGGCGGCGGCCTGGGCTAGACGCTGCCGCAGGATATAGTGAGCAGGGCAGCGGTAGACGTCCGGTATGTGGCCACTGCCATTTGATGCCTTAAAACAGTGGTGCTTGGACCCGACGTAGTGCACCAGTTAGAGGACTCTCAGGTGTGCAGTGGAATCCGGTCTGCACGCACCCCTGCCTGGACGGAATTTCACATTGGCTCCAAGGTCCCGTACTTCCTCCAGGAACCTATGCACCACAACCTGAGCCGACTTTGGAATTTCAATTTTGTCCCTTTTAAGGGCATAAAACACTGGGTCCTGTACAGACTGCTGCTGCACACTGCCCACCTCTTCTCCCTCATCCACTGCTCGGACACGCCTTGGCGTGCCCATTTACCACCAGGCGGTGGGGATCCCCAAAGGAGGGCACTCTATGCGGGAGTTCTCCCTCTTTCTCTCGGGGATCTGGGGTGGAGGGTGCTGCATGCGACGTTCCCTGCAACTGCAGGTTGTGGTGGTTCATGGACTCCCAGCCCAACTGCTTGTTCCGTGGCGCTGTGGAGTCCGTGGACCATGTATATATTGGGTGTGGGCGCTTGCACTCCCTTTTTGATTTTCTTAAAAACCTCCTTCTCTGTTTTTGGTTGCACTTCAGTCCCACTCTCCTAACCTTTGGGCACCCGGTACAGAGGGGGAAGGGCAGGTCTGAGGCCCTCCTCGTGGGCCTGCTCCTAGGCCTGGCCAAACTGGTCATAAACAGGTCCAGGCAGGGGGCCGTGGAGTGGGTCGTTAGGGCCGACTGCCTGCTCCTCTTCGGCGGTTACGTTAGAGCCCGGGTGTCTCTGGAAAAGGAGCATGCAGTGTCCACCAACACCCTTGAGTTGTTCAGGGAGAGGTGGGTGCCACAGGGAGTAGAGTGTATTATTTCCCCATACAATTCTATTTTGATTTAATCCCTACCCTCCCCTTCACTGTTTGATCACATAGCATTGCCCTTTGATGTGAAGGGCACTGCTTGTCACTGGCCACTTGGGTGTTTCTTTTTTTCCTGGTGGTGGAAATTGAATAAATCTTGTACACTTGTGTCTTTTCACTGTGTCTCACACCTGCACACACACAACATGGGTGCTGGAGTAATAAGCACTACAGCAGTTAGGTGGTAGTGTAGGGGTAACTAGGTAAAAAAAGGAAAAATCGAAAAAAAAGAACAGGAGTGTCATTCTATTCACTGAGAGTTGGCTCTGAGGAAGCTGAATCAGAAAAAAAAACAGGAGTGTTGGGTTCTGTACACTCTGAGAACCGGCTCTGAGAAAACCGGATCAGTGTCAAATACTATACATGTGCAACTAAAGGGTGACTTGGTGTCGGGATACCGGCCCCTGTGGAGTTATTTCAATGGCAACGAGAGGAAAAATTCACTTGTAACAATCATCTTTATGTTGGGGTAAGCATTTCTGCCATTAAACTGTTATTTGGGAAGCATGACTCGTTTGATCCTGCCATTGAAGACTGGGCCCAGTCTGTGGAAATAATGTGGTTTTATTTGCAGGCAAATGACATTGGGGTGAATGAAAAACAATGAGTAATTTTCCTGACAGTTTGTGGACCCACATCTTTTTCCATTATTAGAAGCCTAATGTTTCCTGCGGCACCAGATACTAAACATTTCAAACTTTGACAGAATTAGTTAAGGAATATTATGATCCCAAGCCTCTACTATTTTCATGGAATTCCTATAGTGTGGAAACAGTCCACACCAATCCTCCAAAGAGCATCACAATCAGGCCTATCCCCCTACTCTATCCCTGTAACCCTGCGTTTCCCATGGCTAACACACCTAACCTGCACAACTCTGGTCACTTATGGGTATTTCAGCATGGCCAATCCAACTAACTTGCACATCTTTAGACTGTGAGAGGAAACCAGAGCACCTGGTGGAAACCCACGCAGACACTGGGAGAATTTGCAAACTCCACACCTTCACCTTAGGGGAGAATTGAACTTGGGTCGCTGGTGCTGTGAGGTAACAGTGCTAACCACTGACCCACCATGCCACTCTTTATTTCCTGAGACGCTATCGCTTTTACTCGGCAGCTCGAGAACTGGAGACTCCATGTCAGGATTTTGGAAGAGGTTAAGATGACTGTAGAGGCATGTAGTTTTGGTTTAACCCCTAATGAGATGCTAAGAGACCATTTGGTATGTGGGATTAATGATGTAACCATGCAAAAATCACCCACTAGCTGATGCCCAACTAAACTTTAAACAGGTACTAAACAGGCTGTGTCATCAGAAATGCAGGAATTGGAGCATAGGAGTTACAGGATATGCCAGTGGAAGTGGACTTCTTGCCAGGCTGACTGAGCTTGGGGGTCACAATTTCAGTAAAAGCAATTGCACAGCCTCACTCAGAATATATCCTGAACAGAGGGACTCTAGGCAAAACCCCAAAGCAAGGCCAAGCCCTCACTCAAACAATTATCATTTTCTGCAGGATCTGGGCCAGCAAGCTATTGTATTTGTTGTCAGTATGTGAACTCAAGACAGCAAAAGGGTCCCACTGTGCCTGAATTGCGTAAGGGAACTCATAGCTTGGTATGTAGGAGACTGCACACCCTAGAAAACCCACCTACAATTGGTTTGGAACAGTTATATTGCTGAGAAAACAAAATCAGAATCAATCAAAATAAATGGCTGGCTAAATGGTCACCTGTTTCTAACAGAGGGTAATACTGTGCAGTTATATCTGTGTTTGCAAAACCACTTTGCAAAATTAGCTCTGTGCTCCATCCTTTAAATTTACGTAAGGCTTGGGCTAGATTGAGCACCTTTTATCAGGGAACCTTTACAGATTAAATGTACAATTTCAGTTCCAATCTTGAATGAGAAACAGCTGGATCAGTTACCACTGATTGTGGTAAAAGACTTGGACCTAAGCCTGATGGGGTGAAATTGGTTAAATCAGAGAAACATAAAGAAAAGGTGCAGGAGTAGGCTATTTGGCCTGAGCCTGCTCGACCATTCATAGATCATACAGCCTTTGGTCAGAGCCTTTGGTCCAACCAATCCATGTGGAACATAATATTAAACTAAACTCGTCTGACCTGCCTGCTCTTGGCTCAAATTCCTCCAAACCTTTCCTATTCATGTACTGATCCAAATGTCTTTTAAACGTTGTAAGAGTATCCACATCCACCTCTTCTATACATGAACGACACTCTGCATTAAAAAATTGCCCCCATGTCTTTTTTACCTCTCTGTCCTCACCTTAAAAATGTGCCTCCTTGTCTTGAAATCCCTCTTCCAACTACCATTATCACTATCAATACCCATCATTATTTTATACATTTTTATAATGTCGCCTCTCAACCTCCTATGCTCCAGTCAGAAAAGTCCCAGCCTATTCAGCCTTTCTTCATAACTCAAACCAGCAACATCCTGGTAAGTCTCTTCTGAATCCTCTTCAACTTAATAATATCCTTCCTATAGCTGGACGATCAGAACTGGACACAGTATTCCAGAAGAGGCCTCACCAATGTCCGAAACAACCTCAACATGACTTCCCAACTCCTATACACAAAGGATTGAGTAATGACGGCAAGTGTGCCATGTGCCTTGTTAACCTTTTTGACAAAAACTTCAAAGAATGATATATCTGTACACCTAGGTCTTTCTTCTACAACACTACCCAAAGCTCTACCGTTGTTTGTTGTACCAAAATGCAATCCAGATTAAACTCTACTGCCATTTTTCTGCCCATTGTCTACAATGTCATCAATTTTGGTGTCATCTGCAAACTGACTAGCCATACTGTCGATATTCTCATCGAGGCCCCATATCATAGAATCGTAGAATCCCTACAGTGTGGAAACAAACCCTTCAGCCCAACAAGTCCACACCGACCCGATGAAGAGTAACCCACCCAGACCCATTCCCCTACCCTATTACGCTACATTTACCCTGGCTAAGGTACCTAACCTACACACCCGTGTTAGAGAATTCCACAAGCTCATAACTCTCTGAGTGAAGAAATTCTTCTTCATCTCAGTTCTGAATGGCTTATGTGCAAAAGTAGAGGCAGAAATCAGGAGGCTGGAAAGCGAAGGAAACATCAAACTAGTCCAGTTTGTGGAATGGGCAGCACTAGTTGTACTATTTGTGAAGCCCAATGGGTTGGATTGTCTTCGTGGGAATCTGAAACAAATGGTAAACTGCTTCTCTAGCTGGATAAGTACCCAGTCTCTCGCATGGAAGACTGATAGGCAAAGCTGGTGGGGGAACAGTAAGACAGGATTTCAGGGAGCTAGGGTGAAAGCTGAAAGCTAGAACAAACAGAGTTGTTACCTCTGGTGATCGTGAGGCAAGGAACAGGGAGAAATATCAGCTAAACACATGGCTGCAGGGATGGTGCAGAAGGGAGGTAGTTGGATAATTGGGGCTCATTCTGGGGAAGGTGGGATCTCTACAAACAGGATGGTCTTCCCTTGAACCAGAGGGGTACTAATATCCTGGGTGGGAAATTTTCTGATGCTATTTGGGTGGTTTTAAATTAGCTGAGCATGGGCATGGGAACCTATGGTGTAGTTCCAGTCCATAGGAGGATGTGAGTAGGGAGGACATGGATAGGATTTCACGGTCACATGAGTGTGCTGGCAGGCACTAAGCTGGTTTGAAGAGTATCTACTTCAACACCAGGATATCCAGAGTAAGGTAGGTGAGCTTGCAGCATGGAAATGTACTTGGGACTTCGATGTTGTGGCCATTTCAGGGACATGGATAGAGCAGGGTCAGGAATGAATGTTGCAGGTTCCAGAGTTTAGATTTTTCATAAAGACCAGGGGAGGTAGTAAAAGAGGGGAAGGTGAGGCTTTATTCGTCAAAGACAGTATAACAGTGGTTGAAAGATCTTTTGATGAGGATTTGTCTACTAAGGTAGTATGGGCTGAGGTTAGAAACAGGAGAGGAGAGGTCACACTGCTGGGAGTTTATTTTAGGTCTCCACAAATTTCCAAGGATGTAGAGGAGAGGATTGGCAAAACGATTCTGCTTGGGAGTGAAAGGAACAGGGTGATCATTATGGGGGACTTTAACTTCCCCAACATTGACTGGAAATGCTATAACTCTTGGACGTTGGATGGATCCGTTTTTGTCCAATGTGTGCAGGAGGGTTTCCTGACACAGTATGTTGAAGGGCCAACAAGAGGGGAGGCCACACTGGATCTGGTGCTTGGTAATGAACCAGGCCAGGTGTTTGATTTAGTGGTAGGTGAGCACTTTGGAGAGAGTGGCCATAATCCGTTACATCTAATTTAGCGATGGAAAAGCATAAGTACATGCCACAGGGCAAGATGGGGAAAGGGCAATTATAATGCAATTAGACAAGATTTTGGAAGCATAGAATGGGGCAGCAAAATGCAGGGGATCGGGCAATCAAAATGTGGAACTGGTTTAAAGAACAGATATTGTGTGTCCTTGATAAGCATGTCCCGATTAGGCAGGGAGGAAGTGATAAGGTAAGGGAACCATGTTTACTAAAAAAATTGTATCTTTTGTTAAGCAGAAGAGGGAGGCTTATGTGACATTGAGACAAGATGCTTCAGATGAGGTGATAAGGTTAGAGATTAGCCAGGAAGGATTTAAAGAGAGAGTTAAGAAGAACAAGGAGGGATTATGAGCAGTCTTTGGCAGGTAGAATAAAGGAGAACCCTAAAGCTTTCTCTCGGTATGTGAGGAATAAAAGGATGACTAGGTAGGGATAGAGCCAGTCAAAGACCGAAGTGGGAAGTTGTGTGTGGACCCTGTGGAGATTGGGGAGGTGATAAATTAATATTTATCATTTATTTTCACTCAGTAGAGGAGAAGACTGAGATACGGGCTATTAGACTAGAAAGGATTGAGGTTAGTAAGGAGGATGTGTTATCAATTCCAGAAGGTGTGAAAGAAGGTAAGTTCCCTGGGCAGGTTGGAATTTATCTGAGGGTTGTCTGGGAAGCTAGGGAGGAGATGGTGGAGCTTTTGGCTTTGATCTTTGAGTCATCATTATTTACAGGTTTAGTACCAGACGACTGGAAGATTGCAAATATTGTGTCGTTATTCAAGAAGGGCAGTAGAGATGACCCAGATAATTATGGACCAGTGAACCTTATGTCTGTTGTAAGAAAAGTTTTGGAAAGGATTGTAAGAAATAGGATTTATAATCATCTAGCAAGCAACAATTTGATTGGAAATAGTCAACATGATTTCGTCAAGGGCAAGTCTTGTCTCACAAACTTCATTGAGTTTTTTGAGAAGGTATGGGGAGGGCAGTTGACATAGTGTACATGGACTTCAGTAAAGCCTTTGATAAGGCTCCACACGGTAGGCTTTTGGAGAAAATGTGGAAGCATGGAATTGAGGGTGATTTAGAAGTTTGGATTAGAAACTGGCTTTCTATAGGAAGGCAATGAGTGATGGTTCATGGAAAATACTCAGCCTGGAGTCTAGTTACTAGGGGTGAGCCACAAGGATCTGTTTTGGGACCACTGCTGTTTGTCATTTTTATAAATGACTTGGACACAGGCTTGGATGGATGGGTTATTAAGTTTGTAGATGAAACTAAAGTCAGTGGACTGGTGGACAGTGTGGAAGAATGTTGTAAGTTGCAGGGGGACTTGGATGAACTGCAGAATTGGGCTGAAAGGTGGAAAATGGAGTTTAATGCAGATATCTGTGAGGTGATTCACTTTGGGAAGAATAACAGGAATGATGAATACTGGTTCAATGGAAATATTCTTGGTAGTGTGGATGTGCAGAGGGATCTTGGTGTCCATGTACATAGATCCCTGAAAATTGCCACCCAGGTTAATCGTGCTGTTAGGAAGGCATACATTGTGTTAGGTTTTATTGGTAGAGGTATTGGTTCTGGAGTCGTGATGTCATGCTGCAACTGTACAAAATGCTAGTGCGACCTCACTTGGAATATTGTGAACAGTTCTGGTCGCCCCATTACAGGAAGGATGTGGAAGCATTGGAAAATATGCAGAGGAGATTTACCAGATGGTTGCCTGGTCTGGAGGGAAGGTCATATGAGGAAAGGCTGAGGAACTTGGGTTTGTTCTCATTCGAGAGAAGAAGGCTAAGAGGGGATTTAATAGAGACATACAAGGTGATCTGAGGATGAGATAGGCTGGACAGTGAGAGTTTTTTTCCTAAGATTATGACGTTGGCTTGTACAAGGGGGCAGAGCTGCAAATTGAGGGGAAATAGATTTAAGACAGACGTCAGAGGCAGGTTCTTTACTCAGAGAGTGGTAAGGGCATGGAATGCCTGCCTGTCAATGTGGTTAACACAGCCACATTAGGGGCATTTAAACAGTCCTTGAATAAACATATGGATGATGATGGATAGGGGGTGGGGACGAAGGCCCTATTTTGCGCTGTATTGTTCTATGTTCTATGACTGCCATTCACAATGCTGGATGTGAGCCACATGTACCTACAGTTGCAGTTGGATGAGGTTTCCCAGATGTATTAGATTCCCTACGGTGTGGAAACAGGCCCTTTGGCCCAACCAGTCCACACCAACCCTTCAAAGAGTAACCCACCCAGAGCCATTTCCCTCTGACTATGGGCAATTTAGCATGGCCAATCCACCTGACCTGCACATCTTTGGACTGTAGGAGGTAACCAGAGCACCCGGAGGAAACCTACGCAGACACAGGGAGAATGTGCAAACTCCACACAGACAGTCAACCGAGGCTGGAATCGAATCTTGGACCCTGCTGTTATGAGGCAGCAGTGCTAACCACTGTATTCTACAATTAGTACTCATAAGGGTTTGTATCAAAATACAAGACTGCCATTTGTGGTATCACCAGCCTGTGCCTTTTTCAGCGGACAATGGAGAACATTTACAAGGTCTACCCCAGATTGCCATTTATCTGGGTGACATACTAATAACAGTGAAGACCAATAAAGACCACTTTGAGATCTTGGACATAGTCTTTAGACATTTCTCCAAGGTGGGCATATGCCTTAGAAGAAAGCATGTGTGTTTCAAGCATCCCAAGTGAAGATAGTGTGCAAGTGTTAAAATGTGCCCTGGCTGCCATATCTGTACTGGAGTTCGGTCTTTCCTTGGTTTGGTGAATTATTACAGAAGGTTTATATGTAACCCGATCTCCATCCTGGTACCCTAACATCTGCTATTGATGAATAGTCAGCATTGAAAATGGTCTCAAAGTGAAGACATAGCGTTTTGGGAAATGAAAAAAAGCTATTATCATCTAAGTTATTGGCACACTGATCCCAAGTGATGAAAGCGAGGACTGCAGATGCTGGAGATTAGAGTCAAGAGACTAGAGTCTTGATGAAGGGCTTTTGTTCCAAACATCAATTCTCCTGACCACAAGTGATATTCGGTGCTCATGTGCAATGCCTGTCTGTAAGGTGTAAAGGTAGTGTTGGTTCACAGATGGCCCAATGGAGAGGAATTCCCAATAGCATTCGCTTTCTAGACTTTGCCTGGTGCAGAGCACAAGTATCCCCAGGTAGAGAAGGAAGGAAGAAAAGTCATCGATGGTGTGAGAAAGTGTCACCAGTAACTTTATAGATGTAAATTTGTAATAGTAACAAACCACAAACCCCTGCTAGGGAAGACAAGGCCATGCCACCCATGGCTTCAGGTCGAATTTAGCAGTGGCTGTCACTCCAAGTGTGTACAATTACAAGTTGGAACACTGGGAGGCTAACTAGCAAATGCAGCTGCCTTGAGGTAACTTCCGCTAGCAGATACACTATTAGTGATGCCATTACTGGCAGAGTCTGTTCTAGTTTTAAACTTTGTGAACACCTTCCAGTCATTGCTGACAATATCAGACTGGACATAAGTAAAACAGCAGGTGGTGATGGGGAAAACAAAAGGACTATCACAGCCTGAATTGAAACCTTTCTGAACTCAGTGGACCAGATCACTGTAATAGGTGACATTTTTATTATAGGAAGAAAGAATGATTATCACAAGCAAAGGTTACTGCCAGATACTGGCTGAACCCCAGCAGGGTCATCCAGCAGTGTCCAAAATGAAAATGTTAGCAAGAACTTACGTCTGGTGGCCAGGATTGGATGCAGACATAGCCGTGAAGATGGGGCAGTGCTAACTAGGACAAAAATTACTGGCAGCAGCTCCCCTACATTTGTAAGAATGGCCAGGTAAACCATGGACTCAGTTACAAAAAGACTATGTCAACCTTTGTACAGGCTGAATAAACTTAGTTGTGGATACTCACTCAAAGTGGTTGGATGTGCATAGAACATGAGGTGATGATAGAAAAGCTGTGAGCATCTTTTGTAATATGTAGGCTTCTGGAAGTGTTGGTCACAGACCAAACGTTGGGCATCATTTGCCAGCATGGAATTCCAGTATTTCCAAAAGTTGAATGGCATTCAGCATAGAAGGACAGCTCCATACCATCCATCATCCAAAGGTGTGCTGGAAAGAGCAGTCCAAGCTTTGAAAGCAGGATTGTAAAGGCCATGTAAAACTGGCTTCCTTAATGGCAGTCTCCATGTCTTAGTGTTTCAAGGATGCTGTTTGAGTGTAATTTGTATGTGCAGTTACTGCTGAAGCCTAACATTACTGAGGAGCAGTTTTGTTTCTGATATTGTCTGCACAGGCTCACTGGTGCCTTCCCTCTATGTCCAGGCACCAAAACTACACTTATCTCTATAGTTGCTACATGAATGGGTGAGAAACATGTGCACTTGGAAGTCCAGGTCTGGCATCAAACACCAGCTGATGTGGAGCTATTTTCTACTGTAGAATTTCCAGCCTTAGGCACCATTGTAATGTGGCAGGGATGCAGGAGAGCCACAGTCACTCAGCTTCCATGGAATGCTGTGCAGATGAGAAAGGGACAGTGGTATCATACTTTGTCCAGAAGTGATAGTCAAAATGGCATGTCATGATGTCCATTGTTTCTGCAATACAATACTTTCTTCTACTGGGGCCATTGAATTTCATTACATTTCTGTTTCACATCAGGTTTCTGTGGAGGTTGTGTCTCAGGTTTTGCACCAGTTCTGTACACATTGAGGTCACCACTAATCCATGAAATCTCTGCTCCAAAAGCTGGAAGACACACCAAGGCTAGGTGATCAATGATAAAGATCTTTGAGAGCCACAGCATTGTACTGAGTAAGAACATGGCGATGTTCATCTGCTGGTACAGCATCTTCAGCATCCTATAGCTCAACAATATAAGCCAAAGCAAAACAGGCAGTACTTCTTTATGAACCTCATTTAATGGAACTGATTTACATAATATCATCTTTCACTGACTGTAAATGTTTTGATATTGTGAAGTGAGACCATCTATTGTGAAATCCAAACTGTAAGTGCAGCTTAATGATATGATATTTTTACACAGTTTGAATTGTTTCATGAAAGTTAAGGTCACAGACAGATTTCACAACATCTGATGTACCCTAATCCAATCATGACACAGTTTCACGTTAGTAATGGCACTATGGAAACGATAACTTATCATTCAGTCAGGGTTGGTCGATCATGTAGCTTCGCTACCTTAATTCTTTTTGTTGCAGCTAAAATGACATTTGCTAATAGTTGAAAATATTGCATGATCATCCATATATTTGCAAATGTGATAATGTATTTACAATCAAGTGTTGCTCTGCCACTGATGATCCTCAGAATGTATATTTTTTCTTTCCCTCCCAATATGGAGATGGAGTTTAATTTAGATAAATGTGAGGTACTGCATTTTGGGAAAGCAAATCTTAGCAGGACTTATACACTTAATGGTAAGGTCCTAGGGAGTGTTCCTGAACAAGGAGACCTTGAAGTGCAGGTTCATAGCTGCTTGAAAGTGGAGTCGTAGGTAGATAGGATAGTGAAGAAGGCATTTGGTATGCTTTCCTTTATTGGTCAGAGTATTGAGTACAGGAGTTGGGAGGTCATGTTGTGGCTGTACAGGACATTGGTTAGGCCACTGTTGGAATATTGCATGCAATTCTGGTCTCCTTCCTATCAGAAAGATATTGTGAAACTTGAAAGGGTTCAGAAATGATTTATAAGGATGTTGCCAGGGTTGGAGGATTTGAGCTATAGGGAGAGGTTGACTAGGCTAGGGCTGTTTTCCCTGGAGCTTCAGAGGCTGATGGGTGACCTTACAGAGGTTTATAAAATCATGAGGGGCATGGATAGGATAAATAAACAAAGTCTTTTCCCTGGGGTGGGGGAATCCAGAACTAGAGGGCATAGGTTTAGGGAGAGAGGGGAAAGATATAAAAGGGACCTAAAGGGCAACTTTTTCATGCAGACGGTTGCATGTATGGAATGAGCTGCCAGAGAAAGTGGTGGAGGTTGGTACACTTGCAATATTTAAGAGGCATTTGGATGGGTATATGAATAGAAAGGTTTTGGAGGGATATGAGCCAGGTACTGGCAGGTGGGACTAGATTGGGTTGGGAAATCTGATCAGCATGGACGAGTTGGACCGAAGGGTCTGTTTCTGTGCTGTACATCTCTATGACCCTATGTCAGTGTAATCCCAGGTCCACAGCTATGGTGGAGGGACATTGCACAGTAACAGAGTCTTTTTGTCTTGGGACTTTGGTGGCCTGAGTGTGTCCTGCCCAGAAGCCTTGGCTTGTACTCCCACAAGTTTGGCAGGGAAGATAAAGGTGGAGTGTGTAGGCACTTTGGAATGTCCTAAGAGGACATTTCTCAAGTGCCTGTATGTGGTCCTTCCTCTGGCACCACTCTGTCTTTTTGAGAGGAAAGGGCACCGGAATGAGCTCAAGGTCCTTCATCTCTTTGTTGCCTTGCCATTAGTAATAGTGGCTGGAGTGAAAGAATTCAGAACTGTGCATACATCTGGCACAAAGTGAGTGTGGCAGACCTGTATCTCTGTGTCCATCATCATACTGTTCATGCAGACAGCAAGATGCTCGCATGCCAGAAACAGCACATTGCAGATAGCACGATTGGAGTCCTCAAACCTTCAAGTCAGTTTCCCAAGTGCCTCTGACAAACATACTTGCAATTCCTGTGTCTGCTAATGCATTTGAATGATATTTTTCATGGCCAACACCATGGGATCCTTTCTTGCCTTCAGGCTGAGCAAGTGCCTTGTTTCTGGCAGTCCCTCTGAGTCCCAGTGGCCTGAGGTATTTCTTCCTTCATCAACAGAGGAGTTGGCAGTGATGTGTTCATAGAATATTCTCTCAACAGTACTCTAGCCAAGGAAATCAGTATCTAGTTGATGGACAGTGCAGGAAAAAAATAGCCAGTGCTTCCTCTGAGGGATGGGCAGTTTCTTATGCAGAAAAGTGACAAAGGAGTCAATAACAATCTGGCTAAGAGGGTTAATGGAACGGTTACTGGTTAACAGAAGGTAGTATGTAATAGCAGACTATGTAATAACCTGAGTCAACAAGTGAGATGGTGGAAAGCACAGCTGGTCAGGATGCCAGGCCTGGTAGGGTGGCTAGGACATGGGGGAGATCAGACCCTAAAGTTATTGAACTCAATACTGAGTCTGGAGGCTGCAGGGTGACCTAAGTGGAAAATGAGTTGTTCTTCCAGCTTGTGTTGCAGCAAGCCTGAGACAGCTGTTGGCCAGGGAACAGAGTGGTGTCTTTAAGAGGCAGGCAAGGTGAAGCTCAGGGTCTTTTTTTGTGGGCAGAACATAGACATTCTGTGAAGCGCTCACCCAGTTTACACTTCGTTTCCTCTAAGTCGAGATCACATTGTGAGCAGTGAATGCAGTAGTTTAGATTGCGGGAAGTCTTTTTTCTTGGATGGGATTTCTGCTCCAAATTTTTGACTTTCCACCAACGTTAATTTCACTGTCACTCCTGGTGTTTGACCAGGTATTTGCTAAAATCTGTTTCCACAGTCACATCAAATTCCTCAGTAACCACCTATGGCTCAGACTCACTCCACACAGATTCCAACTGAAGTTTCATCCCTCATGTTTTCAGTCCACCCAAGATGACAGGTGATGTTCAACATTCCGTTTACAGCTGCTCTTGCTGGACCCCTGAGATCCATGCTCAGTGCCATGCAGTGTCACATGCACACTCTCTACCTTAGCTTTCCCTCCAACAGCATCGCAACATGCTGGCTCAGGGCTGCACCACTCCTCAATTCCATTTCATCCTCCAATTCATTTGCAGAGCTAACAAAACAACTTCTTCTTTTCCTTTCAACCATCAAAACCCAGAAGATACAATATCTCAGGGATATCCATGGGGTTCTGGAACATTCCTCTCCTCCCCTTCCCTCTGATTCCATCCATCCCCTACCCACTTCCTGTCAGGTATTCACAATCCCTCCTAAGCTCCACTTTCTGTTGCTGAACGTTCTGTACTCAGCAAAGGTCTCAGCTTTATCCTTTGAGCCACCACCTTAATGAATTTCGGGCACGACATGACGTCAAACTCTTCTTCAGTCGCTTTCATTTCGTGCCCATTTCTTTGGACAAGAGTCCTTTCCCTGTCCCACAGACCCCTTCGTCCAGTTTCAACACTGTCTCTCTACTTGAACCTCTCTCTCTGGCCTTAAACTTGCACCCGATCTATTCTTTGAGAACTGTTCACATGACATTATTCACCTCAATTTCTCTGCACCACCCCCATCCAATCCAACCTGTCTCCTTCTGAATTTAATACACTCTGTGTGCTTAGACCTAACCCTGACTTTGTTATTAAGCCTGCCAATAAGATTAATGCTATTGTAATGTGGTGTACTGATCTCTACATAGTGTCTACGTTGCAGAGGCTGAGTGCCAGCTCTCAGATACCTCCTCCTGCCTTCCCCTAGACCATGACCCCACCGTGGCACACCAGGCCATTGTACCAATGACTGTCACTGACCTAATTTCATCTGGCAATCTTCCCGCACTGCCTCCAAATTGACAGTTCCCCAAGCCCTGCACAGTTCACTTCTATTTCCTTATGAACATCCACAAACAGAAATGTCCGGACAGACCCATTGTTTCAGCCTGTTCCTGCCACACATAACCCATCGCTTCCTACCTCGACTCAGTCTTTTCTTCCCGGTCCAGTCCCTGCCCACTTACATCCATGATTCCTCTGACGCTTTACGCTAGTTTTGGAATTTCCAGTTTCCTCTTTACCATTGATGTGCAATCCCTTTTCATGCACATCCCCACAAGGATGATCTCAGGGCTCTTTGCCTCTCCCTGGAGCAAAGGCTTGAACCATCCCCACCCACCACCACTCTCCACCACTTGGCTGACTTTGTCCTCACCCTCAACAAATTCTCTTTTAACTCCTCCCATTTTCTGCAACTTGGAGGGATAGCCATGGATAGGACAATGGACCCCAGTTATGCCTTTCTCTTTGTGGGGCACATGGAACATTCCTTGTTCCAGTCTTATTCTGGCTTCCACCCACAATTCTTTCTCAAATATTTTAATGATATAATTGATACTACTTCCCTTTCTAGGAGAAAGTAAGGAGTGCAGATGCTGGAATCCTGATGAAGTGCTTATGCCCGAATCATCGATTGTCCTGCTCCTCGGATGCTGCCTAGCCTGCTTTGCTTTTCCAGCATTACACTTCCTACTTCCCTCTCTAGTCCAGAATGGCAATATTTACCAATTTACTTCCAATTTCCACCCTGCACTCGCTTTCACCTGGTCTGTCTCTGACTACTTCTTTCCCTTTCCATTTCTGGGGATAGACTGGCCACTAATATCCATTGTAAACCCACCAACTTCCACAGCTATCTGGACTATACATCCTTACAAACACTTCCTGTAAAGACTCATTCTCCCAGTTTCTCCATCTCCATTGCATATGTTCCAATGAGGACAACTTTGACAAGGGAGCCTCCAAAATGTCTTCCTCAACCAAGAATTCCTTAGCATTGTTGTTGACAGGGCCTGAACCGTCTCCTGCACTTCCTCCCTCACTCCTTCTTTTCCCTTCCACAACAGCAATAAGGTTCCCCTTGTCCTTACCTACCACCCCACCAGTATCCACATCCAGAAGATTATCAGCCGCCATTTCTGCCACCTCCAGTGAGATGCCACCAGCAGACACATATTCCCCTCCCCATATCCGCCTTTCGCAGGATACCCTGGTTCACTCTTCCTTCACACCCAACACACCCCCTCATAACACCTTCCCCTGCAACCATCAAAGGTGCAATACCTGCCCATTTACCTCGTCCCTCCTCAGTATTCAAGGGCCCAAACATACTTTCCAGGTGAAGCAGCACTTTACCTACACTTCCCACAATCCAGTCTATTGCATTCACTGCTCACAATGTGGTCTCCTCTACTTTGGGGAAATGAAGCGTAGGCTGGTGACCATTTCACAAAACATCTACATTCTGCCATCAAAGATCCTGAGCTTCCAGTTGTCTGCCACTTTATTATACCACCCTGTTCCCTGGCCAACACCTCTGCCTCAAGCTTGCTGCAGTGCTCCAGCAAAGCTCAGTGCAAGCTGGAAGAGCAACAACTCATTTTCCACTTGGAGACCCTGCAACCCTCCAGACTCAATACAGAGTTGAATAATTTTAGGGCTTGAACTCCCCATGTCCGAATGCTCTAACACACACACCAGGCCTTGTTATCACATAATCTGCTATTACACACTACCTATTGATTGGAGACTAGCAAATGCTATTCCCTTGTTCAAGCAAGAGAATATGGGTATTCCTCGGAATTACAGACCAGTCAGTTTTACGTCTGCTATGGGCAAAGTATTGGAGAGGGGTCTGAGAGACAGGATTTGTAATTATTTGGAAAACCATTGCTTGATTAGAGATAGTCAGCATGGCTATGTGAGGGGCAGGTCGTGCCTCACAAACCTAATTGATTCTTTGAGGGTGTGATAAAACACATTGATGAGGGCAGAGCAGTGGGTGTGGTGCACGTGGATTTTAACAAAGCATTTGATAAGGCTCTCCATGGTATGCTCAGTAAGGAGGCATAGGATACACAGTAAGAAAGTAAGGAGGCATGGGATACACAGAAATTTTGCTGTGTGGACACAGAATTGGCTGACCCACGGAAGACAGAGTGTGGTGGTAGATGGTAAGTATTCAACCTGAAGCTGGGTGACTAATGGTATTCTGCAGGGATCTGTTCTGGGACCTCTGCTTGTTTGTGATTTTCAGAAATGACTTGGATGAGGAAGTGGAAGGGTGGGTTAGTAAGTTTGTAGATGACACAAAGGTTGGTGGAGTTGTGGGTAGTGTTGAGAAGTGTTGAAGGTTGCAATGGGGCATTGACAGAGTGCAGAACTGGGCTGATAAATGGCAGATGGAGTTCAACCTGGACAAGTATGAAATGATTCACTTTGGAAGGTCAAATTTGAATGCAAAATATAAGGTTAAAGGCAGGATTATTGGCAGGTTGGAGAAGCAGAGGGATCTTGGGATCCAAGTCCATAGATCCCTCGTAGTTGCCACCCAGGTTGATAGGGTTGTTAAGAATGCATATGGTGCGTTGGCTTTCATTTGCAGACGGATTGAGTTTAAGAGCAGTGAGATTATGCTGTAGCTCTAGAGAGCCCTGCTTAGACAACACTTGGTATATCATGTTGAGTTCTGGTTGCCTCAATGTAGCAAGGATGTGGAAAGATTAGAGAGGATGCAGAGGAGATTTATCAGGATGCTGCCTGGACTGGCGGGCATGTCTTATAAACTAAGGTTGAGGGAGCTCTGGCTTTTCTCATTGAAGTGAAGAAGGATGAGAGGTGACTTGGTAGAGGTGTATAAGATGTTGAGAGGCATAGATAGAGTGGATAGCCAGAGACTTTTCCCCATGGTGGAAATGTCTATCACAAGGGGGTATAATTTTAAGGTAATGAGAGGAAGGTTTAGAGAAGATGTCAGAGGTAGGTTCTTTACACAGACAGTGTGGTGGATGTGTGCAATGCACTGCCAGCAGTGGTAGTAGAGTCAGATAAAGTAGGGATACTTAAGTGACTCTTGGATAGGCACATAGAGGATAGTACAGTGAAGGGTATACAGGTTAGTCTGACCTTAGAGTGGGATAGAAGGCCAGCACAACATTGAGGGCCGAAGGGCATATTCAGTGCTGTCCTGTTCTATGTTCTATTGTTAGCCATTAACAGTCTTCATTAACAAGTATTCACCTTCCTAGCCAGATCATTATCGACTCCTTTGTCTGTCTAATTCTGTCACTTTGGGCCCTGTCCCTACCTATCATTTACTGAGCACCTCCCCACCCTATCTTTGCATATAATGCAACATTTTCCTAGCTACCATCAGTTCTGAGGATGTGTCACCGGACCCAAAATATTAACTGTGATTTCTCTTCACAGATGATGCCAGACCTGCTGAGCTTTTCCAGCAACTTCTGTTTTTGTTTCTGAGTTACAGTATTCACAGTTCTTTTGGTTTTTACAACGAACCTTTCCTGGTTACAAAGACAGGACCATACGAGAGGCAACTGTCCTCTCCTGCGAGGCAAGGATTTTCTCCTTGTAGGGTATAAGAAGATGAATGTCAGGCATTGTTTCCTTCTGTACCCTAATATGAGCTGTTTTAACCTGAAATAAACAAAGGAAGGAATTGAGTGAGAATGAAAGTGGCTGGCAGAGCTGCTAGTGCTGTTATAGTGGGGGAAAGGTGGAGAGTTGTTCTGAGTGTGCGAGTAGGCAGTGCAGACAGTATGTATAGTCAGTACTCTGGGGTTTGTAGTGGATAAGAGTGAGTGAGGCAAGATACTGCATTCAATCGTGAAACTGGTGGATGGTGAGCCTTGGTAGGGAAATGAATACAGTAGCAACGTTCGAGCAAATGTGAGGTAGTAGAAAGAAGATGGTGGCATTTACACTTGCAGAGAGCAGAAGGTCACCTGCACTGCTGGGCATTCCTGCACAACATGGATATCACATTGACCTGAGTGGCAACTTCAGATCAGGCTCTCAGAGACTGGTGCCATGTCTCCTCTTATAGTGTTGAGGAAAGAGGCCTTCTTCAACCTACCCCATCTACTAGGGCCTCCAGATTCCTAACAGCAAATTGGGGTGCCAAATTGTCAGCTATTTCTGGGGCAACTCTTCCAATACTGCAAATCAGAAGGGCAGTTCCAGGCTGGTAGCAAGTGACTTGGTGTACATGAGTTTTAAATATCGCACCAGCAATGGGAATCTTGAAAGGTCCTGTCAGTGATGCATATTTTCACCATTGACAAACACAAAATAGCACAAGAGAGCACGATAGATGGCTCTTGCATACATAGTAGGGTGAGTGTGTAAAATTGTGTAGGTAAAGTAGCTAGCAGTCATGAAAACCCTCCATGCAACTCCTGAAATTTACACTGAGCTGATTTCTGATAAACTTTCATGCAGTATATCTCAGTCACAATCACGTAATGTTTCAATGTGCGATTGGGATGAAAACTTCTTCTTAATCTTCAAAATGAAGTTGGGAAAATTTGTGTGCAGAATTAGCAAGTAACAACATTTGCAAGGATTTTGGAAAGGGGAAAAAAGATATCTTTGCTAAGACAAAAAGGTCAATGTTTTTTTGTGAGGAAAAAGTAATGATGGTAATGAAGGAATGATTGGGCACTATTAATAACACAGCTGGAAGGGAAGATCAGTGGCCAGCTATTTGGTGGGTCTTTGATCTGGAGAGCAGGTGGTATATCTTTTTGACAAGTTGAGCTTAAAGTAGACATGTAGGCATAAGGAATTGATGTTTCGGACAAAAGCCCTTCATCACCATTCCTGATGAAGGGCTTTTGTCTGAAACGTCGATTTCGCTGCTCGTTGGATGCTGCCTGAACTGCTGTGCTCTTCCAGCACCACTAATCCAGTATTTGATTTTCAGCATCTGCAGTCATTGTTTTTACCATGTAGGCATAAGAACAAGAGAAAGATACAACTCAAGACTAGAACTGAGGGATGGCTTTGAAGAAATTTAGCCTGCTTGACTAGATGTGATAGAGTTATCTAGACAGAAAAATTTGTGACAAGAAATTCATTAATTCTTGAAATCTGCTGTTGAATGTTATGGTGGATGGGCTCAGAAGAAGAGTTTAAAAAGCTGCTCAGCAATGAAGAAAAGAAGCCAGACAACAGTGTTGTACTTCAGGATGACCAGTGGAATTGGAGAACAGGATCTGATAATTGTCAAGTCTTAGTTAAACTAATCGTGTGTCATAAATATTCTAAACTGCATACCTTTACTTGAAATAGTAGTGATGGGAACTTGTGCAAGAGGAATGTCCAGCATAGCAGAGTTTAGAGGAGACAAAGTTATGGTACAGCACTTTGGTAGCTGCAAATGATCATGGTGAAATAAATAAAATTGAATCTTGGAATTTGCATGACTTCTGATCTCGACTCTTATGAAGACCTTATGTCCGAAACATCGATTCTCCTGCTCCTCAGATGCTGCTTGAGCTGTTGTGCTTTTCCAGCACCACACTTTTCAATTCAGATCTGTGAGACCAGGGAAACAGTAACACCTGGGATAACTTTTTATATTTTGGCTTTCTTACAGTAGAGTAGAGGAGCTTTTATTAGTCATTTTTGACCATATATAACTGATACAGTAAAAACGAGACAGCATTCCTCCAGTACCGAGGGTGCTACACTGACAGGCACAAACTACACAATCATACACAGCATAAAGTGTGTAAGATGTGCAAAACACACAAGTTATAGCATAACAGAAGGGTGATGAATAATAGACATTTTTCTATCAGCAATAGGAAAGAACTTCAGATGGGAAAATGTCAGATTGTACTGTGTTAAGGAGCCTGATGGCTTGGACGAAGAAACTGTGGACAATCTGGTCATGCGAGACCATATGCTTCGGTATCTTCTGTCAGATGGCAGGAGGGAGAAGAGTTTGAATGAGGGGTGTGTGTGGTCTTCCACAATGGTCTTAACCTTTTGGATGCAGCATATGGAATAAATGGCTGTAATGGAGGGAAGTTACAAATCAAGTAACTCGGTTTGGTTCCATAGCCATTTAGACTCCAAGTTGTGCACAGGAAGTCAGCTCTACTCCTGTCATTAGTTTTTTGAAACTGAACACCATAAAATAAAGCCAATGTCCTAATTAAAGTAGAATAAATGGTCATTTTTCATTACACGTGTTTTCCTTTTGAAAAGGTGATTACTTGGTAGTTTTGGTCTTTGCATTTGCCTTGTCAGTTAGAAGCACTTTACAACTCTTTCAGCTAAACTTAATGTTCAAAGAATTTTATGTGTGTTTTTGCTGTGACTATCTGCATGTCCATTTAATGTTTCATACCTTATGACAAGTGATGCGGTGTATCTTGGCTAGGACTAGATTAATTAAGTTAATGTTTTTGGTGAATTATCTCTGTAACCTGTTTGGTCTAGTGAAAGCCACTAAAAGCTTTATAAGAACTCTGCAGTTAGGTAATTACATAACTGCTATTTAATGAAACACTTCCCCAACTCTGAGGAAGTTACCTGGCTGTTGGCCAGTGTAGAGTCATCGGGCTGCATTAATGTAATTCCCACTTTGACTAATTCTTAAGTATAAACATCTTCCATTTAAATCTGGTATTTCTTATCCTTTTATACTTTCTGCTTCTGCTTCTAAAGATGCTGCTTCACTGTATCCTCATAACAGTGACATTCATTTTGCCACTACCTGTCCCAAGTTGAAGAACTTCAACTTCAGACAAGTGCTCCTTTCTCTCCCCAATCAAACAAGCTGACCCTATCCATCATATCTATTGTTTGTGTGTCCCAATGCTCATAGTAGCAGCTGCTTTCTCTTTATAATAGACTTAATATCAATCTTATACTGCTTATTTTGTCTCTGATACTTAACTCTCATTAAGTATTACAGACCAGGCTTTCTCACAAGACCATTAGCTTACACTTTAGAATAGAATATTGTGACAATAAAGGATATTCTATTGCACTTGCGGAAGCAGCTGTTTCCATCAGGAGATATATTTTGGACTGAGAGTGCAGTAGTGTGCCATTACAACAATTATCCATTGACCACAATATATGAGATATCACTTTGTTCATCCAGTTATATTATCATTAAGTTACTAACAGCAGCACACTCTGGTTCAAATGTGGATAAGGCTCATTGGTGTCCCACAGTGTCCTCAACTCTTACTTTTGCGGCTAAAAACCTTATAATGTACATAAGTGAACATATTCTGTTATCTCACCTCAGATGATGAGCGAAAGGAAGTGAGATGGAACATCAGTTTGGTCTGGCGTGCTTACACAATGCCATCCTTCTAAGTACATGAACATGAAAGCAACCATAGCAAAAGGACATTGCAACTGCAAAAAGAGGAAGAAGAACACCTCTACAATGTATTTGCCAAAAATGGATACTCCCGCAATTTCATTAACAGATGCCTAAGGGACAGACAATGGAATGAGGACATGCCACAACCCAAAGGACTAGCCACGTTACCATACGTCAAGAACATTTCTGAACTGACAGCCAGACTACTATGACCACTAGGGCTCATAACAGCACACAAACCAACAGCCACTCTCAGACAACAATTCACCAGAACGAAGGACCCGATACCCAGCATGAGCAAAACCAATGTAGTGTACAAAATCTCGTGCAAGGACTGCACAAAACATGAGTTTTGACAAGCAACATGAGTTTGACTGGGACAACACTACTATTATAGGACAAGCCAAACAGAGAACAGCCAGGGAATTCTTAGAGGCATGGCACTCATCCACAGATTCAATCAATAAGCACATTGACCTGGACCCAATATACCGACCACTGCAACAGACAGCTGGAACTGACAACCGGAAGCGGCAGTGACAAACCAGTATAAATGCCGGAGGAAACATCACAGAAGCGCTCCACAGGAGGCTCCCAAGCACTGAGGATGTCACCTAGACAGGGGACGAAACATCTGCAACACAAATTCCCAAGAACATCCTTGTACAATGTCAGTGGGTATGTAATGAATGTGCCCAATAACTTGTTTGTTCAAGCAATCAATGTAATACTTTTTTCTGATTATCTGATTGGAATAGTAAAAAAGTGAAAGGATTCCTTAAAGTCTGAGGCTTATTCCAATGTATAACTGGATTCTCCTTCACATTATACTCCTATCTACTTGAATCTGAAAGAATTCTATTGTATAAAGTTTGAAAATGATTTCTTTTGCACCTTAATATATGTGAATAATCATGAACCTATCAGGTGTCAGAGGAAATTTGCTTTAAGATAATATTTAACCCATAAAGACACGTTGCAGGATGTCTTCTGCACACAAGTATTTCAGTCAGATTATGGTTCATGAATCCTATGCAATTTTCAAACTTGATCTGTGTAAAAGTATAACATTACAATAGTTAAGTTAATGGTCTAGAAATCTAGATGATAAAACTGATGATCCAGAGTCTTGAGTTCAAATCTCCTCATAAGAAACCGGAGGTACTTAAATCTTAAATAGTTAAACAAATCACAGAATTTAATGAACATGTGTCTGACGACACCATAAAATGACTGGTTCACTAAAGAAATCTCTGAACTTCCAGTTGACTGCGAATTTAATAAAACACTGTATTCCATTGCCACAATTTTCTGTCTCAGGCCTGCTGCAGGACACTCTAAGCTTAATATTAGTTGGAGGAACAGCACCTCATCTTCGATTTAAGTATCTTACAGCTTTTAGGACTCAACATTGAGTTTAACAATTTCAGAGAATAAGCAACTCCTTCCTTGTCTGTTACCTATCTGTACAACATCAGACTCTGTCATGAAAGGGATTCCGTATAGTACAGCCATTACATTTTAAATTACTCAGAGTCCCAATATCATCAATCTAGCTTCTCTACTTCCCTAGCCTACTATCAACAATCCCTTTGTCTGCCTATCCTTTTTTCTCTCTCCCCCTGGGCTTCGTCTCCACCCATTTGATCAATGTTACTCAGACAAACTATTGAAATGTTATTAATGAAAACTTCAAACAACTCAATCTTGTCCAAAAACTATTGATACATTGACACATGAAATCAAAGGAAGAACAATGTATTATAACCACTTGAAAATGTCAATCAAGCAAAGTATTATGGTATCATGGTCAAGAACGAGACGTGAATGGAATTAATTTATCAAACTCTCATTCTGAGCAGATATGGTTTTTAGAGCTGAACTTACACATCTTTTGACTAAATCTAAGTCACATTGAATTTTGAAGAGGGTCTTTCACCGTGACACTCATGAATTTTCTCATCAGAACTAACCAAAGTCACTTCACTCTTTTGGAATTCTTTCACCCAAGTTTCACCTCACCTTACCTTGCATCTTTCTTGGGATGACTTACTACTCATCGGATATCCCCTGAAATATCAGCATCGCTTGCACCAGCACCATCTTTAAATGCCTATTGTGCATCTGGACAAGTACAGACATTCTAAAGATGCATTGCTGGTCAAGGAAGGAGTCTGAGAATGTTGGAGAAGGGAAAGATTGTCCTTCAATTCTCTGACAGGGATTTGGAAGTCGTGTTGGACTGAGCTGACCAGAGGAGAGATCTTCTATTCTTGGAGAACTGGCAGAAGACACTGCAACAACAGTCTCTGTCAGTCTGATCTTAGGTCACTTTCACTGTGTGCAGGAATAGCCAGCAATGCAGACAGACCTTCTCTGCTCCACCAGAATAAATGCAACTCTATTCTCTCTGCCACTTCACACTCTTTCTCTGATAGGGTAGTGCCAGAATGCACCCAGCCAGAGATGAATCCACACAATGGGCCCTCACCAATTTCCATTTAGAACACACCGATGGCTGAGCTCCTAACCTTCATCTTGCCTTGCACCCCTCCTATCCTTGGAAGTTCAAACTGAGAAGGATCAACCTGTCTCTGGAAAGATGAACCTTATGGTGTCTAATCTGAACACAAGTGTTTTCCTCAGTTGCCCCACCAAACATCTAGTGCTGAAGAGGTGCCACTGTGGAGCAGGCTTCTTCCACTCCAGTTGCAGAACCAAGGGGTGCATTAAGGTGTAGTGGGAGGGACAGGAAGAACAAAATGTATTGAGAGTACTTTGGTGGCATCGGTGAAAAAGGTTTGTATGTCATCTCAATTTCTGCATAAATGTTTGTGATATTAATTTCCATGTGCTTGTTTGTCTCTCTGTGTTGGTGCTAAATGCACTTTCACACCATCCAGCAGAACATCACGGCCACAGATGGGACTCATTGGGTGGAGGTCAGTGCTGAAAGTCTACTTTTCACCATCTGGAACCAGGGCGAATCAATGTGCATGCATGTCATTGGATCAAAGTGACAAGTTTGTTCCTTCTCATTCAATGCTTGGCTCGCTGTGTGCAAAGGTGTAGTCGTCAAAGAGCTGACCAGCAGTGGTCATGCCAGAAAGGGACAACATACAGAGAGGATCAATGCTGTAGGATGTCTGAGGAGTAGGCAGCTTAAATGTATATGTAATATACATTTGATTGGCCTGTGACCAATGTTTTCTTTGAAACCTTATAATTGTTGTTTATTGCAGTTCCCTCCCTCACAGGTTGAGTCACTTAACATGTCCACTCCAAGGGTATTGACAACCATTATCTTTCCCAGTGCACGCTTTCAATTTGCATCACAATGAATAGTTCCTCTTCTAGTGGTTTCTAGCCTCAGCCTTAATCCACTGGTGAGCCCCCAAATATCCATATCCCCTTCCCAGTGGCCAGTCTCATTAAAATGCTTCACACTTTCCTAACTCCCCACCCAAACCATCTACATGTGCCTATATCTGCAGACCTTTCCCTCTCAACTGTAGCTGATGAGATGACTTGGGCAACATGTGCCCAGGTTCCCTAACTGGTGGCTATATATCTCTCTGACAGCATTAACCCTATCTCTGGACATGTCAATATGAAGCCAATGGACTGACTGTGACCGTCCCTGGTCTGCAGAAGTACTGACCCCTTACCGAGAGCACTCTGATCAGATGTCTGACCCTTGACTGTTAGGAAAGAATAAATTGGAAATATATTGTCATGCATACTTTTATATGAAAAATATAGTGAAAAGTTTTATAAATTGCCCCACCATAGTGCCTGCATCAATGACAGAAGTGATATATAATAAAAAGTAAAATTAAGACAAAGTTCATCACAGTTCAGTTAACAGCTCCTGGGCTCAGGGAAAGCAGATTTTGGAATGATGGAATACCACAAAGATACAGCTGGGATGAGACCACCATGCCGGGCCACTGGATAGTGGGCCAGAAGCGTCCACTGAATAAGACTGCCATGCCAGGCCAAGGCTACCTCTCCTGGGTAAAGTTAAAAATCACACAACACCAGGTTATTGTCCAACAGGTTTAATTGTGTGAGAAAAGAAGCGCACTGCCAAATAATTTTAGTCTGAGTCAAATTCTGAAGCAGGTATTTATCGAAACATTCTTGCAAGAAGGGGTGCCCGACAAGTAGGCACCCTCCTGAATAATATTAGTGCACATTTATACAGTTTTCTATGAGCCTCTCTGTACCTCCCCTTTTACCTCATACATGATAGTTGTATTGCTCTGTGCAATTGCTAATCTAATGGGTTTACCACATCTGTTTGTGGCCTGTTGTTAGCGTGCAACCCCCCTTGATATCGGAGTCTCATTACTTATGCTGACGCAACACTGAGTCTTATCACTTCTGCACACTGAGTCTTTATGACTTCTGAGTACGTGACTTTTGCAGAAGCAACATTTACACACATTTTCCACAACTTCCCCTTTTCTTTTAGGCTAATTATTGTTGTCTTCTGCACATCTCTCATAGGTCACCTCCAAATTTGCCAGCAACATCCCTGAGACCTCATCTATCTTGGAAACTTCTTCAAGATCATTCATCCCCTCATTGTTCAACAGGTAAATTTCCTCTCGCTGACTACCTGTTAGGGGCATTTGTTTAGTCAGGGCTGTTTCAATCAGCCACTGGGTTAGTCCCCGTGCACAAGGTATGATGCAACATCCTATAGCTATCAATACTCCAACAACCACTATCAAGGAGGTGAGTATGAAGACCACTATACCTTTCCATTTCCCAAACCATGAACCCAGCCACCCAGTGAGTGACGTGTCTACCCCTGAATTCTCAGCCAGCTCCTCTGCTAAGGTCTCGAGTGATTGACCCATTGGGTGCTGTGTTATTTGGAATAAAGGTACAACAGCGCCCCCCTAACATCACGCACATGCCCCCTTTCTCAGCTAGGATCATGTCCAAGGCGATTCTGTACTCCCAAGCCATTCTGCTGGTTGCATCGAGCTGCTCTGCTATACCTTTGACTACATCCCTAGTGTAGTTAATGAACCTCTGTTGATGATAGAAAATATAGTTTATCTAGTTCACATTCTTGCTGACCGTTACCCACCAGAAGAGAGCCGACTCAAAGCCTGCTGCAATCTGGTTGTGAGCCTTGAACTCATCCGGCACCCCTATGGAAACTCCTATGGAGTCTAGATATATCCGATCATCGAAAGAAGTAAATAATGATCTTTTACTCCGACTCCCTTTTGTCACAATCCTTTCCTTTTCAAATGCCAAGGTGAATGGGATTGCCAGTTGCACAATTGCACATATGCCTCCCCAATCTGGAGGTAGGGTGGGTCTCAGTATTCTCCCTCCACAGTACCACCACAGAAGTGCTCGGGGAATCTGCAGTGCTGAGTAGTTCTCTGCCTTGTCCGTTCCGGTCACATTTTCAATTTCGATACACAATTTCAGCTTCCCCAACTCTCTGAACTGATTTAGACCTTGTCTGCTAACACATGATGTGTGATTTCCGATCATGGCCAAAACATGGGGGGGATTTTAAAATCTTTCTTCTCCAAGGGAGGGAACATTAGGGATAGGGAAGTACAATTCCCATTATTCCATGCAGTCTTTTCCTGATACAGGGCTATCATACATTACATGCCTTCCTATCTTGATGCCACCTGAGTGGAAAGGGAACTACCTGGGCCACAGGCCTACCAGAGGCACATGCACAGCAATTGTTTTTTGTTCAGACTTTTCACAGTGTACTTTACCCATTCAAGCCAGACATTTGTATCCCCATAGCCAGTTTCTATTTCGATGGTCTGTTTTAAGTCCTTCACCTCTATAATTTTTATCACCTTAGAGTCGTTGGAAGCGACGAAAGGATATTCCTGTGGCATCTGAGTGCTCTTTTCATTTACTTCACTGGCCACTTCCCTTTGCCCATCTGTATGCGGAAACAAGAGCCTGAGAAATCCTTCCCATTTGCTTTCATCTCTAACCCAAACGTTTCATTTAATTGGACCTGATAGGTGTCCCCTCCCAGAATGGCTTCGTGCCATGTGGTTTCCTTTATTGTTAAATGTATTGGGTTACACTTTTTATCGGTACAGTCAGAGCTGGCCAGAAGGGGCCCCGATGTATTGTGACGAGTGGATTAATCCAAGTACCACCCCAAGGCCATCCCCGTAGGACTTCCAATGTATCTCTAAGTAGCTGTACTGCCTCTGATTTTCTACATTTCCACAATCAACTAGGCTGCAGGCATTGGTATCTATTACGTGTGGATTAGCACTCTCGGGGACCGTTACTACCAAGTAAGAGGACCACACCAAGGTTCGACAAAATCCTAAGGCTAGGAGAGCTAAGATCATACACCTAAGTATCTACCTCATTCCAAAAATAGTGCTGAAGTACCAAGAGACTTAATATACAATCTTATAGAAATTATCCAGCACTCATGTCACTGTATAATCAGTCACTCAAAGTCTTTTCAGCCTGAGTTTTAATGATTCTTTCATTGATTCGGCTGTCCAGACTTCTTTCTCAACCGGAGACTCCACTGGCCCCTTAACTCTGGTGTAGTGAGTCCAAATTTTCTCCGCCGTCCTTATCACCATTTCAGTAGTCAAAAGAGCCTGGTACGGCCCTTCCCAATCTGGCTGTAATTTAGTCTCTGTCCATGACTTCACAAGGACCCAATCTCCCGGCTGGATTGGATGAACGGCAAAATCGAGAGGTGGAGTCTGTGTGAGTAAACCCTGTCTCCTGAGAAAAGACAAAGAGGAGGACAGGCCCAGTATATACTTTCTTAAGAACAAGTCCTTAGTCTCGGGGATCTGCAGTCCCCCTGTCATTCCCAAGTATGGCACCCCAAACAATATTTCATAAGGGGATAGACCCAAATCTTTCCTGGAGCCGTTTGCACTCGTAGGAGTGCTATCGGCAAACATCAGGTCCAGGGGAGTCTGGTCTCTAATACCAATTTGACAGCTGTCTTTTAAGAGTTTGGTTCATCCACACGACTATGCCTGAAGACGGAGGGTGCCAGGGGGCATGAAAATCCCAGGAGATTTCCAAGCTTTGTATTATTCCCTGGAGCACCTTAGAGGTGAATTGGTTTCCCTGGTCTGAGTCTATCCCTTCACTATCCCATACCGGGGAACTATCTGCTCAAGAATGATCTTAGACACCCCACTTGCTGTGGTTGCAGCCAGGGGGTATGCTTCCACCCAACCGGATAAATGGTCTACTATAACCAACATGTATTTTAACCTTCCTACCCAGGGCAATTCAGTGTAATCAACCTGTATGCTCTGGAATGGTCTTAGCCTAGGATCTCTCCCCCCTGGGACCTGTTTCCTTTGTACCTTCATGTTTATCTTCTTATATGTTACACAGCCTTCACATATCTGTTTGGCAATCGTGTGTACCCCTTTACATCCATATTTCCTCAGAACCAAATCACAAATTGCCTGCACTTCCCAATGACTCCCCTGATGTAGGACAGCCATGATTTCTCGCATCAGCATCTTAGATAACATTTCATGACCATCGGGTAGCACCCATTTTCCTTCTACCATTTTTGTAGCCCCTAGTTTCTCCAAATCCATCTTTTCCCTAGCACTAAATAGTGGTCTCCCTGCAGGTTCCTGTATTGTCGGGACCAAAGTAAATATCAGGGTGATCTGTGGGTTCAGAGCTGCCTCCTTAGCGGCTTCATCTGCCAACCTATTTCCCCTTGTTTCGGGATCATCTCCCCTCTGATGACCATAAACGTGGACTATGGTTATCTCCTTTGGCAGCAAAAGGGATTCCAATACTTGCTGAACTAATGCCTCATGGTCCAGTTCTTTACCTCTACTGTTTACCAGTCCTCTCTTCTGCCATATTTTCCTGAATGTGTATACTTAGGCATACTTAGAAGGCATACTTAGAATCTGTGTAGACAGTTCCTTCCTTCCTGTCCAGGGCCTTAAGAGCGCATTCTAGCGCAAAGAGTTTGCAAGTCTGTGCCAACCAGTCATTGGGCAGCCTACTAGCCTCAACTACACTCCCCTCCGTTCCATTCACTACCACATATCCGTTGTGTCTTTTGCCTTCAATTACTCTGGAGGACCCATCAACGAACAGTCTGGCCCCTGTGTGGAGAGGGATGCCCCTCAGGTCCATTCTTACTTTAGTCTGATATTCTATGATGTCAAGACAGTCGTGTTCTGGGCCCGAGGGAGTTACGTCCTCCCCCCTCCAGAGAAAAGTAGCTGGATTCAGACAAGCGTCTGTAATTAATGGACGGTCATCCTTCTCTATTAAAATTGCTTCATATTTTAAAATCCTAGAGTCCGTAAGCCACCGCCCTGCCTTCTGGTTCAGTATGGCCCGTACTTGATGCGGGGTGCTTATTATCAATGTCCCGCTGAATGTAAGTTTTTGACTTTCTTCCACCAGTAATGCAGTTGCTGCTACTGCCTGTACACACTCTGGCCACCCTCTAGAAACTGGACCTAATAATTTAGACAAGAATGCTGCCGGCTGTTTCATCCCTCCCCATCGCTGGGTCAGGACCTCTAGGGCTGCTCCCTTAACAACGGTGGCAAACAAGTGAAAGGGCTTATCTAGGGAAGGCAACGTAAGGACGGGGGCATGGATCAAACTTTTCTTCAATCCTTCTACTAATTCTTTTTCTTCCTCTGTCCACTTTAACAACTGTCGTTCTTCTTCCAGCAATTTTAGGTATAATTTCTTTGTCTTTTAGGTGTACGACTCAATCCATAATCTACAATCCTTGGTGACTCCCAGTCACCAAGGCAATTCTAACTCAAACCCCAATCAAACCTAGGGGACTCTAACCCCAATCACACCTAGGGGAACATCCCTCCCAAAGGACTTTCTGGAGGGATGTTTTTCTGGGACTTCTCTATCTGTTTTCCCAGTCATCTTATTTTACTTCACCTGCGGCTCACTGCTTCCCGTGGTGTTCAACCCATCAGTCCCTCAATTCGGCAGGTATCACAACCCCCAGTCACCAAGGTAATACGTAAAAGTCTCTTTTCTTACCTTGGTCCGTGCACGGAGTTGCCAGGCTGCAGCTGTGCCTACTATTCCGTGCCTGCCTTATTTTCCTGCTGTGGTTCGGAATGACTCCCCTAGGATCCTCATCAGTCAACCGAATGGGGCACTCACCGACAACAGACACAGGACCATTCTAAAAGGAATGGGACATGTCTTCCTAGTCATCAACAGTGACCACTCCGCCGGTTAGGACAGTATCCCAGATGAGCCCCCAATTGTGAGAAACAAACTCACTGCCAAATAATTTTATTCTGAGTCAAATTCCGAAGCAGGTATTTATTGAAACATTCTTATAAGAAGGTGTGTTCAACAAGTAGGCACCTTCCTGAATAATGTTAGTGCACATTTATACAATTTCCTATGAGCCTCTCTGTACCTCCCCTTTTACCTCATACATGTTAGTTGTATTTCTCTGTGCAATTACTAATCTAATCAGTTTACCAAATCTGTCTGTGGCCTGTTATTAGCGTGCAACCCCTCTTGATATGAGTCTCATTACTTATGCTTATGCAATACTGAGTCTTATCACTTCTGCACACTGAGTCTTTATGACTTCTAAGTATGTGACTTTTGCAGAAGCAACATTTACACACATTTTCCACAATTGGAAGTACTAGCTTTCGGAGTGCTGCTCCTTCATCAGGTGGTTGTGGAGGATACAATTGTAAGACACAGAATTTATTGCAAAAAGTTTATAGTATGATGTAACTGAAATTATACATTGAAAAATACCTTGATTGTTTGAGTCTTTCATCTGTTCGAATACCATGATTGTTTCACTTCTTTTGACTGGTGGTCGACTGGTAGAAACAGATGTATCGACATGACCGTTGCAATTATCATGCACATTGGGAGTGAGTATGAACAAGATAACCAAATAAGACCCTGTGTTGCGTCAGCAAAAGTAATAAGACCAAGCTATCGGGGGTGGGGGGGGGGGGGGGGGTGGAAATGGGATGGGGTTGCATGCCACAGATAGATGTGGTAAACCGATTAGATTAGCAAAAGAGGGGAGTACCAAGAGACTCAACTGAACTGTATAAATTGTAATGTAACCTCCAGATCCGGTGTGCCTACTTTATGGTCACCCAGCTTGCAAGACCGTTTGAATAAAGACTGCTTCAGAATTTGACTCGGACTGAAATTATTGAACAGTGAGCTTCATTTCTCATACTTTGTACACCCCAGTCCAACACCGGCATCTCCGAATCATGTCTCCTGTATGAGACCTTGTGGCAGACCACTGGAATATCTGGACATTGAAAATAAAAAAGACCTCCACATGGGGACAAGACTGCCATGCTGGGGAAATACCTCCACACTAGACAAGTCCACCACACAGGGGGACTGCCACGCCAGGCCAAGACCACATTGCTGCTTCTTCAGACCTAGAAGGCCTAGCTGCAGACCTGGATCCTCAGCCTAGGCTTTGAGTCTAGGCCAGGAGAGTCAGTCCAGGATCTGTTCCTTGCTCACTGAGAGACCCTGAGCTAGGCTGTAGCCATGTCTGGCTTCTCCTGCCATTGCTGCTGCCAGCAAAAGTAAAAAGTAGACAAAAAAAGAGAAAGAAAATCAATGGGAGTGGATGAAACATGGATTCAACCACAATACTCTGCTGCCATCTTGAAAGAAAAATAAGATTCTTGTGAGGCTAAATTGCCAGGGCTTAACTCTTGTTATACACCTTGTTTAAAGTACAATTCACCTCAAAGTCAGACTCCCACTAAAACAAGCTAAATATACAGGAAAGCTTAACAAGGTTGACTCCTGCTTTCTGGGCAATAAATGCTGACTTAGCCAAGGATGTCCACATCCAATGCATGAAAGAAGACAATGAAGAAAGGATGCACGAACCTGATGCCATTTGATCATGCTCTGGGCTGCAGCTTGGTCAAAGACAGCATTGAGTTTGTTATGGAAGGCTGCCTTTAATTTACTATGCTAATACCCCTTGACTGACAAATGCCTCTATGGTTTCATTGAGGAATACTCCTCTAAGACTTCAAGACATGGTTTTCTGTTTGTTCATGTAGTGTGTTTGCTGCATAAGCTGTTGGCACATGGTGCAGTTGTAAGATTGCTGAGCATACTGCTGTACAGCAAGATGTGTGCTCTATAGACTGAGAAGACTGTTTATCAATTTTTTTTTTATCTCCTGTTTTTTTTCTTTTTTTTCTTTTTTTTAATTCTTCTCTTTTTTTTTCTAGCCCCCACACTACCGCCTAAGTGCGGTAGTGCTTATTTTACCCCAGCACCCATGGTGTATGTGTGTGTAGGTGTGAGACACAGTGAAGGACACAAGGTGCACGAATCTTTATTCGATTTCCACCACCAGGAAGATAGGAAAACACCCGCATGGCTGCCACTCCTGTTTATATATTTTTTTTTTTTCTCCTTTTTTTTTCTTCAAGGACACCCGGGACTTCACCCTATATTTTTTTTTCTTTTTTCTTTTTTTTTTTCTTACTCAAGTGGCCAAGACTGTTTATCAACAAGACAAGCTGCTTGTTTTTTGTGACTGCACTAATTAGCTTGTCAATTAAGGCAAGGTAAGGTGGGACGGAACGCGGTGAACATCCAGGCACTAAATGAGTGAGCACTAAAGAATAAACAAGCATCCCTGAGGAGCAGCCTTCTGTGAGCTTGGTACTTGAGGCTGTGCACAAAGTGGCCCTGCTGCAGTGTTTCAATGCCAGCTGCTGTGTTTCCACAGTGTATTGGAATTTGAATCCAACAAAAATAATCTGGAATTAAGAGTCTAATGATAACTGTGAGAAACAAAGCTCACTCACTTCAATAATTTCAGTCTGAGATAAGATCTGAATCAGTAGTGTCATTTATTTTGCTCTTGCAAGAGGGGTGTGGTGTCTATTGTGTACAAAGGCAGTCACACACACATACTGAATTCACCTAGTACACAATATTTATGTACTTTGTTTCTCTTCTCTCCTCCCATTGCTCCTCCCCTGTTTACATCTCCCACTTCTCTAAGACCGGCGCACATTACTCTTGTTTATCTCTTGCCTTATCCGGCCTTGTCTGTGACAAAATGCTTATTTCTCTCCTCACAAGGCCGTTTGACCACATCCTGCTGTGGTCCATTGTTAGGTATATCCTCCTTTACTGCCATCTGTTTCCCTTATTTGTTATGACCTTATGACCTCATGACTCCTTGACTGTGGTTTGTTCTTGTTTTTGCAGAAGCGGGAAATAGATGCTTATAACTACTGTTTGTACAGGCATATCTAGCTTAACCCCCTCCCCTCACAGCACCTTATCTATTTGTAACATCTACCATTGTTTGCAGGCACGTTTCATTCTAGTACACACATTTTAGCTAATACAAAAACAATTATGTATTTCCTTCACATAGTTTTCATTCTTGTTGACTCAGCTCTTGGCCGAAACAATTATACACTGGTGTGAGTTCATTTACTTTGCATAAGTAATTATGATTGCAGAAGTAACACTACTTTACCTATATCCCACAATAACCATTGCTGATTGTTGGAGGCCCCATCTAGTTCACAAATGCCCTTTAGGGAAAGAAACTACCATCCTCACTTGGTTGGGTCTTCATGTAACTCCAGACCCACAGCAATGTGGTTGATGCTTAACAACTCTCTAGGCAATTAGGGATGGGCAATAACAGTTGCCTAGTCAGAGATGCCCACATCCAATGAATTTTAAAAAAGCCAATGAAGGAAAGGTGCATACACCTGATGCCAACGGATCATGCTCCAGGTTGCAGCTAGGTCATGGTCAGTTTGGAGCTTGCTGAAGCCACCAATTACATGCTCTAACTGTTCTTGTATAGCTTGTCCTAGGTGGGAGTCTGAATATTAATGAGGTGAGTTGTGCTTTAAACAACACATTTAACAAGTGACCCTACCAATTAGCATCTTGCGAACACTTGTGCCAGTTGCAAAAAGCACCAAAGGTGGAGTAAGATAATCTTGATAATGAAATAGTCCTTGTCTGACTTTTCTTTCGATTCTGCCATACATCTCACCATAGCCTACATCACTCAAAGCCATATAATATTCTGCTCTAGCCTTTTGCTTATTTATTTTCCCATTTGGAATAGGACGTGATCTGCTCACCAAAACACTCTGTTGGCAATTAACAGCACTACGTCTAGTTTAAAAAACCCACAGCAGAGACGATGATCGTTGTGACACACAAGCATATGATAAAGAAAGACAAGAGGGAAAAGAATAAAAGGAAAAGAAACTACAATTATGAATAACTGTTAAAAAGTTCTAGAAATGGTCATAAATTTTTATAAAAGAAAATCCAGTAAGTAAATGTCCAGTAAAAGTGTTTGCAGTTGAACGATCTCACAGAAACCCTTTACATAGTACTTTGAATGAAGGTGGGTGCAGTTGAAGGTGTGGTAATACGATTCCTGTAGACTGGGAATTAATTCATTTTTCAGGCAGAATCTCTTCCTGGAAGTCTGGTTTTGATGAGGGGTTAAGACCAGAATCTTGGGACAGGCTTAAGCTAAGCCTGGATATGTTTGCTGTTCTTTGTTCCAATATTAAAAGCAAACTGAGATTTTAAAAAATCAGAAACTTATCATTACAAGATTTCAAAGATCAGATATGGTTTAGTAATGGGACTGTAGCCCTGGGTGGGTTAGTTTCAAACTAACAAGAGATTGTTGATATATCTGATCAAAACTATTTATTGGAGACAACACTAGCACCACATTAGACATGACATGGTTAGAGGACTCTTCCTTTGTTATCACTTCATGCTTGGAGACAGAAAGTCTGTGCTTTTAATGTCTAACTGTGCTTGCAATTAGAAATTAGAGGCATGATTTCCCCAAAGGATGTTTCTGAAAATACCTCGACTTTAACAAGATTGCACATTCAGTGGTTGGTAACAACCATTTAACCTCATTTTGAAAATTAAAAAAAGTTCACTTTTTGAAAACAAATTAGAATCTCTTTTCATGACTTATGGGCAGGAATGGGGATGAGAAAAGAACTGAAACCTTTGTTCTCTTTCCTAGACTGTTCATATCAGTGTTTTGTTTGGAATAAAATGTGTATATATTTTTTCAACGCTGAGCATGTGGTCAATTTTTGGATAAATAACATCAAAGTTTTGTGAATTTAAATAATGAGGGTTATTCATCTCAAACATTGAATTCTATATTAATCACACACATTGAAGAAAAAAATGGAAAATATAGACATTGTTCATTTCATTTTAGTAAAGCCTTTGACAAGGTTCAGCATAGTAGATTAATTTGTAAAGTTAGGTCACATGGGATTTAGAGTGAGCTTGTCAATTGGATACATAATTGGCTAAATGGCAGTAGATGGAGAGTAATAGTGGAGGGTTGCTTTTCAGACTGGAGGCCTGTGATTAGTGGTGATCCACAGGTACTGGTTCTGGATCTTCTTTTGTTTGTCAGTTACACGAATGACTTAGATGAGAATATAGAAGGCATGATTAGTAAGTTTGCACATGACACCAAAACTGGTGATATAGTAAACAGTGAAGACATGTTTTCTAAGCTTACAAAAGGATCTTGATCAATTGGGTAAATGGGCTGAAAAATGGCAGATGGAGTTCAGTCTGGATAAACGCACTGAACAAGGGTATAGCTTATACATTTAATCGTAGGACCTTGGGTAGATTTGTAAAACAGAGGGACATAGGGATGCAGGTTCATAATTCTTTAAAGTTTGCATCGCATATAGACAGGATGTTTAAAAAGACATTTGGCATTGCCTTCATTGCTCATTCCTTTGAGTATTGGAGTTGGGACATTATATCAAGGTTGTATCGGACATTGATGGGCTTCTGATGGAACACTGTGTCCAGTTCTGGTCACCCAATTTAAGGAAGGATATTATCAAGCTGGAGAGGGTTCAGAAGAGATTTACCAGGATGCTGCCATGTATGGAAGGTTTGAGTTATAAAGAATAGCTTGATCGGCTGGGACTTTTGTCACTGGAATGTCGAAGGTTGAGAGGTGTGACCTGAAAGAGTTTATAAAATAATGAGAGGTATAGATAGACATGATGGTGGTTGTCTTATCCCTTGGATGGAGAATTTCAGGAATAGGGGTACATTTTTAAGGTGAGAAGAGAGAGATTTTAAAAAGACATAAGAGATAAATATTTTACACTGAGGGTAGTTTGCATGTGAATGAACTTCCTGAGAAAGTGGTGGGTGTGGGTACAATTACAATGTTTAAAAGGTATTTGGATGGATACATAAATAGGAAAGGTTTGGAGGGATATGGGCCAGGAACAGGCAGACTAGCTTAGTTTGGGATGATGTTCGGTATCGAGTGGTTGGACTGAAAGGTCTGTTTCTATACTGTATAACTCTATAAAAGAGAATAATGCACTTCGATTAGTTGTAAACAAAAGAATGGTTCATGTGAGGATATAGAATCATTCATTGAGCTGATGTATTTTTCTGAAGATGTTTCATCACCTTGCTTGATGACATTATCAGTGCACCTCCGATGAAGCATTGGTGATTTGTCCCCCCTAGTATTTATGTGTCCCTATTTTCTGGTATTTCAGGTTCTGTATCTAAGTGGTTTGTATACGGGGTCCAGTTCAATATGTTTATTGATTGAGTTCTGGTTGGAGTGCCAGGTTTCAAGGAATTGTTTTGCGTGTCTCGGTCTTGCCTGTTCTAGGATGGTGAATTGTCCCAATTGAATACATGCCCTTCATTGTCTTGGGTGTTCAAATGAAGGAGTACTGGTCATGTCTGGTGGGGGTAAGCTGATGTTTGAGCATGCGTATAGTCAGTTTTCTTCCACTGTCCTTTGTCCTCTGTAGTGATTTTCACAATTCTTGCAGGGTATCTTGTAGATTATGTTCATCCTGTTGGATATGGGTGTTGGGTCTTTAACTTTTGTGAAGAGCTGGTGAAAAGTGTTTACTGGTTTGTGGGCCACTATGATTCCTAAGGGTCTGGGTAGTCTGGTAGTCATTTCTGATATGTCCTTGATGTATGGTATGTTCACTATCATGTCTGGTCAAGTAGTGTTTTCTTCTAATGCACCTCAAATCCACAAACTACCCAAGGTTCACAAAGCAGGAGCGAACCCTTAGACCCATTACATTGCTTCCAGGGACGCCTATCTACAACTTAGCCAAGAAACTGCAGAAAAGACTGAAACATTTTGTAGAATACTCCAACCACTCCATTCACTCCTCCCAAGAGTTCCTTAACATCATCAGAAACATCATAGTGGAGGAGTACGAAAAAAGGATTTCATTTGATGTAACAGCACTCCTTACATCTATAAACATCGACCTGGCCAAGAATACTATTGCAGCACTATTCGACAAAGCAGATGCTAGGATACCCAATGACACCAGCAGTATCAACAAGATATGTTAAAATTACTGGACCTATGCCTCACAACTCACTTGACATTCAATGGACAAGTATACCGACAAATCAATGCTACAGCAATGAGGTCTCTGATATCAGGACTGATAGTGTTGTCTCCAATAAATAATGCACCTCAAATCCACAGACTACCCAAGGTTCACAAAGCAGGAGCGACCCCTTAGACCCATTACATTGCTTCCAGGGACGCCTATCTACAACTGAGCCAAGAAACTGCAGAAAAGACTGAAACATTTTGTAGAATACTCTAACCACTTCTGATAGCAGAAGCAGAAATGTACTGCATGGAAAGGACAGCCTCCCCATTATCTGACCCAAACTCTGGATCAGGTATGTAGATGATACCTTTGTCATCATTAAATATACACTGGAAAAAACCCACTACCACATAAATAACTTCCTCATGAGAATAAAGTTGACTAAAGAAGTGGAGAACACCGCTGAGTCCCCTTCCAGGATGTATTATTGGAACACACTCCTACCGGAGAACTCCAGACCAGTGTGTACAGGAAGAACACCCATACAGACCAGATATTGAACTGTAACAGCAATCACCCCAGCACCCACAAATGTAGCTGCATTAGGACACTATTTAATTGGGCAAGGACTATTTAAAGCAGCAACCTAGAACACCAGAAGACAGAACAGGAACATTTATTCAAGGGATTTAAATGGAAAGAGTACCACAAGAACACTATCTTCAGATACTTACGCAACAAACCTAAAGAAGAAAACAGCACATGACCAGACACAATAGTGACCATACCATACTTCAAGGATATACCAGAAATGACTACCTGACTACTCAGACCTCTAGGGATCATAAATTATTAAAATTAATTATTAAAAGGTAAAATCCATTGCTCTAATCTGGAGAAAGGATGGGTACCGGAGGTGTCAGTACATAACCCACTTTCAATGAGCTGTACTTTGCAACCTATTTTATTGAGTATCAAGGTCTGACCGAAGGAGTCCTAAGGTAAAATCATGCACAAAATGTGGTAAGAAAGGGAAAGAAAGATAGGATAATAAGAGGGAGTTGGGGAGGGATTTAGTGCGGAAGGTCTTACAGACAATAGTGAGAGTGGTTGACATTGAGTCTCGATAGGAGATGGATGCAGTAGCTGAGACAGAGTGAGTGTGAAGTATCAGAGAGAAGGTAGTGGCACTTTCGTTGACCATTGACTTACCTCCTACAGAGCTGGCATTCCTCCAGAGGTTGCTCTAACACAGGCTGACATAATCTGGTGTCACGGCCTCTACTTCTTCATATCGAGGATTCTTGATGTCTTGTTTGTTTAGCAAGTTTGATAAGAAGCTACATATTAATGAGGAAAGGCATGACTTAAGGTCATTAATAAGCAATAATCCCACTTAATAAGCAAATCACTGTTTCCTAGTGTGTATCTCAGACATCCAATAGTTGCATAAAAGATGTGACAAGTTGTTCCCACTGTCAAGATAAATGGACTTTGTGAATTATTCTGCGACATCTCTCACCACAGCAATGATGTTCAGACCCAAATAAGATTTCACCTGTAGAAAACAGACATAGGAATAGGCCATTCATCTAATTGAGATGTATCATGATTCAATATGATTATGCCTGATTTTCCACATCAACACCATACTCCTGCTGTGTCCTCATACTCCTTGGTGCTTTTATCTTTTAGGAAGCTATTTCCTTCTCAAATACTTTCGGTGATATGACTTCAATAATCTTATGTGGTAAAGAATTCTATATTTCATCACCCTGCAAGAGGCAGAAGGAAGCTTATTTAAGTCTGAGGAGGCAAGGATCAGACAAAGCTCTAGAGGGTTACAGGGTAGCCAGGAAGGAACTGAAGAATGGTCTTAGGAGAGATAGAAGAAGACATGAAAAAACTTTAGTAGGTAGGATTAAGGAAAACCATAAAGTGTTCTAAATTTATGTGAGGAACAAGAGAATAGCCAGAGTGAGGGTAGGTCCAATCAGGGATAATGGAGGGACCTTGTGCCTGGAGTCGGAGGAAGTAGGGGAGGTCCTTAATGAGTACTTTGCTTCAGTATTCACTACTGAGAGGGACCTTGACAGCATGAAACAGACTGATATTCTAGAATGGGTTAATGTTGGGAAGGAGGATAGAGCAGGGTCAGGAATGGATGTTGCAGGTTCCAGGGTTAAGCAGAAGAGGGAAGTTTATGTGACGATAAAACAAGATGGTTCAGATGAGGCGTGGAGAGTTACAGAGTAGCTAGGAAGGATTTAAAGAGAGAGTTAGAAAGAGCAAGGAGGGGACATGAGCAGTCTTTAGCAGGTAGAATAAAGGAAAACCCTAAATTTTTCTGTCAGTAAAAGGAAGGCTAGGGTACGAATAGGGCCGGTCAAAAACAGAAGTGGGAAGTTTTGTATAGACCCTATGGAGATCAGAGAGGTTCTAAATGAATATTTCTCATCAGTTTTCACTCAGGAAAAGGAGAATATTGTAGAGAAGACTGAGGTATGGGATATTAGACTAGAAAGGATTGAGGTTAGTAAGGAGGAGGTGTTATCAATCTGGAAGGTGTGAAAGTAGATAGGTCCCTGGGGGGATTTATCTGAGGATTCTCTGGGAAACTAGGGAGGAGGTGGCAGAGCCTTTGGCCTTGATATTTGAGTCGTCATTGTATACAGGTTTAGTAGAGGACTGGAGGATTGCAAATATTGTGCCCTTGTTCATGAAGGGCAGTAAAGGTGACCCAGGTTATTATAGATCAGTGAGCCTTACGTCTGTTGTAGGAAAAGTTTTGGAAAGGATTATAAAAGATAGGATTTATAATCATCTAGCAAGCAACAATTTGATTTCAGATAGTCAACTGGTTTCGTCAAAGGCAGGTCATGTCTCACAAACCTCATTGGGTTTGTTGAGAAGGTGACCAAGCATGTAGATGAGGGTAGAGCAGTTGACGTGGTATACATGGACTTCAGTAAAACCTTTGATTAGGTTCTACATGGTAGGCTTTTGGAGAAAATGTGGAGCCATGGGATTGAGGGCGATTTAGCAGTTTGGATTAGAAACTGGCTTTCTGTAAGAAGGCGAGTGGTGATTCATGGAAAATATTCAGGATGGAGTCTGGTTACTAGTGGTGTACCACAAGGATCTGTTTTGGGACCACTGCTGTTTGTCATTTTTATAAATGACTTGGATGCAGGCATAGGTGGATGGGTTAGTAAGTTTGCAGATGAGACTAAAGTCAGTGGAGTGGGGGACAGTGTGGAAGAATGTTGCAGGTTGCAGGGTGACTTGGATAAACTGCAGAATTGGGCTGAGAGGTGGCAAATGGAGTTCAGTGCAGCTAAATGGGAGGTGATTCACTTTGGGAAGAATAACAGGAATGATGAATACTTGGTCATTGGAAAGATTCTTGGTAGTGTGGATGTACAGAGGGATCTTGGTGTCCATGTACATAGATCCCTGAAAATTGCCACCCAGGTTAATAGTGCTGTTAAGAAGGCATAGTGTTAGGTTTTATTGGTAGAGGTATTGGATTCCGGAGCCGTGATGTCATGCTGCAACTGTACAAAATGCGAGTGCGACCTCACTTGGAATATTGTATACAGTTCTGGGCACCCCATTATAGGAAGGATGTGGAAGCATTGGAAAAGGTGCAGAGGAGATTTACCAGGATGTTGCCTGGTCTGGAGGGAATGTTGCATGAGGAAAGGCTGAGGGACTTGGGTCTGTTCTGATTGGAGAGAAGGCGGCTAAAAGGGGATTTAATAGAGGAGATGATCAAAGGATTAGACAGGCTGGACAGTGAGAGTCTTTTTCCTAGGATGATGACGTCAGCTTATGAGGGGTCATTGCTGCAAATTGAGGGGTGATAGATTTAAGAAAGATGTCAGAGGCAGGTTATTCACTCAGAGAGTGGTAAGGGGGTGGAATGCCCTGCCTGTCAATGTAGTTTACTCAGCCTCATTGGGGGCACTTGAACAGTCCTTGGATAAGTACATGGATGATGATGGGATAGTGTAGGGGAATGGGCTTAGATTAGTTCACAGGTCAGCTCAACATATAGGGCTGAAGGGCCTGTTCTGCACTGTATTGTTCTATGTGCTCAAAATTTTGAAAAATGTAAAGATAGATAAATCCCCTCAGCTAGATGGGATATACGCTAGGTTACTATAGGCAGCAAGAGATTACTGCACCTTTGGCAATGATCTTTGCATCCTCACTGTCCACTGGAGTAGTGCCAAATGATTGGAGAGTGGCAAATGGTATTCCCTTGTTCAAGAAGGGGAATAGGGATAATCCTGGGAAGACAGACTAGTCAGTCTTACATCAGTGGTGGGAAGAGGATTCTGAGATCCAGGATTTATGATTACTTGAAAAACCATAGTTTGATTAGAGACAGTCAGCATGGCTATGTAAGAGGCTGGTCATGCCTCACAAACCTGATTGAATTCTTCGAGGATGGGACAAAACACATTGATGAAGGTAGAGTAGTGGATGTAATGTACATGGATTTTAGCAAGGTGTTTGATAAGGTTCCCCATGGTAAGCTCAATCAGAAAATAAGGAGGCATGGGATACAGGGAAACATGTCTTGTCTGGATACAGAATTTGCTGACCCATAGAAGACAGAAGGTGGTAGTAGATGGAAAGTATTCAGCTTGGAGCTTGGAGATCAGTGGTGCTCTGCAGGTATCAATTCTGGGACCTCTGCTCTTTCTGATTTTCAGAAATGTCTTGGATGAGGAAGTGGAAGGGTGGGTTAGTAAGTTTTCCGATGACGCAAAGGTTGGTGGAGTTGTGAATAGTGTGGAGGGCTTTTGTAGGTTGCAAAAGGACATTGACAGGTTGCAGAACTGGCAGATAAGTGGCAGATAGAGTTCAACCTAGAAAAATGTGAAGTGATTCACTTTGGAAAGTTGAATTTGAATGCAGAATACAGGGTAAAAGGCAGGATTCTTGGCAGTGTGGAGGAACAGAGGTATCTTGGGGTCCATGTCCATAGATCCCTCAAAGTTGCCATCCACGTCGATAGAGTTGTTATAAATGAATATCGTGTGGTGGCTTTCATGAACAGGGGGATTGAGTTTGAGTTTAAGAACCACGAGGCTATGCTGCAGCTCTACAGAGCCCTGGTGAGACCACATTTGGAATATTGTGTTGAGTTCTGGTCGCCACACTATGGGAAAGATGTGAAAACTTTAGAGAGGATGCAGAGGAGATTTACCAGAATGCTGCCTGGACTGGAGGGCATGTCTTCTGAAGAAAGGTTGAGGGAGCTAGGGCTTTTCTCATTGGAGCAAAGAAGGATAAGAGGTGACTTAATAGAGTTATACAAGATATTGAGGGGCATAGATAGCCCAAGACTTTTACCCACGGCGGAAATGTCCACCATGACTGGGCATAATTTTAAGGTAATTGTAGGAAGGTTTAGGGGAGATGTCAGAGGTAGATTCTTTACACAGACAGTGGTGGGTGCATGGAATGCACTGCCAACAGAGTTAGATATATTAGGAACATTTAAGCAACTCTTGGATAGGCACATGGAAGATAGTACAATGAAGGGCAATTACATTAGTCTGATTATAGAGTTGGATAGAAGACCGGCACAACATTGAAGGTCGAGGGGCCTGCATTGTTCTATTGAAGAAATTTCTTTCTATTCTGAGTTTTCATCTTCTTATCTGAGGAAGAATGTTCTTGGCATAGAAAGAGTGCGATAAAAGGTTTACTGGACTGATTCTAAGATGGCAGGACTGATGTCCGAAAAAATCAATTAGGACTATATTCACTTGAGTTTACAATAATGAGGGGCAATCTCATAGGAACCTGGAAAGTTCTAACTGGCCGAGACAGAGTAAACACAAGAAGGCTCCCCTTCACTGTTTGAACACACAGCATTGCCCTTTGATGTGAAGGGCACTGCTTGTCACTGGCCACTCGGGTGTTTCTTTTCTTCCTGGTGGTGGAAATTGAATAAAGATTCATGCACCTTGTGTCTTTCACTGTGTCTCACACCTGCACACACACAATATGGATGTGGAGGAAAATAAGCACTACCGCAGTTAGGCGGTAGTGTGGGGGGTAAGGACAAAGAAAAAGAAAACAAAAAAAAAGTGACTGGGAAGTCCAAACCCAAGGGTCACAGTTTAAGGATATGGGGTAGGCCAATTAGGACTGAGATGTGGAAGAAATACTGTCACCTCAAAAGATGAGTCTGTGGAATTCCCTGCCACAGAAAGAGGTTGAGGTCAAAACATTGAATGGTTTCAAGAAGGAGTTGCATATAATTCTTAGGGCGAAAAGGCCTAAGGGTGTGGGCTGAAAGTGCGAACATGGGACTGAGTTGGATGACCAGCCATGACCATATTAAATAGTGGAGCAGGCTCGAAGGATTGAATGGCCTATGCCTGGTCCTATTTTCTATGTTTCTGAGACTATGACCCCTTATGATAGATCAATCAGACAGAGGAAATATCATCCATGAATTCAATCTGTCAAGCCCTGTCAGAATTGTGTATTTCAATTAAATAACCTCTCATTATTTGCCAGTGAACACCGGCCTAGTTGATTCAATCTCTCTTCATACTGCCATTTCTGGAACCAGTCTGGCAAACCTTTGCTTCACTCCCTCTCAGGCAAATATATCCTTTCTTAAAAAAAGGAGATGAAACTGCACATAATACCTCATGTCTCACCAAGGCCCTGAACAACTGCATCTTTACAACTCCTTTGAATTAATATTCAAAGGTACCAGGACCCACATCTTTGGAGTGAAATTTCAGCACTGGAGAGAATGTTCAGCAGTAATTAAATTATAAGATGCTATTAAAAACACAATCACTTTGGAACGAACAAATACCAATGTTTTCTGGCATGTTTAGTGGGCAACTGTTGGGTATATGCTGTTATCTTATTCTTTTCACATCTTTTAAGACATCTTGACACATTAGAGATGTAGCTGAGGAGTGTAGCAAAATGAGCAGTAAATTTCTGATTCCCACGTTTAACCATGCATATTTTCCAAGTTAATATATGTTTGCTCCTTAATAATGGTGAATGCACATAATGTTATTGGTGTTCCTATTTCAAAATTTGGACAAGCATATTCAGATCCTCTTAAAGAGCTATCAATTAAAATCAATCACATTCAAAAACACAGTGGAATTTCCTGCACATTGAATCAGTTGGCAAGCACTTCTATACTTGCATCACGAGAGTAGTAATATCTGGGTTACTCCTGAGGCTGTGAGCTAGTGAGGGTAGGAATAGGAGGCTAGAACAGATGAAGGCATGGCTGAGGAGCTGGTGTATGGGAGAAGGATTCGCATTTTTTGATCATTGGAATCTCTTCTGGGGTAGAAGTGACCTGTACAAGAAGGACAGATTGCACCTGCATTGGAAGGGGACTAGTATAATGGCAGGGACCTTTGCTAAAGCTGCTCAGGAGGATTTAAACTAGTGGGGTGGGACCAGGGAGCCAGTGAGGAAAGAGGTCAATCTGGTAATGGTACAGTTGAGGAAAGAAGCAAGACAAGCAGTCAGGGCAGGTAGGAACAAAGCAGAGAACAAGGTAGGACTGATAAATTAAACTGCATTTATTTCAATCCAAGAGGCATAACAGGGAAAGCAGATGGACTCAGGACATGGTTAGGAACATGGGACTGGGATATCATAGCAATTACAGAAACATGGCTCAGGGATGGGCAGGAATGCAGCTTAATGTTCCAGGATACAAATGCAACAGGAAGGAGAGAAAGGGACGCAAGAGAGGAGGGGGTGTGGTATTTTTGTTAAGGGATAGCATTACAGCTGTACTGAGGGATGATATTCCCGGAAATACCTCCAGGGAGGTTATTTGGGTTGAACTGAGAAATAAGAAAGGGATGATCTCCTTATTGGGATTGTATTATAGACCCCCTAATAGTCAGTGGAAAATTGAGAAACAAATTTGTAATGAGATCTCAATTAAAGAATATGGTTATGGTAGGGGATTTTAACTTTCCAAACATAGACTTGGACTGCCATAGCGTTAGGGGTTTAGATGGAGAGGAATTTGTTAAGTGTGTACAAGACAAATTTCTGATTCAGTTTGAGGTTGTACCTACTAGAGAAGGTGCAAAACTTGACCTACTCTTGGAAAATAAGGCAGGGCAGGTAACTGAGATGTCAGTGGGGGAGCACTTTGGGACTAGCTACCACAATTCTATTAATTTTAAAATAGTGATGGAAAAGAATAGATCAGATCAAAAGTTGAAGTTCTAATTTTGAGGAAGGCTAATTTTGACGGTATTAGGCAAGAACCTTCAAAAGCTGATTGGGTGCAGATGTTCCCAGGTAAAGGGACGGCTGGAAAATGGGAAGCCTTCAGAAATGCGATAACTTGAGTCCAGTGACAGTATATTCCTGTTTGGGTGAAAGGAAAGGCTGGTAAGTATAGGGAATGCTGGATGACTAAAGAAATTGAGGGTTTGGTTAAGAAAAACAAGGAAGCATATGTCAGGTAGAGACAGGATAGATCCAGTGAATCCTTAGAAGAGTATAAAGAAAGTAGGAGTACACTTAAGAGGGAATTCAGTAGGGCAAAAAGGGGACATGAAATAGCTTTGGCAAATAGAGTTAAGGAGAATCCAAACGGTTTTTGCAAATATATTAAGGACAAAAGAGTAACTAGGGAGAAAATAGGGGCCCTCAAAGATCAGCAAGGAGGCCTTTGTGTGGAGCCACAGGAGATGGGGGAGATACTAAATGAGTATTTTGCATCAGTGTTGACAGTGGAAAAGGATATGGAAGATATAGAACGTGGGGAAATAGATGGTGACATCTTGAAAAATGTCCATATTACAGAGGAGGAAATGCTGGATGTCTTGAAATGCATAAAAGTGCATAAATCCCCAGGACCTGATCAGGCGTACCCTAGAACTCTGTGGAAAACTAGGGGAGTGATTACTGGGCCCCTTGCTGAGATATTTGTATCATCAACAGTCAGATGTGAGGTGCCAGAAGACTGGAGGTTGGCTAACATGGTACCACAATTTAAGAAAGATGGTAAGGCTAAGCCAGGGAACTATAAACCAGTGAGTCTGACATCAACAGTGGGCAAATTATTGGAGGGAATCCTGAGGGACACAATGTACATGTATGTGAAAAGGCAAGGACTGATAAGGGATACTCAACATGGCTTTGCGTGTGGGAAATCTTGTCTCAAAAACTTGACTGAAATTTTTGAAGAATTAACAAAGAGGATTGATAAGGGCAGAGCGCTGGATGTGAAGTATATGGACTTTAGTAAGGTGTTTGATAAGGTTCCCCATGGGAGACTGGTTAGCAAGGTTAGATCTCACGGAATACAGAGGAACCTCGATTATCTGAATGAGAAAGGCAGGCACTATTTCGTTCGGATAATTGATTATTTGGTTAATTGATTCGATGCCTTTCCTCTGGGACTCGGAGTTTTCTGAAGTTTTCTTTTTCCTCGCTCTGCCTGCCTTGCCCCCTCTTTCTGTCCCAGGGTTTGTTTCTGAGCAGAGATACACTTGCGTGGCAGCGACCTGCAGCATTGCTGAAACCCCCCAATCAGTTTAATGGGATTGACACAGCGAGCACTTGCTAAGTCTGCTCCCCATTCAGGAGACTAGGCAGCAGCACACTGCATGTGACCCCTCACCCCACCTGTCCGCCCCCCACCCTCGCACCCCCCCGTCTGCCACTTGTCCGCCCCCACCCCCGCATCCCGTCTGCCCCTCATCTGCTCCCTTCCACCCCCACAACCTGTTGAACCCTGCCCTCCTGTTTGCCCCCACCCCCACCCCCCCCGTCTGCCCCCAACCCTGTCCATTGCCACCCCTGCCCCCATCCTCCCCCCCCCCAGCCCCATCCAACACCACCCCTGTCCATGCCCCACTGCCCCCGTTGAGCCCCCCATCTGCCCCATCCCCTCTCCGGGGCAGCTGGACTGGACATCAACAGTAAGATTCCTGGTACCTTTAGGGGGTGTGTCTCAAAATAACACACATGTGCGCGCGCACACACACACACACACACACACACCTTTTTTCTGCAACTTTTTGACAGGTTCCACCTTTGCCTTCTACAGGACAATGTTGGAGAGATTATCTGGGCAAGGGGGCATTTAGGGTATACCCCTATGTAGAACTCCAGGGAGAGTGTGGGGAGAGAAGGGGGGGGGGGGGGGGGGCGGGCAGTCATTTGGAGATGGTGCTTGGACTCCCATCGATGTCCAAGTCTGTTCTCAGCAGCATTTCAGTAAGACGGATTCATTTTTAATCAATGTAAACAAAAGAAGCGATTTCTTTGATGTAATGTTTCTATTAGGACCTTATGATCCTCGTCACATTACAGTATTTTTAATACTTGTGAAACTTCTCATGTAAATATTCTTTGGACTCGAGTGCTTTAATCAATATTAAATCATGAAAAATGCTGGAAAGCAGAGATTGCATTTTACAAAATTAATCAACTTCAAGCTTATTCTATCATTATTTATGAGGTAATTTTATTGTCACAATATTATAATTTTGTAATGTTCTTCAGTCCGGCTTTTGTTTTTAACATTTTGCTTGAAATTAACAAGGAAGTTCCATTTGGAATGAAAACAAATTTAAACTAATTAGATTGATGCAATAAAAATTGCTTTCCATTATTACTTCAACTTTCCTTTAGGTGGCAATAGAAAATGGCATTGGTTCTATGAAATCAATATACAGAAAACAAGATTGAGAATAACCTGTGTAAAGGTTTCTTTATTTCTGTTTGCTATTTTTGTAAATTCATTACCAAATTATGGAATGAGGATGGAATATGACTTTTAATTTTCATGCTTTCTGTGTACGATACCATAAAGTAAATAATCAGATACAATGCTGCTGATGCTTTGACCAGGGCTGCAGTGGAGTGGACAGTAGGACTGCTAAAGGTATGGTTACACTTCTTTGATGTGTCTTAGAGTGCACTTCAGTATCAGAGTTTGGACAAAGTCTGCTGCATCACGCTGGCCTGCTGTACTCTGCATAATTAGAGAAGGCAATGAGGTGATGTAATAGATGCTGAAAAAATAGGGGACAGTAACAGTTGACTGAAGAGGAGGATGTGGACATTGAGAAGGAGGGAGCTTACCTTGTACATGAAGAGTCCAGCTGCAACTTGAACAACAAGCAAGACAGGACCTGTTTGATACCAGGTTCCAGTTATGCATGTTTTTGCATTGGTAAATGCAAATAAGAGCTCATCTTTGGATCTGTCTGACAGCTTGGCTATACATGATGTTTCTCTTACACATAGAAACAGAAAATAAGAGCAGGCACAGACTGTTTAACCCCTCAAGCATGCTCTATCATTCAATATGATCATCGCTGACCATCCAACTCAGTACCCTGTTGCCGCGTTCTCCCCAAACCCTTTGATTCCTTTTAGCCCTTTAGAACTCTATCTAACTCCTTTTTCAAAACATTCAATGTTTTGCTCTTATCTGATTCCTGCGGCATAGAATTCCAAAACCCCATCACTTGCTGGATGAAGGCATTTCTCCTCATCTCAATGTTAAATGGCCTGCACCATATCTTTCGACTGTGACTCCTGGTTCTGGGTTACCTGGTGATAAGAAACATCCTTCCTGCCTTTACCCAGTCTTGTTTTGTAAGAATTTTATGAGTTTCTATGACATTCCACCACCCCCACCGCCCTCCATTATTCTAAATGCCAGTGAATATAGTCCTAATCATCCAGTCTCTGTTCATATTTCAGTCCTGCCATCCCAGGAAACAGTCTGGTAAACCTTTGTTGCACTCTCTCAAAAACTACACACTGTACAAATGTGGTCTAACCAAGGCCTAATACAACTGCAGACAGACATCCTTGCTTTTTTATTTGTATCTTTGTATTACACTAGGAAGCAAAGAGATGGGAGACCAATTAAATGCATATTTTGGTTCTATCTTCACAAAGGAAGACACTTGTAATGTCAAAGATGTTGAGGATCAGAGAGTCTAGTGAGAGGGAGGAACTGAAGGAAATCAATATTAGTAGGCAAATGATGTTGGGAAATTGATGGGTTTAAAGACTGATAAATCCCTATAGCCTGATAATCTACACCTAAGAGTACTTAAAGAGGAGACCCCAGATTAAAGAATGCATAGGTGGTCATCTTTCAGATTCTGCGGACTCTGAAACAATTTCTATGGATTGGATGGCAGTTAATGTAACCCCATTTTTAGCTTGACATTGGTAGTAGGGAAAGTTCTACAGTCCATTATAAAAGAATACTTAACAGTGCCAGGATTGGAAAGAATCAGCGTTGATTTACAAAAGGGGCATTATGCTTGAGAAATCTAGTGGAGTTTTAGGAAGATGTAACTAATAAAGTTGATGTCTACTCATGTTCATAGTAGAGTTCTGAAGACTTTCAATATGGTCCCACATTGTGTGCAAGCATGGTTAGAGAATGGGTTTGTTGACAGATAATAAAGAATAGGAATAAATGGGTCATTTTCCTAAATGATAGACAGTGATTTATCGAGTACCGCAGGAATCAGTGGTTGGACCCCACTATTCTCGGTATATATTAATGATTTTACATGAGGGAACTAAACGGAATATCTTCAATTTTGCAGATGACATGAAAAATGGCATAATATGATAGAATACTTCGTTAAGATGGAGAGTGACACAGTTGATTCCAAAACTAAAATCTTGAATCTAAATAAAGCAAACGATGATGGTATAGGGCATAAGGTAGCTGTGATAAACTGAAGAACATTACTTAAAGGGATGATAGAGGATAGGCATGGGCAAACATTTAAAGATTGCATGGAGGAGCTGCAGCAATTGTTCATTCTTCTCTAGCACAAAAACAAAAAAAGGGGAAAGTTACCCTGCAAATGGCTAACAAGGGAAATTCGGGATAGTAGTAGATCCAAGGAGGGACATACAAACCATCCAAAAAAAGAAGGACCTGAGGATTGGGAACAATTTAGTTTTCAGCAAAGGAGGAGAAAGGGATTGAAAGGGGGAGGAATAGAGAACAGGAGTAAACTTACAGGGCTCAAAATTTCTGTTATATCTGAAGAGAAAAAGAATAGTAAAGACAGGTGTCAGTCCCTTACAGTGAGAAAGAGGGGAAACCTCGCATTATCAAAGCCAGCATATTATTTGCCACCTTCAGCACCTGCTGCACCTGCATGTTTACTTTCAGAGATTGTTGGACAATAACACGCAGGTCTCATTGCACCTTTGCTTTCCCAATCTATCACTATTCAAATAATAGCCTGTATGCCTCTTTTTCCTATCAAACCTCATACTTATGCACATGATACTACTTCTGCCATGCATTTGACTATTCACTCTACTTGTCCAAATCATGCAGATATATCTTTGCATTCTCCTCACAGTTCAGCCTACCAGCCTTTGAATGTTTTTAATTTTTCTATTCTTTGAAAGTCAGAATCTATAGTCCATCCCTAATTTTGCATGAACTGAATGACCTGTGATGCCATTGTAGAGGGCAGTTAAGATCCAGCCAAATTCCTGTAGATCTGGAGTCAAATACGGGCCAGACCAGATAAGGATGGCAGATTTCCCTCCCTAAAGGATATTAGAGTAAAGGACATAAAACCAATAATATTAATAAGATAAGCATATTATTGTGAGTTAAATTCATAACTTGGAGCAGGCAGGCTGAATGTTCACAATCTGGGGAACCTCAAGTGAATGGACAGTGTGCTGTGCAGGTCCCCTAACCTTTATTTTTCAAACTTCACCATTCCCATAGATGGAAAGGAGGTTCATGCATCCTTCACCTTTTAAAAAATATGACAACACAGACAGGGTTCATAGTCTAATATTAGTACGAGATAGAAATGATACAGGCAAGAACAATTAGAGATGGAATCTATGATTGTTTGGATAGAAAGAGACATATTAGAGAGATCAAATATAACTTCACAAAAAAGGCCATGTTATACAAATTTATTTGTATTCTTTGGAAGAAGTTACTAAAGTAGTGATGCAGAAAACCTGAGTAGTGTTGTCTATCCAGACCTCTATAATGCATTGTAAGGTCTTGCAAAAGAGGCTTGTCTATAGTATTGAAGCCTTTGGTATTGATGGTAATGACCAGGTGCATTTAAAGGCAGCGCTGGGACTATTTAGCAATGTCAATGCAGCAAAGTGGGGAAAAAGTTCAAAAAGCAACTGATTAAAATTGGACAATTGATTTTCGTTTCCATCATCTGGGATTTTAATGGAACGTAAAGGCTTTAAAAAAATTGTTGACTTAAATCAGTTGCAGATATCAGCTTGCCAAACAAGTAAACCAACTCAATGTAAACAAAGTGGAATAATCCAAATCATCTGAACTAAAATTAACATTTTATCAAAAGACATTGAAACTAGCCCATCCCGTCAGGTGTGAAGAAACCTGCGTCTACTATTTTGATTTACAACAGGATGATAAGTTTCACATTTTGGAGATTAAAAATTCAAGCGTTACAAAATGTTACTATGCAGGTACCACAAGTAATCTGGCATGGTAGCTCAGTGGTTAGCACTGCTGCCTTACAGCCCAGGGGACCTCAGTTTTGATTCCAGCCTCAGGTGACTGTCAGTGTGGAGTTTGCACATTCTCCCCATGTCTACATGTATTTCCTCCAGGTATTTGGGTTTCCTCCCATAAGCCAAAGATGTGCAGATTGGGTGGATTGGCCTTGCTAAATTGCCTACAGTGTCCAGGGATATGTGGGTTAACCATGGGACATGCAAGGTACAGAGATGGGTGGGCCAGTGTGGAGTGGACCTGATGGGCCAAAAGGCGTGCTTTCACATTGTAGGGATTCTATACTGAATATTAATCAGAATGGCCAATTGGAAATTACTCTTTATCAGAAGAGTGTTTGGACATAATGTGGATGTTTGTGGATGACACCAAGATTGGTGGAATAATAGACAGTCAAGAAGGTTTTCTAAGACGACAAAAGGATCTTGATCAAATGGGTCAATGGGCTGAAAAATGGCAGATGAAGTTCAATCTGGATAAGTGTGAGGTATTGCATTTTGGGTACAACAAACAAGGGTAGGGCTTATATAATTAATGATAGGGCCTTGCGTAGTGTTGTGGAACAGAAGGACCTAGGGGTGCAGGTACATAATTCTTTTAAAAAGGCATTTGGTATATTTGTCTTCATTGCTCAGACCTTGGAGTACAGGAGTTGGAAGTCATGTTCAGGTTGGACAGGACATTGGTGAAGCCTCTTCTGGAATACTGTGCCCAGCTCTGATTGCCCAGCTATAGGAAGGCTAGTATGATGTTGGAGGGGTTTCAGAAAAGATTTACCAGGATGGTTCCAGGTATGGAAGGTTTGAGTTATATAGAACAGCTGGATAGGCTGGGACATTTTTACTGGAATGTAGCAAGTTGAGAGGAGACCAGACAGACGTTTACAAAATAATGAAGGGTACAGATAGAGTTAATGATGGTTGTCTTCTCCTTAAGATCAGGAATTCAAGATTAGGGCACATTTTTAAGGTGAGAGGGCAGAGATTAAAAAAAAACATAAGGGACAAATGTTTCACACAGAGGTTGGTTCGCGTGTGGAATGAACTTCCTGAGCAAGTGGTGGATGCGGATACTCTTAGAACGTTCAAAAGACATTTGAATAAGTGCATAAATAGGAAAGGTTTGGAGGGATATGAGCCAGGAGCAGGCAGGTAGGGCTAGTTTAGTTTGTTCGACATGGACTAGTTGGACTGAAGGGTCCGTTTTTGTGTTGTATGACTCTATGATAGGCTTCAGTTTCACAGGGCATTAATGAATCACATCTGTTTTGGACTTCTTATTAAGTAAAATTGGATGTAGATAGATTAGAAGCAATTCTGAAGTGGCTTTGTAAGTTGTCTTATGAGGATAGGTTGCACAGGTTTGGTTTATTTCCACCAGATTTTAGAAGAGTGTGAAGTGACATGTTTAAAGTGTATAAGACCCTGAATGGTCCTGAGAAGATAGATGTGGAAAGGATGGGCTGAGTCATACCAGAAGTGTTTCTCACTGCAAGGCCTAGCAAGTTTTCCCGCCTGATTAACTATATCATATTGCTCTAGTTTCCTCCTTGCTCCTGCAAGCCTGCTTATTCTGCTTTTTGCAGATTGGAGCACTTGCCACTTCTGGGATATCTAGGGATCTCGGATGCCAGTTCCATATTTAAAAGACCATTGTGCAGCTAGCAGTCTAAAGCTGGCCTGCACAGCTGGCCAGATGCTGGAATCCAAAGCAGACAAACAGAAGGTTGGAAAAACACAGCAAGCTAAGCAGCAACAGGAGGTGGAGAAGTCAATGTTTCAGGTATAACTGTCCTTTAGGATTGGAAGGCACCGAATTGGAAGGTTCACTCTATTCCTCCTTGATTACCATGTTCAGCCTGTAAGACTGTGATATGGCATGGTAAGTAAAAGCTTACCTTCACTTCGAGATTGCTTTAGCATGGTTGCCAAGATGCCAGCCTTTGAAGGCGAAGTGCCATGTTCAATTTGATCTGTTGCTGGCCATCGTCCCACATGCCACCCATGCAATACCTGGCCAGTGTTCTGGTACCGGAACATCTTGACCTTTCAGAGGACTGATGTCTGCTCTAATTGGATAATTAAGTAATTTATCTATACCAGAAAATTAACTGATTTAAAATCATTGAAGATGTTGTTCCTTCTACATAACAATTTGGTAGAAAATCAAAGGAAAAGAAAAATTACTTTGTGATATGAACTCTTGAAACTGTTCAGACATTGAAATAAAGAGTTTTATTTTGATCATGTTCTGATAGTTGACTGAAAAGGACAGGAAGATCTTAAATTTTGTAAGTATAACCACCATCAGTTAGAAAGCCAAATTTATAATATCACTTTTTTTTGCATTGTTCTAAATAGCCGTGTTTGTAACTCAGTAAGCAAGCATACTATGTACTTTAATTGGCAATTGCGAGATTTAAACCTGGATTTCTTTAACCAACATTTCCGAATTTTGTATAGTGATAAACAATCAAACTCACTACCCCTAATACTACCATCGCTAACCCTCAAGCTCTGCAGGAAGTCTTTGAACACAGTTATTAATTATGACAGGATTGCGCTTGACTCTTTTGTGCCACCTCTCCTTACTATTCCCCACACCCCGTTCCGATCCCTGTCCTCCATCACCCCACATCCCTTTCTAATCCCCATTCCCCACAGATGGATAACCTGTTGATACTCACTATCATAGTTCATTATGAATAATTCTGACTTAGTTTGTTTAAATACTCAGAAGAGGAAGGAAGGAAGAGAACATTGGCATGAGAAAGAAATTTTGAAATCTATTAGGGCATCTGTCTTAATATACCAATAAAGTAATGTTATTAACCTATTTGCTGCACTTATTAAAGAAATAACAAATACCGTTTATTTTAGATAGATTGATACTGCAACTAAGAAAACACACAGAGGAATGTCAAACAAATGCATTGTGTTTTCTCAAATTTGCAACACTGATTTCTAAGCTTATGTTACTATTCGTATTTGTTTTTAAGTTTAAACTTTCCTATTCGTTTTTGAGGTTAATCTTTATATTCAGCTACTTATATTCGCTATTCTAACTATGTGATCACACTATTACTTGCTAAACATTAAAATTAAACTTACAGATATGTAGGGAAGTGTTACACACCTTCCCGTTATGTTAAAATACAGACCATATATTTCTGTGATTTTGTGTAGCCTTTCTGAGCAGTATAAAAGTGAAAGCAAATACCCCTTATACAATATATACCTGTGTAAAAGTCGAATATTTTAGACTATGATTTAAAATTAAATTTATGGTGTCGACTATTACATGGATACTACTTTTGAAGGACTGAACTTCATGCCCGTCAAAATTCATACCGTACCACAAGAAGCTCAGTTGAGCTCTAAACCAATAAAGAAAAATACACAATGAATTACAGTAATTACCAGATAAAGAAAATGAAAAATAAAATGCTGGCAAACTGGAATCCCGAACCAGAGTAAGACGACCAGCAGACTGGCATCCCGGAAGGGAACGGGACGGCCGTAAGTCCGGAGTCCCAAAGAGAGCAGGACGGCTGGTGGACTGGAATCCTGAAACGGAACGGGATGACTAACAGAATGGAATCCTAGAGCAGAACGGAACAGTCTCATAAAAAGTGAATACGAATTGTACTAATTAAAGTGCTTGGTCAGAACTTAATACATCCAAAGCCTAACACTGGTATGGATTATGTGAAGAACTAGGGTCAACTTTTGTATGAGATATATGGACAATTCCAGAATTTTTGTACAAAAATAGGTGGTCAACTTTTACAAGATCGACTTTTACTCGAGTAAATACGGTATATTTAACAGCATGCAAGATAGAATAATTAGTTGCAAAACTAATCATTAAATGGCACAAAAACAGAATATAAAGCCCATCAGCGATTATTTCAGAATGTATGATTCTAATTCTATGGAATTAGAATGACACAGACAAAAAGAGTTTAAACAGAAGTTGCTGAGACAAGGCTTTCTATATTTTGGCGCAAAGCCAGCTTGTTATTTTTAACTATTGGTGGTATAAGTATTGTGGCAACACAGGATTTCCTTACAGCTGGTAGTGACTTGCACGGTTAAAAATGTGGTATTACTTGTACATGCAATTGGCATTTGGGCAAGACACTACTTTTCAGACTGTAACAATGTTTGAATTATCAATAGTTATGTACAGGTCAGACATCTGACTTTAGTTAGGCCTAAACATTCAGAGTCAAAGAGATTTACAGCACGGAAACAGAGACCGTTTGGTCCAACCCGTCCATGCCAGCCAATATCCCAATCCAATTTAGTCCCACCTGTCACCACCCTACCCATATCCCTCCAAACCCTTCCTGTTCATATACCCATCCAAATGCCTTTTAAATGTTGCAATTGTACTCGGCTCCACCATTTCTTCTGGCAGCTCATTCCATGCACGTACCGCCCTCTGCATCCCAAAGCTGCTCCTTAGGACTCTTTTATATTTTTCCCAACTTACCCTAAACCTATGCCCTTTAGTGCTGGACTCCCTCACCCCAGGGAAAAGACTTTGTCTATTTATCCTATCCATGCCCCCCTCATGATTTCGTAAACCTCTATAAGGTCACCCCTCAACCTCCAAGGCTCCAGGAAAAACAGCCCTAGCTGGGTCAACCTCTCCTTATAGCTGGCAACATCCTTGTAAATCTTTTCTGAACCCTTTCAAATTTCACCACATCTTTCCAATAGGAAGGAGACCAGAATTGCACGCATTATTCCAACAGTCCTAACTAATGTCTTGTACTCAACTCCTGTACTCAATACTCTGATCAATAAAGGAAAGCATACCAAACACCTTCTTCACTATCCTATCTACCTGCGACTCCACTTTCAAGGAGCTATGAACCTGCACTCCAAGGTCTCTTTGTTCAGCAACACTCTCTAGGACCTTACCATTAAGTGTATAAGTTCTGCTAAGATTTGCTTCCCCAAAATGCAGCACCTTGTATTTATCGAATTAAACTCCACCTGTCACTTCTTAGCCCATTGACCCACCTGATCAAGATCCTGTTGTAATCTGAGGTAACCTTCTTCGCTGTCCACTACTGTCCAATTTCGCTGTCCAATTTTGGTGTCACCTGCAAACTTACTAACTATACCTCTTATGCTTGCATCTAAATCATTTATATAAATGACAAAAAGCAGTGGAACCTGCACCGATCCTTGTGACACTTCGCTGGTCACAGGCCTCCAATCTGAAAAACAACCCTCCACTGTCACCCTCTGTCTTCTACTTTTGAGCCAGTTCTGCATCCAAATGGCTAGTTATCCCTGTATTCATAAGATCTAACCTTGCAAACCAGTCTCCCATGGGGAACCTTGTCGAACACCTTACGAAAGTCCATAAAGATTACAGCTACCACTTCGCCCTCATCAATCCTCTTTGTTACTTCTTCAAAAAACTCAATCAAGTTGTGAGACATGAATTCCCACATACAAAGCCATGTTGACTATCCCTAATCAGTCCTTGCCTTTCCAAATACACGTACGTTGCGTCCCTCAGGATTCCCTCCAACAATTTGCCCACCACTGACGTCAGGCTCACTGGTCTATAATTACCTGGCCTGTTCTTACCACCTTTCTTAAATAGTGACACCACGTTAGCCAACCTCCAGTCTTCTGGCACCTCACCTGTTTCTAGTCAGCTGATAATTTATTCTAAAATCCAACCTATCCAGAAAAATGTGATAATGAACTAAGCAGGTAAATTGAGTGTGTAATGCTAACATGTACTGGAAAATGACATGCATGCTAGAATTACTTACACAGCAACAACAATTTGTATTCAATGTATTGAACCTTCCAAGGCTTTTCACAGGATGTGGACACCTTTGGCAAAGCCAGCATTTATTGCCAAATTGCTCTGGAGACAGTGATGATGCGCTGCCTTCTTGAACTGTGGTTGTCCTTGGACATCCATTGCCTCATTAGGAAGGGAATTGAGGATTTTGATCCAGTGACAGAAAACAAATGGTAATATAGTTTTTCAAATCAGAAAAGTGTGTGGCATGGAGAGAAATTTGTAGGTGCTGGTGATCTCATGTATCTGCTGCTCTGATCCTTCTAGGTGGTAAAGGTTATGAGTCCAGAAGGTGCCATCAAATGAGCATTGGTAAGTTGTTACAGTGCATCTCGTAGATAACATGCACTGTTGTCACTGTGCATTGCTGATGAGGGGGGGTGAATGTTGAATTATTCTCCTGAATAATGTCAAGCTTCTTCGAGGTTGTTGGAGCTGCATTTATTTGGAAAGTATTCCATCAGACTCCTGACTTATGATTTATAGATAGTGGTCAGGCTTTGATTAGACAGATGATAAATTATTCGCTGTAGAATTCCTAGCCTTTCACTCGCTCTTGCAGATGCACTATTTATGTAGTTGGACAATTCAGTTTCTGTTCAATGGTAACCCCACAACATTGATTATTGAGTGAAGGCAATGTTGTTGAAGATCAGGTTACGATGGTCAGGTTCTCGCTGACTGGACATAGTTATTGCCTGGTACTTGTGTGGCACAAATGATACTTGCGACTTATCAGCCAAAACATATCTATTGTCCAGGTCTTGCTGCATTTGAACATGGACCGCATCTGTCTTTCAGGTATTGCAAACCGTGCTGAACCTTGTGCAATCAGTGATGAAGCAGCTGGAAGTGGCTGTGTTCGGACAGTATCCTGAGGAGGTCTGACTGAGTTGTCCTGAGACTGAGATGATTGACCTCCAAAACCATAATAATCTTCCTTTATATTGGTTAAAAATAATGTATGTACCACGTAAGTAGATTTTAAGTCAAATAACTAAATATTAGTCAAACAGATTAATTTTAGGTGATTTTGAAAGTAGAAAATGAGGTAGAAAGATGTAGAGAGATTATTCGAGAGTGAAGGGCCTAAACAGCTGAAAGCATGCACTAATGGTGCAGGATTGAGCTATCTTCCAATGATTTAATGATTCTAACTTGATTGATTAAGTAAGTAAGGAATTAAATATACTCTATTTAACTGGGGTTAGTTGTTGAACAAAGTCTGTCAAGAGGAAAGTCATATTGTCAAGTCAACAGTAAAGGCTTTATATTACTATTTTATGGCTTAAGCTAATGTAACCTTAGTCTAAAACATGAGAGAATGCTTTGCCATAGCTATGTTTTAAAATGGTAATTTACTGTATGTAATGGACCTATGTGCAATAGCTTTTATGGAATTTTGAGCCTATTTTTATTTCCGGTATCAAAAGTTGTTGTGGAGTCACACATCATGCTTGTCATTAAAGGATATTGATAGATTTTAAAGGACATTCAGATGTATCAATTGGGATGATAGTTCTTCTTTAGTAGGTGAAACCGCATTCTCTAAGACTGGTTAGCAAGGTTAAATCTCACAGAATACAGGGAGAACTAGCCATTTGGATACAGAACTGGCTCAAAGGTAGAAGACAGAAGGTGGTGGTGGTGGAAGGTTGCTTTTCAGACTGGAAACCTGTGACCAGTGGAGTGCCACAAGGATCGGTGTGTGGGTCCTCTACTTTTTGTTATTTATATAAATGATTTGGATGTGAGCATAAGAGGTACAGTTAGTAATTTTGCAGATGACAAAAAATTGGAGATGTCGTGGACAGCAAAGAAGGTTACCTCAGATTACAACAGGATCTTGATCAGATGGGTCAATGGGCTAAGAAGTGGAAGGTGGAGTTTAATTCAGATAAATGTGAGGTGCTGCATTTTGGGAAAGCAAATCTTAGCAGGACTTATACACTTGATGGTAAGGTCCTAGGGAGTGTTGCTGAACAAAGAGACCTTGGAGTGCAGGTTCATAGCTCCTTGAAAATGGAGGCGCAGGTAGATAGGATAGTGAAGAAGGCATTTGGTATGCTTTCTTTTATTGGTCAGAGTATTGAGTACAGGAATTGGGAGGTGATGTTGCGGCTGTGCAGGACATTGGTTAGGCCACTGTTGGAATATTGCATGCAATTCTGGTCTCCTTCCTATCGGAAAGATGTCATGAAACTTGAAAGAGTTCAGAAAAGATTTACAAGGATGTTGCTTGGGTTGGAGAAGAGGCTGAACAGGCTGGGGCTGTTTTCCCTGGAGCCTCGGAGGCTGAGGGGTGACCTTATAGAGGTTTATAAAAGAATGAGGGGCATTGATAGAATAAATAGACAATGTCTTTTCCCTGGGGTGGGGAGTCTAGAACTAGAGGGCATAGGTTTAGGGTGAGAGAGGAATGATATAAAAGTGACCTAAGGGGCAACCTTTTCATGCAGAGGGTGGTACGTGTATGGAATGAGCTACCAGAGGAAGTGTTGGAGGCTGGAACAATTGCAACATTTAAAAGACACTTGGATGGGTATATGAATAGGAAGGGTTTGGAGGGATATGGGCCAGGTGCTGGCAGGTGGGGTAGATTGGGTTGGGATAACTGGTCAGCATGGACGGATTGGACCGAAGGGTCTGTTTCCATGCTGTACATCTCTATGACTCTGACATTAATTGTTCATTGTGCCACCTTACCTTGGTAAGTATTTATGAAATTTGTGGTGAATGAATTTGTGAAGCTGTAATAAAAGGGAGGATCTTGCAAAATTTGACATGTGAATTAATTAATCAGGAGGCAGTTAAATGTAATATCACCAATATGAGTATTACTTTTAAAGAAACCAATGAGGTATTGGGCACATATACTTTACATCAATGAACTGTTGATGTACTAAAAAACTAATTTGAATTTATCAGCATGACTTTGATCAGAGCTGGTGGCTAACGAGAGCTAATATGGCCTGGGTTTTAGTGGTTTGATGCACAAGAAGAAAGATAAACGACAGCGAAAGAAGTTCTTTTGGTCAACAGGGCAGAACAAGAGACCTGTGCCTAGTCAACTAGGGTTGCACACTTCCATATCAACATAGATAGGCTGAAAACTTCTTTTTGAACTATGTAAATTCTGTAAAACATATGAAAACATATTTGTACCTCAAGTGTATATTAGGACTGGTATTCTTTTATAATAGAAATGTACTGCCGAAGCTAGAGATCTAAAATAAATGTAGAGAATCCTGGAGAAACTCTGCAAGTCTGGCAGCATTTGTGGAGAGGGAAGCTGACATTTCAAGTCTTTTTCTCTCTTATATTTTTGGATTGATGTCTCAAGTTTAGTCTATAATTGTAATTCACTTAGGGCCTTACAATTAATGGAAATACCAAAATCAATGGCAGAAAAACTAAAATTGAGGATACTCCAGAGTCCAGAATTAGATGATCGAAAATATCCAGCAGGTTTGTGGGTCAAAGAGATTAAAGAAATTATTGAGGGTGTGGCCATTGTTACAACACGAGGAGAACCCTTCAGTTCATTAAACCACACACCTAGAAAAGCTCACCTCTCCTCATAATCTGTTAAAATATGAGTGACAGAAAACTCCCAAATTCCGCTATTTAAAGAAAATAATATCAATTTATTCTTTAACTCTAAAAGTGAATGTTAAACAACTCCACACCCCCCCTTTCTCTTGACAGCTTATTACCTGCCTCCAACTCAATAACAATATGCTGTTCCAATAAGACCCCTGTTAAAATTACATCAACTTTATTTCAAAACGGTTGTTATCTTCGGTTTCTTTCTTCTTCCAGCTGAAGATCTTCCTGGGTCGTCTTCTTCCTTTTTACTGCAAGTATGTTTCATATGAAAAGGTACCTTTGAAACAACAGTGTTCACCCCAAACTGAGCCACCCCAAAATAACATCCTTGTATTTTGTATCTATTATTAAAATAAGAACTGACAAGTTTTCTTGACTGTATCTTGTGCTACAGCCAACACTTATACAGTCAAAAATGTTGTAGTACTGAAGTATGCTATATGGACCATGAAATTTGTTCAATTGTTTTCCTGTTTGATTCTGCCAGTGGTATTTTCTTGCGTTCAGTGATTTCGATCACTCCAATAACCACCTGAACATCCTTCTTTTAATAAGATTTGATCTACAATGATCTATGTCCACTTGTATGATAACTTGGAAGTATAATACAATTCACGGGGGACCTAAACCATGTATTTCTGTTTATCTCTGAAGGTAAACCAATCATACACTTGACATAAGAGGGATAGTATGGATGGTTATTTTGAAATACGGCAGACACACAGAATACTAATTTCGACTGGATTTATCTAATATAATTTGCTAATTGTTTAGTCACAATGGAGAACAATTATTTGAAACATTCACTAAGTACTGGAGAAATTCAGCAGGTCAGCTGAATTCTATAGACAGTGAAAACGCTTATGTTTCAAGTCATATTTCACCTCCTATTTTAAGTCTACTTTTTCATCATTGTTTAAGAAGTCACATAATTGTTGTTGTCTTAATATGACCTTCTCTCGATGCATGGAGTCACTAATTTCAATCATTTTATTATTTGAGCCGACAATCACAAGGTTCACTTTAAGTGCAAGACATTGTATGTTTTCAATATGATACATGACAGCCAGCTCTGGAACAAATACATTAATGCCCAGTTCTCTGAAAGCATCCCTGGTATCTCCATTTTGCAGAAACCCTGTATGGCTCTCTGTTTTAATGAAGATGTAGGACGAATAAATGGGTGACTCTAGTGGCAAAGATGATATTGTTTTATTGTGACTTGTGTCTCTGCAAAGAAATGATTTTACTCACAATTAGTACAATGAGGCATTTCTCTAAACAAAAACAATCACAAAATCATATTTGTTAAGGAGTTGACCAAGACCAAAACTTCTAGAAATTGTATCTTGGTGCAAGGAAAATTTATTAAATCCTGTGTAGTTAACACTGGTGTTGTGTTGACTCTCCTTAAAACAATTAAGATAACTCCAACCAGAATGTTATGAATGAATCTGCTAGGATGTCCCACAATATCAAAGCATTCAAATCAACATAAACACAAGCAATACCAAAGCAAACAGTCCCACTTTATTAGGAATGAAAATACAATAATCTTTAATACTAAACATACTATCCCTAATCGTATTTGACCCTGAAGGTTACAATACATTCCAGAGTCTGTTGTAAATTAATTTTCTGTCGCTCTCTCTGTGGCTCTGTCTCTGGGTTTGCATAGCTGCTTTCTTCCTCTCTCTCTCTTTGAATGGTCAGCTGGTTTCTGCCTCTTGCCATGATGGTCTCCCTTGAAGGCATCAGGCAATTCCAGAAATTCCAAGGGTGGTTCCACGAGACAGGTCTGCAGATTAACCCTGTTTTTAAATACCCTTCAGGTGTTTTTCTGGAACTTTCTATAGTTCTGGAGAATCAGGGAGATAACTTTAGTTTGAAACGTGTGTTACTCCTTTCAATGGCATGCTACTGTTAGTTTCTTTGTGTAGCAGGATGCAGTGCCTTTCTGCCTGGGCTCTCTGTTTAGTTAATAAGTTGTTGGGATATGCCTGTCCAGAATAACTGTTGCCTTTTACATTATACTAATGTTATTAGCACCTGCTGCTGTGTTTGCATTGTGTCCGGTATGTGGGTTTTGTGATTTCAGAGTTTTACGGCCAATGTATCCATCATCTCTTGCTGTTTGGCTAATTTAGCAACCTCTGTGTTTTAGCAGCCACAAGGTTGCGACACTAAGTAAGTCAAAAATCACACAACACCAGGTTATAGTCCAACAGGTTTATTTGAAAGTATAGGTACATAATCCTTTATCTGAAATCCTTGGGGCCAGTTGTTTTTCAGAAGTTTTTGAATTTTGAAATAAATGACATTTCACAGTGAAATTAAAAGAATTACCTAATAGCAGACGCGTGTGTGAATAGTACGAATGCTGAGACACAATTGACGCCTGCCAGTGGTGGGCCATACCACCATGTCACATCTGGGTGATGTGGAGTTGGGACACCTGTTCACACTAGGAGAAAGTGAGGACTGCAGATGCTGGAGATCAGAGCTTAAAAATGTGTTGCTGGAAAAGCGCAGCAGGTCCGGCAGCATCAAAGGAGAAGGAGAATCGACGTTTCGGGCAGAAGCCCTTCTTCAGGAATGAGGAGGGTGTGCCAAGCAGGCTAAGATAAAAGGTAGGGAGGAGGGACTTGGGGGAGGGGCGTTGGGAATGCGATAGGTGGAAGGAGGTTAAGGTGAGGGTGATAGGCCAGAGAAGGGGTGGGGGCGGAGAGGTCAGGAAGAAGATTGCAGGTCAAGAATGCAGTGCTAAGGCTGAAGGCTGAGACTGAGAAAAGGTAGGGGGAGGGGAAATGAGGAAGCTGGAGAAATCCGTATTCATCCCCTGTGGCTGGAGGGTTCCTAGGCGGAAGATGAGTCGCTCTTCCTCCAGGCGTCGTGTTGCCATGGTCTGGCAAACTTGCGCCCACACCTCCCCCCTCACTTCCCTCCAAGGCCCCAACGGATACTTCAATATCCATCAGAAATTCACCTGCACCTCCACACACATCATTTACTGCATCCGCTGCACCCGATGTGGCCTCCTATACATTGGGGAGACAGGCTGCCTACTTGCAGAACGTTTCAGAGAACACCTCTGGGACACCCGGACCAACCAACCCAACTGCCCTGTGGCTGAACACTTTAACTCCCCTCCCACTCCGCCAAGGACATGCAGGTTCTTGGCTTCCTCCATCGCCAGACCATGGCAACATGACGCCTGAAGAGCGACTCATCTTCCGCCTAGGAACCCTCCAGCCACAGGGGATGAATGCGGATTTCTCCAGTTTCCTCATTTCCCCTCCCCCCACCTTTTCTCAGTCCCAGCCCTCAGACATAGCACCACCTTCTTGACCTGCAATCTTCTTCCCGACCTCTCTGCCCCACCCCCTCTCCGGCCTATCACCCTCACCTTAAGCTCCTTCCACCTATTGTATTCCCAACGCCCCTCCCCCAAGTCCCTCCTCCCTACCTTTTATCTTAGCCTGCTTGGCACACCCTCCTCATTCCTGAAGAAGGGCTCATGTCCGAAACGTCGATTCTCCTTCTCCTTTGATGCTGCCTGACCTGCTGCGCTTTTCCAGCAACACATTTTTAAACACCTGTTCACACGGCAAAATGATGCTCCACACTCCACGAAAAAGATTCAGATTTTGTAGCTTTTCAGATTTCGGAATTCCAGATAAAGGATTATGTACCTGTACAAGCTTTCAAAGTGCTGCTCCTTCCTCAGGTAGCTAGTGGGGCAGGATCATAGCATACAGAATTTATAGTAAAAGAAAATCTGTGTCGAATGATCCTTTAACACTATCTACCTGATGAAGGAGCAGCACTCCAAAAGCTTGTACTTCCAAATAGATCTGTAGAACTATAAACAGGTGTTATGTGATTTTTAACTTTGTCCACTCAAGTCCAACACCGGCACATCCACATCACATACACCTGAGAAAGACAGACAAAATATGAGGACAAATTGCTTATTGTTTAAATTTTGTGAGAAGATTTGTAGCTCAGGTGCTCATTGTTGTTGTTCTGTTCGCTGATCTGGGAATTTGTGTTGCAGACGTTTCGTCCCCTGTCTAGGTGACATCCTCAGTGCTTGGGAGCCTCCTGTGAAGCGCTTCTGTGATGTTTCCTCCAGCATTTATAATGGTTTGAATCTGCTGCTTCCGGTTGTCAGTTCCAGCTGTCCGTTGCAGTGGTCGGTATATTGGGTCCAGGTCGATGTGCTTATTGATTGAATCTGTGGATGAGTGCCATGCCTCTAGGAATTCCCTGGCTGTCCTCTGTTTAGCTTGTCCTATAATAGTAGTGTTGTCCCAGTCGAATTCACGTTGCTTGTCATCTGTGTGTGTGGCTACTAAGGATAGCTGTTCGTGTCGTTTCGTGGCTAGTTGGTGTTCATGGTTGCGGATCATTAGCTGTCTTCCTGTTTGTCCTATGTAGTGTTTTGTGCAGTCCTTGCATGGGATTTTGTACACTACATTGGTTTTGCTCATGCTGGGTATCGTGCTTATTGTTTAGTTACAACGGAAAACAATTATTTTAACAACCAAACAATTGTAGAATGTTGTGTGATTGGCAAATCGATTCCCATATTGATAAGTGCAAGCTTTACCTTTGTAATAGATAGAATAAAGGTACTACGTATGCTTTTGAAAATAATAGTTTAAACTGGTCAGAGAAACAAAGGATTTGGAAAGACAAATCACTAAATGTACTGATACAGCTTAAGAATGCCATTTAAAAATGCAGACATACGCAAGGGTTAATTTGTAGAGGGATAGAACTGAAAAGCAGAAATGTTACTTTAAGCTTGTAGTGAATCTTGTTAAACACTTTTTGTAAGGAGTATATTAGATATACAGATAGTCCTCCAATTAATATGGTAGATATATATTTGAAAGTCACTGTGCTAAGCAGTATTGCATAATATGAAACAATGGTTTCTACTGAAAACCATGGTCCCAGAATGTCAGAACTCAAGCATAAAATTGAAAACAAAACTATAAAATAGACTAGAAAACAAATAAAAAGAATACTCACCAATGTTTCTTGCCTCGCATACAAGATTGCCTTTCTGGAAGTGGAAGGATATGGATCTTTGTCTAACTCAAAACGATCTCGAAGTTGAAGGTTGTGGATCATCAGACTGTTCTTCTGCTGCTTCAGAACTGGGGACTGAGTATCCTTAGGGGTATTTTTAAAAAAAACTTCTGCAGCCCTAATTGAGGCCAGCAGCAGTCGAAAAGAGCTGAATGAGCAGGAATGTGCCTAAGGATGCTGTGTTTTGATGTGCATTTATCCCTCTGCAGTGCTGGGAGTCAAATAAAAACTGCATTATCACAACTCAGTCACGTGTCTTTGAACTGATGAGTAGTAAACTGATCCCCTTCACCTTGTGACCTGAACCACCTTCACCTCCTGAGATCTGATCTGTCTCCGTGCAATCCCCCAACAAGATCTGAACCCTCCCCACCAATCTTTTGCGTTTTGATCTGATTCCGCCATCCCAACTACAACCCACCGCCAAAATACTGGGACTTGATCCTCTTCCTCTGCATTTGGACCAGACTATTACCTCAGAGTACCAGACTATTACCTCTGTCTCTGATAGAACTAATATTTCCTCCCATCCTGACCTGCCCCAAACACTGTACCATTTATTTGGCCCCTTGATATCTTGCATCCTGGTACCTTCCCCCATGGTACCCTAACCCCTACCCAGCTGGCACTTTGCTGAGCTGGTGCATTGCTTATCTGGCATAATACCTAGTTGGCATTGTAGAGTTTTAGAGTCATAGAGATGTACAGCATGGAAACAGACCCTTTGGTTCAAGCTGTCCACGCCGACCAGATATCCCAACCCAATCTAGTCCCACCTGCCAGTACCCGGCCCATATCCCTTCAAGCCACCAGGATACATGAACACCAACTAACCACAAAAAGACATGACCCTCTCTCACTAGTATCCTCATATACGGGTGAGGAAGGACACCACTTCGACTGGGACAACACATCCATCCTAGGACAAGCCAAACAAAGACATGCACGAGAATTCCTAGAAATATGGCTTCCAACTGGAACTCTATCACAAACACACCGAATTAGACCCCATCTACCACCCCCTGAGAAAAGGAACAGGAAGTGACTTCACCACAGGAAATGACAAGACCAACCCAAAGAAACCCAAACATATAAATAGAAAGCAGGAATTTTCAGCATTGCTTTGCATGAGGCTCACTGAAGATGTTACCTAGTAAGGTAACGAAACGTCTGGAAATGAACCTTTCAGCTCAACCTTAGATACAAATCTTCTCAAAACTCGTTGACCTATCCTGTTACTGCTATCCAAATGAGTCGTAATTTCACCTTTTATAATTGACTCCAGCATCTTTCCCACCACTGACGTCAGGCTAACCGGTCTATAATTCCCTGTTTTCTCTTTTCTTCCTTTTAGATATTCCTCGCTGAATGAGAAAAACCTGGAGAAAATGAATAAATATTTGGAGAAGAAGAGCAGAAAGATGAGCACCAGATGAGGGACATTACAGAAAAGAAAGCATCTCCACTGTGTAGAAAGTAGTGTTCTAACTGCAAGAAGGCTGAATTAGTTTGCATGTATGTGTTCAACTAGAAATAAGAAAAGCAAACCTACAGAAATGGCTGGTAAAGAGATACCATCTGATGATAATGTTGAATTTCTGTGCATCATACAACAGCTTTGCATTGTCAGGTATAAAGATGATAAATTGTTCTTTGAATGTTAGAATGATGACTGCACAGGAGAACATCAAATGAATATTAAGTGTCAGACATACTCTGGTATTTCATGCAACATCGTGAGCTTTGCAGACCTGTGTAAAGTTGCTCAAGATAGTATGCTAAAAAAAAGCCTTCGAAGGTAAGATTGAGGCGATGTTATGGACTAATACCCCAAAAAGATAAATGATGTTGAGACCTCAAGGCATTAGGAGGAACAAAAATCTGAAATTCCAAACTGCAGCACAATGCACTCATCTCAGCTGAGCCAAATCAAAAGCTTGGACTGGACTCCCGACACATGCCAGAAAAGATGTTTAGCACTCCTCAGGCCACTCAGCTACTGACTGCTGAACAAATCCTAGAAGAGTACAAAAATGTTTTGACAGATTTTGAATGTATTCCTGCTGAACATCATCTCAAAAGAGATGAGAGTGTAAGAGTGCTCCTCACCACCTGTTGAGATTTCCAGCTGCATTTGAGTCCAGCCTGAAAGGCAAAATGGAAGAACCAGTGGCCCCAGTAGCTGCAAATAGTCGTGCATGCAAGATTACTTTCTGAAAAGTGGGATGCTTGAATAAATACATTTGTGCATAGTATTCTATCACAACCTCGACTGTAACTTCCTTTCACTTTAGTTTGCAGCAGCATTCAACAAATTACTTGAAGTGGGTTGAATCTAGAGGCAGATTCTTGTGATGAAGGTGGAAGGGTGTATTTGATTTTGGACATGATTTATTGACTTTTTTGGGCCTGCCTAAACAAACAGATGCAGAGAACAGGAGTCTAAATTTGCAGACAAGACTGACTTTCTGTTTGAGACATCAGCCCGCTGCTGCAAGATGTCCTAACCCACAATCTGGATTGGGTGTGAAGCCTCCACTTGCACTGCTAATTGGGTATGTTCCCATTTATTGGTCATTTAATATCTCATTCACTCAGATTACTTTTCCCACCACCATCAATGCTGAAATTGAGCCCTATGTTAATCAAAATTGTCTCGAAATAAAACCTAAAGATTTCCTTGTTTGCATGACTCAATTTCATTTCTTCAGTTGGGACAGACTTCATTCTGGGTTCTTAAAAGAGGTAGCTCATGAAATCACAGACATTCAATTCCAAAAGTTCCTAGATTCAGGAAATGTTCCTTCTGACTGGGAAATGTCAGACATAACCCTTTAATTCAAGAAAAGAGAGGCAGAAAACAGGAAATTATAGGCAACCCAGCTTGATGCTGAAGAAGGTGTTAGAATCTATCACTAAAAAGATTATAACTGTTCCCTTAGAAAAAAAACTCAAGAAAAAAATCAAGAAGAGTGCATAGTTTCATTAAAGGGAAACTATGTATATGGGCTTTTCCCAGGTTACAAACGATCTGACCTCTCTAAAGTCGATTATTTTTTAAAAATTGAGTTACATTCAATGGTTTGTACTAACAAATGGGCAGACTACTTTGCGTAAAGCTCAAAACAGTGTGCAGTTTCAGCAGTTCATTGACCCGAGGGAGAACAACACCACGCTGTCATTGCCATTTTAAGTCAGATCGCATAAACATTGTTCTGTGCATGTGTTTTGACTTAGATTTTACACATGTTTACCATCGTAATCATGGCTTCAAAGCGTAATTTGGTTAGAGGATCAAAATCTGCATAATACTCAATGATGTCTTAGACTTGCTTGAATCCCATGCTGAAGAACTGACCAATGAGGACCTTATGGAGCTGGAGCAGCAGATGATAGCATTTGAGGAAGAAGGCCAGGACCGAGAAACCCCAGGAACCAAGAAGATTTTGACAAAGGAATTAGCTAAAGCCTTTCGTCATTGAAACAGGGATGGCAAAGTTAGAGGAGCAAGATCATAATAGAGAAAGATTCACCAAAGTTTACTGGATAGTTACCAACGGCCTCAGCTGCTACAAGGCCATTTATAATGAGAAAAAGACAGGCTCTGTTCAAGCCACCTTTGATATTTACTTTACGAAATTGACTTAGGATGTAAACCCCTACTCTCTAGCTGCAGAATCGGACCCTGACTCTCCAGTAGCAGGATCAATCCCTGACTCTCCAGCACCAGACCCAACCTCTCCAGCACCAGGCCCATCATCCAATTTATAAAGTTATCTTAATTATTAATGAAGGCTTCTTCTGGTATGCAAGGCATCAATCGCAATGACAGTAAGTTTAAACCTTTAATCATTATCTTTTCTATGTACAGTTTAAAAAGTGTTCCTTTAACGTTTTTGACACCGATACACACACACATTTTCTCTCTCTCTTTCTCTATTATAAATACTGTACTGTAGTTACATTTATTATTTTTACTATATTATTATATTTAAGATGTTTTAGGTAAAGTATATACTAAGACAAACATTTTACTAATTGATGTTTGATGTGAACCATACGTAACTGTTCCCACTTATATACAAATTCAACTTAGGAACAGACTTAAAAACGGAACTTATTTGTCACCCAGAGGCTTCCTGTAATTAAATTATTGGCGTTCTTTAGAGGACTAATATGTTGGGCTCTTGTGGTGCAATGGTAGTGTTCCTACCCCTGGAAATGGGAGGTCCAGTTTAATAACACAAATGTGTAATAACACTTCTGAATAGGTTGATTAGAAAAATAGGTGATATTAAAAAAAACGTATTGTGTAGGGCTCTTGAAGTGCAGTGGTAATACCCAACCCCTGAGCCTGGAGTTTGTGGTTTATATCCAACTTGCTCCAGAGGTTTATAATAGCATCTCTGAACAGATTGTTTAGACATATCTGTGGCTTTTATAATTGAGATGCAGAGTACAAAAGCGCAAAGTAGCAATGTGGGGCTCTTGAACTGTCCCTACCTCTGAGTCAGGAGGACTTGTGTTCAAGTCCCCCATTTCCTGTGTGGGTAATAACATCTCTGAGCAGGTTGAATTGAAAAGATATCTACTACTGAGAAGGACAAAGGCAGCAGATACACAGAACACCATCACTTGAAAGTTCCCCTGCAAGCCACAGAACGACTTGAGTTGGATACATAGCAATGTTACTTCCAGTCTGTAGCACTGAGGAAGCATCTTAACTACGTGGACCGCATCAGTTCAAGGAGGCCGTTCACCAGCACCCTACTCAAGAACACCTAGGAGAGGACACTAAGTGTTGGCCTTGCCAAAGATGCCCAAAGCCTGAAACTGAATGTTAAAAAAAACAATGTGAGGTCTCTTGTAGTGCAGTGGTAGTGTAGTAGCAGGAGGCCCAGATTCAGGTCCCAGGATAATAGTTTGGCAATGGGAGGTGAGGTCGTGGTTGCGGCGATGCGGATGCCACTGAATGCACCACTTCTGCCCCCTGACCCCCACGGTGTGCGTCACTTCCTTTGGTGACATTACCCACAATATCACAACCACACGCACTCCAGAGACAGTCTCCGCCCTCACTCCCAACCCCAGCTCTACACCAGGTCCTAGCCCCCAGCCATTCTGTGTTTTTACCATCCCCCCAGACCTCCCCCTCACTGAGCATGAACAGTCAACCCTTAGTAAAGGCCTCAGCTTCATCCCCACTATGCTCCCAGATCAATGAATTCAATTCACATCATGACATTGAAGTTTTATTCTGACACCTTCACCTCCATGCTTACTTTTTCCATCAGGACTACCTTTGTCTGCCTCCAACATACTCCATCCACTTGGTCACCCTGTACTGGCCTGTTACCTGCCCTCGATCTCTTCATCTCCAACTTTCGCTGTTAAATTGACCACCTCAACCTGTCCAACCCACTCACCCACTCCAACATCTCACCCTTGCAATGCACAATCCTCTGCTCCGTTCCATACCCCACCATCAAACCAGTGGACAGTGGGGGAGGGGTGCAATGGTAGTTTGGTGTACCAACTTTTACACTGTTGAAACTAGGTGCTGACTCACAGCACCTCCTCCTAATGCCCCGACCACGACCTCACCTCCCATCACCAAACTATCATCTCCCAGATCATCCATAACCTTGACACCTCAGGGGTTCTCCCATCCAACTTCATAGTCCAGGAACCCAACACCACCCGGTTCTACCTCTTCCCCAAGCTTCACAAACCTGACTGCCCCAGTCAACCCATCGTCTCCCCCTGCTCCTGACCCACCGAACTTATCTCCATATACTTTGACACTATCCTGTCCCCCTTGTTCCAGGATCTCCCCGCATACATTCAGGACACCACCCACACCCTCCACCTCCTCCATGACTTTCAGGTCCCTAGCCCCCAATGCCTCATCTACACCATGGTCATCCAGACCCTGTACACGTCCATCTGCCATGATGAAGGCCTCCAAGCCCTCCGTTCCTTCCTCTCCCGCAAACCTAACCAATACTCTTCCATTGACACACTCATTTGATTGGCTGAACTGGTCCTCATCCTCAACAATTTCTCCTTCAAATCCTCCCACTTCCTTCAGACCTGGCCATCTGCATGAGCCTCGGCTATGCCTGCCAATTCATCGGATACATGGACCAGTCCATCTTCCACAGCTATAACAGCACCTGTCCCCACTTTTACCTCTGCTACATTGATGACTGTATTGGCGCCACCTCGTGCTTCTACGAGGAGGTTGAACAGTTCATAACGAACACCTTCCACCCTAACCTCAAGTTCACCTGCATCTTTGATACCTCTTTCCTGTTCCTGGATCTCTCCATCTACATTTCTGACGACCAACTCAACACGGACATCTATTTCAAACCCATTGTCTCCCACCTCCACATCCTGTAAAAATGCTATTGCTTACTCCCAATTCCTCCACCTCTGCCACATCTGCTCCCAGGAGGGCAAATTCCACTCCAGAACATCTCAGATGGCCTCCTACTTGAAGGACTTCAATTTTCCCTCCCACATGTCAGCAATGCCCTTAGTGCATCTCCTCCACTTCCCGCACCTCCACCCTCGAACCTCACCCCTCCAATCACAACACGGACAGAAACCGCACCCCCCCCCCCCCCCACCCCCCACCCCGGCCGTCAGCTTCCACCCCATCAACCTCTGGATACAACACATCATCCTTTGCCATTTCCGCCACCGACAATATGACTCCACCGCCAATGATATATTTCCCTCCCCACCCCTATCAGCATTCTGCAGAGACCATTCCTTCTGCGACTCCCTCATTAGGTCCATACCCCCCACCAATCCACCCTCTACTCTCAGCACTTTCCCTTGCCACCACAAAAGGTGTGAAACCTATGCCCACACCTCCCCCCTTATCGCCATGCAAGGCCCCAAAATATCCTTCCACATCCGGCAGAGATTTTCCTGCACCTCCAAACACATCATCCACTGTGTTCATTGCTCTCGAAGTGGTCTCCTCTACATCAGGGAGACAGGACGCCAACTTGCTGAATGTTTCAGAGAACATCTCTGGGACACACGTACCAAAAAAACCCACTGTTCTGTGACTGAACAATTCAACTCCCCCTCCCATGTCACCAAGGACATGCAAGTCCTGGACTCCTCTACCACCAAATCCTAGCCATCTGACGATTGGACCTCATCTTTCATCTTGGGACTCTCAGACCACATGGAATCAATATCGATTTCACCAGTTTTCTCATATCCCCTCCCCCCACCTTATCCCAGATGCAACCCTCCAACTCAGCACCGCCCTCTTGAAATGACCTACCTGTCCATCTTCCTTCCCACTTATCCGCTCCATCCTCCACTCTGACCTATCACCATCACCCTCCACCTCCATCTACCTATCGCCTTCCCAGCTACCTTCCCCCTCCCATTTATCTTTCAGCCTCCTTGGACCATACTCTCCACATTTCTGGTGAAGAGCTTATGCTCGAAATATTGACTTCTCTGTTTCTCAGATGCTGCCTGACTGACTATGCTTTTCCAATGCCACACGTTTTGACTGTTAATCCAGAGGACCAGATAACATTCTGGCAAAGTTTTGAGGGAGGGGCACTTGACTTGAAACATTAACTCTGATTCCTCTCCACACCTGCAGAGCGTTTCCAGCAATTTCTGTTTTGTTGTTAATGTTCTGGGGACCCGGGTTTGAAGCCTGCTATGGTAAATAGTGAAATTTGAATTCAATAAAAATCTGAAATTAAGACTCTAATGATGGATTATGTCCTATAGGAAAGGGAACTACCATCCTTGCCCAAACTGTCGACTTTCCAGCTACTCCAATGCTGTCTGACTTGCTGTGCCTTTCCAGCTCCACATTTTATTGCTCTACCGCCATTATCTACATGGCCTACATATGACTCCTGACCCACAGCAATGTGATTGGCTCATAATTGCCCTCCGGTAAATAAGGGATGGGCAATAATTGCTGGCCTAATCAGTGCCACCCTGATCCGAGGAATGAATTTAAAAATCTGATGCTAGTTCAGTGATATTACCACTGTCCATCACCTCTCATGATTTATTAATTAGAAATAATAGTCACATCTGTATTTCCAGGTAGTCTGTTGTGTGGCTCCTGAAAAGCAAAACACTGCCATATAAGTATCAAAGGATTACAAGGCTGTCCTCAACCTTTTCTGCCAGTTTATCGAGACCCTGCTTGTCTGCAAATATTTCTTACCTGTTACTCTGTTCTGCTGTAAATTATTTTTAATCAACCTGTTATGTGGCAGAACTCAAGGATGGGAAGATTTGAACTCAGACCCCCTGGCCATGAGGTAAGGACACTACCACTGCGTCACAAGATTATCGGTTTCATTTGACTTTCTACCTCCATCTGATGCACAGAGGTTGAAAATCACCTGCCTGTGACTCCAGGTACTCGACACTTGAGTTTGCACTGGAATAAAGTTAGCGTCCGACATGCGCTGCTTTTCATCTGCCTTTGTGCAGCTGTTTTGTCCCTAATTCTGCTTATTCCAAACTTTGTTGTCATGATCTCTTCTAATTTTGTCAAGGCGTGATTCTGTTTTGATTCATTTGTTAAGATTGAAAGAAAACTATGTTGCTTTGTTTCTGTAATCCGGTGTCTCTCCTCCCAGCCCCCACTTCATTTCCACCACCTCCTCCCCCTTCTCCTCCCAGCTCCTTCCCTCCTGCTCTGCCGTTATTCTGGAACTTCTAAAAATGCCGTTGAGTGAATTTCGTCGCGAAGGCAGAAACCGCCGCTTGTGAGCTACGGTTGGAAATGCACCCTCAACAAAATCTGGAAGATCAAAGAGAAGCAAGGGGCGGAAGAGCGCCATTGCTGCTCGGCGCCTGGGAAGGTATTTAACGCTGGGGAGCCGGGAATCCAAAGCTTGAGAGCAAGGCAAAGAATCCACAAAGCGCTGTACCATGGCTTTGTCCTGCAGAAGCTGGCTGTCCAACGAGGGCGGAAAACATCTGTTTTTGGTAGGGTTGGTGAATACAAAAAATGCTCTTTACTTTGAGAATTACAAAACATTTCAAAACACTTTTTTCCAGACTTTCTGAAGTAGGCGAGTCAGCAATCTCCAGTGTTGAAATAACACAGATTGACTTATTTAAAACAACTTTTATCAACTTTTTTCTTTCTTCTCTCTCTCCCTTTCTTTCAGCTTTTCTGGTTGTCGGTGAACGTGTTGCTGTTTTGGAAGACCTTTAGACTTTATTACTACGGTACACAGTATTATTATTTGCATCGGATGCTTGGGGTAAGTAGAACAAAAGATTCGTTTCTATCCATTCATGGAGAAGTCTGCGGTCGGCTTCGGTGGGGGTAGTGAGACTGACAGATGAACATTTGCCAGTGAGGAGCAGCTTGTCTGTTGAACAAGCTGTTTCTGAACAATAGAAAATCTATATCATGATCTCTCTCACCAAACACTGAAAATATTTTAAACGGTGAAGTTGCTATTCTTCTGTAGTTACGGCATTAATTGTAAATTCAATTAATTCTCGTTGGTACAGGAAGTGACCGAGAATAAAAAAGGACAGTGGCCTTAGTTTGTGAATCCTTTTATATTGGAAGCATTAGTAAATAGCTAGTCAAGAAAGATTAAAAGTCAACGGCTGAAACTCTCTTGGGGTTACAACGGAAACAGGCAGGGAATGCCTTAAATGAGGACATTTGGAATAAATTTGAAAATAATTGCCAGTACAATGAACATTATGAAAGAATACGTACAATAGTATGGTTTAAATCACCAACCTCTAACCGGTTACGTGCAGCGCGTGTATAGAGTCCCTGGGAAATAAACCAGGAAGACGTTCTGGAACGTGAAAACGTTTGTACCACTGAGTAGCAATATTTTATCCAACTCGAATTTCATTCATGTTGGTGCAACCAACTGTGGTCCAAGAGAGGTGCAGGGTTTTCCAAGTGGAATGTAATCTGTTTTCTTCAAACCTGTTCAGCTTGGCTGGGCTAACTTGACGAATATTACCCCTTACATAAAAATTATGTTTTATTTCTATTTAAACTTCAATTCAGAAAGACGTTCACTTTCAAAAGCATCCCTTTATTTTGTGTATATGTGATACGAAACAGATCATTAAGTTTTGCAGTTCATTGTTATAATCAAGATTGAGATTTCAAAGCAGTTACACTTTGGGTGTTACTGGAGGTGCAACACTAAGCAAAAAAATCAAAAGAACTGAAGATGCTGGAAATCAGAAAACAGGCATTGCTCGAAAACTTAGCTGGTCTGGCAGCATCTGTGGAGAGAAAAAAGTTTAACGTTTCGACTTCAATGACCCTTCTTCAGAACTCTAGTTGTGGATCTTTTTTCTATCCCCATTAGTATTAAGATAAGATGTTGCCTATATAGCATAAAAAAAGTTTGTTTCCAGACCTAACATCAATAAGATCTTGAACAGCAATCTCCTGTAATGAAGGCTTTTCTGATCTCTGGTTTCCTCTGACACATCCTCCAAGATACTAACCAACTGGCAATTAATTTCTTACTGATATGTTTGGGAAAATGATGACTAGTTATAAAACTGGAAAAAAAAATCCTATTGAATTAAACCAGCTTGGAAAACACATTTTAATGGAGAAAGTGTTTCCTGAAGAAGGGCTCATGCCCGAAACGTCGATTCTCCTGCTCCTTGGATGCTTTTCCAGCCACCACATTTTAATCCATGTCAAATAAATTGGTGATGTGGAGATGCTTGTGTTGGATTGGGGTGGACAAAGTCTGAAGTCACATGACACCAGGTCACAGTCCCAACAGATTTATTTAAAATCACAAGCTTTTGAGCACTGCTGCTTTGTCAGGTGAATTGTGAAGTGCATAAATTTAAATTGTGACAAAAAATAAAATCATTTTTGAGGAAAACTTTATTTCAAAATATCCAATGATAAAATCATATAAAATGTCAAACCAGGCATTGATTTTTCTATTAAGAATAATCTTTTATGCTGAATACTAACTCCTTTTTGGAGACTCTCCTGCTTTTGGTCTCCTTGTTTAAAAGTTAGTTGTGCTGATTTTAGTGTTAATATTTTTGATTTATTTAACACTGCTTCAGAAATAAAAGTGAACTAATCCAGACTATTTTGGTTATTTATCAAAAAGGATTTGGAAGAATCCAGAACAAGGTGTCATAACATTAAAATTTACATCAGGCAACATAGAAATGGATTAAGGAATTTTTTTTTCAGATGGGGGATGGCGGGAAGTGTTATCTGTAGTTCTCCCTTAGAAGAAACCTGTCAGACTGACTTAACTGCTGGCATAGTTTGGTACTGCTGTTTTGGGGGTTCACACACCTGTACCTTATTATTTTCATTGTTAAAGCTGCTGTATAAGTACATGTTATTGTTACTCAGATTCCCATCATGTGAGCAAATAAAAATGTATGGGACACAGGCAAGTAAATAGGTTGAGTTACAGATGAACAATAATCTAATTAAATAAGGCAAATTTATTTTTCAAGCATAGGAGACTACTATGTTGGTCAACCCTATTCCACTGTTTGTTTAGATCATGTTTTATCTGACTCCCAACTTGTGTTCCCAAAATATATTTGAGCTAGCCTGCCTTAAATGTCCTTTTTCAGTTTCTGCTTGATATTATTTCACATTCTGCAGAAATGCTTTTGGAAACAACAGAATGTTCTCATTTTGTTTCACTGGTATGTCAATGGTATTCTGATTGAATTTTAGTTGAAGAAAATTGCCTGCAAACTTAGGCTGTTCCTAAACCATGATATTAGTGCTACGGTTGCCCACCAGTCATAAAACAGCACTTGTTCCTCTCCAGTTTCCTGCATGGCTTGTGTTTTGTATCATGCCTGGGAGGAGAGATAGCATGGGATATGTGCACTGGGAGCACAGAGACTGGATTGATTGTGACACCACTTGGAGTCTAACATTCAATTAAGATAATCTGCTACTTCAGACTTCTTTTGAATCAACCTGTTCAGAGATGATGTTACACACCTCTGAAGCAGGTGCAACATAAACCTGGGCCTCCTGGTTCAGAGGTAGGGAGTCTACTACTGCTCACAAGAGCCCTTCAATTTGTCTTATTAATGCCTTCTCTTAAATACTCTTAGCTGAGCATATGTTTGGTTACTTGAGTCCCTGAGACCTGCACTATTTAAAGCTGTTTGCTTGAAACTTTCAAGTCAGATGCTTCTGACTTTTCTCGACTTCAGTTAGAAGACCTGTTAGCACAAAGCTCTATTTCTCATTAAACCTGTAGCTGTGGTCCTTCTCAAGCCGACCCAACAGTTCTTTCTTTCTTTCTTTCTTTCTTTCTTTCTTTCTTTCTTTCTTTCTTTCTTTCTTTCTTTCTTTCTTTCTTTCTTTCTTTCTTTCTTTCTTTCTTTCTTTCTTTCTTTCTTTCTTTCTTTCTTTCTTTCTTTCTTTCTTTCTTTCTTTCTTTCTTTCTTTCTTTCTTTCTTTCTTTCTTTCTTTCTTTCTTTCTTTCTTTCTTTTTTTCTTTTTTTCTTTTTTTCTTTTTTTCTTTCTTTCTTTCTTTCTTTCTTTCTTTCTTTCTTTTTTTCTTTTTTTCTTTTTTTCTTTTTTTCTTTCTTTCTTTCTTTCTTTCTTTTTTTCTTTTTTTCTTTTTTTCTTTTTTTTTTTCTCCTTTTTTCTCTCTGTTCAACCTGCAAGCATTTGTTCCACTTTTACTGTTAAAGCAGGTTTGCATATTGGGACTGTAATATATATTTGGAACAGTGTAATTAAGTCTAGTTTGGATAGACTGAATTCTGTAGGGATTCTTTAATATATTCTTTGTTTCATTGTGTAATTTTGTGAATAAGTTTTTCTGTTTTAAAACCTGGTAGTCAACCAAGCTAATTTACTCTGGGTTAATTTTGCTGTACACTTACTGAAACAAATTGCAAAGTTATGGTCTGGGCTGCCTGTTTTAAGAATTGACGTTTCGGGCATAAGGCCTTCTTCAGGAATCCTCCCTGAAGAAGGGCTTATGCCCGAAATGTCGATTCTCCTGCTCCTTGATGCTGCCTGACCTGCTGCGCTTTTCCAGCAACACATTTTTCAGCTCTGATCTCCAGCATCTGCAGTCCTCACTTTCTCTTGTTTGTTTGTGAGTGAGTGAGTGGTCTGGCCTAGTCCATAACACCTCCTACTCTGCCTCCTACTCATGGTGTGTACCAAACTGTAAACTATCTCCTGCCTGATTGGGCCAAAGGGCCTATTTCCACACTTTAGGGGAATCTAATCACATGCATGACACTGGTGCAGCTAGCTCAGAGCTGGCTCTGATTGAACAGAACCCTTAGTGCTCCTATTTTGTACTTGTTGGCCAGGACTCCCTGATTTGAGGCTTGTTAATCTGGTCCAATCAGGGAACTCATGCTCTGAGATCCAACTGGCTGACCTTGTTCCAATCACTGCACCCTCCACCGCCAACATTTAGTAATAGCAGTGAGTGCACCTTGTAGATGGTACTGCATTAGTTCACCTCAGTAGCACCTTGCAAGTCCATGACAACTACTACCTAGAAGAACAAGGGCAGAAAATATTTGGTTACATCCCCTGTAAATTACCCTCCAATCCACCCACCATCCTGACTTTGAAGGAATGGTGATGTGTTTCCATGTCACTGTTTCTCCAAAATCCAGGAACTCCCTCCCCACCTCCTGAATTTCTGGCCTCAGCGTGGTCCCTTGGCTCAGTGTCTCAGCAGCCTGCAGCAGTCTTCGGCCTGGAGTGGGAAGTCTTTTGGCGACCCATGGCAATGTCTCCACCAGGTGTCTGAAATGGCCAGTGGTGAGAGTGGAGTCCAACGCATACTGACCAGAGGCTGTAAGTGGATCCTGCCCAGGCATGTTCCAGAGGGAGTATGAGGAGATTGAAGGTAGAGCTTCAGTGACAGCAGCAACAAGGGATTGCGTCATGATGTAACTCAGGAAGAGCAAGCGATGAGGAGTCTCCCCTGGTATCTGCGATGGTGTTGAGAACAGGCAGCTGAGCTCTCCTGGAGAGCGAACTGAGTGGAGGAGGGCTCCATCATGGCTAAGGACTTAAAGGCTGCTGGAGCTTTAACTTTATTCCTTTATTTTTCTAGTTTAGGTGAAGATTAATGTTAATGATTACCTTTTTGTTATTTTTCTACTTATTCTATGAAGATCTGTAATGCTTAACTTTGTTTCACTCTTTTTACTTCTTTATACCTAACTTTCACGTACCTCGGTACCTTTTGTACCTAAGATAGCGCTGTGTGTGGCGACATTAGACACATTTCGCTGTACTGCTGTACTTGAGTACACATGACAATAAAATCTTATCAAATAAATCAACTGTGCTGTGGATGTGCATACACCAAATGGATTGCAGCAATTAAAGAAGGCAACTTACCACTATCTTCTCAAGGGCAACTGTGATTGACAGTAAATGTTGGTCCAGCCAGCAATACCCATCTCATTTACAGCCTAAGGTGTTCACAACTGAACTTTTCAAACTGAATTTTGTGGCCATTTTCTAATATTTTATATTCCAGGAATACTATGGCTTGGAAGAACACAGGAAGTCAGCTGCTGATCATCTTGGAGCAGGTGCTTCCATTTAGCCCACTTTCACATCCGTCTTATTATGTCAGCACTGCCTCTGAGCATTTTCATTTAGTGCCAATCTGCTGTCTCTTTCTAGTAACCCTAGTTTGTGAAGACTGGCTGTGGTATCATTACTGATATTGAAATATCTGTAAAAATTAATATTAAACTATATTTAACAGCAAATAGGATTACTGTTAAACTTCAAAAGTAATGATTGGAACCAAATAGAAACACCTCCATATTTGAAGGAGTTCTGTGCATCCAATTTTCATTTGTAGATTTCCACTTAAAAGAGAAAGGGGAACAGTTAGTTGATACATTTCTTTAATTGAAATTTGTTGAAAAACAATGTCAAAGTAGGCAGCTCTGTTAAAATGCCTATTCGAGACTGCTCAGGGAGTCCTGATGGACTCTACCTGTAGCTTCACTTGGTTCGTCCTGGAGATTGTACTGTGTGGTAGCCTGGAATATAAAACTGTTACAGGCAGTTTAGTTTAAATTATTCCCTTATTTACCAATGGCATCAATATTTGACTATAACATAGATCCTACAAGCCAGGCTTGAGCTAAGGTTCTAAAACCATTAGCAAAGTAGCAGCACCAGCTCTTTCCTCTTGGAGCTCTCTCAGGCTACTCTCCTTTATTGTTGCAAACAAGCTATCTTCATACAGAAATTGGTATTAAAATTATAAAAACACCACATGTCCTTAGTCAGATGAGCAGGAATGAAATGGCAGAAGTTTGCAGAGGATGACAGGTCTGAGTATGCTTGACTAATTAAGCTACATGCACATCAAAGTGGGAAACCTTGATTCAGCTAGGCCCCAAATGTTTTGGTTAAACTTTCCTTTGAACAGTACATCCTAACGAGGGACATGTCTAAACTACGTGATAAAGTTCATGGGGTCACCTGGCTCTGCTAACGTGCCCAGTATCATTGTCCTTATAAAATGGCTTTTTCTTTCAAAATCAAATTAGATTCCCAAAATGCAAATTGAGTCCATAACACTCCCGGATCTCAAGCTCCAGGGAACAACACACAATCATTCAATCCACGACAAGCCGGTGTTCACTCAAATCAGACCATAAATAGTTAAACTTACTATCACCTTTTTTTTTCTCTCTCTTTCCCTCACCCTTCAGTCAGTGAATGTAATTTACAGAAGAAAGTTTTTTTTTAATTCTCTCTCGCTCACACAACTTCCTTACTAAGCCACTTTCAGTCTTTGAGTTTTCCTAGCCTGTAAGGGCAATCAGCAGTTCAGGCAGCATCCAACGAGCAGCGAAATCAACGTTTCGGGCAAAAACCCTTCATCAGGAATAAAGGCAGTGAGCCTGAAGCATGGAGAGATAAGCTAGAGGAGGGTGGGGGTGGGGAGAGAGTAGCATATCTCTCCCCACCCCCACCCTCCTCTAGCTTATCTCTCCATGCTTCAGGCTCACTGCCTTTATTCCTGATGAAGGGCTTTTGCCCGAAACGTTGATTTCGCTGCTCGTTGGATGCTGCCTGAACTGCTGTGCTCTTCCAGCACCACTAATCCAGTATTTGATTTTCAGCATCTGCAGTCATTGTTTTTAACTTGTAAGGGCTATCAGACATTCAAATCTGCTCAGTGTGGTATGCATGAAAATGTATCAGGATTGTTCTATTATGTGCATATTCCATTCAGCTTATTAAATTACAAGTTCTTTTTTTATTGAGTATGAGTTTTGTTAAGAGTCTTTTGACTAAATCGCTGGATTATATCATCTATGTCCTATTGTGAAATATACACCTCCAGTGTGAGAAGGAAGTACTGCCACACATTCCACAAGTGAACAAATATTATCACTTTATTTACACTGATCCATTGACACTAAGAACAGATGTCCCTGATTCCATTGAACAAGCACTTTTCCCACATTCTCCGCAGCAAATGTGTCACCTTTACGGCTACACGCTTTCTTAGCTCTCCCATTTGTTCAATCTGAGCAATGTGCAGGAATAGTTATAAACAGAGCAAATTAGGAAACAATTCACATCTAGCATCAATGCAAATTATTTTAGTGATTATTGCATTCTTCCTTCAAAATAAAGGTGATGAAGATAAGTATTACATTAATAGTTATTCTATTTTAAACCATGTGTGATAACAAGGAGTTGTTCACTTCATTGTCAACAGGTTTGTCCTATGGTTTCCAGGTTTGTCATGTACTCCACATATCAGAAGGTCCATGTGAGTGACAGGTGGAACAAGTCAGAAGACTCTGGCAGATGGCTAAAATGACATTCGTTTGGGGTAGTTTAGTGCTATGGTAGATCGGGGATATATTTGGGCCAAGTGACTGGGTGTTTTAGATCGAATGTGAAAATTTCTCACTAAAGTTTGTTTTCTGTTCCAAACACTTTCCAAATTACAACTGCAATCTTATTTAGAGATTGTTTCAATGTAGTGGACCTTTTTTTGTTTTCAGAATGTTCTCTAATGCCTGGCCTGCGTAATCTTTTTTAAATCATTTGTGAAACTGATTCTCTGCTTTTCCTGAAATAATTTTACGAAGTATAGATTACCAGAGCTGAGGAAAATGCTTAGACAGTGACTGACTGATTCTGCGAAATCTAGGCCAAATGCACCTGCTCAGATTGCACAACCCATGTTCAGCTTGTAGTGCCACAATTTGGGAGTAATTGAATGCTTCAAGCAAAAATTTCAAAGGTACTGAATGAACTGAAACAGAATTCAATTGATCGCTTTAGTCCTTATTGTGACTTCCTAATAAGGGTTCCCAGATTTACAAATGTCCAACTTACAAATGTGATCCTATACAAGGGTGTAATTTTAAGGATCTGATGTATGAACATGTCCTGAATTTATGAAAAACAACTTCATATTATCTTGAATTGTGTTCTGTCTTGCGTACAGATCGACCTGTGAGCAGACTCAGCAACTGAACTGGTTTGCAGCCTGGGGATTGCCTGTACCACTGATTCCAGTGATTTTTGACTCTGGGAAAGGGTGGTGGTAATGGTGCAGAATGCAATCTCTGACAGAACATTGAGTAGATTGCAACCTAGGATTTCCATGCTAATGTGTGCATGCCTGACTACCTGAAGGTGCACTTACTTTCAGAGGGCAATGGTGATGAGCACTGATATTTTGTTGTCAACCTCTTGCCTGTGCAGCATCTGGGCTAATGTTTCTCATGTGATAAGATAACGATATAACTGAGTGGCTACCAACTGGACAAGGATAGGGAATAGCCAGAAGTTATGATTGACATTGAAATTAAGGATATAGTGAGGAATTGACTTGCAGCCCAACACAGAAACTACAACATGAAATTAAGACACAAAGGAACCATAAAGCTAGTTATCTTGATGTGGGAATAGGCAAATAAGGGAGAAAAATTTGTGTGTGGAACAATTTAATGTAAGAGGAAAAGTTTCAAATTTTTGGGAATTAGCTGAAAGGACTAGAATAGTTAGTATAGGGGATGTGAAGTTTGAGGAAAGCTAGCACCAGTGTTTCTCCTGGGAGAATAAGTGTTCTTGATGGATCTATTAAAGTAATTGGCAGAATATGGAATAGAGAATAAGATAATGGAGCAAAATGGTAAATAGTTAAGAATGATCAGAAAATTATTCACCCCAGTTTATAAAGAGTAGACGTAAATGAATAAGATTCACAGTCAGATTGATTTAAATTGCATGCATGTAAAGACTCCAAGGATATTATGCAAAACTGATGAATCTAAGGAAGCGTTGAGAATGATATTGTCTTAACAGAAATATGACTTAAGTAATTGCTGATCTGAACACCACACATACTTGGTCCCATTGTCAGAGGAATAGTGTAAGAAAAAGGAAGTATGACTACATTAATCAATGACTTCCATTTCAACAGTAGAACTTTGGAATAATGTAGAAGATAAAACAGCTGAATTTAGCTAGCATTTGGGAAGAAGAAGAAAATAATCTTCTTGATTTGAAATTTATTTTGGACCACTACAGTCAAAATAAATAAAAATAAAGAAACACAAATTAAAAGTGCACAAATAACAGGGCCATCATAATGGCTGACTTTAATTTTTCAAAGTTAGCCTAAGATTAAAAATAAAGTGAGTGTTAAAAAAGGCAATGGCTGTCTACAATTTGTCTAGCATGTTGCTGTGGTTAAATTGATTTTGTCATGTAAGGGAGGACACACTAATTTAATTTCAGAAAATAAAGTGGAGCAAGGAGGTAATGTAAGGGCTGGAGAATTTATTTGAAATAGTGCTTGTCAAAAGTCAAATATGAAAGAAAAAAAGTTGTTTGTTTAAATTAATTAATATGACTGTATTAAACCGCTTCATAATTTCCAAAACTTCCTTTTAAAGTGTTTTTTTTCCCAGGAAAAAAGACTGAGCTTACTCAGCTTTTGATAGTTACTTCTCTTACGTTTGTGATCTAAATATTGCATGCAATCGTACTGGGCCTGTACCCCTCACATTTCAGCTAAATGGACTGTGTTGCCACGGGGAGTTGATTAATGGAATCCTATCATTTGAAAACCTGATTTTGCTTTTAATAACTTCCAGGAGATTGAACTTTAATCCAGCAATTTTCTGGCCAGTCTGGTGGGATGGTAGCCTTCCATGAGCGTGAGCATAAGAACTCTTAAAACTAATATTGCATCAGGACCCTTTTCTGATTCCACTCTTCCTGGGTGTATATGTACAAATCATTGAAGCTGGCAGAACTGGTTGAGAGAGCAGTTAATAAAGCATCCAGGATCTCAGGCTTTATGGGGCATAGAGTACAAGAGTAAGGAAGTAATGTTAAACTTGTATAAAACATCATTTGGCCTCAACTGGAATATTATATTCAGCTCTGAGCCCCTCCATTCAGAAAGGATGTGATAGCATTAGAAAAATTGCAGAAAAGATTTGCGGGAATAGATTTAAAGGTGAGGAAGTGCAGTTTAATAGATAGTTAGGATTGTTCTCCTTAGAGCAGAGGAAATTTGATATCAGTATTCAATATGAGGGGTCTGGACTGAGTAGATAAACATGTTCTCACTGGTTGAAAAATCAAGAACAAAAACTGAAATCAAACAAAACCCTTGAGTCTAAAGGAAGCAGAAAAGAACTTAAATAAATTAGGAGGGCTAGAGGGGCCATGAAAAGTAGGATTAAAAGGATCCCAAGGCATTTTATACATAAGGAGGAAGTGGATACCAAGGGAAAGCGCAGGTCCACGGACAGACAGATGAGTGAATTTGTGTGGAGTTAGAGGAAGTGGATGAGGTCCTTTAATGAGTACTTCACATTGGTATTCACCAAGGGGAAAGACTGGTTGATGTAAGTTTAGAGAGTGGTTTGTTGATACTCTAAGGCATATTGATTATAAAGAAGGGGGAAGTGTTGTGTGTTCTGAGGATATTAAGTTAGATAAGCCCTTGGGGACTGATGGGATCTTTCCCAGAATATTGAGGAAGGCAATGGAGGAGAAGATGGAGACTTTGAGAGAGATCTTTAGCCACATGTGAAGTCCGAGAAAACTGGGCAATGTCTATTGTTGCTCCTTTGTTCAAGAAGGGCAATGGGGATAATCCAGGGAATTACTGGCCGGTGAGCCTTATATCAGTGGTAGGACAATTATTGGTAAAGGCTCTGAGGGACAGGATTCAATTGCAGTTTCAAAACGAATGGAGTTGTTAAGGATAGTCAACATGGCTTTATGCAGGGGCGATCTTGTCTCATTGGCTTGATTAGGTTTTTTTAAGAAAGTGACCAAGATGATTGAGGTATCAGGCAAGTACTTTCAAATGTTGATAGGGGAGGTGTGAGGGTGGGTGGTGGGGGGGCAGAGAGCAGGAAACAGATATTCAGGATAAATCAGGAGGGTGTAAAGGGAACATAACTTTGGCAAATAGGGTTAAGGAGAATCCAAAGGGATTGTATAATCACATTATGGACAAAAGGGTAACTAGGGAGAGAATAGGACCCCACTAAGATCACCAAGAGAGCCTTTGTATGGAACTGGACGAGATGGGAGAGATACTAAACAAGTATTTTGCATCAGTGTTTACTGTGGAGAACAACATGGAAGACATAGAATGTGGGGAAATAGATGGTGACATCTTGAAAAATGTCCATATTACAGAGGAGGAGGTGCTGGATGTCTTCAAATGCATAAATGGCCACTTGCTAAGATATTTGGATCATTGATAGTCACAAGTGAGGCACTGGAAGACTGACTAACATGATGCCACTATTTAAGAAAGATGGTAAGGCAAAGCCAGGGACCGATAGACCAGTGAACCTGACATCTGTACTGGGCAAGTTGTTGGAGGGAATCCTGAGGGACAGGATTTAGATGTATTAGGAAAGGCAAGGACTGATTAGGCATAGTCAGCATGGCTTTGTGTGTGAGAAATCATGTCTCACTAACTTGACTGAGTTTTCTGAAGAAGTAACGAAGAGGATTGATGAGGGCAGAGCAGTGGATGTGATCTATACAGACTTCAGTAAGACATTCAACAAGGTTCCTCATGGTGGACTGTTTAGCAAGGTTAGATGTCATGAAATGGAGGGAGAACTAGCCATTTAGATTCTGAACTGGCTTGATGGCAGAAGATACAGGGTGGTGGTGGAGGGAGGCCTAGGATCAGTGCTGGGTCTACTGCTTTTCTTCATTTATATAAATGATTTTGATGTGAACATAGAAGGTATAGTTAGTGAGTTTGCAGATCACACCAAAGTTGGAGGTGTCATGGACAGCAAAGAGGTTTACCTCAGAGTACAATGGGACCTTGACCCCAGATTGGCCAATGGACTGAGGAATGGCAAATGAAGTTTAATTTACATAAATGTGAGGTTCTGAATTTTGGAAAGGCAAATCAGAGTAGGGTTTATATAGTTAATGGTAAGGTCCTGGGGAATGTTACTAAACAAAGAGATCTTGGGGTGCACGTTCATAGTTCCTTGAAAGTGGAATTGGAGGTAGACTGGATAGTGAAGGAGGTGTTTTGGCATGCTTTCCTTTATTGGTCAGAGCATTGAGTATATGTTACAGCTGTACAGGACATTGGTTAGGCCACTTTTGGAATGTTATGTGCAATTCTGGTCTCCCTCCTATCAGAAGGATGTTGTGAAACTTGAAAGGGTTCAGAAAAGATTTACAAGCATATTGCCAGGGTTAGAGGGTTTGAGCTATAGGGAATGGCTGAATAGGCTGGGACTATTTTCCCTGAAGTGTTAGAGAGGTTTATAAAATAATGAGGGGAATGGATAGGATAAATAGACGAGCTCTTTTCCCTAGGGTGGGGAAGTCCAGAACTAGGGGACATTGGTTTAGGGTGAGAGGGGAAAGATTTAAAATTGAGCTAAAGGGCAACCTTTTCATGCAGAGGGTGGTATGTGTATGGAATAAGCTTCCAGAGGAAGTGGTGGAGGCTGGTATAATTACAGCATTTAAAAGGCATCTGGGTATGAATAGGAATGGTTTAGAGGGATATGGACCAAGTGCTGGCAAATGGGACTGGATTAGGTTAAGATAACTGGTTGGCCTGGACAAGTTGGACTGAAGGATCTGTTTCCATGTTGTACATCTCTATGACTCTGAGTCTATGATTGAAGGTAAGGTAGTGGATGTCATCTGCATGGACTTAGTAAAAGTATTTGACAAGATTCTGTAGATTAAGTCACATGGCATCCATAGCAAATTGGCAAGTTAATTGCAAAGTTGTATTGGCTGTAGACACAAGGTGGTTATGGTGGTGTGTTTCTCTGACTGGAGGTCTGTGACCAATGATGTTCTAAAAGGAAAATGCGCAGATGACACAAAAATTGTTGGAGTTGTCGTTAGTGAGGAAGGGTATTGAAGCATGCAGCAGGATGTAGACCTACTGGAAAGCTAGGTGGTGAAATGGTAGATGAAGTTTAATCCAGACAAGTTTGAGGTGATGCATTTTGGGAGTTCAAAGGGAGAGGAATGTATACAGAAATTGCCAGACCATTAAGAGCATTATGCACCTAAAGATTCCTCTGTATAACTCCATAGCTTCCTGAAAGTGGCAACACAAGGGGATAAGGTGCTAAAGAAGGCAAATGGCACACTTGATTTCATCAGTCAGTGAATTGAGCACAAAAGTTGGCAAGTCCTGCTGTGATGGTAGAAGACTTCAGTCAGGCCACATTTGGGGTACAATGCGTAGTTCTGATCACCACAGTATAGGAAGGATGTGGAGGCTTTGGTGAGGATGCGGAAAGGGTTTAGCAGGATGTTGCCTGGATTTCAGTGTATTAGCTGTAAAGAGGCATTGGACACAATTTTGGAGTCTTTGTTATAGTGTTGGAGGTTGAAGGGCGAACTGATAAAAGTATGTAAACTTGAACGGTGTGGATAGGATGGATAGTTGGAGTATCTTACAAATTGTGGAAATGTCAAATATTAGGGGCATAGGTTTAAGGTGAGAGGGAGAAGTTTACTGGATATGTGTGAGAAAAGCTCTTTACCTAGGGTAGTTGGTGCCTAGAACGTGCTGCCAGAGGATGTGGTAGAAGCAGATACAAAGATTGAGAAGCATTTGGACAGACACATAAATAGGGGGATATGGACCGTGTTCAGGCACATAGGACTGGTTTAGATAGTATCATGGTTGGCACAGCCATGGAGAGCCAAAGTGCCTATTGCTGTGCTGTGCTATTCTGTGTTCTATTAGCATAACAGTCTGGCAGTATCGGTGGTGAGAAATGGATGTTTTCAATTTTGATTCCAATATCACATTTCAGAACTTCATTGTCTGTTTCAGATCTTCAGCATCTGCAGAATTTTCTGTTTTATTTTGAATGGTACTGCCTTTGTCTCAGTTCAGTAGCCATGGAAAATCTTGCTTCAACAGCAATCCAGTTTCAACATCTACAGATGCAATCCTTTCTCAGAGTTGAATTTGGAAACTTCACCCCAGATCTGATGTGTACTCCAATGTCTCCATAAATAGAATTCAGATTGAGATAGCCAATATAGGCTAATCATTTTTAATGATACATGAGCCATTCAATTGTTAGGAAATCCTTCTTGGTTGATTTTGCAGATTATTTGTACTTGAAATACTCTGAAAAGAAATGATATTGATACGTTTCTGATAGCTTCTGCTGCTGTTTTTTCTTTGCTTCAAGATTAATTTGCATTAAAGAAGATTTAGTACTTTGAAAAATTTTATTTTTATATAGCTCTGGCAAGTAACAGTCGATCAACAGACAAATTCTTCACATGTTGTAATGCAGTTTTTTCCATGAGTATAGGTAACGTAGATGACCAGCTTGAGAGATGGCTTTTGGGGTATTTTCTTGGCACATTACATCTACAGTCAACCAGAGAGCAGGCTGCACTAACCCTGCTATTACGCAAGACAGTAGGATTAATTAATGACTTGCGAAGGGTTGAGGTGGTTGCATTCATAATATGGTTGAATTTTACATTCAGTTTGAGGGAGATAAGTATCGGATCAAGACTAGTAATTTAAATTTCAATAAGCTGGGCCATTGAGGGAATAAAATCAGAGCTAGCAGTGAACTGGCTAATTAGGATGAAGGATAGGTCAAAAAGATGTGGGAGCAGGCATTTAAACAGATTTCAGAGTACATAGGAGAGATGCATTCCAAAGAGCAAAGCATATGGTTGCACACAAAAAAAGGGTGGCTGGTCAGCAGATTGTTTCCTTTTACATACTCTTCCAAAGAGTCCTAAAGACAATTTGATGGTAAAGATTGGAGCAATAGAGAAAGTCAGCTAGGATTTAAAAATAAGGGTTTTGAATGCATCTTTAACAAATCAAGAGTTGAATCTGAATGTTAGCTGTGTAGAAATTGAGTCTGAGAAAAACATAATGGGTATAAAGGAAGTGCCAGATGAATTAACCAGGTATATTGTATTGGACTTACAAGACATAGTTTGGTGTGCCACTGGGATCGGTGCTGGGTCTTCAACTTCTTGTAATTCGCATAAGTGACTTGGCTATAGAGACCAAAGGTATGGTTGCTAAATTTGTTGACAGCACAAAAATAGCAAGGAAAGTAAATTGTGAAGAACGAATAAAAACTCTATAAAGGGATATTAATAGGCTGTGCAAGTGGGCAAAGATCTGGTTAAAATGGATTATAATGTAGAAAAATATGAAATTGTCCATTTTGGTAGGGGAAATAACACAAAGAAACATTACCTAAATGCTAAGAGATTGCAGAATACTGAGATGTGAACATATCTTGGTGACCTTGTGTATGAATTGCAGAAGGTTAGAATGCAGATACAGCAATTAATTAGGAAAGCTAATAGAATGTTATTGTTTACTGTGAGAAGAATTTAATACAAAACTTATGCTTCAATTATACATCCAAAATGCTGTATACAATGTTATTCAAGGAAAGATATAAAAGCATTGGAAGCAGTTCAGAGAAGGTTTGTTAGAATAATATCAGGGATTAATGACAGAAACATGGCTCAGGGATGGGCAGGAGTGGCAGCTTAATGTTCCAGGATACAAATGCTACAGGAAGGATAGAAAGGGAGGCAAGAGAGGAGGGGGAGTGGCATTTTTGATAAGGGATAACATTACAGCTGTGCTGAGGGAGGACATTCCCAGAAATACATCCAGGGAAGTTATTTGGGTTGAACTGAGAAATAAGAAAGGGATGATCACCTTATTGGGATTGTATTATAGAGCCCTTAATAGTCAGGGAAATTGAGAAACAAAGTTGTAAGGAGATCTCAGCAATCTGTAAGAATAATAGGGTAGTTATGGTAGGGGATTTTAACTTTCCAAACATCGACTGGGATTGCCATAGTGTTAAAGGTTTAGATGGAGAGGAATTTGTTAAGTGCAAACAAGACAATTTTCTGATTCAGTATGTGGATGTACCTACTAGAGAAGGTGCAAAACTTGACCTACTCTTGGGAAATAAGGCAGGTGACTGAGGTGTCAGTGGGGGAGCATGTTGGGGCCATAATTCTATTCATTTTTAAAATCATGATGGAAAAGGATAGACCAGATCTAAAAGTTAAAGTTCTAAATTGGAGAAAGGCCAATTTTGATGGTATTAGGCAAGAACTTTCGAAAGTTGATTGGAGGCAGATGTTCGCAGGTAAAGGGACAGCTGGAAAATGGGAAGCCTTCAGAAATGAGATAACGAGAATCCAGAGACAGTATATTCCTGTCAGGGTGAAAGGGAAGACTGGTAGGTATAGGGAATCCTGGATGACTAAAGAAATTGAGGGTTTGGTTAAGAAAAAGAAGGAAGCATGTGTCAGGTATAGACAGGATAAATCGAGTGAATCCTTAGAGTATAGAGGAAGTAGGAGTATACTTAAGAGGGAAATCAGGAGGGCAAAAAGGGGACATGAGATAGCATTGGCAAATAGAATTAAGGAGAATTCAAAGGGTTTTTACAAGTATATGAAGGACAAAAGGGTAACTAGGGAGAGATGCCCCTCAAAGATCAGCAAGGTGGCCTTTGTGTGGAGCCACAGAAAATGGGGGAGATACTAAATAAGTATTTTGCATCAGTATTTACTGTGGAAAAAGATTTGGAAGATATAGACCATAGGGAAATAGATGGTGACATCTTGCAAAATGTCCAGGTTACAGAGGAGGAAGTGCAGGATGTCTTGAAACGGTTAAAAGTGGATAAATCCCCAGGACCTGATCAGGTGTACCCGAGAACTCTGTGGGAAGCTAGAGAAGTGATTGCTGGGCCTCTTGCTGAGATATTTGTATCATCGATAGTTACAGGTGCGGTGCCAGAAGACTGGCAAACATGGTGCCACTGTTTAAGAAGGGCGGTAAAGACAAGCCAGGGAACAATAGACTGGTGAGCCTGACTTCAGTGGTGGGCAAGTTGTTGGAGGAAATCCTGAGGGACAGGATGTACATGTATTTGGAAAGGACTGATTAGGGATAGTCAACATGGCTTTGTGCGTGGGAAATAATGTCTCACAAACTTGGTTGAGTTTTTTTGAAGAAGTGATGAAGAAGATTGAGGGCAGAGCAGTAGATGTGATCTATATGGACTTCAGTAAGGCGTTCGACAAGGTTCCCAATGGGAGACTGATTAGCAAGGTTAGATCTCATGGAATACAAGGAGATCTAGCCATTTGGATACAGAACTGGCTCAAAGGTAGAAAACAGAGGGTGGTGGTGGAGAGTTGTTCAGACTGGAGGCCTGTGACCAGTGGAGTGCCACAAGGATCGGTGCTGGGTCCTCTACTTTTTAGTCATTTATATAAATGATTTGGATGTGAGCATAAGAGGTACAGTTAGTAAGTTTGCAGATGACACCAAAATTGGAGGTGTAGTGGACAGCGAAGAGGGTTACCTCAGATTACAACAGGATCTGGACCAGATGGGCCAATGGGCTGAGAAGTGGCAGATGGAGTTTAATTCAGATAAATGCGAGGTGCTGCATTTTGGGAAAGCAAATCTTAGCAGGACTTATACACTTAATGGTAAGGTCCTAGGGGGTGTTGCTGAACAAAGAGACCTTGGAGTGCTGGTTCATAGCTTCTTGAAAGTGGAGTCGCAGATGGATAGGATAGTGAAGATGGCGTTTGGTATGCTTTTCTTTATTGGTCAGAGTATTGAGTACAGGGGTTGGGAGGTCATGTTGCAGCTGTACAGGACATTGGTTAGGCCACATATTGGAACATTGCATGCAATTCTCGTCTCCTTCCTATCGGAAAGATATTGTGAAACTTGAAAGGGTTCAGAAAAGATTTGTAAGAATGTTGCCAGGGTTGGAGGATTTGAGCTATAGGAAGAGGCTGAACAGGCTGGGGCTGTATTCCCTGGAGTGTTGGAGGCTGAGGGGTGACCTTATAGGGGTTTACAAAATTATGAGGGGCATGGATAGGATAAATAGACAAAGTCTTTTCCCTGGGATCGGGGAGTCCAGAACTAGAGGGCATAGGTTTAGGGTGAGAGGGGAAAGTTATAAAAGAGACTTAAGAGGCAACATTTTCACGCAGAGGGTGGAAGTGAGCTGCCGGAGGATGTGGTGGAGGCTGGTACAATTGCAACATTTAAGAGGCATTTGGATGGGTATATGAATAGGAAGGGTTTGGAAGGATATGGGCCGGGTGCTGGCAGGTGGGACTAGATTGGTTTGGGATATCTGGTTGGCGTGGACTGGTTGGACCGAAGGGTCTGTTTCCATGCTGTACATCTCTATGACTCTATGGTTGGTTATCTTATGAGGGTAGGTTATGCTTGTACCCACTGGTATTTTGAGTAGGAGTCAATGTGATTAACACAAGAACTTGAGTCATGATAGGGTGAATGTAATAAGGATTTTTCCTCTTGTGGGGTAATCTAGAATTAGAGGTCACTGTTTAAAGACAAGGGGCCATCCATTTTTTGTAAAAAAAAGAATTTTCTTTCTCATTGGGTTGTGAGTTTTTGGAACTCTTCCTCATAATGAAAGCAAAGTCTTTGCAAGATGAAGGTAGATTCTTGATAAGGGATATACAGGGATGTGGAGTAATCTGCACAGCCATGATCATATTGAATTGCTGAGCAGGCTTAAGGTACCATTTTGCCTTTGCTTACCTCTTTTCCTGATTTACATGTTTATAATAAATGAGGCAATGAATGTCATTAAAAAAAAAGGCCTCTGTTCCTCTTTCCATGGATTATTGCAGCAAATTTGACATCAGTTGTGGAGCTGATTTTCCTTATTTAACAGGGTCCTTATTGTATTCCCCTTTTCCATGTGTCTTAGAGACTGTTGGTAAGCAGAATTTCCAGTGGGAATTCTTGAATAAGGATTTCCTGAATATCTTGCAGGATTTAATTAGTGGGTGGCTCAGTGGTAGCAATGCTGCCTCATCAGTTTCAGGGACCCAGGTTCATTTCCACCCTCAGACAACCATGTGGAGTTTGCATGTTCTCCCTGTGTCTGCGTGGGTTTCTGCTGGGTGCTCTGGTTTCCTCCACAGTCCAAAGATGTACCAATTAGGTGGATTGGCCATGGGCTAAATTATCCATAGTGTTCAGGAATGTCCAGGATAAGTGGATTGGCCATGGCAAATGCATGGCTTATAGGGACAGAGTCGGAGGCTGGGGGGTTGTGGGATGGGATGGGTCTGGGTGGGCTTTTTATTTGGAGGGTTGGTGTGGACTCGAAGGGCTGAAATAATGCACTTTCACACTGTAGGGACTCTAAATGGATGCCAGGTGTTTTGTCGTGTGCAGAATCTATCCCTTGCAAGAAGCTGTGGGGAAGGTGGCAGAGGAGAAAATGGCTTGGCATCAGGGATGTACCTGACATCAATCCACTTTTTACAGTCACTAATTTATGGGTGGGAAAGCCCAGGGCTTCACCTTTTCCCTTGCCATCAATTGCGGCCTGAGTGTGGTCAATTTAAGCACTGACCGGCAAGATTGGCAGCCGCCTTGACTGATAAAACTCAGCAACTTGCCTGCCGGGCTGAGGGTGTGAGTTCCTTGGTCTACCCCAGTCAAGAAGATCGCCCTTGCTTTTAAGATTTTGGAGCTTTATTCACGTATATCATACCGTAAATAAAGCATTTACAGAGTTAGAGTTTACAGACCCCTAGTCTAAGTTGGGGATAAACCGTCGATGCAAGCAACTCAACAGTTGCAGCCTCTAAGATTGCAGTTGAGATACCAATGCCTAAGAGAATTGGGCAAGTATGGAATCCATGAAGGATCAACTGGCAGTCAAGAGACAGCTTCAGCTGTCCAAAGCATGGTCATAGCAAACTTCTCTAAAAGCAGCTTTTCAGAAATGGTGAAGACTGCAGCTACTGGAGAGTCAGAGCTGAAAAGTGTGGCACTGGAAAAGCACAGCAGGTCAGGCAGCATCCGAGGAGCAGGAAAGTCAACGTGGGGTCCTACGTTCTCGATGAAAGTCATATGCCTGAAATGTCAATTTTTCTATTCCTCAGATGCTGCCTGACCTTTCAGAGATGATGGGATGGTTGGGATCTGATCTTGAGGAAATGGGGATTGGTGAATGTAGGTTTGGGGTAATGTAGGAGATTGCACTGACTAGGGATCGAAGATTGTGGTGTGTAGCAAGGCAAATATGCTGGGCTTGGAGCACATGCTGTGCTCAGCATAGCCTATAAACAGTGCAGTCAATGTAGTTTCATGATGGATCCAGTTTTTCTAACTTCTGTATTCACCAGGATCCTCAAACCTTGGGAAATGTAGCAAACATTTTTAAAATTCTTGTTTGAGACAGTTAATCTGGAGATTGTAACATCCTTAAAAGGTTTCAATGATAATTCCGGATGCTGAGAGTGGGTTGTTTGCCCATCATCCAAGTTGTCTCTGTTAAAATTGGAAGTGCTGTTGGGATTGAAATTGAAACATTTTACCTTTCACTTAAATCCACCCTAATCTTTCATGGTTAAATTACTCTATGGTAGTTTGCCTTTTGTCTTATTGATCAATTGTTTTGTTTCTTGAATAGCCTCATGCATCACAATTGCAGAAAAAATGGACAGTTTTAACCAATGCCTCTGTGATGTTTGATTTACCTTTCACTAAGCTGATGCACTATTCATTTAATCATTGCATTTAGTGTGAGTTGATGTTAGTATTCTGCAACAATGAAAAAAATCCAGGTCTTTGGGTACTCTTAGTTTCTGTAAGAGATGTTAGGTGAACTTGTAGCTAAACTGCCTTCAAGTAAAAACAAAGTACTGTAGATGCTAAAGATTTGAAATAAAAGCAGGCTGTGCTGGGGAAACTCAGATACAGTTATTATTTTGAATCTGATCTGACTCCTTTCAGAAATGTCCAATTGCCTTATTTAATTTAAAATGATTAGCCCTTGAGTCTCAATCCTAAGCATCTACTCAGTGTATCGTTTAAAAAAAATAGAAACTGCTATTTCCTACACTCTACATCAAGGCCAGGATTACAACATTACTTTTTAGTTGCACTAAAGACATGCATAGTAAATGCTTTTCCAGCACAAAAAGTACTTGGCTGGTCCATCAGAACATGTGAAACATCTGGACTACAGTATTTCTCTGGACGGACACCTCTCTGATTATTTCTACTGCATTGTATAAAAAGATTGGGAGCTGCACAGAGAATTCTTTGTCAGCACCAGCAGTTGTACCTCTGGCTACATTCATGTGGTTTTCTAATTAAAGACTTGCCTATTGAGAATGTCTAATACACAAAAGTTGGTATTTTTTTAATCAAAGAAGTTTTGTTTATTAAATTCTATAGCAACCTCATGAGAAAGTTTGGTTAAAGTGATTCTTGAAAATACTTGGTGCATTATTCATAAAATAGGAAACTGGTTATGATTAAGGAAAAGACTAAACTGCATTGCATTTTCATAGCTTTTGACCTTTTTTCACTTTTGGACAGCTTTAAGCTTTTACAAGTTTTGAAATAAAGGGATAATATTTAAGCTCTCTACATGGATCATGTAGAGAGACAAGTCAGTTGCAAACGAATGTTATTTTCACTGTCACACAGGATTCACTCCTTTCATTGAAAGTTCTTTGCCTTGAATTATAATTGAGTTTCTTTATTGCCTGTGTTAGCTCCAGGGAACTTATTCTGGACTTTGTATATAATGCTGACAGGAAATATGACTTCTGTATATTTTTGCCAAAATGTCATACTTTATCTATTCCATCTCTCCATCTAGCTGATGAATCTCCTGTTCTCTTGCTCGATGTAAGAAAGGTAATAGTTTATAGCAATTAGCATTATATTCTATTATATGCCTCTGTATCTTTCCTCTTTTACTTGCTTTTCTGTAAATATCAGGTCTTTATACTCTCTCCTTCCATCTCTCTCTTTTTCCACCTATTCCTCCTCTCTGCAGATTTTTTATTTCTCTTTTTTTCTTTGTTGCTCTTGGTCTTGCACGAACACACATTTTTCTCCAGTCTTGTTTTTTCTTGCTGTCTCATGTGTACCAGTTTGAAAAACACAGTGCCTTTGAGCTGTAAGTCACCTGAGTGTACAATTGAGAAACAGCCCTCAGTAGAAAACCATGGTCAGGCTCACTGCTAAGTGTGATCAGATATGATTTTTCTTCAAAGAAAAACCTTTTAATTTTCAGGACTTTCTGGATTGTTCTCATTCATATTCTGTCATTCAGTTTGAATTTCTGGTGAAAATTGGAAACCTTCGCTAGTAGAATTTTCAAAGATCCGAGGGATAGATTGAGAGAATAATCTCAGTTCGATTAAGATTTAATCATAACAATCTGCTCAAATGCATCATGAAGATTTGCAACAGAAGTACAGTTCCCTAGATGGAACAAAAATATGCTGAACATACCACAGCCGCAGCATTTAAGTACATTCCAATTGTTATAAATGTGCAGGAATGATGTGGAACAATCCAGAGCAAGAAAAATCAGTTGGCTTAGAACTGACTTCACTAGGGCTAGAATAAAGCTGAGCAAGATTGACTGGAATAGGAGATTAATGGAAATATCAATAACTGAACAATGGGCAATCTTCAAGGAGTAAATATCCATTCAGTCAATGTATATTCCCTCGAATGGAAAAGGTAGGTTAAACAAACCCAGAATATTCTGGATGGCAAAGGAGATAGAAATTAACATTAGAAAGATGAGGTGTGCTTATGACAGGGGTAAGGCAGAAAATAATATTGAGAATCAAAGGTTTAGGGGTGAGGTGAAGATGCAAGTAAGTACAGCAAAGAGAAACTGTGTAAAAAGACGAGCAGCTAACGAAGGGAAATCCAAAAGTCTTCTATAGGCAAATAAACAATAAGAGGAGAAGTTAAAGGAGGAGTCAGGCTGAATAGAGACCAGACAAAGGCAGGGAGCATGGCTATGTATTAAATGAATATTTTACATCTGTTTTTTTGAAAAAGAGGAGAATGCTGCCAAGATCATGGTGACCAAGGAAGAAACTCAATTACTGGAAGAGATCAAAATTAACAAGGAAGTGTTGGATAGATTGTTGGCACTAGTTAACAAGCCATCAGGACTGGGTGAGATGATGCATCTAAGGACTTTGAAGGAAATGATGTTAGAAGTTGCAGAGGTACATAATATTCCAGTGTTCCCTGGGCCCAGTGGAAATGCCAGAAGACTGGAGAATTACCAGCAGTATAGCCTTGTTCAAAAAGATCATTGTAAGAATAATTCTGCCAATTACAGACCAGTCAGCTTAATATCCATAGTGGGTAAGTTTTCGGAAACAATTATTCAGATAGATTTTGTAGTCACGTGGAAAGAGGTGGGTTGATTAGAAAAAGTCTGCATGGATTTCTGAAAGGAAATCATTGAACGAAATTAACTGTTTTGAAGAGATATCAGAAAGGGTTGATGATGGTAATGCTTATGATGTAGTATGCATATATTTTCAGAGGAAATTTGATTATAGGGCTTCACAACAGATTTATAAGAACAGTTATAGGTCATGGTATAAAAGAGGTAGTGGCAAAAAGGATACAAAATTGGCTGAGTGATATCAAATAGAATTAATGATCAATAAGCATTTTTTTGGGCTAGAGAAGGCTTGTGGTAGACTTCCACAGGAGTTGATTTTGGGACCTTTGCTTTTCTGATCCAGATAGTGATCTGGATTTTGGTACGTAGGAGACCATTTCCAAGCTTACAGATGACAGTAAACTAGACATAATTGTAACCTATGAGGAAGATTATGTGTAATGACAAAAGGACACTGAGAATTTGTATCGTGGGTTGATGGGGAGAGATGAGGCTCAATATAGAGAAGTATGAGTTGACACACATTTTTGTTTAGAAGAACACTGAAAGACACCATAAGATGGGGTGCTGGAGCAGAGGGAACTGGCTGCACACATGTACAGATTGTTGAAGGTGGAAGCTCAGGTGCAGAGAGCAGTAAATAAAGCAGACAGTGTTTTTTGCTTTATTGTGAGGTGCACAGATTACTAGAACAAGGAAGTGATGTTCAACTTGTACAAGACACTTGTTAGATCTCAGCTGGAGTATTATGCATAGTTTGGTACCACATTATGGGAAAGATTTGAATACATTGGACAGAGTGCAGAAGCAACTTTAATAGAATGATTCTGGATATGAGAAAGTAGGGCGCGTTCTCCTTGGAGAGAAGTCTGAGAGGAGATCAGATTTGAGACTTTCAAAATCATGAGTGAGCTATATGAGCAGATAGGGTGAAGTTTTTTTTTTCTGCATGTAAAAGTAACAAAAATATGTGGGCATAGATTTAGTGATGGACAAACGAAGCAAGGGAGTTGAGTTGTTAGGGTGTGTAATGCATGTCCGACAGTGTGGTGGAGGCAGCTTCAGTTGAGGCATTCAAGGAGACATGGCTTTTTTTTGGATATGGATCTGGGAAGAGGCATGTGACTGGCACTTTTAAAATAGAGGCAATGCAGGTAAGATGGGCTGAATGTCCTCTTTCTGTGTGACGAGCCTGATCCTTTTGACAAGATTAGATTGTCCTTGTGTTTTTGTTTTCAGAGAGATTGTAAACGGCCCAGACTCCCAAAAGTCTGAGAGTTTAGATAGATTTTAGGGACCATTTATTTACTGCTAACAGATATTGCCTCAGGCAGAAGACTTTCATGTTTTGAAATAACTTGCTTATTGAAGCAAGTGACCAGTCCTAGCTGCTGAGTGTTTTTTGATTCAGTTCAGCAGTAGGTGTGAAGAAAGGCTGCTGGAGTAAGTTCAGCCTGGTACACTCCCTCCTATTGTCCTTCTGACTTTGTAACCTGTGTAAGGATTTTGTCATTTTTATTCTTTGTGTTAGAGGGGCGGGAGAAAGTCAGAAATGGACCAGGTGAGGGGAATAGAAGAGTGAAAACTTGTGAAGTATTCAAGTTCAGAACAAGAGTAGGAAGGAAATCTCTCATTAATATTACACATTTTTCACAAACTAAAACAGCATAACCTGGACATATGGTTACTCATAGAACACATTTTTACTAGAAGAAAGTGAATGGAGTTGAAGAAGAAGTTGTTCAGTGTCCAGACAAGCTCAGCCAGGCCAAGAAAATGTATAGTTGAGAACTTGTTGGAAAGTGGAGAGCTCGCAAATTGTTTGTAGGAGTTGAATGTGTAAAAGGATTAGTCATCTCCTGGTAAAAGGCAGATGATTAGGGCCAAGAGAACTGAAAAATGAGGAAGTGATAGAGGGCATCCAAAGGGTCACTGGACGTTTGGTGGAATTATGATCGAAGCGTGCACCAGATAATGACATAAGTGGGTGAACAGGGAGATTGAGGTGACCATGTCATGCTTGCAGATTCTCAATGAAAAGATTTAGAGAATGCAAGAGTCCAGAGAGAGGAGTTTAAGTAGGGTGAGAATGCTAGAGATGTGTAAAAGGATCTGCTGAACAGAAAGATGAAGTTGAGATGGAGATGAATGTGATGGAATGAGTGTTCACACTGAGTTCAGAATTTACTGAGATGCAAGGGGCTTAAGATGCGGCCTTTGCTGGTGAAAAATTGTTCCAAGTAAGAAAGGGGATTGTTGGTGATACATGCAAAGGGTAATATTCAAAGGAGGGAAGGGGAAGAAGAATATTGTAAACCAGTGAGTGAGGATGCTGGTACCCAAGCAATATTAAACTTAATGAAGGGAAAATAAATATTTTTATTAAAGTGGCAGAAGATCTGAAGGATGCAATGAAGCAATGGAATAGGACAGTTTTGTGACTGAGTGAGTCGATGGCTGCTTTACGAGTGTAAGTGCAGCATGCCTGGTGTTGATAGAGGATTTTGGGATGTAGCAAGTTTAGCAGTTCAAGACATTCCATACTGAATATCTCAGATATCTGTAATCCTGTGTAGGGCTGAAACTCAAAGAATAACTTAAAACTAATTTGACGTGGAGTAAGTCAAGCTGTACATAGTTGCTAAGGAAGGAGATGTCACCGTAAAAGCATGTTTTGATAAATACCCGATTAAACAAGAAGGGAAATAGAAAGCAGTGAAGCTGAACAAAGCAGAAAAGATAAATGGGAATCTCATTGGCAAGAGGAGTGGAGCAGAACAAGGCCGGCATTTCTGAAAAGAAGTCTTAGCAAATTAGTTTCTCTTTTGTTGAATTTGCTATTTTTATTTCACAGTATAAATTTGTATAGAGAAGGTGGTTAATAATTCCAATTAGTTTGTCACATTACAAATTTCAAATATGTGGCATTGCATACGTGTTGCATTTGAAAGTAATGAAGTGGAAAATTTTGACTTTTTAATCTACATAAGAGATGAGATTGAAAGGCTAATGTGAGTTGGGAAATGGCTTTCAATATATTGGAGTGAAAATAAATGCATTTATTTCAAACAATGTAGAAGTGTCAATATTCTAAAGTATTGCAAAATCAATAAGACTTCAGCATAACTGGATATTATAGCTGTCAGAAAATGGATAATATCTAAAATTGTAAACTTTTAATAATGTTTGAGTTAATCAGTGATCTGCTTTACAATGCTCAAGCAGGCTTTATATGAATAAATCACAGACTGAGGCCAAAAATTTCTAGAAACTGAAGTATCCAATAATCAATTCACTTGATAAATCATCCCTTTCAGTTTGTGCTCTTGAATGTTACTCATTTTATAGAGCCAGATAAGCTGCAAACCATTGCATTAAGACTCGTTGGTGTCTGGCCCAGCCTGAACTTTTGTCCCCACCTATCCTGACATCATTCTCTTCAGCTGCAAATGAAAGACCGTTGTGAAATATTTAGATGAGTCCTGGAAGTTAAGGTAGCTTGGGCCTCTCAAGTTTGGCCATGGAGAATTTCTGTATAGTCCAAGTTGCACCCCAGTCTACATAGTCTTTATAACTGCCTGGACCTTTCCAATTATGGATGGAGCCAAGACAGTCAAGTTTTTTAGTCATAAAAAGGTGGTGGAATGCAGATTCTTTGAATTTCTTTAAGGTAGAGATCAATAGATTCTTGTGAAGAAAGTGGATGAAAGGTTATCAGTGAAAGGAGGGGTATGGATTTAAGGTTACAATCAAATCAACCATGATCTATCTTTAATGTTTGCTTAAGGATTTGTAGCTTGGTTGCGGTAGTTGTGGGTATGTTCGCCAAGCTGGGAATTGATCTGCAGATGTTTCATCCCCTTTCAAGGTGACATCCTCAGTGTTTTTGGAGCCTCCTGTGAAGTGCTGCTGTACTGTCTTCTGGAATTTATTTGCTTCATTCGTACTGCTGCTGGTTGCTGGTTCCAGTTGTTCATTGCAGTGGTTGTTATACTGGGTCGAGGTCAATGTGTTTGTTGATGGAGTCCATGGATGAGTGGCATGCCTCTAGAAATTCTCTGCTGTCATCTTTTTAGCTTGTCCTATTATCATTGTGTTTTCTCAGTTGAATGTGTGGTCCTTGTCATCTGTATGTATGGCTACCAGGAACAGCTGGTCGTGGCGTTTTAGTGGCTAGTTGGTGTTCATGGATGCGGATTGCTAGTAGTCAGCCTATTTGTCCTATATAGTATTTTGTGCAGTCTTTACATGGAATCTTGTAAACTGTTGGTTTTGCATATGATGATTATTGGGTCTTCAGTTCTGGTGAGTTGTCTGAGCATGGCAGTCGATTTACTGGTTGTCATAACTCTTGAGAGATTTATCTTAATGGTGGGACAGGGCTGAGGGGCTGCACCTGCACCAAAATTAATGTTTTTGTCATCTTATGGTCTTTAGAATGGCAATCAACAGTTTTCGCTGAGGATGACATTCAGTTTATTAACAAAATAGAGTGTAACACTCCATCTATTATGGTCTGCAAGCCATAATTGGCTTAGCTAGACTTGACAGGAGTAGTTGAGGGACCAGGGATGCCTTAACATCTGTCATCATTTGGGTAATTTTACTCTAGTAGACATGTTTGACTCTTAGGCTTCTTATCACTTGTGCCTACCATTGCACAATTTGTACATTGTTGTGTCACACACATTTACTTCTGTTATAAGTATAACTCCAAATTAGGAGAATCTAGTGAACCTGTACTTTAACAAAACTCCCTCAAGTTAATAAATTATGCATGTATTAAGGTTTCTGCACAGTTCTGCACATACTGCAGTACGTACCTTATCATGGCTTATTTGCTGTGCCCATAGTCTATACTGTACAAATATCATGGAATGGCCTTGAATAGTGTGGATGTTAGGAGCAGTGGGAGTAGATGGGGGCATGACTGGGCTTTGAGATGGAGGAAGAAATATGTAGAGTATGGCTAAGACCAGTTGACCTTTCCTTTCAAACGATTCCCATATCTACATTGAGTACACCCCTGGGAGCTATGAACTACAAATGATCTAGAAGCTGACCTGATCCATGATTGGAGGGTCAGGAGATGCCTAACCTTGCAAATGAGCCTGCACACTAATAATTTCCCGGTGAAAATTGGAGGCTCTGGGAATTGGGGGTGAAAATCCTGGAATTGGTATCTCCCTGGTATTTTTTTGAATGCCTCTGGAGTTTTTCTGACTCTGCAAAAGATCTGGGCCTACGTGTCTTGCAGTTTGAATATCTTCCAGTGACAGCTGAATAACCTTATTCTCGTGCATCTTCAGTTTCTCTGGAATTCTGTGATCCAAGACAGCTCACCACCAACATCCTGAGGGCAAATAGGGATGAGCAACAAATGCAGTCTGAGCCAAGAAATCCATATCCCATGAGTGAATTAAAAATGATAGATACTGTGCAGTCATTTGATAAGACAAGAGCTAGAAACAGATCACTTAACTGTTTTAGTTCTCAGAGTAAATCAACAGAACAATAGTTGCAAGCAAATTTTCTCAGCCTCATAGATATGGCTTTGCTTTTATAATACAAGCATATGAACTTACTACTTTTAGATTGGTGAGCTGTCTTGCTTGAGTTACACTGCTAGCTCTAACTTCACACTTACAGTCATAGAGATGTACAGCATGGAAACAGAACCTTCGGTCTAACTTGTCCATGCCAACCATGTATCCTAAATTAATCTAGTCCCATTTGGCAGCACTTGACCCATATCCCTCCAAACCCTTCCAATTCATATATGCATCCATATGCCTTTTTAAATGTTGTAATTGTCCCAGCCTCCACCACATCCTCTGGCAGCTTATTCCACACACACACCACCCTTTGCGTGAAAATCTTGCCCCTTTAGGTCACTTTTTAAATCATTCACCTCTCACCCGAAACATATGCCCTTGAATTCTGGACTTGCCCCCACCCCAGGGTAAAGACCTTGTCTCTTTACCGTAGCCATGCCCCTCATGATTTTATAAACCTGTATAAGGTCCCCTCAGCCTTCAACAGTCCAGGGAAAACAACCACAGCCTATTCAGCCTCCTATTTACCTTTTTTAACCCAAAGTTTCTTCTCTCAGCCTTCTACACGACCTTGACTGCCTTTGCAACTTCTGCACCTGGCTATCTTTCCAGTATTGTGCATGTAAAACTGATTAGTTGCCATTGCTTTTTTTCTTGTGTTTTATCTCCTGATGACTATGACCCCACCCTCCGATTGGTTTGAGGAATTAATTGATTGCAGAGACAAGCTAATCAATGATATCACTTGCTCTATTTGGAGAAAAATAGCATCCTATTTTTATGGTACTTTTTTGAATGCGTTTTTAAGAAGAATAATACTTTTTCGTATTTGAAAGAATTTAAAAACCAATTCAGTGGTATGTGAACATGACTTTTAAACCCTGCAACATTCAAAGACCTATTCACTCATTCCGTACTGCAACTGAGGTGCCCAGTACTTTGTATTGTGTCACCAAATTTATTTCCTTTTCCAGGAGCAAAGTCAATAAAATTTATGAATAATAGAAACTGACTGTTTTGTCTTGAATACTTCAAATGGATCTTCAGTGCATCCAGTATTTCCAAGTATTACTGATTCTTTTTTTTCTCTCTCTCTCTGTCATAGTTGGGAGGAATTGTTGAACAGTTCCACACTGAGGGTCTGCTGTTCCACCAAAACTGCAAACACTTCAATGGAAATCATGCTCTTTTATATCCCAGGGCTTGTATGGTGCAGTCATACTATCCCTACTACCTTTGGGCTGGGTAAACCTGGCTTCAAATCCCATCTATTCTGGAGGTGTGTACTAACATCTCTGAAAAGGTTGATTAGAAATTATCTATGTTACACCCCACAGTCACCACAGTAGGGTGATAAATTGCTCCTGTAGCCAGGAATGGGATTCAATTTGAGGTGTCAAGTGAATTTTGTTAGATATATTTGTGATTTTGTTTCTGTGGAATGCCAAAGGGACTATGAGTATCATCATAGAATCATGAACATTGACCTCATGTATTCAGCTCATTTTCACAAAAGTCACAAAAAATGTTGCTGATATATTTGCTTTATTGATGTAATGTTCCATCCCGAATGGCATTGTGAGTTTACTTACAGAATATGGGCTGCAGCTCAAGGGCAACTAAAGACAGGCAATAAATATTGGCCAGCCAGTGACACACACATCCCACAAGTGAATTTAAAAAATGAAATGCATGTCTAACATACTCAAACTCATGTTTGAAATGCAATAGTCAAATGAGCTGCATTTCCTCAGCTATCTAACCTATATATACTTGCACTAGTCAAAATAACGCTGGGGTTTGTACAGTTCCATCCACTGTAAAATTGGCCTTTATCAGAAACTTCGTAACTGCGCCTGAGCCATTTGTTCATGCTGCAAACTTGAACTCATAGAAGCATTGAAGGATAAAGGCTACCATGATCAGATCACTTCTTGCTGTATATTGCACAAACTCATGGAAAACCCTAAAGCACGTCCTAATAAGTGCCCAATCTACCTTTGATTACCCCTGGAATATAAGGTATCTGCATGGTAAGTGATACTGGCTGTTTTTATGATGCTACCGCATGGGAGCAACATGAGTGATATTTATCACTAACAGATGATGCTGTCAAGCCAAAATGATGTTCTGCTTATCGTACAAATGGGTCATGTGGAATATGTACTTCAGTACTGGTATGATGTCAGGTATGCAGGTTGTACATCCCAAAGAATGACTTATCAAACAGCATGGATGTTTGGCTGTTCCCAACAAGCAAGATATCCTATGCAACCAGCCTGTGCTTGTGAAACTTTAAACACCATTAGATGTGATTCTTGAACTGGACAGCATTTGTTGGATAATCCACAATGTGTGTGTGAGGAATTATGCTGATAACGAATTTAGTATAATCCTGAATGACAATCCTGTAGTTCACTTGTGTGGACTGGAAGCTACCTACATTCATGCACAGGGCCTTGTTCTTTCAAGACAGACAGAACATGCACATGCAATGTGTCTGTTTCAACTCAAAATAGGTGACAGCAATTCATTGGTTAGGGCATTGCTCTGATAAATCAGACACAAATTATCTGAATAACAGTTCAGCATGAAAGGATGCATTTTCCACAGCAGCACCTCTACCAATCAGTCTAGTTGTACTCTTCCTGTCATGCAATATAACTATTGGTTTACCCTTGAACTGGTATTCTTGCACAAGTCTCTTTGAATGAAAGTAAGAGAAAGTGTGCCAACAAAATATTCAGCACTACTCATTTTCTGTAGTTCAAATGACAACTGACATTTATAGTGAAAAATACCCATTTTTAGTGCCAGGCCTGGCTAAATTAATATTGATGTAGGATGTTCAATGCTTTTTAAAATCGAAGGATATCATCCATTTAGGTTATTTCATTGGTACCAATCAAGAAAATGGCTGAGGCAGTTAAAATAGACGTAAAGTGAACTTTAAAGATATTTTCTTCTGATGTATTTTGTCTATTTTTATGGTAGTTTTTTCTGATTATTGTCTTATTTGTTCAGCTAGGATTATGCATTAGTAGAGCTTCTGCTTCAGTCCTGAATATGAACTGCAGTCTTGTCCTGTTACCCATGTGTCGCACTTTATTGGCATTTCTCCGAGGATCAAAGAAGGTGAGTGAATGGAATCTTTAATCAGTGAAACTTGCCAACTGTAGAAAGCAACCTTATTTGCAGAGATTTCAAAAAGATCCAACTTGAAAACAAACCTTACACTACAATTGTTTTGCAATCTGGTGACTTTCCTTACTCTTAATGACCCAAACCTGGGCGCTTTTTTGTTTGTTAAAGAAAATATTTCTCCACACTTATTCAATATGTGGCCAGAGTGAAATCATTTGGGATGTCTGGTTGATGCAGATGTGTTTCACTGAAAGGTCTGTTTCTATGCTGTATGATTCTATGCGTCTATAAGCCTTTCCCTGGGGTGACATTTGTGGCAAGCAAACATGTTAATTAGGAAGGAGGGTGACATTAACACCCAGTCCAACCATCTTCCTGCTTTCTCTTCCACTTTAAAGCTGCTCCTTTTGTCAAGGTTATGCAGTCCTTGGCTTTTTTTTCCAAGAGAGGTCATAAATGATACAGATTCCGAAATGCCTGGGGGTTGAAGGGGTTTATGGACAATATAATAGTAGCTAACAGATACTGTCTCAAGCAGAAGGCTTTCAAGTTTTTAAAAAAAGTACTTGTATAATGAAACGGAAGTGACCAGTTTTCCCATCTCTGCTTTTCTCTGGTTGTTTGTTTTTAATCAGTAGTGAGGAAAAAAGGCTGCTGGACCCATAGAAGTCAGTGCAGGCTGATTCTCACACCCTCATTTGCTGACTTCTATCCTGTAATAACTTGTGCTTGATTTTACTTTTTGTGTCAACAGGTATTTATGGGGATTGTTGCAAGTATATGGAACAGTATCATTATGTTGGGATGATCTGTTGGGTTTTCGGAGAGGTTAAGTTATTCAGCACTCTGTTTTCTGTTGTTGTGTACTTCATTCAGTAGTCTTGTAAATAAATTCTGTTTTGTTTAAAACTAAGTGATTTGACAAGCTGATTCTCTCTCTCTCCTGGAATATCCACTTTACATCTGCTTAAAACAACTAGGAAAGTTAGGTCTGGGCTACCTTCTTAAAATATTTTGTGGGATCTGGCCTGGTCCATAATACCGAAAATTAACTTGGGGAAGGTTAAGTTGGGATTAGCTAGTGGCAATTTTGGGGATCCACCAGATGTGGAACAATGATACAAAATCCTGGTTTATTTTCTTGCAGGTTACTGATGGAGGATGATCTTTTGTTCACACTCTGCGCCTGATCGTAAAATGCAGCATTGGGGTTGGGGGTTCTGTAAAGACCCATGTCCCTGTCCTTTTTGCTGGCCTCACGTCAGCCTATGATCTCTTTACCACCATCACTCAGCTGTGCATGGATTCTTCCTTGATCCTTTGTCCTAGTACATGTCATGCTGACAACAGCTAGGAGAATAGAGACAATCGATGTGCTCACAAAAGAGGACTGAAACAATTTTGCAGAAATGTGAAGGAATCTAGGGTCTTTGAGGGGGGGAAATTTAAGAAATCTGTACTACTAAAAATGATGCTATAGAAATCAATGGAGTTAAAGGCAGACAAATCATCAGGATCTAATAATCAATATCCCAGACTACTAAAGAAAATGGCTCTGGAAGAATTTGTGGTCATCTTCCAAAATTCTATAGTATCTGGATAGTTCTTATTGAAAGAAAAGTTTCCAAGCTCTCGCAAGCAGTTTAAGTGTTTAACAAGCACTTATCCTGGAAGAAATAGGACAGGACTAGGCTGTTTGGACCCTCCAGCCTGCCACATCATTCAGTAGGATCATGGCTGATCTGACATTCCTCACATCTGTTTTCTTGGCCTTTCCCCATAATGATTTCCCTACTAATAAATTTTTCCAGTTCTTAAATAACAAGGAGTTCCAAAGACACTCAACCATTTGAGAAGAAATTCCTCCTAATCTCAGTCTTCAATTGTCACTCCAAATGCTGAAACTATGCCCTCTTGTCCTAGAAACTATGCTGTCTCCCACGAGGGAAGCACCCCCTTAGCATTTACCCTGTCAAGCTTCTTAAGAATCCTATATGTTTCATTGAAATCACTTTGCACTCTTCTAAGCTTCAGTGAGTAGAGTCCCAACCTGTTTAGCCTTTGCTCATAAGACTGTACCAGGGATCATCCTAGTGAACCTTCTCTAAACTGCCTCTGATGAAATGATGTCTTTCTGTAAGTGGACCAAAACTGCTCTCAATGCCAGATGTGGTCTCACCAGCATGTGTGCAGTTGCAGTAAAACTTGTCTACTTTTATGCTCCAACTCTCTTGAAACAGTATTCCATTTTACTTCCTGATTAGCTGCTACACCTGTGCGCTAACTTTGTTTCATGTGCAAATAACTGAAGCCTCTTTGTGTTGCACCTGTGCAGTTGTTCTCTGTTTAAAATCAAATCCTGTTCAAATGAGCATCTTCACATTTTCCCATATTATAATACACTTGATAACTTACTTAACCTATCAATATCTCTCAGTTAACTGTTTGTATCCCTCTCCACCTGCTTTTCCATCTGTTTTTGTCTTCTGCAAATTTAGCTACAGGACGTTCACTTTCATCCTCCAAGTCATTAATATATGTTGTTAACTATTGAGGTCTCACCACGGATTTCTGTGGAACCCTGCTGGTCATGGGTAACCAACCTGAAAAAGAACAGAAAAGGGATTCTCTTTCTATGCCAATATACTATCCCAACACCATGGGCCCTTATGAGTTAATCTTTTTTGTGTTACCTTGCCAAGTGCCTCCTACAAGTCCAAATACAGTGCGTCTACTAGTTCTCCTCTCTTCACTTTGGTTCAGACGTCTTTGAAGAAACTAACTTAGTTAGACATAATTTCCCTTTCGTGAAGCCATTCTCACTCTACTTGATTAGATGATGACTTCCAAATTCTCTATTACTTTATCAAATGATTCATGGTGGCTCAGTGGCTAATGCTGCTACCTCCACAACAGCAGGGACCTAAATTCGATTCCAGCCTTGGCCGACTGTTTGGAGTTTGCACATTTTCCCTGTGCGTGTTTCCTCCAGGAACTCTGATTTCCTCTCAGAGTCCTAGATGTGCAGGCTAGATGGATTGGCCATGTTGAATAGTCCATAGTGCCCAGGGATGTGCAGGCTAGGTGGATTAGCCGTGGGAAGTGCTGGGTAATAGGGTATGGTTGAAGGGATGGGGCTGGGTGGGATTCTCTTTGGTGGGTTGGTGTGGACTCTATGGGCTAAATGGTCTGGTTCCATGCTGGTATGTTTCCTTGATTCTTTCTATGAATGCTTTCTCATCAATAAATATTAGGCTAATTGGCCTACTATTATCTGGTAATTGTCTCCTTCTGTTTTTCAGTACAGTGTCACATAAGCAGTTTTTCAAATCTCTAGTTGTTTCCCTAGGACCAAAGGATGTTTGGAACATTACAACCAATGCATTCACTATCTGTTTTAGTAATCTATGATTCAAGCCATTAGAGCCAGGGGGCTTATCTGCTTTTAGCCTCCTGAGTTTGTCTAATTTTGTTGTGATGGTGATGTTACTTAGTCCCACATTCTTTAGTATTAATGGGACGTTCAAAGTATCTTCCATCCTAAAGACCTGATATAAAATATCTGTTTAACTCCTCTGATATTTCCTTGTTCCCCAGATTCATTTTATATGGGGCTTATGTTCACTTTGACAGCTCTTTTCCGTTTTATGAATTGAAAGAAATTCTTATTGTATGTGTTTATATTCCTTGATAGTTTTCCCTCTTTTTTTTTTCTCCCTTCTATCTTTTTAGTTGGTTGAGTGCTGAATTTATCTCAGTCTTCAGAGCTATCACTGACTTTTGCCTTTTTAAAAATTTTATATATATGTTTTTTTCTTTCAATTTAATACTCTTCTTGACTTTCTTGGCTAGCCATGTTCTGTTTATCCCTTTTTTAGAATCTTGCATCCGTACTGAGATATATTTTTGCAAAGAGTCATTAATTACCTCCTTCAATGTCTGCAACTGCTTGCTTACTGTCATTCTGGCTAATCTGTTTTCCCAGTTCACTTTTTAGATAAATATATCCTCATTTCATTGTAATACCTTTTATTCAAATTAAAGTTATTCCTGACTCAAGTTTCTTTCTCTAAAATTAAATATTAAATTCATTATGTTATGATAGAGAAAAACATGGTCAGCTTCAGGATCTGTTCCTGTGCTGTACTTTTCTCTGTTCTGTGATCACTACTTTAGCTTGACTAAGTGTTTATTTGCATTTTGCTAAAATAAAACTGAAAACGTACTATAATTTTAGAATTGTTTTTAATTCACTTATTGGATGTGATAGTCACTGGCTGGCCAGCTTGTCTCTCAATGCCCGTCAGAAGGTGGTGGTGATCTTTTACTCTCTGGTTATTTATTAAACTTGTCTCATTACCTACTACAAGGTCCAAGATAACCTGCTCCCTGAGTGACTCCAAGACATATTACTCTGGGAAACCATCCCTAGTGGACTCTGAATTTGTTGTCGTAGCTACTGTTTCCAATTTGATTAACCTAATCAACGTGAAGATTTAACGTATCCATAATTGTTGCTCTATTCTTTTTATTCTGGATGTGATCTCCTCTTGACTGTGTGCTGTTTACTGTACTCCCTTAATTGACAGCACACCACTGCCAAGCAAGAAATGCCATGCTGCTTGTCAGTAGGAAAAAAGACAATGATATGCTCCTCACAAGCCTATGTCACTGTGTAAGAAACTGCTGATTTTTATTTGACCTGATAACTGTTTATTTTCTGGTGAGTCCAAGACCAAAATAATTTGCAGTTGGCTGGTAAATAGATTTAGATTTGGGAATAGAAACTGCAGGTTTCTGTGTAAACTTTCTTTTGACAGAGTCTGGCAACAAAATAACTTTCAATTTCAGAGGGAGGTAGGTTGCTCTTCGGAGGGTCGGTGTGGACTTATTGGGCTGAAGGGCCTGTGAAGAGGCTGCTAAATTCAAATTACGGATTAGCCAAGCCTCAAAGTGATCTAGTTGGCTAATTTGATTTTGAAAATGTTTCCGTCTCCTTTTTGTTCCGTGTCACTCATGATATGTAGCCAGGATGGTAGTATAGCAACTTCTGAGGTCAGCAAGAGGAAGATTGTGATTCATGGAACTATTCCTCATTCAGGCATTAAAACATTTAATTATTATTAATATAAGTGAAGATTAATAAATATTAAACTTTTTCTCCAATCGAGGAGGAATAGTTGGTTCAAAAAAGAATTCAATCTATCATGTTGTCTTAGCAACTTTTTATTTTCTATTATATTTAAACTTGAAGCCACAGGCAGTTGGAATTCTTATTCCTGCCCTTGAGTATTTTTCTGCCACTTTCTTGGAGGTGACTAGTAGGTTCATAGCCTAAGCAGTGTTTATGTTTGATTACAGCACACTCTGTTGCAAGATATTGTGCATACATAATCACATGCAAGCTGGTAAAGACTACATTATAGAACCAATATTTTGTATTGAGCCTTAAGAAATTATCGTCATTGGATAAAAAGTTTGTATCATGATCTAAAAATAATTTATTTACAATTTAGAACCTGATGAACCTGTCTAATCAAATTTGTGACAAGTCATGAATGTATCTTTCATCAGTCGTTCGATCCCTTAAACCCTGTGCTTCAAGTAGCTTTAATAACCTTTAGCTTGACGAAGTGTTTATTTGCAATTTGTTAAAATAAAACTGAAAACGTACTATAATTTTAGAATTGTTTTTAATTCACTTATTGGATGTGATAGTCACTGGCTGGCCAGCTTGTCTCTCAATGCCCTTCAGAAGCTGGTGGTGAGCTACCTTTTTGAACTGCTGCAGTCCACATACTGTCGGTTGACTCTCAATAGCCTTAGAGGGGGAATTCCAGGATTTTGATATTGTCCAGATCTTGTTGATATGGACTATTTCAGTATTTGAGAAGTCACGAGTGATGCTGAACATGGTGCAGTCATTGGTGAACATCCCCACATCTGACCTTCTGATGGAGGGAATGTCTGATGAAGCAGCTGAAATGGTGTGCTTAGGACACTACCCTGAGGAACTCCTATGGAGCTGAGATAACTGACCTCCGATGATTACGACCAGGTTCGAATTTGCACCCTGCTATCCATTGATTCCTTAATGCCACACTCCATCGAATGACAACTCTTGATCTCAAGGCCAGTGTCACCTCATCTGTGGAACTCCCTGCTTGTGGCCATATTTGAACCAAGGCTTTAATCCGGTCAGGAGCCGAGTGATCCTGGTGGAACCCAAACTGGGCATCAGTGAGTAAGTTATTGCTGAGCACTTGCTGCTTGGTGGTACCTCACACTACTTTATTGATTAATTGATAGTTGACTGGTGGGGTGGTAATTGGCTGGGTTGGATTTATCCTGCTTTTTGAGTACAGGACATGCCCAGGCAATTTCCACATTGTTGGGTAGATGCCAGTTTTGACACTGCACTTGAAGAGTCAAGAGTGTGTTGCTGAGAAAGCACAGCAGGTCAGGCAGTGTCTGATGAGCAGGAGAATCAACCCCACTGCACTTGAAGAGAGTGGCTAGGGGAGTAGCAAGTTCTGGAGAGCAAGTCTTCAATCATATCACTAAAATGTTGTCAGGGCTCATTGCCTTTGCAGTATCCAGTGCCTCTAACTGTTTCTTAATAACGTGTGGCATGAATTGAATTAGTTGAAGATTGGAGTAGGCCAAGATAGATCATCCCACTTGGCACTTTTGGCTGAAGACTGCTATGAATCTTTCAGCCTTATCTTTTGCACTGATATGGTGCGCTCTTCCATCATTGAAGATGGGGATATTTGTGAAGTCTCCAGTGTGTTGTTTAAATATCTACCATGATTCCCAACTGGATGTGACAGGACTGCAGATCTCAGATCTGATGCGTTGATTATGTGATCGCTTAGCTCTGTCTTTGACTTGCTGTTTGGCATGCAAGTAGTCCCATTTGATAGCTTTACCAGGCTGACACCTCATTTTCTTTTTATTTTAAGTTCATGGCATGCCCTCTACGCTTTTCATTGAACCGGGGTTGATCCTCTGGCTTGATGATTGAGTGGGGGATATTCCAGGCCATGAAGGTGCAGATTATACTGAAGTATAATTCTGCTACTACTGATGGCCAACAGTATCTGATGGATGCCCTTTCTTGAGTTGCTAGATCGCTGTTTCAAGTCTGTCCCATTCAATATGGCGACAGTGCTGCACAACATGATGGAAGTAGGACTTTGTCTCCACAAGGACTGTGTGATTGTCATTCTTACTGAACTGATCACGAATAGATGCATCTGCAGCTGTCAGATTGGTAAGAATACAGTCAAGTATGTCTGTTTTTCCCTCTTCCTACATGCCAAGCATGACTCCAACCAGTGAAGATTTTGCCCCCTGCTACCCATTGATTCTAGTTTTCCCTCATCACCTGCCATAGATCCGTGCAGAAGCTCTCTGTTAGAACTTGACCAGCTCAATCAATGGTATTGCTGCTGAGCCACTCTTCATGGTGCACATCTGGAGTATATTTTGTGTCCATGCCACACTCAGTGCTTCCTGCAAGTGTTGCTCAACATGGAGTAATGATGATAATCAGCAGGAGGTTTCCTTGCCTATGTTCAACCTGGAGCCATGAGACTTCATTAGGTGCGGAGTCAATTTTAAGGATTTCTAGGGCAATTCCTTCCGGTGGGACAGAACACACCCAGGGATGGTGTTAATGGTGGCATCTGGAATGTTGCCTGTAAGGTATGACTGTCATACTGTTGCTTGTCTAGTCTGAGACAGTGCTCCTAATTTTGACACTTGGTCCCCGATGTTGTTAGAATCATAGAATCCTACACTGTGGAAAGAGGCCTGTTGAGTCTGCACTGACCCTGCAAAGATCATCGATTTGATTTTATTCTAGTCACATGTACCTTAGTACAGTGAAAAGCTTTGTTTTGTGAGCAGTATAGGCAGATCATAGCAAAGACATACGGATCATAGGGTTCTTAGAGAGGCATACAAGGTTATGACTGCACAGGAGGTGCCCGAAAGCAAGGTCAACATTAGATTTGAAATTAGAGAGGTTAGTTCAGTAGCCTCATGACAGCAGGAAAGAAGCTTCTCTTGAGCCTGGTGGTGTGCATGTTCAAGCTTCTACTTGAAGAAGTTGGAAGAGAATATTACCATTGTGGAAGAAGTCTTTGATAACAGCTTTCCACAGCAACAAGAAATGGAGATGGAGTCCATGGTTGGGAGATTGGCTTCCTTGATGGTCTGGGCTTTGCACCCAATTCCACCCAAACCCAGCCTCAGCCACTCACCCTATCCCTGTAAACCCACATTTACGATGTTGACCTATCCAGTCTACACCTCCCTAGTCATTACAGGCAATTTGCCATTGCCAATCCACTGAACCTGCACATCTCAGGAAGGAGAACTTTGCAGGGTTGACCGGGCTGATACCACCATTTATCTTTTCCAGCACTTCGGTCAATGCCAGGTGGTCTGTCTTTTCATTTCTTTGTTGGCACTTTGTACCTATTGATACAACTAGATGGTTTGCTTGGTTATTTCAGAGTAACATGTAGGCCAGACCAGGTAAGAAGGCAAATTTCCTTCCCTGAAGTACATTGAGCCAATTGGGTTTTTATTGACAATTGACAATGGCTTCATGGTTACTAATAGATTTTTAATTCCAGATTTTTAAAAAGATTGAGTTCAAATTCCTTCATCTACCATGGTGAGATTCAAATTTTTACTGATAGCAGTAATTAGCCCGTGCCAGGTGCTATTCAAAATGAACCTATAAAATTGCGAGCAGTGAAGGGAGAGGAAGCTTTTATCTCCATTACCAGGAAGGCAAGAGGTGAGGGGCAGTATCCGAAGGTCCAATCTAAGGAGCTAAAACCTTTGTGTCTTTTCTGAGGTGCCAAGAGGTAAATGATTTGAGGTTGTTACATCCCAGTGGGGTAAACAAAGATGTAAGCCAGAAGGTTAAGGTGGATCGAAAAAGCCTGGAACCTAGGGTAACTTTCTTGCAAGGGCTCATGATGGGAGATTTCATCAGCCATCAATCCAGTCCAACTGCATTCTTTTGCAGAGGAGGAGCAGCCCAAATGCAGGAGTGACCGGGTATCAGAGGCATTGATGCAGCAGCAACAGGATTAGCCTCTGGCTGGGAAAATCACAGAATAGTACAGAGTTGACTGGCACATCCCTGACCCAGAGTTTTCCAGAAATGCCTTGACTACCTTGAATTTGCAGCTCCCATGCCTAGAAACACTGCAGGTGTCGAGAGCGGATGTCATTCACCTGTGTCTACTGTTGCAACCCACAGAACGATGAAAATGCAGTGTCTATTGGATGGAGAGTCACCTTTTTAATGTTGACCTTTCGATGCATTGAGCTCCCTCTTGGGATCCACCAACAACATGTGCAGGGTCTCCTATGGAGATCATCAATGCATTGTTCAAGAGTGTTGTGCTGACCCTGACTGTCAGGCAGAAAGGTCCATGGGCTTCTTGACCATTTTGGGACACCATGTTATTCAGACTGCTATGATTGTATTCATGTGACTATCGCAGCCTTTTGACAAGGTACTGCATGGTAGGTTATTGAGTAAGGTTATATCTCACACAATCCAGGGAGAGCTAGCCAATTGACAGTAGAAGACAGAGGATGATGGTAGGGGGTGGTTTTTCATACTGGAGACCTGTGACCAGTGGTGTGCCACAAGTCTCTGCGCTAAATCCACTGTTATTCATCATTTATATAAATGATTGGATGAGAATTTTAGGAGGTACAGTTTAAGGTTGTGGATGATCCAAGATTGGTGGTATAGTGGAGAAGATTATCTAGGAATGCAATGAGAACTTGATCAACTGGGCCACTGGGCTTAAGAATGGCAGATGAAGCTTAATTTAGATAAATGCAAGGTGTTGAATTGTGGCAAGACAAGCCAGGACAGGACTTATGCACTGTAGGGCCCTCGGTTGTGTTATAGAATAAAGAGATCTAGGGGTACAGGTTCATAGCTCCTTGAAAATGAAGTCACAGGTAGACAGGGCAGTGAAGAATGTTTTTGGCATGCTAGTTTTCATTGATCAGAGCATTCAGTATAGGAGATAGGACATCTTGTTGCAGCTGTACAAGATGTTGGTGAGGCCACATTTGGAGTACTGTCTGCAGTTCTGGTCACCCTACGATAGAAAGCGTGTTATTGAACTGGAAAGAGTGCTGAAAAAAATTACTAGACTGCTTTCTAGACTGGAAAGTTTGAGTTATAAAGTGAGGTTGAACAGGTTGGGACTTTTTTCTGTGAAACCTAGGAAACTGATGACCTTCGAAGTATATGAAATCATGAGAGCCATAGATAGGTTTTCCCCTTGGTAGAGGAGTAAAAAACTAGAGGGCATAGATTTAAAGTGAGGGGAGAAATAGAGGGAGTCTGGGGGGGGAGGTGGGGAAATTCTTTCTCACTCTGTCAGAAGTAGTGGTGGAAGTCGGTACAATTTTGTCATTTAAGAAACATTTAGACTTATGTATGGGATGGGTATGGAGAGAAATGGGCCAAATGGCACTAGTTTAATTGTGAAAACTGGTTGGCATGGGTGAGTTCGGCCAAAAGGCTTGTTTCTGTGATGTAGGCCTTTATGGTTCCCTCAAACTGATCAGAGGGCTTCCTAAGTAAGAAGAAATTGTTGTAAAGTTACAAAGATCATTGAACGAACACTGAAGGTGTGTTCTTATTTTTCTACTTTTGACACTTGTGGACCTCATGCATCAAGATGCGACAGCTGCTCTGGCTTTGTCCTTTCCCTCACCCCCCACCCCCCCCCCAACTGCCTCCAGGGATGGAACCTAAGGGACCATTGGTAACCCACTAAAGATATGGTGTAAACCATGGTCCTGTACAATGCCACTTCTTTTGTTCTACTCATGAGGCACTTAGCAAGCCTTCACCAGGCTCAGGAAGCCTAAGTCAAGCTTGCTGAGAGCTGCTGACCAATCCGAGGCCAGCAGCTGTTTTGAACAGCTGTGCCACCAGAGACATGGTGGCTGATGCGGAGTACAAATCTTAGGATTGTACTTGGATCATAGTCCTGAGGTGAATGGCAAAAGCAGGCCTATGGGGTGGAATCCTGGGGTGTAGGAAATAAGGATAAGCAGTAAGTGCACAGATGTGTCTCTCAGTGAAGTCCTCCTTCCAAAGGCTGGGCTCCCTCACTTAGGCAGTGACTGACTTGGAATGAGGGCTTACTATTTGAAACTCTCAAGCAATTCTGTATGTTGTACCCCTTGACCTTGGGGTACTATTTATCACGATTAAATGGCACTCTTCAGGAAACATTAATTCCCTCTTGATGGTCTCAATTGATGAGTGGGACATATGGCCTACATACCACAGGCTTCATCAAGATGGAGGTAGGAATATGGTTTTCCTAAACGCCTGTCTGATAAAATGCCCTCTGACATCCGACTTGCCATGGTAGATGGAAAAAGATTCTGCCCATGACAGCTGACTAGGAATCCTTTCTGGGACTCTGGAATATCAGTGCTTCCATGGGTTTGCACAAGCTGTGATCATACCCTACTACAGGCTGAACTTTTGTATCCATTCTGATCCAATTGAACTCTGCTGTATGCCCCCGAGAAGGTTTCTATATCATTGCCATTTCCTGTGGTATCCACAACCTTTCAGATTAGATGAGTATGGGGCTTAGCCTTGCATCCGTAAGATTTTGAGGATACGTATCATCATCTGATGAGAATTGTGCAGAGGAGGGATCGGAGCATGCAAGATTGGTTGATGAACCTCATGCACCACAGACTAAATCATTGGGACACATGCAAAGAAGGCTTGTATTCACACCAATATTTTTCCACCCATGACTGCCACACTGTCAAGTGCAGTAACTCAATTCACTTCACCTCACCTCACCTCACCTCACCTCACCTCATTCTCTCTTGTTATCAAAAAGCAGAGGAAAGTGTCAAAGATTCAGGAGAAAGAGCACCAATAGTGCTACATCGAAAAGTGCCACCATCTTTTTGATGGCCTTAACTTCATTTATCACTCTAACTCCCATCTGCCTAAAGCAAGAATCCTTCAAGTGCCTCCTTCTCTGAATAAGTGTGCACTCCCAATTGAATGCTGCATAGAATCGGCTTGCAGTGAGATGGGGTGGGCATGTGTGATCTCCTGTAAGCTGGATAGCCCCATTTTCAGATATCTCTGCAAGGGTGTGTCCAATATACATCCAAATTTTCAGCCTGGGTTGCAGTTATCAGTCAGTATTGAATTAGTGTATGTTTGTCATTTTAATCATTCCTAAATACAGTAATTGTAAAGACTTGTAAAATTCATTTTCACAGGTAATGAGCAGGAAAGCACGAAGATTATTGGATAAGAGTAAAACGTTTCACGTAACGTGTGGTTTTACAATATGTTTATTTTCAGGTAAGAAATTCCTGGCTTCTCAAAGTATTAGAAAATTACTGTAGTATGTTGTAGTAGAGCAGGCACCTCCCTTTCCAATGTCAGACCCCTCAAGTCCATGTGTTGAAGATTGTGTTTTGGCATGGTTGGAGGATTGTCTCATGAGCAGAAAACAGCAAATGGGGATCAGGAGTTCTTTTTCAGATTCGTGACCTGTGACCAGGGGAGGTTTATAGGGAGCAGCATTGGGACCGCAACTGTTTACAATATATATTAATAACTTGCAGGAAGAAAGTTAATATACTGTAGCTAAATTTGCAGATGACATGAAAATAGGTGGAAAGGCTGGTTGAGAGGAATATGTACAGTTTATAGAGAGAAATTGATAGATTAAGTAACTGGATGAAGAGTTAGGAAGTAGAGTTTAATGTGTGAAAAGTTGTTCAATTTGGAAGGGAGAGTATTATTTAAATAGAGAACTGCAAAGAGATGCACCACATAGGGACTGAAGTGTTCTTGTGTATGAAACATACAAAGCTAGCACACGGATGCATCAGGTAATCAGGAATAATGGGATGTTGGCCCTTATTTCAAGAAGGTTGTAGTACAGGAGTAGGGTTGTCTGCACAAGGTTCTGGTGAGACCATGTTTGGAGTAATATGAGCAGTTTGATCCTCTTATTTAAGGAAAGATGTCATTTCATCGTAGACAGTTCAGAGAAGTTTCACAAGGATGATCCATGGTGCGGTCTCCTGAGCAAAGACTAAAGAGGTTGGGACTCTTGAAGAAGGAGATGTGATATCATTGAAACATATAGGATTCCTATGAGGCTTGACAGGATAAATGCTGAGAGGGTGTTTCCCCACATAGAAGAGTCTAGAACTAGAATTAGGAGGCACAAATTTAAGACTGAGATGGGGAGGCATTTTATTTTCAAATGTTTAAGAGTCTTTGGACCTCCTTGCCATAGCGAGCTGTGAGCACAGAGTCTTTGTGTATATTTAAGGCTGAGATAGGTAGATTCTTGATCAGTAGAAGAATCAAGGGTTAAGGGGAAAGGTCAGGAAAGTGGATGTGAGGATTGTCTGATTAGCCATGATCCTATTGGGTGGCAGAACAGGCTTGAGGGGTAGAATGACTTACTCCAGTTCCTGTTTTATGGTCTGATGGAATGAAGTAAACCTCCCAGAAAAACTGCAGGCATTTGAGCTTTTGAATATAATTGTGGGTAGCATATTGGCATAGATAGAAGATTGGCTGGCTAATAGAAAACCATACATGTAAACAAGTCTTTTTTAGATTGATGATATGTTATGAGTGTTCTGCCCTGGAGATCAGTGTTGGGACCTTCACTATTTACAATTTAAATGACTCAGGCGATAGAGGGTATTGTTGTTGAACTTTCTGATGGCACAAAGACAGGTAGGAAATAAGTTATGAAGAGGACTTAAGGAGCTTAAGTGAATGGGGTAAAATCTGGCAAATGGCAAATGGTAATAATGTGGGGAATCGTGACAATATTCATTTTCATAGGAAGACCCAAAAAAAAACATATTATCGATATGGTGAGAGAGCGTAGAGCTCTCAGGTGCAGAAGGATCTGGTCACCACGCATGAGTTGGAAAAGATTAGTACACTAGCACAATGAGTAACAAGGAAAGCTGACAGAATATTATCTTTCATTATGAGTGAAATTGAGTAAAAGTAGGGAGATTGTGCTTCAGTTGTACAGGGCACTGCTGAGACCACTTCTGGAGTATGGTGAATAATATTGGTCACCTTGTTTAAAGCAAGATGTAAACATGATTAGGTTAGATTACTTACTTAGTGTGGAAACAGGCCCTTCGGCCCAACAAGTCCACACCGACCCTCCAAAGAGCAACCCACCCAGACCCATTCCCCTACGTTTACCCTTTCATCTAATACTACAGGCAATTTAGCATGGCAAACTCACCTAACCTACACATCTTTGGACTGTTGGAGGAAACCGGAGCACCCGGAGGAAACCCACACAGACACAGGGAGAATGTGCAAACTCTACGCAGACAGTTGCCCGAGGCAGGAATTGAACCCAGATTTCTGGTGCTGTGAGACAGCAGTGCTAACCACTGAGCCACTGTGCCACCTCAAGTTAGAGGTAGTTCAGAGTATGTTTACCAGAGTAATTTCCAAAATGGGGAAATTATCTGGTGCAGAAGGGTTTGACAGGCTAGATTTTAGAAGAGTAAAAGGTAACTTGATTGAAAGATATGTCTCTGGGGTCTTGACAGGATAGATGTGCAGAGGATGTTCTTATTGGAAAATTTAGAACTCAGACTATATTTAAAAATCATTAGGTTGCCCATTTATAACAGCTGGGAAGAAAATTTTATCTCCAAGCCATAGTCTTTTGAACTCTTTTCCTGAAAAGGTAGTTGAAACAGATTTTTTTGAATATTTTTAAGGCATAAGTAGGTAGATTCTTTATAAGTAAAGGGTTGAAAGGTTATCTGAATAGGCAGGATTGCAGATTTGAGGTTACTGTCACATTAGCCATGATCTTACTGAATGATAGAGCAGACTCGAGGGGCTGAATAGCCTACTCCTGCTCCTAATAATCGTATGATCAGAATGTGATATGGGTCTGTTCGCCATTTTTCCCAACACTGTGAGTCCCGTGCTTGCTGCTAGGTTATACCACAACTCCAGAAGGAATTCCTCCAGAGGACATTAATCACCAAATTAAAAGCCTCGATTGGTGGCAAGGCAGAGAGATTTGTCCATTGGTGTTCCCCTACAGATTTAGTTGGGTGGAGACAGGAAGGTAGTGCAATCCCCATCCACCCTTCCTCTCCCAAAATAAATAGTCTCCTAACTTCAAACATATACGTGGGAGGGAATTACATTCAAAGAATCCAAAGAACTTTGCCCTGAGAAGTTTCTAGCTAAAACCAATTTTTGCAATGAGACATATCCTATATTTCTATAAATTGCTTTCAAGCTTCTTCTACTGAATCATTGATTAGCAAAACACTTTGGAGTTGGCAGATTTTTGCTTTTTGTGTGAAAATGTAATAACTCATTCTTGAACTGTTGATATTTTAAGTAAATTCAATGTTCAAAAGTTTATAGACTGACATCAAGTGAAGTTTTTCACTGAAGAAACAGTTTTGCCTTTTGTTTATTAGTAATTATTGGGTTGTAATGTCTTTTATTCACTCTTTGATTTCAGTAGTCCATGTTGCAGCTCACATGGTCAACGCCCTGAACTTTTCTTTGTGCTACAGTGAAGACTTTCCAGCTCTCAATGTCGCTCACTATCGGGATGAGGTCAGTGCCATGCTGTGCTTTATTATACTTTGTCGCACAGAAAGATTATTTTAAAGCCAGCTGTTAATCTTGTTGTGGTGATGAGGTAAATACAATGATTTTAATTCCTTGTTCTCCTGTGGGAGGACATTGTTATCCCTGATCAGTTTAGTGTTCATGTTGTGGAAAGTAATTTGGATGATGCAATTGGGAATGAAGATAATTTCTTTTAATGAAATGCACAATTCTGTTTTACAAGAGAATTGCTGGTCTGAATTTCTGATTGAGTTAGTATTTGTTGAATGAGATGTAAGATGCTTGGTCAGCCATGATTTCTTGTGCAAACTTCCGCTCATTCCCACATGAATTATGTATCTAGGCTTTGACATTTTTATCTTGAGATGACACTGCATGAGAAACCTACTGCTTACCAATGCTGAGATCTTCCATATTCCATAGGCCATTGATGATATATTTATTGCCCAGCTGTGTAGTACTTCAGACTTCAGCAGCTTGGGACCTGATCCTCATACTGGTGTTCGATCATTATTGCTGAGCAAATAACTCAGTAAGAGCTTGCCACCCACCTTTAGTGGCAGGGACCAGAGGATGCCGGTGAATGGTGTGGTGGAAAGGAGGGCAGTGTTCTTGTTTATGACCAGCAAAGGAAGCCATACCATGAGAACTAACTTGCATCAGGATATCAACCCAGATCAGTGTTGTGTTACAGTTAAAAAGGAATGCACAGATGTGCAGGAAGTTGGTCAGTGATCTTTTGTACTTAGCAAGGGTAAGTGCTGCCATCTTCTCTCTGTGACTTCTCACTTGGGAATACCACTTACTCTGTCTCAGACACTGCAGATACATCTCACAATGCTCATAGACGACAGCTATTATCTCTATGATGTGCATCTTGTCCACTCCAGTGGCTGTAGTCCACCTCATCTTCCCAAACGAATAACTCTTCCCACTGTCTGCGTTTCTTACACACCAACTAAGGATACCTTGTCAACTTACCTGCTTGTGTATCACCACTGATTGACTGCTGTTCCATCCATTTCCATCACACTCATCGTATCCTTTGTCTCATCGCAGGAACATTCAGCATGTGGGCCTACAGGGCCAAATACACCAGGGGGTTGATCAGCGTAGGGGGTTCACACTCAATATGTGCAGAAAATTGTTGAGCTGCTTGGAAAAGAGCATGAGCACTTGGGATGGGGTGATCTCCCAACAGTTCAGTAAACTTCATTATGCTGTACACGTCTCCCACTGCCACCAATGCTAACTTGTTCTTTATCTGCATTGGCCTTTAACCTTCTTGTACAAATAATTTCATCTCCTCTCAGAAGCACTAATGATATGCAGCAAAACTTGATCAAAATAGTGCCAGTACAGGAGACCCTTGCCTCAACCTGAAGAGCAAGCCACTCAGTCCTCAAAAGTACCTGTGAGGCTTCACCTGCACCCTCGACCAGCTCAGAGACTTTCACTTCAGTGCATTCACTACTTGGATTAAACTTGGGAGCACAATCTGTTGACACATCACTGACATATGTATGCTGTTGGCTGAGGAAGAAATGCCCCAGGCCTTTAGTGCTCAGAAGACTGCCAGAGATCAAGAATCTGCTCAGCCTCAGGCAGACGATTCTACTAAGCTCGTGGCCAATCACGATTTTATGAAAATGCAGGTTTGTCAAGCAGTTAACATATTGAATGGAAGAGTCTACCAAAATAATCAGTACAGTGCTGACCGCCCCATGTGTGCATCTGGCTGTCTCCATGGAAAAGTTGGTGACTGCAATATGTTACAACAGTGAACCTCTCTTAATTAAACCAAACACCCAGAAAAGCTCACCTTATCTCGTAATCTGTTAAAGTATGAGTGCCAAAGAACTACAAAAATCTCTCTATGTAGAGAAAAAATTTAATAATTTATTCTTTACGAAACACAAGGACATTAAACAACAATTATCTACATGGGAATCCTCCTTTGTCTGATCGATTTATCTACCTCCACTCTACAACAATATACTGATCCAATAAAAACCTCTTGATTTAAGTTTAACAAAAAAAAAACAAGTTTCAAAACCAGCCAGTTGTCGCTGTGCCCTTGGTTCCTTTGTCTGTACTTTCCTGAGTCTTTTCTTCAGTCTTCTGTTTCACAACATTCATGTGAAAAGGTACCTTTTCGGACAGAAGCTGTGTAGACTGTATCTTCGTTGGTGCTCTTTGCCACTCTGGCTAATTGTTTAAAATGCCCGATTTTTATATTCCAAAACATCAGACTGTCTCATTGGTTTGATGTCATCAAAACATTAAAATTCAAATTCAATTGAATTTTGGTATGTTGGGGCATAATTTAAACTAATTGGCAGAATTCAAATTTATATACCATGGCAACTCCATTCCAGCCATTTGTTTCACAGCCAAATTTTACATTTTTAAAGTGTTCAGCACACTCTGTGCTTGCAATCAGTCCTTACCAGCTTTCATTCTCTTAAAGGTACAGTACATACCTACACCTTCATAACAAAGTTGAAATTGAGGAATGTTTTCTCAATGATGAGATTCTGTATTTTTTTTTATTCCTTCTCACCATATTTTCCCAGCTCTCTGTTTTCCCATGCCATTTCAGGAAAGAAACTATTTGCCCATTGGACAACGAAACATAGGCTATATTTATTCTTTTATTGTTACAGGGAGGCAGAATAAGTCTTATCATAACATTGCTTAATTTTCCTGGGTCAGGACTCTTTAAACATAGTAGCTTGCTACCTTACATGGAATAGAGCAAAGTGTCCCTGTGGAAGGCTGACAAGGGAGGGGAGGGGAATATGGGTCTGGTGGTGGCATCTTACTGGAGATGGCAGAAATAGCAGTGAATGTGGATGTTGATGGAAAGGTACATGAGGAGGGGTCCCTCTCACTGTTGTAGGAGAGAAGAGAAGGTGTGAGGGCCAAAGTGTGGGAGATAAGTCAGGCATGGCTGAGGGCCCTGTCAAACATGGTGGTGGGGAATCTTTTTGTTGAGTAAGAAGGTAGAAGTTCTGGAAGACCACTGGTCAAGGTCGGCTTCCATCAGAACACAAACAATGGATATGGAGGAAATGGGAGAATGGAATTGAATCTTCAGAGAGCTGGAAGTGAAGATATATAGTCAAGGTAGCTGAGATTTGGTGGGTTCGTTGTGGATATTGGTGGCCAGCCTGTCCCCAGAAATGGAAACAGATGTTAAGGAAGGGAGAAATCATAGAGTCATACAGCATGGAAACTGAGCCACCAGTCCAACCAGTTCATAGCGATCAGAATCGCAAACCAAGCTAGTCCCACCTGTTTGCACTTGGCTCATATTTCTCCATACGTTTCTTATTCATAAACCAATTAGGTCTTTTATCCGTGTTAACTGTACCTGCCTCCATCACTATATCTGAACCACACTTTCTTTTAAAAAAAAAGCCCCCATGCCTTTTTTTAAAATCTTTCCCTCTCATCTAAAAATGTCTCCTAGTCTTAACATTCCCCACCCTTGGGAAAAGACACCTGCCATTCACCTTCTCGAATGCTTTATGATTTTATAAATCTCTAAGTTCTCCCCTCAACCTCCTATGCTCCAGTGAAAAAAAGGTCCCAGCCTATTCAGCCTCCAACCCTTCAATCTCAGCAACATCCTGGCAAGTCTGTTTTGAACCCTATCCAGCTTAATGGTATCCTTAATAAAATCCAGAAGTGGACACCGTACTCTGCTGGACCAGATGAAGGAGAGAACAAAGTGGAAATTGGTAGCGAAATAGATAAACCTTTCTAATTCTGGATGAGAGGGGGAAACAGCACTGATGATGTCACTGATTACTTGTTCCAGTCCTACTCTGACCCCCACCCACAACTCTTTCTCTGGTAATGTCAGTGTTGAGAGTCGCTGGAGAGGTCCAGGAAGGCAAGGGAGGTGTCTGAGATAGTCCAGATGAATGAAAGGTCAGGGTGGAATGTGTTGGTGAAGTTGATGAACTGTTCAAACTCCTTGTGGGAGCACAAGGCGGTGCCGATGCAGTTGTCAAGGTAGTGGTGGAAAAGGTGGGGTGTGGTGCCAGTATAACTGTAGAAAATAGACTGTTCCACGTAGCCAACAAAGAGGCTGGCTTGGCTGGGGACCATGTGGGTGTCCATATCTACCCCTTTCGCCTGGAGGAAGTGGGAAGATTCAAAGGCGAAATTATTGAGAGTGGGGACCAGTTCAGCCAAACAACTTAGCGTCAGTGGAAGGGTACTGGTGGGGACATTGGGAGAGGAAGAAACTGAGGGCTTAGAGGCCCTGGTCAGGGTGGATGGAGGTGTACAGGGACTGAATGTCCATAGTCCATCTCCATCAACAGTGACTGACTCAACACTAACATTTTCCACAAACCCACCGACTCCCACTGCTCCCTGGATTACACCACTCCCACTCTGCCACCTGTAAAAATACTATCCCTTATTCCCAATTCCTCTGTCTTTGCCGCATCTGCTCCCAGGAGGACCAGTTCCACCACAACAAACCATGGGGTCATCCTTTAAGATGGCCTCCTTTAAAGACCACAATTTCCCCTCCCATGTGGTCGATGATACCCTCCAGCACATCTCATCCACGTCCTGCACCTCCAACCTTGAGCTCTGCCCTCCAGCTACAAAAAGAACAGAACCTCTCTGGTCTAATCTCTGTATACTTTGCATCATCCTCCGCCATTTCCACCACCTACAAACTGACCCCACCACCAGAGATAGCTTCCCCTCCCCATTGTTACCTCTGCGACTGCCTTGTCAGGTCCACCCTCCCCTCCCTGCACCTTCTCTTGCCACTGCACGAATTGCAAAACCTGCTCCCTCACCTCCATCCAAGGCCTCAAAGGAGCCTTCATATCCATCAAAGTTTCACCTGCACTTCCACACATGTCATTTACTGTATCCATTGCTCCTGATGTGGTCTCCTCTACATTGGGGAGATAGGATGTCTACTTGCAGAGTGCTTCAGAGAACATCTCTGGGACACCAGGATCAATTAACCCCTCCGCCCTTTAGCCGAACAGTTCAACTCCCCCTCCCCCTCTGCCGGGGACGTGAAGGTCCTGGGCCTCCTCCATCGCCACCCCCTTACCACCCGATGCCTGGAGGAAGAATGCCTCATCTTCTGCTTCAGGACACCCTATGGCATCAATGTGGATTTCACCGGTTTTCCCTTCCCCACTTTATCCCAATTCCAACCTTTCAGCTCAGCACCGCCCTCATGACTTGCCCTACCTGTCCCATTTCCTTCCCACCTATATGCTCCACTCTCCCCTTCGGCCTATCACTATTACCCCCACCTCCATCCACCTATCATACTCCCAGCTGTCTCCCCCCAGCCCCACCTCACTCCCATTTATCTCTCCCCTCGCGAGGCTCCCAGCCTCATTCCGGATGAAAGGCTTTTGCCCGAAACATCGATTTTCCTGCTCCTCAGATGCTGCCTGACCTGCTTTTCCAGCACCGCACTCACAAATCTAATCTCCAGTATCTGCAGTTCTCACTTTCACCAAAGGTGGTGGGGGTGAATGTGGACAGTTTAGATTAGGAGGGGTAGGCTCTATTTTCCCGAGTCTTGTTCCAGTTGTCAGTTGTTACCTTTCCAGTTTAATATTGGATCATGGACAATAATCTAATTTTTCTTCATGTGCATCAGTAAAGAAAAGGCTTTCACGAGAATCCATTGTTAGAAGAATTTAGAAGAAATCCTTTTAAAAAGGATTTTCGTGAAAGCCTTTTCTTTTAATGATATGCAAGAGGATGGATTACATTATTTCAGCACTGGTTACGTTCAAGTCTAAGCTTTTGGTCTTCCACTTAACAGGACTGAAATATAAGAACACCAACTTAGAAATTAAGAATGTAGACCATTATAATGATATTGTACCAATTGTCACTTCCTGTCCAAGTTGATTTTCTTGTTTTTCCATTGGGTCAAGAGAGATCTTCAATTTTATCACTTTTCAGTAATGTTTTAAGTTCTCTACTACCAAACAATGTGTTTGAGAAAATTGATGTTCCTATTTTGCTGCAAACTTTTTATATGCTGAATGTTCAGATTCTGATATCTCCATAGTAGTGATAAATGCTCCCTTTGGTTTGTGCAGAATTAATTTTGTTTATCTATGCTTTTCATAGATTCCCCTATGAATGGGGCTGCAGCAGTAATCTGTTTAAATTAAGTTTGATTACTTAGTGTGGAAACAGGCCCTTTGGTCCAACAAGTCCACATCGACCCTCCAAACAGCAACCCACTCAGATCTATTCTCCTACATTTACCCCTTCACCTAACACTACGGGCAATTTAGCATGGCCAAATCACCTAACCTGTTTGGACTGTGGGAAGAAACCGGAGCACCCGGAGGGGAGAATGTGCAAACTCCACACAGACAGTTGCCTGAGGTGGGAATTGAACCCAGGTCTCTGGCACTGAGGCAGCAGTGCTAACCACTGAGCAACTATGCTGCCCACAAATTACTCTGGTGTTTTGTAACTAAGGTTACTGCTCTGTGATTGAAGAACTGAAATTGTGCTTTCATGACAATAAATTCCAAAATTTTTAAATGTTTTGGGTGTGTGTGTGAGAGAGAGAAAGAGAGAGAGAGAGAGAGAGAGACAGCTGTTATGGTAACTGGGAAAAGTCAACTGCAGTTTCTATTGCATGAGAATCCAAATGATATGCTGGTATTTTGGGAATTAAGTCCACAGTGCTGTCCAATTCTTTTTATATATCTTTATTCTTGTAGATGTCTCTATATACTTCTATTTGGTTAGTATTTAACGAAGAGGCATGTCTTGGGTCCTGTTCTAAGTATGGGAAAATGTGAACTGTGGTATTTGTGGTCATGTCCATGTACAAAAGTCATGAGAAATAAAATTCAGGCTTGAAGGTTTTAATGGCGTAAGTATGCCCTGTCAGCATTCCAGTTTTGCTGATTCACTGTCAGGATCCCCACAGGTGGGCTTCACTTGCCAAAGAAAAACCCTTTTCTTCGCACACCAAGGGATCATTTTCTGCTTGTCTTTTTTTCTTCCTTGTCTCATGTTTCCAACATAAGTTAATCCTTTTTGTACACTCCCTTAAACTTCTGCCACTTACCTTTTCTCCATGTACTAAATAATGCTAAAGATCACACAATACCAGCCCTGTAACTTTGTCCACCCAAGACCAACTTCGGCTGCTCTACATCATGGCTGAATAATATTGGCATATCTTTTTTTAATCACAAAACTTTCTCCACAGGGAGGCATGAGATGGGGTTGAGGGCACACTATTTAATTCATCTACTTCAGGTGTACTTTTGAATAATTTCTTTTGAATAAGATTAAAACTCGAAATATTTTCTTTTTGAAACCCAATATTTCAACTGGTTATGCCTCAAAGTACTTAGATTATTCTTTTGACAGTTTTTCTTTTACTTTTGTATCGTTTGAGAAATTTACAATGTAGAACATTACAGCGCAGTACAGGCCCTTTGACCCTTGATGTTGCGCTGACCTGTGGAACCAATCTGAAGCTTATTTAGCCTTCACTATTCCATTTTGATCCATATGTTTATTCAATAATCATTCAAATGTCCTTAAAGTTGGCGAGTCTACAACTATTGCAAGTAGGGCGTTCCATACCCCTACTACTCTGAGTAAAGAAACTATCTCTGACATCTGTCCTATATCAATCACCCCTCAGTTTAACGCTATGTCCCCTTCCACTAGCCATCACCATCTGAGGAAAAAGGCTCTCACTATCCACCATATCTAACCCTCTGATTATCTTATATGTCTCAATTAAGTCCCCTCTCCACCTCCTTCTCTCTAATGAAAACAGCCTCAATCCCTCAGTCTTTCCTCATAAGACTTCCCTCCATACCAGGCAACATGCTAGTAAATCTCCTTTGAACCCTTTCCAAAGCTTCCACATCCTTCCTATATTGTGGTGACCAGAACTGTATGTGATACTCCAAGTGCGGCTGCACCAGAGTTTTGTACAGCTGCAACATGACCTTGTGGCTCTGGAACGCAATCCCTCTACCAGTAAAAGCTAACACGCTGTATGCTCTCTTAATAATCTTATCAACCTGGGTAGCAACTTTCGGGGATCTATGCACATGGACACACAGATCTCTCTGCTCATCTACACTTCCACGCTTTGTACCATTAGCCCAGTAATCTTTATTCCTGTTGCTCCTTCCAAAGTGAATCGCCTCACTTTTCTGTATTAAACTCCACTTGCCACCTCTCAGCTCAGCTCTGCAATTTATCTGTGTCCCTCTGACCTGCAACATTCTTCAGCACTGTTCACAACTCCACTGACCTTAGTGTCATCTGCAAATTTACTAACCCATCCTCCTACACCCTCATCCAGGTCATTTATTACAATGACAAACTGCAGTGGACCCAAAACAGATCCTTGCAGTAAGCCACTAGAAACTGAGCTCCAGGATGAACATTTCCCATCAACCACCACCCTCTGTCTTCTTTCAGCTAGCCAATTTCTGATCCAAACCACGAAATCAACCTCAATCCCATGCCTCCGTATTTTGTGCAATAGCCTAACCTTATCAAATGCCTTACTGAAATCCATATACACTACATCAACTGCTTTACTCTTATCCACCTGTTTGGTCACCTTCTCAAAGAACTCAATAAGGTTTGTGAGGCACAACCTACCCTTCACAAAACTGTGTTGATTATCCCTAATCAACTTATTCCTTTCTAGATGATTATAAATCTTATCTCTTATAACCTCTTTCCAACATTTTACCCACAACCGAAGTAAGGCTCACCGGTCCATAATTACCAGAGTTGTCTCTACTCCCCTTCTTGAACAAGGGAACAACATTTGCCATCCTTCAATCTTCTGACACTATTCCTGTAGACAATGACAACATAAAGATCAAAGCCAAAGGCGTAGAAATCTCCTCCTTGACTTCCCAAAGAATCCTAAGATAAATCCCATCTAGCCCAGGGTACTTACCTATTTTCACACTTTCCAGAATTGCTAACACCACCTCCTTGTGAAGCTCAATCCCGTCTTATCTCGTAACCTATATCTCAGTATTCAAACTTGCTTTCTGCTATTGTAATACTATCCTTGAACAACAATACCACACCTCCCCCTCTTTTACCAGCTTCTCTGTTCTTACTGAAACATTGAAATCCCGGAACCTGCAACAACCATTCCTGTTCCTGCTCTATCCATGTCTCCAAAATGGCCACATCATTGAAATCCCAGGTACCAACCCATGCTGCAAGTTCACCCACCTAATTCTGTAGATATACTACAAACTACCTTCCAACTTGCAGGTGCACTCTTGTGACCTTGAAACCATATTTCTATCCTCACTACTCTCAACCTCCTGGACACTGGAACTACAATTTAGGTTTCCATTTCCCTGCTGAATTAGTTTAAACCTTCCCAAAGAGCATTAGTAAATTTGCCCCCCAGAGTGCTGGTACCCCTCTGGTTCAGGTATAGACCATCCTGTTTAGAGAGATCCCACCTACCCCTGAATGAGCTTCAATTATCTAGGTATCCGAAACCCTCCCTCCTGCACCGTTCCTGTAGCTGCGTGTTCAACTTCGCTCTCTCCTTATTCCTTGCCTCACTAGCATGTGGCATGGGTAACAGACCAGATGTAACAACTCTGTTTGTTCTGTCTGAAAGCTTCCACTCTAGCTCCCTGAATTTCTGTCTTAAATCCCCATCCCTTTCTCTACATATGTCATTAGTGCCTATGTGGACCACGACTTGGGGCTGCTCCCCCTCCCCCTCAAGGATCTCAAAAATACGATCTGAGACATCACAAATCCTGGCACCTGGGAGGCAACACACCAACCATGAGTCTCTCTTGTTCCCACAGAATCTCCTATCTGTTCCCCTAACTATGGAGTCCCCAGTGACTAATATTTTGCTCCTCTCTCCCCTTTTCTTTTGAGCAACAGGGACAGACTCTGTGCCAGAGACCTGTATCCCATGACTTACCCTCAAACAGTATCCAAAATGGTATACTTGTCGTTGAGGGGAATGGGCACAATACATCGGCCACCGTCTGTCGGTTCCCTTTCCGTCCCCTGACTGTAACCCATTGGCCTTTTTTTGTACCTGAGGTGTGACTACCTCCCTGTAACTCCTCTCAATTACCCCTCAGCCTCCCAAATGATCCAAAATTCATCCTGCTTCATCTCCAGTTCCCTAATCCGGTTTTCGAGGAGCTGGAGTTGGGTGCACTTCCTGCAGATGAAGTCAGTGGGGACACTAGTGATGAATATTACCTCTCACATTCTGCAGGAGGAGCATTTGACTATTCCCGCCATTCCCACTATTCTAAATTCCCAAAGAGACTACTGAAAAATAAAGAATAAAAAATAACTAGTTACCTTACCAATCCTGTACACGAGACCTTTTTTATTTTGGTTGGATGGGTGGGAGACACTACTTAAGTAGTGTTTTAGGTAACACAACTGCCCAAAAATATTACTTCACTCAGTCAGCAGTCCCGTGTCCACTCGTGCTCCGTGTGCGCTCTACCTATTCACGACGTACGTTTTTAAGGCAGAAACTTACCTCCTGCCAGCCGCCGCTTCTCTCTGTCTCTCTCTATGTGTGTGTCTCTTCTCACTGCTCCTGGGAGATCTGACTCTCGAGGTATTTCCCATTCAAATTTCCCTCTTGGGGTAAACTTGAATGCTAATATTTTTGGTGTTATGATCTACTTACAGTGCTTTAAAAATGCAAAACCAATGAGTTGACATTCATCTGTTCACAAAATCCACTCAGGTAGAAAGTACATCAAAAGATTATCCATTACTGAGGAAATAAACTTCAATAGTCAATCTCAGCAAGGATGCTGAGGTAGATAGATTTAAGGGATGATAGCGGGAGAAAAATCTAGCTTAATTTTTTATTTCATTTGCACGTTCAGTTGACTATTTTGAAGCATAGGAAATAAATCCAGTTGATTTGTTTTTTTCACAAAACTCTGCATTTCTTAGATAATTAAATCATCTCATATGTATAATGAAACTATGAAGCACATCATTGTTGCCAAAAATAATTTGGGCAACTGTTAATATTGGTGGATCTTTGGAGTTAGCTAGTAATGCATTTTCTGGTCAAATTTTTTTAATGTTTGCTTGGATCTCCTTATCAGAAGACAGTGTTATGAAGAAGAGAACAATGTTAAATGAGGCAGTTTAACACTCAAGACTAGTGACTTTAAGGATATGACCATATTTCTTCTTTCTCCAGGATCCCAGGAGGTTTCTCTTCACAACACGTGAGTTTCATTTGTGTATAATTGCTTTTCCAATTGCAATAAATGACTATTCATCATTCGAATGGGGTACAGTCGGTGCTGAGATCTAATTTTGTTTGAAATTACTGAGCAGAATCTTGTTGAGGTTTCAAAGGTCTCAGTTGTTGGCTGGGCTGCTGGAGAGAGCCAATCAGGAAGTGGCAAAGACTATCACCTGATGAAGGAGCGTCACTCTGAAAGCTAGTGTGCTTCCAATTAAACCTGTTGGACTATAACCTGGCATTGTGTGATTTTTAACTTGAGGGAGTGGTAAAGCTATTGGTGAGCCTTCCCCTGAAATCAAGACCACTACTGAAATGTGCCAGATAATCCGAGGCCAACAGCTCTTCTGCTCACACAAGGGGAGCCATGGTTTCTGTAGGAAATGTAACATCCACTGAGGTCCCAGATTCATGGAGTGATCCAGATGAAAAGTTGGTAATGAGAGTGAGGGGACTTTCAGGGTGTGAGTGGAGGCACTGGGCAACAAGAGCTCTCCATAATACCAACATCTATTCAGTTCCTAATGTCCAGTTCTTCAATCAGACACTAAGTACCTTTTTGATCGAGGGACCTCACCTTCCCCACTTTAGGTAAAAAGCTGGATACCCTATTTTAATTGTCATGCCACAAGGCAACAGGTTTGTCTCATTGGATTAATACTGGAGGTGATAGAATGACCCCTTAAATGGTGGTTAACTATTCGTGGCTATGAGTCATGAAAGGTATACTGTGGGCCTTTGTCTAATTTAATTCTGGAGGAGATGGGAAGATGGAAGCAAACAGATTATGTCACATCCTACCTAATTAAAAGCCTTTCCCACTTCCAATATTGCCAGCAGTAAGAGCAGAAGATTCTGCATTGAAAAAAATCAAAACTGCTCGTATTTACCTGGCTGTTGGCACTGAATGATTTATGGAATTATCCTTTGTGAAGTCTGTAATGGTTTGTCTTGAGGTTAAACTGGGTGGGAGTAAATCATGCCAGATATCTGGTTTACTACTATTGTTACAAAGTGTATGAAAGGTTCCATTTACATGAGAAGTTATGCTTTGCCAATAATTAAAAGAAGGTTTTAAAAAAAAAAGTCCAGGTCTTGAGATCATTGTTTTGAGACTTAGCAGTTTTAACTTTCGCTTTTTTGATTGTGCTACTTGCTAGGCTCTCTGAGGGAGGTTTGATGAGCTTTATGGTCCTCTTATCAATATTCCTATAAATGGGCTCCTATTGATTTGCCACATATTGTTATCTCTGTTTTGTGAAGCTGTTTAGTTTTATGATTTCAGCAACTGCTAATCTGAAGTAATTCTATTGTTAATAATTTGCTATTTAGTTCCAGGAGTAACTGGATTTTTCATGGTACTGGTGCTGTTCTTAATGTGTACATCTTCATCATATTCTTTAAGGTAAGAATGATCATTGACAACATTAGCTTGATTAACAATTGAGAATGAATGAAGTAACTATTAAAAGTTAACTTTTTTATATTTGTATTGTTAATGTGGGCTGTTGTCTTTTTTTGCTTTGCAGGTTTTCCAATTTTGATGTCTTTTGGTATACACATAACCTCTTCATAGTATTCTACATTTTACTTTTGCTTCATGTGACTGGGTAAGTATGTTGAAGTAAAATTTTTTTCAAACATTTTATTTTATTTAATGAACCAATGCTATGTTGATTCGAAGTCTATAACAATTACCATACGTTGTACGTCGATGAGAATTGTGGTTAGTTAAAACTGTTGGTAATTGTAGTGCTTGTAATGAGATCAACCAGGTGGACCTCAAAGATTGGACCAACTTAATAGTCCCAATGAGGGAGCCTTGGATAACAGATAAAAACAGGGCTGTCAGCTATGCTGTCACTCAGAGAGATGTGTGTCCCCCAGGAGTGTTGCTGCTGACCTGGGGCCGGGGCCTACTCCCACTGCTGGTCTCTGGGACCCCACCCGGACCTCCTACTGCTTGGGGCCTGCCTCACTACTGCTGCCTGGGACTCGCCTTGGCCCCTCCCAGGACCTCCACCACTGCTGCCTGGGACTTGCCTTGGGGACCCTCCCCAACAGGTCTGCCCCAACCGCTGCAACCAAGGGCCTGCCTCCACTATCACTGCCTGGGACTTGCCTTGGGCCCCATTCCACAACCTCCACCACTGCTGCGACAAGAGACCTACCTGGGACTTGCTTTGGGACCCTCCCAAGACCTCCACTGCTGCGACCTGAGGCCTGCCCCCACCGCTGTGACCAGGGGCCTAGGCCTACCTGGGACTCCCTCTAGTGCTGCCTGGGACTTGCCTGATGGCTGCCTCCACCACCGCTGCCTGGGACTCATCTTGGGCCTCTCCCCAGGACCTCCACCACTGCTGTGACCTGAGGCCTGCTGCCGCTGCCACTGCCTGAGGCCTCACCTGGACTTAACAACACAGCTGGTTCCCTGGGCCTACTACCATTCAACAGCATAGTATGGCGAGTCCCAAAATTGCATGGCCCAGCTGCACCAACGCCGGGGTAGCCGCTGCCTTAGGGGTGGCTACTGCAACCCCGACCCCCTTCAGGCACCTGACTAAGCGCTTGGGGGTCAAGGCCTATCCTCACCCCAACATGACCATCGAGGCCTGCAGCAAAGTCATGACTAGTGTGGTCGGCCCACTGGCCATCGTCGCTGCAGCCAGGATGTATGGGAAGGCTGTCTTTTTCCTGAAGACCGAGCAGGTGGTCCACCTGGTTGTGGAGAGGGGGCTCACTGTGGGCGGGACACATCTGCCCGTCGACCCTTTGGAGGTTATGGTCCAGAGGGTTGTGATCTCCAATATCCCGCCCTTCATTGCCAGTGAGCTCCTTCTTCCCCACCCCAACACCTTGGGGGAGATCCGGTTGGGTGTCCAACCGCTCCTGCTCGGTCTTAAGGACCCTGCCCTCTGGCACGTATACTCCTTCCGATGGCAGGTGTTTATTTGCCTGGCCCGGGAGGAGGTCACAGAGGGCTCTTTACCCTCCTCCATGAGGGCGCGGCTTACCGTGTCTTCTGGACGGTGGATGGCCACCTGTGCTGCGAGGTGGGGCACATTAGAAAAAACTGCCCCACCCAGAAGGCTGCCCAACCCACACTAATGACTGAGGGTGGTGCTGCCACAACCCCTCCCCTGACGTCAACACCACAAGCCCTGGCAGCGGGGGCTAAGCTAGATGCTTCCAATACCTCAGCTTCTGGCAGGGAGGGGGGTGAGCGTCCAGCTGGAAGGCACTCAGGAAGATGCAACGCGCCAGGCCCGCCTACGGGGAGACCACCCTTTCACCTTCCCCTACAACTAGCCCATGACCTGCTCCGCCCTGGCATGACAATGTCCCCACGGCTGTGCCAGCATTGCCCTGGCGCGGGAACCCTGACCCCCAAACCCGTACATGATCCTGGCCCTGCTGCACCCACTGACCCCACACTCAACCCCCGCCCCGTTACAGAAACCTCTGGGGCTTTAACGCCTGCTTCTGGCGCTACAACACCTGGCCCGGGGGCCCCTGAGCCCGAGCCCTGGCACTAACCTGCGAGGAACCACTGCTGCCTCACCTCCTTCAGCAACTGTGTCTCTGGGCCCCAGAGAGGGAACTGGGCCCCTGCTCCGCCTACCATCACCTGATAAACCAGGGGCAGGGCAGGAAGTGACATGACTGGGCCTCCCCACCTTGGCCATGCCCCTGCCTCCCCCCAGCTAATAGTATTCCGGGAAAGGCTGGGGGGGGGGGGAGAACCTCCAGCCCCCATGACCACCAAGGTGGCGGGGAGGTAAAGGCCCATTAATTCCCCCCTGTCTCTCTGGGGAAGAGGTGCTGGCGGTGCTGCCCCTCTCCAGGGGATAAGCCAACAGTGTCTCTTGACTGTCCCGCACCGCGGCCCAACCTACCCAAACCCCCAGGGGCGACAGCAGGGCCTCCTGCTGCCTCAACTCCTCCGGCCCCTGGGGAGGACTTTAATAACCACACGGGCCATAGTGCGGGCGACAACGGAGGACCCTCTGCTGGGTCGTTGAGCGGTGGAGGGGAGGAAGGTGTTATCCTCGCTTCTCCCTCCCAGACTGTGTTTTTCCGGGGGCCCTGGCCCTGGGGGAGGACCTTTTTCCCGAGGAGCCGGGTGTCCTGGTGCCAGGAGAGGAGCGGGGTCCCGAGCCTCTGCCACCTGACGACCTGAGCTCTGGGCGTTCCAGGAAGGGGTGCGCCAAGGAAGGTACTGCCGGTGACCCTGGGGGTGGGGTCGCGGGGGTTTGAGGCCAGTTGGCGGCGCCGGACCAGCCCCCATCCTCCCGGAGGAGGGTTCGGGATCGGTGGCAGACACCGGGGACGACATGGACGCTGTCTGCAGCGACATTTTTGAGTCCCAAGTGCCCCCCACCAATCTCCCCCTCATTCCCCTCGAGGAACTCCGGGAATTTGTCGAGGAAACTTGGGAGTCACCGGAATAGAGCCCAACTGGAGCTCATTCGAAAGAGTTTACCGGTCGGCCCACGCTGCTCGCCAGGCACCTGGGCACGATGTGAACGAGCGAAAGCGAGTCAGAAACTTCCTGGGGCACTCCTGGTGAGGGCGAGGGACATCTGTGCCCCTCCCTCGTCCTCCCAGTAAATGTGTGTATATATAGGTTTTTAACTGTGCTGGTGGTGGTTGCACAACGCTTCTGACATGGAGACAACTATAGCCAGCCTCAACATCAACGGCAGCAGGGAGTCACAGCGCAGATTCCAGACCCCCCTCGGGATGGGAGGTATGGGGTGTGCTTCCTGCAAGATACCCACACTACCCCAGCAGACGAAGCCACCTGGCTCCTGGAATGGCGGGGGTGGGGGGGGGTCGACATGAGTCACCTCACCTGCAGATCCGGCGAGGTGGCTATCTTGGCCCCACATTTTCAGCTGGAGATCTTGGGGGTCAGGGAGCCTGTGCCAGGCCGTTTGCTTCACCTGACAGTTCGGCTGGGGAGCGCAGTGCTTCACTTGGTGAACGTCTACGCTCCCCTGGCCGGGCCGAGGCAAGTGAGCTTCTTTGAAGAAGTGTCCGCTCATCTCGCTTCCATTGACGAGAACCAGTGCGTCGTCCTCAGGGGCAGGGACCACGGCGGTGCCCGCACGGGTTGGGCGTCGGGGAGGAGGTTGGGGGACTTGGTCAAGTCCTTCGACCTGGTAGACGTTTGGCGGAATCTCCATCCCGACTCCATCGCCTTCACCTTCGTGAGGCCTGGGGTCGGAGCGTCCAGAATCAACCGCCTGTACGTTTCGCGGGCGTACGCCTCCTGTTTTCCGAGGGCCTCCACGCGGCAGGTGTCGTGCACGGACCATCGCCTGGTGTGGGCGGAACTCCTTCCGTTCGGCGCCAGGCTCGGCTCCGCGTATTGGCACTTTAACAACCTGCTGCTGGAAGACGAGCGGTTCCGGGACTCGTTTTGTCATTTCTGGGCCGGCTGGAGAAGGAAGCGGGGAAGCTTCCCCTCCCTGAGGCTATGGTGGGACGTGGGCAAGGCTCACGTCCGCGTCTTCTGTCAGGAGTACGCGAGGGGATCGACGAAGAGGCGGAAATCCAGGGTCGGGGAGTTGGAGAGGGAGATGCTCGACCTGGAGTCACGCCTCGGTCAGCCCGACGCGGACCCGGCCCTGCGCGGGGCGTACGAAGAGACGAAGGCCGCGCTCGGGGACCTGCAGCTCGTTGGGGCTCGGGGCGCGTACGTGAGATCGCGGATCCAGCTCCTCCAGGACCTGGACCGCGGCTCCCCCTTCTTCTCGCTTGGAAAAAAGGCGTGGCACCCGTCAGCAGCAGCTTGTGCTGCTGGCCGACAACGGGTCCCTCGTCTTGGATCCGGAGGGTATCAGGGCCCTCGTTCTGAAACTATTACATGGCTCTGTTCTCTCTGGATCCGTCCAGCGAGGATGCTCGCAGAGTTCTGTGGGAGGACCTGCCGGAGGACGCTGGAAGGCTGGACGCTCCTGTCACCTTTTGAGGAGTTGACCGGCGCCCTCGACCGGCTCTCGAGGGACAAGTCCCCGGGGCTGGACAGGCTGACTGTGGAGTTCTTCTGGGTGTTCTGAGACGTCCTGGGGAGCGACTACACACAGGTCCTGGGGGAGTGTCTAAATGCTGGAGAGCTGCCCCTTCCTTGGTGCAGGGCGGTCATCGTCCTGCTGCCAAAGAAGGGGGGCCTTCGTTCTTTGAAGAACTGCCGTCCGGTCTCCCTCCTCAGCATGGACTACAAAATCTTCGCCAGGGTGTTGTCTTCTCACCTGGCTTCCATGCTGGCCCACTTGATTCACCTGGACCAGTCCTACACCGTCCTGGGCCAGAGGATACACGACAACGTCCACCTGGTCCGGGACCTGATCCATTTCTGTCGACGGGCTGGTCTGCTGAGCGCCTTCCTATCTCTCGACCAGGAGAAGGCGTTCGACCGGGTCGATCACGAGTACCTGCTCGGGACACTGCTGGCATTTGGGTTCTGGACTCAGTTCGTCGCCTGGATCTGACTTTTGTATGCTGCCACAGAGTGTCTGGTTAAAGTTAATGGTGCCCCTTCGCTTCGGGAGAGGAGTGCGTCGAGGCTGCCCCCTGTCCGGCCAGCTGTATTCCCTGTGCGTGGAGCCTTTCCTGCACCTCTTGCGGAGGAGGTTGTCGGGGCTGGTTCTGTGTGGCGCGGGCAAGGGGGTGGTCCTCTCGGCCTACGCAGATGATGTGCTCCTCACATTCACTGACCCGGCTGACCTGGGGAGGATGCGTGAGTGCCAGGCTGTGTACTCGACAGCGTGTTCCGCCAAGATCAACTGGGCCAAATGTTCTGGACTACTGGTCGGTCCGTGGCGGGTGGACTCTCTGTCGGAGGAGTTTCGGGGGTTCAGCTGGAGTACCACCCATCTCCTCTACCTGGGGGTCTACCACAGCCCGGCTGAGGAATCCTGGCCGGCCAACTGGCAGGAGGCCAAAGTCTCAGCTCGCCTAGGCCGCTGGACAGGACTGCTCCGAGTGCTATCTTACAGGAGTCGAGTGCTGGTCATAAACCGCCATGGTGGCCGCCATGCTGTGGTACCGGCTGGTCACTTTGGTCCCTCCTCCTGGCTTTGTCGCTGACATCCAGAGAACGTTGGTCGACTTCTTCTGGGACAAAAAGATGCACTGGGTCGCCGCGCAGGTTCTGAGTCTCCCTATTGAGGAAGGCGGTCAGTCACTGGTGTGCGTCTGCACCCAGGTCGCAACGTTCCGCCTTCAGACCTTGCGGCGATACCTTTACGTCGAGCCTCCTCCTAGGTGGTGCGCCCTGGCGATGTTTTTTTCCGCCAGGTGCGTAACCTCAACTACGACTCGCAGCTCTTGTTCGTCGACCGTGACGGTTTGGAGGTCACCCTCAAGATGCTGCCTGTCTTTTACTAGGACCTGATCACTGTCTGGAACATGGTCAAATCGCGCTGCGCCTACCCTCCGGCTGGAGTAGCGGCTGTCGTCAGGGAGCTGTTGCTCAGAAATCCGCACCTCCATACTCGCGGGTTCGAGTGGCTGTCGGAGGGGAGGGCCGTGGCGGCGAGGGCGACCAGGGTCGGGGATGTGCTGGGTGCCGGGTGCCTGGGCTGGACACTGCCGCAGGGCAGCGGTAGACGTCCGGTACGTGGCCACCGCCATCCGACGCCTTAAAACGGTGGTGCTCGGACCCGACGTAGTGCACCAGTTGGAGGACGCTCAGGTGTGCAGTGGGATCCCGTCCGCGCTCACCCCGGCCCGGACGGAATTTCACATTGGCCCCAAGGTCCCATACTTCCCGCAGGAGCCTGTGCCCCACAACCTGAGCTGCCACCGGAATTTTAATTTTGTTCCCTTTCAGGTGGTTAAAAAGGCGGGCCCTGTATCGACTGCTGCTGCACACCGTCCACCTCTTCTCCCTCATCCACCATCCGGACACGCCTTTGTGTGCCCACTTCGCAATGGCTGGTGGGGATCCCCAGTGGAGGGCTGTCTCCGTGGGAGTCCCCCGTTTTTCCTCCTCCCCCTTTCTCTCGGGGATCTGGGGTGGAGGGTGCTGCACGCAGCAGTCCCCTGCGGCCGCGGATTGCGGTGGTTCACGGACTCCCAGCCCAACTGCTTATTCTGTGGCGCTGTGGAGTCCGTGGACCATGTGTATATTGGGTGTGGGCGTTTGCACTCTTTCCTTTTTTGATTTTCTTAAAAACCTCCCCTGCTTTTGGTTGCACTTCAGTCCCACGCTCCTGATCAAGGCACCATCAGTGACCTTCCTTCCAGCATAAGATTGGAAATTGGGATGTTCATTGTTGGCTGTGCAATGTTCAGTATCATTCTCAATATCTTTAGATCCCTGAAGCAGTCCATGTCCATAACACAGAACCAATTTTAGTATTCTGGTGTAGAAGGAGGCCATTCCACCCATTGTCTTTATCAGATTTGCAAATCCACATCTTAACTTAGTGCCATTCTCCTGCCTTTTCTTCGTATCATTTCTATTCAGGAAGACCTAGATAATGTCAAGGTTTGAACTGATGAATGGCAAGTAACACGTGCAAATTACAAGTGCCAGGCAATGATTCTCTTTTTAGATTAGATTAGATTACTTAGTGTGGAACCAGGCCCTTCGGCCCAACAAGTCCACACCGACCCGCCGAAGCGCACCCATCATACCCATTCCCCCACATTTACCCCTACATCTAACACTACGGGCAATTTTGTTGGAGCTAATCTAACCATCACTGCTGAAAATTCAATGGCATTATCATCCACTGAATCCCCCACTATCAACATTCTAGGGGTTGCTATTGACCAGAAACTGACCTCGTTCAGCATGTTACTGTTGTGGCTAACAGAGCATTTCAGAAGCTATGAATACTGTGGCAAGTAACTCACTTCCTGGTTACTCAATGCCTGACCATATCTGCAAGGCACGAGTCACTCCCACTTGCCTAGATGAGTGTAGTTGCACCAACAGTCAGGCTTGATACCATCCAAGACAAAGCAGCCTGTTGATTGGCACCACATTCATCATCTTTAACATTCAATCACTCTCTCCACCACTGATGCACAGTGGCAACGGTGTGTATCGTCTACTAGATACACTGCACAGCAGTGCAACGTGACTCACTCAGACTTTGTCAACAATTTCCAAAACTGTAACCTCTACCACTTGAGAAGGACAGCAGATGCATTACAGCACCACCAGTTGCAAGTTCCTCTCCAAACCACACACCATCACGATGTGCAACTATACGACTATCCCTTTATTATCATTGGGTGAAAATTCTGGAGCTCCTTCCTTTCTGTCCCCAAACCCTGAAGTACAGCAGCTGTTGAAGAAGGCAGTTCACCACCATCTTTTCTCGGGAAGTTATTGATGAGCAATAGTTACTGGCCTTACTGGTGATACCTGCATTTCATGAACAGATTTGAAAAACAGTGCAGCAGTGAAATGAGGAAGAGGTGGAAGCAGATGTAGGCAGTAATGATAATGACGCACTTACTTGCTCTCAGACCTTTCATTGACTGAAATACCAACAATGTGTCCTTTGACACAGCATTTGCCTCCGGTGGGCCAATGGACAGGACTGATCTTCTAACTATAATTTGCTCACTAGAAGTGAGCTACCACATCAGTTTTACTGCAGGGTTCATATGAAAACTTTAAGGATATGGTTTACAAGATAAAGCTGACAGATATGCAAATATATTTGAGACATATGCAGGTCTCCATCAGTCTGTTGTCATTGTTAGTGAGCATGGAAAAATGCTGCACCAATTCTGACCTCTTCTGCGCCCCCCCCCCCCCCCCCCGATCCAATTGGATTTGCACAGAACATTGAGCTAATCTTTTCTGGTGTAGAATTGGTGGACAACCCATTTACTACACCTTTGGACTCGACTATGATGCAGCATCTTAAAGTCTGATGTGTAATTCAATGTCATTGCTTAACTTGCTGCCACAGATGCTTAGACTGTTGTTGTCATAATTCGACTTACCAGAGTAGCTTTACATCAGCCCAGCAGCTTACCCTCCACCATGTTGCTGGGTTTGCTGAAAGCCCCAGTTGGGTGGCACTGGTTTCTTTGAGCAGGACTTTCTAGTCCTTTGTTAGGTACACCAACATTTTTGGTCCTTTTGTGCTATTCTGCCAGATCCAAGCTGTTGTTTGTGAATTATCCAGTCCAGGTTGCTCCTACCCATGCCATAATGGTACAGCCCAAAGCCAGGTCTTCTACAGCCATTGTTACTTTGAGGTTGACCAGCCAGTATTTAAGTTATATAGAAAAGCTGGGACTTTTTTCACTGGAGTATAGGAGGTTGAGGGGAGACCTGATAGAAATGTATAGAATGATGAGAACCATAGACAAAGTTAGTTATCTTTTCCCTAAGGTGGGAGATTGCAAGATTAGGGGACACATTGTTAAGATGAGGAGAGGCATTTTAAAAAGACCTCAGGGGCAAATATTTTACACAGAGGGTGGTTTGCATGTGGAATGAACTTCCTGAGAAAATGGTGAATGTGTGTCCAATTACAACATTTCAATGCCATTTGGTTAAATACATGAATAGGAAGGGTTTGGAGGGATATGGACCCGGATCAGGCAGATGGGACTAGTCTAGTTTGGCATTATATTTGTCATAGGACTGGTTGAACTGAAGGGTCTGTTTCCATGCTGAATGACTCTGATTCTATGAAGAACAGTCACTGGACCTGAAATGTTAACTCTGCTTTCTCATCATCGATGCAGCCAGATTTTGAATTTTCAGCAATTACTGTTTTTTGTTTGATTTCCAGCATCTGCAGTTCTTTTGTTTTGTTCTGTGCTGTTCAACACTGGCCAAAAACCGTAAAATGGAAAAGGCAACAAATTGGAGAAAGTCAACTTATTATGAATTTGCACACATAGATAATAGTCAATGTATCAGAGGATAAAGGTTGTAAAAAATATTAAATACTTTACATCTCTGGAGTAATCTTGAAGAAAAGTAAAGGACATAAAATATTCTTTCATTTCTTTGTTGGAAAAATAAAACTCTTAATAGGATTTTAAAAGAATAGTTATCTGAAAGAAATTATTCCCTCAGTACTCAGTGATATGGATTTATGTTGAATCATTACTGTGGGAGCCAAGAAAGCCTTATGGGGGAACAAGCTATACCCTTCCTAAGTAAACATAAATGGGTTATTTTTGTTTTCTTTGAACTTTTAATCTCCAGTTTCCTGGAGCAATTACAGCCACCACTTTGACTCCTCTATAGAAACACTATGGAGTTTGTTTGGAAGAATCTGTAATAGTTTTTTTTAATGTGATAGTAAATGTCTTACTGGGAATTTATATTCCTATACTTCCTTAATGGAGAATGTCTGGACAGTGCTTCATGAGAAACATTGATATATTTGATTAAAGCAGGCATGTCTGTCTGTTGGCTATATATGTAACATTTCCTTTTTGAGGGTGAAGTATAGATCTTGCATGGTACATCTGGCACTTCTACGTCAAAGTGGAGCAATTGCAAAGATTAAAAACTACCAATGTCTTTTGTGGATAATATCAGTGGTAGAAGAGCTTTAATTTAGTATAATTATCACTTGCATATGACATCTGCTGAAGTGACAGTGACTGATAATAAGGAGAAAGGCACAATAGCTTTAAACTTCATAATGCAAGCATTTTTCTCATATTAAAAATGACTTTTTTTTTATTAACAACAATGGCATAGACTTGTGCTTTTTTGGAAAGCTGTTCAGAAGTGGTTTGAGTTTCTCTTTTGGAATTTAGTTGTATTGGTATAGAATCTGGAATCCTGAGTTACAAAATATGGCTTTTTAAAAATAAGTGAGGGTTAAAGTGAGAAGGCACTAGTAGGAATTTAGAAGATTCTGAAAGAAATAGATAAAATGCAAGGTACTCTTTTGAACAAACTGATCACTTGTCTTCCAGAGGCATGTTGAAATATCAGGCGAATTTGGATCAACACCTGCCTGGCTGCATTAACCCGAATAAAACATCAATCGATCATTTCCCCATGTCAAAATGTCCTGCAGAGCCATTTCTAGAAGTCTATACTGAGTCAGAATCTGGGATGGAGAACAACTCCAAGAAGATCTGCAATGAAGCCCCAAAATTTCAGTCTAATTTACAAGAGGTATGTAAAATTTGGTTGGTGAGATTGACACATTTGATTTTGACTTAATGTTTGATTTTTCTTTTAATTTTTCTTTGTGTTCTAGTTTGTTGCATTAAACACTCCGTTCTGGATTGTAGCTTGGTTGCATGGTCAAGTATCTGTACAGTTTAGAGGGTACATTGATAGTAGCATAAAATAATTTAATTTCGGATTGCAATCTTTCATAGAATGTTTGGACCATAAATATTTAAAACATTTTGAAGAATAAAACATGAGATGTATGTGAAACAAATAAAATCAGAATTTGCTGGAGAAACTCAGCAGATCTGGCAGCATATGTGAAGAGGAAACTGAATTAATACTTTGCGTCGAATGACCTTTCTTTAGAACTGTTCTCAGTGCAGTCTCCACCAATAAAAAAAACTGACTGGAGAACAAAAGGTTCGGATATGTCAAAAAAGATTCCTTGGCAAAGAAATGCTCATCATCAGACTCAGAGCTATGACTAATGCCTGCTTTGACAGAAAGATTCCTGAACTTTTTGAGATAAAGAATAAACTAAATAGCTGCAACTCCTGAAGTCAGTCAAGGATAACAGAATCTGGCATGGGGTTGAGCACGTAGTCATGTGTTAGCTTCCATTGTTGATTCTGGTAAAAATCTTCACGATGCTTTTAGTTTCTTTTGACATAATGGCATAATAGTGAATTTGAACACTGGCTATTGGAGAGACATCTGCATGATAGATGCATCTAAGGAATGTTCTTTATTGATGTTGAGGTGGATTTTGTTTTGTATACAGAGTTGAACTGTGGTGACTATTACTGTAAAATGTGACCTAAGTTCTATAATTCTTACTTGAGAATATAAACATTAGCTGGTATTGCACTGAAGATATTGTCTGCACATTCTGGAATAAGGGTATAAATTGTGACTTGAGATGATGGGTATTATTCCTGAAAACTAGTCTTAACCCTCAAGACTATGGTTATCCATTTTTATTTTTTTTAAAGACATCAGTCATATTTATGCTTCATGAAGACATGTTTCCTGGGTAGTACAGATCATGCCCATGTTGAAGGAATGAAAAGTTTTACAACTTAAGGACATTGAATTAAATACAAGTGTTCATTCTTGACATAATACTTATTGTTACAGCAAACACGTTTAGCATCACTCATTTGTTGCTCTGCTTCAGCCCTATGAAAGTGGATGGTCCAGGATACTTTCACAGAAAGTTTTTAAGAAATTACAGTAGCTTTGAGGGTATTTTGGGGATTTGAAACTTTTTCCTACTGCCTTGAATCAGGGTTTTGAGGTCAGTGTTGGCCTCAAGTTAAACTGTTCTTATTTCCAACTACAACATCGTCATGTACCTGTCGAGGTGGAAAATTATCCAGGAACTTCATAGGCACAAAAAGCAGAATGAGTCAATTTGGCCAATTACCACCATATCAGGAAAGTACTATAAGCTATTGTGGACCATGCTGTAAGTGGTATCTTTAACAATTTTTACATGGGATGTGGGCATTGCTGGCAAGGCTAGTATTTGTTGTCCATCTCTAATCCTCTTGAACTGACTGGCTTACTCAACAGTTCTAGAGGGCAGTTAAGTGTCAACCACAACACCATTGGTGTAGAATCCTGTGCAGGCCAGACAAGGACTCCAGATTTCCTTCCCTGAAGGACGTTAGTGAACAAGATTGGATTTTATAACCATTGATGGTCGTTGGTAGTACCACCATCGTTGAGACTTGACTTTTATTCCAGATTTATTAATGAATTGAATTTAAGTTCCATCAGCTAGTGTGGTATGACATGAACCCTTTATCTCCAGGATATTAGTCTGAGCAACGGATTAAGAGTCTAGTGACATTACCTCTTAACCATCATCTCCACCTTCCCTATTTACTCACTCACGCTCACTCACCAGCTTGGTTGTAAAAAGCATTTCGGCCTTAATCCAAACAAGGAGAGAAAAGCTGAATTCTAGACTTCTGTTGAGAATGGCTGTACTTGATATTTAAAGCTACATGTGTTGGATTCGTCTTAAGGGGAAAGGGTGGGGTGATGGTCATATTTTGGATTAGTGGTGCTGGAAGAGCACAGCAGTTCAGGCAGCATCTGAGGAGCAGTAAAATCAAATTTTCAGGCAAAAGCCCTTCATCTAGAATAAAGGCAGAGAGCCTGAAGCGTGGAGAGAAAAGCTAGAGGAGGGTGGGGGTGGGGAGAAAGTAGCATAGAGTACAATAGGTGAGTGGGGGAGGGTGGAGTGGATAGGTGGAAAAGAAGATAGGCAGGTAGGACAAGTCATGGGGACAGTGCTGAGCTGGAAGTTTGGATCTAGGGTGAGGTGGGGGAAGGGGAAATGAGGAAACTGTTGAAGTCCACATTGATGCCCTGGGGTTGAAGTGTTCCGAGGCAGAAGATGAGGCATTCTTCCTCCAGGTGCGGTGGTGAAGGAGGCCCAGGACCTCCATGTCCTCGGCAGAGTGGGAGGGGGAGTTGAAATGTTGGGCCACAGGGCAGTGTGGTTGATTGGTGTGGGTGTCTCGGAGATGTTCCCTAAAGCGCTCTGTTAGGAGGCGTCCAGTCTCCCCCGCCCCCGACCTATCACCTTCATCCCCTCCCCCACTCAACTATTGTACTCTATGCTACTTTCTCCCCACCCCCACCCTCCTCTAGCTTTTCTCTCCACGCTTCAGGCTCTCTGCCTTTATTCCAGATGAAGGGTTTTGCCCGAAACGTCGATTTTACTGCTCCTCGGATGCTGCCTGAGCTGCTGTGTTCTTCCAGCACCACTAATCCAGAATCTGGTTTCCAGCATCTGCAGTCATTGTTTTTACCTTGATGGTCATATTTGTTAATACCAGTGTAGTCAGTAGTTGAATTGATCCAACAAATGGTGAACATAATATCCCATTTACTGACGAGACAGTTTTGAAATTCAGGCTAGCATAAGCCAACTAAAATCTTTGACATCCTAGAAGTGAGCTCACTGGGAACAAGATAATAAAAACCGAAAGAACTGTGGATGCTGTATATCCGAAACATAAACAGAAGTTGCTGGAAAAGCTCAGCAGGTTTGGCAGCACCTGTGGAGAAAAACTAGAGTTAACTTTTCGAAAGTTAACAAAAGAACTTGAAAGGGATAGCAGTGTGTCTGTGCTGGTAGGTTGTGTTTATAGGTTCATAAAACACATAGCTTCAAAAACAAAAATAAAGGTTCAACAAAACTGGTTTGCGGAAGCAGCTCACCACCACTTTTTCAAAGGCAACTAGGGAAGGACAATAAATGCTTCTAGGAGAAAGTGAGGTCTGCAGATGCTGGAGATCAGAGTAGACTGTGTGGTGCTGGAAAAGCACAGCAGGTCAGGCAGCATCCGAAGAGCAGGAGAATCTACGTTTTGGGCCCGAGCCCAGTGGCCGGACTGGAGTTCCTGATGAAGGGATCCGGCCCAAAACGTTGATTCTCCTACTTCTCAGATGCTGCCTGACCTGCTGTGCTTTTCCAGCAAAACTCTCTTGACAATAAATGCTCCCATCCAACAAGGCCCACACCTAGTGAATGAATTGAAATAATTATTTGGGCGATGCTGAACAGCCAGGAGTATTCATCAAATGAAATTAATTTGACAATATGTTCTGAGGAAGGGCCACGGGACCCAAAACGTTAACTGTGTTTTCTCTTCACAGATGCTGCCAGACCTGCCGAACTTTTCTAGCAACTTCTGTTTTAGTTTCAGATTTGCAGCATCCACACTTATTTCAATTTTTATCCACAATGCCAATGTTTGGCACCATAAGATCATTAGAATTAGAATCCCTAAATTATGGAAACAGGCCCTTTGGCCTAAAAAGTCCACACCGACCCTCTGAAGAGTATTTCACTCAGATCCATTCCTCCACCCTATTACTCTACATTTCTCCTGACTAATGCACCTAACCTAGACATCCCTGAACACTATGGGCAATAAAGCTTGGCCAATCCACCTGACCTGCCCAGCTTTGGAGCGCCCAAGGAAACCCACACAGACGCTGGGAAAATGTGCAAACTCCACACAGACAGTCGCCCGAAGCAGGAATCAAACCTGCGTCCCTAGTGCTATGAGGCAGCAGTGCTCACCACTGAGGCACCATGCTTTGCAAGACATCCAAGAAGCTGTCATGATGTTTTCATTCTACACTGGTTAAGTCTTGCACAGATCTTCACATCTCCACGCAGAAACAAGGGCCATGCTTGGTAATGATGCAGAAGCTGACATTTGTGAATAGCCCTTGAATTGATGCTCAGGAACGTCGACATTGAAAGCTTATGACAGAGAGTAGTCATTGATTCAATGATCAAGAGGCTGAAGGTGTGATTCATGTGGCTGAATCTTGGGCTATTTCATTATGAACTGGAAAGGATATCTTGAATGATGGTTGTGTACAACATTGTGCATCAGAGCAGACTGGAGCTTCAAGACGATAAACATAATGACCACTCCGTGCCTTTCATGGGGAAAGATGAGCAGGAGCCTGATGTGGCAGAGGTTCACTTAGCTTCCAGGATCCTCAGGGCATTGTCATTCAGGAACACAAGCCAGTCTGAGGGAGTACAGCCATCTCGTATATTCATCTTGAATCCAGTGTGCCAGTCATCCTCCAGAACTCTGCACAATGCAGTGTGGTGTTTTCCGCAGTCACAGTCCACTCCTGTAATCGACACTTATTGTTTATCTTCTACTCGAGTCAAATAATTTTCATGAAGGCTAAAGGTCACTTGACAAGTGGCAGAAAACAATGGAGAGCACAGGATTATAGGACTTTGAAATAAATCTTACGATTCATTGACATTTAGCTCAAATTAACTATTTATCACAGTGTTAAATACCCAACTGACTGCCGATTTTTTTCTGTTTATTTTGTTATATATTTATATGGAGGAAGTGTCAGTTAACTCAGGTGGCAGGATGATTGGTTTGTGATAGCAACAGCATGGATTCATCTTCCCACACCCACTCAGGGCCCAATGAAGAATTCTCCTTCTCAACCTCTCTCCTAGCCTGCAGCATGGTGACCTTTGAGTTAAACCACCACCAGTTGTGTCTTTCCAATGAGAGAGTAGCTTGATGGTTTGCTAGGATAATTATATGTGAATTCAACAGAGCTCGAGTCAAGTTGCTCATTCCCTTCATTTGACTGCTTGGATGATCGTGGCTGATATCCTGTCGGAAATTTCCAGGTCCTTTGATGTGGACCGGGAGGCAGGAAAATGGAAGGAATTGGAGGAACCAACCATCAAGGGACTGCTAAATATCTTCCCGTCATCAGGTCTTTTGCCAGGGTGGGCAGGATGCTAGTTGGCCTCCTGTGTGAGACCCAAGTGAACCATTTAGCTGACCAATTTGAGGGATTTTCCTAGTTCTGTTGTTAGCTGCCTGCTTTTAGGAGTCTGGAGTTACATGGGGAGCATATCCAGTAAATGTTGGTGGCCTCCAATATGCTCTGGAAAAGCCCTCCTTCATAAGCCTAAGGAGGGAATCTTCTGTCCATAGTGGCTGCCTCTGCAGCAATAATTTTGCTTGTGCCTCCATTCCCCAATAAAACTTTGGGCCCCAATCCCATCTCCTTTTCTTTGGGAACACGTTAGTCTTTAAGATGCATTCTCCTTGTAACTCATCCTCAGCAATGACCATTGCTTGCAGCAGTGCTGCTGAAGTTGATGAGCCTCTGGTTCTCTGATTGGCCAACAGGCCTTGGAGATGAGTGACCATCTTAGCAAGGGCTGTGATCCCGCTCTCGCCCTCCTTAATTCATAGCCACTGGCAAATGCAATTCTGGGACCCACTGCTGAGTAAAATGGGGAGTGCTTTGAGCAGAGTGAGCTCTGCCAACTGTCTTTTCTCCAGCTTCCATCTCATGGCCCACTTGTCCAAGAGCCAGATATTTTGCTGTATTTCTGTGAGGTGCTATTTGATCAAGGCTTTCCTCCGTTTTACTAAAGTTAGCAGGCAGAAAGTGTAAGCCATTGATGAGGGCAAGCATGCATTCATTTCTGATGCTTCATTAAGTGGTCACTCTTGGAGGTGCACATCAGCAGAAAGGCCAGGGATAACATATGCCTGGTAGTTTAGACATCTCCAATCTCTCTCCAGTTGTATAGTGTATCTGGTAACACTGACAGAATCTTGCACATCTTTTGTTGCTGGTCAGAAATAACCTGTTTCATGGTGATGCCCAAGGCTCTGCAAATGAGTCATTGAGTCATAGAATCATTAGAGTTATAAAGATGCACAGCACACAGAAACAACCTTTTTGGTCCAACATTTCCATGCCAACCAGATATCCTAAATTAATCTAGTCCCATTTGCCAGCATTTGGACCATGTCCCTTTAAATCTTTTTCCTATTCATATACCCATCCAGATGCCTTTTAAATGTTGTAACTGTACGAGCCTCCACACCTGCTGAAGCAGGTCCAACTGGAGGAAGAATGCTTCATTTTCAACTTTTGGCCCTTTCAACCACACGGCATCAACATCAGCTTCACTAGTTTGCAAATCTCCCCCTCCCCCCACCTCAGCCCAGATCTAACCCTCTAACTTAGCACTGCCCTCTTCACCTGTTCTATTTGTTTGTCTTCCTTCCCACCTATTCACTCCACCCTCTCCATTGACCTATCGCAATTAACCCCCAACTGCATCCACCTATTGCCTTCCCAGCTACGTTCCCAATCCACCCCCCCAATTTATCTCTCAGCACTGTTCCCCCTCCAAATTCCTGAGGAAGGCTTCCGTCCACATCATCGACTCTCCTGCTGCTCGGATGCTACCTGACCTGCTGTACTTTTCCAGCGCCACACTTTTCGACTCCAACTCTCCAGCATCTGCAGTTCTCAGTTTCTCCCAATGGGAGTTTCCCTTGCTGCTACCTCCGAGACCTGCACATGCTGTTCAGCTGTGATCTGAAGCTTGTTGTTTGATAATTTTAACTACTAGGGAAGGAGTGGGGGCTGCTGGGGTTGGGGTTAGGGCGAGTGGTGTGTATGCTTCGGAGTTGCATCCATGATATTGTCAGATTGATCATCAAGCTGCAATATAGCCATGGCAGGTAGGAAGAGTGGAATACTCTCCTGGTCAGTTTGAACTGTGTGGTCAGTAGAACACCAGTTCCCCACTTTAAAAGACCATATACTGGTTCTTGCTGCAGACTACACTCCTTGGCAAGCATCTTCCTTACTTTGAGAGACTGCCAAAAGGTGAAAGTCAAAGATGATCTCTCAAATTGAATGGATTCTCAGTGATTACTGTGCAGATCATCATATTTCATTGTCTGCTGCCATCAAGTCTCAAGTGAGTGTTGTGCACCATTTGGCTGTGTAATATTCAGTTCTGTCACCAGATACCTCTAAAGTCTCCATCCTCCATAATTATTGGGCATGTCTGTTGATCCTCTGCTTATTACAGTGTGTATCTGTCTATAGTGTTCAACTTAACAATGACTGGATGGCCAGTCTGCTGCTCTGTTTCTACATTGTATTCCTTGCTATTTTTTTTATTGCAAGGACAGAAAGAAGAGACTGAGAAATAAAATGTGTTGAGTGGATGAAAGAACAATATTTGTGAAGAACACTGGGATGCAAGAGATGCGTGTGTCATTGCAGTCAGAGGAAGATGGTAGGCTGATCAGCTGGGATGTGAGTAGGTACCCCCAGTGTGAAGAAGTGTCATATCCCTCCTCAAATGAACAGGAGAATGTAAGTTGGAGAAAGCCAGGCAAGTTAGAAGGGATTTGTACTTAGTTGTGATAGATCATTCACTTATCTCTGCCCTGATGTGGTCACTGAACTTCATATAGCATTGTATCCAGAAATGAAGAACCATACACTTGCTGCTTACCTCTGCCATTTTCAGCCATTCCAATACAAGATCGTACCTCCTCTTGCACTGATCAGACACTTTCTGTGGATCCTTACACCTTGTAAGCATCATGTCCAGAGACTCAGAAATGGATCTTTGGGACAGCCAGTTTTCATTGAATCGCCATCTCTAAGATGTTGGATCTCGTTTGAGTATAATATTTTGAGTCCCTCTTGGAATCCCTTTTAAGTAGTCATTATACAGGGCTGCATTGTGGTTAGGGCAATAACATGAGATGATAATGCTGTGGATAAACCTAAAAAACTGGAACTCTGTATTCAAGGTTCTTAACTTACATTCTGCTTGTCCTACTGCAAGTGGCTTGAAGCATTAAAATTGAGCTCTTGTGTCAGAACATCTTCTGTATGAATTCAAGCAAGGTTCACTTAGCCTTCTAAAAAGGGTGATGACATCATGGCATAATGTGTGGGGAAGCAACTGCAGAAAACAGAGATTGAATAGTCCTTTCCAAATTTCTATATATTATTGCAACTTATAAAACTTAGGTATAAGACATATAAAAAATGTTTCCATATCTAATGAAACCAATTCATTAGATATTTTCCTGTCTCCTTTCAGGATTTTGTAATCATCTCTTTGCATGCCTTTTGGAAAAATAATTATTTGGCATGCTGGGCTTTTAAAAGCAATGTGTGTTCTCAAGGGTACTCAGACAAGAGATGATTAATAGACAAAATGGCAGTTGCTTTATCCATTAACTAACTAAAGAATACACATTAGAATGTCTAGGTAATTTGAAAAACCTATCTCAGCCATTGTCTCAGTCAGTTGGATTTCTTCTTATCTGTGGGTGGGTCATAAAGACACAGACATACTGAGACACCAAAAAAAAGTAGTCCGGAAATAGGACCTCACAAGCAAGCAGAAAGCAAAAGACAGTGAAAGCTGAGAAGTAAATAGGTTCCATCCTGGACAGTCTGAAAGAATTGAAAGGCATTATTTATTCAAGGGTGATTACCCACCACTGTCAGTTAGCTTTGTTCATGTTAAATTTATGTTATTGCATGAATGAAGATGCATTATGATGGAATAAATCCAACAAAGTCTTATCATGGTCATTCTGTTGCTCCAACAATCAACATACTTGCTTAACTGCAGAGTAAACTTGTGCAGTAATTTGTATCAGTAATTTGATCCAGTGTTCATTCCATACATCTTCAGAAAGGAAAGAAATGCATGTGACCAAACTGGAGCTCTGGTTTAAATCTCAAGCGGGTTTTATTGTTATATTATCCACCTACAATTTACGTAATGCATTATAAGTCAACATCTAAATTCATAATATTTGGTACGAAGTATATGGGATTACGTGGGTGCCGGTGAGGAGTCAGAAATGTATCCTCTTGAATGGCAGACCATGCTCAAGGTGCTGAATGGCATACTCCTATTCCTGATTGGTCTGTTTATATCTATGTATATTCATATGATTACCATGTTGCATTGTTTGGACTAGTTAAACATTCAGTCTGAGAGCTATCAATTTTTTTTCAACTATTTAGTGGCTTCAACTTCATTTGTAAAAATGTTTCACTTTTTTTCCTTTTTATTCTGCACTATGTTTCACTAGTTCAAAATTCAATATACATTTAGCTGTAAACAGTCTTACAACCTTTTAAATTCAATTACAATAGATTCAGCAAGCTTTAAAATTGAATGTGTAACCTAATCAAAAATAGGTAAGAGTTTGAGCAGAATTTGATAAGGGTTTCAAGGAAACCTGATGTCTGCTATAAAGCTGGTGGCAATCTTGTTGACCCAGTTTCTGGAAGTCCAAGGGTATTGGGTCTCCAGATGTCAATGGAATCTTTTTGCCATCAGAATTCCCAACTCAACAGAGGACGTTTTAATTGCTGCAGCTTCCTAAGAGCTGCTGGACAGAGGCCAGGAATTCTCAATCACCACTGGAACAAACAGCAATAAGACCATAAGACATAGGAGTGGAAGTAAGGCCATTCAGCCCATCGAGTCCACTCCGCCATTCAATCATGGCTGATGGGCATTTCAACTTCACTTACCCGCATTCTCCCCGTAGCCTGATTGCTGCTGCTGCTAATAATTCACTCGGACCTTTGCCAGGATGGGATCCTTGGAGTGAGGCTAGTGACAACATCATAGGGATTGTGGTTGCTCTCAGCAAGTACTCTTCTTCCCACTGCAGAGCCCCTCACTCAGTGCCTTGAATTAGGGTTAAATACTAAAAACAAATTAACACACATACCTGCTGGGTTTTCCTGTTGGTCTCCCCATGTGGCATATTCCCCACCTTGCCACTGCCAGTGATGAGTGAATGAGGTTCTTAGGGCTTTAATTGATGTTCATACTGGAAGGCTGCCTGCAAGCCTTCCTACCAAAGACTCAATCATATGGACGTGGGTGTTGTATAAAAGTTAGTAGCTGACAAGATTACCTGAAATCAGGGGATAGACTCCACCCATCAGGATATAAACCACTGTTCCTAGGAAGAGTGAGCTAGTGTTTTTCAAGATATGTAAGGAACATGGCATCAATCTCAAAGGAGGGTGCCTGTAAACAGGAAAGTGGCTTGAAGTGTGTATACTTCAATGCAAGAAGTATACTAAATAAGGTAGGTGAACTTGCAGCATGGGTTGGTACCTGGGATTTCAATGTTGTGGCTATTACGGAGACATGGGTAGAACAGGGACAGGATTGGCTGTTGCAGGTTCCAGGGTTTAAATGTTTTAGTAGGGTCAGAGGTGGGGGTAAAAGAGGGGGAGGTGTGGCATTGCTTGTCAAAGATAGTATTATAGTGGTAGAAAGGGTGATGGATGAAGACTCGCCATCTGAGGTAGTTTGGGCTGAAGTTAGGAATAGGAAAGGTGAGGTCACCCTGTTAAGAGTTTTTTTACAGGCCTCCTAATAGTCCTAGAAATGTAGAAGAAAGGATTGTGAGGATGATTCAGGAGAAGAGTGAAAGTAATAGGGTGGTTGTTATGGGGGTCTTTAACTTTCCTGATATTGATTGGGAAAGCTATAGCTCGAGTTCGTTAGATGGGTCGGTGTTTGTCCAATGTGTGCAGGAGGGTTTCCTGACACAATATGTAGATAGGCCAACAAGAGGTGAGGCCATACTGGATTTGGTTCTGGGTAACAAACCAGGCCAGGTGTTAGAATTAGAGGTAGGTGAGCACTTTGGGGACAGTGATCACAATTCGGTGACTTTTACTCTAGTGATGGAGAGGGATAAGTGTGCACTGCAGGTCAAGAGTTATAGCTGGGGGCAGGGAAATTATGATGCGGTGAGGCATGACTTAGGATGCGTGGCTTGGAAAAATAGGCTTCAAGGCAAGGGCGTAATTGATATGTGGAGCTTGTTCAAGGAGCAACTATTGAGTGTCCTTGATAAGTATGTACCTGTCAGGCAGGGAGGAAAGGGTCGTGTGAGGGAGCCATGGTTTAATAAGGAATTGGAATCCCTTGTTAAAGGAAGAGGACGGCCTATGTAAAGATGAGGCATGAAGGTTCAATTGGGGCGATTGAGTGTTATAAGGTAGCCAGGAAGGATCTGAAGAGAGAGCTAAGAGCAGCAAGGAGGGGACATGAAAAGTCCTTAGTTGGTAGGATTAGGGAAAACCCTAAGGCTTTCTATAGGTATGTCAGCAATAAAAGAATGACTAGGGTAGGAATAGGTCCAGTCAAGGATAGCAGTGGGAAGTTGCGTGTAGAGGCTGAAGAGATTGGGGAGATACTGAATGAATACTTTTCGTCAGTATTCACTCAGGAACAGGACATTGTTGCTGATGTGAATACTGAGTCACAAGTAATTAGAATGGATGACTTTGAGGTATGTAGGGAAGAGATGTTGGAAATTCTGGAAAGGGTGAAAATAGATAAGTCCCCTGGGCCTGATGGCATTTATCCTAGGATTCTCTGGGAACCAAGGGAGGAGATTGCAGAGCCATTGACCTTGATTTTTATGTCCTCAATGTCTACAGGAATAGTGCCAGAAGACTGGAGGATAGCAAATGTGGTTCCCTTGTTCAAGAAGGGGAGTAGGGATAACCCTAGTAACTATAGGCCGGTGAGTCTCACTTCTGTTGTGGGCAAAGTCTTAGAGGGAATTGTAAGGGATAGGATTTATGAACATCTGGATAGGGATAATGTGATCAAGGATAGTCAGCATGGTTTTGTGAAGGGCAGGTCGTGCCTCACAAACCTTATTGAATTCTTCGAGAAAGTGACTAAGGAGGTGGATGAGGGTAAAGCAGTAGATGTGGTGTATATGGATTTTATTAAGGTGTTTGATAAGGTTCCCCATGGTAGGCTACTGCAAAAAATACGGAGGTATGGCATTGAGGGTGAGTTGGAGGTTTGGATTAGGAATTGGCTGGCTGGAAGAAGACAGAGGGTAGTAGTTGATGGTAAAGGTTCATCTTGGAGTGCAGTTACTAGCGGTGTTCCGCAAGGATCTGTTTTGGGACCATTGCTGTTTGTCATTTTTATAAATGACCTGGAGGAGGGGCTAGAAGGTTGGGTGAGCAAGTTTGCGGATGATACGAAAGTCGGTGGAGTTGTTGACAGTGAAGAAGGATGTGTCAGGTTACAGCGGGATATAGATAAGCTGCAGAGCTGGGCAGAAAAGTGGCAAATGGAGTTCAATGTAGCTACGTGTGAGGTGATTCACTTTGGTAAGAGTAACAAAAAGATGGGGTACTGGGCTAATGGTAGGATACTTGGTAGTGTGGATGAGCAGAGAGATCTTTGTGTCCATGTACACAGATCTCTGAAAGTTGCCACCCAGGTAAATAGTGCGGTGAAGAAGGCATATGGCATACTGGCTTTTATTGGTAGAGGAATTGAGTTCCGGAGTCCTGAGGTCATGTTGCAGTTGTATAAGACTCTGGTGCAGCAGCGTCTGGAGTATTGTGTGCAGTTTTGGTTGCCATACTATAGGAAGGATGTGGAGGCATTGGAACGGGTGCAGAGGAGGTTTACCAGGATGTTGACTGGTATGGTAGGAAGATCGTATGAGGAAAGGCTGAGGCACTTGGGGCTATTTTCATTGGAGAAAAGAAGGTTTAGGGGTGACTTGATAGAGGTGTACAAGATGATTAGGGGTTTAGACAGGGTTGACCATGAGAACCTTTTTCCACGTATGGAATCAGCTATTACCAGGGGGCATAGCTTGAAATTAAGGGGTGGTAGGTATAGGACAGATGTTAGGGGTAGATTCTTTACTCAGCGAGTCGGGAGTTCATGGAATGCCCTGCCAGTAGCAGTGGTGGACTCTCCCTCTTTATGGGCATTTAAGCGGGCATTGGATAGGCATATGGAGGATAGTGGGCTAGTGTAGGTTAGGTGGGCTTGGATCGGCGCAACATCGAGGGCCAAAGGGCCTGAACTGCGCTGTATTCTTCTATGTTCTATGTTCAATGTTCTTGTGCTTTGTCTTTTGTAGCTAGCTGTCATGTGCACTTATGTATGAAGTTGAGCCTGATGTCTCAAACATAATGTAACCAGCTATGTATAAGTACTATTTTACTATCTTAATACCATAAGGGTACTATGTTATAAACCTTTATTTGTTTGTTAAGACCAAGCCTATCTTATGCCAAAGATGCCACTTTCTTTTTTTTATTAATTCATGAGATGTGGAATCCTTGGCTAGGCCAGCATTTATTGTCCATCCTAATTGCCCAATGGACAGTTAAGGGTCAACCACATTGCTGTCAGTCTGGAGCCAGATGTAGGCCAGACTAGGTAAGGACAGCAGATTTCCTTCCCTAAAGGCATTCGTGAACCAGATGGGTTTTTCCAACAATTGACATTGGTTTCATGGTCATCATTAGGAACTCAGTTCCAGATTTCTTCTCCAAATTCCATTATGTGCCTTGACTGACTGTGAATCCACGTCCCCAGAATATTGCTTTGGTCATTGGTTGATGGTTATTAATAGATTCACATCAATAATATCACTTGGCCATCACCTCCCTTATGCTTGGTATCAATGACTTAGACTAATACCAATAAAAGGCTTTGTGGCAGTGATTCTACCTAGGGAATCTTGAATGATCATGTAGGATATAACTACAAAATTACATGTTATCAGATAAATGGATTTAGCCATATAAATCAGCAAAATATCCCCACTTTGCACCCTCCTGCTCAATAACATAGCCCTAACTCCTACGTCCAGACATATCTGCTGAGGTGGTAGCACTCACCTTTGCCATTTGTGTCAAGCCAAGCTACAGGTTTTAACAGCAAGCTAATGAAATTGTTTTTCAGGATCTGCGGTTAATTATTTTTGCGGCTATTGATAGTAGTCCAATAAATAATTTGCTTACTTGCTCTGCAAGCAAGAAAATAATATCTATAATTGAAAATTAAGCATTTCCTTTTTACTTCCGTCTTGCTCAGATTTCTGCTGAGGGTCAGAACTATGCATTTGTTGCAAAACAGATGTCTATTTTACAGGCCATGCACTACAACACTAAAGCTTTTAGGAGGAACTCACCTTCCTTGTGACTTAATTATTCTATAAATGTGCTTCATGAGGAACAATGTAAATAATGGTCAGTATGACCAGTTTATCAATTAAAAATAGATTCTATTTAGTATTGTCATTTTCTAACTGGATGTTTTTTCTTTGCTTTTAAGACATGGTTTTGGGTCACTGGGCCTCTCTGTCTTTATTGTGCAGAAAGGCTGTATAGATATATTCGGAGCAACAAACCAGTCACCATTGTGTCTGTGAATTCTCATCCCTGTGATGTAATAGAATTACGAATGGTGAAAGAAAACTTCAGAGCAAGACCTGGTCAGGTAGGTTGAAATAAAAAGTTACCTTGATTTGTTATATACTTGTTGTTAGATTGTCAAGGTAAAAGCAGTAAGTTTGCTCTTGTATGCTTACTGAAATAGTAAAGATCACTATTTCCAATAGCAGTCAATCTCTCTTAAAAGAATATGTCAAATTGCAGAGGTATGAGAGTGTAAGCTCCTTTCACTACTTGATTCTCTTTCCTTTATGCCTAATCAGTTTATCATGTTCTATTTTTAATAAAAGATACCTGACTTTGTCAGGAACACTAATAAATATAATGCTAAGAAAAATTTGTGTTTCTCCATATCCCCAAAACATTCACGGCACAGCTCTTCCTGTGGATTGAATTAAAGTTGCTTGGAAAAGCATGGTTTACTATGGCATTGGTACTGGTAAACTACAGATCATAATTGATGGATCAAGCTTGATATATTGGGGGAGATCCAAAGTGGTGGCAACCCAGTAGGTCTCAGTCTGCAGAGCTCTGCCCAAGTCTGGCAAAGTGGGGTACTCACCCTCACCTGCTAAATTACTTAAAATAGTTTTTGCCCAGTACCCTTGACCATTCTGCATCAAACTTCAACAGTATGATGCTTTTTAAAATGACCAAGGGCAAAGGCTTTCACAGTTGGCAGCAGACAGAGATTCCCACCCCCGCAGCAACAGAGACATCGGCAGTCACCCTGGGAGACTTACCTGCAGAGGTGAGCCTGATCTCGGAGTTTATTAAACTCCAAGAGAAGGTTGATGTGTCCATCAAAGAGACGCGGTCCAGGTGGGAGTTGATCTCTGTCATGCGGCAGAAGCATGACCGAGAGATCGAGAAACTCTGGCAGCGTTTCGGAGGGATGGAGCAACAGGCCACAGACTCTGAGACTGCTGCTGAGTCATTTGTGGGTCAGGTCCAGGCTCTGGAGCGTTGAGTCCGGACCCTGGAGGAACCTATCGACGACCTCGAAAATCAAGGTCGTCGGAAAAATATTCCGTTGCTGGGCCTTCCTGAATTGGAGGAGGAAGGCCAGCTTGTTGATTTCCTGGAGCAATGGCTCCCACCAGCTGATGAAATTGGAGTCGAAGCTGGGTTAGGTACGGCTTGAGTGGGCCCACCAGGTTGCTGTGCTCAGGCCTGGGTCGGACCAGCACCCCCGCCCAGTCCTCGTTCGACTTCAACACTATAGGGAAAAACAAATGTTGCTAGAGGCCTCCAGAGTCTTGGGAAAGGATCCCCATGCCATGATGTACAAGGGCTCCAAGATAATGTTGTTTCAGGACTTTTCTCCGGTTGCGGTATGCAAGAGGAAGGCATTTGATGAGGCAAAGAAGTGTCTGAGGGACTTAAATATTCAGTATTCCATGCAATATCCGGCAACGCTGCGGTTCAGTCATGGAGGATCTGTATATAACTTTGGGTCACCGGAAAATGTAAAATAATTCCTGGATGCTCTCAAATAGACTGCAGGACTTGAATTGTATGGATAATGACTTTATTTTATTTTGTCCCCTTTTTGTCTTTCCCTCCTCCTTTCTCCCTCTTTCTCTTCTCTGTCTTTCCTTTGTGGGGGTGGGGGGGTCGGGGGGTCGGGGAGCTCATTCCTTATTCATTCTTTGGTTTCTTATCTGTAGCTCACGCGGTTTATTTGATTATTGGGGAATGTTTGAGTTTTTTTTCTTATTTGGTTGCATAATACTTGCTGGGATTGTAATTTTGTTATCTTATATATTTTTATCTTGTGTTGTTTTGCTAAGCCTACCTAGGTGATCTTGTGTGTGTGTGTGGTGGGCAGGGGGGTGCGGGGGGGAGAAGGGATGTGAGTGGGTTGCCCACTTTTAACTCCTGTTTTATAAGATATTGAAATTTATTTACTCTATTTTGTAATGCCTGGGCCGAGGGCATGACTCTCACTGGGTGATGTTATGGTGGGGTTATTGGAAGATAGTAGTGCTCCCTGTGAGCAAGGGGAAAAGTCTACTTTTAAACATGCCTTGTGTTATTTGTATTTAGGAGTAGTTTTTAGCTGTTTTAAAGAGTGTTTTTATACGTGAATTGTTTTGGTTTCTATTCAATGTCTTTGGGGTGAGATTCTTCCTTCTGTGGGGGTCTCAGGTTGGCTTGGATGATCATGACTAGCCATTCGTTTAGGGGTGCACCTGGACTGGCAAGGGGAGCCACTCACCAATCAAAAGGAAAAAGATATTATCAAGTCTCAAAAAAGGAAAGGGTTGAGTTAGCCCTTCTACAGGAGACACATCTACTCAACTGCAACAGGGTGGGTTTGGCCAGGTGTCCTTTTCACCTTTCAGCTCAAAAAGTAGGGGAGTAGTCATTCTTATTCGGAAGAATCTTCCCTTCCAAATGCTAAGCCAGATAAAAGATGAGTCTGGATGGTATATATTAATTAAAGCCCTAATATATGGAAAGGAATACGGGATTTTGAATCTTCATTGTACCCCGGCACACCCCTTTAAATTTGCAATGGCAAGTTGCTGGCTCTGGGTCTGCCATACAATTTTCTAAGGAGAGATTTTAATTGTATCATTGACCCAGAGACGGACAGGATACTTCGGAGATCTGAAGGCATATCTTTGAGATTTAGGCAGTTAGTAGATCTGAATAGGGAGTTGGCACTGGTAGATGTGTGGAGGTGTCCTCATCCTGCGGGTAGAGACTTTACTTTCTATTCTAATCCACACAAGTGCCATACCAGAATTAATATGTTTTTTGTCCACCGACCCTTTTAAACTCGATATTGTCTTGTAAAATAGATAATTAACTATTTCTGACCATGCCGCAGTATATACGGAGGTTAAGACTAGTGATGATGGGTTCCCGACATTGGCATATGGACCCTTTTCTATTGAAGGATAGCAAGTTCATAAAATATTTTTCGCAGGAATTTAAAACCTTCTGGGATATCAACTTGGGCACGGCCAGGAAGCCGTCGATGATGTGGAAGACTGCTAAGGCATATGCGTGAGGCCTGGTCATCTCATATTCTGCGACCCGGAAAAGACAAAAGGGAGAGCAACAGCGTCTGCTCGAGGCTTACCTGAAGGCAGCTGAGACAGTGTATGGTGATAGGCCCTCCATTACTAAACTACAGCAGATCACAGCCCTTAGGGCAACTTTGAATACTGCCCTTATTCAAACAGCAAAGAGGGAGATATTACTTGCGAAGCATAGATTATATGAATACGGTAACCAGCCTGGCAGGTATCTAGCATACCTTGCCAGAAAGAAAAGGGCTCCCCAAGCTATTACGTCTATTAGAGAGAGTGCTGGTACCCTGACTTGTGATCGTAAAAAGATAAATGCAGCCTTTAGAAAGTTCTATTTCGAATTGTATAAGTCACAGGACTGTGAGGATAAAATGAGGAAGGTGGAGTCTTTTTGTAACTATCTGGCCCTCCCAGGCGTAACTTCTGAGCAGGTGTCGTTCAAGGGTCGCAGATCAATTAATAACATTATGGTACAAGCCTGCCAGGATTAATTGTCTCCCTAGATGCAGAGAAGGTATTCGATTGGGTAGAATTGCCATATCTCTTCTATACACTGGAACAGTTTGGTGTTGGAGAGGTCTTTACTAAATGGGTTACAGTATTACATAATGATCCCAAAGCAGCGGTGATTACCAAAGGTTTAAGTTCGGATAGCTTTAGCGTTGTTAGAGGCTGTCGTCAGGGATGTCCACTCTCACCATTACTATTTATGCTAGTGATTGAGCCACCAGCGGAAGCTATACAAACTGACCCTAATATAACGGCTCCGAGGGTTGGATCGGGCAAGCACAAAATTACCCTCTGTGTGGATGATGTCCTCCTTTTCTAAAATGATCCTTTGACATCTGTGCCCTGCTTAATTCAAGTGGCTAACTTATTTGGTATGTTCTCAGGTTACAAAATCAATTTTATGAAAACAAGGCCTCCCAGCGGCATGGCCTCTGTCAGTGTGCCCAATTTTCCGGATGCATCCTGTTTCCCCTTTTGGTGGTCACTAGGAAGTTTTCTGTACTTAGGTATTTTTATTACTCCGGCATTTGGTCAGCTATATAAAGCCAATTGTACACACTTATTAGAGAAAATAAGATAGGACCTCCGATGCTGAGAAGATCTCCCAATATCCTGGTGAGATAGAATAGCTTCCGTTAAGATGTATATTCTAACTCACCTTTTATACCCTATGAGAATGCTCCCCTTGATGCTGCTGAGATAGGCGCTGTGTAAGCTTTTTGGTTGGCTCGGCTCCTTTATTTGGAGTCATAGATAGCCCCTTATTAAATTAGAAAAGTTGCAGCTCCCACACGTAAGGGGTGGGCTGGACTTTCCAGATTTCTTCTTATTATCTTATGTCACTGATTGGGTCTCTTGTGACCCACAATCAGTCTGGTTAGATATTGAGGCCTATTTATGGACAAGATGAGAGTTATTACGGATTATTGTAAAAACCCTATTGTATTAAATACAAGCAAAGCCTGGAGGATAATGCGACAGGATGAGGGTAACCTGCAAAAAAACCTGTCCTTATTCCCCTATAGTGGGAACGTTGGGATTCCAGCCAGGACTGACTGATGCTGTACTCAAAATCTTGGAGTCCAGAGGTATCTCCTTGTATGGGAGATCTGTTTGATGGGGAGGTCATGATGTCCTTCGAACAGCTGCGTCAGAAGTTTGAGCTGCCTAGCAAGGACCTTTTTCAGTATTTTCAAATACGAGAATTTATACAAAAGAAGGCCACCATGATAATTAGTCCTTATAAATCAGATAGGGAAAGGAGAGTGCTTCGGCCAATGGGTCTGCCCTCGGTAAGTACTCTCTACCACTTACTATGTAATAAGGTATCAAAGGACATGGGACAGTTTTCTAAAACCTGGAGTCAAGAATTGGGGATGGAAATCTCCGTTAGAAATGCAGAAGGATGTCTGGGAAGATACCAGGAAGATCTCTATCTGTAACAGAACTCAGGCTACTCACTTGAAGATACTTCACAGGGCTCACATAGCATCTGAGTGACTCACAAACTTCAAGGCAGGAGCACCTCCAATGTGTCCTAGATGCAAAATAGAAGTTGGTATTCTCCCATATTGTCTGTGGACATCCCAGAAGATCCGCAGGTACTGGAACAGCGCAGCGAATGCCTTGACAAAGATTTTGAGTACAGAGATTGGGTTGGACCCAGTGTCCTTACTTTTGGGCTCCCCAAATTTCCCCTCTTTGGATGTATACGGGAGGAAATTATTCACTACTCCTTCCTTTTGCGCGAGGAAAAATATTTTAGTGAATTGGGTATCCGAAAGTCGCCAAGGATTGGCATAGGATAGTCATGGAATATATCTCCCTTGACTTCCTTATGAATATGGTGCACCAAAAAACGGAATTAGCTTATAGAACATGGCAGCCCTTTTTGAACTACATTGACACAGATATTTAGGCCATATTGTCCGGGGCCTTTGCTTAGCCGCGGTAATGGTTCTGGCTGGGTCGGAGGCCCCTGGGAGGAGGAATTCCGTATAAATAAGAGTTTTGTTATGATTTGATATAAATCTATTTTGAATGTATTTAGTTATTTATTTACTTATTTGTTTTCTTTACTAACAATAATCAAAAGGAGAATTATATGATATTCTATTTTGTGTTTTGTTTGTTTGTAGAATAGATTAGTTAGTTTTTAAAAATAAAATTATATTGGCGTTGTTATTATATTGTAAAGTGGAATACACTAGTTTGTACTTTTTTTTAAATTTAATAAAAAATCTCAAAAATCTTCTTTTTCAATAAAAATTTCAATAAAAAAAAATTGAAGTTTGCTATAAAGATAGATGGGAAAAGTATGCTATGCTGTAGACCAAATGTAGAAGACATTTGCTGATGTTGTTCTACTTCTAGTGGCATTATGCAGACATGTTAACGTCCTGAGTGCAGGCAAAAACAGCAAGCCTCTACCTGCACAGTTTTGCTCAATCTTATGACACTGCTTGACATGTTGAATTGAATTTAATTAAGTCAAAAAGGTGCACCTGGAAGACATGTCATGTGAAAAAAAGACATGCCTCTTCCAATGACCAGCAAACATAAAATTATAGCCCCATTAAGTCTGTGGACAAATCATGGCAGATGGGTCTAATATAGAGAAATATAATGTTACTCGCTAACTTTGGAAGGATATGAAAATGGTATATACTTTAAGTGGTGAGAAACGATTAAATGTTGGTGCTCAGGAAGATTTGGGGGCCCATGTATTAGAATCACTGAAGTTTCACACACAGGTTCAGAAAGCAATTAGAAAGGCAAATGACATTGTGCTCCCCCCCACCCCCCCTCACCCCACCAAGAAGATTGGAATGCAAGAAGCTGAAGTATAGAGCACTTTGGCGAGATCACACCTGGAGTACCACGTACAATCTTTGTAGCTCTTCCTTTTGGGGCAGTGATTCACTAGGTCAATTCCTATGACCTGACCTTTTAGTAGAATGGATTTATGCTCACTCAAGTGCAGAAGGATGAGAGATTTTCATTGAAACATGCAAGACTCTTGTTCTTGGGAATGATATTTGAGATGAGGCAAAATGCTGTTATCAGAGGAGCAAGGCCAGAGCCTGGGTACATGCCTCTATGGGATAGGAGAGAAAAAGAATATACTTGGACAATGGGTATGTGAATTGATGAGTAATACATAGAGATGTGATTTGTCATATTCCTGATTCTCTATACAGGGTATATTCATCATTTTTGAGGTAAGGTAGAAATTTTGAGAGACATGGAGGGGAATTTGAGATTTATTGGAAAAAGTAGTGAAGTTGAGTTTTCAAAAATGGGGAAAATGCATGTGAAAGAGCGGAGTCCAAGTTTCCACTCTAGAGGTGGGTATGAGGAGTTGGGAAAAGTTCTGAGTTTGGCTCAGCCACCTCAGGAGAAAGCTCTTGGGAAGATGGGATCATCATTGTCATGGGGAAGGTGAGATAGCTAGCAGCAATTTGCCTACCAAACCTGAAAGGATTTTTAGAGGTAACCACAGGTGCTGCTGATTGCATGTTAGTCTGTGAAAAAGCCTATATCAGTTCTGGGGTCTTCATCTCAGTAAAAGCAGAAAGGCCTTCCAGCCCTCATTCCTCGCACCCTCTCATCCTCCTCGAACACTCTTTGCCACCAATCATGCACCTTCCTCTTTCCCCCTCCCCCCCCCCCCATGAAACAATACTTCTCTTGCCCCCATTACAAGGTATGTCCCCCTAAAAAAACTCCCATCAGCCTTCATTTACCACTCATGCCAATTCTAATGATGACTATGTCACCATGGTCAGTTGTTGTTAAAACACATCTAGTTCACTAAAGTTGTTTAGGGAAGGAAATCTTCCAACCTTACACATTCTGATCTACATGTGACTTCAGACATAGAGAGGTATGGTTGATTCTTAACTGGTCCCTGAAATGACTTAGGGAGATAGGCAATATGGATGGTTAACAAATGCTACCCTTGCAAACAACACCTAAATTGCATGTATGAATTTGATAAAAGAGCCACTGTACACTAAAGAAAAACAATGTACCTTCTAGTGATAGTTGGATGTGTAAGAAGAGCTTTAAAAATATGAACTAGTAGTTCACCAATAACTGTTTCAAAACAAAAGCTCCTTTCTGTCACAAGACAATTGAAGTATCAATCCTCTCAACCTTCAAAGTTTCAGCAGCTGAAATTGCAAGTACTGGATATTTATCTATATGAAGCTAATTGAATGGTTAATGAAACAGTCGTTCACATGTTTCAACAGACTGACAGATATTTGGACTCTTAGTCAAGGATCGATAAGGAGGCAGGTGGAAGTTCATGTTCTGACTAGCCCATATCCTTGAAAGTCACTCCCAAAATCAGAAAGCCCAGAATTGGAGTTTGCAATCCAAGAATCCAGGACCCACTACAATGTGTACAAGGCTCCTGAGTCATCCTGATTCTGTGTGAAAATCTAAATCGTACAGACTACAAATGCATGAACATCATAAAAGAGAGAAATTTGGAGTTTGGAAGCTAAAGACCAAAATGAAGAAAAACAATGAAAGTAATGGAGTGAAATAATATTCACAAAAGAAACAATCATCTTGAACGTCACAGAAGGTCATTTAGCGAAGATTGAAGTAATTTGGCTCTTTGATGCTTGATTTAATAATAAAAAAATGATTTTTACTGCATTGCAAAAGTAAAAGTATTACAACTTTGGTTTCTAAATCTAGAACTATCAATGCAAAAAGGGATAGAAGTATACAGCAATGGTGGCAAATATAACATAACATGAATTGATTGAGTTAGCTGCAAAGTACTCCATGAAAATTTATGTTGAGCTTAAAATGTTTAAACACAATGCTTGATTTTTGTTTGGTAAGATAACCAAAGGTTATGGGATTTAGATGGAAGGATGAATCATGTTTCATATCAGCATTGATTTTTGTGAAGAGCTTTGAAGGACTGAATGGCCTAATCCTGTCCTTTACATTCCTATTAAATTTTTGAATAATAATCTTTAGATTCACTAACTGTTTTTCCTCTCCCCTCTTCCCATCCACGTTTCCTTTAGTACATTGTTCTGCACTGTCCAAGTGTATCAACATTTGAGAGTCATCCCTTTACCCTCACAACAGTAAGTACAATTATTTATGTTGTTTTTAAAAGTATGTAATCAAAGAATATTTATATATTTAAACAGTTAAAGTTTCAAATCACTGACAGGCTCTTAAAATCTTGTTTTTTAGAAATTAGGAACTAGAATATCTTAGATACGAATCGTATGCTTGTGGTCAAAATGTGGCAGCAGTATTGAGTGTTCCGAATCAGATCAGTGTATGTCTCTATCAACTGACTTTAGTTCACAGAGTGCTGTGTGACTGTACTAAAGTTATATTAGAAAATTGCTGATTTGAAATATGTTTGGAGCTTGTAAACTGAAAGCTTTCTAGCAACTGGGTTAAATAGTGCCTAGAACCATCCAGCTCAATTTCAAATTGTTCATTTTCATTTCCTAAATTTAAAGTACTGGTGGTTAGGCAGGTTTGTAAATATTATATTATCTAAAAGGCCTTTGCTATCTACAAAATGTCCACTGAAGATCTCCTGTTGTAACTTTGGTAGAAACCTTGGAAAAAAGGTATGAATGGGAATTTCTGGAATGTTGGCAGTGTTTCTAGTGCAGCAAATGATTGAGAGAACCCCCATGGAAATCTTATCTAGTGTTCCTTAATATCAAGATCTGCATTGGAATATGTAAAAGTATGTTTATATGTTACTGAAGTGCAGTGTCATTAACGTGCCTGATGCTGAATTGATCTTTTTTTAAGAAACACGTTTGCCAGTCACAGAATACATGGGGTTAAAGTTGACTGCTGCCTATTGACACAAACTGGATTTAAAAAAAAACAGATGAGCTGAGGTCTAGAAGTAAAATATTGTAGATAGTTGAAATCAGAAATAGAACGCCATATTAAAATACAGAGCAGGTCAGGCAGCATCTCTTGAGAAAATTTAACATTTTGGATTTCTGCCTTTTTCCAGTGCTGATGAAAGGACACAGACTGGCAACGTTAATGCTGGTGGCTGATGTATGGATTTGCTCACAACCTTTTGTTTTAAGAAAGGTGTGGTTTGGGAATGTTATGCTATCAAAGGGTTAATACTGCCATCATTCCAGGATGATTGATTACACAGATATTTTAAAGTGTTTTGAACTCATCAGTAGGTCAAACCATTTTATTCAATTGCAAACAACTTGAGGCTGATAAGTGGTAACTGTATTTACGTAGTTGCTTTAAATACTCTGAATGCCTGCCAAGTTAAATGTAATTGAAAGTATAACTTTCATATTCTTTTGTCTTGGGATATCTTCAAATGTATTTGAAGAAGCGTCCTTGGGCAACAATTCAAGAAGTAGCAATCATTCTGAAACCAGTAAGTCAAGAGTTTCTTTTGTTGCAGATAAGCTAATAATAAGGATATGGTCATTCATCTGGGTCAATATTATTGGGAGCGGTTTCATTTAAGGTTCATCTTTGTTTGAATTTTGAGGAGGATAATGCAGTTTGTTTCCAGTGTTAACATTCTACAGTTCATCAATCTATTTTAATGAGTAATGATTTTGTCTGTTCATTTTTAACCTGGATTTGCAAGTGCTTAATTTTATTCAGCTGAATACAAACACATCATATCCAATAAGGTGACAAGTTTTAGCACCCTGGCATGAGGATTTTTTTTTGTTGTACCATTCTTAGATCTTGCATTTACTTTGATGTTGACAAGGTCTTAAGTGTGTCTAACTCCAATGTTGTACCACTAAATGGTCACTTTTGAATAGATGTTCTTTTATTATGATTTTCTGTACATTAAATTCCTAAATACCAGCTCAGAATGAGCATTGCTTCTCATGACTTCTTTGAAATAGTGGTTCAACAACAACAGCTTATATTGATATAGAACCTATAACATAGCAAAATATGTGACATTATAAAATAAGACTTAAGTCAGTTGACCAAAGGCTTGGTCAGAGGTAAGTTTTTAAGAAGCACCCTAACAGGAATATACTGCCTCTGGATTTTCGTTATCTCATTTCTGAAGGCTTCCCATTTTCCAACCATCCCTTTACATGCCAACAGCTGCCACCAATCAGCTTTTGAAAGTTGTTGCCTATAACTGTCAAAATCGGCTGTCCTCCAATTTAGATCTGGTCTATCCCTTTCCATCACTATTTTAAATCTAATAGAATTATGGTCACTGTCCCAAAGTGCTCCCCTACTGACACACCTGTCACCTGCTCTGTCTTATTTCCAAAGAGTTGGACAAGTTTTGCACCTTCTCTAGTAGTTACATCCACATACTGACTCAAAGTTTTCTTGTACACTCACCAAATTCCTCTCCATCTAAACCCTTAATACTATGGCAGTCCCAATCTGTTTGTAAAGTTAACATTCCCTACCATAACCACCCTATCATTCTTCCAGATCATTGAGATCTCCTTACAAATTTCTTTCTCAACTTCCTGATGACTATTAGGAAGTGTGTAATACAATCCCAATAAGTTGATCATCCCTTCCTTATTTTTTAGTTCCACCCAAATAACTTCCCTGGATGTATTTCCAGGAATATCCTCCCTCAGCACAGCTATTACACTATCTCTTAATAAAAACGCCACTTCCCCCTTTTCTGTTGCCTCCCTTTCTGTTCTTCCTGTAGCATTTGTGTCCTGGAACATTAAGCTGTCAGTCCTGTCCATCCCTGAGCCACATTTCTGTAATTGCTATGATATCCCAGTCCCATGTTCCTAACCATGCCCTGAGTTCATCTGCCTTCCCTGTTAGGCCTCTTGCATTGAAATAAATGTAGTTTAATTTATTAGTCCTAACTTGTCCCTATCTGGTCTGACTGTTTGACTTGCTTCTTTTCTCAACTGTACCAATGTCAGATTGATCTCTTTCCTCACTATCTCCCTGGGTCCCAGCCCACTTCCTTACTATTTTAATCCTCCCGAGCAGCTCTAGCAAATCTCCCTGCCAGTATATTAGTCCCTTCCAATTCAGGTGCAATCCTTCCTTCTTATACAGGTCACTTCTACCCCAAAAGAAATTCCAATGATCCAAAAATGCAAATACTTCTCTCAAGTACCAGCTACTCAGCCATGCATTCATCTGCTTTATCCTCCTATTTCTCCTCTCACTAGCTCATGGCACCAGAAGTAATCCAGATATTCCGAACCTAGAGAACATTATTTTTAAGTTCCTGCCTAACTTTCTATATTCTCCCTCCATATTCTCATCCTTTTCCCTTCCTATGTTGTTGGTTCCAATGTGTACAATGACTTACTGCTGGGCCTTCTCCCCTTTGAGAATATTCTGCATTCTCTCTGAGACTACCTTGATCCTGACATCAGGGAGGCATCACACGATTCTGATTCTTCTCAGCTGGCCCCAAAAACATCTATCTGTGCATCTGACTAGAAAGTCCCAGAACACGATTGATTGTTGGAACCTGACGTACCCCTCATTGCATTACAGTCAGTCTCAACCAGAAATTTGGCTGTTCGTGCTACATTCCCCTGGGAGTCCATCACCCCCTACATTTTCCAAAACAGCATACTTGTTTGACATGGGGATAGCCACAGAAGACTCCTGCACTACCTGCCTACATCTCTTATCTTTCTGACAGTTAACCCATCTACCTGACTGCATCTGCAGCTTTTCTCCCTTCCTATAACTGTCATCCATCACACCCCCTTGCTCTTGTACATTCCTCATTGCCTCTAACTGTCATTCCAACCAATCCATTTGATCTGATAGGATTCGTAACCAACGATATTTATTGCAGATATAATCCTCAGTAACTCGTAAGGTCTCTCAAAACTCCCACATCTGACAAGAAGAGCATATCACTCTACTAAAGGCCAGTTTGCTTCTTCCAATCTACAGACCCAGAAAATTGCAATGTCTTATTCTTCTACAAAACACTGCTCCAAGCTAACTTAATACTTATGGCTTATATTTTAAAAATTTTAATCAAAATATAGATCCCAATAAAAACATATAATCAAGAAAGAACCCACTCTACTCACGACTGTGGATTTCCAGCAAGGCAAAACTTAAAACTATTCACTTATCTGTATCTGTGCTGTGACCTTTCCCAAACAGGTTCCTCCAAGACCAGTTGTGAATGTCGCTGTTTGTGAATTTTTCCTGTACACACACTGATGTCCAGCAATACATGAATTCAATCAGCAATTTCAACAGTGACTGCGCAGATTCACTGCTGTGTCAGTTAGCAAACTCTAACTCTAATTTAAACACTGGAGATATTGTGATAAATTCATTAACTGCAGAAATTTTTGAATCCTCACTTGCTTTCACCAGATTGAACTAGTATTAAAGTCTTTTTTCTCATTTCCCAGCAGTGGTCTGACTTTCTATTGTGGCAGGAACTTAATCTAATTGCAACTACAGTTGCTGTCATTGCATCCCCTTGGCAAATTCTCTGCAATAAGCAGAGATCTTCACTTCTTTATCTTTTCGAGAATGGTTGGATTCTTCTCAGGAGATAGCTGCATTTTCAGAAACTGTGCCACCTGAATCTAAAGATATAAAACCCAAAGTTTCAGATTCTTGTGAACTACACAAGAATTCCCTATTTGACTCTGTTTCAACAGTTTATTCTTTTATCCATAATAGTGCACTTCCCTTTTCTCATGGAATTCCCGAGGTATTCTTGCTTGCATTTCAGTAGCGTCAAGCTCCAGAAAGAATCAAAATGATACCACTATGACTTGGAGGTGCTGGTGTTGGACTGGGGTGGACAAAGTTAAAATCACACAACACTAGGTTATAGTCCAACAGGTTTATTTGGAAGCATTAGCTTTCAGAGCACCACTGATGTCGAAAGCTAGTGCTTCGAAATAAACTTGTTGGACTATAATCTGGTGTTGTGATTTTTAACTAATACCACCACAGCCAGGAAGAGAAATTCATACACAAGAAGCAGTGGAGAAATTTGAATTTTCTTGCACCCTTGTTTCCACCTTCTAAGGGAATGATGACTGATCTGATCTCGAAAGTAAAATGTTGAAGGCTCAAAGTAGTGTATGCATTGGTTTGTGAGCAGGCACATTGTGGTGAGACTGGAGCTTTGACTATGCTGACTTGTGTGCACCAGAGCTTGTGAAGCATGAATTGACATTGTCCTGAAGCAGCAATTCTCTCGTGGCTGGGACAAGCATTCAGTGAGCTACAGCTGCCATGTACTTAATGCAATTTACATTTCAGGAATTTAAGTCAGTGTTTCAGCACTGTAATGACTCCTATTAATATCATGCCATGCTGCCTATATTTTTTGATGTAGTGTACAGGAGGCAAGCTATTTTAGAATTCTTCCTGTATCCTATCATGGTTCTTGCCTCCATGTAGTCAATGTAAACCCAAGACCTGTTGAACTCTGCTATCTTGCTTAAGTTCACAAAGCATTGTGGAGATGAGCTCATAATGATCCCACCATGATGTAAATTAGTACATTAATTGAAATTAGTCTGGTCAAGGCTCAATTGGTATCCTGCCCTGAGCAAAAGGACAGAGGATGGAAACGAGGTGGGATTTCACACTATATCGTTCGCTGTCATTTGATTTAATGCCCTGCCTTGGTTCTGATTTGAATAGGATGGAAAATTTCCAAGCCTAGTCACTTAAGTACAACAATAGGGAACTGTATTTTGCAATGACTGCAAATAAATTTGGAGATTCTGAAACCCAGTGCTTTGGGGTGAGGTGGTATGTTTGTAAATGTTGAGAGATTATTGAAGCTTTAAAATACGTGTTATATAATACCATGCTTTTGAACTTGATTTGTTTTCAATCTGTATCTCTATCTGACAGATTAGTTTAGTAAGTGCTGCTGTTTCGGACAATGCAATGTACCATAAATAACACTTATAATACAAATCATTTATATTAATAAAAAGTAAACTTGCTTGTCCAGACAAGTGATATAACTTTTTTTCATTCCTGCTTTTTATAACTCTTCCCTAATTCTGCAAACATTCAGTTGTCTACATTATAAGTGTAAACTATGCTGTTGCCTGGCACCTGTGCTTGTGGAATCTTGCCCCTCACAAACAGATGATGGTGCAGCCTCAGCATATTAGAGAGCTGCTTTCACTTCATTTACTTCTGTGATGTAACCTTAACATACTTTGTGTCAACTGTGTAGTGTGTAAATATTTATTTTCAGATATTGATGTCACTGTGGATTTTACAGTTGGTGTTCTGAACATAGGAGTTATTCGTATCAGAATGCAACAGCTGGAAGCTTAGGAATTTACTGTCAAACTTGAGTGCATTGACCAATCTACTAGAGCTTACAGGAAAGTAGTATTATTTAGTTTGCATTTGTGCAATGAATCATATATTGTAGATATGTGGATTAATTATGAATTATCATGTTCTTTTCATGATGATACACAATATTGGATATTATTTTATTTGAGGTGCGGTTGTAATGACATCTGTTTGTGAGACTGTTTAGATTTTCAAATTTCTAAATGGCAAATTATTGGGAGTGGTAGATTGAAAAATCTTATTGTTTTTAGTATTTGTTTGAGTATATACTTAAAGCTCCCTTAGAGGAGAATTAGACTGGATAGCTGCTCTTTGACTGACATAGACACAGTGGACCAAATGGCATTGTAAATTCTTCGTTGCTTTCTGTGTAAATTCATAATACGGTTGTCAAGAAAACCAGGCACCTGGAATGTGAATGCATAGGTTAAGAATGGTACATTATCTTGATTAAGGCTTGTGGGATTGTGAAATGAAAGACGTAAAGACTGAGAAGGAAATGTAAGTTTTGAGTACATGGAATCATTACTACATTGGATACAAAAATAGAATTGTTGACAAATTGTGGAGCTGGAGAAAGCACAGCAGATCAATCAGCATCTGAGGAGCAGGAGAGTCAATGTTTCATGTTGGAACCTTTCAGCAGGACGGAGACAGCAAAAAGAAGAAGAAATTCTTTAAAAGTTCTTCACTATTTTAAAAATCTTTTAATTAAGCTAAAACATTGAGACTCCATATTTGAAATCATTAATTTTCTGTGGCTGACTAGCAATTTATGTAATTATCTAGTGAATGCAAACCCCTGGTGCCAAACAATCACCACCTCATTAAGATAAATTAGTCTACTACATAGTCTAAAGAAGGGACACTCCTTAGTGCTCAGCAACCCAAGTTAAGTTAACTGGATTTTACGAATTAAAACTAGGAACCCCTTAAAAACCGTTACACACACAAACAGGCAAACAGATAAACTGGGAAGTAAAAATACATGGGCAGAGAGAAAACTAGGATATGTGTTGCAAAGCCATTCACAAGATCTGTTGGGGCCATTAACTTTCTCCTTTGATTGCTGCACATACCTCTGGTATATGAGCAGTACACTGACCCAAGCAGCAACTTATGACCAGGCAAACCAGGGTTTGAATCACACCACGTAGATGGTGGAATTTCAATCCAATTTTTTTTTAAAAAAGTTTGAAATATTGTATCTAATGATGAAATGAAATTATTGCCACTTTTGTGTCCTTTGCGAAAGGAAATCAGCTAACCTTACCTGGTCAGGCCTATGTGTGACTCCAGACCCACAGCAATGTGGCAGACTCTTAATTGCACTCTTGGGCAACTAAGGATGAGCATTAAAACTCACCCCTCCTTCCCCGCCGCCCCCCACCCCCACCCAAATTCATTCACAGGACGCGAGCATTGCTGGCTAGGTATGTGAAGGGAAAAAGGTGTATCATGTTGGGAAACTGCAAATAGGAGTGATACCATTGAATATTCTCACTATAGAGGCAAGTGAACAGAAATTGCAACTGTCCAGTGGAGGGAACCAGTTTAGGAGGGGAGGCAGTGCAGCATACACCAGACAGGAGGAGAGCTCTCTGAGTTTAATCTGACGTAAGGACATACTGACTATACCATTCTGGAGTGGTTCTTGTATATTTGCTGTCAAGGATCTTGAGAATAGTCAAATACATGTTGCGGGTATTATAATATGGTATAGTAGAGGGATCAACAACCAGAGGAGCAGAAGCCACATCCATAGTTAAAACACCTGAGGAGGAAGACAATAAGGAAAATGTGCAGGAACAGGAAATCCTTGGCCATGGTATTGGAAGTGACGAAGAGGAAAAGTGCAGCAAGAGGAAACCATATGAGGGACATGCAGAAGTCTCTGTGGCAGATTTGTTACAGAGGGGTTGTAAGACTTCCACAGAAGAACCTTTAATACAGAAGCCTCTGTTCTGGGCAATTCCCATCCTCAACAAGAGAGAAAGCCAATGGCACATTGAAAGTTGATCCCATCAATATTACTGAAACCATAACCACTCAAACCTTTAGCCTCAACATACTGGACAAACACACTGAGATGTTTTCCCAACCATGGACCCTGGAAATTTGCTAGCTGTTATTAAGCTAGAGAAAATGCCATGTCAAACCATAACAGTAAGTTGTATGTCTTTTCAGATCCACAACTTCCAGATATGACTGACAGTATTGCAGCAACTATACATTGTATAGCTATCAGATGATACCGCAAATATTAGCGAGTTTTGAGAAGATTTGTAGCTCAGGTTGAGGTTTTGGATGTAGGTTTGCTCACTGAGCTGAAAGGTTAATTTCCAGATGTTTCATTACCTTACTAGGTAATATCTTCAGTGGACTTTATGCAAAGCAATGCTGAAACTTCCTGCTTTCTACTTATATGTTTGGGTTTCTTTGGGTTGGTGATGTCATTTCCTTTGGAGATGTTATTTCCTGTGGTGAAGTCACTTCCTGTTCTCTTTCTCAGGGAGTGGTAGATGGGCTCTAACTCGATGTGTTTGTTGATCGAGTTCTTGTTGGAATGCCATGCTTCCAAGAATTCTCGTGCATGTCTTTGTTTGGCTTGTCCTAGGATGGATGTGTTGTCCCAGTCAACGTGGTGTCCTCCTTCATTTGTATGTGAGGATACTAGTGAGCGAGGGCCATGTCTTTTTGTGGCTAGTTGGTGTTCATGTATCCTGATGGCTAGTTTTCTGCCTGTTTTTTCAATGTAGTGTTTGTTACTGTCCTTGCACGGTATTTTGTAAATGACGTTAGTTTTGCTCATTGTCTGTATTGGATCTGTACTCAGACCCCTTGGCATCATGGTAGTCCACAAACCCACCAACACACTAAAACAGCAGCATATGAACTTGAAAGACCCCATACATTATGGCATAGACGGAGTGTTATCAAGGCCAGTAAGTTTGTTATTAAGATTACTGGACTCTTTATTTAAATAAGACAAATGAGCTGCAACATGGATCTTGCTCGTCAATGGGTGGAAACGTGATAGACTGAGTAGTGGCCTTATTGTATTACACACACACACGCACGCAATCTGTAATGCCTGAGGGCATATAAAATAGAGCCCGCAAAGCAGAGTTTGAACACTCAGGTGACAGCATGCCAGTATTATGTGTAATTGAAGTTTATTTTCTACACTGTAAAGTACAATATTGTCGTGCTGTTTTTTAATAACTAAGTATTCAAGTTATTTATCAATTGCAGAATCCACCAGAGTTTCAAACTGATCCAAAACTCCATCTGTGTAATAACTTTAGTGAAAAGGAATTGACATGTGTGTCAAAGCATTTCAATTAACAGCACAGTTGAGGAAATACATAGTTTTTCAGATTTCCTTACCACACTAACCCCTTGGGAGTGTCTGGTCTTTGTCCCAGAATTTTTGTTTTCTGTGAATTCATTTCATTATTTTAAATGTTTGCAGATGGCTTCGACATTTAAGTATGTTATTAAGTGCTTTGCACACTACCTTTCTCTGCTAAGAATAACAATTATTTCATTCATCAGAAAATTAATGTAGAATTTTAACCGACTTTTGATGAAAAAGTAAACATTTAAATTAAATTCCATTTTACCAAACCATTAGTCTTTTTCCATCAAAATAACACTGCACTCTTTTAAATCAGCAACACTGATCTAATCATGTGTACTTTTGCAATGAAAGTATTTTTTTTGCAAGCCAAATCTTTGTTTTTCTTTTAATGTACATTTGAAAGTAAAATGCCATTTTCCAGAGATTTTGAATATCCTTTTGGTCTGACTGTGATATGCAACATATTGTGTAAAGTGATCTTTTGTCCTTCAATTAGCAAAGTAAATAATGATGTAATACTGCACAAGATACGTATTAAGAAACTCTATTTCCTCATTTTGCAGCTGAATTGGAAATTATTACTTGAAACTTCAGAATTGGTTTTCTGAATGCGTTCAACTAGAAGACCTTGTAGTCTCTGTAAAATCAATGAATATTGTCATGACTCACTGGGATAGTGGCCAGGAAATTAAGCCCTACTTTTCCTGGAGTTGTCACAAATATGAAAATCTAATTAAACTATTCATGTCCCCAATTTTATTTAGTTGTCTTATTCAGATTAAATGAATATGCACACCAGGTTTTCCATGAGCAAGAAGATAACTTCCTTATAAAGAAAGTTTGTAATCAATGGCAAGAAGGATACAAGAATTGTTAACTTATACTCCATAACTTAAACTCTCCAGGTCTCTGAACAAAATTACTCTGAAAACACAGACATGCGCATGCTTGTTTTTAAAACTGCAACATTGTCTTTCGCAGCTTCCTTAGTTTAAAGCACAACACCTTTTTTTTTAATTGATATTCCAAAAACTGCAAGTGATCTTTCCAGTATCCTCTGCCTGGCTCTTTCCTAAGCTAACCATATTTGACAAATGATCACTGGGTGAAGTATTGACTTTGATTTATTGCATAAGTGTAGAAAATATAAGCAAAATGAGAAAATCTGAGTTAATCACAGAGATTTTTAATTTTTGTTTGTGTTCAGAGATGTTATTACACACCTCCTGAAGCAGGTGGGATTTGAACTCAGGCCTCCTGGTTCAGATTAGGGATGCTACAAGAGAAACCACTATGCTACAAGAGCCCTCTAATCACTATAAATAGAATAGGGAAATCTTACTCTAACTGTACAAAGTACTGGTGAGACCACAACTGAAGTACTGAAGAACATCTGAAATATTTAATTGCAGACATTTCAAAGAAGGTTCATGAGGATGACTCCCAAAAGGAAAGATTCCTTATGAGCACACAGTGAACAAACTGGGATTCAACTTATTAGAATTTAGAAGAACAAGAGGTGACCTCATTGAACCATATTGGATTCTTAAGAGCTTGACAGGGTACATGCTGAGAGGATGTCTCAGCTGAGAGTTGAGAGTTTTTGGAACTCCTTGTCGTCGAGAGCTGTGTGTATTTAAGGCTGAGGTAGATAGATTGATTCTTGATCAATAGTGGAATCAAGGGTTATGGGGTAAGGACAGGAAAGTGGATGTAAGGAATTTTGAATCAGCCATGATCCTATTGAATGGTGGAGTAGGCTTGAGAGACTGTACGACTTACTCCTGTTCCTGATTCTTATAGTCATTAGTTTTCTGGATGTTCTGTAATCAGTCTGTTCAGCGATGTTATTACATACCTGTGGAGCAGGGGGGTCTTGAAACTAGGCCTCCTGCTCCAGAGATGGATTTATTACTATTGCATGACAAGAGGCTCTCCAGATCATGAAAATTGGATTGATTTTTAAGACTATTTATTGAAACTAGCTTTGCAAAAGTTTATTGACAGCAGTTTTTCAATCTGTTTGAATGTATTAATTAATTGAATTGAAACTCCTCTATAGTGAAATTTGAACACATGACTTCTAAGTCATGAATCATTAATCCAGTGACATCACCCTTAAACCATAATTTCCCTTCCGTAAAATGATAATTCTTCCTTCCCACTACAATTTTTTCTTTTCCTCCTATCCTGTTGATAAAGAATCACTTGGTTCTGGCAGATTACCAAATGAATGTTCCTATGCAAGGCTAAAAATCAAAAATCATCAGTGTGGTATCACGACAGCAGCTGACTGTGTCACCAGTCACTGTCCTCATATACAGTTTCCTGCATAGTGATAGAGTGGGAATCCTCACTGACCTTTCTTTTCCTCGCCCAAGTCTGAAGATCCTGCTGATAAACCTGAATTTATGTTCAGTTAGAAGACTAGCATTGGGAAAGTTCAAGTGTCATTTACTGATTATCATGCATTATTTCATAATTAATAGAAAATGAAGCATAGACTGGATTTTTCATTGTACAATAATTTCTACATTGGTTAATTTCCTAGAGCCCTACAGAAAATAGAGGAACGTTTGGTATTCATATCCGTGTTCTGGGAGATTGGACAGGTAAGTCCAAAATTTTATAACTGAATCCGAGTATGGAGATACAGTGTGTCTCCTTATTATGATAAATCCTATCCAGAAGCTTTCTTGTCCATGTCTACCCTTGCATCCTGAGCAATTAATGTAATACTAAACATTGATGTCTTGCCCCATTTTCTTTTACTCTTTTGTGAAATGTGTGTGCTGCTAGCAAGGCCAGCATTTGTTGCGTATCCATAATTGTTCTTCAAACTGGATGGTTTGTGAAGCCATTTCAGAGGGCCATTAAGAACCAAACATATTACTGTAGCTCTAGGATCATATCTAGGCCAGGCAAGGATGGCACATGTCCTTTCTTAATGGACATTATTGAATGAGGTTTTTTTTTTAATGACAATCAGTGATAGTTTCATGGCACCATTACTGAGAGTAGCTTCATGTTCCAGATTTATTAATTGAACTCCAATTCCACCAACTGACATGGTTGGATTTGAATCCATGTTCCCATGTATTAGATCCTTCGGAATTACTAGTCCAATGACATTGCCAATTCATCACGAGTGAATTATCAACAGCGGGAGATTTGTTGATAGTGAAACCTTCATTGTTAGATGCTATCTTGTTGGACATTACTTGGCATTTGCACAGCACGAATGTCACTTGCCAGTCTAAAGGTTGATGAGGTCTTGTATACAGATTTCGAACTGTTTCCTTGTCTGAGGAGCTGTGAATGGAAATGATTGTTATACGATCATAAGCAGACATGCCCACTTTTGACCTTGTGCTGGAGGGAAAATCATTGAAGCAGCTGAAGGTCATGGCTCAGGACACAACCCACAGGACAACCTGCAGCATGGGCCTGGGGCTAAGATCATTGACCTTCAACAGTCATAATCATCATCATTTGTACTCAGAATGACACTAGCTGATGGAGACCTTGTTTTTGTGATGGATGTCTGTGTCCAGTGGTGTACAGCAGGATTTGGTCCTGTCCCTTGCTATTTGTAATGTACATTAATGACTCAGAGGCAATGATAGAAGGTTTTATCAGTATGTTTGCAGATAAAATAAAAGCTGGGATGTGATGAATAGCAAGGAGGAAAGCTTCAGATTTTAGATTTTTGAGTTATACTGTAGACTTACCTGCCATGGATACAAGTCTGTGATGACAGCAAGACAGCAGGAAGATTGAAGAGCTCTGAAGTGTGGTCACAGAGCTCAGAGGATAGAGCACCTGAGAGTAGTGAAAGGGACATGTCAAATATCACCAATATGTCTGGCACCAATATTTCTATTTAATATTGTTGACATGATTTTTATTTCTCATTGTTCTTCCCATTTACTAATTTTTATTCAATTCCCTTTGAAGAATCTTAGCGACTCCTTCTAAATCACTATTTCAATCATCATTTATGAATTTAGCCAGTTTATATTGAGTTTCCATGTTTTAAGTCATGAGTGTAGGCTAGGAGTAGTCCCACTGCTAATTAGTAGCAGAGTCCAATCTTGCTCTCGCATCATTCAACAATCAATATTTGTTGCTTTATTGCTTCAGAAGAATTTTTTTGTGGGAATCAAATCTAGATTTCCTGTGATTTCCAATTATTTTCAGTTTTTGAGCAAGCTTTAAATGTGGAATATAATTGAAGGTTTTCTAGAAATTTTAAGTGTTGAATTTTCCCATTAGGCACAGCCATTGGGAGTTGTGTTCAGTCTGATCACAAATCCAATCCTCCCTGATACAAAACACGAAGCAGCTGCTATTTTGATTTGAGTCGACAATTTCCCAAAAGATCGTATCCAATGAGCTGGCACGTGCATGAGTTAGTCAAAAAGTGAGCCACGCTGTGATTTGTTTCTGCAGCCATTGCATATTAATATTTTAGGTCAAGAGTTAATGAAATTTAAATTTTCTGTAATTCAGGGGGTAATGGAAGGCTTGAATTCTGGGGCAAGGTAGGCTGATGATGGGTTCCTTAAAATCAGTCATTAATTTTGTGGATTGTCCAACATCGTTCTGCTGTGCTCAACCTCTTCAATGCCACTTCAATTGCATCTTAAGAAAGATAATGCTAACCCCATTCTGCATTTATTGAGCCGCTCTGATTCCTGACAACTGCTAACGTCCAGTAACTTCACTTTTTAAAAAAAATTAAAATGAGTTAGCTGGGAATTTCCTTTTACTGAGTCCCTAATTGATAAGCATAGGTCTATTCTGAAGCACTGACACTTTCCCACCCTCAGGAGAATGGCAAAGGGTAGAAACAGAGGTGGAGATTGCTCTAGTGCATGCTGGTATTGGGTCTACGTCTGAGTCAGGAGGCCCATGCTCAAGTTCCACCCACTCCAAAGGTTTGAAATAATATCTCTGAACAGGTTGATTGGAAAATATCTTGAAACAGATGCAACATGCCAGGCCACATGCAGTTTGTGGCTTGGTGAAAACAATCATTCATGTTTACTTTGTTTTCATTTGCAACGCTTACTTAGTTTTTTTTTCAAAAGGGTTGCTTGACACCCATGCCCCTGATCAATGTGTATTCCATGCAAAGGCAGGATGGCAGATCATAAGACCTCCTCATGGGCCTGCTCCGAGCTGATCAAAGTAGCCATCGACAGGTCTGACCAATGGGTAATGGCAGGGATCATAACATCTGACTGCCTGCCCTTCTTTGGTAGTTATGGCCTTGCTTGAGTGTCCACAGAGAGGCAGCATGAAGAACCCATTGAAACAGTAGAGGCCTTTCAGGACTGTTGGGTTTGGGGTACATCAGCATGCCTGATAATGGTATTTTAATTTAATTGATAAGTTTTCATTGACTCTTGACTTTCTCTTATGTCCCATTATAATCCAAATCCTTTGTTCATTTAAAAAGATTATAACCTGAAGTGGGGTTTCAGTCATCAACCTTGTGCACCATTTATTTTCTACCATTCCACCTCTGTTCCTATCTAATTAGGATATGAAAATCTAGCACAAATTTATACAACTTTCTCTATCAATTTTGTAGAAGAAAAATGTTGGTTAGTCTTTATGGAGTATAATATTCTTTGATAACCAGATTATATTGGAAGTTTTCTTTGCTAGTTTATCACACCTCAGGAATTTCAGCTCTTACTATCTTCACTCCAGCCATCATGTTACCTATTTCACACTATTTGTGATATAAAGAATACTTACGTATATTAAAGATAAATACAACTTTTTTTGCATATTTTCCCAAGAACCAGCTAAATATCGACAGTATTTTTTTTACTTAAATTCATTCAGAGAAATGGGCATATCATGCTACCCTTTGCAGAGACCTTTATATTGATGTCTTTATTATGCATTGAATTTTAATACACAGGTTCATGATTAATCTTTGTAATCTCTTGCAGAAAGGTTTAGGGAACTGCTGCTACTTGATCCAAATTTGGATACAGAGATCCTGCCTATACTGCAGCAGAGAACTTACCCAAAGTAAGTTGAGTGAATCATGTAGTTCTTTACAATAATGAACATTACTTAAGTTGTAGTCCTTGTTAATATGATAGTTATGCCACCTTAATATTAGTTGATATCCTACAGTCCATGAATTAGTATCAAACACTAAGTAGCCATGCAAGCAAAGTTAGAGGGCATTGTATGTTTTGACTATGGCAGAAAGATGGGATAAGGAAAGAAGGAGAGAAGACTGTGAGAGAGAGAATTTAGTGAGGGCAGTTTGGTGCCCAGGTGGTCAGCCAGTGAGGGAAGTGTTGAAAAAAACGAATGGAATTCAAATTATATTGATAGGTAAATAACCGAGTAGTATAAATTCATGGAAGTTGTACAAATGTCATCAAAGGCTACTTTTTAAAAAGTTATTTGCAAAATGGCAAGTATATCTTCAGTACTAAGTCCAATCCTAGAGCTGACCATATGTAAAAGAACTGGTATAATTGATCATCTGTTTTTGAATTGAAACACCAGTTAATTATGTATAACTGTAAATTTTCCAAACATATTCAAATCATTTGGGGTAAATATCTGACCCTGCATGCATTTTATAAACCAGAACTTTAAGATATACTATTCATGCAAGCCTTTACAAAATGCCCATCTGGAGAAGCCTTGCAGCTTTAATTGCTGGTTCTTAAGACTGTCAGCCTAATTATCAGCAATGCACAATGAGTCATGTCAGAATGCTGTTTTCATTTCCTATATTGCATTCCTCTTCTGTCTTTCTACGTGTCGTAACTTGACTTGAGTTGACAGCTACACTGTCTCATACATGACATGTGATCAAGAATACAATGGAAAGTATTCACAGTTCAATTCTATATGGACTAAGGAAAATATGTGGTGTTTTTCCTCCATTTCTGTTCTGTTAGCTCTGAAGCAAAGCTTCCTGAGCAATTAGCACTTCAGCCTGTGTTCATTGATAATTAAATAAGTCTGAGTGAATTTCAACAAAATAATGTTTAACTGAAAAAAAAGCAACCATCGTGGAAATGTGTGTTATTAGTCAAGTTCTTTGAAGAGCAAGCACAGTTTTCTGACTAGACAAATGAATTTTAAAGGAATCACTGCGATGCTGCTGGAGTGAATAGGAAGTGAAGGATTACATTAACTGTTTAAAACAGCCGAGTGTTAGCACTTGGCCAATGCATGCTGGTGGGGCCAGTCAAAATTATTTCAATCACTTTTCAAATCATTTGAACTCGATTATACAAGAACTGATCTATTTGGTAGAAAAGTGTCTTGCAACTGAGTGTCATACTGATTCCTGGTGTGTGTATGATTATTCAAGGTTTTTTGTGGCTTCCAACCATAAATTCTTGGTGACTGTCCTTTAATTAACTTCTTGTGAGGATTTTAGTTTTGTACTGACAGACAGACTAAAAGTGTATGAGAAACAGCTAAGAAATAGCTTTATTCGCTTTAAATGTAAAATTAAGAAATACAGATTCAAAGTTAGTTTATTCCTAAACCCCTCAAAGTAGCAGATTGATGAAACACCAAATTTTGTTTACACTATGTTAAAAACCATCTCCAGTAATTAAGCTGATAATCCCCTCTACATTCACAACCACATATTTTAGTGCTGCAGAGATGTCTGGAATCTGCTGACAGGAACTCCAATGTATTCATTACTAAATACCCACATGATCTCATGAAGCTGGCAATACTTTGATGTGATACATTTCAAAACCTATGCCCTGATAAAATTCAAAGTTATCAGTGACCATTCCACCTTCTGTAACTATAAGACATGGGTTGATCAGCCCATTGAATCTGCTTTTCAATTCAATGAAATAATGTCTGATCTGATAATCTTCAACTCCAATTTCCTCCTTATTCCCATTACCCTTGATTCCCTTCATGATTTTAAATTTGTCTGTCTCAGCCTTCTATGTATTTAACTGTCCAGCCTCCACAGCCCTCTGTGACAAAGAATTTCACAGATTCATTATCCTTTCAGAGGGAAAAAAACCCTCCTCATTTATCTGTTGGGCAACTCCTTATTCTGAGATTATGCCCTTTGTTCTGAGACTGTCCTGCAAGGGGTGTCCCTGCCCACCTTCTCTAGGTGAAAACTAGATTAAGGGATGTTGGAACAGAAGTAGGATATTTAGCCGATCAAACTTGCTCCATCATTCAATGGAATTGTTGCTGATCTAGCAATCCTCAACTCCACTTTCCTGCTTTCTCCCATAACCCTTGATACTCTTACTGAGTAGAAATCTGTCTAAATCAGTCTTAAATGGACTTAATGATTTACCCTCTACAACCGTCTATTCTGAAGAATTCCATCGATTCAGTACCGTCTGAGAAGAAATTCCTCTTCACCTCTGTCTTAAATAGGCAATTTTGTACTCTGAGATTATGTTCTCCGGTCCGAGATTGCCACAAGGGGAAATAACCTCACCACATTTACCCTGTTAAGCTCCTGAAGAATTGCATACATTTCAATAAGGCATCTTCTCATTCTTCTAAACTCCAATAAATGCAGGTCTAACTTAAACTCTTCTTGTCAAGAGAAAGTCCCTTATTACCCAGATTCAATATAGTGAAATGTCTGTGGACTGTTGCCAATACCAGTATATCTTTCCTTAGATAAGGGAACTAACTTTTTCTCCATGTTCTAGGTGTTGTATGATTAGTGCCTAGTATATTTTTAGTAAGCTTTCCCTATGTATATACTCCTTTTTATTTGAAATTAAGGCCACCAATCCATTTACATTCCCTATTACTTGATGAACTTGTGATTTACGCACAAAGACTCCCAAATGCCACCGTAATACAGTTTGCAGTTTCTCTCTATTTAAATATTCAGCTCTTTGATTTTCCCATCAAACTATATAATCTCTCATTCTCCAATATTATATTCCGTCTGCTCGGTTTTTTGCCCACTCACATAACATGTCTAGATACTTGTGCAGACTTTTTTGCGTAATCCTCACAACTTTCCACTTATTTGTGTGTCATCCATAAATTTACCTATAGTACATTCTCATCCAAATCTACATAGAAGAGAATTGTAGCCCTTGCAATTTGGCAGGCCACTCATTAGAGGTAACCATCTTGAAAATGCCCCCTTTATCCCAACTGTCTACCTTCTATTAGTCAGCCAATCCTCTATTCTTTCTAATATATTGCCAGGACATCATGGGCTCTTGTCTTATGAGCTGAAAATGTGTTGCTGGAAAAGCGCAGCAGGTCAGGCAGCATCCAAGGAGCAGGAGAATCGACGTTTCGGGCATAGCCCTTCTTATGCCCGAAACGTCGATTCTCCTGCTTCTTGGATGCAGCCTGACCTGCTGGGTTTTTCCAGCAACACATTTTCAGCTCTGATCTCCAGCATCTGCAGTCCTCACTTTCTCCTCTTGTCTTATGAAGTAACCTTGTGCAGTATTGTATCGAACACGTTTTGGAAATTTGAATATATTGTATCTTCTGGTTCCCTTTTATTTATCCTGCTTGGTACCTCCTCAAAAAATTCTAATAAATATGTCTGGCATAATTTCACCTTCATGAAGGCATGCTCACTCTGCTTGATTTTTATTTGTACTTTTAAATGTTCTAGATAATGAAAGTGAAGCTAACTGGCCTTAACATGGGTGTTACTTTGACAACTTTCTAATTCTCCTGGATTTTTCTAGAATCTAAGGATCATTGGATGATTTATACCAGTGCACCCGCTACTTTAATTATTTAAGTTGTATTATTGATTTCTAAATAAGTGGAAAACAAATAATAAAGTTATGATTGCTCCATTTCAATGCTTGGGATGCAGAAAAGTTTATTAGTTGGGAACTAGCTGAATGTAATGTGGAGACTGCCTCACCTTCTACTATTTATAGCCTTCTTAAACAGGTCCTTGTCCTTGGAAGAAGTTAATTGTCAAGGGCCAGGATACTTTCCCCATCACAAATGATTAAAGGAATCATTTTTGGCAACCTGCCTGGTGTATGTTGGTTGTCACAAGCAATGCCATAAAAATAGATCCATTACCAAGGCAGAAATTCTTAATATTGGCAAAATTTTGGCAGTTTAGATCCTTGCTGTGATGTGCACATGTTACGCGTTATAAATTTGTTTAAACCGTGTGAACTCGCAGGTATTTCTCCCTTTCTTCAGGAGAATAGTTTCAAGCTTGATTTGTCGGACTGAATTGACTGTTTCTTGATTCGATGGTATACCAGAACATCTTGTTGTAGACTGGCTTCATGCTGAATCTTTGACATCTAATTATAATGTCTCCCTATTTCCAATAATTTCTACAAAATTTGTTATTAAATCAAATAGGCTAGAATTGTCAAGGCCTGAACTGTACTTGTATTGATTAATAGAATGTGGGTATTGCTGGCTAGGCTAGCATTTATTACCCGTCCATGATTATCCTTGAAGGTGATGAACTACCTTCTTGAGATTTTTCTTCTGTGGTGTAAGTACACTGACAGTGCTTTTAGGAAGGAAGATACAGGATTTTGACCCAGCAACACTGAAGGAATAGTGATTTTCCTCAAGTCAGGATGGTGAGTGGTTTGGTGGGGAACTTGCAGGTGGTGGTATTCCCAGTTCACTTGTGGCCAATGTCCTTTTAACTGGTAGAGGTCATGGGTTTGAAAAGTGCTGTTAAAAGAACCCTGGTGAGTTCCTGCAGTGTATCTTGCAGCTGAAACACACTGCTGCTACTGTGCATTAGTGGTGCAGAAACTAAATTTTCCAGTGGTGATCAATGTCGCCTCTTTTGAGGTAGATAATGTAGAATCTTTCAAGTGTTGTTGAAGCTGTACTCATCCAGGCAAGTAGAAAGTATTCACCAGACTCCTGATTTGTGTTTTAACAATAATGGAAAGTCTTTGGGGATTCAGGAAGTGGGTTACTCATTGCAGCATTCCTAACTTTTGACCCATGTTGACACAGAATTATATGAATGTTATGGCTCTATTTCTGCCCTGTTGTAATTCTCAGGAATGTTGATAGTGGGTAACACCAATGTAAATCAATGGAAGATAGTTAAATTCTTTCTTGTTGGAAACAATCAGTGCCTGGCACTACTTTTTTGTAAATGTTACTTGCCACTTTTCACCCCAAGCCTGAACGTTGTCCCAGTCTTGCTGTTTATGGACACAGATGGCCTCCTTATCTGAGGAGTTGCAAATGGTGCTGAACATTGTACTATAGTCAGCAAATATCCCAATTCTTAAAGAATTGCTGCAGTGGTGTCCCAGGATTGAGGTGACTGACCTCCAACAATTACAACCATCTTCATCTGTGCTAGGTGTGAAGTTTTCCCCCAATAGGAGAAAAGAAAACAAAATACTCATTAGTCAAACACCAAATGCATCCTTGTAATGACACATCTCGGTTTTCTTTCTGAAAGCAGCACTGACTGGCTCACAGCAGTCACCCTGTGAGTTAAAACCCACAAAAAACCTACATAATCCTCTAAGAAGGGCTTTTACGCACGCCCTCATGTCCCTTTTTGTAGCTACCAAACTCCCACCTGCTCTGTTGCATTTGATGGTACCCAATTTTAGTTGCGAGGGTTCAAAATCTGAGCAGGTTGGTAATACCACACAATACAATATATGATATCCTCAATGTGGAGATGAGGCTCTCGTCTTCCTAAGGATTGTGCGGCAGTTATTCTTACGGATACTGTCAAGACACATCTGTGATGGTTAGATTGGTAAGGACAATGCCAGTTGATTTTTTGTTTCCTTTTCAATTGTCTCCCTCACCACCTGCTGCAGCTCCCATCTAGCAGCTATGTCATTTCAGACTCTGCCACTTCGATTGAGAGTGGTACCAAGCCATTCTTGACAATGGCTATGATAATTGAAGATCCCCATCCAGAGCAGATTCTGTTCCCTGTTTCTGTCTGTGTTTATTCTAATTGGTTTCAAAATAAAGGAGTACTTGATAGCTGAGAGGGCTAATGGTAAGTGTTGATCAGCAAGAAGGTTCCCTGTCTATATTTGACTTGAAGCCATGAGATTTAGTGAGGTCTGGAATCAATGTTAAACCTCAACATCAGTGTACATGACATGTGTAAGAAGTTGAAGCTACAAGATTAGCTCAAAATTGGGGTCACAGAACTTATTCATTCAACATTGTCACCGTTTCTGTTTTGATTTATTCTTGACACATGTTCCTACGTGTAGTGAAAAGTTTTGTTTTGTGTGCTGTACAGGCAGATCATAACACACAATGATATGCACTTCTTAGGGTGATTAAACTGAGTGAGGCATAATTTGAGGTTTAAAAGTGCAGAATGATTGTAAGAGATGTAAGAATGAGATCTGTTGTAGACAGGGCAAAGAATCACCCTGTGTCAGTGCCATCATGAATCCACTTGCTTCAGAAGCAACCTGCTGTTCATCACACAACCAGGAGAAAGTGAGGACTGCAGATGCTGGAGAGTCAGAGTCAAAAGGTGTGCTGCTGGAAAAGCACAGCAGGTCAGGCAGCACCCGAAGAGCGGACAGTTGATGTTTTGAGGATAGCCACTTGGGCAGGTAGTTATCCTTAGTAGTTATTATTGAATAAATCTTTGAAGAGATGAGAAGGGACTGGGAGGTGAGGGAAAATTGCTCAATGGGAATTAGTCATACCACTGTTGATTCCATTTGAAAACTGAATACCTGAATTTAAAATCACATCTCGTGATAACCTTTAGGCCATAGCAAATGTTGAAAAACTCGGAGAGATAATTTTCCAGAAAGGATTCTTAAGCATGTTAAACTTCTCATTGTTATTTGCATAATATCAGTTTTAGACGGCCACCTGAGATGCCTCAATATCTCCTGAGTCCAATTTGTAAAAATTGTAAATTGAGGATCAAATAAAAGTTCAGGGGCTGAAATTAATGCTTCAGTGTTCAGTTTTCAGATGTTATGAGACCTCTTAAACTAGCTGCAGGAAGTGAGAAAGGTGCACTCACTTCTGACAGAAGTGCATGGAAGGTATAATTATAGAGTCTCCTGTGTTCATGAACCTGATGATTGCCAGCAGCTTTAAAAATAAGCATATCATGATGGATTTGATTCTCCATCACTTCAATTTTGGAGTTTTTTTTGCTACAGCATGTGCCCTTTATTAACCCTGTACCTCAGCACGAATGTTCCGTAGGATGAAGGACTCCCTCATCAGTGCTATTTAAAAGGATCATTAACTTGCAGGTTAATAGCAGGTTTATTTCTTATGATTGGGTGTTTTTCCATGCGAGTTTAAAGTTTCACAGGCCAGTTGTTTTTCACCTTGGTGGTTTAACAGGTCATCATCTTCACTTGAAACACAGCTGAGTGAATACGTGGAGGCTATTGCAAGACAGGACAAGCTGATAGAAAGAACAGGATGAAGAGGAAAGATGGGCTGTTTGCAAATCTCCTTCCCATAATGGCAAGCATGGTGTCCTCCATAAAACTTAAAACATGAAGTTTTGTTTCTTATGTTCCTGTTGATTCTTGCTCTCTCCTTTTGTGCACCAATCTCTTGCAAGAAAGATGGCATCAGTGAGTATCTTGCAATATGTTTGGGTAGCATGACTGTTTTAATTCAATAGCTGCCAGTGTGTCTCAGCTATGAAAAGTAGATGTTTGACTTATAGCTTAGGTAGACCATATGATTCATTAATTAAAAGTCCATTAATAGTGATTGTTAGTATGAAAATAATGGGGTGCAGAACTTACCAATGACTGAGGTTAGGATTGAATATAGGATTTGAAGATGCCCTGTTAGATTTGACAGCTCATGTGACTAATTGAATCATTAAACTGCCTCAGGCATTGGATCCATGTCTATAGAGCAATGTGTCTGATATTGACCTCTGCTGCAGTTTCTTGCCACAGTTCCTGGAATATATGCTGTAGAGGGTTTTCTCCAATACTGCAACAGATGTAGGAAAACTTTCCTTCTTTCCACCTCTTCCACAAAGACTCCAGTGAGGCATCAAGCAATCACTGTGCATGATCTCTTCCCTGATCATCCATTATTCATTTCATTAAAAATAAAATCATTCATGGACTGTGGGCTTCACTACCTAGCTGGTATCTATTACCTGTTTCTAGTTGCAGTAGAATGGAGCTGCCTTCATGAACTGCTGCAGTCCAAATGGAATAAGGACACTCAAAGTACTGTTAGGAAGGAGTTACAAGATTTTGATTGAGAGTTAGTGAAGGAATGGCAATATAGTTCCAAATCAGGATTGTGTGTGGCTGGGAGGGGAACTTAGAGATGGGTGTTGTCCCCATACATCTCTCCCATGTCCATCTGGTAGTAGGGGTTAGGGTTTGGAATGTGAAGTGAAGAAGCCTTGATAAGCTGCTGTAGTGTATAATATACAGTAGTTAGTGCACATTACTGTCATTGTGTATCAGTGATGAAGGGAGTGAATGTTGAAGGTGCTGGGTGTCACCGATCAGTGGGTTGTTTTTCTGTGGGTGGTTAAGCTTTTTGAGTGTTGATAGAGCTGCACTATTGAGGCAAGTGAGAAGTATTCCATCACACTCCTGGCTTGTGTTGTGCCTTGTGCATTGTACAATAACTCTTCAGAGGCCAGCATTCCATTACCAATCACCTTTTCATTTATAAGTGCAAAGCCTTTGACAATAATACAGCCTCTCTCTGAATTAGATATTCAGGGGTTCAATATCCATAGCATTCATTCTTTTATATCAGCCAGATCTCCCTGATTGCAGCTCTGTTAATCTGGTCTAATCAGGGAACACATATTCTATGATGTCCAGCTGGCTTACCTCATTAAAATCATTACGTATTGTGGGCAAGAATTTGAGAAACAGGTGGTGAGTTTGAAGAAGTCTGATTTCCTAGCCTCTGATCTGCCTTTGGAGCCACTATATTTATATGGATGGTCTAGTTTTATGGTCAATGGGAACTCTCAGGATTTTGATAGTGGGAGATTTGGTGATGGCGATACCATTGCCAATCAAAAGGTAATGGTCAGATTATTTTTTTGTGTTGGAGGTGGTCACTACTTAGCACTCGTGTGCTGTAAATGTTAGAACCTAGAACTGTACTGCACAGGAACAGGCCTTTTGGCCCACAATGTTGTGCCAATTATGAGGCCAAATGAAACTAATCTATTCTGCCTGCCCTTGCTCCATATCCCTCCATTCCTTGCATAAGTGTTACCTGCCATTTAGCTCATATGATCCTGGTGTTTTGCTACATTTGAATACAGTTTGCTTTAGTATTTTAGGATCCACATGTTGCATGTCATTAGTGAATCATCACCCTGTCTGTGACTTTGATTGGGGGAACCTCATTGATGCAACTTATGATGATGAGGCCAGGATGCTACCCTAAGAAACCTAGCAAATTTGAGCAGGAAGAAGAAACTAGGAAGCCATTTGAGCCTGATTTGCCGTTCATTATAATCATGGTTGATAATCCAACTGAGTAGAACCCTCCTCCTGCTTTCTCCACAATTCTTTTGATCTCTTCAACCCCAAGAACTATATCTAAATCTTTCTTGAAAGCGTACAATGTGTTGACATCAACTGCTTTCTGTGGCAGAGAATTCCAATGGGTTCCTAGGTGAAGAAATGTTTTCTTATCTCAGTCCAAAGTGGTCTATCCTGTACCCTTAGACCGTGACTCCTAATGTGGATTCCCTGATCAGTAAAAGCTTTCTTCCTGCATTTACCCTGTCTAATCCTGTTAGAATTTAGTCGATTTCTATGAGACTCCCCCTTCACCATTCTTCTAAACACCAGTGAAATAGTCCTAGCCGTTCTAGTCTCTTTTCATAATTTCTGCAGTTATGTCCTAGGGCTGAGATGATTGATCTCTGACAATCACAACCAGCGTCCTTTTGTGTTAGGTATGAGTCTAACCAGTACAGTGTTTTACCCTGATTCCCATCGACTCCAGTTTTTCTGGGACTTCTTGATGCCATACTCAATCAAATACTACCTTAATACCGCTCTCACCTCACCTCTGGAGTCCAGTTCCATTGTCCATGTTTGCACCAAGGCTGTAATGAGGTCAGGAGGCACTTGTTGAAACTTAAATAATATTGCTGCCCAGGTTATTTCTTTGTCAATGTCACTGGATAGCACTTTCAACGATCACTTCTATTTCGATTAACAAAAGAAATGTTGGAAGAGTGGGGAAGGTAATCACCTGATTGGATTTGCACTGCTTTTTGTACACAGGACATATTTAGACAGTTGTCCATATTGCTGTGTCAATGTCAATTTTGTAGCTGAACTAGAACAGCTTTTCTAGGGGTGAGGTTAATTCTGGAGCACAAATCTTCAGTCGTATTGTTGAAATGTTGTCAGGGTCCTTATCCTTTGCAGTATCCAGTGTCTTCAGCAGTTTCTCGACATCGTGTGGAGTGGTCACACATTTTGAAGAGTGACTTTTAAGATGGTGGGATCCTCAGCAGGAAGCCAAGACAGCCCATTCACTGGCACTTCTGATTGAAGATGGATGCAAATATTCAATTTTGATTTTTACACCAATGTGCTGGGCTGCCATATTGAGAATGTGGATATAGTTCTTGATCCCCCCACCTCCTGTTAGTGGTTGAATTGCCCAGCACCATTCGAAATGTGGCAGGACTCGCAGAGCTTAAATCTGAGCCATATTACACCACCTTTTCAAGAGCAACAATGGAGGGCAATAAATGCTGACCCATCCAGTGAACTTCTACAAGGTTTTTGAAATGATTTTTAACAAATTAACAGAGTGTATTCATCAAATTATTGAGTGCAGGTATTCTAATTTAAATTATTAGAAATAAAACACATTTAAGCACCTTGGCAGCTCTGTCTACCTATTTATTTATGGAGAAAAATTAATTTTGTTTTCTTTTAACAGGTTATATATAGATGGTCCATTTGGGAGTCCATCAGAGGAAGTCTTCAACTATGAGGTTAGCCTTTGTGTGGCCGGTGGTATTGGAGTGACCCCTTTTGCTTCAGTACTAAACACACTATTGTACGTGCATTTTCTTTTTGACAGTTTGTTCACGGTTAATATGTGTTTGTTCTTGCTGCCAAGGGAGTAAATTGGAATAATAGTGCACTATCACCCAAATTTATTTGAGAGAAAACGTACCTATTCAGCTCAATTCAATTTTGCAGGGGCAAAATATTCTCTAATTTATTTCAAGGATATATGGTATAATGATTTTCCTCCTTTATTCTCCATTATGGAAGTGTGCAAATACTTATACAAAACCTGGCAATGCATCAGTTTACAGATGAGCTCTTACAGTTGATTTTAAAAATGTCCTTCCAATAGATTTAGGATGTCTGAAGTAAAAATAGTTTAAATCAGTTAATAGTATTCGCAATTCCATTGTGCAATAATTAACATTAAAGCAATTGCCTTATCCGTGGTTGGAGCAGGAAGTAGAAATATGCTAGTGAGTATTTTTATAAACTTTAAGCTGAGGTCTGTTGCTGGGATGAGGGTGAAATCTATTTATTCCAATCATTTTTAGTGCCTGATTCAGCACTGTTTCATAATGAATCTAAGTGAAAATATTCCCTTCTAGAAAAACATGCTTTAATGGCTTTCAACTCCAAAAACCTATTTTTAGAACCCCTTTCAAACTAAATTCATCAAAGCAAGTCTTCCTTTTCAAAATAGATGCCTCTTTTCCAAGTTTCCATCGACTGGAAGGATGGTAACCAATGGTACAGATTTAAGATAATCCCCAAAAAGACCCAGGAGGCACGTGAATATAGATTTTTTTTGTTGAAATGAATTTCTGTCACAGAATGTACTTCTTGAAACAGCAGTGGAATCATATTGAATAGGTCCTTTTGAAAGAGAGCTGGAAAGAGCAGCAGTCGGGGTTTGGTTGGTTGATGTTGGAACATTAATTGATTTTTAAAATGTGATGTATTAAATTTAAAATTACTTGAGTGTGCTGTTGGATCACTAACCAAGCAACAGTTAAGCAGGTGCTGGTTTGAAGTGCTACTCTTTCATCACTGTTCCCCCATTAAGGAAATAACAAAAGCAGCATCATGATTATTTTGCACACCATCTAACATCAGGCTGAAGAGATGTAAAAGTGGGCATCTATAAATGAGTCTTTAGTTCACCCCTTGTACAAATGTTATCATTAGACCAAGAGGGAAGAAAAATGTGTAAACTGATAATAGAGCACTGCAAACATCCATCAATAAATTAAAATATACAAGTTGCTTTCACATGAATGAACTGTTTAACATTCTATTGATGACATGTACATTTAGGATTAAAAATATGTCACTGAAGTAATCTGGGAGACTTTTGTGAGTTAATACCCTAGAATGTTTGTTCCCTGCTAAACCACAGATCAAAAAGGTGTAGATATGGGATTTCAGTGTCTTCCATACTCCAAATAGCTCTCATTTATAGCTCCAAATAGCTCCAAGTCGCTGGTTATGCACTTCAGAAGACATAACTCTGGATCTGACTCAACAGTCAAGTAACACTGAGTGAAGGGCAGTCATCTTAGGCTAGTGTGAGGACATGGCTCCTAATATGCATTCAATCTGAGAATGATAGAAGTTGCAAAATATTCCAAAAATGTTTATTGGTCTTTACTGAGTGTTTCTCTTTCATTTGCTCTGGGTGTGGCCAGAATTTGATTTTTCAAGTGTGACTTGCCAAAGCCATTTTGGAGGACAGTTAAAAATCAGTCACATTAGTGTGAATCAGTAAGCCAGACATGACAGAAATAGCAGATTTACTTTCCTAAAGGATATTCGTGAACTATATGGAATTTTACGACAATGGCTGAGCAATTATCATTTGGCTAGCTTTTCCTTCCAGATACTTATTGAATTCAGATTTCACCATCTGCAAGGTGGGATTCACACCCAGTTCCCAGAACATTATTATTAGTTGTAATAATAATATATTAAAAGCATAAAATGCTGGAGAAACTGAGCAGGTCTGTGGCAAGAGAAACCAATAGCACTTTGATTTTCAAATGACTCTTTAGGACTTCTGTTGACATGATCACGACACCACTACCTCCCCATAGCCAATGGCACAGTAATGTTGCTTTCTAAGGCAAATTGACTAGTCACCCATGGATCCCTCACAATTTAATTCTCATTTTCAGTCATGGAAAATGGTAGAAGAAGAGTAGGATTTTGTTGTCAGTAGTAACAGGGAAGAGAAAAATCCCTTGCTGAGCAAAGTAAACAACAAATTTATTAAAACGTTGCTGCCCTGAAACCCAAAGGGGAGGTCAGCCTCTGAGCCTGTTGTGTTCAATTTAAGAGGTAGCTTCTTGAGACTAAGAACATGGGATATAAGGACTTTATAGCGGGAGGAAAGCTGGATAATTGCTAAAGATAATGAAGACGCTTTACTTACTAACTTAGATTTGCAGAGATCTTTATTTTAATCAACTTGTTCAACACATTATGCCAGAAGAATGGGCAATACCGCTGTGTCACAAGAGGCCTCATTGCATAGTAAGGTTTAAAATCTGGTCTGATCTTAAACGTTGTTAAAAGGTGAGATGAAGTCGAAGCTTTTCATCTTGCATTCATCAGGACTAGGATGTGAGAAACCAGACTTGGAAAATGGAAATTAATGAGAAGATGTGTTGGTTAATTGGAACATCATTGGCATGCAGTTGCACCAGGAACAGTCAAGTATCCGTCTTAGTTCTCAGACCAGGCTAGGAAATAGACAATAGGTGCAGGAATAGGCCATTCTGCCCTTCGAGCCTGCACCACCATTCATTATGATCATGGCTGATCATCCTCAATCAGTATCCTGTTCATGTCTTATCTCCATAACTCTTGATTCCACTATCCTTGAGAGCTCTATCCAACTCTTTCTTAAACAAATCCAGAGACTGGGCCTCCACTGCCTTCTGGGGCGGAGCATTCCACACACCCACTACTCTCTGGGTGAAGAAGTTTTTCTCATCTCTATCCTAAATGGCCTACCCCTTATTTTTAAGCTGTGTCTTCTGGTTCGGGACTCAACCATCAGCGGAAACATGTTTCTTGCCTCCAGAGTGTCTAATCCTTTAATAATCTTATATGTCTCAAACAGATCCCCTCTCAGCCTTCTAAACTCAAGGGTAGACAAGCCCAGTCGCTCCAATCTTTCAATTATGGTTTGTTTAGGGTGTTGCAGGAGAGATTGGAACTATTTGTTTTCAACGAGAAAGGTTGAATTCATAGATTTCCTACAGTGTGAAAAGTGGGCATTCAGCCCATCAAGTCTGCTCTGAACCTTTGAAAACCGTCCCACACTATTCCTGCGACCCAGCATTTACTATGGTTAATGTACCGAGCCTGCCCTTTCCTGGAAACTATGTGACGCTTGAGCAAAGCGAATCCACCAAACCTGCATATCTTTGGACTCCGTGAGGAAACTGGAGCTCCTGGTGGAAACGCATGCAGACAGGAGTGGAACATGCAGACTCCAATCAGAAAGTCACCCAAGGCTAGAATTTAACCTAGGATCGCTGGCAAGGTCAGGCAGCAGTGTTAACGACTGTGTGCCATCCCATTCCTTTTGCCAACATAAAACAGTGTCTTGTGTATTGACATGTACTTTCTAGTACATGCAAATGTATCACATTGCTGTTTGACCACATTATGAAAACACCTGCCTTGCCCATTGAAGCTTGAAGCAGGACTTGCACCTGAGGTTTCTGGCTCCGAGGCGAGGATGCTACCCATCACACCACAATTCTATATTTTAACACTGTGGACTTCACCATGGCTGTAACTGATTATTGCTGACTATTGGAAAATGGGACAGAAATGGAACTCTCCTCTTGAGCACTGTTGCAAAAAATATAGAATTTTTTAAAAAATGAAGTAGTCATGATAAACTTACATAAAATCTTAATACTTCAAGGACCTATTTTGTAGCAGCCAGTTTTTCATGCTTGTTGTGTTGTGTTGTGTTGCTTCCATGACAACAGTGGTGCATGCATCTGGTGTTTGTTCTGCCGGATGATATTTTAAAGAAATTATTGCTGTTCATGAGCAAGTAGCCCAACCAGAAGTGCACAGAGAAGGAAGACTGTGACTTCGGTTTGTGTTAGTCAATTACTGATTGACACCAAAGCTGTAATTTTGAGCTCAAAGCTTCAGTTAATGACATCTAATAAAATAACAACAGGAGGGACACAAATAGTTTTTGATCCCATCAAACATTTTCAAGTTGGTTGTAGGTTTTTGTTTTCCTATTTGCTGTTGCTGAGATTGTAACTCTGATTTCCAGAATTTGTTAAAGTTGCAGAGGTCTTTGGAGAGTGGCACTCGATCCCAGGTATATGGGTGAGTTTGCATTCCCTGGTGTAGAGTATCACAAGTGGAGAGTGTGTTGCTGGAAAAGCACAGCAGGTCAGGCAGCATCCGAGGAGCAGAAGAATCAACATTTCGGGCATAAGCCCTTCATCATGAGTTTCTTCACAGGCAGGGAGCACATAAATGTCATGTTGTTAATTTTAGTTTATATCATGTATGAAGCATGAAGCACAGCATTGATTGACTGCACATCTGACCAAGGAGTACAGGCTCAAAGGCTAAATTATCTACTCCTGTTGCTATGATTCATCTATACTTGATGGCCAGGCATATGCTGAACTTGTTTATCATTTAGTCCTTGAGCCTGTACTCCTTGGTCAGATGTGCAGTCAATCAATGTTGTGCTTCATGCTTCCTACATGGTACAAATTAAATTAACAACATGACATTTGTGTGCTTGCTGCCTGTGAAGAAACTTATGAAGATTACTCATTCATCCAAAAGGTGCATCCAATTTCAGGAGTTGTCAATTTTGCAGTCAAGAATACTTTATGTAGTATTGCTATCAATGGTACTAATCGAATATTGAGATTTTAGAGAGAGAGAGAAAGTGAAGATTTATTAGGTTCCTACCTCAAGTAGAATTATAAAAGGATTATAGTTTCTTTTTAACTAGGAAAATTACATAATAATAGAAGCATTTAAAATTATGACAAATTGTGTAAGAGTTGTCACCAGTGGGTGAGAGATCTCATTTACTATCCCATAAGTAAAAAATGTATGAATAAAGGTCCAAAGAAACTATTTAACATGTGAGGCCATGAAGTTCACTGAGTTATTTGAGGCAAGTAAGAAAGAAAGAAATTAAGTGACATAATACTGAAGTAACTTTGTGTAAGTGTGATTGGAACTGTTTGCTTGATTGAAACTTAAACATTGATGAGAATCCGAGAGTCAAAAAGCCCATTTCCAGGTTTCATCTACTTTTTTGCAAATTAGTGTCTATTAGCTCAAAATCTCTTGCTTTAAAGATAATAAATAAATAATTGCTCAGCCAATAGTGATTCTCTTTACAAACGAGCATATTTAGAAAGCTCATGCTATTATACATGGAGCTAAGATAATAATTTTGGCCATTTTGGTTTTAGTTCTCATCAAGTCAAACTGCTTTGGATTCTGAATTTCCCCAGTGAAATGGTTCTAATCATGTGATTATTCTTATTGGTGAGACATTTAAAAAATGCAAATAATTTAGTGGGGTTGAATATTAGTTAATTAACGATTTGTTACTGTTTGTTAAAGTAACAGTGCATGGTCACAATCATTTCAACCCTCAGTAAAGAGGTCCAGCACAATACAACAATCTATTGTATTCAAAGGACTATCTTTCAAGCAAAAAGCTTTAAAGCAGAATCTATACAGGATATACATTATGAAATAATAAATACAATGAAATTATTTTAAAACAGTAATCTTTTCTCATTATTTTAATAATTGGGTGAGCTTTGTTGTGATCATTTATGACGTCACTTGGACTTCTCTGAAATGGTTAACAGTTTAGTATCAACTTTGCAACTGCTACTGCTGCTGAAATTAGCAGATGAACAGTTTAACATTGGCATTCACCTGTTTCTTTTAACTGCGTTAGAACCTTCCGGTAAATATTAGGCCAAGGGATGGTGTATCAATTGCATTCAAGTTCACCCAAAAATAATGGTAATTATTAGGCCTGTATCTGAAAATGTTTCTGTCAAAAAGTCCAACTTCCAAGTATAAACTTTCTAAAAATTTTATTGATTACCTATATTTTGCGTAGTCAAGTTATATGAATTATAGTCACAAATTATTTTATACAGCTTATTTGCAAACTCTCTTTAAAAATTGTAGCTGAATGTTGCAAGTTACTCTATTAGAATGTCATGTCTGTGTTATAAGATTAAAAACCCCAATTAGTAATGAACTTATATCAATGAAATGACACTGGAAGAGACACAGGGAGAAAAAGTTGAAATCAGTCAATCTGCAGTAATTATGGACACTGCTAAATCTGTTTCACAAAGCGTCTCTGACAGAAACCTGGGTATATATTGTCTGCATGTCCCTTAAACACAAAGTGATAGATGCATGGGAAGTATAAAGCAAATAGGGCATAACGGTAATTTGAACTTGTTTAGGTAGCTTGAGTTCAAAAAGGAATTGCTAAAGTCCAAGCAATGGATTCACATGGAACACTGAAACTACTGATTAAAGATTGAACAAAAGTAAAGCATGGAAAAGTATTTTTCAAAACAATTGTGTGATATCGTAATCTCTAACAGATATCACATACACTGGACCTGTAATAATTGAATATGTATAATTGATTCTAAACGTAACATGTAAAGAAAATTAAATTATGTTCCATGAAATTGAACTTTGATTATTGAACTAATAAACTTGTTGCTACTTTATTTCTTGTAGCCAGCTCTTTTATCATGTTTAGAATAATCACTTTTTGCCTTCAATTTCCGTAATGATTAACTCTTGGCGTCTCCTTGCATTTACATGTGTTTCAGTCAATGTTCAGGTTTATTCACACATTAGCAGATCATACTTTAATGGTCTGATATTCAGATTTGGGATTCATCCATCAAAGACTCAACGGCGCTAACAACGTAACCTTATGAGCCCATAAATAATATATAGTTTTAAGGTATTTGGCAAATAAGCCAAAAAATAACTTCATAAAGGAAAATTATAGATTGCTCTGGGCAAAGTGCAGGGGACTGAGGGTAATTACATAGTTTTATCGAAGAGCTAGTTCAGGCTTGATAGAGTGAACGATCTCGTTCTGTGCCTTTTAATATTTTGCAAAAGGTGCTATTTTACAAATAGCATTGATTTGCTCAGGTTTTCAGTATTAGATTACCAGAATGTGATATTTTGCAGTTTAAGAAATCCTGATTGACAGTATAGTTGAAAGTGAAAACCGAATGCAGCTTTTAAAATGTTGTTCCTTTATTCTTCCAGAAATGATTGGAAACAGTATAAACTCAGACGACTTTACTTCATTTGGATTTGCAAGGAAATTCAATCTTTTTTCTGGTTTGCAGATCTGCTTTGCATTTTACATGACAAGGTAAGACCAGATAGGGAACTTGAGCAACAATGTTCTGGTTTGTGTTATGTAGAGTAAAAGCTTCCATTATTCTGTTAACCTTGTCCAAGAAATGTGAGCTGGAACTGTTTTCAGAAATTTCATGTCATGCTGAATTAAAGACTTTACAACCAGTATTGCTCCAACTTCAGTAAATGGTATTTTAACAGATTTTTACCCTCCAAGTTTAAATGTTAAAGCAGTGTCAAATTGTAAATGTGAAAGGTTTCCTCTAGAATTGCAAAATGTGCTAAAAGTTACCATTGTTTTCATTGGATGTAAACCTAAGAAAATGGTTAACACACAAATGGAATAAAAACTCAGGGCTGGACCTTAGGTTAGTTGGCCAAGTCTGAGTTGCATCAAAGTTTTGGAAGGCTTTTCACCACTAGGCTTTAGGATTCCTTGGTCTATCTTACAAATCTTGCTAAATTAATTATCTACCCCTATAGTGACTCTTATATCTGATTTCTGCCCCAAAGTATCTCAGCATTCATGAAACAACTCATTACTCAGGGAATATCTGCCAAAACATTCCTTGTGCCAAGCCATCATTGAAAGGCTGCTGTTATCCAGACCAGCATTGACAATCTGGCATTGCTCACCAACATCATGGCACAGCTGCCTAAAAGCCATGCTGTCTGCAACAAATTACCATAATGGCTGACAGATCCTTACACATACAACCTCTTCTCTCATCCTTGCCGAATAACCACACCACACACTTTACTTCTCCTCGGCCACATTCCTCTGCACACCATCTAAGTCAGTGCTACCCTGTTCCAGTATCCCATGGATACCTGCATCTGGGCACTTTCCAGTAGGGAAATTCACATACAGAAAGCTGTCCAACAATTCCAAGCACATACATGAGCTTTTATTTACAGAAATATCAGTCCAGTTTAACTTTGGCCAATTGTAACACCACTGTATTGATACTAGGAGGTTCAATGATGGCAATGACATTGAATATCAAGTGACTGTGATTTAGGTTCTTTGTTGCTGGAGATGGTCATTGCTTGGCACCTGTGTGGCATGAATGTTACTTGCCTGTCCAAGTATAAATATTGTCAAGGTTTTGCTATGTTTGGCTGTGGAGTGCTGCAGTAACTGAAAAGTCACAAATGGGGCAGACCATTGTGCAAACATTTCTAGTTTCGGCCTTATGATGGACTAGCAGAAGTTGTTGGGGCCTAGGATACCCTACCCTGATGTTCTGGGTTTGAGATGACTGACCCCAAACGAGTGCAGCTATTATGCTTTGCCAGGTGTGACTCCAAACAGTGAGATTTTCTTTTCCTTGATTTCCATTGACCCTTGACCTGCCAGTGCTCATCACACTCTATCAAATATGGCCTTTGTCAAGGGCAGTCACACTCTCCTCACTTGTAGAATTCCGCTCTTTTCTCCATGTTTGAACCAAGATGTAATGAGGTCAGGTGCTGAGTGGCAAATCCCACGCTGAGCTTCAGTGAATAGGTTTTTGCTGAACAAGTGCTGCTTGCTGTCACTGTTGATGACCCCTTTCATCATTTAATTAATGATTGAGAGTAGACAAATATAGGGTCATTGATTGGTTTTGATTTGTCTTGTTGTTTGTGTATAGCACAAACCTGGACAATTTTCTATATTGCTGTGTAGATGCCAGTGTTGTAGCTGTACTTGAACAGCTTGGCGAGGGGCATGGCTAGTTTAGGTTAGATTCCCTACAGTGTGGAAACAGGCCCTTTGGCCCAACCCTCCGAAGAGTAACCCACCCAGACCCATTTCCCCTCTGACTAATGCACCTAACACAATGGCAAATTTAGCATGGCCAATTCACCTCATTTGCACATCTTTTGGACTGTGGGAGGAAACCGGAGCACCCAGAGGAAACCCACACAGACACTGGGAGAATGCGCAAACTCCGCACAGACAGTCGCCCGAGGCTGGAATCGAACCTGAGACCCTGGTGCTGTGAGGCTAACCACTAAGCCACCGTGCTGCCCAAAAAAGCGGCTCAGGCTCCTTCGAGCCGGAATTGAACTGGCGACCTAAGGGTCTACAGTCCTTCGCTCTACTTGCTGAGCTATCGAAGGAGACCCTTTCTGGAGAACAAATCTTCAATTCAATTGCCAGAAAATTGTAAGCACCCATAGCCTCTGTAATACATAGGAGCAGAAGTAAGCCATTCAGCCAATTGAGTTTGCTCTGCAATCCAGTGAGATTATAGCTGATCTGGTAATCCTCAATTCCACTTTCGCGTTTTTCCCTGTAACCCTTGATTCCCTTACTGATTAAAAGCCTGCCTTAAATATATTTGTCAACCCAGCTTTGACAACCCTGTGATAAAGAATTCCATAGATTCACTACCCTCTGAGAGAAGAAATTCCTCTTCATCTTTGTTAAATTGTGGGACCCTTTGCTCATGCACTCTGCTCCTAGTCTCCCCCATAAGGGGAAACAGCCTGGATGTAGGTTTGCTCGCTGAGCTGGGAGGTCCATTTCCAGACGTTTCATCACGCTACTGTTTAGTCTTCAGTTGGCCCAAGTGAAGCAGTGTACATGATTCCTGCTTTCTATTTATATGTTTGGGTTTCTTTGGGTTGGTAATGTTATTTCCTATGGTGATATCATTTCCTGTTCTTTTTCTGAGGTGGGGGGAGTAGATGGGGTCTAACTCTGTGTTGGTTGATTAGCATTATTGTTGGAGTGCCATGCTTCTAGGAATTCTCATGCATGTCTCGGTTTGGCTTGTCCTAAGATGGATGTGTTGTCCAATCGAAGTCGTGCCCTTCCTTAGCTGAACGTGTTAGGATATGTGTAAGAGAGGGTCATGTTGTTTTGCTAGTTGGTGTCCTTTGGTGCTAGCCTCTCCCATGAAGCACAACCTCTTCTCAGCACTTATCATGTCAAGTCCTTTAAGCATCCTCTCTGTTTTAATGATATTATCGCTCATTCTTCTAAGTATATAGTATCCCAAACTGTTTAGCCTTTGCTCATAAAACCATCCCTCCATGCCAGGGATTATAGAACATAGAACATTACAGGCCTTTCAGCCCTCCATGTCGCACCACCCTATGAAGCACATCTAACCTACACTATTCCATTTTCATCCATATGTCTATCCAATGACCATCTAAATACCCTTAAAGTTGGTAAGTCTACTGCTGTTGCAGGCAGTGCGTTCCATGCCCCTACCACTGTAAAGAGTAAAGAAACTACCTCTGACATCTGTCCTCTATCTATCACCACTCCATTTAAAGCTATGCCCCCTTGTGCTAGCCATGACCTTCCAAGAAAAAATGCACTCACTGTCCACCCTATCTAATCCTCTGATTATCTTATATATCTCAATTCAATCACCTTTTTTTTTCTTTTTTCAGACAGCCACACAATCCTCTATCCATTTTCAAAATTCTCAATTCCCAAAATTTCAAAACAAAAGTGCATGGTCACGTTCAGTCGAGATACTTGAGTTCAGTAGATGATAACTGGAGTAGAAACAGCATGCAGGGGTTAGGGGAAGCAGAAGAATGGCACTACATCACGATACTCGGTCGGAGAGCCAAGAACAGACAAAACTAGTCAAAAGGTTGTCTTCTGCACCTTCACAATCTGCTTCTGCTCCTTGACCCCTCCTCGCACTCCCTGGCACCTTCCTCATGCTCCCTACATGTATTCTTCCAAACCCCTTGTGAACCTTCTCTGAAATACGTCCAAAGAAATTATATCTTAAATATGGGATCAAAACTGCAGGAAGTACTCCAGATATGGTCTCACTAGCATCTTGTATAGTTACAGGAAGATTTCTTATACTCTAACCTCCTTGAAGAAAGAATCAACATCCCGTTAGCCTTCATTATTATCTTCTGCACCTATGTGCTAGCTTTCTATGTTTCATACACAACCCTTTCATTCCCTTCAGTATAGAAACAGGCCCTTCAGCCCAACAAATCCACACGAACCCTCCAAAGAGTAACCAACCCAGACCCATTCCCCTACCCTATGTTTACCCTAATGCACTGTGGGCAATTTAGCATGACCAATTCATCTGACCTGCAGATTTTTGGATTGTGGGAGGAAACTGAAGTACCCAGATGAAACCCATGCTGACACTGGGAGAATGTGCAAACTCCACACAGTCAGTCGCCCAAAGTTGGAATTGAACCCGGGTCCCTGGTGCTGAGAGGCAGCAGTGCTACCCATGTTGCATCTGTCTGCAGTTTTTGTCTATTTCAATAATATTCTGTTTTTTTGTTCTCTGTTCTAAAATAAACAACTTCACACTTTCAGAAAAGATTTATAAGGACGTTGCCTGGTTTAGAGGATTTGAGCTGTAGTGAGAGATTGAATAGGCTGGGGCTGTTTTCCTTGGATCGTTGGAGGCTGAGGAGTGACCTTACAGAGGTTTATAAAATCATGGGGGCTTGGATAGGGTAAATAGACAAGGTCTTTTCTCTGGAGTGGGGGAGACTAGACCTAGAGGGCATAGGTTTAGGGTGAGAAAAGACAAATTTAAAAGGGATTTAGGGGCAATTTGTTCACACAGAGGTGTGTGCATGTATGGAATGAGCTGCCAGAAGAGGTGGTGGATGCTGGGATAATTAAAACATTTAAAAGGCATCTGGAATGGCATATGACTAGGAAGGGTTGAGAGGGAAATGGGCCGAGTGGTGGCAAATGGGACTAGATTAATTTAGCATATCTGGTCAGCACGGAGGAGTTGGACCGAAGGGTCTGTTTCCATACTGTATATCTCCAAAACTCTATTATACTCTATTATAAGCAGCTTTCTCGAGAATTAAAAAAATCTTGGAAAATTACTATCAGTGCATCCACTATCATTGTAGCTGCTTCCTTTAATAGCATGGAAGCATTTCATCGGGTCCAGAAGGCTAATTGGTCTTTCACCCCATAGCACATTTCTTCTAGCGATAGTTTTTTTTCTCTCATCCTTTATGCTCTTTAATTAATGAGTAATTTTGGAATGCTGTTGGTGTCTTCTAATCTCAAGACTGATGTATAGTATTTGTTCAACTTCTCTGGATTTCCTTGTTATTATTTCAACAGACTTGTTCGCTAAGCAGCCTATGTTTGCTTCAGTGCCTCTCTCTAACATATTTAATAAAGCTCTTGTTGCCCACCTTGAGGTCAGATGAAAGTGGCTTGCAAAGCTGTTGGTACCAGTGCACGTGGGGGAAAGGTGATGATGCATCTCTAATAAGCAAGTAGATAGTGCAGATACCATGCAAGGTTAGTAAGTGGGGATTTGAGATGGGTGAGACTGAGTGAGGGAAGATGCTGCACATCTATAGTGACGGTGGCAGCCCATGAGGATTGGTGGGAACTGTGTGCAGTAACAGATTTTGAGCGCATGTGAAGCAGCAAAGTAATAGAGAATGTGGTGCTACTTACCCTGGTGGAGCAGAGAAAGTCTTTGACTTTGGTACACTACAAAGTGTTCCTCTAGACAGTGGAAACCTCACTGATCTGCGTGGAAACTTCAGACGAGGCTGGCAGGGTCTGGTGTCATGGCCTCCTTTGCTGGTCCTGGAGGAGGACGATAGCTCTCCTAAGCATCACCTTGTCCACCTCCAGATTGCTGTCCACAAAGTGTGGTATATTGCCAACTTCCTTTATCAATTACATCTGGGACACGTTACTCGAAACAGGGTAATTCTGGTCTGCCAGGCTTTGCCTAGCACAACTCCTGTGTAAATATGTCATGAATGCCAGGAATCACAGATTGTCCCAACAATCACGAGTATCCCTGTCAACAGTGAGTGGGAGAATAGGACCAGGAAGTTGGCACATACATAGTTAAGTGAGCTTGGGACAAAAGCAGGTGAAAACCTATTAGACCTGTAGAAGAGAGTGTCTCTGCAAAATGTGCCAAAACTAACACTATTGATATCCTATATGCTTCAGTCCTAAGTGTTTATACCTTACCTGAAGGTTAGTTGATTTTTTTTTTAACTTGAGATATGAAGATGAGGCATAAAGGGCCTGAATGTGATATGCGAAGTTCAAAAATTGAGAGAAGTCAATATAAATCAGCTGATAATGAGAATTTATATCCTCCTTAGCTTTGTAAGTGAGGAAAAGGAATAGAACATAAGGATTTACAGTGATGCGTTTTAGGAATGAATCCAAACAAGCATAATGCTTTAAAATGGATTAAACACAGAATGCTGGAGAAACTCAGCAGATTCTGACAGCACTGTGAGGAGAGAAAGAGTTAACATTTTGAGTCCAGTATGAGTCTTTTTCAGAACCCTTCAGAAGTATTGTATTTTCCTTTCATTACTTAGAAATAGATTCCAATTTTAGGATACAGGGAGGAAGCAACAAAGTTGTAGGATGTGATATTTACAACTTACAGAAGTCACGAGAAACAAGTTGAGGCATGATAAAGCCAAAAGAAGTTATTGCAAGATGAAGGTGAAATTTGGTGAACTTGACACTGTCAATTCAATTCCTTAGAATTATATTCAGTCAGTCTCAAAGGATGTTGGACCCATTCTTTCTGCAATAAATCTTTCACGGTATACATTTCCTTGCACAAATATTAAGTTTGCAGTTTAATGTTCTTATTGTGATTGTGTTTCCCTGTAGTGCTGTAAGTGGATTTCTATTTTGTTATAATTTGGAGAGTTTCTTGCCCTTTTCTCTGTAATGTATTACTTTTTGAGTTAAAAATCACACAACACCAGATTATAGTAAAACAGGTTTAATTGGAAGCACACTAGCTTTCGGAGCGACGCTCCTTCATCAGGTGATAGTGGAGGGCTCGTTCGTAACACAGAATTTATAGCAAAAATTTACAGTGTGATGTAACTGAAATTATACATTGAAAAATTGATTGTTAAGCCTTTCATCTGTTAGAATACAGTGATAGTTTCACTTCTTTCATGTGTAAATCACCAAACCTATTTTTAAAAGTTGCATTCTCGGGTTAGCTGTTAACAATGGTGATAGCCAGACAATATGTTGAAGGTGTTAGCCCCCTGTGTTCTCTGTCTATGACCTGATGTTTAGATTGGTTCTAATCTAAAAAGTGAGATAACAGAGTTTTAACATAAATTCATGTAGTTTTTGAGTTCAGAGTTCTACATGAATGTATGCAGTTTTTGAGCAAAGTGCAATGTAACCCTGCAAGTACAAATTCACCCCACAAAATATATGTGTGCATGTGGGTCTTTGTCTGTCTGTGTGTGTGTCTGTCTGTCTGTCTGGGGTGGGGGGTGTGAGTGTGAGTGTGCGCAGAGTGTCTTAAGTCTGTGAGGGGATGCATGTGGGAGTGTGTGTCTATAAGGGTGTGTGTGGGTGTCTGTGTGCATCTGTGTCCATGTGTATGTGAGAGTGTGTGTATGTGTAGTGCAATAGTGATCACCTGTAATGTGACATGAACCCAAGGTCCCGGTTGAGGCCCTCCCTATGGGTACCGAACTTAGCTCTCAGCCTCTGCTCGGCCACTTTCGTCTGCTGCCTGTCCCGAAGTCCACCTTGAAGGATGGTCACCCGAAGGTCCGAGGCTGAATGTCCTGGACCACTGAAGTGTTCCCCAACTGGGAGGGAACCCTCCTGTCTGTTGATTGTTGTGCGGTGCCCATTCATCCGTTGTCGTAGCCTTTGCTCAGTTTCCCCAATGTACCATGCCTCCGGACATCCTTGCCTGCAACGTATAAGATAGACAACGTTGGCTGAGTCACATGAGTACCTGCCATGTACAAGGTGGGAGGTGTTCCCACGCGTAATAGTGGTATCTATGTCCACAATCTGACATGTCTTGCAGTGTCTACCATGACAGGGTTGTATGGAGTTGTCCTGAGAGCCGGGCAGTTTGCTACAAACAAACAGTTTGCATGGTACATTGGGGAAACCGAGCAAAGGCTATGACAATGGATGAATGGGCATCGCACAACAATCAACAGATAGGAGGGGGTTCCCTCCCAGTTGGGGAACACTTCAGTGGTCCAGGACATTCAGCCTCAGCCCTTCGGATGACCATCCTCCAAGGTGGACTTCGGGATAGGCAGCAGAGGAAAGTGGCCAAGCAGAGGCTGATCGCTAAGTTCGGTACACATAGGGAGGGCCTCAACCGGGACCTTGGGTTCATGTCACATTACAGGTGATCACTATTGCACTACATACACACACAGATATTCTCACGGACACACACACACACACACACACACACACACACACACACACACACACACGCGTACACAGGTGCACACAGACACCCACACACACACTCCCACATGCACCCCCCTCAGACTTTAGACACTCTGCACACTCACACACACACACACACACACACACACACACACACACACACCCCACATGCGCACACATATTTTGTGGGGTGAATTTGTACTTGCAGAGTTACATTGCACTTTGCTCAAAAACTGCATACATTCATGTAGAACTCTGAACTCAAAAACTGCATGAATTTATGTAAAAACTCTGTTATCTCACTTTTTTAGATTAGAATCAATCTAAACATCAGGTCATAGACAGAGAACACAGGGGGCTAACACCTTCAACATATTGTCTGGCTATCACCATTGTTAACAGCTAACCCGAGAATGCAAGTTTAAAAAAAAAAGTGATTTACACATGAAAGAAGTGAAACTATCACTGAATTCTAACAGATGAAAGGCTTAACAGACAATCAATCTTTCAATGTATAATTTCAGTTACATCACACTGTAAATTTTGCTATAAATTCTGTGTTACAATCGAGCCCTCCGCTAACACCTGACGAAGGAGCGTCACTCCGAAAGCTAGTGTGCTTCCAATAAAACCTGTTGGAGTATAACCTGGTGTTGTGATTTTTAACTTTGTACACCCCAGTCCAACACCGGCTTGATGCTGGGCTTTTCAGTTCTGCTATCTTAATCGATTTTAACTGGTCAATTTTCCATTTCAGCTTTGGCAGGAGAATCGACCAGATTACTTGAACATTCAGTTGTATCTCAGTCAAGCAAATGGAATACAGGTAAAGTTGCTTGCATTTCAATTGAATTCCCTCATTTAGACTTAGATCATTCCAATCACACTCGATCACAACTTCTTACTCACTGAAATAGTTGGAATCCTCCTCCTTTGTTTTAAATCAGCTAGAATCACATGTCTTAGATATCTATATCAAAACCACTATCTTTAACTAGAATTGATTTTTTTTTAAAATCATTAGAAAGGATAAATAACAATAAGTCTTCCTATAAAAACTGAAATTGCTGGAGAAACTCAGCAGGTCTGACAACATCTGTGGATAAAAATCTGTGGTTAATGTTGGCAAATCCAGTGGTCCATCTTCAGAACCTGCTGAGTATCTCTAGCAATTTCTGATTTTGCTTCAGATTTCCAGCATCCATAGTTCTTTGTTTTACACAAAGTCCTAATATCTTGCTTAAAAAGAAATACAATTTTACAGTATTTAAAACACATTGTTACTTTGATTATATCCAATCTGTTGACACTGAGAAAAGTAGTAAGCAAAAAGTGTCCAAGGAGGTTATAAACCTTTTTGACATGAAAATACATGACTTTTGACTCGTTTTCAAGTTAAGAGTGAAGAGAATTATTTAACATAATTCAACATAATTAAAATGTATAGGCTAAAGACTCTAGCTTATCACAAAAGAATGCATGCTATTTGGTGAATGCCCACTGCAACTTAAATTCTAGAATTTGATTTAGATGTTCTCTTCAGAGGGGAAAAAAAAGTAAATATCAGTGCAGCTGTATGGAACCACAGGTATTCTGAAATTAAAATTCCAAATGTTACTCATCTATTTGACACAAAGAACCAGCCATTGTTCGACTGATGGTGTTCCCCCTTCTGAGTCAGAATGTTTTGTGTTCAAGTCTCATCCTAGAGACTTGAGCACAAAAATCAATACCAATGCTATCTTCCAGGAGACTGTCATGATTTTTGAGCTGAACCTGAATCGTTTAGACGCTCACCCAATCTGAGAACAAATGTTTGAGCGATTCTTAATTTTTATGCCTCCAGTTAATTCACTGGAGACATGTAGCAGCTTCCACTCACCAGCACATTACAGCATCAAAGTGTGACTGGTGCCTTATTCAGGAAGTGTGAAAACTTATCAGAGGTAGGTGGGGATGTGAATTTGAGTTTACATTCAGATCAGTTGTGAACTTATTGAATGGCAGTACATGCTCAAAGGGCTTAATAACTTCTACTTGTACCAATATCCAGCATCAATTCCTGTGACAAACCAGTTGTTACAGCTTACCAAGCTGAAAAAAATATAACTTTTGCCGAGAGGATGAGAATGCTTACTGTTATTGAAGGCATGTTCAGCTGTTTGTGTTTAAGAGAACATTAGTTAGAGCAAAACATTAGTTAGGGGCGGTACGGTGGCACAGTGGTTAGCACTGCTGCCTCACAGCGCCAGAGACCTGGGTTCAATTCCCGCCTCAGGCGACTGACTGTGTGGAGTTTGCACATTCTCCCCGTGTCTGCGTGGGTTTCCTCCGGGTGCTCCGGTTTCCTCCCACAGTCCAAAGATGTGCAGGTCAGGTGAATTGGCCATGCTAAATTGCCCATAGTGTTAGGTAAGGGGTGGATGTAGGGGTATGGGTGGGTTGCGCTTCGGCGGGGCGGTGTGGACTTGTTGGGCCGAAGGGCCTGTTTCCACACTGTAAGTAATCTAATCTAATCTAATCTAATCTAAAAAAAAACTTAATGAAGCTTGTATGACATCAGCTTGACACTTTGATGTCACAATGTACCCACTCTGTTTTTTGGGCACGTGTTGCACATGCCTTTGCTACCACAATCACAGAAGTCGAACTCCATGTCGTCTGCTCTAGAAATGGGCACAAGCAACATGAATGAAATTTTTTTACCAAAAATGGCATGCCTATCAACCAGACGACAAGTAACATAAAGCCAAAGTTTGTGCCTCTAATATTTGAGTCCTGTTTTCCTTCCCCACCTTGTTTCCTCATGGTATTGACACCAGCTAGGCTATATTTCCATGGATTCTAAAACTTCAAGCCAAAATTAGTTGTTTACTCAGGCAGCTTGTACCTCCATGTCAGAGAGTTTATACTGGCAGTTAGCAGAGATGATCAGAAAAAAAAATCTTCCCCATGTTTTCCTAACTCCAAGACTTTCCTTGAACATATTTGAACTGTGACTAAGATATTCCTGACTTGGATGAGCCAGTTTTCAAATTGGACATTACATGGATCTTTGTTTATAAATAATTTAAAACATTAAGTTGTCACATAAGAACCACTAAAGAATAGACTATTTGACTCCTCAAGCTTGTTGACCTATTTATTAAGATCATGACTGATCAATGTGGCCTTAACTCCATTTTGCTTCTTAACTCCGTTATCAGTTAAAAATCTATTTGAATCAACCTTGAATATGTTCAATGATCCATCATTAGTGCTTACTGAGGGACAGAATTCAAAAGAAAAAATAACACTCAGAAGAAATGTGGTGTTATGTTAAGTTATCCCTATCTTAAATACTGAAAATGTCTTGTTAATTTTAAAAAAAGTCAACTGAGAGGGATGTGTTTGGTCTTTAGATTAGGATAATGTGCTTTTGCCTCTGGATTGGGCATAAATTCAGACTTGGCTGATAAAAGTACCTCTCTCTGGTGACTAACCCAATCCCAAGGAGATGTGGGCCTATCGCACCAAGTGTTTCAGAGTCTGGCAGTAGATAAATGGTTTCACTTAAGAAATCATAATGATAACCAACATGGGAAACAAACAATTAAATTCACACGCAAGTATTTTCCTCAGAATAAAGGTAAATCTATTATTGTTAGTAATCTGAAATAAAGAGAGAAAATGATAGCATCAGAAAGAGAAAGTCAAGTTAACTTGGGAGCGATGGCCTTTTTTTGACACTCACGGTATGAGCTGCATCTCATTGCTTCTCTGTTGGTGTCCTGGGAAGGTGCTGAGCTTTAGGATCAGACTCTTGAACAGAATTGATTTGATTTTTTAGTCTAACCAGAAACATTTACTGGTCTTTTCTCTTTTGAGATACTGACTCATCTAATGTACATTTCCATCATATACTGTTTTGAGTTTTTTCTTTCAATATATAGGAATGCAGGAGCAGAAGTAGACAATTTATCTCCTAAAGTCCTTCAATCAAATTATACTAATCCATAACTCAACTTGTCAACATCTTCCATATTTAGGTCCTTTACAATCAAGTATGTTTCAACAAAATACATTACTCTGACTCTAATGAATAAAATTCTATCTTGTTTAGCTGTTCTCAATAAGCCAATTACTTCATCACAGGAACAATCTCTTTTATACTGTCTCTTTTGAACTTTTGAAGCTGGATACCTTTTCTTACATTTGGGAACAAAAGGATATGCTACTCTGGATGCAGGCTCACCAATACCTGCTACCATAGTAAAAAAACTTGCCTATTTTTAAGCTCCAACCGCACAGCAATGAAAACCATAAGTAATTAATTACTTGCTGCACCTGCATACATACTTATTTCTGTTTACATTGTTTTCGGTTTTCTCTTGTAGCATTTAAGTGGGGAAAAATATCAAGCTCTGAATTCAAGGCTTATTATTGGAAAACCCCGTTTGAAACTTCTGTTTGGAGAAATAGCCAAGTGCAATAGACAGTGAGTAAATGTTTAATTTCTAATGTTGCAAGAAATTGAAAACAGAAAAGTGAGCTTTGTGTCATTATATTATCATGAACACTGTCACAGACCTTGTGGTGCTACTTATAGTCAGATGCTGACTTCAATCTTGAGCAATGTGAAGTACAAAGTATCTGGAATGCTAAGATAACTGCATTTAATCTTTGACATGGGAAACTTCTTTTGTGCTTCCTGTAAGTCATTCATGAATTGGATTTTACAGTAACAAACTATGAGCACTCAGTTTTGACTTTGAATAATGCTACTGATAAAGATTCAGGCTTGATATTTGCTCTCACATCAGGTAGCCTGAGTAGGGAGAAGCCCCTGCTTCATGAACCTGTGCATATAAGTATCTTTGAGTTTCATTTTGGTGGGAAATGATGAGATATAATGGGAATTATAGTCGATGACCCAGAAGTTGTGACAGACTCAGCTTGAGTTTGGCAACTCAGGTGGCTATGAGAAGTAGACCTACAGAAAGGCCCAGTTGAGAAGTAGGAAATCAATGGTCAAATGTGTGTGCTCTGGAGATTATCTAACTAAGTGATATAATGTGGTGAGTGTAAACAGTGTGAATGTTGTTACAAAGTGAATTGGTGATTTCCTTTTGGTGAATTGGATGCACTTGCTAACACCCTGCACCTGATCAGAGCCAACTAATTGTGCAAATATTTGCCTCTGTCAGGGGTACCAAATGAACTGTGATGTTAATCTACTGCCCAAATAAGCAAGCATGACATCAGTTATAGCTTGATATTCCAAGTAGGTCTCTCATTTAGCCTTGTAAAGAGCCAAAGTTTAGAGGCTTGGCAACCTTTATATCGACTGGCATGACAATGGAGTCTGTAGCGTATGGATCAAGCTGTTGCTGGAATAACCATCTTCGTCAGTGACCATTTAACAGTTTAGTCTTTTAATTATTTCTTGGTTATATTGAGTTATAATCCTCAAGATCAGTGCAGCTTCCCAAAGGACAATATCTGGTTGTCCTAATTTACCTACAACTCTCTCTTCTTGATGTGTGTGGTATTACTTCTGTCTGCTGGCTGGGGACCCTCCATCTGGCTTCCGATTGGTCATGTCCATTTTGTCTCCTCTTCAGCACATCAGTAATCACCCGTATTTTGTACAATACTCTTCCTGCCATTAGGGTACTTGAGTTAGTAGAACAACATTGTGTAACCAAGTCTATTAGCTCCATACTTTCTTGGGTTAAAGCCATTTCTGCAGCACATATAGTAACTTCTGAGCAATTTCCAAAATTGTCTCTGCACTTCCCCCAAAGGGTCATGATTAGGTAATTCTGCGAAGGTTTAGACCTGCTTCTACCAGATCTAGTTTCGACATATTTCCAACTCCCAGTTGTCAAAAATCAGTCATTAAGAAGCTATTGTTTCTTATGGGCAGCTGCCTGTACAATACTTGCATGTGCATAGCCTGACCTGCCTTATTGTCCCCACATTCGTCATGTCTTTACTGCTCCTCTGAAGATCTTCCCACCTGACCCAACTCCACCCTCATAACCCCATCTGGAGTTTTACCCCATGGCTAAACCACTTACTCTGTACATCTCTGGACACTGTGGGGCAATTTAACACGGCCAATCTACCTAACCTGCTCATCTTTGGGCTGTGGGAGAAAATTGGAAGACTAAGAAGAAATGCACATAGACATGGGGAGAATGTGCAAACTCCACAATGACAGTCACCCAAGGCTTGAATCGAATCCAGGTCCTTGGTGCTGTGAAGCAGCAGTGCTAATCACTGTCACATATGCCATTAACCTCGAACCAGGCCACTGTAAAGTTTAGTCATAACATCCTTGCTTTATATTTCACCTTTTTTTGGATATGTAGTTTAGCATTCTATTGGATACTTTTATTGCTGTTGGCTTGTGGCTGGACCACGATTGTTTTTGCTACACCTTCTGTGCTACTTTGAATTGCGTCTTTAGCTACTTCAATAGTAGTCGTGAAATATGTATGCAAGCAATTTTTCCTTGCCACATACAAAGCATCATCTTTGTTAAATTTATTCTGTTAAATTTATTCTGTTACTGTTTGTCCCAAATGTTTTCTTTTACTTTATTCTATAGTTTCTAGGTTGCACCTTCAATTCTTTACATCTAATGCACATTGACCAGCAAAATTCAGATTATTACAAGCAAGAAATTGTATTGGTCGCAGTAGGAATCCTGAACAACTCCACTCTGTATTTGACCATGACCTGCCATTACTCTACCACACATGCACCCATTTATTTTCTATCCATCAACTAGTCTCTTATGCTATAGACATGTTTTGTCCTAAAGCATTAAAGTTCCACATGAAACTTCATTAATGATAGAATGCTTTTTACATTTTGAGATACTGATCACCCTAAGGTTGACCAGTTGATTTGGATTATTTCTTCGACAAAGTAATCAAAGAAGTTGACCAAATGGGACTTTCGTTTTCAAACTTTTTCGACTGCTTTTCATGCTTTCTCTGATAATGTGTAGAAAGTCCTCAGGTTTGGAAACAGACTCTTCGATCCAACTCGTCCATGCTGACCAGATATCCCAATCCAAAGCTAGTCCCATCTGCCAGCACCTGACCCATATCCCTCCAAACCCTTCCAATTCATATATCTATCCAGATGCCTTTTACGTGTTGCAATTGTACTAGCCTCCACCACTTCCTCTGGCAGCTCATTCCATACAAGCACCACCCTCTGTGAAAAGGTTGCCCCTTAGGTCTCTTTTATATATTTCCCTTCTCACCCTAAACCTATGCCCTCTAGGTCTGGACTCCCCCACCCCAGGGAAAAGCCTTTGTCTATTTATCCTATCCATGTCCCTCATGATTTTATAAACCTCTATAAGGTCACCCCTCAGCCTCCGACACTCCAGGGAAAACAGCCCCAGCCTATTCAACCTCTCCCTATAGCTGAAATCCTGGCAACATCCTTGTAAGTCTTTTCTGAATCCTTTCAGGTTTCACAACATCCTTCTGATAGGAAGGAGACCAGAATTGCACGCAGTATTCCAACAGTGGCCTGGCCAATGTCCTGTTTAGCTGCAACACGACCTCCCAACTCCTATACTCAATACTCTGACCAATAAAGGAAAGCATACCAAATGCCGCCTTCACTATCCTATCTACCTGTGACTCTACTTTGAAGGATCTATGAACCTGCACTCCAAGGTCTCGTTGTTCATCAACACTCATGCTTTCCCTTCTCATTTGCTTTCCCAAAATGCAGCACCTCACATTTATTGAAATTAAACTCCATCTGCCACTCTTCAGCCCATTAACCCATGTGATTAAGGTCCTGCTGTAATCTGAGGTAACCTTCTTCGCTTTCCACGACACCTCCAATTTTGGTATCATCTGCAAACTTACTCACTATATCTCCTGTGATCACATCCAAATCATTTATATAAATGACAAAAAGTAGTGGACCCAGCAGTGATCCTTGTGGAACTCTACTGGTGACAGGCCTCCAGTCTGAAAAACAACCCTCCACCACCACCCTCTGTCTTCTACCTTTGAGCCAGTTCTGTATCCAAATGGCTAGTTCTCCCTGTATTCCATGAGATCTAACCTTGCTAACCGGTCTCCCATGGAAACCTTGTTGGACGCCTTACTGAAGTCCACCTAGATCATGTCCACTGCTCTGCCCTCATCAATCCTCTTTGTTACTTCAAAATATTCAACCAAGTTTGTGAGTCATGATTTCCCAAGCACAAAGTCATGTTGACTATCCCTAATCAGTCCTTGCCTTTCCAAATACATGTATGTCCTGTTACTCAGGATTCCCTCCAACAACTTGTCCACTACCAACATTAGGCTCACCAGCCTGTAGTTCCTTGGCTTGTTTTTACCACCCTTCTTAAACAGTGCCACCCTGTTAGCCAACCTGCAGTCTTCCGGCACCTCACCTGTGACTATCAATGATACAAATATCTCAGCAAGAGGCCCAGCAATCACTTCTGTAACTTCTCAGAGTTCTAAGGTACACTTCATCAGGTCCTGGGGATTTATCCACTTTTAAGCATTTCAAGACATCCAGCACTTCCTCCTCTGTAGTATGGACATTTTTCAAGATGTCACCATCTATTTCCCACATTCTATATCTTCTATGTCCTTTTCCCTAATAAATACAGATGCAGAGTACTCGTTTAGCATCTGTCCCATCTCCTGCGGCTCCACACAAAGGCCACCTTGCTGATCTTTGAGGAACCCTATTCTCTCCCTAGTTACCCTTTTGTCCTTAATGTATTTATAAAAGCACTTTGGATTATCCTTCACACTATTTGCCAAAGCTATCTCATGTCCCCTTTTTGCTCTCCTGATTTCCCTCTTAAGTATACTCCTACTTCCTTTATACTCTTCTAAGGATTCACTCGATCTATTCTGTCTATACCTGACATATGCTTCTTTCTTTTTCTTAACCAAACCCTCAATTTCTCTAGTCATCCAGCATTCCCTATACCTACCAATCTTTCCTTTCACCCTGACAGGAATGTACTGTCTCCAGACTCTCGTTATCTCATTTCTGAAGGCTTCCCATTTTCCACCGTCCCTCTACCTGCGAACATCTGCCACCAGTCAGCTTTTGAAAGTTCTTGACTAATACCATCAAAATTGGCCTTTCTCCAATTTAGAACTTCAACTGTTAGATCTGGTCTATCCTTTTCCATCACTATTTTAAAACTAATAGAATTATGGTTGCTGGCCCCAAAATGTTCCCTCACTGACACCACAGTAACCTGCCCTGCCTTATTTCCCAAGAGTAAGTCAAGTTTTGCACCTTCTTTAGGAGGTACATCCACATACTCAATCAGAATTTTCTTGTGCACACTTAACAAATTCCTCTCCATCTAAAATCTTAACCTTATGGCAGTCCCAGCCTTTGTTTGGAAAGTTAAAATTCCCTACCATTCTTACAGATAACTGAGATCTCCTTACAAATTTGTTTCGCAATTTCCCACTGACTATTAGGGCATCTATAAAACAATCCCAATAAGGTGATCATCCCTTTCTTATTTCTCAGTTCAATCCAAATAACTTCCCTGAATGTATTTCCGGGAATATCCTCCCTCTGTACAGCTGTAATGCTTTACCTTATCAAAAACGCCACTCCCCCTTCTCTCTTGCCTCCCTTTCTATCCTTCGTGTAGCATTTGTATCCTGGAACATTAAGCTGCCAATCCTGTCCATCTCTGAGCTACTTTTCTGTAATTGCTATGATATCCCAGTCCCATGTTCCTAACCATGCCCTGAGTTCATCTGCCTTCCCTGTTAGGCCTCTTGCATTGAAATAAATGCAGTTTAATTTATCAGTCCTGCTTTGTCCCTGATGGCCCTGACTAGTTGATTCGCATGTTTTCTCAACTGTACCAGTGTCAGATTGATATCTTTCCTCACTATCTCCCTGCCCCCGCCCCCAGACTAGTTTAAATCCTCCCTAAGCAGCTGTAGCAAATTTCCCTGCCAGTATATTAGTCCCCCTCCAATTCAGGTGCAATTGGTCCTTCTTGTACACGTCACTTCTACCCCAAAAGACATTCCGATGATCCAAAAATGTGAATCCTTCTCCCATACACCAGCTGCTCAGCCATGCATTCATCTGCCCTATCCTCCTATTCCTGCCCTCACTAGTTCGCAGCACTGGAAGTAATCCAGATATTACTATCTTGAGGACCCCCTTTTTAAATTTCTGCCTAACTCTCTGTATTTTCCTTTCTGAATCTTATCCTTTTCCCTTCCTGTGTCGTTGGTTCCAATGTGTACAATGACCTCCTGCTGGGCCCTCTCCCCCATGAGAACATTCTGCACCCTCTGAGATATCCTTGATACTGGCACCAGGGAGGCAACACACCATTCTGATTTTTTTGCTGCCGGCCACAGAAACATCTGTCTGTGCCTCCAACCCAAGACATTTAATCTCTTGGAACCCAACGTACCCCTCATTGCATTAGAGCCAGTCTCGATACCAGAAACTTGGCTGTTCGTGCTACATTCCCCTGAGAATCCATCGCCCCCTACACTTTCTAAAACAGCATACTTGTTTGAAATGGGGATAGCCACAGAAGACTCCTGTGCTACCTGCCTACTTCTCTTACCTTTCCTAGAGTTAACCCATCCATGTTACTGTAACTGCAACTTTTCTCCTTCTTATAACTGTCACCCATCACACTCCCTTGCTGCTGTAAATTCCTCATTGCCTCTAACTGTCTCTCCAACCGATCCATTCGATCTGATAGGATTTGCAGTTGTTGTAAACCTCGGCTTGTTCTCGTTTCTTATTTGTTAACACCCCTAAAAATGGACAACATCATGGCCTATTTCCAATATTCTAACAACTTCTGCAGCATCCTCATGATTATCTTTGGCTGTAAAAAGATCTATCTTTGGGATTTTATTTGTGTAGAATGTTCTGTTCATTTAAAGTGTCATGTAATTTATATTAAAGTTTTGAATTATGTCATTGCACTTTTTTTCTTTCTGGAGTATCTAATTGGCCTTGTAAAAGATCACCTTAGTTTTTTTTTCCTAAACTGTTTCTGAATTCTGTTGACTGCTTTCAAATTCCTGAATGGGTTTTTAAGTTGTGTTCAGGATTCTTTTTCTTCATGCTCTGAAATAACTGCACCGGTGCGGGTATCCTATCACCAAGTCACTGTGTATTTACATGTGTACAGTACATAGGCTCAGAGCTGGCTGGTCAGATCTGTCTCTGGAGTGAGGAAACTGTCAGCCAGGGCTCCCCGATTGGTTCAGCTTAACAACCCCAAACAAAGATCTCAAAGTCAATGAGATCCATCTGACCCTTGTTTCAAATACTATTCCACCCCTCCCACCCCACCACCCCCCAAACCCACCTTCCCCAAGGGATATAGGCCTATCCTTTTTTAGTAGCTTCCCCTGGGATATTTTAGCCCAAGTACAGTTTCTCATGTCCGGAGCTTCTGTGGAGAGTCTCCTCCTCTTCAAGCAGTAACAATCTTGAGGTGGCATCCATCGCAGACTCTGAGGTTTCTTCAATGCTAGACAGAGGGGTAGAACCTGTGGTCTTTCTGGCTATTCTGAGAGGCTCAGTATATTTTGCCCCTGTCCCTTTTGCAGGATAACAACCTTTCTGGTGATCCACATGTTTGTTCAAGACCACCTCACTTGCCCATACTTTGTAGGTCACAGGACCTGACCTCATGTCAACCTCACCTCATACCTATGCAGGCCCATTTCTCTGCTTTCGAGACCAAACTTCATCCGCTGAAGTGAACTGTCTCTCTCATTTAGAAGAAGCATGTGACCACCATTGGCATTCCTGTTTTATCCCCTGCCTCTGCTATAACCCAGGTCCAGGAATCTCAAGTTTAACCTGGTGAGGAGTCTTCTCCACATCAGCAACTCTGCTGGAGCTATCCCTGTAGTTGTATAAGGGGCGGTCCTATAATCAAACAGGAACCGGGACAGTTGGTATCATGTGATATGTTAGCCTTGTTAAAGGTCACCCTGGTTCTTTTTCCTGAACTGTTTCTGAATTCGGTGTCAAGCTGTTTCCTTAAGTCTGCCAGTAATGTTTTGAATGTTCTTTCCACCAGATCATGAGATGATGGTTGGTGTGGAGCTGTATGAACATGCTGCATACCATTTGACTTTGGGAAAGGTTCAAAATACCTGCTGCCAAACAACACCCCATTGTCTGTGACCAATACTTCCAGAAGTCCTTGTATTGCTCACGTTGCTTGCAGCTTTTCAGTTATCATTCCTGAGTTTGCTGAATGAATGCTATGAACATCCAACCACTTTGAATGGGCACCCACAATCATGAAAGTACTGGCTTATTCAACATGTATGTGATAGTGTGGCCAAATGGTCTAAGGCTCTGGATTTAAGCTCTCATCTCTATCAAGTCATGGGTTCAAATCCCACCACTACCAGAATCACGGGTGATATACCCTCAGCAGATGCTTGCAAAAGACTTTGGAACCTTCAAGTTTGTGATATTTAGGGAGTTTGCCCATTCTTCCCTTTTCTGCGTGGGTTTCTTCCCGGTGCTCTGGTTCCTCCCAAAATCAAAAGATGTGCTGGTTAGGTGGATGCTAAGTTGCCCATAGTGTTTAGAGATGTGTAAGCTAGGTGCATTGGTTAGGGGAAATGTAGAGTAATAAGGTCAGAGAATGGGTCGGTAGGATACTCATTGGAGGATTGGTCTGGACTTGTTGGCCCAAATGGCCTGTTTCCAAACTGTAGGGATTCGATGTAACCACATCCAGTGTTTACCCAGCCATTCCCATGAATGTGGGGGTGCAGCTGGTGGTAATGTTTGTTCTTGCTGGCACTCTGGGCACTGCCCCACCAATGCAGCTTTGTTGGTATTCAGTCCTGGCCACCAGACGTACGTTCTTGCCAGCATTTTAATCTTGGAAATCCCTGGATGACTGTGGTGGGGTTCAATAGTAGCTGGTAGCGACCTTTCTGGTGAATCACTCATGTTCCCCATAATAATGTGCTATCCTCAACAGTGATTTGGTCTTGCTTGGGTTCAGAAAGGTTTCCATTCTGGTTGTGATGACCCTTTTATTTCCCCCATCACCACTAGCTGTTTTAGTTTTGCCAGGACTGGATTTTTTTGTGACTACAATCTGATATTTTCAGTGGTAACTGGAAGGGCATCCAGAAAGTTTAAAACCAGAAAGGATTCTACAAGGTAGGCACCACCAGTGATGTATCTGCCAGTGGAAAGTGGCTCAAGGCATCTGCATTTGCTACTTGGACTCCAACTTGTAACTGTATGCATTTTCTAAGGACAAAGCCAGTTGCAGTGCCTGTTGAAGTCCAGTTAGACTTCAGCTGGTGGGCATTTTTGCATGATTACAAAAGTAATCCAACAACCCAAAATCACATGCTTCTGCTAATCATCTTGATTTCGACAAAAGTCCTGATAAGGCGGCTTGGGGTCATCATATGCCTTAACTAAATCTGTCAACTCTTGAAAGGTTTTAGTAAGTGGTGCCTCAGGAAAATGTAGGCTCTTAATAACTGAAAATGCTGCAGGTCTGCAAGTAGTTGGAAGGTTTAATGGTTTCTTTTCATCTACCCCAATGTAATTCGCCTGAAAAAAAATGCATTCTTCTCACATACTGCGCCCAGTCTTCGATGGCAGGATCAAATGTGCCAAGCATTCCAAATAAAAGCATGATGCCATAAATGCTTCCCACAATTCAATGACACCTGTCATGAGCAAAGTTTCTTCAGGAGCAAACTATTTTCACTTGTCGCCTCTGAAACAACTGCACAGAAGCTATATATCATCAACAAGTCATTCTTTATTTAGATTAGATTACTTAGTGTGGAAACAGGCCCTTCAGCCCAACAAGTCCACATGGACCCGCCGAAGCGCAACCCACCCATACCCCTACATTTACCCCTTACCTAACACTATGGGCAATTCACCTGACCCGCACATCTTTGTGACTGTGGGAAGAAACCGGAGCACCCGGAGGAAACCCACGCAGATACGGGGAGAACGTGCAAACTCCACACAGTCAGTCGCCTGAGGCGGGAATTGAACCCAGGTCTCTGGCGTTGTGAGGCAGCAGTTCTAACCACTGTGCCACCGTGCCGCCCACAGTGCATGTGCACTGTATGGGGATTTTTGATGAAGTTAAGGTGACTAGCAGAAGCATGTGATTTTGTGTTAACTATGAATGAGATGCTGAGAGACTGTTTTGTATGTGGGATTAATTGTGTAACCAGCTGACCAGTCAGCTCAAAGCCAGTTTCTGAAATGAGTAGACTCTCTGAATCTCCTGTTTTTTTTATTTTTCTTTTTCATTTTTGGACACAGTGAAGAACAATAAGTGTGTAAATCTTTATTTATATTCCATCACCAGAAAAGAAGGAAACACCCAATTGGCCAGTGACAAGCCGTGCCCTTCTCATCAAAGGGCAACGGTGCGTGATCAAAAAGACACGTCTTTTTTTTAAGAGCAGAGTCCTTTACTCCTCGACACTGATCCAGCTCCCTCAGAGCCAACTCTGTGAACAGAGACACTCCTGTTCATTTTTTTTCTTTTTTTTTCCTTTACCCCCACACTACAACCTAACTGGGGTAGTGCTTATTTTTCCCCAGCACCCATGTTGTGTGCGTGCAAGTGTGAGACACAGTGAAATCTCCTGTTTGTTTTTTTTTTCCACACACATTGGTCCAGCTCCCTCAGATCCAGCTCTGAGTGAACAGAACCCATGATGCACTCCTGTTTTATTTTTCTATTTTTACCCCCCACTACCACCCAACTGCGGTAGTACTTATTTATTTGCCAGCACCAATGTTATGTGCATGCAAGTGTGAGACGCAGTGAAAACTGTTTAATTTTTTTCTTTTCTTTCTATTATTTTATCCCCACACTACCGCCTAACAGCAGTAGTGCTTATTCTCCCCTGTTGTGTGTGTGCAGGTGTGAGACAAGTGAAAGACACAAGCTGAAATCTCCGGTTTATCATTTTTAAAAAAATTCAGTTTCCACCACCAGGAAGAAAGGAAACGCCCGAGTGGCCAGTGACAAGCAGTGCCCTTCACATCAAAGGGCAAAGCTGTGTGATCAAATAGTGAAGGGGAGGGCAGGGACTAAATCTGGGCTCTAACGTAATTTCCTGTTTATTTTTTTTCTTATTTTCTTTTTTAAAACCCACATTCTGCTGCCTAACTGCGGTAGTGCTTATTTTTCTTCCCCAGCACCCATGTTGTGTGTGTGCAGGAGAGAGACACAGTGAAAGACACAAGGTGCACAAATCTTTATTCAAATTTCCACCACCAGGAAGAAAAGAAGCACCCAAGTGGCCAGTGACAAGCAGTGCCCTACACATCAAAGGGCAATGCTGTGTGATCAAACAGTGAAGAGGCGGGCAGGGATTAAATCCAAATAGAGTTGGAGGGTAAAATAATGCACTCCACTCCCTGTGGCACCCAGCTCTCCCTGAACATCTCCAGGGTGTTGGTGGACACCACATGCTCCTTCTCCAAGGACACCCGGTTATCTAACGTAATCTCTTTTTTTTGCTCCCTCAGAGGCAGCTCTCATAGTGAAGAGAATCCCTGACATGCCTGTTTATTTTTTTTATTACCCCCACACTACTGTATAACTGCGGTAGTGCTTATTTTTTCCCCAGCACCCATGGTGTGTGTGTGCAGGTGTGAGACACAGTGAAAGGCACAACGTGCACGAATCTTTATTTAATTTCCACCACCAGGAAGATAGGAAACATACCCGAGTGACTAGTGACAAGCATTCCCATACACAAAAAGGCAATGCTGTGTGATCTAACAGTGAAGGGGAGGGCAGGGACTAAATCCAAATAGAGTTGGACGGGGAAATAAAGCACTCCACTCCCTGCGGTGCCCAACTCTCCCTGAACAACTCCAGGGTGTTGGTGGACACCGCGTGCTCCTTCTCCAAGGACACCCGGGCTCTAACGTAATCTCCTATTTATTTTGTTTTCTTTTTTTCCTTTTTTTTCTCTTTTTTTTTCTTTTTTCTTTTTTTGTGCCCTTATCTCCTGTTTATTTATCTTTTTTTTATTTAACCCCCACACTACCGCCTAACTGCAGTAGTGCTTATTTTTTCCCCAGCACCCATGGTGTGTGTGTGCAGGTGTGAGATGCAGTGAAAGACGCAAGGTGCACGAATCTTTATTCAATTTCCACCACCAGGAAGATAGAAAAACACCCGAGTGGCCAGTGACAAGCATTCCCATACACAAAAGGGCAATGCTGTGTGATCAAAACAGTGAAGGGGAGTGTAGGGACTAAATCAAAATAGAGTTAGAGGGGGAAATAATGCACTCCACTCCCTGCGGCGCCCACCTCTCCCTGAACAATTCCAGGGTGTTGGTGGACAGCGCGTGCTCCTTCTCCAAGGACACCCGGGCTCTAACGTAATCTCCTGGTTTAGTTTTGTCAGCTAGGGCTCCCTGATTGGCTCAATTTAAAAGCCCCAATCAAAGAACTCTCAGTCAATGAGATCCACCTGACTCTCTTTCCAAACACTGCATGCCCAAATTTTGATTCTCTGAGAGATAGATGCCTCAAAAACCATTTAAGCATTACCACTGATAAAGTTGGATGCAATTATTTTCAGAGGAGTTGTTCATAATTTATAGTCAAGACTTGGGCCTGAAATTTAGTCCAGGAAGTATTTGTTTGAGCACAAGTCTTCGAAATGTTTCTTTCTGACATTTTAACAGCAGCATTAACCTGTTTTAAAGAAAATAAACTTTCACAGATGAATGCACAAAGGAAGTGTTTATTTTTGATGATTATTTTAATATTTGGGGATACATTTTATCCTTTGCGCAGAAAACTGGCAGTTGCAAAACTCCTCAATGAACAGTGGAAAAGGGGATAAATGTATATTTTGAAATGATGTTTCAAAGATTTGCTTCCATCATAACTGGCAGATGATTGCTTGACTTGAGCTAATAAGATACAGTAAAATGTTACAAAAATATATCTTCTACTAATTTGCAACTATTGATATTATTATCCAGTTAAAGTATCATATTAGTCTGAGAAATCATTCTAAATGTCACATCCTATTTTTTCTTCCTTTGTGACAGAAAATGTGTTGGCGTTTTTTGCTGTGGGCCTAACAAGCTCTCCAAGGAACTGCACAAACTCAGCAACAAAATCTGTTCACATGGAACACAATTTGAGTACAATAAAGAATCTTTCTCCTGAAGATCAATTAGGAACAAAAAAAAATCAGACATGAAAGCTTGAAGTGCAATTATTTGCTGATATGATAATCAGCAGGATGCGCCTTATACAATCTCTAATCACCAAAGAGTGAACATATTGAATCAATGCTAATTCAATTGTCGGTGTGGCAGAGGTACCAGTTTATGTATCGGGTTTGTCAAAGTCAGTTCATCAACTGGTATTTTTCTAATATCAGTGGTTGTATACCAGGTATTTTATTTCTATTAGAACAATTTTATGTAAGGTTTGAAGTGCTGTTGCCATTTTCATAAATCTATTTCTTATAAAAGAACTTACATGTATCTGCAGAACTCAATTTTGACATATGGTGATGGGGAAAATTGGCTGTTCTACCCTGAAATGTCGAAACAGTCCAGGCTTCTGTGTACCAATTACTTCCCCCGACTACCTTAATTAGTGTAGTTTTCTGTAACTGGCTGAGAAGCAAAGTGCCTTTTCATCATTTATATTTCCAAGAACTGGATATTAAAGCATATTTATTATATTAATAGGGTGGCTGGGAAGTAAAGATTTTTTTTCTGAAAAACTAAGACATAACCATGATAATACACTTGTAAATGTGATGCTGATGAACTGTCACTGGATTATAAACATTAATGCTGCTTTCTCCCCACAGAAGTTGCCTTGGTTTTATTTCAGATCCCCAGCATCTGACATTTTTTTATAATGCAAATTTGATTTGTTACAATCAGACCAGGTAGCTTCCAATATTACTGACCCCTATCAATACCAATGATGCTTTTTGCAGAATAATCAGAAGTCTGTTGATTAGAGTTCTTTCCAGGAGAATAGATGTTAAGTAGATTATTTTGTAAAACGAATGTGATTTAAAAGACTGAGCCAGTGGTAAATTTTGAATAATTTTTGCTCTTAATTTACTGCATCAGACCCAAACAAGTTCAACAACAGAAATTTTTGGATGAATTCTGAATATGCAGAGGCATTGATCATATTGTAGTGCACTGCTTTAATGCACTAATACCCTGTGTCAGACAGTATTAAATTTATAGGTTGTTTCAGAAACTTTATATCCAAGCTGTCTGTCAGTCATAAAGAAGCAAAAATCTTGTAATGTAAAGAGAAAGGCAGGCTGACCTACTCCTTTACAAATCCTGTTAGCTGGTTGACTGACAGTTTTGGCAGAGACCTTGAAATGGGTTTTCTAAATAGTCTTTTGGTAAAGGTCTGACATTAGGATACCTAAGGGAAAAAAAATGAAGCAGCAAATTCAAATACAAATTCATAGGGGACCGTCCTTAACATTTGTGCTGAGCTAAAGTGTCTATGTGGCTTATAACATGCACAATGATTTGATTGGTGGGACAAACACTTCACAACCTGTATGTTTTCTACTGACTAACTTAGTTCCTTCCAATAACATTTATTCTGGGCACAATTCTGGAAAGTTGTTTTGTACAACTAGAGAGATTACCACTCCTTCACCTTCTGAGAATCCGATAAAATAGAATAAATGCATTTCCTCTCTTATGGAAACCATGTTGTTTGACAACTTTTACTTATCAATAAGACACCAGTCAGTTCATAGGCTGAAGCTCAGTGGGGAGTTTTGGTGTAGATTGTTTACAGTCTCTCCCAACTGTCCAGTACAAAACAAAGAGCCCAACACCAAAAAGTTAACATTTTGACTTTCTAACCAGATATTGCTACATTAGACATCAATCAAATAAAATGCTTTGTAGCTAGAATTACTTAATCATCCTAACAATAATTACCATTGTCCATTTTTATATTGCTGGTCATTTTTGAATTATTCAGAAGACAATGAGAAAGAGTTTGTGGGAGCAGTAATGTCCACGTTTGATTTTAAATTAGCAAGTTTAGTTAGCCTTTACTGTAATCCAATGCTACATCCTCAATTAACACTGGTTTGGACAAGTGACAAAAATATATTGGTGTTTCCTATGATTCACTCTGTTTCCTATGAACCTTACTCTGTGTGCAATTCTTTGTATATCACAACATAAAGTCACAATGGTGGAGTGAAGACCAGATATTTTCTGGATTTTCCTATCAAGATTTGTATCCGACTTAGTAACATTGATAGTAAATGTATTTTTCCACATTAGACTTTGTATTCATTCCACTTCAACACCAATTTTGTGTAATATTTATGTTTTTGTTCACCTGGTTTATATCAGATCTGCATGTTACACTGTGAGTAAATGTGTAGACATTAAGTACTGTAATGAACCACAGTCCTTTAATCTTTGAAAGATAATTGGGCAGAACTAACATTTGTTAGCAACCATCATTGAAAGATATGCTAGGTGTTCTTGTATATGCATTGTTTTGTACTCTATACTTGAGTAATAGTTATTAAAGTGTTATTACATGAAGTGTATAATAATCATAGTACATATTAAAATCCTTATAATCTCAGGGCAGGAGGCAACATGGCTAATATGTAGCTGTGGATGTTGTTCTTCAGTGGAAGTCATAAAAATTAAACATGGACTTAAGATTTTTTTCTCAGGGATATTAGAATGATCGAATAAAGTGCAGATCTGCCCAAAAGGGAAATATAAAGAAGTAAATTGAGAACAACTGAATGGCAATAAACAAATACATGGCAAAGCCCCTGAAAGACATAGTTGACAATAGACACTTTGGCGTTCATCTTGCGGGACCTTCCATGTTTCCTTAACCTCTAATTCTTCCAAACTTCAAAAGCTTCAGGCTTAATGTATCCAGTCTTTCCTCATAGCACCTTCATTCCAGGAAGTAGTCAAGTGAACCTTCTTTGAGAAGTTAATTATGATCTTTAAATGAGGAAACCTAAACTTTGCACAGTGCTCTAGATGTGGTCTTACCAATGCCTTGTAGAACTCTGTCAAAACATATATTCACTTCCCCCCCCTTGCAATATATGCCAATATTCCACTTGCCTTCCTAATCCCATGCTGCATCTACTTGCTAACATATTACAATTTATGCAACAGGAAATTCAGAGCATTCTCTCTATCTTCAGGTACAATCTCTGTCTATTTAAATAATACTTTGCTTTTCTATTCTTCTTGGTAAAGTGGGCAAGTTCACATCTTCCCACATTATACTCCATCTGCCAGATTTTTGCCTATTTATTTAATCTATCAATATCCCTTTTGTAGACTCCTTTTGACTGATATAAACTTCAATTCTGAATCACGTTGAAAACGTCTTTTGGTTAGCACTCATACTCAAGAACTATTTTGAATGACATTATTAACTTCTTTATGTTCCAAAACCAAAAACCGCTTTAATATATTTAGGAATAGGAATAAAATCATGTCAAAACTTCTCTGGCACAACTTTCATACAGTGTGGATTATAGCTTTCTTATTTACAATATTGTTTTATCTATTGACTGAAGATAACTCAACCCACTATCCATTCAAATATAGTACAGAAGCATTTGTTCCACATATAATAAAGTGCAAAAACTTTATTTCTTTTATTGAATATAATTTTCACATTTTCTTTCAATTGTCAAGTGAAAAAGATTACATTTAGTTTAAATTTGATTTGAAAGATTGCATTAAATAGCAAATTGAAATATCAAGGTTTATTGAAATATTACCATCTACTGGAATTTTAGCACCATTACAGAAAGCTAAGTTTCTTTTGGTGCGATATGTAATACATCTGGGCTCATTACACAATTCTCATGCAAATGCATGGCAAGAAAGTCAGAAACCATGGTGAGGACCTTCCAGCCTTTATGCTGCAGGGTTAGGGTTAGCCCTAGGGCTATCATCTCTGATAATGACCATATTCTCACTGATTATTGGGCAATACTGCACTGTGGAGGGGCAGTTCCTGGATTGCACTGTTAGGTAACCCCAACCCTATCAGAGTTGCATGGCACTTCACTTAGTGTTTTTAGGGAACTGCCCTTCCACAGTGAGATAATTGCCTGCCCAACTATCAGTGAGGACATGACACAGAAAGCAAATCATGCACTCACTTTGCTGATTGGGACATGGAGGTGTTGGTTGATATGGTAATGGAGTGAAAAGTAGTCAGATTCCCTGCTCACTGCCAAAGGTGGTCACCGTGCAGCTAAATAGTAGCTTAGGTTAATTCTATGTCCCAGGATAAAAGGAGCACACTTTAGAAAGTGCAGGAAAAAGGTTAATGATCTTTTGTGCTCCAAAAGTCTAGTGCTACCATCTTGTTTTTGCTACCTCTCTTACAAGACCTCCATTCACTCTAACTCTGCCACTGCGTACTCCTCTTACCAAAATTCTTGAGCTACAGCTCCTCAGTATTGCATGCATTATGTTCGTGCACAATCTCTTAAACCATCTCATTCTTCCAAACTGCTAAGTCTTCCTGCCCTTTGCACTTCCTACTCCCTAGTGGGCACACCTCCCGACCTCCCTACCTCTTCTGCTCCTGCATCACTCTTAAACACTCTTGTGTCAATTTACAGCATTCCTTTTGTCTCATCATGGAAAAATTGGTCCAACAGCCAGACTGATGTTTCCCCATCACCTGACTGTCTTACTTTTAATCCTGGGACTGGTTGCACTTGATCTGCAGGATTGACTGTCTCCCAATCCCTGGACTGAAAGGACACAGAGCCCAGAAATCTAGGTAGACTAAGCATCTAAATAACCATGTCCAATCTCCTAGACTAGAATCAGATGAGCCCCCATAATGATTGTAGTCCCCCTTGACCCCACAAGGGTTGCTGCTGTTTGACTTTCACATATGACCATTTGCGTGAAGTGCATGTGGTTTTATTGCGACAAAACCTGCTGGCACATGCTGCTGCTGCTGTGATGTTGACATAGCCCAGTATTGTACAGTGACATGTCCAACCCCTTTAGATTTAGCACTTACTGCCATAACAAGTTGTCTATGTTTCCCTCTGTGATTAAAAAATCAAAGCAAAATACCGAAACTTGCAGACTCAAAGTAAGTGCAAACTGAGTGAGCAATATAAAAGCCAGCTAAGAGCCTTAAAATACACACTGTAAGTTCATTTGATGTATTTGTCTCTGCACGCAAAGTGATCTGGAAGAAGCATGCAAGTCGTAGGTGTCACTGAGTTTCAGAGTAGGATATTTACATGTATGTGTTGGTCTGAGAACAAGCATGATGATGTGGTGAGGTTGTTAGTTTGCTGCTGCTAACTTCTGTGGATCAAGGATTGAGGATAATGATGACCCTGGAGCATGGAGGGACATTGTGATGAAGACATAATTAAATGATGGTTGAGTCAAGCAACCAGTAAGTTGCAGCTGCCAAGTACCCACTCTGACTTATCTGTTGAGAATTTGTTCTATCTAGTTTCTCAGGAAGGACCGGAGATTAGAAGCGTTATATAAACATAGGGAGTTGAGGTTGGGTGAAGGCCCTGAAAAACAAACAGTTCTGGCTTTCATGTTGGAAATTGGTGCCATTTAGTTTCTGGATAAGAAGTGGGGAATGGGGAACTGCATTGAAATGGAACAGGTTGGGTTATTAATGAGATGCAAATGTAGGAAAAAGAGGTATTTGCCGTTCAATAGTAAGATTGAGGAAAATATAACTTGAGAAAAATTGGAAAACATCATCAAAATTGATGTTTTCGTTCTCACTATATTTTCCCAAATTTTCAATGTTTACGCCATATTAGGGAGGGAACATTTTTGTCCAGCAAGTCATATAGTCTCACTCCAGACAATATTTTGTCAGCATGATGTATGGATAGGGTTAGCAACTTCAAACTGCAAAGCTCCATCACAGGAATAGGCATCTCCTAATTCTCCTTCATTTTCATAAAGTCAGGCCAGCTCCCCCATGACGCATAATTCACAGCACTTCAGACAAGTCATTAATCATAAATTGGACTTGAGAATCTCTTGAAAAAATAAGTTCAAAAGGTTTTATCCATACCCCACCCCTGCTCAATCCCGCCACTGTGCATGCCCCTTGTACACTCTGTTAATTCAGTACCAACTTATCATTTTCAGTTCTCATCATGGCACCTTATACTTCCCATAAAACCCATGCTCTTCCATTTCTGTTTGCCTAGCATGCACTATGTACTTTATAAATGAGCTAGCTGATAAAAATGGCAAATATAGCAGCAATAACTTTCATTTAGATATATTCTTTGAAAAAAGTGTTGTTCCTTCAACTTTATACAAGTTTCAATCAAACAGACCTATTAAGTATCATTAACAGAGGCCTCAAATTCTTTTTGTCTCTAGATTTGTCCAAATTAGTATTGAGACATTGATGAAAGAATTTGCAGAAAAAAAAACCTTAACCTAGCCATTTAAAAATGTCAGTTAAGCAAAGTTATTGTTTCACTGGTCAAAACAGAGTTCCTGCAGAGAGCAGATAGATGAAGAGATGGAAGCCTAGATCTTTTTGTTTGTTTACTTTTTAAAGAAATTTTTCAATTTGTGTTTATTTTTCAAACAGATCCACACTTACTGTTATAAAGTTCATTGGTTTTATAAGTTGTGAATGGGCTTGGAAGGAGCATGAGTTGTTATTGAATAGTCAGGCAGAAGATGAAGGGCAATGGAGAGTGACTGGGGCACATGAATTAGCATGAAGTGTTGAAAGAGACGTTAGTGTGTGGAGAGGCTGAGACAGTGTGCGAGGTAAGCATTAGTGTGCCTGACTGCTTTTATTCCAATTGGAAAATTGTCTTCCAAGCCAGTTCAGCTTGGTTCCTGCCCACTCCAGGGACTGCCTGAGATCTGTTTCTCAGGCTAGCACACCTGATGCTAGCCACACCCTCCCCATATCCCTATCCCAATGTGAATACTGCATTTGGCTGGCTTTAAATCAAGGTGCAAGCAATTGACCCAAGTAGTGAAAATCCAGCTCATAACTTTTATTTTCAATGTATAAACAACATTATTTGCATTTATATTGTGGCTTTCAAGAACTCAGAATACAGAAAGCACTTTACTGCCAATAATATACTTTTTAAATTTGGGCACAAGTGGTAATGGTTGTAAGAAATGAATTCACAAGCCAGATGCAGGCATTGTACTTTTTTTTTAAATGAGCAGTTGTTTCCTTTAGGTAAGTTGTTTGAAAATGCAGTAAAGAACAATGTATTAAACCAGATTAAAGTGTAAACTGATAATAAAACCAAACAAATTAGTGATATTACTATCAGAAATGTAACCTTCTTGTGATTCGTAGAACCAATCCAGCAGCAAATTGAATTGAAGGGAATGCCAAGTGCAGGCCAGATACATCTTTTTGTTTAGAGAATAATAATTCTACAATGCTTCCTCTCCAATAATGCATTATTTCTATAGGTAAATGTTTAGTTTTTTTACTGTTTTAAAATTCCATCCAAAATCCTCTCTGCCATTCTCTCCTTTTAATATGTTACTTCAAAATCTGACGAAATATTGCTTCATGTAGCTTGATGTTAGATTTTAACCATGTTCCTTTGAATTATTTTGGAATGTTTTCCTAGGTTAAAGGTGATATGTAACTGTAAGATGGTGATGTAGTATTTCTTCAATAGTCCTATCTTCGTGTTATTTTCAAAGTCAGCCCAGAATAATTTAATTAAGATAGCAGATATTGTTGGATAAGTCCGTTTCCAGACTGAAATTTGGCTTGATAGATTTTTTTTTCGTTTAACAAGGTGGTCTTTCACTGAAATGGTGATTCCCAATGTTGCCTATTAGTTTTAACAATAAAATATAAGTTTATTACGCAAAGGAAATGATGTAGAATAAACCAAACCATTTACATAAATAACTCAAGTTTAAAGATTTTGAAGTACATGCTAAAATGCAATCTCATTCATCTGAAATCTACCTCATTTAGATTCATAGTAACTTAACTATTAGTTTTAGAGATCACCTTGAAAAGAAATTGGGAAAAATAGGTGATGCTGCACTGTTCATTGGCAATTTTAAATTTCCTCAAACTGAGAGAATCTTCCTTTTGAACTGATGGTGTTGCACAATAGTAAGTTTAGGATTTTGACACAATTCTATCAAAGAAGTGTGGTTATATGTTTAGGTTAGGTTCACGAATCAATATACTTCTGCAAAGAAAACAGCATCACAATGCTGAACTCTTCTGGTTTATTAGAAGGCTGCTTATTGTTTTGTGAATAAGCTTCTGTAATATGACTAACATATATACTATACAGTAAAAAAAAAGCACAGATGTTTCTGATAATTTGAGATTTTTGTAGTTACAATGGAATATTTTTTGAAATATGCAGAACATTTCATAATTTTATGTACAATTCAAAGTTAAAATTGGATGCTTGTTCATTGTTATCATTACCATGGAAGACAGCATTTTCCAATACACATATAGCCCTTGCAGCCTATTTCACTTTCCAATGATTTATGAAAGATGAGTTTCTATTACAAATTACATTGGGATGTTCTCCTCATTTTGATTCTTTATGGCAATCTTTAATTGGCACTAAATATTAATTAGAATCTAATGCTATGTAAATTCCTTTGTGTATACCAAGAATTGAGAACTTGTATTTCGTGCATTTAACATAATGAAAAATTACAAGATGCTTCACAGGAGCATTATCAATCAAAACATGATTCAAACCACACAAGGAGATATTAGATCAATTAACCAAAAGTTTGATTAAAGAGGTACATTTCTTAAATGTCTTAAACCATGATGGTGAAGTAGAGAGATGTGAGATGGGTATTCCATAACTTGGGGCCTATGCATGAAAGCATGGACACCAATGGTGGAATGATTATAATTGGGAATGCACATGAGGCCAGAATGAAAGAGGCACTATATCTTGGAGAGTTGTGCACATGGGGAGGGATAAACCATGGAAGGATTTGCAAACAAGGATGGGAATTTCAAAGTCAGCATGTTGCTTGAATGAGAGATCAGCAAGTAAAGGAGTGAAAAGCTCTGAGTTCAGAGACTGCACATTTCTGGATGGCCTCACGTTTACAGAGGGCAGACAGTGGGATATCAGTCAGAAGTAAACTGAAATATTCCAGAATTTTGTTCAGTACAACATAAAGCATAGACAAAAATGAACGAACTTCTCCAAGAAACATTTTCCAGTATGCTTGTATATTATTTCCTAAATGCTGTTGTGGTTTGACAATTTGTTCTTATGTTTTGTACCACACAACAGTTCTCTTCAACAACATTCTGGCATTTTTTATTCATAATTTTACTAGCTTAATGGAAAGTTGGGTAATTAGATTGGTACAATGCCTGTCTGTATGCATCATATAAACAAGGAACAAAAGTAAGCCACTTGATTCTTGAGCCTGTTTCCACATTGAATAAGATTATGGCTGATCTGATTTGAATCTCAACACTGTATGTATACTCCCAATAATTTTCATCCCTTTCAATTATCTATGTATTTTTGCCTTAGAAATATGTAATGTTCTGCATTCGCTACCTTTCAAGCAAGGGAATTCCAAAAACATTCAGACCACTGGGAGAAAGTTTCTTTCCTCCGCTCTATCTTAAATGTCTTTAAACTTTAAAACAATGATCCACTAGTTCGAGATCTTCTCACAAGAAGAAGCATCCTTTCCACATTCACCCCATAAAGTTCCTTCAAGATTTTATATGTTTCAATCAAGTTATCTCTCCATTTTCTAAACTCCAGAGGATACAAGCCTAACCTGTCTAGCTGTTCCTCATTGGCAATCCACTGTTTCCAGAGCATATTCCTTCCAAAGGTGTGGTGACTAGTTCTACACACAGTACTTCAGATGTGGTCACCTGTGCATAACTGAAGCATAACCTCCCTATTCTTGCATTCAATTTTCCTTGCAATAAGACACAACATTTGATTGGTTTTACCAATTACTTGTGGAACCTGCATATAAACATTTTGCAAATCATGCACTAAGGCACCCAGAAATCTGCATTTTGGAGCTCTGCAACCTCTCAACATTTAGCTAATATGCTTTTTTGTTCTTTCTGGCAAAGTAGACAATTACATATTTTCCCATATTATACCTCATTTTCCAGATCTTTTCCCACTCACTTTATTTATATTCCTTTATAGGCTCCTTTTGTCCTCTTCAGAACTGACTTTCCCACCTACCTTTCTGCCATTAGCAAACTAAACACCAAACTTTTGGTCCCTTCATCCAAATCATTTAAATGAAATCCGTCATAACCTAGGGACTTGTAAACTTGTAGTTCCAACAATTTACTCACTAATACTACTTTGATACTTGTAATTTTCTGGAGTTCCTCTCTTCCTTTCAATTCTTGATTTGTACTATTTCTGGGATATTAAATGTGCTCTGTCTAGTAACAGGTAATGCAAAATATGCTTTCATTTCTCTGCTGTCTTCTTATCCTTCATTACTCATTCTCCAGGCCCATTTTCTAAAGGACTAACATTTAATTTGTTAACTCTTTTGTTTTAAAATATTTGAAGAAATTTTCCTACCTGTTTTTATATTTGTAGCTACCTTGCTCTCATGCTTTAATTTCCTGTTGTTAAATTTTCAGTAATTCTTTGCTGTTTTTAAAATATTCTGTCGAATCTTCTGACCTGCCACCTATCTTTTGTACAATTGTATTTCTTACCTTTCAGTTTGACACACTCTTTGACTACTTTAGTTAACCACAGTTAGTAGGTCCATTCCTAGGATTTTTTTTTATTTGTTGGAATGTATTTATTCTGCACTTTCTGGAACATCCCGTTAAAAGTTTGTCACTGCATCAGTGTTGACCTATGCCTTGTTCTAACCTGCCAGTTCATTAGCTTTGCTTTCATGACTTTATAGTGGCCTTCTTTAAGTTCAAAAACAATAGTCTTGGACCCATACTTCTCTCCCATATTATTTATGTAAAATCCATTCATGTTATGGTCACTGCTATCTAGGAGTGCTTTCACTATGAGGTCAGTAATTATCACATCTCATTGGCCAAAACCAGGTCTAGTATCGCCTCATCTCAGATTGATGTCATATTATGCTGATCAAAGAAAGTGTCCAGAAAACATTCAATTAATCCTCTATTTAGATTACTTCTTCCCACCTCATTTTTATGGTGTTTTTGTAGGGTGAAATCCTCATGATAATCACTATGCTTTCATTAAGCTCCCGTTATTTCTTCCTTGATACCCTGTGCTACTATATGGTTTCTGTTAGGGGGCCTGTACGTAACTCCCACAAATAACATCTTGCCTTTATCATTCCTTATTTCAATTCAGACTGCTTCTGTTTTCTGGTTTCCTGAATTTAGGTATTCCCTCTCTATTGTATTGGTTGTAAACAATTAATCATTGTTAACAGAGCCACTCCTCCACTCTCTCCTAGCTACCTGTCCTTTCTGAATGTCATAAACACTTCAATATTCAGTTGTCAATTCAGGTCTACCTGCAGCCACTTCTCAATAATAGACACTAGATCGTACATAATTTGTACAATTTGTACTGCTAATTTATCTGTTTTGTTTCAAATACTACATACGCACAAATACATGTTTTAAATTGACTTATTATTTTTAATCTCTAGTTTTTTTCTTCCTGCATATTGCAATCATACTCTTAATGATTACTATCTTACTAAATGAAATAATACAATGATTATCAATTATAAAACAAATAATCCATCTATTGTGACAATTAGCAAGACAATAATTACCAATTAAAAGCATGAAAAACGGAATTAATTTACTTTAGTATTACATGAGCTTTGTTAATGTGTTTGAGATGTACTCCATCTTTAAGCTATATGCTGAATCTATTATTTCTGCATTCATTAAAATATGTTAATGTTTAGCACCTCTAAGTTGTGCAATTTAAACATTGGATTTTTACTGGTCACAATTATATAGATCTTTGTTCTGAAGGCAACATTTTTCTGTCCAATAACTTACTGGAGATTTCCCTGCCAAAATAAAAGTGAAGCTCATACTGCTCACGATTATTTCAGTATAAAGAGGAAAACAACAATGTCAGGCAATCAGTTCAAATATTCAAAACCTGTTGAAATTGTACTGCTCTATTGGTAGCTTGTCAAATAAAAACTCCATCACTTTCTCTGTTACTGTTTTACCCAATAATAATGCAATACGTATTGTTTGTCAACCTGTCTGAAACTAAAAACGTAACAATTACAAAGAGTCTAATTTATTTAGATTTTAACTGTTGAAATTATAAGATATATCTCGTTTAACATCTGCATCTTTCTCTCTTCTACTTCAGCACATTTTTTCCTTTTACTTGTGTTTCTCTGCCTGAACATAAATTCATCCTTGCTTACTTTCCAGTCCTCCAGTCTGATTTGTTAAGACTTATCACTTGCCCGACTGAATTGGTCCCAGATATCCAGTTTCCTGGCTGACCCATTATTAGACTGCACTTTCAACAATTTTGTTGTGCAAAAAGAATTAAACGTTCAAGTGCAAGTCTATCTATGCTGATAGTATTAGCTGCCTGGTTACTCTAAGCTGACACATTAATAATGCGTTTACACTTTTATGTGCTCGAAGCCGAACAGCAATTTTACAGAAAATAGAAGAATTTTAGTATAGTTAAAAGATAACGTCATACTTTGAATTTAGAATGCAAAATCATTAAGAACTTAAGTCACACATTTAAGGTGTTGCTAATTGTAGTGTTGGCATGGATTATTCTACCAGGAATTGTTCATTCCAGTGTCCAATTTATTCTATTCATTAAGGGTACTAGATAGATCAGCAATATTTGATCTCATTATGCCTGTAGTTTCTATAGAATCATAGAATCCCTGCAGCATGGATTCAGTCCATTAGGCCCATCAAATCCACACTGACCCTCTGAAGAACATCCCACCCAAACCCTATACTTCCCATGGCTAATCCACATAGCTTGAACAACCCTGAGCACTCTGAGCAATTTAACATGGCCAGTCTACCTAATCTGCGCATCTTTGCCTTTTGGGAGGAAACTGGAACATCCAGAGGAGCCCTATGCAGTCACAGGGAAAATGTGCAAACTCAAGAAACAGTCATCTGAGGGTGGAATTGAACCCAAGTCCCCGGCTTTGTGAGGCAGCAATGCTATTCATTGATCCATCGGGCCACTGTAAATTTTGCAATGCTATGATGAGTTTTGGAGAAAAATTGCATGTATGTCTTGAATTGTGGGACATACAGAACTGAGGGCTGTATTTTACAGGCCACTGTGAGCAGTAAAACAAATTGGCAGATCTGCAAGATAGGACACAGTACCATCAGCCATGCACCTACAGCCTGCTCATCCAAGCCATAATTAAATGGGTGACATGACATGTCAGGAGAGTTGTCTGAGGGCTAGTTAGGGAAAACAGTGTATAGGCGTATCATCAACAGCCACTGGTGAGGTGTTGGAAAACCGGAGGTTGGCTAATGTGGTGTAATTATTTAAGAAAGACTAAAGAAATGCCAGGGAACTATAGTTTGTTTAGCCTTACAACAGTGGTGGGTAGGTTGTTGGAGCCATCCTGAGGGACAGGATTTACATGCATTTGAAAAGGCAAGGACTGATAAGGGATAATCAACATGGCTTGTACATGGGAAACCATATCTTGCAAACTTTAGATAAGAGTATCTTGAAGAGGTGACAAAGACGATTGATGAAGGCGGAGTGGTAGACATGTCTCTATAGACTTTAGCAATGCATTTGACAAGATCCTGCTGGTAGACTGGTTAGTAAGGCTAGATCAGATGGCATCCACACGGAGCTAGCCAACTGGAAACAAAATTGGTTTGAAGTTAGGAGACAGAGGGTGGTGGTAGTTGTTCAGATTGAAGGCCAGTGGTGTGCCACAAGGGTCAGCACTGGATCCACTGCCTTTTGTCATTTATATAAATGATTTGGATATGAATATAGGAGGTATGGTTAGTAAGTTTTCAGATGAAACCAAAATACGTGGTGTCGTGAAAAGTTAAGAAAATTCTGAGTGCAACAGGACCTTGATCAGATGGGCCAATGGGCTGAGGAGTGGCAGGTAGAATTTAATTTAGATAACATTTATGCTGGGGTGGGGGAAGCCTGAGAGTTAAGCCCAGCTCCCACATAGTTGATAGTGTTAGCTTGAGCATTACACGAGTGCCCATGAAATCTGCAGGGTAGGATCATCATGATGTCTATGTGTAACACTGATTCAGTATATGACTTGCCATTTCTGATCCTGATGTTCTAGTTAATATCTTATCATTCATGAGCAAATGGACATGGGTTTAGCAGTATTAGGAACCCCTCCTTACTCTCATTCGATCTTTCACTCTCCCTAGCCAGAATGTACTTTAAGTGGTGGAAGAATAAATTTGACAACCCCTCCACCCCCCCACCAAAATGTGGATAAGACATACAACCACTCAGCAGGACATTGATATTCAGTTGTGTGCCATAATCATTATAGTTAACATCTGCATAAAGTTTACATTTTGCCTTCATCATTTTGAACTTGGAGTAATCTCGAATCTTGACCCCCACACTTGATTTTGGAGAGCTCTCTGATCCTTCAAAGCTTTTCAGTCAGGAACTATATATTTCAATATTATTTTAGTGAAGTTTTTAATATTCATTTAATACCCTGTCAGAACAACAGAAAAAGAGTATTATTCCCATTTATTTCCCATTTGGGAATACTCCATTGTACACTCTATTTATCTAATTTCCCCTGGAATCCTCTCTGCAATAAGATATTCACCTATCAGTGAATCCAATTTATATATTTGCTTCTGGAAGTCGGTGGGTTCTAATTAGTTGATTTCAATTTTTAATTAGCTGTTAAATGATGGGAATTCTCATGCATGATATGGACATTTGATAAGTACTTAATTGCACAAATGCAGAGCATCTTTTGAGTGAGAGAAAAATCCAATCTATCCAATTGCTATGTCAAAATCCTAAATATTCAAAGTCCAACTGATGGCTAATGTCTTTAGATTGTCTGCTATCAGAAAATCTGGCCCAATGGACAGTCACACAAGAGACAAACATAATGGGAAAGATTATGCAGCAATGTTACAAGGAGGCACTGGGTTGTTTCCGTTTTCTGAGCAGACAAAGCTGTTGTTCTGTATTTAAGACAGGGTTTGTGGGTTGAGGGTCAGTGCATTATGTTGTTTTTTTTCTGTTGCATTAGATTATAATTGTCATTTTATAATTAATATTTTGATATTCATCAGTAGTCAATGTTGAACTGACCGTTCACATAGCTGTTTGGTAGGTACTCTGGTACTCATCATCACTGAGCAAAGGCTGCCTCTCAAAGATGGAGCCTTGTTTCTTCTTCTTCTTCTGACATGCCTGTGTAACAGCACACTTAAATAGGGTTGTCACTAAGCAGCCAACCACTGCAGCACTCAGCAGCCAAGGCCAAATCCGCTGGGCTTCTTGAAGATAGGGACTCAGAATTTCCTGAATCGAAGGTGGTACTGAAAAATACAAGGGAGATTAAAGAAATGTGTTTTTAAAAAGTCAGTTGAAGACAAACTTTCACAGAACACTGAGAAATAGTATAGCATAGAACAAGGCCATTTGGTCAACTATGCCTGCATCTGCTATTTGAATAAGCATTACAGCTAGTTCCATCTCCCACCTTGTTTTTGCAACTCTGCATCTTCTTTCTTTATCAATAATCAATTTCGTATCGAACCTTCCTCTACTGTGTTTTCAGAAAGTGCATTCTAAACTTTAACTATTTGCTGCATGGGTAATTGTTTCTTTTGCTAATTAATTTAAAACTCTGTCCTCTTGTTCCCAATTGTTCCATGTACTTCAATAACCTCCTCTCAGCCTTCTCGTATCCAAGGAAGACAGTCCCAACTTCTTTAAAACATCTAGATTTCTCATCCCTGGAGCCATTCTAGTTAATCTCTCCTGCACTTTTCTCTAATGCTGTCATATCTCTCCAAAATATAATATTCAGAACTGGACCCAATATTCATATTTTACCAAACCAATGTTTTGCACAAGTTTAACGTGCACTCTGTCACAGTTCATAAAGCTTAGAATAAGCTTTATTAACCATTCTCTCAACCTGTCCTGCCACTTTCAATGACTTACTGATATATTCTCAAGTGCCTCTGCTCCTGCATCCCTGGACACTTTATTTTGTACTCTTGCTAAATGATGTTCTACCAAAATGTATCACTTCAGTGTTCTGCATTGACTTTTATCTACCACTTGCCTGTCCATTCCACCAACCTGTCTATGTCCTACTGAACTTTTATACTAACCTCTTCACAGTTCAATTATTTCTTCAATGTTTCCCTGTCTGTAGACTTTGTACTGAATTACTGTGCAATTAGCATAACATTTAATGTCAAAATGTATTAATTAGCTCATTATCTTTGCCCTTAAGACCGGTTACCTAACCCTAGATTATGGTACATGCATAATTTTCAAAAGCACCTTGTTTTCTCAAATAGTTCACCTTATGTAGCACTGGGAATACATTTGAATGAACTAGCTGAACATGGAGCTTTGTGAATTTAGTGATGCAACATAATCTACTTCACAAAACATTGAAGCAATAGCGTATTAATAAAGCATTTACTACTGATGCTATTAATCACAAATGAAATATATTGGACTGAATCACCCTTTTTATATGGCTAAGATCAATTTTCATTGTATTTTTGGAGGTGTTCCCACCACAAGGCCTAGCATGTTTTCTCACCATAGCTTTACCAAATGTACTATATTAATTAACTGTCCAACTCATAACATGTCCAATTTCCACACCGTGTGTTATTCTTGGAACCACATGCCACATAGTGGATAACCAAAATTCACTGGTATCTGTTGTGCCTGCAACATGTTTAAAAACCTCTCGTGCCAATAGTCTCAAGCTGCCCTGCACAGTTTCTGATATTTGCCCAAAAATGCAGTCAATAGAAAATTGCCACATGGCTTTGTGATTCTGGAGTCCTGCTGGATTGGGTGGCACCAACATGGGAACTCATCTTCCAGGACCAAAAGTGGAGACCACTATGCCAGACCATGCCAACCTGTTGAGGTTGCCACCTTGGGTAAAGCACCCTCAGGTGTGGAGAGAAAAAGGAAGAAATTCAATGTTCTTTCTGCTCCACCAGGGTAAGTCCTACCACCTTCTTCAATACCTTTACCTCAGTCTATTTCTGCTGCACCTGCCATCAAGGCCCATGATCTGCCACTCTCATTAACACCTGTAAGATTTTTCTCATGGACTCTCACCCACCTCAATCCTAGGTAGCACCAATCCTGTATACCCTCTGTCCTGCATATTCACTTCCTTGGGAAACTTCCCCACCTGCAGCAACAGAAAGCACTGCCATCTATTTTCATCTCCTGTAATACTTAGAATGAGAGACAGCTATGATGAGAACCACCCATAGTAGATTAAAAAGTGTCCATATAGCCTGACTCTGACCATCCTGAGCAGAGCCAAAGCTGGTATCAGAGGTTGCTCTTGATTTACTGTGGAGGGACACTACTGAGATTTGTGAACAACTGTGACATGTTTCTTAGGTTTGTGTCTATGCTAGATGGCAAGGCAAGACAGAAGCAATATGAGGTTTTATCTCTTTGGCTGACGGAGCAAATTGCTAAAATGCATGGCAAGGCATGAATATTGAGAGCATTCAGAAATGCTCAGAATTAATTAGCACAATGAGAGCAAGTGGATAAGTCAGAGGTGCAACCTGTTCCATGAGTTGTGCATGTCCGAGTGTAGTTCTTGCTGTATCGTTACAATGATAGTTGCCAGTGAATCCATAATGTGACATTGTGTTAGAGTGTCTTGCAGGTAGATCAGATTTCTTCATGGAGGGTTGTTAAAGGTTGTCATGTCACACGCCAAAGTCCATGGACAGGAAATGTGAATAGCCAACGCTTGTGGAGAGTGCCCTGAGGTAATGGTGCCTGGTTTCCAACATGGAGGTAATTCAAACATCATTCGACCAAATGATGATCTGAGTCTATGAAGTACTCTCACCAGTTTCCACGGTTGAGTTTTCTTGACACGAGATTGTTTGGCAAATTTTGGTAAAATGGGACTCTGAATAGTAATGAGGTGCATTGGGGTGTTAGTGACATGTTTAACAAGCAATAATCCTTGTCAGTAGGTAATTTGCAGTGTCTAGTGAGCATCTCGCTATTCTGTTTGTGAAGTCCATTTTAAAAAAATCTCAATGTTGAATGAGACCCTGCCGCACTTGTTGCCTAATTCTGCCGCACATCTCACCATAGGCCATATCACTCAGGCCTCTATAAGATTCTGCCCACTATTATATTGCATTGTGAAGGTTCCACACAGTAGTAGTATAAGAAAGCAGCTCACCTTCACAAGGGAAATTAGGCATGGGTAATAAATGCTAACCCAGCCACTGATATATGAATGAATAAGAACAATACTTCAGTTTTGCACAAAAATTAGACTGAGAAGAATTAATTGTTTGTAAGGCTTAATGCATTGGCAGACTTTAAAAACAAGTGACTTGTACCAGATTTTTTGTCAATACAGTGTATTTATCCGTCATTCAGCATGATCCCCAGTGGTCATTATCACCTTGCTTTTTGTGGGAATTTCCTATGCACAAATTAGCAGCTGTGTTTCCAACATTACATGTGAGATGATAGTTCAGAATTAGTTCACTTGCCAAGAAATGTTTTGAGACATCTAGTGGTCATGAAATACACTGTCTCTATTAGCAAATGTTTCATTTTCAATTCAAAGAGTTGAAACTTACTTTAGCTCATTTTTAGGTTCATCATCAGTAGCATGTACAGAACACAATGGAGACCTGAAACATTTACTAAATTGGTCAAAAGACCTTTCTTGAATGCCAATATGACAGGCAGCAATCAATGTACTGTGAGCCTGTCTGAGTACCACACCAAAGGAAGGACATATTGGTTTCAGAAGAGGTGCAATATTGAACACCTAAACCCGAAGGGTTATATTCTGAGATGAGGTTACAAAGAGTAGAATTGCGTTCCCTGGAATTTTTAATGGGGGTGTTTAATTATATTTCGCAAGATATTATGGGGAACTGATAAGATAGAGTCATAGGGTCACAGAGATATTCATCACAGAAACAGACTCTTTGGCCCAACTCATCCATGCCAACCGGCTATCCTAAATAAATCTTGTCCATGTGCCAGTATTTGGCCCATATCCCTCTCAACCCCTCTTATTCATATACCCATCCAGATGTGTTTTAAATCTTGTAATTGTACCAGCCTCCACCATTTGTTTTCTAGGAACTCATTCAAAGAAGAATCCACTTTACTCACTATTGTAGATTTACAAAAAGAAACAGTAAAGTTACATTTTGAAACTAGCCACTCTGCTGTTGTGAGCTCCCTCACACAGGTTTCTCCAAAGAAGCTGTGAATTTTGCTGTTCATTTATTTTTCCAAGAACAAGCTTGCATGTCCAGAGATACCTGAAACCAAACAGCAAAGGCAGCAGCTGTGCAGGTTATTGCTGGGTCAGTTAGCCCTGTAGGTTTCTTTCTCAGTTTGAATCACTTCCACATGGTTACTGCCTTTGGCTCCCTTTCCTCTTTTTAAAGTGCCATTGTTTTGATTTTTTTTACCCAAAAGTTCCAAAATAATGCAACAGCTTATAATACAGAAATTACTGTTCCTAGAATTTGAGGAAATCTGCTCTGACACTGAAAATACCTCAAAGCAGGAGCAGCTCTTACAGCCACAATTTTTTTTCCCTGTCCTTCATCTTGGATTACCCAGAATGAACAGAAATAAAATATTTCTGCTAAGATGAGAGGACACTGTCTAAAAGAGTAGAACCTTTGAACAGTGGAATAGGACTCTTTTACACAGAAACATAGTAACTGTTTCGATCTCACTTCCAGAAGCAACAATTTATGTTAGGTCAGTTGTTAATTTTAAATCTGAGATTGATATACCTTTGGGTACCAAAAATCTTAATGGATATGGTATGAAGGCAGATGGGTGGAATTGATTACAGTTAATCATGTTATGATTAAATGGTAGAACAAGCTCAAGGGATTATAGGGTCTTCAACTGCTTTTCTGAGTTTCTAAATAAAACCCTGCTACCTCTCTGTAGTAACAGTTGCATGTCTTTTATTTCTGAACTGTGTTCTTTCTAAAGTTCTCCCCAATGAAAGGAGCAAGTGAAGTACATACTATATAGCTATGCATATGAATAACATTATCCTGTTGGATAAAAGTGATGATGACAACTACAGTTGTTGCAATGAGTGCCCAGGCCAATATAATGAGTCGAAAGATATTTTATAAAGACCACTTTCTATAAAAGTTTCAAACTGATGCGCAGCTATGTTTTTCAAGCAGTTTTTATCTGCACATCAGTTTGATTTAGTAGTAGCACAGATTCTAAATTAAGAAATACCATTGTGAGGTTTCATAACAGGATCTGCACCACTGAATATGGCATATTTATAGAGAAGTTGATTTAGGTTTTGTGTTTTAAAACTTTTAGGGAATAAAGGGCCAAAATTGCAGATGATCATTGTGGGAGGAATCTCTTCCACTGCACAGCCCAGATCACACCTTCAGAGAAGAGGGGCAGGGGTTTTAGTCTGTACAATCTGTATATTATGCAATTTGAGCTCTCTTAAAATTGTTTACTAGAGGCAAATTTGTTGCCATCATTCTTTTTCGTGTCAAGATAACATGGCTGGTCTGATCAGGGTTTGTTAGACCAATGCTAGAGAATGAAACCGGTCAAGGGGTTAAAATTTTAGTGGATGAGCATTTTAAGGATAGTGACTATGACTGGTCAGTGTGGCTTGCTGGTCACTATGTAGCTCAATTTCATTATAAAATTCAATAGCATAGTAAGGCTGTTGACCGTCACTGTGGCCAGGTAAAAACAATGACTGCAGATGCTGGAAACCAGATTCTGGATTAGTGGTGCTGGAAGAGCACAGCAGTTCAGGGAGCATTCAAAGAAGCAGCGAAATCAACATTTTGGGCAAAAGCCCTTCATCAGGAATAAAGGCAGAGAGCCTGAAGCGTGGAGAGATAAACTAGAGGAGGGTGGGGGTGGGGAGAAAGTAGCATAGAGTATAATAGGTGAGTGGGGGAGGGGATGAAGGTGATAGGTCAGGGAAGAGAGGGTGGAGTGGATAGGTGGAAAAGGAAATAGGCAGGTAGGACAAGTCCAGACAAGTCATGGGGACAGTGCTGAGCTGGAAGTTTGGAACTAGGGTGAGGTGGGGGAAGGGGAAATGAGGAAAATGTTGAAGTACACATTGATGCCCTGGGGTTGAAGTGTTCAGAGGCGGAAGATGAGGTGTTCTTCCTCCAGGCATCTGGTACGCGGTGAAGGAGGCCCAGGACCTCCATGTCCTCGGCAGAGTGGGAGGGGTAGTTGAAATGTTGGGCTACAGGGCGGTGTGGTTGATTGGTGCAGGTGTCCCGGAGATGTTCCCTAAAGCGCTCTGCTAGGAGGTGCCCAGTCTCCCCAATGTAGAGGAGACCGCATCGAGAGCAACGGATACAATAAATGATATTAGTGGATGTGCAGGTAAAACTTTGATGGATGTGGAAGGCTCCTTTAGGGCCTTGGATAGAGGTGAGGGAGGAGGTGTGGGTGCAGGTTTTACAGTTCCTGCGGTGGCAGGGGAAAGTGCCAGGACGGGAGGGTGGGTTGTAGGGGGGGGGGTGCGTGGACCTGACCAGGTAGTCACGGAGAGAACGGTCTTTGCGGAAGGCGGAAAGGGGTGGGGAGGGAAATATATCCCTGGTGGTGGGGTCTTTTTGGAGGTGGCGGAAATGTCCGTGGATGATTTGGTTTATGCGAAGGTTGGTAGGGTGGAAGGTGAGCACCAGGGGCGTTCTGTCCTTGTTACGGTTGGAGGGGTGGGGCCTGAGGGCGGAGGTGCGGGATGTGGACGAGATGCGTTGGAGGGCATCTTTAACCACGTGGGAAGGGAAATTGTGGTCTCTAAAGAAGGAGGCCATCTGGTGTGTTCTGTGGTGGAACTGGTCCTCCTGGGAGCAGATGCTGCGGAGGCGGAGGAATTGGGAATATGGAATGGCATTCTTGCAAGAGGTAGGGTGGGAAGAGGTGTAATCCAGGTAGCTGTGGGAATCGGTGGGTTTGTAAAAAATGTCAGTGTCAAGTCAGTCGTCGTTAATGGAGATGGAGAGGTCCAGGAAGGGGAGGGAGGTGTCAGACGGTCCAGGTAAATTTAAAGGTCAGGGTAGAATGTGTTGGTAAAGTTGATGAATTGCTCAACCTCCTCGCGGGAGCACGAGGTGGCACCAATGCAGTCATCAATGTTGTGGAGGAAGAGGTGGGGAGTGGTGCAGGTGTAATTACAGAAGATCAACTGTTCTACATAGCTAACAAAGAGACCGGCATAGCTGGGGCCCATACGTGTGCCCATGGCTACCCCTTTTGTCTGGAGGAGGTGGGAGGATTCTAAGGAGAAATTGTTAAGGGTGAGGACCAGTTCGGCCAAACGAATGAGTGTGTTTGTGGAAGGGTACTGTTGGGGAGGTCTGGAGAGGAAAAAACAGAGGGCTTGGAGACCCTGGTCATGGCAGATGGAGGTGTAGAGGGATTGGATATCCATGGTGAAGATGAGGCATTGGGGGCCAGGGAAACGCAAGTCTTGGAGGAGGTGGAGGGCATGGGTGGTGTCTCGAACATATGTGGGGAGTTCCTGGACTAGGGGGGATAGGACAGTGTCGAGGTAGGTAGAGATGAGTTCAGTGGGGCAGGAACATGCTGAGACAATGGGTCGGCCAGGGTGGTCAGGCTTGTGGATCTTGAGAAGGAGGTAGAACCAGGCAGTGCGGGGTTCCCGGACTATGAGGTTGGAAGCTATGGGTGGGAGAGCCTATCTGTCATTCTCTCTCTTGTGCACATAAACTGTCATAAGGAAGAGTCAGAATCTCTGTCTTCTAGCTAATCTTTAATCACCCATTTTTTGATACTAGTAGCTTTTGGTCAATCTTGATAAACACTTTCAGGCTAAAGATGTAGTCTGAAAATCATATGTAAGCTTATGGAACCAAGGGAGTCATCTTCTCTGTGATTACATGTCTGACAACGTCCATGATGCAGAATACAGAGTTACAACCTGTCTGGTTGTTCTAGAAAGACAACTGCTCCTAAGCCTGTCACTGAAGTATCAGCAATTATGATGACTGGAAAAGACCAATTGTAGAAAGCTAAGACATTTCCGTTAATTGTATTAATTTTCAAAAGCATACTCTTATTGAGACTTCCAATAGTTTTCTTGCATTTTGGCTCAAGGATTGTTGTAGTTGCCAAATGGGGCAAAGCATTTTGCTATTTGGTTTACAATCCTAAAAATTTTTGTAAGTCATAAACTGATTTCAGAATAGGAAACTCATTAACAATCTTTGGTCTGCCATTATTCCATCACTAATGATGAAGCATCTTAAGAAGTGAAAATTCATATTTACTTACACTTAAGCCTGTAGGTGCTTTAAAACCGAGTGTACCCTCCGATCATGTGTCTGGGCTATTTTACCATATATTAATATGCCATCCATGTGGTATATTACAAATTGCAGATCTTGAAGAACATTTAATACAGAATAGTGGAGACTCTGTGCCTAAGGAAATCCCAAATGGCAATCTCAAATCATTGAAGCAAAACTTATCAAATGGAGTTATAAATACAGTAAGTATGCTCACCCAACGGCACTAGCCGAACCCACTGTTTCCATTGAGTATTGTGAAAGTTACCCTTTTAGATAACTTCGTTAAACATTCATCAACTGTAGACAAGTGGTAGATTACTTGCAGTACCTGTCTTGTTGAGCTATGTGAGGTTAACATAAATTCAGACAAACCCATTAGGTTTGAGTATGTTAACTAAATACAACTTGGTTGGTTTTGTTATTAGGGAAATAATGTCTATTCTGGTCATTTCTTCATGTTGTTTCTCAACTTGTTTTATAAAATAACGTGCTATCTGCTTGAGGTAAAGAGATACTGGCATCAGGTGGCATAATAGAAATCCTTGTGAGAGTGAGCTGGACAATTGGTAATCAGAAGATAGATTTGCTGCCATCATCCTCCTTTTAGGTTGGAATTTATAGGTCCACTCTGGCAAGTGTGTTAGATAAAAAAATCACTAGGTCATCTAATAAAAAGAGTGTCCTGAGTGATTTACTGCATGTTGCAATCAGGTACAAATTACTTTAGTATGATAGACATTATTACTAAGCCAGTAAGGAGATTGAGATGGTGAGTTTATGATCCAGAGTTGTCCTTCCACTCAAGTTCATATGACATCACCATGTTGAGTGGAGCTTAATTCAATTCTCAACATTAACCCTTTCAGAAGAAAACACCTTATACAACAGAACCTTCTTGGAGTAGGTGGAGATGGAATGATTTAGCATCTTTCTTTCGTGAGTTTTAGTATTCAGCGTTGTACTTGCCCAATCCAATTTAAGATTTAACTCTTTAGTTAAGGGCGCTCTTTAGTTTTTGCTATTTATTCTCTCTGCCCTTTCAATGAAAATTTTGGGCAAACATTCCTGCTCAAGAGAGTGAAATGTCTCGTGTTGGAGAGTTGCTTGTTGCACACCTGCAATCATAAATGGTATACTTCCTGAACCATGTAGTTGCATTATGATGGCTGTTGACAGTGATTCCTCAACCATGGAACCAAATAATATTGTGAGGTTTATTCCAGAGACGTAATTACTGCAATGCATATTGACATAGATATCTTCTTCTCTAGTTTAGAATGGTGCTAGAAAAGCACAGCAGGTCAGGCAGCATCCGAAAAGCAGAAAAATCAACGTTTTGGGCAAAAGCCCTTCATCAGGAAATGTCGATTTTCCTGCTCCTTGGATGCTGCCTGCGTGCTGTGCTTTTCCAGCACCACTCTAATCTAGACTCTGGTTTCTAGCATCTGCAGTCCTCATATTTGCCTATAGATATCATCTTGCCAAAAGTCTAAGTCTGGATCATGTTTTTTCCTATGGAATGATTTTGGGGTTTTCTATTGTAACCTGCTGTACCTCAAGTTCCTTTGAGACACTAGATATATGATTTCTAGTTGCTCTGTATCTTACTTTGGTACACATTCTGAAAATGACATTGTATTCTATAAGACATTATTTTTAATAGTTGGGCACCGCTTTCCCCTCCAACAACTTACCCATTATTGACGTAAGGCTCACCAGTCTATAGTCCCCTGGCTTTTCCTTAGAGCTGTTCTTGAACAATGGCACCATATTAGCTAACCTCCAGTCTTCCAACACTTCATCCATGACTATTGATAGTATAAATATCTCAGCAAAAGACCAGCAATCTTGTCTTTAGCTTCCCAAAAAGTTCTGCGAAATACCTGATCATGTCCTGAGGATGTATCTACCTTTTATGTTTTAAGACTTCCAGCACCACCTCTTCTGTAATATGGATACTTTTCAAGATATTATTATTTATTTCCCCAAATTGTCCAGCTTCCATGTCCTTCTTTACAGTAAATACTGATGCAAAATCCTCATTTAGTATCTCAATCAACCCCTGTGATTCCGCACATAAGACAGTCTTGTTGATCTTTAAGGGATCTTTTTTTCCTAGTTACTCTTTTGTCCTTAACGTGTTTATAGAATCTCTTTAGATTCTCCTTAACTCTATTTTCCAAAGCTATCTCCTATTCCCTTTTTGGCCCTCCTGATATCCCTCAAATATATTCCTACCATCCTTATACTGTTCTGGTTTCTGGAAGTAAAATTGAGGATTCCCTTCATTTAAATATCAGGGAGATCCTGGGCCTTTTTAATGACTTGCCTGGATGAACCCAGTAATCCTGGCTTTAATAAATGATTCTGTTTATTTAATGACAAATGACTGAATTATTGTTGCAGCCTGTGACTTTGATTACAACCAAGACTTGTTTATTACATTTTCACTAAGTGATTCCTCTGTTCACAGCATTAAAACATAATGACTTTACTAGATGATTTCTGTTGTCTGCAATTTGAATGGAGGCTTTCTGTCTTTACTGCAGCTTTAGGCAGTGGACTTTATCTTTTCTACAGCCTTAATCATTTCCTAAGTTGCTTCTGTGGCTAGACCTGGTTTGCTGAGGCTCATAAAATGCTTCAAAGGAAGTTGCAGATGAGATAGTGGATCCATTGGTTATAATATTCCAAAATTCCATGAGAAAGATGACAGTGGATTGGAAAAATGCTCATTAAGGATGTTATATGAAAAAGAAAGGGAAACAGGAAGTAGGAAACTACAAACCAGTTAGTTAAACATGTCCTTGGAAATCGTTAGAAAGGAAGTTATAACTGGACATTTGGAAAGCCAATATACAATAAGTAAAAGTCAGGAATATTTATATAGGCTAAATCATGTTTGACTAATTTGCTGGAATTCTTTGGAGATTTAACAAGTAATAAGAATAATAGTGATCTTTTAGATGTAGTATATTTTGATTTTCAGAAGGCATTTGATAAAGTTCCGCACAAAGGGTTATTACACAAGGTAATATCACATGAGGTTAGGCATAATTTATTAGCTTGGATAGATAATGGTTTTCTGTTAGTTAACCAGAGAGTTAGTCTTTTTCTGGTTGGCAAGATGTAACTAGTGGTGTGCCCAGGGTTAGGTCTTGAGGCGCCAACAATTTATAATCTCTATTAATGACTTGGACTTGGCAATAGGAAGTACTATAGCCAAATTTGCAGATGACATGAAAATAGGTGGGAAAGTAAGTTACAATGAACAAATAAGAAATTTATAAGTGGATATGGATAGATTAGGTGAATGGGCCAAAATTTAACAAATGGAGTTTAATGTGAATAAGTATGAGGTTATCCATTTTGGTCAGAGGAATAGAAAGGTAACTTATTATCTAAACAGAGGGAAACTTCAGGGTGCTTCGGTGCAGAGAGATCTGGGTACCCTCGTGCATGAATTGCAGACAATTAGTATGCAGAAGCATAAGGAAGGCAAATTTAATTTTTGCATTTATTGCTAAAGGAAGAGAGTATAAAAGTGTTGCTGCAACTGCACAAGACATTAATGAGATTGCACCTGGAGTACTGGGTACATTTTTGGACCCCTTGTGACGAGGGCTGTAATTGTATTGAAGATAATTCAAATAAGGTTTACTAAATGGATTCCAGAGATGGGCTTGTTTTATGAAGAGAGATTTAGGCCTATACACTCTGGAATTTAGAAGCAGGAGAGGAGATCTAATTGAGGTATATAAGATGCTAAAGGGGATTGACAAAGTAGACATTGGGAGAATATTCACTCATGTGAGGCAATCTAGAACACAAGGTCATAGTTTAAGGATAGGGGAGATGAAACATTACATCTCTCAAAGTGTCATGAATCTGTGAATTCCCTACCCCAGAGGGAGGAGGATGCTGGGACATTGTCGATCTCCTTTTTGAGTTTACTCAGGTTTTAAAAATGGTAATAAGATATCGAGTTATGGAGATCAAACATGAATGTGGGGTTCAGGCTGAGATGAGATCATACATGATTGTATCAAATGGCAGAGCAGGCTCAAGAGGCTGAATTGTTTACTTCTCTTAGCTCTTATGTGGTTATGTTCACAGCATTCTTGTGTCTGCAACCTTGTTTTAAATTGCTTTTGTGGCTTTTAGAGTGATATAGCATGGAAACAGCTTTCAGCCCAATTGTCCATGCTGACCATGTTCCCAAAGTGAACTAGTCCCACTTACCTGCTTTTGACCCACATCCCTCCAAACCTTTCCTATTCATGTACTTATCCAAATGTCTTTTAAATGTTGTAACTGTACCTGCATCCACCACTTGCTCTGGCAGTTCACGCCACACACAAACCACTGTGTGAAAAAAAAATGTTGCCCCTCAAGTCATTTTAAAAACTTTATCCTCTTGCCTTAAACGTATGCGTCCTCGCTTCGAAATCCCCTACCCTAGGGAAAAGGCCTTTGCTATTCACCTTATCTATGCCCCTCATGATTTTATAACCTTCTATAGGGTTACCCCTTAACTTCCTATTCTTAGGTACAGACCATATAAAGGTGGAGCCAGGACATTGGAGATGCTCAAGGGGCCAGAACATGAGGAGCACAAAGAATGATGCAGTGACTGAAAACATTTATTCAGGTCCCTAAAATCAGCTAGAGAGCTAACCCTAATCAACAAGTGAACAGTAAATTGGCCAGTCAATCAGGAATTAAATAGTGAGGTCATCCAGATGGTGGTATATTGAATACACAGGAGGAATGAAAATAGTTATTACCAATAACATATTAAAAAAGAGGGTGATCAAAGTTACATTCATCTTAACATAAATACTTGCGAAACAATGAGATGACTGGACATAAAAATTTCAAGGAGTTGGGCAGGTCAGAACAGAGCCAGATCAAAACATTTCTCAGATTGTACAGCCATTGCTTAACTATGATTATCACATTTTCAACATCCGATTTCTTCCCAAACCCTTGCCTGGTAACAATTAAAAATGGAAGGCATATGCAGTCAACTCCACATATGCTGTGGAAGTGATTATGCATAGTGCCAATAAATACTGCAAAGACAGCTGCTACCACGTAATCTACAAATACCCAGTTTCCCAAAGACATTGGCTTTTAGTATAGCTTTAAACCAGTTAAGCATGAATAGCAAGTGTTAATCAGCAACTTCCAGTAATTCGCTCTGCTATTGTTGATTGCATTTAGTGTAGCCAAGCCTTGCAGTGCTCACTCAGTCTGAACTACAAGTACTTTTCTTACTTTTCACTTGCTCCAATTGTAAATCTGTGAAACAACAAAAACAGAAGTTGCCGGAAAAGCTGAGCAGGTCTGGCAGCATCTATGAAGAGAAATCAAAATTAACATTTTGGACCTGGTGACCCTTCCTCAGGACTGATCTGCACTGATTTCCCTCTTCAGTTACATTCCTGAATGTTCAGCTCTTCCAGCTGCTGACAGTTTGTACACAAACAACTTTGAGAGCGGTGTCTGATGAAATCTTCAGATCTCAGCCTCTGTCTGCATGTTGGAGCTAGCTAAAAGAATTGTGAAACCCTTAGTGCCAGTTCTAAGAACAATCTATATTGTTGCTTCGTATGTGTTGAATGAGCTCTCTGTACTATTGGTCACTATCAGGTAAATCTGCTGTCACCATCCTAATTTCTGCAGGGATCTACAAGGCTTGTTTTGTGTAGTGTGGTAGAGGAGAACTATTTAGTTGTCTAATGAGATTCAGGCTAATGTCTTCAGCAAGATGCAGTTTATTGCATGAAAGCAATCAGGTACATGTTACATTGATATGATAGACATTGTCAGAGACTATAAGGAAGAGCCAGATGGTTGATCAAAGTTTGGGAGAAGATTTGTAGCTCGGGTCCTCGTTGTTGTTGTGGTTCTGTTCGCCGAGCTGGAAATTTGTGTTGCAGACATTTCGTCCCCTGTCTAGGTGACATCCTCAGTGCTTGGGAGCCTCCTGTGAAGCGCTTCTGTGATGTTTCCTCCGGCATTTATCGTGATTTGTATCTGCCGCTTCTGGTTGTCAGTTCCAGCTGTCCGCTACAGTGGCCGGTATATTGGGTCCAGGTCGATGTGCTTATTGATTGAATCTGTGGATGAGTGCCATGCCTCTAGGAAATCCCTGGCTGTTCTCTGTTTGGCTTGTCCTATAATAGTAGTGTTGTCCCAGTCGAACTCATGTTGCTTGTCATCTGAGTGTGTGGCTACTAAGGATAGCTGGTCATGTCGTTTCATGGCTAGTTGGTGTTCATGGAAGGGGATCGTTAGCGGTCTTCCTGTTTGTCCTATGTAGTGTTTTGTGCAGGGACAGAAATCATAGGCCCCATGTGTTGCTCCTGGCCTGGGTTCCTGGCCCCTTATCTGAAAAAGGTGGTCCTGCCCCCATTCCAAATACAACAAAAACCCTGATTAGTGGACCCAGTTAAACCCCACCTTCCTAGTCCTAGGAATTTTCTTAAGGCACTCCTTCAGTCCCTTAAACTTTGTACAACATGGGGTGCCTCATAATTAGCCTAGAGTGGTCGTCTTCATTGATCAACCACATACTTCCAAGTGGTTACTGTATGGGGGAGTTCTTGGACTAAATGGAATGTTACAGCCAACCTCTGATCATTGGTGTCAATTAACTAAGCAAACACCCCTCTTCAACCCTTTTGTGAGTAACAATGTTGAGACCCAAATCCTGCCCTTTTAATTTCAGGTTGGACATTAAACTGAGGCTCCATCTGTTTCCCCAGATAGTCATCAAACATCCTATTTTAATGAATGTACAAGAAATTCTCTGGATGCTTTGGCTTACATTTATTCATCAAAGCAGTTAAATAAAAAAAATTAGTCTGTCATCCATTTCATTGCTGTTTGTGGGATTTTGACATATGCAATAGTGGCAACTGTGTTTGCTTAAAACACAGACTATATTTCAATAAATAATTAATTGGGTATAACATTTGTGTAAAGATGCAATAACTTTCTTTTCATGATAGTACTAAATTATACAATTAAATCTATAGTTTAAACATACATATTTTAACTTTTAGAAAATAATTTGTATAATGCTGAAAACTAGTTAATGAAATGCATCCTACCTGATTCAATCAGATAATCATAATCATATCCAAGTTCTCTTGTTGAAATAAAGAAATCAATATGTCTGTATATTGGAATGAAAGGAACCATGTAATAGTCACTGCTGTGGCCTATTGGTGTATTTGTGGCTGGAAAGGCGGTCCAAAGAGGCACGTGTCTCCGTAACCATTGTTCATAAATGCTGCAATTGGAAAAATAAAACATGAGCAATACTAGGAGTTACTTATAATAATAAAGGCTTATTTGGATCAGAATCAGATTCAATTTTCAATACCCTTTAAACATCATCCTTGTTGGATTTGTTGTATTGTTGCCTTCAAGAAGAAAATGGTGGATTCAAGCTTGCTGACACTTCAGTGTTGCACTGTTGGAAGTGTCATCATTTGGATGAAATGTTAAATGATAGCCTGTCTGGTTTCTTGGGGAATATAATGAGAAGATTCTATGGCAATATTTTTAAAACAGGAATGTTTTCAAGTGTTGTAACAACCAGCAATTATATAGATTATCTGCTTATTTATTGCATGAGAGTTTGTGGATTTAACTGTGTGCCATTTGGCTGCAACTTTCCTCTATGTAATAACAGTGACTCAAAATAAAATGTGTTTCATTCCTGTGAATTAAACTGTAACATTTGAGGATATTAAAAAACAATGTAAATATAAGCTATTTATTATGCTTTATAAGGTATAATTGACTGATTCTGAAACAAAGTATACAATGAAACCTTGTCTTTAAAAAATTTTCATGGATGTCGATGTCACTGGCTAGGCCACCATGTTTTGTTGTTGACACTTATCTGCCCATCCCGACTTGTCCAGAGGGCAGAGAAGATTCAACAATCTTGCTATGGGTCTGGAGTTGCATGTAAGCTAGAACAGTGAAATGAGTTTTATGAAAATTTGCAGTGGTTGCTTTTAGACTAGCTCTTAATGCAGCTTTAAGATTTGTAATGCAATTTAATATTTTGTGAAGATTGATATAGTTCAGACTCTGTTTAGTCAAAAAAAATTAACTTTGCACCCGAGTATCAAAAATATCATGCCATTAACTCTTTTTGTTAAAACTATATTTGAAAAACTCTCATACAAATACAATCCTCTATCTAGAGAGAAGTTTGTCACACTATAGAGCACCTGAAATTTTAGGGTTTTACGTTTGCCTGTGCTATTAAGGGAAGACAGTGGTGTAATGGTGATGTCACTGGAATAATAATCCAGAACACCTAGTTCATGTTCTGGAGGCGTGAGTTTGGATCCCACTATGGCAGGTGGGAATAGAAAGCTACTCAATAGTGACTATGTAAAACCCATCTGATTCACCTTTTGTCCTTTTGGGATGAAATCTTCCATCTTTACCTGGTTTGGTCTACACATGACTCTAAACACATGTGGTTTTATCTTAGCTGGGTAATTAGGGATGGGCAAAAAATACTGGCCCACCCAGCGATACCCACACCCTGAGCAACTAAAATAATTGTTCTACAGTAAATCTGACATTTTTTTTAGATCATAATTTAATGATGATAAATTAATCATTGAATATGAATAGGTATAAATCTAAAATGTGTTTCTCCTGTTATAAAGCTAACAGTAGGAAATAAAGAAAGATATTAAAAATGTTACTCAAGGTAATCGTTAAAGCTGTGATATGTTTATAATTTAGCAGGATAGCTAATAGGAAAATTTAAGACCAAGAACACTAGTTCATTGCAGATCCAGCTGATTCCATTCATCGATTTCTTTAATTTGCCTGTTATAGTTATTTTGATCAACCTGATTAGACATGAAATGACAGCTCTGGATCAGGTGGGACTTGAACCATGATGATCCCTGGTATAGAGCGATTGTCTTCTGAGAAAAGGCTCAATATGTTGGGACTCCATTCAGTGGAGTTTAGAAGAATGAGAGATGATCTCATTGAAACACACAGGATTCTTCAGGAGCTTGACTGCGTTTGATGGAAGAATGTTTCTCTTCTTGGGATAAAGGGGTACCAATTTAAGCCTAGGACGTGGAGGAAATTCTGCTCTTAAACATTGGAGAGTTTTCCCACAGAGAGCTATGAGGGCAGAGTCCTTGTGTATACTTAAGGCGGAGATGGATAGATTCTTAACCATTAGGGGAAACAAGGGTTATGGGGAAAACACAGGAAAGTACACATGAAGAATGCTGATCAGCCATGATCTGAGCTATTAGTGGAGTTGGCTGGAGGGGTTGAACAGCCAACCACTATACCTATTTCTTATGGTCTCCTGGTCCAGACTAACACTGTGCCACAAGATCTTAACAATATGGAGTTTGGAATTTATTACACACAGATTCATTGAAATCTGACTCATTTGTTCATCTTCCACTTACAAATGATTTCATGTCCAAATAAAAATGTCAATGCCATCTTTTTTTTAAAAAAAGGATACTATTACACTCCATTTTGTTCAGACATTTTGTTTATCTAATCCAAAACATGCATGCTAAACTTTGAAAAACAGGTCCACTATTTAGATATAGCACAAATGAAACAAAGTTGACAAATTAAAAAAAAGAAAATTATTTCTCACTGAATAGCACTGATGCAATATGACTAAGTTGCATTACTGTGCTGTATTCCACTGTTTTCCAAATAAACAATTTTAAGCATTTGTTATTTGTTTCCTTAATGTAGCTGATTTTACCTTCGCCAAATTAGTGTTAAAGGGGCAGTAAAAGCCTCAAAATGAGTTTATGCTGTGGCTGATGCTATTTTCTTAAGGGTCATTCCCTTAAGTGACTATAGCAACTAATTTAGATGGTGGGAATTGATTATGCAAATTGGCTCCCGTAGGACTCTATTTTAAGACCTGTAGATGGAGTGTTCACCGTGCCTTGGCACTGAGCAGCTTGATGAGTGGTCCTTCATGAGTGATTCTTTGCTCATGAATGCTCCAAAAAAAGTTGAGAAAAGTTTTCAATTAGTTTTGAAGATCTACTTCCCCAACATCCAAAACTACAGTAGGTCTCTGCCAGACCAGGCTCTAAGTCCTTGACAGTTACCTCTAGCTTCCTTTTCAGGACCTTGCTTTGAGTCAAGCCCTGAGTCATCGATATTAAATTGTGTTGGATAAGGGAAGATGCAGTGGTAAACTGTCAGGCATTGAAAGGAGATGCTGTCAGGAACAAGTGTGTTGCCATTGGGTCTTCCTGGTCAGCCACCTGGAAATGAAGTTCTACATCAAAGTTTATTTTTAAAGGTAGCTAACCAACATCTACAGAACAAATAATTGTGAACTAATGTTTTGCTGTCTGATTCTCTGTTTGGAAGTGACAAGAAAGAGTTAGCTCAGTTATTCAGCAGCTCTTGCGGAATTTAACAAATGCCAAATTGATTTGAATTTGGTGATGCAAAAAGTTCAGAGAGCCAAAATTGGCCATTGTTAATTCCCAGTCAAAAAGTGTAGCATTGGAAAAGCACAGCAGGCCAGGCTGCATCAGATGAGCAGGAGAGTCGATGTTTTGGGCGTAAGCCTATCAGGAATGTTGGGGGAGGGGGAGGAGGGGGGGGGGAGTGGGAAGGCAATCGGTGGTTGCAGGTGGGGGGTAATTGTGATAGCTCGAATTGGGAGGGTGGAGTAAGGAAGGAGGATGGATAGGTAGGACAGCGCAAGAGTGCGATACCAAGTGATGGGTTGGATTTGGAATGAGGTAGAAGGCGGGGAAACTTGGAAACTACTGAAGTCGATGTTGATGCTGTGTGGTTGAAAGCTCCCATTGTGGAAGATGAGGCATTCTTCGTCGGGTGGCTTGGATTTGGTAATGGAAAAGACCCAGAACTTGCATGCCCTTGGTGGAGTGGGAATGAGAGTTGAAGTGGTTGGCTACAGTGCAATAGGGTTGTCTGGTGCATGTGTCCCAGAGATATTTCCTGAAATGCTCCGTGGGTTGGCATCCTGTCTCCCTAATGTAGGGTAGGCCACATCGAAAGCTATGGATACAATGGATGAGGTGAGGAAAATCTTTGCCAGATGTGAAAAGTCCTTTGGGACCTTGGACGGAGGTGAGGGAGGGGAGGTGTGGGTGCAGATGGCATTGACATTTTTATTTGCAGTCCTCACATTCTCCCAATGTTAATTCCCAGGCATGTATCATGAATAATGCTCCCAGATGGTTTATTAATATGGAATAAAGACAAGCATTTGTCTGGTGCTCTTGCTAAATATTCTTGTCAGGTTATCTGTCTCAGTCTTCCTATTGTCTGTGATGAAACAAACATTTGGTGTTCTATTAACATCAAAGAAACTGTAATCTATAACCATTAAAATAATGTGTGGGTTGAGCAAGACTGGAATCAAATAACCTGGGAGACCTTATAAACACATTCACAAATCTTTTACTTTTATTCTTTTATGGTTTTTTGTTTAGTCCCTTAAAATCTTTTAAATCTCTAACTTTGTCTAGTTCAATTTATTGAGTCTGTTTCTCTTTTCACAGGTACTACATTACTTGCTGAGTGTTTTCAGCATTTTGTTTTTATTTATTGTTCCCTACCTTGATAGGAAAGTGGTTACTGGTTTTGTTTTCTAGCAATAGTAATTGAAAAAAGAAGTCAGATTTCACAAGGTCATGTATAATCTGCCAAATGAAAGTATCATAAAAGTCTTTTTTTTAGACTTTTTTTTAAACTGAGTCATGTAAAATATAAAAACCTAGGTGTCAGTGTTACTAATTGCATTAACATTTATTAGCATGTGATGCAATGAAATAATGCACCTAAAAGATCTGTTATAAGCTGCCAAATGAAGCAAAAGGTAGCTGCTAAGATATTGCTGGTCTATATCCATGATCTGTTTTGGGGGACATCTCAGCAGCAAGTATGAATTTTAATAGTGCGCTATGAAACTGTGTGGAATATCTTTTGGCATCAGGTGCTCTCCAACGTGCTTAACTTGGTACTCAAACATTGCACCAACTGACGTGGTCCTTGATTTCATTGCTCATGTTCAGCTAGTAGAGCACATCTCCTGCCTTCCTCATACTCTACTCAATTCCTTGATCCTTGCACGGATGCACTTTAACATCTCTCCTCTAACTCCTCAGGGATAATTACACTATTTTCACTTTACAATCTGCCATCTTTGGCTGTCTGTTCATCTCTGTATGCCCAATATGCGTTTGTAATCACTGGTGTTTTATTGATGCTTTTCGGGCATCCTTTTAATAACACGACAGTTTCACATTATTTGGGTAATTTACATCATGTCAGTCAAGCTTCTTGACTGGATTAGTGGTGCTGGAAGAGCACAGCAGTTCAGACAGCATCCAACGAGCAGCAAAATCGACGTTTCGGGCAAAAGCCCTTCATCAGGAATAAAGGCAGTGAGCCTGAAGCATGGAGAGATAAGCTAGAGGAGGGTGGGGGTGGGGAGAGAGTAGCATAGAGTACAATGGGTGAGTGGGGGAGGGGATGAAGGTGATAGGTCAAGGAGGAGAGGGTGGAGTGGATAGGTGGAAAAGAAGATAGGCAGGTCAGACAAGTCAAGGAGACAGTAACTGAGCTGGAAGTTTGAAACTAGGATGAGGTGGGGGAAGGGGAAATGAGGAAGCTGTTGAAGTCCACATTGATGCCCTGGGGTTGAAGTGTTCCGAGGCGGAAGATGAGGCGTTCTTCCTCCAGGCGTCTGGTGGTGAGGGAGCGGCGGTGAAGGAGGCTCAGGACCTCCATGTCCTCGGCAGAGTGGGAGGGGGAGTTGAAATGTTGGGCCACGGGGCGGTTTGGTTGATTGGTGCGGGTGTCTCGGAGATATTCCCTAAAGCGCTCTGCTAGGAGGCGCCCAGTCTCCCCAATGTAGAGGAGACCACATCGGGAGCAATGGATACAATAAATGATATTGGTGGATGTGCAGGTGAAACTTTGATGGATGCTTCTTGACTGTCAGGTTCAATGTCTATGCTGGTTTAATGATTTTCAGAATATGTCAAATTGTTGAGTCATATTGGATCTGGAAGATTTTACCCTATACTTAGCATCCTGTACTCATATCATAGAAAATACCACTCTTGACAGCATGCCAGATATTTTCCTTGATTGTGATATCTCTGTAACTGAAGTCAAATTCTTTGCAGACATTTAGGAGCAGATATTAGCAGCTTGCTGGAAATACTTTGAAGTAATTAGCAGTTGGACTCAATTGTCAATTTTCCAAGTAGATATTTGGAAATGATAATGACCACCCATTACTGTTCAATCTAAGTGTAACATTGTTCTGTTTGCATTTGCTTCAGGACATTAAAACAATCAATTGTCCTTGCTGCATTAGGGTTACTCCAAGTACTGTCCTACTGGCATTCCATAGTAGGGTGAATACATCATAGTACTTCAGCAGTCAAACTACCTTCACTAGTCACTCTGCTTCTTGTTCTGTGCCCCAGTAACATTGCCAAGGAATGTACAATTAATTATCATGATGGTTCACACTCTGGCAAGCTAGGCAAGAATTTTGCAACCGAACTGACAAATCCAACAAATCTTCAGTTGATATCCCTTCCTTTAATGGTCAGAGTACTGAGTACAGACGTTGGGAGGTCACGTTGCGGCTGTACAGATATTGATTAGGCCACTGTTGGAATATTGCATGCAATTCTGGTCTCCTTCCAATTGGAAGGACGTTGTGAAACTTGAAAGGGTTCAGAAAAGAGTAACAAGGATGTTGCCAGGGTTGGAGGATTTGAACTATAGGGAGAAGTTGAATAGGCTAGGGCTGTTTTCCCTGGAGCGTCGGAGGCTGAGGGGTGACCTTATAGAGGTTTATCAGATCATGAGGGGCACGGATAAGGTGAATAGACAAACCGTTTTTGTTGGTGTTGGGGAATCCTGAACTAGAAGACATAGGTTTAGGGTGAGGAGGGAAAGATGTAAGAGAGACTTAAGGGGCAATATTTTCATGCAGAGGGTGGTACGTGTATGGAATGTGCTGCCAGAGGAAGTGGTGGAGGCTCGTACAATTGCAACATTTAAAAGGCATCTGGATGGGTATATGAATATGAAGGGTTTGGAGGGATATGGGCTGGTTGCTGAGAGGTGGGACTAGATAGGGTTGGGATATCTGGTGGGCATGGATGAGTTGGACCGAAGGGTCTGTTTCCATGCTGTACATCTCTAAGACTCTGACTCTCCAGTAGCTATCTGTACCCTACTGTTGCACTTCTTTCTAGACAAAGACTTATGTGCAAAGTGGGTTGACTTCTTGCAGTGAGAACATGATATCTTCTCCTTTGCGTAATGTACTCTGCAGTATTTTCATCCTGACCTTTGTCTGTGACCTTTATATAATTCAGCCTGGAATTTTGATCAACTTAATGTAAGGTCTGGTCAATTCTATTATGATTATTTATCTGGTGATTTATAATGTCAGCACTTCTGCATATGTTGATAGTTTCCTAAGAGTAAGCTTCTTCTCTATCAAGAGTTTTGCTCTGTGTAGGATCTCTTCTGCTTATTTAATGCCTTTAATTAGATTTTTTTTTAAGTTTTACAGGATTCTGCAAGCTGTGCCAATGCAGTCACATGTTGATGAATGGACTCTTTTTCACCTTGGGCCCTAACATTGAACACACATTAATCATGAGTTGGGTTCACTCAGGAATCAAAGCATGCCTTCAGTACTTCAAAAAATCCTGTTGTCCGTTTTTTTCAGACATATTTAGAATGGAATGGACTTCGTAGTCCCTCCCCAACAGTGGAAAAAGTGCAGTTGTTCATAGCTGTTCTAGTTTGTTAGTTTAAATCTGTCAAAGGTTTGTGCTTTCAGCTGCAGGCTGATATTTTCTTCCTTTTCTGTTGCTTTCAGCAGTTCTGAACATCAGTGCTCCCCCTTTTATTGCCTATACTCCTACACAGCTCTTCAATGCTCAATTTTAGCTACGTAGCACTGTGATATAAGCTGACCGGCCAACAGTTTTGCTTGTACGATGTCTTTATTGAACTGGCAGTAAGAAGGATGCCTGCACTAATTCACATGACTCAGAGGCACACTAGTATGGTATTGCATAACCACAGCAAACACCCACTTTGAAAATGCACTAGCGGTCCTTAATTAGCATCTGATATATTTTATATTTGGCCTCTGCCTTTCCCACCTCCGAACCTTTTCCAATCAATCAATGAATAGCATGACTCAAAGGAGCACATAGCCCAATTATTATATACTGTCTGGGACACCACTAACATGAGCATAGAGCATCTCTTCTGAAAACACAAACAAATTTCTAGGCGACTGGCTAAGCAGACAGCATAGTATATATGAGGAATTTCTGTAGTGAACAACCAGGAAATATGGGACCCTGGAGTAGATTTATTTTCAATTACACTCACCTGTCAACAAAAGCATGGTGAAGTAAAAAGACTGGGTCATTTGCTGATCCACCAACTTTGGACATTGTACCATTCATATAAATGTGTAAGGCATTATGCAAACCACTCTGTGATGTGTTGGATATAGCATCATTTGGATTGGCAAAACCTGTTTGAGAAAAAATTATATTTATTTGAACTGATTTTTTAGTACAGTTATTAATTAAACTAATATACATAAAGACAACAAATTATATTTTTGTTTGTTGTGAAACTAGCGTAACGAAGGAATGGTAAGATTACAGTGGTTACACCTCAATGATAGTGCAAAAAGTGTAATCATTGTATAATTGTTTTTTTATAAAACTTTTAAAAACTGTTTAATACTTGTTCTTGGCTAGTGCAACATGTTTGCATTGCTTATTACTCCAGACCTAACTGCAGCAGAGCCCTCTGAATTCCCCAGTTGAAATGGAAACTTTTGGTGGAGAATTCCAGATAAAAATAATTCCTCAATGGAATCTTCAATTTCCCTCACAATTCCTTTGGAGTTTGCCACATTGGGATTCTTCTCAATCGCCATGTGCAAGTACCATCTACTCTGTAGAAACGATTATCTGGTCAATGGAAAATTCAGGCCAAGGCTTCTATCAGTTTCTAAGACTTGTACAGTGATTGAATACAATGTTCTGATGATAATGGAGCCTTGAAACATTATGCATGACAACTAATTTTCTACATGATGCTTTAAGTATGTAGTTGGCTGCATTAGTTGGATGTTAAAAATCACAACACTAGGTTATAATCTGAAAGGTTTATTTAAAAGTTGAATGTGGTGAGAGACAGGAAGAATATCTGTTAGATTTTCAGTGAAATTCTCTGCATACATTTAAGAAATTCCTAACAGCAGCAACAACTCAACATAAAAGTCTGGATTACTACTGTCAATGGTCACCACAACCTTTAAAGAAAAAGTGTGATTTAGTAAAGGATTAGCGTACAATACTGTACTCTCACAGGGTATAAAACCTCCCATTTTTTAAATTCACCACCTTTGTCACGTCCTACAAGAAATAAGTGCCAAAGTAACATTTTCTTTTCATGCATTATCAATGAAATTCATCTTTGTTTATACAGATGTGAGGAACAGGAATTCTTACTTGGTTAGGAAGCTTCTTCCTTGGTTTTTGCACTTGAGATTTTACTTCGAGTCAAACTTTATCATCTTGCTTTGATAAACCTTTTGAACTTGTAAACTTTTCCACTTAATAAGGAGCAATTTCTCATCTGTGCCACTCCGAAGAATTAATCATCTTGTCATAACCAAAACCTTCATATTAACAGTGAGTTGCAGCCCTCCAAGGGCAGCTACCAAGTATCTGTTTGTACTAAGTCAATTGTGCTATTGGGAAATCTATAAGTGAATTACTTGTTTTGGGGGGGGGGGGGGGGGGTGGGTGGGTGGACTGCCATCACAATGTATAGCCATCTTAATTTTTTTTTAAGACCATTGGCTAGGGTGTACCTAACTGGAGAAGCCAGCTCACTGTTGACCTTGCCAATCTTGTAATACTAAGACTGGAACTATTTTGCTCTTCCTTTTGTTTTGTATGTATGTGTTGTGTTCATAAATGTAATGGTATCAGCATTATAAAACTGTTTGCAGGATCAAACTAAAGCCTTGCAGTGATGATAGCAGTCACTTGAAATGTGAAAGATTTTCATGTCATCTCAATTGTGTTAGAAAACAAGCTAAAGATATTGTGAAATGGGTGGAGCAGAAAACTCAATGACTATACTACGTGACGACATTAAATATAATGTCATAGCAGACAATCACCTTCAGAAACGGTTGAAAGTTTGTTTGTATGACCCTATGAAGGGGCATGGGAACACTGAATTGGATAAATCCAATTAAAGCATATTGACTGCAAAATTCAGTTGTGCAGCACTCCCATTCATTAGATTAGATTCCCTACAGTATGGAAACAAGCCCTTTGGCCCAACCAGTCCACACCGACCCTCCGAAGAGTAACCCACCCAGACCCATTTCCCTCTGACTAATGCCCCCAACACTATGGGCAATTTAGCATAACCAATTCACCTGACCTGCACATGTTTGGACTGTGGGAAGAACCGGAGCACCCGGAGGAAACCCACGCAGACATGGGGTGAATGTGAAAACTCCACACAGACAGACAATCACCTGAGCCTGGAATTGAACCTGGGATCCTGGTGCTGTGAGGCAGCAGTGCTAACCACTGAGCCACCGTGCCGCCTATGTTAGGAAACTTCTTCCTTGCTTTTTGCACTTGAGATTTTACTTCAGGTCTAAAGGGTGCAGTTATGTAGTGGCTAAATTGCGGTAAGCAACATCAGAAGTATTTTGGTAAGGCAAATCAGGGCAGGACTTGTACACTTAATAATAAGGCTCTGGGGAGTGTTGCCAAACAAAAAGACCTTGGAGTGCAGGTTCATAGGTCCTTGAAATTGGAGTCACAGGTAGACAGGACAGTACAAAAAGCATTTGGTATGCTTGCTTTTATTGGTCAGTGCATTGAGTATAGGAACTGGGAAGTCATGTTAAGTCTGTACAGAATATTGGTTAGGCCACTTTTGGAATGCTGTGCGCAATTCTGGTCTCCTTGTTATAGGAAAGAAGTGAAACTTGAAAGGGTTCAGAAAAGACTTACAAGGATGTTGCCAGAGTTGGAGGTTTTAAGCCATAGGGAGAGGCTGAATAGGCTGGGGCTATTTTCCCTGAGGGATCAGAAGCTGAGTGGTGACTTATAAAAGTTTATAAAATCATGAGGGGCATGAATAGGATAAATAGTCAAGGTCTTTTCCAAAGGGTAAGAGAATCCAAAACTAGGGGGGCATTGGTTTAAGGTGAGAAAGGAAAGATTTAAAAGGGACCCATGGGGCAATATTTTCATGCAGAGGGTGGTGTGCATGGAAAGAGTTGCCAGAGGAAGTGTCAGAGGTACAATTACAACAATTTAAAAGACACATGATGCGTATTTGAATCAAAAGGGTTTAGAGGAATACTGCCAGATGAGACTAGATTAATTTAGGAAATCTGGTCAGCATGGATGAATTGGACTGAAGGGTCTGTTTCCATGCTGTACATCTCGATGACTAACTAAATCCACAGATTGTGATGTCAGTTTTGAAAAGTGTGGCCTGGAAAAGCACAGCAGGAGCTTTTGAATCTACATTTCAGGCATAAACCCTTAATCAGGAAATGTTTTGGGGGTGGGGTGGGGTGGGGTGGGGTGGGGGAAGGGGTTTGAGAGATAAATAGGAGGGTGGGTGTGGGGCTAGGGGATGGTAGCTTGGAAGCTGATAGGTAAATAGAGGTCTGGGTGATGGTGATAGGTCAGAGAGGAGGGCAGAGCAAATAGGTGGGAAGGAAAATGGACAGTGAGGACAGTTCAAAAGGATGGTGCAGAGTTGGATGGTTGGATTTGGGATGAGGTATGGGGACGAGAGATTAGGAAACTGGTGAAATAGATGCTGATACTGTGGGGTTGGAGGGTTCCAAGGCAGAAGATGAGGCGTTCTTTCTCCAGGCGTTGGGTGGCTTGGATTTGGCAGTGGAGGCTGTCCAGGACATCCATGTCCTTGGCAGAATGGGAGAAGTTGAAGTCAGCCGTGGAATGGTTTAGTGCGTGTCCCAGAGATATTCCCTGTGTCCAACTCTGGCGACCAACTCAACACAGACATCTACTTCAAACCCACTGACTCCCACAGCTACCTGAACTACATCTCCACCCAACCCCCCCCTCAGCCCTCACCTTGCACCGTATGCAACAAATTATCCTCTCCATTTCTGCCACCTACAGTCAGGCCTCACCACCAGAGATGTATTTCCCTCCTCACTTCTATCAATATTCTCTCTGCGACTCCCTGGTTCAGTCCACATCCCCTTATCAACCTACCCTCCATTCCTGGCACCTTGCCTTGCCACTGCAAGAGATGCATAACCTGTACCCACACCTCCCCTCTTACCTCCATTCAATGCCCCAAAGGATCCTTCCACATCAGGCAGATCCTTGCACATCCAACACCTCATCTACTGTACCTGTCGCTCTCGATGTGGTCTCCTCCACATTGTGGAAACAGGACACCAACTCACGGAACATTTCAGGGACTACCTCTGAGACAAACGCACCAAACAACCCCACCGCCCTGTGGCCAACCACTTCAACTTGCCCTCCCACTCCACCAAGGACATGCAAATCCTGGGCTGCCTCCATCCCCAAATCCAAGCCACCAGATGCCTGGAGGAAGACTGCCTCATTTTCCGTCTTGGGATCCTCCAACTGCACGACGTCAGCTTCAACTTCACCAATTTACTCATCTCCTGTTTCCCCACCTCATCCCTGATACAACTGTCCAACATGGCACTGCCCTCTTGAACTGTCCTACCTGTCCATTTTCCTTCCCACCTCTCCACTCCATCTTCCCCTTCAACCTATCACCATCACCCCCCAACTTCATCTACCTATCGCCTTCCCAGTTACCTTCCCCCAGCCTCACCCTCCTATTCATCTCTCAAACCCCTTCACTCCCCCATTCTTGATGAAGGGTTTAAGCCTGAAATGTCAGTTCTCCTTCTCCTCAGATGCTGCCTGACCTGCTGTGCTTTTCCAGTGCCACTGTTTCAACTTTGATCTCCAGTCCTCACCTTCTCCTAGACTGTGATATCAGTGATTTGATTTTACTGGTGTTATTTTTGAAATCAACATTTCAGCTAATCGCATCACTTAATCAATCAAATATAGCTGAACATGCATTCACCCCTACAAGATTCAAAGCCAAATGCTTTTTAAAAGGAATTATCAACTATCAGATTAGTTGCAGGTTAACATTGACCTTCTGTTGCTGAGTTTGTAGAAGCTTTTTGAAGGTGTACTCTGCTAGTTGAAGCTTCAAGGGTTTACAGTGAGCATTGTGTAGCCTTTAGTTCTGATCTCAAAAGTTCTATTTTGAGCATTCTGTTCTTCAAAATGCAGGTGCAGTTGTTTGTATCTGATCTAAAGTATATAAAATCAGAGCCAAGACAGAGAGGAGAAACGGTTCAAAGGGCAATGATGTCAAAGCAAAAGAAACTCATTGAGTTTGAGGGATGGGAAGATCCTGGATGGATATGGCCACCCAGTGAGAAACAGTGTACATGACACCTTCATTTCACTACAGAAGTGCTCGTTAAAATCTGCCATCTGTTACAAGCAGACTTGCAGCACTTAAGCAGGGAAAGGGTGATATTACCAATGACTGTGAAGGTGGCATGAATGCTTTTGTGCTGAACTCATTTTAAACTGATGCAGATTAAAGCTGCAGCATCTCATAACACGCTGTCCATTGTCATATTCTGTAGGTTGTGGACAATGTCTACAGTGTTGAATACTTTCCACTTTCTCTTGTTAGAGGAAAGCAGGCAGAACAAGAATGTAGCTTTGCCAGGAAAGCAGGATTTCCTATGGCTCAAGGTGGCATTGATCACACACTTACCATTGAAAACATTGCATGTGAATTTGGAAACACATTGTAACCAGATGCAACATCACTCCAAGTATGCAACTGCTATGCAACCATGCTCAATGCATAATATCTTGTCAGCAGTCACAATGACTAATACAGTGAATTGCTACAGAATAAAGGCAGAGTTTGAAGCATATTGTCAAACCAAGAGTAGCTTACTGGGTAGTATGGGCCATCCACTGACGACTTGTCTCATGACTTCAATGTTCAGAGCTGTGCTATCACATGAAATGTCATTGAGTAGATCCTTGGGATGTTTAAGCAATCATTCTGATAACTAGACCATGCAGGCCTTGCTGTCATAGCCTCTGACTTCTGTGTGGTGCTTGATCTAGATCTGCAAGTACAGGTCCACTAAACCACAGTAGCTTCACTGGTGGAAGATCTGAGTAAATAATGTGACCCTCCAAGGTCTCCTCCTTGTCAGAGTTAGAAGAGTACCCCCTGTAGTTGGAACCTTTCCATTCCTGTGATAAACCTACTTGCCCAACCAGATAAGATCCAATACAAGTGCTTGCAATTCGCATCAATGCTTGTACATTGGAGGATGCATGAACACCATCCTTAAGTTCACTTGAGTTTCCCTTGTTCTTGCTGATAAGGGAGGTGAGATAAGTGGAGATGGTGGTGCAAGGATAACATCAAACTCATACCACCTGTGTATTCATACAAATCCCAACATGGCAAGTATGGAATCTAAACTTAATTAGTAGACCTGAAATTATAAATCTATTCTCAGTGGGTGGTGATGGTAACGGTACCAATAAACTATAGTTGATTAGAGTAAAAGCTCACCCAGCTCACTAATATCATTTTATGTAAGGAAATCTGTCATACTTCTCTCGTCTAGTTTACATGCAAGTCCAGACCCACAGCAAGGCTGTCAACTCTGGACTGCCATTTGAAATGGCCTTAGCAATAATTCAGTTTAAGGTCATTTCTGAGATGTCTTTGATTTGGGTGTGGAAAAAACAGATCAGCAGAGTCATAGAGATGTACAGCATGGAAACAGACCCTTCGGTTCAACCTGTCCATGCCGACCAGATACCCAACCCAATCTAGTCCCACCTGCTAGCACCTGGCCCATATCCGTCCAAACCCTTCCTATTCATATACCCATCCAAATGCCTTTTAAAATACCTGTTATCTTGGGTGTTTCAATACTTTTAGTAGCAATGTTCATCTTACAAAGGTAACTGGTATATGATTGCTATCATGCAATAAACTACACCTTGCTTAAGAGTGCCTTCATGTTAGAATGCTTAGTGGTTTTCCTTTCCTACTTTATACCAAGCGGGCCTTGTCATAAAAGGAGGATGGTGATAATGATCAATCCCACCACGTGAATCAATGGTTGTCAATGCATGTTCAGAAACTTTATGCCAGTGATAATCATCTGAAGATTGAATTTAGCTGCACCATTATAACATTTCCAGCCAGTCCTGCCTGTTCCAGCCTCAGATATCACTGACCATTCCAGCAACTTCAAGAGCAGCTAATTAACTTGAAAGACCCTATACAGACAATGGGCAAAACTAACGTCATTTACAAAATACTGTGCAAGGACTGTAATAAACACTACATTGGACAAACAGGCAGAAAACTAGCCACCAGGATACACAAATACCAACTAGCCACAAAAAGACATGACCCTCTCTCACTAGTATCCTCACATACAAATGAAGGAGGACACCACTTCGACTGGGACAACACATCCATCCAAGCCAAACAAAGACATGCACGAGAATTCCTAGAAGCTGACATTTCAGCTGGAACTCTATCAACAAACACATCGAGTTAGACCTCATCTACCACCCCCTGAGAAAAGGAACAGGAAGTGACTTTACCACAGGGAATAGTATCATCATAGGAAAGGACATCAGCAGCCCAAAGAAACCCAAACATATAAACAGAAAGCAGGAATTTTCAGCATTGCTTTGTGTGAGGTCCACTGAAGAGGTTACCTGGTAAGGTAACAAAATGTCTGGAAATGAACCTTGCAGCTCAGCGAGCAAACCTACATCCCCATTAACTCTTTCAGAACTATTACCTTAAATAATAGGATGCTAGAAAGGTTAGTGGTTGCTGAGTACTGAGAGGGTCAGTGTTCATCTGAAAAATTCAGGGAAGGGTTTTCAGAGGATATCATGACAACAAAAACTGTTCATAGCACTGGAGTCCTGGAGACTCTTTCAACATGGAGTCAGCACTTCCTTCCTTGTCAGGTAATAAGAAATTGGAGTTCACTTCAGCTACTGAATGGCCTCAACCTTGAACTGGCCCATCAGCATGGGATATGTATAGGAACATTCATTTCTGGTCTCACCTACCTTTCCAACCAGTTCTGACTAAAACTTGGCCTGTAACACTGTTATTCCATTACAAACAAATAGAAAAAAAAAAGATGAATTTAGATTAAATTCCCTACAGTGTGGAAACAGGCCCCTTGGCACAACAAGTCCACACCCACCCTCTGAAGAGTAACCCACCCAGACCTACTTCCCTCTGACTAATGCATCTAACACTATGGGCAATTTATCATGGTCAATTCACCTAACCTGCAGAGCTTTGGACTGTGGGAGGAAATGGAAGCATCCGGAGGAAACCCACGCAGACACAGGGAGAATGCGCAAACTCCACACAGACAGTTGTCCAAGGCTGGAATTGAACCTGGGTTCCTGGTGCTGAGAGGCTGTAGAGCTAACCACTGAGCCAATGTGCTACCCCAAATGAATTTAGTCCAGAAGATGTAATGACAAGTACTTTATAGAAGGATGATTTTAGTTGTGCACTATGCACCATTTAGAAAGGCAATTTCTTGAAGGAATAATACCAGTTGATTTAATCTTAAGCCAACATCCATGTCTTTATCACGCTCTTCTGGATTTTTCCTCCACACTGCTTCTCATAATATTGTCCAGGTACTTATATTTCAAAGGAACATCTCTGGCCATATTATAAACAAATAAGGCATGCTGATGTAATTTTAATGAAATATATTTCCACATCCACAAATGGAAAAGAACTTTGAAAACAAAACTTTTCAACAGTATTACCTTCTAAAGTATTCCGGAAGCTAAAATTAGCAAGTTTATCAAAAGGTGGCATTTCATAATTTGTCAAAGTTAGACAAAATTCCACTTCTGCTGAGATTGGAAGCTTTGGTGTTCTCTCTTTATCCTGGTTCCCTGGATTACGTTGAATGGGTCCCTCAGGAACACCATTACACAAAACTTCACGGCTGTTGTATTCCTCTGACCTGGTGCATATTACCTGTGGCAAAAAAACATACATCAAATGAATTTTTCTCACTGATAAGTTTGAATGGCATATACTATAGTGCAGTAAATTTGAAATCCTTTTTACAAAGGGCTGGCACAGTGGCTCAGTGGTTAGCACTGCTGCCTCACAGCGCCAGGAACACTGGTTCGAATCCCACCTTGGGTGACTGTCTGTGTGGAGTTTATACATTCTCCGTGTCTGTGTGGGTTTGCTCCAGTTTCCTCCCACAGTCCAAAGATGGCCAGTTCAGGTGAACTGGCCATGCTAAATTACCCATATAGTGTTAGGTGTGTTAGTCAGGAGTAGGGGAATTGGTACTGGTGGGATACACTTTGGAGGGTCGGTGTGGACTTGTGGTGCTGAAGGGCCTATTCCATACTGCAGGGAATCTATGTTTTCTGTCAGAGACCTGTCCCTCTTAGTAGTGCAGGGTTTTCTGGAGCTATATCTCAGAAAGATACTGGGGTAATGCAATTTATTAGTGAGATGATACCTTGGTTTTAAGAGGTGTATTTTGTATGTTTTTTTAAAATTTGAAATAAGGTTGAAACAGGCAATCTGCTCCAAAGCCTATAAAGTAAACAGCTCGTGGGGCCTTTTTTTAAAAAAAAATTTGGAATAATAGAAGCGGGCTGAATGGGTGAAGTCAAGCTCCCACATATTTCTTTTTAGTTTTAACCTTCACTAATAGTTGCTGGGCTCTTGAACCTGGATGTGGAAACTCTTACTCTTCTCTCTGTTAAAGCTAACAGCTGGAGATACATGTGAGATAACCCATTTTACTGAATTTGCCTTTGTGTTTATGAGATGTTACTATCTTGGCACAGTAAATGAATAGTAGTTTTCTGACTGTATTTTAATTATGGTGTATAAATAATGGGTTTTGTTTCAAGTATACTGGTTTGACCAATTGAATTGCATCTGGAACACCACACCTTACATTTACCTTTAAAATAAGAAAACATTAGGGTCTAGACTACCTTCATAAAATATTTGAGGGAGTTTGGTCTGGTCTATAACATCATTTTGTCGAGGTAGTGAACTACATACTCTATAAAGCCGCGTACCTGCAATCAAAGGAATTCATTTTTGTTTAATAATACTTAACTGGGAAATTGCTGATTGTGTAATGGCTTGCTGTTTGTTAGAATTTTTTCTTAAAAATGTTCCCATTGAAGGTATTAGCTTCATGATTGATGACAGTGAATACTCTTAGACACCATTAATAGAATACAGTTTTGTATAGATAAGCAACTAACAACATGGATTTCAATTTTTTTTAGGTAATTTTCCAAGGACAGCACAGCTAAATGAAACTTGACAGTATTCAATCTTCTAATAAGTATTCATGGATACTCAGTTTGTGGTTATGATATTGGGTTTAGCATGGAGAAGACCACAAGAGGAGGAATTAGAGGGCACAAGGAAGGGAGCCCTCAAAACCCCAAAGTTAGTTTATGAATAATTTTTCAATGTCATATTATTCAGATCTTGATTGTTACATTATCAGAGATAACACAAGCATTGTTGCATTTGGCAAAAAGGTTTGCTTGGCACAAAACAAATCATGGTAAGTAATAGAAACTGCTTAAAACAGATATCTTCAAGATTTCAGTGGTAGCTACTTGGAAACCTAACCGGTGGTAAAGTAGACAATAGCATCCAATGTCAGAGTTCAGCTATTTTGTATTTAGAGAAATTGATTATACTAAGGACAGAGATAATTTCAAATTTCTTTCAATCCAGAAGAAATTTCTGACAGTAAAGTTGCAAATACAAGTCAGTCTAAATGTTACAGTATTTTGCTGAGACAGTGAATGCTCCATTTCTCTATTTCCTCCTTTATATATTAAAAAGAATTGACAACCTGCAGTTCTGAATCTTCTTTTACAAAAAAAAAGTTCCTCACAGCATAATTACAAAGCTTTCATGGAAGGAAATAAGGGTAAGAAACATTTAAAAATTGTTTTCTACACTAACAAGCTCTACCTGTGTCAAAATCTTTGTCGGTTTAGTCATTTTGTCTGTCTAATTTGGTGTGAAAATGGAGAGAGGCCTGCATGACATCATCATTACTTACTTGGCACAAAAGTCATTTAGTGACTGAAACCTACAAAATGCAAGCCTGCAGTTTTTGAATGATGAGGCTGTATTTTTAAACTGAATATTATTAAAGGGATTAAACCCAAGGAAGAAACAATAACATGCAAAAATTAAGGGAAACAAATACAGTAAAGGCAGAAATAGTAAGGAGAGTGAAACAAAACCAAATGGAAGTACTGCACTACTCTATTTTAAAAATATTGAAAATCTTCACTAAGAAGGCAAAGACTTAAGTCTGGGATTAGCAGCCAATTATAGCATTACTGATATCTAACTTTTTAAACAATGCAGATATCTATATCTTACAGATCAATGCTGCTAAAAAGTGGATTTGAAAATTGTGCTAGCCATTAACAAGAAGAGTTTCACAGAATTAATACATTGATCTTCCCATTAATGATCCGAAAGAATAAGAAATATTTTGGAAAATACTGGAATTAACATTCAGGATTAGTAGACTCCAATGAAAATAATCTATTGGTCAGTTTGGTGGATACTGCAGCAAGGTTATAAACGTGACTTCTCTGAAGAGGAACGATCAGAAGTTTATTGAATTTGCAGTTTCTTCACATCAATTTAAACTTTCAGGAAGGATCTTCTAGAAAAGTGGAAGTGTCATATAATTGATAGATTACTTGAGGATGTTTAAGCATTTGAAACTATAATAGTACCTCAACAACAACAATTATATGCTTTAGGTGAAGCCAACACCATTGTTGCAGTCAACAGTTCAGTAAAATTTGTAACAGATGTAGCTTGTCACACTTGTCCAAAAGTTGTCCAACTGTTCTTGGTATCTGAAAAACATGTGGCACCAATAGACATTTTGCATGCATGCTCAGGAAATCTGTTTTTAAAAACCAAGCTGACCTCAGAACAAAACAAACATGACCAACAGGTGATAAAGCACGACAATGCTGGTAGAGAGGAAGTGTGAAGGCGTTTGCCTTTGTGTATCATATTGGAGAGATTCAGTGAGAAAAAGACATAATTTCACAACATGAAAAGAAACGTACCATTTTTTTCATTCCACTCAATACATTGACCAGATAAATTATGGGAAACATTAATGACCAGTGTTATAGGTCTTGAAAACCTGAAAAACAAATCCAATATAGGACCTAGTGCTAATGTAGTACTGCTGCGCACTTTTTTTTTTAAAAAAAAAGATTAGATAACCTACTGTGTGGAAACAGGCCCTTTGGCCCAACAAGTCCACACTGACCCTCTGAAGAGTAACCAATCCAGATCCATTCCCCTACACTTACCCCTGTCTAATCCACCCAACACTATGTGCAATTGAGCATGACCAGTTTGCCTAATCTGTGGGAGGAAACCGGAGCATCTGGAGGAAACCTACGCAGACATGGGGAGAATGTGCAAACTTCACACAGACAGTCACCCGAGGTTGGAATCAAACCCAGATCCCTGGCGCTGTGAGGCAGTAGTGCTAACCACTGAGCCACTGTACCACATTCTAAGAGACATATACCTCAGCAAGTAGGTCTTCATGATACAGTCTACAAGAGACTCTTTCAGCATACAATGAATCAGCATTTATGTGCATTGATTTTCATTATTGTATGATTCTGCCAATGTCCATAAAAGAGTTGCAGACAATAGTTATCCAGGCCTGACAGTATTAAAGACATACCTGAGAGTATTTGTTCATTTTAGTGAGTCAGAGTCAGTCTTAGTATATCATGAAAAATCCTACTGCAAAGCTATTACTCAAGCTCATCGTGGCTTCCGGAAATCTTCGACATGGTAGATATCAACAGTCCGGCACTGGTAGCACCATCAGTTTGCACATATCGAAGATAGTTACAAGATTAAAATTACACCCAACCTGTTCCATCAATCAAATTAGTTAACCATTGAAACATCAACTTCAATCTGTTATACCAGGGATATTCAACAAGTCATGAATGCATGTGATCCATTCCAAACATACAAACCCTAGTGATAGAAGCCTGAGACTCCACCTGATATTCCACCCACTCCTTGGCTGAAACTCAATGGATCTTTATCCCCCACAGTAATTGGTGAAGATTTAACTCTTGTGATGGACTACTTCTCTGAATTTTATGTTATTTGATAACTTAGCAATACAACAAATATGGCGGCCATGGACACACTGACCACATTTTTTGGTTTATTATCCATACTGGTTTGGATAGCATGTGACATTAGACAACAGTTTGGATAATTATTTCAAGATGTGTGTAGTTAATGGGGAATAATCCACATAATTTCATCATCTCACTACAAATACTCAACCAGTCTAGCGGAACACATTATGGATGTGGAGGTGCTGGTGTCAGACTGGAGTGGACAAAGTCAGAAGTCACACAATACCAGGTTAGAGTTCAACAAGTTTATTTGAAATCAGTGTGCTGCTTCTTCATTAGGTGAAGTGGAGGGAAGTGCACAGGCACAGAATTTATAGGTGGAGAAAGAACAGCAAGATAATTCCAGATAATTAAGCTTGTCAACAAATAAGGTCATTTAGTGAGAGTGGTGCATCGATTGACCAAATAATAAGTCTTTGCAGGTGACCAAAAGTGTCAAATGGTGTAGTAAAGTGTCAACAGCAGAATAGCAAGAGAAGGGATGATTAATTAATGCAGAAAGACAATTACAAAATGTCAAAAATAAAGATGATGCCAAAGACAAACCAAATGGCTGAAATAACATGATAGGGTATTTCAGAGTCGGGAGATAAGGGTCTAACCAAAGTAACAATTAATTTATCAAAAACTATACAACCTAAGATACAGAGACAATAACAGGTCATCAAGGTGATGGTGTCAAAACAAAATAGTAAGAAAGTTTTGTCTCTACCACCATCTTAGTTCTGATTTTTTTCTAATTATCTCTCTGCCTTAATCAATCAGATCACAGGTCGTTCCTTCTTCACTTGCTATTCAGCAGTTGACACTTTACTCACACTGTTTGACACTTTTGATCACCTGCAAAGACTTGTTATTCAGCCTGTCGACATTCTAGTCACACTATCTGTACTTATCTGTTGATGCTCTTAATTACCTAGAATTATCTTACCATTTTCTCTCGGCCTCTAAATTCTGTGCCTGTACACTTCCCTCTACTTCACCTGATAAAACAGCAGCACTCCAAAAAATTGTGATTTCAACTAAACCTGTTGGACTATAACCTGGGGTGTGATCTCTGATATTAACATACTATTAAATCAGTGATCATGGAGTGTCATACAATAAAAGATTTTCACATGGTATTGCACAAAATTTCAGCAACAGAATGGAAAATAGATTATTGAATTCAGCACGATTTCTCAGAACATAAGTGAGAACCATTCAGAAAAACACAAGGCATTCTTCAAAGTTGGAAAAAAAGATATTTACAAAAGAGCAGAGAGTGAGAACTACTGAAACTTAGCATCAGGTAGAATGTGAGTTGGAAATACAAATATCTGGATACAAAATAGAAGCAGATGTTGCTCTGCCATTCAATAAGGTCACGGTTGATCTCTTTGGTCTTTCAAAGTTCACATTCCTATCTACCACCCCCCCCACCCCCCCAATTTTGATTTCTTTCAGCTTTACAATATCTTATGACCCCACTTCTAGATGCACAGTCCAAAGACAAATCCTTGTAATTTCAGTCCTAAAGGGACAGCCTTAAATTTTAAAAGAGCATCAAATAGCTCTGAACTGACCCACAAGATGAAACATCCTTTCCAAGTGGAACATTTCAAAACTATTCAGGATTTTATGCACTTCAATCAAGTCATCCTTCAGTCTTCTAAATTATAGTTGAAACACGCCTATCCTCACAAGACAACTTGCTCATTCCACATATCAAACAAATGCATGATACCAAAACTGGAGGTGTAGTGAACAGTGAAGAAGGTTACATCAGATTACAACAGGATCTTGACCAGATGGGCCAATGGACTGGGGAGTGGCAGATGGAGTTTAAAAGTGAGGTGCTGCTTTTTGGGAAAGCAAATCTTAGCAGGACTTGTACAACTAATGTCAAGTTTACAGTTGTGCTGGAAAAGCACAGCAGGTCAGGCAGCAGAGGAGCAGGGAAATTGACATTTTGGGCAAATACCCATCATCAGGATGAAGGGCTTTTGCTCGAAATGTTCACTTTCCTGCTCCTTGGATTGTGCCTGACCTGCTGTGCTTTTCCAGCATGACTCTAACCTTGACTTTAATCTCCAGCATCTGTAGTGCCCACTTTCTCCTTATGCACTTAATGGTAAGGTCCTAGGGAGTGTTGCTGAACAAAGACACCTTGGAGTTCAGGCTCATAGCTCCTTGAAACTAGAGTCGCAGGTAGATAGGATAGTGAAGGCGGCGTTTGGAATGCTTTCCTTTATTGGTCAGAGTACAGGAGTTGGGAGGTCATGTTGCGGCTGTACAGGACATTGGTTAGGCCACTTCTGGAATATTGTGTGCAATTCTAGTCTTCTTCCTACCCGGAAAGATGTTGTGAAACTTGAAAGGGTTCAAAAAAGATTTACAAGGATGTTGCCAGGGTTGGAGGATTTGAGCTTTGGGAAAGGTTGAATCGGCTGGGGCTGTTTTCCCTGGAGCATTGGAGACTGAGGGGTGACCTTAGAGGTTTACAAAATCCTGAGGGGCATGGATAGGATAAATAGACAAAGCCTTTTTCCTGGGGTCGGGGTGTCCAGAACTAGAGGGCATACATTTAGGGTGCGAGGGGAAAGATATATATTAAAAAAAGACCTACGTGGCAACATTTTCATGCAGAGGGTGGTGAGTATATGGAATGAGCTGCCAGAGGAAGTGGTGGAGGCTAGTACAATTGCAACGTTTAAAATGCATCTGGATGGGTATATGAATAGGAACGGTTTGGAGAAATATGGGCCGGGTGCTGGCAGGTGGGACTAGATTGGGTTGGGATATCTGGTCAGCATGGACGGGTTGGACCAAAGGGTCTGTTTCCATGCTGTACATCTCTATGATTCTATGACTCTAACCTTCTGTTTTCCTTAAGTATGGAGAACAAAATTGCACACAGTATTTGAGATGTGGTCTCTTCAATGCCCTGTATAACTGAAACATAACTTCCTTACTATTATATTGAATTCCATTCATAACAGCATCCTATTAGCCTTTTTGATTATGTGTTGTACCTATAGACTACTTTCTTGTTAATCATGCACTAAATCCCTCCGCAGTCATTCTCCACTTCAGGAACACTTTGCATTTTTAATTCTTCCCACCACAATTAGCACCTTTACATTTTCCCATGCTATACTCTATCTACCAGATATTGTCCTCTCACAAACTATTATTAATATCTGTTTGCAATCTATTTGTTTTTTTCATAATATATTTTCATACCTATCTTGGTATTATTTTCAAATTTAGCTCTTATCCCTAGATTCCTCTCAAAGTCATTGGTATAATTTATAAAAGGTTGAGGCCCCACCACAGACTCTGCTGGATTCCATGTGTCACATCATATCAGTCAGATAAAGCTCCATTGATATGTAACTTCTGTTTTAAGCCAGCCAATTGTCTATCCATGCTAATGTTACACACTTATAGTAGGAGCTTTTTATTTTCCATACCTACTTTCAATGTGGTGCTTTATCAAATGAGTCTGGAAGTCTAAATATAGTACATCTATAGGCTCTCTTATCCACAACACGTTCCTCCTTCAGAAAATTCTAATAAATTTGTACAAAATGATTTTCCTTGAACAAAACAAAACTTTCAAAATGCACAGCTGTATCACTTTAATGGTTGATTCTAACATTTTTCCTATAACAGGCATTAAGCTAACAGGGCTATTCTTCCTTCTTTCTGCCTCCCTTCTTGAATACAAAATTATATGTATACCAGCAAGGACAACCATACCAGTTCACATGAAGTCATCACTGAGCATAGTGTTACATTATGAAGGAACAGAAGCAGCTCAGACCAATGTTCAACATATCAATCCTGCAATGAGAGAATGTGGAGGAAAGATTCATTGGTGATGTTAAGTGACAGCAACCAGCAGCAAAAACAAACAAGCATGATAGAGAGCAACATATACCTGCCTTCAAAAGATACACAATTATTGGATCAAGGTGAGTTGTCAAAACTCCAAAGTGTTACATGGATGTTTGAGTTGCTAAACTTTGATAGTGTTTTAGTCAAATAGTTTATATATCAATGTATCCTTAAGAGATTCACTCATTGATGTCGTCACTGCATAGCAGAATGTGCCCTGACAATATCAAAGTCTCATCATGCTATTTTAACTCAGATAATGTGAAGCATGACACATTGATAAAGAGCTGTATTCTTTTATCACTGAATAACGTAATGCTTGCCCAGTCACTGAAGTGTTTGCAAATATAATATTTGCATATAAAAGGGAGTTGTAATGAATGCTTGACTGAATTATTAAATACCATGTCACCCATTTCTACATTTTTACTTTAGGGTAAATTTAAAGATATCCTGCTGGAGACAAATCACACATCAAAACATAAAAGCTTGGAATACCTAATAGTCCCATCATAAATACACACAAAAAAAAAGGTGAATGGTTTAAATGGAAACTACTTAAGAAAATTGTTCTGAGAAAAGACTATACACAGAAAATATGAATCTTCCTATCCTTTCTTAGGCTTTGCTATGTACCTCTGACATTGTCTTTAATGTAATTCCTTGCTATCAATTTTAATTCCCAGTGTTATGGGACTCAAAAGTTATGACAATTTGAAAAAGGTTTCAATCCATAATGGGCAGCATGGTGACTCAGTGGTTAGCACTGCTGCCTCACAGCACCAGGGACCTGGGTTCGATTCCAGCCACAGGCGACTGTCTGTATGGAGTTTTCACATTCTCCCAGTGTCTGTATGGCTTCATCCGGTTTCCTCCCACAATCCAAAATGTGCAGATCAGGTGAATTAGCCATGCTAAGTTGTTAGGTGCAGTAGTCAGAGGTAAATATAGAGTAGGGGAACAAGACTGGGTGGGTTACTCTTTGGAGGGTTGTGTGGACTTGTTGGGCCAAAGGGCCTGTTTCCATACTGTAGGGAATCTAATCTAATCTATGGTCTAAAGGGCTAATTGTGCATTTATGCTAAGAATAGCTACTGAGCATGTATTTAAAGAGTTGAGTCATAGTTCCATAAAATGGAGTGACACAGTGGCTCAGTGGTTAGCACTGCTGCCTCACAGTACCAGGGACCCAGGTTCGATTCCAGCCTCGGGCGACTGTGCGGAGTTTGCACATTCTCCCTGTGTCTGTGTGGATTTCCTCCGGGTGCTCCGGTTTCCTCCCACAATCCAAAGATGTGCAGGTCTGCTGAATTGCCCAGAGTGTCAGTGGTGAATATAGGGCAGAGGAATTGGTCTGGGTGGGTTACTCTTTGGAGGGTCGGTGTGGACTTGTTGGGAATCTAATCTAATCAAAATCAAATGAAGCTGGAGCAGAGTCTGTAGACTTCCAGAAGATGTTTTCCCTTACCATCCCTATATATAGTAAATGTTTAATAAAGCCTTTCAATATTGACCTATCAGACTGCATATTTCATATTATACTGCATGGTGACAAGACACACAATGAGATGCAGCCAGCAATGAAGCACCTGAAGTGATTCTAAGGGATAGTATATTGTTAAGAAGGCCAGCCCAGAAGTCCATACCTAGAGTGGGAGGAGTACATATGCTCAGTGGCAACAGGGATTCCACCTAGGTGCTGAGTATGGAGTGGGAGTAGTCACATTTATGTTGAAAAAAATGCAAGAGAAAGTGCGCAAGATTCTAGCAAAGCAATCAGCCATGGTGAGTAAAATAGTTTTATATGAGACACTTACAGGCATGGGGAAACAACGAAAACTCAAAATTTACCACAGGCAAGTATGTAGGGATATAATACCATTAAGGAAAATCACTCATATGAACTGAGCCTAGCCAGCTCTATAGAGGGCCATTCATGTCGTAGCTACAACATAGAGGGTCATGCATGTCAACAGAGACAGTATCCATGTCATAGCTACTGCACAGAAAATTAAACATAAATCGCCACATTCTTCACTTGGTCCAACAGTAGAAGCTGGAACAGGGTTGAGTTCTTCCTGGGTGATGTGGCTGACCCACTGCAAGATGTTTCCTCCCTTAATTTCATGGATTCACAGGACAAATTCTGTTTTGCAGGTATCATGGTTAATGGTAAGAAAGCGAATTTTAAAATGGATATTAGGTAGATGAATCTATACTTTCACATGGTTCCCATGGTTGAAGCTGAAAATTGTCAGACTGAACGGTTTAAGTTCCCGAAGTATTCAAATCAGAATGAAAGAGCAGGTATATTCTATAATTTACTAAATAAAAGCAATCACAGAACCCTGTAAGTCAACCAGAACCATTATACTTCTCCATTGAGCAGAGCTTCATGTGTAGCTTCACGCATTCTTCAGTTGGCAGAGACCAGAGACAATGAAGTCAATTCACTGCACCAGGAGTCACTCTACACTACAACTCTAGGACAATAATAATTTAATGCAGACCCTTAATTTCTCTCAGAAGGGAAGAAACAAATGGTGGAAAAAAAGGCAAAGGCAGAAGTGGCTAGTCACAAAAGTGAACTATTGAAGTTGATTTACAATTTCAGGACAAGGATCGTGAGGGATTCCATAACTCTTGTTCATTTAGTGAAGATAGACTCTTTCAACCTTTCTGAAATCTCTCCTGTTTTTGAGGAAAATCATTCTTGTACTGATAATGAAAAGGTAAATTTGTCTGCTTATTCCCTTGAACCCACCAACAAGATGTTACAACAGGAACAATCATAATTAGAAAAATAAATTTCTCCCTGTGATGAAGGTCAGAGCATTAGAGGAAAACAAAGTGAGTCACACTGTAAAGGAGGAGGAGTTGTTATCACCCATTGGAGAGTAAATGGCATTGCAAAGTTTCAAGCAGGAGCTAGTGAAGACTGCATATGCTGGAGAAGTCAGAATTGAGAAGGTGTGGCACTGGAAAGAGTACAGCAGGTCATGCAGAATCTGAGGAGTTGACATTTTGGGCTTAACTCTTCATCAGGACAGGGGTGGGAGGAGAAAAGGGTGCTGAGAAATAAGTAGAGGAAGGAGATGTAGCTAGGAGAAAGGGAGTTGGGATGGCAAAGGTAGGAGGTTGCAAGCAGCTCAATTAAAGGTAAAAGACCTGCTAATGTTGCAGGCTAGGTACAATGAACAAAGACAACTCATAGATGTCTCAACACTTAAAAGGGCACTGAGGAAGAACTTATAGTAGATGAATCATGTACAAAACACAAATAAGGCTTCAACACATTCTACAGCCAGCAACAAGGAGATAGTATCAAGAAATGTCAGATTACAGAATTAAAAAGGTACCCTTAAATGATCCATAAAAGAGATGTCAGAGCTCCAACTCTGAATCATTCAGAGAAAAGCTTCAGTTTGGATAAATGATCCCCAAGGTTAGTAGTAAGCCAGAGGATCGGGATGTTTTAAAAAAAGTGACAATAACAACTCAAAGAATAACAAAAAAAGATGACAAACTTTAAGGATAAACTTGCAAGTAATAACAACAGTTTCTTTAAATACATAAGGAAGAGTGAGACCAAAGTGAACAGAGGTCCCTTACAGAAGATAAATAATAATGAGGAAACTAGGAAATGACAGGAATTCAATGAATACTTGACACCAGCCTCCAAAAGGTGGTAATAATAACATTTCACAAATACTAAATAACCAAAAAGGAGGAAAGGAAATAAATACAATAACTATACTTAAAATATAAACTACTAGGAAAACTAAGAGCTACAGATTGGTACCCTGATGTGATATATCCTAGATTATAATAAGCAGCTACAGATATCATGGATGCACTGGTAGTAATCTCCCAGGACTCTCTAGATTCTCAGAGAATTGAAATATTGCCAATGTAATATCATTATGCCAAAAGTGAAGGAGACACAAAATAGGCCAGTTAGTTAGATGTCTGTTTTGGGGTAAATATTACTGCCTATTATAAAAGGATAATAGAGCAGAGCATTTCAGAATGCATAACACGATCAAGCAGACTTAGCATGGCTGTACAAAGGGGAAATTATCTGACAAATTAATTTGAATAATTCAAGCAGCAACAAACAGGTTAGATAAAGAGAAAGCAGTCAATGTAATATATTTGGATTTCTTTAAAGCGTGATTAGGTACCACTTAGGTTATTTAATACGATAAGAACTGAGTGTTGGAGATAGCATATTCCATGCAAAGGGTGGTGTATGCATAGAACAAGCTGCCAGAGGAAGTTGTGGAGGTGGATAAAATTATAACATTTTAAAGGAACCTGGAAGGGTGCATGAATAAGAAAAGTTTAAAGGGGGAAGGGCCAAATGCTGGCAAATGGGACTAGATTGGTTTAGGATATCTGGTTAGCATAGATGAGTTGGATCAAAGGGTCTGTTTCCATGGTGTACAATTCTATGATTCTATTTGTATGGTTAGAGAATTGCATAACTGATAGAAGACAGAATTGAGATAAGAGGGACATTTTCATGATGGCAAATTGTAGCCAGTGGAATCTTACAGGGATCAGTGCTGGGCCATGATTTTTACAATATATATCAATTACTTGGTTGAGGAAACTGATCTGCTTTAGACAAGTTTTCAGATGACAATAATAGATGAAAAGGTGAACACAGGTAAGGAAAACACAATGGGTCTGCTAAGGCATATAGACAAGTTATGTGAATGGGCAAAGACTTGGGCAAATAGGATGTAAATGTGGGAAATTAGGTTATGCACTTTAGCAGAAAATAGAGGAGCTGAATGTTATTTAGATCAAGAAATACTGCAGATGGCTAGAGCACAGAGGGATTTTGGAGTTTTCATGCATAAAATCTCAAAACAAAACTAACATACAAGTTCAGCATGTTCTAGGAAAGGTACGTTGACCATTATTTCAAGGGTAACAGAATATAGAAATGAGGAGGTCTTACTAAACTTTACAAAGCACTAGTCAGATCACACTTGGAAAACAGTGAATAGTTTAAGGCATCTTATCTAAGATGTACTGGCATCAGAGAAGGTTGACTAGTCTGATACTGGGTATGGTGGGACTGGCTTATGGAGAGAGGTTGAGTAGGATGGGTCTATACTGATTGGAATTTAGAAGAATGGTCGGCAATCTTATTGAAACCTAAATAATTCTTGTTTCCTCGACTGGGAAATGCTGAAAGTTTTTTCTCCCCCTTGTGGAATTCTCAGGCCAGACAACATAAATCTCAAAGTTAGGAGTTGTCTACTTATGACAGTGGTGAGAAGGAATTTCTCAGAGGGTAGGGAATCTGTGGGATTATTTACCACGAGGGCTGTCAAGACTGGGTCTTAAGTAAAGTTAAGACTGTGATAGACAGATATCTAATTATTAAAGAAATTAAGGTGATGGCAAAAAGTCAAGGAAGTAGAGTTGAGAGTTATCCAATCAATCAGTCATGATCTCATTGAATGGCAAACTCAATGGGCTGAATGGCCTATTTCTGGTCCTATGCCTTATGGCCACCTGTATTCACAGGAACCAACTCTGTGTTTCATCTTTACATTACTTCATATGGATCAACAACAAGAACCTGATACAGTTAGAAAAACTTCAATCTTTATGAACAAGCAATAGTTCAAGAACTGTAAGTGGCTAATGAAAAAGATATCCACTTATGCCTAAATTGGATCAAGACAATATTCAACATGCAGAAATTAATAATCTGAATAAATGTTAGCAAAAGTCAGTAATTGAGTCTCATCAGCACACCATAAATGTTGTCCTGATTCTTTCAATAAATAGGCAGAGCTTCTAGATGGGAGGAGTACCTTAATAATTATAAAGGTAAGAACCAAAGAGAAATTGAACATGTAAATGTTAAGCAAGAATCGAAAAAAATCTAATTACTGAAACAAGTCTGTTGAACTACAACTTTATTAGCAATTGTGCAAAGTTATCAAGCCACAGAAACAAAGAGGAAAATTATAGATGAGTTCCACAAGTCCTGTGCAAGCCAGCCATTGCTCTCATACAATTCATAAAGTCATAGAGATGTACAACACAGAAACAGACCCTTTGGTCCAACTTGTCCATGCTGACCAGATGTCCCAACCTACTCTAGTCCCACCTGCTGGCACTCAGCCCAAATCCCTCCAAATCCTTCCTATTCATATACCCATCCAGATGCCTTTTAAATGTTGCAATTGTACAAGCCTCCACCACTTCCTCTGGTAGCTCATTCTATACATGTATCACCCACTGCGTGAAAAAGTTGCCTCTTCGATATCTTTTATAACTTTCCCCTCTCACCCTAAACCCTTGTCAGAAGAAAGGTACTCAAATGGGAAACTCTCTTACGGAAGTATCAAGACTTTGTTTTTCCTCAGCTGACAATTCACAATGATCTTCAATCAGCTACAATCAATGACTGATGATATTCCAAGAGATAGAACAGAAACCTTCATCCAAGTTTTCAGAAGACAAGCATGCATAATCGTGTCCTCTTTATTATTAGAATGTTATGATCTTTCAGAGAAGGGAACACCGAGGAAAAGAAAGACTAACCATCAAACAAAACATTCTGCATGGCCTGTTATGGTCCATTTTTCCTTGTGGCCTGCAGCTTTCAGTGCTATGCAGGAACTTCCTATCAATCCTCACTCAGGAGATTGTTTTGTTGATGATGACAGTGCATTCCTATTTACTAAGGGAATTCAAGAGATGGTATCTGTACAGAAGCAACCTTGAGTTAAAGCAAGTGTGGAAGTGATATTACCATCTTCAGGAAGAGAAATTCCTACCGACCAAGACTAGGGAAATACTCATTCCCTCGTATCCAGAATGGTCTTTAGACTACAGAGTTTCTTTCATTTACTGGTTTTATCCCTATTTCAGGGTGACACAAACAAATGTGAAAGGGAGAATTTTATTTCACTAGGAGTCATGATTAGGAGGTGCCAGTGTTGGACTATGGTGTACAAAGTTAAAAATCACAACACCAGGTTATAGTCCAACAGGTTTATTTGGAAGCGCTAGTACTGCCTCTTCATCAGGTGTTTGTGGAACAGGACCATAAGACACAGACCTTATAGAAAAAGGATTACAGTGCCACGAGAGTTCATAGAATATATCGGCAATAGTTTCCTCACTTCCACACATGCTTTAAATCAAGGTTGCTCTGTACAGATACCATCTCTGGAATTTCTTTAGTAAATAGGTGTGTGCTGTCATCATCAACAAAACAATCTCCTGAGCTAGAATTGATAGGAAGTTCCTGCATAGCACTGAAAGCTGCGGGCCACAAAGGAAAAATGGACCATAACAGGCTAGGCAGAATGTTTTGTTTGCCGGTACGTAATGAGGGAACAAATTGTCCTAGATCAAGAATAATCAATGATTTCATAGTCAGGGATCCTCTTAGAAGGAACAATCACAGTATGGTTGAATTTAAAATACAGATGGATGGTGAGAAGGTAAAATCTAGTACCAGTGTCTTGTACTTAAAAAGGTAGGCTGGGAGCAAAGACTATACGGTGGGACAATTGAGGAACAGTGGAGGACTTTCAAAGTAGCAAAGATTAGTGAGAAACTAGAGGATTACAAAAATCTAAAGGTTAACAGAAATCCATGATGAAAGTGTAAAGCTAAGTAAGATAGATTATGAGAGTAAACTAGTTTAGAACATTAAAACAGATAGCAAAAAGGCATTGAACAGGTATTGTGAGTCAGTCTTCACAGTGGAAGACACAAATACTATGCCAATAATTGATGACAAGGAGGTTATGGCAGGTGAGGACCTAGAAGCAATCACCATAATTAAAGTAGTAGTATTGGGCAAACCAATGGGGCTTAGGGTAAACAAGTCTCCTGGCTCTGATGGAAAACATCCCAGGGTCTTGAAAGAGATAGTGAGGGAAAATAGCAAATGCGCTCGTGGTAATTTCCCAAAATTCCCCTGAACTCTGGGGCTGTTCTGGCAGATTAGAAAATAGCAAACGTGACACCACTGTTTAAAAAAAGGGGATAGACAAAAGGCAGGTGACTATAAACCCATTAACTTAACTGTCGTAATAGGGAAAATGCTTAAATCTACAATCAAGGAAGAAACAGTTGGACATCTGGTTAAAAGTTGTCTGATAGTGCAGACGCAGCATGACTTCATGAAAGGCAGGTCACATTTAACTAGTTTAATGTCATTCTTTGGGGACACAGTGTGGTGGACAATGGGGAACTGATGGATATGGTGTATCTGGATTTCCAGAAGACATTCAACAAGGTGCTGCACAAAAGTCTGCTGCATAAAGTAAAGATGCACAACATTATAGGTAATGTATTAGTTAACAAATCATATATCCATGCTAACAGAAAACAAAGAGAGGGGATAAATGGGTGCTTTTCTGCTTGGCGATCAGTGGCTAGTGGTGTGCCTTAGGGGTAAGTATTGGGACTGCAATTGTTTTTAACTAATAGATGGTTCAGAATTTGGGACCACGTGCAATGTGTGAGTGTCAAAAATAGAAATTACTGGAAAAGCTCAGCAGGTCTGCCAGCATCTGTGGACAGAAATCAGAGTTAACATTTTGGGTTGAGTGACACTTCCTGAGAACAGATTCTGAGGAAGGTTCGCTCGACCTGAAACATGAACTTCGATTGCTCTCCACAGTTGCTGCCTGACCTGCTGACCTTTTCCAGCAATTTCTGTTTTTGTCTCTGATTTACACCATCAGCAGTTCTTTCAGTTTTTATTTATGTGGTGTGCCAAAGTTTACAGATGATTCAAAAGATAAGTAGCAATGCAGAAGACACTGAATGTTTGCAGAGAGATATAGATAGATTAAGTGAGTGGCCAGGTTCTGGCAGATGGAGCAGAATTTTGGTAGATGTGAGGTCATCCATTTTGGTAGAAATAAAAACAAGATGAACATATTTAAAATGGTGAAAAATTGCAGCATGCTGCTGTGCAGAGGGACCTGGTGTCCTTGTGTGCATGAATCACAAAATATTGGTTTGCAGGTGCAGCTGGTTATCGGAAGGCAACTGGAATATTATTCTTCATTGCCAGAGTGATGGAGTTTAAAAATATGCTGCAGCTCGATAAGATGCTGGCAAGGTTACACTGGAATACTGTGTACAATTTTGGTCTCCTTTCTTGATAAAAGGTTGTACTGGCACTGGAGGGGTGCAGAAGACTTGCTTGATGTCAGAATTGAGAGGTCTGGCTTATAAGGAGAAATTGAATAGACTGGGACTGGGAATAGACTTTACGCATTGTAATTTAGAAGAATGAGGTGAGGGGTTGGAGAATCTTATAGAAATATGATGTTATGAAGGGAATAGATAAGATTGAAGCAGGGAGGTTGTTTCCACAGATGGGCAAAAACAGAACGGGGAGTATAGCCTCAAAATAAGGGGGAACAGACTTTGGACTGAGTAGAGGAGGAACCTCTTCATCCAAAGTATCATGAATCTGCGGAATGCCCTGCCCAGTGAGGCAGTTGAGGCTACCTTTTTGGAACGTTTTTAAGGCTAAGATAGGCAAATGTTTGAAGAATATAGGCATTAAGATTTATGGTGAGTGAGCAGGTAAGTGGAGCTGAGTCCATGAAAAGATCAGCCACGATCTTGTTGAACAGTGGAGCAAGCTTGACGGTTCTACTCTTGCTCCTATTTCTTATGTTCTTATATCTCTATTCTGTTCATGTAGCCATAATGTTTACCTGGTTGGTTCAATGAAGTCAACAATGATCTCCAGGATGCTAATAATATGGCTTCTTCTTGGCTACATTCTGTTAATACTGCGAGATGTCAATGAAAATTGATATTGATTAAAATGCCAGATTCCAGAGGTGCAATGTTCAGATATGACTATATTGAAATCTAGAAAGAATCAATCAATCATTCTTGGGGAACGCAAGCTAAGCATTGGGAGAATATTGGGTGATTAAGGATTGCTTGATAGCAATGTTAATTGCAAATTCCACCATTTTACTAATGATTGATTATATGTAGAGTAAGATTGGAAACCATACCGACGAAGTAATTAGCCCAAATTTCAGGATTACTATCAAATCTGGTGTCAGCACTCAGAATCATAGAGATGTACAGCACAGAAACAGACCCTTCGGTCCAACTCGTCTATGCTGACCAGATATCCCAACCCAATCTAGTCCCACCTGCCAGCACCTGGCCCGTATCCCTCCAAATCCTTCCTATTCATATACCCATCCAGTTACCTTTTAAATCGTGCAATTGTACCAGCCTCTACCACTTCTTCGGCAGTTCATTCCATACACTTACCACCCTCTGTGTAAAAAAGTTGCCCCTTATGTCTCTTTTAAATCTTTCCCCTCTCACCCTAAACCTATGCCTTCTAGTTCTGGACTCCCCAACCCCAGGGATAAGACTTTATCTATTTATCCTATCCATGCCCCTCATGATTTTGTAAACCTTGTTAAGCCTCCAACGCTCCAGGGAAAACAGCCCTAGTCTATTCAACCTCTCCCTATAGCTCAAATTGTCCAACCCTGGCAACATCCTTGTAAATCTTTTCTGAACCCTTTCAAGTTTCACAACCTCTTTCTAATAGGAAGGAGACCAGAACTGCATGCAACATTCCAACAGAGGCATAACCAATGTCCTGTAGGGCCACAACATGATCTCCCAACCCCTGTACTCAATACTCTGACCAATAAAGGAAAGCATACCAAACACCTTCTTCACTATCCTATCTACCTGCAACTCCACTTTCAAGGAGCTATGAACCTGCTCTCCAAGGTCTCTCTTCAGCAACACTCCCGAGGACCTTACCATTAAGTGTATAAGTCATGCTAAGATTTGCTTTCCCAAAATACGGCATTTCAAAATTAATCTAAATTAAACTCTACCTGCGACTTCTCAGCCTACTGGCCCATCTGATCAAGATCCCATTGTAATCTGAAGTAACCTTCTTCACTGTCCATTATACCTCCAATTTTGGTGTCATCAGCAAATTTACTCATTATACCTCTTATGCTCACATCCAAATTATTTATATAAATGATGAAAAGTAGTAGACCTAGCATTGATCCTTGTGGCACTCCACTCCAGTCTGAAAAACAACCCTCCACCACCACCCTCTGTCTTCTACCTTTGAGCCAGTTCTGTATCCAAATGGCAAGTTCTCCCTGTATTCCATGAGATCTAACCTTGCTCGCCAGTCTCCCATGGGGAACCTTGTCGAACACCTTACTGAAGTCCACATAGATCACATCTATTGCTCGGCCCTCATCAATCCTCTGAGTTTTTTTGAAGAAGTAACAAAATCAAGTTTGTGAGACATGAGTTCCCACGCATAAAGCCATGTTGACTATCCCTAATCATTCCTTGCCTTTCCTAATACATGTACATCCTGTCCCTCAGGATTCCCTCCAACAACTTGCCCACCACCAAAGTCAGGCTCACTGGTCTATAGTTACATGGCTTGTCCTTACCTCCTTTCTTTAAACAGTGGCACCACATTAGCCAACCTCCAGTCTTCCGGCACCTCACCTGTGTCTATCGATGATAGAAATATCTCAGCAAGAGGCCCAGCAGTCACTTCCCTAGCTTCCCACAGAGTTCTATGGTACATGTGATCAGGTTTGATCCAAGCAACATTACATTTTATGGAATTAGGTCTTCAGATGGAAGAAATTATTCAAAAACATTCATTACCTGGGACAATTTTCTAAGCTTCTCCAAATATGCCTTAAAAACCTTTGTCTCCTACATTCACTTCTTTGTGAATCTTTAATGTAATTTCCTATTTTGCTGTTCAAAATGCTATATTTGAAAGGTGCATTTTTTTTTTCCTTTTCAAACAGTTACCATGGACAATCCTGCTTCAATGTCCCAACACTTCATAGTTAGTTAGGGGAGAACAATAGCTTTCATTGGCATCTTTATGAATAAGTCAAGGTCAATGGAGGAAAAACTGAATCAACATGGAAAGGCTGTCACTAGTCATTACAATATAAACAAGATAGCTGCATTATTTCATACTTAATGTTTTCTTAAAAAGGTATAAGGTCAAATGATTTGATGACTAAAATCAAATGAGATGAGTTTATTGAATCTAAAAGTAATCAGAATTGAATCTTTGTGCTGGATATTCAGGCTTCTTTCGAATAGCTTTGTGCTAATTAATCAGTCATACTTTCATCCACTTCAACAATTTCATGATACAATTGGAATATTTGAAAACTTAAAGACTGATATTATTTAGAATATCAAATTTCAAAAATGCAAATTAAAACCAAATAGGCATGATTAAACTAAGTTTAGAGAATACAGGTCGATACTGTATTTTGTATGGGTAAGGGTGGAAAGAAAGAATTCTATTGCCGCATATTCTGTAGCCAGATGGCAAGATGAGGCTGGGGCTGTATTTAAGATGTTGCAAAAGGCAAGAACATACTGCCATTCTGAATGTTTTTGACAAAGTTGGATGAAATACTTTAGTTATTGCTGGCACTAGATTTTAGTTCACTACTGGCTCAGAGCTGTGGCTGTGCCTGTGCCTACCATCTCTATAGTGCTCCTTCCTGTTATGTATCACCTTGTCCTGCAAATTAGAGGGATAAATATTAGGCCACATATCACAAAGTGTTTGCAACATGTGTCAATCATAACAAATTAACTGAAGTATGCAGAAGCTGAGACACATTGGAGAGAGATTGGGAAGCATTGGCAAGTGTTTGAAGGTAAGGTGGCTCATATAGAGGTTAGTCAGAAGTTGTGATTGTTGGGTGAGCAATGGTGATGTGGTACACTTAGTTGTGCAAGAGTCCAATTGTATGGTTTGATATAATTTGAAAGTATATTCATTAATCTGACCACTACACTCTTTTGTATTACAATAGCCAGAGCCTTGAAGTTTACCTTTTTGGTCATCTGCTGAAAATGTGTTCCTGGAAAAGCACAGCAGGTCGTGCAGCATCCAAGGAGCAGGAGAATCGACGTTTCGGGCATGAGCCCTTCTTCAGAAATGAGGAAAGTGTGCCCAGCAGGCTAAGATAAAAGATAGGGAGGAGGGACTTGGAGGAGGGGCGTTGGAAATGCGATAGATGGAAGGAGGTTAAGGGGAGGGTGATAGGCTAGAGTAGGGGTGGGGGCGGAGAGGTCAGAAGATGACTGCAAGTTAGGAAGGTGGTGCTGAGTTCGAGGGTTGGGACTGACAAGGTGGGGGGGGAGGGGAAATGAGGAAACTGGAGAAATCAGGAGTTCATCCCTTGTTGTTGGAGGGTTCCTAGGCGGAAGATGAGGCACTCTTCCTCCAACCGTCATGTTGCTATGGTCTGGTGATGGAGGAGGCCAAGGACCTGCATGTCCTTGGTGGAGTGGGAGGGGGAGTTGAAGTGTTGAGCCACGGGGTGGTTGGGTTGGTTGGTCCGGGTGTCCCAGAGGTGTTCTCTGAAACATTCCGCAAGTAGGCGGCCTGTCTCCCCAATATAGAGGAGGCCACATCAGGTGCAGCGGATGCAGTAAATGATGTGTGTGGAGGTGCAGGTGAATTTGTGGCGGATATGGAAGGAACCCTGGTCATCTACTCAGATTCCCTTTGGAAGCTGTGTTGAGGACCTCCAGGGCTCCTGTGAAAGTAGGATCTCTAACCTTCTTTTAACCTCCTGGACTAAAGCCTCCAGCACGAAATCAAAGAACTTGAGGCCTCTATATTTCTGTTGTTTGTTGGTTGTGCTATAAATTCTTCCAGATGCTTTCATTCATTCTTCCAACACCTGTTGTATTCTAAAAAGTGCCTATCCTACAAGAGGAGCAGATTACTGCTAAGAATTTCAGGGTAGTTGCAAGACAACAGCAATGCACCCAAGCCTTCTGCTGAGTATGCTGTAGACAGCAATAATTGAGAAGAGCTGACACCATGACACTTCTGTGTTATCTGCTATATCTAAACTGCCCCTTGATGTTCCCTTTGGCCATCATGGTCCTTATAGACTGCTAGCCTTTGGGATTCAACTGGAATTTTTTGATACCAACAGGGTGGCATTTGTAGTTTCCTAAGCATATTAAAAGCAAGAAGTCGTTGTTGTGAAAAGCAGTATACATTTTGTGCATTTTTCAGTTGTAAAACAGATGCAATAAAGACAAAGAAATGACAAAGACCACCTTGGTAGCCATCTAATTTGCATGTTCCTTTAAGTATGTTGAGGAGCATGGAATGCTGAAGTATTCTCTTTAAGAAATTGGTTTTTGGCAAATGGTGCAGGAATTAGATGTTTTCTTTTCAGGATTCTTGAGCTGAAAGATTACTATAAAATACTAAATGCAAGGATTTCAGAAGTGCGCATAACTTCAAGGGAGCTATCTGACACTAATACAAGAGATCTCCATTTGACACTATTTATTCAGTCGGTTAGTTTGTAGTTAAGCCAGCAGGCTATGCTGCTAGTCAACTACATGTAATATAATAAAAATCTAATTAGCATGTAATACAGACAGTATTTTTAAATGTGTGATGCTCTATTATGCGGATAGTTAATTTAAAACGTTCCAGATATTTGATTTTCTACAAACAGAATCTCTGTGGTAGAAATTTTGTGAGGTAACAAATAAAAATCCACGCTCACACCAACAAACGGTTCTGTAGCCTGAGCACGACTCACCAAATATCTTTAAAAAATAACCTGAAGTTTTGTTTTGAACTCAGTCAGGCAACTGAATAATATTAAATGAGACTCACTCATGTTAAGGTTGGTTTCAGGACTGCATTGTCGCCAAAAACGAGCGCGAAAAGGGGGCACAAGGTAGCCTTTGCTGAGAAGATTAGGGTGAATCCAAACAGATTCTTTAAGTATATTAAAGCAAAAGGAATAACTAGAGAGAATATGACCCCTAAAGGACCAAAATAGACATGTATGTATGGAACCGCAAGAGATGGGAAAGATCCTCAAATGAATATTTCTCTTCTGTATTTACTGTGGAGAAAAAACATGATGATTTGGGTACTTGGGAAGTTAGTGGTCATATCTTGGGGACAGTTCATATCACAGATCTATTAGAACATATGAAGATAGATAAATCTCCTGGTCCTGACCAGACATATCCAAGAACACTGCTGGAGGCTAGAGAAGAAATTGCAGGGCCTTGGCTGATATTTTTGCATCACTGAGAGCACGGGTGAGATCCCAGAAGATTGGAGAGTAGCGAATGTTGTGCCCTTATTCAAGAGGGGCTGCAAAGAAAATCCTGAGAATTATAGACCAGTAAGCCTAACAGCTATGGTAGGTAAGTTACTGGAAAATATTCTGAGGAATAAGATGTACATGCATTTGGAAAGACAGGTTTTGATTAGGAGTAGTCAGCATAGCTTTGTATGTGGGAGATCATGTCTCACATATTTGTTAGTTTTCTTTGATAAAGTGAACAGGGCAGTGGACGTAGTCTATATGGATTTCAGAAAGGCCTTTGATAATGGTAGGCTGCTCTGGAAGGTTAAATCAAATGAAATCCAGAGGGACCTAGCAGATTGAATACACAATTGGTTTGATGGTAGGAAGCAGAGGGTAATAGTGGAAGGATGCTGGTCAGACTGGAGGCCTGTTTCTGAATTAGTGGTGCTGGAAGAGCACAGCAGTTCAGGCAGCATCCAAGTAGCTTCGAAATCGACGTTTCTGGCAAAAGCCCTTAATCAGGAATAAAGACAGAGAGCCTGAAGCATGGAGAGATAAACTAGACGATGGTGGGGATGGGGAGAGAGAGTCGCATAGAGTACAATGGGTGAGTGGGGGAGGGGATGAAGGTGATAGGTCAAGGAGGAGAGGGTGGAGTGGATAGGTGGAAAAGAAGATAGCAGGTAGGACAAGTCCGGATAAGTTATGGGGACAGTTACTGAGCTGGAAGTTTAGAACTAGGGTGAGGTGGGGGAAGGGGAAATGAGGAAACTGTTGCAGTCCACATTGATGCCCTGGGGTTGAAGTGTTCCGAGGCGGAAGAGGAGGCGTTCTTCCTCCAGGCGTCTGGTGGTGAGGGAGAGGCGGTGAAGGAGGCCCAGGACCTCCATGTCCTCGGCAGAGTGGGAGGGGGAGTTGAAATGTTGGGCCACGGGGCGGTGTGGTTGATTGGTGTGGGTGTCCCGGAGATGTTCCCTAAAGCACTCTGCTAGGAGGCGCCCAGTCTCCCCAATGTAGAGGAGACCGCATCGGGAGCAACGGATACAATAAATGATATTGGTGGATGTGCAAGTAAAACTTTGATAGATGTGGAAGGCTCCTTTAGGGCCTTGGATAGAGGTGAGGGAGGTGGTGTGGGCGCAGGTTTTACAGTTCCTGCGGTGGCAGGGGAAAGTGCCAGGCTTGAAAGGTAGGTTGTTTGGGGGCGTGGACCTGACCAGGTAGTCGCAGAGAGAACGGTCTTTGCGGAAGGCGGAAAGGGGTGGGGAGGGAAAAATATACCTGGTAGTGGGGTCTGTTTGGAGGTGGTGGAAATGTCGGCGGATGATTTGGTTTATGCGAAGGTTGGTAGGGTGGAAGGTGAGCACCAAGGGCGTTCTGTCCTTGTTACGGTTGGAGGGGTGGGGTCTGAGGGCAGAGGTGTGGGATGTAGACGAGATGCGTTGGAGGGCATCTTTAACCACGTGGGAAGGGAAATTGCGGTCTCTAAAGAAGGAGGCCATCTGGTGTGTTCTGTGGTGGAACTGGTCCTCCTGGGAGCAAATCCGGCGGAGGCGGAGGAATTAGGAATACAGGGGATGGCATTTTTGCAAGAGGTAGGGTGGGAAGAGGTGTAATCCAGGTAGCTGTGGGAGTCGGTGGGTTTGTAAAAAATGTCAGTGTCAAGTCGGTCGGCATTAATGGAGATGGAGGGGTCCAGGAAAGGGAGGGAGGTGTCAGAGATGGTCCAGGTAAATTTAAGGTCAGGGTGGAATGTGTTGGTGAAGTTGATGAATTGCTCAACCTCCTCACGGGAGCACGAGGTGGTGCCAATGCAGTCATCAATATAGCGGAGGAAGAGGTGGGGAGTAGTGCCAGTGTAATTACGGAAGATCAACTGCTCTACGTAGCCAACAAAAAGACAGGCATTGCTGGGGCCCATATGTGTGCCCATGGCTACCCCTTTGGTCTGGAGGAAGTGGGAGGATTCTACGGAGAAATTGTTAAGGGTGAGGACCAGTTCGGCCAAATGAATGAGTGTGTCAGTGGAAGGGTACTGTTGGGGACGTCTGGAGAGGAAAAAACGGAGGGCTTGGAGGTCCTGGTCATGGCGGATGGAGGTGTAGAGGGATTGGATATCCATGGTGAAAATGAGGCGTTGGGGGCCAGGGAAACGGAAGTCTTGGAGGAGGTAGAGGGCGTGGGTGGTGTCTCGAACATATGTGGGGAGTTCCTGGACTGGGGGGGGAATAGGACAGTGTCGAGGTAGGTAGAGATGAGTTCAGTGGGGCAGGAGCATGCTGTGACAATGGGTCGGCCAGGGTGGTCAGGCTTGTGGATCTTGGGAAGGAGGTAGAACCGGGCATTGCGGGGTTCCCAGACTATGAGGTTGGAAGCTGTGGGTGGGAGATCTCCTGAGGTGATGAGGTTCTGTATGGTCTGGGAGATGATGGTTTGGTGATGGGGGGTGGGGTCATGGTCGAGGGGTCAGTAGGAAGAACGCCTCATCTTCCGCCTCGGACCACTTCAACCCCAGGGCATCAATGTGGACTGCAACATTTTCCGTCCCCCACCTCACCTTAGTTCTAAACATCCAGCTCAGTAACTGTCCCAAAGACTTGTCCGGACTTGTCCTACGTGCCTATCTTCTTTTCCACCTATCCACTCCACCCTCTCCTCCTTGACCTATCACCTTCATCCCCTCCGCTACTCACCCACTGTACTCTATGCTACTCTCTCTCCCCACCCCCACCATCCTCTAGTTTATCTCTCCACGCTTCAGGCTCACTGCCTTTATTCCTGATGAAGGGCTTTTGCCCGAAACGTCGATTTCGAAGCTACTTGGATGTTGCCTGAACTGCTGTGCTCTTCCAGCACCACTAATCCAGAATCTGGTTTCCAGCATCTGCAGTCATTGTTTTAACCACCAGACTGGAGGCCTGTGACTAGTGGTGTGCCATGCGGTCGGTGCTAGGCCTATTGCTGTTTGTTATCTATATCAGTGATTTGGATGAGCATGTACAAAGCATGATTAGCAAGTTTGCAATTGACACTAAAATAGATGGCATCATGGACAGTGAGAAAGTTTATCAAATTTCATCAGCCGGGGAAGTGGGACAAGAAATGGCAAATGAAGTTTAATAAGTGTGAGGTGTTGCATTTGGAAAATGAAATCAAGGTAGGAGTTTCATGGTGAACGGTAGGGCCTTAAGGAGTGTAGTATAACAGAGAGACCTTGGAGTTCAAAAGCACAGTTCTCTGAAAGTGGAGTCTCAGGTAAACAGGGCAGTGAAGGAGGCTTTTGGCACACTGGCCTTCATCAATTAGGGCATTTCAATATTGAAGTTGGGAAGTTATGTTGTAGTTGTAAAGGACGTTGGTGGGGTTGCACTTGAGTATTGTGTTCAGTTTTGGTCACCTTGCTATAGGAAGGATGTTACTGAACTGGAAAGAGTGCAGAAGAAATTTACAAGGAAGTTGCCAGGATTCAACGGTCCAGGTTGTAGGGAAAGGTTAAACAAACTAGGATTTTTTTCTTATGTAGAGCATAGGAGACTGAGTGGGGATCTTATAGACGTGTACACGATTATGAGGGGCATGGATAAAGTGAATGCACTCAATTTTTTTTTCCCCAGAATTGGTGAATTGAGGACCATAGGGGATCAGTTTAAGGTTAGAGGGGAAAGATTAAAGGTAACCTGACGGGCAACTTTTTTTTAAATATAGAGGATGGTACACATATGGAATGAGCTGCCAGCAGAAGTGGTTGAGGTGGGCACAATAACAACATGTAAAAGGCATTTGGACAAATGCATGGTTAGGAAATGTTTCGAAGGGTATGGGCCAAATACAGGGAAATGGGATGGATACTTTGGTTGGCATGGACAATTTTGGGCTGAAAGATCTGTCTCTATGCTGTAGGATTCTGACTCAAAATCCAAAATAAGATGCTAATTCCATTGACTTCTATGTTGATTCCAGAATATCCTGGCTTAGGTCAAGAAGAGAATAAATACTGGAAGCAATATTAAGCAAATTGACTCCTTTATAACAAGGAGTGATTCCAACAGGTTTTAACCATTTTCAACCAATTGCACTGATTAGCTCCTCCCCGGTTTTGACTTTGGCCTTCAATTCAAACATGGTGTTTCAATTCTCACCTAAGCACTAATTCTATTCAGATGTTCCTGTACTAAGCTCAGATAATGCATTCTGGATATACCTGCAGATCGCTGCCCTAGTAGAACTGAGGAAGTTCTGCTCTCTGGCATTTCAAATGCTGTAGGTCATTGAGGGTTAGTGCTGCTGGTGTTGATCTTCTCTTGAAAGGAACACATGTAAAGAATTTTGACACAAGTTCTGGACAAGTTTTGTCCATTCATTCTCAATTTCCCTTCAATATGTTAAACTGCATGAGGGCAACAGAAATATATAGCATTAACTGCATTTTGAAATTCTCATGAAGTGGTGAGAAAAAGAACCTGGAATGTTGACATTTGAACAGAAAGATGAAGCAGTACTTGAGAGGGACCATCAAATGTATATCAGTGTACCTCCTAATTTGACTACTCAATTTACATAGACAGGACCTATTCTATCTCCTCTGATAGGAATGAATTAGTAGAATTCCAGTGGAGACTTGCAAATCATTTGTGGCCAAATTAGTATCTTTACTGCAATAGTATGTCACTACAGATATGATTTCTAATTATTATTGCACAAATAGAGGTAACAGAATCAAATCTTCTCACTATGAGAAAAAAACTATTTAAAGCAATCCAAGTATAAAAACTGCCATCTTGACTTGGTTTCTAGTCAGAGAATATGACTACCTAACTGGGAAGGTGGTTGTATAGTGGTAATGTCATTCGACTAATAATCAGTGCACCAGGAAAATGTGCTGGGTCAAAGGGTTTGAGTCCTGCCATGCCAATAAAAAGAAGTTTCTGAAATAAAAGCTCGCCACATACCCACTGTCAATTGTGGTTTAAAAACCCCATCTGATTCACTAACATCCTGTCAATCTAGCCTACATGCGATTCCAGACCCACTAGATATTTGGTTGATTCTCATCTTCCCTCTGGGAAATTAGGGATGCGGAATAAATGCCATCAACACCCATATCCCATTGATGTGGTGAAACAAAACTGGGAACTGTTTACTCCCGAGTTGAAGATGCAGATGATTCAATTTTTATTTGAGAACTCTGTGGTGATGATAACAAAGTCAGCCAGATGAACCCCATAGAAAAGGAGTTCCCTGATTGAGGCTGTTAATCTGATCCAATCAAAGAGCCCTGGTTGACATTTTAAGAGGGGGAGTGTCAGAGATACTGACATTCTGGCACCTGATTCTGAATGAGACAGTACTAAAGTCAAGGATCCTTTAGGTGTAAATAAAGCGAGACTTGGTGACAAAATAAAAATCAGCCTCTGTGGAGTTATTTCAAACTGAACACTTTTTTTGCTGAGATTTACAAGACACAATTCAGCATCTATTGTCAGAAAAACCCCCGCTTCCTAACTATCCATGACAAAGTCCTTGTTTAGGATTCAAATTTCATTGCAACATGATAACCTCTCCTTCCTTAAGTTATTATTGGTGTAGCAGCTTAGGACATCCCCTAGATTCTGCAATGTCCAGTAATTACTGGCCTGACTGTCCAGGACTCCAATCTGCAGCACCTGATGAGTCAAGAAGTCTGCCTTTGGCATGATCCAGGGGACTTTCTTGCTATACAGGGTTGGGGCGCATTGTCCTTAGAGATATTAAAAGAAAAATGGAATATTCTAGCCGTAAATTTCAAAGGGAGGATGGGATTCTGAAACACCGCTTCAAATATAACGTTTCTTGAGTTTGTTGTTAAACTCATTAAGCAGCTTTAAGGTGCAGTTGAGTTTTTGGTGCAGTTTGAGTTTTTGTATGCTCCCTATGCCTGGCAATCAATGTCTGGATGTCAGGGTTAAGCTGTTGTGAACATAACACAGCCATGAGAGCTGATGGATAGACCAGTCAACTGAGTAATTAAGAGGGAGTCCTGAGAGGGGCATCAGGCTGTTGGAACTCAGGGCAAAGCTGCTAGACAAATGGGCACCAGCTAAAGGAGTGGAAATGGGAATGGAATTACGCTCAAATTTGCAAGTGTCGTGAGAAAGAAAGTCAGGTGGATGCATCCCACTGATAAGGAGGCAGCCAGAGGAGCACAATTAGCACTGGCAAGGAAAAACTGCCACTACCCCAGTCAATGAGTATGCTCTCCAGGAGTCAGCTACCTCCAAACGGCAGCATGTGCTTTTAGTACGAAGCGAAGTCTAGCTGGATAGTAGGTCTTGAACATTTGTGCTGTGATCCACAATGATTTCTATCAATGCCTCAAGAGATGAAATGGAAAATCGTGTTGTTACCTAAAGATGCTACCAGTACCAGCAATGGTCTGAGCAGCACTTTGTCACATGTTCTCAGTGCATGATAGCTGTTTGTCTTATCAAAGGGCCTCATTCTCCATATCCCACTGTGGGAAGAGATCTGCCACCCTGCCTACCCATACACTGTCCAATCTGTTGGAACTGCTACAGAATCTATAGATTTTTAAATGACGACAATCAATACATCCATTTTTTTCTAGGGCCACTTCTTTTGGTACAGTGTGATATAGATGATTAGGCCTAGGAGATCTGTCATTAATTTCTCCAATATCATTTTTTTTCTTCAATTCCTCCCTCTCACTTGACCCTCTGTTCACTAATATTTCTGGGAATTTGTTTGTGTAACCTAAAACAAAAAATCTGTAGTTGTGGTTTCAGTCAAAAGCAAAAGATTGCCTGGTATAAAAGCATCAAGGATACTTCAAAAAGAGTGTCCATTCTGAAGACAAATATTGACATTTTTCAAAATTCAGGTTTCTGAAAGATAGAAAGTTGCTTTTTTGAAGCAAAAGTCATCTTCAATGATGGACAATCATATGATTAAAAATCCTCAACTGATGCTATGGGGAAATTACCCAAATTGGTCAGAAAGAGAGAGTTCCTCTGTGAAGGATAATCAGGAAATTAAATTGCTTCCAGATGACAATGGTTAAATGACAAGTTCTAGAATATCATCCTTGATGAAGGATATCCAAAGATACTCAAGTGGCGAAACAATCCACAGATCAGAATAAAGGTTAACTGTCCTCAAGCAGGAGGCTTACCATTCTAGAAAGTGCACTCTCTTGGAAAATTGTGAAACATTCAGATCACTTGCATTTGTGTAATCAAGGACTTGTGAAGAGAAGTGAAACTGGTAATTGGAATATTATTGTATAAATGAATACGCAATGACTGAAAATTGGGAATAAATGCTTGGGAAATGTGTTATACAAGGTAATGGTTCTGCAAATGTTAATGTTCACATTACTTTGCGCTCTACCCAATCCAGTGAGGTCTCAGTCTTTGAGTGGAGACAGTTCATTTCTGCACGAGTACTCAAAGGGAGCAGATGCATTCAGTTCAACTCCTGAGGGTCCTCAGTAATTATGCATGGGGGTTAATGCAAATTATTCATACTGCCAACATGTCTTGCACAACAAAGGTAGCCAACTGCAAGTTCATCTTCTGTTGGGATTCACCAGGGGTCTTTCCTTTACTACTGGTAATTAGATGCTCTATACTTGGCAGAAGGTGGTGGAATGGTCAGTGATCCACCTAAGCCAGAATGCTGCATGACAACTGTGGCATCTGAAAATACAGTACTTAAGCAAATGTATGAGCTTATTCACAAATAGTTTTAAAGTGTGCAAGTACTTCCCATTATCCTTCTTGAAAACTATGATAAAGCTTACAAGCACCTCAAAGGCCCGATATGGTGAACAGTGACATTATAGCATGAGAAAGGATTTAGCCTCAGAAGATGAGGAAATATCAGCAGTTGGGATCTAACATATGAGGAGCAAGAATGAAAATCACTGAGGGTAACTTTTCAGCCCTTTAATAGTATTGACGAAAGTTGGACAAGGAATTAAGTATAAGTGTTTGGAACTTGCAACGAAAGCAATGTGTGTGGGAAGTTTAATTTTTTGTATAGGTTCAGAGAACCAAATTGCCAAGGGTTCTATCGATGAAGAATTTATGGAATGTCTTCTTGACAGTTTCTTGGGCCAATACATTGTGAAGCTGAGTAGGGTTAAACTGATCTTAGATCTAGTACTGTCTTAATTTACTTTTATCTCAAATGACAGTAAAAAGCTCCTCTGGAAAAACAATCATAATACCATTAAGATTGAAAGCAACTTAATCCAAAGGAAAACACTAATCTTAAAGCCAAATACATGGATGTGAGAGGACATCCAAGATTAATGTGGCAAATGGGGCAACTATTTTGGCTATAAATAAAATGAAAACACATTCAATTGAAACATTAAAAAATTACCAAGACAGACCTAACTGTGGTTCACTCAAATGTAGGCATAATGACGACTAAAAGATGCTTGCTCTACTGTAGTAACAAGTCTAAGGATTGCATGTATTATATATAGCATATAGAGTCAGAGTCATACAGCAAGGAAACAGGCCCTTTAGTCCAACCAGTTCATGCCCAATTTAATTGAAAGGGAAGCAATAGAATGAGGGTAAACTAGCCAAAAATATATTTTTAAAATTGTAAGAGCTTTTCTAAATAAAAGTGAGTCACTAAATTAAACTTCCTTCTCTTTGTATCAGACACAGAAGAAATCATGGAGAATGAGGATATTGCAGAGGTATTGAACAAATACTTAGCATCTGTTGTTTCATTCCAGACATAAATTTAGTCCTTGGATGCAATCAATCAAGGAAAATAAGGCAAGTACAGAAATTCATAAAGAGCGAAATTACTGGAAAATCCCAAGAATTAAAATAACCCACAAATCTCCAGGATTTGCTGGCCTACCCCTATTGATTTTAAGGAGATAGCTGTAGAGATAATGGACACACGGTGTGTTTTACAAAAAGTAGTTAGATTCATAACTGATTCATCTAATTGGAAGTTGGCATGTGTTACACCATATATCAAAAAGGAAGGAGTGAAAGCAGAACTACAGGCCAATTAGTTAAAAATCACAACACCAGACTATAGTCCAACAGGTTTATTTGGAAGTACTAGCTTTCAGAGCACTGCTCCTTCATCAGTTAACTGTGCAGAAGGATCAGAAGACACAGAGCAAGTGTATGAGAGAAGTTCTGTGGAAGTGTCTGAGCATGGAAGAGTGTGCATGTATGTGTATGTGTGCGAGTGTAGAGTGTAGTGGGGTCACCTATAGTGTGACATGAACCCAAGGTCCTGGTTGAGGCCTTCCCATGGGTACTGTTAAATTGGCATATTATGCATAGAAGTACCAAAGGGTTCAGTGCTAGGCCTCAGTTATTTGCAAATTTATATTAATGATTAAGATGAATGGACTGAGAGTAATGTATCTAAGTTTGCTTAGATAATACAAAGCTAAGTGTAAAAACAAGTTCTGATGAGCACACAATGAGGCTAAAAAGAAAGATTTTAAAAAGTGGGTTGGCAACGATATATGGGATTATAATGTAGGGAGAAGCGAAGCTATTCACTTTGATCATAAAGAATAGAAGATCAGACTACTCCTGAACTCAAGTGTTGACGTTCAAAGAGATGCAACTGTAGGTCAGACAAGGTACACAAGGTTAGCATGCAGGTACAGTAAGCAATTAGGAAAACAAATGGAATTTTGATCTTTATTGTACGTGAGAAGGAGTATTGAAATAAAAGAATTTCATTACAATTATGCAGGGTTTTGGTGTGAGCTCATCTGGAATACTGTGCTCAGTTTCTTGCTGGCTCAGGAACAATGCCAGAATAGCATTGTTGTTCCCACTCAGAAGAGAGACACACTTGGAAGGGGACTTTGATGGTGATGCTCCCAACAACACTCATTCCATGAACGCAAAAAGAAACGATGAGGTGGGCAAATTTGGTCTACATCTTTTGGAATTCAGAAAAGTGAGCTGTGAACTTATTGAAACTTAAAATTCTGAAGAGACTTTATAGGGTAAATGTTGAAACATACAGGGGGTATTGTTGCCATTGGTCAAAGAAACCAAAATTAAAGGGGCACAGAGTCAAGATAGATGACCAGAGAATTGAGATAATGAGACATTTATTCACCCAAAGGTTGTGAACTTTTGGAATTCCACGGGTTGTGGAATCCCCATCATTTAATACAGTTAAGGCTGGGCAGACAGATCTTCGTAGGTAACTGATGATATGGAGAATGGACGGGAAAATACAGTTGAAGCCTCAATTATCATATTGAATGGGGGAAGCAGCCTAAATTGGCCATGTGGTCTACTTCAGCTTGTAGTCCTGACATTGTAAGCCTAGCATGCAGGGGGAATGCATAGTGTTACCTTTGGATCACTTTGTCTTTCAAACTTTTACAATTAAAAAGTCAATGTTATTCACAATTTGTCCAATGCTGGTCTGCAAAAAAACGTATCATTCCACAGTAACTGTTGGCAGTGGGGTTTCTTCCTGGATCAAACTGGAATCTCAATTTCTCATTCCTGTTTAACCCAGTTAACCTTTCAACCATTTTTGAAACCAAGAATTGGTTCAACTGTCTTAAATATTCAAAAGCTACTTGGTTCATATTTTGAGAAAGTGTTCCAAAGTCTCATGACCCTCTGATAGAAAAATAACATGTCATCTAATTTAATTGGGTAACTACTAGTTTTCAAATTGTAATTCCTAATTCTAGATTCTCTCACAAGAGGAAATGTCATTCTTATCACGTTCTGGTCAAGTTTGTTAGGATCTTGTACGTTTCAATCAAGTTGCCTTTTACTCTTCTATACTCTAGTGGGTACAGCCTCAGTCTATCCAACCTTTTCTTTTAGATAACTCATCCAAATCCAGCTAAGGGATTGAATATGCCTTCTCTAAACTGCTTCCAATGCATCTGTAGGGGAACCTTGATTATCCGAAAACTAATTACCCAAAAATCGTATTATCTGAACGAGATCTTAAGGTCGCAACAGATTCATCACATATATCAAAGACATGTGTTCAACAATGATCGCGTCTTTTGTTTAGAGTGATTAGAAGTGCTGCCGAGAAAGTCCTAGACTGATGGGAGCACAGGCACCGTCTCTAAATGATTGACCTCCCACCCCTCTTCCCCACCCTCCCCCCCCCCCACACACACTTTCCCTGGAGTTCTACACAGGCTTGTACCCTAAACTGCCCCCCCCCCCCCAAACGTTCCCAGAATATCTCTCTAACATTTGCCCTGTACAGGGCAAAGGTGGAACCTGTCAAAATGTTACAGTAAAAAGTTGTGCGCGCGCTCTGTTTGGAGACTCACCCCCTAAAAGACAGTAACAGCAGTCTTGTTGTTGGTGTCCAGTCTGGCTGCCCCAGAGAGGGGGTGGGGCAAATGGGGGGTGGGGGTGGGAGCGGAAGAGGGTTGCAGAGGGGGTGGGGTTGGATAGGGTAGCAGATGGGGGTTTGGATGGGTGGCAGTGTCGGGGGTAGGCAGGGGGCAGTGTAAGACAGGGTTTGGGGGTGGGCGGGGGGTGGATACGGCTAGGGAGCAGTGTTGGATAACGTTGGGGTCAGGACAGGGACGGGCTCATGCACGCTGTACTGCTTTATCTCCTGAAGGGGGAGCAGACTTAATTAGAAAACTCCAAGCCCTAGAGGAAAGGCACTGAATCGATTAACCGAATCATCAGTTATCGGAACGAAATAGTGCCCACCCACCTCGTTCGGATAATCGAGGTTCCCCTGTACATCTATCCTTAAAAATAGAGAATGTATTACACAGAGTACCCAAGACCTAAAAACTTACCCCATGTATAAGCGGAGCGCACACTGAGCAGGAGCAGGCACGGGACTTCTGGGTAAGTGAGGCTTTATAATTGTGTGGTTACTTTACCCAAAACACTACTCGGGTAGTGTCACCCACCTGTCATCCTCCTCTCGCCAAAAAAATGAAGGTTCTGTGGGCCAATTGGTAAGGCGACTGGTTTTTTAAAAAGTTTTTCAGTAGTCTTATTGAGAATTTAGAATAGTGGGGAATGGAGTTTAGGGCAGTTGAATGTTCCTCCTGCAGAATGTGGAGGAAGTGTCCCTGCTGACTGCATCTGTGGGAAGTACACCCAACTCCAGCTTCGCAAAAACTGTGTTAGGGAACTGCAGCTGGAGCTGGATAAACTTCGGATCATTTGGGAGGCAGAAGGGGGTTATTGAGAGGAGTTACAGGGAGGTAGTCACGCCTCAGGTAAAAGAAGAAGATAGATGAGTTACTGTCAGGGGATGGAAAAGGAATCAGCAGATAGTGCAGAGATCTCCTGAGGTTGTTCCCCTCAACAACAAGCACACTGTCTTGGATACTGTTGAGGGGGACAACTTACTAGGGTAAACCATGGGATACAGGTATCTGGCACAGAGTCTGTCCCGGTTACTCAGAAGCAAAGAGGGAAGAGGAACAGAACATAAGTCATTGGGGACTTCATATTTAGGGGGACAGATAGGAGGTTCTGTGGGATTGAGAGAGACTAGTGGTTGGTGTGTTGCCTCCCAGGTGCCAGGGTTCGTGATGTCTTTGATCGTGTTTTCGGGATCCTTGAGGGGTAGGGGGAGCATCCCCAAGTCATGGTCCACATAGGCACCAATAACATAGGAAGGAAGAGAGATGGGGATAGAAGGCAGAAATTCAGGGAGCTAGAGTGTAAACTTAGAGCTAGAACAAACAGTTGTTATCTCTGGTTTGTTGCCAGTGTCACGTGCTAGAGACGTGAGAAATACTGAGTGAGAGGAGTCGAACATGTGGCTACAGGGATGATGCAGGGAGGGTGGGTTTTGGATTTCTGGAAGATTGGGGCTTTTTCTGGGATAGGTAGGACCATTACAAACAGGATGGTCTTCACCTGAACCAGAGGGCTATCAATATCCTGGCAGGGTGGAATTTGTTAATGCTCTTAGGGTGGGTTTAAATGGATTCAAAAAGGAAATGGGAACCAAAATTGTAGTTCAAGCATACAGGAGGTTAAGAGCAGTGAAGTCAGAACTAAGATTTCAAGATCGCAAGCAGGCACCGGCAAGCAAGAAGTTGGTTGAAATGTGTCTACTTCAATGCCAGGAGCATCCGAGTGAACTTGCAGCTTGGGTTGGTACCTGGGGTTTCAATATTGTGGATCATTTCAGACACGAGTAAAGCAGGAACAGGAATGGTTATTACAGGTTCTGGGAGTTAGATGTTTCGGTAAGAACAGAGAAAATGGTAAAAGAAAAAGGGGGTGCTGTGGCACTGTTAGTCAAGGACAGTATTAATGTTGCAGAGAGGACGTCGGAGAGCTCGTTTACCGAGGTAGTGTGGGCTGAGATTACAAAGAAGAAAGGAAAGGTTATCCTGTTGGGAGTTTCCTACAGGCCTCCAAATAGCTTCAACATGTAGAGGATAGGATAGCAAAGATTATCTTTGATAGGAGCAAGAGTGACAGGGTAGTTTGTTATGGGGTCTTTAACTTTTCAAATACTGACTGGGAATACTATAGTTCAAGTACTTTAGATGGGTCAGTTTTTGTCCAATGTGTGTAGGTGTGTTTCCTAACACTATGTAGTTAGGCCAACAACCGGCGAGGCCACATTGGATTTGGTACTGGGTAATGAACCCGGCCAGTTATTATATTTGGAGATAGGTCAGCACTTTGGTGATAGTGACCACAACTCGGTTATGTTTAATTTATTAATGGAAAGGGATTTGTATATACTGCAGGACAAGAGCTATAGCTGGGGAAAAGGCAATTCCAATACAATTAGGCAAGGTTTAGGATGCATAGGATGGGGAAGGAAACTACAGGGAATGGGCACAATTGAAATGTGGAGCTATTCATGGAACACTACTGCTATGTATCTGTCAGACAGGGAAAAAGTTGTCAAGCGTGGGAGTCATGGTTTATGAAGGAATTTGAATCTCTTGTCAAGGGGAAGGCGGCTTATGTTAGGACAAGATGTGATGGCTCAGTTAGGATGCTTGAGAGTTACAAGTTAGCCAGGTAAGTCCTAAAGAGAGTGCTAAGGAGAGCCGGGGAGACATGAGAAGTCATTGGTGGATAAGATCAAGGAAAACTCTAAAGGTTTTCTCTAGGTATATCAGGAATAAAAAGAATGACTAGAGTAAGATTAGGGCCAATCAAGCATAGTAGTGGGAAGTTGTGCATGGAGTCAGGGGATTGGGGGTGGGGGGGGGGGGGGGGGGGGGGGGGAGTGCTAAATGAATACTTTTCATCAATATTTACACTGGAAAAAGAATGTGGTTGAGGAGAATAAGGAGATACAGGCTACTAGACTAGATAGGATTGAGGTGCATAAGGTGGTGTTAACAATTCTGAAAAGTATAAAAATAGATAGGTCTCCTTGGCTGAATCGTATTTATCCTAGGATCTCTGGGATGCTTGGGAGATTGCTAAGCCTTTGGCTTTGATCTTTATGTCATCATTGTCTACAGGAATAGTGCCAGAAGATTTGTGGATAGCAAATGGTGTTCCCTTGTTCAAGGAGGGGAATAGAGACAACCCTGACAATTATAGACATGTGAGCCTTACTTCAGTTTTGGGTAAAGTGTTGGAATGGTTTACAAGAAATAGGATTTACAACCATTGAGAAAGGAATAAGTTGATTAGGGATAGTCAACACAGTTTTGGGAAGGGTAGGTCATGCCTCACAAACCTTATTGAGTTCTTTGAGAAGGTGACCAAACAGGTAGATGAGGGTAAAGCTGTTGATGTAGTGTAGATGGATTTCAGTAAGACATTTGATAAGGTTCCCCATGGTAAGTTATTGCACAAAACAGAGGCATGGGATGGAGGGTGATTTAGCGGTTTGGATCAAAAATCAGCTAGCTGAAGACGACAGAGTGTGATGGTTGATGGGAAATGTTCATCCTGGCATTCAGTTACTAGTGGGGTACTGCAAGGATCTGTTGGGTCCACTGTTGTTTGTCATTTTTATAAATGACTTGGATGAGGGCATAGAAGGATGGGTTAGTAAATTTGACACGGAGGTCAGTAGAGTTGTGGATAACAATGAAGGATGTTGTAGGTTACACAGAAACACAGGTCAGCTGCAGAGCTGGGCTGAGTGGTGGCAAATGAAGTTTAATGCAGAAAAGTGTGAGGTGATTCACTTTAAATGTAGTAACAGGAATGCAGAGTAATGGACTAATGGTAGGATTCTTGGTAGTGTAGATGAGCAGAAAGATCTCGGTGTCCAGGTACATAGATCCTTGAAAGTTGCCACCCGGATTGATAGGGTTGTTAAGGAAGTACACAGTGCATTAGCTTTTATTGATAGAGGAATTGAGTTTGAGTTTCAGAACCATGAGATCATGCTGCAGCTGTACAAAACTCCGGTGCGCCCACATTTGGAGTATTGCATACAGTTCTGGTCACTCCATTACAGGAAGGATGTGGAAGCTTTGGAAAGGATTCAGAGGAGTTTGATTAGGATGTTGCCTGATATGGAGAGAAGATCTTATGAGGAAAGGCTGACAGAGTTGAGGCTGTTTTTGTTAGAGAAGAAGAAGTTTGAGAGGACTTGAGGCATAAAAGATAATCAGAGGGTTAGATAGGTTGGACAGGGAGAACCTTTTTCCTTGGATGGTGATGGCTAGCATGAGGGGACATAGCTTTCAATTGAGGGTGATAGATATAGGACAGATGTCATAGGTAGTTTTTTTTATTCAAAGTAGTAGGGGTATGGAATGCACCATCTGCAACAATAGAAGACTCACCAACTTTAAAAGGCATTTAAATGGTCATTGAGTAGTCATATAGATGAGAATGGAATAGTATAGGATAGATAGGCTTCAGATTGGTTCCACAGGTTGATGCAATATTGAGGGCCAAAGGGCCTGTACGGAGCTGTAATGTTGTTTGTTCTATCTGATCTCATGAATGTCCTAACTAAACATTGTGTTCAAGTTTCCTGGCAGTAAATAACACCATTCTACTAGTTTTCGACATTGTTTTACTTGCAGAGTAGTCACTTGCGATTCATGCACAAGGACAAAAAGTAAGTTATGGCTGTCTGCAGTTTCATTTTTCTATAAATAAATGGTGTAGATTAAAACATTAAATGTAGGAGTAGAAGTAGGAAAATAAATATTAAACTTAGTAAATTCTAAAATCAAGAGTTCTCCAAAAATGCTCCACTTGGTGGTGATCAAGTCTTCCAGTTGGAATTCAACTCAAACTTTGAGATGATTAGATTAGATTACAGTGTAACAGGCCCTTCGGCCCAACAAGTCCACACCGCCCCGCCGAAGCGCAACCCACTCATACCCCTACATCTACCCCTTACCTAACACTACGGGTAATTTTAGCATGGCCAATTCACCTAACCTGCACATCTTTTGGACTGTGGGAGGAAACCCACGCAGACACGGGGAGAACGTGCAAACTCCACACAGTTAGTCGCCTGAGGCGGGAATTGAACCCGGGTCTCTGGCGCTGTGAGGCAGCAGTGCTAACCACTGTGCCACCCATGGTGAGTTTCAGAAAATAATTGATGACAAAGGTTGCCGGTCCTTGGGAAGTTCTCTCTGATTGTCCACATTCAAAACAAAATGTTTTGTTGGAAATGGAGGTCCCCTTTAAAACAGAGTTATTTTAGAATTCTTTTTTTTAAAAAAGGCTTGCATAGCATATTTTATGTTACAGTAATAACTAATCTTCTACAAACAAAAACACATCTCTTGCATATAAAAACCAAAGCAAAAATAAGATTCAGCAAGGTCATGATGTTCCAATGAACAGATATCAAAGATTTATCAGGTCCATATTATATTATCAATGCATTGTTTGGGAAAATGTGATGTTTTGTTCTTAGAAGGAATGACAAGTAACCTTCAACCCTGATTTCATCAGTAACTGACCGGCAATCATTGACCAAAGGGATTCAGACAATTGATTAATATAGCATGAGCTATAGCTCCTCAGAATATGGTAGAGTCAACAAGTGCTCAGGGACAGAGGGCAGTCTTTATCATACTATCCTTGTCGGTGGTTGTCCTCATTAGGAAGCAGTTTTTATGCAGATGGAAGTTGATGATGATAATTTATTGTCACAAATCTAGGGAGATCGTGCAAAGTTAGACCAGAAGAGGAGAAAGAAAACCCAATGAAGAGTTCTCTTCCACACTTGCGAGAGTATAGCATACTGTCTTCACAATTTTAACAATTGTCACAGTCCTTGCTAATGGTCTGTTGTCTTCAGGTCTCTGAACCATCCCCCACTTGCATGGCTCTGTATCTGCTTTGTCTAAATTGCTACTTTTTATATTCAAGAAAAATATCTGAAAATTGCTCAAAAGTTGTTGACTACCTAGATCAACAGTTCTGGGAGATGACATTTTACACCTTTCCCTTAAAGTGTTGTAGACTCGATGACTCAGGTCAACCAGATCTCAAAGTCTGGCTGTATGGATCTTGTTTTGTTCAGTTATTCAAGGCGCTGATTACTCTCTGGGACGTATTCACATGAGAACAGAAGTTTATCACAAAAGAAAAGCAATTTTAAAAATGTATAAACACACATTATATATATCAACTCATACAACAAACAAATTTTCAAACTATTTCCTGACGTTAATCTATTACTAAGATTCAAGTACAGAAAAATTGCAACTCCTATCTGAACTGTATAGGGTTCTACTCAGTTCAATTCTGATGGTATACAGCAAGTAAACTATGAGAAAAATTTGGTCAAACCTTTTCAAATCTGCCAAAGTTGAACTTTTTCACAAATTTGAGAGCCATCTCTCATGTCTAATAAACACATTTCTAACTAAACTCTCCTGGTTTGAAATATTTACAGACTAAATCCTTCTGCTGAGGTAAAAGGGTCCTTGAACTATTTTGAATCTTTCTATTCACAGAGAAACTATTTTTGTGTTTAAAAAAAAGCAAACTCAACACTGGTCATCTGAACTGAATTAAATTTTGTTTAATCCTGGACTCAATATAAGGCTAATAGCCTTACATGTTTACTCAAATTGTCATATACCCAAGAATATAAATGTATTTCCATTAACACTATAAGGATCCAGAACAATTTGCTATCTCTCAGAATGTTCGATTTGATCAGAAGTACCACAACACTGACTTGGTTTTTTTAAAAATAAACTTTCACAGACATAACCAATATTCATCAGCCTCTAATTTTGAAATCCAGATTTCAAAAATGATAACCAAAATTTATAAATTATACACCTTCCATCTCACAGTTAAACCTGGGGATGATCAGATTGCCCAAATGGAAAACTGGAAATGCTTTAAGATTTGAAGAGATTGCAGGGAGTGAGAGATGAGGCCAGGGAGAAAACTGAAAACAATGATAAGCATCCAAAAATTGAGGCATTGCTGAATCAGGAGCAACATTAGGCAGTGAGCACAGAACGAGGGATCAAAGCAACTTTTCAGTTAGAATAGATGTGGTATGATTTTGGGTAATCTAAATTATTGCCAGGGTGGCTGATGAAAGGCTGAGAAGGAATACTTGACAATAGTGAAGTCTAGAAGTAGCAAATAAATGGATGATGTGAGATTTGGATTCTACAAAGTAGAAGAAAATGGCTATAGGTTTTAGTTTTGTGAAAGTGATTGCTGTTTAAATTTAAAAGGTCAGAAACTAATTTCAAATTGTGAGTTCAGATTAGCAGTTCCAATATTTTGCATGTAAATGACTAGATAAGCCACCTGATGAGATAGTTGTTAACAAACATTTCAACTCAAGCTACAGGAAGAGATGCCAATGGCCAGAAGTAGCTTCACTCTAGAAGAATAATCAATATTATCAGAAGGATGATTTAATTTTAACAGATTCTAGATCATATTTCAAGCTATTAAGACTTAACTTGTTTTAGCAGTCAAAGTACAGAGAGTTGGAAAAAGCTCTGCACTAATCTTAAGGTTCTGAGAAAAGGTCAGTGAGTTGGTGTCTCCTGTTTGGGAAAGAGGAAAATCATGTCTGGTCAACATACAGACAGAAAACTTTTACATTATCTTTAGTTAAGAAAGAAAATTTAAAACTGAAGATGGGAGAGATATGTAAAGGACGTAGCCTGGAAAAGACAGTTTGATTTTTTTCTTTTGACTATTTATGATAGACAGGACAATTTTGAAAGATCCTAACACACCTTTATTTACTTTAGCAAAATAACAAGTTTATTATACAAAAAAAAAAGTAAATCAACATCTTGTGAGTATATTCAGTAACTGAATGCAAATGCAGAGGTCACAACGCCAGGTTATAGTCCAACGGGTTTTTTGAAATCACAAGTTCTCAGAGTGCTGCTTCTTCATCAGGTGAAGTCAACTTTTTAATTGCTGAATGAATGTTCACTATTTCTAGTACATCAAGTTCAGGTTTCCCTCCTTTTAGTTCTAAAAAATTAAAGCACTTCATTTGATGAAGAAGCAGTACTCAAAGCTTCGATTTGAAATAAAACCTTTTGGACTGTAACCTGGTGTCATGTGACTTCTAACTTTGTCCACCCCAGTCTAACACTGGCTCCTCCTTATGAACACAAGTGGTAAACAAATTGCAAGGTGAAAAACAAAATATGGTCTATCAAGCCAGAACTGACTTTGGATTTGACACATCACTATTACCATTGGTTCAGATCATAAAATGAAACTATTGGTGGAAACAGTAATCCACAGAATTTAAGAAATATTTGAGAATCTTTCAACAAAGAATTGGTCTAGGTATCAAACAGAAAGGAAAAAATAATCAGTGTTGTGAAGTATAATACACAGATTGAAAATAAAAATGGCTTTGATAGTTGGAGAGTTTTTTTTTTAGGATTATTTGATTCTTTGATGAAAACTAGAGTTAGCCAATACATTGAAGATTTTTTTAAAAAAGTATGGCTTTTTTTTATAAAGGGTGAAATGCTAAAACTCAATATTTTGAATTAAAAGGAGGGAAACCTGAATTTGTTGTTAACACTAGAATTAATGCACATTAAATTTAGAAATTAATAAAAAGTTGACTTGGGGGTGAAAGAAAAATTAGAAGACATGCTTTGGAGGAAAAAGGGAAGTGAGAAGTTAGCAAGAAACTCAGAGAAATAGAAAATAAGAAAGACAAAGAACCGGAAATAAGAAAATTTGAAAACCAGACAAGTGAACAGCTTGAAGTGCGGCCTTGCTGTAAGTCTGCAGTAATGAGTAGAGTGGGTTCTTTGCTGATTATGTTTTATTGAGATATGTCTCGATTAAACTTAAAAAATAAGCCACAAATATTAAGTTAGCTTGGAGCAGTGTTTTATAGAGGAATAAGGCATGCTATTTTCTGGGTCTGCAGACTGGAAGAAGCAAAAATAGCTCTTAGTGGAGTCAGATGTTCTTGTCGGATGAGGGAGTTTAGGGAGAATTTACGTTACTGAGGATTACATCTGCAATAAATGCCGTTGGTTGCGAATCCTATCAGATCGAATGGATCATTGGAGCAACACTTGGAGGCAACGAGGAATTTAAAAAAGCAAGGGGATGTGATGGGTGGCAGTTATAGGAAGGGAGAAAGTTGCAGATACAGTCACATGGATGGGTTAACTCTAGGGAAGGTAAGAAAGATAGGTAGGTTGTGCAGGAGTCTTTCTGTGGCTATTCCCATTTCAAATAAGTATGCTGTTTTGGAAAATGTCAGGGGTGATGGATTCTCAGGGGAATGCAGCATGGACAGCCAAGTTTCTGACATTGAGACTGGTTCTAATGCAATGAGAGGTACATCAGATTTCAAGAGATCGATTAGGTAAGGGGATTCTCTAGTCCAAGGCACAGACAGACGTTTCTGCGGCCAGCAGCGCAAAATCAGAATAGTGTGTTGCCTCCCTGGTGCCAGGATCAAGGATGTCTCAGAGAGGGTACAGAATGTTTTCAAGCAGGAGAGGGGCCAGCAGGAGGTTATTGTACACATTGGAACCAATGACATAAGAAGGGAAAAGGTTGAGATTCTGAAGGAAGAATACAGAGAGAGTTAGGCAGGAAATTTAAAAAGGAGGTGTTCAAGAGTAGCAAAATCTGGATTACTCCCAGTGCTGCGAGCTAGTGAGGGTAGGAATAGGAGGATAGAGCAGATGAATGCATGGCTGAGGAGCTGATGTATGGGAGAAGGATTCACATTTTTTGAATCATTGGAATCTCTTTTGGGGTAGGAGTGACCTGTACAAGAAGGATTGCACCTGAACTGAAAGGGGACTAATATACTGGCAGGGAGATTTGCTCAAGCTGCTTAGGAAGATTTAAACTAGTAAGGTTTTGTTGTTGGGGGTGAGGGTGAGAAACCCAGGGAGAGAGTTAGGTAAGAGATTAATCGAAGGCTGGTACAGGTGAAAAAAGCAGCAAGTCAAAACAGTCAGAGCAGGCACGGGCAAAGCAAAGAGCAAGGTGATAAATTAAACTGCATTTATTTCAATGCAAGAGGCCCAACAGGGAAGGCAGATGAACTCAGGGCATGCTTACGAACATGGGACTGGGATATCATAGCAACTACAGAAACATGGCTCAGGGATGGACAAAACTGGCAGCTTAATGTTCCAGGGTACAAATGCTAAACAGGAAGAACAGAAAGGGATGCAGGAAAGGTGGGAGAGTGGCATTTTTGCTAAGGGATAGCATTACAGCTGTACTGACAGAGGATATATTCCCAGAAATATAGCCAGGCAAGTTATTTGGGTGGAACGGAGAAATAAGAAAGGGATGAGCACCTTATTGGGATTGTATTATAGACCCCCTAATAGTCAATGGGAAATTGAGAAACAAATTTGTAAGGAGATCTCCATTATCTGTAAGAATAATAGGGTGGTTATGGCAGGGGATTTTAACTTTCCAAACAAAGACCAGGACTGCCATAATGTTAAGGGTTTAGACGGAGGGGAGTTTGTTAAGTGTGCACAAGAATATTTTCTGATTCAGTATGTGGATGTACCTACTACAGAAGGTGCAAAACCTGACCTACTCTTGGGAAATAAGGCAGGGCAGGTGACTGGGAGAGCACTTTGGGGCCAGTGACCATAATTCTATTAGTTTTAAAATAGTGATGGAAAAGGATAGACCAAATCTAACAGTTGCAATTCTAAATTGGAGAAAGGCTAAGTTTTGATGGTATTAGGCAAGAACTTTCAAAAGCTGATTGGGGACAGATTTTTTGCAGGTAAAGGGGCAGCTGGAAATTGGGAAGCCTTCAAAAGTGAGATAACAAGGGTCCAGAGAAAGTATATTCCTGTCAGGGTGAAAGGAAAGACTGGTAGGTGAAGAGAATGATGGACGACTAAAGACATTGAGGGTTTGGTTAAGAAAAAGAAGGAAGCATATGTCAGGTATAGACAGGATAGATCGAGTGAATCCTTAGAAGAGTATAAAGACAGCAGGAGTACACTTAAGAGGGAAATCAGGAGGGCAAAAATGGGACATTTGGCAAATAGAGCTTTGGCAAATAGAGTTAAGGAGATTCCAAAGGGATTTTACAAATACATTAAGGACTAAAGTGTAACTGGGGAGATAATAGGGTCCCTTAAAGATCAGCAAGGCAGCCTTTGTTTGGAGCCAAAGATAATGGGGGAAGATACTAATGCAAAATACTTGTTTAGTATTTACTGTGGAAAACGACCTGGCAGATTTGGAATGTAGGGAAATAGATGGTGATGTCTTGGAGAATGCCCATATTACAGAGGAAGAAGTGCTAAATGTCTTGAAACGCATAAAAGTGGATAAATCCCCAGAACCTGATCAGGTGTACCTAGAACTCTGTGGGAGGCTAGGGAAGTGATTGCTTGGCCACTTGCTGAGATATTTGTATCATCGATAGTCACAAGTGAGGTGCTGGAAGACTGGAGGTTGGCTAACCTGGTGCCACTGTTTAAAGAAAGGTGGTAAGGACAAGCCAGGGAACCATAGACAGAGCCTGACGTTGGTGGTGGGGAAGTTGTTGGAGGGAATCCTGAGGGTCAGGATATACACATATTTGGAAAGGCAAGGACTGATAAGGGATAGTCAACTTGGCTTTGTGCATGGGAAATCATGTCTCACAAACTTGATTGAGTTTTTTGAAGAAGGAACAAAGAAGATTGATGAGGGCAGAGCAGTAGACGTGATCTATGTGGACTTCAATAAAGGTGTTCGACAAAGTTCCCCATGGGAGACTGGTTAACAAGGTTAAATCTCATGGAATACAGGGAGAACTAGCCATTTTGAAATGTAGACTTTGAACTTTCACATAGAAAAGATGCAGATGCTTGTGTGAAGAACCATGAATCTACCTATAGTAATATATTGTGTAATGTAGTAAAATCCTAGCCATGTGTGGTATTCTATAGCTAAGTAATATAATAAAGAGTGATCACTTGTCAAACATTTAAATTGAGTTTTAAACATACAGCTATTACAGAATTTAACTATATTCCTGAAAAGTTCAGTCTAAAGTGGATTGATGAGAGCCCTCTTAATATCTCCGTTGACTGGATAAGATGTTGAATAAGATGTACTGTGAAGACCCACGGATAATTGATGAGGGTTAGGTAATCACCCCAAGTTGGCCAAATCATGCAGGTATCTGATTAATTTGATTTGGTGCATATGTATCAATTAATAATACAATTGATTTGTAATCACCAAAGTGGACTAGAATCAAATGTTTTTGTTTGTTCAGTGGTGAAGTCGCTCGTCTACTCAGAGGCTTTCTCCCCATTGGTGTAAAGCAATGAATGCTTTGACGTTGGAAGTGGACCTGAGTGTCAAGTGATTCATCACCTCATTGTGCCTCAAGGATGAGGGATGGCATAGCATAAAGGGATCAAAATGATAGGAATCAAATAAAAAGGTTTTGTTCTTCCTAATAATTCGGAGGGTGTTTATGCTCCTCCAGTTCTATAAGAAGCATGAAAAATCATAAGTAGTATTAGGGTTGAGAGAAGGGATAGTGAGGCAGAGTTGATGTCATCTTCTTATGTCAACTGATCGTAGTCTGATCCAGTATGGTGACTGATGCACTGTTGTGGAGGTCTGGCACAAAGTACTACCCATCAATCTCTCATTATTCATTTGATACTCCTTGTAATTGCTTTGTACTATACAGAGGAAACCCAATTATCCGAAGGAGATTGAGGTCCCGATAGAAACATTACATCAAAGATGCGTTTCCAGCACTGATCGCATCTTTTGTTTATAGTGATTAAACAGGCACCTTCACTAAATGACTAACCTCCTACCCTCTTTCTCTCCCCACACTTTCCCTGGAGTTCTACAGAGGGGTGTACACTAACACCCCCCACCCCCCTCCCCCTTCCCAGGAATGATCTCTCCAATATTGTCCTGTACTGGGCAAACATGGAACCTGTTAAAAAAAATTACAGTCAAAAGTTGTGTGTGCGCGCATGCTATTCGGAGACTTACCCCATAAAGGCAGCAGCAGCAGTAGCAGTCTTGTTGTTGGTGTGCAGTCCAGCTGTCCCAGAGGGGGGCCAGAGGTGAACGGGCGGCGGTGAGGGTGCTGTGTTGGGGGCGGGGGATCGTACGCTTTGTGCTGGGGGGTGGGGTTGGAACAGGTCAGGAGGCGGGGGGACTGGGGGGCAGGGTCTCACACACTGTGCGCTGTTGTGGTCTCCTGAATAGGGAGCAGACTTTAAAATCTCCGAGTCCCAGAGGAAAGGCATTTAAATCGATTAACCGAATAATCTGTTGTCCGATCGAAATGGTGCCTGCCCATCACATTCAGATAATCAAGTTTCCACTGTAATTGGTTTCCATATTTTTCCAGTTAGTGGAATCAAATTATTCACAGAGCAAACCAATTGTTCTACAGTTTACCAAATTGTAAAGTTGCAAGCCTATTTATTTCAAAATGCATCAAAATGAATCATTAAAATATGAAGCAGAATGATCATTAATAATTAGACTATACTCAAACAGGTGAGTGGAGTTAGAGTACCATGCTGGCTAAATGAAAGACTTGTATTTGCATGCTGGCAAAACCAAGGAACTCATTATTGACTTTTAGCGGGATGTTACTCATGCCTCCCTAAACATTAACAGCACAGGTGGAACGAGTGGAGAGTGTCAAGCTCCTGAGACTGGTCATCCACAAGCTTTCTAGGACTCTTCATGTGGATGCACTGGTTATAAAGGCCCAACAATGTCTCTTCTTCCTCAGGCAAGTGAGGAAATTTGGCATGACGGTGAATACCCTTGCCAACTTTTACTGGTGCAACATAGAGAGCATTCTATCTAGATGTATCACTACCTGGTATGGCAACTGTGCCATTCAAGATTGGAGACAGAGTGGTGAACTTGGCCCAGACAATCACAAAGGCCAACCTCCGATCTATGGAATCCATCTACCAGGCCTGCTGTCAAGGAAAGGCCGCCAGCATTCTCAAAGATCCATCCCACCCTGGCAATGTTTTTCTACAACCTCTACCATCGGGGAGAAGGTACAGAAGCCTGAACACATGCACTAGCCAGTTTCTAAACAACAGTAGGCTAGAAACTGTTAGGATACTGAATAGACTCAAACTCTTAATATTCTCTTGTACTTGTGTTTTTGTTTTTTGCTGCTCTTTACCTATTATTTACTTATCTATGCTACTTAACTCTGATCTGCCTGTATTGTTCGCAAGACAAAGCTTTTCACCGTACCTCAGTATACATGACAATAAATTCAATTCAATTCTATATTGTACCTTTCATGACTTCAGAGCATACAGCAGCATTTTACATCCAATTAAATAATTTTGAAGTGCACTCATTTATAAATGTGGGTGAATATCAGCATTCAAATAATTTAACAAACTTGGAAAGTTAAAAAAAAACACAGGTATACAATCCTTTATCCAAAATCCTTGGGGGTCAGTTGATTTTGGATTTCAGAACAAAATGACATTTTCACAGTGAAATAAAAAAAAACTTAGCAAGTAGCAGACCCACGTGTGACTAGTACAAGTGCTGAGACACAATTGATGCAGTGCTAAGCCACGCTGCCATGTCACATCTGAGTGACATGGGTCAAGTGGGTGTGGAGTTAGGTCACTTGTTCACACTTCAAACAACCTTGTTATGCAGAAAAACACTTCATGAAAGAAACTTTGGATTTCAGAGCTTTTGAAATTTCAAATAAAGGAGTGCGTACCTGTTCTACATCTGAAAAGCCTGAAAAAGATATGGGAGAAAGGTTTAAGAGTTCCACACTTTTGGAAGTGAGCTAATTTGTTTTCAGTAGTAATATAAATTAGATAAAGTTAAGATTTTATGGAATGCAGTACAACTTTAAAATAATACCATACCTAAATAATTAGATATTCAAGTGTCTTCAATATATATCAGAGCAAGATTTATCCTTACATAAGTATTATTCCTCCTATGAATCTGAATCTTATGGCTTTGAGCTCCACTCAAAGTAGCCCTTGTAAGATAAGATCAAAGTTCTGGTTCCCAAACACTGGTTGCTATCTGCCAGGCCATGTGGCTTATGTAGCGGCTGGTCTGTTTCCCTGGTAAAGAACTGAGTTGGACTAATAATTTGTTCACATTAAAAATACCTGCTAATAGAAATAAATAATCTAACATTAGACATGGAAGATAAATAGGATACACTCACTAATTTTGTCACAATATTTCAAATTTCTGACACAAGTCTTCAAAAGCACTTGATTTACTGGGGAAATACAAAAATTAGATTTCTCGTACAATACCTGCCATGCTGCAAAGACAGATGCAGGACTCAGAAGATTGGGATTTGTGGAATGACGGCCTCCCATATATTCATCAGTACAAATATCACAGCGTTCTGAATCTCTCCAGTCCCAATATGGAATGGTAAAGTTGTCATCGTGTACCATCTTTCGGAGTTCACTTTCCCACAGCAACATAAAAGCTCTGTGCCAGGTCAGGAAACCAGGACCTTCATGAGCAAAGTCAATATCTGTCCAAACATTTGACTTGCCTAAGAAAGCATCTTTAGATGTATAATAGTGCATCCAAACAAACAGATCATAAACAGTTATATCTTTGAACATAGGATTTGAACCATTGTTCATCTGGGCATACGTTCCAGTGGCGATTTGATAGTCTTGGCTGATGGTGTATTTGGCTAAATTGATGTAAGCAAGGAACTTGTTCTTCTCAGTTGTTGTGAGGCTAAAGATATCTTTCCTGATCAACAATCGTTGTTCCGTGCAATTAGGACCAGTAAAGCCAAACTTGCAGTCTGCACAACTGAAACCCATAAAGTTTTTGTTGCACTGACAAGTCCTATTGTAAAAGACAGATGGCCAGTTTTCACGATCATCCACCCCAGAGAATGGGAACTGAGGTCCATTTACAGCCTCAGTTATTAAAATGTCTTGACATGATCCTCTTCCAGAGAGCTTGCCACAGGAAGATCCATCCCCGTTCCAAACTGGACAACACTCTTTCTTGATAAGTGCATCTGCAGATGTACATGGTCGAGGAAACTGTTGAAGTGAGAGTTTGAAAAAACTCAGAAGGCAAATTAAAAGGAGAGACATCTTTTCGGGTGAGCTCCTTTTACCTTGGCTCACTGCAGAGTGAGGAGTCAAACACATCACTTTGATTTTCTCCTCAAATTCAGTCACATGCTTCAGATTAATGAAAAGAGCTTTTCATTCCTGACTAGCACAAATCATTACCAAATCCCCAGCCCTTAGCCAGCTGAAGTAAAAAAAATCCACTCATGAACATAAAACCATAGATTGATTAAATTTATTTTTATCCAAGATATAATTAAAAGGATTCTCATATCAAACCATGTAAGTGCTTATTTACACTTTACCAAAATAACTCAATTACATTAATAGTTAGCATGTCTAATGGGTAATATTTACTTACTGAAATGAGATTAAGGGTGCATGTCCTGACACATTTAGAATTAAGTTTGGAAAAAAAAAATCAATATCTACTCAATGTTAAATTGGAGAGTTTAACTGTTTTTAGTACAGATTTTAAAGATCAGACATATAATCTACACCATATGCTACGATACAAACTGATAGTTACGTTTAGTTATACGTTTTATTGGTTATTTGCAGAATTTAAAAAAAAGTTGTTAGATTATTACTGGTACTGTAATGGTGAATGTCGTTTTCATTAATTCAAAGCGTTAAGGAATTACCACAATTATTGAGGTAAGAAGTCAGCCGACTGTCTCGACATGTAGAGCAGAAACTCTGACGCACACGGGACACTACGACAGAGCAAGTTGTGGATCACAAGCCCCGTTACATGATCGGACAGGAAGCACGAGTTTCTCTCTCATGTTCAGGCATTCGACCACAGTGGATATTTGAAATTTAATGAACCATCATACAAGACAGTCGACTGCTTTCGGTGCAAATTGTTAGAGATTTAATAAGACTTTATAAACTTCTGGCGGAAGTTATAAAGCATCTGGCGGAATTTTTTTTGCAGTTTATCTATAATAGATGGGATAAACATAAGATTTTTAAAATGCATAGGTAGAATTCACAAAAAAAAGCATCAAATTTATGAGCTGCTTAAAGAGAGGCCGCCTATCAAACTGAATCCCATCTCATTACAATCAACCCGACTTTTGACTGAAAATGCTAATCAAGCGAATGTATTAATATCCCAAACTGAAAATTGTTTGGTACCAGAGATAAAGAACTCATTCGAGCAATGGGGACCAATCAACCACTGAGTCGGTAAAAACGAGCAATAAAGACTTAACGTGACACTCGATGAGTTTTGGACAAGTTGCTGTTAATGAAGATTTAGAGGTCAGCAAGATGAATATTTGTGTAATAAGCCCTGGAGGTCACAAAAATGCACATTAAGTAGACAGAAATAGGCAATGCTATTGAGATGCAAATAAGAATCTTTGGTGACAAATTGAGTGAATGGAATGCCAAACTCAATTGAGTGACCAAGGAGTGGAAATACTTGAGATAGGAACTGAAAATAATTACTTCAACATTCGCAGGTTTTATTACAGGAAAGCATAATTTATCCAAAGTTTGTTGCCCAAAATTTGACAATTTGGGGGCGGGCAACGTGTAAAGAGAAAAGCAAAAAGATTTTGTAGCATTCGGGCTGGGTATCACGCGCGTCTACAAAAACAATCCAACAATAGTATTGCCAAAGAAAATTCGTAATTTTGTCTTTTTTTCTGTCTAGTCTGTTTGAACAAGCCACTGAATGGATTGCAATCGCGGCGTTTCACTTTCTGAAGTTAACTGTACCGAACACGGTCAGCAGTTATATTATTACAACTCCTCAGAGGCACAAAAACTAAAAGGGTAATTCAATAGGGTAAAACTAAATTAGCAGTGTAAGTATTAAAAGGAGTTATTTAGAAGCGCATGTAACAACAATGGCCTTGATTTCACCATTCCTGCCTGGAGAAGAACGTCTTATGTATGCAAGTTTTTATAAGATTGTTTTGGAACCATTTTTTAAATTGAAGGGAAAATGAAGATATTCAATTTTAAATTCCATCTAACGAAGACTGAATAAGTTATTAAATCTTCACACCTAGAGTAAAGATGAGAGCAACTAACAGTTGAAAGCTATTTTGGGTGGAATTTCCTTTCTGAAGCAATGTGGGCAATATTGAAAATGAGAAAACTATAATCTTGACATGGGGGGGGGGGGGGGGGGAAGGAGATAATGAATCCCAATTTGCTCAAAGTTTTAACTGGTGATTCCACAATCTCACTATACCAGCAACCATATTTCCATGTATTTGCAAATGAGCTGAATGCACCTCCTGTCGATGTCATTTCCAAGTCACTTTTGTGACAAAATAGATGGTGTATATGCAGGGCATACACATTAGGCTGCAGCTTTCCAATTGCTATGCTTTCTCCACAATGTTTTGACATGTACCATGGAGAGAATCCTCCTCCCTCAAGTGAGCATCAACAGAACAACATATTTGACTTGTCATCTTACCTGCTTTTGGTCCAACTCTGATGTTACAAGTCCTGGAAGAATTTGGAACTTATAAATACCTGTAGCTTGTATGCACCTGTCAGTTGGTTTTGCATGCAGGGACACCTGGATCTCATGCATATAAACAGGGGAGACTGGACGCCTCCTAGCAGAGCAATTTAGGGAACATCTCCGGGCCAGATGCAGTCTCCTCTACAGTGGGGAGATTGGATGCCTCCTAGCAGTGCGCTTTAGGGAACATCTCTGGGACACCTGCACCAATCAACCACACCACCCTGTGACCCAACATTTCAACTCCCCCTCCCACTCTGCCAAGGACATGGAGGTCCTGGGCCTCCTTCACTGCTGCTCTCTCACCACCAAATGCCTGGAGGAAGAATGCCTCATCTTTCGCCTCGGAACACTTCAACCCCAGGGCATCAATGTGGACTTCAACAGTTTCCTTATTTCCCCTTCCCCCACCTCATCCTAGTTCCAAACTTCCAGCTCAACACTGTCCCTATGACTGGTCCTACCTGCCTATCTTCTTTTCCACCTATCCACTCCACCCTCCTCCCTGACCTATCACCTTCATCCCCTCCCCCACTCACCTATTGTACTCCATGCTCCTTTCTCCCCACCCCACCAGCTTATCTCTCCACACTTCAGGTTCTCTGTCTTTATTCCTGATGAAGGGCTTTTGCCCAAAACGTCAATTTTTGCTGCTCCTTGGATGCTGCCTGAACTGCTGTGCTCTTCCAGCACCACGAATCCAAAATCTGGTTTCCAGCACCTGCAGTCATTGTTTTTACCTAGGATGCATCATATGGCTGTTTCATTTTAAAAAACTTATTCTATGTTTACTTGGAAGTTGCCAATCTCTAACATGCAATCATTTTAGTGCAGAGAGTCTTCAGTTAGTAACCTCTGTCATTTCTGTTGCCATTTGGTGCAGAGGGAGAGAAAGGCACCTTGTTGGAGTTGGAAGTACCAAAGGCAAGAGGATGGCTGTATTGCTGTATAACACTAACTTGTTAATGTTATACCTGCAGCATATGCCAGTACCATTTGTGAAAATACATTATATGCTTCAAGCAAAGAGTCACAGCTGAAAGTCAAAGGAAACTGTCGCCTTATCAAGAGGCACGACCAACATCAGTCAAGGAGTAACTATTATGCTATCTAATAATTTGGGAGAATGTGTAGCCAAGAAGGGCATGAAGATTCACAAAACCATGGAATTGGGGAGTAAAATTAGGATATTGGTTACACATGGGGCTGTATGGAAATAGGGAAACTGAAAGGTAATTAGGAACAGCAACACAAGAGTGAAAAGGGTAATTATAGTGTTTAGGTGGAGCAAGCAAGTCACTCATGAGAATAAAAAGTTTGAACCTTTCCATCATAGATTGAAAGTTAACTATGCAACTGCATTGCAAAATGACTTTTACTGCATGCAGAATGACTGGAGTAAATTGCATGTGTTTTCTTCAAGGATGATGTAATATTGTTTTAACCTGAAAGTCTGCAAGGGTAATTTGTATTAAGAATCTATCCAGTGATTAAATAGATACGACTCATCTGACATCAAATTGCAGGTCATTCATTTTCCAAGACTCTAGATTACAAATTATAGCCAAAAGTTATCAAACAATTACATTGTTGACATGAATTGCTTCTGAATCATGTCAGCTGAGCAATGCAATCAAACACTAATTTAGAATCATCATCCTCTGCCTATTAGTTCTGAAATACAGTCCATAGCTGTGACAAAGGCATCTACTCCATTGTTACTAGATTTCAGATTGGAGGTCAATATCCTGGGATACCATAATGCTTACATATTTTAAGACACACTGGTTCCTTTATCATTTCAGGGTCCTAGAGCCATGTGGGGTTGACTGCTGGGAAATGAGTGTTACTCTCACCAAACATGGCTGATAACCCCTTTATGAAACACTCATACAGAATGAACATATAACACTGTCCACACTTCCTCAAGGGTCAGAGTGGAATAGACTATTGACCTTGTCAAGCGGAGGTTTGATGCCTGGACTGCTCAAGTGGAGTCTTCAGTAAAGCTCAACTGGAGCAGACAAATGCGGGGGGTTGAGAAACTATCTGAGAATGGAGATGAGAACCAGAGTATTGACTAGCAGGGAAACCAAGATAGCAAGTCAAAGCAATACATCAAGCTCCAGAAGTCAGGTAGAACCTAATTGAAAGCCACTTTCACAATGACTGAACAAAAACAGTATGCTGGAGAAACTCAGCAGGTCTGGAAGCATCTGTGGAGAGAGAAACCGAAATAACGATTCTGCAGAATTGAAGAATAGTACGAGACTTGAAATTTTAACTCTTTCTCTTTAAACGGATGTTGCCAGATTTGCTGAGTCCCTCCAGAATTCTCTGTAGTTAGTTCAGATTTCTAGCATCCATAGTATTTTGCCTTTAACTAAGCTAAATGAACTAGACTTGGACTTCCTTTAGTAGTTTAATTCTCTTTTATTCACTTATGGGACATGGGTGTTTCTGGCTGGGTCAGGATTTATTTATTTATTTATTTTTTTCTTTTCTTTTTTTAACCCCCACACTACCGCCTAAGTGCGGTAGTGCTTATTTTTTCCCCAGCACCCATGGTGTGTGTGTGTGTAGATTTGAGACACAGTGATAGACACAAGGTGCACGAATCTTTATTTTTTTTTTCTTTTTTTTCTTTTCTTTTTTTTTCTTTTTTTTTTCTAGCACCCATGGTGTGTGTGTGCAGGTGTGAGACACAGTGAAAAGACACAAAGTGCACGAATCTTTATTCAATTGCCACCACCAGGAAGATATGAAAAATACCCGAGTGGCCAGTGACAAGCACTGCCCTTCAAACCACAGGGCAATGCTGTGTGAGCAAAACAGTGAAGGGGAGGGTAGGGACTAAATCAAAATAGAGTTGGAGGGAGAAATGATGCACTCCACTCCCTGCGGCGCCCACCTCTCCCTGAACGACTCCAGGGTGTTGGTGGACACCGCGTGCTCCTTCTCCAAGGACACCCGGGCTCTAATGTAACCCCGGAAGAGGGGCAGGCAGTCGGCCCTAATGACCCCCTCCACGGCCCGCTGCCTGGACCTGTTGATGGCCAGTTTGGCCAGGCCCAGGAGCAGACCCACGAGGAGGTCCTCGGACCTGCCCTCCCTCCTCCGTACCGGGTGCCCGAAGATCAGGAGCGTGGGACTGAAGTGCAGCCAGAAACAGAGGAGAAGGTTTTTAAGAAAATCAAAAAGGGAGTGCAAACGCCCACACCCAATATATACATGGTCCACGGACTCCACAGCGCCACAGAACAAGCAGTTGGGCTGGGAGTCCGTGAACCACCGCAATCTGCGGTTGCAGGGGACTGCTGCGTGCAGCACCCTCCACCCCAGATCCCTGAGAGAAAGGGGGACGACTCCCGCGTAGAGAGCCCTCCACTGGGGATCTCCACCGCCCGGTGGCAAATGGGCACGCCAAGGCGTGTCCGGATGGTGGATGAGGGAGAAGAGGTGGACGGTGTGCAGCAGCAGTCGATACAGGGCCCTCCTTTTTATGTCCCTGAAAGGGACAAAATTAAAATTTCGGAGGCGGCTCCGGTTGTGGTGCACAGGCTCCCGCGGGAAGTACGGGACCTTGGGGCCAATGTGAAATTCCGTCCGGGCCGGGGTGAGCGTGGACGGGATCCCACCGCACACCTGAGCGTCCTCCAACTGGTGTACTACGTCGGGTCCGAGCACCGCCGTTTTAAGGCGTCGGATGGCGGCGGCCACGTACCGGACGTCTACCGCTGCCCTGCTCGCTATGTCCTGCGGCAGCGTCCAGCCCAGGCCCCCGGCACCCAGCACGTCCCCGACCCTGGTCGCCCTCGCCGCCACGGCCCTCCCCTCTGACAGCCACTCGAACCCGCGAGTACGGAGGTGCGGATTCCTGAGCAACGGCTCCCTGACGACAGCCGCTACTCCAGCCGGAGGGTAGGCGCGACGCGATTCGACCATGTTCCAGACAGTGATCAGGTCCTGGTAAAAGACAGGCAGCGCCTTGAGGGCGACCTCCAAACCGTCACGGTCGACGAACAAGAGCTGCGTGTCGTAGTTGAGGTTACGCACCTGGCGGAAAAAATACGTCGCCAGGGCGCACCACCTAGGAGGAGGCTCGACGTAAAGGTATCGCCGCAAGGTCTGAAGGCGGAACGTCGCGACCTGGGTGCGGACGCACACCAGCGACTGACCGCCCTCCTCGATAGGGAGACTCAGAACCTGCGTGGCGACCCAGTGCATCTTTTTGTCCCAGAAGAAGTCGACCAACGTTCTCTGGATGTCAGCGACAAAGCCAGGAGGAGGGACCAAAGTGACCAGCCGGTACCACAGCATGGCGGCCACCAGCTGGTTTATGACCAGCACTCGACTCCTGTAAGATAGCACTCGGAGCAGTCCTGTCCAGCGGCCTAGGCGAGCCGAGACTTTGGCCTCCAGCTCCTGCCAGTTGGCCGGCCAGGATTCCTCAGCCGGGCTGAGGTAGACCCCCAGGTAGAGGAGATGGGTGGTACTCCAGCTGAACCCCCGTAACTCCTCCGGCAGAGAGTCCACCCACCACGGACCGACCAGTAGTCCGGAACACTTGGCCCAGTTGATCCTGGCGGAAGACACCGCCGAGTACATGGCCAACAAATGTTTCATTATCCATATAATTTGTTGCTTGATACTTTTCAGGTGATCCCAATTTAAAGTATCTACCCCTAAGGGGCTATTCCCCATTGAGGGAATGAAAATCAGTGTGATACTGTATGAACATCACATGGTACTAAGTTGAGCTAGCTCTTAAAGTTTCATTTAGCATATAGGTGCAGTGTAGTCTCTCCTGAGCAGCAATTTAAGAATAATCCTGAGGCATCTCCTTTTGACCCTGCTATCATCTGTTAGCCTTTGATGTTGCTTAGAAAGGTGATCTAGAAACTCAGGGGTAACAACCTGGGGATATGGTTTTGTATGCCACCACAGTAGATGGTGAAATTTGAATGGAATATTGCCTGAAAGCTTGAGCACCCTGTAGAAAATTGTTAAATGCATGGGAGGAAGTGCCTTATGTAGCTTGTCTCAGCAGGCCAATGCACGGTGAAGGAGGGAGAAGATGTGAGCTGTCCATTAATATCTTCCAGTCTTGAATGACAGTGCATTCCATTGAAAAACTGCTAAAATGAACTGCTTTCACGTCCTCCCTTATAGGTAGGTTTAGTATGGAAGATGTGTGTAGGCCAGGCCTTAACACAATCCCTCCATATTGTGATTGCCCAATTTAAAATGAAATACTTTCCAGTCATTAATATCATGGTTCAAAGATCCCTAAAGTTAGGGTCCACTTGCAGTCAATGAGTCAATTGTTTATGATAGATGAATAATGTTTAGCTATTAAGTTCTTTCATTCCTGTAATGTTTGAAGAAGCTGATCATGTCATACCTGTGACTTCTCCAGGTCTGATAGTGACAAAGACACCAGAGCAGACAATTTGAGTGAGTACGCATATTTTCTAAAGTACTACTCTATTTACAGTGGTATGTTAGCTATGTGACTCGTGCACCCTCGGTGAATTTTGTTTTCTTCCTCAACTTCCCTTTCTGTTTCAGTGCAGTACCAACTTTTGCCATTAGATGGAGAAAACAGCCCCTTGTTGGCTCTGGTGTTTGGGAACTATCAGGCAGTTATTAGATTCCCTACAGTGTGGAAACAGACCCTTTAGCCCAACAAGTCCACACCAACCCTCCAAAGAGTGACCCATCCAAACCCTTTTCCCCTCTGACTAATGCACCTAACACTATGGGCAATTTAGCATAGCCAATTCACCTAACCTGCACATCTTTGGATTGTGGAGGAAACCGGAGCACCCAAAGGAAACCCACGCAGACACAGGGGGAATGTGCTCTCTGGGGTTGCTTGGCCGAGAGTGTTTAGAGTTGCTGAGTGTGGTGTGTATAGGTTTCCCCCTCCTCTACTGGCATTTCTGCAGACTTTGGTGTCGCAGAAGTGGTGGAGGGGCCAGGCATTCCAGACTGTCTTGAGCATAAAATTTTGGGGATCATGTGTGAGGCTTCTCCACCCTCTACCACCATGCCTCTGAGAAGAGATGACATCTGTGTTGAGTTTGAAGTCTTGCCATTAATTCTGAGCAATGGAGTTCATGTGCATACCCAAAAGATAGTTTGTTGGATGAGTTTCTTTATGGCAGTACTTGGAAACAGCCAGACACTTGTTGGAGTCAATATAGCATGGATTAGTATTGATGGACATTTCTGACCTTCAATCCAGTTGGACTGTTTGTGCATTTGGCAAAGTCATTAATAGCCAACTTCATGGGAATCATCTACAGGTTGGGGTTGAGCAGGTGCTTGGTTTCTGGCAGATCTCTGAGTGTCAAAGACCTGAAGTGTTTCTTCCTTGACCAGCTGTAGAGACATGTCAATGATTTGCTCATCAGATTATGCTCT